>NC_060084.1:28955121-33755121 GCF_922984935.1 Meles meles | reverse complement strand
GTCCACCTTCTAATGTCATTTCGGCTGGCTTTGATGCTTCCAGGACTTGGCCTGCTTCAAATGACAAACCACTTCTCAGTGGGGCTGTGTCCCACATTTTGTTAATCCAGCCAGGGCAGCAAGTGCCTGGTTTGTTTAGTTTTATTTTTGTTCCAGTGTATTTCGGTGTATATTGTGATGGTTGCTCAGCAGAACTGGAGGGCTTGCACACTGCCAAGCGTATCTCTCATTATCCCGCAGCTGAGCATGTGCTCATGTTGTTCTCTTGTCCTGAAAAGCCCTTCCTTTTATCTCCAAATACTCCAATCTCCACAATCAAGGCTCAAAAGGCAACTCCTCCGTGTTATTCTCCCTGACTTCTACTCCAGAAAATACCTACCCCCTCCTAACTTCCATAGAATCTCATCCAAATGACTCCCTAGTTCATTAACTTATTAATTCATTTGTCACGCAGAGGAGGCTCTACTCCCTACCAGACGTTGTACTTAAAAATCGCGTTGGTTAAACACACACGTCACTTACTGAAACATCTTATGACATTTATTACATTCTGCCTTTTGTCCCACTTATTCATTTTCATTGTTCTTTCATCCTAATACATGCTAAATGCTTTGAGGATAAAAATTGTATCTTCTTCATCTTCATAGTATACAACCAAACGCCTAGGAGAACACTTTACACATATGTTCAATAAATAATTAAATATTATGAAGGGAAAAATATAGTTTTTTAAAAGATTTTATTTATTTATTTGACAGACAGAGATTACAAGTTGGCAGAGAGGCAGGCAGAGAGAGAGGAAGGGAAGCAGGCTTCCTGCTGAGCAGAGAGCCCGACGTGGGGCTCAATCCCAGGACCCTGGGATCATGAGCTGAGCCGAAGGCAGAGGCTTTAACCCACTGAGCTACCCAGGCGCCCCAAAAATATAGTATTTGACAAAATAAGAATGTTGGTTAATTTTACAATTTACATAACCAAGTCATGTTTTCTAACAAGCGAATCCCATGCAAAGTAATCCAGTAGTAATATCATCAAAAACAAACACACAAACCAACCAGGGAAGGAAAGGAGAGCAATACTCCGCATTTCCATAGCTTTTGATCTTCTTTCAAAAATGTTTTTGTTTGATGTTTATCCAGATCACTAGTAAAAATATGTGTGAAGCAAATTGGTGTTTGGGGAAATTACAAAACAGAAGTGAAACTTAAGAACAATCAAGGAAGTCCTCATCCCACTATCTGGAGCCGCTGACATTCTGCCCCCTCTCTGAGTCCTTGCCCTGCAAGGAAGTTAACAATTGAACCCATTCCTACCTTGACTTCAGTTCTTAGAACCTGGGACACCTGGCTCCATGTGGGTTGGGGTTTTTTTTTTGTTTTTGTTTTTTGTTTTTCCATGACCATGTGGTTTTCTGGCACCAGGCAGGCTCTTCCCCTCAGTTGGTGACTTCACTTTCTGCCATCTGTGAGCTCACTGCTTGCAACTAGAATCTATAAAACTCAGTGGGGTGAAGTTGTTTTTGTAATTGTTGCCTGAGCATTTTCTTTCCCTCTCTTTTTAAAATTTTCCTTTGTAACTTTAAAGAATCCTCAGCCAGGTGCTAGGTAAACAATCTCCAGGACATTAACTTCAAAACCTCCAGGTAGCCTTAAGTGCTTCCAATTCAAGGTCTTGGGAAGAATGTGGGGGTGACCCTTGGTGGATACTGGATGTAGATCCCATTTCCTATTCTAGGAATTCCTATTCTAGGACACCCTGGAATCTACAATCTCAAGCTATTAGGGGAGAGTCTTTCTGACCATACCATCTGTCCAAATGATAAAAATCCAGACTACTTCTAGTCTTTGGAGCTGATTATTTTCAAACCTGCTTTACAAAATTCTGTCGTTTTTCTCTTGCAGTAGTGACATGTATGCATGAGGGGTCTCTTCAGGGCAGGTCCTAAATTAACTATGCACATCTGAATATCCTCTATATTCACTAAATTAAGATCTCCCTGCAATTGCACTGCTGGGTATTTACCCCAAAGATACAGATGTAGTGAAAAGAAGGGCCATCTGTACCCCAATGTTTATTGCAGCAATGGCCACGGTCGCCAAACTGTGGAAAGAACCAAGATGCCCTTCAACGGATGAATGGATAAGGAAGATGTGGTCCATATACACAATGGAGTATTATGCCTCCATCAGAAAGGATGAATACCCAACTTTTGTAGCAACATGGACGGGACTGGAAGAGATTATGCTGAGTGAAATAAGTCAAGCAGAGAGAGTCAAGTATCATATGGTCTCACTTATTTGTGGAGCATAACAAAGAACATGAAGGACACGGGGAGATGGAGAGGAGAGGGAGTTGAGGGAAACTGGAAGGGGAGATGAACCATGAGAGACTATGGACTCTGTAAAACAACCAGAGGGTTTTGAAGGGGTGGGGGAGTGGGAGGTTGAGAAACCGGTGGTGGGTAATAGGGAGGGCACGTACTGCATGGAGCACTGGGTGTGATGCCAAAACAATGAACATTGTTATGCTGTAAATAAACAAATTAAAAAAAAAAAAGAAACAGCTCAGAGGAGAGGGCAGAATATTTCTGAGATACCATGGAACTCTTCCAAAGAGTTTAATTTCAGTGAAGTGTGTTTTGTTTTGTTGGTACGCTCTCCTGCTCGCTGGCTCTCTCCCATTTAAATGCATACCTTTAAAAAATCACTAGTAAAAGAGTTTGAGAATCAACTAGTAAAAAGATTTCCAAAGACTGATCAGTTTGGTGAATTTATACTTCCATCAACTACCTAGAGAAATACACCAGAGAGGAGCCCTTCAACCTTCTTTGACACTGAAATATCTGCCCATAAATAAAACATCTGTAAATCTCTCTCCTGATTCCTTGCCTCACTGGAGCCACAAAGCTGTGTTGTTATGGAAATATGGCAAGATGGGGGTCAGGATGCATCTTTTGTCTTTATTATAATCTTCTCTGCTATAGAAAGCTCTCTGATGCAAGGCCACTATATTTACTCTCATTTCATAGACTATCGTTATAGTAACATCTTTATTCCACCTCAAGCACTGAAAGGCCATGGTGAATGGGCTCCCATCTGGGGAGAGAGTCAGCCTCATTGAATGGAGTCTTGTGTAAATTCTAGATGTGACCATCTCTTCCATTCTGATGAGAGCAGCCAGCCACATGGCTCCAGGTTTACAGACTTGTTATCTATGCCTGGGGAAACTACTGTACAGAGAAGAAACCTCCATGGCTTTTTAATTTCCCTTTGCATGGGGAAGGTGGAGAATACAGGACAACAGCTAGATGGAAATTCAGTGGTTCTGGTTGAAAACACTTAGAAAATAAAAAAACTGGTGTGTTGTAATCAGTGAAACAAGGAGAAGGGGGAGAGGTATCTGTAAAGAGATGGAGGCAATGAGTCTGTCAGTTAATAAGAATATTGTGGGGATCTAAGACATTAACCCAGTTTTCCCATTATGATAAAAATAATTTTGTGTTGAAACATGTTTCCTTTAGAAAATCCCTATTTGGCAATATTTTTTGAACCCTCTTTACATATCTAGCCACACAAATTTTCCATGGAGTAGTTAAGAAGGAACTTCACTTTTAATTCTATAGTTTGAATCCCAACACATGCATTGCTTTTCTAAGCCTGTTTCTCTCTTATAATAAGAAGTAATAATAATGTCAAATGTTGAACACAATTACAAGGTTTACATCCATGACACAGTAAAAATGTCTACATATCTGAGAATCCTGGTCCACCCATGTGACTCAAATGAGTTATTTAACTCTTTTTTGGACATTGTTTCTTCATCTGTAAAGTGAGAGTGAGAATACCTACATCTTAAGTGTTGCTGTAAAGATAAAATTATATAATGCATATTATATTCATTTGCTGGTTTGCATCACATAGTTTAGGAACTGAGGAAGTTACACAGAGTTTGACACAAGGTCAGTCATTTCTGGATATTAATGTATAATTTGGATAGACAAGAAACTGAGGCAGAGAGGTTCTGGTTTTGGGTAAAAGGAACAAAGCAAGGTCCTCTGTCTTGTCCATTGTAGAATGAATGGAGCAGTTACCTAATGACTGCAAAAAGTTAACGGTATCAGACTAATCTCGTTTTTTTTTTTTTCTTCTGATTCTGGAGACCTAGACTCAAACTTAGCCCAAATCTTGAAACTTCACACTAGTTAGAGACAGAAAGAACATTCAAAGGAAGCTATTTATTTCTGCTCCAAAGAATGGGAAGGAGGGTACCTATAGAACAGAGAGAGTACAGAAAATCCCCTTATTTTTTATTTTGTATTTTTCATTTTCTTTTATCCCAGTCCCCAGGTAATCCCCAATCCCAAAATTTAACCCCACAGTGGTTGGGTAGCTGCCATCCAGCACCTGAAATTCTGAGAAGGGGGAAGACTTCTGACCAGAGAAATTGGTATCTGAACAAGGTATGGGAGATCCCTTTTGCTTTTTGTCTAACCCCTTTTCTTTAAATTTTTTATTTAAATTCAATTTAGTTAACATAGTTTATTAGTTTCAGGAGTAGAATTTAGTGATTCATGAGTTGCATACAACACCCAGTGCTCATTACATCAAGTGCTCTCCTTAATGCCCAACTCCCAGTTACCCCAACCCCCCACCCACCTCCCTTCTAGCAACCCTGGTTTTCCCACAGTTAAGAGTCTTTTATGGTTTGCCTCCCTCCCTGTTTTTATCTTATTTTATTTTTCCTTTCCTTCCTCTATGTTCATCCATTTTGTTTCTTAAATTTCAATATGAGTGAAATCATATGGTATTTTTCTTTCTCTGACTGGCTTATTAAATTTAGCATAATACCCTCTAGTTAGGTCTCTCTCTGTCACCTTGCCATCTGACTACAGAAGTTCAGATCTAGCTGTGGGGACTGTGCAACAAATTAAAGAGGCTATAAAACTCCAGCCTTCTAGCCAGAGGACCAAGAAGGGGAGATTCTGGGAGCCAGAGTGTCAGAGAGATTGAAGAGACAAGGTAGTTTGAGAAAGATACATTGCAACATTATGTATGAACTTCAGGGCTCACCAACAAGCTGTGCATGCATGCACTTCATACTTGAAGCTTCCAAAACTAAACCATAGGCCTGATCACTTACCCAGAGTGGCACACATATAGACCAAATCCGAACAGCACTGCAAAACCCTTGAAGCTGAACTGGCATTGGAAACAATGGCCCATTAATGTTGGTGTGGCCTACATGTAACTAAATTGATTACTTAAGCCGCTGCCTTCGGCTCGGGTCGTGATCTCAGGGTCCTGGGATCGAGTCCCGCATCGGGCTCTCTGCTCGGCAGGGAGCCTGCTTCCCTCTCACTCTCTCTGCCTGCCTCTCTGCCTACTTGTATCTCTCTCTGTCAAATAAATAAATAAAATCTTTAAAAAAAAAACAAACAAATGAAAATTTCTATAGTAGTAAAATAAAGATCCACAGTCATATTACATAATATCCAATATATCTAGGATACAATCTTAAAATTATTTGACATATGAAATGTATCCCAACAATTTGCAAGGGAAAAGACAATCAACAGACCCCAACCAAGATAACAAGATGTTGAAATTATCAGACAAAGACTTCAAAGCAACTACTTACAATCGTGCTCCAAGAAATAAGGGCAAACACTCTTGAAACCCCTTCAAACATTCTTGAAACCCCTAAGAGAACTGTAGAAAGTCTCAGCAGGGAAATAGAAGCTGTGAAAACAATCAGATACAATCAGTACAGTAACAAAAAAAAAAAACTTTCAGTTGATGGACTCAACAGGAAAATGTAAATTGCAGAAGAAAGAGCCAGTAAACTTGAAGATAAAATATCCAATTTGAAAAAAGGGAGAGAGAGGGAAATAAACTAAAAAAAAAAGAATAAAGGCTCAGAAACCCAGGGGACCATGCCAAAAGGTTTAATATTTGTAGAGGAGAATGAATGTTACAAAAAAAAAATTAAAGAGATAACATGTAAAAATTTCCCAATATGATGAAAGATAAACTACGTCTTCAAAAAAATCTCAGTGAATTACCAGTAGAAAAAAAAACAAAAAAATACACACAAAGACATACTATAATCAAACTGATGAAGACCAAAAACAATGAAAAAAAACTCTTGAGAGCAGCCAGAGGAAAAGGAAGCAACACATATAGGAAATAGCAATTCAACTGACTGCTAATATCTCACCACCAATTATGAAGCTTTAAAGTAATGGGACTTTTTTTTATATTTTATTTATTTGATAGAGAGAAATCACAACTAGGCAGAGAGGCAGGCAGAGAGAGAGGAGGAAGCAGGCTCCCTGCGGAGCTGAGAGCCCGATGTGGGGCTCAATCCCAGGACCCTGAGATCATGACCTGAGCCGAAGGCAGAGGCTTTAACCCACTGAGCCACCCAGGCACCCCGTAATGGGACATTTTTTAAAGTGCTGACAGTAAAACAAACAAGAAACACTCTCTCTGTCAATCCAAAAATGCTGTAAACAGCAAATACCTTTCAGAAATGAAGTTGAAATAAAAATATTCTCAGGTAAAGAAAAATAAAGAGAATTCATGACCAGCAAAACTGCATGAAAATAAGTGTGAAAGAATGTTCTTAAAGTAGAAGGGAAATGATAATAGAAGAAAACTTGAAACTTTGGGAGTGAAGGAAGACCAACTGAAATGGTAATTATCTGGATAAATTTTACACATTATTTTTCTAATTTCAAATTCTTTAGAATGCAGAGGACAGTTAACTGTTGTTTCTTGGGTCTATTTTGCTGGTTTGTGTCTTTAGAGGGATTGGTCCATTTTAACTAAAATATCAAATTTATGTGCATAAATATCCATTCAATGTCTGTGGGACTTGTGATGACATTCCCTTTTTCATTCTTGTTATTGGTAATTTTGGTCTTCTCTTTATTTGCTTTTTCAGTCTGGCTAGAGGTTTTTCAACAAATAGTGATAGAATAATTGGACATCTCTATGCAAAAAAACCCAAAAAACAAAAAACAAAAATCTTGATCCATATCTCACACCTAATATAAAATTAGTTCATATACCTAGGTATAAAACTATAAAACTTCTAGAAAAATAAGGAAATCTCTATGATCTTGTGTTAAGTAAAATGTTCTTACCTATGGCAACAAACGTATGATTCTTAGAGGAAAAAAATGATGAATTAGACTTCATCAAATCAAAAATTATTGTTTTACAAAGACATTGTTGAGAAAATAAAAACTTAAGCTACAGATTGGGAGAAAATATTTGCAAGTCACATATTCAACAAAGGACTTATAACCAGAATATATAAAGAACTTCTAAAACTCAACAATAAGGAAAATAACTCTGTAAAAATGGACAAGAGATTTGAAGAAATACTTCATCTAAGAAGACTTATGGAAGACAAAAAGAAAAATACATGAAAAGAAACTTAACATTGTAAAGTAAGCTCGTGATATCAGTGCTAATTACAATACAGAGCAACTGGAGCTTGGACATTGCTGGTGGGTATGCACAATGGTCCAAGTAAAGCCACTCTGGAAAACAGTTTCTTGTAAAGTTAAACATATGTTTACTCTGATCCAGACATTCCACTCCTATATATTTACCTGAAAAAAATGAAAACATATGTCTACTTTCACAAAAATGCTACTAGCAGTTTCATTTATAAAAGCTAAAATCTAGAAACAACCCAAATATCCATTAGCAGGTGAATAGATAAATAAGTGATCATACCTTCATACAATGGATTACTACTCATCAATCAAAAGAAATGAACTATTGATATACCCAGTAACATGGATGATTATCAAAGGTATCACTTTGAGTGAAAAAAAAAGCCAATCTCAAAGCTCACTTGTTATGTGACTCCATTTATATGGCATTCCATAAAAGGAAAATTACAGGGACACAGACTGGTTCAGTGGTTTCCAGGCCTTTGGGGGAAGAGAGGCTTTAACTATAAAGGGCCAGCACAAGGGGATGTTTTCCACTTGCTGATACTGCTCTGTGTCATGACTGTAGTTGTAGTTACTTAAACCTGCACATGTCTTAAAAGTCCTGGAACTATTCACCAAAAAATAATTAATTTGTGGTTTCCATTTTTTTTTATTTTAGGCAATTTATTAAAGCTGAAGGGAATATAATTTAGGGTAGAGGAATATTTCTTGGCTTCATGTCAAAGGTGAGATTTGTGTAGATATTGAAGGATGAACAAGATTGGAATATATGAGAATAAAGAGTTTTTGGTCTAGTGATTAGCGTGAAAAGTGATGAGACTGGGCATGATGTATTTGCTGGACAGGGAATAAATATGCCTTGGCTATTATAGGAAATGGTAGCCAGGAAAAAAAGTTGTGGGCTAGAATTTTGAAGTAATTCAGAAGCCAGGTTAAAGGACAGAAACAAGGGGTACTACATTAGACCCCAGTTGCCTAGATTTTCACCCTATGATTCAAAGGATAGATAATAACAACATTCTCTAGTTTATATGACTATATTGAGGAAATCTCCCTCTAAGATTTTATTTAATTATTTGAGTAAGAGAGAGAGACCATGAGAGGGGAGAGGTCAGAGGGAGAAGCAGACTCCCCACCGAGCAGGGAGCCTGATGTGGGACTTGATCCTGGGACTCCAGAATCATAACCTGAACCAAAGGCAGTTGCTTAGCCAACTGAGCCACCCAAGTGCCCCTGAAATCTCCCTCTAAATCACTAAAATAACTTATAATTTCAACAAATATAAAATATAGTTCAGTTATGGCACTCAGTGCAGGCAATTACATAGCTTGAAAAGCTCTGGGTCATTCAATTATTTGTAATGTCCCATATACCTTTTATTCCTATTCGAGAAGACATCTTGGAATTTTAGTGACAGTGATGCTAATCAGGATAACATCGAATCTAGCATAGGTCATAAAAACTACCTTGGTGAATTTGACTATGCTTAGTAATAAGCAACTAGCAATACCATTTTAGGTTATTGAAACCTTAGGATGAATTTTTAGTCTTTTCAGCCAATGTGGAGGAAATATGGCATCATTCACACTGCCAGTATGGCATTTATTCTACCACTCAACTCTGCTGCTTTTAAGTGGTGAATAAAGCAGATGTGGTACCAATCCTCATGAAACTCTAAGGCTAGTTAATGAATGGTTGGGTCATGGTTGGAAGAAATCAAGGCTGGGAAATACAGAGGTAAAGGGAGAAAGAAACTCATGCACCAGGAGGTAATTTGTATATGGATGGAAATATTAGTCAAAATTCTTTTTGGTTGCAAATTAAAGAAACACAACTCAAGTTAGGTTATTCAAAGGAAGGTTATCATGGGATCCTGTAACTAAATGTCCAGAGCTGAATAGGAATGCTCAGCAAATTTCTCCAGTACCTTAGCTCATCTTTCCACTCTGCTTTCCTCTGTGTGACCATTCTCAGACTGTCTCTTGTCACACAGCTACTAGATGGCTACCAGCGGCCTCATGCTTCCCTCCCACCAGCAAGAGAACTTGCTTCTACCAACTTTTCCAGAAATCTCAGGGCTGGCCGTATGGTCACAGATTGGCCCATAGATCATGGGCACATCTCTGGACCAATTCCAAAAGCATAGAGAGAATTGTGGGTTGAGTGGCCAGGGCCCACCCATATCTCCTGGACCCAGAGCCCAGAGTCATTCAAATTTGAACTGAGAGTGGGAAAGGGGAGATTTGTCAACTGAAATCAAGATTTTGTACTTGGATGGGGAAGTGAATCATGGCAAGCAATGCAATGGAAAAAGGAGTATCTTAGAATGGAATTGATACAGAAAGTAGGCTCAGATCATTCTAGATCCCTTAATAAGAGTCCAGAAAAACCTTAAACTGGGGGAGTTTTATTTCAAAAGTCTACTCTCTACAGGTACTCATACTATGGAAGTTTTTTTATTCCCACATTTATCTCGGGCTTTAATATGCTTCAGAGTTTGGTTCTTTACTGTTGTATGTCAGAACAGCAGAATTAAGACCTTCCCCAGCTGATTGGTTAGGGGCGTCATTCATTGTCCAGGGAAAAGTCTCCTGAACTTGGAGCCAGATGATTTGCATGTGAATTCTGAGTATCTCCACTTCCCTGACTCTCAAACCCTCATGAAAATGAAACTGGTATGAAAATCAAAGGAGATAATAGGTAGAAAAGCACTTCACTGTTTCCTGTAAAATTCTAGCAGAAGACATTAGCGTGGGTGGCTTCTTACAAGTTGGTCTTGCATTATCAGCTCTATTATGCACTCCTGGAGGGAAGAGCATGATTTCTTTACCTGTCTAGCATCCCAAAAGGCCTACCACAAACGTGGGCAGACAGTAGGACTGTCCTAATTTCTTACTGAGTAACTCAGTGAGTAAGTGAAGGAAGAAATGAATGACTTTGGGCTTAGATTCCAATACAAATTCCTTAGAATGATTCATTTTATCATGATCAAATTTTTTAACATCAATGGGTAAAGATAAAAGCCTGATTCTCTGATCTCTGGAAATATTGTGTGCAGTTCTGGGCACACCTTTAAAAGACATGAAGAAACTGGAGGAAGTGAGGAGGAGGACATCGAAAATGATCAAGGAGGAAAGGGCAGGAGTGCCATCCAAGGATAGATCAAAATGGACCCCTTTGTTCTGGAAATGTAAAGGTGAGAAAGAAATGATCAAAGTCTTTGAAATCCTGGGGTGGGGGAGATGGATGGAGTAGAGGAGATTAACCCTGCCCCCAACATCCCTTAATGCCCACATCACAGACACAATTGTGGGGTCAGTCCAATGTGGTATTTCTCTGGATTTTAAGGTAGTTTGCAAATTAACAATCACTTTTGAACAGGCCATCTTCAAATCTACCTCAGAAATGAAGTTGTTTGAGTTACTTGGACATCTGAATTCACTGAAGACAAGGCTGAAGAGGAGTTTGTTCTAAAAGCAGTTCATCTGTTCATCTGCAGAAGAGTGGACAGACAGGGCCAATCACTGAAGAAAAACCAACAGGATCCTAAAACTTGAGGTACTAAGTGAACAAATATGTCTGAACTTTTACAAATGGGAGGAATTAGGGAACTGCCCATATAAACTCCTCCTGGTGAAATGGTAGGCTCAGTTTCTCCAGGGAGACTTCTGCAGCCATCAGGTTTGCTGGCACATGACCCCTCTCTGTAGTAAGCTCAGGACCTTGACATCAGAGTAGTGTTAAAGTACTGGATTCATGACTATATTAGTTAAGTCTCCTTTTGTGGCAAGTGATAAATGACCTAATTCAAATGGGCTCAAGCCTAAAGAGAATTTTTGTTTCAAGTTCACACAATTGTAAAGACTAGGCAGGGTTCAGATAATGTCAAATTGAAATACTTCTCTCCCTTCCTCCTCCACCTCCTCCCCTCTTCCCTTCCTCTCTCCTTCCCTCCTGCTCTGTAACTCTCAGTCTGAGCTAAATTGTGTGTGATGGTTAATTTTATGAGTCCAACGGACTGGACTAAGGGATGCCCAGATAGGTGATAAACACCGTTTTGGGGTATGTCTCTGCAGGGATTCCCAGAAGAGTTTATCATTTGAATTGGTAAACTGAGTAAAGCAGATAGCCCTTCGCAATCTGAGAGGGAATCATTCACTCCTTGAGAGCCCAAATAGAACAAAAAGGCAGAGGAAGGGCAAATTCACTCTCTGCTTGAATGGAGACATCCATTTCTCCTGTCCTCAGACTTCAGTGTTCCTGGTTCTCGGGCTTTCATATTCAGACCTGGACTTACACAATCAGCCTTTTGACTCTCAAGGCTTTGAACTTGGATTGAATTGTACCACTGACTTTTCTGGTTCTCTAACTTCCAAACAACAGATTGTAGGACTTCTCAACCTCCATAAACATGTGAGACAATTCCTACAATAAATCTCCTCTTATATATCTGTGTCTATGTCTATATCTATATCTATCTAACCTGTTGGTTCAATTTCTCTGGAAAACCCTAATACACTCTGCCTTCTTCTCTGTTTGGTCCATAAAAGGTCATGGATTATTCTTATATAGCCTAGCAAATGAACAAAATTAGAGCCTTTTTTTGTTTTGCAATTGTAATAAAAGTCCTAGGAGTGAGTATCATGAGAGTAACTATCTCACATGTCCATCCCTGTGGTCAAAAGGAAAAAAGTAAAAAAGAAAAAGCTGACCATCCAGACCTGAGTCACAAGCTGATCCTTGAAGCTGAGAGTGTGGCCACCTCATTTCAACCATATGGACTTGAAGGCAGAGACTCCAAAGGAGAATCTTAGGGGTTAGCATAAGAGAAAAGGAAAATAGGTCAAAATGAAAATAGAAAATGGCAGAAGTACATTTCACATGCCCAGCATCTCCACTGAAAAGGAGTTTTCCAAGTCCCCATACAGATTTTGCACATCTTTGTGAGCCTTACTCCAAGAGATACCTCTGTAAGAAGCCACCACATCACCAACCTCAGGCTCCCTCCTTTCTCTGAATTCCAATGGCACCCATTTGGCCGCATACCTTCTCTTTCCCAGGAAGGTCCTCAGGGATGGGGACTATATGTCACACTCCTCTCAGAAGACCAAAGCAACTTGAACTAGAACAATTCAGAACATACACTGTGTACCTGGAAAATAAACCTCTTTCTGAAGAGGGAAGTGGATTTCAACTTGAACTAAACACAGGCTTTATAACAGCAGAGCTCCTCAACAAGACGACAGAATGTGGTGTTGCAGTGAGCAATGTTAAGTCCCTCTCTCTGGATAGAGACATGGGCTGACCTCTCTGTTTAAGGGCAATGGAGGGGACCTATGTATCAGGTGAGTATTTGAGCCTGATGACATTGGGCGTGGTCCCCTGGAAAAGAAGGTAAGATGGGGAGTTGTGCACATTAAATTGATTGGAGAGTGCCCTTGGGAGAATCACATATAGGACAGTGAGGAAGGTTGGATTGAACAGAGTGAAATGAAGCTTCAGCTAAGGATTGAGTCAATCCTAACAGGAATTTTGGAACCAAGAATTCTGGTTCTTCAGAGCTATTCCAAATTGAGACAAAATGCTGACATTATGCATCAACCAGTCATCGGTTGTTAGAGCTGCCCCCTTCCCCCACCCCGAGAGGGTAAGACAGTTTCCCATTCCCAAGGGCAACTTCCAGTGAGGGTTGCAGCTGCGAGCCAATGCAGCTGGCATTTGCAGCAACTGGGGGTTGGATGTGTTGGCCTTGAAGGGGGGATGTGGATGAACATAGAGTACCCATTATATATTCCATCTAGCCTAAGATATTGTGAGATGTCCAATTGCTTTTAAATCTTAATGTGAGTTATTTGGCATTCCCAATCTCCAAACTATTCCTGCCAAAACTTAGAACCAGATGTAAGTGGAGTTTTGTTGCATGATCAGTTGCACATATCGGAGTGGAGAAAATAAGAAAATAAATGGAAAAGTTAGATTCAATCACATACCTTAAAAGAATCATTGCCCTAAAAATAACTCCTTCCAATCTGACTTTAAGTCCTTCAAGTGGATCCTCCAGTCTTCCTACCAACCCCATCTCTTATTTAACTGGTTAAGATGTAACCAGTAGAACAACTTTTTAAACACTGAGAGGCTCTGGTACAAACAACAGCTTGGTCACTGTCAGAGCCCTTGCCCAGCCAGAAAGGCCACAGTGCCCTCTGACACCAATTTATGTGGTATGCTGAAAATGTTCAATAGCAGGGATTGGGGGCGGTGCAGGGGGAGGAATACTTACTTCTTATTTGTAGCATTCACCTATTTCTGTGGATAAACACTTCTACCATGGCAATTCAAGCTACCAGTATGACATTGCTGAACACAAAGCTGAAAAGATTTGTACGCAATCTCTCGCAAGTCAAGACAAGGACACTACCCACTGGTATTAACTCCAGGTTCCGATTTACCAGCCAACGGGGTTGAAATGCTGTGGTGTGGTTTTGAAGGATACCTAAACCTGTGGTGATAGAATCATTTAAAAAATAGAATTGATTTACACTGTGATAAAGACACGGTCTTATTTTGAGAATTAACTTTTCCCAGTCCCAGCCATATCTTCGACATTACAGTGATGGGTATATATGCAGATCAACTTCATAAAGCTACCAGTCTAAGCTAATTTGTTGCCCCAAGAGCTCCGACGCTATCTTTGGGTAAAGTCCCATGGAGAGAGAGAGAAAGAATTTAGTACTCTCAGCTCTCCCACTCTCTCTTTCTGAACTTGATTTCTCTCTTGTAATCTCTTTGCTTGCTCATTTCTATCCTATTACCTATTACCTCTTACCTTTTTCAACATCTCTTATATTGATGCTCAAATCCAACTATCCACTTGACTCTCAATTATATCATTCTTCTGGGTCTTTTAGGTTTATGGTTCTATACCCTGCTACTCAAGCAGCCGATGATTTGGTCCTTTATTTATTCATTTAAAGGACTATTTGAAAATACCAGAAGAAGGCATGCATGGCTCAGCCCTGTCTGTCAGGGCATGTTTGAGGAATATTGGGAAGGAGCCCTACAGATGTCTTCTATGAGGTCTGTCTTAGTCTCTTCTGGCTGCTATAACAAAATACCACAAACTGAGTATCTCATAAACAAAAGAAATTTAGTTCTCACAATCCTGGAGGCTGGAAATTTATGATCTACGTCTGGTATGTCTAGTGAGGGCCCTCTTCCAAGCCACAAACTTCTTTCTGTGTCTTCACATGGTAGAAGTGTCTAGGGATCTCTGTGTTATCATTTTTTATAAGAGCACTAATCCTATTCAAGAGGGCTCCATCCTTAATTACCTCCCCAAAACTCCACCTCCTAATACCATTGCCTTGAGGGTTAGGATTTTAACATATAAATTTTGGAGGGACACAGATATTCGACCACAGCATCTGTCCCTGACTTCCCCCAAATTCATGTCCTTCTCACATGCAAAATATGTTCATTGCATCCCAATAACCCCCCCCAAAATCCTAACTCATTCCAACATCAATTTAAAAATCTAAAGTCCAAAGTCTCACCTAAATATCATCTAAATCAGGTGTGGGTGAGGCTCAGGGTATGATTCATTCTGAGGCAAATTCCCCTCCAGATGTGAACCTGTGAAATCAATCAAATTGTATGCTTCCAAAATACAACGGTGGGACAGGCATAAGGTGGACACTCTCACTCCAACAGGGAGAAGGAGGAGAGAAGGAAGGAGCAATAAGCCCCAATTAGGTGCAAAATCCATCAAGGCAAATAGCAATGTCATTTTTAGAAGGCTGGGATTGGTCATGAAGACCATCTCTCAACCCCATTTTCAAAATACCTTCCAATAGAAAATTTTCTCAACTCCTCAATCCAGACTTGTCTCATTTTGTCTCTGTTCACCTGTCTCTACTGCCCTTTGAGGAGAAAAAAGGGTCTATACCTGCTCCTCACCTCACGTGTCCAGCCTTCCTTAGCACAAGGCTGGGTATGTGATAGGCATTCCCTGAAGGCTTGCTAAATTGCATGTAACTATATTCTTCTAAGCAGAAGAAAGTATTTGATGAGTTCCTAACAATGAATTGGCCTTTTCAGGACCTGGTTGACTACCCAAAGAGGCTGAAGATGGAAGGAGCACCTGCCATATGCATTCCTTAGGCAGAGCTCATCTTTCTAGTTGCAGGACCGCTGGGGAAAGATGTAATGCAGACTTCCTGGAGAAAGCCCACATTTGCTCATCCTCAAACCTGCTTTGCAAAAGCTACGTGGGGACCATGGGGCTAGCCCTCAGATGTCCTCTCAGGATTGCTCCCTACTCAGCACAGCCAGACATCTCTGCCTCTGGTGTGGTCTGAGCTCTTCCTAAGATCTGGGACAATAGCCACAGTCCCCAAAGGACTTTCTCCTTTATTCTATCATATCACAGACAAAGTCATTCCTTAGATGTCTTTTGTGGATTGGTCTTTGCAGTTTCTGTTTCGTCTCACCTCTGTTTATTATGACTTGAACAAAGAACACACAAGACGTTTGTAATCCGTCATAGGCAGTCACTGGCACAAACACTGCAGTGTTGGAGACATGATAGAAAGCCCTCAGAAGAGGGGCTTCACCCCACTTTGGAAGGCCTTCAAGGGAGTGATTCAGGAGGGATTAGAGACAGGATGCCAAGAAGATTTCAAATTGTATGGGCCTTCTTAGGTGAGAGAATGCAGGCTGGATCCAGCCCTTAGATAAGTTTGACTGACTTTTCCAGTGCTTTTCTTTTAGCTGAATTTCTTGCCAACATTTAAAAATCAAAATATTGCAAAAATATTCAATATTCCACTTTGTTTGAAAGTCAAATCTGACAATGCATACATATCCCTCAAACTAAGAAATGCTGCCTCCTTTAAATGAGACATGAGATCTTAGCTTCACCGCTACCTCATCTGGCCCACTCACTGATTAACAAGTATGATGTTTTAATGTAAGTTGCTCTGGATCTTTCATGGAGCTGTTTTCTGTCTTAACTCTTGTCCCTCTTCTCTCCACACATGTACACTCTTCCCCTTTCCCCTTTCTGAGATTTCTTTCTGCTTCTCTACCACCCTGCTGTCCAGGGTTAAAGCGGCCTAGTTTGGGGTTGGGCACAGTCAGTTAGACCTTTCCTTTGGATCTCCTGTGGTCATTCCAAACACCATAAGAGTGGAACTCACCATTTTCCACAACCAAGCTTGTCTTTCTCCAGTCACTTCATCTTTCCAGACTCAAAACCGGGAAGCCATCTCTCTTTCACCTCCTGCATCAAGTTCCTATTAGAATCCTAGCCATCTTCAAGACCCAGATCAAGTGCCATATTGCATTGAAGGGTTCCCCCTTTGGGCCAGGATATGTCCCTCTAGAGCAAGGGACCACAAATTCTTTTGGTAAAAATATAGTTCTTTTTTAGCCATGCAGTCTCTATTCTAGCTATCCAGTGCTGCTGTTGAAACACAAAAACAGCCACAGACTTAAGCAGATGAATGAATGTGGCTATGTGCCAATAAAACTTTATTTATGAACCCTGGGATTTGAATTGCATATATTTTTGCCTGTCACAAAACATTATTCTTCTTTTGACTTTCCTTCAACCATTTAAAAATATAAAACTCATTCTTAGTTCATGAGCCATACAAAAACAGGCAGGCCGTGGGCCAGATTTTGTCCATGGACCTTAGTTTGCCAACTCCTACTCTAGAGTAATTATTTATAATTATTCATTCTTATTTATTCTCTCTCTCCCTCTCTCCCTTTCTCTCTTCATGTCTTCCTCTCCTACAGATTCTGAACCCCAAGAACAGCCATATATTCACTTCTCCATCACCCATGCCTGGCATAGGAAAGCCTTTCTTCAAAACCACTATACTTAACCCCTCTGCTCTAGGACACTGCTGCCAAGTTCAGACAGCTCTCGGGTCCTGCCACTGCCCATCATGGTTTGGGAACACTCACAGGAAGCATAAATGCCAAAAGAGAAAGCATGTTTTCAGAAAATTTCATTTTCTCCTTGACACCAGGAGAGAACATCACCAAATATTTTGAGAGCTGAGGGAAGGGTTTCTCTAAACCTTTCAGATGTCAAAATCTTGGTGCCATATTTCTGAACTGCCATCCAACCCACCACCTGGAAATGCTTTTTTATAGACTCGGCTATCTCCACCTCAGCCTGCAGCCCTGAATGGGCACGGATTGTCATCCTATTTTTACAGCTGGGAATCACTGCTGATTGAGGTTAAATAACATTCTTAGAGGCTCAGCATGCCAAGGAGAGAAAGCCAGTTGTCTATGCAATTTTTTCTCTCCTAGGGCTAAAGAGTTAGAAGTTCATCCAAGACTGCAAGCAATTAAGTTGGGCTTCATTTGCTGAGTCTGGGGCAGACAGCCTGCTCTGCCAGGAGGGTGTTTTTATCATAAATTCTCCTCTACCCTGGGGTTATGCTCAGCATTTCCCTGGGTCTTCAGAACGCAACTACACTTACTCTCTGGGCCTTCCAAGAGTTTAAAACACATCAAACCCTTTAATGCATCTTTACTGGCTCTCGAGATAGGAATACTTCATTTGCCTTTCTGGGATAAATCCTCCCTTTCTTGGTGATGCTACCTCAATTTTCTTTTGGAAGAACAACCACCTCTTCCTCGTGCTTGGTCCATTGGTTCATGTAGATCTCATCTTCCAGTTTCAAAAGGGACTCATGACTCAGTCCTAACAATCAAGAATATGTCACCCCCCTGGCCCCTGGGATCAGCTCCTGAATGGAGCTGACTTGAGTCAGCAAACTGAGATAAGACTGAGGGTTCTGTGGGAATTACTAGCAAAGAGAAACAGTCTGTACACTGGTTGCTGAGCTATGAGGACAGCAGCCTGGTGTTGCCAGGGCCATCTTGTGAAAAGCAGATACACAAGGGCAGAACTTCAGGGCAGAGGAAAAGCAAGCTATCACCTGAGTTTCAGGATCCATCTGTGCCTGAAGCCTAACCATCTGCCTTTTAAAGAAACTTTGGGTTCTTCCTCCAGTTGGAGAGGGTTTTAAGGTTTCACACCTCTTCTTTTCCCTAAGCCTGTTACCCTCACTTTCTACTCCCTCCTCGTGTGACTTCCTGTGTCTTGAATTCTCCTAAGAATGCTTCCAAATCCAATGCAGACTTTCAGGCCCAAGGCACGTTCCATGGAGCACACCAGGGATCCCACAAGCATCTGCCTTTCTCTGAATTACCACATCAAGACTGGACTGGTCCGAAGGAGATGAACAGAGGTGGATGTATTCAGAATATCTTTGGGGGCTACAACTAAGAGGTTTTAATGATGGATTATACAAATATGAGACTTTGTGTGACATCAGTGTTTTTTGAGCTTGTCGGGTCCATTTTACACTCTGTTGCCATCACTTTTCTCCATTTAAATTTCTACAAAAGCAAATGCATGATATATATTAAGGATGTCTCAATTCCATCTCATTAGCCTATTACAATTTCACATCCTGTTATTTTATGTAGATAATAAGAGGACACAAATGAAAATAACAATGACTCAATATCCTCATCCACAGTAATGAAAGTACTAAAAGAATTCAGTAAAAGTGAATATTATATTTTATACTATATGCTTAGAGCAGTGCTTAGCACATAGTAAATGCTCAGTAAATGCTAGCTATCACTACTGTTCCTATTATCACTAGTGGTACTACTACTATTTCTTCATATTAATATGATCATAAATTCAAACCTGGGCACTGACTTATGTGACAAGAATCACATAAAGAGATTATCTTAAATGACTCAGAATATGACCGTGTTAAATCTTTTAGGTCCTTCTCAAAATGGGAACACAAAACAAAAGAAATCAAGGTCCTGAGAATACAGAAATGTCAATCAGATGTGCTAAGAGTTAGAAGTCTGTGCCTATAATGTGCTGACCCAATGGGATGCTTGGGGAAGGAGTGGCTGGAAGACTAGAGCAAGGATGAGAAGTCAGAAGATTTAGCTAGGAAGTTTGGGGGTGGCAGGCACCTGAGACAGAGAGAAATGGTACCTTTCTCGATCTCCGACTGAACTGATAACTGACTACAGCCCTAGAAAATGTTATTAGAATTGCAGTACCAGTGGAGTTCAAATGCATTTTTAATATCTTCTAAATGCTTAATTTGGTTTTGCTGGAGATGTGTTTCATCATTCCCTTCTGCCCCTTAATTAAGCTAATGACTTTATTTCTTTTCTCCTTTCTGATCAGCTCATAACACATTTCCCAGGCTGGCCTCCCTCCTCAAGCCTGTCGTTTTTGATCTGGTTATTAGCTCTCCAGCTCACATTGTTTTCCATGTGTTGGAATGTTACTGATGGAGACTGATCCACTCAGGAGGTTCAGGGGCTGGAGGGACCCCAGCTGGTATTGTCCCTCCCACTCTTACAAAGAACAAAATCCCTTACATGTGCATACCACCTTACAATTTACTAAGCACTTGCATATCATTGCAGTTTATCCCCAAGAGAAACCACTGAGGCGGGCATTACGAACGCTACCATTTTACAGAACAAGAGTGTGAAAGCCAGAGACATTAACAATTGACCCAGAACAAATAACAAGAAGGTATTAGAGCCAAGATTTCCTACGCTCCAGCCAATGCTCTTTGCTCTTTCTTCAACACCACTGTACTTACCCACACATCCTCCATTGAGCCCATTGTGATTTTCTAGGCACGGCGGGGTACACACAGTCATGGTGGTTTAGCTAGACATGTGTCGGCCATCGAGGGTGTCTCAGGAGGGTCAGAGAAGAGTCACTCCATTAGCTCTTTTGTCTCCATGGAGTTGCTCTTTGGAGGAACTCAGAGATGACAGCTCCATCCATGATAGGGCAATTAGAGGAAGTTCTGGGTTTGCTTTGACTCTTGAGAATGACTTCATGGAAATTATTTGCCAGCTCCCCTCACCTGACTGAGATCCTCCTTTTGGTCTGGATAAATTGGGTAGAGGGGTACCTAACCCCTTCAGAGATAATCAGCCTCTCATCATTAAGAACCCCTGGAAAAAAGCCCTTATTTACTTCCCTGGGAACATGTGATGATGTCTCCTGTTTCAGAACCATGGGATAAGTCAACAACGAACTGAAGGAAAATGCAAAACCTCTAAGGTTCTTTTAACACACACCCAGTGGGCTGTGCTAATTTAAGCGGCTCATGTACCGGTGAGGAACCTAAGGCTGCAATGCGACAAGTGACTTGTCCAAGATCACCCATCTACTGAGAGATGGTTATCTGGAAAGGGAACATCTGTAGGCATAAAGGATAAGCAGCTCCTTACACAGGGAGATGCCCTGTAAAGGTGGATGGATTAGGTGGATGGAAAAGGTAGATGGATTAAAACGCTCTCAGATAACTTATATTCTTCCGCTCATTATGAGAAATGCCAGTAGGACAGTGTCACTTACAAAACCGCTTTTCTTTGTTATGAACATGGAGCTGCAGAGTTCCCAAGGAGACACACTGGTTTTAAGAAGTCTGTGAGCAGGAGTCTGTGAGCACATCTATTTGTTGGACCAGATAAGGATTCGTGGTAAAAGTTTGTAGCTGGTGGGCCACTTGTGGACCCCTTCCACCCTCCCCACCACAGCCCATTCTCTTGGTGAGAGCAGAGCCTTCAGGGCAGTGGTCCCTGGGCTCAGGAGGATCTTGACAGTTTCTAAAAAGGGGTGGGGTGGTGATTTAAAGAGACTTAGGAGGCCAAGCATGAGGCAAAAGAAAAATAGGCTTAGACCCCTGTGCCAAAAAGTTGAGAAACAGAACAAAAGGAAGTAAGTTCCCCCAGGCTCTAGAAGAATGGTCAAGCTGCCGCTCAACATGGGGAGGTCGGGCAGCCACAGAGAATGAAGAGACTTGGCTGGAGATTTCGCCGTAGAATCACAGTCTGAAAATGCTTCTTTCTGGCCATCCTGGGAGTCTCCCCATTTCCAAGCTGCACAAGAAGCTGAATGGACTCTTTCTCCAATGAATTGATCACTGTGTCCAAGCTAATTACTGCCTTAATAACCAGCCTCCCACAGATGGCAGATTGAGCACAGAGAAGGCAAGTGGCTGGTCTCAAACTGCAGAGTGAGTCAGTGGTAGGGACGGAAATAAGGCTGAGTAACCCGTAGCCTTTCCTTTTGTTGCTCTGGCCAAGATGCAAGCCCTGCTGGAGCAGCTTCCAGTTCCCCGGGAGGGTGCCCTGAGCCAGGCTGGGGTGATGGAGTCAACCCTGCCCCACCCCCTCCTCCAGATCTGCCCAGGTGAGCTGTGGCCTGCAGATACGCTGTGCTCAGGAGAACCTGCGTGCTGCAGGATAATATTAGCTCACTTTTATTGCCTGGACCGGACGCCCTCCAGCAACTTGACTGTAAACCTTTGATCTGCTGGGCTCTGGGAGCTGCAGATTCCCACACACTCCATGGGGCAGGCTGAGAAAGGAGAGGGCTGGAGACAGAAATCTGACTCTGTAGCCACGTCCAAAGGCAGCACTGCTTTGAAGCAGTCATGTTAGGAGAGCAGAGAGGCAGCAGTTCACCATCACCTTCTCCGAGGCCCAGTCCTGTGCATGCCATACTCATGATTTGCTAGATCATACCTATAATATTTATTTCTTTTAATTTTTCTTCAAATTAATACACCATTTTAAAACTTAAGTATTTATTTTAAAAGAAGTTACAGAACACTTTCATAAGTAGAAAACTAGTACCATTTATTTTAAAAACCAATATGAGAAAAACAAAAGTCCTTGCTAGATTTTAGCCAGAAGTTTCCTGCCAAGGGCTTTGCTCCTGAAGTCTGATATGGTAAGATATGCCGGCACTTTTTCCTTGGCATAAGAAGAGCAACTGAAAGAGAATTGTGTAAGAGAATGGTTGAGTTTCATTCTTCTACATATCGCTGTCCAGTTTTCCCAGCACCATTTATTGAAGAGACTGTCTTTTTTCCATTGAATATTTTTTCCTGTTTTGTCGAAGATTATTTCACCATAGAGTTGAGGGTCCATATCTGGGCTCTCCACTCTGTTCCGCTGGTCTATGTGTCTGTTTTTATGCCAGTACCACACTGTCTTGGTGATCACAGCTTTGTAGTAAAGCTTGAAATCGGGTAACGTGATGCCACCAGTTTTGTTTTTGTTTTTCAACATTTCCTTAGCAATTCGGGGTCTCTTCTGATTCCATACAAATTTTAGGATTATTTGCTCCAGCTCTTTGAAAAATACCGGTGGAATTTTGATGGGAATGGCATTAAAAGTATAGATTGCTCTAGGCAGTATAGACATTTTAACAATGTTTATTCTTCCAATCCAAGAGCATGGAATGGTCTTCCAACTTTTTGTGTCTTCTTCAATTTCTTTTTTTTTTTTTAGATTTTTTATTTATTTATTTGACAGAGAGAGATCACAAGTAGACAGAGAGGCAGGCAGAGAGAGAGAGAGAGAGGGAAGCAGGCTCCCCGCTGAGCAGAGAGCCCGATGCGGGACTCGATCCCAGGACCCTGAGATCATGACCTGAGCCGAAGGCAGAGGCTTAACCCACTGAGCCACCCAGGCGCCCTTCTTCAATTTCTTTCATGAGTGTTCTGTAGTTCCTCGAGTACAGGTCCTTTACCTCTTTGGTTAGGTTTATTCCCAGGTATCTTATGGTTCTTGGTGCTATAGTAAATGGAATCGATTCTCTAATTTCCCTTTCTGTATTTTCATTGTTAGTGTATAAGAAAGCCACTGATTTCTGTACATTGACTTTGTATCCTGCCACGTTACTGAATTGCTGTATGAGTTCTAGTAGTTTGGGGGTGGAGTCTTTGGGGTTTCCATATAAAGAATCATGTCATCTGTGAAGAGAGAGAGTTTGACTTCTTCCTTGCCAATGTGGATACCTTTTATTTCTCTTTGTTGTCTGATTGCCGTTGCTAGAACTTCTAATACTATGTTGAACAAGAGTGGTGAGAGTGGGCATCCTTGTCGTGTTCCTGATCTCAACGGGAAAGCTGCAAGCTTTTTTCCCATTGAGGATGATATTTGCTGTGGGTCTTTCATAGATAGATTTTATGAAGTTCAGGAATGTTCCCTCCATCCCTATACTTTGAAGTGTTTTAATCAGGAACGGATGCTGGATTTTGTCAAATGCTTTTTCTGCATCAATTGAGAGGACCATGTGGTTCTTCTCTCTTCTCTTATTGATTTGTTCTATCACATTGATTGATTTGCGAATGTTGAACCAACCTTGCAACCCAGGGATGAATCCCACCTGGTCTTGGTGGATAATCTTTTTAATGTGCTGCTGGATCCTGTTTGCTAGGATCTTGTTGAGAATCTTTGCATCCATATTCATCAGTGATATTGGTCTGAAATTCTCCTTTTTGGTAGGGTCTTTGCCTGGTTTGGGGATCAGGGTAATGCTGGCTTCATAAAAAGAGTCTGGAAGTTTTCCTTCTGCTTCAATTTTTTGGAACAGCTTCAAGAGAATAGGTGTTATTTCTTCTTTGAAAGTTTGATAGAATTCCCCAGGGAATCCGTCAGGTCCTGGGCTCTTGTTTTTTGGGAGGTTTTTGATCACTGCTTCAATCTCGTTACTAGAAATCAGTCTATTCAGGTTGTCAATTTCTTCCTGGTTCAATTTTGGGAGTTTATAGTTTTCCAGGAATGCATCCATTTCATCTAGGTTGCTTAGCTTATTGGCATATAACTGTTGGTAATAATTTCTGATGATTGTTTCTATTTCCTTGGTGTTAGTTGTGATCTCTCCCTTTTCATTCATAATTTTATTAATTTGGGCTTTCTCTCTTTTCTTTTGGATTAGTGTGGCCAATTACACTGTACACAAAGGTAAACTCGAAATGGATAAAAGACCTCAATGTGAGACAGGAATCTATCAGAATCCTAGAGGAGAACATAGGCAGTAACCTCTTCGATATCAGCCACAGCAACTTCTTTCAAGATATGTCTCCAAAGGCCAAGGAAACAAAAGCAAAAATGAACTTTTGGGACTTCGTCAAGATCAAAAGCTTCTACACAGCAAAGGAAACAGTCAACAAAACAAAAAGGCAACACACGGAATGGAAGAAGATATTTGCAAATGACAGTACAGACAAAAGGTTGATATCCAGGATCTATAAAGAACTTCTCAAACTCAACACACACAAAACAGATAATCACATCAAAAAATGGGCAGAAGATATGAACAGACACTTCTCCAACGAAGACATGCAAATGGCTATCAGACACATGAAAAAATGTTCATCATCACTAGCCATCAGGGAGATTCAAATTAAAACAACATTGAGATACCACCTGACACCAGTTAGAATGGCCAAAATTAGCAAGACAGGAAACAACGTGTGTTGGAGAGGATGTGGAGAAAGGGGAACGCTCTTACACTGTTGGTGGGAATGCAAGTTAATGCAGCCACTTTGGAGAACAGTGTGGAGATTCCTCAAGAAATTAAGAATAGAGCTTCCCTATGACCCTGCAATTGCACTACTGGGTATTTACCCCAAAGATACAGATGTAGTGAAAAGAAGGACCATCTGTACCCCAATGTTTATAGCAGCAATGGCCACGGTCGCCAAACTGTGGAAAGAACCAAGATGCCCTTCAATGGATGAATGGATAAGGAAGATGTGGTCCATATACACAATGGAGTATTATGCCTCCATCAGAAAGGATGAATACCCAACTTTTGTAGCAACATGGACGGGACTGGAAGAGATTATGCTGAGTGAAATAAGTCAAGCAGAGAGAGTCAAGTATCATATGGTCTCACTTATTTGTGGAGCATAACAAAGAACATGAAGGACATGGGGAGATGGAGAGGAGAGGGAGTTGAGGGAAACTGGAAGGGGAGATGAACCATGAGAGACTTTGGACTCTGACAAACAACCAGAGGGTTTTGAAGGGGCGGCGGAGTGGGAGGTTGAGAAACCAGGTGGTGGGTAATAGGGAGGGCACGTACTGCATGGAGCACTGGGTGTGATGCCAAAACAATGAACACTGTTATGCTTTAAATAAACAAAAAAAATTTTAAAAAAAAAGAAAGAGAATTGTGGAGACTGTGAAACCATGTACCACCTAAAAACAGCAAACATCTCACCTGAGTTGCACAGACCACCTCTTTAGAGACAATGAACTGAAATCAAATGCCACCTCTGCCATGAAGCCCCCCTGATTGCTGATCTTCTTTGGCTTCCCCCAGCCCTTAGCTCCTGAATCCACAGGCACTTTCCACCTAATATTGCGCGTGTCTATGCATATGCATATTCTCTTTCTCATGAAATTGAAAACTCCCTAACTTCTAGTCAACCCCTCATATCTACTTAGAAGCAGGTGTTTTTGTCTAAATAACCAGAGAGACATCCAGTAAGCAAAAAATAAGCGTTTGACATTTTTCTTGGATTTGGTCTGGTTCATCCTCAATTCCCCCAGCGGGGGGAAAAAAAGCACAAGAACTTGCAGCAGAAACAGATCTGTTGGTGGATAGTCACAGGAGACAGGTCTAAGGAAGAATTGCTTCTATCAGTTGGATTGATTGGGGATGGGATCAGTTACTATGAGAGACAGTGAGCTCCCTGGCACTGAGAGTGTTCAAGTGGAAGCTGTGAGATCTCTTACCATGTATTGGGTTCTGTATGAGATGCAGAAGTGCCTTCTGGCCCTCAAATGGCATGACTCTCAGCCTCTGGGCTCCCAGCTAATTAACCCTCCCAATGTTAGGTGAAAACCATGTATGGTCAAGTTTGGTGCACGCATGCGTGTGTGCGTGTGTGCATGTGTGTGTGTGTGTGTGTGTGTTCACATCTCTGCACATCTCCATAGGGTCACTTGTGCGTTTAGGTCTGGCATTCCCTCATCTGGCAAGGCCAGATTAACCCGTTGCTGGCAGGCCGTGGGATCCCATGCTCTCTCTCGGTGGACAAGCCGCCTCGCAAAGGCCCCAAGGGGTTAATTAAGTTTTATTGAACCAGAGTTTATTGCAGCTGACTCTTGTCTCTCTCCTTAAACACCTCTGCTTCCTGGGAAGCCAGAGTCCTCTGGGACAATATTTTCAACGCTGTTTAGTTTGCCTGTAACCTATATTTTATTTTATTTGTTTTTCAAGAGGAGAGGAGAGGAGAGGGTGGATGAGGTCATTCCCCAGCCCCCAACCCCCACCCTGCTCTTTATCTCTTAGTGACTCCATTAAATCAGGTTGTTTAAATGGAGAGCAGATGTTGCCGATTTTTCATATAAAGGAATGCATATTCATTTACATAAATTTCAGTGAATTATGGCAGTTTGGGTTTCACACTGAGTGTGTATTTGTGTGTGTTACACAGACTTGCCTGGCTCACTCGAGCAAAGCACCGTCAAAAGGTATAACTAGGAAATCCTTCATATCCATGCTGTGTGATTTTCTTGCTTTATTTTATTTTTGAGGCACCAATCCTGCTCCCGTTCTCTCTAATAGCTTAATACGATTAGAGATTTCCTCTAATCACTGCAATGTGTTTCAGCTCTATTAAAGATTTATAGGAAAGCTTTATGGAACACACCTTTTTAGAATTCAGAAGGATTTTGCGGGTTATTATTCATAACATCTGCCACTTACTGCAAAGGGCCTTAAAGCACCCCTTTAATGTGTATTTAATGCTTCTGATACAATATAATATCAAATAAGACGTGCTTTATTATGGCGGCTGTGTTTGTGTAACCGTGCGGAAGCTCTGCCGCTGTTGCAAGCCTGAGGTGGAGGGTTTATAATGGCCATAAAATCCTGCATAGAGCTCCGCGGCATTTAAGGACACACAGAGAGGAATGGTGTTTTGTTTTTTCTTCTTTAACTTCGACTCGGCACAACGTGGAGAGCAGCAGTTTGGCAATTTAAAGAGCCACTGAACATAATCCAGAAATAAAACAGTGGTCCTTGGA
The DNA here is from genome assembly GCF_922984935.1 of Meles meles. Taxonomy (NCBI): domain Eukaryota; kingdom Metazoa; phylum Chordata; class Mammalia; order Carnivora; family Mustelidae; genus Meles; species Meles meles. Next base: position 33,727,727 of record NC_060084.1, on the reverse strand, counting down.
GAAGTATTAAGGTCAACTATTGTTTAAAGACAGACCTTATCAGCCTGCATGCGTAGATCTACACGGTAGCCAGTCTGGGCCAACAAAGGCTGTGGGGTTCAGCTGATTCAGCTAGCCGTTTCTCCAACCAGGAGAACACACCACACCTTTCTTTACTCTTTTCCCATTAACCTGACATTTGTTCTAAATAGCAACTCATCCTCACATTTGAATGTAGGGAAGATGTGCATGGTATGTATGCCTTTAACCAAAAAGGTGTGATAACATACTTATCAAGATGCTAACAATAGTTGCGTTACAGTGGTGGGTTGACTTTGTGGAGCTGGAGGCCATGTAGCAGAACAGAAAGAATGCGGCCCTGGAAGGAAGTACAGCTCAGTTCCTTACCAGCTGGAGGGCCTCGCAAAAAGCATTGACCTCGCCAAACCTCGACTTGCACATCTATGAAATGGGAGTAATGTCCGGAAATGAAGGTTGTTTAACTAAATGAAAAAATATATTCAAAGTGCTTAGTAAAGAATCGGGCACATTGCAGGTGTTCGACATTGTGTCTTATTTTTGTAAGGCGTTAATGGTATTTTTTAAATAAAAGAAGTACATCTTGAAATTCTTTAAAAAAGGAAGGATATCTATACTTGCCAGTCAGAACCTTGGACATGCAGGTGAGGACCACTGGGACCACACTGAGTAGACACAAGTGCATTTCCAAGCTGCACGGGCTGCCTGAGCTCATGATGTCTCTTAAGTTTGAAGGAGTACTCTAACTAGACCCCAGAGCCTTAGGGGTCCCAAAGCCGGACACCATCAAATGAACCTAAACACCCTCACTTTGCAGAAAGGAGGTCTGGGGTCAAGAGAGGGGCAGGAAATTGCCCCAAAAGGGAGGAGGGTGTATGCAGGGCAACTGGGTGGCTCAGTGGGTTAAGTGTCTGCCTTTGGCTCTGGTCATGGTCCCGGAGTCCTGGGATCAAGTCCAGCGTCAGGCTCCCTGCTCAGCTTGGAGTCTGCATCCCCCTCTGCCCATACCCCTGCTCATGCTGTCTCTCTCTCAAGCAAATAATAATATCTTAAAAAGAGAGAGAGAGAAGCGTGTATGCAACCCACCACTCCCACTTCCCTCTCAGAGCTGTCGCACCACCCCGATTCCAGCCAGAAGCAGACAGAAGTAGCTACTCTCATGAATAGCTCTCATGAGGGGAAATGCCATTTCCCCTCAATGGAAGTGCAGTGGAGTTGCTCCAGCGCCTCAGAACCGCTTTGCTTCTCCTTGCATTTGTTTATCCCTGTACCCACTCATCTGTGGTGGGATCAACCCAACAAGCCCCGTGATTCAGGGTATGTGGGCTCCAGAGGAAGACTGCAGCTACCCAGCCTGTGGGTGCGCCCAGGGCGATTTGCTGAGGTTGAGTACCGCAGGCAGAAGTGCGTGTGTTACTATACTCGGTAATTCTGAGGTTGGAACTCCCTGAGTGCCCGCCGGCCAAATTTGCTGAACACTTGACTTTCAAACAGCCCTCATTACAGACCCGCAGCCATCTCCTTTCTGACGGGTTTGGAGTAAATATGTAATAGGGGAGTTTTTAAGCCAGTTCTGTAAAGTGCCGTCTGTGTCTGCTGTTTGGTTATTTTATGTGGTCATCAAAGCTGTTCTAGGGGTGGGGTGGAGGAATGAGGGGCAGGGTGGGGGTGGGGCAGGCATTGGTCAAGGATGTTTACAGCCTGTTCTGCAGAGTTAAGTGACCAACCTGGGTAAACCCGGAGGGTCTGCAAAGCACTCATTCACATACAGGTTATGTTCCCACACTCCTGGGAGCCTCAGAGACAACAAGGTCACCTGAAAGGGAACGACTGCTCTGAAATTTTTTCTTTTTCAAAAGTGTTCTTTCATTGCCGACATTTTATTATGAAAAGAGTCAAACATACAGTAAAGTTAAAGGAATTTTACAGTGAACCCAGGTATCTAGAATCTATCATTAGCATTTTACTCAGCTTGCTTTATCACATATCATCCATCTATCTATCCATTAATCTATCTTATCTGGGGGATATGTCAAAGTAAATTGAAGACATCATATATTTCCCTCTAAATAGTCCAGCATGGATTTCATTACCTGGAGTTCAATGTTTGTTTACTGTTTCTGTTTTGATGGTAAAATTTATGTACAAATGAAATACACAGGTCTAAAGTGCATTGCATGAGTTTTAACAAATGCATTCGTCTGTGTACCCCAAAACCTTACCAAGGTATTGCCATCACCACCAGAAACCACCCACCTTCGACTCTTCCCAGTAAATTCTTATTTCCATGCCCCAAGAGGCAGGCACTGTTCTGATTTTACCCCCCACCATAGATTGGGTTTGTCTGCTCTAGAATTTCCTATGAGTTTATACAGTGCACAGACTTTTAAAAATATATATTTGTTTATTTGACAGACAGAGATCACAAGTAGGCAGAGAGTGAGTGGGGGAAGCAGGCTCCCCACTGAGCAGAGAGCCCGATGCGGGGGTTTGATGCCCGGACCCTAAGATCATGACCTGAACTTAAGGCAGAGGCTTAACCCACTGAGCCACCCAGGCACCCTAGCGCACACACTTTTATGTAAGGATCCTTATACTCAAAATAATGTATTTGAGATTCCTCCATGTCACTGCATGTGTTGGTAATGTGTTCCTGTTCCTCGCTGAGCAATATAACATTTAGTGAATATTCTAGTATGTTTCTATAGTCTCCTGTTGATGGACACCTGGACTGTTTCCAGGTATGGCTATTATACATAAAGCTACCATGAACACTTCTGTACAAATCTTTTTGTGGGCACATATTTTTATTTATTGTGGGACAACACTTAGAAGTGGGATCACTAGGTCACAGCATGCATGTTTAGTTATATGAGAAACTGCCAACACTTTTCAAAAACTAATTATATCATTTTATATTCCCACTGACAATATACAAAGGGTCAAGTTGCCCCACAACCTTACCAATATTTGACATTGTTGGTCTTTTTAATTTTAGCTATTCTGATCAATGTGAAGTGCTATCTCATTTTGGTTTTGATTTGCATTTCCCTGATGACTAATGATGTTGCCCGTTTTTCATGTGTTTATTAGCCATTCATAGATCTTCTTTTGTGAAGTGTCTGTTCCAATCTTCTGTTCATTTTTAATTAGGTTGTTTGTCTTTTTATTATTGAGTAATAAGGAGTTATTTATACATCCTGAATACCAGTCCTTTCTCAGATATATGTTATGACCACGTTTTCTTGTCTGTGGCTTTCCTATTCATAATGCTTCACTTTACCTTTCTATGAGCACTAGTTTTGATTTTTATTTTGATAGGCTAGAAAGATCTTTTATCTTTTATCAAAATTGCTTTTGGGGATCTGTTTATAAACTCTGTGCTTACTTTTCCAAACACTTTATGGTTTTGGCTCTTGTTTTTACATCTAAGACACATCTTGGATTAATTGTTGTGCAGGGTATGAGGTAAGAATTGCAGTTTTAGTATGAATATGGAGTTCTTCCAATATAGTTAATTGAAACAACTTTCATCTCTCCATTCCATTGCTTTCCTGCCTTTGTTGAAAATGAAATGGTTGCCTAAATGTGGGTCCTCTATCACATTTCACTGATCTGTGTTTTGACCACTATGCCAATACCATGCTGTCTTTACTACCCTAGCTTTATAGTAAGTTTTTTTTTTTTCCTTCTAACTAGGTGGACGTGGAGCCCAGCATGGAGCCCAGCAAGGGGCTTGAACTCATGACCATGAGATTGAAACCTGAGCTGAGATCAGGAACCAGATGTTTAACTGATCTAGCCACCCAGGTGCCCCACTTCATAGTAAGTCTTAAAACCAGGGAGTAGAAGTCCTCTGGGTCTGTTCTTTTTCAAGATTATTTTGGATATTACAGGTCTTAGCCTTTCCATATAAATTTCAAAATCAGCTTGTCGGTTTCTAACAAAAAAGTTAAAAAGCCTGCTGGGATTTTGTTTGCAATTGCATTGAATCTTCAGGATGATTTGAGGATAATTGACATCTTAAGAGTATTGAGTCTCCTCATCCTTGAATATGGTGTATTTCATCATTTCTTTGGGTCTCCTTTAATTTCTCAGCCATGTTTTCTAGATTTCAGTGAGGAGGTCTTGCATATCCTTGTTAAATTTATTGCTACTTTAAATGGGATTTATTTTTAAAATTTCATTTCTAATTGTTGCTAGTATATAAATACACATTTGATGATTTTTATGTGTTAAACTTTGTTCCCTGAAAACTTCCTAAATTCATTTATTAGTTTGGCAGTGTTTTTATGGATTCCTTGAGATCACCTATATTGATCTTTATAGCTTTTATTTATTTTTCTTGCCTGTTTCAATAGCTAGCATCTCCTTGGCTATACTGAACAGCAATGGTAATTGTAGGCAGATCTTACCTTGTCAGCAATCCTAGGGGAAATACATCAGATGTTTCATTATTAAGTAATTTTTCATCATTACAGTAACTATAGCATTTCTGTAACTGTCCTTTATCAGGTTATAAAAGTTATTTTTGATTGAGAATTTTTTTTATCAGATATGGGTTTTGAATTCTTCAATGCTTATTCTGCATCTGTTGAAAAGATCATATTTTTTCCCTTTTATTCCATCAAACCAGCCTTGCATTCCTGGAATAAACCCCCACAAGGTTTTCTGGTAACCAGAATTTCCCCTCTATAATTAATAAGAACATCATTTGATATAAATTTGGGTATGAAAATCAAATATCACTCTTGGACATCCATAAAAATGAAAATATAAGGGACACAAGTTGACTGAGCACTATTACTATAATTTTCTCACATTTACAGTCCAAATCTCATTGCATTATTTTTCATCTCTGAACCATTCATTACCTCTGTTTTTCCAGAGAGTGTTGTCTTCTGTGCCATCAGGAGGATTGTTGATACAGAATTTATTAAAACCATGCTCCCTTATTATCTTGAGGATTTTATTCCAGGCTGCCGTCACCTCTGCTGCAAGCTTTGATGGCTTGCACAAACACCGACAGCCACATAATGACTGCTGTCTGCCAATAGCAATATCAGACACATTATGATTTGGAGAATGCTAAACTCTAAATAAAATGTAGATCTTAGAACAGTTTGAACACAGTAACAACTTCAATTTTTCCCTATGTCACCACAGGGATTTGCAGTGGAGAATTTCATTTACTACCTGACACATTTCTGGTTGTGTTTGAAGTTTTACAAGGAGAAAACATTACTTTCATAATCAGAAAAAAAATGTCTAAATAGATGCTTTTAAGAAAGTTAATTAATAGGGATAGTTTATAATTTTTAATGCCTGCTTTTAACTTCAGAAGGTTTATAAACAAAGGGGGATTTGGAAGATCATCTAATCCATTGAGCTCATTCAACAAACTGGGAATATTGGCACTTGACTAGTCAACTAGACTTGTAAGTTCTGTGAGAGCAAAACCAAGAATGTCATAATCACCACGAAATCCTTTTACCGTCACATTTCCTAAAAGGTAGTTGGCACTCAAATACATTCTGAAAGAATGGGTGGATACATGAGGCTCAGAGGATGTATTAACTTGTCAAAGGTCATGTGAAGGAGACTTACTGGCTGAGACTGGAATAAAATTTATGTTCTGTGACTTCATGGGTCTATCCTTGGTCATCTACCATATCCAACTAAGAGTTAGAATAGTTGGGCACTTGGGTTTTCTGATCTTGCAATGTTATGTATGTGTATGTGTGTGTGTGTGTGGTAACTTTGGGATCTTGCCATGTACACCATGGATCTTTCTCGACATGGAATCAAGTACAAGAGTCTAGACCTTGTTGTCATAGCATGTTGGGAATTTCTGTCTCCTCCTTCCCCGTACCATCACTGAAAGCAAGTCACAGATGCAGTATGTGGTTATTAATCACTCCTGTTAGCCAGACTGCATCTCTGTGGCATGTTGTGCATTATTAAATTATGCCATCGCTCACTCTAGAGTTGCTATGTTTAACTGCATAGAAAGAATTACTGATCAAATCTCCCCAAATACTTTTCCCCTGGTACAAATCGAGCCATTAATTTGAGCAAAGGTCACATGGCTGAATCCCATGGATAATCAAAACCATTTGAAGCTCTGGCCCAGTTGTCTCCAAATTATGCACCATGTGCCAACCACTTCCTCATCATCCCTCCTACACGCAGGCATCTTCATTTTTCTCCTTGCCTCAGTCCTTTATAGTTATCAAGGGCCATGCCAAATCTTCAGGCTGAGCTCATGGTTGCCCTGCTGCCAAGCACACTTGCCTCACCCTCTCAGCATGTCTTCCCCATCTCAGGAAATAGCACCTTTATCCATCAAGATGCTGGAGCCATAACCTGGGAGACATCCTCACTTCTGCTCCTTTCAGAAGTTAGGTTTATAAGTTATTTTTATTCTATGTTTATGTTTATGCTATGTAAGTTATGTTTATTCTATTTCTAAAAAGATTTCAAATGTGTGCACTTCTTTCCATTCCTAACATTTGATTTGGGGCTGCCATATTGCACCCAGGAGCTTCCTGCCTGAACTCCAGGCACCTACTCTTGCTCCATACAGACTTCTTCCCTCAACAGCCAGAGTGATCTAAGAACTCAAATCAGATCATGTCCTTTCTCTGCTCAAGACTTTTCAGTGCCTTCCTATTTCTCATGGAATAAAATCCAAACTATATACCACAGCCAACAAAGCTACGCATGATCTAGCCTGTGCCTAACTCTCCAACCACAGCACATAGGATTTTCTCCCCTCCCTGACCATGCATCAGTCCTACTGACTGTTGGTTTCCTTGAACACATCAAGTTCATCTCCACTCCAAAGTCTTAGCACATTCTTGTTTCCCCTGCCTAGAAGGATGCCCTTAGGCTAGCTCTTCACCTGGCTGGACCCTTGTCACAATTCGCATATCAGTTTAAATGCCACTTCCTCCAAAAGCTCTTTCTGAGCTCTTTATACAAAGTCTTTCCAATGTCTCTCCTAACACTAAGTACAACTTGGCAATTTATGTGTCTGAGCATTTGTTTTTTAATCTGTCCTCTCTCATTAAAATAAATGTCAGTTCCTTGAAGGCAATACTTTGTACTGTGCAATGGTGGCACATTGCTTGATACATGTTATGCTCATATGTATACACCACATACCCACACATGCATATACATATATGATATATGTGTGTGTGAATAAATGACTAAAATCCCACTTCCCCCATGAAGTCTTCCCAGTCTACTGCACCTACATGCTTCTCTCCCTCCCTTTCATTTGTCCTCACTATACACAACATAAATTCCCACAACTGTATACTTTATCATTTCTACTCCTTTCCTGGCTACTTTTCATCTATCCAACATGATTGTGATTTTCCTTATAAATGGGATTTCTAATTCCTCAGCCTATAAACACTTGATGAAGTTTGTACACTCTACTTTGTATTTCAGTGACTTCTGTACCCATTACTTTATTTGTCAGTGGCAGAAATTCGTCTCAAGTTTTAAGCAAAAAAGATGTTTATTGATTCGTGTAACTGAAAAGGCCAGGGCAGTGCCTGGATGGATTCAGGTGCCCCAATGATATAATCAGGACCAAATCTCTCCCATTTTTAGGTCTCCTGTCCTCTGAGTTGGCTCCAATAGCAAGCAGGCTTTACCTGGTAGCAAGATGGTAGCCAGATGCTCCAGTCACGTATCCTCTACACTGGAAGATTTCCTGAATCCCCCTCCAGTTGGGTGACATCAAATCTCCTGCTCTCCTTCGAGCTACCACCAAAGCTCTTGCTATCTCTGACCTGGTTTCTCCATCCACAATGGGGTAAGGTGCATCTCCACATCAAAGCCAGAGAGTGAGCTGGAGGAAAAGGGAATGGATGCACAGTATGTATGTTTGGTTCACTCAGTAAACATTTGTGGGGCCCTCCTGTGAAGCAGATGTTGGAGATACAGAGATAAGTAAGCTCTAGGTCTCAGCGTGAGGAGTAAGTGAGAAAAACAGACAGGTGATCAAGCACTGAATTGTGGTGAGACAAATGGCTAGGCTAGGGGAACGTGACAGGGTCATTTGGAAGCTTACATGAAAGAGGAGAGCTTCAGGCAGACGCTGTCATTTGAATGGGGCCACAAGAAAGAGGAGGCAATTGCCAGCCAAAGAAGGGAAAGGACCTATCAGGGCAACGGAATGAGACATACAAGTCCCAGAGATGTGAAAAAAGAAGGCCTAGTTTTTGTTCCGGGATTGGAGGGGGCATGAGCATGGGCACGTCAGGAATAGAGGGAAAGTTCTAGAACAAAGTTTGGTGCATAGTATGCAAACTGGTAATCTGTACCCAAACCCTGCTTATACCTGTATTTTGTTTGACCAGCATGGCATTTTAATATTTTTCGTTTTCAACTTTTTAAAAATTAACAATTATACGTCAATCCCAGATATCCAGCTTCTCCTAAAACATTAGATGTGGCATCGTAGGTCCAAATTCCTTCTTGCCAGTAATAAAGTCACAATTACTGCCCCATGGAGATGGGATAAGAGAGCTTTATTCCTCCATACTCCTCCCCCAGCTCTCTGCATTCATTTGCATGACCTGACCGACCCTGGTGAAATAACTTGACTCTGAATCAGTGAGTGTTTTGTGTGCCAACCTAATGTATTTAGAGTTTTTCCTATGGGCAATGAATATCCTCTGACAGTTTTAAAATAGGTGAATGTCATGACTAGTTCTTATCCATCTTTATACTTTCTCCAGCAATTAGCACAATGGCTTGCACAAAGCAGGTGTTAAGTCATTATTGAATGAATTAATTAAAGAAGGAATAAATCTTAAAAATTAATGAGTAACAACCACTTTGGAAAACTTTTTGGCAGTATGTACCAAAGCTGAATATATGCTAATTCATGACCCAGCAATTCCACTCCCAGGAATACACGCAGCAGAAATGCATATGTGTGTTTACTATAAATGGACTAGAATGTTCACAGCAGTCAAAAACTGGGGGCACAAAACAAATGTCCATTATCAGCAGAATGAATAAATGGTGGTATATTCACATAGTTGAATAGTAGTGTAATGCAATGAGAATGGATGATAGGATTACATGGGAGAACCTAGATGAATCTTCAAGCAGAGTAGTGAGTAAAAGAAACAAACCACGCATACCTTATGATTCCATTTATATCAAGTTACCAAAACAGGGAAGACTATTCTATCCTATTAAAAGTCAGTATTATGGTTACTCTTAGGGAGTAACTCACAGAGCAGGAGGGAGTCCATGGGGATTCCCAGGTGTTGTCATGTTCTGATTCTCGAGTCCATGGGGATTCCCAGGTGTTGTCATGTTCTGATTCTCGGTCCGGCACTGTTACACAGGTGTATGTCGTTTGTGAAATTTTACTGTGTTATACCCTTAGCATATGTTCACTCTCCTGTGTGGAGAAACTGGTGTATGAGTCCTTTCCTGAAAACTTGCAATGTCCAACAGAGCTGTTGCAGTATGTTCTGAGTGATCAATTTGGGTGAAATCCGTTCCCCTCTCATAAACTATTGCTGGTAAGCACATCTTGTATTAATCGATTAATATGAGAAAATAGAAGATACCTCAGCAGGATGGGGACCTTGGAAAGAAGCCATCTGAAAGAAAACAGCCAGATTAGAGCAAGAAGGAATAGACCCTAACCTCTGAAGCCTGGCAGACCCTGGACAGGACCACTAGGCCTAATTAAAGAGCTTGGCGGAAATTAATGCTCCTCTAGAACGTTAGCAAAGTCTGGTAACTCAATTAGAGATCACACCCTGCATGAAGAAAAAGAAATTCATCTGGTGCCCAGGGAATCTATTCCATAGAGCTCTCTCTTGAGTACTTGCTAAGAACAAAGCTAGCTGGATCTGCGGGGTAGCAGCAATGCGAAGGGAAGAAACTGCCCTCCGGATACTCATTGATGCAGTGGGAGAGAGAGGCCTGCAACTAGTCCTGTGGATAATTGAGAAGCAGTGAGGAGGGACATGCAGGTTACTCTGGATAGCCATTCTGATTTAAGGACCAGAAAGGAAAGTGGGAGGTGGTCTGGAAGGATGGAGTACCAGTTCCCTGGAAGTGATGGTGGATGAAAGCTTTCCAGGCTGGAGGGGTTATAGCAGCATAGCCCTAACAGGTACAGGATCATGTGTGGCTTCATGGGGGAGGCAGTCCTGGCTAGGTCGAGATCCAAGTGTTTGGAGCTCTGTAAGAGGTGAAATGGGAAGGTCACAGAGGGTTTTGAATGGGTGTATGGACTTCATCCTACTTGGTGATGGAGGGAAGGAAATGGGCAACACCATCCAACTTGTTTTCAAGAAAGATGAATCTGATTGTCTTAAAGTAAAGGATAAACACAAATATGATTATAAACTCAAATGCCCAGAGTTCGTCATTCAGTGAGGGAAGACGGCTAGGTGATGATAAGTGTTAAGACAAATGGGAACAGCTGCTCCATCATAACATTGGGGCAATAGGGAGTGGTGGAGACTATGGTAAACTGGCAGTACATACATTCAGTGAGTCAGCCAATACTCAACTCCAACTACTGTCATGCAGAGATATGGGCCCTGTGTTATTCCATAGTCCAGTTTTGCTAGAGAAGCTAGGGATCTGGATGTTTATACATAGCAGTCTATTCTGATTATTTTTCCAGAAACATTATGCAGCCTAAATGAATTGTATCTGAAGAGAGCTTAGGCCAGCAGTTGTGACCTCTGCAAGATAAAAACCCACTTCACTCCCATATTCCACTCCACAGTCATGTTCCAAGGAATTTGGTTAAACACTGGATGGAAAGAATATATCAGAGCATCCAAATACCTTTTTGCAACAGCTGAAAAGATCTGGAACAGCTGCTAACTGTTCTGTTTTGGAGATGTCTAGGGTATATTCAGGACAACATTGATCATCACAACAGTGCTTTTGTGTCTGAGTCTCACCCATTTGTTACGTGCACGGCTGGTTTTTTTGCCGTCAATATTTTGGGTGAAGAGAGACATCTCCCTCTAATGAAGCCCTAATCATTACTAATTTCCTCTGCATGGATTGTACGCCATCAGGTGTAATGAGCACATTTGGTTTTAATGCTCCTGCTACAAAGAGTTCTCAGGAAATGGTTCGGAGGCACGTGCACAAGCCGACAGGGGGGAGCTCAGGAACATCACTGATGTGGGAGAGAGTAGGAGGTCAGCAGGTGGCAAGAGGGCCCTGTAGCCAGGGCAGGACAGAAGCCAGCTGGATCTGAGCCCTCCCCTCACCCCCATAAGCTTCCTCTCACATTAATAATCTTAACTCCCTGATTTGCAATTAACCCAAAAGCTCTGTAATGATAATGGGATACGTGTGTAATTTGGTGCCAGAAGATGATAGATCAGCAAGGCTGGAATCTTTATTAATCTCTCTGTTTTTTCTCTCTGAGTGAAGTGGGGGCCACCTTACCCCATTGTCCCTGCACAGGGATTGGTGAGTGAGGTCTCCAGGTGGGCCAGCCTGGGATGACTTAGAGCTGGATGGCCCCTGAATTCCCCATGGGAATGCTAAAGAATTGTCACGGCCTGCCTCTTCCCCCCATGGCTGAACACTGCAGTATTTTGCTAGCCTATATGAGCTCCTTGGGAAAATGTGAAATCATTATTTACAAAACAAGAGATTTATGTTTTTTTTAATCTGTATTTGGGCTTCTTTAGCAAATGGAAAAATCTAGCAATCCCAGGCTCACATACATGCCCAGGGGGCTGAAGAACTGGGGGCACATGCTGGCTATTTTCTTGGCCCCCATCTGGCCCACTTCACCTGCATACCTGTCTGTCTGGAACCACAGGGAGATGTGTTTGTACCTTTGGAATAAGGAGCCCCAAATCGACCTCAAACAGGGAAAGGTCTTCCCCTGACCAGCCCAGATCTGAACCTGGTTCTTCCCAGTTTCATGTGCTTTGCTCTTATTTGGGGAAAAAAAAGCGTCAGAAATGCGTTTTCATCCATAAGTCCACTGGGACCTGGTCTTGCTCATTTGTCAAAGCTCTGTGGATGTCTGTCCTGGGAGTCAGGTATGGGGCTCACTGGGGAAAGGGTCAGACGTATGTACAACCACTGGACAAGACTGGAGAGGTGCAGACTGATGAATGCCATGGGAAGCCTGAGGGCTTAACAGCATCATCGGGTGCCAGGACAGCAAATGAACCTTGCCTGGAAGGCTTGATCAAATACTTGTGGCAACTTGCAAACAGTCCTAAGACCGAGCTGAGGCTCAGGAGGAAGGAACTCCAGGATTTCTAACCTCAGGCTGCCCTGGGCACAGGAAAAAGGAACTGGAAGCACACAGACCCACGTGTTTGAAACCCCCAATCCAATGACAAGAGCAGCAAAGAAAGACTCCAAAGACTTGGGTCCTGCTCCTAATCTCTAGAACTTCCTTGTCATGTGACCTGGGCATAAGGTTGCCAGATGTGGAAACCATGGAAGTGGAATTACAGGTAAATAAGTATATCCCATATGCAATACCTGGGACATATTGACACAAAAACTTATTTGCTTTCTGACATTCAAATTTAATGGGGCATCCTATGTGATTATTGCCAAATCCACCTTGCCTTTCCCTTTCTGCTCTTCAGAGTCCTCATCTGTAAAACGGAGTCAAACAAGATTAGGGATTTAGCTACAGAAACTTCCTTCGAAATTGAAGAATCTTAGAAGCCAAAAATATAACACAGATAAAACTGAGGCTGCTCTGCTAGAAGACGGGGTGGAGGTGAGGGCCCAGGAGTCATTGCCAACTTTCACAGAAATGCCTCCGTGATTCCAAGCATCACACAGTGAGACAGAGCTCACCTTAAGAGTAATGATAGAGATAATAATAAAAATATTATTTTACATGTAATGTTCACTGAGTGCTCCCGCTGGCCAGCCGCTTTGCATATATTACCTTTGGAGTCCTTACAACAACATGACATGTAAGTACCATAATACTCCTACTCAACAGATGAGAAACCAAAACACTGAGAAATTTGGGAACAAGCTCAAGTCTGTGGTGGATCCAGGGTTGGAATCCAGAGAGTGTGATTCCAGAGCCCATGTTCTTTTTTTTTTTTTTAAGATTTTATTTATTTATTTGACAGACAAGGATCACAAGTAGGCAGAGAGAGAGGAGGAAGCAGGCTCCCTGACAAGCAGAGAGCCTGATGCGGGGCTCAATCCCAGGACCCTGAGATAATGACCTGAGCTGAAGGCAGAGGCTTTAACCCACTGAGCCACCCAGGTGCCCCACCATGCTCTTAACACCAAAGAGCCATCTAGAAATAATGGATTCATCTACAACTCAAGTTCTGTGCCTCCCAGCACTGGGAGCAGGCGAGCAGAGATGAGTGACCATTTTTGAGTCTTGCTGGGGTAGTTTATTGATCTCTCCTTTGGGCAGGGGTTAGACTCAGCTAATCTCCAGGGTCCCTGCTCCAATGTCTTGTGGATCTGTGGCTCTCAGGGATTTCATGGATAGATATGAGACCTTGATCTTAATTCCCAAAGATTTAAAAAAAATTTAATAAAACCCTTCTCTAATGACCAACCCCATTCATTCCCATAATGATTAGTTGGTAATTACTGTCAACCCACTAGGAATCTTAATACAGCTTCTTTGCTACTTTGACTTCTCACACTAAATTATAATTGTGTGTAGAGAGACCATTAATTGAGGTTAAATTGCACCTGTCCTTGCTGGCAGTGGTTGCCATAGCTACGTTCCTTTGCCCACCCTCAATCTGGAGTTGGACTGGACAATCCTGAAAACTGCCAAGGGTTGCAAAAGCATTTAGGCTCATCTCAGGGATATTTACACAGCAAATGAGTATGGTCCTGTCCCAGTCAAAGGGAGAGAAGGAGGGAAAGTGGAGAAACGCTTCAGAAAGATCAAGACCCACAGAAGTGTTAAGGCAGAAGCCTCCCAAACAACCTGCCATCTGACAGAAATGGAATCAGAAAGACCAAGACCCAAATCCTATTTCTGCTGCCTTCTCTATGACCTTATATAGGTTGTATAACTTCCCTGACCTCCATTTTCTCCTCTATGATACCTGCCACACACAGAGGGTGAGACGTAATAATTCACCGACATGACATAGATGGTATGCCGAGCCCGTAACAGTCACTTGACTGATGATAGTGATTTTGATCATTCCCTGGGAAGGTGCTCAGGAACGCAGGGTCCCCCACCACTATTTTCAATTTCCTGCGTGAATATGGTTATAGCTGAGATCCTTTTCAACTCTGATATTTGGGGTTCTCTGTATCTAGAGCCAGGGCTGCAAATCAGAGGCCTCCAGGGACCAGGCAGAAGATTACTGAGAGATGCAGGCCACCTCCAGGTGTGACTTCACAAAGCCAGTGATGACACAGGAGCCCACGGTAAAACCAAGAGAACCACATCCCATGCCTCAGCTCTAGCTAGCCATTGCTGTTGGGTGATACAAGTCTGGTCTTCTCAGACCTTTTCTTTTTTTTTTCAAGAGATCCAAGAAATAGGAATTATTTTTGGAGATGGAATTCCCTGATTCTTCAAAGTTGGAAACTTATTTTTAATAATTCTTCAGACCACACAGGACATGCCTTTGGGTTCCGTTTCACTAGGAGACCCTCACTTAGCAACCACTGATCTAGATCATTAAAGGAGGCTGAGAATTGTTTTTCTTAAAAAGACATAAAGGAAGTAAAAACCCTGAGGGGTATGTAGAGATGTTGGCCCAGGGATGTTTATACCAGTCCCCTGGTTCCAGGTAAGGAATCCCTTTACTGCTCATTGAGACCACACTGTAGATGGGGCCCTGAGCCTTGGACTTGTCCACTGTGAAAAAGGAAAAAAAAGAGGGTCAAAAAAAAGAAAAAAAAAAGGAGCATAACCCAACTTTGTCACTTCTGCCATAACTCGGGCCTTCCCACAGCTCTAGAACTGGGAGCCTAGAGCCTCCCACAGCACAGGTCCATCTGAGCACCACCGTCTTCTGCATCACTCTTCACACACGCACACACACACACACACAAAACACACACACACACAGAAATGCCTACATGGAAACAGCACACACACACATACAGACACACCCATGGACACAGACACACATGCAGACACATATACATAGACATAAACACACAGAGATACATGTGGACACATACATAGACACACACATATAGAGACACACACACACAACTCTTGACTGGAGAGGCCAGGAGGAAGGGTAGGCATGATGGAGAAGTCACATTCTGGGTTCCCACTGAAACGGAACTGATGGTCATGGAGAGAAGCACCTGTGTCTTATCTACAAGTCAGTAATCAACTCAAACAGGTTCAAGGAGTACAGGGAATAATTGTGCCATTTCACCATAAACTAAACGCCCATGCTCAATCTTATCAGAATCTGTCTCTCCCTGTTTCTCAGCTTTGCTTTTTTTTTTTTCTTTTTTTTTTTTTCTGTGCCTTTCCCTGTCTTGGAAAAAGAGAACTGGCTTGATTCTTAGACAACGAAGCCAACAACAGCTTCAGGCTCACAGCCTACCAGCTTAGAACCCCAGCTGAAAAAAAAAAAACCAAACCAAAAAACAAAAAAACTCTTCTTTCTTGGTGGTTCCACAAAAGTCCTAACTGTCACCCTCATGGTGCCCACCCTTGAGCTGGGGACAGAGTCATGATGGATAAGAGTGGAAAGGAGTCAGGTACCTACATGAAAAGTGAAGAAGGAGGACTCATGCTGAGCAGGCAGAGACAACTGATGTCCCCAGCAGCACCCCACCGCACCTGCTGTGGCTTGACAGTCCTGGGCTCCTGGCTGTTTTGTGCTGTTCTCTGATAGAATCCTCCACGGCTCTCCACATTCCAGGATCATCTCAACCTCCGTTGTCCTCCACTAATTTCATGCCAATTCAGCTGCAGCAATGTCTCCAAATAGCATGCCCAAAGTGCCCCAAGCCCACCCCCAGCAGCGCCCCTCTCCTGCTTGGGCTAAAACCTGTGGAAGCGTGTGGCTAAGCCTGTGAGCCCTGCAGCCATTCTGCCCCAGGTCCGAGACTGGTTTGTATACTGACTAGTGGTATGACCCCGGACTCTGATTCCACAGCTATAAAATGGGGATAGTGGTAATGATAGTATGTACCTTATAGGTTGTTGTAAGACTAGGAGATAGTTTATGTAAAGTGTTTAGCATGGTTGCAAACAGTGTTTAAAAATATTAATTATGCAATAATAAGATAATAATAATACTGAGAATATTTCCACCCTGTACACCCCCTCTTCAATTTACTAAGTAAAAGGTTGAAAGCCGTATTACAAGAGAGCAGGTAACAAGCATCTCTCTGTCTCCTGCTCCTCAACCTAACTGTTTTGCCACTTCTCACAGGTGGGAAAAGGCCAGTGTTAGGAACCGGAAGGGGGCCCTTTGACAACTGGCTGGGCATGCTGATGCCAACATCTCCCCAGGTGCAACAGAGGGGTCCAGGAATCTGCGTCTATGGCAGCACGTGTGGGGTCTGCAACCTGTCTGAGGAGATGCCTTTCCTTAATCTCAACCCAGCATATCACCTGTAGCTATAGAGATACCAACAGAACCCCCTTGCTCACCTCATAGAAACACCCAGTCCTGGGAGCTCCCCTGAGAGGCTCCACAACCCTGCCCAGTGCCCCTGGCCCCTGCCATAGCACTGACCACTCGCCGCTGCCTAGTGCCCTGGTTCACGATTTCCAGGAGGCAACCGAGGCATAGGGTGCTGTAAGGCACCCGTGATCAGGGGGACTGCAAATGAAAGTCCAGCTCCCAGTAGACATTTATGATAGCAAACCTCCCTGGGTGATTGCAGCACTACCCTCACTTCCCCACCCTTTGCCACTCTTCCCTTATAATCACCACGCAGAACTGACCATGCTCCTCTGACTGTCCTGCAGTGGCTCCCAGTGAACCTGCTGCCCTATGAGGTCTGGCCCCACCTCCCCTTGCCACCTGCAGCCCCTCCTGCTCCTGCCACGCCTCCTGACACCACACACCTAGCCTGGTTGGGCTTCAGGGACATTGACCTTGCCCTGCCTGGAACATTCTAGAGCTGTCTTCTCATATCTGTCCCCAGAGAAGCCACCTCTGACCACCATCTCTAAAGCAGCTCCTTCCGCGCAGTCAGTCATGGCTTCCGTCTGCTTCATTCCCTTTGAACCCTTTCTCATAATCTGTTTCGCCTTTTTATTCAATTATTAACCCCCTGTCTTCCATACGGGAGCTCAAGAGCTGTCTTGGAAACTGCTGCGTCCCCCAGGGCATAGTACAGTGCCCCGAGGCGTGCAGCAGACGCCCAAGGCATACTCGTCAAATGCATGCCTCACACCCTCTACTAAAAGCTGTCTGTCCCCAGCAGGTGCTGGGTGCCCTGAACCCACCTTTCATGCTGACTTGCAGTTTTCTTTTCTACATAAGTTCTTCAGGGTCTGGGTTCAAGGTGCTATTCCTCTGTGGACACTAGGCTGTAGAGGTGCCCTGTTACCTTCCCATCAAAGCCCTTCATGGCACAATGCCTCTGGGCACCCTCCGCCCCCCAGCAAGGCCAAGGTGCAGACCCAGGGAAAGCTGCCCAGGGCTGGCCTCAGGGTAACAGGAGCGCCGGAGCAGGGGGCAGAGCTTGGTCTTAAATATTAACTGCCCATAACAAAGGGAAAATGAAAGCCCTTTCCCAGGGAGCACATTTGTATACTGTGATTTATAGTAAGAAATATTTCTGTCCCAGTTTCTGGCACAGAACTCCTAAAACCCTTGGAATTTCCTAGGCGTGGAGAGCAGTAAAGGTGTCTTTCCTTATGTTAATGAGGTGACTTTTGGATGCACAGAAGGCTGGGGGCTTGTTGCCAGTGGACAAACCACGTGATTAGCAGGTTGGACTCTTCAGTCCCACCCCACTGAGCTCAGGGGAGGGAAGAGGGGCTGGAGATGGAGTTCATTCAGCAGTGGTCAATGATTTAATGAACCATGCCTGTGTAATGCAGCCTCCATAAAAACCCCACATGGACGGGGTCTGGAGAGCTTCCAGGCTGGCGGACACGTGGATGTGCAGGGAGAGTGATTGTGCCTGGAGGGGGTGGGGAGCTTCCCGCAAACCTTACCCTGTGGGTCGTTTCCATCTGGCTGCTCCTGAGTTATATGCTTTTATAATAAACTGGTAATCTCATAAGTAAAATGTTCCTCTGTGTTCTTGGAGCCACTCAAGCAAATTAATCCAACCCAAGGAAAGGCTGGTGGCACCTCTGACTTATAGCCAGTTGGTCAGAAGCACAGGTGATAACCTGGACTTGGACTTGGCATTTGAAGAGGAGGGGCGTCTTGTGGGACTGGGCCCTCGGCCTGTGGGATCTGATGCCATCTCCAGGTAGAATGGGGTTGAATCACAGGACCCTCAGCTGGTGTTGGAGAATTTCCCGGTATAGGGAAACTCACAAGCATACACATTGGCATTGCTACCGAAATCTTATTTTCACGTGAGCAAAGAAGCAATACACCATTTGCACCAAGGGAGCTCAACGTATCACAGCACAGCAGTTAAGACTAGTCCTTTGCTGACTCTGAAGCAGCAGGAGACAGAACAATGCATTGTGTGGGCTTCTCTGCACTCCCAAGAACTGCCAGGCCAGACTCCACCTTAACCCCAACAGAAGACTACAGCTCCAACATAGCTCCAGAGAATCTAGAGCCGGACCATGTGGGCTCGTATTGTGGTCCGGCCATTCACTAGCTGGGTGTTCTTGGGCAAGTAACTTAACCTCTCTGTGCCTCAGGTTCATCACATGTAAAATATATATAAAGAGAATTAGAATCCCTGCCTTCTTAGGGTTTTCACAAGCAGCAAATGGGTTGATATGTGCAATACATTTTTAAACTTAATTTTAATTTTTCAGTATTCCAAGATTCATTGTTTATGCACCACACCCGGTGTTCCATGCAATATGTGCCCTCCTTAATACATTTAAAATAATATCTGAATGACAGTAAAACCTCAATATATGTTAGCGCTGGTCCTGGTCTCAAAATAGGAGAAATGTACACTGGATGGAAGGAACCTTGAAAAAGGAAATTTCACAAACACCAGAGTTTAGCTATAAGTTAACCCTGTCTCAGAGCAGAATAGAGAAACAGGAAATTTATGATAATCTTTTGTTCTGACTCCTTTTTGGGGTCTCAGGACCCCAGATCCAAGTCTGATTTTGCTTTCAGCTGAGCCTGGCTCTCAGGCAAATACCGTGATCCCCTTGCAGAGATCTCCCTAACAGGAGCTGCATTCAAGGGGGCCATGTTCCAAGAATCCCATGTGCTCACACTGCACACCCACAGGAAGCTCCCGTCTCTACTGGTTGACCTGTACTCATACCCATTGCTCAGCCCAAACCAACAAGTCAGAGAAGGCTTTCTTGTCTTCCACCCACTGCCTGCTACCATGAATCTCTCCTCAGCTTTCCCTCCCCGATGTGGCTCTCACTCCATTGCCCCTGTATGCTGGGTCCGGCCCATATCTCCCAGCTCCCAGAGGGAGGTCAGAGCATGTGGTATCTAACAATGGCCATCCCACCATCCATACCAAATCTTCAGGGACTGCTCACACCTGCAGCCTGGTCTGCCTTCCTCTCACTTTGTAATTTTTCCTCCAGGGAGCCCCTGCCTGCTGTGGGGACTCAAACTTTTCAGACCATTTCTCTCTTGTTGACGATCTTTCTGCCTGGGAAGATTCCACCTCATTTGACTCGCCAGATGATGCTTCCTTCTTCGAGATCCAGCTTAAGCATCTTCTCAACCAAGCGTCCCCACTGCCCGACCTTCAGCACCATTCTTTCTGCTCCATTCTCACACACCAAGAAAGTAAAATAATTTTATGCTAGGACCATCTTCCCCTTTCCCTTTCCCCTGCATCAGCTGCAGGTCACAGGGCCTTTGCACTTGCTATTCCTTTTCCCTGAATACCCTTTCCCAACTCTTCATTTTGCCAACTCCGTCTCACCCTCCAGCTCTCCATCATACCTCATGTTCCTAAGCTTCTTATCAAGATTCAGTCCCTTGAAAAAATAAAAAATTTTAAAAAAAAGATTCAGTCCCTTGATGTGCTGAACTGTGTTTCCTCAAATTTTGTATTTGAGTGTGAGTGTGACTGTATTTGAAGACAGAGCCTTCAAAGAATTGGCTAAGTTCAAGTGAGGCCTTTAGGGTGGGCCCTGATCCAACCTGACTGGTGTCCTCACAAGAAAAGAAACACTAGAGAACCATGGGCAGAGAAAAATAATGAAAATAAAAATAAAACAAAACCATGTGAAGACACAGTGAGAAGCTACCAAAGGAGAGAAACCCTAGATGAAATCAAACTTTCTAACACCTTGATCTTGGACTTCCACCCTTGAGAACTGTGAAAAAGAATACGTGCTGTCTGAGTCACCCCAGCTTGTGGTATTTTGTTACAGAATTCTGTTCTTTTCCTTTATCCTGTAAATACTCATTTGTGGTATTCATCTCGGCTGCTCATCAGTGTTTCTGGTCCTCCATCATCCTGAAACATGGAAGGATCAGACTTCCCAGCTCCTGGTGTTAGGAGTGTCTATGTGATTCACTTTTGCCAAGGAAATGCAAGTGACAGTGACACATGTCACTTCCAAGTGACAGCAATTAGGAGGTCAAGCCCAATTCTCTGTGATCTCTCTTCCTCTGCTGTGACCACCAGGGAGCTTATGTTGACATGGAGAGGCCACAGTATCAGAGCAACAAACACAGCTGGGACAGCGGTCCTCCAGACCTCACCTGGACCTGCACTAAGCTTGAGTGATCAAGAAATAAATTTCTGTCATGATAAGTCACTGAGATCTTCAGTTTCTTGTTGAAATACAACCTCATCGGTCTGGCCGGCTGCAGTAAGCATCTGCATTTCTCTACCAAGAGAACGTAAGTCCCATAGAGTAGGTCCTTGGCTCCTTTGTCCCTCTCTGTACCAAAGTGGCCACCACACTATTTGGTACATAGTAGGTGCTTAGTAGAATTTTGCAGAATGAATGAATGTGGGTCCCCCCTCCCAACAATGCCCAGGACAAGACTTGGCACTGTTCATGCTGAGTAAATGGCTCTCAAACTAAACATAATTGAATAGAGGTGGGGCTTCTCCCCATGAATGCAGATTCCTCCCCACCCCACTGCCACCCCAGATGCCAGCCTTAGCTCCTCCCCAGAGTAAGTAAATTGTCAACCACCTCACAACTGTCACAGAGGTGTTTCAAGGGTTCTGGGACTCCCACCTCATCATTTGCCATTTGTTATCTCAAGATTAACAGTCTGGCGGGTTTTGCTGACACAGTGCTTACACCATGCTGGGAAGGGACAGTGTCCCAGCCAGCAAGACAGACACAACTCTTCCCCTGTTGTGACTACACTCAGACAGGGCACTTTTGGACTCCCACAGAGTGATGAAATGGGGAGAAAGCCAACAGCCTGGCACGTAGCTTTGCCTCTCTGCTGCCTCTCTAAGACCCCCTCCTGTCCCGGACTGAATATGCCCCTTGAACGGTGTCATGAGAGAAGGGGGTGTCCTTCAAGGCCCTTACGTGTCCTAGACATGTAAGCAAAGTCAAAAACTATGCTGTGGTCCCCACATCCTTGCCCTAGCACACTGTAGGTCAGGGATGGCCAAAAGGTTTCATCTCACAACTCAGCTCCACTAATTCAAGGAGGCTTTAGGAAAGTTTCTGAGGTTGACCCAGTCAGAAAGGCTTCTATCATCAACCTGCAACGTCTGCCATGGCTGTGGGGTAGTGATGGAGGAAGGGCAAAGGCATGCATGCCACATTTCTATCATTTCCATTGTAAATACTCTATAAATGTTTGCAGAAGTCTGTAAAATACTAAGTTTTCCCCAAAACAGCCAAAGGATGCTTATAGGGAAAAAGCCCTCAATGGGACCCTAAGTATAAACTGAGAATAAACTGTGCACCCAGCTCACTACAAAGACAGACAAGGGGCTGGTCTCTGCCCTCAAGGAATTTCTGGCTTACTCAGGACACACACACACACACACACACACACACACACACACACACACAGGCGCGCGCACAGCAAGGGCTGGGGAGCTGAGAGCTCTTTGTTCCTTTTCAACAAGGAGAACAAAAGCCACTGGAGGTCTGCTATTTTGTGAGGATGAGCAGGATGGACCCCAGGGAGAAGCAGCCAGACAGGAGGTGCTGATATGCTTACCTACACCGCTGAGACTGGATTCCCCCTCTCCGGAGAAGGCATTGCCTGATCACAAAGGATGGCATGGAGAAGTGCTGTATGCAAAAAACTCAGCCCTTTACAAGCCACAATATTTGCCATATTCCTGTACCACCTCCGTTTTTATGCACTTAATAATTTTTGTAAATCAACAACCTTTTGACCTCAATGCACTTATTTTTGAACTTTATAATACGCCGGTAAATGAAAAGACAGTATCACTCACCATTAATAGAAGGTCACTGCCAAACAACTGCATTAAATAAATTGCATGAAAATAAAAATATCCATCTCTATGCCTCCTGAAATCACTTGTATGACATTTTGGGGAACATTGGTCCAAAGGAAAGACAACTAGACTAAAAATCAAAATAGCTGGTGTATGTCCTGTGGCTGCTCTAAAAATTATGGTCATTTATTAAGAGCTGTCTGTGTGGCAGGCATTGTGTACATGTCTCCTCTAGTCCTCATGCCAGGAAGGTATTAGAATATTCATTTCTCAGGTGAGAAAATTGGGTCTCCAGGAGCTTAAGTAATTTACCCAAAGTCCCAGAGCTGAGAATCCTCCGAACTGGATTTTATGCTCAGGTCTAGCCGACCCCAAGCCCTGGGTTCTTCTTACGATACCACTTTGACCTCTCTGCTCTCCTGGCCTCTCTGCTTCAGTGTGTTCATCTTCAAGTTGCAGGTACCAGACCAGATGCTCTCCCAGGGTTTGGGACTCCAGAGGCTGATGAGCCTGCAAACCAAGGAGCACTCTCAGCTCTGGCTCTGGTCTAAGTGAAGCACTTTGTTTAGAAATACCCAGGCAGGATTAGACAGCTGAGGAAATGAGTGGAATGTTTTGATTAATTAAGGCTGCTGGCATGATTGGCATGATGGACTATACGCCTGGAAGAAAACAAAGTGAGACCTCTGCCTGACACTATTTACCACAAGAAACTCCAGACGGATTGACAATTTAAATGTAAAAAAGACAAAAAAAAAATTAAACATTAAAGTTACAACCATATCCATTGTCCAAAATGTATTAAGTGGAGGGAAAAACAAGCTGCAGAGAAATCTGTATGGTAAAAATCCCACTTGGGGGAAAAACACAAAAAAAGAAAAAGCCCAAGTAAGGGTATATATGTCCGTAATTATCTGTCCAGGCTTGGAGAAAAACCCGGAAGCACAGACACTGGGCAGTTAGCAATGATTACCTCCCTTATGGAGGGGAAGGAGGGGAGGGTAAGGAGATAAGAGAAGCTATAAGAAAGAACGGGAAAAGGTTCATTACAAACGAGAAAAATTTATCATAATAGGTAAAAATATGATACAAAATATTATCTACAATATCACTGCAAATATTTACAAATCAAGTAACCATGTGGACAAGGGTCATAATGTAACAAGGAAAAAAACTGATTTGATTAGGTAATACAATTGTGGAAAATTTTTGTCTTAGACTTCTGTTGTTGCAACTTTTTGCAACATTGCAGCAGGTATTGTAATTAGGTATTGCAATGCCTAAAGTCACTAGAAGTAAAATTTCCCCAATATTCTAGATATGTCCAGAAAATAAGAAGATATTTCCTGTACACTGCCCAGAGCATCGTTGTATGGAACATCCGAGCAGGGTGAGCACAGGCAGTTCTGAATGGCAAGGTTAATACTCTCTGTGTTTACCCTTTGTCTGAATTTCTACAGGATTTTCCAAATTAAAGAAAAAGTCCCTCATGAACTGTGGTGTCATCTACAAGGCCCTCATTTTAGCCATTTGATCTGGATTCAAGCGAGCGTGGAAAAACTGATAACAAAAACTCCTGGATAACCATGCTCTCATTGGCCAGGTTGGAAACATGGTCATTGGTTGACTTTTTGATTTTGACTTTTCCAAGGCTTCCCCCACGTCTGACCTAATAAGGCAGAGGCAGTCACAGTCCTCTTTAGCTGGGAGAAATGAAGGTTTTCATCTTTTATTAAACACTGGCTAAAAAGTGATACCTCAGAGAGGCAGGGTTTAAAGAAGCAAACTGATATATTTTGCTAATTAAACCATTAAAAACCTCATCTAGGTGTAAATAAGGAAGGCCCATTAAATCTTAATGTACAGCCTGGGGTGTGAGCTTGGCTCCTGTGCTAAGTGCCTAGGGCCTGACCCCCAGGAAAGTGATTAAAAATAGAACTCTCACCAAAGCACTGTGTAGCCTCTACCAGAACCCCTAAATGAGGGGGATCTTGCTCCCCAAACCCAACCCAACACACACACAGAACACACAGAAGGGAGGGTTATTTCCCCTGGTGATTCCCTCCATCCTCCTGGCCACAAGTTCAGGGAAGAGCAGTGTAAGGCCTCAGCTGGGGCCAGAAGGGGCCCTGGACAATCTTCAGGACAGCCTGGGAGGCCCGGTGGTTCTGAAATGGACACAGCTGTGTGGATTCTGGCACAGCCCCTTGCTGTCCTTAGATGACCAAATGTCCCCAGGCTGGGGTTCACTCCACTGATAACACAGGATTGGGCAGCAGTAAGCGCTGTTCACAGAATTTAATGAGGATTAAATGAGATCATGTGTATGAAACCAGCTACTGTGGGGTTTGGTCTATTATATATGCTCATTAAATATTTTAGAAACCGTTTCCGAAAAATAAAAATATACTAAAAATTCTTAGAAAATATGCAGGAAAATTTTAACAGTGGCGTTCTCTAGGTGGTTTTGATCTATTATTACACGGCTATATTTCCTATGAGGAATTTATATTACTTGTGAAGATTTTAAAAGTACTTGAAAGGGGCACCCGGGTGGCTCAGTCATTAAGCGTCTGCCTTCGGGTCAGGTCATGACCCCAGGGTCCTGGGATCCAGTGCTGCATAGGACAGGGCTCCCTGCTCAGCAGGGACCCTGCTTCTGTCTCTCCCACTCCCCCTGCTTGTGTTCCCTCTCTTGCTGTCTCTCTGTCAAATAAATAAATTTTTTAAAAAGTTAAAAAAATAAATAAATAAAAGTACTCCAAAGACCTTAATATTCTGCCGACCATCAAGTCTTTTTTTATTCTTATTTTAATTTAAATTCTAGCTAGGTAACATACAGTGCAGTATTGGTTTCAGCAGGAGAATTCAGTGATTCATCACTTACATACAACACCCAGTGCTCATCGTAACAAGTGCCCTCCTTAATGCCTGTCACCCATCTAGCTCAGCCCTCACCCAACAGCCTCCCACTCTTGATGTGAGGCTACTACCATTTATTCTGGGAGGTGGATTGACTTTTTATGCTCTATACACTTTTGTGCCTTTTTAAACCATGTGCATGCATTAGCTTTTTCAAAAGTGAATAGAAGAATGAATGTATTGATGAAAAATGAAAATATTTTTATTGATAAGCAGGGAAAATAAGGCTCTGAGAGATAAAATGAGTTGTCAAGCTGCTAAGTGAGGGCTCCGTCCTCCCAGCTTGTGTTCTTTCCCCTCAGCACGGTTTTACTTTGCACACTACCCTCTTGGGAAACATTTATTAGAAAAAGAAATTGTCTTGTTTCTAGAGAGAGATGGGTCATTAGGGACATGGAAAAGAAGACAGGTAAGTGTGGGAATTATGGGGGAGGCTGTGCATCTGCCCAAAAGACTGTGAAGAAAAAAACCACCAGAGGCAGAGGGTGCAAGTACATCCAGGCATGGGATTCATGAGTTAGAGATCGAAAGAATTATCCATTCATTCAACAAATAGGTATTAAGTGTTTGCCATGTGCAAAGCACAGTACTGGAGACACAGAGGTGAACAAAGCAGACTTTCATGGAGCAGTTTAGAGTCCAGTGGGGGAAGCAGCAAGTAAAAAGTGAAAATGAATATGCATCTCACATCTTGTGGTCAGGGCTGTGGGGGACAAGCCAGGGGATCAGGTGGGTGGAGGTCAGTGAGAGGTTTTCTAAAGAATTGCCATGTAAGCCAAGATGTAAAGGATGTGTGAGGATCACCAGGTTAAGAGTGGAGGGAAAACAATTGCAGAAAGAGGAAATCACATGGATGAAAATCATGAGACAAGAATGGGTATGAAGTTTCAGTGTATGCAAGATGGGTAAGTTCTAAAAGTCTGCCATAAAATCTTGTGCTTATATATCAATACCATATGGTGTGCTTAAAAGTTTATGAAGAGGGTAGATCTCATTGCAAGTGTAACCTTGGTGAAAAGTGAGAGAAAGAAAGAGTGGGAGGGAGGGAGGGAAGGAGGGATGAAAAAGGTAAGGCAAGGAAAGTTTTCCAATGGCCAGCCTGGTTGAAGTGTACTGTGGTTGGAAGGGGGATGGGGTGAGTCAAGGATAGGAATTGGTGCAGCCACAGTAATTTGGAGATTATCCCGAATGAAGTAAGAAGCTATAGAAATTTTAAGCAGGGGAGTGATATTACATGCTGAGAGTGGATTCAAGCTGGGGTTACATCCTGGAACCCTGGAGGAGGCTTGCTGCCGTCCACCCTATGGCTGTGGGGATGGAGAGAAGGGGACAGATGAACAATGTATTTCAGCGGCAGAACTGGAAGATCTTGTTGCTGGAGTGGTTACAGAGTTGAGTGGGAGAAAAAGAAGATTCCATGGTAATTTTCAGGTTACTGACATGAGAACTATTACAGAGAAACTAATGGAGGGCAAAAATAACACTCTGCTTTGGGAGTCCTAAAACAGCTGAGATGATGTGCAGAGTGGCTGAGGGTGCCTGAGCCTATTGGGGAGAAACACCACCCCCCAAACGAAAACATACCATGGGGAGTTTAATGAGAGCAACAGCAGAAGTCCATGGAGGCAGCTGGTAGATGCTGGGTGGGTGCAGTGGAACTGCCTTCATGACCTTCTAGATCTGGGCCTTCTGTATCCTTAGATGCATTCAGGCCCGCATCACACAGCCTGAAGATACTACCAAGGTCTATACAGGAAGTGACAAGAACTAGGGGTGGGAGACTCTCAGTCTATGAGGGTACCATCTAAGTCCTTATTGATACCCAACATGCTCCTATGCCTTTGGTAGAGGATGCAAAAATTCCAGACCTCAACTTGAAATCCTTTTGAAGAAGCAAAATACATAAAACAAGGAGTCCCATCCAGATCCATCTCTGCTGAGAAATTTTCTGTTCTATGCTCATTCTCTCAATGAGAATGTGGGTGAGGTGCACACTGAGGTATTTCCATCTTGTAATCAATCTTGACTTCCATCTCGTAATGATTCCTGTGTTTTACCAGGACTGAGGTTAATGTTGTAAGTCAAGTATGACCACCACTGGGTATTAATTTGCCGTGGTTACATGGGAGGCTCACAGTCTGCCTACCTAGGATGTAATTCCAGGGTCCAGGAAATCATCATTGACAGGTCTTATAGAATCAAACCCCATTGTACCATCACTCCTCTCTCTCTCTCTCTTAGTTTCAGCCACATCAGTCTTCCTTCAGTTTCTGGAAAGTGTGAATTCCTTCCTGCCACAGAGCCTTTGCACATGCTTTATCCTTCTTCTCTATACTCCCCCTCATCTCTTATCCCACTCAGCCCCTCTTAACTTCAATGGTCAGCCTGAACCTCACTGTCTAGGGAAAGCCTCCAAACATCCTCTTTCCTCTCAGAAAGGATCTTTTGTTAATGAGCAGTTAGAGGACTCTATCCTATTCTTCACAAGGATTTTCCAGTTCCCAATAAAACATTGATAAGTGTGTATATTTCATCACTGTCTATCTCCTCCACTCATCAGCAAGTCCCATAAAAGCATAAAGAAAATCTTTTTTGGTTAT
This sequence comes from Meles meles, assembly GCF_922984935.1. NCBI lineage: Eukaryota > Metazoa > Chordata > Mammalia > Carnivora > Mustelidae > Meles > Meles meles. Next base: position 33,699,681 of record NC_060084.1, on the reverse strand, counting down.
CCCCATATCAATGTCAAGCCCAACAGGCCCTTAAAAAAAGAATTAAATGGAAGCGTGCCTGGGTGGCTCAGTGGGTTAAGCCTCTGCTTTCGGCTCGGGTCACAATCTCAGGGTTCTGGGATCAAGCCCCACATCAGGCTCTCTGCTCAGCAGGGAGCCTGCTTCCCCTTCTCTCTCTCTGCCTGCCTCTCTGCCTACTTGTGATCTCTGTCTATCAAATAAATAAATAAAATCTTTTAAAAAAAGAATTAGATGGAAAAGCATTCCATGCTCACGGATCAGAAGAATAAACATTGTTAAAATGTCTATACTGCCCAGAGCAATCTCCACTTTCAATGCCATCCCAATCAAAATTCCACTGGCATTTTTCAAAGTGCTAGAGCAAACAATCCTAAAATTTGTTTGGAACCAGAAAAGACCCCAAATCGCTAAGGAAATGTTGAAAAAGAAAAGAAAGCTGGGAGCATCACACTGCCTGACTTCAAGTTTTAATACAAAGCTGTGATCACCAAGACAGCATGGTACTGGCATAAAAACAGACACATAGACCAATGGAACAGAGTAGAGAGTCCAGATATGGACCCTCAACTCTATGGTCAAATAATCTTCAACAAAGCAGGAAAAAACATCCAGTGGAAAAATGACAGTCTCTTCAATAAATGGTGCTGGGGAAAGTGGGCAGCTATGTACAGAAGAATGAAACTCGACTATTCTCCCACACCATACACAAAGATAAACTCAAAATGGATGAAAGACCTCAATGAGAAGCAGGAATCTATCAAAATCCTAGAGGAACATCACGTCTCCAAAGGCAAAGGAAATAAAAGCAAAAATGAACTTTTGGGACTTCATCAAGACCAAAGCTTCTGCACAGCAAAGGAAACGATCAGCAAAACAAAGAGGCAACCCACGAAATGGGAGAAAATATTCACAAGCTACACTACAGACCAAGGGCTGATAGCCAAGATCTATAAAGAACTCCTCAAACTCAACACCCACAAAACACATAATCATATCAAAAAATGGGCAGAAGACATGAATAGGCACTTCTCCAAAGAACACATACAAATGGCTAATAGACACATGAAAAATTGTTCATCATCATTAGTCATCAGGGAAACTCAAATCAAAACCACATCAAGATACTACATTACACCAGTGAGAATGGCCAAAATTAACAAGTCAGGAAACAACAAGCATTGGAGAGGATGTGGAGGAAGGGGAATCCTCTTACACTGTTGGTGGGAATGCAAGTTGGTGCAGCCACTTTGGAAAACAGAGTGAAGATTCCTTAAGAAATTCAAAACAGGGGCGCCTGGGTGGCTCAGTGGGTTAAAGCCTCTGCCTTCAGCTCAGGTCATGATTCCCAGGGTCCTGGGATCGAGCCCCGCATCGGGCTCTCTGCCCTGCAGGGAGCCTGCTTCCTCCTCTCTCTCTCTGCCTGCCTCTCCGCCTACTTGTGATCTCTGTCTGTCAAATAAATAAAATCTTAAAAAAAAAAAAGAAATTCAAAACAGAGGGATCCTATGAAATTGGAGAGGCAGATGAAGCATAAGAGACTGTGGACACTGAGAAACAAACTGAAGGTTTGGGGGGGGGATGGGAGGATGGGTGAGCCTGGTGGTGAATATTAAGGAGGGCACGTATTGAATGGAACACTGGGTGTGCTGCATAAGCAATGAAATCTTGGAACACTGAAAAAAATAAAATTAAATTAAGATGCTCAAAAAAAAAAAGAATGAAAAGAAATGAATGAATGAATGAGTGAGTGAGTAAATGAATGAGTGAATTCTTTCATGGCAGCCTCTGTCTTGGATGTGCTCAGTAGTCTTAGCACTGGGGCCATGTCTCTTTGTGGTCCCCCAGGGCAGTCAGGCAGGGCAGCCAAGCCAGAGCAACTTGGGAGGTGCTTTCACAGTGGGACTAAATTTGTTTCACCAGTGTTTGGAAAGGACTTTCATTTTTCTTCTTTCCAATAAGGCCAGAAATGAGCCAAAACTTGCTCCAAAAGGTGATTGCAGAGATCAGTGCCCCTGAATGCATGATATTGAAGAATTTTATCATTTCTGGCTACGGATTCTAGACCAGTGACTCATGATGGGAGAAAGCACTGGATAAAACCTCCCAGTGGCTATCCTACTTCTGACAAGCTCTGCACTGACATAGGATCTAGGACATCTAAGCAGGCAGGCTCCCCAGTCTGAGCCCTTTATCCAAGCCAGAGATCTTCCCTCCAGTGAAGAATGCTCTTTTACTTGTGCATTCTTATCCTTGTTACAAAATCCCAACAGCTTTGCCCAGTTGTCTTCTGTCCCTCTGTGTCTCCAAGACCTGCTACAAGCTGCCAGTTCCTAGCACTGGGCAATGCAGAAGCCCACCAGGCATATAGTGAAGCCAGTGACACCAGGAAATGGGGTGTGAAAACAGATCTCATCAGAACACAAACTGAAGGCCAAAACATTGAGAAATTTTTCTGGAGGAGGTAGGATTTGGATGGTATTTTACAAAAGAGGGGGAATCAAAATGTGGAAGAGGGGGAACAGAAGAGTGGTCTCAAGCCTGTGCTGGTGTAGTGATTGGTTCAGGCTTGGCAGAGTGACTGGAAGGTTGTTGAGAGAGTCCTCTGCTTTACTGTTAGAAGCACAAGGAAAGCAGCCAGTGTCCTGGGGAGAAAGATGATTTTCAGGTGGCCCAGCAGGTTGTGTCTAAGCCATTTTTGGAGTTTGAGGTTGTGTCTGCCTTCATCACAAAGTAAGAATGGTGCTGGCCACCTCCATTTCAGAGGCTGTTTTGGTTTTTTCTTTCTTCTTCTTTTAATGTCTGGCTGACACTCAGAATGCTCCACTGTGTTCTCCATCTCACTTGCCCAAACTGAGTTGTCGTCTTTCAAGAGCCAGCTGCTCGTCACATCATAATCAAACCAAGATGGATGGAGGAGGAATGCAAACAGCATCCCACTGGCTTGGCTCAGAGTCAAGCAGCCTTCCCTAGTGAGAGAGACAGACAAGAAGAAGCTTAAGTAAACCTTCCTTTCTCAAGTTGAGTGAAACTAATTCTTATATTTCTACTCAGTGTATTCAAGTAGAGAAAGCCTGGAGCCAGGGGGCTAGAACCCTGCCTTCTCATCCTGAGTTCCAGTGCAGTTTCCAGCAACATGGCCTTAGACATATTGTTTAATTTCCTTAATCTTTCTCTTCCCATCCATAAAATAAGGTGAAAAATATTTAGTGGTCCAGGAAGCCCTCTCTGAGGAGGGGGCTGAAACTTAATTTCTGCTGAGATGGTTGACTGAAGCTACAAGTCACACATAACAATCTCTTTAGCCAGTGGTTGTCCAGTCACATGCCTGTTCTCTCCAGAGCATGTATTCTCATGTTTTGTAAAAAGGATGGGCTGATGATTTTCCAGATCTTCAAATTCTCATTCATTTTTGGCTAACAGTTCCTTCTGCAATTTATTCCTTTTCTCTCACATTTTCCTATAAGCAGCAAGGAGAAACCAGGTCATACTTTCAACACTTTGCTTAAAAATCTCCTCAGCTAAATATCCAAGTTCATCACCTGCAAGTTCTAATTTTCACAAAGCAATGGAACATGATTCAGCCAAGTTCTCTGATATTTTATAACAAAGATCACCTCTCCTCCAGTTTCCAATAACATTTTTCTCATTTCCATCTGAGACTGCACCAGAAGCAAGTTGATCATTTACATTTCTAGCAACAGTCTCTTCAAGATGATCTAGATTTTTCTGTCATGAACCTCAAAATTCTTCCAACCTCAGAGGATCCTGGGAAAATAGCAAATATGTCTCCCCACCTAGATGACAAGTGCAATGACAGAATCTGTCCCATGTAACTATGTTGGAATTCTGGAGTCTACTGAAGGCTTGCAATACCCAGGGGAAGATTTAGATGGTTAATTGCTGTTAATTTCAGACAATTTCAGCAATTAGCTCAGTAGCCTCTACCCATCACCCACCTCTAGCCCATGCTAGGTAGCTGTGTACATGTCCCTAAAGCAGCTTACAACCAACCTGTGGGAGCTAGGGTAGGTTAAAAAAAAATCTGTCTTCCAAAAATTGGGGATCTATACTCTGAATCCTGATTACTGCCTCTTATCACAGAGGTGCAGACAAAGGAGAGTGGCCATCATTTTTTGCACCTCCCTGCATTGTGGCAAGTCCCTCCCCATTTGGTTGAAGTGAATTCCAGAAGACTTAAAAGGCTAATGTCCTTATCCTCTTTTCATTTTTCTCCTTTCTTCCATTTAAGAGCCAGCCATCAAAGACTAGGACATTCAAAAATAACTGAATTTATTGGAAAAATTAGAAAGTGACTGCACATGCCTAAGGAAAGTTTCAGAAAAGACCTGAGAAGAACTTAAGTTTACACCCCAGGCTGAGCCTTCCCATACTGACAGCTGTAACAATCAAAAGAAGGAGGGGGAAAAAAACCAATAAAGCAAACTCTGAGGACAGGGAATATTCTGATTCCCAGAGATACCACATTATTAGATTCAAATCCCCAGTTTTCAATAAAAAAAATCACAAAGCCTACAAAGAAACAGAAAAGTATGACCCATTCAAAAGGGGCCCTGAAAAAAGCCTAATGGCAGGTATCCTAGACGAGGATTTTAAATCAGCAGTCATAAAGATGTTCAAAGAACTAATGGAAGATATGGAGAAAGTCAAGAAAATGTTCTATGAGCAAAATGGAAATAAAAATCTAAAAGGAAACAAAAAAAGAAATTCTGGACTTGAGAAGTACAATAACTGAAATGAAAAATTTACTAGAATGATTCAAAAGCAGATTTCAGCAGGAAGACAAAACAGCAAACTGAAATATAGAATAATGGAAAATATCAAGTCTCATAAATAGAAAGAAAAAAGATTGAAAAAAGTGAACATCACCTAAGGACCCATGAAACCACATCAAATGGACAAACATATGCACTGTGAGAGTCCCAGAAGGAGGAGAGGAAAAAGGGCCAGAGAGAATATTTGAAAAAATAATAGCTGAAAACTTCCTAAATTTTGGAAAGCCATGAACATAAACATCTGAGGAGTTCACTAAACTCTGAGTAAGACAGACTCAAAGAAATTCACACTGAGACACATTATCATCAAATTTTCCAGCCAAAGACAAACTGAGAATCTTGAAAGTGGCAAAAAAGAAGATTTTCATCACATATAAGAGATATTCAATAAGAAAGTCAACCGATTTCTCATCAGAAATTTTGGAGGCCAGAAGACAGTAAGCAGATATATTTAAAGTACTAAAAGAAAAAAAAATCTGTCAAACAAGAATCTTATATCCAGCAAAATGGTCCTTCAAAAGTGAGGAGGAAATTAAGTCATTCCCAAAAAAACAAAAGCTGAGAGAGTTTGTCACCACAAGACCTGCCCTGTAGGAAACTATAAGGAAGTTTTGCAAGGTGCAATGAAAGAACACTAGACAGTAACTAGAAGCTTTATGGAGAAACAAAAATACCAGTAAAGGTAAATACATTGGCTTACAAAAGCTAGTGTTATTGTAAGAATGCTCTGTAACTGCTCTTTTTGTTTTCTGCAGGATTTAAAGGATTAATACATTTAAAGAAAAAAAACACAATTATTAATCTAAAAGTTAGTATTATTGTAACTTTGGTTTCCACCTACCAAATCTTGTTTCTACATATTTTAAGAGACTTGACTAATGCATTTAAAAGAATTATTAGTAATTTTTAAGGCACACAATGTATAGAGATGGAATTTTGTGACATTCACAATGGAAAGAGGTGGGGATGAAGCTGTAAAGGAGCAGAATTTATTGAAGTTAAGCTGATAAGAATTCAAATTAGAGTGTTTTAACTGTAGCAGGTTAAATGTAATCTCCATGATAACCACAAAAATAATAGCTAGAGAATATACACAAAGGAAATGAGAAAAGAATTTAAGCATTTCACTACCAAAAAATCAACTAAACACCAAAAAAGACAGTAATGCAATAAATCAAAGACTAAATCATAAGGGAAATTAGAAAATACTTAGAGGCAATGAAAATGAAAACAACATACCGAAGCTTATGAGACACAGTAAAAGTGCTGCTAAGGGGGAAATGTGTAGCTAAAAATGCTTACATGAAAAAATAGGAAAGATCTCAAGTAAGCAGCCTAACTCTACAATATAGGGAACTAGAAAAAGAAGAACAAACTAAACTCAAAGCTATCAGAAGCAAGGAAATTGTAGATTGGAGCAGAGATAAATGAATTAAGAAATAGAAAAACAGTACAGAAAAGTCAATGAAATCCAAAGTTGGTTCTTTGAAAAGTTCAACAAAATTGACAACTCTTTAAGTAGGTGGACTAAAAACAAAAGAGAGGACCCAAATTACTACACTCAGAAATAAAAGTGGGAACATTACTACCAATTCTACAGCAATAGAAAGGATTATGAGAATACTATGAACAATTTGGAATACTATGTCAACAATTTGGATAACCTGATGAGATGGACACATTCCTAGAAACACAAAATTCACCAAGACTAAATCATGAAGAAATAGAAAATTGGAGTAGACTTTTAACCAGTAAAGAGGTTGAATTGGTAATCAAAAATCTCATGACAAAGAAAAGCCCTGGATTTGATGGCTTCACTAGAGATTCTGTCAAACATTTAAAGAACTTATACCAATTCCTCTAAAATTTTCTGAAAAAAGGAGGAGGAGGGAACACTTCCTAACTCGGTCAATAAGGCCAGCATTAATTAATACCACAGCCAGACAAAAGCACTAGAAGAAAAGAAAACTACAGACCCAATATGACTTACAAACATTAATCTAATAATCCTAAACAAAATACTAGCAAACTGAATTCAGCAACATATTAAAAGGACTATACACCATGACCATGTGTAATTTAGTCCTGGAGTGCAAAGATAGTTCAACATACAAAAATTCATCAATGTGATACACCACATTAACAGAATGAAGCAAAAAGAACAGATGATTATCATAATTAATGCAGAAAATCATTTGACAAAACCCAACACCTGCTTATGGCAAATGCACTAAAAAAACTAAGCATAGAAAAATAAATAAATAAAAAGAAGCGTCTGGGTGGCTCAGTTGATTAAGCATCTGATCATCATGATCCTGGTGTCCTGGTATCAAGCCCCACATCAGGATCCCTGCTGAGCAGAGGGCCTGCTTCTCCCTCTGCCCCTCCCCATTGCTCATGCTCTCTCTTGTTCACTCTGCTCTCTCTCTCAAATACATGAAGTATTTTTTTAAAAGAAAAAAATGATACAATAAAAGCCGTTAGGAGAAACCCCCAGGGAATATCATACTCAATGGTAAAAGACTGAAAGCTTTTCCTGAAAGTTCATCTTAATCAGGAAAAAGACAAGGATGCCCACTCTCACCACTTTTATTCTTTTTTTAAATTAACATATAATGTATTATCTACCCCAGGGGTACAGGTTTGTGAATCATCAGGCTTATAAATTTCACAGCACTCACCATAGCACATACTCTTCCCAATGTCCATGACCCAGCCACCCTATCCCTACCTCCCACCGCCCAGCAGCCCTCAGTTTGTTTCATGAGATTGAGTCCCTTATGGTTTGTCTCCCCCCCAATCCCATCTTGTTTCATTTTTTCCCTTCCCTACCCCTCAAGCCCCCCCCACCTCTCAAATTCCTTATATCATGGAAATCATATTGTCTTTCTCTGATTGACTTATTTTGCTCACCATAATACCCTCTAGGTCCATCCACATCATTGCAAATGGCAAGATTTCATTTTTTGATGGCTACACAGTATTCCATTGTACATATATACCATATATGTATGGTATATATATATATATGTATATATATCTTCTTTCACCACTTCTATTCAACTTAGTGTTGGAAGCTCTATCCAGAATAACTAGGCAAGAAAAAAAAATAAAAGGCATTCAGATTGGAAGGGAAGAGGTAAAACTGTCACGATTGAAGATGACATGATATATAGAGAGAAAACCTTGAAGACTCCACACAAATAAAAAACAGTTAGAATTAATAAATGAATTCAGTAAAGTTGCAGGATACAAAATTAACATGAAAAAATCTGTTGTATTTCTGTACACCAACAACAAATTATCCGAAAGAGAAATCAAGAAAATAATCAAGTGTTATTTTCATTAAAATAAATAAAATACCTAGGAATAAATTTAACCAAGAAAGTTAAAGTTTGTTCATTAAAAACAGTAAGACATTGATTAAAGAAACTGAAGACACAACTGGAAAGATATTCTGTACTCATGGATTGGAAGAATTGGAAGAATTAATACTATTAATGTCCTATTAAATGTCCAAACTACCCAAAACCTCTTAGAGATTCAATGCAATCCCTTTCAAAATACCAATGACATTTTCCACAGAGCTAGAGCAAACAATCCTAAAATTTACATGGAACCACAGAAGACTAACAGCCAAAACAATCTTGAAAAAGGACAAAGTCAGAAGTATCATGCTTCCCAATTTCAAACTATACTACAAAGCTATAGTAGTCTAAACAATATTGTGTTGACATAAGAGACACATAGATCCAAGGAATAGGATAGACAGTGCAGAATAAACCCACACATATATGGTCAATTAATTTGACAAAGGAGGCAAGAATATACAATGGAGAAAGGATAATCTCTTTAAATGATGTTAGGAAAACTGGACAGTTACATACAGAAGAATGAAACAGGACCAGTATCTTAAACCACATACAAAAATGTACTCAAAATGTATTAAAACATGAATGTAACACCTGAAACCTTAAAACTCATAAAAGAAAATATAAGCATTAAGGTCTTTGACATTGGTCTCAGCAATGTGTTTGTTTGTTTGTTTATCTGACTCCAACAGAAAGGGCAACAAAAACAAAGACAGACAAATGGGACCACATCAAACTAAGAATCTTCTGCAGAGTGAGGGAAACCATCAACAAAATGAAGTGGCAACCCGCTAAATGGGAGAAGATATTTGTAAATGATATATCCAGTAAGGGGTTATATCTAAAATATATAAAGAACTCACACAACTCAAAACAAAAAATGAAATAATCCAATTTAAAAATGGGCAAAGTTTCTGAATAAACGTTTTTTCCACAGAAGACATACAGATGGCCAACAGACACATGAAAATTTGTCCAACATTATTAATTATCAGGGAAATGCAAATCAAAACCATAATGAGATATCATCTTACATCTGTCCAAATGGCTATTAGCAACAATAGAAGAAATAACAAGTGTTGACGAGGATGTGGAGAAAAGAGAACCCTTTGCATTGTTAGTGGGAATGTAAATTGGTACAGCCACAATGGGAAACAGTATGGAGGTTTCTCAAAAACTGAAAAATAGAAGTAGCATATGATCTAGCAATTCCACTTCTGAGTATCTATCTGAAAAATATGAAAACACAGATTTGAAAAGATACATGCATTCCTATGTTCATTGCATAATTATGTACAACAGCCAAGATAATGGAAACAACCCAAGTGTCCATTGATGGATAAATGGGTAAGAAAGATGTGATGTGATACACACACACACACACACACACACACACACACACAAAATGGGATATTACTGAACTATATGAACCATATAAAAGAATGAAATCTTACTATTTGCAACAACATGGTTGGACCTTGGGGGAATTATGCTAAGTGAAGACAAACATCATATATCAATCATATTTGGAATCTAAACAAACAAACAAACAAACAGAAGCAAAAAAAAAAAAAATCCAGTCTCATAGATACATAGAACATATTGGTGGTTACCAGAAAGGAAGGGGGTTAAGGGGGTGAAAAGGGTGAAGGGGATCAAGAATTATAAACTTCCAGTAATAAAAATAAATAAGTCATAGGGATACAACATTACAGCATGAGGAATACTCAAAAATATCGCACTAACCATGTATGGTGTTAGATTGTAACCAAGCCCATTGAGGCCCATTGAAGTGATCCTTTTGCAATATATACAAAGGTTGAATCACTATGTTGTATACCAACTAATATAACACTGTATGTTAATTATGCTTCATTTTTAAAAAAGAAGAAATAAGTGGAAACACATCCTATGTTCATGGATTGACAATTTAATATTGTTAAATTTAATATTGTTTAATATTGTTAATGGTAGGGGCGCCTGGGTGGCTCAGTGGGTTAAGCCGCGGCCTTCGGCTCAGGCCATGATCTCAGGGTCCTGGGATCAAGTCCCGCATCGGGCTCTCTGCTCAGTGGCGAGCCTGCTTCCCTCTTTCTCTCTCTCTGCCTGCCTCTCTGTCTACTTGTGATCTCTCTCTGTCAAATAAATAAATAAAATCTTTAAAAAAATATATTGTTAATGGTACCCAAAACGGCCCATAGATACAGTGTAATCACTATTAAAACCCCAAAGACTTTTTTTTTGCAGAAAAAAATAAACCCACCCTAAAATTTATATGCAATGTCAAGGAACCCCAAATACCCAAAACAATCTTGAAAAAGGAGAACAAACTTGAAGGACTCATGCATGTGGATTCCAAACTTACTTCAGTACTACAATAATCAGGAAAAATAAAATAAAATAAGATGAAAATAGAGAGGGAGGCAAACCATAAGAGATGCTGGACTCTGGGGAACAAACTGCCCTGCTGGAGAATAGGTAGACTGGGGGCAGGAAGAGGTAATTGGGTGATGGGCAATAAGGAGGGCACTTGATGTAATGAGCGTTGGTGTTACATGCAACTGATGAATCACTCAATTCTACCCAGGTTACCAATAATACAATATGTGTTGAATTAAATTGAATTTAAATAAAGAATTTCTCATTTTAAAAAAACTTCAAAAAAAAAAAAAAAAGAAAAGAGTGTGGTACTAGCATAGAAAAGAACTTACAGACCAATAGAAGAGACTAGAGAGCCCAGAAAGAGACCCGTGTTTATACAGCCAAGTGATTTTTGACAAGGGTACCAAGAATATTCAGTGGGGGGAAAAAAGGTCTATTCAACAAATGGTGCTGAGAAAACTGGATGTCCACATGCAAAATAATGAAATTGAGCCCTTACCTAACACCACATACAAAAATTAACTCAAAATGGACATAAGGCCTAAAAAATAAAACTCTCAGAAGAAACAAAACATGGAACCAATGCTTCATGACTTTAGATTTGGATATGATTCCAAGGCACAGAAAACGAAAGAAAAATTGATAAATTGGACTTTATGGAAATTTTAAAATATTGTGTCTCAAAAGATACTGTCAACCGATGAAAAAGGCAACCCACAGAATGCGAGAAAATATTTGTAAATCGCATATCTGATTAGGGATTAATACCCAAAACATATAGATGACCCCTAAAACTCAACAACGACAATAACAACAAAACAATACAAAAATGAGCAAAGGATTTAAACAAACATTCCTCCAAAAGAAACCTACACCAATGACCACTAAGCACATAAAAATATGCTCAACATCACTAATCACTAGGGAAATACAAATCAAAACTACAGTGAGATACCACCTCACACTCAACAGGGTGGTTATTGCAAAAAAAAAGACAAACAAAAAAAAAAACGGTGAGGATGTGGAGAAATGAGAGCCCTTATGTATCGTGTATAGAAACGTAAAATATTGCAGTTTCTGTGGAGAAGTTTGGCAGTTCCTCAAAACAATAAAAATAGAATTATCGTGGGGCACCTGGGTGGCTCAGTGGGTTAAAGCCTCTGCCTTCAGCTCAGGTCATGATCCTGGGGTCCTGGGATCGAGCCCCGCGTCAGGTTCTCTGCTCCACGGGGAGCCTGCTTCCTCCTCTCTCTCTCTGCCTGCCTCTCTGCCTAGTTGTGATTTCTCTCTGTCAAATAAATAAAATATTTTAAAAAAATAGAATTATCGTATGATCCAACAACTCTACTTCTAGGTATATGCCCAAAAGAACTGGAAGCTACGTCTTGAAGAGATATTTGTACACCCATGTTCATCGCAGCATTTTTCACAGCAGCTAAAATGCGGAAGCAACCTAAGTGTCCAACTGATAAGCAGAGCATGATACATACATACAATGAAATATTATTCAACCTTAAAATGGAAGGAAATTCTGACACATGCCATAACATGGATGAACCTTGAGGACATTATGCTAAGTGAAATAAGCCAGTCACAAAAAACAAACAAACAAACAAAAATAAAAAAAAAACAGTGCGAATACCGTATGATTCTAATTATTAGAGGTACTTAGAATAATCAAGATCCTTGAGACAGAAGGTAGAAGGGTGGTTATCAGGGGTGGGGGTGGAGGAGAGGAATGGGAAGTTATTGTTTAATGGGGATACAGTCTCTGTTTTACAAAATGAAAAAAGTTATAAAGATGGATGTTGGTGATGGCCCCATAACATGAATGTATTTAGTAACACGGGACTGTATACTTACAAAACATTAAGATGGGAAATTTTATGTTATGCAGATTTTACCACAATAAAAAAAAATTAAGAAAAAAAAACACTTCTCCAGATTCTGTCCAGTGCTTAATTCTAAAGCCACTTCCACATTTTTAGATATTTGTTACAGCATGCTGGTGCATGGAGGCATCAAAAACAGGGTGGAGAAGAAAAATAATCTTGAATTATATTCACATTTGGAACTGGGATAAATTGGTAAATATTCATGCCCTTTACTAATGTGAGAAGACTCAGAAGTAAGTCAGGGTGTGGCTGTTAGACATCCATGTGGAGAAACAAGCACAGTGTTCAGAAATACAAATGTGAAATATGTGGAAGAATTCTAGGTTTAAAATCGATATTCAGGAGTCATAGCATATGGTTGGTAATAAGGACATCTAGGGAGATGCACTTCCATAGAGCAGACAGTCAAGGACTGACCTCTGCAGTCTTTCGGTGCAAAGCGCCAGCCAAACAGACTAAGGGGAAATATCAAATAAGGTCGAAGGCACACCAGGGAGCCAAGTGTTTTAAGAAGGATGGAGGAGTCCACTGTATCCCTCTGAACATCAATGGTATTTTAAGGAGAGACTGGGTTAGGTGGCATGAAGAGGCAAACACTGGCTTAGGAAACATCAGCTCATCGGTAACCTTGACAAGAGTCATTTCAGTGGAGTGGTGGGGGTGGAATTTTGAGCACTCGTGAGTTTAAGAGAGAATAGGAGGTAAGAAACATTTATTAATTTATTTATGAATAACTGCCTTTTTAAAAAAAGATTTTGCTTATTTACTTGTCAGAGAGAGCAAGAGAGAACACGAACAGGGGAAGTGGCTGGCAGAGGGAGAAGCAGGCTCCCTGCTGAGCAAAGATATGGGGCTCCACCCCAGGACCCTGGGATCCTGACCTGAGCAGAAGGCAGTCACTTAACCGACTGACCCACCCAGACGTCCCTAAATAACTGCTTTGAAAACCTTTTCTGCAAGGGGAACAAAGCATTCAGATAGTAACTGGGAGAAAGTGATGAGTGAAGGAAAGGTTTCTAAGTCTGGGGTCCGTAAGTAGTCCCAAGACCCTGAGATAGAAAGGTGGGGTCAGAGACTTAGACAGAGGGTGGGTGAAAGCCAGGAAGCCATTCCATGGATTAATACCAGAGATTTCCATGGAGGTCTTGGTGTCCACCAAGGACAGGGAGAAGCCCTGTGGAGAAACCAGCCCAGTAAGCGGGAACGCCTGCCCCAACTGTCTCTCTTCTGTCTTTACCCAGGAGCCTGACAGGAAAAGGAGGGAGAGGTGGAAAGAGGCAGAGAGAGATCAAAGAGCCAGGAAGAGAGCAATTTAAAAGGAGGAAGAAGATAAGTACCAGAGGGAGCTTTAAGTCTGTCAGGACTGAAGCCAACCTGTGAGGAGACAACTTTATTAGACACTTGACACTCCTCTCTGTCTCCTGGTTGGTTTACCTGGTCAATAAGTTTACTTTACTCTGGAGACTTACAGGTCATTATAACTCCAAAACATATTTAATTTAAGCAAATTTCTTAGAAGAATTTCTCTCTCCTCTGTGTGTGTGTTTGTGTGTCTGTGTGTTTGTGTCTGTGTGTGTCTGTGTGTGTTCTCTCTGTGCGTTTCTCTTTCACAAATACATTACTCAGTATATGTGGTATAGGGACATGACCCTAAAATCTGCTTCAGAGAAATAAACATCACTCATCTCTAGTCAGAAAGCATATTCCATTTTCTAGGCCATGGTGATTGGTTCAGACAAGACAGGTGACCAATACAGGTTTCCCCCACTATCCAAAGGTGGAGTGTTCCTATGAAACATTTCATAAGCCAAAACGAGATAAAGCAAAACAAACAAACAAAATTACCATAAATTTATATGGAAAACTTTTTGGACCTTCCCAGACCCCCAAAATAATATCTCTTAGGCTTTTCTGAAACCTTAGGACACATCTTGCTAACGGCTACACAAAATAAACCAAGATAAAACACAGATGCTCACAGACACAGCTCAAAGCTGTGGCAGCTGGACGTTGAGTGTAGTTCCCAGGGAAGGAGCTTGGTGGTGTAGCTCTTTGCTGCTTGGGGTTTGTGCTGTCTCTGTAATGGCTTGCTGGAAAACAAATATTGAACACTAATTTCACTTTTCACCTTTTCTCGTAAAAGCAAAACTCCTCTCGATTTCTTTTGGTGTGTGGTAGCTGTATTGTAAAAAGCAAAGTTGGCATAATGCAAACTTTCAAAAGGCAGAGGGTACCTATAGTGGTCCAATAGGATTCAATCTTGGGACTTTAGTTTGAACTATTGGGAAAGAGGCTCTCTTCTTCCCAAACAGGTTGCCATGCTGGTAGAACACAAGCCTGAGGCTACCGGGCACATGTCTCTACCACCACATGGGAACAGCATACTTGAGAATGAAGTAAAAAAGGGAAAGTAAAGCTGAGAGATGAGATTAACCCAGGATTAAGCCTCGAACTTCTCAGTTTTGTGAATAAACAGCTGTTTTCTCCCTTCCCCCCTACTCAGGTCCATTTGAGTTGGTTTTCTGTCACTTGCAACCAAAGAGTCCTCACTAATGGAATCACCAAATGTGCGTAGCACAGACCTAAGCAACGCAACCTCAGAATCACTGAGGCGGGCCAGTACAAGAGCCTAACCTGGTTAGGCTTCAAGCAAGATGGAATGAAGTCCAGATGCAGAGGAAACTCCAAGACGAGCTGTAGACAGCCTGAGCATTTCACAATGTACCATGTATCTTTTCTTTTTCTTTTTTTTTTTAAGATTTTATTTATTTATTTGTTAGAGAGAGAGAGCACAAGCAGGGCGAGCAGCAGAGGGAGAGGGAGAGAGAAGCAAGCTCCCCACCAAACAAGGAGCCCAATGCAGGACTCGATCCCAGGGCACTGAGATCATGACCCGATCCAAAAGCAGATACCTAACCAACTGAGCCACCCAGGCATCCCTGTACCATGTACCTATTCTTTTTTTATTACTAATTTATTTTTTATTAACATGTAATGTATTATTTGCCCCAGGGGCACAGGTCTGTGATTCATCAGTCTTACACAATTCACAACACTCATCATAGCACATACTCTCCCCAATGTCCATAACCCAGCCACCCTATACCTATCCCCTTATCCCCCAGCCACCCTCAGTTTGTTTCCTGAGATTAAGAGTCTCTTATGGTTTGTCTCCCTCCCCAGTCCCATCTTGTTTCATTTCTTCCCTCCCTGCCCCCCATGACCCTCTGCCTTACCTTGTTTCATTTCTTCCCTCCCTGCCCCCAATGACCCTCTGCCTTGCCTCTCAAATTCCTCATATCAGAGAGATCATATGATAATTGTCTTTCTCTGATTGACTTATTTCACTCAGCATAATACCCTCTAGGTCCATCCACGTCATTGCAAATGGCAAGATTTCAATTTTTGATGACTGGATGATATTCCACTGTATATATATATACCACATCTTCTTTATCCATTCATCTGTTGATGGACATCTAGGCTCTTTCCATAGTTTGGCTATTGTGGACATGGCTGCTATAAACATTCAGGAGCACACCATGCACCTATTCTGCCCAGAGAATCCATCCGATTCTCTAACAGCCCTGTGAATTGTGAGGAAACCATACTCTGCAAAAAGAAAAACTGAGTACCAAAGGAGGGATATTACTCACTTCAGCAAAGCCTAGACCCCAACTCAAATTTTCTGACTCTGAGAAGAGTACTCTGCAGGACTGTGCCACTTTATGTGGCACCTTTGTGCCAACTAACAAGACATGAACTGTCTAGAAACCCATGGCCCTGGAAGAGACAGGCACTCCCCACCCCTCATCCCAGTGCCACTGTGCAGGACCAACTCTGTGCCCTGTGGCTCCGGGCCTCGTTGCATACATCATATTTCTACTCTGCCTCCTTCCCCTTTCTCCCTTCTCTTATGTTCTGTGTTTCCCTTCCTGTCTCTGAGCCTCAAGGAGCCCATACATAAAATGAACCTGGGTGAAACAAGGACCACCACCAAACTCCCCCATTGTGAAATTCTGTTTCTATGCCTCAGGTGAGATGGAAAGAAGCAGACACGCATGAGAGGGGATGTGAGCATCCAACTGCACCCCAAAAGTTTCCTTTGTCATACTTACAATTGTGTCTTCATCCAAGCCCCATAGGATTAAGCCATTGAAGAAAATCACAGTATGGGACTGGTTGACTACTATATACTTAATGTATGCTGCTCTATTTCATCTGAGATATGGGCTATTATTTCCATTTCAATGATGAAAGTACCAAGATCTGAGAAGTTACATATCTTACCTAAGGTCACACAAGAGTCAACGCTAGCTCTGGCTGATCACAAAGCCGTAATCCACCATAACTCCCAACCAACACCCCTTGACCCCACCGTATCAGGTTCCATTAGAATACTCTAGAGATTCGGGTCATTGAGTTTGGTAGGAAGAATGAAAACCACACTCCAAGAAAGAAAGGTAAAAGTAAACTATTACCATGCCCACCAGGCAAATTGGAGTGAAGGTGTGGCGGCTCTAGCAACGTGGCCTGGCACTAATTCAGAGAGCATCCCCCCACCACACACACACACACACACACACACACACACACACACACACGACTCAACACAGGCTGTGTTAACTGCAAGCAAGTCTCTTCCCTTCTCTGGGTCCCAGGTTCTTCGCTTCCTGGCCAGGGATACCAAGCTATTTCTCTTCTCAGCAGACACTGCTGTCACAAGGTACGAAGAGATGATCTGTGTGACCAGATGCCATGCAAGTAAAATGTCCTCAGCCTCACTGCACCAGGTCAAGATTCTCTGTGGCTACTTACAGCCTCTCTGTTGTCACCATGGCTTTAAGTCCACTTTTTAAATTGTTGGCCTGCATCATGAACCCACAGAATTCAACCAAGGAATGCAGTTATGCTGAAAGGAAAAAGTACTGTCTCCTTCCAGAAACTCCTCACAAGGGTAAAACTACATTTGCCCTTGTGCCGTGTTTAGAGGTGAAGCCACATATTCAATTATGCTGGCCTTCCCCTCTCCCTTTGCAGGTACTGGGTGAGGTTAGGCTGGGGTTATTGATGCAACGTTCCTATTTTAAATGCAAAACAAAAGAGACATCATTTGTCTTGAATGCAAAATAAAGTCCCAGTGCATTTTTCAAGATGCTGATGCACACTTGGTCTAGCATTTGTTTCTATGGCAAACATGAAACAAGCAAAAACCTAGCAGGTTGGAGGTGGTTGCTCCTTTGTGAACAGAATCAAACAAGCTCTAAGAAGGTAATTTCTAATTTGCTTTTGTGTTGAATCCTTAAATTTATATAAATAGTGCTGGAAATGATACCCTTGTGTTCTTGTAATATTGTGTCTGATTTCTGGGAAATGAACTTCTCCAGATTTCAAAAAATTAGCAGTAACTTAATATGAAATGCAAAATATTTAAAGTGTTCTTCTTCAACATTTTTGCAGTTGCTGGGATAGCGGTGATCTTTAAAGCGGCCTGTTCACTAACGCCTCACATTTGCATATGATCAAATCATAAATATCTACTAGAAAGCTCATGGCTCAAAGAACCTGTACTCAGCCTTCTAATATCTGCAGCTAATTTCCTTTCCATAATAGGGTTGTCTTTCTTTCATCTGGAAAAAGAAAAAGAGAAAAAGAGACATTATTGAATCATTAGAATAATTGGTCCCCAATAAGTAAAATTTTCTTTAGATGATGAGATTAATTCTATGGGGGGGGCAGATAATTTTTCAGTAAGCTCTGATGTCTTATTTCATACTCAAAGAAATGATCACTCCTTTCTCCACCCACTCTCTTTATTGCATACAAAGACAGACAGCAATAATTTGCTTCCTGTTACGGCCAGATCTTTAATTTCTCTGTGTTCAGGAGATGGTGCCTTGGTTTCTGAGGCCTCTTATCAATGGATGCCTGGGGCCAATTCCCCAGTAATGCTGGTAGGAGAGAGATAGGGTATGGTTCTCAGTAGAATTCTAATAATTCCCCTCCCAGTCCTCAAAGACAGGAGGCAGTGGGCAACAACGAAATGTACCACTTTCATTTAACTCTGCAAGGGTCTACTAAGAAAGGGACTGGCCGACACTGACTTGTAACTGTAGGACAGACAAATATGAGTGGTGATTTTCACATATGCCAAACTTCTGTGGGTCAGAAACCCAGTTTCTATAGGTCAGGCTCAACACAAGCTCAAGATGCATGAAGTTATTGGGCAAGTGGAGGCCCATTAAGAGATGGCAGGAGAGCAAAGTGGCCAAAAC
Organism: Meles meles; assembly: GCF_922984935.1. Lineage (NCBI taxonomy): Eukaryota > Metazoa > Chordata > Mammalia > Carnivora > Mustelidae > Meles > Meles meles. Next base: position 33,680,944 of record NC_060084.1, on the reverse strand, counting down.
CCACAATGACCTGACTTTCTATTTCATTTCCACCTCCTAACAGCTATGGGATCCCGGGAAAGTGGACTAGTGTCTCTAAATCTCCTTTTCTGAAAAATCTGAATAACATCCTATTGTTTCCATCAGAGGTAAGGTGATATTACAGAGATGAGTGCTTAGCACACGGTGCTGGGTATCCAGTAAGTGCTCAGTAAATAGCAGAAGACACAGCTGAATCAGAGACAAGGAGTATGAAATGAGCCATGGAAAATATCTTAAAGGTACAGATTTTAAATGATAAGGAGTAGCTGGATTTCGCTAAGCAAAACGGATCCCTTCTAGTGTATGGAGAATTGGACAAAAGGAATAAATGGCTGTGGGGCCTGGCCCACACAGAAGACACTAGAGAAAATGAGCCAACACCCATCCTGAAGCCTCCTGAACACCACTAACCCAATGCCATTAGAGGTGGCTCAGGGAACCAGCTGAGTTCTTACCACCTGTCTATTTGACATAATGACAAAAGCAAGATTGCAACAAACAAAATTTCCAGAGCATTCCAATTTGGTGTACACAAGTGGATTTGAATTAGCATAGGACCTGCCTATTAGCATAGGAGCTTAATAAGCCTGTATTTGTAAATGACATCGCTCTCTCCATTTCTCTGGATAATAATGAATAGAATAGGGGTGCCTTGGTGGTGCAGTCAGTTTAAGAGTCCTACTCTTGGTTTCGGCTCAGGTTGTGATCTCAGAATCATGAGATTGAGTCCTGTGCCGGCTCTATGCTTGCACAGAGACTGCTTAAAACTCTCTCCCCCTCTCCCTTTGTCCCTCCCTCCAAATAAGTAAATAAATAAAATCTTTTAAAAAATAATGAGTAGAATACCTTGAAAATTGAGTATAACATCCATTCACTATAATGACTCAAGATACTAGTATTTTTGCTCCTCTATCCACTTAAGAGAAAGATGCAGATAAAAACCACAGCTCAGAGCTAACATTTTGGTCTTTTTAGAATAAATAAACTTACATAATTTGTTCAGTGTTCAATTAACATTCAGTCAATTATCACATATTCTTCCCACCTCAATTCTTGATAAATGGGAGCTAATATTCAAGATGAGAATTAAGGTCTTATTGTATCCTTTGGAGGAAAGAAAGATTCCACTAAGGCCACCAGACTTGTTAAGGCAGGGAAGTGGACTCATGTTTTCGTGGAATGTTAGAGTAGGAAGTGACCTGAGAGGTCATCAAATTGAATCTCCTCTTTCATAGATGGGAAAACTGAAACCTAGAGGTGTGGGAATTCTTATTCAAAGCCAGAAAGCAGGTAAAACAGAGCTAGGACTCAAACCCAGGCTGCCTGACCCTTGTTCACCTCATGTGTGCAAAAAAGGCCATTAGTAATAAAATTAAACCCAACTTAATAACCGAAGCCAAAATCATTAGATTAGATTGACATAAAGATCAATAGATAAATGATAGAGATAGAGAGATGATAGAAATATAGATAGATAGATGATAGATAGATCGAGCAATCAGAATCTACATGCCTCATGTTCCTGGATAATCTAAAGTTTATCTACTTATCACCCACTTCTGTTTAATGGGCAGTTTCATTCTTCACCCCGTCCTAATGAAACCATCCCAAGTTTTTTCCCCTTTAAACTGTTTCTATATTGACTCACAGTTTACAAAGCACTTTCATTATCTCACTGAGAAGCCAGTTCTTCGATCCTAAACCATAAATGGCTTTCATTATTTGATAATACATCCTAGGCAAATCCCAGAACCCTGTGAGATTATAAACCGTCTTTGGGCAAGAAGTCTGCCACTTCCTCTTACCTCCTCCATAGCTGAGACTCCAAAATAATTCTGTAGATTGGCTGCATCAGAATTACCTGGAGAGCCTTCCAAAAATGCCTATTTCTGGGCTCCACTTTTGAAAACCCTGATTCAGTAAATCAGAGGTAAACATCTCTACAAAGTTCCTCATGTGGTTCTGAGAATTAACTAGGTTTTTAAGCACCCCACTCTGTCCCATAGACCTCAATACATACCTGTTAAATGACCTTTGAAGGACAGATTCAAGTCCTTTCATAAAACCAACAATGTTCCAGATACATGAGAGGTTTTTGGAGCAACAGCTCTGGTCTGAAGATTGCAGGGCATTCTCCTGTCATTTTCTTATTCAAAATTATAATGGAATTAATCTCCTTTTTGGGATAATTTGTTACAGACTGTGCAGGTAGATGACTAGAAGATATTTAATCATTAATAATCCAGCAGAACTTAGTTCCAGTGTGATGTAAAGGTATTAAAAATTACCTTTGGATCATTTGATAAATAATGTCAAAGAAAGAGGGAGGAAGAAGATGAAAGCTCGGGGAAGGGAGGAGCATTGCTTTGCCAAGACCAAAATAAATTGCACCTACTCTATTATGACAACTGCTTTGCCCGAGAGAGTTGAAAGGAAGATCATAAATAAAGATGTTCATGGCCAGAGGCCCAGTATCTGCCTGGAAGTCAATGACCAAAGTTTAGGCACGCCTTCTGTTGTCCATGCCAAAGCTTCAAACACATTACCTATAACTGGAGCCACCAAGGTGACCCATGCTAAGATTGATATATCCAGATGTTGGGTGTGGTCATCTATGTTAATAACTTGTACTAGCAATGAGCAGATAGATGTCTTAAAGGACAGAGAGCAGTTCATGTAAAGATTTACAGTTCTCATTACTGAGTGAACCCAGAATGGTAAGAAGATCCCAAGAAAAACTCCCAAATCCTAGTTCTAAGCCTTAAACATGGTCAGATATTTGGTTCAGGGCAGGGATAAGGGTCTTTGGTCTACATCTGTGGAAGAACCAGCTTGTACTATCCAAAAGACACACTAGGAGGTTGAACTTAGAAACAAGTTAGTATTCTATCATGCATATGGATAAGGGCTGTCGCAACTTGACTGATGACAAAGACAACTTCTGAGATACATATTTTTTAAACCTGCTGGCCTTTTCTTGTCTCTAAAATAACAATATCACAAGAAGAGATGAGCCAACTGGCGAATGTCCATCAGCAAGTGGTCCCAATGAGAACTGCCTGTGCTTTTCCCCTGGACAATGTGACACTCTGCTCCCCAAACTGCCTGTTCAGCAAAACTTTCAACATCTGCGTGTCAGCACCTCAATAGAGCAAAGTCATCCTCAGAGCTAGAAAGAAGTTCAAGAAATCTGGATGAAAATGGACTTGGGAACATCAAGACAATGGACTCAGAGGATTCATATTGTTTTGTATGTGTGCCCTTTCATGCACAACCAGAAATAAAGTAGTAAGAAGCAAACAGCATTTCTTGAGATATTTATCCAGTTGGATCCATGTTAGATCACTAATAAAAGGACTCTCAAATTTTTTGATCATGCTAAAAATCATAGAACATTAGAGAAGGCATGCTCTTAGACAATGTCTAAAACTTGACATTTTAGGCAATCCTCTCAGTTGATTAATGGGGATACTGAAACCAAGGAATTTGGGTGTCTAGGTGAGTAACTAGAGAAAAAGCTCATTTGAGAATCCCAGTTTTGTAAAATGTTGAATGCTCTTTCACATATACCATGAAAGAGAAAATTATGATGGATGGATGGATGGATGGATGGATGGATGGATGGATGGATGGATGAATGGATTAATCCCTGGCCTTAGCACATGAAAAATGGGAAACATTTGCAGAAATAAAATCCAACATGGAGCTTGGATCAACAGTTTCTTCCTTCGATCACTCCTTCAACTCTTTCAATTGCCTTAATTCTCCCATAATTAAGGCAAAGAAATTCAAAATTTAGAGTCCCCTAGACCCAGTTTTAATGTTCTTCTCTTTAATGTATATCCTCATCCCTTCACTGAGCTCATCCTGTCTCATAACATTCATCTAAATGTTGACAACCCCCAAATTTTTATCTCCAGCCTGGACCTCTATCCTGAGCTTTAGATATACCCATCAAACTACTTTTGCAACATCTCCCCTTGCATGTCCCAACTAGATTTCTGATCTCTGGTTTCCCGTGCCTAGTGCTCCCACATCCATATCCAGCTCATCAGCAAATTTTGTTGGTTGTACTTCAGCAAAACACATAAATCTTATACTTCTTGCTGCTCATACTGGTTCAAATCCTGGTCTATCCTACCATGTTCCCTCTGCTCTCCCTGATTCCAGCTCATTCCCCTTGAGGAAATTTTCAACAGAGCATCAGAGAAATCTTGTTAATATGTGAGGTAAGTCATGTCGCTTTTTCTGCTCCAAACCCTCTGGGAACTTCCCATTTCACTCAGCATGAAGGCTAAATTTCTTCAAATGAATCATTAAGCTTCACATGATCCAGCCACTTGTACCTCTCTTCCTCTACTCCAGCCACACCTGGCTTCTGACCCTGAATCTTCAAACCTGCTCCAATCACATAGTCTTGTCTTTTCCCCTCTTTGCCTGAGGTCCTCTTCCCTCAGATTTCTACCAGGCTCACCTCATCTCCTGCATGTCTTTATTCAAATATCACTTTTTTGGTGAGACCAAAAGCTGTCATATTTATCATTACCCCTCCCACACTCAGAATTTCTTATCCCTTTCTTTACCTTATTTTCCTTCAATGCACTATGCCTTCACAGGAAGTCCAGGAAGTAGAAGTTAAATTGTTTCTAAAAATAGCCACTGTGACACCCTTGGTCTTCTACTTTGTTTTCATGGAATCTACGGAAAGTTATGAGGCTTGACTTTTTCCACGTTTCCTTGGAAATCGGGCACTAAATCCAGAGCAACGGGCTGAAATTAAAGATATTGATTTGCTTAAATGAAGCACATTTTCCAACACCTAGTTTAAAGGAGAAAAATCTCTCTCGATGCTGTCAAGACTCTACATTTTGCAGCCTTGAAATAAATGCCAGGAGAATGTCGTTCTTCTTTTCACTTGTTCCCTCTGTAACTTTTATTGTATTTTAATTTACCCTTTGTTATCTAACAGCAGCAGAAAAAGAAAATTCAAATAAAAATAACATCATGACGAGATCAGGTAAGAAGTCTCTCTTTCTCTCTCTCTCTCTCTCTCTCTCACACACACACACACACACACACACACACACACACACACACCTCCCATAACCTTCTTCACAAGTTTACGTATCTGCTCTTTCTGACTCTGAGACATCAACCTTGTTGTTTGGAAAGTGTGTCGGCATATGCGGAGATCCTGCCTGGGTAGTGGGAATTTAAGGACAAGTTTCTGATGATATTTGCCATCTCCTAGATCTACCCATTCAAGGGCCCTTTCGGTTATTTATTGTTGAAATGACTCTGCAATCACACAGTCATAATTGCCATAAACAAACTGGCTGATCAATCACTCGTATTTTGTCATTATCATCTGGGCTCCTTTTCTTTCTGTTTTTCACACTTTTCAATTCATTAAAAAGCATAATGATTCATGAATACCTGTCTCTCAGAATGTTCATCTTACATTTTATGTGACTGGACAGACATTTTTTCCTCCTGCTACTGATACATTTAACCATGTATCTCCCCAAGTGCTAACTTCTTTCTGGAATGATAGTTATTATAACAACCTCTTGTTTGTTGTCCTACAACAGGATTTTCTACAGTGGGAACTTCCTAACTGATCTCCTCTTGCCTCTTTAGGTCAACTGAGATGCCTTTTACAAAAGTAAATCAGAGGTTGTCTTTCGACACCTAGGGTTGTCTCTCTACTGCTAGGAACACTAGAGTGGATTCCACCTGAGATTACAACTAAATCCAAATTCCAACGCCTGTTCCTTCAGGTCCTGCATGTTCTACTCATTCCTTATTTCTCAAGGTCATATTCTACCTCTTTACCTCCATTTATTGCTATCCAGCCGTGCTGGCCTTCTTTCCTTCTTCTACTAAGCCTATTTCTGCCTCTGATCTTTGCATATTTTGTCACCTTTGCCTAAAATGTTATTCCCTAAGACACCTTCATGGTTGATACTTGCAAACTATCCAGGTCTTGTATCTTCCCTACAGAGGCCTTTCTTGACCACCCATACTCCCCACTGCTCTTAGGAGTTCCCTTGCTATATAATTTTTGTAGATTTTTTTTTGTCTTTGTAGAATTTATCTCAAGCTAAAATTTTCTTGTTTGTTAACTTGCTTACTTATTCGTTATCTGACTACTCAATGAGAAACCAAGTTCCTCCAAAGCAAGGACTTTTCAAGCCTTGTTCTTTGTTGCATTCCTAACACTGCAACTGTTCCTGGCACGGAGTAGAAAACTCAATAGAAATTTCTGGAATAAAAGAATAAATACATGATCTCACTTAATCTTCACAAAAACTTCACAATCTTGACAATTTCAGATAATATGATGGAAGTTTACCAAATTTAAATTATTTTCCCAAGGCTAGTATCAGAGGTAGCAATTGAACCTGAGTTTTCAAACCACAGTTGTTAGGTGAGGACTCTGAGACTTTCTATCTCCCGCTCTTTCCTCAGATGTTTAAAGAGATGTCCTGCCCTGACCCATCTCATGCAGATCCAGAACCATGGAATTAATGATTGAGAGAACACTAATATCATCTCCATTCAGGACTTAGGTCCTTTTTCAAGCAGAGTGCTGTCTATAAAAGCACAACTTCTCAAATCAGACAGACCTACACCTGAATCCCACCTGAATGGCCTTTGATAGTGTACTTCACTCCAGACCTCAAGTCCCTTATTCTTACTTTCCAAGTGGGAACATGTCTTCTAGGGTTGCTTTGGGGATTAAATGAGATAATATACAGAAAGTACCTAGTACTAGGTCAGGAACATGTAATGTTCAATAAAAATTATCTATTTTTAATGTTGTTGTCATGGCTAAAAATGTGGTATAAGGGCTAAGAGAACTGGTTCTAACGTACTGCAGATCTGGGTTCCAATCCTACCACTCTATGGCACTGGGCAAACCGTCTGACCTCTCTGTGCTTTGATTTCTTTATTTGTACATAGGAGATAAAAATTGTACCTGATTTACTGGGTTTTATGAGGAATAAAAGAGAGCATAGCCCAAATCTCTGTCCACATAGGAAGTGAAGAAAACCTAATAACTACTGCTGTCATCATCACCATCCCATCAAGTAAAGTAAAATAGTGGGGCTTTGGCAGGGATAAGGAGGGAGTCTCCCTGCCTCTTCCAAGCCTTGATTCTGTGACCCTAAAATTTCTCCAGACCAGCCAGTCTCCCTGCTGCTTCTCAGGGCTGAGACAATATCCACTAGAATCCACCAGGTCCTCCATTACAAGTTCACCTTCAGAGGGCAGAGGTAGCCGCCTGCTCCTAAAATGTCCATCTCTCCTTGAAACCACACCACCCAAACCCAGATGCAGGAATGTGCGCACACACACACACACACACACACACACACACACACACACACACACACGGAATCCTGCTTAGCTTTCAGAGGAAGGAAAAAGGCAGTCGCTGTTGATCTTTATGAAATTGCAGCAGTCTACATTACAGCTCCCACACACTCCCCCAGGCTCCTGCCTGCAGAAGGCACACTCCAGTTCATTTTTTCTTCCTCGCTACCAGTTGGACAGATTTTGAGGACCCTTTTAAGACATTTTGGGGTATTGTTTCCCAGCATATGTGGGCAGCATTACTACTTCCAGCCCCTCAGGACTACTTAACAACATCAGCAAAGCAATTAAGCCTGGTTTTCAGGAAAATGCCAGCGGCTCTGCAGTGTCTGGATGGGAGTCTCAGCCCAATTATTTCCAGCTAGTTGTGAACTGCGGAGAAGTGGACTTTACTTCATTAGAACTTCAGCTCCCACTGATTAAAAGTCGGCTGTGTTGGAGACAGTAAGGAAAAATGAAACAATTAAACTTGTCATCAATAAAATTGCTGTGTATTCCTCAATGCAGAGTTTTACTTCTCTCCAGAGGAGTGATTAAAGTGAACTGATTGAACTATAATTTGATTGACTGGAGAGCCTCCATCCATTGCGCTGAACCTGAACTTCCACTTATTGCTCTTCTTAGCTTGGGACATAAAACCCTCCTGCAGGCCTGCCAGAGCCTGGCAGATGCTCTGACCCCATCAGGTGATGCTTGCCCTACACAGAGATCTGCCGAGGCATATGGTAGGCAGAATAATGTGCCCCCAAAGATGCCCCTGCCCTAACCCTGGTACCAGTGAATATGTTACCTTACATGGTAAGACAGACTTTGCAGATGAGGTTAAGGTTAAGGACCTTGAAAAGAGGAGATTATCCCCTGATCCAAGTGGACCAATCCAGTTACATGAATTCTTAAAAGCAGAGAACTTTCCTGATGATGTGCCACCAGAAGAGTCAGGCAGAGGCAAGGTGGCTGGCTTTGGAGGTGGGGGAGGGGGCTATGAGCTGAAGCGTGTGAGTGGCCTCTAGGAACTGGAAAAGGCAAGGAAGCACATTCTTTACTGGAGACTCGAGGAAGGAATACAAGATTGTATTATAGTATCTCACTGCGAATTTACAGTATCTCCCTGTGAATTTAGCACAGTGAGACCCTTGTCATACTTCAGCATAGAACTGAAAAATAATAAATTTGTGTTGTTTGAAGCCACTGAGTTTGTGATAATTTGTTACAGCAGCAATAGGAAACAAATACAGTGCTCTGAGCAAGGCTGGGTAAGAAGGGCAGGCACAGGGCATCTGGGTGGCTCAGTGGGTTAAATACTCTGCCTTCTGCTCGGGTCATGATCCCAGGGTCCTGGGATTGAGCCCCGCATCGGGCTTTCTGCTCAGCAGGGAGCCTTCTTCCTCCTCTCTCTCTGCCTGCCTCTCTGCCTACTTGTGATCTCTGTCGGTCAAATAAATAAATAAATAAATAATCTTAAATAAATAAATAAGAAGGGCAGGCACAGGTAGAGTCACATACCAGAGGCTGCAGGCTGGAGCCAGATGCCAGGAAGGGAGCAAGTTGCATCCATGGTGCAATCTGGTATGTTTATGGCGCAAGAAGATTTTGAAGGAGAACAGACAGAGAGGAAATGCCTCATGCCCTGAACATCCAGGATTTCCAAAGCCATCCAAACCACAGAGTTTACAAAGAGATTACATTTCACTTATTTTACAAAGTTTCTGCACAGAGTTGGTACTCAATAAATCCTGAGTGACTTAAGGTTGAATTAAGAATGTGCTAAAAGGGGGTGGATCAGTCAGATAGTTAAGCAACTGACTCTTGATTTTGGCTCAGGTCATCCCAGGGTTATAAGCTCGAGCCCTGTGTCAGGCTCCACACTTAGGAGGGAATCTGCTTGAGATTCTCTCCCTCTCCCTCTACCTTTCCTCTTTCTCTCCTTCCCTCAAAAATAAATAAATAAATCTATTGAAATGGGCTAAAAGAATAAACAAATGAAAAAATAAATGTGAAATGAATGAATGCTGAGTGAGTAAAAATGTCATACCCAAGCTTAATAATCTGGGCACTTTGACATTGGGTCAGGAAACATACATCTCACTGTGCAGAACTCAATGGAAACCAAGGAGAAAGACCAGAATAAGGCAAAGCATAGTACTGTTTCCTGATTGTATTTCTGCATATGGGTGATTTAAGCCCATTTGTAGACCTTGTCTGAGATTCCTACCTAGATTTGGGGCCAGAATATGAGTTCCAGTTGGGATTTATCACACATATTCATCTAATTAGGCCACCATAACAAAATACCACAGACAGAGTGACTTAAACAATAGAGATTTATTTCTCACAATTCTAGATGCTGGAAAGTCCAAGATCAAAGTGCTGGCTGATTCAATCTATGGTGAAGACTCTCTTTCTGGCTTGCAGATGGCCACCTTCCTGCTCTGTCCTCACGTGAACTTTCTTCAATACTGTGCTCAGATTGAGAGAGAGAGAAAGAGAGTCCTTGCTCCCTTCCTCTGCTTATAAACCCACCAATCCCACCATGAGGACCCCACCTTCATGCTCTAATCTAATCTTACCATCCAAAGGTCCTGTCTCCAAGTACCAACCCTTGGGGTGTTAGGACTTTAACATATGAATTTAGTTGTGGGAACACAAATATTCAGTCTCTAACACCAAAAGACCTGTGTGATCTTTGATGATTCATTTAACCTTAGTGAACACCATTATCTCATCTGCAAGTCAGGGTCTGGTATACAAGTAACAGAGAACATTTACAAGGTACCTATCATATCCCAGGCTCTGTGCTAAGTGCTCTCTGGGTATTAAACATTTTTCTACTCCCAATAACCCTGTACATTCTGATAGTATATTATCATTTTGATGTATATATTTTAAAAAGGTACAATGCCATGTCAAGAAGGATGGAGTAACTCATTCACAGTCACAGTGGCAGGTCCAAAATTTGGACTCCAGTCTATTTGAAACCAGAACTGGAATTATTAACTCAACATAAAGGAATATTATGATTGAGGTTGATGACATGATTGCTTGAAACTCTTCAGTTCTAGAAACACTTTGCAGAGCTAGGCAAAGGCAGTTAAGGCCATGTAAATCCTCTCTCTTAATAAGAATTCAAAGGAGGCTCTAAAATATCTACAGTTGAATAACCAGAGTGTGTGTGTGTGTGTGTGTGTGTGTGTGTGTGGTTTTGCCCATGTACATTTGCCGACGTTGTGCAGAAACTGTCATTGTGCAATAGAAATGTTCCACGCAGAACAAAGTACTGCACAAGGCCTGCCATTCACGTGGCCTTTCCTAACAATTGATGCCTGCTGCCATTTTCCACTGGAAGAGAAATGTGATTTCTATATGTCAAGCGACAGTCTTTAAAAGGCCTCCAATGATTCATATTTCAATGTGTGTTTAATCCACCCTGGCAAACAGCCTATGTGAGCCTCTCCACTGCCTTCTTCCTAGCAACCAAGGTCTTTTGTCATCGCAACTTCAAATGGGCTTGCAGTCGCTTTCTATGTAGGACTTGGATTCCTGACATCAGGGCCCGCCTCTCCTCTCCACCTCACAGCATTGAAAAAAAGATGAATCAATGCGGCTTTTACCTTGGGAATGAGTTCAGTGTCAAAGGACCTTGTCCATCTTGTTTATGAGTCTTCCAACACAACCCAGTGCATCATGTTGCTCAGATATAAGAGGCTTACATGAGACTAGCTTCTAATTAAGGCTGAGCCAAGATGTGCTGTTCCATTACTCTGAAGCTGGGTCTCTAACTCCTGCCTTTGTGAAAGCCTCCAGGGGGCAACCTACTAGTTTCCATGATGGAAGGAAAGCAGGCATGGAAGAGGGGTGAGGGAATTTGTGACCCTTGAGCAATGTCTAACTCTGCGGATAGATCTTCTTTCCCCACTTTATAGATCACTTCTTTCCCCCAAGCATTCAAAAAACATCTCTATGCTTCTTGTCATCCCTATGCATAGAGTCATCTCTATGACTCTCAAGTTTAGTCTCCAGTCAAAGTGCCTTCACCAAAGTCTAGACCCAAAGAGGCAATACCAAATTGTCATCTCAGCCTGTGAACCTTACAGACATCCCAAACTCAACATTTCCAACTGTTTGATCTCCCACAGGCATATTCAGATAGTTGCTTATCTGTTTTACCCACCTCAATAAATGACACCATAGTTTCTCCAAGGAATCATTACTGAAATTTCTTGTCTTTTCCTGATGTCCAACCCATCACCAACTCTTGTTGACTCTATTTCCCAAATATTCCTCAACTCTACCCACTTCCCTCTATCCACACTATGATTATTATCTCTTAAATACCATGAAATCTTCTTAACTGGTCTCTGCATGGCTACCCTTGGCTTTCCACCAACTTAGTTACTTCACTATGTCAAGAGAGGTCTTTTCTAAACCAAAAATTTGATCACATCACTTCTCTGCTTAAAATACTTCTATGGCTTCCCTTTATCTGTAATTTAAAACCTTAAGTCTTTTCCTTGAGCTACAATGCCCGACATGAACCAACCACTCACTCCCTCTGCAATTTTATCTTATAACTGTCTTACCCTCATTTATTATGGCCTTGTCAACCTGGATTCCTCTTGGTTCTGCAAATATGCAACCCCTTTATTACCTCGGGTCATGACATGTTGTTCTATCTGCCTGGAAAGCTCTTACCTCTGCTTTTCCCATGGCTGTTTCCTTTTATTCCTTTAAGAAACTCTGCCTTATTACCTTTTCTTCATAGTTCATTCAACTTTCCCATTCCCAACATACTCTATCATTTCACATGTTTCATCTTTACAGAATTACAACAATTCATTTTTATCCATTATTTTCCTATCTTTTATTGTCTATTTCCTCCTCTAGCCTGGAAACTCCAAGTGGACTTGTTCCATGCCTGGAAAAGAATAAATGCTCAGTAACTACTTAGTTATTTAATAGCTTCATAGATGGATAGTGACTTGCCCCAAATTCCACAGCTGACAAGTAACAGGACCAGGATTGAAATCCAGGCCTGCCCCCTTCCAGAGCTCATGCACTTAAATTATGATTTTTGGCCTCAGAGCTAGTAATTGGAAAACTCATGTGTCTCTCTTTCACCCCATTACATCAGGAGTCCAGCATTCCTGTGATGCCAATCCCACTGAAGGTTTTGGTAAGAAGTAATCCTCTCACAGAGAAATCAGAAGTGGAATTCCAGGCATCCAAAGGGAAGAGAGAAACATTTATTCTCCAGGAAAGATTTCTGGTCTACCTATGTTTTAAATTGTGCCCACCTAGGACACATACTCTGTCTGTGTAATTGGCATAGGAAAGGACAACGAACTGGCCCCCAAAACTCATCCATGGGCCCCCAGAGACTGATTTTTGAGTAGGTGGGGCCATAAAGACTTCCAGACACTTTTCAGTGGCCTAAGGCACCTGTTAAAAGTATTATGTATCCTGTGCCACACACCCTACACCCACCTGAGTTCCATGCATCTGTGTGGCACCTCTGAGCACACAACCAGCATCCTACCTCAACTGTGTTTCAGCATCTTTCTATTTCTCTCTATTCCCAAATGTTATCTAAAGCCATGAAGGTCCTCAGCCACCAACACACATAGCCCCAAAGTGCATGCTAAATAACCACAAAGGGCATCCTCAACCTATGTGGTGTGAGAATCAGTGAAAAAATATTTCACTTTCCTGTTTGTCAGAGTGACAATTCCATGATGCATTCTGCACCATTACTCTGAGGGTGCCCAGTGAAATTGAACCCCAGTTGCCCACTGGGTAAATCACTCATTAATACATCTTTTACTGGCTTTTCTTCTCTGTCTCCCTGCTTCCCCACTCTACTTACTTGGATCAACCCACAATTAAACAACTTACACACAACTCTGTGTCTCAGACTCTTTCAGGGAAATCCACTTTAAGGAGGGTTAAGTCCTACTGTAGTGAGCACCACCCAAGGAACCATAAGTTAAGGAGAATAAATGCCAAGTCTTGGCTCTGAGCAGTGCCTCCAAAACAAATAAGTTTGGAAGAAATGCACTGCAATGCAAGGAAATCTTCCCAGCTGAGTCAGCCCGTGGCCTTTGACCCTCAGTGAATTTGAACTTCTGAGGTCATCCCTCTCTACTCTAAAAATTTTCATAGCTTCCTCCCTCCTTTACCCCAACACTTAAACCTCTTATGATCTGCCTCTAACTTATCCCTATAGCCTCCTCCTCCTTACAGTGGTCCCTCTAAACTTCCGCACTTCCCATATTCCAGTGGAACACCAAAACTTGGAGTCTTTGCTTCTTATACCTCCATCCACCCTGTTCAAGAAGCCATCCACATGGGGCCAGCTTCATGTCATTCAACCTATGTAGTCACACTGGGTCCCACACTTAGAAGGACCCCAATGCTTGGGCTAATGTTCTGCTATTTTCGTCTTTAAATTCTTAATTATTTTTTTGAAAATGGAGCCTTGAATTTCATTTTTCACTGGGCCTTGAAAATGGTGTAACTGGTCCTCCCTCCAGAGCATGCAAGCATGAAATTCGGCTTTCAATCTACCATATAGGATTGTCAAGAAATTATCATCTCTTGTATTGGGACAGAATCTCTTTTCCATCTCTCACCCCTCAGACCAAAATATTTTTTAAAGCCAAAAGTGGTTTATTTGAGAGAAGGGGAATATTGTTCCATGCTGCTTCTACCCACTTTCTTAGTGAATTTGGGACCAAGGACAGAGTAAATCTTTACATCCCCAGGAGAGCTACATATTCCCAGGCAGCCAATAAATATTATCAAAAAGTAGAGGATATATTTGTGACTTTCAAGGAGGGGAATTCCAAGGGTATTCTCTCATACTTCCCTTATTAAGTTGCAACATCTTATTTTAGTATTTTGCAGGTCTTTAAATACCCATGGTTTATTTATGAACTGAGGGTTATTAACTGTTTGAAACTTCATTAAGTCCTTCCCTGGGGATAGTCTCGGCTGAGGTCCTTTTAGATGATCCCTCCCCAAATATCTGTCTAGTTTAGATTTAATAGAACAGTTTATTGTATGTTGATAAAATAATAATGAATTAATAAACCCTTCACTGAGACTTAGGTAACAGATACATAATCTATCGTTGTTAAAGCACCATGCAAATGTTTTTAATAATCAGCATTTAATATGCAGCAACCCAGACGTAAATCCAGTCTGAACACACATTTGGAAACTCATTTTAAGCAGCTCATGAGTTTCTTAGAGAGGAGAAAACCCTCTCCAGCGGAGACCAATTGTACAATAGGACATCTGGTGTCCTTGAGCCCCTTAAATCCTGGTAGGGACCATGAGACCTTAGTTCAAGAGAAGCAGAGAACCCATCATTGGAAGAGGCCCCCAGTTTCCTCTCCCGACATGGAAATTTGTAGATTCTTGCCACTTCTGCCTGTATTCTAAGAGTCTCAACCCAAAAAATGAATCAAGAATATTGTAACCAGGTAATTTGGATGTTCATGTTTATTTAAAACATCACAGGGATTGTTACTGAGGAGCTTCAGAGTAGCAGGTGGGAACTGCCACAATAGTTATATATAATAGTTATATCCTATATACAGTAGTTAAATCCTACCTGCTGTTTACTTTCTCTCTATCAGACTTGCCCTCTGGCTGGACTTTTCCAGACTTGCCCTCTGGCTGGACTTTTCTAGATATTGGTTTCTGTACCAATATCTAGCCTGAATATTGCAATAAAAATTACTCTTTATCCTCCTTTCCTATATCTTATTCTTTAAAGAATGCTGATACTTGGGTGACTGACACTTGTAGTCACCTTGAATTTGTGCAAGAGGTCAGATTTCAGGTTGAGATTTTTATGAGATTAGACAAGTATCCAGGAGACTGTAGGCAAGTTGTCATGTTGAATCCATTCAAGAGGGCTCCCATTCCAACTCTTTGAGAAAGCCAGATTTACTTATTGACTAATAGTATAACCAGACTGTGGTATAACCAGAGTATCTCCACCCTTGACTAATCTCAATACCTGCAGTTCCCACCATCATCACTTTTCCTTAGGATTAGCTGTAATCCCAGAATTTGGTAAAGTGAAAGAAGTATTGGGTTTGAAACCACAAGAATTGAATTCAAGGCCAAGACACCATCTTACTAGCTGTTGGTTCCTTGGATATGTCCCTTCTCATCTGTGAGCTTAAGAGATGACATTGGATTTCGTGAACTTGAAGTGCGCATTCAGCGCATTTCAGTGCATTCTGTCTGGGGGAAGTGAGACATTTAATTTCATTAGTAGCCATAATTATCTTAGCACCGATTGGTTTGCTTGATATGAAAATGCCTGGAAAAGCAGAGAACAGGTCAGTGAGAGTATGACTGCCAAGACATGCAATCTTGATGAAGTCAAGAAACTGGGTAGTGAGGTGGCTCTGGGTGGACAAGTTCTAGCATGCATGAGGTGTGCACATTTTCAGAGCAAAGAGAAGAATGAAGAAGGAAAGGAAGTATTGCAAAGAAAAAATGTCAGTTTGTTTGCCTTTTGTCCAGGAATGGCCTCTGGTCACTGGAAACAAGAAGTCTCTGCCCTGTGTAGTTCATCCCAGCACTTAGTGCATAAGAGCCATTCTCTGCATTTGGAGCCATGCTACCTGACATCCAATCCTGATAAGTTGTTTAAACTCATTGTGCTTTTATGTCTTCATCTGGAAATTGAGATTAATAATCTTCATAGAGCTGTCATGAGTCAAGTGAGTTCATATATGTAAAATTTGGCTCAATGAGGGTTTCCTATCACCATTATTTCTCCTCTGTCCCTGTGTTTCTATTTCATGGTAAGTAAAGAGTGGAGGTGCAGGGAGAGGAAACCTGATTCCCCTGCCCTGTGGATATAGTCCCCTTAGGTCTTACCACATTTTCTTGCAGATCCTGACATCTCTTAGACTACCAGGCCAGGGATAGTATCTCAGACAGTGGCCTTGGGCAACATAAAAGGGATTTATAGCCCAGCTGGCAACTCAAGCTGCTGCCTCCTCTGGGGGATTTTGTCCCTGGAGGGTCTAAAATTCCAGAGAAAAAATTACAATGTGAGCTCTTAGCTTTGCCTCAAGCACCTGCCTAACACGTCCTAGCATTTTCAAGTGTGTAGACGCACCTGTACACATAGGTTTGTACTTATGCACTTATATACATGTTCATAGACGTAAGTACCTATACACTAAAACAAATCTGCGGAGAGAGAAATAGACATACAGGGGCGCCTGGGTGGCTCAGTGGATTAGGCCGCTGCCTTCGGCTCAGGTCATGATCTCAGGGTCCTGGGATCGAGCCCCGCATCGGGCTCTCCGCTCCCCGGGGAGCCTGCTTCCTCCTCTCTCTCTGCCTACTTGTGATCTCTCTCTCTGTCAAATAAATAAATAAATAAAATCTTTAAAAAAAAAAAAAAAACAAAAAACAAAAAAAAACCAAACATGCACACACACTCACGCACGCAGAACAATACATGAATGTACACACAGAGCTATGTAATGATGTATATACCCCCAGGAAAAGACATTTACATATATATCTACACTGGTACAATGTCACTTGGCACATGGTTAAACTGTCACAAACTCTACATCCATGAACCGGAACACATGTCAAACAACTTGAAAAAACAGGGGATCTAGGAAACCATGCCCTCAGCCCTTAGTTCTACTTCAAGTTCAACACTACACAGGCCCAGGTTTGTAGCTGTGTTGAGGACCCACCATGGAGGACAGAGACAGGTCAAAGGAGACGGTATCCCACCAACTCTGGGAATGTCCAGCTATCAGAAACTTGCCAGCCCTGGGGTGCCTGGGTGGCTCGGTGGGTTAAGGGCCTCGGGTTAAGGCTCGGTGGGTTAAGGCCTCTGCCTTTGGCTCAGGTCATGATTCCAGGGTCCTGGGATCGAGCCCCGCATCCGGCTCTCTGTTCAGCGGGGAGCTTGCTTCCCCCTCTCTCTCTGCCTGTCTCTCTGCCTATTTGTGATTTCTGTCTGTCAAATAAATAAATAAAATCTTTTTAAAAAAGAAAGAAAGAAAAGAAACTTGCCATCCCTGAGAGCCCATGGAAGTGGACACCAGGCTCTGCAGGTCAGAGGGCAGTCATGATCACTCTGCTTCTTAGAGCTCTGGGCCTCAAACCCAGTTTGAAACCCAGCGATGAAAAAGAGTATCTGAGGAGCTCCTGGCTGACCAAGAGCAGAACCAGCCAAGAGTATGGCAAATTTCATCTTGATTGGATTCACTGGAAGAAAAAGAGGAAACTTAAATGGGCTTTAACCAGAATTCAGCAGGAGTCAGGGGCAGGGGTGAGGGACTGGAGAGAGTCATGATTCTTTGGAATCTCCAGCATAGCTTTCCCTATTCCTGTGAGAAAGGTCTGCCTGGAGCATTTCTGCCACATTTCTCTCTGAGGTTTTGTTGATTCTAAAAAGCCTTTGTATCACTATTCCCACATTCCTTCCTTCTGCCCTTCACTTAAGGGCTACAGCCCAGGACTAGCATTTTCACAGGGCATCTATTGCCTACTTCAAGACAACAACTTCTGCCTACTCACTGAAGGCCCCAGAGTCATCATCAAGACAAATAAAAGATTCCAAGTCATGGAGAAAATGACCAGCATCACAGGTCCCCCTGGAAGACTCAACCTAAAGTAATCTATTTTGAATGTTATCTGGTGGTACAAAACAGAATGTGTCCTATCTTGATTCCCCAGAATGATTCAAAGAGCATTCTCAGCTCTCAGGAATTCCTCAAGTTATCTGCCATCATAAAAATCATTTATGGAGGCTTCCATTCAAATGTACCTGGAATGAGTAGTGTATTTAGTTTTAGAAGTTGTTACTGCAAGAAGAGCTCATAGAACAGATAAATTTTAATAAAGAACACTGTAAAATATTGGGTGCTTCCTTGGACCTCTCATTCAAGTGGGCTTCCCAAAATGAACCAGCTCAAATTCCCCTCTGCCCAACTGCAGATGGAAATCTTCAGGCAGAAGCTAAACAACCCACCAGTTATGAGGAGCTTGTGGCAGGATTCATGTATCATGAAAAGGCTGGTCTTAATGGTCAAGACGTCCTAACCCACTCTGGGAGTATGTGAATCTATGACATGATGGAAAAGGCACAAGACTTTGGGATAAGACTTAGATCACGAATTGGGGAATCAAATAGGGAGTTGGTATTTGAGATAGAAGACCTAGTGCCAAATCTGGAGAGAGGTTTCTATTCAGAGAGGGCTGTAAGCCCAGACGGCTGATTGGCCCCTCCATGTCCTACAAATTCTCATGACCAGCCCCTGCTTCTTCTGCCTTGCATTAATATGTTCCCTACATTCTTGTGCAAAAAGACTTAGGGTCTGAGAATACACCCCATTTCCATGACTCTGTGCTGACAGTTCCCTAAGCAAGTCCTCTAATCCTCCATTCCTCACTCCTACACATACGTTGAGTCTCAGTCTAAGAGGTATCTCCTTTAAGCAGCCTTTTTTGACTCAGCTTTCCTGGAAGGTAACTGTCCTTCTACAAGCCCCTGAGCACAATGTAGGAATCTTTGCTTTCTTCTCAATTTCTAGAACTAGACTACAGGAGCTTTTGAGGAAGAGAGCAAGCCTTTATCTCATTGTTATCTTTAGCAGTATCCTGGGGTCTGGTATGTAGCAGATGCTTCAACAGTGTTAGCTGCAAGCCTGTATAAATTGAGAGGATACAAGAAAGCTAGTGTAGTGGTTAAGAGCACAGGCTTTAAGCTAGACTGCCTGGGTTTGTATCCTGATGCTGCCACTTACTAATAGTTGGATTCCAATAAATTCCCTTATCCTCTCCAGATCTCCTCCATCTGCAGCTTCTCCATCTGCAAAATGGGCATTATAATAATAAGGCTATTGTGAGCATTAAGTGAGTTAACACATGTAAAATATTTAAATAGTGGTGAGTACACAGTAAGCACTCAATGCATGTTGGCTGTTATTATTACATCAAATGAGTCCAAATGCTTTCCCATCTGGGCATTATCAGTGATTCTGAATATCTTAATGGTCAGTGCCAGAAGAGAAGAAAGAAATGACTCTACTTGCCCTTTAGCTCCTATAACCATCCCTTCTCTGGGGCCTGAACACTCTCTATTTAGGCTGAGTGGACTTTATTTACAAGGGCCTAGTTAATCAAGTCCATCTGTAATGTAAATGTGCTTCTCATTATGCTAATGCAAGCACTAGACATGCAAATCCATAAGCATTTGCATGCCTAATGCAACAGTTCTTGTCCACCCTGTTCTGTTGCTATTTACTATCTAGTTTTTATGACTTATGGATTTCCAACCCTTTAAATTTATATCAGCACCGTGACATATCTGCAAGCAGCGACAGTTTTATGAGCACTAAAAAAGCTGCAACACACCACCACTAAATACTAATGACATAAATGCTAGCTGTAATGGCCCCTATTTTTATTACAATACCAAACCTCAATATATTGCAATTACCTCTGCACTCAAACCAGACCAAGACACACTGTACAAGATCCAGCCCAGTGGAGGAGACGTGACCTATAGTAGAGCTTCCAGGTCAAGCCAGTCTGTAGTGCTGAAGAGCTGAGGTCAGCAACTATGGTAGGAATTTCATCTGAGAGTCCACTGGGCCTGGAAGTCAGAGATCTCCATCAGAGACAGATACACTCAGATGCTGAAATGAGCTTTACAAGTCTCAGGTACTGTTTAGAGGTGGTTCATATGTTTTAGCACTGCCACTCTCAGCATCCCCATGAAAAGTAAGAATGGAATCAAGGAAAAGGTGTAATAACTACAGGCTTTCAGTCCCAAATGAGTTCCTAACCTGCTGTGTGACCCTGAACAAGTCCCTTCCCTCTCTGTGCCTTAGACTCTTCATCTGAAGATGTGGAACTAAATATCGCTGAGGGCACTTTCAATTCCAACATTCTGGGACTGACTCTGTAGAAAATTCAAGCCCAAGATGTAGCCATTAATTTTCTCTAGAATGAAAATATATTCACCAAGACATTTTTATGCCTGGTTTTATAAGTTCTGATTTTGCACCTTAAAATAATAACACCTTGAATTACTTTTATGGCATTTTCTATCTAAAACACTTTTCTGTCTGTTATGGCATTCATTCCTGGTGTCCTGGGAGAGTTGAGCCAGACAGGATTTTTAATTTTTTTTCCATTGTGAAGGTGGAGAAGTTGAGGCTGGAGAAAAGGGAAAGAGTTTGCATGAGATTTTGTAACACATCAGGGCCAACATCTGGATTAAAACCTGCATCTTACTGCTGACCTTCTATTCAGCTGTCTCCTCCTTGCCCAATAACTACCTCTTCCAGAATCTGTGAGAACGACCTTTCATGGTATAGGGAGAAGGACAACAGAAAGGATCCTGGACCAACCTCTCTGCAATGCCTCAAACTCCTCCACTGGAATTTTGCTCATTTGGCTTCTGATCTGAGCCCCAGGAAGAGGTAGTCTTTAAGCAGTTATCCATCACCAGCCTTTCCATGTGGACTAGTTTACAGGATTGCTTCTCCCAGGAGAGATAGTTAAGGGCAGACTCAAGTGGGAGGTGTGCATTAGTTGAGAACATGGGGGCATTTTCTAGGGGCAGGAAACCTGGATGGGGGACATCAGATGGTCAGGGGAGAACAGGAGTGGGTGGGCTTGAGAGAGATCAGTGGGGACAAACCATACCATCGACGGCCATTCTAACTTCTATTTGCCCTCTAGGCCATGAGATGAAGTCCTGCTGGCTCAGTGCATGAAGACAAGATGCATAACCTGTTTGCTTAATAGTATTTTCCACACTAGAACTTCTCCTGATCATCTTTGACTAAAGCAATTAAACTCCACCCAGAATGAAGAAAAATTGCTGAGACTGGATAAAAAGTGGTGTCATAGGCTGAATTGTATCCTTTCATAATTCATATATCAAAGCCCTAACCCCCAACGTGATTACATTTGGAGATAGGGCCTTTAGAGAGTTAATTATGGCTAAATGAGGTCATAGGTTTAGGGCTCTAATCCAGTATGAGCAATGTCCTTATAAGAGAAGAGATGTTAAAGATGTATGAACATGGAGAAGACCACGGGAAACAGAGTAAGAAGGTGATCATCTGCAAGCCAAGGAGAGGGGCTTCAGGAGACACCAAAGCTGCCAATACCTTGTTCTTGGACTTTCAGCCTCCAGAACTGGAAGGACATAAATTTCTTTTGTTAAGCCACCAGTCTATGGTATTTTGTTATGGATCTGGTTGTCTCCCTCAGAGGAAAAGCTGCAGGAGTAAGATTAACCTCACATTAAATGGAAGTCTGTGTGAAGAGGCTGAGGATATAAAATGAAATGGAAAGGCAGACTCATCTTCAAGGAAATATCTCAGTTATCTCAAAATCCCATACATGAATGAATAGGATCCTGGGAAAACCACCAAGTAAATTTGGGTGAGGAGAAGATAACAAAATGATGAGAAGAATTTCAATGTATGATACCTCTGCAAACAAGTACTCAGCCAAGTACTACATAACGGAGGAACAGTCACCTTGAGTGTGAGCATGCATTTGGCAGAACTTGAATTATATATCCACTTGAGGTCTGAAGTCCTCCATGAAACAGTCATCTCTTTAGGTAAGACTTGTTTTCTGGTATTAATATAGTTGATTGACCATAGATTTCTATAACACTTAGGACTTCGGTCAACAAAAAAAGTAAACCCAACCCACATGACTTAAGCAAAATAAGGAAATCATGTAATTAAAGAATCCTGTAAGTGAAAAGTTTATAAATCTAAACATTTTCAGGCACAGGTGGAAACAAAAACTTAAACAATATCACAAGACAAGGTTTTCCTTTTACTCACATTTAACTTCCTGTATGTTAGTGTGATTATCAACAATCTCCTCCCTTTTAATTCCGTAATGCCTGCTCATAGCTACACAACGTATTTCTTTTCACATCGCATTGGCTCCAGTTGAATCACAGGAACAAATCAATCTGTCCAGGAAAACTTATGACTCTGATGGACCAGATAAGAGCTGCATGTCTGGAGGAAGTAGAGGAGAGTGAAGTTGGCTCACCCAAAGCATACACATTACTACTGGAGGAAGGGGTGGGGAAGGGATATATCTCTACCTGAAAAAAATGAGGGCTGTTATAACAGATAGAGTGAATGGATGATTGGGTGGTCAAAACACAGCCAATCGTCATTCTAACATGACTTCCTTTTATAAGTAAATTCCTGGTGATAACTCCCTAAGAGTAAAAGGAGGAAAGGTAGAAACATTGTCCAAGGATGACAGGTCTGGGTGGGTCCATGTGTTCTCAGTGTATTAACCAATGACTTGACTTGGGGAAATAATTGGGGAAATAATCCTTCAGGGTCCATCTAAAAAGTCACTTCTTAGACTTCTCATCTCAGTTCTGACATATAAAGAGCTTAGATATCATCGTTCCTATCTTTACAACAAGCTAAGATAACTGAAAAATCAATGTATTTTTTGGACCCATTAGATAACTGAGGTTGTAGGGCAAACTGATGCCTAAAATGTGGAGAGACAGGCAAACACAGAAAAACACAGACAAAATCAGCTTACCTGAAGCAGAAGCCACTGGATCCTTAAACCAATATATTTATATTAAATTGCTGGAGGATGAGCACGAAATAGCTTGAGATTGAGAAAATCATGGAAAATCTTATATTTTTTTCTCACACTTTCATGGATTTTAACTCCAGAACCCTCACCAGATTCCCATGGTGAACAGGCAAGAAAAATCCCTCATATTTCTGGCAAAGAGAGGGAGAAGTAACATTTTTAAATATGTCCAGTGCATTCTCCATAACAAAAGCTTATTCTCCAGTTAAAAGAATTTTACCAGAGTCTTATCTCACAAAGGCAAAAGGGCACTTACCCAACTGTAGCTCCTTCTAGACTCCCTATCTTACCTGAAGACGGGGAGAGAGAAAGAAAGGTGAGAAACTATTGTGAAGGTCACAGCCCAGAGAAACGAAAACACTGAGATTGAATCATAAAATTATAGAATGCCTACCCTCTCCCCACACCTTACACCATAGTAACAGGGCTCCAGTGTAATAACACTGAATCACAGCTGAAAGAGGTGCAATGGCTCCAATTCACTTAAGAAGATTTTAGGAAAACCCATAGACAACAGGAAAGACAAAAACAAGGACACTGGACAAATCTGAAGAATGACACCTATGCAAACATTAAATATCTAGATAGAGTGATATAAAACCTTACAGGAAATGCCTATCTATCTCAGTTCCTATACCCGACATATCATATCTACTTTCAAAAAATTATAAGACATTATGAAAGGCAGGAGAAACATAGGCTGAAGAGACAAAGCAACTATCCATACCAGACTCAGATTTTGGAATTATCAGATAGGAAATTTATTTTTTTAGATAGGAAATTTAAAATAACAATTAACGTGTTAATATCTCTAATGGAAAGCATAAACAACGTGCAAGAACAAGTGGATAATGTAAACAGAAAGATGGAGTCTTTAAGAAAGAATCAAAATGGGATGCTAGAAATAAAAGATATTGAAACAAATGAAGAATGCCTTTGATGGGCTCATCCGTAGATTGGAGAGATGAGGAAAAAATTAGTGAGCCTGAAGACAAGTCCATAGAAACTTCCCAAACTATAATATAGAAAAACATCCATAACAGAATATCCAGGAACTGTGAGACAATTTCAGAAGGTTTAACATACATGTCATTGGAATATTAGAAAGTGCAGAAAAAGAGAATAGAGCAGATGAAAACTTAAAGTAAAAATGGTTGAGAACTTTCCAAAATTAATGATAGGCATCAAAGTACAATCTAGGAAGCTCAAAAGCACACTGAGCATGATAAATACAAAATAAAAACAAAAAAC
Organism: Meles meles; assembly: GCF_922984935.1. NCBI lineage: Eukaryota > Metazoa > Chordata > Mammalia > Carnivora > Mustelidae > Meles > Meles meles. Next base: position 33,656,626 of record NC_060084.1, on the reverse strand, counting down.
CCTCTATGCCTATGAGTATCATATTCAAACATCAGGAAACAAAAGACAGAATCTTGAAAGAAACAAGACAAGAACAAACATCTTACCCACAGAGAAATAAGGATAAGAATTAAAGTGGACCTCTCATCAGAAACCATGCAAATAACAAAAGAATAGAGTAAAATATTTAAAGTGTTGAAAGAAAAATCTCACCAACTTAGAATTCTATATCCAGTGAAATTATCCCCTAAGAGGAAGAGGAAATGAAGACTTTCTCAGGCAAACAAAAACAGAAAATTCATTACCAGCACATCTATTCTGTAAGAAGTGTTTAAAGAAGTTCTTCAGGAAGCAGGAAAATAATATGTTAAAAACTCAGATCTATATGATAAAGGGAAAAGCATTAGAGAAGGAATAAAGGTAAAATCTTTTATTTTTCATATTCTTAATTGACCTAATAAATAACTTTTTCAAATAAAACAATATAGTACATGTTTATAGTATTTGGATAAATGAAATCAAAAACAGCAGTTTTGTAAGTGATTAGTGGGCAGAATTGGGAATATTCTGTCATAAAGTAAAACTGCACTATCTGTGAAGTGGTATATAGTTGAACCCTGAGCAACATGGTTTTGAACTGCAGAGGTCCACTTATATGTGGATTTTTTCAATAAGTACAGTATTATAAATGTATTTTCTCTTCCTTATGATTTTCTTAAAAACATTTTCTTTTTTCTAGCTTAGTTTATTGTAAGAATACAGCAGATAATACACATAACAAACATAATATGGACTAACTGACTAAGAAGATTTCAATCTAGAATAAGCTATTGATAGTTGAGTTTTGGGGGAATCAAAAGTTATATACAGATTTTCAAATCACAGGAATTGACTCACCTAAATCTCATGTTGTCAAAAATCACAATAGTGTTATCTGAAAGTAGATTTAGATAATTTGTAAATGTATATTTCAAACTCTAAGGAAGCCACTAAAATCTTTTTAAAAGAAGTATAATTGATACACAAAGAGAGCTGAGAATATAAAATCATACAAAATACTCAATTAAAACAAGAGAATGCATGAGAAGAAGGAGAGGGGAAACAAGCACAATGAACAGAAAACAGTTACACACAAGCTAGGCTGGTATCAATAAATATACGAATTAAAAGACAGGAAAATTGAACTGAATTAAGAAACAAAATCCAAATATATTTTGCCTAAGAACCCAACTCTAAATATAAAGACATAGATAGGTTAAAAATAAGTCTTAAACTGTTAAAGACTACAGCTGCATGACATAATAAAATTGAATTCTAAAACAAACAAACAAACAAAAAGTAAATGGGTTAAAAAAGATATAGCACACTAACACTCATCCAAAAAAAAAAAAATGATAATGCACAAGGAAACTCAAGAACAAGGAAAATTATCAGAAATAATGAAGGTAATTATACAATTATAAGGGGTTAATTTTTCCAAAATGACAGGGTCTTAAATGTGCATTGCACCTAATACCAGAGCATCAAAATACATGATGCAAAAATGGATAGAACTCCAAAGAGGAATAGATAAATTCGCTCTAATAGGTGGAGATTTTGACACTGCTCTTCAGTAATTGATAGATCACATAGGCAGAAACTCAGTAAGGATATAGTTGACCTGAAAAGTACTATCAAGCAACTTGATCTTTTTTTTTTTTACTAAATTTGTAGAGACCTTTATTTTTCTTTATGTTATATTAGTTACCATACAGTACATCACTAGTTTTTGATGTAGTGCTCCATGATTCATTGTTTGCATATAACACCCAGTGTCCAATGAAATACCTGTCCTCCTTATTACCCATCACCAGGCTAACCCATCCTCCCACCCCCTCCCCTCTAAAACCCTCAGTTTGTTTCTCAGAGTCAATAGTCTCTCATGGTTCATCTCCCCCTCTGGTTCTCTCCCCCCAACAACTTTTCACTTCTTTCTCCTAATGTCCTCCATGCTACTCCTTATGTTCCACAAATAAGTGAAACCATATAATTGACTTTCTCTGCTTGATTTATTTCACTTAGAATATCTCCTCCAGTCCCATCCATGTTGATACAAAAGTTGGGTTTTCATCCTTTCTGATGGAAGACATGAACAGACACTTCTCAAAAGAAGACATGCAAATGGCTAACAGACACCTGAAAAAAAATGTTCATCATCATTAGCCATCAGAGAAATTTAAATCAAAACTGTGGACTCTGAAAAAATAAAAACTGTGGACTCTGAAAAACAGACTGAGAGTTTTGGAGGGGAGGAGGTGGGGGATGGGTGAGCCTGGTGGTGGGCACTAAGGAGGGCATGTATTGCATGGAGCACTGGGTGTGGTGCATAAACAATGAATTCTGGAACATTGAAAAGAAATTTTAAAAATAAATAAAATTTTTTTTAAAAATCGAAAAAAAAACCACATTGAGATACCACTTTATACAAGTTAGAATGGCAAAAACTGACAAGGCAAGAAACAACAAATGTTGAAGAGGCTGTAGAGAAAGGGGAGCCTTCTTCCACTGTTGGTGGGAATGCAAGTTGGTACAGCCACTTTGGAAAACACTATGGAGTTTCCTCAAAAAATTAAAAATTTTTACACCAAAGATATAGATGTAGTGAAAAGAAGGGCCCTAGGCACCCCAGTGTTCATAGCAGCAATGCCCATACTAGCCAAACTGTGGAAAGAGTGGAGATGTCCTTCAACAGATGAATGGATAAAGATGTGGCCCAAATGTACAATGGAATATTACTCAAGCAATGTGATCTAATTGACATTTGTAGAACTCCATCCACAACAGACTAAACCTTCTTCTCAAGTCCACATGGAACATTCACCAAAATACACCATATTCTGGACCATAAAACACTCCTTAGCAAACTTTCAAAATAGAAATCAAGCAAAATAGGAGTTCCTCAAAAAATTGAAATTAGAAATACCATATGATCCATTAATTCCACTACTGGGTATGTACAAAAAGAAAATGAAAATACTGGTTCAAAAAGATATATGCACCCCTGCATTTATTGCATCATTGTTTACAATAGCCAAGAAATGGAAGCCGCTTAAGTGTCCATTGACAGAAGAATGGCTAAAGATGTCACACACACACACACACACACACACACACACACACACACACAGAGGAATATTACTAAGCCACAAAAAGGGATGAGATCTTGCCACTTACAACAGCATGGATGGATCTAAAAGATATTATGCTAAGTGAAATAATCAGGCAGAGAAAGACAAATACCATAGGATTTCACCTATAGTGGAATCTAAAAAAGAAAACAAACAAAAAGTAGAAACAGTCCCAAAAATACAGAAAACAAACTGGTAGTTGCCAGAGGGGAGGGTGGTGGGGGAATGGGCAAAATGAGTAAAGGGGAGTGAGAGGTACAGGCTTCTGGGAATGGAATGGGTAAGTCACAAGGATGAAAGGTACAACATTGGGAATATAGTAAATACTACTGGAATAGTGTTGTACAGTGACAGATGGTGGCTATACACTTGTGATGAGAATAGCATAACATATAGACTTATTGAATCATTATATTTTAACACCTGAAACTAATGTAACACTGTGTGTCAACTATACTTAATAAAAAAAATCAAACAAAATGTGTCCCCAGACAATAATAGAATTAAGCCATAAGTCAATAACAGAAAGATAATTTTAAAATCCCCAGAATATTTGGACATTAAATAACACAAATCTAAATAACACATGGGTTAAAGAAGAAATCTCGGGAGAGATTCAAATATATTTTGAATTAAATGAAAGTAAAAATACAACTTATCAAAATATGTGAGTTGTAGCAAAAGCAATATTTACAAAGATATTTATAACATTATAATTTAATAAATTATAGCATGTGTTAAAAAAGAAGAAAGATCTAAAAACAATAATCTAAGCTTCCACATTAGGAAACTATAGAAAGAAAGCAATTAAGCATAGAAAAAAAAGCAGAAGAAAAATAATAAATATTAGATTAGAACTAAACAGAACAGAAAAAATTTTAAATCAACAAAACCAAAATGTGGTTCTTTGATAGGATTGACAAAACTGATAAATCTTGGGTGCCTGGGTGACTCAGTCAGTTAAGCGATTGCCTTCAGCTCAGGTCATGATCCCAGAGTCCCTGGATCTAGTTCGGCATTGGGCTCCAGCTTCCACAGGGAGTCTACTTCTCCCTCTGACCTTCTACTCTCTCAAGCTCTCTCTTACTCACTCTCTTTCAAATAAATAAATAAAATCTTTAAAAAACTGATAAATCTCTATTCAGGCTCAATAAGAAATAAGAGAGAAGATACAAATTACTAACAGAAATAAAAAGGAGCCATCTTTACTGATTTCATGGACATTAAGAAGAATCATAAAGGAATAAGTATGACCACAAATTCAATAACTTAGATGAAATGGATGAACTACTTGAAAGACACATGCTGTCAAAACTCACATAAGGAGAAGTATCTCATCTGAATAGATAATCTATATCTATTGAAGAAATTTAATAAATAATTAATAACTATATTTATTTAAAGAAATTTGACAAATAATTCATGACCATTCCAAAAGAAAGCATCAGGCCCTGATGGTTCCACTGGTGAATACTACCAGGGGTTTGAGAAGAAAAAAAAAAGTAATACCAATTCTCTACAGTCTTTTCTGAAAAATAGAAGAAAAAGACACTCCCTAGCTCATTCCATGAGATCAGATTATGCTAATACCAAAACCCTACAAAGACATTACAAGAAATAAAGGCCACAGACCAATATCTCTCATGAGCATAGATACAAAAATCCTCAATAAAATATTAGCAAATCTAATCTAACAATGTATAAAAAAGCTATAGACCATAATCAAGTGGCATTTATTCCAGGTATGCAAGCCATTCAAAAATCAATCAAAATAATCCCTCTTATTTTTAGAATGCCAAAGCCTCTCTCTGAGCCACCAGATCAACAGGTTAAAGAAGAAAAAAATCATATGAACATATCAATTAATCCAGAAAAGACATGTGAAAAAATCCAACACCCTTTCATGATAAAAACTCTCAGGAACTAGAAATAGAGGAGAACTTTCTTAATTTGATAAGGGACATTTACAAAAAATCCTACAGCTGAAATAATCAGGACAAGGTGGTATTGGTGAAAGAATGGACACATAAATTAATAGGACAGAATAAAGAGCACAGAAGTAGACCCACACAAATGTAGTCAATCAATCTTTGAAAAAGGAGCAAAGCCAAGTCAACAAAGAATCATCTTTCCAACAAATGGTTCTGGAACAATTGGACAAGAAACTCTAGGTGACTATGCATTTGCTGGTAAGTTAGGTGCAGCTCCTGAAACACAATCTATGAAAGAAAAAATTGGTAAATTAGACTTTAATAAAATTTAAAACTTATGTTCTTCTGAAGATACTATGGACAGAATGAAAAGACAAGTCATGGACTGGGAAAAAATACTTACAAAACATATCTGATAAAGAACTTGTTTCCAAAATATAAAAATAACTTTTAAAATGCAACAGTAATGCAGCAAATAACACAATTTTAAAATGGGCAAATGATCTGAATGGATACCTCACTAAAGAAAACATACAAATGGAAAATATGCATACTAAAAAATACACATCATTTGCCATTACTGAATTATACATTAAATTATATATAATTATATATATAAATTATATATTAAAACAATAATTGGGAACCACTACACAACTATTAGAATGACCAAGCTCCAAAAAATTAACAATACCAAATGCTGGTGATGACGCAGAGAAAAAGGAATTCTCATTGCTGAAGGAAAGGATGGTGCAGCCCACTTTTTAAACATAGGCTGCACATATGACTTCCTTCCAAAAGAATACGGTCTAGAGGGGCGCCTGGGTGGCCCAGTCAGTTAAGTGTCTAACTCTTGATTTTAGCTCAGGTCATGATCGCAGGATCATGAGATCAAGCCCCGTGTTGTGTTCTGCTCTCAGCAGGGAGTCTGCTTGAGATTCTCCCTCTCCCTCTGCCTGCCCCCCACCATGAGCGCTCTTTCTCTCACTCTCTAAAATAAATAAATAAATCTTTTCTAAAAACCAAAATACAGTATGGAAAGGAGAAGGAGGTTAACTTTACCATGGAGAAACCTGACAAACACTTCTTCATCCAGGTGACTAAGGTCTGTATCAACATGGTAAGACATGCTGATGGGGATGGGATGTACACTTGACATAATGTGATAAAAAAACAAAGGCACTTACTTCTGTGGTCTTCCTCCTAAAAACCCATAACTCCACTCATATCATGAGAAAAATATTAGACAAATTTGGATAAAAGGGCATTCTACAAAACACTTGACTGCTACTCCTCAAAACTATCAGTCATTGAAAACAAGAGAAGTTCTGAGAAACTGTTACAGCCAAGAGGAGCTTAAGGAGATATGACAACTGAATATAATGCAGCATTCTGGATGGGATCCCAGAACAGAAAAAAAAATCAGGTAAAAACTAATCTAAATTGGGGCACCTGTGTGGCTCAGTGGGTTAAGCCTCTGCCTTCGGCTCAGGTCATGATCTCCGGGTCCTGGGATCGAGCCCTACAGCTGGCTCTCTGCTCAGCAGGGAGCCTGCTTCCCCCCTTCTCTCTCTGCCTGCCTTTCTCCCTACTTGTGATCTCTGTCAAATAAATAAATAAAATCTTTTTTAAAAAACTAATCTAAATGAAGCATGGACTTCAGTTAATAATAATGTATTAATATTGGTTCACTAAGTGTGACAAATGTACCATACTAATGTTAGCTGTTAGTCATAGGGGAAACTGGGTAAGTTGATACGGGAGATGTCTCTGTACTGTCTTCTTAATTTTTTTATCAGTTCAAAACTACTCTAAAAAATAAAGTCTACTGAGAACAAAACAGCCATATTCTCTCTGAAGCCCTCTGCTTCCTCCAAGCTCCCATGGGACTTGAACCTCTCCCTACCAAGTCACTCTCCAAGCCTACCTCCTCCCCAGTCCCTCAGCCTTCCCAGAGACCCAGTGCTATCATCCTTAACTTTGTAACCCTGCCATCATTTGAAGAAGGGGAATAGTACCTTCTGAGAATGGTTTATAGACAGTAACCTGTGCTAGCATGCAGGTGTCCTGGTCTCTTCCAGAAACAACCTACCCTATTGCCAATTGCCTTGCCATCTCTGGAGACATCGCTCTCTGCATTAAGGGCCCCACATGCCCCATGGACCTGCTCCCTCTTCAGAGCCCGAGAACACGTTGGCCATTTCAGGACAAAGCTCCAGGCCCAGAGTCCAATCACGGCCCGTCTCCTCTTGCCCAGCTGCCCTCCATCTCCTCTCTAGGGCTCAGGGGCCTTCTTTGCCTCAGCGGGGATCAGTTGCTTAGAATCAGGAAGGTCGGCTTTAGTCTGGGTTGTTTCCCTGCCTGAGGCAATGTAGCGGTTCTATTTTTAAAACCCTTGGTTTCTCTCTGTCTTGCTCAGAAGGTGATGGTGCTTCAGGACCCTGCTCAGGATAAATGCTCCTCTTTTGCTCTTCCCTCTCTCCTCTGCTTTTATGCCATTGCCAATATCATCCTCCCCCAGGTGTTGTCAGGGGAAGTTGGGCTCATAATTCTTCCAGGGAAGCCTTTGGAAAGAAAGAATTTAAGTTCAATCAGAGTGTCAGGTCTGACTTGTGTTTGTGGTAGGTGTAGGCGAAAGGAGCTTCATAAGACCACCTTCATACCTCCCCATCTTTTCCTCTCCCCACCATAGAATGGCCCCTTCTGGATCTTAGTCTTTATTAGGTGATAACAGGAGCAAATATGAGATGAGGTTCATCCTGCCAGAAGCCAATCACAACAGCAGCCTCAAGAGGGGAGATTTGGCTATAGGAGCACACGCACACACAAGTATGCATACGCATGTACTCAAGTGCACGTGTCCACACACATGTGCTCAACAATCATTTAAGTCTCTGCATCAAGTCTTTGTATCTAAAAGCTTTCCCCAAATTGTCTCCATGTCTCCCCTCAGCCAGTTCATCTCTTCTCAGAGCTCCTGACTTAACTTAAAGCCTACGAGGGCCAAGTTTGCTCCTCCAGCTGAGACCTGTCCTCTGGCTTCCAGACCTAGACATCCAGCTACTTATTTGACATTTTTGTATGATGTCTCAAAGGAACTTCAAATGCAACACGTCCCATACTGACCTCACACCCCCTCCTGCCCCCATATCCAGCTCTCCTCTCTGGAGTGGTAACACTGCCATCTTATAGCATAACCAGAAATCTTGGAGAAATCAAAGAGACCATCCTTCACACCCTCTTTCCCTCACCTCTGTATCCTAACCCATCACTAATCATAAAGATTTAACTCCCATGTATCTCAGGAATCTATCTACTTGCTCTCCAACCTCACTGTCATTGCCACAGTCCTGGCCATCTCTAGCCCTAAGCCTGGATGGCTGCCAGAGATGGCTGTCATGAGATCACCTGCCTCCACTCTTGACCCTTCAGGCCAGACAGATTCCCTTTCCCTCCCCGACCTGTGGCAGCATTGGCCCTTTATTCGTCCTTCCAATGTTTCCACAGACTGTGATGTTTTACACTTTGGGAGTTTTGCCCATGTTTTCCTTTGCCTGGAATGTTATGCTCTGTCCTATCCCCCAGCCTTGGCCTGGCTCATTCCTAATCACAATTCAAATCTCAGCTCAAAATGAGACTTCCTCATCGCTCACAGCTCCATATGCAGGTGGTTCCTCCATAGTCCTACCACTCTGGAATCACACAACTCTGTATGATAGCTGGACTAAGAAATGCCCGTTTTCTCAAGGGCAGAATTGTATCTGTTTAGGTCATGCTATAATCCCAGCTCCTGGAACAGTGTCTGGCTTCTCAGAGGGACTCAATAACTATTTTTGGCTTGAGTGGTTGGACCCTCCCAAAGAAGTACGCTTTAATTATCCTGCTTTCTATACAGCACAGAGACACTCTACAACTAGCCTAGGTCACATAACTGTTTGTAGCAGAGCTAGAATTTGAACAAGGTCAGGTTGCCTCTATAGCCTATGCTGCTGATCAGTATTTTGTCCTGACCTGTCTCCCTTATAGTTCCCCTGGACTTATGGGCCAGGAAGTTTCCAAGGCTTCTTTCCTCCTGATCGGGTACCACCCACACTGGGGGAGAGGGTGACAAACCACAAGGAAATCTGAGCTAGAGGTTGAAGAGGGATGTGCAAAAATCCTGTGGAGAGAGCATTCCGAGCATCCATGCAGCCACCCCCCCTCCTTTTGGTCTTACCTATGCTAACTAATGCTGATTGTCTACCGTGTGGCTGGCATTGTTTGAATTGCTTTACATATATTCATTTAATTAAGCCTCATCTGAATCTTATGAAGTAGATATTATTACCCCCATTTCTCAGATGAGAAAATTGAGGCCCAGAAAAAAATTAATAATTAACTTGCTGAGAGCTATACTATGAATCATGGCTGAGCTGGAATACGAACCCAGCCCTGGCCCTGGAGCCCACATTTCGGCTAGGTTTCATTCTGAAGAACTTTCTCAGCTGTGTTATCAACCTTTTTGGTATGATGGGCAATCATGATGCACAGTGCTTCCATAGATGTGGGGTGAACTTGTGAGGTAATCCTTTCTCAAGGGATGTTAAATGTTGAGACTTGGGACAAAGGAATGGAAATTACTATCACCCATGCATCCTGGAGGTGGGCTCCGAAAGTCTCTGCCATTAGTTCCTGCTCCCAAGACCCTCCCCACAGGGCTGCCCTGCTTCCTGTATTTTCCTAAGCCTATTTCTCTAGGTTTTGCTGTCATAAGGTATATTAAAAAATTCCTTTTCTGCTTAAAATAGCCAATTTCTGTTTCTTACAATCAAAGTGTCCCATAGACACTTTGCAGAACTCCAGATAGAGGCTTCAATGAGAAGATTAAGGACTCAGACCTTTGATGCAGGGTTTCTTACACTTGGAAATTAAGCTGACATCCTAACAAAACCAGGGCAGCGGGGAGCTCTGAGACTGTTACAGGGACAGCTATAGCAACTGGTAGAAGTTGAGGCAGGGCCCCCCCAAGACCAGGTCAAGAGATTTGGGATTGTAAGGTCCGGAAGGCAGGGTGAAGAAAGGAAGGAGCTGGGAGCTCACACCTTGGGAGATAGGCCCAAGAATGGCAATAGGCAGGAAGGGACATCAAGCAAGGTGGCTTTGGCAGTGTGAAGGGCCAAATTAAAATGACACAAGTCAGGCAGGCAGGCTCTCCAATGGGGACAGATTGTACAAGGGCTCTGGTGAAGCTGCCTTCATTATCAGTGCAGATACCAGGCAGAAACACCGCGGACTGCAATGGGCTGTCACCATTAAGAGAGAGTGAAAGATGTGGTCACCAAACAGCCTCCCAGGCATCCTACAGAGAGGCAAACATATTCGCCAACAGCAGCACAGGAAGGACACCTCTTCTCCTGCAAAGCAAGCTGATGCTAATTACACTTCTCAAGTGATCTCTTCAGCATTATAGAAATAACAAACTATGTATAATCGGATTTCATTACGGGAAATTATAGGTAACCCTGTTCCCCAATCACTTCTGCTTCAGCCTGAAGACCACACACAAAGGGAAAGACAAGATGCTAATTCAGCAGATATTTTTTCACTCTTTCCATACCTTAGCCCAGGCTAGGTGTTGGGAGCAGTTGTTTGCAAAACTGGGCTGCACATCAAAATCACACAGGGCACTTGTGATAACGCATAACACTCAGACCCAGCCCAGAGCTACCAAAACAGAATATCTGGGCAAGGAAGTGGCAGGTGCACTTTAACAAGCTCCAAGGTGAATGGTAATGAGGCCAGGCAAGTGGTCAGGTGGGGTTAGGTGAGGGGGATATCTTGAAGGGCCTTGATAAATAGTTTAGCTTTTATTCTGAATGAGCAGGGAACCCAGTTGGAAGTTTTAACAAAGGAGCACCATGTTCTGACATATCTTAGCAAGATAGTACTATGGCTGCTGTGGGGAGAATAGACATAGGCAGCAAGAATAAAGCCAGGCAACTACCGCTGTCCAAGGACAAGATGCTCATAACCTGAATTAGCTGACTACTGGATTTTTTTGAAGGTAGAGCTGATAGGATTTGTGGATGGATTAAATGTTGGGTGTAAGAGAGAAGCAAGAATAAATGATGATGCCAGGCTGTCAGAAGATTCGGGTTGTCATTAACTAGTATTAGAAAAATTAAAAGGAGTAGACTTGGGGAGAGAAGATCAGATGCTCTACTTGAACATGTCATATCTGAGATGACCATTAGCTATGTGAAAAAATTGGATATAAGAGTCCTGGGGTTGGAAGTGAGACTGAGTGGCCCTTGACTTTCTATGCTAGCTTTCAATTTTATTTTGGAAATCCTTCTGCACACACACACACACACACACACACACACACACACACACACACACACTCTTCATTTTGGATGCTTTAGTAAAGGAGCCCCCACTCTGACATCACAAGGGGGTTAAGATCCAGTCCTGACCAATCAAAACCTTCACTGCTTTCCAATAGAAATTTAAATTGCAATTTAGAGATTAGCATGGAACCCTTTCAGAGCCAATAAGATACCGTGAGAATTTTTACAAAGACTTCTGGGATGGATGAAGCAAAGACGGTAAAAGGGCTGGAGCTTCTGCAGCCATAATGTGAATATGAGAAATAAAAGGAAATAAGCATAAGAAAAAGGGAGACAGAGACCAGGTGATCAGGTACTAGTGATCAAATTATGCCTGAAGCAATCTCTGTCTCTCATACTTATGTCTCTATTACGTTATGTGAGACACCAGTAAATTCTCTTCCCCTCAAAAAAAAACCCAGGTGGTTCTGATACAACACATCTATTGACTGGTATCTGAGAATAACTGTGGGATATACAAGGTCCTTGCTACCCAAGTGTGGTCTGGAATTCATTACATGCAATTTTGCAAAGACTATTAGGATTGGAAAATTCTTGAAAAGGAGTCAACTCTAAAAAGCTTATTAGAATGGGAAAATCTTAAATCCCAACTCAGATTGGAAGAATCAGAAACTGCACTAACTTTTTATTTTAATTCCAGTTAGTTAACACACAGTGTTACATTAGTTTCAGGTATATAAAACAGTGATTTAACAATTCCATACATCATCTGGTGCTCCTCACAACAGGTGCCCTCCTTAATCCCTATCACCTATTTAACTCATCCCCACCCCTATCTCCTCTGAAACCATCTATTTTTTTTTTCTGTATAGTTAAGACTTTCTTGCTTTGTCTCTCTCTCTCTCTCTTCTTTTTCCCCTTTGCTCATTTGTTTTGTTTCTTAAATTCCACATAGGAGTGAAATCATATGGTATTTGTCTTTCTCTGATTTACTTTGCTTAGCATAATACTCTTCTAGCTGCATCCATCTCATTGCAAATGGTGAGATTACCTTTTAGGGCTGAATAATATTCCATCGTATACATATACCACATCTTCTTTATTCATTCATCAATTTATGGACACTTGGGCTCCTTCCATGTCTTGGCTACTGTAAATAATGTGGCTATAAACAGAAGAGTGCATGTCTCCTTTTGAATTCGTGATCTTGCATTCTTTGGATAAATACCCAGTAATGCAGTTACTTGATTATAGGGTAGTTCTATTTTTTAACTTCTTGAGGAAGCTTCATACTATTTTCCAGACTGACTACACCAGTCTGCTTTCCCATCAACAGTGCACAAGAGTTCCTTTTTCTCCACATCTTTGCCAACACCTGTAGAATCTGCATTTTAACAAGATACCCAGATGATCTGAATTCAATAAGCATTGTTAGGCCACAAGGGTCTTCTTGTGCTCGCTCCAGGAGAAAAAAAAATGATATCTTTGTGATCTAATTAAATAACATTGCCAGGGTGCATAGCCAAAAGTTGTCTTGGGACCAATAACAATAACTACTATTTACTCTGGACTTACTACATCCTTTGCCCTATTAAATCTTTCATAGGTATTACCTCCTTAATCCTAACACAATTAAATATCATTGCTTATTCCATTTTAACAGACAAGGAAACCAAAGCTCAGAAACATTAAACCCCTTACTCAGCCACACAGCCAGGGAGAAGGAGTGGTAGTAGACATCTACTTTTTTTGTTCATGCCACATGCATTCTGCCTTTTTTTGGTACCAGCTGCTCCTAGACAGGCTTACCTCTCTCCCCTCTACCTCCAACCTGGCTCCATACCTAGTCAGTTAGCTCATTTTATTTATCTGGTTAATGAGGCTGGTTCTGACAGGGCACCTGACTAATTCAGTCTGATATTCATCAGCTCTGGGTTTTGTTTTGTTTTGTTTTGTTTCTTTCTGGAGTTCTGGTGAAAAAGGGCTCTCTTCCTAATGAGAAAACCAGATAGATAGATGTGAGCCTGTGGGGCTGCTGAAGACAAATTGCCCCATTTGGGGGCCTGGAAATGAATCCAGATGTGAAAATAGGCAGATATCTGGTGACATTGTTTAAGCGGCCTGGACCAGCCACACCTGAATTCAATCATCCTTGATTTTTCTTAAGTTATGGAAGCCAATACATTATTTGGGGAAGGTGGCACTAAGTGTGGCTTGAGTTGAATTTCTAGACCACTGATGAGTCCAGTGATAAAGACAGCCCTCAAAACCAGCTCTGCTTTATTCAAAGGCTATTTCCTTAACCAGCACCCCTACTCCACCCTAGAAAGGAGGCTGAAACCCAAAGGTCATGAAAATTTACTTGGTCCATGAGGAGTCCACAGTGGTGTGGGAGGGAGAGAATTAAGGCAAACAAGACAGACAGCCAAGCCCTACAACTTAATTTCTTATCCATCTCTGCACTATTCTCCCTTCAGCTGGGCCATGGGCAAGACAGGCACCCTGCCTGGGCTTCTCTATAGGACCTGTCCAGAACAGCCTGTACTGCACATGTGTGTAATGATTGTGAGCTAAATATTGCTGCATAAATGTTTGATTGGCAACTCCAGGCTACCTCGATACTTCTGAAGTGGGTATTCTGCAGGCTGAGCACATAGGTCTTTTTTCAAAAGACTTAGACTCACATTGCTGCCATCTTTGCCTCTGATGCTCCCTTCTCCCATCTTGGGGAGAGTTAAGAACCTGTCTGCTCTCTTGTGCATATGGTTCTCCAGCCCTCACTCTCCTCCCTCCGTCCCCACCTCATTGCCCTTCTTTGCTCCAAGCAGAGTTACAGTTCTGGGAACAGCATCCAAGCTGCTTTTCACCCCTGCCCCGGACCAAGGTCCCTTTACTCCTCATTCTCTTTTTTGTGCTTGTCTGTTGCAGAATAACTTCAGTGGGAAAAATTCAATAACCCACACCTCGCTTCAGTTTTTCCTAGCTCAACTACAAGGCTAGCTGAATTAAGCAATTTTAACAACAGATATTAACAAGCAAAAGTCTCATTCATTGGAGCTGTGGATAGTAAGAGATCAATTTTCCAGCCCTCACCACTAGCTTCATGACTTTCAGTGTGCTTTCCCTCTGGATGGATATGGCTTCTTGTTGGTGACATGTTTAATGGCTCCCTCGGGCTTCTAACTGAGGAGAAAATGGCTTTGCCCTGATGGAGCAGAAGCCCTGAACTCTGGGAATTGATTGGATGGCTGATTTTCCATTCAGTTGTTCATATATGAATCAAGCCCCTACCATTCCAGCTTCTGTTCCAAACTCAAAAGGCAAGGGAACACCAAGGACAGACTAGGTGCCTGTTCCAGGAAGGGAGAGATGGTATACAGGTAAATGAGCATTTGGGGAAGATGTAATGAAGCTCAACTGGTAGGAGAGGCAGAGAGAATTATCAAGGATGGCCAGCTGAAACATGGAAGAGGAAAATAACCATGCAAAACATGGGGATGGAAACGTATTCCTTGCCCCCCAAAAGATCAACATGTATAAAAGTTCTGATACAGGACAGAGCTTGGCGTATTGTAGGAACTAACAATGGAATGAGCTACTCGTCAGTAGAGGGAAACAACAGAAGATGAGGTTGTAGGGGTCAATAGGGACCAGATCATGAAAGACTGGCAAGCCACTACAAGGAGTTGCAGTGCATTGTGAAGATTCTGGATGATTTCAAGCAGAGGATTCATGTAATGTGGTTTGGTTTATGCTCGAGAAGCTCATTCTGGCTACTGAGAGGAGAAAAAATTAAGAGGGAGCAAAAGAAGATTCATATTGCAGCTCTAAGAGCTAGTCACCACATAGTGTTCCTGTGGGCTAAGGCTTGAAAGTAGGATTTTAGGAATAATTTTAAGCTGGAAACCCAGAAGTCCCCAACAACCACCCAGTTGGAATGGGATCCTGGTTTCATTCCTTGGGGAAAAGACTTGCTTCTGCCCTCAGCCTGGACCCTAGCTTCTCATGACAGAGAGAGGGACATATTTAGACAATCAAAGAAAACAACTGCCAACTTTATAGCCTCAAGGAGCACCCCTGTCACTCAGATTGATGCAGGAGATCATTTAGATCCACACACTGGCGAACCTGCCAAGCAAGTTCCCACTTGGCCAGCATCCGAGAGCCCAGAGGAGAAGGAAGGAAAAGCACCAGACACTCAGATGCCACGTGAAGAATGAGCTGTGAGCCTGCACCCACAGCTCAATTGGTATTGC
Source organism: Meles meles (assembly GCF_922984935.1). NCBI lineage: Eukaryota > Metazoa > Chordata > Mammalia > Carnivora > Mustelidae > Meles > Meles meles. Next base: position 33,640,964 of record NC_060084.1, on the reverse strand, counting down.
TAACATGCCCTCTCCCTTGGCATCTTCGGAATAAGTAAATAATCCATCTACCTGAAATGAACTCCTTCAAAAAGAGAGAAAGAGGGAGAGGGAGAGAGCATTTGGAACATTTCTGAGACCTAAATTGACCAACTTTGATCAAGATGAGTTAGTAAAATAGCAGCCTCCACATCAGCTGTGCATTTGGAGCCACTCAGTCATTATAAAATCATCTGAACTTCTCAGCAGAAGTACACATTGGGGAGTTTATTTTTGAGTCTCTCAGAATACAAAGGAGAGTCTATCCAATACCAGATCTGGGCAGAGCACACAGCTTCCTTTTAAATGAGGAGAATGAGATGCCCAGTTGCTTCTCCTTTGTTAGTAATTCCCTCTTCCCTCTTTGAAAGTTTCCCTGAAAGTAGGCAGTAATTTCTGATGATGGAAGAAAAGGCTCTTGGAGCCTCACCTGAGTAAGCAGGTTGCTGCTGGCTAACAGAGCATTCTAGAGAACTCTTTGTTGGGCTGAACTCCCAGCTGGACACTGGGTCGGAGGAAGGAGGAGGATTTGCGGAATCCTTGATTTTCTTTAGAGGAAACCAACTGAGCCCACTCCACCTCCATGGTCTGAAGCAGAAGCCAAAGCTGTGAGGGGATTTCAGAAGTCATTCTGCTCTCAGCTAGACCAAAAACCCAGATACCCCATGGCTAGCCACAAACCAGGGTCTGCTGGGGAAATACCGACTCCCTCATTGGTAAGGCATTGGTAAGACATACTGTCGACACCTTGTTACTATTCTGGCACCATTGAAAAACCTTCTGGGCTTTACCGTCATCGTCACCATAATCAAAGACTTCAACTCCACCCTTTTCCTGAGCCTTCATGTCTTGATCCTGGGTTAAACAACTAATCAACCAATACTAAATCATATCATTAGGTGTTGGAAGAAAGGGAGGGTATTCTTGCCCTTTAAGGAAAATAAAATATGGTTCCTGCCCTCCAAGTGCAGGTTGGAGGTGGGGCAGGGCAACAGCATCAAAGACAACTTGTGCTATAAGGTCAACTCCAGACAACAGGTACAATTCCATTCCCTTCTAGAATAAACATGACTGTCCAAGGTGATGGTAGAGATTTAGAGAAGAGCACCATGCCAAACCTGTATTTCAGAATCATGGTCCAAGGAGTCTCATTGCCAGAGTACTGTAATTCCTCATCCATCCATCCATCCATCCATCCATCCATCCATCCATTCAGGAAACACTTTTCATGTTGACCCTATTCTAGGCACTGTATTGGGCACTGAGGATGTAATTATAAATTACAATAACCAGTAACAAGGTAAATACCTTTGCAGAGTTCACGGTCTGGTGGAAAAGGCAGATACACCCCTGATGCAACTAGCAGCCCTCTCTTTGTCTGCCCACCCATTCTTGTGTCCACTCACCCACTCATTCAAGGAATATGTATAAAGCATCTACCAACCCTGACACTGTGCCAGGCCCTAGGTGCTCTGTAGGGAACAGCAGAGGAAGGCTTATCTTTATAGAGCTCAGTGCCCAGCAGAGTTGTGGACAGGGTGTCATCTGAATAGGAGAGTTCAGGTGGTCAGCAGAGAGTGAGGCCCTGATGTGTGGGGATTAGAGAAAACTGTGCACAAGAGGTGGATGGAGCTCAAGTGTAGCCTTGAAGGTCAGACTGAACCCTGCTCAGGTCAGGCAGGGGTCAATCCCTTCGATCACGAGTCCCTCCCCTGCACCTCTTCCCTGACCTCTTCAGAGTTTAGCAAGATGAACAAAGACCTCCCCAGACTCTGGGCTGTGATTACCCAACAGGAAATCTTTTCCTTATAATCATGAAATTCTCCTTCCTGATTTTAGCTACACTGTGTCTCCTCGCTGCTGCCTGAAGTACGTTCCCAGTTAAAAGTGTTTTCCCAGTGAAAAGACCTAGCAACAAATTCAAACACCACCCATACATCTAATCTGGGCCTCTTTCTTGCTGTCCCTGCTTGCTGCTATTCCAAGGTCAAAGCTGGCACTCCTTGGGGACAGGCTGAGCTCAGAGAAAAATGGGAGAAATGAGAGCAAGGGAAGATTTTCCTGCTTGCACAGGTCTGGAAGAATTTCCATGCCAGCATTCCTGCCACTGATGGGGAGAAAGGGGACTAAAGGATCTGGGAAGTTCCCCGGAAGGGCAGTTTCACTGGTTGGCTCCATTTCCTGCAGTCACACCAGGCACAGTTTGGTTTCATTCATGACATCATCAGACACCTGTTCTGTGCCAGGCACCACGGGAAGCACTGGGCCAAACGAGATGAACAGAATGCAGTACTCGCCCTCTAAAGGAATACAGACACGGAAACAGGGCTCATGCCCTAATGGGGGAAGCATTCAGACATGCAACCAGACAATATTCATCCATAGTGGCCCCATGCAAATATATGAGCAACAGGGATGGAGATGAAAGACAGGTGTCTGTTCCCATTATAGACTGGGGGGTGGAGGTGGGGGAGACAGGCGTGCAGGGAAAAGAAAGGACATAGGATCCTAATTCTACCATTCACGTGTTCTGTGTTCCTCTCTCTATCTGGTTTTAGTTCTATAATTTACTTGAAGTAGGGATCTACACGGATGTTCCTCTATGTCCTGCTTCTGTGATAGGATGACGCCCCAGGTGTCCGCTGCTCCTTACTGTTGCTATCCTACTGCTGCTATCAGCACCTACTATAGGCGCGGCTGGAGCAGCGCTGAGCATTTTAGCATAGTCTCAACCACTTTGTTGTGAAGACAGTACTATCCCCATTTGAAATATGAGCAAACTGAGGCTGGGAGACAGTGCGGGTGTATCTTCAATGAGAAGCTCTGTGCAAAAAGATCAAGAGATCTTTGTAATCGCCCCTGGGAAACCTTCTCCTCCGAATTAAATTGGCTCAAAGGGAGGTGTACCTGCGCTTTCCCTCCAGGCTTGACCCCACAGCCATAGGGTACTGCTGGCCTCCCGCAGTCAGAGTCGGTAATAGGTTTCAGTTTTGTTTGAAAGCCCGTGGGGGTGACAAGGACTGGGCCAAGCGCACGCCTGGAGCTATATGGCTGGATGGGGCGAGGCGGAAGGCTTGGACTCACCGACGCGTTGATCAGAAAAGATACCTCGGAGCAAGCCCTAGATATCTAGCCCACCCCTCGCACTTGGGAATTGAGGGAACAGGTTCAGACATGGACGCTGCCAGGCGAGGACAGCAGTCTCGGGTAGCACGTCAAGCCAGGGGCGGAGTAAAGGGCCGCGCCTGCAGCTTATGGTCTCTCACTCTCCACGCGGTCCGCCTGGCCCAAGGACCAATTCCCTCCCCCACCCCCACCCCTTTCTGGGACATCAGGACCCCGCCTGGGACCCGCGGAACCTGGGTCCCGCCCCTTCGCTCCGCGCTCCTGCCCCCAACCAAGGCACAATTAGTGTGGGGTGAGTTTCCCTGTCCAGCTGGGTAATTATGTTCTCATTAGGAGCCGGGCCACTCGGGGTTGGAGCATCAGCGCTCCAGCGCAGCTCTGAGGGCGCGCTCCCAGTTCTGGGGACGGTGGAAGCCGCGGCGGGCGAGTGAACGAGCTAGGGGGCCCGTGAGGGACCTAGCAGAGCCTGGCGCCGTGCCGCTCCAGACAGCTCACGCGAGGGACCCCGGCTTCTAGCCAGCGATCGGCGCTGGCCCGGAGTCTCCCACCAGCACTCTGCGCCGCCAGGAAAACCCGGGCTTGGAAGTCAGGTCTGGGCTCCTTAGGTCCTAGAAACCTCCTTGCGCCTCCCTCTCCTCCCCCACCCGGCCACACACACCAGACCCCTAACCTGCTGCAGGCCCGCAGGAAACTGAGGTTGGGGGTTAGGGAGAGGGAAGGTAAGAAAGATCACACTGCAAAGAGGGAGGCCAGGAAGGGGTAATCACTCTGCTTCTCTTGGGTGAGGAAGTAACCAAGGTGACCTGGGCAGGGGAGGAGTCTTTGAGACTTTTGAGAGTGAGGCTGAACGAGGGGGTGGCCCTGAACCCCCACAGGCTCTATTCTGATCAGGTTTATATGAAATGAAACCAGGAGACAGGGCCGAGATCTGAAAGTGCCTACAGGGTTCTAAGCATTCAAGGGAACCATGGTGAGGTGTAGGTTTTAGGATGAGCCCTCTCCCTAGTCTCTAGTTGGGGCAGGGATGTAGTCTCTACTGAGCCCCTAGCGTTTTTTTTCCTCTGTCCCTTTCAGTCCCCAACACACCAGTTAGGAGTATCCGGTTCCCTCTCAGCTGGAGCACAATTTTCAGATGCAGGTCGACTCCCCTGCCTCTGGCACAGGTAAGGATCACCCCCACCTCTATTCCCGAATTGAGGGAGGTGGCCCAACTGACAAGACCTAGCCCTAATGAGGCCTCTAACTCCAACTCCAGCTCCTTGGGGAGAGCTGTCCACATCTCAGCACAGTCTAACGGGAGACTCAGGCCTGAAGATAAGGGCAGTTTGGGGAGGGATGTGGTAGAGAACCCCACGTGTCCCCTGGGGCCTCCGGAGCAGAACTGCCTGCTTAGCACTTCTGAGAGCTTGCTGAAGTGGGTACCACTACCCCGTCACACAGTGCAGAGCAGGAGGCAGGCCCAAGCCCAAATATCTCCCTTGCCAACCAGTGCCAACAAGGCCTGGTGGGAGAGCGCGAAGGGGGAGTGAATCCTGGAAAAGCAGCTACAGAAGGGCTTCCCAGAGGAGGCAGGTTCTTCCTCAAATGGCTTAGATCCCCAGAAAGGATTTTGAAAAGTAGAATAGAGAAAGTGTGTTTCCAATTGAGCAGAGAAACAGCCGGTGCAGAGGCATGAAGACGGGAGTGGGAGATGGGCTCGTAGAATGGCAGAGGGAAGGGATCAGCAGGTGGAGGAAGCAGCGGCTGGAGCCAGTCTGAGAAGGATCTCTAAAGCCAAAAATCAGACCTTGGGGTAGAGAGGGGCCCTCCCTCATCTGGAGCCAGGACAGAATCAAGGGATAACTTCCTCCCCCTCTGTCCCACTTGGGAACACTTGCTCCCTTCTGGTTCACATTCCAGGTTTCAGAGTGAGCCCGAATTCCAGGATAGGCAGGTTTCCTCTTTGCCTCCATCCCAGCCTCAGGCCTAGCATTCAGGAGACTGCCCCCAGGAGCCAGATCAGAGCAGGGGACAGCCAGGGCTCATTAAACCCAGGCCAAAGAACTGCAGGCCTGTGTTCAGGACAGAGGACGGCTGGAATCTGAGAGCAGGAGGGATTCTTGAAGATTTTTGAATTCCTCTTTGTCTTTATACAGTTGGGCAAACTGAGGCCAGAGGAGAACTTGCCAAAGTCACCCAGCTGGAGCACAGCCCAGGACAGGCACGCTGGGGGTACCCTCCCCAGGAAGAGGGACGACTGGCCACCACAAGGGAGCTGACATCGTGTTAGGGGCGCGGCTTCCTTGGGTTGTAACTATGCAACCGGCATGGCCCGTGAGCCCTCATCCTAGGCGGAGAAGAGACTACCTGGCACGCCATGGGTGCATGCCTGGCAGTCTGGCTGTTCAGGGACAGAGCGGTTGGAAGGAGCTAGTTCTGCCCAAGACTCCAGTTCTCCGCAATCTCTCCCTCCCAACCGGAAGAATGCGGAGAAAGCGGTTTTTTTTTTATATGTTTCTTTTTAAAAAGAACAGCTTTTCCTTTTAACTCTCTCTAGGGTTCTGGATTGCACCTTTTCCCTACTTCCCTGGGAACTGACTATGGGGGTAACTGTGGGATGGGGTAGAAAAGCATTCCTCACTCCTGAAGTCCCTAGCTATCTCCCTGGGGACCCCCGGGCTGCTGGGACTTCGGAGCACGGGTTAGGGATGCGGGCCCCCTGGCTTGAGCGCAGAGGAGGAACAAGTCCCCATTTAGAGGAAGGCCCCAAGCTTGGCGAGTTTCTATCAGAGGAACGGCAGGAATTAGGAGAAACATGGCTTATTGTGCTCTTATTACCCCCTTTTCTCCACCCCTCAGGAGCAAATTAAATCCACCCCTGAATCTCCACTAGGATAAAAACAAAAAACAAAAAACTCTGAAAGGATCAAAGCCAGAAGTGCCTATCCAGGCCCAGACTCTTGCCCCAGGCCCCCGCAGCCACCCGCTTCCTGGAACCCGACTTCCCTCGCTGCTGAAGCGACTGGGTCAGACGTCCAGACTTAAAACGAAGTCGTTTATTTCAATTTTGCTTTCACATTATGTTCCGATACAATCAAAACTCCTGGACGAACCTCTTGAATGAAAGTCCTGCATTGAGCGCAATCGCAGGTCCTGGGCGCCCCGGTAATACGGCGGGCGCACTCGAATTCAGAGGCGCTGGTATAAAACAGACGCTGCTCCCGGAACTGTGGGGCGGATGGCTGGGGAAATCCAGGGGCAGAGGCGTGGGAGTCGTGCAGGCTCCTCGAATTGGGATTCTCCCTGATGCCTTTGGACTTCGAAAAAATCCAAACTTCGCTTCCAGGCCGGTAGTGGCGCCGGGCCTCGCAAGATTTCGGCCAAAGCAGGGAGCACCGGCGAGTGCAGGGCTGGCTCTAGGCCTGGCGCAGAAAGGAGCGCGGGCTGGCTTCGCGAGGATGCGCTCGAGCCTGGGCCTCTCTCGGGTTGCGTTCTCACCAAGTAGACTTCCCGCGCCTCCGAGCCTCGCCCTTCCACAGCCTGCCCCCAAACCTCGCAGCTGGGAAAGATGCGGAGTTTAGAGAGCTGTTCCAGAAAAATAAAAGTCCCACTTCAACTTTATTGGGTTAAAGCAAAATTAAATCTTGGCTATTCACACGTATGTTACAGAGGACGAGGAAGCGTCCGGAAGAACCTCCTGGCATTTAGTGAGCCACAGAACACGAGGGCATTGACAAGCATCAAGACATCAAGCAGCCTTTCACGATCACTCCGAATAGGACATAGAAATACGGAAATACAGCCAGTTTCCACTGGGAAGAGTTCTTTGAGTACAAATGATATATATTTATATATATTTTTGAACCAGTGACCCCGAAGGTGAGTCCTTTCTCTGCTAACAAGCAGCGGAGGACACAAAGTATGTTCAGCTAATTAACTCGAGCTGTGTTTTAAGAGCAATATTTGCCAAATTAAAACTACCTCCCCCTTTCAAAATAAAACCAACCAAACAAACAAACCAAAAAAAGAACAAAAACCTTATCCCCTCTCCAAACTAAAAAGAGGGGAGGGAAATATTAGATTTCAGCAGGTGGAAAGATTCAGAGGGGAGTGAGAGGGAAGATATTTCACATTATACAGTGAAATACAAAGTTTCTTCTGTATAAATTGTAAGGAATAGGAACATGGGGATAGAAACAATGACAATGCAGTCTCTCTTTCTTGATTACTTCAACCGGAATCGGGGAGGCGAGTTTATTTTTGGAAATGGGAGTGCGCAGAGCTAAGCGGAATTTACTTTTCCTAATGAGGAAACGGACAGAGTAGCCCGATCCCCGGCGCGCACCTTTTACCCAGATACAGCTGGGGTACATGTAGGAAGTTTCAAGTCCTTCGGCTTTCTCGTCCTCTAAATTTCCGCCTCTTTCTCATTCTCCCTCCTGCCTTCCTCCTGCCTTCGCCCTCTCCCTGCCTCCATTCCGGCAATGAGCCAGTCAGAGGGGAAACACCAGGAATCCGGAGAAGGTCGAGTACTTCCAACCCCCCATCAAGTTCCCCCGCTCCAGCTTGAGGTATGCTCGGTCGCCTTTCTCCATCTGGATTAGAACTCCGTTGCTGGCAGCCTCCCGGGTCACGTCCTGGTCACCAGCAAAGGCTGAAATCACCGGCCACCCATTTAACATGAGGCTCACCTGGGAAAGAGAAAGGCCTGCTTCAGAGAGGCGACCTAGGTGCTTACCAAAGTGGCCGTAAAGACGATAACCTTCGCTGCTTGGCTCACAGTTAGAAAGGCCAGGGAACGTGGTGGAAAGGGGTGGGGGTAGATAAAGGGGCTTTTCAGCCTACTGCTGAGGGTCCAATGGGGTGAAAGACAGCCAAACTGGATGACAGGAAGGGGCTGCCCCCCCCCAAAAGAGTCACTTTCATTCCTTGAGCTCGCCAAGCAAATCCCAACTGCACTCTTTTATCCAGTTTAATGAACCCATAGGTGGCTCGGGTGCCCTGATATTTTTGTCTCCCCCCCACCCCCCATCCCCTCTTCAAAGAGAGATGCAGGCAACTGGAATTTCTGGGAGAACAAACAAAACAAAAACCCCGGTTCCTCCCGGTCCTAGCTGCCTGGACACTGTGGAGACAGTGGAGAAGCTGGGCAAGGGTTCTGGCTGATGAGAAATTTCCCCAGAGCTGCACTCTGTGCTTCCTCCCCAAACCGGGGCTCAGTTCCCGTCCCAGATCCTGCCGTGCCGCCACTGCCTGCTTTTGCCCTAGCCGTGGCGTCAGCAGCCAGAGGCCGGGTGCCCTCTCCCCAGCTGTGCGTCCTGCCTTCCGTTTCTGCCCAAAGGAAACCTGGACACCTTCAGAACCTGGAGAGCCGGTGAATGCTGCCTGGAGCGAGGCTGGAGCCCGGAGGCAGCAGCGCTACACCCCCTCCCTTCTTTCTCCACCCTTCAACCACTTGGGCTCTGGCGCTGGTAGTTCAAAAATCCAGAATCCATCCCCAAAGGGATGCCAGGATCCCCCCTGAGCTTGGAGCTGAAGGCAAACACACGGGAGTCCAGACTTCTGAGCTGGGACAGGGAATGGGGATACAGTCTGTGGTGCTGAAGGTGAGAGTCACAGAAAGCTGCTGGAAAGAGGGAACTGTCTCTGATGCTAACCAGTAAACGCTACGGGAAATCCCTGCAGTCCCGTGGAAAAGGAAGGAACCTCTTTGGGGGAGGCCCAGAGGTGAAGGCAGGAAACTCTGTGTGGGAAGGACACTAGGTTCCAAGAGCCAAGGGGAAAAAAGCAAGAGACAGGTCAAGCCTCAGAACTGTGAGGCCCTGCTACTCGTCCAACCAAGCAACCCCAGACACAGGCAGCTGCCCCTTCTATCACCCACCCCCATAGAGGCCGCTCATTCCTGCGGTTAATAGCCCCTACCCGACCGGGACCTGACCCCGAGGCGGTGGCTGACCTGAATGGTCTGTCTGTTGTAGACTTTAACCACGTGGAAGTTAAAACTGTAGATCCCTTTGCGCGGGGCGATGAAAGTGCTGCGTTCAGAATCAAAGTTGTTCCCGATGTTCACTAGTACCTATAACGAGACGGGAACGAAGGGGAGTAGACAAGAGTCAGTCCCGAACTCCTGTCCCCGAGCCTCTGTAGAGCCTTGGAGTGGATCGAACATCAACCTTCTACCTCTCCTCCACCCGGCAAACCAATCTGCATGGAGCACTCACCTGGTCAAAGTAGATGATCATAGTGCGATTACTCATCTCGGACGGCTCATGGTTGGTACTTCTGATGGCAGAGAAAGCCACCTTGGCGCTGCCAGAGCGTACAGAGATGCCCAGAGCTGTGCCGGTGGGATCGGACGTGGGGTTGGAGTCGCACACCACCAGGCACTTGCCTTCCAGCACGATGGGCTCCGTCTCATTCTGCCCGCGGGCCGGGCCCGCCAGCCACGCCGCCCCCAGCAGCAGCAGCTCCACGACGCCCAGCATCGCGACGCCGGCGCCCACCCCGCCCCCCACCCCGGGGGCTGCTTGCGCCAGCCGCCCCCCCCCGCCCCAGCCCCACTCCGAAGCCCCCTCCTCAGCTCCGTGCGCAGCTTCGCAGACGCCGCTCCGGACACTACTGCTCTTCCTTGCACTCCGAGGCAAGCGTGCCCCCGGCGCGGTGCTCCCGGAGCCCCGCCCGGGCCTCAGGGGTGCCGCGGCTGCCCAGCCGTACTTGGATGCATAGCCGCTACCGCTCGGTCCCCGCTGTTTCCGCCGCCTCCTGCTCGCACCCGCCGCTGCCGCCGCCGCCGCCGCTCTGAATTATTGATGCAGCGGGCGCTGCAGCCGGAGCGGGCGGAGAGCGCGCGCCGGGCACAAAGGCGCGGACCGCCGCCTGGCCCCGCCCCCGCTGCCTCCTAGCCCACCTCCCTCTACAGCTCCGCCCCCGCACTGGCCTAGGCTCCGCCCCCCAACCAATCCTAACGCGCCGCGCTCCCCGCTGAGCCAATGGCCGCCCTGTCCGCGCGCGGCCACCTGACCCCGGGCGCCGTTGTTATTAGGCGCGGCGAGGCGGGCGGCGCGCGGCAGCAGGGTTGGGCTCTGGCCGGGAGTCGACTGTGGGAGCGAGGACTGGGGCGCGCGCGCGCGCACGCGCGCCCGTGCCCGGACTGTCAGTCGCGGCCGCTCGCTCTTTCGCCTCCCGCCTCCTGCCAGCGTCTTATTCAGCCCCCTCAGCCCTTCCGCCGGCCTCCAATGGCCAGCCCGCAGGTAGGAGGCGGCGCGCGCGCCCTGGGTCGGGAATAGAATCAGGGGCGCGTGAGGCGCCCGCGCGTGGGCGCGCGGGGTGGGAGGGGAGCGCCCCCCAGCGGGCGCAGGCGGGAGGGGCAGCCGGCGCGCGGGTGGGCTCCCGCGGGCGAGCTGGCAGGGCGGCCAGGCTGCAGGGCGCGTGCGTGCGCGGCAGGGCGGGACGGGGAGGGGCGTGCGCGGTCGCCTCGAGGGGAGGTGCAGGTGCTGCGGTGGGGAGCCGGCTTGCTGGACTCCAGACCAGTTTCAGCGCCGGTCTCCCCAGCTCACTGCGATGGAGTTCGGCCAGCCGCCCTCGCCCGCCTGTCGAACCGCGGAGTCCCACGGAGTGTGCATTCCTTCCTTCTTTCGCTCATTTATTCGGGGTAGATCATTGAATGTGTACGAAGTGCCAGGCACTGGGGCGGGCGCTGAGGATGCCGCGGTGAACCACAGCAGACGAGGCCTGCCTTCGTGCCTCTTACAGTCCAACACAGTAGGCAGTGACAAGTACAGCGGCGTCGCACGCAGTCTCATTTACCTGATCGCATTTTCTCTTTTGCACTTGCAATTTAATATTGCATCCGCATTTTTTATGTACTGTGCCCCTTTACTGCTTGTTTTATCCACGTGCACCTGCCCATCAGCACTGCGCGTAGATACCAAACCCTGTGATTTATGGGCGATTTTTCAAGAGTAATTTCGACCCTACAAGAATTTTTGCCTCATGCATTGGGTTAAAACTTTACACACATGCGTAGGAAGCAAAAATACAGTTTTGCCAAGTGGCAGGCAGAATGGAGCTGCGGAGAGGGTAAGAGAAAGGGTTCGTTGCAGCCCGAGAAGCCGGCGGGCGGAGACCTGAAGGATGAACGCAGGCGGAAGCAGAAGGAGGAGCGGACCTCTTGGTAAGGTCCAGAGCAGAAACACTGGCTCCGGACCCCAAGCAGAGGAGGGTGGGGATACTGGCCACCCGGGCACCTAGCGCTGCGGTCACCCCCGGGCGACCTTGAATCTGCGTGTCAGCGGAGCTAGAGCCGACGTGCGGCGGTAGGGGCCGGGTGCCCAGGGATCTGGCAAGACCTGGGGGGGGGGGGGGGCGCGGACTGACTGCACTTCCTTTCAGCCTCAGGGTTTGCCACCAGTGGGGTCTGCCGCCCCTAGGGTACGCGCTCCTCCACGCGGGGAAACCTGTCTTGGAATCGCAGTAGCCACGCCTTTCAGCTTCTCAAGCTCCCTTTGTTTCCTTGAGACTTTGATAGCTGTCTAAAGAATTACCTGGAGGGAACCCCATCTCCGACACCCGCCTCTGACTGGAGGCCTGCGAGGGTCACTGAACTTGCCAGAAGAAAGGGAAAGGGTAGGGAAGAGGCAACGATTTTGCTTTAAATTAAAAAGACACAAAAATATTTTTTTCAACTCCAGTCTTTTTGAGACATCCTCAGAAAGCGTTGCCAGCCGCGATTACACCTAATGTGAGAGCATGAACTAATTTAGGAGGTGAGGGCTGAATAATGAGCCAGCATCCAGTAGAGCCGCCAGCCAGTAGAGCTGGCAGCTGCCGCGGCAGAGGGTCCCTGGAGAAGCACTCCCGCAGAACCAACACTCAGTCATTTCACAGGTATTTCCTGAGGACCGGCCCTGTCCGGAAAGCCTGTTTTCATGGAGCTCACAAGCAGGACTGAGATTACCTGGAGAAGGTCAATCGCCAGCTCCTTGTTCCTCTTCTCTTCATGGCGAGGCTGTAGCTTGAACTGCCATCCATATGCCAGTGATGCTCCACCTTGCATTTCCCATCTCAGCCTCTCTGCAGTCCAGGCCTACCATCCTGAGGGCCTGCTGGACCTTTTTGTTTATATACCCTACAGGCATGTTTAACTGACCCATACCTTGTCTCCTTCCTCACCGCCCAACCTCTGCCCCTTCCTTCTTCTCTTGTTCCAGTGACAACAGCTGCACCCACCTGGGACCCCTACATCTAATTTGACTCCATCTCTGTCCTCTTGTTTGAACCATTCTCATAGGGCTACCTATTTGGCATTCATTTGTCTGGCCTGGGCTATTTCAAGAGCTTCCTAATTTATCATTGAAGGATTAGTGCAACAACTGCACTCTTGCCTCTGCTATATACTGCTTGTCTTCCATTTGATGAATATCTATTGAATGCCTTGAGATACGTAACCTCCACTTTTTTCCCATATAAGGGAGACTTCTGTGGTCACCCGATTTCAGATTGTTCACTCTTCTAGCATTCTCCATCCCTCTTCCACATAGTATGTGTTCAGAAGATAATGAATATTAATTTAATGTTAATAGATATTTACTTTCTCAAGTTGTGAGGATTAAATAAGATAATATATATAGGGAGGAAAATCCATTAGACACCTCAAAAGCCGTCATGTTTATTTTTTAGTGTTGTCTCATTTTAGACTCAGGATTCTTTTAGCTGCAAGTAAGGAAGCAGATTCAAACTGGCTTAAGTAAAAAGTTATTGCAAAAAGCCTACGAGTATGTCTTGCCATCGGAAATATGGCTGGATCTACAAGTCGAGTTTATCAAGATCTGTTTTCTGGTTTGGGCTTCATTTTCAGACAAGTTTCCTAATGATAGCCCCTTAGATGCTACTACTACTACTTAGTCCTAGCAAGAAAGAGAGACGACTTCTCAAAAATCTCAGGGCTCTACTTATAAGGGCAGTTTGAGTTGCTTGCCCCTTTCTGAATGTGGAAAAGGGACTGTTCTCTTGTGTAAAATTGGATTCAGCTGTCTTCCTCTGAAAAGGCATTTGGTGTTAGCTGCACACTGTCTAGATTAGGTGGGTTCTCCAAAGGAATATTGCGGAAAGGATGCTGGGCAGGCAGAAGCAACACGTCTATTTTAGTCTCTCTCCGAGGGTCAGCTGCAATATATTTCACCCAAAAGCAGCAGTGCTGAAGAACCGTAGCCAAAACAATAGCTGTGTTTGTCTTGGTCCTTTTGCATCTTCAGGACGTCAGCTAAACATGAATAAACATGAAATTAGATGCTATCAACCATGACGTTACTTAAGGGTTAGCTTTGAAGCTTGGATGCACTTTGAATGGTAAAGCTAGATAAGTGTGATGATTAAGTAATTGTAACAGTCTATTCTAAGAGGATATTTTGATAACAGTATGTTGGAATTGACTCTTTTCTGTTCACTTGTTAGGGCTCCTAAAAAGATAAAAATTTCATTTCTTCGTGGGTAGGCACCTGAAATTCTTTATCAATTACTGATTAATAAAAACAAGTGGAAATTTGAGGGAGAACATCTGAAAAATAAAAAGATTGAGTTAGATCCTGTTTGAAATTTGAGACTATACGGGTTAGCCTACTAAGACTCTGCAGGTGTTGAAATATTGGTAAGGTATTATAAAATCCATTGATCTGAAGCTTTTAAAGTAATGCATTGTAGAGATTTAGGCACCTATTATATTGCAGATAATGAATGTATACTGTTGCTGTTACATCCTTTACCTGCTGCTTTAAATTCAGCCCTCTGCTTCAGTGAAATAAAAGGTTTATTACCCTTCACTGCATTCTGAATTTCCCACCACAGTGCATTTTGAGAAATGAATATAACTGCTCTCTTGATCCCACCCACCCAACACCATGGGAAAAAAGCTATCCTCTACTTTGGAATAAGGGAGCATTTTCAGGAAAGGAAGAATATTTTGTCTTTGGATGTGCAATGAACTCATCCTTTTATTAAATAAAAATGTATTCCCTAGTGTTTATATACATCAAAGAGCATTTTATCTCTTAGTCCTGTGGTTCAAAGGTCCAAACTGTATAACTCACTATTATTTAGCCCATAAAACAGAAGAGAATGGCTGGTTTGTTCTGATGCGTTAAGTTTAGGATTTCAAGGGTCAAAGTCATTTCAAATTAAAGCTTGGATCTATACTATAGAATATGTAAAATGATGCTAAGTTGTACCAAGTATGAAATAAGATTTTCAATTTCACCAAAACCTGTCTTCCTGGTATGTCTTATTTTTTTTTTCGTTTTTTGTCTACTTAGATTCATTTTAAAGGCAACATTTTTGCTGTTTAAGTTTTAAAAGTTACATTGCAAAATATACTTAATAATTGGACACTTATTAAATGCAAGATTACTTTTGAATGAAGGCCAGTTTTGTGGTAACATTTCAATTCTTTTAAAAAAACAACTTGGATCCTTAGGGAGAGGGTGATGGGGTTATGGACATTGGGGAGGGTATGTGCTATGGTGAGTGCTGTGAAGTGTGTAAACCTGGCAATTCACAGACCTGTACCCCTGGGGCTAATAATACATTATATGTTCATTTAAAAAATCTAAAAATTATTAAACAAATAAATAAATAAAACTTGGATCTTAAAAAATCAAAGAATATATTCACAATATCTTTAGCTCTTATGTATGTTAATACCGAATTACGTGTTTTCTAGCTCTATTCAGAAGAAGAGACTATGTGTCTTCTAAGATGAGAGATACTGGCACCATTTTTTTAAAAGATTTTATTTATTTATTTGACAGAGAGAGATCACAAGTAGGCAGAGAGGCAGGCAGAGAGAGAGAGAGAGAGGGAAGCAGGCTCCCTGCTGAGCAGAGAGCCCGATGCTGGACTCAATCCCAGGACCCTGAGATCATGACTGGAACTGGCGCCATTTTTAAAACAATACCTTGAATCTGCTGTGGTGTGTGCTGGTAGGAATTTTATATGAAGCTGTTGTTCAAGTTCATGCCGTAAGGTCAAAGGAAAAAAAAACAAAACAAAATAATGTAATCCTACAGAGCTGCTTTTGAGAGAAAAGTTACATAGGTAACATCAAACAGTAGTTGGAGTTTTTCCAAGAAGTAATTATCTGTGTGCTTTTGGGGTGGTTGATTATGGGGACAAACCAAGGTTTGGCCAATTCAGCAAACATTTATTGAGTGCCTGCAATGCTCAAGACACTGTTTTAGGACTCGTGGCTGGTGCAGATACGAATCACACATGCCTCCTGCCCTCTAGGACCTTGTTTCATGGTAGTCAGAAATGCGTACCTGGAGACCCTCCATTTAAGACTTCCAGATGTACTCAGAAGTCTTCTTAGTAGTGGGGCTACCTATGTTCTCATTTGGTTGCTTTGATTATTCTATATTTGTTTACATTTACCCTATCAATCAGAAGATGTGCAAAAATTACACACACACACATGAAATTAAAAAATATTTCAGTTATGTACTTCACATGCATTTGACATTTGTCAAAGAATTGGTGAGTATTGTCATCATTGGTGGGTGGCTGGGTTAACATTTGGAAAAACTTACCACCAACCTTAATAGGGACCTTAGGGAAATTTCCTGGATTTTGCATTCCTTGACAGTAGCATAGACTTCCCGAGGCTCAGAGTGCTATCAGGATAGGGTCTTAGAGAAAGACTGCTTAACTGGAGGACTCTTTGAATCACAAATTTCTGTTATCAGGA
The DNA here is from genome assembly GCF_922984935.1 of Meles meles. NCBI lineage: Eukaryota > Metazoa > Chordata > Mammalia > Carnivora > Mustelidae > Meles > Meles meles. The sequence goes on along the minus strand of NC_060084.1, from coordinate 33,625,105 downwards.
GGTAAACAAAAGGAAGAATTTATTTTTTTTTAATTTCTTCTCAGCCTAACAGAATTCATTGTTTATGCACCACACCCAGTGCTCCATGCAATACTGCCCTCCTTAATACCCACCACCAGGCTTCCCCAACCTCCCACCCCTCACCCCTTCAAAACCCTCAGGTTGTTTTTCAGAGTCCATAGTCTCTCATGGTTCACCTCCCCTTGCAATTTCTCTTAACTCCCTTCTCCTCTCCATCTTCCTACATCCTCCATGTTATTTGTAATGCTCCCCAAATAAGTGAAACTGTGTGATAATTGACTCTCTCTGATTGACTTATTTCACTCAGTATAATCTCTTCCCGTCCTGTCCATGTTGATACAAAAGTTGGGTATTCATCCTTTCTGATAGAGGCATAATACTCCATAGTGTATATGGACCACATCTTCCTTATCCATTCGTCCGTCGAAGGGCATCTTGGTTCTTTCCACAGTTTGGCAACCGTGGCCATTGCTGCTATAAACGTTGGGGTACAGATGGTCCTTCTTTTCACTACATCTGCATCTTTGGGGTCAATACGCAGTACTGCAATTGCAGGGTCATAGGGAAGCTCTATTTTTAATTTTTTAAGGAATCTCCACACTGTTCTCCAAAGTGGCTGCACCAACTTGCATTCCCACCAACAGTGGAAGAGGGTTCCCCTTTCTCCACATCCTCTCCAACACACGTTGTTTCCTGTCTTGCTAATTTTGGCCATTCTAACTGGTGTCAGGTGGTATTTCAATGTGGTTTTAATTTGAATCTCCCTGATGGCTAGTGATGATGAACATTTTTTCATGTGTCTGATAGCCATTTGTGTGTCTTCATTGGAGAAGTGTCTGTTCATATCCTCTGCCCATTTTTTGATATGATTATCTGTTTTGTGTGTGTTGAGTTTGAGAAGTTCTTTATAGATCCTGGTTATCAGCCTTTTGTCTGTACTGTCATTTGCAAATATCTTCTCCCATTCCGTGGATTGCCTCTTTGTTTCGTTGACTGTTTCCTTTGCTGTGCAGAAGCTTTTGATCTTGATGAAGTCCCAAAAGTTCATTTTTGCTTTTGTTTCCTTTGCCTTTGGGGACATATCTTGAAAGAAGTTGCTGTGGCTGGTATCGAAGAGGTTACTGCCTATGTTCTCCTCTAGGATTCTGATGGATTCCTGTCTCACGTTGAGGTCTTTTATCCATTTCGAGTTTATCTTTGTGTACAGTGTAAAAGAATGGTCGAGTTTCATTCTTCTACATATAGCTGTCCAGTTTTCCCAGCACCATTTATTGAAGAGACTGTCTTTTTTCCACTGTATATTTTTTCCTGCTTTGTCGAAGATTATTTGACCATAGAGTTGAGGGTCCATATCTGGGCTCTCTACTCTGTTCCACTGGTCTATGTGTCTGTTTTTATGCCAGTACCACGCTGTCTTGGTGATCACAGCTTTGTAGTAAAGCTTGAAATCAGGTAACGTGATGCTGCCAGTTTTATTTTTGTTTTTCAACATTTCCTTAGCAATTCGGGGTCTCTTTTGATTCCATACAAATTTTAGGATTATTTGCTCCAGCTCTTTGAAAAATACCGGTGGAATTTTGATCGGAATAGCATTGAAAGTATAGTTTGCTCTAGGCAGTATAGACATTTTAACAATATTTATTCTTCCAATCCAAGAGCATGGAATGGTCCTCTATCTTTTTGTGTCTTCTTCAATTTCTTTCATAAGTGTTCTGTAGTTCCTCGAGTACAGATCCTTTACTTTATGTGGAAAACCCAAAAGATTCCACCCCCAAACTACTAGAACTCATACAGCAATTCAGTAATGTGGCAGGATACAAAGTCAATGTACAGAAATCAGTGGCTTTCTTATACACGAACAATGAAAATACAGAAAGGGAAATTAGAGAATCGATTCCATTTACTATAGCACCAAGAACCATAAGATACCTGGGAATAAACCTAACCAAAAAGGAAGAATTTAAATAGAGCTTGAAGGAGGGAATGCAGAAGAAAAAGGAATTTTTGTTTGTTTGTTTGTTTTTAATTTAAGTGTGGCTGGCACACAATGGCACATTAGTGTCATATGTACAGTATAGTGACTGGACAAGTCTATACTTCACGCTGTAATTGCCACAAGTGCAGCTCCCACCTATCACCACACAACACTTTTACAACACCATTGACTGTATTTTCTATGCTGTGCCTTTCACCCCCATGACTTATGCATTCCATAACCCAAAGCCTGCACCTCCCTCTCCCTTTACCCATTCTCCCCACGTTTCTCCCCTCTGGCAACCACCAGTTTGTTCTCTGTATTTATGGGTCTGTTCCTGGTTTTGTTTGTTTGTTAGTTTGTTCATTTGTTTTTTAGATACCACATATAAGTGAAATCGTATAGTATTTGTCTTTCTCTGATTATTTCACTTAGCATAATACTGTCTGGGTCCATCCATGTTGTTGCAAATAGCAAGATCTCATTCTTTTTTGGCTGAGTAATATTCCATGTGTGTGTGTATGTTTGTGTGTGTATGTAATGGAACACATATATATGTATTCATATAGATATATATACGTGTGTATATATACACACATGTGTATGTGCGTGTGTGTATATATGTGTGTGTGTGTATGTGTGTGTATGCATATATATATATATATATGTATATATATATATATATCAGTTTCTTTCTCCATTCATCTGTTGATGGGCACTGAGGTTGCTTCCATATCTTGGCACTGTAAACAATGCTGCAGTAAACACATGGGTGCCTATATCTTTTTGAATTAGTGTTTTCCTTTTCTTTGGGTATACATCCTGTAGTGGAATTACTGGATCATATGGTATTTCTATTTTTAAGTTTTTGAGAAATCTCCATACTATTCTCCACAATGGCTGTACCAATTTACATCCTCACCAACAGTGCATGAGGATGCCTTTTCCTCTGCATCATCACCAACATTTGTTATTTCTCATCTTTTTGGTACTAGCCATTCTGACAGGTGTGAGGTGATACCTCATTGTGGTTTTAATTGGCATTTCCCTGATGACGAGTGTTTCTTGTTTCTGTTGGCCCTCTGTATGTCTTCTTTGGAAAAGTGTGCTTTCAGTTCCTCTGCCCACTTTTAATTAGATGATTTGTTTAGGGTTGTTGTATTTTTAAAAATTATCTGCCCCAAATTATATTTTCCGGTAGACTTCTTAGAAATTAAGTCAGAAGATCATGCATAGTTTTGCTCCTTTGCATCAAGGCCTCAGTGATAGGTATGTGGTTTGGCTCCTCCACTGAGCGACTCTCTACCTTCTTCCTCCTCTTGGTCCCAAGAAGCTGATTCCTTCCAATTGGCTTCTGTTTTGGCCAATGGAAGGTATAAGCAGAGGATCAGAGAGAAGGGGAGAGAGAAGTTGGGATTTTTCTTCCTGCTCTCACCCTGCATCAGTGCAGGTAGTATGAAGCAATGACCCTGAGAAGCTCGGTGACCCTTCCTTCTCTCTTGGGCTTGAGCTCTCATGCAAGCAGCATTCTCCTCCCACTGTATCTTCTGCCTGAAGATGGGGGATTTGCCAGTCCCCAGGTTCTTAGCATCTCCTGTTGATTCCCCTGACCCTGCCAACACCTCTGTAGGTTGTCCCTTCATTAAAAATCTCTCCATTTGAACTGAGTTTAATTTTATTTCCTCCTGGGATCTCAGTGATACACTGTACCAGAACAAAACCTTGTTTCACCTTCAGAACCAACAGATTTGATACATTTTATCCTCTTATGGAATCATTAGGTTTAATTACTTCTTGTATCATAAAAAATCACTATGAGTTAAACTAATTTATTACAAAACCAGTTTAGACAGATGACATTACTAAGGTTGTATATTTCAAATAAAACCATTCATGTCAAGTTTTAAAAATTAACCTCCGATAGGTGTAATTATGCTATTTTCAGAATATTAAAGTGAAAATATTAAAAGAAGTATTCTTTAAAGTAGTAAATGCTAAATCTCCAAGTAAATTACATCCTATCCAACTGCAATATAAGAATATGTTAATATCTTGAGAAAAACACAGTATTATTTTGTAAACTCATAAAGCTATTTTGAGTTTTTAAAGTGTGAAAACCTTACAAAAAATGTGTTTTATTATGGGGAAAGTATGACAATACTGCTATTTGCATTCTAAGTTTGTAAACTTTTATCTGTGCATATTCTCAACAAATAAGGATTTTGTTATTGTTATATGACATAAGTAATATTTTAGGTTTTAAAATACCAGATTGAAAGGAAACCATGATAAAGTATATTCCAATATATAGGTAATAATGAGGGAATCCTTTTTTAGTCCATTAAAAAGCTTTTTTTCTTTTTTAAGTAATCTCTAGGCACAATGTGGGACTGGAAGTCACGCACTGAGATTGAGAGTCACATGCTGTATGGACTGAACCAACCAGGTGTGCCCTAGCCATTTAATTCAGTTATCCATTTCACACTGCCCAGTGGTGTTTGAAGTCCTTACCCAAACAGTATAAAGCCTACTTAGGAAACATAAAGCAATTAGAAAGCAATCTTTGGCAAGTAAACTATCCATAAGTGGCAACAAAAGTTAGAATAAATTTAATGAAAGTATCTATTAAATCTTAGGGTTTACTGGTCTAGAAAAGCAGCCCGGTTGAATTACTATTTCTTGGGATTGTTGTAGTAACATACTGCATAGGGTAACTGTTTTTAAGTAACTATTGATGTACCAAATTTATCTATAGTTTCATCAGTGTATTATAAAATTTCATGAATAGTCCATCCTCACTTACTATGAAATTGATCCTAATAATTATGCACCAACAATACCAAGATGACAGAGTATTATTTCAGTGAGACTTCTATGGCCTGTTTAGATAAATAAATATAATAATTTTGGATCTTTAACCTGGAGTGTCTTTTTAAATTGAGATGTAATTGACACATAACATTATATTAATTTTAGTTATACAACATAATTATTCAGTATTTGTTACATATTGAGAAACTATCATCAGAATGAGTCTAGTTAATATCCATCACCAAATATGGTTATAAAATTTTTTCTTGTGATGAGAACTTTCAAGGTATTCTTTCTTAGCAACTTTTCAGTACACAGTACAATATTATTAATGACAGTCACCATGCTATACATTACATCCCAGGACTTATTTATTTTATAATTGGAAGTTTGTACCTTTTGATTCCCTTCACCCATTTTGCCTACCCCCCCCACCATGGAGTGTCTGGAATCTTAAATGTTTCCCCTTAATTTTTATCAAGTTAGCTGCCTACATTTTATAGACCGGGGCCCAGGGAGGGTAAGCTCCCTGAGACACTCCATGCAACACAATGGTACTTGTGTTGGCTCATTTAAAGTCAGAATGCAAAGTCTAGAACCTCATGCCCATGCTTAGTAGGAAAAAACCCTTTGATAAGCTGTATAACTCTCTGTGTTTAATTTTCTTATCAAACAAGTAAGAATAAAATGAGCATCTACCCTAAGGGTTGATTTTAAGGATGGAATGATATAATTCACAGGACTGGCCTGAACCTGGTGTGTGCTAATCAATCCATGAGAGCTACTGTTCTCCTGCCTGGGTGCCCAGGTAGAAGGAATGCCAAAATTAAAACCTCAGGGGCAATGACCTCCACTGCCCCAGGCTTGTTCCAGACTTATCTTGAGGCTGACCAGGCACCCACCTAGCTGTTCGCCAGTGGTTTTTCTTCTGTTGCTTTGCAAAAGTTCAGGCAATAATGTCTTTGATTTTGGTAGATATATTCCATTGATGCAGAAAAAGCATTTGACAAGATACAGCAACAGTTCCTGATTAAAATGCTTCAAAGTATAGGGATAGAGGGAACATTCCTCAACTTCATAAAATCTGTCTATGAAAAACCCACAGTGAATATCATCCCCAATGGGGAAAAGCTGACAACCTTCCCTTTGAGATCAGGAACATGACAAAGATGCCCACTCTCACCACTCTTGTTCAACATAGTACTAGAAGTCGTAGCAACAGCAATCAGACAACAAAGAGAAATAAAAGGCATTCAAACTGGCAATGAAGAAGTCAAACTCTCTCTCTTCGCAGATGACATGATACTTTATATGGAAAACCCAAAAGACTCCACCCCCAAACTACTAGAACTCATACAGCAATTCAGTAATGTGGCAGGATACAAAGTCAATGTACAGAAATCAGTTGCTTTCTTATACACTAACAATGAAAATACAGAAAGGGAAGCTAGAGAATCGATTCCGTTTACTATAGCACCAAGAACCATAAGATACCGGGGAATAAACCTAACCAAAGTGTTAAGGATCTGTACTCAAGGAACTACAGAACACTCATGAAAGAAATTGAAGAAAACACAAAAAGATAGAAGACCATTCCATGCTCATGGATCAGAAGAACAAACATTCTTAAAATGTCTATACTGTGTAGATATATTCCATTGAAAGTCCTTATGCACATATTTAAAACAAGGATAATTTATATACTCCAGTAACAATATACACAATTGACCCAGGTTCCCAAACACATCATGCACCAAACTTATATTTTCTATATTTATTTATTTATTCACCTAATGTGTTTTGGCCACCCACTATGTGATAAGTATTTATTGTGGGGATTAGTGAATAAAACAGAAGAATTCCTGCCCTGGAAGATATCTGGGAAGAAATTTGATTTTGTGACAACTGTGTTCTTTTCACCATAAATAAAGCTAAATTGTCCCCATCTCATTGATGCACACAATTATGAGCCTACAGTTTTGTGTGCATGTGTGTGTGAAATATCCTTAAATATCTCAACTCAGGAGTTGGCTATTTTTTTAAATTACATTAAAATTTTTTTTATTTCTATCTTGAAATTTAATCAGAAAATCATATATATTATACATTTATGTTGTCATTTCCATTTTGAAATTCAAGGGACTTCAAAGACTGTGAATCTGGCTGCCTATAAATGAAAAGTGAAGGTACTTATTATGTTGTATTGGCACATTTTGTCAATTGAGAGTGGTTTACTTATTTTTAGTCTATGAAAAGTTTTAAAAATAAAATTTAATGTGCCCTTTAAATATTCCTTGTTTAAAAGATACTCCATTTTAAAAAATGCTAAGAGAAGAATTTGATGTCTGTGCTTGAGGTGAAAAATAGGGGCATGGAGACTGTTCTCCTGCTAAGGTCTTCCTTCCTTCCCTCCCTCCTTTCTGCCAATGCCTGTCTGACCTTACAGCATACTCTTGAGCTCAGGAAGTGTATGTATACCTCCCCTTGGGAGGAGCTTCAATCTTCCCACTCCTATGACTACATGAATACTTTTTATATGTCTTTCCTCCCCCACCCCCTTAGGGAATAGGGAAGGGAGGCTCTGACTTTGTGCTTGTGTAAACATAACTGAGAGCTTTCCATGTCTCTTGCATCTTCATAAGTGATTTTTTTGTATTATGCTAGGACAGTAGTTCTTTAAATAGAATATTCTCCCATGGAAATCTCCCACAATGCTGAGAGTACACCTTGCAAAAGGTGAGTCTAGAATATAGGGTGCCTCCTCAGCATTGCCTAAAGGCTGAAGTTAGGGCTCTCTGGAATACTGAAAACAAATTTATAGCAGTTCATTAGTGTAAGGAATCATGAAAACAGTGTGCTGCCATTGCCCGTGGAGAAGACAGAGTTACCAACTAAATGCAGACTGAGGCTCTGAAGAAGAAGCTGCCTACAAGGGCTCTCATTTATTCTAGAGAAACCCACTTGCCTATTTTGAACCATTTTTCTTTAGAGCATATGTCTCACTGTGCAACCAAAAGGGTGTTTATATCCTAGTCACTTAGCAAAAATTCTGTCATTGCTTCAGAGAAATCCATTTTAAGCCTGAAGCATGGAGTTGGGAAATAGATGGGCTTTGGTCTCTGAAGAAATGACCCTGGTATAAATTTAGATGGTTACTTCTTTTGTTTCTTTTGTTCCCCATAATATTGTTACCAGATGGGGCTACATTTTTTTTTAACTAGAATATAAGTAGAGTCCTAAATCAGTTTGGTTATTCCCACTCCTTTGAAATGAGAACATTGTTTCTATTCAATGAGATGAGAAAAATTAGGAACTTTTCATGATATTTCCATTGGCCACTGGATTATTTCAATTGAAACATATTTCCTTATGTACTTGAGACAGTTTCCAAACAATTGCTCCTTAAAAGTCTATTTGATACTCAATAGGAAGAAGCCAGGTACAAAATTATATTTACAGGATGCATTTTTAGAAGATGTATTTATAGAAGATGACCGGTAGAGTATATATCAGCATGTTGATTGATTATTATCTTTGGTTAAGATGACAATTATTTTTACCTTCTTTACAGTTTTGGCGTTTTCCCATTCTCAAACTTATTTTAATGCAGTTTTCTTAAATGCCTAGAAGGGAATTTCCCTTTAACAGTATTAAAATAGACATAATGTGCATTGGTCCCATCAGGACATTAACCCTCTTCCTTAAACTTGCAAACTACACGTGAGAATGCCTGCAGGAATGCCTCTCAGACTATGATTTGCATTTATCAACAAATCATTTGTAATTAGAAGTAGAAGTCTTTTCTTTCCAAAACAAATATATCTCTTTCAAGAGTGGTTCTCTTTGGAGAATAATGTGTGACATCCTAGAAGCTAGGATATCCTTTATTATGTGCATTGCTATAGTCAAAGCATTGTTTTGTAAGGTGGGCTCAAGGTTACATGTTTAAGAAAAACATCAGGTTAATCCCATTAGGAAAATCACTGTATTCATAAATCTTTGACTGTTGAAAAGACCATTAGGAACCTATACTGGTTTGTATAGTTGGATAGAATTAAGTAGTATATTTGACAATTGACAATACAAAACAATGGCCCTCATTTACACAGTGTTCTCTATTTAAAAACCAACAAACCTTTCACAGAGAAATATATATTCACTTCATATGAGGCTTTTAGGTAGTTATATCCAATTTTTGGATGCCAAATGTAGCCTGGTAGAATTAAACTGATTTGCCCAAGGTGGCAGAGGTGGGTTATTTTCTGTTCCCCGGCTCCAAAATCCTGTCCAATTTGTCCTGCAACGTTGCCCCTCCAGCAAGGCACTCCTGCTGACTCCAATGATGTGGAGTAGTGTTTCTAGATAGGAGTCAGCTCTCACTGACTTTAAATATGAAATCTTTTTTTTCTATGGAGGAATGAGGTTTAGTTTTTACGATGATAAACCTTTCTCCCTTTTTGCTTCTTTCTCTTCTTGGGTTCCTAAATAGTGTTCCATATATATTACTGCCAGAAACAGATTATTGGCATTCCTGTTATGTTTTTCCATACCTTTTAATCATTTCTACAGCTGTTCACATGACAACAATTATATTTCCACTTTTAAAAAAATGTTACAAAGATGCACAGAGAAAAGTGGAAAGCAAAGGACTAAACTACAAGCAATTATGTAAGTGATACTTTTGTGATCTGACATTTTGGGAAATGTTACTGGTACTGCAACTACCTATTATTATCAGGTTTTAACCTTTTAGTGGATGAAGGTAACACTGACATGCCTCAGTTTTGGTCACAGCTTAACAATAAGGCGTTATTTTTCTAATGTTCACAGCATCCAGATTTCTTTCTTTTTTTTTTTAAGATTTTATTTATCTGAGAGAGAGAAGGAGCACGAGCAGGGGGATGGGCAGTGGGAGAAGGAGAAGCAAGCTCCCTGCTCAGCAAGGAGCCTGATGCAGGACTCAATCCCAGGATTCTGTGATCCTGACCTGAGCCGAAGGCAGAGGCTTAAAAGACTGAACCACCCAACTCCCCTGTACCATCCAAATTTCTTTTTTTTTTTCCTTTTTATTTATTTTTTCAGTGTAACAGTATTCATTCTTTTTGCACAACACCCAGTGCTCCATGCAAAACATGCCCTCCCCATTACCCACCACCTGTTCCCCCAACCTCCCACCCCTGACCCTTCAAAACCCTCAGGTTGTTTTTCACCAACTGGTGTTTTAACGGCATTTGATGACCCAGTGAGTTTATGTGTGGATCAATTTATATTACCTTGTCATTTCAAAGATTAAAGTTTCAGATTTTAAAAATTTCATTGAGATATGAATGTTTCTTTCTCATCGCTTAACAAGAATTCCTTTATTCTCTTGCCCCCTCTCTCTCCCCACCTTTGCACCCACCAGTGTTCCTTTTACATTTGCAAGCTGATTGGCTTGACATGTCTATGACACTACTCAGAAAGCCTCATCTTATAAATACCAAGCTCATTTTCCTACAGGTTTTGAACAAGATAGAATATGACCTTTCTTCATGTGGTGCATTCAGATGAGTGGTTTTGGAAAGTCATTTGATCATTGTATTACACAGACATGGAAGTCCCTCAGAGATCATGTTTTGGGGTAGAAACACCCAGACATCTAAACTTTCAACATTCTGAATTTATTAAAATTTAAAACTTGGTTAATAATTAATTTGAGATGCGTACGATTTTGCTTAGGGTGTGTTTTTTGATTTACTCTTGTTTTGCTTTCCAAAATGGATCTGCCTTATCTTCATATTATGTGAGGACCTAGGCGTGATAGAATGTGCCTGGGAGTAGAGCAGAAGTGAGCATACTTGTACAAAAGAAAAAAAAAGTGTGTGCGTATTTAGTTTATGCATTTTATAAATTCTTAGTGTATAATTATTAATATGAATTTGGCTATCAAATTACATTTTCTTTTGTTAACCAACTCTGTAAATTAAAAATATACTCAGCCACTTATTTAACAAAGTAGAAAGAAAGAGAATGGCAGCACTTGAAACCAGAATGTTTAAAGCAGAATGATCTGATAAGGAAAAATACCTAAACAATGTCCTATCTCTTCTATTTATTGGTTCTCACCAAAGTCCAGTTGCCCTTAGAAGTCTAGTCCAACAGGTACCATGTTATAGTGAACCATGGTTTTATGAAAAATGACACATCTATTCTATAAATCAAAATACCAATTTTAGGGGTGCCTGGGTGGCTCAGTCATTGTGTCTGCCTTCTGCCCAGGTCATGATCCCAGAGCCCTGGGATCAAGCTCTGCACTGGGCTCCCTGCTGTACGGGGAGTCTGCTTCTCCCTCTCCCTCTCCCCCTGCTTGTGTTCCCTCTCTTGCTGTCTCTCTCTCTCTGTCAAATAAATAAAATCTTAAATATATATATATACACATATATATGTATATATATACACACATAATACACCAATTTATATTGGCATATAAGAGGCTAAAATTGGTGTATATATATATACCTATATATAAGAGGCTAAAATTGGTGTGTGTATATATATGTATACCCATATATACACACACACACACACACACACACCAATTTTAGCCTCTTATATATGGGTATATATATATACACCAATTTTAGCCTCTTCACAAAATACAAAGGAGACTTTACCAACCAGAAGACTCTAGAACGTGGTAACTCAAATAACATTCAAAACAAATAATCTGATAACTGGAACTAAATGTTAGGCCTCATGACAGCTAGTTGAGCAACTAAACAAGTGTCAGTCGTAGGGTACGCCCACGGTGTCCAGAGCAACGAGAAGCATACCACATTTACATATGCAAGTCAGTTACCTCCCGTGCTCTGATTTTCACCCTCTGAACTCAGGATTTGCAGCAATGGTTTATCCTCAGCACCTTAAACATCTGTATCATACTGGCTATTTTACATATTGCTTTTAGCAGCTACTGCAAGTACCAAGTACCAGGCTAAATTCTCTACATGCCATGTTTTAATCAATCACTGGAATAATCTTGTGATTTATTTTTTAAATCTCGTTTTGCAGATGAGGAAACCGAGGGTAAATAAATTGCCCAAAGCTTCCCAGGGCCATGCTAGAATGTGCTATTTCCACCTAACTAGCCAGACTCCAGAGGTAGTGGTCCTAACCATTATGCAGCCCATCTCCTCCAGACATGCATCCCCTGGGCCTCATCGCCACCTTTACGAGATATGCAGAATGGACAGAATTATTATTATTTTACAGATGGCAAAACTGAAGTCCAGAGATTTCTAGTGACCTATCCCAAATGACAGGGTAATGAGCAGCGGCACTGGTCTGTAAACTCTGTACCAGACGTTCTTCTTTCCTACAGCACTGCAGCTCCTCAGGTTTCTTCTGACCCCTGGAGAGGGTGTGTTCTATATATTGGTATTTCTAGTTTGGATTGAAACATTTTGTGGGTCTTTGTAACCCCTCTGAATTGCACCCTACTGCCACAGGGATGGTAGACCTCTACACATGGCATCTGTTTGTCCCCACCCCGGCCCCCGCAGTTTTAACAGGTAGTGCTGGCCGGATGTAACAGGGGTGCTTTGTCTTGGTCACCACTACCCTTCCCCCTGCTCTGGCTTTTATTTGACAGGGATATTTCTTCCCCTTTTTGTTCATTAGTATCCTTCTGCTCATAAGCATCTCCCCACCATAAAAATAGAAAAGAAGCTCTGAGTCATTTACACTTTAGCATGAATGTGCTTTCGTGACTTCATCAAGCTGCTTGTGCCAAACTCTTTAACTGCAGAATGAAAGTCTCTGGACTGTCCTGGTTTCCTCCCTGAGAAGAATCAGCTGGGAGTTGGTCTAGATGTCAGGACCACCAGAGACCTATTACCCAAAGACACATGGACTGCCTACTTGTTGCAGATCAGCATCTGGGGCAGCTTTTTGTAAGCAGTGGGACTCCCAGCTCATGCTCGCGCTCTTGCACGTTCTCTCTCTCTCTCTCTCTCTCTCTCTTCCAGTCTCTGCTGAGCCAGGTGGACTCTTGCCCTCGCCCTTGTCAGGAATCCAGAGAGCATTCTTCATCCTGTTAATAATCACACATTCTTTCATCTTCCTGGCGCCCATGACATGACGAGAGCTGCCCTCAGGAGAAGCACAGACTTATGGTACAGCTCTTTAGCAGATAGCTGTGTCCAGAAAGGATGGGTGAGAAAGAGAGAGAGCGAGCGACCGTGTGTGTGTGTGTGTGTGTGTGTAAAGTAGGAAAGCCATTAGAGGAAGGAAATGTATCCGACTTGCAGCCCCAAAGTAAGACAGAATACTATCTGGGGGACAGAAGCAAACCTGGAGAAAAGGATTCGGGCACAAGTGATATCTATCCAAGCTGACTCCATGAGGCCCTGGTGAGAGAGTGGAGAAGTGAAACAAGGAAGGGAAAACTGTCAGAGGGGCCATTCATAAGTCACTTAGCACTGTGGACAGCCCATTGCCACCTCTGGGGGCACCTCAGCATGACTGCCCTTTGCCCTGAGGGCTAAGGAGTAACGATCTTACCACAAATTCCCTTTCATCACTGGTGAGAGCCTCAAGATGAGGGTTGTTATTTGCCAACGAGTCCAGTGCACCCCTTTGGGTCACAGAGGTTTTCTTTAGTTTCTTTGTTTCATAAAGGCGGAGATCCAGCCATTAGAGTAGGAATACATTGAGGTGTCGTTGTGGGCAGAACACCCATATGCTTCAGAAGGTGGTAGAGGTACAGAGAGCCTTACCTGCGGAGAATGTCTTTAGTAAGGGTTTCTGTGTCTGTGCACTGAGGATTAAATTATTCATATATCTGAAAAGTCCTTCACCACTGATAGTTATAGTAGGTACAAAGAATTAACAATTAAAAAGGGGGGAAAATGCCAACCAGTTGGCTGGGCTGAACACAAGTAAAGACTCTTACAGGCATTGGCTTGGACTGCTTGTTATTAATGTCTATTACAGTGCTGCATGATAATAATTATGCATGTCATTAAATATGTACCTGATTAACTTTGTCATAAAATTTATGGCAATATCAAGTTTTATTCACATGCTCAGCCTTCCTAATTTATTGCTTATATAGCACAGTTATGACTTTAAAAAAAATCCGCATGACACTGTTGGCTTGATGACTACTTTCTTATCCGTGAGTCTAGTTTATCCATTCATTTGGAATTTCCATATTACATGATAATAGTCACTGACTCTGCTTCTGGTACTGCCAGTGGCAAAACAATTTCACTTGCCCAGTCATCGTGGCTGAGAGGAGCTCTCCCCTTCTAGTGTGAGTTCTCTCACCATGTATTATTGATTAATTCAACCAACCAATTATTTGGCCCCTGTCATGTTACATTCTTTCTGCCAGATGATATCAGTTTACATATGGATTAGAACCTGATTCTGTCCTCAAAAGAGCTCATGGTCTAGTAGAGATAACACCACCTTATAGACGACTGTTCAAGAAGGGAGCAAAAATGAACAAAGAACTATGTGTCTTCTGTTTCTGTAGGTAAGAGTAACAAAGCTGTTCTTGTATTTGGTTTCCAGAAAACATTTCTGCAGCTACCAGTCATTGTTTTGTGCCTTCAGAAATGAGTAGCATTATAGGGTAGTGCTTATTACATGGCCTTAGCTTTTTGTGCTGGCTGAGAATTTGATAAATGAAAGCCATTCACTGGTAAAGTGTGTTTCCTTTAGCCAAGTGCACAGTGGTAGCCCCTTCTTAGAATCCAAGTCTAAAGGTGCCATCCATCAGACCCCATGTCTATGCACTTCTTAACAATAAAGCAACTAGCAGAACTTTACTATTCACAACAAAGGTAAAATGCTATCCAGAATAAGGCTTAGTATCACAGAGGAAAGAGTCAAATATGTTCTTGAAGTTTATAAGTTTACATAAAAGAGGATGTATCGGGAAGCCAAGCTTGCCACTGTCAGCTCTCAGAATTGCAGTTGGAAGGAGAAATCAGGTTTAGGAATGGAATGCAGAAGGTCAACAGCAGATGGGCTAGGGAGAGGGCTAGTGTTGATCCTGTGGTCCAGTCACCTCCCAATGGTTCTAGTGTGGGTCTGGCAGTGGACTAGATAAGTGGATCTTGGTCACACTTGCACCCTAAAGGGAGAAAGAGGTTAGTGTGGAAAGAATTAAATAGCTTATTTTGAGTCCTTCTAAGGAATTATGTTTTCCTAACTACCAACGTAGAACATCCCAGATGATCATGCAATATAAGACTGTGGTATACCCCCTAGCAAGTATAATAGTCCCAAGAAGAGCAGGTAAATGAAATGATAGCAGGCAGGTTTGAAGGAACTCCACCCTTTCTTTGTCCAGAGCAGTGATTAGAGGCAAGATCCCAGTATATAAAAATGCATATATTAGTACATCCTTAAGAAAAGATCTGGGCATGCCACTTTCTCCTCCCTCCACACCAAACCTGTACTACATGATGAGTTGCCCCCACTTACTCCTTCAGGCTAGAACTTTGAGACCATCTTGGCATCCTCCTTGGCTCTCTATGCCCAGCAGGGCAGCAAACCTCACTTGCATCTCTAACTGCTTCTCAAACCTCTGCCTTCCTTCTCAATGCCATTCCCTCTGCTGTGGTCATAGCCATTTGTGAGACCAAGCTGGGGTTTTTGCTTCTATTCTTCTTTCCAACCCATCTTCCAGAGTCCATGGCATGGCTTCTCCTGCTTGCTTGGAGAATAAAATTCAGACAATTTGCAACTGGTCCTTAGTTTACTTTCTCAGCTTCATTGCCAGTGACCCTTTGCTCTGCTCCACACCAGTTACTCTGACATCACCTTCATTCCCTGGACACACCAGCTAACTTCATATCACCATCCCTTACCTACCCAATTCACTACCTGGAAATTGTCACTATCTGGAAATGTCTAAAACCCTCCCAGGCAGGATTAATCACTTCCGCATCTGTACTCCAACAGCTAAGGTTCTATTAGAGTGTTTTTCTTGTTGGTTGTCAATCTTAATTAGCCTTGTAACACCTAGCATAGTAATTGAAACAGAGTAAGTGTTCAAATATGGATTTATTTTTAACTTAACATGAGATAGAATTTTTAGGATGCAAAAATCTTTAGGTCAAAAAGATTTGGCTTTTTTTTTTTTCAGGCAGAGTTCTTAGTTTCAAGCAATATAAACAATTCTGACTCATTCAAGCAAGAAAGAAATGAATTAGGGCACCTGGGTGGTTCAGTGGGTTAAAGCCTTTGCCTTCAGCTCAGGTCATGATCTCAGGGTTCTGGGATCAGGCCCCACATCAGGCTCTGTGCTCAGTGGGGAGCCTGCTTCCCCCTCTGTCTCTGCCTGCCTCTCTGCCTACTTGTGATCTCTGTCAAATAAATAAATAGAATCTTAAAAAAAAAAAAAAAGAAAGAAAGAAATGAATTGAAGGCTGTTGGGTTACTCACAGGCCTTCTGGAAGGTCCACAGAGACAGACGTGGGGCGGGGGGAATCCAGCAGGAGCAGTATAGAAAATCCCTGCAGGGAGCCATGTGGTCTCTGCTGCTGGGTGCAGGTTCTACCAGACCCACCACCTGCACCACCCGGAGCCTGACACTAGACTCCGCTGCTCCCTCTGGAAACTGTTGGAGCTCCCAGTTCTGCTGCTGCTCCAGCCAAAATGGATTCTCTGCAGTCCCTGCTTGTCCCATGTCATGTCAGGAGTCAAACTCCATCCAGTTGGTTGAGCCTGGATCACATATCTGAGCCTAGCTGCAGGGGAGGCTGGGAGAGTGAGCATGGGTCTTCCAGGGTGGGGCGGGCTTGGTTTCTCTCACGCATCAAGAGCTATGAGGTAGGGAAATCCCAGACAGCTCAGATGCCAGGAAGGATGTGGGCTTAAGGAAAGTGCAAAAAGAATGACAGATGTTATTAGAACTTTCTTTCAGGACACCAAGGACCTGACTAAGAGCTTCCTTTGATAACATATTCTAAGTCTTAGCAGGGGAAAAAAAAATTGGCATGCTTAAAATGGAGGATTGGAGAAAAATTAAGTAAAGTGTTACAAAGGATGGGCAGATTTGCGACGACGTGGATGGAACTACAGGGTTTTATGCTTAGCGTATTAAGTCAACTGGAGAAAGACAACTATCATATGATCTCCCTGATATGAGGACGTGGAGATGCAACGTGGGGGGTTTGGGTGTAGGAAAAGAATAAATGAAACAAGATGGGATCGGGAGGGAGACAAACCATAAGAGACTCTTAATCTCACAAAACAAACTGAGGGGGGCCGGGGGAGGGGGGTAGGGAGAAGGGGATTGGGGTTAGGGACATTGGGGAGGGTATGGGCTATGGTGAGTGCTGTGAAGTGTGTAAATCTGGCGATTCACAGACCTGTACCCCTAGGGCTAATAATACATTATATGTTTATTAAAAAAAAAAAAGACAAAGGATGGGCAGGTTATAGGGAAACCATAAGGGGCAGTGTAGTATTCTAGGACTAATAACAAGAGCTGTTACCACCCTAGGTCTAAAGAGACAAGGGGAAGGAACAGTTACTAGAGGTGGGGGGGGGAGATAGTTAGAGGGCGCGTGCGTGTGTCTCTTGATGGGAGCCTAGACCATGCAAAAGAGACAGAGCCAGCTCTCGGCAACCCTTCAGGGAGAGAACAAGAGTTGTAAATGCCCTGACTCTTCCCCTTCCTTTCCTATGAACCCCTGCCAAAGCTCCCATTCGCCGCAGTGGGAGACCAGAGAATGGGGAGCCCATTCCAGCTGTTCATACTTGTCAGTCTGGTGGAGCAGAGCATGGTGGAGAAGGATGGGGGTGAATTTGGAGGAGCAAATAAAGATATGCAGCACACGAGGTTCAATCAATATGTCACCAACATTTTTTTTCTTTTCGTTTTATTCAGTATCTCCTTTGGGAGGTCACTTTACATTTTTAGTACCGCAGCCTACAAGATAGATGATCTTAAAGTGTCCTTCTCCTATGGTGTTTAACAAGATTCTGTTTTCCTCCTGTTTGCCGTTTAGAATGCTCTATTGTACGCTTCAACAATCTGTACCATTAAAGGTTAGTGAATGCCAACCAGTCCATTTTTTTTTTCCTTCACAGACTTGGGAGAAAAGAGTGGGACATGTAACCTGTGCACACGTATCATGATTCTCCCTTTCCAGATGTCCATGCAGATATCCTATATATGTAATTTCTCAGTACATGAGATTCCCTGCTGCTCATCTCTGCCTCTGCCTCATTAATATCTAGCCTTCTAAAGAAAGTGGGTATAAGAATTGTCATAAAAATGGGCCCCATGGCATTACCAGTTATAAGCCCCCACAAAGATTCATGCAATGTAACCCTCGATGCTCTCAAAGTATATGGTAGCTTGTGCAAAAACAACCAATTATTGGCTATTTACTCTGGAAAAGGATACTGTGGGGAAAACCTTCATCATTGTTTTCAAGTATATTACGGGCTCCTTTGCAAAATATGGAAATCAGTGGTTTTTCATTATGCCAAAGTCTCAATTAGAGGAATGGGGGTATATTGTGAGATACTTAGGTAAGAGAAGACTATTCATTTTTTACTTTTAAAAAATTACATTAATTGAGATCTTATTTTTAAAATGCAAGTGATAGAGGGATGCCTGGGTGGCTCAGTTGGTTAAGCATCTGCCTTCAGCTTGGATTAGGATCTTGGGGTCCTGGGATCAAACCCTGCATTGGACTCCCTGCTCAGTGGGGAGACTGCTTCTCTCTCTCCCTCTCCCTCAGCTCATGCTTGCTCTCTGTCTCTCTCTCAAATAAGTAAATAAAATCTTTAATAAAAATAAAATGCAAATGATAGAGAAAGACACAGGACAAAGAGAGGAAGTCACCCTTACTCTGTGTTCACTTCTTTCTCCATCCCTTGTTCACTCCTTCCCCCTACCAACATTGACAATATGGCAGAAAAAGGAAGATTTCTTTTTTCCTAGCCCATTATTATAAGCTATGTCCTTATGGGTTATTGAGGATGGGATCCTGAAATGGTGTTTCCTGCACTGCTCTTCCAAGGTTCAGGCGGTCTTATACGGAGAGCACATAATGCTACATCACACTTTGTGAGAACAAGAACCATTTGCAACGCTGCAAACCTGGGTCGTATCCATGACAGCCACCTGTGTGGGGTTCCTGAGCTCCTTCCATCCATTTATGTATTTTTAACTGCTAACTGTACCTTTCGGATTTGCCACTTTCCTACCAAAGTAGGGATTTGCTTCATTATTTTCTTTTATTTTAAGATTTTATTTATTTATTTGACACAGACAGAGAGATCACAAGTAGGCAGAGAGGCAGGCAGAGGGAGAGGGTGAAGCAGGCTCCTCACTGAGCAGAGAGCCTGATGCGGGGCTCGATCCCAGGACCCTGAGATCATGACCTGAGCTGAAGGCAGATGCTTAACCCACTGAGCCACCCAGGCACCCCATTGCTTCATTATTTTTAAAAAATTGGGGGTGAAAAAACTCTATTACTAATGAATATTTTGCATTTCTAGGTATGATTTTTGGCATTCGTAGGTGTGAAGTGCCAAGAGTGTTTACTTGCTAAGAGCAAAATATGAATGAACACTTTTGTTGAAAAGAGATGTCTATGCAGTAAGTATGGTTTGTATTTGATGTAAGTATAAGAAATACTTGTTTTCAGTCTTACACTAGACACACTGAGTCTTTTACATGCATTTGAGGGATCCGCTAACAAGGATGTTGAAAGCTGCTCCTGAGCCTCACCCTGTGGGAGGCACTTGCTCACCTGGCCCACACTGGCCCTTCTCTTCTTTGGACTTCTAGGTCATGTGGTCTCTTATTGTATCTCTGATCTACTTATCTGACCCCGAGCACTGTAGACCACTTGGTACTTAGGCATTCGGCTCATCCTAGCAGATTCTGATTTCTTAGAGGACACGGAAGTTCTTCCAGACTGACACAGTGAGTTCTTTCACCCTTCCCATTCATAGCCTTTTCACAAGATTCTTAACCTCTGTCTTTTATTTACAACTATAGCAAAATATCAACACTGGGAAAGGAAGAATGCCCACCATTGGCTGACATCTCCTTCATCACCCGTAGCTTATTCACCACCTATAAAACCTATAGATTTTACCTCCTGAAAACATCTCTAAAATCCATCCGCTTCTTTATGTCTTCATGACCACATCTTTATCCAGCCACCATCATCCTATTCCTAGAACACTACAGTAGCCCTCTAGCTGGCTTCCCCTCATCTGGTCTCGTGGCTTCCCCTTGCCTGTTTTCGTGATTTCCCCTCATCTCTTCTAAAGCCCTTTCATCAGTTCTTTACATGGCAAAAAGTATTGTATTTCTAAAATGCAGATGTGTTCATATCACTCCCTACTTCAAATTCTTCAATAGCTTCCCATTTACCATTCAAGGGGAACAACATTCTTACGGTAGCCTGCCCCCACTTGCCTCTCTGGCCTCATCTCACTCCTGCACTCCTTCATCTCTGACCTCCAGTCTCTCCATGCTCTCCCCTGCCCGTGGGCCTTTGCACATGCTGAGCCTCTGCCTGGAAGGCTCCTCTAGTCCCCTTCACTCAGTAAAATCTCTTTGTCATTCAGATCTCAGTGAAATTGACACCTCCTGAGTGAAGACTTCACTGTGGCACCTTGTATGTGGATCTCTTTGCCATGCATCCCTCCTTAGGAATTACCACAGTTGGCAATTAAACAGTTATTTGTGTGAGCATTTGCTCAATGTCTGTCTTCTCCACTAGGCCATAAAGTCCATGAGGCCAGGTACCCAGTCCATTTTTATTCATCATGTAACCCTAGGACACATCTAGCATATGATAAACTCTTCATAAATATTTATTTTAAAAAGATGGAAGAAACAAAGGAAGGAAGGAAGGAAAGAAAGAAAGAAAGAGGAAAAGGAGGGAACAGAAAGAAACTGAGTAAGGAAGAAGGGAAGGGAGGTGAAAGATTGTTGAAAGCCACTTTGGACTGCTTAATTCTAAAATGATTCAGGGACTTTCCACATTTACTACCTATAATGGCTTTTTATGCTGTTGCTATGTTGCCGTGGAATTTGATAAAAATCATTTTCTTTTAATACTTTCCTTCAGGCTTCATGTTGTGTCGAAAAGTAAATTTTTGTCATGCAGATCCTGTTACTCAGCCTGCCTCAAATATCCAGCTGGCTGCTGGATGCCTCAGCCTGGCTTTCCCACCAGTGAACATATGTAATACTTACATGTGCAGTTCAAAACCAGCATATGCAATATTTAACGCATTGTGCCCCCCTACCCTGTCCCCAAAGAGCCCCAGTCCTCTTTCTGAATGCAGAACCTAGGCTTCCTGTTCACTTACCACTCAGTCTACTGATTCATCCTACACATGCCTTGTCCTCCTTCCCACTCCACTTTCTAGTTCAGTCACCTGTTATCTCTCACCCTGGAAGGTTACAGTAGCTTCTTCACTGGCCCTTCAGTCCAAAATTCAGGTGCCTCCAGCATCTTTCTCTGCATTGCCCCCAGAGTTCTCTCTTGAACATGGAAATCTTATCATGTCACTTTCTGTAGCAAATTCCTCCGTGACAGCTATCACCCTTGGGTTGACAGCAAAACATGATCTGGCATCCAGGACATTTTGTAACTCATCCCTTGTCATCTGTCATTCCCAGGCTTATGTGTCCTTGCTTCTTGTCTGCAGTCACACTGAGCTGCTCAGTATCCCTACACCAGTGGGGCTGATGGAGACCCTCATACTTTTGCACATGCTGTTCCCTGGGAATACCCTCCCCATCTTGCCTGGTAAACTTCTCCTCACCATTAAATCTCACTCGTGTCAACACTGGTGTGAAGCCCCAGCCAAATGTATAAACACAGTTACTTTCTCTAAAATTACTTTGTAGAATGGGACATGAAATCTGCTTAGAGAAAGTCGACATGGACCAGCTGAGAGGTGGTGGTGGTTGAAATTAGGGCGGTAGCTGGGAGAATGGAATGAAGGAGGTCTCATATACTCCTCATGTAGGGTTTTTGGTATTGCTGATAGAGTGAATATGGGAATAAGAAGATGGGAGGAATCCAGTGGGCTATACCCTCTTATCAGAGCAGGCAGCTACAACAGCAAAACTATAAGGAAAAAATACTCAATGCTGATCACCCAAATTCAGTAAACTTTAACTCTGGCCCCAGTCTCATTTTTACTCCCTTATATCCCTATCCCCATCTTCCTCCCCACTTCCCAGCACCCCCAGCACACAGTGGATTATTTTGAAGTAAACCCAGGCATCTTACCATTTCCTCTCTTACTATTCTAGCCTGTGCCTCTATTACATTATCACTCCTAACAAACATTACCAGGAAAAGAATACAACAGAAAATTAATAGTGTCTTTATACCATTGGATATACATTTAGTGTTCACATTTTCCTGATTGTCTTTTTTTCAGAAGCAGGTATCTTATTTCTTATTGCTGTAGGTTTGTTTGGGCTGGGATCTAAGTTAGCCCGGTACTGAATTCATTTGCTGTGTCTCTTTAATCCTCTACCATCCCTTTTTTATTTTCCAGTTTGGTGGCTGTTGCACTGTTGCTGAAGAAATCTGGGTGTTTGCCCAACAGTGGCAGGATTCCACTGCACCCTCTTGGTGTTGTCCATCTTGTTCCTCTGTCTCCTCTATTTCCATGAATTGACTTCATCAGATACAGGAATGGTGTTGCTGTTGCCTCTGGGAGGGCGTGGGTAGCAAGACTATTTCACAGGTGGTGTTTTATACCTTCACTGGGAAGTCTGCGAGGTCTTACAATCCCTGTTTTTGTGATGTTAACAGCCATTGACAATTATTGCTTATATCTATTCATTTATTAGGACTACAAAAATGGCAATGTTCTAATTCTGTTGTTTCTTCTTTTATTAACGGAAATGGTCTCTAAAGAAAAAAATCCCTCTTTACTCATTTGGTTGCCTTGGAGCATAATTCATATAGGAAAGTTAGGATAGGTCCTTTATTCTTTCCTTTACATACCAGTTGTCAAGATAATGAGTTATTTCCCTTGCATCTTCCAAAGGTAACCAATGAACATTTGTATTGGTTACTATTATAAAATAATAGTACAGAATAATTGTGAATATTATTAAGAGTCTTTGTGTTAGATATGTTTTGTGTATTATTTTAAATATATAACTTCAATTGAAATTATTATATTTATTGATGTTTAAATTGTTCTGTCTTTGCCCAGTGGATTTTCAGGTTGGCTCTGGAATTCTTTAGACATGGTACTGATTCTTTTTGATAGCTTCTTTGCTTTCTGGTATGTTCCAGGTTCATCTTATATATATCCTGCCCCAGATCTGGAAGCTGCTAATTCTCTTAAGTTTCTTTCAATGGGGAGTGTTGTTTGGAGACCACAAAATCTGGGTAGTAAGTGGGTAGAAGCTTCTGGATAGAAGGTCATTGCTTCTGTTTTGGTTACTGTTTGCAGTGGACAAAGGTAGAAAATGTGTGGGTTGGTTGTTTTGTTTTGTTTTTAAAGTGATGAATCCATTCTGATATATCCAATTCAAATTCAAGACAACAGTGAGTGTTTTTGTTTTGTGTTTCAGAGAGTGTATGCACATGCATGAGCAGAGGAGGAGGAGCAGGGGGAGAGGGAGAAACAGAATCTCTGTCTCAACTCCCAGCTTGGAGCCCAATGTGGGGTTTGATCTCATGACCTTGAGATAATGACTTGAGCTGAAATGAAGGGTCAGGTACTTGGCCAACTGAGTGACCCAGGTGCCCCAATAAGTGTTTTTACTTTACTTTATGGATCTTACAACCATGAATTGTCTCCTTTCATGCCAAAAATCCCAGTTCTGAATAACCCTGATGTAATTACTAATTTGCTACATCCCACACTACACACAATCAGCCTCAGAGTAATTATACAAAAACTACTATCAACAGTATGATTAATGAAAACAGCTAAGTTTTTTTCTCTTTTTCTCTAGGGTATATCCCACCAGAGACATAAATTATTATGTTTTAGAGTCACTTAGAATAGTCTTTATCTGTGTCACTGTCCTCCCAACTATATACATGGTTGTTTTATTTTGCTTTAAATTTTTAGTAATTTTGTAATTTTATTTTATAATTATAAAAATATTTACATGGTTGCAAAGTCAAATCTACAAAATTAAGTATATTTAATGTCTAGCTTCCCTGTGCTTTCTTCCCCCTCTCTCCCTATAAATAACTATTTAAAAATATGATTTATCCTTTCACTTTTTTAATATGAGGAAATGCCTGCATATGTGTATTCCTCCCTCTTTTCAGATAAGCAGGAGCAGATGAGAAGCACTCTTCTCCCCGCTATTGTTTGCACTTACTGTCTCCTGGCAGTTACCTCCTAGTAACAAATACAAGTCTTGGGATTGGGGTTTTGGTTCAAAGTATCAAACAAGGACAGCACACAAGTTTTATACAGACTACAACAGGTTCTCACTACTCTTGCTCACATGCCACATCTAATCTGTTGGAATGTAATTTCAAAATCCCAAATCTGACCACTTCCTACCACCTCCCCTGCTACATGACCTGAAGACCATCCCCTGCTGCAGAGGATCTTTCAGGGACTTCCTCACTTTGTCCCCACTTCCACTCTTCACCCCTATGGTCTGTTCTCAATACAGTTGTCATCATGAGCCTTCAGAACAAGCTCAGAACCATCCAGAGGACCCCATCTCAGTCCTAGTGGAAGCCCAGATCCTCGCAATGGCCAGCGGACCTCTACACTGTTCCTTGCCCAACTTCCTCATCACCCAGCTCTGAGCTCTCTCCTACCCCTTTCCTCCTCACTTTTTCCACCCCAGCCTCTGCTGTGCTCCCACCTCAGGGCCCTTGCACCAGCTCTTACCTCTGCCTAGCATGCTATTGGTACTCCTTCTAATATCTGTAGTGCCCACTCTCTCTCCTCCTTTAAGTAGTGGCTCAGATGATGACACCTTCTAGGTGAGCCCTACCCTCCCCCCTTAAAAATCGTTACCTGACCCCAACTTCAGATTTCCTGTAGCTCCTCTATTTTTTCCATAGTACTTTTTTTAACCTATCATGCTATATAATCAACTTATATATCATGCTTATTGCTTATGTTTTACACTAGAATATACGTTCTACGAGGGTAGGCATCCTTATCTATTTTGTTCACTGATACAGCCCAATGCCTAGAACAGTGTCAGACATATAACAGGAACTCAATAAATGTTTGTTGAGTGAATGAATGAATGAATGAATGAAAATTTTTTTTGAGTTATAGCAGAAAAGGTTCTCAAACTATGTCCCAGTGTTAGGAAAACATTCAGAGCCACGCTGACTGTTGAGCCCAAAGGTGAATAAAGATCTTCTCCCTCTGACCAGAACATTGCTTTTCCTCTGCCATGTCCTGGTGCTCTGGAAGTGATACATGATAAGACCCATGTGGCATTTTCCTACCATCAGTAAGACAGCTGAAAGGAAATAATAGCTTCCTATTTATATGATGATTATGTTAATATAAGCTCTACATTGAATCCTTACAACAAGCCGGTGAAGAGGGTGTTATGTTTCTCCTCACTTTACAAGTGAGGCAGAGGTAAAATAGATCAAGAAATTGACTTATGGCCAGGTAGTTCATAAGGAGTAGAATCGGGAAATCTGGAACCCATGCTCCATATTAGTGCTGTCTGATAGAACTTTCTGCAATGAAGGACATGTTCCATATCTGAACAGTCCAATAAGGTAGCCTCTAGCCGTGTGAGCATCTGAAATGTAGTTAGTGTGTGTGAGGAACTGCATTTTTTAATTTATTTATTTTCAATTAATTTTAATTTCAGTTTAAATAAGAGCCTTTCCTTACTGTCCTGGACAGCTCAGCTCTGAACAACTATACTATAGTGCATGTCGGTTTTGACTGGCAGAGTGGCAAAGAGTTATTCAATGTTCTGTTGCAACTGTGATTTAAATCCTAAGGTGCAACATCTTTGTGGAATTCCATGAAATGCTGCAACCCATGAGCTCATTTTCCAAAGTGTCACCCATGATTTAATGAAACGTATACCTTTCTGATCTCAAAACTCTCTCAAAGAAGCAAAAATAATGTCCAAGCACATCATGTTCCCTTTTGTTGAAAGAAATGGAGGATCAAAGTGTTCTGACCCTAATTTGTCCTTATTTAAGAGCCAAAGTTTGTTTAAAAAAAAATAGTGATAATAGAGAAGAGCTAATGACAAGAGGTAGAGTGTAACACTGCAAGTTCAGCTGAAAAGTATAGGTTATGATTCTATTGATTTTTAAATTACATATTTTTTTATTTTTGAAATTTGAAAAAATATGAAATTTTTTTTAAAAAGGAAAAGAACAAATAGATATATTTCCACCATCTGGAGTTAATTGCTGGCATATTTGATTTAGTCTTTTTTTATGTATATAGTATTTTAAAAATTATATAATTTTATATAAGAGTTATATGAGTTATATAAGTTATGTTATATAAGTTTCTTCCTTTAAAAAAAAAAGAAAAACAGCCTTATTGAGTTAAATCTCCCTTTGTGTGTCCCTCCAACTGCAGTCCCCTTGCCTTACTCCCCAGAAATACACACTAATCTGAACTTGGTATATATCCTTCCAGTCATTTTATATACATATATATATGTATATATACAGAGAGAGATATACATACACACACATATAGTGTACTTGTATATGTACATATATGTATATATGTGTATGTGTGTATATATGTGTGCATATGTTTATGTGTGTATACAGTTGACCCTTGAACAACACTGGCTTGAACTGCATCATCCACTTATACACAGTTTTTAAAAATAAATACAGCAGAGTACTGTAAATGTATCTTCTCTTCCTTGTGACTTCCTTAATAGCATTTTCTTTTCTCTAGCTTAGTTTGTTGTTAGAATACAATATATCATAATAGGCATATAATACATAATACATATAACACACAAAGTAAGTGTTAGTCGACTGTTAGTGGTGAGGCTTCTGGTCAACAGTAGGCTATTAGTACAGTTTTGGGGGAGTGAAAATTTATATGTGGATTTTTTACTATTTTTGGCATTCCTAACCCCCACATTGTTCAGAGGTCAACTCTGTGTGTGTGTGTGTGTGTGTGTGTGTGTGTGTGTGTATGCAAATTCTTGGAAATACATAATATTTTTGTGTGGGTTTTTTGATATTTATATCAACAATCCTGTCCTGCAGCTTTTTTCACTTATTATGGTTTTTGAGCTTTGTAAAATTTTGCTAATTTAAATCTAGATTGGTGTCCCTATTACATCATATAAACATCCCACCATTTAGTTATCCATTTCCTTGCTGATGGATATTTAAGTTACGTCTGGTGTATTTCAAAGCATACTGCAGTGACCATCCCCCCTAGTGCCTCTCTGGGACAAACAATTTTAAGATCATAGGATTTATTCATTTTCCCTTTTACTGGGTACTTCTACAATACCTCCGTATACTAGGAGTGTATAAAAGCATTCCTTTTCCTACACGTACACCAGCATCTGATATTGGCCAACTTAAAAGTTTTGCCCATCTGAAAAACGTAGCTTATTGTGGTTTCAATTTGTGTTTCCCTAATTACTAGTACGGTTCTCCATCCTTTCCTATTTACTGGCTGCTCACATTTCCTTGTCTGTGAAATTCTTGAATATGTCATTTATGCTTTTTTTTTTCTGTTGAGTTGTTTATCTTATTGATTTATAGGAGTTCTTTATAACTTCTGGTTAATATTTTGTTTCCTAGATATGTTGCTTGTATCTACTCTTCATTTATAACTTGTCTTTTAACCTGTTTGTGATTTATTCTGTCATACACACATTTTAAATCTTAGACTCTAGTGGTGGCTTCTGATAGGCTTCTCTCATTCCTGCTGAACTGATTACAAATTGTACTAAGTCTTCATGTGTTAAGTTCTAGGAAAAGAGATGAAAACTGATGTGTCTGACTTGATGATTTATGGGCTGATTGCCATTTTGGGGAGAAAAATGTTATCTGTGCATATTTATAGCATTTTCCTTAAGGAACAAAGTTCATTTTTATATTGTCGTGAATATTGTGTTGTGGTAATGATTTTTTAATATCTAATAATAAAATGTTGACAGTGGTAAAATCCTTATAATAGATTTTAAGGTAAGAATTGATTTTGCCTTTTATTGTATACCCTTTGAAAGCATTTATTCAGGACTCTTTTTCCTGGATTTTTCTAGTTATTGAGATCTGCTATCTATAATTGTGCTGCAAATGATTTCAGACTATTTAAAAAATATTTGAAATAATGTCTCTTTTCAGACAGAAATCATAGTAGTCAGGAGCCAGTCCACCAGCTTTGAATCCCAGCACTACCACTTACTAAGCAAAAACCTTTGACAAGCCACTTTTGTTCTGTGTTTCTCAGTTTCCTCCTCTATAAAATGGGGTAACGGTAGCACTGGTCATGGGACTAGTATGAAGGATAAGCATCATCCCACATCAGAACAGCCCAGAGTAGTGATTGGCACAGGGCAAGCATATTACAGATGCTGGCAGTCATCTGTTTCTCAGATCTTACAAGGTCCTTATAAATAAGGAAACACATTGTAGATTTAGTGCTCTCTGGAAACTATATTCAAGCCGAAGAGCAGCTAATTTCCCTGTCGTGCGACATGCCATTAGTGATACCAGAAAATGTACAAATACAAAAACTGCTGGGAGCACTGATTAACCCAGAACACTTCTATAGATTCTCTGTGACACCTTTTCCACTCCCCAAGCTCAGGGCTTGCCTATTCCAAACACATAAAATCAAACAATGTAAAAACCGAAACACAAAAGATAAAACTTTGAACCACATCTCCAAAGTCTGGCTCTTCACAAGCATTATTGTACAATTGTTTGGTATAATATTTGTCACTTCTCCCTCCCTCACTTGTCTGTAAGCTCCATGAAAGCCAAGGCAATAAGAATGCCAAACGGTGGATCAATTGAATTCACTCATTCATAGGTATTTAGAGCAGCTTGGTGAACCCTTTGTTCTGCCCACAGTGTCCCCCTGGCTGCATGCCTGGCTGTGGATGCCCTTCCCACCAGCTGACCATAGAGCACTGGGTCTGGAGTGACAAGAGCTAAATTTGAGACTCGGCCCCCACTAACTGACCAGTAATTGACACAACCTCCCCCATGCTTCAGTTTCTTCAACTATAAAGGAGAGGCTATCCTTAAAGATTGAGTGGAATTAACATGTAAAGTGATAGAAAAATATAGGGTTTCAAATGGTGAAAGTGGAATTCACCAGAAATTCCTTTGACGACAATTGCTGGATATTAAAATGAAAACTGGTGTACACATATAACATGATATGAACTCGAATGATTTTATGTTGGCAATCTACACACTCTCCTTACCTTGGTAAATCATTCTGAAACAAGCGTACCCCCTCCCCGCAGCTCCTCCATTCAAGAATGATGCAATCCTACCTAAGATGTTTTCAGAAGTGTTTTCTGAGCATTGGCAGCTTAACTAAAAGCGTCCTCTCTTTTTTTTTTTTCCTTGCTATTGCATATGGTATAACTGTTGTCACCTGTTAACCCCCTAGCAGAAAATCCGCCTGCCACACAATAGCTTGCAAACACAGCGTGTACTGCGTAAAGAAGTCAGTGGGCAGGGTACGGGGTCAGCCTGCCGTTGGGGGCAGGCTGGTTCTGTTGGCATGTCCCTTTTGTGGAGGATGTAGTCATTGTTCTACAGTCTGTACTAGGCTGCACACCATCTATTTACCTGCTATCCTTGAACTGACAGTGGGTATTTTCCCCCAGCCATAAATGGGTTGGTGTGAGAGAAGCTTCTCCTGCTGAGGGACTCACTTCTGCACCAAGTCCTCTTTGTTAATCTTCTGCAAAATAAGGCAGTTTTCTGTTGAAGAGAAAGCAATCATTAATTTTTCATAAGAGCAGCAAAGTTGTGAATAGGAGAGGACCTCTTGAATAAAGAGCTTAGAGGTTCCAAAGAGAGAAGAATAACAAAGCCCCGGGGGAGAAAAAAAAGTATATTCTTTCTTATGCTATTTATCATTTCCCCCACCCCTTCATGCCCTGTTAAGAAGGAAGAAGTCATTTATGCAAACTAACAGTTCTTCAAATCTCATGAACCTTAATTTTAATCTTTATCAGTGCCTTTTTAAATGAATAATACAGTGACCTTCAGTTTTGTCCTGTATTATGTGAGGTTGATTCATAAAGACTGCTTTAGTTTTTTAAATTAAGGAAGAAGCTGTATGTATTCTACTCAATTCTAGCATTAGCGTTATCCCAAGTGTGGCATTTATGTTCTTTCGCTTCTTTGGTATAAATAAATATCAAAGTAGGAAGACCAGTGTGAACTCTACAAGGAATAATAAACTAAAATAATATGGCATTGATTTTGTTCAGGGTGTCTAAATGCGTTTTTATGATTGTGTATGTTTATAGCTTCTTCACACAAGTGACACAAATTCCAGGCAATTAAAAAGGACATGAATTTCAAGACATTTAGGAAGAGCCTCTGCTTTCTATTAGCTTTGCATTTGACCAACTTGTGGTTCTTGAGAAAAGCACTGCAGATCTGAGACCTCCACCCTAACAAATAGTGGAGGTATTGCCATTTTGTATTGTTTTATAATATTATTGCAAGGAAACCACATTAGGGGACTTGATTTTGCCTGCTGAAGCGCTGTATGAGGATATAACAATTTATTTAAAAAGCAGAGAAAGATGCCTTTACGCTATGTGCATGTTTTCATTTTGTGTTTCCTCCAATCAAGGGCTCTTAGACCGGCTTTAAGTCTTGTTGCCAAGGTGGCAACCTTAGTCACCTTGAGTGAGGGAGACATGGCCCGGAAGCCTGGGAGCCTGCAAGGTCACAGAGAGGACTCCTTTACAAAAGGAGAGGAACCCCACATGGACAGCATTCCCCATGATGAATTTAAGACACTTGATGTCCTCATGCATTTCAGGAGGATAATGGGCACTCTTTATTGCTTGGCTGATTTCGCTGTCTCTTCTGCGTCTTTCTCAGAACATTACTGTTATTCTTTTAAACATTTTTCTGTATTATCTAGATTACTCAAGTAACACATAAATATCAGCTCCTTGAAAAAATTAAGACATTACAGAGAAGTTAAAGTCCTCTTGGATCCTGACCACCAATATGGGTTCCTTTTTGCCCTCCTCTCCCTAATACCTCCACACCCCATTTCAGCAGCCAGGCTCAGTTCAGTCTGCGTCCTTGGAAACGTCTTATATACATTTAAGCACAATGCCTGCAAATCAACAGCATTAAACAACTAGATAGGATTCTTAAAAAGGTTTTTCCCCCTACATTGGTATAATATTCTGTGTATCTTTCTGCTTTTTTTTTTTTTTTTTTTTTTACTCATTAATATTTCCTGGAGATCTTTCCATGTTAACCCGTATAGGTCTACTTCATTTGTTTTAATTGCTTCATGACATTTCATGGTACGCCTATGCTGTAATTATTCCGCTTTTATCCTAGACAGGCGCGTTTAATTGTTTTTCCAATTTTCTGCTATGAAAAATGCTGCAGTAGCCTGTGACTTCTGGCACCCAACAATGCTCCTCTAGGTTCATACCGGCAGGTGGGATCGCTGGGCCACACAACACACACATTTTGTGGTTTAACGGGAGCTCTCCAAACTGGAGGCACCAATTCACATTCCGCCAGCAAAGTATGAGGGTTTACACGTCTCTGTATCCTCCCCTGTATTATCAGACATTAAAATGTCTGACTTGAAAGCATGCAAAATGGTGTCTTTTTATTTTATTTCTCTCATTACTAATGAGATTAAGCCACTTGTTTTATGTTTATTGACTATTGGCATTTCCTCCCTATGATTTGTTTATTCTATTGGGTTATTTGCCTTATGGATTTGTAGGAGGTGTGTGTGTGTGTGTGTGTGTGTGTGTGAATGTGTGAGTGTATGTATATATATGGACATATATATACACAGTGTATATATGTGTTTGTGTGTTTGTGTGTGTGTGTGATGTATGTGTATATCTCTATATACACACACACTGTGTTGTAATCTTGTATCTGCCAGATACATTGCTATCTCTCAGACCATGGCCTTCATTTAAATTTGTTTATGGTACCTTTTTGTCACCATTGTTTTTTACTTAGATCTCTTTTTTCTCTCTCTTTTTAAAGATTTTGTTTGTTTGTTTGTTTCAGAGAGAGAGAGAGCAAAACCATGAGCAGGGACAGGGTCTGAGGGAGAAGCAGACTCCCTGCCGAGCATGACCTGAGCACGATCTGTCTAGTTGTATAATGGCGGACGCTTAAGCAAGTGACCCAGCCACGCATCGCTCTTTTTTCTCAAAATTCCTCTTCTTTTCCCCAAATTTCCTTGTCAACATGCTGTGATTATCATCCTGACCACATGGTACACTGGTTCCTTTTCCAACTAATCATATCCAGGAGAGGTTGGATGACCTTGTCGCCACCTACCATTCATAGCTTTAGGCGAGGCGCATGTGAGAAGGAAAGCGTAATTGCTACTAAAATCCATTTGCAGCGGCCTACCTGGGATGTGCGACTTTCCTTCCACATTTTTATCTAGGTTGAGGGTTTAAAGTTTGAGGGAACGTATTTATGGGGATGGCAAGTGCAATTATATGTGGGAGGTTAAGGTGTTTTTTTTTTTAAGCTATAATTGGGAAGGGAAAAAAACCCAACTCAGCAGTTTACCTGCCTTCTACTTTTCAGAAACTATGGGCCCACGACTCCCAAGGCTGTATTCTGGGTTTTATTGTGCACTTCAAATTGGGATATATCTCACAACAGTTGCATTTAATTGGGAGATTATTAAAAAGCATGCACAAATTCAGAGTTTCTCACCCAGAAAATGCTGCCGGTATCCAACCTAAATGAAGCCATTCTTCCCTCTGTGTTCCACTGTCCTGCAAAGAGACATGTAAAGGAGGGTAAACCAGGACAGAACTTTGGTTAGACTGCTGTCTCCGAAACTTCAGTGATTTGAAAACCACCTTTACAAATATTGCCATGACAGCTTTCCTCCTGTGCTGTTATTTACTCAATACTCTTAAGCCACCTATTCTGTGATTGTAAATAAATTTATTGAAAAGGATAAATTTAACTTTTATCATTACCACAATTGTTTTACTTGTCATATATAAAATAGATCATAACCGTGAAAATAAACACAAATTATGTACTAGGGAAATGCTCTGCACCTGTGGCCCACGAGCTCTTGTTAAAAGGGGAGATTTAGCTGGAGTGCCTGGGTGGCTCAGTCCAACTCTTGATTTCAGCTCAGGTCATGATCTCAGGATTGTGAGATTGAGCCTGGCTCCACTCAGTCGGAAGTCTGCGGGAGATTGACCCTCTCCTTCTGCCCCTCCCCCTGCTCAAGCTCTCTCTCTCTCTCTCTTTCAAATAAATAAATAGATAAGTGGATAAAACTCTTTATTTAAAAGGGGGGAGGGGTGCCTGGGTGGCTCAGTCAGTTAAGCATCTGCCCTTGGCTCAGGTCATGATCCCAGAGTCCTGGGTTGAAGCCCCATGTGGTCATCAGTCTCCCTGCTCAACAGGGAATCTGCTTCTCCCTCTCCCTCTGCCCCTCCCCCCCAACTCGTGTCTCTCTCTCTCTCTCAAATAAATAAAATCTTTTTTAAAATAAATAAATAATAGAGTGGTTGATTTATGGACATTGGGGAGGGTGTGTGCTATGGTGAGTGCTGTGAATTTTGTAAGACTGATGAATCACAGACTTGTACCCCTGAAACAAATAATACACTATGTGTTAATTTTAAAATATTTTTTTAAAAAAAGTAAAAACAAATAAATAAAAATTTTACAAAGGGGAAGATTTAGCAACTATTACAAAGAGAAAAAGGTGTTGAATACATAATAGTACCAAACTAAGATTTTCTCTTTGGTGTAAATAGAATGGAGAGAGGATTGAAATGAGGTCTGAGGCTGTGCTGCCCCAAATCATGTCGGGAATCACCACTATCCCACATGCAGGAAAATAGTGGTATGGCCAATGGATTGGAGTATCCCAGTGGAGTAGAGTCTGCTTAGTCTAAGAGAGAGTGCGGGATATGTTCCTAGTTGTTTTCCTAATAATTCTGAGGCCAAGTTGCCTGTTCTTCCAAAGCACATGCTTTGTCCTATCTCCCCTTAAGTGCCATTGATTGAATACATCACCTTCAAATGAATTGATTGACTGTACAGCCCTTTGGGTGTACAGTCAGCCGGCTTGACTCCGGCTAACTTTTTGAGGTTCCTCAAAAAGTTATAAATAGGGGCACCTGGCTGGTTCAGTTAATTAAGCATCTGTGTTCAGTTCAGGATGTTTATCCCAGATCCTGGGATGGGGCCCCACCTTGGGCTCCCTGCTCAGCAGGGAGTATCTTCTCCATCTCCTTCTACCCCGATCCCCCACTTGTTCTCTCTTGCTTGCAAATAAATGGTAAAATCTTTAAAAAAAAAAAGTTAAAAATGGAACTACCCTACCATTCAGTAATCACACGACTGGGTATTTACCCGAAAAAATACAAAAACACTAATTCAAAGGGATTCCTTCGCCCTACGTTTATAGCAGCATTATTTACAATAACCAAGACATGGAAGCAGCCCTACTATCTATCATCTGATGAGTGGATAGAGAAGATGTGGTGTGTATATGTAATGGAATACTATTCAGCCATTAAAAATGAAATCTTGCCACTTGCTACAGCATAGATGGAGCTAGAGGGTATAATGTTAAGCAAAGTCATTCAGTCAGGGGAAGACAAATACCATATGACTTCAC
This sequence comes from Meles meles, assembly GCF_922984935.1. NCBI lineage: Eukaryota > Metazoa > Chordata > Mammalia > Carnivora > Mustelidae > Meles > Meles meles. The sequence continues at coordinate 33,590,463 of NC_060084.1, read as the reverse complement.
TCATGTGAAATTTAAGAAGCAAAACAAATGAGCAAAGGGAAAAGAAGAGACAGACAAAGCAAGGAAGAGTTTCTTAACTATAGAGAATAAACTGATGATTACCAGAGGGGTGGGGAGTGGCAGGTGAGTTAAATAGGTGATGGGGATTAAGGAGTACACTTATGATGAGCACTGGGCGATGTAAGGAATTCCTGAGTCACTGTATTGTACACCTGAAATTAATGTAACATTGTATATTAACTATGGAATAAAAACTAAAACTTAATAAAAAAGGAATGTATGTTAAATTTTATCAAAGCCTTTTCTACGTCTATTAAGATGACCATGTAGTTTTTCTTTACAGCTTATTAATACAGTGAATTACACTGATTGATTTTTAAATGTTAAGCCAACGTTGTGTTTCTGGGATAAAAACCTTCTTTGTCTCTCTATGTGTTGTTGGATTTGATATACTGAAATTTTGTAGGTTCATGAGGGATATTGGTCTGTTTCCTTTGCTGGCAATGTCCTTGTCTAGTTTTGGTATTAGGGCAATACTGAGCTCATACAATAAATTGGAAAATATCTCCTCTATTCCAATTTCCTAGAAGAGTCGTGTAGACTTGGTATTATTTCTTCCTTAATATTTGATATAATTCACCAGTGAAGTCATCTGGCCTGGAGTTTTCTTCATGGAAGATTTTTTTTATTAATTTATTTAAATTTCTTTTCAGTGTTCCAGAATTCATTGTTTATGCACCACACCCAGTGCTCCAAGCAATACATGCCCTCCATAATATCCACCGCCAGGCTCACCCAACCTCCTGCCCCCCTCTCCTCCAAAACCCTCAGTTAGTTCCTCAGAGTCCACAGTCTCTCATGGTTTGTCTCCTCCTCCACTTTCCCCCAACTCCCTCCTCCTCTCCATCTCCCCATGTCCTCTGTGTTATTCCTTATGCTCCACAAATAAGCGAAACCATATGATAATTGACTCTTTCTGCTTGACTTATTTCACTCAGCATAATCTCTTCCAGTCCCGTCCATGTTGATACAAAAGTTGGGTATTCATCCTTTCTGATGGAAGCATAATATTCCATAGTATATATAGAAGATTATTTTTTAATTACAAATTTCTTTGGTAGATATAGGGCTATTAGGTTATCTGTTTCTTCCTGAGTGAGTTTTAGTAATAATTTGTGTCTTTCAAAGAATTTGTCCATCTCATCTAAGTTATCAGATTTGTTGGCATAAAGGTCTTCACAATACTCCCTTTATTATCTCTTTATTCTCTGTAGAATATATAGTGATGTCACTTCTCTTGGTCCTATTATCTGCAATTCTGTCTTCTTTTTCTTTTTTTCTTGATAAGACTGACTACAGGCTTATCATTTTTATTGATCTTTTCAAAGAACCATCTTTTGGTTTCATTGACTTTTTTCTGTTGTTATTCTTTTTTCTATGTCATTGTCTTATCTTCCTGTGTTTCTTACTTCCTTCCTTCTACGTAGTTAAGTTTAATATGCTCTTGCTTTTTAAGCTTTTTACAGGGAAAGCTGATACTATTCTTTTCTAATATAGGTAGCTGGTACTATAAATTTCCCCCACCATACTGCTTTAGTGGCATCCTCCAAATCCCATGTTATTTTAGTTTTTACTCAGTTAAAAATACTTTCTAAATTCCAGTTCATCTTTGACCCATGAGACATTCAAAAGTATATTATTTTGTTTCCAAATATTTAAGGATTTTTCAGGGACTATTCTGTTGCTTGTTTTTTATTTAATTCCATTATGATCATAGAGTATGCTTTGTGTGACTAGAATCTTTTTTAATTTACTGAGACTTTTTTTATAGCCCACAATATGGTCTATTGTTGTAAATGTCCATATGCTCATGAAAAGAATGTGTATTCTGCTGTTGTGTGAAATTGTTCTATAAATGTCAGTAAATAAGTTGTTTGATAAAGTTATTTAGATCTTCTATTTCCTTATTGATTTTCTGTCTACTTGTTCTATATATCATTGAGACAAGAGTACTGAAATTTCTGACTACATTTATGGTTAGTCTGTTTCTTCTTACAATTGTACTAGTTTTGTCTCTTGTATTTTGAAGCTCTGTTATTAGGTGCATAGACATTTATGGTTTGTGATTATTATATGCTCTTGGTGAATTAAACATTTTATCATAATGCAATGACATTCTTCGTCCCAAATGATATTCTTTGATGTGGAATCTCCTTTCTCTAATTCTTCAGCAGTGAATAGATGAACAAACTGTGGTACATTCAACAATGGAATATTATTCAGCAATAAAAAAGAAATGAGTTATTAAGCAACAGAAAGACACAAAGGAGCCTGAAACACACTGCTAAGTGAATGAAGCCAACTGAAAAGGCTACATGCTATATAATTCCAACTATATGATGTTCTGAAAGAGGCAAAGCTAGGGGGCAGTAAAAAGATCAGTCCTTGCTGGGGTGGGGATGGAGGAGTGCTGGTTGGGATGGAGGGATGAGTAGGGAGAGCACAGAGGATATTTAAGGCAGTGTAACTATTCTGTATGGTACTGGAATGATGGACAATGTCATTATACCTTTGTCAAAATCCATAGAATGTACAACACAAAGAGTGAACTCTACTGTAAACTGTGGACTTTAGTTAATAATATATCAGTGATGACTTATCAGTTGTAACAAATGTACCTCAGTAATGTAAGATGTTAATAATAGGTGAAGAGTGGGAGGGTGCATGGGAACTCAGTACCTTAGTTCAATTTTCCCCTAAAACTAAAATTAATAAAAAACAATAAAGTCTTTTTAAAAACCTGAGTTAAGCAGTATACATTGTAGTTAAAGAATATGTGTGTATATAAAGTATGTATTTATTTATAGTGCTTATATATACTACATAACATAGTAGTTGAACCCGTGGATTCTGGAGTCACGCTGTCTGGGTTCAAACCCTGACCCTGTCACTTAAAAACATTGTAACCTTTGGGCAAGTGGCTTAATCAGTCTGTGTCTCAGTTTCCCCATGTAGAAAATAATAATAAAAAAATAAAAATAAAACAATAATAGAATCAGGGTGCCAGGGTGGCTCAGTCAGTTAAGTGTCTGCCTTCTGCTCAGGTTATGATCTCTGGGTCCTGGCATTGAGCCCTGCATCAGGCTCCCTGGTCAGCAGGAGCTCTGCTTCTCCTTCTCCCTCGCCCCCCTGCTGATGCACATATTCTATCTCAAATAAATAAATGAAATCTATTAAAAAATAATGGGATCTATTTCATAAAGTTATTATGTGGATTAAATCACGTGAAGCCTTTGAATAGACCCTGATACATACTAAACACACCTGATGGTATCTATGGTTGATGTTATTTGATCATGAAACTCACTTGAAAAAAGAAAGTCTGAACATCTTTTGGGAGCCACCTCTTGAAATACACTTTCCATGATGAAGAGTGGGATCTTAAAAATGTAAATTTTTATGTATAAGGATGTGAAGTATGCCAATCTAGTATAATTGCCATTTTGCATATTAAATCCGTGGCTTTGGGACTCCCTAATTTTGGTGCTGTTGGCCATAGTGGCATTGGTTTTGGTGACATTTATTTCATTTCTTTCAAAATAAAATATTTCTGAATTTAAGAATTCTGTAAGCACACTTGATTAAAGCACTTGTCTTCTTAACAGCCAGAGGCTTTCCACGGATTCCTGCTCTGGGCAGGCACAAAGCTACTGAACATCTTCTTGGAGCTAGCTCTGTTTCCATGTGCCAGTCAGCTGTAGATGTCACAGCATGGGTGCTGTAGAGATCTCTGCAGGGAAAGATGTGGGCGGCCACACCCCCTTCTCGATACTCTAACTTAAGGGACTACACCTGCGCTGTTGGACCCCCTGGCCAATCACCTACAGTCAGACACCCAACCAATTCAGAGTCTCTACTTTCCCTTTCATTTAAAAAGGATAGGTTCACTAAATATAGAATTCTTAGGTTGACAGTTTCTTTTTCCTTTTAGTACTTTAAAAATGTGATCCCACTGTCTTCTCACATGCATCATTTCTATCTAGAAAGCCATAGTAATCCCTAACCTTTGATTCTCTCTGTATAATGTGTCTGTTTATCTGAAGGTGCTTTCCAGAGTTTCTTCCCATCACTGGTTCTAAGCAAGTTGGTTAGGATATACCTAGCTGTCTCTTTCTTCATGTTTCTTGTACTCAGAACTCACTAAACTTTGTGGAAGTGTGGTTTTATTGTTTTTATCAAATTTGGAAAAAATTTTAGCCATTAGTTCCTCAACATTTTTTTCTGTCCTTCCCTTTCTTTTCTGTATTTCAGGACTCCAAATTCCCATGCATTCAGTGGCTTAATATTATCCCACAGCTCACAGATCGTCTGCTCATTTTATAAAATTCTCTTTCTCCTGATCTTTTGTTCTGAATATTTTCTATGGCCATGTCTTCAAATTCACTAGTGTTTTCTTCTGTAGTCTCTAATCTACCAATAATCCTATCCAGTGTAGTTTTTATCTTAGATCTTGTAATTTGCTTTAATTAGGTAAAGGGCGCCTGAGTAGCTCAGTTGGTTAAGCATCCAACTCTTGATTTTGGCTCAGGTCATGATCTTAGGGTCATTGGATCAAGCCCCTCATCGGGCTCCATGCTCGGCCTGGAGTCTGCTTGTCCCTTTCCCTTTGCTCCTCCCCCCACTCACACTCCTTCTCTCCCTCTCTGTCTCAAATAAATAAATAAAAATATTTAAAGATGTGTTAGGTGAGTTCAAAGAAGTCTTTGGTTTGGGGGTAATTATTCCCCACAATTAAGGCAAACTGTTCTGTTGAATCTCGAAGTTTTCGAACTTCAGTGGTTGGTAATAGGCACTATTCCCAGGCCTGTGTAAGCAATGGGCATCATTCTCTATCTTTTGTATAGGATTTCCCCTGGCCTTGGGTAGTCTTCCCAGGCACACACTTTTACTTCTCAGCCAAATACTTAAGAAGAACCATGTTCAGATCTTTGGCGTTCTCTCTCTATGCAGATCCCCCTCTGGTACTCCTCTGTAAGCTCTAGCTGCCAAGGTCAATTTCTTACACACATCTGTATCGACTCAACTCCAGGATTCCATTCACTCCACCTGGGTTCACCCTCTGCGCTGTGGCCTGGAACCTCCCTCCAGGCAGTAAGCTTGGGAAACCACAGGGTCACCTCATTTGTTTCCCTTCTCTCAAGGATCACTAGTTTTTTTATTAGCTAACATCCAGTGTCTTGCATCCTGTTGTTTCCTACATTTTTGTCCATTCTCCTGGTTTGTCTTAGGTAGGAGGGTAAATTAAGTCCTTGTTATTACATTTTGGCTAGAAGTAAAAATCTGGTACTTACTCTCACTTTAGTAGGGTTTCAGTCAAGAGAGGAAACAATGCATGTACTCAATCCACCATATTGAAACAGAAGCACAAAAAGCACCTTTTTAAAGAGGATGCTGATATTTATAGTATCAGAACCTCTATAACACAAGCTTACGGCCTTGTAATTATTTATTCAAATTCATAATCTCTAAATGGACTTCTTAAGGAGAGGAAACAGCGTCTCATTCATTTTGGGGTTATCTTAGGGCTAAATGGGAGTTCTATAAATATTTGTTGAATAAGTGAGTAAATAATGTCATTACTGGTAAGGTTGCAAAAAATAAGGAGTTAAGACTAAAGGTAAGTGTGATTTTAGTTAAGATCTTGTAGGGAAATGCAGTTTGTAGGGAAACACGGGACAGTATTTTTTAGACTGCAGCTTTTCAGGAGATGTTAACATTAGCACCTGTTTCTGCCTTTGTGGCAGCAAGCACTTCTTTAAAATGCTGTCATACATTGTTCTGGTAGGATGTGTCCTCAACACTTGGGAGAATTTTATTCTTGGCCATTAATTCTGGTCGTTTTCTAATCAGATCTCTGTGTAGAAATTATTGTGGAAAAACAGAAAAATACATTTTTCCAATCCATCTACTTCCTTTTTTTATTTCTGTGTAACACAAATTTAATATTTTAAAGAATTCTTAAGGTTCAATGTGTAGTGATAAAGGCAAATGGATATATTTTAAGATCAAATTTCCTCAGTTTTTTTTTTCCTTTTTAAAGAGTGTGGAACTGTATGATATATTTATTAAATCTTTCAAAGATTCAGAAGCTGAGAAAATTGAGATAATCTAATAATGTCACTTATTAATTCCTTGGCTTTTAAAGTCAGCATAGCATAGTGGTCTCAAGTAACTGTGGAGTCTGATTGCTTTTGTTTGGCCTCATTTTTGCTAGCTGTCTGAACTTGAGCAAGTCACTTGACCTTTCCAAGCCTCAGTGTGCCTTGCGTAAAATGGGCTAGTAATAGCACATTCTCAGTTGTTATAAAGATTAAAATGGTTATTGCTTATGAAATGCCTTAAGTGGTGTCTGATACGTGGTAAGTACTAGGTAAGCATAAGTACACAAAAATAAGATAAAACAAAGTGAAATAGAATAAAATAAGAATAAAACCTTACTCCATCTTTTAGCATTTTGTCTCATTCTGCCTTTCCCAAGAAGTAAAATCTCCACTGTCTGTTTTGTCAAAATATTTCTTACCTTAATAGGCTGCCTTTTTGGAAATCAGTTGAATATAGAAGGTAAAGGAATCTTTCCTAATTTCCTTTTTTTTTTCCCCCTTTTTATTGCTAATTTCCTTTTATAGATCTTTTATGCAGCAATGATTCCTGTCTCCCTACTTATTTCACTGGGTCATGGCTAAAATTAACAAGTCAGGAAATGACAGATGCTGGAGAGGATGTGGAGAAAGGGGAACCCTCCTCCACTGTTGGTGGTAATGCAAACTGGTGGGTCATGTTTAACCAGACTTTTTCCTTGACCTTCCCCTATCCTTTAGTCAAAACCTTCAGTTTTCCTCAGCTCTACCTGAAATTCTGCCTCTGAACTGTCCCCTCCCCCGTACCAAGATGACGCCAAGGATTTCTCATCTTAAGGTCTGATCTACCTTCACCTGTTTTGTGGCTATTACCTGGCATGCTTTAACACCACAAATATGTTTTTCCATCCACACTGAGTTCCTTCCTAATTTAACATCCTTAGTTTCTACAGTATTCTGATTTCATAGGTATCTAAGGCTTGCAGCATTATTTCAGGTTGTTAGAGACATACTTTTTTTTATTAACATATAATGTATTATTAGCCCCAGGGGTACGGGTCTGTGAATCACCAGGTTTACACACTTCCCAGCACTCACCATAGCACATACCTTCCCCAATGTCCATAACCCAACCACTCTCTCCCAACCCCCCTACCCCCGGCAACCCTCAGTTTGTTTTGTGAGATTAAGAGTCTTTTATGGTTTGTCTCCCTCCTGATCCCATCTTTTTTCATTTATTCCCTTCCTACCCCCCAGGCCCCCCACGTTGCCTCGCAACTTCCTCATCAGGGAGATCATATGATAATTGTCTTTTAGAGATATACTTTTTGATTTACTATCCCTTTTCCACTTTTAAGCTTATTTATCTATTATGTTAATTTGTTATTTATTTATATTCTGTATTTTATATAATGATAGAATTTTTAGTATGTACTTAGCATATCATTGTCCAGATTATTAAGAAGTTGTTAAAAAAAATGCTTAATCAGCAATAAGTGATTGACTTTATTTTGTAAATACAGCTCAGCTAATAGCTTTTTGAAATTTGTATTGATTTATGTTTTTATTCTGTCATCTCAGCCTATCTGATGCCCTCTTTGGGGACTTCTGTGCACAATGCATATCCTTATATCTATTTCTAGCTTGGTATTTGAGGCAAGGGAGACCCACAAGGAAAACTCCGCAGAAACAAGGATACGCCTAAAATCAAAATTTCCTAATTAGAATTAATTTCAATGCAGTCCAGTCCCATCCAGCATCAGGAGGCTTGACAGCTGTCAAAAGCCCATCTCAAACCCACGGTGCACGTCGCTCTCTCTGCCTGCCTCCCTGGGGCAGTCACTGTTCTCAGTGTGTAGATGGTAGAAGCTCTGTGGGTGTCTGACAAGAGAACCTCAGTTAGGCAGATAGGCAGGCTACACTTACTTCATCACACGGCAGCCCTGTGCAATGACGAGTTCTTATTGGGAGGGTGGGATAACGTGTAGCTTAAATAAAGCCACATTGTGATGTCATGGTTTCTAAACAAACTCTCCTGGTGGATACGGGCCTGACACTTCTGAAGTTGCTGGTATAATTGAACATGAACATGTGGAAAGGACAAGTCAAGGCAGAATGATGAAATTCTTGAATGCTTTTGTTTAAAATTACTCTCATATATGTGTGTGTGGAGACACACACACACACACACACACACACACACACACACCACGCACCTGCATATGTGAACTGTTCCTTGGGTGGTTTTTTTACCATTTTATCCAATCAAACACAGGCAGCTCCTACTGTGATCCTTCTGTAGATGAGTTCGCTAAATATTTGGAGAAATAAGAGGGTATCTTTTGTGTCTGTAGTAGTGGATTTTGCTGGCTCTTAAAACATTATCTTTTATAAGTCCCCAAGTGTTCGAAGTGAGGAAACCATCTTTCCTTTGAATTTAGCAAATAGCATTTATGTGTATACATGCTTATGCCATCTACTCACTTACCCTGTAATTGAAACACTATGGAAAAGCAAACCATAAGCTTTTAACATTGTCAGGCGTGAGCTTCTCCTTCTCATCTTCTCCTAAATTGATGTTTAGAAGAACAAGAGGCCTCTCTGGTTCCGTGTTTATAAACCTTACCAGGGATGGGGGCTTGGGGGGGAGGTCAATGCCTTCTTAGACTCAGAATCACATGATAGTAAGTGAATCTAAGTAATGGCTCAAGTGCTTTCTAAGCAGTGGTTCCACCGATAATCACACACATCCTTCTTTTATTTAGTAAATGCCGATAAAAGCTAAAAAGAAAGCAGTGCTATTTGCATGTTTCACACTCTTACTCAATCTGGAGTCCAGTAATTCAGTAGTCTCATGTGGGAGCCAAGAGAGGCAAACAGAACTGATTTCCAGAATCCCCTAGTGGGTGCCCATGGATCCAGGGGTCAGGTGTTTTAAGGTGTGAGACAAAACTGGAAAGGTTTTGCTAGTATGGTGACCTGGCATGCTGGCGGAGAAACCAAATGCTGCCCTTGGGAAGTTTAAGTCTCTCTCCTCCTTGAATGAGCTCTGTTCTAGGATGGCCCTCCTGTGAGGGTATTGTACTTACCATGGAGTTAAATGTCAAATCGTCACATCGTTAGAATGTAAGCAATTAGAACAAGATTTATGTTTGTAAAAACATTTGATTATCAAAGTAAGTAATCAGGGTACATGGAAGAAAGATAATGCAGAGATGTGGGTTCTGGAGGCAGATGACCTAGTTTCAAGTCCCATCTCCACTTGCTGAGTGATCTCAGGCTCGTCACTTACACTCTCTGGGCCTCAGATTCTTTCTCTATGAAATGGGGGAAATTATAGCTAGCCATACATTTGTAATGAGTGTTAAATGCATGGATATGTGCAAAACAATTCATAAATAATAAGCACTAAATAAATGCTAATTATTATGATTTTATTAATACATATGAAGAAAGGATTTTCACAGCTAAGATATCAAAAGAAGTGGAGGTGTTGAGACACCCTCTGACTTTAAAGGATAAATTCCAGTATGAAATGAGGCCCTGTCTGACAACTAGATCCCGTATGACAGAATGGTCTGGCACGGATATGTAAATGTCAGACTTCAGCTGGGGAAAATGTTTAAAGGTGCCAAAAATTATTTTGTGGGTTTTTTTTTTTCAAATTAGGAAATCCTCATTCTTGTCTAACTTGTTCTCCCTTAGCACTATCTCTTACTCTATGTCTGCGTGTGTATCTGTCTTCCAAGCCTTGTTTTTTTTAGAACTGGTTGTGAATTCTTTATTCTCTCACATAGACATATGACAATGGGGGAGGAAGGATATGTATTTCTTAAATATCAGTAAGAAATCTGTCTTGCCATCTCTACAGAGTGGAAAATTCAGCAAGGAGAGTCTGTTAATTTCATCCCCCTTTCAAGTCCCATTCAACAGTGTACTTAATGGATGGTGCAGATTAACCAGACATTTCCACCATGAGTAATGGTGAAGCCTTCAGAACTTTGGGGTGGGTGTGGATTTTGTATATACCAAAGGGAATCCTTGGGATGACTTTTGAAGCAGTCTCTTTGGGGACTACACTAACAGTCTCTGTATCTAGTCTAACATACAGACTAACAGTCTCTGTATCTAGTCCACTCCTAGGCTACTAAAACCCATTTGTCCTTAAGCATGGGAGCCTGAAAGTACCTGCAAAGTTGGGATCTCTCCTTGAGGGAATCCTTAACCAAAACTGCCAGGTATATGGGTCTGACTACCCCAGTTCCCTCGCACTTTGGCTGGGGGAATTCTGAGGCATGTATGTTGCACAGTTTTCCAGGGTTTCCCTCTGAGTCACACACTGGAGTGTCTGACTTCCCATTGCTCCCATTCCCTAGCCTCCTTCCCTCTCTCATGACTCCCATCACTTCCCTGAGCTCCCTGCACCACCCCAGAAACCACCTGGCTCTCTGATCCCTGGCTCTGGGTCTCTTCTAAGATGGTATATACATCATAAAGGCAGAAGGCCATCCACTAAGCCTGGATTAGGTTTTGCCAAAACTACTCTGGGCCCTGTATTGGCAGGGCACAATTAAAGACCATTGCTTCCCCTGGGTTTGAAATTCTACCCACTCAAGGCACAGCTTATCATGGATGCAGACCTGTCAGAGTTTAGACTGTTGGGAAGTAGGCAAGAACCACAGCCACTCATTTGCTTACTTAACCTTCTGTCTGCAGGACAGCCAATTTTTCTTGGGGGTAGAAGATTTTAAGAGCAGCAGACTCACTTCTAGCATCCAGCATGCTGTGAATGCTGGTTTCTAAGCATGGGTGGGCCTCAGAAAATGCTCCTATCCATCTCATCCACTCTCTTTACTGACCTATCAGACGAGTACTTTGCTGTTATTCTAGTACCAACCTAGCTAAACCAGCCACCATACCCACCACTGTGTAAAGAAAACACCTGCTTCCTATAAGGTTCTCTAGCTGATGGGAAAAATGGGCTGGTTCACATAATCTCTTACTGCACACGAACTCATCCTTTGGCAATCTGAGACCAAGAGTGCACATTTAGCCAGGTGGATCTCTTAAAATCATCTCCTTTACCATATTCTTCATTTTAGTCTTATCCCTATCTTCTTTCCTGTTTTGCTTTATCACCTTTGTGATGCTTTAATTCTCAGCACACCAGCTGAAGCTCTGTGAAATCTGTATCACAGTATATTAGCATTCCAGAATACATGCAATCCCTGAGTAGACAATAAATTTGATTTTGCACAAGTGGCATCCTTTATACTTTGCTCATAAGGCAATCTCTCAAGTGTATCTTTTTTTTTTTTTAAACACAACACAAATAGTCTGGTGAAGTAAAAATGGGTTGCATGATGGGTTTTGTGCTCAGCAGAAAGAACTTGGACAAAGCAGCCGTGCTGATGTTCTTATTTACAAAGGTTGCCGTCTGGGAAATTAGTGTCTGCTGCTGCCAGTAATTAGGAAAATTTAGGACCCCTAGTGCTCCAACATCTTGCATTAAAGGTTGTATGTCATCAGTGTTTTCATGAGAATTTGCTGGATTTCTGTCATTAATAACAGGCATAAACCCAGCAAGCAGTAGAATATGCATTACATTTAATCAATTTGCTATTTGTATTCATTATGTATGTCCTCCATTTTGAGTCATGAAAAATTGAAAGGCCGTTACAAATAGAAGGAGCATCATGGATTACAAATGATGTAACAAGAGCATAAGCGCTATTAATTGGTCAATTGTGCTTGTCAGTACATTTAAAGTGATTAAGGCAGAAAGATTAGAAGGGACATGCATGCGCTTGGGAAGGAGAAGCCCAGGAACACTGGGGTGCAGCTGAGTGCCTCGTGCCCACATAAATGCAGCAAAAGCCAACAGAATTTATTCCAACAAATTCATTCAACAAGTGTTTGTTGAGCATATGCTGTGTGTCAGGGGTTGTGCTGAGTGGTGGAAATATAGCAGAAAAAGTAAAGAGGTCTTTGACCTCAGGGGCTTATAGGTGGATAGGTGGGTGGGGAGGGAGAATTGTGAATAATACATAATACGTAGATATAGGGGTGCCTGTGTGGCTCAGTAGGTTAAGCCCCTGCCTTCAGCTTGGGTCATGGTCTAAGGTCCTGGGATCGAGTCCCACATCAGGCTCTCTGCTCAGCAGGGAGCCTGCTTCCACCCCTGCTCTGCCTGCCTCTCTGCCTACTTGTGATCTCTCTCTCTCTCTCTGTCAAATAAGAAATAAAATCTTTAAAAAAATAATAATACATAGATACAGATATGTAACACAGCTATGTAATATCTGGTAGTGGTAAGACCCGTGAAGATCACTAGAACAAGAGAATGGCATTGAGAGTGACGAATGGTAGTGAAGGTAGTCCTCTTGGGGAAGTGACATGTGAACAGAGGTTTAAATGAAGAGAGAAGGAAGATAAGCCATGTGGCTCTGGGGAGACGGCAGGACTATTCCATTCATATGAATTGGTCCAACACCTCAACTTCTATTGTAACTCTCAAGAATACAAGAATCCTTTTAATTCTTTCTGTTGGCTTGACCCAATGGAACCGCTTCTCCAGAGCTGGAAAACTCTATCAGTCGTCTCCCTACTACCCCCTTCTGTGGTAGCAGTTCTGTTAAAGCGAAACTGATGGCTTTAGTTAGCATTTTAAGTGCAGGCATCTTGAAGTCCTCATCATGGCTCACAAAGCCCTCGGTGACCAGGCTCCCATCCCACATTGCATACCAGTCTTCTCTCTTTTGCTAAGTTCTAGCCCCTGATCTTTCTGTTGCTCACACTGATAGCTCTTAGCTGTCTCTCTGCCCGGTACATTCTGTCCTCAGACTCAGACCTCTGCCGCCAGATCATCTCCTCAGAGAAGCCTGCCCTGACTAGCAGATCAAAGTCATTTCTTGGTCTCTTGCTATTTATTAGGTCCTCCTGCTTTGTTATCATCATGGCCCTTACTATTACCTGAACTGCCTGCTCTCTGCTTGTTTCTTGCGTAGCTCCCACTTTTGTGTATATACACCATGAAATCAGACACTCATCACCTGAGTTCACTGCTGTGTTCCAGCACCTACAACAGTGCCTGGTGCAAAGAAGAGGCTCAAACGCTCAAGACGAGGGATGGAATGACTGGGTTAATGGGTGAGTCAATCAATCAGTCAGGTAATCAGCCAAAATAAAGGTTAAAAAGGACAGTTTGGTTTCTGCTTTTTTATTCAGGTAGCTATTTAAAATTTTGCCTGACGGGGCGTGTGGGTGGCTCAGTTGGTTGAGCAACTGCCTTCGGCTCAGGTCATGATCCCGGACTTCCCGGATCGAGTCCCGCATCGGGCTCCCAGCTCCTTGCAGAGTCTGCTTCTCCCTCTGACCTTCTCCTCTCTCATGCTCTCTCTCACTCATTCTCTCTCAAATAAATAAATAAAATCTTTTAAAAATTAAATTAAATTAAATTAAATTTTGCCTGAAATCCACAAAGAAGAAATGGATGCATATTCTGAGCAGGGCTGTGCAAATGGAAGTCATTAGCTCACATCGATATTTGTGCTATTTTGTTCATTTGTCTAGGATCTCTCGCTATACCTTTTTAAGTAACTTAGTATTTCTTTTCAACGTATTGAATCATTTTTTACAGGCTAAGTGGTATAAGAGCTGATGGTCTACAGCCATGGTTTGAAAACCCTCACACACAGTACAGTCACCTGGGGGTCCCTTGTATGTACCTACCTCTGGATCCCCTAGCAGGCCAGTTGGTTCAAAATCTCTGGCCCAGGGTCTTACTAGACCAGTGGATCTCAACTCTGTATGCTGCTCATGCATATACAGAGTTGAGATCCACTGGTCTAGTAGAAGGATGGACGTATAAAGAGCAAACCACAAAAAAAAAAAAGAAAGAAAAAAGAGCAAACCACAGATAGTGGGTCAAGAACCATAACAGCAGGTGGGCGTGCACGGAAAAATGATGATATTTCTATTTGGTGCATAACTATAACTCAAAAAGAAATGTTTTTAGGAACCCAGAGGCCAAATGACCTGGTTACATAGCAGATAAATATTTCATTTATTTATTACCCACTCCCACCCCCCAAAAACTGATCAAAAAGTGACAAGTATCAGGCATTAAATAATTATTTTTCCTATGTGGGTCCAAACAAAGGATTTTATTTTTCTATATAAGCCAGGAGTTATTGTATCCTTAGGCAAATAAAAAATTTTAATTAAAATATAGTGTCTTTCCTAACTGGCAGACATGAGAGAAAGGAAAATAGGAGAATCCACAGGGTAACCGTCAAAGGGAAAGAATTAACATGTCCTCTAAAATTATTTTAAAAGGTCAGAACTTTCCGAAGTGCGGTGGTGAAGATGATCTGAAACTCTCTTCCTCAGCCTGCCTGTGCCTTTGATGGTGGGCATTGAAGTGTTTAGACTGGGAAAAAGGCAGATCTTTCTGGGTAATTAATTGTGGTTTAGGTTATTCAGCTGAAGATCAAGTTTTGCTTCCCCCTCCCCCTTGACTTGGATGAAAAAGAACAAGAAAGTGAGAATGATTTCATAAGAGCTTAACTGTTGTTCAGAGTGGCACCTCTAAGTAAAATATTGGTAAAATATTCCTGTCTTTTGTCTAGTGATAAAAGGTGAGGTTTTAAAAAGCAATGTTTGCAATCTGATCGGCGCTTCACAAGAGTCCGTTAGCATGTTGTAAGAAAGTTTGCATCTTGTCCTCACCCTTTTGGCCTCTCTTGCTTTACAACGCTCTCTGCTCCTCGCAGGGAAGACCAAAGTGTCCAGCCACCCTATAAACTCAGATGAACTCCTCTGAGGCTAGGAAGAGCGGCTGACAAACCTCTAGATATCTGCACTGCCACCCTGTCCCCTTGGATTTTACAGTTACCAACAGTGGGTGATCTTGAGAAAGGCTCACAATTTCAGAGAAGCCATGTACTAGAATACTTAAAGAAAGTGATATTTTATAAAATAGAGGAGTGACCTGGGGGAGGAGAAGGACGGAAGCAAGGAGGACCTAGCAGCCTCTCCAGAAATGAAGGTGACCAAGATGGCCAGCCCAGGCAGGTGGCTCCCTGAGGACACACTCCACTGGGAGAAGCAATGGATCTCAAGGCTAGCTGTATACTGGGGTCACCTAAGGTGCTTGAAAAATCCTGACACCTGAGCCCCCTGCCCAGATTCCTGGGAGTCAGGGGTGCTGGGTCTAGGCATACCTTATAAAAGCTCCCAGGGGACCTGAATGTGCAGGAAGGGCTGGGAACCACTGATGCCATCCCAGATTAGTGACCAGAGTAACCAGGGAATTATCATTGGTGGCACAATCCACTGAGCTCAAGGTCTCGGCATACCCGGGGCTCGGCAGAGGGCAAAAACTCATCATCAAGGGAGACACTGTGGTGGGAAAAACTGAACACAACCACAGTGGGGTAATTGTTCCCTTCTTTCTGTGACTTCCTGACATCTTGCCCTGCAGAAACTGCATTGGGCAAGACAGACATTGCTGTCAGATAGATGCCCATCGTTTAGATCCCTCCTTCGGCTAATGATACTGTGGTGAGAAAAGCCACTTGCAGATGAAGTGAATACTTGAGAGAGAATCAGAAGCGGAGTGACAGTGGGCCTGGTAAGCTCTACTTTGAAGGAGAGCAGGTGAGTCTTTGGGGAGGTTTACGCAGAGATCCAAGGCAGCCTGAGACACACAGGCCAGTGCCGCCAGGGCTCTGGGGTGTAGAGACACCATGTGATTTCACACCTCCTGCATGTTCCCAGGACAAATCAGAGTTGGGGAGAAGATCCGGAAGGGGAAGAAGCCAAACAAGGGTGCAATGGAGGTGAAATTCCAGATGCAACATGGTCTCAAGGGAGGACCTTGGGGTTTGCCCAGCCTTGGGGCCGAAGAGTGTGAGGTCTGTGTACTCCCACAGGGGCTACACATTGGCGAAAGGCCACCAAGGCTTGATGGGCTTGCTGTAGAAGAAATGTAGCTCCAAGGCCTAAGGAGCATCTCCTGAAGGTCACAGGTGGAAGCTGGTAGCGGCATAGGCTCCAGAAGCTGGGAGATGGGTGCACACGCTGATAAAGGGATCCAGGGGGATCTGGGCAGGATACCGACTACCTGCTGCTGCCCCAGCAAAGCATCACGTCCTGGCTGGGTGTATTTCTCTTGAGAAATCCTAGAGCGTATTTCTGCATTCCCTCCTCTGATTGAATAGATTTCCTCCCATTACCTTTCTCTTCCTTACCGCCCCGTTCCTTGTTTTCATTGTTTTCTGTTTCTTGTGATCAGCGTGGGAAGTCTAGGAAGTCTGGAGGAGGATGCAACTAAGGGAAGTGGGACAAGGAGGTCACTCTGACCTGCACAACAGCGTGGATGATCTCTGCAGCAAGAGACAAGATACCCACCCAAAGGGACCCTTATAATGGGAGACTTCTCCTCACACAAGAAGTCAGGTACCAGGTGATCTAGATTTGACTTAGTTGCTCAAAATATCAGGACTCAGTAAGGGTGTGATACTGTGATTGATAGTAAGAAACATATATTTGGTCTTTGTTCCTCACTCCTGGCCCAGACATCCTAAAACTTTTGGAACTTCCTAGCTGAGGAGAGCTAAAGGTGATGTTGTTATGTTAATCAGGCAACTTTTGGATCCCACCTTAAGGATGGGGGCTGGTTACCAGGAGAACCAACCATGTGATCAGAGGGTTGGAACTTTCAATCCCACCCCCAAGCTCTAGGGAGGGGAAAGGGGCTGGAGGTTGAGTCCAATCACCAATGGTCAATGATTTAATCATTTGGGGAGATTTAGGGAGAGGGGAACACTCAGAGAAAGCATGCAAGCTCCTCACCCTTTTTCAGGACCTTGCCTGGTGCATCTCTCCTATCTGGCTGTTCCTGAGTTCCATCCTTTTATAACAAACCAGTAATCTAATAGGTAAAATGTTCCTCTGAGTTCTGTGAGCTGCTCTAATGAATTGAACCCAAGGAGAGCATTAGAACCTCTAGTCTGTAGCCGGTTGATCAGAAGCACAGGTGACAATGTGGACAATTGGCATCTGAAGCAGGGGTGGGGGAGGGGAGTCTTGGGGGACCGAGCTCCCAACCTGTGGGATCAGATGCTATCTCCAAGTAGACAGTGTGAGAACTGAGTTGAATACTTGTAGGACACCAGCTGGTGTTGGAGGACTACCCATTGATGTGGAAACTGCCCTCACCCCCAAACACACACATGTTGAACCTGGGTGCAGAATTATAAAGGGCTTCTCTGCCATCCTCCTGGCCTTCATCCATCTTGGTGGCCACATGGCTTCTAGCATCATGTCCTCACACAATAATATCCAAAATCAGGGAGGGAGGGATTGGCTTTTCCTCACACGTCACTCTCCAGTCAAAAAGCAAAATATTTTCCAGATCCAGGCACAGAATCTGTAAATATAGGGTTGGGCAGGTATCACCTTCCTATTACTCAGTTTTAAGGATGGTTGAGGAAAGGTAATGGCATTTTGGCTTCTTCCTGCCAGTCCCTGCAAAAGGAGGTACTGGTTATTCTCCAGTTGTCCCTTTGGATTCATCCTCTGCCCTTTTCTGCCCTGCTCCTTACGCCATGCTCTTAGAGGCTGATACCTATAGATTTCACCACCAGGATTTGTCCTTTGGGTTTTAATGGGATTCAACCCAGGGGAGGCCCAGGAGGAGTTGGGAGGGAGCAGGAGAGAAGTTGAGGTATTTATTCCCTCTGCTCGGAGACTGCCAGACCACAGTCTGGCAGGGTCTGTGTTTCCCTGCTAAAGGACCAGGTCCGGAAGATAATGCTTCCTGCTACCTTATGAGGTACTGATTTACCTTCTCTACTTAGATCTACAGTCCACGTGGCATGGATCTTCTCCTTCTGCTTTTTATTTTGAAAGTTTCCAAATCTACTGAAAAGGTAACTTAATAAAACTCTTATATCCTTCAGTTTGATTCCCCAGTGGTTAATAGTTTGTCACATTTTCTTTATATCTCTCAATATAGAGACACAGAGAGACAACTGACCCTTGAACAGTGTGGGTTTGAATTTCATGAGCCTACTTATATGCAGATTTTTTTCAATAAATGCAGTACAGTACTATAAATGTATTTTCTCTTCCTTATAATTTTCTTAATGACATCCTCTCTAGCTTACTTTTTTGTAAGAACACAGTATAACATATACGAAATATGTGTTAACCAACAGTTTATGTCATCAGTAAGGCTTCCAGTCAACAGTAAGTTATGAATAGTTCAGTTTTGGGGGAGTCAAAAGTTATATGTGGATTTTTCAACTGCTGGGGGTTGGCCCTAACCTCTGAGTTGTTCAGAGGTCAACTGTGTGTAGATATATAGTAGATAAGTCACTGAGCCGTACAATTTTGGGTTTTGCTGAACCATTTGAATGTTCTAGATGTCTTGACATTTCACTTCTTCACTTCAGCATGCATCTCCCAAGGATAAAGACATTCACCTACCCAACACCCCAAAATTAACACTAATTCAATAATATTACCCAATTTGGTCTTTTAAATTTTTTTGCTTAAAAATACTTGCTTGATAATCCCTGACATTTGAGTGGTTTGTAGCTGACAAAGCACTTTCATCATTATTTCATTTCATAACACACTTTTTGAAGCAATTGTTATCATCCTAGCCTTATAGATGAGGAACTGAAGAATCAGAGAAGCCAAGTGACCCACCCCGGGTCACACAGCTAACAAGTAACATGACTGGGATACCATGGCAAGCCTTCCAACTCCAAGTCCCACACACTTTCCATGATATTTTGGCCAGAGTATTAGTTTTTCCAGAACTTAAGCCCCTCAACACTTCCCTTATTTTTTTCCCTACCAACCTACCTATCCACCAAAAATAATGAGGCTCCTGTCCTCCAGCTTCAGACAGAGATACTCTGAATATGCTAGTTTTCCACCTTGGCCTCTATTTGGTGTAGAAGAATGCTAGGCAATGTGTTTGGACCCTGCATTTAATTTAAGCTAGCATGACTGATTACACAGTATTTCTTTACTGCATTATGCTTGATTCTCACCTTCATACCCTGACACAGAGTGGAAGAAAACTTCCCTCTGAAAACCCCTGGATTTTATCCTCCCTGGTGGGAAGAAGCTGCTTTATGCTGCTCAATAAGCAGGTGAAAACACGGGTCCTTGAAGCCCCACCAGGGCAGGATTTCAGACTCTCGGCTGCCAGACCTCCCTCTCAAGCATTTCCAGGACCAGCCCCTCTCTGTGCTTTGCCACTGTCATGTACCAGCCCCAGCCATGTCCACTCTCACTGGGAAACTGCAGCAGCCCCTCACCTGGTCCTAGATGGCCCTCTGCCCTTCGTTCTTATCTCCTGCTCTCGACAGGTGAACCTCATCAGTGATGTCCAATGACCCTGGAATGAGGGCTGCAGTCCATGCTGGGGCCTGTGCCACCCTTCCTGACCAGCCCCCACTGACCTCACAGCCACCCCTCACACCGTGCTCTCCACTCCATCCCGAGTTGAGGCTACACCAACCTTCTTTTCCTTAAACAAGCCCGGCCCCACCTCAGGGCCATTCTACCTGCTTTGTTGTCTGCCTGCAATGCTTTGTCCCCCATATCTACCCCCGGTCACTGATCCTTCACACCTCAGCCCTGAGCGCCAGCCTAGATCCTCATAAATGCTTTCCTCTTTTTCCTGAGTGCAGCCCCAGCATCTCCTCGTAAGTGCTCAGCAAAGTGTTCATATCCCCCTATATCTCTTGAGGAGGAAGGGAGACCCACAGGGGGGCAACACATAAAGTCACACCACAGGTCACTATCAGAGCCATGGTCTTTCTCACCCAAAGCTGCTGCTTCAGGAAGGAGGCCCCTCCTGCTTCATCCTTGGGCTCCATAGCCAAGGAGACGTCCCCTCGCCCCTGCCACTGTCACAGGACACTGTCCATGTGAGGAGACAGAAACTCCGTCCCAGCCTTCCTTTCATGTTTTCTCATGAGTCTGCACCTGTTCACCCATCCATTCGTTCATCTCCTTCCCTATGACCATTCCCCTACTTATCCAGTATTAATGAGTTTAATTACATGTGTGGCATTGTGCTATTCATAGGGACACAGTAGTGAGCAGAACAGACATGTTGCTGTCCTCAGGGAGTCACCATGTACTAAAAACGACAGACTAAGTCACGTACGCCGATGAGAGAATGTTGGATGGTAGCCAGAGGGCAGTGCCAGGAAGGAAACCCGGAGAGCAACGCGATGCAGGAAGCAGGGGGCAGTTCCCCACTTGGCTTCAACCCATCTTCCTCCTTCTTAACAGAACCCCAGTTGCTTTCAGT
The DNA here is from genome assembly GCF_922984935.1 of Meles meles. Lineage (NCBI taxonomy): Eukaryota > Metazoa > Chordata > Mammalia > Carnivora > Mustelidae > Meles > Meles meles. Next base: position 33,569,982 of record NC_060084.1, on the reverse strand, counting down.
TGTCACCCCCCTCAAACATCCCCTGGGCCTTAGGAGAAACCACCCATCCCAATGCCCACATCCCAGGGTGGACTGGATTGCCCCAAGGATAATTCCACCCTCTTGAGAGTGATGGGATCAAAGAAGGAGTATATGACTCATTTCAGGCCAGGCAATTCCTCTAGCGAGGCAGGAACTTCTATGGAAAGTGTCCTTGCTTTAAGAGAAAGCCACAAAAAGAGATGGTTTCTCCTCTGCCTCCGGATGTGGTCATATCCGGATGTGATGGCTAGAGCTGCTGCAGCTACATGCCCCCAGCGGAGGGTGAAGCCGGCCCCACACCAGCTGAGCCGAGATGCATGAACAGGGGCCCTGATGACACCGGTGAGCTGCTGTTTCAATCAGTCCTGGGGCCCTCAGACTTCCCATCCAGAAGAGATCCTAAGTTACCATTTAACATCCCCTTTTCTTATAGCCCATCGAAAGCACCAAAATTGACAGAGACGTGGACCTCACTGCTTTGTCTCTAGCTCGGACCGTGGTGCCTGATACGTAGTAGACGCTCAATAAATGCTAATGGAATGAATGGTATGTCCTATGTAAGATCCCCCAGAAGCAGACCTGCAGACAAGGCTTCCTGGGAAAGTGCTGTGTTATGGAAATACTCCCAGGGTGGATCAGTAAAAGGAAGCAAAAGAAGGCAAGACAGGGGAAAGCCAAGCACCGAGAGGAACTTAACCAAAGCCCCCTCTGGGGGCAACTTCCTCCTGATCCCCCAGGGAACTCTGGAGTCCACTCCTCCTAAATTGTCCCACCTGCAGCAAGGGGCTGGCCTTTCTTAATCCCACTCCTCAGTCTCTAGCTAAAGGCCATCTCAGGAGGATATAAACACCACGCCTCCTCCCAGCTCTCAACTCTTATAGTTTAAATGGTTCTAGGAATCCTAGAGTGGCACCTGCTGACCACTGGAGGCAAAAGTGCAGTGAAGTTAGCAGAAGGATACACAGAAGCGATAGAGGGGTCAAAGAGGATCTGCATGTGGGCCCCCCGGGGTAGATGAATGAACAGATTCTGGATGCATCCACAACTGAATCTCAAGCAAATAGCAGCCCTGAGGCAGCCTTCTGGTCTGCAAATTCTTTCTCCATATCCCTCCTATGGTGAGGGGGCATCTTTTACTGCTGCCCACACACGAGAGCCAATGGGAGCCCCCAGCTTTTATTAAAATGGAAAAAATTTGCATTTCAAAATTATGACTGGGCTTCAATATTCATCTTGAGGTTCTTTCGCAAAACATTGAAAGCTAGATCATGATTTGACGATGGAATATTGATTTTACATCTATATTTGTATTCAGAGGTCTGTGCTTGTGTGGATAGAACACCCACCCCGCAATATCTTCTCTTTTAAGTCAATATGAAGACGGATGATCCCCACAGGCAAGTTTTGATAAAACGCTGGTGTCGATACAAAAAGACATTCATGCCAATGCAAGTCAATACCCGTTTATTGGTTTGGGCTGCTTCTGCTCCACGCAGCAGGCTCCAAGGAGGGGTTTCCACCAGCTCCTAGCCAGTCTGCATATTTCTTCACTTATATCATGTGAGTGGAAAATGCCAGGGGAACGTGGGCCGGTGGGGGGCTTCAAGAAGGGAAAGAAAATAAAAGCAAGCACAACCTGTAAATAAGTCTGGGGGAAGCTTTATTAGTGTCATTAGCCGTGTGTTTGTCTTCTCTCAGTTTCAAAAAGAGTAACATTGAAACAGCAGAAGGAGCTAGAATCATTTCCATCCTTGTTAGGTTCTCATCATACGACAGGCACTGGGACTTGTCTTGGCTGTGGGTATGTGCTGTGTTTGCCTGCCTGGCACTTTTTACCACCTGAAACTCCATATATTTAGTACTATATTTAAAAATCTCATGTATTGTCTGCCTTCCACACTGGAAAGTGGGATCCAAAGGGACAGAGGGGTTTTGGTTTGTTTGTTTTGTTCATTGCTGTATTTCTAATGTCTGGATGCCGAATTAGTTTCTTTCTGCTTCATGCAGCCATCCAACAAATTGAGCAAGTTCTATGTGACAGGACTCAACTAGGTCCTTGAGATACATCAGTGAGAAAAACACATTCTAGTGGGCTATAGGGCAGTAGAGACAAATAAATACTATATAGAGTCAATTAGAGGGCAGGGATTGCTAAGGTTGGGGAGCAAAGTTAGAAGAACTCGAAGGTTGGGGACACAGATTATGTTTCCAAATCAAGTGGTCAGGTTCAGCCTCCGTGGGAAGGCAGAGTCAAGCAGAGTCTTGTAGGAGGTCAGCAAATGAGGACGCGGCTATGGAAGGAAGGAGATAGGGATTTCCAGGCACTTGGAATGGTGCACATTTCCCAAGACAAGACAGGACTATGCATGGCTTACCTAAAAAGCAATACAAAACGAAACAAAAAGAAAGAAAAGAAAGAGAAAGAAAGAGAGAAAGAAAGAAAGAAAAGTGGGTGGCTAGGCAGGGTGAATAGAATGTTAGAACAATTAAAGGGATGAATCTGAGGCACCCAGGGGCCTCAACAGCTGCCCCCTAGGGAGAGCTCATGTGAAGAATAAATTTAAGCAGAGACAAACAGAGCCCCCTGGATCCAGCCATGCCCAAAGCAACACCTAGTCCACATCTTTTCAATGCTTGAGCCAATATATTTCCTTTTTATAATCACTTCTCACTCGAAGAGTCCCTAATAAAACCCCCTGAAATCCGGGTGCCTAGAATGCCTGAGTTACCGTGCCCACAGCAGATTTCTAAGATACCCGCTGGCTGGCTCTCGGGCAATGGGAAATCTAGCCCGGGAGGGCAAGGGCTGGCATCTGTCTGTGCAGAGGAGGCCTGGACAGCTGACAAGTGAGAAGGAAGCTTTCAAATTTGCAATTTTCAAGTGTCAGAAGGATATTGTACGACTCTTCTGACGCTGAGCGTCGTAGGCTGGTTTTCCCCATTTTTCATCAACACGTCTGCTGTGTGAGTTATGGCCTTTGCCCTCACGTGATCCGAAACCCACAGCCGAGAGCAAGAACTCCAGGTGTTACCTTTTCCACCAAGTCACAGGTGAAGGACCAGAGAGACCCTCTTCTTCAATTATCCGCATTGTCAACACAAACTTTCAAAGGAACCTATTCAATTCAGCGGGCACTTTGAATGGTTGCTCTTCGAGATGCCGGGGAGTCAGGGAAACACACAACTTGATCTGTCCCCTTAAAAGGCAGACAATCTGGTGGGTGAGGGCTCCTTTGATTCATCTCATTCACATGTATGCTAAAGATGACATTAGGTGCTGGGGTGGAGATTCCCCCAAGAGGACAGGCAGACATATGCATGGGAGTACTCTGTGTGTGCTCGCCCATCACTTTTCATTCAGCAAAGTGAAGTAAGCACTTCCTGACAGCACAGCACTCTTTTAGGCATTAAGGATATAGCATCCCGTGAGATGGGCAAAACCTCAATCCATGTGGAGCTTATGTCCTATGGTGGAGACAGACAATAAAGCGACACTAGTTTTTTATAAAAAGATTTGTTTATTTGAGAGAAAGAGAGAGCACAAGCACAGGGGGAGGGCCAGAGGGAAAGGGAGAATCTCAAGAAGACTCCCCACTGAGCAAGGAGCCCAACATGGGGCTTGATCCCATGACCAGAACCAAAATCAAGTCAGACACCCAACTGACTGAGCCACCCAGGCACCTGACACTAATTAAAAAAAAAGATGATTTCTGTCAGCAAAATATGAAAGGAAGACAAGAAAGGATCAGAGGAAGCCTTCAGAAACAACTGCAAAACAAGGAATAAAATGACAATAAATACGTATCTATCAATAATTACTTTGAATGTAAATGGACTAAATGATCCATTCAAAAGATGTGACAAAAGATGTGATCCAATCAAAAGTGTGACCGAATGGATTAAAAAAAAAAAAAACACACAAAAACAAGACCCAGGGCACCTGGGTGGCTCAGTTGGTTAAGCATCTGACTCTTGATTTTGGCTCCGGTCATGATTTCAGGGTCATGAGACCAAGCCCCACAGGAGGCTCTGTGTTGGACATGGAACCTGTTTAAGGTGCTCTTGCCCTCTCCCTCTGCCCCTCTCCACCCCACTCATGCCCTCTCCCTTTCTAAAAAAAAAAAAAATAATAATAATCATCATCATCATCATCATATGCTGCCTACAAAAGACTCATTTTATTTATCTATTTATTTTAATCTCTTGATTTTTAATGTAGACATTAATTTAATATAAGAAGTAGATGGCTCAAGCAAAACACAGTGAATTTATCACTCTGTATGGGCTTCCAAAATTGTACAATAGAATCAAGATGTATCTCCATGCTGAGATCCCCTCACTCTGCAAACCTCAGGCTGATCTTGATCCAAATTCTCAGAAGCCTCTAGTAGAGAGTCAATGCCCAAGACACTCTGCAGGATCTAGGGAAACATTTACTAATTTGTTTTGGGGCAAAATCTTACCAGTATCATCAGGCATGAAGGCAGATTATTTTCCAGTGGCCATCAATATAGTCATCTAGGGGTGCCTGGGTGGCTCAGTGGGTTAAAGCCTCTGCCTTCGGCTCAGATCATGGTCTCAGGGTCCTGGGATCGAGCCCTGCATCGGGCTCTCTACTCACCTGGGAGCCTACTTCCCCCCTCTCTCTCTGCCTGCCTCTCTGACTACTTGTAATCTCTGTCTACCAAATAAATAAATAAAATCTTTAAAAAGAATATAGTCATCTATATGTTTAGTCAGCTTTCATTGGATATCACATATGGAAGGTTTGGTGGTCCCTAGACAGTGGGAAGAGGCTGAGGAGAACAAGACACACACAGAGCTGAAATCCAGCAGTTACATACCTCTGCTGCCATACCAGTTGTTTACCTATTTCTCTGCTTCCATCCTCCTTGTTAACTGTCACCATGCAAGCCTCAGCCCTGTTGGCCCTCAGGCCCCCGCAGGAAAGAGAGTGCCCCAGACAGGACAGAGGCCAGCTCCTGCTTCTCGGCGGTTGCCCTCATGTGGCCACTCGTAGGAACTGCAGCATCACGCACCAAATTTTCTAAGAGAAAATAAAATGATAAATGTCCCCCCAAATGCCCAATTGCTCCACAAGAGACTCATTTTAGACCTAAATCACCTGCAGATTGAAAATGAGGGGATGGGGAAACATCTATCATGCAAATGGATCAAAAGGAACCCAGAGTAGCAGTACTTATATTGGACAAAAGAGACTTTAAAACAAAGACGGTAACAAGAGACAAAAGACTATGTATAATCATAAAGGGGACAATCTAACAAGAAGATGTAACAACTGTAAATATTTATGCACCCAACATAGGAGCACCCAAATACATCAAATATAAAGGAACTAACTGAGAATAATACGATGATATTAGGGCACTTTAACACCCCACTTACACCAATGGACATACCATCTAAACAGAAAATCAATAAGGAAACAGTGGCTTTGAATGACATATTGAGTCAGGTGAATTTAACAGATATTTAAAACATTCCATCCTAAAGCAGCAGAATACACATTCTTTTCAAGTGCACATGGAACACCCCCCCCAGAACAGATCACATATTATCCCACAAAACAAGCCTCGACAAATTCAAGAACATCAAAGTCATACCATGCATATTTTCTGACCATGAGGCTCTGAGTCGAGAAGCCAAATGCTAGAAAAAACCTGGAAAGACCACAGATACATGGAGGTTAAATAACATGCGACTAAACAATGAGAGTCAATCAGGAAATAAGAGAAGAAATAAGAAAATACATGGAAGCAAATGAAAATGAAAACACAGTAGTCCAAAGCCTCTGGGATGCAGTGAAGGTGGTCCTAAGAGGGAAGTACATAGCAATACAGGCCCACGTCAAGAAGCAAGAGAAATCTCAAAAAAACAATCTAACCGTACACCTAAAAGAGCTAGAAAAAGAACAACGAACAAAACCTAAAACCAGCAAAGGGAAGGAAATAATAAAGGTTAGAGCAGAAAGAAAGGATATAGAAACTAAAAAACAATAGAACAGATCAATGAAAGCAGGAGGTGATGCTTTGACCAAAAAAATCAATAAAACTGATAAACCTCTAGCCAGACTTATTAGGAAAAAAGAGAAAGGACTCAAATAAATAAAACCACAAATGGGAGAGGAGAAATAACAACCCACACCACAGAAATACAAACAATTATAAGAGAATATTATGGAAAATTATATGCCAACAAATTGGACAACCTAGAAGAAATGGATAAATTCCTAGAAACATATAATCTACCAAAACTGAAATGGGAAGAAATAGAAATTTTGAACAGACTGACAACCAGCAAAGAGTTGGATCAGTAATCAAAGTAACCAGTAATCAAAGAAATTCCAACAAACAAAAGTCCAGGACCAGATGGCTTCACAGGCAAATTCTATCAAACACGTTAAGAGTTAATACTTACTCTTCTCAAACTATTCCAAAAAATAGAAAAACAATGAAAACTTCCAAATTCGTTGTATGAGTATTACCCTGATACCAAAACCAGATAAAGATTCCTCTCAAAAAGAGAACTATAAGCCAATATCCCTGATGAACCTGGGTGCAAAAATTCACAATAAAATATTAGCAAACCAAATTCAAAAATACATTTTAAAAATTCACCATGATCAAGAGAGATTTATTCCTGGGTTACAAGAGATTTATTCCTGGGCCACAAGGGTGGTCCAATGTTTGCAAATCAATCAACATGATACATCACACCAATTAGAGAAAGGATAAGAGCCATACAAACATTTCAATAAATACAGAAAGAGCATTTGATAAAGTACAACACCCATTTATGATTAAAAAAAAAAATTCAACAAAGTAGGTTTAGAAGAAACATACCTCAACGTAATAAAGAATATATACAAAAAACTCACAGCTAATATCATCCTCAGTGGACGAAAACTGAGAACATTTCTAATATGGCCAGGAACAGACAGGGAGGTCCACTCTTACCGCTGTTATTTAACACAGTACTGGAGGTCCTAGCCACAGCAATCAGACAACTAAAGAAATAAAAGGCACCCAAATTGGCAAGGAAGAAGTAAAAGATAACATGATACTCTATGTAGAAAAACTAAAAGACCGCACCAAAAAACTGCTAGAACTGATACACAAATTCAATAAGGTCACAGGATACAAAATCAACATACAGAAATCTGTTGCGTATCTATAAACCAATAATGAAGCAACAGAAAGAAATTAAGAAAACAATCCTATTTGTAGTTGTACCCAAAATAGTAAGACACCTAGGAACAAACCTAACCAAAGAAAGGAAAGACCTATACTCTGAAAATCATAGAACACTGATGAAAGAAATTGAAGATGACAGAAAGAAATGGAAAGATATTCCATTCTCATGGATTAGAAGAACAAATATTGTTAAAATGTCTATAATACACAAAGCAATCTATACATTTAATAATCCCTATCAAAATGCCAACAGCATTTTTCACAGAGCTAGGACCATCCTAAATTTTGTATAGAACCACAAATGACCACAAATAGTCAAAGCAATATTGAAAAAGAAAAGCAAAGCTGGAGGCATCACAATTCTGGACTTCAAATTATATTACAAAGCTGTAGAAATGAAAACAGCATGGTACTGGCACAAAAATAGACACACGGATCAGTAGAATGGAATAGAAAATCCAGAAATAAATCCACAATTATATGGTCAATTAATCTTCAGCAAAGCAGGAAGGAATATCTAATTGGAACAAAACAGTCTCTTCAACAAATGTTGGGAAAACTGGACAGCAACATACAGAAGAATGAAACTGGACCACCTTCTTACACCACACACAAAAATAAATTCAAAATGGATTAAAGACCATTTAATAAATGTGAGACCTGAAACTATAAGAATCCTAGAGGAGAACACAGACAGAAACTTCTTTGACATTGGCCATAGCAACTTCTTTCTAGAAGCCCTCCTGAGGCGAGGGAAACAAAAGCAAAAATAAACTACTGGGACTACATCAAAACAAAAAGCTCTGCACAGTGAAGGAAACAATCAACAAAACTAAGAGGCAACCTAAAGAATGGGAGTAGATATTTATAAAAAACATATCCAGTTAAAGGGTTAGTATCAAAAACATATAAAGAATTTATAAAACTCACCATTCAAAAAACAAATAATCCAGTTAAAAAATGGGCAGAAGACATGAACAAACATTTCTCCAAAGAAGACATACAGAAAGCCAGCAGACTGAGGAAACGGTGCTCAACAGCACTTATTATCAAGGAAATGCAAATCAAAACTACAAGGAGATATCACCTCACACCTGTCAGAACGGCCAACATTAACAACGCAAGAAACAACAGGGGTTGTTTCTCTCTATGGAGAGAAAGAAACCCTTGTGCACTGTTGGTAAGAATGCAAACTGGTGTAGCCACTTGAGAAAACAGTATGGAGATTCCTCAGAAAGTTAAAAATAAAACTATCCTATGGTCCAGAGATTGAACTATTGGGTAATTACCCAAAGAACACGAGAACACTAATTCAAAGGGATACATGCACCCCTGTGTTTATAGCAGCATTATTTAACACAAAAATTAGCCAAGATATAAAAGTAGCCCAAGTGTCCATCAACTGACAAATGGATAAAGAAAATGTGCACACACACACGCACACACACACAGTGGAATATTACTCAGCCATAATGAAATCTTGCCATATGCAATGACATGGAGGTCACTAGAGAGTATAATGCTAAGCGAAGTAAGTCAGCCAGAGAAAGACCAATACCGTTTAATAAGACCAAGACTTCGCTCATATGTGGAATTTAAGTAATGAAACAAACAAGCAAAGAGGAAAAAAAGGGGAGGGAGAGAGAAATCAAGAAACAGGCTTTTAACAACCCTAGAGAACAAACTGATGGTTACCAGAGGGGAGGTAGGTGAGGGAATGAGTGATACGGGTGATGGGGGTGAAGGAGGGCACTTGTCATGATGAGCACTGGCTGATGTATGGAAGTGTTGAATCACTAAGTTGTACACCTGAAAGTAATACAACACTGTATGTAATTAACATATAGTTAACTACAGTTAACTATGCTAGTTAACTATACTATGCTAGTTAACTATAGTAGTTAACTAATACAATTATATTAGTAATTATTATTATTATTATAAAATATATATATAAATATATATATAAATTATTATTGTATTAACTAACACAATTATATTAGTTAACTACTATAGTCAGTTAAACTGGAATTAAAACTAAATATTTTAAAAATGTTTAATTAAAAAAACACAATGATTTCTGAAATTGAGAAGTGCAATGAGGAAACTACATCAGGGAAATATATTCCAATAGCGCAGAGCAAGATGGAAAGGTCAAGGGAGGCCAAACTGAGACCTGCATGATGGGAAGGAGCCAGCTGCCGAGATGCAGGGAAGTCTGCTTGAGGCAGAAGTGTTGGTGGGTGCAAAGGCCCCGAGCAGAAGGGAGGTTGGCCCAGCTGAGGACCAGAATCAAGGCTTGTGTGGCCAGAGCGTAGTAATGGAGGGAGATGGGAAGTGGGGTCAGGGCAAGCATGGCCAGATCAGGAGGAGTTGAAGTTTTACCCAGAGTGCGAGCACCCTTATTTCCAGGTGATGTCGACATGCTCCCGCTCGGATAAACGAACACTCTCACCTTGGCAGGTCATTTGGGTAGAAACCAGAAATGTAACCAGCAATGCAGAAAGAGGAGGAGGGTTCTCTGATTTCTCAAGATTCCAACCATGGCACTTTGTTTTTCTAAAAAAGGAGAAAGCCTGCAAATACACAGAGCCCCAGACAGAGGGTAAGGGGAGGGAGCGACACAGAGTGAAGAACAACACCCTCGAGGCTTGAGCAGGAGGAAAGGAGTGGGCTCACAGAAGTGGGGAGAGACGTGCCTGCTCTGGGAGTTCACCAGGAAGACTAGGGGTAGGGTGCTGGGGAGGAGAGTGGGGTTTGAGAGCAGATGTAAAGTTAAATGGCTGTTTTGGACCTCATGTGGCCCCATCAGCTTCTACCTTCCTAGGGAAGCCTCAGGCCGAGCCCAGGAGAGGTCTTCCCGGGCCTCTGCTTGATAACCTGGGCCGTGGCAGCCATCAGGCTGCAGGCATCAGAACTCAAGACGGAGTTCCCAGGCTTACAGCAAACCACACATCTCATCCTCAGAAGTGCCTGCTGTGTTTTTTGGCAGCAGGAAAAACATGAAAGTTCATTTCTCTGTAGCAACTACAGTGATGTGCAGGGAGGAGTAACTGAAAAGGTCAAACATGCCCTTCACCAACTCAGCTCATAAACCAGGAGAAAGGCTGAGCACTGAGACTTCAGGAGGAGAGTAAATCCTCCCCTGTGCTGAGGCCAGGGTCGGCCCATCCTTGGGGGGTGGGAGGGACAGCTCCTCCTGTTCCAGCTACCTGGGCCCTCTGCCTTAGTCTTCCATACAGAGTGGGCTAGGAGGCACTGTGCTTCTAGAATTTAAAGTCAAGGCACCTTAGAGAAGCAGCATAGGGTTGTGCTGACTACAGTGAGTGGGCCCTGGACTCACAATGGTGTCAGTTCAAAAACAGCCTGGTTGTCATTTTTAACTTGAGGATAGCACCCTTGAGGCTAAAAACAACCAATAAAATATGCCAAAAGGAGTCCATCAGCATGAGGGAGGAGACTGTTCTCCCCTGTGCCAAAGCTAGAGGGTCATCCCAAGGTTTCTACCATACTAAGAGAACAGACTCTCAGCTGTCCCTAAACCCTGAAACAGGTAAGAGGTGTAGCAGCTTGAGTATCTCAGGTGGGTCCCATGCTAACAGGCACAAGTCAGCAGCAGAGCCCAAAGGCAAAGTGTTAGTGGATTGCTTCCAGCATTGTCTGGGACAGAGTGGGGTCATCATTCCTAAAAGAGCCTGAATAAAACCACTTGGAAGTTATATCCCAACAGCCATCACAGTTTGAAAACCATGTCATTAAAAAATATCCAGTGAATTTAACTCTAGTTTTGTGCCCACCCAGCATTTGTCTGATTTCAAATTGGTTTTCCTTGTCATGTGCAACAGGGAGAGAGGGTGTTGACAAAAAGGAGGCCAACTGACTATTTCCCTTGGCAGGCATGTCTTTCATTAATAAACCAACCTTGCAGTTAATCTCTCTCTCTCTCTCTCTCTCTCTCTCTCTCTCACACACACACACACACACACACACACACAATGCCTCTCACTATATTCGTGGTGGAAGGAGTGGACGTGATTATGAATTTCACCTTCCAGGTATGGATTAAACCAAACACCAGGGGATGTCTCAAGGATTCCAACCCCCAAGGTAAATGTTGCTGACCCACAACAACCCCTTCTCCTCTCTCCTCTTCTGGGCCTGCTCTGCTCCACCCCTCTTGGTACATCAGAGCTCACCAGAATCAGGTCAGAGCTGGAAGGATCCTGAGAGCCCACTGACAACAGTGACTCCCGCTCTGAGGTTCACAGAAGTAGCACTAGGTTTTGTGAATTCTTGGCAAAAATTCAGAAAACCTAAGGGAATCCACACATTAGCCGATAATGAGGCCACACAGACTAACTAAAGCATCAGCCACCTCATTAAACTGGGAAGCTTAATACTGTTTTTATTGCACAATCACTTCTAAATGTCTTTTATTAATAAAATTGGGGAAGTGAATTTGTTATTCCTTAATAAGTGCAGTGTGTTTTGTTGACAAAATGATTACAAAGATAAGGATCAATGAGTGTTGAGAATATTAAAAGATGCCCCTGTTCTATGGGTTGGAAACCACTGAGCCACCAACCCCCTACCAACAATTTTACAAATGAAGAAACTAGGGGAATGGAGTAAAAACTCCAGACTTTTGCTCAAGCTTCAAATTTCCCTTAAACTGTTAGAATAATCTGTAACCACATATAGCCAATAGCCGTCATGTAATTAGAGTTAATGTCTCCAGAACCTGTTTTATTCTCTTAATTCACTCAAACCTTAGCGAACAATTGGCTCTTGACGTCAGTATTACACATAAGTACGAAACTGTCAAACCTTAGCGAACAATTGGCTCTTGACGTCAGTATTACACATAAGTACGAAACTGTCATCCGTTTACTTGCTACTTTTGGCAGGGAGAAGGAGGAGGAGGTTGTGTATTTTTTAGAAGTGGGGGAAAGGGGATATAAAACAAACAAAACCCCACACCTATTACACCAATAGTTTCTCCACATTATTTAATCTCCAGAACAGTCTCTTGGGGAAAGTATAATTTTCCCATTTGTCAGCTAGGAAAATTACCATTGGAGAGGTTAAAAGACTTTCCAAGGGTGCATATGTTTAGAAGTAAAATCCAGTTCTGTCTGATGTTTGAGTCCAGGATCATTCTTCCCACTACACTGCTCTTTACAGCCGACTGGGTTCAAGACCCAGTCTTGAACAGCGGCAGGGTCCCTAGAGCCTTCAAGGTAGAAGGGATGGGGGCAGAGTGGGTAGGAAGATGGGTGCTGAGTCCCAGGAAAGAGCCTGGAACTAACAAGAAGTGGGCCAGAGGCAGGGAAGGGCCCATCATCATACTCTTTTCGCATCTTTATCAAACTGCTCTTTTTAGGAGCAATTTCTATCCTGCCGCCAACTAGTTATGCTAGGACAAGCATTTTCATCTACAAAATGCTATTCCCAGACTGCCACCCAGAGTTTCTATAAAGCAAAGATGAAGCAACGGATAGAAAAGTTATCTGAAATTCATAAAAATTCACCGTTAAAAAAACAACTGTAACAAATAAACCCCCCAATTCCAGTGGCTTAACATAGCATTTATTTCTCCTTTATGGAGTGCCCCAAGCAGGGACTCCTGATGGCCAGGAGGCTCACCTCCCAGAGTAATTCTGGTACCCAGGGTCCTTCCTCCTTGTTGCTCTGCCACTTAATATGCCTTTCAAGGTCTTTGTGCTTATTGGCATCAAGCTACAAGGGTAAAAACCATGAACACTATCCAAGGAGTTTTTTATACGCCAAGTCTGGACGTAGCACACGTTCTCAGCTCACATTCTATTGGTTGGAACCCTGCTCATGGCCACACCTACCAGAAAGGGTCTGGGGAGTGTAGTCTCGCTGTGGCTACAGGAGGATAAGGAAATGAGTTTTGAGGGACAGAGAACAGTCTCCCAATTCTGTACAAAGCTGAGAAGTTGTCACAATCACATGATTCTCAGCCCGGTTCATGAGCTGGAGAGTATGAATAACGAAGGATCGACTGTGTAAAATATCTTGACCACTGGACTTTCACTGGATGCACGTGTGAGTAACTTCAGATTCCCCAACAGGGCATCTTGCATCCTTCCATGGTGCAAAATTGGGTGAGATTATCAAAAGCTAGAGCTTTTACCATTAGATTTCCATTAGATTCCCCATTAGATTCCCCAGGAAGACCCATCTACCTATCATCCACCTATCTATTACCTCCGTATTCCCGGAGACTCTAATTCAGCTCCCAGGGAATTCTAACTTAGGGGACTTGGGAATGTGCTTTTAGGATAGGGGAACTAAGACTCTTTCAGTTGCAAGTGACAGAAATCCAACTCACATGGTCTTAAGCAACCAAAGGAAATGTATTGGTCCATGTAACTGTGCCAGTGGTGGGACTACTTTGGGGCACCGCTGGATATAGACATGAACAATCTCACTGGGTCACCTCCACTCTCCATCTCTCTCCTGATCTCCTCAGTAAAGGATCAATTTTTGGGCCATCTCTCCTCATGGATCAAGGTGGCCGCGAGCAGCTCCAAGTATACTTTTTTCATGAATAGCCCCATGAGAACGACTCTTCCTTTGTAAAAGTTCCATAATTTATCCCTTTGGAACTAATTATCCTGGCTTGGATCCCATGCCGATATCCGAGCCCATCACTGTGACCAAAAAGATGGTGGCCTCTGCTTGTCCAGGTCTGGGTCATGAGACCATCCTGAGTCTGGGGGTGAGGTCAGATCCATACGACAAACATAAACCAGTGTGCAGCAGGGGTGGTTCCCCAAGGACAACTAGGGTGCTCTTCCCAGGACAAGGGGGACAGGGAAGGGATGTTAGGCAAGCAGCGACAATGGGATTCTCCTATACTAGGCTGTGGGAGGCTCCACGAGAGGTGGGAACTCTGAGCTTGAGACCCACAAGACTGTGGGAAGGAGCAGTCCCTCAGACCTGCAGAGGGGTCTCTGCTCACCTAACTGCTTGATGGCTTCCACCTACCCCCATCCCAGACCCCTGTGGGCTGCTCCATGCATTGAACATGTGAAGCTGGTGCGACTCTCCTGGGAGTCCCTTTGTCTCGTTCATCCAGACCCTCTCAGTAGCCCTATCCCCAGCAGGCTTGCATCTCCCTGCCCCCAACCAAGGCCCTGGTGCTTGGCTGCCAATAACACCAAGGATGTAAGCTGATAATGACTTAAAGCAGAGCTTCGTGTCTCAGGCCTATGGGCAACAAAGGATGCATGAACCCCTAAATCCGAATTCAACATTCTGTGTGTATGTTACGTAATGTATGTGGATGCTTCTCTGCTTCATCAAGGGAAAAAAATCCACAACATTCATCGAATTACCTAAGGACACTTAACCTAAAATGGATTGAGAACCACCAATGTCAATTGTGGCTTCTCTGGGCATCTGTTTCAAGTATTTAGTGGTGAAAATTTCATGTTCTGTAGTACTTATTCTGGAGAAGTAGGAAGCTATGGGCCAAATTGAAATGATACTCTTAGATCAACATCTCCTGAAATGGGCTCTCTGGAAGGTGGGTTGATGTGATCTTATGTCCAATAAGAGAAACAAAAACATTTTCATGTTCAAGTAAGTTGGGGAAATGCTGTGTGAAACAGACTTCTTTTCTGCAGGACTTGTCATAATATTCTTTAATGTTCTAATGTGTCAAGTGATTCACCAGGAAGGGTTGTAACAGAGTTTCCCAGACTTCCTAAACACACACAGTCTTGTATGGGGCTTTGCTTTGTTGTTAGCATTCTGTTAACCACGTCCCTGAAATGGACTCATGGGATTTATAATTTGGGAACCCCCTTATCCTCAAGGGATGTATGTTTGTAGTAGCAGCTTTAAGTTTGTGTTGTAAAGGGGTCTGGCAGCAGGCATGGAAAAAGCTTCAAAAGGGGCAATATTTAAGAGAAATCCTTCTCTGTTCTTTGCCTGAATTAGAACAAATGAGGGATCAGTATGTTTGTGAGGCTGCATGGCATCTCTGTATCTGTGAGCTGTGGAGCGTCAGGTAGAAAGAGCAAGGGACTGGGGTCAGCATGCCTTGGGCAGACGCCCGGCTCTGTCCCTGACTGGCTGTATGATTAAAGCATGGACTTAACCCCTCTGAGTGTCAGCCAGTTATCTGTAAAAGGATCTGATGGGAAGATTAAATGAGATCGTGCACTGAATGCAGTGTCCGTCACTCAGAAATGTCCTTCCATAGCAGCTGAGGCAAAAGACTGACTTGGTCTGGGGTCTGCAGAACTTCACCCTTTGCTCTGGCAGCTCTAGGAAATTCTCCCCTTGTCCTTGCCTATCTTACCCTCTTGCCTCAATCACCTCCCACCTGCTCTGTCAGCAACCCATTCTTTCCTCCTCGAGCTGCTTTGCTGGTGCTCTCCTGATATGTCCAAACACAGCTGACCTTCTTCCCTGCCCTCTGGGGGCAGCTGGGGTGATGGCAGCTGGACCATGAACTCCAAGGCCAGGTCCTTCCCACCTGCCCCACTCCATAAGTTGCTTTTCTGGTGCCCCAGATATGTCCAAACACAACTGACCCTCTTCCTTGTCCTCGTGGGGCAGCTGGGGTGGTGGCAGGTGGACCACGACCTCCGAGGCCGGGTCCTTCCCACCTGCCCCCAGCAACTACCCTGACACCACCTTGGGCTGACAAGCCGCATGGAAATGGATGCAAAGGCCTCACTGTTTGCTGATGCTCGCAGGCTGTCCTTAAGGTCACCCTGTGTGGTATGTCACCAAAAGCGAACAACTCCACGCAACGTCTACACTATCAGAGCTTGTTTCTATCTGCATCTGTCACCGCTGATTGCATTTGAATGGGTTTAGTCTCTATTTTAAATAAAAGATTTATGCCTTAGCTGTCAGAGCTTGCTTTTATTTGAAAATTTAATCTTGTTTCTAGGAGTCTAGATTAACTTATTAGATTTAGGCGTCCCTCGTGTGGCTCTGAGAGGAAAGGAGTAGGTTCTCCCCTCTCTGCCTATGGCCCTGCACACACCACAGAGCAGAAGCCAAGAGCTGCAGGGACTTCTCGGTCAGCAAACCAAGGCAGGACAGAGGCCACCTCTTGGACAGCTTTCTTTGGTCACCTTGGGTCCCAGGAGTGTTTCTGCAGTCTCTGGGCCAGCTTCCGGGCTGTTCTCTTGGGGGCCTCTGTTCCCCACAAGTGTGCTCCACCAAACTTGCCCATTCTCAGGGGTTTTGTGGGGGCTCCAAAAAGGCCCCCAGTGGGAGACCAACTTGTCAACCTTGGCTGTGCCAAGGAGTTCTGAGGAGTTCTACCCCTCTGCAGGTGCTCGCCCTACTGGTTAGACCATGGGGTCAGAAGACCAGGGTTGGAGTCTCAGCTCGGACCTTGGACAAGCCGTTTAACTTTCCTGGCCCTTGGTCTTCTCATCTGGAAGATGGAGATAATGTAATGCCCATCTCATAGAATTTCTGTATCCCTGAGTGAGGACATGGGGGGACGTTCTTGAGAACTCCTCTTTGTGACATTGTCACTACTTCAGTGTGTATGGGGTGTGGGGCGCACCAAACCCCTTCAGAGGTGAGGATGGGGGAATCAAAGAGAAGAGTGACTCGCTTAGGGTCGCATTAAAGTGAATGGCAAACCTGGCCCAGGACCAGGAATCTGGTTCCCCACACAGTGGGACAGGCTCTTCCCTCCTCCCCTCACCACTCCCCCCTTCAATTTGCCTCTCTCTCTGTCTCTCCCTTCCTCCTTCTCACCTCTCCCCCTTTTTTCCTCTGTCTCTCTGCAGTGGACTGAATTGTGTCCCCCTGAAATTCGTATGTCAAATCCCTGGTCCCCAGCATGACTGCATTTGTTTTCTGGGAGAGGGTCTCTAGGAGGTAATTAAGGCTAAAGGAAGTCATAAAGATGGGGCCCTAATCCAAGAGGACTAGTTGCATTATATGAAAAGGAAGATGTGTCTGTCTGTCTGTCTCTACCCTCCCCATCCCCCCCCCCCACACACACCTAGATGCACTGAGGAAAGAAGGTCATGGGAGCACACAGCGGGAAGGCAGCCACCTGTAATCCAAGAGAAGAGGCCCGGGAGGAAACCTACCTTGCAGGCACCTTGACCTTGGACTTCCTGACCTCCAGAATTGTAAGAGATTTCTGTCGCTTAAGCCAGCCAGCCTAAGGTATTTTGCTATGAAGGCCCAAACAGACTAATTACACTGTCTGTCTCTGTCTGTCTTCCTTTCTCCCCCTCCCTCCCTCCTTCTCTCCCCAGAAGTCCCTGACGTTCCCGTAGCACTCCCGCCATCTGCTGGTCAGTCTTGGGATAGCAGGCAAGTGCCGGCCTAGAGAAGTGGCCTCCTTCAGGGCAGCCAGAGCCAGAGCCTACATGAGCGCACATGGCGTGCGTGCGCGCGCGCGCACACAGACACACACTCACACACTCACGCACACACTCTAAGAGGCCATGGAGGAGAGCTGAGATGGCTTGTCCCTCCCCTTCGTTTGTCCTCTCTCCTACCGCATAACCTGGCATGCCTCAACTCGGGACACATGATGAACACTTGCCTTTTTTCTTTGGTACGAGTTAGAGTCAGGCCCACAACTGACCCATCTCTGCCAACCCTCATTCTCACCAATAACTGCCCAGCACACAGCAGGGACTTGGCACTGTGTGCAGGGGCCCGAGTCTGGGTGTGAGCCCACGGGAGTGTGGGTGCTGTGGGGGAGGAACAGACGTTCCCGAGTCCCAGCACCCCCATACCCCGGCTGGCCTGACAGGTCATGGATCAGGAGCATCGTCTCCTGTCTCCTCAGGATGGCCTCAAACTCAGCTCTGCGGGCCAACCCTTAGCAGGGACGTGTGTCTCCCCGGCTTGTCACTTGGCAAAACAGCTCGAAGGGAAGGAAGACACAGTGACTGTCTCTACAAGTCAGCTGCCTCCGCCTCAGAAAGAGCTGCTATCTGAGGGGGCTAATTGAGATGAATCTGTCCAAGGGGAGAGGAAGCTCCAGCTCCAGCTTTCCAACCTAGAGCCTTCGCCATCACTCCAGTCCCTAAATCAGCCCAGCGTGGCCGGGGAAGAGGAGGCACCCAGACCCAGCTCAGCCGGGCTCCTCGCATCCTCGCCAGAGCCTGGACAAGGGTAAGGAGGTGAGGCGCTTGACTGGGGCGCAGGATTTAAAGGGGGGCCCCCAACAGGCTGGCACCAGAAGAGAATTGCCCTCTCCCTCCCTTTTGCCTCAGACATATGTGTGGCTCCGCACAGTGCTGGTCCTGATCTTATCTCTAACAATTTAGCCGTTTATTTAACATGGACTTTTTTGCATGAGTTTTCATTTTTATAACATATTGTATTAATGGAAGTTGGGACTTAAACAGGACCTGTACACCCATGTCCATAACAGCATTATTCACAACAGCCAAAAGGTAGAATGTGCCCCCACATGTCCATCGATGGCTGAGTGGATAAACAAAAGAAGGAAATTCAAGGGGCACCTGGGTGGCTCAGTCGGTTAAGCATCTTAAGCATCTGCCTTTGGCTTAAGTCATGATCCCAGGATCCTGGGATCCAGCCTGCTCAGCGGGGAGTCTGCTGCTCCCTCTCCCTCCTGCTCTCCCCCAGCTTGTGCACTTGCTTGCTCTCTCTGGATCTCAAATAAATAAATACAAAAGAAAGAGAGAGAGAGAAGAGAAAGAAAGAAGGAGGAAGGGAAAGGGGGAGGGAGGGAGAGAGGAAGGAAGAAGTTCTGATTCCTGCTTCCCTATGGACAAACCTGGAGAACATGATGCTAAGTGAAATAAGCCAGACGCAAAAAGACGAAGACTGTATGATTCCCTTTGTATGAAGTACTGAGGGTAGTTGAAGCCTTAGAGACAGGAAGCAGCATGGAGGTTGCCAGGGACTGGGGGGAGCAGGGAATATGGAGTCAGTATTTAATGGGGACAGAGTTTTAGCTGGGGAAGATGAGAATGTTCTGGAGGGGATGGTGTGAAGGTATTTAACACCACTGAACCAAACTCTTAAAAATGGTTGAAATGGTAAACCTCATGGTATATTTTACCATAATAAAAAAATACTGCATTAAAATATTATTGATCTTAATTGCTGAGTTTTTTGGCACCCTCTGAAATTGTATACCTGAACTGAGGGTCTCTTACCTCTCCCTTGCTTGGCCCTGAATCCTTCACCTTGTCCCCATCTTACCAACAACGGAACCAAGCCTGGGGAATGTTAGCGGTTAACAGGCCTGCTCCAAGTCACCTAGAAGATCACTGGTGAATCCCCAAGTCAAAAGCCAAGGCCCTGGCTTCCCTTCCTTCAGCACAGCGCCCATCTCCAAGGTGCTTCCACGGAGCTTGGTGGGCACCACCAACCTGCTGTTCCTTGGGTGGAATCTTACCCCACAAATAAGGGCCTACGTGGACCTGGCCCCAGCCCACCCCTCCTCTTATGGAGGCCCCTCCCCCACAGCTACAGCTCTCTGCTCCCCTACAAAGAAATCTTCAGGCAGAGGGTAGGGCCTTTGGGCGGATAGCATAGGCAAAGAGGCCAGGTCCATTTACACACTCCATAGCTATGATAATAGCTGCAATTTTCCTCCGAACATCCATCCCCTCTCTTGCCCAGTAACAGAACCCAAATTTAGCTGGGCACAGGCTGCCTAGAATAAAGCTTTCATTTCCTAGCTTCCCTTGCTAGCTGTATGTGCTGACAGACTTTAGATATGGCCCCAAACCTGGAAGCCAAAGCATCATGTGCACCTTGGAAGATGTGTCCTTATAGAGAGTGGCAACTTCTTTCTACTTCTCTTCTCCTTCCTATTGGCTGGAAGGGCAGGTGTGATGGCTGGAGCCTGTGCTGCGATATTGGAGGCCAGCAGAGCCCAGGATAAAAGGGGGCTTGATCCCTGACCTGGGCAGGGCCAGAGAAGCCCTGGACCACCCAGATGCATACTTCTGTGAGAGGTTCAGTTCCCAGCAGGACACAGGCCACAAGCCCTGGGCAGGTAAGCTGACCCAGCCTCTCTCCCCACCGGACAAGGCCTCTCTCTCCATGAAGATCACTCCCCAGCCCCTACTGGTCATTTCAGAAACACTTCCTAATGAGTTCTTTTCACAGGAGTCCTGGATGCAGGGTCTTTCTGGGAACCCAGCCTAGAACATCCCTCGCTCCCTACTTGGTCCTTCGGAGTCTGTAATGGCCAACTGGGCACTAATACCGCTGGGCCCAAGGCCATCTACTTGCACACTTCTGTAAGTGAGAGAGAGAAACTTCTATCAAGCTTAAGTCACTGGTGTGTGAACCTGGGCAAGTCTCTTGACCTTTCTGACTTTAAGTTTCATTTCTGTAAAATGCAGATAAAGCCAAGTAAGGAAATGAACACAAATGCATTTTGTAAACTGTAAGAGGTGAGAGACCAAATGTTTGTGTCCCCAAATTCCCATGTTGAAATCCTAACCCCCAATGTGATGGCATTAGGAGGTGAGGCCTTCGGGGTGGTAATGTGGTTGTGATGGGATTAGTGTCCTTGTAAGAACACAGGAGAGTTTGCTTCCTCCCTCTGCTCTCTGCTCTGCTCTCACAGCAAGAAGATGGTGGTGGGCAGACCAGCAGGAGGGATCTCGCCAAAACTCCAACAGGCCGGCACTCTGATCTGGGACTTCCAGGCTCCAGAACTGAGAGAGACATTTCTGTTCTTTCAGCCAGCCAGTCTATCATGTTTTCATTATAGCGGCCAGAGCTAAGACAAGCTACTTGCTTATAATATCTGGTGAGAGGCCAATCCATTAAAACCAAGAACTGCCCCCACAAATCAATGATCATCTCCAAGCCCCAGATATTTGCTTTATTTCCAGCAATTCTGGCGAAGAAATTGGGTCCCTCAGACTTTGCTATAGGGAATGTGACCTGAATGTTCTCTATTCAGAGGGGACCAGCTTATCAGGAAGTGACTGAGGTCCTCCCCTCACCCTCCCAGCCCTCACCCCATCACCGCCACTCCCCACCCTGGGGCCATCTCTTGCTCTGCTGACTGACTGCCCAGCTCATCTCCTCTCCAGGCTGGGGAGAACAGACCGACAGGACCTGGGAAAGGCTCCCTCCCCTTCAGCAGGAACAGGGGCACAAGTCTGAACCCCAGGGGTGAAGGTCGGGAGATGGCAGGGGAGAGAGAGATGGGGACACAAGAGGGAAAACAGGCAACTGTCCTAAGTCTGGACCAGAGACAAAAGCAGTCATGAGGAGTTTCTCCAAACACTTTTCCTTCTTTGTTCCTTATTCCCGGGAGGAGACAGAGGTTCAGAGAGGGCTGAGACCTGCTCATGGTCACACAGGAGCCAGAAGTACTTCACTGACCCACCTTAAAACATTCCTCAGACTTTGGAGAACATTCCAGACACTTGGGCCCTTGGCGGTGGACTTGGGGGCAATGAGAAGAGACACTCATCTGCTGACGGCTCCCAGCTGTGGCCTGGCCCCTAGAGGAGGCTGGACAGATGTCGGGGTGGAGGGAGGCCATCTTTCTGGGGGTCTGACCTGCCCCCCCCACAGTTGTGTCCATAGATGTGGACAACACGTGTCCCTCCCAGAAACCTGGACATGGCTCAGTGGAGGGAACATTGTTGGTTTTGTTCACCCAAGAGCCACTCCTCTCTTCTGATACTAGCACCCAGTATGGAGAGCCATCCCTCCTCCCAGGACACACTCTGAGTCCTGGGTCAAGGGTCCAACGCTCACCCCTCGGGAAAGGGGTGATTATGTAATAATGGTGGCCCAGACAGTCTCCCCCGTTTCCCCTGGAATCTCACAGAGAGGGACACCCAGAGCCCCAGCAAGCAGACAGCATAGGGGTCTGCCTGCATCTCAGGCTCCCTAAGACCTAATTTTCCACTTTTTCCTCCTATCCTGAGAGCTATTCCAGACCCTTCCAATAGATGCCTACGGGTTCAGGTTAGGCATAGGCAATTGTTGGGGCTCCCAGCCCACATGCCTGCCTGATAACCCAGCCAGGCCCCCGAAGTGAGACTCCTGGATGTTCGGGTGTTCCCAGGGGACACAGGCCACCGGCCCTAGAGCTGCCGCACTGACCTGCCTCCCTCCCTTAGGGCCAGGCTCTCCCCGTGAGGACCACTGCCCAGCCCCTACTCCTCTTCTCTGGGATTTCTGATTAATCGCTTTCATAGGAGTCCTGGATGCAGATCTCCTCCTGGGAACCCAGCCCCCCCATGTGGACTCTCATGGGCCTTATGATGGCTGCCGACCGACTGAGGCAGTGAGGTCTCCCACCCCGCCCCAGTGAGAGACGACCCACCAGCTGAGAGTCCCTGCCGTCCAGGTGCTGCCGCAGCTCCTGTTACTGACTGCTCACTCCAGCCTCCTCTGCTGTGGGCGGGCTGCACGAGCACCCCCCCGGCTCCTTCCCAGCAGGAGACCCCTCCCAGAGCCACATGAGGCTCGCTGCTCTTGTCCATCCTTGGGGTGTGAGTTCCAGCAACACCTTCTCAGTGAGGCCCTCCAGGAACCCCAAAAGACGGAGCTCTACCTGGGCGCCCCCGGCCTGCATGACATCAGGGCCACCAGAGCAAGACGCAGGTGGGAGCGGGCATCCGCCCGGCTGCACTCTGAATCCGAGGTGGGGGAGGGTAGAGAGAGCACTGGTCAGCAGGAATGGAGCCAGCCAGGGCGTGGCAGCGGTGGGGACCTTAGGCAGCATGGAGGTAACGAGAGAGAACGAGAAGGATAAGCTGGAGCAGATGGTGGGGGGGGCGTGAAGGCCTGGTGAGGCCAGGTGAGGCCAGGTGAGGCCAGGTGAGCCCAGGTGAGGCCAGGTGAGGATGCAGGAGCTTTTCCTCTGGGGAAATCAGGCATCTTGGGCCAACCTTAAAGAGAGCGAAGTCTCAGGTACTTGCAGTCCTGGAGGGTCACCATGATGGGCAGGGTCAGAGTCAGGAGTGGGGGCTGCACCCAGGAGCATGGCAGAGAGGGTAAAGAGGCAGCTCAGGCGGTCTAGCTGGGGGCAAAGACACCCCTGGACCTGCCCCTCCGAGTTCCACTTATGCAGAGAGCACAATGTAGCACGGATGTAGTTCCAGCCTGTCTTTCTGGGCCGCCGGGCCTCCTGCCCCAAGGAGATGGGGGAGAGGGAGTGCCCGAGTCACTTCTAGGGGGTGGGTATTGGCCCTTTGTATCTCTCCCAGAGGAAATAGCCCTCTGCTTTGTAAGCCATGGCTAGTATTTTTCATGTGCTTATTGTGTTAGGAAACCTTCACGTGGATTAATCCTCACCGCAACCCTGGGGAGCGGGGGAGTGGGGGGCTGGGGGGCACGGGGGTGGTGGGTTGTAGGCATGGTTATTAAACCCAGGCTTTACAGGGAAAGACAGGGGGGCAGAGAGGCTGAACATCATGTCCATGGTCACATGGGCTGTGAGGAGCAGAGCTATGACTTCTCAGTGGTCTGGAGGCACCAAACCAGGTACCACACCACCAAGCTACCCCGGAACCCCGCCCCGTCCCCCACCTTCCTGAGATCCCATCAACCCCCCAACCCCACAGTGGCTCCCAAATCCTGACAGCCTCTGCTCCCTTCCAGCCATTCCAGCCCACCCTACACCCTCGTCGCCACCCAGTCCCGCAGCGATTTCCATGTCATCACCCTCCACCCGGGTCCCCTTTCAGCGATTTCTCCTAGAAGCTTTAAGCAGGAGACACAGCTGGGAATCTGCTCTGCAACCTGCTTGGGACAGCCACACTGGGGCCACCCAGGCCTCCTGCTGCCACCGCCGCCCAAAGGCAGACATTTGGAGCTTCTCAGCTGACTCCAGCAGAGAATTCGCCGCACCATCACCGACTGCCATCACGCTGTGATTAGTTAATCACTAAGTGCATGGGGCTTTTAATTAACTGCCAGCCCTGCGCGGGCGGGCAGCTGTTCCATGAACCACAGCAGCTCGCGGCTCCCCCAGTCCGAGCTGATGGAACACTTCAATCACGCAACTGACGCTTGAGTATTTTGACGCTGCAGGGACAGCAGCTGCCACTTCTGCAGCCCTGAGCTGCCAGCCGCAGGAAGAAGAGAAGGCGGCTGTCAGTAGCAGGTGGGGGTGCCATCAGGTGTGCAAGGGTGAAAAGGGAGGTCTACACAAGATCTGTGAGTGTGCAGTTGTGGTTGTGGTGTCTATCTATCCATGAAAAGTAACCCAACTCAAACAAGTGTAAGGAACAAAAATAAACCTATAGGCAGAGAGTAGGAGGGGGGCTTCAGGCATGGCTGGATCCAGGGGTACACATGAAACTACCCGAGCGGATGGAGCCTGAAACATCAGAGCAGCAGCGCTGGCGTCCTGGGGTGGCCAACTGCATTCGGGAAGCTTACGAGAGGCATGAACAAGATAGCAATTTGTCACAATGTTCCCTTGCTCCTCTCTGATTCAATTACTCCCTCCCACTCCTGGGCTTCCAGCTAAATCTGGCCCTATTTCTTAGCCTTATTGCATCTAATTTTAACCATTTGTTCGCATGTCTCTGTTGCCCGATAGACCAGGATTCCCCAATGTCATTAGCGCTATTAACGTTTGGGGTCGGTGATCCTTCATTGCAGGGGCTGTCCTGTGTCCTCTAGGATGTTCAGCTGCATGTCCAGCCTCTGCCTGCTAGATGTCAGTAGCGTCATCTCTGTCACAACCGGAAATTTCTCCAGACGTTGCTAAATGTCCCCAGAGGCAAATGCTGCCCCCATGGGCGCCTCTGCAAGAGATGCTGCGGCATGAGGAGGGTTACACCCCGGGTGCGGGGCCTGAGACCCAGTGGGGCTCCAGTGATGAGGGTGGGGGAAAGAGAAGGCAGGAAGGCCTAACGCACAGGGGCTCTGCCCATGACCTCTCACCAATGCCCATCTCAAGGGAGAAGATGCTAACCCTGACATACCACATCATTCATTTACTGAGCGAATCAGAAACCTGAATTTGTTTATGACATGTCCTGATTCCTAAAATACATATGCAGGCTGAAAAAAATATACCAGTTTGCAGTTTGCAGCCCCTTCCCGAGTCCTATTCACTGTGAGACAACAGAGGCCAAACAGTAAACCCAAGGTCACACAGCCAAAGGGAGCAGAGCCCGCTGGGCCTCCGACTGGGCCTCTGGCTCCCCGATCAGCCAAGTGGGCCCAACCCCATGCTGCTCCGTGCTCTCCATCACCCTTGGAGCCAGCCCTGAGGCCTGGCCCCTGGAAAGCCCTGGCAGCCTCCTTGGGACCCTGCAGAATGAAGGAAGGACATTCTCAGGACAGAGGAGACTGCAGGGCTTGGAATATGTAAATCACACCCCACTGCCCCAGCACATCCATCCTGCGGCCTAATTGAGACATTTGCTTGGAGTGTCCTGGAAAACTAGGGCAGATGCGGCATTCGGAGAATGAGAGCCACCCTCCTTGGACACCCTGCCGAGACTGGGGACCAATGGCTGTTCTCTGGAACCTGCACCAGCCACAGGAAAACAGTTTTTGCTAATAAGATTGTACATATATATATATATGTATATATATATATTTTTTTAAGATTTTATTTATTTATTTGACATACAGAGATCACAAGTAGGCAGAGAGGCAGGCAGAGAGAGAGAGGAGGAAGCAGGCTCCCTGTCGAGCAGAGAGCCCGATGTGGGGCTCAATCCCAGGACTCTGGGATCATGATGTAAGCTGAAGGCAGAGGCTTTAACCCACAGAGCCACCCAGGGGTCCCTATATATGTATTTTAAATGGCCGTTGAGTATTGAACACCCAGTATCATGGGTGTTCAAATGCCAGAAAGGAGGGCAAAGTTAAAAAAGCACGCCCATCTCTACGAAACCACGAAGTACCAAGTGGGAAAACTCGCTGATTTTACCCGCATGTATCCCTACAGCCTGAGCCTATGAGGTTGGAGTGTGTGCAAACCTTTCCTGACACCGGAGGTTTCCTCCACCTGCACTTCGCCTCAGTGAGTACCACTCAGTGATGGGGGTCGGGGAAGCACGGTCCCCCACTCTACCCTTAATATCACCAAGGTTTCGTTCCTTTCTCGCAACCCAACCCCCAGGCCCCACTCTGGCCTCAGGATCCCAGCCTGCTGCCACAGTGCTCTATCTGATGTTGCCTACAGATATGCATGGAGCCTTCTGGGTACTTCTCTGGCTCAGCCTGCCCGCTCTCCTCCCCACCTGCCCCCGTTTCTGCTCACATCACCCAGACCCGGCCCACCGGATCTGGGTGCTTGTTGAGTGAACAAGAGCTGCTTGTTGAGTGAATGAGCGAATGAATGAATGAGGGAGCTTTCTTTTTTTTCCTGTTTAAAGATTTTATTTCTTTATCTGGCAGAGAGAGTGTAAGGAAGGGGGAGGGTGGCAGGCAGAGGGAGAGAGAGAAGTAGGCTCCCCGCAGAGCAGGGGAAGCCTGA
Source organism: Meles meles (assembly GCF_922984935.1). Lineage (NCBI taxonomy): Eukaryota > Metazoa > Chordata > Mammalia > Carnivora > Mustelidae > Meles > Meles meles. Next base: position 33,543,309 of record NC_060084.1, on the reverse strand, counting down.
TGTGGGGCTCAATCCCAGGACCCCAAGATCATGACCTGAGCCAAAGGCAGTCACTTAACCAACTGAGTCACCCAGGCACCCAAATGAATGGGCCTTCTAAATCAGCAAAACATTTCGACACCTTTGTTCTCTGGCTCTGAGCTCATTCTCCCCTCCCTGTCCCCATGCCTCTGCTCTTTAGACACACAGGTGTTTCCTCCTCCCTGCACACCTGCATGACTGGGCAGCTGCTGCTCCCCCCAGGTGGAATGTGACTCCCCTGCTGTCGGAGACCCAGATCCACTGCGTTCTGGGTGGCTTCTTCTCTGATCCCCCACCCCCGCAGCCCCCTCCCCATGCCCTCCCTTGTGTTCCTGCAGCACATTGTTGTGATGTCACCCCTATGCTCTTACCATCTCCCCTATATTAGCTATTTGTAACACATGAAAGATTTGTATAGCACGTGAGAGAAAACACAACTGAGGCTCATTCAAGTTCTGAAAAGCTGTTTTGCAGTGAGTCCCTTGGCTCTGTCCTGCTCTTTGAACGGCGTTCCTCTTCGCCGCAGCTTCCCTCCCTCCTCAGAGCAAAATGACTGCCACCACTCCGGACCTTATATCCAAACACCCCACCATTCACAGGAGAGGCTTTTTCCTCACATTCCCAGCAGAAGCTCCCAAGTCTATGCCGACTGGGTCCCTCTTGCCCCGATTGCTCCAGCCTGGTGAATGCAGGTTTTTGACTGGCTTACACCAACCTGATCCCTTCTCTCAAACCACAAGGTGGGGGGCATGGAGGGGGCCTTGGGAGATAAGATCACATGACCACTAGGCTCTGCAGGTGTCTCCCCAAGGAAACAATAAGCTCCATGAGGGCAGGGACAGATTCTACTTGATTTCCATATCCCTCCCTCACTGCCCAGCATAGCGCTAGGCACCAGAGACACATCCATAAATGTCCCCTGATTTGAACATCCTTCTGTCCCATGAGATGATCCTCTGGGTCGTGGGTGTCCTGGGTGTCCTGACCTATTAAAATGATAAAATGAGTCTCTTAAAATGATAATGCTGGCTGTAGCTGAAAGGGAATGCTAATACTTACTTTCACAAGCATAGAATTCTGGCAACCCAACATCACTCCAGAATAGGGCTTCTAGAATGTAGATGATTTCTACTACAGGTTTGGGCATGAGAAACCAGGTACAGAGGCCCCCATGTATCGTCCATTGACCCACTCACTCACTCATTCGCTCACCCACTCACTGCATTAATGCCTATTTATCATTGCCTTCCACCCCTCCCCCCCACACATAGCCCCTGATTGATGGGGAGAGACCATGTGACCGCCCCCACCCATCCCAACCACCCTTGATTGATTACAATTATTTCATTGGTTCTTAGTGGGGTTGTACCATTCCCTAAAAGGCATTTGGAAAATTTGGAGGATTGCCTTCTATTTTAGTTGTGACCAAGCATGAAAATATTGAGGTAGACCCAAAGGGAGAGTATTTTTTTTTAATTTCTCCCTTGTATTAGTTTGGGGGGAAAACCAAAAATTTATGTCAAGATAGAAGGTCTTACAAAATATATAAAAGGTGTATTGGCAGGGGACTTCTGCCTATGGCTGAGTAGGGAGATAGTAAATTCTCTTCCCCAAAACCAATTATAAAGCTGGACAAAATTGACCAAAACAACCATGTAGCACTCTGGACATTAACCAAAGGCAGACCACAATGGGAGCAGTATTTGTGCATGAAAGCTAGAAATTTGGGCAATAACAGAATCTGTGGCATTCTTGCCTAAGGCTGCTTTGATTCTCTCCTCCCAGCTCCCAGCAGAGAGCTTCCACTAGTGTGAAGAAGTTTCTCTGCTTTGGTTAAAAGGGGATCTCTGGATCTGGGGCAGTAAGCAAAACCCACTCTTGGCAGCCTCATAGGTTTCAGTGAAAGTCTCCAAAGCAGAAAAGCAGGAGGGCCAACAGCTCTACCCAGACTGAGGTTTCCAGTTGTGGTTGGGCAAATATATGCCTGGCTAAAGCTACATGCATTCTCTGTGGAAACTAGAGAAGACCCAATCCAGCCATACGCTCCTGGCCAACCCCTGGGCTGTGTGGGTGCAAAGATGAGAAAGACTCCAGGAGAAAGTAAACCGTAGGAAACATATGAAGATGGCCTGAATTTTGAGTGTGCTCCTGCTATCAGCTGTTCTAAAATAGCTCCTCACTTCCTAGGATTTGGGCCCTATGTAATCCTCACATTGGGTGAGGCCAGCACATAGTGACCCGCTTCTAACAAAGGGAACATGGCAGAGGTGATGAGTGTCAATTCCATGGCTAGGTTATAGAAGAAAGACTTCTTCCTTGCCCTCATGCTCTCTCTGGTTCTTCTCCCTTGCTGCTCTGATGAAGCAAGCTGCCGTGTTGTGAGCTGCCCTATGAAGAGCCACATGTCACAAGAAACTGAAGGTGGCCTTCTGCCAACATGAGTGAAAGACAAATTCAGTTCAATGACCTGCAAGCAACCCAGTCCTGCCAACAACCAGATCAGGAACTTGGAGGTAGATCTCCCCCAGTCGAGCCTTCAGATGACTGCAACCTGGCCAACACCCTAATTTGAGCCTGAGTGAGAGGACCCAGCTAAGGTAACCAGAATCCTGACCCTCAGAAACTGTGCAAAAATAAACGTTTTTGTCTGAAGCCACTAAACTTTAGGATGATTTGTTATGTAGCAATAGGATGACTGACACAGCTCCCCTCTCCACACACAGATTCCTCAGCAGAGGACAGACTGTTTACTGACTTAAGGTATTTGAGCACAATCTCTGTCCACTCAGATATGCAGACAAGGAAACAATGCTTAGGAAACCAGACTTAAATATAAAAACAAAAATATAAAAAATTTAACTGGAAATTTCAGTGACTTCACACCATAAGTAAGACAGGAGTACCAGATTGGAATTGTCTGATTCACAGACCCTGGATAAGTTATTCAACAAATAAACACATGAGAAAAACAAACAAACAAACAAACAGCAACAATAAACCTGGCAGGAATCAGAATCCAAAGATGCTACAATATTTTTTAATGTCCAGTTTTCAACAATTACATGATATGCAAAGAAACAGGAAAGTCTGATAGGCTCAGGAAAACATCTGTCCGTAGACACTGTCTCTGAGCATTCCTAGATATTGGATTTAGCAAAGGCCTCAAATAGCTACTAAAATATGGCCGAAGAACTAACATAAATGATGTTTAAAATGTTAAATGAAAGTATGACAACAATGAACCAACAGAAATTCTAAATAAGGAGACAAATTTTTTTTAAAGGGAATTTCTGGGGTTGAAAAGTACAATTGAAATGAAAATTGTACTGTAAAGATTCAACAAAAGATTATATAAGGCTGAGGAAAATTAGTGAACTTGGAGAAAGGTTAATAGAAAGTATCCAATCTAAGAGCGGGAAAAAATGATTGAAGAAAAACGAACAAAACTTCAGAGCCCAGGGTGGCACAGTCAGTTGAGTGTCTTACTCTTGGTTTCAGCGCAGGTCATAATCTCAGGGTCATGAGATAAAGCCCCAAGTTGGGGTCCGTGCTCAATGGAGGGTCTGCTTGAAGACTCTGTCTCTCTGCCTCTCCTCCAACTCATGCTCACACTCTCTCTCTCAAGTTAACTTAAAAAATACATCTTAAAAAAAAAAAAAAAAAAGATGGGATGCCTGGGTGGCTCAGTGGGTTAAAGCCTCTCCCTTCAGCTCAGGTCGTGATCCCAGCATCCTCGGATCAAGCCCTGCATCAGGCTCTCTGCTCAGCAGGGAGCCTGCTTCCCTTCCTCTCTCTCTGCCTGCCTCTCTGCCTACTTGTGATCTCTGTCTGTCAAATAAATAAATAAAATTTAAAAAAAAAAGAACTATAGAGTCCAGGGGGACAACATTAAGCATGTCAATAGATGCGTAATGAGGGTGCCAAAAATCAAAAAAGAAAGGAAAAAGAATGGAAAAAACAATAGCCAAGACCTTCCAGAATCTGGTGGAAAACATTAAATACATAACCCAAAAGTTCAACAAGTCTCAAGGAGAACCAATACAAAGAGATCCACACCCAGACACACCATAGTAAGCATTTTTTAAAAATATATTATTTATTTATTTTGAGGGGGGGCATGAGGAGAGGGGAGGGGCAGAGGGAGAAGCAGACTCCCCACTGAGCAGGGAGCCCAATGTGGGACTCAATCCCAGGACCCTGGGATCACGGCATGAGCCAATAAGACTAACAGCTGACTTCCCATACAAAACAATAGAGAGCAGAAGGCAGTGAAATGGATTCATAGACTAATTTGACTGCTGCTTTGTCTTTCCCATTGGCCCATATGTTTTAGGAGGTCTGGCTAGGTTATTTTGCATGGTGTCCCCAGGCCCATGCCTGGTACACAATAGGTATCTGATAACTATCTGCTCCGTGAACATAAAAGTTATTGAGGCTATAAAACCTTCATTCTCATTAGAGTACATTGTAGAAGGCCTGGATACCAAACTAAAGGAATTTAGATTTTTTTATAGGCTGCAGGGAGCCACTGAAGTTTCTTGAGAAAGGGAGATATGTGATCTCTGTTTAGGAGCTCTGTGGAAGTGGAGGTGGAGAGGCCACGAGGGAGGTCATGGTGGGGTCCGAACAAGGGACTCCAGAGAGGCAGCGGCGGTGTGGGGAAGCCGATGTTGGGCCCCACTCTGCCCCCCGCAGGCCAGCCTGACAGTGACCTCACAATCACCCTGCAGACCTCCCACTTTTGGGAGGCCAACATCCCAGCTGCCAGCCTACCTCTGCCTCTTCCATCCACCTCCTAAAGGCCAAACCCTGCCAGGCCAGCTCCAGGCCAGCTACCAGAGACAGAGGGAATGACAAAGTGAGAGTGAGCCACCTTCCTGAACCCAGCACACAGCCAGGACTCCTAAATGATGGAGAAATCAGAGCACCTAAAGAATGCAATGCCCACAGAGAGGAAGTCCACGTGGAGGACGGCAGAGGAGAGGCGGATGTCCGACCTCACGCGGGTGCTGGAGTGGCTGGAGCGGAGGCAGGGGAAGAAAAAGCAAATATATAATCTCCAGGTACGGACTGTCCCAGCAAAGCTGCAAGGAAGCTGAACTCAAGGATATTCCAATAGGGGAGAGGTTGAACTTGACTCCCAGAAAACAGAAGGCAGGAGGAGCTTTAAGCAAGGGAGTGAACTAGCAGAAAAATCCCGGGGGGAGATGGGGGGGAAGTTGTCCATGTGGTCAGGCCAGCTGTGTTGGCCAATTGTCACTCAAGTAATTACACTCCTACCTTCCCATAGAGACTGGGAGGATGGGGTGCTCTCTTTCCCGATGATTACATTTCATCTTTTTTTTTTAAAGGTTTTATTTATTTATTTGACAGAGAGAGAAAGAGGGAGAGAGCGAGAGAGCACAAGCAGGGGATGCTGCAGAGGGAGAGGGAGAATCAGATTCCCCGCTAAGCAGAGAGCCCAATATGGGGCTCAATCCCAGGACCCCAAGATCATGACCCAAGCTGAAGACAGATGCTTAACCGACTGAGCCACCCAGGCACCCCACATTTCTTCTTTTTTAAAAAGATTTTACTTATTTGAGAGAGAAAGAGCACAAACAGGGGGAAAGGGAGAGGGAGAATCAGATTCCCCACTGAGCAGAGAGCCCGGCATGAGGCTTAATCCAAGGACCCTCAAGATCATGACCTGAGTGGAAGGCAGATGCTTAACCCTTAACCGACTGAGCCATCCAGGTGTCCTCTGATGATTACATTTCAAAGGGATGGCTTCCAAGTCCTTGAGAAGAACATTCCTGGATTATAAAGCTGGCGAGAGGCTAGGAAAAGACTTACATCTCAAAGGGGCAGAAAAAGAACTTAGAAGTGCCAGTTTTTAAAGGAAGAGAAAAGAGCAGTCACGGGCCTAGAGACAGGAAGGAACAGATCAGGAGTTTAATCAAGGTGAGGGGAGCATTAAGGCTGTTTTGGTCAGTGTTCCAGAAGAGCTGAGGGATAGTAGCTTCTAAGATCTCGGTGGTGGCAGAATGGGTCCTCCCCATTGTCCCCAAACACTGTCATCCTGATGATGGCTCCAGGGGCAAAGGGTATTCAGTCTCCACTGACACTATCCCACTGGGACCCCCACTAACAAACCTCTTTTCTACCCTGTATCACAACTAGTTCTCATCCACAGGTCTTAATCCTTTGGGGCTGCTATAATAGAATACCATAGATTGGGTGGCTTATGAACAGCAGAAATTAACTTCTCCCAGTTTTAGAGGCTGGGAAGCCCAAGGTCAAGGTGCTGGCAGATTTGGTGTCTGATGAGCGCCCAACTCCTTCTTCACAGATGGCCACCTCCTTCCTGTGTCCTCACAGGAAGGGAGGGAAAACCTCTCTGTGGTCGCTTTTATAAGGTCAGTAATCCCATTCTAGAGGGTTCCACCCTCATGACCTAATCACCTCCCGAATGCTCCCTTCCTAATGCCATCACATGGCAAGTTAGACTTTCACCATAGGAATTGGGGTGGGGGGAGGTCACAGACATTCAGTCTATAGCACTACTCTTCCCTCTTTCTCCAGGAACTGTGGCAATGAGTTTTGCATCAGTCTTCCCCAGAAATCCCCCAGGCCCATCATGTGTTGGAAAATCAAGCCGTGTTCTTAGAAAGTGGTCTCCTCTGTAGAAGAGGCCGCCTGATCTTGAATTCCCCAGTCCCCAGAGAAAAAGGGGTGGGAAATGGCCTTTCCAATGACAGTGCTAACGTTTATTCAGCATTTACTGGGTGCCAGGCCCTGAGCTCAGCATCACACGTGCGTTATCTTGCCAACTGCCCCCTGCAGGGCTACAAGGGAGACACAGTTCTTACCCGCCCCAGCTCACTGGAGGTAATAAAGAAGCTGAGTGAGGGCCAGAGAAGACATGTGCCTGCGCTTACCGAATTAATGAAGTGCCAAGCCAGGACTCCAAGTCAGACTTAGCCTGTTCTCAAGCTCATGGGCTTTGTCAGGTCAACTCCCCATAGTCACTTCCACTTTCTCGGCTCCAACCACTGTGGTGCCCCGCGTCTTTCCAAAACCTCCCTTCGGTGTATATGCTTATTTATTTATACTTATTTATATTCAGAAAGATCTGAGTGCCTGTTCCATCAAACTTACTAAATCACATCCTGATAAACATATTTTACATTCAGGTGCTAATGATTTATGGATAGGCTACCTCCTGCCCCCATTTCAACTGCTGGGTCGCTCAGAACTCAATATCACTCACAGAAATTTATATCCACTTCTATGATTAACAGGCATCTCTTCTCATGAAAATCATATTCTAATAATGTTTTCACAGCCTTACCTTTAATGTGGCATTTGCTGGGAAATAATTTTGGATTCAGAAAGGGAACACATTTTAAATGGAAAATACAATGAAGGGGCACCTGGGTGGTTGAGTCAGTTAAGCATCTGCCTTGGGCTCAGGGTCCTGGGATCAAGCCGGGCATCCCACTCCCGGCTCAGCAGGAGGTCTGCTTCTCCCTCTCATTTCTCCTGCAGTCTTGTGCTCTCTCTCCCTCTCTCAAAAAAAGTAAATTTTAAAAATCTTTTAAAAAAATAGAAAATACAATGCAATCTTCAAGCATCATTATCCTTCCCAGAGGCACCTGGATTTTGAAAGAAGCTCCTGTGATTCCAGGGAAGGTCTCAGACAGCGCAGGTTGTGGGGGGGAGCTTTAATGTAGACAGTTGGAGGGGTGCTGTCTGCGGCCTCCTCTCCCTTCTCCTGGCGTCCGCACAGGGATTCATTAATTTCTCAGAATAACCCTAGGAGACAGATCCTCCTCTTCCCTCCATCTCTGGAGGAGGAAACCAAGCCCCGGTTGCTCAGCCACCAAGCAATGGAGCAGGATCCCCACCAGGCGTCTGACCTGGAGACCAGTCCCAGCCGCCATTTCTCCACAACCACCACAAGTGGAGACCCAGTCCATTCAGCTTTACTTGAAGAGCGTGGGCACCCCCAACCCTCATAGATGGGCCGGGAGGTCCATCTGCGGACCCCTCCCCGCTGGACCCTGGAACTCCTAATGAATGCATCTTCCCTGCCTGCCTGGTAGGAGTAGAAGGCCAGGCAGGTGCACAAGAAAGTCCACAGATGCCCTGAGGAGCCCCGAGAAAAGAGAGAGGCAGAATGAATTGTGATGATAGACAGGATGGGGAGGGCTTGGGAGAGGAGGGAGCTCTGGGGACAGAGGGAGGGTCCTGGCTGGACTCTGAGACACGGCGGCCTTCCTGTGGTTTCAGACTGGAGGCCTCCGCGGGGAAGTCACAGCTGCACGGGCCGTTTGGGGGCCAGAAGGAATCCCTACCAGGCTGGGGAGAGGGGCCCTTGTGTAGAGGGTAATGGGGAGCTAGGGGTGGGTTCTGAGGTTGGGAGGGACAGTCAGACCTGATGTTTAGGAAGGTTGTCCCGGGAGCAGTGTGACATTACACCAGGGTGTGTCTGGAGGCAGAAGGACAATTGTGGGAGTGGGGACAGAAGTGCCACCATGGAGGCCAAATCTGGAGGTGGGAGGGTGCCGCCCCTCTGTGGGGACAGAGGGTGGCCTCTGCCCACCAGACAATCACAGGGCAATCCTCTTTGTCTTCAAGCAGAAACCCAAGGGGGTAACTGCCCCTAAAACAAATGGGAAGGAAGGAAAGAAAGACCTAAACATCCTGAAACCGCAGAAAGGGAACCACCAGGTGGCGTTTGCCAAGAAGGTAACATAGGCTTCCCACGCTGAGAGGGGTCCCCGCTCTGCTCCTGCACCGAGCCTGGTTGCATTTTTTAAAATTGAAGGTTCTAAAACCCACCCCTGCCCCACACGAACACCAAAATGAATCACCTGCCCCTTTCACCCCTCCAGCCCTCACGCCACACACTGCCCCACCTGATGGAGACTGGTCCTGTGATAGAGGGTCCTTCTTCCCTTCTTCCTCCTCTCAACCGGCGCTTCCCCGCCATAAGAACCCCCGGGGCCTCCCTGTCCCCTGAGGGTTGCGGCTTCCGTGACCCCCCGTGGCCTCCCTCTGAGACATGTGGGACCAAAAGTGAGGAGTGGGTGAGCAGGCACCAACCTGCCCTCCCTGCCCCCCTCACCGGCCCCAGGGCCTAGAGCTGCCTCTCCTTTGGCCCCTTTGCCTGCCTTCCAGCAAACTCTTGAAATCACTCACTTTGGGGGTGGAGGAGGCCATGCTGAGACCTGTTCCTCCTGGTTTAACTTCTTTCCCACACCCCTCCAAGTCCCGAAGGCAAAGCATCAAGAAGGACGGGGACCCCGCCACGCACAGAAAGATCTACGGCAGCGTGGACCCAAAGGGAAAACGCCTTAGCATGATTCCCAGCAGCTACACCAGGGATGGCCCCAGGAAGTCCGGTAAGGGAAGCATCTTGATTCCTGGGGTGCCAGGCCATCCTCCCTAATCGCCCACCTCTCAGAGGGACAGGACGCTCACAGCATTCCCAGAGCAGCAGCACCCACGTCAGCCCGGCAGCTGTGGACCTTGGCGGAGCCCCAGGTGACTCTTCAGGGCTCTCAGCACAAGCTGGGTGTGACCCAGATGGCAAGCAGGTGGATGTCAAGGCACCGCCCACACTGGGGCGGGGGATCTCTTCTCAGATGCAGCAGCGTGTGCCCCCCGCCCACCCTCCCACCCCGTTCCTAAAGCCGGTGACGGCAACCTCCTGAGCTCCAAGTTGTCTAATTAGGTACTGTGACAACGTCAAGGTAGCACACGAGGTACCACACGGCTGTCCCGAAACCTGCCCGGTGTGGCTACACCCAAGAAGAGGTACGCTAGGTCATGCCCCATCCCCAGTTCCCAGGGCTGCCCAGGGTTCGAACCTTGGCTCCACCACTCTGTAGCGAACTCAGAGTTGTGTGAACAGGCGTGAGTCAGCCGCTCCATCTCTGGGGCTTGGTTTTCACATCTATAAAATGGGACAAAAGCATGACTTGCCTCCCAGTCCAGTTTCATGAAAGGAGGCATATAAAGCATGCACCCCAATGCAGACTAGGTACTCCATAAATGGTGGCAAATAGCTATTTCTAAGGGGGAAAAAATGCTGAAATGCTCAGGTGCGCCGGACCGTGGTGTTGGAAAAACAGTTGCTTTTATTGTGCCTGGCTTCTTGGAAAGGAGGTGTGTGGTCGGAGAAAGATGGAAGGGATTCCAGTTAGCCCAAAGGAGGAGTGGGCAGAAGCTTTCCAGCAGGAGCTGCCAGTTCTCCTGCACCAAAGTGCTCCCATTGTGCCCAGCAAAACGTCCTTTCTCTCCTTCTCATTTAATACACCCGAGCCGTTGAAACCAGACTGCGCTCAATTGCCTGTCAGATTTAAATATGATTGGCTCTATATGCCGTGCAGGATCCTGGACTGAATCCTAGAACAACACTTCAGTGGGGAAACTGGAGAAATCCAAAAAAGCTGTTATGTGCCCATACTAATTTCTGAGTTTTAACAAATATGTCCCGCTTGTGTAAGATGAAACTTACCCTTCAGGGAACTTACCCCACTCAGGGAAACTGAGCAAGCAGTGCCCAGGAGCTCTCTATACCATCTTGACAACCCTACAGCAAATCTAAAATTACTCCAAAATAAAAAGTTTATAGATAGATAGAGATGTGGATACAGATATAGATAGATTGATTGATTGACATGGGACTTATGGGAGACCCTACATCTTTCCCAAATTTTCTGTGATTCCCGGTGCAAGTCTGGCTCTGAAGTCCAAGTTCCGCTGAACTCCTGAGCATCTGCAGATCTCGATTCCAGTGGTTGCTCCCTACTCCCTGCCACTGCACACAGACACAAAACACAGCTCGTTTCCTTCATTTGCCCCCAAGCCTGTCACATGAAGCCTTTGTGTGTAAACAGACTTCACTGAAGGTTTGGGGCAACGAAGGAAAAGAACTTCATGGCAGAATTCTACAGAAAACAAAACGGAAGTTAATTACAAAACTCCCTTAAGGATTCTCCCAAATCTTTTGTCCCCTGCCACCAGGAGATGGTCCCTGAATGCATTTGCCTACAGAGGGTCCCCTCCAGCTTGTATTGCTCACCCCTGCACTGGTGGGAGAGTGAGCCCAGCCACCACCCAGGTCCCAGGTTCAAGGAGGCGCTCACTCTCCAGTTCTGACTGTGCACTTGCATGAGCCCGAGAGTGAACACCTGCTTAAATTTTGTCCCTCCCGCCTTGGCTGGTCTCACTCTGGTCCTGGGCCTGCCTAGCTCCCGCTTCTTCCTCTCTCTTTCCCCTTCCCTCTCCTCCATCCTCTGTTGTCCTCACCTCACAGTTCCCACTGGCTTGTTACCTGGAAGGATCACTCACTTTCCTTTGTTTCCCTTAGTCCACACTCAAAAGGAATCTATCAAGATACTTTCCTAAACAAAGGCCGTTCCTTCCCTAAGACTAACTCACATACCAGCTGATTAAATAATCCTTTTCATGACAATGCACAAAAATGCCAGCAGGGCAGATGGAACAGTTCTTCGGTTCTCTGCATTGGCTGCTTCCCCCCAAGACAAATGCACCCTGTTCAGAGGGGACTTTTTTCCTACCTGATGTAATACAATGAATGGCCACTGGGGGGCAGCAGGTGCTCAGAGGCTCCCAGGAACCACCAGGGCATCCAAGTGTGGCCTCCAGGAACTGGGTCAGGGCTGAGCCTGAGCGGGGTAAAGGAGCTTCCTGTGCAGACCAGCAAGAGGCCAACCATGAGTGGGCAGGATCTGGTTTTGGAGTCAAGCTCCAGACAAAGCAGCCCCTAGGAAGGGCATGGGGCCAGTTAAGGGCTGTGGCAGGAGTCCAAGTACAGATACACAGGGGTCGAGGAAGGGTATTCTAGAGCAGGACTTCTGGTTCTGGCCCCCCAGCCCCACTCAGTATCCTGAATCATCGCTGTCCTGCTTTCCCTAGCAGCAGAGTGAGCTCTTTGCTCTCCTGACGTTACATTTCTGTGTGATCTGGGGAGCAAGTGTCTGTGGAATGACCATCAGACACAACATGAATGTGACCACTGGGTCTGTACAGAAACAACAGCTTCTACTCGCCCACATTTGTAATGTTGTGGTGGCCACAGGATCAAAATCTCTGAAACATGGTGTGTCCCCCCCCCTCCGAGGGACAGATCACAGTCTCCAGCTCCAGAGCCCCAAAGCCAATAGAAAATAGCAGTGACTGCCCCAATGCGGACCATAGTGCTTTTCAGAGCTGATTATTTCATGTTTGTCCCCTCTCCTCGTTTTCACAGAAGCCCCCATTCACTCCTCTCACCAGCTGAAATGCCACGTCCATCCTGCCACTGACCACCACCTTGCCATCAGCCTCTGCCCCACCACGCTGTCCGCCATGGGCCACTCCCCTCTGCCCACCACCACTCCTCCCTTGAATTCCCAGAGGACAGCCTTTTCTGTTTCCCCTTCCTCTTTCACCACTCCCCCAGCCCCGTCAGAGGGGCCACCAAGTTGGTTCTGAATCTGTAAAAGGTCACTCCAGCTTTGGGCCAGTAAAAGACCCTGGGAAAGCGACTGGAGCATGTTTCCAAAGTAAATCTTGGCAGAGTCTGAGCCGCTAGACTAGAGAGGGGCATTTTGACTTTCTCTCCCTGGGCACCTATGCCCAGGGCTGTCTGTAGATGCCAGTGCAGAAAGACATCCTTAATGTGGAGGTCTGGAGGGCGATAATAACCCTCTGTCTCCATGAGTGCAGACTAAGCTCTGGGAGACCCAAACACAGCCCTTTAGAAATCAAACTTGCTTGTTCAGCCACAGACTCAGGAATATGTGTCATTTTTGCCCAGATGATAGCCTTTTTCTGGGTACCAGCAACCTAGGCTCACATTTTCTTGGATCCCCCCCCCCCCCCCGCCCACTACTAAGCCCTGGTGTCTTGGGCACTTGACTTAATCTCTCCGGTCCTCAGCTTCCTCATTTTGTTAAAAGGGCTTGATATGCTTGTGAGACTCTAGTACCTCCCACCCTGGAAAGGTCCTTGAACACTGCTGGACACCTAAGTCACTCACTACCTCTAAGTTCACGTGTTTAATTATCATTACCATTTATATGACTACTCTTCTTTCCTACATGAGACCTACCTTGACCCAGACAGTGCTCAGATATCTCAGAAAAAGGCTATGGTTCTTTCTCCAAGGGATTTCCCATTTGTGTTAATGAGGACACACAGTTCATGATTCTTCTGGAACAGAACACCAATTTCCACTATGCATAAATAGGGACCCTAAGGCCCCCTGGCCAGGGACCTGCTGTCAATTCAGAATCCCAGGCTGGGGCTAGAGAGTCCCAATTCAGCCCCTAATTCATATGAGACCTTGGGCAAATCACAGTGTCTTCCCAGGATGCTGTTCTTCTATTTGCATACCTGTGGGGGATCTAGACTCATTCCCCCAGACATATCCCAGGAAAATTCCTGAACTTTATTGATGAAATCTTGCAGGCTTACAGGAAGAATGCCTTAGTTAACAAAGGGGGAAAAGTGCTCTAGGTGAGAGCAGAGGCACCAAACTAGTTAAACTAGTTTAAACTAATTGGTTTAAACTAATTGGTTTAAAAATCAGCATCTAGATAGACTGAAAATCAGGTTTAAGGGGGGAGAGTCAAGATGGAGGAGGAGTAGCAGACTGAGATGACATCAGGCCACAGGAGTTCAGCTACATGGTTATCAAACCATTCCAAACACCCACAAACCCAACAGGAGATCAAAGAGAAGAAGAGCAGCAATTCTAGAAACAGAAAATTGACCACTTTCTGAAAGGTAGGACGTATGGAGAAGTGAATCCAAAGAGACAGGAAGATAGACAGTGGGGGGAGGGGCCGGCTCCCAGCAAAGCAACGGAGCACAAAATCCAAACTTTTAGAAGTCTGCTCTACTGAGGGACATCGCTCCAGAGGCCAAGTGGGGGGTGGAGCCAACACAGGGAAAGTGTGGTCTCAGGTCCCGCAGGGTCACAAAAGGATCAGGGGTGTCTGAGTGTAGCAGAGCTCGCAGGTATTACAACGGGGAAGTTGGCTACAGAGATGGAGCAGTGGAGTGAGCTCTCAGCTCGGGGTTACCTTAAACTATGATCCGTGACACAGTCGGGCCACTGCTCTTTGAGCAGGGACCCCACAAGTGGCAGATCTGCGGAGACTCACCTTCTTCCTCTGGAGGCAGGAATCTACCTTGGGTTTGGAGACTCCAAGCGGGCCTATGTGCCAGAGACAGAAATACTTTGTCACAGGCTGGGTGAGCTCGGAGCGCAGCTGGAGACCAGGGAGATGGGAGGGATTGAGCACTTTTCTCTGAGGGTGAACTGAGGAGTGGGGCCCCAAGCTCTCAGCTCCTCTGGCCTGGAGACTGGGAAGCTGCCATTTTCATTCCCATCTTCCAGAGCTCAATGGAAAGCATTCAGGGAACAAAAGCTCCAGAGAGGGAACCTGAGCAGATTACTTAGCGTGGCCCCTGGCAAGGGCGGTGCAATTCCACCTCCGGCAAAGACACTTGAGAATCACTACAATAGGCCCCTCCCCCAGAAGATCAGCGAGATCCAGCCAAGACCAAGCTCACTGATCAAGGAGAACACTGAACCTCCAGAGCTAAGGGAAAGCAACACATAGAATTCATGACTTTTTTTCCAATGATCCTTTAGTCTTTCAAAGTTAACTTTTTAAATTTTATTTTCTTATTCTAATTTTTTTAACTTTTCCTCTTTCCTCTTTTAACTTTTTTTTAATATTTTATTTATTTATTTGACAGAGAGCACAAGTAGGCAGAGAGGCAGGCAGAGAGAGAGGGGGGAAAGCAGGCTCCCTGCCAAGCAGAGAACCTGAAGCGGGGCTCGATCCCAGGACCCTGGGATCATGATCTGGGCCGAAGGCAGAGGCTTTAACCCACTGAGTCACCCAGGCGCCCCTCTTTTAATGTTTTTTAACTAGTTTATCTTAACAATACCTTTCTTTAAAAAAATCTTTTTAAAACTTCATTATTATAGTCACATTTTTATCCTTCATTGTATCTAACTTTATTTTTTGTATACATATAGGGTTTTTTCCTCTAAAAAATTTTGGGATATTCTTCTAATAGATCAAAATATACCCTAAATCTAGTACAGGGTTTTGTTCTAGTCTCCAGCCTGAGCAAATTCTCTCCACTTTCTTTTTCTTTCTCTTTCCAGCTAACTTATCTCTTCCTTTTTTAGAATTTTTTTAAAATTTTCATCTTTACAGTCATATTCCATCCCTTCATTGTGTTTACCCTTATTTTTGTATATATATGTTTTTTTTTTCTTTAAAATTTTGGGAGGTAGTTTCTTCTAACAGACCAAAATACACCTAAAATCAAGAGGGTGGCTCTGTTCTATTCACCAGTTTAATGTATATATATATATATTAATTTTTTTAAATTTCATTTTACCCCCATTCTTCTCCCCCTGATTTGGCATCTCTTCTGATTTGGTTAGCATACATTTTTCTCAGGTCTTTGCCACCCTTCTAATATTTTATTCCCTCATTCATATATTCTTCTCTGGATAAAATGACAAGGCTGGAAAAACTCACCAAAAAAAAAAAAAAAAACCAAAAGGCAGTACCAAAGGCTAGGGACCTAATCAATACAGCCATTAATAATATGTCAGATCTAGAGTTCAGAATGACGATTCTTAAGGTGCTAGCTGGGCGTGAAAAAGGCATGGAAGATATTAGAGAAATTCTGCCTGGAGAAATAAAAGCCCTTTCTGGAGAAATAAAAGAACTAAAAATCTAACCAAGCTGAAATCAAGAAAGCTATTAATGAGATGCAATAAAAAAACAGAGGCTCTTACTGCTAGGATAAATGAGGCAGAAGAGAAAACTAGTGATATAGAAGACCAAATGATGGAGAATAAAGAAGCTGAGCAAAAGAGAGAAAAATAACTCCTAGACCATGAAGGGAGAATTCAAGAGATAAGAGATACTATAAGATGAAACAATATTAGAATAATTGGGGTTCCAGAAGAAGAAGAGAGAGAGAAGGGGGCAGAAGGTATATTGGAGCGAATTACAGTAGAGAATTTCCCTAATATGGCAAAGAGAGCAAGCATCAAAATCCAAGAGGCACAGAGAACCCCCCTCAAAATCAATAAAAATAGGTCCACACCCTGTCGTTTAATAGTAAAACTTACAAGTCTTAGTGACAAAGAGAAAATGCTGAAAGCAGCTCTGGACAAGAAGTCTCTAACATACAATGGTAAAAATATTAGATTAGCAGCAGACTTATCCACAGAGACCTGGTAGGCCAGAAAGAACTGGCATGATATATTCACAGCCCTAAATGAGAAAAACATGCAGCCAAGAATACCATATTCAGCTAGGCTATCATTGAAAATAGAAGGAGAGGGGCACGTGTGTGGCTCAGTGGGTTAAAGCCTCTGCCTTCAGCTCAGGTCATGATCCTAGAATCCCGGGATTGAGCCCCGCATCGGGCTTTCTGCTCAGCAGGGAGTCTGCTTCCCCCTCTCTCTCTGCCTGCCTCTCTGCCTACTTGTGAGCTCTGTCAAATATATAAAATCTTAAAAAAAAAAAAAAAGAAAGAAAGAAAATGGAAGGAGAGATAAAAAGCTTCCAGGACAAACAAAAACTGAAAGAATTTGCAAACACCAAACCAGACCTATAGGAAATATTGAAAGGGGTCCTCTAAGCAAAGAGAGAGCCTAAAAGTAGTAGACCAGAAAGGAACAGAGACAATATACAGTAACAGTCACCTTACAGGCAATACAATGGCACAAAATTCATATCTTTCAGTAGTTACCCTGAATGTAAATGGGCTAAATGCCCCAATCAAAAGACACAGGGTATCATAATGGATAAAAAAACAAAACCCATCAATCTGCTGTCTACAAGAAACTCATTTTAGACCCAAAGTCACCTCCAGATGTAAAGTGAGGGATTGGAAAACAATTTGCCATGCTAATTGACATCAAAAGAAAGCTGGGATGGCAATCCTTATATCAGATCAATTATATTTTAAACCAAAGACTATAATAAGAGATGAGGAAGGACACTATATCATATCAAAGGGTCTGTACAACATGAAGATCTAACAATTTTAAATATCTATGCCCCTAACATGGGAACAGCCAACTATATAAACCAATTAATAGAAACACATTAACAATACAATAATAGTAGGGGACTTTAACACCCCTATCACTGAAATGGACAGATCATCCAAGCAAAAGATCAACAAGGAAATAAAGGCCTTAAATGACACATTGGACAAGATGGACATCACAGATACATTCAGAACATTCCATCCCAAAGCAACAGAATACACATTCTTCCCTAGTGCACATGGAACATTCTCCAGAATATATCACATCCTGGGTCATAAATCATGTCTCAACTGGTACCAAAAGATTGGGATCATTCCCTGCATATTTTCAGACCACAATGCTCTGAAGCCAGAGCTCAGTCACAAGAGGAAAGCTGGAAAGAACCCAAATACATGGAGGCTAAAGAGCATCCTACTAAGAATGAATGGGTCAACCAGAAAATTAAAGAAGAATTGGAAAAATTCATGGAAACAAATGATAATGAAAACACAACACTTCAAAATCTGTGGGACACAGCAAAAAGAGTCCTTTCCAAAAGCAGAGGAAAGTATATAGCAATACAATCCTTTCTCAAGAAACAAGAAAGTTCTCAGGTACACAATCTAACCCTACACCTAAAGGAGCTGGAGAAAGAACACCAAAGAAAGCCTAAACCCAGCAGGAGAAGAGAAATAATAAAGATCAGAGAAGAAATCAATGAAATAGAAACAAAAGAATAATAGAACAAATCAACAAAACTAGGAGCTGGTTCTTTGAAAGAATTAATAAGATTGATAAACCCCTGACCACACTTATCAAAAAGAAAAGAGAAAGGACCCAAATAAATAAAATCATGAATGAAAGAGGAGAGATCACAACCAACACCAAAGAAATACAAACAATTATAAGAGCATATTATGAGCAACTATACGCCAGCAAATTTGACAATCTGGAAGAAATGGATGCATTCCTAGAGACATTTAAACTACCAAAACTGAACCAGGAAGAAATAGAAAACATGAACAGACTCATAACCAGTAAGGAGATTGAAGCAGTCATCAAAAATCTCCCAACAAACAAGAACCCAGGGCCAGACAGCTTCCCAAGGGAATTCTACCAAACATTAAAAGAAGAATTAACACCTATTCTCCTGAAACCGTTCCAAAAACTAGAAATGGAAGGGAAACTTCCAAACTCATTTTATGAGGTCAGCATTACCTTGATCCCAAAACCAGACAAAGACCCCATCAAAAAAGAGAATTACAGACCAATATCCTTGATGAACACAGATGTGAAAATTCTTACCAAAAATACTAGCCAATAGGATCCAAAAGAACATTAAAAAGATTATTCACTATGACCAACTGGGATTTATTCCAGGGCTGCAAGGTTGGTTCAACATCCACAAACCAATCAATGTGATACAATACATTAATAAAAGAAAGATCAAGAACCATATGATACATTCAGCATCAAAAGATGCTGAAAAAGCATTTGACAAAGTACAGCATCCTTTCTTGATCAAAACTCTTCCCAGTGTAGGGATAGATGGTACATACCTCAATATCATCAAAACCATCTATGAAAAATCCACAGCAAATATCATTCTCAATGAGGAAAAACTGAGAGCTTTTCCTCTAAGGTTAGGAACACAGCAGGGATGAGCATTATCACCACTACTATTCAACATAGTACTAGAAATCCTAGCTTCAGCCATCAGACAACAAAAAGAAATTAATGTGGAAAATTATGTGGAAAACCTAAAAGACTCCACTCCAAATCTGCTAGAACTTGTACAGGAATTCAGTAAAGTGTCAGGACATAAAATCAATGCACAGAAGTCTGTTGTAGTTCTATACACCAACAACAAAACAGAAGAAAGAGATTAAGGAGTTGATCCCATTTACATTTGCACCCCAAACCATAAGATAACTAGGAATAAACCTAACTAAAGAGGCAAAGAATCTGTACTCAGAAAAGTATAAAGTACTCATGAAAGAAACTGAGGAAAACACAAAGAAATGGAAAAATGTTCCATGCTCATGGATTGGAAGAACAAATATTGTAAAAATGTCTATGCTACCTAAAGCAATCTACATGTTTAATGCAATCCCTATCAAAATACCATCCATTTTTTTCAAAGAAATGGAACAAATAATCCTAAAATTTATATGGGTCCAGAAAAGACCTCGAATAGACAGAGGAATGTTGAGGGGCTCCTGGGTGGCTCAGTGGGTTAAAGCCTCTGCCTTCAGCTCAGGTCATGATCTCAGGGCCCTGGGATCAAGCCCCGCATTGGACTCTCTGCTCAGCAGGGAGCCTGCTTCGTCCTCTCTCTCTGCCTGCCTCTCTGCCTACTGTGATCTCTGTCTGTCAAATAAATAAATAAATAAAAATCTTAAAAAAAAAAAAGACAGAGGAATGTTGAAAAAGAAAGCCAAAATTGGTATCATCACAATTCCAGACTTCAAGCTCTATTACAAAGCTGTCATCATCAAGACAGTGTGGTACTGGCACAAAAACAGACACATAGATCAATGGAACAGAATGGAGAGCCCAGAAATAGACTTTCAACTCTATGGTCAACTAACCTTTGACAGAGCAGGAAAGAATGTCCAATGGAAAAAAAGACAGTCTCTTCGACAAATGGTGTTGGGAAAATTGAACAGCCACATGCAGAAAAATGAAACTGGACCATTTCCTTACACCACACACAAAAATAGACTCAAAATGGATGAAAGACCTTAATGTGAGAAAGGAACCCATCAAAATCGTTGAGGGAGGGATGCCTGGGTGGCTCAGTTGGTTAAGCAGCTGCCTTCAGCTCAGGTCATGATCTCAGCGTCCTGGGATCGAGTCCCACATCAGGCTCCTTGCTCAGCAGGAGCCTGCTTCTCCCTCTGCCTCTGCCTGCCACTCTGTCTACCTGTGCTCTCTCTCTCTCGCTCTCTCTCTCTCTCTCTCCCTCTGACAAATAAATAAATAAATAAAAATCTTTTAAAAAAATAAAAAATAAAAAAATCCTTGAGGGAAACACAGGCAGCAGCCTCTTGGATCTCAGCCACAGCAACTTCTTCCTAGAAACATCGCCAAAGGCAAGGGAAGCAAGGGCAAAAATGAACTATTGGGACTTCACCAAGATCAAAAGCTTTTTCACAGCAAAGGAAACAGTCAACAAAACCAAACGACCACTGACAGACTGGGAGAAGATATTTGCAAATGACATATCAGATAAAGGGCTAATATCCAAAATCTATGAAGAACTTATCAAACTCAACACCCAAAGAACAATCAATCCAATCAAGAAATGGGCAGAGGACATGAACAGACATTTCTGCAAAGAAAGCATCCAGATGGCCAAGAGTCACATGAAAAAGTGCTCCACATCACTCAGCATCAGGGAAATACAAATCAAAACCATAATGAAATACCACCTCACACCAGTCAGAATGGCTAAAATTAACAAGTCAGGAAACTACAGATGCTGGCGAGGATGCAGAGAAAGGGGAACCCTCCTACACTGTTGGTGGGAATGCAAGCTGGTGCAGCCACTCTGGAAAACAGCATGGAGTTTCCTCAAAAAGTTGAAAATAGAGCTACCCTATGATCCACAAATCATACTACTGTGTATTTACCCTAAAGATACAAATGTAGTGATCCGAAGGGGCATATGCACCCAAATGTTTAGAGCAGCAATGTCCACAGTAGTCAAACTATTGAAAGAACCTAAATGTCCATCAACAGATGAATGGATAAAGAAGATGTCTTACATCTATATAGATATACATACAATGGAATACTATGCAGCCATCAAAAGAAGTGAAAGCTTGCCATTTGCAACAACGTGAATGGAACTAGAGGGTATCATGCTGAGCAAAATAAGTCGATCAGAGAAAGACAATTATCATATGATCTCCCTGATATGAGGAATTTGATAGGCAAAGTTGGGGGCTTGTGGGGTAGGAAAAGAATAAATGAAACAAGATGGGATCAGGAGGGAGACAAACCATAAGAGACTCTCAATCTCACAAAACCACAACTGAGGTTTTCTGTGGGTAGGGGGGTATGGAGAGGGTGGTTGGATTATGGACATTGGGGAGGGTATGTGATATGGTGAGTGCTATGAAGTGTGTAAGCCTGATGATTCACAGACCTGTACCCCTGGGGCAAATAATACATTACATGTTAATAAAAAAAAAATGTTAGTCATTAGAAAAAAATCAGGTTCAACATAGAAACATTGAAAACAAAAGGACAGACCAAGAGGAAGCATGAAATGCAGCAGACAAGGTGGAATTAAGGCTAAAGGAAACATGTAGAGTAAAAGAGGGATATTTTTAAATGTTAAAGAGAATAAATAATCATAAGCCTGCAAATACCGAAAATATAGTAGCTAAATAGATATTATTGAGGACTGCAAAAAGAACCTAATAAAATACAGTTATAGTGGGAGGTTTTAGTATACCTCCTTGAGAATCAGAGAGACATAATTTTAAATTTGAATAAAGAATGCATTTTTATGTGGCTAAAGAATATCCACAAATCTCATTTACTTATTCACTGCTGAGAAAACATTAACTCCAAAAAAGTTAAGATTTTAGGGCAACCTACATTATCCTAAAGAAATAATTAGAAATAAAATTTAAATTAAAAGATATTCCCAACTTAACAGTTAGAAATTAAGAAATGCAGTCCTAAAATATCCTATATCAGAGAGGAAAAAAAAAACCTCATGGAAAATAAGCCTGTTTCTTACCTATGGGAACAAAAGAAAAATCTATCCTCAGAAGAAAATTTATAGTAACAACTAAAATTAATAATTCTTGTCTTTATAATGCAAAAAAAGGAAAAAATGAATACTTTTAACAATTTATTATTTATAATACTTTAAGAGAAATAATTGATATGAAAAAGAGAGCTTTCATACATTAAATTCCAGCTGAGATTAATGAAACGCAAGATAAAAACTAGTTAAAAGGCTACATCCTAAATCCAAAGCTAGCTTTTTAAAAAAGCAAGTCATGAATAGTATGAACTCCTCATGACCATTGTTAAGAAGAAAAGTAAAGAGGCCCCTGGCTGGCTCAGTCAGTTAAGCATCTGACTCTTGATTTCAGCATGAGTCATGATCTCAGGGTCACAAGACCAAGCCCTGCATCAGGCTCCGTGCTCAGCAGAGTCTACTTGAGATTCTCTCCCTCTCCCTCCACCTTGCCCCTCCCCTCATTCGTGCTTAAATAAATAAATAAATAAAATCGTTTAAAAAGAGCAAAAATGTACAAGATTTGGTATGAGAAAGAATACATAAGCAAAGATGAGAAATACATTAACTGAGCTATTATAGAATACTAGAAGCACCTCTCTCTGATGTATTTGAAAACCTAGAAGAAATAGATCATTTCCTCTCATCCAATAAATTATTAAAATTGACATCATAAACTTGAAGAGAGCAATTTCTGAAGTAAAAATTGAAAGCAGTTGACATTTTCCCACTGAACAAGTCACCAGGTCAAAAGGCTTCAAACCAGGTTCTATCTACCTTTTCAAGAATGAATAATCCCAATGTCACTACAACTATTCCAGACCTATAAAACACAGACACTTCTGTATTAATCCAACAAGGCACCAGAACCACAATATTAAAATATTTGCAAGGAAGTAATATAGATGCAAAAGAATATATTAAAACTTTTAGCAAATAAACCAAATATATGAAGATATATCTATATATGAAATTAATAACATCCCATGAGAAAATGGGGTTTCTTTTTTTCCTTTTTTTGAGAGGATGAAATTTATTTATTTATTTATTTATTTACTTTCTTTTGAGATTTTATTTAAACTCAAGTTAGTTCATACATAGTGTAGTATTAGTTTCAGGGGGAGGATTTAATGACAAATAAGATATCTTACAGCAGGTTAGGAATGATTAGGTTATCACTATCAGAACATCTAAGAACATAATTTATTCCATCAATAAAGTAAAGGAAAAACCATATGAGCATGTCAGTAAATGACAGAAAAGCAAAAGGTAGAATCAAGCAATTATTACTAATAAAAACTTGATGTAAACTAAGAACTAAGCTCCTAATATTATAAAACATACCAAAATAATGGCAAGTATCATTCTAAATTATGAAATGCTTATTATTTTTTTGGAAATGCTTATTATTTTAATTAAAATCAGGAAGAAAATGAGGCATGACTGCTATCATCATTATTGACATTGTGTTAGAAAGTCTGTCAAATGCAATATGTCAAGAAGAGTACATAATTTTTCTAAATGTTAGGAGGAAGATATTTTCATTTTTCTGCTATGATTATGTATCTATAAAACTCAAGAAATTCTAACTAGAAAAAATACATTGTAACATAATAGTCTTTTTTTATACTAGTCTCATTTCCAGAAATGGAAATGGGTAGAAAACATACCATTCTCATCAGTAAAAATCTATAAAATACTTAGTGGTACATTTAGCAAGAAGAAAAAATTAAGTTCTCCAAGCACTAGCCCTCACAGTATTTAATTCAGTACAAACTCCATATTTGGATAACATCGGACACTCACCATTTCATTTCATATATTTGTGTCTTTGTGCATGCTGTTCCTCCTACCTGTACATGTTGTTCCTTCTGCCTTCTCATGCTGTTCCTGCTGCTGCACATGCCGTTCCTCACACCCACACATGCTGTTCCTCCTACCTACATATACTGTTCCTCACACCCACACATGCTGTTCCTCCTGCTGCATATTCTGTTCCTTACACCCACACATGCTGTTCCTCCTGCCTGCACATGCTGTTCCTCCTGCTGCATATGCTGTTCCTCCTGTCTGCACATGCTGTTCCTCCTGTCTGTACCTGCTGTTCCTCCTTTACACATGCTGTTCCTCCTGCTTGCATATGCTATTCCTCATGCCTGGACATTCTGTTCCTCCTGCCTGGACATGCTGTTCCTCACACCTGTACAGGCCATTCCTCATGCCTAGACATGCTGCCCCTTGTACCTGCACATGCCATTCATCCTGCCGGCAATACTTTTCTCCCCTTTAATCCAATAAATTGTTTTTCCTTTAGAAACTTCATCTCAACCAACCAAACAAACAAAAAACCATCTCACTGTTGACCTTTGCTAGCTTCCCCTACCTCCTCCAAGCAG
This sequence comes from Meles meles, assembly GCF_922984935.1. NCBI lineage: Eukaryota > Metazoa > Chordata > Mammalia > Carnivora > Mustelidae > Meles > Meles meles. The sequence continues at coordinate 33,519,053 of NC_060084.1, read as the reverse complement.
AGGTTCCCTTCAGGTGAGGAAGGAGAGAAGAGAAGATGGAGAGAAGGGGGTGAAGACAGGAGGGAAAGGGAGAGGGCCAAGGAGGCAGCGAGAAAGGAGGGAAGTCAAGATGAGCGAGAATTAAGCCCATGCGGAGAAGAGCCTGCAAAGCCTTGAAGAGACCTCCTACCTGTCTGTCTGGCAAGGCTCCCCCACTTCCTGCCTGTCCTGTCTCTCCCTTCCAGCAGATCTAACTCCCTGCTGCCGTCTGTCCAATTGCAGACCTCGACATCAAGGATGCAATCGCCCTGGAGTCCATTCAGCGGTCCCTGCCGTACCACCGCCAGAGTATCCTGGACCCCCTGCTGCAGGAATCGCCGGTCTTCCGTCGGAGGTCGACCCTCCTGAGGGACTGGATGCTAAGCAGGTCCACCGAGATCTCCTACGAGCGCAAGATGAAGAGCCTCATGGAGAAGGGCACCGAGCCCAAGGTGGAACTGGTGAGGATGCTGAAGCCAGAGGAGGTGCTGAGCTGCCGGTGAGTGGCCCTGGTGGGCGGGGTGGAGGGGGGAGGGGATGGAGGGGTCGGGGTGGGACGGGGGTGGGGGGCGGGCTGTGTGCCCGGGATAGGCTTTGGTCATCTCCTTCTGCAGCAGACACCTGGGCTGAGCCTGGGCCAGGGAAGGGCAGCAGCGATGGCAGGACTGGGCTGTGTCTTTGTGTCCTGAAGGGCCGTTCCGGGGCTGAAGCCACTGGGCTTGCCGGCAGTCTCACCCGCTAGTGGACGAGCTCTGGGATGGGCACAACATTTGAGTACCGCGTGTTTGGACGTGGCACCACCCTTCCAATATTTCCATGCGTTTCACGACATGACTATAATCCAAGAAGAAAGAATGCGTTGCCTGTCGCCTATTTTTTAACAGGAAATCCCCCTAAGAGCCTTCACACCGCGGCGTGGAGTTGCCTGTGGTCCTCGCCACCATCCCAGGTGGCCATCTGCTGTGCGTGTGGGGGTTTAAACTCCCGGAGGCACTATGAACAGAGTGTGAAGCCGCTTCGTAATTACTGCCCCTACCAGAGGTCTTCCTTCTCACGTGTTCTCTGTCTTCTTTATCAACACCTGCCGATTTCCATCCCCAAATTCAAGGACCCCTCCCAAACCCGGTGCTGACCTTTACTGTAAAGAGGTGAAGGACAAGGCTCAGAAACTTCAGTAGAGGAGGAAACAGACAACAGACTATTTGGGGTGTCCTTGTAGACAGAGCAGCAGTGAGCTCCTCTGCAGGTGTCAGATGGCCTCAGATGCCTGGTGTCCCACGATCCCACTTATCTAGTCTGCTCTGCTCACTGACTGGCTGAGAGATGGATGGGTGAATGGCAGCCCCCCACCCCCCAGCCAAAGGGGGCTTCTTGTTTGACCTTTCCGTGGATGGATGACTTTGACGATGGCTTTCAGTTTGACAGAGTGATGCTCGTGACTCTGGCCAGCAGACAGCCTAGCTGGGCTTCATGGTAGGCATGAGAAGTTTGAACAGGGCCCCTACCCTCCAAGGACGGGGAGAGAATATTTGGAGAGATGGCATCCAACGAGCCATTAGAAAAACTTCCAAGGAAAAGATGAAATTGTCCAGAATGGGATCTTCGTGAGTGCTGATGTGTGCATGTGTGTGAGACTCTCCGGGACCAGGCTGGGCAGAAGGGGAAGGAGCAGACCCTGCCTGGTGCTGTCAGAGAAAGGCAGTCCAGACACGAGGCTGGAGTGGGGTGTCAGATGGCTGTAAAAACAGGTAAGGGGCACGTGGGTGGTTCAGTTAGTTAAGCCACTGACTTTGGCTCAGGTCATGATCCCAGGAATCAAGCCCTGCATCAGGCTCCCTGCTCAGCAGAGAGCCGGATTCTCCCTCTGCCTCTGTCTACTGCCTGCCACTCTGCCTACTTGTGTTCTCTCTCTGTCAAATAAATAAATAAAATCTTAACAAAAAAAAAAAAAAAAGGTAAGCAACAGGCAGATCTTGAAGGACAGGGAGACCATTCCCTATGGGTAAAAAACCCAGCTTATTTCAGTACGCGGCTCCTCCCCCATCGTCTGTAACAAAGCAACCGACCAGCAGGTGGCCTGAGTAAGGGACCCACCCCCTTAGACTTAAAGCAGGGAACAAGGTCAAAGCCGCTGGTAGAATAAGGAGCTCGGAGGAAATGATGGGAGATACACTCTCTAGACCACACAGTGTTGAAGAGATCAGTTCCACTCTCCAGTGTAAGTCAGAATTGTGGGGTTTTAGCTAAGATTTTAAATCACTGGCCTGTTTTTTTAATTGTTTGAGCATTATTAAAAAGAAAATACTCCCTTTTCCTACAGCCTTACTCAGCTTTTATTGCCACTGTTCTGTATTCTCGCCCCGGCCTCAGCATCCCTGAGGTGACACAGACCTGTTAGTGATAAGCGCTCTGACAGTTGCATTCCTCCGCACATGGCGTCACGTGTCACCTTCGTAGGACACCTGCTTCTGCCCAGTGCCGTGTCAAAGCTGGCAGAAGCGTCCTTGAGATGGATATTCCATTATTTGCTTAACCACTCCCCAGTTGATGGAATCTCCTCTTTTCCTATTGTTGATGACCCCGAAATGAACGCTTTCATTTATACACCTTTTCATTCCATTGACTTCTCTTGGGATTAATTAAGGCCTGAGTGGAGTTCCGGAGTCAACGATAATGAAGGAACGTTTGAGGGGGTGGAGGGACTTGTGGGGACGGGGACGGTGCCGGGCACATTTGTTGCCAAATTAATTTCCAAAAGAGCTCTACCAGTAAAAATTCCCACCAATTCTATGGGGTGTCCCACTCTTCCATAGAATCTCTGTCAGCTCCAGAAATGTCTGCAGAGCCGGCTCCCGTGAGAGCTCCCACGGTGCTTAAATCTGAGCTTTTTTCAGTAAAGTTCAAAGCGACGGTGACTCCGCACTCCGCTCACCCCTCTGGCCCTGTCTTGCGCAGATACCTGAGGCTGTCCAAGAACAACATTCGGACCTTGCTGAAGCTCTGCAAGGATGCGGGCATGAACGTGGACATCCACCCCCACATGATCGAAGGAGAGATAGATGCAAAAAAGGTGTTCAACCAAAACCCCAGCGTGGCCCTCTAGGTCGCCGCGGGCTCCCTCTGCTGCTGGGCCCTCAGGCCCCCAGACGACATCCTCTGGTATGCCAGGCCTAGGCCTTCAGACCTGGGGCATCCCTTTTAGACAGTAGCCATCAGAAAACAAGGCTGAACTGCATGGACCATAGTGCAATTGTAGCATCTGTCCTTGACCCGAGTTAGAACCAACGCCGGAAAAACTGCGGGTCGTCTTCCCACCAGAAGAAGACGCTGTGGAAAGGCTGTCTCAGAAAAGCAGGCTTAGAAGTGATAAATGGAGACCCAGGGTCCCCAGAGGGACATCAGGAGGGGCAAGGGGTGAAGGGCTGGTTGGGGGGGGACACACACCTCACGTCTTATGCACCACCCCACCCCTGCCCATGTGGGACTGTGGGGAGCTGAATGCCACCCCTTCAAGGGACGGCTGGGTGTTTCCAGACCCTCACGGGGTGGGGAGCTGCTGTGGGAGTCTCACTTCTCAGCGCCCAGGTGCTCCCATGGAGTCGGGTTGCAAGCTTCCCCGGGCATCAGCAGAGACAGCAAAAGAGAGGGGAAAGGAGTACACAAGAGAGACGCTGCCCCACTCCAGGTCCTAGGGCCCCATGGGTGCTCTCCTGGAGTCCAGAGGGCTTTCCTGTGTGGACTCCATAAGCACAAAGAGCCTCCAACTCAGCTTCCTGACATTCTGACCAAACAAACCTACAGTGAACCCCAAGATTCACAGCTAACATTGAGAAAGGAACATTCATCTTTAGTTACCAGGAAGGCCACTGAACAGCAACCCCAAGCCAGGGTCCCTTGACAGGCAGCACCACTGGCAACACACTATGCATAGTATTTTATAAACTCTGAAGTGGCCCCGTGATTACATTTTCTAGCAGAAACACACATGTACACCAGGAACAGACTCACACAGGTACAATCCCCTGGTTTATGGTAAAGATGACACTGTGGTGCAGTGGGGGAAAAGACAATCTTTTCAATAAATCAGGCTGGTCAATTAAATGTCCATATGGAAAAAAGTCTTGACCCTCCGCCTCCCGCCATATGCAAAAATCCATTCCAGATGGATGCAGATTGTGAAAGCTTCTAGAAGAAACAGAGAAGACAATCTCCATGACCTTGGGGTGGGCCAAAAGATTTTAAACAACACAAAAAGCCTCAGTAATAAAAGAAAATATTAATAAATTTATCATAGTGAAAGCAGAACGTCTGCTCTTCAAAACATCAGGAAGAGAGCGAGAACGCAAGTGACCCCAGTGGGAGAAGATAGATCCTACAAAGGGCTCGTATGCAGATGACCTGTTTTCAGTTCCTATAAATCAGTATGAAAAACTCAGGTAACTCAATCAAAAAATGGACCAAAGTCTTGCATAGGCAGTTTGCGAAAGTGTTTAGCTAAGTGACCAACAAACGTAAGAAATTTTGTTAGTTTTCAGGAATGCAAATGAAAAGAAAAAAACAAGGCAGCACCACTAACATCCACCAGAATGGCTAAAAAGAGTGACAAGAGTTGCCTGGGTGGCTCAGTCGGTTAAGCGTCTGCCTTCAACTCAGATCATGATCCCAGGGTCCTGGGATCGAGTCCCACATGGGGCTCCCTGCTCAGTGGGAGAGTCTGCTTCTCCTCCTCCTCCCCGCTCATGTGCTCTCTCTCACTATCTCTGTCTCTGCCTCTGTCTCTCAAATAAATAAAGAAAATATTTTAAAAATAAAATAAATAAAATAAAAAGAGCGATAATATCAATTATAGTTGGAAATATAGAGCCAGGAGAACACTCAACACGTGGTTGGGATGGGAAGTGGGCACGGCCAGCCTGGAAAGCTGACGGTATCTACAAAACTTGCTCATACACCTGTGGGCCCAGTGTTTCCATTCCTAGATACATACCTCGCAGGATCCTACATAGGTGCCCCCAAAGACTGTCCCACAATGTTCCTCGTGGCTGCATTCAATATAGCCGAATGCTGGAATCCACGCAAACGTCCATCGGCAGTAGACAGGAAAGCTCGCGGCATATTCACACAGTGGCCTAGTGCATAAAACCGAGAATGAACAAATATGAAAGAACAAAGCACACAGCATCGTGCAGAAGTAGCAAAATAGGGGCGCCTGGGTGACTCAGTAGGTTAAAGCCTCTGCCTTCAGCTCAGGTCATGATCCCAGGGCCCTGGGATCCAGCCCGGCATCGGGCTCTCTGCTCCGCAGGGAGCCTACTTCCTCCTCTCTCTCTGCCTGCCTCTCTGCCTACTTGCGATCTCTGTCTGTCAAATAAATAAATAAATAAATAAAATCTTAAAAAAAAAAAAAAGAAGTAGCAAGATACAAAAGGGAACAACTGTATGGTTCGTGAATACAGCAATCTCCCAGGCAGGACGAGTCTACCAAGTTAGAAGCCAAGATAGCGGGCAGCTCCTGGAGGAGGGGGTGTCATGGCTGGAGGGACACCTGCAGTGTTGCCTACACAGGTGTTCACTTGTGAGGTTCATTCCCTGTACACTTGGGATTTATGCCTTTTAGGCAGGTACATACTTTAATTAAAAGTACATTGTTTTAAAAGTATACTACCAGAGTTCTGGTTTTGTTTGTTAAAAACAGAAATAGCCTCAAAAGTGAAGCGCTTCGGGTCCCCCCCACCTGCGCCGTGAAGCCGGCCAGGGAGAGTAGAAACTTCCAGTTATGAGAAAAGTAAGTCCTGGGGATGTACAGCCATGATGACTTTGGTTAATAATGGCAGGCTGTTTATTTGGGGATTGAGTATATTTGGGTCTTGAAAATTCTCATCACCAAAAAATGCATCTTGCACACCAGAAACCAATACTTTATATGATAATTGTATCTCAATAAAAAATGAAATTAGAACAAATATTAAAAAAAAAAAAAAAAGGAGCCTCAAAAGTGAAGGTGGTTCAGGGTTCCTCCCTTCCCCTCCTCCTTCCCCTCCACAGCTGCAGTTCCCCCTCAGCGCCACCAGATGGGGCTCGATCACAGCAGAAGACCTGTATGCACGCTTGTCCAGCGGCCTCTGGTAGAGGCGTCAAGCCCAGGTGAAGGGCAGCGGAGCCCCCAGGTGACTCCAGCCTGAGCCCGGAGCCGATGGACAAAGCCCAGCTACGCATGCACCAGCTGAGGGCCCCTGGGCACGTAACTCCTCTGAAGCTTCAATTCTTCCCCCAAAATGGGAACAAGAAGTGCAATTTAAAACAACAATGAGGTATATCACTTTATACCTAATTAGACTGGGAAATATTAGTAAGCTGGGGAATGCCAGTGTTGGCCCAGATAAGGAAATAAAGGAGCTTCCGGCCTCGCCAGTGCAGGCCATCGTGGCCTTTCTTGGTGAAGTCACACAGACATCGCAGTGACTAGCATTCCACTCCTGCGTATATAGTCCAAAGATTTTCCATCACAGGAGATCTGTTTTATCTCCCCCGCCCCCCCCCCTTGCTGACACATGCTGGGGCGCTGCGGCCGTCCATGTGTGGGACGGTGGGCGGCAGAACGTGGTGGGATGAGCTGCGACACACTAACCTTGGTCCGAACTAGAAAGACATACCTATAAACAATACACTGCTTATATGAACATGTGTAAATGCATGAGGACAGCTGAAATAGGAGAGGGGAGGGAGGGAAGGAGGGAGGAAGGAAAATGTGGATAAGAACACCAAGTTTCTAGGATAGTTGTGAAAAGAAGACTCTAAGGGAAGCTTCTATAGATCTCTAGCATTTGGTGGGCACCCAATACATTATTTTTTGTGTATGCCTTTATACACAAAATATTATTAGGGCGCCTGGGTGGCTCAGTGGGTTAAGCTGCTGCCTTCGGCTCAGGTCATGATCTCAGGGTCCTGGGATCGAGTCCCACATCGGGCTCTCTGCTCAGCGGGGAGCCTGCTTCCCTCTCTCTCTCTCTGCCTGCCTGTCTACTTGTGATCTCTCTCTGTCAAATAAATAAATAAAATCTTAAAAAATATATTATTAATATTTCTCGAATGCCTATTGTGTGTTATGCAATGTACTAGGCCCCCTAAGACAATAATAAACAAAACAGACCAAAAAGAAAAATTCCTGCCATGAGTTTTGAGCCTTATTCCACAAACCTGAGTGTGAAAGGAATGGAACGTTTTCCTAAACCAAATGACCATCACTCTGATTTTGTGCCCCTGCCATGCTGGACTGGCGGGAAACTCAATTTCAGTCATCAGTGGGGTTCCCTCTGTCACAGCCCCAGATCCTGGGATGCAACTCAGAGTGGTCCCCTGGGGTATATAGGATTCCCTGTCCCTGGTGTCAGTCTACACTGGTCACTGCTGACTCACTATGGGTCTCAGCCCACAAAAACCCAGAAGTTCCATACAGATGGGAAGCTCTATTTGGTTCTGCACCAAGCTGGCTCAGGGATTTCTGCACGGAGGTCCCAAGGCTATGATCCCGCCTCCTGAGAAGGGCCACACAGCCATGACTTCCAAGAAGGCCCCGTCCCTTCCAGGATGCTGACATTGAAGATACAACTCCATCACACATGCTGGCTCCTTTTTCCGTGGCTCATGTTTCCTCTTCCCCCACTTCCCACCTTCAAGCACCCAGGCTACCAGGCCAAGGCACACAGGCTGTCTGCAGACACCTTCAGCCCCTGAGCTGGCAGCAGAAGAGTCCTGTAGGTGCTGAGCCGAGCAGCTGGCCCCTGGGCAGGTAGGGGAGGGAGGGAGAAATTCAGAGCACCAAGCATAAAGAATTCTCAGGCTTTTAAATTCTTCTCCCAGGGTGCAAACAAAAACACATATTTAAATCCCGATAAATAGCCCTGGCATCATTCATATTTCTAGGTTCTTATTTATATGACACGGTGGTTGGGCGCTTGCCAAATGATGTGTGTTCTAGGCACTTGAGGGGCCTTCAGTGATTGGTGTGATGGTTGATGTTGCCGTGAAGATGGGGAGAAGGGAGGTGGCTGGCCCAACCCAGCTTACTTAGCTGCCAAAAATAGTCAACTCTGGCAAAAAAAAAAAAAAGCATGTATTTCTGTACGTGTGTGTGTGATAGGAACGTGTGTGCACATGTGTGTGTTTGTGCACACAGTGTGCATATCTGTGTGTATGCATACATGCACGTAGCCAGTGCATGGGTATATGACGCATGCATTGTGCAAACATGTGTCTTGTTTGTGTGTACGTGTGCGTGTGTGTGTGTGTGTGATATCTAATGGTTTCTAGAATTCACCTTACCCCCATTCCTGGACCAGTATCTCTGCTGCAGACACAATCTCCAGGGAGAGGGTCCGATGTCACCCCCCCACCGGTCAGGGACCCATCCCTTGGCCCAGAGAGGATGGAGCAATGGAACAGACAGTTCCATGAGAGCCACACATGGGGAAGCAGGGTGGTTCCCCAATGGAAACTGAGGTACTTACCGGTTCTCTCCTGTTGGTGAGAATTCCCCCCAGTAACACCCCACCCGGACGATCCCACATGGTTTCTGTCGGGCCAGAGAGCTTGGCAGGAGGTCCTGGCTCCGGAGCACACATGAGGAGGCAGTCATGCTCTCAGGCTGCCTGTCCGTCGTCGGAAGGCTTGGCCAGCCTGGAGGACACGCCGGCTCATCACAGGGGTGGCTAGTCGGCGCCGGCTGTGGGCAGGAGGCCTCGGGACCTCTCCGCGTGGACCCGTCCTCTGAGCGAGCCATCCACGATGCAGCAAGGCCGACGCTCGGGGTCTTCCACACTCTAGTCTCGGAAGTCACGTCACAACCATCACCAGCGCGGTGTCCTGCCAGTCACAGTCCGGCCCCGGGCTGTGCGACAGGGAGCAGCGGCAGGAAGATCAGGAGTGGAGTGTCACCGGGGGCCATGTGGGGCCTGGCCACCATAGATGCCATCACAGGAAGACAGGGACATGGGGGGAGGTGAGCAGAAGTAACACGCTCGGCACACGGATGGTGCCCTTGGAGCTCGCGGTCCGGAGGAGGACAGAAGATAAGAGTGTCCCGGCTCATCGGTAATTACTCGGCCGACACACGCACAATAAGGGAAAGAGGGTAGGAACCCAAAGAGGGAGCGAGAAACCTTGGTTGAAAGGGTCAGGGAAGCCTCTCAGAGGAGGTGACATTTGAGTTGGACCTGGAAGGAGAGAAGTTCCCCAGGCAGAGAGGAGAGCGCGGGCGTTCCTGGAAGCGGGGCGCGGTGGAGTCGGTCCTGCTGAGTAGCACAGAAGCCCGTTGAAGGGCCCCCAGCACTGCCTGCCGGTGCGGGGCCTGCTGCCTGGCCCTCTGGTGCTTCCTGTCCCCAGGACTTCCTGTCCCCAGGTCTGGCTGCTAAGGGACAATGGGCTTTGTGTCTCTGTGGGAAGGACCCGCTGCCCCCAGCTAAGGGGCCTTCTAGGAGGATGTGTCATGAGGCCATCCCCCTGTAGGAGAAAGGCGGGACTCCGGCATGGCCCTGCCCTGTACCCCGATGGAGGGCCGGGGCGCATCGTGAAGGGGTGTGGAGGGATGAGGGGGGTGTGTCTATGGCTTCCCAGCATCGCCAGGCCCCAGCCAGCCTCACCATCCCCTACCTCTTTCTGGGGTTGTGAACGGACAGTCAGAGCCCAGATGATCCGTTTGAGCTATCCCTGGGGCTCCCGGCCCCCCAGACACACACACAGATTCCCATTGGCTCCAGGCCAGCGGGCCAGGAGCTGAATTGAGCAGGGCGATAGAAGCCTTTTTGCCGAAGGCATATGCCTCCCTCAGGATGCATTAGGCAGGCTTCGCTGGCCAGAGCAGGGCAAGTCTGCAGAGAAACAGGCTCAGGGGGCCTCAAATTCCCAGAGGGGTGGGGGCATCGGGCCCTAGCTGGAAAATAGGCATGGGTGCACACAGCGTCCTTCTCACTCCTCTCCCATGGCGGGAGGGAGTGAAGGAGGAGGGAGTTAAGACGCAGGCAGCAAAGCCACTGCTGCATCCTAAGTAGTCAAGGACCAGAGTCTGGCCCACACCTCCTGCCACAGAGCCCGGTGCCTGAGAGCCAAGGCTCCAGGGAGCTGCAGAGGCTGCCCCCCAGGACCCAGGGCCTCTGCCCACGGAGGGTCCTCCAGCTCTTAAAAAAAACCCAACTCTCAAGTCCAATATAAAATTCCCTGTGTCCACCAAGCTCGGAGGGACAGGCTTTGTCCCAGATCTGCTGGAACCTTGGAGGGAAGAGTCCCACTTACACAGCTCCAGGCCCTGATGTGGAGAAGGGAAGGCCTTGCCCCAGCACACCCAGATAGGAAAGCACAGAGCTGGGATTCAGCGCAGGTATGTCGACAAGGAGACCTGGGTCCTCTCTCCAACGCACCGACTAAAGCATGAAGTCCTCTTGCAGCAGATATATACTGAGCTCTTCCGATGTGACCAAGACCGCTCAGCCCCAGAGAATCTGGAATGAGCAGAAACAGACGCGCTCCCACTGCATGGAGCTCACAGGTTAGCTGGGGAAACAGGTCTTGAATATGTCTTTAAAAATATGTGATTAGAGGGGCACCTGGGTGGCTCAGTGGGTTAAGCCGCTGCCTTCGGCTCAGGTCATGATCTCGGGGTCCTGGGATCGAGTCCCGCATTGGGCTCTCTGCTCAACAGGGGGCCTGCTTCCTCCTCTCTCTCTGCCTGCCTCTCTGCCTACTTGTGATCTCTCTCTCTGTCAAATGAATAAATAAAATCTTAAAAAACATATATATATGTGATTAGAGAGCTGTGAAGAATGGGGAAGAATCGGGAAGCATGACCTCCTTCAGCGGGCGACCAGGAAAGATGCTTCTGAGAAGGTGCTCTTAAACCCTATCCAAGCATGGCAGAAACAAGCGTGGGGATTGATTAATAATGCCTGCCGTGGCCACTGGTTCAGCAGGTGGTGCTGGTATGCAGGCCAGATTCTTGCTTCCCCTGGTTTATGCCCTAAGGTCCTAGGATCCCTGCTACCCAGAGAAGAGCTAGATGTGATTCTAATTCTCCTGGAGTTCACTGTGAGGTGGAGTGGATGAACATTTGCAGAAGAAGCCACGATAAATGACACTCCCTGCTTTAATAAGTAGAAAACTCAAGGAAGTGAAATAGAACCGGTACGAGAATGATCCGTAGCCACTAATATGTTAGTGAGGTTTTGAAGGACACGGGACCTGGGAACTTGTTGGAAAGAAGGCCCTCGGGGCACCAGGGTGACTCATTCTTTAAGTGTCTGCCTTCGGCTCAGGTCATGATCCCGGGGTCCTGGGATCGAGCCCCGCATCGGGCTCCCTGCTCAGTGGGGAGTCTGCTTCTCCCTCTTTCACTCCCTCTCCCCCTGCTTGTGCTCCCTCTCTTGCTGTCTCTCTCTTTCTCTGTCAAATAAATAAATAAATAAATTCTTTCAAAATAAATAAATTAATTAAATAAGTTTAAAAAAAGAGAGAAGAAGCGGGCCCTCGTTTTAGAGAGGAGAAGACACTTAGCCTCAGAGAACGCTCGAACGTCTCCGGCTATGGCCTCCATGGGAGGGACAGCTGATTCCTGCTCTGGTCTCAGTCCCTGCCTGAAGATACTTCACCAGCCTTATCACAGACCTCCAGAGAGAACTGACCTTCTTCCGCCGCCCACGCCCCACACTCAGCATTCCATCAAGCGTCCATCAAGGCAAATCAGGGCTCCCCATTGCCACTGAGTGGGGCTGCCTGCTTGGACCCCCACCAAATGTAAAAGCAAAGTCCTTGAGAAGCAATGTATCTGCCCAAATGCTTTTACAGCAGCCTGCACCTACCCATCACTGCATTTATCACGCCTGTAATCAATCCCTTTGTGCCCCTGAATTCGTTGTCTGTGAGCTCCGAGAGAATGGGGACCATGTCTGGGATATTCACCACCGAATTCCCAGTGCCTGGCACGCACTGGGGCACTCAACAGCCATTTATGGATTGAGTGAGCTGTTAGAGAACAGAACGAGTTGGAAGAACGTTGAGAAGCTGAGAGGTTTTGGCTTCGCCCAGGGACCCATGGTCCTCCAGGTTTTGGAGTGATCCCAGAGGGTAACAGCACATGGCAGCCATCGAGTCCTATGTCCCAGCCTCAGGGCGGAAAGATCCCCAGGGGCAGGGAGTGAGTCCAGACCCTCTGCCTCTCCTGCCCACCATTCAGCCACTTCTCACAGTCTAGTAGACATCAGTGCTTCTTCTTCAGTGCCCATTCTGCTCAACCCGGCTGTGCACTGAGCGCTATTAGCCAGATGCCTAGGAAGCTGATGGACTTTTGGAAGAATGGACTAGCCTGACCGTGAGATGGGTCAAACGCACATCAGCTCAGTGTGTGAGAGCTCACAACAGGAGTCCAGTGAGGACGGGCTAGTCTCAGAAGTCACCTGGGAGTCAGATCCGTCAGGACCAGTAGACCTCAGACCAGAGGAGGAAAGACTATGGGGAGAAGGGGAGACGAGAAGAGTGCAGTGGGGTAAGGAAGGAGATGGCTGTGTTGGGAGTAGAGATCTTAAGTAAGTTTGGGGACTGCAAAGGAAAGGCAAAGTAGAGCCAACTCATGGTGGACCTTGTGCTATTAGCCTGCAAGTCCGGAGTCCTAGTTGGAGGCTACGGACATTGAGAAGCCACCATGATCCTTCCCGACAAAGAGCCCAGAGCTGGTTGTCTGGACCCTCAGAAGCGATGGGCGGAAGACACATCCATGGCCCCTTGGAGGCCAGATTTTGTAGACAAGGGGAGAAAGGCCTCAGGGAGCCTCATCAAAGGGGCCGGTCGCCTTATTAGTTCTCCAAACAGCACGTCTTCCCTAGATCAAGAGTCCGGTGGAAACACAATGGCCACAAAAGTGGTTTTTGTGTCTTGGTTTTCTGGGTCTCCCATTCCCCTCCCTCCCGCCAATATCTGTTCTCCATTATTGGCCAGACAAAGCCCATCCCAAGATGCCCGCGACTCAGTTGTCGGGAACATCTGTCTTTGCTCACCTGCGCGTTTACCCATCCGCGTCTCCACGACGTCTTTCATCCCGTCCACACTGTAAGGATTCAAAGTAAGGAGGTTCACGTCGTCAAAGAAGCCTTGAACTGAATGCCTTCCCCCCACTTTCTCCTTAAATGAGTTGTTAACAGGAACCCAAGTGTCTGTTGAACCTAAAATATTTTTTTTTTTTTTTAAATATAACATTTCAAGGTAACTTACGGCGCGCACTTTAAGAAGCGAGGGCTCAGCGTGCCCCCGCAGCTTCCTCCTTGAAGCTCCGGTCTTTAGGGCTGTGGGAGGCATCCAATCAGACAGGCCGCCGCTGAGGGCCAAGGGAGGAGGGCTGCCGTGGTTTTATTTCAGATTTGAGCTAAGGCCGGGAAATGGAAGGCAGGAGGAAAAGTGAGGGAGCGAGCGTGTGTGCGTGCGTGTGTGTGTGCGTGTGTCTGTGTGCGTAAGGCCAGAATAATGAGTCGCACTAATTCATAGAATTCCATTTTGGCCATCACACACGGCTCCCTTTTCTCTTGAAGGCCACTTTGAAAAATCCCGTTTTCATAAGTCATTTACTTCCCCTAGGAGGGCAGGCCTTCTAAAAATATTCCCCATTTCTTACACCTCAGAAGCAAATTATTTATGTTAAAGCAGCTTCGTTATCCTGGCCCCACTGGGCCAAGCTTGGAAGTGGAGGTGACTTCAAGAAGGCGCCATTGTCAATAGCAAAGCCCTGGGAGGGGTCCATTCCAGCGAGGCGAGACTTTCCGTGAGGCCGAAAGAGCGTTTGTGGGTCAAGAAGGAGACATTGTGTTCTCTTTGCCACAGATGTTTATGGACCAGGCACTGCACTAGGCCCGGGGGAAACTACTGTGGACAGACCGGCCAGCTGGCAGGAGCTTATGTTTCAGTGAGGGGAGATGGGCCCTTGATAAACACACAAAGATGTGAAATAGGGGAGAGTGCCCTCTGCAGGGTGCCCTTGGTCTTCTAGAAGGGTGGGTCATCAAGGTCATGGGAAGAAACGTCCAGATGAAAGGACTTGCTTGGAGCTCGATTGTGCAGGGAGGGGAAGGTCTAGGAGCCAGGTTCCCCAGAGGGGGGAGGGGCAAGGGTGAAGATCCGAGCTGGGGTGAGCTGGGGGTGTTAGGAGGAGAGCGAGGGGCTCACAGGGCAGCAGGCAGGGGAGGTGAGCTTCCCTGAGAGGCAGGAGGGGCCAGGACAGTGAACTTGCACGCTACCCATCACTCTCCACGCTGGCCTCCTGTGCAAATTTACCAAGAATCCAAACCCTGGAAGACCAGCGTGCCCCAGTAAGAATGGAGTGCCGGGGAAAGCGGCTGAGACTGGTCCCTGGTGCTGATGAAGTCCCTGGGCCCCGGCTCCTCTTCCCTATCAGGAAAACGCAATGAGAAATCACCTCTGGAAAGTCAGCTGGAGGAAGAGCCGAGCCAGGGAGGGTGCGTGCTCTCCGTGTAGGTGGAACCTGCCACGGCCCCCTGGAGGGGGATCTCCCCCCCCCCCCCCCCCCCCCCCCCGATCAGTCACAAGTCCTGTCCTCGTCCAATGGGCGAGGGAAACCACTCCCTGGAGAAGCCCCTCCGTTCTTTCCATGTCCATAAGGCAATTAAGTCTTAACATTCCTAAAGCTGAAGGCTTTCAGGGACTGAGCCAATTGGTGTCTCTGTAATGAGTGTGTGGGGGGCGTTGGGGGGGGCTACTGCTCCAAGAGACGCATTTTCCCAGAGCTTATCCACAGCCCGGGCCTCATGGAAAGGCAGAGGGACAGGGAGGCGGGAGCAGCCCGGCTGCTCCCAGGGCTTACCTGGGACAGGGCAGACACATCCTAGGATGCCAAAGGAGGCCAGAGGCAGGGTGGACCCAACTAGGGTGCCAGCAAGGGACAAGCCCTTCCGGTTAACCAAAGTGGGGGACACTGTCTCATAGCTGCCATGGTAGGAGCTCCAGAGCCGTGGGGCAGGGATGAAAGACATGAACAGCCTCATTACCAATGAGCCTTAGTTTAAGCCTCTACTATGGGCCTAATTGGAGAGTTAATTATTAGGTGACATTGTGTGGGGCCAAGGAGCGAGGGTGTCTCACCCAGATACCGGGCCGGTTTCGACCCTGTTCGACCCTTGAAGCGAGGGATACAAAGAGGAGCAGTGACAACTGTAATCTCAGGGGATGAGAGGATGTCGTGGAGAAATGACCCGAGATAACAGAGCAGGGAGGGAATACGTGGGGGAGCACACTGAGGGCAGTAATAAAGACCCCCGCTCCAGACTGGGGCAGGACAGCCAGGGAAGGCCTCCTAGAAAGAGATGTTGAGAGAAAGGAGCCAAAGTGACGGCAAGGGTGCTCCAGGTTGGGGGAATGGCATGTGCAAAGGCCCTGGTAAGGGACCTGGAAAATAGTGTTGGAGGGGCTGGGTATGGGGGTAGGAACTAGAGACTCGTGGGGACAAGACTCTGCAGACCTTGAAGACATGGAAGGGATTTTGAAACTCAAATCCTTCCCTACCAACTCCTGCAACTGTCTTCAAGGCGTCAAGACATCTAGACTCAGTCGCAAGGACAGAGGATCCCTGTTCCTCCGAAACACATCTCTACTTGGATACTTAAGGCCTGCAAAGAGAGAGGCAGAGAGGCTCTCTGGAGCAGACAGGCCTTAACTTCCCCTGTCAGGGGCCCACCTGGAGGAGGAGGAGGAGGACAGAGGCATGATGAGACTTTCCTGGAACCACCAGAAGTCCAAGCCCTAACACCTCACATTTTCAGGGTTCACGGGGACTGGCCTTTCTGAGCGGCTCAAACCTGTGTGTTCCAAGGCAAGGGTGAGTAATCCCAGGAGTCAGCATTGGCTGGGGATGATGAGGGACCTTGAAGATCCCAAGGACCCTCCCAGTCCTAAAGTCCCAGAACCCCCTTGAGTCAATGGATCCAAAGCTCCTGGGGGGCGGGCAGGAGGTGGGCTTGGCACAGCCACTCCCACAACTAGGGACGCACATTGCTTCTCCTTCACGACAGTGGAGACAGCCCCTTGAAGGGAAGGGGACAAGCCCATGGCTCACACAACCCAAGACCCTGAGCTTTCTTCATGACTATTTTGGTGGCAAAATTGGCTGTGTCATTCCTCTGGGATTCCTGGGGTGGAAGTCTGCTCCTTATTAGTAAGGACAGTAGCTCCTGACACAGAGAAGCATGACATGCTGCTACCCCTTTGTGGGCGTCCTCAAACCTTACAGATGAGAACCAGGATCGGGAAAGTGGCGTGAGTTGACTAGAGTTACAGGATGGTCAAGCCGTCTGATGCCAAATGCTAAGCCCTTGGCTTTCTCAGTATGCCACAGTAAAGGGATGGCGTTTGGCGTTTGGTGGCATGTGTGGAAAAGTCAGAGCTGTCCTTTGCACTAAGATATGGACTGGCAGGTCCACAAGGCCAGCAAGGAGCTGGGGCCCCGCTTGATGGTCCCCTCTGAGAAGCCCAGGGCCTGGCCAGACTGCAGATCCCCTGGCCGTGGACCCAGGCTTTTATCACACCCACCAACACCCCTAGCAG
Source organism: Meles meles (assembly GCF_922984935.1). NCBI lineage: Eukaryota > Metazoa > Chordata > Mammalia > Carnivora > Mustelidae > Meles > Meles meles. The sequence goes on along the minus strand of NC_060084.1, from coordinate 33,502,448 downwards.
GCAGGGGCCTGGGCTGAGCGTCAAGGTCTCTAACAAGTTAATTGCAATGGCGGAATGTGTCTCCCCCACCCTTGCCCGGCCCCGCGTCAAAGCAATCCCATAATGACATGGGACCATGAAAGGAAGCTCGCAGGTGGCTAAATGAGGTATCTTGCCTTTGCAAGGCAGCGGGGAGGGGCAGGGCTGTTTTGTTTAAGGAAAGCTGCCGGGCCACTTTGATGTGAAGCTCATGCTCTCACAGAGCAGATGCTTGTGCGGGAAGCCTGTGCCAGAATGGGTAGACGCTCAGAGCTCTCCACGGCAGATGGAGGCAACAGGCAGAGAGATAAGGCGGCAGAGCCAAGGAGGGTGAGTGGGGGCCAGGTTGCTCTCTTGTCTTCCTAGATGCTGTCTGGAGTGAGGCTTAGTGCTTGCCACTCCTCAGTTCAAAAACAGTGGCTCCCCCGGGCCCCCACAAATGGGTTTTCACACTTCTAAGGGGTGATGTGTTGTAGCTGTTAGGAATCCTTTAGCTGCAAGTGACAAAAACCATAACCCAAGTTGGCTAATCTAAAAGGGTAATAGTTAGCTTTTATTAACCGACAAGTCTAGGGCCAGTTTGCCTTCAGATATGGCTTGATCCAGGAGCTGAAAGATGTCATCAGGACCCAGGGAGGCTCTTCCCACTCCTCAGCTCTCCCTTCTTTGTGGGTTTTGTTCTCTGGCAGAGTCTCCTCTCAGGAAGGCAAGGTGGTTGTAGCTTGTTCCAAATTTACCCCTCCCAGCTTTGAGGCCAGCAGGAGGAAGACTGAATGCCACTTACTGGTCACTCAAGTAAATGCCTGTTGATTGGCTCTGACAGCGTGGCTTGAATGCCAAGGACCCTCCAAACCAATAACGTTGGCCAGGCCAGTGCGGGCTTCTAAGAACTCCAGAGGCTTCAGACCTGGGAGCTGAGCTTGGAGCTAACAGCTAGCACTCTTGTGGGGACGTCCTCAGCCCTAGTCAGGCCAAGAGTGAGACCGCTCTTACTGGGCACCAGGAAGAGATAGCAGCTCATGCTCATTGCAAACCAGTTTATGCTTGCAGCCAGGGCTCCTGTGCCTTAGCATATCAGGATTCTCCACTGGGGGAGGCCGGGGTTCTTTTATTTATCTTCAGCAGTCCTCCAGGTGTGAATCATGCTGACTCTCTCACCTCTCCAAGCTCCTGTGGGATTGACCTTCACAGGCAGAGAGCACCACCCCCAGCCCCCACCCGCAACTTAGCCCAGAAGAGAGAGAACCAGCGGTTGATGGCTCAGTCTCCAAGGTCAAGTCTTGGTTCTACCAGGAAAAGTATTTCACCTCTAGCAACCTCGGTTCCCCCATTTCTAAAATGAGGGTAATAAAAATATCTAATTTATAGCATCATCAGGAGAACCAAATAAGGTCACACATAGAGAGCACTCACCTGGATAAAGTTCTGGAAGGCAGGGCTCTTGGGCCTCTCAGCAGAGACTAGCAGCCCCGGGTCATGGGAAGGTGGGCTGGCCAGACGGGGCTGGAAGTGGGGAGAAGACCCCGCTGGGAAGCCATGCCTCCGCATCCTTTGATTCCTTCCTCATAACAGCACCCTGAGTTTGTCAGCCAATACAGCCCTCTGCGGCTGTAAGGAGACCGTGGGCTATAGCCCAGACAAATAGGATCATTGGACAAACATTTGTGAAGTCCCCACCCCAAACGAACAGTAATAAATAACTACTATCTGTTGAGCTCCTAGGATGGGCCAGGCGCTGAGCTCGGCATGGCCCACTCATGAGCTCACTGCATCCCTCAGTGTCCGGCCAGCTGGGTCTACCATTAGTCCCATTTCCAGGTGAGAAAACAGGTTGAGAGAAGGTAAGTGGCTTGCTCAAGGTCCCAGAGTTGATGAGCGGCTGAGCAGCATCGCCCCCCAGAGCTGTTGGTCTGGTACCCATCGGTGCCTCACCACCAGACAGGACATCCACAAGCCGCGAGGGCTGGACCGCAGCCACCTTGCCCTCTGCCATCCCCTCATGAGTGCAGGAATGCCCCCAGATCACAAACCCTGCCCCTGGGGCTCGGACCTGCAGGGAACTCCAGGTGGCTAGACCCCATCCTAGTTCTCTGGCTTTCCCGGCCTCACTGAGAGCCCGCTGGGGCTCCCTTTGCCCACTGGACCACAGACAAACAGGACACGCCAGCCTCCCCAGGGTGCCTGACTCCAGACGTGGGGATCCCGCCAAGCTTCCGGACCTCCTCAGCTCAGTGCTGCATGAGCATGGGTCTCCATGGCCTCCCCTGCCTGTCCTGCCCAGGGCAGGGCCCATTCAGTGTCTCAAGGTTAGGAACCCAGCACCTCCATGCCACTTAGAACCACCGTGCCCCCGGCAAGTGCGTGCAGCGTGGGCTACTGGACAGGAGTTCTGGAAGCTTCCTTAGCTTTCTGCCCTCAAAGCCTGCCTGCTCAGCCCTGCCCGGGGCTCAGCCTGGAACCAGCAGTGGGACCAGCCCAGTCCTTCCAGGAGCTGTGGAGGGCAAGCCGACCACAGGCACAGGACGTAGGTCCCCCCTCCCCTGCCCAGACCCCAGTGTGGACGGTGGCCATCAGAGGGCTGCTTTTCAAGAATGCTGTTAACATCTGTACCCTCTGAGTTCAGCATGCTCCCTTATCTCTTTTTACTGACAACTTTGTGAGATAATAGCTTACCATGGGCTAGGCTCCGGTCTGAGTGCATTTTACGCCCTATACATTGACCCACCAATGGGTTCAATAAGTACGTTTAACTTAAATCGTGGGAATGTTCAAACCGACCCAAAAGAAAGAGAATAATATAATTAACCCAAATGCAATCATTTTCTGATTTTAACAGTAAACACTTGGCCCTTCTTGTTTTGCGGACTCTCAGTTTTCTCTTAACTGGACAAATCCCAAGCATGCCACTTTACTCACAAATACTTTAAGACCTCTTGATACTCACCCTGATCACAATGCCATTATCACACTCAACCGAATTAACAGTGTTTTCTTTATTTTTAAATTCATTTATTTCAGAGAGAGAGAGAGAAAGAGAGTGAGCATGGGGGGAGGGGAAGACGGAGAAAGAGTACCTCCAGCAGACTCCCTGCTGAGCATGGAGCCTGACTCAGGGCTCAATCCCACAACCCTGAGATCATGACCCGGGCCAAAATCAGATGTCAGATCAGAGTCAGATGCCTAACCAGCTGAGCCACCCAGGCGCCCCCAACAATGATTTATCATCTGATCCCTACCTCTTAGTCCATTCTTCCCAATTCTTGCCAAAATGCCTTTCACAGCCAACAAACATTTTCCGGCACCAACACATTATTCACTCTAGTGAATAACTAAATGCTCTAATTTCAGACAGCAATAAGGACGAGGAAGAAAAAAAAAGAACAGGCAAGGTGTGAGATGCACACCCATGGATGCTCCAGGCAGAGCGGACAGCAGGTGCAAGGGCCCTGCGCAGGCATAGGCTTAGTGAGCTCCTGGAAAATGTGGCTGGAGGGACAGTGAATGGGGTTGAGGGCATGTGGCAACTGAGGACAGAGGGCCTTGCTAGCTGCTGTGAGGTGCTGAGTGGGATAGGAATCATGGAAAAGTTTGGGAAAGAGAAGGGAATTGACTGGGATGGAGGCAGGATATCATTTGGGACAGATTACATTTTTGATGTCCTTTCAACATTGAAGATGAGCTATCAAGTGAGTTTCTAATTTATACAGCAGCCCTCGAGGAATATTCATCATAAGCGCATTTCATCGATAAGGAAACAGAGGCTCCAGGTGGTGAAAACCATGGTACAGCAGGCATGGGTTGGAGTCGCTCCTAATGATCTAAAAGGCAGGTGGCAGGGTGCAGACAGAGAGCCCATTCTGCAGATGGAAAGACAGAAGCTCACACAGCAAGACAGCTGCAGAGACCAGACTGGAACCCATGCCTGCCGCCTCCTCTTCAGCACCCTTGGGAATGGCTGGGATTGCCCAGTGCCTATGGCTCCACCAAGAGCTGCTCACAGGCTGGGACACCTCTCCCGCTTCCTGGGGAGCCTGGTCTGGTAACATGCGGGAGCGGAGGTGTACCTGGCTTCATTTCTGTCAACCTTTAAATTCCAAGAAGTGACTCATTCCAGATGGGTTTACGAAAGGCGTAAAGAATTACCATGAGGACTGATGAACATTCTGTTGGGTCCTTGCATGGCTGGAGGGGTGGAGGTCAATGGCAGCACCTGCTCGTGGTCCAGCAGTGAGCACAGGTCTCAGAAAGCCCCAGTGGGGGGTGTTCAACCCAGAGAGACAAGACTCCAAAAGAAGGCGAGAAATTAGACTCGTCTGGGTTACTCCAGATCAGCACTCTTAGCTTGGAGTCCACCTTCGCATTTTGCACAGATGACCTTCGAGATGAGACATCAGGTCATTTTGCACGTCAGACCTTCGAGATGAGACATCAGGTCAGGCTTGTTCTCTAATCTCGTGACATCCCTTGAGATCAGTATCATGGCCAGCACCTCAATATCAGGAAACTGAAGATCAATTTCATGGAACCTGCAAATATGGGTAGAGAAACAAATGGGGTCTTTATTTTTACTCACCTCCATCTAAACTTTATGATTCCTTAAGTTACAAATGTAGGCAACAGATTACAATAGTGTGAGTGGTCCCTGTGACTCTGTCACCACGAGAAAGCACAGGTATTTTTTCCAATCACACCACCATTGGAGCAGATGCCCCCAGATAGCACACATATCATGCTGCAGAAGATAGTCTTCGTTCACCTGCCATTAGTATTACACAGAGTGCGACCAGGAAGCATGCCACCAAGTCACAATTTAAAAAAATAATTTAACAACTGCATTTCAGGGGCACCTGGGTGGCTCAGTCAGTTAAGCATCTGCTTTCAGCTCAGGTCATGATCCCAGGGTCCTGAGATCAAGTTCCACGTCGGGCTCCCTGCCCAGCGGGGAGTCTGCTTCTCCCTCCCCCCCCCCCATGCTCTCTCTTCCTCTCTCTCTCTCTCAAATAAATAAACAAAATCCTTTTTTAAAAAAAACTGCATTTCAATGTAATTGGCTCTCTTCCTTTGCAATGCTCTATTTCTTTATTTTGTGCAATTTAGGAACATCATTCTCCGACTGCCAAGGGGTCCATGACCCAATAGAGGTGAAGACGCCTGTCCCCGATCAGGTGATCAGGTGGGCACAGGGCCTGCTGCCACACTGGAGTTCTGGAAGGAAGGGGGCAGAGGGAGAGGACATTGAGGTTGGGCAGGCAAAGGCATGTACCCTTCAACGAAGAGATCTGCGGAGCACCCCTGAAGCCAGCACTTGCCGACTTTTCTGCTCATGCATCCCATAGTGCTCACGCTCCTCTTCTGACTAAGCGTGTGCAGGCTCCCTTTCCTCCCCTTCACTCTGGGCTTTCCCTTCTATTTCTGTTCTGTTAAAATTACCCGAGACTTCCTGTGCTATTAGTTGACCCATATCCTTTTAGGAAAGTGATGGAATCTTTTTTTTTTTTTTTTAAGCCAAACTTGTGAAGACGGAAAGGCATTTTTAACCTGATTTCACTCAGAAAGGAGCTGACAGTCAGAACATATGAAGGGACTCAGTGAAGATCTCACATCAGGCACCAGCCCCTCCAGCTCAGTACACCTGCTGCAGGACCCGATGGGAAGACGGAGCGCCCGCCGGAAGCAGAGCGCAGCTGGCATGGCCAGGGTCTAACTCAAAATAGCACGCTCCACGCGGTCACGAAGGCCGAGGACCCCAGACATCTGGGGCGTGAAGAGCCAGCCATTGTCCCCTTCCCCATTCCTGCCACCAGATTCATCCTCCTGCCACTGCCTGAAGCCAGAACCGACCTGGCTAAAGGATCACATGTTTCCACATCATTCTCCATTTCTTGGTTCTCAAAGTCAGTGAGGAGAGCTGATGTTAGATGTCCTATAGGTCTGCGAGCGGTCCTAACCTTTCGCTCCACTTTGGCCTGGACTGTGACAGACGTGGGGTGAGACAATATGATGACGGTGCATTGGACTAAGTCTGCCAGAGTCAGACCCCCCACATCGCAGGGGTGCCGAGTAGCTGCTTACGAGGGAAAGCAGAACCTTTGCAAGCGTGGCCTCCTAAAAGCTTTGACAATCTCCTGTCTGAGCTCACATTGGGGAAGTCTTCTATATTACCAAGATAATAGTGTATTAAGAGAGATTTTGTATTTGGTGTATTTAATGAGCAAGCAACTCCCCGAAGACCTTTCAATAAAGCCAGCAAATTTAACAGGAGAAATGCATCGGTTGGCTTTGCTGCTCTGGTTAAGAGGGCTGCCACCTTCTCCTTTAACAAACCCTGGCATTTATTATACTAAGAAAGCCAAGAAAGCCCTAGAATCAATCTTCTAGAGAGGGCTAAAAGGTGGGTGCAATTAAGCGGCTAACGTCCAGCCCCAGCTGCCTCCAGTTGAAGTGATTATTTTAATATAAAAGCAATGAACGTGATGAGAAGTCACCCAAGTTGGGAAACTGCCCGTTTGCCATCAGAACGTCCCTGCTCTGAAGGGTCGCAGAGCGAGGCTGTTCATAAAGGCAGGCCAGAGACCAAATGAAGGAATAAATACATAAAGGCATGCTGTACGCCGAACAGAGTGCTCGAAGGACATTGACTAATGGAAGGCAATATTGTGGATTTTGACAAGAAGGGAGAGAATATAAAATATTCATACCCATCATCTCTTCAGTATGATGGACTTTCATGTCACGTTGGTCCCCTTGCCTGAGAGGAGTGGGCAGAAGTTACATATGGGGATGGAGATAGGGGGTTGTTGGGCAAGACCTGGGTCTGGTCTTGTCTTTACCCATAAACAATATGGAACCTCAGCCCATCACTCACCCCACCTGGTTCCCAAAACTCAGCTGGAAGTTCTGGTGGAGAGTGTGTGTGTGTGTGTGTGTGTGTGTGTGTGTGTGCCTAATTAATAAACATTTTTAAGAGCAGGTTTAGGTTCCCAGCAGAATTGAGCCGGAAGTACAGAGGGTTCCCAGATACTCCTGTCTCCACACATGCACAACCTCTCCAACTGTCCATATCCCACAGCAGAGTGGTACATTGTTACAATCAATAAGCCTACATTGAGGGGGCGCCTGGGTGGTTCGGTCAGTTAAGCCTCCAACTCTCGATTTTGACTCATGGTTGAAGTCATGACATGATATGACATGAGGTCATGAAAAGTGACATCATTTGAGGTCATGATCTCAGGGTTGTGGGATCAGCCCCACGTGGGGCTCTGTGCACAGCATAGAGTCTGCTTGAGATTCTTTTTCCCTCTCCCTCTGCCCCTGCCCCAACTCATGCTTGTTCTTGAAATATAAATACATATATACATACATAAAGTATTTAAGAAACAAAAAACCTAAATCAACACAACATCATCAAGTCTGGTGTGTTTATAAATGGAATTCACTCAGTCTTTCAACACTTATTAAGCACCTACTGCATGCCAAGCTTCTAAAGTAGTTACCATTGCAGGCATCGGGCAAGGACAATCTCATGAACTCAAGTCTCCAGTACAAACCTACAGATACTTTGCTCATTGCAGGATTTCCATTACACACAGGGTATCACTTAATGCTTTTTTTTTTCTTTCATAACAAACCACCCCAAAACTTAGTGGCTTAAAACAACCATCCATCTAGCTCCTGATTCCATAAGTTGGCATTCGGGGCTGGACTCAGCATGGCAGGTCTTCTGATCTTGGCTGGACTCCCTTGTGCATCTGCGGTCAGCTGCCGTCCTGCAGGGGGCCTCTGCTCCTGGAGGCTGGCTGGCTGTTGGCTGGGGTGACGGGAAGTGTAGAAGGGCACAGCTAGAACACGGGTCTTTCATCACCCAGCAGGCTGGCCTGGGCTCGTGTGCAGGCCGTCTCAGGATTCCCAGAGCAGGGAGAAGGCAAGTCCCTTCCCGGTTCCTGTGTCGGGTTTGTCCCTATCTTGCCGATGAAGGATGTCACAGAGAAAGCGTCCCTGTCTTGTGGGAGGACCTACACTCTACATGGGCGTGGGTACAAGGCCAGGAAGAATCTGGGCTACGTTGGCCACCTGCCATATGTCTGTATCCAGTTTAAGAGAAAACACAGAATCAAGAAAATCACCGACACTCCTCTCCTTTGTGGCCGCCCTTCTCCACATGGTAAATTTCCCAAAACGCTTGACACTTGCTGCCTTTGTCCCGGCTGCTTGCTTGTCCCCACCATGAGAGGACAGTGGACGTCGCTAACTGCCAAATCTCGGTGCTGCTCTTCCGACCTTGTCGTCCCGGCTTTCTCCACTGTGTTTCAAGCTGTTTGTCCTGCCTTTCTTCTTCAGTCTCCATAATCTGGGGTCAGGGGCAGAGCTGTTTAGGATATCCGTGCTTCCTTTCTGGAGAGGACGATATCATCCTGTCATGCTGACCTCAGGCTTGGCCTGGGCCTGGCTTTGGCCAAGAAAATGTGAGCAGGACGGGGTATCTGTCGCTTTGGAGTGAGCGTTTCCAGAGCTGACGCCTGATGCAACGTCCCCTTTTACCTCTGCTGTGAGGCTAGTGTGGTGGCGGGGACAGCAGAGCACAGGAGCGGACCCGACACGGCTGCCTTACGCAGTCGATGTTATAGCTCTCTGCTCTGGGAGGCACTGACACTCGGCAGGCTGTTTGTTATCCCAGCAAATCACAGCGTATCCTGACTGATGCAGGGTCCCCCTGGCTTCCGGAGCACCGCATCCTTCCCGTTTTCCACCCGCTGATCTTGATGTTCCCTCTTGGGCTCTTCTTCCCTTTTCCTCCATCCCGCGGCTCTGTGTCTGCCTTGCTGCTTGTCTCACTCACCACGCCCCCGGGTTTCCCCATCTCTGCAGAGCCTCCCGGGTCCGTATGATCAGCCCAGATCTCTTGCTCAAGCTCAGCCTCCTGAGCTCAGTCATCGGCTGGGTACGTACCATCAGATGTTCCACACGTTCACTAACCCAACCCCTCCCTGCACCATAGTTCTCCACTGGTAGCTCCTCTGTCCACGAAATCCCCAGGCTGTCCTTAACGTCACCCTCTTCCCTGGGACATCCTAGCCGTCGAGCACCATAGTCAGTACGTTTGATGTCCCCAGTCTATCTCCTCCTCCTCCCATTCACTCTGCTGCCACTTCCTTTGTTCCAGCCACCAGCCACCGTCGCCCAGGTATCAGAGACCACAGCTCCTGGCAACCTTTACTGTTCCCTCCAGTCTCCTTTCCCCACTCCCACCTTCTGTCACCCAGCCCAGACCATAAGCTCATTTTGGCATTTAGATCTATCAGAAATCTACATCTGGCCAGGTTGGTCTGCTCATAGCTGCCAAGGTTCCCCATTGTCCACGACACAATCCAAACGCCTCACCGAGACTCACAGGGTCCCCGTGGCGGGGCCTCTCCCAGCCCATCACGTTTGTCTCACTGTACACACCTGCTCATGCCAGGACCCTTTTCTCACTGTCCATTGTCCCTTTACCACCCCTCCACCCCCCGCCCCCCGCAGATGCTGGGCCCTCTGTCTGGACTGTTTTTCCCAACACCCTTCGCCCTATACCCTGGGCAAGTCTTCTTTCTAACATCAGCCCAGATGTTATCTCCTCCAGGAAGCCCTGCCTCCCCATTGCATAAGCAATGATCAGTCCCTTTTCACGTGTTAGGAAACTAAAGCACAGGGAGTTGGGTAAATTTCCCCTGGCCACACAGCTTTTAAGTGGTTGAACTGGGATTCCCGTCCCGGCGGTCAGTCCCCAGAGAACTTGCTCTCCTCCACTTCCCTGAGCTCGTGTACAATAAGCACAGGAAACATATGGTGACTTCGGTTAGGGACAGACTGATCGGTCATTTAGACTTGCCCCACCAATCCAGCCTAACCTCTAACCAGATCATTCTTCGAACACTTTGGCCGCCAAGACATGGGTTGTGATGGAAGGACCTGGAACTTGGAGTCTGAAGAGGCACCTCCAAGTCTCTGCTGGGCCCACACCATCACGTGATGGACGTCTCTGACCTGTGGTTCCATCCCTGGAAGGTGGGCCGTTGCGACGGATGCTGCAGGTGGAAATCCCAGAAAGATGTCAGGGGCTCCCTGAAGCACCGTGCAGACCCACCCTGGTTCTCCAGGGAGAACCCCTCTCCCTCTTTTCTACCAGAGAAAAGGCCATGGCGTAATGCACTCTCCTCACTGTGCTGTGTGACACCCGACACAGCCGAGAGGCAGTGGCTCGTTCCGTCCACACAGCACTGCAAACGGACTTGGCTGTCCCGTTTTCTTTCTCGGCTGAAGTGATGGATTGTTTTGGCATCGTGAGGACAACCCAGACTGGATGCCAAAATATCTCATCAGTCCCATCAAACCAGGTGTCAGGAGCCCAGCGCCAGCCACCAGCCCTCGGACTGTGCCTGTCCTCACAACTGGGTCAGGATAGGGTTGAACTGGTTGATCTCAGTCAGCTAGCAGCTGCTAACCAGCTGTTCAATGGGGATCTGCTCTTGTGTTGTTTATTTTTCATTCATCTTCACGAGATATTTATCAGCACTACTCTGTGACTTGCACTAAGGATTCAATGTCAAAATCAGCTTCTTCCCCCCAATTTCAGGGGGAAATTCAAGCACATAAAAAGCTGGCTGACATGCAGACCATGGAAAGCACTGAGCCCAGCCTTACCCAGCTCCAGCCTCCTGCTCTGATGAACGCAGTGTTTATGCTGAGCCCGGACACAGACCCATGCCCCATGACTCTGCTTTTCGCCCTCCCGGCACTCTCTTCCCACTCTACTCAAAGCCTCCTCCTCCATCCAAGCCTCCCTGGAGCCCACCTGCCCTCTGACCTTCCTGGACCCCTGCCACCTACCTAGGTGCCCCTCCTCTGAACTCTTGGTTCATAGTACATTTGTTCTGGCCAGCCCTTTAGAAGGGGTGGAAATGTGCTGCCCTGACCACAGGCCATGCTATATTAAAACAAAACCTTTCTCAGATACTGTAAATAAAATGCGTGTCTATATTATAGAATGCAGATAAGCAAAAAACAGTCATCTGTCACTGCAGACATCTCGATGTCTATCCCTCCCGTTCATTTTCTTGTAGACACATGTGCTGGCATGGATATTCTATTTTTGTCCCGTTGTTTCATAACTGCCTCTCAAGGGCAGGAAGCCTGCCCTCCCATCTTTACACACCCCCAGGACCTCACCTCCAGCAGGGACTCACAGCCTGTCGTGGCTATTTCCAGGGACAAGAAGAGCTCACAAGGCTGAGGACAACTCGAGTCCGGGGTTCACGGCCCATCTGGGACTCCGGAACCCTTGAGAAGGGGCTCATTTTGAGCAGGTTGCATGGGTTACTCCAGTGAGGGGCCAGCTATAGGCTGCTGAGCACTGGTGCCCCCTACGGGGCTCTGATGGGGTAGCCCTTGTTCACCATCTCTTGCGGGACTCATGTCTCACAGGGGACAGGAGAAGCTCAAAGAGGAGTGCCAAGAGAAAGAGAGCGACCCTCCGGTTTCCACCCAGGAGAGAGTGATGGCAAAATCCACCAGCAGATGCATCCTGCCTGAGGTCAAACCGTTTGCCCTCCTGCTATGTTCTGGGGACTCTCTAGAATCGGATCTTGTTCATTCACTTATTCTTATCCCACAAATGAGGGTGGAGCACCTACCATGTGCCAGCCATTTCCCTAGGCTCGACGGGTGCAGCAGCTAGCAGATGCCTTCCTGATGCTTATAGTCTCAGAGAAACAGGCAATGAGCAAGGAAACAGTAAGTAAGGAAATAAATAAATAAGCCAAGTTCCAGATAGCAGCATAAACAATAAATGGGGAGACAGGATAGAAGGATGTGTGGAGGGAGTGGAGTAGAAGCTACTCTACTTTGGATGGTCAGAGAAATCTCTCTTAGGAAATAAAATGTGAGCTGAGACCTAAATAATAAGAAGGAGCAGCCAAGCAAAGACCTGGGGAGGCAGAAACAGCAAGTGCAAAGGCCCTGAGGCAGGAACAAGTTTTGCATATTTGAGAAACAGAGAGTAGACTCCTTTGGCTGGAGTAGCATGGGTGTGGGGCTATAAGAGGGTGTCCGTGGCACATGAAAAGATGCTCAACATCACTTACCATCAGGCAAATGCAAATCACAGCTACAGTGAGCTAGGACCTCACAGCTGTCAGAATGGCTTAAATCAACAACACAAGGAAAAAAACAGATGTTGGCAAGGATGCGGAGAAAGGGGAATCCTCTTACACTGCTGGTGGGAATGCAAACTGGGGCAGCCACTCTGGAAAAAGAGTATGAAGGTTCCTCAGAAAGTTAAAAATAGAGTTACCCTATGACCGAGCAATCGCACTACTGGGTATTCACCTAAAGAATACAAAAAATACTAATTCAAAGGGACACATGCACCCCAATGTTTATAGCAGCAGTATCTACAATAGTCGAATCATGCAAACAGCCCAAGCACCCATCAACTGATGAATGGATAAAGAAGATGTGGGGTGTGTGGATATATACATATATATTATAGACATATATTACATATTACATATAATATAGACATATATGTGTGTGTATAAATACAGTGGACTATTACTCAGCCATAAAAAAGAATGAACTCTTGCCCTTAGCAATGACATGGATGGAGCTAGAGAGTATAATGCTAAATAAGTCAGTCAAAGAAGGACAAATACCATATGGTATTTCCACTCATATGTGGAATTTAAGAAGCAAAACAAAGGATCACAGGGAAAAAGAGAGAGGGAGGCAAACCAAGAAACAGACTCTTAACTACAGAGAACACACCGATGGTTACAGGAGGGGAGGTGGGGTGATGGGGGAAATAGGTCGTGGGTGAATAAGGGCACGTGATGAGCACTGGGTGTTGTAACTGCTGAGTCACAGTGTTGTACGCCTGAAACTAATATTACACTGTATGTCACCTAACTGGAATTTACATAAAAACTTAAAAACAAAGAGGGCATCAGCGGGGTCAGGGACAGATCACCAGTCACGGTAAGAACGTGGATTTTGTTCTAGGGGGCATGGGACAGGATTGAAGGGCTTCTTTCACCAGGTCTTTTTTTTTTTAATTTTTAATTTATTTATTTGACAGAGAGAGATCACAAGTAGGCGGAGAGGCAGGCAGAGAGAGAGGAGGAAGCAGGCTCCCTGCTGAGCAGAGAGCCTGATGCGGGGCTTGATCCCAGGACCCTGAGACCATGACCTGAGCCGAAGGCAGAGACCTTAACCCACTGAGCCGCCCAGGCGCCCCTTCACCAGGTCTTTATGAACTAGAAGTTTCTAGAGCTGGGCCAGGCTTGAGTGTGGTCCCAGAACAAGATGCAAGGAAGACAGAAGTGGATATCAGATTAAACAGCTACGGTTCGCCCGCCAAATAACTTCATTCCTTCATTACAAATGATATCACGGGGGGGGGGGGGGGCTTGGGTGGCTCGGTCGGTTAAAGCCTCTGCCTTTGGCTCAAGTCACGATCCCAGGGCCTTGGTCTCACCCCTCCCTGCTTGGCGGGGAGTCTGCTTCTCCCTTTACCTGCCGCTCCCCCTGCTTGTACTCTGTCTCCCTCAAACAAAGAAATAAAATACTTTAAAACAATTAAAAAAAAAATGATACCGCAACTAGAAATCTGCAACAATGTCTTTCCAGAACTGAGGCTGCCCCTGGGCTCAGAGAGTTCCACAGGGTCAGACATGTGGTTTCCATTCACATCCATTCCTCTCCCCGCCTTTGTACCACCCACCTCCACAGGCTGGTGGCACAGCTCTGGCCAGAGGGACTGTGGTTCATTAGGCCAGTGAGTCCTTACCGATGGTCATCCACGATGGCCAAACCCTGTGCAAGGGAGCGGGGGGTTCCACAGCGGGGAAGCACTGTGGCTCCTGACTTCACAGCACCAGGCTTGGGCCAGAGAGCCAAGATACGGAACAAATGATCACACACGTGCATCACTGACCACGCATCAGTGTGAAGGGGAAGATCAGGATGATAGAGGGGCTGATCGTGGGGTCTCGAGTAGATCAGGGTTCAGGACACGCACTGAACTAGATGAGACAGGAGTGGTGGAGGGGACAGATTCCAGCAGAAGACAGCCCACCCCAAGCCTCAAGCAGGACATTTGCTGAACAAGACCCATGCGTTTGCTGCCCTTGCACAGCCTGCAACCTTCCAGAGAGAGGAAATGAGCTCCAGTCCAGTCCAAAGGCAGCCCCCGCACCACTACCGCCACGGAGGCCCCCAGCTGGCCTGACGGCAAGCCCAGCCCCTGCATGCACCATGAGCCGGTGGAGATTCTTAGAAATAGGCTCAAAACAAAACAAACACCAACAAAGATTTTTGTTGGGCAGAGAGCTGCCACAGCAGGGAGGGAAACATCTCCCAGAACTCTGGACACAGAAGCTTCTTTTCAGGGTCCCTGCATGGCTCAGTCGGTTAAAGCATCCAGCTCTCGGTTTCAGCTCAGGTTGTGATCTCAGGGTCATTAGATCAAGTCCCCAGAGGGGCTCAAGGCTCAGCAGAGTCTGCTTAAGACTCTTTCTCCCTCTCCCTCCAACCCTGCCCACTGCTCGGGCATGCTCGTTCTCTCTCTCTTTCTCTAAAATACATTTTTTTTAAAACCTGCATTTTCAGGCTCAGGTTTTTCCTTCCACTCAAAGAGTGGGCCTTTCTGGGCCTCAGCCTCCCCATCTTTCAGATGGATTACCCCGCCCTGCTCCACAGGCATTTCATGGGGATCAAATGAGGAAATAGCCGTGAACACACTTTGAACAAGCACACCGTTCAGGAACAGGACGCAGCTGCCGTTAGGTGTGCCTGAGGCCGTGACGCCCTTTAGTGATGGGCTCCCAGATCCTCCTGCCCATACTCACAGAGGAAAGAAACCCGAACGGAAGCAAAAATCATTCCTACACACACCATTTAGGAGTGGAGGTTTTAGAATCAGAGCCAGGTAACTTTGAGCAAAAGACCTCAGTTTTCTGAACCTCATTTCTGCATCTGTAAAATGAGGATAGTAACCATACCGGTCTCATGGGGTTGTGGAGTAAATGAGATGATGTGGGCAGAGTACTTTGCACCTGGTGAGACCCATTCACGTTGGACGTCACTACTGCGATCTGATTCCCCCCCCCCCCCCCCCCCCCCCCCCCCCCCCCCCCCCCCCGCTCTGACACGTCCTTGTCAGAGAGGCCGGCCTGGACCTAGCAAAGGGCAAGCCAGCACCTCCCCCACCCGCCCACCCCTGCATCCCAGTGCCCCAGGGGACAGTGTCAAGGGTGGGGTGAGGGTGAGTAAGGGGTTACAGCAGGGGCCCAGGCAACTCAGTCTCAAGAAAGCTAGAAGAAAGGGCCGATTCCAAGTTTTGAGCTTATGGAGAGCCTCCCCCGGTCCCCCAGCTTCTGGCCTCCCGTGGAACCAGCCTCGGGCTAAACCTGCCGCAATAATTCAGGGAGCCGGAACCGGGAGAGAGATGGTGGTGCTGGTGGCGGCTGAGCTGGCCCCACAGGCCCCCAGAGGACGGCCCCAGTCACGCAGTCGCATGCAAACCCAGCCAAGGGGCAGCAGTGAGGGCACAGAAGGACCCCAGGACCCAAGGTCGGGACGCTTGCTAAAATCAAACCAGGAAATGCAAAGCTGCGTTGAGGAGACAGCACGTGCTCCCCAGACTGGCAGCCAACAGATTCGAATGCAAATGGCACAAAGGAGGACAGGAAACAAGGGAGATGATCTGGGCGTGGGGGACAGGAATGTGACTTGGCATGGGGAGAGTGTGTGCGATCGTGCTGGGGGGCAGGGCGCTGGGTGTGGCAGCAACAGAGAGAACTTCCCCAAGCTCAACCTTGGAAGCTGGTGGCCGTTTTATTCTATCTCACCCTGGCCTCCTCGCCCCAGGTCTGCCTCTGTCTCTGGTTCTTTCCTCCTGCCTGTCCCTTTCTGGGTCTCTGGGTCTTTCAGGCTCAGTTTGTTCCTGTTCTGCTGTCTCTGTCTCTGTCTCTCTGTCTGCCTCTCCCTGTGGGTCTCCCAGTCTCTGCTCCGTCTCTTTGTCTCTCCATCCGTGTGTGTCCCTGTCTGTCTGTGTCCTGTGGACTCTGTTCATTCTCCCCCCAGTGGCCTCATCTCATCTCTCCTCCTGACAATAGAGTATCTTCCTCCATCCCCCTCAGCTGCTTCTTCCTCCTCTTCCTCCTCCTCCTCCGAGATGGGAGAGGTGCTGTTTCCAAAAGAGCGGACCCCTTGGGGGATGCGGGTTTGCCAGCGCTGCAGGCTTCATGTGACATTCCTGCTGCACAAGGGCAAGGCTTCCAGCCACATTGTATCCTGGCTTATCACACACGCCCCACCAGCCCTGGGGCTGCTGCTCCACCCTCCTCCCCAAGCCGGGGCTCGGTGGTGCCCAGAGGAGGGCGGCACATCTCAGGGGTTCTGACCGCCCCCAGCCCCCGTGAGGGACACTGGGAGAGGAAAGTCGGGAGATTCCAGGAAAGACCTGCACCCTCTCACCACCCAGAAAATGGGCCTGGGGCTTAGGAAGGGCAGCTCAACTCAGCTTTTCCCAGGGTCACAGCCATGCTATCAATTCTCTTCTATTCTAATCCCTTCCGTTCTATGAACTGCTGCTTACTGGCTTCCAATTGCATTTTGTTCTGTTAGAATCTGAACAAAATGAAAACCTACATAAAGCAGGCAAAAGTTCCTCCACTACTCAGGTGAATGAACACACACACAAGAATTGGTTTACTCCTTATAATGTGTCCCCATGTTACAGAGGAGGAAACTGAGACACGGAGAAGTTAGGTAACTTGCCAAGGACATAGCCCTCCTTCAGGGACACAGGAGCCCCCTGGGCAGAGCCACTCTCCTTAAAACACAGAAAAGCACTTTGTCAACTCTTATAGAGCAACCTTGCCCTTTCCCTCCCCGGGGTCTGTGGGCCTGGGCTCCCTCATGTCTCTGCAGGGCTGCTCCCTTCTGATCCTTCTGCTCTCAGCCCAAAACTTATTCTTAGGCATTCCCTGAGCCCCCTGAGCACAAGAGCCCCACCAGTGCTCCCGAATAGCACACTGTTCGTCCCTGCCAAAGCTGATCGCATTAGAGATTTCATTGCTATTTTTTCTAAACCTGCATTCTTAGTTACTGGCTCTCCTTCCCGGTTTAATACCGATGTCCAGAACAGAGTCAGAGTTCCAGAAATGTTGCATGAACAAGTAAATGCAGAAGGAGCAAGATTGGGGCTTGTCCAGATACGATGAGCAAGGAGGTCAGGTGTGTTTCGGGAGGAGAGGACCCGTGAGCAAAGGTACAGCAGTATAAAAACAGGGTGCAGACCAAGCCATACAGATGTTCTGCACCCTTGAATGTCAAGTAAGGAGTTTGGGCTTTACCAGCAGGCAATGGGGAGCTAATGAAGGAGGAAATGGCAGGACACCCACTCTGGTTTCGGGAGATTGACCTGGCCAGGCGAGGGTTGGGAGCAGGGATAGGCTAGGACAGGAAGCCCCATAGGACTTCACTGAGGGCTCATGGCAGCAAGGAAGATCCAGGGACCTGGAAAGGGGAGGGGCAAAGGAGGCCCAATCCTGGTCTTTAGGTAGCCGTACATGGGTACAGAGAGAATGCCAGCTGCTCACGTAGCGGGAGCAGGACTGAGACAGAAGGAGCCCCCCGTGATCCGAAGGCATGCCCTAGGATCGGAAGGAGTCCCCCATGATCTGAAGGAGCCCCCCCATATTCTGAAGGACTCCCCCACCCCATGATCTGAAATGGCCCAGATACATTTTCTGCAAATCAGAGCAGCTCAGAATCTTTGTTTTCTATTTTCCCCCTGCCCACTTCAGGGCACCGCGGAGCCGATTGTGTTTCCAAACACATCACAAGAATCTGCAGTGGAAGTTGGAAGAATAACCCCAGGCTTCTTGGTCTAATTCTCAAGGTCAACTGATATCATTAGAATAACATGAACTCAATTTGAGTTACAGCAGGGAAATCACGTTAGGAAATATGGGTCACTCATCGCTGAGGAATGAAGCTGTTACCTCGCGCGATCGCAAACGCGCTCAGAAACCCGTCAGCCGTCCTCGCCCCATGGTTCAGGCTTGCTCCTAACAATGGAGTCACCCACGAAAACCCAAGACCACTTGGAGAGGGAGGGTGATGTGTGGCTGAGCCGACACCTGCTCCCGCCTGCAGCCTCAGAACCAGCCAGAAGGGCGGGGACGTCCCCGAACAAAGGGCAGATTCGTTCCCATTGGTTTTCATTGAGAAGCATTCGTTGTGATTTTTGAGATTTTCCTTAAAAGCCACAGCGGGACGCAGGCAGAGAGAAAGGCCCTGAGATCACTGAAGAGGCAAAACCCAGGGCTCAGTCTGCCAGGGAGGACCGGTGAAGGGGAGAAACCGCCAGCACTTGCCCAGAAGCTGGCCCCAGCAATAGCTTGTGTCGAGGGGTAAGTCTCCTGACCCAGAAGTGTAATCAAGGATCGTGGGCCAGGTGTAGCGCACTAGAGGGGCAAGACCATCCACTTTGTAAAAGGGACCCAACTGCCTGCTGCCAGCCCCCAGCAGCACCCCAGGAATGTAGCTCTCAGCTGCAGGATCTCCCAAAGATTCAATGAAAACTAGAAATTCAGAGCTTTGTATGAAATCTCCTTTTTGTAAGATTGGAGGCGACTGATTAAAAATACCTCTGAGGCTCCAGGCTGGCTCAGTCGGTAGAGCTTGCGACTCTTGATCTTGACGTTGTGAGTTCAAGCCCCACATTGTGTACACGGATGGCTTAAAAAGAAAATCTTAAAAAAACATTTTGGGGCTGTCGCACCTACACAAAATGTGTCTGGGTGTTGCCAGTTTGTGATTTTCACTCCTACTCGCCGGGAACTTAGGTCTGGGGTTCAACCTGAGGCTCCATGGTCCCCATGCCAGGAGGAGGGAGGCACTGTGCGGGACAAGGGCTCCAGCCCCTTGTGGTGGATGCCCCGTTGCCCCCCAGCCCTCGAGCTGAAGCACTTGGCAGACAGCACCTAGGAGACTGTCAGCCCTGCTCTCCCCGGAGTCACTCCTGGTTAAGAGAGGGTTCACGCACAGACACCCCCGCCCTGGAGCAGCCCACATCTGGTGGCTGATGTTGGGAGCTGGGGATACCATGGAGTCCATTGCCCTGACCCAGAGTTCCTCAACTTGTCACTCTGGGCTCCCCAGGTTCTCGGTCATGGAGGACAAGGGCCTTGTTTGTGTGTCGAAGAAATTTAACAGCCTCTACCCACTAGATGCCAGTAGCAACCCCCAGTTGTGACAACCGAAAATGTTTCCAGACCTTGCCAAATGTCCCCCAAGAGGCAAAGTTGCTCCCACATGAGCACCACCGCCACCCTAACAGATTAAAATTCCTGGGGCCATCACTGCGGGAGACCCCAGTCTGGGCCCTTCCCAGGCCTCTTCCCTCCCAAGGAACTGGGAATCCAACCCAGGGCCAGGGGTGGTATGGGACAGTGGAAAGAACCCACGGGGGGGGGGGGGGGGGGGGCAGAGACACCGTCTCAAGGCCCAGGGATTCTGTGTGCGACCTGGCAAAGGGCTGCCCTTCCCTTGTCTCAGTGTCCTCCTAGGAAACACAGGGATCTCAGCTCCGTGCCTCTGGATCTCCCAAGGATTGACAGGTGTGAGGGTATTTCGACAAAATAAAAGAATCATGGGCAAGTACAATAGAACTGATTCATATCTACGGCTAGCTGTCTTACCCAAATTCAGCGAAGTGAGCTCAGCCAGACAGAGCGACAGAAAAACGGGCACACAGACACAGGGGCCTTTGTTCACGCTGTCACCCTTCCTTGGCCCCCACCCCCTCCTGGAAAGGGAAGCCACAGCTAAAACGCCCAAGAAACAAAATTAATTAAATTCTCAGGACCTACTAGATTCCAATAGTTTACAGGATCTTCGAGGTAAATTTTACTCAGTAAAATGCACGGGCGATTTTGCCTTATTTGGCCACTTTCCTAACCTGGAGCAGCACGTGACTTGGCTTTTCTATTTTTTACTCCAAAAAAGTGAATAAAAAGCCTATCCGAGAAAGTTATGCTAATACGACAAGCCCATTCCACCAGCAGTGGGCAGCAGAAACAGGGGAAGAAAAGTTTGCCTCCGAAAAACACCTGGCGGGAGCAGACACTCTAGCTCCGCCTTCCTCCGCTGCCCGCCCTCCATCCTTCCCGCCCTGGAACAGAAGGGAAGCAGCGAGATCCTGAAATAGCCTCGCTCCCAACGGCGAGGCAGGAAGCCACCAGCCCCACGACTGAAAGCCATCATGCAGTTGACACAGGGAGCCCGCCACTGCCCGCGTCATTTTCCTTCGGGGGACGCGCGGCCGCCCACGCAGCCGGGGAGGGGAGGCCGGCGGGGGTCCGCCAGGGGCGTGCTTCCCCCCCCACCCCAGACCTCGCGGAGAAGGCAGGGTGGACGGGGGCGACTGGCTTCCTCGCACCCACTCCGAAACCTCTCCGGCCGGCTCACCCATCCCAGACCCGCCGGCTCAGCTCGCTTTGCCCTGGGGTAAGCCGTGGAGTCCGCGGCTTTCCCCGGGGCCAGCAAACATGCGTGAGATCCAAACGAGCAAACAGACAGAACTAGGGTATTGAGTAAAACACGAAAAGAGAATTAGGAAATCCAAACCACCAATAATCGAATAATGTCAAAAGTAAGACTCTAAAACCCTTCTAACGTTTTTAAAGCAAAGTAATTATACAAAACAATTTCGTTCAATGGAAGCTGATTTTGATCATGGATAGGTTGATACAATGTGGAAGAGGTCTTCAATCCGCCCCCAAACGTGCTCCTGTCACCTTCTGGGGTAAAAATTCTCTTACCCGGATGTACCTAAATGGGACACGAAGGCAGAAAAATCTCTGAGCCTGCAAAGCAGCCTTCTTGAATCTGCACTCTCATAACCCAGAGACCCCAGGGGGCACAAACACAGTGAGAGCCCCTGTTCTGAAGCGATGGAGGGTCTCACACAGATCTGAGCCCTGGGAGCCGCCAGTGTTAAGCACCTGCTTTCATTTCGGCAAGTTTGGTGGAAGGTTCTAGGCCATGAGCTAGGAGCAGGGTTCTGGACCGAGCCTTGAGCCTTGCCGTCTGACTTACAGACAAAGGAAATGCAGTACTTTCTGCATCAATGTGCTACAAAAATAGAGAAAAGCATGATAGACGGAGGGGGTCGTTTTTAACTCAGAAATAAAACGGGGAAAGGCACATTTCCTTGTGAAAGAGGCCCAGTTCTTTGTGAAAGAAGGAACTCTTCTTCCTGATTCCAGGTGCAAATAAAGCTTGCCTGCCTCTCCAGCTTAGCATCCCATTCCCCTTACCGGCTGGCCCCCGGGGTGGGACAGAGGTGGGGACACCTGACTTTGCAAGCCCCCAAACTGGGTGCTTCCGCCCTCTGACACGGTGATCTTCCCAGGTCCTGACGTCCTCCAGGACATCACAGGCGGCCAGGGGCGGCAACCTCTGCCACTGCCTCCTCTCCTGGCTACCCTGGTTGGCAGAAATCTCTCTCCACAGTTGGTGGGCAGGGTTGTGTTTATTTTGCAATTAACAAAGAACAAAGGAATTGGCAGGGGGCTGGGGGGCTAGTGCTCAAGGCCTGCTTTTGGAGACCAGAATTCCTGCCCTGCCTCTGGTTCTGTTGACTGCAGGTCTGGGGGGGCTAGAGGGATGTCAACGCCCTCAATGATTTCATAGCCTCTCTTGTGGCCAGGTCACCAGCTGTGCGATGGGCCTGTTCTCCAAAAGAGGCGAGGGGCAAAGCACAGCTCTGACAGGCCACCAGGCCTGCATGGGTCTGGGGTGATGAGTCCAGGTGCCCCTTTGCCCATTGGGGGTGACTTCTGGAGACCAACAAACCAAGGGATTCTAGCCAGGCAAGTCTCAGAGAACAGCCCCTGCTGTTTCTTTGTTGGACCATCTTCAGAGAGGGCACCGGGTCCCCGTGACCCAATGAGAATGGGGCAGACCCCTGGTAATGATAGCAGAGAAATTTGGGGGGCACGGCGGTGCTGATACAGAAGACAGGGCTCCAAATTACCCACAGTAAACAAAGCAAATTATATTTACTTCCACGGGAGCCTGAGATTTTGACAGCAAAGAGAGACTTATGCTGGAGTTGTTGCTGCATTTATATTTAATAAATTTAAGAGAGAGATGAAATAGACTTTAGCAAGGCTAGTGAAATATTTATAAAAGCACACCGAAGCCATGTAAGGGAGAGAGAGGGAAATAAAACAGCTCACATGTGGGATCAAATCGAGCAAGCCAGCTTTTAACCTGACAGCTCCCTAGCACTGCGGGCAAGAAAGCTGCCAATGGGCCACAGATGCACCACACCTGAGCTAGCCGGGAAGCAGAGGGAGGTTTGGAGAGGGGAGGTGGGATGGGACGGTGGTGTGTGCACAAGGCATAGCCAGCTCCATGTGGTCCAGGGCATCTGTCACACCTGCCTGGCTGCTCAGGTGCGCCTGGCACCTCGCAATGCCAGCCAGAGCAGGTTCTCCTGCCGCTGGCCTACGTCCAGTCCAGCCTATGGCCTGGTAGGCACTTGCAAGGCCCCTGGGAAGCCTCACAGACAGATGGAGGCTGGACACCCCTGGGCATCCATCTCTCAGGGAGAGCCGTTCTGTCTTCCAGCGACTGTCCCAGGAAGGTCTGGTCTTGAAGGGAAACAGGGTAGGTTTGTTGGTTTGCAGATTCATAACATTTTTTTTGAAATACACAAGTAATATACACTCTTGGTGGAAAAATCACTAGAAAACACATTAACAAATAAGCAAACCCTATCACCCATAATCCCAACCACTGCTGGCATTTCCAACCTGGCTGCATACCATCAAGGGGTGGTTTTAATATTATGCAGGATCATTTGGAAGGGAATTCTACCTGATACTGACATGATAAAGAACATGCTGGTCATTGTATCTCTCATCTCTTAGCCTCAGCTCTGGGCCTTTCCCTTCACCTGGAATACCCTTCTTTCCTGTCCCCATCCAAATCTAAATTCATCTTGTAGGCCGATGTTGATCCTGTCTCCCCAAAAGGATGTTCACCATCACCTGCTACCCCTGTGGCCCCGTTTTTCCTCTGCAGAACCCCTGTATCACCTTTTATGTTACCCCATTGTCATTCATTCTTAGACCATCTTGTTTGCTGACCGTGTTCGATATTGATTTTTCTTGTCTTCCTTGTCCCATGCAAGATCCTGCTTGTCCTTTCCCCCTCTCTCTGCCTTCATCAGGCACCCCCAGCCCAGCCTAAGCCCACAGTGGATTCCAGATAACGCCCCACTCACAACCCTGTCTGGGGGATCACATCCCATCACTGTTTGTCGGTTCCTCCCAGGGGCAGCATGCTGATTCACAAAAATCAGGCTGGGGGAAATCAGCCCACAAAATGATTTACTGACCTAGCTACTGAGGGGTGTTTTAGAAGTTTCAGTTCCCCTATTCTACTCTTTGCTCTGTTAGGGCCAGTTCTCCGGCCATTGCATGGGCTTTCTCAAACTCTGCTTGCCTAGTGGCCTGCCTCCCCATCCAGCTCTGCACTTGACACAGCTGCAGAGAACAAGGCTAGACGGAAGTGTGTCTGACTATTCATTCAGCAAACTAGACTTGGTTATACAAATCCGCTGCACATTGGCTTTTGTGAACAGGCTGGGAAGGAGGCTCTGAGGCAACTCTGGGACATGGTCTGGGGCCCATCTCCCTGCCCATCCCCAGACCACCCCCTCCAGCTTCTGAACTCTTAGTATTGGGCACCTCCTATCCTCTCCTTCCAGTTGACAACCCCCTTCCTTCGAGCCTTGCCTAATTATTCGGAGCCCCGAACCCAGAAGAGGGCTCACTCGAACACCTCCATAGAATGGCTGAGTGTCACGGGGGCCTGCAAGAAGAAAAATCAGGATCGCAGTGGGGCAGGCCTGGGCACTGTTGAAAGCTTCCCAGAGATCCAGAAGGAGGCACAAAACAAATTATAAGCACATCACAAGGGACCAATAATCAGTTTCAAGTCTCCCTACTCTCAACTTCCTGCCATGTTCTCCAGTCATGCAGAAACTTCTCTCTTCTTAGAACCCCTTGTATCCTCCTCTCCAGACCTCTGTAACCTCCACCTGGAGCACGTTCCCATCCCTTCACCTTCACTACCTTCTTTTAAAAAGCAACAACAACAAACAGTTTTATTGAGGTGTAATGAGAGGCAATAAATCACACATATTTGAAGAGCATATTGTGCTAAGTTTAGACCCACATAAATAATCCAGAAACCATCACCACATTCCAGGTAGTGAGCCCATTCATCGCGTCCCCAAGTTTCCAAATTTCCTCCTGATTCTGTACTCCCTCCTCCACACCCCTTGCCCCCGGTCTCCAGGTAACCACTGATCTGCTTTCTGTCTCCACAGATTAGTTTATCATTTCTAGAGTTTTATATACATTGACTCATATGACTCCTATCACTCATACGCCTTTTTATGTTGGGCATCATTCACCTGGCATAAGGATTTTATGATTCACCCATGTCCTTTTGTGTATCGGCAGCTCATTCCTTTCTTTTGCTAAGCGTTATCCGGTCGTTAAACATAAAGCTGCTATGCACATTCATGTTCAAGTTTTTGGATGGACACATGTTTTACTTCCCTAGGAGTAGAATGGCTGGGTTGTACAACAGGTGCATGTTTAAATTTTTTAAGAAACCGTTAAACTATTTCTCGAATCAGCAGTATAGTAAGCATTCTGGTTTAAGAGCATCCTCACCAACACTGGATATGGTCAGTCTTATTCATTTTAACTATTTTATTTTATTTTAATTTTTTCAAGATTTTCTTTATTTTTAGAGAGAGCATGCATGAGGCAGGAGAGGGGCAGAAGGAGAGGGAGAGAGAATCTGAAGCAGACGCTGTGCTGAGCGCCAAGCCTGACACAGGGCTCATCTCAGGAGCCTGAGATCATGACCTGAGCCGAAACCAAGAGTTGGTTGCTTAACTGACTGAGCCTCCCAGGCGCCCCCCCTTTTAACCATTTTAATAGGTGATTAGAGGTAACTTGCTGTGGGATTAAATTGCATTTCCTTAATGCCTAATGATTCTGAGCATTTTTTTCACATGCTTATTTGCCAGGTGTCTTCTTTGGTGAAGGGTTTCTTCCAATCTTCCGCATTTTCTATTGGTTTATTTGTGTTCTTATTATTAAATTTTGAAAGCTCTTTATACACTCTAGAAACAAAGCCTTTATCAGATATGTAAGTGAAAACTGTCTATCATATTCTGTAGTTTGTCTTTTTATCTCTAATAATATTCTTTCAAAGAATAGAAGTTTTTAACACTGAGGAAGTCCAATTTATTGTTTTTTGGTTTTTTTTTTTTTTGCTTCTAGGGATTTGATGACATGTCTAAGAAATCTTTGCCAAACACAAGCTCAAAATCTGTCTCCTGTGTTTCTTTAATGTTTTCTTTGGAATTTATTTGGCTTCATATTTTACATGTAGGTGTATGATCCATTCTGGGTTACATTTTGTATATGATGAAGGTTATAAATCAGAGTTCATTTTTTGCACGTGGATATTCAATTATTTCAACATTATTTGTTAAAACAACTATCTTTTCTCCATCTTTGCCCTTCTGTCAAAAGTCAGTTGTCCACATATACGGTAAGAGCTTCATTTCGGGGTTCTCTATTCTGTTCCATTCATCCCTGGATCTTTACATCAGTACCACATTCTCTTGATTACTGAGACTTTTTGTAAGGCTTAAAATCATCCCAATCCCTAAATGTGTCTTTTGCAAAGTTGTTTTGGCTCTTGTACTTCTCCCTTTGCATTTCTGAATGAATTTTAGAATTAGCCCGTCAATTTCAACAACAACAAAAAAAGACTTCAGGAATTTTGATTGGGGTTGCTTTGATCTGTAGATAAATTTGGGAAGACATCTTAAAAATACTGAGTTTTCTGACCCATGAACAAGGCATAGCTCTCTGTTTCTCTCAGCAATGTTTTGTAGTTTTCAGCTCTCATTCATATTTTGCCAGATTTATTCCTAAGTATTTTTTCATATTAGTATAAATGGTATTTTTAATTTTAATTCCTATTGTTCCTTGCTAGTATATAAAAATATAATTAGTTTCTCTGTATCGATCTTGTATCCTGCCACCCTTCCAGTCTTATTAATTCTAGTCGTTGTTTTAAAGATTCCATCAGATTTTCTACATAGACAATCATGTCATCTGCGAATTAAGATATTTTTACTTCTTTTTCAATATAAATGCCCTTTCTCCTTCCTTCCTTTCTTTCTTCCTTCCATCCTTCCTTCCTCCTTTCCTCCCTCCCTTTCTTCCTTCCTCCCTCCCTCTCTCCCCTTCACCCAACCTCCTCCCTTCCCCTTCCTCTCCCTTTCTCCTCTCCCTCCTTCTCTGCCTCCTCCTTCTCTTCTTCTTCTCTCCTCTCTCTCTTTCTCTCATTTCCCATTCTCTTTTCCCCATTTCACTGGCTAGAACCTCCAATATAAAACTAAATGGTAGCGTGAGAGTAGACATCCTTGTCTTCCTCCTTATCTTAGGAGGAATGCATTCAGTCTTCCACCGTTAAACGTGATATTACCCATACTTTTCTCAAGTTAAAGAAGTTCCCTTCTAGGACTAATTAGTTGAGGATGTTTTTGTATCAGGAAAGGATATTGAATTTTAGTGAGTGCTTTTTCTGTGTCAGTTAAGGTGATTATATAGGGCTTTGTGCCTTTTTCTCAAATACGGTCTATCGCATTGATTAATTTTCAAATGTTAAACCATCTTGGTCATGGTATATCATCTTTCTTAAATATTATAGGATTCGGTTTCCTAAGACTTTGTTTAAAATTTTTTACATCTAAACATGAAGGATATTAGTCTATACCTTTTGCATGTCTGAAAAAGTCTCTTTGCCTTCCTTTTTCTGTTGTAGTAAAATACACATAATTCATGAAGGAATTGGTCTGTAGCCTCCTTTTATTGTAGTACTTTTCTCTGTTTTGATATCAGGGCAATGCTAACCTCACAGGTGGTAATGTTCCTTCCTCTTCAATTTTCTAGAAAAGATGTGTAAAATTGGTGTTATTTCTTTTTTTAATGTTTGATAGAATTCACTAAAAGGCACCAGAGCCTGCAATTTTCTTTGTGGAACTGTTTTTAATTACAAATTCAATTATTTTTAAAGACATAGAGAAATTCAGGTTACCTACTTCTTGGATGAGATTTGATAGTTTGTGACTTTCAAGGATTTTGTTCTTTTCATCTAAAATTTTGAATGTATTGACATAGAGTTGTTCATAAGATTCTCTTACCTTTTTTTAAAGATTTATTTATTTATTTTAGAGAAGACAGTGGAGGAGGTGGAGAGGGAGAGAATCTCAAGCAGACTCCACACTGAGCGCAGAATCTGTCACAAGGCTCGGTACCCCTCAACCCTGAGACCATGACCTGAGCCAAAAACCAAGAGTCAAATATGCAACCAACTGTGCCACCCAAGTACCCTGAGATTCTCTTATTATCTTTTTAATATCTAAAGTCTCAGAATGCCTGGGTGGCTCAGGGGGTTAAGCCTCTGCCTTCGGCTCAGGTCATGATCTCAGGGTCCTGGGATCAAGCCCCGCATCAAGCTGTCTGCTCAGCAGGGAGTCTGCTTCCCTCTCTCTCTGCCTGCCGCTCTGCCTACTTGTGATCTGTCTCTCTCTGTCAAATAAATAAATAAAATATTTTTTAAAAAATCTCTAAAGTCTTTAGTGATGCTGGCACTCTCATTGCTGGGGAGGCTGGGTGGCTGAGTCGGTTGAATGTCCAGCTCTTGGTTTCAGCTGAGGTCATGGTCTCAGGGTGGGGGGGATCAAGACCTGCAACAGGCTCCAGGCTCCGTGTGGAGTCTGCTTGAGATTCTCTCCCTCGTCCTCTGCCCCTCCCCATCCCCCCCAAAAATAAAAAAATAAATCTTTAAAAAACAACAAAAAGCTACTCTCATTACTGATATTAGAAATCACTGTACCCCCTCTGTATTTTTTTAATCAGTTCAATTAGAGGTTAACTAATTTTTTTAAGATCTTATTTTGTTTATTTGACAGAGAGAAAGAGAGAGCAGGGAGAGCAGCTGACAGAGGGAGAAGAAAGGCAGAGGTAGAAGGAGAAGCAGGCTTCCCATTGAGCAAGGAGCTCAATGCAGAGCTCGATCCAAGGAGACCCTGATCATGACCTGAGCTGAAGGCAGATGCTTAACCAACGGAGCCACCCAGGTGTCCCAGAATTTACTATACTTAATGATCTTCTAAAGGAACTAGGTTTTGACTTCATTCATTTCCTCTACTTCTAGTTCATTGATTTCCACTGTGGTTTTTATATTTGTTTTATTCTGCTTACTTTCAGCTTAATTTCTTAAGGCAAGAGAGGAGATCATTGGTTTGGGAGTGCTCTTCCTTTCTAATGGAAGACTCTAGTGCTATGAATATCCCTGTGAGTACTGCTTTGGAGCGTCCCACAAGCTGTTGTGTAGTGTTTCATCGTTTTCATTCAAAAAAATACCTTATAACTTTTTCCCTTTTGATTTCTTCTTAGAACCATGGATGACTTAGAAGTATGTCTTTTTGTTCCCAAGTATTTGTGGTCTTTCCAAAGATCTTTCTGTTACTCCTTCCTAATTTAATCCCAATGTGAGCAGATTTAAATCCTTTTAAGTTTGTGGAGACTCACCCCATGGTCCAGAATATAGTATAGCTTGGCCAATATTCCATGTGCCCTTGCATCTGCAAAGCATGTGTATTCTGCCCTTGTTGGATAGAGTCATTTGTAGATGGCAGGTAGAGTTGGTTGGTAGTGCCACTCAAGCCTTCCATATTTTTAAAAAGATTTTATTTATTTATTTGAGAGAGAGAGAGAGAGAGAGAGAGATCACAAACATGGGAAGGAACAGAAGGAGAAGGAGAGAGAGAATCTCATTGAGTTTGGAGACCAATGTGGGGTTTGATCTCATGGGATCATGAGATCCGGGATCATGACCTGAGCCAAAATCAAGAGTCAGAAGCTTAACTGACTGAGCCACCCAGGCACCCCAAGCCTTCTACACTCTTAACTAATTTTCTGTGTATATATTTTATTAAGTATTGACAGAAAGATATTGAAACCTCTGGCTATAATTGTAGATTTTTTCCATTTCTCTTTGTAGTTCTATTAGTTTTTGCTTCATATAATTCGAATCTCAGTTAATAGGTATATAAAAATTTATAATGGTTATGTCCTCTTGATGTACTGAAGCTTTTCTGATTATAAAATAACCTTCTTGTAACTGTACTACTTTTTTGGTGTAAAGCTGTACCTTGTCTACTTTCTTTTACTAGAGTTAGCAACGGTTTACCATTTCCCATCTTTTTATATGTAACCTATTTGTGTCTTTGTATCTAAAATGGAGTTCTTGTGCTTTTGTATGTCTAAAGAAAGTCATTATTTTTGCCTCCATTCTTTTTATTGTGGTGAAATACACACAACATGAAAGTTACCATCTTAACGATTTTAACCAGACAGTTCAGTGACGTTGAATACATTTATAGGTTGTGCAATTGTACCACCATCTATCTCCAGAATTCTTTCATCTTGGGAAAATGAAACTCTACACCATTAAACAATAACCTCCCATTCTATTCCCTCCAGCCCTGGCAACCACCACTCTACTTTCTACTTAGGTGATTTTGACAGAGTAGGTACCTCATATAAGTGGAATCATACAGTTTTTGTCTTTTTGGGACTGGCTTATTCCACTTAGGATAATATCCTTGAGGTTCATCCATGCTGTAGAATATATCAGAATTTCCTTCCTTTTTAAAGCTGAATAATATTCCATTATATGTATATACCATATTTTGCTTATCCATTCATCCACTGATAGACACTTGGATTGCCTCCATGTTTTAGATGTTGTGAATAATCGCTTCTCGGCCTTTTGGCTAAGATCAAGTGTAGATGTTGTGAATAATACTGCTATGAACCTGAGTGTACAAATGTCTCTTTGAGACCCTGCTTTCAATTCTTTTGGATATTTGCCCAGAAATAGAAGTGGTGGATCATATGGCAATTCTATTTTTTTATTTATTTTTTACAAATTGTCATACTGCTTTCCATAGTAGCTGAAACATTCTTACCAATGTGCCCAAGGGTTACAACTTCTCCACATTCTCACCCATACTTGTCATTTACTTTCATTCTTTTACAAAACCACCTTAATGGGCATGAGGTGGTATTTCATTGTAGTTTTCATTTGCATCTCCCTAATGATTAGTAATCTTGAAACATTTTCTTATGCACTTATTGGCTATTTGAATATCTTCTTTGGAGAAACAGCTATTTGAGTACTTTGCCCATTTTTTAATTGGGTTCTTTGATTTGGGGTGCTGAGTTCTCTTTTCTGAATATATTAGTCCCTATCAGTCATATTTTCTCCCATTGTGTGGGTTGTCTTTTTACTCTTTGACACTGTCTTTTTTGTGTGTGGGATAAATTTCCAAAGAGAAGCATCATTTTATTTATTTTGGGTTATTTTTTTGTCTTAATCCCAGTTAGTTAACATACAGTGTTGTGTTAGTTTCATGTGTGCGACATAGTGACTCAACACTTCCATGCATCACCCAGTGCCACCCACAACAAGTGCCCTCCTTCAACCCCTGCTGACAGTGTCTTTCAGTGTACAAAAATTTTTAAACTTTTATAAAGTCCAGCCTATTTTTTCTTTTGTTACTTATACCTTTGGTGTGATCTCCAAGAAATCATTGCCAAATGCAATGCTGTGAAGGTTTGATGCTGTGTTCTTCTAAGAGTTTTATTGATTTTGGTCTTTCATTTTTGTTCTTCTTCCATTTCGAGGTCATTTCTTTATATGGTGTTAGGTAGATGTCCAACTGCATTTTTTACATGTGAATATCCAGTTTTTCCAGACCATTTGTTGAAAAGAGTGTTTTTACCCATTGAATAGTCTTGGCTCCCTTGTCAAAACTTATCTGAGTATGTATGTGCAGGTTTATTTCTGAGCTTTTTATTCTATTTCATTGTCTACATGAATCTCTACGTCAATACCACACTGTTTTAACTATCATAGCTTTATAGTAAGTTTTGAAATAAGGAACTGTGAGTCTTTTAGTTTTGTTTTTCTTTTTCAAGATTATTCTGGCTACTTAAGATTCTGCATAAATTTTAGGATGGATATTTCTTTCTGCTAAAAACATCATTGGGGAATGCCTGGGTGACTCAGTTGGTTGGACGACTGCCTTCGGCTCAGGTCATGATCTGGAAGTCCCAGAATGGAGTCCTGCATCGGGCTCCCAGCTCCATGGGGAGTCTGCTTCTCCCTCTGACCTTCTCCTTGCTCGTGCTCTCTCTCACTGTCTCTCTCTCAAATAAATAAATAAAATCTTTAAAAACATCATTGGGATTTTGATATGGATTGCATTGACTCTGTAGATCATTTTGGTTAATATTGACATTTTAATAATATTTTTAAGTCTTCTGACCATGAATACAAGATGTGTTTCAATGTATTTATATTTAATATCTATCAGCAAAGTTTTGTAGTTTTCAGCAGTGTTTGTAACAGTGTTTTGTACCTCCCAAGTATTGTAATCTTTTTTTTTTTTAAAGAAAGATTTTATTTAATTATTTGAGAGAGAGAGCGTGAATGAGAAAGCATGAGCAGAGGGAGCAGCAGGGGGAGAGGGAGAAGCAGACTCCTCACTGAGCAGGGAGCCTGATGAAGGGCCTCGGCCCAGGACCCCAGGATCATGACCTGAGCCAAAGACAGCTGCTTAACTGAACCACCCAAGTGCCCCTATTCTATTCCTTCTGATGCTATTATAAATGGAATTGTTTTCATAATTCCTTTTTTGAATTGTTCATTGATTGTGTATAGAAAAGCAACTGATTTTTGTGTGTTGATTTTGTATGTTGCTACTTTGCTGAATTCATTTGTTAGTTTTACCATTTTTGTGGAATTTTTAGTTTTCTACATAGAAGATCATATCATCTGTAAACAGAGATTTTAAATTTTACTTCTTCCTTATCAATTTGGATGTCTTTTTCTTGTCTAATTGCTCTGGCTAGAACTCTCAGTACTGTATTAAACAGAAATGGCAAAAATGAACATCTTTGGCTTGTTTCTGATCTTAGAGGAAAAGCTTTCAGTCTTTCACCATGAATTAAGATGTTCACTATGGATTTTCATATAAGGCTTTTATTATGTTGAGATAGTCACCTTCTATTCCTAGGATGTTGAATGTTTTAATCCAGAAATGGTGTTGAAATTTTCTTTAAAGATTTTATTTATTCATTTGACAGACAGAGGGAGAGTACGTGCACAAGCAGGGGGGAGGAGCAGGCAGAGGGAGAGGGAGAAGCAGGCTCCCTGTTTGGCAGGGAGCCTCATGTGGCTCCATCCCAGGACCCTGGAATCATGACCCAAACCTAAGGCAGATGCTTAACCAACTGAGCCACCCCAGATGCCCTGTTGTGTTGAATTTTATTAAATATTTTTTCAGCATCAATTGAGATGATCATGCATCTTTCCCCCTTCATTCTGTTAATGCCTGTATTACATTGTTCAATTGCCATATGTTGGATCATCCTTGCAATCCCCAAAAATAAATTCTACTTGGTCATAGTGTATAATCCTTTTAATATGTTGTTAGTATTGATTTGCTAATATTATGCTGAGGATTTTTGCATCAGTGTTCATGAGGAATATTGGCCAGTAGTTTTCTTTTCTTGCAGTGTCTGCCTTATTCTGGTATCAGAGTAATATTAGCTTCATAAGATGAGTTATGGAAGTGTTCCTCACCTCTTTAATTTTTGGAAAAGTTTGAGAACACTGTTATTAGTTTTTCTTTAAGCATTTGGAATTCACCAGTGAAACCATCAGGTCCAAGGTTCTAATTTGTCAAGAGATTTTTGATTACTGATTCAATCTCCTCACTAGTTACAGGTCTATTCAGAATTTCTCTTTCTCCATGATTTCCTCTTGGGAGGTTTGTGTTTCTTGGAATTTGACCCTGTTGTCTAGATTATCCAATTTTTTAGTGTATAATTATTCGTAGATCTCTTATAATCATTTTATTTCTGTAAAGTCAGTAGTAATGTTCTTATTTTCATTTCTGATTTTAGTAATTTGAGTCTTCTCCCTTTTTTTCTTAGTTTCTCTCTCTAAAGTTTTATCAATTTGTCGATCTTTTCCAAGAACTAACTTTTGGTGTCATTGATTTTCTCTATTGTTTTTCCATTTTCTAGTTCATTTGTCTCTGTTCTAATCTTTATTCTGTCCTCTATCCTAGCTTTGGATTTAATTTGTTCTTCTTTCTCTAGTTCCTTAAGTTATAAAGCTAGCTTGTTAATTTGAGATCTTTCTTGGTTTTTAATGTAAGCATTTATAGTTACAAATCCTCCCTTTATACTGCTTTCCTTGTGTTCCATACCTTTTTATCTTTTGTGTTTTTATTTTCATTCACCTCTGTGTGTTTTCTAATTTCCCCTACAGTTTCTGCCTTGGCCCATTGGTTGTTTAAGAGTGTGTTGCTTTAAGGAATAACATAAAGGACATTAGCAGAAAGAAAGGAAAGTGAATTGGGATAATCAGAGGGGAAAATGAAGCATGAGAGACTGTGGACTCTGAGAAACAAACAGGGTTTTGGGAGTGGGTGGAAGGATGGGTGAACCTGGTGGTGTGTATTAAGGAGGGCACGTATTGCATGGAGCACTGGGAGTGCATAAACAATGAATCTTGGAACACAGAAAAAAAATAAATTTAATTAAGATGTAAAAAATAAAAAAATAAAAATAAAAAGAGTGTGCTGCTGAATTTCCACAAGTTTGTGAATGTTCCAGTTTGACTTCTGTTGTTGATTTATAACTTCATCCTGTTGTGGTCAGAGAAAATGATTGGTATAATATCTACCTTTTTAACTCTACATGCTCTACATGTAATTTGTGACCCAACATATGGGCTATCCTAGAAAATTTCCCATGTGCACTTGGCAAAAACTGTGTATACGCTAGTTGTTAGGAAAGTTGTTTTGTGCATGTCTATTATACCTTGTTGGTTTATTACGTTAAGCTCTTCATTTCTTTACTTATCTTTAGTTTGGTTGTTCTGTCCATTATTGAGTGTAGGATATTGATGTCTCCAACTGTCTGTTGTGGAACTTTCTACTTTTCCTTCAGTTCTGTCAGTTTTGCTTTATGTATTTTGATGGTCTGTCATTAGTTGCACATGTGTTTATAATTGTCTATCTTCCTAATGTATTGAACATTTTATTAATATAAAATGTCCTTCTTCCCCTCTCATAAACTTTTTTGTTTTAAAGTCTATTTTGTCCAACATTAGGATAGCCACTACTGCTCTTTTGTTTACTGTTTTCAAAGAATATCTATTTCCATCCTTTCATTTCAATTTGTTTCTATCTTTGGATCTAAAGTAAGACTTTTATAGACAGTATACAGTTGGATCATGTTTTTATCCATACTACCAATTTGTCATTTGATTGGAGAGTTTAACCCATTTATATTTACAGTAATTACTGATAAGGAAGGACTACTCTGATTTTGCTATTTTTTTCCCATATGACTCATAACTTTTGTCCCTCATTTCCTGAACTACTGTCTTCTTTTGTTGATTTTTTTTTTGTAGTGAAATGTTTAAACTCCTTTCTCAATTCCTTTTGTTTACATTTATAGCTCCTTTTTTATGGTTATCATTGGGATTACATTTAATATCCTAAAGTTATAACACTCCAATTTTAATTTATACCAGCTTAATTTCAATCACATACAAAAACTGCTCCTTTTCAATTCAGTCCTCACCCCCTTTCAGTTGTTGATTTCACAAAATTAGATCTTTAAACATTGTGTACCTCACAACATAAATCAATAATTTTTTAAGTACATTAGTGTCTCAAGTTATGCAGAATACTAAATGTGGAGTTGTTAGCCAAAGTTGCAACAGTTTTTAGTGACTGATCTTTTAAATCATGTAGAAAACAAAATAGAGTTATAAACCATTGTTTTAATAATACAGGCTTTTATGATTTCTCATATATTTACCTTCATCAAGATCTTTATTTCTTCATATGGCTTCAAGTTACTCTTTTGTGTTCTTTCTTTTCACCTTGAAGACTATCTTTAACATTCCTTGCAGGACAGGCCTAGTGGTCTCAGTTTTTGTTCATCTGGATATTTCTCCCTCAGATTGGTAGAATAGTTTTGCCAGATATCAGATTCTTGGTTGACAGTTTTTCTTTTAGCCTTTTGACCATATTGGCCCATTGCTTACTGACTTCCAAAGTTTCTGATGAGAAGTATGCTGCCATTCTTATTGAGGATCCCTTGTATGTGATGATTCACTACTTTCTAGCTGCTTTCAAGATTTTCTATTTGTCTTTAGGTTTTTGTAAGTTTGAATACAATGTGTCTTTGTGTGGGTCTCTTTAAATTCATCTTACTTGGAGTTTGTTGAGCTTCTTGGATGTTTCTATTCATGTAGTTCATTGAATTTGGGAAGTTTTCAGCCATTATTTTCTCACGTGTTCTCTCTGCCCCTCTTTCTTTCTGGGAATCCCACCCACAATGCTTATGCTTCAATGTGATGGTGTCCCACAGGTTCCTTAAGTTCTGTTCAATTTCCTTGATTTTTTCATTTTTCAGTTCCTCATATTCAATAATTTCCTCTGTCCAATCTTCAAGTTTGCTAATTCTTTCTCCTGCCTGTTCAAATACACCTTTGAATCCCACCAGTGAATTTTTCATTTCAATTATTATACTTTTCAGCTCCAGAATTTCTTTTTGGTTTTCTTTTTTATGACTTCTATCTCTTCTTGGCATTTCTTTTTTTATACACCATTTCCTTGACTTTCTCCACATCTTATTTTTGTTCTTTGGACAACTTTATGACTGTTGCTTTAAACTCTTTGGGAGATCTGCCTTCAGACCTTTTTCAAGGACAATTTCTGCCAATTATTCATTTTTTTCTTTTGAACGGTCCTACCTTCCTGGTCAGTCTTTCTTTCTTTCTTTCTACCTTCCGCTGTTTTCATTGAAAACTGGGCATAAATCTAACAACGTGATAATACTAGAAATCAGATTCTCTCCCTTCCTTATGGCTTGATGTTTGTCATCATTGTTTTGTTTTGTTTTGTTTTGTTAATTATTATTTAGACTATCTCTATACCAAGGATTAGCCTGACATGGAAATTTGAGGTCTTTCCAGTTTTCTTCTGACCCTATGCCTTTCCCTAGGCATGTGTGGTCATATCCTAATTGTTCCTGCATATGCAGTAGCTTATGGATGTCCTAGACTTTAATGTCTGGTTCCCAAAAGAGGGAAAGTAGAAAAATGAAGAGGTGGGGAAAGTGTGTAAGCTTTTGAAATATCCTGGAAGTCACTTCAGCTAGAGGAGAAGGTGCTTGTCACAATGGGGAGAGGTGCAATAAAAAATGGCTGCCCACCTCTTGGCTGTCCCTCTGTGAATAGAACCTGCAATTAGCAATAGGAGCACATATTCCCAGTATTTGGAGGACAAAGTCCTTTCTGCCCACCCTGGCTCCCATACGCTGCATTCAAGCTGCTTCAAAAACATGGGTATGACTGCCTGCCACAGGGCTGTGGGTGAAAGATGGAGAGCTGCTACCATGCTACCAACTTAAATTGACCAAAATTCACTACAATTTACCATCCAACCCTCCCCTTGGAAGTTGCAAGGTTTCATTAGACTTCAGAGTTCCAAATTAGATCAGAAAGATTCTGCCCAGCATTATTATTGTCTAGGTGGGGAGACAAATTCCTGGTGCTTCATCATATTTTCAGGATCCTCTCTCTATTTACCTTCTTTGCCTTTCACTAGGTATAGAACTCCGAGTTGACAATTCTTTCAATTTTCTTTCAATATTGGCATCCCTTGTTTTATTGCATTTCTCTGTATTGCACTATGCAGATCTTGCCATTTACAGATTCAAGGTCTGTGGCAACCCCACACTGAACACCATTTTTCCAACAGCATTTTCTCACTTTGTGTGTCTGTGTCGCATGTGACAATATCTCACACTTTTTCATTATTATTAAGTTTGTTATGGCAATCTATGATCAGTGATTATGGCTTGCTGAAGGTTCAGATGACAGTTAGCAATTTTTAGCAATAAGTATTTTTTAAGTCAAGGTATATACAGTTTTCTGCACCTGATGCTATAACACACTTCATAGACTATGATAGAGTATAAACAAATTTCCATATGTACTGAGGAACCACAACATTCCTTTGACTCCCTTTGTTGTGATATCCATTTTACTGCAGTGGTCTGGAACCAAACTCATGGCACCTGTGAGTTGTGCCTGTATTTTAAAATATGTTGCTCCACTGTCTTCTCATTTGCACTACTTCTTGTGAGAAATCTTTTTCATCCTTTGTTCCTCTACACATCATGTCTTTTTTCTTTCTTTTCCTTCTTTAAAGTTTTTTCTCTTTATAACTGGTTTTGAACCATTTCGTTAAGATGGGTTTAGAGGTAGTTTCCTTTATGTTTCCTGTGCTTAGAGTTCATTGAGCTTCTTGGAACCGTGGGTTTATATTTCTCAGAACGTTTGTAGAAACTTGGGCCACTATGACTTCAAATATGTTTATGGCATGCACCTTCTCCTTAAGGCACTCTCATGACAGGTATATTTGGTCACTGAATATTGTCCCACGATTCACTTATGCTATTTACTGTCTTGCTTTCTTTGCATTATTTTTTCCCTCTTCATTTCATTTTAAATAGTTACTATTGCTTGTTTTAAAGTCCACTAGTCTTTTGTGCTGTGATGTGCAATCTCCTATTAATCCTATCCAGTGCGCTTTTCAGTCTCCATCACGGGAGCCTTCATTTCTCCTACTCTGATCTGGGTCTTTTTCATGTCTTCTGTGTCTCTAATTAACTTTTTGAACATATGGAATAGGGTCATGAGAACTGTTTTAACGTCCTTGTCTGCTCATTCTAACATCTGCATCGGTTCTAGGTCAGTTTTGATTGAGTCATTTTCCTTCATCCTGGCTCACATTTTGCTGCTTCTTCACATGCCTGGTAATTTGTAAATGGATGCCAGACATAATGCATTTGACCTCTCTGGGTGCTGGGTATTTTTGTATTCCTGTAAACATTCTTGTGCTTTATTCTGGGTGCAGTTACTCTCCACTCTGACCCGTTGGGTGGTTCATGCCTGGCCTCAGTTACCTTCCCCACACATATGGGCTGGCTGATATTCTCTTGAATATTTGCGTATTCTCCAGAGTTCTCTCTGTGTTGGACTTTCTCCTGTCAGATCCCCTTCCCTGCAAACTTTAGCCATCTTGGTCTCCCACCTCGGTCTCCCACCTCTCAGCTCTGTCACCGCAACACAGGGAGTCTGCCAGTCTCCCCCTAAATTCCCCTCCCTGTGCTGTGACTTGGAGACTCCGGCAAGGCAGACAGCTGGAGCAGTCCCAGGGCTCACCTCCTTTGATTTCCATCTCTCAGGGAACACGGCCCTTCATTTCTTAATGGCCAATGTCCTGCAAACCATTGTTTCATGATTTGTTGTTTCTTGGTTGTTTCAGGCAGGAGGGTAAATCTGATCCATGCTGCTCCATGTTTGCTGGAAGTAGCAGCCCCCTCACTGGCAGCTAATGACTCTTCACAACTCAACTCAAGCGTCACCTACTCAGGTGGGTTTCCTTGACGGTCCATAGACCAGGTTAAGCAGCCACCACAGCCACAAGGCTTCATAGTTCTTATCAGCCTGCCTTGTTATTATTTGCTCAGCTCCCCATCTAGACTAGACGTTCCTAAACACAGGGATCTAGGTCTTGCTCACGAGGGCTTTATCTGGCACGTAATAGATGCTTGCTTGATTACTGCTGACAATTATGAACATGTTTTAGTTCCAGAAGACTGAAACGATGTGATCAGGGATGTTCCTCTGCACCCAGTCAGAGAGCGGGAATGGGGAAGTGTCATCTGGAATGAGTGTGGGTGTAAGGTCCCCCGGGGCAGGATGCTAACTCACCTGTTCTCATCCCTGAGATGGCAGAAATCACCG
This sequence comes from Meles meles, assembly GCF_922984935.1. NCBI lineage: Eukaryota > Metazoa > Chordata > Mammalia > Carnivora > Mustelidae > Meles > Meles meles. Next base: position 33,463,301 of record NC_060084.1, on the reverse strand, counting down.
TTGGTCGCAAGGGGAGCAGTCAGAAGCAGCCAGGAGGTGACCAGGAACTCTGCTTCTCAAGACAGCAGGGATCCTGTCTCAGAATGAAATGCCTGTGCAGATACAGCCCCGTGTTTCCTCCAAAACTCCCAGCTCCCCCAGCCCCCTGCCCCCAGGTTCTGGAGAAGATCCCCAGCCCCAGGGACATTAGGGACTGAAGCAAGTTTGCAAATACAAGAGGTTTCACATGATACTCAAGTCTGCACTTGGTTGGGGGGTGGGGGCGGAGGGGAAAAAAAAAAAAACTCCCTCTTTTCAAAGAATGAAAAGGCTTCCCCCACCGTCCCCTCCCTTTCTCTTCAATGATGGCATTTCCATAAGAGAAACTGCTTGATGGGCCTGTTCCCTTTAAATTATTTTCTAACGATCCAGGCTGTCACACAGGCTGGCCGCCTCTCCTTGCCTCACCTTTCCTTTCAATTACTTTCCTTCTTAAGCGGAACAATGGCGGCCGCACAGCCTCTCCTCGCTGGGACCGCTCGCGGCAGCTCGGCGCCTCTGCGGCCAGGTGCCCGGGCCGGGCTCCGGCTTTGTTCCCCTGGCCAGACGGCCGCTGTTTCATCTTCCCGGCTCCCCTTTCTGTGCCATTTAAACTTTAACCTGGTAGTAACTTTGCCCGCCTTGATTCCCGATTCAAAGGCTGGCAGATGAAAAGCCCTCCCCTTGGATGTGGCTTGAAAACTTCATCCCCAGTCTCTCTCTTCTTTGAACTGCCTTGGAGCCTTTTGCCCAGACTCTTTTATTCACCCTGGGCCTCTAGCTTTCAGGCCTGGGGGCTTGGGAAAGGCAGTCGGGGAGGCTTCTCAGTTGGGGCCCAAAAGGACCCCAAGTACCCAGGGTGGGTGACTCTTGTGCCCCCCCCCCCCCCCCCACACACACACAAGCACACGCAGTCCGGGGCCGGGAGTCTGGATCAGGAGACCATCTCTGGTCTTCCGGGCCAGTCTTCTACCCTCCCCCACCCTCCCCCATCTCAGCTTCCCTTCACAAGCCCCAGACCCACAGCACTTCAAGGCTTCTGGCCCCAGGTGCGTCCTCCAGAAACTTTTACCTTTTCAATGCCAGGCAGGCTGCTTGCTGTTTCGGATGTCGGGCAAGGCACAATGAGAGAATTCTGTGATCACAGAAAAATTCCGGTAATCAAGACCAAATGGGACAGTGGGGAAATGAACCAGGGAGAGGGGAGAAGTAAACCCCAAACCGGACCCAACTTCTCCTCCCTCTCCAGGCAGGTCCTGCATGGCGGGGCCACTCAGCCTCCTAGCCTGCCCAGGGCTCCTAGGGATCCCGCTTTGTTAGATGCTCGGTGTCTTGCCTGTCTCCCAAGATGAGCTCCCCCACCACCCTTATCTCTGCTGACAGGAGGAAAGAATACTGAAGTGGGTCGAACGTGTCCACATCGCAACCTCTAAATCTGTTAATTGACCTTATTCAGGAAAGGGTCTTTACACACATAACTAAGTTCAGGAGCTTGAGATGTGGAGACCATCCTGGATTATCCAGGTGGACCTAAATGCAATGACTAGTGTCTTCATGAGACACAGAGGAGAGGAGGAGGCAGACAGTGGAGCAATGTGGCCACAGGCCGCAGACCACCTGCAGCGGCCGGAAGCTGGAGGAAGCAAAAACAGATTGTTCCCTAGAGCCTTTGGAGAAAGCGTCCCCGCTGTCACCTTAATTCCCGACTTCTGGCCCCCAGAACTGTGCAAGAATAAATCTTTGTTGTTCTAAGTCATGAAGCTTACAGTAATTTGTTACAGCAGCCTAAGGAAGTTCATGCAAGTATGCAAAGGTGTGGAGGGGAGTTTTTGTGGATATTCACACTCCGTCCCAGTGCCTGGTTCTGGGGGGGTGGGCGATGCTCAGCCCCTCCCCAGCCTCAGAAGATGGGTCCCCATAGGTGTCAGCCAATCATGATTGTCCTAGGACCCTCACCAGTGACTTAAATGTGGGTGTGTGACCTTATGCTAGCCTATGAAGTGGGAGGGGAAATTATGCTGGGAGGAAGGTATGCTGGGGACAACCTCTTCTTCCCTGGTGTGATCTGCTCTACCAGTAAGTCCACACAGCCAGCCTGAGGATTGCAGGATGGAGAGCCAGAAAGGGCCTGCAGAAGGTAGGACAGGAGCAGGCAATGATACAACCTAGACAGGGATCCTGGAAGGACAGCTAGAAACAGGCTCAGGGTAGACCAGAAGCCTACCTGCCTGATTTGAGAAGACCATTGAAGAGAGCTCCTTCCAAAGGCAGAGCCAGACAAGCCAGTTTAGCTTTATAGCAAAGGTTTGAAGTTGGGGGCCAGGATTCTAGTGTCTGGAAGATAAATTTCTCTCCTGACCACACCCCATAGATTCATGTTCCAAGTCCTTGTGAAAGAGAAAAGCTATCAACAAAAATTGAAAGGCTGGTCTGCATTGAAACTCAAAAGACATCAGGACCTATGGCAGCAGCAGGAATTAAGGGAGAGGAGAACCCTCTCCCCCGCAGCTCAGTGCAGGGAGGACTCCAAAATGTGGGGAGCCATTGGCTGCTGGAGAGCACCAGCCCCTCAGCGTCAGAAGCGTGAGGCTCAGAGGCAGCCACGAGGTCAGGAGACAGAATGGTGCACCTGGGCAGCAGGACCCAGGGGAGGGTCTTGGGTGTGTCCAGCTGACACACGGTGCCAAGAAGGGACCGGATCCTGCGGAGAGCAAGGGCCTGAAGGACAAGCTTACAGATGCGGGACTGCGCTACCGCAAACAGCCTCTCGAGCAAGCATATCTGAGGGACACTGGACACTAGGAAGGCCTGTCCCCGTGCCACTTGGTAGCTAACAGGTTTGTTTACTAGCCCACAGGAGACAAGCCTAGAGAGTCCCTCAAACCCCTGAGTGACAGTTTGGGGGATTTCAGGAGTCCAGCAATATCGAGGAGCCACAAAGATACACATCACTGTTGTTGCTGCCCCTAGTGGCCTTGGGCTGTGTGGCCCGGCGGATGCAGGTCACATCATTCAGCAGCAGCATGCATCCAGACTGAAGCACTCCTGCCCACCCTGTGTAACCTCCCCGTGCATATCAGAGTCCTTGGAGGCCTGCAAAAGACGCCCATGCCCAGGCCCCACCTGGGGCCCGTCCCAGGCTCATACTTGTTCAAGGCTGCCCCAGGAGAGGCTGATGCCCTCTCAGGCAGGAAGCAGGACAGAACCCTGAACTTCTTCCAAACCAGGGAGCCTCAGTTTCCCCAGCTCTAACATGGGAGGTTGAGCTCAGCGGCTTCCCGGGACATTCTCAGCTCAGCTCTACTGTGGGCTGAAGGGCTGCTGAGCATGACAGTTGCCCCACCCCCACCTGAGCCAGAGAGGAGGGAGGGGCAGGCGGGGACTGTACAACCCCTTCCTCCCGGACTCTATGGCAGTCACTCCCCATGTCTTCTGACTGAAGGTTGGGCCTTCAGCGGTGTCCCAGCCCTGGGTGGGTGTGGGGGAGGAACATCCTCTTCCCGCAGGAGGCAAGAGTCACCCCGAAGCATGACTGTGCTAATGGGCCTGCACAGTCGTTAGGCAGAGGACGGACCTAGTGGGGCCATCTAAACCACATTTAACTCCTCATTTAAATTTACTAACAGATGTAAACTACCCTCAACGAGAGAGATGGGCCATAAGCACCCTTCCTCTGACCCACTCTGAGAAGGCTGGGCTTTCATTTCAGGGCGGATGGCCTTCTGGAGAGCTCTGGGCCCTATAATGGCCATTGGTAAGTGATGATGACAGGCAAAACAGAGGGCAGGCAACCCCAAGCTCTCCTCATGGGAGGCATCCACCATCCAAAAACTCCCTTGCCCCCTGCAAAGGTCCCAGTGTCCTTCACCGCCCCACATTTGTGCCTCCTTATGCATCACAGAGACCCCAGGCTCAGCAGCTTGGAAAGTTCTCCGGTCGTGAGTCAGAGATAGTGGCATCCAGCCCTCTGGAGCAGAAGCCATACCCTCCCTGATAGGAGAAGTGGAGGTCCAAGGGAGGCCCAGGGAGCCCACCGGCTGTGTCTTCAAGAGGCCTGCTCACTCGGGGACCTGGCCTGTAGCTCCAAGGCCTGCTCAGGCAGAACTTTAAGAAGGAACTTTTTGCAAACTGCTGAGGCGCTTCTCTGTCAAGACGGAGACATGAGCTATCTCCAAGCAAATATTCTCTGTTCACAAAAGGGCCTTTGGGTGGGCCAGTGATACCCATGATGTGGGGAAGAATGTGGCCACATTTCTGGGGACCTGACCAAGTCTACTTTTCCACAGCCCTCACCCCTGCTCCCCACCTCCCATGCTGTGGATGCATTTGCCCTGGAGCCCAGGAACCTCGTGGAAGAAGTGACACTTGCCCCCTTGCTTACTAAAGCACGGGGCTTTGCGAATTAGCACTTTCCTGACCACAAACCCTGGCTGGAAGGGACCCAAGGAAAGGGGAAGTCTGGACTGGGGAAGAGGCTCTTCCCTGTCTTGATTGTCAGGAGGGGAGATGGCTCTGACAAAGCCTGGGCCTACTCCTGGCCCAGCCACTTGGCTTGGAGGGTGGACTTTAGGAAACATGGTTGGCCACGTGGGTGTGAGCTCAGATTCTGGAACACAAAGAGGCCAAACATAGGCCAAGGGCAAGTAGGAACCCTTCTTTGGAGAACCCTGTCCACCCGCTGGGGCTGAGAACATGATCTCCCCCCAGTACCCCAGCAGCTCAGTAGCCCAGCCAACCTGATTTGTCCTTCTTACTGGGGTCCCATCAAGACAGGTACCTTGTCCTATTCGCCAACACCTAGCACAGAACTAATAATTCATAACTGTGGATTAAGTAAACAAATAATAACACATCTGAATCCCATTTCATGTGTGGACACATCTTGGTATCCACACATGCTTCCCCACTCTGTGGATTTTCCACAGCAAACACCTCCTCTTGGCTCCTAGCCCACTTCGGGCATCCCACCCTCACTTTCTGTGAGCTCAAGGATTACAGACTAATCCTAATATATTTGCCTGAGCAAAACCTAATTAGGAAGGTAAATCTGAAAAAAAATAAAAGGTAAAACAATATAAAAACCCAAGGAGCGTGCCCCTAGCCCCCAGAGCAGAAGAGAACATGGTTTGGACTTCCTCCTTCTGCAGCGTGCCTCCCTCAGCTTAACGAGGAGACAGGTCCCCTCTCTCCACCAGGCAAGGGCAAAGGAAAGGCAGAGGATAATTTGTTTAAAAAGGCAGCGGGGCCTGGAATCCCGCTGTGGAAGGGGCCTCAGGAAGGGGGAGAGTTGACCTGTCTTCCTGTTTCCAAGGCTTGGAATTTCAGATCGCCTGGAGGCTCTAGCAAATGGTTAGGTTATTTCTCTTGAAAGAGATGAAAGTCTAATTCCAAGTGACTTTTAAACCAGAAAGGTAGGGTGTGTGAGTGTGTGTCTGCACGCACGCACGTGTCGGTGTTTGCGTGCATACGCACATACGCAGCATTCATTGATTCACGACACTGAAAGACCAAAAGTAGGACCGGCAGAATACAGTGACTTAAACAAAGAACTCTGCATTTCCTCTTTGTCCTTCATACTTCAAGCAAGCTGTGTCCCAACACTAACCCGACACCTAAGCTCTATGCCTACCTCTCCAGGACCAAGAGCGGGAAGAGTCTCTTTTCTAGCCTACGGGGTGGTGGTGATTGAGCCTGATTGGCTTCTTTTCAGCCACGTGGTCATTCATGAACCAATCACACGGTTTGAAGGATTTGATGCTCTGATTGGTCAGCCGTGGTCACGTGTTCCACGTTTGGCTTCTGGGTATGGTCTGAACTATCTAACTAGCAAGGACTTAACGTGAGGGAGCACGTGGTTCCCCAAAGAAGATAAGCAGCAAGAGTGTGTTCAATCCCACAAAGGGGAAGTGAGGCTGCCCAGGCAATAGGAGGCATCCGCTATCAACCTGAGCCATGAAGAGGACGGGGAGGATTTTTAAGTTCGAAGGGCAGGACAGATAAGGCCGGGAGGCGCGGGTTGCGGTGAAATGAGCAGGCGAGGCCGGAGTGGGCCCTGAGCTTCTGGGTTGAGTGCAGAAGGGACTTCCCAAAGGCAGACCCATAGGTATCAGGGGGTAGGCTCCATTGGCACATGCTGAGGTGCTCATGGGGCTCCGGATGGTGGTGAAGGGCCTGAGCTGGCTGTTGAAAGAAGCATCTGAAAAGCCTCACTTTGAGGAACACCAAAGCAATCTATTAGCTTTATGTTCTGCTTTGTAGGGGAATAACGGGATGCAAAAAGGGAAAAGAGAAGAGGAAGCAGCAGACAGGCCACCTGATGGCCGGGGAGCTGAGACGTTGTTCCTGTGCAGCCCCTAAACCCAAACCAACTTCGGTTTTCCTGGGGCAGCAGAGCTTTTTTTTTTTTCTTTTTTTTTTTAAGTGTCAAGCTAGAGCAGAGAGCTGCCTTCAGGCTACAGGGCACTGGGGATTGGCAAAGTTGAGTGGCAGCCCAACCTGGGGCGACTTTCAAGAGATGGGCTTCTAAAGATCACTTTTAATTCAGTTCAGAGTATTTACCAGGCTTGTAGTGTGTGTGGAACACGGGCTGTGTCCTGCAGAGTCAGTGGACAAGAGAAACTTCATATGGCTTCTGAACCTCCACTCAGGCCCATTGCTGCCATGACCTGGAACATTATCACTCTGTCTAGGGATCCATCTTATCCGTGAACCCCGGCAATGGCAGAGATACCGCCCATTCCTCTGGAGCTCTCTTGTGCCTGACCTGGTGTCCTGTATACAGGAGCCATTCCACATTTGTATCTTGTCATGAATAAGCGAATGTTTCTCTATAATAACGGGCATAACAAAGAGGATTGCCATCTACTGAGCACTGTTCATATGCCAAGTAGTTAAGAATCCTATCAAGCCAATGGTCATCATTTCTTGTAACTTACTTGCTGAGAACCTGCTGTGTTCTCCTGCCAGAAATAGAGCAGAACATAAGAAACAGAAAGCCACTCTCTCACGGAGCCTGCACTATGGAGCATACAGCCATCCCCACCTCCGGATGAAGGAACTGAGGCTCCCAGGGCGTAAGGAGCATGCTCACCGTTGCACAGACAGGAAATGGGGACGCTAGCTTCCCCTGCTTCCAAAGTAAAATAAAAACCAAATTCAGTCATACAACCACCGAAGAAGGTGTGACTAATTTTTCTTTGCGTTGAGGGAAGTGAAGAAAGATGTCCCAGAGTAGGCAGCACTGAGCTGACCCTTGAAGGACGGAGGAGATTTTCATCCTGAGGAGGAAGCGTGAAAGAGGGACCGAGGGAAAGAGAGTGGGGCCAACAAAGATTCAGAGTTGGGAAGGTCATGCCGCCAGGCTGGGCTTGGTGGACAGCAGGTGTTTCATGTAGCTGATGAAGCTGCGTGAGAGTTGAGGACCAGCTCTAGGAGACCAAGGTCTTGCCCTCTTGTGATCGGTGCCATTTATTAGTTCTTCATTCAGCACCAGGCACTGTGCTCGCCACTCTCCATGGATCATCTTCCAGTACTCTTATTTATACTGTCTCTTTGTAAGTACTTATTAAGTACTTATTACTACTACATTCAAAGCCACTGGCTATTCCCACTGTACAGATGGAACAGCTGAGGCCCAGAGAGTCCAAGTACCTGCCCAAGGCTGGAACGCAGGCAGCCTGCCTCCCACCATGAGGTCTCCTGCTGCGTGGAGGGTAGGGAGTCTGGGGGAGGCAGGTGGTTGAGAGCCCTGTCTTCCTCCATCTGTGCTGGCCCAGCAGAGGAGGACTGAAAAGGCCGCTGCTCCGAGGGCCCAACCCCTTCCAAGCCCTCGAGCAGAGCAAGGAGCAGATGGGAAGTCGCCCACCCAGGGACCAGCTCCAAACCTTCCAGAAACCTGCAAACATGAAACAATCACAGATGAGAGGAGGCTTGAAAGCCACCGTTTTTAAAATAAAAGGAAATCGTATTGTAAAAGCCCTGGCAAAGATGACAAAAAAAAAAAAAAAAAAAACTTGTTAAGATCAAAAATGCAGCCAAACCTCAAAAAAGAGGCTTGGGATAAAGGAAGGGAGCGGGGGTTTACCTGGGGGCTTCCAAGGGGGCTTCTGAAGCGGGTGAGGGCGGGGCTGTCCCCAGCCTGAGCTGGGGCAAGGCTGCTCCTCATCCTCCCCTGTGAAGGCCCCTTTCATGTACCCCCCCAACCAGGCCTGCAAGGCCGGATGGTGGCGCAGAGACATCGGACACCCATCAACTTTTCCAACTTGAAACTCATTTCTTTCCCTTTAAACTGAGGAAACTTGGAGTCCTTTTAAGACACAGAGAATGGCAGGGATTCAAATGGTACCTTCTCCCAGCCTTCTCACCCCACCTTCCCCGATGGAGGTGAGGGGGCTTTCTGGCCCCACCTGGGAGAAAGTTAACTCTTCACCCAGGTGACCAAGGGCAGGCCTGGGGGACAGTCTGAGGCCAGAGTCAATTAGCTGCCCCTCAGAAGTTTCATCTTATCCTCAGGCCCCCGAGGAACGGATGACCAGACAAGCCCCCAGCACAGCTCTGACTGACAGAAGGTATTCTATGGGGATTTATGGAATAACATTTCTCGAAAATAATTTTATCCTGCCACACAGCAAAGGGGGAGTGGGGAAGAAAGAAAGACCTCAAGGATCCCCAAGACTCAGCTTAACCTTTCAGCATCACCTCAGCCCCGCCCGAGGGCTGGAAGGGTGGGTAGGGCTCCTGTGGCCTCTGGCTCTGATGGCGGACACTCTTCCTAAGACTTCCGTGTCCCTGAGCTCAGAGAGGAGCCCATGCAATAACCAGTCTGGACCGGACCCCGTGGAGCAGGCCAGAAGGGTCCCAGAGGACCCAGGCGGAGTGGGGGCAGGTCTTTGTGTGTCTGACCTGACTGTGGGCGAGCTGTCACTCAGTGGCAGGGTACGGGCTGGGAAGGTGTGGCAGGTCCCCCACCTCAGGGCACACTGGGACCCAGGCACAGGGACAGAGGCACCCACCCACTCGCACACAGGCCGCATGGGCTGGGGTCCTTCCCAGGCTCCCTCCCTCGCCAGCCAGTGACGGCCTGCATGGTACTGCACATCTCCAGGCCTCAGCCTTCCCCTCCAGGGTGGGGACACGGCCCTGTCCCTGCCTGCCACACGCGGGGATGTGAGGGTCACAAGCGGCCAAGTTGGCTGTACCGTGCCAGGCTTCCAGAGACCATGGACAGTACATACTCTGACAGAACTGGGGCGGGAGGGACAGAGATGGGCCCAAAGTGACAAACAGGAGCTGAGAGGACATCAGAGTAAGAAAAGGAGGGGGGCAGACAGAGAGATGGGGTGAGCGAGACAGTGAAACAGACACAGCCTGAACAGAAACAGAGAGGATCGGAGACCAAGGCAGAGGGACAAAGGCGGTGGTTGGGGGGGGGGGGAGGTCGGGGGCATGGGGAGAGTGAGACAGACTGGCAGGAGCAGACGGAAGGATCCAGGTGGAAATACCCCCCAATCCCAGACACACACACTCAGGAGCAACACACATGTGTGCTCAGTGCCTGTCTGCCCATCTGTCCGTCTGTCTGTGCAGCCACTCAGGGGAACCTAGCACAACCCTCAGGCCGTCAGGGAGTCAATACTGGTCCGACAAGCCTGCAGCCGGTGAGGCTGTGGAAGCAGAAGCTGCTGCAGCTGAGAGCTACAGGCCCTGGGAGCAGGCTGCCCTGGTGGAACACTAGCCAGGAGCCTCGGTTTCCTCATCTGCGGAATGGGAATTGTATTACAACCCACTTCATGGGGTCACCATGAGCTTCCACAAGTAGACACTGAAAAGCGCTCACCACCGGCCGGTCACCTATGAACACAGCCTCCTTCCTCAGGGGCCTTTGTCGGCCACTCCTCCCTCTCAGGTCCTCCCTTTCTCCATCTCTTCTCCTCTTCACTAAGACGCCCTCTGGCTCTGGGACCCCCCTCTGCCGGCCCGAGGGGCACAGTAGCACCCAGATTAGCCACAATGTCCACTCAGATGGACACCTGCCCGCTGCCCACGAACACCAAAGCCCTCCACGGGAGCCTCACGGGGACCGGCCCTCCCAGCAGGGGACCTCATGCACGGCACAGACACTGGCCCCGCTGGTGACACACGCCACAGGGCTAGCCTCTCAGAGGTCCAGGAAATAAATGCCAAGATTCATCTTCCTTCCCTTTAAAGAAATTCCTATATTAACCGCCAGGAAGCTGGGTGGGGGGGGGGGGGGGTGGGCTGGGGCGCGGCCACAGGTGGGTCTCACTGAAGCTGACGAGCTGCTTTTGTTTTTTTTTTTGTTTTGTTTTGTTTTTTTTTTATTGGTTTTTTTTTTATTTTTTTTTTTTTGATGAGCTGCTTTTGCTCAGAGATTTCAATGCTCCAGTTCCTGGACAGTTGTCAGCCTCGTGACTAAAACCTCCCAGGACCCACGGCCAAGCAAAGGGCCAAGAGGTCAGCATGGCACAAAAAGCACAGACTCAAAAAAGCAAGGTAGTAGTAAGGAGCCTGCAGTAGGTGGCGGCTTAAATGTCACCCCCTCAGAGAGCCCTCCCCGGTCCCCTCCCCCTGAGAAGGCCCATCCACAGGCACATCCTTCCCTGACCTGTCACTGAAGTGCATACATTTAGTTACTTACCTGGGAACTCGACTAGACCCTAAGCAACCGTGCCTGGGAAGCCCCTCTGTGGCAGTCAGTCATGATGCTCTGTGCCTGGGACAACATGGGTCCTCTTGCGACAGTTTTTTTAAGGAAATAGGAGGTACGTCGAATTCACGGAGAAGCTGAGCCGGGGCTGGGAAGGGAGAAGATTTGGAAGTCGGAGAGGAGCTGGGTTCCAGGCAGGGAGCTTCAGCCCCAGGAGGGCAGGTCACCAGGGTCTCCGCCCTCTGTCCCCACCTGTGCAGCCTGGGAAGGTCCCCTCATTGCCTTCCACCTGTCTCTCCCCTCCTGGAGAATGAGGGGACGGCACGGAAGTGACGGAGTCACTGGTCATGTTCCCAGAGCACGGACGTTGGAGAGGTTTTCACAGGTACTGTATAATAAAAAAGTAGTATTACGTTGAACCAACAAAAACAGACTTTCTTGTAGATCAGAAAAGGCTAAATATTAGCAATTTCATATGGCTTGACCTAACAGTAATAAGAATCACAATAATAATAATAATCGAGTTTTACAGGGACCTTGATATCAGAGTGGATCTGAGGTCCTTTTAGGACAGAGAAACGATGGGTTGGTAAAAGGATTGCACGTGGGTGGTTCAGTCGGTAAAGCGGCTGCCTTCCGCGCACGTCATGATTCGGGGTCCTGGGGTTGAGCCCCGTGTCGGGCTCCCTGCTCAGTGGGGAGTCTGCTTCTCCCTCTGCTCCTTGCCCTGCTCATGCACACGCTCTCTCTCTGTCTCTCAAATAAATACATAAATCTTAAAAAAAAAAAAAAAAGGATCCCTGAGAGCCCTGTTAGCCTGGTCTATTTTGAGCCAGCCATGTGTGACGTTAAACAAGTCACTCTTCCCTCAGAGCCAAGCAGAGATGGTCAGCACACCCAGCCTGGTTCACAGGACTGCTCCCAGGGCACAAAGGGAAAAGTGTCTGGAAATTAGAAGTGTGGTCCAAATGTAAGGCAAATTCACCTTTGTTAAAGGTGAACACCCCTAACTCCACCTCAGGGTAAAGCAAAAATCCTGGGGTGCAGCCAAAACGGTTGAGAAACATCCATACTGTGGAGGAGAAGAAAGCAAAGCTTCCACCATTACCCCAGGACACTGTAGCCAACCCCAGCTGTGCCTGCCAAACAGCACTAATTATTACAAAATACACACACACACACACACACACACACACACCAATAATAAATAAAGTAAGAAAGGACAAATGTGAACAGAATTTTAATGGAAAGAACACTGGGGAATTTCTGTTTCCCCACCTGCCTGCTCTGTGACTTTGGGCAGCTTATTAACCTCTCTGACCCCTAGCTCCCTTACCTGGGACATGAGAGTAAGACCATTCCTTTTGCAAGATTGTCCAATACCTTCCAGCTAAACACCACCAAGAACACAGCCTTAGCCTAACAAAGTTGGGTTCACTGGCGAGTCAGAGGCTGTCAGGAAGCAGGGGTAATTCCAGGGTTGGACATCAAGGATTCTTATCTAGAAGGCAGGAGGAACCAAGTGAGGCCGCAGCTACAACTAGTAAACATTTTAGCCAGGATGAGGATATTTGGGTAGTTCTGTGGTTTGGGTTCACATTCTGCTGGCACTCACACATGATTATGGAGGGGCCTGGTCTGTGTTTGCTTTGTCGCCTTGCCTGATGCGGTGCTCCGTGGAACTGTCTATGCCCACAGGTCCAGCTGACTGGGTCAGGTCTTACATTACTCTCTGAGGCTCAGAGAGTCTGTCGGTGGCTCTTTCCTTCCGTGGTTTTTAGGAAGCTAACATGCCCATACCCCATGAACCTTGGGCCTAGTTTCAGCTCTGCGGAGCCATAATGGTCCAAAGGCTGATACATTATATGCCTCACACTGCCTATAGCCCAGACTCAAAGGAGGATGAGGCAGGTGTGCACTGGGACACTTCTGGCTGTAGTTAGGGCTTGAGCTGGGTTTTTAAGGATGAGTAGGAGATGCAGAGGGAGGATGGTCGACTGCAAAAGACTCAGAGAGCGCAGAGGCTAGATTAGTCCAGTGTGGTGCCCAGAGTCAACCGCCCCTTCCCCTCTCCCTTGTAGTCAATGCGGCTCAACCCCTCCCCCAGCTCAGACCACAGGATTTGGGCTGCGCTGCACCTGGCGCTGGGAGGAGCACATGACCTGTTCCCGCCAACCAGCACATCACATCCCACGGCCACATGACTGTTGAGGGCAGGCCTGTGAGGGGACTGGTCCAATCAGAGAGCCTCTCAGAGCTTTCCTGGGGGACCCTGGGCAGGGTTTCTGGTCCTTTCCTGTGTGGGAGCCTGGAGCCTTTTTTTTTTTTTTTTCTCCAGAAGGACAGTCTTTTTAATATAGGGTACTGTGAAAATTGGACAGCCACTTGTAAAAGGACAAAACTGGACCCCTGTCTTACACCACATACAAAAATTAACTCTAAATGCATTGAAGACTTGAAGGTAAGACCTGAAACTGTATAATTACTAGAAGAAAAATAGGGGGTAAGTTCCTTGGCATTGGTCTTGGCGATAACTTTTTGTCGTTGACACTAAAAGGCAACAAGAGCAAAAATAAACAGGCAGGGCTACATCAAAGTAAAAATCTTCTGGGCAGTGAAGGGCAACATCAACAAGATGAAAAGGCACCTATGGGATGGAAGAAAATATCTGCAAACCACATGTCTGATAAGGGGTTAAAAATATGTAAGGAACTCATAAAACTTGATAGCAAAAGAAATCCCAAATGACCCTATCAAAAATGGACCAAAAAACCTAAGTAGTTGTGGTTATTCAGTGAGCTTGAGGGGAACGCGTAAAAGCTGGGCTCCAGCCCAGGGAGAAGGGCAGAAAAGAGCAAAGAAAGAAGCAGAGACTTTGGGGCCGTCGGTGCTCTGTGTTGAGCTGTTCCTGAGCAGATCATCTTGGGACATTTCCATTCCAGGAGCTGGTGAATTTCCTCTGGGCTGAAAGCAGCTGAATTGTGTTTCTGTCACCAAACACAGGCAACCGAAAAAGCCTGACTGATTGACCGTGCATTTCAGTTCCAGCCTCCATGCAAGACCGGGTCCCCAGCATCCTGTTCCGGACCCAGTTTCACAAGTGGAACTTCCTCCTGTACCAGGTCTCCTTTCCCTCCCAATCTCCCACCCTCTTGGCCACTCTTGGTAACTCCGGGTCTCTGGAGTTAGTTCTTTCCCATAGCGGAAGAGCAAGGAATGCATTTCACAGAGGAAAAAGCAGAGGCTTACAGGTCCAAGGCCCCACAGCCCATGCTATGGTGGGGCTACACCCGGCTGAGTTCAGCGGTCTGTTCATCTATGCGAGGCCCCTCTCAAACGCTGCCTTCTGGCCAAGTTATCCACAAACGTTTGTCAGTGCGTGTGATTACACCCAGCTTTAGGCCAACCTCTGACACAATCCCTAGGCGAAGGAGCATCTGTGAGACCAACTCAGCCACCACAGGACCCCCTTCAGCCTACCGCTCACTCATGCCCAGGTTCTGTGGTGCCCATAGCAATGGAAGGGGGCAGTTCAGTAAGGCCAACACCCAGGCTTCCACCTCACAGAGAGGCATCTGAAGAACGGTTAGGGTCTGGAAAAGGACAGAAAGATGAGAGTCTCGGCCTCACAGTGGAAATGGCGCTGGCCTTGGAGTCAGGCAGCTGTGGGCTCAAGCCCACCCTTTCCTAGCTGTGTGACTGCCTGGGTGAGTCTCAGAGAGTAATGGTTCCCCTTCCTCTGGGTTCCTCATCTCCCATCAGCCTTAGATCCCAGCGCCCTCTGCAGGCATTAACCTTCTGGTGGCTGGTGCCAAATCCTACCGGAGGAGTTTGCTGGCTCCTTCCTCCAGCCCCACTGGATGGACCCGGTAGGTCTGTAGGTGCTGAACTGATGAAGCCAGGACCCAAAGTAAAGAAGCCTGACCGTGCTGGCCCCACGCCTATGTGAGCCTTCCTCTCCCTGTCCAGGACAACTGGAACGGAAGCCCCAGAGGGCGGGCCGGATCCTTCGGCTCATAGACCCATCCCAGCGCTTGGGGCAGGGTCTGACAAAGAGTAGATGCTCCATATACATTTGCTGCGTGAATGAAGGAATGACCCTCCACTCTGGCGGGAAGGGGCCTCTTTAGTAAGATCAAGAGAAGGGAACGTTGTTAGCATAGCTGCACACCACAGTTTTCCTGTGAGAGGCCGTCACGAGGTTTGTTTGCATGGAGAAGATTCTTCTGTGAAGAACTTGAAGTTGCTAAAGCAAAGAGCTCAAAAGCAAATGCCTTCCAGGTAACGGCAAGGGGGTGGGGGATGGGGCCAGGTGTAACCCGAGCGGGGTGGGTGGCCCTGTGACCAAACAGGAAAGACCTAGGCCATGAGAGCTAACCTCCCACCCACTCAGGCCAGTGAGAGGCCCCCTGAAAGCCACATCCAGCTCAGGGCCTCCGGTGTGGGGTTCCTGAATCCTGCCCACCTCGAAGCCTAGAGGGAGGCCTTCTGGGATAATGCCTTTCAGGGGCAGGGCAGGTTTTCTGGGGAACATCCTGCTCTATCTGTATCCTTCCTGCTCCCTAAAAATCCTCCACTTTCTGAGGAGGGAAGGGCCCCTCTTTACTCCACTTGCTGCCTTCAGAGCCTCGGCTGGGTCCCTGGGGCACCTGGTAACTTTGGGCCCGTGAGCCCTGCCTCCAGGTCCATACGCATGCGCCCTGACTCTCGGGACTGACACGCACACACATGTACAGGTATGATGAGTGTCCAAGAGCCTGCCCCAAACACATGCAGACGGACTGCTGGGCACCTGCTGCTCTGTTCAGAGATCCCCTGCTCCAGGAAGTCCTCCCTGACCGACTGCTCCCCATCACCCTGCAAGCCAGGTCAGCCCTTCCTTCTCCAGACCTCCATCCCACCTCCTCTTGAGAAGGTTATCCTGGGGGGAGGACTTATATAGAACTCACCTCTGCGGTGCCCTCCGCACAGGCAGGACACAGGGCGAGTGTTGGCTGAGCAGTGAGGGAGGGCTGGGGTGCATTTCAGATATAAGCTGGAGCCCTGGGTTCTCATCTCAGCACCACGATCACCCGGGTGCATTGCTTAGACATGAGCAAGGTTTGAAACCTCTCTGGCCTCAGTTTCCCCACGTGTGAAATGCGGGTGATCATCGTGGCTACGATGCTAGTCTGCGGAGGACGACTGCAGGGGAGTTTCTGTAGCGTGGCCGGAACTTGGCTGTGTGGGGGAGTGTTTGCCCTCCTTGCCGCACTGGTTCTAGCTGGGCGGGGGAGGACCGAGCTAAGACATGCAGTACTCCCCCAGGTCTTTTCGGAGAGATACTCCAGCAGTGGGGCCAGACCGCGACCTCCCAAGTGTGCTGGCCTGGCCCGCCAGGCTCCTCCAGACTCGGTATTGACCCGCCTGTCCTGGGGCATGTGGCCTCTTCCCCGATCAGCAAGTGTGGCGAGGATGGGCAGGCCCCACAGGCCAGATTGATTTTGAAATCTTGTCTCTTACACAGGAAAAGGTCATGTTTGCAGGTGGGCATCCCAAGGCCTCTTTCCAGCAGGGTGCCGTGGCCGAGCAGCAGGCCTTCCATTAACGTTAACAGGGGCTTTCGGCAGGGGACTCTGAAGGCCGGACCAACTGTCTATCGATGTGTGATCCCTCCAAAGAAAGCTGCGCAGAGAAAAACCAGTCTCCGGGCCAGGTGGGATCATGGGGGCAGTCCCTGCCTCTTCTCCCTTAGCTTGCCAGGAGCAAGTGGGGCTCTGATGGGGGGGGTCCCAGGCTTCAGGAAGTGCCCCAACCGAGCTGGAGCAAAAGGCCCCTCCAGCCTCACATTCTCAGGCAGGGCTACATTCGGATGGCTGGTGAACCCTGTCAGGCCTCAGAAAAAGTGGGTCAGTGGACGAGGCAGAGGTCCCACACTGGGAGCGGAACATAGCTCCCCTCCTCTCTGCCAGCCTCTTGTCCCCTGGGGCCGGCCTGGGACAGGAGAGTTTGAACTGGCTCTCCAGGTCCTGCAGGCTCTTAAATCAGAGCCTCACCCCCTGAACACCTCAGGGCTCCATCTGACACCCCCCTGGGGTCAGGACCCATGATTCAGAATCATGCCCAGTAGAAACCCCACAGAGAGCTGAATCCAGAGCTGCCAGCCAGTTGCTTACAGGCTGGATCTGGCCTGTAACTGAGTTTTGTTTGGCGTGAGCAGGATTTTTAAAAATATTTTCAAATTAACTTCCAACACTTCAAAGTTGGAAGATTTCACATTTTAAAAGACAAAGATTTTAGCTTTGCCTGAAACGTGAGAAACTCTGGCTATTCCAGGCCTGCATTTCCGTGTCACCAGCTTGCTGTTTCCTGCTGCATCTGCCACAGACCTCACCACTCCCTATCGCCTCAGTAATGCAGATCTGGTGTCACAGGCATTTGCAATCACTCTCCTGCCTGGCTCACCTCTCCCATGAGCCAGCCAGGAGCCCTGGGTGCTGGAAGTCATGATCCCTTCTTGTTTCAGTGACTGAGATCCATTCCTGTCTCGGAGTCTTTGCATGAGCTGTTCCCTCCATCAAGGATGTTCTTCTCCAGGAGGGCCACACAGTCGCTCTCATTTCATTCAGATCTCTGCTCCAGTGTTGGAGAAGCCATTGCTTCCCGTTCCCCGCTCTCCCTTCACCATGCCCTGCTTTATCCTTCTTCATAACTCTGCTTCTCGCACGCAGGTAACAGATTCACCTGTTCATTGGCCCTTTGTCTCCACTCAACCCACCAAGAGAAGGTCAGCTCCTGTGTGTTTTATGACACAGCAACTGTGAATTTTACTCACCGTCTATCCTCAGCCCCTGGACAGGACTCGGCACCTGATAGGCGCTCAATACATGATTAAATTAAATAAATGAGAAGGGGAAAATGTCAGATGCAAGGCCGACACTGAAGAGCTTTGCGGGGCAGTCTCTGGAGTAGGAATGGGGGGCCCCCTCTGGCTGTGGGCAACTGAATAACAGGGCTGGATTTTGAAGATCTTCTCTGGGAACTGCCTTCCGGGCCTGTTTATGTGGCTCTGGAAGGAACTGCATTTCCATCTTAGACACATGATCCGCATAACGAGAGCCACTATGTGACCACCTTCTTAGGGAGACAAAGGCTATGGCCCCTGCCCTCAGGGGGCTTCAGTGTAACTGGGAAGCAAAATATTGCGAAGGACCCAACAACAAGGGTGGAAGGGAGAGAGTGAGAGGGAGAGATTTCCCACTGGATTGTAATCCCTGAAAGGATAAGATCCCCTAAATCAGTCAACAAAGATTTATTGAGCATCTAATATGTTCCAGGACCCCCCCACCTAGTGGAGCTCAGTCTGGTGATGGAGGTAGGCATTTGTTCAGCAAGCACACACCTTTCTAAATATGAGCTGGCGGGGGCTTTTAAGGAAAGGAAGGAGGCTTTGAGGGCCTCCGTCTTCCTCCTCACTGTTTGTCACATAGTAGGTGCTCACAGCTGTCTTCTGGATGAACGCAGAACTTTCCGGTGGTCCAGCTCAGGGAAGAGGGAGACGAGCTTGGAGAGCTACAGAAAGGGTGCTTGGAGGTGAAAGAAAGAGGTGGAGCAGCAGGGAGGGTGGCCTTCCTAGAATCAGGTTTTGCTGTCCTTGCCACAGACACACTGTTGGGTGCTGGGTGCTGAGCGCTGGGCAGGACACTCCTTGGGAGAAGAAGGGGGCTCCTTCTCCTTTTTTGGGATTGTGCACTCCCCTTCCCCTGCCCCGGGTGGGCCAGGCGCCACTTGGTCTGCCATTTTGATGCTCTCGGCGGGACCAGGATGCTGTAAACACCCATACGCGAGTCTCCTGCAGGGTCTCCGGGTTGCCAACAATCACGGCCATCTGCTCGCATGGCATCGGGCCCGAGCCCAGCGCCCAGGGAACCGTGCCAGGCAGCGATTGGTTCTGAGGCGTGCCCCTTAAACTGGGCGGGGGGCCTCCTCTTCTGAGAGGGGCCCCTGGGGGAGCAGGAGAACAAAAGACAGATTTCTCTTTCCTTAAAAAAAAAAAAAAAAAAGATCAATTTCACTTAAGACTCAGCACAAAACGAGGAGCAGGAGAAGAAACAGAGAACAGAGTCTTCGGGGTCCTGAATATTCACGAGCTGGCTTTGCACAGCTCAGAGTCTTGGGTGATGGGGGAGGAACGAGGGCGCGCTCCATATTTAAAACATCCTTCTAAAGTCGCAGTTTCTTCCTGCAGGCACCTCCTTCTCCAGCCTGAGGCTCAAGGCACCAGGGGGAGGCAGGCCAGGAGGCCTCCTGGAGAGAAGCCACAGCTAGCCCGGCCTGGGAATCAGGGCGATCCCACCCAGCTGGGCGATTCAGGAGCTCTGTGGCTTTGGGCGTCTACTTAGCCTCTCTGAGACCCCATAAAATGGAGGTGACAGAGAGCTGGGCAGATCAGATGGCATGGGGGACATGGCAGCATGTCTCCCTGGAGCAAGGAAATGTCCCAGCAGCGGGAGGTCTCTCCGTGCTATGTGTGTGCCTTGCATGTATGCACACAGTTGTGTGTGTCTACCGAGCTCAGGTCCATCTGCATCTCTCTGGGCGTGCGTGCGCTTGACCATGTCCCCATGCGGGGCCATCTGGGTTTGCACATGAGACTCCGAGAAACCACAGAGGCGAGTCCTGGCTACTATTCAGGCGCATTTGTGCCTGTGGGTTCATGGAGGTTTAGGCACGTGGCGGTGTATGTGTATGTGTGCAGACAAAGGGGCTCGGCCCCGGCCCTGGCCTCCCCACCTCTGGGAGCCGGGTACACAGAGGGCAGACGGAAACCGGCCCCGTGTGAGCACTGGACTGAGAGCTCTTACCCAGTCACGGGCGGCCTTGGAGCTGGAAGGGGCACCAGCACCTTCTGAGTGGCTTAGCCTCAACCTACCCCACCCACTGTCTAGCTGACACAGCCCAGGGGCTGACACCTGCTTCAGTGTCCATGATGGAAAGGCTGTGCAGGGTGACATTATTCTGGATGCCCCGACCCCAGCTGAGCCTAGGTCAAGGTCTCTGGGGTTCTTTCCACCAGGTCCTCACTACTGGGGTAGGCGACCTGCACAGAGGGGCCTGGCTGGGCTTTGAGCCGACTGGCAGCCCCATCTCTGTGCTCCTCTGAGGAGGCTTTAGGAGAGAGGAGGTTATGGCTCAGATCCCAAAGGGAGGCCTCCATAAGAGTGGTGGGGAAGAGGAGGCCGAGCTGCTCTCGCTCACAGCACCGAGCACTTTGGCACAGTCTTTCCCCTGCAGTAGCCCATTCCATCCTCGCCGCCCTGCCAGGCCAGAGTGAGTGGCAACCCCCGTCCGCAGATGAGGGAGTCTGGGGACAGAGGGAGACTGTGACTGCAGAGTGATGTCACTGCCCTTGGCACATGAGGAGACGCAGCCCAGGCCAGGTCTGTGGGGCAGGACCTCACCCGCAGGGGATGGTTAACTGCCAGGCCGGGCCGGGTAGCTGCTAGTGTTTCTGAGCAGATACTGTTTTAGGGACCTACTTGATCCCCCAGCAGTCCCAGGAGATGAGTTCACCTGTTAGCCCTAGTTTACCCACGAGGACACCGAGCACACAGAGGTGAAGGTACTTGCCCCAAGTCCCATAGCAGGCAAGTGGTATCCATGCGGGTAGCCTGTCACCACCATACTGGGCTGCCTTCCCCAGAGGCCAGAGGAAGTCACAGACCCATTTTAAAGAACAGAGAGAGGGCCAAGTGGGAGGACTTCTTGCCTCCCCTGCCCAGAAGGGGTGAGCACTGTGGCCATTCTGCTGAACAGTCGGGCTCCCCAGCACCCAGATGCCCTGCTCTGGCCCCGAGGGCAGGAGTGCAGGAGTGACTCCCAAGCCACAGGACAGCACAGGGGTCTCCCCAGACCACCGTCCAGCCTCCATACCCCCCTCAAGTTCTGACCAAGTGACCCTGAGGCCAAGGATGCCTCCGCTCTGGAGTCCTGGGCAAGGGGGCGGCTGGAGAATGGCGGCAGGAAAGGTGCAGGACTGAGCTAGGCTCCAGGCCCCTCGGCCCCCGGCCCACCA
This sequence comes from Meles meles, assembly GCF_922984935.1. Taxonomy (NCBI): domain Eukaryota; kingdom Metazoa; phylum Chordata; class Mammalia; order Carnivora; family Mustelidae; genus Meles; species Meles meles. The sequence goes on along the minus strand of NC_060084.1, from coordinate 33,442,563 downwards.
TAGCTGCTTCTGCCACCACTGAGCCCGCGCTGGATTATTCAATGTAACATTTAATTACACCGAGCGTCTAACGAACACAAGGAAAGTCAGATGTGGAACTCGCACCCCCCACTGAGCCTCCTGGAAACCATGGGGGAAGGCAGGGTTGCTCCATATGCTGCTGTGTGGGTGTGTCGTTCATGCATGTGTGTGCATGTGTGTCTGGGGGGGGCACTGTCTCCACGTGTGTGTGTGTGTGTGTGTGTGTGTGTGTGTGTGTGTGTGTCCGAGTAGGCAGCCTCTGTATCTGCCTGGTGGCTGCTTCTGTGGGTGTGTGCTCGTGTGCGTGCATGTGCGTCTTGGCTGCGTCTGGGCTGTTCTCCTCACGCCTGCCTGTCTTTGTCATGGCTGCTAGAAGCCATTTGTCTCTAATAACAAATACTGTTTACAGGCCCCTAGCAACAGTGGACTGGTCCTACTCCCTTCTCTGATATTGCACTGCTGTGTAACCTAGTCCAGCAGGAACCCTCTTGGAATTGCCAGGACCCAGAGTAATTCCTTCCAGCTCCAACTTCCTGTGCAAGCCTTTGCCGGTGACCAGGCATGTGCAGGTGCTGCCCCTCTACATGCTCATTCCAGAACGTTGCTTTGGACCGGAACTCTTCTGCTGACTTCAGAAGAGCCAGGCCCCCGACAACAGAGCTCTGTGTCTGCCCTCCCTGGTGTGTGACCTTGGGTAAGTCACTTCACTTTGCTGAACAGGCCTTCCCACACGGTAGAGTGCCAAAGGAGAGACTGGGTAGGGAGCGTGCTGTGTGCTGCATGGTGCGGTCAGGGGAGGTCCATCATGATGGGGAGGAAGCACCATGAAGGAGGATACCCTTCAGCCCTTATCAGAGCCGTGGGCAAGAAGAGAATGTTGCATAGTCTCCAAAACCGACCTCAGGGAAAGATGGCAGTCAGAGGTTAGTGCCTCCCAGACAGCAGGAGCAGGCTGATCCAGGACCCGCTAGGAGTTTGCCAGAGACCTGGGCAACACCCCTGACATAAACTGGGGTGGTCCCCTGGGTGAGCGGTCCCAGTCCCCCCCCCGCCCACCACTCACTCCTGTTCTCTCACTGACCTTCTGACTGTTCCCCACCCAAGTCTTACACACGGAGAACCAGCTTACCAAATGAAATCCAATCTGCTCAGCCACCACATTCCAGAATTGTCATATACTCCTACAAAGGCACAGAGACCTGTGTATCAAAGTGTTCGTGGTAGCACTGTTTATAACACAAAGGCTTGAAACAACAGAAATGCCCAATGACGAAAGGGGGTCCGTTCAATCGATTATCATTTGTTTTTCTAATGGGATCCGTTGTGGCCATCATAAAAGAAATAGAACTGGGGGGACTCCTAGCAAGGTGGTGAAAACGTATTTTCCTTATTTCTCCTAAGTACAACAATGACAACAAAATCTGTGGACATTATATATTTTAAAAATAGGAAGAATCAGAAAGGTGACAAAGGTAGACTGGCTAAGGACCTCAGGACCTTAGGAACAACGTGATGGGGGAACTCACAGGGTTTTCTTTCCGCTTCATATAGCCCAGACCAGAGCTGGAAAAAGCCAGAGACCAGGAAACACGGATAGGCACCAAAAAAGCCCCCCAACAAAAGCTTGGCCTCCATAGTGAAAGAATCAATAAAGAGTCAGCCTGTTAAGATGGAAAGCTTTTAAACAACTGCTGCTCTACTCCAAGCTAAACACCATGGAAAAAACTGTGGCCCCACCCCCATAGTCTGGGGTCAAGCTTCAACCCTCACCAGTCAGTAGTGACTCTCCCTGGTGCTCCTGATCAGGTAGGGAACCGGAGAAAGCTGAGTAGGAAGTCAGATTTTCATCCTTACTGTCCAGTAACAAAGCTCTCCTCTACGGTGCCGGGGGCACCTGGACGTCCACTGCCCAGTCAGCAGAACTGTGGCACCCTGCTCTCTCCCTTCCCACTGGGGTGGTATCAGAGGAGGCCACCTGGGGAGGCAGGACTTGTGTCCCGCTCGTTGGTAACAAGGCCACCCACTCCTGTGTTACTAGTGGAGACTACACAGGAAGCAGTAACTAGGTACTCCTACCCTTTCCATTCAGAGGTATCATTGCACACCTAGTGGGGAGCCAGGTCTTTACCCCCACCCTCTGTAATAAAGAACCCCCGCAGGTGTCAATAAAGGTGAAGTGGGGAACTTGGCATTCCAATCCCACCTGGCATTAATGAGGCAGTGACACACACTTCCACCTTCCCTTGCTGAGGCAGTATCAGAGGAAGGCAGCCAAGAGAGAAGACTTAAATAAGATTCAGAGTCTCATTACTTAATATACAAAGTACAGACACTTCAATAAGAATCAGTTGTCTTACCAAGAACTAGGAAGACCCCAAACAGGATGAAAAAAGACAATCAATAGACGGAAAATTAAAATGACAGAGATATTAGAATTATCTGCTTTAGTGTGCACTTACAACCTGCTTGAAATAAGTGAATAAAGTAGAATGTCTTAGCAAGGAAATCAAAGATATAGAGAAAAACTAAGTGGAGAAATTTTAGAACTGAGAAATACAACAAATGAAATAAAGCATTCAATCAATGGGTTCAATAGCAGAATGGAAATGGCAAGGGGGAAAATAGTGAGCTGGAATGTACAACAATAAAAATTACTCAGTCTGAACCAAAAGTTGGGGGGGGAGGAGAATAGAGCCTTAGAGACCTCTGGGATTAAAACAAAAGATCTAACATTAATGTTATCAAAATCTGAAAAGAAGAGGAGAAAGGGAGTAGGGTCTAAAAATATTTGGCTGAAAAAAAATGTGAAATTTCGCAAGTATATATATGAGATTCAAGAGGCTGAACAAATCTAAAATAGGATAAACCCAAGGAAATCCACACCAACACACATTATAGCCAAATTTCTAAAAATTAAGGATAAAGGAGAAATCTGGAATGCAGTAAGACAGGAACATTTTACTTAACATGGGGAAAGAATTTGAATAAAACTGGATTTCTCATCAGAAATCATAAAGGTCAGAAGAAAGTGGCACAACAGTTTTTAGGTTCTAAAAGAAAAGAACTGTCACCCCTAAATCCTATATCCAGTGAAAATATTCTTCAGGGATATAGGAAGAGGAAATTCAGATATTCTTAGATGAAAAAAGCTAAAAGAATTGGTAGCCAGCCAAGCTACCCTAAGAGAATGACCAAAGGAAACTCTTTAAAGAAGTAATTAAAAAAAAAAAAAAATCCTGGGACACGAGGAAGGATCGGGCAACACATAAGTAAAATTATGAATAAAAAACACATTTTCCTTATTCTCTTGAATTGTCTAAGATATACATACAGATTGAAGCAAATTTTGGTGTTGTCTGATATGGTTCTAAATGTAAGCAAAAGAAGATTTAAGACAATTATAAACAGAAGATGATAAAGGGGCATAAAGTGAGGAAAGGTTTCTACACATTACTATACATCACTGAACTGGTAAAATGATGACACCAGTTGATTTAATAACCTTTGTAAATCTACAGTTATGCCTAGAGTCACTACTTTAAAGTATCCAAAGATACTTTATACCCAAGGATAGATAAACAAAATTACCATATGTAAACCAAAATGAAATTCTAAAAAAAAAAAATGTTGAAGGTAGGAAGGCAAGAAAGAGAAATCAGAAAAATGAAAAACAGAACACACAGGGGAAAAAAAAGGCAAACATCATAAACAATTACATTAACTGTAAATGATATAACACTTCAGTTAAAAGGAAAATGTTGCAGCCAAATGATTCAACCACATGCTGTCTACTAGAAGCTCATTTCAAGAATGACATAAACAGGCTGAAAGTAAAAAGATGGAAAAAGATATATGATACAAACATTAATCAAAAGAAAACATAAGTGGCTATATTAGTATTACATAAAGCAGATTTGAGGGCAAAGAAAACTATCAGAAACAGAGAGAGGTATTTTAAGGAGTATTTTAAGGAGTAAGAGGTATTTTAAGAGATATTTTAAGAGATAATTTAAGGATCAATCCACTTTTGCTATTAAAACACAGAATCTTAAGTGTGTGCATTTACCAAACAACAGAGCTGCAAAGTATGTGAAGCAAAACAAATAGAACCAAAAGCAGAAATAGACATGTCCACAATTATATTGGGCTACTTCAACATTCTCTCAACAATTGATAGAACAACCAGACAGAAAGTCGTCATGTAGGACTCAACTACACCGTCAACCAACAGGACCTAACAAACATTTATAAAACACTCCATAAAATGATGCAGAATACACACTATTTTCAAATGCTCATGGAAGAGGCACTAGGATCAGCCTACTATCTGTTCCATGAGGCCATAAAACACATTTCAACAACTTGAAAATAACTTAAATTACAGAGTGTGTTCTCCAATCACAATGGAGTCAAGCCAGAAATCAAGAACAAAAACATAACAGGGAAATCCCCAAGCACTTGAAAAGTAAACAACACTTCCAAATAATCCCCAGGTCAAAAAGGAAGACTTGAGAAATTTTAAAAATACATTCAACTGTATGAAAATGAAAAAAACAAAAATCAGGGAACACAGCCAAAGCAGTACTAAGAGGGAAACTTATAGCACTGAACATATATATATATATATATATATATATATATATATATATTAGAAAAGAGGGAAAGTCTCAAATCAATACTCTAAGCTTCCATCTCAATAATCAAGAAAAACCAGAACACACGGAATCTAAAGTGAGCAGAAGGAAGGAAATAAGAGCGGAAAGGAAGGAGATTGAAAAGAGAAAATCAACAGAGAAAAACGGTGAAAGATAGAGTTGGTTCTTCGAAAGGATCAACAAAATTGATGAACCTCTAACCAGAGTGACAAAGGAAAACAGAAGACCCAGTGTACCAATATGAGGAATCAAATAGGGTATCACTAGAGATGCTACAGACATCCAACATATACTAAGGAACCCTCCACAGACATACACACACACACAAACACGTTTTATAAATTAGATAAAGTGAATCAATTCCTTGAAAAACACAGATGACCACAAGGCACCCAATATGAAATAGATCATTTGAATAGCCTTATAGATAATTTATAACTATTTAGGAAACTGAACATGTAATTGAAAAACTTCCCCCAAAAGAATGAGATATGCATGTGCTAACACGAAGAGAAAGGACAGTATATTGATAAAGAAATGAAAAATGTCTCTGAAGACAATATGCCCAATACCATGTTTTTGTGAAAGAAAGAACAGAGATATATACCAATGTATGATTTCATGTGCACAGATCAGCTCCAGAAGAAATGAGGTTGGAAAATACAGGAATAGTTGATTATTTTAATAATTTTTATTTTATAGTCTTTTGAGTGGATACTTTAAACGTTTTTTCTATTTTTATGTAATCACTGTATTTTTATTTTTTTTAAGATTTTATTTATTTATTTGACAGAGATCACCAGTAGACAGAGAGGCAGGCAGAGAGAGAGGAAGAGAAGCAGGCTCCCTGCTGAGCAGAAAACCTGATGCGGGGCTTGATCCCAGGACCCTGAGATCATGACCCAAGCCCAAGGCAGAGGCTTTAACTCACTGAGCCACCCAGGCACCTCTAATCACTGTATTTTTAAAAATCCTTTTATTTTAAGCATCCACATAGTGTCTGGCTATAGCTGAGCCTTAGATCAGATCACCTGGTTTCCTGTCTCAGCTTTATCACAGATAGAGCCCAGTCCCATCGTCCCCGGCTGCAGAATAAAGAAAATGAGGAATAACAGTCAGGACTGCGAAGCAACACTTGTGTGCCCTCCACTTCTCTGGCCGTTGTGGGGATTTAGGAGCGAGGGCCAATCCAGGCAAGTGCCTGAGGGGCGGTTAGTGGAGGCGTCTGAGGTAAGCCGAGAAGAAGCTGTAGGCTCTGTTTGGGCCCAGGAGAAGGAAGAACAAGATTGCAGAGATGCTGTACAAACCCACAATACCTGGAGGCACAGCGGCCAGGGTGCAGGGCAGAGCCAGGAGCCCAGCTAGGAGCCCTCAGGGTGCCAGGAAAGAACTTCTCCTACAACGGGGGAAATTGTGTTCTACTTTGTTAAGAGGAGAGAAGGTCCAGTGTAACTTCCTCCTTGTGTTCTCCAAGCTGATTTTCTCCCCTTATTTCCATGGGACTTTAAGAACCATCAGCTAATAAAGCTGTCCCTTGGTGCAAAGCACTGCCAAGTGAACGTGTCCCCAGATCTTCTCCTCGGCCTCGGGTAAGAGGCATCTTTGTCTCCATTTGTAGTTTCAGAAGCCATCCTTGAGCCTTGCTCAAGGCCTCAGGCCTCCCAAGGGAGCCCCAGAAGCACGGGGAGCTCTAAAGCCAAGATCAACTTCTAGAGCTTCTGATTCAACACTCCCGTTTTACAGATGGGAAAACTGAGGCCCAAGGTAGGGAAGGAACGTCCCCAAAGTCACCCAGGGAGATGGTGTCAGAGGAGAGCATGGGCTTCCAGCCCAGGGCTTGCGGCCCTGCATGAGAAGCACACAGCCAGGCCCCAGTCCATGTGTGCTGTTATGAAGCAGGGGTTATCAACCCAGAGCTCTGAAATTCCCTGTTTCTGGGGTCTTCAGTCCCAAATCAGCAGCCAGATCATAATCGGAAATTCAGGGACAGAAACTAATTTCCACACTGCCTCACTCCTTCTTTGAGAGTCTTCTTGTCTCAGAAGCACTCAGCCTATCCATAGGAATGAGATGATCACCCACTTTTTAAAAAAGATTTTATTTATTTATTTGACAGACAGAGATCACAAGTAGGCAGAGAGAGAGGAAGGGAAGCAGACTCCCTGCTGAGCAGGGACCCCGATGCCGGGCTTGATCCCAGGACCCTGAGACCATGATCCAAGCCAAAGGAAGAGGCTTAACCCACTGAGCCACCTAGGCACCCCGATCCCCCATTTTTATGCTCACCTTACACACGCCTCCGGGAACTCTGGTTGGTGCTCACTATGTCATCTCACCAGATCTCTCACAGCTCCAGGAGAGCTTATGTATCCCTGTTTTACAGATGAGGAAACTGAGGCAAAGAGAAGCCTGAGAATCCAGCTCTTACTGTCTCCAGGCCTCCACATTAGAAAGAAAAAGAGACAAATCCATCTGATATGGAGAGAAGCAGGGTGCATCCTTCTATTTCCACCTGCTGCCCACAACCCCCGAGAGGGGCAGAATCCCCCAGCCCCAGAGCCAATTGCTCAGCTCCTTCTGGCTACTCAGTCTCTCTGTGATCTAAAACGGTGATGGTTGAATGCTCCCCTCTCTCTTATTTGGTGCCCAAAGATGCAGCCCCTGTGGCATTGTCCCAGGAGACCTCACAAGGCCTCCAACTTGTGGCCCTACGACCAAAGGCAGCCCCCGGAAATGTTTTCCTTGGCACACCTGGATTTTGTGGGAGTTTGTGCTTTTTTAGATTAAACTCTAAAGTAATTACCAGCAGGAAAAAAACCCCTGAGATGTTTCACAATAAAAGCTGGATGTCTGCCTCCTGAAAAATCAGAACGTCTCAGCAACTTGTTTCTGCATTCTCACGGGGCAGCAAGCAGCTGGACCTCCTTGAGGAGGACCTTGACGGCCCAGCTCGTCACCCACGGCCCTCCCCCCGCCCCTCATTTCACTTGTTAACCTGGCCTGCTCTGTCCTCCCTCCCGGCCCTAGTCTGTGACTCCTGCTGCCGGCTCCCAGCCATCCACTCAATAAATACGCACTGAGCCCTTACAAGATGCAAGATGGTGATTTCGTTCATTCATCTTTTTTTTTTTTCCCTTTTTATTAATTTTTTCAGCGTAACAGTATTCATTCTTTTTGCACAACACCCAGTGCTCCATGCAAAACGTGCCCTCCCCATCACCCACCACCTGTTCCCCCAACCTCCCACCCCTGACCCTTCAAAACCCTCAGGTTGTTTTTCAGAGTCCATAGTCTCTTATGGTTCGCCTCCCCTCCCCAATGTCCATAGCCCGCTCCCCCTCTCCCAATCCCACCTCCCCCCAGCAACCCCCAGTTTGTTTTGTGAGATTAAGAGTCATTTATGGTTTGTCTCCCTCCCAGCAAGATGGTGATTTCGAAGGGACTGGTAGAAGGGAATCTTCCCCTCCAACTGATCCTATCAGAATCTTCAGGGTGTGATGAGCAGAGCAGGCAAGTGTAGTCCAAAAAACAATTTTATTATGTCCTGATTTTGTATTTGGGAAATTTTAAAAATTCCTGCTGCAAGAAAACTACTGGTAATAATAATGAGACAACGTCAGTAGTCCCCACCCCCTCCCCCACCCCATCCACGGTTTCTCTTTCCCTAGTTTGAGTTACATGTGGTCGGTGGACTAGTCTGGAAGCAGAGGATCCTCCTCAGCACAGTCAGGTAGCCTAACGCTAAGTCAGAATGCGTACGTCATTCACCTCCCTTCATCTCATCACCTCGGCATTTCATCGCCTCACATCATCACAAGAAGAAGCCTGAGTATAATAATAAGGTATTCTGAGAGAGAGAGGCCACACTCACGTAACTTTTATTACAGTTATATCATTACCATTGTCCTATTTTATTAGTTGTTGTTGATCTCTTACTGTGCTTAATTTATAAATTAAGATTTGTCATAGCTTTGTATGTACAGGAGAAAACCTATAATATATCAGGTTCAGTACTATTCTTGATTTCAGGCATCCACTGGGTGGGTCTTGGAATATATACCCTGAAGATAAGGTGCGGGGTGTGGCTGTACTGGGTTTGGCACTTTTAATCCACTCATTAAGTCAATAAATATTCATGGCGCATCAGCTATGCTCAGGCACTGTTTTAGGTGCTGGGAATACAGCAGAGAAAGAAAGACAAAACACTGCCCTCGGAAGCAAACCTTCCAGGATCCTCCCTCCATCTCCACAGCAACTTACAAGCAGCACAGTCTCCATATTCAGATGGGGACACCCAGGTCCAGGGAGGCTGAATGGCCAGTCCAAACTCACACTGCTGCTAAAGGCAGGTCTGGAAACCACAACTCCAGTGGCCCCAGGGCTCTGCCTCTAAGCCCAGACTCCAGGCAGGCCCCTTGGGCCCGCTCTCCACATAAGTGCAGCAGATGTCTGGGCTGTGGGGTAGGGATTTGGTCTACAACACAGGCTCAGCTGAATGTTCTGGAGACTGCCATCCTGGGAATCCCTCAAGGGTGCAGAGGTGGGCAGGTCTTAAGGTCTTACCTTAAGGTAAGGAAGGGAAGGTTGGGGGACGGTATGTTGCTGGAGACCCTTCCTAAGTCACCCAAGAATCCCCATGCCGTCCCACTAGGGAGCTGTCCCTCTCCTCCCAGTGACCTTGATCCAGGCTGGGCTGGTCCCTCAAAGACTACCTTGTCCTCTATCCTCCGCGCCGTTTCCCAAGATCATGGAAGGGGTGGCCTGGGGAGCAGACTGATGGGCACGGGCAGGACAGGGCCTTTGCAAGGATCTGTTTTTGTTCTTTCTGGGCCTGGGGCTGGGTAGGGCCCGTGACTGGGCTTGGCGTTAAACTAGGAGCGGCCAGGGCAGGTGTAAATTATGCATAGCTATTTCTGGAAACTTCTCAGATTTCTCAAGAGAGAGAAATTAATTTGCCTGTTTGGGCAAATAACACCATTTTTTTTTTCCCTGCTTAAGGTCATTTTGTTAAGATAAAATTGATTAACGTTCTCTTTAAAGTTTAAGTAGAAACTGCTCAAACATATTTTTATGCACAGAAGCACGGTTTGCGCCCTTCAGTAATTAATAACTCTACAAATAAGTTCACAGCGCGCCGCTCGCGCTCAGCTCGCGGCCCGAGGCGGACGCCGGGTGGGCGGGGCTGGAGCCCAGTCTGGCCAATCAGGGATCGGGGGCGGGAGGGGGCGGGCCGAGCCGCCGCGTCCCCCACCGCCGATCCTGGACCTGGCGCTCCTATACCCCACGCGCGCGGACCAGCCGGGTCCGACTCCGCTGGAGCTGGCGAGGTTTATCCAGGCAGAGGCAGACCCACGTGGACCAACACACAGAATCCGCCCCAGGGATAAGGGTACGAGGTGCCACATTCCCGCGCCCTCTGCTGAAGTGCTTCTGGGGCTGAAAACAGGGCTCTGGAGCAAGACTGCCCTGGTGAGAATGAGAGCTAGCAAGTGACTTAGGCTCTCTGCTTCGGTTTCCTCTGTAAGGAGGAGATAACACGTGAGAATGCTGTGTGGATTGAATGATTAATACCTGTGCCGGTGCTTAGTAATAATGCCAGGCACAGAGTGGATGCTCGCGTGGTAGATTTTAAAGTCATCGTCATTCTCCTCTCCTTTCAACTTCACACGAGTTCGTAACCTAAGGTTATTTGCTATCTGCCCCATTTTGCCATTGAAAACTCTGAGTCTCAGAGAAGTTAAGCTCCCTGCTTGAGCTCACACAGCTAATAAGTGATCAAGATGAGGGTCGAATGCAGAGTTCCAGGGTCCACGGTGCCTTCACTTACATGCTTCTCTTCCCCTAGGCTTTTTAAGTGACATTTATTCACTTTTGCAATTTCTGCATACAGTCAGTAAATATTTATCCCCTCCAGGTCCCGTGTAGGCTGCTGGATATACCCAGGGCCAACCCATCAAGACTACGTTGGACCACCATGATTTGCCCATTTCCAAAACTGTGGTCACAGATGGCACCCATGAATTACCAGGCTTTGCCTTGGGAGGAAGTGAAGGAGGCCTTTCAGCTCCATGGTAATGAGTACTTATAGTAATGACCCTAATTCTCCATCCTTCCCTGAGTCTAGTTCTTTCTCCTGAGTTTTTGCAGCTCCTCCCATGAGAAAATGAAGTGTGTTTCCCTGACCTTGAGTCTAAGTTTGGCCATGTGACTTCCTTTTGTCAATGGGACATGAGCAAACATGATGCACACAAGCAGAAGCTTGAAGACCACTCCTTGTTCTGTTCTTGCCCCTGGCCAATGCCATGAGAACATGCTCTGACTGCCCTAAATGTGTCCCAGTCATCCCAGTCAAGGCCATCCTACAGTAACCAACAGCCAACCAGCCCTGCTCAGGCCAGCCATGCTAAGCCTAGATCAGCCCAGATTAGTCCAACGCAATGTACTTATTGGCCAAATAGATATCAATCACAGTATGTCATTAAAGTACATCTCTTAACCTTTAGATATTTTTTTTATTTGTTTATTTACAGCATAACAGTGTTCATTGTTTTGGCATCACACCCAACCTTTAGATATTTTTAACCATCCCAAACCAATTCCTTAAACCTTGTAAATTTGCTCTTATTTGAAAGCCAAATTTGTCGTAGTTAAGAACTGATTCAGTTATAATAGAAAAAACCCAGATAATAATGGCTTAAATAAGAAAGTTCATTTCTCTTTCATGTTCAAGAAACCTGCTGGGAAGCAGGATGGAGCTAGTAGGCATTTGGCACTGTTGGAGACCCAGGCTCCTGCTAAACTGTTCCTCAACCCATATGTGTCTTCCGTTTCCAGGCTACCTTGTGGCTCAAAGTGGCTTCTGGAGCTCCAGCTATTGCATCTGCATTCCAGCCATCAGGAAGGGAAAGGGATGAGCTCATTTCGCTTAAAGAAAATTCTTAGAATTTACACATACTGCTTCTATTTATATCCCACTGTCAGAATGAGTATAGCTTCCAACAGCAATATGGACACACCTAACTTCTAGGAGTGGTAGGGTATATAACCTGACCCTCTCCAAGGTAACATTTGCTTAGATAAAAATCAGTTAATTTATTAAAGAAAAGGAAGAGAGCTAGCAGTCTTTCCTACACGGTAGGCCATTTTATTCATAATAATAATAGTTATTATTCACTTTGCCCTTCAACAAATAGAAGGTGGCCACAGAGGAAATCAGACACTGAGGGTAGAAGGCAGGACACCCAGATTATAGTCTCAATTCTATCCTGAATTGTATGACCTTGGAAAAGACTCTGAATTTCTCTGGGCTTGTTTCAAACTACCTGAAATGGAAACCCAGTAAAATAGAGACCCCTAGGATACTTCTAGTTCATTTTCAACACAAAACTTCTCCCTGGGGCCCTTCCTTCTCCGGTCTCAGCTGACGTCACTTCCTCAGCAAGGCCTTGCTCCCTGCACCCCCGCCTCTGACGTGGTCCCCACCCATCTCACATAATTCCTTGTCCACCATAACATTTGGGACTGTGCGTGACTGGGTGTTTACTGACAGGCTTGTCTGCTAGGGGGTGTCATGTGACTGTGAGCTCCCATGAGGGCGGGGGCCACATTGCCTGTCCATCTCTATAACCCCAGTGATCCCCAGTAAATATCTGCTGGGTTGGATGGCTGATGGCTTGAGGTCTTGGTCCTACCTACAAAATGTTTGTTAAGTACCGAAAGCACCCCTAAGAATGCACATTCTAGAAGGGAATTTTTTAAAAAGGTGGAAAGTTAAATATTAAACATACTGTAAGTTTAGGAGGAGCACTGTCTGTGGCTGGGGGACTTTGAGAAGGTTCTTCCTACGGCAGCTTTTCCATTGAGACCAAAACCCTTATCCACCTGCTTCCAATGACAGGAGTCTATGGCCCAGGTGTCCGAGTCCATTTTTTTTAGCCTGGGCAAAATTCCTGCACCCACAGAGTCACTAGAAACTGATCATTTGTACATGTAAACACAGCAGCGGTGAACCCTAGGCTTCTAGTCACTTTGCCCACTCCAGCATCCAAACTACTAGAGACTGATTCCATTGTACCCTCCAGGCTGAAAAGGGACCCCTCCTGTTTCGGAGGCCTGGCTTCATCGTTTTCCTAATAAGCACCATGCCACTTCAGTCCCAAACCCTTTGGCGGGCAGCATGGCTTCGAAGCCCCCCCAGTGACCCTGCAAGGTCCCTCAGGGCTCAGGGCTAAAGTGGATCATCCCAGCATCAGATCCTCTGACTGGAGGGGGCGTGGCTGGCTGGTCCCCAAAGCACAGGCATAGGGCCCTGCACCATCCCCACCCCAATACGGTCTGATGGGGACACACACCAGTCCCTGTAAGGGCCCCCGTGTCCCCCATAGAGCCCCCCTCCCCACATGAAGGCACAAGGGGTTCTGAGCAGAAGGGCGGGGGCAGAGGCAGCCAGAGAACAATGGGCCCAGGCGAGGGGGGAGTCGGTGGGGTTCCCTGGCTGCCTTGTCATCGCCATAAACCTCATTACCTCGCGGTCCCCTAGGCCGCCTCTCTCCTTACCCAAGGCATCCGCCGGCTTCGCTGCTGATTCCCACATGGCGTGAAAAGCTCTTAAACCCCCCGCTGTATTTTTAATGGGGGCAGTGACTAATTTAGCCCTACGCCACCAACCGTCAAATCAAATCTTCTGTTGGTACTTACCGAGGACTCACCTGGGCTCCATGGGGTTCAGGATAAATCTGGAGCTGGAGAGGGCCCAGAGAGACGGTGATGTGGCAAGCCCCGGGACATGCTGGTGCTGCCCACAGCCTTTGGTGCCGTCTCGAAGGCAAGCCTGGCTGTGGATGCGGGGCGGACTATGGCTGGCCACGCTTGGGGAACACGGATGCCTACCCTGAGGTCTTCCCCCGTAAATGGCCACGTCTCCAGGGGACTAGAAATCGAAGTTCACTGCCTTCGACTTCTTGGAGGCAAGAACCCTGAATTCTAAGGGTGACCCCTCCATTTTGCCCAGCCCTGGCTAGAGTCTGCTCGATTTGCAGGGGTGATGTGCGTTTTATAAAACTAAATGCCCTGCCCTCGTGAGACCCTTACATGAGGTGGCCCAAAGGGAAACTCTGACAGGTCGCCCTCAGCCCCTTGATATGGGAGGCAGAAGACGCTGGGTATAATTGCTACAAATTCCACGCCCGTGACTTAGTATTACATTGTAATTAGGCACAATCTGTCTGCCTGTTTCATTTCCGCTCTGCAGAGGGTAATAACCAATTTTCTTGCCCCTTGTGAAAAGTTAACAAGGAAGAGCTTCCCCACACAGGTTCTGAAGTCCTGGCCTCGGATTGGCGAGTCACCCAGGCACCAGCATGACGGCAGGGTGGGAGGATTTGGGAGACTAAGTTTGCTGCGTGGGCCCTGGGGTGCCAGCAAGGTTGGGGGCGGGGTGAGGAAAGCAAGGCAACTACGATGTGAAATGTCAGGAAACCTCTCCTTGGCGTTTACAGGCGCTGGGGCGGGGGTGGTGGAGGCTCTGCTGTAGGCACCTCGTTTGCCCCACTAGAGTGTGGCCCTGGCCACAGGTCTCAGCATGCCCACGTCCCACTGATCTCCGTGATTGGGAACATACTGCTCCCACCTGGCTCCGCTCTGCAGCTCCCCCAGCCCTGGACCTCACGGGGTGGGGAGTTAACCCCAGTTCCTGTCATATCCTCTTGCCTCAGCCACAACTAGAATCCAACTCCTACCTGACATCCTGGCCAGGTAAGTGTTAACCACTCAACCTTCTGCATCCAGAACGTGGGAAAGCCATCCCCAAGGGGAGAAACAAGGAATCATCATGGATAAGCCCGCTTACCCTGGAGCTTCAGGGTCCCCCATCCACAAATGAAATGATCAGAGCATTTCATCATTAAAGGTTCCTTCTGTTTTGACTTCTGTGGCCACCACCCACCTGATCCAGACTGGGTGTGTTAGGCTACCATGTGTCCTCTTTCCCAAGGGAGGCTGGGCCTGTCCTGTACAGGTCCCCACCCTATGGGTGACGACAGCCCCCCACAGAGCCCCAGGCTGGGGAGGAGAGAACCAGGCAGCCGATGCTAATCGCATGGATTCCCTTTATTGAACTGTACTAGTAACCGCAGTCAGATTAAGTCACATTTAAAAGCAGACCATCCAGTTGCACTGAAACCGATTATATTCATTACATAGTTTTAATCACTGTCCGGTGAACTGGCAAATCCAATCAAAGCATTAGTCTTTAATTAAAAAATTAAAAGGAAATATTCAGACAATAGCCAAGCAATCACATCACGATGCACGATTACCTAGAATTGCAATTAAAAAGTAGTTAACCGAAGGGGGGGGTGGGAGGGAAGAAAAACAAGAAAGAAAAAAAAAAGAAGCAAAGGAAAAAAAATCACACTAATCCTTTTTTAAAAACTATCAATATAATACATGAAGGAACAAAGGACAATAGCCTCAAAAAGCGGGTTTCTCTAACTCTAGAAATGTAGTCTTCGGCGGAAACTCTAAAAGCACACTAGCTGTAGCAGGACAATAAAAAATACTGAGCATGGAATACTTTTAATCTCTCCCATTAATATTCATTTCCAGCTGCTTATAATAGCAGCGCCTCATGGCCAAATCATTAGAGTTTTACATCTGGGTTGCAAATGACACTTTGATTGGATGTAATGTTCAAATGGCCCTCCCCACGGCGTCTCCGGCAAGCCTTCTGCGGAGAGGTGTCCTGTCGAGCGGTCCCTCACTGTGCGTGCTGGCTCATCGTGTGGTTCTGCAAAGGCGAAGAAAGGAGACACGCATGAGGGCAGAAGAATGGAGAGCAGGCCCGTCCCCTCCCACTCGGTGCATTTACGCCGGGAGCCACAGAAAAGCATCTCGATTATTACAACACAAAATGCAACCAGGAAAAAGCGCTCGGGGGACAGAGCTGCCAAGACGCCACGTTGATCTGGGGTTCGGGGATGGGTTCCTGTTGCCACCAACCTGGGCTCTCTAGAAAATGTGTTTTTGAAGACCGTTCAGGTCTTATCACGGGGACTGGCTATTGGGAAGGCAAGGGGGACATGCCGGGAGGTGGGCGAGGGGAGGGGAGGGTGGCAGGAATTAAAAACATCCTTGCTCACCTCTCGCGTCCCCCTTTCGCTCTGATGATTAGGAGGAAATTATATCTGATCGCCTGCAGGCTCTCCCCAGACCCCCCTCGCGGTCCTTCCCGGGAGGTGCTCTGAGCCTCGTGGAGGAGACAGCAGATGTGCGATGCAGCTCTCCGGCCAAGAAACACCCGAGCGGCACAGACGTGCGGAGGCAGTGGGCGGCAGCGGGGGCCTGCGGCCGAGGACGGGTGACCCAGCGGGGAGGGCGCTGAAGGTGGCGGACTGCCAGTCCGGTCACGTGACCGTGCTCCGGCCAGAGGACAGTGTGGTTCCTCCTGAATCCACCCGGGCAGCCGGGGCCCAGGTGGGACCGCCCTGGCCAAGCACTTCCCTCTCACCACAGCCCACGGCATCTCTTCCCTCGTGCCAGCCCGAGCAGGCTGATCTGTTTTTAGATGAGCCAGTGGCCTGGGGCTGGGGGTGGGATTTGGCCTCCAAGAGTGATTCTGTTTCTTTTCAGTGGTCCCTGTTCTAAATCTGGACCCGTCTCATCAAAGCCTCAGGTAACATCCAGCCTCCTGCCACCTGGACAAAGGAAGCAAAATCCACCCAGGGTAGAGGAGCCCTGCTTGGAAGCAGCACAGAACCTCCCGTCATGAGGAGTGAGGTCCCCGGGGTGTTCTGGCCGTCCCCCCAATACCCTGGGCGCCCCAGCTGGGGCAGTGACCCCTCCGGGGCTGGGAGCTGCCAGCCTGCAGCTCTGCCCATGACCACCAGAGGTCAGACGTGGCGCTGTGTCTCTCTCCTGGGCTCTCAGAGGATGCCCAATGCCCGTGGCTTTGCGGTGGTGGGGGGAGACAGGAGCCTCCCCCACTCCGTGGCCCAGGGCCCCGATGGCAGCTTCTTCCCACTGTGGGCACTGCTGCCGCCTCCGTGGTGATGTCACCACCCCCTGCGGCAAGCTCATCACCCTGTCCCCACATAGCAGATGCCTGCTGATGCCTGCAGCACAGACAGCCAACCACCGCTGTCCCGTTTCCTTGGGCTCCTGGGTACAAGCCCCCACAGCTGAGGCTTGGCCAGCACATGCGCTGTGTGCTATTAGAGGGACATCTCTTTCAATCCCCACAATAGCCTTACAAGGTAGGCCACGGGAAGATGAAGAAATGAGGCTCAGAGAGGCTGGATTCTGGTTCAAGGTCATCCAGCTGGGAACCAGGTGGGGCAGAACCAGGCAATCCAAGAATCCAAGAAAGCCAGGGCCTCAGGTGAGAAGGCAGGCTTCCCAGCACCCAGCAACTCATGGGCATCCCAGTCCACAGATCATCCACACTCCACACCGGGCATGAGGACAAACTCTGCCAGCGTGGCCTGGCACCTCGGTGGGGGTGCCATGGACCCAGAGGCACAAGGCAGGTCGTCTGAGGCCACAGATGGGATGCGGCAGTTTCCATGGGAACACCCACCCTCCAGCCGAGGCACCTCTCCCTGCACTTGCGCGAGCAGAGGCAGCCAGGCCTGTGGGGAGCCAGACCCACCCTGCAGCCAAGCATCCACCTAACTTCCAAGCCTTGGGTGAGTCAGTTCTCACCTCCTCTCACCTCCCTCCCAATGAGCCACGCCTGAAGTCCAAGGGGCCTCCCCGTCCCTAGCCATCCCTCCCTGCAGCCCCTCGAGGCATGTCCGACCCCCCTCCCACACATCTATGTGCCTCCCAAGTGCAAGATGAGCGTCCTCTGCTGCGAGGCAGACAGGAGGACATCACCTCCTTTCTCAGCCCCACAGCGCTTGGCCCCAGGCTAGGCCCACGATTCCCTGCGGTGACATGGCAGGCACAGCTGCCCGGGAATGACTGGGGGTCTCACTCTCCCACCCTGCCAACAGCCGGTCAATTAACAGTGCCACATGGCCGGCGCTCTCTGAGTGTGGTCAGGTCCGTCTTCATGCAAGGGGGAATGGGGAGGAAGGAGGTTAGGAGGATAAACATGTACAGTTCTTTTTCTGTCCTCAAATGATGGTTCCTGGCACCACATAGACACCCGGTAAATATTTTTTAGTGAATCAATGGAAGGGTAAATAAACGACTCTGTGTACGGGTAGGCTGTGGGGCAAGGGGAGCGGATGTTCTGAGCGGAAGGCCCAGCACAAAGGTATGGAGGCTCGGATGAGCCGGCAAAGGCAGGCCCCCATGGGATGATCTCAGCAGGGGTCACATGGCAGACTGGGAGGGGGTTCGACCCGGCCGGCAGAGGCTCTGGGTGCCCCTGAGTGTGGACCGTTCCCCAAGCAGCAGAAGGCCAGAGATGACATTTGATCTCCAAAAAACCTTCAAGGACCAACCACCACCAATGTGGGTAAAGGCAGGGGGTGATCCAGGGATCTCTGGATAATGAAACAGCCTCTTGCCAGGACACCAAGAACAGGGCCCGTATAACACGCGGTTCACACTGGCTCTTCCACGGGCTGCTGGCACAGAAACCCAGGAGGCAGGAACCTATGCTTAGGACCACTGGTCAGGAAAATAGGAGAATAAACGCCACTTCTCTGGTGGAAACCACAGCGGGCCTTTCTTCTCACGGAGCAGCAGGTAGCTCTTCAGTTAGACTCAAGAAAGAACCTCCCCGAAGAGAGCTCTGAGACAGAAGGCTAAAACTTCCTTCCCTGAAGTTCTACAAGAACAAAAGCCCAGGATGTCACAGCAGATGGGGATGTCGAAGCTTGATGCCCCGAGGGGCCCGGGCACGAGGCTGCATTCAGCACTGCGTTATTAACTACCTGCTGGATGCCCTGCTCTGGGCCGGGCACAGTGAGGGGTAGGGGAGGACTCCGGCTGGGCCCGCCCCCTCAAGGGGCCTGATGGGAGGGGAGGGCAGGGGGAACACAAGACACACGGACACCCAAACGTGTGTGCAGGATTAGTGGTGCAGATGGCAGCTCAGCGAGAGAGAAGGGTGTGTGCCACCCAGTAAGCGTGCGTGTGGCAGGGAGCGCTGAGGAGGCCAGGTGTTCAGTGGGGGGCCTGCCTCAGCTCCTCCACAGGCCAGAGCGCGTGGCAGGGACCCGTCACCAGGACTCACCCATCACCCCACGCACCTGTGCGCCGAGCGGCTCCTGGCAGAGCCCCCGCCAATCAGCATAGTTGAATAAAGCCGGAGACCCGCAGCCCGGAACTGCGGCTGGAGGGACGGGGGGCTTCGTCGACCCGTCTTCAAGAGCCCTGTCCACCCGCACGGCTCTCACAAGGGCATTTGGCTTAATGTCTAGTTCTCTATTTGTGCCTGTGCTATATTTAGCCCCTTCGGAGAAGGAAGAAAATCGTTTTTTAAAGATACTACCAACCCTGCAGATAAACACTTCCCAGCACCATAAAGGCCGGGGGTGGGGTGGGGGTGGGAGCCAGGAAGGACTGGAAGGCGCCCAGAGGGGAGGTCTGGCATCCGCAAGGGCCTCTCTGCCTGCCAGGGAGACGCAGGTGTGGGCCGAGAAGCAGGTGAGAAAAATAAAACGGGGGGGGGGGAGGGAGGGGGGGGGACAAAGGGGGGTGGGCACTGGTTTGTGGCTGAGCTGCACCCACTCAACAGAGTGCACACGGCTCTTGTGGAGAGAGGTTGCCGCTAGGACCTGTTTTGGGGCTTAGTCCTGGCGTGCTGGGCCACCTGCCCCTGGGACACAAGTTAGTGATGGGCAGGGGGGTGGGGAGGTCAGGGGTCCTGTGGAGACCTCTCTCTGTGCAAGTTGTCAGCAGAGCGCTCAAGCCAAGGAGCCCTTTGTGGCAGGTCTGCATTCATTCACATGACCGTTCATTCATTCAACAAACCTTCACTGCATCCCTGCTGGGTGACAGCCACCATGCTTGTCGCTGGGCATGCAGCAGCAACGTGACCCCGATCTAGAGCCCAAGCCAGGCGTGTGCTGGGCACAGAGGAAACACGCAAGGAGCAGGGAGCCTGGCGCTGGACCTTCCTTCCCGAATCACAGCCGCACGCTTGAAAGGGCCTGCCGGAGGTTCTGGCCTGGTCCCACTCTTCACTCAAACCAGGACCATCCCTGGCTCAACCCAGTCTGTGCCTTGACTCATCACGTGCCCACGTGCACACCAGGGAGTCCCTCCCTCGTCCCCTACAGGGCTTTCTTCTCAAGGTCCTGGCTCTGTGTGCCGTCCCTTGATCCGGGACCCTGCTTGCTCTCCCTTTGACACCACCCACCACAGTGTCAAGGAGAGGAGACCAGAGGTGCTGGCACCTGTCTGCCTGGCAGGTATGGCCTGTGAAGCAACAGGAGGCTTCTCTGCACACGCCAAGAGGCACAGACCCAGACTGGAGAGGGGGCTGCCTGCACTGCACACCCCTCGTGGATAACACACTTAGCTGCCCCTCCTGGGCTCCAGCTCCTTTAAGGACAAAATGCCCATAAAGTCCCTAGCACCGCCCCTGGCCCTGAGACTGGTCACCACTGCCTGGGGTGATCACAGGGAGGCAGCAAGCCTCAGCGGGCTGGGACGCTTGGAGTCCTGGGTGTGAATCCCCACTCCGCCGCTGAACAGCCACGGGGCCTTGAGCAAATGCCTTCCCCTCTGGGGGCTGGGGGAAGGGGTGGTAATCACAGATCCTTCTTCCTCAGAGGCCCTGAGGGCTCAGGAAATAGTGTGTATGGACTCCTCCCGGCCTGGCCAAGAGAAAGTGCTCCATAAATGGTGTCCCCGAGAGTCTTCCTGAGCAGACGGGGAGCTCTGTGAGGGAAGGGCTGTTTGTCCCCTCCCTGGGTCCGGGACCCCGTTGGCACCACACATGGTTCTGGGCTTGCAGTGGGAGCTGCACAGAGGTCTGATGCTCTGAGCACTGCGCCTTTTACCAGCTACTCCTCCAAGGGCCAGCGAGATCTCAGGAGTGCTCCCGATGTTATCGCCTCCCCACAAGCCCCGGTCCACAGCCTCAGTACCCACAAGGCACTGTTCTCCCTGCCCCCCCAGGGGACAGAGTCGGGTATCCCGCGAGGAGGGGAGGCACGTGGAGACTCTGTGGGGAAGGGAGGTACACACTCACCCATGGGTTCACCCACGCATTCACCTCCTCCTTCCACGCCTGTTCACTGAGTCCCCAGAGGCAGGCCCCGGGTGGGCACTGGCACGCAAAGTTCGCGGCTCCAGCCCTCTCTGTAGAGGAGCTCACAGTTCCAAGGGGAGACCCTCACTCTCCAGGGGCACCAGAGGAGGGCTGGTCCCAGGGCTTGGCCCTTGCATCCCTGGCAAGTTAAGGATGCAGGAACACTTAGCCCCCCACCGCCCGGAACGTCCCACCCGTCTTCCTCTGCAGAACCCACCTGGCTTCACCTTGACCCCACATCACCTCCCTCTGGTTCAAGGTGGGGAAGGAGGCTGCGGCCAATGCCCCTTCTCCCCACTGCCCACCACTAGGCCACTCCCGGGTGGGCTGCAGCCATGGCAGCTCTCGCGAGGCCGGCTTTACAAAGAGCTGCCTCCAGGAGCAGGGACCACGTCCAAGAACCCGCCTTAACCACAGGAAGATGTTCCCTCTGCTTCTAGGGGAAAAGGTAGACACTCAGGCTAAATGCAGCCACATCCCAGCTAAGCGCAATTCTGTTGTTTGACCATTTAACAGACACGGAGCCTGGCTCCGTGTAATGCAGTGGCCATCAGACAGGGAGAGAATAATAAAATAATAAAATCCTGGCCATGTACACGCTCCTGGCCATAGGAAGGGTGACATTTTATAAAAAGGGACTATGGAGAGAGGACTTTTGACTGGCAGGTGTTTAAGGAAGAAGCTGGCCTTCCAGCTGCCCGTGGAGGATGGCTTGGTTTAGGGTGTGCCCTGCAGGGTCTGTGTGTGTGTGTGTGTGTGTGTGTGTGTGTACGCACATGTGCGTGCACATGAGCACAGAGAAAGTTCTCCAAGGAGGATAACCCCCCCCACCGACACAGCGAATGGCATGGAGGTGTCAATGACACTGAAAATGATCAGAGCTACCATTTCTCCTGTGCTCACTGTGCACCAGGCACTATTCTCAGCCCTTAATTACACCAACTCACCGAAACCCCACAACCACTCCAGGAGTGAAGTACGATGATTATCCCCATTTTACAGATGAGAAAAGTGAGGCAGGCCAGTGCAGAGTGTTGGGGTCCTGCAGCGGCTGACGGCTGCACCAGGTCCGCACCCATGCAGCCTGTGTGTAGAGCACACTCTTACCCACGGCGCCGTTCTGCTTGTGAAATGCGGAGAGCACAGCATATGCTGAGGGAACAATGAATAATTCAGCTTGGCAGAAGCACAGGGTATGTGCCATGGAGACAAGCCTGGAAAGGAAGGTGGGGGCCTTATTGATGAGACTCCGTGATGTGAGACGCGGCAGCTCGCCCTTAAATCTGGGCCACGGGGAGCCATCGAAGGTATTTGAGCTGTGGAGTTACACGAAAGGCAAGGAACGGGGAGACGCTCACACCTCCAGCCAAAAAGTTGTACCAGCAGGGTCTTCATGCTCCCCACCTCCCTCGGCTCCCTTCCTGAGTTCCGCCTCCCTTTTGCCCCCAACACTCAAGTTATACATTTCCCTTTGGGGAGGGTACAGACGCAGGCAGCCCTGCTTCCCTCTCGGCTGTGTATCACCTGGGCAGCCCCTCTCTGCTAGTGAGCACTTATTTTTAGAAGCGTTTGACAATCGTCCAAAGGTCTAAGACGAACAGATGGCCTGTCTTAAAGGCTCGTATGTTCGCTAGTTTGCACTTCTGACAAACGGTAAGCGCACTCAAGAGCACGCCATAAACAGCACTGAATGAATACTCAGAACACAATTTAGCTAATGCACGTCATTAAAATTAGGAGTGAGTGATGGCCAAGGTTTCCTCTAAATGCCTGCCCGGTGATACAGCCACTCCCTTGGGGCCGAGGCGATGACGTGTATGCACCCTGTGTCCCCCCCACAGTTCCCCCCCCCCCCTCCAGCAAGCCAGCATGGACACAGACGGCATGGAAATCTGGGCCGTGTGGAGTGACACCTCTCCTTGGCATCGGGGTCCTGGGTGATGCTAGTCACCCACCGGCCCGGGACACAGCCCTGGAATGTTCTCGGAGTCAAAAGCAACTCCTTCCACGCTCTGGGATGTGCGCAAGGCTTCCCCAGTCCTGTCTCCCAGACAGCGAGACAGGCTGTCGTCTGCCACTCTCGAGCAGCGGGAAGTGAGCGTCGCACCCGCTTAGCCGGGAAAGTCTGTCTCTCGGGTGAGAGCCTCCATTCATCCGGATCTCCTGGCCTGCAGGGAGATTCCAACTTCCAGGGTTGGCTTTGGGGGGATTCGCTGCTTTCTTGCAGAACCGAGAGCAGGAGCAGACTCAGGACACTTGGAGTCCCCTGGGGGCACATGGAGGACCCAGACTGCCTCTGACGGAGGTGTCTCCAGAGGGGATGACCACTGGGTTTCTGGGGCCCCTCTCCAACACCTCTCTCGCCAGTGCCCTGCGGCACCCAGGACACAAAAGACCCCAGCAGGTGGCCTGGCCAAACGACCTGTTCCATGAATGCAAAAACATCTTCCTTCGAGGGAAATTGAGAGAAAAGTTGTCGTGGGGAAAAAAAAAAAAAAAAAGCCCAAAGAATTCCCAAAGGGGCCGGTTTTGTACGGCTGTGCTTTGGAAATAAAAGCCACCCGAGAATTGATAATAAGGAGGGAACCTGCAGCCTTCCAGTGGGAGCCCAGGCCATAAACAGGCTCCTATTCGGAGTCACCGAACAAGAAAGGGAAATGAATACTACCCGTCTGGAGGGACAGTGGACCCCCCCGGGGCGGGGGCACACTTCCGAATACAAATGTGCCCGGTCGCTTTCTGGGTGGACAGCATCACAGGCCAGCAAACGGGCGACCTCAGGTAGCGGCCACATGAAAGAGAGTGGGAATTTTGTGGCCGCTGAGAGCTTTGCCCCACCTGGGCAACAGAGGCACCCTGACCGTCACCGAGTCCTGCATTAATTTGCTGCCACCCTTGCCATTTCTTCAAAGGGAGGCAGGGGTCCCCAGTGGCCAGGCCCCTCTAGGTCTGGGTGCCTAGCACACTTGGGACTCAAGGATTCTGGCCGTGGTGTGCGAGGTGACCGTAAGCCCCGGTCTCGGGTTCTCAGTTCCTTCCCGGTGGAGACACCTCCTGTGTCACTGGAAGGTCCATTCCAACCACATCAGCCAAGCGCCTGCTCAGAACCAGGCCCCTGGGGTATAGTTCATCTCAAATATGAATTCCGGTATGGCCTCAAAGAGCCCGAGTCAGACCCCTTAAAGATATGATTGCAGCCTGAGGCAGCGGGGCAGGAATCCAGGGCGTGCACCACCTCGGAGCCTGAGGAGAGATCAACCCGACATCCCGAGATCCACTGAAATGGCCCCTGGGCCAGAGAGGGGTCTTTCCCCTCCACAGCGCACCTGTGAATCAAAGACCACACACAGAACAGTCTGGGAAGACTGAGGCATCCCATCGTGGAGACACTAAGCTCACAGCAAAGGCAGCCGTATGGAAAAAGAGCAGGTGACAGGGCTCGGTGGGCAGGGCTCCTCCGACGGTGTGCGGCCAGTCCTGACAGAGGCCTCCCCCTCAGGGGGCCGCGCTGTCCGTCCGCCCTGCAAGCCAGTGTGGCCCAGGCTGGTGGCAAGGCAGTAAGGCGTGGTGGGGACTGTGTCATCCCGCGAACCCAAGCCTTGTTGGAAAGGGGCAGGCGTCCTCATATCCAGTCTAGAAAACTAGATTAAAATAGATTTTTAAATTTATTTTTATATTTTATAAATATATATATTAATTATAAATAATTTATATTTATAAATATATAATTTATAAATTATAAATATTATATACAAATATATATTTTTATATCTATCCATCTATCTAAAAATAGATAGATAGACAGATGTATCTCCTGGGTGGCTCAGTTGGTGAAATGTCCGACTCTTGATTTTGGCTCAGATCACGGTCTCAGGGTCACGGGATCAAGGCCTGAGTTGGGCTCCGCGCTGAGCCTGGAGTCAGCTTGAGGTTCTCTCTCTCCCTCTGCCCCATCCCCTCCTTCTTTAAAACAAAAATATATAATGTCTCGATGTTTAAAGCACAATGCAGACCAATCAACAAATGTTTGCAGGTTGAGTCTGCCCAAAGGCTGCCAGCTTATGGCCTCTGGTATTTTGTGAGGCCCGCAAGATGCCCCAAACACCTCCCAGCACAGCGACCAGGCTAACACCCATCGCAGGCGTTGGAGGTAGGGGCAGTCATCACACAGACCACCGTGTCGGGTCCTCACCCCAGGGATAGGTCTGAGGGTCTTGCACGGTTACATTCTGAAGAAGAGGAAGGAGAGTAGACGATGAAGTTGAGGCCACCCTGCCCAGCATGTCCTGGGTGGGTCCCCGGCACGCAGCTGAATGCTCCCCGGTGAGCCAGGTGTGAGCGAGCCAGGGAACTCTCCCTCCCCAGAGCCACACAGGAGCCCTCAAAATGGTGAGCTCAGAGAGGGACCAGGGAGCCCTCCCTCAAGCACGCCGAGAGGCCAGGCCAAGTGCCTCCCTGCCCACTGAAGGGTCTAGATAATTATCCCCTCATGCCTTCCTTTCTCCCAAAGAACTGAGGAAGCCTCCCACCCTTCACCCACAGGCCATATCTCAGCCATTGCGGGGGGACTGCCCCTTGGGGAGCTTGTGAATGCCACATGGTACACAGAAGCCCCTCTTACTTCCCACACTTGCACACACACAGTCACACACACTCACTCCCTCACAGATAGCCCACGACCACATGTACACACATGCACACACTCACGGATAACTCGCAATCACACACACGTATACAATGCACACACACGCACACACTCGTGGATATCCCAGGTACAGACTCCCTCGCTCATGGATACCCCACAATCACATGTTCACACACACTAACGGATACCCCACAAACCCAGATGCATAACTGTACACACACACACTCACAGACAACACACACAGACCTTATACTGACAACGTGCTACAAAGTGGTTCAGGGTTGGTTGTTATTTTTGGCGTTGTCTCTCTCATCGGTGTGCAGCGGGCCTGTCCGCACTCACACCGTCACCAGGACCCCTCCAGAAACCCCCAACTGCCCATGACACGGGTTCCCTCCAGGGCTCCCTCTCCCTGGTTGTGGGAGCTGAGAAACTAAATTCCCCTGAGAGGCAAAGCCTGGTTCTCTCCTCAAGGGGCAGGGATGGGGGGGAGTTCTATTCAATCCCCTAGAGGGTCCCCACCACACCCAGAACCCTGGACCAAGGCCACAGCCCTGCCAGAGCTCCCCAGACCTCCTTCTTCCAGCTCCCCACATGCTCCAGACACTTCCTCAGCCTCTCGTGGACATTCTTGCTGCCCGGCATGCCCCCCCATCTGATCTCCATCCCCTCAGAAAGGCCTTCCCACTTACTCAACAAGGGGCCCCCCATCACGGCGCAGCTCCCCATCTGCACGGCTGTCCTAGCAATTTCCTCCACCTGCAAGGTCCCGGCTATGTCTCCCGGCCGTGGTAATGCCCTCGCCAGGCAGGCTGTGCGCGGCAGGCAGAGACCCCATCTCTCAGTTCTCTGCCGATGCCCGCACGTCGGCTCAGAGCCTGCGCTTGCAAACGCCGCGAGCATTTCTGAGATAACAGCCAGCAAGCAACGGTGGCGAAGCAAAGCCTCCCCTGACAGGGTCAGGGAGAGAAGAAGAAACAGAGCTGCCCCCTCCTCCGCGTCCCTTGCCCCGCCCTGCCCAGGGCAGGTTACGCTTTTTTCTTAAAAGCCGGGAGATCCTTTGAAGACATTATGCTAAGTGCACCGAGCCAGTCACAGAAGGACTAATACTGTATAATTCCACTTCTGTGAGGTTCCTAGAGTAGTCAAATCCAGAGAGACAGAAAGTAGACTGGTGGTTTCCAGGAGCTGAGGGGAAGGGGGAGTTAAGTGTTCAGTGGGGACAGAGTCGCAGTTCTGCACAACACTTTCCTGGATGGTGGGGACAGCTGCCTAAGGGTGCAAATGGACTTAGAGCCACTGACGTGTTTGCTTGAAATGCTTTCGATTGCAAATTTTTCCTTCTGTGTGTTTTACCACAATTAAAAAAAAACAAAACTGACTGGGATCCTACAGGCTTGGTGGGCAGGTGGGCAGGAGAGAGGTCACACTCTAAAGAGACAGCCAAGGTGCCCAGGGCCGATCCTCAGTGTTTCCCCCACAGCTCTGGCTGGAGGCTTGGAAGTCGGAAGTTGTACAGACCGTAGTAGTGAGACGCAGCCTGTGGGGGCCTCGGCTGGACGGAGAGGGCTGGAAGCTATGGCAGCATCTAGGGGACACATCGCCTGCCAAGCTGGCTGGAAGTGGTTGCCTTTTCTGCCTCCGTGCTGTACCAGGCTTCCCCTGTAGTCACTGAGTCCATGTAGTGGTCAATGCACGGCTTCCAGGGCCCGGCTGCATTAGGACGGAGGGCCTCAGAAGACTGCACAGTGGGGCTCTTGCCCCTGAGCACAGGGGTCTGAGGCCTCCCCCGAAATCATCTCACGAGGACTGGAGCTCCGACAGCTTTCATACTGTGCTGCCCCGTGCTTGGGAAGATGGGAAGGTGAGCATGAGGCACACCTAAGGGCATTAAATATTTTGCCATGTTGGAAAAAAAAAAAGCGGGGGGAGACAATTGTTCCCTTAAATGGTACTGAAATCTTTCCAGGCCTTTGCAACTTGAAATTTTTATTCATTAAAATTGGATGAGAAAATCCAGCTCTACATATAGTCGTCGTATTTCACAAGCCAAAAATCAGGACAAATAGCCAATAGCTGCGACAGACTACTTGAAAATCAAAGCTGTCCTGGAAAATCTAGGTCACACGGTCACTAATTATACAGAACACATATGTTCGGGTCCCTAAACTAACCCAGTGCTTTTAGGTTTTATAAATGATATTTTAGGACTTTGATCATATCCATTTCTACTTTCCTCTAAATTTTTGCTACAAGGGAAACTTCCCTGCATCATCGAAATTTCTAGAAAATTAACCGCTGGGGATGGAAAGCTGTTCTGGCAGGTATTCTGAGGGTCCCCTCAGAAAACATGGCCCATCACCACCCCCAAAAATGGCTTTCCAGAGCCCACATGGCCCAGCTCCCCTCACTGACGGACCCCCCAGACTGTGTGGCCGTCAGTTCTGAAGGTGGACCTAATTTGCAATGATGAATTGTGTGCATGCCCCAGCGATCAAAACTGCAGCTGAGACCGATTATATTTAATGATTGCGATGGTTCTTGTGGAAACACGTGGGTGTATACCTTTGCCCGCTCGAAGAAGTCCAGCCTGGCACCAAGCAAGGGGCAAATGTGATCCCTGGCTCACAGAATGCAGGGGCTGCCCACTCCTCAGGGGCTGGGCCCACCGAGGGGGCCGAAGAACACGGGGGCCCAGCCCGCCATGTCTCGTCTGCCCTTCTCGTCTGCGCTCCGCTTCCAGACTGTGGGGCCTCCTCACTGCCCACACATCTGCCCCACCAGGACCACATGGGTCTGCTCTCCATACCTTCCCTCCCACCACCAGGCAGAGCTCGCTGGCTTCCGGGAGGCAAATCAAGAATCATCTAGATCATCTATATCCCCAGTCTGTCCCATCCTTCTCCATTCCCTGGAAGTGTGTGTGTGTGTGTGTGTGTGTGTGTGTGTGTGTGTGTGTGTACTCATGTGCAGTTTTAAGGTGGAGGGAGATGTGGGTAGCAGGTAAGCGTGGAATTAAGAGTATATGAGGAAGGGGTCATGAGAACAGTATAGTTCCTGGCACTTTCTTGGTACTCGATACTAATGGATATGTAGCTCGCTGTCTGGCCGGCTGAATGGATGGATGTGATGGATGGATGGGTAGATGATGGATGGATGAGTAGGTGATGGATGGATGGGTAGATGACAGGTGGATGGAAAGACGGACGAAGGGATAGATGAGTAGATGTGTAGCAGATGGATGACTAGTAGGAGAAAGGAGAGCGTGAATATACAAGCAGGTAGGAAGGTAGATAGACTGGTGGAAAGACAATGGGCTTTGAAGTCCAAATCCTACTTTAGTCACTTACTGTATCTGTAACCCTAGGATAAGTCACTTCGCTTCTCTAAGCTCCTGTTTCCTTGAGAAAAGTGGGGTGAATAATGCCTACCTCAGAGTCTTGTCAGGAGCCCCAAATTAGGCAACACATGTAAAGGTTTTCACAACATGTACAATGACATACTGATGTTTAATACTGACCTAATGAATACCAACCATGAGGTTCTGCCATCACTGTCTACTCGAAAGCCCACACTTTCAACGTGGCACCTTCAGAAGGAAGGAGGAGGGAGACTAAGGCAGTGTCCCGGGTCAGGGATGCAGCTGTTGGACTGGACATCCAGGTCTGGCTTCAGAATGGGTGGGTGCATGGAGGTGGGGGGACCAGCCGTTGAGCCACACTTGCCTCCCCTGCTCAGTCACACAAACTATGGGTGGAAAAGACTCCCCATTTTCCCCCGGGGCCCTCTCCTCCCTGCAAGCGTCCTACTTCATCGTCTTTTCCCAGCCTCAGCTTTCTGGTCTGCAAAATGGTGAGAGTAAAGGGCACTTCAAGTGGTTCCAAGTTGTTGAGGCACCAACACGATAGTCTTTGCAAACTGTGACATGTTGCAGGAGAGGCCTGAGACTCAGAGCCCAGGTGGGTAAGGAACCAGGCGGAGCAGACCAGCTGGGGTTGTGCTGAACTGGGGAGCACATCCTTGTGTCTAAAGGGGGCAACGGACGGCTGCCTCACAGAAGTATGGTCCAGGGATTTCTAGGTCTGATTTGCCAAAAAATCAAGAACTCCAGCCAGTTCGTGTGGTGGTCAAGAGGACGGAATCTGGTGCCGGGTGCCTGGGTCCAGCACTGACCAGCTCTGTGGTCTAGGGATATAGTTAGACTCCCTGTGCCTCAGTTTCCTTACATTTATAATAGAGGCATTATGAGAATGAATATCTTGAATGTTTAAAAGTGCTAAGAACACTGTCTGATGCTCAATAAGCACTATATGTGGGGCGACTGGGTGGCTCAGTGGGCTAAAGCCTCTGCCTTTGGCTCAGGTCATGATCCCAGGGTTCTGGGATCGAGCCCTGAGTCAGGATCTCTGCTCAGCGGGAAGCCTGCTTCCTCCTCTCTGCCTGCCTCTCTGCCTACTTGTGATCTCTACTTGTGATCTCTCTCTCTCTCTCTGTCAAATAAATAAACAAATAAATAAATCTTAAAAAAAATAAGCACTATATGTTAGCCCCTATAATTATACGAAATCTCCATTTTGAAACACAGATCACCATTTAAAGAGTCCAATATCCCTGGTCACACAGGGTGTAAATTTTCACCCTCCACGTGGCAAAAATGTTCATTGTTACTATGATAATAACTTTTCCTTGTGTGTCTCTCCTCCCCGCGACATGAGAGGAGACTGGCAAGGGCGCCTTCTCCATCACTCTGGAGCACCTGACCCTCCGGAAGGAGTCACCACACGCCTCCAGCACCCCCTGGGAGCCCCAGTCCCTGCCCCAGACAATTTCAGCATCTTATGTCCCCCTCACCTTCTCCCATACCTTCTATCGATGCCATATTTTATCCCAGACCCAAAGAATATAAGAAGCTCCCACATTTGATGTATGAGGGGGAACAAAAGAAATGACCAGTTAAACTGTAACTCACGTGAGCTATTCCTGTTCACGAGATGTTACAATGAGGAGCTGTGTATCAGGGCAACGTGGAAACACCTAACAATATACTGAGCTCCTACTCAGTGCTCACACTGGGCCAGTGGTTCTTCCTACATCTCTTCACCTCTCCCCATTGTCCCCATTTTACTGACGAAGCAACTGAGTCAAGAAAAGAGAAGCAGCTTGATACATCCTGCGACTGGTGAGAGGTGGTACTTGGATCTGTACCCAAATGGCCCAGTCTTCAGGCTGCTTCCTCCCCTCTGGCTGTCCCCTGCCCACCCCTCCACCTCCTGGTGTCACCAAACCAAACCTGTCACCCGCCTCTGCCCAGATCCTGGTACACAGGGAATCTCATTGCAACGCTGCACCAGCCCCAGCCCCCCGTGTTTGATTTTGTCTGAACTCCAGCAGCAGAGCGAGTGGGGCCATGTTCATTATTGACACAGCAAAATTAATTTCTGCCATCTCCTCCCTCTCCCCCCCGTGCCCGGCCCCCACCCCTCGCCTCTCCTGTGAGTGCGGACGCACGGCTGCTGACTGGTGCTCCTGAAATGCCAACTTGCATTTCTCATCATTAATTTCTTTCTAAATGTCATTAGTAATTGTTCCTGCTCGACCAAAGAGTGCAATGCAGGCTTCCGCCAAGAGCGCCCAGGTCTCATCTCTCAGCTGGCAGGGGAGAAGCACTGCCCACCCCCCCCCCCCGCCCCCTGGCCCCGCAGCCATGCCAGACCCTGCACCCTTGTGGGAAGCAGCCAGCCTCACTCCCAACAAGTTGGGGAGGCAGACGGCTGCATCAAGAGACAAAGCAGGCCTCGTGCTTCCCGTGAATGGGCTCACCGACAGAAAAAGCCTGCCCACACCATTAGCAGTATGGTTCAGCGCTCGGGCTCTGCAGCCAACCAGGCTGTCCGGGTTCGAGTCCCACCTCTGCCACTGCCCAGCTGTGCCTCAGGCTCCCCCTCTGCAAAATGGGGAGAATGACGGCATGGGTTTCACAGGATTATCCTGAGGATGAATCAGGATAATCGATGCTGAGGGCCCCCCACGGTGCCTGGGGGTTTGTTTCTGTTACTGTTCTCCCCATGCTGGGGTGAGATCCCCTCTTACTAGCTGTGTGGCATGGAGTGAGAGTAAGTCTCCCGCCTGTGACAGTGGGACAGCCACATCACATCAACTCTACCCTAGTGCTACTGTGCGCCTCCCCCATGGGCTGGGCACTATGTTCATGTTTCACCAACACAATGTGGCGCCCCCACGGGGAGCCTCTGGGAGAGACAGCACTGGCCCAAGAGCCAGGAGGCGATGGTCTCAGAAGGGAGGTCACATGCCCAAGGTCACAGTGACAGCAAGAAGCAACTCTGAAATTCGTCCCCACCAGCCCCCAAGGCCTGTGTGTGTCTTTCCTGTCCATCCAGCTGCCTCTTTGTCTAGGGCGGTGGGGGTTGGGGGGGTGGAGGCAGGGCTTTGCACAGTGTCAGCCCCTGGGAGCCTTGGGCCGACCCGGCACCCATTGATTATGTAGTATTATTGTTTCCAAGAAACTGAAGGCATTTGGTCTGGGCTGGGATGGTGCCCGCAAGGGGCTGGGCTCCCGGCACACACAATGGCCGCTGGCTGGAGGCTCCTGGCAGCTCCCCCGTGCCCATCTGTCGCAATGGCATGGTGCCCCTCTTAAGTCGGTTGGCCCCCCGCCCCAGGGCATGAATGACAGGCTCTGATGGGCAGACAGGCAGCCCGAGGCTGATTCCAAGTGCCATCTCTGCCCGGAGCTGGGCCGTGGGGGGAGCCCCCCCAGTCCCCACCTGGGCCTCCACACACTTCATTGCTCAAGCGGACAGAGCCCTGGGCCTCGTGAGGGCATCTGGGCACATTCAGGCAGAGGCTCCTCCAGGGCCTGTTCCTCCCTTCCTCCTCTTGTGGTGACCATAGTAGCCACTGCTTGCCCTGCCTGCCCAGAGTGGGACAGTCCCATGACCTGAAGCTGTGTCACTGTCCTGGGAGGGAAGACCTGCTTGCCCCCAGCACCCGGCCCCCAGCACCCGAGGCATGACCTTGGCTCCTAAGGGATTGAGAGTCCCACTGCCTCGGGCCTCGGGGCTAAGAAAACAGACTTAGGGACGCCTGGGTGGCTCAGTGGGTTAAGCCTCTGCCTTCGACTCAGGTCATGATCTCAGGTCCTGGGATTGAGCCCCACATCAAGCTCTCTGCTCGGTGGGGAGCTTGCTTCCCTCCACTCTCTGCCTGCCTCTCTGCCTGCTTGAGATCTCTGTCAAATAAATAAATAAAATCTCTTAAAAAAAAAAAAAAAGGAACACAGGCTTCGTGTCAGGCCGCCTTGTTCACACCTCTGCAGCTCTAGCAGCTGTGTGACCCTGGGGAGCCTCAGTTTACCCAGCTGTGACATGGAGATCTCAGGCCACGCCTGTGGGGTCAGCATGAGGTCTCCAAACACTACACACGTGAAGGAGGCAGTCAGCCTCCCAGTAAGCACTCAGGACATGCTGTCTCATTTTTACTGTGTTGGGGTGAGTGGCCCAGGCCCAGGCCCTGGGCTCAGGACGACGAGGGGCCCTGTATGACCACTCCTCAGTCTCCTCCAGATGCAAACCCAAAACAGCCACACATGGCCCCTCGGCCGACTCAGCCACCCAGTGGTCACAGAGGTACGAGACGAAGACATTGGTGATACACTTCAGGGTGAGCGGGGATGGCCGTGCCCCCCAGATGGAGAGACCCAGCTAGATGGCATCTGGGGACACAGCGAGGAGGAGGGGAGGCCTGGTTCCCCCAGGCCTCCTGTGAGGTCGCACGGTCATGCAGGTTTCCGGCAGACTATGTGTGATATAGGACACAGCTGGGGGACACGCGCTACATTACACCGTGTTATGTCACAAACATACAAAAAGCATTCATTCCGTGTGTTCTCACCGGCTTACCATCCCTCTCCCTGGAACATTTGAGGGATTTGGGCCTCCGTGCGTCCCCAGCACCTGCACACCTCTGCACAGAGACGGTGCTCAGTGAACACCCATGGGCTCCCCAGAGCACATCCACGCCCAGCGGACTGAATGAGTGAGTGAGCAAAGGTGTGAACCACGGGCACCACAGTTGTGACATTGACGATAAGTGGCTGGGCCTGACTGAACCTCCACCTGGAGCTGGAGGCTCTTTGGGGATCACTGCCTTTGGTCTCCCCGATACCCTCAGGAAGGGGCTGTCATGACCCCCCATTTACCAGGGCCCATTGAACATCAGTGACTTGCTCAAGGTCACTGAGCAAGTCTGCTGCTGGTCCACAGAGCGGGCTGGGCACCGCCACGCTGTGTCGTCCATCACACGGACTAGAATCTGGTCTGTGAAAGGTGCTGGTGTCCTTCTACAAAGCCATCCTAGCCTGGAATGGGCCATGGGTTACCCACAGGAAGCCTTAGATGCTAAGCGCTTTTCACACACAGGCTCTCCACCCTCACACCCCCCTGAGGCAGTGGGTCTCAACCCATTTTACAGACAAGGAAACTGAGGCCACAGAAGGATCTCTGTCTAAGATGGGAATGTCTAAGATGGAAATCATGGAATGGAAATAATCATCTGATGTCTGAGATGGAAAAGAATGGAACAGACTGGGGGCAACTTCAAGGAAGCAACAGGTTCTCAGTCCCTGGAACCATGGCTGGGTGTCATCAGACACCTCCCTGTCACTTCCCCAGGCCGGGCCTGGCCCAACCCAGCCCAGCTCTCCTGGCAGCAGTGGGGTAGCAGGGACAGGGCTGTCTTTAAAGTGGAATGGAGGGAGAGGCTCCCACTCATGGAAAACTCAGCCAAAGAGTCAAATGCTAAGTATGTGCCTAGAGCACTTTTAATTTTTAATTATTATTAGTTATAATTATCTGGCTGGATCTGACGGCAGGAGCGCGCAGGCAAGGAAACTGGCTCCTTGGTTACCCATCTTCTAAGGACGAGGAACTTAAAAATGGGGCCCCTAGAATCTGCAACCCTCCCTCTTTGTCTCCCTTCCTGGTTGTGTTCCTTTCCTTATTTTCCTCCTTTCTAGAAGCTCAAGACATGTGGTAAAACATGTGGGGATAGTTGGATGGATGGCAGAAGGGGGCTTCACTGGCCCCAAATGCATATTTGGGTGGGAAGTCAGGTGTAGACACAGTTATTACAATCTGCACTGGCAAAGGGATCGAGGGGTTAAGCCCAGGGCTAGAGAAACCAAAGGAGGGAAAATCCGGGAGAGCTTCTCGAAGAAGGGACCACTTGAGCTGAGCCCTGAAGCAGGAGAAGAAAGGAAGGGCTTTGGGGCAGAGGGATCAGCAAGAACAGAGCAGCCAGGAAGCACCCACCTCACCAAATCGACCCGATCAATGAAGCAAGACGGTGCTTGCCCCCCGCCAGCCCCACTGTCCTTTTCTCTGGACCTTGGACACCCCAAATCCTTCCATGTCTCTGTGTCTCTGTATTGGCTGTCTCCTCCCCAGAAGGTTCCCAGAAGAGCCCCGAGTTCTTCCCGACACGGGCTCCTTCTCAACCTTCAGGGCTCTGTTGAAATACTAGCCTTCCTTGACTACCCAACCCAATTTTTCATCCTCAACATCCCCTCACCCTTGCCGTGACACACACACACACACACACACACACACACACACACTCTCTCTCTCTCTCACACACACACATTTTCCATCACCAAACAGTGTTTTACTGTCCTCAAAATTCTACAGTCTGAAGTGACCTAGTTCATGTATTTACTGACTTACGCTCATACCTCGCAAAGAATGACAGCTGGGTGAGAACAGGGACCATGTCGACCTGTTCACAGTTGAGCCTGGGGCCCCGGCGATGGCGCCCACCTATAATAGGTAGTCAGTAAATATTCTTAAATGAAAATGGAACGAGGGGAAGGGTCAATCCAAATGTTCTTAAGAGCTCAGAAGGAGGGGTCCCCATGGAGCTCGGGCCACACTCCTGGCTCACAGACACCTCCCCCTGGTTGGGTACCAGGATTCAGCCTGGCAGGGTCCAGCTCACCCCACTGGAAGGGCTCCAGGTTGCTTGTTAGAACACCTAGCTCTGCTTTTAATCAATTGTAATCATTTAGCTGGAAGCGGCATGATTAGGCACACACAAGCAAACAGCGTGAGCTAATCCTTTAAATGCACCCGCTCAACGCAGGGCTGGCCGCTTTGCCGCTGCAGGCCCAGCTCGGGAAGCACTTCCCGCGGCCCCTCACTTTGTCAATAAGGGAGTCTAAATTCCAGGGCACAGGGCCGACCCACCGCTGCCCCCAGCCCAGCCCAGCCCTCTCCCAGAACTCCGAGGAATGCCAGAATGTCCCCCATCGGAGAGACACGTCCTCAGACTCGAGGATTCCTGCGACAGCACCCAGCGAGGCTGCCGTCACAGGGGCAAGTGGCAACACCAGGAAGCTTGTGGTCTTCTGAGGCCCCTGACTCCATGCCCAGACCTAGCCTGTCCTCTGCCCAAGCCTCGCCTGAGCTGAACTCACCCCCTTGCTCGTCACAAGGTTTGCAGGCTCCGGCCCCGAGCTCCAGCCTAGCAAACACTGGGCTCGGGCTTGGCACCGCAGCTCAGGCCCCAGCACGCTTCCGCCTGGGCCCACCCGCGAGCAGGCTCTTTTGCCTCCCCTGTTCCTGCCACTTGTGGTACCTGCTTGGCCCAACTACTAAAATAGTTTCTGGGTCCCCTGACATGAAGGCTTTTTATAGTTCAGCACTGCAGGCCTCATTTAAATCTATTAGCTCATATAAATGGCAATTCATTTCAACTTTGGAGGGTTTCTGTTCGCCTCAGTGGCAGAGACAATTTGGCAATGCAGGTGGCTCTGCCTTTCGCTCGTGACCCCTGGACACACCACTTAAGCTCCTGGAGTCTCGGTTTCCGTACCTGTAAATGAGCATGAGAGGACCTACTTCAGGGGGTTGGGCTGAGACAACCCGTGCAAAATGCTCAGGTCGGAGCGTGGTCCCCAGTAGGGAACCGCCCAGGGCAGGTGACTGTTCGGACTACTTGCTGTCCACCTTCATGGGGGAGCTTGTCCATCCTGTCAGAGGCCAGCCCTGCATGCATTCCCTCAGCGACAACCAAGAACGGGACACTGTGAGCCTCAGGAAGGACAGAAGGACGTGCCATCCTGCCCGGTGTCTGTGGCAGAGAGGTGTCCACAGGGATTCTGAGACAGCTGGGTTGGGCAGCTGAGCCAGCGGCCCCTTCCCTCAGGTCAGCTAACCCCTGGCAAGGGGCCCACAGGGCCCCAGGCCTTCATCTGCTGAGGCCCGAGGCTGGAAACGCAAGGCCAACAGCCCTGACATTTTCGGGGTCTGTGGTTTACAGGGTTGTCTCACAGGCCTCCCACCAAATCGGCATACTGCCCTCCACTGAGCCATGGGCAAGGCCGAGAGAAACGGTGCAGAGGAAAACCCGGGGCCAGAGGCAGCCAAAGGTAAGAAGGAGTCTTGAAGCCCTGGCCTCTGCGGCCTTCCCACCTCTCCTCACCTCTCTGCACACCCAGCTCCTCCCTGAGCCCCAGTGTGGGTGTCCCATGCCCATGTGGCTGGGCGCCCCAGATGGAGGGACTCAGCATCTCACTGTGTTCACACTCAAGCCAGAAATCACGAAATCACAGTAAAGCACTAGTGGAGGGGGGCCCTGCAAAGCCATCAGACCTCATGCTAATCATGTGCTAATAACCACGGTCCCAGTAATGCCAGTACTGCGGGCCTGGGTTTACCTATGGCCCAGTCACCACGCCAAGGGCTCCCGAAACCCAACTATAGGCAGGTACTGCTAATAATCCCATTTTATAGATATGAAAACTCTGGCCTCGAGCTGGTAAGGGAGGAAACCAGCTGCAAACACCAAGCTCACCCGCCCAGTGGGGGTTTGCGGTGTCTACCCCCTGGGCTCCCTTCCCCGACCTGGGCCATAGGTCAGTGGAGCAGGGCCGGACTGCCGACCATCAACCATCGGAACTCAGCCATCAGATTCCCTCTTTAGGCATCTAGAACCCGACACCAGCTTGCTGCCTCTTTGCGGCAGTCACTATTTCCGGGTCGGCCGGGGTGTTCCATGTGGCTGCTTGCGTCACCAAATCCCCACACCAGTCCCCTCTGCTGAAATATCCAGGTGAGTCTGTCGCAGCAGAAATGACGGAAGCCACGGCAGCCTGGGCACCTTTCTCCTGGTAGAGACGAGCCCAGAAAGTCAGGCTGCCAGAGGAGAACACAGTAGGGACCAGGAGGAGGCAGAAGGCAGAGTGTCACCACCTCAAGAAAGGGGCCCTAGATTCTCCAACACCGGAAACACCACTGGTGTTTAAGAAAACATTCTGGAACACCACTGCCTGCTCTTGGTACCAAAAGCCACCCTGTGTGGCGACAACCCCATTCCCTGTCCTGCTTGAGCTAAGCCCAGAGAGCAATGCCTATGCACGCCCTGAGGGTTTGCCCACTGCCGCAAGTCTTGGGGCCTCGGGAAGCAAGCACACAGAGCTTAAAATGCTTGAAGACAGCTGTCCCCACACTACCACAGCAATCTGCCTGCATCGTCTCCCGGTGAATGGTCCCCCCAAAATTCTCTAGGGTCAGGCTGGACCCTCACAGCCTAGCAGGCTGACTGAGCTCCCTGGGCAAACCTGTGTGCGTGGGTGTGTGTGCACGCGCGTGTGCCTGCATGCGTGTACGCGCAGACCTTGCTGATTCTCCCCATCTCCACCCCCATCAGCACCTGGCAATCATTGGTGTTTTCTGTTCCAATAGTCTCGCCTTGTTCTGGTACACCAGGTAAATAGAGCCCTGTAGCATGGAAACTTTCAAATCTGGCTTCATTCTTTTGGCACTCACAGGTTCATCCAAGTGGCTGCGTGTTTACCAGTGGTTGCTTTTTATTGCCAAGGACTGCCCCACGGCAGGAATGTATCACACCTATCTGTCCGTTCCCAGGTAAGGGACAGTTAACAGGCTTCTAGTTGGGGATGGAGATTTTGGTGTGAGTGTGTTTCTTCTTCTCCAGTCCTCCGGAGCAGGAGGACTGCTTAGTCAAATGGCAAGTGTATGTTTAACTTGATAGGAACCCTCGAACTGCTTTGCCTGCTGGCCCCACACTCCAGGCTCCCGCCAGCAGTGTGTAGAGTCCCAGCTCCCCTCCGCACCCTGGATGGAGCTCGGCAGGGCCGGCTCTTTGCTTCTGTTTTGATCGTTCTAGTGGGTGTGTGGTGGGGTTGCACTGTGGTTTTCGTTTGCAATTCCGTAATTATAATCACGTTGAGCGTCCCCATATCCTCAGTAAAGTGCTAAAATGCTTCACTGGTCTTACAGTGGATTTTCCCCTTCATTATTAAGTGGTGAGGGTTTTTTGTGGGTTTTTTTTTTAACATTTCCTGGACACGAGTCCTTCACCGAATAGGTGATTTGCACATATTTTCTTCCTGTCTGTGACTTTTTGTTTTCTTAACAGTGTCTTTCAAAGACCAGATGTCTTATATTTTGATTCAGGGTGGAAATTGGATAATACTTCTTCCTTATTTGGATTCCCAGCACAATGGGGATAAAATCCAAGCTCCTTCGCTGTCCTATAAACCCTGCCATGACTTGGGTGTCCACCTGCCAGCCCTCTCCACACCCTTCCTCTCTACTCGCTGGGCTTCAGCTGCCTTTTGCCTTCTATCATCCCAGCAGCACACCCAGCTGACATGGCCACAGGGCCTTTGCACTCATAGCTCTCCCCTACACACTCTCTCCTTCTAACCAGTCAGGTCTTTGCTCAGATGCCACCTCCTCAGAGAGGCCCTCCCTGACCACACCCACCAAGGATTACCCAACCTCACCCCATCAGCTCTAGCCTATCATCTGGTTTTATTTTCTCTGTGGCGACCACAACAGGACACTGTCTATCAATCCCTCTCGAATGCAGGCCCTGTGGGTGTTTCTCTGTCTCATTCAGCACAGTCTTGTCAGTTCCTAGATCTAGTGCCTGGCAGACAGTGGGCCCTCCGTGTACATACTCTGAACAAATGCATAGAAAAGCTTAGTCCCCTCTCCTGCTCCTAATCACTCTGATATGAACGTGCTCCAGTCTGCCCGAAGTCCTTTAAATCAATGTCAGTCTTTGGGCAGAGCCAGAAGAGCTCAGAATCAGACAGGACATCCCCCTCCCTCATCCTGGCAATAGTGCTCCTGTTAATGTATCCTAAGAAAACATACTTTTTGGAGGTAGACATACCACTGGGACACAGACCAAGCCTGCCAGGGTCAAATCCTATCTCTGTTAACCTCTATAGCCACAGCAGGAATTTCCAGTTCTACAATGAGAAAGACCCTAAGCCCTGTGTCTTAGGACCTCTAAGCTGGAGTCAATTGTGCCAACAAACATTAGTTTCCCTGAGTCTCCCCACGGGACCTCAAGTGACATATAGCCAGGAGAGCCAGTCAAGGCTCTGGCAAGGACCCTACTTCCCACTGCACACAGACCCCCCACAGGTCAACCCTGGAAAATAACACACCTGCCCGCCAGCCCCAGGTTCTACGTAATGATGAGGAAAACTTCAATGCCTGAAAAACCCTCCTCTCTAAAAACCAGAAAATTGCTATTCAAGTTACTTAAGGAAAGCCATTATTTGCCTAGATCTGGTGTTGCTACAACACTTCCCCATTTAAATGGTCTGTAATTAAAATCATTAATTGCAGAAAATAGTCACTCGTTAAGGCTGTAATTTAGCAAGGTTCTCGGCATATGAGGATCTACCGGAAAGGTTGACGGGATGACCCAGGAAACCGCCAGCTCACAGGGACCACGCTGATGTCTGGGACCCTCTGCAGCCCCAGCTGAGGGCAGCCGAAGCAGGTCCACCTTGAAACCACAGCTCCCTGGGCCTCGGCGTCAGGAGGCTGGCCTGTGGGGCAGGGACACCCGGGACGCTCACAAAAGGCAGGGCTGGGGGACTTCCCTGGGAAAAACCTTCAGGCCAACAAGGGGCCGGCACACATCTCCCTCGGTCAGCTGGGAGAGGGGCTGCTAGCGGGCTTAGCTCAGGCTGTGGATCGAGGTGGGGACAGCGGTGGGCCCTGGCCAGTGTCACCATTGCTGGTGGCACTTGGCCGTGGAAGCCCATCTCTGGGTGAGTCTGGATTCATAGAGTTAGGTCCTTAACTCTGTCCCACAGTGTGACAGAATGGAGTCAGCTCTGCCTGCGTGGCCCTGACCCGGGGCCAGGCCCCAGGAAGGGACCCTGACCGTCGGAGGGTGAATCCTCACTGAGCCCTCCAGCAGCCTGTTTGCATTTCCTCTGGGTGACCAACCAGGGCGGGCCTCGTCGCTGGGCTGCTTTACCCCTTCGACCCCAGAAAAGGGACCTTCCACTGCTGCCCCTCAGTGACGTTAGGACTCAGCCCTGCCACTGTGGCCTCGGCCTCAGGGAAGGGCGTGACTTCTGAGAGCCAGGTCAGCACTGGCCTGGGGCGGGGGAGGGGGTGGGGTCAGGTTGGCAGGCCCTGGGGGTCACAGTGTGCACAGTGCTTGGGGGTGTGACTAATGCCAGCTCTCCTTTCCCTCTGGGTACAGGACAGCATTACCTTCCTCCTCCCCTTTAAAACTGGGCACGGCCACATGACTGGATCTGGCCAAGCCACCCTGAGAGAGGGAGATGCGTGTCACTATCCGGAGGAAGCTTCGAGAGCTGGTGTGTGACTCGCCTCCTCCCTCACTGTGTGTGCGTGGAAAGTGGTGTTATCCTCAGTGTATGGTATCGAGGCATGCCTGCGGGGATGTGTGGCATTTCTGGTCCATGTGGCACATGTGGTACTTCTTTTTCGGGTGCGGTGTTATGCTGTGTGAATGGTATTCTGGGTGTGTGTGTGTGTGTGTGTGTGTGTGTGTGTGTGCGCGCGCACACGGTATATCTGGGTGCACATGCGACCAATCCAGGGTTGCAAGAATTTCATGCAAAAGTCAGTAGGCAAGAAGGCAGCTTCACCTGGACACAGAGGAGTCCTGAGAAACCAGTAACAGGTAGGACACCAAGAGGAGTGGCTCCAAGGGCCTGGGGAGGATGATCAACACCGCATCGCCTCACCAGGGCCCTCTCGGCTGCTGCAGGTGCTGCATGGGGATTGGAGGAAGCTGGCCGGGGCCGCTGTGCTGCTCCTGAGTGCCCCATCCGCCTCAGAACCCATGGCAGGCACCCCTTCCTCGGAGCTGGGGCCCAACCCGACTGCTCTCACTTTTCCGGCTTTCCGGGGCGGAGCTGGAGACCCCAAGACCCCAGACCCACTTGTTGGCTGCACACAGCCCCAGGATTTAGCCACACAAGCTGCAGAGACCACCAGCCACAGATCCAAAGCTCTGCTGAACATCATCACAGTGAAGGACCGGTGCAGAAACAGGATCCCCAAGACGGGAAGGGACTGGCGCGGAGACCCCAGCACTGAGAGCCTCTGACTCCTCACCAGGTCTGCTGCTCTGGGTCTGCTCGTCCGAGAGTGCTGGGCAACAGAGGCCGGGAGGCCACCCCACACGAGCCTCCACGAGGACAGCCACGGGTGCCACACCAAGCACCTGTTCCTCTTTGGGTGGGGGTGAGGCTAAGTACAAGACCCCACCATCCTGGCTTCACCCCATGACCCTCCGTGCCCACGGGGGCCCCAAAGAGCCCCAGGAGGGGCATGCAGTGGACAAAGGTACTCACCTGCAGCTCGGTCTGGAAGAAGAACTTCTGCGGGCACTGCGAGCAGTCGTAGATCTTGTCCTCCTGCCCGTGCACGGCAAAGATGTGCTGCTGCAACTTGTTGGCCTGGACAAAGACTGGACATGGACACGGCCGTCAGGGCCAGACTCTGGAGACGCCAGCCCGGCCACCCCCAACCCATTCACAAGTAGGGAATCACACAACCACGGACACAGTCAGCCAAATATGGGGCTACTAGGAGACCACCGGCAGCTATTAGAGGGAGCGGAGCCAGGGGAGCTGAGCTCTGCCACCAAGGGGCTGTGCAACGTTGGGTAAGTCACTGAGCCTCTCTGGGCTTCATTTCTTCTTCTGAAAAAAATGAGGATCATTAAAGTATGTAGCTCAGTGGTTGGCTGGGAGGATCAAGTGGGTTAATACTTGCAAAATGCTTGGAAGATGGCCTGGCGCAGGATTCGTGGACCATCGCCACTTGCCGGACACTGTCTGCGTGTGGGCTCCTAACTCTAGCACAGGCCTGTAAGGCGAGCACTATTGTTACCCTCATTTTATGGACGAGGAAACTGAGGCACTGGGAACGTTAAATGACCCGTCCTAGGTCCCACTGCTAGCAGGCGGCAGAGCTGTGGGTTGAATTAAATAAATTTAACACATTGTCTGGTACAAGAAGGTAATCAATAAACACGAATTACTATTCTTGTTGAGGTTATATTCCTCAGATCCCCACACAGAGGCCCCATGTCCTGGGTCAGTAGACCTGGCAGCCAAAGCCCCTTGGTGCCAGTCTCTGCCTGGCCCACAGTGTATGATGGTAACAGATGGGTGGGGGTGCTCCCGGGACTGAGGGGGAAGTGGCCCCAGGGTGTTCCAAGACTCCCGTGCACCCCGGAGGCGTGTGAGTGTGCAGGGACTCTCCCCGTAGCACAGCCCCTTCCTTAGGCCTGTCGTGGAGTGGGTCACAGCCCTGGCTTCCCGGTGGCAACAGTCCACGAGGCAGCCCCGGCCCTGGGCGCACACAGGAGGTGGCCCCGAGGCAGCTGTGTGTCTGGGAGGTGAGCACTTCAGAAATCCTCTCCCGCCAGGCGCCCTCCCCGGGGTGGGCTTCCTGCCGTGGCAGACGACAGATGTCGGGGGCGGCAGGGGGAAGGCCAGGGCTCCCCCACGCACACCGGCTGCCATCTGGGCAGCAGGAGGGGGGGATGGCAGAGCCCCTGAGACTCGCCTCGGGCCGGGACAGCCGCTCGCCTGGGCGGGCAGCCAGGCTGGGGGTGGGGGCCAGGGGCTGGGGACTTGGCCAACAGAGCTGCCCTTGACCCCTCCATCCTGGAGCATGGATGGAGCAGGGGCCCAGGCAGGCCCAGGAGGTGGGGAAGCCAGGAGATGTGTATAGAGAGCGCCCCACTGTTGCTGGACAGAGCTCACAGCTAGGAAGAGGAGCCTGGAGCCCGCAGAAGGCAACAGAGGGGTGAGGCTGGGCTGGAAAAAGCAGTTATGCAGCGAGGGTTGAGCTAGGAAAGAGGGCCCTCAACCTGCCTAAGAGGAGGGGCCAGAGGTGAGGGGGGCGGGCCAGCTCTGCCTGGGGCAGGCAAGTCCACGTCAGGGCACGAGCATAGGCAGAGGTCCGATAATTAAAGGGTTAGGCCGTGCATCCCCTCCCCCACCCCAAGCACACTCACCTGTGAAGCACACGGGGCACTTGAAGGTACCGCCCATGCCCTCGAAGCTGTGCTCAATGAGATGACACAAGAGCTTGGCT
The DNA here is from genome assembly GCF_922984935.1 of Meles meles. Classification (NCBI taxonomy): domain Eukaryota; kingdom Metazoa; phylum Chordata; class Mammalia; order Carnivora; family Mustelidae; genus Meles; species Meles meles. The sequence continues at coordinate 33,398,595 of NC_060084.1, read as the reverse complement.
GGGGAGTCGAACATCTGGTTGCACAGCTTACACTCGTGGTTGATGCCTTCCTCTGCAAGGAGAACGGCGGCCATCAGTGACCCTGTAAACCGTGTCCTCCGGACACAGGAGCCCAGGGGCCCCAGCATAGCCCAAGCCAGCCTCTCCCTGGTCCCCAGAACCAGGGCTGGTGCAGGGGCCACAGATGCTGAGACCCAACCCAGCTCCATTCGGCCCTGCCCCCAGAGGCCGACAGACCCCGGCGGCCAGCCCCCACATTTCTGGTTCGTGAAGGCATCATTTGCTGTGATCTCTCTTGCTGGTCAAGCAAGAATGTGTGCGGGCCATGATCAACAGCTTGAATCTGAGACCACGTCCCAGTGAAGAGGAGGCGAGGATGGGGTCTGCACAGAGGAAGGAGAAAAACCAGACTTTTTAAAAATCCAGGAGCGTATTTCCTGAGCACATGCTATGTGCCAGGCACCTTGAGCTGGAGATTCTGTGGGGACCTAAGCAGAGAACGTGCTTGTCCCCATTCTAGGGGTGAGAGAGACACATAATAAAGATGACCAACACATAACACAGTGTCAAGAGGTGACGAGAGGACATGGGGACTCCCTAGGTGACAGTCAAGGGCAAAGGCCCTGAATTGAGCCCGTGATGCGCTAGCTTGCTGGTAGCAGGAAGGCAGACTGCCTGAAGCCTGGGGGCCGGGTGGGGGGTGGTGAGGTCAGAGGGGAAGCAGGGATGCCCATCGCCCAGGGCATGCTGGCCACTTGAGCCACCATCAATAGATATCACTAAAACAACAACAAAATGATCTTTTTAAAAATTTTAGAACAGATGGACTATGGACAGCATCTGATGGACAAAGGGCAGACACCCTGTCCTTTCAGATCAGAACATGGCTCCATCTACCCACCTGGGAGCTGCGATGACCTCAAACCTTCACTCAAAGGGGCCCAGGGAAGAGAGTGTATCCCGGGGAACTGGCCTCTCGCCAACACCCAGGGGAGCAGAGCCGAGGTCTGGCGCCCAAGCCCAGAGTCAGCAGGGCAGAGTTCGAATCCTGGATGCTTCACCACACCATGGGGCCCCGGCGTCAGTCCACTCAGAGTAAATGAGTGCCCCTGATCCCCTGTCCCATGAGGCTGTGTGAGGATGGAAGGGGCCAGCGTCTGCCACCAGTGTGGCCCGTGGCTCGGCAGGTGGTGTGGTGAGGAGTCACCCTGGCATGAGGGTCACCTCATCCAGGCTCGGAAACCCATGCTGCCACTCGCTGCATGATTTTGGGCAAGTTATGTAACCTCTGTGTGCTTCGGTTTCCTCTCTTCTCAAATACACAGTAACCGCCTTCCTTCACGTACACACCCACGAGAAGGGCCAAAATCCAGAACCCAGATGACAGCAAGTCCTGACAAAGACGTGGAGCAACAGCAATCCCCACCCCCTGCTGCTGGGAATGCCAAACGGCAGAGCCGCCCTGGAAGACGGTTTGGCGGCTTGTCACAAAGCGAAACACACTCTCACTCTAGGATCCAGCCATCTCCCTCCCTGGAGATCTCCCTCCCACCCAAAGGAGCTGAAAACTTCTGTCACACAAGAAGCTGCACACGGATGGTTATAGCAACTTTATTCATAATTTCTGAGCCTCAGAAGCAACCAAGATGCCCTTCCGTGGGTGAACGGATACACACAAACTGTGGTCCATCCAGAGGATTATTCACGTATCACTCACGCTGAAGTCAACTGTGAGGTCAAAGCCGTGAAAAGACGCGGAGGAATTGCCAGCGTGTGTTACTAAGTGCAAGAAGCCAACCCGAGAAGGCTCCGTGCTGTACGATTCCAACTATTCTGGAAAAGGCAAAACTATGAGGACGATAAAAAGATGAGTTGGTTGCCTAAGGTAGTGGCGGGGATGAACAGGCAGAGCAGAGATTTGGAGGCAGGGGAAACACTCACTAGCATATTACAATGACGGATGTACGTCATGACACATTTGTCCACACCCCCAGAAGGTACAACACCGAGGGGGAACCTCAAGGCAAACTACGGACTTCAGGCGATTACGGTGTGTCCCTGCAGGTTCGTCTTTGCAAAATACATGTACCCGGTCCTTCTGGTGAGTGGCCTGGGTGCCGGAAGCTATGCGCGTGTGGGGCAGGGCCTAGAAGGGAAATTTGTGTATCTGATCTCTCGATTTTATCATAAAACTAAAACTGCTCTAAAAAAGTAATAAAAGTTGGGGTGCCTTGGTGGCTCAGTCGGTCGAGCGTGTGACTCTGGATGTCAGCTCGGGTCATAATCTCAGGGTCCTAAGATGGAGACCCGCATCAGGCTCCATGCTCAGTGGGGTGTCTGCTCGTCCCTCTCCCCCTTCCCTCACCTGCCCCTCCCCACCACATATGCGCATACTCTCTCTTTCTCTCAAATACTTAATTAAATATTTTAAAAATAATAAAAAAAAGTCTTCAAAAAATGCCACTCCCCCCCCCCCAGTAGCCCTCCTCTTATAGTTGATGTGACAATTCAATGAGTTAACACAGGGGCCCCTGGACGACGCAGTCCGTTGAGCGTCTGACCCTTGGTTTCGGCTCAGGTTCTGAGCTCAGTATGGTAGGTTCAAGCCCCGCAGCAGGCTCTGAGCTCAGTGAGGCGTCTGCTAAAATTCCTCTCTCCTTCTTCCTCTGCCCCACCCCAGGCTCTTTCTCTGTCAAATAAATAATCTTTCCCCCCAAAAAGGTAAATGGGTTAATACCTAAAGAGGGTTTTAAGCAGCCCCAGCACAGAGCAAGTGCTCAGTTAGTGTTTGTTGTCAAGCATGCCAGTATCAGCGAGAGTATTATCTGGGACAGCCAAGGACACAGGCTCCCTCTCGGGCTCCCCCAGGGAACCAGCCGCCCCGAAGGTGCCAGGTGCTCTGATTTGCCCTCAAAGGCAAGAATTCGGTAGCAGAGGGGCTCTGCCAGTGGTAAGGCATGCACACAGATGGGCTGAGGCTCCTGGTGAGTCCCTGGGTCCCCAGGCCCTGGCAGGGGCTGACAGGGACAGCATGCCTCTCCCTGGCCCAGCCATCCCCCAGCCCTCCCCGGGCACCCCCGCAGAGGCGCACGCACACACGTGCACGTGCCGGTGGGCCTGCCCCACATAGCCCACTGGCTGGAATCTACCGGGTGTTTGTCGTGCCCCTGGAGCCCCGGCAACTAGGCCACACGCACCCGGCAGAGACTCAGGCAGAAAAGGAATTCATTGACAAGTTTGGGGACACGGGGCAGGCTCAGCACGCTTGCCGCACAGGCCCTACTCACGTCCTCCACTTCCCTTGGGGAGACTCTCATCATAATTAGAGATGGCCTCCTGTGTGGGGGCTGCCTCAGAAGACCCCCCAACACAGCCCCGCCCCCACACAAACAATGCTTCTTGGTGCCTGGCACAACGTAAGGAATAGATGAACGAAAAGCAGAGAAGTACCAGCCTTATGGATGGCCTCCCTGGTAGAATGTGGGCACCTCTTGGGCATTAACAAGGCAGATGGGATGTGGAATGATGATTTTAAGCTGAGAACATAAATTAAATATCAGAATTAACCCAGCTGGCTGGTAAAACCCCATTTCTAGGAAAGAGAATTTGACCACTTGCTAAGGTAACAGCCAAATGGGGGCAGTGCTCTGAATGGGATTCAAAGCCCTTCTCATCCATATGGATCCCACCTGCACACCACCTCCAGGCAGCCTCCCCTGACTACGCCAGCATGCACGGCTGCACCTGGCTGGGCACGTGACCCAGGATTCCTCTAGACATATCCTAGGAGTCTTTCTGATCCCGGCAACTAGGTGATGGGTGCAGATAATGGCTCTCCCTCCTCCAGCCCCCAGAGCATCAGGCCCCGCTTGGACCCACAGAAGGAGCTCGAATACTCACAGAGGGAAGACGCCCCCGGCTGGGCCCTCTCCCCCTGCCCAGCCAGAGCCAGCTCCCCAGGCAGGGATGGCAAAGGAGGATTTACTGCTCTCTGCCGAGCGGGGCCTTGATCCACTTGGCTGTGAATGGAGACGTGCCGTCTGATGCACAAACACCGAGAGGACAAAGAAGGCTCCCGCAACTTATAAATCAGAGAAATCATGTCTGACAGTCACTTTCCGTTCTCCGAGTGCCAAGCCATTCATCAGCCAGTCTCCCCTGATTCACAGACGCCGCTACACCCCGCACCCACATTCATGAATGTGTGCACAGTCAGGCAGCCCTGCTGCCGCCAGCCGGGTCCGGGGCCCCAAACAGCTGCCATTTCAGCACTTCGCACCCCCAAACCAGTGTCGATGCGAGATTGTGGGCTAATTAGATCAAGAGCCCGGTAGACAACCGCGTGTCCCTGCTCCGTTTCCCCGCCCCCGGGCCCCCCAACATGTTAAAGAGACTCAAACCTGGGGAGACGGGGGAGGGAACATAAAACAAGCGCCAAGCGAAAACGGAGCAAAAAGTAAGAAAGCTGGAGCGGCTCCCGCAGACCCAAGAATCTCTCCCACTCAGGCTGGACCTTCAGGTCTGCAAACCTTCTTTCTGAAGGACACGCCCTCTCCCCACTGGAGGCAGTTGGAGGAGCTCCCTGGGGTGTCCATCCTGTATACCTCTCCCTATCCAGCCATCCAGGAAAATGGGGAGGAGGGGCGGGGCACTGCCCTAGTTGTGTGCCAACACACTCCTGTGGGCGCCGGTGACCCAGGAGCAGCCAGCCCACGGATACGGACCGAGTCCGTCGCCACCCGGGGTTCCTTACCCCGCCGACACGGACGACCTCTCGTCCGTCCCAAGCCGCGGGCTCCTCGGAGAGCAGCACCCTCTGAGAGTAACTTTCCCGAATTATGTAAGATCGCACAGCCTCGGCAGACACCTTGGAGCAGAATGACAAAGCTGTCAGGGAGCCTGCGGGCCCCTGCGCCCCGGCACGGGGGGGCTGGAGGATTTTGTGAGTTAAGACGCAAAATCACTTCCTCTCCTTTTTATTCTTTTTCTTTCTTTCTTTCTTTTTTTTTTTCATAGCACATGACAGGCATCCATAAGAGAGACCCACACAACTCCAGTGAATTATGCAGCCCCGCTCATTTGTAAAGTGAAATGCAGATTTTTGCCTGCTCACTGTGCCAGATCTTTCCTCCCAGTCCCCGTAAGTCGGGGCTGGCATGGGGAATCCATTGATTTCTTATGATTTTTTTTAAAAATAAAAATAAATAAAAACCATAACTGCCAAAGAAACAACCCAGCAAGCACGAATATCAGAGACTCCCCCCACACAGATCCCACCCCAACCCTCTCTCTCTCTCTCTCTCTTTTTTTTTTTTTTGCCTCTGCTCAGGAATAATAAGTGTTAATTTTACACTTCATTTCTCAAAAAAATAATAGGATGTGCTTTTGCTTAAAACCAAGTCATCCTGCTGGAACCTTTCAGGCTGAAACTGTGTCAGCCCAAAAGAGGGGCAGAGGGCTTTGTGGAAGAGTGTCGTGCCGAGATGATAGCTCCCTGTAATGTCCTCGGTACCGACTTTTGTCTCCAAAAGCATTTGATCCTGGCAGACACATACTTATTTCCATACAGGTCTTGGGGGAAGCCAGGAGGAGAGAGAGCTGATTATCAGAATCCTGAAGGTGAAGCTCAGGTGGGCCCCACTGATGTCAAAGGCAGGCCTGGGCGCACATTCGGAGGCCATAATTTGCTGCCTGGGAGGGAGGGGCAGGCGGCTGCGGCGGGGAGTGGACGGTGCATTGTTCTCGGGCTCTCGTGCACTGAGCGCGACCTGCTCCCGCCATATCACTCGGCCCGGCCCTTCTCTGAGCAGGGACCCCACTCGGGGAAGCTGACCCGGGAGTGGTGTCATTATGGCACAGACCCCTCCCAGGGGAGAGGACCAGTGACTGGCACCTGTGTCGACGGCGGGCGTAATTAGCCACCTCCATTCGGGGAGCGGCAATTAAGGACACAGGAGGGAGAGCGAGAAACGCTTAAGTTTGAGTCCCAGTTCCAGTCATTCGCTGTGTGTACTTCGTTAGTTACTGAACCTCTCTGAGCCTCAGCCCCTTCTGCTAGAAAATGGGAAGCATCATCACAGGGTTTTTGTAAGGTGCCAAGCAGGCGGCTTCTGGCGCAGGATGTCTGCCCTCAGTGAAACTCTCTCCCCCCAGACCACCTTCTTGTCCTCCTTCCCTCACTTCATTCGGGAGTCTGCTCAAATGCTACCTCTTCTGCGAGGCCTTTCTGGATGCCCCCCGCTAAAGGAGCACACACCCCCCAACTTTTTCTAGCTCCTTACCCACCTTTAATTTCCTTTATAGTGCTTATCACCACCTGGAGTATTACAGAGTTGACTGTTTTGGTTTCTTTTTTTTTTTTTTTAATATTTTATTTATTTATTTGACAGAGAGAGATCACAAGTAGATAGAGAGGCAGGCAGAGAGAGAGAGAGAGAGGGAAGCAGGCTCCCTGCTGAGCAGAGAGCCCGATGCGGGACTCGATCCCAGGACCCTGAGATCATGACCTGAGCCGAAGGCAGCGGCTTAACCCATTGAGCCACCTAGGCGCCCCTGTTTTGGTTTCTTTAACTGACTCCCTCTCTTGCACATCTCTCTCTCTCTCTCACTCACACACACACACACACACACACACACACACACACCCCAGCACAGGGTAATGTAAGCTCCCTGAGAGGTGTTTTGCTCATGCTATGTCACCAGTGCCTAGAATAGGACCTGGCACATAGTAGGTGCTCAATAAATAGTGAATGAGCGACTCGTGCAAAGCACTTAGTACAATGCTTGGAACATGGGGTATGGTTGCTGGGAAATGCTGGTTGACACACACCAATGGTCTCCCCACCCAAACTGAAAGGACTGGTGGCTTCCAAATGTGTGCTTGCCTTCAGAAACTCGCTAGTCAGATCCTAATAGAATGGCCTGCCCCAGGAATAGAGACCTGGAGGGTCCCCCTCAGTGGAGCGAAAAGGAAAAAAAGCCCTAAAGGGGCAGCACCCATGTCCCATGTCAGCAAGGTGGCCGAGGCCAGGGTGGGGGCACACGATCACTCTAAGCAGCCCTCTATACCTTCAGAAAATGCCCAAATAGGCCCAGGACTTGAGACCTTAAGCAAGCCACCCTCTGCTCCTTGATCATCCAGAATTTGGGGGTGAGAAGAAGGACGGAGAGAAATACCCTCCTGGCTTCCACATTTGAGCCTGGAGGTCCCCTTGCCAGCACCAGCTCCAGCTGGCAGGAGGGCTAGGAACTGTCCCCAGGTAAGTGGGGAGGAGCCCACACAGTGACTGGCATGGGCCAGCCCCGGGCTGTGGCACTGTCCCTGAAATGGCATTTCTGGGAGTGGAAGGGAGGCAGGGGAGGCACAGGCTGCCTCATCGAGCTGAAACTCTCTGCTCCCCGCTCGGGTGATAAATTCACCAGCCTTCAATTCCACAGCCCACCCCAAGGCTCAGGTCAAGTAAAAACCTCTGAGATCCCCGAGCCCGGGCTCGGACACACACAGGGCACACAGAGATAAGGAGGAGGAAGAACAAGCAGCCCAGCATCCATCCAGGTAAAAGAGCAGGCAAGACGGGGACCCCAGGAGAGGACCCCTCTGATGCTGTCCTAGTAAAAAAGCAACCAGAAGCCAGCACCGAACAGGAAATAGAAACATAGGCCAATGGGGGACACAGTTCTTTGTTCTCTGTAAGGAACAAAGACCTTTGGGTGGAAGAGAAGAGGGCAGATACTAGTATCTGGACAGCCAGGTCGGACTCTTTATCTATTGATTCGTTATTAAATCCCACAAGGAAATGAACCAAGGCAGGCTGCAAGGGAAGGGGGGGCGGGTTATATGACATTTGACCTGGAAGCTGACAAGGGACAAAAGAAGAAAACAGGGTCTGCGGGTGAGCCCTTCCCCAGAGGCCAGGCAGGAACTGAAGGAACATGGAAGTAGGGGCAAGGGCTGATCTTGGGATCCCCAACACCTTAGGCCCTGATGGCTCTGAGTAATTACAGCCCTGCTAGGCAGCTTTGGTCCCCAGACCCGAAGCCCCCACACCTCCAGAAGCTGGTGAGAAATGTAGAAAATCTCAGGCCCCATCCCAGATCCACAGAATGAGAATCTGCGTTTTTAAAGTGCCCTGTGATTCAGGAATGCCTTCAAGTTCGAGGAGTCCTGAGTCCTATAAAAGGCCTCTGGGGATGCCCAGCTTATCGGAAGCCATGAAGACGTGCGTTCACGGCTGTAATCTTCCCCAGGATTGTATGCTTCTATCTCTACAAGAGAGAAAAGTTTTCTACGGTCACTTGTCGACATTTTACAGAAGACTGAGAAATACTCTCCTGTTATCCCAACTGTAATGAGAATGACCTGGGGTGTCTTTGGAGGGGCTGTTGGAGACTCTAGGGGCAGTGGCTGACAGTGTTTCGAGCATCCTGGCATCCCCGCTGCCCCAGACCCCAAATGCTGATGTGCTCAGGGCCACTCAGCGCCTCCCCTCACTCAAGAGCACTTAGCCATTGCTTGAAGGCACACCCCGCCACCACCGCCCCCATTCTGGGCTCCGGTTTTCCTAATTAATCCTGGAGGATGGGCTGTGCCCTTCCTCCTCCCCTTGGGGGCACCTTCCCAGGCCTCTCTGGCCATGAGGGACCCATCTCCTGGTCCCTCGTGTTTCAGAAAGGCTTATAAATGAGCTCTGGCAGCCTGAACCAGGGCCCCACGGGGGACCCGGAGCCTCTTCAAAACAGAGCCCTGACAATTAGGCAGTCTGAGTTTTGAAAGGCTTGGGATTGATGGCGTGGACAGTAAAAATATCACCTGGGGAGCTGGGTGTAGTCCTCTGAGGGTTGCCTGAGGTCAGTTGCCATGGCAACGGAGAATGAGCTCAACCTTGTAACTGACCCTTATCTTTTTTTGATCTGTGGGCCACTTGGGGCCAAGGCTTGAAATCAACTGGAAAATAATCCGGTCACATATCAGAAAGAAAACTATTTATACTTATTTACCCAGGTATCCACCAACATCCCCATTCGGCACTGAATGGGCCGCCACAATAAACCAGTGTGGCCGGTCCAAAAGGAGGCTACCGGCCCGCGGAAGAGAGGGGAGATGGAATCCCCCACCTCCGTAGAGTGCGGCTCTGCTCTGGCCTGTAGGCAGGTGCTCGGATGGAAAGGGCGCCCCTCCCCCACCCCACCCCTGGTGTCTTTCCTGCCGGAAGCACTGGGCCCTCTCGCAGGCCAGCATCCGGTAGGAATCCATTGGAGGAGCTGGCCTTGGATGTCTCCTTTCGTCTGCTGCTCAGGCGTGTCAGTCCAGCCTGGCCTCATCGAGAGGCTGTTTGGCTTTATTCCAGGGTCGGGGGAGGCTCCCCTCTGCCAGAGGTGTGTCCCCAGCAGAGAGGCTGGACCTGGATGCCAGGCAGATGCGCATCTCTGCACCTCGGGGAGGGGTCCCCATGAAGTCTGGGGGAGGCAGGCTGAGCAGAGGGACACCTGCAGGCCCTCCGTCCTGGTCCCACCCCCCCCCCACACCCAGGGAAGGCCTGGCTGGCTCAGCCACCCCTCCCGCTCACCCTGGTGTTCCCATGGCAAGACAGCCATCTGGCCAAGGCGCATCTCCAGGACCTTGCTATCCTGAGTTAGAAGGACTCGAGCATTCCCTTTTCCTCCGAAACTCAAGTCAGAAGACTCCAGATGGTTCCACTGACCGACTGCTCCCAAGAGCCACGTCACACGAATGTTAGCGAGGGGTCAGTTAAGCTTGAGGATGATTCCGGAGAAACTCCCCTGGAGATTTCCCATCACTGCAAACAGGACAGCTCAACTGACTGCCCCCCACTCACCCCTGTTCCATCAAGATGAGCTTCGTCTGGGAGCAGAGGGGGAAACGGGGCTAAAAACCAGGCAGCGTGGAGGCTGTTCCTGGCTCCGCCTCAGATGCGCAGGGTGACTGCACTGAATACGGTGCTGTGAGCTCAGTCTTCTTGCCTGTGAAATGGGGAGAATGCCGTCTCCCTGACAGGGCTGTGAAGAAGAGGGAGTGAGAACGAGGTAAAGAATGCTGACCACAGTATTACTACCAAGCTGCCGTGATTTCGGGCCTGATTTTGCCCTGAAACTCCACGCCCACGGTCTGGAACACAGTGGGCACTGTGGGGTCACCAGCAGAGCCCCCCACCCCGGAAAATGTTTAAAGAGCTCTGACATGGCGCCTGGCACACTGTGGGTACTCGGTCTATGTTACGTCCATCTGGCCAAGGCTTCTGTGTCGGCTTCCCTGGTCTCTCTCCTCCTCCACCTCCACACCACTCCCCGTATTTGTGATGGCCAAAGTTGTCTCTGGATTTCAGACCCTTTGTTCAACGGGGGCTTGCCTAGCTTCCTCCTTCCAACCACAGCAGCCGACTCCGCCACCCCTCAGATGCGCCTGAAGCCAACACTTCTTCTTTCTTCACAGTTCTAAATCCCACTAAAATTCAGTGGGATATCCACAGAAGTCTAAACCGGGGCCAGGGACAAGGACGTGTCTCGGGCTCGCACGGCACCTGTCCGGGCTGGGCCTGCCCTTCCTGCTAGCTTGGCCCATGCGGGGGCCTCCCCAAGGGCACCAGGGCTCCGAAAGTCTCAGACAGATGCTAGCCCGGGGCAGAGATCCACGATGGAGTGTTTCCAAGTGCATTGCCTGCTTCCGCACGGTCCTGGGTGGTTCGTGAGGAAATGCACAGGCCTTGCATACAGGCCTCTGCTTGCCAGCGTGGTGTGGTGGCTGACAAAGACGGGGACCTCTCAGCAGTCTGAGCTGGGCATAAGCGTTACGACGTGCTGACTGGTTGTCTTTGGTGAAGACAAAGGCACCAACCAGGCCCCGGATAGGTCACTAAGAGATGAGAGGGGCCTCTCAGAGCCGCTTGATGGAAAAAGCAAATGTACGAGTAACTGACCAACTCACCCACAGACGGACCTTCCCGGGGGACTCGGAGGAGAGAGAGTGCTCCCAAATCCAAACTTCTGGAACTTGACCCTTTAGGGGTTCGACGCATCTTGCTGATGAAGACATTCCACTGCCCTCCTCACACACACCCCCTTCCACCTGATAGAGACAAAGGCCCTCAGGAAATGAAGACCTTACCGCATCCCTCAGGGGCCCCCAAGGCCAAACAAGCAGCTAATTCTCGCTTAACACACCAAACACCTACGGACGGAGATCCCAGATCTTCAGGTTCCAGTTTTCCCCAACAAGGCAACTGCTTAAAAATCCATCATGTTAATAATCATCGGATTAGTGCCCCTCTAATAACATACAATTAACGTGACGGGCAGGCTGCAAAACCCTGATTGTCACCAACCCTGCCGGGGACACGTGAATGAGCCCCGCTTCTCCTACAAGGGTTTTCTCTGCCGCTGACATCATTTTCCTGTACCAAGAGCCCGTTTTTAAAAGGAGCGCGGCAATGTGTCAAGAACCCAGGGCTCTCCACGTGCAGCGCGCCCACGCAAAAGGCAGACAGCGCCGGGTTTCCCAAAAGTTTCTCAACCAGAGAGACACAGAGCCTTCTCCGCAGTTCAGACGGCGGAAGCTCAGACGGGAGGCGGCAATCCACCCCTTCCTCCGCCCTGGCCACACTAATTGGACCCTGGGCATCCCCACTCCTCAGCAACACTCCAGGCAATGGTAAGTCACAAGACTGGGCTTGGTTCTGTCACAACATTTTCAAAAACGCACGCCTCTGCTGGATCCACACGGTCCATTATGGTCCTTCCTAGCCACGTGCGGCTCTTTAAATCTCAACTGATGAACGTTAAATAAAAGTAAAAATTCAGCTCTACTTTTTTTTTTTTTAAAGATTTTATTTATTTATTTGACAGACAGAGATCACAAGTAGGCAGAGAGGCAGGCAGAGAGAGAGGAGGAAGCAGGCTCCCTGCAGAGCAGAGAGCCCGATGCGGGGCTCGATCCCAGGATCCTGGGATCATGACCTGAGCCGAAGGCAGAGGCTTTAACCCACTGAACCACCCAGGCGCCCCTTCAGCTCTACGTTTTAAGTGCTCAACAGCAACGTGGCTAGTGGCTACTGATTCGGACTGCGTGCAACATTTCCGTCACGGCAGAAAGTTCTAGGGGATGGCGCTGTGCTAGAACGCAGGCAGCGTGAAGGCCGGGACTCTCCCTGTCCTGACCAACACTCTACTCCCAACCGTACAATGGTGTGTGGTACACAGCAGTGTATTAAAGATATTCACTGATTTGGAGTGTATGTGTTCCAAAATGGTTTTTCTTGTTGTTTTTGTTTTTGTTTTTTAAATATTTTTTTATTTGACAGAGAGAAATCACAATTAGGCAGAGGGGCAGGCAGAGAGAGAGGAGGAAGCAGGCTCCCCGTGGAGAAGAGAGCCTGACGCGGAGCTCGATCCCAGGACTCTGGGATCATGACCCAAGCCGAAGGCAGAGGCTTTAACCCACTGAGCCACCCAGGTGCCCCCCAAAATGTTTTAAGGAACTTCTCATCCCCTTTACTTGTTAGCTCTTGTCGGGATTCCCCTTCGTGGAAAACTATCCGGATGTGAGCCTCTCTGACCTTCAACTTAAACGTCTACCCTAATCATCATGTGGCTGCTTTGCCCAGGGCAGATAAGAATATGGGGGAATTCAGGAACATTCCAGAGTAGTAAAGCTTCTCTGAAAGGTATAACCCAAGGAAATCGGTAACTTTGGACCAATAGGTTCTGAAGTCAAGGGATAACAACTGGGTCCCTAGCTAGTTTGGAAGCCCACCTGCTACGCCATTAAGCCTCCTCTCACAAAGCAGCCTGTGTCCTCTGCTCCCTGAGGAAGTATGGAATGTCAGCAAACAGGACACCTGCTGGCGGTCAAGGCCAGGAGAGAGATTAACAGATGCCCCTTTAAACTGGCTTAGCCCGGATGCTGGTGAAGGAAGCAAACGCTTGCATTCGTAATGCTTAGCTAAGTGGTTTGTGGGGTTTCCTACTCCGCTTCTGCTGCCCACACCTCCAAGAACTGGGGCTTTGCCATGACCCAAGTAAAATGAAAATGGAACTCAAATTGGAAATGCAAACGCAACATGGAATACATGAACACACTCAAAGCAACGTTACATCCTTCAAGTCGTCATCCGATCCCGACCACCACGCCCACGCTGAGCCGACTCCAAGGGAGAAGCTCGTCCTTCAGTTCGGCTCGAAAGCCACGAGACAGAGCACAGCTTAGAGTCGCACGCATGGCACTCCGAGGCAGTCTCTGGGGTCAGACGTCCTCTCGTCCACTCTGGTCTCCACTCCCTCCCCCAACCATCCATCGAAAATATCACCTGTCTGAGGGCAGAGGGTCACAGTCTTCTTTCATCCTCCAACAGACCCAGGACCGAGCCTAAGTGAGGCCTGTTGGATGCCTCGAGCTCGCAGTAGCATGCATTTACTGATATGGTCAGCTTCCAGATCTATGTGCTCCCAGATGGTAGTCTCGGATCGTTTGGACCCAGCACCCAGAGACCAGATGCAGGGGTCTGCCAACTTGGGGCAGCTGAGGCCCCACAGCCTGGATCCCAGAGGCTGGCCAGTCTGCCTCTGTCCACGGCCAGCTCCATTCATCACCTGCCACCAGTCCCCCCAAATCTGGGGCCCACTCCCACTCCACCCACCATTCCTAGCCCAAGAAGGCAGTTCACAGACAGCTGTGGACAGTGCCCCTCCCTGTGCTCCCAGAGGAGTAGGGGACTAGCAGCCTGAGTCCAGAGGAGAGGGCAGGCTGATGGGGGAGAGGCTGGGAGGGGGCGGAGCTGCCCCCATGTAGCCCCCCACTCTCCCTGCTGGCTCAGTGAGCGGAACAGCTGCCCTTAGCTGGGGGGAAACGCATGCAGCTCGAGACCCACGCGTTGTGGCAGAGGAAGGCTCCTCCGTACCGCCGTGGCTGGCACCTGCCTTTTTCCTTCTTGGGAGACGCAGCTTCGTATAGCTTCATCAAGAAGTACGTCTTACGCCTAGCCATTCGTCCATCGCTGCCCACCCTCCGGGCCCCTCCTCGCCACACCTGCTCCCGTCTCCCGTCTTCACTCCCTAGAGCCCACACTGACCGGAGGGTGCGCCCGGGTTCTGCGCCCATCCCTTCGCTCTGCTCCTCAAGGACGGCTCCCGCACCTCCAGAGCAAAAGCTACATCCTTCTGCCACAGTGCCCGACACCCCTGCTTTCAGCCACACCCACTCCCTCCCTGAGCCCCAGGGCCTTATTCCTGACTCTGCCCCTTGATTTGAACAATTCTGCGTGCTTAGCCTGGGTCCTTCCAACCACGATGTTCTGAGAGATGCTCGTACACGGACCTTCAAGGCTCTGGTTCCGGCTGCACCTAACGCTCTCCGGAGTTATGTGAAATAAAAGGTACCTTTCAAAAATTCCCTTTGCTTAAGCTAACTTGACTTTCTCTCCCTGGCAACCCAAGCAGTCCTGCCTAATAAGTTCTCTGAGGAAACATAAAAGCAGTTCTTTCATTTGCAGCGTTACTAATAGGGCCAGACAAACACGAGGGGCTCAGTAAATGCTAACAGTTTGGTGGGTTCCTAGATGCACAGCCTCACCCCCAGGGCTCTTGACCCCACCCTGGGCATTCAGGAGGGTGAGTGTCTGGCCGCGATGCTGTCCCAGATGCAGGAGCTCAGACACATGGCTCTGGGTCCACAGTTCCCCTCGCAGGTCGGATGGTGACAGAACAGGACTGAGTCAGCCCTGGGACACTGCCCCCCAAGCAAAACGCTCTTCTCAGGGCTGGACACAGACCCCTGCTCGTGTGCTCACTGCATTCAGCGAGTAGAGCGCAAGGAGAGAAGCAGAGCTTTCGAGTCGGGGTTCAAATCCCCCTCCTGCCAGCTACCAGCTCTAGGATCTTGGGTCAGGGGCTGTTCCCCAGCAGGTAAAATGAGGAGGGTCACAGCACCTAGGCCATCAGCCTGCTGTGGGTGAATGGGCCTCCTACCCTCCATGCTGGTGATGTCCGTCACGTTACTGGCTCTGTGTAGGGCACAGGGTGAGGCACCGGGTGGACAAGCTAATAAGACACTGGCTGTCGCCCCCAAGTTGCCTAGAGGTGAGAAACCTGAGAGGCCAGGGGAAGGGACATGACGTGTGTGAAAATGCAGTCACCCAGAAGCCTTGCCAATCCCCCAAACCAGGCCCATAAGGACACCCAGCATTGGGGCGGCAAAGCTCTAAGGAAGACAGATGGTCGGGGGCCCTTGTGGATGGAGGATGCGATGGGAGCTGGATGCCCAGCAGCCCCACCAGGCCCAAGTGAGAGCCCTTGGTCCTTCCGGCATGCCACATCACAGACTTACTGACCCAGGACCCGGGAGCCACTCCCCTGGAGGGCGAGCAGAAGGGCCAAGGCCTGGTGTGGGGACTCAGGGTCATGCTGTCATCGGAAGGCTTGGTCTGACAGGATGACCTCTAATCCCACGGGGCATG
Organism: Meles meles; assembly: GCF_922984935.1. NCBI lineage: Eukaryota > Metazoa > Chordata > Mammalia > Carnivora > Mustelidae > Meles > Meles meles. Next base: position 33,383,131 of record NC_060084.1, on the reverse strand, counting down.
AGCAGGAGATGGACACACACACACACTCACACACTCACACACGCTTCTCTAGAACCCATTTTGAGGTCCTGCAAATAAAGGAGTTTCTCAATACAGAATCTCCCATTATAGCAAAGACTGTGACCCCCAACCCCAGCTATAAAGTTAACCTTGGATTCTGGGCAGGGGAGCATCTCAAGACATTTTCTCTGCCACCTCTTTATATTTTCATCACACCCTGAACACATGAGGGGCCGACATGAATGGTCATTCGGGAACCAGAAACCAGATCCTAGCGAATTACCTTGAATTCCAGTTCCAAAATCAAGAGCGTGTCTTGGCTTCCCTGCTCACGGACGGGGCTCTGCCCTATCCTAGCCTCCATCCCTTCTCCTTGTCCAGAGCTGAGAAAGGCAGAAATCCCATGCACCTGCAGAGAGCCGTGTACATGCTCATGGGACTGGGATCCCACATGAAAACGGGAGGTTGGGATAGCCTTCTGCCAGCCTCACAACAGAGGTCACGGGTGCCTCCCCGCAGGCCGAGGCCTCCCCGGAAGTCCCCACAGGGCCTTTCTGCCAACAGACGCATGTCTTCAGAGTACAGCTCAAACTCCCGTCTCAAGAGAAACACGTCCTGCCTTCCTGCCGCTCATCTCCAGCCCCACGGAGGGACCTTGGCTCTTCTGCACCCAGAAACTCTCCTCCCCACGCCTAGCACCCTCACACCTGCTCACCACCTCTCTCTCCCCCAGCCCGGGCATTGCCTAGCGCCCAGCAAGGTGGACACAGTGGGAATCAAGGCTTGCCTCGGGGGAGGGGGCTCTCCAGAGAGAAACAACATTTACTCCCTGCCCACGGGACCAGGCACCAGGGACAAACACCTTCTCTAAGACAACACGTACAGCTTTTTTCCATTAGTCTCCCACCTCACACGAATGAAGGCGGAAATAAAACCAGGTACTCGACACAATCCTATTGTCATGTTGTTTTTTTAAAGAGGAGTGTGTCACTACGTGTGTGTGCTTTTTGAAAGAATCAGTGAATGGACACACACAAAGGCATTAGAGGGTCACCTCTGGCTGGCAGGCAAGCCACCGACCTCTCTGAACCCCAGGAGAACCAGACGAGGCAGCCTGCAAAGCACTGATTTTAATGCAACCATCAGCTATTAGTACAATCATCTCAGCATCATCCTGAGGTCACTCTCCTTGTTACTCGGCTGTATTTTCTAGATTTCCTGCAAGGAGCATGGGCAGCTTTTGTAATAAATAGAATAACAGCTTTAATTTTGAAAAAATTAACGTCCTGATTAATGACGAAGACAATGACAGCAACTACGGTGGCCCCTCTCTGGTGTCCCCATCTGAAAGGCGAGGTGGTTGGACAGAGGCCTCCATGGCCTGGCTCAGCCCCTGCTCTGTGGTTCTCCCCATCAGACCCTCTGGGTGGTGGCAGCAGGCCATACTCAGCTTGTCGTTGCCTGTCGGTCCCTGCCTGTCCCCTACCTCAGTCCCTGTCAACAAGGCTCAGTTCTATCACCTGTCCAGTGGGATGGGCAGGTCACTTTCCAGGTCTGGATTCTGCCACTGTGTGTCCGGGAAAATCAGCTCTCTGTGCCCCAGTTTCCCCATCTGTAAAACGGGGATAGGGGTGCAATGCAGAGGCACACATACAGCTTGGAGTGCACCGGCCAGGCCCTCACCAGCTCCCAAGCATGGCTGGGAAGGCGCTCTGGGGAAGCACGCGTGGTTGTCCCTCCCCACGCTGGGCTGCCCGTGAGCTGACTTGGGCTTTGTTGCAGACTCAGGCTTCAGAGGCCAGTGGAGCATGGCTGGTACGACTCACGGCCTCAAGACCAGAGGCCCGAAGCAGCGGGGAGATTGAGAGTGAGGTTCCAAGTGGGTGAGAGAGACGTCAAGGAGGCCATGACCCCTCCTAAGAGGCTGGAGGCCCCACGACCCAGTCCAGCCGTGATAGGCCAGCGCTGCCTCTGGCTCTCCCGCTCTCTCTCCCTCCTCGCCGGGGAGGCGATGGCTCCAACGGCTCAGCAGGCCAGATGCAGCCTGCCCAGATCTGCGCCCTCCGTGAGATTGAAGATGACAGGCTCCAGGGGCCGGGAGGAGCTGGGTCACAGGAAACTTGGCAACGAGAAGGGCAGGGGCAACAGCTGGGCTCACAGGACCTGGAGTCACCCCCCCCCCCCCGAGGGCCCAGCGAAGGGCTCCTCCCCTCACACCGTCAAGTCTTTAAAGGAGTTCTAAGTGCTCCCAGGCCGAGGCTGGGGTCTGACCACTGCCCCTTCCCACGCCACTGGCTTCCAAAGAGACAGTAGAAAGTGGTCCAAAGACCCAATATTTGTATTTCGAATGCTAATTTGACATAGAGGAGTGGGCATGGGGGAGTGTTTATAATCAGCACTCCAATAAGCCCACAAATGACGCCAGTATTTTATAAGCTTGTTAGAGACAAATCACCCCTCAGCTGATATTTACTTACTGATGAATCATAAAAGGGCTCAATACACAGAGTACATCCAAAAAGAATGTCTTTCTCCAGGTCCATCTTTGGCAAGAATGTTGGGAGTCCAAGCCCACTGTGCCGCCCCCACAGCACCTGTCCCCAGCCCCCCCTCCCACTCCCAGCAGCCTCCCAGGGGGCAAATCATTGGCACCAGCACCAGCTCCATGTCTCCCCGCCCCCCACCCATCAACTGGCCTAATCGGAGACTCAACCCGGCACTCCGGAGGCAGCTCTGTCCTTCTGCCGCCCCCGGAGTCCTCTGCGGGAGCAGATCCAATCCAGCTAATTTGCATAATGATGAAGCCCTCCAGTGCGGGCTGGGTCTTAGGAGGGTTGGGAAGAAATATGCCCTGTCCTTTGGAGAGGCACACAGAAGGCTCGGTGCAGCCCGGGAGGAATGGGGCGCCTGGCGGGTGGGCGGACGCGGTGAGGAACCGGCAGCTCGCCCGCCAAGGACAGCTCAGCTCTGTCGCCCGCTGAGCCCATGTCCAGCTGGCCCAGCAAAGGAAGCGCTGCCCAGGGCTGTAAACCAGCAGGAAGAAGGCTCAGAGTGCCAGCTCCAGACTCGGGCTGGACAGACCCAGGTCATAGCGACCGCCACTCACTGGCCGGCTGACCTTGGGAGAGCCACTGACCTCTCTGATCTCAGTAGGGCCAGACAAGGCAGCCCACAAAGTACTGCTTCCAAAGCACAGACAGAATGCAGGAAACGCCAGCCATTATCACGGTGACATCGTCATCTGTCCATTTGTTTATTCCGCAAATGCCAGGGATTGTGCTGGGGAGTCCGGGAGACTCGGGGACACGTATCCTGCCTCTAAATCACCTCTGGTGACAAGACCATTCACAGGTGCAAAGGTGAGGGCTGCACTTGCCCTTGAGGGGAGGCAGTGTGGAAAGGGGGCGTGTGGGAGCCACTGGAGGGCCGTCATGTTCTGCTTCTCAGTCTGGATGTGTTCAGTTCTGCAAATTCATCAGACTGAACATTTATGATTTGTGTATTGTTCTGGACATACGTCAGACTTCAATAAAGTTTGCAGAAAAACCTCTGGGTTTCTGGGTTTATGGATACATAACACCAGGCAGAAAAATTAGCTGCTTAAGAAGGGTGGATTTAAAAAATAATAAAATGAAAAGCAAAAATAAAAAATAAAAATAAAATAAATTTAAGAAAGAAAGATAAAATATTAGGGACAGGAACTGGCCAAGACGAAGAGGGAAGAAATTCCTTCTATGTGCAGGGTGGGGATCACTTTAGCACAAGTCCGGTACATAATGGGTGCTCGGTAGATATCTGTTAAATGACTGAGTGAGAGAGTGACAAATGGCTTCCTGGAGGAGGCGGTCTTGGAGGAACAGGTTTGGATGAAAAAGCAGGGAGGGCATTTAGCAGGGGACCGTCTGCAGGGGCAAAGGCCCTGGAGTGGGGGCACCTGGGTGGCTCAGTGGGTTAAGTCTCTGCCTTCGGCTCAGGTCATGATCTCGGGGTCCTGGATCAAGCCCCGCATCTGGCTCTCTGCTCAGCGGGGAGCCTGCTTCCCCCTCTCTCTGCCTGCTTCTCTGCCCACTTGTGATCTCTCTCTCTCTGTCAAATAAATAAATAAAATATTTAAAAAAAAAAAAAAAAAGGCCCTGGAGCGGCTTTGCTTTAATGACAAATGCTCCCTGGGCCAGGTGCCGCCTGGCCCAGCAGTGATCCCAGGGGTGGGGTGTCTGCCTTTGCTGGGCTCACAGTCTGAGAGGAGTCAGACATCCAAGAAGCAATTTCAGGGGGGTCAGATCCTTCCCTCATTCTACAGATACTGCCTGAGTGTCCAAATGCAGAGACAGTGCTGGGGGCTGGGGACACGCGGGTGAACAGGACGGCAGGGCCCCTGACCTCACAGCCCTCGCTGCCTCTCGCAAGTAATTGCTTTTTTAAAAATCCAGTGTGAACAACACAACAAACTTAAAGCTAGGCTAGCTTTGCATGGAGTGAGTCACTAATTATTACAGAGTTGCTATGAGGCTGGCACTATTTTTATGCCCATTTTACAGATGCTGATACTGACACTAAATGAAGTTAAGCAACTGATCCAAGGTCACAGCGCTTTCCGATGAGGTTGCCGCAGGACTGAGACGTGGCTTTTACCCTCTGCACTGTCTCTGCTGGTCAAGGGACCAAAGATGGTTCTTTGGACTCTGTAGAACATTTTCCACCCATGTCTCTTTCACAGCCTTGGGAGAAAGCCAGACAGAAGCACCCAAAATGGGTTCTTAGACCCATTTTGCAGATGCGAACCCTGGTTTTCTAAGCACTGGGCCCCAAAAGGTGGTAAGTGACAATGGAAATGAACCCCAGGGACTCAATTCCTTGTCCTTGCACTCTCCCCAGTCCGATGCTGCTGGGCAGGCCAGTGGAGGCTGTCCAGAAGAGGAGGGGCCAGGCAGGCTTGGCAGGGGCACATCCAGCATGCTGGGACCCAACATGTGCAAGCCCGGGGCCCTGACCCCACAGGACCACCCCATCTCGTCGACCCTGCTCAGAGCCCATGAACTCCATGGGCAACCTTCCTAGCCCTGCCCACCTTGCACCAGCCAGGGGGAACCCCCAACTCCACCCACTCCCTGCCCTCAGCCCCAGTGAGAAAAGCAATCACAGCTGGAGCAATGGCTCATGCTGAAACAATTCTCCGAAGCTGCCTGGGAGCAGACGTCGCTGCTTTAATGGCGATTTTGCAGTTTGGGGTGCAAAATTATTTTCCATGGCACATGGGGAGTGGGCAGAATGGATTTGCCGGTGCTGAGCTGAGGTCCTGCATCCCAAGCAAACCCACGCAGACGCTGGCCACGACTGGGCTTGAGGAGTCTCAGCCGATACAGCTCTGAGATAGGACTAGTAATTATTACCATTTACTAAGTGCTGACTATGTGCCCCACATTATGCTAAATGCTTTCCATCTGGGATGAGCTCATAAAATCTCTACGAGGAGGTAACAGTAAGCGATGGAGCCCAACATTCCAGCCACAGAGCTGTGCTCTTAACCCCTGGGCCGCACTAACTTCCTGAGCATTATTAATTATGACCATTGGTAGGATAGGGATAAAGGTAATTGGAGTCAATACTTCATTTCTGTTATTTGCCAAGCACAGAGCCAGGTGTTAGGAATATAAGCACGACTAAGAACTAAATTGTCTGCAAGAAGTAACACATGATTATACCTACAAATGCAGTAGTCTTATCGCTGAGACTATCTTTAACGATTAAGCACATGACCAGCACACAGTGAGTCCACAGTGTGTGTCTTTTAACTAAGAAAAATAATTTTTTTTAAAAGGGGATCATATTTTCCTTCCCTACTCCACTCCATTTCAAACCATGGCCCTCAACACACACACACTCAAATAGTTACTTCCCCACTTTCATACAGTGATCCTTTAATGAAAAAAACCAGAGAAGCGTGTCCTTGGGTAAGTTGCTTTCCCTCTCTGAGCTCAGAGTCCTCATTTGTGAAAGGAGAAGGCGGGAACAGAGAACTCACAAGGTTCCTCGGGGACCAGAGGATCAGGGGAAGGGCGAGTCCCCATCCTAACTGTAAAATGCCCTGACAGATAGCTGGAGGATACAAAGGCATAAGCATGCGAGAATTTCATTGGAAATTTCAAGGTTCAAACTCAAGGGCCAGACCTCAGAAAGAGATGGGCATAGAGAGCACCCAGCAGCAGCTAAAGAAATGTTTCTCTGGAAGCTCAAGAGGTCGTTGGGATACAGCAGTAAATGCCACAGCTAAGAGGCTGAATTTTAATGCTTTTGGAATATTCCACACAATCCCTACCCCTTTCTATTGATTATATGCAGACCCTACCCTAGCTGCCCTATCCTCAAAGGCAATTGAATTTCTGACCTTTGTTGAAGAAAACTTGTTCTTCCGAAGCAAGGCAAGAGGGAGGAAAGAGCATATTTTTAACTGGGATGCATGGATGCCTGATGCCTCTAAAGCTGTGTGACCTTAGGAAAGTCACCTAACTTCTCTGAGCCTCGGTTTCCTCCCTACCAATAGTGGGCACACATCTGTATCTACTTGATGTTCTTTCTGGGGGAGGCGGGACGGTATCAACCAGGCTCCTGGCCCTCGCAGCACCCTGAGGAAAATCATGAAGGGCAGGGGAACCAGCAGACACCTGTATCAGTTAGCGTAGGGAGGGAAGCATGTGGTAACAAGCAACCCCAAAGCGCGAGGGCTGCAGACAACAAAGGTTCATTTCTCATTCGCCCTTCATGCCCATCGCAGGGGATCTGCCCGTGGAAATCAGTCAGACACCCATGGTATGGGAGCACCCGCATGTCTGGCCTCGACAGCTGCCGTGAACTCTCAGCTCTCGGGGCAAAATTAGCCACTCGGTCCCACCCAAGACCAGGAGGCGGGGCTGTGTCACCCTATCACGTGGCAAAGGATGACAAGCCACACAGCCACATTCACAAGAGCGCTGAGGCTCACCGGGACCTCCAAGAATCTCGAGACAGGCAGGTGTCAGTCGGGAGTATAGGAAAGAAAATGCCACCTGAGCACCCCTGATAGTGACAGAGTCACTCAGAGAACGTTCCAGCACACCCAGGCCCAGAGTCTGGAGGGGCGAGGAGCCCACACTGCACTGTCTCCCCCCGGGCTGCTCCAGCATGGAGAGTGGACCCCCACAGAGCATCTCCAGTCCCCGCACCCTCTCCTGAAGGCGGAGGTGACGCGCTCCTCCCGGCCACCCGGCTCTCCGAAGAGCCCGCCAGGTAAATGCCATGTGCTGTCCTGGGGCTTCCCGCAGAAGTCGCTCCTGACGATAATGGCTTTCGGAGGCTATGCAACCGCACGCCTGGCATCTGAAACGTCGTCAGAGGCCAGGTGCTGCATCTCTAATTAGGACGGGGATTTTTTTTTTTTCACCCCACACAGAATTTACATAATTGGGAAGGAGGTTACGAGGAGGATCCTCCCCACTGATGGTGCGTTTTCCAGGCCCTCCTTCCACTTCCCCTTGCTCACTTCAAATTTAAGGGAGAAATGAATCGATTTGAATTTTTTGAAATTAATTATCATCATCGCCATGGAAAACGTATCCGCTGCCTTCCTCCGGGAGTGGAGAGAGGAGGGGGGCGATCTCCCGTGGAGAGGAGCCCTGGGAGGTGACACACGGTCCCCCCACCACCACCACTGTTGCACTCTTAAAGAGAAACCTCACCTCACCCAGCCTCACCCAGCTGGTCCTCAGAGTCCCTCCCAGATTGGTCTGAGCAATTCTTCAGAATTTTTTTAGCAACCAAAATTAATGCTTTAAAATGTCACTTGCTACAGTAAAATTTATCAACATTATTATATACCATAGAAACTGCCATCCCAGACAAATGCACGACATTAAAATTTGGTCTAGAGCTCCCCAGAGGAAACGTTTGCTGCAATTTGTATAACAGTTTATATATTTATGCTATTTAATGGTACAAAGCAATAATTATGACTTCATTCACTGATAAGCAACGGCATTACATAAATCTGATGCGGATTTAGAACATGCCAGCCCTGACACCAGTGTACTAGTTGTAAATTATGTTGCCGTTAAAAAAAAAAATCCAAGCAAATATGAAGGAGCAGCGGGAAACTAATAATGCATCTCCAGCTGTTCCAGTTAACCTGCAAATGTGGCCATCTGCACCTCGGGAGAAAGAGAAGGGGAAGGAGACGGGAAGGCGGAGCGGTGCAAGGGGAGAGGGGGAAGAAGCAGCCGTCTGGAAGCACAAAGCTTTCCCCCCGGACATCCAACCAATGACCTTGCTCCTCTCCACACAGCCGAATGCGCCCAGATCGGGAAAAGTTCCCGAAGAGCGGAGGGTCCCCTCTCCGCCGTGCCTCTGACCCTCACACCTGGCCCCACGCGCTCTCGGCCCCTCGCCAAAAATACGACTCTGATGTCATCCTTCCTTTCCCTGCCCTTGCAGGACGCTGGGCCTCCGCCCCTGAGTCCCTACTTCCGGCAGCACAAACATCACCAGGCAGCTTCCTGGATAACTTATTTCGTTCCTTGTCCTTTTCTTTCTTTCTTTCTTTCTTTTTTTTTTTAAAACACGCCTTCACGAACCCATTTTGCATTGTTAAGGAAAGGTGGGATGGGGGAGGGTGGCAGGAGAAAAAGTCCTAATTGTCATAGAGGTGTGCCCACTTCACGAGGTTCAAAACGGAGCCAGGGGCGCCTACTAAAGGTCCGCACTAAGCAAAGACAGAAATGCTCAGACAGCTGCAGGTGACAGGTCCGGTGCCCTGGGACCATCAGCCAGGTTCCCAGCTGCTGGGGCTCCGTGGCTCTCAGCTCCGCCCAGGGAGTATCATGCCACAGAAGTGGTTCCGTGGGTGACAGAAGGCTGCTCAGCCCATGTCTGACCCTGCCAGGGCCCTCCCCGCAGAGGGCATAGAGGATCTCCCCCCAAGACGGGCACAGGGTTCTGCTCAGGTACGCATCTCCCCGTCAACCCCACATCAGCTGCGCCTCCCTGGGACGATTGTTGGGCTGTGCAGGAGATCAAAGGCACTGCAGGCTGTTTTCTCTCCTCCCGTCCAGAGGAGGAAGACCTAAAAGATGATAGATCTGGTACCTTACCCCCTCCCCCATGTCTAAGGGTGGATATACACCTGTATGTGCGTACCAGCTGGCAAAAGCATGTACTGGGCACTCGTGGATGACCACATCCCACGGCGCCCTCATTGAATCCTCCTAACAACCCTTTGTGTTGGACATTGAATGACTCTCACTTTATAGATGAGAAAACTGAGACATGGAGAGATAATTAGAACTTGCCCAAGGTCAACGCAGGTAGTGAATCACGCTTTTGAACCATAAAGTTTAGAAGAATGTTTTTAGGCCAACTAATGCGTGTTTTTTCACATTTTTAACTGTAATCTATAGCAAAGAAATAGCTACGCATGACCTAGTCACACACTAACAGACATACGCGAAACCAAAAAAAAAAAAAAAAAATTAAAATAAATTTTAATATAACTACATGTTAGCTTCCTAAGTGTGATGTCTTCTGGTATTTTCTTTCCTTTTGCTTGTACTTTTCCTTCTCCCTTTCCTTCCCTTCTCTTCCCTTTCCTCCCCTTCCCTTCCCTCTCTTTCATTCCATTCTGTCCCATCCCATGCTCTGCTCTGCCTTACTAATTCCTTTTTCATTTCATTGAGTGTGACTGTCCCGAGTTGATTTCATGATTTGCTGGCGGGTTAGACCCCACCACGGGAAAAACGTTGGCTGCTTCAACTCCCTCATTTTATAGAACAGAAGCTGAGCTCAGAGAGTGCAGCCCATTTTGCAAAGATCACATAGGTTTGCAGGCCTTCCAGAAGCCAAGCCCAGGCCTCCGGCCCCCTCTCCACCAAGCCTTGCAGTGCCCCTCATCCCTAAGCCCTCCCTGGGCTTGCCAGCGCTCACTGCCGAGCACACCGAGGGCAAGAGGGTCCCTGGCCCCTTTGGGGGCCTGCCCGTAGCTGGGCACAGGAAAGGGCACTGTGTGTGGATGAGGTGAGGCACGGGGACAACAAGGACACGGGGACAGGACAGGGCCCCACATAGAACTCCCATTCGGTCAACAATTTTGGAGCTAGCTTGACCCAACCCGTCTCCCTGTGAGGGCCACCACCCCCTGCCCCACAGCTGGCTGGCAAGAGTCCACACGATAGTCCACAGGCAGGGCTGGACACACCAACGGGCAGGGCATGTCCCCCACGATGGTCAGCGCTCCTCCTGGCTCCTGCAGGGAGTCCTCCACGGCGGGGGATGTGGGGACTCAACACACCGTCACAGACACACAGGGAGGACAAAGTGGGGTGCTTCTCGCCAGGCCCCGGGTAGAATCAGCACAGCCTCCCCAAGGCTTGTATTCCCCCTTGACATCTTTACATACCCAACAGACTGGCCATCCCATGGCCAGGTGCATCCCCACAAGGAAGGCCCGTCTGGGGGACAACACGTGAGAGTCATCCCTCCTTCCTGCTCACAACTTCCTACCATTTTGGCTAAATGATTTTGCAACTAAGAAAACAACGTTTCTTGGCTGCTCCAATTTTCCCAGATCTCCAACAGCACCGGTTCAAACGTCCAGCCATCGGCTTTCCGCCATCACAGGCCTCTCCCTTCAAGTCCAGTCGCCTCAGTCACTCCGGCAAGCTGCGGGGCCTCGGTTCCTCTCAGGACCTCAAATCACAACCCACTCCGTCCCCCAGCACATCCGCTCATTCACAAGACAGCTCGAAGTATCGAGGACACGGGCCTTTTATTTTTATGGTCTAAGCGGCATCAATTCCAAGAACTAGAAAAACAGTCCCTCAGTGGGAACCTATTCAGTGGCTCGCCCGGAAGGTCCTGGAGGCCAGGGTAGTAGCACCGTCTTCTTCACAGCCCGGGGACAAAGGACAGCCAGGCCTGAAGGGCGGGGTCAAGGCTGCACACACTTCAAAACGCTCAGGGTGCAACGAGCCCGGACCCCGGAGGGCCGGCTCTTTCCCCACTGGAAGAGTAAGAAAGCCCTCAGGAGCACGGGGGGCTTGGGTAGGGGAATGGGCTTGAACACAAGGCCCCGGAGGGAAGATGGGGTTGTGCCCGCGATTCTGGACCGGCAACGTGTTCTCACAAGCGGGTCAACCAAGCAGCCCCCGACTCTGGCTGCCACTCCAGCCCTCAACCCACAGCTGTGATTTTCTCTGAGGGTCACATTCTGTGAGTGTGGGGGGTGGTTGGTAATGAGTTCCCAACATTTAAAACAGCCAGAAGTTTTATATTAAAAAACTGGATTGGGGGCATCTGTCGAAAACCCAGAACATTTGGACTCTCCAAGATCCCCCAGGACCACAGTGGTGAGGCCCAGGCTCTCTGCTAGGACACAGGAGCCCCGAATGTCCCCAGGCAGGCCACCTCACTTGCTGTCATTCATACCTCGCCCCTCGTAGACACAGAGTCGGCGGCACCTGAATAACCAGGTAGAAGAAAGGCAGAGGAGGCCCAGGTTCCAGGTCCGACTCACTGTGTGTCCTTGGACAAGCCCCTGCCCCTCTCTGGGCCTCAGAGAAAGCTGTGCAGGGAAGGGGGTAGAAGTCCACCACTCACGCACACGGCGCCCCCACGATGCCCCCTTGGGCTCCTTCAAATGGTGAGAAGACGGGCTGGAGCGAGAGGGAGGTGCCCGTGTGTCCCTGCCACCAGCCCCGCCGCCGTCCCCAAGGCCGTGCTGACGCCACTCCTCGGCAGCCTGATATGAATATTGTGTCAGAGACTAGAGATATTAAGAATGACAATGCATTATTACTGCAGCAGGAAAATCTCCTGAGTCCTAGAGACAGGATTTCGAAACCCTCAGCCAAAAATCAATAGTAATGCCCAAGAATTTATAAAAGAAGCACGTCAGTCTGCATTTGAGAAGACACACTTTCGGTTTCTGGCTAAACCAAAGGGACAAGCGCAAGCATGTCATTCCGGAAGGGCAGGAAGAAAAAGAGAAAACCACATGCGTGATCCCAGGTGATAGAAGGCACCTCGCAGCCTCTCATTCGGAAGCCAGGCTGGGAGCCCTCAAGGTGAAAGAGACCCTCGGGGCACCCCCTTGCCAGGGTTCCCTCTGACCCATCTAGGAGGAAATAGGGATGCAGGAGAACGCATTTCCCTGGCCACTCCGGGCCCACTGTGTCCTGGAGATCAGTTAACAGGGAGAGCTAGAACATACTGTCCCTAGACCTGAAACCTAGACCGTTAGGTCTATCCCCAGCCCTAAAATGGGTACAAAATAGTGGCTCTCTCGGGATTGTCATGACGGCTGAAGTTCATTTTACAAAACCAGAGGCGCTTTCGGGAGCATGAAGACCAAACACAAAGGGCATGAGCTCTGAAGGCCAAAGGAGCTGGGCTCAAATTCCGACTCCACCGCGGGAAAATGACAACAGTGACACTTACCTTACCTTGCAGGGACATTATAAGGGTTAGGGGATGACGTGTGCCTGGTGTCTGGACCAGTACTGCGTCTCAATAATGGACAGCAGCTTCAAGATCATGGTCATTAAAAATACAAACAAATAGAAGGTATTACGACCTTCAATCTGATACGTATTTCTTCATAACAATCACTCTTAGATCAGCTGATGGGTTTAAAAGTCTTCGTGAATTATGGTTTCTCGCGGGTACAAAGCTCTCCACTTTCCGAAATGCTTCCACAGCCCTTTTCTTGAGTGACGACACTCACAAGATGAAGTGAGGGAAAGATTCCCCATTTGACAGAAAACAGAAGCCCCCAAGGGTAATAGGATGGGACCAGAGCTCAAAGTCGTGTTTCCAACAGTGACAGGGGAAGGGTGTGGCTCCTCCTAGCACAGTCCCTCCCTGGGGGCAGAACAACCCACACCCTATCCCTAGCACCCATTCTGTTTCTGGGCTTCCTCGTCCCCCCAAAACGATGACTTCTTTTCTCTCCTCTGTAAGGACTGAGACTATGGCATGTCCACGCTGACAGAGCACCAAAGACCATCCTATGTGTCTCCCAAACCCAAGGCCACAAGTGAGCAGGACATACATCACCATAGCTGCCACCTCCAGATTCTCAGCAGAAGGACAGGAAGTTCTAGGGCTTGCTAGAACACGTCCCCCCACCCCTCCGCACTCTTAGACCGCCTCGATGGCCATACTCACTCAACCTCTTCAAACAGGTGACAGAGGACAGAGCTCCCCAAATCCCAGTTAATTCCCAAACAGGCTGGCTGAACCCCCTCTCCCTGCCTGGTCCTAGACAATTGAACTGAATTTGGATGGGGTGCTCTAAGCGCTAGGAATCGACGAGGCAATGGCTGATGTGTGCCCAGGTACCCCGAGGGCCAGCCATTCAGAAGAATTCCACTTGTTTTCAGAGAGCAGTCACATCAGTATAATCCGACAATCCTACATCACCACTTTGGCATAAATGGTTGTTTTCCCGCTTGGCCGTCAGCTCTGTGAGGCTAGGGGCTCAGACTTTACTGGATTGTTTTTACTTGGACTTTCTGCCAATATGAAAGCACTGTGTGGTTGTTCTAGGAAATTCGCAAAGCACTAAGACAGATAAAGATCACCCTCGAAAGCAACCTGAGGATTTTGAAGGGTCGGGAGTGGGAGGTTGGGGGAACAGGTGGTGGGTAGTAGGGAGGGCACGTATTGCATGGAGCACTGGGTGTTGTGCAAAAACAATGAATACTGTTATGCTGAAAAAATAAATAAATTTAAATACTGGAAAAAAAAAAAAGATCACCCTCGATTCCCCTCTCTTTGAAAGCTACTGTCAAGGTTTTGGTCTATTTCGCTCTGGAGACATAAATCTTACGTGAAGTTACATGAGATCTTAAAGACAAAACCACCTGGCACGATTCCTGGTATACAGCTGGTGCTCAACATGTATACATTGAAGAATGATGTGAGACAACAGTCTAAGAATAAGTGAATTAGAACGTAGGGGTATTGAGTCCGTGCAGTCCAAATGGCGTCTTCAAATTAAGGGCTTTGTCAAGATGGTGGTTGGGATCTTAGACACCTCACCAAGGAGTTTCCTTTCTTTGGTATTTTGTATGTTTATTTCATAATTAATTGCTAAAAAAAATTTTTAAAGACATCTCATGGATGGGGACAAACACACCTACACTAAACACAGGGTAGGGTTGGATATAAACAGCAATAAAAACAAAATGCACGGGCCATTCCTTAACAGTCCTTCATGTTCATGTCACAGGTCCCTCCTGCTCAAATGCCAGCCCTTGCTATGAGGCAGAAGCCCCTGGTTCCCAGGGGGAACCTCTCCAGTCTATGCCTGGAGTACTAAGGCGTTCACTCCAGGCTGTGGAACACCGCCTGGCACTTGGTGTCACTCGGCAAACAAAACCAGCACTCAACGGAGGTTTTACTATGTGCCGGGCACTGTACCAAGCACCTTGTAAGTAGTATCTCATTTAATTTCTGCAACACGCTTGAGCTAGCCTCCATTATTTTTCCCCGTGGTACAGACTAAAAGGGTTAACTCACAGGTTAAGTAGCTTGCTTGCCCAGGGACATAATACTAGTAAGTGACAGGGATTGGATTTGAATTCAAGAAACCGGATTGTAGAACTTCTGCTTTTAATTCCTGAGCTATAATGTTTCAGGGATTACAGACGGATGGGTGGATGGAAAGGATGGTGGGTGAGCGGTTACATGGATGGTAGATGCAAGGATGAACGAGCAGGACGATGAGTGTCGAGGTGACTAGATGGGCTGGTGGCTGGAGGGATGTGTGGATGAGAAGAGAAGGATGATAATGAACGGATGGGGGGGTCGTAGAGAAATACATCATGGGTTGATGGCGGATGGATCGTGGTCATGCACCTGTCCCTTAACCCAGTGCCTTAGCACTCGGGCATAACCAAGGGGATGGCCCAAAGGTCACTCCCATCAAAACTACAACATGACGGCCACAGGCTGACTCCCCTCTCCTCTCATCTACGAATTCTCTTCACCCGACTCTCCCGAGGGCTGAGTTTTCAAGCCCACCAGGCAGGAACATCTCCCTGGCCCCTTGGAGCTTCTCAGTTATGGA
Source organism: Meles meles (assembly GCF_922984935.1). Taxonomy (NCBI): domain Eukaryota; kingdom Metazoa; phylum Chordata; class Mammalia; order Carnivora; family Mustelidae; genus Meles; species Meles meles. The sequence goes on along the minus strand of NC_060084.1, from coordinate 33,368,037 downwards.
GTGCAGGGGACTTCTGGGGCATCAGGAACAGAGTCACCGCGGCGGGTCAAGGCTGCTCAGAGCATCTGCTTGCACACCGAAGACAGACTTGGCTTTTGTTCACTTCATTCCCTGTGGCTCTTCTCACCCTTCAAGGCAGAGTGAGGCATCCCCCCTTCTCCAAAGCCCTGCCCTTCCCCTAGAACCTTCTGTCCATTTGCTGTCAGCAGAATCGGATGGCCCTTCCTTAGCGCTCGCGTACCCATCTTCTTACCCTGGCAGCTCTCACATTGCTTTGCTGGCTTGTCCTCTCCTACAGGCTGATCAACATGAGGGGGCAGGTTTTGGCCCATCCACTGAGGCCTCTGCACACCAGGAACTCGATCCATACGTGTGCAATGGATCCCAATGCCCAGAACACAGACCTCCAAGGACTCCTCCCCCATCCCTCCCAGCCAGGAGCAAACAAGGGTCCAGCCACCCCCACCCCCTACCCGGGGGCTGCAGACACCGTCCGCCTGCAGTTACTTCTTTATCCACAAGAGAGCACCGTGTCTTGGAGCACCACACAAGTCCTTTTGTAAATGCCTGGTGTACTTACAGAACACTGTATAACTCAAAAATTATAATTAAAATGTCTTAGCTCCTGTATTTATAGTAACATTTAAACTACTGTGCTTTCTTGAAGTCAGTCATTTACTTGAGAACAGCACACTTTATGGTGAACAGATCTTTGAAACAGTACCGCGGGGATCTAGCCCAGGCACATGCAACTCAATATATGTCAACAGCTGTAAAAATATTGGTGGGAGAAGCCAGGGAAAAAAAGCCAGGAGCCCAGATCAAGTGCCCTGTCTCTCACATCTGACTGTTTTCAGCTGCTCCCTCCTCCTCCAAATAATTGGGCCATTTTGGTGCCCGCTGTCATACAAGGCGGGCCCTCTTTGAGGCTGGATGATCAAAAAGGTTATAAATGAGAATGATTTCGATGTCGGCGGCCTGGAGAGTGACCAGGGCGTGTGCGGCGGCAGAAGGGCCCGTTCTAATCTTACCAACTGCACACCGCCTCGGAGAGCATTCCTAGGGCGCAAGCAGCTCCCCAGGGTGAGGCCACGGTAAATTCCACCTAATCCCTTCTGCATACAAATGAGCGCCTGGCAGGAGGATGGGGGCCAGACGCTGCAGCCCAGTGCCTGCTCCTCCTCCCCGGGTTGGCTGTCTTTGCTGCACAAACAATCAGTGACAGAGGAGAGGGCTGCGGGCCGGGCGGAAGGAGGCGGAGGCACCTAGGGGCTGGGGCAGGTGGTGCCGGGGCAGTGCTCCGGCCCTCGGACCCCGTAGTCCTACAATGGGTGCACAGAACCCAGGAAGCCAAGGGCGGCATGGCCAGAGGCTGGATCTGGTGAGGGAATGAGATATTCCTTCACCTAAGGGCCACGGGACACATGTCTATTGCAGGATCGGGTGAGCTGTTCGGCCATGGGGCGGCTGGGCAGGCATCCAGTCCTTCCCGACGCCTGGCACTGGACGCAGCTCCTCTCCCAGGCAGAGCACACAGTGTCAGAGGGGCCCCTCTGGGATGAACGGGGTCCAGCAAGCAGGGAAGATCAGGAGGGAAGAGCTTCTACCCTGCCATCTCTCAGGAGAGCTCCAGCTCCTCATTACCCCCCCAGACTGTGCTAGCAAGGCAGCCGAGGGCTGGAAGCTGGGTTTGAGGAGAGGGCCTGAGGGTGGGAACCCGGGGGCCCTGAAGCAGTAGAGTGATCGGAACCAGCCCAAGGACCAAGGAGGGAAGGGAAGCGCGTCTGGCCGCAGAGAAAGTGAAACAGACCAGCTGGGACCAGAGTCATGGTGTCGCTCCTAGCACAGGGCCTCTGAAGTCAGGTTTGCCTTCCGTAAAGTAGAAACGAGGATTGTTTTTGAAATCAATTCGGAGGCCCATGGTCAACGTTCTAAGGCAGGTGTTCCTAACTTGGGCTCATGGATAGATCCTGAGGGCCCCTGGAATAGTGGGTAAAGCTCACAGCCGCATAGCATTTGAGCCCTGCAACCTCTGAGTAACGCTAAAGGGTGATTTAAATGAGCTAATACATATGTAAAGCACCGAAACTGTTCTAGGCCCATCACTCAAGCAGTATTAGCTAGTGTCATGGTGTTTATTCTGGTGGGGGAGAAAGTCTCACAGCATGAGCAAAGGTTCATGGTCACCACTCCACGCTGGCCTGGCAGAAGTCCCAAGTCACTTCCCAACTTGGATGATCCAGGATAAGGGGAGTCAGCCCAGAAGTGGCTGAGGGGATCACCCCATATTGAAGGGAAATCATGCCCTTTGCGCAACCGGGGACCCATCCACAGATCCAGGCACATGAGCACATCTACACACCTCAAAAATTATCATTTGCCCAATTCTCCCAGAGATACACGCACACACACAAATACACACACACACACACACACACACACACACACACACACACACAAACACCTTCCATGAAAATCGGCAGGAATTGCACATTTTGAGGACCCAATTAGGCTCAGTGTGTATTTGACAACCTTTCAACCTCCAAAAGACATTTATTTTTACAACGCTCCCCAGCTGAGAAATTACTAGGTTCCTGACGTTCCCTGAATCGTCTTGGCATCGGGAAGCACCAAGGTGTATCTAGGAGTGAGGAATGGGGACCCCCTTGGCCAGGCCCCGCAATGCCTGTCATGACCACTTGGAAAGTGGGTCTCGGAGGTGGGGGTTGTTCAAAGTGGGGCCACATCCTGAGCTGCTGAGGAGACTCCGGAAGTCCTTCCCAGCCCAGGCTACCCCCATGGTGGAGAATTCTGGGCTCTAAGCACACCTCCCACTGTTCATTCTCCTCTATGTCCCTCAGCTCCCAAGTGCCACTGGGGGATGCTGGAGTGCATTTGAGTGAGCCTGCTTTCTATCTCACACATAGGGAAATTGAGGCCCACACATCAGGAAAGTGAGATCTGCCGACCTCACCTGTAACCTCACAACGCAAAACAGCCAAAGCCAGGGCTGCACCTCTGGGTGTTCCCACTTCTGGCTTCGGTCCTCCCCACTCAGCGCACAGACCCACACTCTGTCCAGTCACCTGAGAAAACTAGGCCAGATGAGGTCAGGGGGCCAAGCAGAGCATGGGAAATAAAAAGAAAAGAGAAGGCTCCTTTGGTAAGTACGGGAAAGTGGGTGCAATTATCAGCCCGGGGCAAATGGCAAGAGCTGCCCCTCCCCCCCACCCCAGTATTACTGGCAGAAATTACTCCAACCTAACCCTGTCTCGATATCTCTGATGTTTCTCTCTCTCTCCCAAGAGCCTGCATCATCACGATGTCCCTGGCAATGACAGTGGAGATCCTTGACTTTCACGGGTGCGTCACGTCAGGGTCCCTCGTTCCCGAACATCTTCAGACAAAGATAAGTGCCATCCAGCACCATCCCGCTTCAGCGCAGCAGCGGGCCCTCCCCCGGCAGAACCGTGCCGCTGCTTGTGAGTTTGCCAAGTGCACGGCCGCGATTTCAAGGTCAGCCTCTCTTCGGCCCTTGGGGCCCCTAAATGGCATGATGGCTTCGCTGGGGGTGAGAGATGTACCCCAAAACACACCTCCCCGTCACAGCAGACTGGGGTTCCCAGAAGAGCGCATGCTCTGTGCAGCTGCGTGTGCTTCTCAGACTCCGCTAGCTCACGAGCAGCAGGTTGGCGATTAGCAAAACAGCAATAGCGTCAGAGCCAGTGACAACACCACGGTCGTGACAGTGACAGTAGCCGTCACCGGAGCCGTCAAGCCTGCTTCTCTCCCCCCACGAGGGTCCCCACGTAGGCAGGAGCTCTGAACATTTTAGGGAAACTTGGCCGATCATTTCCGTGAATCTTCACTGCCCAGACAGATTAAACCCAGGCCCCAAGTGGCTCTCCCCATGGACAATTTTTCTTTCAAAAAGGCAGAAGTTGCTGCGAGCCAAGTTCTTGCAGCCGAATTCCTGGACACAGTTTCCAACTATTCCAATCAGCCGGCTCTGCGGTGGGGCTGGGATTTCAAGCTTGCCACAGTATGAAGTCCAGTTTGGGTTATATTCCCTTCCCTCTCCCAGCGTGATGAAGGTTTCCCCGCAAAATCAAAAGGCTTACTGTCAAGTTTTCGATTGGTCTGGGCTCTGTGCTATCATGTGTGCGGTGATGGGAAGGAATATGAATGCGGTACCGGCTCTACCATGGGGCCTTGAGGCCTCGTCCGAGCCGTCCAGGGACCTTATGAAAGTGGAGCGGAACTCTTTTCATGTATATTCCAACTGCTGAAATTCCCCCGACGCGCCACAGTGTGCAAACGCGGTGCAGAAAAGAACAATGGCTAGATAGAAACCGAGGCCAGTCCGCCGGGCCTCCTGAAGACGCGCAGCGCTCCTAATGCGAGGGGAAGCGGGGTCCGGAGCCCGCCCCCTCCTCCTTCACCTCCACTCCCTCCGTCCTCTCTTTCTCCTCGGGAACCTCATGAACATAAAGTCACCGTGCTTCCAGAGGAGGAGGCCAGCTCTTTTCCTCGCATCACGTATCCGTGCAAATTCACCAAAGGAGGTTGACGCTCAGCAAAAACACACAGATGACACTCAGGGCCCCAGCGGATGGAGGCGAGTCACACCTCCTTTCTTTTTTGCCTTCACCACCCATACGCTGTGACTCCGTAGGTGTATGAAATCACGGTGCAGCGGGGACGGGCTCCTGAGAGCAGGCGGTGTGCCTCCCATCCGAGCCTCATGCTCGGTGAAGTCACACACCAGGAGCTCAACATCGGCCATGGTGGGAATATTTACACCACAGAAATCGGCAAATGCTGCAAATCAGAATTCTTTCTTTTTTTTTTTCTCCCCCAGACAGCTAGTTGTTAAATATCTACCAGCGGGATGCCTGGGTGCCTTAAGATTCTTTCTCTCCCTCTCCCCCCCACCCCACTTGCAAGTGCACACACTCTTTTCCCTCTCAAAGTAAATCAATAAAATCTTTAATAAATAAATATTTACCAGCACATGCATCACTCTGCGTGCGTGTTTGTGCGTGTGTTACCGATGTATGGAGAAATGATGTGTACGTTACCGACGTACGGAGAAATAAAAATATCGGTTTATATGCAAATCTTAGAGATAACGCATATATTGTATGTCTAGGTATAGACAGATGTTAAGCACACAAGTTATTCATATTTGTAGGTTCCCCTTAATTCATACCTTTGCCTTAAATATATCTTTGAAAGCAAGACTAGAAGCAGGGATCCAAGTGAACCTGTATGCTTTTATAATTTAAAAAAAAAAAAAATAAGGAAGAAAAACCAACCTCCTGTCCCCAAATATAATAGCAATAGCTAAATTGATTTCTTTTTGCCAGGCATTAACTTTCTCCTATTACTGCAAATTTGCTGCACTTGTATTTTCTTCCAACCCCAGAATTAAACACACTTCTAATTTCTCACTTCAGGTGCATTAAGTGCGGTATAAGGCACAAATGAATAATTTTATTGATAATAAATTTTATAATCCATGCAGCACTTGCTGAAAATGGATGTGTTCTGGATGCATTCATTATTTCTCCTAATTTGAAGACCACAGGACTGCAGCAACCCTGCTCGCTGAGCCTCTGGTAATTGCTGGCTATTTTCTACCAGTTTGAGGCCCGTCTGGCAATTCAGGCACATGGCTCTGCTTTATGTGGATAAATTATAATAACCAGTTTATCAGATTATTGCTTTTATTAATTTAAGAGACTATATAACAGTGGTGAGTGGCTTCTGTCTCCTGCAGACAGAAGTTATCCGACCAGCTTCACGATGCCGTGAGATGCCAGATAGACAGCATCTTGCTCAAGGTAACAGCCGTACACAATTTCCCCAAATCATGCAACGAAAACAGCAATGAGAAGAGACCACTGTGGGAAGGTAGGCTCACTGGGCTTGAGAGGGAAGACGCAGAGAAAAAGTCCAAAGGAGTGTTGGTGGGTTTTGAGCTTGCTTGGAAAGGATAATGGTTGAGAACAAGGGTTTGGACATCAGACAGACCCGATCTCAGTCCCAGCTGGCCCACCTGGATCCGTGTGACCCTTGCACAAGTCAACTCTCTGACCGTCTGCTCATCAGTAAAATGGAGGTGAAATAATACCTTCCCCTAAGACTCGGGGGGATGACTGTAATGTATGGACAGTGCGTGGCATGGCACTTGGCCCCTAGTAAGCACCCAGTGGGTGACAGCTATTAACTCTTCTTGGGCATATATCTGAAAGTCAGGAAAGTCTTTGTAGCAGGTGAGAACTGAAAAAAAAAAAGTACGGAGTTTGGAAACTGGGTCCAAGAAATCTATGATTGTAATGGCAGTCTGGGGGTGAGCTCCCCATCATGGCAGGCATGCAAGGAAATCTGGGTATTTGTGGGAGAGACTGGTAAATGGACTCCAGATGCATTAAGGTTCTAAATTGCTTATCAAACTCGTCTAGTTTAAACAGAACTGTGACCAAACTGCTCCCATTCACTGGGTACTTAACAACGCTCAGATAAAGTCACAAGCATTCTACATGTTGCCTCTGTTAATGTTTGCGACAACCCTATGAGACCTTACCCTCAGTTTATAGAGGAGGAAACGGGCACAGGGAGGTTACACAGCCTGCCCAAGCTCATGCAGGCCACCAGAGGCAGAGCTAGGACTCAAGGTAGGTCTACAACCTGCTTCCCAGAGCTCTGTCCTTGGCTGCTTACACCCGTCTGAATGCTCTCACCCACATCCTTGGGCCACGGTGGCCCAAGCCAATCGCACGGGTCTGTGGCCATTGCCTCCCCCCAGCCTGCCCAGCTCAGAAATCCAAGCAAACACCTCCAACACCTCCAATCTGACTGCACATCAGGAAACAAGCCATCACCCCTACATTTGCTCAGGAGCCTCAAATCATGCCACCGACAAGCTGAGCTCATTTCCCGCCATCTGATGGGCAGAGGGCACGCATGGTGGCTTTGGAAAGCAGACCACTTCCAGACACGAGAGTGTCCCGGTAGATGTGTGCCACCAGAAGCACTTATCCGTGAGCTCTTTGCCTGGGCTCGTGCCTCCTCAAAGACCAAGTGACCCCGATCCTTACCGATCTCCCATGTGCGTGGCTGATGGGCTGCCCAAAGACGAGCGCGATCCACGCTCGTGAAATGAATTCACTGTCATCTGCAGTGACAGTGACAGTACAATGACTACTGAATTTTGGGCCTATGCTCTACTATTTATAATCATGATAATAGTACCAAGTTAGTTGACTTGAGGCCTCCCCCCACCCCCACCCCGCCCCAGTAAAGACTCACCTGGCCCTTCCGGTGGGAAGCGTTTTGGTTTTTGCAAAACTAACAACATATCTCCCCAAAAAGCCACACCCAGATTTCTCCCTCGGCATTGCGGTTTTTCTAAGAATGGGAGGGTCTAGGTGGGCTCTCAGGTGGCACCTATGACAATGAGAAGCGCCCTCGCCTCATCCTCAAGTCAGACTCATGGGCCAAAGCCAGACCCCTGCCAAGAGCCTTTCTCATCGTGAGAGGAAACGACATCCCTTAAAAACAAACAATCAAAAAAAAACCCTCAAAATTGAAGTTGAAAAGCCTGGACCTCTGTGCTGCAGCCAGTGGGAAATTAAGGTCAGCTGGTGGCAGGCTACGGACAGCTAATTTTTCCTGGGCACAGGTAGACCTGGGCAGTCCCCCAAATCTAGGGGCCACCCTGTTATTTTAGTCTGGAAGCCCTGACCGCTTGGGGCCCTGTGGAGAGGACGTGGAAACACCTAGATGTCTTTCTTATTCACCGGACTCCCAGGTCAGCTGTCTGGAGCAAAGCACTGGGAGAGGCCAGGACACCGTGCCTGCCGCGGGGCCCACGCCGGCAGCAGCCTCCTTGTTCCTGGCCTCAGAGGCCCCTGTTCGGTACACAGTTCCCAGTCCAGGCGGTACACCCCCAACCAATCTCCTCCCTCCTCCTCCTCACCTTCTAAATCCCCCACATTCCCCCGGTCCCTCTGCCCACCCCCGCTCCCGATGAACAGCCGGCCACCTCATTTAGAAAGCTAACTTTTCTCAGAGTTCCAGCCTGTTCTTGAGGTTTCGGTTGGAAACTTGGCCTAGATGACAGCTGTGTGGGCCTCTCCCCAGCTCGGCCCAGCAGGAGTTCTAATACACTCCATTCTGGGGCTGGTTGCTGCTTTTAATCTATCAGCACGGCGCCGCAGCTGCTGTAAGCTAGCTGAAAATTGTGTGCATACGGGGCAAACCGTTTGTAACCCTTTTCAGTGCAAACGGGCGCTTCCGCCCATGCCCAGAAAACGTGCAGGCCAGGAGCAGCCAGGGCCCCTCCCCTGCACCGGGAGGCTCCCCACTCCCAGACACTTTGAGAAGCCTAAACTGCTCGATGGCTTGCAAATTCTACCCTCCTGACAACTTCTTCACACCACAACACGGCAGGCCCCTGTCGCTAGGGCTTGGCCCCAGGACCCTTCTACCTGGCGCTTCGCTTCGATTCTTGAGAGAGGAGGACCTTACTCCCAGAGGAAGCGGGCTCAGGTTTGCAGAGAACCTCCCAAGGGCTGCCATCCCCAGACCGGAGGAAGGCCGGGCCCAAGGCAAGGCCACCTGCCTCACACGTGGGCCGGTGCCATCAACCGGAAGGGGCCTCCAGGGACCCACGCCACAGTGTCAGCCCCGACAGAGCTCCTCCAACATGGTGGGGTGGGGGGAGCTGAAACTCGGGCGAAAGAGGAACAGTCCCAGTTCTTACAAAATAACCAGTACCCTTCAGGCATTAAACCCAAGTTTAGATGTCAATGGGGAAAGAGAGAAAAATGGAGAATAATAAGAAAACAAAAAGGAAAGGAAATGGATGGAAGGAGAGAGGGGAAAGGAAAGGCAGAGGTGTGGAGGGGAGGAGAGACAGGGACCAGAAAGCACCACGCACCCACCCCTTCCTGATCTGGACCTGCAAACCCCTTGGTGGTCCGTGGGAAGGGGCCCAGGCCTCTCTCCATCCTCAGAGGAGATGCTCAGAGAAGTCTCTCCCCACGCCTCGCCCCCAGACATCCGTCATTAGGGGGAGAGAGGTTCTCTGGCTCTCCACCTGACAGACCACATTCCCAGCCTCCCATGCCCCCTAGAGCAGGCACAGAGAAGGCGCTCGCCCTCGACCACCCAAGGAGGGCCCTAGAGTCCTCCCTCCCTACCCACCGGCCAGCAGATTCCAGTCTGCCAGGACTCGGGGTCACCAGCCAGGGCAGCCCCCTCACCCTGCTGCTGCTCAGACAGGAGCACGTTCCTGGCCTCAGCACTGCTTCGGGGAGGAGGGGCTGCGCAGCCCAGAGCAAAGGCGGGGGGCACCTCCCCAAAAACAGGCCAACTCCACACCCAGTCTTCCCTCGGCATTGATCCGGCAGCAGCTGTATCTCTTTCATTTGAGTAATTATCATATAATTAAGTGCATGAATTACAAGAGAGCCAAGGCATTAAATTAAAATATTTAATGCTTGTAAATCTGAAAATGATTACTGTGCTGATGTGCAGCCAGTGAGAAGTGAGGCTAATGGCTCAGTGGCCAGCGTGGGGAGGTGGCAGCGGGGACCAGCGTCACCTCACAAGGCAGGGAGGGTGAGGGGAGGGCTGTGGGGGGGGGGTTGAGGGGGCAGCAACCTTGAGGGGGGCAGTCAGTCGACGGATCCCCCAGCAGACTCTCCCAGCGGAGTCGTGTACATCCCAGAATGAGGACCATGTGTTCCAAGTGCCACCCACCCCAACAAGGGGACAGAAAGGGGCAGAGACAGAGTCAGCTCCCCGGGAAACTTCCCAGGCTGTTTCGAAGGCTCTAGGGACCGGACGGAATAGTGTTAGAGCTGATAACAGTACTCTGCACACACTTTGACCCTTTGGGAGGCATTCCCGTTCCTGTGACAAATGAGGAAACCGAGGCACAGAGAGGCCAGCAAACTCCCCGCAGCTAGTTGAAGCAGGGCTGGGATTAGGGCCAAGGCCTCTGACAACCTGGACTTCCCAGGTCCAGGCCGCTGTGGCGCGCCAGCTCAGCTCACCTGGCTGGGGCTGGCTTTGATGCGACCCAGACCGCTATTAACTGAGCCTTTCATTTCCCAAACCAACCTGTCTCCCTCTTGGGACAAAAAGGAGGTACACAGCTCCCAGAGTGATCCCCCGTGATGCCGACAAGTGGCTCCACAAAGCAGGAATGAGGGTGAGCTTTGGGTTTCCGCCCAGAAAACACCACACACTACCCAGACAGAGGCAGGCCAGACAGATGCCGGGAGGGTTCAAAAGGAAAAGCAAGAGCCGCCATCTCCATCATCATTTGTGGAGGCCAAACAGGAATCGAACCATGGGGGGCCTGAAGCAAAAAGGCCCCATTCCCATCCTGGAATGTTCTCCACGGGGACAGCTGGGGAGGGTGCAAAGAGCAAACATCCAGTCCGGGGGTAAGAAAATCAAGTGCAGGAGATGCCAGGAAACCAGAGAGGACGAGGGGCCCCCTTTGCCCGTTCCAGCCTCCACCAGGATTCGTCATCTCTTGGCCTGGAAGAGCGCCTCTCCCCGTGGACCCAGCCTCTCTGTGGAGGCCAGCTTCTGCCCTGCAGGGGAGAGCTCTTCCTTACTCCCGAGGCTTTCATTCTCTTTCACTGGGGCTCATTCTTGAGGGCATCTAGTCTCCCTTCTTCGGGGGCCAACCATCCAGATGTCCTTTGGGGGACTTCCATAGGTGGACACCCCTCCCCAGCCGGGTAAACACGTGACCCACGCCTGGCCCCTCGGAGCCCACCTCCAGACTGGAGATAAAAGACTCTTCCCCCGGGTTTGTTGAGCTTGAGGGGATGTGAGCCTGGAGGGGCTGGTGGCCATTTTCCAGAGGGAGGCCATGTCCTAATGCTGTGCCCACCTGGGCCTTGACAATGTCTATTTCAGGCCTGGTGAACCTGTTCCCTAAACCAGTTTGAGGCAGAGTCTGAGCTCCTGGAACTCCAAACATTCTGACAACAGAGTCTCTCCTAAATCTTTGGTCCCTCCCAGGGATGGGATGGATTTGCCCCTTACTGTCCATCTGTTGGTCTCTCTTTCTCCCTCTCTTCCTCCCCCCACTCTCCTGCCCGACACTACTGCAAATGCATGAATGAATGACAAATGACCCCTGCTTAGGCCAGGGTCCCGGGAGGGTTCCCCATGACCTCCCACCCCTACTCGGGTTTCTGGCAGCCTCTCCTGAGCATTAAAATTCACAGCCCGCCCAACTCTGTGGAATAGCTCCATGTTGAATGTCACTCTGCCTGAGCCACTTTGAGCCACAGTCCCCAAAACACACACCCCTTGAAGGCAGGGGCCTCATCACAGCCTCCTCATACAGTCTCCACAGCTGGTCACAGGGCTTCCCACCTCCAAACCTTTGCTCTCCATGTCCCTTCTGTCTGAAATGACCTGGCCTTTCTTAGGGAATCAAATCAAGCCCCAGCAGCCCCTCCTAGGAAGTCTTCCAGAACATTATTCCTTCAAAGACATACCCCCCTCCTCAGGCACCTACTGTGTGCACCACTGGGGATCCCGAGTTCTCCAGGATGCGCCCACTGCTTTCCACCTATGCCACCAGCCCCTCCCCTCAGGCCGCCATTTTTCCTTGTCCACGTGACAACAACTTCCCAACAAGCTTCCCGTCTTCCAGGGAGTGTGCCCTCAGTGAGCCTTTTCCGGATGCCCAGGAAAAGGGAGGTAAGGATAAGACTGGTTCACCGGGGGTACCCACAGAGATGCTCCAAGACTTGCGGATAATCCATTTGAGACCGAAGATAGGAAATGGTCTACACACAGCAGACACCCAGTGAGGGCCCAGTTCCCAAGCTGTGTCTCCCTGGGTGGTGGCATGGCAAGGAGAAGAGTGTTGCTTTGGAATTCCACAGTCTTGGGGACTAAGCCCAGCCCTCCAACTGTCCAGTGGCCCATACGGCTCCTGCGAAGTGACTTTAAGAGCCTCAGTGTCTTCGCCTGAATATGAGTGATAGCAAGCTCATCGACAAATCCTAAACCTGGGCTGTGAAGTCCCTCCACAGGGTCTTCGGGGACACGTGGGGCACCTACTACCACGGATGCTGGCCATGACCAGCCCCAGCCCGAGGAATCCAGCACCTGCAGAAAACCACTGGCCGCCGAAATGGGCCTTTCTGAATTGAAAATGTAAATAAATGAATAACAGAACGTGTAGTGGGAGCTCACTGTGGGCCAGGCCCTGTGGAAGAGCTCGCCGTCGATGAAACTCATTTAACACTAGGAGGTCTGCAGTAATTCTTACCATCCCCATTTTACAGAACAAAAATCTGTGCGGCAAGAGCTTCAACAACTGTCCCCAGGGACCCAGCGCCGCAGAGGGGCAGGCCAGGAACCATAGCCAGAGTCCTTGCACGCTGGCCCTCCTCTCCTCCAGAGTGGCCCTGAGCCATGCATAATGGATAAGGAAGTGAAATAAGGCAGGAGGCTCCTCATCCCTGCTCCCAGAACCAGACAAACACACTAGGGAGAAAGAACACTCTGAGATGCATTTCAGGCCCTGGTTCGCTGGAAAGAGGACTTCTGATCGGGCCCTGACCGACGGGACAGAAGTCATGCAGCCTCAATGGACCTCGGTACCGTTTCATGGACGTCGGGACCCTTTCATGATGGGCCACTGTGTGCCAGAAGCTGTGAGTGTTCATTCATTGCATCAATGTTCACAGCAGTGCTGTGAGACGGGGACTATGACCCCATTTTACAGACCAGATGGCTGAGGCTCAGAGAGGTTAAGTGACTTCACTGTGGTCACGTAGCATGAGAGAGCTGGAAATCCGAGCCCGTAATGGTGGGCGTAAATCACGCTGAGTGGGAGGTATTCAACTACTTCTCCCTCCCTCGTCCCTTCCTACTCTCCCTCCCTCCTTCCCCCCAATTCTCTCTCTCTTTCTCTCTCTCAGTCCGCTCATGGGGAGTCAAGAGCGGTGCCTATTAATGAAGAATGAACTAGTTTGCTACAATTTGCCCCAAAACAGTATGTTTAATTACCACAAACCCTTCCCCAACCAAATCACTTAATTGAATTTGGATAGCATGTTTGATGTTATATATAATATTTTGCAAGTTGGCCCTCTTTGGGGAGCGTATTGATTGAGGAGGAAAACAGATGTTCTGGAAGAGGTTTCCAGATCAGGGCTGGACCGGATGGCTGCGGAGTTGAAAGAATTATGTAGACAGTTGTGACACCAGGAGCCAGAGGCCAGGACAGGCTCCATCCTGCTCCTCAACAAAAGGCCGCCCCGACCCCAGCGCCCACACCTGACCCCGGCACAGCTGCCTCGAGCACAGGTTCTGGGGTCACTGTCTCACCCTCACCCAGCGCCTAGTTGTGAGTGTGTTTGAGAGGCAGGCACAGGGGAGAGAGGTCTGGAAGAGCCGGGTCTCCTGCAGCTGATGGGGTAATCACGGGGACTGAAGGGATGGATGAACAGAGTCTCCCTGGTCTGAAGGAACTGGCCAGAGCTCTTCCCAAAAATCCCTAAACACCCTTCCCTATTCCTTCGCTTGTTGGTTTATTCAACAGATATTTGCCGGGCTCCCACTCTGTGCCGTTCATGTATTCATTCAATAAAATATACTAAGTATCTACTATGTACCTTTTTAATTTATTCATTCATTCATTTACTCAAAAAACATGTATGGGAAACCTGCCTTGTGCAGAGCCCCGGGCTATCAGACGCCCACCCACCTAGAGCTTGCAGCCCGGCACCAGGGCGGTGGGGTGGGGGGAGGGGGGGAGAGCGGAAGCACATCAGGGCAGAGAAAGGGCATCGAGCCCTGTGGTCAGAACAGGGAGGGCAAACGTCATATGGGGGGGCAGGTGCCCGTGGCAGAGGAAGCAGCAGGACCAGAGGTGTGGGCCTGGGAGAGGAAAGAGGCCAGTATGGCTGGAACTCGGAAGGTGAAGGGCAAATGCTGGAGACAAAGCTAGTGGGGAGGAGTGGGGGATGGGGTGGGGGGCCCCCGTACTGACTTTGCAGGCCCTCTGGGCAGCACTGAGGTCTCCTCCCTAAGGTTGATGGGGAGCCAATGGGGTTCTGAATGGGTGAGACTCACTCAGAAAGGCACTTGGTGTCCCGCATAGACAGCAGATTAGGGAGGAGGGGAACAGAGAAGGTTCTGGAAAAGCAGGAAGGATGCCAGGTTCTGCACCGGACCCTGGGGGTTCAGGAATGAGTAAGACACAGCCCTGCCCAGTAGAATACATAGTTCACTCCGAAGGCATAAAAATGAGCAGGTAGCTGCAATCCTAGGTGACCAGCACCTCGTGGGGCAAGTTGATTTTTGAATTTTTAATATTATTCCTGCTTTATTTCATCAATATTTTTGTGAAATTATAAAGAACATTAAAGGGAAGGGTGCGTTTTATCGTTCACTCTTTCATCCACAAAAGACTCGTTAACCACCTGCTATGTGCCAGGTCCTGTGCGTTCCGAGGAGGAAGCAACAACGTGCAAGGCCAGAGCGCAACAGGCCTTTCTCGGTGGCTCGCTTGTGGCATGCGTGTTAGACATGTGTAACTAAGCCCTAAACTTGCCCACTTCAAGAGCAGCACCTACTGCGCGCCAGGCGCCGTGTAGTGAGCTACCCTGCAGCGGGCACGGACCTGCCGCTGTCTACAACGTAAGCATTCGCCTTGCACATGAGAGCCAGACGCACGATAACGTGGAACACGAGATGTCACAGGCTTCTGCAGGGGGACGTCCCATCCCAGTGGGAGACAAAAGCAGAGGTCACGCCTAAGGGTGGGGGCGCTGGAACAGACCCACCGAGCAGGCTTTCAGCTGGAAGAGTGAGGAGGGTAGAGGGAAGGCATTTGGGACAGGAGGATCACACGTGCAAGGAGCGAGCAAAAACATCTGGGAACAGCAAATCACCTGCTCGGGCTGACGCTTCAGCTGGGAGCCACAGGGTCATGAGGGTTGATAAATAGGTTGGGAACGAGCCCGGACTGCCTCAGATGGCAGAACAAAATTGCAGGCTTTGTCCTGAAGGCAATGAGGAGCCACTGGAGTCTAAGCCGTGAAATGGCCCGCTCCAGCCCTACTCACTTCCAGAATGTGAATTACGGCCCCTGGGCTGGGGGAGGCTGGTGGGGGGGTGGGGTGCGGCCAAGTGATAGGCCACTACCATAGCTCGGAGGAACAGGGATGAAAGTGTAGCTGTAGGCACACTGGGGAGGGAGCCTGGTGCTGGGGGAGCAAGGCAGGAGGGCCTAGCCAGAGTACAGGCAGGGCCAGCTCATGTGACCTGGGTAGCTTAAGCTCCTGTCCATTGAGAATGATGTATAAATGCCTGGTATGTAGTAGGTTGTTCATAGGGGTGGGAGGGAAAGGGGGAAGGTTTTGTTAACAAGTGGAGGGGAAAATGAGTCAAGAAATAGGTAGATGGATGCATGGATTGGGGGGGATGAGCAGATAGTGAGTAATGGCCATTTGAATATTTGGATGGATACACAGCGATGTGGACAAAAGGGGGAGTAAGGGTGAGTGAACTGATGGAAGATGGGAGTGAGCAATAGAAGGATACGAGGATGGATGGATGGATGATGGATGGATGGATGGATGGATGGATAGATGGGTGGATGGGTGGATGGGTGGGCAGATGGGTGGATGGATGGATGGATGGATGTATGGATGGATGGATGGATGGGTGGATGGATGGGTGGGAGGGTGGATGGATGGGTGGGTGGGTGGGTGTGTGGGTGGATGGATGGATGGGTGTATGGGTGGGTGGGTGGGTGCGTGTGTGGATGGATGGATGGGTGGGTGGGTGGATGGGTGGGTGGATGGATGGATGGGTGGGAGGGTGGGTGGATGGATGGTTGGATGGATGGATGGATAAGTAGGTGGATAGGTGAGTGGATGTCTGGATGGTGGGTGGGGAAGTGGGTAGATAAGTGGATGATGGGTGGATGGCTGGGTGGGTGGAAGGATGGATGGACAGATATGTGGGTGCGTGGATGAGTGGATAGATGGTTACGTGCATTGGCAATATCTCCCAGCAGAACATGACTAGAGAATGCTGGCTGATTCTGTGCAGGTAAATATATTCTGAGTTGATATACTGTTGGCCTTTTCCTTGACTTATCTCATCACTTCCAACTGAAACCTCTTCTTTCCCAGGCTTGCCCTTAGTATTCAGAAAGATTGTCTCACAGAAAGATCTGCAGTCAGGAGAGCTGGCTGATTCTAATTCTAGTTTTGCTCTCATTTGCTGTGTGGCCTTAGTTAAGCCACTTTCCCTCTCTGGGCCTCTCTTTGCCATCCATCACAATGACAGAATAGGACTAGATCAGGGATATTCGCGTGCTGTACATCCCCACATCCTCCCCCACGCCTTACTAGCCAAGCTTTACCGATGTCTGAGGGTTCGTTTTCCAGGTGACCTGAAAGGATGGTGGTTCTGCAATTTAGCAAGAATCAGAATCAGCTAGACGGTCCATCAGAACTCAGACTGCTTGCTGGTTCTCACCACCAGAGTTTCCGATTCAGGAGGTCAGGTGGGGACCAAGAACTGGAATCTCTAACAAATTCCCAGCTGATGAAAATGCTGCTGGTCCTGGGACCCCACTTTGAGAACCACCGACACAGGGAATCCTGGTCTGCTATTTCTCTGACAATTGCACCTACACCTGTTAAGGGTCCCCATGTGTGGGCGGCAGCTCACCCCATCCCAGACAGGGTGTCCCTGGAGCCGCTGTCCCTTGTGGTCACTCAGGGGCAACCCCAGACCTGGCTAGAGTGGGACCTTCACGCCCCTGCCACCAGCCTTGCTCCGCAGCCCTATGTCCACCTTCCCTGCATGGGGTACTCCCCGCCTGCTTTCTTCCTCCAGGAGCCTGTGAGAGCACCGTGCCTGCTGCCGCCCGCCGCCCTCGGAACAGCTGTGGGCTTAATTATCAAAATAACATTTTAATAGTCTCATAACTGAACTCCCTTCAAAACATGCCAGCAGAGGAGGCAGGAAGGATTCTTTTTAGCACCTCTTCCTGCCCGACGTGCTAATCGGAGGCATTTAAGCTGCCAGGAGGCCCCGACACCCAGCCCTGCCCACAGAGCACCTCCTCCCACCCTCCGTGTCTGCAGCTTCCCCATAAGGAGTGGCAGGACCCGAGCCAGAGCCTGGGGTCACCATGGGGGACCCAGCACCCCCTCCTCACAGAAGGAGAAGCCATTCATTCCTGCAAACCCTGTCATCGCTCGGGAAAGTGGATCTGCTAAGAGAACTTAGGCAATTCATTTGCGATCACCAGGGGTTTTACTTGCTTTTAACACGTTTTTTTTTTTTTTCCTAATTTAAAAAAAAATTGCTATCACATGCATTAACTCTGGCTCCCCCTTCCCCTACTTCTCCATGTAATAATTCTACAGGGAGTCCTAGCTGGTATTTAGCTCCTGAGTTAAGCTCCACTAAACGAGCCGCGTGCAAAACTAGCTGCACAAATCACTGTTCTTCCCTCCCACTCGCTGAAGCCCCCTTCACTCTGCCGTTCTTAAAGCGAGCTAACATCGCATTTATCCGGGGCTCGCTCTGCCTGGGCCGTGCGCTAAGTGCGGAACATCTGTTCTGCGTTAGTACATCTAATCCTCGTTCGGCAGCCCAAGGAGAAAGGCCCGACTGTTTCCGGGATCCCGCTTCACCCAGGAGGAGACTCAAGCCAGACAGGCTACACCCACGGTGAAGTGTTACCTGTGGTAGAAGCTGAGATGGGAAACCAGGCTGCTGTGTTTTCAGCAAGGGCACTAGCCTACCTTCCTTGGTGTTTGCCCCCCCAATCGTCTTTTAGGCGACCGCTTTTCAAACTCCAGAAAGCGCGTGAATCCCCTGGGGCTGTCTTTAAAATACAGATTCTGGGGGCACCTAGGTGGCTCAAGTCAGTTAAGTGTCCCCACTCACGATTTCGCTCAGGTCACGATCTCAGGGTCACACTCAGCACAGAGTCTGCTTGTCCTCTCCCTCTGCCCCAACCCGACCCCCGCACGCTCTCTCGCAAATAAATAAATAAATAAATAAATAAATAAATAAATAAATAGAATCTTTGTACAAAATAAAATAAAATGTGGATTGTGGTTCAGCAGGACTAGGGTGAGGCCTGATAGTCCGTGTTTCTAGTGCATTCCCAGGTGATGGGGAAACATATGGTCAGTCATGGGGCCACAACTTCGGGGAGCAATGCTCTAGGAGGCAGGCCTGGAGAAGGCCAAGGCCAGCACCCCCAGCGTAATTAGACTGCAGCTCAGTCTCAGGCTGCTGGCCCACTCACCATCAGCCCAGGTAGAGGGATAGCAAGGAGGACTCTTTCAGACGCCTATATCCCCATCCTCCTGGTTCATGTGGTTTTTCCAACTCCATGCCCAGCCATGGAAGAAGGAGTTGCCTTTGCAATCTGGAGGAAATCATCAGAACCGAGCAAATCCCTTTGGTCTTCATCGTCTTCCCTGCTGCCTGCACTGAGCTGCTACTATGGTCTAAGACAGGACTACGGGCACACACAACAGACGCTGTGCCTGTCCTCCGGCACACAACAAGCAGACAAGAAAGATGTGCTGCCATCTAAGGCAGTTCATGGTGGAACAGTGGGAACACCTGGGCAGGAGCAGAAACTGAGCTGGGCTGGGCTCTGTAGTTACCCCAAGCCCTGGGGAATTCAAGTCTCTTTGATACTAATCCAAATGCAACTAAATCGACCAACAATAAAAAAGCAGGTCCTCAAGCCACCCCTGCACACTGGCTGAGGGCAGGCACTGTGTGCTAGACTTGGGGACTCATTAGCCCACCCAGGTTTGGGAGAAAGGGGCTTGGGCATGGCCCAACCCTTAAGTAAACGGACTGCCGCCCATCAGAAAATCAGTCCCGTTGGAGGATGCCCAGAGACCACACATCCCACTGGCCACAGGCCCGCGCTAGTGTACTCAAGAGTCCCGAATTCAAGTCCGGCCTCTGCCCTTCAGGCTGTGTCACCCTGAGCGAGTCAGTTGTCTTCTCTGCGCCTGACATTTGCATCAGGAGTACAAACATAACACAGCACGTGACAGGCTTCGAGGGGTCAACAGAACAGACCATGTATGTATACATATTTTATTATCTATTTTCTTCTTTGAAGTAAAAGGCCTTAAATTCATTTCTTAATATAGTTTCATACCCTTCAACTAAGTGAATACTTTCTAAGCATTTGCTAAGGCCAGAACGGGGGTGGGACGTGGTGGGCGGCACAGATTAGGAGTCGGGCAGGCCCTCTTCTCAGAGAATTCAGAACTTACCTGAGAAGGTGTGCCGGATGCGTACAGTGTCATGCATTAGAGACAGAGGACGGACAATATGGGAGCAAGTGAGAGGTGGGTCACATGACTCAGGGCGGACCGTGAGAGACCCAGGGACAGGCCAGCTGGGAAGGCTCTGTCTGCAGGAGGGGCACTGGGAGCTGTCCCCAGGAACAGGGAAGATTTGTAGAAGAAAAACAATAACCACAGCAATAATAATCTCAAACCTGTACCCACTCATTACTCCTCTGTGCCCATGTTGTTCTAAGGTCATTTTATTCTCACAACGACTGTTGTGGTCGGCACCATTTCACCGAGGAGGAAACAGACGCAGAGGATCCATGACTTGCCCACAGTCCCCCAGCTCCTGGGGAGCGATGCTAGCCTAGAGTCTGGATTCTGGACCACTTTGTTCTACAGAGGCCAGGACTCCGGGGATGCCAGTGGGGGCCAGCATCTCCCCACACGGGGGCAGAGGAGTTGGTACCCCACATGGGACATCACATGTAGAGAGCAAAGTGGGATAGGGGCCAATATTAGAAATATAGGAGAGGTCCTGGTGGGCCGGTCCAGTTGCTGCTGGAACAGGGAGCGAGTCAGTACAGGGGGGCCAAGACCCCAGAGTAATTCGGAAGCCCAGCAGAAAGCCTTGTCAGTCGCCTCCCCGGCAGCCCCTGGCCCTCCTTGCTTGGGGAGGAGGCTCTCTTTCTGCCCTGCTGTCCCCCCAACACCGCATTTTCCTTCCACCATGCAGACACAAGAGGTCTGGCTAAGGTACAACGACGTCTCTGGTTTCTAGAGACCCAGCCCCTGGCTTTCCTGGACCAAGGCTGGTTCTGAAACTCTGTGCTCACTTTGCAGTTAGGATCTGTCCCTGCTTGGCCTGGGCACGTGGCAGCCACATACACCATCGGGGGCAGAGAACCGGGGGGGAGAGGCGGCCAGCGCCCGCATTTGGAGGAAAGGCCATAGCTCAGGGAGCTCTGGGAGGGCAGGAACTGCAGAGACGTTATAACAGAATTCCAAAATCCCAGCCTCACCATTGTCCGTGGCCTTCAACGCCACCCAGGGGGCACTAGTCCCAGAAAACACCCAGAGAGAGGACAGGAGCCTGAATCTTTGTCCTCAAGCGGCCGCCAGCCTGGGACGCCCTTGGGCAGCAAGGTCCTCTCTCCAGCCTCCCCAGCCAGCCCCACTGAGGCTCCCCCACCCCGCTGCTTCCGGCTGGGGAAGGGCCTCCTTCCACTTGTTACGATCTTCATTTCCTCCGCTTCTTGCAACTGCACTTTTCAGAACAGGATATTAAGGGCAGAGAAACCAAGGGCTTTCGGGGTTTTTAGTCTCCGCTCCAGGGAAAAACAGACACTCATCCCTGTCTGAAATTGCTTCACTCTGCAAGCGTGTGGGCCGCAGGAGCCCTCCCACCACAGACGAGCAGAAAATAGAGTTTGTTTCTCCATCTCCCAGCCCCCCTGCCCCAGCCTCTTGCTGGCTCTCCCTCCTCCCGCTCTCCCTCCTCCAGCCTTCTCCCTCCTTTCTGCCTGGCGCACGGCTGGAGGCTGGGGCCTCGCGGTGCCACGCAGCTGCCTGGTACCAGGGAGCAGGACCCGAGCTCACGCTGCACACAGCCCTGGGCGGGGGGGGTAGTGGGGAGAGCAGAAGAAGCCCTTCCCACTGCCTGCCATGCCCCCTGGACCACGCGGCCTTCAAATAACCCTGTACCGAGGCCCTTCTCGGGAAAGCAGACCCAAGGACCTTTTGTTCCCTGAAATATTCAGGTTGTCAGGTCATTCTGGCCTTGCCAGCAATGCAGTGTGCTCCTGGTCTGAACAAAATCCTCGGGTGTTAAAATATTCATCTGGTTTTGGTTGGGATGGAGGTGAGGTGTGTGCGTGTGTGTGTCAAAGGCACACACGTACACTGCTTTCCCCTCTTCCTCTGCTCCCTGGTACACCTGCCTGGTTCTACCTTGATTTTTACGACTTTTTTTTTTTTTTAACGTTTCCCAGAATGCAGACAGCCAGGAACAAACACAGAGGAATGAATCCAACTAGTTGTTGCCTCTCCAAGGGAAAGAGGAGGGATAGGAAATGCTTTTTCGGATGTTGATTCAACCCAAAGCTGGACCCACGAGGGATATTCCCTCCATGCAATTCATTCCTGCACCCCTCCTTACCCATGGCCCCACCCCTGCATCAGCCAAAAATCCTGCCTACCTTCCAGATGGACCAGGTGAACACACGCCTTCTGACCAGGCCCCACTGGGGAGGACCCCTCTTGGGCCAACTGGACCAGCCCAGGGCCCTCAGGATGCTTTAATTAGCTATCACTCCACCTCCTTTCCCTTTGCTCCTCTGTCCCCATCACGGAAACCTGTCAAGCGTCCACCCTGAGGACTGGGGAAATCAGCTACCTACCGGCCCCGGTCTTTAAGTAAAGGCTCAAGCTCAATTATCCCACAGACCTTGGGGATCTCCAGAGCAGTGGCTGGAGGAAGTGCTGTCGGTGGGCGTGGGAGGAGGGGTCAGGCACGCCGAGCACACCCCCGTCCCCTTTGCAGGAGGAGCTGGGGAAACCGAGGCTGGAGAATGAGTCCTATATTGTGTGGCGGCGGAGGAGCCAGGGAATCCAGCCATCCCCACTGGATTCTGCAGGGGACTGCCATGACATGTGCCCAACAGCCTGAGGGGAGAGAAGACACACACCCTAGTGGGGGGGTTAGTCCTGGGACGAGAGAGGGCCTCCGCCGCAGGAGGACTCAGGTAGAGATGGACGCACTGTAGGAACCCAACCCCTCTTCCTGCCTGGCATGCACGTGACCCGCGGGGACGTCCCTCTCCTTTCTAAAATGTGCCCCTCGCCCACTGCCCCCACCACGGACCACCCTCTCTAGCCAGGATAATAGCCGTGGATACCTACCAGACTCCGGGCTTCCATTCCTGCTACCCGATGGCATCACATCTGCCCAGTAGCAAGGGCGATCTTACAAGCTTCCAACAGGATGATGTCATGGGCTGCCTAAAGTTTCACACAGGTTTCTTATTGCAGAGAATAAAACCCCAGCTCTCGACACTACCCTGCAAGACCAGACACAGCCAGGCCTCTCTCGCTTCATCGGAGCCACGGTGCTGGGTCCCTCCCACACCCCACCCCAGCCCTGCACACACTGGCGTTCAGCACCCAGATGGTGGCTGCGCCGTTTCCGGCCTCCAAGTGCTGGCTCAGCCCCAGCCTCTTCACAGGCCTGGCTCCTCCTCGGCCTTCAAAGCTCAGCTTAACCAACGTCCTCCCCTCCTTCCTCCGTCCTCACACTAGAAACACTCCTGTCCATCTGTGATAACCCATGGGCCTGTTCGCCTGCCCAGTCTCGGCTTCCTCCTCTAGACTGTCAGCCACATGAAGGCGAGGGGAAGGCTGTCGCTCAGAGAGTCACTCACCAGGGCCCAGCACAGTGCCTGGAACAGAGCGGTCTCTCTACAGACGTCTGCTGAATAAATTAAGGACACACGGCTGCCAGTCAGCTCAGAAGCAGAACTGCCCTATAGTCACAGAGGCAGACAGGAGGGCTCCACACGCTCAAGACCGGCAGCAGCCAATACTCTTCCAATGTGCAATGAACATCAATCTTCCCCGCTCCTTCTTAATTCCTGATCACTTTCAGATTCAGATATGGAAGTGGCCACAGAGGCAAATGTTCCACGACGCCCCAAGAAAGCCCCTGAGGTTCTGCGTTCCGGGGTAGAGAAGTTTCACCTCCATAAAGCATCATAAAATCTCGCTTCCAGGGAGCAGGCCGTGGAACACACGCTCAGAGAGCCTCCAGGGGCCCGGGGATCCCGACGGCGTGCAAACCCAGCTTGTGAGCAGCATACGCGGGGGTCAGGGGGAACCACCAGGAGGAGGGCGCGCCCCGAGAAAGGGCAGACTGCCGTGAGAGTCATACCAACAAGTGATTCCCCAGGTCGCCCCAGCCCACAGCAGCCCCCCCGGAAGGTCTGCGAATAAAAAGCAAACACGTACACACCGAAACACAAACACAAAACAAAAGGCAAGGCAAGGACGGCTGTCTGCTCCTCCGGCCCCATGGATGCGGGCTTGCCCATGACTCTAATGTAATCAGAAGAACATCAAACATTTCTAAAGTCTCTTCTCTTTTCCATGGCTGATTAAGCAGTTGGGAACAGAGAGTTTACCGTGAAAAAAGCAAACAATTATATGCTATCCGAGGTAAACATTACCTTAGGAATGGAAGCTGAGATGCACGGTTGCCGTTGTCAGTGGGGATTATCATTATAATACTTAAAATAACATTTATAACACTTACTGAAATTACACGAATGAAGTCTGCCGAGACACGGAAATGAAATCAGCTCAATGTGTTTTTATAAGAATACTGAAATCTCTGTCCCTTGGAGGGAAGTTAGAGGCATTAGCAGTTTTTGCCTGGCCTCCATTAGCTGGTAAAATTTGAATACTGTTTCTTAGGTGAGCTCTAATCTTCTTTGAATCCTCCCAACACATTTTATCTGTAAAAAATTGTAGTTAAAAATTTAGTTTGATGGAATGATATTTAAGTGCTTTTCCTCATCTAACTCCCTGAAAGCACCCCAGAGAGTCTCCCTGTAATTTGTTCAAACGAAATAATATTTTCGTTTCCCCGTTTCTCTTTGTTGTCTTGTGTGATGAAAAGTAACATTTCTTTCCTTTCAATCCTATTAAGCAAGGCTCGAGGAATGCCAGCCACTCAATCCAAATGCGATCTGGCAGCCAGGCACTCGGCTTAAAAAACGGGGCCTGCCAAACCGGGTTTCCGCCAGGAGTTGACATGTCACCGGCGTGGGTCCCCAGCAACGCGGCCCGAGAAATAACTGGGAAGCAAGCCGTGTGGGTCGGTTCCCTCGCTCCCGCTTTCTTTCTCAGCTGACACACTGGGGTCCTTGGCTCCAAGACTTGGTCATCTGCATGTTACTCTGTCTTCAGGCCCCTCCAAGCAGGAAGGGGCACAGCAAGATCCTGATCTGTCGCCTTCCCAAACCCGCCAAGGCTCCCTTTCCCCTCTGAACCTGCACGACTCCCCCCCCTAGTGCAGCCATCAATGAAAACAGCGTCGCCATACATAAAACTCCAACCACTCTCCAAAACCTATTACAAATGTCACCTCCTCTCTGAAGCCCTCCCCACCATCCCAAGGTATCCGAGCTCTGGTTGGGAAAGTGAGGGAGGAGTCAAGAGGAAGGGAGAATGTATATGCTTCTATGTTATTTGAATCTTTTCTGCATGCCAGGGATTAATTTTCTGATTAAAAAAATAGTGAAATCTGGGGCGCCTGGGTGGCTCAGTGAGTTAAAACCTCTGCCTTCAGCTCAGGTCATGGTCCCAGGGTCCTGGGTTCGAGCCCTGCATCGGGCTCTCTGCTCAGCAGGGAGTCTGCTTCCCCCCTCCCTCCTCTGCCTGCTTCTCTGCCTGCTTCTGATCTCTATCTGTCAAATAAATAAATAAAATCTTAAAAAAAAAATAGTGAAATCCATAGATGCCTGGGTTAAGCATCGGCCTTTGGCTCAGGTCATGATCTCAGGGTCCTGAGATCGAGCCCCACATCAGACTCCCAGCTCAGTGAGGAGCTTGCTTCTCCCTCTCCCTCTGCCCCTTCTCTGCTTGTGCTCTCAATCTCTCTCTCTCTCTTAAATAAATAGATAAATAAATAAATAAATAAATAAATAAAATCTTCTTAAAAATAGTAAAATCCATTTATGTTGATCAAAAAGACTTAGTAGCACCATCTTGAATTTCTATATTAACTCACTGAAAAGAATGCCACCACAAGAGCCAACCGCCATCACTAATTTTAAGTCTTATCAAACAACTTTCTCAATAATCCACATTCCAAATCTAGATCTGTATTGAATGACTTGCCAACATTCATCCATCAATTTACTGTATAATGAGGAAGCCTCTGAAGAGGAAATTCTCTTAGTGTCCTGCTCGAAACTAAGCTCTTACTTCCTCTTTCTATCCTCGGCGAACTGAACAACAGAAAGAGAGGCCAGCCAAGGGGAATTACAGTGCGATTTCAGAGGCCATCCCTGGGCTATGATCTCAGGCAACAGCAAAAGAGCCTTATGTAGCTCCTTACTGGCGGATGGCGACAAACTGTCACGTCTTGAGGACACTGTAGCCTACTCCAGGTGATAGGTTTTTCTCATTTCCTGTATGTTCCCATCCTTGGAGGCAGGAACAGCTAGAGCAATGTGGCCAAGGCTGCTGACAGCACGCTCATATCAGGTTCTGCTATTTGATATCAGAAAAACATACTGTGATTAGCCAGTAACTCCGCAAGTGGGAAAAAAAGGTCACAGGGGCAACACCATTTCCATTCTGTACAAAATGTCAATGGATCCGAAATGATTTGAAAACAAATATATTTAGGCACAGAAACATTCACACCTCTCCATTTTATTCTAATGACATAACTGTCTTTACAAATACATGAGCCACCCACAAAAGTGCTCGCACACTATGCATACATTTTACACACACACGAACCCCATCGTCAGACAACCGGCCACCACCCAGAGAGTAAAGCACGCGAGAGCGGAGAACGAGCCAAATGAACACCCAGAGCGCCAAGCTGCCCAGCACAGTGAGACTCGGCACCGGCGAATAATCAATAATATTTATTGGTCATGTTCAGGCAATTCGTCCCGGATCTACGTAAAGCAATGCTGGAAACAGCAACCATTTGCCCGGAAGCTGACAATCCAAATGATTTTTGCTACTTTGTCTTCAAAGTGAAAAGCAAGCGGAATTCCCTTAAGTTACAAACTGGAGTAACAGACAGGAGGAAGTCAGAGCCTGTGGGACAAAGCACGGGGTCGGCCGCTGACCCGGCTTGTTCACTGGGCAGACACAAGGCCTAGAAATACGTTGGAATGAACTCAGATGCCCGCAGGCGTTGTCTTCCGGGCTTAAAGAGTCCCCTTCTTTGACGCTGGTTTGTAGGTACCAACACTCAGATACTCAGGGAGGAAAACAGAGACTCCCCCGTGCCTGCCATGGAAATGGGGGGCGGAGAGGGAGCTAAGGAAGGCCGGTGCCAGAGGGCAAGAGGAGACGCCTCCCCCAGCAGCCCCCGTGTCCCCGAGTAAGCGGGGGCATACGGAACGAGGTCTGTCAGGGCCGTCTTAGGACCTGGGCTTCGACTGTGGCATGAACTCTGGCTGCTAGCTGCAGCATCCGCCTGGGGCATCCTTTTCTTTGTCCTCACACTATTCTTCAAGCTTGACAGAGGGCAGCTCACCTTTGGTTTTCGGAGACCTTTCCAACAAGGCCGTACCATGCCATTTCCACCTCATTCTGACAGAATGGCCAGGATCCTCTCCTTGGTTTGCTGGGGGCCACCATGACAAAATACCACAGCCTGAGTGGCTCACATGACAGGACTCTAGCTTCGCCCAGTTCTGGAAGCCAGGAGGTTGAGATGGAGGTGTTGGCGCCATCGCTGTCTTCTGAGGCTTCCCTCTCTGACAGACAGACAGCCTGTTTCCCACCACGTCCCACGTGGGCTCACCTCTTGTGGGCGTGCCTACCTGGGGTGTCTGTGTGTCTACACTTCCTCTTCTCAGAAGGACACCAGTTATCATGAATTAGTGCCCCCATCCTAATGGCCTCCTTCTAATTCACTCGCCTCTTCAAAGAAGGCGGCCTCCAAATACAGTCACATTCTCAGGTCCTGTGGGGTTGCGGCTTTAACATACGAATGGGGGGGGGAGATGCATGCGGGGTCTCTGGCTTTCCAGAAGGAAGAAGCTCATCGGTCTCATCCATGTCAGCCCCTCCACACTCCGCCATTATCACTTCGTCAGTGGCTCGTTCCTTCCCCAGGCCTATCTGGGCGCTGGCAGGCCTTTCTCAAGGCGGGGGATCAGAAATGGTCATGGAATTCCAGAGAAGGATGACACACTCTTTCCCCCCACCGCCCATGTCCAGATTACCCTTTGTCTCTGGCAGAAGAGACTCGAAGCTGACCCCACCCCATCTTCTCCCAAGAACCCCGCCAGGGGACCAGGCCCAAACAGAAGACCCAGTGCAGAAATAATCTAATAATCTAATCTGATCAAAAGGCCAGAACCATGGGTGGCCCCCACAGACCACAGACAAGGGATGGGAGGAAGGTCACTCAGGACATGGGCAAGAGCTCGGCCTCTCAGCCCCCACACGAGGAACAGCCAGAGCCTTCCCTCCCACTCCCAGATTTTCTTCCCTTCTATCCTTCAGACTCACGAGCCCATTACCAGCCCCGTCGCCCTGAACAGCCCGCCATGGCTGCCTAGTGCTGGGGGCGAGAATTTGTTGTTGTTGTTGTTTAGTTGAATGCGTTTTAAAAAATCTATTCACGTGTGAAGTGCAGCCTGCCTCAGCCACAGAGGGCATGCTTTGCGATCTGAATCGGCAAATTTGTTAACTGACTGTTGAGCCTAATGTTATACCACTATTCTGCTTCTCGTTAGCAACACAAATTACGGGCAATTAGCCGGCTGACTGTTCAAAGGCAGTTCAATTTCATGTATAAAGAGAACTATATAATGCTTAATGTATCTATCAAATGTAATAGCCCAAACAAAATTAATGATATGAATACAATGAGTGCTTATATGGGATAATTACAAGGTGTCCATCACGACACGCGTGCCATGAAGTCAGACACACAATTCAGGCAAACAGTCACCGAAGTTGTCGAGGCTGGCCCAGGCTATTTGGAGAGCGAAGTCCCCAGGCAGCAGAGTGTGGCTCAGCCTCTTCCAGCAACAGAGGCAGGCCCTGAGTGAAGCAAGGCCGTCCACAAGTCCCCAAGACTCCACTTCCTCATCTGTAAAATGGGAACAACGGCGCCTACCGCGCAGAGCCCTGATGTGGCACGATGCGAGCGAGGGACAGACGAAGAGCTTTGCAAATTCTGCAGGCCTTGACCGGAGGACGGTAGCAATACAGTCAAAGGTCCTGGGGTTCCATAAGGATTTCCGAGGGGAGGCCCAGCAGACTTCTTCCCGCCTGCGTCACTGACGGAGTCACGTGGCATGATACAAACGACACTTTGATTTAATTACCACCTTTTTTTTTTTCTTTCCCCCTCCCCGCCTCCGGTAACTAAACATTTTCCTCTGCTCGGTATCCCTGGAATGGCGGGGCCATTCCCAGTGTATTACTTGCATATCTATAATTAAATAATTAAGAATTGTTCAAGCCCTTCCAAACACAACAAAAGGCGATGATTATTTCAAACCCACTTTAGGAAAAGTCAAGCCCCTCTCAGCTCCATTTTTTGCTAATAGTTATGCAAGGCTGCACCGGCAGCATTCCCTCTTGCATGCCAGCACACCAATAAATTAAGATATTCCTGGCCGCATCTGCACGAGGGAAATTAGAGCATTACCTGGTCCCCGCCAGTGTGCCAGCTCCGAGCGGCAGGCGCAGCCCACGCTGGGCGACCAGCTGTCTGAGAATGTGGTGTGCGGATCACAGCTCAGAGCCAGGGGATCTCTTAGGAGGCCTGCTCTGATAGCACAACCGCCTCGCTGCAGGACTGTTCCCTTCACAGCACAGTATTCAAACACTTCTTCCGCCCCTTTCTTTCCAGCTCCGGACCAGGGAGAACCAGGACCCGGGGCCTCCAGGCTGCTCCCTGATGCCGAGACGTGCTTGGCTGAGTTTTCCTGCTCGCCCTGAGTCCTGACCGGCGAGGACAGCAGTGAGGCACTCTGTTTGCTGAAACCCAGGCCCCGGCTGCCCAGGAGGAGGGGCGACCTCATTCCTGGCGGGGGACGAGTGGCCATGGCGGAGGTTCAGACGCCAAAATGATTCCCCAGATCCTTCCCACAAGCACAAACTGATGGTCTCAAAAGGAGGCAAAGACCTATTTCCCCAGAAACGGGGTTGGGGGAGGAACAAGCCCAGGCTCCAAGGGTGTGTGAGTCTCGGGGATATAGGCAGCATTGGACGTGTTCCTTTAAGTCTGCATCCCACACACCTCCCCCCCCACAGGGCTTCCAAGACCCTGACCACGACAGACAGGCCCTGGAAAGGATCCCTGGCTGAACAAAAGCGAAGAATGGAGTATACCGCTGGCCCTGAGGTTGGCAAACATGCGAGGCCTCCAGGATGCAGCCTCTTTGGCAAACAGAGCCAGAGGCACCACAGGCGTGGGCAGGAGTGGGAGGCCGGCTGGCCAGAGGCATCAGTTTACAGGCAATGGGGGAGCCATGGGGGCCCAGCAACTGGGCGGGGGTCATGGGAATGGGCGAGAGGAACTGAAGCAGGGACTGCCGCGGAGGCAGAGGACGGGGATGGGGGTCTCTGACACCGGGCTGTGGGGGAAGGTGAAGATATTCTCAGGGCACGCTGACTTAGATGGCTAGTAGGCAGCTAGCCGTGAGGGTGACTGTGACAGAGAAGAAAGCCAGGGCCGGGGACCACCAGTTCAGGGGCGGTCAGAGATGCCTGATGACAAGTGCACAGAGAGAGCTCCACAGGCTCCAGGGGCCTAGAAGGACCCCAAAAGCCAGCAGCTTCCACACTCAGGAGTCACTGGTGACCCTCGCAAGAAGAGTTTCAAGGGGCATCATGCCCTTTTTAGTGCCTCTGAGTTTCCGTTGTGCCCACCACCTGGCATTCTCTTTCTCTCTAATGAATTCCTAGTCATCTTTCAGAGGCCCAGCTCAAATGCTCTTCTACTTTCAAACCTCCATTGACCACTCTGTAGCCTCCCGTATCTACCTACACTCAACCAGGATAGGCAACCTACCACCTAGCATTCTCTTTCTAATGAACTCCTATTCATCCTTCAGAGGCCCAGCTCAAATGCCCTTCTATTTTCAAATCTCCACTGACCACTCTGTAACCTCCTGAATCTAGACTATACATCACCAGGAGAGGCAGTCACGTCCTAACCCGTTTGTACAAATTAGGCACACGCACATCTAAGTGGCTACCTCTCCCATTGGACTGGAGAGTGGGGGCTTTGTCTGCCTTGGTTCAGGATCTGCAACACTCAACGTAAGGCCGGGCACTGAGCCAGCTGGTAAAGACTAGAAGGCATGCGGGGGGATCTATGCCAAGTCTGGGGCAGAGTCTGAGATCTGCGTATCTTCCCTGTGGCAGAGCGACTGCTTCAGGAGGTTGTGTCTGGCGTCAACTCTGAAAACCAAAGAGACCAGTTACCAGAAGACCATGGGGGTCCTGCATTTTGTTCTTGTACTTGGCGCACCTGTGGCCTTGCAGCCAGCCCCGATCTTACACACACGGAGCCTGAGCTCCATCTGCAAGGGACAGAGCTCCCTTAGGGTCCATGAGGGCCACACAGAGTGAAAGCCGGACTCTCCTCCCCTTCTCTCCATCTGGGCACCAGCTGTACATTGTGCTACACCCTTCTTGGCTTCAGGAGCAGGTTAAACACCACCCAAGCTGGCCTCATCAGTGCCCAAATGTGCTATATCCTTCTGGACATCTTTTTGGACAATTCCAGTCTCCCTATCTCTTTCCTGATGGGAAATTATACTCCAGCATTTAATCATATTTATAACATGAGATGTTTTCCATAGCCATGTCTGCCTCCCAAGTATGCGGAAAGCTTCTACTGGGCAGAAACAAATCCTATACCTTTCCATATCTTCCTTAACCCAGAGCAAAGTACACGAGCTCAGTAAGCTTATTTGATAGACAAGTGTGGGCAAAGCACCCATTCACCAATTCACCACCCATGGCAGACATTGCCAGTCAAGCGCCTATCTGCTAGCTCTGTGATGGATGATTCACTCATGGAACCTGATGGCTCCTGCCCGTCGGGTCTGGAGGCTGCTCCCCATGGGGGAAATGAAGTAGCTGGGAAATGCAAGACTTCCGGGAGGCCACAAGACACAGTGTGATTGGCTGGGGCCCCTTCCTGAGACTCTCCCCAGCCCTCTGCTATGGAAAGCTGAAGAGGTCACAGAGAATCAGGAGAAACAAAGGGGAGAGGCACCATCCTAATTCTGTGTTTCTTCCAAGAGTCACAGCAAGCCCTCTTCCCACTCATGGCTCCCGTCACCAGCTGCCCAAAGTCCAGAGCCAAGGAGGTGAGCCCACCGCCCTATGCTGTGCCCTTCTCTGGGCTTCTGGTTGCCCACCCCCCCAAAACCAGACAAAGGGCTAAGACGAAAGGTGGGCAGCTCTGATGCCATTCATTGGCTGCTTTTCATATTCCTTTATAAACATTCTTTCTTCCTCCTTTGCTACTTACTCTTCTCGGGGCTAAGAAACGTAGCTCAAGACCTGATCGGGGTATCACTTTTCAAATGCCCAAATCCCTGTAAAGGTTTAGTGTCTGGCTGTGTGCATTTTGCTCAGTATTAACATGTTCAATGGAGTACTTTGATTTTTTTTTTATCTAGACGCCAGAAGCTGGTGAATATATGCTTCATAGCTTCAGATAAACCTTTTGTTCTTCTGGGGCTGATCAGCTGGTAGAGCAGCGAGAGGGAGAAGGGGAGGGGAATTCACAGGGGCTCAGCGGTTTCAAAAAGTCAAATTACCTCTGAGCCATAGCAAGGCTGATAATTTAAATGAAAAAATATATATACAGGCTGCAGCACACAACACCGTCTCTGGTAGGACTTTTAATGAAGCCCCAGTTGTGATGACACTGAAGCCGGAACGCTACAGTGGGATAATTACTTGGCTCCCACACAGCTGAGTTCCATAGATGCATTATTAACGGCACATTCCTCGCCATAACGAGAGCTGAACAGAGGTAAGCTCCGCAGACCTGGGCATCCGCCATTAGCGGCCTGGTGCAAACACAAATGAGTGTTTTCACAAAAGCATGCAAAGGTTGTGAAATTCCCATGAATCCAGTACTGGGAGGCAGGGAGGGGGGGAGGGGGGAGGGGCAGGGAGGAAAGGGTATAACAGAAATATAAATATATAGGTATATAGGTATACTGGGTCCATGTAGACATGGCCGGAGATGTCACCTTTCCCTGCACCATGTACTTGGAGTAAAGCAACCTGGGAAATTATGGAGTCAGAACACATTGATTTTCCCGCAACAGATCCAGGCAGCAGCCCTGATGAAGAATTACGGAGGAAACGCCGTAACCTAATTCTCCTCCGGCCTGGCCCGGCCGTGCCTGCTGCCCTGAGCTTACCTGGCAGAGGCCGCGGGGCCAGTGCCCCCCGACCTGGGCACACTGCACAGCTGGACCCCCGTTTGTCACCGCCAGGCTGCACGCCCCCCCACCCCACGGCGACCTCGGTCCCACTCCCGAGCACCAGCCCTCACTCAGGCCACATTGTCAAGACATTGTAGGGATCGCCAAGCTGGTTCAGAGTCCAAGGGTCTTCTGGAAAGGGGTGAACTGCAGATATGGGTATTCTTCCTCCCAGTTCCCCCCAGTGAAAGCCAGGGACAAAGGCACACATAACATTGTTATGCAGGGCTGGAGGGATCCTAGGCAGGTCCCCTACAGAGGCTCCAGAGCACTGGGGTGACTTAGAGGAGACGGGTGGGAAGCCGGTACCCCGGCCCTGTGCTTCCCCGTGGTCCTCTCCTTGGTTTTGCTTCCCCTGGAAGCGTCTGTTTCAAGGTGACCCTGTTTCGCGAGTTAGCCCCTGCGTCCCCCGCCTGCTCACAGAACCAGGGGCCTCCCAGTAATTAACACCCGTACTTGATGAGGTCCAGCTGGCAAAGTGAAGCGATGCCAGCATCCTCCGCTCGACAACCTGGGCTCCGGCAGCCGGGCCCCGGCGAGGGTCCTTCCCGCCACGGCCATTCTGGACACCCCGTCCCCGGAGGAGAAGGCGAAAGTCACCCATCGAGCATGGATGTTCGATAAGAAGCGGTTTATCACAGTGAAAAGCTAAAACGCTCCGACGGGAACATAAACGGTGGCACTTCGAGAATGAAACACCAAGGAGCCGCTGGAAACGGCGGTGTAGATGTGTGTGTGCTGACACGGGAAGCCGTCTCCATATACTGCGGGAGGGGAGAGGTCACAAAATAGCCTGGATAGGATAACTCCACTTAAAACTCAACATGTGTGTAGGAAGCAACCAAAACAGGCACCACTGTCTTTGCTCTCCGAAGTCAAGATCACGGTTAATCTGGGGTGGTTCTAGCGGGGAAGGTCCAAGGCGGTCCCCTGGGATGGAGACGAGGCCCGGTCATGGTCCAGCCCCCTCTGCATGGATGGGTCCTGTACGGGAAAACTCAGCCAGCTTATGCTTCTGACTTTTGAGCTTTTCTGTATGTAAGTTATGCATCAATAACAAGTCATTCCATATTTATTGATATGTGGACTTTTCTGTATAAATATCAGACTTCAATAAAATGTTTTTTAAAACTGTGTTTACACGCGTATGAACACACAGAGTCAGGTAAGGTAAACACCAAATTGTTAACAGCAGTTTTCCCCAGGAGATGAGATTAAGGGTGATTTCTCTCTGTTCTTTTTATCTATCAGCATTTTTCTTTTCTTGCAAGGAAACTACATAAAGTTTAAAAAGATTTTTTTAAACAAAGAGGGCCGACTCGCCTGAAATTATAAGGAACACGACCAATTAGCAAGACAAATAATAACACCCACCACCACATCATCATCTAGTCAGCATATAAAATCGCTCAAAATGTAGTTTGGGACCCGCTCTGCCTGAGCCTTCTCGATGTGGCTCTCCTAGAAAAACGGAGGCAGAATTTCTCTGCAGAAAAGTCCCTTGCGGAGTTAATTGTTTTATCCCGGCCTGGTCCAGGAGCAGTGTGAACCAAAACGTAAATAAACAGCGGTGTACCTTAGTTCATCACTGCAGAGCTTACGCTGGTCACCCACACCGGCCAGGAGCTGGCCACGTGCGCTCGGAGAAGAGTTAGACAAAAGAAAATCACGCAGGAAGTTCCGACCCACTGGGCAAAGGGGTGCAATGCCCGACCCCCAACCTCAGCCAGAGCCCACCAGCCAGTGGAGGTCCCCTCCCCTCCCCCACACCCCTCCTTGCTCATTTCAGATCACTTTGTAACACATCCCTCTAAACCCCTCCATTCCCTACTTCGCGCAATTTCCCGCTGATGCTCAAAAAACAGGTGAAAAGACATAAAAGGTTAAGCAAGATGTCAGAGTAGAAACAGCTCATGGGGAAGAAGGTGGTCATCCAGGCAAATTATTCACCTGCCCCCTCCCCACCCCAGCCCAAACCCTTACTCTTTTAACTCTTTTAAATACCTAACCAAGATTTATTTAGAGGAGACAGGAAGGTTGTCAGGGGTAGCGAGTAGAAGGGGGGACCCTGGTGGCAGCTGCAGCCAGTTGGATTCTAACCCCAGCTATCCAGTTCGGAGACCCCAGACTCAACCTCACGGGGCAGAACAAAAGCCCTGCGGTTCACAGACACCACTGTAGAGGGTGACGATCAGCTCTGGGCCCTGCCCTTGCTGGGACCTCGAAGGGACCCTCTCTTCCAAACGTCTCGCCTGGAGATGCTTCCGGTGGTACTGTAGCACCTCCCAAAGGTGTGCTCCCAAATGCAACCAAGTCACCGTCCCTCTGTGCTCTGGCTTTTCTGAAAAGTGGAAAATTTACATCTGAGCCCTAGCCTGTTCGCGGAGGGAGGAATGGTCCTGAGATCAGGGGCAGCGGTGTGGCACCTGGAGGAAGGCTGCTTCCTTTGAAAAGGGT
This sequence comes from Meles meles, assembly GCF_922984935.1. Lineage (NCBI taxonomy): Eukaryota > Metazoa > Chordata > Mammalia > Carnivora > Mustelidae > Meles > Meles meles. The sequence goes on along the minus strand of NC_060084.1, from coordinate 33,333,002 downwards.
ATAGAGGTTATTTAGCAAAGCACCAGGAAAAAAAATTACTTCCTACTGGAGGGGAGACCAAGAACTTTGCCAGGGGCATAGAGACGGCAATTTCTGTCTGTGGTGCTCTCCCAGCTCCCTGCTGGAGGAGCGGTGAGCTCATCGCCAACCCAGCTGAGGAAGGCCTCCCAACAGTGCCCAAGGGGCCCCAAGACGCAGCTCCCCACACCCCTGCAGGAGATCGGTATGAAATGCTGTCCTAGATTACTGTGGGTGGGCCCAACCAGCAGAAGAGAACCCAAAAACAAAACCACTAGCGAGGCAAGGCACATCTCTCTCCTGGACCGTCTGGCCCTCAGCAGAGGAACGGGGCTTCCAGGCAGAGGCCCCTGCACTGGCCTCCTCCAGCCATGAGAAAGGGATGTTTTCTGGTTTAAGAACCAAAAGAAGCAAACTTCTTCTTACAGATTGCTCTGGGTGTTCTGAGACCAGGGTCCAGTTGTCTCTTTCTTTATTAAAAATTCCACACTTCCCTTCCCTTTGGAACTTCCTTCCTACCTCCTCTCTCCTCCCCTTTCATCAGAAAGTTTGGTGGAAAGAAATGGCCACGTACACCTGCACCAGCACAAACAGCAATCTCTGTGCTGGGCCGGCGGGGGCCGGCGGGGGGGGGGGGGGGTCCCCCGGTTTCTCCCAACGAAGAGTCCAGTTCTACAGAGGGGTGCATCTCTCTCTCTCTCTCTCACACACACACACACCCATACACTCAGATTCAGAAACACACAGACACACAGCAGAAGGGGCTGCCTGTCATTCACACACCCATGCAAGTCACAGAGACATACACAGCACAAAACAGAGGAATAACCCCGGAGAGCCACATATATGGCATCAAACAAATATACAAGGGCCACGAACACACCCAGACCCAAAACACAGAAGCATACCCACACACATCACATGCACTGACGCCCCCCCCCCCAAAAACCACACACACGTAAATGGAAGATTCAGCAACAACCCCACAGGTGTGCACGTGTGGGGACCCTCAGCTGAACAACAACAGTAACAACAAATCCAGCCCCAGAACCCAGCCCCCAGGCTGGGGGACAAACCCTTGGTTAGGGTTGTCAAGCAGATTTCTCAGAAGAGCCAGGAGGGCAGAACGGGCTGGTTATAGCAAAACTGGACTAAGCATGCTGGCAAGGCCAGAAAAGGCTCTTCCAGAACTCCTTGGTGGCCTCTTTCTGGTTGGGGTCCTTAAACACCTGCCCCTCCCTCCCCACCGTGGCCATTTCCAGTAGCCGGGACAGGAGGACTCTGCTCATCCCTGCTGCCAGCCCGAGGGCAGGGAGTGATCTGGCAGGGAGTTGAGGGGGGCTCTCTCCTGTCTCCTAAATCTCATTTTCCTCCCAGATGAGGACTGTCCAAAGAGAGGCTCAAGAAGTTAGGGTTTCCTTGCTCTCAGGCTACAGATGGGATCTCACAGGGACCAGCCAAGACTGGGACATGCCTTGCTGGCTGCAGATAGAAGTTGAGCACAGAAGTCAAATCTTTAAACCCCAAGACTAAACTGACCTCCCGACAGCCCCCTTGGTCCTGCCGGAATCTGCATTCTGCAAAAGTGCTCAGTAGCTCTTCCTGCCACAGACCCCCGCTCAGCCCCTCTGACTTCTACCCAGAGCAGAGACTCTAATATTCAGCGCTCCACTGGCCACTATTCACGGCCAAGAATCCTACTGAAAAAATACCGATCTACCAATACCCCTATCCAACAACGGACTAACAAAATATTAATCTTTGCCCCGCTCCAGTCCTCAGCCAATAAATTAGGGAATAAACCCCAAAACCGAACCCAGTTTCGCTCATCTTGAAACATCCACCAAAATAGCACCAAACTTTTACGGCCCGCTCGCTTCCTGGAAAATAAACATATCAATTGTCTTTTTAAACCTCTATAGTATTTTGTCAATATTTTTTTTATTACAGCAGAGAATGTATAAATATTTTATTATAAACCAAAGACCTAAAATAAACAGTTTAGTAAATAGTTATTACATTACAAGGAAAAACATCTGCGGAAACTGCTTTCCATGTAATTATTCTTGCTATTTTACATTAGCGCTCAACGTGAATTTCTTTGGCACTAATGTTTCACTTGTTCTAAATCTTCCTCCTTGTTGCTATTATTAAAATCTTAAAAAGGTGCCAAATCTTAAATGAAGAAAAAAAAAATGATTCACTAGAAATTATTCATATCACAGTGAGTCGCTACTAAACCTGGCAGGGGTGCGGTATTTTCGGTGAAATTAACATAAAATATACAACTGCAAATTATCCAGGAAATAGCTATGTTCTTTACGGCATGCTTTTACATTCGGAAAAAAAAAAAATGCTCTCCTTCTCCATCTCACACAAAGCCACAGACAGCTCCACTCGGGCAAGTTTTAAAGGGAACGTAATAGATTTGTCAAAGGAGCACGGGCTTTGAGAAACAGACAAACAGCTCAGGGGTCGATCAGCCTTAGGTAATTACCAGAGACAACGTCAGAAACGTGGGGAAGGCAAGAAAAACAGCCGGCAGCTTTCTTCCCCCTCGATTTCAGAGAATGTATTTCCTCTTACAGGCCTCGGCTCTGTCTCCTAAACACAAGAAAAACTGTAACACCATGTAAAATGCAAATCTCGCTGTAAATATTTTATAAAATTGTTGCATACATCCCAAAAGCTATAGGTCTTAATTGAGAGCAGGCGATTTTTCTAGTCAATATATGGAAATGGAAAATGCTAATTTGTGTTTTTCTACTTATAAAACACCCTGGAGAACAGCAAGCCACAAATGCACTCACTTTAATATTATAAATATAATTTGGCTCCCTCTTTACCATCCCTACAGCCCTGGCTTTTATCTCCCTGTGGCTGCAGGAGGAGAGATGGAGAATCGCTTTCACAGCTTCAGCCTGGGAAGGCGGCCTCAGATGATGACGGGGGGACATGAGGCACAGGGCTGGGTGCCCCCACCTCTACCAGCTTCCCCTCCCCCTGGGTACTGGCAGGCGAGGGCCGCCCAATGTCAGGGCCCCTGAGGGCCAGAAGCAAGCATGAAGCCTGGAGCTCCTCCCTCCCCTCTTGGGCCCGTTTTGGCTCCATGCTCCCTCTGGGCGGGGAGACTCACCTAACGGCCATCCCTAGAGCAGCCGGGATGCACAGGGGTGACTAGCAAGATGGCTGGAGCACTCCAAGTTGGGAATACCTGTTTCCAAACTCCCAAGAGCGATGAAGGCCTCTGCCAAGGCTCCCGAGAGCCTGCCCTTCCCAGCAGGGACAGCCCGGCTCCCTCAAGCACCCACAACCCACCCACCCACCCCAACGCAGGGGCTTTCCCACCTAGAGCTGTCTTGTCCTTGCCATCAGGGCTGCTGAGCCCTCGAAATGTGTCTGCTCCTCAAGGAGACGTGCTGTTAGTGCAAAGCACATGGCAGATTCCGCAAGCTTAGTGTGAGACCGCGAATGTAAAAAATGCTCATTGGGGCGCCTGGGTGGCTCAGTGGGTCAAAGTCTCTGCCTTCAGCTCAGGTCATGATTTCAGGGCCCTGGGATCGAGCCCCCCATCGGGCTCTCTGCTCAGCACGGAGTCTGCTTCCCCTCACCCTTCTCTGCCTGCCTTTCTGCCTACTTGAGATCTTTGTCAAATAAATACATAAAATCTTTTAAAAAAAATTTTTTTTAAATGCTCATTAATGACTTTTTAAGTTGAATGTAGAGTGCAATCACAATATTTTAGATATATCGGGTTAAATAAAAAATATTTCTTCTGTTTCCTTTGACTTTTTTTCAGTGCTGCTGGTAACACATTTAAAATTATACACGTGGCTCGAATCGGATCTCCCTCGGACAACATGCTCTAGAGAACACTCTGGCTTGCTGCGTAAAGCCTGGGTTGTGTGAGTGTGTGTGGACACGGCTCTCCTAGAAATCGTACAAATGGGAGGGCCCCCGTATTATGATCCCAGAGCTTTACAGGCCTCGGAGTCTGGGATTCTCTGATTCCATAAATCCGTAGCTCTACAGTTCTAAGAAAGCACTGCATGCTAAAAAGATTCTACACTATTCCTTCCCGGTGTTTTACAACGGCTTTACGATGGCAGTCGTGACCCTCTGGCCCTGGTCTTGCCTGCTCCTCCATCAGAGCGACCTCAAATACTCGGCCATCACAGGTCCCCTCCCCCACCTGCTCCTGAGCCCAACACAGCTCAAGGCTCCCTACCCCACCACCCCCACGAGGCTCCCCAGTGACTCCCACCCTCGCTGACTCTCCCCAGCCCAGAATTCAGAAGGGGCCTGTTGAAGAAGTGTATCAGTCATGCACAGCCTTTCTCTGTTACCTTCTTTCTAGAAACTGTTCCTCAACTTCTCAAATTCAAAGAAACAGCAAGGAAGCAGAGGGGCTGGTGAGAAGGACCTGGTTAGAGTCAGGTAGCTTGGATGTAACTCCAGGCTGGGCCCCTTCCTAGTTGTGCGGGCTTAGGTAGGTTCCCGAGCCTCTCCTTGCCTCAATTTCCTCATCTGTCAAATGGGATCGAAGACACTGACTTTATACAATTTAGGGAGAAAGTTGAAATTATGCATGTAAATGTCTGGATAGAGTACACACTGTAAACAAACAGCAGCTCTTATTATCTTTTTTTTTTTTTAAGATTCATTTATATATTTGAGAGAGAGAGAGCGCGAGAGCATGAGCAGGAAGGACAGAGAGGATCTCCAGCAGACCCAGTGCTGAGTGTGGAACCCAACGCGGGGCTTGATCCCATGACCTAAGAACACGACCTGAGACAAAATCAAAACTCGGGTTCTTAACAGACTGCAGCACTCAAGCACCCCCAGGTTCTTATGATTTTTCCTATTATTTTCATTTTTGTCATTTCATTTTGTCATTCTAGAGTTGTCCCATGACTCAAAGCCAAGTCCTGGGGAGCTTAGAGCAGCATTCCTGGGGCAGAAGCAAGGTAAGGGAGCCATTCCCAAAGCCAGAGTGTAGAGCTGCATAGAAGCGCAAGGGGGAGTGCCCGGAGGGCGTTCCAGCCCGCCGCTAATGATAGACAAGGCAGCACCCAGATGTGGGCATGGAGCTGGGCTGCGCATCTCACTGCACAGTAAGCCAGGGAGCAGGGCCCATGCTCTCCAGAGGTCCCAGGCGCCTGCCTGGAAGCAAGGCTACACTGTGGTTAAGGAAGCCCCAGCTTCTGACTCCACCCTGGGCACGTCAGGCTGAGAAGAAACCCCTCCCCAGACATGCACACTGTGCGGGCACACACAGGCATGCACACATTCGGGCTTGTTTGCCTTTGAATTTGCTTACAGATTAGAAAGAGAGCAAGAAAGGAAGGAGGGAGGAAAGGAAGGAAGGAGAGAAGAGAAATGGAGACACACACCCATCGGACCCTGTGCAATGATCCAAACTTCAATGATCCAAAGAAAAAGGCTGAGGATCACTAGGCAGTCTTTACAAATCAAGGGAGCACTTCCCCACTGTGTTTGGTGCACAGAAGTACATGTCCGGGGGAAACCAACTGATAGAAGAAGGTCCAACCACGAGTGCTGTTTGATGAGCTGAGCAGTTTGTAGCAGACACTCGAATCCCCTTGTTTCCACAGATAAGTCAATCAAGACTCAGAGAGGGCGATGAACCTGCACCAGGTCACACAGCGAAGGAGTGGCGGGGTCAGATCTGAAGCCAGACTCTGAAACTTTTGAGCCAAGACTCAAACACCACAGACCCGGTGGAAGGCTGGGCTCAGGCCTGGAGTCTGGGGTCCTGGACTCAACTCTCGTTCCGGCCTCCCTGCCTTCACGACCACGATCCTGACCTCATCTCCCATACAGAGCTGTGGCTAGAGCGGAAAAACTGGATATATAGCACATTTGGGCTTGAAAAGCTCCCACACATTCATTCTTCTTTTCATTACCGACACCCACTAAGTACCAGGCTCAGGTCCGGGCCCTGGGTGGATGGGCCGGGACGAGACAGAAAAGGGCCTTGGTCTACTCCAGCAGTAAAGGCAAACAGGAAGCAGACATACAAGCGAGTAAATGAGATGATGGCAGAGGGCGAGCAGCGCCATGAAGGAGGGAAAACAGGAAGGCAGAAAAAGGAGTGCCGAGGTCGGAACGGGGGTTGTCGGCCCAGTGAGGGGTGGCACATGAATGGGAAGAAGGCAGCCGCACGGGAGCTGGAGAACACTCCACGTGGAGGGCACGGCTGGGCAAAGGCCCTCAGTGTTCCAGCACAGCAGAATGGTGCAGCTAGAGCGGGGCAGGCAGAGGGGTTTCGAGATGAGTCGTAGGAGTGGGAGGGTGAACGGGCCGGTGGGACAGCCGCCCAGAAGCACTGCCAGGCTACCTTCCCACCCACCCATCCCTGAGCTGCACAAATCCCTCCCCCCTGGGCCCACAATTCCCCTCCTGGCTCTGCAAGCAAGGGTGTGGGTGCAGACGACCACCACAGACCCCGCAGCTGACGAGACCCTCCCTCAGAGTGTCCCCGAATCCCCATTCACCAAAACCCCAGGCCAGGAACACCCGAAACAACCAGCAGCAAGGGAGCCCACGGTGAACCGGGATGCGTTTACCCAGGGGGCTGCAACACAGCAACAGAGAGGAACAGACCCCGGTACACAACGAAATGAACCTCACAGACCCAGCACAAAACTAAAGAAGCCAGACACAAAGGTGACAGCCTGGAAGGTTGCCCGATGCGACACCCAGAAGCAGGGCACACTAATCTCTGGTGGCAGAGGTTGGAAGTGTGGCTGCCCTTGGCGGGGAGCTGGCGAGAAGGGAGCGTGAGGGGGTCCGCAGGGGCGGGGGGATGGGCTGCTTGTGGACACGGGTGCTCATGAGGCAGATACACACACGTGCAAGAGCCATCCACACACAGACCTACGTGCACACACACACACACACACACTCAGGGGCCCTTATGGTGCCCAAGTCCAAGTTCAGCCTCACTCTACAGGAGGCAAGGTGGACAGATCATCCCCACCCCTCAGGTGGGGTGGCTCCCACTCCGTCCCTGGGTCACGGGAGTCCTCCCTGTGGGGACATGCTGAGTTCATGAAACCCTGCAGGAAGACACCCCAAGGCAAGCCCAGCAGATCCCACAGTTCCCTAAATGAAACTCAGGCTTATAAAATCTGGGTCAGACGGACAAAATTCTGGGCAACTTCTTGGCCCCCGGTTCTCTCGGCCAAGAAGTGGCCCAAGAAGCCCCAGGGCAGTGGAGACGAGGCCAGGCTGGTCGGAGGCTCAGCAGGCAGCCGTGAGCCGAGGCCCCCCTCCCTCGCAGGGAGCAGGAAGGGAGCCGGCCGACGTTTATTACCCGCCGGCGGCGAGATTGACTGCAGGCCTCCTTTGCCCACACTGAGCCATTAGCTCGTAATGGCCCCGAAGGCTCCCTCGGCCACAGACCCAGGCCCTAGCGCTCAGGCTCCGACACCAAAGATACTAATGACTACCACATTGCCGAAATAAATCATCATCGCTCAGAAGGGGCTCCGGCCGGCCGGCGGCTTCCAAACTTCATTTCACGAATTTCCCCCTTAATACTCAGCTGCCTCAGCGAGGGGGTTCTTAGGTGGACACACCATCAGCACGTTTCCCTGCCACGGTGTTTATAAAGAAAAGAAGGAGGAAAATGTGGGGGGTGGTAATTAATCTGTGCAATGACATTGCACATTGGTGAGAATTTGGAGAAGGGAGCAAAATCCACCCATCCCCCTCCATTGGACTTTCCCTCGAGAGTGTGAAGGTCCAGACCTGGCAGCCAGAAGGGCCCATAAAAGGCCGCTAGAAGGTGTGTTCCAGGGAATGCTCTAGAACGATGCTCCATGAATAAGAGGCCCTGTGACCACGTGCAGGCAAGTTGGTGTGGTGGCTGAGCACCCGGGGTCCAGAGCCAGACCGCCCAGGCTCTAACCCTGGCTCTGAGGCCGTGGGCAGGCTGCTCAGCCTCTGTGTTCTTCAATTTCCCCATCCATAAAATGGGTGGATATGGGTATCCCTTGGGGGGTTGATGTGAGAATTAAGTAGGAGTGAAGTGCTGCTTGGAACAGGGCCTACCACACAGGTGAGTGACCCCTGTGATCCCCACGGTGACCGACAGAGTGTCCAAACTCCATAAAGACACACAGGAGGAAACCGGGTTAACATGGTGACAGGTCCACGTGCTCCCATTCGGGCATGTTATAGCAGCGGTGAGTCCTGGAAAGGGAAATGGTTTGCTCAAGTCACAAAGCACGTGGGGGAGAACACTCTGGAATCCAGGCCTCCTGTCTCCCAGGCTGCATTCCTTCCCCCAAAGACCCTTACCCCACAGCCTCAGAAGGCAGCACTCTCTGCAAACATCAGCCACACGGGGACCTGTCCAGAGCAGCTGTGAGCAGACCTCTGAGTCCCGGAGAATGTTCAGACTTCTGTCTGGACCCAGCTGCCCTGTGGGTCTGCCCTCAGACTTTGAGAACTGAAGGTGACCCTTGGAATCACCGAAACATCTGGAGAGAATCCTTCCAGACTGTCTGCCTTCTTGGAGGAGGATGGAGCTGGAGTCTTGTCCTCGACTCTGGGAGCTACCCTAGACCTGGCCTGCCCTCTTCTCCCTCCTTGGCAGCCCTTCCCCTGGCATCCAACCCACCTCTCCGGCTAAACTGGAGTTATCATTCCATAAACCTCAGCTCTGGCCATGAAGTCTTGTGCTACCTCTTAATCAACTCTGATCCTGCCAGTGGGTCTCACACAGTTGGTGCTTAATTATTGTTTGGGTGGGATTACATTTCCAGGCCATAATGTGATCCCAGCATTGGCTTTTCCAGCTTCCTGTCCTGGAATAGAAATGTTCTGTTCTCAATCTTACTCCCTAGAGGCCCCAAAAATAATAGAGAGGAGGACTAGAGTCCAGTTCATCGCTGCCTCTGCCAGGAAGCCCTCCCTGACTTCTCCAGGACACCTACTTCAGCACCCCTTGAACACTGATCTCTGACCACCAATCCCACTAGCCAGCACATGTCCCAACCACCCTCACCCGCAGTCCCACTGCCAGGCACTTGAAGGCAGGGTCTGATGAGGACTTGCTCATCCTTCCCCCTCCCCTCCGGCATGGAGTATAGAGCTGGGCCCTGGGAGGTTATCAAAATCCTAAATGCCCACAACCACAACAGCCTAGCTTGGGTAGGGGGCGGAGGTCAGGGGCGGTTGCGCAGGACCAGCTGGATGGGCTAGCAGATCTCCAGACAACAGTGAACCCTGCGAGGCTCAGGTGGGTGCTGGTTGCAGCGGGACCTTCCACCTCACCTTATGTGGAAGCAGCCCCAAGCCCCAGCAGCCCCACCCAAGGGCCACCTGCGCAGGAAAACAAGGCCCCAGGCAGGAGGCTCCTCGGGTTGGGTTTGGACAAAATTCCTCCTCAGCGGCCGTACATTTCCAGCATATAGGAATTGCTCCTGCCGATTCAAAACCAGGTCAGAGAAAACCGTCTCTTGTTTCCGGCAGGGGTGAGCGTTCCTCCCGGGGAAGGGCTCCGCAAAAGTCTCCAAACCGAGCACGAGAGACAAGTGGGAACCAAGCCTCATTCCCTCGGTGGCCCCGCGGCTGCCAAAATTACTGACAAACTGACCTACAAAGAGAGTTTCTATTTTATGAGCAAACCCCAAAGGTTAACAGCGGAGCCGCCGGCAGGCGATGAGAACCGAGGAGCGGAAGCTTCCCCAGCAGCACCCGCATGGAGCCGGGCACCTCGGTTTCGCAGAGAAACGTGTCCCTGAAAAGCCAAGGAGAAAGGGAGGATGGAAGGGGGAGGTTCCAGAAACCTGGCTAGAGGGAAGAAGGGGGACATGAGGATGGTGCCCACTGCCAAGTGGCCTCCTCTCTGTCTCAAAGTTCTAGATGACTGCCACTGCCAGGGGCTGGCTGTAGTGACCTCTGCAGGGCTGCCCTCCAGGTCACAGTGTGTGTGGTGTCCCCTAGAGTTGTGCAGTCTACAGCCTGCACAGCCATACTCTGCAGACGTTAGTCTTATGGGGTTCCTGCCCCTCAAAGCACCTTGTCCCTAGCCAGTGCTGGTTTCATGGGCATGCGACCTGTGTGGTGGTCTGAGGGCCTGAATTTAGAAGGGCCCGCACTCACTTGGTATCCCACAGTTGCTGAAATTGTTATTTTCTAACATGGGCTCTGAGTTTTCACTTTACACAAATTATGTACCTGGTCTTCCCTCCATGTTTGAGAGCACCACGGCAGTGTGGACATAGGAGAGATAGGCCATTATCCAGAGAATTCATCACTGAACAATTTATATAAAGAAGTAAGAAAATGTCCAGCCCCCATCCTTCCTCATCCTCCAAGTGGTCCAGATGTGGGCCTACTTCAGAGGCCTGTCAGGAGCAGAGGGAGGGCGAGAGGGGTTCCAGTGATGGGCCAGGGTAAGGGGCTGTCAGAAATCTCAAGGCTTGTACCTTAGTGCAGGAAGAAGCTTTTGATAGCAAGAAACCCATCGGAGACTAAAGGCCCTTGGGTTTTCTCATATTATACTGATGTCAGAGCTGCAAGAAAATCTCCTGATTTTTGGCAGAGGGTGAGTAACAAAAAGCAGGTCAGAGAACACACGCAGGCAGGCAAGGAAACAGGGCCACCATCGGCCACCCATGGACTGGGCACTCAGATGCCTCACTGCTGACCCTCCACCCCAACCCGAGACACCAATCAATCGCCAAGGACACTCATGAGATCTGCCAGCGACCTGGGACAGAGCATCTGCCCCATCTAGAAGACGATCCCAGGGTTCACAGAGGTCTGGAGACTGCCCAGAACCTCCCACCAGGCCAGGTCTGACACAGTTCTCCTAACTCCAGCAACAGCGCACAGTGTGAGGACAGACGGGACCAGGGCAGAGTCTTCTGCCTTCCCCCGTGAAATCTTTTTTTTTTTTTTAAAGATTTATTTTTTTTTATTTGACAGACAGAGATCCCAAGTAGGCAGAGAGACAGGCAGAGAGAGAAGGGGAAGAAGCAGGCTCCCCGCTGAGCAGGGAGCCCGATGTGGGGCTCGATCCCAGGACCTTGGGATCATGACCTGAGCCGAAGGCAGAGGCTTAACCCACTGAGTCACCCAGGCGCCCCTCCCCCGTGAAATCTTACACAAAGGACACCATACCGAGCAGAACCCAGCAGAGCTCCTCCCTAGCCCCACATCCTACCCTCCGGGCCTCCCCCTGGTCCAGGCCCCCCAGGGGCATCTGCATGGGAGGCCAGGCTGCTCAGAAAGCTCTCTGAGGACCAGTGATGCATTGGCCTCTTTTCTGGCCTCCATCAATAGTGAATGCTCATGACAGCCCTGGAGGGGCCCCAAAGTTCACTGCATCTCTCCATCCATGCAAGGAGCATCCCGAATTTCTGCAGGGCTTCGGCTCCTTTGAAGGACAGAGGGCCACAGTCCTCAGCAATTAGAGCTGATCCTTCCATCCTCAAGCCTCAGAACACTCTGCAGAGACTCCCCCGCGTCTAATCACCAGCACCACTGAGCACACGCATCCGCCCAGCTGCTTGCTGGGCGCCCATGACCACTGCATTCATTGCTGTGAGCACAGCAGGACCCTCGCCCACCACTGTCCCCCCAGCACCCTGGCTGGTCCGCATCACCAGCTCCTGGGAGGACACCATCCGGGTATGAAAGAGCCATGACAAATAAAGCCAAACAAAACCGCACGAGGAGAGCAGGGATAAAGTATTATTAGTTTCCCAAAAAATGTATTATTTTTACCCTGGTTGTTGCCTGGCTTGATTTACGGGTCCCCAGTGCCCACAACAGCCCACTCTTCTCTCCATGAGCCAGCAGACTGGAGGGTTCCAGACACAGCCTGGCCCTGGGGCCAGGCTACAGGCTCCCAGAGGCCCAGCTCCAGGGTTCCCACCAGGCTCCTGGACCCACCACCAGCAGAGGCAGTATAGACCAGAATTTCCCAAATTCCCAGACACCGTGTCAGGTTATCCAGAAGCTTCCAGCTCTGACCCTGTCTTGGCTTCTGCAGAGCAATGGGCTCCTCCAAAACACTGTTCCTAAAAAAGAACTAAGCCTGCCCCATCTCCTCCCAGTCCCAGAGCAGACCCTCACTGGCCGGGACAGGACATACCCTCGGACCCACCTCTGGAACATGGCGGGGTGGGGTAGGACCACAGACCCTCCCTCGGGATAATTAAGGTATTTTTAAAATAACTGAAGCCCGCTGCTCAGCAGCGAGCCCAGAAGCCCGGGAGCAGGGGCCAGGTGCCTTCCTGCCAACACATGTCTGTTAAGAAATGGCCATATATCCTGCAGAAGGAAGTTCTGGCTAGGGCCAGCGGGGCTGCCCAGGGCAGGTGCTGCAGAGAGGCAGTGGAAACCAAGCCCGGGGTGACCGGCGAGGGTCTGTGCTCAGCTCCCCGTTGCACACAGGCCTGCCTGGATGCAAAGTAAAGCAGAGAAGTGCTAATAATCCAACTTTCCAAACTGCCTCGCGCCCCGACCATGAGGAGCAGCGGAGTCCCCCCGAAAGGCGCGTTCTCGGCCTCGGGCTGGTCACAGGACGGCTCAAAGAAACACGGGCAGAACCCGGGGCTGGGGGCATCACACGGCATGAGGGACACGAGTGGGGGGCGAGTGGGGTCTGAATGCGGGAGACGGAGCGTTGTCGCAGTCGCGGGCCTGGGTGCCGGGACACCAGCATGGTTGTCGCAGGGGGAACCAGGGAGCTCCTACTCAAGTTGTAAACAGGACACAGACTGTGAACGGTCAACTGGGAGGTCAACGGCCAAGGGAGGGCACCCCCTTCCCTTGGGGGTCAGAATAGAGCCAGAGAAGGTCTTCTTTAGGATTCTGTCTTGTGCAGCAAGGGAGCACCAGTGATACTCAACCACACCACATCCAGGGGGAGCAGGGGGGTGGGAAGGCAGGGGGACAGGCACAGAAGGGGCCTGGGTCTGGGGACTGATCAGGAAGAAATGAGATGGACCAAGAGAAGCAGGCTAGAGCAGAAGGAAGCGGCCATGTGGCAAGCACATGGCTAGAGTCCCATAAACACTTGCCACGGGGTAGAAAGAAAAGGACTAAAAAATTTGGTAGGGAAGCAGAGGGGCTGTGCAAAATGTATTAACGAGAGGTGCACGGGGCCCCACCAAATGGCTTCATTTCCAGTGTGACCCGGTGGCCCCTGACGGACCAGGAGTTCTCTTCTTGCACACTGGATCTAGGGGAAGGGTCCAGGCACCGGGGGAGGAGCTCTGGGCAGGGAATTCAAGGCAGAAACTCCTTGCCAGTGGCTTAGGAATATCTCAGTATTTTACCAAACAGTCTAGTTTGGTAAACGGTAAACAGTATTGGCACATGACAGCTAAGCATCTGCCCTCTACCAAGTGCCTGGACATAGGGTCATTTATGGGCCCCCGGTGCCATGGGAGCCCACCCTCTCTCCCTGTGCCAGCAGACTGGGCATTCCACACAGAGCCAGGGCCCTCGGGCCAGGCTACGGGCTTCCAGAGGTTCCTGCCGGGCCCCTGGACCCACCACCAGCAGAAGCAGCATAGACCAGAATTTCCCAAACTGCTCTGTGGATACAGATGTGGGGCGGTGGGAGCACTCCGCGACTACACAGACTTCCAGGCCCCTCCTCTAGAAACTGTCACTCCAGGGCCAGGTGCAGGGCTCCACGTGTCAGGTGAGTGGAGAAAAGAGAGGAGATGGAACTTGGGTGTGCCCCAGCCTGGCTTGTGTTCACCCCAGTTTCTGGCCATCTGTGTGATGCTGGGAAAGTGTCTGCTCCTCTCTGAGCCTTAGCTTCCAAATGGGTCAGGTGGTCCTGAAGCTTCCAGGTTAAGAAAGGGTGAGGAATACCTTCTAACTACGCTTTTATTCATTTGTTCATTTATTTTGAGGAGCCGCACTGTCCCCATCCCAGAGACAAGATTCCCTAAGCCTCGAAACAGAGAAGTAGAGAGTGTGCATATTCTGCATACACCATTTGAACCCGAGCAGGATCCAGGTCGTGGGGGTCCTGTAGGGAGTACGGGCCCGGGTCATGGGCAAAAAGCACTGAACCGCCCCAGGAGCAGGAGACAGACCCAGACGTCAGAAACCAGACGTTGATCCTGATACTGCAGATAAAAGCCCCAAAATGTTTTGTTTGTTGTTTTTTAAAGATTTTTATTTTTCAGAGAGCGAGAACACAAGCAGGGGGAGCTGCAGAGCAAGAAGGAGAAGCAGGCTTGCCGCCGAGGAGGGAGCCCGATGCCAGACTCGATCCCAGGACCCTGGGACCATGACCTGAGCTGAAGGCAGACGCTTGACCAATTGAGCCACCCAGGCGCCCCTCCCAAAATGTTTTACACTGAGACGTTAATTTTTTTTTATGTTTTTACTTTTTTGTAAAACAGATCTTGAAGGCCCACACGGAGTTCTTCGTGTAGTCCACAGCTGAGGGGTGTATGTGCATGTCTATATGGGGGTTGTTAAGGAGGGTACCCTTATGAGAAATCTTTCACAACACGCTCACCGGGCAAAGTGCTTTCGCCGCTCGTGTACACGTGGACGCCCCACGTGTGGTGAACAGGCCACAGAACTCCAAGTGTGTGCACAGAGCAAGATAAACCAGGCCTAATGTGGAGAGGAGACCTCAACCTCCGAATCCTTTACAGACTCAAAATACCAACAGAAATATTTCTCCCCCCTAAATCTACAGGTCTTTGACAGTTACATGTTAACATTGGATGGAAATCCAGCCCCAACCAAGATCGTGGGTACAGTTTCTCAAAACTAAAGTAGCTTCAGGGAAGCTGGGTTTGTACTACAGTGTCCTGCCTCTCCACAAGCCCCTGAAACTTTAAAAGAGCAGCCCCTGAAATCCGCTTCCCAGAGCAGAAGGGCTGGGCAGAAGAGCTGTTTTAGTCGCTGAGAGGAAGACTAATTCTGCTTCTTAAGAGGTCCATAATTAATTCACACTTTCAGCGGCTAGGTCCAGAAACATGTTTGTGTTGACAATTTCTATTGGATGCTTCGAAAACAATCTGTCATGTTTTTATTTACCTCCTCATCCCAGAGACACCACCACTTTCCCATATCCATCCAAGTGTTATGATTCCACTGCAGCTTCCCAAGCCCCTGGCCATGGTGATGAGAGAGGGGACTCAGAAGGCCCACATGGGAAAAGTGGGGTTGGCGCAGAAGCTGTCCTCCTCTGCAGGGACAAGACAATCAGGTGGCCAGTCAAATCTTGGCCTGCCGCCTCCCAACTCCCATGACAGCTTCTGGCCCTTAGCAATGCTGATCTAAGATCATTCTCCCAGAGTAACTCTCCAACACCGGACCTCAGTGTCCCTCCTTCACACCCAGGCCCCAGTATGATCCATGTGCGCCCAGCTCTTGGTCTTCCCTATCAATGCCCCCAGCTGATAAGTCAGGTAGGAACCCCCCCACCCTGGCTTGTTGACCTCATCGGTACTACGAGGATAAAATCGGAGCAACAAGCATCACTGGAGGGAAGGAAACAATGCTAGAAGCAGGGCCAAGGCATCGCTAGTATGAACTTTTTCGTGGCCGGCTGTGGTGGATGACTGTCACCAACGGGTGTGTCGGGGGTCTCACACCACCACTGTTCTCTCCCCTCGCAAAGGAAGAGGAGGGGAGGGAAAGAGGACAGTCTTCAAAATGGGCCTGGACGAGGTCTGGGCTGCAAATCTAAGCTCCAATTTCCCCACAGGCACTTGAACCCAAATAGCATCACAGCGGCTGCAGAATAAAACAATGTTTCCTACATGTCCCTGAGACCCTCAGATACCTATTCAGCTTGCAGATTTCTCCCTGGGACATAATTTTCCCTATTTCTCTGGCTAAGTACAACTCAAAACCCTGGACATTATATATGAAAGAAACATAAGAAGATTCTGGAAGGTGAAGAGAAGAAGGCGGCATGGCCAGGGACCTCGGGACCCAAGAAATGGCACACCTGTGAGAACTCTGGGTTTTCTTCTCCCTCCTATAGCTCAGAGTGGAGCTGAAGAAGCTGGCCACCAGAGAAGGCCAACAGGTGAGATTTTAGAAACCCCAAGAAAAGCCTTCTCTCTCCAGCTGAAGGACAGGAAAAGGGGCAGCCTGGCAAGGCAGAAGACCTTTAGACAATACAGCTCTCCTCGAGGCAACCACACTAAAAAAGCTGTGCCCCCCATGCCAGCAGAGGCTGAGTGGGGCACCTCGACTTCCATGCTCCCTAGGCCTGTAACAAGGCACCAAACACCCACTCCCAAACCCCACATTTAGGTGGTGTCAGAGAAAGCATAGTAGGGGGTCAGGACTGCATACTTGCTGAGCAGTAACACGGTCCTCCCTGCGGTATCACAGGAGAGACCATCTGGGAAGGTGGCCTTCCACTCTCACCCAGCAGTAGCAAGGTGTCCCTACCCCTCTGCCTGGTGTCAGTTGAGGCCTTGTGGGGAACACAGATGAGACACCCCTCTCACCAGTGAGAGAGGTATCAGTGGAGACTTGGGGGTTGGGGGAAAAAAACCTGGAATTCTTCCCACTTCAATCCAAAATCATTCATCCCACCAAGAACCAGAGAGATCTCAGATTGAATTGGAGAGGATAATCCATACATGCCCAGGCTGTGATAACAGATGTTAGAATTATCTGTCAAAGGATCTAAAGGAGCCCTTAGCAATAAAATACTTTAACCACCATGACCATGTGTGAAACAAATGAAAAAATAGAAAAATGTCAACAAAGAAATAGAAGACATTAAAAAAGCACTAAATGTAAATTTTAGAAATAAAAAAAGAAAATCTTTTTAAGATTTTATTTATTTATTTGAGCAAGAGAGAGAGCAAGAGCAGGGAGAGGGGCAGAGGGAGTGGGAGAAGCAGACTCCTTGCTGAGCAGGGAGTCCAACTTGGGCCTTGATCCAGGACCCCGAGATCATGACCTGAGCTGAAGGCATATGCTTAACTGACTGAGCCACCCAGGTGCCCCTAAATAAAAATTTTTAAAATAAGCAATGATGGGGGCACCTGGGTGGCTCGGGGGAGGGGGGCTAAAATAAGCAATGATGGGCTCCACAGCAGAAAAGAAGAGACAGAGGAATCAGTGCACTGAAAGATAAAACAATAAAAATTACCCAATCTGAAAAAAAGAAAAGAAATTGATGAAAATTTAAAAATAATAAAAAATAATTTATAAAAGAACCTCAGGGGTTGGTGAGACTCTAACATTCATATGATCAAAGAGTCCTGGAAGGAGAAAAGAAAGATGACAGACTACAAACTACCAAGAAAGAAAGAACGAATGAACGGCGAGTGAAAAGGAAAAGAAACTTTTTGAGAGCAGTGAGAGAAAAATTGTACTTTACCATAGTGGGGGGAAAAATTCAAATGACAGTGGATTTCTCATCAGAAACCATGGAGGCCAAAGGAAAGTGGTATAAGTATGAAAGGGAAGAACTGGCAACATAGAACCTAAATCCAGTGAAAATATTCCTCAGGAATGAAGGGGAAAACAACATCCCATCCTCAGATGAAAAAAACTAAAAAGACTTTGTCACCAAGACCTGCCTGAAAGAATGACTGAAGGAACTTCTCTAAACCCAAGGAAATGATAAAAGAATGAATCTTGAAAGATTAGGAAGAAATACACAATAAGAATAATATGGTAAATACAGTAGTTTTTCTACCCTCTTTGAGTTTTCTAAATTATGTTTAATGGCTGAAGCAAAAATCTAACACTATTTGATATGGCTCTTAATACATATCAAAGACCATTTAAAACAATTAGGTTATAAATGGAGAAGGATAAAGGAAGGGAAGTTTTCTATCCTTCACTGAAACTGGTAAAATGATGACACCAGAATATTTTGATATGTTTACTTAACATAATATCTAAATAATCTTTCAAAAAGATGTACAAAAATAAACACCAAGGATAAACCAAAATGAAATTTTTATTTATTTTTTTTAAGTTTTTTTTTTTTTTTTTAATTTGACAGAGAGAGATTACAAGTAGGCAGAGAGGCAGGCAGAGAGAGTGAGAGGGAAGCAGGCTCCTTGCTGAGCAGAGAGCCCGATGCGGGACTCGATCCCAGGACCCTGAGATCATGACCCGAGCCGAAGGCAGCGGCTTAAACCACTGAGCCACCCAGGCGCCCCTCAAAATGAAATTTTTAAAACTGTTCAAGTAACCCATAGAAAGGCAGAGAAAAAAAAAACAGAAATTAAAAAAAAATTACAGTTACAGTTAAAAAACAGAACCAAAAGAAACCAACATATAAAATGGCAGGCTTAAGCCCTACCATATCATGAATTACATTAAATATAAATGGTCTAAATACACAAATCAAAAGCCAGAGATTAGCAGAATGGGGTTGTGGAGGCAAGGGAGAATGATCCACTTACATTCAATATCCAAGAATTTGGATATTGAATATAGCCACACAGGCAAGTTTAAGGTAAAACGATGGAATAAGATATATCCTGCAAACGATAATCAAAAGAAAGAAGAAGGGCTCGGTATTAGGTAAAGCAGGCTTCAAAGGAAACCATTATGAAATAGACAAGGACATCATATAATGATAAACTAAGAAAACATAACAATCTTAAACGTGTATGCACCAAAAAATAGAGCTACAAAATATGTGAAACAAAGGCTGATAAAACTTAAAGAAACAGACACATCCACAAGTATAATAGAACATTTCAACACCTTCCACTCCATGTTTGATCAATCAACTAGATAGAAAATCAGCAGGGACATAGAACTCAACAATATCATCAACCAACAAAGTCTAATTGACATCGAATGAACACATCACTCCAAAACAGCAGAATATGCATTTTTTTCAAGTGCCTAATGAACATCTACCAATATGGACCATATCATGGGGCATAAAAAAAATCTTGACAAACATAAAAGAATTTATATTTGAAGTCACACACAGTGTTTTCTCAATCACAACGGATTCAAACTAAAAGTTAATAACAAACAAACAAAAAACAAAACAGGAAAACCTCCAAACACTTGAAAACTAAGTAACACACTTCTAAACAATGAGCCAAAATACAAGTACAAAGTAAATATTTTATAAAATACAATACATTAAGTGAAAATAAAATGATAACATACAAAAATTTGTGGAATACAACTAAATCAATGCTTAGAGAGAGATTTATAACACTAAATACATACTTTAGAAAGAGTAAAGTTTCAAGTCAATAATTAAGCTTCCACCTCAAAGATGTAGAAAAACACCAAGATAAACCCAAATTAAGCAGAGGAGAGGGAATAATAAAAATAAAAACAGAAATCATGAAACTGAAAGCAGAAAACCAATATTGAAAATCCATTTTTAAAAGTTCTTGGAAAAGATCAATAAAACTGACATATCTCTAACAAGACTGACAGAGAAAAAAAGTAGGAAGGCATAAGTCACCAGTATCAGAAATGAACCTGAGGTGATCCCTACAGACATCAAAAGAATAAAAAGAGAACATTACTATGAAAACTGTACACATATAAATTTGACAAATTAGATGAAATAACCACTTCCTCACAAAACACAACCTACCACAACTCAACCAACATGAATACACAATTTGAACAGTCCTAAAACTGTCAAGGAAATTAAATTCATAATTAAAAACTCTTTAAAATGAAATCTCCAGACTCAAGTTATTTCACAGGAGAATTCCAACAAATGTTTAAAGAACAGACACCAATTCTACATAATTTCTTTCAAAATAGAGAAGAACCAGAGATGCTTGAGTGGGTCAGTCAGTTGAATGTGTGACTCATGATTTTTTTTTTAAGATTTTATTTGACAGACAGAGATCACAAGTAGGCAGAGAGGCAGGCAGAGGGTGAGGGAGAGGCAGGCTCCCTGCTGAGCAGAGAGCCTGATGTGGGGCTCAATCCCAGGACCCTGGGATCATGACCTGAGCTGAAGGCAGAGGTTTTAACCCACTGAGCTACCCAGGTGCCACCCAACTCATGATTTTGACCCAGTCATGATCTCAGAGTCATGAGATCCAGCCCCACATCAGGGTCCCTGCTCAGCGAGGAGTCTGCTTGAGATTTTCTCTCTCCCCCTCTCTCTGCCCTATTCCCTGCTCATGTAATGTCTCCCTCTCTCAAATAAATGAATAAATAAATAAATCTTCCAAATACAGAAGAACCACTTCTCAATCAAGTTATTATTAACATTAATATTAATTCATATTTGTTAATATGAATTAATATCAATATTGATCAAGTTAATATTGCCCAATATCAAAACCAGACACACAGGAGAAAACAAAAGAAAACTGTAGGCCAATATCCCTTATAAATTCAGGCCATGTGTATACACACACACACACACACACACATACATTTAGCAAAATATCAGCAAAGAAAATTTAGAAATATATAAAAAGAATTATACACTATGGTCATTTAGGGTGTATATATCAAGGATGCAAGATTATTTCAATATTCAAAATTCAATCAATATAATCCACTGTATTACCAGAAAAAGGAAGAAAAATCTCATGGTCTTATAAACAGATGTAGTTAAAAATTTTTTTTTACAAAATCCAGCACTCATTCATAATAAAAATTCTTAAAAAAAAAATACAAATACAGGAGTATTTCCTCAGCTTGATAGAATTATCAACAAAAAACCCGTACCTACTATTATACATAATGATAAAAGACTGAAACAAGACAAGAATGCCACCAGTCTTATTCAGCACAATGCTGGAAGTACTAACCAGAGCAAAAAGCAAGAAAAGGAAATAAAAGGCTCATAGATAGAAAAGGAATGAATAAAACTGTCCTTATTTGCAGATGACATGATTGTCTATGTAGAAAATGCAATGGAATCTACAAAACCAAAAATAAAAATTCCTACAACTGAGTTAAACAAAGTCAAGGGCTATAAAGCCAACACTCAAAAACCAAATACATGTCTATATACCAGCAATGAACATGTGAACATCAAAATTAAAAATGCAATACCATCTATAACTGCAAAAATAATTGAAATACTTAGATGTAAATTTATCAAAATATGCACAGGACAACTTTGTCATAAACCATAAAAAAATCAAAGAAGGGGCATCGGGGTGGCTCATTCAATTGGGCTTCCAACTTTTCATTTTGGCTCAGGTCATGATCTCAGTGTGGTGGGATGGAGCCCGACAGCAGACTCTATGCTCAGCAGGAAGTCTACTTGAGATTCCCTCTCCTCTACCTCTCCCTCTGCCCCTCCCCATTCACCTCTCTCTTTCTCTCTCCGTCTCAAATAAATAAATAAATAAATCTTGAAAAGAAAAAAAGATATCACAGGTCCGGGGTCAAGACGGCAGAGGAGTAGAAGACTGAAATGACATCAGGTCCCAGGAATTCAGCTAGATAGTTATCAAATCATTCCAAACACCTACAGACTCAACAGGAGATAGAAGAGAAGAAAAGCAGCAATTCTAGGAAGAGAACATCGACCACTTTCTGAAAGGTCTGACGAGCGGAGAAGTGAATCTGAAGTGAAAGGAAGATAGACTGCGAGGGGAGGGGACGGCTCCTGGCAAGTGGTGGAGCAGCAGAGCACAAAAGCAGAACTTTTAGAAGTCTGTTCCACTGAAGGACATCGCTCCAGAGGCTAAGGAGGGATGGAGTCCTCGTGGGGACAGTGTGGTCTCAGGACGCAAGAGGTCACAGAAAAATCGGGGGTGTCAATGTGGCAGAGCTGCCAGGTATTGGAGTGGGGAAGCCAGATACAGAGATGGAGCCAAGGTGGGGGTTCTCAGCTCAGGGTTACCTTAAACCATGATCCAAGGCACAGTTGGGCCACTGCCCTTCAAGCAGGGACCCCACAAGTGCAGATCCAGGGAGACTCCCTCCTTTTCCACCAGGAGGAGTGGCACAAGATCTGCATGGGATCCAGGAATCTGCTGGGTTGGGAGACTCCTAATGGGGCTGTGCACCAGAAAGAGAAATGCCCAGTCACAGGCTGGGTGAACACAGAGCGCAACCAGAGACCAAGGAGACAGGAGGGATTGACAACGTTTCTCAGGGTGCACTGAAGAATGGGGCCCTGAGCTCTTGGTTCCTTTGTCCGGAGATTGGGAAACTGCCATCTTCATTCCAGTCCTCCAGAGCTCTACGGAAAGTGTTCAGGTAACAAAAGCTACCGAGAGCAAATCCAGGCAGATTATTTAGCCTGGCCCCTGGCAAGGGCAGTACAATTCTGCCTCAGGTAAAGACATTTGAGAATCACTACAACAGGTCCCTCCACCAGAAGATCAGCAAGAACATCCAGCCAAGACAAAGTTCACCAGTCAAGGTGAGCATCAGAACTCCAGAGCTAGGGGAAAGCAACACATAGAATCCATGACTTTTTCCCCATGATCCTTTAGTCTTGCAAAGTTAATTTTTTTATTTTATTTTTTTACCTATTTTATCTTAACAATACCTTTCCTTTTTAAAAACCCTTTTAAATCTTCATTGTTATAGTCATATTTTAACACTTCATTGTATTTAACCCTATTTTCTGTATATATACAGGATTTTTTTTCCTTAAAATTTTGGTATATAATTTCTTCTAATACAAATATATCCGAAATCTACAACATGGCTTTGTTCTAGTCTCCAGCTTGAGCACATTCTCTCCTCTCTTTTCTTCTACCAACCAAGTTATCAATATCTTTTTTAGAATTTTTTTAAATTTTCATCTTTACAATCATATTCCATCCCTTCTTCATGTTTACCCATATATATATATATATATATATATATATATATATATATATATGTTTTTCTATCAATAAAACTTTGTGAGGTAGTATCTTCTGAGAGCAGCTTACACCCAAAATCAAGTTGGTGGTTCTGTTCTATTCAACAGTCATATATTTTTTTTTCTTAAATTTTTATTTAGATTTCTTTTTTCCCCCACTCTTTTCCTCCCAGTTTTAGGTCTCTTCTGATTTGGTTAGAGTACATTTTTCTGGGGTCTTTGCCACTCGTTAAGTATTTTATTCTCTCATTCATATATTCTTATCTGGATAAAATAACAAGACAGAAAAGCTCACCACAAAAAAAAAAGAAAGAAAGAAAAGAAAAGAAAAAGAAAAAGAGGCAGTACAAATGCCTAAGGACCTAATCAATATGGACATTGGTAATATGTCAGAATGAGAGTTCAGAATGACGACTCTCAAGGTGCTAGCTAGGCTTGAAAAAAATGCATGGAAGATATTAGAGAAAGCTGTTTGGAGAAATAAAATCCTTTCTGGAGAAATAAAAGAACTAAATCTAATCAAGCTGAAATCAAGAAAGATATTAATGAGGTGCAATAAAAAATGGAGGCTCTTACTACTAGGATAAATGAGGCAGAAGAGAAAATTAGCGATATAGAAGACAAAATGATGGAGCACAAAGGAGAGACAAACAACTACTGGACCATGAGGGAAGAATTCAAGAGATAAGTGATATCATAAGGCAAAACAATATTAGGATAATTGGGATTCCAGAAGAAGAAGAAGAAAGAGAGAAGGGGGCAGAAGGTATATTGGAGCAAATTATAGTAGAGAATTTCCCTAATATGGCAAAGGGAATAAGCATCAAAATCCAGGAGGCACAGACAAACCCCCTCAAAATCAATAAAAATAGATCCACATCCTGTCATCTAATAGTAAAACTTATAAGTCTTAGTGACAAAGAGAAAATGGTGAAAGCAGCTCTGGACAAGAAGTCTGTAACATACAATGGTAAAATTATTAGATTGGCAGCAGACTTATCCACAGAGACCTGGCAGGCCAGAAAGAACTGGCATGATATATTCAGAGCCCTAAATAAGAAAAAACATGAAGCCAAGAATAGTATATCCAGCTAGGTTATCATTGAAAATAGAAGGAGAAATAAAAAGCTTCCAGAACAAACAAAAACTAAAAGAATTTGCAAACACCAAACCAGCCCTACAGGAAATATTGAAAGGGTTCCTCTAAGTAAAGAGACAGCCTAAAAATAGTAGACCAGAAAGGAATAGAGACAATATACAGTAACAGTCACCTTACAGACAATAAAATGGCACTAAATTCATATCTTTCAGTAGTTACCCTGAATGAAAATGAGCTAATTGCCCCAATCAAAAGACACAGGCTATCAAAATGGATAAAAAAAAACAAAACCCATCAGTATGCCGCCTACAAGAAACTCATTTTAGATCTAAAGACACCTCCAGATTTAAAGCGAGGGGGTGGAAAACAGTTTACCATGCTAATGGACATCAAAAGAAAGCTGGTGTGGCAATCTTTATATCAGATCAATTACATTTTAAGCCAAAAACTATAATAAGAAATGAGAAAGGACACTATATCTACTTAGAAGATCTATCCAACAAGAAGTTCTAACAATTTTAAATATCTCAGCCCCTAACATGGGAGCAGCCAACTATATAAACCAATTAATAACAAAACCAAGAAACACATTGACAATAATACAATAATAGTAGGGGACTTTAACACCCCTATCACTGAAATGGACAGATCATCCAAGCAAAAGATCAACAAGGAAATAAAGGCCTTAAATGACACACTGGACAAGATGGACATCACAGATATATTCAGAACATTCCATCTCAAAATAACAGAATACACATTCTTCTCTAGTGCACAAGGAACACTCTCCAGAATAGATCACATCCTTGGTCGTAAATCAGGTAACAACTGGTACCAAAAGATTGGGATCATTCCCCGAATCCCTGCATATTTTCAGACCACAATGCTCTGAAGCTAGAACTCAATCATAAGAGGAAAGTTGGAAAGAGCTCAAATACACGGAGGCTAAGGAGCATCCTACTAAAGAATAAATGGGTCAACCAGAAAATTAAAGAATTTTAAAAATTCATGGAAACAAATGAAAATGAAAACACAACTGCTCAAAATCTGTGGGACACAGCAAAGGCAGTCCTGAGAGGAAAGTATATAGCAATACAAGCCTTTCTCAAGAAGAAAGAAATGTCTCCAGCACACAACCGAACTCTACACCTAAAGGAGAAGGAGAAAGAACACCAAAGAAACCCTAAACCCAGCAGAAGAGAAATAATAAAGGGAAGAGCAGAAATCAATGAAATAGAAAGCAAAAAAAAAAAAAAAAAAGAACAAATCAACAAAACTAGGAGCTGGTTCTTTGAAAGAATTAATAAGATTGATAAACCCCTGATTACACTTATCAAAAAGAAAAGAGAAAGGACCCAAATAAATAAAATCATGAATAAAAGAGGAGAGATCACAACCAACACCAAAGAAATGCAAACAGTTATAAGAACATATTATATGCAACTATACGCCAGCAAATTTGACAATCTGGAAGAAATGGGTGCATTCCTAGAGACGTTTAAACTACCAAAACTGAACCAGGAAGAAATAGAAAACCTGAACAGTCTCATAACCAGTAAGGAGATTGAAGCAGTCATCAAAAACCTCCAAAAAAACAAGAGCCCAGGGTCAGACGGCTTCCCAGGGGAATTCTACCAAACATTTAAAGAAGAATTAATTCCTATTCTCCTGAAACTGTTCCAAAAAAAAGAAATGGAAGGAAAACTTCCAAATTCATTTTATGAGGCCAGCATTACCTTGATCCCAAAACCAGACAAAGGAGAATTACAAACCAGTATCCATGATGAACACAGATGCGAAAATTCTCACCAAATACTAGCCAATAGGATCCAACCATACATTAAAAGGATTATTCACCACGACCAAGTGGGATTTATTCCTGGACTGCAAGGTTGGTTCAACATCTGCAAATCAATCAGTGTGACACAATAAATTAATATAAGAAAGAACAAGAACCATATGATATTCTCAATAGATGCTAAAAAAGCATTTGACAAAGTACAGCATCCTTTCTTGATCAAAACTCTTCAAAGTGTAGGGATAGAGGATACACACCTCAATATCATCAAAGCCATCTATGAAAAACCCACAGCAAATATCATTCTCAATGGGGAAAAACTGAGAGCTTTTCCCCTAAGGTCAGGAACACAGCAAGGATGTCCATTATCACCACTGCTATTCAACATAGTACTAGAAGTTCCAGCTTCAGTAATCAGACAACAATAAATAAATAAATAAATAAATAACTTCCAAATAAGCAAAGAAGAAGTCAAACTCTCACTCTTTGCAGATGATATGATACTTTATGTTGAAAACCCAAAAGACTCCACTCTAAAACTGCTAGAACTCATACAGGAATTCAGGAAAGTGTCAGGATATAAAATCAATGCACAGAAATCAGTTGCATTTCTTTACACCAACAGCAAAATAGAAGAAAGAGAAATTAAGGAGTCGATCCCATTTACAATTGCACCCAAAACCATAAGATACATAGGAATAAACCTATCCAAAGAGGCAAAGAATCTGTACTAAGAAAACTATAAAATACTCATGAAAGAAATTGAGGAAGACACATGGAAAAATGTTCCATGCTCATGGATTGTAAGAACAAATGTTGTGAAAATGTCTATGCTTCCTAAAGCAATCTACATGTTTAATGCAATCCCTATCAAAATACCATTAATTTTTTTCAACAAAATGGAACAAATAATCTTAAAATTTATATGGAACCAGAAAAGACCCCAAATAGCTAGAGGAATGTTGAAAAAGAAAGCCAAAGTTGGTGGCATCACAATTCCAGACTTCAAGCTCTATTACAAAGCTGTAATGATCAAGACAGTATGGTATTGGCACAAAAACAGACACATAGATCAATAGAACAGAATAGAGAGCCCAGAAATAGACCCTCAACTCTATGGTCAACTAATCTTTGAAAAGCAGGAAAGAATGTCCAATGGAAAAAAGCAAAAGAAACAGTGAACAAAACCAAAAGACCACTGACAGAATGGGAGAAGATATTCACAAATGACATATCAGATAAAGGGCTAGTATCCAAAATCTATACAGAATTTATCAAACTCAACACCCAAAGAACAAATAATCCAATCAAGAAATGGGCAGAGGACATGATCAGACATTTCTGCAAAGAAGACATCCAGATGGCAGAGACACATGAAAAAGTGTTCCACATCACTCATCATCAGGGAAATACAAATCAAAACCATAATGAGATACCACCTCACACCTGTCAAAATGACTAAAATTAACTAGTCAGGAAACAACAGATGTCGGTGAGGATGCAGAGGAAGGGGAATCCTCCTACACTGTTGGTGGGAATGCAAGCTGGTGCAGCGACTCTGGAAAACAGCATGGAGGTTCCTCAAAAAATTGAAGCTAGAGCTACCCTATGACCCAGCGATTGCACTACTGGGTATTTACCCTAAAGATAGAAATGTAGTGATCCGAAGGGGCACCTGCACCTGAATGTTTATAGCAGCAATGTCCACAATAGCCAAACTATGGAAAGAACTATAGTTAGCTGCCAGATTCATCACCATCAACAGATGAATGGATAAAGAAGATGTGGTATATATATGCCATGTACATATATATAGTGGAATACTATGCAACCATCAAAAGAAATGAAATTTTGCCATTTGCAACTACATAGATGGAACTAGAGGGTATCACACTGAGCAAAATAAGTCAATCAGAAAAAGACAATTATCATATGATCTCCCTGATAAGGGGAATTTGAGAGGCGAAGCTGGGGGTTTGGGGGGTAAGGAAGGAAAAATTAAACAGGATGGGATCAAGAGGGAGATAAACCATAAGGGACTCTCAATCTATCAAAACAAACTGAGGTTTACTGGGGGTAGGAAGGTATGGAGAGGGTGGTTGGGTTATGGACATTGGGGAGGGTATGTGATATGGTGAGGGCTGTGAAATGTGTAAACCTGATGATTCAGAGACCTGTATCCCTGGTGTAAACAAGACATTATATGTGAATAAAAATAATAAATAAGTAATTGAATAAATAAATAAATAAATAAAATTTTAAAAAGGTAATCAAAGATCTAAGTACATTGAAAGATATACCATGTTCATGGATTAGAAGCCTTGACATAGTAGATATCAATTCTCCCCCAATCGATATGCAGGTTTATACAATTCTTATTAAAATGATAGGAAGAGGGGCACCTGGGTGATGCAGTTGGTCAGGCTTCTGACTCTTGGTTTTGGCTCAGGTCATGATCTCAAGGTCATGAGATCAAGCCCTGCACAGGCTCCATGCTCTGTGAGGAGTCTGCTTGAGTTTCTCTCTCCCTCTGCCTCTGCTGCATATAGCTACAGTAATGGAGACTGTGTCATATTGACAGACGGATAGACACATAGATCAATGGAACCCAGAAATAGAGTCACACAAATATGCCTAGCTGGAATTTGGCAAAAACAACTCAGTGGTGGAATTATAGTGTTTTTAACAAATGATGCAAGAGCAACTGGACGTTTGTAGGAGAAGCAGCAGCAGCTCAATCCAAGTCTTGCAGCTTATGTAAGTGCTAACTCAAAATGGATCATGGATTTACCTGTGAAATATAAAATCATAAAATTTTTGGGGGAAAAAGTAGGCAAAAAAAATCTTTGGGATCTAGGGTTAGATAAAGTGTTCTTAAACTGGGCATCAAAGGCATGAGCTATAAAAGGAAAAATCGATAAACTGACTTCCTCAAATTTTAATCACTTACTGTGCAAAATACTGTGTTAAGGAGTCTGTTAAGATGAAAAGACTGAGAGGAAATTTATGCAAACCATGTAACCAACAAAGGACTAGTATCTAGACTATATAAACAACTCTCAAAACCCAACAGTAAGGGGTGCCTGAGTGGCTCAGTTGTTAAGAGTTTGCCTTTGGCTTTGGTCATAATCCCAAAGTCCTGGGATCAAGCCCCACATCAGGCTCCTTGCTCAGCCGGAAGCCAGCTTCTCCCTCTATCACTCCCCCTGCTTGTGTTCTCGCTCTCACTGTCTCTCTGTCTCACTGTCAAATAAATAAGTAAATAAACTTAAAAAAAAAGCAAACAACCCAATTCGAAAATAAGCAAAAGATATGAAAACGCATTTCATACAAGAGGACAAACAGATGGCAAATAAGCCCATGAAAACATGTTCAATATCATTAGTCATTAGGGAAATGTAAATTAAAAGACAGTAAGATATTACTACACACCTATCAGATTGCTAAAATATAAAATAGTGACAAACCAAATGCTGGCAAAGGATGTGAAGAAATTTGATGCCTCTCAACATAGAGAAACTTGACCTTGCTGGTAAGAATGTAAAAAGGCACAGCTGCTCTAGGAAACAGTGTGGCGGTTTCTTTAAAAGTCATATGTACAAGCATTATAGACCCAGCAACAGCACACCTGGGCATTTATCCCAAAGACAATGAAAACTTACGCAGGACTCCATTTATGTAGCATTCTTGAAATGACAGAACTATAGAAATGGGTAACAGATGCACAATTTCCAGGGTTAAGGCAGGAGCTGGGGCAGAATGGAAGTGGCCTAGACAGCATGAAGGATGCTGGTGGTAATGGAAATGCTCCATAGCCTGAATGTGTCCATGCCAGTTTCATCCTTGTGATACCATACTGGCATTTTGTGAACTATTACCCTCGGGGGAAACTGAGTAATGGGTACAGAGGATCTATCTGTGAACTCCATGAGAACCCACGATTACCTCAAAATAAAAAGTTGAATACTTTTAAGTTAAAAAAAAAAATATGGGGCGCCTGGGTGGCTCAGCGGATTAAGCCTCTGCCTTCGGCTCAGGTTATGATCCCAGGGTCCTGGGATTGAGCCCTGCATGGGGCCCTCTGCTCAGCAGGGAAGCCTGCTTCCCCCCTCTCTCTGCTTGCCTCTCTGCCTACTTGTGATCTCTGTCTGTCAAATAAATAAATAAAATCTTTAAAAAAAATGTAAGGAGGAATAAAGGACCGCGAAGAGCTTTAAAAGAAGGAAAGAAAGAAAAAAGGAAGAAAGAAAAAAATAAATAAAAGAAGGGAAGGTGGGTGGGAGCACCATTGTTCCCCAAGCTAAGGCGCTGGAGGCATGGGGACTATGGGGAGGGAATAGGGCGGCCAGGTAAAACAAAGTATGGTCAGTTAAATTTAAATTTCAAATAAATAAATCATTTTTTATTATACGCATCTCCCATGCAATATTTGAGACACACTCAGACTAAAAAATTACATATTCTTTATTTGGAATTCAAATTTAACTAGCCATTCTGTGTTTTTATTTGTGAATTCTGGACATCCTAGGAGGGAAGGCTTAGGACACAGGCATCTGGAGCCATCCAGAAGCTGTGGCCCGGAAAAGGCAGGGTGGGCACTGAGAGATGGAATAGGAAGACTGTAGGAGAGTGGCCAGAGGGCTAGGAAAGGGATGGCAGGGATCACAGACACTACAAGCAGGGCAGTGCCTTAGGAGGGGGGAAGGCAGATGTTAGCTGGGGACATCTCCCAGCTGCTGCGGGTATGGGCCTCTGCTGGCAAAGTGACCCTCTGTGGGTGGTCTGCATAAAATTCAGAAAAAGACCAAAAGAGTGACCGCTTGAGTTTTCAGGTGCTGCTCCAGGCTGGAGCATATCCAAGAAGAGGTCAGAATTTCTCATCTGTTTGCTTGTTTGACACCCACCTGCCCCCGACTAGCTCCAGGATCGGGGGATTTTTTTTTTTTGCCATGACATCCATGCTTAGTGCCTGGCATGTACTTGGAGCGCAAGGAAGAAAAACAGTTCAGAATGAATAAAGGAATAAACGAATCAATCATCCTGATTGGAGTTATTCTCTGCATCTATCCTGCAGGCAGACCAGACCCCCTTAGAGCTTGACAAAGGCAGAGGACAAGTCTTCCGCTTCCAGGAAGCCCACAGCAGCACCCTCTGAGCTGCCATAGACTGGCACATGGGATGCAGGCTTAGCTCGACCTCAAAAGGGTTGTTTATCCTCTCAAAACAAGGGTTCTAGTATCGTCCTCATTATCTTAAGAATTATCTTTAATTAGTCCCTGACACAGGGACTAATAATAATATTAATAATATTAATGTTAACAGCTACATGGACAGAAAACTCACATGTGCCAGGCAGTGTGCTGGGTGATTTTCATACATTTTTTAGTTCATTTAATGCTCTAAGCAGCTCCCCTCAGAAGTAGGGGTATGACCTTCTCTGTGCATTCGCATTCTTGTGGAAATAGGTACCTCCTTGATTTTCAAGAATACTCTCCCTATTCTCATTTTAGGGGGAAAGTGGGCTGACAATGACCCACCCCAGCAGTCCAGAAGGGCAAGTGGTGCCCTTCTGAATATTCAACTACTCCATCTCCCTGGCTACAGGAACTAATTCACGGGTAGCTTCAGGACCCTCCCGAGACAGCGAGACTTGGTCCTGAGATCTTTTCCACTGATGAGGAAGCACATGTCCCTCTCTGCTGGGACTGCTGGACCAAGAGTGGCTGGTTGTCATCATGCACCAGGGAAAGAAGGCAACAAAGATGAGGCAGAGCTGAGAAGCAGAAGAGAGAGAGATGACTTTGCTGGAACCCCTGGATCCAGCCATGCCTGAAGCCTCTTACCCAAGGAATCCTGGGACTTTTCAATTATATGAACTGATAATTCTGTTTTCTATGTGATAGTCAGCATGATCTGGGTCTGACTTGTCACTAGACAAGTCCTCCCTAAAATGCTGTGTACCATTAGCACAGGGTTGTGTTATAGATGAGGAGCCTAACCAGACAGAGACAGATAACTTGGTTAGCCACAAAGTGACATGACCAGGAGCTGGGAGTGTTCTTAACCACTGTGACTGACTACAGAGCTCTACATTCTGAGTGTGCATGTGTGGGCCCACCTGCATACTCTCTTTCTCATTAATATTCATAGCTACAGCAGATGGAGCAAACAGTTGGTGCTCAATAAAGCTCTACTGGAGGGTGGGGAGATGAGGTAATTGGGTAATGGACATTAAGGAGGGCACTCCATGTAATGAGCACTGGGTATTATATGTAACTGATGAATCACTGAATTCTATCTCAAAACTAGTAAGACACTATATGTTAACTATATTGAATTTAAATAAAAAAATTTTTTTAAAAAAAAGCTCTACTGAATGAACTATATCAGTCACTTCCTTAAGAAGTCTTTGTTTAGAGGGCACCTGGGTGGCTCAGTGGGTTGAGCCTCTGCCTTCGGCTCAGGTCATGATCCCAGGGTCCTGGCATTGAGCCACGCATCGGGCTCTCTGCTCCACGGGGAGCCTGCTTCCCCCTCTCTGCCTACTTGTGATCTCTCTCTCTCTCTCTCTCTCTGTGTCAAATGAATAAATAAAATCTAAAAAAAAGAAGAAGAAGAAGTCTTTGTTTAGAAAAGGCTCCCAATCAGTAATGTTGGATTCTTACTCCAACTCAGGCTCTCAGTGCACCTGTGTATCTCTGGGGAACCACCTCCCTTCTCTCCCCACTTCCCCTTCCCAGGCAGATGAGCTGGAAACCAGAACAGGAGGGACCTGTGAGACTCATTGGCCCATGAGGGCCACCTCAACTTCCTCAGGAGAGGAGGTCTCCCCCTCCCTCCCCACTGGACCCGAGAGACACATGAGGAAGGGTGTCCAGTGTGAGGTTCTGCAAATTGCTAGAAGCCCAGGGCAGAGGGGGGCCAAGCCCCGGGGCCACCATGGACCATGGGATCTTTGTTTTCTGTCCTCAAATCCAGTAAGGCTCAGGAAGAAGCAGACGTAAGGGTTGCTGCCCAAGCACCCGCGGCTCCCAGGCAGCCAAATGACCAGAAAGGGCACTCAGGAAGTCCGTCCCACAGTACAGGCCACCATGTCCATGGCAACGAAAAGCAAGAAAAGAAGGCCAGGCCTGTGGGCGGGCCCACACCAGAGGCTGCCGGGGCCCAGGTCCCTGCCTCCCCGGGCCTGGCACTATTGTGAACTCCTCTCCCCCTTCCTCCTCCTCTGCCCACAGAGGCCCTCCCCGTAGCCTAGAAATATACTCTGGTGTCCCCTCCTTAAACAGCAAAAGCTTCCTGGGATCCTCGGACCCCTCCAGCTCCTGCCTCCCATCCTCCCTTCCCAGCCCAGAACCTGGCAAGTCGACATGACACTGTTGGTCTCCCCCCGGGCCCCCAGCTGATTCCTCCATCTGATTCCATTGACCCTACCCAGTACTCAGTCAGCCTCACCTGTAAGGTCATGGTCAGGGTCATCTTTGCCAGCCCCGCAACAGCTAGCTCTTCCTCGGGCACTGTGTCATCTACCTGTCACCCCAAAACTTGGTCCCCTGAGACCCTGAAGTCATTCCTAACTTCTTCCCTTCCCACATGCATTCAATTTTGCCACCCCTGCTGGTTTTGCCTCTTAAAGGTTTCTCAAACCCACACCCTCCTAACCAACACCCTCATCTCTCACCGACCGCACTGTACTGTCTCTACGACCCGCCCACCTCCTGCCTCGTGATTTTTCCTGAAGCGACATTGCTTTGTCTGTAATTTCCCCCTCATACTACATGGGCCTCTTCTCTATGAATTGGCTTCTGCTGTTCTCCGCCTTGAATGCCCCTTCTACCTGACTTCCCATCTTCTTAGGTGTCCCCTCCTCCAGGAAGTTTTCCTGGAGGCCCAGACTCGGTAACACGCCTCTCCTTTGAGCTTCCATATCTCACGCTTGTGACATTACATAGATCTTTTCCTTTGGGGTTATTACCTCCCCAGCTGGATGAGAGGAGAGGTTCCTCATTGACCCCGCCAAGGATCTCAATCATGTTTACTGAACAGAGGTTATTATTAGAAGAAACCCCACCTACAGATGTCTTTCTCCCTCAAGAAGAAGGAGGAGGAGGAGGAAGAGGAGGAGGAGAAGAAATCTATGAGAACAAGCACATTTCCACTATCTTAAAATCCGGAACTGACGGGTCCTTCATAAACCAAAGTGCTTGATCAACAGCTTCCTCAAACCAACAGATGAGGCTCAAAGTCAGGGAAATGGACTCCTCTCACTCTTGGAGGCTGCTAAGGCGATTTTGGAAAAATAGAATATATATATATGTATAAAGGATGGGATGCTATGCTGTTTGTCCAGGCTTGCTATTCTGACAGAGCAGTTCCAGAACATGAAATGTGATCTCCAGGGGGAGAGGGAGACGTTTTCATCACGTCTTACGAGTGCACGGATGTTTTGGTCTGGCTTCCTCTGAATCAGAGCTCCACGGAAGGGCCTCACACAGCCCCGTGTGGCAACACGTGTTCGCGGCAGAGACTACGCAGAAACCCCTTCTCCTTATCCTTTTCACGGGTTTTCCTCTTCAGTTACAGCTGAGGCGGTTTCTATTTTCCCGGTGGGAGGGTGAGACACAGATTTCCACACCAGACCTTCCCTCCCCTCCCAAATGTTACGGGCCAGGCCTTCAGCACAGGTCGTGGGCATGCAAGCAGCTGCAGAAAGAGTGGGGACCCAGACAGCAAGGGCGCTTGCTTGTGCCTCTAGGGATATGCTTCTTAAAGCCTTAGAAGACAGAAGCCCCCCCCCACACACACACACACGCCCTCCACGTGGACCACGGCCCATCCTGCCGCAGTGAGGGAAGGGCTAGGGAGGAGACGACAGACAAGGACCACCAGCCCAGCCCGTGGGAGAAGCTTATCTTCCAGATGCCCCCAATTTCTTCGTCCCCAATTTCTTCACCCCCGACTGCAGAGCTTGGTCTTCAGAGGCACCCAGGGAATGGAGCTGATGTGACCAGGAAAACAACATCCCCAGAATCCCTAATGCCCCACTGGGCCAAGGCTGACTCTGGCCTGGCTGGCTGCCTGCCAGAGAGTCCTCAGCCATTTTCCAAGGACGTAGAGGGTGAACGTTCCTGTTGAGGTTCCCTGAGGACTGTCCCTTCCCAGCCCTGACCCTCCTCGGTGCTCCCCCCAGGGGCCCGTGAAGCCCTGGGTAAAGACGCCAGGGCCCAGAGGCTGAGTCACTCCCTTAGGGCCGACCTGGGTCAGAGCAAGTTCGTTATTTCAAGGACAAGTTCTCAGACCCCTTATCCAGCCCCGCCTGGCTGGAACCGAGAGGAGAAACGTCCATGAACAGTTAAGGAAAGGGCCTATCTGCTTCTGTGGGGTCTGAGGCCTCGGGTGCCCTAGGGGGGCTGGGCAAGCTCTGTGCCCACGTGTTCAACACGCAGGCGAAGAAACGCCCCCTGCTCCAGCCGCTGGAAGGGGGCCCTGCCTCTGGGCCATGCGACAGGAAGCCCAAGGCAGGCCTCGTGCAGAGCCATTTTTGGGGGGCGAGGAGGGGGCCATCCTTCCAGATGTGGGCAAGGGCAGCTGGGCAGGGCCAGATCCGCACTGTGGGAGGCCACAGAATGGGGTCCACTCCACGTTTTTGATGTGCCTGCCGGGGGAAGGGGTGTCTAAAACCATTTCAAAAGCTGGGGGTAGCCCAGAGAAGACAGCCTTGTTCCCTGTGGGCAGGGGGGATTTCAAAAGCAACCCTGCCCCTAAAAAGGTTTCAAAAAAACCCTTGTCTTTCTATGGGCTCCAAATCACTCCCCGGCCAGCAGCAGCCAGGAGAGGGTGCTGGGAAAATGTTCCCAAGGAGACGCATCCCTGAGTCACCCTAACTCCCAGGGTCTGGAGGCTGGAAAGCCATGAAGAGGCCCCCCACTATAAAAGGGCCGGTTTAGCATCCCCCAGGGGAGGTCTCCAGCAATCTGTGTCCCTGGGGAGGCCTGCCTCAGACACCCCCGTGCCCCACGTTTATGAGAAGGCCGTCAAGCTGAACGGTGCCGCTTCTACTCGCCAAGTCCCCCTGGTGCTGCTAACGGCGGCTTTTGCCCCCACCAGCTGCAGGCATCCACTCTAGGCTCAGGCTCTTTAGCAGGGGAAGCTGTCCACAGGGACATGGGGCCCCAACAGTCTTACTGGGACTTCGGAGTCAGTCCCAGCTGGGGCTCTTGGGCCCACTACTATCCCATTCCTAACCCCACCATCGCCCCCCCCACCCTCCCCAAGCCACCGGGGCCAAGTAGGCACACCCCACAAACCAGGTGCCAGTTCTCTCTCCTCCCTCCTCTCTTCTCTCCTGGCCTCATCCCCTCACCTCTGGACCAGGCCAGGCAGGTCTCTATTCCCTTTCATCATCTTCTGCCTCAACACTGCTGCCAGATTCATCTCCCTCCGGCACTCAGCTACATCCAGGCTGTACTCTGCTCCCAAACCTTCAATGGCTCCCTAGTGCCTAAGTCCAAGGCTGCACATTCGGGTGCCCAGGGGGACCAGGAAGGGGGCATAAATGAGCAAAGCAGCCCCCAGAATATGGTAGAGATGGGTGGAGACTGTGGTGCCTGGGAACACACGGTCCCAGCTGCTGCCGCGCTCCTCTCAACTGCGGCATAGGGGAACTCAGGGCCCTGGCTGCTTTATCTTCTGGTGTATCAAGAGAAGCCTAATAAAACCCCCAGATTTGGACCCCGGCCCGCAGGATCGAGTCTAAACCCAAACCCCTTAACCTGGCATTCAAGGCCCTCTGTGGCCTGGCCACAAGCTACCTCCCCACCCTCACTGCCCACGATGCTCCCACATGAGAGGCCTCCATCCCAATGAGGTCAGACTGCTCCAGCCCCCAAACTCCCTCCTCTCCTCCTGCCTCTGAGCCTGGCTCACCCGAGTCCTCCCACAGACGCTGCTCCCACCTCCCCTGGCTACCAGCGCATCCTTCGAGGACCTCCTTCTGCTGAGCACTCTGAGGTCGTTGTTCTCTGGTGACCAGCCCTCCTTGTCAAAGCTGCCCTCTCTGCCAGTGTTGGGCCTGCCACAGAGGAAATTCTTCCACCTTCAACACCCAGGCCTTTCTGGCGGACCTCCTTGGATCCAGCAGTCTCGTTCCAGGTGCATCAACCTCCCGGCACTGCATGCCTGGATGCCAGATGCCATTAGCATCCCCTGCAGGCAGCACAGGGTCCTTCTTGCCACTGACCCTGGCGGGGAGCCACACACAATGGAGAGAGCCCAGCCTTACCCAGACCCTTCTTCTACTACTTTGTCTCTGGAAGAACTTGAAGCATCACTGAGACTCCCCCATGAGACACAGGAGGGCACCTGCATGGGTACGTGGCAGGTGGCAGGCCTCAGCGCCCTCACCCAGGGACACCTCCCTTCCTGGCATGATGTGTGTGCCATGGTGTCTCCTACAGGGTGCTGTAAGGTCCCTGAAGGCTGGGACTGGGTCCCTTTCTCCCTTGATTAGCTGAGAGTACCCCAGCACTCTGCATGCAAGACGTGCTCACTGTTCTTTGATGAATGGCCTCAATGAGGCCAGGGCAGGGCCGGCAGGTGGGGAGGGCAGGTTAGAGAAAGAGATTTCACCCTGCCACCCAAGGCACGGCTCACATGTGTCCCCAGTCCAGGCCTCACAGGCTGGGCACCGCACAGGGATACGGCATGGTGACACTTTCTGCAATCGCATAAACACCTCACTCAGAAGCTCAGGCTCTGAGACCAGCCGCTCCTTGCTGCCTGCTCCCCAGAAACCAGGCCAGCTCACGGCACTGTTGAGCAAGGCCGGGGGGGGTGGCTTGCCCAGCCCCCAGCCAGGACTGCCTCCCTCGGGGGGTCCGGCACTCTGCTCGCCCCGAGCCCCGGATGCCCCTCCAGCCCCCCTTTCTCATCCCGTCGCCCAGCCCACCTCTCTAGGTAGGAGCAACCCTTCCACCTGAGGACACACGGCTTCCAGGCTCTGTGGAGGGGGGGGGGGGGGAAGCACCTTTGAAATCACTGTGGTCCAATTAGCCAGGCTCTTGCCCTTCATGCTTACAAACATGCACACGCATTAACACCTGCTCCAAAAGCAAACATTTTTAGATATCTTCATCTGTACCTCCTTGACACTCCCATGAAAGCACTCTCAGCAGCCGGTGACTGACAGGATAGTTTCCTTCTTCTGCTTCAGCAGGGGGCTTTCAAACAGAAGAAATTAAAAAGCCACCAATCTCCCTGTCAAGCTGAACTCCCAGGGCCTTCCCTGCCCCTCCTCAGCTCCCCGGGTCCCCTCCCCACCGGCCGAACCCCACCCCGCACACAGTTGGGGTCCACACCTCGAG
Source organism: Meles meles (assembly GCF_922984935.1). NCBI lineage: Eukaryota > Metazoa > Chordata > Mammalia > Carnivora > Mustelidae > Meles > Meles meles. The sequence continues at coordinate 33,294,942 of NC_060084.1, read as the reverse complement.
GGGAACCTCTCTGAGTCAGGGGGACACTGGACACCGGACACCCAGACCCGCCACGTGTGCCAAGGTTACCCCGGGCGGAGAGGGCACCATCCTCACCCTAAGCACAATTTCACTGAATAAGGGCCTTAGTAATACCTCCTTTTGCAGAGAATGTGGACGGGGGCACAGACATGGAGCAATTCTCCTGCATTGCCGGTGGGATGGTGGTTTCACACCAGTGCCTCGGAAATCTGTCTGTCTGTGTCTACTGAAGGCGAACCTACTATGGTCTTGTGACCCGCCAATTCCAGCCCCACCGATCTTCCCATTCAAACCGCGTGCACCTGCCCGCCAAAACCCGCACGCAAGAATGCCCACAGCAGCGCACGATCTGAAACAACTCCAACACGGAAATGACCGAGAAGCCCATCAGGAGTCGGACAGACAAGATGAATGGTGAAGTGTCACACCACGGAACGGTGCATACCCGGGAGAAGGGGCAATGTCCAAACTACAGGACGAACCTGAATGAGCCAAAGCCACCGGACACCAACGAGCAGAGACCGTAGGATCTCATTTAGACCAAGTGCAAAACAGGCCAAAAAAGCCCTATGCCGTTCAACGGTGCCGACATATCATTGTGCAGGGGATGGGAGGGTCTGGAGGGGCCAGGAGGGGCTTCTGGCATGAGGACACGCTCTGCTTCCTCTCTGGGCTGTTGGCTACACGGGTGTGCTCGGTTCGTGAGCATTCACCAAGCTGCACGGTGAATGGATCTTTTTGAATGTACGCGGTTAAGGGTTTTGTAGAACAGTACTCTGTCGGCATGGCTCTTTTTCAGAATAAAATGGAGTGAAACTAGAGGAAGCGAAGCGTCAGGAGGCTCAATCCACATCTGAAACTTCCCTGCTCAGACTGCAGGGGTCCTGGAGAAGCAACCACACTTCCCCCAGAGACCCAGGGCACCAGGATTCCAGAAACTTCCAAAGCCCTCACTGCTAAGTTCTCCATCTCCCCGGGGCCAAGCCCGCACACTCACTGGAAATTCGGCATGCTCCCCTTGCACGGAGGGTATCTGCACGGAAGGCATGGAAGAGCTCACACCTCCCCTCCAAACCTCATGCCAAGAGGGAACACGACGGCGCTTTGAAAGACCCCCCTCTTCTGGAAAGGCTGAATATTCCAAAGTCCAAAAACCACTTGAAGAGGAATAGGAAAAGTATTGAAATAACTTTGTAAGCACTCTGTTTTGACAATGTGCCTGAGGAATTCATCACGTTTAGCAGGGAAACGTGAGCAGTTAAATCGATTCAATGTCATGACATACGGAATTGAGGCATAATTGCCCCTGAGTGCTTGACAACTGGAAAGCACTTCATTTCAGAAATGGAGGGAAATTTATGCTGGGAAATGGAAGAGATTGTCAAAAGTTTGATTGTAATGTGAGTGAAGCTGCGACAGGAAGGCTGGATGGAGAAAATGCTCCAGCTCTCTCACATTTTACCCCCATTCGAAATGTCTCCGAAACAGCAGCTGTGACTCCATCTTTTGCCCTAAAAGCAGTGAAATGATGATTGGAACCACAGATTTCAAACCCCGATGAGTGGTCCCGGCATGGGTGGGCGGAAACGCTCTCTTACCAATCATGTGGTTGGCAACATGGATTTGGATCTCTCTCTCGTTCTCAAAGGTCATCTGGCACTTGATGCACTGGTATGTCTTTTTCTGTTTGGAAGCCAAAAAGAAAGGAATTAGATAGTTAGGAAGTAGAAAAGAGCATAAAGCAAAAAGTGCCTGGAGGTCCCAGCTCAAGAATTTTCAGAATGGCTTGTGGTGCCCTCCCAGGTGTCTCCAAGTCATTCTCTTCCCACCTGCCTCTGAGTCCAGCTCTCCAGCCTGGGGAAGGGGACTGAGCTACATTCTAAGGGAGCTGTTTCTCTGTTAGGTCTCGGGAGATGGCCAGGATGGGACTCACCATCCCAAGGTGAGAGCACACAGTATGACTATGGAAAGGAAGTCAAGGGAGGCTGCCCCACTTGGAGCATGCTCAAACCCATCTATGCAACTCCCAGCTATCCATCCATCCATCCATCTACCTACCCACTACCTACCCACCTATCCAACTACACACACACACACACACACACACACACACACACACACACATCCGTCTACCCATCAATCCATCCACCGATCTTATCATCCGTCTACATACACACCTAACCCATCCACCAATTCATCCATCCGCCCTCCATCTACGCAACCACCTGCCTGTCTTCCCCTACATCCATCCACCTATCCTCACTCTAACGATCCACCCACCCATCCTCCTACCCAACCATACATCTCTCTTTCCACCCATCCAACTACTGTCTCTCTTTACCCACCCTAAGGACCATGTGGCTGAGCAGGGGATACCATTTCTGCCAATCCAGGTACTTAGAAGCAACCAAGGGATTCCTCATCTTCCCTAGCACACAAGACCGTGGGCGATCCCACAGCTCACTTCCACACACAGGAAGCTGGGACCAGCTGCCTCGAGGGGGTGGGAGCAGGAAAATGGAGATCATCAGAAGCTTCAGAACTTCTTGAAGTCCCATTCCAAAGAGCGGAGCTCATTCTCAACAGCTATGCCTGGCTGGGTGACGGTGAAAGGAGGCCCTTGTGGACAGGGGCCGTATTGGCTGTGTAGGGGAAGGTCAGTGGCTGTGAGTCTTTATGAAGGGAACGGGGTGGTACTGGGATCCAAAATATCCAAGCTTTTTGAAGATCACCTCAGCTCCGGGACCACAGGGCCTCCCTCCACCCCTGGAAGAGGGAGCAGGACTTCGGAGTTCTTGGCTGAACACTCGGGCCCAACCCTCCACGATGCAGCCAGGACGAACCACCAGGGGGCTCAGTTGTCTCAGGTCCCAGGGTGGCTCCAACCATGTCTGCAGGTCCCCTTTAGGGTCCCACCTCCAGGCCTTTGCCTACGTAGGGTCTTCCACTTGGAGTATACCCTTTCCATCCTCGAGGACTCCGTTCAAATGCTACCTCTGCTCAGAAGCCTCCTCTTTCCACCCAGCGGCTCCCCGGGGCCCCGAGCTTCTGCTTAAAGCATCCAGTCCCTCAGCACAAGGATCTGTCGTGGCTAATTGACTTGTTTGCACCCCGCCCCCCCCCCGACTACACCACGAGTGCCCAGAAGCCCAGGCTGTGTTTCATCCATCTGTGAGGTCCTACAGCCAGCAGAGACTCGTGCTGGGGAAACATTTGTTGAACAAAGGAGCAAAGTTGCAAATACTATGTTGCAGAGAATTCTACTAGGACAGAAGAAGGAACAGAACCAAAGCTGACTTCTATACGCTGGATCCTCAGCACCGGGCACAGGGCATAGGGTCAGGGCGAGTGTCTCATGATGACTTAACGTTACTAGAATTGTTGTAGGTGCTGAGCAAATGCTGGTCGAACACATGAGTGAAGAAATGACAGTCTTAGCTGGTGCTGGGAGCTTCGGTTCCAGAGGCAGTGTACCCACTCAGGCTCCAGGACCCGCTCTGATAAGACTGGGACCCTTCCCCCAGTGTTGCAGAAGAGTGGCCAAGAAGCAGGCATTTAGCCTGGAAACGCCCCGGGAAGAACAGCATGAGGCTGGGGGGGCAGGACAGGACAGAGGAGACAGCAGGGACTGAGGTCTTCTCGGGGACACAGGCCCAAAGCCCCCAGCTCAGTTCAACTCCACATCCGTGCTCATGGAGGGCAATGATCTTGGGTCTCTTCACTGTCAAAATCATTCATTCCTTCCCATATATGTGCCCCACCCCCTTATGCTGGAAGGAAGGAAGGGAGGGAGGGAGGGAGGGAGGGAGGGAGGGAGGTGTGAGGGAGAACGACACACCCCAGGCATCTCCACACTAAGGAAGCCCAGAGCAGGCAGGCTGCACGAGGAAGGCCATGATCCCCTTCCATGGTTCTGCTTGGGTAGACGTCTGTGGAGATCGTACAGAGCCATGGCTAGTCCAGACCAGCGCGGGGGACGGTCCATGATCAAGGGGATTTGAGCTGTTCCTCCTACAAGCAGGTGAATGACATGGGTTGCTGTGCTTGGTTAAAAAAAAAAAAAAATCACCAGGGACCAGACAGGATGAGAAGCTCTCCCCAGCGTGGAGAGAGTCCAGGGGATTTCCGAGGGAGGGGACATTGCTGACCACAAGAGCCTGTGGTCACACATGCACACACACGCACGCACACACACACACGTGCACGCAAGCGCAGCCTGCATGCACGTGGTATGGATGTGCCCACAAGGACACACACATACACGCAAGCGCACGTATGTACACTCCCTTGCCCCAACTCACTGTCAACACACAAGATGCCCCGCCCCCTCCCACACACAGCAGCCTGCTCCCTGTAACACAGACACGCAAGTACAACACCCACAGAGCACTGGGGACATCCTCACGACCACAAGCCACACACGTTGATGTATCCAAACTCATCCTGAGACACAAACGCCTTTAGCTCCCTCACTGGACCCCCGAGAGTGACATCCATCACGCCCAGGGTGTGCCCACAGCTGCACAAGCGCACACACAGACCCCTCCCAGACACGCTCCTCTGGATCCACGTGCAGACTCCCGAGGGTCCAGGTAAGCACTTGCACACACAGGTATCCATGCTCAGCCACACACACAGGGTCTCCAGGACCAAAACTCATAACTAAGCATGTGTATTATTCCCAGAGGCCCACATGGACAGCCCTGCCGGCCTTGCCTGCAAAGCCAGGGGTACCCAAGGCCCAGAGCCGCAGACACCCGGCCAGGGCCATCTGGGCCTCCCTGTTGGTGGAACGGGAGTTCAGGACCCTCTCACTCTCTCTCCCTCCTGCTGCAACGCTGGCCAGACCCCGCCCTCACCCCAATGCCTCCTCTTGGTCGGTCTGCCCCTTCTCTATCCCCAGAGACTCCCTCTGCCTCTGGAGCTTCAGGACGGACCAGGAGACATAATTATAGAGAGCAAGAACTTCGCATTCAAAGCCCCTCCTCTGTCTCAAGCTCCTTCCCCAGAGCCCAGCCCAGGAGAACCAAGGCTGAGCCCCAGGGCGCCTTCCCCTGCCTGGCCCCCAGCAACCTCAGAGAGGAGCCCAGGGCAGAGGGAGAACACTCTTGAGACCAGTAGGGACAAGAAGAGAGGGAGCAACAGGAACGACAGCCCCCAGCCGCTGACATCTCACATCTACTGAGCACCTACTGTGTACAGGCTCTGTTCATTCTGAAGACTCACTATTCCTTGGTAAGCCCCACTTTAAGGTTGGAGAAAGTGGAGTTCAGAGAGACTAAACCACTCAGCCAGAGCCCTCCCCAGCTAAACAAGAGGACAGGGATCAGATCCCAGGCCGACTGCCTCCGGAACCGCTGTCTGAGCAGCTCTTCTCAGCTCTACGTCCCAGAACACCACGGACGGCCCTGGGCTAGGGGACAGGGAGCCTGTGCGTCCTGGCCAAGCCCTCTGACCTGTGTGAGAGCACCCAATCTGCCGCATCTGGCACTGTGAGGACCTGGGGAGTCGATGGAGGGCTGGGGTCTCCCCACACTGGCCTAGAGTTGGGCTGATGTTGTTACTGCCCATTAACAGAGTGGGGGCAGGGGTGGGGGGCAGGGTGGGAACCGCCACGCTTCCCACTCCAGCTGACAGCAGCCTCGGCCCCACAGCCCCACGGGAACCCAGTCCTCCGAGAGCTGGTTGCTATGGATACACTCCCGAGGGTCCCAGCCTGCCAGCCCCCAAGCCCTTGCTCAGCCCCCAGAGTCTGCTCTTACACGCGTGAGTCCTAGGGGAGCGAGGGGCGGGCGAACAGACAGCTGGGCCCCTGCCCCCAGGCGTGCCCAGGCAGGGGGCAAGGCCCCAGAGGCTGGGCCTCCACTGGGGGAGGATCCACGCTTTGTCTAGCTCCTTTCCGCCAACAGCCCATCTGCCCAGGCCTCTAGATGTGATTGTCTGCTCACCTCCTCTCTCGCAGGGCCTGGGACAGGGAGAGGAAGGCCTGTCGAGCTCCCAGAAAACAAGGCCCCTCAGGTTTGAATCCCTGAGCTGTGTATCCCTGGGTAGATGGTTCCCCCTTTCTGGGCCTGGGTACCGTCCTTGCCAAAACAGAGGTCACAGCAAAGTTCCCGGGTTGTTGCCATGGAAATTGTATACGAGCCTTTGCCCACACGGTGGAGGCTTCATGAAGTGGTCCTTGATGCAGAATCCGGGGCAGCGCCTGGAGAGGGGCAGGCTCAGGAGCAGCCCCGTGGCTAGTGGGAGCCCCCGTACCGTGGGGGGGCAGTGGGGGAAGGCAGGGCTGGGGTGCACCTGGGAGGAGGGCGTACAGGGCCACAGCCCGCCGCACTATCCCAGTCTGAACGAGAGGGGGGTGACCAACCCGGACCCCACCCCAGCCTGCCACCAGCCTGCCACCAGAGCCAGGCAGAACGTGGGTCAAGAACTCACTCAGCTGTGGCCCCACACTCCCTGAGTTCACATCCCTTCTCTGCCTCTTGAAAGCTGGCGGCTGATAATGGCCAACTGTTCTGTGCCTCCATTTCTTCACCCAAAAAGGGAGTGTCGCAGTGTAGACAGAAAGTGCTCGGCACATCCTTGTCCCTCGGTAAGCGTCAGCTGTGACCACAAGCGGGAGAGACAGCAAGTGATGTTTCCTGTGTGCCCAGCACTTCGTGACTCCATTCAAGCTCAGGGCCAGACACTGCGGGCACACAGTCTCAACACTCAGCCGCTGACGAGGCACCGGCACCCACCAATCACGTCATCCATCAATCAGACACTCGCTAAAAACCCAGAAGGGCCCCCCTGTGCCTCCCTGGTGATGTCAGCCCCGGAGACAGACCCTGTCTGTGGCTACATGTAGCTACCATTATCATCATTACCCTCTGGCTTTATAGGTGAGGCAGAGGCCCGGGGAGATCAAAACCCTGCTGGGTCCTGGAAGAGGGAGAGTTTCATTGTAACCCCGCCCACCGGACCCCAGAGCCCACAGACTCCCGCAGTCCACCCACACCGACCAGCCGGCCCGCCAGCGGAGGCTGAGCAGAGCTGAGAGGTGGTGACCTGCGATGGGTGTCTGGTGGGACCCCTGCCCAGAGACATTCTCCGTACGTTCTCCTTCCACTGTCTCCAGGCCTCCTTCTCTCTCATTCTCACCCTCAAGGTCCCAGAGTCACAGACCCCAGCTCTGATCTCACGTCTGATCCCGGAGCCCAACACCCAGAGCCACCTCCCCGTCTTCCAGTAGGCACCTGCCGCGGGTGGCCCTCCTCCAAATTCTGCCTTCCTGCCCGCAGCGCCAGCAGTGGCCCTCAAGGGAAATATACTCCCGAGATCTGCTTGGCACCTCCTCGGTCTGGAAACAGACAACAGACTCAGTGGGAATCCCCGGGCCCATACTGTCTGACACCCAAGAGCCACACAGGCTCCAGGCCCACCACCAAGTGCCCCTTGGCCACTGACCCCACGGCCCACTCCAGTAGCCCAAACTTGCCTTTCCTCCCTGAAACCTACTAGCTGTGGGCCTGCAGTCCCCCCCCCAATCTGGGAGCCCCCAAGGAGGGGTCCATTCCTGATTTTCCTCGACTGCCAGTCACCCCCAAACAATGGGTGCTTGGGACAAATCGGAGGAATGAATGAAAGGATCCATCGGTCACAAAGGAGAGCAATCACTGGGACCATTCCTAGGGTCTCCCACGCACCAGCACCTGCACTAACTACGCTGTGTGCACCGTGGACGAGAACAGATCAGTTGGTGTTTGCAGCTAACATGATTGGCCCGAACTCAGTGTGGGTCCTGAGCCCTTTACGTGGAGATGATCTCCACAGATCATCAAAAGAGTCCCAAATCTGAAGCCCAGAGAGCAAAGGGACTTGCCCAAGGAGACTCAGCAAAGAAGCGACCAAGCCCACCCCAGATCTATAAGAAAGACGACAGCATTTATAACCGGGTGTCAGCCACAGTATTCGGCCCTGTACTGATCTCGCACCACGGGTTCCTAAAGGCAATCCTATGAAGTCCGGACGACTGTCATTCCCCCTTTTGCAGAGGAGCACTTGACAAATGAGGCCCAGAGAGACAGATGACGTACGACAGTGTCACACAGCGGGAAGGGAACAGACAGCCCTGGGGATCACCTCGGAGTCTGCGACAGAGCGGTCGCCCTTGACCGCCGCCCGAGAGCACAGCCTCTCTGGACTCCTAGAGGCAACAGCACGAGGAGACACGGAGCTCGGCAGGACCCGGAGGAGCAAGGGCAGGCTCTTACCCGGGGCACTGGTGACGTCTGGGCGCCTTTCCGGGGCCCACTGGTCTCCGGCGTGAGGTCACGGTGGTCCACCTGCACGTGGCTCTCCAGGTCCTCGGCACTCTCGAACTTGACGCTGCACTCAGGACAGCGGAGGCCGGCGCAGGGCCGGTCAGCGTGTTCGGGCGGGGCCAGGCCGCCCACCTGTCCGTTGGCGCTACGGGCCATGCAGCCGGCACAGAGGCCGTAGGGGAGCCCGTTCACGTCAAGCTTCACTAGGTCCTGCTTGCTGCGGAACTCCTTGAGGCACAGGGCGCACTTGTAGAGCTTCTGCAGCCCCTGGCCGTTGGGGGAGGACGTGGCCGAGCTCCCCGCCAGCTTCTGCATGTGGAAGGTGCCGTGGATCTTGAGCTCGAGCGTGGAGGTGACCGTCTGCATGCACACGACGCAGCGGAAGCCCGTGAGCGAGTTGCGCAGGTCCGGGTGCATCTGGCAGTGCTCGATGAACTCCTCCTCGCTCTGCAGGGGCATCTTGCAGATTCGGCAGGTGCCGGTGTCCAGGCTCTTGCTGTGGGTCACCTTGTGCTCGGTGAGCGTCAGCAGGGAGGGGAAGCGCTCGCCGCAGATGGGGCACATGTAGTGCTTGGCGGGGCCCCGGTGCGTCTGCAGGTGCTCTCGGAGCCCATTCTCCGAGAAGAAAGTCCGCGAGCACACGTTGCACTTGTGGCTGCCCTTGATGAACTCCGCCTTCTTGCGTGAGCCGTCATCCTCCCCCGGCCGGATGTTGTGGTCCCGCAGCCGGTGGTTCTGCAGCAGCACCTCCATGGTGTAGGCCGCCCCGCAGATGTCACAGCCGTACATGGGCTCCGAGGCGTCCACGTCGTCCTCGCTGGCCTCGTGGCTGTTGGGCGCCTCGGGGTTCTTCAGCAGCATGCCCTGCAGGTCGGCGGGCTCCGCCTTCTTGGCGGCGGCGGGGGGCACCCCGTTGGCCGTGCCGTTCTCGGGGGCGGCGTCGAACACGCAGTGCTTCTCCCGCAGGTGCTTCTCCAGCAGGATGATGGCGTGGAAGGCCTTGCTGCAGAACCTGCAGTTGTACTTCTTGCTGTGCGTGGTGATGTGGCACTGCAGCTCCACCTCGGTGCTGAAGGTCTCCCCGCAGAAGATGCACTTGTGCGCCTTGGCCGGGTTGCCCAGGTGGCTGTGTTTGACGTGCACCTGCAGGTCGGCCTCCTTGCGGAAGTCCCAGTTGCAGGCCGTGCAGCGGTACATCTTCTTCTCGTTGCTGTGCTTCACGGCCAGGTGCACCTGGATGGACACCTTGGAGTCGAAGACCTCCTGGCACAGGGTGCAGTGGTAGAGCACGAAGGTGTGCATGTCCAGCAGGTGCTTCTGCAGGTCGTCCACCGAGGAGAACTGCTTGTCGCAGCTCTCGCACACGTAGTGGGTCGACGTGGTCATGTAATGCACCGTCAGGTGCTGCAGGAGGGACTCTTGGGAGTCGAAGTCCTCCTTGCACTGGGGGCATGCCTGCTTCCGCAGCAGCAGCTCCAGGTGCAGCTTCAGGTGGGTCTGGAAGCTCTCGAAGTTGGAGAACTTGAGGTCGCACTGGTTGCAGGGATACTCGCCGTTGGAGATGGAGTTGGCGCTGGCCGAGAGCCGCTGCCGCTTGGGGGAGGACACCTCCACGTCGGACGAGACCGGGCTCTGCTCCGCCTTGGACTTCTTGCTGTGAGCAAGCGGAATGTTCTTGTGGTTCTCCTTGATATGCTTGGTGAGCTTCAGGATGGAGCCGAAGATGGGCGAGTTGGTGCAGTAGGGGCAGGAGTAGACCTCCATGAAGGACTGCGTGGGCTGCACGACGGGGGACTCCAGCTTGGCGCCGCCCACGCCGCAGTGCGCCTGCTGGATGTGCTCGGTGAGGGAGGACTCGGTCAGGAAGCCCATGGAGCACTGGTTGCAGAAGAAGGCGTTGTTGCCGTCAGGCGGGTTGGCGTTGGGGCCGCAGTGGGACACGCGGATGTGCTCCTGCAGGCTGTTGATGTCGGCGAACATCTCGGGGCAGTAGTTGCAGTGGAAGGCGGAGATGTTGCCGAACTGCATCACCGGGTAGGCGTGGTTCTTGTGCAGCTTGCGCACGTGCTCGTTCAGGTTGTACAGGGTGGGCATGGAGTCCAGGCAGATCTGGCACGTGTGGCTCTGCTGCGGCTTGTCGGCGTGGATGGTCTTCAGGTGGATCTCCAGCACGGCCAGGCTGTTAAAGTCCCGCTTGGAGCAGTAGGGGCAGCTGTAGACAACCTTGGACCAACCCTGGCCCTCGTCCCGCATCTTCTTCTGGCCCCGCAGCGGCTTCAGGGTGGAGTCCGGGGTAGAGCCACGCTCCACGGACGCGCTGGAGTCCGGCGTGGCGCTACTCATGGATGCCACGCTGCCCAGCACAGGGTCGGGGCTGACGCTGTGGTTGCTGGAGTCGGGCTGCCGGTGGCTGTCCAGGTGGCAATAGACACCCTCCACCGAGGAGAACTGCTCGGGGCACATGGGGCACTTGTGTTTCTGGTTGGCGTGGGCCTGGTGGATGTGGGCGAGCAGCGCGTTCTCGTCCACGAAGACCTCGGGGCAGTGGATGCACTGCAGGTCAGCCTTCTCGGAGAGCTGGGGGTGGCGGGTGAGCACGTGCTTCTCCAGCTCCTCGGTCTGGCTGAAGGTGTCCTCGCAGTAGTCGCACATGAAGTCGTCCTTCTTGGCCTCCTTCTCCGACTTGGCCAGGTGCTCCTTGTTCTTCTTGTGCGCCTGCATGTGGCTCTGCAGCGAGCTGGTGGACGAGAAGCCGCGCTTGCACACGGTGCACTTGAAGGGCTTGCTGGAGCTGTGCGTCTTCAGGTGGATCTTGAGGTGGTCGCTGCGGGAGAAGGCCGCCTCGCACTCGTGGCAGTGGTACTTCTTGTCGCCCGTGTGCAGCTTGATGTGCCGGTCGCGGCTCCTCTTGTGCTTGAAGAGCCGGCTGCAGTAGGTGCACTTGAACGGCAGCTTGTCGCTGTGGATCTGCTCGTGCCTCTTCAGGTAGCTCAGGCGGATGAAGGACTTGTCGCAGAACTGGCAAGGGTACGGCAGGCCCGTGCCCCCTTCCTCCTCGCCCAGGCCGAGGTCACACCCATCCCCGATCAGCTGCGTGGGTGACGCAACATCCTTGCTGGAGGGAGACGAGGCCACCCAGGAGAGTTGCGGGTCATCGTCACCATCTGCAGGCGGGGGGAGGAAGAGAGGAGATGAGAGGCAATTCCCCGGGCCGCCCAGAAACAAGGACCGAGCCGGCTTCTCAACAGCTCGCGGGCTGAGGCCGTGCAGCTGGCCGACTGCTGGGGGGGGAGGGGGGGGCCTGGGGGCAGGGGTGGGGTGGAGGGGGCAGGCGGAAGTGAATGGACGTGGAGTCCCTTGGTGTGCAGAGGCGTGGCAGTGTGCAGAGGGGTGGCAGGACATGAAGGAGACACAGAGACACGTCTTTGTCCTCAGCGACACCTGCCTTGGCCTCACTGGACTCCGTACCTCCCACAGGAGGTGTGAGGTCTCAAGCACTTTCCTGACGGGGTCGGGATGTAGCCTGGAAAAAGTCACGGGAAATGACCGCACAGAACGGCCGTGCCAGAGGCCAAAAGGAGGCAGGCTTTCACCTGAGGGAGACCTGGGGATTGACTCCCCTTCCAGCCCCTAGTCCTGGTGGGAAGTTGCACTCGTCCTTAGGGGTGTAGGCAAAACCATGCAAGAAAATGCACCCCAAAAGGGAAGGAAGGAAGGAAGGAGAGGAAAAGAAGAAAGGAAAAGAAAAGAGAAAAAAGAAAATGCACCTTCATGAATTCTGCCGCACCACATTTGGGGACAGAGCAGGGTCTGCTGCTACAGGGAGCAGACACACCTAGGAGGCCGAGGTCCTGGGCACGTGGCATCAGACCCAGCAGCACAAACAGGAGTAATCAAAAGGCGCCTGAGACGGATCTGCAGGGTTCCCAGCCAAACCATCCTTAGAAGGGGTGCTTGCTCTGTTCCCTCTTCACCCCCGGATTTGCCCCAAGTCTGCTCCGGACCCTGGGAGATGGCCTGATACACAGCAACTAGGGGATGAGCCTGGGACCCAGATGGCCCCAGAGCTCAGTCCTCCATGAGCCCTTAAGCCCACCTTGGCAGGCAGGGGAGGCTGTCCTTGCCCAGAGGACCACATGGCCCAGCCTCCGCGGCCTTCGCCAGCCCATCCAGCCTCAGAGGGAAACTAAACAAACCCAGGCCTGGCCAGTTTCTGGAAAAACAAAGGCACACAGAACACAGCGAGCAAAGCCGGTGAGGTTCCCCACCCCCACGCCTCAGTGGGGGTGGGTGGGGGTTGGACCGAGCCAACCCGAGAGGGAATGAGTTCCACAGCTCAAGTTTCCCGTCAGGTGGATTTAAAACTTAATAATGAATGAAACGGACCGCAGGCTGCCTTGGGCAGGGGAGAGACCAACAAAAGCTCAGATTCAGCTGTACTGACCTTGGTCTTGTAACCCCGAGGAAATAAACCACTGCCCTCACCAGCACAGCTTAGTCTCCAGAAAAAGCCTCACGGACGTAACCCAGAAAGTCTGGGCCAGAGGCAGCCAAGACACACATTCACATCCGTTCACCTCGGTTTCCACCAGGGCTCACACACACTCACACTCACCTGCAGGCACGTACGCTCACACCTGGTCACACTCACCGCAGCCACAGGCATGGCCCCAGCCCCAAGGGTCCCATACCCCGAGGCTCTCACAGTTGCCTCTGCTGTCCCAGGCAGGGTCTTGAGGGGTCTGGCTCTGAGCCTTTTCCTGGCCCCTACCCACCAACCCCAATGTCCCACCCCCCACACGCACACCCAGCCCCTGGCCCTGCCCCTGACCGTGCCCCTGACTGTGCGAGTATCGGCCTGACCCCAGCCGGCAGCACCAGCGGAGCTCTGCCTGGGAAGACGAGGCTCTCTCCAAAGCTCCAGCCCCGCGTCCTCTACCTCCCCACAGCCTCTGCACCTCTGAAGCCCAGCCGCCCAGCCTGGCACAGGGCACCTCCCAGAACGTCCTCCCGGGGTGAGGGCACCTGCTCCCCTGGGGGGCCTCCCATTACAGGGCCCTTCGGACGGGGAGGGAAGGATGCAGCCGCTGCCAGCTCCTTGGATTAGACGCGTTGGGAGATGCCCCAGCCCCTGACTGGTAATTCCCAGCTCTTGCCAGCTGGGCTCCACGGGGCACAGACAAAGGGACCCAAGGGAGGAGATGGCTGGAGCCAGGGCAGCTGGGGGACCTGCTGGGCCCTCGCCCACTGGCCAGGCTCAAATGGCTTTTTATTATCTTGATGCCTTAGCTCAGACTCACTCAAGCTGCCACGGAGCCCTTCCTAGGCACCTGGTGCTCTGCTGAGTGCTTTTCTCACAACCACCAATGCCGTGGGAGCAGGGCCCCTCCTGCCGTATGGATGAGGAGACGGAGGCACAGACACAGCGATCTTCCCCAGGAAATGAGAGCACCAGGACTTAGTTCTGGATAGCCTCCATGGGTCCGTTGCCTAAGACCAACCCAGCATGGGGAAGAAAGGCAAGGGGATCACCACATCCAGCATCCAATGCAGTCATAGGCTACCCCTCGTTTGAGCCCTCCCCAAAAGCACGACCCCAACCAGCCCACGATCTGCACTCGGGGAGGGGCCCCCAGAGACCAGAGAGGAGCCAGGCATCACAGGGCTGAGGAGTGGGGCACACAGACTTGAACCCAGGTCAGTTCAAGGGTGAGTGAGACCAGGAACAAGCCTTGCCCCGAAGACCTCGGCTGGACACATCTTTCTGCCAGCATTCATTTGCTCCGAAGCCCTTCAGCCCCTGGGGATGAGAAAGCACCCCTACCCCCTACCCCCAGCGTCTTCGACAGCCCAGATATATTCCTCTTCACCTCTCCAATTCGGTCTGACTCAGTTTCCACATGCGAGAAAAGGGAATCATGTGAGAAGCCGATGAGGAAAATGAATGCAAAGAGGCACTATTACTCCCCTTAACATGAAATGACCAGAAAAGGCACATGGGAAGAGCCAGAAAGCAAACCATCGGTGCCCGAGGCTGGAGTAGGGAGGAGGAAACTGTAAATGAGCACAAGGCAGGCTTATGAGGTCACAGCAATGCCCCAAACTAGGCTGTGGTAAGCCGGCCCCGCAGCCACTCTTTAACTCCTCGCTCCAAACACGTTCGTGATATACAAATTATACTTCAAGAAAGCCCTTCCCCAAGGGTTTCCCCACTCTTTGGCCAATAATCATAATTAGCACTAACTAGTACCACCAGTGCTGACGACATGAGGGGCCACATTTACCGGGCACGCTCCGGGCCAGCACGGGGAATGCTGCTCTTACCCCAGTTAGCGTCCTCCCATCCTCAGGACCACTGGTGACACCCCGCTTTTGAGAGGAGGAAGGTGAGGCTCAGGGAGGCACGGAACCTGCCCTCGTTCCCATGGCCCGGGCACCACATCTCCCAACCTCTCAGGCTTCTGCTCACCCTGGTCCTGCCAGACCTGGAGAAGGAGACATCAACCTGCCCGGCCCCCCAGTCCCCAAGGGTCGTGGCTGTGCCACCCGGTTGGCTTTATTTTTCTGCAAACAAGCTTCAAAAAAAAGTTTCTGGGAGCCACAAACAGAGCCACTGCTGAGATTATAATCATTGGAAGGGAAATGACCATAAGGCCCCTTATACTGAAAAGGCCCAATGGAGGGGGGCAGCAGGGGGAGTAGGAAATAAGGGTGTTGACACAGAAAGTCCAAAATTCGGGCTGCGCTGTTTAAAGCCATTTGTTCTAAATACATTTGACTTTGGCTGCTGACGGCCCACCCTTCCCAAATACACTTTGCTTTGGGGGCGCTCAGCTTAGTGCTACAGGAGGAGGGTAGAGAGACGCGCCAGGGCCACAGTTCCCAGGACATAGGTGCGGGGATGTTGGTAGAGGAGGGGGGCTCCTTGCCTTACTGGGAACGCTCCTCTTACAAGGGCACACACACCGCACACGCGGCCGGGACCGCACACTCTCTCTGGGGGGGACGGGGGTGCAGAAAGGGAAGAGGTGCAGAAAGGGGGCAGAAGTGATCTCAGGAGCCCCCGTGACTCAAATGTTTCAGAACTCACAGAGAAGGCAGGTCCGAGAAAAGTTCCGTTCAACCAGCTACCTTACCTTGTTCCTTCCAAGTAAATACTTACAACGTTTCCTGTTGCCCGGCTTTCTTCTAAGAGCCTTGTGTGTGTTAACACATTCAGTTCTCTCGACAGCCCAATGAGATGGGTACTGTTACCATCCCCATTTACTGAGAAAAGCAAGGCACAGAGAGGTTGAGTAACTTGCCAGGTGCCACACAGCGGGTGGGCCACAAAGCCAAGATTCAACCCGTCAGCCTGGTTCTGTGTCCCACTGCTTCCTTCCTTTGGGGGATGGGGGGGTTGCATCCCCCAAAATCTAGAGCCAAATGCAGTGACTAAGGCAGGCCCTCGGCTCACCCTCCCCCTAGAATGAGTACTAAGTAATATGGCAAAATGAGTACAGAAATCACTTTCAAAACAGAGATTAAAGTCTTTTAAAAATGACTAATCCTGCAAAAAGGCCTGGTAGGAAATGGGAGGCTTTTGCTGTCTGCTGCAGGAAGAGAACCAAAACAACCATAAAAGAGGGGAGACATTTCGATAAAAATTCAATTAAGGGGCAAAAAGAACACTAACCAGGCTTGAGGATGCACCTGTGGCAGAAGGTTCAAGGCAGACGGCAAGCTCGCGTGGGGTCGCTAGGGGCAATGAGCAGGCTGAACGCAGCCGCCCGCACCGCCTCCCACGCACCCTGCCTGGGCAGAGCAGAGGGGCCGTCGCCCGGAATGCGGGGGATCCTCAGCCGCCTGGCTCCTCCAGTCATGGCATTGCTGAGGAAATGCCTGGACAGAGGCAGGAAGGCAGGTGGGTGGCCCCGGCCACTGCAATGAGCAGAAGGTGGGACCTTCCCGCAGTGTGGACACCGGCTGAGGAGGAGCAAGCCCTCATGACCAGAGCTGTGCAAGAGGGATAAATGGCTCTGAAATGAGCCCCAGGAGGTGCCCTGCAGTGGATAGGAAAGGGAAAAGCACCGATAGCCAGTGGCTCCAGGTTTCTAGGACCCTCCCCGGCTGGGCAGTGCCATCCAAGTGAATGAAACTGACCAGATCTTCCAAACCATGAAAGCAGGCTGAGGAACAGCAAGCAAAGTGCCTGGGGGAGAACGTGTTGGCGGAGGAAGGAGAGAGGACAGAGTCCATCAGGAAATTCTGGGCCTTGGCTGCCTCTGTTATAACAGGAGAAGTTGGAATTTTGGTCTCCTCAAGGTCCCTTCAGGGTGAATATAAAGGTCATTTGTGCAAGATTCCGAACATCCAGACTGTCTCCATGAGAGCCACAGAAAGGCCTAGCAATTCTTCATGAGGCCTCCCGAGGTTTCCTCACCACTTCCCCATTTCCTTGGAAAAATGAAAATCGCCAAGGAGACAAGTTTCCCACAGGACCAAGCTCTATGGTCCTCCAAGTAGAGCCTCCCCTGTGCCTCCATCAGGAGCAACAGGAACGAGAATCTCAGTGAGCCTTCCCCAGCTCAGAGAAATGGGAACACAGACTCAGGCACCATGTAAATCAATCCTATATGATACAGCAGGTCCAAAGAGAGAAGGGGACTTCCAGGGATGATAAATTGGGAGTGACTGCCCAGAGTACTGTATTCAGAAGGATTATAAAGCCAGATCTGGACTTAGAAGACATGAGTGCTGAAATCAGTTGGTGATATCTGCCATGAGCACAGGTCTGTACACGTGGAATGTTCCAAGGACACTGAGCAAATCCAACGAAGGAGTCTCCTGACTCCCAGTGCTAAAGAAGAGGGCTTTAGTCAGCAGGTTTCCTCCTCCAAGAAAGGAGCTTCCCATCCTCTCTGAAAAGGGAGGCCTTGAGGCAGGGTCTCGAAAATCTATTGTTCAAGTACAGATAAGAGGACTCAGAAGAGTGAACCTGTGTCAGGACACCCCACAAACTGTACTCCCCATGGGGCAGCCAGAACCTAAACAGGTGTCTTTCCAGACTGAAATGATACAAGTTCAGCTGGAGGGATGGGGGTAGGGGGCACATCTGGCCATATTCCTGATCTCTTTTCAGGAAACTTCGAACCTACCCATCTGTGTCTCTACATCCCCTGGAAGCCTGGTGCCACAGAGGGAACATGGGGGCACCTGGCAAGCTTGGAGGCCCTCTGCTGGGGCTGCTTCCAGCTCACAGGAACATCCCCTTCCCTGGGAGATCCGAGGCTCCCCTCCCAGCAAACCCGGGCGAGTAGGGGCCTGGATCCCAGGACAGAAAGGCCCAGCAGGACACAGGGGCCAGAAGCCAGAGCACCCAGAGCATCTCAGTGTCTACCAGGGGCTCAGCCCCAGAGACAGAATCTAGTCTCAGACTAGGCCTGAGGGAAGCAGAGGCCACAGACAGCAGGGGGCGGGGGACGTGCCTGCTCTGTTCCTTGCAGTCCGACCAGGGTCCAAAGCTGGCCATCCACCCCAGAATATTCCGCAACTCAATGACATCCACACATGTAGAATCAATACCAGTGCACGGGGGAAGGGAAGGAAGCGAGAGGAAGTTAACAGACCTTCACTCATCTCATTCCATAGATGGTGAAACTGAGTCCACAGAGCCAGGAACAGACAGATGCAGGACTAAACGCCTGAACTCCACAGCCCTCCACTGTTTATGGGACATCTTCTGTAAGCTGAATTCTGGCTAGCATGTTCTCATCTGATTCTTACACACGCTGGGAGGTAGATACCATTATCATCCCCTTCTTTTCTTCTTCTTTTTTTAAAGATTTTATTTGTTTGTTTGTTTGTTTGAGAGAGAGAGAGAACATACGTGGGGAGCCCAATGTAGGACTCAATCCCAGGACCCCAAGACCATGACCTGGGCCAAAGGGCCAAAGGCAGACACTTAACTCACAGAGCTGCCCACCCAGACACCCCTAGTTCCCCTTCTTTATAACTGCAGACTGAGGCTCCAAGAGAGAAAGCAGTCTTTTGGGCACATGTGGCAGAGTTTCTGCCTCCCCCCCGTCCCCCCACCGCCGACCCCCTTTTACTCACTAACCACCAGGCTATGCTGCTTCTCCTGCCCTGAATGCTGGTTCAGGCCCAGCCCGCTGCAGAAGCTGCCCCCTCACTCTTGAGCTCCCCACCCCCCCACCCAGGTACCAGCACAGTGCCAGGACCTATGGCTCAAGGAGAGGCAGGAAGAGGTCCCACACTCTACAGTCCCACCTGCCAAAAAGGCAAAGTCCCGTCCTGAAGTGGATTAGCAGGCCAGGCTGGTCTGAGGCCAAACACCAATGAATGTCGCGGGCCTCTTTCCTTGCTCGGTGGCAGATGAAGCAGGCCATCAGGGCAGAACTGAACTGGGAGGTTGTGGGAAGCAGAGTCATGACTACCCCCTCCCAAGAATGTCCGTGTCCTAATCCCCAAAACCCATGAGTATGTCACATTACATGGCAAAGGGGAATTAAGTTTACAGGTGGAATTAAGGTTGCTAACCGAGCTGACCTTCAGATACAGAGATGATCCTGGATTATCCGGATAGGCCAAATGTAATCAGAAAAGTCTTTAAAACGTGGAAGAAAGAGGCAAAAGAGGATGCCGGGATGATACGATGTCACAAGCCAAGTAATGTGGGCAGCTTCTAAAAACTAGAAAGGCGTGGAAACAGACCCTCCCCTACAGCCTCCAGAAAGGAATGCAGTCCCACTGATGCCACAATTTTAGCCCCATGAGATCCGCGTTAGTCTCCTGGCCTACAGAACTGTAAGAAATTAATTTTTGTTGTTTCAAGCTACAAAGTTCATGGTCATTTGTTATAGCGGCAATCGGAAACTGATACAGATTTTGGTTCCTATACTATAACCAATCCCTAAAAGTAAGGAAGTGGCTTTGGAATTGGGCAGTGAGCAGCTGCTAGAATTTTCAGGAGTGAGGGACGAAGAGCCTACATTGCCTTAGAAGGATTATTCATACAGGGCCCACCTGGGTGGCTCAGTTGGTTAAGCAAATGGCTCTTGATTTCGGCTCAGGTCATGATCTCAGTGTTGTGAGATCGAGCCCCGTGTCGGGCTCTGCACTGGGCATAGAGCCTGCTTAGGATTCTCTCTCTCCCTCACTCTCTGCCCCTCTCTCCCCTGAAAAAAGGATCATTCCTAGAAATAGGGATGTTGATGACTCTGTTAGTGGAGATGCAGAAGGAAGTAAGGCATACAAAGGAAAACCTAAGTCATCTTAGAAAATACCTGAATCATCATGACCAGACTGTGAGAGAAACTTAGACGCTAAGGGCCCTGATGGTGAGGGCTTAGAAGAAAATGAGGAACATGATCCTGGAAACCAGAGGAAAGAGATCCTTATTATAGAGCGGCAGAAAGCTCAGAGGAATTGTGTCCCACAATTATGTGGAAAGCAAAACTTGTAATGGATAAAAATGGATATTTAGCTGAGGAGATTTCCAAGCAAAATGTTGAAGGCATGGCCTGGTTTCGTCTCGAGAAGAAAGAGCTAGATCAACGAGCTGTCAAACAAAAAGGAAGCCAGGAATTGATCATTCTGGAAATCCTCAGCCTACCCAGATAGCAAAAGACATTATAATTAAGAGATTCTCCAACAGGAAAGCGCACTCTGGAGAGCAGGCTGAGGGTATGACTGTACCCCGTGCTAACATCTCAGAAAAATCAAAAGCTTGGAGTATTCAGTCCCATGAAAGGCTCTTTGAAAAGATTAAGTGTGTGGCCTACAGATCCCCGAGATCAAACCAGAGAGCATCTAGGAAATTTGGGGAGATTTCTCTGCAACCATCTCAGTAGAAGCCAAAAGTAAAGATAGGATTATCTAGAATATATCTATGGAGGAACCACTTGGCTGCTAGAGTAGATGCCCATGACCTACACAGGAGACCCACCAGGTTATTGAGAAGTTGATATCACAGAAACGTAGCCAGCTTGTACCAAAAAGGACAGAGATGAAGGAAAGAAGGCTGCCAGGCTTCCAAAATTCTACCGCAGGAAACAGGCTAATAAACAACTCAGCTGGGGGACGGGCCCAGGTGGCACAGTCAGTTAAGCATCCAAGTCTTGATTTCAGCTCAGGTCATGATCTGAGGGTCATGAGATCGAACCCTGCACCGGGCTCCACACTCAACCCGGAGTCTACTTCAGATTCTCTCTCCCTCTCCCTCGGCCCCTTCCCACCACCCACACATGTGCTCACACTCTCTCTCGTCCCCAAATAAATAAATAGATCTATAAAATAAAGTAAAATAAAACAAAACAAAATAAAACTACTCAGCTGCAAACATGTGCTACCTTTCATTAAAAGGAAAAAAAAAAAAAAAAAAAAAAACACAAAAAAACGGATGACTCAGAGGGTGGAACCTCCAGCCCAGAAGGCAAAGCCGCAGTCAGAGGGTAGAATTTTGAGCACAGAGGGTGGGGCTGTGAGCCCAGAGCATGGAGCCATGGGCCATAGAGAGTGAGATCATGTTGGACCGGGTTCAGATTCTGGCACTGTATAAGCACAGGCAAGCACATCCCCTCTTTGTGTTTTCACTTCTACAATTCTCACGAGA
Source organism: Meles meles (assembly GCF_922984935.1). Lineage (NCBI taxonomy): Eukaryota > Metazoa > Chordata > Mammalia > Carnivora > Mustelidae > Meles > Meles meles. The sequence continues at coordinate 33,274,002 of NC_060084.1, read as the reverse complement.
AGGAGTTGGATGAATCGGTCCCAGAGAGGCTTTGCAGCTCTAAGAGTCTGTGATCCATTAGTGATGTCTGCCCTGGGTACAGGAATGAGGAACTGCAGGTGATAGGCATTCTGGGTTTGCTGCTACTTTAGGTATTTTTTTCACAGAGCACGTATTTGTCCAGCCTGCTCCATATGCTTGGTCCTCTGAGGCATACAGAAAGTACTCCGCATTCTGAAGTTGCTATGCTCTTCTCTGCCCAGCCTGTCCATCAGTTGAACTCTAAACCAATGCTTTGCCAGCCCTGACGCACTTTGAAAGAGAAATAACAAAAAGCCCCTTTCGTCATGGCGATAGTCAGTCCTGCCTGCTGGTATTTGGTTTCCCTAAAGGGACGGATGGGGCTACGGTATAAGGGATAGAGACCCAACCCTCGGAAGGAAGGGGCCGGGGAAGCTGGAGGGTCTTTCCTTAGAGGCAGGGCAAAGAGGCCCATGGAGGCTACCAGAAGCTGACGTGACTCCACCTGAAATCTTAAATTAGAACTATGCTATTAGCAAAGATAATAGCAGCTCATCATCACCCTCCCCTCCTCCAGGGAGCTCGGAGTGCCTTTGTGGATAGGATCTCAGCAGCCCCAGTGAGACCACAGCAAGGGGAAGGGGGGATCCTTCTTTTAGTTTGGGGATAAAAACTAAGTGGGTTGGGGCACTGGGGGGCTGGCGGGCAGCATGGAGGTAGGGACAGGCCTGAAGAGGTCAGCGGCCCAACACTGAGGAAAGGAGAAATGTATTTCTGCCCCTGGGGCTGCTTCTCCAGCAGGTCCTCAAGGGTGAAGAGTGGGACACTGTTCCCTGCCCAACTTCAAAGGGGCACTTAGCACATAGCCTCTGAGGGGCCCCAGACTGAAAGCCATGATCAGGCATGACTTTTTTCCAGCCAGCCCAGGGCTGTGCTAAAATCCCACATCACAGAGAACAGTGGCCATCAAAGCCCTTAGTAAAGCTTCTGGGAGCCCGAACCATCAGCGTAATTGTAGAGAGACTCAGTCAGTTTCGGGGAGACGTCAGCACGGGGAGATAGCAGAGCTGTGGGGAAGAGGACAGACCTGCTTAGACTGAGCTGCCGCTGATTGGCTGTGTGACTATGGACAAGTTACTGCACCTCTCTGAGCCTCTTTTCCTCATCCATTAGATGGCGATCACAAAATGGGTAATGTGTATTTGCTGCTAAGCATTCAATGAACGTTGGCTAAAGAAAATGAGGCGGTTGCTCTGTAACTTTATCAACTGGAAATGCATTTAAACTTGTGCACGGCACCTTCACGCTCATGATCCCACTCGGCCCTGAGCACTCGGTGAGGTTGCAGTGGTGGCATTTTTTCCCACGTTACAAGCAGGCAGCGTGGCATACACACACACCCAGGTACCGGGCAGAGCCCAGCATCCCACCCACTGTGTGTCCCTCTCTCGCACTCCCAGTAGCTGGGTTTACACGCTAAGCTGCGTGGTCACCCCACGGATGAGGAACCAGAACAGAGAGGTTAGGTCACATCCCGATGTCAGAAAGCAGATGGCAATTAGAAAAGCTGGGGCCAGACTCCCAGCCCAAGGGCTCTCAGCCAGCTGGACTGAAAGAAATGATGACCCGAGCAGTGGGACACAGATTACCATGACTGTCCTCCCCCCGGACAGTCTGGGTGCCACCCAGTTATCAGTTATTTTGTAAAGATGTCAACATTTAGAAATCGGGAACTCCTGAAGCTTAAAAAAAAAAAAAAAAATCCACATTCCCTTCTGGTTTTTCTTAAAGAAGAAGGAGAGCTAGTCGCAGAGGTCTTACATCTCCATGACAGAGCCCGGCCACAGCTTCCCGTGAGGACTACGGAGGCTCACTCTCCTGTGCGCCCACACTTGCAGGGCTCCCTTCCCCGTTGCAAAGTGTCCTTACACTCAGCTCCACCGAGTTCATCGACCACCCTCAGTTTGACAGATGCAGACGAATGCCTCCGTTTCTCATTCTGTAAAATGGGAATAATAATGGTCCCACCAACCAGGTTGCTCTACAGACGACCTAAATGAAAACCTGCACCATGTTCTATATGAGGAATTCTCTGTAATGTATAAAATAAAAATAGTCACCGGCTACTGGCCCCCCAGGTCCATATAAGGTCACAGGCCAGAGGGAAGGGGAGAGAGGTGGGCAACAGCCCTGTTGGTTTGAATGAACACAAGACAGGGTGTGGTCCCATCTTCCTGGGTCCTGATTAACAACCAGGAGCATCTATGTGAAGGGCCAGCAATTAACCTAACAGAAGATGGTTTTCAAAAGAAAGGACACTTGACCTGCATGAAGGCCCACAGGGCTCTGCCACTTACAAACCCAGGACAAAGGAGAGAAAGGAGCTTTGCAGAGCAGCCAGCCCAACTCCCTCATACATATGGAGAGACTAGCAGCAGCCTTGCTAGGGCATGGACCTGGCCTCCAGGCTCACAGTGGACTGGGTGGGGGTTGAGGTCTGACTGCCCGGCACCCATGGGTGCTACCATCCCAAAAGACCACCAGACACACAGGACAGGAAGGAGGCAGGAGGCTTCCACCTTTTCCCTTGGAGCCTCTGACTTCACAAAATGCACAGCCTGCCTGGCTGATCCATCCCTTAGACAAATTAACTCAGCTCAGCACTGACATTGAAAATGCAATTGAGTTTGAGTTTTATTGCAGAAATTAAACAGACCAGGAAAAAAAAAAAAAGAAAAAAAGGCAAGGAAATCCAGCCCTTGTCAACTCACCCGAGAGTTAACTGTGATCAAACTAACTAGTGGGGAAAGACACGATCAGGCTCTGCCAGGGAAGAGGAGCCCACCGACCCCCACCCCCACCCCGCGCTGAGTCTGCCCCAACGAGACACTCCCCCGAGACGGGCACTTGTAGCCAACCAAGGGGCCGGGGAGGCCTTCGCCACCAGCGCACCCCGACTTCGTCCTGCCCTCCTCCCGCCGCCCCGGGGGTGGGGACAGAGCACCGTGTGAAGTCACCTCTGAGCGCTTCCATGAAACAGCACCGCCAAGGGCCGGCACAAGGGCTCATTGCTCGATTCGAGAGAAAGCAAAATGCTTTCGGGGTTGAATCACTGTTTTTCTTTACTCCCTTTGGAGAGCGGCAGAGCCCACATTCGGCCGTGTTCGTGGACCTGGGACTGGAAACAGCTGCGCTCTAATTACATGTAAAGTGTACCAAAACATCCCTTTTATCACAGACTGGAAATCTGTTAGCATCTGTCTCTCCTTTGTTTCTTCCACAAGATACAAGCTTGTTTCTACATTTTTCTCACCTGTAGCGGTGATTAAAATTCATTATAAATGAAAGGAGTGAACAGAGAAACAAGTTCCTCTGTGTACCGTTCTAAACTCAAATTAGAAACAGCTGCTTGCTAATTCATGCAGCGATGTTTTGTCGTGCTCTGTGAATCAATAATAACTCACCCTATTGCTGCAGAAATTTGGGGATAATCCATATATTTAACTCGGCATCGGCGTCTCCAGGCAGGACTGCCGCGGCAGAACCCCGACCTGCCTTCAGGCTGGCAGGAGGGGACTTTGGTTCCGCACTCTGGAGACATCCACGTCTGTCCCAATGCAGATCCCCCAACTCAGGAGGCGGGGGCGCCCAAGACACAGGCCCTGGCAGGACCAGGAGAAAACCCCGAAACACTATCCTTGTCTCCTCCCCTCCCCCAGAACCAGCACTTAAAAAAAAAAAAAAAAATCAGCTCTGATTAAACGCAAACCACACACATCCTCCAGCCGCCGGAGGGAACAGCAAAATTAAAAGTCTAATTGGTACCCGGAACAATTTAAAACTATTAAGTATAGGTGAAGCTTTTCTGTAAGAAAATAATCCTTTGACTGGGATTAAGCTTGTTTGAATAGCATTCTTCCCTTCCCTGCGTTCGAGCTGCCGAAGTCTAGAGCTACAGTCTGGAAGTCCCCGATGCTTCTGAGAAGGGCTCGGGCACCTCCCTTGCCAACTTCAGGGAAAGGGGGATGAGGCGTCCAGAGCTAGGTCTCCATCTGAGGCTTTGAAAGGGAATGGCTATTCTTTTCTTTTTGTGGGGAGGGAGGTGATTGACACATACTGTTTCACCAAACCTGCTCTGTCCTGGCTATCAGGGACTGGTCCTTTATGACACTGCCTCCAGGGAGCCCTCCCTGATTCCCTCTATCACCGTCAGTACATCTCCCTAACCTCCGGGCACTGCCTTTGGGCCATTTCTCACCCTGCATTGTGGCTCTTGGTATCACTGACTATTTTTGAGTCCTTGGGACATCCCCATGTCCCTGGCATCCTTTCCAGCCTGAGACATGGTCTCAGAGCCAATTCTTGAACTGCTGACTGGTATTACCTCCCACAGCCCATGTCCCAGCCCCACCTTTCAGCCAGCAGCTGCAGAGCCCTCCGTGTGTGCCTGGCATGGTGCCAAACTCTCCATAACCTTGACCTCATTCAGTCCTCACCTAGATCCAATATGGTGAACACTATGATTTCTCCCATGTTACAGATCACATACTTGAGACTCAGAGAGGCCCGCTTGGCAGTTAATGGAGGGAGTCTGGGATTATCCCTACATTTCATCAGAAAACCATCAAAACCACCCACTGTGCCCCGGCCAGCCTCTGAGACTTTGTTCAGGCCATTGTGCTCATGGAGGCTGCCCTCCCCTACTCACAGCTCACCCAAACCCCACCTATACTCAGGGCCCAGCTCTGCCCACCTCCCAGGCACCCCAGCAGGAGTCTCCTGCGTGACTAACAGGCTCTCATTTTCTGAGGCTCCTTCGGGCCTAAGGAGAAGGCAGTCCAGTCAGTACACCCTAGGGGCTGCGGGGTATAGGCAAAAACGCACAGCCCACGCTCCTCTGTAGGACCACAGGGAGCTTTTCCTCAAGGAAGGCCGGTGGGTGCCAGACAGCTCAGTCCTGAGCAGGAACTGGAAAGAGTGAGCACAGAGAAGGTGGCAGGCTGGAAGGCAGGGGACACTCAAATTGGGCTTTGTGGAAGGAGTAGGATCTCCACTGACCAATGTTCCCTAAAACATGGGAAATGCCCCATTGTTGGGACCCGTGACAATTTGGGGGCGGCAGCCAATTTGGCTGTCTTTAAGTCCTAACGGTCCAGCAAGGAGAGCACAGACCCCAGGCTCTGCGTCCTCCAGACCTCCCAGCTCCTGCCTGGAACCACATGAGCGTGGGCCTTTTTCCTTAGGTGTATTTTTAATTGATTTTCAAGGTTACTGTCTACATACAGCATAGGATACTGATTTTCCATTTGCAGAATTAAATAAATGAATTAATTCAAGTATGGAAACAGAACGGACTCAACAGAAAATACTAGATAAATCACAGCACCGGGAATACTCAAATCTCACAGAACTCGTGGCCAGGGCTGAGGAAGGACGAAAGGCTGGCATCCCCAGTGTCCAAGTGAGCGTGAAAGCCTTCATCCCATGGTCACTCCAAGGCTTCCCTCTCAGAGCATGTGCAGCTGAAGCCCTGAGAGCCAAGTGTGTGAACAAGGTAGGCCCAGGGGGGTTCTGCTCATCTGACCCAGGGCAATCTCATCTGATCCTACCACCGCCCCCAGTTAGCTGGGGGCCCTAAACTGAGGTTCTTTCTACTGGGAACCCACATGCCATGTCCACAGCCAACCCCTCGGATAGCAGACCAAGCAGACGCTGATCAGGCAGAGTGGGGGTAAGCGGATTTCCACCCCCTTCTCCTCCCCATAATGCCCACACCTGGGAACGTCCTGAGGCTCTCCATCCTGGGCACAAGCAGCCCGGGCTGGGCCCCTGGTCCTGGCAGAGTCTTCACCGGGTCAAGTGTGCCATGCCCCTAGCCCTGGTGACAACCCAGGTCCTCACCTAGGGAGCCGGGTCCCCAGGGCCCAGGGAGATGTCACAGTGAACCAGCCTCAGCTCCTCAGGGAGCAGGGGTAAGAGATAGTACCTGGGAGTGGCAGCTGAGAAAACCCCTGTCCTGGGAGCCTACTGCTACAGCAGGCCTCACCTTGGCAGCTCTCCACCCCTCAGGCCTTGCCCCCGTCCCCAGAGACCACCACTCAGCTCTCCAAGCTCACAGCAACCAGGGCAGGGACCGGGGGAGGTCATAGTCAGGGCAGGTGGGCAGGGCCTGAGCCAGGTTCAGGAGGCGCTCCCTGAGGAGGGCCCCTGAGAGAATCAGAACTCACAACACAGGGGCTGCCTCCATCCCCTCCAGGTCGGGCTGGCCGCAGGCAGGATGCAGCAAAGCCCAGGAGACTGGCCCAGGGCCCCTCACGGAGGGCTGGACCTGCACTGGACCGGCACCCTAATTCTGGGGCTGCTTCCAGCCCTCCCTGCTGCTACATGACCTTGGACTCCCCTTGCCTCCTCTCCAGAATGCAGCTGGTATATACGACTTTCTCACTGGAGGTGTGGAAGGGCTCAGATGAAGGTAAAGAATGAGCCATCAAATTCCAATTATAATTTTCACAAAACACAGTATCAGAGAAAACCACGTGGGGCCTCGAACCGAGAACTCGGAGCTTAGAGAAGACGTTGAAAAATAATTAATAGGTTATGTTGCATTTTATGTACGTACATTTATGCTACATGTGCATAAAAAATTGGATAATAAGTGACATATGTTTTGTGCTAATTATTTCTCAAGTATTTGTTCCAGGCCACGTTGTCTCACTTAATATTCACATAGTCGGACACGTCATTACTGTCAGACCCATTCTTCAAATGAGAAAATCGAGGCTTATGGAGATTAACTGACACGTCCAGGGTCTCAGAGGTCAGGTATAGCTGAGCTGGGCTTTGACAATGGCTCACCTGACCGCGTCTGTGCTCTTAGCATGGCAGGATGACGTGCGTCAATCACCCTACATATGGGACAGAAATGGAGCAGGTGGCCCCAGCGCAGGAGCACGAGCATTCCCCCCTTTCCCCCTCATGGAGATGGCTTCATGCAGAGCCCAGGCTGGATGCCCAGCCAAGACTCCCCAGAGGATGCCTGGGCCACGTCCGCATTCTCAGCCCAGACACCTCCACAGACCAGGCACGCACACAGTCCAACCTGGAGGCAAGGACCTGTTGCCGAAGCTCCATCAGATCCGTCCGAGGCCCGCTGAGGGTCTGGTCTGGCCTCCAGCTCAGGAGAAGTGAGGGGTCCCCTGGCATCGAGGAGGACAGAGGCCCCCCTCCGAAGCACTCACTGTCTTTGCACTAACATGTGCCAGCTACCCTCTCGGCAACTCCATGAGACACTGAGGAGCTTGGCTCTGTTTTACAGAAGAGGATGTGGAGGACTGGAGGGATGATGGAGTGGCTGGCACCCCAGTGGCCTCCCAGCCACAGTGGATGCTTGGAGCCCCAGACCTCAAGTTCCTTGCTCCCGCTCAGCCCAGGGGCAGGGAACTAATGCCTCCCACCCTGGGGTGGCCCTCAACTGAAGGGGGACTGCAGCCAGGGGCATCAGGCTTGTGCATGGAGACCCCCCCCCTCCCCAGTGTGGACCTTTCCCCCTTCCCCACCTCCCTCCCTCCACCCATCACGACCACCTCCTAGGAGCATCTCCCCATCACAAAACCTGGACCCAAGTCCTTGCTTCAGGCTCTGCATTCTGTGTCGTGTGCCTGAGGGAGTGGCGCTGCCCCCCCAGATGCTGAATCCGTCCAGCCCTCGCCAGGACAATCTTGCCAGACTCAGGTCACTGAGAGGCCCCCTTCAAGACCCAGGCCTGGACCTGTCCCTCAGCTTTGCCTTTCACTTGCCTTGGACCTAAGTATACTATCTTCCCACCCGTAATCCTGTCTTTTTTTTTTTTTTTTTAAAGATTTCATTTATTTATTTGAAAGAGAGAGCACAAGCAGGGGGAAACGGCAGAGAGAGAGGGAGAAACAGACTCGTTACCAAGCAGGGAGCCCAGCCCAATGTGGGGATCAATCGCAGGACCCTGGGATCATGACCAGAAACAAAGGCAGGAATTTAACTCTGAGCCACCCAGGCGTCCCTGAATAACTATCTTGATGAAATCATGGGTATGATTATATGTTAAAAAATAAAATAAAATAAAACAAAACAAAATAAAATAAAATCATGGGTATGATGTTTTTGTAACGTCCATCAAAATAAACATAATTACTTTTAAAAAAAAAATTCCTTAACCAACTGATGCCAGGCTGTGCACCACTACAAGGGGCCCGGGTCCCCACCCAGGCATCCCTGCTGAAGCCCATGCCTCACACAGGATGGCAGCGCTGTGCCTGCCTCTCCCCTGCAGACTGGGAGCCTTCTGGGCCATGCATGCCCAACACAGTGCCTGGTCAGAGAGGCAGGCCGGGGAAGGAAGTGGCCTGAGCCCCATGGGGAGGAGGGAGCCCTAGGATTCTCGCTGAGAGGCTGGTGCCAACAACACAGCCACTCTGCGGGTCCCACTCACCCTTTATACCCATCCACATCTAGGACTCAGCAGAGAAAATCTCTATTTTCCCTGGATTTTCCCTAGATATTCATGTTGCCTCCAGAAAAATTGCCATCCTGGGCTTTATCACCGAGCTATAGAGCCTCAAAGACTGAAGGCTGCGCCAGCCCTGCCTGCGGCGGGACGGAGATTGAAGCAACCTGTCAGCCCCGGGAAAGCCTCCGGAGAGACAGCCGCGGGGAGGCGGCTACCTGGGCCAGGACCACAGTGAGAAGGACAAATGCCGGAGCCTGGCGGAGTCCACCCGACTGCATCTCCAAGTGCAGACAGAGCCGCTGAACTCCTAGACATCACGACTGCAGCGTGTAGTCCCTGGTCCGTTCTTGTCCTCACTGACCCTTCTCTAGGTGCCCCTGCACTGTCCCCTGCCCCCTACCTCTGCTTTTTCAGACCGAATGGGCCACCACCTCCTCATGGAGGAAGCAGATCTTCCACGGGCCCCGCCTGTGCTACTCTCATCCGTGGACTCGAAGATCATCATCGTAAAGTATGTTTACCGAGCGCTTACTATACACCACGCTAAGTTTTATGTTAATTATTTAGTTGAATTGTTGGTCACTGTTTTGCTTGTGTTAATGCATTTAAACCACATATAATCGGGGTGCCTGGGTGGCTCAGTGGGTTAAAGCCTCTGCCTTCAGCTCAGGTCATGATCCCAGAGTCCTGGGATCGAGCCCCGCATCAGACTCTCTGCTCAGCAGGGAGCCTGCTTCCTCCTCTCTCTCTGCCTGCTTCTCTGCCTACTTGTGATCTCTGTCTGTCAAATGAATAAATAAAATCTTTAAAAAAAAAACAAAATGAAATGAAAAATAAACCACATATAATCCTTTCACTAGACGCATTCTACAGATGAGGAAGCTGAAGCTCAGAATGCTAAAACAGACCTCAGGCCTGCCCAACGAACCGCTCGCTGTGTATGTGCAGACATGGAGGGCCTGGTCATCTGGGGAAGGGACTGCCCCAAGGCAGAACCCTGGAGGGCCAGCAGGATCTAGCTGCCCAATTCATCCATCTCATCCTTGGATTTATAGGAATCCCACGACCACCACCACCACACACACACACACACACACACACACACACACACACACAGAGTCTGAGAAGACTGACTTATTACAGAAGTACAAACTGAGACAGAGCACCCTGTTGGGAAAGCAACTGGTCCCCCAGGGTCTCAGGGAAACGGCATCCCTGAGGGTAACGTGAGGCCCACGGCCTGCCAGGAGCCACTGTCCCCAGGAGGGCTGGGTACCAGCTCATCTCAGTGCGAGGCACAGAGCAGGTCCCGTGAGGGAATGGACCAGCAACAGGAGTTTCAGCAAGTTCCCCCTGCTGGGTGCAGGCTATGCGTGGGCTGTCCCCTTCCTCCTGCACCCGGCACTATGGCTGAACGGCACTTCTCACACCACTGTTCATCTTCCAAGGATATTAGTAGCCTTCCCCACAGGTGCTCTTGGCTTAGAAAGGTCTGGAGACGACTCTAAAAAGCCCCACATTTCTGGATCCCTGGGATCCAGAGATGCCCGGAGACAGCTATCTGCTGGACGACGGAAGAATGAACGAATAGATAAAAGAGTGCATTCCAGGTCTTGGCCTAGAAGAAGCGCCTGGTAACCATGATATGAATAAATGAATGACGGACAGACGGACATACGGACGGATGGATGGATGGATGAATGACGAAGCTAATCACAAAGAAGGTGCAAGAAGAAATCACAAAGAAGGTGCGAGCCTGGGTGGCTCGGTCAGTTAAGTGTTGGACTCTTGATTTTGGCTCAGGTCATCTAAGGGTCATGAGATTGAGCACCACGTGGGGCTCCACGCTCAGCATGAAGTCTGCTGAGGATCCTCCTCCCTCCTCCCTCTGCCCCTCCCCACCCCACTTTCTAAACGAACAAACAAACAAACAAACAAAATCTTTTCAAAAAAAGAAGAATTAGAAGGTACCGGAAGCCATGCCAGGAGCCTCCGGTCGGATGGAAGCCAGAGAGGTTCGAGACGGAAGCCAAGGAGTTAATGAGCCTGACCATGAGCCTGACCACCTGGCCCGGAGGGGCCGCCCCAGCAGAGCCCGTCCAGTGTTACCGAGGTCCCCGGGGGGTCTGCTGACTGCTATTAGCCAAGTCTGCCATGCAGCACGCATCGGTCATTCTTGAATTCACAAGAACCTCTTGGAACCAGGGAAAGAGCAAAGTGTGGGGAGGGCTGGGGGTACAGGGAGGAAGGCAGGGCTCAGCTCCCCTGCCTCACCCTGAATCCCTGGAGGAAGCGCATTAAAACAAAGGAGACCCCTGGAGTAGAGGGGAGGGAAGAATTGCGGGGGCCTCCTTAAATAGACCAGACCAGAGCAGAGTAAATGGCTGGATTTCATAAGAAGATAGGCGGAGAGTCCATGTTCTCGAAGATACAGACTCAGCAGTGGGGGGAGGGGGAGCATTTTTATCCAGTGAAACCCCTCCGATGACTGCCTCTTTCCACACTACACACTGGAGGCTGAGGCTGGGTGGGAGGGCGTACGGGGGCACGCAGGCCAGCACACACACACCCACACCGGCATGAACGTGCATGCATATCTGCCCTATCAGGGGCCTCCAAGACCTTCCGACAACCTACCCAACACCCACGAACAAGTGTGCCCTCCCACTAGGAACACACAGCTAAACAGACCCCCTCGTAAGTTCTTCTGGGTGGAAGTCAGACCGGCCAGGCCCATGTGGGTGTCACCCCTTCCCGGCAACCACTGCCCTGGATTTCTCCTTCGCTGCTGCCCAAAGGGGCCACCAGGGATAAGTGATCACGCCCCGTTCATCTTAGGAAACTCCATGCATTCATTCATTCATTCATTCATTCATTCATTCATTCTCCAAGTAGTTCCTGAGCACCAACTCGGTGCCAGGCCCTCGCCACATGCTGGGGCAGTGAACATACCCAGCCGGTCCCCCTCCACAGAATCTGCGTCTAGGAGCACCAGGACCACGTCCAAGAATGCTCCAGAACCAAGAGAGCCTGGGTTCACATCTCAGCTCCACCATGGACCAGCTGTGTGACCTCAGACATGCTCCTGAACTTCTCTCTGCCTCCCCTGGCTGTGCTGAGGAGTAGGTCACATAATCCAGGTGAAGCACTTTGGCCCCGTGCCAGGTACACAGGAAATACTCAATGAACATATGACTGTGTGACCCTTCCAGACCTGGGGCAGCGAGAGCAAAGGCCGCTAGGAAGACCCCTGGCTCACCACAGGGCTCACCATTCCCACTCCCAGTTTGCCCTTCCCACGAGCATCCTTAATTTCCCACATCCTCATATCACCATTCCCCAGGTCCGGAACCAAAGCTACTAATGTCATGAGACAGAGAGAGCCAACCCCCCATCTTACCACTGAGCCCATGACAAAGTCCAAAAATAGAAAAGCCTTCAGGGGACAAGACCCACCTCCGCACCCAGGACTGAAATCCCCTGCGCAGGAAAGGTAGGGTCTCTTCTGGTAGTGGAGGACTCATTCCCTTCTAAGCTTTCTTAGCAAGAAAAAATAGTCAACCTGAGTCCTAAGGGAGGAGCTGCTGACCACCTCTCAGGGACAGAAATAACTAGGATCCCCCAACACCCACTGTCCTCCAAGCGGAGAGAAAAAACAGTCATCTGTTCCATGGCAGCCATTGTTTTAAATGACATTGCAATTTACAATGGCTTATTCCTGCAACAAGTGCCCATTCTAGCAGCCTGTTTCCAGGCTCTGGGGACAGGGTTGTAAGCATAACGAAGCCCTTGCCCTCAGAGAGCCTACAGCATCATGAGAGGAGCCATGCAGCGCTATGAAGAACCGTGGAGCGGGACGGCGGTGTGCCGCTCTGGAAGGGCAACAGGGTGATCCCTGAGCGGGGAGCTGAAGCAAGCAAGGAGGCAAGCCAAGCGGGGATCTGGAGGAAGTGCATCCAGGCAGTGGGACTAGCAGGAGCACAGAGCCCTGGAGCTGGAGCAGGCGGACTTGGGTCCGTTCCAGATCTCCGTCTCCCGAGATGCCAACATGATGCTCGGAGCGAGGGCACCTGTCCTGCCCTCCGAGATCACTGGCCAAGCTCTTCTCCCCCATGGGGACCTCACGTTCAACCCCCCATTGACTCACTGTGCGACCTGCCGCTGGTCCCTCAACCTCTCTGATCTTGGGTTCGGCCACAGCTAATCGGGGCTGAGCATCCTCCAAGAAGCCATTGCCCCTGGGGTCCTCCCCAGACTGCCGCTCAGTGCGAAACGCACCCACCATTCCCCTCCACCCCGTGGCGCCATTCTCACACTCGTGCCAGCAACGCCACGCAGGATTGGTACTCCTGCCAAAATAGCTATTAACCCAGTAGCCAATAATAACACGTTCTCCTATCAATTTGCTTCTGAAACGCTGTGTAACTGCAGAACCCGTTTTCTACCTCGGTAGCCTGGTTACGGCATAAACAGAAAGGAACTCACCAGCTCCTTGCCGAGGAGAACAAGTGGCCGGCCTCGACACACACCCGCTTACCGCCAAGCCCGCCACCCCACCCCACGGGGCCCCCCGGAATCCATCAGGGGTCATGGGCTGGCGACCAGTAGTCCAGAGACCTGTCCCTCGGCGCTCTTGACATGTCATCTCTGTGTCAGAGAGGAGACCAGAGCCTTGGAGGCGATGGCTCGGGGCCACGCTGGCTTTGTGGGTGGCAAGGTTGGGCCCAGAAGCCAGCACTCCAGCAGTCTCCCAGCTCCGGGCCAGAAACTACGGCCCAAGAGAAGGCGGGGCAGACGTGGGGGTCAGAGGGGGGACGCAAGGAGGCTAGGGGCCAGCTGGCACTCAGGGTCATACCAGCCCAAGGGGCACACAGACCATCGTGAGAGATACAAGCCAGGCCTCCTCCCAAGAGACAGAGAGTCCAGGAGGCCACCAAGTTGGGGGGAAGGGGCGCTGAGAGAAGAGCAGGGGAACACAGGGAGAGCAGCCCCAGACCCAGAAATCAGGTGGCTCCCCGAGGAGCCCCCCACCCCCACATGGATCTGACCCACCACCACCAATGCCTCCCAGGCCCTCACTTTTCCTCTCCCACTCCGGGAAAACAGCTTTCTTCCTTCTGGATTAGATTCCACTCTGAGCGAACATTCCGCTTCCCAACAAGCTGGAGCCTCTAATGGGACTCTTGGCGGTCAACGCAGACACCAACTGGCCTGTTTTATTCATTCTTCCCCTCCAACCCCACCCCTCCACTTACCTCTCCCCCTGCTCACCAGGGCACCCCAGGACAAGTCGGTCGATGCCCTCGTTCCCGGCACCCAGCCGTGGGGCGGCCGAGGCTGGAGAGCCGCTTCCCACTGCCCCACCGGTGACCTCAGCCCCAGGACGCATCCCCACCCTCGGCCTCAGCCGGGAAAGGATGGGTCGAAAGTGTGCTGCTCCCGCCGCGGCGCTTGGCAGAGCGTCCAGCAAGTGGGGAGAGGAAGGGCCTCGGGGAGGGTGGGGAGGAGGAGGCAGAGGAGGCCAAAGGCTCGGCCACTCAGCCAGATGTTGACCCAGTTGAGGGCCCCAGGCCCCAGGGGCGTCCAGGAAGCTCTGGCTCCCCCCACCCAGCCCTGGGAGTCTTGCAGGGAGGGGGGCCGGGGACGGCGCTGCTCCTCTGCCTGTCCCCGAGGTCAGGGTTAAAGAAGGAACACAGAGAGACGCTCCGGGGCTGCCAGGACAGGGTGGGGGACAGCCCCTCAGAGGCCCCTGGGTGGGGTGGGTGGGGTGCCGTCTGCGGGAAGGAGCTCTCAGCAAATGGAAACCAGGCCTCGGAAACTGGCCGGACCACAGCCACTGCGCAGCTCCGGGGGAAACTCCGCTGCTTCTAAAAGGTGTCCCCCCACCAAAATTTTTTTAAGTTTAAAAAAAAAATTTTTTTTTTTTTTTTTTTTTAAAAATGGTGCCCCAACCCAGCAAAAGGTGGTGTTAAAAAGGAAAGCGCGGGGAGGAGGCCCAGGCAACTTTGGCCAGTTCAGGGGGTGGCAACTGGAGGCAGACACACAGTCCCTCCTCTTCTGTGCTCTGAGCACCCTTCGCTGCTGGCACATTACTCCCCAAGGCCTGCTTGCCTGGAACTGCTGTAAAAGTCAGCTCACGGAGCCAATTCTCCCTGCTTCCCTCCACCGGGCCCCCAGTCCGATTTCCAGTGGCGCCAGGCCTGACCTGCACCCTGGGCCTGGGGCTCAGGCTCATGCTGGGCCAAGCAAGCATGAGCTCCCAGCTGCCACAACGTTCGTGTCAGAGCCCCAGCCCTGAGCACAGAGTCCTCGCTGCACATCAGTGAGGAGGATATACGCGGGGGTGAAGAGGTGGCCCAGGGACCCAGGACAGCCGGAGATCTGGGTCCCAACCTCCAGAGCCTGGGGTCTAGGGGAGTTCAGTGAGTGCAGACAACCATCCGCCTGTTCACTCATTCACTTGTTCACTTATTCATTCCTTCATTTCTTCGCTCGTTAGGTCATTCAACCAAAGTCCAGGCCAAGCTTCTGACCCACCAGGCACTCTGGAGCTGGGGGCACCAGAGGAAGAGGAAGGCCCTGCCCTTACCCAACAGAGGCCTCTTGTGGGAGGCAGAGGTCCTGCGTCTGTGATCCTTGCTGGGACTGGAGGACAGTGAGCCGGTAAGCCAGTGGAGGAACAGAGCTTTGTAGAATGAGCAACCTTGAGCATCAGCCGGGGTTAATGGGACGAAGCAGGGATGCAAAGAGGACCAAGCAACAGCATAGCACGTGCAAAGGCCCGAGATGGGACTGACAACCTACGGCCGCTTCCTCCAACAAACCTCTCGGCCCCAGGCCCAGCAGCCCCGCCCCAGCTCACAGACTCGGGGAGCCCCCCAATGGCACCTCTAACCACGAGGCCCAGACTGGAGTCTGGCTTTCCCAGCCCAAATTCTTGTTAAAAATGTTTTCATATGTTTATTTTTAAGGCGGGGGAGAGGAGGAGGGAGGGGAATGGGAAGAGAAAAGGGAGTCCTGAAGGTCTTTCTCTTTCCAGAAAAAAAAAAAAATTAATAAATATATAAAACCTTAGGAAAAGGGCACAGAAAGGCCTCCACATCTGTAACCGCTGAACAAATGAAAATTAGCTCATTTAATCAGCTCCTCATGGCCTGGCTGTCCCGAGTGGGCCCCGGAACACAGCGAACTTCACAGCAGAAACTCGCCAGCCAATGTCAGTTTATCCTACAACAAAGGGATTTTCTAAATAGCGCGATCAAAACGCAATGAAGGCCGCAGAGACCTGGGGAGCCAGAACTCGACCCCCCAGATCCTGGTGGGCCCCCGCGTCCCAGCTTCATCCCTTTGAACGGAATTGTTCTTTTGGCTTTTGTTCTAATTATCCAAACATGTGTGTAACTCTGTTCTACAAAGACGGTTTTAACCGGCAAAGAAGGTAAAGCTAGCCCCCACCCTCCGCAGCCGTGGCCCCTATCCCCAGCCCCACACGGTCCGCACGTCCCCCTGCCCCTCACCACCCACCTCCAGCACACGCATCGACACAGAGATGCCTGCACACACCGCTGTTACACACACACGCGCACATACAATCCCGTACGGTCGTCGGTCATGTACAGCCACATACAACGCACACCGCTCGGCAGTCCTGTCTAACAGCTGGAGGTGGGGGAGGCGCAGCTTGCCAGGCCCCCAGGGAGGGCCGCTGTGCACACACCTGAGGCCCAGGCTGGTAGCGAGGACTCTTATTTCCCTGGAGTACTTTCTCCACGCAACTTGCCACCTGGGCTAAGTCATTAGGGCAATTGAGGAGGGGGGAGCAAAAGGCCAAGGAAAGGGAACTTGGGGGGCCGAGGGGGAAAAAGGCAAGTGGGGTGCCCGATGCCAGGGTGAGCACGATCCAGGGCCAATCCTGGGCTCTGCTGCCAATGCCGACCTCACCTTCTCTTCCCACGGCCTTCCGGCCAGGCCACCTGCCTCTTGTCTAAGCCAGGAGCTACCCTTGGTGCTCGGTCCCGCAGGGAAACGAGCCAGGCTGGGTTCAAATCCCGGCTCTGCCACTCACTATCGCTGAGCCTTCACCCCCTCACTGTAATGTGGGAAACAATAGTAGCTTCACAGCAAGATCGTGCTGATGCCAACCACACTTCCCAGAGCGGACCACATTGCATGAAGGTTTGTGCTGTTTCCGTTGGACCGCGTGGGCACAGAGGCCTGAGAGGATGCTCACACAGAGGGTCGGGGACAACCAGATGACAGCTCATCGTTGTGTAGCTTTCGATCTCTCACCCACCTGGATCCCTAACGTGAAGACAGGGAACTAGAAAAATTAAATCAAGGAAATTAAACAGGATGTAAGGAGTAACTGACCACATTAGGAAGGCGTCCAACCCCGTCTGACATTTTCCGAATGCCTACTCTACCTGGTTTTCACGGCGACACCCTGGGTAAGTGCAATGGTTATTCGGAAGCCCCAGATGTGGGATCAGAGGCTCAAAGGGCTGAGGAGCCCGGGCTGGTGTCGTTGGGGTGGGGGGGGTAGCGTGGAACAGGACAAAATCCCACTTATGGAGCACTCCCAGTGCACAAGGGGGCTGTGGCTGCCTCTGGCTCCCGGGAGTACAGAGGCCACAGACCACACCACCAGATCCAGGAAGGCAGCCCTCTCCCTCGCAGTAGCTCTTTAAGGCCTCAATACCCCACACCCCAATGATGGGGAGGCCGTAGGCAAGGCCCTTTCCCATTTCACAGACTTGGAAACTGAGGCGCACAAGTGGGGGCGTAGATCGTGCAAATGGCCACAACCTACCGGCCAGCTCTCAGCGGGAACTGAGTGTGAACTTCTGGAATCCTCTCTGGTTGGCAGGCCAGCCAAGACATAGACGGGCAGCAGGAGACTTAGAGCCACCTGACGTAGCTTCAGTAGGGGCAGGGAGGCTGGGGAAACAGCTTCTTTGCTAACTCACCAGTGCCTGCCCACCCCACATCCTGTAGGCACCCCCAGCCCTGCCCCCAACAAGCACCAGGCCACCCAGGAGGAAAGAAGCATAGGCAGTGGAGGTGAAGTACATGGACTTGGGTTGAGTCTTGACTCTGCTACATACATGCTGTGTGACCTCAGGAAATTAACCTCCCCTCTCTGAACCACAAACCTCGCCAGTAACATGAAGACGGTAACAATGGATGCCTCCCTCCAGGACGTGAGGATTGAAGGGGGTGATGTCTAGGAAGGATTTTAGCTCAGCACCGGTCTCAGCCCCCAAAATGGTAGCAGGAAAAATAAAGAATGGTGTTAAATCTGCCCTTTCACACACACAGGCTTCCTCAGAGGCCCGGGCCATCACACTCAATGGGCAGAACACCTCCTTCTTTCATACTCAGGACAGATGCTCCAACAGACTCCCTGCAGACCCATGTTCCCCTCAGGTATCCCCAAACCAAGCCCAGCAGACAGCTCAGAGCACGTGGCCTGGCTGAGGAGATCCAGGAGGGTACAGACACTTCCTGCCAGTGTCTAGGCCCAGGAGGCAGGAGCCGGACCTGGGAGCCTCTCAGCCCCAAACTTTACTCTTACTAGGATTCAGAAAAGAACCACAAGGGTTCTTTGTTTAATAGTTGGTGGCATGGCCACCCCCACACTGGTCATGTCACCATGTCACCCCACAGGCTGGTCCTACTGCCCTGCTCCTAGGCCATGTGGTCCTTGCCAGCTCCCTCCTGCTCTGAGCCTCAGTTTCCACTCATGGGGCTCTGATGCACTTGCAAGGCTGCAGTGAGGGTCGGAGGAGAACATGCCTGGGAAACGCTCTATCAGTGCAAAGTGTCATGGCTACAGGCAGGCTCTGGGAAGGGAAGGAGGCACCAAGGGCATGCGCGACCCAACCGCTCGCCTAAATCCAGGCAGTGGCCGCAAGAGAAGAGATGAGGCTCACTCTGGAGCTGGACGCCTCCCCCTGCGGTGGGAGCAGACGTGATCTGCCCACTTCATGGCCACGGGGGGCCATGCCTACCAGCCTGACCGCCCGCCAAGATGCTCTATCCAAGGCCTGCGGGAGGCCCAGGGACACAGAGTCGGGCCCTGAAGTCCCATCCTGCCTCACTTCCGCCCCATGTCATCCCCAGCAAAGTGGCTCCTCTGTCTGACACCCACTTTCTCCCACGGCTCCCCAGCTCCCTCGGCCCCAAAAGCTGGGAAACCGAAGGGAACGGCACGATGCCTCCTTGTGAGCCAAAGTGCACTACAATTACTCTGAAGCGGGGATTTTGTTAATTGCGGAGTTTTACAAACCAAACAGAAAAAATAAAGTAGAGCCAGCTGAAACATTGGCTTGAGGCAAGACATTTAAAGCCTCTTTTTTTTTTTAATTTTGGGAGGAGGGAGAAGGACTCTTTTTAAAAAGTTGGGGTGGCATAAATGGAATTACCCCTAGAGGACAAGGACAGAGCCACTGCCCAGATGGGAGTGTCCGGTTCCCTTAGGGAATCAGGCCAGAAATACTGGGAGGCAAACATCTCAAAAGGGCAGTCTTACTGAGGGCTGGAGGGGTCCACCAATAATACATAAACAAAGAGAGGCTCACCTCCAGTTTTCCTATCTGCCCTCCTTTGCAGGCAGAAGCAGTCCCACACCCCACGGGCCCTCTGGAAGATGGTGTTGGAGCCAACAGGATTCCCAGGACCAGGAAGGCCATGCATGCCTCACTAGCTGGGTCTGGCCACTCAGTGGGAGCCAGAGAAATGGTGTCCCTCCAGCACAAGCATGACTACACCCTACAGAGGCAGAAGGGCCACGTGGGGCCCTGCCCTTGCAGGAAGAGACAGACCGGGCAGCAGCCACCTCTAGAACAGAGAAAACTGTGGGTATCAAATCCCACGGTCGATACCCCAGGGTCGGGCCTGGCATTGGCCCTTCCTGCATGTCCCAAACACAGATCAACTTGCTTGGAGCACTCTGCCCCCCTGCCTGGGAAGAAGGGCACAGCAGGGGGCAGTGTGCGGCACGCACGTGTAACACCTGAGTCCATACACTGAGTCCCTACACTGTCAATTTAATCTTCTCCGTGACCATAGTGGGGAGGTAGAGATGCCTCTCCTGCTTTCCAGAAGAGGAAACGCAGGCACAAAGCAGTTAAGAAGTTCTCGGTGGTCACACAGCATGTCCGTGGGGGGCCCCATGGCCGTCTGGCCTCAGGGACTGCGGGCTCCACCCCAGGGTGTCCTGTAGTTGGCCCAAACCCTGAACAGCACTTTAAAAGCTTCCTGAAAGGCGCCTGGGTGGCTCAGTGAGTTAAAGCCTCTGCCTTCGGCTCAGGTCATAATCTCAGGGTCCTGGGATCCAGTCCCACATGGGGCTCTCTGCTCAGCAGAGAGCCTGTTTCCTTCTCTCTCTCTCTCTGCCTGTCTCTCTGCCTACTTGTGATCTCTCTCTCTGTGTCAAATAAATAAATAAAATCTTTTTAAAAAAATAAAAAATAAAAGCTTCCTGAAGAAACACTCCGGCATCCGTGCATGTCCCCCGCGTCCACAGCCTGCCCCGCCACGTACGAGGGATTCAGGCCAACCGCCAGGAGGTGCCCTTCCTGAAGGCCCGGGGCCCCAGGTGGCATCCCCACACCTGCCTGGGCCCTTTGTGGAGCCCAGAAGCCAGGGGTGGAGCTCCACGAGCAGGTGAGGCTCTGGGCTCCCCCCAGGTGCTCGGATAATGACTCCCCACCTGACACCGTCTACATGGATCATGTTACCCATGACACA
This sequence comes from Meles meles, assembly GCF_922984935.1. Lineage (NCBI taxonomy): Eukaryota > Metazoa > Chordata > Mammalia > Carnivora > Mustelidae > Meles > Meles meles. Next base: position 33,253,769 of record NC_060084.1, on the reverse strand, counting down.
CATGCTTACCGCATCCCCAGCCGGGCGAACAGGCACGGACAATCTCATTTAACAGAGGCCAAGGCTCCCAGAGGGCTGGGACCCCATCTTGTCCAAAAGACGGGGGAAACCCACAGCTCCCCAGGTGTCCTCCTGGTCATCTCAGGTATCTCTTCCTTGGCAAGTTTTCTTTAATGCCAAGAAAGACTGCGACATAGGCAAAATCCTGATGCCCCCTTACCCAGCAATGATACGATCATTTCGTAGATGTTAAGACACTCCCATCAGTGTGAGCGGCCGTGTCCACCCCCAACAGACACCACCCTGGACCAAGATGGCTTGTTAAGGAGAACTCCGGCATTAAGAAAAACCTCTAGGGGCGCCTGGGTGGCTCAGTGGGTTAAGCCTCTGACTTCAGCTCAGGTCATGATCTCAGAGTCCTGGGATCAAGCCCCGCATCAGGCTCTCTGCTCAACAGGGAGCCTGCTTCCCCTTCTCTCTCTGCCTGCCTCTCTGTCTACTTGTGATCTCTCTCTGTCAAATAAATAAATAAAATCTTAAAAGAAAAAAAAGAAAAACCTCTAGCTACAGGGCAGGCCCATTCTGTCACTGCTCTGATTTCTAATTAAAAATTAAAGCAGGTGCCTTTTTTCAGAAGCCCAATGAGACAGGCACACCGGGCTGATGGACCAAAACGTGGGCACACGTGTGTGCATAGCACATGCCTGTGCACACACACAGGCTCACACCCTTGCTTCCTGCCATGACTGCCAATCCCAAATCCAGTCGTCCGACCAACAGCGCTGAGGACGCACGAAGTTCTAGGCGCTGTGTGTGGCCAAGAGGGAGAAGCCAGGGACCCTCCCTCCTTATAATCTGGAAGAGGCTGAGAAAGACGCACAAACCAAGGCAGACCAAAAAAAGTCCCCATCAGGCCCGGAATGCTCATTTCTGGCTGGCCTACACGGGACACTAAGAGGCAGAGACATCTTGTGCTAGGTCTTCATCTATGGTAAAAAAAAAAGAAAAAAAAACAAGGTCAAGGGGAGGGCAGAGAGAACGTTCAGGGCAGAGGAAAGAGGAAGAGCAAAGGCCAAGAAAAGGCAGCTAACTCAAGAATGGAAATTATTCCCGTCGATAGATAATAGGTAAATGTAGATATAATGGGAGTTCTAGCGGGTGCGTTGGGGGTTGTGAATTCAGCAGCGCGTTCGCAGAAAGATTAGCTATTAAAGCGGTGCCTGTGATTCTCCGATATTTCCCTCCATGAGCAGGTGCCCAGGAGGAGTACAAGATGGCAACGGAAATTTGCTTTTCCTTCCACCAGTTTATGCTCCATTGGCCTCTCCCACTGCAAGCGTCTCGGCACGCCAAGGGACTTTCGGTGTGAGCGCACATGGTACACAGAGTGTTCTTGGGTGACAGGCAGCCCGGCCTCCGTCTCCAACAAGAGTCCGTGATCCTGGCCACGTGTATATGACAAGTTGCAGCTGATATGCAGACAATGCATTGTCCACTGTATCAGTAAGGAGAATGGGGCTCTGGAACAGACTGGATGCACGGCAGGGGCACTCTAGAGGGGAAGTCCAACATTCCAGAGGTTTCCTTCAATAACTCCAGCCTGCGAGCTCCCAGTGGCCCAGGTGTCTTGGGAAGGGACAGCTCCAGCCCTTCCCATCCTGCCATGACTACCCCCCCCCGCACCTCTCTCTCCTCCCCCAAGAAGCCCCGGGAAGACCTACCCCCCACCCAGATGGACAGAGTGGTGGGTAGACAACTGGAAGGACTGTCGGAAGCAGTGGGTGACACACAGCCCCTGTGGCGTGTGCATTCTTCCGCCCCTGAAATGACCCATTCCTTTCCTCACGCCAGCATTACAGGGTGGCGGAGAGAATACCAGAGACAAAATCAAACCTTCCAACTGGTCGACTAACATGCTGTGTGACCCTGCAGACGTCCCTTAACCTCTCTGAGCCTTGCTTTCCTCCATCTGTTTGTATATCCATGCACAACACATACGGAGGTCCCACGATGTGCCAGGTGCTGAGCTGAGATAGAGGTCGGTCAGTCAAGCCTGCCTGGCTCAGGGGCCCAAAGCCTGCCCAGATGCATGTCAGGAATTGCCTGCCCCTACTCATGGGCTGGAACCATTGCCCTGGCCACCTTCGACCAGGTGGGGAGGAGTCTTGGAAATTCTAGAACATTCAGCCGCTCACAGGAGGCCCTCCCTGCTGGGCCTGCCACCCCACCAGTCCATGGTGCCATCCGCCAGGACCAAGCATGTGGAAACTCAGCTGCCTGGCTGCTGTGGCCTCTGCCACCAAGGCGGCCCCCGCCCCGCCCCCCTCCAGCTGCCTTTGAGCCTGCTGCCGCCGCTGCTCATTTCCAGGCAAATGTTCTAGTTAATTAAAACACACCCAAGTGCTCACACGCACATGAAGCCAACTACAAAATCTGCTCTACCAACAGCAGCTCCTCCTCTCCAGCCTGGGATCCATACCGGCAAGCAAGGTTTCCTGAACCGCGGTCACCGGCACCTCTAGGCTCTGCTTGGACAGTCCTATGGTGCCCACACGCTGCACACAGGCACGTGCGTGTGCACACGTATTCGTGCACACGCACACGAGGGTCCCACACAAACACGCGTGCATGTGCACGTGCACACCCCAGCACGCCCTCCCCCAGGTAATGTCCAGCGACTGTGGCCCTCCAGCTCGGAACATCAGCCCCGATTAGTCGATAAACACTTGCAGCACAGGGGAATCAATGAATTCACAAACAAATCAACTGATGATTGATGACATCAACAAACGGGAAGAGCACAGCTCTGACCCCAAGCCCGATGTTATAGGCTCACTGAATGGGCAGAACAGACCGAATTCCCCAGGGAACAAGAAGCACAGGTGGGCTGGGAACAGGGTCAACCTCCTGCCTTTCCTTCCACCTATGCTGTGGAGCCCGTCTAGGCACGAACTGGGACACACACATACACACGTGCGCGCGCGCGCAGGTGCATGTGTGCCTGTGATGTGTCCCGGCGCATGTGACCAGAAAACTCACCTTCCCAGATCTGGACATCTGGAACAACCGGTAGCTGGCAGGAAAGGGCCCTGGGCATTGTAGCCAGGAGAGGGAAAGCAATCACTTTGATGGGATCCAGCACCCAGAAGGGAAGCACAGAGGATCTGGTGGCCCATGGGACCTCCTGGCATTCTCGGCCTAAGCTGGATACATAGCCATCACAAGGCAGGCGACTTTAGATGATAAAGCAGCCAAGATGAAACAGCTAGCCATCCCGCCCCAGCAAGCATCACCAGCACATGCCAGGGCCACCAAGATCATCTTGCTGGTAGGAACCAGAAACAATCTTATTCTCGATGAGCCCCAGATAAGGCATGGCAAGGATTTCCATTCATGGAGATGGGGGCAGCTGAGCTGGGCCCCTCAAACCCCAGCGTGCAGACAACTGACCTCTGCCTCATGCCGGGGGGACTGGCAAAGCTCTCTGCAGAGAGTGACACATGGGGGAAGGGGGGTATCTGGAAAGATGTGGAGTCAGTGTCCTGGGAGCAGTCCCCGTCACAGGCTCAGAAGGCAGCCTTGCATGAGCAGCTCGGCACTGGCTACGAGTTTGAGAGAAATGCAGAACTTCAGGCCCCCTGCACCTGCTGACTCAGAAGCAGCATTTTAACACATTGCGCTAGTAATTGTGGTTATTTGAGAATGAAATGAAAGTATGTCTTTTCTTCAAATTTATGATTTTATTTTTCAAACAGCTACAAAGTTGTTAGGACATCCTCCTTCAGTTCTTGGGTCTGACCACGTTCACGAAGGTAACCACTAGGGATTTCTTTTGGCTTGGAAGGTGCCAAGAAAAAACCCACCAACTAAGGTGTCATAATCCAAGAAGGTTGGGAGCCTCTGAACTCTGTAGGAGGCATGGTCTGACTGACAGGAACGCAGCAGGGTATAAGGCAAAGTCCCTGTCTTCATGGAATTGACAGTCTGGTGAGAGGGCTGGACAGTAACCAATTAATCAAATGATTATGTAAGGTGTCAGGTAACGGGACGTGAATGGGAAAAATAAAGGAGGGCAAGGTACTTATTGGCCATCCATTGTGTGCCAGCTCTGCACTCCCACTCTCCTTTCCAGGGCACCTTGTTCTCATGCCAGACACCTTTCCTCCCTTTCACACCTGTATTCAGCTAATCACCAAGTCCTCTCCAACCTGCCAACAGCCAGATCTCAAGTCTGTCCAACAGACTCCCCTTCCTCACTGCCATCACCTGAGTTCAAGCCACTGTGGTTGTTTGGTTGGTTGATGGGCTGGCTGGCTGGCTGGCTGGTGGTGGGTTGGTTGGTTAGCTGGCTGGTTGGCTGGTTGACTGACTGGCTAGCTGGCTGGCAGGTGGGCGGGTTGGTTGGTTGGTCGGTTGGTTGGCTGACTGGCTTGCTGGTTGTCTAATTTTTCGTTGGTTGGCTGACTGGCTGATTAGATGGTTGGTTGACTGGTTGGTTGGTTGGCTAGCTGGCTGGTTGTCTGACTGACTGATTGGCTAGCTGGTTGATTGGCTGGATGGTTCGTTGGTTGGTTGGTTGTTTGGTTGGTTGGTTTGGACCACATATTTCCCTATGTCTAGTCTAATCCAGACACAGTAGCCAGAGGGCTCTTTGCAGAGCACAGGACTACTCACATCAATGGCCTGCTTGAAATCCCTTTGAGGCCTTCCCACTGCAGCAAGGTAAAGACCCTAATTGACCCCACAGGCCTGAAGGTATCTTTCCTTTGGGCAACAGGAGACATCTCCAATATTGGAATTGGACTGGATCCACCAGCCTCATTTCTTTTCCCATATTGATTTTCATGTATTACTTGCATTTTATCCATAGCAACCACAGAAAGACCAGTTTTGCAAAGATATGACGTCATTAAAAAGAATATAGAGCAATCTGATGTTGAAATGGTGGACAGTCCTGGATTAGCAGTTCACCTCATGTCCAGCAGATGTTGAGTATTACTATGTTCCCCCTTGAAATTTTAAAATATATCAGAGCTCCTGGGGGTTAGCTATGGCACCCTGTGGTGCCTTGACACACAGTTTGGAGAGCAATGTCAAGTATTTATTGAATGGATGAAGGAATGAGTGAAAAAAGCATCCTGTGAATCATGATGAGACACAAAAAAACGCTGGCTCAAGAACACCAGCCCCAAATGCTTCAGAGTCCATTGGGTCTCTCCCTCTAGAGGGCCTTAGTCTTCCCAGCAGTATTCAGGTCAGGAGCCATCAGTACACAGGTCAGAAGCCATCAGTATATAGGTCAAGAGCTATCAGTAAACAGGTCTTGAGCCATCTGCCACTTGTAAAAGCCTTTAAGCCAGACAAGCACCTGTGTTGATCAAGGCCAGTGGGAAGGGACAGGGAAGGAGAATTCTCAAAGGAATGTTCGCATCCCACCGCATGTCCCTCTGCTCTGTCAAACCCCAGAATTGGGACAACCCCATGGGGAACTTGGTAGGGGTCCCAGTAGGAAGGGAAGTGAGAAACAAAGGGTGGGTTTGGGGTTAATGGCCGAGCACCAAAGGCTTCCTTTGTCCTGAGCAGTAGGGGTGGCTGTGCCAGGTTGTGGAAAATGAAATCCACCAGCATCCAGACTAAACCGCTTCCAAGTTTAAGTGGAAAATGAAACATGGGTTCTCTTTTGGCAGCTTTCGTCCCCCTGGGCAGCAGAGCCTTGGTAATCAAGCACTTCTGGGGGTGGGGAAAGGGGAGAAAAAACTCACGTGTATGAACATTCAAGTTCACGTCAGCGACAGACTTCATAAAGCAAGCAGGGCAGACGCCCTTGGGGCCGGAAGTCTGAACGGGGAGACTAAGTGGCAGGGTGTATACAGCAAAGCAGAGGCTAATAAGACCTCAGACCAGAGACCTCAGACCAAATCGTTTTGCCACAAATGTTGGGGACTTCAAAGGGATGGCTCCAGGCTAGTCTGCCCGTGAGAGGAGCCCTCGGCATGCCCAGCCCCACAGCCTCCGCCACTGCCTCCAAGTGCCTGCTCCCTGGTTCCTGGAGGCCTGGGCCTCCACCCAAGCAGGATCAGCTTCCAACATGGCGATTCCTTCTGTACCTGACACAGCCCCTGTGCACCCCTCCATCTCCTTCTTTCCAGCTTGCCTCCCCCCCGACCCTCTGTTCCTGCTCCTGTTTCCGTTCCACTAATTTCCATCCTGGCTCTCCTCCTCTGTCCTCTTCCCTCTCAGGAAACAACCCCCGGCCATTGTCGGCTTCCTCTTCATCCCATTCCCTTTTCTCCTCACACTCAGGCTGTCTGTCCACCTCCCTGCCTGCTCCCTCCCTCCACTCCACAACCCTGCCTCTCTCTCTCCCTCTCTCTCAATCCCTCTGCCCTGCTCCTCTCCTCAGGCCCCTCACTCAGAGCCAGTCAGGTTGCTGAGACTGACCAAGCGAATCCCATCCCACCAGAGCAGGGAGAGGAGGGCAGACGAGGGGCTCCTCGTGGGCACACAAGTCCCAGCCACAGAGAAGAGCCTAAGGCTCCCGACCCTCCCGGGCCATGCAGGCAAAGCCAGAGTCTGGAGCCCCAGGGAGACCTGGGAATTCCCTTCACCTCTCTCTGTAGCAACTCCCCCGGCCTGGGGTCCCAAGAGGGGCACTGCGTCTAGCCAGAACAGAACCACTGACAGACGGGATGTGGCTGAGCCTGGCAGGAGGGCCTGAGAGCTAGGAGGAACGAGGAGAGCAGATTGGTGGGGGCACTAAGCTGACAGAGCCGTGGAGGTCAGTCCCGGAGACTGTGAACTCCGAAGGCGGGCTGCCGGTGAACACACCTCCGTCGCTTTCTGGCTGTGTGACCGTGGGCAAATGATACCTTCCCTAAGCCTCAGTTTCCTCATCTGTAAAATGGGAATGGTGGTCACTGTACCCACCACAAAGGCTGTCAGGATGAAACAGGGTGTTACCTGTTGTCAACACTCAAACAGCTCTTACAGGTGTGTCAGGACTTCGACAGAGTGGCCGCCTAGGAGACCTCCCACCCTCGGCCCCCCTCCCCACTCAGAGCACCCCCTTCCACCCAGAGACCCCCGTGTCAGGCAAGGGACTCAGGGCGGAGGGGGTGCCCAGCAGCTTATCTCCTGCTTCTGACCCTGATAAGGAAGAGACCCCGCAGGGTGCCTGAGTGGCTCAGGGTCTTGAGAATCCAAGTCTTGATTCAGCCTCGGGTTGTGATCTCGGGGTCGTGGGATGGAGCCCCCCACATGGGGCTTCACGCTCAGCTCGGAGCCTGCTTAAGACTCCCTCTCCCTCTGGGGCGCCTGGGTGGCTCAGTGGGTTAAAGACTCCCTCTCCCTCTGCCCACACCCCTCTCTCTCAAATAAATAAATATGAAGAAAAAAGAGGGACCCTCTCCAGCCCACAGAGGACTGAGGAACCGCCCCCACCAATTCCTCACCAATTAACGATCTGTGGACTAAAGCAGCGGGAGCCTGGAGCCAGCCACTATCGGAGCTACCTGACTTTCCCCTCAACAATGCTCACTGAGCTCTCTGGCAAGCAGTCCCTGGGGCATGCGGCCGAGACAGCAGCGGTGGTGGCAACAGCCAAGGTCGCCCCTCACGGACCTGACCATATCATGCAGGACACAGACCATGATCAGAAATATACCAAACACGTGTAAAATCACCACTAGGGTAAAGGCTACAAAGGGGAACTTAATGTAAGTCAATTCTTGTTACTTAATACTCACACCTGCTGTTAGTAGATTCCTTCTCTCAGATCCCAGATCTTGAAATGTCAGAGGTGGATAAGATCCACCCCATCCTTAGACAGGGAAACTGACACCCAGGAAACAAAGGGCCAAGGTCACACACAGCCAACCAGGAGCCACACAGCACTAGGACTCAGTTCTCCCCACCCCAAATTCAGAGCCCCCTTCCTCTGGGCCACAAGACACATTGAGAACAATGCCGTCAAGGGGTCCAGGGACGGAAGGAAACTCAGAGAAAGAAAAGCCTCCTGGGAAATCCCCATGTGCCAGGAGTAATGCCGAGCACTTCGGCCACATGTGCTGGATCTTCCCAAGGTTAAGAGCAGCTCTAGGAGCAGGGACTCTGAGGGCAGGTCAGACCATGACCTCACTGGGCAAAAGAGCAGAGTATATCAGATATCCTCCAGTTATAAGCCTGTAAACCCACCTGTGTGAGGACCAAGAGAAAGGATATAAATTGGAAAATAGGGTGTTTGGAGAATGAGAAATTTCTTTTCCTCAAATTCAACTGTTGTCTTTACTTCATCTATTGAATTCTTAGGTTATAAAACTATAAAAATATGGTCAGATATATCAGGGATATTTAGATCCTGCAGTTGCTCTGGGGGGGACCAATTACCATGAGGAAGTTCATGCCATTCATGAGCCCAAAGGTTGGTTGGTGAGAGAAATAGAGCAGAGATGAAAAGACCCCAGGCTGCGAGCAAGAAAATCATCCATGTAAGTGGTACGTTGGCCTTCCATTGCCTGCCCAGTCCTTGCTGTGCCTGTCTTGGAAAGTCTGCTTTGGGGATGAGGATGAAAATAGAAGCTGGGCCTCTCGAGGTGCTGGTCAGGAGATGACTGGTTCCTTGACATCAGACTCCTCGACTCCAAGTAGCAAATCCAGGGGAGCTGCCTTGAAGTGACAGCAGAAATTCAGCTCATAAAGAATATGGAGACCACTGGGGAGCCCCGTCTTCCCAGAAGACCCCATTCCCCAGAAGCCCCTCCCAACATGAGCCACTCCTAGCCCCTCCTAAGCCGGACCCACCTCCACCCCAAGCCAACTACAAGAGGGAGCTGCTGAAGGCAGTGGGTCATCAGTGAAGGGTCCTAAATGAAGGGGAGAGGCCAAGCCAGCAAGTCTGCCACACACCAGGCAAAGCAGACTTTATGTGCAGTTCAGACGGCCTGTGGAAATAGACATTCCTCCCGCATCAGCCCAGAAAGGCCCCATCAACCCAGTTACCAGATCCCCCCAGACTCAGAGGCCCGGCCTGGCCAGCCGAGAGCATTTACAAGGGAACAAGGACACTGGCCAGGCTGCCTCCATCTGAGCATCAGACAGCCCAGCCAAGGACACAAGCCCCGGCGCCAGCCACTGGGGGTGAAGGAGGCAGCCCAGGGCAAAACCTTGAAGCGTCGAGCAGCACCTGGTCCCAACATGTTGGAACTGCTCCGTGGCCTCCTACAGCAAGTTCTTCGACACACACTGGGCTCAGGTGGGGACAGAGCAGGGGCAGTCCCAGGTCTCAGGCGCCATGGGATGGTGTGCAGCAGCCCTTAGGCTGTGGGATCTCTGGTTCCTTGCATTACACCCCACCGTCCTCCCCAGGCCCAGCCCCGGGCTGCCAGAACAGGGGAAGGGCTTTGCACACAAACTTGCCTCTCATCCTGGCCTCCCCACTTCAGGAAAGAACTCTCCCCTCACCCACTGCCCAAGCCTGAACCCCAGTAGCCAACCTAACACCCCACCCTTCCTTGCCCCCAGCTTCTAATTCATCCCCAAGTCCTGTCAATTTCGCTGTCTGGAAAACTCTTGAATACGCCCTTGGCTCTCTACCTTCACCACCTGCACCACCATCTCAGCTTCCCCACGTGGCCCACACCCATCTCCCTTGCACCCCAGCACCCCTACCCACAGGGCTTTGCAGGGGTCAGTCCCCACACCTCTCCACAGTGCACTCCCTTGCTCACTGCGCTCCCCAGCAGCCCCTGGCTTCCCTCCAGCTTCCACATGCCCGGCCCGCCCTGGGGTCTTTGAAGCCTCCCGGACCACCATCCCCGTTACTTCTGTGCGTCATTCCACCTCACTACGATGTCACTTCAAGAAGCCTTTGCTTCTGTCTCTGCCTCAGCTCTTCCTTCCAGACACTCACACACCTCTAACGACATTTGCAACAATTTGTCTGTTGGCCTTCTCCCTCGTGCACCAGGCCTGCCTTGCTGGTCCCTGTACACCCAGCACCCAGTCTGAGGGCTGGCACTGCAGAAATATCATTGCCTGAAAATCCTGGTACTCAAGGCTGGGGGAGGAGGGCAGGAAGGCCGGCCTCAGACCCTTGAGAGCAATGCACCATCAGAACCATCCAAAGAAGGAGGCAGTTCTGACAGGGGCCTGTTCCCATGATAGCAGTAAGTGTCCACACCCTCACAACCACCAAATGCTCAGTGGCAAAGATACGTGGCCTCAGACCTCACGGGCAGAACCCTTCCAGCCCAGTGGCTCTCCCTGCTGGGAAGGACCCCCGTCTTGAAGCTGTCCACCCTCAGACCACCGGCCTTCCCAGTCTGCCCCACGAAGAGGCTGGGGAATAGCGGTCAAGGACCTCCCTGCCTTGCCGCCTGGCTGCACTGTGCTCCTGAAGCCCGTGCCCCAGCCACACACCTACCCCGTCCCCCAGGGCTGTCCTACCTCCCAGCCTTTGCCTTCACTGTCTGTGACCAAGAAAGATTTCTGGCTCATCTCAACCCAAGTTTCAACCCTCGACGGACCGAATTCCTAGCTTCTCCTGGAAATCTAGAAGCTTGGGTCTGGCCCCCTCTCCAGACAGCAGGTGTCAGGAGCGGAGAGCCACCTGAACCCCCAAGGGGCACGCCATCGCCAGCACCTGGCCCCACGCGGCCACCACCCCCACCTGAGCTGGCCAGGCCCATCTTAGCCACGCGCATCCTCGTGCCAGGCCTGGGCCGCAGGCCTCTTGTCATTGGGACCACGTGTCCTCATCTCTGTGCATCTCTGTGCCCCATAAGACCTATGGCCGGGAGGTAGGAGCTGAGGGGCAGGGAAGGGTGTGCAGACGGTGACAGCCGTCCAGCTCGCCCCTGTCTGCCCGGCGTCTCCATTTCCTCCCAGCCACCTGAGTGACCGGCTCGTACACCTCCTCCCGCAGCCTGTCCCTTAGAGTTTATTAACATCCACTAATAAACAGTGTGCAGGCCTTCCACTGCGTGCCAAGAAGAGCCCGGCTCCACGGGCTGAGCCTTCCCTGTCCCGCTCGCTCTCAGCACATCTTCCGCGGGGAGGGGACAATTAGGAAAAAACTCCCTCCAGGTTATATTTAGAAAGGGGTGGAGGGGAAAAGGTTTCCTCTAGTAATTTTCATTCAGTGGCCCAGGACTGCCTGCCCCCACCTACCGCCAGGCCAGCGCCACAGGGCCGGCGACCGCCTCTCCCCGAACACGGGTTAAAATCAAGCCCAGCCTCTGTCCGGCCCTGATTATGCCCGTGTTTAAAAATAAGATGTGAAAGATGCATTATGTAAGACCTGTAACACTCTCCTGCCCACCTCCGACTCCGGAATCAAAGATCATCATTGCTGCCATCAAACAAGAATGAAAGAAAGGCACGAACAATGAAGATAGCCGCCCGACATGAGCCAGATCAAAGCCACGGGCACAGAAAATGAGGAGCCAGGGGGGCCTTTAATTACTGCCTGCCTCCTCCGAGTCGTGTGGCGAGAGGGGAGAAGAAAAGTTTTGAAGGCCACCAGGTTCCGTCCTGCTGCGGCTCCTGTTTCCACCGCCAGCACCAGTTCCCGACAAACTCGCGCCTTTCATTTCCCTCCCTTTTTTCCCTCCTTTTGCTCGGCCCCCCACATGCCAGACAGGACTCCCGGACTCCCCAGGGCTCGCTGTCCACCAGCGGAGACAGCTCAAAGGGGCTCCTCGGAGACCCCGAGGAAAGGACACGGCCCCCCCCATGGGAAGGCTGGTGGCCGGAGGGGCTCCCAGGGGGACCCGGGGACCCACCATGGGAGCTGGTGCCGTGTACCACAGTGACTTTTTTTTTTTTTTTTTTTGCAAGTCTCCCTGGTTGAGAAGGGGAAAAAAAAACTTCAAATTCACATTGGGCAGGGCTCCGTGGGGCAGCAGATCAAACCTGAGGACCGGCTGTTTGAGCTCAGCGGCAGAAAAAAGGATTGCCCAGGGACTGAGCTTAAGTAGAAGCTGGATTAAACTTCAAACGCAGACTCCCCCTTCTTCTACACAGCGGACAGTCATGGCTAATATTGCAATATGGACTCTAAAAATGCATTACAAATAACTTACTCTGGACCCAGACTTGGGCCTTTTGTATTGAGGGGAGGAGCTAGGGAGATCATTTCAGCTAAAAAGGCACATGGGAGCCCGCCCTCTTTCTCGAGAGTGGAGGGAAGTCCATCAAGTCTTGGGCCCAGGAGGCCAACGGCGGGCCCCACACGGGAGCCCATTCAGAAGAGGCCTTACTGGTGGCCCGGGGGGCTCTCCGGAGGCTGAGGGAGGCTTGGGTCTTCCCCAGTTAGGAGAATCCAAGTGTCTGTCATATAAGTGAAGAAATGACAGGACAAGGTGAAAAAGCAGTGGCACATTTAAAATGGCTAATGATTTAAATAAGTCACTGACGTCCTGAAAACACATTCACAGACCAGGGGCGTAACTGCGCTATTCGCGCGATAAAGGAGGGACTCAGTGAAAAAGAAAAACTTGCAGATTCCCAGGTGGGAATCTTCATGGGAGCAGAAGACAAGTTCGAGGTGGTAGGGTTTCCTTCCTACTGGGCCATCAGGGTAATCCCGTGGCTCCTGGGCGGGAAGCCGGGGCTAGAGGACGTGCTGGAGGCCGTGCTAAGCTGGAGACTGGGCTGGGATGGGAACAGGCCTTCCTGGGCTCCCAGGGCCAGCACAGCAGGGACCACGAGAGATCCTGGCTGTGCACACGGGCACAAAGTTGGGGAGCTGGGAGTGTGGATGCAGGATAAGGGGCATGTATTCCTGTTGGTGCATGGTGGCTCAGGGCACAGGCCCAAGATGGTGTCATATAATAAAGAATTTGGACAAAGATATGCAGCTTTCCTAGAGAATTCTCTTAGAGTGTTTTCAGAAAAACCTAGAGTCCACCTCCATAGGACGACACTCCCCTGTGACCATCAGGGGGTGGGAAATGTCTTATGTCCATCAGAGGAAGACAAGACCTAACTCCCCTCCCCTCATTCTAGAATGCCCGGGAAGAGGCCAGTCTTCCCTAGAGATCATATCCACCAGGGGGCCCCTATGGGGATCTCCAGCACCACTTCACAGAGGGCAACAAGAGGCTGGGTGTCGCCAGGAGGTGGCCCGGCTGGAGAGGGGTCTGTGAGGAGCAGAGGTCCGTGGGAGGGTCGTCCTTGCCCAGACAGAAAAATCAGGGGGATCCTCTCTCGCAGTGGCCACATCGCTGGACCCCACGGGCCCCCAAGGTCTCCAGGATGGGACCCAGCTCTGTGACACAAGATAACTCGACAGTCACAGCATGGTGTGTGGCCCCAGTCCCAGGTCCACCAAGGTATGGTGGCCCAGACTGTTCCATGCTCTCCAACGGACCATCCGCTGTGAAGGCTCCCTCTTCACGCCCTACCTCCCCACCCCTGATCTCTTCCAGGGGTGGCCTGTTCCGTACCAAGGAAACAGAACCACCACTCACTGACTTCAGTCCCCATGTGCCCGGCACAGTGCTGACCCTTCACACTCACCCCTCTGAATCCCCCATCACCGTACAAGCGAGGCTCCCGTGGCCCCATTTCACAGAGGGGTAAACTAAGGCTCACAAAGAGGCTACCCACTAAAGATCACAGGCGTGGGGCAGAAAGAGAATTTGAACACAGAATTGTCAAGATCCAAGTCATCTCTTCTTTCCATGGTGTGACATCACTGCCCAATGACACTCTAGAGCTTCCACCCTACTAACAATAATAATAATAATAATAATATAATAATAATAATAATAATAATAATAATATCTTTGGTAACAAGGTACAGACTAGAGAGATTCCAGAGGAGGCACCAATGAAGTACCGACCGTTTAAGCAAATGAGTTAATCGTGCCCCGAAAAGAATCCCAGGCCAGGCCTGGGATTTGAACCCCACCCAAGCACAGCGTACAAGCAGCAGCACTAAGCAGCGTTCCCAAGGAGAACATGGGTCAGAGGAGGGCGACGGCGAGAGAGGGAAACTGTCCAACAAGGAGGCCGAGAGGCTGTGCCACTTTCCCTCCCTTTCAGAGGACAGGACATGTCAGCCACCAGCATGCGAAGGAGGAAAATGGAAAATGCAGGGGGAGCCTCCTCCTCCACTGCTCCCCATGCCCCCCACTGCCCAAGACTGTATTGTGTGGCCAGGCCCAGGCCCAGAAAAGGCCCAGCAGGAGCACAGCCAGTTTGGGGGGAGGGGCGGCAGTGGACAAGCAGGCCCCAGGGGTCTGCCCTGGGGCAGCACCCCCAGGCTGCAGGTGGCAGGCTGGGGGGTGGAGCCAGCGGGTAGGGGGCAGAGGCTCCAGAGAGGGGCCAGGAGGTCTGCGTGCAAACTTAATGAATTCCTGTGAGCTGATTCCTGTCTGGCCAGATCTAGACCCTGGGGAGTGTGTGGAGACAGGAGGGGGCGAGCTTCCCCCAGAGCCATCGGTTCCAGCCTGAGGCATAGGCATCTGATCAGGGTCATTGATTACTTCCTTCTCAGAAGCAGACCCACGGCTCTTGACTTTGGACCTCTGGTCACTACGAGGGGTCTGCAGTGGCCGTTCCTTAGTAGGGAAGGATTTGGCCAGACAAAGGCAGGGGGTCCTTTAGAAAGGAGTGAATACAGCCCACAAAGACATACTCAGGGTCATTACATATATACGTATAAAGAGCACATACAACCATACACTCTCGTCTACCAGGGTTCTTCTCTCTAGGCAATTCTCGTCTCTGAAATTTTTAACTTGTGAAAAGCAAGGGACAGAGTCTGTGCAAACTTCATTCTATGGGAGAGTACAACTCAGTGACCAAGAACCGGGGATCCACGGGTTTGCCACCAGGCCCTGCCATGTCCCGGCTGGGCAACCTTGAGCAAGTTCCTCAACATCTCTGGGCCTCAGTTTCTCGATGGGTAAAAATAAAGCATCCGCAAAGCACATATCTAAGAAAGACTTTGAGGGCATGAAAGGATGCGGTCCCTGCTTTCTCCCCTTTCTGATTCACAGTCCTTCACGTTTGAGTATACCCATTCATGGGCCAGAGGAGAGAAAATGAGTAGGTTTTCTCCCTCCGCCTCCTTCAGAAGCCTGGCCTGCACCGGTGGTGCGCAGAGCTGCACCAAACAACCCAGCAAGGCCACAGCAGAGCCAGGCCCAAGACCTCACAAGAAAGCAAGCTTCAAGGAAGCCAGGAAATAGGATCCACTGGCCCTAGTGGCCCCCAGCAAGGACCAATGTGGGGACCCAAGCATGACCTCCACCTCCTGCAGCCAGAGCCCATAAGGCTTGAAGCCAGCTTGTCTGTCTTGCTGGCAGCAGGCACGGAAACTAAGGAGACCAGCCACACAGGGGGAAGGTTCTAGAAAGGGACACAAGAAGGGAGCCGGGCAAAGCTCAATTGGTGGCGTATACAAGCCCTGACAGGCCAGCAGATGCCCACCCACTAGCAACATGCAGGGTAAAAAGCCACTTCCAGAAGTTTTTGCACACTCCCACACTTTTTCCCTTTAGGCAGTCTCTGTGAAAGATATTATGGTCCATAAGGGCATAGACCATGACTTCCTCACTTCTTGTCTGGGTGCAAGAGTTCATTAGCAAGTGAATGAATTAAGAAAGACCCCAACAGCTGACATTTATTTAAGTGCCTCTCATGTGCCCAGCATTGCTTGGAGCACCTCCCGCAAGGGACTCTTAGGTGCCCACGACAAACCCATGGGGTAGGTGATATCGATCATCGTTCGCTCCATTTGACAGATAAGGAAACTGAGGCAGGAAGCTAAGGCCTGTCCCACATCACACAGTAGGTGCAAAGCAGAACCCCGGCAATCGGGCTCCAGAGCCCACGTGATACGTGTACAAAGTTTAAAGGATGCTTCCCGAAGCTCAGGGTGGGATATCCCGTGCTTCTCAGCCTGTCCACCACCCACTCCCACCTTCTATAAGAGTAGCCTTGTCTTCCTTGAGCCAACACTCCTCTCTCTGTGATACAGACCCCCCCATCCCAGGCCAGGCGGCCCCAGCCACCACACCAGTTTGGGCTGGGCACGTGACCAGTGTGGGCCAACCAGAGGGAATCCTGAGGCTTTCTCACTCATCATCAGAAAAGAGATGCTCTCGCTCAGCAAGGAGGATGTGCGTGTGGGGCCACGGAGGGGAGGCGCCTCAAGGTTTATTCTCCAGCCAGTTTGAAATGTGGTTTTGTACCTCCGGCTACCTCACAAAGCTCTTTTTCTGCCCACGTGGTAAAAGCCTCCAATCCCGGCTCCTCTACAAGCAGAGATGGCTGCCCAGCACCAAGACCTCCTTCAGCGTGCCTATCTTCCCATTGCCTTACACCCATTGGACTCCCAAGGGTTGAAGCGTCCATCCATGTCTTCCTGTCCTGCAAAGATGTGGGCGCTCCACACACAAGACCCTAAAGGCCCTCCTCCTTCCAGGAAAGACTCTGATGCCTTCTCTCCAGGGCAGCCCCCCACCCCTGCCTCCAGGCCACGGCGAGGGTGAAGGGGACCAGGTAGCCCATTTTTGGTTACCCAACAGCCTCTTGGGATTGTGTTGAAAGAGTCTCTGGAAATCATGAGCATTTCCAAGATACAAAATATGGCCCAGGGGCACCTGGATGGCTCAGTCGGTTAAGCAGCTGCCTTCAGCTCAGGTCATGATCTCGGGGTCCTGGGATCGATCCCCAAGTTGGGCTCTCTGCTTCTCCCTCTCCCTCTGTCCCTCCCCAATCCCCTGCTCATGCTCTCTCAAATAAATAAGTAAAATCTTAAAAAAAAAAAATATGGTCCAATATCATGTGAAGAAATGAGTCTACAGTTAAGCAAAAGCTGGCAAATTATGCCCAACACCTACGTGCACCCCACACGTGCTTAAGACAGGGCAGTGTGGCCCTCAGAGGCATCTCTGGGTCCCCTCCCAGTACCTGTGGCTTGGAACGTCCCTATCCCCTCTCTGGGCCTCTTCCCCAGCTCTACACCCAGCAGCTCGGACCAGTCATCCCTCGACAATCTTAGAATTTTCTTTTGTTCGGTCTGGAAGCAAAAAGGGAACTGGCTCTGGAGTCGAGAAGACCTGGACCCAACTCCAGACCCACCGACTTCAACAAGAACTGCCATTGTTGGGGCGCCTGGGTGGCTCAGTGGGTTAAAGCCTCTGCCTTCGGCTCAGGTCATGATCCCAGGGTCCTGGGATCGAGCCCCACATCGGGCTTTCCACTCAGCGGGGAGCCTCCTTCCCTCTCTCTGTGCCTGCTTCTCTGCCTACTTGTGATCTCTGTCTGTCAAATAAATAAATAAAATCTTTAAAAAAAAAAAAAAAACTGCCAGTGTTTACCAGGCGCTTACTGTGCTGACCTTGAGACCCTGACACCGTATTTCAAGGCATCCTCCCAGCACTCCCACGAGGTAGATACTGTTATTAGCCCCATTTTACAGATGAGGAAAAAGAGGCACGAGGATGTTTGGTAAATCCACAGGCATCACAAAGTTTGCAAGTGACTGAGCTCCATGCTCTCTTGGACAGCCTTGCTCATCCCCGTGGCGTCATCTGTGAAACGGGACCACTGCCCAGCTCTCCATGTTATTGTGAGAATGGGGGCGTCTGGAGGAGGGAGTAAGCTGTGTGCCCAGGATGGGTTTTTGGCTCCCTTCCTCCTACCAGAAGGACGAGGTGCCCGAGACCTCACTCTCCCACTTCATCACCCTCCTACTTCATCACTCTCCCACTTCATGAAGCAGACAGAAAAGGCACTCAGGAGAGGTGAGGACACACACAACATGTATGTGTCCTCCTGCGTGGACGTGGACGGTGTTGTTGTTGTTGATGATTTGAAAGGCTCTGATTTAAATAACTGGGCCATCTTGAGCTCTGGCTCCAAACAAAGAAAGTGAAACAAGGCTGCCAGAGAAAGACCCCATACCAAGGGCTCCCCGTGGTGCCAGATTCCAAAAACCTGACTCCATGACCATGTTCTCAAGGTGTTTTTCCACCTCCGGTGGCAGCTTTGGGAGCAGGAGGCCCAGGCCCGCTGGGGCGGGCTGGCCTCTCCCCTCTGCCCCTTTGAAGTGCCCAGCATGGGGTAGGCTGGACGGAAACCCTGGGCCGCAGAGGCCCGCAGAGGCCCGGCTGTGGCGGCACCTACCCGCCCCCACCCGGCCGCCTCCCCCTCATTGTGCAGCCTGACTGGGCCTTTGTTGCAGGAGCCCAAGCAGGGGACAGCCAGGGACCTGGCCTCATTATGTGCCTGACCTCAGGCAAGCCCCCTCCCCCCAGGGTGGAAGGTTAACGTGGCTGCCCGCCATGCAGGCCTGGGCCTCCGGGAGGCCTCCTTCCAGGGACAAAGAACCAACCCCCTTCCTCCTCTCCAGGCTCCAAAACAGCTGCCAGCCTGCAGAGCCCATTCAGGAGGGGAGCTGAGGGGCCTGGAGGCGTGCTGTCCCAGGCTTTGATGGCTCAGAAGTCACCAGGGGGCCTCCTTTCCAAACCTCCTTCCTCCAACCCTACAGGGGAGACAAAGCTCTGGGGGAGCTGGTGAGGTCTGATGCAGGAATGTGGCCAGTCCTGGGGGAGGAGGCTGCTGGGGAGGGCCGGCCCACACCTCTCTCTCTCTCTCTCTCTCTCTCTCTCTTTCCGACTGTACTCGGGACCCTGCTTGCACGGAAGGCTAATGTCCGCCCCTCACAAGGCAGAATGGGATGGATCTGACAGAAGGTCAGAATAAAATCAGAAGCCTCTCCGTCCTGTCCCACTGGGTGCCTCTGTCACCCGGCTTCTGTCACCTAGCCAGAGATGGGCTCCCAGAAAGAGGAAAGGGGAACCCAAAGTCCCTCTAGCTGATGGCATCGCCTTCCAATAGGAGGGTTCAACTCCTCCCTAAAACCAATCAAGAAGGATCCCAGCGTGTATGCCAAGCACCAGGTACAATCGCCGGGAAGGCCTGCCCCTCCCACGCTGGCCTGACACGTCGTTTTACTGCACACCAATTTTAATTTCAAAAGACTCCAGGGAAATTTTTTGGAGTGTTTTATTTGTTTAAGATCCTGGAGTCCACACGGGGGCTCCCCGGGGCCCAGCCGGACCCGCTCAGGAACCAGCAACCCACCACTGGCCGTGGAGTGGGTGTACGCCCCAGAGTTGTGCGTTCACCCGTGTCTGCAAGCAGGTGTGTCCCAGCGTGTGCACAACAAAAGGCCGGCTGAAAGCCTTACCTAGGGAGCCGGCGGGCAGCGTGAGCCCGCGGAAACAGCCTGGTCGGCCTATTGTTGAGAAGGGCTGCCTTTCAAGGGACAAAAGGTAGAGGGGGGCAGGCCCGCACGCGCGCGGGAGAGGCAGGCACATCTGTCCACGGCATAAGCATAAACCGCGGGCCCATTATCAACGCCTCCCCGGCAGCACCATGTGGGAGGCGTGGTGTGCGGGTGCACGTGCGCGCGCGCGCGTGTGCGGGGACCGGCCCCAGTCACATTGTCCTGCCCAGCCAGGAGACCCAGCGCCCCGCGCTCTTACAAAGACATCGATTTTCCTCCTCGCCTTCCAGAGCAAGATCAGATGAGCTCCCGGAGTGACACATCCCTAACTTTTCAGTGGGGCTTTCTTTTCCGACTTGTTTGTTTGTACTGTATTTTTTTTTTTTAAACCTGGTCTCTAATTGTGTCTGTGCCCGGCGCATCTTCCCGGCTCCCGCCCGCAGAGCGAGGAGGGCATGCTGATTATCTGAGCGCACAGGCTGCTCACGGGGCATCCTGGGCCCTGAGTATGCCAGGGGGTGAGGAGCTGGGGAGGGGGGGAATTAATTGCCAAGAAAACACAAGGCTGTGTTGTGACTTTGATTCCATCAATTACCATTATCTTTCTCCGCAGGTCCGCCAACCATCCCCCGGAACCGGCCGCGTTTAACTTTCTTTGCCAGTCCTGATACCCCGTCAGACTTCTGGCGGTGCCACGCCGCCCGCCTGGGCTCCTTCTGGGCCCTTATCAGCCGCTCCCAGTCAGCCTGGCCCGGCACAGCTGTTCCAGGCCCTCAGCCCCTCACTTTATCTGCTCGCGCAGACCTCGGCCTGGCAAGCGGCGGGCCCGGCGCCTGCTCCGCATTCCCCAGGAAGCCGGCTGGGAACGCAGCCGCCCTGCTCCCAGAATCCTCTGGGAGTTCATTACCAGCCAGGGTACCCCAGCCCGGCAGCCAAGGTGCGGGGCCGCGCCGCCCAGCCCCGCCGCCGGCATCATTAAAACTCCAACCTTCTGAAGAGAAGAAAGAACAAAACCACAAATTTAGATTAATAAAGCATTTGTTGATTCTACAGCAATTTAGCAGGCCCCTAAGAAACCCACCAGAGACCCGCGGAGCTCCAGTAATTTTCTGTTATATTATCTTTCTTGTAAAATACTTCCCCAGACAGAGTCCCCAAAGGGGCTCAAATATCACTGTGACTAACCAAAATCAATGTGCACTCACCTATTGACATTTTTACATAGTTTTTGGATTTAGTATCTAGCCGAAAACACAATCAACTCCTCTGCCAAGGAACCGACAGGCACTTAGCTAGTCAGCTATTAGTGTTACAAAGGAAAAAATGCAGGCACCCAGGGGAGCAGGGCGAGGAGGCACTGACGTCAGGGGGTAATTGGGTGTCTGAGAGAAATTGCCAGCGGCTGGCCGGCTCCCCCAGGGCCGCACAAAGCTGAGCTGTAACTCTAATAAAGGAGAGGAAATTCTAGAAAAGGGGGCTTTGCTACAAAGGAGCCCGGGCAGAAGCCAAAAATAGCCCTTCGGAAATAAATAAATAAATGTGGCCAAAGCCTATAGATCTAAAAAATAAAATAAATCACTGCACAGAGGAGGCTTTCTGGCCTCCCCTCCCTGGACATCTGCTTGGGGCTCAAGGACGCCACCTCCCCCCAAGCCTTCCTCTCTGGAACCAGGAGGATTTCTCGCGCTGGAAGGAGGTTCGCCATCTATTTTGGCAAACGGGATGGGTTTTTCTAAGGAACCGAAGTTTGTAATCCCCTCTTTCCCAAAGGCAGTGTCTTCACTGTTTACTTTGAGGCACACAAGGGGGGGGGTTCTATTGTTCGTTCGGGTTGCTTTTATGGTTGGGGTGTGGGTTTGTTCCCACCACCCCCCCAATCCCCAAGGAGCAGGAGGGTGAGGGGTGGCTCTTATAATACCACCTCCATTCAGTGGAAACGGAAGAGGTTCTTGCCACATAGCTGAGGCCTCCCCTGGAAAAAGTCCATGTCCTTGGAAGTAGGTTGAATTTTCTTGCTCTACTGCTCCCCCACCCATCACCGCGACTCTCAGCCCTGAGGTCAGAGGCTAGGGAAGCATCTGGGCAGACTTCACTGCCTCCCCCAAAAGGAGGCCAAAATCTCCAGGAGGAAGGAGGACAGGAAAATGGCGGCTCCCACCCTGCAGCTCCGGAACCAGGCCTCAGGCTGGGAGATAGCCTCCCATGGGAGTCTGCAGCCCTCAAAAGACCTGGGCGGGGGGGGGGGGGGGGGGGGGGTAGGCAGGAGAGGATGGTCTGAGACCCAGAGGCCTTCTTGGTCTGGTGGCAGGAGAGGGTGGCTTGGGGAAAGAGATGGCGAGAATGGGATTCCCAGGGTCAGATTTCTGTTTCATCACTTTGAAAGAGAAAAGGAAAAATACGCCCAGGATTTAAAAAAAGAAGAAGAAGGAAGAAAGAAAGAAAAAGAAAAAAGCAGAATGCACTCCAACCCAAAGCTACTTGGAAATTGGTCTGAACAAAGGTCTTCAGCTAAAAATGTCAAATCAGCGCCACGGGGCTCCTTGCCCTCTCAGCCTTGGAGCCCCTGCTGAAGCCCATGGGGCCCTGCTGGGAGGAGAAAAATCCCCTCCTGGGGTCTGCCCAGGGCTCAGCCCCACCCATCAAGACACCCCAGGAGCCACCGGAGGTTCCTGGCTGAGGGTCAGGGAAGGGAGGGGGTGGCTGAGACACAGGGACCCCCAATTCCTTTCTTCACCAAGCGCCCAGTATTGGCAGGAGGAGGAAAATCCGCCTGGAAAAAAAGAAAGGGATCCTACAACTCACAGCCCAGGGGAGGGAAGCTCAGGAATGCGCCAGCCAGCGCCCTGGCACCAAATCACAAACCTTGAATCAATGATGCAATTGCTTAATTAATCAGCCCGCTCAGGGTGGGTGCAGAGGATCTCTGTGAGTGTCTGACCCAACCAGCTCCTGATGGGCAAACCCCCCTCCTTGGGCCCCCTCTGCTGGACCCACGGGACCACAGATGGTTGAGCACCGTCTGGGAGTCTCACCGAGGGGGGAAAATGTGAGTTCCCGAGTCCCCTGTGTGATCCAGTCACTCTGGCAGAAAGGAGGAGGGAGGAGGGAGATGGAAGGAGGGAGGGAGGTGGAGGGCGGGAGGACAGCGGAGGGAGGAGGGAGGGTCTTATCAGCAACTTAGAATTTCTTGGCCTTGGCTGCTGCAAGTTAGCTCTCTCAATGTTATTTTCTTGTCCCAGTCAATGAGACTGTAATAGAAAGAGAGAACGAGAGACCTCTTTTCAGCAAGCCAGTGAGTGCCAGATTTAGAAAGGAAAAAAAGCAGCTTAAATTAACCCTGAGGCTTAACATGTGGAAGTCTTGTAACTTTTAAAAAAACAGTACGAAGGTGAGCGTGCAGACAAGAGAGCTAGAGCAAGGCACAGGCAGAAGCTGATGTGTGTGTGTGTGCGTGTGCATGTGCCTGTGCGCGTGTGTGTGTGTGTGTGTGTGTTGAGGGACAGGAGAACATCCCTTCTGTCTTTGCAAGACTTCGGCAACAAAACACTTGCAAAAAAAGTAGTCGGCAACCTTGCTATTTCCTATTCTGATGGCCTCGACTGGGAGAGAGGGTTTGAAACCAGTTCGCACGGGGGGTTGGACCCTCTCCAAGGTTGATTTTCTCATCTTTAATGCACAGAAGGGAGGGGAGGGGCGGGGAGGGGAGGACAGTGAGCAGGCCAATATCTCAAACCGACCCCAAACGGTTAATGATAATGAGCCGGCGGGCGCCCCGGGAGTTTAACAGCTCTAAGGAAGAGGGGAGACCCCAGGAGAGGGGGGTATGGCAGAGGTGTTTTCAATTACCAAAAAAGAAAAATAATTTATTTTTAAAAAATACCCCCTCGACACCGGGTGTTTAAAGAGACCATGCCCTGGCCCCTAAAATATCAAAGTGAGATTTAAAAATAGAAAAGTCATTTCCCCCCTTCCCCGTTGCAGATTTTACTGTAGCGTTCTAGAAGGCAGATTAAATGAAGGGAGCTCAAACACACTCAATTTTGTCCTTTAGCAAATTCTTCTCTTTCACTCTTGCATGAAGAAAAAAAATCTCCCCACAGAGTTTTTCTCTTCTTCCTGGTGTGGATCTGGGCCCCTGCAGTGCCCTGTGTAATTTCCAGTTCCTCAGAATTCAGGTATTAATAAAGACCCCATGGGGACTTCCAACAATATAACCCTACATTTTGAGGCATTATGAAAGGAAACCCCCAGGGGTCTGTGGCTCAAATTTCTGAAATGTAGGCATTGTAAAAGGCACCCCAGGGGATGCCCGCAATAGAAATCTGCTGAATTCAAAGCATTTTGGAAGTCCTGGTGGGAGTCATTACTCCCACTGGAAGCTTTTTACAAAACATGTGTTGCTGACATGTTGACAGATTGCTCAGTGAAGTGTTTAGGTGCATGCACAAGGCAGGCCTTTGGAGACGCTCGGCGCTGCCAGCGAGTCTCCCAACGCTGGAACCGGTACCATCCATATTTCCTAACAGGGGAGGCCGAGGCAGCCGGGGACAGGCGGAGCGTTCTGCGAACCCGCAGCCAGCCTCGCACCCCTCCGCCGCCGCGCCGCTTTGAGTGGGCCGGCCCGGTCCTCGCCTTTGGAAGCGGGTCTGCGCTGCGCAGCTGTGATGGCCCTTGTTTCCCTGCCAAGGGCTTTACTGAAGGAATCTTGAGGCGACCTCACTGATCACCGCAAGGCGTCGGGCAGACCGAACCGAGGAGGGGGATGGGGGGCGGGAGGGCGGTGGGGGAGTGGGGGGGGAAGAGTGCGGAGTCAGGGAAGAAGAGGGTGGCTGGAGGGACCCTCACCTCTACCACCACAACGCACCCCCGCCGGGGCCCTCCAGGAGAGGCTGCATGGCGGGGAGGGTTGGGAACTGGGGCGCACTGGTCTTGACAGCGTTAAGCTCGCGAAAGTGATCTGTGACTTTAATAAGGCAGAGGGGCTCAGAGGAATTAGCTGCCTAGGTGATGGGGGCCGGAGATGGATGGAAATGTATTCATGGCCTGGTGGGCCAAGGGCCAGGCTGGGGCTCTGGGGAGGTCAGCTCACCCACGGTCCCACGCGCTCCCAGGCCCTCTCTCCAGAAGACTTCCTCAAGCCACTCGAGGAACGGGCGCCCAGTGGGCCTGCCTGCGTGTGTACACACACACACACACACACACACACACACACACACACTGGGGCAGGAAAACGCACCATATGCCCGTGTTCATAAAATTTTAAAGGTAAAAGCAGATGTAATGTGATCAATGTGTCCATGTGTTGATAGGAACACACACACCAACACACAGGCGTGCACATTCCAACACGGGGTCCTTTCCTTCCTCTGGGGCTCTGCCTTTGCCTTCCAGAACTGCCCCCCCCCCCACACGTGCACCAGAGCGACCTAACTCAACCACGACACAGCCACTGGAACACACAAAGAATTTCTTCTCTAGAAATTCTGGTTGCTTCTTTTAAAATTCTCTTTGTACCACCGTACTATGACGTGACGGGCTTGGGGTTGTCCTTGGTTAATTTTTTCTCTTAAAGCATGTTAAGAAATAATCTCATTTCTGCTGGCCGCCAGAGCATTTAGAATCAGGGGTGGGGGGGTCATGGGGGATGGTAACCACATGTCCAGCCCAGCCCTGCATTTTCTCAGGACTTCACCTCCAGGCCGACTGACTTTGGAGTTGGCCCATAGGAAACACATTCTCACCCTGGTGGCTTTCCTCTTCTTTCTCCTCCTTTCGAAAACAAACTGCATTTCCATAGATAAATGGCTTTTCCAAGTGAAGGGCATAAGATTCCATTCTCCCAAGATTCCCCCCCCCCCCCCCCCCCCCCCCCCCCCCCCCCCCCGCTGCACCAGTCTTCTGGGGACAAAGGCTCCAGAGAGGTACCTGGCAAGGGAGCCTCCACTCTGGGTGCCAGCCCTGGGGGAGACCCCCTAGGGGATGGATAAGGAGGGCTCTACTGACCTAATGCTGTCCTTCCCACCAGCACCTGTAGGTGAGAAAGCTGCTTCTGGAACTGGCCGGCTTGGAGACAGCTCCCAAGGCGCGGGGCCGGGAGTTTTCTATCTGCCGGTTTCTAAGTGCCCAGCTCTAGGATCCGTGCATCCCAAAGGCACGTAATAGATGATCAGTGTTGAATGAAGGGAGACATGGGTGAACAACAAGCTCACGTCATAGATGAGGCATAGAAGAGTGAACCCCACAAGGCAATGTGACTTGAAAAACAAATTGATAACAATCTCCTGGTCCCAAAGGAGGAAGGACAGGTTTCCCCTTCAGAGCAGACTTGGGGAGCCCCTCTTCTTCAACTCTTCTTCAAAGAGAAAACCTTGGTCTTAGAGGCTGGTAGAGGCAACTGAACCCAGGCCCCAGGCATGCACTCTCCAGAAGGCTGCTTGGCCCCAGCACCTGGGAATGCCCTGCCAAGAGGGGGACCGCTGGGGTCGGGGGAATGGCATGAGGAACTGAGAGAGAGGGGAAGAATCTTTGATAGAAACCATTTCCAGGGACAGAACAGCTCCACGTAAAGCCCCCCATTAGGTGGGCCAGATCCATCACAGGACACTCCCCCCCTTGAGACCATCCCCACCCCACCTCACCCTACACATTCCCCTCCTTCCATCCCACCTGCAGGACTCTGACTGCTCCCCCTTGGGTGACGGGAATCTACACCTGTGTCTGACTAGGGTGACCAGCTTGTCCCCCTTTGCCTAGGACTTTCCCAATTTTAGCACGGAAATTCCTATATCCCAGGAAGCCTCTCAGTCTAGGGGCAAATGGGGACAGCTGGTCAGCCTATACCCTTAGCCCTGAACTGTAGGGCTCCTTGAGGACAGGGACCAGCACAGAGCCTGCCACAGAACAGGTGTGTGATAAACATTTGTTTAATCCATGCATGAACAAATTAAGGCTTTTGATCCTAGGTTCCAGCGGGCCTGAGGGAGTACAAGGGCTGCTGTGCTCCCAGGTAAGCAGAGCCTGGGCACCAGGCACCCAAAGGCAGCATCAGACCCACCCTGGAGCCCTTCGAACGTGGCTGCCAGAGCTGGAAGGTGGCAGGGACCTCTAATACCCCACCGGAGCTCCTCCCACCCACAACCAGCAGCAGCCCATGGGCCCCCCTGAACCTCCCACCCTCCGGGTCTGGAAGCCACTTAGGAGAAGGCAGTCTTACCCCTGACCTGTAGGCAGCTCTCTGTCCACCCACTCCCAGCCCAACCCCTCCTTTGGGCTTCACTTTTAAAGGTGCAACAACAGCAGACGGAGATACAGTATTCTTTCCGGGAGAAGGTGGGAGGATACTTGGAGTGAGAAAGGGAAAAGGCCCAAAAGTACAGGCTTTGTTAGCTCTGGCCATGATGAGAGAAAGAACAGCATTGTGCACCATTCGTTCATCCAGCAAACACATCCCACGAAGCCTCCAGCCAAACGCCAGCCCCTGGGCGAACACAGGTGAAAAGGCAAGGTCCTGCGCTTCACAAGACCCATAGCAGGGTGGGGGGCGACTGCTGGGATGGCTGTGTCCCATCTGGCCACAGGGGACTGCAATGCCTACCTGAACCCTGCCAGACAATGGAACATGATAAGGCCGATTCGTGGAAGCTTTAGGAAAAAATTTAACGATATGATACACTGTTTACAATCTATAGGTACATGAGGAAAAGCAGATTACAGAACCAGAATCGGGAAGGATAGATGCCAAGACCAGCGCCCGGATCTCTGGACTATGGCTCGGTTTTACCTTCTTCCTTTGGCTTATCTTTAGGTAATAGGGCTTATACAACAAATTCATCTAACAAGCACGAAGCAAGAAAAATGTATTTGGTAAACAAGGGTATGCTGTCTGCTTAGGGGTCAGGGGAGGCTCCCGGGGAGGCAGGAAGAAGAATGGTCTGACTTCGCCAAGAAATCAAACTGTGGAGGGGAGGTTCCAGGCAGAGAGAATGTCACAGACGAGCCCATGACAGACTTCAAGGACAACCATCAGGTAGGGAGCAGTAATTCAGGCTGCAAAACAGGGACAGACCCCATCACCCATGGCCACTTGAGTAAAGAGTCAGATTTTGGTCTCGTGGGCATTGGAGGTTGGTATCCCTCGGGGCCCTGACCCATCGCCCCTCCACATCAACCGTGAGGCCACATCGGCCTGGGAAGAACTGGTTTCCATCGCTGGTTGACAAGACGAGCAGGGCTGCAGTTCCAAATGGGTTGGAGGCTTCTAGCTCTCAGCTCCAAGCCAGCCGGTGCTACCGCGTAGAGCCATGCAGGCGCGCTGGAACCAGTCCTAGCCCATCCAGCAGGCATCGAACCTGTGGCCCCACGTCAGAAGGGGGCCGGCTGCCTTAAGGTGGGGGGGCGGCGCTGCCTCAGCTGCTCTGTTCCTAACAGAGCCTGGTATGAACAGGCCCGGGACCCCACCGCCTGGAGGTAGACCCAGCCACTGGAGGGACAGCTGCCACCGACGCGGAGTCCGGGTGTCAGGAGGAAATTAAAACAAATGACCCTGCCGCATTTTTTATTATCCATTCATAAAAAATACAAGAGCGAGATGGGAGAAAAATAGGTCACTTCAGTGAGATTTACAGTGACTTAGAAATCTAAACATCACCCGGAGGTCTTTGGACTCCATCTGGCTTCTGAAGGCCAGGTCTGCCTGACCCAGAAAGGGAAGAAGGAGTCGGCCCTCCGCAGAGCAGAGCGGGGTGAGGTTACTGGCCCCACAGGGAAACCCTTCAGCCACCCCCCTAGAATGACCCACAGATGCATCTACTCCCCACGTGGCAGGCACACCCCCAGTCATGCCACACCTTGTCTTCTCCCCTCCAATGGTATCCAAGGCCCTGCACTATTACCTGGCCCCAAAGGACTCCCAGTCCGATTCTACACCCTCACGTCCCTGCTCTCTGGGTCCCTACATTCCTGCTTCCTCTCCGGTCTTCCAACATTCTGTAGCACCCCCGCTTCCCCAGGGCCTTTGCATACACTCTTCTCTCTGTCCACAGCACTCTCCTCTGGAAACTTTAGTCACTGTCTCTTCCTCATTCCAGATCCAGGGACAAGACCCTCAGAGGCCCTGCATATAGAGAAGAGTATGCTCTACACTTGCCTGATCCAAAATAAGTAGAACAAAACCCACTACACTATTAAATAAGAGTAATGAAGTCTCCACAAAATCTTTATTGATTTGTTTATCTGTGCAACCTCTAACGCTTTTTTTTTTAATACCTTAAATCCAATTCTTGCAGAAGAACTTCTTTCTCTGGTGGGAGTGGCCCTGCCTTATCATTACCCTGAAGCACTAACTTGGATGCAATACAGTTCAGATCTCAGCCCCAATTCCACCACCTCCAGGAAGTTCTCCATGATATCTTATCACTACCAGCCCCAACACGAAGACCAGACACAGACCAGACACCTCTCAGCATTTTCACAGCACCACGTACCTTCCCCTACAAGCCCTTACCGCAACTGTGATTTCCCCACCGTCTGTATGATTCTCCAAGCACAACATCAGCTCCACAATGGGAACAATACCCATCTTGCTCACCATCATGCCTTGCCTAGAACAGAGCACATGCTCAAGAAAGAGCTGTTGAGCAAATAAATAGAACAGTAACAGCACGAATAAATCAGGGAGAGTGACTCACATCACAAACTCGATCATCGAGGAGCCACCATGGAGTTCCTGGGATGAGCCAATGCCCCCTAGGGAACTGAAACCATTCTTCCAGCAAACATTCGCAAGACACCTAGTATGTGCCGGGCCTCAAGGACACAAGGATGAATGACCTTCTCCTCCAGCCTCTCTGCCCAGAAGAGACAGATACATCCAAAACCCGTGAGAAAAGGGAGCCTCAAAGTGCTGGGGGGAAGCTAAGGAAACAGAGATGAACTTCAGAATGGTCCCTCACCTCCACGTCCCGTGTCCCCATGCTAACGCTTGGGTCGGGACAGTGCTGTCCTCAGCGGTGGCCCACTGTGGGGTAGAGCAGAGGCACATGGGGCTTTTCCTTGAAGAACACAGGATTATTAGGACTTGCGTTCCCCTCCGTGCCCAGCATGCTACGTTCTTTAACACAACACGCATTGATCAAGCTTCTACTCCATGTCTGGCATGGTGCCAGCTTCTAGGGACGTGGAGACCAGACCATGGTCCCTGCCCTCAACAAGGACCGTGTCGGGCTCGATGGCTCTCAACCACGTGCGGCAACGGCTCCCTTCGGGCCATTTTTTTTTTTAAAGTGCTACAATAATCAGAGAGGTTGCTACTGGCATCTAGTGGGCAAGACCAGGGGTGCCGACTGTCCTGTAAAGCAAGGACCGTCCCTCAGAACGATGAATTATCCTACTCAAATGCTACCCCAAGGTTGGAAATTCTTGCACAAATCTATCAGCTGTGAGCAAACCAACAAATTCTCCCTTGACTTGGATACAGCTGCTGAAGGCCCGTGTGCCAATAGAGGGCAAAGTCAAAGAATTTATAATCCCCCAAAGGGAGATCTGCCAGAAGTGTCCAGCTTCGGCCCCTAGAAAAACCCCAGCTCCCACCAAAACGCTCCTTCCCCTCTTCCCAGGTCCTCCCTGCCTCCACGCTTTGCTTCATGATCCCAAAGTCCTTACTACTCCATGTGTGGTCCAGGAACCCGCAGTATCTACGTCCTAAGCGCTGGTAGCAAATGCAGAACCTTGCCCCCCCCCCCCACCCCAGACCTGCCAAATTAGAATCTGCATTTCCACAAGCTCCCAAGCGATCCGCATGCACTGAAAAGTTGGAAAGCGCTGCTGAAGGCTATCCCAGGACAGCCTGCCTCGCACTTTTTGTTTGCAAACCCTCCTGGGGCAGAGCTGGAGAGGCAGCTCCTTCCACCTCTGTCCCATCCATCCCCGCCTCCTTCCCATGTTTCTTGCATCCTCAGTGAGAGATGCTGTAGAACCTTCCCGGACAACACACCAGGTGTCACGGGATGGGTGGGCAGCTCTTTTCTCCCTACTCAGCTGAAAGGAGGGAAAACAAGGGAGGAACCTTGCCCCCGGAACAGCCCAAACACATGTCAGCCTTAAGAACACAGCTGGGGAAGATTCACACTCATGCCCCAGCTAAGTCAAGGGGGTGACATGTCAGTGCAAGGGCACTCTTTTTGCTGTTCCTAAGGAGCTTGCTGGCCCTGAGAGGACCCAGAATGAGTATAAAATGAGGGCCGAAATGCCTTCCTCAGAACCACACCAACACCTGTGCTCCTATCCCCAGGCTGAACTCGGGAATGCTCTGGAATTTTGATCCAAGACTCATTTCATGCCTACTCTCCCAGGTAGACTCTAAGTTCCCAGAGGCAGCATGTGACTCTCTTTTGGAGAGACCTCAAGCCACAAAACTGATCTAGGCACAGTATCTGATACCCAGTAAATACTAGGGTTGTAATTGAAGAACAGAGTGGGATGGATGGGATGGTGTGGGATGGGATGGATGGGATGGGATGGGGTGGGATGGACGGGATGGGATGGATGGAAGGGATGGGTTAAATGGGATGGGGTGGGATGAGATGGGGTGGGGAAGGATGGGATGGGATGGTGTGGGATGGGATGGGAAGGGATGGGAAGGGATGGGATGGGATGGGATGGGATGGGATGGGGTGGGACGGGATGGGTTGGGATGGGGTGGGACGGGATGGGACAGGATGGGATGGGACGGGGTGGGATGGGATGGGGTGGGACGGGATGTGATGGGTTGGGATGGAATGGGATGGGGTGGGATGGGACGGGGTGGGATGGGATGGGGTGGGATGGGGTAGGACGGGATGGGACGGGATGGGATGGGGTGGGATGGGGTGGGATGGGGTGGGACGGGATAGGATGGGACGGGGTGGGACGGGGTGGGATGGGATGGGGTGGGATGGGACGGGGTGGGACGGGGTGGGATGGGATGGGGTGGGACGGGGTGGGGTGGGACGGGGTGGGACGGGGTGGGGTGGGACAGGATGGGGTGGGACGGGATGGGGTGGGACGGGATGGGATGGGGTGGGATGGGGTGGGACGGGATGGGATGGGATGGGATGGGGTGGGATGGGGTGGGATTGGGTGGGATGGGGTGGGATTGGGTGGGATTGGGTGGGATGGGATGGGGTGGGATGGGACGGGGTGGGGTGGGGTGGGGTGGGACGCGGTGGGACCGGACGGGATGGGACGGGGTGGGGTGGGATGGGATGGGATGGGATGGTGTGGTATGGGACGGGACAGGACAGGACAGAACATATGGAAGAGAACAGAATGCAAGAAAGGTTGGGCCCAGCCATGCCCCTTTCTTGCTATAGGCCATGGAAAAAGTGCTCCTATAGGGAGACATGTACAAGAATGTTCACTACAGCCAACAATTAGAAACAACCTAAATGCCCATCACCAGGGGACCAGCTACATAAAACTTTGGACATCCATGGTAGACACCGCCATGCAGCAGTTAATAAAGAATAAGGGAGACCTCTATGCCAATGTGCAAAACTCTCCAAGCCATAGTATTGTGTGTGGGAGGAAAAAAAACCCATTGCAGAATGATAGATCCAATAGAGTATCATTTGTTTTTTTAATAAAAAAATCAATATGCCCTTGTTTCTATGGATACACATACGTCATATTTCATCTAATCTAAAACCCCACAGGTTGTAAAAGACACTACTAGTTTGCACACCACTAAAAAAGAAAAAAAAAAAAAACCTGTCAATTAAACCATGACCAGCCACTAATTGTAGGATTCATCTCGACGACAGAGAGGTTTAAATGTGTCTCAGAATCTATGCAGCGCGGTATTATGCAAATTTGGAGTAGACGGTCTTCAAGCGGGTGGGCCAGACTAGGGACCGCAAATTAACGAGGGGGGGGGGGGGTGGCAGGACGAAGACTTTAGCCTTGTCTGCATCTGAAACTTTCCAGAATGGAATACATCTATGTGTTTGTGCCATTTAATAATCTCTAAACATGTTTTTTAAATAAAGAGCGAGGAAAGGCTCCTCCACCCCTCACTGAAAGGTGAGGCGATGCCGAGCGCGCTGGACGAGTCCATGAGTCACCGCAGAAACCAGGACTTTCCAGGGCGCTGGGCCAGGGTGGGGCCCAGGCGGGTGGGCGAGCGGGACGCGCCAAGCTCTGGGAAGAGGAGAGAAGGAAGCGCTTCTGAATGTCCAGTGGGGACGCGTCATGGAAAACAAGAAACAACAGGAAGGGAATTTGATTTGGGGAGACAATTCGTAATCGACTCACAGACTCACACAAGGCTACTTGGGGGGCCCGGGTTTGCCCCCCGAAACAGCTCCTTCATCTACCCTTGCTGCTCTCCACAGAAGCTGTCTGGAAAGTCATAATGCCATCCTGAATGCATCACTCACAAGGGATCTCCTTGGACTCAAGCTTCTAATTCCGCCTTAATATCCAATTCTGTGTGTCAGAGAGAGCTGAACCTCGGCCTGCAGCAGCCGCGTCACCTTGCCCTGCGCACAAATAAAAATAGCTTTGGTGCTCAGAGCACAGGTTCCCTGGCCTTATCCTCTGGGGGTCCCCGGAGCGGCGCAGCCAGCGAATGGAAACCACGCGCAGTATAAATACATAATGAACAAAGAGGCTCCTCGGAAGCATCCTTGACCTTCCTGCTTTCCTTGACTTCTCCCCTGCCATTGTCCCCAGTGAAGCCATAAATGGAATGACACTGTTGAGGGGGGTGACGGCCACAGAGTGCCTTCCTTGCCAATTTCTCCAGTAGTTAAGCAGTAAATGATGTTAATCGGAACGAGAGACTATTCCATTCTCCATGTATGCAAATAACCAAGTTTGGGCAGCTCAGGCCGTGATTTCAACAGCTCTACCTGCCAGGAGCCGGGGCCTCGCGGCGAACAGGTCCGCTCCTCTGTTCCCCTAATCTGTGGCCTGATGGGGAAAGACCGAGTCACGGTCTAGTACCACGTGCGAGGGAAAGAGAAAACCAAGAGCCAAAGGCCCCAGGGCAGCCTGACAGACCCCCACGCTCCAAGACAAACACGTGGTCCCAACGCCCCCAAACAAATCCACACAGGAAAACTTCTTTTATAAACTGGGGTTGAGGGGCGCCTGGGTGGCTCAGTGGGTTAAAGCCTCTGCCTTCAGCTCAGGTCATGATCCCAGGGACCTGGGATCGAGCCCCGCATCGGCCTCTCTGCTCAGCGGGAGCCTGCTTCCCCCTCACTCTGCCTGCCTCTCTGCCTACTTGTGATCTCTGTCTGTCAAATAAATAAATAAAATCTTTTGGAAAAAAAATTGGGGTTCATCTCTAAAAGTTGGCTTCTCAGCAGGACCCAAGCCAGCCCCAGGGGCAGGGGTTGATGCAGGGGGTGTTGGTCACCGGCCCCTCCAGACCCACCATCCTCCCTTCTCCACCCTGCCCTGCAACCCACCAAAGCTCATAGGCTCCTCTGCTCTGGGGCTCCTGTTAGGTTCAGCCCATGGTTCCGGCACAGACTGAGGGTAGGAGGGGACAGAGTGGGGTTTTTATTCTCCCGGCACGGTCCCTGGCTTGTCACAGGTTCCCCGTCACCAGGGAGCTCTGCGATGGTGGCAGCCTCCTCCGGGTTCCAGCCAAAGCCCTCTCCCTGCCCCGTTAGGTTCTCCAACATCCCAACATCACCAGGATGTCCCCAAAATGCTCCTCATCCCTGTTGGCCTGCCTTCGACCTACCCACCTCCGTAAAGGGCCCCTTATTAAATGCTCTTCAATTACCTCATTTGAATGTACCATCTGTTTTCTGCTGGGACCCTGACTATCGGGGTATCTTTTAAACAATTTTTAAGTAAATGTGTCGACACAAGGTGTTTGCAAAGATGGTGATAAAAAGCCGTTAGAGGATGCAGTGTAAAATATGTCATCAGTGAGAGTGACAGGAAATTTCAAAAAAAAAAAAAAAATCAGAGGTGAGGCAAGTGGCCCGTGGCAAAGGTGGTCAGCGGGCAAAGCCTCCTTAGGTACCCATGCCCCTGCCGCGCCTTCCGCCCCAGGCCCCTCCCTCTGTGACTCAGCACTTCTCCCTACAGCTCTACCACCCCTTCCTCAGGGAAACAAACCACCCTGGCCAGACCCCCCGAGATGCAGACTGTCCACTGGGGCTCCTTGAATCCCATCCCAGGGACCTTACAGTCCTCCCGTGCTCCCTGTGTGCATCCCAGGTCTTGTTACGCATTTGTCCATCTACCTCTGCATTATCCATCTCCCCTCGCCCGCCAGGACAAAAGCTTCCCGAGGGCAGAGTCCTGCTAATCCCTAACACCTTACTGGGGTTTGGCACACAGTAGGCACTTCATAAAAAACTAGAAGTCCAGCATGCAAAACATCCCTATCCCCTGGAAGAGCGGCGCACAACCTCTGATTTGTTTTATGGTCTCGGGAAGCAAGTGGGAAGAAGTTTCTGAGGCAGGAAGGGAGGTGTGCAGGAGGTGTGGCGTGGTGGCCTTGGAGAGGAAGGAGGCTCTTCTTCAGACCACGGGAGACTGTCCCCAAGAATCCCTGGACCTTAGCCACACACAGGAGAGACAAGTGGAACAACCTGGTACCACCCGCACCACTTCCCACAAATCATTCAATAGCTATTTCCTGAGCACCTACTGTGTGCTGAGCCCCGAGGTGGGCCAGAGACAGATCCAGAGCACACCACTGTTCTCAAGAGGGTCACCTTCTAATAGCAAAGCCCAGAAAGCAAATCAAAAGGCAAATGTCAAATAAAAAGAACCTCCAGAAAGGACATCAAAGGGGATGATGCGACAGACAGTGAAGGAGAACAACCCCGGCTGAGGAGTGGGGCCGTCAAAGAGGGCCTCCCTGTGCGGGGGCCACTGGAGCTAAGTCCCACAAGGAAGCAAAGGAGCGATCCTTGTGAAAACCTGAAAGAGCATCCAGGTGGAGAGGAAAGGTGGAACAAAGGCCCTGGGGCAGGAATAAGCAATCTCAAGGGAAGAAACAGGGAGAGGCCAGGAGAGGCAGGCCCACCGGGGTCCGTGAAATGGATTCATTCTGAGTGCACCAGGAGAGGGGCAGAGTCGGGCTGAAGCTGCCCTGGGAACAGATACTGGGAAGGAGCTGGCAGGCCACAGACTGATGCCAACTGTCTCTCCTCCCCGGACCCCCTACCCCCAGCCCTCAGCCACCTCCTTGCCACTTCCTCACCACTCAGCCCCTACCAGTCCTCCAAGGGGTCAGACCTGCTCCAGGAGATCTGGCCTGGTCACCCTCTGCCACTTGGCAGGCTGACACACACAGCAAATCACATGGCCAGGCGGAGACTTCCGGCATCCAGGGTGGTGGGGTAGGGGAGGCGCCCGGGTGTGTGTGCTCCCCCCAGGCCAGTGGCCACCCCCCCACCTGCCCAGCTGCCCCACAGCCCCAGTCCTCCCAGATGCCCCCTTCCCCAGAGCAATGATGTCATTCCCAACGGCAGCCAAATTCTAGCCAGTCAACTCCAAAATAAAACTGTTTAACACAAAATGAAGCATTTTATAATCCCCTGTATATTTTTTCCCCAAGCTGGCACGCACAGTGTTTAAAAACACTGCCAAAACACTCAACCAATAGTTCAGCTTTATTTTAGACCAGTGCCAGCGTTAAATTTCAGATTTCCTTGCTCTGTGCCGGTCCGGAAACCGCGGCCCCCAACCCGCACCCCCTGGCCCCTCCCCCACCCCCACGGGTACCCACACTCCCAGCTCCACCAAGCCTTTGCCACAGCATCGCAAGCAGCTGATGACTCCCTCTCTGAGACCAGGCCAGGCCGATCCCCTGCTGGCTGCACTCCTTGAACCACATGCCCCAGCCAGCAGGAGATAAATTTGGTTGATTTCTCGTTTTGTTTGGGGATGTTCTTTATTTTCGTGAGTTTAGGGTGTCATTGAAGGGTTGCCAATCACAGGATCTCGAGGCTTGGAGGAACCCCTCTCTCGGTTAATCTTGGTGCTCTAGGGACAGAACCAAGACCCATTCAAGGGGCCACAGGGACACTCACTCTGGCCCACATATAAAGAGCACCTTTATATGATGCCCTTGTTCCCCCTGGCTCCCCCGCTGCTTTGAACAGAGCTCCCACCGTTCAGCCCTGTGCATCTTTAAATTCTGTCTGGAAGTGATAGGAAAGCTATCAGCCACCGGATCACCATCAGAGGCAGCTGACCACTGCATAGGTGGGACTGGCCATGCTCACCACTCCCCAACCCCCATAGGTCAGGTCACCTACTCTGGACTCTGGTTAAATGGCATAAGCTCCTTCCCTCTCTGGGCTGATGCAGCCTGACAGCATTCACCACGCCCCCGCCCCCTCGCCCCGTTCTTCTGCTAGCAGCACCCTGATTTCCTCTGGGGAACATCTCTGGGTCTGCCATTTGGAGCACTCCATTCTGCCAGAGCCAAAAGCCAACACAGCTTCCATTCATCAGAGCCAGGAGACACAGGAAGACCGGGTTCCCAGGCCTTTGCCAGGGTCCCTGGATCTAGCCGCACCTGAAGCTAGTGCTGACTACATCTGCATTTTCTAGTTACCTGAGCCACTAAATTCCCCTACTCGACTGAGGTAAATTAGGGTTGAGTTTCCTGACACCAGCCACCGAGAAGCCAAACTTCCCAAACTGCAAGCGTGGCTTTGAGGACCACACCCCTCTCCATCTTCCCCCAAACCCCTCCTAGCCCTGATCTCTCCAGCAACATGAAGAACTGAGCTCTTGCCTCCCCGTCCTGCTTCTGCTGACACAGCTTCCGAGCACACTAACCGTTTTGGCAGGGAACCCGCTACTTGTTTTCCCCACTCACACTGCTAACACGGGCCTTGGCCGGCACTCAGCTACACCGCAGAGGGAACCGGCCGGTTCTTTAGAACAAAATAACTACATAGGGGTCAGTTTAGGAATCTTGTGGCCAAAGCCAGCGAGGGGCTAGGTGCTCCAGAAGGCTGGAAACCACTGCCCATTTCACTCATGACTCTATCCCCTGTGCCTAAAATAGTTCCCAGCTCATAGTAGGTGCTGTAAAAAGTGACCCTATGAATGAATGAATACATACCAGGGGGTGCTGTGGTTCTACAGAACACATTTTTCTTCTGAGCAGTAGTTTATTTTGTTCTTTTGGGCGCAGGGAGTTGTAGCCTAGGCAAGGGACACAGGAAAAGACCATTGATAGCTTTCAGCTCTAATAAAGGACTCTTGGAGAACAATACTTTCTCGTTGCCCCTTGTACCCCCAAACCAGGTCAGGATCCAGCTGGAGGCTATTCCGATCTTCACTGACAGGCATTTTCTCCAAGCTTTTCAAACCTCAAATTGGAGGAAACCAAGATTGAGACTCGGGAAACACAACTGTCAGGTCATGACGCCCAACAGATTGAGGAACCCACACGCATCTCTAAGAGAAGGCACCAGGGCTTCTCCGAGGGGCTCTGGTCCCTGTATCGTGACCATCAGTGATTGCGGTGTCAGGCAGGAGCAAGGAGGGCTGGACTAACAGAACTGTAGTCTTTTTTTTTTTTTTTTTAAGATTTTGTTTATTTATTTTGACAGACAGAGATCACAAGTAGGCAGAGAGGCAGGCAGAGAGAGAGGGGGAAGCAGGATCCCTGCTGAGCAGAGAGCCTGATGTGGGGCCCGATCCCAGAACCCTGGGATCATGACCTGAGCCGAAGGCACAGGCTTTAACCCACTGAGCCACCCAGGTGCCCCAACGGAACTGTAGTCTTGATGAGAAAAGGGATTGACCTGAGTGCACATAACGGACCTTGGGTTTGCTCAGTGACACTGAGATTTGGGGAGTATACATGTATCCATCAGGGGAAAACACTTCTTACTGAAATACCAAGAGAATAAAGAAAAACATTTTGGTATTGGGATTTTAGAATGCTTTATCTGCCGCCTCCTCCCCCTTGAAGCTGAAAGTGGGTGATAGGACTTGGGGTCACCCTGGGTTTCCCAGGAGCCCACACCGCAGACTGATTTCATAGCTTCCCCACACACACACCATCTGGGCACCTGAGCCACTGAAGCCTCAAG
Source organism: Meles meles (assembly GCF_922984935.1). NCBI lineage: Eukaryota > Metazoa > Chordata > Mammalia > Carnivora > Mustelidae > Meles > Meles meles. The sequence continues at coordinate 33,215,456 of NC_060084.1, read as the reverse complement.
GCCAGACCCACCCGATGGCTGCCCGGCCTCTCTCCAGCCTGGGCCCAAGGCTGGACACGATGTCCTGGAGCCCCAGCAGCCGGGGGTTGCCTCCAGGATATGACTTGCTTCTCCCAGAACTCTGCCCCCAAAGGGCCAGGATCAGGGAAGGGAGGGCGGGCCAGCTTCTGTGGGACCCCCCAGGGAGGGGCACAACTTCCAGGAAGTTTATAAGAATTCAAGTGCCCTAGTCCCTCTTCCGCAAGAAGCAAACAAAGAAAACGTCCAGTCCAGATGATGTGAGGTTTGTGGGTCCAGCCCCCGTCCCCTGTCCGTCCTGGGAGCTGCACTGCCTCCCAGGTATTACCAGCCACCTCCTGGGGAAAGGGGGGGGGCACACCCACGAAGCCACCACCTCCCTGTGTGACCTTAGACAAGTCCTACCTCACTGAAGAGCCTGGCCCCGTCCCGGCTTTCAGACTGCCTGAGGGCACTCTACATTGACCGGCTTTATGCACCAGCTATGTTGAGAATAAGGGTTTGAGAATAAGGTTAGAAGGCGCTGAGCTATGTGATCTTTCAGGAAACTGCCTCCCTAACATTCTGTGATGAGATCGCTAGATCCCACCAAGAGCAAAGTGAATGGACTTAACATCGGTGCTGGGCTATGTGGCATTTGAATCAACGATTAAGCTCCTCCAAGTTTGCCCACATGTCCCTCCTTCCTCCTACAGAAGACATCCTGGGAGCGCACTCCCCAATTCTCAGTCCCAGGGGTCTAGATGGAGGAGGCTCCGACTCCCACCAGCCCGAGCCTAGCTACTATACAGGGCTGTCTCCCCCCACCCGGCCTCAGGGACGCTCTCGGGGATAAGCCTTGGTCCTGGCGGCTCCTCTACGAGTCAACCTGAGGACTTCTGTCCTGGCCATTGGAAAGAGGCTGCTCTTTCTCTGAGGAAGGAGGAGGGATTCTGGAGGCAGCACCCCTGCCACTGAACACCTGGGTATGGGATTTGTAGAGACAATCTTGAAGCCTGTCCTCGGAGGGTCATGCTTGAAGCTAGCCTTACTTCTCAGCTCCCTGAGCCAATGATTCTGCACTTTTTTTTTTTTTTGGCTTGTCAGCTGGAGTTGAGTATACAGACAGAACGTTAATTGAGGACCTACTATGTGCCAGGCAACCCAAAGGATCATGGCAACTTCACTTCCAGTTAGATTATACATTCCTTGTTAATAGAAACTCTGTGTCTCTGTCTCACACACACACACAAACACACACACACATAGCCCCAGACTCACAGTAGGTATGGTACCACAACCTCCTCGCATGACATCTACCTTCTAGAAACTTCCAAGCTGGAATGGATGACAGCAGACCAGGCCCAGAAATACACACGCAACCAGCCTGAACACCAGCTTGGGGTTTGTCTTTTCCTCCCAGGACCTTGAGGTCCTGCTGGGTGTACATCCTGGTCCTAACAACAGGAAACCAGCGGAAGGTTCGGCTGCTGCCAGGGAAGGAGAGGAAACCAGGATCCAGAGTGGGCCAGTCCCAGGCCAGTCCTTTTCACTCTCCCAAGGCCTCTCCAGGGTCCCCTCACTGAGGCTCATCCCAGGGGATGTTTGCAGCAGACACCTTCCCCGTGTTGGGCACCACACCTGAATTCCACTCTGGTCCACCACCAGACACAAAAAAAAATTCACCCTTGGGCACATCGAGGTAGTCAGGCTAGCTGGGTGGGACAGTAGGAAAAGATGCTCCCCACTTTGGAGAGCACTTAGAAGCCTTGGAACACACCCATGGACACGCTATTTCCCGCGGAAACCAAGAGACGTGTGGATTCTTCCCACCTTGGCCCCTGCCTTCTATATTGTTAGATGTGGTGTCTGATTTCTGGAGAGACCTACAGGCCCCACAAAGGTGATAGCAGCCTTTGCTCCACATAATCAAGGCAAGGGGGACACATTCTATACCCCTGCAGGCCTCCCAGGAGGCAAAGAATGATGCCAGCACCTAAAACCAACTCCCCTCCACAGGTCCGCCGGGAGCCAGGACCTGGACCCAGGGCCCGAGCCCAGAGAGAACCACGGCCCCAGGCACCTCCTAGCAGGGGACTCGGAGGGCAGGGAACAGGCAATTTAGGGAAGGTTCTGGTCTCACCATGGGCCAGGCAGACCCAGACTGGCTGGCTGCTCACCATGCCCATCTGCTTTCCTCCAAAATGGCAGCGCACTCGCAGGCCAGCACAGAAAGGCAGCACCCTCTCAAGAGAGGTGTGGGCACGATGTCTATATTCGTGGAAGCACCTTTTATTTATTTACTTTCTCTATTATTTACTTATTTATTTTTGAGACAGAGAGAGCAAGAGCGCCCACAAGGGGGGTGGAGAGAGGGGCAGAGGGAGAAAGAGAATCCCCAGCAGACTTCCCGCTCAGCGCAGAGCCCGGCACGGGGCTCGATCTCATGACCCTGAGATCACAACCTGAGCCGAGCCTGAGAGTCAGACGCTGAACCGACTGCACCCCTCAGGCACGCCAGGAAGCATCTTTTAAAGGCCCTGGGAAAGCCCCCTTTAAATAGGCCACCTAGGGGATGCCTGGGTGGCTCAGTTGGTTAAGCAGCTGCCTTCAGCTTGAGTCAGGATCCCAGGGTCCTGGGATCAAGTCCCGCATCGGGCTCCTTGCTCAGCATGGAGCCTGCTTCTCCCTCCGCCTCTGCCTGCCACTCTGCCTGCTTGTGCGCACTCTCTCTCTCTCTCTCTGTCTCTGACAAATAAATTTTAAAAATGTATAAAACTCTATTAAAACAATTAAAAAATAAATAGACCACCTAGGACTCGGCACCTTACAAGTCATGGAATGCTTTTGTGACATGAATACCTTCTTCGCTGTGTTACCTTTCATGGAAATAAACAGTTCCTCCATCCCCAGCACCCAGAAGGGTTCCTATACACAGTACATACTCAGTACTTGTTTGAAGAGTAGATCGTCTCTTTCTTCTGTAACTCCCTCTGCTGATGATGCATTAATTGAAGACCTACTATGTCCAGGCATCGTTCATGGAGCCTTTCTTTTTACAGCCTCACACCTAAGAGCCCTTGACCCGTGGCATTGCCACAGGCTGCCTTACGATTCAAAGCTCTTGCCCCACAGAGGCTGCGACCTCCCTGGGGACAAGACCCGCAAACGCTTCTTGAACAACTGCTACGTGTTCTAGCGATAGGCCAAGGCCACCCTGGGGACAGAGAGGAGAACAAGACCCCACATCTTGGCATCGAGGCTATATGTCCTCACTGGCACAATGGGCTGGTGAACATGTTGGTCTTCGCCAATCTGGTAGGTTAAAAATGGTAGGTAGTTTCTTGTGGGCTGAATTACCCGTTCTCGGGGCACCTGAGTGACTCTTAATTTTGGCTCCGGTCATGATCTCAGGGTTGTGAGATGGAGCCCCACATCACTGGGTTCTGCCTGGGGTCTGCCTGAGATCCTCTCTCCCCCGGCGTCTGCCCCTCCCCCCACACCCACTGGGACACCCCCACTCTCACTCTCACTCTCTTGAGCTCTCTCGAGCTCTCGAATGAATAAATAAATCTTAAAAAAAAAAATGTATGGTTCTCTTCTCCTAAAGAAGGTTTCTCCCTAAATGTGGAAGAGCTCACTAATACATCGTTTTCCGGTTCCACTTCAGTCCTTTGCACGTGGGGGATATTCAAAATATCTGAGGATCAGAGGGGCAGCAACCGTTCTGAGCAGGGGCTGGCCTCAGGCAGCCCAGACTTTGTCCTGCTTTCCTGCCGATGTATTGGTTCTTTTCTTAGTGTTGGTAGGAGTTTCTTACACATTAAGGAAAAATATTTTTTGCCCGTGATACATGTCTTTGGTTTGATTTATCACGGTTTTGGCTATGCAGAAATATTCTATTTTTGTGTGGCCGAATATTTGACTTTTGTTTTATGGCTTCTGGGTTTACGGTTATATTTAGAAAAGGCTTCCCCACTCTGATCCTCTCCTATTCTTTAAAACCCACTTATGTTTTCCTTTAGTCTTTTCAAGTCTTCGTTTTCTGTTTAGATTTCTGATCCAATTGGGATTCATTTTGGCTTTTGGAGTTGAGGGATCCAACTTCCATTCCCGGGATGGCTCCACACCACCCCAATCCCGATAACTGAATGACCCATCTGTCCTCCGCCGATATACACTGACCCCTCTCATACACTACGTTTCCAGTTCGGTTCACATCCCTTTCCGCTTTCTTTTCCGGGCCTTCATCTCTCCCACACCACTCAGATTCCTAGGGCTTCGGAACGTGTTCTAAAATCTGGCCTGGTGACCAGTCCTTCCCATCACTTCTCTCAATCAGGATCTCCCTTCTTCTCCCTGATGCCTCTCCTTCCTAACGAACTTTAGAAACAGCTCTTCCATTTCTAAACAAATCCCACTGTTACTTTCACAGGCTAACCCAAAGTTAACAGGTTCACCGAGGGGAAACTGACCTATTTACGATATTGAATTTTTCCACCCAAGAAGAAGGTCTGCCTCTTCGTTTAGTGAAGTCTTTTGTGTCCCTCCATAGCTGATATTGCTGGCTTGTTTGTCCTCTCCAAACATTTTAATGTGGCTTCCCGGGTCTGTTGCCTGCTCTTTATACCTTCCGTGACTGCCGTGAGCAGGAGCCTTCCTTGCTCCGTGTTTTCTAGCTGGATGCTGTTTGCATGCAGGAAAGCTCTCGATGTGGGGGGATTAATTGTGCTCAAGCCCCCAGGCCTTTTGCACTGCGAGACGCCGGCTGACACCAAGGTGCCATGCAGGCTCCCCGTGGGCAGAAGGAGCTCACGCCCTGCACCTGTGCACTTGGCAGTGCACTGCCCTGCGGCTGCCGGTGCCGACTCCACTCTGCCCAAATGGAACCAGTACGAGGGGCGCCCCAAGCAATGAGGCAGGGACCGCCCCCACCCATGCTGTCGGAGCGAGAAAGGGCCTGAGCCGGCGCACAAAGGCAAGATCCCGCCAGCCGGCGGACAGGAACGAGGCTGGCAAAGATGCCAGCCTTCACGCAGCCCCAGCCCCGTAATTAGGGCCCACAGGTCACTCTGGCCACAGCTGAACAAACCAGGGTGTAATTAACTTTCCACCCAGCCTTTTACACAGCAGCATTTCACCTTCGCCAGAAAAGGCGGGTCTGCCTTTCTGAAGGGGCTGGGGAAACACGCCTCGGTCCCAGTCCTCAGGAAGTGGGGGCAGCCAAAGGGGGAGCAGCAAAATTAACCCACAGGGAGCATATTCTTTTGCTGTTGCTATTTGAACAAATCCCTCTCCATCTCCATCGTTGTTTTGTTTTTTTGTGTTTTTTTTTTGAAGTTGAGCATTCAAAAAAGCTGTGTCTGTCTGGAATTTAGTTGGAAATCATTCACTGTCCCCAGTCTATGTTCTCTGGGTGAGCTGTTCAGACCTCGAGTCTTAGCTCAAGCTCTGTAACCTTTACCAAGACCCCCTAACTCTCTGAGCCTCAGCTGCCCAATGTGTAAAATGGGGATGAACGGTGAAAAACAGATTCTCCCGGCTGGGACCATTAGGAGGACTAGGTGGCCTCATTCTTTCATCCAACAAGCACGTATTAAGCACCACTGTGTGCCAGGCACTGGGCTAGGGCATAAGAGGGAACAAAACAGACATGGTTCTTGTCCTCATAAAGCTCAAAGTAGTGGGGGAGACCAGCGATGAACAAATTAAAAATTATCACTCAGGGCGCCTGGGTGGCTCAGTCAGTTAGCGTCTCCCTTCAGCTCAGGTCATGATCTCAGGGTCCTGGGATCGAGCCCCGAATCAGACTCTCTGCTCAGTGCCCAGTCTGTTTCTCCATCTCTCGCTGCCCCTCCCCACCACTCATTCACTCTCTCTCAAATAAATAAATAAAATCTTAAAAAAAAAAAAAAAAACTATTGCAGAATAACCACAGAATCTGACCCATATTGTGTACTGGTCAGGGGTGAGGTCGTGGGGAGGGCAATCAGGGAGGCTGCGGCCCACACGTGGAGCCCTGGAGGGTGGCAGGGACCCTGTGTGCTTCAAGGATGCCTCTCTGTGCCCAGTGAGGAGCCTGGTCTGCTTCGGAGATCCCCGAATGCTGCCTGGAGGAAGAAACCAATGCTTGGCTTCAACCTGGTCCTGAAGACAATTTCTAGTCTACAGAGCAAGTGCCTAGACAAGCCCAGAGTTAGAAACCTCAGTCTTTCTAAAGAGACTCCATCTGCCTCTCCCTACCAACGATGAAAACCCTCATCACACCCGTGGTGCCTTTAGCAAAGAGGCTAGGGATCTCCAAAAGCTTGTCAGGTACTCCAGCCCTGGGGACCTGTCAGGTTCCACGACTGGCACAGTGCACACCCCTGCCGACAGCCCAGTCCTGACAGGATGAGGAGCGTCCCTACTAGAGTGAGATGTAAAACATTACAACAGCACAGACCCAGCACCCAAATGTCCTCGGGCAGTCAGCCTCATTAATTTGGGCCAAAGCAGCAGTCAGTCTAAATCACAGAGTCTCCTTAAAAGGTAGTCTTCATACCAGAAAGCCGTAAAACGTTCCCCCTGAATCCAGACTGAAGGTCCACAGCTGACCTGCTTCAATGAGCACATAAAAAATTGGAATCAGCCCCTGGGTGAATCAAACCTCTCGTACCTGTTTCCATGGGGCCCCGGGAAGTTCCCAGAGATAGTTTCTAAAGCAATTGAAGTCCTCTGGGCTTCTAGAAGATGATGAAAAACACCCCCTTTGCCACCGCTTCTAGGGTCCACACGTGCTTGGCCGACACGTCACAAACTGGGTCAACGTGAACTTAGCTCACTCCCTGCTGTGACACCGTCCCAGTGAGCGGGGCCCCAAGTAAGGGGGAATTTCTAGCATCAGTTCAGAGAGCCACCAGACGCTCTGGCCATTTCCTCGCCCGGGGCCCACAAATGAGGCTCCGTGAGGCACAGACAAGCCCATCACTGGGATCAAGTCAGCCCCTGTCCGTGCCGTGGTAGAACTCCTCATCTCCCGGCGGGTGGGTCTAGATTGCATATTTTTGTAGTGTGTGGACACAAGACCACCCACCCGAGCTTTATCTGCTTGAGGGTTGCTATCTTCAAAAAAGAGGGCTCCCCCCCCACCCAAAAAAGGGATAATGGAGAAGATCACATCGCAGCCTGGGAATTCATTCAGAAAACGTTCAGCAACAAACGCAGAATGCAAAATGGCATGGGCCCCCCACACCAGACCTGCAAACATGGCCCCCGGTGGGCCGGGTCTGGAGGAAAACAAGGAGGAATCAGCTCCAGGGGCGTGAGCAGCCACAGAGCTGATGGCTCTTGGCTTATCTCATTTCGTGTCCTCAGAATGCCATGTTTGATGCCCTGTGGGTTTAAGGCTGGTTTCTCCTCAGATGCGAATGAGAGACAGTGATGCAGAAAGACGGAGAAAGAGAGAAAGTGGGAGAAAGGAAGAGGTCTGGGTTCTGAAGTCCATGGTTCGACAGCCTCTCCTGGCCCAGCAGAGCCACTCCTGAGAAGGGACAGTGGAGAGGGGACCTTCCCAAGCTCCAGAATCTCCTCAAGGGAAGGTTTTTCAGTGCAGAGTTCCGGGGGTCTGTCCTGCCTCTGCACACCACCAATGCCATCCTGACAGGAAGTGCCCCAACCCATCTTCCGTGGTGAGCTTCCCACCACCTCAGAAAATCTCCAAACCTCAGTGACTTCCCAGATTCTGATGAAACCAGGCACTGACCCACCCCCACCGCCACGGCCACAGAAAGACACAGAAAGAACCAAGAGGTCACCCGGCTAAAGCAATTCTTTAAAAGAACCACATTCAAGATGGCGCCCCACAAACACACCCCACCTCCCCAGGACACACCTGCTTGGTGAGGGGGTGTCTCCACATTCAGGCAGTGACTGCTCCCAGCAGGGAATGACTGAGGATGAGTGCTGTTCACACCCAAGGCCTAATTCCGATGCCCGGAGGCGCAGACAATAGGATTGACAGGTGGCGCTGCCCTTAGGCCCCAAATTCTCAAAAGCAGAGAGGGCTCCTGCCTTCCCTCCAAACAAGACTTGTTTGTTCCCTCAGAAACATCTGCTGAGCACCCAGAGCCCGCCCAGCCTCAGCAGAGCGTGGTCCTCTCTGAAATGGCCTTTGTCAGGCTGTTGAGGGTCCACCTTTCCCTCCAGGGGGACAGAGTGTCCACACTGCCCACCTACCCCATCTCTAGTCTAGCGGCTGGATGACCAATGGTGAGCCTCCAGCAGCCCCCGAGCCTGGCCCGGGAGGACTGCTATTGCATCTTTGTGCCAGTTCCGAGTTTTTAAAGCAGAAGCCAATTATCACACGTCCCAGTATACAGGCCAATATATATTAAGACTTTTTAATGTGGACCACTCTGACTGGAGTGGGTATCAGAGTCCCCTCAGACAGGCCCCAATGCCCACCCCCAGTAGTTCCAAAAACATCTCTGGGGACACAGTGGGAAACCATGGCAGATCAGAGAGTGTGCAGGCGGCCGAGGTAAGGACCTGCTTTGAATAACACGCATAATTCCCAGGGGTTTATCCTGTCACTGGGTAATCCTTAGAACCTAAGGCCTGAGGGAAAATCGCTCCTGACGTTCTTCTTCCATGTCAGGGAGACTCTCCCAGACTGGGTCACACCTTTCCTGGGCGGTAATGAATTTCTCAGGGATGCTATTAGGCAAGGTCGTTTCCCATACTCTTTTAAGGAATTTCTGACTCCCTTCCGATGCCCCAGAGCTTAGGGATTCCTGGCTCCCACGTCCCCATGGAGGTCATTAGTGGGGTCCTACTAGGAAGCAGGCGGGAGAGTCAGTGGCTGAAGGCCCCACAGACAGAGCCATCATGATGTCAACCAGGCTGCAGCAATGGAGACAAGAGAAAGCCACTGGGAAAAGAAGCCTACCCAGGACTGAAGCACAATTAGTGACCACTTCCAGCAAAGAACACCAATATTCAGCCTTGAAGCCTCACGTTGGCCCTTCACCACCCGGAAACAACACCATTCTCGAAAGTGTGGAAAGAGACAAGAGGATCTCCTTGGTTCTGAAGAACTGAGGGGTGCTGGGCATGGGGCCTCACTCTGAGAGCCATGGAGACTCAACGCAGCATCACTTCCCAGGGGTCCCTGAGGGGCCCTGCAATGGTGCTAGGTGAGCCCCAAGTATTCTTTCACACTTCAAAAATACAGAGTATTTTCAAATTTTTAATTAGAAGATCAATTCATTGATTGGTTTCCAAGTCAGGAACAATATTTCATTCCCATATCATTGATACCACCTCAGTTCTGGGCTAAATCAAGAAAGATACAGGCCATCTACTATTTTCTCAAGCAGGATGAGCATATACAGCCCAGGGTCCTGAAGAGGTCCTGGCTCGGCCACCAAATCCCTAGGTGACCTCGGTCAATCACCGCCCCCTCTCATGCCTCAGTATTTCCCCTCAGGAAATAGGGGGGCCTGAAAAGCCAACCCCATATATCCTCCAATTCTGATCCTAAGCTTCTAGGTTGGCCATCGCCTCTGCCTGTGGTTGAAATAGGACAAATTCCAAATGACTGGGGTTTGGTCTGCTGAGCCCCCGAAAGTCCAAAACTGTAAGAATCCTCTTGGGTCCAGTGTTTTTGGTTATCTGTTTCCTCCAGAGGCTGAAAACAGTGGATTTTGTCTCACCAAGTCTGTGCAGGTACAGCCGTCACTAGAGGGAGAGTCATAGTTCCCCCCAAACACTTGGCTTTCAAACTTCTAAAAAGGCATGTAAGGTAGAAGAAGCTAGAGTTTTGAGCCCCAACCTACTTCCTAGCAGCAATGGTTCCCCTCGCCCCAAAATAGGAGACAGGTTCCCTTTGGAATACTGTCCAAGATTTTAGTTCCTCTCCCCACAACCCAGCATCCAAAGCCTTGCAACCAAAGACACAGTGGAGAGGGATGTCGGACCACAGATGATCTGGACTCCCCGCTCGGGGCCTGAAACTATGTCAGCCCTCTCCCCCTTTAAGCATGGCTGCCACACCCAAGGCAATACACAGGCCCCCATTCTCCCACTCCATCCACCCCACAGGATCCAGACACACAAACACACATGTCTCATGATGCCTTAAATCGCTCCCATAAAACCGTGGCCTTGGGCCCTTTCTCTGAGGCTTCCAGGTCACAGGAAATAAGGCCACAGTCAGGTCTGGCAGAAGAGCTCCGAGCCACCTCTCCTCCTCAGAGATGCAGGTGGCTGAGCACAGGACTGGAACCACGTCCCTTTCTGGAGGGGCTCTTGTCGGCCTTTGAAATTCACCCTGTCCCATCCAAGCTCGACCTCAGAGCTCACTCCTTCATGCGGCTTTCCACACTTAAGCTACTTAACTTTGCACTAACAACCTCTTAATTGCTGGGTTTCCAAAAGGCCTTGCAGAAATCCAGGGTGCAGACCCTACCTGCTTCGGGCTCACACTCTAGAGATGGCAGATTGGGGGGAGGAACGACCGGGCTCCTCCCCCGACTCCCTGCCTGCCAGAAATCTGTTGCTTTTATTTTTAATTTTATTTAAAAGGCGGATACAGGGTACCCAAGACACCACAATAAAATGACATTAACTGTAAAATTACATTATTAATTCTTTAATCTCACTTGAGGCTTCAAGCTGTTGCTATGTCCAATTATCCGTATAACCACCTGTCAGAATCCCGGCGCTATTTAACATTACCTCCAGGACAGCGGTGGGCCCGGTGGTCCGTCAGGTCTGCCAGACACTCGAAGTCCTGCTGACAGTGATCGCAGGTGTAAATTGACTCATCCTCCATGTCTTCATCGTCCTCATTTCTCTCCTCTTGACTTGTCACGCTGTTCCTGTCTTCCAGCGCACGGCTGGCTTTCCGATCACACTCCGGCTCTCCTTCCAGGCCTCCTGCCAACAGGAAGAATACAGTCCATGTCAGCTGACGGGGTCTTGGGAAAGTGTTTTAAAAGAATCGCCCGGCATTTATTAAGATACATTTAATTACTCTACCTCCCAGGGTCCATTATTCTTGACACTTCTCAGTATATTAATATATGGGGTTTTTTTGTAGCATGCAGTGCCATAATTCTCAACTAGATTCTTTAATTCTTGGTGCAAATCTTCTAGGGGGATTTCCTGTCATCTCCCCCCTGCGCATGGATGCTGGGGGTCATGACCCATCACAGAGGTGAAAATGCCTTCACATTTTGTCTCCTGAAAACCCAACTCTCTTACACACTTCTCCAGAGCCTCCATCCGCTGCTCCTAAAGCACCTAAACATTTCATTTCCCCCCAGAGTCCTGCAATTTAAGAGCAAGGAAGATCTCTTAGCCAAGTTCCCCAGCCACACGGCTAGCCTCCCAGGGTGGTGATGTCGGCTCAGTTCTTTGCAAAGATGTCCTGATCCTGGAATCAAGGAAACAACGTGTGTTTGTAAAACCACAGATAGTCAAATCCCAAACTCAACTGCTCCTGAGCCTCCACTCATGCCCTGAAATCAGTCTAGACAGTGAGAACCAGCTTTGGAATCATCCGACTAATTTCTGTAAAATAAATTCCTATTCTGTGCTTAGCACTATGCAGACAAGTGGCCAAACTGTACAGGAAAATGAGTTCATGACCATAATGATGCCTTGTGTTTCATGTAGTGCTCCACATGCTTCTTCAAAGCCTCAATTACATATGCATAGCCCCCTCTCCCAGGCTTGCACATCCCAGAGCTAAGTGGGGCTCACACAACCGTGTAGTCCTGCCCCTGCCCACAGAGCGGGGCAGTCTTGTTATTCCCATTTCATAGGTGAGGTACCTGACACCTAGGCAGGGGGATCCGATATCCAGAGCACCCGAAAGACATTTAACTCAACATCCTAACTCCTGTCTACTACCCTTCCCTGCACAGCTGGGAAATGGAGCACAGCCTCAATCTGAGAGATTAATAGGGCACATCAAGAACTTGTAAACCAAAGTGCAAAAAAATCATGGTAAATAAAACACAGAGACAATATCAGTAATCCCAACAAATGTCAGTGGATTAAACTTCTTCATTAAAGTACAGAGACTTGAACTGGGAAATCCACGGTCTGTCCTGGAAAACAATCTAGCCATCCAGAAACCAGCACTGAGGTGAGGTGAACTCAAGAGAGAAATCTCTATTAAGTGGAAGAACCTCGTTGCAAACATACACGCATATGTAAAGAGGTGCGTGAACCCGTACGTGTGCACACGAGCGTGTCACATAAAACACTGCAGTGACAGCCAACACCTTCCACACACAACCTCTAAACCCCCATGGACCAGTTGCCAAAGCAAGAAAGAAAAACGAACCAAAGAATGCATTCGATTCGAGGTGGAAACCAGAGTCCTGTAAATATTTCAATTTAGAAACAGATAATGTTGTAAGGGCTCTATTTCTCCCATCTGCACAAAACGCACACTTCCAAGCACCCAACGTCAGGAACCTGTGAACACAAATCAGCTCATTGGAGCGCCAGCTGCCGCCTTCCGTGGCGGGGAACGTGGCCTGACACGCTGCTTGCAACAGCTCGGAGGCAGTAAAAATCAATGTTTCCATTTGTGGCCCATCACAACATCTCTCTTCTTACCAATTAAGGGATGTACAATTTTTAGGTTCTTCTATGATCAGAACACGCCAACTCCCGGCAATATAGAAATCCCATTAAAAGCCAGGCAGCATATTTATCTCAGGAAATCTGATCGGCTGCTGCTGTGGCGACAAGAAATAGAAAGCAAAGAAATGAGAAATATCATTTGGAGCCTTCGATATTATAAGTCATCACACAACCACGGTTACACAGGCAAGCGCCCGTCTCTGAATTTCCTAGTTTACTGTCTGTTTCCTTAATAATAATAAAAAAAAATGTTCTGAAGTGGTGGGGGGAGGGGGCGGGGGAGAAGCATCATTCCAGCTTTATCTACCACACCAACTCTCCAGATAGTAAGTTACGTTCGGCACCACGCTTGTGCTACTTTACTTAACACACAATTTAATAGACATATTTAAATTATCCCCTTGTTACTTTTTTTTTTTCCTGGCCCTATTTACTTGGCAGCACTTTCCATAATAGCTCATCTAATCTACAACTGGAACCACAAACATTACAATGCATTTGATCTCTTTAAATCTGGTACATCCTGTTGACTCAGGAGTAGATAAATCAGAATGTCAACCCTTGGGTTTTTATAAGGCAAAAACCCATAAAGTCATCCAAGAGTATAAATCTGTTTTAAGGAACTGTCACCTCCCCTGCCACTATCTACTAATGGGAAGGCAAGGTGGCTGTGCACAAAGGGGCAGGGGAGGGGAGGCAAGCAGAGGTGGGGGCCCCCCATCCTCTGAGGTCCCGGGGAGGGGGGTGGGTTGCACGGCTCGCCAGCCTGCCCCTCGGGAAGCCGGAGAGAGAAGACCAGGGGCCTGAAGAAGCTGGGAGCAGGACCCCCCTAAAGACCCAGTCCTGGAGGGGCCATCTGCAGCAGCAGCAGAATCAGGACCTCAAAACAGGAAGTCCTCCATCCGGCTGGGCTTTCCTCCCCGCAAAGCACTTTCATTGCCCGCAGTCCCTGACCCTCACACAAGGGGAAAAGAGTAAACGGTGCTATTTTTCCATTTGCAGAGGAGGAAACAGAGGCTCTAGGGGGTCATCCAGAGCCATGCAGGGGACTTCTGATGTGAAGCAGCACGCCCTGCCCCCAGGCCTGGGGTCTATTGGAGCCCTAAGCCCCCGAAGGCCCAGGAGGGGACAGCTCTCACAGAGCCATCCCCTGCAACACTCTTGGGGTCTCCTCATTTCCAGGCCCTCCTGGAGCAGCTACTCAGGAAGCCTGCAGAGACTGAATGAATGGATGGATGGACACTTGCTTCTGCGGTGATCCAGCGCGAGCTCATCAGGGGGCGGCCCTGCCCGACCGGGGTCTTGCCTCCATCCAGCCCTGCGGATCCTTGCCCGAATGAGCACAGAGAAGGCAAGAGCTCAGAGGCTGCCACCAGCCCTGAGTCCCCACCCCAAGTCCTGCCCCGAGTTTCTGACACTGATCTCAGGGCCCAAACAACAGGTGACCTGCTGGTCTCTCCAACCACCCCTCCCAGAAGAAGCGAAGTCAGCAGGCTGAGCAGCTCATTCTTCTCCCCACGGGCCTCTGGGGCTGGGAAGGACTTTCGGAGAATAAGCCCTGGAAGCTTTTCCCTCCCTCAGCTCCACCCCAGTCCTCCTGGGGGCTGACTGGGAAGGCCAGAGCTGAGCAGGTGTGATTGGGGAACCTGGGGGTCACCGAGCCCGTGGACAGAGCTCCCCACCTCCCCAGCCCCACGCTGCCCCTGGACCACTCACAGCCTAGTTGCTCTCGGACGTGCACACCCTTGTGCACACCGATGTGCATTTGGGCCCTCCTCTGGCCAGGAGTCCACCAAGAGCAGCTACCACTTCTGAGGCACCTGCTGCATGCCAGGAACCTTCTCTGAGGACACTGGTGCAAAGCAAGGCCACCAGGGACAGGTTTCAAACACAGCTGGGTATTACCCCGCAGCCACACAGACCTTCTTTCAATCCCTTCAACTACAAGTTTGTTCCACCCTTGCTCCCCCAGGACTCTGCCCCCAGCTAACAGGGATCCCTCCAGGCCTGAGCACCAATGTCACATGGATCCCCAGTCCTCCTTCCCCAGAGTGCCTTTCCCTTTGGCACAATGTGCACTCATGCTTTCGTGGATTAACTTTCTTCCTCCCCCGCCCACCCCGTGGCACCCTGCACTTTCCAAAGACTGCACCAGCAACACCCCCCATCCCACGTGCTCTTCTGTAGTGAGACCCTGCACTCCCCCATCAGGAAGAGAGATCTAATTCCCCTCCACGATTACCCTCTTGGCTGGCTGGCCACAGTGCCTCCCTTGACATTAGAATGTAATGGAAGCAATGTTCGGGGATTTCTGAGGCTAGGTCAGAAGGATTGCAGCTTCCACAGGATCTCCTGGTCTCTTGGGACACTACTGAGTAGATCATGGCTGCCATACCACAAGAAGCCCAGGCCACATGGAAAGAGTGTAGCTGCTCCAGTGGACAGCACCAGCAGAGCCCCCCCAAAAACTGTACCAAGTGCCAGCCATGGGAGTGCGCCATCTTGGATATCCAACCCCAACGAGCCTTCAGATTCAACTCACTCGGCAAATACACGAGAAATGTCAAGGGGACCCCCAACCAAGTCCACCCCGCTCACAGAACTGTGTGAAATAATAAGCGTTGCTTTTAGTCCATTGAGTTTTGGGTGGTTTGTTAGAGAGCAACAGACAGCAGGAAAGCTCTGTAACCAGACCACAAGCTCCACAACGGCAGGAGCTCTGTGCTCGGTACTGTCTCCCCAGCCCCTGCGACAGACAGACACACGGTGGGGATTCAGTCAATGTTCAACTGAATGAAAAGATCGGTTTCAAAGAAACATGTCTCCAAATGTTAACACAAGCGATAGGTATTGTTAGGTTGAACCATACGAAGTTGCCGTCTTCATGGGTCAAAGAAGTCGAATATTGGCCACCTCAAATGGTTCAACCTAATGTATGATGGGGCCACTCTGTCCTGCCAGCTTCTTCCTCAAAGCAGGAGGCAGAGGGTATGCTTACACTGGTGGGCCCCATAACACCACATCCATACACCCCACAGTCCCTGAGCCCAAGACACAGGTTTGCGGAACTCTCTAGGAGCAAAGAGAAGAGTAACAAAACCCTCTTGATTCACCGCTTTTTATTAGAAAGCAGTGAATTGCCCTACCCCAGGCCTAAAGAGCCTCACTGAACCACTGCCCACGAGAAAGGGCTTTCATTCAAGTGGGACCCTACAGAAAGGGTGCACGGCAGAGACACCCAGCGAGTAAAGTGGGGCCCCGCCCTCTTGAGGGAAGAGGTAGTAGAAACCAAGTCAGGGATAGAGGGAGGCGGCTCTGCCTACGCCCCTCCCCACTCCCACACCCTGAGTGATGCTGACCACAGCACTGTTCCACACTCACACCCTGCGCCCCCATCAGAGCCGCCCTATGCTAAAGGTACGGTCAGCATCCCCACTCTGCAGCTGAGAAGGCCACAGCTCAGGCCCACAAGTCACACGTACTGAGAAGGGCTGAACTCAAAACCGGGCCTCCTGAGTACAGACCTCAACTCCTTAACCACCGCATGGGAGGGAAAAGGGGGATGCCTGCGGAAGAGCCAAGCAAGGGACAGCTGGCTGAGCCCGGTGCCAGGAGAACAGGAATGGGGATCAGCCCCAGGGGGGCGGGGATAGGCTACCCACAGGCCGCCAGCTCTGGGAACTGAACAATTCCTGCCTTCTCAGTGAGGCTTCTGGAGCTCACTAGTCAGGGCAGGTGGGCCCTCACCGCTTCCAAGGGCCGGCGGAGGAGGCTCAGTCTGCGAACACCAGGGAGGGTCTCCTAGCTCTGGCCCCGGGTCCTACCAGTGCAAGAGCCGGCAGGGACCTCGGTAAGAAGGCCGCCCCTTCTCTTCCTGGGAGGGACTGTGGGGGTCCCTCCCCTAGCCAGCGGTCAGCCCTGTGCACCCTGAGAACCAACCAGGGATCAGCGGGGGTCCCAGCTGTAGGGTCCCAGGGCTGAGTACCTGCCCAGTGGAGGTCAGAGGCCCAGGACAGAGAAAACGAGGGCAGAGCTCGAGAGGCATGAGATATCCCGGTGCCAGTAATCACACACGGTCACTCATTCTTTCCTTCATTCATCCCACAAACATGTGTTGAGCATCTACTGAATGCCAGGTGTAACACACACACATTTGCTACCACATATGGGGTGCTCCACATGGAGTCTGGCCAGTTCGGACTTGGCGACTGAGCCAATATATGAATCCACGGATGCCGGAAAGGAGGTACAGGTGGGAAAGGCCGGCAGCCTGGGCCCCCATCCATCAGGGGCCCAGTTCCCAGTCTCCGCTGCAGTACCCCCACCACGCCCCTGAGTGACCTTGAACAAGTCCCTCCCCTGCCTGACACTGACTTCTTATTGTCAATAAAGAACCTGCACCTGAGAGACATGACAGGTGGAGTTGAGGCTCGCCCGAATGGACAGACGGCTGTGGATGCAAGGATCATGTGTGAGGCCAGGAGCCCTGCGGGGCTCCAAGGAGCCCAGAGGAGGCTGGGCTGGGCAGACGGGAAGAGGCAAAGATGCACGGCGAGGGAGCAGGGGAGCGGAGAGCAAAGCGGAAGCCGGGAACCAGTGCCAGGGGACAGTGGGGAGGCAGACGAGTCGGCCCCGGAGGACTGGAGCGTCCCCCCCCACTGCCCTCGCCATTTCTCATCCCCTCTCCCGAGCGGACTCCGAAGGTCGGCGGCACCATCCACCCCCACACCAACCAGAACCCCTGGACAGTGAATTCAAGGCACGTCCAGGGCTCGGCCGGGAAGCCAAACCGTGCAGGAAGCACGGGGCAGGGCTGTGTCGGGGTCTCGCGGGGCTGACGGGGCCAAGCTGCTGCCCTACAGACTCTCATTAAGCGACGACACACACCGGGGGCAGACAGCCGGAGTCATGCTCCAGGGACTGTCTGGACAATGGACAAAGAACGGAAAAGACTCACAGACTGTGGAGCCGACCCGTCTGGGTTCAAGCCCACAGGCCGCAGCTTCCCAGATAGGGGACCTTGGACAAGTCCCTTACCCTCTCGGAGAAAAATCTAAGTTAAATTATCATAATGCGATAATATTATACAAAGCCTGATACCTGGCGCGCGATAAAACTCGAGAGAAGCGTGGCCGCGATCTGGTCTTATTGGTGCTGTCATCGCTGAAACCAGCGCATGACTTACTCTGGAGTTGGAGGCACGAAGGGAGTTCTAGCAGAGCCTCCTGGGCTCCTAAGGATGAAGAATGTCGGGGCACAGGGTCACCCAAAGGCACAAAAGCATCCTTACAGACAAGATAAGCCCTTGGCTCAGTTGGATGGGCGACTGCCTTGGGCTCGAGTCATGGTCCCAGAGTCCCGGGATCGAGTCTTGCATTGGGATCCCGGATCCATGGGGAGTCTGCTTCTCCCTCTGACCTTCTCCTCTCTCATACTCTCTCTCTCTCTCAAATAAATAAAGAAAATCTTAAAAAAAAAAAAAAAAAAAAAAAGGAAAGGAAAAGAAAAGAAAAGAAAAAATCCCCTGGAGCAGGTGAGGACAGTCCTGGGCTCAAGTCCAGGCTCCCCCTTCCACCGTAGTGACCTTGCATAAGGGACAAGCCCACCTCCTCCTGGAAACAGCAGGACCTCCGCCGGCTGGGGGGTGGAGGGGTCTGTCCTACCCAACCCCCAGGGCCCACAGTATAGACACGTTGACTTTACAATTCACAAGCCCGTTCTCCTGCGCACTCCCCCTGTATGTAGTTGTGGGGCTCCCAATAGAATTCCTAGTCTAGGAAGGTGTCTACCATTTCCAAAGTGTTTTTCCTAGAGCAACATTTTTCTGTAATAGAGAACGCATACTCCGTCCTAACAGCCTGCCTGCTTCCTAGGAAAAAAAAAAAAAAAAAAAGAGGGTTTTACTAGCAGCGTGCTCCCCAGGGCCAGAGTGGGAGGAAGCACCTCCAGAACCTGGGCACTGGGTCGAACCCCTGGCTTAACCTGAGCTTGCTGCTGGGCTCTGCCTGTAGGGAAGGACCGTCTCTGCAAGCACTCTCTCATGCATGCCTGGGCTGGTGGGATGGAGGCCGGGAGAGGCTGGGCCAGGAGCCTGCCAACCCCAATTAGACACTCTGCTCGTGCATCCGTGGTTGGCCCCAAATTCCACGAGGCAGCCACTATTTATCTTCAGATCTGGAATCTCTGCAGTGCGGGCAGCAGGATAACATTTAACACTCAGCCTAAAGGGTCCCCTTGGCAGCAGAGCTGTAGGCAAATATTTTAACACATAATTTGCTGTCCAAGTTCCGCTTCTTAAATAAGGAGGCAACTTCCGGATGGCTGTCTTGGGGGTGGGGGGGGGTGCACGCCTGTTGCTCCCCTGTCAGTGGTGACGGCGCTGTGAATGGAATTTCAAAGCCATGGTTAGTCAGACGCTGAACCTGACTTGGCTGCACCATGCTAAGCCTTGCCGAGATGCTCCTCCCCGGCTGATGATGCAGGACCCGGCACCAGGCCTCCTTCTCTGACCATAGAATGGACTAGAATCTTCTGGAGGGGGTCCTCTTGAGTTGCCAGGAATTCTAGAACCTGAGCCCCAAATGATTAGCAGCGTAGAGGACGGTGATCACTTTCCTCAGACCAGATCTTTTCATTCATTTGCATCCCTTACCCAGGGATCCATGGCCCCACAAGGGAGACGTTACCCTGTAACATCTGTAATGTAATGACACCCATTTCACAGAAGGCAAAACCAAGGTCCAAAAGGGTGAGCGAGGCCCCCCTCCTCCATCACTCAGCCCACGACTGGACCAAAGTTCACAACTCAGTGCCCTCTACTGTGACACAAATGAGTAGATCAGGTGGGGGAGGCCGGGGCAGACAGACACCCACCCAAGGGGGTGTCCCCTCCTCAAATGCTCTATCTCCATGGTCAGCATAAGGAAAACTGATGCCAAGTGCAGCTACGTCGGCTGACTTCTGTTGTTTTGTGTGTGTGTGTGTGTGTGTGTGTTTTAAAACAAGGAAATCCATAGTTTTACGTGACATCCCTGGATTTTTAAATGTTGACTTCAAGTTTTAGGAAGCAAGACGTGGACAAAACAATGGGCCTTGGAGGGCTGGATGCAGTCTAGGGGTCCCTTGCCGTGAAGCACGTCCAGCGGGAGCCGCGGGCACCCTGAGCCCATGCTGCTCTGCCCTTCTCCACCAGACAGGAAGCCTGTTCGCGAGGCGGCGAGGGAAGCGTCCCTTCTTTGGAGACTTAGCACCAGTGTTCAAGTCCTCCCCTATGTGACCTCAGTGGCTTACACTTCTGGGCCTCGCGCTCCTCCCCTAAAAAATGAGGATGATATCATTGTCTCCTGCTCAGGTCGCCCCAGGTCTCTGCCACCCTTGGCCCTGGCAGGCAGCAAACTCCCCAAGAGCTGGGACACACACGCCACCCACATCACGTCAGTCAACAAACATTTGCTGAACACCTACTGAGTGCCGGTCCTTATTCTCAGTGCTGTATGTGCATCGAAGACCAAAACCACACTTGTTGAACAGGGTATGGCTGACATTCCATCAAAAGCTCCTGGCCCTTTGGGGTCCATGCCTGTACGACGAATGCATGACGACCCTCCCAGAGGATGCTTAGGTGCTGAGCCCAGCCCCAAAGGCAGAGAGAGGTGGCGGCTGCCCCCAGACCCAGCTCCCGGCTCCCAGCTCCGATGGGCAAGGGAAGGAGCAGAAAGAAAAAGGTAGTAGGTGAGGAAGGAACGAGCGAAGGATATGGAGCAGGAAGGGAAGAAAAAGCAATCACAGTCACCCCCCCAAAAGGTGGGGGGGTTATATTTTTCCAGCAAGTCGTTAACAGTGTCGCTCCTCCGAGCTTCACCATCTTAATAAAACTGATCTCGCCACATGCAGTAATGAGGAGCGGTCGGACAAAGCCACCCTGGAACCATGAAAATTGTGCGCCGGGACCTCCTGAGGCTGTGACCACTCTGCCCTCTCCTCGCTGTCATGTTTGGTCTCCGACAGCCGCTGGGAAGGAGGAGATGGAGGAGCGGGGCCGGAGGTAGGCAGGGGAGGGAGGGAGGCAGGGCAGCATGGGGAGCTCGATAAATCCAGCTAATTTGTGGCCAGCGCCGTGGCCTGGAGCTCCTAATTGCTCCCGGTCCTGGAGCAAGACTCAAGGCAAGGTTGCTGGGGCACAAATCACCCCCTGGCGGCCAGGACAGAAAGAGGAGCCCCTTATGGGGAAGAGAAGGGGGCAGGGAAGGGCTGTGTGCCCCAAGACTGTACCAGCAGCCAGCCTGAGCGAGTGACTCAGGGTCAAAGGCAAACACAGGTGATGCAGAAGGAACCCAGAGTCCTGGGGCCACAGCGAGGTCACTGGGGGAGTCCCGGCACCTCACACCCTCCCTGGACCTCGGCCGTCCCCCTTCTGTAAATGAAGGCACGGACCGTGCAGCAGCAATATTTAAAATGGTGCACCTTAGCGACTCATCCCTGTCCCGGGGACAGGTGCGGGACTGGGGCGGCCTGAGGGCAAAACTCCAATGCATCAAGGGAAGCCCACTCTGTCCACTTCAGACTCTGGAACCCCACAGGGCAGTGCTTTCTAGGAATTCCACTGCAAGACCAGAACACGTGCAAAATTTCCCCCAGTCAACTCGCCCCCACTGTCCGTGGTCCAGTACAGCGAACCTTCAGCCCCCTAGGGTCAGTCACCCATGAGCTCAGAACACTCCCCAGGCACCTCTCCTCCCTGCTCTGGTCACAACAGCCACAGCCCTTTCTTTGCAGGACCCTGACCATCTCCTGTGTCAGCGTGCAGACCCCAGGCAGGTCGGGTCAACAAGAGTCTCGCTCATCTTGCTGCCCCTCCCCCTACCCGGCACCCAGCCTCGGGCCGGACCCAGAGCAGGGACTCCATACATACTTGTGGAGTGAACACGGGAACAAAACCATCTGGAAAGGCCCTTCCTACTCTGACACTCAGAGATCCAGCTCCAGGCTGGGCATCTCTGGGGAGGGTCGAAAACAGGCTCAAGTTCAGGAACAGGCCCCTAGTCCTGCCCGCCGCCCCAAGATGCAGAGGGTGGCAGGGATTCCCCACCCTTGGTCCTCAGGAACCACCCACCCAGGCTCCCGGGCTGCCGCCCGGCCCTCCCCAATGACCCTCCAACCCATCTCCCATCCGGGCCCAGGAGGCCGGGAGCCACAGTGGAAATGCTGTGTAAAGTCGTTAAAAATTAACAAGTTTCTGGGCATGGAGACAGCCTGGTGTGCAGCAGCGTTCCAGGGAATACTGAAGCAGCGCCTGGAGAATGGGAAGCGTGTCTGATGGAGTGGTTCTCACCGTGTTGTTGCTACTGTGGGAGAAGCCAAATGGTGGCACGCTCAGCCTGCCAGCAGCCGGATCCCACTGAACCCCCGGGCCAGGGCCCCCACTCTTCCAAGGGCCCATCGCGAGCAGAGGGCTTTTCTGGGAGACCACAGACGTCCCCCCCACCACACACCCCCGGCTTAACCTCACCCACTCACTAAGGCCTGCCAGCTTTGCGTGGATTTCCCTCTGGCCCACAAAAGGGTGTCAAGTCCCACATGCAGGCTGTAAGACATTGCAGAAATTTCCAAAAAAAAACCACAAAACACCAAAAACCCTAGATCCTGAGACAGCTGACAGAACAAAGCCAACAGTCCCACACAACACTTGGAAAGGGCCGACCCTCAGGCAGGGCGCCCCCCCCCCCCAGGAGATGGATTTAAGTGGACGGTGCACTGGGCCCACTCCCGCCAAGCAGAGGGGAGCCTGCTTTCGGAGAAACATTCCCACACAATGAGGAACGGAGAGACCTGGAGAGAATTAACCACAGATCAAAGGTCAAGTGGGCAGCGCAAAGGAAACTTCCAGACCCACCCCAGGGGCCTGGCGGCCTCCTCTGCAATGGCCAATATCCCCGTGATCTATATGCACGCGCACACCCGCACCCCCCGCTCATCCTCAAACCGTCACTTAACTCGGATGTCAAACGGCTTGCGATGTTCTTTAGTCAACATGAAGCAGAAACCTTTTATTAAATGCTGCTAATTTTTTATTGATCACACTGTGAATCATTTCATTTTCCATTACCGCGAACGTCTCCTATCAGGGCTCCACGATTACACTTCTTTATTCCGTCTCAAAGCAACTTGTCACTTTTAATCAGTTTTCGGTTTCAGTATCGCTCAAAAAATTAGAAAGCGGGCTCTTCTGTATCCTTACTGCTTTTGTTTAAAATAATAATAATAAAAGTTTCCATACAGGAAAGCTTATTATACTTGGAATAAATATACATGAATCAAATTCAAATGAGATTCCTCTCTGACTCTAACCAATTTTAACATTAGCTTTTATAATTTTTTTAGGTTTATTTTCACGGGAAGACTGTTCCTAATTATTGCTCGTGCTCTCCCAAAACACTTATGTTACTAAAGTGTGAAATGTCTTCTAACACAAAGACAGATCTCTGGGAAGTAATTACAGAAATGCATTCAGGGGCAATAATTCTGTATTAGCTGTCAGCGGCAGACATCCTCTGAAAGGCACTTGTTATGAAGGAATTATTTGTGTTACCATTGAAGGCATGGCAGGCAGGCCCAAACTGAAAGACTGCATCCGACCAGAAACACAGGCTTCCTCATCAAGGGTCAAATTAAGTTTAAATCATTACCTTGAAGCCAAGCAAACGCATACCTGACGGTCTATTGTGGAGACGTTTGTGAGACGCACTCAAGCGCAACGTGGTCTTCCCGTTCCCAGCGTGGTGCAATTACCCTGAGTCTCAAAAGGATTCTGCCAGGAGCTTGTCACAATAGGGAGAGAGGAGGTGGCCGGGTGTCTATTAAATGCTAACTCATGTCACCAAACAGAATTTTCAAGAATTATAAATTGCCACAATGCCTCGCAGCTGACCCCCTCGCGTTAAGAAGAGCCCAGAATGTTATCAGGAAAGCGCAAGAATTTGCATCAAAGGCAGGAGAGGACTCTCTGTGGGGAGCCCAAGGGGTTTGCATTGGAGGGGATGAGGACCCAGTGGACTCTCTCCTTGCCCCATGCAGGCGACAGGTGGGGTCTGGGCAGCTAGACTGGCACGCTGTGGGGCAGAGAAACAAGGCTACAATGAGGACAGGTGGAAGCAACGTTGGTGGGAACCAAGGAAGTAGCCTGCATTGTTCTCTGACTTTTGTCCTGAATCTCGACATGACCGTGGGCCGGTCCAGTCATCTCATCTCTGAGCCTGAGCTTCCCCACCTGTCACCTGTGTTAAGGATATTAGGTGAACAGCTAGAAACAAAGAAGGGGCAGCATTAGCTCTTCTGGCTCTGGGCCTGGTCCTCCCATCGGTAAAATGGCAGGATTGATTCTAGGAGCCATTCCAGGAGCCGAGAACCAGGAGAAAGCTTCAGGAGAAGTGCGGAGTGATGTTCCCAGGTCCAACGGGCCCCCAGACACCTCCAGGGATCGACTGGGACCCGTAGGAGCCTCAGTTTCCCACCTCTGAAAAGCACACACAGATCACTGCCCTGGGAGGTGCTCATAAATCAAAGAGGAGACAGCGACCTAGGGCCCTTTCATCTGCTCACTGACTGCTGTTTCCAAAGAGATTGGTACTTTCTAAGACGGCTCAGGACAAAAGGCAGGAGAACCACTTCCTCGAAACAGCACAGGGCAGGGCTACCCTGAGCAGTGGCAGTGGTTAGCTCCCCCGAGCCTGGCCACCCACCCTGATGTGTCCAGGGGCCACCTTGGAGGCTCCCTGGAGGCTGGATGCCAGAGACCCGGCCATTCGGGAACAGACACGTGACCCAAATGGGGCTACTTAGAGAACACATTTTCTGGAACCACAGGGAAAGGAGTCACCTAACGTGACAACAGGGAGAGCAGAGCTGATGGATGGATGCGAAGAGGAGATGAGAAGGACTCACAGGTGTGAGCCATGCCCTTGGACCCAGTCATTCCACGTCAAGGTTACTATGCTTAGATGCTCCCGAACCGAAGTTCGCCATGAGGCTCTCCACCTCACCATGGTTGACAACAGCCAAAGAGGGAGGCAGGGTCTACATTCCCACGGAGAAGACGGACGGCACATGAAGGGTAGTGCACTCACAGAGCAGGCCCCACGCCGCAATGAAACAAGTATCAGCAAGGATCCGTGTCCCAAACAAGACTTGGAGAGAGAAAGAAAGCGAGTTGCTAAAGACCAACAATGACAAATAAATAAACAAAAAAAGATGAGCTGTGACAATATAGTAGAATATGACAACATTTACAGGAAGTTTAAAACACGGGCCAAGTGCGTGTCTATACTGTTCAGACGTATTTCCAGAAGAAAGCCGTACAGGGAAATGGTACACGCCAAGCCCCGGACAGAGGGAGAGAAGCACCACTGGGAGCTCCAAGGGTGACCCACGGTGTCCTGTCCCTCAAACCGAAGGGTACACCCTGGGCGGTCGTTACTCTCTTTTACATATCTGAAATACTGTATTATAATTAAAAAAAAAAAAAACTATGGCTGAATCGTTGTTCAGCTGGTGCATGACTTGGGGAATGTTTGATAGAGAAGGCTGGGAAGGGAGTTCAATGCCATCCACAGTTTTTGCAGACCGTAACACCCACAGGATTGTTCCCCGATCACGTGGCAGGTTAGTGGCAGCGCCGCAGCCCTTCCCTGGGTGTGCATGTCCTGCCTCGGCCCTCCTCTCCTTCCCTGCACCCAGTGTGATGCAGGTGGAGGAGGGAGTGTCCAGTTTGAAGAACTATATGGCATGTAAGGACTTGGTTCTGGAGCAGGAACTTTTGTCTGTCTTGTTCACTGCAGAATCCCAGCATCCAGACCAGCATCTAGCACATAGTAGGTGCACAGTAACTATTTGCCGAGGGAATGAATGAATGAATGGATGGATGAATGAATGAACATGGGGTTGAATGAACGTGGTGCCCCTTAAAGCAGACCCTCTTGGACAAGATCCTTTTGCTGGACAAACACCAAGCTAGTCATCTTTAAGCAAATGGAGATTTTTCCAGTTTCGTGGCAAAAAAAAAAAAAAAAAAGAAAGAAAGAAAGAAATCCATGCTCCGACTCTGACTTCTCACCAATTTTCTGACCCGCCGGTGAGTAGGGTGAGATTGTGAGTCACGGCTGAGTCTGGAAAACCACCTTTGGGGAGAGAAGAATGGAAAACAGTCTAATTGGAGGAGGATCCAGGTACTGCCTAAAACCCATCCCTGGCTCCCTTCCATGAGCACACATCACATGGAAAAAATTATTCGAACACTCTCTATAGGAGAGCGTCTGATGGCTGGGCCGGCCAGAAGGGGCTGGTTGCTAAGAAATCACACCAGGCAATGTCAGACGATCACTTGCTATAGCCAAGATACAGTCAGGGTCAGAGTTCAAAACCATGTCTGGAAATCTATGCAGCAAAGCCCCTTTTCTGTGCAGGGAGCAGAGAAAACGAAGCCATCTTGTCGGGCACCCACTGTGACCTCTGCCCTGCAACGTAGGTACTATTCCGGCCTTGGTTACAGACGGGGAAACTGAGACCCAGAGAGGGGAAGGTCACAAGGATGGTGGGTGGCAGAACTGGGATTCCAATTTCCAAGAGATGGATGCTCTGTCTGAGTGTGAACAGGCTTCCCCAGGATACGGGCTTCTGAGATCCTCTGGGTTCACCCCTCTAGAGCAGAACGGGGTGAATAGTGAAGTCCACTCCGCAGCTTGACCACAGCCAGCGGGGTCAATGCTGAGTTTCCATATGGTCCAGGTGCCACCATCCCAGCTCCACTGCATTAAATTAAGAGATGAAGCAGGTGGATTGTCACCTCTTTCTTAAGCCAAGACACACACCAGAAGGGTGACCAGAAGCACAAAGACCCACCAAAGACATGGACACCAGGGAGTGGGACCTCACTCACAGAGACCCCAGCTAAGCTGGGCACAGGCACCCCAACGTGGAGGCAGGAAACACCAGGGCAGCCCAGAAATGCCCAAGTTGGGGCTCACCCAGACATCCCACAGGAACCAGGACCTGGTCTGGAAATCCAGACCCCGGGACTGAAGCCAGGAGGGTATCAGCCCAGTCAGAGCTCCCACCTGGCTTCTTCCCCAGAACCACTTCTGTATTTCTGAGTCTCTTTCCTTCCCACAAAAAGGAAGTTTTGTCTTATTTCTGATTACAAAGACAGCAGCAACCGATGTGGAAGACGCAATGTCGGACAGACAAGCATCAAGAAAACAGTCGCCATCATGGGCTATCTCACCACCCCGAGGTCTGTGTGGCGAGCTCTCTGACAAACACAGCACAGACAAGTTCACAGACCCGCGCAGCGGTCATCTCATGAAACCGGGATCCCGAGCCACACGCCGATGTGAGACCTTCTTACCTCAACCCTGCATCACAGCCACTGTTCCAGGAACAGCTTTTAGAGTCTGCTTTTAAAGCTTCATCTAGTAGGAACCTTGAAGGTTCCCAGCTCCTTGCGAAATACAAACAAGCCCCAATAAATGAACTGCGGGGGGACGCGGTCACTCATTTTTCCTAGAAGGCTTCCTTACTCTGCAAATCGGCAGATCTGCAAATCTGCAAATGGGTTCACCCTGTGACTTTGCGTTAGAAGATTCTATGAGTGTGCATGGGTTTCTGGAGGTGCAGGTCAAAGGGCCACCTGGGTTGGCATCACCTGGAGGCCGGGCCTATTAAAATGCAGAGGACCCACCAGCCTCCACTCTCTGACTATGGGGCTCGGAAATCGGTATTTTAAACAGCCTCAGGATGCCGGTCGTTAAGTACTGTCCACGTGTATTTAAAACGGAGTGGAAATAATAACGATCTTCCAACATGATCTGTCAGTCACCACACTGCACCAGGGAGCTGACTCCCCACGACAAAAACTCACTGTGGGCCTCAGCGCGGAGTCGGGTGTGTGGGACGGCATGGTCCCAGGGCCTGGCCTTCTTCTCTTCAAAATCTTCTGGGCCTGGACTTCCCGCTGCACAGGAGACAAGGGGCGGGCGGCCGACAGTGTGGGCAGCCAAGCTTGAAGGGAAGGCCGCCCTCAGCCCGTGACCCTGCAGAGGGGCCCGAGAGCCCCGTCCGGCTGTCACTCACACATGTGCACACACACGCACACGCATGCACACTCTGCAGCCCCAGGGCAATCCAGCCGGGGCCTCTCCCTCACACCCACTGATCCCAGGCAAAGACGAGCAAATGCCCACTCCGGGAATTCTCAGTTGGCAGCTTCCTCTCTGCCTTCTCTCCTCCAACGACCAGCAAAGGAGGTTTCCCCTCTCCTGGGCATGGAACTGGGATGGTTCCTGTCTTTTGTCACTCACAGGGGCCAAGCCAGAAGGGCTTCCGGGAGCTCCTCACTGTCCTGTCCTCGGAGGAGCCCAGGTGGGGGAAGTGAGCTGGATGTTTCTGGGAAGCGAGCTCCTCGGGGAGTCGCCTGCCCCTCTCTCTGCCAACTAACCGGCTCTGAATCACAGAGCAGCGCCGGCACCCGCGGCCACAGGAAGAAGGCGGTGGACCCCAGGGCCAGCCCCCTGCTCCTCTCCAGCTGAGACGCATAGGAGCATTTAAGGTACATCCATTTAGGCACAAAACATTTCCCAAGACTTATGAGGTGTCAATGATGTGTCACTGTCCTCAAACACAGCAGGGAAGAAGGAAGACATAGCCTCCGTTGGGAGGAAGACGGCAGAGACATAGAGGCACAATCCCTCCTGCAGGCGATGAGCCCTGTGAAGGAAATGAAGAAGAGGGACGGGACGTGGATTGGCCAGCTCCAGGGGGTTAAAGAGCCTTGCTGAGGGGGACGGGAGCTCAGCGGCCAAGGAGGAAAAGGAACCAGCCCATCCACACACAGAGAAGAGCATTCTGGCAAAGGAGCATGGAGCCCAAAGGGGCCAGAGGTGATAGAGAATCGGGTCCATTCCGAGAAGGAGCGTAGGCCGGTAAAACAGCAGTGCAGACTCGGGAGAGCAGCTGGAGGCCCACGGACACGCCATCAACTCCTGGATGCGACCACGACCGGGAAAGAGCCCGGAACCAGCGTTAGTATCTCGATTCGGGGCACACGTGAAACATCCAGACTGAAGACAGATGGCAGGTGCCTGTGTACAAAGTTAAGATGGAGAACCTCCACACCAGGATTCAGCTTGATCCCAACTTGCTGGCAAACACTTCACACATCCGAGTGCTGGCTTAGCAGGACCCGTTACGCACAATCGGCGTGCAAAGCACCTCCGCCCGGCCACCGGCGGTGAGGTCAGACGACGCTTCGAAACCCACCGTTAACCACGGTCGGCTGAGTTTTCCGGTTTATCAAAGACGGGATTATACTGAAAACCATGCTGGTATTCCAAGGGGTCAGGAGAGAAAGGGCAGCACCACACACGCATGGCCTCTGCTTACCAAGATGATGATGGGATCGGCCGTAAGAGCCCCGCTCTGCCGGACCTGGGGGCGGGGGTGGGGGTGCCTACCCAGGCAGGCCCTGGAGTCCCGATCTCAGAACCCTTAAACCACTGCCTATAACCTTGGAAAGATCGGAGTGCCCGTCTAAGAGGGACACTGAAGAGGTTTCTGCAGCCTCTGGGGGCAAGGATCTTAGCCAAGACGCCACAGTAAGAAGGTAGCAAATTAAGAGTAGCAAGCTCCTCTCAGGACCCTAGTCCTGCCTGGCCAAGCTCCCAGAGATCAAGCCCCTGGAGAACAACACTGGGCTGAGGGGCCACACCTGTGTGACAATGTCATCCACCCTGCCCGCCCTGCCTCAGCTTCGGAAACCAAGAACTTGGACCACGTGGCAGTGACGTAGCCTGGGAAAGCGTTTGAAACAGGTGGCTTGGTGCTTCCACAGACCCCAGGCCCACCGGGGGGACCCCGTCAGTGGCCGTTCCCCACCCCACCTGGCCGGGATCAGGCCCGGGATACGATGGAGTGGCAATGTGCTCTCCTGCCCGCATGGCCGCTCTGGACTTCTAGCCCCGGCACCAGCTGTTTGACCAACTCAGGGGCCCGGAGTTTCCCACCTCTGACAATGGCAGCATCATCAGAGACTTCTAGTCCTGGATCTCTCTCTCTGAACATCCCATCTTCCTGCGAGGAAGGCAGGAAAACTGTCTACAGACACTGAGGCTCTGAGCCGGCAGAGCCTGGTCCTGGAGAATGACAGGCACAGAACCAGGGCCTGTGGGGCGGACTCGGTGGAGAACCTGCATCGACTCATCGTGTGGCCAGAGCACATGGGTTTGACCGTGGACGACTGGAGAGGCAGCCCTGTGTCACAGCTCATGAGCTGTACACCTGAGGTATATAACCTCTCCAAGCCGCAGTTTCTTCCTCTGTGAAATGGGAGGACAACAGTGTGGGAGGTGTGGTGAGGATGATATGAGAGAGCCGTGGGCCTCATACGCTCCGTAGTTCATAACTGTGGGCCTAATGTGTGCCACGCCAGGCAGTGTCCTGGAGACTGGGGGAGCAGCAGTCAACAGCACCGACAAAATCCACTAGGTAGCAAGGCAGAAAATCCCAGGTGGTGATAAATGCATAGTGGGGGATGGAAACACGGTCCATGGGGTAGGAAATGATGACAGGCAAAGAGGCAATATCACCAAAGGCATGACAAAGGCCTTTCTGGGAACCGGTGTCTGAGTAAATGCTTACATGGCACAAAGAAACCAGACAAGGGAAAGGTGGAGAAAAGCCACAGCAAGTGCCAAGGTCCTGTGGCTAGCAAGCTGAGAGGCTCAGGAATAGAAAGGTCAGCATGGGTGAGGGCCAGGTCCAGTAGGATTTTATAAAAACAGAACCAGAAGTTTGGTTTAATACCTCCTCCCTGTCCAAAGAGAGAGGACAGCGACGCTGCACACCCCATCCCATCACCCTAATTACTTGCTTCCAGAAGCACTCACAACTTTACACCTTTGTTTATTGTCTCCTGACACTCAATCCAATGTAAGCTCTAAGACAGCAGGAATCTCCCCCTTGGGTCATTGAGCAGTCCTTACTGCCCGGCCTAGAGGAGGGTCTCAATAATGTCAGTTTAGGGGCACCTGGGTGGCTCAGCAGGGGTAAAGCCTCTGCCTTCGGCTCAGGTCATGATCCCAGAGTCCTGGGATCGAGCCATGCATCGGGCTCTCAGCTCAGCGGTGAGCCTGCTTCCCCTCCCACCTCTCTGCCTACTTGTGATCTCTCTCTCTCTCTCTCTCCCTGTGAGTGTCAAATAAATAAAATCTTTAAAAAAAATAATGTCAGTTTAATTAAGTAATTATTGGCACCCAATATAAGTGCTCAATAAATATAATGATTCAGGCTGCTACTAGGGCCCAGGCTGCTTTGCGAGAGGATGAGCTTCTCATCGCTGGAGGTATTCAAGCAGAGCCTGGAAGAACACATGTTGGGGACCCTTGGCACCAGGAGGGGCTTGGATGGTGGGGGCTCCAGGTTCTCTCCCTTTCTAAGAGCTGCCAGGTCTGCCCTGTGCCCTGTGTCCGGGAGCAGCCAGCTCCTGTCACCGTGAGCAGACAGCCGGGGACAGACATCGTCTGAGGGGCTGGGATGCCCGTGACAGAATTTGGGTGGCGCCTTGATCTCTGGATCACTCGAGGTTCACCAGCACCACCGAGTGCAGCCCCTTCGGCCGCTTAATGAGACAGAGAATCATTATGGCGGCTGGGGTGAGAAGGCAAGAAAAACTTCTTTCGGCCCACATTGTGCACCGAGTGCCAGGCAGACTGGACTTATATTCTCCCTCAGAGGCCACCCCCACCCACCCCACTCCGCCCCGGGGAAGGGCACTTCCTGAAGACAATTGGAACTTGGACTTCCTTTGTGTCAACTCATTTCTGACTCGGGGTTTTCAGCTATTTATTTCTAGAACAATACACTCACTGCAACAACAGCCGTCCAGTGAGGCAGTGAGGCAGTCTTCCTGGCAGGGACGGAGTGGTCTCCCCCTGCTTTTCTCCTCGGCAGGAGGGGGAGGGAGGTGTGAAAAGCCATCTGAAAGAGGTGGGTGGAAGAGGCCAAGCCCTCCCCCACCCCTCCCCCACCGCACCCCTTCCCCACGAGTCTCATTTTCAGCGGAGCCAGCCAGCCAGAATGTAAGCAAGGACCTCAGAAGGGTCTCGGAGATCCAAGATTTCGGGGCAGGCAAGAGGCAATGGGGGGAAAAGAAAGGCCTGGCCCCCACAAGGAGCTCTTCCTCCACACAGTAATTAACCAAGGCTCCCAGCACTCTTCCTTGGCTCGCCCGCCTGCTTGTCCCCTCCTGTAATATTTTTCTAATTTGCGTTGCCGCTTCCTGCTTCCTCCAAGCCACCTTAATTGGAAACTCTGGAGTTCACACGGAAAGTTCCTCTCTGCTCTCTGAGGACACCTATCGAGGGTGGAACCGGGCTCTTCACAATAATTCTTACCAGACACGGCTAATAATGACCCTCTTTCGCTAATGAAAAAAACACACACAGGCACACATTGTGACTGCTGTAATTAAGCTTGTGACGAGTTGAGTTGGAGAGAAATTAGATTTATTTACATGCTGTTCTGTTGCTGATCAAGCACTAGCTATCGGGAAGACTTCTAATTAACCCTCCTTTAGAGGGTGTGCTCTTCTGTGTCTCCTTCCCTCCCTTTGTAAATTGCAGTTGGTTAAGAAATAATAATAATAATAATTAGCCATTCTTAGAGTTGAGTTCTCACCCGTAACTCGGTTTAATCCTCGAGCTGCGTTGCGCGGCTGTGGACCATCATGAAATGCCCGAAATCTGCCAGTTCTGAGCTGTAGGGCCTTCAATTCAACCCGCCAATGACTGTGGCCGAAGCGCCTGCCACGGGCCTGGTCCTGTCCCAGGCGCCCAGCCTGTCGGAAGTGGACCCAGAGCCAGCCCGGCCTCCAAAGAGATTGGGATGACCAGAAAGGAACTGGGTGAATGGCCAGCTGAGGCAGAAGCCATGGCCAGGCTGGAAGCAGGAGGCATTGGGGTTTGGTGGGAAGCCCTGGGGGTGTGGGGGCGCACTGAAGGGTCTGTAAGGGAGGGAGGAAAAGCAAATGCGGGATTTAAGCAAGATGAGAGCAGAGCCCACAGAGGTGACTGGAAGGTCTCAGTGTCCAGGGTTTTCAGAACAGATTTGCTGTCCATGGCTGACTGCCTCCTCCGTCTGTGTGTGCACAGCTGTGTCTGGGAAAGCAGCAGGCCCGGGATGCCACGGCTGGGAGCACACAGGTCCGGGGCTAGGTGTTCTCGTCCCAGGAGTTCCGGATTCTTCAAACCTCCTGGTGCTCAGGAGGCAGTGGGCATCAGACAAAGGCGCCCAGCCCCAGGTACCGTGGCTGCTCAGGTCAAAGAGGCTGCAAAGGCAGGACACCCACCAGCTCAATGCCGGCTTGTTCTAGAAGGGATGGGGGGAGTCATTTCATCAGACAGATGCATAGACCAAAAGAGTGCTCAGTTGCAGAAATGGTGGATTCTGACAAAATGCACATCTTAGAATCAAAGCAACACAAGATAATCAAGTCTTCGGAGGACAGCTAGCCTCGTGGAGGCCAAACCTGGCATGAAATGTACGGAATCAGACAAGGTCCCCACGTCCCCTAGACGGCCAAGGCAAGGAGCCTCGAGTTGTCACAGCCAAGTCTATGGCACCACCATCCCTCAGGGTCACCTTCCCGCCAGCTCTATGGCTCAAGTGGTCCCAGCTCATCCCTGGAGGTATCTAGAGGAGACTCCAGTTGGAAGGGACCCAAAGACAACGTCATCCAGCCCAGCTTTTACCAGCTCAAGCACCCACTGCCAGCATCCCTCCCGAAGGTCGTCCAGAGCTGGCCGGCACGCCTCCAGGGAAGGGAAGTGGTCACGCCAGTCACCACCTCCCAGGGCACTGCCAGGTCAGGGACTCTGACGATGTGGGAAAGAGGGCACAGACAGGAGGGGACAACACCGATCTTGAGTTTGGAGGCTTACGAGCGGCTCGGGCACCAGCAGGGGATGTAGGGAGTGTGGGCACGCACACGAACGGGCTTCAGAAGCCGCAATCCATGGCACCGCGTGATCTTCAAGATCTCTCCTAAAACACGTGGAACTTTCCAGAAGCCTATGTCCTGCTGAGAGACCACACGGCTCTAGACTCCAGGGGAAGGTCCGTGAGACATCTCCTCCCGTGTCAGCACACACACACAAGAAACTACCCATCTTGCGCGTGGCTGTTTTGTGTGTCTTCCAAATCTCTTGCCATGTGCTGCACGATGACAGTTACGTCTTTGCCGCTACACAACACTGGGCCAGGCACCTGCAGCTCCTCAAGGAGAGAGGCCAGACCCAGCGCCGCTGTGTCCCTCCATGCCAAAGACCAAACAGAGTTTTCATCACCGTGCGAGGTACGTGAGGCCAAAAATTTCCAGTCTCACAAATCATATTTTTCTTGCCTTTCAATATTATATTGGGGATTCCATGGGTTTCTAACGCTTGCCACTCACTCAACTTAATAACTGGTTATATTAACATCTCCCCTATTCTCCTATTTACTCTCGCTTGGGAGTTAATGAACTTGTAGCTAAGGGAACCCTCCAGCACGCTCACATAATCACGGCCGCCTCCCCCGCCCCAGGGAAGGGGCTTCCTATATGCCCGTGAGACGAACGAGGACATCAGCCCCGCCAGCTCCGGCTAAGAGGATGCCATTGTCATCCACCGGCTTGAAGCAAGTTCTCAGGACAGCAGGAGCCCCCGAGTGCTAAGGATGGCCCGGCCCCCACCAAAGGTTAACACGGTTTAATTACCAGCATTTTAAAATCACCATGTCCCAATCACATGGAATTCATCTGCCAGTTACTTCTAGGATTCGACACATTTCTGCAGGGTATTGGGACTCCTGGGAACTTGAACCAAGCCAGGGATGTGGTCACCTGCCCGTGGATCCTCTCCTCTTGGGTGGAGGGGTGAGAAGCCTCCCTCGGTGGGAAACACCCCTCGCCATCCATTCTGAAGAACGGCCTCGAAGACAGACACATGTACCCTGGACGGCCCCAACCACAAACTCAGTTTACCTGCCACAGCAGGTGCGAGGAGATTAGTCTCCCAAAATGCTCTGACGGGGAAATACGTCACAAATGACAAGCTGGAGAAAGGATGGTGTGCAGCCCCACACTCAGAATCAGGCATCAGCTCTCCCCTCCACACTGTCAGTCCCTTCCGGCCACCATCACCCTGGTTCAGGACGGTGTCATTTCTTCCTCCCGATGACAGCACAGCCCCCTGGCCGTCCAGCCACCTGTGAAACCCTGAGTGGATGCCTGCTGTATATTAAGCACTAGAACGTCCTTCTTGTCCTACCTACATCTGCCAACAGTGGAAAACGGTTTATCCACGAACCTCAACGTCAGAAGGATCCACATCAGGGATTTGTTTTAAAGGATTTTTAGGGGCACCTCGGTGGCTCCATCGATTAAGCGATTAAGTGTCTGGCTTTGGCTCAGGTCATGATCCCAGAGTCCCTGGGATTGAGTCCTGCAACAGGCTTCCTGCTCACCAAGGAGCCTGCTTCTCTGCCTCTGCCCTTCCCTCTGCTTGTGCACACTCTCTCGCTCTCTCTCAACTAAATAAATAAAATGCTTTCCTAAATAAATAAATAAATAAATAAATAAAGGATTTTTAAAATAATCATCCTTTTAAAAAAAATATATATTACTCCC
The DNA here is from genome assembly GCF_922984935.1 of Meles meles. Lineage (NCBI taxonomy): Eukaryota > Metazoa > Chordata > Mammalia > Carnivora > Mustelidae > Meles > Meles meles. The sequence goes on along the minus strand of NC_060084.1, from coordinate 33,180,106 downwards.
CTTGATCTCCTTAAAGAATGACAGTCCAAGACTAAAGCATAATGGCAAGGAATGCACATTTGGGTGACAGAACTTTAAAGAAATGAGCAGAAGGGATTGCCATAAAAGTCTGGCAAGTGGTCACTTCTGGAAGGAGGAAGGGGGCTATGACCCCATGGGCCTCCGGGGTGGCTGGCAAAATTCCATCTCTAAACCCAGCTTAGAAGAATTCCCTCGGTCCTAAATTGGTCTTTGGGGCATCTGTATTTTTCATCATGTATCATAGTTTTCATCATGTAAGTTTTTCATCTTAAAATAAAACAGGTCGCCTCTTAGTCCTGTTCTCTTTCACTGTGCTGAGCCTATAAAGAGATTTCTGGGGGGTGCCTGGGTGGCTCAGTCATTAAGCGTCTGCCCTTGGCTCAGATCATGATCCGAGAGTCCTGGGATCGAGTCCCGCATTGCACTCCCTGCTCGGTGGGGAGTCCACTTCTCCCTTCTGTCTGCTGCTCCCCCTGCTTGTGTGCTCACTCGCTCTCTCTCTCCCTGGCAAATAAATACAATCTTTTTTAAAAATAAAAAAATAAAGTCTCCAGTCAAAAATTAAAAGAGAGAGAGAGAGAGATTTCTGGTCATAGACTCCCCTACTGGGCTGTAAGCTCTATTAGGGGCCAGGTCACACCTGACTTGATTACTACAACCCCAGTGCCTCTGGTTGCTGAATGAAGGAGACAGTGAATGAATGAATGAATGAATGCGCCTTCCACAGGAGCTGTCCGCTCCAGACTATACTCAGGGACCAGGAGCCGCACATGCCCTCCTTACCATGGACCCAGGGGTGCCTAAGCCAGGGCTGGGCACACAAGAGATGGTGACACATTTTTATAAAATAAACCAGTGAAAAAACCAACTATGCCAGGCAGAGGGGACACAAAAATGACTAAGACATGGTCTTCCCATCAAGGACTTCCTCATCGAGCAAGGAGAGGCACGAACCAGACCGTGTGGTGAAGGCGAAGGTGGAAAATGCACCGGGGGTGATGTAAGCAGCGTGAGGAGCAATCAGGAAGGGTTTCTTGGAAGAGAGGACACAGAGCTGATTCTTGAAGGAAAAGCCAGAAATTCCCTCCACTGGGAGGCGGGACGAGCACCTCCCGGGAGGTGCTCAGGGTCTCCACAGCCCCACTGACTTCTCCACAAATCATCTGCCATATCTGCTGCTTCTGCCACAAGTCCTGTCCCGAAATTCCCCATGTCGTGCCGTTACCACCACCTCCCTTCCAGCGTGCGTGCGCGTGCACACACACACACGCACACACACACAGAGAATGTGCCTCCCACATACAGTGTGACCTGGGACACAGGACTTGTGCACACTTCCCAGCCACTCTGTGAGGTGTCCGTGCACCCAGACCATAGGACAGAGGCTTACAGGGGCCAAACAACTCGCCTGAGACCAGGCCACAAAGGTGTAGAAAAAAGGGACATCAGAAGGCCTGAACCCCACTTTCCATGCATAGAAAAGTAAGGGGCTTACAGCCCCCTCCCCATCCCACTGTCATTCAGAACGTCAAAATGACACCTCAGGTTCCCCCCTCAGCCTCCCCGCTCAGGGGCTACGAGTACTGACCTCTGTCTCTCATCTTCCATGTCAGTCTGGAACGCTGACAAGGCCAAGCCCAAGACTGGCCCTAGAATACATTCCTCTAATAATTTCGGAGACAAGGAGCTCAGTAAAAAGCCACGACCCCCACACCTCTGAAATGCAAGCTCCTGTGCTTCTTTCCATGTCCCTTTTCTACTGAGATTTAACTCCACTGCGTAAAGGGCTCAAATCCTCTTTTTTTTTTTTTTTAGATTTTATTTTTAAGTGATCGCTACACCCAACATGAGGCTTGAACTCACAACCCCAAGATCAAGAGTCTCCTGTTCTACTGACCGAGCCAGCCAGGTGGTATCTGCACAAAGGGCTCAAATCTTAATTAAGGGAAGTGGGTGGCGAGTTTTTCCAGAGGACGTTCCCAGCACCCGCAGGCCCCCTGTGTCCCTCCCAGCCAGGCCCTCCAAGGGCAGTCTCAGCCCAGCCTCTACCCCCAGGTGCAGCTCTGTCCTCTCTTCTGCCTGACTTCTCTCACTTATCCTTAGGTCTGGGAGATCCATCCCGTCTTTGGGTGTGGTGGCAGGTAGCTTGTTCCATTGCTGTACCTGTACTTTTCTTTTCTTTTTTTTTTTAAGATTTTATTTATTTGTTTGACAGAGAGAGAGATCACAAGTAGGCAAAGAGGCAGGCAGAGAAAGAGGGGGAAGCAGGCTCCCTGCTGAGCAGAGAGCCTGATGCAAGGATTGATCCCAGGACCCTGAGATCATGACCTGAGCCCAGGCAGTGGATTAACTCACTGAGCCACCCAGGCGCCCCTGTACTTTTCTCTTAATGTTTGCTTTCGTAAAGGTCAGGTCCTATCTGGTCCTTTTTTTCCCCCTCGGTGTCACGGACTAGGCTCAGGCAGTAGATCACAGGACCCGCTCATCCCGTATTTCTGTCCCACCGTTTGTGTAGTTGCTGCTTTGAGGTGTAAAACATTCCTATTCCCGTGGCTGGAACCAAGCTAGAGAGCACAGAGCTCCCTCTCCTCCTCCACGAGCTTCTGCTGCTCCAGCTCGAGGCGTGGAGGGACGCAGGGAAGGGGCTGTGTCAATGGGTCCCCCAATCCCAGGGCCGAACTGTGGCAGGAAAGAAGCTGAGGGGACTGGTCTCAGCCAGAGCCTCACCACACCCGGGCCCACGGGGGTCCTTCATCCAAGTCGGGACAGGAGAAGACCACACTCTCCAGGTTCCTTCTCATTCCGCCGGCAGACAAAGCTCTACAGGAAGGGCTGTAAGATGGCGCAGCCAAGATGGAAGACAGCATGGCAGGTCCTCAGAACATCAGGCAACCCAGGCACCATCATCGGGTGAGTAGAGAACGGAATCTGGTCAGTGCGTACAGGGGAATGTGATTCAGCCTTCCAAAGGAAGGCGGTCCAGACACCTGCTCCACCGTGGATGAGCCCCGAGGACATGAGGCTGAGGGACACGAGCCAGTCACACCAGGAGCGACCCTGCAGGACCCCGCTGCTGTGAGGTATCTAGCGAAGTCGGATTCAGAGACCACGCAGGATGGAGGCTGGCAGGGGCTGGGGGACAGGGAAATGCGGAGCTGGTGTTCAGCGAGGACAGAGTTTTAGCTGGGGGAAGACAGAGAGTTCTGGAGGCGGAAAGTGGTGCTGGTTATACATCAGGGCGCACGGGCTTAGCACCACTGGACTGTACATCCGAAAATGGTTAAGATGTGAATTTTATGTTAGATGTACTTGACCACTTTTTTTTTTTTTTAAAGTTTTAACGGGAAAATGTGTCAAATGCTGAGAAAGGGTAGAGCAGGCAGATGTAAGAAAAAGCGAAACAGAAGTCATGATACTAATATAAGACAAAAATGCAATTCAAGGGGCGCCTGGGTGGCTCAGTGGGTTAAAGCCTCTGCCTTTGGCTCAGGTCGTGATCTCAGGGTCCTGGGATGGAGCCCCGCATCGGGCTCTCTGCTCCGCAGGGAGCCTGCTTCCTCCTCTCTCTCTGCCTACTTGTGATCTCTTTCTGTCAAATAAATAAATAAAATTTAAAAAGAAAAAAAAAAGGAATTCAAGGCAAATTTTGTTAAATAAGAATGGTTTCAGAATTTTTTTTTTCTTTTTAAGAGAGAGATGGGGTAGGAGAGGGGAAGAGGGAGAGAGGGAGACTCTTAAGCAGGCTCTACCCAGTTCGGAGACTGACTGGGGGCTTGATCTCACGACCTTAAGATCATGATGAGAGTCAGACAGACGTTTACCGACTGAGCTTCCCAGGTACCCCTCAGATTTTTGTAAAAGTGAGGTTTACAGGAATGCCTGGGTGGCTCAGTGGGTCAAGCCTCTGCCTTCGGCTTAGGTCATGATCTCAGGGTCCTGGGATCAAGCCCCCTGTCGGGCTCACTGCTCAGCAGGGAGTCTGCTTCCCCCTCTCTCTGCCTGTCTCTCTGCCTACTTGTGATCTCTCTCTGTGTGTCAAGTAAATAAATAAAATCTTAAAAAAAAAAAAAAGTGAGGTTTACAGCCACAGTAAGTCCAAAGAGGGGGTAAGGTGCAGAAGAGCATAGAATGTCCAACCAGAAAGAAAAAGGACAGTGCAAGGCTCCTGCCCTCTCTCTCACTTGCTCCCCACATCTCAGCCAGAGAAAGCAACACTTGAGGTGAGCAAGAAAACACACCAGCTTCCGTCAGACACAGCAAGACCTGACAGGGGTCAGTGAGACACCCTTCTTTAGACATGGGCATCCATGCTTCTCTCCAACCTTGGACCCTGCAGAGCAATACCCAGACTCTGAATGACCCCCCTTCCTCTGGCTTCTTTAGAAGAAGGTTTTGTCCCCGGGAGGACCCAGGACGCTCAGAACACTGCAGGTCTGAGCCCAATTCACAGGGAGGCTGTCTGCCTCCCACCGAGGACCCATCTGGAACGGGCACAAAAATACCCCTGACTCTTGGCAATAAAAGCAACAACCCCCAGCCCTGCACACTAAGTCCACTTTCTTGGAGCCCAAGCTCGTTACAGCGTTATCCCCCACATCACAGCTGTGCTAGGAGCCAGGGACCATTGGCTCCATTTTACAGAAGGGAAAACCAAGGCTTAGGGAACTCAAATTACTAAACTTAGGTCGCAAGCACAACGCAGAGCTAGGATTCGTGTAGGACACGGCAGACTCTAGAGCCCAATTTTTACCCATCAGACTATTGTGTCCTTCCAAGACATTCAAACAACCTGGAGGATTTCACAGGCTGGAAACCAGAATTCAGAGTGGGCCGAGCCTGAATCAGGTACACCAAGACCAAACCTTCCCCTAGCAATAATATTGATTCGCACAGACAGTTTCAAGGTTTCAAATCATATCTAAGAATCCATGTGATCCAACAGATCAGTGAGGAGATAGGCGAGGTTTTGTTGTCATCCACAGAGGATACAAAACTATCTGAGGAATGACCAGAGAGGCACACGAACCATCAAAAGTCACACAGCAAGTTTCCAAGGAACCAGGCTTCATCCGAAGACAGTTGCCCCACGAGGCCCCCAGGAAGATCCCCTCAGACACAACATTCCAGCGGGCACCAGGACACAGAGGGAATTCTCTGAAGTCCATGCAGCCTTCCTGCTAGGCCACTGCTTGCTGCCTGCCTGCCAGTCTGACGTGCTGCCCTCTGTTTTTCATCGCTAATTAATTCGGATGGAGATGTCTTTAAACTGAGACTTACGTCGGGTCCTCCCCACTGTCTGTGAACCAATTTCATTACAACAGAAACCGTGTTGCCAAAATGAGAAATACCCTCCTTTTCATGCCTGTGCCCTTGAAGGCATCTTATTAGAAAAGACCATTTCTTAATTAACATTTTTGATCTTTAATCCATTACACATCCCTCTAATCCTGTACGGAGGTGCGGCTGGCCCACTTCCGCGGGCTGGCTCTGGGCTGCGCGAGGCTGGCAATTTCAGCACTGAGGGCTCGTTCACAGCTGGACTCCGCCGCGGACAGTCTGGGGCTCCCAGACACCACCCCCGGTCCAGCCGCCAGTGCCGATCCCGAGCGGGAGCTGGGGAGGGAGGGGGCCTGGCGCAGACACCCCCGGAAGGGCCAGTCTGCAGACGAGAGTTCACTTCATTAACCCCTGAACCCCATCTCTTCTCGCCCCAGAATGGTTTCTAGCAAAGGAGGTTTCCGCCAAGTGTGAGGGCCGCCGCCGGGCTGGTCTTCCTTCCCATTTGCACGAATCTCATGCAACCTGATCATGTCTGCACAAAGAGCTGGTCCCGTCAAGGTCAGGGGGCCCTGGTTTGGAAAGCTTCAGACCTGCCTGGTGACTCCCTCCTTCCCGGAAGTCTTTCTTCCTTCGGTTTTGCACACCCCATCTTGCCTTCAGCGCTGATGCCTCTCTGGTCAAAGTCCTGGACTCTATTCTATCAGAGCTCACCCCCAGCTGTAAGTGCCAGTGACCCACACACACACAGACACACACACAGACACACACACAGACACACACACACACACACAGACACACACACACACGAGACCCAGATACGTCCCCAGGCCCCTCCTCCCGTAGTACCGGGGCCACACATTCAAGTCCTACTCAATCTCCCAGAGGCGTCCCCAGCTTGCCCCCAACTTGCAGCCAAAAGCCGGCTCTCGGGCCCCAGCCCCCACCATCGCATCAGAGCAGCTCCTCCCAGGACCTCCATCCTCTAGCTGCTCACCTCCAGCCACCCTGCTGCCTTGGAGCTTTGGAGTCACCCTTGCTTCCTCCCCCAACCAGGCACACATTCTGGACCGACCTCCAAAAGAAATTCCTAACCTGATGTCTTCTCACCTCCTGGCCTGGGTCCCAGCCCCCATCATCTCCCACCGAGGCAAGGCCTTCCGTCCCCTTCCCTCTTGCCCAAACACAGCTGGAGGGATCCCTTCTCCCTTCTGCCCCTAGGCTTCCTTCAACTCAGAGTAAAATCCAGTGTCCTCCAAGACTCAAGGTCTGCCTGCCTCCCTCCCACTCCATTTTGACCTCCCCTCCCCTTCCCCACTTCCCTGGCCTCACCTCCTTCCTCCCTCCTCCCAAACCTCACCTCCTTCCCATCCCCTTGACCTCACCTCCTTCCCCACCACCCGGCCCCTCCTCCATGACCTCCCTGGCCTCACCTCCTCTCCCTCACCTCCCAGGCCTCACCTCCTCTCTCCCTTCTCCCTGGCCTCACCTCCTTCCCCAAACTTCCCAGGCCTCACTTCCTCTCCCCTACCTCCCTGGCCTCACCTCTTGCCCCTCTTGCCCTGGCTCCCTCTACTCCAGTCACAGGGACACTCCTGTCCTTCAACAGGCCCAACACATCCCCACAGCAGGACAGAAGGCTGCTCCCACCCCTCTGCTTGGCTCATACCCTCTCTTGCACAAAGCTCCTCCTGGACACAGAAGTCTCTCTGAGCACCCTGCAGACGCCCCCTCCTCCCCACCACCCCATCACTCGCTCACTGACCGCCCTGCTGGTCATGTCCCAGAGAAACATATTCTATTCCCCAGTCCTTAGTAGGTGCTCAGTCACACCTGTGGCTGCAAGAATGCCAGCTGTTGGGGTCCACCAGTGGTGACACAGGCTCCCAGCCATCACCAGCTGTCAAGGGGTGGTCCCACAACGCCAGCACCAGCGCTCGTCCAGCAGCAACTGAGAAGGTGGTTAGACGTTCAGTTGAACTTCCTGGTGCCATGCATTTGGAAAAACTGCCCATCACAAAATAAAGCAGAGCTTGAGCCCTGGGCTGGATTACTAGGGAGGGGAAGGGCGGGGGAGAAAATGCGGTCCAGGGGCAGGGGAGGCGGAGCCTATGAACAGTTAAGGAAGAGGGACAGGCCAGCACTTGGTCCTTCACAGACTCAGAAGGACGGGATGGGGGTTCGTGAACCGGGAGGCACATACGTAAAGGCCACACAGAGGGCAAGGATGGGGCTGGGCCTGGAAGGACTCTGGCGCAGGATGGGGGCATTCCAGGAGGGGGACACAGGCCAAGCGAAGCATGGGCTAGAATGAGGGCAGAGAGCACAGGACGAAACTCCACCAAGAGGCCACTTTGTGACTTGGGGAGTCCTCCCACCCACCCCAACTCTTGAGCTACATGTACGAGGGAGGCTCTCCACGGGGAACCCCCTGCCTCAAGGCACCATGACCTCCCAAGGCTCCTGGTGGCCCCCGAGCCTGGCCAACCTCAGAGGTGGGCCCAGAGCATGGGAATCCAGACTCCTAGTCCAGTGCTCCTACCATCACCACCCTCTCGGCTCGCTCTTTGCCCGCTGCCCTAACTACCAGCCCAGACCTTGACCTGAGCCCTGAAGGCCATCATGCTGCAAAGCCTGAGGTCAAGGGCCCTTCCCCCCAGCAGCACTAGGTCAAGGGCACTCTGCTTCCACACCCCAGGCCGGGGATGGAGGGGGGCTATTGGGGGATACATGGGGCTGGGTATGACCCTGGCACCAGACAGGCTCCTTTTAGGGAAACCCTGCCTCAGCCAGGACAGTAGGTCCCCCCAGTGGGTCTGCCCAGGATCTGGGCTGGGGGTGATGCCAAGAGGAGCCCCAAGGAGAACACCCATGATGGGGACCATTCGGCACCCGCCACACACCCCCTTCCAAACCTGTGCATCAGACACGGGTCCCAGTGTGGGGGGTAAGGTGGGGAGGGGGTCATGCCAGGTTCTAAAGTCAGCCCGTGAGGCAAAAACATCACCTGTCCTGAGATTCAGCAGCTGTAGCTGGGATACTCATGGGAGGGTAACGGCCATGAGGGGCCTGGCTCCGCTGTCAGGTGTGAGGGAGAACCCCAGAGTCGCAGCTACCTGAGGCTCCTGAGGGAGCAGCAGATCTCCCCCAGAGCTCGGGCTCACTCGTCAGCCCCCGCGACTGGAACTGCCAGCTCTCTTCACATTGTTACTGCCTTCTTTATTTGGGTGAATGTGCATCTTAATTGGGAAAAGCTAAATGGACTAGTAATGACCTAAGTCTGCACACACGCTGTCAACAAGGTAAGGAGGTGGGATTAGGTGTGTGCCGTGCTGCAGACCTGCTGTGTGGCACTGGGCCAGACTCCTAGCCTCTCTGAGGCACAGTGTCTGCATATGGGAAACAGGCATGAGGACACCATCTGCGGTCCGAATGCTGCTTCGGGGGTTCATAGAGCTAATGTCTGTGGAAATGCCCGCTGGAGGGAGGTGAGAGGACACCGTGACAAGCACACAGGCCTTGGGGACGGAGAGAGCCCAATTCAAATCTGAGCCAGGCACCGGTGTCTGGAGGAGGGCACACGCAAACTCCAGGCCAGAGCCACAGGGACGCGTGGCAGCCAGCCACCAAAATGACTCTTCCCTGAGGAGTGGGTCCTCAGCAGCCCCGCCCCAGGCGCCTGGGGGTCCCCAGGCTCCACAGTGCTTCAAGAGTCAGGGGCTCTGGCTGAAATCCCAGGCTGGCCGTCTCTTTCTCTCTCCACATTTGGGGAAGGCATTTCCTCCTTCTTTGGGCCTGCGGGTCAGGTTTCCACCCAGATGGAAAGTCCCACCCAGGGGCCCCCAAAGGAGAGCTCACCATGGAAACTCCATGGGGTGCCTGCCAGACACAGGGGCAAGTGGCCCCGGGCGGGCCTTCCTGGGGCCAAGCCTACAGTCCTGCCAGCCGGAGGGGGAAGGACCAGGAGGGGACTCTAGCTGGACTTCAGGTCAGGCCCACAGCACTGTTCATACATACAAAGAGGGGTACGTGTGAGCGGATCTGGGGATGTGGATATACATTTAGGCATGGGTCTACAGACAGACCCCGGTCCTGAGTCCTCCTAACACCACTGAGCCTCAGTTTTCCTGACTGTGCCCCCTGCACCTAGCCCCCCGCCACTCAAATAAGATGAGTAAATACAAAGTCCTATAAAAAGGGAACAAAAGATGGGGACTGCTGCAGCAAGTCCACAAACCATGGCCAGAGCACTGTCCAGGCAGAGGGGCCCCAGTGCCTGACACACCTCCCCAGCCGCTGAGCTCAAAACATAAGGACACAGAGAGAGCTCCCAAAGTGCGTCCCAAGACTCCATGAGCGGGGCGCCTGGCTGGCTCAGTTGGTCGAGCATCTGACTCTTGACTCCAGCTCAGGTCATGGTCTCGGGGTCATGAGATGGAGACCAGCGTCGGGCTCCATCCTGCGGGGCAAGTCTGCTTGGGATTCTCTCCCTCTGCCCCTCCCACACGCATGTGTACTCTCTCTCTCTTCTCTCTCAAAAAAAATAAATCTTTAAAAAAAAAAAAAAGGGCTTTATGAGCTGGGGATAAGGGTCCCCAGAAGCAGGTAGGGGCGAGTTTCTGAAGTCAAAAGTTTGCAGAACCCTCCAGAAGCATCTCAGCAAACCTGGGCATGTCCAGGGCTCTTTGAGGTCCCCCACTGAAGAATCCCGCTCCATTGCATGGAACCAGGCCCGCGGGCAAGTCACCTGAGCAGCTGCCCCAGGACACAGCCTGGCTTGACCCAGGCCCCTCTGGGCAGCCCCGCAAGGATGTTCATGGCTGCGGTGTGCACTTAGGCCCCGAGCATTCTTCCGGGGTCAATTTAAGAAAGAACTCTAGGAAAGTTGTTTCTGTATTGTGTGCCAAATTGTTACTGAGACCGTGGCTGTTGTTTGTTCAATGATTAATGAGGCTCCGCAGAGTAAATTCCTAAGCATTTAGTGCCAGGGAAAAACATTTGTCTGTCCCCAGTGCATGAGTCGGGAAGAGGCGGCCAAGCCGCCCTCCATCCGATTTCTCCTTTGGCCTGAGCTGCCGGGAAGCTCACCTGCGCAGTGACCCGTACCTGGGGCTTCGGACGTAATTAGTTCTTTCATCTATTATTTTAGCTGCCCAGTGATGGAAGGCCATCTCATCTCGTTCCATTAATAATACCCAGAGCCAGTGTTGACGGGTGCTTGCTCTATGCTGGGATCCATGCTGAGCATGTGACCTCTGCGTTCCCATTCATCCTTACAAGGGGGGGAGGGGGCAAAAGCTAGGGCTTCAGTATCCCCACTTTACAGATCAGGAGACTGAGTCCTGAGACGGTGATCAACTCAGCCAAGTGTGTCCTCACAGCTAAGAACGGAAGAACACGGCTCTTGTGTCCTCCCTCTAGAATGTGGGTCCTGGAGAGCCAGACACCACCGCATCCTTGGGGGCCAAGTATGGTCCAAACAGACACCTGCAAATTAGGTGTTGAGCAAACCTAATTAGTGGGGGGCCTCTCCCCAAAATTAGTGCTGGGTGAGATCCAGCCCTGAGACAAAGGTGTGTTTGTTTCAAAATCCATGCTCGGACTCCTGGTGGGGTTTTTGTTGGTTTTGTTTTTTTTTTTTTTTAAGCCTTTAGGACTTAGCCAAGCTAACCCTGACCTTATCCTCAAACATAACCCTAACCCTAACCTTAGGCTTAAACATACCCCTAACCACGTGCTAAACCTAAGCTTACTTCCAGCCCAATCCCAGACGAATTAATTAACAGCCCATAGAAAGCTCACTGCCCAGCCTCGTCCTTGGTTCTGTGGGGCGAGCCCTCCAGCCACAAAGGCCAGCAGTGGCAGAAACTCGGCTTCCAGCGCAGATGGTGGGAGCATGTGGGGTCTGCAGTGGGGAGAGGTCAGCAGAGCCGGGGGTCAGGTTTCCCCTCCTGGGAGACCCAGGCAGACCTGAGCAGGGCAGGCCCAGCCCCACAGGCCTGGAGCAGCAGACGGTGGAGTGGGCATGTCCTGCCGGCCCCTGGATCACAGAAGCAGCTACTCTGGCCTATGAGGGCCAGCCCAGCGGGTGGGGAGGAGATGCCCTGCCCCGCTTCCTGCCCATTTGCGGCTGGCGAGGAGCCCCGCAGCCAGCACAGGAAATAACAGGGGCCCCCAGAGGCCGCCCATGCAGGCCCTGCTCCGAGGCCGCCCAGGGAGGGAAGGAGGCCATTGTCGCTCTTTGTTTCGGTTTCCCCAGCATTGCCTGGGCTCCAAGAGGCCCCTGGGAGCTAACAAAGCTTCCCCCCAACCTGCAGCTGTCCAGCCTCCCTCAGCCGGACCCTGGGGATGGGCCCACCAGGCCCCTGGACTCTTAAAGTGGCAGGTGCAGGGTGGAAATGAAGTCATGTCCAAGTTGGGGCTGGGGGGGCGCCTGTGGGCCAGAGCAGGCCAGGCAGGCGAACAGACAGATGGGCACTGGGGTCTGTGTCTGCGCGCGGGTCAGCCCAGCACCAGGCCCAGCAGCAGGGGTTTGAATCTTTGGACGGAAAGTATGTCTAAGGCACCGAGGGTACAACAAAGAAACCAAAGAAAAGCAGAGAAAGAAAATAGAGAGCACAGAACAACTCGGGCGTCTTGAACAGCCGCACGGTCCCCGTCCTTGAGGAGACACAGCCCAGAAGCAGGATTTTTCTGCTCATTTGCAAGCCCAGGGGCGTGCTGCATGGTGTGCATGTCTCTCTCCCTACACGTTTGAGTGTGTGCCTGTGCACACTGCGTACGTGTGCACACGTGTTCCTGCACGCCTGCCTGCATGGGTGTGTCTGCGTGTGTCCATACTTGAGTCTGTGAGGATGCATGTGCATGCTAGGGCACGTGTGAGGTGTGGAGGCCACGTATATGAACGTGTATGTGCCCTGGGGGCTGGAGGAGTGGCATGTGTGAATATGTGTCTGTACATGTGTGTTGTGGGTACAGGTGTGTGTGTGTGAGGGTGTGTGGGTGTGTGCACATGTATGTATATGCACACGCCTGCCCCCACAATCGTTGGTGGGTCAACCATCAGCCGTCACTCATTCCTACACTGGCCCTGCCACCCCACTCCCCTCGGGTATGTCACTATAGAGACCTCATTAGGGCTCTTAGCATCTCCACTCATCTCCACTCAGTCCCAGCCACTGAACTAGCAACGAAAAAAGGGGGTCCAGGATTCAGATAAAACCAGCCCAGGCTCAAATCCTTGCTCTGTCTGGCCCCATGAGCTCAGAAAGCCTGCACCAGACTCTCAGCCTCTCTGAGCCTCAACTGCCCACGGTGAGATGGTACACTTCCCTCCAGCTGTGCTTCAGGAGGGTTAAATGAGATCATGTGTGCTGCAGCCCAGCCTCATGCCTGGCACCACGGACTAATAACGAGATGGCTATTATTTTTACTGTTACTGTGACTACAGTTGCTAGTAGCCAGAGCTCGTTGCTGAAGATACAACCGTGAGCAAAACAGGCACTACCCGTGCCTCCCCAAGCTTGTGGGGTTTGCAAAGTATTTACCCGTAAGACGTAGAAAGGCAGAAGCAAAAAATGTCCTATTTACTAGATTCAGTATCCGTCCAATGTACCAACTACCAACAAGTATGGCCAGAAGCCATCAGTTAAAACCATTAACCACAATGAAGGAGAAAAGAATTATTAGTGTGGGCAAGAAAAAAAAAATGTTGTTTTTTTTTTTAACCAAGCAGGCATCAGTTAGCCAGGTTCAGACTAATACATACATGGAGTGGTGTGTATGTGTGTGCACACACTCCAGAATTTTAGAAGAATGTCAGCTGAGGACAACAGCCTAACCCCCATGGGCCACCTCAGGCTATGGCAGGACACTGGCTGATGCAGCGCTGACTATCCCCAACCCAGGAGCCAGGCCCTGCAGAGTGCCCGCCCAGGAAGCGAAGAGCAGCCAGGCAGCATGACTGGGCTGACCTTGGCCATTTCCTACTGGGCACTGACCCACACTGCACAGTTGGTGCATCAAGCCTTGCCCAGGGCACACACGCTCACAGCCTTTGCCTTTCAGAGCAGACCCTGCCCACCAACCCACTGACTGGTACCCAAGCCCACCAAAGCCATCTCCACTTTGGAAACAAGCAACACCCCACCAATCAGGGTCAGCATGAGTGAGGACTCAGTCCTAACCCAGCCATGCCCACTGCGGTGGCAAACGACACAGAGTCCCTGCCTCAGAGAAAGCCCAAGTCCATGCAAGAGGTGAAAACCAGCAAGACAAGCCCCACTCCGTGGTTTCACTCCCGTGAAACCACTGGCCAAGCTCAGGGTAGACGAGGAGGCTGAAGAAAGAACCACACATGCTCCTTCACACACCCCAGGCGCCAGCACACACGTGCACGGGCTCTGCACACATGTGTTCGCGGCAGAGAGGGCACAGAGGACGTGATCAGAGGGTAGCCCAGCAGGGGCCCCTTGCTGGGCCAGAGCCAAAGGAAAGGGTGGGCAGGAAACAGCACATCCCCCTCACAGAACAGGTCCCAGTCAGCCCTGGGGACCCAGGATGCGGTACAGAGGGGTGCAAAGGCCCTGGGGTCTCCAGGGGTCTGAGTCAAGGCTGTGGCATATGGGTATGCACACACACACACAACACACACGCGTGTGCACACGTGCCCATACACAAGTACATGCCTCCACGTGCACGCAGGGCACAGATGCCCCACACCTCATGGACTGTTCACCATGGTAACAGAGTGGCCAACTCTCAGCTCCGGTCCCCCCTGAAGGTTTCCAGGCCTCCTGGGCTGGGGGAAGCAGCGCTAACAAAGGCGCAGGCCCACTGGCCTGGCCGGGGGTCCAAGGCGCAGACCAGCCAGCGCATGCCTGCCACGCTCCCCTGGTGAGCTCGGGGCCACCGTGTCTTCCTGCCCAGCCTGCCTGGTTCCACTTAGTTCAACTCCCCACAGACGCCCTGGCCGAGCTAATGAGAAACTCCCCAGCCGGCCCCACATAAAAACGCATTTCATAAGTCTTTAAAATGCTGGAAAATTATACATCTATTTAGACCTTTTCTGCTCCTTTAAAATATCCCCTGGTCCACATCGAGAGGCTGACTGGGTTGGGGGTTCAAGTTCAAGAGGTGGACAGCTGGAGCCAAAGGAAGCCTGGGCCGTCCCTCGTTGACCACGGTATCCTGGCCACGGGGACCGGGGCATAGCCAGGGTGGAGCGCAGGTGCAGGGTCACTCAGGGAAGAATTCAAGTGAGGGACCTGGCAAGGGGTGGGGAGAAACAGGGGTCCAGGTTCCTCCAGCCTGGATTTGAAGATGGAAAGAGAAAGTCAGAAGATGCTGGGAGCACCTAAGAAAAAGAGCACCTACTACACCGAGGTCCTCGTCGTGGTACTATTTATAAGAGCCAAAAGAGGAAAAGTAGTCCAAATGCCCTGCAGGGGAGGGGCAGTTAGGAAGGAGAATGCCCAGCCGCCCAGCGACCCCGACGCGGCTTCTAAGACAGGAGGCTGCGTGGGTCCCGGGGTTACGGGAAGCTCGGGTCTCACGGGGGCGGGAGCCAGGCGGATTCCACCGTGCCCGTGGATTTCATCTAGGTAAGCTCGTTGGTACAGGACAGAACTGGAAAGGGGCTGAGAGAAACAGAAGGGGCAGGGGTGCAGAAGCAGAGGCTGGAGGTAGAGCTTCTAAGAAGCTGAAATAATAAACACACACTCTTGAGAAAACACAAGTGGGGTGGGGAGACAGCTCCGAGAAGGTTCGGAAGTGTAGGATGGGCTGCCTGGAGGGGCCTCGACGCCCAGCGTGAAAGGCCCAGTTTTCCAGACATTTCCATCCACTTCACCATCAGAACCTTGGGGTGCAGGACTGCAGGGGTGGGGAGGGGGCTGCGACCTTTGTCAGGGCTGGGGACCCTGACCACTCTCCCTAAGCCACCGCTTACCCAGAGCCAGAATGAAAGGAAAAGGAAAGGCTTCCAGCACCCCTTCTCTTTGGGGCCCCCAGGATACCAGCCACCTAGACGCTACTCTAATTTCTCACCCAAGCAGGTCCCAGAGCCCGCAGCCCAGTGACCAGCCTCCCCTATGAACTGCACCCATGCCCGACACCCAGCTACCCCAGTGGGAAGGCTGGGGCTGGGCATGTGGGAGAGCCTGGCCCCCGGTGTTTCCCTAGCCTCTGAGATGGGAAATGGATACAAGGTCTTCAAAACATGCATCTCCCTCTCCTCCTGGGCAGAGGAGTCAGACCCTCTCACCTGACCCAGGAGGGACCAGGGCACAAACCTGAGTCTCTCACTGAGCCTCTGGATTCCCTCTATGATGAACAGCCTGGACAACACCCTCAGAGGCAGCTCGGCCAGTGAAAGTTTTGGTGCCACGTTCACGAGTCAGCTGCCTGAGTTCAAATCTTGGCTCTGCCACTTGCTGTTCGTGTGACTTTTAAAACACGTCACTAGCATCTCTGTGCCTCAGTTTCTATATGTGAACCAAGAAGGAGGGCTGGCTCCCAGAAGTAGTTTGTAAATGATGTTTCCATTAACCAGGACAATGAGACCTGTCAAGGTAGCAGGAAGGACCAAAACTCTGATCACCCCTATAAGGTCTCAGGCCATTGCAAACAACTAATTTTATCAAGCGTTTCTCTCCAGTCCCTAGAGGGTCTCTCACCACCTGGCTACCCTGCCCAGGCACTGACAATGAGTGTATGTCAACAGAGTAACTGTTTCCCATCTCCAGATCACCCCACCAACCCTCCTCCCACTGCATCCCCAAGCTTGCGCCCATGCTGCCATGTTGGAAGGAAGCCCAACCTGTCCTGAACCCAGCCAGGAGAGCTAGGAGGCTCCAGTGACACTGTGACCAGACAGTTATAGAGAAATGAGCACCCCCAGCCGATCAGAGCAAGGGAGGCAAAGCTCAGTTTGGTTGGATTGGTTCACTGAAAACCCACAGGGCTCACGCTCATCCTGGTGCCTGCCACTTGGAGACCACGTTCCAAAAGGCTTGAAGGAAGAGAGAAGAAGCGTTGAAGTTGGTGGGAGGGCAGGGCAGGGGGACAGAGAGGTCCCTCTGGGAAGGGAACCCTTAACAACCTCCTAATTGGTGACCAGGCTGAAACCAGCTGGCAGAAGGCCTTTCTGTGACCTGAACAAAGTTGTTTTGTTTTTTTTTTTTAAATATGAGTTGTCCAAAATGAGATACCTTTTCACATTTAGGAAGGCTAGGATAAAAAATTTTTTAATTTTTTTAAAAGATTTTATTTATTTATTTGACAGAGATCACAAGTAGGCAGAGAGGCAGAGAGAGAGGGGGAAGCAGGCTCCCTGCTGAGCAGAGAGCCCAATGTGGGGCTCCATCCCAGGACCCTGAGATCATGACCTGAGCCGAAGGCAGAGGCTTAACCCACTGAACCACCCAGGCGCCCCAAAAATTTTTTTAATTTTTAAAAAGGTAAATAACAACCATTGGTGAAGATATGGAGAAACTGGAACCCCCACACATTACTGGTGGGAGCGTGAAATGAGGCAGCCGCTGTGGGCAGCAGTTTGGCCGTTCCTCAAAAAGTCGCACAGCATCACCACATGACTCAGCAGGTCCACTCCTGAGTGTACGCCCCCCGGAGCTGAAAATGAGTGTTCCAGCAGAGCCTGGCACACAGGAGTTCGCAGCAGCGTATTCACGACAGCCGAAAGGGGAAAATAACCCTAATGTCCATTAACGGACAAAGAGATAAAATGTGGTCTCCCCATAGAGCAGAGCATTATTTAGCCTTAACAAAGAATGCAGGACCAGTACAGGCTACGATTTAGATAAACCTTAAAAATATTGGTCGACACAGGGGCCTTGGTGGCTCAGTCGGTTGGGAGTCCAACTCTCGGTTTCTGCTCGTCATGATCCTGGGGTCCTGAGATTGAGTCCCGCATCGGGCTCCCTGCTCAGCAGGGAACCTGCTTCTCTCTCTACCCTTCCCCCCCGTGTGTAACCTCTCTCTCTCAAATAAATAATTTTTTAAAAAGTGATAAATACAGGGACACCTGGGTGGCTCAGTTGGTTAACCGCTGCCTTCGGCTCAGGTCACAATTCCATGGTCCTGGGATTGAGTCCCACATCTGGCTCCCTGCTCAGTGGGGAGTCTGCTTCTCCCTTTGCCCCTCCGCCTGCTTATGCTCTCCCTCATGATCTCTCTTGCTCTCTTTCTCTGGCAAATTGATAAATAAAATCTTTTAAAATAATAATAATAATAATAAATACATAAATACATACAAACTCAGATGACCCGGCAGCTCTGGGTCTGGTCCCTGGCACTGTGTGCCCCTAGCAGGGCCTGTCACATTTTACCACAGACCCTCCCCAGCCTGCCCCCTCACCTGGGCCACAGGCCAGCCTTGGGACAGGGAGTACCTCTGTGGGGCTCTTGAAAAAGACTTTCCATCTCTAACGCATTCAAACCCACGAACTCCCCTGAAATCACACATGAAATGTTCCCACTGGATGCTCAAAGGCATCCGTGGCTCAAAACAGGTTCCGAATCATGCTTCAGTTAACTCCTTACAAGCTATCAACTCCCTCATTGCCCCCCACACCATGGGTTAAAAAAAAAAATCGGGATCCAATGGGGAACGATTTAAAACCCCAGCCCTACTATGCTCCCCACACCTAGACTCCGAGCACAGTGCTCGGTCCTGGAGCTCTGCTCTCAGGGGCCCGGTGTCTGCTGGCGTGGGGCAGGAGGAGGCCAGGGCTCCCCCACTCCCGGGAAGCCCCAGCCCAGCCAGAGAACACTGCCGTGGGTGGGCTCTCCATCACTGTCAGGGGCCCGACACGAGGGCACAGACTCAGCAGGCCAGGTTATTCCTGGGGGGTGGTGACCACAGGGTCCCCCAGGGCAGGGGAGCCTAGAGGAGGCCAGAGGTGAGCAGAGAGCACACAGCGCATTCTGCTTTTTTATTGGGGTTCTCCATCACACTCCCAGAGCCAGGGCAAATTGGGTAAGGGGGAAGGGCACCACGCCAAACTTGCAGCCCGGCTGCTGGGTCCCCTTAGGAAAGGAGCTGCCCGTGCTCCTCCCGGTGAAACGCACTCAGCCCACCCGGCTCGCCGCTCCCTGGATTCCCTTGATCAGAGGAGCCCAAGACCCTCTGTGGCCAGTACCCCCAGGGACCCTTGGGAAGCCCCCACGATGCCCCCCAGTCCGGTTCACCCTCACTGCCCCTCCAGCGCCAGGCCGCGCAGAGGTGAGACCAGAGGGTCTGGCCGCAGGAGGACTCGGGTTCAAGTCCCCTCTCCAGTTTGCTTGCCGGGGACCGCGGATCTGCTGCCACAGAGCTCTGAGCCTCCTTCCCCCGTCTGCCAAATGAAGACGGCAGTTCTCAGAGCAGCGCCAAGGGCGGCTCAGGGAGGCTCTGCTCCCCATAATCTTACTTGGCACCTGCCCCCATTCTCTGATGTAGCCAAGTGACATTTTCTCAGCTTAATGAAAAGCGTTATACTAAAGCAGATTTAACCAGGCCACTGGCCCCGTCCGCCACCAGATGGCCGGCCCTAAACCAGCCTGTGGAGAAGCGCTGGAGCAGCTTCTGGAAAGAGCCCCCGCCTCGCGGGGCTGTCGTGATGGCTGGAGGAGAGACCCCAGGGAAAGCATTCGCCCAGCGCCGGGCGTGCACCTAGTCAAGGCTCAACAAATGTGACGTCACCCGCATCTAGCGCTGCCTCCCAAACTGCCTTCGTCCCTTCACCCAGGATTTGCAACAGCTCACGACGCCCAAGCTCAGGGAATCCAAGCTGACTTCCGTAGCCCAAGCCCAACGAACTTGGGAAGGAAAATGTACCGCATGCACTGTAAAAAATTCACCAGAAATGGGCCAAAGAAAACAAAATCCATTGCTTGGCTGCGGATTATCCAGTGCCCGGATGCTTTGCTCCCTCTCTCCATCCCCAAGCGGACCATCCAAAGCCGACTGGCACCACGGAGTCCCTGAGGACTGGAGGGGACTCACAAAGAGCCGTGTACCTCTTTCTGCACACGCATACAGGGCCTGCTCAGCTCTTGACTGGAAACAGACAAATCCCGCCACCTCCATGATGCCCGGCCACCCCAGAGAGCCCCTGAGGTTCCACGGTGGCAGCAGAGACCCCAAGACTGGCAGGGCCCCATACAGCCCCTCAGCATCGCAGACCGAGAGACAGTTCCCTGCCCTAGGGAGGCATCAGTGTCCCCCTCCCCCGACGCAGGGCTGTCCTTCTCCACGACTGATGCCACTGCCCTCCTTGTACCTCACTGCTGTTCCTGTCTGTCTCTGCTGCCTCCAGCACCATTGGGAAAGCGGCCAGGTGGCAGGACCTTATACGGACACCACGCTGGACACTTTCCTGGTTCGAGGGTTTGGAGCACAGCGGGGATCGTTTTTAGAGTTGGCCGAAACCTGAGCTCATGCACCCTGATGTGGGTCAGGGTCCCTGGAGGAGACATGGAGATTTATAATCTCAATGTGTTTCCACCAACCCCGGGAGTGTGTCTCCCCTGCACAGGGGATATGCTGTCCCTTCCTCCAACCCACCGAGTGTGGACCCCCAGGTCTGTCCTAACCCTGGACTCTTCTGAAAATGTGAGCACTGCCCCCCTCGTTCTGGCTTCAGACAACACCTCTCTCCCATGGAGAGAGCCCCGTCACCAAGGGCCAGGCACCTGCAGATAGGACCGTGCCCAAAACTGAATCAGCCAGGATCCTACAGACTCTCCAAGCAGCGTCCCCATCGTGCTGGAAAGAACACTGGACATGGAGCCCAGGAACCCAGGTTCACTAGCTGTCCACTCCCCTTCTGTGTAATCTATACCAGCATTTCCCCAAATCTCAGTCATTTGCAAACCATCTTCATGATTTTTGCTCAACCCAAGCATTATGTGCCATTACTTAAAACTGTCAATGCAATTTTCTCACTTAAATGAATTTAGCATCAATCACAAATAGCCATTAAATCACAAATCCAACATATAACCATCCAAGCATTAAATGTTCATATGCCTGATGCCTCACACCACATTTCTGGAACTACTGACCCAGAGCAAAGTTCCCTCTGTGCCTCAGTTTCCCCAGCTAGAAGACAAAAAAGTTGGGCTAAATGATTCCCTCAGAGTCTTCTCAGTTCCAAGATTCCTTGAGATTGGCCTGCCTCCAGCTCCCTCAGGAATCCAGGACCAGCTGGTCAGGATCCTAGGACAGGGACGAGGCTGGAGAGGCTGCACCTACTGGACTAGGAGCCGAGGCCATTGCCCAGAGAGGTGCTGGCTGGATGCAGAGCAAACAGGAGTCATACCTTCTACTCAGGAGCTCCCAAGGACCTCGCAGCTAGTTCTAATCCCAAGTTCCACAGGCAGCTCCAAAGTGTAGGACTTTCCAGTTAGAAAAACTTTATCCCTTCACTCCTTTTTAGAGCTGGGGAAACTGAGGCACAGAGGAGCTCATGCAAGGACAGAAGCGAGCCAAAAACCCACGTCCCCTGACTGCCAAGTCACCAGCATCACCCGATGGGGGCCACGGCCACGCGCCCCAGAAGTCTAAACTTCCCCGATTACCTCCCCCTGGAAGCATGGGCTCGGGTTGCCGGCCTGGGAGAGCAGAGCAGCCCTGTCTGGGAGGGGAAGTCTGGGGACTGTGATTTCAATTGGAGTTTAAACATCCTATTAAAGTGGGTTTTATGCAATTAGACTGGAATGAATATGCAGTGAGGCCCATGGCAGGGGGCTTCAAAGCCTGTGTCACAGAGGTATCGTGGTCCATCAGAATGCGCCCACAAGAAGGAAACGTGGTCCCCCAGGAGAATAGGGCATATTAGTCTCTGTATGTAATAGATTTTATTGACCATATGGAACTGATATAAAAACTGTGTGCACGGGGTAGTCTGGCCTGGAGACAGGAATGTGACATGAAGAATATGATTTCCATAACCAGCTGGGTGGCTTCCTGAGTTCCTGAGCCCACCCCCCCAGGACCCCCAGCAACTCCCCCAGCAGCCCCCTGGGCATTTACCTGATGCTGTCACGGAGGAATCCCAGGCCAGCGAGAAGTCCGAGGCCTCCCCCTCTTCAACTGAAAGAGAGAACAGAGATGGGCCTGTGAGTTTTGAAGCTGTACAAACAGGCCATCAGGGTGGGGAACAGGGCAAGGAAGAAGGGTCATTTGTGGGGGTCCTTCTAATACTCACAATCAGAAGCAAGGGGATAAAGCCTACAAAGAGGCCTTTGTTGGTTTCACAGAGACGTAAAATAATCAGAATAAAACATGGATAGTGAGTAAGTGCTGGATAAGTATGGTTTTCTCACCTCCGTGTCCCTAGCAGACATCATGAGTCGATCACAGCACGGCCTAGAGCCAGAAGCGGCATCAGGATCTTTCTCTACATGCTCCCACTGATCACTATCTATAATCAGAGTTTCCACTGGAGGTAAAGCCATTTGTCACTCGCGGGAAGACGGCAGAGACTCAGACCTCTCCCTGATCCCGCAGACACTGTCCTCCTCCCAAAAGCTCCTTAAACCACCACTGAAATTTGACAGCTTGTTTGTGAAACAAGTAAGATCACTCTCAGAGGTTGGAAGAGCACGGGGTGCTGTTGACCACACTGAGAGACCGGCCCACAGACTGCGGTTTATGCTAAGGTCCAGTGGTCAGCAGCCACTGCCTGTAACATCAGAAAGCAACTCACCTCTCCACCCTGCCCCTGAGTCCACAGAACAAGGCTGCACAGGGATGGGGCACCTTCACCACCCTGTACCCCAGCATGGAAGACCAGACTGGTGGAGATGGAGGCCAAGCATGAGGCGAGCACGGGAGGAACTCTATTCGACATAATAAAGCTCTTATCCTGGAATTAATCCCAGTCTGGGGCATGTAATAATATTAAAGCTGGGTTATGGACTCTGTAAAATGGAACTTTGTTTAAGCCAAAAATGTGCATACACAGTATTTTCCAGATTTAATGGTCTCTGAAGTTCTAAACATGTGCAGGCTGAAGCTAGCAGGTCCCACCCATGCCCTCTGCACCGTCGCTGTCATCCGTGGGCATACACGGTGAGCCAGGAGCGGTGCGGAGAGCTTCCCAAGCAATACCACACGTACGCCTCATCAACGGCCTCCCAGAGAGGCCAAGCGACGTGCCCGAGGTCTTACACAGTTACAGGGAGTACATGCGGAGTTTGGGCTAAAACCCACAAGCGGGTCTGAAGGGCAGATGGATGCATCCTGAAACCACCGTATACAGAGGCACAAGAGGACGCTGTCCAGGATCCTAGCAGCTCGGGACTCATAAGCAGCACCCCCCGCCCTCCCCACGGAAGGCAGGTCCACAAGTGTGCTGGGCAGCCGAGCAGTGAGAAGAGCGCACGCTAGGCTATCGTCCTGGATGCGAATCCTGATTCTGCCTCTTGAGCAAATTATTGAACCTCTAGGCTTCAGTTTTGCCATCTTGAAGGCAGCTCATAACGGTCCCTAAGCCATACGGTGGCAGGAAGACTTGCGTGCAGTGCTGGAGGCCCCTGCTGGAGAGGGGCTCAGGCACTCGGCGGGTTTGGCGCTGGGGTTGGAACAGCTCTGGGAATTAACAAGTCCGGCTCTGCAGGGCACAGACCCCTTGATCATGTATCTGTACCCGCTCTCCCTCCCCAGGCAGAGCCTCGCAGACCGCACCCAAGAGGGGACATCCACGACAAGGAGCAACAGGCCAAGGAACAGAGTGTTCTCTCTTTCCTAAGTTTGCGTCCTAGGAGTAGGATGCAGAATCCAAAGGTAGGGGCGAGCTGGGGTGAGGCCAAGGCTCTTGCCCTAACTCAGCGAGTTACAGCTGCGGTGGGTTTTCAAACCCACCGCTGTGTAAATATGAATCAAGACCTCTCACCAGACAAAACGGATCTTACTCGCAAGTTGATTCCAACCAGACAGCCCCCAAAACCCGGGCGGACGATGCGTCCAACAATCCGAAGCCAGCCGTGCGTGAAGGGAGTGGTTGTTAACCGTGTCCACAGCCACACCTGAAAATCCATTTCCTTCGCATCTCACCATTCACTCACTTCAAGATCTATGCATTTTGCCTCCATCAAGAAACTGTTCCCAGTCTGTAAGGTTACCACGCGGCGATTCTGTTGGTCACCTTCAGCTAGGTCTGCGTGGGTCCCTACGGGTACCGTGTCCATCACGGGCACCATGACGTTAATGCATGACCCCAGTTCTCCCTTGGTGCGCAGTGTACTCCGGGTACCAGGACAAACAGCCCCCTGCTCTCTGGTTGAGAAGTGTGACCGTCCAGATCTGAAGGTCTGGGGGATGTCCCCAAAATGCCACTTCCTTCCCCCCTTAAGATCTGACTTCTGCCATCATGGGAAGGCTGAAGACATCCGCCATTTTGGAGCTCTTGGGAGGATTCCAGGCTCTCTTCCCAAGGACGAGAAGCCTGCAGAGGGAGCAGAGGAGGGCGACCCGATGCTGGCCAGCTGGGGAAGTTCAGAGTGGCCGACGTCGCCATAGGCAAGCGGCCGCGTCACACCGCCATCTCCAGAACCACGTCTCTCACAGTGAGGAGCTGTGGGGACCAGCCCACCCGGTGCCATGGGGTGTGAAAGCATTTTCCTACACCTGGGGCATGTACCCCACTAACATTCCGCCCCCACATTTCATTTCGTCTACTGAAGGTAGAAACACATCATGCTTCACATGTTCCTGATGGGAACGAGCCATGGCTTTGGGATTGAGAGTCAAGCATCTCAGAGAAAATGTTACCAGCACTGTGGCCCTTCGGGTTAACACCCAAAGGGGCTGTCCCGCTGGCCAGACGAGTTGGGTGCTTTCCGGAGACTTTCCCAGACTCTCCCTCTAACTTTCTAATTTAAAGGTGTTTGACACGATTGAGGCCAAAGCACACCCCCACCCTGTCCCATCTCAAGGGGAACACAGGGGTATCTGCTCCTGTGAATGATGGCCACTGGCAAGGGTAGGGTGAGTGCACAAAGCTAGTGTGCACACAACAGGAGGTAGTGTGGGTGCAAGTGTGTAAGTAAGCACGGGGAGAGGGCGCGGTGAGTGTGAACACAAAGGCCGGGTGCGGCAGAGAGTACAGATACACAGAGGGGAGGCAGGGCCTGTGTTCACATTGGAGCGGGCACAGGGTATATTAACCATGGTTTTTAGGCTGTGTTAAGAAGAATTCTGAAGCTCTATCAAGGCTTCTGACAGATCAGAACTCTGTAGTCTCTCTCCGCTCTGGGATCACAAGTCGTGGATGTCTGCTTGCCCCATGGGAGTATACAGCTCGTGAGCCTCACCAGACACTGTCTCCCCAACTCAGCAGCAGGCTCGTAAGGGACAACAACTCTCCTGCTCAGGAAGGGCCCACAGCCTGACCCTGCGCACCAGGATGGCCTTGCCATCAACACATGCCAGTGAGGCCCAAAGACTGAGCTGCGCCTCAGGGCTTAGGAAACCCAGCAGCACGGGACACGGGGCGCCAGGTGGGCACATGTGTAAGCTGCCTCCCCAGGGCCACTTCCTCCGGGGAGGCAGGTGTCAAGGTCAGACAGAACCTGGGTTGGCAGACAGGGAGCAGGTCAGAGTTAGGAAAGCTTGGGACAAGTTCTAAGGCAGATCGTCAGGAGGTGAACGAGAGAGATGAAGAGATGAAGAGAGAGATGAAGTACTGACCCAGGGCCAGAGGAAGACCCCAGCAAGGTCAGCAGGGTCCAGGAACCCCCCTTCCCTCCTCCCAAAGCCACGTCAGTGCCAACTGCTTGGCCAGGCTTCAGGGATCTGAGAAGGCCCTGCCCCTGGATGTAAGCCTCTAGACATGTGAACAGACAGGCATTTCTCTGGGAAAAGGATCCATGCTTTTCATCAGAAAAAACTAGAACACCACTACCACAACCTGCCTGCCAAAGAGAGGTCTAAGAACCACTAAATTAATGGCTTTTATTTTGAGAGTATTCTCAGGTGGTGTTTCCAAAGTCTTAGGGGACCTCTCCGTGCTTTACTGGCCTTGGCCCCACTGATCATCCCACCCTTAGGAAGGGGTTGGGCCCACAGGGGTCTGACAGAAGCTCCCTGGAGGCATTTCTGTCCCAGTGGAGGTGGTGAGCTAAGCAAGGGGCACATGACTGCCTCTCCTGGGCTCATCCTTAAAGAAACCCTCTCATTCACACCAAGCCAGGGCCAAGGAAGATAAAGGATATACCTAGAGCCCAGATTCCCATTATCAGGCATGAAATGGAGTGTTACTATTCCCGGCTTGTAGTACTAAGCAATCTCAAGGAATGAAAAAGTATAAAGCAAGGAGGACTGCTGTGTACAGCTGAGCGGGTTGTGCACCGCACGAGGGGCCTAGCAGAGGTAGTGAGAGAGGGTGGAAATTTATCCCACACTCTGTCCACTAAACAGTGTGTTCTGGTGCAGGGCTAGGAATGCCTAGAGCAAGAAGTACCTAACTTTTGCACAAAGGCATGGGCAGCCTTTTATCTAACTCACATGGATATGCTGTAAAGTGTAGCCCATGACCATCTCTGGCATCTGGCAAAATGACTAAGGTCAAGGGCAAACAAACCCAACCACGAGGCCTACACTCTCCAGGGTCCTCTCAGGCGGGGATGGGTTCTGGGCAGTGGGTTGAGCTGGGAGGAGGGACAGCATGAGGAAGCAAATGTTCTCTGCAGTTAAAGCCCAGACTACCCAAGACTCCCCATGGCAACCTCCTCAGCACCAAGCTCAGACCCTCAGAGGAGCCAAGATCTCATAACAGGGTCACACCATGACCCATTTACTTAGCGCTCATGATTCCCTGACCACCTGCCAAAACGAAAGTAACAAATGAAATAGCTCAGTTAAGACCACCTGCCTTTTCCCCCAGGAGCTCAGCCCGGGAGCGAGGACGAGGGCCCTGCAGGCCCTTCATCCATTGGTCCACACCTTACCACCAAGAGGGTGAGTCCAGGATTTAAAGAAATCTACTTTTTGGAGAACATGGCTCCTACCCAGAAGACGTCTTACCCCGATCTAGTGCTGAAAACGAAAGGCAGTATGTTCCAAGGCGAGAGGCAAAGCTGTTGCCCAAACCCATCAAGAGAGTGTGGGTGGGTCTCCAAGACGGCAGCTTCATAATCAATGTTTATGGCAATCTTGGCAATGCCTGACTTTCCCCTTGAGCACTGGCTTAGAACAAGCACCTATGAGAAGATGCAAACTTTCTGAGGATTATTCATAAATCGTTTCCCTGGCCCATCCTGGGCCGAGGGTTCAGAAGCATGGATTTTGCTCCCCCATCATCTTCCTTTTCTCTCCCTTGCCTTGCTTAGCGAGAAAACAGTGAGAACAGAAAGACATCCAGTAATAGTCCAAGAACTCCAAAAACGAAGTTGATCCATCCTTACTGGGAAGGTGAATCTTCCAGAAGTCACCCACCAGAGTTCATCGAGTGGGACAGATGGACTAGATGAGGGTACCCGGAGAGAAACTATAAAATAGAGGAGTTCAAGGAGGGGGTCCTAAAATAGGGCTCCCCAAGACTGTTCCTCCAGCTTCGCCACTTTCAGGACAGTAAATCTGGGACAAGATGCTTGATCCACTCTGACCTTCAGTTTCCTCCTCTGTGAAATGGGCATACTACGAGTACTCCCCTGACAGGAGGGTCCAGAGACTGAATGGAATAAGACGGTATTCCAAAAGCACACAGCCCAAGATAAACAGGCAGTCAGCGTCAGCATTCTCTCCTCCAGGTCCCCAGCTGACAGCCGCGGTCTCATTGCACTTGCGAAGATGGGAAGGCTCCAACAGCGATATCAGTTTTCCTGGGAGACTGACTCACCCCACCCCAGGAAGAGCCAGTGACAGCCCTGTGTCCTTTGGCATCACCGCCTCCTGGTCCCTGCCACAGTGCAGGGATGGTGTCCCTAAAGGTGGAACCCTCTGGTGGTCACAGCGAGGGGGCTCAGCCTCTGTGCCGGCTCATCTCCCCTCCCTTTCCGAACCCTCCATCATCACCCCACACCACACACTCCAAAAGAGAAGCTGGGAGACATCTGCGGAAGGAACAGGAGCGCCAATCCCAGCAGAATCTAGATTTGGAGCAACATTGCAGAAATGGGATTCCTCTCTTCCACTCTTTGCTTAAAAATGAAGATAATGATAATGACGATGTGAAAAGTAGGGTGAGGGATGTGACGCGCTTCGAGTGTGCTGGAAGTAGGAGAGAATTAGATTCTCACCTGACCAGAGATGGAATACATGTGACAAAGCTAGCCCAGCTCCCTGATCCTGCACCCGTAGCAGACATCACTAATCGATCGAGGCTCTCCTTCTCACTACACATGGATGCATGTTCAAACGCCTCAACAAAGCAGGCTAAAATCTATTGGCCTTCTCTGTCCTGGTCCATACAATGTCCCCTTCCTCAAGTACTATGCACAGAACACACGCACTGCACACATTCACGCACATACTTTCCACTGCATTTGGGTGTGTATCCAACTGGAGCAGATCCAGGCCAGAGCAAGGACTGCTGCCCTGGGGAAACCCAACCTCTACTGAGCCCCTGTGGCACCAGGCACCATGCTGAGCACCCCACCCACTGGCTCCCCCTTCAGCCTCCCAGCTTCCCTCTGACAAAGTCTTGAAAATCCTCTCTTCTTGGATGAGGCAGTGGGGCCCGGGGAGCCAGAGCATCTGTCCAGAAGCCAGTTCACGGGCTCAGAAGGCCAGTGGGGATGTTTCCAAGTGTGGCTTTAACTCAGAGCCATGAACATCCAGCTACGCACCCCTGGCCCTGCCCGTTCCAGCCCAGCTATGGGGCAGGAAAAGAGGAAACTGAATGTCACAGAGACACCCAATACGTCCACGTTAGTGCATAATAGAATCAGGAACCCAGTGAAGCATCCAAGCAAGTTAGAACGACTCTCTTCTTATTTTATTGACACAGTACCCTGAAGCTCTGTTGGAGGAGGAGCAAGGACCGGGAGGTCAGCAGCCCCCAGGGACCGGTGCACTGCCACAGCTTGCCCAGCCATGCCTGTCCCAAGTGGGTGAGGAGGCAGAGGTCAGCATGGCCCGGGGACCCTCAAAGCCTCCCCCCGACTCTTAACCAGAATCACCTGGTATCAGAGGGCTTTTAGAGACGCTCCTTCAGCTGCTGCCCAAAAAGTCAAGCCTTTACTGACCCATTTCACAGAAGGGAAAATAAAGTCCCAGAGAAGAGAAATAGGCCACCCAGGAGGCAGCGGGGAAGACAGAAGCAGACCTGGAACCCAGGCGCCCTAGTTTCCCGGCCCTGTAGTCCACACACACAAAGCTCTCCACGTCAGGTGCTCCCGAGCCCTCACCAGGCACCAAGCTCTGCAGCTTCTCCAAATGTGTCCCCAGACCACCTGGCAGGTTGTGAGAAATGCAGCCTCTCCTGGCCTCTGGGCGGCTTAGTTGGGGGAGCAGCTGGCTCTTGGTTTTTGGCTCAGGTCAGGATCTCAAGGTGGTGAGATCGAGCCCCAAGTCGGGCTCTGTGCTCAGTGCACAGTCCGCTTGAGATGTCTTTCTCTTTCTGTCTCTCTCTCTCTCTCTCTCAAATAAATAAATAAATAAATAGGGCGCCTGAGTGGCTCAATTGTGAAGTGTCTGCTCAGGTCAGGATCCCAGGGTCTTGGGATCAAGTCCTGTGTCGGGCTCCCTGCTTAGCAGGAATCCTCCTTCTCCCTCCCCCACTCCCCTGCTTGTATTCCTCTCTCGCTGTGTCTCTGTCTGTCCAATAAATACAATCCTAAAAAGTAAATAAATAAATAAATAAGACTTTTAAAAGGAGGGAAAAAAAGGAAAGAAATGTGGACTCTGAAAAGCAGAATCTCTGGGGGAGGGGCCCAGCAGGTGATTCTCATGCACGTTGGCCTACACCATCCCGCAAGTACATGTATTGACCCCATTTGATAGATGACGAAACTGAGACCAAGCAACTGCCCAATGTCACAGAGCCGGGACAGCATGAAGCTGAGACTGGGATTCTTAACTCCTTTGTCTCACTTCGGCCCTCAATGAACAGGAGCTCTAGCTCCAGACTGAGCGGGGCCAGCCAACCAAAGGAAGACTCTGATTCTGTCCCCAATGATTCTAATTTACAGAAGATTCTCTACCATTCCTTCCTGGGCCAGCACCAGGGGAACCATCCTCTGGGGTCTCCCCACGCACACAGGTTTCTTGGGGTGTCAAGGGGAAACCAGTGGAGACAGTGGCGTGTTGGCCAATGTTTCACAGGTGGTTCGGGGAGAAAAGGCGCTGGTGTGTAGCATCTGCCTTCTGTAGTATAAATACTCCCACCAACCGGCCAATGTCAAGGTCCCAGACAGGGCACAAACGAATACAGATTTGGGAAGACAGGTGCCCAGTGAGCACAGCACTAGATAAAGGGACATGCCACAGAAGGTGCAGGGAGGGAAGAGGCGGTGGCTGGGGGGGATGGAGCCAGCCCTAGAAGCCACGGGAAGCCACGGGGAGCCCAGTGCTCAGGCCACTGCACCTCCCCGGCTCTCCCCCACTCCCCAGACTCTGCCCCCTTAGGGTCCCAGGTACGCCAGAAACCCAGAACTCACTCAGAGTTGCCCTTTTCTTATTGTTTCCTAGATTAAACATCTTTTTTCTTTTTATAAAAGTCTCTGACATCAGTAATAATGTACAATGTAGAAAACCAGCAAATACATGGGAGTTAAAATTGAGAAAGGAAAAGTACAGCTTTCTGGGTATAAATACGTTGTTGCAGCCTCCCAGAAAGCTGTAAGAACACGTGTCACTGAACACCACTAACAGCTCCAGGGCCTGCTTCTCTAGCTTAGCCAGGTACCGTGATCCACATCTTCTCACATAAAAACCATGCGGGGCCACTGTCACCGGTGACAGTGGCCCTGTCCTCGGAGGCTCCAGCACCAGCCGAGCCACTGGCCCGGCGCTGGGCACCCAGGCTACTCCCGGTCGCTGTCTACCGTAAAAGAAGCCGTGTTGCAACACACCTCACCCACGGCCATAAGCCTGGTCAGTGATTTTTCTCAGGACTGCTGGGACAAAGAGTTTGCTGATTTTTAAGACATACGTCCAATATGTATTTGGCCTTTTCCCTCCTTTGCTTAAGCACTGAGTACCTCCAGTGACCTAGGACCTAAGAGAAAGATGAGAAAGGGACTTTGACTTTGACCTTCAAACCTTAGACTGTGGAGACCCCATCAATAAGCATTGCCATGGCTGTGTCCCAGGGTGCGGGGGGAGGCACCTAAGAGCTGAGTGACTAAATAAATGAACAACCAGGCGATGGGATGAAGGACGGTGCTGAATGAATCCCAATCTCGGAGTGAGGCAGAAACAGGTGGAAACAGTGAGGACCCATGGTGTACACAAAAAGGAGGGATGGGAGCTAGGGAAGGTGCCCAGCAGGCTCCTGGTTAGCAGGGACCACCCACAACTACAGTCCCAGCCTGGAGCTCTGAAGCCCACAGCTGGGGCCCCAGGGGCACCTCAGGGTGGAAAGACCCACAGAGAGCCAGGGTGAGTCTCCACTTTCGCCACAGATCAAATTCTGATTTTCTTCCACACGTACACGCAAATCCCATTTCAGGAAGAATGATAAAAATCACAGAAAAAAATCTTAGAAGTCTTTGGGTCTCTTTTTTAACGTAAATAAAGAGTTTCCTGCTCCCAGATGAATTCAGGAAAACCGAATCAGGTTGCATTTGCCTCAACAAGGAAATAGAAGTGGGTGGGGGAGGGGCGGATCTGAGGCAGCCCCACCCGGCCCAGCGGGGCCCTCCTTTGGGTTCTGTGGGGACACCTGGACACAGGCCCAGAGCTGCAGGCTTCTTGTCCAAGGCCGCAGGGTCAGCCGACCAGCTTCAAAGCCACGCTTCTCTCCCGGTCAGCAACCCTGCCCAGAGCTCAGGCTCACCCCCTCAGCTAATCTCTCCCTGACCACCCGCCCCTGGACTCAGGTTAGCCCCCCCATCTGCAGCAGGGGGCAGGCAAAGCAAAATGCCTGAAGGTCAACTCCTGTCCACCGTGGTGTGTGGTGGCCTGCGCGGGTTAGGGATCCTCTCTGCACACGGCCGCCCTGCATGGTGGTCCGAGGGATAAAGCAAGAGGCTACTCTAATGTGTCTGCTCTGAGCCCGATGCCCAGATGCCAGGCAGAGGGAAACCATGACGCGTCGCCCCCACCTGCATTCTCAGCCCCTTTAGGGAGACCCTCTACACCTCCTCTCTCTCCCACCCCCACTTCTCTTGACATAAGACCACACATGTCAGTGACGCGAGACGGCACTCCTGCTCTCCACGCACATTATCACGTGTAGAACCTGTAAATCCTCCCACAGGCCTCATGGAGGGACTGGAGGATGGTGCCCATTTTACAGGCGGAGAAACCAGGGCCTACATGAATTTTTTTTTTTTTTAAGATTTTACTTACTTATTTGACAGACAGAGATCACAAGTAGGCAGAGAGGCAGGCAGAGAGAGAGGAGGAAGGAGGCTCCCTGCCGAGCAGAGAGCCTGATGTGGGGCTCAATCCCAAGACCCTGAGATCATGACCTGAGCTGAAGGCAGAGGCTTTAATCCACTGAGCCACCCAGGCGCCCCCCCCCACATGAATGTTTTTAAGTGGGTTAAATTATATAAGCAACAGGAGGCAGGGCTCCGATTCGAAGCCAGGTGTCATGGCTCCCAGAGCTCACGTGCCTACTGCCAGCCCCACCTGCCTCTCCCAGCTCAGGGTTGACATGTCGCCTCTTTTTGGAAGCCTCCAGAGCTGGGTCTATGTGGTCAGCCTTGGGTGCACCAGCCTAGGGGGGGACCCCACACTCTCCCCAGGGCCCTTCCCAGTCTCAAGCCCTCATCTATAAAGCAGGAATGGGGACCCCCAGCCGGCTCCGTCGGAAAAGCATGTGACTCTTGACCTCGGGGTCGTGAGTTCGAGCCCCACACTGGGTCCAAAAAATAAATAAATAAAACTTTTAAAAATAGATAAGGGGCGCCTGGGTGACTCAGTGGGTTAAGTCTCTGCCTTCGGCTCAGGTCATGGTCTCAGGGTCCTGGGATCGAGTCCCATATCAGGCTCTCTGCTCAGCAGGGAGCCTGCTTCCCCCTCTCTCTCTGTCTGCCTCTCTGCCTGCTTGTGATCTCTGTCTGTCAAATAAATAAATAAAATCTTGAAAAAAAAATTGTAAAAATAGATAGATAAAGCAGGAGTCATAAAATCCCCATTTGATTTGAAGGCAAAATGAAGGAACACATGTAAATCGCTTAGCCCAGTGCCTGGCACACAGCGAGGGACACTAAATAGGATTATTGTGTCTGTGCTCCCAGTAAATCTGCTCGGGACTGGGGGGTTTCCTGCAAATTCCCTTTCAGGGGAACTGCCTGCCTGGGCCTTAACACGTGGAGGGCCTCAGGCCTCCCAGGCTGTCCTCTGGTTTAATCCCCTCTCCCTGAGGTTAATCTCCTCGTTCATATATATATTTCATTTCATACAGTCGCCCCTGCACGATCTCGTTAACCAGCAACATGCAGCTATAAACGTGGATTTACAACAAGGTCTGGTTCCCACTTCCTGCGTCAGTGGCAACAGTGGGTACTCAGCCACCAGCTGTCCAACCCTGGCGGAAGGTGACGAAGCCAAGGGCACCTCTGCCATGCACAGACGGGTGGACGGAAGAGGCCCCCCGCGCACCAGGAACCTGAAGGTGGGCACCGGAACCATGGGGGTCACGGGACATAGCCTGGGGTCCGGCCCCTCGCTCAGGAGAAAAAGGGACAGCGCCCACCCAGATCTGCCCGCTGTCCGAGATGCAAGGGAAGGAGTGGACGCGACCAGAATCCCACTCTCTCGCCTTTTCTCCAACTGCATTTTTTAAAAAAGCATCATAGAGTGGAAACTAATATTTTTTTACAACTCCTTAACAACGTCTCCTCTGTGCTAACATACTGTAAATAAATGTCACTACCTTGTTATACATGTGGTTTATCTTAAACACACACAAAGAGGAAACTGAGTCTCTTATTGAAAACTGATGTGCGTGTGCGTGTGTGTGTAAGTGTTTTCATCTGGTTTGGGATGCACAGACCAGCTCTCGGTCTCCTCCTTCGTACCAAAAGCCCCAAGCCGTCCACAGGAACGAAGTATAATGACCATTTCCAAACATTTGGTAACTCCGCATGGATGTCCCAGGGGGAGGGGCAATCCTCATAAATACTTTACAGTTTCAGGAGTCAATACTTTTAATAAGTCTGATTTGGGAGGGGGACATGTCACTGGCACAGACGTGTGCCCCAGCACCGCCCCATTGCCCACCCACGGTGTTTAGAATGCACGTGGGGGCCTTCAGGGTCCTGGTGTCTCCACCAGGGCAGGACTGAGAGCATGGGCCCTGCCTGCTGTTCTGGAAACGATGACCGGCAAGGCGGGTGCGATGGGAGTTTTCGTGGGCATGCAGGACACCCAGAGCGGTGACCGGCCCCTCGGCTGCCCGGTCCGCAGGGCTGGCTGGGCCTCCCCAGACCTCCCGGGAGCTTGGCCAGGAGCACGCACAGCCTGCACTAAGAGTTACAGAAAACTTTTCTTTACCTCTGCCTCCCTCCTTTGCTTAAATACCTTCCCTTCTCGCCTCCAAAGGACACTCCACGTGATATCACACATCCAGCGCTACTCACAGTTTTTCTAATAGATATTAGAAGAAACATACCAAGTAACACTTGCCTAATAGGGGAATAAACATAGAAGTCTGGAGTGGGGGACAAGCCTCATTCGCCCATGCACCACCTGAATCACGGCAGGACTCGGGAAGGTGGAATGCCACACAGCCCACTTCCTCCCAGCCCAAAGTTCCCGTCCAGCGTCCTATATGGAACTTCGGGAAGCGGTCCAGCCCACTGAAGTTCAGTGAGGGCTGACTGTCAGGTGACAAGGCGGGGAACATGCCAACTATAGACTCTGGCCCCACGAGTGGCTGTTCGGCCCACCATGGTCTTGAGCAGAGGGATGGAAAATTCTGACAAGTAGGCCTGTGTCCCAGCTATGCTGGTCACCTCCCTGCACCAGGGCCGGGCGCCTGGGCCCATTTCACAGGCTGCACTTCCGCTGAGAGCACCAGGATGGACAATGGAAAAGCAGCCTCCGAAAGCCGAAGGAGGAGCCCCACTGAAGGCAAAGCCCCAAAGGGCCTGGCGGACGGCAAGGGACGCAGCCAAAGACAAGTCCCCCGCAGCTGCCCCAGGCCCGGGGAATGGCACACAGCCCCGGAAAGAGGAGGCCTGCCCCTGGGTGGGGGCTACAGCAAGCCCCTCCTACCATCAATCACATCTGTGTCATCCCACTGCCCTGAGAGTCCCAGCTCTTGCCAGATGTGGGCCGCCCGTGGGGACAGAGTTCATTTTCCTCACGTCCTGTGATAATACTTGGCTGTGTTTATTTAACTTTCTGCTTTGGATGGGCCAGGAAAATCAGTTTGGCTCCCTTCGATCAAAACATAGCAGCCCACACATCATGCGAGGACACCCACACAGAAGAAGCTCCCTACACCATCCGAGAAAACACATCTGGCCCACTGCTGGCAGGGGCCGGCCTCAGGGGCCCCGGGGCGGCTGCTCAGTGCAACGTGGGCTGGGTGGTTTCCTGCACAGGCCACTCTGGCAGGGGGGCGGGGGGATCTCCATCCCTCACCGAGCCCAGGGGCCTCAGGGAGAGTGGCACAGGTGTGGGTCCCGGAAGCAAAGTTCACACCCAGGTCCCCACCCCCCAGAACTTCAGGAAACTGACCAAAGGACGGCAGGAGAGGACAGTCCATGAGAAAGGCTCCAAAGTCCAGAGTCTGCGTCTGGCCCCTGCAAAAGGCAGACGCCTTCTTCCGGCAAGGCTCCTGGGGGAAAAGGTGGGGACTTCTGGGTGGCTTTACAGAGCCAGGAAAAAACCCTCATGCTCCCTGTTCTTAGGGACTGTATCTAGTGCCTCTGTTTAGCACCACGGCATCAGAAGCATGGTCCTGATGCTGGTGACAAGGACATCAGACTCAGGAGCTGGGGCGTCCGCCCAGGAGCACATGACAGGAGCTCACCCCTCCATCCAGCGGCCACCAGCCTGCAGCACCAGGCCCTTCCCCTCCCCGCCCCCCATCTGTAACACCCCGGACCCACAAGCCACTCCCCCCTCTTCTTGCCCACCCTTAGCTCCTTCCCTCCCTGATTGGGCCCGCATAGGCCCAGGTCTGCCCTTGCACTAATCCATGCTAACAGTATTCCTTGCTCCACTTTGACCCTGGGGAGAGGTCCACAGAAGCTCCGTCCACCTTTGAGAAACAAATGGGAAGAGGCCCACAGAGGCCCAGGGTGGTCTAGGGTCACGTGGGCAGGGAGGTCCCAAGCACCTGGAGACTAGTCCAGAAACAGGGCCACATCCCGCCCCCTTGCTCGCAGGTTCCTCGGCCCACGGCCAACAGCCACAGAGGGGCCACCTCTAAACCGTGGAGCTCGAGTCCTGCCCTGTCGTGCCCAGCTCTCGGGCCTGCAGGCCTCCGTGTGCACTCTTCTCCGTGCTCCCGCAGGGGTGCTCAGCGCTGGACTCGGCCTGCGCCATCTCCCAGGCGGGAAACTCCAACCGCTAGGAGCACGGGGTTTGTCATCAAGCCGACCAGGCTCCGAGGCCTGGCTCTGACACTGACCCGCTGCGGGACACCGGGCACACGCTGTCTCTCTCTGGGCCTCAATCATCTAGAAGTTCAAATGGGACAATTCGAATATCGACTCCAAGAAGGCAATGAGACTACCCGGTGGGAGACAGAGCAGGGGTCAGGCGCCTGGGGAGAGCCCAGCAGGAGGTACACAGTGGCGGGACGACCACGGGGGTGGTCTTGGCTGGAGAAACCAGCCACCGTCCCTCCACCCACAAAGCCGCTGGCGTGTGCACAGAGCTTTCAGGCACTCCCACACCCTGAAGGAGTCTCGTTTGCTGACGGGGCAGGGCGCTAGGTCAGGATGGGCACCACCACGTGTCCCGTGTCACAGAGGAGAAGGCTGAGGCCCGAGGAGTGAAGCGCCCGCCACGTCCCACGTGGGGACTCCAGGGCCAAGCCCCTGCCCAGTCCCACAAGATCCCCTTCGTGGATACTGATCGCTGCCAATTCCACACCCCAGTTTGTTAGGGAGCAGGGCACAGGCAGTTGCCTGGAGAAGCCTGTGCAGCCCCTCTGCGGCCCCTTCGCAGCAGCAGGGCCCCGAGGCCCCGAGGCCCAGGGCACCACAGAGACAGGGAAATCCCTCTAGAGGCCAGCCTGGCCCGGCTAGAGAGAGGCAGGTGTCACGGCCCCTCACTCAGGCCAGCAGGGCATCCAAAAGATCCCGAGGTCCAGACCAAAACAGAAGCCTGCAGCCCCTTATCCAGCTCACCCGGGGGCAGGACTCCAACTCACCTGCCCCAGCCAGGGGTTGAGCTCCTGCCAGGAGGTGCCCAGCACCCACCCAAAGAACCGCCCCCACAACCCTCAGCCTTCCTCATCAGGTTAAAAAGTGTTCTCTGGAAACCAGTGGCCCTTGCGAGCCGTCTGCACCAGGCATAACCCCCGGGGCAGGGACCCCATCCCCAAACCTTCTAAGTGCCAGGCTGTTAAGTGCCAAGGGTGGAAAGAGCCCAGGCATGGAGCCCAGCAGCCCCAGACAGAAGTCCTGCACCTCTGACTTGGCGTACGCATCCGTAAAATGGGAGAAGGCACAACACACCCACGTCGCTGCGCATCTGTAAGCTCCTGATAAGATCTGCACGGGCCTACAGCTCCCACAAGCACAAGAAAAACCACGCTATCCAGCAAAGTAGCACAGGGCAACCCCAGGTGCCAGGCATCAGGCTAAGCATTTGGGGAGCATTAGCGACGTTAGTCCTCTCAGCACCTTTATGCCATCTGACAGGAGAAAACCACAGCCGGAGAAGAGGAAATGACCAGCCCAAGTTGAACCAGCCCCCACTTGGAAAAGCCCGAGTAACCCACGCTGCCTCCAGAGACAGCCGCTGCCCAGTTACAATTATGGTCATTCCTGCTGTGGAGCGCGTCACTTTCAGAACGGCCTCCAGGGTCCTCCACCTGCATCCAGACCCCAAGCCCCCGAGGACCCTGCCCCAGCTCCGGTGTGATGCCACACCGGGCACCTGCACCCCCAGCTCCCAGGCAAACACGTTCCTGCCTCAGTACCTCTGCTACAGGTGCTCCCATCCCCTAAAATGTCCTCCGCCGTGTCAGAGCCCCCGCCTGACCTCAGCTGTCCATCCCTGGGGAACAGACCCCTCACCTTCCTCTGCTCCCCATAATCCTCTCTCCATGCAGGGGTCCGGGCAGTGAGGCAGGCTCCAACAGGCCCCACTATCAGCTGGTTAAAGCAAAGTCATCCCAAGCTCTTCCCTTTTTTACCTTTTTTAATCCCCCACGGGGGGTTAAAAATTCAAATACAGATGGGCACACAGAGAAAAATAAAACTGACCCCTTGTGCCCCACTTGGAAATGCTGTAGGTATTTTGAAGTATTTGGCCTTAAAGAACACTTTCCATGCATTACATGTTCCTTTTGTAACCGAAGCCCCCACCCCACCCCACCCCACCCCCCAGCACGTCCTCATGGCCCCAAGGGTGTGCAGGGCAGCCCTGGAAAATCCAGCTCGTGGCCCCACGGGGAGGTAACCAAGAAGGGGCTCCAGGATAACGGGGTGGGGGGGGGTCTTGAAACCGCATCTTAGGAAGGAAAGTGAAGGAACAGACACTGTCGAGCCCAGAGGGGCAGACTCAGGGCTGTCTCCAGACATCTGAAAGGCTGTCATGGGGAAGAGGGACTGAGTTGGTTGTGTGGCCCCAAGGGGTCAAGCCGAGTCCAACTAGTGGAAGTCAATACAGGGCGAATGCAGGAAAGAACGATAGGATTCTATCAGCAGAGGCTACGTGGGAAGGTGCACTCAGGAGGTAGTGAGGCTGC
This sequence comes from Meles meles, assembly GCF_922984935.1. Classification (NCBI taxonomy): domain Eukaryota; kingdom Metazoa; phylum Chordata; class Mammalia; order Carnivora; family Mustelidae; genus Meles; species Meles meles. The sequence continues at coordinate 33,141,812 of NC_060084.1, read as the reverse complement.
TGGCCCGGGAGGGGGTCAAGCAGAGCTAGAGAGACCCTCAGGGAACTCAAGGCTCAGCTAGGAGGGGAGGCTCGAGTTGACCTTAACAGGTTCCTCTAGGCCAGGATCCCAAATAACCACAGGGGCACCAGAGATGAATAGGAAAGAGGGGAAGACCGTCAGGTCCTAAATGACCCCACCCCTTGGCTCAACCCAAGCTGCTGCCCGGAGTGTGCTCAGCAGGGTCAGATCTTCCGGATTTTCCCGGAAGGCCAGAGAGCTGAATGTTTATATGAATCACTGCAATTTTTAAACAGGCCCAATGAACTTCTCACAGGCCCTATATGGTCCATGCACGGCCTGCTGGAGACCCCCGGTCTAACATGGAACTCACAGGGCAAATGAGGCAACGGAAAGGAAAGAGGAGCCATTTCAGGGCCTGGAAGAGCAACCACCCCCACAGGAACAGAATGGGTTAAGTGATGATTTGGCGCTCTGCTCCACTCCAAGGCTGCAGCTGGCCTCCTGGGCCCCCGGGAGGCTCTGTCAGCTGTCCAGGCCCCGGCCTAACCTGCCTGCCTCAGCCACCCATCTTGGAACCCTGGATCTGGGAAGAGGACAGCTGCCTTGGGGCTGGCTGGCCACAGCCAGCCAGGGAGAGATTCCGTTCCCCGTGCCCTGCTGAGAGCCATTTGCTCATTTGGGACAGATGCCACCGGGGCAGAGAAGCAGGCCTCTGTCCCTGCTCTCCTCTCCCACTTCCCCAGCAACTCCAGGCCTAGGGACAGGGAGAAGACCTCCGGCAGCATGGTCACCCAAAATGTGACAAGAATGACCGTTCACTGGGCATGCACCCCAAGGACCGGGCTGGATGAACAACACAGCGTGTGCTCGTGTAATCCTCACAGTAACCCCGCGGGGGAGAGTTTGAGCATCCTCACTTCACAAGTAAGGAAACCTATGCTCAGAAAGGTTAAGACACTCACCTATGGTCACACAGCCAATGGGCGACAGAGCTGGGATTCAAACGCAGGTCTGTCCAGCTCTAAACCCCACACACCTCACACCACTGCTCCCAGGCATCCATGTACCCCCTCCACCTGGTCATGTTCCAAAGAATCTGGGTACCTAGAGCCTGACCAGCTTATGAGAGCAGAGAGAAGCAGAGAGGGGGTAGGCCCAATGTTCCCGGTGTAGACTGAGGCACATCGATCGGCCAGCAAATGTCGAGCCATTTCCCTCGGGTTTCCCTCCTGCCCTGCAGGGGGGTGCACTCCAGATGACCAATATCTTGTAGGAAATGGAGAGCCTGGGTTTGAGGGCCACAGCAGGGGAAGACAAGGCCTCCCCAGGGCCCCAGGGGGAACCTCAGGCTTGTCCCACAGTCATAAAACAAGAGAGCTCCGCAGGCTACTCAGACATCTCCCCAGATCAAGAGCCCTGGACCCAAGACTGTGATTTTCATCCTGAGCAATAATCCCTGGGAAATCTCAACCTGGATGGGCTGCCTTTCACTTTTTCACAAACACATCAAAATAAACACGCAGATGTTCGGACCTCGAGTGTTGGTGTAAGGGTGGCCGGTCCCCTTGGGCAGGGGCGCGGGTGGCGGGCAGGCTCCAGGAAGCTGGGCAGGTTGTTCCCGGGCCCGATGATGGTTCCAGTTTCCAGAACTTCATCAAGCTGAGCACCCATGGCTGGTACATGAACCTTCCAGAATACAAAGCCCACACACAAAGCATGGTGGCCATGCTCCATTACCTGCTTGGGAATCACATCAAACAGGTTGGAGAGTAAGAAAAGGAGAGGGATTGTAGGAGGGGAGAGAAATATATACATTTGCATATGTGCGCACACACATGGAACCATCCTGGGACAAGAAATCAGTACCACCAGTGGCCTCCGGGGAGGGGAAGTGGGTGGCTAGGGGTGTTTTGAGTTTTGTGCTGTATATCTATTAGCAATTAATTTTAAGGTTATATGTGTTCTCCTTAAAATCCCCTGCCACGCCCCCAGAGGAACCCAACCTGCACCCGGGGAAGCGGTGCGGGGGCCTCCCCCCGGAAAGCCCCCTCCCTCGGTCTGGCCCCCTCTAAGGCTGCAGGACCATGGGGAAGCTCCTGTTCTTCCTGGCTCCCATGTCCCTATCTGCACAAGGAAGACGCTACACTGGGTTCCCCCAAGGCCCCGCACATCCTGGTGCCCTAGATGTCGTGACATGCTGAATCCGAGATCGCAGTCCGAAGCCAGCCCGGTGGGCATGGTCTGAGACCCCCTGCAGCCCACCCTGCGCCCTGCCCCCACACTGCTGGAATCTTCCGAGATGCTAGCAGGGCAGCATGACGCTCAGGCAGGTGTGGTGCCCGCCGCGTGCCCACTGCCCCAGCCTCCAGGATCAGCTCCATGCTTGTGCCTGAGGGAGTCACTTGTCACCCACTTGGACCTCGATGGACTGTCAGGCAAAAATGCCTCGCCTTCCCCAGGGACACAGCCCGGCTAGAGGCTCACATGCTCCCAGACGTCGACCCGGGAGCGCAGCGGCCCAGGGACAGGGGATGTGGTAGCTCTTGCATGGCTTGCGGGGGAAGGGGGACGGGGCGGGAGGGGCGGGGGGAAGGAGACAGTTCCCTGCAGAGAAGAGCTGCTCCCTCTAGCTCCGCTCATCTCTGAAGGTACCCATGGTCCTGTTTCACCTTCTAGCTATCCCATCTGCTCCCCCTGCACTTCCCGCTACACTCCTTTTTGGCCTGAGCTGTCTGGGGTTCATTTCTGCCGTGAGCAACGACAGAGCCCTGATGGATCAGGAAGTAGCTGAGCCTGCGGGTGGTCCCACCACTGTCCCTCATCCAGAAAAGGCCGCTCCCCCAGGCAAGGGTCAAGGGTCCACACCCCTCTACCCACAGAAATGCATTGGAAAGCCAGGAGGAGGCCTCACGCAGGCTTCCCCAGAAGACACTGAAGGAAGAAAACAGCTTCTTACTCAAGGACATGAGCAGGATTAGCCGAACCCCCACCCCTTCCTCCTGGAAACCCCAGACAGCTCAGGACGCAACAATGCAGGGGAGCAGGTGAGGCTGTGCCCACCAGAGGCTGACAGCTCGTTTGGAGGAGGCCCCGGGTCGTGGTGGCAGCCCAGCCCTCAGCAGCTGTGGGACCCCAGGCCGGCCTCTAATGCCTCCTCTTATCCCTGGGTGTGATTAACCTACCTTCCCAAGGGGCTGCCCACAGAGCAGGGGAAGAGGCTGGCATGTTGTGTGTTGTGGGGCCTGGTAAGTTACACTTGGCCTTGCCAACAAAGGTGCAGGGTCTGGAGGGCAAACAAGGTCAGAGGGGGGATTCCTGCTCTCGGGTGTATAAAAATTTCTATATATTTAAAATTTATATAATTTTTTTTAAAAAATACAAAGGGGGAGAGCCTGGCTGGCTCAGTGGGGAGAGGATGAGACTTTTGATCTCAGGATCATGAGTTCAGGCCCCACATGGGGGTGGAGCCCACTTTAAAACACACACACACACACACGCGCGCGCGTGCGCGCGCACGCACGCAGACCACACACAAGCGCACACACACGCAAATGTATATAGAGAACTCACAGCCTGATGGGCTCTGGCCTCCCTTCTGCAGCCAGGCATCCCTCCTGAGGCTCTCCTCCCCACAGCCACACATACGAATGTCCCCCTCCCAAGCCACCCCAGAGGAGCAGCATGCTGTCAGAGTCTCAGGGTTTGGAATGAAACAAACCCAGGCCCGAGCTGCATGACCCTCGGCACTTATCTGTTGTGTGACCTTTGGCAAGTGATTCAACCTCTCTGAACCTCAGCTTCCTCCATCTACAAAATGGGGAGAAGAGTATCTACCTTAGTGGGAGAACAACGCCGGTCAGTGAATGTAGCCATCATTATTATTATTAATTATTCATAAAGGATTAGTATCCCTTCCCTGCCCCGACACCCTCCGTCACTCCCCCTGGGGAAGCAGGACAGACAGATCATGACACAGGGTCAGAACAGGAAGTGAACTCCCAGCCTTGGTTCAGCACCTCCCTTACCTTGCAGGAGAAGCCTAATGCAGAACCTCCATTCATAAAGGCAGTAAGACGCCAGGGCCCAGCGCCCCAGCTCTCAGCCTCTCCTGGCTGGTTCCTCTGAGCACAGCGGGAAACCACCGCTCCACTGGACAGACGGGGAAATGGAGGCACAGAGCGATGCTGGGACTGGGGCAAAGTCACAGAGCAAGCAGAAGCAGGGCTGGAGAGGAAACCTTAGGACTGGCAGTGCTCGAGAGCTCTGGGGCCAGACAGCTAACACAGAGTGGGGAGCAAGTCTCACCATAATACAGCAGGGACAAGGACAAGGGGGGCTGTGGCAATCTACAGCACGCACGCCCTCGCGCCCACAGGTAGCCCCAGCCCAGCCCAGCCGGATCTTCTGACGACTTCTAAAAGAAGCTAGAAATCTGGATTTTGTGAGTGTGTGCGCAAACTTTTCTGAATTTTAAGTGCGACGTTCCAATTCCAAACACATTTTAATCCCGAGTGACCAGCAAAACAAAATATTCCAACACTGGATGTGGTCCTTAGGTAACCAGTTTGCAACCACTATTCCAGTGTTTCGGTGGAGGCCCTGAGTGTGTTCTTGGCATTGAGTCAAGATGACGTGAGAGACATCTTTCTCTGTCAGAGTCTCACCCAGGTGGCTGCAGTTCTACCATTAGATATTCATTCCTTTGAGTCCAACAGTGCTTTCTTAGGATGATCTTTTAAAAAGAAGATTCCAAAGAGATCACTGTTAAGTGTCTTTGTCTAGAGTAAACACCTGGGCAACATTTCAGTCCTGGAAAAACAGAAATTAATAAGAACAATAAAAATAGCCACAATAGCAGTAACTCAGCGATCTTGAGCAATGACTTTGCTCAAGGCGGTCTCCCAAGTACCAGGGGACAGAGTTGACAGCAAAAGTTTCTGCGAAGGAAGAGAAGCCCATGTCTACTTTAGATAAGAAGCTGCTGATATCTCCCCTCAAACACCACCACCCAGCCGAGAGCAGACACTTGGTGTCTGTCCAGCAGAGAGAAACATCCACCACATTTGCGATCTCAAAATAAGTCTGGCGTCTTCCAGGGACAAAACTTTCAGCTGCCAAAGAGCTGGGGCTCGGCTGAGGATCTGGCCACCTGACATTCTGGGGGCAGGGGGATGCATGGAGTCCTGGCAGTGGGGAGGGGAGGGCAGAAGGGAGGCAGTTTATCTCGACACTTTTCCCTAAAATGCTGATCTTAGGTCTAGACAATAGAAAAGACACAGCTAAAATTACTGTGAAGTCTTTCCCCAAAAGGCAACCCGTTACATCTGATTTTAAAAGACACTTGTAGAAGTCCAGCCTCTTGGCCTGTCCAGGAGTTCCGGACGAGGGCTCTGGAAGAGGCCAGCGAGATTACAGACTCTATTATAACGAGAAGTGCTGGGCTGGGGAGTATTTCCCGAGAGGCAGAGCAGGAACGGGAACATGGGTCCCCAATCCCAGTCCAGGCTTTGGGTCCCAGAGCCACAGGAACCACCACGTCCCTTAGCCTGAATGAGAAGAGCTGAGCAAAGTCACGCTCGAGGAGGAATTCACAGGCTAGGCTAGAACCCCGGAGGCAGGAGAATTGGGAAAGGGTAGTCAGAGAACATGAGAAAATAGGGGCACCAGGGTGGCTTAGTTGGTTAAGCAGCTGCCTTCGGCTCAGTTATGATCCCAGGGATCCAGCCCCGCATCGGGCTCCCTGCTCAGTGGGAAGTCTGCTTCCCCCTCTCCTTCTGCTGCTCTCCCTACTTGTGCTCTCTCTTTCCCAAATAAATAAATAAAATCTTAAAAAAAAAAAAAAACACACACACAAGAAAATAAATTAAAATCCACCCACCTACCCCTTGGCTGTCTTCTGCACAGGTGTACACAAGTATATCCACTTTTACTCCGTCTGGCTTCTGAACCCATTCGACAAGTGAGGAACAAAGTATGGCTCTCTCCATGGTAGCAAGGCCCAGAGAGGTTAAGGCACTAGTCCACAATCACACAGCTAGAACACCAGGTCTTCCATCTGCCAACTTCTGGAACCTCAGGTCACAAACCCCCTTCTCTGAGCTCTCAGACGCTGACTTTTCCCAAGTTCATCAAGCGTGCCAAGCCACCAGGGCATGGTGAGCTGGACACCGCTGTCAATAGCACGAGCACCCTCCCCCACGCAGGGCCCACAGTCTTCCCCAAGGTCCTCAGGGTTCACTCTCGGTCCATCATGCCTTTCTCTGGGAAGCTTTCTAGTCACTTGAAATCCAATCCCCCTACTCCTTGATGTGTCCACAACCCAGGCCTACCTTCCCTCAACAGCAGCACCACAGAAAATCACGGAGAGGCATTATGAAAACTCAGATTCCTGAGCTCCACTCACAGAGCTCTCTGCGGCAGCACATCTGGGGTGAAGCCAGAGAATCTGCATTTCTAGCAAGTTCCTTGGTGACGATCCTGATCCATTATGATAGCTGTCCAATATGTCATCCAATATGATAGCTGTAGGCTTCATGGGGTTTCTTTAATTAAAAGTAAAGAAAATTTAAAATAGTAACTGCTCAAGGGGCACCTGGGTAAGTGGCTCAGTCAGTTAAACATCTGCCTTCGGCTCATGTCATGATCCCGGGGTCCTGGGATCGAGCCCCGAATCGGGCTCCCTGCTGAGCAGGAAGCCTACTTCTCCCTCCCTCTCCAGTCTGCTTCTCCTTCTCCAGCTCCCCCATGCTTGTGCTCCTTCTCTCACTCTCTCTCTCTGTCAAATAAATTTTTAAAAACTTGAAAAACAGAACAGTAGCTGTTCAGTCCCACTAGCCATATTCCAAGTGCTCAATAGCCACATGCAGATCCTGGCTACCATACTGGACAGCACAGTTATAGAACATTCCGTTCAGCAACAAGAGGGTGTTTGGACAATATCAGCCTGGACACCAGAGAGGTGGCCACAGGCTCCTCTGTGGGAGTAGGTGATGACTGTCATCTCTGCCACAGGACTATACACGCCATGGAGACTGGGCCTCCTATTGTACCCAGCTCATAGTAAGCCCACAATAAATATTGTCGGATGGATCGTGGAAGGATGGATGGATGGATGGATGAACGGATGGATGGACAGATGAATGGATGGATGGATGGATGGACAGAAGGACGGATGGATGGACGGATGGATGGATGGATGGACGGACGGGTGGATGGATGGATGGATGGACAGAAGGATGGATGGATGGATGGATGGACAGAAGGATGGATGGATGGACAGAAGGATGGATGGATGGATGGATGGATGGATGGCAAGAGCTCTGGAAGGGGCAGGGATCCCAGTGGCCTAACCCCACTCTGAGGGAGCACACCCCCATCAGCTGATGAAAAAACAATGCTTTACACTTGACCTTCCCCAACCGCCCTGACAGAGCATGAGCCCTCCATCGGATCCCATAGCCCCCCGCCCCAAACAGGAGCAGCTGAAGACCATCCCCCAGGTGCCTAGGAACCATGTCCTGCCTGTGAGCAAGCTGCACTGGAAAAGAAAGTCAATTCTCAAATGCCTTTACTATTTTGAGTTCTTGGATACCGAGCAAACAAGAGCTGACAATTTGCCTTAATAGCTCCAGTTCTGAGTGTCTTAAAGACATTTCTTTCCAACTAAGTAACCCAAATAAATTCAGCGACTTTTTTTTTATAAGGAGAAATAATTAAAGAACAGATGGCGTTGCTTACTTTGAAATTTTTGCTCTAAAATAGATTCTGTGTGCACCTTGGTTGAAGTTCAGCTCTCTCCCATCCCTGTGTCAGAAAAGGAGATCAGCTCACTAATTACCTGGCTGTCTTTTCCCTACAAGATCCCAATTTAAGAATCTCGTTTCATTCTAAGAAAATTAATTCAAAATGCCAAATAATTTAAAAATGTATTAAGATTCCCCTTAGACTAGAAAGCAAAAAGGAGCTTTCATTTGCTAAAAAATCACCTTGGGTAGTCAGATTAAAGTTTAGCGCTTAAGACTTGATCCCAGAATTGAGCTTTTGGCAAAGCTATTGGTTCCATATGTCCACAGAATGTTTCCTTTAAAATATATGTGCTTTTAAATTGGTCTCTGACCATTTCTGTGCCACAGTCTCTAACCGCCCCGTGCATTTTCCCAACCCTTGGAGCCTTGTTCTCCTCGGAAGCTAGACTGTTTTATTTGCATTGGAGGTAACCTATTTCCAGCATGCCAAAACCTGTTCACTTTCAAAGCCACTTTTGGAGATTTTATAGCCTGAAATGGAATAAAATTTAAATTTAATAAAATTTGAGACCCGAACCCAAAAAAAAAAAAAAAGAACTGGTTTAAAAGCCAGCTACCCAGACGTTGAGGAAAATATTCTGAGAAAGCCCCACAGGGAGGAGGGGGAGAAAACCAGACCATCGTTAGCCTGCCAAATGTCATTTGGGGCTGGTTTTAGAGGAGAACCAGAGCTGGAGATGCAATGCAATTATTTAAATCCAGAAAGAAAAATGTTTGCTCCAAAATTTGGCAGCCGCCGATTGCCTCCAATCCTTCTCGTTTCAAACTCATTCCATGCATGGGTGGGGAAGCTTCCAGCGCAGAAAAGCGTATCAGATAAGGGTGTTTTCACACCTGGCCTTGCAAGTTGAAAGGTCCTGCGTGGTTTTGGTGGTGTTGTTTTTATTTATTTATTTATTTATTTTTATTGGATGAACTGAGAGTTTCACTCTAAAGCATTGTGGGGTGGCAAGCTGCATTTTTCTTTAAACCACAGGTTGTACCAGGAGGGGATTTTCTCTCATCCTTTGTTTCTCTCTGTCTCTGCCTTTGTCCCTGGCTGGCAGCCCCCCTCTGCTCGAGCTCAGTCTCGCTCTCCCTCCCTCCCTCCCCCTGGCACCCAGTGTGTGAAGGCCTCGTCTGGCTGTCACTCAGGCCCCTTTCTGGGCTCCACAGGCCTCAGGGTATTACAACCCCCCCGCTGTCCCGGGCCCTCAGCAGCCTTGAAGCCGCGCTCAAAGGCTGGGCACTGGAGTCCGCTCTGACTCCCACACAAGGGCTCTGGAGGCAGCACCCAGTGCCCTCTGACAGTTTTCTCTCTTCCCCAGAGATGGCTTCCCCGCACCTGTCCTCCTGTGAGGGGGAGCTGGAAAGGGGAAAGAAGGTGCCTTCCAGGGGTCCCTGGTCAGTTCACTGATAAATCAGCTCCAGCAAGAGCGTGGGCAGAAACCCTGGCAGAGGGGCACAGCACCCAATACACAAAATTGTGGGTGCACTTGGACTGAACGGTCACTCGCTTGCCTAAGTCACCCCTGCAGGAGTTTCCAAAGACAAGTCCGTTCGGCCAAGAGAACGCTGCTCCCTCATCCTTCTGCAAAAGCGCCCAGCTGGGTCAGAACCTGTGCTGCTCTTCTAGCAACTTCCATCTCCCTGCTTTCCCTGCTCCCCACCCCTCAGCCTCCCCTGCTCTCCCTTCTTGGGGGGCAAGACCGGAGGTGGGGGGGACGATAACAGCACGGCCCACGGCGGGCCAGTGAGCCGGTTCAACCACACAGCACCCTCCAAGCAAGCTTGAGAGGTGAGATACCACTGCTGCGCCCATTGAGCAGAGGAGAAAACTGAGGCCCCGACAGCTTACTTAAATGGCTTTGCCGGCTAATCAGTGGCAGAGCCAGGATGTGACAGTTTTTAACACATGTGAGAATGGATCCCCAATCTCCCTGCGTGAGAGACCCTCCACCGGCAAGGCCTTGCCCTGGGGTGTGGCTCAGAAGTGGGGAACTGAGTCATCCCCACTCTCTCATCAGGCCATCCTGGTGACTAATGACTCTGGGCAAAGCAGAGAGGCCCGTGTGGGGGACAAGGCCTGTGACCGACCTTGAACTTAAGAGGCTCCAAGCTCTGACCAGCGTCGCTAATGGGCCCGGCGTAACCTGAGCCAGCCCTTGGATGGAAGCTCAAGGCATTAGGGCTGGCTGGCCTGCCGGCCGGCTGGCAACACTACCTGGATAACAGCCGGACTTCTCCATTTCACGGGGCCTCTGTTCAGGACAACCTTTTCTCCTACGGCAACAAAGCCGTTCCCATTTATCAAGCGCTGACTAAGTGCCAGGGCTCTGCTAAGCCCTTTACACACATTATCTTGTTTAATCTTCACTACCGCACAGAAAAATGGCATTAATGCTGCATTCTAGGCAAGGCGACTGAGGCTCAGAGAGGACGAGGCATTCGCCCAAGAGCACACAGCTAGGAAGCTGAGCTGGTATTCCTCACTCCAGTCCTGAGCTGTCTCTGGAAGGAGATTCTTGGTTGAGATTATTGGTAATTTCTTAGCTTCTTTTCATTTTAATACATTTTCAAATGCTCTGCAGCATTCCAAGGGGAAAAAAAGGAGCTGTAACTTGAGAGGGAAGAAAAGAGAAGGAGGAAAAACAAAAGGTCAGGGAAGAGTATTGGTATCATTACATTTTTTTTTTTTTAAAGATTTTATTTATTTGACAGAGAGAGATCACAGGTAGATAGAGAGGCAGGCAGAGAGAGAGAGAGGGGGAAGCAGGCTCCCCACCAAGCAGAGAGCCCGATGCGGGACTCGATCCTAGGACCTGAGATCATGACCTGAGCCGAAGGCAGCGGCTTAACCCACTGAGCCACCCAGGCGCCCCGTATCATTACATTTGATGGGAAAACTTCACACACACACGCACGCACACACGCACGCATGCGCACACACACACGCACGCTCACACGCACGCACATAATTTCATCTGCCATTTATTTGGAATTTTGTGGTTGTCAAAAATCAAAATCCCACCGCGCATTTTTCTCATCTAGGGCTCAGTTCATCAGTTTCAAACTGGGCAGGAGGCCCCAGACACAAATCCTTCCCTATCACGCTTCCAAACTACCCAAGGGGCTTCCGAGCAGCCCAACTGCACCCAGGCTCCTTCGTGTGTCTTCCCAGCATCCTCCCAGCAGCCCTGGAGGTGGAGATTAGAGTCCCTTTCCCGATGAGGATCCCGAGCGAGGATCCTGAGCGTCACAGAGGGTGAGGCCCACGCCCGCTGTCCTCTGGCTTACACGTGGCAGACCAGAGCGGGATTCCAATCCAGGTTAACCTTCCAAAGCACTTCCTGCTTCCAAGCTCCGCTCCCTCCAGTCCTAAGAGCGTGTGCTGCTGGATGTTCCCAGGCCAAGGAAGCCCTTGCCAGAGATGGCTACATGGCCCTCTTGAATGATGGCAGAACATCTCTGAAGGCCTGAGCCCCGGCGGGATGTCGGGGAGGCAGGAGCACGGGGCTGGAAGCTGTGCCCCCTCCACGCTTTTCTAGCATCACATCTTACATTTTCCTGCAGAACAGGGGCTTTGCTGGGTCCCCAGAGCAGAGGGAAACCTGACCCCCTTGCAGTCTCTCTCTGGACCCCAGGTGTCCGTCAGACACCGAGCTGCCTAGGAAAGGATACTGTTCTAGGGTGCCCCGTGGCACAGGCCTGAGAAACTTCCAGGCTGGCACCCTCACCCACCAGCAGCTGCCCTTCTCCCAGAAGGGAAAGAAGCTCGTGGGCGGGTTTTTAAGGCTCGAAATAAAGTTTAAATATTACGTGGAAATTACTAAACAAATCAAATCACTGTTAAGTGGATGTCATGGGCTTCCTCTAGACAATACGTTTAATGAAGATTATTGTCCTCCTGGTTATAGTTTGAGATTTGCATTTTATTATCAGAGAACCACTTATGCATTACTCTAGGATTTTCATTAGGTAAATAAATTTTTATGTGGATTTCATTATATTCCCTTGGCTGAGATCCTGATCACTTAACAGCAAGAATGCCGCTTCAACATCCTGTGTGTCAATCAGGATGTAACAGTTTCCTCCGGTTGTTGAAAAGTACTTTTTTAAAAATCTGGAGCTGATGGAGAAAGGAAGAGGGATGGGGTCAGAACTCAGGGTTAGAGTGTGTGTCCAGCGCTTTCCCTGGAACAGACACACACAACCTAAAAAGACACATGCCATTGCATTTCTAGGTGAGCCATCTCAAACTGCTATTAAAACGTTGCGCATATAAAACGTATATGTCACGTATAACTTTTTTTTTTTTTAATCCTGGTGTTTTCTCCACCCTTCTTTGGCCACTCTAACACAAACTGATGCAATCGCCCCGGGAATAACAGGGCTGAGGTGTAGGCCAGTCCTAGGGAAAAAAAAAAAGTTGAAAGAAACAGGAAGAAGCAGGAAGGAAGACGGTGGGGGGAGACATTCCTGGAACCACAACCATCAGCCGGAAAAAAAAAAAAAATCTTTTCTAAGAAGTCTGATATGAAGCAATTAAGCTAATTGGAGTCTAGATTGTACCGGGTGCCTCCGGAAACTTGAGACCAGGGGAATCTCCTTGCTGGAGAAAAATCACACCTCGCTATGAATGAGTGAGGGAATGAATGAATGAAGCAGCTGAAAGCAGACCCTAACATCCAGCTGTAATCCAGGAGGCCCTATAAGACACAGGTGGCTCCAGGTGTCCCTGTTCTAGGGCCTGAGAAGGTTTCAGAAGAATTTGCTAACAATAAAAGCTCCCGGTTATTGAAAAGGGCCACAGAGGCCAGGGACCAAGGGCCCCGCCCATGTGCAGACGGCTTCCAACTTGCCTCTACCCAGCCCAGAAGACCAGCAGAGAACCTCTCAAGACTCCTTTCCCGAGAGCACATCAGCGGAGAGACAAACACCTCGAAACAGCCCAGGGAGAGCAGCCGCGGACACATTGTGGAAGGACGGGGTAAAGGAGTCAGGCTCATGGTCAGAAGGATGCAGCAAATGCCTTCACGTGGATTTCCACGTGCGCCGCCTACAGCATCTTTACCCTTAACTCCCGGAAAATACTGAGTCCCAGCATCAGCTCTGTCCCAGATTATCTGCGTGATTTGGGGAAAACCAATCGCTCCCTGACTTCTCACCGGTGATAGCAATAGTACGGGCTTCATGGAGTTGAGCGAGAGGAAAAGAAAGCTGACAGAGAGTGGGAGAAAACAGGTGCCAACCATTGATCCAAGATATATCAAGAACCCCTACAACTCAACAACAATAAAAAAAAAAAAAACCCACCCAGTTAAAAAATAGGCAAAGAGGGGTGCCTGGGTGGCTCACTCAGTTAAGCATCCAACTCTTGACTTCAGTTCAGGTCCTGATCTCAGGTCTCTGCGCTAACGGAGAGTCTGCTTCTCTCCCTCTCCCTCTACCCCTCCCCCTGCTTGTGCGCATTCTCTCTCTCTCTCTCTCACAAATAAATGAGTAAATCTTTCAAAAATAAAAATAAATTAAAAGCAAAAAATAACAAAAATGGGCAAAAGACTTGAGCAGAGATCTCTTCAGAGAAGATGCACATATGAAATGATGTTCAACATCACTCATCATTAGGGAAATGCAAACCCAAACCACAGTGAGATACCACCTCACACCCACGAGGATGGTTACCACCAAAGAAAACCAGAAAACAGGGGCACCTGGGTGGCTCAGTGGGTTAAGCGACTGCCTTCGGCTGAGGTCATGACCCAGGGTCCTGAGATCAAGCCCCGCATCGGGCAGGGAGCCTGCTTCTCCTTCTGACCCTTTCCCTTTCGTGCTCTCTTGCTACACTCTCTCTCTCTCTCTCAAATAAATAAAATAAAATCTTTTAAAGAAAAAGAAAACCAGAAAAGAGCAAGTGTTGGCGAGGATGAGGAGAAACTGGCACCCTGGCATGCTGTTGGTGGGACTGCAAAACGGTGCAGCCACTATGGAAATATGGAAAAGGGCACGGGCTCAAAATTTCAAAGCAGAATCACCTCGTGATCCACCATTTCCACTTCTGGGCATAAGTCAAAAGAATTGAAAGCAGGGTCCTTAGATAGCTACATGCACACATACATACATACATACATTTATTTTTTTAAAACTTTTGTTTTGTTTTTAAGATTTTATTTCTTCATTTGTCAGAGACAGAGAGAGCAGAGGCAGGGACAGAAGGCAGAGGGAGAAGCAGGCTCCCTGCTGAGCAAAGAGCCTGACCCGGAACTCGATCCCAGGACCCCAGGACCACAACCCGAGCTGAAGGCAGACGCCCAATCCACTGAGCCACCCAGAAGTCTCAAATTTATTTTAAATAAATAATTTTAAGAAAGCAGGGTCCTAAAGAGAGATTCATGCCCCACACTTGTAACAGCATTATTCTCCGAAGAGCCAAGAGATGGGAACCCCCCCCACCAAGTGTGTATAGAGAGATGAAGGGATAAGCAAAACCTGATGTGTACGCGTAACAGCGACGCAGCAGCCCGCTAGAGGAAGGGAGCTCTGACACCTGCTACCCCGTGGATCCACCCTGAAGTCACGCTGCCGAGTGACACCGGCCAGTCACAGAAAGACAAGCACTCTACGGTTGCACTTCCATGAGTTACTTAGGACACCAAGCCGGTAGCGACCAAAAGTAGAATGGTGGCTGCCAGGGGCTGGAAAGAGGAGGGAATGAGGAGTCAGTGTGGACCGGGGACAGAGCCTCAGTCCGACAAGACGAAGAGCTCTGGAGATGGCCAGTGGCGAGGGCAGCATGACAGTGCACACGCACTTAATGTCCCACATTGCACGCTTAAAAATGAGTAAGACGGGAAATTTGTGTGTATTTAACAACAGTGTAAAAAACGGACGGCCGGGGCAGGGCGAGGAGGGGAGTGCCTGGGTGGCTCAGTCAGTTAAATGTCTCAGCGGGTTAAGCCTCTGCCTTTGGCTCAGGTCATGGTCTCAGGGTCCTGGGATCAAGCTCCGCATCAGGCTCTCTGCTCAACAGGGAGCCTGCTTCCCCCTCTCTCTCTCTGCCTGCCTCTCTGCCTACTTGTGATCTCTCTCTCTCTCTGTCAAATAAATAAATAAAATCTTTTAAAAAGGAAAAAAAATCCCGGACTCTTGATTTCAGCTCAGGTTCTGATCTCAGGGTCATGAGATCGAGCCCCGTGTCAGGCTCTATGGTGCGTGTGGCGCCTGCTTAGGATTCTCTCTGTGCCTCCCACACCCCCACCGGCTCTCTCTCTTTCTCTCTTAAAAAACAAGAAGGAGGAGGAGGAAAAAACACGGGGAAAGTGAGAGCCTGGGATGCAATAAGGAACCACGTTCCCGGGAGCACCGAGTGTCATCGGCACAAAACCGTCAGCCCTCCAGTGGCTCCCGTTTCAACAGGTTTCTCAGCTGTCCACATCTTTCCAAATCTACCAGCACTCCAATGTCAAGTTTTTGAAGGGCACAACAAAACCCTCCTTAATCTTCAATCCCAAAACGAGTCACCTGTGCTACCCAAGCAGCAGCTCGACTGAGCGTCCCTCGGAGCCCCTCAAAAAGGCAATAGGATAGGGAGCCCGAGGGGCAGGATTAGAGGAGGGTGCCTGAAGGGATGATCCCCCAAATACGGCAGGGGTCCTCCTCAGCGGGGACGTTGGGTGTTTGTTTGTTTGTTTGTTTTTTATTTTCTTCTCTATATCTTTGTGTATTTTTCTCATCTTCGGCACTTGAGCAAACATCGCAAAATGTTCAAGACGTTTTCATTCTGTGAAGTAAATGTAATAAAAAAGAGAACTGCCAGGCAGCTCAGAAGCCTCTTCCTGCATAAAATAAAGGAGTTGCTTACACTCCCTTGCCTGCCAACCAGCTCTCATCGCTCACCTCCACTGTGACCACCTCTCAGCCCCAGGCACTGGGCCTCCTGGCCTTCCTCAGACATCCCCCCTCCCCCACCCCCGTCCCTGCCATCTGCTGCTCCGAGCCTTTGCACGTGCTGTTCCTTTGCACACGCTGTTCTGACGCCTGGAGAGTCACATCACCCACTTCCCATCTGCACGCTCAGTCATTTCCCCAGAGCCTTCCCTGACCCAACCTGAAGGTGCACCTTCCCACCCCAGTCCCCACACTTCTTCATCCCGGCCCTGGGCCCCGACCACCAACACCACACACAGGTTAACTGACTGAAGAAAGGAAGGAAGGCTAGCTCTAAATCATTCTTCCTCACTTAATAAAGCGTCCCCAAGACTCTCCTCTGTCCACGCTTTCTAGTAACCCCAGTACAAAGTGCTGATAGAGCTCGACAGAAATACGTTGACTCTTTTCTAATTCAGACTTTTCACTAATTCCGAGTGGCCTCCTGCCCACAGGCATTAACAGGAGCACCACAAGATGGCCCGTCTCCAGGGTCCTGACCCCGCATTCCAAGTCTGGGGCATTTTTCTTAAAGAGTATTTATCACTCAGTCAAGCCACCCAGCCTGCCGGCGCTCTGGTGAGTGCCACTTGCGAGAGGCTCGGCCATCACTGCTTAAAATCTTACTTGTCCTCAGTATCTCCTGTTTATCTTGGGAGCCGTCTACATGAATCGTCCATTTGTTGGAAGAACATAATATTTTCCTTGGCTTTTAGGCAACAGTCTGGCAAACGAGCGTTCCCCATGTAACTTTCTGATGGCTTTCTGCAAGCAGTTAATTAGAATTATACAGACATGTTTATAGAAGTTTAAATGAAGCATAGTTCAAGTTTGGGAAAATATATATAATTACTCACACCGACACTTCCCACTGAAAGAGAAAAAGCAACACAAGCAAGAACACTAAAGGCAACAGCAGGCGCTAGGAAGCCTCCCACCAGCTTCAATGGCTCCATTTTGGGGGCCTTGGGGAGACTGAGCCCTGGTGGGGAACCCGCAGCCCCACCACCTATCACTTTGCTCATTAGGATCATACTGCAGCCAACGCACTCCCCAAAGGGTCCCCGGGGTGCACGCTGAGCACCAGGCAGGCCGGCGCAAACCCGCATACACACGCCCCAGTCTCCACACCCCCACCCACACAGGCAGCACAAGGCCACAATTCGCTGCACAACCAGCTATGGAGAAGTCTGGAGACCCAAGGAGGTTCTTTCTCTACCCTGAGGGAGAGACCTCAGCCTTCAGGACAGTGTGGAGCGAAGTTTCTGGCAGCCTGTGGACCCCAATTAGGGCGAGCTTGGTGGCAAACTCGCCTCGTCTTCCAGCTGAATCCCCCACCCCCTCTGGGACCCCACTCTCCAGCGATGCTGCCCCGCCTGACTCCCACTGCCCTTTTCCTCTCCCTTCCCCACGCCCATGCTGACGATGCAGCCACGTCCACTCGGTGTGGGGGTGTCCCACAATCCACTTGATCTGACCCGGGCCAGCGGTCAGTCCGACGACTCCATTCAAGGATCTCTCCAAAATTATTCTGATCCCTCATCTTTAAAAGGGCCACAGCCAACTCTCTCCACCTTCGTGTTGTCTAGAATGACCAGCTGGCTCCCACTCCAGACTGAGGATTTGGCATCCGCGAGACTGAGAACTCGGGTTTCCCAGGAGTGGGATGAACTCAACACGCCTGACGTGGGCTGACCCCGCTGGCCCGTGGGCCCCGGGAGTCTCCAGCAGCAGACAAGACTGTCCTTGGGGCAAAGTGACTGGACCCTTGTGGGCTAGGGTCCGGTCCTGACGTCCAGGTGAACATAGGTGCTGCCCACTGGCTTCAGCCAGAGGTACCCATGGCTCTCATCCTGAGCTCACCCCCTTTATGCCCCCCACTGTGCGCCCACCTCCAGCAGTGGGTTCTTCCTCAGAATCAGCCCTTGGGGAGGCCACTGCTAGCAATCTGGTCACTGTGAAGAGAAAGCAGGTCCATCAGCTCATGGAGATGTCTTGTCTCTCCTCTTCCTCAAAGAGCGAAGAACACAAAAAGGACTTTGGATCTCCAGGGGAGAGGCAGACAGAAACAGAGCAGGTAGAAGGAGACAAGAAATTCGGAAGGGTAGCAGCAGGCCCTTTATTCAGTACACATTCACTGCACGCCCGCTCCACGCCATGGACTTTCTGAACACGCCCCCCACCCTCCGGCCTTTCTCCTGGAGCCTGGGGACATGGGCGTGGACAAGTCAAGCCCAGTCCCTGCCCACAGAGAGCTGAGAAGCAGGGCAGAAGGGAGACGGTAAGTGAGCAAAGGCATAAATCTCTACTAAGAATAACTAATGTGACATAAAGAAAGAAAGACTACTAGCAGTGGGCCCACTTCGGGGGAAAGGCAGTCAGGAAAGGTAATGTTGGACCTGAGTCCAGAAGGATCCAAGGAGCCAGCCACAGCAGGAAAGGGGGAGGAGGAATTCAGTCAGAGGTAAAGTTGTGCAAAGAAATGGGGTAGTAAGGAAATGGGGACTGGAAAGATTAAGATGTGGGACATGGCTATACGCAATGAAGGAGATGTTCCAGAACCTTGCCTAGAAAGACTCGGGCCTCCTAAAGCTGCCTGTCCCCCACAAGGCACTGGATAACTCCCCAGCAGCCTTTCTACCCACTCTTTCTTGCTCAACCACCTCAAATCGTGTCCAGATATCCGCAGAGGACACTAAATGCAAGGAAAGCTGGGGTTCTCTAGAGCCCCAGAAGTGATGCTCCATACCTAGCCTAGGATGTGCAGGGAATGCCATTGTCACCAATGAGACACAAAGAAGGGACTGAGAGCCATTTAAGGAAGCTCTGCTTCCTCTAAACACAAGCCTGTATAAGGGAGCTTCTCTCTCCTGGTCTTGGGACAAAGATATGGCAGGAGGTTGGGGGGGGGGGTGATGTCTGGCACAACAACAGCCATTTCTTCACCATGAGGAAACCAGTCTGATGTCAAGAGAAGGTGCTGAGCCATCAGAGCATGAAGATGGAAAGCACCTAGGTCCCTGCTGTCAGTGCCGACTGCTCCACTAGGATCCTCCGTACCCACACGCCCTCCAGACTGCTCATCCTCTACGATGATGCGTGTGAACCTGGACTGAATGTTGCTCTTGCAACCCAAAGCATGCCAACTCACCCAATCCCTTGTCAGCCAGCCAGTTCCATCAAATAAAACTGAACATGCGGCCTGGCTGCTCGCTCTTCCTCTCTCCAGAACCTTCAGGCTTCTCTGTGCCCCTCCATACCAAGAGAGGTCCCAACCAGTCACAGATGCAATCCTCTCCCCGGGGGATTTCACAACCTCAGGATCCTGGGGGAAATCCAGTCCTGAGCAACTGAAGGGTCAAAATACAATCATAAAGATTAGAGGAAGGAGAAAAAGGGAGAAGTTATTTTTAATGACACCATCCAGCAAGAAGGAGCAAAAGAAACCTCAAAACGCTGGAATCCACATTCCTACTCTAATAAGTAGAGGACAGAGGTCACAATGAACTGTTTCTTTGCTCATTTTATCTCTGTAATACCCCTAGGAGGTGGGTACGTTTTCCTACTTTAGAGCTGGAGAAACTAAAAGCAAATAAGTAAGGAGGAGGGGCGCCTGGGTGGCTCAGTGGGTTAAGCCTTTGCCTTCGGCTTGGGTCACGATCTCAGGGTCCTGGGATGGAGTCCCGCATCGGGCTCTCTGCTCAGCGGGGAGCCTGCTTCCCCCTCTCTCTCTGCCTGTCTCTCTACCTACTTGTGATCTCTGTCAAATAAATAAATAGAATCTTTAAAAAATAATAATAATAATAATAAGTAAGGAGAACAGGCACCAGAACCAGGCCTGAGTTCAAATTCCAACTCTTCCATTCACCTGCTGCGTGATCTGGGCCTCAGAGTCTCAGGCTCCTCATCTGTAAAATGGCGAGAACATCACTACCACTCAGAGGTGTTGTGAGGATAACAAGAAATCACTATATAAAAGGCACAGAGCCCTGCATGGGGTGTCCACCCAGGGCTGCCCATGAGGAAGGCCTGGAGGTACAGCAGTGTCTACAGAATCTCCTTTCCTAAGGGATGGCCAAGACTCCCAGGCCCTGGGGCAGAGGGGTGCAGAGAGAACAAGCTGCCAGCATTAACCGGTTTCACCCACTTGCTTTGTTGCCTCTGCCTTTTCCGCCTACAAAGTGGAGGCTCCAGAAAAGCCATCAATTATCTGAGGGACCCGGCTGCCAAGGTCAGGTTGACGAGGGGGTGGGGCAGGCTGGGATCAAGCCAGGGTCTTTTGTCCAGCCATTCCCTTACTGGGCAGGTATCCTTCTGGGCCCACCCAACACGAGAAGATTTTAAGGGTGTCAGAATCAGCTACAAAGTCATTCCGGCCAAGCCTGCTGACCAAGCCGGGCGATGCCGTTTGTGTCTAAAAAGCAGTCTGAGATCATGAAACGCCTGTCTTCTGAGGGCAGTAGCTCTAAAGGGAGCCGCTAAGGAGGAGGCCAGGAATGTTCTGAGCAAAGCCAAGCTCCTGGGAATAAGGGTGTGACCTCCCAAAATGACTCCTTTTCCAGATCCCTGCCCTTGGCCAATGTGGACATCAGGAGGCCTGGAACCCGCAGCCCTCGGGGCAGAGCCATTGGGCCCAGGGGAAGCTCCTCAGATAGGCAGGGCCAGAGCTTTCGCCTCCTAACAGAGCAGAGCAGGGCACCGGGAGAGCTTCTCCACCAACCACTAAGCCTCAGGCCTGAGGGACACCAGCTGAGTGGACCCACCGCAACCAAGATCCCAGAACCTCAGGCGCCAGGCAGGCACATCCATGAGCGACCTTTGCCCAGGGAACCGGGATGAACATCCCCCACCACCAGGATTGCTGCCAGGCAAGACCATGGGCCTCGCAATCCCCGATCTGCCCATTTGTTAAGAGAGATAAGCAAGAAATCTGGATGAATTTTTCTGTGAAATCTCCAGAATTGTAAATGTTGGTTTGTTTCTTTTAAGCACAGTACAGCCCAATCAAAACATGTCTGTGGGCAACGCTGGGCCTCAGGCCACCAGTTTGCAACCTTAATCCAAAAGGGTGGGAGAGCAACAGAAAGGGCCAGATGCTCAGATCTGCAGCTTCCCTCCGGCTCCCCGAGGCTGACCCCCCACCTGCACCCCCTTCCCTGGGAACCCCTTGGCAGCCCCTGATGGCAGTGGGGTTCCCGTGCATAGGAGTGGTTTCTGGGCCTCCACTAGCTCCACCCAGCAGGCAATACCCATGGCTCAGGACTCGGGAAACACCTCTCTGCCCAGGAAACCCTCAGCACTTGGCTCTTCCTGGAGGCTGAGTTTCCTCCCCGAACAGGATGGATTTCTGTGCAAGGAGGAAAGGCCTGCGCATGCGCCCGGCCCCAGACCCTGGTATTTATACAGTTTCAAAACTGCGAGCGATTATTTTCTTTCATAAGAACAATCGCTATGCAAATGAAACCTCCAGCTAATACAAACAGGGCTGTTAAATTCACTTGCCAGCATTTATGAAAGGAAATTCGGCCAGGCCTTGACCAAGCAGCTAAGAAAATGTTTAATCACAAGATACATTTGAGTGAGGAAATTAAGCAAATAAGAAAGGACGCCCTGACTTGGCTCCCTGAGCCCCCCACCACCTCCCACCCCTCTTTATTCGACAAGACAATGATGGTGAAATGAAACAGTTCCCAGGGGATGGGCAGATGTCGAGACTCAAGGAGGAAAAGCCAGAGAAAGAGACAGACATGAGGTTCCCAAATTCAAACAGCCCCCTCAGGGTCTACCCACCCTTTTTTTTTACAGTTGTTTTTCGGCGGGGTTGTGCGGAAGGGAGGAGGGAGAGATGTGTGGTTCTGCAGGGCTGGTCGGGAGGGTGCGCACACCGTCCCCGCTGACTCGGGGCTCCTACAGTTGGCAGTACTGGAAGCCAGGACACATTGTATCTTGGGAGCGGAGCTCACGCCTATGGCCAAGCCCTGGACCACAGGACCAGGGCTCAGGATGGGGCCTTGGCTTCCCGCAGCCTGCTGCTGGGCAGGGGGCAGGCTTGGGGACCCAGGCAACATCAGAGCAGGACAGAGTGTCTGGGACTCGGCCACAACCCCTGGAGGAGGATCTCAAGTCCTGAGAGGACCACGCAGGAGCCCCAGAACAGTGAACAGCCCCAGGGTCAGGAGGGATTCGAGAATGGTAGAGCAACGAAAAACTCAGGTCATCAGGCTTGCTTGGGCTCCAAGCCCTGGGGTTCCACCACATGGAGGCCATGTGACCTCAAATCAGTTACTTTTCCTTTCTGTGCCTCAGTTGCCTTCTCTTTCAAATCGGGATTAGGAAAGCAGGCCTCACCACGCTGTTGTGTAATACAATGAGATCATACATATGACATGCTTAGCCAAGTCCCCTTTGGTAAATGCTCAATAAAGGGCAGGTGTCAGGCCCAATTCCCTCAGTGCCCAGAGAGGCTGCTGGGTTTCCCTCAGTCACACAGCAGGCTCAGAACTGGACCCTAGCTCCCGGCTCTCCAGCAGATTCAGGGGAAGAATGGGTGGAGGCTAGGCCTTGGCCTTGCAGAGGCCCCTCTGGGAAGTGCACTCAGCAAGGAGGTAGGAGGCAGAGGTTACAGGATGGACCTCTGGAGCCGAAGCTCCCTGGGGCTGGGGGAAACCGGAGCCTGGCCCTGGCAGGGCCTCCCAGGGGCCCAGGCAGGGGCAGCTGTCCAGAACTGTCTGTCCATGGAGGGGGCAGGGAGACTGCCACTCGGAGCACGCCGTGTGCCAGTCCCTGGGGCCGGGCCGGCTCAGCCTGCTGGCTCCATCCAGAGCCCGCCCCAAGGGATGCTGGGGGAGGCAGCCAGGATCAGAGCTGCTGGCTGCACGCTCCCCTCCCCCAGCAACAGGGGACTAAAGTGGGTCAAGGAGGAAGGAGGGGGCCCAGGAGGCCTGGGGGAGGGGCCCGAGGAGCTCAAAAGGCACCCAGAGGGAGGGGACCAGGAGAGGGTGCATGGAAAAGCAAAACCATGTGGTCAGTGGGCCTTGGGGGGAGCCAGGGTAGAGAAGTGTAGAAGCTGCCGTGGACTTGGGGGTTCTCAAAACCACCTCAGAATTAACTGGAGGGAGACCTTCGCCCTGGCTCCTGTCCCTAGAGGGTGGGTCTTTCTCTTTCTCCCACCCGTGGCCTCGGGGGCTCCATCTCCCCCCACACCTCAGCCTCTTCCGGAGACCCACACCCAGCAGCCCCCAGCCAAGGGTCTGTGAGGAGCTCTCAGTCAGCTTTGGCCCTCTGGCTCAGACCTGGAGGTGGGCCCAAGCCAGGAGGTGTGGTCCGAGGAGGGTGGGGAGAAGCCATCGAGCTGACCCCATCCTGGGCCCAAGTTCAGCACAACTGTGGTAATGCCAGGCCAAGTCCGGCCCCAGTCACCAGGGAGAAGAGAGTGAGCCCTATGTCCCTCCAGGGGTGTCCTTGGGGAAGGTGGTGTGAAATGAAAGGAAAAGAGGCAGGAAATACCAAACAAGGCTGTTCCCCTGCCAGGAGGGGAAGCCAGACCCCAGACCCCTCAAAGGTAGGGGCTGGGGGGCCACAATTCAGCCCACGGAGACACGGTCTAGAGTCAGTCTCCACCCCTAGCTGGCCCTGGCCCAATTATCGGCTTCTCTCCCTTCTCTCCCAGCTCCCCCACCCTGCATGGCCCAAAAAAAAAAAAAAAAAAAAAGGAAACAACCACCCAGGCAACTCGATATGGTCCAGAAACCTCCAGGGTCCCTGGGTTCCAGGAAGCGGGCGCAGGAGGGGGTGGAGGGCAGGGAATGCAGAGGGTCGGTGCCCAGGGAGAGGGATTTGAGGAGGGAGGGGAGGAGGAGCCTCGGCTCCCAAGCCTCTGGGCCAGGCTGGGCCACCCGCTGAGGGGCAGCCTGGAAACCTGGCCTCTGGAGAGGCACGCACCCCCGGGTTCAAACTCAAGTTCAGGGGAAAATGTTGAGGTGAAGGAGCTGCAGGCTGAAACCAGGCCTTGGGCCCAAGGGGCAGTGTGAGTAGAAACTGAGAGGCCCCGAGGATAGGGCCCTTTAAATCTTTGAGTCCCTCAGCAAGGCCGCCCACCCCCAGCCAGCACATCCAAGATTCCTGGGCTGAGCCAGAGGGACTCTAGGGGCCTGGCTAGGGGTGGGGGCACAATAGAAGGGAGGGCTCCCCACCTCAATGCAACAAGCAAGCTCCTCCCCTTCCAAACTCGCAGAGGAGAGGCTGGCTGGCTGTGCCATTCCCAAGAAACGGGGAAGCAGGTACAGTCCTCTCCATGCCCACCTCACACGTCCCAGGGACCTGGCCTCGTCCTCTCATCCCCCACCTGTCCGAGCTGCTTCTTCCTCAAGTGAAATTGAGGAGCAGGCCAGGCAGGCAGGGAAGGGGGAGGGTAACGGGGTGTGAACTTGGCCACCAGCTGGGTCCTCAGGAGGAACGTGGTGTTACCAGCCTCAGAGTTCATAACTGTTTATGGGTCTGTTTCCCAGCCCAGCGTGGGCTCCTGGGGGAGGGGAGGCGTGCTCATTCACCAGGAATGGAGAAGGTGCCCTGGGAGTGACTCAGGCAGGCACCAGGGTGTCGGGCAGCCCGGCTGTGACATGTGACTTTGGCTCTCAGGCTGACACTCAGAATTTCCTCCCCTGCAGGATGGTGACCCTACTGGTAGCAATTTCAGAGGGCTGTTTAGGGGGGATTCGTGAGAAATGGTGTAGAAAGCATTCAGCATGCACGGGGCACATAGTAAGCTCAATAAAAATTACCAGTGGAGGCGCCTGGGTGGCGCAGTTGTTGGGCGTCTGCCTTGGGCTCAGGTCATGATCCCAGGGTCCTGGGATGGAGCCCCACATCAGGCTCTCTGATCAGCGGGAGGCCTGCTTCTCTCTCTCCCACTCCCCCTGCTTGTGTTCCCTATCTCTCTGTGTCTCTCTTTGTCAAATAATAAATAAAATAAAATAAATAAAAATTATCAATGCATGCCCTTACCCCTCCTTCTCACTGCCTGCCTCTGGGGCCCAAGCCACACCTGTCTCCATGGAGCAGAGCAAACCTGGAACTCTCCTAATGAAATGAAGCCAAGCCACGACGCACAGAGATGTCTGCGGACAGGCCCAGCACCATCCCGTATGTCTGAATGAGGAACCGGGCTCAGTCAAACTCAGAACCCATGACAGGCCTCGCATGACCCCAGAGAGCCTGTGCAATGGGGAGTTTGGGCCAATGAAGACAGAGAATTCAGAATAAAGCCGATTCAGACACCCAAATCAGACTGAGCTGTGGATGAAGCAGGCCGTAGAGACAACCGTGTTCTCGTGGTCTTGGCTAGAGGTGGTGGGAATGGAGGCAGCTCAGACACTTGGGTGACAGTAATGGACGTCCACACTTCCCTTCCATTTCCACCCCAACAGGGTGCAGAGCGGGCCCCAGGCTCTGGTGAGTCAGGGCATAGGGGTGAGGACCCCTGTGACCTTGGGAATGAGCAATGTGGCTGAGTGGGACTGTGCTGGGTGAGTCAGGGCAAGGCTGTGAGTCTGGACCTCCCTTTCTCACCTGGTAAATGAGGAGGGTTCCCTTCCAGACTACTACCTCGGTACTTAGAGGTACCTTTGAGAACCTCAGGAACCCTACAATGCTCGGAAGTCATGCCAACCCTGGGAGCATTTATGCTCCTGTCACGGTGCCCGTCCTGGGGCCTCTCTAGAAGGGACAGGCCACCCCAAGCGCAACCACCTCTTTCCCTACCCTCTCCTGCCTCCTTCTTCACCTGTGTTCCAGTCCTTCCAGAAAAGCCCACAGCACTCATCTCTGCCCCTCCAGGCACACGTACTCTAAATTCCCCTTGATTCTGTCCCCCCAGGTCCTCATGGATTGGGAGCATGGCCTTTCCTTCTCCCCACTTCCCGCACGGGGCTGAGCCCAAGGCAGGCGATGGCTGCCCTGGACATGAGTTCAGAGGTGAAGGGCACCAGCCACCTCCCTCTGCATTTCCCTCTCATCCTCCCAAGCCCACTGACACTTCACCTCCTCTGAAATGCCCTCCCAGGACCACACTGCCCAAGGCTGACAGGCCACAGTCTCTCCATGAGAAATGACGTAGGGGTAGCAGTGTCCATCTTCCCACGTGATTGCCATTCTCACTACCCTGCCCCCAACTAATCCGTAAGCTCCCTGAAGGCAGGGACCCAGCCCTCTTCCCCCATCACTCAGCACCCAGCCGCAGCGTAAGACCTAGCACAGAATCACAAGCATGCACCCAGGGAACGAGTGAAGTCAGGAAGTATCCATCTAGTCAGTGAATTAGCTAATTTTATAAAACACAAGAATCTTATGCACATATGTTTGCCAGTCTTCTCTGTCTGCAATTTCTGGAACATAAGTGCCCTCAAAACTGCACTCCTGTGCCCCTCTATCCCTTACCCCGCTGTGTCGCCAAAGGGCCTGCATTCAAATCCTGTCCAGTCCTAGCTGCGGGACATTGGGCAATTTAATTTGCTACCCCCGGCCTCAATTTCCTCCTCTGTAAAACGGGATAATCGCAGCACCTACCTCAGAATGCTGCTGGAGCGCGCAAAAGAATTTAAAAAGAGTGTGAAGTGCTCAGAAGCCATCAATGACACTTATTTTTTATTATTATGCACTCAGGGATGGCCCAGGCGGTCAAATGCCCACCCCGAGCCCCGCCCCAGAGTTGAGGGCCAATCAGTGCTCCAGTCCCCAGAGGGCCCCCCAGGGGCACATCTGGCCAGCGGAGCCCCGCAGCCCACCCACGGGCCGGCCGCCAGCTGTGGGCTAGGCGCCGCCGCCGCTGCCTCCCGCCCGCCCCCGCCCCCTCCCCGGGCCTGGGACTCAGGAGCCCTGGGGGCGCCGGCTGGGCCCGGCCGGCCCCAGACTCGGAGGAGCGGGCGGGCGGGGGCGGCCCGCGCTGCAGAACAAGCCCGGGCCCCCCTCGGGGCAGCGCGAGCGAGCGCCGCAGCCCGCGCCTTCCCAGCCGGTCCCCCGCCGCGGCCGCTTTGTGCCCAAACCTGGGCCTGAGTTATTGCGCTGGAGCCATGGAGCCCTCCCGGGCGGGGGCCGGCCCGACGCGTTCCCAGGACGGGCGCCTCAAAGGGGTCCCGGGGCCGCTCCCGCGGGGGGTGGGGGACAGACCCGGGCCGGGAGGGGCCGCGTTCCCAAGCGCCGGGCTCGGCCCTCCGACCTGGTCCCCAGGCCCCGCCCCCATCTCCTCCCCCTCCACCCACCCCTGCCCGGACCTCCTCTCCCTCCCCCACCGCTTCCCGGTGCCCTTCCCCATCCCCACTCCCGGACCCAGATCACCCTCGCAGCAGCTCTGCAGACTGACCCCAGGAGGGCCCTAAGGGCCCCCAAATCCCACCTCTGCTCCAGGAAATCTCTTCTCTCCCCCATCCCACCAGCCTCGGGTCACAGCCCTCGCTTGGAAAAGGGTTGGATTCAGGGCTGGGCCTCTGAGGGAATGGGTTGTGGGAGCCTCCTGGTCTCATTTTCCCACCTGTCAGATGGGGGGTGAGAATGTGGGTCCAGTGCCAGACACAGGACATGGCAGTGACCGACATAGGCCGGGGTCTGCCGCCAGAGTGGTGCTCACAGCCGGCTCAGACAGCTGCCCAGGGAGGGACCAACTCAGGGCCCTCCATGCTGACTTACACAAGCTAACAGTGAGATAGGACTGCATGGCTTGGGGAGGGCGGAGAGTGTCACTGAAGGTCCTAGCTCAAGATTGGGATTCAGAAGCCTTGCCCCCTTGCCCCATCAAACTGACCAGCCACCCAGAGAAGCCTATCTCCATGGCCTGGACTGTGCCATAAAAAACAAAGAAGGCTGGGCCAGTGGTAGGCAGGCCCTCCCATCGTGGGATCCAGAGACCCAGGGAAGGACCCCCATCTCCCACATGCCCCACCCCCTTCAAAGCACCAAACACAAAGGTTTCTAGCCCCCAGGTGCCCTCATGCCTCCCCCATCATCCACCTGGGCTCAAGTGTCACTTCCCAGATGGCCCTGTCTGGACAGCCTCCTCCACCCCTCCCTTCCAGGATCTGCTTTGTTTCCCAGAAATTATGTTACTGACTTGTGTACTTGTAGATGGCATTTCACCCCCACCCCAGAAAAAACTTTCACCCATCCACTGCTGTGGCTTCAGCACCTTGACAGCCTGACACATAGTAGGTATTCAATAAACATGTCTGAGATGAATGAATGAATGAATGAATGAATGAGCACATAAGGATAGTAGCCCAAAAGCCTAGAAACCTGCACTGTACCCAGACAAGAGGATTCCATGGCTAGTGATCAAGTAAGTTTGGAAACCAAAAACTATTACCATCTCTGAGAGTCCTGCATTAACATTTTAAAGGCTCTGAGAAGCCCTGAAAGTTTTAAAAACTTTTAACTCTGCTTAATGCAGTGTCCGCCAGATGCGTTTGGCCACAGAAAACTTTTTTTTTTAATTCTTTTGATAGAACATCAACAAAATCCTGGAATACATTTTGGGAAACATCAATGTAATCTCACTTCCCACCCTCAAAACCATGACTTTACAGATGGCAAAGTGAATCTTAAGAAAGGAAAAAAGGACTTGCTTCCTTCGTTCTGAAGCATCAAATTGAGCATCGTGCTTGGCACATAGTAATCCAGAATCCAGAAAGATTCGGATGAATGGATATAAAGTAAATTCGTGAATAAAATCTACCAGCCACGTGTATTTTCTCTGGCCCTGTACTGATAGACTGAAGCATGCAAGCAATGACAAGAATCTCTTCCCCTGGGAGGCTGGCATACACGCACATCCATGTACCTACACAGACAAACTGGTACACACGTGCACACACACACACACAAATGGGCACACACACTCAACACACACATACACACAGGTACACCCATTCTAAGGCATATGCCTCCCCCACAGTCTCCTTTCGTGTGCCTGGCCAGTGTGTCCCTTAAGAAAGGTAACTGTCAGAATGCCTGGGTGGCTCAGTTGGTTGGGCATCTGCCTTCAGCTGGGGTCATGACCCCAGGGTCCTGGGATCGAGCCCCACATCAGGCTCCATGCTCAGCGGGGAGCCTGTTTCTGCCCCTCCCCCATGCTCATGTCCGAGCTTGCTTGCATGCGTGCGCGTGCTCTCTCTCTCTCTCTCTCTCTCTGTCTTAAATAAATAAAGAGAGAGAGAAAGAAAGGCAACTGTCCTTGGTGAGATGGAGAGGACATGAGGGCTGGAGAAGGCTTATTCACAATTTGGCAATTCCCAGAGGGTAGGGTCACTCCAGGAGGTGACAGATTAAAAGCTAGATATTTTCCCACCCATTTTCTCTGGCGCAAATGTACAGGTGGGAGAGAAAGAATGGCGAAGTTAGACTGACCCGAGGATGCCTCTGGCTCGAACCCTCTGGATGGCCATTTCTGTTTGACAAAGCCCTTCCTCACTGTTAACGAGATTTCACCCTCACACTGTCCTGGGAGTGGAGTCCCCATTCCGCAGAAGATGAAGCTGAAGCGTACCAGTAACATGGTGGGGATCTGGGTGGGATAAGGATGGGAGCCCAAGTACACTTAAGAATCCCCACCCCCACCCCAGAAACTTGGAGGTCCCATGCTGTTCCCAAGGCAAGTCCTGCCCTGGGAACAGCGGCAGCAGCAGGATCCACCACCACCCCCCCTCACCCCGGCAAGGTGCAAGTCTGACACAAGGTCATTGTATGACCTCGGACATCAGACTTGCCCTCTCTGGGAAAATCTGATCATTCACATCAGAAGGGAGCTCGGCTGAGGATTCTCCAAGATCCATTATTGCTCATGAACAAGAAAGCCTGAGGCCCTCAAGTGAATGATCAGGAATAAGCGTCCAGATTAAATGAGATACTACCAATAAAATGCATTGCCCAGTGCCTGAGTACAGTTACATTCATGAAATGTTAGCTGCTCTTGGTGACGTCTTTCCATCCTTCTGGGTCCAAATCAAACACTACCCCTCTTCCAATCTCAGTGTTTATCCTGCCCCTCCATCTTGGGCTGCCTTATCCGGTCCTATGGTTAGGGTCTTATAACCACTCCAGACTGTGAACTACCTGAGGGCATGTCTTCCATTTGGTTCATCTCTGCATCTACCTTGGAACACGGGCTAAGAGTCTCACCTGGATAAAATACTCAGGATTTAGATGGAAGGGAAGGGAAGGGAAGAATGGATGGATGACAGATGGATGAATGGATGGTTGGGTGGATGATGAATGGATAGATAAATGATGGATGATAGATAGATAGATAGATAGATAGATAGATAGATAGATAATGGATAGATAGATGGATAGTAAATGGGTGATAGACGGATAATAAATGGATCGGTGGATGATGGACAGATGGATGGATGGATGGATGATGGATGATGGGTGGATCATCCCACCCATGGGATTCTTCACCCATGGATGAAGGATAGGTGGATAGGTGGATGGATGATGGGTGATGGCTGGATAGATGATGGATGATGGCTGGATGGAAGATGAATGGGTGATGGATGGATGATGGATAGATGATGGATGCGTAATGGATGAGTGAATAGATGAGGGATGGATAGATGGATGACTGATGGACGGATGGATGATGGATGGGTGGATGATGAACAGATTATGGGTGGATAGATGGTTGGAAGGAAGAAGAAACATGACTAAAGAACTAGCTGAGGGAAAGAAATGCCCAAACCCCCAAGCTCCACTTTCAGCAAAGTGCCCCTTCCTGAAGAATAAATAAAAATAGCCTATAAACATAAGAAAAATGGTCAACCCAGCTAGTAATCAGGAAAATACAAATTAAAAGATGAGCTATTTCTTGCCTGTCAGATCGGCAGAAAGAGAAAGGGGGAAAGAAGAAGGAGGAGAAAGAGAAGAAGGAGGGAGGGAGAGGAGGAGGAGAAAAAAAGGAACACACCAGGATGTGGGCAAGAGTTAGGAGAGACCAGCACTCGCACACTGCTGAAGGGTACATCGGTATACTCTTCGTGGAGGACGACGTGCAAATACCTATCAAATTTTTCAAGTGACTACCCTTCAACCTAACAGGTCCACTTTAGGAATCTAGCCTAAGAAATACAAAGATTTATAAATGAGAAGGCTCCCTATTTCATTGTTTCTAACAGCGGAAAACTGGAAACTAAATGTCCATCCACAGAGACTTGTAAACAGATTCTGGTGCGCCCCTTGGACAGAAGGAAGGCTGTTGCAGGGGAGTAATCTACAACATTAACATGATGGTATGTCCTAGACGAATGGTTCTTGACCCTGGCTCCTCAAATTCCCCAGGAAGCTAAAGAAGAAAGGAAGGAAGGAAGGACAGAAGGACGGACGGACGGACAAACAGAGGGAGGAGGGGAAGAAGGAGGGAAGAAGTGAAGGAGGAAGGGAGGGAGGAAGAAATTGACTTAGGGCTGCATCCTCGAAAAGTCTGGATTGTCTGGTCTATAGTAGGTCCCAGGCAACATTATTCCTTAAAGTGCCTAAGATAATATTAATGTGCAACCAAGACTGGAAACTCATTGCTTCTTGCAAATGGCACATAACAGAAAGTATAGTATAGTCAAGCAGTATATCAACCACATAAGGGTAAAATTATGCATGCACAGGTATATGTACATATGTGTTTGTGTAAATGCATCACAAAAACAGGTCTGGGGTGAAGACAACTGTGGATAACAGTGCTTCCCTCTGGGGAAGAAAAGGATTAACTTATTTAAGATGTGTCAATCTTTTTTTAAGTTATGAATATAGTTACCCAAAATGCAGGATACGCGGGTTACACAGATGGGTGGGGAGTAGGACAGAACTCCTGTGCCTTTACTCATGGCCCCTTCTCCTAGCCCAGAGTCTGGGGACTTCTCCAGCCCCCAGAGAAAGCATGAACTTCTCTGTTGCCTTTTCTGGCCCATGGGGCATTTGTAAATAAAGGTAATGATTATTGGCACAGTTCGCTACCTCTAGCGGTGCGACTCTGAGTAAGGTAGTTCTGTGCCTATCTGTGCCTCTGCAAAACTGAGATGAGTCAGAGAGCTGAGGTGAGAACCTGAGAAGCACATGGGAAGAGCTGAAGGCAGGGTCTGGCACAAGTAAGTCCCTCTGTATGTCCTTCCCGGGGATCAAGGTAGGCCACGCTGGTTGCTCTGGGTGGGCATAGGTGGGACCTGGTCATCCTCTACCTGCATGGTTCCTGGATTAAAGGAGCACCTGCTCCACTGATGTCTGCCAAATCTCCTGGGGCCCAAAGAGCCAAGGACACCACCAGCTGAACTCTCAGACATCTGGAAAGTCACCAACATGGCAGTCAAGCCCTTGACACTGACCTGACGTGCCCCTTCACGCTCAAAAGGGTCTGGAGCAAGGGAGGTCCCAGCTGCCCTATGCAAGGTTCCCTAGAGCTGCCTCTTTGGAATTCTCACTCTCTGGACCGGTCACTTTACAGAGTAACTTGAAAAGACCCAGCAATAGCTTTCTAGCCTGTTTTGTTAAATACTTACTGATTCTGAGCCCAAATGTCCACCGACTAATGAATGGATAAAGAAGACGTGGTATACATTTATATCACCGAATATCAGTCCGCCATCAAAAGCATGAACTCTTGCCATTTGCCTCAACATGGATGGAGCCAGAGAATATCGAGCTGAGGGAAAGGAGTCAGCCAGAGAAAGACAAATACCCTAGGATTTCCTTAGATGTGGAATTTAAGAAACAAAAGAGTTGAACACAGAGGAAGGGAAAAAATGAGAGAGAGAGAGCGAGAGAGATGCAAACCATAAAAAACTCAACTATAGAGAAGAAACAGGGTTGGTGGAGGGAGGTAGGCGGGGGAGGGGCTTAATGGGTGAAGAGTATTTTTTTAAGGACTTATCTATGTATTTACTTATTTACATGCTTATTTACTTATTTGTGAGAGAGTGAGAGCAAGCACACCTACATTCACAAAGTGAGGGACAGAGGGAAAGGATCTCAAAAAGATCCCCCACCCAGCACGGATCCCCTCCCGGCTCTGTGTGGGCACCATCTCTGGGTCCTGAGATCACGACCTGAGCCAAAACCAAGAGTCAGACATTTAACTGATGGAGCCACCCAGGCGCCCCTGGGTGATGGGCATTAAGGAGGACACTTGTTAGGATGAGCACAGGGTGTTAGTCACTGAACTCTACACCTGAAACCAATCTTATTATCCTCTTTGTTAACTAACTAGAATTTACATAAAAATGTGAAATTTTTAAAAAAAGAAAGATAGAGAAAAACTTTTTTTTTTTTTTTTTTTAAGTAAACTCTACCCCAACATGAGGCTTGAACTCACCACCCGGAGATCAAGAGCTGAATGCTGTACCCACTGAGCCAGCCAGGCACCCCCTAACCTGTATTTTTTTTTTTCCCCAAACCAAAGCTTCTTGTGTTTTCCCCTTTTTGGGTTCTAGGAATTAAAATCCTAAACCATCTAAGGCAGGTAGTTCAGCCAGCCAGTTCCATCCCATTTTATAGACAGGGAAACTGAGGCCCATAGAGGGAGCTGTCCTGCCCAAGATCACAGAGCATGTTTCCTCCAACCCACAATTCCCACAACTCCAGGGAGAAATAAATCAATCTTGACTCGGGCCTTCAGCCAGAAGGGGGTCTTTCCTTTTCATTCGGAGTTTGATTAAATTGTCAGGTTCCCTTGCAAACGCATCCCATCTTCTCCTTCCTGCAAAATCCCCCCAACTCCGGCCCTCACTCCTAGTGCTATTCAAGGTCAGTGGGTCCCTGAAAGATGAGAGCAGTCCCAAAGGCCATTTAATAAAAGCTGGACTTGGGGGGCCTGGGTGGCTCAGTGGGTTAAAGCCTCTGCGTTCAGCTCAGGTCATGATCCCAAGGTCCTGGGCTTGAGTCCCGGATATAATCAGGCTCCCTGTTCAGCAGGGAGTCTGCTTCTCCCTCTCCCTCTGCCCCTCCCCCCTGCTCATGTTGGCTCAAATAAATAAATGAAATCTTAAAAAAAAAATTTTGCTTAGAAGTTTATTTAAAATTTAGTATGAAAGTATCATATTGGTTTAATCATTTAAAAATGATGTTTTAGGGGCGCCTGAGTGGCTCAGTGGGTTAAGCCCCTGCCTTCGGCTCGGGTCATGATCTCGGGGTCCTGGGATCGAGTCCCACATCGGGCTCTCTGCTCAGCGGGGAGCCTGCTTCCCTCTCTCTCTCTCTGCCTGCTTCTCTGCTACTTGTGATGTCTCTCTGTCAAATAAATAAATAAAAAAAAATAAAAATAAAAATGATGTTTTACAACCTAGCATACAGTCTGGCACAAAGCCTTGGATCAGCCATAGCTGCAATATCCCGCTGAACCCGAACTGTGGGTGAGGATAAAGGGGAGAACAGGCACAAGCCATCCCCACCCACCTGCAAGGGGCATGAGGCCCCCACTGCTCCATGAACAGGACTCTCACCTCCTGAACAGGAACAGGGGCTGGGGGGGGGGGGGGCGGAGAATCCATCAAAGATGCTGAGGGAAGGGGCTGGGGTGGGGGGATAAGCCCAAGTCAGATGACCCACTCGCTCATTCACTTAGGAGAGCATTCGCTCGTTACTCAGTCACTTGTCCACTACTCCCTCACTCACCCACCCATTCACTGAGCCCCTCAAAGTTTGCACGTGTACGCACTCACTTAAATCCTTTATAGGGCTCAGCGGGTTAAGCCTCTGCCTTCAGCTCAGGTCATGATCTCAGGGTCCTGGGATCGAGCCCCGCATTAGGCTCTTTGCTCAGCAGGGAGCCTGCTTCCCCCCATCCCCAACCCCACCCCCGTCTCTGCCTGCCTCTCTGCCTACTTGTGATCTCTCTATCTATCTCTGTCAAATAAATAAATAAAATCTTAAAAAAAAAAATCCTTTATAAACACAAGGACTCAGAGGCTCAGGTCAATGGCATCCCCCAGTCCGTGTGGGGTCCCAGAAGTCCGCCAGGCTGACCATATCCCATCCATGATTTCCTACCCCTGAGTGAGTGGGGCATGGCAAGCTTTGTCAACTCTCAATAGGCCTGCTCTGGGAATGGGATCTGAGTTACTCCCTAAGGCCCCAGGAGACAGAACCAGAACCCAGGCACCAATATTATGGAGGCAGATTGAGTTTAATGGAAAAGAAGAACATATGAAATACAAGCTTTAAAAAAAAAAAAAATGCATATAGGTAGTGAGCTCCCTGGGAGTGGAAGTATGTAAGTCCAGGATGGATGAAACTAAGGATGCCACAAGCACACCCAAAGAGGTCTGAATGAAGTGAACCTCCAGGTTCCTCTTCAAGCTGAGGCTGGCAGGAGTCTGAGAAGTTCAAAGACAAAAGGAGTGGAAGTCTGACTAATCTCCCACCATGAGTGCCAGGCCCCTGGCCGGGGCATCTGCAGAGCTGTCCTGAGCACCCAGAACGTGTGCTTTGCTCACTGCTCCCCAGAGAGCCCAACACTCTGGAGCCTCCACCCCAGGTTAGAGGAGCCTGCCCCTTCTTTCCATCTCCCCTCCTCTGGGTACCCATTCTCCTCCCTCCCCCTCTCCCTGGGGACTCTCTAGGCCTGGTGATTGTCTCTCCTCTCCCCAGGTTCAGGCCTGCAATCCCAGGGGGCTAGGGACAAAGTCATTTCTCCCAAACCAGAAATAGGCTTACTGTTGCTGGTGGCTGCAAGGTCCTGCAGCCCCCAGGCCAAGGGCGTACACCAAGCCTGGATTTGGCAGCCGTGGCCACCCCAGCTCCCTTCTCCAGCCAAGCCCTGCTCCCTAACCAAGCCCAGATGGCCATCACTCTGCCTTCAGGCAGGTAAAATGCAGTGCAACCGGAGTTAGGTGAACAGTATGTTTTATTTAATTAGGATCAACAGAAGAGATAAACCTCACAGCAGGATAGGGAATGACAACACTGCAAAAAATAATTCATGCCCAGGTAACGAAAGGACAAATTTCAATTACAGAGAAAACCGGGGGAGAGAAAGGTGCCTGGTCCCTCCAAGGAGGAGAACGGTACCAGCGTCAGCACTGCCCAGACCTGCGGGCCAGAGGTGGTGGGCACTCCAGGACTGGGAAGCCGGGCAACGAGGCAGTCATTCCAGAACAACTGTCCCTCCCTTTTCTGAAGGGTGCAGACCTGGGGGAGCAGGGGTGCTGTCTGGGTCCTGGCACGCAGGTATGGGGGCCTGGGGATCTGCCCTGCTAGGGCCACTCGGCAAACTCACACCCAGCCAGGCCCAAACGAACGGTGCCCCCAAGGAGAGAGAACAAATGTTCTAATCCTGACCGGGTCACCTGCTCGCACAGCTGCTAGGCAGCCCCCTGCCTTGCCCCCAGGCCCCCGCCCTAATGGGGTCCCTCATCCAGCGCCCTGCCCTACCTTTGGGTTTTCTCACACTAGAGCAAGGAATGGCCCCGCCAGAGCTCCAGAGTCCCTTGATCCTCCGAGCCTGCTTCTCAGGTCTACCCTGGAAAATGGCACCCTTGAACCGGGTGGCTTCCTCCGAGGGTGGTGGGCTAAGACCCCACCACCACCACCACCTGGGTGCTGCCTGAAAATGAAAGTTCACGGTGGCGATGATTGCAAAACAACATGAAGGAACTAATGTCACCGAGCCACACACTTAGAAATGCTTAAGATGGTACATTCTAGGTTATACATAGCTTACTGTAATTTTTGAAAGGGGAAAAAGAATGAGGAGATCTGAGGCCCTCCCCAGACCAGCTGGGTGAGTGTCTCTAAGAGTCTGGGCCTGGGGACGTGCAATTTAATTTAATTTATTTATGTAAGTGATGTCTATACCCAATGTGGGGCCCGAACTCACCACCCCGAGATCAACAATCAAACACTGAGCCAGCCAGGAGCCCTGGAAATGGGATGGTAACCAGCTTCTCACCAGGGACAGGTAACCAGCTCCCAGCTGCCGGGAATCCATGCTCTCCCCAAGTCATGGTTCCCCTTACCGTTTCCAGCATAATGCCATGGATTATCTCCAGAAATCCTTCTTGTGCGAATGAGTATTCAAAACGAGGACCCGTCCAAGTTTCACAGCCCAAGGAAAACTTTTGGTTGACATATTCTCCCCCCAGAATGAGCGCATCAGCCACACCTTCCTTCCCAGGGCTTGGCTGCATGTACCCAGGACAGCAGAACTCATCCAAGTGGGCTCCGCTCTCTCTCTCTTTCTCTCTCTCATCCCCTCACCCCAAGCGTTAGGTGACGGCAGCCCCAGCACCCCCATTAGCCATGAGGAAAATTGCTGTTAAATTAGTGAGCCCATCTACAGAGCCCCATTTTATATCCCAATTCAGAAGATGGCATGAACATCTGCTTTCACTTCAAGACATTAATTTTCAATTATTGGAGAAAAACAAAATTAGTCCTGACAAATTGCTGGCGAGCACAGGCTGTTGTCTGGTGGTTCATAATAATAACTTCGGGGGCCCACAATTAGTGTCCTCGGACGGAGTCTCCCGACGGGTCCCTGTCATATGGAGTCAGTGGTAGTGGCAGCCCGGTCCCCGGGCATTCTCAGGGAACTGCATCTTTGGGGCCGGTTGAGAGAACTAAGGAAGTTGGGTATTTCTCTTTCTGGAGAAGGCCAGGCTAGGGAGGAGGGGAAGGGAGAGGATGAATATAAAACATCCTGCCTGATCGTTTTCAGCCGGGGACATATCACGCCCTGCTTCCCTGCCACACACTTACGTGGGAATGCAAATCACCTCCGAGTCCAGGGGAGCCCAGTAAAGGCACACTTAGACCACCTTAGAATTTCAGGCTGCCATCTTCAATGGGGGACAGACGGGCGACATGATTCTCTTAGCAGACCCCTTTCGCCCCTGCCGTAAAGTCATCAGGGATTTCTGAGTCCAAAGCTCAACAGTTCCAGCCTCTGAGATCAGAATGCGTATAAACCTTCTATTACAACAACAACAAAAAAACCTGTTTGCTGAGGTCCCATCAACCCAAGAACCTGGTTCAGCCCGTGTCAGACTCTACAGGAAAAAAAGAAAGAAAACTCTGAATTTGCCAACCTCAAGGACCCCCAAATCCAGAGAACAATCCACTTGATATTATCAACACTGTAATCTCATTTGATAGCTTTTTTTTATGTATCTTGGCTGCTGTAGTCACTCTATCAATAAGAAGCCACGAAATGTGAAATGTGAATGAGCAGAAGAATTCGGAGATAATGACGTGGCAATCTTTGAATTGGACTTGTCACAATTGAAAGTAGAGTGTGTTTGCCTAGAGAACGCGTTCAGACTCTTGGGGGGGTGGGGGCTGGGGGGCGTGGTGGGAGGCAGGTCAAAAAAAAAAAAGAAAGAAAACAAAACAAAACAACAACAACAAAGGAAAATTATATCTTTAAGACGAGAATGAAAGACGTTGCTACTTCCAAAGTCAACTCGGTAACTGAGCTCCAACATTGTGTAATTGACTTTGCAAGTAGAACAACAGCAACGTAACAAAGAAAATGTCAGTGTTTTCACAGCACTAATCTATAACGCTGGGAGGCCCTCCCGCTGTCAGCCAGGGCTGACAATACAATAGCTTTCAAAGGGATATTACCATCATGCTTTTATTCCTGACATCAATCAAGACAAAGAGAATCCTTTTCACAAGACATTAAAAATCAAACCTTTGTACGAGAAGATAGGTAAAACAGCATTCCCCTTAAAGACAGCCACACAGAGCAATCAGCTAATTGGCGCTCCTTGAAAGAGGTAAAGTATTTTTATTTACTGAGTGTACAACCCCAATCGTTGGCTGCCACCGAGCCTGGCAGGTAAGCTATGAATCAAAACTTTCCATCAGCATTTCCCCCACTCCACTCCACCCTCTCTCTCTCCCACCGTAGGCAGAGGGAGCGGACAGCACCGAAAACTTCAATTGGGATATAACCGATCCAGGCTTAATTAGTCCATTCTGGGTGCAAAACTATTTGGATCCCCGACTACCACGAGCACAAAACACCCTTGCAAGCTGACAGGAATCTGCAGAAATTGTCAAATTTGCCAATTCAGGTTTTCCCTGGCTACCCACCGTCATGGGGAGCCCCCTAACAGTTTTCAAGGTATTCTGTCACTATTAACCTAGACCCACAGATAAGAAGCCCTGGTATCTACGGCAAACGTTCAGAAGACATGAAGATAACATTCTTTGCAAACACCAGTGTACCATAGACAAGATCCAGGAAAGGTAAATTCAGTTTTACCTGGACCAAAGGGTTAACTGAATCTACACATTCAGTTTAGTAAAAAGAATGGGGGTGGGCAGTGGAGAGGCAGTCCGGAAAGCTAGCCACTTCAGCTTGCTTACCAATAAGAGTTTTTGATGATCGCACGTCAGAAGTTGGTACCACCTGCGGGTCCAGGAGCAGGGCGTGCAGAAGGGCTCATGTTTTAAGCCTTCATTATCTGCACGCTATCTAAGCCACGGAAGTCACCCACCCACCCACCCCCAAGAGGTCCAAAATGCCACGTCCCCACACCTCTCCGAGGCTTGACAGAGCGAGGGTCTAGGTGGCCCCAGGCCCCAGACTATTGCTAAGCGTGGGGGGTAGGGGGGCAAAATCACTCAATTTCCAGCAGGGAGTCCCTTTGGAACTCAGGGCCAAGGTGTTTTGTGACTTTTGCCTCTGGTACCTAACAGACCATCTGCCAAAAATAGGTGAGTCCAGCCACTCCAAGACGGAGATGCAACTCGAGGGGCATCTGAAGCCGGAAAGATGTTTTTCACTTTTCAGACATAACTGTAGTTGCTTCCGGTTTATTTTTTAATTGTTTATTTTTAAGCAGTTTCCGAACAACAGGTGCTATTCATGTCACAAGCAGAAATGTTAAGAGAGGAGGGAATTGGCCTCAAAACCACCCCGAAAAATCCTATCCTCCCCACCTCCACCGCCATCAGCCTTTCCAGCAGCAAGCACGCCCATACCATCAGCCTCCGTGGCATGTTCCTTTCGTTTACACATCCAAATGAACAGTTAAGAGAAATCAATGCATCTAATTGCCAGACTATTAAATCCTACATCAGGGGAAGAATTCCACAGCCACCAGCTTAAGAGTTGGCTACAGATACGGCAATTATTGCAACTTTCTATTAGACTGAACCGGATCCCCCTTTGGTCTCCAGCTAGCAACACTGTGCTCAAAGATATTGCACTCCTGTTTCCCCTCTCAGGTTTCTCCCTCCTCCTCCTCCTCTGCTGACACACTGTAGCATGCCTTCACAGTGCCAGGGCTGGCCGGTCTACCGACTGACTCTAGGACTGTAAAGTCACCAGCATTTTGCACCTTCCATTATGAATGCAAGCTGGGCATTCGTAACCTACATGGTTAGGCATCTAACCTACGGGTTAGACGTTTAGCAGGGTCCTTCTGCCAGAGGCACACAGTTATCTTACGTTATTGCTTGTGAAGTTTTTGCAAGGAAACAGGTATAAGAATCTAAAGAGCAATGACTAGCCATAAAAGATATTTTCTAGAGTAAGACAGGCTCTTCCACGCACTGGAAGTCCATGATTTAATGGAGGAGGGGACGATGAAAAATTAGGATTAAACATCACTGCCCAATCCACACAAAAGCTAAAGAACCAGAAAGGGTTTGTTTTGCCCTTCCTACAAGATCATGTACATTTAGCCAAACAAATCTCGACAATTTACACTTGTATGTGGTCTCAGCTGAATCAAGAAACCTGTAACCTCAGAACGCCTCTATTTATTACATCTCAATTATTTCCATGGAAACACAAGCAGTGGCGATCTACACTGTTCCCAAGTCCCCAGACCACCAAATTTCTAAGATGTACTTTTGGAGGGGCTACTGGCTGGCAGGAGAGGAAGACAGAGAAGGGGAGGGGAGTGCAGAGAAGGGGGTGGGAGAAGGGAGGGGAGTTGGGATGTTGGCTGGGGGGGGGTGGGAAATGCGTGGACACAGCCTGAGTGCTAATTAATATTAAGAACTGTAATTAATAGGCAGTTGCTAGATGGAGAAAATCAACAGTATTAAATTAAAATCATTCCAAAGTTTTAAGCTGAGTCTGGGAAAAAAAAAAAAAGATGTATTAGTTTTCCAAATACATAAATAAATAGCCTGTTTCTTGGATCTGCAGAGGCAGTGTGGGTGAACGGAGACAGGTTACCAAGTCACCTGACATCATCAGCCAAAATAACATCAGTGAGAAGTGATGAGAACAGCCCCGGAGAATGAGGCCAAAATTGTTAAAGGAAACAAATGTCCTCACAACTGCCACACCACACCACCAGGAGACAGAAAAGGGGAGAGTGTTGTAGGGAGGGAAAATCGGTCAGAAAATGTGACTTTTGTAACATTCGTGGGGTTTTGGTGTTTTATTATTATTATTTTTCTTAATCACAAGGCTTTTGAAAACCAGTGAAGCTATTCTCCCCCCTGCCCTAGTACCCTGGCCCCCTTCCCTATTTGCTGAGTGTCCTCCCTGGAAGCTGGGTTTTCCATAGAAGGACAAACAGCCAAAGGGGACAAGTGACCCCCCCTTGAGGCTGTGCCCATGAGTGGAAAGGGAGACCCCTCCCACCCCCGCCCCAGGCCTGTTTGATTTTTCAAAGCAGCAACACCCGGGCTTTCAAATCACACTTTCTGAGCATCCATTAGAAATTGTTATATTTCTGTCTTTCCTTCCTGCTATGGGCTTTCACGTTTCCGAGATCAATTACGAATTACAGCCAAGCGACTTTCGCAGCAGAAGGCGCAGGCTGGGGAAGTCCACAATGCCTCCACGTTAGCCCTGACACACAGCAGTGGAGGCACAATAAAATAAAATAAAATGTAAAAGGCACCACTGTTCCTTAAGAAGCACCTTCCAGCATCTTGAAAGGTGAAGACCTTGTCATTTTAAACACTTGGTGTGGAGCTGTCCACACTCAAGCGCACACTTTTGAATATTGTCTGAGAAAGGGGAGAAGCAGTTCTTGAAACGCAATAAATCCATCATCTGCTGAAACTCTTGTCTATTCAAATTATCATCTCTCTTAATTCCTCCCTTGACAAGTGGTCATATCTCCACCCTATTCACCCCGGTAAACTGAAGAAAAGGCAAAATGGTGAGAGGCGAGGGTCGAAGCTGCTTCTGGAAAATGCAAAGAACCAAAGGGAGAAACAGAAGATCCTAGGCTCCAAGGGCAGAAAGGCGCTGTGTGGCTGATATTTACAATACTTCTCAGGGTGCCTGGGTCGCTCAGTCCTTAAGCATCTGCCTGCGGCTGGGGTCCTGATCCTGGGGTCCTGGGATTGAGCCCCTCGTCGGGGTCCCAACTCGGCGGGGAGCCTGCTTCTCCCTCTCCCCACTCCCCCTGTTTGTGTTCCCTCTCTCACTATGTCTCTCTCTGTCAAATAAATAATTTTTTTTTAAATAATAATAGTTCTCAAAATGCCTACACTGGTCTTGTTCTCACTTTGCGGTCTTTCCCCCACCAATTCATTTGAATTGTCAGCTATACGTACACACATACAGATTTAGAGAGAGAAATTCATTAAAAATCATGTCAAGGCTCATTTCATGAAAAGCTGAGACCAATTCTTGAGTCTTTCTCAGAGATACAGAGAGTGGTTTTAGAATTAGGTTCGAGCAACTCTGAAACACCCACCCATCTGTTCGTGGCAAATTGCTCTACCTTTGGTTTCTGTGTCTCTCGCCTTCTAAAATAAGGAGGTTCAGAGGCATGGATTGAGGTTAGAGGTAGCTAAGCTTTGCATCTTCCTTTATGAAAACCCTGCTCCTAAACACAGATTTAACTCAAAATCAACTACCTGAGTTAAATAAAACTGTTTTCCCAACCACAGATCCTGAGTCTACATTTTCTTCTGGGCCACCTTAAGTAGCTCTTGAAGGAGTGAGCGGTATGCCAGGGAAAAAGAAAAGAAATCAAATAATATTTCAAGCCACAGAGCCTTTCCTATTCAGCAAAAGGACAAACATCTACCATTTGCCTGTCCCGTTCTTGGGGGCTATCGGTTTCCCTGTGCCTCCACCAGAACACCTTCTGGATCGCCAGTTCTGAAGAGCAGACCAGGTTATCCCCGATTGGGATGCGTGCCACAGGGAGGGGAACAAAACCAACTTCTCTCAAGGAAAAAGAGGAAAGGGAGCAGCTGCCTTGCTGAGACTTTGGACTGAGTTGGTCTGCTTCTAAGATGACAGGGGCAGTCTCTGCTCAGCCAGGAGCCCTGGAATCTGCTGGGACTTTAGAAGGAGAGCAACGGCGGGTGTCTCACGACCCTCCTTGCCAGATTGAGTCCCGGCCTTTCCAGCCAGGAGCAAGGCTGGCAGGAAGGGAGCGGGGCCCCAGCGCCTTCCCGCGCAGGCCTCCAGGAAATGAACTTTTCAGAGCAGAACTGGGCTCGGGCCAGAGGTCATCAGGGGAGTTGGGAGAGGACAAGGGCCTCGGGACTTTTGGCTCCAGAGACCTAGCAGCT
Source organism: Meles meles (assembly GCF_922984935.1). NCBI lineage: Eukaryota > Metazoa > Chordata > Mammalia > Carnivora > Mustelidae > Meles > Meles meles. The sequence goes on along the minus strand of NC_060084.1, from coordinate 33,098,622 downwards.
CTCATCCTGTCCCTCCTCTGTCAGCTCTCAGCTGGACGGGTCGGTCGGGCACCCACCCGAGGCGCTGGAATCGGGACAAAGCAGCAGGCGAGGCCTGGAGAGGCCAGTCAGTGGGGAGAGAAGGGCAGGGGAGGGGCTCTGTCGCCAGCGCGGGGCCTCTCCCTGGGGCCTCTGCTCTCCAGGGGCCCACTCTAGCCGGGGGCCCTTGATGGAAATGGAAAGCAAAGCAAAGGAGACGCGGTGGGGGCGGGGGAGGGGGTCGCAAGCTGTTTTTGTGTGTCCGTTGTGTTGTGGATCCTCACTAACGTGTGCACTCCGGGGAACCGACCCAGGAAACTGGCCTAGGTGTCGAGGATGTGAGTGCCCGGGGTTGGGTCCCAGACGCCTTCCACCGAGGGGCCCGCGCGGCTGCCGCTGCGCTCCCCTGGGGACCCGCGTCCTGCCGGCGCTGCGCAGACAATGAACTCCTGGCGGAGGCTCCCGGCCCGGTTGGCCTCGGTGGAGGAGGCAGGAAGTGCGGGGGCCCTGGCCGGGAGCGCGGCCCGGGCAGGGGACAGGGAGGGGGCGCCTGGTGGCCGGGGCGGGGACGCGGCGCTCAAGGCGCGCGCAAGCTCTGCCCGCCGCCCTCGGCTACGGCGTCCCAGGGCGACAAGGCGCGGGCGAGGAAAGGCGGCAAGGCCCGGGGCCCGGCGGGAGCGGCCTCGGAGTTGCCGGCCTCCGGGGCGCCGGTCCTCACCGCCTCTTCCTTCCTCCCGCCGCCCGCCCGCCGCCGCGGAGATTCGCAATCCCCGCCAAGTCAGGCCCGCACCCCTTGATTGGCCACGCGGGCCCCGGGCCCGCACGGAGGGAGCGGCGAGAGCCCCTCAGCGGCGCCCCCAGGCCCGGGTCCCTCGCGGGCGGCGACGCCGAGCCCGGAGAGGGTCCGGTTGGGTAGGGTGTCCGCTGCGTGCCCCCTCCGCCGCCTCCGCCTCCCGCTCCCGGCTTCCTCCTCCCCCTCCTCTTCCTCCTCCTCCGCCTCCGCCTCCTCCTCCGCCGCCGCCTCCTCCTCCTCTCGGCTCGCTCGCGCGGGTCCCCGGCCGCCCGCCCGCTCGCCGGTCCCTCCTCCCTCGCTCCCTCCCTCCCCGCTCGCTCGCTCGCGCCTCCGCCGGGCCTCCCTCGCTCACCTTTCACCGAGCGCGGCTTCGCCTGCTTCCGCCTGGACATGTCCGGGGCTCCCGGCGCTCCGTCGCCCTCCGCGGCCGGCTCCCCCCGCCGCCCCCCGCCGCTCCGGGCTGCCCTTCTCCCCCTTCTCCTCCGCCTGCCTCTCGGAAACTTTTTTTTTTGCAGCCGGGTCGGCGGCTGCGGGGAGCGGATCGTAGGTCCGGGGCGGCCTCCCTGGGGGGGACGGCCCGGGCCGGCCGAGGCCGCTCGGGGGCGGGGGGAGGCCCGGGGGCCGCGCCGGGGCCCTGCCTGTTGCAATGCGGCAGCCGGGGGCTCTCGGTCCCAGCGGCGGTCCCAGCGGCGCGGGGAGTCCGGAGGCCACTCGGCCGAGCCGAGTTATGCAAAAAAAAAAAAAAAAAAAAAAAAAAGCCGCCCCCCTCCTCCTCCCCACCCCCCGCCGGCCCCCGGCCCCTGCGGCCCCCTCCCTCCCTCCCCCACCCCACCGCCACCCTCACCCTCCTCCTCCTTCTCCTCCTCCGCCCCTTGCCGGATTTTTGTGCAAAGTTTGCAGGCGTCCGGCCACGCAGCCCGGTGCGGAGCTCACAATGAACCCATCTGAGGAGGGGGGACGGGGCTGGAGTCGAGGGGGTCTCAGGGGGGGTGGAGACCGGGAGGCGGTCGGGAGCGCGGAAGCTCAGCACCCCCCGGAAAAAAAAAAAAAAAAAGCCTTCAAATTATCCCCTGCCACACACACACAAAAAAAATAAATAAATATTAATGGCTAAAAAATGCCCAAACGCCTGGTTTGGAGATTATGATGGATGGGAAGGGGGGGTCCCTCAACTCAGCCTACTTGGGGGGGCTCGAAACGGCCGCAGTGGCTCGGAAGCCACAGCTCGGGGCCCCTGGCTCACGCCCCCTTCTCTGGCTCTCGGCTCGGTCCGGCGCCGGCCCCCCGGAGGAGGAAGGGGCGCGCGGGGGCGCTCAGGCGGCGGCGGGCAGGCGCGCCCGTGCCCTGGGCATCGCTCAGCCCGTGCGCCGGGCCGCCGCTGCCTGCCCTCGGGCTGCGGTGCTCAGCGCGCGGCGCGCAGCCGATCCCCAGGCCGGTGCCAAGTCGCCGGCCCCGCTAGCTGCCTCCATGGGCCAGGGGCTCGGAGAGGGGGGAGGCGGCGGCCGCGGCGGCGGAGGAGGACGAGCAGGCGGCGGCCGGGCTCCCGTCCTCCCGGGCAGCGGCGGCGGCGGCGGCGGCGGCGGCGGCGACGGCTGCGCCCCGGCTCCTCCGCGCTCCAGCCGGCGCCGGCCCGCCCGCCAGCCTCCCTTGCGCTCCTGTCTTCTTTGTGGTCGCTGGCTCTCCTCCTCCCGATCCGGCTGCTGGGGCTGCACTGCAGAGACACATAATAAAGCCAGGCTTGGCTGGAAATGTAGCCGGGTCCCAGCAGGAGGATGTGAGGAGCGGAGTCCCGGCGGGGGAGCGCTCTGATCCCGTGGGGCGCCCCGCACTGCTCCGGCTCGGATCAGACGGAGAGAGGGCCAACAGCACCGAGCGATGGACAGCGCTGGAAATACAGCTCCGGCCGCCCGCAAAACCCGGACCGCGGCGGCGGCGGCGGCGGCAGGCACGGCGCGGGCGCGGGCACCGCACCGGCACGCGGGGCCCCCTGACTTGGGCACCCGCGGCACCTGGGGCGGGAAGAGGGAACTGACATAGGGCCTATGCGTGCTGTCAAGCTCGCCGAGATGAATTAGCGTCACAAACTGCAAAAAGTGGGGGGGGGGGGGTGCGCGAACTGGGGTGAATTGCCCCAGCACGCCACTTCCGCAAATTATGCCCCACGGACATGAATTATCTCCGAACTTGGCTTTTCCGTCTTGAACTCTGCCCACTGGTCGGTGTTTGAAGACCATCTCTGTCCCACATCTGCAAACTCTTCCAGCACCAAGCTAACTCTGTGCGGCCCTCCACACCTGAATTTGTAGGGCAATCTGGGTGCGCATGTCTTATTTAAGACAATAAAGGAATATCTCGTCCCCAAAACGTTGCAGTAGCACTGCCTTCCCCCGCGGTTGACAAAAAAACCCTGCTCCTACAGTCCACAGTTTTGCCCCAACCACCAGGGGGCGCCTCGCTCCCCTGCGACTCGAGCCAACCGAGGCTTGATCTCAGAGCCCGCCGGGAAAGCGCTCACCCTTGGGAAAAGTCTTCCGCAGGCGACTCCCCTAAACCATTCCTTTGAAGCCTCCCCCTCCCCCACCAGCTGCAGGCGGCCGGGTCCAGGGTGGGGGAGAGGCCCCGACATCGCCCCCCTCCCGGGCGAGTGGCGCCACCTTGGGCCGGCTCGCCCCAGAGCTGGGAGAGCAAAGCGGGTGCGCGGCGCGGCGCTGGGGGTTATCAATCTCGCGGATCGATAAGTTGCCACTTGGAGAGGGGAGGGCTGTGTCCCCTCGGAGACGAGTTACCCAGGGCAACCTTTCAGGGAAAAACCCGCTGCCCGCGGAGAGCCGTGCCGGGGCCGGCCGGGCAGCGGCGCCCGCCCGGAGCAGGGCGCCTGCGCCCCGCCGTCCCCAAGCCCGCCCGCCAGGCCGGCCCGAAGCCCCCTCGGCTCGCTTCGCAGTCCCACCCGGCCCGGCTCGCCTCTCTGGGCCTGCGGGCTCCAACCCCTTGCTGGGCTGATTGCGGAGGTGGATGCCACCCCGCACCCCTGGGGCTAGGGAGCACCAGCCGGCGGGTGCAGGGAGAGGCCTGAGGCGGATGGGGGGGTAGGAGGGGGGGAGGCCAAGCTCTCGCGCTCAAGGCCGTCTCGGAGGTACAGTCGAGTGACCGGCGAAACGCGACGCCGGGGCGGACACCTTGACTCCGGGAGGCAGAGAGGATCCCCAGAAGAGCCAAGAGCAGGACAGAGATGTCACCTAACCGAGACGCAAGCCCTGAGTACCCCACCCCCGAGTTAAGGCTGCCACCCCCTAGGTCGCCGCCCTCTCCAGCTCTTGCGTCCCGGAGTGTGCAACATCTTGGCCTTCCCGGAGGGCGGTGGGAGCCGCCTCTCGAAGCTGGGGGACGGCCGGGGTAGCTGCGAGGGGGTGCCAAGGGCCAAAGCGAGGGCAGAGGCCGCGAGGCGCCTGGGAAGGAGCCAGGAAGGAGGGGCCGAATCAGCAGCTCCCCCACCCCCGCCGGCGCCTGGGATCGAGGCCCGCGGAGAGAGGCTGACAGGCGGCAGATGGCACACGCTGGGGGAGGGGGGCGGTTGGCCTCGGCTCCGGGGTGCCCCCGCCGCGGGCTGCCTCTCCTAGGGGGAGGGGGCGGAGAACAGCCCCCGGCTCGCCCGCCCTGGCTCTCTGGGGGGCTGAAGACTCGCGGATCTTGCCCAGCCGGGAGCCGGAGAGAAGGGGACGGACAAAAGGAGCGCAGTGGGGAAGGGGTGTGCTGAAGGAAAGGAGGGGTCAGCGGGCGGTGGTTGGAGACCCGCGGTGCTGCCTTTTTTCCACCCTCAGGGAACTGCGGAAGCCCCCGAGGCCAGAGGTGGGGATAACAGAAGGGGGGGGGCGGGCGACTGCGTATTCCGAACTAATCCTCAAGGGCTGGGGTCCTGGAGAAGAGCACAAAGTTTTCTGGACCCCTTCCCCGCACGTCGCAGTCGCACACGTTCGCATCCCGGCCCTCACCCCTCCCCTGCAAGACCGCTCTGCTGTCTCCCAGCTCAGTGGCCTTCAGGGTGCAGTGGGAGCTCAACCTCGTCCCCGCCTCTGCCCGGCCCCGCTTTCTCTGAAGCTTGTTTCATTTTTAACTCCTTCCAGAAAAACATGCTGTTTTAAGGAAAATTCCAGAGCAGCAAAAACCCAGTCGCTCCTACCAAAGGGGTCTCAGGGGGCACTGGGTGAGGGCAGGGCTGGCCTTGTTTCTCACCAGCCTGGTGGCCAGGGACCAGAAAAGGGTCATTTTCAGGCAGTGTTTCACACCCCACCTGCCTACTTGGCATCAGTGTAACCAGGAGTCTGGGCCCCTCCTCTTGGAGAAAGGCCTCCCTTGGCCTCTTCTTCCTCATCTGCAGAGTGGACAGCTGCTCCTGCCCAAAGAAGTGGCCAGAGAAATCCTTTGTAAATGGGGGGAAACGCCACCATCAAAAAATGCAAGAAAAATTACAAATTGACGTTTTTGAAAACAAATGAGACCTTGGTCACATAAATGGGTGTTTTCCTTCTGGGTCATATCTTGGCAGCAGCAGGGGACACCTACCCCCAGATCCCCTACCATTTCTGCACACTCCTAATGATGCCTCCCTAGAGGCATCTAGAGAGCCTCCTCTTCTGAGTTTCGGGATGAGGCAGGTTGTCCTGCGGTGAAGGCCGGAGAGGTTCAGTGAGTGACCAAAACAAGGTAGGACAACAAAATAAAGTAAAATAGGATTCTGGGGTACCTGGGTAGCTCAGTGGGTGAAGCACCTGCCTTCCCCTCGGGTCATGATCTCAGGGTCCTGCTCAGTGGGGGACCTGCTTCTCGCTCTCCTGCTCCCTCTACTTGCGCTCATGCTCTCTGTCAAATAAATAAAATCTTAAAAGAAAAAAATAAGATAGGGTTCCTTTTGTGGCCTCTAACCTAATATGCCTGAAGGATCCCCAGAATTGTGCAAGAGGGGCTTTTTGGAAAATCACCAAATGACGGCTAGCTCCCCATCCACACACACACGTGTGCACACACACACCCGCACACGCACACACACCCATGCACACGTTAACCCACACACTTGAAGTAAACAATACCTGGAGTATATACGATGTGAAATTCATGATTTCTGTTCACCTTTTAATTACCCGAAGGTCACACTCTCTACTGGAAAAACTTGCATTGGCCTATAAGGAACAGCCATTTTGGAGAGGGAAGATTAACCCCAAGTTTCTCCCCAGGGAAGAAATCCATTCCTTTGTTCATTTGTTTATTCACAGTGCGTTTATTGATTGTATGCCTACTGTGTGCCAATACTCAGGGGGAAGCCACGAACAAGGACCACAGGCCCTCCCTGCTGAGGCTGGTTCTGTCATGGAGAGGCTGACTTTTAATAAAGGGCCACATAAATAATTATTTAATGACAGTTTTGAACAATCCTAAGAAGGAAAAATATAGTGTAAATGAGGCCAAAAAACAGAGGGTCACAGTGGTGGTCTGGCTGAGAGCCTAGAGGAGGAGGAAGGAGTCAGGAAAGAGGGGAGAGAAGAGAGTTCCTGGCAGAATGAACAGTGTGTGTAAAGGGCCTGCGGCGGGAAGGAGCTGGGTGATTCTGTGGAGAGGGGGTCATAACTCCAAGCCAAGAGCCAAAGGAGGCAATAGTCACAGCCGAGCTTAGCAGCCACTCGGACCCATCTTCTAACCCAGCAGCCTTCTTCATTGCCCCGCTGGTGAACCTCGGGCAAGGAACTTGCTGGATCTCCATTTTCCCATCTTCCTTCCTGTCCCTCACCTTCACCACCCGCCAAGGACAACCATGTTTCTAGAGGGAGATGCCAATCACAGCTGCAGGTTCCCTCCTCGTGCTGGCGAGTTCCTCCCACAGTGTTCCCTTGAGATGGACAGACATCCCCCTGCTTTCTAGAAGCTTCCTACCAGCTTTAGATCTATTGAGAGGGAATCTGTGTTTGGGTGGATAGTGACTTTTCCTTTTTCTCTTTTGCATTTTTGTTTTACTAGCATGATCCACCAATTTGTGGAGTCCAGGCTCCTCTGAGCACTGCTGTCCTAGGGGTACTAAGGTCAAGCCATCAGGAGACAGCCAGGCACCCCAATTACTAACTGGCATTGGCCCACCATCCCCGCCTCCACAGCGGTATTTACAACATTGAGGATCCCTCTCACAGGGCTTGTTCTTGAAGTTTCTGAGGCTTCAAAACAGAGCAAGGCAAGAGAGTCCCTTCCTCTGCTCTCAGTTCTCAGCGTGGCTTTTTGGGGAGGGAAGTCCCCGCAGATGCTCCTGAAATGCTCCAAAGGTCCCCATTGCCCCCCCACCAGGACCAGGACTCAAAGAGACCAGCGGCAGGCCCAGACATCTGCCTCCCAGGGGCTTTGGGAGTACGGTGCCAAAAACAATACAACGGGTGTGGGAACGTCCTTGTCTTCAGTTTCTGTTCAGCTGGGAAAGCCATTTCTATTTTATCATCATTATTATAATTATTTAATTCTTCGAGTGTCAGCAGTCTTTGCAGGGAACACCCACAAGGCAGCAAAGAAACCAACTTGGCAGGGGGTTCCCAGGGGACTCACACCCTCCGAAAGCTTGAAACTCTTGGCCAGGGCCCTGAGAACCTCCACCCAGACCACCTCTAACTGCCCCGGTGTGTGGCACACACACGCCTGGGGTCACTTGTTGCTTTGTTCTCTCGAAATACTTCTTTTACGATGCTTGTGATTCTTTAAAAGAAACAACAGTTCAGTATATAAGGAATGTGATAGGGACCCAGTTTTCTAAGTCTAAACCAGGGGTGGTTGCACCAGGCAGAGCCCGTTCCAGAACCTTTGGCCATCAGCGGGTCAACCAGCCACCAAGGTTTTGCTAATAAGCAGATGGGATGCCCAAAAAAAGTGACAGATTCAGAAATGAGCTCTATTTGGTGCCATTGAAAACACTCAAAATGTGGTTTAGTGAAATTGTCTAGAGACATAACCACCTCGCCTGAACGGGGAACGCACATTCTGTGAGACCGGGGTCACCTGTGCCCTTAAAATCCCCGGCCTGATGGCCCAGGGGTCCAGTGTCCAGCCAGAATTTATGACTGCATGGTGCCCAGCAGAGGACACAGAAGCCTGCGCAGGAGTGGGACAGAGTCTCATCCAGAGTGCGCTTTTCACGCCGGAAGTGTTTAGATAACCTGAAATCAGGACAGAATGTGGGGACTTCGTTGAGCTGGGTATAGGACCTGTTTTGTCCCTGAGGCGGTGCTTGCTTTGCTAACCACCGGTGAGTGTAGCAAGATCTGGTCAGGGACCTGCCTTCACTCTCCCCAGGTAGAGAGGTTACATGGGAGTCACAAACCTTCTCCCACCTCTTCTGCAGCGACTATTAATTACCAGAAAGGACCTAAGAGCATGCAGGACCAAACTAGCTTAGGTCATTTTCCCAAAAAAAATTTTTTTTAAATCCATTATTTGTTTGTTTCTTATGCATGTACCCTTTCTGCTTCAACCCCCGCGCCCCCCCTCGGTCCACTGTCATGAAAAGAAGGTACTAGGTGCCCAGGTCCAAGAGAAATGCTACAGAGATTTCCAAAAAGTACTGGTATGTGTGTTCCCTGTGTCCCACATATACAGTTGGGGACCGTATGCCCATGGCGGGAAGGAGAGAAGCAGAATCAGCAGGGCTGAGTCTACCCAGCTCCCCACTGCATCCCCAGGCCCTACAGGTGCTCAGAACCTAGTGACGGCATTAAGAGAAAGATCGCCAATCTGCGCAACCTACAGAGGATTTGCCTAACACGTGTCTGGGCAAGAAACCATCTTCACACAAAGGGTTTCTGGTGGACAGCACAGGCCAATTGGTAAGATTCTGTGCCCACACAACTATGTTGGAAGCTATTTCAGGAAAGACCGGTGGGGTTTGATATGTACCTGCCCCCCGCCTCCAGGGCCCATGGCGCTCACTTCATGCCAGTGAATGTGGCTGGAGAAGCAAGCAGACCAGAGAAGCCAGAGGCAGGCTCTAGGCCGACAAGGCACAGTACCACAGAAAGGGCATAGCCTCTCAAGACAAAAGGGTCTGGCTTTCCATCCCGGGACAAAGTAGCTTCGTGGATAAAATGAAGAGAATCATGCCAGTGGCAGAGGATGGTAGTGAGCAAAAAGATAATGTCATCAGAATCAGGATGTGTGAAGGGCATGAAATGACCTTGCACATCATAGGTGGGCAATAAATGTCATGGTTTGATTGTGGTCCTTCTTCCGTGATGGATATGGTAGGACCCTACTGTGGGATGTGCCGACAAGGAGGAGAGCCCACTTACAAGGACTCTTACAAGGACTGGAACCAGCAAAAGCCCGAGAAGAGAGCTGGTAAGGCAGCTTCCGGAAGAAGAGCCTTTGCACACAATCACTTTCTCTCTGCCAGGTCCCTGGATTCAGTAACTGGGCCCCCGTCCATACTGTAAGGGCATAATAAATGTTAGCTCACTGTAATACTTAAAGGCAAAGCACGTTCAAGAAGTTTAGGTTCCCCGAGGTTTACCAGGCAAACCCTCCCTCTGCTTCAGTCTCCCCGTCTGCAAAATCCCTCTAGTTCTCTCACCGAAGGAAGAAGCAGGTCTGGGTTTGCTCCCACCCTCTGGCCCACCTAGGGGAGCAGCACTCAGAGCCAGAGGGAGCAGAAGAAATTCAGGTGAAAGACCACCAAAGCAAGGTGGTAGGGCTTGGGCTGGGAGCAGAGGCGGGCCCCGGTGGCCCCAGCCTGCTGCAGTATTTCCCAGGGCCTGCTGCTGCCTCCTCTGAGTGCCCCGGCCCCATCCTGGCCACGCACATTGGGACATGCCAGGGCCTGGCTTCCCAGGGGCCAGAGGGAGCTCCCGCAGGGGACATCAAAAGCCCAAATGCCTTTCAAAAAGGAACTAAAACTTTCTGCCTAACCAAAGCCTCCACAGGAGAAGAACAGCCTAGCCCTTTTCTTTTTAAGTCTCTTTATTTTCCAGCCGGCTGGCCTGGTCATTCTCTTTTTTTCCTATTATAAACGGTCCCAGCTGCAACACACAGGGAAAAAAACCATCTCCCAGGCCTGGGCAGGGGCCGCCTGCAGCCAAAGCCGCCTGGCTGGCCTCCTGCGGCAGACAAAGGCAGCTCCAGCCTCTGGCACCCACTGGGAGAGGCCCCGGAGCCCCCACCCAGAGCCAAGGCCACAGCAGGAGCTAAGGGAAATGGAAGTTTCTGCCAGCACTCCGAACCTTCTCCTGCCCCTGGGAGCAGAACCACCACCCGGCTAAGCCAAGGACTCCTGAAGAGCCCATTTTCCAAGGGCAGAAAATGAAAGATCAGCCCCCCACCCCCGGCTGATAAAGGCCACGCGATTCAGGCCATTCCAGATGATCTAGTCCAACCACAGGTCTCCGAAGATGGGAGTGCCTTTCTGATACTTAGTGAGGAACAGACTTGCCCAAGGTCACATTGTCACCCAGAGCTGACTCTTGAAGACAAGGCTCCCAGTTCCTTCTTATACCAGGTGGCAGAAAAGGCTTGGGGAGCCCGTGAGGGATCTTAAGAGCCTGAGGTTGCTGGATGGGATGAGGTCATTTCTTTTAGCAATAGATAAGACTGACATGAGACAACCCGAAAACAGACAGCCAGCTGTGTGCTCTCAACTCCCCTGCCTTCCAGCAAGTTATTTCATTTCTCTGTGCCTCTGTTTCCCCATCTGTGAAAACAGGGATATGCTGGTTCCTACCTTACAGGGCTGTCGTGAGGCTTGAATAAGCCAGTACATAAAGCATTTAGGATAATACTCAAAAAAGTTACCTCTTGGGGCAGCTGGGTAGCTCAGTTGGTTAAGTATCTGCCTTCCACTCAGGTCATGATCTGGGGGTCCTGGGACCCCCAGGAAGCTCGGGCTTCCTGCTGGAAGGGGAGTGGCTTCTTCCTCTCTCTCCGTCCCCTCCCCTTCCCCCTGCCCATCCCCTCAGCCCACCCCCAGGCTTATGCTCTCTCTCTCTCAAATAAATAAATAAAATCTTTTTTTTTTTTTTTAAAGAAAGGTACCTCTTACTGTCTGTAAATGTAAGGATTTGTTTTCCTCACGCAGCAAATGTTTATTTTCAACCTCTGAGGTCTCCTCTGTGACAGGCCCTGGGCCAGCTGCTGGGGATCCAACTGGGAGAGGCCGAAAGGTCCTTGGCCTGCTGGAACTCCCAGTCGAGGGGGAAAAGGGGTCTGAGGGACGTGGGTTGTCTAGCCCAGCGCCTGACTCGTGGCACCCCAGTGCCTCAGATCCTGTAGGAATCTAGCAGGGTTCACAAACTCCGCGGTCTCCAAAGCAAAGCTGACCGGCGGATGACGCCAGGATCGCGGCTCCAAGCAGAACACCCTTGCAAAGAGGTGGGAAGCTATCACGCCGCTCCGTGTGCTTTTGTATTTTAAATCCTGGCAACCAGCTTAAGTATTTCTAATTATGTTTTTAAGTGGGATTGGGTCCCGGGCGACGGTTGGCGACCTTCCCCGCCTGGTGGGTCTGGTTCCTGCTCTGAAGGGCCCGGGTCCCCTGGCTCTCCGCCCGCGCTACCAGGGACGCAGGGGTGATGCGGCAGCCAGAGGGAGCAGGTCCCGTACTCCTAATCGCGCAGCATCGGCCCCTCCCGAGCCAGCTCCAGGGCGCCCGCAGTGACCTCCCAGCGTCTGGGGCGCCAGCGGCCCAGGGTGTGGCCCGCGAGCTCCGGGCTGGGTCTCAGCGGCCCGGCTGACGCCGGCTGTCCCTCGCCGCGCCAAGCTCCCGCGCCTACCGCGGCCGGCGCCCCAGCCTGGCCCCCGCCGTAGTCCGTGGGGACGCCGCCAACCGTGGTGCCCAACCCACCTTCAAAAAACCAGCACACCCGCAAACAAACTGATTCCCCTCCTCTGCCCTCTGAATCCCCACCGACTTCCCAGGAACCTGGCCTCCATCTAAGGGTGGGCGGGATGCGGGGTGGGGGAGGGGCAAAACGACCCTCGGCCGGACTAGCTGGGAGACAAGCACCCTCCTTTCCACACCTCTGTCCCCAGTGCCCCGCCTGCAAGGCCCAGCCCGATGACCTGCACAGAGCTCTTGCTGCTTCATCCAAGTTACTGCCCCACGCTCTGTAATGTCTCCATTTTACAGAAGAGCACGCGGGGCTCAGAGGGGCTGAGTCACTCACTAGCCCAAGGTCACAGGGCGCTTTAGAGATGGAGCCAGGATTGAAATCAAGGCGGCCCTCCCTCTAAAATTGAAGATTCCATCCCCCTGCCCCAATTGCCGCCCCCCGACCCCGGCTCCGCCGCCCAGTTGCCGTTTCTACACCTTGCCTGAAGCATAGCCTTGATGTATTGATTTGAGATGGATAAATGTTTAAATACGCACAGATAGAGAGATCAAGATGATGTCTGGGAACCACAGACAATTGTATCACCTGTCTAGTTGGTGGGAAGGGATATCCTTCCCCCAGTCTACATTAAGGTCCATATTCTTTTATTATTATTTTTTTAAGTTTCTATTTTTGGTAATCTCTACACCTAATGTGGGGTTCCAACTCAGGACCTGGAGATCCTGCATGCTTTTCCAACTGAGCCAGCCCGGAACCCCTTTTTGTTTTAATTTTTTTTTTTAAGATTTTATGTATTTATTTGACAGAGAGAGAGAGAGAGCGCAGGTGCACAACAAGGGGGAGGGGCAGAGGCAGAGGCAGACTCCCTGCTCAGCAGGGAGCCCAATGTAGGACTCCATCCCAGGACCCTGGGATCATGACCTGAGCCAAAGGCAGATGCTTGATCGACTGAGATACTCAGGTGCCCCTTAATTTTTAATTTTCAATTACAAAAGATGTAAAACAAGCAAAAAACAATATAGCAGATACCTGTATGCCCCCAATACATGTTTAAATTTTACACATTTGAGGAGAGGGTGTTTTCTTTGATGTTGATAGTGGATGTTTTCTCAGTGTTACTCAAACGTAGCAGCTTCATGTCAAATCTTCTAGGTACCCTTTCCTCTCTCTAAAGAGAACCAAGCATGTTTCATTTTAAAATGCTGCTAGAGGATCAAGGAGTTCTGTCCTGGGTAACCGGCAGGGCTGGACATGCCTCTAGTATTTAGGTACTCACATGTCAGGAGGGAAGCTCCAGGAGCCTTCTCTGAAATACAGGGTCTTGAACAGTACTCAGTTGTCATTTGTCCCTGGTGGGGAGGACCATGTGAAAAAGCAGGGGAGGTAGTGAGGGTTCCATTTTACTGGGGTACAAACTGAAACTCAAGAAGCCATCCCTTTGGGGTGCCTGGGTGGCTCAGTTGGTTAAGCATCTGTCTTTGGCTCAGGTCCTGATCTCAAGGTCCTGGGATCGAGCCCCGCATTGGGCTCCCTGCTCAGCAAGGAGTCTGCTTCTCCCTTTCCCTCTGTCATCCACTCAAGACCAAGACTCTCCCTTGCCCTGTCTCCCTTTTTCCTGCTGCTTTCCTTGGAGCAGTGGGTGCAGAAAGGAAGGAGTGCCTTTAGAGGGAGGGGCTGAGAAACCAAAGCTCTGGGCAAGAGGGAAGGGGCCAGGCTGTGCCCAAACTCTAGGGGAGAAAACCGCAGGGCCCTGGGTGGCCTTCGGCCCTGCCTGCTCCGCAGGGGCTTCGGGGTGCTTGTTGGGTCCGGGCAGAGGGTGAGCAGACATCCGGCAGGGCACCTGGGGCTGAAAAGGTACATTCACATGTGCCCTGAGGAATGACAGGAAGCATGTCAGGCAGGCTTGTGTCTCTAAGAGCACTGAAGGGTCCGCCTGCCGCCTGCCATCCACCCGGTCACATGTGGACTGTGGCTCTCATGCTTAAATGTCTTTCAGCATCCAGGATCACACAGGGAAAGGCACACACCTTGGGACCTTCTTCATGCCAATGTATCGGCCGAGCAAATCCCAGGGTTTGGGGATTCTGAAGCCAGAAATGCTGCCTCTTCTCTTGGGCAGGTCCTCAACCTCTCTCGGGCTTCCAGCAAAGTCACAGAGTGGAAGTGGTGGAGTAATAATAATAATATTACCTTGGGAATTTTTGTATCGCAAGTGACTTTTTAAAAAAATCTACCTTAGGGGTGCCTGGGGGGTTCAGTCGGTTAAGTGTGGCTCAGTCGGTTAAGCATCTGCCTTATGCTCAGGTCATGATCACAGAGTCCTGAGATCGAGTCCCATGGCAGGCTCCCTGCTCGGCAGGGAGCCTGCTTCTACCTCTCCCTTTCCTGCACTCTCCCTGCTTGTGCTCTCTGTCTGCCAAATAAATAAATAAAATCTTTAAAACAACTAATAGGTAAATAGATCTACCTTAAACCGAAAGGATGTGGTTCCAGATTCAAGCAGGAGAAGATACAGATATCCAAGGACTATCACCAGGACTATGGCATCTCCATCACTCTGCCTTCCTCTCTTGCATGGTAGCCTCTTTCTGACTCCACACAGTGACAGTATGGCTGCTCTGCCAGTTTCAAGATCAGTGCAAAAGAGCCAGCCTCTTTCCCCAACTCCTTATCCTGACCACCATGACTGGCCCAACCAAGGTCAGGCACCCACCCCTCCCTCTGTGCCGAGCAACATACCGAACCTACAACATGATCTCATTTTATCTTCAAGTGCATGTCGTATACTTGAGCTCATATGTACTTGTTCTTACTTAATAACTGTCTTTCCCATCAGATTATAAGCTCCAAGGGGCAGGGACCTTGTGTATTTTACTCACTGCTGTGTCCCCAGCCTACAACAAACCTAGAAAAGCCTAGGCACTAAAATACTTAATGAAAAACATGCAGTTTGGGGGTGCCTGGGTGGCTTAGTCAATTGGGCTTCTGCCTTCCGGTTGGGTCATGATCCCAAGGTCCTGGGATCAAGCCCTGGTGTCGGGCTCCTTGCTCATTGGGGAGCCTGTTTCTCCCTCTCCCTCTGCCTGCTGCTCCCCTCACTTACTCTCTCTGTCTGTCAAATAAATAAGAAATAAAATCTTAGGGGCACCTGGGTGGCTCAGTGGGTTAAAGCCTCTGCCTTCGGCTCAGGTCATGATCCCAGGGTCCTGGGATGGAGCCCCACATTGGGCTCTCTGCTTAGCAGGGAGCCTGCTTCCTCCTCTCTCTCTCTACCTACTTGTGATCTCTGTCAAATAAATAAACAAAATCTTTAAAAATAAATAAAATAAAATCTTAAAAAGAAAAAAAAAAAGGAAAGGATGCAGTTCTACCCTACCAGAAGTAGGGAATGGGGATGGGGGTAGACAGTTGTTTTCACCTTCAGACCAGCTCACTTTTTAGCCAGTTTCCCCATAATGGAAGATGTCTTATCTCACCTCTCTTCCAAAGCTCCTTTCAAACTCCTAAGCTTCCCATCCCTAGAAAGAATCAGCTGGCCGGTTGCAGTTAGAGACTGTGTTGTTATTGCATGATCTTTCCCTCCCTTTCTCATTTTATTCTCTCTCCATTTTTTAAAAAAGATTTTATTTATTTATTGGAGGCAGAGAGAGACAGTGAGAGAGGGAACACTAGCAGGGGGAGTGGCAGAGGGACAATCAGACCTCCCGCAGAGCAGGGAGCCCGACTCAACTTGGGGCTCGATCCCAGGACCCCGGGATCATGACCTGAGCCGAAGGCAGATGCTTAGGGACTGAGTCACCCAGACACCAGACTCACCCCATTTTTTAAACACTGTATAGGAAATACTATAATGGAAACTATAGAAATCCAGAAGGAAAACTGTCCACAGACCAAACCAAGATTAAAACAATGTTTTCCTTTGTCTGTGTCACGAGTTTCTCATAGTCCATGTGCAAATCTGTTTTCACAGATTTACAAAGGCATCCTACAGAAAACATTAGGTTACATATTTTCGGTACATACTTTCCCAGTTTTGTTGTAGACCAAGTTAGCTTCTCCCCTTACCTTTCTACTTCCTTCCCAGTCCCCAATTCCAAGGCTGGCAGTCTGGTGTATAGCCTTCCAGAAGGATGCTCCCTGCTCACATGTCATATACAAACAAAAAGTACATTTTTGGGAAAGAGCGGTACTGTTAAAAGCTGTATCATGGGGTGCCTGGATGACTCAGTCAGCTGAGCATCCAAATCTTGATTTCGGCTTGGGTGGTGATAGGGTCCTGAGATAGAGCCCCAAGTTGGGCTCCACATGGGAGATGGAGCCTGCTTGGGGTTTTCTCTCTCCCTGTCCCTCTGACCCTCCCCACTCGAGCTCTCTCTCTCACTCTTTTTTTTTTTTTTTAAAGATTTTATTTATTTATTTGACAGACAGAGTTCACAAGTAGACAGAGAGGTAGGCAGAGAGGGGGAAGCTGGTTCCCCACTGAGCAGAGAGCCCGATGCGGGACTGGATCCCAGGACCCCAAGATCATGACCTGAGCCAAAGGCAGAGGCTTTAACCCACTGAGCCACCCAGGTGCCCCTCTCTCTCTCACTCTTAAAAAAAAAAAAAAGAATCCATCACATTATAGACACTAGACGCTTATCCACCTCTGATGTTCCTCACTTGACCATATATTATAGAAGCTCTCCAGGGCACTTGGAGGAGTGCCAACTCATTCTTTTTCATAGCCACATAATATTTTATGTAGACCTATATCATCACAATTTCCTTTTCATCCTGGAGGGAAATGTTTCCCGGTTTTTTAACACTTCAGAACGCATTTTAATAAGTATCTTTGTATATTTATCTGTAAGTCCCAACATGGAATCTCGAGAGCGTGATTGCAGGACAAAGGCTATGTTTTTCTGTTGTGTTGTTTATATATATATATTTATATTTTTTAAAGATTTTATTTATTTGACAAATAGAGATCACAAGTAGGCAGAGAGGCAGGCAGAGAGAGAGGGGGAAGCAGACTCCCTGCTGAGCGGAGAGCCCGATCCCAGAACCCTAAGATCATGACCTGAGCGGAAGGCAGAGGCTTTAACCCACTGAGCCACCCAGGCGCCCCTGTTGTTTATATTTTAGTATGTATTGCCAACTTTCTTTTCCCCCAAAGCTGTAACAATTCATATTTCCACAAACTATGTATGAGACGCCCTTCCCGCTCCCCCCACCCCTTACCAACCAGAAATTAGTAACATCACCCATTTTAGATTTTGCTCATCTCATGGGCATAAAGCGGTATTTCATGTGGCTCTAATTTACATTTGTCTGGACCAGGAGTCACATTGTGTTTCTTTTTCGTGTGTTCTTGGCTGTTTGGGTTTCCTCTTCTGTGAAATGTCTGGTTGTATCCCCAGTCCATTTTGGGGGTCCCTTTCACTATGCACTTATCTCAATGCATCATAATAATTTATGTTCCAAAATGCCGTGGGTTCTACCTGGGAGGGAGGGGCCAGATCTTAGTCCTGACCTCAGCACCAGCTCCTAGCACACAGCAGGACTGCAGGAAACACTGAATAAAGAAAGGAGCCTCCACCCGCCTACCCCACCTGCCCTGGGAGCCTCTGTCCTGCCGCTGTCACCTGGGCAGGCTGGTATGCCCCCCCAACAGGAGGACCCAAGAATGTTCCCATACTGGGACTGTTTATTTCTCCCAGCCAACTGTCACAGGAATCTCTCACCAGGATCTCTGAAGAGCCTCCAGGCAAAGCTGAGTGGCATCTCACCATAAGTGCTCCCAGCAAGCCTTGGGCTTCCCCTTCCTCCTCATTCCTCCAGGAGAGGAAGGCCTGCCCACAACAACTTTGCCATGCAGCACCGGGCCCAGGAAGGTCAAGTTCTTCTCAGGAAGCTGTTCTCAAACTCTTTCCTCCTGTGAATGGGTCAGAGTGGGAGGAAAGGGATGGGGACCACCCAGTGATGGCCCCAAATTGCCTCTCCATACAGCTTGCTCATGTGGTTTGGCTGGAGAGAAAGGAGTAGACTTGAATAACGGGAATGTCTTACCTAGGGGAAGGTCAAAGTGGGCAGCAGTTGCTTCCCTCTGAGAGAATGGCAGTGGACAGATTCCCCCTTCTGATCTCCAAAGAAATAGCTACCTTAATCAGTACGGACCCCCTTCCAAGCTCAGGAACATCAGAGCTTCAGCCCCAGCATCCCTTGGGGTCAAACTCATTCATACAACTTCGTGGGCATCTGCTACATTCCAGGCACTGTTCCAGGCACTGGAGATACGCTAATGATCCAACAGTCAGGAATTCTCACACCTGTGGAGCCGACTTCATCACAACTCCTTAACTCTGCCCTTGAAGTGTGAAAGCAGCCATAGACAACATGTAAATGGTGGCTGGGGCTGTGTTCCAATACAACTTCATTTACAGACACCGAAACTTGAATTCCATATAATCTTCATACATCCTGAAATATGAGCCTTCTTTTGCTTCCCTCCCCCAACCATTTTTTAAAAAATGTATACACCATTTTTAGCTGGAGGGAGGACCATATAAAAACAGGTGGTGGGGGGGCGCCTGGGTGGCTCAGTGGGTTAAAGCCTCTGCCTTCAGCTCTAGTCGTGAACTGAGGGTCCTGGGATGGAGCACCGTGTCAGGCTCTCTGCTCAGCAGGGAGCCTGCTTCCTCCCCTCTCTCTCTGCCTGCCTCTCTGCCTACTTGTGATCTCTGTCTGTCAAATAAATAAATAAAATCTTAGAGAAAAAAAAAAAAAAAACAGGTAGTGCCAAGCCCTGTTCGAGATAATAAACGGTGACACTTACACAACACAGATATGTGTCAGGACTGTTCTAGCTGTCCCCTGAATTGTCACCTCTCATCCTCCTAATAACCCTGGGAAGCACACCACCACCACCGGCTCCACTTTCCAGAGAAGGAAAGAGGCATACAGAGAGGACTAAGTGGGGTCTGGATTTGAATCCAGAATCCAAAGCGGAAGCTCTTCCGCACCACAGCCTACCTCCCCCTGCACCAAGCCAGCACACTAATAAGCTGTCTTTGGTTAGTACCTACTATGTGCTGGACAGGGCTAGCCACAAACTGTACCATAAAAGAATTAAACTCCAAATAACCTTGGCAGACAGGTGCTATCCTCCCCATGTGGGGGTGGGGGGGGTGTCCTCACTTCCAGGGACTTCATTTGGCTCCTCTAGCTCTCAGCTTCTCTGCCTTGCCGGTCCCCCTCACACACACACCCCCTCCAACGCCATCCCTCCCCGGCTGGGCCACATGCTGGCCACATTTCAACTAGAATTCCACAGCCAGAATGATGTCGGCATCCTCCTAACACTCCCAGATATTCGAAGGGGTAAGATTCAGGGTTTAAACAGCCCCAGGAGACTGGAGAGCAGGGGTGTAGGGGAGTGGGGAGCGGCAGGAAGCCTTTAGGGGCAAGGGACACGGAGGGGTGGAAGCACGGCGTGGCCCGCGGAAGACCCTTTTCCTCACTGCAGGGAAGCCGCACCACCCCACCCCACCCCCCCGCCCCCCAAGCCTCTGCCTCCGGGTCTTTAAGCGAGGAGGAGGGAAGCAGGTGAGTGTTCTATGACTCCCAGAGCGTGGGGGAAATGCTTCTGGCATTAAACAAAGCCTTTTTATATTTAAACTGCCAGCCCAGGATTTTCAGAAAAGTTTCCCCAAGCGTCACTGAGTGTGTGTGCACAAAAAATTATACACCGGTGTATAAACACAGTTGGATGCAGAAACACACACGTGTGCACGTTAAAACACCCCAGATAGGTCTAGGCACGGCCACGGCGGCCCGAGAGTCACATTCATTTCGGCGCACGTCGCACCCTGTCCTGCACACCCAGGGCGGCGCGCTCCGTGGGCTTTTTTTGCACACCCGGGTGCAGAGCCGGCAGGGTATAGGCTCCGCCAGGAATTCCAGAGCCACGGGAGGTGAGAGGAGGAGGAAGCCGCCGCAGCAGGGGTGGGAGGAGGAGGGGAGAGAGGCGGGAGCCCCGGAGCTGGGCGAGCGGGGCGCGGGGGCCAGGGGTCGGGGGTGGACAGAGGTCGCGGGAGGAGGGGGCGGCAGATCCAGGCCCCGGCCCCCGACCGAGGAGCCGCCCGGCGGGGGGTGGGGGAGGACCCGGAGGCGGGAGGCCGGAGCCAGACCAGAAGGCCGAGGGGCCAGCGCAGGGGGCGGGGAGGGAGGCGGGGGTCGGGGAGAAGGAGTTGGCGGGGGAGGGGAGAGGTCAGGGTGCTGCGTGGCCGGCGGGGCGGGAACGACTACCAGGGTCGTTACACCCGGAGCTAGGTGACCTGTGCTGGAGACGCGGGGAGCGGGTCACTGCGCCGGATCCGGAGCCCGGGGCGGGACTCGGCAGGCCCTCGGATTCCTTTTCCTATCCTCGAGGTCGGATAAACGAATGGAGAAAACTTGGGGCAGGTTCAGAGGAGCTACAAGGGCTCAGGAACTAGGGGCTGGAGGGCCCTCATTGGCCGGCAGACTTGTGTGCAATTTTTATTATTATAATTGCTGTTATTTATTTTTTTTTAAATAATTTTATTTATGTATTTGACAGAGAGAGCACACGTAGGCAGAGCAAGAGGGGAAACAGGCTCCCCGCTGACAAGGAAGCCCAACAGGGGACTGGATCCCAGGACCCTGAAATCATGACCTGAGCCAAAGGCAGAGACTTAACCCACTGAGCCACCCAGGCGCTGCTATTACTGTTATTTATAACATGAGTTCCTTTGGCTGCAGTCTGGTCCCTTCAGACCAATAGAACGTCCAAAAGCCAAGATCTGGTTGAAAAAGCCCCCAAGAGCCTTTGTCTTTTCCCCTTGACCACAAACCTAGCCCTTCCCTCTGCTTGCGCTATCTGCCCAGCCTCTGAAGGCCTCTGAGTCAGAGATGCTTGTATCCTGGGCTCCAAAGCCAGCTGTGCTCCTCCTGGCCTGTCTTCCTGAGGAAGACACACCACTTGCCCTTTCGTTTTTTGGAGCCACATGGGTCAGTCATCCCTACTCTCTAAGGCTGCCTGAAGATTTCTGGGCCAGTGTGGGTGCTGGGTACACAAGGAAGCTTTGAATGGAGTCTTCCCATTCCCCCACCCCTAGACAGGTTTGGGGTACATTTTTGGCATTCCCGATGAAAAGAGAGCTTTGGGCAATACACTGTTAAAGAAAGTAGGTGATGAGGGAACCTCTTCCCAAACTCCACAGTGGGCCAAAGGAAGGAAGACCTGAGCCCCATGTCTCCCAACCCCCAGCCCTGGGCACCTTTCCCTTGACTCAGGTCTTGCAAGCAAATGGCATTGTTTTCCACAGTGAGATTCAAGCCCATCAAGTCAAAGCAGCTACCAATTCCTTTTTTGCCCTTAATTCACTGAATATCGCGTATGTGCCTGTTCCTTCATGTAAGTGAACCCTCCCTGCCTTGCCCACAAACTCCACCGCTCCTATCTCAAAGACAAGACCCAACGATGTGATGTTTGTGACCCAGGTCACCCTGCCGGCGCATGACACAACCAGGATGCAACCTCACCCCTGGTGTCTCAGGTTCACCGAGATGCCTTGGGCTCAGAACTTAAATCTGGGAGGTCAGCTTTTTCTTTTTTTTAAAGATTTATTTATTTATTTATTTGACAGAGACCACAAGTAGGCAGAGAGGCAGGCAGAGAGAGAGGAGGAAGCAGGCTCCCTGCTGAGCAGAGAGCCTGATGTGGGGCTCGATCCCAGGACCCCAGGATCATGACCTGAGCCGAAAGCAGAGGCTTTAACCCACTGAGCCACCCAGGCGCCCCTGGGTCAGCTTTTTCTAATCCCCAAGTGATTCTCGTGTGTACTGGGATGAGAGCCACAGCACTAAATGTCAGATCAAGATTTTCCAGGCCAAAGTGAGCAAGCAGGGGTCCCCAGGTCCAGTTGGGCACACACTGGCATGTTTTCTTTGGCCCCCACCACTGTTGGTTTTATAGGATTCTGAATTCACTGCCAGGCGGTAAAAATCAGATTTCGCACCAAAATCCAGATTTCTGACATCTTCTTCAATTGTTGGAGAATTGACGAGACGGGAAGGTTTTATACAAGACAGCAGTGACAGTTGGCTGGAGCAGAGGGACGGCACGGAGCTGCTTGGGTCTGGCAAGGGCCACCCGTTGAGAGTCCTATCCACACCACCGCACCTGCTGGTGTTCCCTTTCTGACCTCATTCAGCGTGCAGGTGGGGAACCTGGTGTCAGAGGGGCCACTGGGGTTTGTCTGGATACCCACAGGTTAGGTTCAGAGCACAGAACGAAGGCTGGGAAGAAACTGGGAAGAAATCTCCTAGCTCGGGGTGCCTGGATGGCTCAGTGGGTGAAGCCTCTGCCTTCGGCTCAGGTCATGATCTCAGGGTCCTGGGATCAAGCCCCATATCCAGCTCCCTGCTCAGCGGGGAGCCTGCTTTCCCCTCTCTCTCTGCCCACTGCTCTGCCTACTTGTGATCTCTCTCTCTGTCAAATGGATAAATAAAATCTTTAAAACAAAAGAAATCTCCTAGCTCGCGTTTCCTGCTCCAGCATCTTACAGGATGTGTAGGTTGGAGAGCCAGGAGGCTCCAGCAAATGAGTCAGCATCTGCGCAGATAATGTCAATATCCCAACAATGACAGGTGGCTGCATTATGAACTGCATTTAGCTACCTGTTGAGAGCTGTTAAGGGTCAGAGTGGAAATCCATGGGTAGAAGGAAATGTGCTGAGGTGGGAGCTGGGGCAGCCCCCGAGGACAGAGATGGCCAAGTGAAGACTGTTTGAGTCCCTCTCAGCCCCTTAGAATGAGGGCGTAGGTAGGGGTCTCCTCTCTCATCCTCCAGAAGGACAAATGGAGGCTGGAATTGTCCTGGCAAGCAGAAGGTAGGAGCCAGGAGAAACCTGGGAACTCGAACTTGTTCAGGGGTGGCAGATGGGTTTCATCTCATGTGCTGTCTGTGATTAAGTGGTCCTGCTGCCTGGGGCCTGGGGTCTCCAGGTGGGCCCAGCAGGAAAGAGGGCCAAGATCTGTTGGTATGTCTGCCATGGAGTGGGTGCGGGGAACAGGGCAGGGAGACGGGAAAGTCTCTCAAACTGAGAAGAGGCACCAAGGCCTCCAGGGCTTGCAGAGGGTCAGATGCACAGAGATTTCAGAGCGGGAGGAGAGACTCCGGACAGAGAGCCCACCCCGGCAGCAGAGAAGGCACAAGCCCGATGAGGAGGTGTCCGGCCAAAGAAGATGGTTCTGGTACAACTCCTGGGATGGGGGGAAAGGAGATTCAGACCCACACCCCCACCCCACCCCCTGCCCAGTACGGGCCAGATAAGAGATCTGTGGGTGGGCAGCTGCGAGGGATACCGTCTAGCTTTGCAAGTCCCCAGCTCTCTTTTCAGGAAAAACAAAAACAAAAACAAAAACAAAAAAAAAACCCCACACAGCAGCTCAGGATGCCTGATAGCGATGTGGGTATGGAAAGTCAAAGGGCACACAAAGAACATCTCAGACCTGTTTCAGTCTGTGGCCCCGTGACCACATCCCCACCTGGCGGGCCCTTGACAGTGTGGCTCTAAGGAGGCCAGATTCACTGCATCTTCTTACGTCTGAGCCAGGCTCAGAGTGGAGATTATGATTGGAGCCTGCAGAGGATGCTGGAAATGGGGGCTGCTCCCCACCCCCTTACCCGGTAAAGCGGTAGATGAAGGATACCTGTTGAGTTTCTGGATACCAGTCTCTCCAGAGCCGCAGAACCCTGAGAGGGTCCTGCTCACTGTGCAGGCCTCTGAGCTCAGGGAACAGTTTGCAGCTACACCTGGCGGTCAGCATGGAAGCGGCGAGGCTGTGGCCGCTACACTCAGGATACCAGACCACTCAGAGTCCAAGGCTCCAGTCTCTTCCCAGGACCCCAGGTGCCATCTCATCTGCTTCTGGGGTGGTCTGGAGTGGGGGGTGGGGGCAGCTCATGAGACTGGGAGCTGTAGGAAGAGCAGGGTCCCTCTCTCTTCTGCCACTTCCTGGTGTGCGTCCTTGGACAAGTTGCTCACCCCCTGTGAACCTCACGTGTCCTGCCCGCTGCACAGGGCTGTGGTGAGAGCCGGAGGAGAACACAGACTGGTGGGAAGAGCCACAGACAACGTCAGGCCACGTGCAACTTGAATGTGGTTCCCAAACAAATCTCCACGGAGGCTTGTGTTCGAGCTGGGGATGCTCTCGCACAAAGCCAAGGCCAGCCCCAACGAGAGGTGCAGTGTAGCAAGGGAGGCAGATCCCACACAGATCATTTCGGCAGCAGGACAGCCAAGTCGCAGAGGCGGCCACTGTGTGCCCCGGGCAGCCGAGGGGTAGGAAGGGAGGCGGCCGCTCTGGGGAGTTTGCTTGCAGTCGGATTCTGTCCAGATCTGAATCCCAGCCCCAGCGCTTGCTAGCTGGGTGACCTGGGGGGCACTTACTTAACCTCTGAGAACCTCCCTTTCATATCTGGAAAAGGAGAAGAGTCACAGCCAACATTTAGTGAACACCAACTATGTTCCAGGAAATGCTCTAAACCCCTCATACATTTTCTTATTTTATTTTTTTTTAAGATTTTATTTATTTATTTGACAGACAGAGATCACAAGTAGGCAGAGAGGCAGGCGGGGATGGGGGGGGCAGGCTCCCTGCCGAGCAGAGAACCCAATGCGGGGCTTGATCCCAGGACCCTGGGATCATGACCTCAGCCGAAGGCAGAGGCTTTAACCCACAGAGCCAACAAGGTGCCCCTATTTTATTTTATTTTTAAGATTTATTTATTTGAGAGCAAAAGACAGCACGAGCGGGAGGGGCAGAGGGAAAGGGAAAGAGAATCTCAAGCAGGCTCCGTGCTAAGCACAGAGGCCAACACCGGGCTTGATTCCAGGACACTGAGACCATGACCTGATCTGAAACCAAGAGCTGGAGGCTCAACGGACTGCGCCAACCAGGTGCCCACCCCCTAGAAGTTTTAAATCATGCCTTAAGGGGCACCTGGGTGGCTCAGTGGGTTAAAGCCTCTCAGGTCATGATCTCAGGGTCCTGGGATTGAGCCCTGAGTCGGGCTCTCTACTCACTCTCTCTGCCTGCCTCTCTGCCTGATTGTGATCTCTGTCTGTCAAATAAATAAATAAAATATTTAAAAAATAATAAATCATGCCTTAAAGCCACTGTAGGATACAGGTACAATAGTAGTGCTAGAGGGCAATTGAGCAGTAAGGCCTGGAGAGGCAGAGCGCTTTAGCTGAGCTCGCACAGAAGGCAGGTGCAGAGCCAGGCTGGCCCAACAAGGTCCCCAGTCTTTACCTTCTGTGGTCAGGGAGGACCACAGTGACACACGGAACGGGCTCGCCACCAAGCCTGGTATGCAGGAAGCTCCCAGCCCATATTCGCAGCAGGGCTGATGGTAGGTGTGTGAGTTGGCTTGAGCCGCCACGGATGGCGTGCCTTCGAGGTTAGAAACATGCTCTCTCGCCAATCTGCAAGCCAGAAGTCTGAGATCAGGGTGTCAGCGAGGCTGGTTTCTTCTGAGGCCTCGGTCCTTGGTTCAGAGCCGGCAACCCTCCCTTTGGGTTGACCCCGTCTTTCGTCTGCTCGTGTCTGGGTCCAGATCTCGTCCTCCTGCAAGGGCACCAGACACACTGGATTAGGGCCCAGTGACCTCGCTTTAACTCCGTTGCCTCTTTAAGACCCTGTCTCTAAACGCAATCACATTCTGGGGTTAGGACTTCGAAGACCACACTTGAGGGGACATCCCTGAGCCCATAACAGTGGGAGATGTGGTTGCGTGTAACTCGGGCAGGGGCGGAGAAGGACGAGGCCCCAGAGCCCTGGTCAGTGGGAAGATGACCAGCATGGGCTTGGGCCCTGGACACCAGGTCAGAGCTCCCTTCTGTGGATGGAGCCTATGGGGGAGGAGCGATCCCTCCCCCAGTTGCACCCACTCAGTCCCCCACGGGTGTTGGTGCCCCAGCACTGTGGGGCCTGTCTCCCCCAACCTCACCTCCCTGAAGACCTTATCCCCAGGGCCAGAAAGGGCACATGGGCCCCAGGCACCATCGGGGCAGCTTGCCATCATCCTTCTTGCCCAGCTGGATCGTGGATGGAGAACGCGCTCGTGGGATCAGGAAGCTTCCTCTAGCTGGTGCTCTTCCTCAGGAAGACTTTCTCAAACCTCCTAGGGAATTCCACCTGCCAAGAAACAATGACAGTAAGGGGATCCCTTAAACTCACTCAGGAACTCAGGGCTTTTCAACATGTTTTATTTCGGCCTTGCACTTGGCCGGGTTTGGCCAGTCCTAGAATGGGTGCTGACCCAGCCCCAGATGTGGCCTTCATGCCTCCAGGAGTCAAATCCTGGAGCCACCACTGCAGTCGGGCCTGGACTCATCCAGGGGAGGGGGGGCTTCCTCTCCCTGTGTCAGCTGCCCCCGCTTCTCCCAAAGATATCCCCTCCTCCCCATCTAGCTGCTACCACCATCTCTGTCACCTGGACAGCTACAGTTTGCCTCCTGGGTGGTCTCCCGTCTTGTTCCCCACAAAGCAGCCAGAGGGACCTTCCCGTACATCATGGGATCGGATCTGTCCCCAACTTAAAGGCTTTTAGGAAAGGCCAGACCAGACCTGATGCTGACCCCGGTCTCCTTCTGCACAGTCTGGCCTTGCACTTGCTGCTGTCCTCTGCTTAGGATGCTGGAGGGCTAAGTGTGCTCTCACATCCTGCCAGCTCCCTCCCCCTGCCCCCCCCCCCCATCGGCCTGTCAGGAGCCCCTCCTTCCCCAAGAGCTTTGAACTTCCTGACCTTCTGAGCACTGGCTGCAGGCTGACACCAGGCACGCATGCCCACACTCTCTCCTTCTGCAGCTGGGGCCTGTGTCTGTCTGGATCACGCAGTGGAGAATGTCTGCCTCTTGTGTTCACCGTAGGCTCCAAAAGAACTGGGGAATGATTTATTCTGCCCAGACATCTCTGAGCTCTGAGACCTCCTGCCTCCCAGCCGCCCCACTGTGTCCTTGGGAATCTTTCAACCAGAACCAGTGCTGAACGTGGGGCAGGGGTCTGGGGGTACAAGCACGCTGCCCAGGCGTCCACATCCTCTGCCTGGATGCTCAGTCTGCCCCAGCTGCTCCTGGATGTGCAGAAGTTCCTGCTGTCCTCCCCGGGCACAGACATACCTCCTGAAGGACTTAGGCAAGGTCACTGTATTAGTTTCTCATTGCTGCTGTAACAAATTCCCACAAATGTAGTCACTTGAAACAACACAAATTAATTAATTACCTCATTTATTTATTAAAAGGCGTTGGGTCTTTTTTTAAAGATTTTATTTACTTATTTGAAAGACAGAGATCACAAGTAGGCAGAGAGGCAGGCAGAGAGAGAGGAGGAAGCAGGTTCCTTGAGGAGCCGAGACTGATGCGGGGCTCAATCCCAGGACCCTGGGATCATGACCTGAGCCGAAGGCAGAGGCTTTAACTCACTGAGACACCCAGGCGCCCCCAAATTATATATTTTTAAAGGTAGAATTTAGGGTATTCCATTATACCACAATGAAGCTATTAAAAGGTGCTAGACAATTGTAGTTTCCCCTCATTGGGCAGTGGTGGAGATTAAATAAGTTAATTCATGAAAAACCACAGGCTGACACCTGGCACGTAAATATTCAGGAAGCGTTAGCCAGCATCATCATTAATGTTGTTGTCATGGCTAAACAGCAGTGCTTCTCCACTCTGACTGCACCTGGGATCACCTGGCAGCTGCAGTACATGGCCGCACCCCCTATCCCCCTGGGCTCTGGTGACTTGGGGTGGGGCCTGCAGTTGGACATTTGTGGAGATGCCTACATAATTTTATAGGATTGGAACGAGTCAGGATTTATTCTCTGCTGTACCAACATCCATCTAGTCCCACGATGTGGAAACGATGTCAGCATCTTTTAGAAAGTTCTGTCATCCAGGCCAGCTTCTGCAGAGCAATAGCACTGGACTCCTTTATGCATCATCATTCAGCAAATGGAAGCGACTATATTGTGCAGCCCTGACCAGCTGCTGGGAGGAGAAAGGGGAACCCCAGTTCCTGCTCTCCAGGAAGACCGGTCCAAGGGGAGAGAGGGATGAGAAAACGCATCTACACAGTGAGAAAAGGGCCATTGGAGGCACACACGAGATTCTGTGAGGGCAGGGAGGAATCAGAGAAGGCTTAGCACGGGAAGAGGTGACATTTTTACAGGGCCTTGAAGCATGTGCAGGAGTTTGCCAAGGAGAGGAGGAGGAAGAGAGGGAGAAGGAGGGGAAGGGAAACTAGAACGAGAGGAGGGAGGAGGAGGAAGAGATGGTCGTGTGTGTATCTGTGATCTACGGCTATGCAACAAATCACTCCAACATTTAGCAAGTTTTTTTTTTTAAGATTTTATTTCTTTATTTGACAGAGAGAGAGATCACAAGCAGGCAGAGAGAGAAAAACAGGCGGAGAGAGAGAGAGAGACAGACAGACTCCCTGCTGAGCAGAGAGCCTGATTCGGGGCTCGATCCCAGGACCCTGAGATCATGACCTGAGCCGAAGGCAGAGCATTTAGCAGCTTTAAACAACCATTTTGTCATGTTCGCCGACTCTGCAGGTCAGGAATTTGGACAAGGCAGAGAGAAGACAGCTTGTCTCTGCTGCTTGATGTCCAGGGCCTCAGCTAGAAAACTTGTAGCTGGAGCAACTCCAGACCGAGGGCTTCAGCCCTCTGAAATCTCCCTCACCGGCCTGTCCCTGGATCAGGAGGACGCAAGGACGAGGTCGGCTGCGCAGCAGGCCTGCCTGAGATCTGTCTGTGCGGCCCAGGCTTCCTCATATCATGGCAGCACAGTTAGACCGGAAGCTCAAGGAATCTACTTAGGAGGATTCCAGTGGAAAAGATAGAAGCCGAACTCCCTTTTGTCACCTGGCCTCCAAGATCACAGAGCTTCGGGCACCTGGGTGGCTCAGTCAGTTAAGCGTCTGACTCTTGATTTCAGCTCAGGTCATGATCTCTGGGTTGTGGGATCAAGCCCCTCATGGGGCTCCCCACTTAGCACGGAGTCTGCTTGTCCCTCTCCCTCCGCTCCTCCCCCTGCTCCAGCTCTCTCCTTTTCTCTCTCTCAAAATAAATAAATAAACAAATAAAATCCTAAAGGAAGAAATGAAGTCCTAAAGCACCAGTCCCACTGCATTCTATTGGTTGAAATGGTCTTCGGCCCACCCAATTCAAGAGGAGAGGCCGGGAACCCAGCTCTTGAGGAAGGTCATGTCTGAGAACTGCTCAGTGTGTTCAGGGAGTCGTCACCCTAAGGAGGGCATGGATCTCCTTACGGAGGTACTGAGTGCTTACGATACTCCAAAGACCATTCTGAACTCTCTTCGTGGATGAAATCCGAGACCCCTCCTACCCAAGGTCAGAGCAAAGTCAGAGAAAGTGAGCTTGTACCAGAGCTGAGACTGAACCCAGGCAGCCTGACTCCGATGTCCAGGCCCTAACCACTACACTTACTGCCTCCCACCCACAGAGCCCCATGTGGCTGGATGCTGGGACGCCTTGGCCAGATGAGGCTCTTGGCAGACACAGGGGAGAGTCTGGGGTTCATCCCCAGAGCAGTGGGGAGCCAGGGAAGTGTCTTAAGCAGGACAAATAACATGAGCAGTCCTGGGTCATGGGACAATCCCACCAGAGATGGGTGGAGCGTGGATTGGAGGAGGCGAAGCCACAGAGGGGGGCACTGGTCAGCAAGGGGGGGCAAGGGTTGGAAGAAGAGGGCAGGTGCAGGGGAGGTCAGTAATGCCAGTCCTTGGGATGCTCTGCTGCCATGAGGCGTCATGATTCCGAAGACTCTCTGGCCACTTGGGGACATTCTTGCCATATGGAATTTTAAGTTTAGTTTACAACAAAAAAGAAGGCAAAAAACCAAAAAAAACAAAAAAGAACGCAAAATCACATTAAAAAGAACCCGAGGGTATTTTAGAGGTACTTACCTACTGCGCTGTTGACTCTCCCTTTGCCCCCCTCTACGCATACTTTTCACCCTTCTCCTCCTCCTGAGTCCTGGTCTCACTGCACCAGAGCACATCGGCGGGGACTCCCCTGCTCTCTGACTCCCTGTGTCTCAGCCATGGGGGGGCCCCTGGAGGAGATCAGAAGACAGGAGAAGAGAGAGGCCAGAGTATTTAGTTCTTGGGCCCCTCTTTGCCTTTCTGTGGTCTTGGCAGTGGCTGAATCCCTGAGGTTAAGGTCACAGCTCCAGGCAGCCCCTCTCCCACTTCTCCGACCTCCACCCAGTCACCGGGTCTCCAGTAAGACTGTTCCTGCCCCCACGTGACCAACATGACTGTATACAGAAAAAAGCCTGGATAGAAAAGCCTAAATTGTAAATAGAAGTTATTTAGGTGGTTAGAGGAGGGGGGTTTGTCCCTACTTTCTACTTTTCAATGCTTGCTGAATTGTTTGCAGTGAATTCGTATAACTTCGATGATTTTTTTTTAAGTCACGTTCACCATTTAACATTTAAAGCTGGTCCGATGTAGAAAAGACAGATGTGGCAGGGAAGCATCTGCGATGGTTTCCAAGTATGTCTGTAAGCCCTTTGACACCCCTCCCTCCCAATGGGGAAGCTAATTTCCTCCCCTTGAGTGTGGGCTATCCATAATGACTTGCTTCTTTTTTTTTTTTTTTTTTTTTTTTTTAAAGATTTTATTTATTTATTTGACAGAGAGAGAGGTCACAAGTAGGCAGAGAGGCAGGCAGAGAGAGAGGAAGGGAAGCAGGCTCCCTGCAGAGCAGAGAGCCCGACGCGGGGCTCGATCCCAAGACCCCGAGATCATGACCTGAGCCGAAGGCAGCGGCTTAATCCACTGAGCCACCCAGGCGCCCCTAATGACTTGCTTCTAATGCATCAAATATGGTAAAAATAATGATGTATGTCTAGATCATAAAAGGCATCACAGCTTTCTTCTTGCTCTCGCTCTCTCTCTCTCTCATGGATCACTGGCTCTGGGGAAAGCCAGTGGCCATGTCATGAGGACACTCAAGCAGGCTTCTGGAGAGATCCACATGGAGAGGGACGAAGGCCTGTCAGCCGTCAGGTGAGTGAGTCATCTCGGGAACACCTCCTCCAGCCATCAAATCTTCAGGTAACCAGAACCCTAACATCTTGACAGCACCCTTGTGTGAGATCTTGATCCAGACCCAACCGGTTCAGCTGCTCCCAGAGTCCTGACCCACAGAATATGTGGGAGATGTAAAAATGTTTCCTGTGTTAATGCTGCACGGCTTAAGGGTGATCGTTGCATGGCAGTGGTAACCCACTACATGTTCCCCAGACCCCAGCTTGGATATTCGGATACATGGGACACAAGGTAGGGAAGGCATCAAGGGGGCTAGGTTAGGGGAGGACGGGCACTGGATGGGGGGCACTGAGGAGAAGCCACAGAACAGAGAGGCGAGACCAAGGTAGAAAGATATCCAAGCCCATGAGGAACGGGATGACGATTGTGAAGAAGTCGCTGGGTCTGGCCAGAGTGTCCTGGGGGAACTGGCTGAGAGAGAGCAGTCTTCGGGCTTCTGCCCTGAGTCCCGCTGACTGAGGCTCTCCACATGTCATCCTTCCAAGGGCCGGGGACAACACAGCCCTATCCTGGACCAAGCTTGCTCACTCAAGTCCCCCGAGCTTGGGACACCAGTCACCCAGAGCTTGTGGGATGGAGGGCAAAGCCTCATGTCTGTGAATCCTTCTGTGAATCCAGCTTCCAGCACTTACTTTGCAGAAAGTGCGTGGGTTTGTTTTTTTCCCTTCCTTTCAAGAGCTTTCTTTCTTTCTTTCTTTCTTTTCTTAAATTTTATTTATTTATTTGACAGAGAGAGAGAGATCACAAGTAGGCAGAGAGGCAGGCAGAGAGAGAGTGGGAAGCAGGCTCCCCACTGAGCAGAGAGCCTGATGTGGGGCTCAATCCCAGGACCCTGAGATTATGACCCGAGCGGAAGGCAGAGGCTTAACCCACTGAGCCACCCAGGTGCCCCTCAAGAGCCTTCTTAATTCCCCCCATTCTTTCTCCACGCTCCTGTCAGGAGACTGAAGTGTAGAGACACCCACCTCTAAACATACACTCGACAGAAACACACTCACAAATCCTATACGTTCAGACCGGGAAGGATGCTCTTAAGCTCCTGTGTCTTCTCGAGTAATTTCAGAAGCAGTAGCTTCTCCGGGAGGAAAAGGCTCCTTGAACACCCTTACCCAGCGTCCGTGTGGGACTAACTCCGCCTCCCCGGGTTCTCAAAACCCAATTTAATCCAAGCTTATTAACACATAACATTTTAATTTGCCTTTTCAATATGCTCCTCGCTGTATAAGCGTAACAAATTTAATAACATCAGAAGTAAGGATTTCATATGTTAATTACCATGTTTCCTCTTCTTTGAGAAGCTCTATCCAGTTGGGGTAACCCCTGCGGAAAACAGACCGCCGGAAAGCCAGCCCGCTTCGGGTCCTCCCGCAGCTCCACCCCAATCGCAGCACCGCAAGCCACCGGGAAGAAAAACCCGTGTTTCCTGGGTGTGGACACCCCGTTGAAATGGACTGTTTTCTGGGGCGCTAGCGTGCGTCCCCCCAGACGCACAGGCGGAGACCCGGGTTTCAGTGTAAGTTGTTCACTTAGGGGAGGGTCTCGGGAAATACCCCTGGGAAAGGGGGGACGTGGACAGGGACGGGACAGCAGCCACTAAAGGGTGTGTTATCAAGCGTGTTACCCCTGAGGGCAGCTGGGGCTCAGTCCTGGGGGGCAGCCATCCGGGGCCATTAATTCTCGGGCGTTTCGGTCTGCTCTATGGGTGGCAACATGAGCTCCTGTGCCCAGCGAAAGTCTGCAGGCCGACGACCCCGGGGGCTGGCAGCTGGGGTCAGACTGGGCAGCACTGACTTGTCAGGCTCAGGGAAGGCGGAGCGTGGGGGGGCAGACGGCGCACACACGCCGAACCCCAGTCCCAGCACAGGTGGGTCCGGACGTGAGTTCCCTGACCACTAGGTTGTTGAAGACGCACAGCTCTGGATCTTTCTGGCCAAAACAGACTCTGAGCCTAAAGGCATCAGTTCTGGGGAGGCCTGGAGACTGGCCATGGGGGAAGCTTGCTTTTGTCCTGTAAATGCCCAGAGGGGCAGGAGAAGCCCTAGCGGCAGGCGGGATCCCTCCAGGGGTCCTGGACACACTTTTTTATTTTCTTGCTTTGTAGATTTATTTTCATGGGTGTTCAAAACAAAATGTCCCATCCAACTCTTGCTTTCATGGGTAATGCTGCTTAGGACAGAGCTGAGTTTAAAAGGTAAGCAAGTCCAGGGGGGCCTGCATGGCTCAGTCAGTTAAGGGTCTGCCTTCAGGTCAGGTCATGATCCCGGAGCGCTGGGATGGAGTCCCGCTTTGGGTTCCCCTCTCACCCAGGGAATCTGCTTCAACCTGGGCCCCTCCCCCTGCTCATGTACACCCTCTCTCTCTCTCTCTCAAATAGATAAATAACGTCTAAAGAAAATAAATCAAAAAAATAAAAAATTGTTAAAAAGTAAGGCAACCCAAATATCCATCAACAGAAGAATGGATAAATATGGCAGATACATACAAGGGAGTGTTAGTCCTACAAAAGGTTAAATTTTGCCACATGCTACACTACGTATGTGCCTTGAAAACATTACGCTGAGTGAAGTAAGTCAGACACAGAAGAACAAGGCTTCTAGAAGCAAGCAGATCCATGAAGTTTGCCAAGGGAAGGAAGGGGGCAAGATAGTCCAGGCAGAGGGCATGGTGTGGGTAAAGGTGTGAAGAGCCTCACTGAGCATAACTTAACTCGTTTGGGGCCTCACACGGGTCTTGTGCAGCTGACGGAGGAAAGGCATGAGGAGAACAAAGGAACTGAGGGGACAAGTTAGTGTCCCCGTTCCTGGTTATTTTTAGCCTGGGTCCGCCACCCCCAAGGAAATCCCAAGACAAGGATCCCGGGCCAAGTGGGCACGTGAATATTTAGAAGGCAATGCTCAGAGGCACACCAGGGGAATAGGGATGTGATGTCTTAGAGGGTGTGTCATTATGCAGGTGACTGAGATGGGGCAGGCACCTGCTGGGAACCCAGGGAATCACGAGAATGCCAGGTTTATGCCCTAGAAGTACGAGCTGCTCACAGGGAGTGCTGACTCCTCATCACCTCTGGCCTGCCTGACCCTCAGCCCAAGTGGGCTCCAGGGGCCAGAGAACTTAGGGATTGGAGGCTGGAGGCCCTGCCCCTGTAGGCCCACGATGCTGGGTGTTGAGGGGCAGCAAGCCAGTGTCCACAATGTCAGCCGCAATTCCACCACCTCTCATTCCACGTGTGAGACCAGCCCTTAGTGAGGGAAGCAGAGGAGGAAGGAGAGGGAAGTTACCTTCGCCAAGAGCCGGATCTGCCCACAGTCTGGCTCTGGCCTTCATTTCCCTCACAACATCAACTCATCCCTGCACCGGGGAAAATCTAGGGTTTTGAGATTTGTATTTCTCTTACCACTTGGTCCCGAAGCACAAACTAAAAGCCGCCCGGCCCAAAACAGGGCCATGGTGGGGAGGGGAGGACAAGATGGCGGCGGCTGAGCCAGAGGACCCTAGGCTCAGCTGCTCCTATGAATACAACTAGATAACTATCAAATCATCCTAAATAACCTCAAACACGGGTCATGTTGGATTCGTGGGAGACACCGGGGTGAGTGTGGGGTCTCCCAACACAACACTTTCCTCAAGTTTAACAGAGGCCTCCTTTGGGCCTCCCATGCCGACCCGCCTTGCCCTCCTGTGGCCCTGTCACACCTGTCCTTCTCCGGCCTTCCTTGTCGGTCTTCCTCCTGAGGATCTGAGCTCCACAGTAGGGCACAGGAGCTAGGCAGCTGGGTTCACGTTGTCGCTGTACCTGCGGGCCCAGGGCCTGGCACCGGGAGACCCTCGGCAAATACCCGTCACCTGCAGGCATGCAGAACCCAACACAGGGCACATGCTGTGGGTCGAACGCGGAAGCCAGCGCTTTACAGCATTCTCTCTTTCAGCCTCACAGTCACTCCAGAAGACAGCGTTCTGGACTGATTTTGTAGAAACATGGTTGCTCTCAGTTTTCTAATTTTACAGCGGAAGCAACAGAGGCTTGGGCCAAGGAACTCACCATAGGGGACGCTGAGATGCGCCGCCCATAACCTACCCCGAATCACTTCAGTGCCCGAAGGCGTGACTTCCAATAGCCAGCAGCTCCGTGTCTTTGCCGGGGGTCTTTCTCTGGTCATCCGAGAGGATGCTGCCCACGCACACGGCCGGCCTGGGTGCTGCCAAGCTAACAGCCCTCCGAGCAGCCCTCCATCCATGGTGGTGAGAGTCGGGGTATCAACATCCCAGCTGCCCCCCACCCTCGGGGACACGCTGTACACTCATGCCCAGATCTCCCCAGAGGGATGAGCTCCAGCTGCTCAAAAACCCACTCTGTATGGTGTTCCGTCCCTGCCCCCCGATTTCCCCACCGTCCTCCTGGTGCTCCCTGGGGTCACCCCTAAATCGCCACTTGCACTCGAGATCTTGTCTCCATGGGTGTTCCTGACCGAGCAGCTCTGCAGACTCGGGGTGCTTACTCCACACACACACACACACACACACACACACACACACGCTTCACCTTGATGCTGCCCTGAGCCATTACTGACCCTCGGGTTTCTTTTGCCAGAAGACTTCAGGGCCGCCGACCCTTCCATGCTCTCCTGGAGTTCCCACCTTGGCAGCACCATCCAGCCTCATTAAGGGGGAAGCTCAGAGTTTGAGTTTTAAGCACCTGTAAGGGGCTTCTTTTGCATCTTTGTTATTTTTATCCCGATTTTTCCAGAGCCTTTGGAAAAGTGAAGTCTTGGCCTACAGCTTCACCTTTTCAACCTTTTCCGTATGCCCCCCCACCCCAAGCTATTCCTCCACCTTTCACCAGACCCAACATGAGATCTTTCTCTTTAGAACTTACAGCTGGCTTTTTCTTGCCCACTGGCGATGAGAGACTGGGTCATTCTGGTGACAGTCCCGAGACCGGCGGGGACAAGCTGTTGCCCCGAGTGCATCCTGTGGAGGGGATTATTATCAGTTGGATAGATTGTGGTGGCCGGCTCCCACCTCATACACTAGCTCCCGGTAAGTGCCCACTTTTCATCCCGAGGGCCAATGGGGAAAGCAGCCTCCCCTGCCCCCTCCACTGGGCTTTGTCCCCAGGGGTGAGGCCAGCTGTGGTGCCCTCTGACTAGCTGCCAGGCATCGCCCTGGCCTTCCCTCACCAGAGGTAGAGTCCCATCCCTTCTTGCTCCCCACATTCTGGAAAGCAGAACTATTTTTTAACAACTACCTTGGCCCCCCTCTAACCCCACAGCAGCCACACGGGGTAAATTATAAAGCAAGGTAAATCCCAGTTGCAAAGCAGGTCGTCCTCTTGTTGCCATGAAGACTGAAGTGGAAACTCAAGCATTGTCCCAAGCACCTAAAGGACCTTGAGGGTCTTCAGGGACCCCCACCCCCAGGCCCATCCTTCACCCTAACAGGTCTCCCCCACTAGCTCCTCCAACCTGCTCCCCTTATAGCCTCCAGGACAATGTTCTCCAAATACTGAGACGGTCAAATCAATCCTCTGCTAAAACTTTCCAGTGGCTTCTCTGACAATTAAAATAATAGTCATCTTGCACCCACGGTCAGCCTGGCCCAGCATGACACAGGCTCTGCTGACCTCACCCCCGTCCTCCGTGCACTGACACTCTGGCCATCTTCACCCGGAACTTCTCCAGCACTTCCTGCCTCAGGGCCTTTGCACTTGCCTGGGGCACTTGCCTGTGGAAGCACCCCTCCTCAGAGAGGCTATCCCTGGTCCCCCTACTGCCTAGTCCCCCACCTCATCGCTTTCTGCCAAGCCACTCTGATGGCTGTCACCACAGCTCTGATCACTTTTGGAGGACGTTTTATTTGTCATTGGCCCACTTCCTGGCTGTCAGTTCCCTGAGGTTGGGGACTTTGCTCTGTGTTTAGGAGGCACCCGTAAGCTGCTCCTGTAAGATCCCTCCTGCCTGCTTTAACTCTGCCATATTTATCTTCCACCCAGGCCACTCATGGCCCCGGGGGAGCCCCCACCCTTCAGGAGCACGGGGAGTTCAGCTCCGGTCCTGGAGTGGGAGGGCCTGGCAACCGGGCCCCTGGAGCTGCAGACCTCGGGGCTTTCTCCAAGCTTCCCTTGGTCCCCAGGGTCTTTGGTGGCCTCTGCCCAGCAACGTGGGCCCCGGCCCAGGAGGGGACAAGTTCCTGAGGGAAAGGACTGGAAAGTGAGGCTCTGGGGTCAAGGGTCCTCCTGGGAAGAAACCCTAAGGGACACATAGTTTGCTTGGAAGTTGCCAGGCTCCAATCACCCACAGCCCCCTCCCCAGGGCCTTGCACCCTTGGGAGACAGAGCCCAGAGAAGCAGCAGGCCACCGGAAAATTGCTTGGAAAAGTTTACCAATGTTCTCTCTCTCCCCCCATGTACCCCCTGGGTCTCCTGGGCTCCTGCGGCTCCGGGGAGCACAGGGACGTGGGTCCCAGGAGGCCTCATGCCTGGTTGGCCTCACTCTTTCCGAGGTGGGTCCTAAGAGCCAGGAGTTCGTGGAGAATCAGAATCTGAGCCCACGAGACCACAGATCTCCTTGGATCCCAGCCCTGCTTTCCTCTCAACCACAGCTGACCTACCCAGAACAGTGTATTATCACATATAGTCAGGAGGTGCTGTCTTGGATCTGACTGTAGTCTCACCTACTTTCATGGAAAAGAGTATTTTGAGAATGCGGCAGCCGAAGGTATCTTGGCTGATAAGGAAATCAGATCTAAAGACTAGACATTGGGGCACCTGGGTGGCTCAGTTGATTAAGTGGCTGCCTTTGGCTCAAGTCATGATCCCAGAGTCCTGGGATCCCAAGCCTGGCATCGGGTTCCCTGCTCAATGGAGAACCTGCTTCTCCCCTCCCTCTGCCTGCCACTCTGCCTGCTTGTGCACTCCCTCTCTCTGTCTTTCTGCCAAATAAATAAATAAATAATTTAAATAAATAAAATAAAGACTAGACACTTGAGGACCCGGCACAGGGAGGTAAGGAAGCCTCAGGACACTGGGGCGGAGCGGTCGTCTCGTTTCTCAACTTCTACTTGAGCAAGATGCAGCAGGGAAGGTGAGGGCCAAGGCTTGGGCTCTGAAGGCAGGCAGACCTGGGTGCAGCCCCCAGCTCTGTGCCCCGTTCTCGTGGGCTCTGGTCCGCACCTCTAACCCAGTGCCACCCAGGTACCAGCTTCCAGGGTACGATTACCTGAGCTGACCTGCAAGCAGGAGCCCGGGAGCACCTGGCGAGGGCAGTGCGCTGGGGACACGGGGCTTCCTCCTCTTCCTCCTCTGGACTTGCCGATCCTGAACATGCACGTTGTCCTGGTTAAAAGAACGAGCCTCGGCCCTCGCCCCTCCTCCCGAGCTCAGTGGGCGCTTCTTCGTTCAACAAACACCACTGCAGGCAGCCTGAGTCCCAGGCGCCAGGCAGGACAGGTGACGGGAGCCCGGGAGGTGGGGGCAGGAGGGAGATGCAGGAACTGAGAGCGTCAGGGGTGAGGCAGGCCAAGGGCGCCGCGCAGGCTGCAAGCCCAGCCCTTGCCTCCTGTGCCGTCTTTCCGTGCCTTTTATTTATTTCACATCTATCCTCCCCCTTTGTTTTTTGTTAAAGATTTTATTTATTTGAGAGCGAGAGAGAGCAAGCACAAGCTGGTGGGGGGTGCAGAGGGAGAGGGAGAAGCAGACTCCCCGCTGAGCAGGGAGCCCGATGCGGGGCTCGATCCCTGGAGCCTGAGATCATGACTGGAGCCGAAGGCGCTTCTTCACAGACTGAGCCGCCCAGGCGCCCCTCTCATTATCGTTTAAACCGGCATGCTTTACACACAGTCAAGGGGTCCCCTCTGCAGAGTTCAGCTCCCTGAATTTTCAGCCGTGTGTACACCAGTGTGAACCCTCTCCGGCGTAGGCCTAGACACCAGCTGCCAGCAGCAGCCCCACGTGCCGGTGCCCGGCCCCTACCTTGTGCCCCAGGCCCCGGTTCGGACCCTGTCACCACCCACGACAGAAAGCCCCCTTTGATATCATCTATCATGTCACACCCTGTTCACCGTCCTCAAATGAAATTCATAAATCCCCACCTAAATTAAGAAGGGCAATAAGAGAAAGCAGATGTTAATATGCATATGTATTTATAATCCAACCGGTAAGTGCGGTGGGGCAGGATGGCAAGGTTCCTGTGAGAATGGCTCAGTCGGTTAAGCATATGTGACTCTTGGTGTCAGCTCAGGTCGTGATCTCAGGGTCATTGGATCGAGCCCCGCGCCGGGCTCTGCATGGAGTCTGCTTTGAGAGTCTCTCTCTCCCTCTGCCCCTCACCCCACTAATGAGTGCTCTCTCTCTCTCTCTCTCTTTCAAATAAATAAATCAATCAATCTTAAAAAAGAAAAAAGAACATCCCAGATGTAAGTCTTCCCCAGGGAGCATTTACACCCGAGAACCCCTTGGTGCTGCAGGGACGTCTGGAACACTCAGCCAACGGGCCTGGAGTCAGAAGGGCAGGTAGGCAGGCACTTGACCAAGGTCACTGCTCTGGCAGACCCGCACCAGAATCTAGGTGTTAGGGACGGCATCACACCGCGTTTGAGAGCACAGGCCGTGGAGTCAGACATCCTGCTCTGAATCCTCAGGGTGATGATGGCTGAAGAGCCCTGTGAGGACTGGATGAGAACATGCATACCGAGGGCTCACGTTCACCCAGATGCGCACATCTGTTCACCCGCCTGATTTTGACAGGCAGCAAGTGCAAAGGCCCTGAAGCAGACACAGGCTTGAGTTCCAGGACAGGAAAGAAGGCATAGAGAGTAAGACCATTTACGACTTGAAGTTGGCCAGGGACACAGGGCCAGATCATGCAGGGGGTTGCAGAATTGCGTTTTGGTTGCAGGGGAAACTTGTAGAAGGTTTCCACCAGGGGAGGTGGGATAATCTGATTGATGTACTTTGTTGCTACTGTTTCTGTTGTCTAAGTAGGCGCCCGGCCGGGTGTGGGACTTGAACTCACAACCTAAAGATCAAGAATCACATGCTGTATCGACTGAGCCAGCCAGATGCCCTGATGTGCTTTTACAAGCTCCCTCTGGCTGTTGTGTGGAGAAAGGCTGCAGAAGGTAAGAGGAAGGAAAGAAACCAGTGAGCGGGCTACTGCGGTTTCCGGGTGAGAGGTGGTGGAGGCCTGGGTCCAGGCGGTGGTGGGTGGGCACAGCTGGACAGATGTGGGTCGCTCATAACTCAGTCAACACTGGGGTGATTTCCATCCAGCGTTCTTATGCTGTGCATTCAACAAACATTACCCCAGTGCCTCCCAATATTCCCTTGCTTATTCAATTGTCTTTATTCGGGACCTACTGTGTGCAAGGCTCAGCACTAAGCTGAGCTGAAGGGGGTGGTGGAAGGAAGCAGAGATCCCCTCCGCCCCACCCTACTATCAGACCGAAGAAGTGGAGCCATGTGTCCCGGGTGACCGCGAGTCCTAGCTCACTAATGAGAGCCCCTCACTGATTGGGCACTTAGTCTCTGCCACGCCTGACCTTCAGTTTTCCACTCTGGGAGTTTGAGCCCTACTGCGTCCATTGTACAGATGAGGAAGTAAAGGCCTGGGCTTCCCTTGGGCAGCTGTCACAGGACACCTGGGCTTACACTGCCCCCATGCGGTCACCCAGCTCCCCTCTGGCCTGCACCTTGCATGCGCCCCGCCCAGCCTCTGCCTCTGGGGCTTATCTCCCTTTCCACACTCCTCCCCACCCCAGCTCCATGGGCAGAGCCTGGGCCAAGTACTCCTTCCACACACATCTACAAAGCTGCACCCTCACCCCCACCCCGTGCAGCCGCTGACTCAGCTTCACAAAACACACACACCCAGAATCCCACCTCCCACCACTCTGGCCCCTCACTGGGCTGCAATCAGCTCCCACCAGAACCAGGCCCTGGCCTCCTGTCTCCCATCTTCTGCCCTTGGCCTTGCACCACATAGAACGAACGGTGCTGTCCAGCAGAAATACAAGATGAGCCATGGGTGTGGATTCTCATGTCCTAATAGCCACATTTTTAAAAAGTAAAAGAACACGGATAATATTAATTTTAATAACTTTAAACATATCTAAGATGCTATCATTTCAACATGTAGTCAGTGTTTTAAGAGTTGATGATGGGATGCCTGGATGGCACCGTTGGTTGAGGCCTGACCCTTGGTTTAGGCTCAGGCTGCGATCTCAGGGTCGTGGGATGGAGCCCTCCGCCGGGCTCTGTGCTCAGCGGGGAGTCTGCTGGCGATTCTCCCTCTCCCTCTGCCCTTCCCACTCCTGCTCACTCGTGCTCTCTCTCTCTCTCTCTCAAACAAATAAATCTTTAAAATAGTTGGTGACGTAGTTTACCTTCTTTCTTTCAGAGTATTTTTTTAATGGATTTTTTTTTTTTTTTTTAAGATCTTATTTACTTAAGAGAGACAGAGAGAGAGAGCACAAGCAGGGGACAGAAACAGAGAGAGAAGGAGAAGCAGGCTCCCCTCAGAGCAATGAGCCTGATGCCGGGCTCGATCCCAGGACCCCAGGATCATGACCTGACCCCAAGGCAGAGGCTTAACCAACTGAGCCACCCGGGTATCCCCAGAGCATATCTTTGGCATCCACTCTATACATACACACACGGTGAATGTCAATTTAGCAGGCCACATTTCAAGCACTCCATGGCCACACGTGGCTGGCCAGTGTCTTCTGTGATAGACAGAGCAGCTCTGTTGAAAACACAGCAGCCAGGCGGTCCTATTTTTTGTTAAATTTTATTTTAATTCCAGTTAGTTAACATACCGTGTTGTGTTAGTTTCAGGTGTACAACGTAGCGATTCAACACTTCCACGCATCACCCGGCGTTCATCACCACATGTGCCCTCCGTCGTCCTCATCACCTGTGGAACCCATCCCCCCACACACCCGCCTCCTCTCTGGTCACCACCAGTTTGTTCCTGGAGTTAAGAGTCTGTTTCTCAGTGTGTGTGTGTGTGTGTGTGTG
Organism: Meles meles; assembly: GCF_922984935.1. Lineage (NCBI taxonomy): Eukaryota > Metazoa > Chordata > Mammalia > Carnivora > Mustelidae > Meles > Meles meles. The sequence continues at coordinate 33,056,804 of NC_060084.1, read as the reverse complement.
TGTGTGTCTCCCCCTCCTTTTTTTTTTTTTTTTTTGTTTCCGTGGCTCACTTGTTTGGTTTCTTAAATTCCTCACATGAGGGGCACCTGGGTGGTTCAGTGGGTTAAGCTTCTGCCTTTAGCTCAGGTCATGATCTCAGGGTCCTGGGATCGAGCCCCGTGTCGGGCTCTCTGCTCAGCAGGGAGCCTGCTTCCCCCTCTCTCTCTCCCTGCCTCTCTGACTACTTTAATTTCTTTCTCTGTGTCAAATAAATAAGTAAAATCTTTTTAAAAAAATCCCTCACATGAGTGAAATCATATGGTGTTGGTCTTTCTCTGACTGACTTATTTCACTTAGCATGATTCTCCCTAGCTCCATCCATGTCCTTGTAAATGGCAAGATTTCATTCTTTGGGATGGCTGAGATTTATTTCAGTGTGCATATACACCCCATCTTCTGTACCCATTCGTCTGTTGAAGGTACATTGAGGCTGCTTCCAGAGCTTGGGGATTATAAATGATGCTGCTATAAACATGGTGCTGGGGTGGGGGGAGGTGTGTATCCTTTTGAATTAGTGTTCCCGTATGCTTTGGGTAAATGCCGATATTGTGATTGCTAGATTGTAGCATAGCTCTGTTTTTAACTTTCTGAGGAACCTCCATTCTGTTTTCCAGAGTGGCTGCACCAGCCTGCATTCCCACCAACAGTGCGAGAGGGCTCCCCTTTCTCCACATCCTCGCCAACATCTGTGGTTTCCTGTGTTGCTGATTTTAGCCCTTCTGACAGGTGTGAGGTGATATTTCCTTGTAGCTTTGATTTGCATTTTCCTGATGAGTGATATTGAGCATCTTTTCACGTGTCTGCTGGCCATCTGGATGTCTTCTTCAGAGAAATGTCTGTTCGTGTCTCCTGCCTATTTGTTAAGTGGATTGTTTTCAGAGTGTTGAGTTTTAGAAGCTCTCTATTTTGGATATTGCCCCTTTATCCGATATGGCATTTGTAAATATTTTCTCTCATCCCATAGGTTGCCTTTTTCTTTAAGTTTTATTTTTAAGTAACCTTTACACCGACCGCAGGGCTCAAACTCCCAACCCTGAGGTCAAGATCAAGAGTCGAATGCTCTGGGGCACCTGGGTGGCTCAGTGGGTTAAACCTCTGCCTTCGGCTCAAGTCATGATCTCAGGGTCTTGGGATTGAGCCCCACTTTGGGCTCTCTGCTCAGCGGGGAGCCTGCTTTCTCTCTCTCTCTCTCCATACTTGTGATCTCTGTTTGTCAAATAAATAAATAAAATCTTAAAAAAAAAAAAAAAAGTCGAATGCTCCTCCGACTGAGCCAAGTGCTCCCCATTCCCATAGGTTGCCTTTTAGTTGTGTCGATTGGGGGTCCTTTTAAAATGCTGGCCAGTGCCCAGGGCTTGTGCCTCCTCTGTTTGGAGCCTTGCTGCAGTTCCTCACTTCTCTCAGGGTCGTTTCAAAGTCTTCACTGGATGAACAGACTGGCATGCCTCAGGGCCTTTGCACTTGCTCTCTCCTCATACCTATAACACTTCCACCAGAGACATCTCAGTGGCTTGCTTTCCAGCTTTCTCTGGATCCCCACCTCCCCCACTCCCCCCCCACCCTCTCCTTCCTACCTCATCCTTCATCACTAATTAAGTTTTCTCCAAAGCCCTTATTACCTTCTAATACACTGTATAATGTTCTTATTTATTGTGTTTGCTCTCTTTGTCTCCCTTGTGAAAATGGCAGCTTCAGGAGGGGAGGGATTTTGTCTGTTTTGTTCATGGCTCTATGCCCAAAGCTTGGCACATAGTAGCTACTCAACAAATATTGTTTGGTTGGATGGATTCACAGATGGACAGACAGATGGATGGATGGATGGACACAGACCTGCCATTTGCCTGGAAGGCAGAGCAGGTAGAAAGCCAGTAGTCACACACACAAGCAAGCAGCAGAGTCCGGAAGCTTCCAGTGTGGCCACCTTTCCTGGCAAATGCCGATGTAGCAAGGACAACTGTGGGGGGGCGGGGGGGAGTGAGGTCTGGGCCACCCTCTGGAAGTGTATTTCCTCAGGCCAGTTTCTTGTGGTCTGGGACATTTTAAAATAGTCTGTGATTTAAACACAGAAAATCTCCTGGTCTGCTCAATTAATGCCCACAGTTCATTGTTTAGAACGGCACATAAAATTTTATAACGGGAAATTACGAGAATGCTCTTTGAAGACTTCCCCCAAGGAATGGATTTGGGAAGAAAATCCCTTTTCTGCTTTCAAAGGATAGGTCCTCCTAGCAGAGTCTGAAACCTTCCCAAGAGATGAGCTTATGGGGGCAGAGGGGAGGAGCTCTTTCCAGAGCAGGAGCTGTGGGCTTGGGTCCCAGCTCTGTGCATGAACCCGACAGCCAGCACCGACTCGGGATTAAGCACTTCCCACACAGACATCTCCAGCTCAGCCCAGCAGTGGACTAAGGAGTGTGCCCATTTACTAGATCTGAAAACTAAGGTTCAGAAGGGTTCCGACCGAGGCCCATCGCAGGGAAGCCATGTGGCTTTTGCCCCCCACCCATGAAAGGTCCCGACTTTAGGCTCTGTAGCTTCTCCTGAGGGGCGTCACAGACACCTAGCTCGTATCTATCACATTAGGGAGTCCATTCACCCCCAGGTCACCCCTCCCAGACATAGGGATGGATCACTGCTTCCTAACACCAGGATTACCATCTGAAGAGTACATTGCATGGGATCTTTTGAGTGTATTGAAGTATTACTTTGCTCAAGGCAAAAGTTTAAAATGCACCAGAATTTTTGAAATCCTGTTTGGGCATTTCTCTACTTGTTTTCATTCATCTAGAGGCTCAAAACCAACACTGCCCGCATCTCTCTGGACTCACAAAGGGCCCAAGTGCTGACTGATCCCCCGCAGACTTGTGTGTCCATAGAGACCTGCTGTAACCTGGGCCAGGTGTCCCCCACTCTGAGCCTCTGTGTCCCTCACAGTCCTGACACTCCAGGACGCTCAGATTCTCACTGCTGCCATGAGGAAGCCCGGGGCATCTGGGTGAGGAAGCCTCACGTGGATCCCTCCCAGCTGCTACGCTGCACTCCAGCCGCCCGTCCTCACAGGTCTCAGCAGAAGTGTCCCTGCGCTTGTGGGCTTGCAGATCCTTCTAGATGTGTGCGCTTTGGGCTGCTGGTGAGTTCTAAAGTCGGGCTGTAAAGAGCAGGCCTTCGCCTCACCCCCACCCCCACTTCAGAGGACAGCTGTGCCCGCCCCCTTCCCCTCTGCCTCCTGCTCAGAGAACTTCCTTCCCAGCCAGCACCCTCCTCTCTGAAGGCTGCTCTGGGTCCGACACCTGGACACATCACTTTTCACTCATTCTTTAATTATTATTGAGCACTTCTTATGTACAGAGGGTTCAGCAGCGAATAGATTAGGTCTCTGTCCTCCTGGCACTTAATTCCTGGGGGGGGGAGAGAGAGATAATAACACACAAAAGCAAATCAGTAAGATGTTTTAGAGGAAACTGGGTGCTACAAAGACAGGGTCAAGAGTAAGCTGGGAGGCCACTTAGAGCAGGAAACGAAGACCTCCAGGAGAAGGATGTAGAACTATGAAGAACAAGAAGAAAAGGCAGTGCAAAGGCCCCGGGGCAGGGTCCCTGAGCTTCCAGGAGGCCTTGCAGAGGGCATCTGGGACCACCTACGCAGCTGTTGGTTTTAAGTTATGGGGTTTTTAAAAATTGTTTTTGTTAAGGAAGTTCTACACCCAACGTGAAGCTTGAACTCACAACCTCATGATCGAGAGTTGCATGCTCTACCAACTGAGCCAGCCAGGCACCCCAAGCTGTAAGCTGTTTTGCTCACAAGTCTCATCATCCCCACAGACCAAGACAGGGCAAGCACAGAGGGCCAGAGGGCACTGGCCAAGCTGGGCTGTGGGGCCAGCCAGACATGGCTTCACAGTCAGGCTCTCCCAACTTGGCTGCCCGTTCCCAAACCCTCCGGGCCTCAGTTTGCTCCTTTGTGCAGCGGGACTTCAGCTTCTCTCTGAACCTGTGCCTCACAGAGAGGAGCGGGGTGGCCTCCAGAGACTGGCCTGGGCTGCTTCTCAACCTTCTCCAAGCTCCCCGCTCTTTGTCCCTGTGGCTCCAGAACAGAGAACCCAGATGATGAGACAAAGCAGCTGGGACTCTTACAGCAGAGGCTGCCACCTGGAGTCCCCACAGGCCTTGCCAAGGAACTCCATGAGGACGCAGCCTGGGGCACCCCTGCCCTCTTTACACATTTACCCCTGGGCTCACTCGTCACTCCTACCAACATAAAAGTGTGTCCCTTCCCTGTTGAAACTTGCTCTCTCTGTCTCTCTGACTTGCCCATTTTGTCAGAATCACAAGAAGAGATAATTTCCTTTCCCACCAACTCCACCATAAGCAAAGCAGTAATGCAGTAATCAATGGCTTCAGGACCAGACAAGCAATAGGGAGCAGTGGGGTCTGCAGCTCTATCTTGAAGGGTCTGGGGCTGCTTCTTGTTTCCAGCCGACCTACAATGAAAACATCAGCCACTATAACCCAAGGTTCTGATTGTACAGTAAAAGCTGGATATCCGGAAGCACATGAGAAATCTCCTCCTTTCTTAATCTGAGCAACCGATTCAGACACCGAACGGTCATGGCTCAGGCCAAAGAAAACATGTCTGTAAGCAGGATTAGCTCAAGAGCACAGAAGAAAGGGTGAGTTCGCTCCAACCTACCAGGGCTGGAAACCAGAAATCGAGGACGGGACTCCGGCTGGTGAGATGGGGTGTCGGGAAATGGGGAGCAACAGAGCAAAGGCCTGGCGGCCAGACCACATCTGCTGTGGCTAGGGCTGGCCAGCGGGCCATCAGTGTGGCCATGACAGCCGGAGCGTGCTCTGAGGAACTGGCCCCAAATACAGGCCAAAGGATCTAGAATTTATCCTGCCTGGCTTTTGCATTCCCTGGGAGGGTTTCTAAATCTTTAAGGTTTTAAGGAGAAATAGGCCTAGTGGACTTTTGCTAAATCCTTAGCCATGCCCCTCCTTCCTCCCCCAGAAATCCAGGCACCCCTTCCCTCTGGCAATCTCCATAGCTCACTCATAAATTATGAGCGCATTCATTTGCATGTCAGAAGCTCCGCCAAGAAATTAGATAAAATTGATCCGCCACAATTTATTCTCTCTATTTTTCCAAGAAATGGCCTCCCTCCCATGTTTTATTCATGGAGACACCCAGCTCTCTCTTTTATCTCCAACTCTCAGTAACATTTTCAATTTACTCAATTTATAGCTGCAAGACGTCCTTGGGCTGGGCAGGAGGGGAGGCCACCCAGAATGGGCCGCAGCTCTCCCACTCCGGCAGCCGCGGCTCTGGGTTCCCTCAGCCCCCAGCGCTCTCAACCGAGACAGAAGGTGGTTCCAGCAAGAGCACACCAGCCCTGGGCTCAAGAGAAAGGTTTCAGGGGGCAGCCTGGATAGACGTCTCAGAGCACTAATGAGGAGGGCCTCTGCTCCGGGGTGAGCCGAGTGGGAAGCCTGGGTCGCTGCTGACTCTGGAGAAGCTTCCAGCTGCTGCTGGGGCCTCAGGGAGGGAGGCGCACCTTTGGCCTGACACAGGGGGCATCTGCTGGGGAGAGAGAAATGCCTGCCTCTGATAGCCTGGCCTGTCTCCACATGTCGGAGAAGGCCAGAGAGGCCTTCTCAAGGAAAGAAGTTGTGAAAGGATATTTTCACATCTTCAGCGTCTCCTTTAGAGAAAAGCAGATCTCTAGAAGGCCATAATATGGGTTGGGTTTACCTTTTTATTTCAGAGCCATCTTCCTTTCTGAGAGGCACAAGTTCAAGGGAATTGGCATCTAGAAGGGGGGTTTGGGGCAGGGGTCGGCTTGTGGTATACACAGAGCCCCCCAACACCCATCCAGTGACACCCCCACCTTCCCGCAGCTCAGCTTCGGTAAGCAGAGATTGCAAACTCAAGTGCCTCCAGGGCCATGCAGGTAGGAGTGGTGTGAGGCAACAGGGCTTGGTGGGGACTGTGGCAAACAAGGGAGGGCAGCCCCTTGTCCAGCGTACTGTTATCATCAGGAAGTGATGCAGACCCACTGTTGCCAGAGCTTCAAATGTTTCCAGAGACTCCAGAAGTCCAGATCATACATGATTTGTTTAAGTTTCAAGGATGGCAGGTTTTTTCCTTGTTAAACATTCTGTTGCCAGAACAACTCATAACTGTGACAGCCATTCCTGTTGTGGTCTGCCATCCACACTAGACTTGAGATTAATGAGCATGTCCTATTTATCTGTATGTGGCACAGCCTAGCCCTGTGCCTGGTATACACTGGGTACTCAGAAAATAAACCAATGGAGGTCGAATGCCTTGTAGCAGAAGCTGCTCTTTACTTTCCCCAACAGCCATTCTTTCTATACTCTTTCAAGTTATCAAACCTTCGTTTTTAGGTGGTCGTAAAAATTATGGCCTAGAAGACACATTTCTCAGCTTCCCTTGCAACAAGGACTATGTTCCAGCTGGTGAGAAGGGAGCGTAAGTGTTGAGTGGGATTTCCTGGAAGGATGTTGAAAAAGAACCGACAGAGCTGAGAGGAGTCCCTGTTTGCTCTTCTGCATTTTCACATTCCTATGATCCTGGTCATGATGGCTGGAGCTCTGGCAGCCATCTCGGACCATGATTACAGGAGATTGGAAGCCAGTGCCAAGGTTGGTGGGGCAGAAAAGGAAAAGGAGCCTAGATCACTGATGGTAGAGCTGTCCTCCCATCATGGACTGTTCACATTTGGACTTGTTTTGCAAGAGAGAAATTAACTTTACTGTCTTTAAGCCACTGTCATTTTGAGGTTTTCTTTTATATGCAGCTAAACCAAATCCTAGCTTATGTACCCATTTCCAAGGTATGACTGACTGCTCAGTACCACATCCACAATTCTCCACCTGGAGAAAAGAAGTTGTCTCCAGAGGAAATTGCCCCAGCTTTCTGAGGCCTGAGGCTTTCCCCCACACACTGGGCCGCGGGCAGTGCTTCAGCAGAGCCGCTCCAGAATACGGCATAGAGCCTGTTTCCCCATCCCTGCTGGGCCCTGTGCATGACAACACTCTCTATGACCTGGGACAGTAGGGTAGGAGACACATATGCCAGTCTCAGAAACAGCAAAGGCACTTCAGGAAGCTCAGACCTAGGGGTGCCTGGGTGGCTCAGTCAGTTAAGCATCTGCCTTCAGCTCAGGTCATGATCCCAGGGTCCTGGGATCAAGCCCCGGTTCCAGCTCCCTGCTCCTCGTCTGCCTGCTTCTCCCTCTCCCTCAGCCTGCCACTTCCTCCACTTGTTCTCTCTCTCTCTCTCTTTCTGTCAAATAAATGAATTATTAAAAAAAAAAAAAAAAAGGGAAGAAGCAGCAGCAGCTCAGACCTAGAGTCTGAGTTCCCCCTAGGTCTCAGTCCACTTTCTAGGTGGGTGATCTTGGGCTGGTTAGTGATTTTGGTTACAAGTAATGGAAGACCCAACTCAAAATGGCTTAAACAATGAGTTGGGGGTTTTTTGTTTTTATTTTTTGGTTTGTTTGTTTGTTTTAATAGTAGTCTCCCAGCCCAACATGGAGCCCAACGCAGGACTTGAACTAATGACCCTGAGATCAAGACTTGAGCTGAGATCAAGATTTGAAGCTTAATCAACTGAGCCACCCAGTTGTGCCAACCTTTTTTTTTCTTGAATAACCAAAAGCTCCAAGGTAGAAGGCTCCAGGCTTGGCTAATTCAGCAACTCAATCGCATCATCAAGGGGCCATTCCTTCTCTCTTTCTGCTCTGCTTCTTATGGTAGACTGGAACAAAGGCCCCACTGTTTACCCCCTCATCCATGCCCTTTGCCCTGTGACCTGGCAGTGGCCACGCTCCAAGAGGAGTCACCGGCTCTGCCCCCTTTGACACTGGGCTCGGCCTGGTGGCTTGCTTTGATAATAGAACCTAGATGCAGGCAGAGGCTTGAAATGGCCATGTCCATGGAGGTTTGCCCTTTGCCCCTCTGCTGTGACCCTGAGACCCTGAGACCCTGCAGAGGATGAGCCAGCCTAGATCAGCCAACTCCAATCACATGAGTAGTAAATACTTCTTGCTGAACGCCTCTTGGGTTTTGAGGTTGTTTGTTATGCAGCATTACTGGGGCCATAGCTGACTGATACACATCCTCAGCATATCAACTTGCACCTTATTCTGACCCTCTTCATGGCTCTACTGGCTACCACAATTCCAGAAATTACATGCAGCCAGCAATGACCAGAGGCAAAAGATAAAATGGAGTCACCCTGACATGGATCTTTTTATCAAAGCAAGGAAAACCTCCCTATTAGCCCCCAGTGGGCTTCTCTGCTACCCTGCATCTCCTCCCCATGCTCAATGCTGGGCAAGAGGAGGAGATCAACATGTCTTGGTCAACCAAAAATCACTCCCCAGGCGATGGAGTGACCCACTTCCCTCGGGAGAAAACACAAGGAAAATGGGGGTGAAGAAGGGTATGTGTTGGTACGAGGGGTGGGGATGGCTGTGGGACAGGCAACCAACATCATCTCCCACTCACAGTGTCTTGGAAACTCAGTTTTCCCATCTGTCAAATGGGAATAATACCTGCTCTACCTACTTCCCTAAGTGAAACAAGTCCAAACAGGAAAGCAGATGTTATGATTATATGACTATAATAGAGAGAGCCCATACGTCCACCAGATATTAGTCCTATCCCCTGATAGAGTTTCTAGGGGCACCTGGATGGCTCAGTTGGTTAAGCGACTGCCTTTGGCTCAGATCATGATCCCGGAGCCCTGGGATCGAGTCCCACATCTGGCTCCCAGCTCCATGGGGAGTCTGCTTCTCCCTCTGACCTCCGCTCTCATTCTCTTTCTCACTTTGTCTCTCTCTGTTTCTCTCTTTCTCAAATAAATAAATAAAATCTTTATAAAAAAAAAAAAAGAGTTTCTAACAATGGGGACCAGAAACTTGGACTATTTCCCCAGCCTTGCCCCTGCCCCAGGGGTGAGGGCTCTCACACGGTGACATTGTGGTTGAGTTACCTGTGTCGCAGCTTGTCCAACAGGACCCCTCCTGCTTTGGGCACAGCACCTCACTGCCATCATCTGCAGAAGCGGGGAGGGGGCAATGCCCAGGGAGGAAACAGGAAGAGGCTGGCATTGGCAGGTAGGGACAGGTCCGCAGGGGCCTTACTTGCAGGGTACTAGGGGCAGGACAGTACTTTCTCCAGAAGAGGGAGTGGTGGGGCAGAGCCCCTGAGGGAGCCCTTATGAAATAGGCACCCTCTTCAGGCACCCCTGCCATCAACAATTTCCAAAGGAGCAGGAACCCCAGGCACGAGAGGTTCTCTAGGGACCAGCCGCCTCAACCGACTGTCCCTCCAGTGTGGACCTCTGGGAATCCAGAATTTTCTTCACTAGGGTGATGGCAAGGGCTGGACGTCTGTAAAATTCATTTTCGTATGTGCTTCAGCTCACACCACAGACAGGTGCAAAATAAGGTTCAGGCTGAGGAAGATCGCTCATGAGTCAAGTCAGCAAAGCCAAGCCCTGAAACCATCACTGCAGGCAGGAAGAACACCTACTCTGTATCTGAGAGCCTGATTTTGAAAAAGCATCATTTGAAAATGTTATGGGAGGCTTTTCCCTGTTTAAAATAAACAGACTCACTTTCGAAGTGTTTTAATGACTCCTCTCTCTTTTTTTAAAGATTTTATTTATTCACTTGAGACAGAGAGAGACAGAAAGAGCACAAGCAGGGGGAGAGGCAGAAGGAGAGAGAGAAGTTGACTCCCCGCTGGGCTGGCAGCCCAACCTGGGCCTGGATCCCAGGACCTAGAGATTGTGACCTGAGCTAAAGGCAGACATTTACCCGACTGAGCCACCCAGGCACCCCAACCACTCCCCTCTTGATCTCATCAAACCCTCCCTGTGGGGGAGGTGTGGTTACCCCTATTTAAAAGAAAAGAAGGCTGAATCCCCAAGACAAAGTAACTGGCCCATGGTCCCCAGGAAGACTCCAGTCAGGCCTGGACCAGCACCAGCCTCCTCACTCCCCTTCAGGAAGGGTTCCCAGCGTCGGCATGGCAGCTCCCTTCGGCGTGAGACCCTCTCTGGCCAGCTTCCCCAGCTGCCAGCAGCCTGGCTTGCAGGCGCCCTCCAGTCTGGTCCCTGAGGGGCTGGGATGCTGAGCCAGGGACTGCTGAGCCCCTACGAGGGTCCACATCAGACCATACTGACCCAGCTCAGTGGCAAGGCCTCCACTAGCCCGCCAGCCCTGTTCCCAGCACAGTGCATTGCTTATAAAATACATTCTTAAAACGCCTGTCACATTTTATCTGATGTTTAAAATTGATTTTCTTTTTGGATGACACACAATACGAACCGACTGCTCAATGATCTCTTTATCAGCCATAGACTCCAGCACGATGCTCGTCATCCATGTCTGGGCACAGGGAGCAGCCCTGGAACTGGCCCAGACATGGCGTTCCGGGAAGGCTTTGAACCTGGTGCGAGTGTGGGGCCAAGGAAACTGCCCAGAGGGTTTTCCAGTGAACAGGAAACAGGGCTCCCATCTACTTGCTGAGACCGCCGAAACCTTCTTCTTGCAATACTGTCACAAGATAGGCAGCTCAGAGCCCCCCCAAACCCCAAATCCACATGTGTACTGAGCAGCTACTAAGAACTGGGGTCTGCACTTGGCACCGTCAGCCTGTCACTCCCTCTACTCTGTGTAACAGCCAGCGAGGCCTGAATAACTTCCTTTGATTTCTAGAAGGAGTCTCCCTGAAGCTAGCCCAAGTCACTGCTGGGGGAAGGGATGAGGCATGGGTGATGTCCCAGAGTGACAAGGAAGACAGACTCTCATGGGAACTCCCTGGCTCCTTCAGCAAATACCTGGTGAAGGTCTGTGAGGAGTCAGGGACCTTTCTGGTGGCCTCGGTTACATCAGAGACCAAGTGAAAAAGAAAAGAAAAAAAATCCCCCCTGAAGTGGTAGGCACTTTACTTAATTTATTTTTTTTAATTTTTTAATATCAAAGTTGAATTTTATTGTTTTAACTAAAGTATAATTAACAGTGTTATGTTAGTTTCAGGGGTAGAGTATAGTGAGTCAACAATTTTTTTTTTAAAGATTTTATTTATTTATTTGACAGACAGAGATCACAAGTAGGCAGAGGCAGGCAGGGAGAGAGAGGGGGAAGCAGGCTCCCCACTGAGCAGAGAGCCCGACATGGCACTCGATCCCAGGACCCTGAGATCATGACCTGAGCAGAAGGCCGAGGCTTTAACCCACTGAGCCAGCCAGGCGCCCGAGTCAACAATTCTATACATCACGGTGCTTATCGTGGTTAAGTGTCCTCTTAATGCCCTTCACCTATCTGCACCCCCCTCCCCGCACCCACCGCCCCTCCCCACCAGTTTGTTCTCTGCGTTTAAGAGTCTATTTTGGGGGCACCTGTGTGGCTCAGTCGGTTAAAAATCTGCCTTCGGCTCGGGCCATGATCCTGCGGTCCTAGGATCGAGCCCTGCTCAGTGGGGAGCCTGCTTCTCTCTCTCCCTCTGCCTAGCATTCTGCCTACTTCTGCTCTCTCTGTCAAATAAATAAAATCTTTTTTTTAAGTCTATTTTTTTCTCCTTTTTTCTTCATTTGTTCATTGTTCAGCGTGTCCCGTGGGGGCAGAGCTGATTCACTGGGAGGGGCTGTGGGTGCCCCCACCAAGCCAGGAAAGACCACCTTCTTTTTACAAATGGACCCATAGGAGGCATCTGGGTGGCTCAGTGGGTTAAGCCTCTGCCTTAGGCTCAGGTCATGATCTCAGGGTCCTGGGATCCAACCCCACATCAGGGTCTTTGCTCAGCGGGGAGCCTGCTTCCCGCCCTCTCTCTGCCTACTGGTGATCTCTGTCAAATAAATAAATAAAATCTTAAAAGGCAAACAAAAAACAAGTGGGCCCTCAGAGGGGTTACTTCAGAGTCTGCCCCGTCAAATAGTCCTTCCTGGTGTGTTGTTCTAATTGAGCCAGCACTTAACATGGGAAATCTCATGTAACAACTCAGGTTTTTGTTTTTATTTTATTTTTTTTAAGATTTTATTTATTTATTATTTTATTTACTTATTTATTTATATAAATAATATATATATAAATATATATATTTATATTTATTTGAGAGAGAATGAGTGAGAGAGAGCATGAGAGAGGAGAAGATCAGAGGGAGAAGCGGACTCCCCAAGGAGCTGGGAGCCCTATGCGGGACTCGATCCTGGAAGTCCGGGATCATGACCTGAGCCGAAGGCAGTCGCTCAACCAACTGAGCCACCCAGGCGCCCCAACTCAGGTTTTTAAAAAAATTCTCCTGAAAATAATCATCAGCTCTGACAACTCCGGCCACTCAATTTTTCAATTTTCTGCCAGGTACCAGGAGACTGAAGTAACCAGCCTTGCAGGTGGGGCTCAGCTGGGGCTCTTCTGGGTCACCCCAGGGACGCTTCTGCCCCCTGCTGCTATTTATGTGCAAGGTTAAGCCAATGGTTTGAGGTCACAGAGAACCTGCTGGGTACCAGGAAAGGGCGTCTGATCCCGGGGCGCTATTTGGTTGTGCCTTTTGCCACTTGCCCCCGACAGCTCTGGCAGCCGTTCCAGGGTGTCCTAACTCCATCCTACCCCCAAAGAATGTCCTGAACCAACAGCAAAAGGGCAGGCTCCCAAGGGGCTCCCCCCCACTTCTGCTAGTGACATGTCATTCTTGATGGCTTAGAGTTGAGTCCTCTAATCCCTTCCCCTGGGCCACTAAAACTTATTTCTTTAGAAGTTTCTCCAAGCAGAAAGCCTAAGCTCTCTTGGGATAAGCTTGGGATCTGGGGAACAGGGCTGATTATCCCTCCTCTTGGTATCCCCCAAGTCTGAGCACTGCATGGCTCAAAGCGCCAGCCTGAATGTTGACTGAGTAATGGGCCGTTGCTGCATACCAAGTCCAGAGGTCCCAGCGAAGGACCCAGAAGGAACATCTTTCCCTTCAGCGAAGGGCTAGAGGTGGAATGCAGGGGAACGGTGCGCTGGGGCCTCCACTCTCCGAGGCAGGTGGGCTTGGGACAGGGGTTGAGGATGATGGGATGAGGTCGGTCTGAGAAGCAAAGCCTACCTATCTCCGACTGGCTCCAGACTATGACCAGGGGGGCTCCCTGCCCAGGAAGTTGCTGACAGACAGATCAGCCCTGTCCCTGCAGGAAGCTGTAGATCTGTAGGAAATGAGCAAGGTGAATTTCTAGGACAGGTAGGAGCAAGCCACTGGTGTGGCCTCAAGTGTGGCTCAGATGTCTGCCTACGTACCCGTGGGTTTAAGGCCAAGCTTCCCGCTCAGCAAGCCTCCCCCTGAGGGAGCAGATGCCTCGGGGCTCCTCTGTGCCCCTCATTCATTCCTGCCTGTCTTCAGATAACATTTGTTGAGCACCTCCTATGCATCTGGTACTGAGTTGCGCCATGGGACTCAGAGTTGCCCCTGACCAGTGGTGACGCCAACAGCCATGAGATTTAGAACAGAACAGAGCTGGGAGACAGGACTAAGGATCCGGGTGGCCAGGGAAGCCCTCAAAAGAGTCACACCAAAGCTGACACCAAGTAAAGAGGCACGGGCTGCACGGAGCAGAGGAGGGTCAGGCAGAGGCAGAGCAATGCGTGATGGTCCAAAGGCGAGGCAAGGGTTCAGGAGACCCAGAAGCAGCCCAGGTGGCTGGCAGTGAAGGGGAGGGAAGAGGGGGAGGCCGGTGACCCCAGGTGAGGAAGGTGGGCAGGGACTTACAGAGGCAGGTAAAGGCCTGCACTCCATCCTGAGACCGTGGGAATCACGGAAAGCCTTTCAGCTGGGGGCCAGCCTGGGGCTTGGGAAGAGACCTGGGAAGAGGCTGCAGGCAGAGGACAGGCTGGTTGGGAGTCAGGCCTCCACGCAGGGACGCCAATATTTGCCCCACGACCTGGGGCAGCGTGTGCAGGAGGGATGTCAGAAATATCAGGGTTCCCTGGAGCCCCAGGTGACACAGTGAGGCCTGTCCCGGTGGATGAGTCTGGGTTGGTGAGGCTTTTCCTAATTCTGGTGTGAAAATCCATCATCACCCTGGGAAATCCAGGGCCCTTCAAAGCCCCAAGCTGGAGCTCGCATTAATCTGGGCAGACACCCTCTCGTGGCTGCATGTCCAGGTCATGTCACTTTAAAATTCTCTTTGTTTCAGTCATCTGAGAGCCTGGGCTGCTGGGGTCGGGGAATCCACAAAAAGACTCAAGGTAGGCAGGGACCAGGGTCTGGGATGCTGGCTGCTGGGCCCAAAGAGAATGTACTGCTGAGGGGCGGGACCACGAGGAACAACCAAGCATCTGCCTCCCCATCGCCCCTCCACCCCCCCACCTCCCCGCCCTGTGGTCACCTCGGAGCAGGAGCAGGAGCAGGAGGGAGGAACCAAGTCTCCCAGCACGCCTGCCTGGAACAGAGATGCATGAGGATGTCTCAGAGATCTGCATCTCTGCCCTCCACACAGGGCAGTGTGCCCTGGAGGTCTCCCGGGTCTGAAGGGCTTCCCTGAGCAGTGGCTAGGCTTCCGGGTGGCTTGGGGCAACTTAAGCCCACCCAGAAACTCCGGCAGCTCCTCCAGCCACCTCAAATAAATACGCAACCCAGGTAAAGCTAGTGTTCCTGTTCCTCAGCCTCAGGACCAGCCCCCCAGCACCCCCACTCATAGCCAGCCTGCCAACCTCCAAGCTGCCCCCATGGGATGACCTGACACAAACATGGGGTTGGTTGGGCTCCTCTGAGCCAGATCACACCTGAAGCTTTGGGAGAGTCAGGCCCAGCCCACAGGTTCCCAGCTTGTCCTGAGGTGGTCATGGTCTTGGAGGCGGCCTGGCACCTCTGTCCCCTCCCGCCAGCATCCTCATACACCCATTGTGTCCCGGGCTTCAGAAGTCACAGTCTGCCCCCTTCTGGTGGCCAGGAATTCTCAGGAAGCCTCGGGCTGGCAGGAGCTCCATCCAGCCCAGGCGATGGGATGAAGGTGCTGGGCTGAACCCGCCTTGGCATTGCCTCCTGGGTGCCCCTCCCAAGCAGTGACTGAAGGGGCGAGGGCTTGGGCCCACGACAAGGGCCTCAAATGTATGACCTTCCCTCCGGATGCTGCTATGCATGGCCCACAGGAACTGGATGGAAATGAGCAACATTCTCCAACTTGCAACTTGTGTCCCATCACCAGGCAAGGCTGCCTTCAGTGACCTATAAGTTAATTTTTTAAAAGGAAAATGTTAATTACCCTGACGCAGTTCAACTGCACAGTCATGTGTGTGTTAGGAGCATTCACTGGTTAAATCTATTCATATTAAGCAGACGACAACGGCAGAGATTTGTTTCGATGCTTTCTCACCCTGTAACATATGGAAGCCACAAAACATATGCTCGCACACTGTGCGGGACCAAATGCCAACTGGAGGGTTTGCGTCTCGGTGAGGTCTGGAGCCTGGGGCAGGATCTGCGTTGCCTCTGCACCCTCAGAGGGACCGGAGCTCTGGGGTCAAGCAGATCTGGGCTCAAGACCAATCTTCTTGCTGTGTGGCATTTGGCCAGTGACTAAACTGCACTGTGCCTCGGTTTCTTCATCTGTAAATGGGGCTAATAAAGCAGTCTTGTCGGTCCAGTAGCAGAGCAGGTTAGGTGAAACCGCACACATAAGGTGTGTGGCCCAAGGCGATTGTCCACTGAGAAGGCCCTGCGTTAGCGCCACATGCTAAGGCCACCAGTGCCTTCCCTGGCACACCAAGGGCCAGGCTTGTGATCTTCTTGCATGGGTAAGGCCGCAGGAGCTGAGAAGAGGC
The DNA here is from genome assembly GCF_922984935.1 of Meles meles. NCBI lineage: Eukaryota > Metazoa > Chordata > Mammalia > Carnivora > Mustelidae > Meles > Meles meles. The sequence goes on along the minus strand of NC_060084.1, from coordinate 33,040,936 downwards.
CCACGCAAATCACTGGATCATTGCAGAGCCATACTGCCTTCCTTTATTTCTGTCCTCCAAGTCCAGTGCTCTCTCCTTGTCCCAAGCCTTCCCTTGTCCAGATTTCCAGGTGATCCTGTCTCCTGCTGGGCTGCTTTCCTTTTTCCATTCAGCTCACCAAGCAGTTGGCAAGTGGCAGGCAGGGTACCAGAGCCTATGAGGAAGGGCCACTGGGCTCCAGCTCCCCCTAGACCCCCATTTTCCCGGAAGGGGGCAGACAGGCAGACGGACGCCCAAGCAGCTGTGTTCCTGGGAGGCACTACTCTGCAATACCAAGGCAGGGCCACAGGTGGGTAATGGGGCTTGGAGGGCTTTAAGGTTAGCCCCAGGGATGAGTGTTGGGAGTTAGCAGGGAGTAATGGGAAAGGTTCGGGTTTGGGGGGAGTTTTAAGATTTTATTTGTCAGAGAGACAGCGCGAGCAAGCCCAAGCAGGGGGAGCGGCAGGGAGAGGGAAAGCAGGCTGAGCAAGGGGCCCAATACGGGACTCGATCCCAGGAGCCTGTGGGATCATGACCTGAGCCGAGGGCAGAAGGCTTAGGCGACTGAGCCACCCAGGCGTCCCAAGGCTGGGGTTTTAGGGAAGAGAGGAGTTTGCCTTTCCAGAACCAGGCCTGCGCAGATGGCCCTCTGCCGTTCCTAAGGGGATGCCAGTTTGGCCTCGTTCACTTTGGGCTGACACCACTCAAACTGGATTAAGTATAAAAGGGGATTTACGGGCTCGTGGAACTGAAAATGCCAGGGCCTCAGGCAGTCACGTCAGACCCAGGTTCCCTGCCACCTCTGGCCTGGGCTCTCTGTGGTGGCTCAATCTCGAGCATCCCGCGTCCTCCCTCGGGTGCTAGTTCCCAATCCCAGCTGCAGGACGACAGCCTACACTTGGCAACCCCATCAGAACAGCCTCGAGCGGCAGGTTCTCAGTGAGTTCTAGCAGAAGTCCTGGGGAGGTCTCTCATTGGGCCAGCTGGAGTCCCAGGCCAGCTTTCGAACCAATCACAGAGGTCAGGCCAGGGGGTCATGCTGATTGGCCCGGCCCAGGTCACGTGACCCCCCCACCTGCTGGCGCTCAGCTGAGCCGTCAGTCTCTTGGGCTGGCAGTTGGAAGGGGTGGTTCTTCAAAGGGTTATCAAGGTGGAGTCCCCAGGTGAATGCAGCAGTTGTCTACTGCAAAGGTGATGGGTTCTGTTAGCTTGAAGTTTATTTTTTCCTCTGTCTTGCTTTCATGCCCAGAAGCTGCTACTTAATGCCAGACACAGAGCAGAGTTTACCAGCACTAGATTGGAGCTACCCAAGGTCCCTGTACTGTACGCTTGAAAAGCCCCCAGAGTGGAGAGGAGCTGCCGCCGCTCAATCTCCAGTCCTGGAACAGCAGGCTTTTGCCTTGCACAGATCGGAGGCAGCCATGACACCCATGGCCCCGCAGACTGGGTAGGTCTTGGCTGCCAGGACCCGTGGTTGGCATCCTGAGACCACAAGCGCCAACACTGAGACATCTTCTACTCCAAGAAGCAGTTCAAGGTACACTGCGCTTCTAGGAAAAAGCATGATCTATGATGCATGCTTTCTCACAAGACATACTAAGTATATGAAATTAGGATATGCTTTACATTATCATGCGGCTTTCAGACCCTTGTCTCCCCAAATCTCTCCTGAGGTAGATGACCAAAGTAGCAAATAATTAAAAAAAATTTTTTTAAACTGATTGTTCTGCTTCTCTATGTGGAAAATCCAAAAGAATCAACCAAAAACTCCTGGAGGGGCACCTGGGTGGCTCAGTTCCTTAAAGCCTCTGCCTTTGGCTCGGGTCACCATCTCAGGATCCTGGGATCGAGCCCCACATCTGGCTCTGTTCAGCAGGGAGCCTGCTTCCCCCTCTCTCTCTGCCTACTTGTGATCTCTGTCTCTCTATCAGATAAATAAATAAAATCATTAAAAAAAAAAAAAAGCTCCTGGAACTGATAAACCATTATAGCAAGGCTGTTGGATACAAGGTTAATACACAAGTCAATTATTTCCCTCCATAACAGCAACAAACAAGGGAATTTAAAATTAAAAACACAAAGGGGCACTGGGGCGGCTCAGTTGGTTGAGTGTCCAAAGTACTTGGTCTCGGGGTCGTGAGTTCAGGGTCTGCGTTGGGCTCCACATTGTGTGTGGAGCCTACTTACAGTGGCTCAGTGGGTTAAGGCCTCTGCCTTTCGCTCAGGTCATGATCCCGGGGTTCTGGGATCGAGCCCCGCATCGGGCTCTCTGCTTGGCAGGGAGCCTGCTTCCTCCTCTCTCTCTCTCTCTGCCTGCCTCTCTCCCTACTTGTGATCTCTGTCTGTCAAATAAATAAATAAATAAATAAATAAACAACAACAAACCTAAAAACACAAGAACAACTTGTTAGCAACTTCCAAAAATGAAATACCTCAATATAAATCTAACAAAACACGGACAAGATCTGTATGAGGAAAACTACAACACTGATAAAAGAAATCAAGGAAGGTCTAAATAAGTGGAGAGCCAGTCCATGTTCATAGCCAGAAAGAGGCAACACTGTCCAGATGTCAGTTCTTCCCAACGTGATCTCTACATTCAATACAATCACAAGCATTTTTCTGGATACCAACAAACTGATCCTACAGTTTATATGGAGAGGCAGAAGATCCAGAATAGCCAACTCAATACTGAAGGAAGAAGAACGAAACTGGAGGACTGACACGACTCAAGCTCAAGACATACCACGAAGCAGCGGTGATCTAGACAAAGTGGCAAGAACGGACACACAGATGCGTGGAACGGAATGGAGAGCCCAGGAACAGACCCACATAAATATAGACAACTGATCTTTGACAAAGGAATACAATGAAGAAAAGATAGTCTTTTCAGCGAATGGTTCTGCAACAACCACGTGTCCACACGCAAAAAATGAGACACAGACCTTCATCATTCACAGAAATTAACTCAAATATCAAAGGTACAATCCTTGAAACTATTTTTTTTTTAAGATTTTATTTGTCAGAGAGAGAGCGAGCCTGTGCTCCCGCTGAGCAGGGAGACTGACACAGGACTCCATCCCAGGACCCTGGGATCATGACCTGAGCAGAAAGCCAACTGAGCCACCCAGGCACCCCTTGTGACACCTAATATTTTCAAGGTTTATCTAAATCGTAGCCTGCACCCATCCTGCATTCCTTGTTAAGGCTAAATAATGCTCTGCTGTATGGGGAGATCACATTTTGTTTCTCTCTTCATCCATTAATGGACATTAGGGTTATTTTCCCCTTTCGGCTGTCATGAATACGCTGCTGCGAACTCCCATGTGCCGAGCTCTGCTGGAACACTCATTTTCAGCTCGGTGGTGGGCGGGCATACCTAAGGAGTGGAACTGCTGAGTCATGTGGTGACTCTATGCAACTTTTGGAGGAACGGCCGAACTGCTGCCCACAGCGGCTGCCTCATTTCACGTTCCCACCAGTAATGTGTGGGGGTTCCAGTTTCTCCGTATCTTCACCAACAGTTGTTATTTTCCTTTTTTTTTTTTCTAATTTTTAAAAATTTTTATTCTAGGAGCACCTGGGAAGCTCAGTGGGTTAAAGCCTCTGCCTTTGGCTCAGGTCATGATCTCAGGGTCCTGGAATCTAGACCCCGCATCAGGCTCTCTGCTCAGCAGGGAGCCTGCTTCCTCCTCTCTCTCTGCCTGCCTCTCTGCCTACTTGTGATCTCTGTCTGTCAAATAAATAAAATCTTTTTTTAAAAAACCTTAAATTTTTTTTTATTCTAGCCTTCCTGATTGTGAAGAGTTTTAAGAGTTTTAAGAACATTAAAAAAAAGGAGGGGGGTGCACCTGGGTGGCTCAGTGGGTTAAAGCCTCTGCCTTCGGCTCAGGTCATGATCCCAGTGTCCTGGGATCCAGGCTCAAGTCGGGCTCTCTGCTCCACAGGGAGCCTGCTTCCTCCTCTCTCTCTCTGCTGCCTCTCTGACTACTTGTGATCTCTGTCGAATAAATAAATAAAATCTTTTTTAAAAAAAGAACAACAAAACTTTGTTCAGGTCACAGAGAGGCCTTCTACCAGGTGGTTTCGGCCTGGTCACCAATTAGAAGGTTGCTAAGTGTCGCCTTACCAGGGGCCCTGTCTGCCCCTGCCCTGCCCCCCCACCAACTTCCCCTTTCTCCTGGCCAGCTTCAGTTCATCGGCCCTGGTCCCATGGTACTCCCTAAGGAGTACCTCCTCTTTTCCACATGAGGACTCTGGAGCTCGCCAGGTCTTAGAGCTCAGGGCTGCGAGCTGCTTCCATTAGGACAACTGGCCCCTGAGCATGAGGCCCCATCCCTCGCCCTGCTGGGCCATCTCTTCCTCACCTGTCCTAAGCCACAGCCAGTCACCTCCCTTGGTCCCTCTGCCCACTTCAGCTTTGCTTGGGCTCACCCACATCCCATCCCACACTGTCCAGCCAGCCCCCCAGACGCTCAATTTCCTTCTAGGGCTCGGTAGCCACAGCCTCTCATTCAGAGCCGGGGAGCCAGTGCCCGGGCGTACTGCCCAGCACCCCCTCTCCTGCCAAGCATGATCCCTGCTGTGCTCATGCGCAGAGACCCCACTGTCCCGCCCTCCACAGGAGCTGCTGGGTCCTCACCAGGTATTGGCTTCCTCTCAAAAGCTCTTCTGCCAAAGATTACATATCACCCAGGCCCGAGATACATGGTTAGGCAGCAGTAAGCTGTCTGTGTGCACGTATGTCGTCAGGCAGGGCTGTGGGCTTCAGGGGGACAAGGACGTCCTTTGTTACCTGCCGCCGCTCCCGGCACATACCGGCACTCATCTCCTGAATGAACGAGCGACAGGATGAACGAACAAATGAACGGACAAGGTCTGAAGAGTTGAGCCGCGGTCTGCCTATTAAGGGAACTAAGGGTTATCCCCACCCCAACCACACCTCCCACAGGTCGCTTCGGACTGGGCCAAAACCTGCTTGCAGCTTTCTTCAAGGTTTAACATGGTGGACTTGGCAGAGCTGCCTCCCTCCTCCTCCCTCCTCGTCACCCCCACACCCCCGCAACCTTGTCATCCCCACCTGGCCACAGCACAGCCAGACGCTGGTCAAGCAGAAATCATCTTGCAGCTCAGATTTTATAAAAGTTAATGTTTGCTTCTTAGGCATGCACACTTTAAAATGAATGGATGGATGGATGGGAGGGGAAGAAAAGAAAGAAATTACAGAATGAAATTCACCCATATCGCCAGGACATAATTATTATGAACATTTGTGTATTTTTCTTTCAGCATTTTTCAAAGCACAAATATTTTGCACAGTTCAAAGTATACAACATACATATGTTGTAACCTATCTTTTCCAAAGCATTCAGCATAAATACTATCATTAAATTGTCTCCATAAATTTAATACTAACGTATGTTTTAATGGCTGCCTAATATTCCATCTTATGAATATGCTACAATTCAAGCCATTCTTCCAGAGATGATCCTTTGTTTGGCATCTTTTTCGTGTGCGGTTGTAAGCAAGTCACGGGCTTTGCAGCCTGCCCGCCCACCACCCCTCCTTCTTTTGGCAAAACCACATCTGCCCAAATGCCCGGGAGCCCTTCCCCCTCCCAGAGGGGTGCAGGCGCACGTGGCCTTATTCGCCATCTAGCTCCGGGAGAGGACATGTGACTGAGGCCTGACCAGTCGGCTTTGCCCACCCTCTGGCCACAGATTGGATCCAGGATGAACACGTGGCCCCATCAAATCCGGACGGCTGACAATTCTTGCAAAGAGAGGTGTGCTCAATCTCTGCTGTTCCCGGTAAGTCAGGGTTAAAGTCGGGAGATGCCGGTGTGCATCTTGCCACCAAGGGAAGAGCAAGAGCAGCACGTGAGCCCCTGCATCCATCTGCGCCTAATGCTGGTGGTCCTTTTTTTTCTTTTCTTTTTAAAAATATTTTATTTATTTGACAGAGTTCACAAGTAGGCAGAGAGGGAGGCAGAGAAAGAGGGGGAAGCAGGGTCCCCCTAAGCGGAGAGCCTGATCCCAGGGGCTCGATCCCAGGACCCTGGGATCATGACCTGAGCCGAAGGCTGAGGCTTAACCCACTGAGCTACCAGGCACCCCTCTTTCTTTTTTAAAAATCACATGAGCTAGTAAATTCCCATTCTGTCACTTCGAGTTGGGTTCCTGACCTTAAATCTTACTGGATTGTTTGTCAGACACATACTTTTCCATGGTGCCAATCCTTCATTTCCTTAAAAGATGGACCCAAAAGTGTGAATTGTGGATCAAAACAGAGTGTTTTTATTACTATTTTTTAAAAGATTTTTTTTTTAAGATTTTATTTATTTATTTGACAGAGAGAGAGATCACAAGTAGGCAGTGAGGCAGGTAGAGGAGGAGGGGGAAGCAGGCTCCCTGCTGAGCAGAGAGCCAGATTCGGGGCTCAATCCCAGGATCCTGACATCATGACCTGGGCCGAAGGCATCAGCCTTAACCCACTGAGCCACCCAGGCGCCCCAAAGCAGAATCAGGCTCCTTGTTCAGCAGGAAGTCTGCTTCTCCCTCTCCCTCTGCTGCTCCCCCACCTTGTGCGCTGTCAAATAGACAGAATCTTTAAAAAATGAAATAAATAAAGCTCCTAATACGTACTGACAGATTGTTTTCCAGGCAGTCTGACGATTGATCCCCCCTTCCCGAGTAGGGAGAGATGCCGCACTGCGCTCCCAGCGTGCCCTCTGCATGTTTGGAAACAACCACGCTGGAATGCTGCTGCCGAAAGAGGCCCCGGGCCAAACACTCAGCCCCCAATCGCCCAGCATTCAGGGGATGGACTGTGGAGCCAACACCTGGGGCTGGGTGTGAAGGGACCCTGCAGCCTGGAACCTTGAAGCAAGGCCTGGGTCACAGTATAGGAAGAGACACACAAGGGACAGCAAGCAGGCTGTACCAGAAGGTGAGAGCTCCCAGAAGCATTCAGCAAGTCACTCTGGGCTAACAGTCACTGATTTTGAGTCCCATTCCCTAACCTCTTTGCCCCACCCCCATAATGGTTATTTCTCTTCTACTAACCCCTCTTGCTCAGTGTTTGGAGTGGCCCAGAATCCTTTCCTCCCTGGAATCAAGAGCCAAAGACGAACTCTCAGTGAGCAAGGGCATTCATTTCTGGAAAAAGTCTAGATGCAGTAGTCATTCAGCCACATGCATGAGGAAGGAAAGGATACTGGGAAACGTTGAAGGCGATTCAGAAACATCAGAACTACCCACATGAATGAGAGGACTGAGCCCGCTCGCTTCGCTGCCTGTTTTGAAAGCCTGGGATGTGGGGTGCCTGCTGCTCCCTCAATCCTACGGCAGGCAGCAGGAGGGCTCTCACTGCTCTCGCCCGTTCAGCAGGTGCCTGTCCACTGTCACCGCACTCCTCCCTCAAAGGACGGGCTGCAAGTCCGGCAAGACCCCTGAGCTGGTTGTTCTCTGCTTGCCTCCTCCACTTACCAGCCTGCTCTGTGCCCTGGGAGCGAAAACATGGTACCCCTCCCCTGTACGTTCGACAGCCCAGCCGCCATTCCTACATGTGCGGGCTGGGGGTGGGGGTGTGGGGGGAGGGGGGAACAGACGCGTGAGGCTGCGGGGGCAGGGGGAGGGGATGGCCAGGGGGCACTTCTGGGCTCTGGCGGTGGCTGTCTCTCTTAAAGGCCACAGCTCCCAGCCATTTCTCTCCCACTGCTCCAGCTTTGGCTGAGCTCCATTAACTGCACTGCCTCTCCTGGCCCCTCCAGGCTGTGCGGCGGTAATGGCTTTTTGTGTTCCTAGTCCCTGAGCCCTCACTATGCTTTACCGGGTCCCCACATCTCAGTAACCAGTCCCCTCATTAGCCGCTCGAGTTAAAACCCTTTCAATATGCCATGTATGTGTCTCCTGACATCAAAATAGCTCAAACACCCCAGAATTCTAACATGCAGACCTCTGCAAGTCTTCGAGAGGGTTATCTTTTCTCGCTGTTGAAATGGGAAAACTGCAGACCAGAGAAGGGACCGGACCTGGTCAGGCAGTATAATTCGCAAGGTAAAGCCAGAGTGAGAAGTGAACCCACGCCCTTACAAGATCCCCCTGCTCGGGGCAGAGGACTGACACAGTGGGTTTGCAGTTCTGCTATTTAGCTGTGTGACCTTGCCCACGTGACCCAGCCTCTCTGAGATGATAACGTGTACTCACTTCAGAAACTACGTGCAGGGATTAAATGAAATGATACACCTGAGCAGTTAACACAATTTATACGCTAACTTGCAGCTGTCCTGGCTCTCGAGTTTGGTGGTGAGGTGTGACAGCTCCAGGGTGAGAATGACCAGCCCGAAACACCTCCCCTAGCATTACAACGGGCCACTTAAACAAACTATGAAGACACAGAAATTAGCCAGCTTGCTGCTGTGGAGGAACAGAACGGACTCTGAGAAGGCCTCCCTTCCTGGATCTGTCAGTGACCCTGAACTCCATGACATTAGGGACCCCTATTCCAGAGGAGCCCAGGTGTCCCTACTGAAGGACTCTTGCATATGGCGGAGATGACAGAGAAGGGTGTGGTGCGCGTATTCATCAGTCCTCTGCACCCCTGGGTCTTCTGGGAGTGCGGGATACAGTGAGGAGTGAGACGAGACCTTGACCGAGTCAGGCTTGCCTAAGATACTAATTCTGCATTTTAATGAGGAAACTGGGGCCCAGGACAGGGACTGCCTCCCGTCAGAGACTCACATGTAGTCAAGCCACTGATGCTGAAATGCCATGTCCTTCCGTGTTCTGCTTCGGGTTTGGTCTGCACTCAGTGATGGACAGGAGGCAGAGGCAACTGGTTCAGTAACCTTTTTTTCTTTTTAGAGTGAGCATGAGGATGCACACGGTGGGGAGGGGCAGAGGGAGAAAGGGAACTTTTTTTTCCCTTAAGATTTGTTTATTTGTGGGCGCCTGGGTGGCTCAGTGGGTTAAAGCCTCTGCCTTCGGCTCAGGTCATGATCCCAGGATCCTGAGATCGAGCCCCGCATTGGGCTCTCTGCTCAGCAGGGAGTCTGCTTCCCCCCCTCTCTCTGCCTGCCTCTCTGCCTACTTGTGATCTCTCTCTGTCAAATAAATAAATAAAATCTTTGAGAAAAAAAAAAAAAATTGTTTTAGAGAGAGAGGGAGAGAGACTCTCAAGCAGACTCCCCGCTGAGTGCAGAGCCTAACATGAGGCTCAATCTCACGACCCTGAGATCATGACCTGAGCCAAAATCAAGAGTTGGATGCTCAATCGACCGAGCCACCCAGGCGGCCCTGTTTCATTTAACTTTTGCAGGACTCTTTTAGAGAGGCTTGGCAGCTGGTCAGAAAAGAACTGCCTCCCAAACATTAGGAGAAGCATCCTGTCCAACCCCAGTCACCTGCTCTTTCAACACTGAAAGGGTACGAATGCCAGATACCCTTCAGATATCAAGTGGAGACGAATGAAAATCTTTCAGGCCGTTATGTGAAAAAAAGCAAAGCACAGAACAGTGCTTTAGGACACTCTATTCCTAGGAAAACAGTAAGGACGTGGCTATATGTTTGCACAGCCACAGAGTATTTCTAGAGGCACGCACACACACACACACACAACTGTTAACATCAGCTGCCTCTGGGAGAAGACTAGGGTCTGGGGGCGGAGGGAGATGTACTTATCATTCTGAACTGTTTTTCACACCAGGTGCAAATTTTTCCATGAATTACATTTCCAGTTAAGACAGGGAAAATTAGGGCAGAAACAAGCAAAAGCCATAAACAGAACAACTCCTTCTTTGAATCTGACTGTAAGAGAGGGGCCGAGGTGGTGGCAGTGACAAGGCTGTTTGGGAACCCCTGGCTGCTGACACGCTTTTGGCCTCTAAAGGGGCAGCTCTTCGCAACAGCTGTGCGGGTCTCAGCCCTTCAAATTTAACACCAAAGTCTACGGTCTCCATTGTTCTCCGAATTCTGTGTATGCCCAGGCGACGAGATGAAGCTGAGCAGCAAAGCACAACGTTCTTTTAGACACGGTCCCAGTAAACAGAGCCTTCGCTGCCAGGCGGGCGTGCTGGCTCCTCTTTCTGAAGATACAATTTGGAAATATGTCTATGCGTATCTAGAAGCCTTTAAAAGTGAGCCCCTATCAACCCCAGCTCTATGAATGTATCACAAGGAGAGAACTAGCCCCGTGCCTGGCTGGCTCAGTCAGTGCAACATGAGACTCTTGGCCTTGGCGTTGTGGGTTCGAGCTCCACATTGGTTGTAGAGATTACTTAAAAATAAAATCTTTCTTTTTTTTTAAGATTTTATTTATCTATTTGACAGAGATCACAAGTAGGCAGAGAGGCAGGCAGAGAGAGAGGGGGAAGCAGGCTCCCCACTGAGCAGAGAGCCTGATATGGGGCTCGATCCCAGAACCCTGGGATCATGACCTGAGCCGAAGGCAGAGGCTTTAACCCACTGGGCCACCCAGGCACTCCAAAAATAAAGTCTTAAAAAAAAAAAAAAAGATGATAACTAGTAAGAACACAAGACTGGTTAAAACACACAGGCACATTTTTATAATGGAATACTGTATAGCCACCAAAAAGAGTAACAGGATTTATTATTCACTGATATGCAGAGCGACTTGTTAAGTAAAAAAACTAGATATAAATGAAACAGCAAATATTTACATGGCACTTGCTATGTGCCAGGGCTCTTCTAAGCACTTCATTTTTTTTTTTTTAAGATTTTATCTATTTGTCAGAGAGAGAGAGGGAGAGCGAGCGAACGAGCACACGCAGAGTTGCAGGCAGAGGCAGAGGGAGAAGCAGGCTCCGTGCCGAGCAAGGAGGCCGATGTAGGACTCGATCCCAGGATGCTGGGATCATGACCTGAGCCAAAGGCAGCCGCTTAACCAACTGAGCCACCCAGGTGTCCCACAGCATTTCATTTTTTATTATGACTTTGGGATCGGTACTTTTATTGTTCCCATTTTGTAGATAAGGGAACAGAGCCAAAGAGCTAACGTGACTTGTCAAAGTCATATAACCTTAGTAAGCAGTAGAACAGGATTGGGACCTAGGCCATGTGGCCTCAGAGTTTGTGTTATTTCTTTTATTTTTATTTTTATTTTAAGATTTTATTTGTCAGAGAGAGCACACAATCAGGGAGAGTGGAAGGCAGAGGGAGAAACAGACTCCCCACTGAGTAAGGAGCCAGATGTGGGACTTGATCTTAGGACCCTGGGATCATGACCTGAGCTGAAGGAAGACGTTTAACCGACTGAGCTACTCAAGAGTTCCTGTGTTTTTTATTTTAAAGATTTTATTTATTCATTTGAGAGAGAGAGAGTACGAGTCCTCACAAGTTGGGGGAGGCAATTATAGATTAGTATTTCGGGTTTTTTAAGATTTTTATTTATTTATTTGGTAGAGAGCTACAGAGAGAGCACAAGTAGACAAAGCAGGAGGCAGAGGGAGAGGGAGTAGCAGGCTGGCCACGGAGTAGGGAGCCCAATGTGGGGCTTGATCCCAGGACCCCAGGATCATGACCTGAGCCAAAAGCAGTCGCTTAACTGAGCCAGCCAGGCGCCCCAATATTTCGTTTTCTACATGAATGACATTTTAAGTCAATTTTTTTTTTTTTTTAAGATTTTTAATAAAATAAAATACCACACCCAACATGGGGCTCGAACTCATAACCTAAGATCAAGAGCCGCTTGCTCCGCTGACTGAGCCAGGCAGGCACTCCAAGTCAATCTATTCTTATTTTGGTGTTAAAAAGTGTATATTCCCTTTGATTGAAGAACTCCATTTCTGGGGCACCTGGGGGGCTCAGTGGGTTAAAGCCTCTGCCCTCGGCTCAGGTCATGATCTCAGGGTCCTGGGATTGAGCTCCGAGTCGGGCTCTCTGTTCAGCGGGGAGCCTGCTTCCCCCTCTCTCTTTCTGCCTGCCTCTCTGCCTACTTGTGATCTCTGTCTGTCAAATAAATAAATAAAATCTTAAAAAAAAAAAAAAAAAGAACTCCATTTCTCAGAATTCATCCTCAGGACAGGATAACGGAAATGCCAGCTAAGACGCATGAATAAAGATGCATATCACAAGATAAATGTAATAACAGAAAATGAGAACCAACCCAAATGTCCAACAAGGGGCTGGTGAAGTACTATGTGCTATCTGCATATGGTAAAAGAATAAATACTGACATAGTGAGATGTTCATGCTCTACTGAGGAGTGCAGGAAACAGCGAGCTACGTTTGTGAGACACAGCCATAAATGTAGAGGAAATGTGTGGGAGGAAACGTAGGGAAAAAGCGCCAGCAACCACCTCGGGGTGTTGAAACGGTGCCTTTTTAAATTTGTGGTATTTCTGAATCTTCCAACTTTCCTGCCTTGTGTGCGTTTTACCCCTATAGTAGCACAAACTGTTATTTTTATATAAAATGGTTGTCACTATTACCCTGCTGAAATACCAGATCTGAGGCAACAGAGTCCCCGGGGGGTTACAGTGCCTTCACTAGGACTCTCAGGAGACACGATGCAGGGTTCTACTAGTGAAAAAAATAATAATAAATTAAATTAATTTCTACCTAAACAGCCAGCTTCTGCCAGAATATCCGGAAAAAGTCAAGAGACAGGTGATGCTGCAGTGGCTTCAATGTCTCCCCCGGCGGCAAGCCAGCAAGCGGCCCCTCTCTGGTCCGACGGTGCTGGGGAGTGCAAAAGGTCGATCAAATACGGATGCGCAATTCAAACATTTACTTTTCAAACATCTTCAGAAAGTTTATCATACACAAACAAGCGCGCGTGAGAGAAGAAGGGTTCAAGTTCAAGCCAATTCATTTGCCCAGCAGCCCCAGGGAACATGAGCATCATACAGTGAAGTCGACCATGAAGCGCCGCAGGGGTGGTTCCTCCTGACGGCCGAAGAGCTCGGCGGGCAGGAAAACTCAGCGGATTTGGTGGCTGGCTACAAAACATACTGCAGACTACGTACAACCAGAGTCATCACCAGAAAGAGTAGGACACCAAGTGAGCACGAGAGGGAAAATAATGGGGAAATAATTCCAGGAAAACTTTGGTGTGTCCACAATTGTCCGTAAGCGGCTCGTGCAATGTAGTTCAGCGAACACTCAGACGTATAACCAAGTGAGGCAGATTTTTTTTTTTTTTTTAAGATTTTATTTATTTACTTGACAGAGAGATCACAAGTAGATAGAGAGGCAGGCAGAGAGAGAGAGGAGGAAGCAGGCTCTGCTCAGCAGAGAGCCTGATGCGGGACTCGATCCCAGGACCCTGAGATCATGACCTGAGCCGAAGGCAGCGGCTTAACCCACTGAGCCACCCAGGCGCCCCCCAAGTGAGGCAGATTTTAAGGAAAACTGCAAGTTAATATACAAGCAATGCTTCTTTGGAATCTTATTTCTCAGATCTGATTTTTTTTTTCTTTTTCAAACCATTTACTCGTAAGGGAAGAAAATTATCCTCAATCCATCTTGAGCAGAGTAATCACGGAATGTTAAATGAGCATCTACAATACATACGGCAGGATGCTGGACAACAGCAAACCTCCCAGCTCCTTAGGGCACATGATCCAATGCCAACCTGAGAACAAAGCTGAGAAATATCCGGTGTGACCACAAGCTCCTGGGCATAGACAAAATCATGTGACAGTGTGTATTACACGCCTGCTGGGTTCCGGGCACAGAAAGGCAGAGAGCTCGGTCCTGTCTCCTGGGGGCTCACAGTCTGTTGCAGAGACAGACAGGTGGACCCTGTCTTGTCCACTTGTTGATGGCATCAACAAGATAAATGCTGTCACCAAAGGCCTTCCTAGAACAGAAACTAGGAGAGATGTCACCCGGGGATGTCTGAGGCAGTTTCTGAGAGGAAGGAACGTCAAGGTGAGTCCAGAAGGTAGACAGGAACTGGGTGGGTACACTAAAGGCTCAGGGTAGAAGTTAGGGTAGAAGCCATAGCACAGGATTCATGCGGACAGAGACTGGACATGAACGTGAGCCCGCACACGGAGGTCCCTGTAAGCTGGGCGTAGAAGTCTGGCTTCAGCTCACAACCAGGTGCTTTTCAAAGCTCACACAGACACAGACAGACAGACACACACACACACACACTCTGAGAAAAACACTGGCATGAACAGTTAAATCCCTATCACTCTGGATGTTCTCTCAGCACCAAAGCAAACCAAACAGAAATTCAGGCACTTAAAATCGCACAACAGGATCAGTTATGAAGTAGTGATCCAGATAATCTAGTGTAAGCTTTTATTAAAAATGTCTTGAAGATTATCATGAAAACTGAAACACAAAATCAAAATATCCTCATAGAACTCACAGTCATCTTGCTACAATTTTAAAGACCCCCCAGGGGTCTGTGTCTCTAATTTGAAAAACACTCCTATGGGCATTGAAAAGTTTTTGCTTTTGTTTTTTTTAAAAGATTTTATTTATGGGCGCCTGGGTGGCTCAGTGGGTTAAGCTCAGGTCATGATCTCAGGGTCCTGGGATCGAGTCCCACGTCGGGCTCTCTGCTCAGCGGGAGCTTATTCCTCCTCTCTCCCTCTCTGCCTGCCTCTCTGCCTACTTGTGATCTGTCAAATAAATAAATAAAATCTTTAAAAAAAAAGATTTTATTTATTTATTTGAGAGAGAGAGCATGATCAGGGGAGAGGGGCAGATGGAGAGGAAGAAGCAGACTCCCCATTGAGCAGAGAGCCTGATGCAGGCTCAGTGGGTTAAAGCCTCTGCCTTCAGCTCTGGTCATGATCCCAGGGTCCTGGGATGGAGCCCCACTTCGGGCTCTCTGCTCAGCAGGGACCCTGCTTCCCTCTCTCTCTGCCTGCCTCTCTGCCTACTTGTGATCTCTCTCTGTCAAATAAATAAAATCTAAAAAAAAAAATCTAATAAATCATTTAAAAAAAAAACAAAAAACAACCGGGGCACTTGGGTGGCACAGTAGGTTGGGCACCTACTTTCAGCTCAGGTCATGATCTCAGGGTTGTGGGATCGAGCCGCGAATCGGACTCCCTGCTTGGTGGAGAATCTGCTTCTCCCTCTCACTCTGCTGCTCCCCCAGCTTGTGCTCTCTCTCTGTCAAATAAAGGAGTAACAGCTTTAAAAATGAAACAAAACAACAAAACAACTTAAATGTCCGTCAACAGATAAATGGGTAAAGAAAATGTGGTATATGTATATTTTTTTCCTTAAAAAAGGAAATACCAGAGCGCCAGGTAGCTCAATCAGTTGAGCATCTGACTTTTTTTTTTTTTAAGATCTTATTTATTTATTTGTCAGAGAGAGAAAGAGAGCGCAGCATGGGGAGCAGCAGGCAGAGGGAGAAGCAAGCTCCCACGGAGCAGGGAGCCTGATGCAGGACTCGATCTCAGGACCCTGGGATCATGAGCTAAGCCGAAGGCACATGCTTAACTGACTGAGACACCCAGAAGTCCCAAGACTGGCACATAAAAACGCACAGTTTTTTTAATGTCAATCACACCTTAATATAAATATATACGTACATACATACATACATACAAAAACAAAATGAGGGGCGCCTGGGTGGCTCAGTGGGTTAAGCCTCTGCCTTTGGCTCAGGTCATGATCCCAGGGTCCTGGGATCGAGTTCCGCATCAGGCTCTCTACTCAGCAGGGAGCCTGCTTCCTCCTCCTTCTCCTCCTCTCTCTCTCTCTCTGACTGCCTCTCTGCCTACTTGTGATCTCTTTCTGTCAAATAAAAAAAATAAATTAAAAAAGAAAAAGTTAAAAGTGCATCAGAGAAAGTGGGATTCGGGGCATCTGGGTGGCTCAATCAGTTGTATCCAGCTCTTGATCTCAGCTCAGGTCTTGATCTCAGGGTCATGAGGTCAAGCCCTGTGTCGGGCTCAACGTGCTGGGCATCGAGCCTACGAAAAACAAACAGAAACTAGAAAAAGCAGGATTCTACGAAGGGCAGACTGTCCTTTGAGCAACGAGCCCACTCCCCACAGTAAAGACTTCAAGGCGAGTGAGAACTTAAGACATTAAAGCTTGGAAAATTGGGGCATGAAAACACCGTCCACAGAAACAGAAAAACAGCTTCCATGGAACGTGCTGGAAATCAAAGGAGCGGGTCCTGCTTGTGGAGGCCAGTCTACAGGTCCTCCTGAGTGCTCACGGAGCAGTGCAGTGCTTTCCACCAGGCATCCAGACAGACTCAAGGAAACCCCAGGGCACCCCGCTTTGTTGGCACCCTCCCCAGGGCCCGGCTTCTAATCCCCCTCCTCTGAGAGCACAAGTCAGGGTGAATTATGGTGCCATGAGATGGTTCCAGTAGGCAGACTTTTTCTCCATTCAGAAAAGCAAACTCTTAAACTGCTTTTAAAGGTTACTTTCCTCTGGCTGGATCCTGCATAATAAATACTTCCCTTATGAAACCACCCTCAACTTTTAGTCTACAGACGTCTGTTCCCACTCTTGGGGACAGGCGGCTTTTTCTACCTGCAGTTTCTCATCTGCCCAGCATCCTTCCTTGAGAGCATCCTAATTAGGCTCCACAGCTTCCCCTCGGTAGCCCTGGTCAGATTTGAGCCCCAAGCACAAGTTCAGAGACGGTCCCTATAGACTGACGGAAAGGGCTTTCCCCACACCAGCCCCCAACCTAGATTCCTTAAGACCTATGAAAGGGGTAGAGTTAAGAGTTTAAAGAATTCCAGAGGGTACATGCGGATGGTAGTGGAGGGAAATAAGTTTCCAGCATTGTTGTGCAGACTTCGTAGTGAGACAACTCCTTTCTACTGTTGGACAATAGTGCTGGGAACCATTAGCAGCCCAGATAGTCAGCTATTAAGGAAAGAACATGATGTTTTAGGGTTGCAGGAGAGAAACAGAGAAGACTCTAACAGGAGATGAAAAGCCAGTGGTTTTGAGTAAAATGGATACAATCAAGGTGGGGACGAGCAGAATTGCTCACGTATCCACTGGGGTGTAGGGACTGTCTCACATAAAAAGGTAAAGATTCATTATTGCCAAATTACTCTTTGTATAGGAAAAAAGGTTTAACAATTCTAGCTCACCTCCCCTGTGACTGCAGCACTCAAAACTCACAAACACGCTCTGTGGGAGGCAGAAATCTAAGATGACCCCCGAGATTCCTGTCCCCTGGTACACATGCCTTGCATAATCCCCTCTTTGAGTGTAGGTGGGAGCAGTTAATATTATGGGAGATCACCCTGAGTTCACCAAATGGGAGACTGTCCTAGGTGGGTGGGCCTGACCTAATCAGGCAAGCACTTTAAAAGGAAGCCTCCAGGGGGCCTCGGTGGCTAAGCTGGTTAAGTTGGTTAAGTGTCTGCTAGGGTCAGGATCTCAGGGTCCTGGGACTGTGCACACACACCCCCCCCAATCCCATGGACTTGGCCCCCAAGGAGTTTTACTCAAATCACCCATCAGCATTTTACTCTACTACCATGCTCTGATCCCTTAACTGCACAGAACCCCTGAGAGACCGACAAGTTTAGGCAGGGCCAGCAAGGACCCTCGCCAGCACAAGGCAGATACTGAAGACCAGATCTCCACCCAAAGGCCAAAAATTTGTCATTATCCATGTGTCAGGGGGAATGCAGAGGCCAAAGGCTTGAGCAATGGAAGCCTGAGTAAGACACAAAGGGCCCACAGCGGCCACGGGGCTGAATGCAAACAGGCCCATGAGGGGACCCACCTCAGAATACCCATAAGCCCGAGCTGACCAAGGGGCTACTTACAACTAGGCACAGGTACCAAAAATGAAAATTTCTATACATCCTCATACCTCCTCACCTGCCCCTCTTAAGTGCAGCACCCCCACAACCTCCTCTTGGCAGACAGTCTCTCCTTTGCTCCCCGGCCGTGTATTCAGTACACTTCTATCTCCTTAAAAATAAAACATTTAAGAAAATTTTTTAAAGTTAAAAAAAAAAAAAATGAGGCCTCAGAAGCCTCAGAGGCTCTCCCAGTGGCCTGGAGAAAGCAAACGCCATGTTATCTGAGGAGGGGCCACACGGCAATGGATTCCTGAGAATCCCCAGGAGCCGAGAAAGGTCTCCAGCTGGCAGCCTCTAACTGATAACCAGTAAGAAAATGGGCCCTTGGTCATACAGTCACAAGGCAATTAATTACTCTGTCAACACCAGGGAACTTGAGGGGCGCCTGGGTGGCTCAGTTGGTTAAGTGTTTGCCTTCGGCTCAGACCATGATCCCAGGGTCCTGGGACTGAGCCACAGGTCTGGCTCCCTGCTCAGTAGGAAGCCTGCTTCTCCCCCTCCCATGCTTGTGCTCTCTCTCTCTCGAATAAATAAATTAAATCTTTTTAAAAAAAAAAGAGTCTGACTATTGATTTCAGCTCAGGTCCTCATCTCAGGGTCACGGAGCTGAGCTCCAGTTTGAGCCCCTCCCTCAGTACGGGGTCTGGTCTCTCCCACTCCCTCAAATAAATCAATTGTTAAAAAATAAAAATAAAAACAAGAAACAGCCAGGAATTTGGAAGAGGACCACAAGCCTCAGTTGAGACCCGCCTCTGCCCATCCATTACTTTTCAGTCTGGTGACAAACTCGCTAACACGTACCCAGACTCCTGCCCCACCGACACTGCAAGACAATGAATGTGAATTGTTTCAGGCTCCTAAGTTGGTGGTAATTTTTTACACAGCGGGAAGAAACTAATATACCTGCATATCAAAAGACCCTAAAAAAAACCTAGGCAAAGCCTTCAGCCAGGTCTTGTCTTGGCTCACATAAGAACTCAGACAGACCTGCTTTGCTCCCAAGGGCTTTGAAACAAAAACCACAGACCAAAGTGGAAAATAGAAATGTATTTAGCAGACTGGAGAAAAAAAACAGAATTAGAAGTTTCAATCGGGGCACCTGGGTGGCTCAGTGGGTTAAAGCCTCTGCCTTTAGCTCAGGTCATGATCTCAGGGTCCTGGGATTGAGCCCCACGTCAGGCTCTCTGCTCAGCAAGGAGCCTGCTTCCTCCTTTCTCTCTGTGCCTGCCTCTTTGCCTACTTGTGATCTCTGTCAGATAAATAAATAAAATCTTAAAAAAAAAAAGTTGTTTCAATCTAGTCAACATTTTTTATCTAAAATCCAATGTGAGGATAAATCAGCGTCTATCATTATAGCCCAAATTTCCTACTGTAATGTGAGAAAGCATACCTCATTGCACCTTCTTTCCAAATATGATCCTATCCTACTAAGTGATGGCCCGAAGATAAGCGTTAAGTGTTTAGCTAAAGTGATATACTTTTGTTTGTAAAATTCACAACATGAGGTTTCTTTACACTCCTAATAGCAGAAACCCACTTCTGTCATTTCCTATTGGGTAATAATTGGGAATATGTAAAACTGGCTCTAAAACTTGCTTAAACAGCGCAAGGTTAGAAATGACATACACTGCCCATCGGTAAGATCTGATGGAGTAAACAAAGGCAAGTCTATGCTCCAGAATGATGTGTAATCACTGAAAAGAGGCAGTAATACATCTGATTTTACAATCATTTTCAAGATAGAATGAAAACCTAAAGAGGTAAGATAATGTTTATAGGATGTTACCATCTGAGTTTAAGTCTGTATACACTTTCTTCCATGTGAATAAATATCTGTATAATATTTATGAGAACCCAATACTAAGTTAAGAAACAGAAGTGGGAGAACTATTTTTTACTCTTTACTTTTTTAAGATTTTATTTATTTATTGGACAGAGAGAGGTCACAAGTAGGCAGAGAGGCAGGCAGAGAGAGAAGGGGAAGGAAGCAGGCTCCCCGCCAAGCAGAGAACCCAATGCGGGGCTCGATCCCAGGACCCTCAGACCATGACCTGAGCCGAAGGCAGAGGCTTTAACCCACTGAGCCACCCAGGCACCCCTACTGTTTACTTTTTGGTTCTTTTGAATGTTGTATTGTGTGTGTGTGTATCATCTATTTTTCTACAACACTCATTTTTTAAAAAGAGTAAGCCAACTTCAGAAAAACCTTTGCTTTTAAGAAATATACAGACTGTCTTCAAAACCTTAACACAAGTTACTGTTCTAATCTCGTTCTACTCAATTATTTACGTCACTATAAGAAAATAAAGTCTTTCCCCTGTAGATCCTGGTGATTCATCTAACAACCCTGATCGTCTCCAGAAAGTTTATGTATATTTATGTGCAAAAAGAGAGAGCTCAGGTGCCCCTATCTCACCTCGTGAAGATGGGATGAGGGCTTGGTGACTCGCCCAGCAGCTCCTGAAGGCAGACTCATAGGGCAGGACACAAGGGCTCTACATGGATGAGTTTCTCAACCTCCTGTCCCTCGACTACCTGGTATGTGGCCACTGACCAGGACTTCCAATTGGCCCCATGTCACCCATTTGATAGGGCACAGACACTGAATGTCAACAGAGCAAGTGAAGAAACCCCCAGCCAAGATGTAAGCCGTCACACTACGGAGGACAAGGCTTACAAGTTCCTGTCATTTAAGGAGATGCCGTGAGACAAAGTAAAAAAAGGTTTCCTTGTAAAGCTGTGGAAGGAAAAACCATGCACAGGGCACAGACCACATGGAGACACGCAAGGACTGATGGCCACATGACCACAGAGGCAGCTTGGGAGCGATACTTCTACAAACCAAAGAACACCAAAGATTCCTGCCAAATGCCAGGAGCTAGAAGAATCTAGAAAGGATTCTCCCCCTACCAAAAAAAAAAATAAAAAACCAAAAATAAAAACAAAAAATAAAGGATTCTCCTTAACAGGTTTCAGAAGGAAGCACGGATGCCCTGGCTTGATTTTGGACCTCTAGGCTCCAGAGCCGTGGCACTTTTCTGTCATTTTAAGCCAAAGTGTGGCCCTTTTTTACTATTAAATGGCAGTCCTCAGAAACAAATACACTGACAAAAAGTCTCCTTGAGTCTTCACTATCCCATTCCCTAAACAGATAAAGAATAAAAAAGAAAAAGTGCTCAACATCACTGGTCACCAAGGAACTGCACTAGAACAGTAATGACAGACATTTCGTACTCCTCCAAAAGACTCACAACACAAAGTGAGGGAGGGCGTGGGGGACCCAGAGTTCTCAGCCACTGTGCGGGGCCACATAAATGGGAGCGTCACTTTGACAATTCTTCCTAAATTAAATACACGTCTATCCTATGACCTGGCAATTCCACTCCTAAGTATTTACCCAAGAGAAATGAAAATACAGGTCTACAAAAGGACTTCTATAAGCAATCTTATAATAGTCAAATACTGAGAACAACCCAAAAGTCCATAATCTGAAAAATGAACAGCCTGTGGCATATCCATACAATGACCTCCTGCTCAGCCACAAAAGGGAATCATCTACGGGCTCCCACAATGACCTTCTGAGCATTCTATTAAGCAAAAGAAGCTAGTCTCAATAAAACAGAGATTGCTGGGGGCGCCTGAGCGGCTCAGTGGGTTAATCCTCTGCCTTCAGCTCAGGTCATGATCTCCGGGTCCTGGGATTGAGTCCCACATTGGGCTCTCTGCTCAGCGGGGAGCCTGCTTCCCCCTCTCTCTCTGCCTGCCTGCCTACTTGTGATCTCCCTCTCTCTGTCAAATAAATAAAAAAATAAAATCAAAAATAAAACAAAGATTGCTGGATTCTGGTTTTTAAAAATAAACACGGGTTAAAGATTTTATTTAAATAACTATTGAGGAGGAAACCAGTAAGGTGTTGCAACCGATTAGAACAACAATCCAAACAAAGCCACATTTTTATTTATTTTTTAAGTGAATTTTTTTTTTTTTTTACAGAGAGCGAACACGCACGTGTGCACGCACATGAGCAGGAGGCAGGCAGAGGGGGAGAGAGAGGATCTCAAATAGACGCCGAGCTGAGCACAGAGCCCAATGTGGGGCTTGATCTCATGACCCCCGAGATCAAGACCTGAGCCGAAATCAAGAGTTGTATGCTTAATCAACTGGCACCCCTTAAGACTTTTTTTTAGAAAGATTTTATTTATTTATTTGACAGAGAGAGACAGGGAGAGAGGGAACACAAGCAGGGGAGTGGGAGAGGGAGAAGCAGGCTTCCCGCTGAGCGGAGAGCCCGATGCAGGGCTTGATCCCAGGACCCTGGGATCATGACATGAGCCAAAGGCGGGTGCTTAACGACTAAGCCACCCAGGCGCCCCAAGACTTTTTAAGTAATCTCTCTACCCAACGTGGGGCTCAATCCACCATCCTGACATCAAGAGTCACACACTCCACCCACTGAGCCAGCCAGGTGCCCTACAGTCACATTTTAAAATCAGAATATTGAAATGAATGTATGAATCAAAGCAAAACTGGATCCTTCTACACTGGAGAAGGAAGTCGATAAAAGCTCTACTGGAAATAGTTTACCTGAATATCCGTAAGAACTATTTCTAGTTTATTTTCTGTTGCTGAGGTAGGTGTACAACACAACAATCCAGTATTTGTATACTGATCATTGCGAAATGATCATCGCAGTAAGTCTAAATGATTCCATTTACAGTAAAAGAACAGACAAAACTAAGATGACAGAAGTCACTGGGAAAAGGGGGCAATGCCTGGAATGTTCTGAGTGATGGGAATGTTTATACCCTGTTTCGGGTGTTAGTTACCAGGGTCTGTACAATTACTAAAACTCAGTAAACATTTAAGATGTTGTACTTTAATTAAAAGGCAGGGTACAATATAATACTTGAATCAGGCAAGAATCATCAACGGACACTAAAACAGTAAGGTAAAAGTTGGGGAACGGGGGTTCAGTGGGTGAAAAACCCAAACTGGGTGGCTCAGTGGGTTAAAGCCTCTGCCTTTGGCTCAGGTCATGATCTCAGGGTCCTGGGATCGAGCCCCGCATCGGGCTCTCTGCTCAGCAGGGAGTCTGCTTCCTCCTCTCTCTCTCTGTCTGCCTCTCTGCCTACTTGTGATCTCTGTCAAATAAATAAATAAAATCTTTAAAAAAAAAAAAAAAAACAAGTTGGGGAACAGGCCATTTGCTTGATGCCAAAGCATAGTGCCTCAAGGGAAAAATCCACCTGCTCCGTGGTCACCCAAGGGACCCGACACAGCAGCATTCCGAGCAGGACAATTCTTATGTGCTTTACGACACAATGCAATAGGAATTAGCATCCCGTATGAAACAGCCTTGCCAAAATGTAGGACTTGAATCGAATCAAGCCTCTAGACCAAACTGTCAGCATCCAGAAAGTAGAAGGAACAGAGAACAATCCAGTGACACCAGGAAGAAAATCAGAAAAATGCAGAATGTAGGATATTCTACAAGACAAGCGGTTTGGACTCATAGTATCACTGAGGGGTGAGTTGGGGAGGTGTAAGAAGATTGTTCTAGATGAAAAGAAACTAAGCCAAATAAAAAGCCAAATGTGGACGTCTGGCTGGCTCAGTAGGTAGAGCACAGGAATCTTGATCTCAGGAGCATGAGTTCAAGCCTCACACTGGGCAAAGAGGGGGAAAAAAAGGCCATAAAAGGGGCAGTGGTGGGCTCAGTCGGTAGAATGTGAGACTCTTGATCTTGGGGTTTGAGCCTCACAATGGGAGTAGCGATTACTTAAAAATTCTTTTTGTTTTAAGGCCATAAAAGCTCTTTGGGGACAAATGGGAAAATTCAAATCTGGGAACCAGATACTTGATATTACACAATTATTATTAATTTTTAAGGTGTGATACCAGTATCATAATTATATAGGAGAATGTTCCCATACTTAGGGAATGCATGCTACAGGCTTAAGTATTTAAAGGCAAGATGTCATGAAATCTAGAACTTACTTTCATAATAGAGAAAAAAATTTTATTTACATAGACTTATGTACAACATAAGAAATGGCACAGTGCTAGGCATCAGGGAAATACAAATCAACACCACAATGAGACACCACCCCACACCAGTCAGAATGACTAAAATTAACAAGTCAGGAAACAACAGATGTTGGCAAGGATGCGGAGAAAGGGGAACCCTCCCACACTGTTGGTAGGAATGCAAGCAGGTGCAGCCACTCTGGAAAACAGCATGGAGGTTCCTCAAAGTGTTGAAAATAGAGCTACCCTATGACCCAGCAATTGCACTACTGGGTATTTATCCCAAAGATACAAATTCAGTGATCCGAAGGGGCACCTACATCCCAATATTTATAGCAGCAATGTCCACAATAGCGAAGAGCCCAGATGTCCATTGACAGATCAATGGATAAAGAAGATATGGTGTATACATATGCATATAAAATGGACTATTACTCAGCCATAAAAAGAAAAATGATATTTTGCCACTTGCAATGACAGGGATGGAACTAGAGGGTATTATGCTAAGTGAAGTAAGTCAATCAGAGAAAGACAATCATCATATAATCTCACGCATATGTGGAATTTAAGAAACAAAACATGATCATAGGGGAGGAAAGGAAAAAATAAAACAAGAGGAAATCAGAGAGGGAGACAAACTAAGAGACTCTTAATCACAGGAAATGAACTGAGGGTTGCTGGAGGGGCGGTGGGTGGGGAGATGGGGTAACTGGGCACCTGATGGAATGAGCACTGGGTGTTACATAAGACTGATGAATCACTGACCTCTAACCTCTGAGACCAATAATACATTATATGTTAATTAATTTAAATTAAAAAAAAGAAATGCTCAAAAATTTTTTAAAAAGGGAGAGTGTTGATACAGAATATATGGGTGTTCATTGTATGTTATTCCAATCTTCTGTATACTTAAATGTTTCATGTCTAAACGTAATGTGGCACCTTCCTGAAACAGAAAAATGACATTAGCAGAAAAGCTGGTAAAATACGAATTAAGTCTACGATATAGTGAATATTCCTGTACTAATGCAAATTTCCCAATAAAGATACCATGGTTTTATAAGATGTCAACATCAGGGCAAGTTGGATAAAGGGCGCTCCCTTTACTATCCCTGGGAATTTTCTTTAAATCTGAACTCATTCCAAAATAACAAGTCCTTAAGAAGTGGCAACCGGTATGTAAAAGCTAAAAGTATTTTACTTTATTTTATTTTAGTATGTATATAATTGAACAACTTCAAGATCCGATTTCTACAACAATGACCTTCCACACATCTCTACCTTGGCACAGACTCCAAACAGGAAACACGTTTCCACGGGATCACGTTATCGGGCAGAAGGGAAGCACATCCACACCCACGGCCCGGACACCAGTGCCGAGGGGTCAGACAGGGGCCTCGGTCCTTGAAGGAGGGTGACGCCGCCATCTGGGCAGCGGCCACTCCGTTCTCCTGGCTCCGGGAGCTTCCCTTATTGCAGTAGAGATGGGGGCTGCGCCGTCTGCTTGTGCAGCACTGACTGCAGAACTGCAAAGAGGAGGAAGCAGCAGCATCAGTGACAGGTCTGGCCCGGTGTGCAGAGGCCCAGCTGGCCCACAGCCCTCCAGCCGCGCCCACCTCTGCAGGCAGAAGCACACCCACCTAGCGGCCACCTCCGCGGATGGACATTTGTGCCAAGCTTGGGGCACCTTAAAAGCTTTTCATGCATATTATCTCACTTAATCCTGGCGGCTGGTGCTAGACCTCGTCTTACAAAACACTACGGGACACCCGCCCCCAATACCACCTTCGCTGAGTTAGAAACACTTCACCCAAAGGTCCCTCTTTATCCACAGGAGATCCTGGTGCCTCTCCCTCTCCAGACACGCTAACATCCGACTCGCTCCAAAGCCAGCTCTTGGCTTCCTGGAAGCCCTGGACAAGCTACAACCACTCCTTCCCTCAAAATTTCTGCAGTCCCTCCACGGTGAAGTGAAGGATGTGACTGAAATCCAAGCAAAACTTGACAACTTTCTGGACCGTGTGGTGGGTAAGAGCCCTGAACATGGAGTCCCATGGCTGCTGTGCAGTGTCTGCCCCACCGGTACCACTGTGTGGCCCTGGCCAGGCTCCTCACCCTCTGAGCCTTAGTGACTCATGTGGAAAAGGGAGATGATCTCACTATGTACCTTGCAGGGTTGTTTGAAGACTAAATGAATGCCTGCCGCAGGACAAGAACTCAGTGCGTGGTAACTACTACCCTTATGCCTTGTATAGGCAGCCTCCATGTTTTCACTCTTGTTTTTTTAAAATTGTTTTCTCGGGGGTGCCTGGGTGGCTCAGTGGGTTGAGCCTCCGCCTTTGGCTTGGGCCGTGGTCTCAGGGTCCTAGGATTAAGCCCCACATCGGGCTTTCTGCTCGGTGGGCAGCCTGCGTCCCCCTTTCTGCCTACTTGTGATCTCTCTCTCTCTGTCAAATAAGTAAGTATCTTTTTAAAAATATTTAAAAATGTTTTCTCTATTAGTCCTGGAATTTGGGGCACAGAGGGCCATTTTAGGGGGTAAGGAAAATTCTTGAAATTTCCCCAAAATGAGGTCTATCAGATGAGGATCTTCAGAATGAAAGAGACTGTCTAGGTTCCCAGGAGGGTAGGGATCATGAACCTATGCGTGTTCCGTGTCTTGCCACCATTTTATAAACACACATCCATTATACCACAGCCACAGCATGTACATCTTGCAAAACTAGACTTGCCTAAAACACAGAAGATGAGACTTCACTGATTTTTTTTAAAGTAAACTCTACCTCTAATGTAGGGCTCGAACTCACGACCTCAAGATCAACCAGAAGAACCAGCCAGGTCCCTGAGGACTGAGACTTTAGAACAGCAGTAATCATCATGAAAAATGTATCCTGCATGAAGAGCAGAGAGGGACAAAAGCCCACCTTCCTAAGAGCTGGGGTTTAGGCATCAAATCTCAAGAGAGAACTCAAACCTAACAGTGAAGCAAGAGGAACTCTGGGCAGCGCCTTTACTTAGGCTCAGAAAGCCTGAATGACTAGAATGAAGTCAGCAAAATGCCTGATTGGCTGCCTTCCACCCCAGCATCGCAGCTCTTACCACCACCTTTGTGCCCTGGTGGGGCTGAGGGCAGTTTCGGGGCCTCTGGCCTCATCTCCCCCAGCCATACAGGAGGAAAAGCAGCACCAGAGAAAAGCTGGCCAGGCCTACATTTGGAAGGAAGAGAGAGGAAAAGCCCGTCTTCCTGCGCAGACTTGGAGCCATGGCTGCGTATCAATCAGTCACTACCTTAAGTATGACAGTTTGGGTCCCGATCCACCTGCCAGGCAGCAGGGAGACTGTGCATCTCCCCGCGCCAAGCAGAAACAAAGTGCACCTCTCCGAATGACATCAGCAATACGCAAGCATATGATTACATGACATTCAACCTCGTGAGAATATACTCCCTTTGCCAACTTCTTGCAATCTTCCTGCAGAGTCACGGTCAAGGAGAGAATTTCTAGTATTGCTGGTTTCCCATTAACACCTCCCTGACCCTCAGTAATCTTCTTAAAGCCCTACACTCAGAGACTGAGACCGGCACCAGTTTCTAGCAGGAAGACTCTTCTGTGGTCTCCTTATTAGGGTTACCTTCTATTTTACAGCAACTGACGATAATGTCCATTTATGTTAGACATATATTTCCCTTTTTAAGTACATCTGCAGCTTTAAAGGGGGGGGGAGACTAGGAAAATAGTAGATTTCTACACGGTAAAAACATAACACACTTTCTTGCCTACTGCTATAGCCTCTTGTCAAATCCAGTAGCCTAGAACCACACTGACCACTTAGTCAGCCCCTAGCCACATGTGACTACTCTATAATTACTATGTGATGATACTCAAATTAATTACACTTAAACACAACTGAACATTCAGTTCCTCAGTCTTACCAGCCACGTTTCAACAGCCACATGCAGCCCACAGCTGTCACATCCAACCACACAGCTGCAGAACATCTCCTCTGTTGCAGAAAGCGCCACTGGACAGCATGAGCCTAGAATGCCACTCCCAGCTCGCTGGCTACTCACCTGGAGGTGCTACTAGAAGGCCTGGTTTCTCCCCAAGCAGCGGACGCTTTGCATGCTTGGGGCGGGGGCATCCCAAAGGAGCAGGTCTCTTGGAGGGGGCTGCTGGGAGCAGGGGAGGGGCAAACAGAACTTTGGGGCTGCCCAGTCCTGCAGAGAATAAAAAAACAAAACATAAACCAGAAGATACATGATGAAGCTGATTTCAGCTGCTCCCACAAAGGAACTTTTCCTTAATCTTTAGAGAAGGGCTGAGCAGGGAGCACCTGCCACACACACAAATCTCAACTCCTCTGAGCTCTACTACGCCTCCTCTGGGCCCAGACTAGGCCTCAGTGCTTATCCAGGGCCTGGCAAACTAGAGTCTAGGGGCCAAAAGTCAGCCCGCCGTCTGTTTTGGTACAACCTATGAGCTGAGATGGTTTTCTCATTTTTAAATAATTATGCTTTCAATGATTATAGAAGTACATACACAATATCCTTAACTTTGCTTCTTGGCCTGTAAACACTAAAAATAACATATTTACTATTTGGTCCTTAAAGTTTGCGAACCCTTCATCTAGTCCATGTGTGCGTGCATGTGTGTCTTGACATCCCGGTTCTCCACCCTAACCTTTCCACAAGTGGGATTTGTTCCAAATGTTCTGTTTGACACTTGGAATGTATTTTCTCAGACATCAAACATTTTCCCAGACAGGTCATAAAGGCAGATCTGTAACATACCTGAAGCACTCTGTTCCTAAGAATCTAACATCCGTCCCCCCAGAACATCAGCCTGGACATGGTCCTGGGGGTCTCCCACATGGCCTAGCACCCTGTCACTCTCTCTCGGGCAGTCAATCTGCCCTGGTGTCCTCACCCTGTTGAACAGGGCATTTATTCCCCCAGTTCATGCCAAGGCCCTGAAGCAAGCACCTAGCCCTTTCTGAGGTCTGAAAGAATTTTGTTTTTAAACTTTTAGCAAGGATGAGAAGCAACTCAGAGCAAAAAGAGCTCCCCCTGAGCCTTTCTTTTAACTCACTGGCTTCTCACAGGAACCAGGTGTAAGAATGCCCAGGGTGGACCAAGGGACTGGGCTGAAGCACAGGGGAGAGTGGTTAAGTACAGCAGAAGGAAAGGAACAAGCACAGGGCAGCAGGAGAGCCCCAGTTGTGACAGGAACAGAGGAGACTTGGAACTACACTCCCAATCATCCCAAAGGTCACCAGGTCAGAAAGGGAGGGGGCTCAGAAACATTCACCCCTAGGGCTGTGGATATTCAACACAGACTGACTTTGCTCATAAAAGACATACACATGTACAGCGACTAAAGCAAAAGGACACATTCTCTCTATTTTGATCCACAGTAATAGCGAAGGTGGAAATATTGTGCTCATAAGGTTTTTGACTAAAATGATCCCTGCTCACATGAAAGACCAAAGCAATATTTGACTCTTAGACACAAATGCATCCAAGGTCCAAGTTTTATTTAAGGCCCAGGAGAAAAGCCACCTTTCTATGAAGACTTCACTGCCAACTTTTGTCTTTAACATGGCAGACTGAAAACATGCTCTCATCCAGCTTCTTCTCTGCTCCCACTGTTAACACACAAGGAACACAGGAGAGGGGACAGAGCGTACCAACAATTATTTGGAAGATGAGAACAGAAGGAGTGGGACTGCATTCCAGGTGCCTACAGAGGAGTTAAAACTCTTTAACCTCGGGGCGCCTGCGGGGGCACAGTCAGTTAAGTGGCTGACTCTTGATTTCCGCTCAGGTCATGATCTCGGGGTCGTGGGGTTGAGCCCTGTGTGAGGCTCCCCACTCAGTGGGGAGTCTGCTTCTCTCCCTTCCCCTCTACTCCTCTCCTGTTCGCGCATGCTCAATCTCTCTCTCTCTCTCTCAATAATAAAATAAGTCAAGTCTTAAAACAAAACAAAAAAAAACCCTCTTTACCTTCAAGAGGAAGGAAAGGTTCAGATATCAGCCACCCAGGAACCAGAGGCATAATGGACACTGAGCTTGACTGGAACTTGGTACCCCAAGTGGTCAGCGCCACACCCAAGTCTCCTCCCAGAGGGAAGAGATGGATGTCTGATGAACAGGCTTGAGCGGCAGGATCCAGTCTGGCTGGAAGTGAGTCAACCCTGGGCATTTTCAGTTATGTAAGCCAGTCAGGTCTCCTTGTTTTAAGCTGAGTTAGGTCCCTGTCACTTACAATGGAAGGAGTCCACAGTAATACAACCTCATTTTAGGCAGATGTCAGATACTATTTATGCCAACTACTCAGAAAAGCCTGGAAAACACTATGGAATTCAGAGTGCATATTAAGGGAACTCCGTTTAAGCAATCCTCAATGTGGCCACCAACCTTGATAAGAAAGCTCCTCTACACGTCCCCCATGTTAGAACTTAAGCAATTCACTCAAGAGAAATGGCACCCACTGAAACCCCAGATGTCTCTTCTGGTCTTCTGAAATCTTAGCATTCGCTGAGACTATGCCAAAAGGCACTGCAACTGTTCTCAACGGTCTGCTTTCTCACAGCCTTGCGTGTAGAGGCAGCAGAGCCACCGTGAGCTCTTACTCCTGGAGGGAAGCACTGACCTGGTGGTGGAAGGAGACCCCCTCCCGGTCTGTCCCCTAACAATGGGGACTTGGCAGGAAGTGGGGGATGAGGGCCTGAGAAGGGGGGCTTTCCAGGGGTTGGAAGAAGTGGAGGCGGCTTGCACATGACAGGGGTATTCCTTCCTTGAAATGAGGAATGATCACTGGTAGCCAAAGACTCGGGTGTCTCAAAGCCTGGAAAAATGAAGAAAATGAACAGTCACCAGAAGTCTGTTGCAGAGGCTCGAGCTGCAAAAGGAACAATTTGGGGAAGTCAAAGATGATCGTAATTTTTCTGACTTAGAGGTTTCTACGATCAGGATCAAAGAGAAACAGGATGTTAACTAGACTTGTTGCGGTCACCATTAGATGATATATACAAATATCAAATCATTATGTTGTATACCTGAAAGTAATAGAATATGTCAATTATACTTAATCAATTAATAAATGACATAAGCACTCAGGGGAAAAAATCTAAAACAATTGGGTTTCAAGTTTATGAGCCCCCCACAACCTGAGAAGGAGGTACAAAAAATGTACAAAAATAAAATACATTTCAGGGCACCTGGGTGGCTGAGTCGGTTAAGGGTCTGCCTTCAGCTCAGGTCATGATCCCAGGGTCTTGGGATCGGGCCCTGTGCAGAGACGGGAGTCTGCTTCTCCCTCTCCCTCTGTGCTCTCTGTCTCAAATAAATACATAAAATCTTAAATAAAATACATTCTACATTTTATAAGATGAACAATTTCTTTAAAGCTTTAACATGGCCCTAAAAGTGTAGCTATGTTTCCCCACAGGGACAAGTGATTATTATTTTCCTCTCACCTACTCAACTCAAAACAAATAAACTGAAAAGTCACCATTTTAACGAGTTTGGCTCATACCTGGAATGCTCTTTACAATCTTCAAGATTAGGAACTACTTCTTTATGTTTACCATACACTTAAAAATAATCTAGGGGCGCCTGGGTAGCTCAGTGGGTTAAAGCCTCTGTCTCCAGCTCAAGTCATGATCCCGGGGTCCTGGGATCGAGCCCCACATCGGGCTCTCTGCTTCGTGGGGAGCCTCCTTCCTCCTCTCTCTCTGCCTGCCTCTCTGCCTAGTTGTGATTTCTGTCAAATAAATAAAATATTTAAAAAAAAATCTACAAATGTATCAATTAATAAGCTGAAACTTTTAAATCACAAAAGTAAACTGACAGGGAACAGAAACTATTTCCCACCTGTCCATCTATATATAGAGAAGTCATCCTATTTATACGTAAGAATCTGATTCAGAAGGAAATTTAGCTTCAAAAAAAAGCATTTTAGTCTAAAAAGGTTACACATTAAAAAACTATGTAATTCCTGTGTTGAATATGTTCCTATCAGACACCTTTATATTACAGAAGTATAGTCTCTCAATTAAATAAAGAATTCTTAGTTTTACTTTCACATATGGATTTGCAGAATAGGATTTCCTGGTGTTTAAAATGGGGAGGGAAAACAGACAGTGCCAAATACCTTCCAGTTGCCCTTTCCTGGTCTTCAGGTAGTCAATGAGCAGATTCAACTCATTCCCATACAAATGCATTCCCTCACTCAACAGGAAGAGGAGGTGCTGAATGCCCGAAGGGACGGAGTAGCTGGTCAGGCGCTCCCGGGCCAGGAAGTCATCCACCAGATCTCCAGCCTGTAAAGCAATTCCAGCACGTTCCTGCTGCTCCCGTTTAGAGAAAAATCTCCTGTATTCTTTAGCAACCAGCTCCAGGGCATCTTCCAGGGGCATATGACGATGTACTAGGGACGAGAAAGAGCCTGCTTTATATCAAATGGGTGCCCTGATTTCTTTTAAAATCAGAAAATAACATAGTTAATCCAACTACATGTTGTTTAAGGTGTGTCAGCTTTCAGGGCGCCTGGGTGGCTCAGCGGGTTAAAGCCTCTGCCTTCGGCTCAGGTCATGATCCCGGGGTCCTGGGATCAAGCCCCGTATGGGGCTCTCTGCTTAGCAGGGAGCATGCTTCCCCCTCTCTCTCTGCCTACTTGTGATCTCTGTCAAAATAAAATCTTAAAAAAAAAAAAAAAAAAAAAAAGCTGTGTCAGCTTTCAGTACAGATGTGACTGTCTACTGATCCAACTGGCCTGAGACCCTCCAAAGCAGGTGCCTATCGATTTCAAAATCAAAACATTACGTTGTTTCAAAATTGTAACATGTGCAGCTTGATTTACCTTTTCCATACAGACCCGCTTTTCCTAATTGTACAGCTTCACGCTATACTGAGAAAGACAGAAAGAGAATGGAAATAGGTGCCATGTGTATCAATGGGAATTCTTAATGCTAAACAAATCTAGCCTAAAAAAAGACAGGATGCAACTTCACCCATCTCTGGCTACTGGGAATGTTAAAGGGAGGGAAAAAAACTCCCAAAAATGAAGGTGTTTGATTTGGTTCCAGCAATCCAGGTGAATAACTTGAGACAAAAGTGATTCACAGAAGAAACAAGTAGAAGCAAAGAACAGAGACTTCAAAGAAGTGAGCAGGTGAGACACGGGGCTACTGGTTTTCATTACACACGTTTTAGTGTTAATCTCTTCACTCTGTATATGTAATACTTTGATAAAAGGCAGACAGACACACAGACATGTGGTGCAGGACTTCTAGGCTCTGTCGCTCGCTGTAGGCTGAGGAGTAACCCACAATCCTCTGCATGGCTCTGCAGTCTTTAGCTCAGGCCTCTGGGATCTTAAATCATGTTAAAAGCCTTTCCAGGTCAGGTCAGGAGTGCTCCAGGCCCTAAATACTACATATAAAATAAATTCTAGACACTAGGAATGGCTTTTACATAACTTAATGGCTGCAGTCAATGCATAGGTGTCTCCTAATCTCTCCTGGGTTTACCTACTGAGAATAAGACTTCATAAAAGTTTCATTTTAGATGAGAGGCCCCTACCCTGTCTTCCATGTATCACATCTGAACAAATTTAGGATCCAAGGGGCACTATGGAGCTACAGTGGAAATGATGGTATTTGGTTAAATCTTAAAATGTTTATTAGGGTTACATTTAGGAAGAAATATGAATGTATATTTGCCTACAGATGCTGAAGTTTCATTGTTTCACTGTCTTACATGTTTGTCTCAGCACCACGGGCTTCTGCATAATGGCTGCGTGCATGGTAAAAAACAACACTGTCAGAAATAATGCAACGTCAAAGAGAGGCCTACTTACTTTAGTGGTTATTTCCTCAATGATCTTGCATGAATGTAAACAGATGTGATTGGTCCTTGGCACAACCTGTTCAATTAAACTCCCCCACCCCCATCCCCAGGAAGGTGGGATTTGCAATTTCTGAGAGTATGCCTTTTCTTTTACACTTTGGTTTAATCTTATTTGTTTAAAATAAATTAGACATTTTCTATGTTGAGAAAAACCATTGTTTCACGCTCTTGGGAACAGTACTGAACCAGAGCTGGCTAGGTGGGTATAGGTCACTATACAGAAGCAAAGCAAATGGAATGGCCAGAAGACATCCTGGCATCCCCCAGATTATTGGGAAGCCAAGTGTTCCTCACTACTGTTTTTTCCAGACCCAACATTACAGCTGGATTATAGGACATCAGTCTGACACTGACTTCGGTGAAGGTCCCAGGAGCCACATGCAGGATATGAATTCAGCTACTAGTGCTCCACTCTGTATCTGCCTAGGGGAAAGGTCTCCCAACTCAGCAGTGAAAATCCTACAGTGCCAGGGTGACTCAAGCTGATAATGCAACTGTTGGAGAAGCCAGCCTGGCTGTTGCCTACCTGAGCAGAGGAAGGAAGCAGGGCTGGCCTGCCTCTCGTGCCTGGTGCGCACGAGGAACTCAGGAAGTGTGGACTGCAGAACAGCACCAAGAGCTTCCACAGAGCCAAGAGGACTACAAAACCCAGATTCATCTGGGTCTGACTCCAGGGGAGCCGCTGAGGGGCCCTCCACAAGGCAAACTCTCCTCTCTGGAAGCAGCAACTCCACCCAGGAGGCAAATAGGAGGGTGGTCTAGGATGTATGCGTCTGCCTGAGGCTATGTATTTTAGGGTAGAGAAGGGCTCATTTTTGTGCACTCTCACGAGCCTAAGAATAATGAAATGTCTGAGGTATCACAACAGAGGCAAAGATGGCAAGAAGGGTAGTCTAAGAATGCATGAACATTTTAGACTTACCACGGAGGGCAAAAAAGATGGTGGTGAGATTTGGTCAAAACTTCTTCCACATAAGAGAACTGACTTGTTACATAATATTTTGGACAAAATATTCTGGATTCTTTTTTTTTTTTTTTTTTTTTTAAGATTTTATTTATTTATTTGACAGAGAGAGAGATCACAAGTAGGCAGAGAGGCAGGCAGAGAGAGAGGAGGAAGCAGGCTCCCCGCGGAGCAGAGAGCCCGATGCGGGGCTCGATCCCAGGAACCTGAGATCATGACCTGAGCCGAAGGCAGCGGCTTAATCCACTGAGCCACCCAGGCGCCCCAATATTCTGGATTCTTAAATAAGAAGCAATAAAGATGATTTAAGCTTCAATTACCCTAATACACAGGAGAGTACTTTGTGATACCTATTCAAGTCACCATTTACTCAACTAGATCAAGGTTAGTTACTGACAAATAAGAACCTTTGAAGAATACCAGCATATGAAGAAAAACTATTATATTTCTAAAGCAGTATCCATTTTAAATGATAGTTCTAGATTGAGCTAAACTTACTTTTGATAGACTCATGAAGTATAATTACAGTGCAAGAGGAAAGTTTTACATTAGACTGTTCAACAAGAATGCAAAATGGCGACCTATCATCCTTAACTTCCTGGAGCGCTCTGGTAAGACTTGACTCGGAGGAGAGGTGAATCATTTCCACCACAAGGCCGTGATCCTGTAACCGATGACCTATGCCTGTTGCATAATCCCTTTAAAAACAAAACAAAACAAAACACACATACCACACACACACACAAGAAAAAGGTAAGGTTATTGTCAATCAAACGAGGGGGGGGGAACCCTACATCACCAAGTGGTTGTTCCACAGATATTTTCATGACAAGTTTAAATAAGGTGTAAGATATTAAACTATTACTGTACTTGGGTAAGTGAAGTGGAAGATGCTGTAGTATTTTTTCAAAAATCATGCAGGCCCCACAACTTGTTTTCATTCTTAGGCACATTGAAAACATTCAGTAGAGGGGCGCCTGGGTGGCTCAATGGGTTAAAGCCTCTACCTTCAGCTCAGGTCATGATCCCAGGGCCCTGGGATCAAGCCCTGCATCCAGCTCTCTGCTCAGCAGGGAGCCTGCTTCCCCCCTCCCTCCGCCTACCTCTCTGCCTACTTGTGATCTCTCTGTCAAATAAATAAACAAATCTTAAAAAAAAATTTCAGTAGTATGTTATCCCTTTGATGGAATCAGTAAGAGAACTGGAGGCAAATCTAACCAAAGGAAGCTTACTTTTCTGAAAATGTGGTGTCCTTATATGGTAGACCATACACAGAATTTTATAAAAGAAGCAGAGCAGGTGAGAACCATGGTTTTGTGTAGCGTGATACACTGGCTAAGTAAGACAAACCCGGCCAGCATTTTTCAAGATGGACGCATTCAAATGTTCAATTAAAAGACCATGAAACAGGGGCGCCTGGGTGGCTCAGTGGGTTAAGCCTCTGCCTTTCGCTTAGGTCATGATCCCAGCGTCCTGGGATCCAGCCCCGCATCGGGCTCTCTGCTTGGCGGGGAGCCTTCTTCCTCCTCTCTCTCTCTCTCTCTCTCTATGCCTGCCTCTCTCCCTACTTGTGATCTCTGTCAAATAAATAAATAAAATCTTTAAAAAAAAAAAAAAAAGACCATGAAACAAAATATAAGATTGCTTGAAAGAACAGTAAGACTAGTATCTTCAAAAAAATTAGAGAATGCTCTCTACAGTTAGTTCCCGGGACAGACCAGTATTTGTTGAGGTCACTACAACTGTGACAATTCCTTGCTAACAAGTGCATGGATGAGGGACGCCTGGCTGGCTCAGACAGCAGTGTGTGTAACTCTTGATTACGGGGTTGTAAATTTAAGCTCCACGTTGAGGATAGAGTTTACTTAAGTAAATAAATAAACAAATAAGTAAATGTATAGCCAAACAAACACACAAAAAAGAGTAAACTCTTAGAGTAAACTCTAAGCTAGAGTTAGCCATCTCAGTCAACACCACCATCCCATAACCAAACTTGGATCAAACCCCAGAGTCCTCTTATCTCCCATTTTCTCAGCCTTGGGTCTTCAAGTCTTAGAGAACCTATCCCAGAACTCTCCTTTGGGTTTATGCTTCCCTTCCTGCCCAATACTTGCTTAGAAACCTGCACAGAAACTTAAAATCTCAAATGACATGATTCCCTGAAACCTCCCTGATTTACCTCCTTGGACGCTACAACAGTAGTCTGCTCTTCCTCTTATATATCCTCTGCTTAGAGCAGAACAACTCAGCGTATCACATCTTCCAATTGTTAGTTATGCACATGTTTTACCTAATCAGGCTGCATGTGGTACAAAAGAGGAACTGTCACTTAATTATCTGTATGTTCCTTGCTGAGCTTAGTACACATAACAGGTACACATTAAACACCATGTTCTGTGAATTAAAAATTAAAACGATGGCCAGAAAAATGCTTTCTAGGCAATTTAGGAACGTAAATGATGATTTCAGAGAACAAATTCAAGAGGAAAACAAGAAAAACAAGACATGGTTCATATTTACAGAATAACAGCCCATGAGTCAAAATTATCACAATAATTAAAAAAAAAGCCTATCACAACAATAATTCACGTTGGAGGACATGATTTGAAAACTCATTACTGGTTTGGAGTATAAAGGAATGAATTAGCCAACCAACGTATTACTACAAATCTTTCCGACATCCAAGTGACAACAGAGCAGGCAGCAAGGCCCAGTTCACAGACTCTGGCAGATGCAGCCTGCCCGCGGCCGAGGAGTTCCTAAGCTGCACCCGCCGAGGGTCCTAATCCATGGCTAAATGCCAGAACTGCAGAACACCGGGCAGAGGAGCGCTTTCCGAATACCACCCCAGATGGTGGGGGAGCAGAAAAGCAATCTCGAGGACTCCTCTCCCCCACACAGCACTGTACTCCAATCCACACCAGCCAGCCTGACTCTGGAGTTGGGACACTGGCAAGGGCATCAGGGTGCAGGAGTCAAACAGCCACTGGAGCCCATCACTGCTCTAGAAGAGCTACAAGGTGCTACAGATCTGATGTGATGCTTGCTACAAGTTCTAAGAAAGCCAATTTAGTCAAAGATTAATGCAGTTTCCCTGGCTGACGCAAATGACTGTAGCAAAGTTGCTAAATGCTGAGGGAAAACCAAGCCACTATGCATGCTGAGTCTTTACTGCCTCTGGTTCAAAACTGGTTTAAATTACCACATGATCAAATTAATCCAGGGCATGTCTGCTTGTCTTTCAATCATTAAAAGGAAATCCCATAATTTTCTAATGTAGAAGGAATTGGCCTCTCCACCCTCCCCATGCTGTGACTGACCTCATTTCTTCCAGGACGTTTTCTCCCAAGATCCAACCCAAATACCCTCCAAATGAGATGAAGCTATAATTTTGCTTTCACAAACTCTAACAGTAAAGATGCTATCTACAAACATGTTAGGTTTCTGTAAAGCAGGTATCACAGAATAAGAATTCTGAGTCATTTCAAGATTGTCGATTTTCACACAGAGTGAGAACACCAGTGCTGCCTTCATGCTGAGTTATGTTTTGTGCGTGCCTGGTCTCCTGTTCAGGAATGATTAGTTCTCATGTCTGAGTCTGCAGGATCACTCACTCAGCACCTAGCCTGGAGTAAGCACGCATGCCTCCCACCAACCATTTGTCAACATGCTCTTCGCCAAGCACTACGAAACCCGACAGATTCCAGAGACAATTATCATCACACATTAATTCTCCTGTCTGCCTTCAAGTGACAGCCAATGGTGCACAAGATCAGGGCACTATGCAGACCCAAAGGACGAGCTGGAGACAGTCAAGAGGGCAGGAGACCAGGCCAAAACAGGCCAAAAGTGGCTGGATGAGTTACAGGTGTTAAGTAGCCCATACAAGTTACAAATGTTATCAGCCTGCATGAGTTACAGATGGAGAAGAGGGAACGGACATTCCACATCGAAGGAAAAACAACAAGGACAAAGGCTGAAAGGAATTCAATAAGCAGTTAAGAAATGAGAGGAACCCA
Source organism: Meles meles (assembly GCF_922984935.1). NCBI lineage: Eukaryota > Metazoa > Chordata > Mammalia > Carnivora > Mustelidae > Meles > Meles meles. The sequence continues at coordinate 33,002,216 of NC_060084.1, read as the reverse complement.
TCTCTGAAATTATCAGTGAGGCCAACTTGTGGGTCCTACACTAGACTGTCAGCGCCCCAAAGCAAAGGTTTGTCTGTTACGTTCACTCAAGTACCCCCAGAGCCTAGGACAGTGCCCAGCACACGGAACCCAGCCTGAAAATAGCCTTGGTTTTTTTTTTTCCTGATTATGAAATCGATGGATACTCATTGTAGAAAACTCGAGCAATACAGAAAACTGAGTAAGAGAGTTAACATCAAAAAAAAAAAAGAGTTACCATCAGAAACCTCCCCAGCCACAGGATGGTAAACCCAACAGCACATTCTTGTAATTCCTAGAGCAGTGTTTTTTGGTTTTTTTTTTTAAAGATTTTATTTATTCATTTGAGAGAGAGAGCATGAGAGGGTAGAAGGTCAGAGGGAGAAGGAGATTCCCCATGGAGCTAGGAGCCCAATGTAAGACTTGATCCCAGGACTCCGGGGACCATGACCTGAGCCGAAGGCAGTCCCCCAACCAACTGAGCCACCCAGGAACCCCCTAGAGCAGTGTTCTAACAGCATTCCTGAGTCTTTCCATTCTCTTTTAGTGACTTATGCATATAAGGCTGAACACTTAATTATTCCATTTGTACACATTCTCGACAGGCTAAAAAAAAATAAATATACCTTTGCTCGTTGTTGATAGAAACAATAACACAATCTGAAGGCCTCTCTCGATCACGTTCTTTCTGAATCACTTGATAAAAGTGCTGGAAAAGCTGTTCCTTCCGAGTGTCCCTGCCACCAGCATCACCTGGAAAATATTGACGTGTTCATGCTCTTGCAAGGGCAAAAGCAATCACTGAAAGTTTTCAGGATTTTTTTTACAAAAGTGAAAATGGATGGCAACAGCTCTATAAGGAATAGATGAGGAAAACAGGAGGATCTCAGCAAGACTCTTACCGAACTGAGGGGACTGGGGCTGCTCGTCGTTCTCTTCGTGCCTTTTTGAATAATCAGCCACATTCCGCCGTAATTCTTTAACACTATTGGATGCATGAAAACATAATAGTTTGTGCAAACTGAGTTTCCCTCTAAATGTGTCCCCAAAAGCCAAGAAATAAACACCAGGTCGCCTGGCACAATGCGTATGCACCGAAAGAAGGGCCGTGTCTACACAAGGATAGAAACACACTCAATAATCTGTTCTCATTTTAGAAATCTGGCAAGTTTCTGGAGTTTTTCTGTTCTCTCCCATTCACTTCCTCTTGCCTGTTAGGACGAAAAGTACTATGTGGAGCCACTGATCTTTGTCAAGACAGACTGATACAGACAGAAGCCCATACGTGAAGGTGTTTATTTTAAAGAAGTGATAATTCTAGCAGCCGTGTACACCATTTGAAGAGGCGCTTACCTCTGAAGGTCTTCACTGGCTATGGTAAAAAATGAGGCAATGAGGTCTGCTCGCTTTACTCCTAAACACTCTACAGCCCCTGTGAGCCAGCCATTTTCCCTCGCTGAAGGCATGCAAAATAGCTCACAGATGCTGGGTAATCTATTAGCCATCTAAAGTAGTCCCCTCTGCTGTGATTTAACAGAAGAAAGGGGGGAATTCGGGGCACTCTGTACCCTAAATCAGGCATTTTCACTGCGGCTCTCCAGCATCCAGACACCAGTGTGTCTGTCCACAAGGAGTGTCCTGCCAGGGAGAGAACCACCTCGGCAGGCAGCAATTAGTTCCTTTCTCACCAGAGGCATCACGCTGCATGGCAAAGCGGCCACAGAACACGCTCAAACCACAACTATTCAGCAAGCTGCCAGCAAACGTCGATCCCTTTGCTCGTCCCCTGTACGATTTTCATTTGGGTTGTTGGCCACATCCAATTCCCTGACACACAGCAAAGACGTGGCTCCAGACTCTTAAGAGGCAAAGCTTTCGCTTGAATCCAGGCCTCCCCTACTGCCTGAGCACCCTGAGCTCCCCGAGAATGTTTCCTTCCCCTACACAGACTTCATCTTTGTGTACCGTCTCTGACAAACACGAGCCGTTGGCTCCCGAGGCCATTCCTCAAGCTGCCTGCTTTCTCTGCCCCTTGCTAGGCTGTGTTCTTGCTGGCTTTCTCCCACAGTTTATTCAGAATCTTTTACAAAGTGGTCTGAAAACTGCTCAACACCACTCTAAGTAATCAGACATGGTTGGGGGGGGCACCCCAGAAGCTGGTACGTGGCCATCCAAAAAGGCAGCATGATGTTGAAACTGCAACTGCCTGGGTATGAATCTCAGTGCTGTCACCTACTAACTGGGAAGCTTGAACAACTTCCTTAACACTGCTATGCCTCAGTTTCCCCACCTGTGAAATGGGGCTATCGGAACCTCCCTAGAAGGGCTGTTATGAGGATTCAGTTAGCTAAAGTAGGTAAAGCCCTTAGAATGGTGTCTGATGCAGGAGAGGCCTTCAACAGATGCAAGCCATCATCATCCATCTCTGCCTTTAGGCTTCCTTCACACCAGACCTAAGAAAATCCCTCCTTCAGATCGCCTACCGGTGCAAGTATTCGGAGTCTCATTATCAGGAAACGTTACCTGAGAGAGACTAACCCCCATTAACAGTCACTCCTGAATTCTATACTTCCAAGTGCTTCTGCAGTCGAGGAAGGCATTTTTCAATTTTGAATTATTAATCTAATCTGACACAAATCTCATCTTTAATGCAGGCAAGAGAGAGGCCCTGTCAAGGTTCATACATATAAAAATCAATTCAGATACAGTTCAAGGAAAACTGCCTTTACCAAAACTACAGAGGTAGATCCAAAGCAGGAGTTCTATAGTGCTGTTGATTTACCTCCTTAGTTACCCAGAACTCCACTGCTGATGTGGAAGAGACTAAACTACGTGAGATCACCTTCAAAACTGGTTTACAGACTTTGGAATCCTACATGGTGGTCAAAACCGATGAGGATCAATAATCCTCTGTGACACTGTTACTTGAAAGAAGAAAAGTTCTAGAACAATATACCAGGGTGAGCCATTTCAATTAAAAATAAGGGACAGAGGGGCGCCTGGGTGGCTCAGTGGGTTAAGCCTCTGCCTTCGGCTCAGGTCATGATCTCAGGGTCCCCGGACTGGGTCCCGCATCGGGCTCTCTGCTCAGCAGGGGGCCTGCTCCCCACCGCCCACCCCCATCTACTTGTGATCTGTGTCTAATAAATAAATAAAAATCTTAAAAGAAAAAGGGGGGGACAGAGTGGGGTGCCTGGGTGGCTCAGTTGTTAGGCATCTGCCTTCAGCTCCAGTCGTGATCGTGGGGTCTGGGATCGAGCCCCGCATCGGGCTCCCTGCTCCGAGGGGAATCTGCTTCTCCCTCTCCCACTACCCCTGCTGTGTTCCCTCTCTCACTGTTTCTCTGTCAAATAAATAAAATCTTTTAAATAAATAAATAAATAAAGGAGGGTGGGGAGGACTCTGAAAGGGATTTTTATTTTTTAGTATCACTTTTTTATCTGTTTATCCATTCGGGAGAGAGAGAGAAAACGGGAGGGGGAAGGGGCAGAAAAGAGAATCTCAAACAGACTCCATGTTGAGCACGAGTCGGGCACAGAGCTCCATGGCACAGCCCTGAGATCATGACCTGAGCAGAAATCAACAGTCAGACGCTTAACTGACACAGCCACCCAGGTGTCCTTTCCCTTGCATTTCCCTTCCAAGCCATTTTTCAGGGACTTTGTTTATACTGTAATACTGATTCACCTCCTAACTAAATTCGCATTTATAAAGCATCTACCCATGGTCACATGGTGGCACAAACAATGTGGGGAGGTGTGGAAGAAGGGAGTGGAGGGCCTACTGCAGCGGGTCACCCAGGCGGAGCTCACAAAGGGGCTCGGGTGTTCGCATCCCTTCAGTCCGTAGGTCTGTTTTAGCTACTAGAGTCCAAATGACTATGGGAAGGGAGAAGTTAAAGCAGAATGGCTTAATACGATCAAGCTGACCTGAGGGACTTCCCAAAAAGCAAATATTAATAGCATCAATTTTAACAAAAACGTAAGTCTGCACAGTAAGAACACATCTACATTACTACTAAAGCTTTTAGCAAATTGAGCCAGAACAATAAAACTTTACCTTAGCATGTCTTCACCCTCCTTTAAGTAGCCCTCTTGGGGAGAATAAGGAGTCGACAGAAAAGGTTTATATGGCTTGCTGCTAAAAACCAACAAAGACAAAATTACACTTAAGAAGAAATTATTTCCCATAGCCCACATGTTAGTTTCCACAGTTCTGGTGCACTCAAAGGTGATTAAATCTTCAGTAAGACTGGATTTTTAAAACTCGAACAATGCTTTTTTGAAGACTTCTTTTTTTTTCAGAATCTCTATTCTGTTTTGTAATGCTTATTTCTATTTTTGTCTAGTTTGTTTGCTCAATGCTTTTCCAGAGTTGACAACTGAAGGCAAAGCTCTCTCACAAGAAAAGACCACTATAAATGCACCAAAGGAAAGGGGCTTCAACATAATGAATCAGATTTACCCAAATGAACTGAATTAAACCGAAATAGAAGTAAGAATGCAATGCTGGTGGTGTTTGGTTATTTTTTAAAAATCCAATTTTTTTTAAAAATCCAATTTTTTTTAAAAAAGCTTCTCTTTGGTAGATGCTCCACCAACATCATCATAAAGTTTCAAATTATCTGGCACCCTTAATGTATGTGTCTGACACCGACTCCACAACTGCACTTAGTGAAGAACATTTCTCAATCATTCGTGTGCGTCAATTCTAAGCACTCCAAGTCCTAGATTAAAACCACTGTTAGGTTTACATGCCAAATGCATTCCATGCACGTCGACAACGTCTTCCTCATTTAGAAGTGGTGCGGTTAATGAATTAACACTGATCTAAATCTAAGACAAAAATAAGGGGCAAAGCCTAAGAAGAAAATGACTGCTCCAAATTGTTAGCTAAAAGAAACAAGGGGCTAAACAAGAGAAACTACGATGAATTTGGACCGAGAGGGTTAAAGAGTTATTAGAAGGCTTTCCTTTTCCAAAAAGGATCAGGAGCACAGATGCTCCACTCGACCCTCTTCTCAAAGATCCTAGCCAAGTTTGAAGGCCATGAGAAGGAATAAGCAGATGGTTCAATGTGAGTAAGTCAAAAGGAAGTTGCATTTGCCTTATTCGGCTTCCTAGCAACTAGACTGAGTGATGCCAAGAAAGCCAGCCGGCTCTAAGGAGAAACACTGCAGGACACTTGGAACCCAGTGGCTGGGCAGGGGAGAGAAGGCCCCAGACACCCTCACCTGGCAAAACAAATCCAGTGCTGCCTGGCACCCACACTTCCCACCTCATCGGGACCTTCCCTTTCCCTTGCAGTTCCCACTCCAACCAACCAAGCCACACTAATGCCAACCACTTGGCGACAAGGACAACCTTTCAAACTCCAGTAACATCAGACAAGCAGTCTGGCCCGGCCATCAAAGAGTAACTCCCACTTCTCCGAGAGAGAGGAGGCCCAAAGCACTCAACGCACCTCAGCCAGCTGGACAAAGGATTCCGCAGGCCAAAAGGCCCGCACTCAAACACAGCAGCCCCAGCTCTGAGAAAGGCAGACAGCCGTGTGCACTGGCTGGGATCCCAGAGGCCTGAGAAACATCCCTCCCAGAGCCACGGTGTGTTCCTTTTCTCCTCCTTAAAAACATTCCCTAAGTACCGTGGATGCTGGCGGTTCACAAATGGGCCACTAAAAGGAATCACACTCAGGAAGGAATTGTCTTTGTGTAAGTACATAAATAGGAACATGAGATAAATCCACAAATGGCCAAAGGAAGGCCTGGATGTTATTAAACGCTTCAAGGTTATCTTAAGCCCTGGCATTCTGCCATGTATTCTGGGCCTCCCTCTAACTGGTGGCACCCATTAAAACTTTAATTCCTCTCCTACTCCGTGGGTAGCAGGTTAGTCAGAAATGGGACTTCTAATTACAAACATATCTTGGGAAATGAATAGTTTCCAAGATGGTCAATGAAAATGTTTTCAATGCATTATACTTAAGACTTAGAACAACCAATCAAGCTGGGTATTACCAATCTCCCAACACTTTTTAGAAAGAGATGAGGAAACGGAGAGTCAGTTCACACGACTTGCTACACAGCTAAGCCATAAAGCCCAAATTCAAATCCACGTGTGCATGACTCAAAAGCCCAGGCTCCCTCCAACACCTCATAGCCCAGAAAGTCTGGGCTTAACACAGAAGGTCTGCAAGCAAAATGAAACTAGGAAAAGCCATGAAAGAAGGATAAATCTTAACGAATAAAGATATTAAGTCATTCTGTATTTTTATGGAATGTAAATTCACGTGGGCATAAATTCTCATTTGAGAACACTCTAGAGAGTAGGCAGCGGGCTCCCCAGGGAAATGGCTGCCTGCCCACGTGTGCTAGCAGGTGGAGAGCCTCCTCCGCGCATCTGGGTGGACCACCTAAGGATGAGTGATTCAAAATTCAAGCCTCAAGACTGATGTACAGGAACCAGAATTCTCATATGCTGCTAGTACGAATGGTACAATCACTTCAGAAAATCATCTGGCAGTTTCTTAAAAGGTGAAACACATAATCAAGCCAGTAGATATTTACCAGATAAAAATGAAAGCACAGATCTACTCAAAAACTTGTGCATGAATGTTCACAGCAGATTTGCAAAGAGCCAAAAACTAGAAATGTCTAACCACAGGAAGATGATAAAACAAACTATGGTGTATCTACAGGTCTTAGCCTGCCCAGGCCATAGTAACAAAACATCGTAGGCTGGGTGGCTAAAACAACAGAAATTTATTGTATCAGAGTCCTGGAGGCAGGAAGTCCAGGATCAGGAAGTCAGCACAGTCCAGTTCTAGTGAGAGCTCTCTTCCTGGTTTGCAAAGGCCACCTCCTTGCTGTGCCCTCACACAGTCCTTCAATGGTGCAGAAGGAAAGACTCCTCCTCCTCCTCTTATAAGGCCACCAACCCTACAAGATTAGGGCCCCACCCTTTTGACCTCATTTAACCTTACTCAGCTCCTAAAAGCCCTGGTCTGCAAATACAGTCACGCTGGGGGTTACGGCTCCAAAATGCAATTATAAGGAACACAATTCAGTCCATGGCACCATAAACTGGAATACTACTCAGCACCAAAGAAATGGAAGTACCCATCCACCCAACAATACAGATGAATCTCAAAATAATTATTCTGAGGGAAACCAGAAACTTCTCCATACAAACATACACTGTATGATTCCATTTAAATAATTCACATAAATTATATAGACAATATACAGAAACTTATAAAAAATGCAAGCTAGGGGAGCCTGGGTGGCTCAGTTGGTTAAGCAGCTGCCTTCAGCTCAGGTCATGATCCCAGGCTCCTGGGATCAAGCCCCGTGTCGTCTCCCTGCTCAGTGGGGAGCCTGCTTCTCCCTCTTCCTTTGCTTGTGCTCTCTCACTCTGTGTCAAATAAATAAATAAAATCTTTAAAACAAACAAAAAAAGAGAAAACGCAGGCTAATCTATCATGATAAAAGTGACAGACTAGTTGTTGCCAAGACAAAGAGTGATGACAATGACGAGTAAGGAAACTTTGGGGAATGACAGACTGTAGTACCGGTCAGTCATCCACATGTCAAAACTGAAGTTGTACATTTTAAAAATGTGCAGGGTATTTACTATATATCATTACACATCAATAACCATACACCAATAAAACTCAAGCCTTTCTCCCATTTCATACCTTCCCTCTGTCACATCAATTGTGTTTTCTTTCTTTCTTTTTTTTTTTTTTGAGTTTATTTATTTTTAAGTAATCTCTATACCCAATGTGGGGCTCAAACTCACAGCCCCAAGATCAAGAGTCACACAGTCTTCCAAATGAGCCAGCCACACACCCCAACATCAATGTGTTTTCAAAATGTTTCAAGTTTTAGGACCAGTCAGGAATCATGCAGATTCTAATGTCTTTACATGGAGAGAAGCTTACACATCTATGGAAAGAGAGTCCGTCGAAACACTTCCTCACTATTTCAAATTAAATGTACATCTCACTCCCAAAGCCTCCAGGAATGCTAGCACGATTATTTTTAACTTGTTACTATTGTATCTCAATTACTTCAACTTATTAGACAGCTGATCTATTAAGTTCTCAAGGTAGGACCCACTGGGGATAAATTTTAAAATTAAAAAGATTTTTAAGAATCTACTCTTAGAAGTTCCATCATAATTTCAAATTTCACTGAAAACAATTTGAATTTTAACACTCCTCTGGAGAAATTTCAATCAAGCCTCCAGAAATAGGAAAAGAGTAGTAGTGTGGCACTTCAAAGGACAAATCAAAAAAAGTCATAGGTTTCCTCTACAATATTCTTTCAAAAAAAACAACAGGGTGAGTAACAGCTGAACAGTGTCACCATGCAATTCAGCAATCACACCCCACTGATTTGAAAACGTTATGTCCACACAAAAACCTCCACATGAATGTTTATAGCAGCTTTATTCATAATGGCCCCAAACCGGAAGCAACCAAGATGCCCTTCAGTAGGTGACAGAGATAAACTGGCATATCCAGACAATGAGAATTATTAAGTGATAAAGAGAAAAGGGCTATCAAGCCACTAAAAGACTTGACTTAATCTTAAATGCGTATTGCTAAGTGAAAGAAGCCAGTCTAAACAGGATACATACTATACAGTTCCAATTATATGACATTCCGGAAAAGGCAAAACTATAAAGATGGGTGAAAAGATCAGTGGTTGCCAGAGGTTTGACAGGATGGAATTGAATAGGTGAAGCACAGGGGTTTTTTCCAGGCGGTGAAATTATTCTGCATGAAACAGTGATGGTGGATACATGACACTATGCATTTGTCAAAACCCATTGAACTTCACAGCACAAAGAGTGGACCTTAATGTATGCAGATTTTAACAAATCATTTAGGAAGTCGAGAGAATCCCAGGATGGAATACAGAATGTGACAAAATAATTACAAATTGTCTATGAACGTATGAAACCACCTCACGGAAGGGAGGGAGGGAAAAGATAGGAGATCACCTTTGTACAGTTTTGCAGAGAACCCGGTGGGATAGGATTTGGCCCGCGGTTGTAGTTTTCCAACCCTTGCTCTAAAGCCTAATGAGGCCCTCAAGTGGTAACTTTCAGAAGCCTGTGAAAGGAGGGCCATGTGATGTGGGATCTGTGCCACAGGGAAGGCGGCCAGAATCACGGCTTTGCCCGCATCTGGTCCAGAGTCGATGCCAAAGTCCTGATCTGGACTTAAAAGATACCTAATACCCAGCCCCCACCCTGCCAAAGCCCCCCCCCCCCCCCCCCCCCCCCCCCGCCAGTCTGACCTAATTCTCTACTTCCACCTGCACTCCTGGGGGGCTATGCCTTCTAGTTGCTCCCTCCAGGAGGGCCTTACACCTTTCCGGTCTCTCTCTTAAACACCACCACCCCACCCCACCCCTGCAAACACCCACGTGGCTTCCATCCAGGGCTCTGCCCAAATGTTACCTTCTCTGTCCGGCCCTCCCTCACCATCCTTACCACCTGTGCTCCCTACCCTCTGACCCAGCTTCATTTTCCTTTCTGTCACTCATACACACACACACACAAGTTTTAAACATAAACTTTATTTTTTACAGCACTTCTAGATTTTCAGAAAAATTGTAAAGACAGTACTATGTAAGAAATCTCCCAGATAACTTACACTTGGTTTCCCCTATTATTAGCATCTTAAATTGGACTACATTTATTACAACTAGTGAACCAAGGCTGATACACTCATATTAAAAGAAGTCCATACTATATTCTGATCTTCTCCCTTTTTACCTACTGTCTTTCTTTCTGGTCCAGCATACCACATTTCATTCTTTGGTCATGTCTCCCCAGGCTTCTCTTGGCTGAAGCAGTTTCTCAAACGTTCCTTGTTTTTGATTACCTCAACAGTGTGGAGGAACACTGGTCACATATGACATATTTTTACTTATTTGGATATTATCTCATCCCAAGCAGGAAGGTAAGCTTCTAGAAGATAGAAGATATCTAGAAGATAGAAGGTAAGATTCTAGAAGGTAATCTTCTAGAAGATTTTTGTCTGTCTGTTTACAGTTTCCCCAGCAACTGAAACAGGGCTTGCCACAATGTAAGCTGTTCAATGAGTAACTGCGGAATCAGTGAATTTGCTAAAATGAATTTTTTTTTTTTTTTCTCTAAAACTCCCTAGACTTTCAGGTTTCATAAAGCCCAGCCCTTCTCATTTAGCACATGAAGACAATCAGGTCTTGAGGATTAGGTAACTTTCTTTTGGTTCTTAAGATTTATTTATTTGAGGGGGGCCTGGGTGGCTCAGTCCGTTAAGAGTCTGCCTTTGGCTCAGGTCATATCTTGGGGTCCTGGGGTTGAGCCCTGCATCAGCCTCCCTGCTTGGTGGGGAGTCTACTTCTCCCTCTCCCTCTCCCTCAGCCTGTAGCTGTCCTTGCTCGTGCACTGTCAAATGAATAAATAAAATCTTAAAAAAAAAAAAAAAAAGATTTGAGGGAGAGTGAGTGAGCATGCAGGCAGCAGGGAGGGGAAGAGGGAGAAAATCCTCAAGTCGACTCCCTGCCAAGCCCAAGCTGGACACAGGGCTCAATCCCACAACCCTGAGATCATGACCTGAGCCAAAATCAAGAGTTGGACACTCAACCAACTGAGCCATCCAGGCACCCCAGGCTAGGTTAACTTTTTAGTTACAGGAACCAGAACTGGAATTTCCTCGACCTTTTGTGACCTCCACACACAGAAAACCGGTATTTCACTGTACACAAGGACATCTCAACCACTGCCGGTCTACACTTCGAGTTACCCACAGGGTACTTGGGAGCTGATACTCATTCTCAGCAATCTCAACAGCTTTTTCTGCATAACGGTGTTTATTTAGGTCAATGACTTGAATATTTTACTGCATTTTTGTCCTTATTATTTTATAAGCGTAAGTGAAAAAAAACAAAAGGGGAAAAAATGCTGACGCCAGTAATTAGGAGAAGTCACCTAGCAGGTGACAAAGAGGAGTGGGATCTTTTATGTCAAATCAGATTCTGCGCAGGCCTTGGATGATCACCTAACACCAGCACCAAGTGCTAGAAAACCCTATGAATGACAGTGTGTAAATGGAGCGACGTGAATTCCTGCCACGACAGACAGACGGTTCTATTTTTTTACTCATTCCTTCCTCTTTAGTATCTTTTCAGGAAAAGATGTCAGGGATTGTCCCCACTCATTATAACTGTTTTGCAACCTTTCAACATGTCCTTTAGTGATAACCAAATGGGAATCCAGTAATTGTTGGATAAAATCGCTAAGCAAGAACTTAAAATACATACCTTCTCAACTCACCCAGAGCCCAATACATAGCATGTGTTAAATAAATATTTATGGAACACATGAAAATCAAGTGATTCAAAACTTTATCAGAAATGAACAATATGTGGGATGCTTGGGTGGCTCAGCTGGTTAAGCACCGACCCCTCGATTTCAGCTAAGGTCATGATCTCAGGGTTGTGCCCATGTCAGGCTCTGCACTGGGTGTGGAGCCTGCTTAAGATTCCCTTTCTCCCTCTCCCTCTGCCACTACCCTCACCCTCTCTTTTAAAAAAAAAAAAAAAAAAAAAAAAAAAAAAAAAAAAGGAATGCTGCATAAACATGGAAAAATTATTTCTAGTGCTTCTACTCTTCTATATATTCCATGCAAATATCAGCTATTAAAGCAAATACTCTTTAGATACACAGAAGTGTCCTTTGCCAAACCTGTATTCTGGGAAAATTTATGAACTTCGAGCATATCAAACAGAGAGACTTAGGAAAATTTTACTTAATGTGTTTTTTACTCTATCTTCTTCCAAAAGCCTTAAGGGTGCTACCTAAGAAAGTTGATTCACGTATTAGCATCTCATTAAGCAGTATGGTTGGGATATATGGTAGTTCATACACACACACACACAACCACAGACACAGTATCAAAGCTTTTCACTTTAAGCTTTTTCTTTTTTTTTTTTAATCTTTCTTCCAAGATTTTACTTATTTAGTTATGAGAGGGAAAGTGTATGCTTGAGCACAAGCACAGGGTGGTGGGGGGCAGGGGATGCAGAGGGAGAAGCAGATATCTTACTGAGCAGGGAGCCCCAGTCAGGACTCCATCCTAGGACCCCAGGACCATGACCTGAGACAAAGGCAGATGCCCAACTGACTGAGCCACCCAGGTACCCCATCTAATCAGCCTTTCTAAAATGTACTAGACCCATCTTGTCCTCCTTTAACAAGTAAAATAGTCTTTCATTGTTTATCTGTTTGTTGGCTACTCCAAGTCAGTTATGACCATCACTCCCGTATTTTCTCAAATTTAAGACATGTACTTTTTCATATATGAAATTAGGGATCCTTCTTACAATAATATATACATTTCATGTTGTGTGTTTTCCTTTTAAAAGCTACTATTAAGGGCACCTGGGTGGCTCAGTTGATTAAGCAACTACCTTCAGCTCAGGTCATGATCCTGGGGTCCTGGGACTGAGTCTCACATAGGGCTTACCCCTCTACAGGGAGCCTGGTTCTCCTTTTCCCTCTGCCTGCTGCTCCTCGTGCTTATGCTCTCCCCCTCTCTCTGTCAAATAAATAAATAAAATCTTTAAAAAAAAAGTTAAGCCCCCTATTAAGGGTGGCTCAGTAAGTTAAGCGGCTGCCTTCAGCCCAGGTCATGGTCAGGCTCCCTGCTGAGGAGGAAGTCTGCTTTTTCCTCTCGCTTTATCCCTCCCACTGCTTGTGCTTTCTTTCACTTGCTCTCTCAAATAAATAAATAAAATCTTTAAAAGTAAATAAAAAATAAATGACACCACAAGATACAATTGGCATAGACTATGGGACAAAATATTAAAAAATATTTAAAAAAAAAGAGGGAACCTATAGATTTAAGACGACTTAAGAGACATCAACCACTACAGAAAGAATATTCCACCCAACAACAGCAGAATACAAATTTTTCAAGTGTATACTGAACATTCCCAAGGATAGACCATGTTAGGTCAAAAAACAAGTCTTAACAAATTCAGAAACACTGTGATCATAAAAAGTATCTTTTTCTGGGGTGCCTGGGTGGCTCGATCATTAAGCATCTGCCTCTAGCTCAGGTAAAGATCCAGGGGTCCTGGGATCAAGCCCCGCATCAGGCCCTCTGCTCAGCAGGGAGCCTGCTTCCCCCTCCACCCCGACCTGCCTCTCTGCCTACTTGTGATCTCTCTGTCAAATAAAGAAATAAAATCTTTAAAAAAAAGTATCTTTTTCTGATCACAATAAAAATGGAGAAATTCATACCCTTTTAAACACCAATGGGTCAAAGAAACGAGTGAAAAATCAGAAAATATCCTGACACAATGAAAATGAGCACACAACATAGCAAAACTGAGATGCAACGAAAGTAGTGCTAAGAGAAAAACGTACAGGTGTGAACATTTACATGAAATAAGGTCTCAAATCGGGGCCCCTGGGTGGCTTAGTTGGTTAAGCATCTCCCTTCCACTCAGGTCATGACCCCAGAGTCCTGGGATTAAGCCCCGCATCAGGCTTCCTGCTCAAAAGGAGCCTGTTTCCCCCTCTCCCTCTGCCTGCCACTCCCTCTGCTTGTGCTTTCTGTGTCAAATAAATAAGTAAAATCTTTTAAAAAAAGATCTCTAATCAACAACCTAACTTTACCACTTAAGGAACTAGAAAAAGAAGAACAGATAACCCAAAGCTAGCAGGAGGAAGGACATAATAAAGATTAGATCAGAGACAAATAAAATAAAGACTAGAAAAACAATAGAGAAAAATCAATAAAATGAAGAGTTAGTTCTTTGGAAAGATCAACAAAATTGATAAACCTTTAACCAGGATTAAAAAAACACACACAAATAAGTAAAATCAGTTATAAAAGAGAAAACATTACTACCAGTTTTACATAAATAAAAAGGATTGTAAGAGTACTATGAGGGCACCTGGGTGACAAAATCACTTGTATGTCTGACTCTTGGTTTCAGCTCAGGTCGTGACCTCAGGGACAAATCGCAGGGTTGTGGGACTGAGGCCCATGTGGGGCTCAGCATATAGTCTGCTTGGGATTCTCTCTCCCTCTCCCTCTGCCTCTCCCATTCATAGGCACTCTCTCTCAAAAACAAATATTAATAAAAAGAGAGAGAGGACTATGAGTAATGATACACCACAAATTGGATAACCTTGAAGAAATGCACAAATTCCAGAAATACACACCCTTCCAAGACTGAATCATGAACAAATAAAAAATCTGAAAGATCTGTAACTAGTAAGAAGATTAAAAGCTCCATGAAAGACTATATTTCCAGGGACCATTTCTATAGTTTGTTACTAGGAAAGTTTCTCTGAATGTGTGGAGTACCAAATACCGTGAGGATGGGCGTAGTATTCTCTCCTGAGCATGAAGTCAGCTCTAGCTGTTGCTTCTGCAGCTACCTTTTGCCATTGTTGACTGTTCTTATCCTTTGGGAGAGCAAGAGGTAAAACAGAAACAAAAACAAACAAGCAAGCAATTTCCAGAAACAGTCTAAACCAGATGGCTTCACTGGTGAACACTACCAAACATTTAAAGAAGTAATAGATCTTTCTCAAACTCTTTCAAAAAACTGAAGAGAAGGGAACACTTTCTTACTCATTCTATGAAGCCAGCATTACCCTGATACCAAAGCCCACAAAGACACTACCAGAAAACTGTAAATCAATGTACTTTATAAACACTGCTGCAAAAATCTTTCAAAAATAGTAACAATCAGGATTCAAAAGAACATTAAAATGATTATTATACAAGATAACCAAGCAAAATTTATTCCTTTAATGCAAGGATGGTTCAACATATGAAAATCAATCAATGTGCACTAACAGGATGAAGGAATTCACATGATCTTAACTGATGCAGGAATCACTTGACAAAATTCAATAACCTTTCATGATTTAAAAAAAAGTACTCTACAACTATTCTACAAATTAAAAATACAAGTAAACTACCTCAGCATAATAAACGCTACATATGAAAAGCCCAAAGCTAACATCATGCTCAATGGTGAGACTGCAAGCTTTTCCTCTAAGATCTGGAACAGGACAAAGATGCCCACTTTTTTTTTTTTTTTAAGATTTTATTTATTCATTTGACAGACAGAGATCACAAGTAGGCAGAGAGAGAGGGGGAAGCAGGCTCCTTGCCGAGCAGAGAGCCCAATGCGGAGCTTGAGCCCAGAACCCTGGGATCATGACCTGAGCCAAAGGCAGTGGCTTTAATCCACTAAGCCACCCAGTCGCCCCAAAGATGCCCACTTTCACCACTTCTTTCCAACGAAAGACTGGAAGTCCTAGCCACAGCAATTAAGAAACAGAAAGAAATAAGAGGCACCCAAATTGAAAAAGAAGTAAAATTAACTCTGTTGATGACATGATATTATGTATGTAGGGAAAACCCTATAAAGCACTGCACCAAAAACAACTTAAAAAAACCTGTTAGCCCTGGGGCTAATAATACATTATATGTTAATAAAAAATTAAAAATTAAAAAAAAAAAAAAAAAAAAAACAACGGGGCACCTCGGTGGCTCAGTGGGTTAAAGCCTCTGCCTTCGGCTCAGGTCATGATCCCAGCATCCTGGGATCGAGCCCCACATTGGGCAGGGAACCTGCTTCTCTCTCTCTCTCTCTCAATCTCTCTCTCTCTGCCTGCCTCTCTGCCTACTTGTGATCTGTCTGTCAAATAAATAAATAAATAAAGTCTTTAAAAAAGGAAAAAACCTGTTAGAATAATAAACAAATTAAGCTAAACTGTAGGACACAAAATCAACTTGCAAAAAACAGCTGCAATTCTATACACCACCAATGAACAATATGAAAGGAAATTCAGAAAATAATTCCATTTACAGTAAGAACAAAACCAATAAAATACTTGGGAATAATCTTAAACAAGGAGGTCAAAGACTATGTACACTGAAAACTATGAAGTGTTGTTGAAAGAAGTTAAAGACACCAGTAAGTGGAAAGATATCACATCTTCACAAGCTGGAATATTTAGTATTATTATGTCAATATTACCTGAAACAATGTACAGAGTCAGTGTAATTCCTATCAAAATCCCAATGACTTTTTTTGCAGAAGTTGAACATTCCATCCTAAAATTCATATGGAATTCCAAGGGACCCAAAATAATCAAAATAATCTTGGAAGTTTCACACTTCCTGGTTTCAAAACTTATTACAAAGCACAGTAATGAAAACAGTGTGGTACTGTTATAAAAACAGATACACAGACCAAAAGAACAAAAAGTCCAGAAATATACCCTAAAATATGAGGGTTAAGTAATTTTTTAGAAAGTGCCAAGACCTTTCAATGGGAAAAGGATAGTATTTTCAACAAACTGGGCTGGGAAAACTAGCATCCACATGCAAAAGAATGAAGTTGGACCCTTTTACCTTACACCATATACAAAAATTAACTCGAAGTGTATCAAAGATGTAAATATAAGACCTGAAACTATTAAAACCTTAGAAGAAAAGATGGGGGAAAGCTTTATGACACTGGATTTGGCAATGATTTCTTGCATGTGACACTAAAAGCAAAGATGACAAAAGAAAAAAACATAAACCGGACTACACCAAAATTACTTTTGCACATAAAAGGTCACTATTACAGGGTGAAAAGGCAACTCACAAGATGAGAGAGAATATCTACAATTCATTTATCTGGTAAGAGTCTTATATGCCAAATACATAAGGAATTCCCACAATTCAACAAAAAAAAAAACCCAACCCAATCCAAAAATGGGCAAAGGACTTGAATAGACATTCTCCAACAAGATATTACAATAGGCACTCAGCACCTAAAAAGATGCTCTATTTCACCAATCATCAGAAAAATGCAAATCAAAACCACAATAAGGTATGCCCGGCTGGCTCAGTTAGTAGAGCAGGCAACCCCTGATCTCGGGATTTGAGTTTAAATTGGCCCCTGGGTGGCTCAGTGGGTTGAGCCGCTGCCTTCGGCTCGGGTCGTGATCTCGGGGTCCTGGGATCGAGTCCCACATCGGGCTCTCTGCTCAGCGGCGAGCCTGCTTCCCTCTCTCTCTGCCTGCCTCTCTGTCTACTTGTGATCTCTCTCTGTCAAATAAATAAATAAAATCTTTAAAAAAAAAAAAAAAAAAAAAAAACTCAAGCCCACACTAGGCATAGAGCTTACTTTAAAAAAAAAAAAAAAAAGAAAGAAAGGAAGAAATATAGAAACAGAGAGAACACAGTAAGATATCACTTCACACCCATTAGGATGGCTACTATTAAAAAAAAAAAAAACACAGAAACAAGTATTGGTGGGGTTGGAGAGCAGTTGGAACCTTTGTGCACTGTTGGAGGGATTATAAAATGGTGCAACGGCTATGGAAAATAGTCTGGGGGCGCCTGGGTGGCTCAGTGGATTAAGCCGCTGCCTTCAGCTCAGGTCATGATCTCAGGGTCCTGGGATCAGGCCCTGCATCAGGCTCTCAGCTCTGCGAGGAGCCTGCTTCCTCCTCTCTCTCTGCCTACCTGTGATCTCTCTCTGTCAAATAAATAAATAAAATCTTTAAAAAAAAAAAAAAAAAAGAAAGAAAAGAAAATAGTCTGGCAGTTCCTCAAAAATTTAAAATTAGAACTTCCATATGATCTCACAATTCCACTTCTGGGTATATATTCAAAAGAGCTTCAATATCGAAGAGATATTTGCACATCCAATGTGCAGAGCAGCATTATTCATAATTGCCAAGAAGTGGAAGCAATCCAAATGTCATCAATGGAAGAAGAGAGAAACAAAATGTGGTTTACACATACTGTATTTGTTAGTTCTCCAGAGAAACACAACCAATAGGATGTATATATAGAGATTTATTATAAGTAATTGGTTCATCTGACGACAGAGGCTGGCACGTGTAAAATCTTCAGGGTAGACTGGCACGCTGCAGACCCAAGAGAGCCAATGTTCCAGCGTGAGTCTGAAGGTAGTCTGCTGAAGAACTAGCAAGAGCTGATGTAGCAGATGAGTCCAAAGGCAGTCTACCGGAGAATTCTCAATTGCTGAAGGAGATGGATCCTTTTTGTTCTCTTCAGGCTTTAACAGATTGGATGAGGCCCATTCACATTTTGAAAGGCAATCTCTTTTATTTAAAGCCCACCAATTTAAATATTACTCTCCTCCAAAAACATCCTCACAGAAATATCTAGAACAATGTTTGACCAAATACCTATGATCCAGCCAATATATAAAATTAACCATCATACATACCATGGAATATTATGCTGTCTTAAAAGGAAGGAAATCTGGTCACATGCCACAACATTTATGAACCTTGAGGACATTATGCTAAGTGAAATAAATCAGTCACAAAAGTACAATGATGGGATTTCACTTATATGAGGTAAGTAAATGTAGGTCAAGTGCCTGACATTAAACTTCTGATTGCCAAGACATCCATTTCAAAGATACCACCTTGAATAAACATATTGCCAAGGTATATGACACAGACACTAGGTAAAACAACCAGATTAGGACCTAGGTCACCGGTGAAGTTCCCCTTACAGAAAAATGCTGGGTGACGTAGATTAACTGACCACTTAAATGATCTTGCTTCCACTCTCCCATGCCCTCATCTCTACTCTTATGCTTCAAATTAGCCAATAATGAGTGACCCCTCAAAACCCCAGATATTCCACCTGCAGACCCTAATGAAGTCAGAGCCCCAGCTCCTCCTTCTATCTCTGTCTCTCTGCTTGGGACCTTACTTGTATCATGTACACTCCAGGACTTGAAGAAATAAATCCTGTTCCTCAAAATTCTCTGGTTTGTTTTTGCTGAGGCGCATCCTGTGATCATTAAGAACCAAAACCAGTCACAGCCCCGACCCCCCCGCGGGGGAAGTATCAGTGGAGGCCGCCATGAGAGAGGCCCAGGCGCGTGCCTCAGGTATTCCTAGCTGACAGCATCACCATCAAGAGGTGGGGTGGAACACAGCACTAAAGTAGTCAAACTTCTAGAAATAGGAAGAAGAATGATGGTTAATAAAAGCTGGGCGGGGGAGGCGCCTGGGTGGCTGAGTGGGTTGGGGCCTCTGCTTTCGGCTCCGGTCATGATTGGGATCGAGCCCCACATCAGGCTCTCTGCTCAGTGGGGAGCCTGCCTCTCTGCCTACTTGTGATCTCTGTCAAATAAATAAATAAAATCTTAAAAAAAAAAAAAAAAGCTGGGAAGAGGGCAAAGGGACTTGTTCAATAGGTACAGAGATTTAGGGTACTTGGGTAGCTCAGTCAGTTAAGTGTCTGCCTTTGGCTTTGGTCATGAGGTTCCTGGGATCAAGCCCCATGTCGGGCTCGCTGCTCATTGGGGAGCCTCCTTCTCCCTCTCCCTGTTCCCTTGCTCCTCCCCCTGCTTGTGCTCTCCAGCTCTCTTTCAAATAAATAAATATTTTTTTAAATGGCTAAAATGGTAATTTTTATATATGTATTTTACCCAATAAGAGAGATAGTCAACTAAATGTAATATGTAGGGGCACCTGGGTGGCTCGGTAGGTTAAAGCCTCTGCCTTCGGCTCAGGTCATGATCTCAGGGTCCTGGGATCGAGCCCCACATCGGGCTCTCTGCTCAGCGGAAAGCCTGCTTCCTCCTCTCTCTCTCTGCCTACATGTGATCTGTCTGTCAAATAAATAAATAAAATCTTTAAAATAAATAAATAAATGTAGTATGTAGGCTTTATTCAGATCTCAATTCAAATTAAATAACTATAAGGTAATCAAGAAAATATAAATGGTGTCTAGATATCTAATGGTATTAAACTATTGATTTGGGGGAGTTGTATTAGTAAACAGTGACTATGTAATAAAAAAAGAGTTCCTAACTTCCAGAAACACATACTGAAATATAAATATATAAACATGTTCTCAGAGATTGGCTTCAAAATAATTTCAAGCTGGGGTGAGGACCAAGACTAGGCTCAAGACTAGCCAAGAGTCAGTAATACTGGAAAAAAGTGATGGGTACAGAGCAGTATATTACACTGTTTCTCTAATTCTGCTTATGTTTGAAAAAAAGGATTTTTTTGTTTTTTTTGTTTTTAACGAATGGCATCTTAGAATTAAAGAAACAGTAACAGTGCTATCCCATCACAGAGCAATGCTCTCGGGTACTACTGAGACCACTGGTCCTAATGTCCTGTGGCAGGCAGAATGGCCTAAGACACATTCACATCAAAACTGCTAGAGCTTGTGAACAGGTTAGTTTATGTCCCAAAGGGGCTTTAGAGACATGATTAAGGACACAGACTTCGAGCTGGGGGTAACACACTGAACATCCGAATGGGTCCAATGTAATCACTAGAGTCCTTAAAAGCAGAGAACCTTTCTGGTCTGCAATTAAGAGAGAAGAGTTGGAGGAGAGATCTGAAGCATGACAGGGACTGGCTCTGAAGACAGAGGAAGGGGTCTCGAGCCAGGAATGCCAGTGGCCTCTGGAAGCTGCGAATGGCCCTCAGCTGACAGCCAGCAAGGAGATGGAGACCTCAGTTCTACAACTGCAAGGAACTAAATGTTACCAACACTCAAACAAGCCAAGGGCATGTGCGGTCTCTTACAACCTCTCCAGAGAGGAACACAGCCTGCTGACACCTTGAATTTTAGGCTGGAGAGACCCAGGTTGCGCTTCTGACCAACAGTGCTGTAAGATAACAAATGCGTTCTTTTAAACTGCTAAATGTATGCTAATCTGACATGGCAGAAATGGAAAGCCACATATGGTCCAAAACATCTAGGACTTCTTTTTTTTAAGATTTTATTTATTTATTTATTTGACACAGAGATAGAGAGATCACAAGTAGGCAGAGAGGCAGGCAGAGAGAGGGGGAAGGAGGCTCCGTGAGGAGCAGAGAGGCCGATGCAGGGCTTGATCCCAGGACTCTGAGATAACGACCTGAGCCGAAGGCAGAGGCCCAACCTACTGAGCCACCCAGGCGCCCCAAATGTCTATGACTTTTAATGTTTCTGTCTGCTTTCTCCATTTTTTCCCTACTTTCCTTTGGTGTAAGGCTAAAGGCTGTGACTGCTGCTTATTCACTTCATATGTGCTATGGCAGTGGGAGGCAAATACACGTTCGCTCATTCACTCAACACCAATAAGCAGCTACCCCAGCAGTGCCTGCTCTGTATCAGGCAGGCGGCAAGCTGGACACCAGGGCTGTCATGGGGACCAGCTTAGGAGACTGGTGTGTGTACCCAGACTTACAGTGGCACCCACACTGGCTTCATCTACAGCACCCAGACTCCAGCCAAACACAACCAGCCATGAGTGCTGGGTGGAGCTAGTCTTCTCAGGCTGCAAAGTTTCTCAGATAATTGGTACCAGCAATTTGCTGATTCTAAAACCAAAAGCAGGAGACATACAAGCTGCATAGTTAAATGTGCATCTCCCTGGCCCAAGACTTCAAAAACCAGCAGGGATGGGGCCTGGGAATCTGCACTTTATCAGGCTCGTCAACTGATTCTTAGGCATCCCTAAGCTTGAGAAGCAAGCCACAGTGGAGTCCTGGGGGCCTAACCCCATCTCTCTGGGAGTAACAAGGCTCTGAGTAAGGGCTGCAAAGCCAGTAAGTAAAAACTTGTCTAAGAACAGTTCAGGGGGAGGGGGCGCCTGGGTGGCTCAGTGGGTTCAAGCCTCTGCCTTCGGCTCAGGTCATGATCCCAGGGTCCTGGGATTGAGCCCCGCATCGGGCTCTCTGCTTGGCAGGGAGCCTGCTTTCTCCTCTCTCTCTCTCTCTGCCTGCCTCTCTCCCTACTTGTGATCTCTACCTGTCAAATAAATAAATAAAATCTTAAAAAAAAAAAAAAAAAAGAACAGTTCAGGGGGAAAAAAAAGTACAAAGATCTAACGGTAACTGTTTTGGTGACTGAAGAGGTAAAATGCTGAGTATACAATTAAATTTACAGACTATCCTCAAACATGTAAAAATTAAGAAGTTAGTTTGTGGGGCGCCTGCATGGCTCAGGCGATAAACGTCTGCCTTCGGCTCAGGTCATGATCTCAGGGTCCTGGGATCCAGCCCCACACTGGGCTCCCTGCTCAGCGGGAAGTCTGTTTCTCCCTCTCCAACTCCCCCTGCTTGTGTTCCCTCTCACTGTGTGTGTCTGTCTGTCAAATAAATAAAAATCTTTAAAAAAAAAAAAAAAAGAGAGAGAGAAGTTAGTTTGTTCAGCAGTTTCTCTACCAATATAACAAAAAGCATGAAGAGCACATACCAATCTGTTAACAGTACCAAATGCTCAAGAGTGGGCTTATAGGAGATTTGCACTTTTCTGTGTTACACATTTCAGTGTTGTTTGAAAAATTAAAAACAAGAAATTTACTGTACTTCTTAAGCATCTATATTCCAAAATAAAAAGTTTAAAGAAAGTGTCACTTTTCCTCTTAGAAGACTGAAAAGAATGTCATTTTGCAAGTTATATTAAACTAAAAGTAAAATCAGCAACAACTGCTAAAATTAAATTTTTTTTAAAGATTGTATTTATTTATTTATTTGACAGAGAGATCACAAATAAGCAGAGAGACAGGCAGAGAGAGAGGGGGAAGCAGGCTCCCCGCCAACCAGAGAGCCCGATGTGGGACTCAATCCCAGGACCCTGAGATCATGACCTGAGCCGAAGGCAGAGGCTTTAACCCACTGAGCCACCCAGGCGCCCCTAAAATTAAATCTTGACATCTTCATCTAATTTTGCTATTTTACCCTGGGTAAAAACCAATTTACGTGTTTTAAAAATATTTCACTTTACCTTTTAGCTACCGAAGACCTTCCATATTGTCTTCTGCGAAGCCTGGCAGACGAAGACATCTTAAGTCCTAGGAAAATACATTGAGGTTTTTTTTAGGATTAAATTAGAAAACCATTTTACAATCAATAGCAGTGTGAAACATTTACAAGCAGCAGTGCTTGCTTCCAAACTCCACCCGTAACAACTCTTCAAGCAAACACAATAAGGAAGACAGCTAATCACAACCCTAAAACACCCTGCCAACTCTTATTTCTCAGCTAAAGAAAAAGTCGAAGTCAACACAACATCCAGGGAAGTTGTAAGGGGCACTGGCAAAAATGCTCACAGATTGGAGGAAAGGAAAAGAGATAAGTATGATTTAAAATGCACAGTGGAGGGGCGCCTGGGTGGCTCAGTGAGTTAAAGCCTCTGCCTTCGGCTCAGATCATGACCCCAGGGTCCTGGGATCGAGCCCCGCATCGGGGATCTCTGCTCTGCAGGGAGCCTGCTTCCTCCTCTCTCTCTGCCTGCCTCTCTGCCTAGTTGTGATTTCTCTCTGTCAAATAAATAAAATATTTTAAAAATAAATAAATAAATAAAAATAAAATGCACAGTGCAAAGGTGAAACAAACAAATGAAACAAACTTGATTTCACTGATTGCAGTTCCACTTTGGCGTCCTATCTTCCTTTAGAACCATATGATGCTTGACAAGGAGACATGGCAAAGGCAAACGACCACAAAACACACTGTCCAGATTTGGAGCCAGAAAGGATAGTCTTCTTTTCCTTAATGAACTGATAAACCATTAAAATAAGGAGAAAAAGAAGCACCAAAATAAGGAACTTTTCTATTATTTTTTTAAAGATTTATTTGAGAGAGAGTTCATGTGTGCACGCGCACGCAAGCGCGGGGAGGGGGAGGGGTGCAGAGAGATCCCAAGCCGACTTCACCTCAAGGATGGAAGCCTGATGTGGGGCTCCAAGGCACATGAGATTAAGAGTCAGCTGCTCAAATGACTGTGCCACTGAGGTACCCCTCTAGAATTTTAAATGATATAATTCCCACACCATAAAATTCACCCTTTTAAAGTTAAATTTTATGGTGTTTTTTAGTACATTCACAAAGTTGTGCAATCATCGCCACTTCTGAAATTCCAGAACATTCCCATCATTCCCCCTCCACCAAAAAAAATTCCAGCAGCAGTTACTCTCTATACTCTCCTCCTCCCAGCCTCTGGTAACCAATCATGAACTTCCAGTCTTTTTGGAATTATGTTACTTCAGACATGTGACATAAATGGAATGTCCTCTTTTATGTCTGGCTTCGTTCATATAGCATGCTCTGGGTTGTTGTAGGATGCATCAGTATTTGTTCCTTTTATGGCTAAATACTATTCCACTGTGTGGATATACCGTTGGTTCATCCATTCACCAGTTGATGGTCATTCGGGTTGCTTCCATTTTCTGGTTATTATGAACAATGCTGCTATGAACATTTGTGTAACAGATTTTTTTTTTAATTTATTTACTTGACAGAGATCACAAGTAGGCAGAGAGGCAGGCAGAGAGAGAGGAGGAAGCAGGCTCCCTGCTAAGCAGAGAGCCCGACGCAGGGCTCGATCCCAGGACCCTGAGATCATGACCTGAGCCACCCAGGCGCCCCTGTGTAACAGATTTTTGTGTGAACACATATTCGATTCTCTTGGGTACGCACTTAGGAGTGGAACTGCTGGGTGATAGGGTAATTATGTTTAACTTTTTGAGGAACAGCCAGACTGTTTGCCACATATACTGTACTATTTTATTTTACATTTTCACCTGTAATACCATACGTGAGAGTTTCAATTTCTCCCCAACCTTGCCAACACCTGACATCAACCTTAAACAGGAAGACATTCTGTGCGGATCATAAGCATGAGCATGATGGATACTCTGAACACAACTGCAGGCCCCCAGCTTCCACAAGTACTCTTTCTCACATGGACTTGATCTAACAGGCTGAGGAAAGGCCTGTAACCTCCTTCTCCTCTCGCTCAATCACACTATCCCACTACACAGAAGACAGACCAACTTCCCACTACCCAGAATCTCACTTGATCCAGTGGAAAAACTTCAGAATGAGATTAAAGTAAGTGGAGAAGGCAGAACAATGCAAATAATTTCAACAAGACATACTAAAGGAAACAAGAGTCTTATTTCATCCAATTCCCAGCATGGTTCTAAGCACTGTCCATCCTAGAAGAGTGGAATGTTCAACATAAAGATGGACATGTTCGATTACACCATAACCAATAATCAACTAAAAACTGATCACAGACCTAAATAAAAGAGTCAAAAGTATACAATTCTTAACTTTTAATTTTATTTATTTATTTATTTAACTGTCAGAGAGCGAGCAAGCGCACAAGCTGGCGGAGTGGGAAGCAGAAAGAGAAGCAGACTCCCAGCTGAGCAAGGAGCCCGATGTGGGACTCAATCCCAGAACCCTGGGATCAAGACCTGGGCCAAAGGCAGACACTTAACTGACAGAGCCACCCAGGTGTCCCAAAAATATACAATTATTAGAAGAAAACACAGGAGTAAATATTTACAACCTTGGGTAAGAGAAAGATTTTTGGATATGGCACCAAAAGCACAAGCATTAAAAAACTGACAGGCTGGGGGGTGCCTGGGTTGCTCAGTTGGTTAAGCGTCTGACTCTCAATTTCAGCTCAGTCTTAATTTCAGGATCATGAGATCAAGCCCCACAGCAGGCTCTGTGCTGAGCATGGAGTCTGCTTAAGATTCTCTCTCTCCCTTGACCTCTGCCCCTCCCCTCCATCTTATGCTATCAAAAAAAAAGTTAAAAACTTGACAAGCTGGGGGCGCCTGGGTGGCTCAGGAGATAAGCATCTGCCTTTGGCTCAGGTCATGATCTCAGGGTCGTGGGATCAAGCCCCACATCCGGCTCCCTGCTCAGCAGAGAGTCTGCTTCCCCCTCCCCCTCTGCCTGCCTCTCTGCCTACTTGTGATCTCTCTCTGTCAAATAAAATCTTAAAAAAAAAAAAACTGACAAGTTGATTTTATCAAAACTTTAAAATTTTGTGCTTTAAAAGACACCATTAAAAAAATATTTGTAGGGGCGCCTGGGTGGCTCAGTGGGTTAAGCCTCTGCCTTCAGCTCAGGTCATGATCTCAGGGTCTCTGGGATCGAGCCCCGTATCGGGCTCTCTGCTTGGCAGGGAGCCTGCTTCCTCCCCTCTCTGGCTGCTGCTCTGCCTACTTGTAATCTCTCTCTCTCTCTCTCTCTATCTGTAAAAAAGAAAAAAAAAATTAAAAAAAAAAAAATATTTGTAGGGGCACCTGGGTGGCTCAGTAGCTTAAACATCTGCTTTCAGCTCAGGTCAGATTCTGGAGTCCCCAGATGAAGCCCCACATCGGGTTCCCTACTCAGCAGGGAGCCTATTTCTCCCTGATGCTCTTCATCCCACTTGTGTTCTCTGGCTCTCTCTCTCAAATAAATACATAAAATCTTTTTTTTTTTTTTTAACCTGACACAGAGATAGAAATCACGAGTAGGCAGAGAAGGCAGCAGACAGAGAGGTGTAAGCAGACTCCCCACTGAGCAGAGAGCCTGATGCGGGCTCAATCCCAGGACCCTGAGATCACGACCTGAGCGGAAGGCAGAGGCTTAACCCTCTGAGCCACCTAGGTGCTCCTAAATACATAAAATCTTAAAAAATAAAAAAAGAAAGATAATAAAAGAAGAGGAAATCTTTTTTAAAAAATACTTGTACATCTTGTATCTGATAAAGACCTTGTATTCAGGACATATAAGGAACTCTTACAATTCAATAATAAAAAGAAAAATAACACGATTTTAAAACGGGCAAATGGGGAAGCCTGGGTGACTCAGTCCGTTGAGCCGCTGCCTTTGGCTCAGGTCCTAATCCCAGCTGGGATCAAGTCCCGCATGGGGCTTCCTGCTTGGTGGAGAGCCTGCTTCTCTCCCTGGCTCTGCCTGCCACTATGCCTGCTTCTGCGCGCTCTCACACACATGCATGCTCTCCTTCTCTCTCTGACAAATACATAAATAAATAAAATCTTTAAATAAATAGGTAAAATGGGCAAATGATTTTTTTATTTGATTTGATTGATTGATTGATTTGAGAGAAATAGCACAAAGGGGAGGAACAGAGGAAAAGAATCAAGCGGACTCCATACTGACCGTGGAGCTCAACTAGGGGGTCAATCCCAAGACCCTGAGATCATGACCTGAGCCAAAACCAAGCGTTGAGCATTCAACTGACTGAGGTACCCACGTGCCCCTGAAATGGACAAAGGATTTAAGTAGACATTTCTTCAAAGAAGATGTACACATGGCACAAAACACATGAGGAGCTCAACATCATCAGTCATAAGGAAAGTACCAGTCAAAACTACAATGATATCACACCCATAAGGATGGCCACTATCAAAAAACAGAAAATAATACATGTTGGTAGATGTGTGTTGGAATTGGAACCCTTACACACTGTTGGCAGACATGTAAAATGGTGCAGCCACTATAGAAAACAGAATGGCAGTTCCTCAAACAATTAAAAACAGAATTATCGTATCATTCAGTAATTCCACTTCTGGGTATATACCCAAAAGAACTGAAAGCAAGGTCTTGGGAGACGTTTGTACACCCGTATTCATGGCAGCACAGTTCACACACAACAGCCAAAAGATGCAAGCAATCCAAGTGTCCATCAATGGAAGAGTGAATGAACAAAAAAATGTGGTATATACACAGACTGGAATATTCACCCTTAAAACGAACAAAATTCTGACACATGCTATACCATGTATGAATCTCGAGGCCATTATACCGGATGGAATAAGCCAGTTACAAAAGGGCAAACATTTTATGAATCCACTTATATGGGGTTATCTAGGAGTCAAATATATAGAAACAGAAAGCAGAATGGAGGTTGCCTGAGGTTAGGAGGAGGAAGAATAGGGAGTTGCTGTTTAATGTGCAAGAAGTTTCAATTTTGCAAAAAGAATGGTTGCACATAAGGTGAACATACTTTCCGCCACTGAACTGGACACACAAAAGCACTTAAGATGGAAGCACGGGGGGGCTCACTCAGTTGAGCATCTGATTCTTGATTTTGGTTCAGAGCCCCATGTGGGGCTCCACTCTCAGCAGACAGTCTACTTGAATTCTCTCTCCCTCCCCCCATGCATACACTCTCCTTCTCTATCTCTAAAAATAAATGAATGTTGGGATGCCTGGGTGGCTCAGTGGTTAAGCCTCTGCCTTCAGCTAAGGTCATAATCTCAGGGTCCTGGGATCGAGCCCCGCGTCGGGCTCTCTGCTCAGCAGCGAGCCTGCATCCGTCTCTCTCTCTACCTGTCTCTACCTACTTGTGATCTCTCTCTCTGTCAAATAAATAAATAAAATATTGTAAATAAATAAAATAAATGTCAAAATCAATAAATACATAAATAAAAAATAAAAATAAATGAATGTCTTTTTAAAAAAATGGTTACGAAAGCAATTTTGTCGTGTGTGTTTTACCACAATTTTTTAAAACTCATGTACCAGTGACACACATCCCATTCGTTTCAGGTGTGCCACCCAGTGACTAGTGACTCAAGTCTATACATGGCACTGTACTCACCCCAGTGTTGCCAGCATCTGTCACACACAGCGCTATTACAGTACCACTGACTCTACTCTCGGTTGTTTTTTTTTTTTTTAGTGTAAAGCACAAAGAGACAGCACTTCACTGACTAGGATGGGTGTCACCGAAAGTGTTGGGTCGGCGGCCCTGGGAATGCAGGAGGAAAAATAAAATGGCCTCCAGGCCGCCATCTTCCCCTACCCAGGACTTTCCCACCAGAAGGACATCTGTCAAGGACTCGTCACCCTGAGCAAATCAAAACCTATGCGAGAAACAGAAACCAGCCACTTTGAGACTTTCCAACCCCCAACCTCTAACCTTACCAAATATGGTTATGAGCCCCCACCCTGCCCTGGCCTAGTAAAAGCTCACTCAACCCCTTCCCGCCCACGACTTCACCCACTCAAGTCACAAAACCTCGCCGGAGGGCGCCTTTAATAAACCTTGCCTTGCGCCCATCTCGCCTGGTGTCCTGTATCTCGCCTGTAAAACCTTACAGAAAGGACAAGGGCTGGTGAGGAGGTGAAGAAACTGGAACCCTCCTCTATTGCTGCTGGGAATGTAAAATGGTACAGCCCCTCTGGAAAGCAGTTTAGTAGGTTCTTAGAAAGTTAAACATAAATAGCCATTCAACCCACCTACCCAAGAGAAATGAAACACATGTCCACACTCAGACTTGTGGGCGAATGATCACAAGAGCATCACTCACAAGAACCAAAAAACAAAAACAACTCAAATGTCCGTCAACTGGTTAACAGGTAAAAAGAAAAAAAAAATGTGGGATATCTGTGCCATGAAATACTACTCAGCAATAAAAAGGAATTAAGTACTGAGATATGCTACAACATGCATGAATCCCAAAGCCAGCATACCACAGTGAAAGCCAGTCACCAAAGGCTACATATTATTGGTGGAGGAGGTCACTGAGAGGACATGACCTATTAGCAGGATCTCAGCAACAGGAGCTCCTTGCCCCCTTCTCTGTCCTTGGACTATGCATCTAGCTTGCCATTCCCACTCCCAGAGGCTGCCCTAGAACAAAGCCTTCAGAGAGTGATGTGATGTTGAGACCATCTGGACAGTACATGACTGAATGCAGGTTAAGATCTCTATAGAAACTGGAAAGATTTGGCAGGTGGGTGCAGAGATCTACTTATCTTGTAGCTGCCCAAGATACATCTATTTAAACGCCTTTGCTTATTATACACCACACCTACCAATCTGCAGTGGTCTGCCTCTTTCTTGGGTCTCTCTCTGCCCTCCGCCCATTTCAGATTATACCCAAAAGCTTCCAAGGAGCTTACAAACCAACAATTATATAATTATGATTCCATTAATATGAAATATACAGAAAATGTGAATTCATAGAAACAAAAAGCTTATTGGTTGCCCAGGGTGGAATGGGAAGTGACTAAAAAGGGGTGCGGGGCATCTTTCCGGGGTGACAAAAATTTTCAAAATTGACTGTGGTAAAGGTATTATGTAAATTTACTAAAAATCATCAAATTTAAAATGACTGAATTATGTGAGATGTAAATTACACATCTCAGTAATACACTGTTTAAAAAGTGAACTCAGACTTCTCGGTTGGACATTGAGGGTCAATTTGGCCAGATAGGTGCTTTGCCATTTAATTTCCATAAACCAAATGAGTGCAATCTACACCTCCTGGATTTTACTCAAAATAGGACTAAAACATACATACGAAAACCACAGCATAGGATGGTCATGTTACCCTTTGCAAGTCCTTAGAAGTATAATAAAAACATACGTTTAGTTGTCAATTTACAAGTTGTAAGAAGGAGATAAATTTTTCCACCATGAGCTTGGAAGAGGGTCACCCCACAGGTCAGCCTGTCATGGGAACTAGCAAAATAAAACCTCACCCCAGAGACGAGTGGTCACCCACCCAAACGCAATAGCATTCTCAACACTTAGCTAAGGGCAGGATTAGAGAGGCAACACTGAATTGCAGGTAGCCTCTTGTCTGTTCCCACTCCATTATGGCAGAGCCATGGCCGGAGGCATTTGCCTTGCAAAACAGGTAGGCTAAAAAAAAAAAAAAAAAAAAAAAAAAAAAAAAAAGAAACAAACAAAATAGGTAGCCTCTTGGACCCCACTGCCGCTGGGACTGGGATAAAGCTGAATTACAAAGATGACCAAAGGCAAAACAAACCATAAACCTCAGTTTGGAGCATTCATATTCAATTCCTTCAAGAGTCATTATTTTATTTATTTAAGGAATCTCTACACTCAAAAGGGGGCTCAAACTCAGGACCCCCAAGAACAGTCTCACACTTCTCCCACTGAGCCAGCCAGGCACCTTTCCTTCAAGAGTGATACTGACCTTAACTCATTTCTTTCCCGGTCACCAAACTCCCACAGAAGATCCAAGCATGCCATACTTGCTCAAATGCCTCTTTCAGACAGGGCACAACCCTCTTGGTCACTCCCATACTCCCAGCCTACACAACCTTGGCCTCAGACTCCCCCACTCAGGAATGGAGCTTAATGCAGGGGATACAGGGTAAGTAGATAAGAACACTGTCTTGCTCTCCTGGGAATAATTTATTAATCAAGTATTACACAGTCAGAACGGTTATTAAATAATCACTGAAGCAAAATTAGAACTGTATGGTAATAGGCAGGGAAGCACAGGCACTTTGGAAATGGTCCAACAGAACGTATCTGCTCTAAACTTTTATCCATATTAACTCATCAAACCATCAAAAGATCCTATAAAGATCTATCATTACGCTACTTTGGGGATGAGAAAGTGGACACAGAGAGGTAAGGTAACTTGCACAGGGACATACAGCTCGTCAGCGGTCCACCCACATGCACACACGGGTGTGACCGCAGAAGCCTGGTGCAATCAATCACCAAATCCGCTGCCTCGGTTAATACTGGCAGAAAGAATGAACTGGAGACAGTCACAGCACATTAGCAAGAGCCCACCACCCAAGGAAGTAAAGGGAGGCCGAGGCAGGTCTAATCCAGAGAGCACCGACCTGCTGCGGACGACGAGGATACGCCAAGGCGGGAAGGCAAGAGGATGCACAAGCAGGCTGTAACGGAGGTAGGGGAAGCTGCAGGGGGTTCCCGGTTCATCCCCAGGTAATGCACCAGGCCCACCTGCCCACTTCTCAACTGGAGAAACTGAGGTCCCCAAGGAGCCAGAACGTAGGTTCTGAGGCACCGGCCTGCCTCAACCTCCCCAGGCTCTCCGCCGGGAGGTGGTTAGGGGCACAAGGACTGCAGGGAGGCAAGACCGGGGCCCCTCTGCCCTTGGTGGGACACTTACCCGGCCAGACCAAGGTGTTCTATCAAGGTTCCCTCACTCGGCGTCCCGCTCCTTTCCTCAAGCCTTTCCACTCACTCTTCGCCCTGCGTGCCTGCGCGCCGCCCCCCAGCAGGCCCCGCCCCCCACACCTTGCGGGTGGTCGACCCACAGCGCCCCTGCAGGCTGGGAGGTGCAGGCCCACACACTGTCTTCTAGACTGGTCTTTCTCGTTCCTTTTCCTCTTCCCTTTCCTTGCACATCCCTCCTTGCCCTTCCCTCCCTCCCTCACCTTCCCTTTGCCTTTCATGTTTTCAATCACACAGTCGTGTTCTTTCACTCATTCCTACATTTAACAATTATCTGTGTGCAAAACAGACAAACAACAACAACAACCAAACAAAACAATTAAATGTGCTCCAGAAACTGCTCACTGAGGAGAATGCAGGGAAGACAAAAGTCCTGTGCCCAGGAGCTTGCATTCTAGAAGATGACGAAAACAATGAGTGACTTTCTAACTTTGTTATCCCCACCCACAGATGCAACACATTTTACATCCCTTTCCGGTACACACACACACACACCCATAAAACTAAAACTCAAGTTTCACAAAGTAATACTTGATGGGCAGCTCGTCAAAAGACAACCAGAAAATTGTGACCAAGCACAACTAACTTCGTTAGACTTCCTGCAGTATTGGAGAATTCTACATTGACAGTCTCAGTAGTATCTCAGAAAAGGGGGACAAGGAAAGTAAATTTATAGGGTTGGGGTCTGGGCTTGGGTAGTTCAAGCAGGTCTTTCAAGACAAGACCCAATAGGCAGTAAAGACGTTGCAAAGCAGGTGGAAAGATTGAATTTTAGAGGGGCATTTTATTTCCTTTAGTTTACTAGCTATCAATTATTGAATTTAAAAGGCTATGGAACCTCTTTTTTTTTTTAAGATTTTATTTATTTTTTTGACAGAGAGAGAGATCACAAGTAGGCAGAGAGGCAGGCAGAGAGGAGGAAGCAGGCTCCCTGCTGAGCAGAGAGCCCACATGCTGGGTCTCAATCCCAGGACTCTGGGATCATGACCTGAGTTGAAAGCAGAGGCTTAACCCACTGAGCCACCCAGGCGCCCCAGAACTTCCTCTTTAATAACGATTTTATTTATTTGTTTGACAAAGAGAGAGAGAGAGAGCGCACAAGCAGAGGGAGCAGCATTCAGAGGGAGAGGGAGAAGCAGGCTCCCCGCTAAGCAAGGACCCCAGGACTCTGGGCTCATGACCTAAGCCAAAGGCAGATGCTTAACCAACTGAGCCACCCAAGTGGCCCCACTTTTTTTTTTTTTTAAGTAGGTCCACACAGAGCACAGAGCCCAAGATGGGACTCAAACTCACAACTCTGAAATTAAGACCTGAGCAGAGACCAAGAATAGGTCGCCCAACCAACTGGGCCACCCAGGCACCCGATGATATATAGCTTTAATGAAAAACATCCTCCTAATTTAATTTTTTTTTAATTTTTATTTATTTATTTGAGGGAGAGAGAGAGAGGGAAAGCATGAGCAGGGAAGAGGGGCAGAGGGGGAGAGAGAGAGAAGCAGACTCTCAGCCGAGCAGGGAGTCAGATGTGGGATTTCATCCCAAAACCCCAGGAGTATGATCTGAGCTGAAGGCAGACACGTAACTGATTGAGCCACCCAGGTTACTCATTCTCCTAGTTTGAAAGGAATGTTAAATGTAATTTCCTTGATATTTATGTACTAAATAAATTATAAGTTTGAATTATTTTTAAAAACAAGGATTGTCTGAGATTGGGCAAATGTCTTGACATAAATTTTAGGATTAGAGAACACATCAAGGCAAGCGTCTTAAAGCAAGTCTCAGTAAGCAGAACTGTTTGATAGGCAACCTGTTCTCCTAGATGAGCAATCCCAATGGGATACCCAGTGTGAGAGCCCATCCTGCAAACTGTTCAGAAAAATAGGTTTAAGCAAATTCTAAACCAAACAATTATTTACTGATTTACAGACTTATCTTACTGAGCACAACATCATTTTTGCTGTATTCTACAGGTCAAAGCAATAGCAAAGAGCATCCAGACTCAAGGAAAAGGGAAGAGACCCCCATCTCTTGATGCAAGGAGTATCAAAGAATGTGACCAACTTAAATCTGCCACACATTTGAGGGCACTTTGCTGGCTCAGTGGGTAGAACACGTGACTTGATCTTGGGGTTGTGAGTTCAAGCCCCATGCTGGGTGTAGAGATTACTTAAAAATAAAATCTTTTGTAAAAAAATCATCCACATTTGGATTATTTGGAAAATAAGGAATTCCTTCTGAGCTAAAGAAAGAATAGGGATATAGGAGAAGCAGGCCACATGGATTGGCTGATCACTGTAAATTAAACTTTCCTTCTGGGGGCACCTTGACGGATCTGCCTTCTGATCAGGTCATGATCCCAGGGTCGTGGGACTGGGCCCTGCATCAAACTCCCTGCTCAGTCGAGAAGTCTGCTTCTAACTCTCCCTCTGCCCTTCCTCTTGCTCATGCTCTCTCTCTCTCAAATAAAATCTTTTTTTTTGTAGATTTTATTTATTTAGTTGAGAGAGAGAGAGAGATCACAAGTAGGCAGAAAGACAGGCAGAGAGAGAGGGGGAAGCAGGCTCCATGCTGAGCAGAGAGCCCAATGCGGGGGCTCAATACCAGGACCCTGAGACACCATGACCCAACCCAAAGGCTGAGGCTTAACCCACTGAGCCACCCAGGTACCCCAATAAATAAAATCTATTTTTAAAAAATTTAAAAATGAGGGGCACCTGGGTGGTTCAGTCTGTTGGGTGTCTGCCTTCAGCTCAGGTCAAGGTACTAGGGCCCTAGGATTGAGCCCCGTGTTGGGCTCTCTGCTTAGTGGGGAGCCTGCTTCTCCCTCTCCCACTGCCTGCCATTCCTGCTTATGCTCTCTCTCTCTGTCAAATAAATAAAATCTTTTAAAAAAAATTTTTAGTGAAATAAACAAACTTTCTTTCTGGCAGGGAAACCTAAATATAACTTCTCTTACACTTTGTAGTGCCAACCGTGGGTCTCAAAGTTGGGTCCAGTCTCCCCGAATACATTTTACTTTTCTGCAAACTGTATCATAACATGAATTAGGCTGGTGTTTGTTAGGTCTATGACTGTACTGATTTTCAATAAAGTCCTATTCCCCTATGCTTTTGTCTCTGAAAAGGTGTTTTACCTGTTTTGGCTAGGAAATGGGGACTATTGGAAAGTGACCAGCATACAAAGCAAAATTGGAAATATGCATAGTGATCACTTTTTTTCCGAAGATTAGATACTGAATGAGCCATTTGTAACCAGCTATAATGGCGTACCCAGAAAAAATATGATAAACCTAAAAAAAAGGTTAACAGAAAAGCAATTCTTTCCATCTTTATGGTACAGTAAATAGGCAGAGAATGCAGAGGAGCATGACTAGAATTAGCCTACGAAGATCTCAAGAGCAAAACCAGAAAGATAAGGTGAGAGTCTGATTCAGAATTTGTAAAGTATTCTTCATTTCATCTACTTGTTCTGATGGCCTTGGAATAGCTGTTCTTCTTCTCATGCTGCTTGCTTCTAGCGGAATCCGAGAATCTTGAAATGGCAGCCCAATTGTCAAAAGGTAATGAATCGATAACAAAGGGTGATAGATACATACAGTGGAGTATTATTCAGCCTTCAAAGGGACGG
Organism: Meles meles; assembly: GCF_922984935.1. Classification (NCBI taxonomy): domain Eukaryota; kingdom Metazoa; phylum Chordata; class Mammalia; order Carnivora; family Mustelidae; genus Meles; species Meles meles. Next base: position 32,966,759 of record NC_060084.1, on the reverse strand, counting down.
AAATTCTGACACATTCTGACACATCCATGACATGATGAACCTTGATGACCAAATGTTAAGTGAAATCAGTTATTCACAGAAGAGTAAAATACTATTTGATTCTCCTGACATGATGTACTTAAAGTCAAAATCATGGAGACAAAAAGCAGAATGGTGGTCACCAGGAACTAGGGGAAGGGAAGGTTAGTGTTTAATGGGTACAGTTTTAGTTTTGCAAGATGAAAAGTATTCTGGTGGGGCACCTGGGTGGCTCAGTGGGTTAAAGCCTCTGCCTTCGGCTCGGGTCATGATCCCAGGGTCCTGGGATCGAGCCCCTCATTGGGCTCTCTGCTCAGCAGGGAGCCTGCTTCCCTTCCTCTCTCTCTGCCTACTTGTGATCTCTGTCTGTCAAATAAATAAATAAAATCTTTAAAAAAAAAAAAGAAAAGTATTCTGGACATGGTGGTAGTGAGCATTACACAACTATGTGAATGCACTTAATACACCAGAATTGTACACTTAAAAATAGTTAAAATAGGAGCACGTGGGTGACTCAGTCAGTTGGGCATCTGCCTTCGACTTGGGTCATAATCCCAAGATCCTGGGATCAAGCCCCGAGTTGGGTATCCTGTTCAGCTGGGAGCCAGCTTGTCCCTTTACCTCCCCCTACCCATCCCCTACCTCATGCTGTCTCTCCCTTTCTCAAGTAAATAAATAAAATCTCTGGAGCACCTGGGTAGCTCAGTGGGCTAAGCATCCACCTTCAGCTCAGGTCTTGATCTCAGGGTCCTAGGATTGAGTCCCATATTGGACTCCTGCCTCAGCTGGGAGCCTCTTTCTCCCTCTCCCTCTACCCCTCCTCCCTGCTCGTGTACTCTCAATCTCTCTCTCTTTCAAATAAATAAATGAAATATTTTTCTAAATAAATAAAATCTTTTTTAAAAAACAGTTAAAATAAGGGGCACCAGGGTGACTAAATCACTTCAGCATCAGACACCTGATTTCAGCTCAGATCAGGATCTCAGGTCATGATATCACGTCCTGGGATGGAGCCCTGCCTTAGGGTCCAAGCTCAATGTGGAGTCTACTTGTCCCTCTCCCTCTGCTCCTTCCCCCACTTAAGCTCATTCTCCCCTCTCTCAAATAAATAAATAAATAAACCTTTTTAAAAACATTAAAATAAAAAATAGTCAAAATAGTAAATGTTGAGGTGCCTGCGTGGCTCAGTCATTAAGCTTCTGCCTTTGGGGGCACCTGGGTGGCTCAGTGGGTTAGACCTCTGCTCAGGTCATGATCTCAGGGTCCTGGGATGGAGCCCTGCATTGGGCTCTCTGCTCAGCAGGGAGCCTGTTTCCCCACTCTCTTTCTGCCTGCCTCTCTGCCTATCGTGATCTGTCAAATAAATAATAAAAAAAAAAAAAAAGCTTCTGCCTTTGGATCAGGTCATAGATCCAGGGTCCAGGAATGGATCCCCACATCAGGCTCCCTGCTCAGCAGGAAGCCTGCTTCTCCCTCTCCCACTCCCCCTGCTTGTGTTCCTCTCGCTGTCTGTGTCAAATAAATAAATAAATCTTTAAAAAAATAGTAAATGTTCTGTTTATTTTACTATAATAAAAAGTACATTTAAATACAATTGAATGTCTTTAATACATTTAAAAAATACATTTAAAAATAAAATTAAAAAATACATTTAAAAAATAAAATAAAAAATAAAAATAAAACCCAAAAAGTGTTAAAGAGTCTTTCCTTGGGGCACCTGGGTGGCTCAGTGGGTTAAGCCTCTGCCTTTGGCTCGGGTCATGATCTCAGGGTCCAGGGATCGAGCCCCACATCGGGCTCCCTGCTCGGCAGGGAGCCTGCTTCCTCCTCTCTCTCTGCCTGTCTCTCTGCCAATTTGTGATCTCTGTCTGTCAAATAAATAAATAAAATCTTTAAAAAAAAAAAAAAAGAGTCTTTCCTTTACATCTTCAATAAATTCACCTTTCTTGCTCTTGTGTCAGGGTAAGAATCTTTTTTTTTCCCCAAAATTTTATTTGTCAGAGAGAGAGAGCGTGCATGCACGCGCACAAGCAGGCAGAGTGGCAGCCAGAGGCAGAGAGAGAAGCAGGCTCCCTGCTGAGCAAAGAGCCCGACGCGGGACTTGATCCCAGGACACTGGGATCATTACCTGAGCTGAAGGCAGAGGCACTGAGCTGCTCAGGTGCCCTCAGGATAAGAATCTAATCTATGCTCACAGGAAACTGTCTCTAGAACACCTTTTCAAACATCTGCAGCTTTACTAAACCCCTTTGGCTCCCAATACAATTTGGATCTTTTAGGTCATCTTCAGGGTTCTGTAAAGTAATAAAAGGAAATCTCACTAAAATAAAGCCAGGAGGCCAGAAGGGAGAGCTCTCATGCCGTACCACTCGATGTCAAACACTGGAAGAATGGTCAATTACAGACCCAGCAGAAGAATAATCACAAGAAATAATGATCATTGCAGACCCCAATAAGAAAAGATGTTCACTTCATCTCCTCTAAGAAATCAACTACCCCAGCAACTCAGCCAATGAGAAACATCATCACCCTGAAATCTTGCTTTTCTCCAGGGGACTTTTGTTCAAAACAACCTCTCCCAGACTTCTCCTTCTTCTCCGCAAAATAACATTTCTCTTTCTTTGTTGTACTAGCCTATGGATTTTGCTGCAGTGGGCCTGTCCAGAATTCCAATTTTCTGATATTCCCAAATAAGCCCATTTTTTTTGCTGGTAAAGTAACTGTTTTATGTTTAGGGACATTAATGGGATCTGGCAAGGATGAGAACACGCACACACAACACACACACAAAACTCCAAGACTGGTAAGCAAACATGAGCTGGTATCCACAGGGCCCATTGAACACATTGCTTTCCTGCTGACTCTAGAGTTGAAGTGACATATGTCTCTCCTGAATTTCTAACCCTGCTCTCTGCATTTTAAGCTCCCTGGCCTTTATTTGGGATCTGTCTGAAGGGTTTTCCTTTCTGGGAGTACTCATCTGGCCTTTAGTCTGACTCCGTTTTGGAACTGTACTATTCCTATCAGGATTGTGCTGACTGTTGGCCCAACTCCTTTTGGGAACTGGGCCATTCCTATTAGAATAGCAGTTTAGAAATTTTTCTTTTTACTCAAGAGAGAAACCCTTAAGGGACGCCTGGCTGGTTCAGTCAGTAGAGCATGTAACTCTTGATCTCAGGGTTGTGAGTTCAAGCCCCAGATGGAGTGTAGAGATTACTTAAAAATAAAATCCTAAAAAAAAGGCTCTAAGAAATGGGATTCCAGTCATCAAAATGTTTTGAGTCACCACCCCCACACACACACACACCATTTCTGGGACTTCTGCCAGTTTTATGTTTAAAAACTGTGGTCTTGGGGTGCCAGGGTGGCTCAGTCGGTTAAGCGTCTGCCTTCAGCTTAGGTCATGATCCCAGGTGCTTGGAATCAGGCCCCCAGGACAGGCTCCCTGGTCAGCAAGTCAGCATCTCCCTCTCCCTCTGCCCCTCCCACCTGCTCACATGCACACACTCTCTCTCTCTGAAATAAATAAAATCTTTTTAAATGAATTTAAAAGGGCGCCTGGGTGGCTCAGTGGGTTAAAGCCTTTGGCTCAGGTCATGATCCCAGGGTCCTGGGATCGAGCCCCACATCAGGCTCTCTGCTTGGCAGGGAGCCTGCTTCCTCCCCTCTCTCTGCCTGCCTCTCTGCCTGCTTGTGATCTCTCTCTGTCAAATAATAATTTTTTTAAAAATGAATTTAAAAAGACTAAAAATAAAAATAAAAACTTTGGGGTGCCTGGGTGGCCCAGGTGGTTAAGTGTCTGCCTTCAGCTCAGGTTATGATCCCAGAGTCCTGGGATGAATTACCACATGGGTTCCCTGCTCTGTGGGGAGCCTGCTTCTCCCTCCACCCCTCTCTCTCTAGTAAACAAATAAAACCTTTAAAAATAAATGAATGTGGGCGCCTGGGTGGCTCAGTGGGTTAAGCCGCTGCCTTCAGCTCAGGTCATGATCTCAGGATCCTGGGATCGAGTCCCGCATCGGGCTCTCTGCTCAGCGGAGAGCCTGCTTCCCTTCCTCTCTCTCTGCCTGCCTCTCTTGTGATTTCTCTCTGTCAAATAAATAAATAAAATCTTTTAAAAAAAAATAAAAAATAAATGAATGTATGAATGAATGAATGAAAATAAAAACTCTGGTCCCTTGGTGAGCCTAGTTGGGTCAATCAGGAGAATGTGTGACTCTATCTCAGGGTTTTGAGTTCGAGTCCCACAGTGGGTGTGGAAATTACTTAAAAATAAACCAACTTTTTAAATAAACAAATAAAAATATGGGGGGCCTGGATGGCTCAGTTGGTTCAGCATTTGCCCTCTGCTTGGGTCATGGTATCTCTGGGTCCTAGGATCAAGTCCTACATAAGGCTTCCTGCTTAGAAGGGAGTCTGCTTCCCTCTCTCTCTCCCACTGCTCATTCTGTCTCTCTCTCAAATAAATAAAATCTTTTAAAAAGCAAATTATGAAAATAAATAAATAACTAGAAACTATTTTCTAACTAAATGGACTGACTTAACCAAAAATAATTCCAAACACCAATGCCCATTATAGGGAACTTTCAATCTCCCCAAACTTACTTTTCTCAAAACCAAATTGGACAACCATGGCTTTAAAGTTGTCAAAGCTGAAATGGATGCCTATTTTGATTAGCACTATGAAGCTTCCAAATATTATCAGGAATCTAAAATTGCCATTCTGGGATGCCTGGGTGGCTCAGTCATTTGGGCAACTGCCTTCCGCTGGGGTCATGATCCCAGTGTCCTGGGATCAAGTCCTGCGTCGGGCTCCTTGCTCAGCAGGGAGTCTGCTTCTCCCTCTACCTGCCGTTTCCCCTGTGTGTGTGTTCTCTCTCTCTGACAAACAGACAGATAAAATCTTTTTTTTTTAAATAAATAATAAAAACAAAAAATAAAGTTGCCGCTCTGCAAAATACAATTTCCAGACTAAGTGAGACAAACAAACAACTAGAAAAAGACAAACAGGTTTCTGGAGGACCAAATAAATCCCAATTTCTTACATTCCCTGGACAAAAGCCAGATTGTGAGCCAGAGAAAAAGAATTTCCTAAAGTGACTGAGGACCTCCATAGGTTTGCTGATGAATTTAACATAGTTATTCAAACTGACCCACCTGGTTTCTCAGATCTGTTATCACTGAGCCCACATGCTTGTCGGTGACAACCAAGCCAAACATTGGATGATATTTGTCCAGGGGAGCATGCTGAACAGGATTTAGAAAAACAGACTTTTTTTTTTTTTTTTTAAGATTTTATTTATTTATTTGACAGAGAGAGATCACAAGTAGACAGAGAGGCAGGCAGAGAGAGAGAGAGGGAAGCAGGCTCGCTGCTGAGCAGAGAGCCCGATGCGGGACTTGATCCCAGGACCCTTAGATCATGACCCAAGCCGAAGGCAGCGGCTTAACCCACTGAGCCACCCAGGCGCCCCGGATTTAGAAAAACAAAACCCTAACTTTTGGTAAATGCTGAAAACACAGGTGGAAAACTTCCTCTGAGCAATTGTGGTAGCTTTCAGTCGGCCTGTCGACTGGAACAAATTCAGGCTTGCGCACAAAGATCTGAGGAACTTGTTTTTGACTCTTATACTACAGATTGTTTTCAAAAAAAATTCTGGGCTTCCTTCAGATGTTGAATCCACTTGGGTAGGCTTTAAATCCGTGTTTGCATTAACAAATTAAGGCCATTAAGGCCTGAGCCAGGAAATTTCTCTTTTTTTTTTTTTTTAATATTTTATTTATTTATTTGACAGAGAGATCACAAGTAGACAGAGAGGCAGGCAGAAAGAGAGAGAGGGAAGCAGGCTCCCTGCCGAGCAGAGAGCCCGATGCGGGACTCGATCCCAGGACCCTGAGATCATGACCTGAGCCGAAGGCAGCGGCTTAACCCACTGAGCCACCCAGGCGCCCCGGAAATTTCTCTTCTAAAGGACAAGGATGGAGGTGCCTGGGTGGCTCAGTTGTTTAAGCATCTGCCTTCGGCTTGGATCATGATAAGGGGGTCCTGGGATCAAGTCCTACATCAGGCTCCTTGCTCACGAGGACCCTGCTTCTTCCTCTCCCTCCTCCTGCTTGTGCTCTCTCTCTGTCTCAAATAAATAAATTTATTTTCTTAAAATTTTATTTATTTACTTGACAAAGTAGGCAGAGCAGCAGGCAGAGAGAGGAGGAAGCAGGCTCCCCACTGAGCAGAGAGCCCGATGCGAGGTTCGATCCCAGGACCCTGAGATCATGACCTGAGCCGAAGGCAGAGGCTTCACCCACTGAGTCACCCAGACGCCCCTAAAAATAAGTAAATTTAAAAAATTAAATAAATGAAGGAGAAGGATTAAATGGTAAACTGTGTCTGCTCCACATTGAGTTAATGTGGCAAACCAGCTCACCTGCATGCTAGGTGAGTCACCTAAAAGACAGACCACTAAAATTTTTAATTTTGAATCCTGACAAATGGAGGCCCCTAAACAAAACCTAAAACCTCATGGTCTCTGCTGTTACTGCAAAGAGCCAGAACACTGGAAAAAAGATTGTTACCAACTTAAGGCACCTTTGACCCACCAGCCAGCCTTTCCAATGGCTTCCTAATTCCCAAAGATGGCGTTCCGAGAAACTATCGAGGATCTTCCCAATCTTCCCTTCTACTCAGCCTGGAGAAAAAACTCTCCAGGTTAGGAATGAATCTCTCTGTGTCCTTACTGACACCAGAGCTACACCGTCAGCACTTAATCCCACTGCTATAAAGCAGGCCTTGGCTCAGAGTACTAAAATAGTTCAAATAGTGTGGTTCTCTAACAAACCTCAACAGGTTCCGATTTCTGAACTATTCCCTTTTGTTTAGGCCCCTTTAGTTACCCACCCTTTTCCCCTTAGTTCCTTTCTCCCTCCTTTTTTTTTTTTTTTAAGGTTTTTTATTTATTTATTTCACAGACAGAGATCACAGGCAGAGAGGCAGGCAGAGAGGGAGAGAGGAGGAAGCAGGCTCACTGCTGAGCAGAGAGACCAATGCGGGACTCAATCCCACAACACTGAGATCATGACCTGAGCTGAAGGCAGAGGCTTTAACCCACTGGGCCACCCAGGCGCCCCCCCTTCCTCCCTATTTTTACTGGACAGAGATTTCTTAGAAAAATATCAAGCTGGAATTTCTTTTTCCCAAAAGGGTTAAGTAATTCTAGAAACTGACAGCAGTAATCAAACTAGCCAACTGGGTGAATTAAAGGACACATCGATACTTTGATTTGCTCCACCTCTGACACCATTACACTTGAGTGGGGGGCACTGATTGTGTATTCTTACTGGATAAGCTACCAACCTCATTATGAGCAAAATCTTCAACTGATATTGGCAGAATCCACAGTGCATCACCCCTAGATCACTCAAAACCCCTCCCCAGAACTAGTCAATACTCTCTTAATAAGCCCTTCATGGTATCAAGCCCATAAGAGAGGATTATAAGACTCAGGGCCTCATTATCCCCTGCACTCATTCCTCTAATACCCCAACTTTACCCATGAGAAAACCCAATGACTGAGGATGAAGTTTTGTCCAGGACTTCCGAGGAATAAATAACACTGCTATCCCTCGGCACCTCACTGTTCCCAAGCCCCATCTGCTATTGATAACCACTGCCACTGAAAGCAAATTTTTTGCTGTCACTGATTGACACAGGACATGTCTTAGTACTCTGGTTAAGTACAGTCAACCTCTGTTTGCTTTCACCTGGGAAGAAATGCAATATACCTACACAGTGATGGCTCAAGGTTTCAGAGAGCCCTTACTTTCCACAAATCTTACAAGCTGATTTGCAGGATATAAAGCCTTCTGCAGCCTCCACTTTGTTCAACGCATAGACTGCTTCTCTGCTCCACTTTTCAAACCTCTTCACAGGAAGACAGTCCACTTGTTAAACTTTGGGCCTTAGGGCACATGGGTGGCTCAGCTGGTCAAGTGTCTGACTTTTGATTTCAGCTCAGGTCATGATCCCAGGGGCCTGATACTGAGCCCTGCATAGGACTCCATGCTCAGTGGGGAGTCTGCTTTTCTCCCTCTCCCTCTGCTCCTCCCCTTGACTCATGCTCTCTCTCTCTCTCTAAAATAAACAAATAACTCTTTAAAAATTAAAATATAAAAAAATAAATGGACTTTAAAGCACAGAAAGTCTTCAAAGAAAATTGTAGTCTGCTCAAGCTCAGGTTTGATACTTAGGGCACCTGACCTCAGAACAACGGTTACATTTGGAACCAGGAGATTTCATGGCATCCTGAACTTCCTCAAACCCAAAACTAAGCAATAATTATGAGCTTCTCTTGGACTATCTGGCTACTGTCAAAACCGGATTCTGAACTTTTCTTATAGCTCAACTTCTATGCACTTTACTAAGAAACAACCAACCGGGATGCCTGGGTGGTTCAGTTGGTTAAGCCGGTGCCTTTGGCTCAGGTCATGATCCCAGAGTCCTGGGATGGAGCCCCACATCGGGCTCCTGGCTCAGTGAGGAGCCTGCTGCTTCTCTCTCTGCCCCTGCCTGCCACTCTGCCTGCTTGTGCGCTCGGACGCGCTCTCTCTCTCTCTCCCTCTCTCTCTCTGACAAATAAACAAACAAATAAAATCTTAAAAAAAAAACAAAAAACCAAACTGACCCTATTATTTAGAAAGATCGGGATGACATAGCTCTTGGGACTTTAAAGAAAAGCCTAAAATAAAGTCCCCTGCCCTTGGCCATCCTATCAGCTCCTATTTCCTTTTTCTATGTGAGAGGGAAGGACATCCCCTGGAGTGCTCGCCCCAAAACAGAGAGACCATCATCAATCCATAGGGCATTATAGCAAACAAGTGGATCCTGGGGCTTGGGGACATCCCCCTTGCCTTAGAGCCATTCCTGCCACTGCCCTATTAGTTGAGGTGACTGAAGAAACTGCCAGAGGACCTTCTTAACCATCTTTATGCTCCCTGCAGCAAAAGCCCTCCTGAATTCCATCACTCAACCCTTTGCAGCCAATCACCTCACCTCCTATGACGTCTTCCACTAACTGCTCCTCCTATAACTTTTAAGATTTTATTTGTTTATTTGACAGAGCGAGCAAGAGAGCACAGCAGGCGGAGCAGCAGAGGTAGAGGGAGAAGCAGGCTCCCCGCTGAGCAAGGAGCCCAACGCGAGGCTCAATCCCAGGGCTCCAGGATCATGATCTGAGCCGAAAGCCTATGCTCAACCTTCTGAACCACCCAAACACCCCTCCTGTAACTTATTGAAGCAATAACCTCCACCCTGCTCAGATTCTACCCACCCCCACCCCCGCCTCCACAGATGAGACCCCTCATGACTGCTTCACGCTGGCTGATCATCTCTTGCCTCCCCGTGACTATTTATAGAAAACTTCTCTACCTGCAGATTTTTCATGGCTTACCGATGGGTCCTTTTTTAAGACTTTTTTTTTTTTTTTTTTTTTTTTTTTTTTTTTTTTTTTTTAGTAATCCCTACACCAGCGAGGGGCTTGAACTTGTAACCCCGGGATCAAGAGTTGCACAGTCCACTGTATGAGCCAGCCAGGCGCCCCCTGGTGGATGTTATTTAAAGGATGAAAATGCTAAATATTGTGCAGGGCATGCTACTGCAACTGTTTGATGTCAATGAGGCAGGGTGTCTGCCTCTGGCTCCTTCACCCAATGGGCTGTGATAGGCCTTTACTCAGGCTTGTACCTCAGACAGAAATAAAACCGCAGACATTCATACAGATAACCGATATCCCTTTGAAGTAGCTCGTAACCTGGGAATGGCATGGAAACAGTGAGGTTTCCTTACCTCTAATGGGAATGAAATTTAGAATGGCTTCTATATCCAAAATTGATTAATGCCCTAATTTTGCCAGCTGCTCTGGCTATTAAATGTCCTTGGCGTTCCAGACTCAACTCCCTGGAGGCCAGCGGAAACCACCTCATGGATTATTTCCAGCCAAAATTCTCTGTCAAGGAAACCAATAGTCAAACCTCTGTCACAGTCCAGAGGGATGTTCTCTCAAATGACAATTTGAAAAAATTGACCAAAGACACCGAACAATTGGCCCCAGAAAAGGAAAAACAATATTGGAAATCTAATAAGTGTTGGTTCAATAAAAAAGATCAATAAAAAAGAGAGAACTCTGGTTTGGACCCAATACTGTTCCAGCCATTCCAGAAATTCTAAAATTCCCACTACTTACTAGTGTATGTGCCTTAAACCAAAGTGATAACATTCCTGAACAAATAATGGCAGAGAAGTATTAATATACCTACAAAGTGCCTACCCTTTGTGTCCCATCTGTCCAAAGGCCAGTCCAAGGACCCGTGCTCAGTCTGCACCCAGACCCTGTGAACTGCCACTGGCCCACTGGAGGTCTGGCCCATCAGTTTCATACAGCTCCTCCCATCTCATGGATGGGATATGTTTCCATCATGGTTTATATGTTTTCTCACTGGCCCAAGGCTTTCATCTGTAAATGGGCCACTGCTTCTTGTGTGGCTAAAATTCTGTTAAAAAAGACTATATGGGGGCGCCTGGGTGGCTCAGTGGGTTAAAGCCTCTGCCTTTGGCTCAGGTCATGATCCCAGGGTCCTGGGATCGAGCCCCACATCGGGCTCTCTGCTCCGCGGGGAGCCTGCTTCCTTCTCTCTCTGCCTGCCTCTCTGCCTACTTGTGATCTCTGTCAGATAAGTCAATAAATTCTTTAAAAAAAAAAAAAAAAGACTGTATGTACCAGGGGAATCCATCCTGGACTTCCTAGTGATCAGCAAACCCATTTTCCCGGTGAGGGGCTTCAATAAATCTGTGCTCTTGAGCCAGTTTTACAACACTTTCACTGTGCACGCCATCCTTAATCCGTTAAGATTCAACTGGCAAAATTTCTAGCAATCCTAAATACTTTTTGAGGCACCTGGGTTATGCATCTGCCTTCGCCTGGGGTCATGGTCACAGAGTCCCAGGATCCCCCACCTCCAGCTCCCTGCTCAGTGGGGAGTCTACTTCTTCCTCTGCTCCTCCCCCCAACTCACCAGCCCTCTTTCTCTTTCAAATAAATAAATAAAATCTTTAAGAAAGAAAGAAAGAGAGGAAGAGAAAAAGAAAGAAAGTGAGGAAGAAAGAAATCCTCTAACGACTTTGACCACAAGCATTGCTGTTGGTCCTTCTGAATCTCAGATCCACCTTTTTCGGAACTCACCGAGTCTCATCCTTTGAGACAGTCATAGGACGCCCAATGCATTTGGTCCCTGCCTCCTTTGAGCCACAGCTGATAAAAGATACACTTCAATAGTGTAAAGGCCTAATTGCTTCTATTAAAAATAGCCATGCTGGGATGCCTGGCTGGCTCAGTCGGTAGAGCATGAAACTTTTTTTTTTTTTTTAAGTAGGCTTCACGCCCAGCATGGAGCCCAATGCAAGGCTTGAACTCACGCCCCTGAGATCAAGACCCGAGCAGAGATCAAGAGTCGGATGCTTAACCAACTGAGCCACCCAGGGGCCCCCTTGAGCATGCAACTTTTGATCTTAGGGTCATGGAGCCTACTTTAAAAAAAAAATGCTTTGGTAGAGCAGTCTTTTTACAGTGTGTGCTCAGAAGATGGAGATCTTAAAGCATCACATCTTGCAACCTGAAGATTTTATCTATTTAAAAAAAAACACACACCTCCAAAAGACTCTCTTAAGCCTCACTGGAAAGGCCCCATCAGGTACTGCTAACCAATCCCATGTGACCAAATTCCAGGAACTAGACTCTTGGATTTGCACGACACATTTAAAGAAAGCACCAAACCCTGACTGGGCCTGTACACCATCTGGTGACCTTCAAGTATATGTCCCAGAATTGAAGACATCTGATGACAGGGCACCCGGCCGGCTCAGTCAGTGGAGTGCACAACTCTTAATCATGGGGTTTTGGGTTTGAGCCCCACATTGACTGTAAAGTGTCTGCCTTCGGCAGATCAGGTCATGATCCCAGGGTCCTGGGACTGAGTCCCACATCAGGCTCCCTGCTCAGTGGGAAACCTGCTTCTCCCTGCCCCACTCCCCCTGCTTGTGTTCCCTTTCTCTCTTGTGTCTCTGTCAAACAAACAAACAAATAAATCTTTTTTTTAAAAAGGTGTCTGTTTAAGAGGACATCTGACAAGTTTTCCCAAATCACCCAGGCCAGGCCGATTATAAGGTTCAGGACTCAAAGAAGTCTGTCTTTTTCAACTGGACTATTAGCTGATCCTGGGTTCATTTTTGTTTTGTTTTGTATTTTGCGTTTTTTTGTTTTGTTTTGTTTTGTTAAGATTTTACTTATTCATTTGTTGGGGCGCCTGAGTGACTCAGTTGGTTAAGTGCCTTCTTTTGGCTCAGGTTATGATCCTGACATCCTGGGATCGAGTCCTGCACTGAGCTCCTTTCTCAGCAAGGAGTCTGCTTCTCCCTCTCCCTCTCCCTCTCCCTCTCCCTCTCCCTGCTACTCCCCTGCTGCTGTGCCCTCTCCCTCTCTGTCAAATAAATAAATAAACACGGTCTTTAAAAAAAAGAGAGAGAGAGATGGGCTAGGGAGGGAGACAAACCCTAACAGACTCTTAATCTCAATGAACAAACTGAGGGTTGCTGGGAGGTGGGGGGTAGGGATAAGGTGGCTGGGTTATACACATTGGGGAGGGTATGTGCTATGGTGAGTGTTAGGAAATGTGTAAGTCTGACGATTCACAGACCTGTACCCTGGGGCAAATAATACATTATATGTTAATAAAGAAAAAATGATTTTATTTATTCATTTGAGAGAGGGAGCATGAGGTCAGAGTGGGGAGCCGTGAGGGGCAAAGGCAGAGGGAGAAGCAGGCTCCACGCTGAGCATGGAGGCCGACAAGGGGCTCGATCTCAAGACCTCAAGATCATGACCTAAGCCAAAGGCAGATGCTTAACTGACTTTGCAACCCACGTGCCTCCTGATTGGAGGTTCTTATCTAAATTCGTGATTTCTAAATTTACAATGTTACAGGCTGTATTACTGATCCCACCTTTGATTCCAGTTATTTTGAGCTAACAATGCTGTTAACTAAGTCTGTGAAGCGCTGATGATCTGCAAAAGGTTCATCAGCTATTGCTGCCTGTTTACACCTGCACTGCGTCTTCCTAACTGCCCTCGCTGAACTCTCCAGCCGTGCTTCTGCAGTACCCACTATTCTGCCTCCGTAGCTGCTTTAAACAGGGACTTCCAGGAAGCAAAGACGACTCCAGGTTCGCCTACAGTCAGAGGGAGAACTTTTCTCCTTAGGAAAATTGTCAATAAATATTTCCAATTGGCTATTTTCAGACCCTGGGTCCTGGCTTAGAACCACCATGATGATGTGGAATTGTCATGTTATTTTCACTCTGTACTTATTGCCTGTTAAACCTTTGTAGAAATGATGGGCCCAACATGATGATCTCCAATGCTCACGATCTTAATAAATATGGACAATACATGGTAAGTGCCTGACTTCTGCCTCCTACCCCTCCTTGTTGCACAAAGGTGATGGTAGGTTTATTTTCTTCTTTTTTTTTTTTTAATGATTTTATTCACTTATGTGTGTGAGAGAGAGCACAAGCAGGCAGAGCAGCAGGCAGAGGGAGAAGCAGGCTCTCCACTCCACAAGGGGCCTGATGTGGGACTTGATCCCAGGATCCTGAGATCGTGACCTGAGCCCAAGTAAGAAACTTAACGACTGAGCAATGCAGGCATCCCTGGTGACAGTAGGTTTCTAATGTATACAATTTTCCTCCAGCCTGGGACATGACACCCAAGAAAGGCCCTTCCTGGCACCAAAGACAAAAGGCCAGTGAATTAAGAAAACATGACTCTTGATTGGAGATGGTTCAGAGAAGTATCTGGATCAAAAGGAGGGAATGGGGGCAACTGGGTGGCTCAGTGGGTTAAGCCTCTGCCTTCGGTTCAGGTCATGATCTCAGGGTCCTGGGATCGAGCCCCGCATCGGGCTCTCTGCTCGGCAGGGAGCCTGCTTCCTCCTCTCTCTCTGCCTGCCTCTCTGCCTACTTGTGATCTCTTTGTCAAATAAATAAATAAAACCTTTAAAAAAAAAAAAAAGGAGGGAATGTGAAAATAAAGAAACTCCTCCCTAAAATAAACTCAGGAGGCCAGAATGGGGAGCCATACACTCAGTGTCAATTAAAGGAAAGAATCATCAACCCCCAAAGGAAGAAGATGTACATTGCATCTCCCACAAGAAATCGACTACCACAGCAACTCAACCAATGAGAAACCACTGTTACCCTGAACCTGTGGATTTCTCCAGTGGATTTCACTCAAAACAACTCCTCCCGACTTACTCCTACTTCCCCATAAAATAACATTTCTCTCCTTTGTTTATTGACCTAGCTTATGGGGTTCTTTTGCTTTATTTTGTTTGTCCTGAATTGCAGTTCCCTGCTATTCCCAATTAAGTCCATTTTGGCAAGTAAAATCACTGACCACTTCATTTTTTAAGACAATGGGACTTCTTTACTGTAACTTTGTTTTTAAAGATTTTATCTATTTATTTGACAGACAGAGATCACAAGTAGGCAGGGAAGCAGACAGAGAGAGAGAGGGGGAAGTAGGTTCCCTGCTGAGCAGAGAGCTCCATGCAGGGCTCAATCCCAGGCCTGATATTTATCAAACCAGCAATAAATGTGGTTACCCTGGAGATGGGGCATGGGTCTGATACGTGGGTGTAAAAATAAACTTAAATGTATATTCCTTACATTTCTGTATCATTTGAAGCTTTGACAACTATAATACATTCCATATAGCATAAATGACATGATTTTTAAAACCATCAAGGCTGGGGCACCAGGGTGGCTCAGTGGGTTAAGCCTCTGCCTTCGGCTCAGGTCATGATCTCAGGGTCCTGGGATCAAGCCCTGCATCGGGCTCTCTGCTCAGCGGAGAGCCTGCTCCCCCCCTCCCCCCCTCCCCCACCTGCTTGTGATCTCTCTCCTCAAATAAATAAGGAACATCTTAATAAATAAATAAAACCATCAAGGCCTACACTCTACTACCTTTTATTTTTTTTTTAAGTAAACTCTACACCTAACATGGGTCACGAACTCAGGGCCCCAAGATCAAGTCTCATGCTCTACGGACCAAGCCAGCCAGGGGGTCCCTCTACGACCTTCTTGTAACTCAGCCCACTTTTGACCCCTTGCATCCCTTATTTGGCTTTGCTTCTGCTTTCCAAGCTATAGGATAGAGTCCCTGTCTCCCTTCCTCTTTTCTTGCCTTTGGTCCTTTGACAACATTTATGGAGTATGCATTATGTACTAAACAATGCACCAGGTGCCATGGTGAGCCAAAGAGCCAAGGTCTCCCAGGGAGCTTGTAGGCTGTTCAAGAAACCAAACATCAGGCAGAAACAACTGAACCAAGCAACTGCCAAAGACAATAGAGTTAGAAGGGAAAACAGGGCACCCTATTTGGCTATCAAAGGGCATTAACTGAATGATTTTGAGTAAGATGTTCAAAAAAGGTTATCTATGAAGTAGAGATTTGAGCTGGATGCTAGCCAGGCAGAAGGTGGACAGCAGGACAATGGGAAGCCTTCTAGCAGAAGGGAAACACTGGCTGACTATTGCTGAGGTAAGCAAGAGGAACTGACCAGAAGACTGTGACACGGGCCAGTTTTGGATGAGGGTGCCTGTTTTATAAGATAAAACTGAACAGACAGGACCAGGTTGTATGTATTTAGGTAAAGAATTTGGGCTTTATTTGAAGGGCAATGGAAAACGATTATCAAATTTTATAACCAAGGAAGGGAGATCTAATTTACATTTTTAAAAAAGATTTTATCTATCTATTTGACAGAGAGAGGAGACACAGCCAGAGAGGGAACACAAGCAGAGGGAGTGGGAGAGGCAGAAGCAGACTCCCCACTGAGCAAGGAGCCCCATGTGGGACTCGATCCCAGGACTCTGGAATCATGACAGGAGCGGAAGGAAGATGCTTAACAACTGAGCCACGCCGGAGTCCCTAACATACAATTTTAAACCCTCTCTTAAATTTAAAATTTAAACCCTCTCTTAAATCTACCCTACAGAGGGGGTGCCTGGGTGGCTCAGTGGGTTAAGCCACTGCCTTCGGCTCAGGTCATGATCCCAGGGTCCTCAGATCGAGTCCCGAGTCCCGCATCGGGCTCTCCGCTCAGCGGGGAGCCTGCTTCTCCCCTCCCCAACCCCACCCCGCTGTCTGCCTCTCTGCCTACTTGTGATCTCTGTCTGTCAAATAAATAAATAAAATCTTAAAACAAACAAACAAACAAAACCTACACTACAGAGAAAAGGCAAATCATTATTGAAGGACCTTCTAAGGAATATCTGAACAAATGGAGAGGCAGCAGAACAGAGCCCAGAAATAAACCCGTGTGTATATGGTCAATTAACTTATGAAAAAGGAAGCGAAAATGGACAATGGGGAAAGAAGAGTTTCTTCATGAAATGGTGTTGGTAAACTGGACAGCCACATGTGAAAGAATTAAACCGGGCCATTATTTTATGCTACACAAAAATCAACTCAAAACAGATTAAAGCTTTGAATGTTAAGACTTGAAGCCATAAAACTCCTAGAAGAAAACATAAGGAGTAAAGTCTTTGACATCAGTCTTGGCAATGATTTTTTTGGGAGTTGCTGACAAAAGCAAAGGCAATAAAAGCAAAAAGAAAGAAGTGAGGCTACATCAAAGTACAAAGCTTCCATAGAGCAAAGAAAAACATCAACAAAATGGAAAAGCAACCTATGGAGTGGGAAATAATATCTGCAAATCATGTATCTGATAAGGGGTTAATATCCAAAATGTGTAAGAACTCACATAACTCAATGGAAAAAAAAAAAATCTGGTTAAAAAGTGGATAGAGGGGGGCGCCTGGGTGGCTCAGTCATTAAGCATCTGCTTCGGCTCAGGTCATGATCCCAATGTCCTGGGATCGTGCCCCGCATCAGGCTCCCTGCTCCACAGGAACCCTCCTTCTCCCTCTCCCTGCTTGTATTCCCTCTCTTGCTGTGTCTCTCTATGTCAAATAAATAAATAAAATCTTTTAAAAAAGAAAAAAGTGTATAGAGGGGCATCTGGGTGGCTCAATCAGTTAAGCATCCGACTCTTGATCTCAGCTCAAGTCTTGATCTCAGGGTCATGAGTTCAATCCCCGAGCTGGGCTCCACACTGAGCATGGAAACTACTTAATTAAAAAAAGAAAAAAAGGGGGCACCTGGGTGGCTCAGTCAGTTAAGCATCTGCCTTTAGCTCAGGTCATGACCCCAGGGTCCTGGGATTGAGCCCTGCATTGGGCTCCCTGCTTAGCAGGAAGCCTGCTTCTCCCTCTCTGACTGCTGCTCTTTATTCTGATTTTCTATACTGGGTAAATTTAACTTGAAGGTAGAAAATACCTTTATAAATAAAATAAGCGAATCAAACCTGTGAGATACTTTAATATGTCAATACATGATTAACTTTTAAAAACAGTTGGTTTGGGGGTGCCTGGGTGGCTCAGTGGTTAAGTGTCTGCTCAGGTCATGATCCCAGGGTCCTGGGACTGAGCCTTGCTCAGCAGGGAGCCTACTTCCTCCTCTCTCTCTCTCTCTCTCTCTGCCTCCCTGTGATCTCTGGCTGTCAAATAAATAAATAAAATCTTTAAAAAGAAAATTGAAAATAGAACTACCATGGGTGCCTGGTGGATGACTCAGTTGAGCATCCAACTCTTGGTTTCAGCTGTACTCCTGATCTTGGGGTCATGGGATTTAAGTCCCATGTCCACTTGGGATTCTCTCTCTCTCCCTTTGCCCCATCCTTCTGCACTCTCTTTCAAATAAATTTTAAAATCTGTAAGAAAAAATAGGACTACTAGGGGCACCTGGTGGCTCAGTCATTAAGCATTTGCCTTCAGCTAAGGTCATGATCCCAGGGTTCTGGGATCAAACCCTTCACTGGGCTCTCTGCTCAGAGCGACCCTGCTTCCCTTCTCCCTCTGCCTGCTGCTGCCCCTGCTATCCTCTCTCTCTCTGTGTCAAAGTAAATAAAATCTTAAAAAAAGAAAAGATTTCTGGAGTCAGTGCCAATTCCAAAGTCTCAACAGAGGGTGTCATAAAACCTGCTCAACTGAGTCTAGAGCAGATATGGGAGAGCAAAGCATGTAGAATACTCAAAACAAGGGCATCTGGGTGGCTCAGGTCATGGTCTCAGGTTTCTGGGATCGAGCCCTGCATTGGGCTCCACTCTCAGTGGGAAATAGGCTTCTCCCTCTTTCTCTGCCCCTCCCCCGGCTCATGCATGCTCTCTGCGTGCGCGCGCTCTCTCAAATGACTGACTGAAATCTTTAAAAAAGAAATAATACTCAAACACTCCAAAATTACAATAGAATAATAAGTATTAGATAAGAATAGTCTTCCCCTGATGAAGGGAAGTGAGGAGAGCACAGAAATGGACCCACACAGTTAAGAGTTTGATAAATGACAGCCTGACATGAGCAGATCAATGGGGAAAGGACAGGTTATCCAGCACAGGGTGCTGGGCCAATTGATAATTCATTAAGAAATGAAAAAAAATATTGCCCAAGTTCTTGGTGACTAAAGGTTTAAATTTTCAAAATTTTGTTAAGCAGAAAATTTTGGAGGCTATCTTTATGAGTTCAGAAAATAGAAGAATTTTTTTTTTAACTCAAAAGTACTAACTATAGGGGTGCCTGGGTGGCTCAGTGGGTTAAGCCTCTGCCTTTGGCTCAGGTTATGGTCTCAGTGTCCTTGGATTGAGCCCCACATCGGGCTCTCTGCTCAGCAGGGAGCCTGCTCCCCGCCCCCCCACTTGTGATGTCTCTATGTCAAGTAAATAAAATCTTAAAAAAAAAAAAAAAAAAAACCACTCATTTAGAGAGCCTGGATGACTCAGATGGTTAAGCCTCCGACTTTTGATTTAGGCTCAGGTCTTGATCTCAGGGTCCTGAGATCGAGCCCCGCGTTGGGCTCAGCACTGGGCATGGAGCCTGCTTAAGTCTCCCTCTCCATGCCCCTCCTCCACACTCTTTACCTAAAATAAACAAAACTCCTCTTTTTTTTTAAGATTTTATTTATTTATTTGACATAGAGAAATACAGTGAAAGAGGGAACACAAGTATGGGGAGTGGGAGACGGAGAAGCAGGCTTCCTGCTAGGCAGGGAGCCCAATGTGAACGCTGGGATCCTGACCTGAGCTGAAAGCAGATGTTTAACGACTGAGCCACCCAGGCATCCCACAAAATCTTTTTTAAATAAAAAAATATATAAACTGAGGGACAATAGTTACAATAAATGTTACTAATACACTATTAGTATTCATAACATATAAACAACTCTAAGAAGTCACTAAGAAAAAGACCAGAAATCCAAAAGTGTAAGAGCAAAACACATGGGCCGGGGTATCACTATCGATGAACTGTAATGAGGTATCATTTTACACCCACTGGACTGGTGGTAATTCAGAAGTCTTACACCACTAGTAAAGATGCGGAATACAGGGGCGCCTGGGTGGCTCAGTTGCTGAGCGTCTGCCTTTGGCTCAGGTCATAATCCTGGGGTCCTGGTATCGAGCCCCACATTGGGCTCCCTGCTTGGTGTGAGCCTGTTTCTCCCTCTCCTCTGCTTGTGTTCCCTCTCTCGCTGTGTCTCTGTCAAATAAATAAATAAAATCTTAAACATAAAAATAAATAAGGGGCACCTGGGTGGCTCAGTGGGTTAAGCCTCTGCCTTCAGCTCAAGTCATGATCTCAGAGTCCTGGGATCGAGCCCCACATCGGGCTCTCTGCTCAGCAAGGAGCCAGCTTCCCCGCCGCCACCACCAGCCTCTCTGCCAACTTACGATCTGTCTGTCAAATAAATAAATAAAAATCTAAAAAAATAAAATAAAACTACCATGGTTTTTTTTTGGTTTTTTTTTTTAATTTTTTTTTTTTTTAATTTGACAGAGAGAGATCACAAGTAGACAGAGAGGCAGGCAGAGAGAGAGGGAGGGAAGCAGGCTCACTGCCGAGCAGAGAGCCCGATGCGGGACTCGATCCCAGGACCCTGAGATCATGACCTGAGCCGAAGGCAGCAGCTTAACCCACTGAGCCACCCAGGCGCCCCAAAACTACCATGTTTAAAAAAAAAAAAAGATGTGGAATACACATCAATCCTAATATGGGGCTGGTGAGGGGTCAATTATTTTAACTACTTAGGAGAGCAATCTGTTCTGTTAAAGTTGACTATGCTCACACTCCCTGACCCAGCATCTCTCTCCTAGGTACATACCCAAAACAGACCACAGGTTTTTCTTTTTCTTCCTTTTTTTTTTTCCTTAGGTAAGCTGTACTCCCAACATGGGACCTGAACCTAAAACCCCGAGATCAAGAGTTGCATGCTCTAGCGACTGTGCCAGCCAGGCTCCCCTAGACTAACGGATTTTCCACACTGTGGATTGGTTGGTCATTAAATCATTTTGCAGATCAAAAGCTTTTTAAATTAAAAAAAAAATTCTTTGTAGGCATTCAGAACAAAATGCTCCCCATCCTCCTGCTTGCTTGCTTGCTTGATTTCAAGGAAGCTCTAGGCCCCACGGTGGAGCTCAAACTCATGACCCAACTCACAACCCAGAGGTCAAGAGTCACATGCACTGCGGATGTTGTCAGCCAGGCGCCCCGGATCATCTTCTTTTCTATTTATTTTTGTAAGATTTTATTTATTTCGGGGCACCTGGGTGGCTCAGTGGGTTAAAGCCTCTGCCTTCAGCTCAGGTCATGATCCCAGGGTCCTGGGATGGAGCCCCATAGCCCCACGTGGGGGCTCTCTGCTCAGCAGGGAGTCTGCTTCCTCCTCTCTCTCTGCCTGCCTCTCTGCCTACTTGTGATCTGTGTCTGTCAAATAAATAAATCTTTAAAAAAAATTTTTTATTTGTTTATTTGAGAGACAGAGAGAGAGAGAGAACAGGAGCAGGGTGAGTGGCCGAGGGAGAAGCTTAGCAGGAAACCCCATGAGGGGCTGGATTCCGGGACTCCAGGATCGTAGCTTGAAGGGAAGTCAGACGCTTAAAACCGACAGAGCCAGCATCCCTCAACTTCTGTTTTATTTTATTTATTTTTTAAGATTTATTTATTTGACAGAGAGAGATCACGAGTAAGTAGAGAGGCAGGCAGAGAGAGAGGAGGAAGCAGGCTCCCCACTGAGCAGAGAGCCTGATGCGGGGCTCAATCCCAGGACCCTGGGATCATGACCTGAGCCGAAGGCAGAGGCTTTAACCCACTGAGCCACCCAGGTGCCCTCCTCAACTTCTGTTTTAAAAATGAACTAGAATAGAGGCACCTGGGTGGCTCAGTCGGTTAATCATCTGCCTTTGGCTCGATCCTGGGATCAGTCCTGCATTGGGCTCCTTGCTCAGCAGGGAGTCTGTTTCTCCCTCTGTCTCTCCCTCTGCTCACGCTCTCTCTCTCGATCTTAAATAAACATATAAAATCTTTTTTAAAAAAATGAAATAGAATAGTATAGAAAATGCCACTGTGCACCACCAAAAGCAGGATAAATATATGTGTCTAGTGTACTGGGTCCTGACAAAGCACGAGGAGGGAGATGAAGGCCAGTACTTAGAAGAGAGCCCTATACGAGTGCACCAGGAGACACGCACAAGCATCGTTCTTAACAGGAATAAGACAGAAAAGCAAAGTAGCAATCAAATGCCTATCAGCAGCAAATAATGGATCCTACATTGGATTACTAAGTAGCAACAGAAATGACTGTCCAGGGACACCTGGGTGGTTCAGTTGGTTGAGCCGCTGCCTTTGGCTCAGGTCATGATCCTAGTGTCCTGGGATCAAGTCCCGCATTGGGCTCCTAGCTCCGCAGAGAACTTGCTTCTCCCTCTGCCTCTGCCTGCCTGTACTCTCTCTGTCTCTCTGACAAATAAATAAATAAAATCTTAAAAAAAAAAAAAAAGAAAGAAAGAAATGACTGTCCAGTAGCTACATCCACCAACACAAACGGATCTTAGAATTAGTACTGGTAAACAAGCCAACCAATTCTCAGAGGAGTATTTACAATGTGACACTATTTTTGTAAAATTTAGAAGCAAAAGCAGATAATAAATTGCTTAGAAATATATATATACGTGTAGTAAAACTATAGAAGAAAGCATGGGCGGGGAGCCTGGCTGGGTCAGTCAGAAGAGCTTCCAACTCTTGATCTCGGGGTTATGAGTTCAAGCCCAGCATTGGGTGTAGAGATTACTTGATAAATGATGATAGACAGATAAAAGAAAGCAAAGGAATAGTTTTAAAAGAACACTTTTTTTTTTTTCAAGAACAAGTTTCCAGTAGTGTTAAGGTCATTCTGGACATCAAAGAATTCACTACTGTTCCATTTCCTAGGTAGTGAGGTGGGCTCACAGACTGTTCTATGGTCATGCTTCTTAACCTCCACAGGCGTCCTTCTGTATTTCTGTACATATCAAACATTATGTCATTTTAAAAGAAGAAAGTGGTCTCTTGGATTGCACTAAGCGATGTGGGAAACAAAGGCAGAAGAAAAATTATTAAATTCCCTTACTGCCCATTGACAAGTCCTTGAAGCAGGCAGTGTGACTTTCCTCTAGAGACTCAACTGCCTGATACTGATACTTTTCTAAGGCCAAAAGGAAATCTTAGCCCTACCCCTAAGACCCTGTTAAGTTTACTTGAACACAGAAAAACTTCCTTTGGAATCTTCCTTTATCTCTACCCTCCCACAAGATATATCTTGGCAATCATTCCCCCAAGTATAGGCCCCACCCATATGCACAGGAAGGGTCTCATGACTAAGGTTTTCTTAGACGGTAACAAAGTGACCCTTTCCCAACACAGCTGGCCCCCTCAAGGTCCTGGAAACCTCGCTTCCAAAATTCCTTAGAGACTTACACTATCCCTAACCCCCTCCTAACTTGTAAGGATATAATGGGCCACTCCTCCTGACCTCAGTACAGCTCTTTCTGCCCACGGGTCCTGTCCCTGTGCTTCAACAAAACCGCCTTTTTGCACCAAAAATGTCTCGAGAATTCTTTCTTGGCCGTCGGCTTCAAACCCCAACATCTTTCCTACATCGCTAAGGAGAATGGCTACAGGTCGGGGAGTTCCACAGGGAAAGGGGCAGGTGGGCAGTAGATCGGAGCCATTGCGATGGTCTCTGAGAAATGATGGCGGGGTGGCAATGCATGGAGAAACAGATTTGGAAAGGTGTTTTGTTTTTTTTTAAGATTTTATTTATTTATTTGACAGAGAGAGATCACAAGTAGATAGAGAGGCAGGCACAGAGAGAGAGGGAAGCAGGCTCCCTGCTGAGCAGAGAGCCCGATGCAGGACTCGATCCCAGGACCCCGAGATCATGACCTGAGCCGAAGGCAGCGGCTTAACCCACTGAGCCACCCAGGCGCCCCTGGAAAGGTGTTTTGAAGGTAGCACGGACTTGCTGATGCAGTGCCCATAAGGAATGAGGAGGAAGGAAAATCATTAACCACTGGCCAATGGAACAGACTCCAAAACAGACCCTTGCACACACACAAACTTCTACAGCACAGCACTCTCCAGGAAGACCAGCAGAGAAGAGGCTGACTAGGAGTAAATAGCGCTGGAACAACTGGTAGACCACATGGAAATGAAGACACATTGGATATGTCTCTGAACGGGATAAAGATGAGTAGGAAAGGCAAAACCTGAGAATATTTAGAAGAAAAAGTGAATGGCTCCAAGATCCATTCTGAACACTGGAAATAGGGGAAAGGACATGAACAACTCCTAGATTTTTGGCTTAAGTGTCTGGATGGATAATAAAAATATTAACAGCAAGCATTTCCATAACACTAACAATGAACAAGGTGGGGACTTCTCTAAGCATTTTGCGTGCTTTCTCGTGCTCAGCCCTCACATCAATCCTGGAAAGGAGCTTTTCTTATTGTTGTGAAAACAGCAGCAGAGGAAGTTGGGTAACTTACCTGAGATCCAGCAGCCAGTAAGTGGCACGTTCTGCTGCAAAAACTCTGCCCATCGAAGAGTGACGAAACCGGTGAGTAACAGGCTGAGCGGTTCCAAAAGCACTATGAGAAAGAAGCAAGCCAGGTTCTTCTAGGAGAATTCAACCTCAGAGGCAGGACTCCTGGGATTTCCTGTCCCCACCTCCCGCTCACCTCCCCAGGAGGGCACGCATGCTGATGAACATAATGAAAAGGAGGAGTGTTATGTTAATTAAAAAAAAAAAAGAAGAAGTCCCTGAAACCTGCAATCCCAAACTGTCCCCTCTCAGAGGGGCTAACCATTCCTGGGATGCTGTGACTGTTATTCCATCTTCTTTTTTTGTAACCATCAAAGCTATCACGTACATATTATGTCGCATTAGTGTACTTTTTTTTTTAAAGATTTTTACTTATTTGGACAGAAACACAGCGAGAGAGGGAACAAAAATGGGGGCAGAGGGAGAGGAAGAAGCAGGTTCCCCTTGAGCAGGAAGCCCAACGCGGGGCTCGAGCCCAGGACCCTGGGATTATGACCTAAGCCAAAGCCAGACATTTATCAACTGAGCCACCCAAGCACCCCACTATACATTTTCTTATTTGGTAAAATACACCATTTTAGCCGTTTTAAGTGTAGAACTGGATGGCATTGGTACACTCCCATTGTGAGCAAACATCAAGCTTCATTCACATTTAACACGCTTTTTATATGTGCCACGCAGCTATTCTAGGATGCGCTCACATTCTAGTTAAAGGCAGACAATAAACATGAAATTAGTAAGTACATAAATGTGATTGTATCAAATATTGACAGGAGCTAGGAAGAAAACAGGACAGCGCGATAATCACCATCGCTATGAAGAATTTACTTTCTTTCAGCAGCGATTTGAGACCTGAGCAAGGGGTATCTTACTATATCCGCCACCCCAGCCCTTTGGGGATAACACCTGTCTCCATTTTGTGGGGGAAAAAAGTGGAGCACAGCACAGAATTCCACAATGAATAAGCAGAAAGGCAGAGGGCCCAACAATCATGGTAAAAGCTGGAGTGATCCAAGGACTCCTTAAGGAGGGAACATTGAGCTGAAGCCAACATGCAAGAGCAAGACAAGGGCAAAATAGCTCCAGGATGGGGGGAATAGCAAGTGCAAAGATCCTGAGACACCTGGGCCTCTCAAGGAACAACAAAGAGCCCACGTGATTGGAGTCAAATAAACCAGAGAGAGAAGTTTAGGGAATGGGGAGGAGACAGAAGTGGCGGGTAAGTCTCGTAAGAAGCGGTGACAGAAGCTGTCGGAGACAGAACCCACCAAGCCAAGGCAGGTAAGTGATCAACTATCTGGTTCGGCCCAGGACAAATTGGTCACCCTAGTAAGTAATATTATTCAAAATTTATGCTAAGTGCAAAGGAAAGCAATGGAAAATTTTACATAAGGGAGGGACAGGACCCCTGGCTACAGTGTGGAGAAGACTAGCAGGATGGGAGGCAGGAGAAAGGGAAACAGCTGAGAGGATTTTGCGATCTTCCAGGCAAGGGTGATGGTGGCCCGGACTTGGGCAGTAGAGGTCGAGGTGAGAAGTGAGAAAATTTGGGATTCAGTTTGGAAAAAAAGTGATGGGACATGATGGATGGGCTTTAAGGAGTGTTGGGGGAGGGGAAAGGAGAGAAATCAAAGCTGACCCACAGGTTCTTGGCTGAACACCCGGCAGATTCTGGGCCGTTTACTAAAACGGTGAAGATGGATAAACAACAGGTTTGAGGGAGAGTCCAAGCGAGTGCACGTCCTTCGAGCACTCCCCCAGTGCCCAGACTGAGACAGCTAGGGAAGAGAGGCTCCAAAGAACCTGAAGGCCCGTTCCCTCTCTCTGGGACGGCAGAGATTCCCCGCCCCCACACCAAAGCTCACTTTACAGAAGAAAGGCCCATCTCCAACCACTCTGAATTATAATGGAGTGGGCCGGGTGTGGAAAAGACAGGGTGTGGGGAGGGGGGGAGACCAATCAGGGCACCTTATTTTTTTTTTATTAAAGACTTTTTTTTTAATTAATTTTAAGTAATCTCTACAACCCTGAGATCAAAAGTCATATACTCGACTAGCTGAGACAGCTGGGTGCCACCAGGGCCCCTTGTTTGAAAATGAGGCATCTTGAAAGTCTCTTAAAACAAGGAACGTTAGGGTGCCTGGGTGGCTCAGTGGGTTAAGCCCCTGCCGTCGACGAAGGTCATGATCTCAGGGTCCTGGGACCAAGTTCCGCATCGGGCTCTCTGCTCAGCAGGGAGCCTGCTTCCTCCTCTCTCTCTCTCTCTCTCTCTCTCTCTCTGCCTCTCTGTCTACTTGTGATCTCTGTCAAATTTTTAAAAGGGCACGTTAAGTGCATCCTACACTCCTGGGTTTCTTGTCTTGTACAGATTTCTGTTAAGAGTGAAGTACAGTTTTGGATACAAGCAATTTTGGCTCCTGTTGTTTTTCTCAGGGATTTGGCTT
Organism: Meles meles; assembly: GCF_922984935.1. NCBI lineage: Eukaryota > Metazoa > Chordata > Mammalia > Carnivora > Mustelidae > Meles > Meles meles. Next base: position 32,940,226 of record NC_060084.1, on the reverse strand, counting down.
GAAAAAAGAAGTAACGTTTCTGGCAGAAACAAAGTGCGATTTCGCTGATTGGTTTTACAATGGAGACCAATTTGGGCAACTAGAGTAGACAGTGAAGAATGTCTATAAATTAAATAAGTTCAATCAGTTCCTTCCAGCTTCTGATGAAAATATATTCAAGGGGGCGCCTGGGTGGCTCGGTGGGTTGAGCCTCTGCCTTTGGCTCAACATGATCTCAGGGTCATGGGATCAAGCCCGGAGTGGGGCTCATTTCTCAGCGGGGATCCTGCTTTCCCCTCCCCCTCTGCCTCTCTGCCTACTTGTGAGGTCTCTCTCTCTCTCTCTCTCTGTCAAATAAATAAATAATCTTAAAAAAAAAAGAAGAAGAACATATATTTAAGGCGTGTGGGTTTTTTTTTGTTTTGTTTTGTTTTGTTTTTCTCAAGATTTCACTTACTTATTTGAGAGAGAGAGCAGAAGCAGGGGAGGGGTAGAAGGAGCCAGAGAAGCGGACCTCCCGCTGAGCAGGGAGCCAGACCCCAGGCTTGATCCTGGGACTCCGGGACCAAGACCTGAGCCCATGGCAGACACTTTTTTTTTTTAAAGATTTTATTTATTTGATATATATAGAGAGATCACAAGTAGATAGGCAAGTAGAGAGAGAGGGGGAAGCAGGCTCCCTGCTGAGCAGAGAGCCCGATGTGGGGCTCAATCCCATGACCCTGAGATCATGACCTGAGCCAAAGGCAGAGGCTTAACCCACTGAGCCACCCAGGCACCCCCCCATAGCAGACATATAACAGACTAAGACACCCAGGTGCCCCTAAGTTGTGTTACAAGATAAAAGCCTTTTTATTTACAAAAACTATTAGCAAAAAAATCAGCAAAGATGTATTTAAATTTACTAACATTACAGTGTTTCCCAATTGTTTCTTGAGTGTGTTGGGTTAAGAAAGTTGTCTCTTAAGTAAAAGAGGACCACACAAAATTAGCTCTCGTTTGATAACTCTTGCTAAAACATTTCAAATACTTTCCAGAAACTCAGGAGATGGGAGGGTCTGAGGACAGAGTAAAGAAATCCTTTTGCAGAAGAGGAAGTTGCTACAGTCCTAAGAAGGACCTAATCTAGTGAGCAATAAAATGTTTTTTGATGATAAATTACTGATATAGGAAACACATTAAGGTTTGAAGCCAATGGCCAAGAAAGAATTCTTGAGACATCTTTGGTGCAAAAAGTTGGTTTTATTGAAGCACAAGGGGACCCCTGGGCAGAAAGAGCTACACTGGGGTCATTAAGGAGTGACCCATTATATACTTCCACGTTGGGAGGGGGTTAGGGATAGTGTAAGTCTCTAAGGAATTCTGGAAGCAAGGTTTCCAGGACCCTGAGGGGCTAGCTATTACTGGGAAAGGGTCATTTTGTTACCGTCTAAGAAAACCTCAGTCACGAGACCCCAGATGATTCCCAACGTATGTCTTGGTGGGTTAAAAAATCTTAAAAAAAAAAAAAAAAAAGTCCTTTGGTAGTGGACAAAAATCCTCTTCCAGTCCAGGAGTTGAACCAATCATTAAAGGAAAGAGATGGATCGTTCAAAGCACCCACCTTTTAAAATATTTTATTTATTTATTTGACAGAAAAAGAGACAGCAAGACAGCAAACACAAGCAGGGGGAGTGGGAGAGGGAGAAGCAGGCTTTCCGCTGAGTAGGGAGCTGAATGTGGGTCTCAATCTCAGGACGCTGGGATGCTGACCTGAGCCAACGGCAGAGCTTAACGACTGAGCAACGCAGGGACCCTTAAAGCGACAACTTGAGTATTCATGTCAGAGTCCCAGAAATACTTTGTATCAATCTGGAACATACACATAGCATTTAGTGTTTATAATAGCAGCAGACGTTTCAGCTTGTGTAGCAGTTAAAATATCTAATGTCGTTCTATTTTGTAAAACTGCTTTACACATTTGTGTTCAGTATTTAGTAGAGAAATGCTATTTTGAGCGTCACTGAGGGCTTTGTGTACTTATTAAGAGTTTCCATGTGCCAAACAACATTCCCCAGTCTCAAAGAGGGAACAAAAATGGATGTTAGTTGGTCATACCAATGAGACACAGAACTTGTCCAACATTATTTTAACTTTGGATGGTTAACCAGGTTGATAGTGGTTTTAATAATGCATCCGTGCCTCCAGGCAAAACCCAGGGTACAGGGGCCTGTGCAGCCTGGGGAAGCCATGAACACAAGTGAGAGCCACATAGCCATTGGGTCCCATTAGGAGATAGTCATATAATTCCAGGCCCCTTTAACTGCAGTCAAGGTGTCAAGGGCTAGTCAGTTTGGAGGGCCATCCTTTGAATTTGTGTAATAAAAGGCAGTCCATTGTTACTTTGCAGGGACACCGGGAGTCCAAATCCAGGGACAATTTCTCTTAGACTTAATGTTTGTTTATTTAGTGCTACGTTCTTGGCTGCACGGCTTACCAAACTGTTTCCCCTAGATCCTAAGATCCTATCCTTTGATGTCCTTTGAGGTGAATTAGAGCTCTGTCCTTAGGTAGGTGCACAGCCTGAATAAGGGTAATAATTTCAGGCCCCTATTTGATTGGGGAGTTACGGCTTGATAATAATCCCTTGTTCTTCCAAATGGCTCTGTGAGCATGTGGGACTAGGAAAGCATATTTGGAGTCAGAATAAATACTAATTTTTAGCGCTTTGGTGATTGCAAAGCAGAAGTGAACACTATAGCATAGCCCGCTTTTCTTACTCCTTTTTCCGTGAAACCACTGCCGTCAGTAAACCAACTGTCGTCTGTATTTTCAATAGGGGCATTTTTTTTCTAAGATTTTTTTTTTTTTAAAGATTTATTTATTTGACAGAGAGAAATCACAAGAGAGGAAGGCAGAGAGAGGAAGGGAAACAGGCTCTCCACTGAGCAGAGAGCCCGATGCGGGACTCGATCCCAGGACCCCGAGATCATGACCCGAGCTGAAGGCAGCGGCTTAACCCACTGAGGCACCCAGGCGCCCCAGATATTCAGTATCTGTAAGATCAAAACTGAAATGGGTAAGAATTTCCAGAACTAACTAAAAGCTGCATGCAAACTGAACAAGAATTAGTAACATGGGACTAAATGAACTAAAGAGATCATCTCTTACAAGGGGAACAGATTCTCATCGAATTTATGCAAATGACAGCGATTGCCATGGAGGAAAGAATACTTACTGAGACCTTTTTAATTTCAGAGGGTTCAGGTAGGAAAGTTAAATGCTTTGATTTGTTCACAAATAAATACTTCATCGCGTTTCTGTAAATCATACATATCTTAAGAGAAAGTTTCCTTAATCTGGCAGAGCAAACATTAGAGAACCAGCAGTGTTTCAAACAAGAGTCACGACAGTATAATCATCTCTTTAGTTCATTTAGTCCCATGTGACTAATTCTTGTTCAGTTTGAATGCAGCTTTTAGTTAGTTCTGGAAATTCTTATCCATTTCAGTTTTGATCTTAAAGATATTGAATATCTTTACTTATTGTTTGTCCTAACAGTCCTTTTTATGAATCTTCTTCAAGAGGAAACTTATTCTTTTTTTAAAAAAGATTTTATTTATTTGACAGAGAAACAGCGAGAGACGTAACACAAGCAGGGGGAGTGGGAGAGGGAGAGGCAGGCTTCCCACTGATCATGACCTAAGCCCAAGGCAGATGCTTAATGACTGAGCCACCCAGGCACCCCAGGAAATTGATTCTGCAAGAGACTGAGAAAAATTATAAATAACAAAAACTCAGATACTGACATTGTTAATGATCTGAGAGTTTGTTATGATGCAGTTGACAAGGAAACTTGGTTATTTCTGTGACACGGAACACTTCAAAAGACAGAATATTGAGTGATGATGAGCTTATCCCAGAAGGTAACATACCAAACAAACAAACCTGATTAGTCAATGAGACTTTGCTCATGATTTTAATCTTGGGGAAGTTTGTTGAAACCTCAGAGTTTTAAAGGACAGGCCTAACTAGGACTAGGGATGTTAAAGACATGATAAGGGCAACAGACAGAAACTGGTTTCTCTGGGCGGCCAAAGAGAAAACAACTGTCGACATTTTGTTGTTACCAAGAGCAGACCAACAATTCAAGAAAACTTGTCTTTTTGAACTGAGAGAAAGCAAACTTCAGTCTTATGCCAGTGTACTTTAAGATCCGTTCATTTCCATCTTTGTCTGTCCTAACCACACCTACAATTCCTCTCCAAGGATTTCCCTTCAGAAAGCTTGTACAGGGGTGCCTGGGTGGCTCAGTGGGTTAAGCCTCTGCCTTCAGCTCAGGTCATGGTCTCGGTTCTGGGATCAAGCCCTGCATCGGGCTCTCTGCTTAGCAGGGAGCCTGTTTCCTTCTCTCTCTGCCTGCCTCACTGCCTACTTGCGATCTTTTTCTCTGTGTCAAATAATTAAATAAAATCTTAAAAAAAATAAATGTTAAAAAAAAAAGAAAGCTTGCACAACTTTCCTTTGTATTTAGATTTTGTCCCAAGTCGTTTCTTTCCAAACAACCAGTCTCATGTAGGACAAAATTACCTTCTTTTTTACCTTCAGCAAAAATGCAGCCCCTTTCCTTGTATCTTTCTTACGTATCTCCTCCTTTTCTGCATAAAGTTGTTTCCCTAATTCCCGACAGTCTTAATTACATTTAGTAGAATTTTGCACTCTTAGAAACCTTCATCTCCAGCGAAGACAAAGTACTAGCCAATTGTGAACTGTTACACCAGAATTCTTTTTTTTTTAAGATTTTTTTTTTTTTTTTTTTTTTTTTTTTTTTTTTTTTTGAGAGATTGAGTGAGCTTGTTTGGAGGTTCTAGCAGGGGAGTGAAGCTACTCGTATACCCTTGGCCAAGAATAGTCCTCTCCTCTTGGACCGAGCACACAGCTTCGGGAGGGACGCACAGGGAGCGGTGAGGGAGGAAGGGGACACTAGCCAGCCAGATCAGCCGAATCAACCCTGGCGATCAATGGGGTGACAAATGTCACAGCCAGAGAGAGCACAGGAGCAGGGGCAGAGAGAGAGAAAGGGAGAAGCAGGCTCCCCTGCTGAGCAGGCAGCCCAATGCAAGGCTCAATCCCGGGACTCTGGGATCATGACCTGAGCCGAAGGCAGCGGCTTAACCCACTGAGCCACCCAGGTGCCCCGCACCAGAATTCTTTAGATGACAAATTTATGAACCCGTTACACACAAAGCATGTTTACCAACAGCCCCAAATACCCTTTGTTTTTTTGTAAAAAGTCAAAAGCATAAACCTACATCCAGTAATTGACGTGTTAGCACTTTATCCTACCTGGAAACGACCTAGATGTCCAATGAATTTAAACCCATTTATTGTCCAGGCAAAACTATTTAAGGTTTCAGGTTCCCAAAGACTTTGAAAGCTACCTTGATTACCCTTTGAAAACTTGGAGGCAGACAAGATTAACCATCCTTTTATGTCGTCTTTTTGCTAACAAATTGCAACAGATAATATGAGCTTATTTGACCTTCAGCAAACCTTGATAGAATAAAAGTTCCCGGTTTAGTCCTGGTATCTTTAAAGACTTATCTTAAATAAGCCGCCAAACTTAATTTACATACTGAATTCTGTTCCACCTGGATCTTCCGCATTGTCCTTTTTACCTGAGACACTGCTGGGGAACTCTGGAGTGGGTTAGGTCTAGGGGGTGCTCTTTTTGCTCCTTGACAATGGGAGAAGGAACCCTGAGGGGAGAAGGGGCATGGTGCCTGAGGCACTGAGGATGGTCTAGAAACCAGTTATGAAGGCCGTATCAGAAGTTGTGCAGAAACAGGAGAAGGAGTTGGGGGAGACAGAAAAGGCAAAGTGTTACCAGAAGGCCGAGAAAGGATTCCCAGTTTTAGAGCTCATCAGCTCCAGCAGGGAAGCAGACGCCATGTTTTCCCACCAGCAAGGGGGGAGGGGTTAGTCAGTCCAGAGAAGATGGAATTTCCCTGAAACAAAGGGAGTTTCCAGCAGCTGCTTGGGAATATTCCTTAAAGTCCCCATCCCGAGGGAGACCAACCACAGTTGACTCCAGTTATAGCCATTAACCTAAGAAATGAGTGAGGGAGAAGCCCCCATGACTATTAGGAGGAGGAACACTGAGGAAGAGAGTCAGGGTTCCCTTTGCTAGGGAGGGCCTGTGTTTCCTCCAGCACCCTGGGCTTATCTGGAGGAGGCCTGTTTAGATGATTATCTTCCAGCCTGTCAGGAAAGCGTTTACTAGCCAGACACCTTTGGGCAAACACTTTCTGCCCTGTTTGCTATGGATGAGATCTAACTGATCCCACTGTGGCCACGCAGGGTTACAGGAGATCAGTCCTTTCCTAAATTTTGCAATCTGAGTTATTTCCAGTGAGTTAAAAGATATCCCAGGCACCACTGCCCTGCTACTTTTAACCCATGGAAAATACTAGAAAAGTTTTATAAAGGGGAAATTACCAAATATTGTAATTTAAGTAGTTAGTAGAAGATATCGACGGAAAACAGCAAAGATAGAAATCCATCAAAGGGGCACCTGGGTGGCTCAGTGGGTTAAAGCCTCTGCCTTCAGCTCAGGTCATGATCCCAGGGTCCTGGGATCGAGCCCTGCATCGGGCTCTCTGCTCAGCAGAGAGCCTGCTTCTTTCTTAAAAAAAAAAAAGAAAGAAAGAAAAAAAGAAAGAAATCCATCATGATCTAAGCGACATTCCAACACAAGCGGTCCTTAGAGCCAACTTCTCTAAGGAAACGGTTGGATTTTAACTTTTCGGCCAGCTCCTGGAGGTCCCACAGCTGGACCAGGGATGTGAAGGGGATCACATTAGAGCAATCGGGAGGAAACCTCACATGGGATTCTTTTTTTTTTTTAGAAAAATTTTTTTAAGATTTTTTTGTGTGTTTGACAGACACAGTGAGAGAGGGCATGCAAGCAGGGGGAGTGGGAGAGGGAGAAGCAGGTTTCCCACTGAGCAGGGAGCCCAATGCAGGGCTAGAGCCCAGGACCTGAGCTGAAGGCAGATGCTTGACTCAGCCACCCCAGCGCCCCTTAACTTTTATTTATTTAAGTAGTCCCTGTACCTAACGTGGGGCTCAAACTCGCGACCCTGATTGGATCTCATGCTCTTCCGACTGAGTCAGCCAGGCGTCCCTCTTTATTTTCGAAATCTTAGTAAAATACACATAAAATTATCACCTTAACCATTTCAAAGTATGCAGTTCAGTGGCATTAAGAACATTCACACTGGGGGTATCTGGGTGGCTCAGGGGGTTGAGCCTCTGTCCTGGGCTCAGGTCATGGTCTCAGGGTGCGGGGATCACCCCCCACAGGGCTCCCTACTCATCAGGAAGCCTGCTTCCCCCCCTCCCTGCCTGCCTCTCTGCCTACTTGTGATCTCTCTCTCTTTGTCAAATCAATCAATCAATAAATATATTTTTTAAAAAAGTTCACACTGTTGTTCAGTGACCAACTCTATCCATCTCTAGTTTCTGCCTCCATAGGCTGAACTACGCTAGGTACCTCATGTAAGTGGAATCATAAGTATTCGTCTTTTTGTGATTGGCTTCTTTCTGTTAGTAAAAGTTCATCAAGGTTCATCCATGTTACAGAACAAGTCAGAATTTCCTTCTTTTAATTTTTTTTAAAGATTTTATTTATTTATTTGACAGAGAGAGAAATCACAAGTAGGCAGAGAGGCAGGGGTAAACAGGCTCCCTGCTGAGCAGAGGGCCTGATGTGGGGCTCGATCCCAGGACCCTGGGATTATGACCTGAGCAGAAGGCAGAGGCTTTAACCCACTGAGCCACCAGGCGCCCCTCCCCCAATTTTTTTAAATAAATAAAAATGTATGAAGGGGCACCTGGGTGGCTCAGTTGGTTAACGTCTGCCTTTGGATCAGGTCATAATCTCAGAGTAGAGGTATGCTGAGGGCAGAGCCAACAAGATTTGCCAAGTGATCTGATGGACCTCATGGAAGAGGAGAGAGAGAAAGGTCAATAGTAACTCAAGCCACAGGGTTGGAAGAGATCAATTCACCTGCTCATCTATAAACTCATCTCCACATCGGGTTTGATAGACACTCTTGGACTCAGAGGGTCCTTGGTGGAGGGTTTAAAGGAGCTATAGCAGTCCTGAAGTATAAAAGGTGTCGTGCCAAACCCCTTAGGAAAATATAACAATCGTTGGCTATTGTCCTGCACTGCCCTCTTCAAAGTGGATCTTCATCTCATCCCTGATGTTTTCAGCTGGTGCTTCATTTTGTTTTTACACTGAGTTCTACCCTTACAGAAGGCAGGAATTAGTTGTAGATATCTTTGCATTCCCAGTTTATGTCCCAGTGCCTGAACATTTACTACTTCTTGTTGACTATGTTTTTGCTAAATCTCATTGATACGATGTTTTTACAAATCTATATCCTTTGGTCTCACCAATACCTTGGGCTCCAAATTTCTTAACCTATGAGGCCCATTTTCCTCCTCTCCTCCCTTACTGCCTCTTAACACCCAGAACCCATACATGTAGATGCTGGTGACACACTAAGAATGTATACCCTTTCAGAGACACGTTCACCATTTACTTGAGCACAGTTGAAAATGAAAGAGGAGCGGGAGTACCCAGGAGGTAGTCTTTGGTCTTCCTTCTGTTGTCCTAAGCTCTTGCTAGAAATAGAAACTTGCTTACCCCATCAGACAAACAGGCTAACCTGCAGTTAGCAGATCTTGCCTTTTTTTTTTTTTTAATTATTTATTTAAGTAATCTCTATACCCCATATGGGGCTCAAACTCACAACCTGAGATCAGGAGTCACAGGCTCCACCTACGGAGCCCAACAAGTGCCCCAACTGGTCTCCTTTGGAGGCAAGTTAGCAAAGCTCCCATTATCACAGTGCTTTCGACTGTCCTAGTCAGCTGTCTGTCTCACTCCTCACCTCCCCACGATCTTGCCCAGGAGAGCCTATAACATAACAGATATTCAATAATCATTCTCTAACACTACTGGGTCCCAAAGGGAAGGGTGATTAACAAGACGTGGTGATGGAGAAATGGAGCATTGAGCAAGAACTGAAAATGGAGAGTTTGACTTATGGCTTAAATTTATTTGTTTGTTTGTTTACTTATTTACTCCTCCTTTGGCTCATCATATGGAATTACTCTGTTAGTTCCTTCATACAACTATCTTTATCTGAAATCAATTACTTATTTGCATTTTTTTAAAGTAAACCGTGTGCCTGACACCTAGGGGCCCCCTCCAACTCAGGACCCCAAGATCAAGAGTCGCATTACTTACTGCATATTTCTCACATGCTGTAATGGGACAGCAGTCTCCTCTATCTTGCTCTAATAGGCAGGAATCTCCTGTGTCTTGGTCATAAGTGTATCCTTTTTTTTTTTTTTTAAGATTTTATTTATTTATTTGACAGAGAGGCAGGCAGAGAGAGATGGGGAAGCAGGGTCCCTGCTGAGCAGAGAGTCAGATTCGGGGCTTGATCCCAGGACCCTGGGACCATTATCTGAGCCGAAGGCAGAGGCTTTAACCCACTGGGCCACCCAGGCGCCCCTCATAAGTGTATTCTGATAAAACACAGTGCCTAGAACATCTCCCAATAAATAGTTCTTGAATGAATGAATGACCACAAGGAAATTAGCAAGAAGCATTTTAACTAAATATGAACGTAGTCATGCGTTCTTTGCCTTCTTTATGATTTATGAAAGTTGATAAACTTTGGGAAAATTGGGTAACATGAGAAAAAAGTAACCAAGGGAGAAATGCTTCTTTAAGTAGTTGGGCTTTCAAGGAAAGAGGTACTCTAACCTAAATCCATCATTTGGGTTTTCATTAGTTCTGTAACCCCTCGAATCCTAGAGGGAAGAGCTAGCTCTTTTATTTCTTTACCCCTCGTCAGTGACCAGAACACTGCCCAGAAGGTAAAGGGCGCTCACTAAATATTTGAGGAATGAAGGAACCAGGCAGGAAACTAAGAATACACACTCACGAGCGAATTGGCTCTGACAAGCTGCAGTTCCTCGCCGGGGCAGGAGGCGGCGCCAGCGTTACACCAGCCCAGCCGCCGGCAGGTCTTGGTCCCTCCGGCAGACCGTCCAACGCTAGGCCCCGAGGCCAGTGCGGGAGCTAACCAATAGAAAGCCGTCTTAGTTGTCGGGTCTGGCGGAGATGCCCAATGATCGCAGCGGGTGTAGGCAAGGGGCGGTGCGACGGTGAGGGGCGGAGGGAAGCGGTTAGAGGTGGGACTTGGCGTTGCGGGCCTGGCGGGGGCCGCGGAGCTGCGATGCGGACGGGTCCGCGGCGGTGACCCGAGCTGCCGCCCGACATGAACTCGCTGGAGCAGGCGGAAGGTAGAGTGGGCTTCCTGGGTCGCCCGGGCAGGTCCCGGGCTCCTCCCGGAAGCTGGAGGGGCTAGAGTCGCGGAGACCCCGCCCCGGGGAGAGGAGGCCGCGAAGGATGGACTGAAGGGGCCGGGGCCGCGGGGGCCTCGGGGCGGCCGGAGGCGGCCGGACTCGGCCAGACTCGGCCAGACTCTGGTTCCGCTCGCGTGGCCTGCGCGGGCGCTGGGGGACGTTGCGTCAGCTCTCCCATCCCCCCAGCTCAGACCGGGAGCCCCTCACCTGGGCAACTTTTGTTTTTTATTCATTAACAAGCATTTCGTATTTTGCGGTTTGTGTATGCTAATTCACCTAATTATTATTTCGATAGCCCCGGGAAATGGACCCGTAATTCCTGCTGTGGTTTTTGGTTTACTGTCACAGGAAGGGAGTGGCTTGATCTCCTTTTAAACTTTAAAAGACTCGATTGGGAAAAGATAGCCCACCTTGCTCACTCTGGAGCAGTTTGGACGCCCCTTTCAGAAGGCCTCCGAGCTTGAGCTCTGATAGTGCCCGGTGGGTCACTTGTAACCCATTCTGTGGGAGGAAAGGGGAGTGTCTCCACACCCACCCGTTAGCCGAATCAGAAAGCCAGTGAGACCGGACGCGAAGCGTAGCCATTAATTACACAGAAGGGCTAGAAATCGGAATCGGGTCATTGCGGTCAGAGACCTCGAAGACTTTGATGTGAGGGAATACGTTGTTCTAGTAAAAGATTCTTGGTTCCGGCAGAATTAAAACTCGACCTGATTCTGATCCTTTTATTTGCAACCCCCAAAATTCTAGCTTTTGGCGCCGGCTGAGGCTGCTGCTGATTTTCCACATACCATTTTACGAAGCTCCTAAAAGTGAACCAGCCAGTTTCCTTATATGTGAAATTGGAATTAAAGAAACCTAATGTTTTTGTCAAGTGCTTAAAGCTGTCCTAGTAAACGAAGTAAACAGTGCAGTGATACATGTAAGTTGGTGTGTAAGACCTGAAGCAGTTAGAGTATCTAAAATTTCATCTTAATGGATGCAAACTAGTAAGAGTGGCTCAATTGGAAAATTGAAATCTTTTTACCTAGATCTCAAGGCTTTTGAGAGGAGACTTACAGAATATATTCATTGTTTGCAACCTGCCACTGGACGTTGGAGAAGTAAGTTCTTGAACGTTTCTTTGGAAAATAAACTGACAATTGGTACTTTTATCTCTGTCTGGCAATGACTTGCTTTTGTGTAAACTCTTTTACTAACAAATGCTTTACTAAACCGTAAGATTTCCTTGGTGTTTTGACAGTTTTTGAATTTTTTTTTAACTTAGTAAACAACGCATCCTAAAGACAAAAGTTTTTAAGATTTTATTTTTAAGTCATCTCTACAGCCTGTGTGGGGCTCGAACTCACAACCCTGAGATCGAGAGTGGCAGGCTCTACCGACTGAGCCAGCAGGCACCCCCACCAAAGTAAGGAAAGGAAGTGGCGCTATTAAAAGGACTGTATTTCATATGGTTGGATTTTCATTTTTCCATCAAAATACATGCACTTCTTTTTATTAAATATTAACAATATTGATAAACGACACACACAAAACTTTGAGGAGGATCTTTAGCAGTTTTACAATTTGCCTACAGACTACCAAAATAAAATTCTGTTGAGGAAAATCATAATTAACATACACCTGCAAAGGTTATGAAATCAGCTTTAGTCGATTTTAGCAGACAAGGAATGTGTTGCTTTGCAGCCTATCCTGGCAAACAAATTCACCTTGCAACTGGCTTTTCAAAATGTCATGAGTACTGTAAAATATGGTTTGAGAAAATGGTTATTGCCCCATGGAACTACTTAGGAAATGCGGATAAATATGTAAATGATGACCTCAGCAGAGCAGAAGCTTTGCTAACTTATGTTGGGACCAGTTTGAGTTTCTTGGACATGTGTTACTGAAATTTAATTCCTGCCAATAGGGAGGTACAGCAGCACATGTTGAAAACATGTTTTATTTCAAAGTGTAATTCAGTTTGTGGGCCAGAGAGCACTGTTGAAGTTAGGAGCCTTTTTCTGTGTCACAATTTTTCATGATATTTTTATTCGATCTATTTGCAAAGTTCTATTTGTATGCTGTGAGAGTTCTGGTTGGTTAGAATTTACAAGTAATGATTTTCTCAGGTTCTTTGGCTTAAGGGGGGAAGTACCCCTAAAGCCTTACTTTACTGCTACTTGAAAATCTTCTAAAATGTATATGATGCTGTGGTATCTTATAATATAGTGAATGTACTTTGCTTTTTCTGTGATTCATAGTCTCAGTGCATACATACAAATGACATCAGCTTGGTTAATGTACCAACGAAAAGTATATGTTTGAGTCCCTGCCAGTGGGTTTGATTTTGCTTTTGCTTCATTTTTCAAAAGAAAAATCTGTGTAGTATGACATATTTCTTACTGGAAATACAGCATTATAAGAAATTTTTAATCTGTTCTGAAAATGTAATTCTGAAATTTTGATTCTGTTCTTAAATACCTAAAATGAGATTGTTTTCCTGTGATTTGCCGCTTCTAAAAGTGAATCACCAGGAATTCTAGATAAAGTTTTATGTTTCTATTGCTCTTTGAATCTTGGTCTTTATATTTTAAAACTGTATGTGCCCTAACTGAAGGACAGTATCTTTTTTTTTTTTTTTTTTAAGATTTTATGTATTTGATAGACAGATTACAAGTAGTCAGGCAGGCAGGGAGAGAGGAGGAAGCAGGCTCCTCGCCGAGCAGAGAGCCTGATGCGGGGCTGGATCCCAGGACCCTGAGACCATGACCTGAGCTGAAGGCAGACGCTTTAACCCACTGAGCCACCCAGGTGCCCCTGAAGGACAGTATCTTGATATCCAGAATATTAACTAGGTCTTGGTGCCCCTTTATTATTTTCTAGTAGTACCATTTATTCCCTTTTTTTAAAATTCCTTTTTTTTTCTTTAAGATTTTATTTTTAAACATTTTTTAGAAGATTTTATTTATTTATTTGTCAGAGAGAGAGAGAACGCACAAGCAGGGGAAGCTGCAGGCAGAGGGAGAAGAAGGCTCCCCACTAAACAAGGAGCCAGAAGTGGGACTCGATCCCAGAACCTTGGGATCATGACCTGAGCCAAAGGCAGCTGCTTAGCCGACTAAGCCACCCAGGCATCCCTAAGATTTTATTTTTAAGTAATCTCTACATCTATCTTAGGGCTCGAACCTAAAGCTCTGAGATCAAGAGTCACAGATTCAACCAGTGAAGCTACCCAGGCACCTCTGTATCATTCATTCTTGAGTTTTGTTTAGGATCTATTTAGAATTCCTAAAATAATTCTAGCTTAGTGAGGACAAAGTTTTCTGAGTTCTACCATCAGTAATGTCTGCCCTGAACTTCCTTTGAGTCTCTGAAGAAAACCTGACACTGATCAGTGTGCTCCATGTTCTTGACACCAGCCGTTTCAGCAGCCTTGTTTAAAGGCAGAATCCTCTAGCCAGGATTCTCAGTGCATTCATAAAGGAGTCATTGTTTGGTTTGTTTACATAGAAAATGAGAGGTGTTTTTGTTTTTTAATTTGAATTTTTAGGATCTTCGAAATCAGCACAAAGCATATCAAAAGTTCCTACTGCTTTTAATTTATTGATCTTGGTAAGTTCTGACTAAAGTAATAATGGAAACAATATCATCCTCAATTACTAAGGTTCATAGTATGTGAGAGAATTCCTCAGAGTCATACAGCAAGTTTCCTAATTCCTCAGTCGAGTGTATTTTCCATTTAATAAAGTGCTGCATCTTTTGGCTCTCATTGATTAGGAACTGGTGGTATTAGTATAAATGTATTAACAGCTTATTTCCTTACTAATTTCGTGTTTATCTTTCATCAGTGCTTCTTATAGTGGTATCTGTCTGCACAGCTACTGGTGCCTGGAACTGGTTAATAGATCCCGAGACACAAAAGGTAGACGTTTTGATTTAAAATCTTCACTGGATTAAAAGAGATAATGTAGCAGTGCTTTGTTCATTGTAAAGTATTACCCAAATGCTACCTATTATTACTAGTAGTGACGTCAATCATTATATTAAATATATGCCTTATATTAATTTGGTTACAAAAAACTTTGGTTGTGTGTTGTAGATTAAGTATCTTTTACAGGGAAAAAGACCTAAGAAATAACCCCCCTTAACACTACTACTTATTCATTTCTGAACTTCTTACGTATCTTTTTACATTTCATATTCACAATTTGTACATATTTCGGTATAAAAATTGTCTTCTCTTTTGTTCATTTAATAGCATTTGTGCCAGCTTTTAAAAATTACAAAATTTCATTTTCTTCTGTGACTTAAATTTGGTAGTACCTTTCATCATCCCACAAAGCATTTGAAATGTCCTTGCAGGAAACATGATAAAACAGGAAAATTTTAATGTAATAAAACACCAAGATCGAGGGGGGAAAAAAAGATTAGACAAGAGGGTCAAAGGAAGGAAACCAGGTCACAGACAAGGTCATGTGGGCCACGACACTTGCCAGAACTGAGTTGTAAATTAGTCTCTGAGTTATCTAATCCATAAAGTCACAGTTGGTTCCATGGTTTTCCTTCTCTGTGAAAAGAACACATGTATGAGTTCCATAAGCTAGCAAAGATTTTGTTCTCCGCATTTATCTTTAAAAAAATTTCCTGCCTGAAATTTAATATAGGAAACCCCGAGAGAACTCCCATTGGGCACTGTACAAGAACATCCCTATACCAAATGCAATAAAAGATTTCATAATGTTATTTCTGGAAGCATCCTTTTGATCAGATCTGATAGAATGTTTCTCAAAATTCTACTTCTTCTGGGTGTTGTGCAAAAAGAATGAATACTGTTACGCTGAAAAAATAAATAAAATGGAAAAAAAACAAACCAAAAAAAAAAAATTCTACTTCTTTCTACTAACTTGTGCCTTAATTTCAAACTCAGTTTTTTTTTATTAGAGAAGCGGTAGTCTCCAGTATTTCAGTGAAGTTTGTTGGGTTTTTTTTGTGTTTTTTTTTTTTTTTTTTTGCCTCAGTGCAGCTTTATTTAGGTAATAGTGATGTTCTAATTTTTCTCAGATTTCAAGTCCATATCCCTTTTAAACTGTAATTAGGTAGACTGCTTCCAGTAGCTTTATATATAACCTGTTGGTTTATACAGAAGAAAAACCTAATAGCAGAGCTTTTGTCAGCAGTCCAGATGGCAGTTCAGGCAGCCAGGGGTTTATTTAGCATGTAGTCTCCCTAACTTTATCCATTGGGTTGGAGATATAAAAGAATAGGAGGTAGGGGAGACTGGTGATGGAATTTGACATTAATAGAGGGGTTTTTAAGGCAGATAGGAAACTCTCTTGTGTGTTCATTTATAAAAGTCTGCTCTTAAGGCTCTGCTTGGTGTTCATCTTCAGGGGAAGAGTGAGGAGGCTGGCAAGAAGATTGAAAAGGTCTATCTTGGGAAATGAATCTGACTTCTAATTGGGAAAAATATAAGCTGATTTCAGCTAGTTGAGATCTTAATAAAACACAGAATTAAATGTAATTTGAAATAGACCCAAAACTCTGTAGTTAATGTAATTTTCTAAATTAGGTGAGACTATAACTATTAGCCTAAGGGTTAGCTCTTTAGATTTCAGTATTTAATAACCTCAAAGCTGATAGGAGTTTTAAACAGTAATTGTCTCTAGCAGGAGTTGCAAACTCAAAAGCCAGTGCGTGATTATCTGGAAGAATCCAAGGAGAGAAGGAATAGAACAAGCTAGAAAGTACATGAATGCCTGATCTAAAGGCGGAACCGGTATTTAGATGCAGTTGATCATTGCTGTGGAGGAAAAGAAGGGCGATGCTGACTGATCTAATTAAAATTAACGTATAAGACACTACATGTGCTTACATTGTGCAGGCCACGTGAAATCTAGCTGACCTGTGGGAATTAAACTCTGCTTGAAGGTTTTAGGAAGACATTCCTCTGGATTATTAAACTTTTCAGAATTTCATCCTTCTGGGAGCTTCTTCCCTTCTGATGTTGTCAGTCTCTCATTTCTTCATTTGACAGATTTATTTAACCAGTAGCGTACTAGGCCAGCTACCTGGTCTTTTTTATAAGTTTAGTTCTTGGTCTTGAAATATGTATGTATCTCTTGGTATAAGAGTAGAGTATAGATGCCTTTGACTTAGTTCTGTTGCTCCCATTTAGTTCCTAGTCCATTGGATTTCTTTTTCCAGACTCTTAACACATCTTTTTTCCTCTTTCAAACTATAGTGCTATCCCCCAGTAGTCTGGCTTTAGTGCCCGCTCTTGTTTCAGTCCTGGATCCTAGACTCTTGTCTTACATACTCCCATTGTCTTATTTCCTGCTGTCGTCTGTTATGCCCAGATCTGAAATTAGCTCTTTGTTTCTCTTAAATGCTCGTTCTTTTTTTTTTCTTTTTTCTTTTTTCTTTCTTTCTTTCTTTTTTTCTTTTAAATTTGAGAGAGAGGGAAAGTGAGCACAAGTGCTGTGGGAGAAGGGCAGAGGGAGAGAATATTAAGCACGTTCCCAGCTGAGGGCAACACAAGGCTTGATCTCACAACCCTGAAAATACAACCTGAGCAAAAACTAAGAGTTGTACGCTCAGCTGACTGAGCCACCCAGGCACTGCCCCCCCCCACCTTTTTTCTAAGTTTTATCTAAGTAATCTCTGCACCCCATATGGGGCTCAGACTCACAACCCCAAGATCAGGAGTCACATGCTCTTCTGACTGAGCCAGCCAGGTGCCCTTAAACCTACCTTTTTTATAGGTAGCTACTAATCATCTTTCCCTGCTTGAGTGTCCTCTGTCCATTTAAATCTCAGTAACTTCAGGGGTGCCTGGGTAGACTCAGATCATGATCCCAGCGTCCTGGGATCGCGCCCCAAGTCAGGCGCTCTGCTGAGTGGGAGCCTGCTTCTCTCTCTCCCTGCTGCTTTCCATGTTTCCACTCTCTCTCTATCGAATAAATAAAAAAAATTTTTTTTTTAAGATTTTATTTATTGGGGCACCTGGGTGGCTCAGTAGGTTAAAGCCTCTGCCTTCCGCTCGGGTCATGATCCCAGGGTCCTGGGATTGAGCCCCGCATCGGGCTCTCTGCTTGGTGGGGAGCCTGCCTCCCCCTCTTCCCTGCCTGCCTCTCTGCCTACCTCTGATCGCTGTCTGTCAAATAAATAAAATTTAAAAAAAAAAAAGTTCTTTAAAGATTTTATTTATTTATTTGACAGGGATCATAAGTCAAATAAATAAAATCTTAAAAAAAAATTCTTTAAAGATTTTATTTATTTGACAGACAGGGATCACAAGAGAGGCAGGCAGAGGGAGAGGGGGAGGCAGGCTCCCCCCCAAGCAGAGAGCCCGAAGCGGGGCTCAATCCCAGGACCCTGGGATCATGACCCGAGCGGAAGGCAGAGGCTTTGACCCACTGAGCCACCCAGGCGCCCCTAAATAAATAAAATTTTTAAAAATAAGTAAGTCTCAGTAGCTTCAAAACCAAACTCACTTTTTGCTTCCACAGAGAGGGGAGACTTATACTAGAGCTGAATCTTTTGGGGCCACGTAGGAGAGGAGGAATATGGTAGCATGTATGTGGGTGCTGCAGGAAATGGTTGGACTGGGACTAGGTTATGAATGATAGAGGCTGCCCCAGTCCTGAAAGGAAGTTTTTCAACAGGGAGAGTGACTATATCACTTCTGACTTGTGTTTTCATTGACTTCAGACCAGAGACCTTATCGTCACTCGTTCAACAGTATTAATTGAGCACGTACCTTTGCCAAGCACTATTTCAGATACTGGAAGAAGAGAGATGGACAAGACCGCGTCTACTCTTGTGGCGCTTACAGTCTTGTGTTTTTATATATGTGTGTGTGTCTGTATGTATGTAATCTTTATGCCCAGCATGGGGCTGGAGCTCATGACTACTGAGGTCAAGAGACATGCTTGACTAGCTGAGCCAGTCAGACGCCTCTAGTCTTCTGCTTTTTAAATTGTTTTTTTTACCAGAGAGAGTTTAGTAAACATTTTGGTAGGATGGTTTTTGATTATAAGAATGAATTTTTAATGGTTAAAGTCTTTGAAACTGATGGAGGGAATATTGCTATATTATCTTGCTACGTTAAAGATACAAAATAGATAACTGGTTTTATTTGTATGGCACAGCAAAACAGAACTAGGATTATTTTAAATTCTTCAAATCCTCATATTTCAGATGATTAAAATCCTACATATATTTATGCCTAAGTGGGGAGGTAAAAATTAGTATTGTTCTGAGATTCTGAACATTTTTATATTTCAAACTCTTCTTTTCCAGGTGTCCTTCTTCACGTCTTTATGGAATCACCCATTTTTCACTATTAGCTGTATTACTCTAATAGGCTTGTTCTTTGCCGGAATACACAAGAGGGTCGTTGCACCATCAATGTATCCTTTACCAAAATTGACTTTTATTCTCTGAATGAAATTAAAGCACCTTTTTGTTTTAAAAGCTTATTCTTCATATGATAAATTTTCCTTTGACCACATTTTTTCAGCATAGCTGCTCGATGTCGAACTGTATTAGCAGAATACAATATGTCTTGTGATGATGTGAGTATTGTTTACATTAGAAAATTGTAGATGTGCATGAAAGGACTGAAATGTTCTGGCTTAAATAAAGCAGACATTAATAAATTGTCTGCATGGGGCACCTGGGTGGCTCAGTCAGTTAAGCGTCTGCCTTCGGCTCAGGTCATGATCCCAGAGTCTAGGGATCCCCAAGTTCTGCATCAGGTTTCCTGCTCAGCAGGGAGTATGCTTCTCCCTCGGGCCCCTTCACCCTGCTCATGCTCACTCTTTCTCAAATAAATAAATAAAATCTTTTAAAAAATTGTCTGCATGGATTAATAGTGGAGATATTCCTTATAGTATTGATCCTAAGACCCATATTTACATCTCAGAAGTTGAGATACATCCAGTGATCTGTAGTATCATACAGGTCAACGGGCAAGAGTTGACAGTATCTTTTTTTTTTTTTTTAAACATGTAAGCTGTATGCCAAGTATGGAGCTTGAACTCATGCCCTGAGATCTAGAGTCACATGCTGTACTACTGAGCCAGCTAGGGATCCCCAGTTTAATCTTTTTTTTTTTTTTTTAATTTAGAGAGAGACAACAAGCAGGGGGGAGCATGGGGGAGGAACAGATGGAGAGGGGGAAGCAGACTCTCCCCTGAGCAGAGAGCCTGTTGTGGTGCTCCATCCCGGGATCCTGGGATCATAACCTGAGCCCAAGGCAGATGGTTAACCAACTGAGCCATCGGGCACCACCCCCCCAGTTTAATCTTAATGACGTAAAATCATGATGTGTCTTATGATTGAAGCTGTCTTAAATTCAGTATACAGTTGTCATTATTGGCCAAAAACGGATTGTTGGGTGTTGGCTTTGTAAACTGTTATTTATCTGATGATATTCTGTATATAGGACTTTAAAATTTATTTATTTATTTTTGAGAAGGGGGGAATACAAGCAGTGGGAGAGGGGCAAAGGGAGAAGCAGACTATCCGGGAGCCCGATGTAGGACTTGATCCCAGGACCCCAGGGTCATGACCTGAGCTGAAGTCAGATGCTTAACTGACTGAGCTACCCAGGCGCCCTGTGTGTAGGATTTTAAATTGGATCTCAAATTAATTGACAGAATATGCATTTAACAAACCAACTGGTTTTGTTTGTTTTAAAGATTTTATTTATTTATTTATTTGACACAGAGAGAGAGTGAGAGTGGGAACACAGCAAGGGCAGTGGGAGAGGGAGAAGCAGGCCTCCCACTGAGCAGGGAGTCTGATGCAGGGCTTGGTCCCAGGACCTTGGGATCATGACCTGAGCCGAAAGCAGACACTTGACCACTGAGCCACCCAGACACCCCGAAACCGACTGTTTTTAAAAGTTAATCATGTATTGGTATACTAGAGTATCTCACAGGTTTGATTTGCATATTTTATTTATAAAGGTATTTTTAACTTCCAAGTTAAAAAAACTATCAAATAATACTTAACCAGTATAGAAAATAAGAATAAAGAGAAAAAAAAGATAATAAGCCAGGAAGGCCACTAGATCAATGAAGAGAATATAAAGACTAAACACTTTGATTTTCTTAAAAATTAGAGGTTAAGTATAGTATTTCAAGTCAAAAGGGGAGAAATGGGCTAATAGTGTTGAGGTAATTGGCTTTTCATTTGAGAAAAAAATGAATTTAGGTCTCTTCTTCACATCAATTAAAAAGATTATATTCCAGATAAAGTCTTAAATATATTTAAAAAGACATACCTATCCCATAAGCATTAGAGGAAAGTACATATGAATGGTTTTTGTTTTTTAAGATTTCTTTCTTAGTATAATAAGTAATGCAACATGCATACACACATGAGTTGGGGGAAGGGTAGAGGAAGAGAGAAACCTAAGCAGATTCCCTGCTTGGTGTGGAGCCCAACATGGAGCTCGAGATCATGACCTGAGTTGAATCCAGGAGTTGTACATTTAACCCACTGTGCCACCCAGGTGCCCCATAGATGAATATGTTTATGATCTTGCTGTAGAAAAACTTTTGAAGACTCAGAACAAAAAACCATCATGGAAGAGGTTGGATACCTTTAATTGCACCAACATTTGAAAATTTTGTACAGCAAAAGGCAAGAAAATGAGCAGTGATGAGAAGAGATTATTTGTGGGGCGCCTGGCTGGCTCAGTCGGTGAGCATGTGACTCTTCATCTCAGGATTGTGAGTTTGAGCCCCACGTTGGGTGTAGAGATTACCGAAAAAAAAATACATATAAAAAGAAAGTATTGGCAAGATATCTAATAGAGGGTAGAATATAAAAGACCTATTAAAAATCAATTTAAAAAGATAAATAGTACATTTGAAATGTGGAAAGAGGTAAGTCATCTCACAGAAGTGGGACGACAGATAGCCTCATTTGTAATTGGGGAAATGGGCAATAAAACTGAGTTGCCTTTTTCTTTCTTTTCTTTTTTTCTTTTTTTTAAGAGAGAGAGTGAGAGCGAGCATGAGTGGAGGGGCTTGGGGAGAAGCAGAAGGAAAGGGAGAAGCAGACTCCCCACTGAGCAGGGAACCCATCACAGAGCTGGATCCCATGAGATTATGACCTGAGCCCAAGGCAGATGCTTAACTGAGTGAGCCACCCAGGTGCCCCTAAAACTGAGTTTTCATTTGTCTTACCTACCTTTACATTGGTAGAAATTAAAAGTCCAGTACTATGGTGAAGTAGATGAACCCATGCACTGCTTGTTGAGAATATACACTGGGATAGCCATGTTGGAGGGCAGTTTTCATCATTCCTATAAAATGTAGAATTGGCATGCCTCATGACCTAACCATTCTACTTCTCTCCACCTACCCTTGGTGGGGACCATCAGTCATATGCACACGAGGAGGCAGGTACAAGGTCGTCATTGCAACATGCTTTGCAGTAGGGAAAAAATGGAAACCAGTTTTACATTTCCCAACCAGGGGATGGTAAAATAGGCTGAGGTGTAGCCACATTGTAGGAAACCATAAGTAAATCTGTCAGTATGGTCATGGAAGGCTCTGCAGGGCATAATGTGAGGTGCAAGAAGTAAATTACTGGATGTTACACTCAGTTTGGTATCTTTTTTTTTTTTTTTTTTTTTTTAAGTTTTTTTCCCCCAGTACCATTTTCTTTTTAATACCAGTATAGTTAATATACAATGCTACATTAGTTTCGGCTGTACCATAGAGTGATTTCAGCACTTCTGTACATCACCATGTGCTCATTATGACAAGGGCACCCTTTAATCCCCATCATCTATTTTCCCTGTGCCCCTACCCACTTCCCCTCCTGTAACCATCAGTTTGTTCTCTGTGATTAAGAGTCTTTTTCTTGATTTGTCTTTTTTTCTTTGCTTGTTTTTGTTTTTATTAAATTGCACATATGAGTGAAATTACACAGTGTTTGTCTTTCTCTGTTTCACTTAGCTTAATACTCTCGAGTTCCGTCTATGTAGTGCAAATAGCAAGATTTCATTCTTTTTTGTGGCTGAATAATACTCCAGCGTGCACGCAGTTTGTGTGTGTGTATCACATCTTCATCTGTAAGAAAGTTTCTGTTGCCTTTTTTTTTTTTTTTTAAGATTGTATTTATTTATTTGACAGAGATCACAAGTAGGCAGCAAGGCAGGCAGAGAGAGAAGGGGAAGCAGGCTCCCTGCAGAGCAGAAAGCCCCATGTGGGACTCGATCCCAGGACCCTGGGATCATGACCTGAGCCAAGACAGAGGCTTTAATCTACTAAGCCACCCAGGTGCCCCCTGTAAGAAAGTTTTAATTATGAAAATTTCCAGACCAAAAAAATGGAGAGTATAATGAACTATGTATCCCCACTGGTCAGTGTCAACAATAATTAGCTCATGGCCATTCTTATTTCATGTGTACCCCTGCCCACCTTCCTCCATCAGATTGTTTTGAAACAAATCCCAAGTCGTATTTTTTACCTTCAAATATTTTAGCATGTTAGAAACACTAGATTTTTTTAAGTTTGATTTATTTGTGGAGCGCCTGGGTGGCTCAGTGGGTTAAAGCCTCTTCTTCAGCTCAGGTCGTGATCCCAGGATCCTGGGATTGAGCCCCACATCAGGCTCTCTGCTGAGTGGGGAGCCTGCTCCCCACCTCTCTCTGCCTGCCTCTCTGCCTACTTGTGATTTCTCTGTCAAGTAAATAAAAATAAAATCTTAAAAAAAAAAAAAAGATTTAGAGTATGCACAAGAAAGCACAAGTAGGGTAGAGGCAGAGGGAGAGAGTTTTCAAGCAGACTCATTGCTGAGCTCAGAACCCAGTGCAGGGTTTTATCTCTCAACCCACGAGATCATGACATGACCTGAAACCGAGAGTCTGTCGCTTAACCAGCTGAGTCGCCTAGGTGCCCAAATTAGTAACTTCTTTATGTACAGCTTTATGCTTGTGTCCTTCAGATAAACTCCCAGAAGTGGAGTTATTTGAACTATATGGCATGTACCTTTTCCTTGGGTAAATAGCACAGTTGGGCCGGGTGGCCCAGTCAGTGAAGCATCTAACTCTTTATCTTGGGAACGTGAGTTCAAGCCCCATGTTGGGCATAGAGCTTACTTTATTTTTAAAGGTTTATTATTTATTTATTTGACAGAGAATGAACACTGGCAGGGGGAATGGCAGGGAGAAGGAGAAGGGCTCAATCCCAGGATCGTGACCCAAGCCAAAGGCAGACCCTTAACCAGCTGAGCCACCCAGGTGCCCCTAGAACTATATTTATTTATTTGTTTCTTCAGTTTTTAAAAAGATTTTATTTATTTGTCAGAGAGAGCACAGAGAGCAAGTAGGACAAGTAGTAGGCAGAGGGAGAAGCAGGCTTCCTGCTGAGCAGGGAGCCTGATGTGGGACTTGGTCCCAGACTCCTGGGGTCATGACCTAACCGACAGAGCCACCCCTAGAGCTTGCTAAAAAGAAAAGGGTGGGGGGGCAGTTGACCTTACAGAAGACTTACATCCACTTACACTGAACATCAACAGTGTGTAAGTGTCTAGTGCTCAGTCATTGGTTTACATTTTCACCTGAAAGTAAAAATTTAATGTTAGTGAAGGAAAAATGTTTTTGCTTAGATACATATGCTTATATTTTATAAATTTTATTTGACAAGGAATATGAATTTATACATGTTGGGATTTTATTTGTAGGATTGATTGGCAGATTTTCAGCTAACCAGTGGACAGGGAGTTCATCAAATAGATTGTTTTGTCTATTTATGTATTTATTTATAAGATTGATTTATTTATTTGTTTATTTGATAGAGAGCGAGAGACAACTAGAGAGGGAACACAAAGGAAGGGGAGTGGGAGAGGGGAGAAGCAGGCTTCCTGCTGAGCAGGGAGCCCAATGCAGGGCTTGATCCCAGGACCCTGGCATCATGACCTGAGCCAAAGGCAGACGCTTAAACTGAGGCACCCAGGCACCCCAAATGGGTTGTTTTAAAGTAATGAAGATTTTAGGGGTGCCTGGGTTGGTTAAGCATCTGCCTCTGGCTCAGGTCATGTCATGATCTTGGGTCCGGGGGTGGAGTTCTACAGGGAGTCTACTTCTCCCTCTGCCTGCCATTCCCCCTGCTTGTGCTCTTTCTCTCTCTTTCTCTGTCAAATATATAAGTAAAATCTTAATGAAGATTTTAGGAAGAAAACTCCACACAAAACTTGGAAAACATAACTGTTCATTGCTTAATATTTACTTCGTATATTGGGGCGCCTGGGTGTTCAGTGGGTTAAAGCCTCTGCCTTCAGCTCGGGTCATGATCTCTGGGTCCCGGGATTGAGTCCCGAATCGGGCTCTCTGCTTGGCGGGGAGCCTGCTTTCCTTTCTCTCCCTCCCTCTCTGCCGGCCTCTCTGCCTACTTGTGATCTCTCTCTGTCAAATAAATAAAATACTAAAAAAAATACTTACCTCGTACAAAGGATGTTCTGGTACCCTTCAAATGTACTTAAAGGCTTATGGATAAGTGGTGATGTTTTTAATGGAACTGTGTATTGAAAAACTTTTTTCCTTCATTTTTACAGACAGGAAAACTCATTTTGAAACCTAGGCCTCATGTTCAGTGACAATCTGCACTCATTGTTATGGGACCTAAAACAGCCTTTCTTCAAATGAGTGATACAGCAAAAAGCCATAAAGGATTCCTTTTACAGTTGGATATGTGAAGGTCATAGCAACAACTGACAAGAAGTGTGCAATATTTACCCAGATGATCTCGATGATGATGACTCGCCTCCCCCGTGCTTGGTACCTTTGATTATCTGTGTTACAGTATTAGTGTCACTTTAGTACTTCAGACCCTGCAGAGACTTCTGCAGATGAAGTATGTCTGTATGTTACTAAGTTAAACTTAGAAACAGAACCTCATCCAGTTTTTATAATGTATTTTTGCAAACTACTGTAAATAGCAAATCAATGCCAATGTCAAAGAGGGAAGCGTTCCGTGGACTTTGTTCTCCTGCACCAGTATCGTGGGAGCATCCGTTGGCCGGCCCCATGGCTCTTCACACCCAGCTATCACGCATAGCTGTGCCTTTCATTCTTACACCCCTCTGTTCTAATCATAATGCAAGAAAAACATCGGATTGAGCGTAAACTGAGAAAGACTCATCTCCATTATGTTGTGAGAAATTATAGATGTTCTTCTGAGAAACCATTTTTGTTAAACTAGATAGTGAAATTCAACCACTCTCATGGTAACCATTTCCAGTTTGTTGTTTTCCTTCAATGCTAAATATACTTTATATTTTTTTAAATAATTTTAAGAACACTCCAAAGGCTTCTGAATATACAAGTTTAGTTATAAATTATGTACTGTCTGGGAATTTGATAGTCCTTGTTTTAGATCATTGGATCTTACCACCGTGGTCGGCGTGCTGTTACACTGGTGTTGCACGGGTGTAACTGATCAGCCGCTCCATCACAGGGTGACTTGGGAGCGGCGCCCCAAACTAGAGTCTACAATTCTCACTGTTCCGAGAGTGTTAATGACATACTGTGTATGCATTTTAGCCACCTGTACTATAATTGCCCTTAATCTTAAACTATTGGGATTGCTGTAAATATTTTAAAGAACTGGAGGTGCCTTTTACCTGTTTATTAGATGATTTTGAAAAGGTTTAAATTATTTCAAGAGCAGTCTTTTAAATTCCATTTAACATGAAGCTGAAAATTCACTCACAGGACAAAAACTTTTTAACAAGGCTACCATTTAACTTAAGTGTCCATCTTGGCTTTGACGTGTATGAGATTTTATTCTTGAAACTGCAGCAATAAGACCCTCTTTGCTCCTACGAAGTCATCAGAGGGTACTCTATGTATTTGGCACAGTTTGATTGTAAATTTTGTAGGTAAATATGTGCATAAAAATAAATACTTTATATATAATTAGCGACCGGGCTTGTTTTCCTCGATTCATAGAAAATCTGTAGCACTTAAGGCTAAAAAGCACAACACATGTGTCAGATACAGACTAGTTCCAGATGAGGTCCCTTACTTGAACTGTCTAGTAGAAGGCAGACACTCAACGACTGTGCCATTAAAGACAGAACTAGCACCAGAGTCCACGTTTCTTGACTCAGATTGAAAAGCTGTTTGTGTGTTGGGGGTGTGGGGGTACTTAACTCAGGAGCCATTAGAATGTGATCATTAAGAATGTAGATTCTTGGGGCACTTGGGTGGCTCAGTTGGTTAAGCGTCTGCCTTCGTCTCTGGTCACGATCCTGGGATCGAGCCCTGAGTTGGGCTCTGAGCTCAGTGGGGAGTCTGCTTCTCCCTCTCCATCTGTTACGCTCCCCTGGACCCCCACCACTCATGCCCCCCTGTCCTTCTCTCTTAAAACGTTTTATTTTTTAATTACGTTTGGGGTGCCTGGGTGGCCCAGTTGGTTAAGCAGCTCCCTTTGGCTCAGGTCATGATCCCAGAGTCCTGGGATCGAATCCTGAGTCAGGCACTTCAGCGGGGAGTCTGCTTCTCCCTCTGCCCCTCTCCCCTACTCATGGTCCCTCTCTGTCTCAAACAAACAAAGATCTAAAGAAAATAGGGGTGCCTGGGTGGCTCAGTTGTTAAGTGTCTGTCTGCGGCTCAGGTCAGGATCCCAGGATCCTGGGATCGAGCCCTACATCAGGCTCCCTGCTTGGCGGGAAGCCTGCTTCTGCCTCTCCCACTCCCCCTACTTGTATTCCCTCTCTTGCTGCTTCTCTGTCAAATAAATAAAAACTTAAAAATAGGAGTCACATGTTCTTCCCGCTAGCCAGCCAGGCATCCCTTGATTGACATTTTATGGAGACTGGGCTAAGAATTGTTTTGGCTGACAGATGCTCTGTCCTCAGCCCCGACAGCTCCCCTGTCATTTCCTCCTGCTGAAACCATGGAAACTTGAGTTCTGTTCTTCTTCAGACTACACTTTTTTTTTTTTAAAGATTTTATTTATTTATTTGACAGATAGAGATCACAAGTAGCAAGAGAGGCAGGCAGAGAGAGAGAGAGGAGGAAGCAGGCTCCCCGCCAAGCAGAGAGCCCGATGCGGGGCTCGATCCCAGGACCCTGGGATCATGACCTGAGTGAAAGGAGAGGCTTTAACCCACTGAGCCACCCAGGTGCCCCCAGACTACACTTTCTATATACTTTTGCACCGAGTATCATTTCTTTCATCCTCTAAAGATTGGGAGCACATCTTGTCTGCATCATGAAACACTTCTATTTTCTTTTTCTTTTTTATTTATTTGACAGATCACAAGTAGAGAGGCATGCAGAGGGGGAGGGTGAAGCAGGCTCCCTGCTGAGCAGAGAGCTCAATGTGGGGCTCAATCCCAGGACCCCGGGATCATGACCTGAGCTGAAGGCAGAGGTTTAACCCACTGAGCCACCCAGGCGCCCCTGAAACATATTTTAAAAACATGTTTATAAAGTATGATTGTCTGCTATGCAAGTCTGAGAGAAAAAAATGAAAGGATGTCTTAACGGAAAGTTTTAGGGTTTCTCTTTTTTTTTTTTTTTTAAGATTTTTATTTATTTGACAAAGAGCACAAGTAGGCAGAGTGACAGGGAGAGGGAGAAGCAATGCAGGCTCTCTGCCAGGCAGGGAGCTGGATTTGGGGCTCTTTGCCAGGACCCTGGGATCATGACCTCAGCTGAAGGCAGCCAATTAACTGACTGAGCCACCCAGGTTCCCCTGGGGTTTCTCTTTTTACCATCTTTGCAGACTGTCCTTTACATGGCAAGGGCACGTGGGTATGAAGGTATGGAAAATGTGTGAGGTAGACATTTTGCCCTCTCAGAACTGGTGGGGAATGCAGGCCAATGATCCAGCAGTTACCACGTGGTCTAAGTGCTATGAAAGGTCAGTGTAGATGCACAGGGGAAGGGGGTCCAGCCTGCACTGGGTTGTCTAAAGAAGTGCTTTCCAAAGGGATCTGAAGGGTCACTGGGTCAGGGGGACACACAGGCAGTTTTTAAATGTGCCTGACTGCATGATGTCATCTGCCAGGTCTGGGGGCTTTAGGCCATGTGTAGTGGAAGAGCCCCAGGGGACAGGCTGACTGGTTTAGGGTCCTGGTTCATCCATTAGCTGCTTGGAGTGGTGACTCCTCTCTGAACATTACTGTCCTCATTTGGACCTATTCATAGCTGTCTTGCAGAACTGTTATAAGGACCAAATGAAATGTACGTAAGATACTATAACTTCCTGTGTGTTTTTATACAAACAAATTTTTTTTTTTTTTTTTTAAAGATTTTATTTATTTGACAGAGAGAAATCACAACTAGGCAGAGAGGCAGGCAGAGGGAGAGAGAGGGAAGCAGGCTCCCCGCCGAGCAGAGAGCCCGATGCGGGACTCGATCCCAGGACCCTGAGATCATGACCCGAGTCGAAGGCAGCGGCTTAACCCACTGAGCCACCCAGGCGCCCCTATACAAACAAATTTTTATTTTAAGTCCCAGTTCTGAGTTCTTGTTCTGTGTAGATCCTTAGTACCCAAGATCCTTACCCACTACCTTAGTACCTGGCAGGATGCTCTGTTGAATGAATTAATCGTGACGTTGGTATTGAAATTGGGTTTGTACAAATTACACTAAGAAAATCACATTTCTTACATAATTTGCTTATCTAGTTTGGGGAGAGGTAAAAATTTTTTTTTTTTTTTTTTTAAGATTTTGTTTATTTACTTGACAAAGAGATCACAAGTAGGCAGAGAGGCAGGCAGAGAGAGAGAGAGGGAAGCAGGTTCCCTGCTGAGCAGAGAGCCCGATGCGGGATTCGATCCCAGGACCCTGAGATCATGACCCGAGCCGAAGGCAGCGGCTTAACCCACTGAGCCACCCAGGCGCCCCGGTAAAAAATATTTTTAACTATTTCTACACCCAACATGGGGCTCGAACTCACAAACCCAAGATCAAGAGTCACAGACTCCACTGACTGAGCCAGCCAGGTGCCCCTGGTTTTGGGAGATGCCATGTGTGGGTCAGTCGGTTAAGCATCTGCCTTCGGTTCAGGTCATGATCCTGGGGTGCTGGGATCGAGTCCCACATTGGGCTCTGTACTCAGTAGAGAGTCTGCTTCTCCCTTTCTCTGTCCTTCTGCTTGTCCCCCTGCTCGTGCTTGAACGACCTCTCTCTCTCTCTCAAGTGGGTAAATAAAATCTTAAAAAGGGGCACCTGGGTGGCTTAGTCATTAAGCATCTGCCTTCAGCTCAGGTCATGATCCCAGGGTTGTGGGATCAAGCCCTACGTTGGGCTCTCTGCTCAGTGGGAAGCTTGCTTCTCCCTTTCCCACTCCCCCTGCTTGTTCTCCCTCTCTCTCTGTGTCTCTCTCTGTCAAATTAATGTATAAAATCTTTTTTAAAAAGACTAAATGCTAAGATTTGCCTTTCTTTCCCCCCAGAGAGGGAAAGGGAGTTGTGGAGAGGGAAGAGAATCTTAAGCAGTATCTCACAACCCTGAGATCATGACCTGAGCCAAAATTAAGAGTCAGACATTTAACCAGCTGAGCCACCCAGTTGCCCCACCTTTTTTTTTTTTTTTAATGTAATCTCTACCCCCAGCAGGGGCCCGAACTCATACCCCAATATCGAGCATTGCATACTCCACTGACTGAACCATCCAGGAACCCCTAAGATTTATCATTTGAATGACAGTAGGAAAACTAAAACAATTTCATTTATTAAAACTTCATTAACTTGGGGCGCCTGGGTGGCTCAGTGGATTGGGCCGCTGCCTTCGGCTCGGGTCATGATCTCAGGGTCCTGGGATCGAGCCCCGCATCGAGCCCCGCATGGGGCTCTCTGCTCCGCGGGAAGCCTGCTTCCTCCTCTCTCTCTGCCTGCCTCTCTGCCTACTTGTGATCTCTCTCTCTCTGTCAAATAAATAAATAAAAATCTTTAAAAAAAAAAAAAAAAACTTCATTAACTCAAATGAGAAATATATTCTTGTTAGAAGTTGCTTTTTATTTTTTTTATTTTTATGTATTTTTTAAGATTTTATTTGTTTGTTTATTTGACAGACAGATCACAAGTAGGCAGAGAGGTAGGCTACCCGCTGAGCAGAGAGCCCGATGTGGGGCTCCATCCCAGGAGCGGGATGGAAGCGGAAGGCAGAGCAGAAGGCAGAGGCTTTAACCCACTGAGCCACCCAGGCACCCCAGAAGTTGCTTTTTTTTTTTTTTTTTTTTTTTTAAAGATTTTTTATTTATTTATTGCTTTTTAAATTTTAAGTTACAGGGCAGCTGGGTAACTTAGGTAGGCAACTGTCTTCAGCTCAGGCCATGATCCCAGGGTCCTGGGATCGAGTCTTGTGATGGGCTCCCTGCTCAGTGCGGAGTCTGCTGCTTCCACTCCCCTTGGTTGTATTTCCTCTCTCACTGTCTCTCTCTCTCTGTGTCAAATAAGTAAAATTTGCTTGGCAGGGAGCCGGCTTCCTTCTCACTCTCTCTGCCTGCCTCTCTGCCTACTTGTGATCTCTCTCTGTCAAATAAATAAATAAAATCTTTAAAAAAAAAAAAAGATTTTATTTATTCAACAGACAGAGATCATAAGTAGACAGAGAGGCAGGCAGAGAGAGAGGGGGAAGCAGGCTCCCCACTGGCCAGAGAGCCCGATGCAGAGCTCAGTCCCAGAACCCCGGGATCACGACCTGAGTCAAAGGCCCCACTGAGCCACCCAGGCGCCCCCAACAAATTGTTATTATGGAGACTTTTAAACATGTAAGAGTAAAGACAGCAGTTTAATGAAGACCCGGGACCCATCACCTCACTTCAACCGTTAGCATATACATAGCCAATCTCATCTATGCCCTATTTCTACTTCTTTTCTCACCCCTGCCAAAGATTATTTTAAAGTTAATCCCATGTATTTTATTTTATTTTTTAAAAAATATTTTATTTATATATTTGACAGAAATCACAAGAGAGGCAGGCAGAGAGAGAGGAAGGGAAGCAGGCTCTCCGCTGAGCAGAGAGCCCGATGTGGGACTCAATCCCAGGACCCTGAGATCATGACCTGAGCTGAAGGCAGCAGCTTAACACACTGAGCCACCCAGGTGCCCCCATGTATTTTATTTTCCACCTGTAAATCCAGTAAATTTTTCCAGAGAGGGGCATAACCACTATGCTGTATCATACCTAAAAAGTTCACAGTATTTTCATACCATAAAAGATTCAGCTCATACCTCCCCAATTGTCTCATAAATATCTTTTACAGTTGGTTTGTTTGAATCAAGATTCAGACAAACTAAACTTGAATAACAGTTTGGAGAAGCACAATGCAGGAACTGGGGCTGGGTGTCTAAGATCACTATTTTTAAAACTTTTATGTTATTTTTAAAAGATTTTTAAATTTATTTGACAGATCGCAAGTAGGCAGAGCAGCAGACAGAGAAAGAGAGGGAAGCAGGCTCCCCGGTGAGCAGAGAGCCTGATGTGGGGCTCGATCCCAGGACCCTAGGATCATGACCTGAGCCGAAGGCAGAGGTTTAACACACTGAGCCACCCAGGTGCCCCAGGTGCCCCTGTTTTTATTTTTAAAGATTTATTTTTTATTTGAGAGAGAGAGAGAGTCAGCCAGCCTCAAACAGACTTCCTGCTGAGCACAGAGATGACGTGGGACTCAATCCCAGGGCCTGGAAGTCATGACCTGAGCGGAAATTCAGAGTTGGCCACTTAACAAGCTGAGCTACTCAGGTGCCTCTGTTTTGTTTTGTTTTGTTTTTTAAATTTTTATTTAAATTCTAGTTAGTTAACATCCTGTGCAGTATTGGCTTCAGGAGTAGAATTCAGTGATTCATCACTTGCAACACGCGGTGCTTATCATAACAAGTCCCCTCTTTAATCCCCATCATCCACCTGGCCCATCCCCCACCCACATCCCTCCATCAGCCTTCAGTTTGTTCACTGTTTAAGAGACTCTTATGGTTTGTTTCCTTCTCTCTCTCTCTCTCTCTGCCCCCCCCCACAGTATGTTCATCTGTTTTGTTTCTTAAATTCCACAGATGAATGAAATCATACGGTATTTGTCTTTCTCTGACTGACTGACTTTGCTTAGCATAATACTCTAGTTACATCCAAGTCATTGCAAATGGTAAGATTTCATTTTTTTTTTTAAGTTTCCAATTCATTTTTTTTTTAAAGATTTTATTTATTCATTTGACAGACAGATCACAAGTAGGCAGAGAAGCAGGCAGAGAGAGAGGAAGGGAAGCAGGCTCCTCGCTGAGCAGAGAGCCCGATGCGGGGCTCGATCCCAGGACCCTGAGACCGTGACCTGAGCTGAAGGCAGAGGCTTTAACCCACTGAGCCACCCAGGCACCCGTAAGATTTCATTCTTTTTGGTAGTTGAGTAATATTCCAATATATATATGCACACCACATCTTTATCCATTGGTCATTCTATGAATATTTTTTTTTTCCATAGTTTAGCTATTGTTGAAACTGCTGCTATAAACATCAGGGTGCATATTCCTCTTGAATCTGTTTTTGTATCCTTTGGGTAAATAGTCCATTTGCTGGATTGTAGGGTAGCTCTATTTTCAACTTTTCGAGGACACTCCACAGTTTTCCAGAGTGGCTGCACCAGCTTGCATTCCCACCAGCAGTGTGGGAGGGTTCCCCTTCCTCCGCATCCTTGCCAATATCTGTTGTTTCTTGCGTTAATTTTAGCCATTCTGGCGGGTGTAAAGTGGTTTCTCATTGTGGTTTTTGATTTGTATTTCCCTGATGATGAGAGATGTTGAGCATCTTTTCATGTGTTTGTTAGCCTACTGGATGTCTTTGGAAAAGTGTTCATGTCTTTTGCCCATTTCTTACCTGGATTATTTGTTTTTGAGGGTGTGTTTGACAAGTTATTTATAGATTTTGGATACTATGAGATAGGTCATTTTCAAGTATCTCCTACATTGCATAGTCTGCCTTTTAGTTTTGTTGTTTGTTTCCTTCACTGTGCAGAAGCTTATTGATGAAGATCCAATAGTTCACTTCTGCTTTTGTTTCCCTTGCCTTTGGTGATGTGTCTAGGAAGTAGTTGCTACAGCCAAGGTCAAAGAGGTTGCCGCCTATTTTCTGCTCTAGGATTTTGATGTTTCTTGATTCATATTTGGGTCTTTCATCCATTTTGAATTTATTTTTGTATAAGGTGTAAGGAAATGGTCCAGTTTCATTTTTCTGCATGTGGCTGTCCGGTTTTCCCAGCACCATTTGTTGAAGGGATTGTCTTTTTCCATTGGACATTCTTTCCTGCTTTGTTGAAGATTAGTTGGCCATAGAGTTGCGGGTCCATATCTGGGCTCTCTACTCTGTTCCACTGATCTATGTGTCTGTTTTTGTGCCAGTACCATGCTGTCTCAATGATTACAGCTTTGTAAGATAGCTGAAAATCTGGAATCATAATGCCTCCAGCTTTGCTTTTCATTTTCAGAATTGCTTTGGCTATCTGGGGTCTTTTGTGGTTCCATACACATTTTAGGAGTGTTTGTTCTAGCTCTGTGAAAAATGCAGGTGGTATTTTGATATGGATTGCATTAAATGTGTATGTTGCTTTGGGTAGTATAGACATTTTAATAATGTTTTTCTTCTAATCCATGAGCATGGAAGGCTTTTCCATTTCTTCGTGTCTTCCTCAGTTTCCTCCATAAGTGTTCTGTTGGTTTCAGAGTACAGATCTTTTACCTCTTTGGTTGGGTTTATTCCTAGGTATCTGATTTTTGGTGCAATTGCAAATGGGATCAATTCCTTGATTTCTTTTTCTGCTGCTTCATTATTGGTGTATAGAAATGCAACAGATTTCTGTTGATTTTATATCCTGCAATTTTGCTGAATTTATATATTAGCTTTAGGAATTTTTTGGTGGAGTCTCTCGGGTTTTCTACATAGAGTATCCTGTCATCTGCAAATAGTGAGTATTTGACTTCTTCCTTGCTAATCTGGATGCCATTTATTTCTTTTTGTTTTCTGATTGCTAAGGCTAAGATTCCCTGCACTATGTTAAATAGTAATGGGAAGGGTGGACATCCCTTTTTCCTGATTGTAGAGGAAAAGTTCTCAATTTTTCCCCATTGAGGATCATATTTGCTGTGGGTCTCTCGTATATGGCCTTTATAATGTTTATGTTTATGATATTCTATCTGTCCTGGGGCACCTGGGTGGCTCAGTGGGTTGGGGCCTTTGCCTTCAGCTTGTGTCGTGATCCCGGGGTCCTGGGATTGAGCCCCACATCGGGCTCTCTGCTCGGCAGGGAGCCTGCTTCCCCCCATCTCTCTCTCCATGCCTCTCTGCCTACTTGTGATCTCTGTCTGTCAAATAAATAAAAATCTTAAAAAAAAAAAATGATACTCTATCTGTCCCTACTTCATTGAGGGTTTTAATCAAGAAAGGATGCTGTATTTTGGCAAATGCTTTTTCTGCATCAATTGAGAGGATCATATGGTTCTTATCTCTTTTTTTATTCATGTATATCACATTGATTGGTTTATGAATATTGAACCACCCCTGCAGCCCAGGAATAATTCCCACTTGATGGTGGTGAATAATTCTTCCACTGTATTGTTGGATTCAGTTTGCTAGTATCTTTTTTGCTTATCTAGCAACAACAGCCTGGCAACAGGAGCTGAGAGTAGTTGGGGTAGGGGAGGTGAATCACTACATTGTACACCTGAAACAAATACAACACTATATATCAATTTATTGGAATTAAAATTTTAAAAATGAAAAAACATTTTTTAATCAAACTAGATATCAAAAGGAGAAAGATAACAAATACCCAACCAAACACTTAAAAAGTAACATTCTAGGTTATCAAAGATGAAAGATAAAATCTCAATGCATTGAACTGAAGGAAAATGAAAATACAACATATTAAAATTTGTGGGACACAGCTAAATCAATGGATAGCAAAATTTATAGCACTCAGTGCAAACATTAGAAAGGAGGAGGAGCATCTGAGTGGCTCAATCAGTTAGTCCAACTCTTGATTTTGACTCGGGTCATGATCAACCTCGGGGTTGTGAAACTGAACCTGCATTGTGCTGGTGCTGGGCATGGAGGCTGCTTAATAATCTCTCTCTCTCTCTCTCTGCACCCCTTCCCTGTCTCTCTCATTCTCTCTCCCTCTCTAAAAAAAGGGGAGTCTCAAAACAATACGCTGTCAGCTTAAGAACCTAGAAAAAGAAGAAAAACTAAAAGAATAAAACCAAAAGAATCATTCTACCCAATTTCAAGATATATAGCTACAATAATCCAAAGTGTGTGGTGTTGGTGAAGGGATAGACAAATGGAACAGAATAAAGATAGATAAGTGGAACAGAATAAGGGACCCAGAAATAGACCTACACCAGTATGTCCAATGGGGTTTTGACAAAGGTAAAAAGCAGTTCAAAGGAGGAGTGACAGCGTTTTGAATAAACGGTGCAAGAGCAAGTGGACTTCCATAGGCAAAGAAGAAGGGGAAGAAGAAGAGGGAGGGGGAAAGGGGAGGAGGACGTGGAGGATGAGGAGGACAAGGACCACAATCTAAGTCTCATACCCTATACAAAAATTAACTCAGGGCACCTGGGTGACTCAGCCGGTGAGACGGCCAGCTCTTGATTTCGGCTCTTGTCATGCTCTCAGGGTCCCAGGACAAAGTCAGGCTCCAAGCTCACTGGGGAATCTGCTTAAGGACGCTCTTTTCCCTTCTCCCTCCACCCCACCCCCCGCTCATGAGCATGCTCACTCTCTCAAAAAGAAAAAATTTTAAAAAATTAACTCAAAATCACCACCTTACATGTAAAATTATAAATCTTATAGGGAAAAAATTTCCAGAATGTAAAGCTAGGTAAAGAATCTTCCGATTGGACATCAAATCATTTTCCATAAAGGAAAAGTTGGTTAATCGGACATTATCCAACAATCAGAATTATAAATCTGTACTGTGTGTAAGACCTTGTGAAGAAGACCCAAAAGACAAGCTACAAACTGGGAGAAAATATGTGCAAACCACATACCTGAGAAAGGACTCCTGTCTGAAGTATATAAACTCAAAATTTGACCCCCAAATAAGCAAGCGATCCAGTCAGAAAAAAAAAGGGACAAAAGGCCTAAACACTTTACCAAAGAGTATACAGATGGAAATCACATAAAAAGTTGCCATTGGGGCAATTCAAATTAAAACTACAATGAGCTCTCATTGCACCCTATCACAATGGTTCAAACCAAATGCACCAGAGAGGGAGAGGGAGAGAGAGACCCCACTACCAAATGCAAGGCAGGATGTGGAATGACTGGATCACTCCTGCATCGCTGTTGGGAATGGAAGATGATAGAGCTAACTCTTGAAAACAGTTCACAGTTTCTTTTCTTTTTCAAAGCCTTTATTTAAATTCCAGTTAACATGCAGCGTAATATTAATTTCGGGTGCACAATATAGTGACTCAACCCTTCCACACAGTTTCTTTGAAAACTAGACTTGCAACCACCATATGACCCAGTGATTGCACTCTTGGCATTCATCTGAGAGAAATCCAAACTTACGTTTGCTCAAACACCTGTATGTACATGAATGGATCTGTGTCCTGATGGAAGCAGTGGGGCTGCCAAGGGGGTAGAAGTGACTATAGTGGTTGGATATTGACACTTGACAGGCTTGTAAGAGATGTTCTCATCTTGCTTCTTTTCCTTTTTTTAAAAGATGTTATTGATTTGACAGAGAGAGATCACAAGTAGGCAGAGACAGAGAGAGAGAGAGAGAGAGAGAGAGAGAAGCAGGCTCCCTGCCGAGCAGAGAGCCCGATGTGGGGCTGGATCCCAGGACCCTGAGATCACGACCTGAGCCAAAGGCAGTGGCTTAACCCACTGAGCCACCCAGGTGCCCCTCATCTTGCTTCTTTGAAGGCCCCTTCCCATTAATGGTGGTCCTGGGGACAAGGAGAAAAGGAATGTCAACGATTTCAATAAGTTTAAACCTGCCAAGCATTAGAACATCATCTCTTCTACACTAATTCATTCTCTTATTAATCCTCAGTCTCCCAAAGCAGACAGGAGGCGTCTGGTCCAAGAGGGGTTCCAGGCAGTGTCCCTTCCACAGGCCATCTCCCCTCTAGCCCAGAATTCCAATGACCAGGTCCCAGGCTTTCAACTCATCTAATTTCTGTGCCTTCTCTAGGGGAACCAGGGAACTTCTGGACTCTTTCTCTGCCTCGAGGAGGCTCGATGGGGCTGGGTCTAGTGCTCTCAGTGGACTTGTACCACACTGCCAGTTGTCTCTTCCTGCATTTGCCACATATTGGCACGTGAGGATCAAGTGAGGTGATGTCCTCTCAGAGAGATACATGGCGAACAGAATAGAGGTCCTCTTTCTTCCATTGTTTACCCTAATCTCTCAGTAGTTTCTACCATCTCTTGATTTCCCTGAAATTTCAACCCCAGGAGAGGGGGATGGGTCAGAAGCCAAACATTTGGCTTCACGCTTCTGTTTTTCTTGAATATTTTCCCCAAACCAAAGGGCCTAAAACAACAAACCTGATATGGTTTCTGTGGGCCAGCCATCCATGTGCAACTAACCAGGTTCCTGTGGCTCAGGATCTCTCACAAGGCTGCAGTCAAGATGTCACCTGGATCTTCAGTCATCTCCAGGCTTGTTGGGGGAACATCTGCTTGTGAGCTCAGTCAGGTGCTGTGAGCAGCCAGAGGTCCTCCATTCCTGGAAGCAAGAAATATTCATTCCTTGCCCCATGGGCCTCTCCATAATACAGCCCACAACAAGCAGCCGGCTTCCCTCGGAACAGATGAGGGAGGGAGGGAAGGAAGGAGGGAGGGAGAGAGGGAGAGAGAGCACACCCAAGAGGAGACCGGTCTCTTTGTAAACTAACCTCAGAAGTGACATCCTCTGACTTTTGCCATATTCTGTCCTTTAGAAGTGAGTCAGTAGTTCCTGACTATATTCAAGAGGTAGAGTATGTAATACAAAACTATGTGTACCAAAGATGGGAATCATTGGAAACCCTTAAAGGCTGCCCTCCATACTTTGGTGGGACTTGACCTCAGTTAGCCACCACTATAATATTTGCATCCTTACTAGAACGTGAACTAGGAGAAAATTCTATCAAGCCCTTCTGGGATCCTTATAGCAGCTGGCATAGAAGTTCCTGGCACAAGGGTGCCTGTGTGGCTCGGTCAGTTCAGCGTCTGACTCTGAATTTCGGTTCAGGTTGTGATCACATGATCTGTGAAATCCAGCCCAACCTCCGGTTCTGCACTTGAGTGGGAAGCCTGTCTAGGAATCTCTCTCTCTTTGCCCCTCCCCCATTTGCATGTGTGTGTCCCTTCTCCCTTTCTCTCTCTCAAAAGAAGAAGAACAAGTAGTAGTAGTAGTCGTTGTCGTAGTCACAGTCGTAGTAATTTGCACAGCAGTTAATAATTAGACGACCCTGGTTTGGAATGGGAGCTCTGAAATTCACTAGCTGTGTGATTTTGGGGCAAGTTGTTTCCCCTCTCTGAACCTCAGTAATATATGACACACTGGGTTATTGGGACAATTAAATGATAAAATACACTTAAAACCCTTCATTGCTTGGCATATAATCCCTTAATAAAATCAATTCTCAGTAGCAGTAGTATCAGCAATTTGATATTTTTATTTTTTTTTTTATGGTTAACATTGAAAAATATTCTCTCACACTCATACTGCTATGGGGAACTTCAATAAGAACTATGTAGCATCCGTTAAATAATGGGGTGGATCTCAACTGAAAGGAGCAATGGGTATGGCTTAAGGGGTAAGCACAGGAGCTTTAGTGCTCTGGTTGTGAGGGCTGGTGGCTGCTGGGAAACGGAATCAGACCTGCAGGGGCCCCGAGAACTTGGAGTCTGGCGAGTGCATCCTTGCTCCCTTCTTGGGCTTCTGGGGTTTCAGGGGGGCATTTGGCCCTTGAGGGTATTTGGAGGCTGTGCCCGGAACAGCAGGAGCAGGAGCAGGAGGCCCCCCGGAGACAGGCTGGACCTTGGGCCCAGAGTTGGCCAGCTTCTGCCTGAGGCAATGGTTTTCTT
The DNA here is from genome assembly GCF_922984935.1 of Meles meles. NCBI lineage: Eukaryota > Metazoa > Chordata > Mammalia > Carnivora > Mustelidae > Meles > Meles meles. The sequence goes on along the minus strand of NC_060084.1, from coordinate 32,900,777 downwards.
CCTTCGGCCTTTGGAACTCGCTCTCTGCCCACAGAACAGCCTTCTGGCTCTCCTCACTTCTCTTCTCAAACAGGAGGCGCTCCCGGTCATGCAAGGAGATTTTCTGCCATTCTCGGTGCAGGTTGTCGGCCATCTTCTAAGTTCCAGTGGGCAGCATCCGCCTTCCTGCACACCTTGGCAGGCTCGTTCTTCACTTGCAGGCAGCGTGCCTTCTCCTCCATCATCTTCCTCTCCAGGTGTTTGATGTGCCTTCGCACAGCTTCGGCTCTGCCTGAGCTTCAGGTGCAACTTCTGAATCTCACTTTCCAGGAGGGTGTTTTGAAGGTGGAAACACACTTGCTCAGCTCGGTGGATTGTTTTCTTGTGAGCTCTTCATTACTCTGACGTGCCTTCTTCAGTGCCCTGGACAGCGTTCCTTTTTTCACGGGGCTTCCACCTGAGGGTGCATGGTCAGAGGAGGAGCCAGTCTCCACCTGCCTCCTTGAGCCCCCACCTTCCAGATGATCTCCAACGAGCTCTGGCACATGCATCACCTTCAGGAGGATCTGGCTGAGGGTGTGCTGTTGGCTCTGGCCCTCACCGGTGGCCCGCCGCCGCACTCCTCCTTCAGGAAGCTCTGGCCTGCCTCCCCTGCCTCTTCCTGCACTCTCTGTCCACAGCCGCCAATGTCCTGATCCAGCGGGTCTGCACTTGCCTGCAGATCAGGGCTGTCCTTGAACCTTCTGGTATTTTCCTCGCAGGGGGTTCTCCATCTTCCTGGGCTGCTCCAGAGATGGGATTTTCATCAGTCAGCTGGTGAGGGCTCTTCAACAGCCTTTCCCAAACTCCCTTCAGCAGTTGCGTAGCGTTTTCCATGGAAAAATACCCGGCATCTTGATTCAGGGCAGCCAGAGCAAGAATCTGTAACGGGAGAGGACTGGCCTTCTGCTCAGATGATGCGACGGCTCCACAGGTTTGTGCCTCCGGTTTGGTCTCCATGCCTTTTCCAGATACCTCATTCTGGACACAATGCCCCTTTCTTCTTCGTAAGCTGAGTCCACTCTTTACTGTGAACAACACCACTGCAGTGCACACGAGGATCTCCCAGCGAAACCCAGAGACTCGTGGCACATGTAGCAAATGTTCGGATATCACCAGCCCAGCAGCCACAGCTGCTCCAGGACAGACCACAGCGGCTCCAGAACTGTATGGGGAGACATTTGGATGGCCACCAGCTGGCTCCAAAGAGCCTTGTGGCTTTGCTTCCAATCACCAGTGTCCTATGGGCCACTAGTAACTGCTTGGAACCCCTAGAAGGGTTCCGTCTCCAACGCAAACCAGTGCCTGGCAACAGGAGCTGAAGGTAGGAGGGGTGGGGGAGGTGCACCCAAGTCTCCAACACTTTGCTTTATTTGCTTATCTAGTTTTGGGAGAGGTTACTTTTTTTTTTTTAATCTTTTTTTTTTTAATATTTTATTTATTTGACAGAGAGCAATCACAACTAAGCAGAGAGGCAGGCAGAGAGAGAGGAGGAAGCAGGCTCCCTGCGGAGCAGAGAGCCCGATGTGGGGCTCGATCCCAGGACCCTGGGATCATGACCCGAGCGGAAGGCAGAGGCTTTAACCCACTGAGCCACCCAAGCGTCCCAGTTTGCTAGTATCTTGTTGACAATTTTTGCATCCGTGTTCATTGGGAATATTGGCCTGGAGTTCTCATTTTAGTGGAGTCTTTGTCTGGTTTGGAATCAAAGTAATACTGGCCTTGTAGAAGAAGTTTGGGGTCTCCTTCCATTTCTGTTTTTTTGGAACAGTTTGAGAAGAATAGGTATTAACTCTTTTTTAAATGTCTGGTGGAATTCTGTTGGGAAGCCGTCTGGCTCTGTACTTTGGTTTGTTGGGAGATTTTTTTTTTTTAAGATTTTATTTATTTATTTGACAGACAGACCATGAGTAAGCAGAGAGGCAGGCAGAAAGAGAGAGGGGAAAGCAGCCGAGAGCTGCTCCGCACTTAGCGGAGAGCCCTATGTGGGGCCCGATCCCAGGACCCTGGCATCATGACCTGAGCCGAAGCAGAGGCTTTAACCCACTGAGCCACCCAGGCGCCCCACTGGGAGATTTTTTTTTTTTTTTAAAGATTTTATTTACTTATTTGACAGAGAGAGATCACAAGCAGGCAGAGAGGCAGGCAGAGAGAGTGAGAGGGAAGCAGGCTCCCAGCCGAGCAGAGAGCCCGATGCGGCACTCGATCCCAGGACCCTGAGATCACGACCTGAGCCGAAGGCAGCGGCCTAAACCACTGAGCCACCCAGGCTGGTTATGGGTCTGTTCAAATTTTCTACTTCTTCCTGTTTCTGTTTTGGTAGTTTGTATTTTTCTAGGAATTTGTCCATTTCTTCCAATTGCCCAGGTTTTAGTATATAATTTTTCATAATATTCTCTTATAATTGTTTGTATTTCTGTGGTGTTGGTTGTGATCTTTTCATTTCATTCACCATTTTATTTATTTGGGTCCTTTCTCTCTTTGATAGATCTTGCTAGGGGTTTATCAATTTTATTAATTCTTTCAAAGAAGTTCTTAGTTTTGTTGATCTCTCCTACTATTTTTGTTTCTGTGTTGTTTTTTTGTTTGTTTCTATACTGTTTATTTTTGTTCTAATCTTTATTACTCTTCTTCTGATGGCTTTAGGCTTTATTTGCTATTACTTTTCAAGTTTTTTGGGTGTGAAGTTATGTTGTATATTTGACACTTTCTTGCTTTTTGAGGTAGGCCTATATATTGCAATACACTTGCCTCTTCAGATGGCCTTTATTGCATTCCAAAGGTTTTGGACTGTCATGTTTTCATTTTCATTTGCCTCTGTTTATTTTTTAATTTCCTAATCGACCCATTCATTCTTTGTACGATATTCTTTAACCTCCATGTATTTGTGATCTGTCCAAATTTTTTTCTTTTTTTTTAAAGATTTTATTTATTTATTTATTTATTTGACAGAGAGAAACAGATCACAAGTAGGCAGAGAGGCAGGCAGAGAGAGAGAGGAAAGCAGGCTCCCCACTGAGCAGAGAGCCCCATGCAGAGCTTGATCTCAGGACCCTGGGATCATGACCTGAGCCAACAGCAGAGACTTTAACCCACTGAGCCACCCAGGTGCCCCAGTTCAAATTTTTTCTTGTGGTTAACTTAGTTTCCTAGTGTTGTGATCTGAAAATATGCAGCTATGAGCTCAATCTTTTTGTACTTGTGGAGGGCTGCTTTGTGACCCAGTATATGATCTATCCTGGTGAATGTTCCAAGTGCACTTGAGAAGAATGAGTATTCTCTTGCTTTAGGATGGAATGCTCAGTATATATCTGTGAAGTCCATCTGGTCTAGTGTGTCATTCAAAGTCATTGATTCCTTGTTGATTTTCCACTTAGATGATCTGTCCATTGCTGTAAATAGGGTGTTGTTAAAGTGCCCTACTGTTATTTTATTATTGTCAGTGAGTTTCTTTATGTTTGTTACTAATTGATTTATATATTTAATTGTACCCAAGTTGGGGACATAAATATTTTTCATTGTTAGATTGTATTGATGGGTAGACCCCATAATTATGATGTAAGGCCCTTTTTCATTTCTTGTTGTAGTCTTTGGTATAAAATCTGGTTTGTTTGATATAAGTATGGCTATTCCAGCTTTCTTTTGATGTCACTAGAATGATAAATGGTTCTCCATCCCCTCACTTTTCAATCTGCAGGTGTCTTTACGTCTAAAATGAGTCTCTTGGGGCTCTTGGGTGGCTCAGTTGTTAAGCATCTGCCTTAGGCTCAGGTCATGATCTCAGGGTCCTGGGATCAAGCCCTGCATCAGGCTCCCTGCTCAGTGGGAAGCCTGCTTCTCCCTCTCTCACTTCCCCCATTTGTGTTCCGTCTTTCCCTGTCAAATAAATAAAATCTTTCAAAAAAATTAAAAATAAAATTAGTCTCTTGTAGGCAGCATATAGATGGGTCTTGTTTTTATATCTATTCTGATTTTGGGGGTTTATTTGTGTAAGCTCTTTATATACTTTGGGTACTAAGCCTTTATTGGAAATGTCATTGGCAAATATCTTTTTCCATTCAGTAGGTTGTCCTTTAATTTTGCTGTTTCCTTTGCTGTGCAGGAGCTTTTTATTTTTATATTGTCCCAGTAGTTTGTTTGTCTATTTGTTTTTGCCTTTTTTTCTTTTTGCTTTTATTTCCCTTGTCTCAGGAGACATATCTAGAAAAAAATATTTCTATGGCTGTGTCAGAATAATTACTTCCTGTGCTCTCTTCTAGGATTTTCATGGTTTCAGGTCTCACATTTAGGTCCTTAATCCATTTTGAGTTTATTTTGCATATGGTGTAAGAAATGGAGCAGTTTCCTTCTTTTGCAGGTGGCTGTCCAGTTTTCCCAACAGCATTTGTTGAAGAGACTGTCTTTTCTTTGTTGTAGCTTCTTGCCTCTTTTTTTGAAGATTAATTGACCATACAATTGTGGGTTTGTTTCTGGGATTTCTGTCCTGTTCCGTTGATCTACGTGTCTACTTTTGTGCCAGTACCATACTGTTTTGATCATTACAGCTCTGTCATATAACTTGAAATCTGGAATTTTGTTACCTCCAGCTTTGTTTTTCCATGAAATCACTATGTATAAATTATATCTGATTATATTTGTAAACTTAACTTATGCTTATAGAATACTTTTCCCATAAATAATGGAGAGTGACTCCTGCCACTAGCTTTCATAGTGAACAGCATTATCACAGTGACCATCACTACCATATTTTCATGTACTAACAACCATACAGGAAAAGGGTAGCCCAACACAAAAGCCCCAGTGAAGGTCCAGGAGGACTGCTATGCAGTGTCCTTAGGGAACTCTGAATCCAGATAAGGGTAGGAAGATAGGGAGGAAGATCCTCGGGAAGAAACTTGAATTGCTACATTTGAACCTATGGGGAATATTGTTGATAGACAAAGATGTTTGTAATTTAGGAAAAAGTAATGACAGACTGATGGGAAACCAGGATGATGGGGCGGGGGAGGCAATTATTAACCCCACAAAAAATGAAGGATTGTACAAGGAAAGACCTGTGGTTTTAGTGGACTTCCCAGTTCAGTAGTGTGCAATGTTTGCGTTGTCCTAGCACTTTACATGGCAACTATTGATTTAATCAAAAAATTGTGGGAGAAGCACCTGGGTGGTTCAGTCAGTTAGTTGAGTGTCTGACTCTTGGTTTCAGCTCAGGTCGTGATCTCAGGGTCATGGGAGCCGGGATCTGGCTCTGTGCTCAGCCTGGAGTCTCTTTGTCCCTTTCCCTCCCCTCCCCTGCTTATGCTCTCTTTCTCTCTCTTTAGAAGAATAAACAAAGTCTTCAAAAAAGAATACATTAAGAAAGAGAATTGTGGGACGGTTTTATTGGATCAAGGGAGAAATGGGAGAGGGAGTATAGGAGAGCTAAGTCCTTACCTATTGGGTCAAGAAGTCAAGAAATGATATATGATACTGACAAATTAGAAGGCATATCAGCTATCATTTGGGAATGTGTGGATAATAATAGAAGAAACAGGTAGAAGGGTTGAGGGTGTTTGCTTCTTAGAGAGGGCTTAGGGTTAGGCAGAAGGAAAGCAGGGACTGCTGTTCCTTTATGACTTTCAGATCCTGTATGCACATGAAATTCTTCAATTCAGTGAGGCAGCTAAATAAATGAGTTTGCTAGATGGAGTAGTTAATTTTACAAGAGGAAAAACAGGTCTAGGGGGCCTTTGCCTGATCTGGGAACCTTTGTTCTGTTCTTCGTCTTTTTCCATGTTCCTCCTTTATCTGGTGTTTCCTATTAAAAACTTTGATTTCCTCAGTTTACTAGCTCTTCAGTGTATACCAGCAAATTCCGCAGGAGACAGGGGCATCTGACTGGCCCCGTCAGTGTGCATGTGACTCTTGATTTGGGGTGGGGAGTTCAAGAACACCTTGGGTGTAGAGCCTACTTTAAAAAATAAAATCAGGAGAGGGGCGCCTGGGTGGCTCAGTGGGTTAAGCCTCTCTTCCTTCGGCTCAGGTCATGATCTCAGTGTCCTGGGATCGAGCCCCACATCGGGCTCTCTGTTCAGCGGGGAGCCTGCTTCCCCCTCTCTCTTTCTGCCTGCCTCTCTGCCTCTCTCTCTGTCAAATAAATAAATAAAATATTTTTTAAAAATAAAATAAAACCAGGAGGAAACAGTATACTGCAGTTACTACAGCCCAACTCAAGTCTGAATATGTAGGTTCAATTTCCTCTTTGTCATTTACAAATCATGTGCTTTTATGCAAGTAACTTCTCTGTGCCTTGGGTCTCTTGTCTCTGATGTAGGGATAACAACATCCCATGAGCTTGTTGGTAGTTTAAATAGCTTATACACACAAAGCTCTTGGAGCAGTACCCATAGCAATGGCTCAATAAATACTGTCAATGAGGGGCGTCTGGGCAGCTTAGCCGGTTAAATGTCTACCTTCGGCTCAGGTCAAGATCCCAGGGTCCTGGGATCGAGTCCCACATTGTGCTCTCTGGTCAGTGGGGACCCTGCCTCTCCTTCTGCCTGCTGCCCCCAACCCCGCTTGAGCTCTCTCTCTCTGACAAATAAATGAAAAAATCTTAAAAATACATACATGCGGAGCGCCTGGGTGGCTCAGTGGGTTAAAGCCTCTGCCTTCGGCCCAGGTCATGATCCCAGGGTCCTGGGATCGAGCCCGGCATCGGGCTCTCTGCTCAGCAGGGAGCCTGCTTCCTCCTCTCTCTCTGCCTGCTTCTCTGTGATCTCTGTCTGTCAAATAAATAAATAAAATCTTAAAAAAAAAATGCAGGGGTGCCTGGGTGGCTCAGTGGTTTAAGCCGCTGCCTTCGGCTCAGGTCATGATCTCAGGGTCCTGGGATCGAGTCCCGCATCAGGCTCTCTGCTCAGCGGGGAGCCTGCTTCCCTCTCACTCTCTCTGCCTGCCTCTCTGCCTACTTGTGATCTCTCTCTGTCAAATAAATAAATAAATAATCTTTAAAAAAAATGCATACATGCATACATACTGTCCATGGGATCTCACTCTCCAAATAAGGAATGGAACCCATTATAATCACCAGTGAATCTGGGGAAGTGATCAAAACAGGGATAAATTCTATAGGTGTTAAAACAAAAAAAAAAAAGACTGGGGCACCTGGGTGGGTGGCTCAGATGGTTAAGCATCTGCCTTCGGCTCAGGTCATATCTCCAGTGCCTGGAATCAAGCCCCACCTCCCGCTCCCAGCCCAGCAGGGAGGCTGCTTCTCCCTCTCCCTCCACATCTCCCCCTGCTCAAGCGCTCTCTCTGTATCAAATGAATAAATAAATAAAATCTTTATTGAATAAATGAATGCGTAAATAAATTGAATAAATGTATAAACACAATCTTTTAAAAATATAAATAACCACATAAAACAAACTATTAAGTTTAATTCACAGATGATAATCTCTTATTATAAAATATAGTTTTTAGCTACAAAACGGGATAAATTTTGATAAATGTAGCACTCATGTAATAATCACCACGAGGAAGATACAAAACATTTCCATCACTCCGAAGGGGTCCCCTATACCACTTCCCAGTCAATTCTTGTCCCCAGCCCCTTGCCCTGGGCAACTACTGTCTGACTTTTATCACTGTGGATTTGTGGTTTCTAGAGTTTTCTCTATAGTTTCACTATAAATGAAATTATAGCTAATCATACAGTACAATAGTCTTGTGTCTTGCTTCTTTGGCTCAACATGTTTTTGAGATTTTATGTATATGTAGATTTTATGTACATGTACCCATAATTTGTTCCCTTTTTGTTCCTTCAGTTAACTGTTGTTTTTTTTTTTAAGATTTTATTATTTATTTATTTATTTGAAAGTGCTGTTGGGTGGGGGGAGGTCTGGGAAGGAGCGGGGAAGAAGGAGGAAACAATCTCAAGCAAACTCCATTGAGTACAGAATCCCACACAGGGCTCGATCCCACAACCCTGAGTGTATGACCTGAGCTGAAACCCAAGAGTTGGACGCTTAACCAACCAGCCACCCAGGTGCCCCTCTTCATTTACCGCTTGATGGGCAGGTTAGCTCCAGTTCGGAGCTATTATGAATATTCATGTCAAACTGCTATGAATATTCATGTGTAAGTCTTTGTGGATATATTAACTTTTCTTGGGAATACCCTGAGGTGGAATGGCTGGATTGTAAACTGAGTACATGACGAAGACCTACCAAACTGGTTTTCTAAAGTGGCTGCTGTGGTTTTTGTTTTGTTTTTTAAGATTTTATTTTTAAGTAATCTCTACATCCAACATGGGCTGCAACTCCCAACCCTGAGATCAAGAGTAGCATGCTCGTGGCGCCGGGGTGGCTCAGTGGGTTCAAGCCTCTGCCTTCAGCTCAGGTCAAGATCCCAGGCTCCTGGGATGGAGCCCCACACTGGGCTCTCTGCTCAGCAGGAGCCTGCTTCCCTTCCTCTCTCTGCCTGCCTCTCTGCCAGTTTATAATCTCTGTCTGTCAAATAAATAAATGAAATCTTAAAGGAAAAAAAAGACAGTAGCATGCTCTACCGACTGAGCCTGCCAGGTGTCCCTGCGGCTGCCCTGTTTTACATTCCCACCAGCACTATTTGAGAGAGAGTTCCAGTTGCTGTATACCCACTGAAATGGCTAAAATGAGAAACACTGACAACGCTTATTTAGGCAATGATATGGAACAACTGGTTTTGTTGACTTTTGGGGTAAGTAATATGCCTTTAGGAGGTTTCTTAGCATTCTGGCACAGGATTACCTGTTTTGATCATAGCCATTTAAGGTTTATCCCTTTCCAAAGTTTGGGTGGGTTAGATGGGATTTAGAGCAATCTGTATTAGGAGTAAATCTCACCAGGTAGAAATGACTTGTTCTTTTTTTTTTTTTTAAGATTTTATTTATTTGACAGAGATCACAAGTAGGCAGAGAAGCAGGCAGAGAGAGAGGAGGAAGCAGGCTCCCTGCTGAGCAGAGAGCCCGATGCGGGGCTGGATCCCAGGACCCCGGGATCATGACCCAAGCCGAAGGCAGAGGCTTTAACCCACTGAGCCACCCAGGCGCCCCTAGAAGTGACTTGTTCTAACCTAGGTATTTGTCACAGTGTTTTTGTTTGTTTTGTCTTGTTTAATTTTGGGCCAAACAACCAACAAGGCAGGCAATGGATTTCAGGGACAAAGCTATAAATATCCTACAGCATAGAATTGATCTGGCTCATTTCAGGCAACGACCGCCAGATATCAGCCTTCTTTTTTTTTTTTTTAAGATTTTATTTATTTATTTGACAGAGATCACAAGTAGGCAGAGAGGCAAGCAGAGAGAGAGGGGAAAGCAGACTCCCTGCTGAGCAGAGAGCCTGATGTGGGGCTTGATCTCAGGACCCTGAAACCATGACCTGAGCTAAAGGCAGAGGCTTAACTCACTGAGCCACCCAGGCGCCCCAGATATCGGCTTTCTTTAAAAAAAAAAAAAAAAATCCCACACTTAAAAAAAAGGAAAAAATATTTTTTAAGATTTTATTTATTTATTTGACAGAGAGAGATAGTGTGTGCACAAGCAGGGGGAGTGGCAGGCAGAGGGAGAGGGAGAAGCAGGCTATCCACCAAGCTGGGTGCCTGACATGGGGCATGATCCCAGGATCATGACCCAAGCTGCAGGCAGCTGCTTAACTGACTGAGCCACCTAGGTACCCCTTCCCTCAACTGTTAATGAAATGGGGCACCTGGCTGGCTCAGTCAGTAGAGTATGGAACTCTTGATCTCAGGGTCAAGAGTCTTAGATTAGGTGTAGAGCTTACTTATAAAAAAAAAAAATTAGGGGGGCATCTGGGTGGCTCAGTCCTTAAGCATCTACCTTTTTGCTCAGGTGATGAACCCAGGGCTCTGGGACTGAGTCCCACATGGGGCTCCTTGCTCAGCGGGGAGTCTGCTGCTCTTTCTCCCTTGGCCCCTCCTCCCTGCTTGTGCTCTCTCTCTCTCTCTCAAATAAATAAATAAAATCTGAAAAAATAAAAATGAAGGTAAGTTAAAAGAGGCACCTGAGTGACTCAGTCAGTTTAGCATCCAACTCTTGATTTCAGCTCAGGTCTTAATCTCAGGATGGTGAGATGAGCCCCAGGGCGCTGGTGCTTAGCCGGGAGTCTGCTTCTCTCCCTCACTTTCTCCCTCTCCCCCTGATCCTGCTCCCTCATTCTCTCTCTCTCAAATTAATAAATCTTTAAAAAAAAATTTTAAGTCTTCTAAAATATTAGTTCTCTATTTGAAGAAATCAACCTAGTGCAAAATAAATGATTGAAAGTCTACATCAGCAACTGGTGCATTTTTGTCACTTTTGCTACTGGTTAAATGGGTGAAATGACAATTCTATGTCTGAACTTTCTATTTTTTAATTTTTTTCTAAATTTAATTTTATTTTTTCAGTGTTCCAAGATGCATTGTTTATGCACCACACCCAGTGCTCCATGCAATATGTGCCCTCCATAATACCCACCACCAGGCTCACCTAACCCACCACCTCCCTGAACTTTTTTTTTTGAAGATTTTATTTATTTATTTGACAGACAGAGATCACAAGTAGGCAGAGAGGCAGACAGAGAGAGAGGAAGGGAAGCAGGCTCCCTGCAGAGCAGAGAGCCCGATGTGGGGCTTGATCCCAGGACCCTGGGATCATGACCTGAGTCAAAGGCAAAGGCTTTAACCCAACGAGCCACCCAGGCACCCCACCTCCCTGAACTTTTAATTAATGAATTTATTTTTATTTTTTCATATTTTATTCATTTATTTGAGCGAGATGTGGGGAGGTACAGAGAGAGAGGGAGAAGCAGGCTCCCCACTGAGCAGTGAGCCCAATGCAGGGCCTGATCCCAGGACCTTGGGATCTTGACCAGAGCCGAAGGCAGATGCCCAACTGACTGAGCCACCCAGGTACCCCTTACCTTTATACATATACATATATATATATATATATATATATAAGGTTTTATTTATTTATTTGACAGAGATCACAAGTAGGCAGAGAGGCAGGCAGAGAGAGAGGAAGGGAAGCAGGCTCCCTGCTGAGCAGAGAACCCGATGTGGGGCTCGATCCCAGGATCCTGGGATCATGACCTGAGCTGAAGGCAGAGGATTTAACCCACTGAGCCACCCAGGCGCCCCTTTATATATGTTTTTAAAGATTTATTTATTTGAGAGAGAGATAGAGAGCACATGAACTCAAATGGGGGGAGGGGCAGAGGGTGTTAAAGAATCTCAAGCTGACTCTGGGAGCCTGAGGAGGGGCTTGATCCTCATGGCATTGAGATCATGACCAGAGCCGAAATCAGAAGTTGGAAGCTTGAACCACCCACGTGCCCCAAGTCTGAACTTTTTAGAGAAAGACTGCGTTTTTCTTTTGCATACTTGCAAGCATGATTACAGTTGAACTAGCTTTGCGTGTTATATCACATTTGACACAGATTCCCTAGTCAATTTGTAAACTTTTTATAGTACTCGAGATGCAAAAAACAGCTTACCTCCATTTTTACCTGAAAATTGGACAAATCCCGATTTTGATCTGGCATGGAAGGTAATGCAAAAGTGAAAATGTGGAGGAAGAAGAAAGAAGGAGGAGGAAGAGGAGGACCAGGAGAAGAAAGGAAGAAGAAGAAAGAAAACATGCGTGATTGCTCATAGTTATTTTTTTTATCATAGTTATTTTTTTTTAAACCAAAGTGAGATTAGGTTAAATAAATAAAACGAGCCCTCACTTTCCAACCAGCTGCATAAAGAGCACACAAATAGTCATTGCCGGGAAATGGGCACTTCGCTTTGAGGGTTGCACCACGGCGATGACTAGTGCAGCTGCTGAGTCAGTTTCCGGGGAACTCGTGTCCGCGGTACATGCCCTTTCTCTCCCAGCCACGTCTGATGGCAACAATCCTGATACGGAGATGGCATGGGCCACGAAAGCAAAGCTGAAGACAGCTACAAGCTGATTTCATCAGATGACCCGCACTTCCTGAAGCTCACCAAAGCAGATGACCAAATCTTTTCTGAGTTTCGGGAAATGTTGAGAAATCCAGGCTTGATGTGTTGGGCTCAGAAGAGCTCAAATCAGAATCAGCTAAAGAGAAGTGGGGGTCATTCTGCTTGCGGTTTGACAGGATCATGGAAGACTTGGGTTACAGTACTTTGCTAGGACAGGATTGGTCTCGGGGCTACCCTGAGAAAAACACCATCTCTGCCCCCCCTCCCCCCGTACAATTTTTTGCCATTGAAGTTGCTCAGAACTGGAAAGCCATCGCAAAGCCATTTGCACCAGTGTTCATGATAAAGAAGAAGAGAAAGAAGGCAACCATGGCCAAGAGAAAGGGGCTGACAGAGTGGAAGAGAAGGAAAGGAGACACAGAGAAAAAAATCGAAAACCAACAAAGGAAAAGAAAAAGAGAAAGAAGCCAACCAGGAAATGAACAAGAGTAGTGAAACAGCTGTGTAAGGTAGACAAGGAATAGCACTCTAGAAGCCTTGGTTTGGCTAAGTCTGCAGATACTGTGCTGTTACTTGCACAGATATCTGTGACTAAGTGTATGTCCTTGTGCGATGGAAGACCTGCAGAAGGGACATCTTTTCTAGCCTCATCATCAAGAGGTTGTTCGTGTGTACGAACTGGCTTAAAGACCTTTAGTGGGGTTGATTGTTCCTTGGCATAGTGTTTCTTGGTTCTCACCACTGGTCAAGTAAGAAATTTTATAAATAAATTTCTTTTGGTTCCTAAAAAAAGTTAAAAAAATCAAAGGAGTTCTGAAACACTGTAGTAATCATTGGATGACCCACAGCTAGCCTTGACATGCCCAAGTAAAACCAGATGGGAATGTACCAGCTCTTCACTGAAGAGCCCACAACTACCTTGACCGAGGGGGTTTGCTGAGACCTGAGCGAGATTAAGAAACTACCAATATTGGGCTCTCTGCTCAGCAGGGAACCTGCTTCCCTCTCTCTCTGCTTGCTGCTCTGCCTACTTGTGATCTCTGTCTGTCAAATAAATAAATAAAATCTTTTAAAAAGGGGGCGCCTGGGTGGCTCGTGGGTTAAAGCCTCTGCCTTCAGCTCAGGTCATGATCCCAGGGTCCTGGGATTGAGCCCCGCATTGGGCTCTCTGCTCAGTGGGGAGCCTGCCTCCCTCTCCCTCTGCCTGCTGCTCTGCCTATTTGTGATCTCTGTCTGTCAAATAAATAAAGAAAATCTTAAAAAAAAAAAAAGAAAAGAAAAGAAACTACCCATAGGAAGGAAAGGCTCCCCACCTGGGAGCAAAGAAAATACTCTGCAATATTAAATGGGCCTATTTTTAAAAAAAAAAAAATTTTTTAATTTTTAATTTTAATTTTAATTTTTTATTTTTTTAAAGTTTTATTTATTTATTTGATAGAGAGAGAGAGATCACAAGCAGGCAGAGACAGGCAGAGAGAGAGAGAGGGAAGCAGGCTCCCTGCTGAGCAGAGAGCCCGATGCTGGGCTTGATCTTAGGACCTGAGATCATGACCTGAGCTAAAAGCAGAGGCTTAACTCACTGGGCCACCCATGCGCCCCTATGTTTAATTTTCAAACTTAATTTTTTAAAGTTTTATGAGTTCTACAAATGTAAGATGGTTTTACTATATGAAACTCTTGTGCTACAAATAACCAGCAAACACCATCCAACAGTATCTAGATGAATGATGCTGACATTAGAAACAAAGTGTCAACTGCTCATCCAGACCCTGCAGCCATGGCAGGAATCCTACATCTTACAGCAGCGTCTTCTGGGCACCATGGGTGGCCATTGACCTGTGATAGGTGAGTGCAGAGGTAATGGGAAATGGGGGCCACATTGAGGAGGGAAGAATTATATTGTATTTCCTTAAAATTTTTTTTCATGACTTAAAAAATTAGGCAAATACTATCTTCTCATTCTAGAAAACCCCCCAAAATAAAACAGGCCAAAAATCTGATTTTTAAAAAATTCTCCTCTAATTCTACCCAGAGGCCAACACAGGTGCTACTTAGATATGTATAATTTCTTTCTTTCTTTTTTTTTTAAGGCATTTTAAAAAAAGATTTTATTTATTTATTTATTTGACAGAGAGAGATCCCAAGTAGGCAGAGAGGCAGGTGGGGAGGGCAGGGAGCAGGCTCCCTGCTGAGCAGAGAGCCCAATGCCGGGCTCGATCCCAAGACCCTGGGATCATGACCAGAGCCAAAGGCAGAGGCTTTAACCCACAGAGTCACCCAGGCTCCCCCTTTCTTTCTTTCTTTCTTTTTTTTTTTTTAAAGATTTTATTTAGTTATTTGCAGAGAGAGGGAGAGAGCACAGGCAGAAGGAGAAGCAGGTTCCCTGCTGAGTGGGGAGTCCAATGTGGGACTCGATTCCAGGGATCATGCCCTGAGCTCAACTGACTGAGCCATCCGGGAGTCCTGATATATATACTTTTTTTTTCTATTTTATTTTATTTATTTATTTGACAGACAAAGATCACAAGTAGGCAGAGAAGCAGGCAGAGAGAGAGGAGGAAGCAGGCTCCCTGCTGAGCAGAGAGCCCGATGTGGGGCTCCATTCCAGGACCCTGGGATCATGACCTGAGTCAAAGGCAGAGGCTTTAACCCACTGAGCCACCCAGGTGCCCTATGATATATATTCTTTCATAGATATTTCCTCTATGTGTTTTTCCAAAAAATGGGATTATATTATATATGTTGCTCTATGACCTGCCTCTTCACTTCATAGTACCTGGTGAATACCTTCCTCACTCCATGAATAAACAAAGGATTATGTGCAACAAGTTAAAAAATTGACTCATACAAACATAGTAACTATGTGCCAGTTCCTTAACGAAGGAACCAGGAGGATGGGAAAGCTGGTTTAAAAGAGAAACAGAAATGTATATAATCAGTGAGGAAACAGTTGCTTAGCTAAGATTAGACATCAAATTAGCAATGTTCTCCAATGCAATGGAATTGTATCCTTTGAGGTTATATTTTCTACTCAACAGAAATAATTTGTATCTTAAGTGGACAAAATTATTTACAATTTATTAATCTATAATTTAATTTTTAACTTCAAAGGGGCTAGGCCCATAAGTAAGCAGTCAATCAACAAAAGTACGTTTCTTAAAACGTACTTTTAGGGCGTACATAGTACATAGTATGCCCTAAAACTCAGAGGAGGTATAAAAAGATCAGAGACTGCGTACCAGGAAAACTGAGATGATTCATGACAGGGTGTACTGGGGAAACTTGCTGAGCCGTACAGTCCCCCAGGCCCAGGTAACGGAAAGTCCAAGGGAGATTCTGAGATGCCTAGGGAGGCTCCTGGGAAATGATGATGTGTTGGCTCTGTTGACATGGGGTATGTTATGTAAAGATCTGAACCTGATTCTACATGGTTTAGTCATGTACCTACCCAAGACTGTCAACGATTTTTAAGAAATAGAGATCAGAGTGTTTTCTTTTCTTTTCTTTTCTTTTTAAGATTCTATTTATTTATTTGCGAGAGAGAGAGAACACAAGCAAGAGAGCGTGAGCAGTGGGGAGGGACAGGGGGAGAGGGGGAAGCAGGCTCCCCGCTGAGCAAGGAGCCCAATGCGGGACTCAGTCCCAAGACCCTAAAATCATGACCTGAGACAAAGGCAGATGCTTAACTGGCTGAGCCACCCAGGCACCCTGATCAGAGTGTTTTTTCAGAAAGATTACATTTATATGAAGGGAGAGAAACAGGAATCTGCAGGAACAGCTAGCTCCTATTTAAAATGTATGTGACAAATAATTGAGTATAAGCATTTTTAAAAAAAGATTTTATTTATCAGAGAGAGAGAGACAGCGAGAGAGGGAACACAAGCAGGGGGAGTGAGAAAGGGAGAAGCAGGCTTCCCACTGAACAGGGAGCCCGATGTGGGGCTCGGTCCCAGGGCCCTGGGATCATGATCTGAGCTGAAGGCAGAGGCTTAACGACTGAGACACCCAAGCGCCCCTATAAGCATTTTTATTGCATCAAGGAAAGAGGTTCTATGTAGTCTAATTCAAAAATTCCCTTTCAACAAAGATAATTTGTAGGAAAAAGTGATGGTTGGATAATCATTGCTTGACTGGATTTTTAAAAAGTGGTTACAGATTATTAGACCAGTTATAGGTCACCAGCTCCTCCTAAAACTGCTGTCTTTCTAGTTCCCAGAAGGGGTCTTAAGTTCATTAAATAAAGTTTATCATTCATTTTCACACAAATGCTCATTTCTCCCAGGAAAGAGTAACTAATGAAAACAGATCACAGGGTTGTCCCTGGCTAAGGTTTTAGACCATTTTTTCTTGCTCATCCCCACAGTCAGAAAAACAACAGAATTTTTTTTTTTTTTTTTAAACGTCCTCCTGTTCTGTCTGGATGGCATGCCCAACTCTTTCCTGACTATGTGATCTCTATTCATTCAAGAAATGACATGTCTATTTTGTGCCAGAGAGGCCTTGTTGGGCCAGTGCTGGGAGTACATGATGTGTGTAAATAGGCATTCTTGTTGTCCTCACTGGGTTTAGTGTGCAGTTGGAGACACTGTGTGGGGGTGTGTCTGAGTATTATACAAAATGAATTTAAGGGGCACCTGGGTGGTACGTGCAGTCAGCTGAGTCAGATGACTCTTAGTTTTGGCTCAGGTCAGGTTCTCGGGTGGTGAGATTGAGCCCAATGGAGGGCTCTGTGCTCAGCACAGAGTCTACTTAAGACTCCCTCTCCCCGGGGCACCTGGGTGGCTCAGTCGTTTAAGCACCTGTCTGCAGGTCAGGTCATGGTCTCAGGTTCCTAGGGTGGAGCCCCGCATAGGGCTCCCTTCTCAGTGGGGAGCCTGCTTCTCCTTCTGCCTCAGCCGCTACCCCGGGTCATACTGTCTCTCTCAAATAAATAAATAAAAACTAAAAAAAAAAAAAAAAGACTCTATCTGCCTCTCCCTCTGCCCCTCCCCCATGCTCTCTCTCTCAAATAAATAAATCTTTAAAAAGATTAAATCATAATTTCATAATCATGATTTCAAAGTCACAGGAGCTACCTATGAAGAAGTGACAGGTGGCATTCACCAGGACAAGGATGGCGACTGAGCCTTTTCATGGTCTTTAGGCAGAAGAGATCTCGGCCCTGTGGAGGGTGGCTAAGGGCCAGAATGTAGGAGGTAACGTGAGATGAAGGTGGAATCTGGCCTTGCTGCTTCCTACCTGCTACTGGTAAGATTCTGATCTTCATTCTGAGAGAAAGGGAAACCACTGAAAGGTTTTTGTTGTTGTTTGTTTTTTTTTAAGATTTTACTTATTTATTTGACAGACAGAGATCACAAGTAGGCAGAGAGGCAGGCAGAGAGAGAGGAAGGGAAGCGGGCTCCCCGTGGCGCAGAGAGCCCAACCAACGTGGGGCTCGATCCCAGGACCCTGGGTTTACGACCTGAGCCGAAGGCAGAGGCTTTAACCCACTGAGCCACCCAGGCGCCCCCCACTGAAAGGTTTTAATCAAGGGAGTGAATATAAGAAGGATGGAAGAAGAAAATCACTCTAGCTACTCTTATGGGTAGGCAAGGTAGGAAAAGAGAGACCAGAAGGATCTGTGGTCAAGGCAAGAGAAGACAATAGCTCGGACTGGGGAGGTGGCAGGACAAAACCGACCAAATAGACAGATGTAGGAAGTAAAACCTACCAATATACATTTGGTGCTCCATGTTGTCCTTGTACTTACAGTGGTCTTTGATAAGCTAGAAAATTTGTACAAGCTTAGCTACACCTCTGTGACTATTTTCCAAAATATGCTACAGTAACAAATGTTATTTCCCATACTGGACAGTCCACTCCTTGAGGGGAGGGTTGCCATGGGGTAGAACTTTTCTCCCATACAATATTGACCTAGAAGCTATGCATTCTATGCATAGGTGCTCGATATGTACATGTTTAATTGTAAAGACTGCAGAAGATCCTCTTGTGTAATTCCTTCTTTCTTAGTGCTATACTAGAACTATTCAACTATTATATAATTATGCATTTAACACAACTCTCTCTAAACTGTAAACCCCCTAAGGACAAGGACAAAGGACAGGAACCAAACCTGCTTTGGTTATTGCTTTATTCCATTGTCCAGCACTGTGCCTGGAGCTCAATAATTTGTTTAAGAATCAATTTGCTGGGGCTCCTGGGTGGCTCAGTGGATTAAGCCGCTGCCTTCGGCTCAGGTCATGATCTCAGGGTCCTGGGATCGAGCCCCGCATCGGGCTCTCTGCTCTGCAGGGAGCCTGCTTCCTCCTCTCTCTCTGCCTCCTCTCTCTCTGCCTGCCTCTCTGCCTACTTGTGATCTCTCTCTCTGTCAAATAAATAAATAAAATCTTTAAAAAAAAAAAAAGAATCAATTTGCTGTTAAACGTTTCAACCAAAAACATGTATGGAATACTTACTGTGTGCCAGTGAATGTTCTTAGCACCTTAAACACACTTAACACATTTAATCCTTATACCAACTCCATTAGGTATTTACTATTGGTTTTCCCATTTTTACAAATGAGGAAACCGAGGCAGGAAGATTAACTTAAGGGAGTCCATCTTATCAAACACTGATCTACACTTGGGAACCTGGGTGGCTCAGTCGGTTGGCCATTACTCCTGGTTTGCGCTGGGTCCTGATCTCCAGTAGTGAGATCCAGGCCCCGGTGGTTACAGCAGAGTCTGCTTAAGACTCTCTCTCCTTCTGCTCCCCCCCCCCCCCCAATAAATAAATCTTTTAAAAAAATAGATGTGCAGGGCGCCTGGGTGGCTCAGTTGGTTGAGCGACTGCCTTTGGCTCAGGTCATGATCCCGGACTTCCAGGATCGAATCCCGCACGCGGCTCCTAGCTACTTCCTCTGACTTCTCTCTCATACTCTCTCTCACTCATTCTTTCTCAAATAAATAAATAAAATCTTAAAAATAGATGTGCATTCATTCTAAAACATTAACTGGACTTTTGACTATGACAGCAGTTGTGCTAGGTCCTGGGGACACACACACACACACGAAAATCGTGATTAATAATTTTTAGCACCTACAAATTAAATACATCAGATTTGGTGTTAGGCGCTTTACACAATTTTAGGTAAGCTTCACAATAACCTTGCAAGTTAGCTATCCTTAGTCGCCTTTGATTACTATGGAAATAAAGGTTTGGCAAGGTTCAGTGACAATTAACTTCACCCGCTGGTGAGACGCGCACTCAAAGCAGCTGGTGGGAGTCCGGTTTAAAGTCGGCGGAAACAGAAGTCCGCCCCTTGCCCAGGCCTGGCTCCGCCCATCCTTCATTACGCCTGCGTACTCCCCGCGCCAGCCCCTCCTCCCCGCCGACACGCGGCGCGCCTGCGCACTGCTTCCCCATGTGGGCTCGGGCCGTCAGCGGGCCCGGCTGAGCACTGGTACCGAGACCCCATCGGTAACAGGACCTTGCCACCAGCTCAGCAGCATCCACCGTCCTGCTGTTGCCCTCCTCTCTCGGTCTTTCCCCCGCAGCGCACATCGCCATGGGCAAGAGCC
Source organism: Meles meles (assembly GCF_922984935.1). Classification (NCBI taxonomy): domain Eukaryota; kingdom Metazoa; phylum Chordata; class Mammalia; order Carnivora; family Mustelidae; genus Meles; species Meles meles. The sequence goes on along the minus strand of NC_060084.1, from coordinate 32,881,230 downwards.
GGACGAAGCGCTTCAAACGACCTCAGTTCTCCCCTACGGGCGACTGTCAGGCCGAAGCGGTAGCGGCGGCGAACGGGACCGTGGGAGAGGAGGACGACGGGCCGGCGGCGGAGCTGCTAGAAAAGGTGAGGCGGGGGCTCGCTGGGGCCGCGAGGGGTGGGGCTCGCGGGGAGCCCCGGGGCCGCGCGGCTCACCCCTACCGTGGTCTTCGCGCCTGCGCTCTGCGCCGCCTCTGACACTTGTTCCCCTCCCGCAGCTTCAGCACCCGAGCGCGGAGGTGCGCGAGTGCGCCTGCGCGGGGCTGGCCCGGCTGGTACAGCAGCGACCGGCGCTGCCGGGCCTAGCGCGTCGGGATGCCGTGCGCCGCCTCGGGCCGCTGCTGCTCGACCCCAGCCTGGCGGTGAGGGAGACGGCGGCCGGCGCGCTGAGGTGAGCCGGGAGAGGGGGCCGCTGTGGCCAGCCAGCGCGCGTGTGTGCCACGGACCGTCGCCTAGCATCGTGCACTTGCCTGCGGCAGCTTGGGACACCCACGACTGCCCAGGGTCTCCCATTTGCAGAGCGGGGGATGTGAACTCAGGCTGCAGACTCCAGGGGAGCCCACCCCGCCCCGGCCACACACATTCCATCTGTCCGGCTGGCTGCTTGAGCTGCAGCAGCCATCTGTTAAGGAGACTGCCCGCAAGGCCTAACATAGTTCACGCGCTCTCCAAGAACCCTCCAAAGTCCCGAGGTTCCGTGAGCTTTTCCAGTGCGTGGGGCAGGTGTTCTAGGTGCAGGGGGTTTGAGCAGACAGCGTTGAGCAAGAGCGCCCAGGTCCCTGCCCCCACAGAACCCATGCTGATGAGGAGCCAGGAGACTAGGAAACTGGTAAAAAACAGGTAATACTAGATAGTGAGAAGTACTATGGAGAGTACCAGGAGGATGATGAGCCGGAGGCGGGAAGTTACTTTAAATTCAGATCTGTAGATGACACTTACCTGATGCATCAGAGCCAGGCATGAAAATCCAGGGAAAGAGCATTCCCGGCAGAGGGAACAGCAAAGCATTGAGGCAGCAAAGGACTTGGCATGGTTAAAGAACAGAAAGGTTGGGACACCTGGGTGTCTCAATTGGTTGAGCATCTGCCTTCAGCTCAGGTCATGGTCCTAGCATCCTGAGATCGAGTCCTGTATCGGGCTCCTTGCTCAGCAGGGAGCCTGCTTCTCTCTCTGCCTGCTGCTCCCCCTGCTTGTGGTCCCCCCACGCTCTCTCTCTGACAAATGAATAAATAAAATCCTTTTTAAAAAAAAGGTTAGTGTGGTTGAACAGAGTGGGGGGTGGGTATCATAGGAGATGAGGTTGGAGTGATGGACAGGGACTCTGTGGAGTAGGGCTAAAGGACCTATTTGTGAGCAGGAGTGGCCTGATCTAATTTTACCTTTTAAAAAGGCTACTCTGGTGGCTGTACAGAGAATGGACTGTAGAGGGGGCAAGAGTAGAAGTTAATATTTGCAGTTCCAGCTGCTCTGTTACATTATGTTTCATTCGCTGATTTAGTAAGTGTGTTTTGTGTGCCTCCTAGCACCAGGCAATGGACTAGGTAGGCTATGGACACATGTTAGTGAATAAGACAGACATAATTTCTGTCCTTAATGGATCTTGCAGTACTGAGGGAGATGGGCATTAAGCAAATTAATCACACAAGTGTATAATTACAACCAGTGGTAATTACAGAGGGTGATATGAGAGGATATAACTGGGGGCTCACAGAAGAAAACCCTAAGGGAGGGATGGGGATTAGCCACATGATGGAGGAAACTGCATGTAGGAAGCCCTACCCTTTCTCTGAGGCTTGCACATCCTGGGAGCTCCTGGAAGGTTGTGGGGACATCTTCCGATTCATCTCCGTGTCTCAGTGCCTGCACTGTTGTGCACACAGAAGACAAGCAAGCAGTGTCTTCCCAATTAGAATTCAGTTTTGCCAGGGTTCCTTCGGGGGCTGTCATTCAGCCTCACCCTTGCTTGCCTTGAAGTCTTGATCCCAAGAAAAGGTCCCTTCATATCAGATCATGCTGTGATTTGTTTGCATTAAAAGGAAGTCTTCTCCCCTCTCCTTTCTCTGTTGCCATGCACCCGTGCATTGTCTCAGACTTCAAAATTAAGTTGTTACGGGGAACAAGGATCAGAATGGAAATCTGGGGATTGGTTCTGCAGCACCTTGCAGAAATCATAAGCACCTTCATCTGGGAAAGTTAAGTGTGGGTAGAGATTAAATTTGAGAGCTTAAAAGGGTTTTGTGACATGTGCTCAGAGAAAGTAAAACATTTTAAACTTTGTGTGTAGAAACCTCAGTGCTTGTGGAGGTTTTGAAGTTTGTGATGACATGGTGACTAAGGATATCATGACTCCTCTGGTCGCACTGCTGAAAGAGGTATGTGCTGGTTAAAATATCTACATGGTAGCTTTTAACTGTAGCTTTTTGTATACATACTTAGTGGTTTGTTTTGTTTTTTTTTTTTTTTCATTTGTTTGTTTTTTTCTTTTTAACACTTTGGTATTAGTCTTCTCTCAAAACATTCTATGGGAATTTTGTGTCTTTTCCTAGAAACATTGATTTCTCATCATTGATACCAATCTCTATTATGTTATCCCTACTCTATTTATATGCTAGTTGGAAAAGACCTTCCTAAAACTATAGGCTATTTCCTTTAGACCTTAAATTTTGTAAATAAAAATAATTAGTCTTTATGGAGTGCTTATTTTTGTGTCAGGTGGTGTTTTATGGATTATTTAATCCTTGCAGCAGGCCATTTTGGAAGGTGGTTTTCCTGTTTTACAGCTGAGAAAGATGAAGCATGATTTGCCACAAAGATTACATTACATTTTTCAATTTAGTATCATGCCAACTTTATTGCATGATGTAGTTCAGGTATTAAGCAGCTCTTTCTCAGGGTACCTGGGTGACTCAGTCGGTTAAGTGACTGAGTCTTGATCTCAGCTCAGGTCTTGATCTCAGAGTCGTAAGTTCAAGTTCCACATTGGGTTCTACGCTGGGCTCCGCACCTGGTGGGCTACTACATTAAAAAAATAAAGTAAAATAAATAGGGGCGCCTAGGTGGCTCAGTGGTTGGGCCTCTGCCTTCAGGTCAGGTCATGGTCTCAGGGTCCTGGGATTGAGCCTCGCATGGGGCTCTCTGCTCAGCAGGGAACCTGCCTCCTCCCCCACCTCTGCCTGACTCTCTGCATACTTGTGATCTCTCTTTCTCTTAGTCAAATAAATAAATAAAATCTTAAAAAAAAAAAAAAATAGAGGCCCCCTCTCTAAGGTGCTTCTGGTCGATTCTTCTGTATTGGTGGATGATTTTTTTTTTAAAGATTTTATTTATTTATGGGGCCCCTGGGTGGCTCAGTGGGTTAAAGCCTCTGCCTTCGGTTCGGGTCATGGTCTCAGGGTCCTGGGATCGAGCCCCACATCGGGCTCTCTGCTCGGCGGGGAGCCTGTCTCCTCTCTCTCTCTCTGCCTGTGTCTCTGCCTACTTGTGATCTCTGTCTGTCAAATAAATAAATAAAATCTTTAAAAAAAAAGATTTTATTTATTTATTTGATAGAGAGTGGAGAGCACAAGGATAGGGAGCGGCAGAGGGAGAGGGAGAAGCAGGCTTCCCGCTGAGCAGGGAACCCAATGTGGGACTCAATCACAGGTCTGACCTGAGCCTAAGGCAAATGTCCAACCAACTGAGCCACCCAGGGGCCCCTTGGTGGATAATTTTTACTTAAGTCTTCATAAAGAATATCCAGTTTTGTTGAGTGGCATCAGTTTTACTCTGTTTAGAGCATTGGTTCTGAACTGGTGGTGATTTGCCCCACAGGGGACATTGGGCAGAGTCTGGAGACGGGTTTGATTTGAGGGTAGGCGTTGGTACTGGTGTGCAGTGAGTGAAGGACCATAGTGCTGCTACACGTCCTGCAATGCACATGTCAGCCCCCACAACAAAGAATCAGCCAGTCCAAAGTGTCAGTGGTGCTGGGATCGAGAAGCCCTGCTTTAGAGTGAGCCCTGGATTATGCTAGAGGGGGCAGGACCACAGTGGTACTGGGCACCAGCTTTGCAGCCAGCATACCTGGGTTTGAATCCCAGCTCTGCCGTGTACGAAACTACAGCTTCAGCAATCTCCCGGTAGCTCAGTTTCCTCTTTGTAGTAGCTGATCTGCTTCACTGGTGTGTGGTCAGGATTCAGTGACTTAATGGACAGTGCTTAGAGTGGTGCCTTGCACATAGAAGGCACTGTATGGACAGTGGGCTTATTGCGTGTTACCTTTCTGTGCCTGATTTCCTCTCTTTATTGCATGAGATGAAATACTTTGTATTGATTTTACATTTTAAAATGTTAAGTGCTTTGTATCCAGTTTGTACAATGACTTGTGATCTTTCCTTGCCTGTATTTCTTGCCAGAAGGGAGCAGGATTGTGGGAAGGGTACTGCTTATGAGAATTTGATGAGCTCGTTAAGCACTATAATTTCTGATGTTTAGTTTTTGCGATTCTTCACTATCATTAGCCTTTTTGTTTAATTATTCTTTTGAACCAGGGTACTAATCATGATATTTGGTTACAGTGTAGCGCTGGCCTGGATTCAAATGAGATGTCTCCACAAGAAAAAAAAGATCAGAACAGAAATTCTATTGAGAACATAGCCAATGAGGCCATGAATGTGCTGTGGAATATATGGTAAGAATCTTTGCAAACACGGCCTCCTTTGCAAACACGGCTTAGGCATTTTCTGTTAAACTGTGGTCTCTGTTCTCCTTGGTGCAAATCGCTGCTGTCATTGCTTCATGGGAGCATTAGCCCTCCTTCCTTTCTTTGAAAAGGACCTGAAAAAGTACTCTCCGTACTCTCTTTCCTGAATGCCTGTGAGCCCTATATATATCATTTCCAGTTGTCCTAGCTCTTCCCATTTCTGTTTTATACTTCATGTTTTAAGTCGTGTATATTTAAGTTGCATACACGTGTATACATCTGCAATTACTTTAACGCATGTATGCCTTATCTTGCTGACTAACCTGACTTTATGATACCTGACTCTTGTGGGTAGGCTCATAGCGGTGTTGTGGTAACTGGATAGGCAGACAGGCAGGCAGGCAGGACAGAAAATAGTTTATCTTTAGATAACAGGATTGAGTTTCATGATTGAGTCAAATCTGTTTAATACCCTGGTCCACTCTCATTTATCTTGTATGTGTGATAAGCGTGGAGGAATACTCTTCTCTGGAAACGGATCAGATTGTTGAAATCAGCTCTGTTTACCCTGTATTTAGTGTGTATGTTTATTAAGAACATTCTTAACATTAATTCTGACCTTTCTTTTAAAAGGTAGCATGCTTTCACATGTATCATGTAATTTCTGTTTTGTCAACTGCAGATTCTGCTTGTTGAAATTATAATAGCAATCTAGAGGAAATAAATAAAATTAGTTTTGTTTTCTTTGAAATTAGTGCCTTTTGTATAAGTATAGAGGCCTTTTATCCTTACTTTAACTTACTGTTATATAGTGGAAGGAATAGTAGGCTGGACCCAAGGAACCACCGTTAACAAAATGTGCGATCTTTGTTATTTATTTACTTTAAAAAGATTTTATTTATTTATTTGACAGACAGAGATCACAAGTAGGCAGAGAGGCAGGCAGAGAGAGAGAGAAAGGGAAGCAGGCTCCCCACTGAGAAGAGAGCCTGATGCGGGGCTCGATCCCAGAACCCTGGGATCATGACCTGAGCTGAAGGCAGAGGCTCTAACCCACTGAGCCACCCAGGCGCCCCCAAAATGTGCAATCTTTGGATAAATCACTTCACCTTTTGGGTCCTAGGTGTCCTTATGTATAAGATGAGGAATAGAAGTAAATGATTTCTAAGATCTCTCCCAGCTCCAGCCTCAGATAGGAAACTGGCATGCAGGTAAAGAGATTGGCTACAATGTCCTACTGTGATAGAAATAAAAATACAGATAGTCAGTTTTGTTTATGTACAGTAAATAAGAATGGGCATTAGTTTCCTCATCTGTAAAAATGGTGGGTGTTTGACTTCAATTCTTGGGGTTTTTTTTTAAATAAAGCCTAATTTATCTTTTCATGAATTTCTGTGGTTGATTTCTTAATGTTAAAATGTGAATAGTAAAACTTTTTTTTTCCCCCCTTCAATTTAGTGAATGCAGTAGTAGAGCAGTATCTATATTCAACAAAGAAGGGTGTTTGGAGATTGTATTAAAGTTTTTAAGTAGGTTTCCCACCAATGTTGACCTGGCTATTTCAGTAGGTAAGTGAAGAAAAAGTGATGATTTATTAAAAGTATGTGTGGCCTGATTTATTCCAACATAGCACGTTTCCTTTATAGGAGTGATTTTTTTTTCTCATTTTATATATAAATGTGTAACTGAGTTGTATTTGTTCTGAATCTCTTGAAATCTGTGATTAATACTTTACTTACTCATACAATTTTCCTGCTCTTCACTCTGAAAGGGAGAAAGGTAATTATGTGAGCAGGTGTGGTTGCTAGTATATTACCATTCTTAGAACACTTTATTAATTCTTGAAGAAACAGTAACCCACAACTACCAAGCCTCTGAGCCAAAGTTAATTGGAATCTAGACTTATTTAAATGTCTTGTACCACTATCTCATACTCCCAGCAGAAACTGATAACCTGTGCTTTTTTTGAGAGAGGAAAATAAGTGATTGAAATTTCATGTAAGGCCTGCTTCCTTTCTGTGAGAAAGGGAAAGCAGAACCCAGCAGCTTAAGCTGCCTTGATTCCCTCATGTTCCCTGTGTGTGGTTAGAGAGCCATAGTGGGGAGCCCTTGTCCATTTGGAGAGACAGACTGGACGGTGGGTGGCCCAACAGAACTCTGGGGAGTGGAGAAATAATTGATGAAAAGCATTTCTTTTCTACCCATTATAATGACCAGGCATCAAGCTGTCCTTTTATTTAACTGTGCATTTCTCCTGGCATGGATTGAATGTATTCCCCTTCCTGATGCTTCTCTTGGCTCTAATGGATACTTTTAAGAGAATAGAAAAAAACAGTGAAATAAATACTACTGGGGAAAATTAAAAAATCAGTTTCTCAAAATGGAATCTTTGGCAGAAGCTGATTTATGAGTAAATGTGGATTTTAAAAACAGTTGAACTAGGAAATTGGTAGGTGGCTTTTAATCTCAGAGGATAGCTTTTCCTCACAATTAGGGAAATTCACAAAAGTTAGTTAACAGCTTTTAAAAGAAAAACTTCATTTTTATTTTTGTATCTTTAGTCTTGTAGATTTAGTTATTTTTAATTTTTGTTCTCTAATAAACTGTAATAAAAGGATCAGAAAAAAGTGATTTTGCATTGTATAATAATGTTTTCCTTCTGCATTCAGCTAGATTCATGATTTTTTAAAATTTTTAAAATTTTTTTTAAGATTTTTTAATTTTTTTAAATTTATTTGACAGACAGAGATCACAAGTAGGCAGAGAGGCAGGCTGAGAGAGAGAGAGAAAGAAGCAGGCTCCCTGCTGAGCAGAAAGCCAGATGTGGGGCTTGCTCCCAAGACCTGAGCAGAAGGCAGAGGCTTTAACCCACTGAGCCACCCAGGCGCCCCTAGATTCATGATATTTTAAACAAATGTCAAATTACTTTAGTTTGAAAATCAAGCAGGGTTTACATCCAGTAAAGTGAACTTCTGAGATTCCATCCTGTGTATTAACATGGCTTTCTTTGATCTTGTATTGACTTTATGGTAGCAACCACAGTTTCTCTTGGCTTTTTGCTAAAGTGAATTTAATTAGTCTCTTAATGAAAAAAAATTACATTTGGATATATACGTATATGTAGATTTGTATACAAATGTATTTGGGGAACCAAGCTAGATCCTAGCAGTAGCATATATTTTGACTAGTTTGGATGGGCATGATCGACTGTGAAATTTTGAGACCTGGAAGGAAATGGATTTGTTTGGAATGCACTAAGAAAAACACATTTGGGTTTGCTTCCTCTTTTGTGCTTCAGAGGTTCTTCTGTCAAACCTGTCAGGCAATCCCAGCTGTTCTGATACTTTCATTTAATTATTTCTGATTTGCTATTTGTAATCCATTGTCTTATTTAACGCAAGGGTGGAGTTAAGCACTAAAGGGGTCATATGTCTTGTAATATGATAGCCATCTCTTAATTTACTCATTTTTTTTTAAAGATTTTTATTTATTTGACTGACAGAGATCACAAGTATGCAGAGAGGCAGGCAGAGAGAGGGGGAAGCAGGCTCCCTGCTGAGCAGAGAGCCCAATATGGGGCTCTGGGATCATGACGCAGGCTGAAGGCAGAGGCCTCAACCCACTGAGCCACCCAGATGCCCCAATTTACTCATATTTTTATATAAAACACTTTTTTCCCCCTTACATATTGTTTCACCAGAAATAGCCCTAGCTTTTAAGGTCATGCTGAATTTATTTATTCTTTTCTTTTTTTTAAGATTTTATTTATTTATTTGACAGAGATCACAAGTAGGCAGAGAGGCAGTCAGAGAGAGGGGGAGAAGCAGGCTCCCTTCTGAGCAGAGAGCCCGATGGGGGGCCCGATCCCAGGATCCTGGGATCATGACCTGAGCCTAAGGCAGAGGCTTTAACCCACTGAGCCACCGAGGCGCCCCAAGGTCTTGCTGAATTTAAAGGAAGTCAGAACATTCCCAAGCCCGGGGCTTGCTCTCAATAACAGGACTGCTAAAAGTGATGTCTCTCCTGCAGGCTGTTTGCTACTGGTCCCCAGTGTGTACAGAAATTGAGGAAAAATCTTTTTTTTTTTTTTTTAAGATTTTGTTTATTTATTTGACGGACAGAGATCACAAGTAGGCAGAGAATCAGACTAGAAGGGAAGCAGGCCTCCCGCTGAGCAGAGAGCCTGATGCTGGGCTCCATCCCAGGATACTGGGATCATGACCTGAGCCGAAGGCAGAGGCTTTAACCCACTGAGCCACCCAGGTGCCCCAGAAATTGAGGAAAAATCTTAATAAATGTTCATAGTAATTCTATATTGTCAAAATATTTAAGAGCCTTTTAAATTCTATTTTGTAAAAGCGTATTTTGTAAAGAATTAGAAATTAAAAAGAAGGGGACACCTGGGTGGCTCAGTGGTTTAAGCCTCTGCCTTCAACTCAGGTCATGATCTCAGGGTCCTGGGATCGAGCCCCGCATCAGGCTCTCTGCTCAGTGGGGAGCCTGTTTCTCCCTCTCTCGCTGCCTACCTCTCTGCCTGCTTGTGACCTCTCTCTCTGTCAAATAAATAAATAAAATATTAAAAAAAAACAAAGAAATTAAAAAGAAGAGAAAAAAAATCTTTCATTGCACTGACCATTTGAGAAGCCCCATTTGCACCTACCATCCTTGAAGTATACTTACTTTACTAAAGCTATCTGTGTCTGAGAAGTTTATAAAGATGCCAATGTTAGATGGAACTGGAGAGGATAATGCTAAGTGAAATAAGTCAGTTAGAGGAAGACTGATACCATATGACTTCACTTACATGTGTAATTTAAAGAAACAAAAAGGATGAACATAGAAGAAGAGAAGGAAATATAAAATAAGAAAAAAAAAGAGGGAAGCACGCCATTAGAAACTATTTATTCGGGGGAACAAACAGGGTTTGCTGGAGGGGAGTCGGGTGGGAGGATGGGGTAATTGGGTGATGAACATTGAGGGGGGACACTTGATGAATAAGCACTGGGTTGTTATATTGGGTATATGCAACTGATGAATCACCAAATTTTACTGCTAAAACATAATACAGTATATGTTAACTAAATTGAATTTAAATACGAAATTAAAAAAAGATGCAAATGTTTTCTGATGAGTTAGATTGGTGTAAATTACCCTAGCAGAATTCGTTTGTGTTGTAATACTTGATTTTTATTTTTATAGCATATTGTTTGCAGACAGTGACCGAAGATAACCCAGAGCTGCTGAAATCTTTCAGTGTCCCAGGACTGCATGTGCTGGAGTCAGCAATGCTTTCTCCTGTCAGTTCCATGGAGTACATTCTATTAAAGACATTAGTGGCAGGTAAAATTTAGCCATAGGCGACAATGTGCTTCATTAGTCATTTGTAATGGGTTGAGATGGAAGCCAAAATTCAGTCATTCGTTCATTTTCACCACATAGTGACCTCCTGTGCTTATTTATGTCAGTTCTGAAAATTGTAATACTTAAGTGGCGATCCTTAATTCAAGGGGTTATGGGGGGGTGCCTGGGTGGCTCAGTGGGTTAACCATCTGCCTTTGGCTCAGGTCATGATCTCAGGGTCCAGAGATCAAGCCCTTCATCGGGCTCTCTGTTGGGCAGGGAGCCTGCTTCCCCCTCTCTGCCTGCCTCTCTGCCTACTTGTGATCTCTCTCTCTGTCAAATAAATAAATACAATCTTAAAAAAAAAAAAAAAGGTTATGGGGCGCCTGGCTGGCTCAGTCATTAAGCCTCTGCCTTCGGCTCAGGTCATGATCCCAGGGTCCTGGGATCGAGCCCTGCATCGGGCTTCCTGCTCAGGGGGAAGTCTGCTTCTCCATCTCTCACTCCCTCTGCTTGTGTTCCCTCTCCTGTTGTCTGTCTGTCTGTCTGTCTCTCTCTCTCTCTCTCTCTCTGTCAAATAAATAAATAAATGAAAGAGGTTATGATAGTTGCGGAGCCTTAGGTTTCTTCTCAATTTAACAAGCTACGTCTTTGTATGAAGAAGTGCTATTGTCAGGCTTCTCTCCTGTTATGAACCAAGGAGTTCAGGGATCGTCTGTGGGCATCTAGGACATGACCACTCACTCTTCTGTAAATTCTTTACCCCCAGCTCCTTTTCCCTTGGGATTTCTAAGTGTCAAGATAAGAAATAATCTGGCGGTCTGTTGAGGAGTGGGTAGTTTATATATCTTCTGTATGTATCTTTGTCTTGCCCTTGCAGCAGTAATTTTATCCTGAGAGGTGTTGTTTTTTAAAGTAGTGAAATATATGTAACATCGACTTTACCATCTTGACCGTTGTTGAGTGCGCATTCACACTGTTGTGCAGCCAGTCTCCAGGACTCTTCATTTGCAAAAGTGAAACTCCGTGCACATTGAACAACTTCCTATTTTCCCGCCCACCCACCCCCAGCAGCCATCATCCTACTTTCTGTCTCTATGAATTTGAATTTTTAGGTGCCTCATAGGAGTGGAATTATGCAGTGTTTTTCTTTTTGTGACTGGCTAATTTAATTTATTTTATTTATTTATTTATTTATTTATTTTTCTTTTTAAGTAAACTCTGCACCCAGTGTGGGGCTTGAACTCGTGACCTTGAGATCAAGCGTTGCATGCTGTACCAACTATGACTAATTCATTTAATATAATGTCCTCAGAGTTCTTCCATGTTTTAATGTGTGGAAGAATTTCCTCCCTTTTTAAGGCTGAATAATATTCCACTATATGTATATATTTTATTTAACTGCTCATCAGGAGATGGGCACTTGGGCTGATGGCTTTTGAGTAATACTGCTGTGAATACAGATGGGCAACGTATCTGTTTGAGTCCCTGCTTTCAAATCTTTTGGGTCCATATCCAGGATATATTTTGATTTGAGCAGTGGCTTGTTTTTTTATTGTTATTATTATTTCACTATTTTATTTATTTATTTATATTTTTATTATTTTATTTTTATATTATTTTATTATTAATTTTATTTATTACTTGTTATTTACTATTATATATTGTATATAATATATGTTATTATTATTTTCCAGGTTTTTTTTTTTTTTCGATTAGTCTGCTTGCCTACTTAATGGTAGCTCCTATTTTTTTGTTTTGTTTAAAGATTTTATTTACTTATTTGACAGAGAGAGAACACAAGTAGGCAGAGAGGCAGGCAGAGAGAGAGGAAGGGAACGAGGCTCTCCACCGAGCAGAAGGCCCCATGCGGGGCTCGATCCTAGGACCCTGGGATCATGACCTGAGCTGAAGGCAGAGGCATTAACCCACTGAGCCACCCAGGTACCCCCCTGTTCTTTTTTGATAAGCAAAAAACCAAGAACCTGCTGTCTGGTTTGTCCATGAGACCTTGGAATTTTAGTGTATTTCATTTTACTCTTGGAATAGAAGAAGCTGCCTAGGAGGGCAGCTCAGGCTAAGATGAAAAAGAGCGAGGCAGCTTCATTTGTCATTTCAAGTGAAACTTGATCAGCGTTCTCTGGGTCTGTTGCTGGGCGGTGTGTCCGAGAGAGGCATCGTGTGCCAAGGAAGAGAGAGGATCATGCCGGACTGTAGGGAGCTGCCGCTGCCTCTGTGCAAAGTTTTTTTTTTTTTACATTTAATAATGTAAATGCAGAGGGTTTGAGTTTTTTGTTTTTTTCTTTAAGTACACCTGAGCTTAAAAGAACCAATCTTATGGAGACTGTATTTAATAAGAGCTTTCACAGGCGAGTCCTTTGTCCTTATATGCATTCCCCCCCCCCCAACCAGGTACCATTTGGAACCTAAAGGACATTATTCCATCCAAGAGTCAGGCAGAAATCATAAATGCCATACTGAAGGTCTTGTCTGACGTTCTGGACCTGGACGCTGGGGAGACGGTAATTCGAATGCAGGAGGCGGAAAAGCAGAGGTTAGAAGCCGCCGTGGAGACGGAGGACGTGCTGGAGAGCGCCAGCCGTGATGCTCTGATGGAAGATGATGAAATGGAGGAGATCCCGCACAAAAGGAAAGTCAGAAGGAAAACCTTCGTTTCAGATTTGCTTCCCGTAAGTCCAATGGATGCGCGCAAGCCTGGATTCATGCAGCTGCTTTCTTCTGATAGGTATCCCGAGCTCTGTAGAAGGCTGTCGCGGGTCAGTTAGCTATAAAGTGAGTGTTAGTAGCAGTCCGTCATGTTTCCCCATTGGCTCTCATTGCAGCATTAGAAATCTGCTCCCAAAGGGGAGAAAACATCTGTCTAGAATGAAACTTTTCTTTCTTTTTTTTTTTTTTTAAGATCTTATTTATTTGACAGAGAGAAAGAGATCACAAGTAGGCAGAGAGGCAGGCAGAGGGGGAGGGGGAAGCAGGCTTTCCGTGGAGCAGAGAGCCCAATGTGGGGCCCGATCCCAGGACTCTGGGATCATGACCTGAGCCGAAGGCAGAGGCTTTAACCCACTGAGCCACCCAGGCGCCCCATAGAATGAAACTTTTCTATACAGAGGATTTCCAAGAGGGGAGCGACCCCTCAGAGCTTTTGTTAGAAGTGTGCAGTCCTCTTTCCAACTCCTGTGTCTCCCCTCTTCGGTTACCCTCTCCACCAGATTGTGTTCCTACTGAAGGAGTTTTTACTTTGGAATGTACCCTGCATTCTTGTCTCTCTTGTTTTCATAGTTATCCTTACCAAAATAGCAGGCTCAGTCTGCATTCGCCCACCACTGCTGAGCAGAGAAGGCTGGGTGCTTGGGAGAACTCGTGGTTTCGTGTGCTTGCCGGCACACCGTGCTGGAGTACGAGTGAGCGCGCTCGGGCAGGGAGCAGGTCAGCGGAGCCCGTCAGCAGAGACGGGGCCATGGTTTGGGAAGATGTTGTCGGGAAGGCAGGGAGCACAGTGACTTGGCTTTATTCGCTCAGGTACGCATTTTCTATGCTCCTGTTGTGTGCCCGGCACTGTGCGAATGCTCACGCTAGAAAGATGACTGAGACATTCTTTTGCTTCCAGGGACCTTTTCCAACTTGGGAGGACAGACACATAGTTAGGACACATGGCAGAGCTCGTGTTAAGAGCAGGGATAGGGCTGCGCACAGATTTCCGAGGGGGTAGTTTGTACAGCTAGGCACACTGGATGGATGGCCCCGATGGGAGAGGAGAGGAAGAGGTTGTTGGAGAAGGCTTTTTGGACAGAACACCTAGCTGTCTTAAAGGATGGGATGGGAACAGCTTGGTGAAAGCAGGTTAGTGTCGTCAGGAGGCCTGGAGGCAGGGAGATGGGTTAGCCCGCTGATGGCGGCGTTCTGAAGAAAGATGGCGGAGGCTGAGCGGGAGGAGCCCTAGTCCTGTCCTCAGGCTTTCTGCGGTTCCAGGTGTGGCCTCTCCTGATCACATCGAGTGAACGGAAATAGAGCTGTCTTCAGTCAGAGTCCTTGGGTTTTGAGATGTTTATGCCCAACATAAGAGTTCTTTAAGTGGAATATACCTGAAAATAAATAGAATAGTATCTTACTTTCCTGGATTCACAGAGACTTGTAGAGCCCGAGTTGGGGGTATTTTAATGAAATCGAAGTGTTGTCAAGAGAGCTACTTTCCCAGTCCCCATGGGTGGGTCGCCCTTCCGTTCACAGCATCCTGTTAAGTCCTTGAGCTGCTTGCAAGTCGTAAAGTTGCTTTAGAATCATAGCACCGCTTTTGGTGTGCGCAAGCACATATTTGAACCCCAGGTTTACTCCTTGTTCTGTAGTCTGAGTAGAATTTTCAATTAGTAAAGCAAGATAGAGGCAGAGCCATGTGCTGTGTCCTCTCAAAGGGGTGTTTCTAGGGAACCCTAGCCGCATTTCCTCTGCAGTTGTCATGGGAAGGGGGTTACAGATCTGGGACAGGCGTTCCTGCCCGCACCCCCCAGCCCCCACAGGGAAGGTCAGGATGTGCCAGCTCAGGGCTTGGAGGCTCTGCAGCTGTGGTGTTGCACAGAGCGGTCCAACCAGTAACACGGGTACCCTGTTTGACCACGCCGGCTCCCCATCAGCGGGTGTAGGGAGTACAGCGGGGCTGTCCAGGCACTCAGGTATCTGAAATCCCTTGTGCGGGGGCGGGAAAGCGGCGCTCTTGCATCCTTCCACTGCTCTAGCCTTGCTTCCCGGTGACTCCTGTAGCGACAAGGTGGGGACTGAGATGCACGTCTACCAAGATTCAGTGCCATGGCGTAAAAGTACTGGAAATTAACCATTATTTAGGCATTTACTTTCCTTTGTATTATGTATTTATTTATTGTAAAAAGATTTTATTTATTTGACAGAGGGAGAGAGATCACAAGTAGGCAGAGAGGCAGGTCGAGAGAGGGGGGAAAGCAGGCTCCCCGCCGAGCAGAGAGCCTGATGTGGGGCTCAATCCCAGGACCCTGGGATCATGACCTAAGCCAAAGGCAGATGCTTGACCCACTGAGCCACCCAGGCACCCATGTTCATATTATTTAAAAGTAGAACAGTGGTGCTTATAAAATGCAATGTTTTCTCATAAGAAAAGCTTGCTTTTTACAGTCTGTTAACCTAACTGAGTAGACCGGGTAATTAACATGCTGGTCAGTCAGCCAGTGTTTAAGTGCCAGTAGGGTGCTGGGCATCCTGCTGATATATGTGTCCGGAATGTGGACTGTCCGGACAGCTCTGGTCTTTCCCATTGCCCGGTGGCTAGTGCAGGAGGCCTTCAGAATCAAAACGTTTGATCTGCATCATTTAACGTAAGAAAGTATAACCACAAATATGTAAAGAGAACCAACCCAAGCTGTCGTTTTAACAGGTGCAGAAGTAGAAGAGTTCCTTGCCCAGCTTCCCCGGTTCTCAGTGATCAAATCATAGTCTATTCTATTTCACCTGTTTCCCCACTTCACGTATTTTGGAGCAAATCTCAGATGTTATAACATTTTGTCCAGACTGGTTCTTTATGTTCAATTGATGACAGTAAAAAGCAGAGAATGGTTCTGAGCAGGAGAATTCTATAAAGAACTTAACTTCAGGGTTCCTCTAAGGGGATGGGAGCACAGCAACATGTCTTATTTAGCTCTGAGTCAACTGTAATAGACGTTTGTTTACTTGAATATCATACACACAGCAGATAGGAATAATTTTTATATATGTTCTTCCCAACAATAAAAGGAATACAAATACAGGGATTCCTGTGGGGTGCGTGGGTGGCTCAGTGGTTAAACCTCTGCCTTCAGCTCAGGTCATGATCTCAGGGTCCTGGGAACGAACCCGCATCGGGCTCTCTGCTCCGCGGGGAGCCCGCTTCCCCCTTGCTCTCTCTGCCTGCCTCTCTGTCTACTTGTGATCTCTGTTTGTCAAATAAATAAATAAAATCTTTAAAAAAAAATACAGGAATTCCTAAGCTTCATCTTTTGAAGATTTTATTTATTTATTTGACAGAGAGAGCACAAGTAGGCAGAGCGGCAGACATAGGGAAAGGAAGAAGCAGGCTCTCCACTGAGCAGGGAGCCCAATGCAGGGCTCAGTCCCAGGACCCTGGGATCCTGACCTGAGCCGAAGGCAGACGCTTAACTGACTGAGTCACCCAGGCGCTCCCTTAGCTACATCTTTTAAATGAGCACTTCGCTTTTAAAAATAATTTTTATAAAAAATAAATTAAATAATTATATTTTAATAATAATTTTATCCCAAACTTATTTTTATTCTTTTGCAGATTTTGTTTGTAAGTAATCTCTATGCCCAATGCGGGCCTTGAACTCACAACCCCAAGATCAAGAGTTGCATGCTCTCGGGGCGCCTGGGTGGCTCAGTGGGTTAAAACCTCTGCCTTCGGCTCAGGTCATGATCCCAGGGTCCTAGGATCGAGCCTCGCATCGGGCTCTCTGCTCAGCAGGGAGCCTGCTTCCTCCTCTCTCTCTTTCTGACTGCTTCTCTGCCTACTTGTGATCTCTGTCTGTCAAATAAATAAATAATTAAAAAAAAAAAAAAAGAGTTGCATGCTCTCTGACTGAGCCAGCTAGGTGCCCCCTATTTATTATTTTTTAATAATAACTTTGAATATCGTTCAAAATTGCAGTCAAAGTGTTGCACAAGTTGCTGGAGGATTATAAATCAGTATGAACATTCTGGAAAAGAAAATAGAAACATGTCACAGGCTCTACAGGTGACCTTTGACCCAGTAAATCTAAGGAAATGAGATATCCAAGTAATCTGAAATATTCCAAATTAAATGATAATGTATCTATTTAATGGAATATTGTACAGGCATTAAAAGACAATTAGAAGCTGTTGAAAGGGGGAAACATTCAGACAATAAAATATACCTTATTTTTAGCCTATGCACCATTCTGCAATATCACTGTAGCTATTTCACTTTTCATAGGTAACTTGAGAATTAAGGTCACGTAAATTTATACAACCCATTTTAGGTATGGTGATTGATAAGTTCATGTTAATTATTTCCAGAGAAGAAAGTTCTTCCCTTTCTTCAGTCTTGAAGGAATGCTTTTTTTTTTTTTTTTTTTTAAGATTTTATTTATTCATTTGACAGAGAGATCACAAGTAGGCAGAGAGGCAGGCAGAGAGAGAGGAGGAAGCAGGCTCCTTGCGGAGCAGAGAGCCCGATGTGGGACTCGATCCCAGGACCCTGAGATCATGACCTGAGCCGAAGGCAGCGGCTTAATCCACTGAGCCACCCAGGCGCCCCAAGGAATGCTTTTTTTTTTTCAAGATTTTATTTATTTGTTAGACGGAGAGAGAAAGAGAGTGCACAAGCTGGGAGGAGAGGGAGCAGCAGGCTTCCTGCTCAGCGGGGCTCAGTCTTGGGACCCCGAGATCATAACCTAAGCCAAAGGCAGACACTTAACCAACTGAGCCACCCAGGTGCCCTGAAGTGTTTAGGATGCTTTCTTGCCCGCTTCAGGGAAACCCAGGAAGCAAGCCTGTCTGCACCTTAGCCAAGCCCTGTTGGTCACACAAGGGCTCGCTAGTAGTTCTTGGTAATGCAGTGTTTTCCAAGGAGCATCTAAGCATCTGAAAGCTGGTTAATTGTGTGTAAGTGCCTGGTCTCTGAAATGAGCTCTTGTTTTAATCGTAGCATGCTGAGCTACTTCCTGACACATTAGATTAAGTTTCAAGGTGAATTCAGTTCAGAATTCCTGAATATTTTTCTCTTCTCTCCAGCTAACTAAGCAACACCTAGAGAATAACCGTGCAGATAGATGGCAGCCCAGTGAACAGCCGCCTGCTGCTCCAGGCAGGAGCAGTCCTAATGCTTGCCTGTACTTCAGCACGTTATGACTGTTCTTCTGGTTGCCCCATCCCCCATGTACTCTATTCCAGGGGTAAAAAAAAAAATCATCTAATAGGCTCCAACTAAGGACATTCATGTGAAAATCTTTTCCCAAACATAGAGAGTTGGTTGTTTGATTTTTTTTTTTTTTTCCCTTAGTCTACAGACAAGGAACTGAGAGAGACCATAGCATTGTTGACGGCCCAGCAGACTGCTCTGGAAATTATTGTCAACATGTGCTGCACAGAAGGTTTGTTACCGGTTTACAAAGTTCAGACATTCTTCTCTGGACTGAAAGGGCAGCTTCCATGAGGACTGTCTTAGATACTCCAGTTATGTGTGGTTTGCATTCTTCCCAGATCCCTCCGATGATGAGTGGGAAGAGCTTTCTAGCAGTGATGAGAGCGATGCATTTATGGAGAATTCCTTCAGTGAGTGCGGTGGGCAGCTGCTGTCTCCCCTCTGCCTCTCCCATGAGGTTCACACCGCTTTCACCAACTACCTCATCCCAAAGAAGGTAGTCTGTTTCCAGTCCAGCCTCATTGTGGAGCACGGGAAGGAAGGGCTTAAGAGAGCTATTCGCCATGTATGCAAAAGAGGTTTGCTTGCACTTCCAGACTGTGGGCAGCTGGTAAGAAAGAATCTAGAAGTAACAGTAGTGAGAGTACGGTGGAAAGTAGATCCTCCCGAAGCCTGGAGATAGTAGGTTGGGACTTGATAAAGGGATCGTGTGTAAACCAATGCTACTCTTTAACCTTTCCTTTGCTGCCTTTCTTAAATCTAGATTTTTGAGAAAACTGCCTTTCCAAACAGCACTGCCATCGACATATGTTCTAGGAATCCCACTTGGAAATCTTTGATTAGAAAGTAAGAGCTTTTCTGTTTTCAAAACTCTTTATCCTTGTGTTATTACATGAAAGGATGGACCACTAACTAGAAGAAGCTGACTCCCCCCAGATTTAAGAGCTCTGTTCCTGTGACTGTTCCGTAGAAAATTGTGTGCATTTGTGTGCTAAGCCATGGGAATGTGCATAGCAATGTGGTTCCAGCTGCCCCAACCAGGAAACAACCTCAGTGTCCGTCAGTGGCCGGAGAAAAAAATAAATTTTGACATAATCACGCAGTAGAATATATACAGCAATTAAAAAAGAAAGAAAGGAAAGCAAGCAAGCTGAACTGGAACATTGAGCAAGATAGTAAGGCCCCCAAAAATATACACATTGCAATTCCATTTTTACAAAGTTCAGTAACTGGCGACACTTGACTGTTTTGTTTTAGGATACATACCTAGGTGGTAAACCCAAAAAGAAGACCATGAAAGTGCAGATAGTGCTGACCTTCAGGGGTCAGAGAGGGAAGGGATAGATGCCCTGTGAGGGTGTGAGCCGGATTTCTTATCTAGGGGCACGATGTTCACTCTATAAACTATTAAACTCTGTATATGTGTTGAGCACTTTATGTTTGTCCTGTTTCACAATTCAGAATCGTTTTACTGACGCCGCCATGTGTAGAAGTTCTTCCAAAGCAAATTCCTTATGACTCATAAAGTGAGTTGTGCCCCAGGCCCCGAATGCTCAAGCAATTTGATGAGGCAGATAATCAGTTCACCTTAAGATTCTTTGTTAATAGTCATACACACTGCATCCGGGTATTCCCACTCAGTCTGAAGCTTAGCTTACAAGGGCATACTGAATTCTGTTGGGTCATTACTGGAAGAACTGACCACATTCTTTGCCTTCCTTTCCAGAATGAACACTATTCAGTGCAGAGCCCTCGTATGTCTCCAGAGTCTTGTATCCCTCCTGGATGTGGACCACCTCGGGGGACCTGCAGCCTTGCAGACACTTGCACAGCATCTGTCCCAGCTGCTTTTCTCTCAGCCAGGTAAATAGTTAGGCCTCACCGTGAAAGGCTATTTGGATCAAGCAGAGTTTTTGAAGGGTGAGGAATGTGGACTTGGTATTGTGCTGTGCCTGTCATCCAACCTGCAGAAACCTTTTCCAAACACAAAGTTGTAGTTGCCAGTGGTGTTGAGTCTAAACAACATTTGTAAGCTGGTCTATGGGTTATACTGTTATTTTTTATTGAAATTAGTTGCATCCAGTTATATCAGGCCAATAAGGCTGAATCACAAATATCATAAATATTAGGCCCCATGAAGATATTTGGGTAATTCTCTAGTCTTTATTTTTCTTCTTCTTCTTCTTCTTCTTTTTTTTTTTTAAGATTTTTTTTTACTTATTTGAGAGAGAGAGAGAGAGGAACACAAGCATGGGGAGTGGGAGAGGGGGAAGCAGGCTCCCTGCTGAGCAGGGAACCTGATGCGGGCATCTATCCCAGGACCCTAGGATCATGACCCGAGCCGAAGGCAGAGGCTTAACGACTGAGTCATCCAGGGGCCCTTTATTTTTTTTCTTAAACATAAAACCATTTGAGTTACATTTGATCGGGCAATCTGTGCTTGTATTAGAGAATTTACAAGTTACTAGAGGACATAAAGCAGAAAGCCTCTCTCCTTTTCCTCATACCATCCAGTTCCCGTCCCAGTGTCCATCGTGTTAGCAATTTACTTGGGTATTTTTCCATTCTTAATATAAAAAGTATGTATGTGTTTGTTTGCTTTTTAAGATTTTATCTAATTGACAGAGAGAGACACAGTGAGAGAGAGAACACAAGCAGAGGGAGTGGGAGTGGGAAAAGCAGGCTTCCCGCCGAGCAGGGAGCCCGACACAGGGCTCGATCCCAGGACCCAGGGATCATGACCTGAGCCAAAGGCAGACACTTAATGACTGAGCCACCCAGGTGCCCCCCTTTTTTTTCTTAAGTTTTTTTTTTTTTTAAAGATTTTATTTATTTATTTGACAGACAGAGATCACAAGTAGGCAGAGAGGCAGGCAGAGAGAGAGAGGGAGCAGGGTGGAAGCAGGCTCCCCGCTGAGCAGAGAGCCCGATGCGGGACTCGATCCCAGGACCCTGGGATCATGACCTGAGCCGAAGGCAGAGGCTTAACCCACTGAGCCACCCAGGCGCCCCAAGTTTTTTTTTTTTTTTTAAAGTAATTTCTGTACCCAATGTGGGGCTCAGATTCAGTGACCCTGAGATCAAGACTTGCACATTCTTTTAACTGAGCCAGCCAGGTTCCCCACTCCCCAGTTCTTCTAGACATCTATTTTTTTTTTTTAATTTTTTTTATTTAAAGAGAGTGCGCGAGCAGGGGATGGGGCAGAGGGAGAGGGAGAAGCAGGCTTCCTACTGAGCAGGGAGCCCAACAAGGGGCTCTTCATCCCCGGACCCTGGGATTATGACCTGAACCAAAGGCAGACGCTCAACTGACTGAACCACCCAGGTGTCCCTATTTTGCACACCATCAAGTTAATACAAAGTGCTGTGCATTTAGTAGTTCATATTTCAGAAGTTCTAGGTCAGTTTTTAAAGTTAAAGTAAATGTTCAGAAACCCATATATTGTTACTGTTCTGTCTCAACTGACCAGCATTTGTCAGTCAGCGGATGTAGTTTTTCAGTGATCTCAGGCTACGCAGTCTTTAGCTGGTGTGATCATGTGAAAACCATACCCAGCCACACCTAACACAGAACAGAGACAAGACTGGGCAGGCTCTGGCTACAGAGGTAGCTTATTGGTGTGGCTGGCCGGATAACTATAGCTTTGTGTTTGTCTCCCAGCGTTATAAACCAGGCAGAGATCTGGATGGTTGGGGGGGGGGGGGTTGGTTACTGGAGAGGGGATGTTTTATCTGACTTCTGCTGATATTCTGGCTGCCTCCAGCCCAGCTGAATATCCCATAGTGGAAGACGGGGAGGGATGCTGTTGCTCAGGCCCACTCCCATCCACCCCTTCACATGGGCTCCCTGTAGGGAGCTGGGCCATGTGGGGTTGTGCACAGCCAGGCCCCAGGCAAGCAGGCCTAGCCTATCACAGCTTCCAAGATCTGCCTACCCCGAGGAAATTGTGTCTGCCTGACTGGCAGAACAAATTGCCATTTTTCGGTGGGAGTTCCAGTCAAGGTACCAGAAGCTCCGTCTCTAGCCAACATAAAGAGCTTGTTCCACAGGCAGGAAAGCACGCACATTCTGTGCCTCTGCTGCACAGAAGACACGTGGGTATGTTCCTCTCAGTTCACCCGGCTATTTGTGGTCACTGATGCTTACACATTTATTACCTGGAAGATCACAGGAAAATGATACCAAGCTCAGCCTTGGAGAAATAATGGAAAGTTTCTGAGTTGTGGGAACATAGAATTAAATACGTTACATAAATTCCAACTTCATGGGTATTGTTGACAGAACCTTTCCTTATCAGAATGCAATTTTCAAGGGGTGCCTGGGTGGCTCAGTGGGTTAAGCCTCTATCTTTGGCTCAGGTCATGATCTCAGGGTCCTGGGATCGAGCCCCGCGTTGGGTTCTCTGCTCAGCAGGGAGCCTGCTTTCCCCCTCCCTCTGCCTGCCTCTCTGCCTGCTTGTGATCTTTCTCTCTCTGTCAAATAAATAAATAAAATCTTTTAAAAAAAAGAAGAGGATGAAATTTTTGATAAAGAATTGCTCATACTTAGAGATGGTATTCTAAAATTCCTTTGGAACATTGAGATTTATTAAATAATGAAGTCTCGTGGGTTCTATGTGGATAGTGTCAACCATTATGGGAGAATTTTCTGGGGAGGATGGGGCCGTATTTCTCCAGCTTTTGTGTTACTATGTTTGAATATTAAATGTATGATGATCGTACAACTCTGCCTACCACATTTTACTTTTAATGCTACTGTATTTTAATGCTAATTAAATTCAGATTCTGGTCCTCCCATTCAGTACATTAACATCTTTGTCTCCTTCATTAAAAACTATGAATCTCCAAAACATCAAGAACATTTTAGCAATGTTGTGTTTTCAGATTGGGTCAGCCTATCACTTGCTCCATTACATGGATTCTTTTTTTTTTTCTTTTTAAAGATTTTATTTATTTGTTTGTCGGAGAGAGAGAGGGAGAGAGAGCGAGCACAGGCAGACAGAATGGCAGGCAGAAGCAGAGGGAGAAGCAGGCTCCCTGCCGAGCAAGGAGCCTGATGTGGGACTCGATCCCAGGATGCTGGGATCATGACCTGAGTCGAAGGCAGCTGCTTAACCAACTGAGTCACCCAGGTGTCCCTCCATTACATGGATTCTATAATCATTTAGGGTTCCGTTTTCCCACATTTGGGAAAGTGGAGAGCTTTCTTTTTCATTATAATTAAAATGGTAATAGCACCCATTCTGGGATATATTTTCTATTCTATATCAAAACATGGAAAACCAGTCTGAAAAAGTCACCTAAATAAAAATTTGCTGGGCGCCTGGGTGGCTCAGTGGATTAAGCCATTGCCTTCGGCTCAGGTCATGATCTCAGGGTCCTGGGATCGAGCCCCACATCGGGCTCTCTGCTCCGCAGGGAGCCTGCTTCCTCCTCTCTCTCTGCCTGCCTCTCTGCCTACTTGTGATCTCTCTCTCTGTCAAATAAATAAAATCTTAAAAAAATAAAATAAAAAAAAATAAAAATTTGCTGCTTAGTTACTTGTGGCTTGACTACGTACATCGAGGTGTGCTAGAGATGGTTAGATGCTGTACAAAGTTGTTGAGGGGAAAGACGTTCTCGGTCACCCTTTCTGTTTAACTTCTGTTGACATTTACTTAATTTCTTTAACAATACCACATGTGTTGACCTTCACTGAGAATTTGTCGGAAAGGTAGGGTAGTTTGAAGCTCCTTTCCCAAATTTGGATAAATGACCAGAAATGTGAATTCAATAAAAATCACATGAATGCTTCCTTAATTTAGGGAGAGTATGAATTATACATATGTAAAACAATAATGTGGTTTAGATTAGGGTTTTGAATCTAAGGTCATGGTTATTTTTCTAAGAATGCAAGACAGAAAAAATTGTTTCTGAATGTGTTCTAGCTCATATTGAATGATTTCCTCATGATACAGGTTCGTTGTTTTATGTGAAGTTCATGAATTTCTAGGGCTACACTTCATAGCTGTGATCAGATATAAATATACCCTGCTTTTAGAGCCATGGCAACTTCTTGAATTTTAGTAGTAACAACTTCACAGCAAGTTTTGAGTGCCTTTTGGGTACTAGGCTTTATGAGCGAGGCATTGTTACCCCACCTTCCTGGTAAGGAAGCTGGGATTTAGGGAGGTTGAGGAACCCCTGCAGGGGCACTCATTCCTTTTGCACATGCCTTTTTTTTCTTTTTTTTTTTTTAAAGATTTTTATTTATTTATTTGAGAGAGCACAAGAATGAGAGAGAGCATGAGTGGTGGGAGAGGGAGCAGCAGGCTCCCCACTGAGCATGGAGCCCAGTATGGGGCTCGATCCCAGGACCCTGAGATCATGACCTGAGCTGAATGCAGACACTTAACTGACCGAGCCACCCAGGCGCCCCTTAAAATTTTACTTATTTATTTGACAGAGGAGAGAGCACAAGCAGGGGGAATGGCAGGCAGAGGGAGAGAAGGAAGCAGTCTCTCTGCTGAGTAGGGACCCCGATGTGCAATTGATTCCAGGACCCTGGGATCATGACCTGAGCTGAAGGCCAATGCTTAACCAACTGAGCCACCCAGGTGCCCCTAGCCCATACTTATTGAACCCTCTATGCCATGCACCATTCTAGATCCAGGGGACACAGACATGAATGAGATAGGGAAGACCATGATGCTCATGGAGCTTACATCTCCGATGAATAAAGATTTAAATGTAATTCGTCTCGGAAGAAAAAAATAAAAGCAGAATTGGTTGACATGGTGGCTGAGTTCCAAGGGCCTATTAGATGGGTTTGTGTGGAAAGGGCTGTCTGAGGAGGTGACCTTTGACTGGAGGCCAAAAGGAGGGTCACATATGTCAGAGGTAGGATTCCATCCCAGACCTGTCTGATCCTAAAGGTATCCTAGTGTCCGTTCTGTGAAATGTACAGGAATTCCCTAATTCAGTACATAATGTATATCTATCTGATCATGAGAGGCAAAAAAAAAAAATAATAAGCTCTGATTCAGATTTGTGTGGAAGCTGCCTCATTCTCATGCAGGCAGCCCACAAAGGGGCATTGGAATCATTATAGGGCCCAAGGCACCAGAGTGCAGAAAGCCAAGGTATTTATCGCATCCCAAAACTTTGTGGCTTAAAACAACAATAATCATGTGTTTCCTCATGGTTTCTGTAGGTCAGGAATTAAGCACACAGTGGAGATGGTTTGTCTCAACTCCACAATGTTTAGGCCAGGGGTTCCTTGGGGGAACAGCTTGGAGGTTGCTGCTGTTACCTAGAGGACAGAGGCCAGGGATGCTGCTGACTATCCTAGGGTGTGTAGGGGATGCCCAAGAATTATCTGTCCAAAATATCCAGTAGTGGGGTTGAGAAAACTCTACCCTAGGGCTTCCACTGGAAAACAAGGAGCCAGAATCATCTGAAGGCTCGTTCGTGTTGATGGTTGGTTCACAGGGGCTGTCAGCCAGAACAAGGTGACCTTGCCATGTGACCTAGGCTTCCTTACAGCATGGTGGCTGGGTTCCAAGGGCAAGAGTTGAGAGAGAGAATGGAGAGAGCAAACATAAGTGAGTCAGGTGCGGGTCATGTTGCCTTTCACGACCTAGCCTGTCCCGTTCATGTGTCCTGTTGGTTGACATCACAAAGTCCCCCACCCCCACAATGGGAGGGGAAATAGACCGTCGTGATTATTTTCGGACAGTATAATCTACCACAGCAAGTCCATCGTTTCCCCTTCCCATCACAGGAGTCAGAAAGAAAAGAGTAAGAATGAGCAGGAATGGGAAGGGGAAGTTGGGTCGGTAAAAACCACAGAAGCCACTGAAACCACGGAGGTATAGTGGCCCAGCCTTGTGCAGCAATAGTTCTTGGCTAGGCAGTAGGTTTGAGCTGCCCAGGAAGCACTCTGATTTGGGAGACCTCTCTGTGCGAGGTCTGCCCAGCACCGTGATGGCAATCTATGAAAAGCTGAATTGCTTCTATGAAAGCTAGCTTAGGTATGTCATGGGTAAAGCCCGAAGTAAATGAAAATCCAGCACGTAGAAGGCAAGGACTGTCTATAGAATGCTCCCTTGTTATGGTTATTTCAGTTGTGGACGTCTTTCAAAGTCAAGTATACAGTTCACAGGGGGCTCTTAACTAGAAGTTTGGGCTTAACATCAAGCATGTTTTAATTATAATAGCATATATTAACATTTAACATATGTAGGTGTTTTGATTTTTTTTTTTTTTTACAAAGTAACTTATCTTGGAGAAGACAAATTTATATTTCACTTTTGTGTTTTAGATTTTGCTGAGCATGTTGACTTCCTAGAAGCCATAAGTAGTGCCTTGAGGGCCCTTTTGCAAACAATGGCCTCCAAGAACATTTCTCAGGTAAGATTTTAAAAAAATTTTATATGAAACCCACAAAGATTCTGTATTATGGAAGCAAAATTAATTACTTAACTTTTTTTTTAAAGATTTTTATATATTTATTTGACAGAAAGATCACAAGTAGGCAGAGAGGCAGGCAGGGGGGAGGGGGAAGCAGGCTTCCTGCTGAGCAGAGAGCCCCAATGCAGGGCTCTATCCCAGGACCCTGAGACCACGACCTGAGCCGAAGGCAGAGGCTTAACCCACTGAGCCAGCTGTGGTTGTGAGAGGCTTAACGCGGTGCCCCAGCTGTGATTCTTCTTCTTCTTTTTTTTTAAAGATTTTATTTATTTATCTGAGAGAGAGAGAGAGAATGAGAGGGGAGAAGGTCAGAGGGAGAAGCAGACCCCCCATGGAGCTGGGAGCCTGATGCGGGACTGGATCCTGGGACTCTGGGATCATGACCTGAGCCAAAGGCAGTTGCTTAACCAACTGAGCCACCCATGCAGCCCAGCTGTGATTCTTCTATAAGAACTTTCTGTCTCCTCAGTTATTTGGTAACTTTGAAATAAAGCTCATACCAAAAAGATAGGATTTTTCCAAAATAATAAATTAGTGCCCTTAGCAGTCTCTAAAAGTGGTGAGTGAGGTTTGTTTTTTTTTTAATATCATTATGAACTCATGGGACTTTTTGTTTGTTTTGTTTTTAAGATTTATTTATTTATTTATTAAGGATTTTATTTATTTGTCAGAGAAAGAGAGTCAGAGACAGCACAAGCAGGGGGAGAGGCAGGAAGAGGGAGAAGCAGCCTCCCTGCAGAGCAAGGAGCCTGATGTGGGACTGGATCCCAGAACCCTGGGATCACGACCCGAGCCAAAGGCAGACACCCAACCCACTGAGCCACCTAATTGTCCCATTTATTTACTTATTTATTTATTTATTTTAGAGAGAGAGTAGGAGAGAGAGTAGCACGAGTAGGAGAGGTAAGGGGGAGGGAGAGAGAATCCTAAGCAGATTCTCTGCTGAACACAGAGCCCCACTTGAGGCTTGATCTCACAACCCCTCTGAGACTGTATAGTCAGATTGCTGTGTTTTCAAGTTACTTGACAAAATTCTCTTTCTGGCTTGTTGTAAAGTTAGCTTCAGTTGTTTTAGCTTTCTTTCTTTTTTAGCTTTCCTTTTTATAAAGAGACTTAGTTTTTTTGCTTTAATTTTTTTAAAAAGATTTATTTATTTATTTATTTATTTGACAGAGATCATAAGTAGGCAGAGAGGTAGGCAGAGAGGGGTGGGGAGAGCAGGCTCCCTGCTGAGCAGAGAGCCTGATGAGGGACTTGATCCCAGGACCCTGAGATCATGACCTGAGCCGAAGGCAGAGGCTTTAACCCACTGAACCACCCAGGTGCCCCTAATTTTTAATTTTTAATTATATAAAATATTTACACAGTTTCAGAGTTAAAACTGAACCAAGATATATTCAGAGAAATACATGGTAGATGCATACAATGGAATATTATTCAGCTTTGGAAAGGAAAGAAATTCTTATACATATTACAACATGGATGAACTTTGAAAGCATGACATTAAGTGAAATAAACCGAACACAAAAAGACTCATATTGTATGATTCCATATATTAGGGACCTAGAATAGTTACATTTATTAGGACAGTATGTGGAAACCAGGGATTGGGGGAAGGGAGGGAATTTAGGGGCATACTGGTTTTTTTTTGTTTTGTTTTTTTTTTTAGGGGCATACTCTTTAATGGGATGGTTTCAGTATGGAATAATGAAGCCCTGAACGAGGGTGGTGGTGATGGCTAGTGGTACAGCAGTCTGAAGGTATTTACTGCCACTAAACTGTGCACTGAAAAATGGTTAGGGGCACCTGCGTGGCCCAGTCATTTAGGCATCTGCCTTGCCTTTGGCTCAGGTCATGATCCCAGAGTCCTAGGCTCTCTGCTCACGGGGGAGTCAGCTGCTATCACTCCCTCTGCACATCCCGCCCCCCACTCGTGTTCGCTTTCTCTCTCTCTGTCTCAAATAAATAAATCTTTTTTTAAAAGGTAAAAATGGCAAGTTTTATGTTATGTATGTTTTAAAACAATTTTACTTAACTTACTTTTATTTAGTCTCGCTTCTGTCCCTTCGCCCCTGTCCTTTTTAGGTTTTGATTTATCATTCCATTGTTCTTCATTTGGAAACATAAGCAAATACGCAGGCACTGTTCTATTAAGAGTCTTACTGCTGCACCCTGCTTTGCCCTTTCTTCCTTCTCGATCCTTGTATACAGATCCCTTCCTCATTCCTTCCTCACAGTTCCACCTTCTGTTACTCCATCGTGTTGGTGTCCTTACTCGTTCAACCTACCTGCTGTTGATGGGGGTTCTCATTCCAGTCCATTGTTATTACAACTAGGATGGCAGGGAAGAGCCTTTTTACAGATGTTATTTCGTGGTTTTTGCCCTGGTGTCTCGGAGATGGATTCCGCGGAGAAGGGGGCTTGCTGAGTTGGAGGAGAGATGCATTGGTGATTTTGCTGATTATTGCTCTAGTCCCCTCCTCCGAGATTGAGGCGTTTTGGACTTCCTACAGCAGTGCTGGAGAATGCCTGTTTTGCTGTAGCCTCAGAAACAGAGTAATGTT
Organism: Meles meles; assembly: GCF_922984935.1. Classification (NCBI taxonomy): domain Eukaryota; kingdom Metazoa; phylum Chordata; class Mammalia; order Carnivora; family Mustelidae; genus Meles; species Meles meles. The sequence continues at coordinate 32,852,241 of NC_060084.1, read as the reverse complement.
GTCAGAACGTTAGATTTTTTACCAGTTTGATAGTTGAGACATTATATAGCAATTTTAATTTGCATTTGTCTTACGGTAGGAGATTGGATGTCTCTTTATGTGCTTCAAGGGCCTTTGCATTTTTTTTCTGTAACCGCTCCTGTCTTTTGCCAGTTTCGCTATTGGGTCGGTGTCTTTTTCTTCTTGGAATATAAGGGCAAATCCTAGGGCCTCACCCCCAATTCACTGAAGCAGAAACTTTGAGGAGGGGCCCAGTGATCTATATTTTAATGCTTCTCTGGGTGATCGGCTTGCTCACAAAGTTTGGGGACCAGTGTGCTAAACCATCCCTGCCCCTTTTCTAAAATCTTCGAGTTTTGATTAACATGTCATTAGGCCATACCACCCACTTCTCTTTCTTACAGCCAACTACTATGCCCTGGGCCACCCTGTTCCTTGAAGATTCTTGCTGTTGGGGTTTGTTACTCTTTGCTAGTCCTGTCATGATTCTGGGTGACTTCAAGATCCACATAGATGTCTCCCCATCACCTGGCTTCAAAGTTCTTGGACCTCTCTTTCTCCAGGGTTCTGGTCTTCCTTCCCTACCTTAGTCATTCCATGGCCACACCCTGGAGCCGTGCTTCCCAAACTTTATCTTGGTCCACAGTTTAATGAGAACATCTCTGGTGCTTTACTGTTAAATACAGTATGTGTTGTTGGTATCTAGTCTAAACTCTTTCAGTATTTTTCTTTGTATATTTGAGAATTTTTCAAGAACATAACTTTTTTTTTTTTAAAGATTTTATTTATTTGACAGACAGAGATCACAAGTAGGCAGAGAGACAGGCAGAGAGAGAGGAGGAAGCAGGCCCCCCGCCGAACAGAGAGCCAAATGTGGGGCTTGATCCCAGAACCCTAGGATCATGACCTGAGCCAAAGGCAGAGGCTTTAACCCACTGAACCACCCAGGCTCTCCACAAGAACATAACTTTTGACCCTCAATTTCTTTGACATGAGAATGGTAATAATGGAGAAAGGATTAGAAAACCCTATACTGTAGGGCCATGGGAATATAAAGTCTTTTTATTGATTTTCCATGATCTTCAGCAGTAGCTAACTGGACCAGCCTGATGCTTAAAGAGAATTCCTCCCAGCTCATGCTCAGTTATAATGTCTGGGCATTCATATATATTAAGACCATAAATTCTCAGGTTGGCTGTACATTGGGCATGAGCATGGAATTTGAGGACTAGAAGGAACCTGGCTCTCGTGCTTTCCAACGAGAGGAAACCAGGGATCAGAGTAGCTGAGTAACAGCACTGACAGGACAGTATGACTATCCGGCTCCCTGTCCATTTCTCTGCCTTTTCGGCTTGTGCACGTGGGGCAGCTTGCCTGTGTGACTCAGGCTGGTAGTAAAGCAGCACGCCTCCAGCATTCCCGGCAGCCCTGTTCAGCTGGGAGGCATCCCAGGGTTGGCGGGATTGTTTCCATTAGATTATTTCCTAAGAAACTGGGGCATATTAGCTGTTACCTTGAGATTTGGCAGAAGCACTGCAGATGATTCAGAAATGAGTTTTAGAACTGTTCAGTATGTTTATATATAATAATATCTAACAGTTAGTGAGTTCTTGATGTGCATTATTTAATTCTTTTTTTTTTTTTTTTTTTTTTATTTGAGAGACAATGAGTGAGAGAGAGCATGAGAGAGGAGAAGGTCAGAGGGAGAAGCGGACTCCCCAAGGAGCTGGGAGCCCGATGCAGGACGAGATCCTGGAAGTCCAGGATCACGACCTGAGCCGAAGGCAGTCGCTCAACCAACTGAGCCACGCAGGCGCCCGCATTATTTAATTCTTAAAGCAACTCTGCATGGTGACCGCTGTCCCCGTGTCCCTGATGGGGAAATGGAGACCTTGGTTGGGGAGGGGAGAGGAGCCAGGATATGAACCCAGGATGTCTGATCCCAAGCCCTTAGTCACCACACTGTGCTGCTGCTCACAGGTGATGGTTTGGCAACACAATAACTTGAGTTCTCTGGTGATACCTGCATCCACAGGTGTGTTCAGATTAGCTTAGAATGAAAATTATCACTACACAGTAGAAGCACTCTATAATTTATTTAATGGTTTCTACAATCTCTAATAATTTCCTGTAACAACACACATCTCAGGGTTAGTTCTCAACTTGCATGGCTTCAGCCAATTTTTATTAAAGCTACATATTCTATGTACATTTTCAAAACATTTTTTTGGATCAATGTTTAAAAGAAATTAGGATCTCTTTAAATAGGTTTGTGTACATCTGACTGAAAGTCGTCTTTTTTTTTAAGATCTTATTTTTTTTTTTAATTTATTTATTTGACAGAGAGATCACAAGCAGGCAGAAAGGCAGGTAGAGAGAAAGGAGGAAGCAGGCTCCCCGCTGAGCAGAGAGCCCGATGCGGGGCTCGATCCCAGGACCCTGAGATCATGACCTGAGCCAAAAGCAGAAGCTTAACCCACTGAGCCGCCCAGGCGCCCCTAAGATCTTATTTATTTATTTGAGGGAGAGAGAGCACAAGCAGGGTAGAAGAGGAGGCAGAGGGAGAGGAAGAGGCAGAAGCAGATTCCCTGCTGAAAAGGAAACCCAACATGGGCCTTAATCCCAGGGCCCCAGGATCATGACCTGAGCTGAAGGCAGATACTTGGCTAACTGAGCCACCCAGATGCCCCCCCAAAAGTCTTCTTCAAGTAAAACTAATGGGAAACGAAGCCCCTCTTCTGGGCTTACAGCTGTGGTAGATTGAATAATGACAGTGACATGAACAGGCCTCATATTCATTCAGAATTATCAGCTGTACTGGGCACTGGTTAGATGTGTAATAACTTCTCTGTTGTTGACACTCCTGTCAGTGCTGTTGCCCATGCTGTCGGCATTGGTTGAGTTTTACACCGTAAACACTCTCTTTCCTTTTCAACAGTGTATGACTCCCAACCAGCTGATGACACTATGCACAGCCGGCATTCACAGTGGTAACACCGGGGTTAGAGTAAACGTTGTTAGTATTTTAGGAATCACGGGCAGCGTCCTCGCCAAAGAAGATGGAACACTGGAAACTCTTAAGGTAAAACTATATGCTTCCAACGTAAAACATTAAATCGTTAGAAAGAGGGGAAAGAGTAAACTGTTGGTGTGGGATTTTTAAAAACTTCTATGGACATTATGAGAAGAAATCCTATCGAGAAGTTGCTTACTAAGGTACATTATTAAAATATGCCCCTTGGTTTGATTTGCCTATATGAATTAGGTAGGCACTCGAAAAACTGAGTTGCATTTGGCCACTTAACTTTATTCCTGAAATACTTTTTCAGAAATAAATTTGTCTTTAGTGAAAGGCCCAGTTGAGAATTGTCCCAGGTGCCTCTGCCTTTGCTGTTGCATAAAATGTGTGCATATTATATTCTCCTACTGATGAAGGAACAACTCCCCAGTTGCCTTAGCACGCCAGACTAAAGCACGTTCTGGACAATACCACACGGTCCACTCTACTATCACTGTGTAAGTTTTAAGTGAGAAGCGCGTTAGGAACTCACTCAGCATATTTGCTTTCAGCATTTTATCTCAGCACGGTTGCTGGGGAACTACACTGCTAGAGACACAGCATCCCTAGGAACTAAAAGGACCGTGATAGTAAAATTGCCCTTCTTTGTGCTAATAATAATTGCTGAAATATTGATTACTAATTAATGGGTAATAAACTATTAGACTTCCTGAGAACTTTACAACAACGACTGGTTTTTGTTTTTGTTTTATTTTTAAGTGGGCTCCATGCCTAGCGTGGGGCCCGATGCAGGGCTTGAACTCACAGCACTGAGGTCGAGAACAGAGTGGAGATCAAGAGCTGAATGCTTGGGGCGTCTGGGTGTCTTAGTCTGTTGAGCATCTGACTCTTGATTTTGGCTCAAGTCATGATCTCAGGGTGATGAGATTGAGCCCCGCGTTGGCTCAGCATAGAGTCTGCTTCTCTCTCCCTGTCTCCCTGTGCCCCTCCCCCTGCTCTTTCTCTCTCTCTCAAAAAAAAAAAAAAAGAACTGGATGCTTAACTAGACTGGGCCACCCAGGGACCCCAGTGACTGATATTTTTTAGAACCTATTTTTAAAAGATGATACATGCATGTAACAAAACATTCCGAAAAGTAGAAAAGAATATATAATGAAAGACCCCCCCTCCATTACTAACTTTCCAGCCCCCCCCCCCAGTTTGACTCTAGAGAGACAGCCATGGTTACCCCATTCTTTTGTTTATTCCAGGGAATTTTGGTATATAGACACACTAGTGAGAGAGAACGTAGCCATGTGGCTGTGTATGTGCACACAGATACAGATGAGCGGGTGCGTGTTTAATCACTTCCTGCCCCCTACGACTATAATTTCCAAGATCCACTTAGGAGGAGCAGCAAGTTTTTCTCAGGCATAACATGTGATTTAAAAAAAAAATTTTTTTTTAAAGGTTTTATTTATTTATTTGAGAGAGAGCGCTGGTGCGCCGGTGGAGGGTGTGGTGAGGGGAGGAGCAGGGGGAGGGCACGCAGCAGACGGAGAGAGAGAAGCAGACTCCCCACTAAGCAGGGAGTCTGACATGGGGCCTCATCCCAGGACCCTGAGCTCAAGACCTGAGCCAAAGGCAGGCACTTAACCAACTGCACCACCGAGGCGCCCTCTCACTGTTTAATGTCTTCAGCGTGGTCCATCCTCAAGTGCTTCCAGTTGTTCCACAAACATCTATTTATAGATAGTTTGTTTAAATGAGGATCTAAGTCAAGTCTACATGTTATGTTTGGCTTTGGATCGTCTAAGTTTCTCTCAATCTAGAAACTTCTCTCCCTGCCATTACCCTAGCACTACCTCTCATCACCTGCTTTTTGTTTTTGTTTGTTCTTTCTTAAGTAAGCTCTATGAGCAACATGGGGCTTGAACTCAGGATCCTGAGATCAGGAGTCACATGCTCTGTTGACTGAGCCAGCTGGGCACCTCTACTACCACCTGTTTATTCCTCAAATCCTGGGGTCAATTGTCTCACAGCCTCCAACCTTCTGGATTTGTCTGATTGCTTCCATGGTGTTAAGCTTGTTCCTTTATCCTCTGTATTTTCTGCAGACTACAAGTTAGATCTAAACCTGGATCCCATTCAGATTTATGTTGATCTTTTTAATAAGACTACGTCATAGGTGATCGTATGTGCTTCATACTTTATTATAGGTTACTAACTCTAAATACTATCCTAGAGGTTATCTCGAGTACTTAAATTCAGATAAGACTGAGGTCCAGAGCGGGTAATGGACTTTCTAAGGGTCAGTCTGTTATTTATATCACAGCTGGAGTTTGGACTCGCTGTTCTTAGCATTTCCACTCTCCCACCGATAATACAAGATGTGCCCATCACCCTTGAGACATAAAGGGTGAAGCAGAACAGCCAAAAACAAAGTAAGTTCACTCTCGAACAGTTCCTCACAGATTGGGTATGCCCTGTTCATCAGCTAGCTAATCCTCAAAGGATGGATGGGTGTTAAAGATCATCACAGGGAGTCAGAAAGAGATGAAGTTTCATTTTTTTAGTTGTCCTAGAGTGTTTTTCATATAATTTTACTTTTTCATATAGTTTTAAAAGCGTGTTTTTTGTTGCAGATATATATCTGTATTTTTGACACCATGGGGAAAGCCTTTTGGGGGGAGATAAGGGGAAGTTTTAATTGATTTTATTTAGGAATAGAAACTCTAATATACTTAAGTTATCTTGTTGATGTTATACTTGGTTTATTTATAAATATAGGTGAAGTCTTTAATCTTTAGTTCTTTCCAAGTTTTAATTTGTCTCTGGCATTTCTAAATTTTAAAATACCATACGTGAATTGTTACCACATTTAAAGTTAGTACTTATATTTGAAACCGATGTTAGAATATTGGACAATCAACAGTGTGCCTTGTTGTCTCCAGACCATTGGGTGCTTTCTGCTTGAGGTTGCCACCAAAGATCCCTCCCTCGTGGTGGCAGGCGAAGCCTTGGATGCCCTCTTCGATGTTTTCGCAGATGGTAAAGAAGCCGAGAAGGCCTCAGTTCAGATTAAATTGTTATCTGCTCTGAAAGAATTCCAGCCAGTCTTCAAAATGAAGGTATGGAGCCGTTTTGTGTCAAAATGCTTAGGTCTCAGCCATCCTCCGAGAACGGGTGTCTGTAGTTCCCGCCATGCACTCTCTGTGATTCGTAGAACGCTGCCTCCCTGGAACTGGAGAATGCTTGTTGCCTGAGTCAGAGTTCGGGCCTTGCTGTTGAATCACTGTCACTTGGGCCAGAATGGTGTGGGCACAGTTCCCTTTCTAGATGAGTTCAGTAATGCTCACAGTGCTCCTGGAGAAGCACTACAGTCTGTAGCCTACAAAGCACTTTCATAGATGTTGTAAATTTATTTTATGTCATTACAAGTAATATATTCCAGCTTGATTCCAATGTTATGACTATTTCCCTTTGGTGTTCTGAAAAAAATGGGCAAACTCCAGGCTGGTCTCTGTCAGAGAATGTAGCTACCTTCATTTACCCTTTTATTTATTTTTTTGTTTCACTAGAAGCATCAAAGCTAACTTTGAGTCAAAGAGTAATTTTCAGAAACTTGGTGACTAGGGAAAGGCAACCAGGAATTTTAAAAACAGCCTTGAATCCTATGTCTACAAGTTGAAGTTACCATTCTCCAGTGATCTAAACCTCCCTTTCCAGGGGCACCTAGCTGGCTCAGTCAGTGGAGAATGTGACTCTTGATCTCAGGGTCATGAGTTTAAGTCCCACCTTGGGCAAAAAACAAATAAAATTTCCATTTCTAAATGATGTCATTTTGAGAAATAAAAATACTCATATTTTTTGCTTTTAGATTTCAGATTAAACATTTGCTTTTAAAATCTTTGTCAAGAAAATAGAGGTTTGGAAGAAAAATTAGCTTACTTCTATTGTTTTCCAATATGTATTTCTTTTATTTTTATTATTTTAGAGAGAGGGAGAGAGAGCAGGGGGATGAGCAGAGGGAGAGGGACAAGCAGACTCTGCTGGTGTGGAGCCAGATGTGGGACTCGATCTCACAACCCTAAGATCATGACCTGAGCGGAAACCAAGAGTCGGAAGCTTAGCTGACTGAGCCATCTAGCCGCCCCCAATTTCAGGCTTCTGATGCAGAATTGATTCCTCAAGGAGAGAACTCTGTGATATTTTTTAGGATAAAATGATTGTATGTCTTATAATTTAGATTTTCTGAAGTGTTTTTTGAAGGAATAGGAAATAGGTTTCTTTAGAAAAGTAGCAGCACACACCGCATACATTCTATGTCATAGTTACATCTAAGTCAGTGTTGGTTTAAGGACATCAGAATTGGTTTGTTTTTAATGTTTTCATGTTTTGGCATATTCTACTTAAAAATGTGATCATAGTGACTGACATTTATTGAGCTAAGATTCACCAGTAGGTAACTTAAGTCTGGGGGAAACAATTGAATAGTTTACTCTTAATTACCCTTTGTTCAAGCCTGTAGGATTTTTTGTTTGGGTTTTTTTGTTTTGTTTTGTTTTGTTTTTGCTAGTTTTTAAAATTGAGATACAGTTCATATATAACATTGTATTAGTTTTAGATGACAGTGTAGAGATTTGATGCATGTACATACTGGGAAATAACTACTATAATAAATTTAGTTAAATCCATCATCACACCTAGTTGGAAAATTTTTTTCTTGTGATGAGAACTTTTAAGCTCTACTCTTAGAGTAATTTCCAAATATACAATCAGAGTCTCCATGCTGAGCGTTATATCCCCATGACTTACTTAGTTTATAACTGCAAGTTTGTGCCTTTTGACCCTCTGTTCACCCACACTTGTCTGTTCTTTAAGCAGTGAGAGGTTTTATTCCCTTTATTTTCTGCCTCATCAGTAACTAAATTGAATGACATTTCTCCACATAAAGACAAAATGTGCCTTAGTATTTTCCCCCTTTGTTATGCAGAATGTAGCCCAATAGATTCACAAACCTGCACTTTGTGTTTTCTCTTAACACTGTGTCCTAAAGATATTTCCATACCAGTACGTGGTGGGTATCCACAGTGTTCTTAAAGGGTGCAGGCAGGCCCTTGAAACATCTGAAAAAGGAGTCTGCATGGTGAGGAGAAAATACCCGCTATTTCCCTGCAGCTGTAAGGAAAGCTGATGTAGTTGAGAATTCAGACTGCAGAAGCCAATGCTCGGAGAGGAGTTATGTAAACTATGAACCAGCAAAACAACCCCTAACCATTGGGAGGGCTGTTCTGATTGAGATTCCTACTTGCTATGCAGTGGTATGGTAATGATGTTTAATTAAGTGTTTTTCTTTTCTCAGAGCTATAAAGCCCTAATGAAATTTCTTTGTTAGCCAGAAGAGCAGCTTGTAGTTTTTCATACGAAGCGCTTCTGTGAACGAAGCCACAGTTGCCTTGAAGACTGTCGGGTATATGTTTGGCCTCAAGTTGCATTGCAGTATGATGCAATGCGCTTTAGCGAAGAATTTCCCTAAAGGGCCGACTCTCAGAGTTGTCCTGTGAGCAGACTCACTGGTAACGTGTTACAAATGCAGATGCCCAGGCCCAACCCCGGACCTACTGAGAATCAGAAACGGCAGGTGGGCCCACCAGCCTGTTTTTTTAACAAGGCTTCCAGATGGTACTGTGCACACTAAAATTTGAGGTCCGCTCTCCAGAGGTGAAGTCTAGTTCACATACCGTAAAACTTACTCTTTTGAAGTCTGCCAGTCAGCCGTTCTTGTAACGATCATTTTAAAAAGGTGCATAATCTTAATTTATCCTTAGGGCTCACACACTGTATTCTTTTACCTTGGAAAGCGAAAATCTTTCACCAAATTCTGGCAGCTCTTTGTTCTGAAAAGAATACGCCCCAAATCACATGCTTTCTTATCTAAAGGAATTCGTAATGTATACCAAATCACTATGATTTTTTTGGCAGATGCGAAAAGAAGGGAGAGGTAAATACAGTCCAGATCAGCTGTGTGTTCTCGACAATGTGAAGATGAATTTGAGAAGGTTTGTCGCTTATCAAGAAACTGTTGAGAAAAGACTGACTACTTGAACCATTGAGAGAGAGACCAGTTCTCGCCCCAAGTGTTCAGTGCTAAAGAGTACTAAAGTATTTCCTTGGAGTGTATGTGTTTCTAAAAATCATTTCTCAGTGCTCATATCCTGTCCATTAATTTGAAGTTTATAAGAACTTCAAAACCGCTCAGAAGCTCTTTTAAGCCTTGGGATCTCTGTGGCATTTCTAGTATTCTCTAAATTATGTTTCCAGCACGTTTTAATCACTGGAAACGCAAGGAGTGGAAGAGTAGAAACAGGAATCTCAGGTGGTTCTTCATGAGCATAAAGAACCTTCCAAACAATCATGTTTTCCTGGAATTTCGCAGGAAAGGAAAATCCAGAGCATTTCTTGGATGCTCTTTTAAGCAAGCATCATTTTATATGTGCTGCCAAAGCGAGCATCATTTTGTATTAGCTAAACCTCTATAAACTGAAATATGAAGACAAGCTTCATAAAAGTTTTTTGGTTATGAAGTATACCAATTGTGTTTCCCTTTTGTGCAGAAGTGAATGAGCTGAATTTGTATTCCACTCTTCAGTAGAATATAGTAAGGAATTAATGAGGTCATTGTCAGCCTCTATACAAACGGAGCTGATCACTTACTGCTTTGTAACATCACTCCGTGTTTAATTTGATACAGAATCGGAATTAGGAGGAAATATTTTTTAATAAATAACTTTTTAATTGAAAGCTTTGTGTCTTACACAGTCTTTTTAAAAATACCAGATAGCCCTGGTCCTGGGTTTTTTCACTTGGTAATGGGTATTGCTTCGACTATATGTGAAATATTTAAAACAAGACTTACAGCAGGAATCTCCAGCATTACTCTCAATGTCCTTGTGTTAATGGGTGACAGCTAGAGCGAGGGGTCGGGGAATTTCAGCGGACCTCATCCTCTGAGAGGCAGGGGGAGTTGGGGGGCCCTGGACCAGCTCCATTGTCCGTGCATTTGCCTAAGAAGAGGTGTCGATGAAGGTTTGAAAATCCTCCCACAGTTGATCTCAGTTGTCCTGTTAAAAGGCCTAGTATCCAGGGGACTTTGCTTTCTCATCTAGTTCAATCCATCACCTCACACAGTTCAATGTTTTTTTTTCTTGTGATGAGAACTTTCAAGATTCACTCTCTTAGTAACTTTCAGACGTACAATACGATATTGCTGACGTCACCATGTGTTTATTGCATCCCTTACTTGTTAGAACTGAAAGTTTGTGTCTTTTGTCTCCCTTTCCCCATATTGTCATCTCCCTCCACCTGCCCCACACACACCTCAGGCAACCACCAATGTGTTCTTTGGATCTAGGAGCTTGGTTTCTTCTGTTGATTCCCAGTATATGTGAGATCATACACAATTTGATTTTCTCTAACTTATTTCACTTAGCATAATGTCCTCAAGGCCCATACATAGTGTCACAAATTATTTGCAGGATTTCCTTCTCATTGTGGCTGAATAGTACTTGATTGTGTGTGCGTGCACACGTGTGTGTGTGTGTGTGTGTGTGTGTGTACAGCCACTATGTATTCTTTATTCATCCACTGATGGGCACTTGGGTTGTTTCTGTGTCTTGGTTGTCATAAACTTGACGAACGTGAGGAGTGCAGATATATTTTTGAGGTAGAGTTTTAGTTTCCTTTGGATATATAAGCAAAAATAGAATTGCTGGGTCATGTGGTAGTTCTATTTTTAATTTTTGAGGAATGTCCGTACTGTTTTCATCAGTGGCTGCACCAACTTACATTCCCACTAACAGTGCTCAAGAGTTTTCTTTTCTCCACATCCTTGCCAACGCGTGTTATCTCTTGTCTTTTGGATAGTAGTGATTTTCACTAGGTGTGAAGTAGTATCTTATTGTGGTTTTGAGAGAAGGATTCTTCCAATGAAGAAAAGTTTCAGAGTTCTCCCTACTTCAGATTTTTAGAGAATATAATTGTTTTCAAGGAGAATAAAATTTCCAGTTTAGCACAGGACTAGTAGGCTCTTTTTTTTTTTTTTAAGATTTTATTTATTTATATGACAGAGACACAGCCAGAGAAGGGACACAAGCAGGAGTGGGAGAGGGAGAAACAGGCTTCCCGCTGAGCAGGGAGCCCAGTGCGGGGCTCTATCCCAGGACCCTGGGATCATGACCTGAGCCTAAGGCAGACGCTTAACGACTGAGCCACCCAGGCGTCCGGGCTAGTAGGCTATTGATAAATATTTGTTGAATGAATAAATGTTAGTGAGTTTCTGTTTTATTAAGCAACCTCTAAAGCAGTTGTTGAATTCAGGATCATCCTATTGAATAGTGAAGATGAATTCTTACATTGAAAGTGTGCCATCCGGGGCACTGGGTGGCTCAGTGGGGTAAAGCCTCTGCCTCCGGCTCAGGTCATGATCCCAGGGTCCTGGGATCCAGCCCCACATCGGGCTCTCTGCTCAGCAGGGACCCTGCCTCCCCCTCTCTCTCTCTCTCTGTCTGCCTGCCTCTGCCTTCTTGTGATCTCTGTCAAATAAATAAATAAATAAATAAATAAAATCTTAAAATTATTTTAAAAAAAAGAAAAGAAAAAGAAAGTGTGCCTTCCAGGGATGCCTGGATGGCTCATTTGGTTAAGTGTCCCATTCTTGATTTCAGCTCAGGTCGTGATCTCAAGAGTTGTGAGGTCAGGCCTTGTGTCGGGATCTGCGCTGGGCGTGGAGCCGCCCACAGATTCTCTTTCTCCCTCTCCTTTTGCCCTTCCCCCTGCCTCCTTTAAAAAAAAGAAGAAAATATGCCATCCAGAAATCCAGAAATTTTAGACTGAGCCATTGATAGTTTGGCCTATATTGCTACATTTAATTTTGCTGTTCAAACAACAGGGAAAGATAGGAAAAGGTTAAATATACTTTATAGCTTTGTTTACATAATAGCTTAGTAGAGCATGCGAATATTATTCATGGCATGGTATAATAGAAACTTTTTTTCCAGTATGACTGTAGGAAAAAATGTACTTTAAAATGTATTTATTTATAAATCATCAGAATACTCCAGTAGGAATATGCACTATTTTAAGTGTTGAAGTATGAACTCATGTGAGATCCTTTGTTTTAGGAGGTATTTTTAAGTATTCAACCAACCATGGCATATTTGCCCCCCAAAATAAAAATCACTGCTTTACTTCTCATTTTTAAAGTTTTTGGGGGGGGGGCTCTTTAAGATGGAAACTCATTTTAAAATAGAGTTGATTTTGAAATATCAGTCATTTGATTCGATTTCTTTATTTGCAGTTTTATCTTTTGCTTTATTTAGCCTTTCAAAGAAATACCTTTTGAGTTGGCAAGGTAGGGAAGAGCCCTTATCTCATCAGCAGTCCTGTTTACCTACTTCTGTTGTAGGCTGGCTTCCTGCCTTTCTGAAATTGCATGGACCAATATCTGATTGTGTTTAACAAATACATAGGACATGAGCCGTTTCAGAACTCATTTCACAATATCCAGAAATTCTTTCTTTTCGGCGACAATAGTAAAATTGCTGTATAGTATTTTAAACATCCACTTTTGGCAGAAGACTCCCTTTCTCTGCCACTTTATTTTTATAAGTTATGGATATCTTGTTCCCATCGAACCCATTCATTCTGTCCCCTCCAGAAGAACGTCTGTCATCGTCTCTTATTTCTGCTCTGGTTTAAGTTTTCTAAGTAGACTGTGATACCAACAGACTGTCTGTTACCAAAGAAATTCTTGGTTTTTTGGATGCTTCTGCCAGAGGACTTAGAACATTGTGGAACCAACACATGTCAAGGGTTAGTTGACATATTCGTGGTGGCATTGAGAGGCCTGTGGCCAAAAGGTGTTTTCTTTTCTGGGGCAGCTTTGCAGAGCTTTCCTATGGCTGCATTGGGTCCCTTGTGCCCTCTGTCTGCATTTCCTGTCCACTTGCAGAACCTGATTGTCCTCCCCTCACCCATTTTGTGATCTTCTCTAGAATTTTATAATAAACTTCATTTTTCAGTAGACATGATGAATTTTTGCTGTTGATCGCTAAAAAAATCCCTGATTAATGCTCTGTCTTTCTAGAAGTTTTTCTGGACATCTCCATCTATACATATATAAATACACTGTTTCTATAATGGGAATATCATGGTCTGTAACTTGGATTTTTTTCTTTAACAGTAATTTCTGGATGTATTGTCATGTCAGAATTATAGTTAGGTCTAATGGTAGATGTTTCTTCTCAGAAAATGAAAACATGCTTAATTTCTACTAGATACTCTATTAGATCTTAGTTTGATAGGTTGGGGTAAAGTTTGCTTTTCTCAGCTGGTTCCTTTTTTTTTTTTTTTTTTGGAGATTTATTATTTTAGAGCAAGAGAGAGTGCTCGAGTCGGGGGAGGGGCAAAGGGAAAGGCGGAAAGAGAGAATCTCCAGTAGACTCCCTGCTGAGTGTAGACCCTGATGTGAGGCTCAATCTCACAACCCTGAGTTGACCTGAGCCTGAAACCAAGAGTCAGATGCTTAACTGGCTAAGCCACCCAGGCGCCCCATGACAGCATTTATATATATATATATTTTTAAAGATTTTATTTATTTATTTGGCAGAGAGAGAGATCACAAGTAGGCAGAGAGGCAGACAGAGGTGGGGGGGGGGAAGCAGGCTCCCCGCTGAGCAGAGAGCCTGAAGTGGGGCTCGATTCCAGGACCCTGAGATCATGACGAACGCAGAGGCTTAACACACTGAGCCACCCAGTCACCCCATGACAGCATTTTTAAACATTCTTTTAAGTCTTCCAATGGTTTGGAGGATAGAATCTTCTCATTTGTTGAACCTAATCCCAAACTTGTATAAAAAATAGACCAATGAGGGGGCGCCTGGGTGGCTCAGTGGTTAAGCCTCTGCATTCAGCTCGGGTCATGATCCCAGGGTCCTGGGATCGAGCCCCACATCGGGCTCTCTGCTCAGTGGGGAGCCCGCTTCCCCCTCTCTCTCTGCCTGACTCTCTGCCTGCTTGTGATCTCTGACTATCAAATAAATAAAAAAAAATTAAAAAAAAATAGACCAATGAAACTATAGGATGAAAACCAAAGATTTTTAAAAATCCAATACTGATTTTACAGTAGTAATTTTTACCCTTTTTCAGGTCATTAATTTTACTGAGAACCATAGACTCTTCCACTAAATGCACTGCATTCGTTATCTTTTGTGTAACAAATTACCCTAAAATTGGTAGTTTAAAATAACAGAATTTATTTTCTCTCCATTTCTTTGGGTGAGTTGTTGAAGAGCAGCTTAGCTGGGTGGTTCTTCCTTACGATCTCACAAGGTCACAGTAAAGATATTGGCCACAGTTGCAGTCAACTGAAGTCTTGACCGGGGCTGGAAGGTTTCTTCCAAGGTGGCTCGCTCACATGGCTCTTGGCAGGAGGCCTCGGTTCCTCAGTGTGCACGTCATCATGACATAGCACCTGGCTGCCCCGGAGTCAGCATCTGAGAGAGAGGAGAAAGCTAGTTGCAGAGGTGACGCACCATCACTTCTGCTGAATTTTATTTGTTGTAAGTCACTGAATCCAGTTCATACTCAGACGGAGGGAAATTAAGTTCCACTTCTTGAAGGGAGGAGTATCAAATAATTGATATACATGTACACAAATATGTATATTATTTTTTTAAAGACTTTCTTTTTTTTTCAAGATTTTATTTATTTGCGAGAGAGTAAAAGCATGAGCGGGAGGCAAAGGGAGAAGCAGATGCCCCACTGAGGAGGGACCCCAATGCGGGGCTAGATCCCAGGACCCTGAGATCATGACCTGAGCCGAAGGCAGACGCTTAACTGACTGGGTCACCCAGGTGCCCCAAGACTTTTTTTTTTTTAAAGATTTTATTTTATTTATTTGACAGAGAGAGAGAGATCACAAGTAGGCAGAGAGGCAGGCAGAGAGAGAGGAGGAAGCAGGCTCCCTGCGGAGCAGAGAGCCCGACACGGGGCTGGATCTCAGGACCCTGAGATCATGACCTGAGCCGAAGGCAGCGGCTTAATCCACTGAGCCACCCAGGCGCCCCGCCCCAAGACTTTATATTTAAGTAATCTCTACACCTGATGTGGGGCTCGAACTTAGAACTCCAAGATCACAAGTCGCATACTCAAGGCGGCTAGGTGTCTCAGTCGGTTAAGCGTCTGCCTTTAGCTTAGGTCATGATCACGGGGTCCTGGGATTGAGCCCCATGTTGGGCTCCCTGCGCAGTGGGGAGCCTGCTTCTCCCTCTGCCCTCACCCCGCCAGTGCTCTCTCTCTCTCTCAAATAAATAAAATACTTAAAAAAGAGTTGCACGCTCTACAGGCCGAGCCAACCAGGCACCCTGGTAGATGTTTTGAAACCACTACCTGTGTACCTGCATCGAGTTCAGAATGTTTATGGATTTTTTTGATTCATGCATGGGCATCAGGTTGAGAATTGCAGTTTTGTATTGCGCTGGTTATTTTTCGAGCTTTGAGTCAGAAAATATTCTGAGGAATTCTAGATGCAGCTGTTCCTTCACAAATGTCTTTATGCACTCAACATTTATTTATTGTACAAATATTGCCCACATGTTATTTTCTCTTCACAATGGAGTGAAAGTAGCGTTTTTGACACATGAACTTACTCAAGTTTCTTCCTTGCTTTGATGCTCAGTCACTTCAGTGGTTCCCATTGCCCACAAGATAGAAAGTTTAAAATCCTCGCCATATCCTACAAGCAGCATGACCCCTGGGCCAGGTTTGCCTGATAGAGTCCTGATAGAGCATAATTATCGACAGTACTCTGACTGCCAAGACGACCCTGGATGAGTATCAAGATGAGTTGATGGGGGGTGCCTGGGTGGCTCAGTGGGTTAAAGCCTCTGCCTTCGGCTCAGGTCATGATCCCAGAGTCCTGGGATTGAGCCCCGCATCGGGCTCTCTGCTCCGCGGGGAGCCTGCTTCCTCCTCTCTCTCTGCCTGCCTCTCTGCCTAGTTGTGATTTCTCTCTGTCAAATAAATTAAAAAAAAAAAAAAAAAAAAAAAAAGATGAGTTGATGGGAGGGGTGCCTGGGTGGCTCAGTGGTTTAGGCCGCTGCCTTCAGCTCAGGTCATGATCTCAGGGTCCTGGGATCGAGTCCCGCATCGGGCTCTCTGCTCCGCGGGGAGCCTGCTTCCCTCTCACTCTCTCTCTGCCTGCTTGTGATCTTTCTCTGTCAAATAAATAAATAAATAATCTTTAAAAAAAAAAAAAAAAAGATGAGTTGATGGGACAGTGTGAGATCCAGGACTGGGTGTGGGACCAGGATACAGAAATAGCTGTAATGGACAAAACAGACAACTGACCAAGTCGAATCTGCAAAGTGCACTAGATAACTGATTCATCAATTTTCCTTCCCCAATTCGATCACTATTTATGGAAGAGACTATAGGGACAAGATGTCTCTGACTTTCTCGCCAATGATTCAGAAAAAAAAAAAACAAACCAACAAACCCATTTATATATAAATGTAGAGAGAAAGAAGAATGAAGCAAATAGAGCAAAAAAACAAATAGTAAATTGAGAAAGGACACATGGCGCTTCTCTGAACTACTCTCACAACATCTCATTGTTTGAAATGATATGAAAATGAAAACTTAGGAAATAATATGTAAAAGGCTGAAAAAGCTAGTGCTCCAGTTTCGAGATGGAATGATACAGTTAACCAACCCACGACTCCTTTGTGTCCTCTGGCTCTGCTTGGCCCTCCGGTCTCCCACTCTGCTGTCCACCTCACTCAATAAGCATCGGCTGTTCTGCCCTTTATTCATGGCTTGAGCATGCCATGCTCTTTGCCTCACATGCATGTGCATACCCATTGCTGGGCTTCTTTTCCCATTTCATCTAGTGTACTCCTATTCATCCTTCAAAACTCAGTTCAAGGGTATGTGGCTGGCTCAGTAGAGCATGTGACTCTTGATCTTGGAGTTATAAGTTCAAACCCCAGCTAGGGTATAGAGATTACTTAAAAATAAAATCCTAAAAAAAAAAATGGGGGGGGGTGCCTGGATGGCTCAGTCGTTAAGCATCTGCCTTTGGCTCAGGTCCTGGTATCAGGTGCCACATCAGGCTCTCTTCTCAGTGGGAAGCATGCTTCTCCCTCTCCCCCTGCCTCTGCTTGTGTTCCCTCTCTCACTGAGAGTCTGTCTCTGTCAAAATCTTAAAACAACAATAACAACAACAAAAAACGAACCCCACAATTCAATCAGTAATTCCCATAGGGAAACTTCCTGTAACCATTTAGACAAGATCAGGGGTCGGTGTTCTAGACACTCAAGCATCTTGTACCATATATTTACACTTTCTTTATATAGCACTGCATTCTTTTTTTTTTTTTTAAGATTTTATTTATTTATTGACAGAGATCACAACTAGGCAGAGAGACAGGCAGAAAGGAGGAAGCAGGCTCTCCGCTGAGCAGAGAGCCTGATGAGGGGGGCTTGATCCCAGGACCTTGGGATCATGACCTGAGCTGAAGGCAGAGGCTTAACCCACTGAGCCACCCAGGTGCCCCAGCACTTCATTCTTGATTAGATTTATTGACGCTCCTGTGTGCTGAGCATTCTGTTAGCTATTGAGGACACCAAGGTAAGCAAATATAGTCCTTATCTTACAGAGCTTAGGAGCTAGTAGGAGACAGATAGAATCTATGTAAAATTACAAGTGACAAATGCTACAAAGAGGGTA
This sequence comes from Meles meles, assembly GCF_922984935.1. Lineage (NCBI taxonomy): Eukaryota > Metazoa > Chordata > Mammalia > Carnivora > Mustelidae > Meles > Meles meles. Next base: position 32,834,452 of record NC_060084.1, on the reverse strand, counting down.
GCTGAAGCTATGAGGCCACAGTGGAGACCAGGAAAGACTTCAGAGAAGTGATAGAAGCAGTTAACTAGGAGAAGAAGCAGGACAGATCATTTCCAGGAGGAAAGAATATCATATACAAAGATCCTGGGGCCAGAGATAGTAAGACAAAGATGAGGGACCAATAGCTCCTGTGTGCTGGGTGTTCATTGCAAGGTGTGATCAGTGAGGCAGGTGGGGGCCAGACCACCAGGGTTTTTTAAGATGTTATGTCTTTATCCTGCAAGCAATGGGAAAATGAAGTCCCTTAATTGTTTTTTAATAGGGAGGGATAGAGAGGAGGGATGATATGATCAGACGAAAATTTTGGAGACCTCTGCTGTTGGAGGTAAGCCAAAGGAGAAGCAGGTGGACCAGCCAGGAGGTCACTGGGGTGGTTTGGGAGATAGATGGTGTTGGTTCTGATCAGTGTGGTGTTGATAAAGTAAAAAGATACAAAAGCAGGTGATGGGTTCGACACGGGGGAAAACAGCAAGATGGAGGGAAGCGTCAGGGTTGAGTCAGGTTTCTGGCTTACATAAGTTGTTGGATGGTGTTACCATTTACCAAAATAGGAAACACCAGAAGAGGAGCAGGCGGTGGGGTGTGTGTGTGGGGGTCTGATGAGTTTTTGATTTGTTAAGTATCAGATAAGTTGTTTTTGAGTGCAAACAACAGAAAATGTGGATCCACCGTCTTAAATTGTAATGAACTTACTACCTCACATAAGATCTGGTGAGAGGGCTGGTTGATTCAGCAGCCCAGTGGTATCAAATATCCCATCTTGGGGCCCCTGAGTGGCTCAGTGGATTAAAGCCTCTGCCTTCGGCTCAGGTAGTGATCTCGGTCCTGGGATCGAGCCCCGCATCAGGCTCTCTGCTCAAGCAGGGAGACTGCTCCCCCACCCCGCCCTGCCTGCCACTCTGCCTGCTTGTGATCTCTGTCTGTCAAATAAATAAATAAAATCTTAAGAAAAAAAATCCCATTTCTACCCACATTTTTGCTCTGTCTTCTTCAGAACACGGACTAGCTTCCTTTTGTGGTTGGAAGATGTCTAGAGACATTAGGGTCCAGAGCCAGAAAGAGGACTTTCTCCTCCTCTCTCTCTCTCTCTCTTTTTAAATATTTATTATTTCTTTGTGAGAGAGAGAGAGAGAGCACAAGTGGGAGCAGTGGCAGTGGGAGAGGGAGAAGCAGACTCCCTGCCGGGCAGAGAGCCCCACATGGGGCTCGATCCCAGGACCCTGCGGATCATGACTTGAGCCAAAGGTAGACACTTAACCGACTGAGCCACCCAGGCACTCTCCTCTTCTGTCTCTTTAGGAGCTGAATACGTGTCCCAGAAGCCCTCACAGCATATCTCTCTGTACCAGTCATAGTATTTAATGTTATATGCTACAACAATCTCAGTGACCAAGTGACTTAACACAATAAAAATTTATTTCTCACTCCCATCACAGTTCCATGCAAGTTAGGTGGCTCTCTTGAGGATCTAGGATCCTTCTTTTACATGATTCCGTGATATTGGAGTCCAGTCCTTTTAGCCTCATGGGTGAGTGGAAGAGAGAGACCCAAAGATCTCACTTGAAATTTTAGGGCAAAGCTCCAAAGTGGCAACTCTTATTTCTGCCCACATTCCATTGGCCAAAACTGGTTCCCACACTACCCTCACAGCATAAGAGGCTGGGGAATGTAGTCTTAGTCTGTGCCCCAAAAGAGGAGCTGGGGTCGGTCACCATGCAACCAGTCTGCTGTATCCTCACATTATCAGCGGCCAGAATTAGGTCAAGTACCTTCCTTCTGCCACTGGTAAGGGGAATGGAATTACCGGGATTGGCTTCTATTAGTCATATCTGTGTGAGTCTAGATTTTCCTTCCATACTTCAATCATAACAACATATTGCAACAGATTGAAGGCAAAAACAGCACTACTGGGGCCATCTTGCCGCCACAGAAGGGAGCTCACCACCCCCTTCATTGGATTTTTTATGACATAAAGTCATTACGGTTTAAACCAGTTGATTCACATTTTCTGTTATTTGTACAGAATGGACGTGGAAACTGTATGACCCTCTTAATAGATGCAGAAACAGCATGTGACAAAAATCCAACATTCTTAGCAAACTAGGAATAGAAAGAGATTTGTTCAAACTTTTAAAGAATGTCTACAAAAAAACCTATAGCTCACATTGTACTTAATGGTGAAATACTGAATTGTTTTTGCTTAAGATCAGAAGCGTGGCAAGGATTTCCAGTCTGACGACTTTTACCCGGTATCATATTGGAATTCCTAGCCAGTGTAATAAAGTAAAAAAAAAAAAAAAAGTAAAAGACATAACATATGTACCAGAAAGGAAAAAGTGAGACTGACTTTATTTGCAGCTGTTACGTATGTAGAAAGTCCTTAAAAGCATACAAAAAGGCTACTAGGATTAGTAAATTTAGCACGATCACAGGATTCCAGATCCTTATACCAAAGTCAGTTATATTTCTATATATTAGCCATGAAGAATCCAAAAAGAAATTCAGATAACCATCATATTATGTTAGCATCCAAAAATGTACGTAGGAATAAATTTAGAGAAGATACCCAGTATACGGGTGCCTGGGTGGCTTAGTTGATTAAGTGGCTGGCTCTTGATTTCTTAATTTGGGCTCAGGTCATGATCTCAGGGTCCTGGGATCAGCATCTCAATCACCCCCCACTCCTGCACCACAGCCTAGTTTTGGGCTCTGTGCTCAGTGGGGAGTCTGCTTTTCGATTTTCTCTCTCCCTCTGCCCCTCTGCCCCACTTTCTGAAATAAATAAGTCTCAAAAAAAATAATACAGTACATTACATTGAAAACTACAAAACATTGTTCAGAGAAATTAAAACCTACATGAATACACCATGTGCATGGATTGGAAGATGACATTTCTCCCTAAATTGGTCTATAGATTCAAGGCAATTCCAATTAAAATCTCAGCAAGTGTTTCTGTAGAAATTGATAAGCTGAGTCTAAAATTTATGTGGCGGGGCACCTGGGTGGCTCAGTGGGTTAAAGCCTCTGCCTTCGGCTCAGGTCATGATCCCAGGGTACTGGGATCGAGCCCCGAATCAGGTTCTCTGCCCAGTGGGGAGCCTGCTTCTTCCCCCTCCCCTGCCTGCCTCTCTGCCTACTTGTGATCTCTGTCTGTCAAATAAATAAATAAAATCTTAAAAAAAAATAAAATTTATGTGGAAATGCAAAGGATTTAGAATATCCAAAACAGCCTTTTATTTCATTTATTTTTAAGATTGTATTTCTTTGTCAGAGAGAGGGAGAGAGAGAGAGAGCACAAGCAGTGGGAGCAGCAGAGGGAGAGGGAGAATCAGGCTTGCTGCTTAGCCAAGGAGCCCAGTGCAGGTCAGTCCTGGGATCGTGACCTGAACCGAAGGCAGATGCTTAACTGACTGAGCCACCCAGGCATCCTCAAAACAGCATTCTGAAAAGTGAACAAATTTGGAGAATTTATACAACCTGATTTTTTTTTTATACAACCTGATTTTAAAACTTACTATAAAACTATAGTTATTGAGGCAAGACATAGAGATCAGAAGAACAAAATTGAAAGTCCAGAAATAGACCCATAATTATATGGCCAATTGCTCTTCCACTGAGTTGCCAAATTAATTCAATAAAGAAATACGGTCTGTTTATTAAATGTACTAGTATAACAGATACCTATGTAGAAAGAGATATGTTCAAGAGTCAAGGTTTAATAAAACTTAATATTTTTACTAATTCATCAAGTGCATTTTTTAAAAATTTCTGTATACTTAAACATACAGCATCAAGCACATTTTTGGTTTTTTGTTTTTTTTTTTTAGATTTATTTATTAGGGACACTTGGGTGGCTCAGTCATTAAGTGTCTGCCTTCAGCTCAGGTTATGATCCTGGGGTCCTGGGATGGAGCTCCGCATTGGGCTCCCTGCTCAGTGGGGAGCCTGCTTCTCCCTCTCCCACTCCCCCTGCTTGTGTTCCCTCTCTCGAGTGCATAAGCAGGGAGAGGGACAGAGGGGGAGAGAGAAGCAGGCTCTCTGCTGAGCAGTGAGCCGGATGTGGGGCTCTATCCTAGGACTCTGGAATCACTACCCAAGCTGAAGGCAGCTGCTTAAGCAGCTGAGCCACCTAGGTGCCCCAAGATTTACTTATTTGAGAGAGAGAGAGAGTGGGGTCAGAGAGGCAGACCCTGCTGAGCAGTTGCAGGGATCCGATGCAGGGCTCGATCCCAGGATCCTGGGATCATAACCTGAGCCAAAGGCAGATGCTTAACCAACTGAGCCACCCAGGCGTCCCCATCAAGCACCTTCTTAAGTGCAGCTCTTTTTTCTTTAAGTGGGTGATAGGGACGAATACAATAACTATTGGTACAGTTTGGTGTCAGTGCCTTGATTCATAGGAACCATCGGCAGTTTGATGAGCCATTGCTTTTGTGCCCACAGGCAATGTGTCAACACAGCGGAAAAAAGCAAGTCACATTTTAGTATTATTACAAAAATAGTTTTGACCTTGTGGGACCCCCAAAGGGATATGTGGAACTCATTTTGGGAACTACTTGTCTAGAAAGAAGTAAAAAGAGAATGGAGGGAGGAGTGAGACCAAGCCTTGGAGAAATCTAGTATTTGGTGGCCTGGTTGGAGGGTGAACCTGAAGGGAAACACAGAAGGAATGACCCTGGGAGGTCGGAGAAAATCCAGAAAAATGAAAGGTCAGGGAATGCTTTCAGAAGGTGGATGGAGCCAGTCGTGTGGAAATCGGGTTAAGATCCGCTAAGAAGAGACATGAAGAAGGTCCACTGGTTTAGGGACATGGATAAGAGTGTGCGAGGTGGGGACGGAAGCTGCCAGGGAGAGAGACTTTGGGGGGATTTGTCAAGGGCAAAAAGAGACAAGAGCAGCTGAGGGATGGAGTTAGGGTTAGGGTTGCTCATTTACTCTCAGCGAACAGATGAGTGATTGAGTGATGCCTTCAATGTGGAGAAGAGAACAAAAGAATATCCCAGGAGTGCACCTGGTTTAGAGCTTCCGGAACTAATCAAATAATGGTCTATTTCTTGAGATGGGAAAGTCAGGACCAAGCTAGGTGGAACATACCTATAGTTTGAGTTGAGGAAGCATTTCCCTAAGAAATTCTAATTTCTTTTTTAAAGATATTTGTTGTTGTTTTTTTTTTTTTCCCTCCTATACCTTGAAGCCCATTTACTATTTCTGTTGGTAAGAAGCATTGAGAGTTTCTAGGTCTTGGGTCTTGGGCTTTTTATCTTGTCCCTTTTTCCAGTTAAAAGTTCACCTTCATTAAAAAAAAAAAAAAAAATCACCTTACAGGGCACCTGGGTGGCTTGGTCAGTTAACCGTCTGCCTTCAGCTCAGGTCATGATCCCAGGTTCTCAGGAACCTGCTTCTCTCTCTGCCCTTCCTTACCCCTGGTCATACTCTCTCTCCCACTCTGTCTCAAACAAATAAGTAAAATCTTTTTTTTTTTTTTTTTTTTTTAGATTTTTCGTTTTATTTATTTGAGAGAGAGAGAACACAAGTGGGGGGGAGCATCAGGAGAGAGAGAAGCAGACTTCCCACTGAGCAGGGAGCCTGTTGTGGGTCCCGATCCCAAGACCCTGAGATCATGACCTGAGCAGAAGGCAGATGCTTTAACTGACAGCCACCCAGGTACCCCTAAATAAAATCTTTAAAAAAGTAAATAAATAAAAAAACAAGTTCACCTTAGTTTTACTCTCTAACCCCCCCAAAAATGTAATGTCTTTATGTAGTAGAAGATTCTCAAATTTTGCCCTATTGGAAAAATTTATATCTTTAATTGAAACTATTCTGGCCCACTTAACTGAGCATTTTCTTATTTTAATGAACAGAATTAACTTGAGTTATCCTTTTTCTATGTAGAGTGAGAAATTATAAGCAAGTGGTTTCCAGTATTTGCTTAAGTATATTTTTATCCTCCCTAATCTTATATAGGAATCCTAATTTTGAGAACACAGCTGCCCTAAAATTTTAACATTTTCAGTGATGTATGCCTGTCCATAAAAAGAACAAATTCTTTTTGAATAAAGGAGCTTCTTTAATTTCTTCCATTTAGTATGAAATCAGGAAAAACACTTTGCTACTCTCATTTGTAGGGACCAATTTCTTGAGTTTATTTAACAGAAAAGACAAAGTCATTCAAGTAAAACAGGAAGGAATGAAGATTTTTAAATTTTTTAAAAATTTTTTAAAAGATTTTATTTGTCAGAGAGAGATCACAAGCAGGCAGAGAGGCAGGCAGAGGTGGAGGGAGAAGCAGGCTCCCGGCTGAGCAGAGAGCCTGATGCAGGAGCTTAATCCCAGGACCCTGGGACCATTACCTGAGCCGAAGGCCGATGCTTAACTGACTGAGCCACCCAAGCATCCTGAAATAAAGATTTTTCACAGTAAACGTTGTTAATAGGAATAGGGGGTCATTTTTAGGGCCATTAGATTTTTATTTTATTTATTTTTTTTTAATTTTTTTCTCTCTTAATGAGAACTTTTTTGTTTTTTAAATAATTTATTTTTCATTATTTATTTGACAGGCAGAGATCACAAGTAGGCAGAGAGGCAGGTAGAGAGAGAGGAGGAAGCAGGCTCCCCACCGAGCAGAGAGCCTGATGTGGGGCTCGATCCCAGGACCCTAGGATCATGACCTGAACTGAAGGCAGAGGCTTTAGCCCACTGAGCCCCCCAGGCGCCCTGTGCCGTCAGATTTTAAATTGCAGACAGTGGAACGGGTATAGGACATAGAGCCAAAATGATTTCACAAAGCTATTTGAAATAGTTGCCTGCCTTTTTTTCCCTTCTTATTTAAAAGATTAGTGTACAAAGTCAGAAAATGTTTAAAATCACATTTTTTAAAAGATTTTATTAATTTAGTGGTAGCGCAAGTAGGAGGACAGGTAGAAGGAGAGAGAGAACTTCATGTGGACTCCACGCTAAGCCCTCCGATGTAGGGCTTGATCTCACGCCAAAATCAAGAGTTGGACGCTCAACTGACTGAGCTTCCTGGGGTCCCCCATAAAATTGTCACAGTCTTTTTTTTTTAAAATTATTTATTTATTTTTAAAGGTTGTATTTTATTTATTTGTCGGAGACAGAGAGACAAGAGAACACAAGTAGAGAGAGCAGCAGGCAGAGGGGGAAGCAGGCTCTCTGCTGAGCAGGGAGCCCGATGTGGGACTCAATCCCAGGACCGTGAGATCATGACCTGCACCAAAGCAGATGCTTAACTCATTGAGCCATTCAGGCGTCCCTGTCACACTCTTTAAAACATTACACACTCCAATGAAATTGACTATATTATGCAATTATTTCCATTAAAATTTGCACATGAATTTAATGCTTTTCACATTATGATAATATAGCCTGATGGGGCACCTTGGTGGCTCAGTGGATTAAGCCCTGCCTTGGGCTCAGGTCATGATCTCAGGGTCCTGGGATCTAGCCCTACATCAAGCTCTCTGCTCAGCAGGGAGCCTGCTCCCCACCCCCACTTCTTGCTGCTCTGCCTACTTGTGATCTCTCTATCAAATGAATAAATAAAATCTTTAAAAAAAATGGAAAGAAAGGAAAAAAAAATAGCCTGATAAGCTATCTCTTTCCCCCCAGTTTAAAGCCATGTGGAAGATAAAGAACTTATTCCCTTTTGGTCTTTCACCTTGAATTATAAGGTAAAGTAAGTTCTGCAAAATTCAAAACATGACATTTTCCATTGCTCTAATTTTTTAACAATTTTTTAAAACTTTTATTTATTTATTTGACACAGAGAGAGAGATAGTGAGAGACAGAGCCCAAGCAGGGGAAGTGGCATGCAGGCAGAGGAGAGGGAGAAGCAGGCTCCCCGCTGAGCGAGGAGCCCAATGTGGGGCTTGATTCCAGGACCCCGGGACCATGACCAGAGCCGAAGGCAGGCACTTAACTGACTGAACCACCCAGGCGCCCCTTCCATTGCTCTATTAAAAGAAGTTTTGAGGCACCTGGGTGGCTTAGTCAGTCAGGTCATGATTTCAGGGTCTGGGAGTCAGGCTCCCTGCTCAGCGGGGAGCCTGCTTCTCTCTCCCTCCTGCCAGAAAAGTCCATGAAAAGTTTTTGTGTCTTCCCTTTCCTCCCCGAAAAAGTACCCCTACTGGTTTTGCATGTGTCCTTCTGGCAATGCTCTTTGCATAACAAAGCACATATATGTGTTCTTCTCCCATCTGGGATGCAAATGATCATTTACTCTCTGTACTGTTCCATACCTTGATGTTGGTAGTTAATATCTTAGGAGTCTTTCCATACCAACATGTGCAGAACTACCCCCATTCTCTTCACCAACTCCATAGAATTCCATTGAAGGGCTGGAACCATAATTTGATTCATCTTCCCCTAGAGAGGGAGGCAATCTATCCAGCTCCAGAGATTAGACGCTGGAGCCAGAGAGTGCGGGTTCAAATCCCGATGTTCCCCCTTCCTCACTGCGTAAATTTGGACAAATGACTTAATTTCTATGCCTCGGTTTTCGTATCTGAAAAAGGGAATCATGAATAATGACCATGCCACTGGGTAGGTGTATTGTTGAGTCTTAACGTGAGTTAATGTTTGTGAGACACACGGATGTTTCTTACGTAAACAGTTGTCTAGATTGTTGCTAGTCTTTTTCTGCTACAGGCAATGCTGAATATTTGAGTGACTGTGCACAAGACCCTAGCTAGAGTCTGAATCACTAAAGGGTAAAAAGGAAGAAAAAAAATATATATATATCCCCTTTCTCTGCTGTATTTTTCTTCTTTTGGTACTTAACACCATTTGACATATACATTTAGAACATTGTATTTTTAATTCCATAAATTGGCCCAGATTTCTTCTCTTAACATTTGGAAAGAAAGATGACAACCAGAAACCTGAGAAACCTCCTGCATTCTAGATTTTTGAAGAGGGCTTTTGAAAGAACCGGGCATCTGTAGTGCTCACCATGCTCTTTCCTGCGGGAGATGACAGGTGAGGGACTCACTGTGTGTGGGAGGTGTGTATGTGTGTGGGGCAGAGAGGGGGGCTTGCAGAGTCCCTGCTGACAATGGAGGACCTGTGAGTGTCTGTGACACGTGTAATGACATGCACAGCCCAATAAATTCTGGGGGGAAAAGAAGAAATGCCATTCATTGTATTGTAAGTTTCAGGACGAAAGATGTGGCAATCTCCCCTCATTCTCACCACTTCAGTGCATGTCAGCCGGACTTCCAGCTGCCAATCCCCGAATTTCCTTGCCTGAGGACTCTCTTTGACCCCTAGGTCCCCATTGGCCCTAGCATGACAGCTCAGAAGTATAAGGAATGGATGAAATGACCCTGCAACCCCACCCCGCCAAAATCCCTCCCTCAACGACTGACAGGAAGAAGAAATAGGAAGAAATACCCAGCTCTCTTACCCCATCCATGGGGAGCCTCTGGGGTCCCAGAGTTCTCCAACAGGATTAAGTCTTAGTTACTCACGCTGGGACCCTGCTTGAAAACAAACCTTTGTTGCTGCCCTCCCCTCTGTATCTGATTTCCCCTCCCCCCACTGGCATCTCCTGGGATCGCTGACATAAACTGCTTGCCCTTGACACCTTGGCTCCGTGTCTGCTTCCCGGAGAATCCAAAGCAACACAAGACGTATTAGAGTTGTGTTTTGGGAAGGGGGGTGGGATTGTGCATGTGTGTAAGATTGGTAAATTCATAACTTTATATTCTGGGTGTATAATAGCTCTGTGCATTAGCCATACTGGTGGAATACTGTTAGTTAATGGGCAAGGTGATTGTCTTCAATTTCTTGCCTTAGGATAGAAGAGAATTCTAATTTCCATTTATCAAACCAATTTCCTTCTGCAGATATCAAAAATTGCTTAAGTCAGTTTACCTGTCTATTTAGGAGAAATTAATTTGATGCTAGATTAAATGATATTTCGGTCTACTCAGGATCAGAACAATACGGTTGTTTGAACTGGGAAAATGACGTGTTAAAAAATTTCTAGTGGGAATATACGATGGCGCTCCCCCCTGTAAGAAATATCCCCCCCCCCTTGAGATCATGACCTGATGGTGTAACCCTGCCGGTTACACGGGAAGTGAATTCAAGAGGGATGTCTTTCACCCTAAAACTCAAAACCCGCAGATGCCCGGGCATCTTCAAGGCCAAGTTTCAAGATCTAATCTGTGGGTGTGTGGATGGAAATTCTTGCCGAAACACGTGTGAAAGTGCAGCTGATAAGGGAATTGCTAAATTCTTACTGAAGAGGAATGAGATGAAATGAGATACTGGAAAATCAGAGCAATACACCTTGCTTTGAAAAACAATGTATTCATTTAGGAGCTACAACAGGCATTTAAATATATATATATAAGAACTCTCTTACCAAACTGTGCCCCCATTTCTATCTGCGGAGGGGGATCACCTTGATGAATGCTTGGATAGGTCTGGGGGGTTAATTTAAAAAGTAGAAATAGAGGGGCGCCTGGGTGGCTCAGTGGGTAAAAGCCTCTGCCTTTGGCTTGGGTCATGATCCCAGGATCCTGGGATCGAGCCCTGCGTTGAGCTCTCTGCTCAGCGGGGAGCCTGCTTCCCTTCCTCTCTCTCCACCTGCCTCTTTGCCTGCTTGTGATCTCTGTCTGTCAAATAAATTAAAAAAAAAAAGTAGAAATAGAGTTGTTATCAGAAGACCTGCTTTTTAAAAAAAATTTCTTCTCTTTATTAAATTTTAAAATTTATTTTAAATTTATTTATTAAAAAAATTTTTAAATTAACATATAATGTATTTTTAGCCCCAGGGGTGCAGGTCTGTGAATCACCAGGTTTACACACTTCATAGCACTCACCATAGCACATACCTTCCCCAATTTCCATAATCCCACCACCCTCCCCCCCCCACCAACCCTCAGTTTGTTTTGTGAGATTAAGAGTCTCTTATGGTTTGTCTCCCTCTTGATCCCATCTTGTTTCATTTATTGTTTTCCTACCCCCCAACCCCCCCATGTTGCCTCTCAACTTCCCCCTATCAGGGAGATCATAGGATAACTGAGAAGACCTGCTTTTAAGAGGTAGAATGACATGAACTTTTCTGAAGATCTTGCTCAGAGCAGTGTTTATACCAGCAAAAGATTGCAAAGCACATAAATGTCCCTCTCACCACGGTGTGGCTAAGTCACTACGGTGTAGTTCCATGTGCAATTCTCTACAGAGTTAAAACAGGAGGCAAGTAGTTGCATAGACTAACCCTGAGAGATGTCTAAGATGGTGGAGTGAAAAGATAGTTACAGAAAAAAATGCACATCTATATTTCAGAAAGAAACTGATTTTATAAAGATACATATGTATGTGAATCTAAGTGTGTGTGTGTGTGTGTGTGTGTGTATGTATTGATTTTTTTTTTATTTTATTTATTTGACAGAGAGAAATCACAACTAGGCAGAGAGGCAGGCAGAGAGAGAGGAGGAAGCAGGCTCCCTGCAGAGCATAGAGCCCGATGTGGGGCTCGATCCCAGGACCCTGGGATCATGACCTGAGCTGAAGGCAGAGGCTTTAACCCACTGAGCCACCCAGGCGCCCCCGTATTGATTTTTTAAAGCAGATTTTATTTATTTGAGAGAGAGAGAGCACAAGCGGTGAGGAGGAGCAGAGGGAGAGGGAGAAGCAGACTCCATGCTGAGCGCAGAGCCCCACGCGGGGCTCACTCTCACGACCTCGAGATCATGACCTGAGCTGACGTCAGGAGTCCATCGCTCAACCGACTGAATCACCCGGGAGCCGCCGTGTATTGAATTTTTATTTGTCATCATCTCCCCAACTAGATAATAAGCTCTATAAAGAGACTAGTTCATTGCTATACAGCCACTTAGTAGTTCATTTTTTTCAATAGCTATTTTTATTTACTTTTGTGTGTATGTTCCTTTCTCTATGGTGAAATACACATAACATAGATTTAACCTTTTTAAAGTGTATCATCCAATGGCATCAAGGAAATTCACGCTGTTGTGCGTCCCCATCATCCATCGAAACTCTGTCCCCATTAAACATTACCTGCCTCCTCCCCACCTTCCCCTGCCCCTGGCAACTACCATTCTACTCTCCATCCCTATGAATTTAACTACTCCAGGTACCTCGTATAAGTGGAATCATATAGTTATATAATATTGGTGTGTTTTTGTGACTGGCTTATTTCATTTAACATCATGTCTTCAAGGTTCATTCATGTCTTAGCATGGATCAGAGTTTCCTTCCCTTTTTCTTTTTTTAAAGATTTATTTATTTATTTTAGAGAGGGGGGGGGAAAGAGAGAGCACAGTGGGAGGGGCAGAGGGAACAGAAGAGAATCCAAAGCAGGCTCCCCAGTGAGTGTGCAGCCGGTCACGGGCCTTAATCTCATGATCCTGAGATCATGATCTGAGCCAAAATCAAGAGTCAGATGCTTAACCAGCTGAGCCACCCAGGTGCCCCAGAGCTTCCTTCCTTTTTAAGGCAGAATATTATTCCACTGTGTGTGTGTGTGTGTGTGTGTGTGTGTGTGTGAATGTATATTTTCCCATATAACTATCTCAGTCTCTATCTATCTATAGAGAGATACATACCACATTTTGTTTATTGATTCACCTGTTGATGGACACTTGGGTTGCTTCTACCTCTTGGCTGTGAATTATGGTGCTATGAACACATACATGTATCATCAAATCTCTGATTGCATTTCTTTTGGGTAGATACCCAGAAATGGGATTGCAGGATCTATGGTAGTTCTATTTTTAATTTCTTGAGGAACTACCATACTGTTTTCCACAGCAGCTCAGCATCCTGTTCCCACCAGCAGTGCACAAAAGTTGCAATTTCTTCACATCCTTGACATTTTGTTATCTTCAGTGTTCTTTATAATAGTGATCCTAATGGGTGAGAACTGGTCAACAGTCATTTTTTTTTTAAGATTTATTTTTTTGACAGAGATTACAAGTAGGCAGAGAGGCAGGCAGAGAGAGAGAGAGGAGGAAGCAGGCTCCCTGCTGAGCAGAGAGCCCGATGTGGGGCTCGATCCCAGGACCCTGGGATCATGACCCGAGCCGAATGCAGAGGCTTTAACCCGCTGAGCCACCCAGGCGCCCCAACAGTCATTTTTTGAATGAACCAACAATATTGCTAAAATTAGAATAATTACTATTTATTGCATTGTCTAAGGATACTAGTGTTATCAAAGAAGGTTTATATGCTTTTGAGATATACTGTTTTCAATAGCAAGAACACTCTAGTGTCCATTTTCTATAAGACATCTAACAGGCCCTAAAGCAAAATATATTGTTAAATCCAAGTTACTATTTTAATTTAGATAATATAATGTCCATTGTCAATGTCCATTAATTCTAGAGATGTACTAAAAGATCTTTCAAGATCCTTTCCCATACTCTTTCCTTTATGGCATGAAATTAAATATTTACACAGGAAAAACCAACATTCATCCTCAAAAAATTACACATAGAATTACCCAACAAGCTAGCAATTTCACTCCCAGGTATATACCCAGAAGAACCGAAAACAGGTATTAAAAAACTTGTACATGAGAACGCCTGGGTGGCTCAGTTGGTTAGGTGTTTGCCTTTGGCTCAGGTCATGATCCCAGAGTGCTGGGATCCCAGGGTCATGATCCCAGAGTCCCACATCAGGCTCCCTGTTTGACGGGGAGTATGCTTCTCCCTCTCCCTCTGCCTGACACTCCCCCAGCTTGTGCTCTCTCTGTCTCTCTGACAAATAAATAAAATATTTAAAATTAAATAAATAAATAAAAACTTGTACACGAATGTTCTGAGCAGCATTATTCACAATAGCCCCAAGAAAACAACCCAAATGTTCATTAACGGATGAGTGAAAAAACTAAATGTGATCTATTCATACAGCCATAAAAAGGGTTACATGCTATAACACAGATGAACGTCAAATCTGGCTGACTCAGTTCGTAGAGTGAGACTCTTGATCTCAGGGTCCTGTGTTTAATCCCCAAGTTGGGCATGGAGACTACTTTAAAAAAGGGGGGGGGACTGGGTGGCTCAGTCAGTTGAGCATCTGACTCAGGTTTTGGCTCAGGTCGTGATTTCAGGGTCGTGATCTCAGGGTTGCGATCTTGGGGTCATGGGATCAGCCCCAGGTTCTGTGCTCGGCAGGGAGTCTGCTTGAGATTCTCACTCTCCCTCTCTCTCTGCCCCTCATTCACTCTCTCTCAAATAAATCTTTTTTTTTTTTAAAGATATTTATTTATTTGACAGAGAAAGAGAGCACAAGTTGCCAGAGAGGCAAGCAGAGGGAGAGAGGGAAGCAGGCTCCCTGCTGAGCAGAGAGCCCGATGTGGGGCTCGATCCCAGGACCCTGAGATCATGACCTGAGCCAAAGGCAAAGACCTAACCCACTGAGCCACCCAGGTGCCCCAAATAAATAAATCTTAAAAAAAAAAAAGGAAAATAAAACATTACCCTAAGCAGAAGAAGCTAGAAACAAAGCCCACATATTATATGATTCTCTTTCTATAAAACATCCCGATAGGTAAATCTGTAGAGACAGAAAGCAGATTGGTGGTTGTCAAGGGCTGTGGGAGAGGAGAATGCGGACTGAGCTGCCCACCTGGGGTGATGAAAATGTTTGCAACTCGATAGAGATGATCGTCTGGTAACACTGTGAAAGTGCTAAGTACTGCTAATCATACACTTTCCAATGGTTACAATGGTTAAGTTTTTGCTCTGTGAAATTTACCTCAACTTTTAAACAAAAGTAACATACCTCCACACAGCAGGGAGGGCGGGCTAAGTACAGACAGTGCGGAAGCCTGGAGGAAACAAATACTTCCTCTGTGCTCCCAGTCCACTCCTCTGAGCTAATGACTATCAATGGTTTTGTACAAACTGTTAGAGAAAATACTGGTACTTAAGCGTTGTTTTTTTTTTTTAATAGAAATTGGATCATATTCCACACACTGCTCTTCACCTTGCTTTTTCCACTTAATGATAACATTTTAGTGATTTCTCTATGTCAACACGTTTAGTTCTGGTTCATTCATTTTAATAAGTGCATAGTAGTATTTTACTGACCGAATGTACCTTAATTTGTGTAACTGTCTCCTCCTGGGTGGGTGCTTATGTTGGCTACTATAGACAAAGCGACTTTAAATACTTTTTTTTAAAAAGACGTTATTTATTTATTCGACAAAGAGAGAGAGACAGAGAGAAAGGGAACACAAGCAGAGGGAGTGGGAGGGGAAGCAGGCTTCCGGCTGAGCAGAGATTCCAATGTGGGGCTCAATCCCAGGACCCTGGGATAATGAACTAAGCCAAAGGCAGACACTTAACCATCTGAGCCACCCAGGTGCCCCTAGATATTCAAAAATCTTTGTGCACATACAAAATATGTGCACATACAAAATGCAGACATACAAAATAAATTTCTAGAGGTTGCTTTGCTGGGTGCTGTGGACCATATTTGTGAGCCTCCCTCTTGCATTCATAGTCTGAAGCTCTAACCCTCAATGTGATTCTATTTGGAGACAGGGCCCTTAGGGAAGTAATTAAGTAATTAAGGTTAAATGAGGTCATAGGGTAGAGCCCTAACTCAATATGACTGCTATTTTTTTTATAAAAGTATTTTAAAGATTCTATTTATGTATTTGACAGAGAGAGAGAGAAAGAGATCACAAATAGGCAGAGAGGCAGGCAAAGAGAGAGGGGGAAGCAGGCTCCCCGCTGTGCAGAGAGCCTGATGCGGGGGTTGGGTCCCAGGACTCTGAGATCATGACCTGAGCTGAAGGCAGAGGCTTAACCGTCTAAGCCAGCCAGGCGCCCCTATGACTGCTGTTCTTATAAGAAGGGGAAGAGACACCTGATTTCTCTTTCTGCATGTGCACATGTAAGCACACAGGAAAAAGATGCCACCTTCAAGCCAGGAAGAGAGGTTTCACCGGAAACCAAACTTGATTGCACCTTGATCTTGGACTTCTAGCCTCCAGAACAATGAGAATACGTTTCTGTTGTGGAAGTCACCGAGTCTGTGGCTTTCTGTTACGACAGCTGGAGCTGACTAATACACTGGGTCAAAGGATAAACACATAAATTTGATAGATAAGACCAAAATAGTCCTCCAAAGCTTTTTCTCTGCTTTAGCCTTCCATAGACCGTGAACAAGACTAGTTTCTCCCATTCCCTCACCAGCACTGGGTATCATTATACTGTTTCACACTTATCAGTCTGAGAAACACAGATTTTAGTGTATTATAATTCAAATGGACGCTTGGTGTTGAGATTTTTTCCAAATGTATGTGTGACTTTTAATGAGTGGATTTTTTATCTTCCTTCTCCATCCCTGAAAGACTCTTATTCCGTATTACATAAAAGCTGGTCCAAGGGGTGCCTGAGTGGCTCAGTGGGTTAAAGCCTCTGCCTCAGGTCATGATCACATGGTCCTGGGATCGAGCTCCACATTGGGCTCTCTGCTCAGTGGGAGACTGCTTCCCCACCTCTCTCTCTGCCTGCCTCTCTGCCCACTTGTGTTCTCTGTCAAATAAATAAATAAATAAAATCTTTAAAAAAAAAAAAGCTGGTCCAACTCCACAGGGACTTTTCAAGAAACTTTCTTTTTGTTTTCTTTTTCTTTTTAGGGGTGGGGGGCAGAGGCAGAGGGAGAGAGAGAATTTAAGCTGGCACCACGCCCAGCAAGGAGCCCAATGTGGGACTCAGTCTCACAATGCTGAGCCAAAATCAAGAGTCAGCCGCTTAACTGACTGAGCCACCCAGGTGCCCCTCAAGAAATTTTCTTGTGCACTTTCCATATTTTTGTGCTTCTTGCATATTTTATGAGTTGGAAGGGCTACAAAGGAATGAAAATAAGAGAACATTACTTTGGGGTCTCTCATACTTGATAGTAAGATATTTAATTCAAAGTGATTTGGGGAAATGAGCCTTGGGTGATACAGTATTCTAGATGAACATAGTCTTCTACTGTGGTCAACTTTTCTCAACAGCTTGGTTACAATAAAATGGATTTGAACAATTTTAGAACAGGGGTGCTTAGCACATGTGTCCACAGCACCATTATAAGTAGGGACAGGAGGGGATTGCACACTTTGTTCCTTGAAATCTGTTGAGCTAGATTCTCCCAGATCATTCTTCTTTCCTCCCTCTTACCAGTTGGAAGTCCAAAGATGTGCCACCAGGACACTCTGCTCTAGGGGGTCCCAGGTGCCCCATTTGAGTTATACATCCTTCTGGCCTGTCCTCCAGGTGCTTGCATTTCAGCCAGAGGGAAAAAGATTTGACCACGATGACATATATTAATTAGAAACACAGCACACAGCCACGGACCACTGGATTGTGACCAGGTCCCCTTACTTAATCCCCTCTGTGCCCCAGTATTAAATGACGGCGGAATGAATGAACGAATGTATGAATGAATAGCAAAGACTCCAACTGGTTAAGTATCCAAATGTTTCCTTGGAACGATGTTATTTTTGCCAAGAGGATGAGTTCCGCTTTTGATCTTCATAGGAGTCAAAAGTCATGACCTTGGAGCCATGGTGGCAAGATGTGTGCCTTGAACAGGTTCATCAAGCTGATGCAACCTTAGTGTCACCCGGGAGATTGTAACGTTTTACACACACACACACACACACACTCACACACACACCCCTAATTATGGTTTAAGAGGCTAAATAGAAATGCTATCTTCTAACTCACTGTTTTTTGGCCATCCATTCACAGATGCTGATTAATCATTGAACATTCATTGTGGTGTGTTTTCAGGTCCAGTTTTAGAACTTTGAACAAGGTCAATAATCTCGTGTTGCTGTGGTCATAGTCCCCCGCGATTACTGACGGTGAATAACGGAGTCTCTATTCTCTCCAGCCCTAGGAAGAACGACTTTCGCTGTATCTGAAATTTGTTATATAGACTAGTTTCGAAGCGGATTGGGGGCTACAAACTGGAAACTGTTCCACCAGCACGATGCCACGGTGTTTTTTTCCCAACTAGTACCCTCGGCAACTTCTCTTTGTGGCACACGCTATGTAGCCTCCCCGAGTCTGTGCTCTACTCTCTGACTTTTCCTTGCTGTGTAATGGCTGCAGTCCATTTGTCCTCAGCCTGCAGAATTTTCGTCAGCTCTTTTGTACATCTGCCAAACAGATACCAGATACAGAAATTGCCATTCACCATTTTGGCTGCACTTAAATTATTCAAATTTTCCTTGAATGAAATGCCTTTTGGGCTCAGATACACAATAAGGGAAACACTTGGCACCTTTTGTTGTGCATTTTACCTTAGAAAAAGTGCCTGTGGCTTGGCTTACACATGTCCAGAAATAAAATTTGCCTTTCTGCTTCCTTTTGAGGCAGTCCAAACATGATGTACCCGTTCCAAGCATATTTACTTCTGTTGGATAGCAATTCTCTCATTGAAGAGGCTTGCCACAAAACGTCTGGGAGGGGCGTGGGGTGGAAATGAGTGACAGACCAAGTGTTGCCTGGCCAGGTTGGGCAGAGTACCAACTAAGCACTTGAGCGTCGAAGGAGCATTTTGACTTTGGAAATCATTAAAAACGTGAAGTCACGGGGCGATTCGGTTCTGTTGTGTGTGGGTGGTATGGGTGGATGTGGATTTTAAGTATTTAAAACTTTGACACCAAGGAGAAAGCCCTGATTGGCCTCCGAATTGCCTTTGGGATCATTCTTCCCTTGTTTTGAAGAATAGCGTGTGAGCTCAGCTAAATGGTTCTATGGGCTGATCCTGTAAAGCCCACGAGGTCTGACAGCCTTCCTTCTTTCGTTCTTTCCCATATCCTCCTCCTAGCAGTTACCCTTCTGGGGGTGGTTGATTAATCTGTGGCTCCCACCCACACTCATTACCCAATAACTCAAATGGTTGCACGGCCATATCCTTATTGTTCTCATTTTTTGCAATATGCATAGGCCAAAAAATTTCCAAACCATGAAGTTCTACTTCCTTTTAGCTTAACAATTCTGTCTGTAACCCATTTCTTTCTTCTTGAATTTTACTCTAAGCAGTCAGGTGGAGCCAAGCTGCACCTTCAACCCTTTTTTCTTAGAAATCGCTTCAGTTAAATATACAATTTCAGGGGCGCTTGGGTGGCTCAGTGGGTTAAGCCGCTGCCTTTGGCTCAGGTCATGGTCTCAGGGTCCTGGGATGGAGCCCCGCCTTGGGCTCTCTGCTCGGCGGGAAGCCTGCTTCTCCCTCTCTCTCTGCCTGCCTCTCTGCCTACTTGTAATCTCTGTCTGTCAAATAAATAAATAAAATCTTTAAAAAAAAAATACAATTTCATTGACTACAATTTCTACCTTCCACAAAACACTAGAACTCCAGGACTCCAGATTCACGACCTGAGCCAAAGGCAGTCACTTAACCAACTGAGCCACCCAGACGCCCATACTTTTAAAGGTCTATTCATGGGGCACCTGGCTGGGTCAGTCGGGAGAACATGTAACTCTTGATCTTACCGTTGTGAGTTGGAGCCCGTGTTGGGAGTAGAGATTACTTAAAAATAAAATCTTGGGGCACCTGGGAGCCTCAGTCAGTTAAATGGCTGACTCTTGATTTTGGCTGAGGTCATGATCTCAGGGTCCTGGAATCGAGCCCCGCATGGGCTCCCTGCTCAGTGGGGAGTCTGCTTCTCCCTCTTTCTCCCTTGCTCATGCACGTGAGCTCTCTGTTGCTCAAACAAATAAACAAATAAATCTTTATAAAATAAAATCTTATAAATGAATAAATGTCTGTTCATGCCGTGTGGGCTTTTTCCAGCATGGACTTTCAAACTCCATTCTCTACCTATTACCTGGTTCCAAAGCCACTTTTGCATTTTTAGGAATTTGTTACAACAGCACCCCCACTTTTCATTTTCATATGTGTGACTTATTTGGATTTATTGTATACCTAATATATATCCATATGTAGAGTTTTTTTTTAGATTTTATTTATTTGAGAGAGAGCGAGAGTGAGAGTACAAGCAATGAGAGTGGTAGAGGGAGCGGGAGAATCTGAACCGAAGGTAACCAAATGAGCTACCCAGGTGCCCCAATATGTAGAGATTTATATGGATATTTATTTAATTTTGTTTTTTTTTAAGATTTTATTTTTTTTGTTTGACAGAGAGAGACACAGCGAGAGAGGGAACACACGCAGGGGGAGTGAGAGAGGGAGAAGCAGGCTTCCCGCCGAGCAGAGAGCAGGATGCAGGGCTTGATCCCAGGATCCTGGGATCAGGACCTGAGCCGAAGGCAGATGCTTAAAGACTGAGCCACCCAGGTGCCCCATATGGATATTTATTTTGAGGAATTGGCTCATGCACTTTGGAAACTGGAAAGTCCCACAGTCTGCCGTCCACAAGCTGGAGACCCAGTCAAACCGGTGGTATAATTGAGTCTGAGTCTGAAGGCCTGAGAACCAGGGATGCCAATGATGTAAATATTGGCCAGAGGGCTGGAGAAGATGAATTGAAATGGCCCAGCTCTATCAGTAAAGCAAAAAAAAAAAAGGGACAAATTCCTCTTTCCTCTGCCTTTGGTTCCATTTGAGCCCTCAACTGATAGGATAAGACCCACGCACATGGGGGAGTCCATGTGGACTAATTTAATTAATTTAATTTAATTTAATTAGTAACCATGTCAAGTAACTTTTTAAAGAAGAAGGCTCTGGACTGCATTTCAGGTTATATGGGGGTCTAGCAAGAGAACATTCTGGAGTGAGATTTTGACAGTAAGAGCTTTGTTTTTAGAAATGGAATTTCAGTAACAGTTGACAAAAGCAGTTGTGGGTGAGCACTTTCTTAGGCAAGACCATCTTAGGGAGGTCTTCTCCCTCTCCCACAGACTGATCAGCAGTGTGCATTAAAAAGATAGGGTAATTCAGCTGGGGTCATAATCTCAAGGTCCTAGGATTGAGCCCTGCATTGGGCTTCCCACTCAGCAGGGAGTCTGCTTCAGCTTCTCCCTCTGCCCCTCCCCCCTGCTCATGCTCGCTTACTCTCTCTCTCTCTGAAGTAAATAAAATCTTTTAAAAAATTAAAAAAAAAACTTAAAAAGATTTTTTAAAAATTTAAAAAATTTGCCTTCAGAAAAGGCAATCTATAGAGATAAATAGTAGATTAATATTTGCCTGGGCATGGGGTTGGGGAAATAGACTGACTACAGATAAGCCCTAGAGATCATTTTGGGGTTAGTATACCTGCATCAGTCTGTAAATGTAGTAAAAATCATTTGTTAAATTGTACACTTAAAACAGGCAAATTTTGGGGTGCCCGGGTGGCTCAGTGGGTTAAAGCCTCTGCCTTCGGCTCAGGTCATGATCCCAGGGTCCTGGGATCGAGCCCCCACATCTGGCTCTCTGCTCAGCAGGGAGCCAGCTTCCCTTCCTCTCTCTCTGCCTGCCTCTCTGCCTACTTGTGATATCTGTCTGTCAAATAAATAAATAAAATCTTTAAAAAATATTTAAAAAACAGGTGAATTTTATAATATATAAATTATACTAAAAATTTCCTAAACTTAGACACTTAGACTCATGTGCACACACACACACACACACACATTCACTCCCAGAATTCCAGAATGGCACAAAACTTAAGCAATTTTGCTTCTAAAACAGGAATGGAAGAAATTTTGACAGTCCAGAACAAGATACAGGCTTCCACATTGCCTATTATTTTGAAATGTCATTGAAAAAGATTCTCCTACTTGGAATCCTATTTGTATTCATGAGGAAGAAAAGAACCATGGTACAATGATGTATATATTGTGTGCAAAAGGGGAAAGTTTGTAAAGGGGGCCCCTATCCAAGATTATTAATGCCAGGAGCAAATGCTTCAGAACCCAAACACTGAGGATGTTAATAACTTTATATGACTTATCGTTTGTGATTCTTGTTAACTCTGGAGTGAAATAATATGATCACATCCTGCCCAAGATTTAAATATAATGGCAATTATTAATAATGCCATGTAGTACAATGTGTGTGCCATTTCCCTTCAGTTTTATTCAAGTTAATAAATCAAAGAAATCATATTTAAATTTGTTTGGTTCTTGGGCAATTTGCTTTCTTCTCATTTTTGCACTTGATTTTTACTCCGCAGAATCTTGATGTTTCAGTAAATCTTCCAAGTTGAAACCATTGACTCAACATTTTCCCCCCTAAGAACAAGAATATGGAGAATGAATAGGACATTAGATTATGGAGCAAAGTGTCTGGGTTTGTGATAGCTGTGTTTTTTGGCTCATCAATTTAATGCAGATGGTTTTGAAGACTGTAATAAGTGTCTGTTCTTTTGTTCTAAATAGCAAAATGAAAAGGTTGAGTAATCAAAATTTATTATTGAAATTAGTCTATCTCTCTGAATGCAGTAGTAGATTATTTTGAGACAAAACACTGCATATTTGTTGGGGAAAAGGAATACATTTTTGTGTATATAGAATTCCCTGCTGTTTTACTTTAAACTGGATGATTTTTGAGCAAACTTCCACAAGAATTACTTTATAATTCTATGCCATGGTAGACATTCAACACTCATTACAATTTTATACCATGGCATACATTTCAACACTCAATTACATTTCCTTGCCATTTTGCATGCAAAGTATATTCCTGCCTCAGGGCCTTTGCACTTGCTATTCTCGCTGCTTGATAGGTCATTCCCTAGATGGTCATGGCCCACTGCTGCATTAATTCCCTGCTCAAATATCACTTCCTCAGAACAGCCTTTCCTGATTAGCTCATCTAAAAATAGCACACCGTCACTATTCCTTTAGCCTGCTTTTTTTTCGCAGCACTCAACACTGTCTGGCCTTACATGCTTGCCTTATTCACTAGAATGTAAGGTCCATGAAGGCAGGGACCTCATCAGTATTGTTCATTGCTGTACTGCTGTAGCCCCAACAATGGTCAATATTTGCTCAAGACATACTTGTTGAAATTAATTGAATAAATTGCAATTTGACTTTAAATATTTACCTCTTTTCCCCCTCCCTAACCACGCAGTAAATTCATGGATGGCAGCCAAAGACCCTGGCTGTTTATTTATCCTCTCTAAAGCAAATAGCTCATTCTGCATGGATTCTAGACATTTAAGATTTACTGAAAGAATGTTATGAAACATGGATGTGTTATGGGGCTAAGTAGTCAGCATTCCCTGCAGGTGAACTAACCGTAATGTCTTGCCTCACAGTCTGCATTTCATAAAGTTCTTTTATTTATATTAACCCATTTGATAATTTTGAGAATACCTTAGTAGTTTTTAGGTTTGTGTAAATAAATGGGCTATCAAATACAACAAATGTTAATTTCTGGTTAGAACTATTACTAACTTTGACTACTTTATTTCTGGCTTAGATATCAGTGGCATTTAATATGTTCTTGAACATCAAAAAAACATATTTTAAAGACTGGATATCATTTAAAATAAGTAAGTAAAAATAAAAAAGCCTATCTTGACACATAACATGCAGGGACAGGTTTTTGGAAATGCTTTAACAAAGTCTTCAAGGGAATTATTTCTAGATGGTGGGGACTTGATAATGTCTACTTTTTTCAGCTTTCCAATTTACTGCGGTTTTTCTTAACCAACTGAGCCACCAGGCGCCCCTCTTGTTTTTTTTTTTTTTTTTAAGATGTATTTATTTATTTTACAGAGAGAGAATGAGAGAGAGAAAGCTCACACAAGCCAGGGGAATGGGAGAGGGAGGAGCAGGATCCCTGCTGAGCTTGGAGCCCTAGCGAGGCTCCATCCCAGGACTCTGGGACCATGCCCTGTGCCAGAGGCAGACGCTTAACTGACTGAACCACCCAGGCACCCCCGCTCTTGTTTGATTTTTGAAACAAATTTGAAGTCATCAAACAAACCTGTTTCTTTCTTTTATATATTTTTTATTTTTAGGTAATCTCTACACTCAACCTGGAGCTAGGAATCCAAACCCAGAGATCAAGAGCCCGGCACACTAAAAGAAACCTGTTTCTATACAATGCTTTATGTTTGTATAATTGGTTAGTGTGAATAGCCTTAAAAATACCACTCGTTTTCCTGGCTTTCTAATTCTCAGTATAGAGCAAATTTCATTCTGAGGATACTTTTAATATTAATAGTAAATCAGCAACAAATAGGATAAACCAAATTTCTATTTAGGGTTTTTTGGGGTGTGCTTTCCTGTTTATGGCCATGTTATTCCTTCAGCAAGAAAAACGGTAGAGCAATGCTTCCGAATTTGACCAGTATTTTTTCATCTTTGCCCCAAATCCCAAACTTTCCAGGCTATTGAGCTCCCAAAGTAGAAGGCCAAAATCGGGCATCAGAGACTCATTCTAGACTTTGGACCAACTTCAGAGGGCACAGAGGAAACGTGCTCACTCATTTTTTTTTTTTTTTTCTCTTTATGATTTAAAATACTTAAAATTCCCCTTTCCTTGTCGTTTATACCACAGGGATTGGGAAGACATGCACATAACCACTTTGTGGAAAATCTACTTATGCCAACGAAATGGTTTTCACTTCGGGCTTACAAGGGTTTGGGTTTTCTTAAACTTAATTCTGTACTGACGAGAGCTTTCCATGGCTGCTGATGCACCCCGGGGCAAGTGAGGATTCTTTCCACACCAAGCAGCATGTGTGCCTGCTTCCTTGTCTGTGCATCCGTGCGCGTTCCTGTGTGCGTATGTGTGTAAAGCGGGTTTTGGGTGTGTGCAGGTGGTTCTGAGCCCATGGCGTGCACGCTCAACGAAGCAGCACATCCAGCCACGCGGGCGGGCGCAGGCTTCCCCAGTCTGGGCTAGGGTAGAAGATCCGCAACGGCCTGCTGCTCCAAACCCCCACGAAGACGCGGCGTCGCGGGCCCGGGGGGCAGCGAGGGTGCCCGCGCAGCCCAAATCCATGGAGGGCCCAGGGCACACGCTCGGGGGTGGGTTACGTTTTCTTCCCCCCACCGCTCCCCCGCCCGCCCCAGGCGGGCTTGGAGCGGAGATCTCGGGAGGGGTCGCGAGAGCGGAGGGTGTCCCCGAGGCCGCTGGGTGGGGGAGGGGACGATGTGGGGGCGGCACCTCCCACAATCCATTCGCTGCGGAGCCAGCCGGCGTCCGGCCGGCCTCCCCCGGTTTCAGAGACCGGGAACCCAGACCGGGGACGGCGCGCGCATCAGAGGTGCCTGGACGCTCAGGTACATGCAGCTCCTTCTTCAGATGGCGCGGGGACGGTTGGGCCAGGCGGTTGTGCCCCCGCCGCGCCGCACCGCGGCCTCTGTGACGCACGGCGCGGCCGCCGGGGCTAACCGGGCAGCGCTGCGCAGCGGGGGCGGGGCGAGCGCAGGAGGGCGGGGGGCGGGGCGGGGCTGAACGAGCGGGGCGGGGCTGGCGGAGGCCCCGTCCCGGGGCCGGAGGAGCGAGGACGCTACCGAGCAGGCGCGTCCCGCCGCCGCCGCCGCCGCCGCCGCCGCCGCCGCTGCCCCCGCCCCCGCCGCCGCCGCCGCCGCCGCCGCCGCTGCCCCCGCCTCCGCCGCCGCCGCTGCCGCCTCTGCCGCCGCCGCCGCCGCTGCCGCTGCTGCCGCCGCCGCCCCTGCCCCAGCTGCCGCCGCTGCCGCTGCTGCCGCCGCTGCCGCTGCTCCCGCTGCTCGCCCTATTCCGCAGCCGCCGCCGCCGCCGCCATTTGCACGGGGACCCCAGTGACAGGGGCTCGGCGGAGGGGCGGAGGGAGGGGGGGGAGGGCCCGCGGAGCCCCCGAGGGCGGGAGCGACGCCGCCGGCGCCGGCCGGGCTCCCTGCGCGACCGCGCCGCCCGCGGCGGGCCCCGAGCAGCAGTAGCAGCAGTAGCAGCAGCGGCAGCAGCGGCGGCAGCAGCAGCAGCAGCAGCAGCAGCCGCCGAGGCCGGGCGTGCGCCTGAGGCGCGGCGGCGGCGGCGGCCCTGCGGGCGGCCGGGAGGGGCGGGGGCAGCGGCCGCCGCCGTTTGATGGATCCGAGGATCGCCTGGTTCCAGCCAGAGCAGCTCGGACCGTCCAACAGTCTGTGGATGCAGATCTGGGAGACGACCCAGGGGCTGAGGAACCTCTACTTCAACCACCACTGTCACAGCAGCGGCGGCGCGAGCGGCGGCGGCGGCGGCAGCAGCAGCACGGCCACCGGCGGGAGCGGCAGCAGCCCCGGCAGCCCCGGCGGCGCGACCCCGGCCTCGGCCCCGGCCCCGGCCGGCATGTACCGCTCCGGGGAGCGCCTGCTGGGCGGCCACGCGCAGTCCGCGGAGCAGCGGGACTTCCTGCCCCTGGAGACGACCAACAACAACAACAACCACCACCAGCCGGCGGCCTGGGCCCGCCGGGCTGCCGCGGGCCCCTCGGCGTCCCCGTCCCCCTCCGCGTCCCCGTCCCCACACTCCTCCGCCGCCGTCCCCACCGCGGATCCCGCGGACCCGGCCTCAGGCAGCAGCAACAAGAGGAAGCGCGATAATAAGGCCAGCACCTACGGACTCAACTACAGCCTGCTGCAGCCCAGCGGAGGGCGGGCCGCGGGGGGCCGCCGGGCCGATGGCAGCGGGGGCGTGTACAGCGGGACACCCTGGAAGCGGAGGAACTACAACCAGGGAGTCGTGGGGTGAGTGGTGGCCCTGCGGCCTGGTGGCCTGGCCCTTGCACACGCGCAGCTGGGCACACGCCCACAGAAGGTGGATTGGGGGGAGCCTGGGCGAGGCCACCCCCTTCGAACTGCCTTCGTTGCCGCTTCCCTGGGGGATGATGGCCTTCCCTCCATCCCTCCACCATCCACACCTTCCCCCACTCCTTAGCGGTCCACACCTTTTTCCTCTTCCCCTCAGCCTTCCAGGCCTTTTCTGGACATCCCCTTAGCCATCCACATCCTCCCCTCACCTCCCTTAGTCATCCACACTCTCCCCACCTTTCCTGGCCCCCTTATCCATCTGTTCTTTCCTCCCATCCCCCCAATCAAACACGCCTTCTTCTCTCCCCCCTCCAGCCCTCCCCATCTTGCTCCCCATCAGCACACCCCAAAATGAAGTCTATTAGCACAGGAAAATCATTGATTCCCTGAGAACATTCCTGTGTTAGTGCCTTTCGATGGTATAGGACCTGAAGGTGCTTTCCTTGCCAAGGATAGAAACATCCAGAAAGCTCCTCCCCCTCCCCCAATCCCAAACAGGAATCCTGTCAGCCCTGTAAGGTTTTGCCTGCTGTTGACCCTTTTGCCCATCTTTTAAGTTTTTATTTAAAATAAATTTCTGGTACTAGCAATGCCTTTTTCAGTGGGAATTGAGAAATAGGGTGACAGCTAAGTTTAGGCTGGAGGAGATAGTGAGCTCTTCTGAGGCCAATGGAACTTTCTAGGAGTTCAGGAGCCTCGGCTCCAGCTTCTCACCGTTTGGTGTCATCCTGGCAGATACAGCCAATGTTTTTCATTCTGGGGGTGGGGGTGGGGGGGTGGGTAGGCTCATGCTAGAAGTGAATGTTGCACCATTAATGACTTTCTGTATAAAGTTCAGCTGTTACAAAATGGAATCTTACCTGGCCCCTGGTGAACTATGGACATAAGCAGGGAATGTTTCCGGCCAGATAGCCCTTTTAGAAGAGCCCCTGAGACGGAATAGGTTACTGAGCCTTTTTTTATTTTGTAAAATAAAAATTAGGGCTGTGTGTCTGTGTTTAGCTTGATATGGAGAATGAGCTTTCAAATTATTTTTCATTTTTCAGATCCTGTTTTATACTGGGGGCTCCAGTAGGCAAATGCAATACCATAAGTAATCCTTTGTGAAACATTTTCGTATATTCACCCATTCAGATCTGCCCTGCTTTGGCAAGCACAGACAGTTCTGTGTACCTTTTTGGAGGTCTGGGTAAAATGAGTTGGTGGGTTCCATCTGCTTCTAGTGGGCTGGTGTCTGCTGTATGCTACTATTCCAACTCCCACCTTTTATGGAAAATGCAGTCAAGTGTTTTAGGACTGGCGCTGGGTTACATGTCAAACCCATCCTCACTTTCCAGAGGGGAACCTTTTAGAGTTGAGTTCTCTGTTGCTAAGCTTCAAGGGCGCTCTCCATGGTCATCACGTTTTAATAAAAGGCTCATGGGTTCTATCCTGTTAGCATTTCCAAGACCGAAGCATAGACCTGTGGTTTAGCAACAAGCGAGTTGATATCTAAAGGTTTTGGTAGTTTCATTTCGCAGAAATAAGCTCCAGTTAAGTAATCACTGTCAACTAAAACCTTGAAGTTCCCTAGTTTCGTTTTACTGAAGCTTCTGCATATGTGTCTGGCAAAGATAGTTGATAAAGACAGATTGGGAATGGTCCTCTCCTCTACTTGCTGTTTAATGTTAGGGATACTGTAAAAGGTTCACATTTGAACTTATGTAGAGACAGGATGTTGTTGTTCCTGATTCAAATATATTGCCCTCAAAGGGATTAAAGAATTTCCACTTCCCAGAGGTATTACTGTTTAAAAACTGATTGTAAACCTGTTTTTAAAACTTTATCACTTCCTAAGACTTTCCATTCTTCTGCCTTTTCTTTTAGAGGACGTCAGTAGTAAAATTTTCTGTGTTCTTAAGCAGTTTTTGGAAGAGTGTCTGAGTTTAAAAATTCTTGTTTTGATTTGTAGATCCTTGTCTTGACTTTTACAATAGTTTTGCTATTTTTAGTACAGGTATTTAAAAATCTGAATTCATGGTGCACCTCAATGTTAACGCTGTTCTGAGATCAAATTTAGTAAAACTGTTACTGACATTCTGAGTTCTGGGGATTGACGTTTAGCTAATAGGTCAACAAATTGTAGTGGTTCCTGGCCTCTGCACTGACTCATGTCCAGATAGGGAGAGGAGTAGAAGGCGTATGAACCATGGACTGGAACTGTGGGACGGCTGTAAACATGCACTCTCTCCCATCTTCTTTGGTCTCTGTGTTCTCTGCCCCAGCCAAACTGGTTGACATACTCCCTGAACACTCCAAGATACAGTTCAAAATCCTGACTTTGTCATCCCAAGTCCTTCATTTTTGTGGTTCCTTTTTCCAACTCTTGAATTACTTGCTTCCCGCTCTTGCTATAGCCTGCCTCTGTTTATTTTCCCTTTCATATATATGTTTTCTCTAACCTACTAGGTCTCAAGTTAGGATGGAATTTTTTTTCCTAAGATTTTATTCATTTAGGGAGAGTGCGCAGGAGTGGTGGGGAGGGGCAGAGGGAGAGACTGCATGCTGAGTGTGGAGCCCCGCGCAGGGCTCAATCCCAGGACCCTGAGATCACGACCTGAGGAGAAATCCAGAGTTGGTTACCTAACCAGCTGAGCAACCCAAGGGCTGCCAAGATAGAAATTTCTTCCTTCCTTTCCTTTCCTTTTCTTTCTTTCTTTCTTTCTTTTTTAAAGATTTTATTTGTATTTGAGACAGAGACCACAAGCAGAGGGAATGGCAGAGGGAGAAGCAGGCTCCTTGCTGAGCAGGGAGACCGATGTGGGGCTCTGTCCCAGAACCCTGGGAGCGTGACCTGAGCCAAAGGCTGACGCTTAACTCACTGAGCCATCCAGGTGTCCCATCCATCCATCCATCCATCCATCCATCCATCCATCTATCTTTCTTTTTAAAGATTTACTTTATTTATTTACTTGAGAGAGAGTGTGTGCATGAGCAGTGGGGAGAGGCAGAGAGAGAGAGAGAATCTCAAGCAGACTCTGTGCTGAGCACAGAGCCCAATGCAAGGCTTTGTCTCTTGACCCTGAGATCATGACCTGAGCTGATGTCAAGAGTTGGATGCTTAACTAACTGAGCTTACTTAAATGTAGAGTAAGATATTTGGATTTCGGCGCCTGGGTGGCTCAGTGGTTTAGGCCTCTGCCTTCGGCTCGGGTCATGGTCTCAGGGTCCTGGGATCGAGCCCCGCATCGGGCTCTCTGCTCGGTGAGGAGCCTGTTTCTCCCTCTCTCTCTGCCTGCCTCTCTGCCTACTTGTGACACCTCTCTCTCTGTCAAATAAATAAATATTAAAAAAAAAAAAAACATATTCTCTTTCAAAATTAAATCTAACTGGGGGTGCCTGGCTGGTTGAATCTGTGGAGCACGTGCTGCTTTATCTTGGGGTTGTGCAATCGAGCCCCATTTTGGGCAGACATATTACATTTACTTAAAAGTAAAATTAAAAAAAAATTAAAAATCCGCTCACCACCTCAGCCTTCTCCGTGTACGCACAGACTCAGGGAGTTTGCTCGTGTTACTTTTTTTTTTTTTCTTTTTAAAGTTGCTTTCACCATCTATTTCTTGGAATTCTTTCCCCTCCAAGGCTGGCTGTGGTGTAGGAAGCAGTCCACCTGCTCCTTCTGGTTGTCTGTGAAAATGAGCCATAAGCCCTTTTCAAAGATTTAATTGTTGATTGCCATAGAGAAAGAAACGATGTCAAAAAAGTAATGAACGCAGTTACCTTCTGGAGATTCAGAGTCCTTGGTCTTGAGCCCCCTTGTGTCTAGAAAGTTCTTGTGGAAGGTGCTGGGAGCTTGTCCAAGCTCATCAGGATGGGTTTGTGTTGGCTGCATTGCCAGATCTGTAGGTATTTTTTTTTTCAAGGCTTGGATGACTTGTTCAAAATAATGTTTTAGAGCATGAATTTGGCTGTGCAACTTCGAGAAGGCCTTGCTGGGAAACTTGGGTTTAAGGGGTAATTTCTTGATGGGGGCTCATGGGGATGGGAAGGGTAGAGAACGAGTGAGTTCGTGAGTGATGCTACAGGGGAGGGTGGAGAGGATCCTGAGTGCCTTCCTGGGTTGAATAATCACGTTGTAGCCTTGAACCAGCATGAGGAAATACTGCTGTTATCATTGCAAGTCAGGGGTGGGATGGTGAATTTTGAGTAAAAATACAAGGTGACGTTTAGCTGACTGTCTAGCGGTGAGTTGAAATTTGGGGACCAAGGCGTAGTCCGCTTTGCTGCAGCGGGACAGTGTCCTTCCTGACATCCACGGTACTCTAGATCGCGCTAAGTCCAGGATGCTGACGCTGTTCTTCAGCAGTGGCATTACGGCCTCTTTCTGCTAATTTCTCCAGCTCTGATCAATGGGATCACTGTTAATGCTGGGCTCCGAAGTAGGTGATCAGGCAGATTAACATGGCGTTGAGTATAAAAGAATTTAGAGACCTTATTCCAAGCTCTTGCCCTAAGTATTAATTTCTGTGCATTTGCAGATGTAGCCCACAGTCATTCTTTGAGGGACTAGAACCCTCAGGTCCTTGAACTTTGCTGCATTTGATATCAAGAAGACATTAGGTGTCCTATGGATAGATTCTGCACAGTGTAATTCATGTTTGTGGATTTCCTCAAGTTTAGTAGTATAATGTATTCACCTAAGATACTTCCATGTAACGACTCATTTTCGTCTTAAAATCTGTGACCTAAACACTGTCGCTGTCAGAATGCTTGATGTGTCAAGGTGTGGAGTCTTTTTTTCAAACCCCATTAGGTTTTTAGCTGTTGAGGAACCAGTGAGTGAATAGAGCTTTTTGGAGTTTACCCTGGGTTCACACAGAAGGTTTAAGATGTTGCAGTAAAGGAAGGATGGGAAAGGGCTACTAGAAGGATCCAAGGCGGGGAAGGGGAGCGTGTGTTATAACAGGGTGGGTCCTGGTGTGATAGATGGCCTTCTAGCACAGCTCCTTCCATGAGACGCCTGCCAGTACAGCCTAGTGTTAGGAGTCCAGAAGAGTTCATGGGAAGAAAATCCAGGGGCTCCCCTGCTGATATGGGCACTGGTCAGATGGTTGTATTTAGATATTCTTATACCTGCTGAAGCTGAGAAACATTTCAGCCACTTTTTCTATGGAAGCTAGAGAAGCAAGCTGTTGTATAATTTCACTCAGCTTTCTATTCTCCCTTCTGTTGAATCTGTTGGAGTAATATTTGGCGGAGGAAGCTATTTCAGGATCACACCCACGGCACTGGAGACTGTATTAATCACGTACACACACAGGTGTGGAGTAATGCCGAATGGGGGCGCTAGGCCAAAGAGGATGCTTATTTGAAGAATCAGGGTCTAGTTCCCAGCAGCTGGTCTGAGACTCCTGTCTTTGCTCATTCCCGCAGAGCTAACTGGACAGCTCAGAGCCTGCTTGAGGAATTCAGAAGAATGTTCTTTCTATCCTTTAGAATATTTGCTAGGGACTCAGCTGCTGCAGAATACCATAAAGACTTTCAGTTCATTTTCCTGTTTTTAACATGATGGGGAATTATTTCTTTTCCTAAGGGAATATTGGAAATAGAGGATGGCCTTGAGCTAGACTTTACATTAATTTGGATCCAGACAGCAGGCAGGACATTTATTTTCATCTTACAAGTGTTATTCAATGATACAGGAGACTTTTGTATACTAAGCTTTGGACCCTAAGGAGATTGAAGTTGGAGATTTTTTTTTTTTAAAGATTTTATTTATTTATTTGACAGAGATCACAAGTAGGCAGAGAAGCAGGCAGAGAGAGGAGGAAGCAGGCTCCCTGCCGAGCAGAGAGCCTGATGCGGGGCTCCATCCCAGGACCCTGGGATCACGACTTGAGCCGAAGGCAGAGGCTTTAACCCACTGAGCCACCCAGGAGCCCCTGAAGTCATAGATTTTAGAAAGGAACATTTTGGAGACGTTTATGTTGTGCACTGGTTTCTTACTCACTTAAGTAGTTTCAAGGCTGGAAGAAATCTTGCCCTGTCCATGAGAGATTCCATGTAGTATCTAGCAACTAAACTCAAGACTTCTACCTCCAGTCATGGTCTCAGCTGAAATAGTTTGAATAATCTGCAGAAACCTGTGTTTTCAAATTAGTTGATTGACTGTAAGGGCTCAGAAAAGTCAAAGTGCTCATGGTAGCCTTTTTACCATGTTCCAAATGCTATGTTAAATTTTTTCTATTTGCTATATTAGCCTTCTCACGCATAGCCTCATTTAATTTTTTTTTCTTTTGAAATACAGATTCACAGAAAATTGCAAAAAAAAAAAAACCAAAAAACAAACAAATAAAAAAAACCAGTACAGAGGGATCCCATGTTCCCTTCACCTAGTTTCATGCAGTGGTAACATGTTATACAATTGTAGTTTAATATCAAACCCGGGAAACTGACATTGTTACAGTTCATAGCCTGATGTAGATTTCACCCGTTTTACATGTGTTCATTAGTGTGTGTGTGGTTTTGTGCAGTTTTGTCATGTGTAGATTTGTGTGACGCCACCATAATTAAGATACAGGACAATACCAACACCTCAGGGATCCCTTATGCTAACCCTTTATTTTCATGCTCGTCGCTAACCCTGAGCAACCACGAAGCTGTTCTCCATCTCTGTAATTTTGTTATTTTGAGAGTGTTAGATAAATGGAATCACACGGTATGTTACTTTGGCTTTTTTCCTGTTACCATAATTCCTTTGAGATCTACCAAATTGTTTCATGTATTAATAGTTCATTCCTTTTTAATGTTGAGTAGTATTCCAAAGGGTGGAGGTACCATAGTTTGTTTAATGATTCACCCATTGAAGGACATACCAGAAGAGTTTCCTGTTTCTGGCTACTACAAATAAAGTGGCTATAAACTTTTGCATACACATTTTTGAGTGAACATAAAGTTTCCTTTTGGGGGGGGGTAAATGCCTAAAAGTGCTTCATCATATGGTAAGTACACATTTATTTTTATTTTATTTATTTATTTGAGAGAGTGTGTACGTCTGGGCGAGGGACAAGGGGAGGAGAGAAAGAGAAAATCCCAAGCAGACTTTGTGCCAAGTATGGAGTCTGATCCAAGGCTTGGTCCCACAACTCCGAGATCATGACCTGAGCTGAAACCAAAAGCCAGAAGGTCAACCTGTTGAGCCACCCAGGCACCCCAGTTACATATTTAGTTTTTGTTTCTGGTTTTTGTTTTGTTTTGTTTTGTTTTTGTTTTTTTTTTGACAGAGTGAAAGAGCACAGGCAGGCAGAGCATCAGGGGGAGAGGGAGAAGCAGGCTCCCCACTGAGCAGGGACCCTGGGATCATAACCTGAGCCGAAGGCAGTCGCTTAACTTAACTGAGGCACCCAGGCGCCCCATATTTAGTTTTAAACGAAACTACTAAACTCTGGTTTAGAGTGATTGTGTCGTATTACATTCCTATCAGTGATGTGTGAGATCCCATTTCTCTGCATGCTCGTCAGCATTTAGTGTTACCACTGTTTTTTACTTTGGTTGTTCTTTTTTTTTTTTTTTTAAATATTTTATTTATTTGACAGAGAGAAATCACAACTAGGCAGAGAGGCAGGCAGAGAGAGAGGAGGAAGCAGGCTCCCCGCAGAGCAGAGAGCCCGATGTGGAGCTCGATCCGAGGACCCTGAGATCATGACCTGAGCCAAAGGCAGAGGCTTTAACCCACTGAGCCACCCAGGCGCCCCCTACTTTGGTTGTTCTAATATAGGTAGTGATGGTTCATTGTGTTTTTGTCATATTAACCTCGTAAATAGCCTCACCTAATTTTAACTTCACTTTTTATTTTATTATTTTTTAAGATTTTATTTACTTGTTTATTTGGAAAGAATGAGAGTGGGAGTGGAGAAAGGGCAGAGGAAGAGGGAGAAAGAATCTCAAGCAGATTCAGTGTTGAACTTGCAGAGCCCAACATGGGGTTTAATCTCACAACCCTGACATCACAGTCTGAGCCGAAACCAGGAGTTGGAGGCTTAACCAACTGAGCCACCTAGGCACCCCAACTCTATTTTTATTTTACAAACTTCTTGGCAGTATTGAGAATGTCCTTAATTAAACATTTCTAAGTAAAACTCA
This sequence comes from Meles meles, assembly GCF_922984935.1. NCBI lineage: Eukaryota > Metazoa > Chordata > Mammalia > Carnivora > Mustelidae > Meles > Meles meles. Next base: position 32,799,620 of record NC_060084.1, on the reverse strand, counting down.
TTTTAACTCTTTTTCTTTTTCTCTGAAGTACTTTGCAGTGTTTCCTTTACGTGTTGCTTTTTCTTTGAAACTAGTCTGAAGAAGAGCTCTATTTTCACTTTTTATTTAAAAACATGTAAAAATACAACTGCAGAGTTGATTTCAAAATTTTCAGTTCTGTCCTTTTGTAGGTGACAAGTAGCTTTATTTTCTGTCAGCTTGTCTGTCTTTTGGGGAGTAAACACTTGTTAGTGGTAGTTTTTGTTGTTGGTGAAATTACAGTATCTTTAAAAAAAGATTTTATTGATGTGAGAGACAGAGCAAGCACGTGAATGTGCGCACGGGGTGGGGAGGGCAGAAGGAGAGGGAGAGAGAACCTCAAGTGGACTCCCGGTGACGCATGGAGCCTGACACAGGGCTCGATCTCACGATCCTGAGATTAATGACCTGAGCCAAAATGAGGAATCAAGGTGCCTAACCAACTGTGTCACCCAGGTGCCCTCCTTTTTTTTTTTTTTTAACTGTATTTTTATATTTGAACAATGCCTTCACACTGTGCAGAGTAAATGCTTCATCTGCACACTGAGTCCTCCAGTGTACCGTGTTTCATCAGAACCAGTTCCTGGACTGAGAACGGGGATCCGGTCCTTCATATTTCCCTTACTGTTTTGATTTTTGTCAAAATAATGTAACTTTTAGTTACCATCAAGTGTTATAAATTTCTGCCACAGCAGAAGTAAGACTCCATTAGGAGCGTGGTTGTAGAGGTTTAAAAGTTAACTTCCAGTAATTTGGATTTAACGAAGTGTTAGGTGTCTGATGAGGTCCAGAATTTTGATGTCTTTATTCCTTGAAGTTAGTTATTCAGCCTTTCTTTCTTGGTATGAGGTATTAATACCACTGTCCTCTAGAATACTTGTTTTTAAATCAACAGATTGTTTAAATACTACTACTAATTAATACTAATTGCCAAGAAACTAGAAAATAAAGCCAAACCAAAGAAATAAAAAACTAGTCCCCGGGGCACCTGGGCGGCTCAGTGGGTTAAAGCCTCTGCCTTCGGCTCGGGTCGTGATCCCAGGGTCCTGGGATCGAGCCCCGCATCGGGCTCTCTGCTCGGCGGGGAGCCTGCTTCCTCCTCTCTCTCTCTGCCTGCCTCTCTGCCTACTTGTAATTTCTGTCTTTCAAATAAATAAATAAAATCTTAAAAAAAAAAACAACTAGTCCCCATTATACTACTTCCAGGATATAAGGACTGCTAACATTTTGGTGTGAATATTTTTAAACTTCTACCATATGTATACATGTATTTCCTTTTTATCAATATGGATTTCTACTGTGAGTATGCTTCACAGTTTTTTTCCCAATTTTTTTTAAAGGAATAAGCTCTTCCTTTTTTTTTTTTTTAAGATTCCATTCATTCATTCAACAGAGAGAGAGAGAGAGAGAGATCACAAGCAGGCAGAGAAGCAGGCAGAGAGAGAGGGGGAAGCAGGCTCCCCTCTGAGCAGAGAGTCCAATGCGGGGCCCGATCCCAGGACCCCAAGACCATGACCTGAGCCGAAGGCAGAGGCCCAACCCACCAAGCCACCCAGGTGCCCCCTTTTTTAAAGAATTAAAAATTCTTTTTTAAAGAATTAAAAAATTAATTAAAGAATTTAAAAAATCAAAGAATTGTTAAAGAATTAAAAAAATTTTTTTAAGCAAGAAAAATTTATTCTCTCACAATCTGGAGGCCAGAAGTTAGAACTGGTTTTATCCCAAAATTGTTTTCTTGTTTGGGGGAAGGGCATTAGAATACTGTGGGTATACTTTTTTTTTTTTAAGATTTTATTTATGTATTCATTTGAGAGCATCTTGAGAGCATGCGAGCAGGGTGAGGGAGGGGCAGAGGAGAGAGAGACTCTCAGGTGAACTCTGCGTTGAGCTGAGCTGAGCGTGGACCTGGACACGGGGCTGGGTTCCACAGCCCAGAGATCATGACCTGGGTAGAAATCAAGAGTCCGCCGTTTAACTGACTGAGCCGCCCAGGCGCCCCATGGGCATTCTTTTTTTTTTGACCAATGAAAAATTATTAGTAGAATGAATGTCTTTCATATAAAATTTATTTCTAAGGCATTATTTATATATTTTTGATAGAGAGTGCACAGGCAAGCATGCAAGCAAGGGGTAAGGTTAGAGGGAGGGGGAGAGAGAGAACCTTAAGCAGCTTCTGTGCCCAGCGTGTCGCTGGCTCTCACAACCCTGGGGCTGAAATCAAGAGTTGGACGCCCAACTGACAACCTTGATGCCCCTCTAAGGTAATTTTTATTTTTATTTTTTAAAGATTTTATTTATTTATTTGACAGAGATACAGCGAGAGAGGGGAGAGAAAGAGGGTAAGTGGGAGAGGGAGAAGCAGGTTTTCCATGGAGCAGGGAGCCCGATGTGGTACTTGATCCCAAGACCCTGGGATCATGACCTGAGCAGAAGGCAGCCACTTAACCAACTTGTGTCCTCTTGGGGCCCGCCTTAGGGCCTCTAATCCCAGAACTTTTTCATCATCTTAGAACAAAATCTCATACCCATTTTCACTCCCCACTCTACCCTTCACCTCCAGCCTCTGGCAAACTCATCCAGACCTCCTGTCTCTATGGAGTTACTATTCTGAACATTTCATAAGAATGGAGTCATACAATACGTGGCTTTTTGCTTATCCATTTACCAGCTAGCTGATGGACAGTTGGGTTGTTTCCACTTTTGGGCCATTATGAATAATACTGCTATGAACATTCACGTACAAGTTTATATGTGGACATATGTTTCTATTTCTCATGGATAGATATCTAGGAGTGGAATTGCTGGATCATAAAAAGCAGCTGTAACATTTTCCATTCCCACCAGCAATGTAGGAGGTTTCCAGTTTCTCCGTGTTTTTGTCAACTTTTTTCATTATCTTTTTGAATATAGCCATCCTATTGGGTGTGTAGTATCTCCTTGTAGTTTTGATTTGCATTTCCCAAAAACTAGTGGTGAATATCTTTGCATGTGCTTATAGGCCATTTTTTAATGGGCTTGTGTTTTTGTTGAGTTGAAAATTTCTTTATTTTTTCTAGATACTAGACTCTTTTTATTTATTTATTTATTTATTTATTTTTTAAAGATTTTATTTATTTATTTGACAGACAGAGATCACAAGTAGGCAGAGAGGCAGGCAGAGAGAGAGGAATGGAAGCAGGCTCCCTGCTGGGCAGAGAGCCCCATGTGGGGCTCGATTTCAGGACCCTGGGTTCATGACCTGAGCTGAAGGCAGAGGCTTTAACCCACTGAGCCACCCAGGCGCCCCTAGTCTCTTTTTAGATAGATGATTTCCAGGTAAGTTTTCCTTTCTGTGGATTGTCTTTTTACTTTCTGTATAGTATTCTTTGAAGTACAAAGGGGTGTTTTTTTCCTATTTCATAAATTCCAGTATGCGCATTATTTTTTTTTCTGTTGCTTGTGCTTTAGGTAGGTGTCATATCCAAGAGACCACTGCCTAATTCAAGGTCATGAAAATTAACCCATATTCCTTCTAAGAGTCTTACAGTTTTAGCTTTTACAGTTAGGTATTTTATTTTATTTTTATTTTTTATTTTTTAAGTAATCTCTGTGCCTAACATGGGGCTCAAATTCATGACCCCGAGATGAAGAGTCACCTACTTAGTGAGCCAGGCAAGTGTTCCTATGTTTAGGTTTTAGCTCCTTTTTTTTTTTTTTTTTTTTTTTAAATGCAGGGCTTGAACCCATGTCCCTGAGATCAAGACCTGAGCCAAGATCAAGAGTTGGATGCTTCTTTTTTTTTTTTCCTAAGATTTTATTTATTTATTTGACAGAGAGATAGCAAGAGCAGGAACACAAGCAGGGTGAGTGGGAGAGGGAGAAGCAGACTTCCCACCGAGCAGGGAGCCCAATGGGGGGCTCGATCCCAGGATACTGGGATCATGACCTGAGCCAAAGGCAGATGCTTAACTGACTGAGCCACCTAGGCGCCCCGGGTCTTAGATCCATTTTGAGTTCATTTTTGTATGTGGTGTGAGGTAGAGGTCCAACTTCATTCTTGTGCTTGTGGCTATCCTGTTGTCTCAGCACCATTTGTTAAAGACTATTCTTTCTCCCAGAACTGTCTTGGCACATAAAGTTAGACTGGAGGGTATTTGTGTCTTGTAAGGCATTTGCCACTCTTATCTGAAAGATTGAGCCAGTTTACATTTACATCATCAGTGTGCAAGAATCCCAGTTTCCCCTAAACCCTCACCAATGCTAAATGTTATATTTAAAACCAATACAAAAGAATTTTTTGTAGCCAGATTGATAGGTGAAAAATAGTATATTACTGACATAATTTGTACATACTTTCACATTAATTGGCTATATTTTTAATTGCTTATTTCCCTTGCCTAGCTTTCTTTTTTTTTCTTTCCTTGCCTTTTTTAAAATTTTTTTTTATTTTTTTGGGTCCATTGAGACATTTTATTTGCGTGTTCTGCATTCCATCCCTAGAGAAAGAATCCCAGGATTTTCCATTCTGTGTGTTTTCGTCATGCTTCTTTGTGGTCCATGAATTCAGCTGAGGTCGTAGAAACCAAACTGGGGGGACGGGAACAGGTTATTCTGCGTTTTCCTAGATCTTTAAGTTGTACATCAGATCTGGGGTTGCTACTCCACACTTGTTTAACCTGCCTGTGAGGTTCACCACAATTTTCCCAGCTCTGTGATCATTCGTGATTTCAGATTTGCTAGTGTAACCGAGCTTCATCATCTCAGAAACCCGGTGATGACTTTTGGCACGACCTAGTAAGAACCTGGTGTTTGCCTCTCTTCTCAGCATTGTTCATGCTCTTGAGAGCATCTGCCAGGACATTCGTGTATACCATTATGGTGGCATGGAAAGATGGTGGGAAGAGCGTTGCCTAGCTTTCTTTCTTTTTTTTTTTTTTTTAAAGATGTTATTTATTTATTTGACAGACAGAGATCACAAGTAGACAGAGAGAGAGGGGGAAGCAGGCTCCCTGCTGAGGAGAGAGCCAATGCAGGCCTAGATCCCAGGATGCTAAGTTCATGACCTGAGCCGAAGGCAGAGGCTTAACCCACTGAGCCACCCAGGCGCCCCTTTTGCTGCCTGTCTTACTAATTTGTAAGAGCTCTTGTTCTGTCCTATTACAAATATTTATAATTTTGGAGCACATGGGTGGCTCTTTTGGTTAAGTGTCTGCCTTTGGCTCAGGTCATGATCCCAGGGTCCTGGAATGGAGCCCCACATTGGGCTCCCTGCTCATTGGGGAGCCTGTTTCTCCCTCTCCCTCTGCCCTTTCTCCTGCTCCTGCTCATGTTCTCTCACATAAGTAAAAATTTAAAAACCCCACAGGGATGCCTAGGTGGCTCAGTGGGTTAAGCATCTGTCCAGCTCAGGTCACGATCCCAGAATGCTGGGATCAAGTCCCACATTGGGCTCCTTGCTCGATGGAGAGCCTGCTTCTGCCTCTGCCTGCTGCTCCCCCTGCTTGTGTGTTAATCCTTTCTCTCTCTGTCCCCCTCTCTCTGACAAATAAATAAAATCTTTAAAACACCCCACAAATATCTATAATTTCTAATTCTAATTTTATGATATTTAAAATGGTTTTATTAGGGTATAATGTGCAATTATAGTAGTCACCCATTTAATTATACAGTTTGATGACTGGACAGATATATACAGTTGTAATAACTATAACAGTCAAGATATAGAAAGAGATAAAGAACATTTCCATCACTCAGAAAGTACCCTTGTGCCCTTATAGTCCATCCTCTTACCTCATCTCTTGTTTTAAGCAGCCACTTGCCTTTTCTAGGGTTTCATGTAAGTGAAATGATCCATACTCTGTAGTGTTTCATACCTGACTTCTTTCTCTTACCATGATGTTTTGGAGATTTGTCCATTCTGTTGTGTGTAATATTGGTGTTACTTTTTCACGTCAGTAGTATTTATTCCGTTGTATGGATCTTTCACAGCGCATTCATCCATTCTTCATGACCTATAGGATTTGTAAATGTGTCCACTGCTCTTGATCTTGTATTACTTGTTGGTTTTGCCACTCAACCCTGCACAGGCCAGACCTGACCCACATATTTTTTGGTTGGGTAATCACCCGTTATGTGCAAAACTATTGTGCTAGACTGTGGGAAGTGATGACAGTAAAACATGTTCCTTGCCTCCTGGAAAATTAGGGTCCACTTGGATAGACAGTGCATAAGGTAGAAAAGTTGCTTTTGACTAATGAAGGAGGGGCAAGCTTTGGGTGGAGATTTCTGCTGATACTTGGAAAGATCGGTTAGGTTGTGGAGGGTTGGAAAAGAAAAATTGTATCAGTTTCAAATGAGAAAGCCCTTAAGGGACAAGTTGGTTATCTAGTATTTAGCAAATTTGAGGTAGATAGCAGAATCTACTGTGATGGAGACCTTAACCAAAGGAGGTCTGGAATTATTCCGGGTAATTTTGTAAAACCTTTTCATTGTGGAAAATCACAAACAACATGGAAGTAGAGAGGGTAGGATAGCGAACCTCCATGTACTCATCATGCAGCAGTGATCAACCCTGGCCAAACTTACCTCACCTGCCCACCTTACGTTCGTTCCTACCCCCCTTTATTTTGAAGCAAATTACAGATGTCACATTGTTTTGTGTAAATGTTTCAGGCTTTGTCTCTAGATAGGGACTGAAAAAGAAACCATAATCACAATATCGTCATTACACCTACACAAATGTACAGTATTTTCTTAGTTGCGTCAAGCATCCAATGTTCGTATTTCCCCATTGGGCCATGATTATTTTTTAATGGTTTGTTAAAATCAGAGTCCATATGAGGTTTTGCAGTGCCGTCAGTTGAAATGCCTTTTAAATCTTTTAATCTGCAGCTTTGTCTGCCATCTGTTTTCCCCTCATAAATTTATTTGTTGAAGAAATCGAGTTTTTCCTGTAGACTTTTCTGCTGAGTTTTGCTGATTGCGTTCCCTTGGTGTCGGTTTAATATGGTCCTTTGTCCCCCTGTATTTTCTATAAATTTGTAATTAGATCTAGAGGCTTGTTTATGTTTTATTTGTTTTTGTTTTCAAGAATACTTCCTAGAGGAGAGCGCCTGGGTGGCTCAGTCAGTTAAGCGTCTGCCTTCAGCTCAGGTCATGATCCTGGTATCGAGCCCCACATTGGGCTCCCTGCTTGGTGTGAGCCTGTTTCTCCCACTCCCTCTGCTCGTGTTCCCTCTCTCGCTGGGTCTCTCTCTGTCAAAAAAATAAAATCTCAAAAAAAAAAAAAAAAAAGACACTTAACCAACTGAGTCACCCAGGTGCCCCAAATAAGTAAAATCTTTTTTTTTCCAAATAAGTAAAATCTTAAAAAAAAAAAAAAGAATACTTCATAGATGGTGATGTTTACTTTTCCAGAAGACACATAATGTCTGAGTGTCTTTCTTTTTGTGATATTAGTAGCCATTAGTGATCATTGCCTTTATTTATTTGTTCATTATTAGGGTTGTAAACTTAAAATATTCTAATTCTCTTGAACCTCCATCAGTTGTCACCTGCAACACTTGTGAAAGGAGAAACATTTCCTCCTCAGCTCTTTGGTTATCCTAAGGGCGCAGTTTTTACAGGGGACAAGGGATAAGGGTGAGAAGCGGGATATAATGTCCCACTGGCTCTGTGCATGAGCAGAAGGAAGCAAGGTGGGCAGCGTCAAAAAACCGAGGTGGGCTTTGGGCTGCCTAGCACAGGATGTGTGGAAAAGGCAGTTGCTTCTCCCCTGTAGTGAGCCACGCGTGTCCTTCCACGGGTGGCTGGGACTGCCCAGGGAGCCCCTTGCCGCAGCCATCCCTTACCTTTGCTTTCTGCTTGTGTTAGCTGAAGAAAACCATGGTGGATCTTGTGGCCCGAGAGCCTCTGCTTAGGAGACTGAGTCCTCACAGCTTTAATGCAACAACCAGGAATAACACATTTGTCCTTGAAATTAAACTTGGGTTATATTTCTTCCTCTTGTTCTAACAGTCTTTAACCTTAGCGTGAATCATTCCTGCCCTCAGGCCAATATAACCTATATGGTATTCTAGAAAGGATACCCACCGGTAGTAAATCTAGTGATTTTTTTCCCCCCACCATCAAATATTTATTTTAAAAGCTACTATTTACATATAAAAACCACATAGCAAGCCCTGGTGGCAGCTGTGTAAAGAAAGGGCTGTTTGGCTTCAGTAAAAGAGGGCTCCAAGATGATGACCAGAACCCGGCCTCAAGGTCATAGCTTGCCTTCAGCTTCCTTAGGAGTTTGTGGTAGCCCCTTCTGGAAGAGTAGTACGTAAGGTAATCTCTGAGGCCAGGCAATGTAGAGATAGTCAAGGACTCCTCTGTTCTGAGGTAGCTGTTCCTCTGTTTTTCCTCCACCACAAGGTGTGCGTGCGTGCGTGCGTGCGTGTGTGTTAGTAGAAATTTTTTTGAGCGGTGTTGTATTTACAGGATAATTGAGCAGAAAGTACAGAGTCCTCGTATACTCCCTCACTCCCCTGCTCCCTTCCCATTTCTCCTACACTTAACGTCTTGCACTTGTTATGACTGATGAGCCAGATACCGATGCATTACAATTAAGGTCCGTGGTTTACATTAGGGTTCAGTCTTCATTTTGTGCACCTCGTAGGTTTCGGTAAATGCATAGTGACATGTATTCATCATCATAGCATCGTCCAGAATAGTTTCACTGCCTGACAAGTCATCTGTGCTTCCCCATCCCATCTTTCCCTCTGCCTGAGCCCCTGGCAATTGCTGATCTTTTCACTGTCTTCTTAGTTTTGCGTTTTCTAGAATGTCACGTAATTGGAATCATGCATATCTGTCTACTTTCACTGGTAACAAATTTAGGCTTTCACCATATCTTTTCCAGGATCCATAGCTCTTTTTTTTTCCTTTGTATTTTTTAAATTGCTGAATACTACTTCATTGTATGGATGTAACGCTGTTTATCCAATTACATACTGAAAGACAGCTTGGTTGTTCCAAGTTTAGGCAGTTAGGAATAAAACATCTGTAGGCAGGTTTTTGTGTGTTTGGGTTAATACCAAGAAGGAAGATTGCTAGATCGTATGGGAAGAGTATGTTCGGTTTTTTAAGAAATCGCCAGACTGGGGCGCCTGGGTGGCTCAGTGGGTTAAAGCCTCTGCCTTTGGCTCAGGTCGTGATCCCAGAGTCCTGGGATCGAGCCCCACATAGGGCTCTCCGCTCAGCGGGGAGCCTGCTTCCTCCTCTCTCTCTTTCTCTGTCTGCCTCTCCCCCTACTTGAGATCTCTACCAAATAAATAAATAAAAGTCTTAAAAAAAATAAACAAAAAAAGAAACCGCCAAACTGTATTACAAAGTGACTGCTATTTTACATGCCCGCCAGCAATGAATGCGTTTCTGCCATTCCCCGCATTTGCCAGCATTTGGTATTGTCAGTGTTCCGGATTTTGGCTAGTCTGAGAGGTGTGTAGTAGTATCTCATTTTAATTTGCAGTTCCCTTCTGACATGATGTTGAGCATCTTTTCGTATGCTGATTTGCCTCTGTATATTCTTTGGTGAGGTGTTTGCTTAGGCGTTTTGCTTGTTTTTTAATCGGGTTTTATTTCCTTACTCTTGAATTTGTTTTTTTAAAGATTTTATTTATTTATTTGACAGACAGAGATCACAAGTAGGCAGAGAGGCAGGCGGAGAGAGAGGGGGAAGCAGACTCCATGCTGAGCAGAGACCCTGATGTAGGGCTCGATCCCAGGACCCTAAGGTCATGACCTGAGCTGAAGGCAGAGGCTTTAATCCACTGAGCCACCCAGGCGCCCCACTTACTTTTGAATTTTAAGAGTTCTTTGTATATTTTGGATACTGGTCCTTTAATTGGATATGTGTTTTGTAAAAATTGTCTCCCAATCGGTGGCTTGCTTTTTCATTCTTTTGACAGTATCTTTTGCAAAGCAGAAGTTTTTATTTTTAGTGAAATTCAGTTTAGCAATACTTTTCTTTCCTGGATTGTGCTTTTGGTATCGTGTCTGATAGAAGTCATTGCTAAACATAAGGTCACCTAGATTTTCTCTTAAGTTATCTTTTAGGAATTTTATAGTTTTGTGTTTTGCATTTAGGTCAGTCATCCATTTTGAGCTCATTTTTATGAAAGGGGGAATATCTGTGTCTAATTCATTTCTTTGCATGTGAATGTCCAGTTCTTTTGGCACTATGCTAAAAAGACTATCTTTTCCCCACAGAACTGCCTTTGCTCCTTTATTAAAGATCAGTAGATGAGTCACCTGGGTGGGTCAGTCCTTAAGCGTCTACCTCAGTCTGCCTTCGGCTCAGGTCATGATCTCAGGGTCCTAGGATGGAACCCGGCATCATCGGGCTCCCTGCCTGGCAGGAGGCCTGCTTCTCCCTCTCCCCCTCCCCCGATTGGATTCCCTCTCTCACCGTGTCTCTCTCTGTCAAATTAATAAAATCTTTAAAAAAAAAAAAAAAAGGTCAGGAGACTCTTTTGTGTAGGTCTCATTCTGGGCCCTCTGTCCTGTTCTGTGATCTATTTGTGTGTTCTTTTGCCAGCACCACACTGCCTTGATTACTTTAGTTTTGTTTTTGTTTTTTCTTACTTTACTTTTTAGTAAGTCTTGAAGTCAGGTAGTGTCAGTCCTCCAACTTTGTTCTCCTTCTGTATTGTACTGGTTATTCTGGGGCTTTTTTTTACAACTTCCCATATAAGTTTTAGAATCAGTTTGTTGATAATGCGTAAAATAATCGTGCTGGAATTTTGATTGGGATTTCATTGAATCTGTAGATGTAGTTGGAAAGGAATGACAGTGACATCTTGACAGGGAGTCTTCTTATCCATGTGCCTGGGATTGCCTTCCATTTCTTTAGATCTTCTTTGATTTCTTCCATTAGAGTTTTGTGGTTTTCTTCACAGAGGTATTATACATATGTTGTTAGATTGATAAGTAAGTATTTCTTCTTTTTTTTTTTTTAAGATTTATGTATTTATTTATTTGGCAGAGAGAGACACAGTGAGAGAGTGAACACAAACAGGGGGAGTGGGAGAACAGGGAGCCCGGCATGGGGCTCAGTCCCAGGACCCTGGGATCATGACCTGAGCCAAAGGCAGCCGAAGGCAGACGCTTAACAACTGAGCCACCCAGGAGCCCCTTCTTCTTCTTTTTTTTTTTTTTTTTGGATGTTAATGTAAATGGTATTGCATTTTAAATTTCAGTTTCCTGTTGTTTATTGCCAGTATATAACAAAGCAATTGACGTTTGTTTATTAACTTTGTATCCTGCAACCTTAATGACTTATTAATTTTTTTGTTGTTTCTTCGGGATTCTCTACGTAGACAATCATGTCATCACCAAACAAAAGCAGTTTTATTTCTTCCTTCCCAGTCTGTACACTTTTTTTTCTTGTGTTACTGCATCTGCTAAGGCTTCTTTCTAATATGCTGAATAAGAGGGATGGGAGTGGACATCTTGCTTTGTTCCTAATCATAGTGGGAAAGTGACTAATTTCTCCTTGTTAAGTTTGATGTTAGCTGTAGGATTTTTGTATATGTTCTTTATCAAGTTGAGAAACTTCCCCACTGTTTCCAGTTTGCTGAGAATTTTTGTTTGGGTGTTGGATTTTTTTCAGATGCTTTTTCTGTATCTCTTGATGAGATCATAGGACTTTTTTTTTCTTTAACCCGTTGATGTGATGGAATACATATGTTTATTTTTGAATCTTGAACCAGTCTTGCATACCTGAAATAAATCCTGTTTGGTCATGGTGTATCATTTTTTGGTACATTGTTGGATTTAGTTCACCAATATTTTTTTCATGAGAGATACTGGCTGTAGTCTCTCTTTCTTCTAATGTCTTTGTCTGCTTTGAGGATTAGGGTAATGCTGGCCTCATAGAACGAGTTAGACAGTATTCCCTCTACTTCTGTTTTCTGGAAGAGATTGCAGAGAATTGAGATAATTTCGTCCTTAAACTTTTGGTAGATTTCACCAGTGAACTCACCTGTTTTCAGTTTTAAAATGGTATTAGTTATTGATTCACTTTCCTTAGTAAATATAGACCTATTCAGATGGTTCTTTTCACCTTGTGTAAGTTTTTTTTTTTTAATTAAAATTTTAAAAAATTTATTTGAGAGAGAGAGAGAGAGAACTTGCAGGGGTGGGCGGCAGGGTGGGGCAGAGAGAGGAGACCAGCAGACTCCCACTGAGAGGGAGCCTCTTGTGGGGCTTGATCCTTGTATCCTAAGATCATGACCTGAGCTAAAACCAAGAGTCAGACACTCAGCCAACTGAGCCACCCAGGTGCCTCTCGCCTTGTGTAAATTCTGATAGATTATCTCTTTCAAGGAATTGGTCTGTTTCATCTAGATTATCAAAAAAGAGTTGTTCATAATAATCCTTTACTGTCCTCTTAGTGTCCTTAGGGTTAGTAGTGATGGTCCTTATTTCTGATACTAGTAATTTGTGTCTTCTCTATTTTTTCCTCAGTTCATCTGGCTAGAGATTTATCAGTTTTACTCACCTTTTCAGGGAATCACCTTTTGGTTTCCTTGATTTTTCTCTGTTGATCTTATTTTTATCTATTTTCTTGTTTTTACTTTGAATTTAATTTGTTCATTTTTTTTTAGTTCTGTAAGGTAGAAACTTAGATAACTGATTTTTAGATCTGTTTTTTCTAATATTTGCATTCAGTGCTATAAATTTTTTTTATAAGTGCTGCTTTCTCTAAATTTCACAAGTTTTGATAAGTTGTATTTTCATTTAGAAATAGCTCTTGAGACTTCTTTGACCTATGTTTTATTTAATCTCCAAGTATTATGTGTTTAATCTCCAAATATTGTATTTTGGGATTCATCAGTTTTCTTTTCTTTTTTTTTTTTTACTGATTTCTAGTTTAATGCCAGAGCGTACTTTATATGATTGCTATTCTTTAAAATTTGTTGAAGTGTGTTTTATGTTCTAGAATGTGGTCTGTGTGCTCAGGTATGTATTTATTTATCCACGAGAAATGAGGTGATGTAAGGTTCACGCACCGTTATTGTATGTGACTTCAGAATACCACGTGGTTAGAAAAATCAGAATGAAGCAGCTCCAGTGCTGTGGATGAATGGATAAACAAAATGTGGCATATGCATACGGTGGATATTATTTGGCCTTAAACAGGAAGGGAATTCTGACTTGTGCTACAACATGGGTGAACCTTGATGACATGCCAAGTGAGAAAAACCCAGTCATGAAGGACAGATACTGAATGATTCCGTTTCTCCGAGGTGCCTAGAGAGTAGTCATTCATAGAGACAGAAAGCTGATTTGTGGTTACCGTGGGCTGTGGGAAGAAGAGAATGGGGAATTTTAGTGTTAATGGGTACAAACTTTCATTTGGGGAAGATGACAAAGTTCTGGAGTAAACTTACTGTTGTGTAGTGTGAAAAAGTTCTGGAGATCTCTACAGCATAGTGCCTGTAACTTCTTTTTTTTTCTTTTAAATGAAGATTGTTTATGTATTTGTCAAAGAGAGAGCATGTGCGCACAAGTGGGGTGGGGGGTGCAGCAGGCAGAGCAGGCAGAGGGAGAAGCAGTCTCCCTGCTAAGCAAGGAGCCTGATGTGGGGCCTGATCCCAGGACCCTGGGATCATGACTGGAGCCGAAGGCAGCTGCTTAACTGACTGAGTTACCCTGGCGTCCCTGCCTATAACTTCTAAGACTGTACTGTATACCTAAAATTGGCTAAGAGAGTAGCTCTTATAACTAGAAAATAAATAAAGGGGGCAGGAGGAAATTTGGGAAGGTGGTGGCTATGTTGCTGGCCTTGATAGTGGTGACAGTTTTCGTGAGTATATACTATCCCCAGACTTACCGAGTTCTGTTTTATGTCAATCATAATTCAATAAAGTGGTTTTAAAAAAGGTTCCATAGGTGGATAGTGGTGGTGGTTACATGATATTGTGAATGTACTTAATTCCATAGAACTGTACACTTAAAAATGGTTCAAATGGTAAATCTTATGTGTACTTTACTGCAATTTTTAAAAATGGAAAAAAAGATTCTAAAAATTAGAATGTTGCCAAGGAAAAAGTGCAAGTTATTTGAAAAATTTCTCTTATGCCACATGTTTTTATTTATCTTGGGACTTATTTGTCTAGTGTAATTTTCATTTATGATTGATCTGATAGAATGTCATTGTGTTCAGTCAGGATTTCTTACGGTGTGATGAGGAATGGGGTTTTTATGTAGACAAGCACAGAGATATATATCTGATGAATCTGAAACTTGTAGATGATATTCATTCATTTAACTCTGCTTATAGCCCTGACTGACTTGTAATCATGGGGTACAATCATCATGGGGTTTGAGATCAAATGATCTTCTGAGGTCATTTGTTCCAGTCCCTTTAAAAAAATCGATCATTTGAATCTCAGAGAGGTTAAAAGACTTCACCAAGTTTCACATTACCTTTATCTGCAGTCAGACCTGCTTAATCCTACCTTGTAGTAGGTCTCAGTGCACCGAGAGTCTGCGCCCTATGAGCCCAAACTGTGTGATTGCAAATAAAGCCCTGTGTCAGTGTCCTGGCTCCTCCCCTAGCATGCTGCTCGTTCGTGCAGCCCAGGCACAGAATGGCGTTCTGCTTAATGAGCTAAGAGGAGCTCCTAAACCAGTTACTTCCAAGCAGCATTCTCAATCCGAGGAAATTAAAAAAAAATAATAAAATAATTCTGATGACTGGAACCCGCTCTTCAGAGATTTTGATTCAGTAGGCCTGCCTGGGGGAGGGGTGGCTTTCACATCCTGCTGTAAGAAATAGTCATCGTGTGCAGCACAGGTTGAGAAGGACTGCTTAGAGCATCTTTTAAAGCATGGGTTCCCAGACCTGGCTAATTCCCCAAATCCCCTAGGGAGCTCAGAACCTCAGACCTCCCTGCGGTGGAGGGACTCCTTGCCTGGAAGGGAGACGAGGTCCTGGAAATCGTCTGAGGCTGCGCTTGCCCTGCCTCCTCCTCACTTCGTCTGGGTTGATTAAAACCAGACCAGGTGAATGAAACAATTTCAAAAATATTTACGTGGGCAACAGACATTTTAATGAAGTGAAGTTTGGCTCAGGTCTTGTAACGCTGTCATTTTTTGGATTCAAAGTAAAAATGGTTATTAAAGAATTTGAGATGATGTGTAAGATGTTTAAGAAATTTGGTCTTGAACTAAAAGCACTTTTTCCCCTTATTTTTTTGTGGGGGGGTCCCGCATTTGTTTTTAAGCAAGGAAGAGCATATTGTTGGAGAGGCACAGAGGGCAATGTTTGTGTATTTAAATGTGGAGACGGTGTGTCTTCACTTAGATTCAAACCACCTGCATTCATAGCGATTGGAATCCCCTTAATGGAGTACTAGATAAAGCATAGGTAGTGTACGACCCCGAGATTTGTCGTAAATTGTAATTACATAAGTCAGGCAGGCATGCATTTATTCTCATAAAAACTTGAAGACGTTACAGAAAAGCCCAGAGTCTCACGTGACTGCCTTTCTTAATGCCAGCCTCTTCCTCAGAGGGCGTGGTTGTTTCCACTGTCCTGTGGATCCTCCTAGAACTTTTCCTTATCAGGTTGACTGACCAAAGAAATACATACCGTTCTGTAACTTTCGCTTAGAGACGTGTTTGTGTAAGCGCTATGGAGAATTCAGCTATAACACTGTACCATAATTGTTGAAGTCCTTTTCCTGTTGATGAACACAGAGGCTGTTTCCAGGGCTGTGGTCAGCATCCTTCTGCAAGGCTCCGTGTGCTGTGTGCCGTGTGCCGTGTGATTGCTGGTGTGGGGTGGGGGGTTGGGGGGTTGTATGGTTCAGCGCTAAATGGTCCTCTGGCCAGGCTGAGCTGCAGAAGCTGATGGAATTGACTTTGCTGGGCGTCACCTAACTTGCAGGGATTTGAGTGAAGATGTGAAATGGCAGAGCAAATGTCAGCTTTTTGTTCATAATTGTCATAAACATGAGGAGTCTTTTGGTTTTATGCTGAGCACTTCTTCCCCCTGCTCTGCCTGGCCACATAATGTCTGCTAATAACTAACTGTGTGCCCCGTGCCAGTGTGCTGGGTGCTGACTTGGAAACATTCCGTAAAAAATGCTGAATTAGGTTAGTGATGTGAAGATGATTAACAGATAATGGTAGCTAGAATAATTGTGTCAAAACAGCAAGAAATACCAAGAGAATCTGACATGTTCTGCGTTTTCTTTGGTGCTTGTCTATTGTAATAGTGTTAGAAACTTTACGTTGTGTATATAATAATTTTTCGTGGATATTTGGTCAGTTTGCCTGTAAAATAACAAACATGGCCATTTCAAAGAAGCTCTTCATTCTAAGGTATCAACTATTTCCGAGTCTCCATAAACTCTTCTCTGTGTCGTTATAAAAGATCCGTTTAAAAAAATGTTTTTCATCAGGGCACCTTGGTGGCTCAGTCAGTTAAGTGTTTGACTCTTGATTTGGGCTCAGGTCATGATCTCAGGGTTGTGGGATCGAGCCCCACGTCAGGCCCCGTGCTCGGCATCGAGCCTGATTAAGATTCTCTCTTCCTCTGCTCCTCCTCCGCTTAAAAAATAAAAACAATTTTCACTAGCATGCATGGTCTTAGTGCTTCCCCCAGTCTACATTTTGCATGGTCTTTTCCATAAATGCAGCCTTTTTTTGGGAGGGGGTAAATATATTTTCCTATGGGACTGTACCAGAGTTTACTTAAGCTCTCCCCTATTGTTGGACATCCAAGGCACTTTCTATTTTCTTTCGTGAATAAAGCGCTGGAAGGATACTTTTACACAGAGTGTTTGCTTTTTAGCTCTTGTCTCCATCTGTGTTCCTCAAAGTAAGCTCGCCGGCTTTCTTCTTTTTTTCCTTTCCTTTTTTTTTTTTTTTTTTTAATAGGCTCTGTGCCCAGCGTGGGGATTGAACTCACGACCCTGAGATCAAGAGTTGCATGCTCTACTGACTGAGCCAGCCAGGCACCCCACACTGGGTTTCTTCTCATACGTTGCCAGGAAGATGGTGAGGCGAACAGCGAAGGAAGGGAACTTTACCACTTTTCTGAAGGCTGCTCAGGCTCCTCTCCCAACTCTACCCCCCCAAGTAGATGAGGCTTTATTGTTTTATTTGTTTTTGTCTTGGTGCCATGGTTGTGAGATTTTTGCCCCATGGGTTTGTGGTGTGGGTGTTGGTATTTTGACATCTGTGGAGGTGTGTTGTTCTGATGCTCTGCTCTGAGGTTGCACTAGTGTGTTAATGTTTTCATTTTTCTCACGCTTATCGCTCTCTTATCTGAAAGTGAGGCAGTGATGGACTTGGCACTGTTGACTTCAGACAGTGGCTGTTTGTCCTTGGCCCGAAGATCATCTGACGAGGAGTGACGTGAGGTGAAGGATTCAGCAGTTCCAGAAAGGGGTGGTTGCATCGTGCAGTGGAGAAGAATGCCAAAGAATTGTCCGGGTCTGTGCACCTGTCCGTGGAATGCGACAGGGCTCCCTAAGTAATTGTAAATTTAGGGACATGTAATATGCGCTCATTGGTAAGGAAGTGCATGGTAAAAAGAGGTTTTGGGGGTTTTGTTGTAGGTGTTGTTGTTACCTTCTCTGGATGCTTGAGGATTGTCGTATGAAACCAGCAGTACCCAGGAGGGAGCTTGGATGGACAGGTGCAGGTTCATGGGCTCTCCAGTGACATGAAGAGAAGCTACTGGGACTCGAGCATTAGATTGTTTTTACATTAAAACCTGTCAATGGCCTTGGATGGTGACTCTGGGATTCCTAGACAGTGGGGGTCCTAATATAATGTGGTCTGCAGGTGTTTTCCCTGTTTCAAAAATGGTAACAATTTTGTCTGTTCCCTTGGTCCACGTGCTAACTGATATGTCAGGTGGTTTTGATTTCATTTGGTTTGAGTAAGTCATTCATTACCTGGATGTATAAATCTTCTTTTTATTGACTTACAGAGTCTTCTAGTCCTCTTCTTTTTTTCTTTTTTTTTTTTTTAAAGGTTTTATTTATTCGTTTGAGACAGAGAGACAGAGCACAAGCAGGGGGAGAGGCAGAGGGAGAGGGAGAAGTCAACTTCCTTCTGAGCTGGCAGCCTGATGCGGGGCTCCATCCCAGGACCTGTAGAACATGACCTGAGGCGAAGGCAGTGACTTAACCGTTTGAGCCACACAGCTGCCCCTCTTCTCTTCCTCTTACGTTGGTTTATGGTAGCATAAAAATGAATGTGGAATCTTTATAGGGCTGTGATGGCAGCTTGTCCTGCCCCCCCCCTTTTTTTAATAGCAGCATCATTGAGCTAAAAATCACAATCCTGTAGTTCACCCATTTAAGATGTCCAGTTCAGAAAGCTCTTAATGCTTCACAGAGTTGTACAGCCATCACCAGCATAAGTTTTAGAACATTTTCATCACCTCCCAAAAGAAATCTCCCATCCCATTAGCAGTTATTCTCTGTCTTTCCCGAAAACTCGCTAGGTAATCAGCAGTCTACTTTTGTCTCCATGGATTTCCTATAAATGGAATCCTCCGGTATGTGTGGTGTCTGTCTTGTTTTTCAAGGTTCCTCCATGCGTGGCATGTGTCAGAGCGTCGTTCCTTTATGTGGCTGAATAACGTTCCATTTTATAGGTATACCGCATTGTGTTTATCCTTTCATCAGTCAACGGACATGGTTTGTTTCCACTTTGTTGCTGTTGTGAATAATGCTGTGAGTTTTTGTGGGGGCTGCTTTTTCAGTTCTCTTGGGTAGACACCCAAGAGTTTCCCCTTTTGGTTCTTAGTGTCATTTTGACCTGGTATGCTTTCACATCTCCCATACTTGCAGAGTATGAAATAGTGTTAGTAGTGAAATAGAAATAGCGTTCAGCAAAAAGAAGAAAGAAAGACCTCCTCGTATGTGTCTGTGTGGGGGAAGACTCAGGTTATTTCCACCCCGATCTTATTTGTACAGTCTTGGTATAAACTGGCAAAAATTGCAGTTGCTCTCACATTCTTATTAGTGACGATTTTCAGTTACCTGCAGTAAGTGATGATGAAAGCCTTTTTTTTTTTGAATAAGGTTCCACGCCCAGTGTGGAGCCCAACACAGGGCTTGAAGTCACCACCCTGAGATCAAGACCGGAGCAGATATCAAGAGTCGGATGCTTAACTGACCGAGCCTCCAGGCACCCTGAAACGGTCTTAACTGTTTTGTTGGCCTGATGTGACTTGACTTGTTCATTGGTAAAAATGGTGCAGTTTTTACATGAATTCTAACGGGAACTAGTGTTTATTTAACTTACAACTTGGAGGCAAGCAAAAATTGCAGGACCCCATTGTGTTCTGAGTGAGAGGTCAGTCTGGCTAGCGAATGCTGACTGACAGTTCTGATTGCTGTTGGTGGCGTCTTAGATCTGTGGGGAGAGAGCAGGAAAGTCGAGGTGCTCTTGACGGTGAGTTGGGAACATGGCCTATCAGTGGGCTCTCTGCTCATTCATTGTGTAGAATGGCTAAAGGAAGTTTTAACTCCTCATTATGTAAACTTCTGATTCTTAGTCATTTTATATTTTTACTAGTAACTACTTTAAAGGTGTAGAGAGGATACAAAGTGCCATAATGAGCCTCTGAGTACTGGATTTAACAAAGGTGTCTTCTCCTTTTTCCTCCCTCTGTCCTCTCCTTCACTCCTGTTTTTAATTTAAGGAATACAGCTTTTCGGATGCACTTGAACACCCTTTGGTACCCCTCCCAGTTACCTCCCTCCTTTTCCGGGGTACCCACTTTTGCAAGGCAGATAGATAATGCCCTCTGCATCCATGTTTTTATGCTTCTGCGTTTATGTCCATAGAAATATATATCATTATGGGGCGCCTGGGTGGCTCAGCAGGTTAAGCCTCTGCCTTCGGCTCGGGTCATGGTCTCAAGGTCCTGGGATCGAGCCTGGCATCAGCACCGGGCTGTCTGCCCAGCAGGAAGCCTGCTTCCCCCTTTCTCTCTGCCGGCCTCTCTGCCTACTTGTGATCTCTCCCTCTCTGTCAAATAAATAAATAAAATATTAAAAAAAGGAATATATGTCATTTATTTCTGTATTTTTAAATATTACAGAAATAGCTTGTTAATTCTAACCCTGTAGCAGTATCTCTCAATTTATACAATCTTCACAAAATATTTTTGGCAAATATTCAGTGTTACTAAGTTTTTCTTATTGTGATAAAATATGCATTACATAAAATTTACCATTTTAACCATTTTCAGGCATACAGTTCACTAGCACTGAACTAAGTACATTCACATGAGCAATCACCATTTCCAGAACTTTCTTGTCATCCCAAGTGGAAGCTCTGTACCTATGAAACTCTTATTCCCCATTCTTCCCACCCCTGCCTCTGGTAACTAACCTCCATCCTACTTTTTTTTTTTTGGTAAGGTTCTTTATTTTATTTTATTTTTTTTAAGATTTTATTTATTTATTTGACAGACAGAGATCACAAGTAGGCAGAGAGGCAGGCAGAGAGAGAGAGGAGGAAGCAGGCTCCCTGCGGAGCAGAGAGCCTGATGCGGGGCTCGATCCCAGGACTCTGGGATCATGACCTGAGCCGAAGGCAGAGGCTTTAACCCACTGAGCCACCCAGGCGCCCCAGGTTCTTTATCTTAGAGAGAGTACAAGTGTGCAAGTACGGGGAGGGGCAGAGAGAGGGAGAGGCAGGCTCCTGGCTGAGCAGGGAACCCAACTCAGGACTCTATTCCTGGACCCTGGGATCATGACCTGACCCAAAGGCAGACACTTAAAGACTGAGCCACCTAGGTGCCCCTTGTATTCTGCTTTTCATATGAATTTGCCTCTTTGTGGTACCTCATTTAAGAATCATACAGTATTTGTCCTTTGTAGCTGGCTTATTCCACTTAGCTTAATGTTTTTACGGTTTATCCATGTTGTAGCATGTATTAGAATTTCCTTTTTATGGTTGGCTAATATTCTCGGTAGAGTCACACCACATTTTGTTTATCCATTCGTCTGTTTGTGGACATTTGTGTTGTGTTCATCTTTTGGCTCTTGTGTATAGTGCTCTGAATATTGGTGTATGAGTATCTTGAGTTTCTGCTTTTAGTTCTTTTGGGCTTAGCTCTCTTTTCTTTTCTTTTTTTTAAATTTAAATTCCATTAATTAACATATAATGTCTTACTGGTTTCAGAGGTGGAGGTCCGTGTTTCATCAGTTGCACATAACACACGGTGCTCGTCCCATCACATACCCTCCTTAATGTCCATCACCCAGTGACCCCTTCCCCCACCCCTCAGTTCTTTTGGATTTATACCTAGGAGTGAAATCACTGGATCATATGATAATTCTATGTTTAACTCTTTGGGGAGCTGCCAGACTGTTTTCCACCACAGCTAAATCATTTTGTATCCCCACCAGCAGTGCGAGGACATTCTGATTCTTCCACATCCGCACCAGCACTTGTTATTTTCTGTTTCCTTTTTCTTTTTCTTTTGGATAACAGCCATCCTAACAGGTTGAAAGAGTATCTTGTGGTTTGACTTGCTTTTCTCCAGTAGCTAATGATGCTAAGTATATTTTCATATACTTATTGGTCATCTGTGTATCTTCTTTGAAGCAATGTCCATTCAGATCTTTCCCCAGCACTGTTTTTTACAAAGTTTTCTTCCCCCCATAGGCTGCCCTTGGTACACAAGCTTAAGTTATTTTTATTGTAAGAATGCACACAAAGATACATTTCTTTTTTTTTTTTTTTTTAGATTTAAAAAAATTTTTTAATGATTTCTTTCTTCTTCTTTTTTAAGATTCTATTTGTTTATTTGAGAAAGAGAGAGTGAGAGAGCATGAGAGGGGAGAAAGGTCAGAAGGAGAAGCAGACTCCCTGTGGAGGTGGGAGCCCGATGCTGGACTCAGTCCTGGAACCCCGAGATCATGACCTGAGCTGAAGGCAGTCGCTCAACCAGCTGAACCACCCAGGCCCCAAAGATACATTTCTTTTGCTTAAAAGATTATAAAACAAGACAGATGAACAGGTTACAGATAAAATGACAAAACCAGTAAAATTAAAATTAATTTTATGGGACAGATGATGTTTTACTCAATTTGTACACTCAACGTGAATACAGTACCGTGTGCTGGGAGCTCTCTGGGAACGCCTGTGTCACCGGGCCACGTGACTGCTCTGTTCTCTCACCACCTTTCTCCATTCCGAAAACAGTAAAACTACACAGGGGTGATGTCGGACCATTAACTGGCATGTGTGCATCATATACTTACCAGGTCTTAACTCTGTTCCCGACTGTTAGTACCGCCCATTCAAATCCTGTTATTCAGCCCAAGCCCGATGGTGAACACCACAGCACACACGTGGGCTGGGAAATCCTGGGCAGCTCTCTGTTTCCAGGGAAGCATCTGGATGGTCCCGAACAGGCTTATGTTCCTGTTTTGAGAGTAATATTGAAATGAAAACACACAGTTTAAAAATTCTCAGAGAGAATGTATGGACTGGGGGAAGTGTCCGCAGATCCAGTTTGAGATACACTTCTGAGTGTTTGACGAACACTGCTTTATTTCCTCTGCCTCTTGTAAATTTAATTTTCCCCCCTTAAGTTCAAACAAGGTAGGGATGCTTACATTCAAGTTTGGCAGGAGGAGCTTGTTTGCCTTTTTGTTTTCTTTTTCTGTAGGAACCATTGAGAGGGTATCTCACTGCGGTCTGCTTTCTGTAATAGGTCTGCTGTCCTAGCTGATGGTGGTTAGGGTTCCTTCCCTCTAGCTAGTGGGGTCTTCTTTTTTTCCTTTCTTTTTTTTTTTTTTTTAAAGATTTTATTTATTTATTTGTCAGAGAGAGAGTACACACAAGCAGGCTGAGTGGCAGGCAGAGGCAGAGAGAGAAGCAGGCTCCCCACTGAGCAAGGAGCCCAACGCAGGACTCGATCCCAGGACCCTGGGATCGTGACCTGAGCCGAAGGCAGTGGCTTAACCAACTGAGCCACCCAGGCATCCCTATTTTTTCTTGATCACATTAACTTTAGTTATTCCTTTTTTTTTTTTTTTTTTTAGGATTTTATTTATTTGAGAGAGAGCTCACATGCACGAGAATGGGAGCAGCAGAGGAAGAGGGAGAAGCAGCCTTCCTGCTGAGCAGGGAGCCCGATGCAGGGCTCGATCCCAGGACTCCAGGATCATGACTTGAGCCAAAGGCAGACGCTTAACCAGCTGAGCCACCCAGCTGCTCCCAGCTTCAGTTATTCTTTCTTTTTTTTTTTTTAAATATTTTATTTATTTATTTGACAGACAGAGATCACAGGCAGGCAGAGAGGCAGACAGAGAGAGGAAGGGAAGCAGGCTCCCCGTGGAGCAGAGAGCCCGATGCGGGGCTCAATCCCAGGACCCTGAGATCATGACCTGAGCTGAAGGCAGAGGCTGTAACCCACTGAGCCACCTAGGCACCCCCAACTTCAGTTATTCTTTTTTTTTTTTTTTAAAGATTTTATTTATTTATTTGACAGAGAGAGATCACAAGTAGATAGAGAGGCAGGCAGAGAGAGAGAGAGAGAGAGGGAGGGAAGCAGGCTCCCTGCTGAGCAGAGAGCCGACATGGGACTCGATCCCAGGACCCCAAGATCATGACCCGAGCCAAAGGCAGCGGCTTAACCCACTGAGCCACGCAGGTGCCCCCAGCTTCAGTTATTCTTGTTGTAACTTCAGTTTCTCTTATTTTAGTGTTTTGATCTTAGTGCTTTTTCCCTTGAATGCAACCAAAATCAAAGCTTATATTCTTCATCTCAGATCTTAGATACATGTGTTTACAAATAACTTTATTGCCAAGAATCTGTTAAGTTGGCTTTCACTACATTAGTTTTGTTTGATGTGGTGAACATGACCCTTGAATACCGTGCCTTCTGACTGTGAAATTCTCTGCTGAGTTGTCCCTGTTTACAGTGTGACACTGCCAGTGTGATTTTAAAATGCTGGAAGTGAGTTACAGTGACAGAAACAACCTTTACGTTCTTTTGATTGTAAGTGCCTTTGGCATTTGTTTCTACTTGGAGATCACGTTTTCCTAATGCTTTTTTGAGGAAAGACCCTCTCCCTTCTTCCGACAGGTCTGGGGGCAAATGACTAAGACACAAATTGAAGCCTGGGCCGCCTCCTGTCAGATCACCTTCCTGCTCTCTCTCCAGTGTTCCCGGGTGTAATGTGTTTCTTATTAATGTGAACTCCTATATATAGCACCTAAAATCAAACATGACATGAAGTAGTACCCTAATCTAATTCCGGGAAGTGATGAAGTATTTCTATTAAAGATGTAATAGTTTTCGGGGCGCCTGGGTGGCTCAGTGGGTTAAAGCCTCTGCCTTTAGCTCAGGTCATGATCCCAGGGTCCTGGGATAGAGCCCCGCATCGGGCTCTCTGCTCAGCAGGAAGCCTGCTTTTCCCACCCTGGCCCCCAGCCTGCCACTCTGTCTACTTGTGATCTCTGCCTGTCAAATATAAATAAATAAAATCTTTTTTAAAAAAGTAATAGCTTTCTAAATCTGTGTCAAGAAATAACCAGAGAATTATATTTACTAAGAAAATGCCCTTTTTATTTTTGTTTTTGGCTAGCCTGATAGCATTTATGTGAAGTAACATATTGCTGTGATTGGTAGAAGGATAGGGCCTACTTCTCAGTGACGTGTCTCTCCTGATTACATGATGTCTAAGTGAGCTGTTGGAGGTTTTTTTTTTTTCTGAACAGTGCAATTTTTAATGTTTTTTTTTTAAATAGTGGTAAAATACACAAAAATAAAATTTACCATCATTAATGTTTTTAAGGGTATAGTTCAGTAGTATGTAATTCACAGTGTTGTAAAACAATTGCGAAATGTTTCAGAACATTTTATCCCCAGACAAATCTCATACCCGTTAAGAAGTCACTCCCCTTCCCCTCCTTGCCCCCCAGCCTCTGGCAGCCAATAATCTGCTTTCTTTCCTGGACATTTCATATAAATGGAATCACACATTGGGGCGCCTGGGTGGTTCAGTCGGTAAAACCTCTGTCTTTAGCTCAGGTCGTGATCCCAGGGTCCTGGGATGGAGCCCCGTGTCAGGCTCCCTGCTCAGTGGGGAGTCTGCTTCTCCCTCTCCCTCTGCTTGCCCCCCCATGCCCCCTTGTGTACTCTCTCTTACTCTGTTCTATCTCTCAAATAAATAAAATCTTTTTAAAAAAATAAATGGAATCATACGATAATTGGTCTTTTGTAACTGACTTCTTTCACCAATTTTCAAAGTTCATCCATGTTGTAGCACAAATCACTGCATCATTCCTTTTTATATCTATTGTATTGGATATATCATATTTTTTTTTTAAAGATTTTATTTATCTATTTGACAGAGAGAGATCACAAGCATTTTATTAATGACAAGTCTTTGGGTTGGTTAGCTGAATTTTTAAAATTTTTATTAAAATAGACATAATTTAAAATTTACCATTTTAACCTTTTTTTTAAAGATCTTATTTATTTGACAGAGAGACAGACAGTACAGCAAAGGGAATGGCAGGCGAGGGAGAGGGAGAAACAGAAGTGGAGGGAGAGCAGGGAGCTTGATGTGGGGCCTCGATCCCAAGACCCTAACTAAGATCATGACCTGAGCCGAAGGCAGACACTTAATGACTGAGGCACCCAGGCGCCCCAGATCTCACTTTTTGAGGAACGCCCTTACTGTTTTCCATAGCAACTGCACCGTTTTGCATTCCCATCAGCAAAGCACATGTGATATGAGTTCCCTTTCCCCCACGTCCTTGCCGATGCTGTCATTTTCTGGGGGTTATTTGTTTGTTTGTTTGATAGGTGCCATCCTAATGGGATTTTAATTTAATTTAATTTTAAATTTTATCTAAATTTCAATGTGTACACAAGCACATCACTGTTAACGTAAAGTATTTTTTTTTTTAATAAGTAAGTATGACCTCAGTTGACCCTTTGATATGACCTGGGATGGGAGCACGGAAGATGTTGAGGGCGTAGTTGTTACTATAGTACTTCTAAAACTTGCAAGTCTAACTGCATAGATTTATTTACCCCCCACCCCCGCCCCCGCGTCCTGGACGAGGTAATGGACGAGGTAATGCACAGCAGTACGTGGTGTAAGTTGGTAGACTCAATCCCTCAAGTTATGCTTGGAGAGATTATGGAACTTACATATAGAGGAGGGGGTCAGCAAAGTTCTTCTGTAAAGATGATAAGTATTTTAAGCTTTGTTGGTTCTAAGGTCTTTGTTTCGACTACTCAGCTCTGCTGTTGTAAGCCATGAAAGCAGCCATTGACAACATATAAATGAACAAGCGTGACTGTGTGCTAAGAAAACTTTTTTTATGTATACAGTAATTCAGATTGCATGTAACTTCCACCTGTTCCAAAATGTTACTCATCTTTTGACTTGAAACCATTCCAAAAATATAAAAACATTCTTACCTTATGGGCTATACAGAATTAGGAAGTGGGTGGGCTGGGTTTGGGCTGTGGGTGTGGTTTGTAGATCTGTGGTACAGAGGGGTCAGTGGATATTAGAGGTGGTGTGGAACCTGGGTGATACTTGGGTTATTTGTTGTGAAATACTTTGGAGTTAGCTTTTGGTCCTGGCAAGAGGCCAAGGGCTGAGGGAATCTTCTGGAAAGGAGGAGTAGTAAGCTCAGAGTAGCAGATCGTCGAATCCCAGATGACGTGTGTGTCTTATGTAACAAAGATTGATCCGACTAATTTCGGGCACATCTTCGCCTTCCATAAGTGTTTGTGGGAGTGTAGGATGAGGAAGGTTAAGGGAGATCTGAAGGATGGGGGCTGCCCTGTTAATTTGGCCATGCAGTTTAGGTGGACCTGGTAGAGAAGTCACTGGTCATACCCTCTCATTGCCTGTGTGTGTGTGTGTGTGTATGTTCACGAAGTCCTGAGGCAGCTGAAGCCTGGGGTCCATACAACTCTGAAGTAAGCATACCAGGTGCCAGGTGGCGGGCTGGGGGCCTCACGGAGCTGCTGGGAGGGTAGCACCGTCCCTGTTTTATGGACACAGGCACTGAGACCGAGGGAAGTTGGTAACTCTCGAAAGGTCACTCAGCTGGAAAACTCGTCGCTGGAATTTGAAAGTAATTTTACCTCTGTGATCCTAATGGTTGGCACATTCCCATGAGGAGATCTGTTTTTCAGATTTGGTTCTGCTGTTGATTTTCTGTGTGAGCTTAGAGAAGTTATTCTCTGTTAAGGAAAAAAAAAATTGTTCTAGTTCAAGAGTAACTTCTACCAAGCCTGACTCGCAGAATTATTGTAGATGATTGAATTAGGGAATAGATAAGAGCTTGTTGAAAAATATGAAGTACCGGGGCGCCTGGGTGGCTCAGTGGGTTAAAGCCTCTGCCTTCGGCTCAGGTCATGATCCCAGGGTCCTGGGATCGAGCCCCACATCGGGCTCTCTGCTCAGCCGGGAGCCTGCTTCCCCTCTCTCTCTGCCTACTTGTGATCTCTGTCTGTCAAATAAATAAATAAAATCTTTAAAAAAAAAAAAAGAAAAAGAAAAATATGAAGTACCATCCAGAAGCAAGATGCTTTGTTGAGGCGAGGCCCCCCTCCAAAGAGCACTCTTGTCCTCTCATTGTCGTGTGGCTCTCAGAGCCTTGCTCCAGACCTGGGAACTGGATTCTTCGGAGAAACCATTAAGCCATTAAGCTCTTGGTGAATTTCCTTTTTTTTTTTTTAACTTTTTTTTTTTTTAAGATTTTATTTATTTATTTGACAGAGATCACAAGTAGGCAGAAAGGCAGGCAGGGAGTGGAGGAAGCAGGCTCCCCACTGAGCAGAGAGCCCGACGTGGGGCTCGATCCCAGGATCCTGAGATCATGACCCGAGCTGAAGGCAGAGGCTTTAACCCACTGAGCCACCCAGGTGCCCCTCCTTTTTTTAAAAATGCCTGTATTGGGCCGCCTGGGTGGCTCAGTGGTTTAAGCCACTGGGCCGCCTGGGTGGCTCAGTGGTTTAAGCCACTGGGCCGCCTGGGTGGCTCAGTGGTTTAAGCCACTGCCTTCGGCTCGGGTCATAATCTCAGGGTCCTGGGATCGAGTCCCGCATCGGGCTCTCTGCTCAGCGGGGAGCCTGCTTCCCTCTCACTCTGTCTGCCTGCCTCTGCCTACTTGTGATCTCTCTCTGTCAAATAAATAAATAAAATCTTTAAAAAAAAAAAAAACTTAAAAATGCCTGTATTAAGTGTAGTAGGAGCTGGACGAGAAGGGGCTGAAGTCAGAGTGGTAAGAATGAACTGAGAGCAAAGCCACAGAGCCCGCCTTCGGTCCTCACGCTGCTCCAAAGGTTGCTGGATAGCTGCAGGTGTGTGCGTGATGGCCCAGTTCTGAAAATGGAAGGAGAGCTTTTACATTATGTCCTCGATGGTAATAGAGCATGTTTCTGTCATTATCAGAGTATTAGCATGTAGAGAGGAAAGTCTGGCAATGCTTAGATCTTTCATCTTCTGTTAATGAAGACTAAGTGAAGCATTATTTCATTACTATATTCAGGCCCTCTTTAAAGTTACCAGAATGCTCATAGTTGGCTTCAGGTATACTTTTCATGTATGAAAAGTATATAGAACACATACATTTTAATTTCATAGGCCAATCTCTTATTTTGTCTGTACGTCTTAAAAACTCTAAATTGTTTTCAGGGGTTAGTGACAAATTTAGGGAGAGTCTTTACAAGGTTGGTGAGTAAGCATTATTATGATAAAGTTCCGTGTGGCCCAGTATAGACATATTAGAAATACTCTTAAAATAGTAATCATCTCAGGCCTCACTTTGGAGTGGAAGAAATAGCGTGGAAGAATTTCACAGTACATTGTGGAGTTGTGACTGCTAATGATTTAAGCAGATTTCTAAGAGACGTTAGGTGGTAAATGAGACATAATGTATTTAAAATAAATTTGGTCTGAGAAATTTACCCTGATGAAAGAGTATAGAGTCCAAATCATTTTTGTAATCAATGTTTTAAATATTATGTACATCCAAAAAATAGGTCTTCCTGTAATATGCTGGTTGGCTACTCAGTGAAAGTATCAGATATATTGTTTCTATTTTGTTTTGTTTGCTATTCTCTTGAGTTAAGAAAATTACCTCGTTGGGAATGGTGGGGAGAGGGAGGGGCTACCCAACTTTTTATTTATTTTTATTTTTTTTAAGATGAGGATTGTGGGTTTCTGTTTGGTTTTAAACATTTTTTGTTTGTTACTATATTTTACTGCCATGTTCACAAAATTTGTTAAGGGGAGGCCACGTATTTAGAGTTTGTAGCTTTTACTTTAGTCATCGTCATCGTCATCGTCGTCGTCGTCATCAGGAAGAAGCTACCGTGTTGCTTTATTCTGGCAAAATGTGGAACACATACTTATTGAAAATAACCTTATCCGAGGGAACCCTAAATGAAATTTGTTAATTATTTGTATTATTTGGCCTTATCTTGGTAATTCTAGCCCATGAAGTAGGGCTAGAAAATTGTCTGATTGGCTTTGAAATAAACATGCAAAAGTCAGTAGCTTTTCTATATAACAAAATATAATTTAAGAAAGGAAAAAGATTTTACTCATCAGTGCATCAGAGCTCCCCAAATAATTGAAAACAAAGCCAGGAATGTGAAGAAAACAAAAAATGTTATAGTGGGTTTCATTTTTTGACTTAAAGAGGTTAAATCAACTCATTAATTTTTTAATTAATGTAATTCAAATAAAAATCCCAGTGATTTTTTTTTTCCCAAGGGGGGAGAGTGATTTATTATAATGATTTTTAAGAGCATCTGGAGTTATAAACAGGCAAGAATAGCCAGGAACCCTTTGAAAACTAAAGGTGAGTTTGGGGAGGATTGGTTTTGTACTGTCAACTATTTATAAATTTATGCAAGAATTTTAAAGAGTAATCTGAGCCCTAGAATAGATAGAAATAGCAGTAGATCTGAAAAGAAAGCCGAGTACCTGACCCAGCTGAGTTTAAGAATTTAATATATAGGCAAAGGCTTTGTGTATAAATCAGGATTTTTTCAAGTGCGAGAGAAAGAAAATCAATCATCTTAGTTAAACAAAAACCAAAGACATTTATTTCGTCAAGTGCCTGTAGTACCCTTGGGGTGAGACTCGCTTCAGTGACTCCTGAGGAAGCTCAAATGCGCTGCCTCTCCTGACTTTGCTGCTTCCCCGGGGCTGGCTCTTTCTCCTATTGCTGATGGGCTCCTTTCTGCAGCTAGAGGAAAGGGAGGTGTGGTTGTTGATACTTCCAGGCTTCTATTTTTACAGCCTAAGGTCAAAGAAGAGATGACCTTCCTTGGGTCAGTATGTAAAGTCTTAAGGAAGGACACCACGTGGGCTGCTGGGGTCCTGAGCCCTTCCGTGGGCCTTGACTGTGAGATGCTCTGTTAACAGGGTCACCCATGGCTGCTCCTGGCCAGGGCTCCAGCTAGCTCTGCTGTGCAGCCCCACTGGAATCACAGGGAACAGTCAGAGAGGAATTGTTCCTGAGGAGGTGGGGGGAGGCGGGAAGGTGAGGGCAGATCACTGGGTTGACGGGAGTGGATGCGTACAGTATTCAGTAAAGGGTGCTGGATACTGGTTAACTATTGAAAAATAAGCTACATCCCTGCCTTTCACCGTGTTCGCTTAAATTCCAAATGAATAGATAAATGATTGTTAAACAGGAAAAAGGAAAAAATTAACTAGAAGAAATAACAGATTTTTTTTAAATAGACTTGATTTTTTGAGCAGTTTCAGGTTCACAGCAAAATTGGAAAGTACAGAGATTTCCTCCTGTATCCCACCAGCATGCAGTACATTTCTTACTGTTAAGGAATCTACGTCGGCACATCACTATCCCCTAAAGTCCGAGGTTTACATTAGCATTCAGTCTTGGTGTTGTACATTTTATGGGTTTGGATAAATGTATAATGACGTGTATCCACCATTATAATATCGTGCAGAATAAATTCACTGTCCGAAAGACCTTTTGTGCTCTGCCTGTTCATCCCCTCCTTTCCCCAGCCTCTGGCAACCACTGATCCTCTTACTGTCTCCACAGTTTTGCCTTTTCCAGAATGTCCTGTAGTTGGAATCACACAGCATGTAGCCTTTTCAGATTGCCTTCTTTCACTTGGTAGTAATGCATGGAAGGTCTCTCCATGTCTTCTCATGGCTTTGATAGCTCATCTCTTCTTAGTGCTGAATAACGGTCACCGGATAAACCACAGTTTGTTTATCTGGTTCTCTACTGAAGGACATCATGGTTGCTTCCGATTGTGAATAAAGCGGCTGCAAACACCTGTATGTAGGTTTTTCTGTGGACTGAAGTTTTCAGCTCCTTTGGATAAAGATGGAGAAGCATGGTTCCTGGATCTTAATGGTAAAAGTGTGTTTAGTTTTTTAAGAAACTGCTAAACTGCCTTCCAGAGTGGCTGTACCATTTTGCATTCCCAGTGGCAATGAATGAACGTTCCTGTTGCTCCACATGCCCACCAGCATTCAATGTTGTCAGGGTTCTGCATTTTGGCCATTCTCATAGGTATGTAGTTCTTGTTGTTTTAATATGCGTTTCCATGATGATATAATTTGCCTATCTTTTCATATGCTCATTTGGCATCTGTGTATTGTTTTTGGTGAGGTGTATGTTCAGGTCTTTTGCAGATTTTTAAATTGGGTTGTTTTCTTATTGTTGAGTTTTAAGAGTTCTTTGTCCTGTGTATTTGGATGCCAGTCCTTTATCACATTATGTGTTTTGCAAATATTTTCTCCCAATCTGTGGCTTGTCTTCTCATTCTCCAGATAGTCAGATATTTTTCTAATCTCAAGGTAAAAAAGTCTTTTGAGACCTAGAAAAGCAGAGACTGCAGGCTGATGGCCTCTTGGCTGGAGCAGACCTGTGCACGTGCTCTATTTTACCTACACTGTTGTGTCTTGTTTAATTTATCTTTTGAAAAGTGTGCTAGAATTTAAAATAGAAAATTTACCTACAAGTCTAAACTTCTGGTTTTTCTTGAAAAAATGGGAAGTGTTGGCAAACCAGCATCAGATTCCTACATGGCAACAACCGGCCAGCACTAAGGGGCAGCCCCTTCCTTTGGATGGGTTGTGGGTCTGTCAGGTACCAGCCCCTCGGTCACACCCATGTGCATCCCAACAGTGGAGTGAGTGTGAGCTGCCCTTTCTCGGTACAGTCACATTCACTTACCTTAGCTCTCCTATATTGTACATTATATAATTATATATTATTAGGTATTTTATATTGTATATTATGTATATTTATATTCTGTATTACTATATACATTAGGCATTTTGGGAATTTTTTTCTCCAAAGTATTAACTGTCTGTAACTTTTTACTAAAGGATTCCTCTAGTAAGAATTTTTTCTAAGAGAAAACTTAGAGTTGATTACAGATTTTTGTGCAAAGATAGCATTATCACACTAATCATAGTACTGAAACATTGGAAGCAACCTGAATGCCCAAAAATAAAGGAATGGAGGAATAAATTAGGATATATTCATGTACTGGGATAATATGTAATCATTGAAAATTCATTTTTATGGTATCAGATGGCCACTGCATAGCCACTGTGTGTATCCTCCAACTCTAAAACGCTGTGTGGAGGAGACTTGCAGCAAGTGTTGGGCATTGTGTGTGTGTGTGTGTGTGTGTGTGTGTGTCTGGTGCACACGCACCCCCGGCCATGTCTGCTGCTGTGAAAGGGGGTGCAGTTGTGAGAGATTTTTCTGTTTTTTTTTTTTTTTCCCCTGTGCACTTTTCCAAACAGCTGTAAATTTCCCTGTTTCTTTCAGAGTTTATGATGATGTTAACTGTGAAAGAATATAGGGCCTCATAAAGTCACCCAAGGTTGACAAACATGTATTTTGTGAATGTGTAGAATTCTTTGTGAATTGATTTATTTTCCTTTCTTCCATTTCAGCTTTTAAAGTTCTGTAAACAGGCACCTGCGTGGCTCATTTGGTTAAGCATCCGCCTTCGGCTCAGGTCTTGATTCTAGGGTCCTGGGATGGAGCCCCACATTGGGCTCTCTGCTCAACAGAGAGTCTGCTTTCCCTCTCTCTGCCCCTTCCCCCAATTCATTCTCTGTCTCTCTCTCTCTCATGCTTGCTTTCTCTCAAATAAATAAATAAAATAAAAGTTCTGTAAACAATTTCGCTTATCCAAAAGATCTCAATAGCATAGGAAAAAAGCAGTAGATTATGGAAGCCTTTCTCCAAGGTGGTCTAGTTCTCAGTTCCATTACCCAAGGTAATCATTATCCATAGTTAAAATATTTTAAATATGCATCGGGAGTTTACCCTATTTAGTATAAATTATTTATTAAGCAGATAGTCCCCTTTAATATGTTTTGGATATCTGGATTTTCATGAGTAGTGTGCTTAAAAGGTACCCCTGTGTTCTGTGCCTCTTTTATCAGAACCCCAACATGGGAAGAAGATTTTCCCAAGTGCTTATATATTTATAGAGCAATGTCTATTCTTAAACACCAGCCCCTCCACCAAAGATAGATATGTAAATGAATAAATAAAAAATAAAATTTTGGTGGTAGAGTTGTGTGGGTTAAACACATCCTCATTTCATTGTCCTACTTAAGAATATAACAAACTTCTGTAGAGTGAACTACTTTTATTGGCATTTGGACCTTGTCGATAAGGAAAAATTCAGCCTCATTTATTTATTTATTTATTTTTCCCACTCAGCAAATATTTGAGGACCTCCCCTTTAGGGAGTAAACTTAGTAACAACCTTTATTTCAAGATAT
Organism: Meles meles; assembly: GCF_922984935.1. Classification (NCBI taxonomy): domain Eukaryota; kingdom Metazoa; phylum Chordata; class Mammalia; order Carnivora; family Mustelidae; genus Meles; species Meles meles. The sequence continues at coordinate 32,765,799 of NC_060084.1, read as the reverse complement.
TGGATCTCAGTTGGGGAATGTTTTCAACAGTTCTTTGAGCTTCCCAGCGTTACGCAGATTTTCTTAGATGTACTCAGTCATGGAGGAGTTCAGAATTTTTAATTTTTAATTAATGGCTAGAATTAGAGCAGTTTCTTTCCTCTTTTCTCTCTCCTGCTTTTTCTTATAATTGCTTGAAAGTAGTGTCTGGGTTGGGTGTCAAAAGTAAGAGTCTTGGGGAAAGAAGTCAGATGGTTTGCATTCTCTCTCTTCAGAGCAGTAAAGGGCGAAGGGACAGAGGAAATCAAATGAAAAAGCCATCCTTCTGAAACACTGGCCTAATAAAGCGGTGGTCCAAAAACAGAACAACAATGATATTGAAAATGAATGTTCTCATTTCTAGGAAAGCAGGTGTGAGCACCTCCGAAAAGAAGAAAATGAAAACGTTATGATCTAGTACACAGAAACAGGATCAATTCTCTGTACTTTTACCCCGGGGTCCTGAGCAAGGAGGGGTTGATGTAGCGAACAGAGCATTCCTTAACTATGAATAACAGTTTTAAATGCCTCCAAAGTTTGCAGAAGATTGTAGACTGTTTTTCCTTTTAATTTTTATGTCATCATATTTTTTCTTTACTTTTAAATCTTAGGATACAGTAAGAATTATTTGGGGTGTGAATATGTTTCTTGTCTACAAATAGAAGAGGTAGAAGGCTTTTTCCTTTAGTTTTGATATTGGTGATTTTCCTAATTAGGCATGGCTTTTCTTCAGGTGACCTTGTTGTATCTTTATCAGTACTGTAGAAAATTACACACATGGTGCTGACCTTAAAATATAAAGATAATAAGGTATTCTATTTTTTTAAAAAGATGTATTTATTTATTTATTTGACAGAGAGAGAGAGATCACAAGTAGGCAGAGAGGCAGGCAGAGAGAGGGGGAAGCAGGCTCCCCACTGAGCAGAGAACCCGAAGCGGGGCTTGATCCCAGGACCCTGAGATCATGACCTGAGCCAAAGATAGACAACTGACTGAGCCACTCAGGCATCCCAGGAAGTTTTTTGTTTTTTATTTTGGTTTGTAGAGGGGCACGATATGGAGACCTATTAGCTCCAGAGGATAAGAAAGAAGGATGAACCAGGGAAGACTGAAATTTCCATTTGGAGAAACAGTAATTCAGGGAGGAAAACACAAGGAGAAGGAATAGATTTTGGAGAAAGATAAGGAATTTAGTTTTGTATTTATTGATTTTGAAGTGACAGCTGGGTAGGAGTGTAGTGTCTAGCTGGCAGCTGAAAATATAAGAGTGTGTGTGTGTGTGTGTGTGTGTGTATTTCTTTGTAAACTTTGAATTCTAGAGCCTTCTGAAGATGCCATTCAGACCGCAACAGTCTCACCCTGGGGCTTGCTGTTACTCACACCTCTTGGTGCCTACGTGCATTTGAGAAAAATCAAACAGTACAGAAGGACAGAAATCCCTCAGCACCTCAGACCTCAGTCCCAGTCCCCAGAGGAAACTACTGCCAGCGGTGTTTATGTATTCTTCCGGAACTTTGTCTTGCATATACATACACTTCTCAGTCTGTAAATCCCTGGAAAGGGTGAGTCAGACACCGACAGAAACTCCATACATACCCTGTGTCAGGCATGCGGCATGTTGTGTCCTGTGTCTGTTGCTCTGTGCGTGGGTTTGGGGTCCCTCTGTGTCCCCACGGGTCAGTGCTGTTCACAGGCTGACCCCTGAGTTCCTTCTGCAGATGCTCGGGTTCCCCAGTGGGGAATTTGTAACTTTTCGGTGTGTGGGGCTGGATACGTGAGTCTTTTTCTCCTTTAAATGTTCGTTCTCTTCCGTGAGTATTCACTGTCGTCATAAAAATATACAAAGGTGGGCGCCTGGGTGGCTCGGTCAGGAGAGCATGATCTCAGGGTTGTGAGTTCAAGCCCCACGCTGGACACAGAGCTTACTTAAAAATAAAGGTTAATTAACAATGGTAATTAACATGTATGAGTTTTTAAAAAAGATTTATTTATTTGAGAGAGAGGCCACAAGTGAGAGGGCCAGAGGGAGAAGGAGAGAGAATATCAAGCTGACTCCCTGCTCAGTGCAGAGCCCGAAATGGGGCTTGATCTCATGACCCTGAGATCATGAACTGAGCGGAAGCCAAGAGTCAGATGCTCAACTGACTGCACCACCCAGGCCCCCCTAACATGGATGCATTTTTAAAAGGTAGACTATTTAGGGGCACCTGGGTGGCTCAGTGGGTTGAAGCCTCTGCCTTCAGCTCAGGTCGTGATCCCAAGGTCCTGGGATCGAGCCCCGCATCGGGCTCTCTGCTCGGCAGGGAGCCTGCTCCCCCTCCCCCTCTGCCTGCCTCTCTACCTACTTGCAATCTCTGTCTGTCAAATAAATAAATAAAATCATAAAAAAAAAAAGGTAGACTATTTAAATGTATATGTATTTTAGATGATTTATTTATTAGGGGCCCCTGGGTGCCTCAGTTGGTTAAGTGTCTGCCTTCGGCTCGAGTCATGATCTCAGGGTCCTGGGATTGAGCCCCATGTTGGTCTCCCGCTTCTCCCTTTCCCCCTTGCTTGTGCTCTCTCTTGCTCTCTCTCAACCTTTAAAAAAATTTTAAAAAGATTTATTTATTTATTTGAGAGAGAGAGTAGGTGGGAGGGGCAGAGCGAGAAGGAGAGAGAATCTCAAGCAGACTCCCTCACTGAGCGTGGAACCTGATCTAGGGCTCGATCTCATGACTCTAAGATCACGACCTCAGTTGAAATCAAGAGTCAGATGGTCAACCAACGATGTCACCCAGTGGCCCCTAAATGTATACAGTTTTTTTTTTAGATTTTATTTATTTATTTGACAGAGACACAGCGAGAGAGGAAACACAAGCAGGGGCAGAGGGAGAGGGAGAAGCAGGCTTCACGCTGAGCAGGGAGCCCGATGTGGGGCTCAATCCCAGAACCCTGGGATCATGACCTGAGCCGAAGGCAGGTGCCTAATGACTGAGCCACCCAGGCACCTCTAAATGTATACAGTTGTAAAAAGTGAATTCATCCCCACCCCTGATTCACTTACCGGATTTAGTCACTGTGAACAGTGTGGTACATAGACTCTGTTCTGTGAGTTGGGGGTTGGGAGAACTAAATACACACACACACACACACACACACACACACACACACACACACACACACACACTTCTACATGGGAAAATATAAAGAAAACGACAAATGGCCTGTAATCATTTTAAATAGTTAATAACCCCTTTGGAAAAGCAGACAAACAAACACACACTGATGGTTTGAAGAGAATTCTTAGTTTTACTGTACTGCTCTATACTAGGACAGCATGATGTGAAATAAAACGTTGGTCTCCCTAACGCTCCCTGCCGTGCCCTGTCCTTAAGGTAATCACTGTTAACTGTTCTCCTTCCAGAAAATTTGTAGTGCCAATAGGAACTCTGTGTGTGTGTGTGTGTGTGTGTGTCTTTAATGCACTTGAAATCTTGTTAAGCACATTGTTCTTTTTCCTTGAAGTTTAACACATGGTGGATCGTCCTCATCAGCTCAGATAGCTCTGCTTCCTTCTTTTGGATGGATGATTGGCTGCCATTTAAGGGGGCGCCAGTGAGTGCTGCTCTGATTATTTAATTGGATTCCATTGATGGACATTGAGGCTGTTCCTTTATTTTTTAGTATTCCAGATAATGCTGTGGTAAATGTCATTATTCCCTCAGTACTTCTGAAGGATGAAAAGAAAGGGAATTTAAATAAAAACAGCTTTACTGGAGTATAATTGATATACAAAAAACTGTATGTAGTTAATGCAAACAGTCAACCTTATGAGTTTGAACATAATGCATATACCCCTGAAACCATCACTACAATTGGGGTACTAGACAGGGTACTACTAGCACCTGGGTGGCTCAGTCAAGTGTCTGCCTTCGGCACAGGTCATGACCCCACATTGGGTCTGTGCTTAGGATCTTCTGTCTGTCCCCGCCCCCAGCTTGTGCTGTCTCTCTCTCAAATAAATAAAATCCTTTTTTTAAAAAAAGATAATAGACCTATCCAATACCTCCAAAAGTTTCCTTGTGTCCCCTCCCCTTTTCTGTGATAAGAATACAATACACCCTCTTAACAGGACATTTTTAAGTGACTAATACAGTGTTGTTGCCTGTAGGCGCTGTGTTGCACAGCAGATCTCTAGAGCTTATCTTGCTTAACCCTGACTTTATGCCCATTGACCCTCTCTCCTGCGTCCCTCCGCCAGCCCCTGGCAGCCGCCATTCTGTCGTCTGCTTCAGTGGGTTTGGCTGTTATAGATACCATGTTATGAATGGACTGGTTTATTTCATTTAGCAAAATGTCCTTCAGGTTCATCCATGTTTCAGGTTTCATTTTATTTTATCATACTGCTTTTCTAGAATATACCCTTCCTTTGTAAACAGGGAGTGGAGTGCTTTCTTGCTCACTTTTCCTTAAAACAAAACAAAACAACAGAATACACCAATGCCCTGAGGAAGGCACTGTGTTTTGGTCATGTACGAGTTTTGATCAAAAGTTATATCTTCAAATTAAAATGAGAAACTGTAAGGCTGGGTAGGAGACATTTGGCTGTATTTACCAGTTTAACCATCCTGAGTTTTGATCCAGATGTGGGAGAAGCTGGAATTTCCCTGTGTGGCTGGAGGATGTCAGAGGCGTAAAGTTCCACTGATTCGTGAAAGCCAGTCTACAGAGTGTCTCCAGTCTCCAGCCTTCAGTGGGTCACCGTGCTGTGCGAGCAAAGGGTGCCGGGCGCATAGTGGGCAGTCCAGAAATGGGACATTGTTCCCTCAGGGTTCTTTAAGCACCTCGGTGTACGTGGCACCCTGCCAGGAAAATTACACAGTCCGCAGAGATAGAGTGACCTCGAGATTATTTAAAAATCTGTACTGGCGGTTTTTTCCTCAGTATACTAAGATCTCTCGCTCAGTTCTTGAAGTTTACACGTAGTTAGTTACGTGTAGGTGAGAGAGGCCGTGATGTTTGTGAGCCCCGTGTGGGCAGGAGGTGGGTTCTCCTGTTCTTGCTGTTCAGGTATGTTTGAGCTTCGCTAGCCGTCCTTGGTCACCCCTCCCTTCCTCCTCCCTGCTTCCGTTGTCCCACGGGCAGATCAATGAGAGAGTTAGGATAACCTGTGGAACCAGTTCTTCCTAAATAGGGAGATGGTTCCATGGAATATTAATGCTCAGGATGGTCTTATTTCACAAGCTTATCCACCTTAAGGTGCTCATTAGAAACCTAGAATCCTAGTGATAAATGGGATTTTAGAATCCTTTCCATTTTCCACCAAATTCAGAAGTGTCTTTGGGGTACCTGGCTGGCTCAGTTGGTGAAGCATGTGACTCTTGACCTTGGCATTGTTTGAGCCCCACGTTGGGTATAGAGGTTGCTTATAAATTTTTTTTTTAAGATTTTATTTATTTTAGAGAGAGAGCGAATGCAAGTGTGGGGAGGAGCAGGGTGAGTGTGAAGCCGGGCTGAGCGTAGAGCCCGACATGGGGCTTGATTCCCACAACCCTGAGATCCTGACCTGAAGTCAAGAGTCAGACCCTTAACCAACTGAGCTACCCAGCCACCCCTAAAACCTTAAGAAAGAAAGAAAGAAAGAAATGTCTTACTAGATCTTTGTTTGCCTCATGGTCATTTAGTTTATTTACCCTTGTAGTGACAACCTCACTACAAGGGTAAATAATGGGTTGCCTTCAACCCTGCAGCTGTGGTCCTTGGAAAGCTCTCCTTCTGGTCATCTGAAGCCTGCCTGTGGTGGAACGGTGTGGAACTTATACATTATCTGTCACAAAACTACTTTAAATGAGTATTTCTTTTCATTAGATGGAAATTACCCAGGACGAGGATCATGTTTGACTGACTAAACTTCTTTCCTTCTACTGCGTTGAACTGGGCACTCCATAATGTTTAGAGAATAAATTCTCACTCAGTTTCTTATGATTTGAAGATTAACAGAAAGCGGGGCTAAATATTTTTTGTCTGTGTTTGAGTTAGAAACGGTGTAAATGGGCCTTTGTGGAGTAGATACTGTCGCGTTTAGGGGTTTTTCCCATTGGTTAAAATGGAAGTATCCCTCAGTGGTTTGGAACCACAAATACACTTCGATCATTCATAGCAGACGATCCAGTTAGGTAAGAAGAAATCTGTTTTCCTTTTAATTTGTGGTCCTCATCCTTCTGAAAGAGCAGCACAAGCTGTGAACTTTCTAGCCTGATTATTTTGGCTGTTGTCTTCAAGAAGCTGAGGGGGTTACCCTTGGAAAAAAAGTCTGGGAAGTTTTACGAAAAAATCAGAAGGTGAGCTCCTAAGGTACCCAGCAGTGTACCCGGGAAGACTTGACCTCACTGGCAGTGTGCGGATTCGTGTGCAAAACACCCTAGAATTTTAAAGTCCAGGGTTTTTGTTTGTTTTTTTGTTTTTGTTTTTTTTTGTTGTTGTTGTTGTTTTGGTTTTGTTTTTGCAGTATTGCACAGTACACAAGCCAAACAACACTACAAATCATTCCCTACCAGATGGCCCAGGTTTTGACATGAAGGGCCCGAAAAGGATCCTGGTTGCTAACCCCTAGTTTGTGCCTGAGGACACAGAGGCTGGAAAGCACCAGTCCCTTTCTGAAGGAACACAGCTGCCCTCAGGCAGAGCCTGAGTCTAGAACTCAAGTTTTCTGACTCTTAGTCTAAAATAAAACATTAGGAGAGGCAGAGACTGTTGATTGCTTACTTGGCCATGTTTTAAATGTTCTACCAAGTGGGGGTTGGGAATTAGGCATTTTGTTTTCCTTCCTCAAAATCATTTTTGTTTTCTTGGCGCTTCCAGCTTCCTGCAACTCCTGTAGTATCTTTAAACCAGGATCCATCATGACTGTGTTCCTGTGAGGCTGCCCGCATGCCTGCCCCCCAAGCCCACAGGGGGCCCCTGTCCCTCCCAGCACTTGGCAGGCACTTGGCAGCCCGTCCTGTTAGTGCTCTCCTCCTGGCCTCCTGCAGCGCCACCACTGTCTGAGGAGGCCCTGCGAGATCTGTCCTCATGCGGCCACTGCAGCTGCCTGCAGCGGCCGCTGGGGTCGCCAGCAGTCAACACCAGTTTAGCTGATTTCCTCCCATTTCCCCTTCTTTCCCTCCTAACCGAAGCTCCTCCCAGCTGCACCTGTTGCCTTCGGTGTCTTCTGTCCTCTGCCAGTGCTAGTCATTGACTCTGCCTGCTGCTTAGTAGCCAGCCTGGGGGGGCTTTTCCTTTCCTCCTGCTCACTGATTCCCAGACTCTCAGGCTTCAGCCCTTGCCGGCCTCCTCCCTCCCTCCTTCCCAGTGCGCTGGAGCCCATCCCTTTCCTGTGCCGCCCGGCCGCCCAGCCCTCCCGCAGCTGCAGCGTGTATGGACTACTCCCCGCATCCAGTCTCGTCTCTCTGCCAGTCCGTTGTTGGCTCGGTTGCCAGATGACTCGTCTTCAGACGCAGCGTTTTTGACGTCCGTCTTTCCCTGATCCCTCTCAGCAACACTGAAGTAGCTCCTCGTTCCCCTCGGGACGTCCAAACTTCTTCGCTCCTCATTCAGAGCCCGCTGTGGTCAGGGGCCTGCATTCCCCGGTTGCTTCTCCCCTTCCTCCGGTGGCTGCAGCCTGTGTAGTTTGCAAAGTGCTTCCTGGGGAAGCCTCGTTCCTCCTGGGCTCTGCAGGCCTTCAGCTCCTTCATGGAGCCTTGTCTGCCGGCCATTCTCTTCAGGTCTTTGCAGACGGTTCCTGGCTCCCTTGTTCACTGACACTTGATTCACTAAGCAAACATTACAAAGGACATGCCACCTTGCTCCTGTGAGGAACGGATTATGGGGGGCGGGTTAAGAAGGTCAAGTCTCTGTGGCCAGGAGGCTCGCCCGTAGCATCTGGATTCTGCATCTTTCTGTGTTTGTGTCTACTGGATTGCAAGCGTAAAGGCAGAGGCCAGGCCTTAATTAACATTTAAAAATTTTTTAAAAGTCACCAGCACCTGTCCACTGAGCAAGTATTCTGCAAGGAAATGTACTAAATGCTGGGAAAGCTGCTACTCCATGTCCATTAAGACTTGTCTTCTTGGAATTTCTTATTTTATGTAACTCTCCTGGCATTTTTAAAAAAATTAAATTCTGTATGTTTAGCCTAGCATCAGTTGTAACATTAAAATTAAGGTAGAAACCTATGGGGGCGCCTGGGTGGCTCACTCATTAAGTGTCTGCCTTCGGCTCAGGTCGTGATCTTAGGGTCCTAGGATCGAGCCCCACATCAAGCTCTCTGCTCAGCGGGAAGCCTGCTTCTCCAAACTCTCCCACTCCCCCTACTTGTATTCCCTCTCTCACTGTGTCTCTCTCTCTCTGTCAAATAAATCTTTAAAAAAATTTTTTAAGGTAGAAACCTATGAACATAAAGTCATTAGCAAAGTTACAAGACTTAATTAGATAAGTTTATTTAAGATAGTGATTTCTCATTAGACTGGGCTTGCCCATATTAACTTTTCTGCTTTTTTTTTTTTTTTTTCCCCTTCCCTGCAGTCTGCATGAAGAAATCAGTGATTTTTATGAATACATGTCTCCAAGACCGGAGGAGGAGAAGATGAGGATGGAGGTGGTGAACAGGATCGAGAGTGTGATTAAGGAGCTCTGGCCTAGCGCGGACGTGAGTACTGCCTGTCCGGGTAGCTGAGTGCCGAGGGCCATGTCCCTGTCCGCAGGATGGACAGTCTCAGGAGTCCTCACACACAGGTCTATGTGCATTGGAACGCTTATGGTCCAATTAAATTTTAAAGGCAAACAGTTTCATCTAGCTGTTGGAATTTGGGGCATCCTGATTTTTTGCAGTGAATTGGATGACTTAGTTCAAACTATTTCTTTGTGCTGAATAGCAATACTAAAGGGAATCATGAATAATAATAATAATAATAATTCAGGAATCATAAGTATACAGAGAAGAAAGACAAATCAGGCCTTCTTGTAGTAGTGTGTTATTGGATCTGATGTATGAAAATCCCACTACTGTTTTGTTCCAACCTGCCGGTATAAATGTTATGTGATTATTTATAGCTGAACGAAAATGTCAAGTAGGAGTTTCTCATGTCATTAGAAGTGCATTTTCTTGGGCGAATGCAGGCATAAGTCTGTTTTCCTCTCTTGATACTGCTATTTCCTTCTTTCTGGCCCTTCCTTGTCTCCCTGTGCAGACTCACCCAGTGAACAGAACTTTGGCCCAAGATTTCCTCTTTGCTTATTTGTGGTTCTTTTTGTTGAAACTAAGTGAATACCTTTTTAGGTCTTTTTTTTTTTTTTTTTTTTTTTTGAGGGTCTGTTATACAGTTTTGTGCATTCAAAGAAGTTAGAATGCATTACTCTGTGTTAAATGGCTTTTCTTTAGACTTCGTCATGGGATGGTGATGGGGGAGCCAGGGAAGTTTCCTTTGTCCTGTTGGCAAAACAGAAGAGCTTCGAATAAAATACTGTAGGTGAAGGGAATGGGGTAGGGGGAGGGCACTGATATTTTATTGAGCAGCTACTGTGTGATCACATGTGATTCCAGTCCATGGTTCTCAGTGGCAGCTGAGTTTGCCACCCAGGGGTCCCTTGGCAGTGTCGGAACATTTTTCATTATCATTGACTGGTAAGGTGCTCTTGGCATATGGTGGGTAGAGGCCAAGGGTGTTCCTAAATGCTATGATGCACAGGACAGCCCCTCCCAGATGGCTGTCTGCCCTGAACGTCAGCCATGCTGAGGCTGAGAAACCAGGATTTGGATTAATCCTCCTTCTTTGGAGGTGGGGGGTTTTATCCATCTTTTGTTCCCAGAGGAGAGACCCGTAGCTGTGATTCCATTCTCAGGTCCAGCTCACCTTAGGCTGAGCAATCACCCTTTTGTGCAGTTCTTCACCCACCCTGAGCCTTGCACCGTGCTCCCTGGCTGGGGTAGGATGTGTCAGTACAATGCTAGGATGACACTGCCTGCTGTTCCCCAGGGAGCTGGCCTCCCGCTGGGAGAGTCTGACCCTGAATAACTCAGGGGCCTTGAGAAGATGCTCGCTTAGGGAACCCAAATTCCACCTTTGTTGAACAGGCCTCTGGCTTATAAGTGAACACGAATGACTTGAATATTACTTTTGAAAGTTTTCTGTTTCACTCTGCATTTGATATTTTAACCGTACAAGTTTAAAGTATATTCCTAATGTCTGCGTAGGAGGTAGCATCCCTGCTTCTGGAAAGCATGGTGTTACTTAAAAAAAAAAGCTCTTGTAGTACTAAAAAATACCAACAGAGGGTAGCAGAACCTTGACATTTCTCCATTGCATGGCGGCTTTCATCGGGTCCATACCTTAATGCAATAATTTTTTCTATTTCAGGTCCAGATATTTGGAAGTTTTAAAACTGGCCTGTATTTACCTACTAGGTTAGTACATTTGTGAAGCTTTCAGGGGATTGTGCATTTTTTTAGATGTTGGCTGTTGACGGTGGAAGAGTAGAAGCAGAAAGAGATTTATGAAATGAAAATTCACTTTATCAGTATTTTATTCGAATTACCTTGAGGGTAGAGTGTCACTTGAGATGAGCCTCTCAGACTGATACCTGTGTGGTCTGGGATGGAGGTGGAAGGGCGCAGGTAGCAGTGGGCTCGGCTAAGTGTTCCAGCAGGTGACCGCCTGCCTGCAGAGAGCTGTTCGCCTCCATAACTCAGCCCACTCACTCAGACGTCCCTGCCGTATTATGGCAAATCACGTGATCATACAGTACAGCTGTGTACCCCCCCCAAAGGCCAGCTCTGTCATTGTTCTTAAGAGCTCAGACTATTAGCTGCTGTTCTGGCCTCTGGACCTGGAGCTTCAGGCTCCAGACTCTTCTCGGAGGAAGGCCCCTTGTTAATGTCAGTCTTCTTACATGAGGCCAGTCACGGCCCCCCCACCTCGGGCAGGGCGGGGCCTTTATGGGGATGATAAGGCTTTCCTGGGGGCCAAAAACGTGTTTTCTATCAACTGAAATTTCACCATGTGTTTGTTTTTGCTTTTATTGTGGTAAGAACACTTCATGTGACATTTACTCTCCAAACACAGTTTTGGGCTTACAGTACAGTACGATTTTAACTCTAGGCATCCATCATGTTTTTGATTTTTGAGCTGGATTTGATCTACTTTTCCCAAACTTAAATGTGTTGATGCGGAGAGATCCTAGCAGTTTCTGTTCTGCCCGTTGCTCTTGTAGGCCTGCAAAAAGCCGTAAAATATCCAACTTGGAGTTCATGAATAGTTTTCCTTATTTAGATCCTGAGTGTCAGCAAAACCCTGAGTCACTCTGAAAATTTTAATTGAATTTTCTGAGTACGTAGTACATTCCCATAGTTCAGATTGAAAAGGCGCAGCAATAATTACCGTGAAAAGAGCGGATCCCACCTGTGTCCCCTGCTCCTTGGAGGAGCCCCGGTACCCATTTCTCACACATCCTTCCATGAACGTTCTATACATATAAAAGGAAATGCGTGTGTGTCTTCTTCCTTTTTCATCCAAATGATGGCATCCCACATACACTGTTTGCAACTTAACTTTTCACACTTAATTACCTGAATCAGAGTCAGTTCATCTCATCCACATGGGCACGTCTCAGGTTTTCTAGTCCCAGAAGCCTTTATGAACAGGAAATGTTCACTGGTGTTTTTCGAGGTTTTACTTCTTTCAAAAACCCCCGTTTCCTGAGGCCTGACTTCTGTGAAATCACCAGCAGGAGATGGTTGTTAAGGTCACCAGCCTCCCCAAAGCAGCCACCACCAACACATTTTGGTCTTCATTGGGCAGTGTGAGAAATAGGTTTTCACTGCACTAATTTGAAGTCTGGAAGCCTGAGCGTGAGTGAAAACGAGTACAGTTTCTTCTTCAAACAACTTTTGTGTGTATGTTCTGTGCTCAGTGACATTGATCTCGTGGTGTTTGGGAAGTGGGAGAACCTTCCCCTCTGGACCCTGGAAGAAGCCCTTCGGAAACATAAAGTTGCTGATGAGGATTCGGTGAAAGTTCTAGACAAAGCAACTGTAAGTTCTTCTGACATTTCATCTAAACATTTCCGGTTACTCGTGCATGAAACTTGCAAAATTAAAATTTAATTTTGGTGAGCAGAGTTGGCTTCTCAGTAAAAGATTCTCTTCTTTCATTAATGATCATAGTTGTATATAAATTTTGTTTGTGAAATAAATGAACTTGTGGTTATATAGTTCTTTAAAAAATAATACTCAAGGGGCACCTGGGTGGCTCAGTGGGTTAAGCTGCTGCCTGCAGCTCAGGTCATGATCCCAGGGTCCTGGGATCGAGCCCCACATGTGACTTTCTGCTCAGCAGGGAGCCTGCTTTCCTTCCTCTCTCTACCTGCCTCTCTGCCTACTTGTGATCTCTGTCTGTCAAATAAATAAATAAAATCTTTAAAAAAAAATACTCAATTTTATCACATATAATATCACTGTAGAGTTTTTACATATAAAAAGTATAATTAAAAATATGGCCCTCGGGTGGTTGGGTTATGGACACTGGGGAGGGTATGTGCTTTGGTGAGTGCTATGAAGTGTGTAAATCTGGCGATTCACACACCTGTACACCTGGGGCTAGTAATACATTATATGTTAATAAAAAATAAATAGAATACTAGAAAACTAGAGACCAAAAAAATATGGCTCTCTGTTAAACAGTTTATAGTTACACAGAAGGTCGTGTTCTTCTCTTACTTTGCGTCCTTGAAAAATTGTATATGCAGTTGACCTTGACCAACATGGGGTTCCCTACACAGTTGAAAATCCACCTGTGACCTTGGATGCCCTAAAAACTACTAAGAGCTCTCTGTTGACTAGGAGGATTACTGATAACATAAACAGTTGGTTAGCACATATTTTGTGTGTTATATGTATCATAGACTATGTTCTTAGAATAAAGCAAGCTAGAGGGAGGAAAATGTTAGGAAAATCATAGGGATAGTACATTTACAGTATTGCATAAAATTGTGTAAAATTGCAGCCACACAGTTGAAACTTGTGTTGTTCAGGGGTCGACTGTGAAGGAAATTTTATAGATGAGGAACTTGATATTTTAACTATATCTGGATTGGCCATTAAAGAACTTTTGTGGGTGCTCATCACAGAAATAAATGTATCTATTTTAGAAGTTTGGAGTTTTGTATGTTAGCTTTTCTTAGAAGAAAAACAACTCATACTATTTCTTACCAAAAGCTATCAATTTGGAGACCCAGTTTTGCACACAGATTTTGCTGGCCTGAGTTTTCTAATACATGGTACAAATAGAGCCTTTAAAAAAAAAAAAAAAACTTATATAAGTAATCTCTGTACCCAGCATGGGGCTCAAACTCACAACCCTGAGATCAAGAGTCACATACTCTAGGGGCTCCTGGGTGGCTCAGTGGGTTAAAGCCTCTGCCTTTGGCTCAGGTCATGATCTCAGTGTCCTGGGATCAAGCCCTGCATCGGGCTCTCTGCTCTGCAGGGAGCCTGCTTCCCTTCCTCTCTCTCTGCCTGCCTCCCTGCCTACTTGTCATCGCTGTCAAATAAATAAATAAAATCTTTAAAAAAAAAAAAAAGAGTCACATACTCTTTTTTTTTTAAAGATTTTATTTATTTATTTGACAGAGAGAGATCACAAGTAGGCAGAGAGGCAGGCAGAGAGAGAGGAGGAAGCAGGCTCCCTGCAGAGCAGAGAGCCCGATGCGGGGCTTGATCCCAGGACCCTGAGATCACGACCTGAGCCGAAGGCAGCGGCTTAATCCACTGAGCCACCCAGGCGCCCCCACATACTCTTTTGACTGAGCCAGCCATGCACCCCAGAGCTTTTTTTTTTTAATTTTTTATTTAAGTTCAATTTAATTAACATATAGTGTATTATTAATTTTGGAGATAGAGTTCAGTGGTTGATCAGTTGCATATAATACCCAGGGCTCGTTACATCACATGCTCTCCTTAATGCCCACCAGCCAGTTACCAACCCCCTCACCTCTCTTCCAGCAACCCTCAGTTTATTTCCTATGGTTAAGAGTCTCTTATGGTTTGCCTTTTTAAAATTTTGTAAGAATTTCTAATATCTCCTATAAATCATTCAATCATTTTTTAAATTTGAGACTAATTCTATGTCTTAACTTCTCTTGGTAGGTTGTTTTATAGGCTAGTTGCAAAACTGACCAATAAAATACCAGTGGATTATTGTGTTTAACCTAATCTCGCAGTTTACTCATTAGGAACAGTTTGCTGATGGGCCTGACATTCATAAGCCTTGGTGTTATACTGAGTTGGAAACTGTTATCCAAAGCACAGAATATTGAGGAAGGTTTTTGTTACTTGATTTCAAAATCCTAAACCAGTCGAAATGATAGAGGACACTGTGTGGGGCTAAACGCTGAATATGTAAAGTACCCCACAGGCCCAGTGAACCGTGGCGTGCAGTGTTCGGGACCCTCGAGGGTTTTTGTGTCCTCATGAGGAGGCTGAGACCTCGAGTCTAGTAACCTTTCCATCCCCCGACTGTGTTGTTTAATTTGGTTCCTATATTTTAATTTTGCCTTTCTTCTCTTTCTAGGTACCTATTATTAAATTAACAGATTCTTTTACTGAAGTGAAAGTTGATATCAGCTTTAATGTACAGAATGGCGTGAGAGCAGCTGACCTCATCAAAGATTTTACCAAGGTCAGAGAATTCGTACTGTTGATTCAGTGAAACTCTGAGAAATGGAGTTTGGTTTGGAGGTTCTGTTGCGGTAGTGTTCTGATACGCCTTGCTAAGCCATTTTTATGTGCGTATTGCTGACCAGTGCTGCTTTTCTGTGCGGTGGCCTTACTTTCCTTGAATCTGCTTGTAATAATCAGTAATTTTATAATGTGACTTCAAGTCCAGGGTTTGGAAACCTTTTGAGGAACTTCTCTGCTCTTGATTCTTCCTTTTAGGGGAGATAAGGGCTGAAATGCTGAATAATCACTCTTGTCTGCTTTTAATCTCTCAAGAGTTTAGATGAGGAACATCCTGACTCCCCAGGTCTCCTGTAAGGGAGTTCCTGCAGGTTTCCCTGCTTTGTCTTGAGGTGATTTCATGTCTATTTTCATTTGTCCCTCATTCTTCCAAGACATGAAGAATTTGTCAACATCTTTAGAACATTCTCATGCGTAGACATGTCAGCCTGTTTCTCAAGAGACATTAACTGCTTCACATAGAATATCTTTTCTGTACACTCAAAATACTTCTATGGACTCTACAGATTCACCTTTTTTGTTTCTTTTTTAGAAAAAAATGTAACTACCTTATCGTTGTAAACATTATATTCTTGTATAAGTGTGTAGAGTATAGGAAAGCAGAGAAAGGAAAAGATTATCCATAATCCTACTCTTTTGGAGGTGTTGGGTGTGCGGAAATCTTCTTTTTCCCAGAAAAGAAACCTTTTTTTTCAATTGAGAATGATATGCGTGATAGAAAATTTACCAGTATCAAAGGAAAATGGAAAATGAGTCACTTTATACCTTAGGTTTAGATCAGTTTCATGGGATTTGCCATCATCAGCCTTTCTTTTTGGCTTGTTTATCCTGTTGAAATTTTTGTTTTTCCAAGAAATTTCTCAAGTTTCTGTGAACTCTATTATCTTTTTCTACCCACCCCTCTCTCCTCCAGCAACCCGCACTTTGTTTCTGATGATTATCCTCTTGAAATTTTTAACAAAATGGCATGCTATATGTACATCCTCTCATACTTTTTAGAGGTTTTCATGCCAGCACAGACCGGTTTCCTTCACAATAGTCCTTTGTCAGGGTGTGTCCTGCTTTGTGTCACTGCCCCTGCCCCGGGGCTATGCACAATCATCTGGAAACCCTGGTCTGCTTGCCAGAGTGCCACCTGAGGAAAGTGCTTCCTTCCAGTCCCACTAGTGTTGTGTTTTACGTGTTCAGAATTTGTCCTGTACCGTTTCTGTTACCTGTTTACAAGTCAGTAGCATATGGTAATAGATAATAATATAGTGAGAAATAAATAGATATGCAGTGTAGTAATAAATATGGTAATAAATGAGTGTCCTCAAATATATGCTCATGTTTCTGTCCCATAGTGAGTGCTTAGAAGCTGTTATTTACGTCTACCTGTTTTAGATCTTTAGATGTGAGGAGAAAATCCTTAATTACTCACAGCTTATTTTTTTTCTAGCTTGCTCTTAAAATAGAAAATTAAGTGGATTGGATATCTCCACTTAAGTTTGTAATGTAAAGACCAGTTTACACTCTTGAAAATGCTTTAGCACAATTACTGAAATAGGAATTCACTGAAAATATAATTTTCTTTTTCAGAAATACCCTGTATTACCATACTTGGTTTTAGTATTGAAACAATTCTTATTACAGAGGGACCTTAATGAAGTATTTACAGGTGGAATTGGTTCATATAGTCTCTTTTTAATGGCAGTCAGTTTCCTTCAGGTAAGTTGTTTGATTATACCATGCCTAGTGTGCACCAAAATAAAATAGATCAATTTGGAATCATTTTGGGGGAAAATGTAAATCAAGTTCTAATTGGAATGCTTCCCTTAATTACTTACGACTTTTTCTTCTAAACTGGGTACCTTTTTATAATTTAACAAATAAGTATTTTTAAATCCCAGGAACGAATTTTTTTGTTTTTAATCTCGTATGTTCAAGTAGTTTTGAGAATCCTCACTCAGATTTTAACATGTGTAGGTATGGCGTGGTTTCCGTAAGTGTAAGTAGTAGTATAAATGTGAAAAACAAGAATCACTTCTAAGCCTCTAATCTTAGAAGTTCAGCTGGAATTGAGATCGGCTATCTGGGTGGAGTGAGTTTTGAAGTCTTAACATCGTCTGTGACTGTGTGTATGGGGCACAGTGTTTCCAACAGCCCGACTCTGCTCGTGAGTCACAATGGCTTCCCTGGTGGGCTGGGCCCCGTCAACCCCGTCAGCACCCTTGGGCAGCTGTAAAATTCAGCCTTGAATCTTATAAACAGATTGTCGCCCCCGTTGTGTACCTGTGGGCTTTCGTGTTGTCTGTACCAGCCGTTTACGGCCGCCGTGCCTCCATTTCCCTGTCAGCTGCTATCCTCGCCAAAATTAGGATAGTGCTGTTTTGTGAAGTTACGATGTCACTTGTTCTCCCCACCTTGATAATTTAGAGAAAAGCCAATGTAATTTCTTTTTTTTTTTTCCTGGTTTTAGTTACATCCCAGGGAAGATGCTTGCATCCCCAATACAAACTATGGTGTTCTCTTAATAGAATTTTTTGAATTATATGGACGACACTTCAATTATTTAAAGACTGGCATCCGGATAAAGGATGGTGGTTCATATGTGGCCAAAGATGAAGTACAGAAAAGTATGCTCGATGGCTACAGGCCATCGATGCTTTATATTGAAGATCCTTTACAACCAGGTATTGAAATTAGGTAAATTTGTGGGCATTCAAAGAAAGGGCGTTGTCAGTATTGAACTTCAAGCTCTCTTTAGAGGCGAGGCTCCTGGCCTGCTCAGTCATTGGAGCATGCGACTCTTGATCTTGGGGTTGTGAGTTCGAGCCCCAGGTTGGGTGTTGAGATTACTTAAATAAGTAAATCTTTCAAAGAAAAACCTCTTTAGATGAAAAATGAAAGATTAACTTCTGATTGTACACATTCTTTTTCATCAAAATATTTTGTACGAAAACACACATGCACACGTGCACACACCAGAAAAACACGCCTCCCATACTCCCAGTGTGTTGGGAGTAGGATCCGTCTGACCCCAAGAGGCCAGGGAGTATAGATATAGGTATTAGCCGCTGGGGGAGGGAGGTGTTTGTGCGCATCTCCAGACTGAAGGCCGTTTTTTTGCTTTGTTGTGTCCTCATTGCCCCCGATTCCAGCCAGTTGTCACTCAAGGCTTTCAGTGAGGTTTCTGAAGTCCTTAGAGGCAGTGAGCCTGATAAATACATCAGAAATGATGAGCAAAAGGGCTCAAGGAGACCATTTGTTTGCCTTTTGGGCCCCTTCTTTCATCTTCTAATTTTACCTGGTTGGTCTCCCTGTGCCTTTCACAGCTTCCCATTGGCTTGAAAGGGACTAGGAGATCCCTTCCCTGCTTACGTGGGGCTATGTTTGTTTGCTTGTGTCCTAGTTTTTCTGGGCAATATTTTTTTTCTCACTATAACTGTAAAAATACTAAGATTCTACGTTATCAGACTTCAGTGGAGATGCCTTTAGTCATTTGCTTAACGTGCTAACTTTGAAAACGGATAAGGAAAGGGAGTTGAGAGAGAGGGTAGTTGCCCAGGGGCTCTTTTCTGGCTGATTGTGTCGTATTATAAGCATTAATAGTTCTGCGTGTTTATTCATTGAGGGGATGTTTGTCAGGGGGCTACTCGACCCAAAGGGCACAAAGATTTTCAGCAAGATGGTCCTTGCTCAAAATTTCTTGCCAGAGATATTTGGATAGCTAACAGAAACAAAAGATAGGGATGTCTCGTCTTATAGCTTGGTTTCACTCTTAGGAGAGCGCAGGGGGTTAACTCCTTTTGTTTGCATGACTATGTGGGATAGTCCCTGTTGGGCCAGAGTGCATTTAGGCAGTGTCTATGCCATAACGTACTTACTGCATGATACACACATTCAGAGCCTGGGGAGTTGTGGGGACGGCTGCCTGCCCGGCTTCTTTGTGCAACTGTAGCAGGAAAGCAATTCCCCGTGCTCTTCTGGAACAGGGCCCTTGAGCATTTAGTTCTTCCTAAGCAGTGGTCACGCTTACTATCTTCTATATGCATTTCTTTTAAAGGTAATGATGTTGGAAGGAGTTCATATGGGGCCATGCAGGTGAAACAGGCCTTTGATTATGCCTATGTTGTTTTGAGTCACGCTGTCTCACCAATAGCCAAGTACTACCCCAACAACGAAACGGAGAGGTAAAGGCTTAACTAAAGTCAGCCCGTTGGGTCAGAATTGATTGTGGCTTCTTATCTCCAAATTAATGACCCCCCCTTCTCTTTTTTCTTTGAACACGTGCAGCATACTAGGTAGAATAATTAGAGTGACCGACGAAGTTGCCACGTACAGAGATTGGATCTCAAAGCAGTGGGGCTTGCAGAACAGGCCCGAGCCTTCGTGCAATGGTAAGAACTTTTCGTTGATTGATTGACCGAGCATTAGTGGCTTTTCTGTGTTGTGTGTGTTTAATGGGAAGAAACGTTTTCCAATCTTTTGCCACTCTTTCAGGAAATGGTGTTACCTTGATAGTAGATACTCAGCAGTTAGATAAATGTAATAATAATCTATCTGAAGAAAATGAAGCCCTTGGAAAATGTAGAAGTAAAACTTCGGAATCTCTTAGTAAACACTCTTCAAACTCTTCATCAGGTCCAGTGTCTTCCTCTTCTGCCACACAGTCCAGCTCCAGTGATGTCGTAAGTATGAGGACACGGCTTTTCTGAACCTAGACGCTAAGGAGTTCTGTTGTGGGGGTGACTCTGTCTAGAGGGCTAAGCCCATCTCCTCTTATTTGCTACTGGGAAATTTTAATAACTTCACTGATTGTACATGTCCCCCACTCTGGATGGAAATTGTTAAGCATACGGCAAGAGTGAAAGAATTGTAGCGAGTGCCCGTGTATATCCCCGTTAGATTCTGCCATCAACATGTGCCTTGCTTATCCCGAAGTTAGCCGTTCTTCCGTCTCTCTGTCCACTAATTCAGCTTATTCTTCGATACAGTTCAAAGTAAATTACAGACACTTCCCCAAAGTACTGCAGCGTGCTCCTCATGACCAGAGTTCAGTATTTGTATAGTTTTTTCTTTTGATATAAAATTGACGCACGAGGAAATCGTAATTGTACTTAACCACGCTGTACACATGTGTAACCCCAACTATAACAAGATACAGACTGTTACCGTCCTCCCAGAGAAGTCCTTCATAATGCTTTCCAGTCAGTCCCGCATCCACCCCAGAGGTAACTGCTGCTAGGATTTTCTGATACCCCGGGTTGGTTTCTCCTGTTCCAGAATTTCACTTGAGCAGAATGATTACAACGTATACTCTTTTGCGTAAGGCTTCTTCCGCTCAGTAATGTTTTTGAGCTTCTTGATGGAAGTTTCAAAAATTGAGATATAATTCACATAAGGTTTGCTGTTTTAAAATGTGTAGTTCGGTGGTTTTCAGTGTATTTCAGTGTATCCACCACTGTCTAAGTCCGGGACATGGCCGTCATCCACACAGAAACCTGGTAGCAGCCCCTGACGATTCCTCCTTCCCCGCGGCCCCCTGCAGCCGCGCCTCTACTATCTGACTCCAGCCCTGACTGAATTTTTAGAATCAGTTATACCTGCAGTTTTCCTCATCAGGGTTAATTTTGAGTTTATTTAATTGAAATATAAAATGGGTTTACCCATTACTTGAATTTTGACTTTATTAAGTGTATGACATAAAGAGTAATCTAAATATGGAAGGGATGTGATTTTATGCTGTTGTTGATGACACGTGTCCCGGTGGAGTCAGGAGGAATCCTCACATGGCAGTCTCCTGTGTGCCTCTGGTTCCCAGAACAGAGCTGTGCAGGACGCCACTGAGCGGGAGGTCCCAGAAGCAGCGGGGTGGGGACAGAGATGGCCTTAGGAGGGAGCCTTAGGGCCCAGGAGTGTGTGCCGCTGGGTAGAGCGTGGAGGGGAAGTGTCGAGCTGAGGGGAAAAGTAGCTGAGGGGAAAAGTAGCGCAGTCCAGGCCCAGGCAGTCCAGAAACAGGTGGAGCGCAGCCCATGGTCTCCAGGAAGGCCTTCATGGGGGAGTGGGTGGGGTTGGTTGGAGGCCTCACTGATGGGTTATCGCAGACTCGCCAAAATCGAGACTTCAGAACCAATCATTTTGGATTTGGTTGAGTCAGGACCTAGGGCCTTATCTTTGCCACGTTCTTTCCACGGTACCATGGTTCATTTCCTGTAAATAGTTGTGCAAATAAACTTGAACCTCTGTGAGCCCCTTCAAGGTCGGTTAGCGAGGTTGGGCGTGGACAATAGATTTAGCAATGAACAGGGACCCTCTGATAAAGTAACCCATTTTGAATGTTTGGAGGGAAATTTGTGGAAGAAGGAAACCTTTAGCAGCTAATTTTATAAATTCCTCAGGGGGCTTCCTTTAACTCCCAGATATTTAAATTTAGTCCCAAGAGTACCTAGCCGATGTTGTTTATCCTCCTGAATACTGAATTTCTAAATTATTAATATGTCCCATTATAACTCCTATGACTCGTATGACTTGTGTTAGGATTCCGACGCGACGCCGTGCAAAACCCCGAAACAGCTGCTCTGCCGTCCGTCCACTGGGAACCGAGTAGGGTCGCAAGATGTGTCCTTGGAGTCCTCTCAGGCAGTTGGGAAAATGCAGAGCACCCAAACCACTACCACCTCCAACAGCACCAACAAATCTCAGGTGTGTGGAATGTGCGGTTTTGATCATTAGTATTCAGTACAAAATATTTAGAACTTCTTACACGTGAATTTCTATATGTTACATGGAAGATAGACATATATATACACATCATGGGCTTGAAGAAAACTCTATGTTTAAAGGACAAACCTGGTTTTTCTAAGAAGTTCCACAGCACAGTGCTTCTAGTAATAGGATGTCCTGAAGATCGTCATGAGACACCACTA
Source organism: Meles meles (assembly GCF_922984935.1). NCBI lineage: Eukaryota > Metazoa > Chordata > Mammalia > Carnivora > Mustelidae > Meles > Meles meles. The sequence goes on along the minus strand of NC_060084.1, from coordinate 32,744,121 downwards.
TAATATAAACCTCTGATGGGAATTCAGTGGCTTGTCCTTATAAGGTGTCCCAACCCACCTTATTGCAGATTCAGCATTAAAAAAAATTGCATTGAGTCATAAAAGATTGACTTGTACTTGGAGTGAGCTCCCGTGAAGCTTGTGCATGACCTCGTGGCAATGTCGTGCATATCTGGGAGTAACAGATCCTTTCTGATATTTTAACACTCAGTACCTAGTTGCTTGTGTTGAAATGATCAGGCAGTAGTCAACCATGGTCATTCAGTGCCCTCAGCTTTGACTTAAAAAGGCCACAGAAAGTACTCTATTTTCAGTTTTGTAGTTGCCTAAAATTTTGTTGATCATGAAGAATGAATCAGCATGAGGAAAGGAGCCATCTCATACTGGGCTCTGACCCTCAGTGCCCTGGGGACCCTGCAGAAGGCCTTTAAGCAATAGAGACGGGTTCTTAACGTTCATCACCTCCCGTGTGACCTGACTCCCAGAATCCAGTGTACCTCTACAGCCCTCATCATGTGCACCAAACCCAGATCCATTTAGAAATGTCAGTTAAAGTGACAGCAGGGAAGGGGCTGCTAGGTGTGACGACCACTGACAGGACAGCGCACCTGTGTGTCTCAGGGCTTCTTCCAGTAATGCCATTTATTATGTGCTGCATTGGTGGGTAGGTTCCTTGAGAAAAGGGTTAACATTCCGTGCCCTCTGTTAGGAAGTCAAGGCAGTATTCCAGTATTTCCAGTAAGTGTTAGAGCTCAAGAGTGTGAACCCCCGTAGCATCGTTTTCTCCCACATAAGTCAGCGTATTCCTCGTGTTGAAAGTGCCCCAAGTCAGGTCTTAGCAATGGTCTGTTGAATCCACAAGACTGATGTCTCTTTGACCACTTTGTTTCTCTGCAGCATGGATCAGCAAGGCTCTTTCGTTCTTCCAGCAAAGGCTTCCAAGGTACAACTCAAACAAGCCATGGTTCCTTGATGACAAACAAACAGCATCAAGGCAAATCAAATAATCAGTATTACCATGGCAAAAAGAGGAAACACAAGAGGGATGCCCCCCTCTCAGACCTTTGTAGATAGTCGGCGTTGTACGATGGACTGTCTTCTGTGTGCAATGATCTCATGCTCAGGACAGTTGGATAGGGACTCCTGGCATTCGGGAGCCTTACACTGTTCAGACTCTGATTTAGCAACTGCGTTTTTTCCCAGCTCGCCACGGAATGGATCATGAAGACTGACAACTGCAAAAACAAAAAGCAAGCAAAAAAGGGGGAAAAAAAAAAGGCTGCTCATTTGATAAGTCATATGCTACAACAGGGTCATTTTAAGATTTAAAGCTTGAATGTAAAATAAATCTATTTCTCATTGGCTTTATGCAGAGTTATAGGGAATAGTATTCAGTGTGGGTAGGGTGATAGAAACAAAAACCGATTTCAGAGGATGGGGTGGGGAAAGAAAACAAAAGTATCTCATAGGAAGTCCAGATTCCAAAGGGGAAAGTGATCTGTGCATGTTTTCTTTTCTTTTTTTTAATATTTTTGCATATATTTACCATTTTATTGTGTGTATATATAGATGACCATATAGGAAATTGATATTTGTAATAGTGGATTTGTTAATACTTTTTACATAACATTACTGTTTAAATTGTAAACAGATTTTTCTCAGGATTAGTTTGAAAAATAATCTGACTTGTCATCTTAACATCCATATATAGGGAAGTGATTAGTTCTATTACTCAATTTGTTTTCCTCAGCATTGAAATGACTTACTAGAACCCTTGTGACCTGCTGCAAAAATTTTTCCTCTCTAAAGAAAAGGTTTATGGTGGCAAATGACGTTTTATTTTGTAAAAAAAAAAAAAAAAAAAAAAAAAAAAATGTACTATGTACTTTTGTGTAAACACTGAAAAATCTCTAGTCATCTCTAAGAATTACCTTGCAACTGTTTTTCTATAGTGCTGTCGTCTTGGGCAATGGGCAATTACATGACTTTGTGTTTGTTTCCTTTGCAGTCTTTTTTGTTTTCTTTTGCTTTTCTTCCTAATAGGAAAAAAAAAAAAAAAGCCACCCACGTCCGGTCCCGTTGCTGTGGCAGTGACTCCCCGAGTTCCACAGACTTTGCATGCGAGCTCCTCTAACCCTGTGTACCGCGCGCGCTTGTTTTTCTCATCTCTTCTTCTTTTTTAAATCCATGCTTAACTACTGTGGGAGAGAATACCTGTAAACAGCTTTAATTAAATCATACTTATAAAAAACTATTTTCTTATACTCCACTTTATGCTTTTGGTATTGTTGATCTTTAAAAATTAAATGGTCTTTGATAATGGATCTATTTTGTATTGCCTTATTAAGACCAAATACTTCTTGTCATCCCATTCTTTATCCTCTCCTTCCATGGAATTGTTATCTTTAATTAAAACTTTTTAAAACATTGGCTTGTTTCAATCCTACTGTAAATTTTGGTTGTGGTCCGCTTTGAGCGCCAATGAGATGTGTAATTCTGTTATCCATCACATGCTGAGTTTGAAACTCGGGAATATTGAATATAATAGGATGTAAGTGACATTTCTGAAAATGCTTTCTTTCAATGTGAAAGCTCTTATGTTTAGCATCAGTGTGTGTGGCTCTGTTAATTATAGCCATTTCTGAAATGAGATTCTTTGATAGATACGTATATATATACATATACGTGTGTGTGTATACATGTACACACACGCACACACACATATAAAATACTATTGGCTTTTAGGAATTTCTTTTATATACATTTATGAAATACTAAAGACCAAACAGATCATTAATGGACACTTAGTGTGAGTTTTTATAAAGAGAATAATGCTAAAGTAAGACCCAAACTGATGTCATCACTGCTATTAACACTTTTCGATCTGTTCGTATTTTAATTCACAACGGAAAATGTGTTCCACAACTGGAAACTCCTAATGCTTGTGTAAACCTGTGGAAAATCTTAAATGTGATGTTATCTTGACAATGTTTTAAATTTTCGAGTCCCATTTTATTCTGATCAGAGTTTTTATCACGATGTTGAGCTTTCGTTCTTTGGAATTAGTTTGTCATACATATTGTGCATAATCACAGTATTTATTTCTAGGACTCTTGCGAACGTGTAGACTGATGTTTACCGTGAAGGGAACAGTTATTTATAAAATAACATTAAACCCAGTATTAGCTGCCTATCTCAGACACTTAATACTTGCAGAGATCCATTGGTACATTTACCACACTGAAGTTTTTTTCTTTTCTTTTGTTTTAAGAATCACCCTCATTGTTGAAAGTAAATGTACTCTTAGGATGCAGATATTAGCGTTCCAATAAGCATGTGATTATATTACGGTGGTGGTAGCGGGAAGATAATCTTGATTCCATTGGGAATCTTAGGTTTTCGTAAATCTATTGGGAAAATAGTTTTTCCTGTACTGCTGAAGTTTCTTTTTGGTAAACAGTATCTTTCTAAAAGAAAAAGCATGAAGGAGAAATTGAGGTGTGTCCTTATCCTCAAATGACCAGCATTGTATTCGTGAATACTGTGTATCTTGCAATGAACAGCGCGAAGCTGTTCATTTTTCAATCTGAAGTAAAAATACTTTCAAGAACTTTTAGTTTGCCTGCTCATTTGTTTTTGTGCATTTCATCTCTGTATTTGACTCTTGTCTTTTTTCTTTTTTGAATTCTAATACTTCCTATAAAGATTTTGTGACAGTAGCAGAAACGTGTCATTTAAATACTACGGCCCATCCATATTCACGAGTCATAACCTTCCTCTGCTCGTCCTCGTAGAGAGGGATCTGACAAATTCTGCCACACTGTGGGACATTGCTCTGGCAGTCGGGTGTGTGTGTACCTGGTCCATGTTGAAACTCCTTGAAAAGTCCTAACAAACAGCTGGTTCTAGAAGTGCTGATAGTTCGTAGACGTGTCCGCACAAAACCTGAGTGCTTATGTCTTGATGACAAAGGTAACTGCATTTGTTCCCCCTCCAGTTTTAAGGTGTCCACTGAAGGTGCCTGGTTTCTGGTGTCTTTGTCTTGTTGGGAGATGTTGCGCGTGGTTTTCAAACCTCACTTCGATCTCGCGATCTGCTGGTCTGCCGTGTGGTTGCCCTCCGGGCTTCAACAGTTGATTGTAGCATATTTTTGTCCTCATTTCAGTGTGTTTTACCTTTACGTGCATTTTGAGCCTGTCGTTACAACTTGCGTGATTTGCTTTGGCTCCAGATACTCCTGGGTGAAGTCTTCCCAGGGTAAAAGCCTGCGTGTGCATGATGAATAGTCTTTTTTTTCTTTTTTTTTCTTTTTCCCTCTGAAGTCTTGTACCTCCCAAGTGTTTTGTCATTTCCTCCCCCCATGTCATGGTAAGTGTGAGCTGTGCTTGTCTTACCCTGTGGGCTAGCATTTGGGGTTTCCAGAGCTGTAGACGGGCCAGAAGAGAGAATGGCCATGGTCAGCTGCGGGACCTTCTTGCCGCCATGTGCTTGCTGCAAAGACCTCTCCCCCTTGGCTGGGATGTAGTGAGTTATCAAGGCTGCTGTGTAGAAACCCCTAGAAATCCCCATTATTGGGTATGACTGTTAAGTTGCATTGGCCTTCATACTGTTCGTGGTTGCGTGCCAATTTTATTTTAACGCTGACCAGTACAGGTGGAAGTGGGTCCCTTCCTTCAATGGTAACATGCTGTTGATTTCTTAGCTGTTTCAGTAGGAATGTTCGTGGGAGGTTGGTTGCTTCTCAAATAACTTTTCAGGAATTAAGTGGTAACATATAAAAAAAGACAGTCCCAATTTTGCTGTGATAAATACCGAGGTGTTCAGCTAACGATGGGAAAAGCGCATTCTCTCCCATCAGTTCATGCTCTGCGAGCCATTCAGCGGCTTCCGTGAGCGGAGCGCAACGTTCTCAACTATTTGGTGAGGAAAGCATTCCATAAATGGCCCTATAGAGCTTCATTGAGTAGAAGGTTTTATTTAATAGTCACTTTATTGTAATTTTCATCAGTGACAGAATTCATCTAGCGAGATATTTAGAGAACCACGCAGCATCACCGTGGGAACAAAGATGTCTAAGAGCAGCTCCTCAAAAGTGCTGTGTCTTGCCTCAGCTTCTGAGTTTCAGGAGTATCTTGTCAAAACATTGGAGGGCGGAATTGACGTTAAAAGAACAAATTGCAATACGCTGCTTTGGTATCGAACATAACTAAGAAACCAGTCAGATTTTACCATGGGAGTTATTTGCATGGCTCGAAAACGACGTAACCCAGAAGCCCGTTTCTCTCCCATCTAACTTAACGCCTTGAGCAACCTTTTTTTTTTTTTCTCTGCCATCAAAGATGATGACCTAACCAACTATAGAAATCAAATGTTGAGAGCATTATTAACCAGGAGAATTGCTTATAAGCTCTGCTGATCTACTTGCTATCCAGAATTAAATATTTACTTAAGGGCTGTTTTTAGTTAATACACTGCTAATGTTTGTCTTGCTCTTATGCAGGTTTTGTGATTTTCAGTATTTGGCCTTTACTTTTCTACTTAAGTATATGCCCTATTAAATGTAACCTAGTCCACAGTCTACTAGTCAGAAGGAGGCCCCACTATACAAGAGACTGAACGGGGAAGAGAGAGAGAGAAAGAATGAGTGGATCTCCTTTGGTAGTTGTGACCTTGAGATATCTCCTAGATTTACTGAGGGAAACGTTCGCCGTATCACTAACAGCAGATGAGAACAGGAAATCTCTTGATTTGTGTATCTCAGTGCAAGTGTTTATTAGTATTTGCACATCATTATCTTTGCATTTTAAGGGAGGTCCCTGTGGTTCTAGACAGTCTTGTCCTCTTATCCTTCCTGCAGCTTCTATCTGACTACAAGGCGGGGGCTCCCCTAAGCAGTCTGGGTGAATTTGCTAGGAGTGTTGTTTTACCTTAAAGATGCTGGAGTAATGACAGATGATGAAGCTGGTCCTTACCAGCACCGTGGGGTGGGCAGGTCAGGGATGGAGAAGCACTGTCTAAAGCCAGTAACTTACTTGGTGCCGCTAACTCAGCACTCGTCTCTTCTAGATCAGTCAGCCAGCCGTACCTTCTAAAGAGACTGAGATTACTTTTTTTTATTTTTTGATTTTTTTGATTACTTATTATTTTTTGAGTTTACACTTACCCCACCTTTCAGCTTGGGTTCTGTGCAGTCCATGGCTGTGCCCTAAATCGTTTTCATGATTACCTTTTATAGTATGGTTGCGGTTTTTTAATAGCTTGTCTCTTTGTCCCTAAACTGAAATCTCCAGAATTTAAGATCCCTCTCTGATTTTTTTTATATATTTAAATTTGAAAGAGTCACTTAAAAAAATAAAAGGTCTCTTGAAAGTCCTATGATCCTCAAATAATCCAAACACTTAGGACAAGTATCCCAGCCTTCACTATTCTCGTCACCAAAGAGCACTGTCTTAACGCACAGCGTGGACGGTGAACGTGTAGTTTCTGGATAGAAAACGGGAACGGACGATTGAGAGAAACAATCTTTTAGCGGAATATACATAGACGTATATATATTTAGAAGTTTGGCAAGCCAGTGTTTGTTTTTAATAACCTTTTCATTTATTTCCTTCTTTGATTAGCCTTGCCTTCTGTGTTAAGAAATGCGGACTCCTGTGAGGTGCTGGAGGTTTGAATCATCTTGAAAGCTTTCCAATCTTGTCTAGTTACCGCTGCAGAGACACTAAGGAATTTACCAGAAAAAGAGATTTGATACAAATGATTTACGAAATCTCCACATTTCCTGAGGTCATATCCTGGGCACCAGTTACCGATACTATGAATGAATGGCACACACCCGGAAGCTTTTTTTTTTTCCTTTTTTTTTTTTTTTTAAGCTAACGATTTCTTCAAAGATGTCAATTGTTTGCCTCGAAAATTTTATAAATTGCATTTCTACGCACATCTGCCCCCAGTGCTTACCATTGGGCTTATTATTCATAATCTGTAATTCAATAAAGGCCTTGTGCTTTCATTTATCTTCAAAACCTCTGGTTCTGAGCCTTTATGTAAAACTTGAATGGCTGTTAAAGAAAATTACCTTGTAATTCTAAAGGCGGCCCTGTTTAGACTGATGAGAGGTTTTTACGTACAGAGATGACATTGCTGCGTGTTTTTAGCCTTTTTAATGCCAGTCTCGGAATAGACCCTTTAAGATGCTATTTTTTTCTCCTGCCCGGGTCCTAGCCAAAGATAGGGATGGGCCGCTGTGGACTGAAACCCACGCCCTGTAGTCTGTTATTCACAAATACCGGGCTGGTGCCCAGTTCTAGCCTTTGCTTTAATGCGGGGGGTTGTGCTTGCTGTTGGGCTGTGCCCAGTTGGAATACCCAACCGTAGTTTTCGTGGAGAGACCCCGTACAGAGACTATTACAGTAGAATGATGAAAATGTCTGATTCTCCAAAGAACAGAGAGAAGCAGGGTTAGTAACCAAGTGCAAGCCAGGTATATTTCCCTGAGGGAGGAACGGCAGCCCCAGGACTTGGGCGGATGGTGCTTGCCTTGGAGCCCAGCTGAGTGGTGGTGGTGAAAATCCTGGATAGTTTGCTTCAAGATCATCACAAAGCTGATGCAGCGTGACGAGTAGCTCAGCAGGTTGTAGACACCTGGCTGGGAAAGCCAGCCTGTCCCTGCAGCCTGGTCTCCTCCGCTCGTTTCTTGCGCGTTGATTAGAAATGTTTTTCTCCTCCTCCTCCTCCCTTCTCCCTCCTGCTCCTCCTCCCTCCTCCCCCTTCTCCTTCCTCCTCCTCCTCTTCCTTTTTTCTTTTTAAACAGTATAATCAAAATATCCTGTTAGCATCCCAGAAATTTCTCAGATGGCAAATTAGAGAATGAACTGAATATACAGGACAATTTTGTCCATTTACCCAGACACAGTTAATTTACTTAATTTCTCAATATGTCAATGTTCCATTGTGAAGAAATGTAAATAAATATAAAAACCTAAATGAAGGGTTCTGGTTGCCCTTTACCCTCTTTTCTTTTTCTTTCTTTCTTTCTTTTTTTTTTTTTTTAAAGATTTTCTTTATCTATTAGTGCACAAGCTGGGCGAGGGGCAGAGGGAGAAGCTGGCTCAGTGCCAAGCAGGGACCCAAATGCAGGACTGATCCCAGGACTCTGGGATCATGACCCGGACCCAAGGCAGCAGGTGCCCAAAGGACTGAGCCCCCAGGCCCTCCATGCCCTTTACCCTCTGATCCTGCCCAGCACCCCAGAGCTAACCACTTTCATATTTGGGGATGTAGCTGCCTAGATTTTTAAAAAAATGCATTTACATACATAAAACTATCTGCCCATACATAATGCCAGGCGGTCTGTTGCCCTTTTACCCAAGTGCTATCCCACTGTGGTATTCTACAAGTCCTGTACCCTCCAGGGAGCTCGTGCCCCGTCAATACAGATGCCTATTTCATTCCTTTTCATGACGCTGACTTTGGTTTGCAAGTAACTTTAGTAAATTATCATGTCAGACACCCCAAGGTCCTTATAAGCGGATAGATCCCGTGAAATATCCAGTACTTCAGTTTACCTCAGACGGGTTTTATTTAAATATTGCTATTTCATGGCACTTCTGAACTGAGTTTTCTGGGGGGGGGGAATTTCCCCCAGTTTTATCTTCTTTTTTCGGTGAGTTTTCATGAGTTGCTTTAAGAAGTTTCATCTTTAATACTTTCGCTAGGACTGAACTTTAAACGCAACGTGGTCATCTGAAGCTTCTTAGAAAATGTGGCCCTTGACAGAAGGGATTTTAAAAAGCCCGTTACTGATCATTTCCCACCACCTGCCCCCTAAAACTCGGTGGTTTTATTTTTTTATTTTTTAAAAGACTATGTATTTGTCAGAGAGAGAGAGAGCACACATAGGAGGAGCAGCAGGCAGAGCAGGTGTCCCAAACTTGGTATTTTTAGTCTTTCGATCCTCCCATAACAGCACATAACAACAACTAAAACTCTAAAAATGTTCTCTGTCTTGGGGTGCCTGGGTGGCTCAGTGGGTTAAAGCCTCTGCCTTCGGCTCAGGTCCTGGTCTCAGGGTCCTGGGATCGAGCCCCGCATCGGGCTCTCTGCTCGGCAGGGAGCCTGCTTCCTCCTCTCTCTGCCTGCCTCTCTGCCTACTTGTGATCTCTGTCTGTCAAATAAATAAATAAAATCTTAAAAAAAAAATCTCTGTCTTAAAGGAGGATGACTTGGATGGTAAGCTTCAGAGAGAGGGAACTCTGGCGAGAAGTAGCCAGTTATTTGGGTCAGAGAGAGCAGAGAGCTGCCTTGAATTTTTGTGGGGGAAATCTGGAAAATTCTGTTCAAAAAAGAGGATGAAAAAGTGGCTGTGGGAAGTCCTGGACAGTGATATCCCTACTCCTTAGGAACACGGTGATGGTTTTGTTTTGTTTTGTTTAGGAGATACTGTCCTTGAAATCACTTTCTTAGGCTCTCATTATGTGCTTGTAGAATTTCTGCTGTAATTTCTATTCATTAGTGTCCAGAAAAGTCTGTTATGAGACGTTTTATATTTGCCAGGTCAGGTTTGACTTTCAAATTGGGAACATTTTTCACCTTTTAAGTAAAACGTTTGATATTTTTTGTCTGTCTAAGAGACCATTTAAAAGACCCAGACAAACTCATCCATGAAATAATACATTTGGGAAATAGCATAGATATGTGTGTGTGTGTGTGTGTGTGTGTGTGTGTGTGTGTTTCTAAAGCAAGTAACTGACTCCTATTTGAAAACATGGGATTAAAATGTTGAAGAGAAACCCGTTAGAGATAAAAATGTCAGGGTTTAATGCCAACATTAACATGAAACGGGAGGGTTAAAACTCGTAGGTGGCCTGTTTAAATGATGTCTCCATTTTCAAAAGAGATACTGCTCACCTCTGCACAAATGCAAACCATTTTTGTACTTAAATCACCCAGCAGGTATCTTCAGGAATGTGGCTTTACACAAAGACTCAAAATAGTTGTAAGGTGCATTGCATCATGCCTCTTTGTTTTTTAAAATCCAGTTCAAGAGAACGGTGCTTTCGCATAAGTAGGCAAGACCTCTGCACAGGAGCACGGAAGGTAAGGGGGAAGGGCACACAGGAGCTGCGTGTGGAACAGGCGTGTGCAAGGCTGCCGGGCAGGGCTGGGCTGGAGCAGTACTGGGCAGTTGGGCTGGGCCCTGCCAGGGAAGTGATGAGCAGGTGGTTGGGACGGAACAGTGGTTTTGTCCTAAAGTCAAGTTGTTCTCAACGTCTTTCTCCCATCCCTTCCTTCTTTCTCCCTGTCCTGAGTCAGCCACTTCCAACTTTTGGTGGTTTTGGGCAGGTGGAGTGTTTACCCTGATGTCTCTGAATAATATACTTGTAATGCCATTCCTTTTCTTACAGATTTTTAAAAAAAGATTTCATTCATTTATTTGAGAGAGAGAGAGACAGAGTGAGAGAGCATGAGAGGGGAGGTCAGAGGGAGAAGCAGACTCCCCATGGAGCTGGGAGCCTGATGTGGGACTTGATCCCAGGACTCCGGGATCATGACCTGAGCCAAAGGCAGTTGCTTAACCAACTGAGCCACCCAGGCACCCCTTAAAGATTTTTCTTAAAAAGATTTTTTATTTTGTTCTTAAGTTATCACTACGCCCAACCTGGGACTTGAACTCACAACCCCGAAGTCAAGTGTGGCAGGCTCTACCAATGGAGCCGGCCAGGCACCTCTCTAATGCCACTTCTTGATTTTCAGTTCTTGAAATTCTGTTTGGGGGCAGAATCCTCTGTTGGGGGAGACTGCCACTCTTGACCTCGGGGTTGTGAGTTCGAGCCCCAGGCTGGGCATAGGGATAACAAGATAAAATACAAAAAAACAATCAGGGTGCCTGGGTGGCTCAGTCAGTTAGGAGTCAGACTCTTGATCTTTGCTCAGGTCTTGATCTCAGGGTTGTGAGTTCAGGCCCCGCTTTGGGCTCTACTCTGAGTGTGGAGCCTACTTGAAAAAAAATACGTTTTGAATTAATACCACCCCTGAACTTCTGGGCCCTGGCCTCCCAATAGAATTACATTGAATTTTGTTTGGCATGATATTCAGCATTTATATCATCGTGAGTGTGTAGATGCTACTCTTCTCAGTTGAACTGTATGGTAAAGGTTCCTTTTTTTTTTTCCTTTTTTTTTTTTTAAGATTTTTATTTACTTATTTGTTAGAGAGAGCGCGCGCGCGCGTGCATGCACAACCAGGGGGAGTGGCAGACAGAGGCAGAGGGAGAAGCAGACTCCCGCGGAGCAGGGAGGCTGATGCGAAGCTGGATTCCATCCCAGGACTCTGGGATCATGACCAGAGCAGAAGGTAGATGCTTAACTGGCTGAGCCACCCAGGTGTCCCTGCACAATGTTTTGTTCATTTACTTGTTCTCTGAAGGGTTTTGTTGTTGTTGTCATTAGTTTCTACTTCATTTTTTAAATAATTTTATTTAAATTCAGTTAATTCACATGTAGTGTATTATTAGTTTCCACGGTGGAGGTCAGTGATTTGTCAGTTGCGCATAACACCTAGTGCTCATTCCATCACGTGCCTTCCTTAATGCCTGTCCCCCAGTGACCCCCTGCCCCCACCCTTCCATGTTTAGTGACACCCTCATCGCTGCCATCTTCTAAGATTCTGCAAATGCTCAGGGGCTTAGGTATCCCATCACCTCCGTCTTGTCAGGGGTGCATCTCCCGGAGTTTCTGCCCCGCTGTACCTGGTGCACCCATGCCACCCTGCTTTCTCTGTATGGCTGCGTGGTCCCCGGCACATACCCTGGGGCAGCTCCTGTTCTCCGCAGCCCCACGCTTCCCTCTTGTTAATAAGCTCTCTCATCAGGGCGCAGTCCCAGGAGCTCCCCAGGAGAGGAGGCGCAGAGGTAAACCTCTGACACTGTTCCTCATTTATGCTCATATGATAGTTTTGCTGGACACAGAATTCTGGGTTGGAGAACATTTTTCCTTCCGAATTTGAAAGCATTGCTTCATCACTCCTCATGTTGTTGTAGAAAAGTTTGTTGTAATGTATTTTCTTTTCTTTTCTTTTTTTTTCTTTCTCTCGAAAATTTTTGGATCTTCTTTTTGGTTCCCAACATTCTGAAATGCCACTGTTATGGAAACGAGGTGGGTCTGTTTTCGCCTATTGTACAGGGCACTGGGTGGTATGGACCCTTTCCATCTGGCACCACGTGTCCCATATTCCTGGAAAATCTGGAATCCTTGTTTTTGTTTTCCTCCCTTCTGGTTCTCTGCACCCCACAGTGACTCAGATACTGAGTCTCCTGGACTGATCCTCTAGTTTTCTTATCTCTTCTACCCCATATTCCTTCTCTGATATTTTATTCACCTTGATCTTCCAGCCCTTCTGTTGGTTTTTCATTTCTGCTATCACATTCTTCATGTTGAGTTCTTTTCTGTCCCCAGATCGTCTTGGTAGAAAACAGTATCCTATTTGGTTTCGTGGCCGCAATATATTTTTTGAATCTCTGAAGATATTAATGATACAGTTAAGTTTCTGAGGGCCCGCCTAGTCTCTGTGACCTTCATTTTTCTGTTGTCTTGGACTCTCCTTTCGGGTTTAGGGACCTTCCTCAGATTCCTGTTTTCTGGTTCCTGCAGAGGTGTAAGAGGGGGGCCTACAGTGCTTAAAAGGTCCTCTGCATCAGCTGTGTGGCTCCTTCAGCGTGGTCAGGCTTGATGGTGGTGAAGAGAGGATCTCTGGGACTTGGCTCATGGAGTTTCCCTAGCCTAGAGAAGTCCTCTAGCCTGGGGATAGGGACCTGGCTGCCTACATATAGGGCATGTCTCTGTTTCCCTGATATATCTGCCTTTTCAATTTCTCTCTTTTTTCCCCCCCGCAGCTGGGCTTGGTGTGGTCCAATCCAGAGTCTGTATTTTAGCTTTTCCAGGGAAAAACCCTGCAGGCAGACTCTCTGCTTGGGTGGGGAGGGGTGGCAGCTAGCTGGGCAGTGGAAGTCAGGTCTGCAGAGAGATGACACTCTTAACTCCTTAGATGTTCAGCCTCCCTCCTCTAACAACAGCTCTCCCCTGCAGGTGGAGATGCTGGCCCTTCCACTCTTTGAGCCTTTGCGGCTGACCCATGTAAATGGGATTGATTCTTAGCTTTCCCAGTGGCCAGTTCACGTGTGCATTTCTTGTGTCTCCCAAGTCAGTACCACTGATCCGTTTGCTTTCCTCCTTCCACCTTCATGTTGCTGTTTCAGGCTCTCATTCTCTCCATTCTCAGGGTCCCTAAAATCCTCTCCTTGCTGGACTCATGGAGGCAGCAAATGTGCACGATGGGTTCAATCCACCCTTTTTCTGGCCAATTTTTTCCAGTTTTAATGAGATATAATTGACACACAGCACAGTATAATTTCAAGGTGGACAGCATGATTTGATCTGGCTATTTATTTATTTATTTATTTATTTTTTAAAGATTATTTGAGGGGTGCCTGGGTGGCTCAGTAGGTTAAAGCCTCTGCCTTCGGCTCAGGTCATGATCCCAGGGTTCTGGGATTGAGTCCTGCGTTGGGCTCTCTGCTCAGTGGGGAGCCTGCTTTCTCCAATCTCTCTCTCTGCCTGCCTCTCTGCCTACTTGTGATCTCTGTCTGTCAAATAAATAAATAAAAATCTTTAAAAAAAAATTTAAAGAAGATTATTTGAGATAGAGAGCTTGAGAGGAGGGGGGGCAGAGGGAGAGAGAGAGAATCTCAAGCAGATTCCAAGCTGAGCACAGAGCACAACGTGGGGCTCGACCTTATGGCCCCAAGATCATGACCTGAGCCAAAACCAAGAGCCAGATGCCCAACTGACTGAACCACCCAGGCACCCCAATCTGGCTAGTTTTGTTTTATTCTCTTTTTCCTTCTTTTTTCTTTTCTTCCCTTTTTTTTTTCTTCCTTTCTCTTTTTTTCTTTAAAGATTTTGTTTATTTATTTGACAGAGAGAGTGAGAGAGCACAAGTAGGGAGAGCTGCAGAGAGAGAGGGAGAAGCAGGCTCTCCACTGAGCAGGGAGCCCGATGCAGGTCTCGATTCCAGGACCCTGGGATCATGAATCAAGCGGAAGATAGTGGGTTAACAACTGAGCCACCCAGGCAGCCCTGGCTAGTTTTCTAATGTAAAATTGGATTGCCAGGGAGAAGGGCATAGAAGGAGCACATCTCCCATCTTGAGACTCAGTTATCTCAGAGAGTGGAATGAAGGAGAGGATTCCCAATTCTAATCTTTGGATTCATTGTTTACGGTGGAGTTCATAATCCCCTTCTTAAAAACCGTTAGCAGGCGCCTGCTTGGCTCAGTCATTAAGTGTCTGCTTTTGACTCAGGTCCTGATCCCAGGGGCTTGGGATTGAGCCCCACATCGGGCTCCTTGCTTGGTGGGAAGCCGGTTTCTCTTTCTCCCCCTCCCCTGCTTGTGTTCCCTCTCTCGCTGTTTCTCTCTCTGTCAAAGAAATGAAATCTTTTTTTTTTTTAAAGATTTTATTTATTTATTTGAGAGAGAGAGAGAGTGAGTGAACATGGGAGGGGGAGGGTCAGAAGGAGAAGCAGATCCCCTACTGAGCAGGGAGCCTGATATGGGACTTGATCCCAGGACTCCAGGATCATGACCTAAGCAGAAGGTGGTCGCTCAACCAACTGAGCCACCCAGGGTGCTCCAAAGAAATAAAATCTTAAACAAACAAACAAACAAAAAACATTAGCTGCATAGGTCCACAGGTCCTCACTCAGTATCTGTCTGTGACAAGCACTACTGATGGGAACTCCCTTCTTAGGGGTCAGCAACAGGGACCATCTGGCTGGGAAAGCCCATAACAGCTCCACGTGGTGATGAGTGAGAAGTTGAACCAGGGCTGAAAGGATAAGCACAATCTTGGGAAATTTGCTCGCTGTCCTGCTTGGCTGTTGCCTGGTAAAGAGAAGGGTTGGATTTGCCGAAATAAGTGAGTCACAGCTTCTGTTCTAGTGATTTATTTTAGTTTCTTAAATCTCTCTGCACAAGTGCAACAAGGTCCCTGAACTGTGGGCAACAAAATCATTTGGGCAAGAAATGTTGATGGTTCTCTAGCGGCTGGAGCTGGCCCGCCCATGGTGGACACTGCCCCCGGGGCAGTTAATGAGGGACTCTTCAGGCAAATGTGCTCTGGAGTTTTCCAACACAGTGAAAATTAAAATCACAAACACACTAGATGTGGGCATTTGGAGATACCCCTCTCACCTGGATAGAGACATTAAACTTTTTTTTTTTAAGATTTTATTTGACAGAGAGAGAGAGAGAGATCACAAGTAGGCAGAGAGGCAGGCAGAGAGGGGGGAAGCAGGCTCCTGGTTCGGGGCTCGATCCCACGACCCTGAGATCATGACCATGATCATGATCATGAAGACAGAGGCTTAACCCACTGAGCCACCCAGGCACCCCAGAGACATTAAACTTTTAATTACATCCCTGCAGTGTGGATTTGATTTCCTAGGCAGAATTCTCGGTTCCAAAATCCCTAAAAAATGTGGGTTTTTTGCAAGTTTCATTTTCAAATGCAAAGATCTTTAATCTTAATAGCTTTTTTTTTTTCCTCTTACTGTTGTTCTCGTGTGGTGAGTGGGCGCTGGACCATTTTTCCTCAAATGGTACCCAATTCGTCCAACACTTAGAACCTGAAGAAATCATTCCATCTCCTTTCTGATCTGAAGTGCCATCTTTGTCACTAAATAAACACACCTGGCTTTTTTAACAATGCATATTTGCAGACCTCCTCCCCAGGATCAGAATCTCTGGGAATGGGACTCTAACCATGTTTGGAAATCAGTGCCTTAGAGCCTTGCCCAGACCAGCCGCACTGGCACCCCTGGAGAGCGTGATGGAAGTTAAAATGCTCCGTAGCCACTACAGACCTGCTGAATCAGACTCCAAGTGGGGCCCAGAAGGGTGTGTTCCCACTGGGCCTCTGGGCGATTCCTACTCCCGCTGCAGTCTGCGAGTCACTCACTGCGTGCAAGGGGGTCGTTGTGAGCTAGCTGGCCACAGCACAAATGTGGAGCTGTCTTGGCAATTAGTGGTAAGTTAATGGTTCGCACTGATGCAAGCATTGCGTTGCACTCACTTTCCCCAGCTCCGTTTTCCTGTCTGCTGTCAGAAGAGCTGGTCAAAGAATTACAAAAAGATGACACACACACCGCAGGGTGGGAAGTCACAGCACGGCGCCCTACCCCCCAACACACCGCAAAGGGGCTGAGGGCTCCTAGCACTGTGCGTGGAGGCAGAAGGGAGAGGCTTGAGCGTGAGCCGCAGCAGGTCGAGCCCATGCCCAGGGCTCACCCCTTACTCTCTTCAGGCTTGACCTTGGCGGCCAGGACACCCCAGCCTGGAGCTGAGATGCTCACTGGTCTTGAGGTCTGTGGGCGGACTCACTTCCTGGGTTCTGCTCAGGGGCAGAGCCGCAGGGTGGGCGGGGCGAGGCGCAGAATCCGGCTGATGAGGATTAGGTGTGCCCATTATCTTGCCTCCTGCTGGGGTTCCCCTTTCCTGCGCAGGGAAGTCCCGGGCACTCCAGTCTTCCCCGTGAGCCCTCGGGATGCAAAGCGGTGAGCTTACCAGGGTAGTGGCTCAGCTCTGGCCCAGAGGGCCAGGTGCCACCATCTGGATGCCCCCAGGCGGTGGGAACTGGATTTAGGGAATCAGGGCCGGCTTGCTGGACTAAAGGGTTATTAGGAGTCTCAGTCGGGACCTCCCTCCCGCCTGCCATCTGGGGTGGAAATCAGATTTTCACTTTCCATCTTGCATTCCGCCATCTGATTCCTCAGCATACGTCCAAAGTGGGTGTTCCCTGGGCTGGGTTCTAGGCCTACTGCAGGGTCAAGGCGAAAGACCCAGACCCTGGGTGTCTCTTGGTTGAAGATAAACGAATTTACCTGGCTCCGGGATTCCATCACAGGACTCCAGGGAGACCAGAGTTCCCTCAAGTTGCTTGCCATTGGATCACCGGCGGGCTTGTTAAACTGCACGTTCTCAGGAATCTTGCCCGCAGAACTCACGCTAGGGACTCGGAGGCTGGGGCCCGAGAAATGGGCCCAACAGCGGCCCACATGACCCCTCTGAGCAAAGCCATTATTCCATCAGGGGCCTAAGGGCAGCTGGGACAAGTGGACTCATGAAGGTCTTAGTTAAACGCTCCGCTGGTCTTGATTACCCCTTCCGTCGCCTCCTTTGTCCCTCCCAGCTGTGACTCAGGAGCGTGCTTTCTTGCTCACCCAGCCTGGGTGCCTCGGAAACACGGCAGATGTTTTTGCTGCCAACACTGGGGCCCCACCCAGGGCTGTAGGCAGCAGTGAGTGGGGTCACCATAGGGTTAGACACCCACTTTCTGAGAATAACTACTTTCTTAGGCCGGCCCTGTCTTCCTGGTGACCTCGCTGGCAGGCCGCTCCCATCTCCGGACGCCCCGGGGGGCGGGGGTGGTGTTCAAGGCTCGGGAGAGACGGAAAGTTTCCACCTAGGCCTCCTGCATCTCGGCAGGAGCGCGTTAGCCCGACGTCTACAGTTCCTTCTAGAAAGGGGCGTTCCTGGAAGGCGGGTGGTGGGGAGCTGGAGCAGAAACAGCTGAAAGAGTTTGCTACAAAGTGTTACCTCTGGGGCCGGAGCAGCACCTGGTGCGTCCACACACGTGCGTGACTCTGAGAACAATTACTTTGGTATTTTGGGGAAAGGTTTGGTCTCCCGCTCCCGGTGCTCAGGGGGTCCGGGGAGCGGGCGGTGGTCGTACTCGGCGCTGCCGGTGTCGTACTCGGGGCGGCGGCCGGGGCGGCGGGCCCCCACCGCAGCCGGGCTCGGGGCTCCGGGCTCCGGGCGCGGGCGGCCAGCGGGGGGCGCCTGTGGCCGCTCCGCCGCCCCCGCCCGCATAGCCGGATCCCGCCCGCGGTCGGCGCGGCCACTCGGGCGGCGGAGGCGGAGGCGGCGGCGGCCGGAGCGCGGGCAGGAGCGGCGGCGGCAGGTGAGCGCGGCGGCGGCGGCACGGGCCCCGGAGCGGCGAGGCGCGGCGACCCCGAGTGGCAGCGCGCCGCCGTCCGAGCCCCCGGGCCCCCGCGTCGTGGGGGGCGTCGCGCGGGGTGTCTGCGCGTCCTTGCCGCGCGCCGGCCGGGCCCCACCCAGGCGGAGACCCGGTGGGTGTGGGGCCGGTGCAGCGTCGGCGGGGCCTGGCCTCCCGGGAAGGGCGCTCAGGCGGGACGCAGGGCCGAAAGGCCCCCCGGGCCAGCGGAGCCGCTGCCCGCTGCGCTCTCCTCCTCCTGCGGGATTTCGGTGGCGGGGGGGTCTTCTCAAGATGCTCCCTCCCTGGGTCCTCTGCTCCCCTCCCGGGGCCGCGGAAGAGCCTCCCAGAGCCCCGACTGGCAGGAGCTGGGGCGCGGCCCCACTTTCCGGATGGCAAGACTGAGACCTGCGGGAGGGACACGGCTCTGTTCCTTTCCCCGGCCGCACCCCTGGCCGGTCACCTTCGGACCGATGCGGGCAAGCTCGCTGGCCTGTGATGGTCCCGAGGGCCTGGCTGATTAGGTTTCGCAGACTTGATAAGGCCCGGGCCCCCGAGCGCCAGTAGAGTGTACTGACAGTAACAATAATACCTCAAGGGAAGAAGGCTCAGTGAGGGCCAGACCAGGGGTTGGGTTTGGAGGCAGTCCAACCACAGCCCGGGTTGAGCAGGACCCCTTTCGAATTAAGGGAGGGGGGTTGGGAAAGAGAGCAAGGCTCTGGCCCCTCACTTAGATGCCCACTGGGGAAAACCAGAAACCTAAACCTTGCACCTGAAGGGAATGGGTAAAGGGCGTCTGACCCTGGTTGGGGGAGTGATGCTGGGGTCTTCCTCGTTGGGGTCTGAAGGGTTCTATCTCGGGTCCCCTCCCTCAGAGGCCAGGAACTCCTGTTCTTTCTGAGTCCCAGAGTCAAAGCTGGAAATGAGAGTCTAGGATTGGAGCCTTTCACAGGAGGAGCCCAGTTGGCCTGGGTCTGGGGGTTGTGCCCAGAACAGCCAATGTAGCCCAGCCTCCTGCGTGCTGAAGCGCCCTCAGACCTGGTCCAGAGTGAGGCTCCGCAGGGCTGTGAACGGACGACCATCAGGCCTGCACGGTCTTGGGGCCCCTGGCTGAGGGGTTCCAGCTGGGGTGTGTGTGTGGGGAGTCTGGGCCTCTGTTATTCTATCACTGCTTTGACAGGTGGGCAGTCACCCTCACAGTAGCAGGGAGCTTGTGTGGTGGGGACTTGGGGTTGTGGGGGGTGGACCCCAGGTCAGAAGACCCCCCCAGGAGTGGAGCTGCTCCAGGGGGATCAGAGGGGGACAGCTGTCTCCCCCAGGGCTTAGTGTTCAGGATCTTCACATGTGAGGTCCTCTTCCCTCAGCTCTTGGTGCTCTTGGACCTATTGTGGCGGGGGTGGGGGGGGAGGGGGCAGGGAGAGGTGGGAGCCCTCCGACTTCTGAGGCCAGAAGGCTCACAGAGCCCCCGCACCTTCCTTTTATCATTTGATCTGTGAGTTAGGGCTGGAATGACCTGCCCCATCTATAGGTGGGAAAGCTGAGGTCTTCAAAGATCTCTTAACAAGTTAGGCCTGGAGCTGGGACTAGGGCCTGGCCTCTTGGTCTTCCCATCCTATTCTGGTATGGTTCTGGTGAAGTCTGTTTGAGTACTTATCAGGAGCCTGACCCCACCCCAACAGGCAGAAGGGCTCTCAAGTGGACCTCTTAAATCCCTCCCCTCCACCAAGGGCACAACACATTGCCCACTCACCTCTCCCTTCCTCCTGCTCCTCCCTTTAAGGATGCTCTGGGGCTTTGCTGCTGACCACTTGGATCCTTTTCCTGCGTACCTGGGCATACAGGCACGCTGATGGGGAATAGTGGCTTCTGTTGACTCCGTGGCTGACTCCAGCAGGGGGAGTCTTGAGTGGCCTGCCTGGGCTGGAGGCAAAGAGATGGTGTAGCTTCCTGCCCTCCCGAGCCCACTAGCCCACTGGGGAAACAGAGTTCACCTTGACCCCAAACACCGCCATAGGGAGAACCTCACACAGCAGGCAGGCCAGTCCACACTCTGGATGCTGGAGAAGGACGGACAGGGAGAGGTCTTCATTGGGACGTCTTTGGGGAAGTCTGGTGATCGATCATTTTCTTCTTTATTCATGCTTGCTGTATTTTCAAAGTTGTCTAAAAGCGAGAAAAGCAAAACTTTATTCCTTTCTCATTTGCTCTGGAAAACTTCTCAAGAGCAGTTCTGCTGCCCCTGAAGCTTGGAGCTGGGTTTGCGGGTCTGGTCTGGGGACAGATGTAAACTTCCAAATTTAATGAAGTGTCCCAGGGGAAAGTCTCAGGATTCTGAAATAGTTCAGCACAGATTAGTCTTGAAACCAACAGAACAGCCTGGAACTCATGCAGAAGTCAACATCCTAATTGGTCTGTTTGCGGACCTTCCTGTTGGCGGTGTTGCCTCTCCCGCTGTGAGTCCGAGGGGTGCCGTGGCTCACGACCAGCTGCTGGAGAGCCATCTGATGGGGGCCGGCTGGCAGGTGGACGGGGGCTGGAGTGGCGGCAGCCTCCAGCCCTGAGCCACACCCATTTGGGAACCAAAGAGAGTGGTTTCCTAAGCTGATGCTTGGCCTGGGTTAGAACTGGGGAGAGGGGCTCCTGGCCCAGAAAGCAGCTGATGACTCCACACCCGGGAGGGTCCACACTGAAGAAGCCAAGTGCGTGGGATCAGCCCAGAGACTCCTTCTCTCTGAGTAGCACAGGCTGCATGACCCATCACATTCTGCGTCTTTTCTGCTCCCTGCATGGAGACCTCCACTCCTACCTTCCGGCCCTTGTACCTGCTGTTCCTTCTTCCTGTAAACCCTTCCCTCCCATGCAATGACATCACGTGTCTTAGGAAATGCTCCACACCCCCCTCTTGGACAGCTGACCTCAGGGATCATACTCAGTGCTGGTGGACTGTGGGTCAGGGACCTGGCTTAGGGGCCCTTTAGACCTCAGGCTTTGGTTCTGGGGCCTTTGCCTTCCTCTGCCTTTTGGACGTGGACATTTGTGCCTGAATTGTCACTTTGAGGGGGGGAAAAAGGAAGGCAGGAACCATGGCCCCCTCCTACCCTCAGCCGTCCACGGCCTTCTCTGTCTCCCAGCTTATTATAAGGGGGGCTAAATGGAGCCCCACAGGCTGGGGTGGTGGGCATTGGGCCAGGGCCATTGCCAGGTGTACGGAGCTGGCAGCAGGAGGCCACTCCTTTGGTTAATAACCACCTGCTGAGTGAGGTGGCTGGGAGCAGTCCTGCTGTTGGCAGAGGGAGCCACTGTTTCCAGCTATTAACAACAAAGGCTATTATTTGCAAGTTCTTGGCCTGGCAGACAAGAACACGGCCTCTGGAGGGGACCCCGTGGGCTTGAGTCTCAGCTCCCCATTTCCTAGCCGTGTGACTTAGGGCAAGTGCTTCAACCTCTCTGGGCTTGTTTCTCATCTATGAAGTGGAGACAGAATACTTATCTCAAAGACCAAGGCACAGTTCCAGATTAAAGCTCACTAAGGGGACAGGACAACCAAACTCAGTATGTGAACCCAGGCTGGAAAAAAAAACATCGTGTAAGGGACTGTATTGGGACAGTTGACGAAATTGAACATGAACTGTAAAGCATTGTATCCATGTTAGATGATCTGATAACTATAGGGTCGTTGTTCTTAGGAAACATGCACTGACATTTTTAGGGGTAGAGGGGAACAGGGTAAGCAGTCTGCTTTCAAATACTGTAAAGAGACACATATAGACAGATCTTAAAATGAGGCAAAACAGTGTAAGTAGATCTGCATAAAAAGTGTAGGGGAGTTCTTTGTGCTTTTCTTGTAATCTTTCTGGAAGTTTGAAGTTATTTCAAAATACAAAGTTAAAAAAAATGCCTGACGGTTGGGATGAAATAACATTAATTCACATTACTTAGAATGGTGCCTCGCATTCAGTGTTCACCATTGCTTTTTATCACCATTCGTCTGGGCAGAGCGTAGCTTATTGTCACAGTAACCTGTGTTATTTTTTCCACTTCTAGAGGACACACTTGAAGTCAAGAGAGGGTAAGTGGTTTGCTCTGGGTCACACAGCAGTAAGTCGGGAGCACTGACAAAACGGCTCACAGTCTTTTTCGGATTCATTACCAGAATCTGAGACTATGAGATTCTATACAAAAACCCAGATTTCCAGCTACATGCCCTGTCCTACTCCAGTCCTCCCTCAGTCCCACCCCCAGCACTAAGCAGGGCGCCTGGCTCTTGCAAAGGGAAGAAGAATGGCTGACCCGCCCCCTAACTGGGGTGTTGGCAGAGCCCGGGCTGCCGTCTTTATCTGGCTTGGGTGTGTGCCGGTCGGAGTCAGTTATCCCCTCTGAGCCTCTGGGTCTCCCTCTCTCATGTGGGGTTATACCACCTTCCTGGAGGGCGATCCCAAGGACTCAAGGACCCAGCATGTCACCCTCGAGCAGGGTAGACTTCTGTGTGTGTGGCTGTGAGGACTGTTCATCCCAGTTTCTGATCTCCTATGCCCCTGGGTCCCCACTGGCCTGGTTGTGGGGTCAGGAGGTGCCCCAGACGGGAGGAAGGAGCAAGGGCTGGAAATGGGCCTGGCTGTCCCCAGGGGGTGGGGGAGGGCAAGGCTGGGCAGGCACTTGTTCCTTGGCTTTGTAGGTGTACCTGACAGGCCCCATCTCACAGAAGAGGGACCAGGCTCCGCAGGGATGGCGGGAGGAGTACACTTGGTGGGTTTCCCCAGCAGATGGGGAAACTGAGGCTCAGAGGAGGGATGTGAACCTCAGAGGCCCCATAGCCACGCTGCTTCCGCCTCCTCGGCCAAGGCTCTCATTCTGTTCCCAGGAGGACAAAGCTCATCGCTTCCTTTTAAGTGGCTTGAATTTTTTATGTTGATTACAGAAATAATTCACATTTATTATTGAAAAATCGGAAAACTCCAGCAATAAAGTGAGGACAAAAACCAGAATCTGTACTCTTCGAAGTAACCCATTAACATACGGGTGTGTATCCTTCTAGAGGGCTTTTTTTTTTTTTAAGGACAAGAATACAAACTGCGCCCAAGTGTCTTTCTTGTCCTCTGAGGACAATTCCGCCAGCCCAGCGTGCCCCCCACTCTCTGTGAGTGCATTGGGGGGGGGGGTGTGTCTCAGCCACATCAGGCTGGCCCGGCGTCTGGTGCTCTGGCATCCCTGGTGGATTTCTCGGTCCCTTATAGCTGGACACGTAGGTTGTTTCCGATATTTTTGTGGTTGTGATATTTTGGGGCTACTCTGAGGAGCCGGCAGCGAAGGGTTTGCACACGCTAGGGATTCTTTGTGTCCATAAATTAGGAAGGGTGCACCCGTTCCGTCTCACCCCTGCAGACGCGGGTTTGCGGTAGGCTGCGTCTGGGGGCGTGGAGGGTGCTCGGCTCCCAGGAAACTGCTTTGCGGTCAGCAGATGAGACAGGGAGAGGCTCCCTGGAGGGCTTTGCCAGGAGAGGGTATCATTGTTGCGCCCTGGCTGGTTCTGGAAGCCTTTAAGTTCCTGTGGGGGTGGCGGGTGGAGGTTGAAGCCAAGGAGGAGGAGTGCCTCTGGCCCGTGAGGGGATGACGGTGGAGCCTGGGACCCTGCGGCACCCCGGCCCCGGGCTTCGTGCATGGGGGCCTGTGGTTCCGTTGGGAGCTCATTCTTGTGGCCTGGGGACTGGGCTAGGAGCAGGATCGATTCCGGTTTTGTGGTTTTTGTCGTTAGGTTCTGGCTCTGAGACCCCGGGTGAGTGGCCTTCACTCCCAGGGCTGCTCCTTTCTCATCGGTGGGAAGGGGCTTGCCACGACCCCTCACTGCCGGGGCTCGAGCAAGACAAGGCGCTAGAGTTCTTCCCGGGACTGGGTCTCAGCTTCACTAGGGAAGGGTTACGTGGGTACAGGGAAAGAGGAGTGGGGACAGCAGCTGCATACCCATCCCTTAGCGGCCACACTGAGGAGGGGGTCCTCCCTTCTCCCCCATGCTTTTCCCCTCCAGACCTATTGCTTCTTCTGGACAGATTGTGTATATATTACTGCAAGGTAAGGACTAACCGCCCCAGGGTTATTACCACACCTGAAGCCTAGCATTGTTCTTGACTGTAGCTGTCCATTCAGAGTTCAAATTTCTAATTGATCTATACATATCAAATATGTATCTATTTTAGTTTTTTAAAAATATGGGTCCTCATTAGGTCTATATAATGAGATTGTATGACAGAATTGATAATCATCCCCTCTCTTCCTAGTGTCATTTTTTTTTTTTAAGATTTTATTTATTTGAAAAAGAGAGAAAGCACAAGTCAGGGAATGAATGACAGGGGGAGAGGGAGAAGCAGGCTCCCCACTGAGCAGGGAGCCAGACGACGCAGGACTCAGTGCCAGGATCCTGAGATCATGACCAGAGCTGAAGGCAGACGCCTAACCAACTGGGCCACCCACATGCCCCATTTGAAGCCAGATCCCTTTTCCTACAGTCAAGCCTCCTATCATGTGTAACACATTCCTTACCCCCGTGAACCTGGAGGCTTGATCTCATTCAGTGTTGTTTGCAGGAGAGCACGCTGGAGACGGAGACAGGCTGCTCCTGGGAGGCTGGCATCATCTGCTTGCGCCTCTCGTGTGATGCCCGTGGCCACGGATATTTAGTGGCTTTAACGTTTTTTGTTTTTTTTTTTAATTTTTTTAATTTTTAATTACAAACCCTTCCATTTTCACCTGGTTATAAGTGGTGCTGAGTTTGGCTCTGGGGGAGAACTTCATGTTAGGACATTGTTCTTTCTGATTCTTGACTTTTTCTTCATGGTAGTTTTACCTGGTGTCTCTTAATAACACAGGTGGTTAATTTTTTTTTTTAGAGGAAATTGGAAAATAGTCATAAATAAGAAGATAGGTATGAAAAGACTGTTAGATTCTACCAACTTAGTGATAACTCCTAAGATTTGAGTACATCCTTCTAGATTCTTTTTTTTTTTTTTAAGATTTATTTATTTATTTGAGGGGGTTGGTGGGGGGAGAGGGAGCGTGCGAGCGGGGGAGCAGCAGAGGGAAAGGGAGAGGCAGACTCCCTGCTGAGTGCAGAGCCCAACACAGGGCTGGATCCTGAGATCATGACCTGAGCTGAAGGTAGATGCCTAGCTGACTGAGCCACCAAGACGCCCCTAGATTTTCACACATCTGTGACACGGTTAAATGAAGGAGAGCAGGCCCTCCACACGCAGGTCCGTGGCTGCCATTTTCACGGTGTGGCATCTCGGTGGTGACCCCCTTCCTAGGATCTGTGGGGCCGAGTGTGACCTTCCTCGCTATCCCCAGCCGTTCGCACAGCAGCTGGGTGTGGGGAAGGACAGACGGCTGCTGGTGCAGCCCAGCTGCCAAGTTTTTCAAAGGAAATGAGGACTTCGGGTTGGCAGGGCGAGAGCTTTCACATCTGTTCTTTTAGGATTCTGTGCTGTTACTCAACACCCTGTGACCCTGGCTGCCCCCTTCCTCCTCCAAAGCCCCGTCTCCCAGGCCTGGCAGAGGCTGGGGCCGTCAGGGTCCTGGGAGCCAACCCCCTCCCCTCCGGTGGACAGCACCCCCTAAGTGAAGCTGGGCTGCCCCTCTCTCCTTGTTTTCTCTCCTTGTTCTGGCGCTGGACCCGTGACAGGCCGGCGGATTTCTGCAGGGGAGGGGCAGGGTTGAGAGGAGCCGAGTTTAATAGCTAAGATGCTGTTTACTTAGCCCATGTGTTTATTTGGAGTGGCTTTGAGGCTCACCCAAGCCGCCCCTTAGGACCACCACTGATTAGGAGTCAGGCCCTCATTCCATCCTGTCACTTGTGACCTGTCGCGTGACCTCAGCCAGCCCCTTCTCCTCTGGAATCCCGGTTTTCTGACTGTGGAGGGAAGGAGGGAGCCAGAGGATGTCCATATGTTCCCAGTCTGGGAAAGAAAGGGATCCTGGCCCATCTCTGAGCCCACAGCCAGGGAGAGATGAAGGCAGAGGGGCCGGAGGTGAGTGGATGCTTTGGAATGTCCCCCGCCCCACTTCACCCCCCGGGGCCATGTATGAAAAATCAGTCTGGGAGGAAGGTGAGTGACGGGGCCACCAGGCTGTGCCCGCCGCACGAGGCCCCCCTCCATGGGGAATCTCACTCCAGCCCTCCTGGCCACGAGCCCGGAAGAGCTGGGCCAGCGGACCAGACGCCTGTGCTAAGCCGGCTGTTTGTGCTCCCCGCGGGTGGAGGGGGGGCACACATGCTGTGGGGGGTGCGGGGTGGGGGCCCTGTCTCTGCTCTGTGCTCTTGTGGGGAGAATCTGAGTGCAGATCCCTCAGGCAGAAATGTCACCGAGGGCCTCCTGAGTGTCTGGGGGCCTCCCGAAGAGGAGAGATGATCCTGGGTCACACCTCAGCAGGCCAGGGCCACGGTGGTGAGAGGGAGTCCAGCTCCTCGTGACGGGGGCTGCTGGGTCCCAGGGCTGGCAGCGTGGTGCTGGCTGAGTGAGGGCCCTCAGCTCCCTGCCACGGGACTGCCTGCGTGTCCTCACAACATGGTGGCCGGCTTCCCCCAGAGCCAGTGCTCCGAGAGGGGGCTAGGGGGAAGCTACTCTATCTTTCATGACCTCAGAGGTCACACATGGTGACTTCTGCCATATTTTGTGGGTCGCGAAGGTAGGGAGGGGCATGAACACTGAGGGTTGTTGGAGGTCATTTGGAGGCTGACTACCCCAGGGGCAAAATGGCGCCTGTCGCTTCTAGCTCACATCCTACCAGGCTGTTGAAGTGTGAGCACCTTTTTCCTATATAGTTCCAACAAAATCCCAGAATTGGATCTCCTTGGACCACTTTGAGTCCCATGACCATTCCTCAGTGGACGCGGTCACAGCCCTGGAGGGCTGGTTGCCCATAGGAACAGGGAGCTATTACCAGAGTGGAGATGGCTGCTGCAGAAGGAGGGTATCTCACCGTAAACCCTCTGTGGAGAGACCTGTGGCACTCTGCAGCCCAGAGGCAGTAGTGATGGGAACCTGGGGAAGGCTTCCTGGAAGAGGTGGCATTTATACTTGTCTTGGGAGGGTTCGCAGCGTTTTGACCATTCCTGGGGGCAGAAGGGTCTGAATCAAGGCATGAAAGAGTGAGGCATGGAACGTGGACTCAGGGACGTCCTGGGATCTTTTTCTTTCCTGGATTGGGAACATATGGATGCACTCGGGCTCAGTCCTTCATTTAATAGTCAGGAAACTGGGTTTCCAGGGGGGAAAAGACTGGTTGAGGTCATGCAACTGGTTATGAGTTATAGGATGGAATGAAGGCCTCTGACTCCTAATCAGGGAGGATGGAAACATGACTTGTGGGGGTCAGGACTTGACTGAGGAGACACAGCAAAGCCATGAAAGGCCTTGGACTGGGGCAAGCACATAGCAGAGCCAGGATCTGGGGTTTGGAACTGAGAGAACCGCACCCCCTGAGTCTGTCCTCCCTTGTCCTCCTTTAACTGAGCACTTACTCTGTGCCTTACACACGTTTCTCACCTAAGCCTCCCCCGCCTTCCAAGGAGCTGGGTGACTTTACAGAGGGGCTCCAGAGCTGCCAACATCACACAGCTTGGCCAAGGTTGCTCCTTGGGGCTCTGACTCTAGCATTCATAAGCCTTTTCCTTCCTCATCCATGGGATGAGGGGCTGGGCTAGCAAATCACTAGCCTCTCAGGGCTCTTCTGGGGTGTGGTGGGCCTCCTGATTTTAGGGGAAGGAAAAGATAAGGTGACTGAGGTACAGATGGTGTTTCCCTGCTCATACCCCCTCTGGGAAGCCTGCCTGAGGTCCTAGAGGCACCGGGTGCCGTGGGGTTTCTTCCCGAGGAGAAGGGCTTGGCATATGTCGGCTCAGGGCTTGACGTTATTTGTCCTTTGGTGGCCCGACAGTCTGCCTTGTTTCTGCTGCACTTTTATTCCTTCCTGCCTACTGTTTCAGGGCCCTGCCACTTTCCCAGGCTGTGGCTTCTGGATGGGTGAGGTCTCTCTGCCTGGAGCTCCGGTTCATGGGTCTCGTCTCCGTAGATGATTCTCCCAGACCTTTGTGTAGGCCTTGGTGGGCACAGCTTAGCCTGGGAGCTTGGCTAGTGGGGGGGGGGGGGCTGTGTCCAAGTCCCGTTTGTGCCCCCAGCAGCAAAGAGGGGTCCTGGCCATGGGGAGGAAGATAGGGTATAGTGGGATTTGGAGTAGCCTATCCTCAGGCAATCCTTTCCTTGGTCCCATGATGGTCATGGGGTGAGTGGTTGAGAGCACAGGCTGTAGAAACAGACAGACCTGAGTTGGAATCCTGGCTCTGCCTTTTCTTAGCTGTGTGTTCTGGGGCAATCGAGTGGCCTCTCTGAGCCTCAGCTTCCTATTCTGCAGAAGGGGACCTTCCTTGTGGGGCTGATGGGCAGTTGTGGGTGGGCGTGCTCGAGGCTAACACACAGCCAGTGTCCAAATGTTGGTCGTAAGGCTCATCAGCCTGGGTACATGGGCCCTGCCTGGTGGGACCTTGAAGTCTGTGTGAGGGCTGAGGGTTTAGGTGCCCGGGGGCCATGGCTGGGGGTCGGGTCAGGAGAGAGGAGACTGGCCAAGGCCTCCTCTGAGGATGGAGCTGAGACGGAGGCTTGGGGAGGGCAGGGGAGTCAGCTGGGACAAATGGTCTCTGTTCTTCACTTTGTTACTAAACAGTAGGTTCTGCTGTCAGGATAAAGGGTAGAACGTGATCGCAGGACTTTAGGTCACTTGTTGAACAGGCTTTGAGGACCAGGGGGCCTTGCCCCTCTATCTTAAGAGGCCTCCGCTCCCTGTTTCACAGTCCTTCCTAGCCTGCTGCCTCACTGCTGAGCACCATGTGATCCCAATGGGGAAACTGAGGGTCAGCAAAGCAGAAGGGGCTTGCTTCCTGGCCACTTGGGGCCCAGGGCTGCTGGGGTTCTCTGGGGGCTTTAGCTACTTGGAATAGCAACTCCAGGCATGGGCCTTGGCGGGGGCAGCTGGGAAATGGAGAGGCAGCCGATGAGGCTGGAGGCCGTTGACCTCTCAGAGATGGATGAGGCCCCCTCACTATGTGGGTGGGGAAACTGAGGCTCAGGGTCTGACTGTCGGTGGGGGAGCCAGAATAAGGCTCAGTGTCCGTCTGCTCGTCAAAGATGCGTTTACTCCTGGCCTCCAGCCGTCTCCTCAGGGCTTTTAACGGAGGTTTTGTTGCCTGTTTTATTTTCACTTTTTGAAAATCGTTCCAGCTTCAAGCTTCCAATTTCCATGAAGTCATTGGAGCCAGGAGCCTGGACTCCTGCCTCTCCCCACTTCGGCTGAGGGCCCCGCTGCAGCTGGGAGAGGGGGGCCCCCCCACACCCCCGGCGGCTCCGAGCTCAGGGCTCGGCCTTAGCTTTCGCGCGGCGCCTGCTGTGGAGCAGGAAGTTGTGGGTCCCAGATGTGACTCGCGCTCGGTAGGTAGCCGGCGAAGGAGGCTTCCCATGTGTGCACCCGGACGCCGGCCGAAGAGGGGCAGGCCGGGGCCGGGCCGCCTCCACGTGGGCTCAGACCCCGCCGAGGGGGCCTGGATGAGAGCCAGGTAAAGGGCCTTGGGGACGGGGCGCCCTGTGTCCTGGTGGCCTGGGCCTGAGGGGAGTGCGGGCTGGGCCTCCCCCACCAGCAGGGGGTGGACAGGGTTGGTGCTGGGGGTGGTGGGGCAGCTCCTGGACAGAGGACCTGGACAGCTGGCCCCAGGCTTTGCCCAGCCCGACGAGGGGGCTGTTAGATCTGTGGTGGGGGGCTCATGGGGCTCGTTCCACCTGGAGTTCTGTCAGCCCTGGACTCTCTGGTGTCCACTCTTCTTTTCAAGCTTATAATTTTACATTTACAAGTCCACTTTTCTCAATGACAGCGAGGGGAGGTCTGTCGAAGTTCGTTTGTTACGTTAAAAAGAAAAATAAACCAAAAAAACCCCCATAAAAGTGACACCTGCCCAAGAGAGAACCAAGGAGCCTGAGGAAAATGGAATGGTCTTCCTTTCTCTCCAGCCCCTCCCAACCTGAGGCCCCCCGGGGACTGATGCGGACCAGTGGGAGTAGGTCTTTCTGGAACATTCTGTGGGCTACTCCAGACCCAGGCACACAGGACGAAGTAGGTGCCTCGTTTCTGTGTCACCACCCAGGGTTCAGGACAGATGGCCCCGGGCTCTTCCTCTCTGGCCAGCCTTTGGGGGAGGGGAGCGGCAGGGGTGAGGAAACAGAGGGCTGGGCTGGACCTCAGTGCAACAGGGCCCCTGGACCCCCAGGCCTGGCCGGGTGGCTGGCATCCTGGTGGCCGGCGTCTGGGCTGGCTCTGCTTGGATAGCTGCGTGGCCGTGGGCTGTCGGCCACAGATGTGCAGGTGGACGGCCCGGGGGTGGCCCACGAGAGAGGGAGTAGGCCAGCCTTTCTCCGGCAGCGGCTCCGGGGCGGTCGTTTTAGCCCATATGTGGATGAGCGTGTTTAAAATTTGCTAGGTATTTATTTTAACGTATTTGAGAAAAACAAGCCTGTAACTAGGACCTTGGGTGGGTGAGTTCATGGCCTTTCTTCGCTTGGGACGGGGCAAGCGAAGATACTGAAACGAGAAGTGAGCAGACCCAAGAGGAAGTGTAGAGCCAGCAGCTTTGCCGGAAGCCCGGGCGTCTGCGGGCCCGAGTCGGGAGGGTCTGTGCCGGGAGGGTGTTTCTAACCCAGCTGCGGGGCTCCCTCCCTCCAGGTGGGGGCCTTCTGGGGTTTTCCTGTGGCTTCTGATGTGAGGTGTGGGTGCAGAGGAAGGGAGGCTCTCAGATTGTTCTGGATTCAGGGCCCTCAGAAGGGAAGGTGTGAACTTTGTGGGGGAAAGAGTCTCTCGTGGAGTTTGAGTGCAGAGCAGCGGCGGTTTACTGGCAGCGGGTTCCGGGGGCTGGGGAAGGGGTGGTCTCCAAGGACCCCTTTGCCTGGAGTGGGTGTCATGAGAGGGAGACTTCCTGTGAGCCCTATAAGAGTGGGGGTCGGTGCAGGGAGAGGCGGGGCAGGAGGAGGGCCTCTAAACAGGCCAACGGTGCTTTTTCAAGGGGAGATAAAGGTCATTCTTGATGTTATGGGGACATTACCCCCTTTACAGTTTATAACTGATGGCTTAACCCATTTCCTGTTCCCCTCACCCCTACCCTGTGTGGTGGGTACTCACCACCCCCCCCCTCCCCCCCCGGCAGTGGAAAAGACAGAGGCCCAGAAGGAGCCACATGTCCTGGGTCACACAGCGAGTCAGCCCCCAGGGGGGTCGAGGGGCACTTATTACCTGTCATGGAGAGCGGCCCTGTCGTGTTCCAGCGCTTCTTCTTTGGAGAGGCTGGGCAGGGCAAAGCTGAGCTGGGGCTCTGGGTGGCTTTGAAGGGTGCCTAGGGGGTGAGCCTCACCGTGAGGAGGGAGGAATCAGGTTCCCCTGAGTGGGTCCCTCACCCTGCGGGCCTGGCTTGGCCCTCGTCTGCACGTGCTGTTGGGGGGCCGGGGCGGGGCTGTACCACCTCTGGGCCGTGCCTCCTGGGACACGTGCTAGAGCCCAGCTTTGGCAGGGCCGAGGTTGATCCGACCCCCTGCATTTTCCCTGACTGGCCATTCTAGCCTCCCACTGGTTGTTGAGGGGTGGCGGGAGGCCCCTGTGTCTGTGTCCCTCACCTTTCTCCTGTCCTGGAGAAGTGGGGTGTGGGGCACATCCACACTGAGCTCATGGTAGCTTTCTATCTTCCAGGGCCCAGGCAGAGGGCACAGCTCCCTCCAGCCTGGACCCTTCTGGGGCCGCCAAGGCAGCAGGCAGAGTGGGTCGCATGGGACGCCCGAATCGGAGTGGCTGGTTCTAGCCTTCCACGGCGTCTGGTCTCAGCAGTGGGAGGAAGCAGGGCTGGTGGGCCTGCCAGCCTCGAGTGTGTTTGAACAGATCCACGTAGCTGCAAGCTGGGAGTTAGTCCGGCTCAGTGAATGAGACTGTCCCATCTGAACAACCAGGGAGGCAGGGATCTTCTGGAGGTCACTGAGTCCAGCCCCCTGCCCCCTCCCCTGGTCCCACTCTGCCTACTTCCAGTAGCATGGGAGGTGAGCTGGGTTACCTGGGCCAGTTTGTTGCATCTGTAAAATGGGTCGCTCATGTTTAGAGGCTTAAACAGGGTGGCACGTGGCATCTGGTGCCACAGAGCCATGACTCGCGGGCAGGTGTTACTGGTCCTTGTCCTGCTTTGGGTGGGTGGGTGGGCATGGCTGGGGGAGGGGACCAGGGAGGTCAGGATGGGCAGAGCGGGGGGAGGGGCCTCCCCGGAGCCTGCAGCCCTTGGGAGGACTGCTAGCTCCCATCTGTGAAGTGGCCATGCCCAGGCAGGGGGCCAGGAGAGCCACGTATGCCTGGAAAGCTCTTCCCAGGTGTCTGAGATCAGTACACTCAGGTCTTGAGTCTCCCCGGTGGTGGCCAGAGCCCTCCACAGCTCACTCCTGTCTTGTGGCCCTCCAGCTCTGCCTCCGCCCATCCTGACGATTGTCCCCCTACCCACTAGAGTTCCTCCCACCCCCAGCCCCCAGGGAGGGTGGCGGGGTGCACACCTGACCACCACAGGCATCTGGCTTGATCTGTTGCCGCACCCGGATCTCACAGACACCACGTTGGGACGGGGTGTTGCCCAATCCTGGGTGCTGACCTGGATCAGAGCCCCTTCCTTTTCTAACTTTCCCCTGGAAGCCCTCTAGGTGTTGAGATGGGGTGGGGAGGAGCCTTGGGTCAGAAGTGAGCTCAGTTCCTCTTTCCTGACATTTCTCTCACGACCCTGGATCATCCCTTCTGACACCTGCTGATCCCAGCAATGGGTCTATTTCCCGGGCGCTATCTGAGCACCAGCCCAGTGTAGTGGGGAGAGGGGAAAGCCAAACCGACCCTGGGCTTGGACACGGGGCCGGCACACTTCCTGGGTTCATCTGACACACATACTTGACTGGTTCTCCCGTCTGGTGCCTCGTTTGAACCCCTTCTTCTGGCTCCTGGGGTCCTCTGTCCTGACCCCCTCCCAGAGCAGTCCTGCCTCTTGGGGCCTCCTGTGCCCTCGGCCATCCCCCACCCCGGTCAGTACCCTGCCTGTCTCGCTCTTGCCCTTTGCCCAAGAAGCCCCTCTGCTTACTGCTTCCCTACCTGACACCCCATCCTGGCTCAGGTCACCATTTGAGGGTTCCTCCTTCAGGGGTCCTCAAGCTTGGGAGAAGAGCGGGCTTGAGTTGTTCCGGAGTCGGTCACTTTGCAGCTCCTTCCCCCGTCCCCGGCTGTGCAGTGAACCCCCCACCAGGGCCGGGGCCTGGGGATGCCAGGGCCACCCTCCTCTCTCCATCCTCCCTGCTGTGCCCCTGTGTGTACCCCTCCCCCCACTGACCACTGGAGGGAATTACCTGTGACTGTCCCCAGGGAAAGGAAACAAACAGATCTTTGTTGGGGGTATCCTGGTTTGCAGACGTGTATGTGGTCCCCCGGAGGCTTACCTCCTCTCTCTTCCTCTGGCACCTGGCGGGGGGTGATGGGAGTGGGAGTGCTCATGACGAGCTCGTGCCCACCCGGGCTCGCAGCACAGCCGGTTTGGCTTTTGGGGAATGCAAGGTTGTGCCAGTAGTAGGTGGGGCCACCATCCGCCCCTGGGGACCCACACTACCCTGGTGGGGACTGCTTTGTCTTCCAGGATCTGGGCCCCTGTCATCCCCTCCAGGGACCTTCGGTACCCCTGGGAAGTGCCTCTGGTGCAGTGGGCTGGGGTCCATGGATCCTGCTGTCACTGGCCTGTGGAGCAGGGAGAGGCCTGGGAGCTCGGGGCACAGCCCCTCTCTGCATAGATGGGGAGCGTTTTCCTGCTTAGAGCTGCGTGGGAGGCACAGTTTCCCCTGGTCTCACTAAGTGGTGGAGATGTGGACTGGGGGAACTTGTGCCTCCTCCTCCTAGCCTCAGTCTCCCCACCCCTGCAGTCGCCAGGCTGACTTTGCTCCCGCACACTTCTGCTCCCCTCCCCGTGGGCTCTGCACGTCCCTGCTTGCTCTCAGCCTCCTACACCTGTCTCCCTCTGGCCCCATGCGGCTGGGGGAGGAGGAGCCCTTTGAAGTCAGCTGGAGGTGCCGCTTTAATGGGGGGGGACCCAGGCTAAGGGGGTGTGTCCTGTTTTGAAACACCCTGCCTCCTGGAGCCGCTGCCCAGGCCCTGTGGAGGGGGAGGCTCAGTGTCAGACAGTGCCTGGGGCAGGGACCAGCACTTCTGTATCCCCTGCTTTCTGGGCAAGGGAGCAGGGAAGGGCTGCCTTTAGGGGGCTGTCAGAATGTCAGGCGGAGACCCCCTGGGACTTAAAGGGCATCGCTCAGTGCCTGTTGATATCAAGGTTTTTCCCCTGGCGGTCCACCCCTTGTGTTTGGAGCCAGCTGAGGTGATCCCACGTGGTGGCACTCCCTGTGTCCCAGCCTCTGTGGGAAACCACTGAGCATTAGGTATCATCACCAGCCTCTTCTTTGATTGAGGAAACGGCCCAGAGAGGTTAATGCATGTGCCCTTGGTCACACAGCAACTCTGACGTTTGGTCCCTGCGGCTCTGCTCTTGACCGTGAGGCTTTCCTGGCTTCCTAACTCTCAGCCTGAAGCAGCTCCCTTGACCACCCGCGTGTTTCTTTTCCTCAGGGAACTCACTTTTTCCGTGTGTCTCCTTTCCCCTGTCAGTGTGAGCTCTCCAGGGGACCTTGCTTATTGTGGCCTCAGCATGTCATCCAGTACGGGGCATGGGCATGAGTCCAGTGAGCACGGGTGGATTGGAGGAGCTTGAGCCCCGAGGGGGAGCCTGCTCTCCTGTGGTTGAAACAACACAGTAGGGTTGGCCCCCCAAAGTGTGGAAGCTTCTGGATTTACGAGGAGGTTTTTAGCCATGAGGTCATTTCACTGCTGGAATGGGCCAGCGGGCCGGGGACAATTTTGTCCCCATTGCTCAGGTGAGAAACTGAGGCTGAGAGGCAGGTGACCTGCCAGAGCTCACGCAGATGGGAGCAGGGTCCCCAGGACTGGGCCCAGCCCCTGGGTGCATGTTCGGTATGGGCTGGATTTGTCTCAATCCATGGAGTTTTAAGTGTCCCCTCTGTGGCAGCCAATGGCTGGATTTGGGAAGCTGGGCAGTGTGTAGACAGACATCAGCCTTTGGGGGTGGGGGGTCGTGTAGCCAGGTAGTGACAAGCCATATGTCCTGTGTTTCGATGGGCATTGCAGGCACTGGGGATGTAGAGGCAGGCACCAAATCTAGATTCGGAGGGAACTGGGCAGCCCTCCTGGGGGAGGAAATAGCTGAGCCTGGGCTCTGAAGGGGGGGCAGGAGTTTGCTAGGTTTGGGGTGGGGGTGGGGTGGGGGGCTCGGGCGGGGGTGCAGGGGAAGGTAAGCAGTGCTTCCAGGCAGCTAGAGCCTGGAGACAAAAGGGCGGGGCTTGTTTGGGGAACCGAAATAAGTCAGTCCTGCACTCACAGAGAAGCCTCTGGAAGCCATGGAGGAGTTTTCTGGCCAGGGGGTGAGCAGGACCGGGCTTGGTGTCCTTGGGTGTGAGAAGCCGTGGCGGGCTACCCCACGGGTAGGCCTGTGTTTGGGGGTGCATGGGGGCTCCAGCATCTTGGCTTCCTGTGTCCCACTGGAACCCGGCTCTGGAAGGCAGGAGTTTGTGGAAGGAAGGAGGAAGTGAGCAGGACGGGGGGGCTTAGCCTCCTGTAGGGAGGTCCTCCTGAGCCCCTGTGTGGGTGCAGCTGCAGAAGCCACGCTGTGGTTTTGGGGTGGGGGAGGTCGGCTGGAACGGATTCCCCGGCAGAAGGGCTCTTCCGGGCTTCCTGCCTATCCCATGCCTTGAGGGAGTGGGGGTCTCAGCATCTTGCATTAGGGCTGGGCATGCTGGTGGCTGGTGTGTGTGGGGGGTCTCTGGACTAGGCAGTGGCTAATCCCTACCGTGGTGGCTGAACTTAGGGCTGCTCCCCTGGACCGCAAGCAGGTGTACCGGCTTGTCCTCCACTGTGTGTCCATCCAGCCCAACTCAGGGTCAGGTGGAGGTGGGAGAGGGGGACCCCTGGAGCTGAGGGAACACCCTAGGCGGTTAGAAAAAAAGGGGGGCGGATAGTGCCCTCTCTAGGCCACATCTGCCCTGGGAGGAGCTCTGAGCTCCATAGTCAGCATCTCCAAAACAAGTTCATTGGAGATGAATGCAAAAAGAGTCCCCTGAGCCAGAGACTAGGAAAAGTTTAGCTGTGTTTCATGCAGCCGGTTTCTTTCCTGCAGGACTTCTCAGAGCCTTTAATTGCTAATGTGTACAGGAAATCTTAAAGCAGGAGGAGGAGAACACTAAGTGCTGCACTGCCAGTGACCAGAAACCAGTGTGGGTGGGTGTGACCATGGGTGCGTAGCATTTTGTGGCTCTGCTGCTGGAAATGCGGACAGAGGGTTAAGAAAGAGCTTGAACCTTGGAGTGGAGCAGGTCTGAGTTGAAATCCCAGCTCTCCTGCTTCCCAGTCAGGGGGCTTTGGACAAATAGGTTAAGATTCCAAGTCTGCCCCTGGCTGGGAACAGAGTGAGAGCAATGCCCCCTGCCAACCCCCACCCCCCGTTGAGCTCAGAGGTTGCAGAACCTGTCCTGAGTGCAAGTGTTATGCTTTCTCTCCACAAAGCAGGCCTACAAGGCTTGGAGTGAGGTCCTGATGGGACCTGGGAGGCCACATGGCAGTTCCCTCTGCGCCCAACATCCCCCCACCTCCTCCTGAGCCCAAGTCGGGCAAAATGGCCTCTCCCTTGAGGCCCAGCTGGGCACCCCATGAGGGTGTCAACCCCTGTGGCTGCTCAGGGCCCCTGATAGCAGTTTTGGGTATGACTACTTTTAGGCCAAGCCACTCCCAGGGCAGAGTGGAGGGGCCCAGGCTCACGACAGGGTCGGGGTGGCAGGAAAGGGGCAAGTTGCCTACCCACCTCCTCCCAGATCTCTCGGCCCTTTCTGTCAACTTAATACTTGTCATCTCGACTTGGGTGTGCTGTGCTAAGGCTGCCCGCCTATGTCACTCCTGAGAATCCTCTCAAAGCCCCACGTGGTGAGGACGGCATTCTCCCTTTTTTCAGATGAGGGAACTGAGGTACAGAGAGGGTCAGTAACTTTCTCAGGGTTGTGCAGCTGAGACGGGATGGGCCTGAGATGTGTGTGTGTTTCTTTTTAAACACAGGTTCTATTTTTTTTATGTGTTCACAGACATACGTATGTTCGCTCACACACACACACACACACACACACACACCCCATTGAACATGCCAGGTACACATCTTCCCATGTTAGTATATATGTCACCTGGACGATCAATCACCTTTTATTGCCCTTGAATTTTTCCAGTAGGGTCTTTATATTTCTTTTAGTAATCTCTACCCCCCTCAACATGGGACTCAAACTCATAACCCCAAGATCAAGAGTCACATGCTGTTCAGATTGAGCCAGCCAGGTGCCCCAAGTTTTTAGTCTGTTTATTTTTGAAAAGATTTATTTGTTTATTTTAGAGAGAATGAGAGCACGTACACATGGAGGAAGGAGGCACGGAGGAAGAGAGAAGCTCTAAGCTCAGCGCACAGCTTGACACTGGGTTTGATCCCACGACCCTGAGCTCTGGACCTGAGCTGAGGGTAGATCCTTAACCGACTGAGCCCCAAGGCGCCCCTAGCTTATTTTCAAAACCACTTCATTGAGGTACACAAAATGCTGTGCATATTTAATTTATACAGCTTGATGGGTTGGAGATAAGTATTTACCTATGAAACCATCATCACAGTCTATGCCACAAAACTATCTATCCCTCATCCCCCAAAATTTCCTCCTGCCCTCTTTATTATTATATGTGATAGGTATTATTATGTGTGATAGATATTAAGTGTGATAGGAACCTTTAACATAAGGTCTGCCCTTATAGGAAGAATTCGAAGTATGTATTACGGTATTATTAACTATAGGCAGTAAGTAGATATGCGATAGATCTCACATTTTGTACTAAAACTTTTAAAAGATTTTATTGGGGGCTTCTGGGTGGCTCAGTTGTTAAGCAGCTGTCTGCCTTTGGCTCAGGTCCTGATTCCAGGGTCCTGGAATTGAGCTCCACATTGGGCTCCCTGCTCAGCGGGCAGCCTGCTTCTCCTCTCACGCTACCCCCTGCTTGGGTTCCCTTCGCTTGCTGTCTCTCTGCCAGAAAATAAAATCTTTAAGAAAAAACCATTTATTTATTTGTTTTAGAGCGAAAGTGTGAACACGCAGAGGGGAGGAGCAGAGGGGGAGGGCGAAGCAGACCCTGCCCTGAGTGTAGAGCCCGACTTGGGTCTTGATCCCACCACCCTGATCTCACGACCTGAGCTGAAATCAAGAGTCAGGTGCTCAGGACGCCTGAGTGGCTCAGTTGGTTAAGCAGCTGCCTTCGGCTCAGGTCATGATCCCAGCATCCTGGAATCGAGTCCCACATCAGGCTCCTTGCTTGGCGGGAGGCCTGCTTCTCCCTCTGCCTCTGCCTGCCACTCTGTCTGCCTGTGCTCACTCGCACTCTCTCTCCCTCTTTCTCTTTCGAATAAATAGGTAAAATAAAAAAAATTAAAAAAAAAAAGGTGCTCAACCGACTGAGCCCCAAATAAGAACGTTTTAATGGCCCCAGCTACATTATGGCAATAGAAATAAACTGAAGATTCATTCACTCCGTCAAAGCAGTTTTGGCTAGCCCGTGTCTCAGTTCAGGCATTGCCTATGCCTGGCGTTACTGTTGCCATGTGGATTTTTCACACAATACCCCGGGACAGCAGAGTTCAACCCGCTGCACCCTTTTTGACGGCTGCCTACTATTCCATAGTCAGGTCTATTGTGATTTTTTTCACGAGCCACTGATGGGTAGCCACATTGTCTTCTTTTGCTATTGTAAGCAATACTGCAATGAGTAGCCGTGTACATGTGTCATTTTATGTATGTGAAAGCATGGGTAAGATAAATTACTTGAAGATTTGCTACATCAAAGGTTTGTGTATGAGTGATTTTGTTACATCTGACTAACTTGTCCTCCCTCAGAGGTTACCTTACCCCTGCCAAGGCTAACTGTGAGCTCCTGTTTTGCCGCCACCTGTAAATGCTCTATACTTTGATCTTTGCCAATCAGAGGGGTGAAGATGATTTTCCATAGTAGTTTTAATTTGTATTTCTCTTATTATGGGTGAAGTCTGCTTCTTTTTTAGAGCCATTCTTATTGCCTTTCTGTCCATAACCCTTCTCCCATTTTCCTCTTGGGTTATTGGTCTTTTTCTTTTTGATCTGTGGGAGCTTTTTACATATGGGGGAGATTAGCTCCTTACGATAAGAGTTTCAGATATTTCCCTGATTTCTTATTTTTTTATCTTTTGATTTTGCTCTTAATAACCTTTACTAGGCAGTATATATTTTTATTTTTTATATTTTAAATTTATTTATTTTTTCAGCGTAACAGTATTCATTGTTTTTGCACAACACCCAGTGCTCCATGCAATACGTGCCCTCCCTATTACCCACCACCTGTTCCCCCAACCTCCCACCCCCGACCCTTCAAAACCCTCAGGTTGTTTTTCAGAGTCCATAGTCTCTTATGGTTCGCCTCCCTAGGCAGTATATTTTTAAAGATGTAGTTCAGTTGGTCAGTCTTTTCATTGTGGCTTTTAGGTTTTGTACTTGGCTGCTGCAGCATGATAGGAGAATGTTTTCATGGCATCTTGCTCTCTTATCTTGGTATAAATGATGAATCCAGCTTGCTCTCTCTCCTCTGGGTTTTGATGCCTCTTTAAACAGACTATTAACAGAGTAGTTACATCCTTCTTGCTCCCTCCAGTTCAGTGGTTACTCTGGGTTATGTCTGCCTGTGGGTGTGTGAAATGGGTCTCTTCACGCGCCTTCCAACCCCATGCATGCCTCCTCACCTTTGGACCTACTGGCTGGGGCCCTGGACAAAGCATGAAGTAAGTGAAAAGACCACTGTCCTGCCCTCCTGGGCAGGACATCCTGAAGGCTAGCTAGACTGCCCCTTTCTGTCCTTCCTTACCAAGGGGAGAGAGATCAGAAATGTGTTGAATGTGGGCATGAAAGTGTTTTCATTTTAAAGGGGGAATATAGTGAGGGGAGTGCTAAAGGAATGAATCACTAATGGTGGAATTTCAGGCAAGAGCCAGTTAATTAGGTAATAAGCACCGTTCCCTGGACAACTACTGTGTGCAGACACCCAGCAGAGGGGGGCGCAGAGGCCTCTGCCTTCTGGGACCTTGTGCCTGGAGCGTAGTTTCTTCTTGGCATCTGGCCTAGTGCCCAGCACATAGAGGGTGCTAGAGCGCAGTCATGCGCTCTAGGAATGAAGGAATGAAGGCATGGATCTCTCTCAAGATGAATGAATGAATGAATGAATGCATTTTCCCCAGGCAGTCACTAACCATCATTAGAATTGGCACATGAGACAGAGAAGCGGGTTTACTATCCCTGCTGGCTGAGCCCTGGAGGTGAGGGGTAAACGAGGTATTTGTATTTTAAAGGAGGGACGGACTGGGCTAAGGCAGAATCCAGAGACGTGGAAGGAGGATGTCAGAGACAGAGAATAATCCCTTCCCCACTCTTAGAAGTAGCCCTGGAGGGGGGCAGGTGACAACACCCAGGCTGTCCCCTTCAGTTTGTTCTCATTTTATGATTCACACACCACGCCCAGCCCAACCCAGCACCGGCCTCAGAGGTCTGACAGAGCCGTTCCATTGCAGGAAGGAAAACCCGAGGCCCACATGGGGCACAGGATCTGCCCAGGGTTATTGAGCAGGTTGGTGGCCGAGCTGGGACTGGAACACAGGTGCTGGACCCCAAGACTGATGGGGAGCCTCTGGTCCCCAGGAGCTGGCACAGAGTCAGCCTGGGGTCCTGGGAAAGCATGACGGGGTGTGGGGCTGGCTGGGGAGCTCACGTCATTAGGGGACTTTGACCTTCGCCCATTGTGGGCTGTCACCAGGAGGTGCAAGATGAAGTAGAGGGTTCTGGTGGGGCCCTGCCTGCTTCATGCTTCTGTCTCTCCCGTTTGGGCCCCACGGTTAGGCTTCCCGAGCTCTGGAAACCGAGCCTCCTCTCTGGGCTCGTCTGCTCTTTTGTCCCAGAAACATGGCCATCATGACCTGCACCTCACTTGTCCCGCGACTTGGGTATCAGCACCCGCTGCTTGCCGGTGAGGAGAACTGAGGCCCGGAGTGTAAGCGCCTGGGACTCACGGCCTTGGGAGCAGAGCCGGGGTTTGAACCCGCACCTCCTCCCACCCGCAGGCTCCCTGGGGAAGAAGGTGCGCTGCCTCAGCTGCTTCCCGTTCTTCTCCCGTTGTCGCCTCCTTCTGCCCTAGTGGTCTCTCCCTCCTCCTCCCAGCGCTGCCCCGCTTGCTTTCTCCTGCCTTTTCTGCCTGGTCCCGGACTCCAGCTGGTCAGCACCTCTGTGTGTCCATCTATCTCGCCCATCTGTCTATCCTTCCGTCTGTTCCACAAGCAATTGCAGGGACCAGCGGCAGGACACAGACACAGATCCCCCCCCCCCGGCAGTTTGCCGCAGCAGGTGCTGGGATGTCGGACACGTGGGACCCTAGATATGAGTCCAGGCAGGCCTCCCTGGGTGGGGAGAGCCCGGAGTGGGGACGGAGGTCAGACCTTGCATGAGGAGAGCTGTGGAGAGGCCCAAGGGCGCTGGGGGCTGGAGAGGCTGGTGTTGGTGGCAGGGAGGCGTGAGGGGCAGTTAGACTGAAATCCCTCGGTCCCCACCAGGTTTCTTGGGTGCTCGTTTGGGCCAGGACCGGGCTGAGCAGAGCAGTCTCGGGCTTTCCTTCACAAAACAAAACTGCGGGTCTCCTGAGGGAGCTGCCTTAGCCTGAGACCTCCCCAGCTAATAACAATCGGCCTATGACCCACCCCGTGGAGGGAGCTGAGCGCTGGGCCAGCCCAGTAGGCCAAGACCATGTGGGGGCTGGGTCCCAGCAGCATGGTCCCCAGGCGGATTCGGGGGGCAGGAACTAGGCCCCAGGGGCCGGGTGGGGCCTCTCCTTGGGACTGCCTGCCCCTCCTACACACCCCAAAGCCCCCACTTCCTCTTTTTTGAGGTACCAGGGCCCCAGGCTCTGTGCAGCTCCGGGGCCTGCTGGGCTGGGCCAGAGGAAGCCAGGCTGGGATTCCTGCCGGCACCGCTTAGGTGAGGAAGTGAGTCCCCTGTCTATGTCTGTGAAAGCTGGGGGTGGCCTACAGCCTGCCAAGGGGGGGGGGGGCCGTAGCCCTGGGGTGCCGCTGGTTCAGCCAGTTCTAGGGAGGGATTTCCTGAGCAACCCCAAGGGCCTGGTCCTGCACTCATAATTTGAGGTCCCAGCTCCGTATTTCCAGCACCTCTTTGGCCGAGGAACCCAGACCCCGCCTGTCAGTGTCTGTCAAGGAGACCACAGTCCTGCCTCAGTTGCAGAGAAGGGGGGAAAGGGTGTGTGAGAGTAGCTCAGAGGGCTTCCTGGAGGAAGTGGTGCTTCTGGATCTTGCTGGTTCAGAGAAGGCTTCCTGACATGGCAGTCTGATCTTCCTTCTGGGAGGCAGAGGGAGGTCCCTTGACGGGATCCACTTTGCCTCCTACCTTCTGTCCTAGGCCTTGAGAGGGGAGGATAGGGAGGGGTTGGCATTTTGAGAAGTTATGGGCTCTGCAGGTATCAGCACGTGAGGGCATTGAGTAGGACAAGAGATGGTGACGTGCGTCCACATCCCAGCTCTCTTTTGCTAGCTGTGTGACCTCAGGAAAATGACTGAACCTCTGGGTTCCCACACCCATAAAGGAGAAAAGCAGCTGTCCTTCTCCTGCAGGGCAGGTGTGTGGGGTTAGAGCCCACAGCGCTGGGCACGCGGCAAGCACTCAGTAGATTCTTTTTATGGCATCGTCTGCCCCATGCTGGCACGAGACACGAGGCTTCAGGGGTACAGAGACCCCAGGAGTGCTTTGGGGAATGAGGCTGATCCCCTGCCTCCATTGAGCATGCCCCTGGGCTCCCAAATTCCTCCTGTAGCGGGGAGTCTCTGGAGGCCACTGGAGATGTGGGGAGTCTCCTTGCCCCAGCCTCCTGCTGCCCCAGGTCCCGTGCAGGATGGCTGGGCCTGGGCTGTGTTTGGGACAAGGTGACAGAGCGAGGGGAGTTCCCCTCCTTGGCGCAGCGCCCTTCCGGGAGTTCTTAGCCAGGACCAGCCTTGCTGGCAGGGACACACTCTCACCTCTGAGCCAAGTGGGACTCTGTCCCCGGCCCCTGGACCCTCAATTTCGGGCTTCCCAGAGTGAACTGGGGTAACATGGACTTTGGCACTCTTGTTTGCAAGTGACAGGAACTCACACTGACTTCAACCCAAAGAGTCATAATTGTTCAGTGGTATGAAATCATTTAGAGGTTGCTTGAGCGTCAGGTAGAGCTGGATCCAGGCATTGGGCAGGGGGCGGTTTCAGCATTTAGGGGTTATTTTCAAGCCTCTGTCTCTAATTTCCTTTCCCATGTTGGTTCATGCTTCGTGGACTGTCTCTTACGGTGGCTTCGAGTGTCTGCCCGCAGCTGGAGGTTACCAGCCAAAGACAGTATCTCTTTCCCGTGGGTCAGCAGAAGTCCCAAAGAGGGTTCTCACGGAGAGGATTTTGGTCACATGACTGTCCCTAAACCAGTCACTGGGGCTTGAGAGCGACAATGGTGATGAGCCAGCCTGGGTCACGTGGCCCCAGACCCAGGGGACTGACAGTGGGAGAGACAGTCGCAGCAGAAGTAGAAATAACGTCCCCCCTGGACCCTTGGGGGTTCCCCTTCACTGTAAAATGGAGCTGCTTGCCCTGCTCCCCCACCAGAGTGATCGCGACGTGTGAGGGACAATGAGTGACCCCTGGGCTCCCGTTCCTCCAGGTGAAGGGGCCTCGACTATCCCAAGTGCATCTGTCTGCCATTGGAGTCTTGGGACTTCAGACAGAACCACGGGGAGGGGGTGAGGGATCCACAGGGAGGTAGGGCTCTGCCTGACGTGAGGCGGGACTTAGAGCCGAAGGAGTGCCCGCTCATGGAAAAGACTGCCCTGAGAGGTGGTGAGCTCCCCGTCACTGAGGTGGGCAAGCTGAGGCTTCAGGGTCGTGAGTTGGACACGGAGCGAAGGAGTTCCTTCATCCCGGGCTCTCATCTGTGGCCTCCCTGCCCTCTGCTGCCTGCCCCGAATCCCAGCCCTCCCAGTGGCCAGCTGTATCAGAGACCAGCTGAAGAGCCAGTGACTGGACAGAGGAGCCTTGAAGCCTTCCCTGGCAGGGGGGCCTCTGTGTCTGCTTTTGGGGCGGGAGGCTGCTGCTAGGCAGCTGCTGACCTGTGGAGATGCCGCCAGTGGGCTCGCAGACCACCTCTCCAGGAGTGATAAACGCATCTTTCCTCCCTCCCAGCCCCCAGCCCTGCCCTGCTCTGCTGTCCCAGGAGCAGGACCATGTCCCTGCATAGGCCAAGGTCCCTGTGCCCAGGGCTGTCTATTGTCCCCTCTCTCTCCTGCCTGCCGTTGCCCAGGAAGTGGCCTAATTAAACCCCGAGAGCACTGTTTACCAGGCCCGGGTTCCCACGGGCCCCCGGA
Organism: Meles meles; assembly: GCF_922984935.1. Lineage (NCBI taxonomy): Eukaryota > Metazoa > Chordata > Mammalia > Carnivora > Mustelidae > Meles > Meles meles. The sequence goes on along the minus strand of NC_060084.1, from coordinate 32,699,395 downwards.
ACCTTCCAACTGCTCCTTCTCTCTCCATGCCTGCCTCAGCTGGCCCTTGTGCACCTGGAAGGGTAGGTCAATTCTGGGGTGTCCTGGCTGCCCCCAGCTCTGGTCTGTGGGCTTTGCCTGGGCAGAAAGAGCCCTTGGGGGGTGTAGGTGTTGTCCTGGACCCTGGTGTTTGGGGTTTCTTGGCCTGGCAGTCGGGTCCTGGCACACCGGAGTTTGGCAGCAGGCCAGAGGGCCAGGCAGTGCTGTGTATCCTTGTGGCAAGTGGTTCTGTCCCTGAGAGATCACTGGGGAAGCCTCTCTAAGTTCAGTGAGACTGCGAGGCAGGGCCAGGAGCCCGGGTTCAAGAGCTGGGGGACCTGGATGTGAAGCCCGCGCTTCTCCCAAGCAGCCCTGGCTGTGTGATTTTAGGCGAGCCATGCGACCTCTCTGGGCTCAGCTCTGCATCTGCAAAGCGTCTGTTCTGAGGATGAGAGGGGTTGTGTGTGTGTGTGTGTGTGTGTGTGTGTGTGTGTGTGTGTGTGTTGGGGGTCACCTGGCATGACAGTGTTTCTGCCGGGGGCTTCTCAGGACAGGGACTGTGTCTCGTTTTGTGAACCCTATAACACAGGGCTGGGCATATGTGCTTCCATGCCTCGTGGGGAATCAAGACCGGTTAGTTCAGAGTCTGAGGTTGCAAATTAGCTGCCGGCATTGATAAGCTGGTGTGTCAAGTACAAACCAGGTCTGCAGCTTGTCCAGGCTTTGGGTGCTTGGGTGTCCCTGGGCCCAGCCCCGCGGGGTTGGCTGCCTTCAACAGGTGCCAAGGCTGTGGACACCTGCCCGGGGCCTGGAGCCAGCAGAAGGTCCTAGGACCTCCCGCAAATGGCATCTCCCTGTCACCCACATATGTGGGGTCTTCCCAGTTTCTCCCTGGAATTTGTGGAAGGGGAGCTTCCAGAGGGATCTGTGCCCGAGGTGGCTCGTGGATCTGGGGGGCCTCACTTGGACTCAGGGACTCTGGATGCCTGTTCTTCAGCATCTGGGGGTTCTGTACTGCCTTTCCTTTGCGGCTTTTGCTGGTGGCCATTCATGCCCATCATGGCAGCCCTGAGCCTTTCCACCTCTTACGGCCTTCCTGCCCTCTGCCACCTGCCTTGTCCCGGTTCCAGGCTCTGAGGCAGCTTGGAGGGTGTTGGGGGCCTGGGCTCCTGCCCCCAGACCTCAGTCACTGCATGTGCTTTCTGGTACCTTTTGCTCTGTGGGGAGAGAGAGCTAGCCTGGGGCACAGGCACGACGACATGCCCTTTTGGAATAAATGAATGAGCAGATGAATGAATGGTGATGGGGAGAGAGGCAGTGTGCCCGTGGCTGGGCACTGCCCGCGCCCAGCTTGTCACCCACGATCTGCTGTGCTTCCCTCTCTGAGGTTCCGGTTCTGTCGCTATTGGGGGAGCTTGCAAACTTCCTACATTCTTGTCAGTGGAAATTTTAAAAATACATTTCAAAAATGCAGTCTTATGAGGAAGCGTAATGTAACACAAATGCAAGAGGGTTGCTCTGGATGTCATAGGCGTGGGGGAGGGGTCTGAGGTGCAAAACTCACCAGAAAACCCCAGTCACCGAGTGAGCGTGACCTTTGCACAAGGACCCCCGGAACAGGAGAAGGTCTGGAAACAGACCCAATGTGCATGGTCCCCTGACTTACCACAGAGGTGGCTTCCCCGAACTTCTTGAGGAAGGAAGGGTGGCTTCACTGGAAGCCACGGGGGTGGTTAGAGACCCACGTGGAAGAAAGGCATGAAGACTGATCCCTGCCTCACGCCACACACAGTTTCCCTGGAATGGATTGGAGAAGTCCATGTGAAAGCAACACCGTCTAACTTCTAGAGCAGTGCTGTCCGGTAGAAGGTTCCAGATTATTGAAATACTCTCTATCTTTGCTGCCCCATTTGAGCGCCATGAGCTGTGTGTGGCTCTTGAGCCCTTGAAATGAATGCGTCCAATGGGACTGCTGGTCTGAATTTTTAACTTCATTTTCTAATGCAGTTAAATGTAACTTTGCATGGTCCCGTGTGGCCAGTGGCCACTGCCGGGGACTGTGCAGTCCCAGGAAACACAGGGGATAAGCTTTGCAGGCAAAGCTTCAAATAGAACCTAAAAGCTACGTTTGGGTTCAGGTTGGGAGGCAGGACCCAGGGGCTGTGAGGCATTGGCTCCGTTCTCCCCTGCTGCCCGTCCTTCCCTGACTCGGCCTGTCCAGGTCAAACCCCGATCTGTTTTGTGTCTCCACAGAGCTGAGGACCCCGCGGATCTGGTCAGCCTGGCCCGGATGCAGAGGAAGAAGCTGGCGGTGCCGTGAGCAGGCCTGGCAGGGGAGCGGCGTGGGCCCCGCACTGCCCATGGGGCTGCAGGCCCAGGGGACCCCTCCCCAGCCCTGCAGGCCAGGATCCCAGAGCCCAGAGACCTAGGCACACCGGGTGTTGCCAGACGGACGAACCCAGGCAGTAGGCTCTCCTGGGGGGATGATGCCGGCCAAGGGGCGCTATTTCCTCAATGAGGGCGGAGAGGGCCCGGACCAGACGGCGCTGTACGAGAAGTACCGGCTCACCAGCCAGCATGGGCCGCTGCTGCTCACGCTCCTGCTGGTGGCTGTCACTGCCTGCATTGCCCTCATTGTCGTCACCTTCGTCTGCGGGGTGAGTGAGGCGGCTGGCGGGGGCTGGGCACTCGGCTCCGCTGCTCTGTGCTTGTGAGACCTTTGGTGGGTCACAGTGGACTCCTCGTAGCCTGACGTCCGCCTCTGGCAGGTGTCCTGGAGCATAGCTGGGTCACGGGAGGCAGGTCGCTCAATTTAATTTAATTATAAACTCTGGGGTGGTTTGGGAGATTATGTTAATTTGACCCAGGTAACGACCCTCTTCTCCAGAAGGAATTTCGATTCTGCTGGAGACTTAGGGCAGGGATGGTTCCCACTTCCCAGCGCCCTTCCTCCTAGAGCCCCACTGTGGTCCCTGGGGGGCCTTCTTAAGCCCACTGTCCAGGCAGATGCCACTAACGTCCCTCGTGACCTCAGCCTCGTCCCACCATGGCCACTGCCCATGCGTGGCTGCCAAGTGCTGGAAACATGGCTAGTATGACTGAGGGACTGGTTTTTTATTTTTTATTTTTATATTTTTTAAATCTTCTGGGTTTTTTTTTTTTTTTAAGATTTTGTTTATTTATTTGATAGGCAGAGAGGCAGGCAGAGAGAGAGGAGGAAGCAGGCTCCCCGCGGAGCAGAGAGTCTGATGCGGGGCTTGATCCCAGGACCCTGGGATCATGACCTGAGCCGAAGGCAATGGCCCTAACCCACTGAGCCACCCAGGCACCCAGGACTGCGTTTTTAATGAACATAAAATTAATCTTGAATAGGCACATGTGGCTAGTACTCCTCTGTGGAACAACAGAGTTCTAGAAGAAGAATGCTGAGAATACCAGGTGTGTAGCGGGTGGCTAGCCCTCAGAGGGGCTCTGTCCTTGCTGTCTGGATCTGTGTGCCTATAAACCACAGGACATTTGTTCCTGTGTTCAGCAAATGGTTCCTGAGTGCCTACCGTGTGCCGGCCCCCAGATCCGCTTCTGTGCCCACGGAGCTTCGGGGTACAGGGGGAGGCCCTGCTGTCTCCGCGGTGAGTTGCCTTTCCTGGTCACCACCTGCCAGTGCCACACCTCTGTACCTTTACTCCAGCTCGTCCCCTTGTGGGACGCCTCGGGTTAGTGCCCGCTCCTACAGTTCATCCGTCCCGTAACAGGCGGGAGCAGTGGCCTCTCCTCCAGCGGGCTGTCCCCGTGAGCTCCTGGGCTGGCCCCCTGCGGGCACACACAGAGCACCCTGTGAGCAGAGGAGGCCTGATGGAGAGGGCGTGGGGAGTGGTAGCATCGCAGGGCTGGGCCGCGTAGGATCTCAGGGCTGCATGGTGACTAGGGGAGGGTGGTGGCGGAGGCAGCCTTGATGACAGCATGCGGCCTGAAGGGAAGGCTGAGCTTGGTGCTCGGACAGAGCATTAACATCAGCCATGTCGGGGAGAGCACAGGTGACATTGCTTGGGGCAGGCTGGAGAGGAGAGCCTGGCGGGCTTCCTGGAGGGGACGGCGCATCTCACTGGAGGAAAGCTGTGGCATTTCTGTGTATGTGTGCCCTGCCCAGGACCCCTCCGGACACCAGGCTGTCCTGGGGATGGCGTTCTTCACGCTTGCCCTGTTTGTGACTCTCTACGTGCTGGTGTATATGGAGTGCCTTGTCCGGCGGTGGCTCAGGACCCTGGCGCTGGTCATCTGGGTCTGCCTCATGATGCTGGGCTACACGCTGGTGTTGGACTCATGGATGAAGGCTGCCCCGACCTGGGCGCAGGTAACAGGGTGGGGGACCCTGGCGACCCCAAGGGGCTGGATGTCCCCAGCCAGCTGTGCACCCAGCAGTTCCTGCCCTCGCTGGACCTCAGGTCTCTCCTGGAGACGGCTTGCTTCGGGTGTACTGGCCCGGGGCCTACCTCCCCACTATGGGCCGTGGTTCTGCACCAGAGGGAGGGCCCTGGGCAGATCTCGTCCCCTCGGCTCCCTGTGCTGAGGAGCTGGAGGAACTGGGGACAGCGTCCCTGTGAGTGTCTGGCTCGAGCACTGTGGGGGGACGCTCATTTGGTTGGAAGTGACACAACTCCAACTCAGGCCAAAAGGCATGAATTGGCCCATGTGCCAGGAAAGGCCCCGGGGCCAGTCCTGTGGCTCTGGCAGGATGGCCAGGTCCCGACGGCCCTCTGCTGTGCTTTCCTCTGTGTCATGCCATTCCCGGGAGGCCATCCCAGGTTGGGCACAGATGCTGCCAAGACCCCAGGCTGCCTGGCCACCAGCCGGACCACCCCAGCTGAAAGAGAGCCCTTTCTTAACCAGCTTGAGTCCCACTGGCCTGGCTGGTCACTGTTGCCCAGGGGTGGCACCCTCTGGTGGGCTGAGGCCCAGGGAGGCCAGGCAGACTGCGGGTGGTGGACGGGGCTGCACTGCCACAGGCCAATGGGCAGCCCTAGCCTCCGGGAACTCACCACGCCTGCCCAGGGAGATCCCAGCACTGGGCACCAGGCGGGAACTCCTCGGGTCATGAGGGCCTGGAGTCTTGGTCATGGGGAGGCCTGGCCTTGGCCTCAGATCATAAATCAGCTCATAGGAAACGATGGATCATGTCGGCTGGGTCTGACCCAGACGCGCAGTTTGGTTTTCTCTTCTTCCTTTGTGTGTATTTCACTGTCCCTCCCCACATGGGAAAGGCAGGGGCCAACCTGGGGACAGAGGGCTCAGGATTCAGGTTTTTGGGTCCGTCCCCAGAAGTCGAGAGGCTGTGGGGGGGGGCAACATCGGCTGTGTCTGGGGCTGTGTCTTGGTGTGGGGGCAGCGTAGCTGGTCCCCGAGCCTCCCTGCTGCCCTGCCCCCAGGTGCCCTTTTTCCTGTTCATCGTCTTCGTGGTGTACACGCTGCTGCCCTTCAGCATGCGGGGGGCCATTGTGGCAGGGGGAGTCTCCAGCATCTCCCACCTCCTGGTGCTCGGAGTTCTGATGGGGGCCTTCACGAAGCCCAGTGACTGGGTGGTACGGCAGGTGAGATGCGCACAGGGGTCTGGGGGCGGGGCAGCCGCAGGTCTGGTCTGGCCCGAGGACGCAGAGATGGGTGTGGCTGAGTTAGTCCTGAGACCCCAGGGCCCCCCAGTGGGCTAGGGAAGCGGCCCCCAGGCAGGGACGTGCCCTGCAGCCTGTCTTGGCTGGCCCATGGTGCCCCAGGTGCTCTGGCCCGCCTCCCCGCGTCCAGTGTGCTGCTGGGAAGGCCAGTCTCACCAGCAGAACCACGTCCCGACAGGGCTGGGGTTATCCCCGGGTGCCCCGTCTTGTCCCTGTATTGAGTGACCGAGAAAACAGAACCCAGAACTCTGGGCACTCATCGGGTACCCTGCCTTCTGTGACGGTCCTCAAGGCCCCACTTGGGCTCTGTGGGATGATGGACTTCTGCTTCCCTGGTCTCTGGGGCCCGGGCTCTCCGGCTGCAGAGAAGGGCCTGAGACCTGATCTTAGAGTCACAGTGACTCTAGGGGACCAGCGCCTATCCAGGCTCCCATTTCCCTGCCTGCTGCCGGGGGTGCCAGCCTGAGTGTGTGGGAGGTCGGAGAACGGGGATGGGGCGTCGGCCAGGCTGAGTGCTGAGCTCACCCTCGGCTCGCCCCCAGCTGGTGGCCAATGCTGTCATCTTCCTGTGCGGGAACCTCACGGGCGCCTTCCACAAGCACCAGATGCAGGACGCCTCCCGAGAACTCTTCACCTACACGGTGAAGTGCATCCAGATCCGTCGGAAGCTGCGGATTGAGAAACGCCAGCAGGTGTGAGCCCGGCCTTCCCCTGGAGCCTGGCCCCGCCCAGCCCTGCCCAGCCCCGCCCAGCCCTGCCCAGCCCCACGCCCTGCGTCCTCTCTCTCTGCACGTCAGACCTTTGCAGAACAGCGTGTGCCTGGGGCGTGGGGTGGACACCCGGGCTGGCCTCACTGCAGGGACCTCTGGGGACATGGAAGGCTGGCTTGGGGGCAGGACGCAGGCTGGCTGAGATGGAGGGGGCCGTGGGCAGGATGGGTGGGACCGAGGGCAGATGGAGGCCACCGGGTCGCTAAGCCTGTGGCCTGATGTCCCCCTGCCTGTCCCCACGGGGCCCAGGAGAACCTGCTGCTGTCGGTGCTGCCGGCCCACATCTCCATGGGCATGAAGCTCGCCATCATCGAGAGGCTCAAGGAGCGTGGAGACCGCCGCTATGTGCCCGACAACAACTTCCACAGCCTGTACGTCAAGCGGCACCAGAATGTCAGGTGGGCGGCCGGCTGGGCCTGCACGCGGGGTCCCCCGGGGGCGCCTGGCCCTGGGGCGGTGGGGTCAGACCAGATTGGTGTCAGTCGGGTTGGAGCTCCAGTAGCCTCCGAAAACGGTAAAACTCTGTGCCTAAGTATGACTTTGGGGAGAAAAGGGGTCCTTTCGGGTGATTCTCAAGGAGGCCCAGGTCCCCCCGAAAGAGGTGACGTCTCCAGTCCTTGGTGAACCGAAGGGGCTACGGCCCCTTACTGGCAGGCCCCAGCCTCAGGGACCTGGAGGTGCGGGTGCTGTGAGCTGCTTGCTCTGAGCTCATGGACTCCAGGGCTGGGAGATGGCGCCCGCTGCGGCTCTGGTTTCCATCAGGCTCCAGCCAGGCCTCGGTTTGCTCATCTGTGGGATGGGCGTCCTTCCAGGGGAGTGTCAGGCGTGGAGCCCAGCCGAGCACGGAGTTGCGTCTTGCCATGGGGTTGAGTTCTGAAGATGTGAGGAGGGAGAAGGACGTTCTGAGGCGCCATTGTCCTGCAGTCCACAGTGATGGGGGGCCTGGGACTGGTGGTTCTCAAGGGCCCTGCGACTCTGGGCTGCTGCCCTTTGCCTTGATGCCAAGCTTCTGGAACGTTCCTTTATCCTTATGGCCTGGAGCTTCTCTCCCATCCCTCCGGAGGCTGAGGGGTGGCTGGGGCGATTGGGATCAGGCTGGTGGGTGCTCAGGTGTTCCCTGGGGCCTGGCGCTGACCCTCCGCACCCACCCCCGTCCTCCCCCAGCATCCTCTATGCCGACATCGTGGGCTTCACGCGGCTGGCCAGCGACTGCTCCCCCAAAGAGTTGGTGGTGGTGCTGAACGAGCTCTTCGGCAAGTTTGACCAGATCGCCAAGGTGAGCCCGCAGGCCTTCGTGCCGGCGCCTGGCCCCTGGGGGCGGCGCGTGCCCAGGGCTGTGCTGCGATGGGCGTGTGGAGGCCCAGGCCGAGCCTCAGTGGTCAGCAACTGCTTCCGAGTGGCCCACGGTGGAAGTGAGGTCGTGTGGTGGCCATGGTAGCCTGAACCCTGTCCCCAGAGAGCGAGGCTGGTGGGGAGACTGCCGACACCTGGGGGCATGCATAGGGGCTCAGGCGCTTAGGGGTGTGCTCAGGAGGGCTGCCTGGAGGAGGAGCTGCCTCCGTCTCACTGCCCAAGGGCAGCAGAAGCCGGACTCGGCGGGGAGCTGGGGAGGGCCATGCGGGGCTGTGCCTTCCGACAAGACTGCTGGTGGACCACATGCACATTAAAGTTTGAGAAGCCTGAAGGGAGATGCTGAGGGGGAAAGGAGCAGTTCGGGGCAGCAGGAAGGGTGAGTGCAAAAGGCTGGAGGAGAAAGAAGTCTCTGGGGCCCTTGGAATGGACGTGGCCTGGCATGACTGGGTGGAGCATGAGGGGAGCCAGGTGTTGGGGGTAGACATGCAAGGATTTAGGGTTGCGGAGAGGAGAACTTGACCTGAGGATGCTGGGGAACGTGGCAGGTGCTGAGCAGGGGAGGGCACTGGGTGAGGTGGGCTCCCGGGTCCAGCTGAGCCGGGAGAGGTCTGGAGACGGGCTGGGCTGGGCTGATCTCACGGTTTGTCTTCATGGACGGCATGGGGCCCGGGGGTGTGGGCAGGGGTCGCGTGCATGTGTGTGTGTGTGTGTGCATGCACACTCAGTAACTTACCACATGGTCCTGAGACCTGCCACGTGGCAGCCTTGAGCTCTGGGGTGGGGTGGGGGTGGGGTGGGGCTTGGGCTTGCCCTCCAGTTGCTCCCGGCCTGCATGCTGTGCTTTGAAGAGGAGTGTAGGGGGCTGGGGGGCCTGGGGAGAACCTGGCCCAGCTCCAGATGCAGACAGGCTGAGCGGTGGCCACTAAGTAGAGACCCGAGGGTTAGGATTTAAGGCCGTGACTGTCTGTGCTGGCTGCACATTCGAATCACAGACAGAGTGTGAGTAAAAGCCGACACCTGTGCCCACACCTGGGTGAGTTCTGAAGCGCCCCCTGGGTCCCCCCATATGCGCAGAATCAATGCTCAGGTCCTCGGTGGGAAGCGAGTTCGGGCCCCACCCCCGGAAGATTTTCTCACAGTTGGAGCTGGGAGGGACTGCTCTAGGAGGGACAGCCTCACCAGAGTGGCCTTCACATGGGGGTGACCAAACTCCAGGAGATCATTCCTGGCTGGGAGTGCCCCGGAGCACTGTCCCTCAGGGTGTTGTGGACTGAGGGACTCAGAGGGCCTGTCTTGTCTGGAGCCTTCCTTCAGGAGCTTCCTTCCTTCATGGCACCCCTTAAACCCGCAGGTGGAGGTTTCCAGTAGCTGGGCCATATGTGGGCTAGGCCTGGCTTCCAGTCTCCCATGGCCCTTTCCCTGCCATGAAGTCCAGGGACCCGCCCTTTTCCTCTTGGTCTCAGCTGTCCCTCTGTGGCAGGGACAGGAGGCAGGCTCTTTGTATGGATGGGGAGAGGGAGGCTTTTGGGCAGGCCTCCGTGAGGGGTAGGGCTGTGGCCGGGAGTGGGCCTGGAGCTGGCACGGAGCCCCTTCTTCAGGGTCCCTAAATCCCCACCCCCAAGCCTTGGTATGTGTGGCCACCTTTGCCAAGGGCTGCCAGAGGGCCTGGTGGCCACAGTACTACCTCAGATGGAACGTCAGATAACCTGTCTGGGCCCCTCTTCCCCTCTGGGACATTTTCCTATGTGGCCCCCACCTCAGCGTTTGGTTCCATCTTTCTGTTCTCTCCCCACTCCCCAGACCCTGCCAGTCTGCATCCCTGGTCACTTGGCCGTTTCTCCCCTTGTCTTGTGGCACTGGTCTTCATGTCCTCTACTTACTCCACTCTAGCTGCACAGGCTGCTTGTTGGGTCTCAAACAGCTTTCTGACCACAGGGCCTTTGCACATGCTGTGCCTTTCATCAGCCTGGAACACTCTTCCTCAGATACTGTTGTGGCTTCTTCCCTCAGTTCCTTGGGGTCTTTCCCAAATGTTTCCTTTTCTGGGAGGCCTTCTCTGGCCTCCTGGAGCTTCCTGTCCCCTCCTGCCCCTCTTTGCCTCCTCAGTACTTATCAGTACCAGGTATCTCTGGGTTTTGTCTAGTTTAGCATCTAACTGCCACTGGCGTGTGAGCCGTATGTTGTAGGGAGCTTTGTCTGTTTTGCTCACTGCTGTGTGCTGGTGCCTGGGGCAGGGCCGTGTGTTCAGTACACATTTCAACACTGCAAGACTGAATGAAGCCAGGACAGCCTCTCCCCCAAGAGGCACTCCGGCGGCCATCCTTAGTAACACTCACTGTAGCCCCTGGTGTTTGCTTAGAGACCTCCTTGTCCCCAGTGCTTTTCCCAGGCCTGGAAGCAGCTCCTGGTGGCTGGTCACCCAGAGGAGGCCTTGGGCTAGGAAGGAGCATGGCTCTCCCTGAAGGGTGCAGGGAGGTGGCCAGCACACGTGGACCCCAGGTTGTAGCTGTGTGCCGACCAGGCCGCTGCTCGCCCTGCCCTGTAGGCCAATGAGTGTATGCGGATCAAGATCCTGGGCGACTGCTACTACTGCGTGTCGGGTCTGCCCGTGTCCCTGCCCACCCACGCCCGGAACTGCGTGAAGATGGGGCTGGACATCTGCGAGGCCATTAAGTAGGTACCATGGGCGGGCGCGGGGTCCCGTCCCCATCACAGACCCCTTCTGCTTCCCAGGGGAATGCATTGTACCTACTTTGCAGATGAGGAAGCTGAGGCTCAGGGTGCATGTGGCTTGCCTGGGTCCCTCCTCAGTCCTGGGTGGGATGGGGTGATGGGACTGCTCTGCCCAGGCAGGTGCGAGAGGCCACGGGTGTGGACATCAGCATGCGTGTGGGCATACACTCGGGGAATGTGCTGTGTGGGGTCATTGGGCTGCGCAAGTGGCAGTACGACGTGTGGTCCCACGACGTGTCCCTGGCCAACAGGATGGAGGCGGCTGGAGTCCCTGGGTGAGGCTCAGCGGGACAGTGGCGGGGTTGGGGGCCATGGGCTGACTCTGGGCTGGGGGAGGGCGAGGGGGAGGTGAGTGGTTGGTCAGGGTGAGGTCCGAGAGGGGCGCCATGACCTCGCGTCGAGGAAGCGAGGCGGGGCTCTGGCTGGCTCGGGCCTGCGTGCTGTGCACCCCCCGGGCGGGTGCTGGCCTTCTCTGGGCTCTGCTGCTCTGACTCGGGACTGGGGTCCCCCAGCCGGGTGCACATCACAGAGGCGACGCTGAAGCACCTGGACAAGGCGTATGAGGTGGAGGACGGGCACGGGCAGCAGCGGGACCCCTACCTGAAGGAGATGAACATTCGCACCTACCTGGTCATCGACCCCCGGGTATGAGGGGCAGTGGGGGGCTGATGGGGGCCCGGGATGTGCTGGGGAGTCCATGGAGTGAGGGTTTTCCTCTTCCAGGCTGTAGAGAGGTAGGGAAGAGGCCTGCCTAGAGTGGGAGTAGGAGTGGGAGTGAGCTCCCCGTCACTGAGTGTGTTCCGGGCGCCACAGCTTCTCTGGGCCCTGGTGAGATTGGAGTAACAGTAGTGCTACCTCAAGGGGAGGAGGAGCTCGCGCCAGCCAGGCTCTCACCACGAACTGGGCGCCTCACGAACATTCTAGAAATAATAGTCACACGGTTTATTTTCCTGGATGGTACCACTCATTTCCCGCATTTTGAAAAGACACTTTTGTCTGACTTGCTTTGGGTAAGACTCTGGAGAAGGAGGGAATGGCCAGGGGACCACCGGAGAGGAGCCACGGGGGCATGTCGTGGGCTCTGCCCCCCGGGGGTGGTCGCCCCATGGGCCGATGCCTCCACCTGCTTGGAGGTCCCACTTTTGTCAGGACCCTGTGGGGGACGCAGCTGCTGGGCTGCTCCGAGGCTGGGGGGCCCTGGCCCTGCCCCGCGCCCACACAGCCCTGCTTTTCCGCCGTGGGAGGCCAGCTCGTCTGGCGGCCTGGGTGAATCATCCTTGGGGCTCGCTCAAGAATGTTGGCCACGAAGGGCTCTTTCCAGCTCCCTCTCGCTCTGGCCCTGGCTGTCCTCAGAGCTGGTCCGACTGCCCATCTCTGGGGGTCGTGGAGGGCCAGCCTGTGAGCCGCTCTGGCCCCCTGATGTTCCCCAGGGATAGGAACTGCCCAGGAGCTTCCCCTCCCTGGCCATGGGCCGTGGATGCTGAGTTAGCATCTGGGGAAACTCTTCCTGGGGATCTCGGGGCTGCGCCCACCCCACAGTCATGGAACACAATCCAGCTCCTCCCCCTGTACCCCACAGCTCTGGGCCTTGCCCTTCCTTCTCCTGATCGGCCCAGCCACTGTCCCCCTGCTGCCCAGCTCTTTGTGCCGCAGGACCCTTGTCACTGCTGCCAGCTGTGCCCGCAGCACTCTCCGTTCCCTTGCAGATGCTCCTGTTTATTTATCCTTTTTGCTTGTTCATTGTCAGTGAGAGTTCCATGTGGGCAGGCTCGGGGCAGGGGGCACCTCTTCTCTAGGCTGTAATCCCCGCACCTAGAGTAGCCTGGCCGTGGAGCAGGGGCTCTGAGCGCATGTGACCAGCAGAAGTAGAGCCCCAGGCCCCCAAGGCAGCGGCCGGCACGGCTTGGAGCCCTCGCCCGCGGGGCTGCCCGCTCGGCAAGGCCGCTGCAGGACCTGTGGGCAAGCTCGATTTCTGACCAACAGCGAAGACGTTTCTAGCATGAGTGTTTTGTGTAGGATATCACTGGGCATCCTACATTTTTTCCAGCAACCCTACCTTCCCCATCTTTGTTGAATTTCACGGATTTACATAGTTGAGAATTCCAAAGCCCGAAGAGGGTGTTGTGGACAGTTTCCCTCACGTCCTTGTCTGCAGCCGCGTTCCCTGCTGAAGGGGACGGCATGGAGAGTTTCCCTTCCACAAAGAGGCTGACGCCCATGTGAGGAGTGGAGAGACTCTCACCCGGCCTCGCTAAGTCGGGGGCGGCATGCCCTGTGCCCGGCTGGTACCTTCCTTTCTTCACCGGATGACACAGTTTGGAGGCCCGCCCTCCTGTGTGCATGGAGGCCCCTGCACGTGCGCCCGGGTTGTCGACACGGTGGCCCTTCCCCAACTCTGGCCTCCCGGGGCCTGCTTCGGAACAGGCGCCTTTTCCCTCAGAGCTGATGGGTCTCTAGTGCGCATTCATTTCTCAGGGAGCCCTGGCTAGCGACTCTGAACTTGAGCGGCTGGGGGCTGTGGGGGCGGAGCCGCCGACCTGTGAAGGGGAGACAGAGAAGGTGACTCCAGGGTGGGTGGCTCTCCGTGGGGGCACGGCGCAGCCTCGGGACCCCGGGACTCTCACGGAGGCTGCGTTCCAGCGTGTACCGTGGGCCAGGCAGACAGGCGCATCTCAGGGTTTAAACGTTTCTGTCCTGAAAGGAGGCTAGACGTTTCCAGGAAAGCTGCCGCCTGTGGCTTAGTGTTTGCGGCCGTAGACGCCGGGCCTTGTGGGTGTTTGCAGAGACCTGAGGGCACAGGGACTCCTGGAGGGCGGGCACCTTCAGAGGGAAGGGGACTTGGGGATGGTTAGAGCTCGTCTCCTGTGGCTTTGGTGCTATCTCTCTTCTCTCCTCCGTGTACAGTCCTGTCCGCCCTCCCCAGCAGGGGAAGGTCCCCTGGGGTTGCTCTTATGGGGGAGGGGGGGCATGGAGCAGGCTGGCCTCACTCACTAACACCCCCTCCCTGACACAGCCACGGCAGGCACAAGGCAAGTAATGGTCCCTGCTGTGGTGTAGGGGCCATGCGAGTGGAACTCTCTGGAGAGCCGCCCAGGGAGTGGGGCTGGCCTCTCGCTTGGCCGGCGCTCTGGTCCTCTGGGCTCCCGGCCTGCTTCCTCTTCCTGCAGCTGGTCCTTCAGGAGCGACATGTGCCGGCCACATGCGGGTGGGCTGGGTAGGATGTTTGCAGCTTCCTGGGCGCTGTCTCCGCAGGATGTCCCCATGGGGAGAGGCCAGTGGGCTCTCAGGCCCCAAGGGGGACAGTGGCGGGTCCCACAGAGCCTCATGGGGTTGGCGGGAGCTTAGGACTTGAGCCCAATCTTCCCTGGAGGGGTGGAGAAGGGTGTGAGGGGCTGTGCATAGTTGTGTGTGATCCCGAGTTTCCTGGTCACCTGGGAAGGACAGGCCCCAAGCCAGGTCCCCTGTAGTCCAGCCTAGGAGCGCACCGGGCCGCAGCCGGTCCCCAAGGGGTTGCAGACCCAGCAGCGTTTCTGCCATTCTCTCTCTCCACCAGCCTGGCCAGTGCTCCAGGCAGTGGGGCATTTCATGGGGAGTAGGATGGGGGCAGGGGCCCTTCCTGCGCTGAGAGGGAAGGGGAGGGGACAGACCATGTCTGTGTCCTGCAGAGCCAGCAGCCACCCCCGCCCAGCCAGCACCTCCCCAAGCCCAAGGGGGACGCCGCCCTCAAGATGCGGGCGTCTGTGCGCGTGACCCGCTACCTGGAGTCCTGGGGGGCCGCACGACCCTTTGCACACCTCAACCACCGTGAGAGCGTGAGCAGTGGCGAGACCCCGGTCCCCAGCGGGCGGAGGCCCAAGGTAGGATCCTGCTTCCCGGACTGCTCGGTCCTTGCCCCCTGTGTCTGAGGGTGCGGGAGATGAGAGACCCAGTCCTGGGACAGACTCTGGGGGTCCCTCTTGGCAGAAAAACTCTCCCCTCTCCCTTCCCTTCCAGACCATTCCCCTGCGGCGCCACCGGACTCCTGACAGGTACGTGCACTGTCTCCTCCTGTCAGCTGTGGCCTGCCTTCCGGGCCAAGTCCTGCCCCAGTCACCCCATTCGGGCCCACTTCCTCCAGGCAGGCTGCCCTGACTACCCTCTGTCCAGGGGTGCAGCTCGGAGGTGCTGCGGGTCAGAATCAGAACTTCACGATCACGGAGCGCCTGCGGAGTCCCCACCGTGACGGGGGTGGTGGTGTGTGTGGGGAAGCCTGTGGGTGGAGGGCAAGAGGCCTTTGAGGGCCGCCCTCTGCTCCCGGCTGGGCTGCCGGCCAGCTGGGCCTACTGCTTGATGCCGGGTGTCCATTTGCCCTCTTTGGGCCTCAGTGGGACCTACCTGTCCCTCGGCCACTCTGCACGCGGCTCCGGGGCCTCCCTCAGGCATCTGGGCACCCGGACTGGGGAGCCATTTCGCATGCACTACTGCCTTTGGGCAAGTGGGTGAGGGCCTGGGGTGACACGGTTCGGGTTTCTGATTCAGGAGTTCGTCCCCCAAGGGGCGGTCGGAGGATGACTCATACGATGAGGAGATGCTGTCAGCCATCGAGGGGCTGAGCTCCACGAGGTGGGACCCTGAGGCCTCTGTTCGCCCTGTCCTCCCTTGGGTGGGGGCTCCCCAGATGGCCAGGCCCCCCTTGTGCCTGAGTGCCTGGTGGCCCAGCTCTGACTGTGTCTGTGGTGGTTCCTGGGCCTCCCTGGTGCAGCCTCCTGAGAGTGGGCTTCTGTCCCCCCACCCCCCCTTGCCCCATCTCCCCCATCCCCTCCTCCCTTCTCCTCCTGAGGGCGGGGCCCTGCCCACTCCCCCCTTCCCCCACCTCTCTTCCACTTCCCCCTCCCCATCTGCTCCCCCCCCACAGCCTCCTGAGGGTGGGTCCTCTCTCCTCCCTACTCCCCCCAAGAGTGGGCCCCCGATTTCCCCAGGCCCTATGTCTCACGGCCTGTGCCCGTCACCCCTCAGGCCCTGCTGCTCCAAGTCCGATGACTTCTCCACCTTCGGGTCCATCTTCCTGGAGAAGGAGTTCGAGCGAGAGGTGAGGGTCCCCCAGCAGCCCCAGGAACAGGGGCTCTCGGCCTGGGGTGGGGCAGAGGAGCAGGCCACAGGGCGGCCGACGCTCCACCTCTGTCGTCTGTTCGGCGAGGGTGGTGGGGAATCACCCTGGTCGGCTAGGGCTGGCTTGGACCCTCTTCCCGTTGCCCTCACTCCTGGACCTGACGTGTCCCACTTGGGTTTGGGAGAACTTCGCTCCCCTCACAGGCTAGAACCTCTGCCTCAGGGGCCAGTGTGCGCCTTAGCCTGGTTCTCCCTTCCGGCTGCTACGACTACATGCTTTCGGGCTGTAACACAACTGTTTACTTATTTATTAAGGACCTACTGGTTTCTGGCTGTGTCTCAGGCACATATGTATGTCCTTGAAACCTCATATAGCTGGCCAAGGTGGTCCCGAGAGGGTGGCCCCAGGCCCCAGAGCTCTGGTGCTGGGACCTCTTTCCCCTCTCAGCCTCCAGGATTGGTGGTGGTGGGGTGTCTTTCTCCGTCTGGGGCTTCCTGAGTCCGGGGCTACGTCGGTGAGGAGCTTGGGGTCTGAGGGAAGCCTGCCCGGCGGGCCTTCCAGCAGCTCTGTGACTCCGGGCAGCCTGCTGGACTCTCTGAACCCCAGCCCACTCACCCGCAGCAGGAGCCCTTGTAGCCTGAGGTCATGAGATTGTGCCTGGTGTTGGGGTGTGGGCGCATGGGGTTCCCCCACCTGCTAGCTAGGAGCTTAGGCCTGGCCTTACTCCTGGTTTGGGGGAAGGACAGACCCACCACCAGCCCCAGAGCTCAGATTTGGTTCCTGTCCGCAAGCTTGGGGCCATGGGCTTCTCAGGCACCTGGGAAGTAGAGTCAGAGACCTGGGTAGGGTGGGGGAGGGGAAGGGATGGGTTCTAGGCCTCAAAGAACCAAATGAAGGTCATTTGGTCATGATGATGTCCCATCATCACCTGGAACTCAAGGAGGGTGTGAGGTGTGTTTGTTTTTTTAAAGGTCGATTTATTTGTCGGGGCGCCTGGGTGGCTCAGTGGGTAAAGCCTCTGCCTTTGGATCAGGTCATGATCCCAGGGTCCTGGGATGGAGCCCCACATCGGGCTCTCTGCTCAGCAGGGAGCCTGCTTCCTCCTCTGTCTCTGCCTGCGTCTCTACCTATTTGTGATCTCTCTGTCAAATAAATAAATAAAATCTTAAAAAAAATAAAGATTGATTTATTTATTTGAGAGAGAGAATGTGCGCACGAATGAGAGTGGGGAGGACAGGGGGAGAGGGAGAAGCAGATTCCCTGCTGGGGGGGACCCTGAGATCATGACCTTAGCTCACGACCTGAGCTGAGTGTTTAACCGAGGGAGCCACCCAGGTGCCCCCAGGGTGTCAGTTTTGGTTAACTGGAACCGGGGTGGGCTGGGAAGGGGCCGGAGCGAGTGGCCCTGACCGCCCCTGTCGCCCCCCCCCCAGTACCGCCTGGCGCCCATCCCTCGGGCCCGCCACTACTTCGCCTGCGCCAGCCTCATCTTCGTCTGCATCCTGCTGGTCCAGGTCCTGCTCCTGCGCAGGTCAGTCAGGCTGGGTGGGCTGGGCAGGCCCGCTGGGGTCGGCCCAGGGCCCCCGGAAAACCTGCGTGCGCTGTCCGACCAGCGCGAGGGGCTGGTGCTTTGAGTTCAGTGACCTGAGTCCTGGAGTCCCAGGAACTGGACCAGGGGCTGGGCCCCCACCCCTGGGGTCATCAGTGCTTGCTTTTGATTCCATCGAACGTGCTAGTCCTCTCAAGATGTAGGCCTTCCCCGGCCTGAGAGCTGTGTGGCCCCGTGGGCACGTGGCCTGAGGCATTTGCTGTCCTGGAAGGGCAGGCTCCCAGAACCGTAGCCACCACTGGCTCCCTCTTAGATGTGGGAAACTGAGGCTCAGAGGGCTTTGTGCCCTGTCCAGGTGTACAGCCCCTGCTGGTGGGGAGGTGAGCAGGGCAAGTCACAGGGAAGGAGTAAGGTCAGCTATTGGTGGATTCTAGAAGGGTGGTGAGGCCAAGGGATCCTCTAGGATTAGGGTTTAGGATGTGCTTCCTAAAGACGAGACAGGAAGAAGCCCTTCTGTCTGGTACTTCTGTACCGGCTGTGGGTCTGAAGGCCCTTATCTATAGACCAGGCCTCGGGTGTCACGAGTGGGATAGCTGGACCACGGTTCTGAGAGAGCCCCTTTGCTGCATATAGATGGCAGTTTGGGGGTCAGGGGAGGAGGGGGCCGGGAGCCGGACAGTTGGGGTCAGGGTTGGGGGGTTGGGGAGCATGCCTGCAGCTCGGCCCTGGGCAGATGGCCCGCAAAACGAAGGTTTTCTTCTCTCCAGCAGGGCCGTTCTTGGTTTGTCCTTTGGGCTGGTGGCCTGTGTGGTGGCGCTGGTGCTGGGCCTGTGCTTCGCCCACGAGTTCTTGGTGAGTGGGAGGCCCCTGGCTGGACCCTGACCCATCGGCCCTCCGTGCCCCTCCTGCCCAGGCGACAGTTTGCAGAATGCTTCCCCAGTAATTCCACCTTCCTTGGGCTGCTGGTGGCCCCCAAGTGGCTGCAGCTGTCCCCGGGCTCTGAGGGTAGGGATGTCCCTTCTGTCTGTCCTTCTGTCTGGGTCCTGAGCTCTAGGCACAGGGCACGGCATGACTGCGGACCATCCCTAGTGGAGCTGTCAGCAGCCCCCATGTCTGCTGGGCACTTGAACCAAGGGGTCCTTGTCCCTGTGTTGGCGGCGGCCACCTGACCCCACGACTCCACAGAGGTGCTGCCCGGCCCGAGGGGTGTTGCAGGCCATCTCTGAGAGCGTGGAGACCCAGCCCCTGCTGCGCTTGTCCCTGGCTGTCCTGACTATTGGCAGCCTGCTCAGTGTCGCCATCATCAACCTGGTGAGTTCTGGGGGTGGGTGGGGACGGGGAGCCCTGGGGAGGAGCCTGCCTGCTGTGTGTGCTTCCTTGGGGGAGGGAGCCAGTCCTTGACCTTGGGCACCTTCAGGCTCTCGAATCCTGCAGTCCCCTGCCTGAGGGCTGCGTCCGGTGTAGCTCTGCAGGGCCCTGTGGGCTCCCCAAGGCACCCCGAGGCCCACCCAGGCTCCTTCCCTTTCTCTTTTCATATGAGGACCCGGGGCCCCCAGAGAGCTGATGTGGCTGGCTGTCCCAAGGACGGAATGTCTTAACCATCGGTGTTCTTGGCTTCCTCTGCCTTCTTCATCCTCCTCCTACCTGGGGAAGCTGTGGCTTAGTCTCTCTGAGACTGTTTCCTTGCAAGGGGCGAGTGGCCCCGGGCACCGGCTGGGAGGGCTTGAGTCCCTGCTTCTCAGGCCTGGCTCGTGTGCTCAGTGCTGCAGACAACATGTGTCCCTGCTGATCCTCTGAGCTCTGACCTCTCGAGTCAGGGGCTCTCTGTGGCTCTGAGACCCTGTGTTTACCTGGGGAGAAGGGGACTCACTGACCGTGCTGATCCCAACTTCTCCCTAACCCCAAATTGGCCTCCGATGCTCTGGTGACGGTGCACACAGGGCTTCATTTTGCAGCCTCCTCTGCCCCAGACCCCTCCCACCATGAAGCTGATGCCCGTGGAGGAGAGGCGGGGTGCTCTGGCCACTCCTGGAGCGGGCCTGGCAGGAGATGCTCATGCCGCTCATGGAGGCCTCAGGCCCCTGCCGACCCCTGGCCCTGCACAATCCGGGCAGGTCCTGGAGTCCCAGGTCCCTGGGCTCCCCACTCACGGTGACCTGTCTCCTCTGTAGCTGCTGATGCCTTTCCTGGCCCCGGAGCTGCCTGCGGGCAACCAGACGAGCCCAAGCCCGATGGATGTGGGCAGCACGTGTGAGCTCCTCCTGGTGAGTGTGGGCCAGGCCCTGGTTCAGATGCCTGGGTCCCGCGTGCCCTGAGATGGCCCTGCTCTTGCACAGTGCTCCGCCCGAGCACCTGAGGCCCAGCTGCGGGAGAGCAGAGTCCAGCCTCTCCTGGGAGGTGGAGAGAATAAGGCCCAGGTAGGGCCAAGGTGGCCTCTGGTCCTGGAGGACACAGGGGCTTTGGGCCTGGTGTGGCTTCATCCAAGGTGTGAGGGCGGGAGCACCCCATGCCAGGACTTGTCTCCTGACAGCTCACCTGACAGCTGGCCGGTGGATGAGGAGGGGCCCGGAGAGGTGGACTGGTTGGCCTCATGGGTGCAGGAGCCTCGGGCAGGCCGACAGCAGGAGCCGGGCCTGGGATCCTGATGGGTGGCGGTGGAGGGCTGGGGGACTTCAGGGGGCCGTGGTGAATTTCGAGCTGGTCTCTGCTGGGCAGGGGCTAGAGAGGGGACAGGGAGAAAAGCTGAGGCACTCAGTGAGAGTGGGGGTGACAGCTGAGATGTAGAACCAGAGGGGGCTTTGATCTAAGTTGGGAGGAGCATGAGCGCCAGGATAGAGAGCTTGGTCTCTCTTTTGGGGGCAGTGGGGAGCCACAGCATGATCTTGAGCGGGAGAGTAACCCGGACGATGATGCCCTTTGGGGAGGGCAAGCTGGTTTGGGCAGAACAGGAGGCAGGAGGCTGTTGGGTGTGTGCACCGCGCTGCCCTCTCCCTTGTCACGTCTGCGGGCTGCTGCAGTTGCAGTACTCCTGCTTCTCCCTTCGGTGAGTTTACCTGCGGTAAGTAGAAGTGAAAATACAGTGAAAACAGTGCGATGCTCCAGAGTTCTAGATTCTGTTGTCTGCTCTTTGCTGAGAGAGGTCATTGAGACAGGAGGGCAGTGACCCAGGTGCTTGGAGGGTCTCCGTGCTGGAAGGGGGCTCAGAGGCAGCAAGCCGGCCCTGCAGGCGCCCCCTCCTGGTGATCCTGGGTGCAGGCGCTGCTTCCTGGTGACGGACCCCTGCCCCCAACCCCCAGTATTACACCTGTAGCTGCATCCTGGCCTTTGTCGCTTGCTCGGTCTTCCTGCGGATGAGCCTGGAGCTGAAGGTTGTGCTGCTGACCGTGGCCTTGGTGGCCTACCTGGTACTCTTCAACATCCACCCGTGCTGGCGGTCGGACTGCTGTGGCCTCGTGGCCAACCTCACCGAGACCAACGGTACCCTCAGGTGGGGCCCGAAGCACCCCCAGTCCCACCGCCGGTCTCCAGTGTGCTCCGTGGGGGGGTCGTGTCAAACCGTGCTGCGTTTGCCTTTGCAGTCCCATCTGGACTGGACACCCGGGGGGCCTGGGCTGGCAGGTGGCACGGTGGTCGCAGGTCTACACTCAGAGCTGAAGAGTGGGACTCATCTGCAGGTTCTCTGGGGGACATCCCGAGTCCCACGGAGGCTTCCGGGTCCTCTGGTGTCTATGCCATTCTGGGGGTGTGGAGTGGGGCGGGGGCTTCAGCTCTAGGCTGCTCCCCCTCCTCGAGCCATGTCCCAGATCTCCACAGAATTCTGGAAAGAACAGTTGTTTCCAGCCTGTCCCTGGACAGGTGGCTGACCCCTGTGGCGTGGGAAGGGAGTGTGTAGGTGCCTCTGGGGGCTCTTGGCCCCAGGTGGGTTGAGGAGAGGGGCCTGGCTCCCCTGGAATTTGGGGACACAGAGCAAAACCTGCTCCCGGGGGTCTGCTGGCAGGGGCAAACTCCTTCCGCCAGACTCTAAGTCCCTGAGTTGGAGGCGTGCTTGGCTGTCCCCTCACCTGCCTGCGGCGCTTTTCCTTCAAACTCTGGTGTGAGCCGAGCCTCACTACAGCGCCGCCTTCCCACCTTCCAGTCAAAGCCTCTTCTCTTTCCAACCCATAGCGGCCTGTCTAGTGTCTGTGCCCGGAGGGCAGAAGTCTGTCCCCCTCTGCCTACCCCAGCCCCGCCAGCTGGGGCATCTGAGGGGTGGCGGGAGCAGGAGTGACTCCGGCCTCTCCCCTTCATGTCCCGCAGCTCCCCACCGTGTGTGTGGAAGGACCCGAAGGTGATGATCAATTTCTACCTGGTTCTGTTTTACGTCACCCTCCTCATGCTCTCCAGACAGGTAGGGCCCGGGAAGCCCTGGCGGCCCGTGCTCAGTGGGGAGACACAGCCAGGCAGGGGCGGCTGTGGGAGCGCACAGGCCCCTAGGGAAGCCCTGGTCCCCGGGGAGGTGGCCCCTGAGTCCTTCCCTCCCTTCCCCTCCCCTCCCCTCAAGACACCAGTGACATTTGGTCACATGGGTCACTTGCGAACCGAGCCAAGGCTGACTGGGATTCTGAGGCCACAGGGAGGTGGCTGTTGAGCTAGTGACATTTGCTGGGGACGCAGGGTGGAAGCGCTGAGGGGCTGGCTCGGCAGGACCCCGGGGCTGCGCGTGTGTCCCCGCTCACGACGGCCAGGACACCGACGCTGCCTGCTGTCTGCAGATTGACTACTACTGCCGCTTGGACTGTTTGTGGAAGACCAAGTTCAAGAAGGAACACGAGGAGTTTGAAACCATGGAGAATGTGAACCGCCTTCTTCTGGAGAATGTCTTGCCTGCCCATGTGGCCGCTCACTTCATTGGTGACAAGTTAAATGAGGTGTGGTGCTGGCAGGGGCTGGGTCGCCTGGGTAGGGAGAGACGGAGGGTATGGCTGCGGTCGGGGGCCTGTGCTTTCCAGGGTCGTGGTTTTCACCCATGTTACGGGGCCGTCCGGAGGTGCGTGGTTTGGGCATCGGCTGCACGTCCAGGCCTTGGTGGTCTAGACGGTTCATGTGGATGAAAACGTGCATGTTTCACGGGTTCTGTGCAGCAGCGTTTTACAGAAGAGGGGACGGGCCCCAGGGCTTAGGACCCAGGCCTCCTGACTGTGACCTTCACCTGCCCCCTTGGCGCTCAGCATCAGCCACAGAACCCAGAGAAGCGCAGAGCCAGAACCACCCTGAGCCCGAACCGTCCCAACCAGGGCTCAGAATCTTTTTTTTTTTTAACAGCCCCCAGATAGGAGCTCAGGCTCAGGCCTAAGACAGGCCAAGTGACACTTGTGTTGCGCCCTCCCCGCCCCCGTAAGTTTAGTGGGCCCGGCCGAGGGGCCGAGTCCCTGTGCTTGCCTGTCCCTCCCCTGGGGCGGCTGGCGCAAGGGCATCCTCTCCCTGCCCCCATTCAGGACTGGTACCATCAGTCCTACGACTGCGTGTGTGTCATGTTCGCATCCGTGCCAGACTTCAAAGTCTTCTACACGGAGTGTGACGTCAACAAGGAGGGGCTGGAGTGTCTGCGCCTGCTGAACGAGATCATCGCCGACTTCGATGAGGTACGGACGGCTGGCGGGGGGCAGAGTGCGGGCTGGGAGCGCCCCCCAAATCAGGAGAGGGACACGTGCGTCTTTTTCCTTGTTTCCCTCCATAAGCACTTTGTCATCTTCTCTGCGTGGGGCAGCAGGCTAAGGTCAGATTTAGGTCCTTGAAGGCGGCAGCAGTCTCCTTATCTGTGGTTTGTGAGCCCCGTCAGCCACGCTCTGGCAGATGACCACCCCCCCCCCCCCCCACATACGGCCAGAGGGTCAGTAGTGGCCAGACACCATGTCACAGCGTCCCCACCCTGTGCCTGGTTTCATCTCATTACAAGGAGGAGGAGGAGGCATGAATATAGCACAGGAACATGTTTTGAGAGAGGGACCATCCATGTCACTTGTTAGGGAACGTGGCCCTGTTGTTGTCTTTCTCCGTGCCTGACTTCTCTCCACTAAAGCTCATCACAGGCGAGCTTGTGGGCGAAGGAGCACACGCTGTGCAGGGCTCGGGACCCTGTGGTGCGTGGCAGCCACTGGGGTCTGGGAGTGGATAAGGGGGTCTGCTGTAGTTTGAGTCCAGCGAAGCCCATGCTGCCAACCGTTCCAGAAGTCCATTGGTTTGGGCTTTTTTTTTTTTTTTTTAAAAAAGGATTTACTTATTTTAGAGAGCACAGAAGAGGGGGGCAGGGGCACAGGGAGACGGAGAGATAAAATCTTAGGCAGACTCTACCTCAGCACCGAGCCTGACGTGGGGCTCGATCCCAGGACCCTGAGATCATGATCTGAGCCAAAACCAAGAGTCAGATGCTTAACTGACTGAGCCATGATGTGCCCCTGGATTTCATTCTTAGCTGCAAACATTCGACGTTCTGGGTAGGTGCTGTCAGGCTGCACTTGCTCCTTCAGAACAGAGTCCAGAAGTGAATGGGAGGGCCGGGGAGTAAGGAGTGAGTAGGAGAGAACCAGAAACCTCATCCCTGCATGGACTTGGCTGTCCACTCACAGGGGGGCTGAGCGTGAGAAATGTCGGCATTAGGAGCAGCGGCAGGAGGGACCCACCCCTTCTCAGACCTCAGGGTGTCCCTTTGTCTCACAGCTGCTCCTGAAGCCCAAGTTCAGCAGCGTGGAGAAGATCAAGACCATTGGCAGCACGTACATGGCAGCTGCAGGCCTCAGCAGCCCCTCAGGGACGGAGAACCAGGTACTGAGTTGAGCTGGTGGCCTCCTGTCCCAGTCTCACATCAGAGGGATTCAACAGGTCCCAGACCTGTCCCACCTCACTTGACATGGAGGGGGACACCCCTTCCTACCCAGTCCTATGAGAAAGGGCAGAGGACCTCAGGGGTCAGCCTGGGGTCAGCCAGTGGAGGCCGGAAGGCGGGGCATGGGTCCCCCCGGCTCCCGCACACAGCACCCTGTCCCGCAGGACTTGGAGCGGCAGCACGCGCACATCGGCATCATGGTGGAGTTCAGCATCGCCCTGATGAGCAAGCTGGATGGCATCAACCGGCACTCCTTCAACTCCTTCCGCCTCCGCGTCGGTGAGGGCCCGGAGAGCCGGCTGGGCTGCGCTCAGGGTGGGAGACTGGGGCCTGTGGCTCCTGCGCTCGGGTCTGACAGGGCACTGCGCTGTCTGGCAGGAAAGGTTTGACCACTCCCTCTTGGTCTTTCAATGCTGGCGATGGGGCAATTACTCTTGGTTCGCACTGTTTATAAATTTACCTTTGAAAGTTTTGAGAGACAGGAACAGAACACTATGGAAAACCGAGAATCCCAAAATCACCTTCCGTAAGCCTTAAAACATACTGAGAACAAAGCAAGTTAATAACCTAACTACTGGGTGTTAGCTAACAGGGCTGGTGCTCAAAGCCCGTTCGTCCTGTGTTGGGAGATGAGCAGATGCTAGGAAAGTGCAAACCTCAGCCCGATCTCTCAGCGAGCAGCTGGAAGAGGGCTGTCAGGGGAGCGCCGCTCCCGTCCTCCAAATGAGAGCTCCTGTCACAGGCTTGGGGAGCTCCCTCCAACCCCCATTTCAGCTGTCGGTGCTTTTTGTGGCTGCCAAGGGTAGAGCCCGAGGCTCGGCCTCTCTGACACGCCAGCTGCAAATGTCCCCTTCAGGCATAAACCACGGGCCCGTGATTGCTGGAGTGATCGGGGCACGGAAGCCTCAGTATGACATCTGGGGAAACACGGTCAACGTTGCTAGCCGGATGGAGAGCACTGGAGAACTTGGCAAGATCCAGGTACAACTCAGTTGGGGCCCCTATGACCACGGGGGGGACCCGCACATCAGTCAGCCCTGATGTGCTCGAGGGACACCAGACACGTGTGCAGCTCGGGGTTGGCTCTGCCTGACCCCCCACAGCAGGTGTCCTTCCTGCTTCCCATGACGGCTGTCCTCTTCCCTTCAGGTTACTGAAGAGACGTGCGCCACCCTCCAGGGACTAGGTTACTCTTGCGAATGCCGGGGACTGATCAACGTCAAAGGCAAAGGCGAGCTGAGAACTTACTTTGTCTGTACAGACACTACCAAGTTCCAAGGGCTGGGACTGAACTGAGGGCTTCTGGTAGGTGCAGAACATGCTGGAAGTGGATTTCCTTCCCCGAGGCAAGCCAAGGCGAGCAGTCAGCCCCACGCGTCACAAAGGCATTCCCGGGGTTTGGCTGTCACTACCCCGGCAGATGGCTGTGCGTGGCTTCCTTGGACTTGTGCTAGAGGATTTCTGGGAAAGCGCATCAGACCCCAACCTGAGGTGACCACGGAGTCTTGCCACGCACGGGCAGCCAGGCCTTCTTAGCCGTCTGAGCTTGC
The DNA here is from genome assembly GCF_922984935.1 of Meles meles. Lineage (NCBI taxonomy): Eukaryota > Metazoa > Chordata > Mammalia > Carnivora > Mustelidae > Meles > Meles meles. The sequence goes on along the minus strand of NC_060084.1, from coordinate 32,673,808 downwards.
AGCGCAGCCTCCGGACTGTGCCGACTGGCTCACTCGTGCGGGTCAGCAGCTCAGTCCCCTCGGTGCTGTGGCCATCTCCCATGCGCCGCACGTACTCTGCCTGGCCTGCGAGTGCACAAGTGGGACCTGTCTTTTCTAGGAACAGAACCAGGACAAGTAGTCCAGGATGGGTTGGGCACTCCTTGCTCCTTAGCAGATCAGCCACAGGATTCTCCATTTCTCACGCAGGCATTCCAGGAAATAGAGCTGAAAAGGCTGTTTTCAATCTGTGGTTTTATGCAGTAGGGAGGAAAAACCACAGGGGACACTTGCTGCCTCTTGTCATCTCTAGCAGGTGTCTGTTTTACATGGGTATAGTATTAGTGGAGGTTTTATTCTTTTTAATGACTTCCTAGATGCTAGACAAAGTCTCTTCCCTCCAGTGTGCTTTTTAACCCTTGACATGGCACGAGAACTTACCGTCTAGTGTTCGTTTCTGGATTGGCCCAGCCGGGGATGGTGTGGCTCCCGGCAGGAAGGCAAGCGGCGGTAGCCCCAGAAGTCGGGCACCACCACCTCGCCCCTCCCCGACCAGTCCGGCCCGTGTGGGCGCTCCCCAGCAGCCTTCTGTGGAATCTTAGCTTCTGTGGTGGAAAAGAGTGGAGTCTGCAGACAGGATGCGGGCAACCTGTAGCGCTTCCTTCCTTTTCTGTAGTCCTCACACCTAACTTGAAGAGCTTCAAAATGAAAAACATCTACTCCACGTAAGCGTGCAGAGGTTGGCCAGGTGGGAAGCCAGCCTGCTCGGAAATGCTGGGACGGTCTTGCTCTGAACCGCAGGATCAAGGGCAAGTGCGAAAAGCCAGGTTTGCGAGCTGCGTCTCAGCGCTTCAGCGGCCAAAAATCAGAAGTCAGCCTGAGTTGTGTTTCAAGGTGAGAAGGAACCGAACCGTCCCCTCCTTTTTCTGGATCAGCTTCACTGCCTCCTCACAAGAGCGTGCCCAGGGTTTCTCCCCCAGCCGCACTCCACTACAGAGCAGGGATTCCCAGCTCGGGGTCCTCCGGGAACCCCCTTGCCATTCTGGGGAATCTTGCATATGGGAGACTTCAAAAGTGGACACGGGGCTGCAGCCAAAGGCAGGGAGGACTGCAGCTGACCCCGCGGTCTGCTCGGACCCTGGCTGCGGGCTTGTCAGCCTCAGAAGGGACTTACCCGGTCTGCCAGAGGGGCCGGGTGTGCCAGCACCGCGAGGCCTGCGTGTCACTAGAAGAGAGATGAATGAGGTACAAGAACTTGCCGTCCAAAGGGATTTTATGGCAAAAATGCTGTTAAGGGGAATAACCTCATTTAAAGACTGCTTTTCCGCACCAACTTTTCATATAAAGGAATGGTTTCCGGTGAGTACTGCACTGTGACCTGTACACTTAAATCGGCAGCGACCAGGGCCGAGCAGCAGGGCTCCCCTGAAGAGTTCAGGAAGGTTCTGTCACAGATACGATATGGATGCATGTAGGTGGGCTGGGGCTCTCTGAGGCGGGCCTACTTCTACTCTGGCAATATTTGAGTTACTTTTCTCCTTCAACAACAGAAATCCAGTCCTTTTATTTCCAATTCAAGCACGGTGCTCCAATAAGCACATTTTGGAAGTTCTAAGTTTCTAATGTGCCGACCACCATGTGGGACGGACCCTAAAAGGCACCTGCTGTCACTTTTGTTCAGTGTGTTTTCCAGGGGCCGGGCCCTTTCCTCACAGGCGTCGTTCTGTTTTATGATAGGACAAGTACCTATGCCAACACTGACCTTTCCTAGGGGCCATGGGGCGGTGTGAAGGTGGCCTCCCCGACTCCAGTGAAAGTCACACCTGCAGTCTTCTGGTTTACTCATTAAGAAAATTTCCTAACAGAAGACCAGTAAGCACTGCATACATGGTGTATATAATAGGTCATGTCCAAAACCAGTTTTGAGAAGGTACATATGAGTAACTAGAGATTATTCTGTATACTATTTATAGATCTGTAACATTTGTTTCAAAATGTTATACTTCATTTTTGTAAAGTACCAGTGTTTCTACTCTCTTTAGTCTTTCATATATTAAATCAGCAATTTGGAAAAACAATGTCCTAAAGTGTTTTGAATTTCAGTGTTTTCTTGGTCTGCTTGTTGAAGTTCTTTGGGCATATGGTTTTCAGTAGATTTTTAAGACTGGGTTGTGTTGGACAATCAGTTTTCCTTCACTCCACTTATTCTTGCTAAATGTTCGTTTTCAAAGTCAGGAAAATAAAAATAAAACGGCTTCCAGCCAGTGGGCAGGGGAGTCTTACAGGGGCTCTGTAGAGCCCAAGTCGGGTTCCTTGAAGCAGGCTGCCGTGTGGTGCCTGGTTAGGGAAGAGGACCACATGTCTCCTGGTCTCCCACTCCGTTATCTGCTCAAGCAGCCGACCTTTGTATTTCAGATAAAAGTAGAGGACTCTCAGTTCAAGGGACATGCTGAGGCACAGGTGGCCCAGGAGACACAGTAAACAGAAACGTAAACTTTGCTTTAAGTTCTGTGATTTCCTTTTTTTTTTTTTTTTTAAGATTTTATTTATTTGACAGAGAGAAATCACAACTAGGCAGAGAGGCAGGCAGAGAGAGAGAGAGAGAGAGGGAAGCAGGCTCCCCGCTGAGCAGAGAGCCCGATGCGGGACTCGATCCCAGGACCCTCAGATCATGACCTGAGCCGAAGGCAGCGGCTTAACCCACTGAGCCACCCAGGCGCCCCTGTGATTTCCTTTCTTATTTAGCTTCTTTTATAGTGGTTCTAAGTGACCCTCTCAAAAATGGAAAAACTAAACCAAACAGCACCACTGGACAGGTTAGTGCTATGAAGCTCCTGGTGTGATTTTTGGGGGGCTGGGGACAGGAAGAGTGGCTTAGGGGAGGTACCTCATCCTTCTACAGGACGGACAGCATTCCCATCAGTTATGCCGGGGACACGCACTTAAAATAATCTTAGAATCTACTAGTATTTGTTTTCACAGTGTAACGATGGAAAATCTCACTGGATAGGGATTTTAAAGCAGCATCTAAGCTCTGGTCCTGTCTGTATGCCCTAAGGAAAGCGGCACTGTCACTATTCTGACCCAACTGTGCCCAGGGCCACTCGGGATGGCAATAGGTCTGAGTCCATCCTATTCCTTTCTCACGAGGCCCTTCTTTGGATAAATTACCTAGGTGAAATCTGATAAGTCAGAAACTATTTGGTTGCAATTTCTTTAATGAGTTTTGACAAATGCGGAAAAATGAGGGAGTTCAATTATTTGGGGGACTTGTTGCCTTTTTTTTTTTTTGAAGATTTTATTTATTTATTTGACAGATCACAAGTAGGCAGAAAGAGAGGGAAGCAGGTTCCCTACTGAGCAGAGAGCCCGATGTGGGGCTCGATCCCAGGAGCCTGAGATCATGACCTGAGCCGAAAGCAGAGGCTTTAACCCACTGAGCCACCCAGGCGCCCCGGACTTGCTTTTAACGAAGGGTCCCAAAAAGGCTGTTTTATTTCTTAAGTGTTTCTCTATCACTTCCCCCTCAGACCCAGCCGTGGGGAAAGGTCAAGGGGCAACTCAGCTGATAGCACCAACAGAGCTCATAGTCCCAGGCTCAGCTTTATTACCTAATACAAGTCCAGTCTCTGGAACATTAAAATTAATTGTTCCAAAGTTTAATTAAAAACACAATTTACAAATATTTAATATCTTCTGAAAAGCATTTCCAAGTTAAGAATGAAAAAAAATATGTACATAATATATAATGAAATACCAGTGAGCTTCAAATCCCATCAGGTCCACACTCGGCAACACCCGTCTTTTTCAGTTCTTCAAAATCTGAAAGGAAAAGTTATGGCCTCATTCAGCACTTTTCCCCTTTTAATTAAAAGGTAAAGGTATCATCCAGAGGAGTTAAGTGCTGACAGCTCTTCTTTACCTCGTTCAAGGTTAAAGACTAGATGTACTACTAGGGCATCATTGTAGGGTTTTTTTTTTTTTTTTTTTTTTTTTTTTTTTTGCAAATGTGTCAAATCTTTGTTTCCCTTACATCTTGTCTGAAGAATTAATAAAAACACTTTATACAATGTCAACACGCAGAGATAATTTTTCCAGTGTTCCTCGAGGGGAGAGGACTCATGTTCTTTTACTCACAACAGCCCTCCGTCCTTCCAGAAACACAGGGCACGTACCTTCTGTTAAATCTACAAAGTTGTTTTCCACGATGGGGGAGGGGATGGAAATCCCCATTGCTTTCCGAACTCCGTACATGCTGACAATGTCGCCTGGAGTGACTTGCTGTGCAAGTTCTTTCAGATTATTGGTCACCTGTTCAGCTAGGGAAAAGAAAAGAGAAACAGTTCTGGGTGTTAAAACATGGTTCCTTTACATAATGAACAAAAAACAAAAGAGCAATGCAAAGGGGACCCTGGAACCGCAGGGGTTGGAGGTGAGCCGGTCCACGGATACACAGATCTTTTTTTTTTTTTTTTGACAAGCACAGGACTGTAAACCTATTCTCGTTATTATTTTAACATTTTCTTTCCTTTACTGTACTGTAAGAAATAGTATGTAATACATTCGACATACTAAATATGTGTTAGCTGACTGTAGGTAAGGCTTCCAGTCAACAGAAGGCTGTTCAAGTCTTGGGGGGAGTCAAAAATTACACATGGATTTTCAACCTGCGGGGTTGGGGAGGAGGAAGGTCAGCTGGCACCCCAACCCCTGCGTTGTTCAAGGGCCAACTCTGTAAATGCAATAAAGAAACCATCCGTGGTTCACTTCAGCGCTGCTGACAGTGGTGTCACTTCTCAGAAGGTTTCCCCTTTAAGGATCCCATTATTCTGCTCGTACTGGAGGCATAACATACCGAGATGCATTTCCCTGTACGATGGACCCAGGAGACAGATCATGTTGGGAGGGGGTCTGGTGCTTAGACGCTCGTTCTGGGCTTCCTGGAGCTCTCGGAGCAATCTGGTGGTCTCATCAAGTTTCCTCTGGAACATTTCAGCTTCTGTGTGGTGCGAAGAGTAACACACTAAAGAAAACACGGACCCAACTGTGTTTGACCTTGGGCGGTTAAGTGTGTCCTATGCTCTGGGGTTTTGCTACTTATTGGCTAGTTTTCTCTCCTCAAAGGAGTAATCCCCCTCAAAAGAAATCAATCCTAGACACATGCTTTACTCTTCACAGAAGCGTGGCCAGTCAAGATCTTCCTGTGGTGAGTGGCGGTGTCACTCTGGAGTAATGTGACACTAAATCACGACTGCCCGGGTCATGAAGGGACACTCACCCTCAGAGTCAAAAACTTCAACAGGAGCACCAAAATTTGTTACTGCTTTCAGTGCTGTGAGCCGGTCCCGACTGCTGGAGTCTAAACGCCCTGCTGGCTCTATTTCTGTAATCTGTTTTAAAAAAGGAAAAAAAAGCAAAAAGAAAAAAAAGTTATGACCTGGGCTTGTTAAGCCCCAGCGGTGCTAGAATGAGACCTCCGTAAGATGGTTTGTGTTTCCAGGCCACATTATTGCACCTATTTACCTTGGAGTTACAATTTTGATACCGACAAAACCATCTTCCCAGAATACTTGTAGAGTGCCATTCCCCAATCTGGGCCGAACACTATCCACAAAGGCGTACTTCCCGATAATGAAATGACGTGTCCTACACAACACCCGTTGTTTGTTCCACCCGGCAGCCTCTCTAAAGATGGAAGGAACAAGGGCCTTGGTCCTGTCTATGCCACTGGAGCTGGAGCTGCTGGTGGACTGGGACGATGCCTCGTTTCCAAGGCTCACAGGCAATGTTTTGGCCCCAGTGCATACGCTTGTTCTCCCGCAGTAGAGCCTGAGCCTGAGGTGGTGCACTTGGCTTCTATTGTACTTGCCTCTACTGTGTTATCTTTAGTCCCTTCCCTTGCGTTGCCACGCTTGTCAGTGTTTTGCTCAGACAAGCCCCAGAGCCCTTCACAAGTCTCCTCCTCCAAACCCTCTCCCCCTCCGTTTCCTCAGAGCCTCCGTCTTCTGGGGCAAAATCTCAGCTTCTCCATCATCAGGGCCTCACCTGTGCAGGCCTCCGCACCTCCCTTCCTCTGCCCAGGCACTGCATGCTCACATGCCAACTGTGCTCTCTGCACACGGGCCTTGTCCCCTTGTGTCTGCTTCTGTCACTACACGTGCAGTTTCGGCCCACTTCCCACTGCCTGCTGGGAAAATGTCTTCATCTTTCTAGGCCCAGCAGGCCCAGTATGCTCTCTGTGAGGACCTCCTCAGCTACGCAGAGCAGCAGGTGTCTGCAATCTGTGTTCCTATAGCAGTGTGGTGGGCGGGGCCGGCCCTGGCTCACAGGCCCCTGTGTGGCACCCACTGCTGCCCGCTCCCCCCTGGCAGAGAGAGTGCTATTATTGACGAAGATACGCAACAAATAATGTTCTTTTAAAATAAAGCTTTATCATTTGGGCCTTTTGGCTTAACCTCCCTCTAAATATTTTTTATGAAGAATGAAATACAATCACCTCCATTTCTTTTTCGGAGTCAAGGCTCCCAGTCTGGCTGTCGTCTTCAGGTGATGACTAGAAGTTTAAAGACAAACAACTTTTTATTCAAAGATATATTAAAGAGGTAAATATCAGGGAAAATAAAAAAAATGTTAAGAGTTTCAAGACAATAAGAATATGGATTACTGGAATTTAATTTTTTAAATAAAAAAACAAGTCAGATACAGTAAGTGGGCATTTTGAGAGTAATTGTGTCAAGAGTACCTATTACTAGTACTTCAAGATTGATCTTTCTGTGCCCGAGCAGAAAGCTATATACATATATGAAGTATCTGGTAAATAGCACAGAAGTACCTAATAAATGGGAGTCGGTTTTCAACAACAGGTGAGTCTAGGACAAGCAGAAAATAGAAGCACTCTAGGGACTCTTTTGCATTAAGACAGCAACATTCTTGGATAAGAGAGGATTACTATAAAATATTCAAATGCTATGGAGAATGTGAAAGCTGCCCATAATCCTACCTGTCAGAAATGACGCACACATAGACAACAGACAAATGTATCATGCGTGAAAATCAGTAACGATGCGATCTTTTTGAAAGGCTATGATTTTTTAACCGATTCCCAATTTTTTTAAATTATAAATAACGTATCCTTATATATAACTTTTAAAAATTTTCTAAGACACAGTCTGCAAAAATCTGCTGGATCAACGGACAGAGAAACTTTAGATCTGAAATTTACTGCCCTACCCAACCAAAGGAAAGCTATTCAATTGTAGCTGAAGACTATTAATTAATTCAGATTCATGGAAGGGTTAGAGGAAAAATATTTCCGAACAGATGTGAAGTGGCATTTTTTTAGGTCACGTGAGGAAAGTCGTTCCTGCATGAAGACCGAACAGCAATTCTCACTGAACCTGAGGTGCTGACCCAGCACTGCCGAGTCACCCAGGGCCCAGCAGCCACGTGGGGGCAGAGGACAAGCCAACAGCGGCCACAGCCCTCAGGAAGAGGACCCCCGGAGACACACACAGGGTTCTTCTAACTATGGTGACAAGGACATTGTGGAGCTTGACTCTCCTCTATTTATCAGGAGGGACATTTTCTGGGTCTAATCTTTGAGCTCAGGGTGTGATTATTCCAGATGATGAACTATGGCCAACTAAACTGGAGACAGTTTACAAGTGTTAACGGCAGAGAGCAAAGAGGAAACTTCTTACTTTTTTCCTTGTGGCCCCACCGCTGTGTTGTTACTGAATAATAAAGGAAAGGACATTCTCTATCATTTTAGTCAACTCACTTTCAATCCAGTGAGCAAGACTTTCCTTTTTTGTTAGGGTACAGAGCACCAGCTGAATTCTGAGTCGTTAACCCCATTCTGATTCCTACATTCCCAAGATCGGGAGATAATGACGGTCTTCTGGCCCTCACAGACCCTGGTAGCTGACTTACCATTTCCGTTCATTGTCCTCCACCCGCGGTCCCCACCCAGACCAGCCTGGCTTTTCAGGGGAATGCAGCTCAGCTGTCACCCTGGTGACTCCCATGGTTTCATAACACTGACTAATGCTCAGAGCCAACAATAAATTACCCACTCCTTGAGCAGCCTTCTTACCATCTCCAACTCTTGCAGGGTTCTAGAATGGCCTCCTTTTGTTAAAACATCCAGTAAACTGTCCGCCATCACGTAAGGATAATCCTGGCATGTGGCCAAAAACTCATGGATGCTGAAACAGAGAGCGCTGGAATGTCACTTCCATATAAATCGTCCATCGGCTGAATCTTTCTATCCCAGTCAACTGTTTCCATCAGACACGCCTCACTTGACGTGCCAGGTGTGAGAATCTCCGTCTGGGTCCGTCACCCTATTTACAGATTTACCAGTGACACCTTTATCGCCTCGAGCGAACTAAAGAGCATCAAGAACACAGTGAAATGAAATGCTCCTGGGGCAACCTTCAGACAGAAACAAGACTCTCAGAGGCGGAGGCTCCAGGCCTCGGTCCTGGACTTGCTCCTGCCCTTCGCTTTCTCCCTGAGGTGACCTTATTCCCCGCAGGACTTACCCGTGTCCCAGGAGTCCCCGGGTTACCCCTCCGGTTCGGACCTCGCCCCCTGGATATTCACAGGTCTGTCAGTGTTTCAGGAGAACGTGGCATTCAGGACACCGGCGAACCGGTCACTCACCTGAAATCACTGGGAAGGTCAGAGTCTTCCCCATAGGCTGAATAGATTAGATCCGAATCGTCCTTGCTAATATTTGCAAATGTGGAGTCATAATGTGGAGCGTAAGAACTGTAGGGTCCGTAATTCAAGTATAACACTGTCGACAGAAATCAAATACTACAGTACTATTCTTTTACTTGTGTGTCAATCTAATTTTTGTTTTACTAAATGTTATTCCCTTCTAATTTTACTACTTCACTGACAGGTATAAAAAAATCCAGGTAGGTATTTCCCCCTCCCAGATCCTTGGAGAGTCATAACTCAAGTGACTTTTTCCTCACAAAGGGGAGACAGAAGAAAGCAAGCACAAAACTCACTTTGAATACTAACAGCTGATTTTACAGCTTCTTCCAGAGTTAATAAAACAGCTGATTCATGTTGCAAAAATACCACCAAGAGAATTAAAGAAATGGTAATTATGCTTTTTCCCTCCCCTAACTGCTTGGGTGAGGAGAGAAACACGAAGGCTTACCTGGAGTGACTTTGTTCCTTTTGTCTTCCTTGAACCCTTGCAAAGTATTCACTCCAGACTGAAGCCTTCCAGTTGTCATTCCCAGTCTCATGGGGCAGTAGCCCGGCTCTGAAATGGAAGAGCAGTGTGGGAGGTATCCTCCTGTGCTCAGGAGCCAAGGGGGGCTCCGCAGGCTGTGTGCACGCACACTGACTGCTTCGTGCCGTGTCTGTGACTCTTGTCCAGGAGCCTGGGTGGCCCTTCCTACGCCCAACATTTACCTACAGAAATCTCGGCAAGGAAGGAGCGTAGCCAGCACCTGCAGCCGATCCTTTTCATCATACTCTACTATTTTCTTGTAATTCTTTATAATCACGTTGCATTTCACTTAAAAAAATAATTAAGGATTTAAAGGTTGAAACTTAACTTTGATGGAAGTAAACCAGTAGAAAAGGTTAGTAAAAGACTAAGGAAAAACACCTGATTAAAGACAAGAACTCATGATATATTCAGGAAAAACTAGTACCTACAAGGCAGGCTACTTCCCCCACCACCGTCTGGAATAGAGGCTGTGGCCAGAGGTGACCACGGTGACAGAATGAAAGTGCCTGGGAGAAAGGTGGCACACCTAAGGGTCTGCTCTCCCTCACAGCAAGCAATCTGCAATCTGCATGGAAGATGAACCTGAGAAGTGAATGGGGGCAAAGCTTCCACCGTATAGCAGGACACGGACCCTTTGGGGGCTGCTGCCATGTGCAGAGCTCAGCCTGGGCCACACTGACCCTGCCTCCAGGAGTGGGAAAGGCAAGACAGCAGAGCAAGGGCAGACAGACCGTGGGACACAAAGAAGGGGCAGATCTCAAGGTGTCACCTAAATCGTTAGCTGCATCTCCTTACCGCCAAATCTTTACCACGGCTATACCAGAAAGAGCAGTGTTCTCAGTCTGGCAGCATTTCCTTTGATCCAAGACCATAGAAACTTCTACTACGCAAAGTTCGCATAAAAAGCAAAAAGTGATTTTTTTTTTTCTCTTCCCCCGGACAACACCAGCTCCTCTTCTAAGCCAAGGAACTCTGCCAGTGTTCCAAGAGCAGACTGCGATGCTTGAATACATCAGTGGGCTCCCTGGTGCACTCCTCAAATGCATCCGGAGATGCGTCAAGGTCTCTTACCCTCATCCCCTCACCCTCGCGTTTTTGGGACCAATCTAAACATCACCTCACTAAGGAATAAGGAAGGCTTCTCTGGCCCCGACACCAGGGCTGCTTCTGCTGCGTGCTGTCACAGCTGCCCTGCTCACAGCGGACGGGATGTGGCTCCTCACACGATGATTCACTTTCGTTCCTCCACTCACCACCCCAGACAAAAGGGGAAGGGACTCCTCTCTCCTGTTCTGCTCCCTACTTTACACCCTGCTCCACCCCCAGCTCCCAGGCCGTGCCCGCAGCACAACGGTAAGTACTGGAAACTGTTCACTGAAGTGTCCTCATTCGTTTCTGTATGGCCAGTGATCTCTCTCATGATGGCGGCATGAAATGGGTGTTTAGAAAGTAACATTCTCAGGTTTGTTTATCCTGACATACGCTCCTCCCCCTCAGATGAATGACGAAAAGTTCTTCTAACATCACATCTCAAACTATTCCCTATACTATCGCCATTAAAATACCACCTGAGAAAATAAAAATATGACTGGGGTTCTAAAGCCATGCTTCCCGACCTTTACCAACTTGCCACCAGCCACAGCGAGACACGGTGTTAGCAGACCTGTTCTCCCATGACTAGTATGGTACAGGGCATGCATGTGTGCTCTATTCACTGAAATTTAAAAAGCCAGTCAGATTTAGGATGTTATGGTAAGAGAGCTTTGAGATACCTCCCGAAATAACTGAGTGTACATACCATGGTCTCTTAGAGTCAGAGCTAGAAATGATGTCATTTTTCGGCTTTACTGGTGGGTCTGCTATTCCATGGACTTTGTATTCTAGAGAACCCTGGATCTATATAGCACCTGCTTTAAGATGAGGTAAATTCGGGCTAGCTATCAGCACAAAATGCACAGTGTCTGGCCAAGTTCTCTGGGGAAGCTGACACAGGTGGACTGCTCAGTATCAGGCTTGTTGTTTTAAAGTATCACCTGGGCTACTGCTTGTTGCCAAACAGCAAGTTTATGCACATTCTGATCTGTGAACTTACCTCCTACAATGGGATCCACAGGATGGAGAAGCCCCAATGTTGTTGTTCCATCTGGTTTTCTCCTTTCAAACTCACACTGCAATGACCCGAAGTATTCAAATGTCATAAACCATTCTATATATACCGCATTCGTATGCAAGTACGTGTGCGTATATATACCTCATACTAGAAAGCCTTAAATTTAATCAAACTAGTATTAAGAGTTGTTACTGTTATACTTAGATACTGACTTTCTCACTTGGCTCCATACACACGAGGGCTAATGGGCTGTAGAAATGAAGGTTAGCGAGAACTCAGGATGGTAAAGAGCTGTGTGGGGGGCCTTTAGACCCCTCCGTTCTGCCCACTCTATTAAAGAAGGAGGATACTGGAGACCAGGGGAGGGGAGTGACTGCTGAAAGTCACGTATTAATCCACTTCATTTTAAACCAATGTGCTAAACAATGATTTCAAGAGGCCAGAGTATAAATGTTCATTTTCCAAGTTTAGAACACATTAACTACACTAAAAGCCAGTAACAGAGGAAAAGATTCATCAAGTACTTTACAAATGAATCATTAAAACGGACTTCTCTGTGTGTTGTACTGAACTGCTCTATGGCAGGTATGGGTTGAAAGGGCACAAGCAATCTGACTGCAAGCCCCGACGACCACATAGTAGGTGGTAAGAAGAAGAAAGACAAAAAGCCCAGTCACCTGGCTGTTAACAAGCCGCCTGGTCAGCTTTCCTCCAGATTCCTGAACGATGCGGTCTATCTGCTCCTGCTCTCTTTCTATAGTATTGCTCTTACATTTATCTTCAAGTGTATCTTTGTCTTTCCTGTAAACACACATTAATACTAAGTAAAAAAAAAAAAAAAAAAAAAAAATAAGATGAAAACATTAAGACGAGTTCCAAACGGGAGCATGACTCAATCGGAGCCATTGGCACTATGGTGGCCCATTAAAGCTCTGTTGCTCCGACGGCCCGGGAGCGCCTGTAATACGTGCGCAGCCAGGCCAACCTGACACTTGGCTCAGTTCTTTCCTGTGTGTGTCCCACGCTATTTGTCTTGGGTGTTTTTCTCAATGCAGTCACACAAATGGATTCTACCTCAAAAGGGACACGTCATTTCCTTTTTAAAGTCCAGTTTCTAAGTTTAAAATGAAATACATCTTAAATTACACAAATCTTAGAAACAGAATAAGGGTACGTCACAAATTTACTTTCTTTGTCTTATGCCAGCAGAAATCCCAGCCTGCTCACTAGAACCCTCTTCCGGAGTGGACAGTGAGGTTCGGGGCCTCAGGGCTGCTGGTCAGTCAGTGGCGGGAGCAGGTGGGGACACAAGTGCATCCGGCCACAGCCGGGGCTGCCTGGGGGGGCCAGTGCTGAGTTACCGCTCCTACCAGGTGCCGTCTGGCGGAGGCCACTCACACACCTCAGCAACGGCCCATCCGTTCAGGAAGCAGCTTCAAGTATGTGTAGGCTGAATTTACGGTCTCAGCCCCTTTATGGAATGAGGTAACAAATGCAGATGTTTTTCTTCAACAGAGAGGTCTATTTCAATAAAGTCACAAAGTCCCTAAAGATAATTTACTGGTTTTAAAACTACCTTCATAAGAATACACATTCAGAACTATTTTCTAAACTATGTTTAAACAATTCCATATACTACTTTGTATGAGAAGACAGGAATTATCACCAAAATGGACTTTCATGACAAAAACCAACCATGACTTGGTCTTCCCAAGGCAGGCCCCGAACCAGTATTTTCCCCCCTTAATGGTCTGAAGAAGATAGCTTAACTTAAATAGTCTAAAGATTCTTTACTTTTTGTTCTCCTTATTGGGACTCTTGAAGGCTTGTGCTTCAGTATCTCCAGAGTCTTCCCTTTCTCTCGGCCAGCAGCCGCTGTCTTCCCCACTCTGCGAGGTGTCTGTTCTATCTTTCTGCTTTCGACTTTTCTGCAAGTCTGCCATGAATTCTATGCTCTGCTTCAGGCTCTGAATTCTCTCCTAAAAATATTCAAGAATATTCTCATTGCATATTTGTCATTAATTTTTAAAGTGATGCATTTCTTTCTCACAATGTGAGTTTGCACTTACTCTGTCATTAACTAGGGAAGAAAAGCAATTAAATGTAATTATACCAAGAGAGTATGTTTGGGAACCAGGACAATACAGTCTATTTCTTCAATCCCGATAATTTCCAACATAAGAGAATGCTTTTTAACTTGACTACATCATCAAAATGTTTGTAGAAGAGAAAGCATGAATAAGTACTAAATATTCTTTGCAGCACTAACTTCAAAAAGGAGAATTTAGTTTAACATTATGTTTAAATTTTATATATAACAGAATGGCTTCTTTTTTGGACTTTAAGAGTTACCAGGTATTTCAAAAGCTAGAGGATGTGAACACGTGAGTACCCTTATACTCCAGTATCCTAGGATCACCCAAGGCCGCTGGCATTTCTCTCTGTGTGAAAACATGCTTCCAGGAGAATAGAAGGTTGCTAGCATAGTTTCTTTCCCAGAAAGCATAATATTCTTCTTACCAAAGTAGTCTTGTTTCTATTTAGTGAAACATGTACTTAATTTTCCACTGCATTGGTATGCTGTGAAATTTTCTTTGTGGCTGAGGGCTTGAGGTTTCTGGAGGCACATTTGTTTCTAGCAACTATTTTGCCTTTTAACTCTGAGCACTGTCCCTGGATAAAATATGGAGTGCAGTCTCCTTAGGGCTGCATGGCAACGCCAGGGAAGACTTTTGCAGAATAACAGAAACCGAGAACTGGAAAGGACCAGAGGTCATTCAAATAAGAACATAGCCCAGAAATGCTAAACAGCTCACCTAGGTTCACAGATCCAGTAATGAAGGCAAGGCCTCTGGGGTCTCATGAGGGGCCCTGTCTCATCACACTGCTGAATTAGCAGTGCAGACTGTGAGAGCTTCCAGAATGAGGACCTGCTGTTTTTACTAATCTTTTATTTTAAGGTAATCTTAAAACTATCCAAGTAATATATTTCATTGTAGACAAAGATTTGGGTAGAGGAGAAAATATAAACCTTGTTAATTTATCATTAAGCCACTATTTCTCTAAGCATTACACATAGTAGCAAATTAGAATTATACTGTATATTTGGAAACATGCATTTTTTTCATTAATGAATTATAATCATTTTCCCTCCACGTCATTAAATACTCTTTAAAGACTTTTTAACAAGTGTATCATATTTTATCCCGTGTACCACGGTCTAATTAACATTCCACTATTGGACATTTAAATTATTTCCAAGTTCCCGCTATTACAAATATTACAAATAGTTCTCATGAACATCACTGTAAATAAATCTCTCCAAGAATATCTCTTTAGGATCTCTTTAGGATGAATTCCCAAAAGTGATACTGGATGCTAACTATATTAAAAAAAAATCCTAGAAGTGAAAACACTAGTTTTCATCAGGTTTTGATATTTACTGCCAAACTACTCTCCAGAGAAGTTTTATCAATGCATCTATCAATGTTTTAAAGTTTCTCTGAATCCTTATCAAACTGAATAGTATTTAAAAGAATGTGCCAATTTGATTTTTAAAAACATGTCTTATTTTAATATACACCTAAAAAATATTAGTGAGTATGATTATCTCTGGAACTTTTTGTGTTTTTCCTTGTTAACGTCACTTAGGTAATTCCTCGCCCAGCTCTATCTCGAGGACCTAAATCAGAGACTGGTACACTGCTAGTACCCAACAAATGGTGTTAAATGAATGAGCTTATGTCACGAAATTCTCAGTTATCTTTTTATTTCCACTTTAGAATTTTATAAAGCAGAACCTACATTAAGAACATTTTGGAATTTTATAAAAAATATAACACACACAAAATTAAGAGAATTAGAGAAATCTTCTAATTTCAACATAAATCATTGGAAAAAGCTGAGTTTGATTTTACTTTGAAAGTCTTTTTTTTAAAATAATTAAGATTGTCTCTGAATCAGCATACTATTTATTTTCCTCAATTTTACAACATCAAATGACTGAAAGGGCTTGACTCTTTGCCACAGCTAACACTCGCGTGCTTATACATGCATCCTGCACGGCTGCCTGGCTCCACGAGGTAAGGACTACCGAGGCCGAGCAACGTCACTCAGCATCTCGAGTGCACAGTCAGGACTTGAACTTTGATTCTAAAGCCACTGTGCTACAAAGAGTAGTCTGCATTATTCTTTGTAGTATAATGCAGCATTCTAGTATTTATCTAGGCGAGCAAAAAAGTAATTTGACTATGTCCACTCTTCATAAAAATGTCTACTAATAGTCGCTACTTGTGTGTAAATGAAAAAAATGATAAATGACTGCTCTATAATCTTTACACTGAGCATTCAAAACCAGCGATCTTTTAAAAAGACACCATTCATGGGAAGGGTGTGCTGGCCTCCCTTGGGAGTACCGCTATTAGAAGAGTTAACTCAGAAGATCTAAATTTAAACATTTAAAAATCACTGTTGTAAGGATCCCTCCCATTTAGGGTGGAGAGAACAGTCAACAGGAAGCTATAACACAGGATGGGTAGGGCTCCTCAACAGGAAGAGATCTGAAAAAAAGGAAGACAACAGAGAGAGAAAAGGGAAAGTGGAGAAGAAAGTTTATTTTCTGTGCTTCCAGCCATCCCACCCCCAATAAAATTCAAGAGATACCGGAATCTTTTGCATGTTATATTAACTATATTATGTGAAGAAAAGAAAATAATGGTAAATCAAAGTTGATAAATTTACTTGGGATACTGCAAATTCAACTGCTCCCCAAAATTTAATGTGCATATTTTGGAGTGACTAAAGACTACATCTGCAGGATGCACTTTCATTTCAAATGTAGTAACAAGCATTTGCAGATTTTTAAACCTGGAATATGGCTTGGGGCTGGATTGAGTCTTCCTGCAAGGAGTGGGATAAACATTTTATAGTCCCCTTTCCTTTGTAGATTTTGCCAAAGATGGGTAACTGGTTTACATTACAGTTTCTTAAGTCTGTAGGACTTAAGGGCAGGACCTGATGCCGCCTGAACATTAGGAGTACAAGAATCATCACCAATGCAAATGTTTTTACTTCCCAGTTAAATGGATCTGAGAATCATTGAGAGCCAAGTCCATATTCAGACATCCGCACACCAAGACAATTCTTCAAATATAAAACTGTGATACAGATGGTCACTGTAACAAGTGGGAAACTGTGTGCATCTACACATGACTCATTCCTACTCTCCTTTAACTCCTCTGAGTCTGGGCCCAAGCTCTTCATTCTGGTTTCTTCCTCATGCTTCCTGACTTATACCCCCACTCGTCTCTTCTTCGCAAAATCCCTCTCCGGTCTTGCTCTCCTTTCTCGTAGTCTCCTGCCTACCCTAGCTCTGAGAGCTGGCACCCTAATGCTTGCAATTATCTTGGGAGACTGCACTTTAAACCTTCTTCTACACACGTGGGAACACTGAGGCCCAGTGTGGTTCATGTCTTGCCCGAGGTCCACAACTAAGAGCAAGAGCTAAAACCAGAACTCCAACTTCCTGCCGTGGTAAGGCTCCAGGGTCATCTCAGTTCATTTCCCATCCTACTCAGAGCCATGAGTAAAACCTCAAAAGACACGACTTATTTTGTGAGCTCTCCTTTTCTCCCAGCAGGTGCACAGCGATGCTCTCCATCCCCCTCCCAACCATGCCTTTCATCAGTGGTTGTTCTGAGATGGCACTTAATTCTTTTCTGCCACTAACCTCTCTTTTGAATAAACTACCATGCTTATGCTGTCTCATGAAGTTTGATGATGAAGTGTCCCTCCCACCTCTGCTGCCTTGCTATGGTACCAGTTCTGGTCCTTCCAGGGAGAGTGCTCCTGTGGGGAGGTGGCAACGAGCAGGTTACTGCTCACTGGAATTCTCTTTGTAGTGGGGGGAGTTCCTACACTTCAACATCAAATTCCATCCTTTAAAGGGAAGTAGAGAGCTTTCCCCTCTAAAAGTCCTCATAATTCATCAATCAATCTTATCCTGGAATTCCAGGTGATGTTTCTTTCACAGCAAATATAAGAATACTAACCTATTCAACAGCCTCTCAATAAATATTAGTAGTGAATGCCAATATTTATTTGTATCAATTCCAAATGAGAATTTCCTGCTTCAATTTTCTTTGTATGAAAACTTTCTTCATTAAATATTTCCTACTTTAATATAATCTGCCTATAAAACTAATATTGTACTGGATCTTTATCGCTCTAACCAAAAAACAAAGGCATACAGATTTTATAACAGTTACTATTTATGACAAAGAATTTCCTTTACCTGGCTAAGAATTTTCATCCCTGAGTGCAACAGTTTCTTTGCAGCTTTATAATAAATGGTCTCAGGTTTGTTGTAAATCATAGCATTAGTACACATTAGTTTGAAGTTATCCTGCAGAGAGAATATTAAGGAGAAAAATGCTTTTAAAACAAAACAAAGCACCTTCTTGTCCCTGTTTGAAATCATACAGGTCCTTGAAAAATTAAAGCACGTAAAACCAACAAAAAACCGTGTCCTTTCCTTTCACTGTTTATTAAACAACATTAAAGCAATTTAGTAAGTTTTAAAACTAACAAAACAAATATTAAGTTAATTTAAATACTGCACTACAGGGCGCCTGGGTGGCTCAGTGGGTTGGGCCGCTGCCTTCGGCTCAGGTCATGATCTCAGGGTCCTGGGATCGAGTCCCACGTCGGGCTCTCTGCTCGGCGGGGAGCCTGCTTCCCTCTCTCTCTCTCTGCCTGCCTCTCTGCCTACTTGTGATCTCCTGTCTCTCACTGTCAAATAAATAAATAAAAATAAAAAAATAAAAAAAATCTTTAAAATACTGCACTACATTCGTTTCCAAATTCTTAAGACTTTTTTAATGAACTACATAAATGTTTAGATCCTAAGATGAAATTTAATGGATTTCTTCACTATAACCTTAACACACACAAAAAGAATTGGAAGAGAATACTTCTATTTAGTAGAATAATTAAAAAAAAATTGTTTTTTTTGAGAGAGAGAAAACGCGATCCAGAGTGGGTGGTCGGGGAGGGGGACTAGGGGAATGTACAAAGGGAGAGGGAGAGAGAATCCTAAGCAGGCTCCTTACCCATCACAGGGTCTGACGTGGGGCTTGATCTCATGACCCTGAGACCATGACCTGAGCCCAAATCAAGAGTTGGACCGGTAACAGAATGAGCCACCCACCCGCTCCTAGAATAATCTTAACTGAGTTCATGTAATTAAAAAATATTACTCCTGGTTTTAAAACAAACATCTTAAACTTCCATTTATGAATTAAATGATTTCAAATTTTGATGAAAACTGTGACAGGGCTAAATTATCACAATATTTTTTAGGAAATTCAAATTAACTGAGCAAAAATGTTAAAATATTTACACTAATTTTAAGTGTTAGCTATCATAAGCTAAACATAATTTACTGAATGCTGCAAAATCATGCCAATGTGAAATAAACAATACAACTTCAGAGTTGAAACATGTAATCGGAGTAGCCAAATTATCAAGACTGTACTTTTGGGTTAAATTTCAAACTACCTACATGTGCTGGAGAGCTCAATGCCACTGCATAGTTTCATGGTTAAGTAATTTTTTACACTGTATAAATGTGGCAGTGATTATGCCAAGGTCAGAGTTGGGTAAAAACCCAACAACAAAAAATTCCCTAAACGAAGTCTTCCTCCATATCCAAAATAAATATTCAAACCACACTATTTAATAACTAGTGATGATAGCTTAGGACACTTAAATAGAACAAAATAGGTAGACTTAGTATTATCTGAAAGCATATGAGAAGACAGACTCAAGGATCACAAGAAGTCTGGTATTAAAGTAGATGGAAGTACCTGTGGATCCTTGTCCCTGGCCAAATCTGTAGTCAATAAGAATTTGCTAGGTCCTGCATCTTCCAGAATGTGATGAAAGCCATTCATCCACTCCTCAAGCATATATATACACACCAAATCGAACACAAAATTTCCCATGTAATTTTAGCAGGTTCCCCCTTAAAGGCCCATCTGTAGCTTCCATCCAGAGGACCCCAGGTTAAGGACCCCGGCTATTGGTTTTCTGAAAAGCTTCCATTCCATTCAGAATTACTAAATATATATTTTGGGAAATGGGAGGCAATTGAGGAAGGACATCAGATAATTATTACTTATACCAAGAGACCACTGGGCCTCTAACCGGCAAGAGAAGACTGGATTATTACACTGATCTCATCTATTAAGGAAATGTGTAGATTCCATGAATCCTAACTGTTACGTGCTAGGCTTTACTGGGCTCTGGGGTAATGGCACTTGGTCATTCAAAAAGTTAAATAACCTTTCTGCATACTTTTCAGGTAATTAAAAAAAAACTGAACACCTTAATGAGCTGAATTGACTAATTAATATTACATCAGGCTATTGATTTTTTCCCCAAAGGAAAATGAAGTAATGTAGAAAACTCCGAAAAGTGAAAGTATTAGTGTATTTCGGTTAAAACAAATCTTAATAATCATTTGTGCAAAAACACGTAGGGCGCACATTTCTCTGCTCTCCTGTCATCATAAGAGAAAGATTAGAGGAAAACTATTCACTAAAAGAAAAAAAACCCAACCCTGTGAAATTTTTTTTCCACTAAGCAGTAAGAAGGTCAGAAATATGCTGAAATAAACCTTTCTAGCCTAACTTTCACCAGATGAGAAGTTTGGAAAGCTTCCTTTTCTGTGAATATAACAGAATGTAATCCAGGTTTCCAGAGTAAGTGGAATGTTATCTATGCATTCAAATGGATAGGAAAGATAGAATTAAATACTAGTTTTATTCATAAATCTCAACCGATTGATATGTGGATTAAAAAAAGGTAAAAAGATAATCTAACCAATTAGGGTCTACTACTTAGGTCAGATGAATACTACAAAGTTCATGTACAAAAAATAAAGGTAAAATAGGTATTATCTAAACCAGTTAAGTTTGGATGGTTTGATACAGAGAAAATTTTTGAAAACACATGGTTCCTTTCTTTGAAGGTCAAAATGAAAAGTATGCTGCCGAAATCAACATACACCACAACTACTTAAAGATGGAAAAACTTCCACTGTAACATCAGGCACACATCATCCTCTCGTCCCTTACGTGTTCTTCACTTTTTAAAAAATTCCCTTCCTCTCTTTTGAAGAAAATATGCTCAACAAATATAGCCAAATTGAGTTTGGGAAGCAACTGACTTTCATCAAAGAGAAGTGTAATTAATACTATTTCTGGACAAGCCAACTTCTCCTCTATTTGAGAGACATGCTACACTTTAGCTGTCTAGAAACAGAAAAGGAAACTACTTTGTCACAACTTTCATTTAAATATCAATTTTACCTGTATTGGTCTGAAAGGAAAAATTTGACATTTTTTCATTTTAAAGTTTGAGAATATATATTGTAGAACATACGAAATTCGAAATTTTTCTAAAATGCCCCCAAATAATAAAAAAGACAGCAGATGGCTTAGTTCTTCTGGTTTACTATCACCAAGCTCAAAAATGCTTTCTGAGACAGAAAAATACAAACATTTTGGATATTAAACTTAATTCTCTGCAAAATAAGAAGTCAATGAGAAAGCCTCCTATTACCATATATACAGACTTCTACCAAGACTGTATATATACAGTATCCAAGAGTTCGACTCTCAACTGAATAGTTACGTTACTTTGGTTAGTTTTCTAATCACAACATAAGTAACTATGGTTACCTTTAGTTCTTCTATGGACTGGTAATCATTGTTCTTAATCTTTTCTTTCATGGTACTAAAATCCATTGGGTGCTTAATGATCATGGAGTAGCCGGGAGCAATAAAATCAGTCACAGGAAATGAAAAGAAAGCACTTGGGTCTTTTCTGTGAAGATATGAAAAAGGCAGTTTTATTTCTACTGCAAACAAACCTACTGGTCTGGGTGCGAAAGTGAGAGGAAACATTTCAGTGCAGAAACAATCTGTAGTATGCTAATATGCTCTTCACTGCAAATTGAAGGAATGGTTTTATTTTTTAAGACTTTTTAAAAATTTATTTGACAGAGAGAGAGGGAGAGTGAGCATAGCAGGGAGAGTGGGAGAGGGAGAAGCAGGCTCCCCACTGAGTAGGGAACCCTACATGGGGGCTTAATCCCAGGACCCTGAGATGATCACCTGAGCCTAAGGCAGATGCCTAACTGAGCCACCAGGTGCCCCTGAAGGAAGGATTTTAAAGACTCATAATAACAAGGTTAAGATGTTTAACATACTAGCTGTACCCTTAAGACAGAGAATCTTTTAAAAATGCAGGCTAATAAATCTGTAGCACCTCCTATACAGGGAAAAATGAAACAAAAGACCTAAGACTAACTGACCAATGTCATGACTTTTGGAAGATAAGCACTATATATTTTTTTCAACCATAGGGGAAAAGATGGAAAGAATGGCTATAAATGCACACCTACAATCTTCCATACTGATTTATAACTGTAAGCTGTGGACTCCTGGTGGGCTACACAATTCACATGAGTATCTGTATTTTCTTAATCAGTGGCTCTGACTTTAGTGTGTGTAGGGGAGTACTCAAAAAAATGCCATTAAAAAGGTCCTCATATGACTCCCAAACTTAAGAAACAGTGCTTTCTATTGTAGGCTCTCAATTCTGGCTGTGCATGAGAATCAAGAGAGGAGCTTTAAAAAAAAATTCCAGGTTTGTGGCGTAGGGAGAACGCGGCTCACCTTAGACCCACTACATCAGAATCTCCTGGGAAGGAGGGTCTGTCCAGGCACTGGTACTGAGTACTGATATTGTAGTATTTGGGCTTGGTAATCCTAGTACTGACAGGGCTGAAGACCACTGTTTATGATTAGGTCATTAGATTGATTTTCTCCTCTGGAAATTTGGCAAAGCAAAGTTTTCTTACTCCAAATAATCATAACAATAAAAATGGTTTAAAAAGTAGTAATAAGGGGCACCTGGGTGGCTCAGCGGGTTAAAGCCTCTGCCTTCAGCTCAGGTCATGATCCCAGGGTCCTGGGATCGAGCCCCGCATCGGGCTCTCTGCTTAGCGGGGAGCCTGCTTCCTCCTCTCTCTCTGCCTACATGTAATCTCTATCTGTCAAATAAATAAATCTTTAAAAAAAAAAAAAGTAGTAATAAGAGCAACTTTCAGAATGTATTTACCATATGCAGGCCCAATAGAAGGTGCCTGATATATTTTTTTTTATCAAATCCTTACAAAAACCATCAAGGTGGTGGCAGCCTCACTTAGAGATGAGGAAACTGGGTCTCAGAGGTGAATTTTTTTGTTCTAGGTCATAAATCTGATAGAAGATAGAGCTGGAATCTAAACTCAGCTGTTTGTTTTTCCTTAACAGGATGCCTAGGCAGTGAGACTAGAAAATAAAGAATAAGCAAAATACCCAGTCTGTCTACAGTAGTTACTATGCGTAACCACACTGATCATCTCTGGTGGACTTCTTCAGAGCAAATTATCTATACCCACCCTTGAATCAGACATTTTAACAGAACCCTAACAACTACACCATTTACCAGCATTTGGGCTGAGGCGAAGGAGGAGGAAACACTAATGAGCATTCAAAAAATGTGGCTCTGAGTTCTAATTCCCAAAATGTTTGGAGAAACGTCAATATCCTTGGACTAAGAGAGACCTTTTCTTTAAAGATTTTATTTATTTATTTGAGAGCGAGAGAGAGATGTCACAAATGGGGAGAGGCAGAGGGGGAAGCAGGCTCCCACTAAGCAGGGAGCCCAATGTGGGACTCAACCCCAAGACCTGATTATCATGACCTGAGGTGAAGGCAGACACTCAACCAACTGAGCCACCCAGGCACCCCTAAGAGAGACCTTGTTAAGTGGATTTCTTTTAAATTGACATCATTAAGCTACATCCTAGTCTTATGTTACAAAAAATAAAACTTCAAAGGAGCCAAAACACTTCGAAATCATACAGTCTAATAGAGTCAGAACACCTACTGCTTACCTGTTCAAATTTGGGGACAAGTAATAAATGACTGACTTTAAGTGCAAACACTTGAGATGTAATTTTCTCATTTATCCTGTAATACCAAAAAGGGACAGAGGCCACTAACTTCTCATCTTAATTTCAAAGCTGGAGAGGTGGTGAAGAGGCTTTAACTTACAAAATGATTTGTAATGTGTTCTGAGGTTGACACAGGACAACCCAGTGAGAAGAAAGTTCACTAAGAGAATGCATACCCTCCACCCATGAATCCTCTGCAAATAATAGGTCTTTGAACTTAAAATTCAAATTCCGAGTAGAGACAGGTATCAAAAATATGTATTTTAATAAAGATGGAGTTATTTTTCCCCCTTTTATGAACTTAACATTGGTTTAATCTAGATACTGTAATTTTTAGAACAAAATTTTGCATGTAAGAAAGGGTCACAAATTCTCTTTAGTTTGTTTCTTCTTCCAGACTTAATAATTACTGAGTATTCACAGCACGATAAGCACTGAACAAATATATAGAAGGTATTTTCATCTATTAGTGAAGTGAAAATATCTGTATTATTTATTCCTGGTTTAAAGTTTCAACATCAGAAGTTACTTTAAAGAGAAATTTGCCATTAAGAGTATTATGTAACACTCTTCAAGTTGCCAGTTAAAACAAACCAAAGGAGAACATTTTAAAGTCAGCTTCTTAAAGTACTTTCTACTGCCAGGCAAAATATTTATCATCCACTTTAAAATCAAGTACATCTGGATTTAGGCCACAAAATGTGGCTTTAAATAATCAAAAATGGAGGTGGTTTGGATCCTATATTTCCCATTTTAATTTCCAAGTTATAAAAATGTTGAAAAAAACATTTACCTCTGTAATTGTCGCATCAGTTGATTCAAAGCTTCTTGAAGGGGCGTCTGTTCTACTTCTAA
Organism: Meles meles; assembly: GCF_922984935.1. NCBI lineage: Eukaryota > Metazoa > Chordata > Mammalia > Carnivora > Mustelidae > Meles > Meles meles. The sequence goes on along the minus strand of NC_060084.1, from coordinate 32,649,499 downwards.
AGCAAAGAAAGGGAAAGAGTATTTTCAAAAGGAAGATTCTATAGAGTATTGTTTAGCTTATTTTCTATGAGTTATCTCATATCCATCATTAACTATCTCACACAGCAATTCTATTTCTCTTACAAATATACTGAACTATGAAAATTTCAACTCAAATTGAAGCTAATTAAAAGCTCTTGTGCAGTGACAGAAAAAAGAACACTTCAAAAAATTCAATTAAACAGCTTTTAAACTTAATTCAATTAATTCAATTAAAACAGCTTTTAATTCAATTAAACAGCTTTTAAACTTAAAAACTAAAAACCCACTTTCCCTGGCTACAACCCTTAAAAAATAATTTCAGCCTCCTCTTTCACCGAAGTTAATTCAGAGTTATTCCAACCTTCTTGTTTGGCTAAAGAGCTTGCAAGAGGCTTCTCAGGAGGCAAGTCTAATCTTACAGGGGCCTGGCACTGGAGGTCTTTTTCTGCCTCATTCTCCACGCGGTCCCGATCTCGCTTCTTTTTATCCTCCTAAATGGAACAAAGGGAAATAATTTAGAAATACTTCAGAATTAATACCATAAAAACAAATAATACTCATTTCATTGAAAAACAAAAAACAAAAAGATCACTCAGAAAAGATAGTCTTAATAATGAAATCTTAATGTATTTTACTGCCATCTACTGGAAAAGGAGAGAATCACAGTTCAAGGGCAAGGGCGGGGGTGGGAGGTAGTGCTTCTATATCCCAGAAATAACCAATTAGAAAAATAATTACTACTCACAAAAGATAGTGGAATAAGGAATAAATCTAATAAAAGATGCCCAATACCCTTTGGGAAAAATTATGAAACATTATTAAAAGTTCATTGTGGAAGACCAGAATAAAGGAGATATACCATGTTCATGAACTGAAAGATAATCAATTCTCTCCCAAGTAATCTATAAGTAAAATGTAATGTCAGTGAAAATTTAAGACAGAAGTTTTCATGAAATTTGACAAGCCAATCATAGAATTTATCTTGAAAAGTGAGTCATCAAGAATAATCTACACAATTTTGAAAAAAAAATCACAATAAGATGTGTCATATCAGATAGTATTTGTATAAAGTGATAATAATTAAGACAATGTGACCTGACAAACAGACCAACATACAGAGTCCAGAAATAGACTTGTGCACATAGAAAAGTCTTGTTATATCAGGGGTGGCATCATAAATCAATGAAAAAAGGGTAATGCTGGGATAACTGGATATCTACACGAAAAAGAAAATAAAATTAGATCTCTCCTTCGTATCATACACAAAAGGAAATTTCAGGTAGATTAAAGACTTAAATGTACAACGCAAAGCTTTAAAACTTCAGATAAATATAAGGAATCTTCATGACCCAAGAGTAGGGAAAGATTTTCTTACCCAGAAGCAAAGCCAAAACACTAGCTATCAATTGAGATAAAGTACTTCTAACACAAAAATCTCATATAAAGTATTAGCAAAAATCACAAAGAGCATTTACTCAGGTAAAATTTAGGTAAAAAGGAAAATGGGTAGAAAATGGGTAAAGGATATCACAGGTAATTCCTACAAGAAACCTGAAATCAAAAAATATGAAAACAAGTTCAAGCTCTCTAGAACTCTGGGAATTATAAATTTAAAAACTAGAATGCATTTCATATCTCTGATTGACAAAAATTAAAATGCCTGAAAATGTCAAATCTTGATGAAAAGTAGAGAAACCAGGCTCTCATACCTTATAGATGGGTGAGTAAATAGGTATAATCACTAGAACAATTAACAATATCTAGTAAGGCTGATGATGCCTTTACCGTACTACTCAGCTATTCTATTCTTGGGTATACACCCTAAAGAAACTTCCTTTCACACAGTATACATGAAGGATAGGTATAAGAATACTTACTGCCACACTCTGAAATAGTAAAAAATTATGAACAATCCAGTATCTACCAAAAGGAAAATGGATTAATAAATTATGAATATTTAGACAGCAGGCAAAATTAATAGCCTAAAGTTACACTGTATCAAAATGTATGTTAAGAAATATAGTTTCTAGAGACAAAAGCTGAAAATAAGTGTTACTAGTTTTATAGTTTGAAAATGCGTATATTATTCACAGATCTATGTAGAAGTAGTAAAATTACAAAAACAAGTATGCAAGCGATGCACATGAAACTCATGAAAATGGTTCACTCTAGCGCAAGGAAGAGAGGAATGAGATTCTGGAAGAATACGCAAAAGGCTTCAACTGGATCTATACTCTAATTTCTTAAAAACAAAAACAAAAACCCCAAAACCAAAAAACATCAAGCAAAAGGTACAATGCTGAAATCTGCTAACGCTGGGTGGTTGGTATCCAGGTAGTTTTTTTTTTTTTTTAAAATTAAATTTCTAATAAAATTGTCCAAAAATGTCTGTTTTATGCCTCTGAGAATCAAGATTTTCCACAGGATCTTATCAACTCCAAAACTATTTTCTTGGCTTATGTCCTCATTTATTGTCCTAGTATCTAGGGCAGTGGTTCTCAAAGTGTGCTGCTTGATCAGCACCATCAGCTAGGAAATTGCTAGATGTGTAATTCTGAGTTCCAATTAGGTTTTCAAGCTTCAGTGCACATCAGAATCACCTAAAGAGTTTGCTGAAACCTTATTATCTTGGCCCTCTCTCCAGAATTATCCATCAGGTAAGTCTAAGGTAGAGCCTGAGTATTACCAACACATTTCCAGGCCATTAGGGTGTTGCTGCTATAGGAATCACACTGAATTTCACTGATACAGGGCTTCCCTTCTAAGGGTCCAAAGCATCTAATACAGAATATATGACTGGCTTAAAAGCTCCAGCTTTGAGCTCTACCGTTCCCTCTCCACTTAAAATTCTGATTTCAACCTTATTTTCTTCTCCTGCGAATGTCGCTTACTAAAGGTTACAGAGATGTAAAACCAAAAGTTAACACAGTTATGCTCAATAGTTTGTGCATTCTGCCAGTTACATATAGAGAATGAAACAAAAATACTAGAGCCATTTAACTTCAGGTAGCCAAGGAAGAGGGTTTAGTTACAGTTTATAAATGGGCTCAGTTTATAAATGGGTTTGCCACTTACTAGCTATCAGACTGTAGATAAACTATAATTTTGGAGGACTAATTTTCTTATCTCTAACATACACAAAAAGGGCACCTGAGTGGCTCCATTACTTAAAGTTATGCTATAAACTGCACTCATCATGCCCTTGATCTCAGTTACTATTGAGCTGACTGGTGTCTGTTTTTTATGGCTTCGTGACAGACTCTGGAGCAGCAAATCTTGACTTTGGAAAGTTTGTACCTTTTGCCCAGAAAACCTGGCATGAATCTTTTGTAGGCTGGCAGGTTTCCACCTGTTCAATGGAAAAAGACCCCCTAGAGACCCAGATTCCTTCCTAGTAAACCTATATTAGGGAGTGAGGACAGCTTGGAAGGCAAAGCACTCTCCTAGGTGGAAAGAACTAGGGCCATAGTGCCAGGAATCTAGAGCAGGGGTTGGCAAACTTTTCTGGTAAATGGTCAGATAGTATATAATTTAGTTTTGTGGTCCATAAGGTCTGTCACAACTACTAATCTTTGCCACTGGCATGAAAGCAGCCACAGACAATACATAATGAATGAGTGTGGCTGTGTTCCAATAAAACTTTATTTATAAAACCAGGTGGCACTGGCCATGGTTGCTGATGGTCTATGGGCTCAAGTTCTTGCCCCAGCTTCACCCTTTACACACTCTGTGACCTTCTTAGGCAACTCCTTTATCACAAGGCCTCTTCATCATCCACAAGATATTTAACTGCTGATTTTATTTATCGTAGAATGTCAATGAGATGGTGAAATGAGGTCAAGTAATAGAAAAATTGAAAAAGTACCAAAGGAAGGTACTACCTGATAACTTGATCTTGTCAGCCTGGTCTACAGTAACCACCTTATTTTCAATGACAAGAGAATAAAGCCTTCTGGGCTAGGGTCCAAAAGGGAATATAAAAACCTACACTTAGAAACTACCCTAAACTGAATGGAGATACTATAATGTGTTACTGGAAGATTAGGAATTAGGAGACCTGGCATCTAGTTTACCAGAATGTGATCTTGAACAGGTTACCCCACTCACTCACTCTGTTTCATTTACAAATCAAGACGCTTTGAGCTCTACAGTTCCCTCTCCACTTAAAATTCTGATTTCAACCTTATTTTCTTCATGATTCAGAATACAGTATAGAATCTTCCTGCGAATGCCCCTTACTAAAGGTTACAGAGATGTAAAACCAAAAGTTAACACAGTTATGCTCAATAGTTTGTGCATTCTGCCAGTTACATATAGAGAATGAAACAAAAATACTACAGCCATTTAACTTCAGGTAGCCAAAGAAGAGGGTTTAGTTACAGTTTATAAATGGGCTCAGTTTACAAATGGGTTTGCCACTTACTAGCTATCAGATTGTAGATGAACTATGTAATTTTGGGGGACGAATTTTCTTATCTCTAACATACACAAAAGGGGCACCTGAGTGGCTCCATTACTTAAGTGGTCTGCCTTTGGCTCAGGTTATAATCTCAGGGTCCTAGGATTGAGCCCAGCCTTGCTTCTGGCTCCCTGCACTGTGCAAAGTCTGCTTCTCCCTCTGCCCCTCCCCTGGCTTGTGCTCCCTCTTTCTCTCAAATAAATAAAATCGTTAAAAAAAAAAACAAAAAAACACACAATAGTACCTCAGAAGATTGTTTTGAGGATGAAATAAGATAGTGTATGTGAAATTCCAGTGAAGTACTTACTCACAGTGTTCACTCATTCATTCATGTATTCAGCAAATAAATGAGGTTCTACTGTGTGGATACACACTGGTGGATAAAACACACACAGCCCTGCCCTTAGGCAGCCAAGAATGTTAACAAGAGACACACATTGAACAACTCATTAAAAAAACCCAAACAGATTTCATGGGGAGAGTAACTGTCGGGTGAATCTAATTTAGACTGGACAAGTGTGGGAAGGCTTCTATAAGGAAGTAACATCTGAGCTGAGATCTGAAGGACAGAATTTAGCCAGGCAGTGGGAGGGGGGTTGGGGGTGGGGTGGTGGAAAGAGCATTCCAGACAGAGGAAGTATCCTCTGTGCAAGCAGGTCCAGGCAACAGAGGAACCATGGCTTTCTGTTAACTACAAACACACTGGACTTAATTTCAGACTCTAATTTATTCGCAACTCAATGGCAAGTTATTCCTTTGTGAATGACACTTTTGAAGCAAATCTCTGTTCATATTATGATTCCAACACTCACTGTACTATGTTACAAACACATCTGCCTCTGTCCCTGGAGTTCCTCGTCAGTAGGGTCCCCTGTCATTTTCAGCTCTTGTACCCCCAAGCTCAACAATGCCTAACATATAATACTTGCAGAATTACAGGGAACAGCATGAAACGGGAAAGTGAAATATGCAAATTAACAGCTGAAGTCCTTAGTTTTAAGGCCTGTCCTCCAGGTTGACTACTTTTGGAGATCTAGATCTAGATACAAAGATCTCTAACTATATTCAAATAATGCTTCCAATGTGCAAAATAATTCCAGAACTTCCCTGTAACAGGTGATTTTAGAATGTAATTGAAAAATCAGTCTTACTACTTTGCAGTGATGCCTCATTCCGGCAAAAGAGCATCAACAGATTGAAAACAGCATCTGCTGCACAATTTAGTCATTAGGTCTCCTTTGTCTTCCCCCAGTTTCCCAAGACAAAATGAGAAACACTTTCCTCGGGACTCCCAGAACACTTTATTTATACCTCTGCTAGAATTTACCAGGCCATGAAATTTATCTATCCTTTTACATCTGCTTTCCCAGCCCAACTCTGAGCTCCTCCTATATGGCAGGAACTGTATTTTATTAATTTTCCTCATTTGAATCTAGTACAAAGTCTGGCACACAAGATGTGTCTGGTAAATGTCTGCTGAATAAATAAATGAATAAATAACCTTTCCATCAGAGAAGCAACATTCCTCTTATGCTTTTAGAGTCCTTCCTTCTGTAGTGGCACAGTTAGCTCATTTGGAAGTGTGACTCTTGATCTCAGGATCATGGCTTCAAGCCCCACATTGGTAAAGAGATTACCACAAAAAAAATACATAAATAAACTTTAGGGGCACCCAGCTGGCTCATTTGGTAGAACATGTGATTCTTGACCTCAGGGTTGTGAGTTCAAGCCCCATGCTGGGTACAGAGATTACAAAAATAAAAAAAAAAAGAAAAAAGGTTAAACACACACACACACACACACACACACGCCTCAGGAGGAATCCAGAGTGGGAGGATTTTCTGCCATGAGATCCTGGGTGTGGCAGATGTCATACCAAACAAATCAATGAGTTGTTTTGACCGAGTTTTCATTCTGTTTAATTATAGTCATTCATTTCTTCTCTCTGGTTAGGAGCTATCTCATCCTCTATGCCCCAGCTCAGCAAAACAATGAGATACTAACAGGACCTATCCCACATCTGTTATTTGTAAGAAGACAGTAAACATGATGGCATACAATAAACACTCAAATGTTGGTTTTGGGTATGTATCCCCCTTGGGATCTAGTTTAGTGCTTTAATAAAATAGGTGCTTATTGGAATTTATTATATGATGGCTTAAAATTCTCACTAAAAGTTTTAACCTCAGCTTTATAAATACTTTATACGTTAATGTTTATGATTTAAAATTTTTAAAAGATCTCTCATTTTATCCTGCTAAGATCTCTAGCAAAGGGACTAGTCTAACATCTTTGGCATCTAAACCTGAAGCTGACTTGCAAAGCTGTTAAGACAGAATTTGGGTTACGATTATGTTTTTCAGGAGCACGGGTCTGAGTTTCAATAAAGGAATTCAGAGCTCTCATCTGAGCTCTTTCATTAGAAAACCTTCTAGGTAGTTCTTACACCCAGCCTCTGCTCTTCAATAGCTGCTAGATGCTGCTAACAGATTAACATTACTAAGGCACTCAACTTTTATCATTCTTCCACTCAGAAAGTCTCTGACTGCTTAGGGTCAACATATTCAAGTTCAAACTTCTTCCTCTGACACCTCACCTGCGGTTCAGGTTTCATCCCTTACCCCCATTCCTTTATTCTGTGCTTAAAAAGAAAACTCCTTTCTGTCCCTTATATATACCCTCACACTGGCCCAGCTCTCTGCTACCAGCCCTCGCTGGTATGCAGCGTCCTAACCTCCGCTTCTCTCTGCAGCACGGTGGCGTTCTCTTCAGGCATCGCTTCTAAATCAGTGCGCAGGTGAAAACTGGGTCGCCAGATTACCTTTGAAAATCTCTGCAGTAGCCAATAAAGGGCCATACTCAGGGCTGTACACACAGGATCCTTCACATTTAATTGTACAAGATGAAAAGAACCTATGTTACAAATATAGCTCAGAGTATAGTTGATCCCATGTTGCCTGAACCATGCAGTGTAACATCACGATGTTCTAACTTCTAAAGACCAGCTCAAATGCGGCCTCCTGAGCAAAGTCTTCTGTGATTCCCCCCAAACAGCCACAGCGCCTCTCCAGAGCCTCTTGGAGCTAGAACTCTCTGCCTCTATTAGGACACAGATTTTAACGTCCCACTCCTACAAAGGGAGTGGAGGGCGTTGTCCACTCTAACAACTCTTTTTATGTTAATGACCTCCTGATACAGGATTTGAGTTCTTGTTCTGGCACTGTGTGACTATGAGCAACATACTAAGCTCTCTGAGCCTTAGTCTTCTCATCTGTAAAAGAGCAGATGGATCTGGCATTTCTACTTCTGGATATGTATCTGAAAGAACAGATTCCTGGAGAGATACTTATATGACCATGTTAACAGAAGCAATATTTACCATAGCCAAGATGTAGAAGCAAACCAGGTGTCTACTGATGATGAATGAATAAACAAAACATGGTATATTCATACAACCCAGTATTATTCAGCCTTAAAAAGGAGGGAAATTCTAACACCTGCCACAACATGCATGAACCTCCAGGAGAGTATACGAAGTGAAACGAGCCAGTCACAAAAAGACAAATACTGCGTGATTCCACTTCTATGAGACACCTAGAGTAGTCACACTCATAGAGAGAGAAAGCAGAATGGTGGAGGGTGGGGGATATGGAGAGTTGTTGAATAGGTATAAAAACGTTCTGGAAATTGGATGTATAACAATGTAAGTATACTCAACAGTACTGAACAGGATGCTTAAAGATAGTTAAGGTGGTAAAGTTTATGCTAAATGTATTTTACCACCATTTTAAAAGAAGAGATGGTAATGCCAGCTTCATAGATTATGGTCAAGAGTAAGGGGAGATAACATTTATTACACAGTAAATGCAGTACCCAGCCCGTAATATGTACGCATTCTGTGTATAGTATTCATGCAGTGTTTTCAGTAATCAGGTTATGTGCGAAAGGTTGTTATTTCACTTAAAATGATTTTGTAAACACTTCTATAGTTTTTATAAATCATGACACTATCAGTGTAATGGCCAACACAGAATTTTACTTACTGCCCCTCAGTTTTACTTCACTGCCTTCTTGTGCCTATATTACTAAGCCAAATGATGTGAGCATTTTTCATCAGCTGTTATTTTGTTATATGATATGGAAATAAGTAACTTGAAAATGTAAAGCTGGACCTTTAGGAAAGGGTGATGTTATACATAGTAAGAATTATGCCAGCACACAAATTCCTTGCCAATCACTCAGCATTCAAATGCTCAGGGGAAAAAACAAAACAAAACAAAACACAACACACTTTCATGGGGTGGTGTCTAAATGCTGGCCTGATTAAAACAAAAGTGTACACACCCACACACATATAGTACTCGTAATGCTCTGGTTGGTATTAAATGTCACCACTCTACACAGAGAAATATAGATACTAATATATCTGTTTGGGCATTTTAAACTAATATAACCAGGGCCTTCCATACTCGAGAAGAGCATCGCTTAACTCAAACACTTCTGAAAAATTATAGCGTTTTATGTTTTATGTGTGTGTGCTTCCCCAAAACTTTATCTTCCACAAGTAACAGATCCTCCATTCCCTTCCCCAACTAAAAGACACCTCCCAGCCTCCCTAGCAGCTAGGGTGGCCATGTGGTTAAGTAAGTTCTGTGTGATGAAATATAAGCAGAAGTTACATATGCCTTTCAGAAAAATGCTTTAAAAGGGAAAGGGCATGCTTTATCTTTTCCCTGCATTCTTCCTCCTGCTGCGTGGAACTGACAGAAGCATCACTCCTCCCTCAGAACCAAACATCCCCCAGCCACTTCGAGGCCCATGGGTGTCATACAGCTGATTCTCCTCAAGAAGAGACTGGAGATGACTGCTGTTTCTAGAATTCCCTGGAAATCCAGAACATAGCTCAGAGAGGAGTGTCCTTCTGAAGCCTCCCTACCTAGACAGCACTATCAAAAGAACACCTCTCCCCATCGCCAGTCTGGCCTGAAAAAAAAAAGATGACCCAAATAGCCTCTATAGAAACAATGACATCTCAGAGAATGTCCCCTGGTCCCTGGTCCTGAATCCTGGGGAAATGGGACCTAGCACAAATTCACTTCACTTCTCTGAGTTTCCATTTTATAAAAGGTAAAATGGAAACTAACCTACTTATCTTATTCTGCAGGGTGTTCTGTCCAAGTAAGACTATGGATGCAAAAGCATTTTAATTTACAATGGAATCAAAATATAATGAAGGTTAATGACATTTAGAGCTACATTAGAGCTACGGAGAGAATTCCAGGAACTTATCCTGAAGATATCCTTATAAAATTATACAGAGATCTGTGTCCATGAGACTCACTGCAGCTTTATTTATAGCATTTAGACATAATATAAAATAAGGTACATCAATATAACCAAATATGATGTAGTTAATAAAAAGAATGAGGTAAGTGATAAAAGAAATGAAGAACACAAGCGTATGAGCTGGTGTTATGGTGCCAGGACTAAAATTGGACGTGGTTAAAAGGGATGACCTCACCTCCCAGTTAAATGAGATGAACAAAGGAGAGAAGAGACTATAGGGGATGAAAGCCGCCCACACACCTGGGAGATGAGAGGCAAGTGGAGGAGTGTGCAGATCACAGACAACAAGCTACCTCCTCCGTGCAGAAGTGGCCACCTAGGAGAAGAGTTCAAATCCCAGCAACCTGGAAAAGTTCAAACCTGGAGCCACCAGGAACCAGAAAGTCTCCAGACTGGATGCCAATCAGGAGTGGGGAGAGATGCTAGACTGAAAACGAGCAGCGGCTGGGAGGACCTTCAATCTCCTTCCCTGGCTGGCCTCCGAAATACCAGCAGTCAGGTAATAACCTTGTTTCAGGAGGGATTTTTCTCTGGAGAACAGACACCTGGGGGATCCACCAAAATGACAGGGTCTCTGTTTAGTGACTCTCCAGCTGACAAACTGTCTAGACACAGAGTATTTCATCAGGCTGTTGTGCGGCACATGGAAATAGAGACAGACTAGGAAGGCTCAACAGAGAACAGATAAGGGATGTGGTTAACGTAAAAAGAGGAGACCAAGAAAATAAACTGAAGAACTTGAGGGGAAATAAGAGACAAAGCAGGGAGCAAAAGAAAACAGGAAAAAAAAAAGGCAACAAACCCATCAATTAGTATCCTCAGGGAAAAACAAGAACAGGGTGCTATTAAAAACAAGGATAATGAGGGGCACCTGCGTAGCTCAGTGGGTTATAGCCTCTCCTTCCGTCTCAGGTCATGATCCCAGGGTCCTGGGATCGAGCCTGCTTCCCCCCTCTCTCTGCCTACTTGTGATCTCTGTCAAATAAATAAATAAAGTCTTAAAAAACAAAACAAAACAAAACAAGGACAATGAGAGGAGAAGATGCTTTCAAAATTCTAGGAGACAGAATTTTTACTCTGGAATTCCATGCTGAGTGGAACTATCAAGCTATAGGAGCAGACTATATTAGGGTAGACTAAAGATGTTCAATCACATAAGGACTTAGGAAAAACTACCTCCTATGAATGCTTTCTTAGGAAGTTCCTAGAATTAAGATTCCACCAGAAAAAGGGAGTAAATATAACAGGGATCCAGGAAAGAGGCAAAGGAGGGTCCCAGAAGGCCTAGAGAACAAATAATCCAGAGTAGAGCAGGAGGTCACAGAGGGCTACAAGATGGATGTCTCAAGAAGAGGGCAACTGTTTGGCCATGTGAAAAACAGAAATCAGATGGGTTTTATAAATCTGTCAAGAGTTTGGGAAGAGGGGTGCCTATGTGGCTCAGTGGGTTAAGTCTCTGCCTTCGGCTCAGGTCATGATCTCAGGGTCCTGGGATCCAGTCGCATCGGGCTCTCTGCTCAGCGGGGAGCCTGCTTCCCACCCACCCCCACCGCCTGCCTCTCTGCCTACTTGTGATCCCTCTCTCTCTGTCAAATAAATAAATAAAATCTTAAAAAAAAAAAGTCTGGGAAGAATTGGTACATGATAACCAAACCAATGAAGTAATTAATGAGGGACCAAGACCAGATCTGTATTTATTTTACTTGCCATCAGTGAACAATAATTAAACAGTGAATACTGATTTAACCAACAACTGTGGTATACCTATACTGGGAGAACAGAGGAAGAGAAACTGGGGACAGGAAGCAGTATTAGAACGCTAATTTAAATTCTCATTTTCTCTCACAGATCTGTAAAAGATATAAACTGATAAATCAGGAAATACCACCATAAACTTACATTTAAAAAAGAAGACAGATATCCCAAAAAACCCCGAAAAGTTTGGGAAGTAAAACTCTTAGGCTGGGGTAGGAGACTGCTTTTGTGTTAAAAGCCTTGAACTACTCTTAATTTTTTAAAAATATGTTCATGAACTATTTTACAAATAACAAAAAATTTTTAAAAAAAGACTATGTGAGGGACGAACATGAGGAAAACTTATTGCCCTCCTTTTATTCACTTCTGTATTGCTTGAATTTCTTAAATCATATGCATATAGCATATGGAAGAAAACATTAGATAGTTCTATACACTGCCACAGCCTAGCCAAAGGCAACTAAAAATTGAGGCAAAAAATAACAGATTTAAGAAATTCTAAAGAGTCTCTAAGATTTAGTGACTTACCATGTGTTTAATCACATGGAATAGAACATTGCTGGTACATACAAACAAGAAAAATTACAAAGCTAACTTATGGAAATCTATTCTCAAGACCTGGTAACGGATTTAGTAAGTCACTCAGGGACAGGTTAAATCTGGGAAGTGTAGAAGTCTAGGACAATTCCAGATATGTGTATGATCATCCATGAAAGTTAATTATTATTATTTTGCCCCGCTTGTGAACCAACAGCACCTACTTCCCCCTCCTTTTTCCTATTAACTGCAAATGGTTAAGAAAATGCTTATTTTTATCACGGGTGTGTCATATCCCTTAAAGCTCTCTGATCTAATTTTCTCTTCAACAGACTCAAGCTTTAAGATCAAAGCTGCTCATTATATATCTGGCATTATAGTATTTACTTCAGAACAAAATCTAAACCCAACAGATCCCGTTCACTTCTGAACTGACGATTTTTTTTTTTTAAAGGTTTTATTTATTTGACAGACAGATCACAAGTAGGCAGAGAGGCAGGCAGAGAGGAAGGGAAGCAGGCTCCCTGCTGAGCAGAGATGCGGGGCTGGATCCCAGGACTCTGGGAACATGACCTGAGCATAAGGCTGAGGCTTTAACCCACTGAGCCACCCAGGGGCCCCTGACCTGATGATTTTTGACAAAGCTCCAAAACTGAGGCTTTTCTGAGCATGACTTTTACCTTTCCTGGGTGGAGAAAATACTCTGACACTGTTCCTGAAGTTCAGGACTTAGCCGCTCGCTCACCTGCTGTGACAGTAACTACGAGTATAATTAAATCGAGAATTGCTGAAACTCACAGGTGACTGTGTTTCTGTGCTGCCCTGCTCCGCCTCCAAACAAGGCTGATTTTACAGGCGTTTTAGCGTCTCGCTAGACACAAAGAGAATAAAGTGAGGCTGCCAGCGGGCGGCGGGAACTCTTGAAAAGGGGCACCCCCAGCAACACGGAAGCCACGCAACGACATTTACCTTTACTCGTCTCCGTTTTCTCCCCTTTTCTTCCCCTGGAAGCTGCTTCTCTCCTTTCTTTCGCTTTTTTCGCTTTCTGTCCTTGTGTTTGTCATGATCGTTTTTGTCTTCGAAGAGGCTCGAGTCGTGCCCCGAGCTGCCCGTGGAGAGCTCGGTGACCTCGTTCCCTCCCACTTTGAGGACCAGCTTCAAGGGCTTCTCTACATACTCTTAAACAAAAGGAGAGAGCCTGGATTACTGGCGGACGCGCGGGGCAGCGTCCATAATGCAGAGGCAGCATGGGCAGAGGGAGAAGGGGCGCCACGGCCGCGGCGGCTTTGGGCACGCACTGGGCGCCCCGCGAAGCACCTGTTGACTGACGGACACTTACCCCGAGGGTGTCCCGAACGCTGCGGGCCTCTGGGGGCCGTGTCACACCTCCCAGCAAGAGCCCCGCCGGGGACCAGGGGTCTGGGTTTCGAATGCGGCCCCCCGCCTGGGGTCTGCGTGGCCTCCGGCGGGCCGCGCCCCCTTCGCGGGTCCCGGCCTGCCCGCGGGAGGTGCGGTCCCCGGCCCGCCTCCCTTGCTCGAGAGTGGTCTCAAAGGAGCGAGGACCCTCATCCCTCCCCCCACCCCAAGCCGGAGCCGCCGCGGGTCCTCCGCCCCAGCACCGCGGCCCACTCCTCACCCTCATAGAGGTGTTTGTCCGACTTGTGCTTCTTGTGCTTCTTGCCCATTTCCGACCGGGCCCCGGTGCCCGCCCCCCGCGCCAGGCCCAGGCCGTGCGGCGCCGCTTCCGGTCCGGGCCAGGCAAGCGGAGGGCGGGAGCGGGGCCCGCGAGACCCCGCGCCGCGAGGCAGGGGGACGGCGTGCGCCGGGCGGCGCAAGGCCCCTCACGAGAAGACTGCGCACGAGAACCGGCCGTAGCCCGAGAGCGGCGGCGGGGCTGCGAGCGGCCGGCGCGGAGGCGGGAGAGAGGGTCCGCGGCGCGAGCTGGGTGCGTCCGGCTGCCCGTGGCGGCCCCTGGCGGCTGGAGGTGGCTCTGCAACCCGCGGGCTAGAGGCGGAGTCCGAGTCGGGGGGCGGAGACCGGGCCGGGGGCGGGGTTCACTGATCAGAATTTCTTGCTCTCTCCTCTCTTCCCTCTCTTCCTCACCTTTCTCTTTCCCTCTTCTACCGTCTCTTCCTCCCTCCCTCCGTCCTTCTCTCCTTTTTTCTGTCTCTGTCGATCTGATTGTCCGTTTCCCTCTGTCTCTCCTTCCCTTCCTCTCTCTGTTTCTGTCTCATTGTCTCTGTCTCTGTTTCTGTCTCTCTGTCTCTCCCATCCTCTCTCTAACTCTGTCTGTCTGTCCGCCAGTCTTTCCATCTCTCCCTCCTGTCCTCTCTGTTCCTTTCTCTTTCCTCCCTCCCGCTTTCCTCCCTCCTCTCTTTCCCTCTCTTCCTTTCCTCTCTTTCTCCCTTCCCTCTCTCTTCCTACCACTCTTCTTTTTCTATCATCCTTCCCTCTTCCCTGACTCCACACTTCTACCCCTGTCCCCCTTGTTTCTGTCTTCCCTTTGACAATATTTATTGAACCTTGTACTAGATGCCAGATCCCGCAAATCCAGCACATGGGTAACTAGAAGGATTCTAATCTTAAGAACAAAATAAAACAAAAACCCTTATGTGCTGGGTCTGTAACTAAAACTGTAACTAACTAAAACAACATAAAAAAATATGAAACCGGGTGTTTTTTGGTAAAACCCATGTATGGAAATAAACGTTGACGTCTGGATGAAAAGGTTCCGATAGAGTGAAAGAGGACTGTTTTAGTTTTAGTTTTATCCTTCTCCCTATTGTTTGAAAATTTTTTCATGTACATGTTAAATTTTTTTTAAAATATTTTATTTATTTGACAGAGAGAAATCACAACTAGGCAGAGAGGCAGGCAGAGAGAGAGGAGGAAGCAGGCTCCCCGCGGAGCAGAGAGCCCGATGCGTGGCTCAGAGCCCGATGCGGGGCTCTATCCCAGGACCCTGGGATCATGACCTGAGCCGAAGGCAGAGGCTTTAACCCAATGAGCCACTCAGGCGCCCCTACATGTTAAATTTTTAAAAGCTTTTATTTATTTAACTTCTTTAAAAAATATTTTATTTGTTTATTTGACAGAGATCACAAGTAGGCAGAGAGGCTGGCAGAGAAAGAGGAAGGGAAGCAGGCTCCCCGCTGAGCAGAGAGCCCCTTGTGGGGCTCCATCCCAGGACCCTGGGAACATGACCTGAGCTGAAGGCAGAGGCTTTAACGCACTGAGCCACCCAGGCGCCCCTAAAAGTTTTTATTTATTTACTTATTTATTTAGAGAGAGCAGGAGCAGGGGGAGGGGCGAAGGGAGAGGAAGACAGAGAATCTTAAACAGTCTCCATGCTCAGTGTGGAGCCCAACGTGGGACTCCCACTCAGGACCCTGAGATCATGATCTGAGCTGAAATCAAGAGTCAGGTTCTTAACTGACTGAGCTGCCCAGGGCCCCAATGTTAATTTTTTTTCTAAATGAAAAAGATTGAAATACAAGTTAGAAAATACCTTGAAAAAAATGATGAAAATGTTATCTATTAGAGCTATATCAACTAAGAATCTGCACTAACAGCATTGCTCTTAGATGGGCATCTACTCCTTGATGCTGTTCTAAGTCTTTCTCACTCACTCTTACCCTCAGGTGCTGAGCCCTGCTGGAGAGCTGTTATTCATATTTCTGTTCATTGGCCAAATATATTGTATTTAGCCAAATATAGTATTGAGATGTACTTACTATAACACATGCAGGGATGTTGGCTGCAAAGAAGCAATATAATGTTGATATTTTTCCACATGACAATTTCATAAGATAGGAAGCACAGAAACATGCTTATTCCCATTTTGAAAATGGAGAAATGGATGCCCAGAGATGTAAGGTAGGTTGCCAGTTAGTGGTAGAGCCTGGACTCAAATTCAGGTTTTCTGAATTTGAAACACAAGCTCTTTTTCATGTGAATATGGGGAAGATGTCTTGATTGTCTCTACTTTTAACCTTATAATGCCCTGTATTTTTAAACTAAACCCATAATCACAGCCTTCTCTCAGTAAAGGATCTTAGTCATTTACACTTTAGTAAGAATTTGGATTCTCTGGATCATATCTCCCAGGAAGATTTGTAGCTTTAGCTTGAGTTCCAATGGTAAAATGGGAGATTTATAGTTCAGGCCAGTTTGAATTATTTCAGGAAAACTAAAAAGATTCCAAGTAAGAAGATTTTCAAGCAAAGCTTGAAGATGGGAACCAGGGATCTGATGCTATCTGGTATCTCTTTGTCTCTCTTTGTTTTATCTCTGTGTACATTGGGCTCCCTTTCTCCCCCCACAACCCATGGCTGAAAACATGGTTACCAGTAGCTGTTTCCAGATTAACTGGGTCAACAGTCTATTCTCTGTCAGTTTCTCCGAGAAAGAAATGCCAGAGAAGGGCTCTGATTGCCTTGGGTTGAGTCACATATTTCATGGGCTGGGGAATGGGAGACTGATCCAACTTGGGTACCAAGTCTGCCCCCAGGGCCAAGAGGAGTGAGAGTCTGTGACAGCCAGGCCCCATCAGACCCTCAAGGTTAGCCAGGGAAGATAAGCTTCTTTGAAAAAAGAGAGCTGCTTTTTCATGAGGGCTAGAAGTTTGTGTCTGTTACCTCTCTATAACAGGCCTCTCAGGCATCGGCGAGGTGGAGTCAGAGTAGGGGAGGAGAGGTTGTGCTGGGGAAGAAAACTTCGGTTGCTCTGAGATCAAGCCACCTATTGCCCACTAAATATAGGGCAATGGTTCAGTTTCTTAGTCACTGGGTATCATCTTTTTCTTTAAGGGGAACTGTGATACCAACTCTCTCCTCCCCAGAGTCCTGCCTCTGCTGTAATCTGAGTTTACCTCTTTGCTTCCCATCCCCTGGTGTGTTTCCCCAGACAAGGGGCTGGTCTCACTTCCTTCATTCCTACAACACCCAGCATAAAGACTACTACTCTCTGCAAATGCCCCTCAGAGCTAGCTCACTGTGTGTGTGTGTGTGTGTGTGTGTGTGTGTGTGTGTGTGTGTGTGCGCGCGCGCGCACGCGCATGTGGTCACGCGCGTCTTTCTTTTCTCTGACCAGCCTGGGATGGAGGAAAAGGGTCTAGTGAACTCATTCCCACTATGGAGTGAGTAGTTACCCTCTTCCCCTCAACAGAGATCCTACACAGGTCCCAAAGTGTTCCTAGCAGTGAAAAAATGAGTAAGAGCCTGAAACAGAAAACACCTCACAGAAGTTCCTGAGAGATAGAAACCCTGACTTATCCACTTTAAAAAAAATTCCTTGCTCTAGGACAGTGCCTGGTCCATAAAAGTCACCAGAAAATGAGAGCTGAACCGAAACTTTCAGTGTAGGGCAGAATCTAAAGTGACCCCTGGAGACTCCTGCCACCTGGTATTTATGGTCTCCAGCTGAGTGTGGAAGGGCCTAGAGACTTGCTTCTAGCCCATGGGGAAAGGTGATGAGATGAGCCCATGGCAAAGGTGATAAGATGTCCCTTTGGTAACTTCTGTCTTGCCAGCCAGCTATGTTGCCTTCTTGGCTTGCATGCTTTGAGGAAGCCTCTGGAGAGGCTCACATGCAAGAAACTGAGAGCAGCCTCCAGCCAGCAACCAGCAAGGACAGAGGCTGTCAGCCCAGCAGCCCCTGAGCCATTGACTCTGCCAACAACCCCCTGAGCTTCAAAGTGAATCCTTTCTCAGTGGAGCGTTCGGATGAGGTCTCAACCCTGCCTCTCTCTTGATGGTAGCATTCAAGGGACCCTGAAGCAGAAGACCCAGGTAAGCTATGGTCAACACTCCTGACCCACAGAAACTATGAGATAATCAAATGTGTGTTCACTTAAACTGTTAAGTTTTAGGGGAATTTGTTACACGGTGATAGGTAGCTTATACAAATATTATCCCAAACGGGAAACTTTCCAAGCCTGCTGCCTATCTCCATAAGGACTAAAGAAACAGCAAATGAACCAATGCCTGTGCAGGGTACTTGCCTGGAGTTTTGCACAGACTACCTATCTCCTTTTATCCTTTTCCTGGCCCAGTGAGCGGAACACTCTTGTTTTTGCCCCATGGGTGAGGACACTGGGGACTGAAGAAGTCAAGTGGCTTATCCAAGGTCACCCAGCTCGCCTGCCTGGGATCTGAATCCATGTCTGCCTCCCTCCCAACGCTACATTCTGATCGGTAGGCCACCTGGCTCTTCGAAAAGAGGGCCAGAAACCTCTGAAGTTTCTTCCTGCCTGTTGGGAATAGTGTCAGATGGAAATAAATTCCCCAAGAGGACTCGTATGCTCGTCTAAACATGTGGGAATGGATGTTTGTGCACCCAGAGGATCAGAAGATAAGGCAAAGCATGGAAATAGTTACTATTTGCTGTTTATGGATCTCTGGGATCCCGGGAGGCTAAGTGGACAAAGAGAACCCGGGCAGTGACAGATGACTGCTGCACGGGGTGGAAGAGGGCTGTCGTGGTGGAGCTGCAGGTTTCGTGACTCCTAGGCAGGGGTGGGGTAGGGGGGTGGGCTTCTGACCTCAACTGTGAAGGGACGCCTCTTGTGGCAGGAGCTAGTTGCTCCCCATAAGGTGATTCGCTCTTGTCTCTCTCATGCATCCCTATTGGCGGGAGAGGAAGAGGACAGTCTCAGGAGAAGACAAGGGTGACTCTATACCTTGCTTAGTCCCACCCAACCCCTTCCTGCACTTGGGGGGCCTCTGCCACTCCCCTTGTCATTTCCCTGCTCAAAAGTGTTTCATCGCTTCTCATTTCACTCAGAGTCAAAGCCAAATCCTTACCTTGGCTTCCAGGACCCATCTGGCTCCCATTGTCTATCCAGCCCCACGTCCTTCCCCCATCACTGAGGCTGGCCACACTGTCCTCCTCACTTGCTTCTGCCTCACAAGCCTGCTTCTGCCCCAGGACCTCAGCCTCTGCTCTTCCCTGTGCCTAGAGCACTCTCCCCTCAACTCCTGGCCTGGATCCTGCCCTTGCAAGCATCATGGTTGCCCAGGGGGCTGCCTCAGAGAAGCTTCTGGACCAGTGATCCACAGCAGTACCTCCTGACCCCTCACCCTGTGTAGCTCTGTCTCTCTTCATGGCACACCTGGGCCCCAACATCATGTTACATACCGGTCACATGTCTGTGTGTGTGTTAGTCAACTGTCTCCCCCTTGGGACTTGCAGCTCCCCGAGGACAGGAATGGGGCCCGCATCATGGCTGTGTCCCATGTACCTACCACAGAGCCAGGCTCCGCGCAGGCCCTCAAGTAGTATTTGCCAGATGAGTGAAGAATTATACTGTTTTATGATGATGATTCCCTCCCACTTTCTTCTCTGGGGGTGTTTTGGCTGGGGACAGGAGGTGACAGGACAGGTGGCCTCCCAGGGAGTCTGAGGAGGAGAAGGAGAGAGGCAGTGAAGAAGGCTGGCCACTGGGGGCAGGGGTTGGCATTCCCAGCAAATGGCCTCTATTCAGCTCTCTCAGGGCCAGGCCTACCTGCAGAGGACTTGTTGCCCAGCGGGTGGGAGGCCATGGCAGGCCAGGCCCCCAGCAGTCCCCTTACTCTAAGGTGTGCCTGTCTGCCACCACAGCCCGGTCTTTGGAACTTGGTGCCCCTACGGAGAGGGAGCCCTGGGACACAGCTGAAGTAGAGTGTGGCCTCCCTTGGCCGACCCAGAGGACACTCTTCACAGGCCCTATGGGTGAAAGTGGCAGTTTACTGGGAACCGACCCCGTGATCCTGTCAGGCTGAAAGCCCTGAACATCGGGGGCCTCCAACATCCCCCTTCCCCCACACACACCATGGCTCTGCTGTGTTCCTCAAAGCGTGTGGAATTCTCTGGGGAATGGGCAGAACCATCCCTGGGCACCTGCGTGGTTGGCATAAGGGTCAGGGACAGTGAAAATGCTTCTGGCACAATGAAGGCCTTTTGGAGTGGGGAAGGCCGGAAAGGAAGTGAGGAAAAGAGCTGGTTCTCTTGGATACTCCAGGGGGCACCCTGCCCTCCGTCCGGGGAAGAGGGAGAGAGGAGGCGTCTCCCCAGCCCAGGCCCCAGCAGCTGCAGCAGGTGGCCTAGTTGGGTGGTATGGGCAGGCGGCCGACCTGGCATCAGCTTGTCAGTGGGTGCGGAGGGCCCTGAGGGGGCCGAGGCTGGTTCACTGCGCGGCTCTTCGCGGATGCAGTGGCCTGAGGTGATTCCCTGTGACAGGCTGTTGACAGTGCGGCTCGAAGGCTTGGTCCTGGTCCCAGGTGTTGCTGCCCCAGCTGTCTGCCTCTGAGGGAACAAAAGGAAGGCCGCAGATGGCAGCTGTCCATGTGGGGGGGCCTGTGTCTCCTCTCCCCTTGTGGCCTCGGAGCTGTCTGAGGTCCACGCCATGGTGCCCACTGCTGACAACCGGGAAAGCTACTTGGACATCCAGCACTGCCAGGATGGAGAAAAAACTTGGAGGCCGTGATCATTTAGGGAAGAGGCAACACGAGCCCCTTCTCCCCACCCCCCACCTGCCTTCCCTTCTTCCTACTTTCTTGAGTGCCCACTCTTGTGCCGAGTGTTGGAACGCAGTGAGAGCAAAACAGACCTGGTCTCGTCTGCGTGACGCTCACAGTCACACACTTAACGGGCGATCGCACACACACACGTGGTTGAGCCCCGAGCAGCTAGGGTTTGCATCCACAGACCCACTGTGTGCGATTTTTCCCCAGACAGTGTAGTACTGTAGAAGTATTTTCTCTTCCGTATGATTTTCTCCATAACATTCATTTTTCTGACTTAATTGGTTGTAAGACACATATGTAAAGGCACTTAGGAATCTGGGCTAATTCATCAATTTATGTTTATGTTACTGCTAAGGCTTCCCGTCCATGGCAGGCCATTAGGGGTTACGTTTTGGGGGGACCCAAAAGTCGTACGCAGGCTTTTGATGGCATGGGGGTGTCAGCACCCCTAATTCCGTATGACCAGTGGTTCGAGTGGTTCGAGAGTCAGCTGGATTTAACCACTGTTGTTCTGAGTGTCAGGAAGGAACACAGCAGGGTGGTGATAGGTTATGCTGTGATAAATAGACTGACACAGTCTCGGGGTTCAGAGCCCCCCCCCCGAGGAAGTCCTACAGGGAGGCATCTTGGGTTGGGTGCCCTAGAAGCTGTTGGGGCAATCTGTTGAAGGGAGTCTGTTTTGGGCAACCGGAAACAGCTGGGAGGGAGGGCGAGTATCAGGGTAGGGCAGGGCAGAAGCAGAGGGAGGTCAAGGTCACACGGAGCTGGTGTGGGGAGATGGATGGATGTGGTTCCCTTGGGGAGAGGGGCCAGGCTTTGGTAGCCGGGGTCAGGTGGAGAGGTCAGCCCAGTGGTTTTCCTGACCCCCACAGAGCCACCGTCGTCTACGCAGGGCAATCCTCTGAAGAAGATGGCAGCTGCGGGCCCTCAGCAGCCAACACTGACAGCTGCTGGAGGTGGGATGTCCTGGGAACACCTGAGCGGAGGGGGGCGTCAGCAGCATCCACTAGCCAGGCAGAAGGGGGCGGGGACCGGCATATGCTAGGGCAAGAAAACGTTGGGTGCATTGGGTGTGTTCAAAGAAGGGAGAAGCCCAGTTCTGGAGCGAGAGAAACGAGGGGACACTGGGGGCAACGTCCAGACATAAGGCTGGGCTGGGCATAACCTCCGGAGGCTTGGTGGAGACATTTGATTTTGTGTTGGGGTGCCATGGAAGGCAGGGGATGTGGGCACATGACCAGGTTTGCATTTTGTCCAGAGGGTTTTGTCTTCTGAGTGGAGAAGGAACTGTGGGTTTAGGAGACAGGGCAGGGAGAGCAGTTAGGAGTTGACATTGGACTTCACGGTGGTGGGGGCGGGGCAGGGTGGCGGCGGCGTGGATTATGGGCAGGCAAGGGGCTGGTGCAGCGGGATCATCTGGGAGTTACTTAGGAGGAAGAGTCTGAAGATGCCTGTGAGTGACCCAGGAGGAGATGCTGAGCAGGAAGTTGGGTGCCTGTGTCTGGGGCTCAGAGGGGAGGCTAGGTCTGTCTGAAAATTGACTTTTGGTCTAAGGATGTCTTTGGGAACCCCAGGAGTGAATCAGACCACTCAGGAGGAGACAGCAGAGGGACCAGAGACGAGAGAGCTTCGAGGACTTGGAATATTAAGGTCAGCGGAGGATGAGGAAGCAGGAAAGGAGATGGAAGAGCAACCCGGAGCAGGAGAAAGCCCAGGAGGGTGGGGCACGCCGGGAGGATGCTCTGGCTGGGAGTGGCACCAGACTGCAGGGGGCCGTTCAGGGCTGGAAAGGGTGGGTCAAACAAGTAGAATCACAAAGGCAAGAACGCTGAGGTGGGGATGCTGGGGGAGACCGTCAGCAGCTCCAAAATGGTCTTGCGGGCTTGGGACACGGTCCACCATCACTCCCGGAAACCCTGCTCTGGGAATAGAGAGTCACCCAGATCTCTAGGTTCCTGGAGCTGCAAAAACCAGCCATGGGACCTGGGCACGTCCCTTCTGCTCGCTATTCACAGTCATGGAAAGAGGATGAGGCTGCTTCCTTGAAACTCAGTTGGTTCCAGGGAGCTCCTTCTGATGTTCCGTCAGTGTCTGATCAGTTTCATTTTAAATGTGTGCGTATATTTTAGGTTTTTCTTGATTCAGCGATTTAACTTGAAGCTTATTTATTTCTTAAATTTATTTTATTTCTTTAACATGTGTTAACATGTTAAAGATAAAGTTGAAAATACAGGTAGGCATAGGAAAGAAATTTTAAATGGCTTATAATCCCGCCTCTTATTGTAACATTTTGGACTCTGTTGCTCCAGATATTTTCCAGCCTGTTTTTCAGGTTAGAGTTTGGTAGTGATTCTTGTCTCCTTGCCTCGGGAGGCATATTCACGATGCTCCATTACTGTGTATTCTAGAACCTCGCTACTCAAAGTGTGATCCATGGATCAGCTGCATTGTTGGTACCCGGGAGCGTGGGAGAAATGCAGAATCTCGGGCTCCACCTCAGAACCACAGAATCAGAACCTACATTTTTAACATGATCCGTGGCGATTCATAAATATGCGTAAAAGCTCGAAAAGCACTGTTGTAGAACATTGGTTTATACCTAGCCTTTATTTTTTTTGGACGAGAAACAGGAAGCCTTTAGTTGAGAACGATTAGACCCCAAAGGAGAGCTTTGACAAACCAGATATACACCTGTGTCGATGTTTTGACTCGAAAGCTCAATAGGGGCACCTGCGTGGCTCGGTCGGTTGAGCCTCTGACTCTTATTTTCGGCTCAAGTGGTGATCTCAGTGTTGTGAGATCGAGCCCCACGTCGGGCTCAGCACTCAGCAGGAAGTCTGCTTGGGATCTCTCTCCCTCCTCTCCCTCTGCCCTCCTACTGGTCACACGATCTCTAAATAAATAAATAAATAAAATATTAAAAAAATAAAGGCAGCTCAATAGGGTGAAAAGATCTGAAGATTTGAGGGAATTTTTCACTTATCCCAATTATTAAGAAAAATTTTTAACTCTAAAAAAAACTGTAATGAAACCCCCCATATGCAATTATATATTATATATATTTTAGATAACCATTTTTTAAAAGATAATTTTTATTTTTATTTTTTAAAGATTTTATTTATTTATTTGACAGACAGAGATCACAAGAAGGCAGAGAGGCAGGCACAGAGAGGAGGAAGCAGGCTTCCTGCTGAGCAGAGAGCCCGATGCGAGGCTCGATTCTAGGACCCTGGGATCATGACCTGAGCCGAAGGCAGAGGCTTTAACCCACTTAGCCACCTAGGCGCCCCTAAAAGATAATTTTTAAAGGAAGCTTTAGGTTCACAGAAAATGAGGGGAAGGTACAGAGATTTCCCCTACACCCCATGCCCTGACATAGACACAACCTTCTCCATTTTTGATATCCCCAACCGGAGTGTGACACATCATAATTACCCAGTTCGTGGTTGACATTAGGGTTCTCTGTGGGTCCTGTATATTCTCTGGGTTTAGACAAGTATAATAACATGTACCCATTATTATATTATCATACAGAGTATTTTTACTGCCCTGAAGGTTCTTCTGTGATCCATCTACTCAGCTCTCCCTAATCAACCCGCCCGCCCCCCCCCCCCCCCCCGGCAACCCCTGGTCTTTTTAGTGTCTCCATAGTTTTGCCTTCTCCAAGATGTCGTATGGTTGGAGTGTATAGGATGTAGCCTTTTCAGATGGGCTTCTTTCACTTAGCAACATGCATTTAAGATTCCTTCACATCTTTTCAGGGCCTGGTAGCTTGTTTCTTTTTAGCGCTGGATACTATTCCATTGTCTGGATCACCGCAGTAGATTTATCCATTTCCCTACTGAAGACCATCTTGGTTGCTTCCAAGGTTGCATAAACATGGATAAAGTTGCTATAAACATCTGTGTGCAAGTTTTGGTGTGGACATAAGCTTTCAATGCCTTTGGATAAATACCAAGGAGCACGAATGCTAGATTGGATAGCAAGAGTATGTTTACTTTGTAACAAGCTGCCAAACTGTCTTCCAAAGTAGCCAAACTATTTTGCATTCCTACCAGCTATGAATGAGATTTCCTATTGCTCCATATCCTCACCAGCTGTTGGTGGTGTCAGTGTTCTGGAGTTTGGCCATTCTAATAGGTGTGAAGTGATAGCTGATTGTTGTTTTAGTTTGCATTTCCCTGATGGCATATGATATGGGACATCTTTTCATGTATTTACTTGCCATCCATATGTCTTCTTTGGTGGAGTGTCTGCTAAGGTCTTTGACCCATTTTTAAATTAGATTGTTTGTTTTCCTTATTTTGTTTTAATTAAAAAAATTAAATTTTTAAAAAAGAGCTTATTTCAGATTGTTTTCTTTTTTAAAGATTTTTTAAAAATTTATTTGGCAGACAGAGATCACAAGTAGGCAGAGAGAGAGAGAGAGGAGGAAGAAGGCTCCCTGCTTGAGCAGAGAGCCCGATGCGGGGCTCAATCCCAGGATCCTGAGATCATGACCTGAGCTGAAGGCAGAGGCTTTAACCCACTGAGCCACCCAGGCGCCCCGCAGATTGTTTTCTTATAGTTGAATTTTAAGAGTTTTTCATGGTCTATTTTGAATAGCAGTACTTTATCTGATATGTTTTTAGCAAATATTTCCTCCCATCTTCTCATTCTCTTTACTATGATTCACAGATATGAAGATTTTAATCTTAATGAGGTCCAGCTTATCATTATTTCTCTCATGAATTTGTTTGCCTTTT
Organism: Meles meles; assembly: GCF_922984935.1. Classification (NCBI taxonomy): domain Eukaryota; kingdom Metazoa; phylum Chordata; class Mammalia; order Carnivora; family Mustelidae; genus Meles; species Meles meles. Next base: position 32,624,132 of record NC_060084.1, on the reverse strand, counting down.
GTATTGTATCTGAAAAGTCATTGCCATACCCAAGGTCATAGATTTTCTCCCATATTATCTTACAGGAGTTTTATACTTTTTCATTTTACATTTATGTCTCTGAGTTAATTTTTGAGAAGGGTTTAAGGTCTGTGTTCTGATTTTTTTTTTTTTTACATGTAGATGTTCAATTGTTCTAGCACCATAAGTTGAAAAGACTATTTTTTCCCCATTATGTTGCTTTTATTCCTTTGTCAAAGATCTGTTAACTATATTTATGTGGATCTATTTCTGGGTTGTCTATTCTACTCCATTGATCTATTTGTCTACTTTTTTTTTTTTTTTTTGCTTATACCACACTGCCTTTTTTTTTTTTTTTAAGTTAACATATAATGTATTATTAGTCCCAGGGGTACAGATCTGTGAATCACCAGGTTTACACACTTCATAGCACTCACCATAGCACATACCTTCCCCAATGTTCATAACCCCACTACCCTCTCCCTACCCCCCCTTCCCAGCAACCCTCAGTTTGTTTTGTAAGATTAAGAGTCTCTTATGGTTGTCTCCCTCCTGATCCCGTCTTGTTTCATTTATGCTTTTCCTATCCCCTAAACCCCCCACATTGCATCTCAACTTCCTCATATCAGTGAGATCATATGATGTCTTTCTCTGATTGACTTATTTCACTGAGCATAACACCCTCTAGTTCCATCCATGTCGTTGCAAATGGCAAGGTTTCATTTCTTTTGACGGCTGCATAGTGTTCCATTGTGTATATATATATATATATATACCACATCTTCTTTATTCATCTATCTGTTGATGGACATATAGGTTCTTTCCATAGTTTGGCTATTGTGGACATTGCTGCTATAAACATTCAGGTGCACGTGCCCTTCGGATCACTACATTTGTATCTTCAGGGTAAATACCCAGTAGTGCAATTGATGGGTCATAGGGTAGCTTTATTTTCCACTTTTTGAGGAACCTCCATGCTGTTTTCCAGAGTGGTTGCACCAGCTTGCTTTCCCACCAACAGTGTAGGAGGGTTCCTCTTTCTCTGCATCCTCACCAGCATCTGTCATTTCCTGACTTGTTAATTTTAGCCATTCTGTTTGGTGTGAGGTGGTATCTCATTGTGGTTTGATTTGTATTTCCCTGATGCTGAGTGATGTGGAACACTTTTTCATGTGTCTGTTGGCCATCTGATGTCTTCTTTGCCAGATGCCTGTTCATGCCTTCTGCCCATTTCTTGATTAGATTATTTGTTCTTTGGGTGTTGAGTTTGATAAGTTCTTTATAGATTTTGGATACTAGCCCTTTATCTGATATATCATTTGCAAATAACTTCTCCCATTCTGTCAGTGGTCTTTTGGTTTTATTAACTGTTTCCTTTGCTATGCAAAATCTTTTGATCTTGATGAATTCCCAATAGTTTATTTTTGCCCTTGCTTCCCTTGCCTTTGGTGATGTTTCTAGGAAGTTGCTGTGGCTGAGGTCGAAGATGTTGCTGCCTGTGTTCTCCTCAAGGATTTTGAGAGATTCCTTTCTCACATTGAGGTCCTCCATCCATTTTGAGTTTATTTTCATGTGTGGTGTAAGGAAATGGTCCAGTTTCATTTTTCTGCATGTGGCTGTACAATTTTCCCAACACCATTTGTTGAAGAGACTGTCTTTTTTCCATTGGACATTCTTTCCTGCTTTGTCGAAGATTAGTTGATCATAGAGTTGAGGGTCGATTTCTGGGCTCTCTATTCTGTTCCACTGATCTATGTGTCTGTTTTTGTATACCATACTGTCTTAATTACTCTAGCTTTATAGTAAGTTTTGGAGTAGAATAGTGTCAGTCCTTCAAATTTGTTCTCCTTCAGTATTGTGTTGGCTATTCTGGGTCTTTTTCCTCTCCATATAAGCTTTAGAATCAGTTTATTTATATCCACAAAACAACTTTCTGGGATTTTGATTTAGATTGCATTGAATCTGTAGATGAAGTTTAGAAGAAATGACATCATGACGATATTGAGTCTTCCTATCTTCCTATCAGTGACTGTGGAACAACTCCGCTTATTTAGTTCTTTGATTCCCTTCATCAGAGTTTTGTAGTTTTCCTCATGTAGATCTTATACATATTTTGCTAAATTTATACCTAAACATTTCAATTTTTGGATGTTAATATAAATGGTACTGTTTTTAATTTCAAATTCCACTGGTTCATTGATAGTTTATAGGAAAATATTTGGTTTTCGTATATTAACTTTGTATCCTGCAACCTTGCACTTATTATTGCAGTTTTTTTTTTTTTGGTTGTCATTGATTCTTTCAGATTTTCTACACAGATGATCATGTAATCTGTGAACAAAGACAATTTCTTCTTTCTCAATCTGCATTCCTTCTTTTAGAAAAGTATTTTATTTATTTGTTTGACAGAGAGAGAGTGAGTGAGCTATGAGCAGGGGTAGGAGCAGGCAGAGGGAGAGGGAGAGGGAGAAGCAGGCTTCCTGCTGAGCAGGGAGCCCAACATGGGGCTTGATCCCAGGACCTTGGGATCGTAACCTGTGTTGAAGGCAGACACTTAACAACTGAGCCACCCAGATGTCCCCCAATCTGTATTTTCTTTTCTTGTCTTACTGCATTGCCTAGAACTTTCAGCATGATGTTAAAAAGGAGTGATGAGAAGGGACATCCTTGCCTTGTACCTGGCCTTAGAGGGAATGCTTTGAGGTTCTCATCACTAAGGATGCTATTAGCTAGTTGTAGGTTTTTTTTTGTGTATTCTTTATCAAGATGAAGAAGTATTCCCCTATTCTTACTTTCCCCAGAGGTTTTTTTTTTAAATCATGAGTGGATTTTGAATTTTGTCAAGTGCTTTTCTGCTTCTACTGATATATTATTTTTGCTCTTTAGCCCACTAAGGCAATGAGCTACATTAAGTGATTTTTGATTTTCTAAATTAAGATTACTTACTTATTTGTTTACTTATTTGATATTGAGAGAGAGAGAGAGAGAACAAGCATGGGGAGTGGCAGGCAGAGGGAGAAGGAGAAGTTTTCTCACAGAGCAGGGAGCCCAATGAGGGGCTCGATACCAGGGCCCTGAGATCATGACTTGAGCTGAAGGCAGTCTAAACCGACTGACCACCCAGGAGCCCTGTGATTTTTTATTGTTAAACTAGGCTTGTCACCTTGAATAAATTCCACCAAATTGTAGAATATAATTCTTTTACGCATTATTGTATTTGCTTTGGTAATATTTTTGTTGAGGATTTTTTTTTTTTTTTTAGTATATGTTCATGAGAGATATTGGTCTGTAGTTTTCTTCTCTTGTAATGTCTTTGGTCTTGGTATTAGGGTAATGCTGGCCTCATAGAATGAGTTAGGAAGTAGTCCCTTTGCTTCTCTCTCTGATAGAGTATAGAGAATTCATATAATTTTTTTTCTTAAATGTTTGATAGGTTTCACCAGTGAACCCATCTGGGACTGATACTTTCTCTTTTAGAAGGATATTAGTTTATTTATTTTCTTTAATAGATAAGGGACTATTCATATCATCTATTTCTTCTTGTGTGAGTTTGGCAATTGTGTCTTTCAAGGAATTTGTCTATTTAATGTAGGTATCAAATTTGTAGGGTTAGAGTGGTTCACAGTATTCCTTTATTATCCTTTTAATGTCCATAGGATCTGTAGTGATGTCCTCTTTTTCATTTATGTCATTAGTAATTTCTGTCCTTGCTCTTTTTTCCTTAGCCTAGCTAGAGGTTTATTGCTTTTATTGATCTTTTCAAAGAACTAACTTTTGTTTTCATTGATTTTCTTTATTGATTTCCTACATAACCAATTTTTATACCTTGGAAACAAATACATCAAAATTTGGGTCTTCATTGATCATAAAAAGTAAATGTTAAACTTTTAACTGAAAAGATAAAACACGTTTTCACTAACAAGATACTGTTTTTGTTTCTTTTATACAGGAGTTCTGCTTATGACTTCTTTTGAGATGAGAAGTTGTTAAAGATCTTTGAAAACCACTCAATGATATGATCTCCAGGGCCCTTCCATGGCTCTGTGATTCAGTTAGATAAAATACTGTTGTGATCAGATGTTTTAAAATATCTATCTCTTAGTAAACCATATAAAGTCATACATATTAGTCAAGTTTGGGTGTGTGGTTGGATAAAGTCATCTGGAATACAATACGGAGTAAGAGCACAGCACTAGAATTCAGGATATCTGATTCTCACCCTTGTATAGTTCAGCCTCCATGTGATAGAATACTTTTGTCTGGTAGTACCTGAAACCCACCTCTGATGAGGCTGAGCTTCAGGTAATGCTACATCCAGGAGCCCAAATGATGTCACAAGATTCAGCTTTCTCTGTCTTTTGGCTCTGGTTCCTCTGCACTTGTCCCATTTTCAGACAGGCTCTATGGTCTCCAGCAGCTCCAAGCTGACATCCTCATAGATCCAGTTCAGAGAAAAGAGACTGTTTCTTTCCCCAGTGGTCTAACAGAAAGTCATGGGCTATTTGGTCAAGCCAATTTAGATCTTGTGCCCACTCTGAATCAATCATCGTGAAAGGGTGGGATGTAGGGTTGGTTATGATAGTGGTAGAATTCAATGACAAGCCAATTCTTACGTAGCCCTGGATTCTGAGTAGATTCTGAGTAGGAGGCTGGTGCCACCTAAACCACGTGGCCTTAGCTGAGGTCTCCAAGAAATGTTAAGATGCTGTTACCACAGCTTTGGAGAATGAATGCTGGGTAGGGGAAGCAATTCAGTAGAAGCAAAAACAGTTTCTAAACTCTGCTCTCTACCTGCCTTGAGGGAACTTTCAGTTATGAGGGCTGATGAGATAAGGATGTGTACAGCAGGGAGGACTAGGAACTGTTCTGAGATGGATGGAGCCCAGAGGCACATTGCTGTGTGAACTTGGCCGGCAGGCAATACCTGGTTGAATGAAAACACACGGTATTTAACAAACACAACAGGATTGACAAAATGTGAACTCTTGCCCCTTGTGAGACTGGTCACCAATAAAGAGCTGGCAGAGAGACTCTGACTAATCATCACATTCTGGTTGGCCTGGTTGACTCTCGCCCTGCTCATCCGAGAGGCAAATGTGCCCATTTGCTGGGGTAAATGCCATGGGGGAAGCTCTTTCTGCTTCTTTCTCTGCTGTGATCTTACCTTTCAGAGGCCGGTAGGGATCAGACTTGGAACTGCTGACATTGTTAGCCCCAGGAGAAAATTTGTGAGGCTCAGCGGGATCTATTTATGTCAAATTTTACAATGTCATGGAGTTATTCACACTTGGAACTGCTGATATTATGTTATCATTGTTTAACCCTCCATGTACGTAATTTGGAAGGTACTGATTGATGAATGGCCATCTCTTTATGGTTTCCAAGGCAGAAAAAGGAAATACAAAAGTTTCTCCTTTATTCAGGAGGGAAAACCTTGGATTGGGGGGGATGCAGCCTTCTTCATCCCTGCCCATTCAGCTTTCTCTTGGGACAAAGTCCCCTCCTCAAAGCCTTTCTAGATGCCCCCATTAGAAGGAAATAGCCACTCATCTGTGTGCCCTTGACATTGACTTACCGAGAACCGCCATGTCTTCCAGCTTCCATTCTGCGCCACTCTCAATCCATTCTCCCCACTACGGCCAGAGGGACCTTTATGAATGTAGATGAGCTTAGACTGTTTTGTTGCCCTGTTCACAACCCTTCAGTGGTCTCCCTTGACACTCAGATAAAACCTGAGCTTTTGTCCTGGCCCCAGGCCCTCCTCTCTGATTCATCCTGCACCATGACTCACTTTGACTCATTACACTCCAGAAATAATTTTCCTAATTTGAGTCCTTTGAAGAGCCGAATACTACTCTTCTACCATGCAGGATCTCCATAAAGGCTGCTTGTTCCCTTATTCTGGAATGCTCTTCCCACACTCTTCATATGGTTGGCTCCTTCTCATCTTTTACTGCCCCAGAAAGGTAACTCCCCAAACCCTGCTTAAATGAATCTTCTTCTAGTTTCTTTCACAGCATTTTATACCTTTCCCTTTTCCTTTAAATGTCACATTTGCAATGACATATTTGTTTATCACCAGTCTCCCCATTAGACTGAGAGCTTCATGAAGGCAAGAGCTGCGTCTATTTTTCTGTTTTGTTTACTGCCAAATCCTCTGCACTTGGCCCTTAGCACATACATACACGTTTTTGTATTCGAGGGGTGATGTTCTTGCTTACCGCAGGCAAGACTTACTTCTGTGTTCTTTCTGGCCAAGACTGACTTCTTTTCCCAGGAGGAGAGTAGGCATAGGGAGTGATATCCCTCTTACCTCTGGCACCCTCAAAGCTTAGCATGGTGTTTAGCCCACAGTGGGGGCCCAGTGAGGGCTGCTGAATGAATCCACAGTACATGTACTCTTTCTCTCTCTCCTAAGTAAACAACCAGCCAGTCCTGGAAGAGGCATAGTGACCTATAGGACAAGACTTCAGAGTTGTCAAGTTACCGCAGATCTAAAACTCTCTCCTGCTGCTGTGTTGTGGCACCCGAGTTCTACCACAACAGAGCCAGGAAAGGCTCTGAGAATCATCTTCGAAGATGCAGCACATCTGGGCAGCCGCTGAGCCCCTGCTCTCACTTTGAGAGATATTTATTAAGCAGATAGTGATTGTGTTAGGTCTGTGGGGACTTCAGACAAGAAAAAGACACAACCCCTAACCGCAGGAGGCTCAGAGTTTAGTAGAATAGTTGCATAGCTTGGCCCTTTCTAGTCCTATGGCTTTGGACCCATTACTTCTCCAAAGCTTTGGTTTCCTCATCTCTAAAACGGGGTAAAGATTGTACCAACATCATTGCTGGTAATTCGGTGAATTGATGCATGGAAGGTGCTGAGGACAGGTGGGGCTGAATAAGGCTTGGCAGTAAGGATCGCAGTAGGTATCTGCTATGCTCAGGCTGGGACAGGAGTCACCTACCTGCAGCCCTCTGACCACCTTCTGTTTACCATCATCTCTAGGCAAGGCTGCCCTCTGGTGGTAATTATGCAGAATGACCACCCGGCTTCAGCCCCGGCCTATGCGGCTCCTATCCCAACAACAATCCAGGTTTTGGCCTTTTGCTTGTCGGGTCCGTGGATATTTCCCAGACCTCCCCTTTTGCTAGGTTCCCAAGGCTGCCCTTCCTGGTCAACAGGGTTCTCAGGTTGCCGAGAACTAAGAGACAGGTCAGGACAGAGGCAGAGAGAAGAGTCAGCGTTCAGCGGTTGTTCAATCCCCACGGGCCCCAACTTCCCTCTTTCTCAGAGAACAGCATCCTGACCTTCCTCTGGAGTGCCTCTTCCCAAGCCTGCCAATGAGGGTATCAGATCTGCCAGGACCAGTGACTGGTTTGCGAGTGGGCGCGTGACCTAAACCGGCCAATGGCAGCGTCACAGCTGCTCAGGCCTCTGATTGGCTCAGGGATAGACATGTGACTGGGGCCTGGCCAATGAGAATCTCACAGCCCCTGACTTAGTGACGCCTGCAGGACTGGGCTCGTGTGGAGGCTTGACTTGGGTGGGAATAGGTTACTGCTGGTGTCGTGAAGCTGGTAGTGTGTCAGCCTAGAGTTCCTGGGGCCTGAGAATAAAGACAACGTGGAAAAAGCAGGGCCTAGAGCAAGTATTCCGGTGACAGTACTGGAGTCCCTGGATCACCAGCGTCTTACAGTTTTCAGTCCAGTGGGGAAATAAACTCCGCCTTTGAGTAGGGCTACTTTGAACGGGATTTCTGTTACCTGCAGCTCAGAGTGCACGTCACGTACGCACAAGCACACAGCACTGCCTCTGCCCTGGGAACTGAGCACGGCCTATTCCCAGAGCATACAGCGGTGACTTGGACTCGTACCTCAAGAGTCTCAGAAAGGGGGGTGACAAGGCAGGCTCCTGGCTCAGCTGCTTTGAAGAGCAGCAAGACCAGCTACATAACCTTTGAAGTCCAGAGCAAGACGAACACATGATATCCTTTGTCTAAAATTATTAAGAATTTCAAGATGGTCATAGCAGAGCCTCAGGCCAAGTGGGAACACCCGTGTCACTGCACAGATGGCTTGCTCCTAAAGCCAAACCTGGTTTTCAGCCCATGGCCGTTCAGGCCTTTATTGAAGAAGTCAAGTGGCTTACCCAAGATCACACAGCTTGCCTAGTTCTAGTTTAAGATGTTCTAAGGGGCCAGGGCCTCGCTCCTTAGAAATAAAATCTTTGGCAGGGACCCAGGTTTGCCAAGCGCTCACCACAGCAAGACCCTTGAAGGGAGCCGGCAGTGAGTTGGAAATTATACCATGTGCCCGTGGTCACAAAGGAAGACTGCTTTGCCTGAAAGGGAAGAGAGTTCCTGGGGCTGGAAATATCTCAAACTTGGGCATGTGGGTGGGGGGGAGCAGAGGGAAGGTGCTGGTTAGGTTCCCTCAGCTTTGAGGGGGAGGGAGGGAGAGATGGGGGTCCCACATCTTGTAAAAAGAAGACTCAAGAGTCAAAGAAGTTTGCCAGGAGGCTTGGTAGTGTCATGGCCCTGCCACCAAAAGGGCTTGGGGTTGACTTCCACTTTGACCAGTTAGTAGCTTGGCGACCTTGGGCAAGTCACTTGACCTCTTGGAGTACAGTTTCATGGAATGGAAAACAGCAGTGGTATTACCCTCAACAGGTTTGTAGTGAACAGTGGGATAATGTCTATGAAAAACGCTTTATAAATGGAGCTATAAAAATATAACCATAATGCATCAATTCTAAGGTGGACTTTTTTTTTTTTTTAAACATTTCACAGTTCTGAAATCGGGATGAATTGCAATCTGTGGTACAACATAATTTAATTGGTGGCTTTTAGTTCTTCTTGGTGGTTCATAAAATATTTGTGTGTTGCAATCAGTGACATCTCATGAACAGATCTGATGGAATCATGCTTGAAACAGTAATCAATGTCCTTGCCTCCCCCACTGATACCCTTGCCCATGAACTCTCAGAGAAGGGAAATGACACCTTTTCATGTGTGCCTCCTTTGAGCCTGGCACAATGTCTGGCAGTCAGTGCTCCATTAACACTTTATACTCTGATCAGGGCGAGTAGCCAGCTAAAAGGTTTGGCTAGAAGGACTTTGGATAAGTCAAAGGCAACTATCTCTCCTTCCAATTCATTTGGCAGCGTGGGCATGAGGAGGGGTTGTTGGTGTGTTTTGTCTTTCTTGGTGCCCAGTGTCCATTCACCTCATTTCTGAGAGCTGCTGCAGTTTGCCTTCATTCATTTAGATGAGGTACAGAGGGAACACCGCCTCACCATCCCCTTATGTGGCCTCCCCACTGTCTCCCCTCTCCAGACTAATTTAGTTAGCATAGGACTTGACTCTGGCCTCAGTGATAGGTCCAGGGACAAACACGATCCAGTCAGAACCTTGGAGACAACATGAGATTTTTGCTGGTGTGAACGGTCCCTGTCTGTGTCCCCAACATATTCTTTTTGCATTTGTCATTTCCATGAACACTGGCTGAGATTCTCACTGCCAGTCCCTGGGACTCTGCCTGAGGGCTGCTCTCTCACACTGCTGGAGACCTCTGTGTTCATGTGTGAAGCACCCAGAGGGTCAGGGAGTCCGTGCCACTAAGGAGCCAGGGCTGGGACCAAGGTGAGGCAAGCGAAAGGCTTAGGATGCAAGATGTAGGAGTCCTAGACCCCCTCTTGGAGCAGCCCTCAACAAGTGCTGATGGAGGCTGGTGGATAAATGCCCAGATTCCCTTTGGGGTGCATGCTTGACCCTGTCTCTCACAGCTGTCCGGTGAGATCAGGCTCCGGCCGCCCACAGAGATAATGGCTTCATAACACACCACTTACTGGCTTCATTCCCCTCCCTGGTTTCCTTCCCCCATTCCCTACCAGTGTATCCTGCGATCATGTCCCTGTAAAGCACTCATCCTCAAATCTTTGTCTCAGAGTTTGCTTCGGGGGGAGCCCAAACCAAGACACAAGGACTCCTCCTGCTGGCTGTGGTTAAGGAAGGACGCAGCTCTTGGAGCTGCCAGCAGCTGTCTTGCTAGCTCTGAGGGGTAAGCCCTCCAAGAATGAGGCGACAGGGAGGAGAGCAGAGCTGAGAGATGACAGGGGATGCGATTTTAATGACGTTTTGCTCCGAGGATCACACACCACAGTTCAGACACTTTATGAAACGCCCCATTAGATCTCTCTGTGCAACTGGATTTTTTTCTCCTACAGCCACACGGCACCATTAGTCTCCTTTGGGAGTCAACATTCTGGAAGTCGTTCAAGCGTGGGCGGGGAACTCTGAAGAGAAAGTAGAAAGGAGTGCATGCCTGTTGGTGGGGTGGGATGTGATGTGTCTGTGTGACGTGTGTGTCTGTGTGTTTGCGTATTTGTGCTTCTTGGCCAGAGTCATCTCATGGGCTCAGAAGTCAGGAGAGGCCAGACAGCCTCCTCTACCGGGAAATCACATGTGAACCCAAAACTTGGCATTGGAGCCCTCCTCCCTGTCTCTCACCTCTCTCTGTCTTGCAGGAACTTTGTGTCTCTCATCTCTACCATTCTCAGTCATCCATCTTTTTCTCCTCCTCTCTGCCTCTTTCCTCCGCTCTTTTCGGCCCAATGGGATCATCAATCCACTCGACCTGACAGCTTGACCAACCCCCCCTCCGCGCCCCCGTTCAAATTCTCCGCCGAGAATCTGACAGGCTCTGCTCGTCTGCCAATAGATAAGCTTCCCTTGAGCCGTGTCCTATGTCCTGTCCAATTAGCCGCGGCTGTGGTGGTGGGGGGCGGGGCCTTGGGGAGAGCAGCCAATGAAATATCCTCCACAGCTCCACCCCTTACAGGTGCGTGCTCTTGGAAGCCTCCGGACAAGAAGAGCCAATAGTGATCGAGTATTTCTTTAAAAATCAGGCAAAGAGGCATGAGACACCTATTACCTCTTTTATAATAAAATTTTATTGAAGTAGAACAGGTGCATACTTCTTTTAGTTCTGACGGTAAGCTCAGGATAAGGCTGTGGTTATAGGCATCTCCGGTGTGCAGGCATGAAAGGAGGCTCCGTGAAGTCCATCGACTCACCTATGGTATGGATCTAGGATTTGAATCCGGGCAGTTCACTCGAGCATCTGAGTGCATAGTCACCACTGCCTATTGCTCGGGTCATAGGTCATCTTCAGGGATGGGCATGATCTGTGGTCCCGGGCAGTGGCAGGGAGACAAACCAGGCGACGTGAACTTCCAAAGGGCATAGGGGGCTAGGTGGAAGAACTCTAGCTTGGCTCTCTGCTCTTGGACGACCTTTCCCCTGCTCCCTCTGGTCACTTGGTGCCTTCCTTGCCTTTCTCGGACAGCCCAGGCACAGCTGAAGGCAGCCCCTGGGAACCACCAAGCGGCTTTATGATGTACAGATGGTGTTTCCGCTGAGCGCCTCACTTTTTATGTCAGTGGCCTCTGGGAGCCGGGCCAGCCCAGATGTCCCTGATCGTGAGAAAGCCTCCCCTGGCAAGGCTGGCACAAGATGCCAGCGACCGGGGCCTCAGGCCAGCTCTGGCTTGGATTCTTTGGTGAGGGGGCTTGGCTCAATGCTTGTGAGGTGATGATTCTGTGTCATTTGTGTCCAGCCCTGTGGATTAGGATGGTGTGTCTGCAGAGCCAGGAATATCACTTCTGAGTCCACAAACAGATAGAGACACTCTGCACAGCTAGCTTTTCAAAGAGACTGTACATTGATCTCTTTTTACCATATATGTTGTTTTATCTGACTCTCAAGCTATCTATGGGCACAGACTGCCTCTCCCATCAGAGGAGGTGCCCTCCTGGGACAAGAAACTACCCCCCCCCCCACCATCAGTGACAGACTGGTCCAAGATCAAGAGCCATGTGTCTCCTCCATCAGACTGGGAGTTCCACAATCCGAGATAAATGTGTCTCCCCCAGCAAACTAAGAGCCACCAGTATCAGGGAAAATGTGACTCTGCTCTCTGTTCTCAGACTGGAAGTCCCCCAAATCAGGAAATGATGACTCTCCTGTCAAACTGGGAGTTTCCAAGGTTGAGAACTATGTCTGTCTCTTCCATCAGGCTGAAAACTCCCCAGGGATGAGAGGAGTGTCTTCCCCGTCAGACCAGGAGCTCCCGGAGAGTGGGAGGATGGCGTCTCTTTATTTCTTTTCTCCCAGACTGTTCGACAAGGCTCTGCCTGCAGAAGACACCCACTGCAGGAGAGGGTCTACTGATGACCCTGAGGAGCTGGCAACTTCCAGCCTGAACTTGGCAGACCTACCTTTGGTCCAGGTGCATGGGAAGCGTGAGGGGAGTGTCAGCCAAAGTGGGTACTGCAGATGGAAGGGCAAGGAAGCCTGTCTGTGAGATGCATGGGCACTGGAGAGAGTCCGTCTTGTGACCTGCAGTAGCGCCCAGCCACTGGCTCGGGGGCTTGCCTCTCTCCAAGAGCTCAGTGATGATGACCGAATGAACCAGTGAATAAATGGGTGCATGAATGAATATGAAAATGAACGAAAACCTGGTTCCTGCCCTTGAGAAGCTCACACTCTATGAGTGCAAGAATGAAGCTCGCTTCTTCATGCCTCTATGTGTTGGACACAATTTTCGGCTCTTTCATGTTTTTCACCTTATCAATCCCTCAGAACAACCCTAGAGGATAAGTTCTAGGTTCTCTACTTTATAAATGAGGCACTTGGGGCACAGAGAGGAAAAGTGATCTGTTCAAGGTCTTACAGCTGGTGAAAAGACAGCTGGGATTTGAAGTGCTAACCTTTCATTTCCATACATGTGCCCTTTACCTGGAAAAATGACTGCCATTTAGTTTCAGAGTTTCCTGAGACAGAAGTGGATGAAACGGCACATGAGCTGAGGGAGAGGGAGGCTCAGAAAGCCTACAAAGAAGGAGCGATACTGCAGAGGGTTTTGAAGCATGAGTAGGAGTTTACCAGGTAGGGAAAGAAGGGACTACTCTGGAAGGCTCCCTTCAGGATTTGGTGGGCAGGATGCCCACTCCCAAAGGTGCTTATCTGTGGCCCTGTCTCTCCAGGAGCCGGGCTTCCTCCCTCTCTGGGAGGACACACAGATGGAAGCCTAATCTCACGTTGGCACATCACTGCCAAGGTGCCCGGAAATCTCTGCTGTGAGCCTCCCACCCTGGCGCCAGCTGTGCTCTTTGGAGGAAGGAAGGGTGGTTGGGGCCAGCTGTGATGGAAAGGAAACTGAGAATTTTCCTCTTTGGATCCTCTGAAAGGGGCAGGGCAGTGCAGGAGGGCCTGGGATCCTGGTCCCACATCTGGCTAGAGGGAAGACACAGAAGAAGATGGGAGTAGATGAATTGTCCCACAGGCCTGTGACCAGCGGCCATGTCTCTCCCGTTTAGAAAGCAGATGCTGATTTATCAAATGCCCTGTGAATGTGACCATCCCTTAGATTTCTGGGTCTGGTGTTCTCATAGGTGGGAAAGCAGAGTAGGGTTTGGTTTTTTTTTTAAAGATTTATTTATTTGACAGAGAGAGAGAGAGATCACAAGTAGGCAGAGAGGCAGGCAGAGAGAGAGGGGAAGGCAGGCTCCCCGTTGAGCAGAGAGCCCAATGGGGGATCTCAATCTCATGACCCTGAGATCATGACCTGAGCTGAAGGCAGAGGCTTTAACCTACTGAGCCACCCAGGCACCCCCAGAATAGGTTTTCAACAGATACTTGGTTGCTGATCAGTGGTCAGACTCTGTGAGCTCATCATTTTACTGAAACTGGATAGAATGAGGTTGAGCTCTTAGTTGAGCCTATTGGGGTCTAATGGGAATCATAGATTCAAGGAGGTCAGAAAGAGGGAGAGGGCCCTCTTGACCTGTGGCTTTTAAATTGTATGTGTGTTTTCATCAGTAGGACCTTAAAAAAAGCCTGGAGATTTTTCCTGAAGTCCAATGTGTATAACAGACAAAAGCTCTGTTTGGAGGGAGGTGGGGGACCCAGAGGAGTACCCGTTCAGCTCCCTCTTGACCTCTTCTTGGTCCCCTCAGGAATGTTCATGGAACCCCAATCCTCCCCAGCACCTGAGTATCTCTGTTGCTTTCCACCTCCTGAACTTCACCACGAGGACAGCTGAGTCACGGACAGTGGAGCCATTTGTGTGAGGTCACGTCAGTAGTAGGTGTGTGGGGTCGGGTCCCCTGGATTCCTGCACAGAAACTCAGTTTGTGGGGTGTGTCTGTTCAGTTGTGTTGCTGGTTCTACTACTATCGCCTCAAGTCTCCCATCCAGGCCAGAGGAGCACCCGTGACCCAGAGCTTTTGGCTCTGGGCATTGCTTCCCAACAAAGTAAGAGAGACTCTGCCCAGGCGGGTAGACTCGCTCTGTTTGGCAGGAGGGCAAACGGAGGTCCAGAGAGGACCATGTTACATGGAGGTCAGGCGGGGTGTTAAAGTGGGACTGGGTCAGAGCCACTTTTAGTTCTGTCCCTCTAAGATCTTTGCTTGGCTCCGGGCTCAGTCAGCCAAGGGAGATCCCCCCCATGGGCCTCCCTACGGATAGCCGGAAGCTGTGAGACCAGGTTCGGAATGGAAGCTGCCAGGGCTTCACTTGCAATTAGGGCAGCAGTCTTTCATCTCCCTGCTGCTCTCCTCCTGCTCAGGACAGCCTCACGTCAGCTTCCCGGCCTGACTCTGTCCGGTCCCTGTCAGGCACCCCTCCTGAGATGGGACACAAGGCAGGGGCCTGCAGCCCTTGCGGGAAACCAGCACCAGGACTGGGTTTCGGATCCAACTGCGGAGTTTCCCAGGGCCCACCTCCAGCGGCCTCTGGTCCATCCCTCCACCCAACAGGAGCTGCCCTAGGGGCGGGGGTGGGGGGGCCCCTCCCTCCCAGCCTCAGCCTGGAAGGCTCCACCCCCTCCGGCAAGGCCTGCCCGGGGATGACCTAGGTGTTCTGGTGACTTCGGAGGGCCTGGCACGAAGAGATAACGCCCAAATCAACAAATCTGCCATTGCAGCTTTGAAGAGCTAGTCTCCATCACTTTATTTTGTCTTTCTGTCAGGTTTGCCAGATGGCTTGGGTCTTTCGGAGGCCCTGTACCGAGGGGGCGCAGAGAGAACTGGTACAGCTTCAAAGCTCCTTTTTAATCTTTAGCAACATCACAGCGGCTGGGAAACTGCCTGGGTTCCCACAAGTCTCTCCCACAAAAGAGGCGCGGCCGAGGCTCTAATGAAAGCCACATAAAGGGATGGCTGGAATCAGAAACAGAGGGGAGAGAGCAGTCGCTAGTCTTTCTTGTAGCTGTTTCAAAAGAAATTCTAAGACAAATTATGGCTTTGGGTGTTTTTCTAAAAGGACTGACAGAGAGAGGAGCCGGGGGAGGACGCTTTGACCCCTCGGCACCCTTCCCCTTGCATAAAAGGCGCAGGAGACTGAACAAAAGGCCGAAATACAACAATAAACTTGCGGCGTGCGCGCGTGGGGATGAAAGCCGGGCTGGCATAATTATGGGCGAGTGTGCTCCGGAGCGGGCGGGTGGCTTTACCTTGCCGCCAGCGCTATTAATGATGAGGCCCCCTCCTTTCTCTCCTCTGGAAGGGGCGCCTTTGGTTTCGGGAACAGGTGGGGGGCGCTGCGCCACGCCACGCGGCTGACTCTGGTGCGGGCTATGGTTCTGGGGGGCGGTGCTCCCCAGCGCCCTCTCCGGCTGCCGCTGCCCAGGCATCCATCAGGGGAGACCCACGTGTCCACAGGTCACCCTCCCTCCCCACCTGGCCTCCTGTCAGGCTCCTCTCTGGGGACCTGGGGAGGGGTTTCTGACCTGCAAGTCTAGCCCCGCACTGATCTTTTGCAGATCAGCCCTGTTCTATGGAATCAGGGGGTGGGGACGCCTTGGTTGTTTTGGATCTCTCACTGTCTTAAAGCCCCACCATCGGCCCAGAGGCCAGGCACCAGCCCCACCCCGCACCCCCCAACCGGTGCCGCTGTGTTTTGTCCCATAGAGGTGGGTCAGACACCCCCACTTCCTGTCTCACCTCTAGTCATCTTAGTTCACCTGGGTGGTTGCTTAGCAATTTGCAAGGCCTAGAGGCAATGGGACAGCTAAGGTTTGCTGAAGGAAGGTGGGAAATTGGACAGAATAAGGGGCTTTCCAGGAGAGGGACCGGGTGGAGAGTTGGGCAGTGCTGAGCAGCAACTTCCTGAGAACACCATTGACTTGGAAGGTTGGTGAGGACCAACTGAGTCACAGGACTGCAGAAATGGTAGACTGGGCTCTTCAGAGGGGAAGAGGTTAACCAAGGTCACACAGCTGGCTGGGGACAAAGCCAGACCCTCAGTTCATGTTCCACAAGATGAATCAGATATCCTGAGAGAATGGGGGTCTTGGGTGATGTGGGGTCAGAAGAGAATTCAGATCCCAATTGGGGGTGGGGGGATGGACAGGTCTGCCTGTGTCCCTTGGCCTTCTTTTGTCATTTTGTAGGGCTCAGTGGCCAGAGACCTTGGTTTCTGGAACCCTGGCTGGGAGTTGTTCCTGGGGCTCTCTAAGCTTCAGGCTCATGGCCCAAAGTAGGGTCCAGTGAAGGGCATCCCCAGGGGGTGTCTGTCTTTACTCTCTTCACTTCTGGAAACTCCTGCTCTGCACCAGGGGCTTGAGGAAAATTTTAACTATAGAAATAGAGCTGCAGAACTTTCCCCTGGCTAATTGACAAGGTCTTTCCACCTCCCCTTCTTGCTTTCAGCCCCGAAGAGGAGAGGTAGATGTGTTGACAGGAAGGGCAGGGGAGGACATGGCCCCATCTCTATCTCCTACTTTCTGTCTTTGCTCTCTTCCTGTGTGTCTCCCACCTTCTCCTTCTGTCTGTCTGTCTGTCTTCTCCCCATTCTTCTCTAGCGCTGGCCTGGCTTGAGGCTCCGGTTTCTGCTCTTGACCCTGGAAGCCTCCATGACCCGGTCTGCTGCCTCATATCCCTGCTGTACACGTCATTGGGGGAGGAGCTCGGGTGCCCTGGATGGCGGAGAGAACCCCAGCTGACTGAGGACTTGAGTGAATTAGTGAGAGCTGGGATGTCCTATCATGCTTTCCTCCCTTGGGGGCAAAGCCAGACAGGAGCTGCCTGCCAGACCCCTGGGCTATTTTAATGAAGACAAATTTTGGCCGTATGGAGGTTATAAGCACAGGGCAGCAGGTTTTTCTGGCTCTCCTGTATGTATGGTGCTCACGGTCCACCACCAAACTCCCCTTGTCCAAGGCATTGTGCGGGGTTGGGGGAGCAGGCGGCATAGGTTCTGGGACCACATATCCCGGCCCTCAACTTCTTAGCTGGGGGGGCTTGGGCAAAGCAACTTACCCTTTTGGGGCCTCCCCTTTCTCTCCTGTAAAATGGGACCAAGAATTGTACTTATGTCCTAGGGTAGTCATGAGAAGTGAGTTCATACACTTATGGACTTAGAATAGTGCCCGGCACGTTGGTGCTCGTAAATGTAAGCTACCCTGTTCCCCTCAGCTAGCTCTCCTCAGCCATCATTGTTGGCAACATCTAAGTGGATATTCCACTATGTAAACAGTCTTCAGGCCTGGGTGTTGTGGGGATTCTGTGGTGAATGACTGTCTTTTTCTCTTTCTCCTTGTTTTCTGGCAACCAGCACTCTTCCTTGGGGGGGGGCTATTCCATGTGGTTCTAAAGGTAAAGACTGCCACGGCCACGTATCTCAGGCCTGGCCAGTCAGAGAACCCTATTCCTCAGGCCACAACGACTGATGGGCTCTGGGAAGGTCACATGACTGAAGCCAGGCCAATGTTCTCCTCAGAATTTTGCTGCCTGAAGTTAGGGAAGATGGTTTTCCGTTCTCTGAGATCCCAAGTTCTAAGGATGATGTAAATTGGAATGACTAGAAGCCTCCTTCTCCAGCTGCATGAGGGAGGCTACCGTAGGAGGAAATGAAGTCATCATGTCAAGACCAGAAGAAATAAGACAAGAATAGAAGGAGAGGGGTGAAGAGAGAGAAAAAGAAAGGTACATTGAATCCAGCCATGTTGGCACCCCTGTTCTGTGGGAACTTACTGCTGAGCTGATGACCTTTTGCACTTAAAGAGGTTTGACGTGGGTTTCTTGCAATTGAAAGAGTCCTGATCAATGACGGGACTGGTTTGATTACCTGGCAGGTCTGCTCTTGGGCTTACAAAACTCTGGCTCACAGGAGCTCAAACTCTCCTCAATGGAGAAGCCACGGCATAGGAATGGTGCCAAGGAGGACCCAGTGATCTGAGAGGCAGAGGAGAGGCAGGATTGGAGATTTGGAGTTGATGTGGATTCAGCAGAATTTGTGCCTTCCTGGCTGTGGTGGTCCTCGAGCTGGGCTCGATTTCAGGATCTTGGAGAAAGGGAGAGGACAAGCATTCCCCGCGAGCTATCAGCTCAGAGGAGAGAAAACACGAGATGTATTAGAAGATCAGCAACTAGTCTGAAGACTGAAATGTCAGGTCAGTGGGGAAAAGGGAACTGGAAGCAATGAGGCTGGAAAGTTCTATCAAAGAGCAGGGTGGGTCTTGAGTTTCAGGTCTAGGAGCTTGGATTTTATGGACTAGACAATAGGGAATCATTGAAGTTTGTTTATTTGTTTTGTTTTGTTTTTGAGTGGAATTTTAAAGATTCATTGCTGTGCAGAGGATGGTTAATATGTGGGCTGAAGTCAGGGAGTTGGTTAGAAACCAGGTAAGAAATACTGGAAGGCTAGCATTGGATGGTGGTCTAGAATGGAGATGTGTATCTTGGGAATTTGTTGTTTTTATGCTCCGCATTTATTCTCATTTCTGGTAAGAACTTCCCCATTTTCCTTGGGGAAAACAATCCTTCCTTGAACTCCCTTGAACCAGTCTATATGGTCTGGGTGAGACTGACCCCCCACCCCGGCTGCCCCCAGACCTAAGGCATGACATGTGACTCTGGCCTTAGTCTATATGGTCCAGACGTGCATGTGATCTTGACCTAAGCCAAGCCATATAACCATCCCTTGACCACAGTAAATTGTTCAACAATGGCCAACGGTCCCAGTGAGAATCAGGCTCACTCTTTTTATAGGATGAGTTAGGAAAGGGAATTCTATTTTCTAGTGGACTTGTGGCTGGGAGGAAATGAGTCCGGAGCTTCAGAGGACCCCAGGAGATAGAATGGAGTAACACAGAAGAAAACAGAGTGACCTATGGAGAGACTGATACCAAATCTGGACACACATTACTTAGCTGCTTAAAAGATGAGTCAGAGATTACCAAGTAGGGAAGAGGTGGACAGTATTCTTGGCAGAAGAACTGGCTGGTGGCTAAAGTGAGAGAGTCCCCAGAGGGAAGGAGATAGAGTCACAGGCTCTGGTGTCAACTGGTAAGTCCTTCTATCTCTCTGCCTCAGTTTGCTCATCTGACAAATGGACTCAGTGATGTCTACCTTGTAAGGCTGGTATGAAAATTATCATACAACTTTTCCCCAAAATGCCTGGCACATAGTTGGTGCTTAGTTGCTTTCATACTGTTCTTTCCAGTGATTTATTATTACTTTTCAAGACATGGAGGCTTAGCAGCGCATGGGGTATGTGTATATTAGTCATTTTTTAGTTGCAAGTAAACGAAACCCAACTCAGACTGGCTTAAGAAGAAACAGAAGGAAATTGTCGGCTCACATATGGGTATGGTCCAAGGCACTAACGGATTTCAGGCATGGCTAGATGCAGGGGCTCATATAATATCACCAGAATACTGTTTATCTCTCCATCTTTTGCTTCTGTTTTCCATGGTATAGGTTCCATATCAGGGGTATGCTGGAGCTAATTATAAAACATTCAGGAATCTTGCACAGTTAAATCATTGGTAGCATGAAATTGCCCATGGTAGGAGTATTTATATCATGGAAATTGGCAAACACTACATGTCAGGGCCTTTTTAATTTTTATTTTATTTTTTTTGTGGGAAAAGAGCTAGCTCACCGGCACATGACTGTTCCATTCTCCAAAAGGTACTTCCATTGCACCAGCAAGATGGCTGCTGGCAGCAAATGGCTGACATCCCACCATCCCTGCAACCCAAATGGGAAGCAAGTACTTCTTCCCCAGAAATTCCAGCAGATGTCGCAGGGTTGGGTCTTATTGGTCTGGCTTAGACCACAGGCTCATTTATGGAATAGTCACTAGGGCCAGGGAGCCTGGGTGCAGAGTAGACCCATTGGCACATGTCTTCTCTGCAGCTGGGAGATGGGGTCAGCTCCGCCTGAACCATGTGGGTGGAGTGGGTGGGGATGGTTCCCTTTATTTTAACAGCCACAGAACCTGGCTGCCTGGCGGGAAGTGTTTATTGCTTGCACATCTGGGGTTTGGCTGGAGGGTCTGGCCAGGCTGAGCTTGTGTGAGGCACTGAGCTGGGACAGCTCTCCTCCCATTCTGTTTTTCTCCTCCTGAGACCAGCTGATGAGCCGTGAATGTCCTCCTTGGGGTGATGACAAAGTCACAAGACAAGAACTAGTGATGACCTTGCAGGGCTGAAGCTCAGACTGGGCACACCATCACTTCGGCCTCACTTTTTTCCCCACAGCTGCAGGACTGAGCCCAGAGCCAAGGGGTGGGGACATAAACTTTGCTTCTTTAGTGAGATAAACCTTAAAGTCGATGGTGTAGTGTTTAGATGCAGAGAGGGGAGAGGATCGGGACCATTGAAACAGCCGAGCACCTTCTCTAAAGAAAACCACAGACGTCAGTAGCAGAAAGGGAGAGGATGCTGAGGGGATATAAACAATGAATGGGCAGTGAGTGTGTTGGGAGGGTGGGAATGGGTTTGGCTGTGCTGTGTGTCATGGGGAGGGGAGAGGATGAGAGGGAGAGCTGCTGGAAGACAGGAGGCTAGAGTATAAAGCAAAGGACATGACTGGAAAGGGCCTCCTGCCTTTGTGACACCACTCGTGTGACTGTTTTGGTCTGCAGACTCAGGGGAACTGTCTCAATTGTTCTTTGGCCAGGAGCAGATCTTGAGCAAGGATTTGAGTGTGCATTTATTTGGGAGGTAATGCCAAGAAACAATAAGAAGAAAGTGGGAAAGTGAGCCAAAGTGTGCTGGGAAACTGGTTCTCTTGAGTTTTTTTTTTTTTTTTTTCCCTTCCTTTTTTGAGAGAGAGAAAGAAAGAGCCCAAGTGGGGTGCGGGCAAAGGGAGAGGGAGAGAGAGAATCCTAAGCAGGCTCCATGCTAAGCGTGGAGCCCAATGCGGGGCTTGATCTCATGACCCTGAGATCATGACCTGAGCTGAAGTCGAGTCAGACGCTTAACCAACTGAGCCACTCAGGCGCCCCTAACCTGGTTCTTGGAACAAAACAAATCAAAACTAAAACATTATTGTGTCTGCCCATTTCCTGGTGTAAAATGTTCCCATCGTGTTTGATTTCAAGCTGCTGACATGATACACCTGAACGAGCTGGGAAGAGGTGGGTAGATGGGCTTGCAGGGGCTCTCGGGGGCCGCGCACCATGGCAAGTGACACGGAAATGGAAGGTGGCTGGCAAAGGGGGCATCATCTAGCCAGTCACTGTAAGCCACTAGAGCTCAGTACCACTGGGACTGCCAGCAGTGGTGCATAGCATAGGTCTGCGTTACCCCTTCACGGTCAAGGGGCTGGTGTGCTCCTTCACCAACTCCCCGTCTGCCATTGGTTCAGGTAATTCCCTAGCTCTTCTGGCCAGGGCCCTGGCTGCTGAAAAAGACCCATGAGGCTGGACGTTGAGAGATGGGCCAGTGTGTGGTACTATTTGCTACGGGAGCTCTGGAGAGTTACCAGCAGAGAGAAAGTTCTTCCCACTGAATCCCTTACAGCCTCCTCCAGCAGACTAGCCTTTGGGGTCCCTCACCAGCTTCTGGGCTGTTCTCCCCCAGCATACTACCCCTTCATTGAAAGAAATGTTACCTGCTTCCCTCAACAGGAAATGGAGTAAACATCGTTAAACTCTTCCAGCGGGGCTCCTGGGTGGCTCAGTGGGTTAAAGCCTCTGCCTTTGGCTCAGGTCATGATCCCAGAGTCCTGGGATCGAGCCCCGTATCGGGATCTCTGCTCAACAGAGAGCCTGCTTCCTCCTCTTTCTGTCTCTGCCTGCCTCTCTGCCTACGTGTGATCTCTGTCTAAAAAAAAAAAAACACTTTTCCAGCGATGCCTTTTGACGTTCTTTAGATGTGAAGGGGGTTTCTGGACCTTGTTGGGGGTGGGAATGTGATCATATTATGTTTATTTCTTGTTTTTTTTCTCAGACCCTCTGATGTTTCTTGCTAGGGATTGGAAAGCCTGGTGAAAATTCTCTCTGTTGTGGTGTTGTTAGCTGCTAAAATCCATTCATTTCCTGGAAACTACTCATTTTTGGTGATTCGCTGCGGGGTGCAGGCAGGGTGAACCAGCCCCACATGGGATAAGTTACAAGTGTCCCAGGAGGAGCCCTTAGCAGAGGACCACTGGGAAAGTAGATGAATCCTTCAGCTTTATTATTCCGAGTGGGACACCTCAGGCATGTCCCAGGGGTCTGGTTGGGATTAAACCCCTTTTGCCCACAGCTAACCTGCTCAGTAACCCACCCTATATTGCTCAACTTCTCCTCCCGCCGCACCTCCCCACGTCCCTACAGGTGCCTCCTGGGACCACTTCCCTGATCAGCTGCTTGTACTCACACCCTTGTCTCAGGCTCTGCTTTGGGGGAACTCAGACTGGGGCACCCCTGTTGGCTTCTGACCTAGACTATCTGGTAGGGTTGACATGGCCTCTGATGGTGTTTTTTGGTTTCCCAAATGGGCTCACCAGGGCTTCAACATCTGGTCGAAGAATCAAAGAACGTGAAAATCCAAATCCAAGGAAGCTGAGGGGGAGACGTGGGCTGTGACTGCCCAGGTCTGCACATCCAGCCCCCTATCTCCTGAGCCCGGTACCCAGCATCCTCCTGGATGGTTCCAACTGGAACCCCAAGCTCAAAAAGTAACTTATCAGTCCTCCCCTCATATGCAGCATGTCTCTTCTCCTGTCATCCCTCACACTGGTCTTGTCTCCCTACAGTTCCTCCTTCTGAATCAAGTCTGGCCACGTTCCTCCCTGCTGTGAAGCCCTGGCCGTGGACTCCCCATCGCCATGAAGAGGAAATGCACGCTCCTGGCCATGACCTCACAAGGCCCCTCAGGAGCTGCTCCCCAACTGGTCTGAGGTCTCCATGCTCTGCCCTTGGAGCAGAACTGTCTTTGGGTCCCGGAATCCACATGCTTTCACCTGTGGGCCTTAGTGCAAGCTGTTCCCTCTGTCACAACCTTCTCCCTCCCTCTTCCCCGGCCCTGGCTCATCCTTTAGGCTTAGCCTACATGTCACCCCCACAGAGTGGAAACCTCTGAATCCCGGGCCTGGGTGACGAGAGCCCATTTTCTCATGACCCCCGGTGGCTACATGGATCCCCTGAATTGTACTCAGTGACTTAATCACCTCTCTCTGGGGAAAGGCAGATTGTTCCTGAGCAGGCCCCGTCCGATTTGTCCCTGGGCATGTATCCCCGGCACTTAGGGCTGAAGCCGCCCTGTGAATGTCTGCCCAGGGAGGCAGGCCGTGAAAGGGTGACTCTTCTTCAGCCTGCCCCAGGAGCCTGCAGCCAGAGACCTGGGCCCCGAGCTCTCCAGGAGGAGGCAGAACTTTTGCTCGGCAGCCTCTGTGTTCCCCACGACATCTTCTTCAGGTTCTTTAACGGGAAGAGAGGGGAGAGAGAGGCAGAGAGGAGGAGGCAGGGCAGAGAAGAAAGCCAGCCCTAATCCGTGGCCCAGAAGGAATGAACATTTCCAACCTTGCCGCATCTCTCATCTAAGTAGGTCACACGGAAGAACTCCGAGTCCCTGTCAAAGTTTCAGGCAAAAACAATAACTTGGTTTTGACCTTGCTCTCTTCAAAAAGCAAGTTGCTGCTGAGCGGCAACATCAAAAAGAATAAATAATTGTTTTTCTTTTTTGTTGTTATGATATGGATCAGCTGAGCGGTTAGTGGTAAGCAAGCGGCTTTGATTCGACTCTGGCTCCCCAGCGCTCCAGCCTCTATGTGTCAGCGGGCTCCTGTTTCCACCCCAGGATAGCAGAATCCCTTGATTAAATTCATATTTGTTTTAATCTTTCCCTGTGTCTGATCTCCAGCTCAAAGATGGGCAGGAGAAAAAGCCGGCTGCCCCTGCTGTGGCCACGGGGAGGGCCCGTGTCAGGCCCCACGCTGTTTGTTCTGTCCAACGCGATAAGGCCGCCAGCCCATGGCGCCCCCTCATGCCCACTGTGCCCACCCCGGTGCCCGCTGCCGGGACAGCCCACTGAGCCGCGGGGCCGCAGGAGCTGGCCGAGGAGGGTGGGGGAAGCAGGCAGCCCAGCGGCTGCTGGACTGGGGGTGCGAGAATTCTCTTTCAAAACTCCAAAGCTGGAAACGGCCTGGATCTTAGGTGCACGGAGTGGAGTTTATCCCCCGGGACGGTTCGTGCGCGCTGCTGGCATGTGTCTGGGTTTGACACCTTCCCACCTCCAGCCCTGTCTGTCCTCCTCCACCCCACCCCCGCACCCGGGGGAAATATCCTCAAATACACATTGTTGCTTTGTGTGTGGATATGCGTTTCTTTTTTCTATTGTGGTAAAATGCACAGAACACAAAGCTAACCTTTCGTAATGTTTGTGATATTAGTATACAGAGAGATGCTGTGTTCTGTACCGGGCAGCGGTCAAGGGGATAGGCTCTAGACTCAAACAGCCTGAGCTCAAAATCCCAGCTCTGCCGCTCGCTAGCAGTTACTTAGCCACTGGGTGCCTCAGTGTCTCCATCTGTGAAATGGGATGGTATATTCGTTCCTGCTTCGGAGAGGAGTCCAGAGGATGAGATGAGATCATATGTACGAAACACTTAGAATGCGGCCTAAATTCTAAATTCTAAATGCTCAAAAGATGTTAGCTGTTTTTTTTTTTTAAGATTTTATTTATTTATTTGACAGAGATTACAAGTAGGCAGAGAGGCAGGCAGAGAGAGAGAGAGAGAGAGGAAGCAGGCTCCCTGCTCAGCAGAGAGCCTGACTCGGGGCTCGATCCTAGGACCCTGGGATCATGACCTGAGCTGAAGGCAGAGGCTTAACTCACTGAGCCAGCCAGGCACTCCATAAGATGTTAACTGTTTTTATGATTGTTTTTCACTTTTGATTTTCTCTCACTTAGCTCTGTATTTTTGGGGATCACCCATGCTTCTGTACACACATCTTGCTTGCTTTAAACCGTATTCCAGGGGGCACCCTGTTGGCTCAGTCCTTTAAGTGTCTGACTCTTGATTTTTCACTGGGGCCATGATCTCAGGGTTATGAGATCGAGCCCCACATTGGGGAGTCTGCTTGAGATTCTCTCTCACCCTCTCCCTCTGCCCCATCCCTGCTCACGATATCTTTCTCTCTCTCTAAAGTAAATAAATAAATCTTTAAACTGTATTCCATAGTGAGCATTGCCCACGTTTTATTTTTTGATTCCTCAGAGATGGACCCTTCCTTGGCAATGCAGCCATGAGTTCCGTCCCTCGCAGACCAGTAGGAAGATTTCTGCTCGCAGGAGTGGGAGCACAGGGTCCTAAGGTCGGGCATGGGCAAACTTTTCGTAAAGGTGACACAGTAAATATCTTTGGCTTTGTGAGCTGTACAATTTCTGTTGCAAATGTCCAACTCTGCCGTCTTAGCACTAAAAGCACCATAGGCTATATGCTAGTGGGTGTGAGTGGCTGTGTTGTCATAAAATTTTATTTATAAAAATGGGGGGGCAGATTTGGTCTGCAAGCTTGCAGACCCCCCTTACTAGGTCATAAATATGTCCAGTACCACCCACTGCTCCCAGACTGGCTGCCCAGTTTATTCTTCTCCAAGTAATGCCCATGAGTTCCTGTCTCCCCATGCCCTCCTAACAGGATCCTCTGAGTCATTGATTCGGAGGGCACAGAGGAGCCAAGAGCGCCCATCCGTCCACCTTCACCCTCTGACTGCCTCTCTTGACCACACTCTCTGGTCATGACTTCTTTCACGGTGAGGTCGGGCCGTTGGCATGGGTTAGTGGAGACATTCCCTGTAAGATTTAAGTTAATGTGTTCTTGGGACATTTGAACCATTGTCACTCCATGTATTATGTGCCAGGCACTGTACTAAGCTCTTTACATGTATTAGCCCCTTTCCACCTTCCAACAATCGAGTGAAGTAGATATGGGTAGAATTTCCTTTTCCTGATTTTGAAAATTCAGTCTCAGATAGGTGGAAGGACTTGCCTGAGGTCACACGACTGGAACAAGGTAGAACCAGCACATGAAATCACATCTGTTTAATGTCAAGTCCAATTCCATTCTAGTCCCTCTCAAGTGGGCTCTGGGAGGAGGAGGGGGCCTGCCAGAGGAGGTCTAGGAAGCTCAAGGCGTGGGTGGGGCCCATTGGGAAGGAAAGGGAAGAAGCTGATAGCAAACTTGACTCTTGTATGCCCAGCATGGGTGGGGGCATCTCTGGCTGGGAGCCTGCTGGTGTGTGTTGGAGGGGTTGGTTTGGATACTCATGCTCACAGTGGAAAGCACCTCTGTGGAATCAGCAGCTGAGGAGCCAGGTCTGCAGCAGGGGAAGGACTTGGATGAGAAAGGGAGAGATCAGTCACATGTGCCACGCCAAGTGCATGGCCGGACTGGAACCCTGCAGGAGAGAGGGTTGTGTCCAGACCACCTTGGTTCCCCTATGTAATCAGTGCTGTGCCTGGCATTTACTTGGCAAAGCAAATACTGCTTGAACATGAATTAATTAAAAGTGATATTTTCCAGCCAATCTTTACTGACGTATTTACACACATATAGAAAAGTAGGCAAATCCTGTGTATGATGCCTTTTTACAAAGTGAACATACCCCATCTTAGTACCCAGATGAAGAAACAGAACTTCACCAGTACCGCCGAAGCCCCTCTCATGTCCCCTCCCAGATCCCTCGCTTCCCGCAGGCAACCCCCTCTTCTGGCTTCTAACAGCATGAATTAGTGTTGCTGGGTTGTGAACTTGAACTTGATACAAATGGAATCATCGATGAGCATCTTGTTTTGTTTGGCTTCTTTTGTTCAACATGATGTTGGAGATTCATCCATATTGGTTGAATGTAGTTAGTTTGCCTATGCTCATTCATGGAGAAGTATTTCAGGATATATACAGTTCCACTATATATGTGAGACTGTATAGTCTGTCTGTCTGTCCCTATGTATCTATCTCACTATTTATTTATCCATTCTCCTGTTGTTGGGTATTTGGGCATCGCCCCCCTTTTTGGCTATTCCACATAAAGCTGCTGTTAGCATTCTTATATGTATTTTTTGTTGACCATTTACACGATTATCTATTGGGTATATATGTTGGAGCAGAACACTTTGGTCCTAGAGGAGCAGATCTTTAGCTCTGGTTAGACACTGCCCAACAATTTATATTCCCACCCCCGTGCGTGAGAGTTTTATTTGCTCCAGACCCATGAGTACCTCAGGGCTTGCAAACAGCCATTGAGTTTCCAGGTGTTCTGAATGTCTCTAAGCTTCACCAGACTGTGGGTTCACATGAGGGCTTCTACCATGTCCGATGGGCTCTTCCTGATTGGACAGCTTCCTCCCCTTCCCGTCTTCCTCCGCAGAGCTATAGGTATTAAGACAGTGCACTCGTTAATCGCTACTGATGATGGCATTTCCTGAGCTCTTCCTATGTCTGCGGTACAAGCACTGTTCAAGAACTGGTTGATTTAATGATCATGACAACCCTTTAAGACAGGTGAACTTAATAGCAGCCTGTCTTGGACACCTGGATGGCTCAGTCAGTTAAGCGGCTGCCTTCGGCTCAGGTCATGATCCCAGGGTCCTGGGATTGAGTCCCACATCGGGCTCTCTGCTTGGTAGGGAGCCTGCTTCTCTCTCTGCCTCTGCCTGCTTGTGCTCTCTCTCTCTCTCTCTCTCTCTGACAAATAAATAAATAAATAAAATATTTTTAAAAATAGCAGCCCATCTTACAGATGAGGAAGCAGACAAGCAACGAGGGCAAGTTTCTTGTGCAGGGATACACAACTGGTACATGGCAGTGCCAATGTTGAATTTAAGCCCATGAAGTCTGGTTCAAAGCCTCTCTCCTTAAGTCTTGTCTTGTGGTGCCTAGTTGCTCAGTCTTCCTGTGCCATAGACTGTGGGCCACCAGCTCCTTCTCCCATGGGCCCTCCATGAAAGTCATCCACCCACTGGTCTGCTCAAGCAGCTCTCCTCCATGCACCATTGGTGTCCAGGCCATTACCTGGTGCTGGTCTGGCTCAGCTTCCTCTGAGGGTGCCATCTGCTGCTCACGTCCCATGGGAAATGAGTAAGGGAACAGCCCCTGGACGGTATCAGAGGGATCCCACAGCAGACACGCATGAGCCCTGGTGTCTTAGCTCTGCTGGCCACAGTCACAGGCTCGGTGGGGTGGCGGTGGGGAGAGGGCTTGACTAAGAGCCAGCAGCCTCCAAACTACTATTCTTCCCCCACTTGTAGGCTCGGGTGCCAAGTCTGGCTCATAACATCAGACTTTTCTTTCCTTCAGGAGGATTTATTTTTTGGGGTCCCAAGTTCAGTCTGGGTTCTGGTTTCATACAGTATAAGTGGCCACGGCAAACTTAAGCACGAGAGGAATGGAATGAAAGAATCCTGGGTAGCTCATGGAATCAAGAGAAGGTTGGAGTCCTTTGAAGCAGAGCCCAGACTCTCCCAGGATTCCACAGGGGATCTTCCTTCAAAATTGGAAGGGTATTGGGATCCTGGGGAGGAGGGCGAGACAGACAGAGAGAGAGACAGACAGGGAGAGAGATAGAATCTCCTGGATCCTGGCCTTCACCTGGGAAGCCCTTCAGCCCCTACTCTGACCCATGGAAATTAGCTGGCACCAGTAGGGCGACCAGAAAGCCTCCCCTAGGCACCACAGGAGGCCGTTGGTGAGTCCACATCTGGAACTATTTTTTTCATCACAGTGACTCTGCTGCCAAATGAAGGGCTCAGCCCTTTTCTGACAATGATTTCATGACACCATGCAACAGTGAGGAGCACACACAGGGTGAGAGCTGCAGCCACGCACCTGATGAATGGAATGCTGAATTGGAAATGATTTACAACAATTTCTCACCTCTTTATATCACATTCCACTCTTAAGATAACACTTAAAATCTTTGAGGGAAAGAAACAAGAAGAGATGCCTAACGATAGAGAACAAACTGAGGGTTGAAGGAGGGAGGTGGGTGGGGGATGGGATATGGGGGATGGGGATTAAGGAGGGCACTTGTTCTCATGAACTCTTGGTTTTGTATGTAAATGATGAATCACTGAATTCTACTCCTGAAACCAATATTGCACCGTATGTTAACTAACTTGAATTGAAATACAGATTTGAAAAGAAAAAAAAATTTGAAACCTTAAGTGTTGTTTTAGAGAATAGCTAATAAAAATTGTTTGTGCTGTTATCACTGGGAGCTGTTTTGTTTTTCTTTGTGAAAGCTACTTAAATACAAAGTCAACATGTTATACAAAGGTGAAGAACGTTGCTAGATATATAAAGAAAGTGATTTTGGATTTGAAAGCATTTACAATGTAAAAAAAATGAAAAAAAAAATCAATTCCAGCAAGTAACCCTGAGATCGGTTTTAGAAAAATTATATTAAAAAAAAAATCTCCATTGGATGCTGCCAAAATGATCGTGAAAATGTCCATTTTGACCAAATTCACTATGGGAATTTCACTTAGTACCAGAGAAAAATTTAGATATATATGGCAATATTATAAAGCCACTGGGACAGTCGAGTTTGCCTAAAAATGTTTTTGAAGTTAAAATATTTAAATATGAACAAAAACACTGACAAGTGCATTTAAAAAATGTTGCTGTTATTGGGATGCCTGGGTGGCTCAGTCAGTTAAGCACCTGCCTTCAGCTTGGGTCATGATCCCGGGATCCTGGGATTGAGTCCCGCACCAGGCTCGTTGCCCAGAGGGGAGTCTGCTTCTCCCTCTCCTTCTGCAGCTTTTGCTGCTTGTGCTCTCTCTCTCTCTGACAAATAAATAAATAAAACCTTTTAAAAAATGTTGCTGTTGTATAGAGCAGAAATCAGAGGAACCAGAAGCTCCCCCAAATCCTGAAAACCGGTGGAAATAACTTGAACTGCGGCCAAACTGTCCAAGAGTGGAAAAATGGATCCATGAGATATTAAACAAAGAAGAATGGAAAACCAGTGACTAATTCTGACTAGTTGGTTCCTTCTGCCAACTCGCCTGGGGTTGTGGTTATTTATCAAACAGATGAAACATGCTGATGGGTCTTAGGAGACCCAGTCTCCACGTGCTGCCCTCCCTCAACGGAGTTGGGCCTCACTCTTCTGTCGAGCCACTCCTGGTGTCCAACCTCTGGTGATGGATGTTCTTCAAGATTGCCTACAATGTTTGAACATTTATGCTCCTATTTCAGTGTGGCCAAATCGCCCCAGTTGAGTAGGGAAAGCTCCTCTCTATGGAACAGTAGCTAATAAATAAAGAAGATCCAATTAGAAGATGAACATTTGCGACCATTAATAAAATTAACTGACTCAGGCAAGGTTCATTAATGACATTGAAAGCATTGGGTGGAAAGTTGACCAAGACCTGGATTTTTGCACACCGTCAGGGTACTGACCCCACACCCTACCTGCAAAAGAAAATATGTAATTGCATATTGGCAAGATTTGGCTGTTGTCCTTCTAGTCAGGAATTAAATTTATCTAGCGTCACTAGTACAGGAACGCTGTTGTTCTGAACTTCTTGTTGGAATATCATGATGAAGCCATAGCTTCACCTTTGAGGGATCCCTGCTAAAGATGTTGAACCTGCGGGGCACCCGCATGACTCTGTAGTTAAGCCTCTGCCTTTGGCTCAGGTCATGATCCCAGGGTCCTGAATGGAGCCCCGCAAGGGGATCCCTGCTCAGCAGGAAGCCTGCTTCTCCTTCTCCCACCCCCCATTCTTGTGTTCCCTCCCTCTCTCTCTGTCTCTCTCTTTCTCTCTCTGTGTCAAATAAACAAAAAAAGTTCCAAAAAAAAAAAAAAGACGTTGAACCTGCTCCTAACCAGGACTTTAGCACTAATTCTGGTGTATAGTAAATGTAAAGGACGAACAAACAAATAATGCCACAAAGAAACAATCAGACAAATACAGATTGTGCAACATTCCTTAAGATAAAAGGTGTAGGGTCTTCAACAAAGTCAACGTCATAGGGATTAAAAAACAACAACAACAAAACAAGGCTGAGGGGGGATTGTTCTAGACGAGAAAAGACCAAGAGACACAAGTGCAGGATGTGATTTTTGGCTGGGATCTAGTTGAAACAACCAAAAAAGACATTTTGGGAACAAATCAAGATTTGAATATAGACTGATTATTAGATGCTGCTAGGGAATCAATGTTGATTTTTTTAGTAGAGATAATGACACTGTGGGGAGGTATCCTTATTTTTTATTTTTAAAAATTAAAAAAAATTTTTTATTTTAAAATTTATTTATTTATTTTTATTTTTAAGATTTTATTTATTTGACAAACAGAGATCACAAGTAGGCAGAGAGGCAGGCAGAGAGACGGGGGAAAGCAAACTCCCTGCTGAACAGATTGCTGGATGTGAGGCTTGATCCCAGGACCTTGAGATCATGACCTGAAGGCAGAGGCTTAACCCACTGAGCCACCCAGGTGCCTCTATCCTTACTTTTTTAAAAAAGATTTTATTTATTTGAGAGAGAGAGCACAAATGGGGGGCAGGCAGAGGGAGAGGGAGAAGCAGACTCCCTGCTGAGCAGGAAGCCAGCCATGGGGCTGAATCCCAGGACCCCGAGATCACGACCTGAGCTGAATGCAGACACTTAACCAACTGAGCCACCCAGGTGCCCAAGTATCCTTATTTTTTGACAATGCCTGCTGAAGCACTATTGTCGTGCTGTCTGCAATTTACTTTCAAATGGTTCAGCAAAAATAAAAATATGGATAAGCAAATATGCTAAAGCTAGAAGGACGTTTATGGACGTCCATTTTTCTATACTATTTTTCAGTTTATTCAGACATGTTTTCAAAAGACTTGAAAATAAAAATATTCCAGTGCATATGAAAACCTGGAAACCTCCTAATAGTACGATTGCAAAAACCGAGAATATAGGGGCAGGGATTGATTTGGGGATGGGGGTGGGGAAAAGGCTGTGCCAGAAAATACGGACTTTATGGCTCCCACAGCAACTGTAACTTGGGGGAGCCGTGGGTGGTGGAGTCTGGATGTGGTTGGTGGTGACTGCCACAATGTGTGAGATCTCCCAGACTGGTGGCTCGCCAGCTTCTCTGGGAACCATTGCCAGGGTTGATGATTGGGTTTACGAAATTCATTCAATACTTTGGCACCTGTGCAAGAAATGCATGTATGCCCTTGGAATGGTGAGAGTGCCCTTGGAAAATGTTAGAATAAAGACAAAAAAACCAAACAGCCCCCGAGATCTATAAAATCCATATGGAGGGCACAAACTGTGTCACCTCTCCCCCATCCACTGGATTTTACTGTCACTTCCCTTGAGCCTGAGGCAGACCGTGGCTTGCCTGTAGATTCAGAAGCCGCGATTCTTGACCTTGGCTGCTAAGAAAGCCACGGGTGACCTTGAACAAGTTACTTGGCCCCTGGGGCATTAAATTTCTCATCAGTCAATAAAAAATGACAAAATCTGCCTTCTAGATTCTTTTTGGCTTTTTTTCCCCCCTTTTCTTTTCAGGTGGACTTCACAGGACATAAATTAGCCGTTTGAAAGTGAAGAACTCAGTAGCATTTAGTACATTCACAATGTTGTACAACTGTCACCACCATCCCAGTGCAGAATTTTTCATCTTCCCAATGGAAACTCTGTAGCCCTTAAACAAGAGCTCCCCATTCCCCTGGAAACCACTAATCAGCATTCTGTCTCTATGACTTGACCTATTCTGGGTATTTCAAATAAACGGAATCACACAATAAGAGACCTTTTTTTGCCTACCTTCTGTAGCTTAACTTAATGTTTAATTCATAATGTCGTAGCATGTATCAGTACTTTATTTCTTTTTATGGCTGAATACTATTATATGTACATACCCCTATTTATTTATTCATTCATTCATGCATTGATGGACATTTGAGTTGTTTCCACCCTTTGGCTATCATAAATAGTACTGCTATGATCACACATGTATTTGTTTGAGTTCTTGTTTTCAATTCTTTTAGATATCCAGCTAGAAGTGAAATTGATGGATCATCTGGTGATTCTATGTTTAACTTTTTGAAGAGCTGCTTAACTGTTTTCCACAATGGCTGAGCCATTTTACATTCCCACTAGCAAAGTTTGAGGGTTCTGAATTCTCCACATATTTCCCGACACTTACTGTTTTTATTATTTTTGAATGTAGCCATCCTAGTGGGTGTGAAGTGGTTATGTCAATGTTGTTTTGATTTGCCTTTTCCAAAGGACCAGTAATTCATGTGCTTATTGGCCCTTTGTTTATCTTCTTTGGAGAAAGGTCTGTTCAAGTCCTTTGCCCATTTTTGAATTGGGTTGCATTTTTTCTTACTGTTGAGTTGTAGGAGTTCTTCAAATATTCTTTATACTAATCTTTTCTCAGATACTGGGTTTGCAAATATTTTGTCCCATTCTGTGTTGTTGTTTCATTCTCTTGATAGTGGCCCTGATGCACAAAAGTTTTAGAAGTTGGTGAAATCAATGTATGGTTTTGTTGTTGTTGCCTGGATTTTTGGTGGTATAGCTAAGACTCCATTACCATATACAATGTTACCTCTGTGTTTACCACAGGGATTACAATTCAATCCTAAATTTATAATTGTCTAGTTTGAATTGATTCCAATTTTGCTTCCATAGCACACAAAATCTCTGCTCTATATATCTCTGTCCCTTCTTTCTTATGCTCTTATGGCCACAAATTACTTCTTTATATATGTGTGCATATAAACATAGGGTTTTAATTACTGTTTTATGCATTTGTCTTTTAAATCAGACAAAAGAGGAGCCAGAAACAAAAAACATAATAATGCTTATTTTTATATTTACCTATGTAGTTTTATATTCCCTGAGATTCCTTATTATTTCATATGGATTCAAGTTACTATCCAGTGTACTTTTGTTTCAGCCTAAAGGGCTCCTGTTTTTTGCAGGGCTGGTCTCCTAGTAACAAACTCCCTTAGCTTTTGTTTGTCTGGGAATCTCTTAATTTCTCTCTCTCTTCCTTTTTTGTTTGATTGACTTTTGATTTATTATGGTAAAATATGCAGAACATAAAACTCATCATGATAACCATTTTAAAAAAATATTTAATTTATTTATTTGTGAGAGCACAAGAGCAGGGTGAGGGGCAGAGGGATAAGCAGACTCCCCGCTGAGCAGGGAGCCCGATTTGGGGCTCGAACCCAGGATTCTGGGATCATGACCTGAGCTGAAAGCAGACTCTTAACCGACTGAGCCACTCAGACACGCCTATACTAACCATTTTTAAGTATATGATTCAGTGGCATTAACTACATTCACACTGTTGTATAACCATTACCACTATCAATTTCCAGAACTTTTTCATCATTACAAATAGAAACTCTGTACCCATTAAGCAATAACTCTGTATTCCTTCCTTCTTCTTCCCCCTGTCCAGTCCCTGGTAATCTCTAGTCTCCTTTTTGTTTCTGTGAATTTGCCTGTCCTAGAAACCATATTTAAGTGGAACCACAGAGTATTTGCCCTTTTTTGGTCTGACTTATTTCACTTAGCATAATGTTTTCAAGATTCATTCAAAATGCATTTCAAGGTTGTAGCATGTCAGAATTGCATTCTTTTTTTGGTTGAATAATACTCCATTGTATGTATAAACCACATTTGGTATATTCATTCATCTGTTGATGGACATTTGGATTATTCCCATGTTTTGGCTATTGAGCATAATAATGTTATTAAACATTGGTGTTACCAGTATCTGTTTGAGTCCCTGCTTTCAGTTCTTTGTAGTATATACCAAAAAGTGGAATTACCAGATCATACACTGATTTTAATAATTTTTGAGGAACCACTAAACTATTTTTCACTGCAGCTGCACCACTTTACATGCCCCCAGGAATGCATGAGGGGTCCAATTTGTCCATATCCTCACCAGTACTTGTCGTTTTCTCTTTTTTCATTTTTGTTAATTTATATATATATTTAAGATTTATTTATTTATTTTAGGTAGACATAGAGAGAGAGAGGGAGCATGAGTGGGGGGGGGGAGCAAAGGGAGAGGGATAGAGAATCTCAAGCTGACTCCAGGCTGAATGCAGAGCCCAACAGGGCTCTATCTCATGACCCTGAGATTACGACATGAGCAGAAACCAAGAGTCTAATGCTTAACCAACTGTGCCACCCAGATACCCCTAATTTATGCATATATATGCACATGTATATTTATATTTATTTTTTAAAAAAGATTTTATTTATTTACCTGAGAGAGAGAGTGCAGAGCGAGAGAGAGAGTAGGAGCAGAAGGAGAGAAAGAAGCAGGCTTCCTGCTGATCAGGGAGTGCCAAATGGCACCCATCCTCGTGCTCCTTAGATATATTTTTATAATAGTCTTCCTAATGGAGGTGAAGGGACATTTGATTTGGATTTGCATTTCCCTAATGACTAGTGATGTTGAGCATCATTCCATGTGCTTATGGATCATTTGTAGATCTTTTCTGGAGAAGTGTCAATCTTTTGTTTATTTTTTAATTTGGTTATTTGTTTTCTTATTCTTGAGTGTAGGAGTTCTTTATATATTCTTGATATTATTCTCTTCTCAGATATATGACTTGCAAAAGTATTTTCTCCTGTTTTGTGAGTTGCCTTTTTACTCTCTTGATAGTATCTTTCAATGCACACAAGTTTTAATTTTTGTGAAGTCCATTTTATCTATTTTTTTTTCTTTTGTGCCCTGTGTGTTTGGTATTATCCTTAAGAAACCATCACCAAGTTCGAGGTCATGAAAATTTTTTCCTATGTTCCCTTCTAACAGTTTTATAGTTTTAACTCTTAAATTTGGGTCTTTGATCCATTTTGCATTAATTTCTGTATATAAGGTAAGGGACCAGCTTCATTACTTTGCACGTGGATATCCAGTTTTCCCAGCACAATTTGTTGAAAAGATTGCCCTTTCCCAC
Source organism: Meles meles (assembly GCF_922984935.1). Lineage (NCBI taxonomy): Eukaryota > Metazoa > Chordata > Mammalia > Carnivora > Mustelidae > Meles > Meles meles. The sequence continues at coordinate 32,587,927 of NC_060084.1, read as the reverse complement.
ATTGAATGGTCTTGGTAGCCTTGTCATAAATCAATTGACCCCATATGGATTTATTTCTGGGCCCTTTATTCTATTCCATTGATCCATATGTCTATCCTATGCCAGTACCACACTGTTTTGATGTAAGTCTTCCAAATTTGTACTTTTGCAAGATTGTTTTGATGATCTGGGGTCCCAAATGAATTTTAAGGTAGGTTTTTCTCTTTCTGAAAAACAAAAAAACAAAAAACAAAAAACCAAACCAAAACAAAAAACCAACAAACCACAGTTGGTATTTTGATAGGGAGTGCTCAGATCTGTAGATTGCTTTGGGTAATATTGCCATCTTAAGGATATATCTTCCAATAATGAATCAATTTATTTAGCTCATCTTTATTTCAGCAATATCTTGTAGTTTTCAGTGTACAAATCTCTCATTCCTTTATTAAATTTACACCTAAGTATTTTATTTTTTTCAGTTGCTATTAAAATGAAATTTTAAAAAATTAATTTCCTTTTTTGGTTTGCTCATTGCTAATGTATCAGATATAGATGATTTTTGTGTGTTGATCTTATATTCTGCAACTTTGCTGAATTTATTACTTCTAACAGGTGTGTGTGTGTGTGTGTGTGTGTGTGTGTGTGTTCTTTAGAGTGGTCTACATTAAAAGATCATGTCATCTGTGAGTAAAGAGAATTTTCTTTCTTTCCAATTTGGATGTCCTTTAATTATTTTTCTTGCCTAATTGCTCTGCTTCTAGTACTATGTTGCAAAGGAGCGATAAAAGTGAAAAAGATAAAACAAAGGCATTTTGTCTTGTTCTCAATCTTAGGAGAAAAGCTTTCAATCTTTCACTATTGACTATGTTAGCTAAGGGTTTTTTGGAGACTTTATTGCACTGAAGAAGTTCTGTTCTATTCCTCATTTACAGATTGTTTTTACCAGGAAAGAAAGTTGGATTTTGCAAATGCCTTTCTTGTATCAATTGAGGTCAAGCTGCCAGCAAGGTAGGTTTCATTCTCTTGGATTGTAGGTGGCTACCTTCTCACTGTGTGCTCAACATGGTCTCTTCTTCTGTGTGCCATGTGGAGAGAGTAAGAGACAGAGGGAAGGGGACACAACTCCATTTCACAGCAGATTAGAAAATTTCAATTGTCTTACGTTTAAGTTTGCTAATTCTTTCATCTGCCTGATCAAATCTGTTATTGAATACTTCTAGTGAGCTTCTCACTTCAGCTCTAGAATTCCTATTAGATTCCTTTTTTATATTTTCTATCTTTTATTGATATTCTCCATTTGTTCATAATTTGTTCTTCTGGTTTCCTTTAGTTCTTTGTCCATGGTTTCATTCGGCTCATTGAGCTTATTTAAGACAGTTGATTTAAAGTCTTCATCAAGTAAATCTAATATCTGAGCTTCTTTGGGGATAGTTTCTGGCAATATTGTTTCATCTTATGAATGGGCCATACTTTCCTGTTTCTTTGTAAGGCTTGAAATTTTTTTTTTGTTACAAGTGGACGTTTTGAATATTATAATATGGTAACTCTCAAAATCAGATTCTCCCAGTTTGCTGTTGTTGATTTTTGAGGACTGCAGCCATCTATTTGTTAATGACTCTTCTGAAAAATTTTTTTTTACAAGACTGTATTCCTTGTTGTATATGGTCACAGAAGTCTCTGTTCCTTTATCTCAGAGGTTTGTCAGTGACCTGAGAGATTTTCTTAAGTGCCTGGAAACAAAAAGAAGAAAAATACTCTCCTACTCTTTGAAGATTGGTTCTAAGCTGGGGCACTCCTCTAATGCTAAGCCAGGCCCATACACATTTGCCTTGGCTTTCCCTTCCTCCTTGTGCAGACCCCAAAGATCAGCCTAAGGTAGAGGTCTGTGATCTTACTGGATATTTTCTGAGCATGTGTCTATCCCTGGGAATGCACATGGGATTGCACTCCAGATCCCCTGGTATATGTAGGAGTCCTTTGAAGCCCTTAATGCCCCAAGGGTCTTCCTCTTTAGTCCCTTCCTTCCCAGATTTACGGGTCTGTCAGCTACTTGCCTTGTCTAGCCTCCAAGGTAGTGGCAGGCAACTGGCTACCGGTAGTGTAATGCCTTCGACAGAGTCCTCATCAAAAGCCATTCCAGTCTAAGGGGGACAAAACAAAGTTCAGCCTCTGTGCTGGTCTCTCAAGGAACTGCCAGGCAAATCAAAGTGCATAACCACAGTTTTTTTGGGAACAAGATCTGCATTGGCCTCCAGCTCCAGCAGAACCCAGCAGGGATGCACGCTGCCACCCCCATGATTGCGACTGAGCTGGAGAATGGAGGATGATAGATAGGTAAGGAAAAAAGCTACACACGTTTTGAAATTTAGTAGCCTATCTCTTCATTAAGAACTTCCCTAGTTGTTGTAAATTTTTCTTTTTTGAGATTCTAGTACTCCAAAAGAATTGATTTTATTAGTTTTTGCCAGTTTAATTGTTGCTTCTTGGATCAATTCTTGGAGCTCCTTACTCCTCCATTTCTATGCCATCACTCAACCTCTCCCAGTTTAAAAAAAATTTTTTTTATTATGGAAAAATTTAAGCAGACACAAAATTGAAGAGGGCCCTAGGAATTCATGGTCTTATAAATGGTCTTAAAAATGGTCAACTCATGGCCATTCTCGTCTCATCTGCCGCCAACTATTGATCAAAGGCTTAGGGCTGTGCTCAGAGTCGTGCATTGTCTTGTTTTCGCCATAGCTCTGTGAAGTAGTTACTAATATCTCCATACCACACAGATGAAGAGATTGAAACTGGGGGATTTCATTTTCCCAAGATCACTTCCTGAACTAGGACTGGAACTGGGATCAGAATCATGGCTCCAACTAATTCCCTAGTCGCTTTTCCATGGAAGCCCATTGGAAGTTGACAGCACCCTAAGAGGCAGGTGTGAGGGACATGGCTAATGCTCATTCCAATCCGCTTCTTATCTGCTTCTCGGTAGGCAGCACTGTTTGTGCATTTAGGCAGGTTCCCATGGCAATGAAATATAGGCAGGAGTGACACGTGTCATTATTGGGCTGAAGAATTTAATTGCTGGTGCCTCACCCTCTAGGCTTCTCTTTACTTGCTGCAGGGAACTGCGAAGCCTTGTTCTGAGGTGTCCATTCCAGGTTATAGACTGAGGATCCTCGGGTACCTGGGGTCCTTGAGGAATGACTACGATAGGAGAGCGCAGGTCTTCACCAACCTTTGTTGTACACATAACATGGGCAAGAAATACACCTTTGTTGTGGCAAACTGCCAACATCTGGGGCTTATTTGTCACTACAGCATCACCTCGCCTGTCCTGACAAGTCAAGTCAGGTTGTGCTATCAGCCCGTATGGAAACTAAGCCCTGGCAGCTTGCCCAATGTCCAACAACTAATGTAGTTTTAGAAATCGGGATGGAACCCACGTCCCGGATCCCTTGCAGAGACTCTCACCTACTGACTTCTGGTGGCGTGTGTAGCTCTCTGAAAGGGGCTGACTGAACATCACACCAGCAGGATCCTTTTTCTCAGAGTACCTCTTTCATGCCATGGGTCTTGGGCCTGAAATCCTACATTTTTAAAACATTGTTTCCATTTGTTGCGGATATGGGTTGTTAGTGTGTGGATGCAGCCTAATTTAGAGACCTCACCAATCTTTGCCATGGTTTTAGAAGATGTGGCTTTTCTGGCAATGTTTGGGGAGAACAGGGAGCACGTGAACGGCCCAGAGTTTCTGTGCATGGCTTTAGGGAGGAGGTCCAAGTTCGAGTCCCACTTACTCTCTGTGACCTCAGGGAAGTCAATTAATCTCCAGAAGGCTTCATCTTTCTCAGATGTGAAATGAGGCTGGTGAGAAAGAGGTTGTATTAAATTAGTTAAACCGTATACGACACAGTTCATGACTGAAACAGAATAGTAAAGTCGCGACAAACAGGCACTATTCCCAGGGAAAGACTGGAAGTTTTGGTGTCAGGCTGTTGGTTCTGTAGGTGGCTTAAGAGCAACATCATGTTTCAGGATGATCTGCTGGAGATCTTGGATGGTGTAGACTGGGGAGGAGGGCAGAAGAAGGGGGCCAGTTGGAAGGCAGTCGAAATAATGGGAGCGGGAGAAGAGGCAGGTTGAGGACAGTGAGTGATTGGAAAGGACAGTCGTGAGACCATGGGGGAAGGGAGAGCTGGGTAGTCGTGACAATTGCTACGACTCCCCTCAGCATGTACCCAGCCACCTGTACTGACCGACAGGACAGCCCGGGCCGTGTCCTGAGTTCTGCGTATCTATCTGGGGCCTCCAGACACACTGCTGGGCTGAGTTGGTGGGGCAGCTCTTTTCAGCTGCCTCAATGCTGACGCTTGCAACTTACCAGTCGTTACTTTGCACGTTAACCCTGCCTCAGGCCACCTCCTCTCCTTGAGAGCCCAGAAAGGAAAACTTTCCGGGACCATCCCAGATGCCAAGGGCAAAAGGAGCGTGCAGCCGCAGCCATGCTGGGAGCTGGCTCTTCGCTTTAAAGCGAGGCCCCAGGCTTCAGACTCCCTGGCCCTGGGCACGGCCAGGGGCCCCCCTCCTGCTTCCCGGGGAATCAGACCCACTTGGTCTTTTTTTCCAAGTCAGCTGAAAAGTTTTTAATCTCTTTGCAAAGTGTCAAGTATCTTCGAGGGCCCCGAAAGGTGATTTTCTAAAAGCAGATCAAACAGCTCTGACATTTGCTGCCAAGCCATTTTAAGTCCTACGACAGGCTTGCCGCTGGCCTCGGCGGCTCGACTGGCTGCAGATAAAGGAGGAAGCGGGATCTCTCGTCACAGACACGAGGAGCCGGCTTGTGGGAGCCCCACCCTGGAGAGAAGCAGATTCCGTAGAAGTTAATCTGCTGCTTTGTCTTGGCCAACAATTTATTCTTTCATGAAAGCCAGGCTCTGCACCCCCCCCCCCCCATTGAATTCTGCACACACATTTTTTTAATTTGCTGGAATTTGCGAAAACACATCAGCGGCCCTGCTGCTTTCGGGTTTTCATGTTTAGCAAAATAATCCCACGGCACAGCCTTCAAAGGGGCTCTCAGCATCCTGTGCTGCCCAGTTCTATTTTGGCTTTCCAAAGAGGGAGCCGAACGGTGTTTGGAGTCCCGTGAGGAGCACGGGACCCCAGGGTCGCCTGTCTGCTGTGCCGCGAGGGGCTGACAGCCAGGACCATCCAGGACGTGCTTGCCAACTCACATCCCTGCCAGGGTCAGGCAAATAAAGGAGAGGGCCATGGGGAGCTGGGGGCAGGGCAGACTCACCTTTCCTCTTTAACCTGGGACGTCATCCAACTGCATGTCCTTGTTGCACAGACAGGGAGACTGAGGTCCATCATTCAGAGAGGTCACTCATCCGCCTTCTCTGCCCGGAGCCTCTTTCTCCTGAGACTTAAGAATATTAGTCCCCAAGAGACGAGACTTAAGGGGTGACCTGCGTGTTAAGAGAGGGAGACCACAGCATGTTTACAATTCAGAGAAAAGCCTCTCTTCCATGGTGGGATTTCAGACAAAGGAGCAGGGTGGTGGGGTGAGCACTTTCCAGAAGTCTCTCCAACTCTAGGTGATTTTCCATTCTACCGTGTCCCGAGTGGTTCCTGGGGTAGGCCTCCCCCTGGCAATATTTGGCAGAGGTTCCTGCTCTCCCACAAACTTGCTGGAGGCACAAACTGGGGCCCAGGAGAAGCTGGGGCTCACACCTACAGGCCTAGCATGAAACCCCAAGGTGCCTCTGGCTCTGGCTGGCACAGAAGGCAGGGCCCCCCTCCCCCAGTGCTCAGAAAAAGAAATCCGGGCCACCAGTATTCTTCCAGGATCGGCTCTGGGGGCTCAGCCAGAGCAGAAGCCGTTCGCTGCGAGGAAGGAGTGGCCTTCTCACCTCTTTGTCCTGCCAGCACCGTCAGCGAGACGTCTCTCTTGCCCCGCGCTCCCGGCCATGTCCTCGTCCTGCCCCCGCACCGCCTCATGTAAAGCCTGGCCCTTTGTGATTTCATTTGGCTTTTATTGGCTCAAGCTGGATGTTGGAGAGGAAGCCAGATGTGGGGCCGTGGGAGCACTTGAAAGACCAGGTAATTAGCAGCATCTGCCTCCGACTTCTTATCTTGACAGGCGGACACACAGGGCGGTGACCCGGGAGCCGGGACGCAGTTGCCTTCTCCACATTAAACGAGGCAGAGGCCAAAGGGGAGCCTTCGTCGGCCTGGAATGCCGCCATCTGTGTGTGTGCGTGGGTGCGCACGTGTGCGGGCACACATGTGTGCATGCACGTGTGCAAACATGTGAGTGTGAGCGTCTTGAGAATCATCCCTGCCACCCGTTGCTCTCTTGCCTCCAGGTCCGAGAAGAGCCATCTGCCAGTCTCTAAACACCTGGGGGTAGAATTCGCATCATTTGTAAGTTGGGGAATAATTTACATACGATGAAAGGTATAGATTTTAAGTACACAGTTGGATGAGTTTTCACCAACGAGCAAAATTCATGTAATCCATACGCTAACGAAGATGAAGATGTAAAACGTTCTCATCGCCCCAGAAAGTTCTTTCTGCTCCTTTCCAGTGAATTCTCCTCCAACCCGCACACGGGCAACCACAGTTCTGATTTCTATCATCACGGATTTAGCTTTTTCCTGCTCTTAAATATCATGTAAACGGCATCATGGAATATAAACGTAGACTTAACAGTTTTTTAGTATTTGGCTTCTTTTGCTCACCATCAAGGTTTTGAAAGTCATCCATGCTGGGATATGGACCTGTGGCTCATTCTTTTCTAATGCTGAGAATGATGCCAACTGGGTGAGTGTAGCACAATCTGTTTGTTCATTCTCAAGTTGAGAGATGTTTGGCCAGTTTCTGGCTTTTGGCTACCATGACCGAAGAAACATCGTAAGTTGCCGTAAATTGAATGGCTTAAAATGATGCAGATCTATTATCTCACAGTTTCTGTGCATCAGGTGTCCAGGCACGGGCTGGGGGGCCCCTCTGTTCGGGGTCTCACCAGGCTGAAAGCAAGGTGTCCGCCAGGGCTGGGTCTCCTACGAACCGGGGGGGTCCTCTACTGAGTTTATACAACTGTTGGTGGTTGTAGGACTGAAGTCCTCAGCTCCCAGAGCACACCTGCTTTCCCTGCCGTGTGGCCTTGTGCACAATACGGCAGTTTGTTTCTTCAAGGCCAACAGGGATATGCTTACTGCTGCTTCAGATCTCTTTGACGTCTTCCATCTCCGACCTCTCGGCCTTCTTTTATTATTATTTTTTTTTTAGGAAGCAAAATTTTTATTTCTTATTTTTTATAAACATATAATGCATTTTTATCCCCAGGGCTGCAGGTCTGTGAATCGCCAGGTTTACACACTTCACAGCACTCACCATAGCACATACCCTCTCCAATGTCCATAACCCCCCTCCTCCTCTCCCAACCCCTCCTCCCCCCAACAACCCCCAGTTTGTTTTGTGCGATTAAGAGTCACTTATGGTTTGTTTCCCTCCCAATCCCATCTTGTTTCATTTATTCTTCTCCTATCCCCCTAACCCCCCATGTTGCATCTCCACGTCCTCATATCAGGGAGATCATATGATAGTTGTCTTTCTCCGATTGACTTATTTCACTAAGCATGATACCCTCTAGTTCCATCCACGTCTTCACAAATGGCAAGATTTCATTTCTTTTGATGGCTGCATAGTATTCCATTGTGTATATATACCACATCTTCTTTATCCATTCATCTGTTGATGGACATCTAGGTTCTTTCCATAGTTTGGCTATTGTTGACATTGCTGCTATAAACATTCGGGTGCACATGCCCCTTCGGATCACTACATTTGTATCTTTAGGGTAAATACCCAGTAGTGCAATTGCTGGGTCATAGGGTAGTTCTATTTTCAACATTTTGAGGAACCTCCATGCTGTTTTCCAGAGTGGTTGCACCAGCTTGCATTCCCACCAACAGTGGAGGAGGGTTCCCCTTTCTCCGCATCCTCGCCAGCATCTGTCATTTCCTGACTTGTTAATTTTAGCCATTCTGACTGGTGTGAGGTGGTATCTCATTGTGGTTTTGATTTGTATTTCCCTGATGTCTCGGCCTTCTTTTAAAGGGCTCACCTAATGAGTCAATCAGGTTAATCTCTAGGAAAATATCCTCTTTGATTAATTTAAAGTTAGTCGAATAGGGAGGGACACCTGAAAAACACCTTCACCCTTGCCACATCAGGTAACGCAAGCACAGGAGTGATATCCCATCGTATTCGCCCCCAGGGCACGTATGCGATGAGACTCTTGGAGGCCATCTTGGAATTGTGTCTACCACAGGAAACTAGGAACATTCTGGAGTTTTTTTTGTTACTCAAGTGTGCGTCTTTAAAAGATGAGGACATTTTCTATTGAGCTAAAATAACATTATCCCGCTTAATGAAGAAAATCATTATTTCTAAGTATCACCTGATACCTGGTCCATACTTAGTGAGGAAATCCATTGTCTTAGCGATGTGTCGTAGCAGAAGAAGCAGAAGATCATCCAGGACCTTACTGGGTGTGGGGGCACCTGTCCCTTTGCTTGCCTTCCATCTTGCACAGTGGCCTTTGTCATGGCGGGCTGATGAGGGTGGCTCACTCATCTGGCGGATGATTTGTAGTGCTCTTCCTTTTGTCACCATTCAGTTTGTTCCTTAATTCCTTTTCCATCCTGTGAACTGGAAGTCCAGTCTGCACTTTGATGGACCCTGTAAACATCTTCTGGTTGGATCAGGCCCATGGGATAGCTGAGAGCCTCAAATGGTATCGCCAGGCAGACACAAGATTGCTGGTCATCCCACTGTTTCTTTCTTTTTTTCCCCCCACTATTTCTCATGCAAGACTGACTCTGGGGTCAGGGTGGGGACAGCCTCACCCCTCTGGTTCCACTTTTTTTTGTTCCTGGGCCCAAGGGAAGTCTGTAGGGTCTCATTTTGTACATTCTGAAACACCCAGTTATGCATTGACAATTTGCCTAATGGTTTTAACTTGTCAACTGATAATCCTTACATCAATCTGTGATGGCATGAGGGGCCAAGAGTGGACTTTGGACCCAGCACTTGCACTCTGCAAAGCTAGGGTTTGGTCTGAAATCAGCAAGGTCCCCATGGAGGGCCCCATCTCATGTAGACCCTTGCAGGGACTTGGGGCAGAGGTGGCCTGAGATGAGAGGGATCGGAGACCCCATCCTGTGGCAGCCTGCACGCAAGTCAGGCTTCAAGCCTCGCTTCACTGAAAACGCCAGGAGACCAGACAGTGTCACCGCTGAGTCCCGGGCCCTGGGGCATGCAGTGGAGCTCCCAAAGTGTTCTGGACAAATGAGTGTATGAATGCATGGTACATGCATGATTGAATATTCATCTAGCCCAAACACGGGGCTCCTGAACTTCCTGAATTCTGCACTGGCTTTTGTTCTCCAGTCATTTCTCAGACCAGAGGCCATTCAGGAGGCCCGGCCAGGCACCAGGAGACCTCTTAATGGGACTCCGACTGGTACCTCCTCCCACAGGGAACCCAACTTGTTGGGCTGATGCCCCTCTTCCACCCACCCTTCCAGTGAGCTTGGGCTTTGCTGGAGGTTATAGCTCTCTGATGCAGAGCTCTGCCTGCCCGCTGGATTGGATTTCCCCACAGCCTATCTGGTTCCCTGAACCCCATCACCAAGAGCCAGTCGGGCTAAGCTACAGCTGGAGATATGGCCAGACGACCCTGGCAGCATCACACACCTGTAAGGTGCCCATCAGATAACAACACAAGGAGGACTCAGGCAAGTTTGGGTGGGGGTGCACGTCCTCCCCAGACACTCCTCTCTCCACCCTGGCCTCCCTCCTGGAAAATGGCTCAGCATCTGGGCTCCGGCTCCGGGCCAGCTGCCCCTCCTGCAGAGAAATCTGCCTTTAATTTAGAAGTTCTATTTCTTTCTCCGTGGAAAAGTCTTTGTGGTACCAATTAAAGAACTCTTTTATCCCCTCCCGTTTGAGGAGTGAGGAATTTGGGGACTGTCTAGGAAGGGCTCCTTTCCACGCTAATTCCCAAGGCAGAGTGACTTTCCCTGGGGAAGAACACCTGGCAGGAGGCTCTGGGAGAGTCCTCCCTGAAGACTTGGCGATTGATGGGTACAGAAAGCTTGCTCTGGGCCGGGCACTGGTGAGGCTGCATGGGCTGCCTTGCCATGTCTTCCCATCCACAGGAAGGCCCATTGTCATTTACAGTTTACGGAGCAGGGAACAGAGGCTTGGAAAGGTCACTGTCTTGCTCAGGACCAATCAGGTAATTGATGGTAGAGCCCAGATTGTCCTGATTCCAGGGTCATGGCCCAGAGTGGTTCATTACGTTGACAGCATAAGTTATTTGATGCTTTTATTAGAGGACATTGGATCCAGAAAAATGGACACCTGAGTCACATTTTGTACAATTTAGAAGTTATCCTTCTCTGTGGAGTCTCCAGTGTGTCTGCAAAGTCCCCCACATCAGGGCGACAGCTCCTAGAAAGAACCAAGGTGTGTGTGTGTGTGTGTGTGTGTGTGTGTGTGTGTGTAAGGCTCTGCCTGATCTCCTTTCAGGCTTCCCAGCCTCCTGTGCTTTGGTCTTGAAACATTTGCCGGGCTTGGATGCTCCTGGGTCTAGGATTCTAGGGAGGATTCCACCGGAAGGATTCCTTCTCTCCTGATCCCTCAGTGAACACAGCACACCTTCATGTTTTTCAGAATGCTGATCATACCGTATCACATTTTTAAACAGATTTATTTATTTATTTGTGAGTGAGGATGGAGGGAGAGGGAGAATCTAAAGCAGACTCCCCACTGAGTGCAGAGCCTGATGCAGGGCTCGATCTCACAACCATGAGATCATGATCTGAGCTGAAACCAAGAGTTGAGCTTTTAACTGACTGAGCCACCCAGGTACCCCCGTTTGCCTTTTTTAAAGCTTGGCAAAAGTTTAATACAGAAAGCTATAGTAGATCATGCAATATGTATGCTCACCACCCAGTACTAACATAAGACAAAATTTTGTCATCTCTGCTTCAAGTTAAAAATAAAACAACTAAAAGATAAAATATATCAGTTAAAACATTAAAGTCGTTTCTGAATCCTTTCCATTCATTCTCTTCCGCTCCTCCACACAAGCTGCCACTATGATAAATTTGGGGAGCCAAATTTGTGTTTTACTATCTTTACGGCAGTTTTGTGCAGCCATAAATTGCATAAAATATTGTTTCTTATGGATAACTTTTTTTTACATGTTCCTATCCTTCAGTTTCATATTTGTTGTCCACACAAGGTCGTATTTGAAGCACCATTGTTGCTCTGCCTTATTCTAGTTCATTCCTTTTAAAAGCTGTATGGAATTTCATTTATGAATGAATCAGAGAGCATAAATTTTCCTCATGGAATCCTTTTGGCTTGGTTTTGCAGGAAGTGGACTTGGAGACAGAGATCTGTGAGCAGCAAGCGTGCTGGGAAGTGTTGTCAGGAAGACCATGTGTCGGGAGCGAGGGAAGCAGAACTGAGCAGAGAGAGAGGTGGGAGCTGTGATATGGTTGGCACAGAGCCCTCAGCTGATCCCCACAGGGAACGTTGGAATGGGGTGAGGCTTTCAGAGTTGTCCTCCATCAAGACAAGTTTTCAGGAATTTGTGTCTCCTTGTTGTCCAGTCACTGGATGAAGGTTGCCTCCAGGAAAGGAACTATGACACTGGGTAAGACAGCTCTGTTTGTTGAGAGAAGACTCATGTGGGGACCATCTGCAGCCAACACTTCTGGTAGTTGGGGAAAGGAGGGGTGCCTCTGTCCTCAGGGGGATCGGGGCAGCTCACCTCAGCATCCAGTGTAGTCTGGCTCTTGTGGGCTTAGACCCACCTGCTTCATGCAGTAAATTCACTGCCTCTGGGAACAGGTCCTCCAGGATTCTGGCTGGTGTCTTTTCTCATGATAATGATAAAAGGGAAGTGAGTGGGGCAAACTGTAGTCCCTGCCACCATGGCTGGGTATGGAGGCTATACCAGGATCGCATCCTCTCCCATTTCTGCTGTCATTTGTGCTCATTTCATATCCATTCTATGTTCGTCTCATCCTCTGTTAGCACCTCTGCTGGTCTGGGTGGATTTCCCGCTGGCGTGACCTTGTCTCTCATCATTGAGGATCTGTACCCTTGGTCATCCTATTCTTCCCAGGCCATAATTACTGTCTGTGTCCACCTGCTTTCTGAATTGGGAAATATTAAGGGGCACTCTGTTGATTACCTGGTTTCCTAATGTATCTTTCTCTACTCTCATTATATAATGGCAACCCTACATTCTTCTGCTAATAGTGAAATTATACTTGCCAATACAGTGACTTATCTCCTTGTCTGTTGGCCTCTTGGCATGAGGAAACCAAAGTAACCAGGTGATGGCTATAATTTTAAGTTCAGTGGGATCTTTACTGTGTCCCCTGGTGAGAGCATGTCCCCTCTGGAAATCAGAACTTCTACGTCCACAAGGTCTAAAGTTGAGGACATGAGAAACTCAAATTCCCCAGTTAGGTTATGGTAAATTGTGGTAATTGAGCAGCTCCTACTTCTTTCTGGAGTTCCTGGACTCATCTACTTTATTGAAAATGCCATGCACAGTGATCATCACTTTGGAGTTTATTTCCATTCTGAAGGATGTACCTTCCTCTCCAAGCCAGCATGTTGGCTACACCTTTCAGGCCAGTGGCTTCTGAGTGGTATGGTTTGTGATAGGGATCCTGTGGTCATTTGCCCACCACTATACCTCCTTTGCTGGAAAGTGGGTTTCTTGATTTGCTGTTAAGTGGGTTTCTTGATCTAAGTGGGTCAACTGCTGTCAACCCAGATCCCATGTAGTAGATCAGACCACTCTGCTGATCCCAGGACAGTGGTGTTGACTGGACCCTGCAAGCAGGAAAGGCAAATCCATATGCAGAATATGTGTTGATTTCAGTCCAGAAGATCTGCTGTCTCTTTCAGGAGGCGGGGGTCCAGTGTAAGCAACTTGTCACCAAGTGACTGGTTGTTCTCTTTAAGCAATAGGGTCATATTGAGGGCTCAGTGTGGATCTCTGTTGTTGGCTGAATGGACATTTGCTGCAGCGATAGCTAGATCCACTTTGGTGAATGGCAGCTCATGATTTTGGCATATAAGTAGCCTCTGTTCCTGCCCCTATGGCTACTTCATTCATGGGCCCATCTGACCACCATTGAGGTGGCCAACTACAGGGACCGGTTAACATTGGCTGGCCAAGCTGTTCTGTCTTCTTGGTCATTCAGTGCCTCCTCCATGGTGGTTACTCTCCGATGGGACTTAACACAAGCCACATGGATCTTTATAGTTCACACTCTCACGTGTCTATCATGTTCCTCTTCCCTAGACCTCCTTGACACCAATCTTCTGCTTTTTCTCCTTCCAGGTCTCTGACCAAACAGCCGAGCCACTTGCCACTGCCTAGGGACCCAGGTAGAGTCTAACCTTGGGCTACTTCTTTTCCAGCACCAATGGAATGATCAGACATGTCTCCCTGTCAAAGCTCTGCCTTGGGGAAGACTTTTACTCCCCACTTCCAAGGTGGTAGAATAACAACAGATCATCTTTGGCTTGGACCACATATAGAAATGACCTGTCTGTGAATCAGACTTCGGCTTTTTCCTTCTCCATCAGCTGGTCAAAAGTTTCCCCCAACCCAGAGGCCATTGGTGTGAGCTGAAAGTGAGGAACCAGTTGTGGATGACATGGCAGTGTAGGCTCCCCAATCATGCAGCTTCCTTATACCTTCAGGACTTGCTTTTCCTGATCTGAGATATCCTCCTTCCAAGGTATGGTCAACTGCTGTTGGGCCCAGGCAACATGTTGACTTAGCAGGTCTGATGGAACTCAGCTGTGTAGTAATTTGAGGTTCAAGGTCAAATGGTTTGTCTCTCACCAAGCTCAGTAGCACTTTGGGGCTATTTTATAAAAGGTCTATGTTTTTAAAAAATATTTTATTTATTTATTTGACAGAGATCACAAGTAGGCAGAGAGGCAGGCAGAGAGAGAGAGAGGAGGAAGCAGGCTCCCCGCGGAGCAGAGAGCCTGATGCGAGGCTCGATCCCAGGACCCTGAGATCATGACCTGAGCTGAAGGCAGAGGCTTAACCTGCTGAACCACCCAGGCACCCCAAAAGGTGTATATTTTTGTTTAAAAAAAAGGTATGTATTTTATAAAAGGTGTATACTTTTCTGTTGCAATGGTACATTTTTGCTCTTCTGTTGCAGCTTGCCATGAACTCTACATGGCATCTTTTTTTCCATCACAATTACCTCTAACACCATAGGGTCTGCTGGGTCATATGACCCAAGTAGCTGAGTTGCTTACACGATAGTCTAGATCTGCTACAGAGTATTTTCCTGCTCTAAGTCCCACTTGAGACAGCAGCCTTACATATCATGTAGTATGTGGATTGGAGGAATATTTCTAGGTATGGTGTGTGCTGCCTCTAGAACCTAAAAAGTCCTATCAGACATTATCTTTTGTGGTAGGAGGTACAGATTGGAATAATTTGCTTTTTTTTTTTTTTAAACTTTGGAGGGGATATCCCAGACCGCTGGACTCAAAAATGTCCCTGACATGGCAGCATCCTGAATTTACAATAGGATTTGTACCTTACTCTCATACATATATCTTACAAAAGCCTCCAAGATAGGTGCCACTGCTTGCTCATCCAATTAGCATGATGTCATGGATATAGTAGATCATTGTGATTTCCTGCGGGATGTCCAGCCAGTCTCTTTGGACCGTATTATGATAGACAGCAGGAGAGTTAACTTAGCCCTGGGAAGGCTGAAAATGCATATGATTGCTCTTCTTCCAAGAGTGGGAAATCTTTCTGATCCTTTTCCTGAAAGGAATGGAAAAGAATGCATTTGCCAGATCAAAGGCTGCACGCAATGCACTTGGGGCTGTGTTTAGCAAAGACGGTGCACCATTGGGCAGCTGCAAGTGAGGCCACTACTTGCTTGAGTTTACAAGTGCTCACCGTCACCTTCCAGAACCTGTTATTTAGGAGTCAGATGAATGAATTAAATGGGAATAGGATGGAGACCATACGTCCTTTCTATTTTAAGGGTGGCACTGATCTCTGCCATTCTCCCTGGGATGCGATATTGTTTTTGACTTACTATCCTTGGCTAGAATGGGAAGGTGGTATCAGGGGTTTCTCACTTGGCCTCTACCATGGTGATAGTCCTTATTATAGACCAAGGAGCCCATTAGAGGTTGTAATCATTGTAATGAAAAGCAACAACCATGTATGTCTCTTCCTATCATATATTTGTTGTTGGAAGAATGACAATGGTTGGGTCTGGGTCTCAGTGAACCCACTGTGAATCAGATGTGAATCAAGACAGGGTATCACTTATATCCTGGTCCCTATATGTCCTTCTTTAAAGGTTGGGGGCATGATACCACTTCAGTTCCTTGAGTATCAATGTCAGTTCAGATCCTATATTTGAAAGTCACTGCAATGTAAGAGGATTTTCTTTCTCAAGTATAGGGTTGTCTATGTCAATAACTGTAGATGCCTTTGGAGAAAAGCTGGGGGGATTATGACCATATATACCTGCCATGGTATGGCAGGACTCTTTCTCATGGTAACCTGGCTTCTCCTTCAGTCAGTAGTTTCTGGCTCTGAGAACCGGTCCAGCTCCAGAAATTGGCCGAGGAACAGTGACTTTATTAGGCTGCAACATGTCTACTCTTGGCCTTCTGGTAATCTATCCTTGATTTCTTTTGGTTGTGCCGATTGTGCATTGACTGTTAGTTGCTCATCTATCTTCCCCCTGGGAATATCTTATTCTGTTAATAATTTCCTTAACTTTCTTTGGATCATGCTCTCCCGGTTGCCCCTGCAGTTTTGCTTTTCATTACAATGATTGTAATTCTGATCATCCCCATTATGAGCAGGGAGTCATTTCTATAACAACATCTCCTACCCCCGCCTGGTCTCCATAGATGTGTCACTGGTGAGTATCTTAGTGATGCTGGGGTCACCACACTACATTATTCCTTATTTGGTTGGTAAATGTAGTGCCCTCTGGGCTCTTCATGGAGCATGGAACATGGAACATGGAGCATGGTGGGTATTTTGCCTTTACATGGTGTATCCACTCAAGCATGACAGCGTTGACGAGTGTTCCTTCCTCTACCATTTGCTGCAACAGCTCTGGCATGTGTCTTTTATTTTGTAAGTGAAAGAGACACTTTCCACACCTTTCTCCAAGCTTATAAGATCCATTCTAGTAAGACATTAGTGCCATCTCCAAGGTTCCTTGCCTGGGTGTTCAATTTGATCACAGAAGAGCACTCTCATATCAATTCACCCTCCTTTATCTAACTTTATAGTCCACCCTCCTCCATTCAGAAACCTCAGGATCTAATTCCATGATGTTCTCCTGGCTCCTGCAAGTGGGATGGACAAGACCCTGCAGCACCTTCAGGGTATAGTCCTTTCCCCTTCCTCAGTACACCTAGCAGCCAGGCCCAGCTGTGATTTGATCCTAGTTTTTGGTGATGGCCAGGGGAGGGGAGGGGTCAATCCTATCTTACAAGATCAGGGCCTCTGCACCATCTTTAAGCAAAGGGAAGCATCCTTAAAAGGGAGGAGGGGCCACGTCTGTGGGGCCAGAGGGTTCAGGAAGATCTAGGGTTTCAAGATTCTTGAGCACCCTGACCCCATCAGAAGCACCAAGGTCCCACTCCTAACCAACTGGGCTGCTAATTTTGGCATAAGCAAATTTGTCAGAGTCAGTTGGGGAGTTCACTTTCCTTGGAGTGCTGTTATGCTTATGAGAAGTCCTGGGCTCGATTCTGGGTTTTTCATGCCCTCTTGCTACAGGAGTTGAGACCTCACCATAAGCCGGTGATTAAAATTTCCCTTCAGCTTTTCACTGTCTTTCTCTGGTGCATTTATTGCACTCAGTGAGAGACATTGAGTCTCCCTCAAATGCCTGAGAGGTTGCAGCAACCAGTGCGTTCCCTTCTGCCAGTTTCCTACCCTGGCTCACGCTCTGTGAGAATGTTAACACTTCCCCACGCCAGGTGTGTGTGTACTCCAACTGTCCCCAGTGATGGGTCCTCATTGCCATCCAGCCAAGTAGGGTGATCCAGCTCTAAAATCCCAATTTGGAGTGCCTGTTCTTGGACCACCTCTGTTACAAGTAGGTTTCCGGAGAAACAGACTCAGACGGGAGATTTGCATGCCCGTGGCTCTGGGGAGTGCTCTCAGGACTGGTAAGTGTGAGGAGCTGTGGGAAGCAGGCTGAGGTGGAAGAGAAGGTGGGCGGCAGTACGGATACATCACAAGCCCCAAAGGATCTTACGCCGAGGGCTGGCTGGAGCTGGGGAAGCCCTACGGATTTGTGCTGAGCTGAGACAATGGGACTGGGTGTCTTCACTCCTGCACGGATCTCTCATTGGAGGTAGGTTTCCTCAGGGAGGGCATATAAACTTGGGCAAGGCAGCTCCCTTAGACTGAAACCCATTCTCAGAGAAGAACTCAGCTATGAACCATTAGCACCCAACCCTCCCAGGAAATGGGACACCTCCTTCCATAAGGAGTGTCTCCTTAAGGAAGGGGGTCCAGGCAGCACACCACAGCACTTGCTACGGAGAAGTATGGTTTCTATTTCCCCCTTTACGACAGCACTGTAATGAACATCTCTGTGGTCTCTGTCCCGTGCAAGGTATGAGCAATACTTCTCTGCCTGTTTCACCTCATTCAGCATGAACAGAGTATGATAATGTGCCCATCATGTCGGAATAAACAAGACAGAGTTGAGAGCTCTGGAGGAGCCTGATTGTGTTACCGTGGGCAGGGAGCTCAGACTGCCTCAGTTAGCTTCTCCCCTGTGATTGCTCCCAGACCAGAAAGGATCAACATTTCCATCCTACACAAAAGGGCTGGAACTCTCTATCTGGTACATACGTACCTGGATGGGGACCCACCGGGGGTCGGGTATGTACATCGCCAAACTTTCTACATTGTAGCATTTGTTTTACAAAACAAATTTTGGCCATTTTCCCACATTTGGACTTCAACATTGTGCTTAAGCTGATGGGTATGAAAGAGTGTCTCATCACCACTTTCCCTCCCCCGCTCACCAGCGTGGCTGTGCATCTCTTCACCTATTGCTTGGCCATTTGCTTCCCTCTGCTGTGACTTGCCCACTCGTGTCCATCGCCCCTGGTCCTGCTGGATCTTTGGTCTTTTCTTTATGGATGTGGGTGGGGCGGGGGTCATTGCTTCGTTCTCTGGCTGACTCTTGTCACAGCCCCCCAACCAAGAGAGTCTCTGATGCGCTACAACTTTACATCTGGGGAGGGACATCTGGTCACCTGAGAGGGTTCAAGTCACATGCTTGCCCCTTCACAGCCAGGGAGTCGAAGAAAGCCAGCCCCTGACATTTCCAGCTGCCGCTTCTGCAGTTGAAGGTGGGGTCAGCTTGTCACCAAGTCCTGGGAGGTGAGGTGTTCCTCAGAAAGGTGCAGATTTGGGAAGCCCTCCTTCAAGAACGGCAGATAATTATCCCAGTGTTAGCAGGTTAGCAGTTACCGCAAGGTTATGGAGACTTACGGAAACGCGTGCAGCAGGTGCTCATCAGCGACTGTGGGGATGCCAAATAAAGTGCATTTGCATCGTGTGGCATGTAACTCCTGCAAATGCTCCACTCCCTCTCAGCTCCATGTTCCTTGTTTGCAGGAGAGAAAGCTAACAGTTCATCTGGACCAGGTGGGTTTGTCCCCCCAGTGACGACACTGCTCCCAGGGGGAGAACAGGAAGATGTGGGGCTTCGTGTCTGCTGTTCCCTTTGTGGAGCTCAGTGCCTCTCCCACTGCCCTGAAGGCTTTTAAAGACAGGCATTTTCATATACCCCAGACTCCCGACCGCATCTGAGCCCATCATCTGATGCTCAGCCAACCGCACAGTGATCTGTGGTCAAGTTGGTGGGAAAAACCAGTCTGTGCTGGATGCGTTAATAGTCTGAGCTATCCTGTACTTTGAGAGATTTAGAAGATTTTCTTTCCTTTTCTCGTCCTTTCCTTTCCTTTTTCTCTCTTTCTTTCTCTCTCTCTCTTTTCTTTTTTTCTTTCTCTCTTTCTTTCTTTCTTTTCTCCCTCCCTCCCTTCCTTCCTTTCTCTCTCTGTCTCTTTCTTTTTTTGGAGAAAGAGTGAGAGGGAGCAGGGGAAGAGGGGCAGAAGGAGAGAGAGAATCTCAAGCAGACTCCGAACCTGGCGCAGAGCCCAACTTGGGGCTTGATGTCATGACCCTGAGACCATGACCTGAGCAGAAATCAAGAGTTGGGATGCGTCACCGACTAAGCCACCAGGAGTCCCTAGGCAATTTTCAAGGTTGATCATCGACACTCTGGAATTTACCTTTTGCCTGAAGACTTCGGAATCGACTTACTTTCAAAAGACAACCCCTGAAAACAAGTGGAGATCTCATCTCAGGTGCTATGTCGGATGGACGGATGACCACAGTCCGGAGGACTGTTAAGCAAGCCATGTCTGCCAGGAGGGCTGGAGCGGGGAGTGGGTGGCGGGGGCTGGGGATCTCTGAGAAGCCCGAAGACTATCTCCTCTTCTGCCTATACAATCTTTTGCCTGTTCCCTTCAGCAGCACCTGGCTCTTCCCCTCAGGGTTGAGGGGCAAGGAGGCCCTCTGTTAGCCAAAAGGTAATGTCAGTCGGTATTCCAGAATGTAAATGTGTCCTGTCCCCTCTGGGTTTGAGCAGGTGGGAGTTTCCAGAGCTTGGAGACTCAGAGGGTGAGTGATGCAATTGGGGTGGGGTCCTGCTAGGCTGAAAGATGACCACCAGTCTGAAGAGTTCCCTGGGCCAACCTGCCCTTGGGGACCGGTTGCTGCCAGTCTTTTGCTGTGGGTCTGCTTGGCGTCCTAGGGCATCTCTGTTGCCAAGGCCTACAGTGAACATCAAGCTCTCTCGTTCAAGTGGGCCAACCTGGGACCTGGCAAGGGTGGAGGACCCTGGGGCAAGCTGGAGCCTGGAACCCGGATCTCCTGTCCCCAGACAGACCCCTTCACACCTTCTCAGCAGCGTGTGTCACTCTTGGGTCCCTCTCCACCCTGGCTCCCAGTGGAACTTGGCTCCCAGTGCAGAGACTCCCCTGGGCCCAGGACAGTGCTCCAGGACTTCCTGCTTGGGGCTCCCTCTGCAACCAGCCAGATAAGCAAGAGGGTGAGCAGTGCGCCCCCACCTGATCATTCCGGGGACAGACCCTCGGTTAGGAGTCGGGCTCCTGGATTCCAGTCCCCGCTCAGTTTGACAGGGAGAGAAGAGGGCATTTTTGACTGGTACATTGGTACATATGTGCTGTGCACGTGTCTGCGCGTGCACACACACCCCCCGGCATCTGTTTGGTCTGGATGTGGGGTATTTGGTAGGAAGAGGGAGCCAGGAAAGACAGGAAGATGAACTGCAAAATGACTGCTTCTCTGGGCTCTCTTGAGCTCTGGGTTTCAGGGGGAGCTAGACATTGAGAGGTGCAAGCTAATGAGGCCACCAAGGGGAATTTCATGAGACTGGGTGCTCAGCTAAGGCTTTAGGCCCACAGGACTCAGGGTGTCACCAGGCTGAGGAGAAGGGGCTCCCCGACCTCTGCTCAGAGCCCCGCCCCATTGGGGGATCGGGAGGAGCATAAAGGGGGCATCCTGGGCTAATTTCTCGCAACTCCAGTGGCTTGGCGGGCAGGTGGGAGCCCGGGCTGGAGTGCACAATGGGTGGGGCCACACAGCCCATGGCTGATGAAGTTTATGTGGGTGGGGACCGCACCTATATCAGAGGGTCAGGAGCAGAGCTGGCGAAGCCATAGCTGTGCACCACGGGCGCTGGTGACTGCCTCCTGCCGACACTGGGGACAGTTGTGCCCGCAAGAGGGGTTCCTTTTTCCGGGGCATGGTGTCACAGACGTCGTTCATGACGGGCTGTGGGGCAGGGGGATCGGGCTCTGGGCAAGGAGCAGGGTTTGCTCACGGGCCCCAGCTGTGAGCTCCCTCTGGAGCCGTCTCCTGGCTTCTGGCTTCTGAGCAAGGGGGTGCTACCAGACCCCGGTCACCCCGGGCGGACTTTGCTCTGGGGTTCCCTGAGGGGCTGGTAGAGCTCTCGTGAGGCGGGACTGGGGTCCTGCGTCCTCTCCTGCTTTTTCTTCCGCAGCTTGTCCTCCTAACGAAGCTTTTCGGGTAGGTTCTATTCTAATACAGTTTGCCGACCATACAAGCTGTCTCTTTACAGCATGCGACTCACTGGGTTATAGTATGTTCACCGAGTTGTGTGCTGGTCACTCTGGTTAATTTTAGAACATTTTCATTGCTCCCAAAAGAAGTCCCACTCACGAACAGAAAGGACGCATGTGCTTCGTCTCTGTAGATTTTCCTATTCTGGGCATTTCATGGCTTCTTTCACTTAACCTTTCTGAGGTTCATCCTTGTTGAAGCCTGTATGAGTCCTTCAACCCTTTCTCTGGCCAAGTAATATTCCACACAATAGTGTGGCAGAAAAAATATTTTATTTATTCCTTTGACAGAGAGAGACAGAGCAAGTGAGCACAAGTAGGGGGAGCAGCAGACGCAGAGGGAGAAGCAGGCTCCCCACTGAGCTGAGCAGAAAGCCCGATGCGGGATTCGATCCCAGGACTCTAGGATCATGACCGGAGCTGAAAGTAGATGCTTAAAATGACTGAGTCACCCAGGCGCCCCTCTGCCACACATTTCTCTATCTGTTCACCAGTCTCTGGACATTTGTATCATTCCACTTTTTTCTTTTTTTTTTCAGTTTTGAAGAACATGACACGCAGGTACAAGTTTTATTTCTCAAAGAGGAGGATTACTAGCTAGTATGGTAACTCTTAACCTTTTGAGACCCCACCCCCCACCAGACTCTTTTCCATCCAAAGCATCTTCTGTTCCCACTGGCCGTGCAGGAGGGTTCCAGTTTCTGTACCCGCTCGCCGACACGTGTTACTGTTTGTCTTCTGCATTCTGGCCCTCTTCCTGGGTGACATGTGGTATCTCACAGGCATCTCCCTGAAGGTTAATGATGTTGAGCATATTTTCATGGGCTTCCTGGCCCGAAGAAAGATTCTGTGTTCCTAACCTCATCTCAGCCCTGCTTGCCAGAGAACCCAGCTAGCTCACAACAGGAGGGGGAAGCATATCGGGTGGGGTGTGGAGGAGGAGCCCGCGTCCCTCTCTTCCTCTGTTCCTCTCTGTTTCTTGGTATGTCATCACTCCCTTCTTTTTGCCCACGGTTTCTGGAACACACTGGTCATGCCCAGAGTGTTTGCCATTCTTTTTTTCCAGCTAGAAGCACAAAAATATCAGTGGGACACACTCCAGGGCAACTACCCCATAAGAGGATATGTTTTCTTTCCATGGGGCTTTCCAGAGACCGTCCAGCTCAGTTGGACCTGCAGCCCTCGGTTGACCCGTGATTATCTTCTGGCCCTCAGAGATTCTGCATTATCCCCGTCTTCACTCTTCCTTTTGGTTTTCTTCTCCCCTCTCCTAATGATCTCCTCTGTGCCAGTCTTGTCTCTCCAACCAAGAGGTGTGATCTCAGAGAGGGCAGGGACGATGGCCCTCTCTTGTCCCTCCCTTTGTGCCAGCACCGGGCTGGAACTTGGCAGAGACTTACCAGTGACAAGATGGTTTGTGGTAGTGGGAGCTGGGATCAAGTCTGATGGCCCGTGAGCTGTAGGAGGCTGGGGTCCCCTCCGGCTTGCTCCCCGAGTGCCCAGATGGCGATGCATATGACAGCCTACGGTGTAATAAAGAACGTATTTGGTCTTTGGTTCCGGGCACAGAGCTCCTAAAACCCTTGTTATTCCCTGAGTGACTGGAGTGTCTTTTCCTAATGAGCCCTTTTGACCACACCTGAGTTTATGCTAATGGGGTGACCCAGGTGGGGTCCCTAAGAGGTTATGGATGGGGGCTCGCCTCCAGAAAGACCGGAGAGTGATTAGAGTTGGGAACTTTCAGCCCTACCCTGGTTCTCTGAGGAGAGAGCCGCAGGTTGGTTTGTAAAAACTCTTGAACTAGGACATTCAGAGGGCTTTGGGGCTGGGGGACACATTGAACTGCTGGGAGGGTGAGTGTGCCCCGGCGGTGGGGGTGGGGGTGCCTAGAAGTTCTGTGCCTGCCTCCCCTCCCACACCTTGCTCTGTACATCTCTTGCATTTGGCTGTTTCTGAGTTGTATCCTTTAAAATAAGCCAGTGACCAAGGGGCGCCTGGGTGGTACATTCGGTTGAGCGTCCGACTCTTGGTTTTGGCTCAGGTCGTGATCTCAGGGTGGTGAGATCGAGCCCTGCGCCAGGCCCAGCGCTTGGCATGGAGTCTGCTTGAGATTCTCTCTCCCTCTGCCCCTCCTGCTCATGCTCTCTCTCTCTTTCTAAATAAATAAATAAATCTTAAATAAAAGAAAGTAAACCTGTGATCCAAAGTCAAGCCCTCTCCTGAGTTCTAAGAATTCTGGAAACCAAGGAAGGAGTTGTGGGAACCACTGACTTTTAGTGGCTGGAGCAGAAATGTGGGTCACCGGGGGACATCTGAAAGGAGGGCAGTCCTGTGGGACTAAGCCATTAACCTGTTGAGTCTGGTGCTAAGTCCGGGTCGTTAGAGTCCGAATGAAATGGGATTGTTGGACACCTGCTTGGTGTCAGAGAATTGGTGTCAGAGAAAACCACATACAAGCCCTCAATGAAAATTTGTTGAATGGACAAAGAATAATGGCCAACATAATTTAAGCGCTATATCCCGTGTCTTTGGCTGAATGCTTTACATTCGCTCATTCCAGAAAACACTTTGAAGTGCTCCTGCCATGTGCTTAGCTTGGTATTTGGGGACAGCTGTGAATAATTAAGTCAATTCAACCATTTTTTTTTTTTTTTAAGCACCTACCACTTGCCGTATATGGTGCTGGGTGCCGGGAATAGAGCTCCGAGTGATTCGAGTCTACACAGCCCATAGCTACCGAGTCCCTATCAGGTGTCAGGTGCTACTCCAGGCCCAGAGGATACAGCAGTGACCAAACAGTCAAAATTCTTACCCTGGGTGTATTTCGCAGAAGCCCTAGGAGGTAAGGCCTCTGATCGTGTTCATTTCACACTTGAGGAAATGGAGGCTCAGAGAGGTTGATTATTTTTCTAAAGGTCACACAGCTGGGGCAGTGAGGCTAGATCCAAGCCCCTGCCCATCTGACACCAAGCTTAGCTTCTCACTGGCCGGGACTGAATGGTAATGCTGCGGAGAGTCCTGGGGCCCACCTTGCCAAGTGCTTTGAGGCTCCTACATCCTCCACGAAAGTCTCCCCTTCTGGGCCCCCTGGCCCTGCTCCCACCTCTCCGACACACAGAATTCCAACCACGGCTGGCGGGGTTCCTGAGTGACACCCCTGAGTGCCGTAATGTGTTTTTGTGCACAAAACCTCGTGTTCAGCAAATTGCTGTGACCAAGGCCCTATCCAGTTACCTGCTGCATCAGAGGTGTTCTCTGTGGTGATGCCAAACAAAGCAGAGAATAAAACCTCGAAGAATTTTAACCATTAGCTAGAAAAAGTGCGGCCATGGCAGACCCTGGCGGGTGCTGCCAACCAAGAACCAGATACAAAGCAAACAAGAAGGGCTCGTCCCACGTGTGGGCTGAGGCCTTTCCCGGTGGGTTGGTGGCCCCTGTCCCGCCGTCACGTTGTAGGAGCCATCGGCCATCTGCCTCAGGTCGCTGGCTGGCTGGAGGGAGGTGGTGCTGGGGTTTCTGGGCGCTGGTGAGGTCAGCCTCCTGGGGGTGGGTGGGCCCCGCTGGGATGACAGCCGAGCACGACATCTCCCCAGAGTGGCTTTCAAGCTATACCCCGCCAATTTCGTCCCCTGCCTTGGCCACTTGTGGGCGACAACTTTGCTGAGCTACACTGGGGAAGGTAATGCCCGTTTCACTTGTGAGGATGACGGCAGGTTATGCAAGCAAAGAGAATGGGCTGTGGCTCCCCTGGGCTCTGGCTGTCACCTACAAGCCAGACATCCACCCCCACGCATCTCTGGAAGCACCTGCTAGGCCTTGTCAGGTGTACACTGATGAGGTGGGCGAATGGGGCTCCCTGCCCTGATGAAGCTTACCGCCCAGCAGGGGGGCTGGGAGTCATGGTCACAGGTGACATTCACACTAGGTCTATGACAGAAGGTTGCCACTGAGTGGGAAGTCAGAGAAAGTCACACTGAGAGATTTTGGGGGTGTCTGAGCTGAGACCTGGACAATGAGAAAGTTATGAGGGTGTAGAGGGGAGGGACAAGCTTTCTAGGTAGAGGGAACAGCACTTCGGGAGGCCTAGTGGCAGGAGGAAACCCGATGATCCCAAGGACCTGAGATACAGGCTAGGAGGCTGGAATGCAGAGTGACAGGGAACTGGAAGATAGGACTGGAGAGGTCGGCAGGGACCAGGTCCTGGAGTTCTTTGGAGGCCAAGTGGAAGGGGTTTTTCTTCTCATGTAAGAGAAACAGAAGCATTACTGTGCTGCAGTCAGTGGTGACTTGATGGGAGGGACATCCTGACAGAGCCCGCTTGGTGGCGAGGTGGAACCCGGGATTTGGGCAAAGGGCAGGTGGGAGGCCAGAAGGCTGGCCAGGGGGTCTTCATGGTGGTCCAGATGAGACAGGATGGTGGTCTGGGCTAGGACAATCACTCTCTCGGTGCCAGGTGGGGTCATGCGAGGTCTCCCACAGACGGACCTGCCGCTGTTCCTGTCCGGATACTGCGGGGACCTGGGTCTGAACCCTCTCTCCCCTGCACTCACAGCTGGCCTCTCCCTGGCAGAAGCCAGTCCTGGTGTACTTGGTAGTTTGGTACAGTGGCTTTAGACTTGATTTTGGAGTCAGACAGACCTAGGTTTGGGGCCAGATTACAACTCGCACCTGGGGCCAGTTACTCACCTCTCTGTACCTGTTTCCTCCTCAGTGGAATGTAGGGGGCACCTAACTCACAGGTCATCGTGAGGATTTCAGTGAGTTATCCCCACACAGCCCACAGCAGGTGCTCAGTAAGTATTGGGTCTTATTATTATTACTCGCTGTAAATTGGGAATAATGATCACATGGCTACTGAGAAGACTGTGACCGTGGCAGTGCCCGGCACGTGGTCTATGCTCAGAAGGTCAATGTCATTGACACTTACAACGACACTAGATCAGAAACGGCTTGGGCCTCTGCTACTGCGATCTCTTCTGTCAGCTCTGGATACACATACCACAGGGTGGGAGGGAGCCATTGAAAAGGATGCTGTAGGAGAACAAGGTGGGGACTTGGTTATCCTGTAATGTTTAAAAAAAACCGGGATTAAAACTGGCTGTGGTCCAAATGTATCCCTAGAAAAATTCACTGGTGAGATCCTAGCCCCCAGAGGTAATGGTGTTGGGGGAGGGGCTTGGGAGGTGCTTAGGTCATGAGGGTGGAGGCCCCATGAGTGGGATTAGTGCCTCATAAAAGGGACCCTAGAGACAACCTGTGTCCCTTCCACCGTGTGAGGTCTCAGGGAAGTCTCAGCTGATTCATCCCAGGAACCAGGAAGCAAGACCTCATCAAATCACGGCTGCGCAGGCTCCTGGAGCTTGGACTTCCCAGCCTCCAGAGCCGTGAGCAATACATTCCTGTTGTTCATATGTTATCCTTGTGTTCCTAAGTGGTGTTTTGTTGTAGCAGCTCAAGCTGACTAAGACAGAACTGTTCAGGGGGTAGCTGAGAGAGTGGTGATTTTTATTTCTTGTTTTGACTTCTCATCATCCAAAACAAATTTCAATTATGAACATGTGTTTATTTGTGAGCCTGAGAAACTATGACGATAGGAGGCTTACAAAGAGTTTTCAATGACAAGAGAACATACTTGTCATCCACTGTGAAGTTTAAAAAAGAAATTAGATCACAAAATTGTTTGTACTGTTTTGGCTCACCTGCAGAAAGCAAAGGACCCAGAAGGGAATAAATCTGCCATGACATCATTGTTGGGATCTTAGAGTGAGGGTGTGCGATTTTATTTTATTATAAATGATTTTATTTATCTATTTGAGAGAGAGAGAGAAGAACCAGCAGAAGGGGAAGAGGGAGAGGGAGAAGGAGACTCTCTGCTGAGCAGGGAGACCGACATGGGGTTCCATCCCAGGACTCTGGGATCATGACCTTAACTAAAGACAGATACTTAACTGACTGAGCCACCCATGGGCCCTGAGTGTGGTTATTTTAAAACAAAGCCTTGGATCCTTTGACCTTCTTCCCACTGAGAATTAGAACTTATGGCACTCCCTCCCTTGGATCTGGGTAGGTTTAGGACTGCTGTGGCCACTAGAATATGGCAGAACCCACCCTATGTAACTTCTTTCTTTATTTAAAGAAATCTCTACCCCCAATGCCAGGCTTGAACTTACCACCTTGAGATCAAGAGTTGCATGCTCTGTACCAACTGAGTCAGCCAGGTGCCCCTTACTTTGTAATTTCTAAGACCAGGTCATAAAAGGTCATGGAGCAGAGCACCTGGGTGGTTCATTTGGTTGGGTACCTGACTCTTGGTTTTGGCTCAGGTCATGATCTTGGAGTCCTGGGATCAAGTCCATGTTGGGTTCCCTGCTCAGTGGAGACTCTGCTTGTCTCCCTCTCCCTCTGCCCTCCCCCTTCTCTCTCTCAAATAAATAAATAAATCTTAAAAAAGAAAAAAAAAAAAGGCCATGGAGCTTCCTTCACTTGCTAGAACCTTCTGTCTTGGAGCCCTGAGCCTCTAGGTAAGAAGTCCAACTCCTCTGAGGCCCCCACATTGTGGGGAAGCTTAAGCCACATGATGAAGCCGTGAGCAGGCCCTGAGGTCAACAGTCTCACCTGATTCATCCCAGCCCAGGAGACAGACATGTGAATGAAGAAGCTTCTAGATGGTTCTAGCCCCTAGCTGATTGAGTCTTCCTAGCTGAGGCTTCACACATCACGGAGCAGAGACAAGCCATCCCCGCTGTGCCCTGTTCAGTGTCTGTGAGGCTGATTATGTGGTTGTTCTCTGCTGGTCAGTTTGGGTGGATTGTTATATAGTGATAGGTAACCAAAACAGGGGGAGTATGGGAAATTTTTATCCTTTTAACTCTTACTTTTCTAGAACCTTGATGTTTTTATTATGAACATATGTTTCTATTATTAAGGAAATATAAGGAGTTTTTTGTTGAGTGAATAAAGGGAACATATAAGGAAACAAAATGAATTAAAGGAAAGGGAAGAGAGAAAGAGGCAGGAAGAGAGGAGGTAGGGGAGTGTTGTTGTGGGAAGGCCCTGACTCCATCCCTCTCAGGAATCATGGAGCTCCTATAAACTTCCCTCCAAGGCCCATTCCTTGAACTACTCTGTCCTTGGACCATGACTGAAGGGCACAATGGTAAATGGCTCAGAGTCAGACAGCTTGGCTGTGTGTCTCTGTGCAATTCACTCAACCTCTCTGAGCCACATTTCCTCCCCTGCTTCATGGGGTATTCTTGGACACAGCTGGAATGTGGAAAGAGCAGGATTTAAATCCCGGGCTGTCTGACACCTGCCAGGGCAATTCTCTTCCTTCATTAAGGGGGTCCAGGAAAAGGCCTTGGGGGACAGTTGGGAGGAGAAAGCTGCTCCCAGCCAGCCCCTTCTCGGGAACCCTCTGTGCAGGCTGGGGCCAAGGCATGAGGTACAGGGAGACTGGGGGCCCAGGCAGAGGCCAGGGTTGCTCCAGTCCCTTCAGGAAGCTAAGTGATCCCTCCCATAAACCTTTCACCCCTGCATGCTCTGAATGGAGCCATTCAGAGGAGGAAACCTGACCGGCTGATGTTTTATGCATGGTCCAGCCCTGCCAGCAGCAGCAGGCCCCCTGGGAGGTATTATTTTTAGCCAGAGCATGTGAGTGAGCAGGGGGCTTGAAAGAAGCAGGCTGGTCCCACCTGTCCAGCTCCCTCACCCAAAGACCCCTTCCCTTGCTGGGTGGCCCAGAGCAATGTTAACACAGTCTGTGCCCAGCACCGGGGAGCGCTGGCCCCCGAATCAGGCAGCCGCTGGGGTGTGGGAGCCTCATCCTTCCAGGCAGTCCATTGTGTAGTCAAGTAAAGCCTCTGGCCACCTCTGACACCTGTGTAGCCACGTCCCCCCAGGGAGCTCCCCTTCCAGGTACTGGCTCTGAGGAAGGTTGAACCCAGGGCAGGAGGTCGAGCTGGTTTCTGAGGCTCTGTGGGAGAGGATGTAACCTTTGTCAGCCTCTTGAAATTCTGCTACTGCAAAACCTCATCGGTCTGCTGGGGGTGTCAACTTCCATCACTCCCAGCCTCCTCCGTGGTAGCATCCCTAGCAGGCAGGTGTCCGCTGCAGAGTAGATGGGCGTCAGCTCCTAGGTCATTAACATCTTCTCTGCCCGGTGTCTGCCAGGTTCCCTGCCCCTCCTGCCTTGCTTCTGAGCTGTCAGCAGCAGGGTGGCTAACGTTTACTGAGTGCCTACTCTGTGCCTCGTGCTTTCTGGTCCATCACTACTTTTTCCTCTTCTTCCACCACTTCTCCTCCTCCTCCTCCTTTTTTCTTCCTCTTCTTCTTCTTTCTTCTTTCTCCCTCTTCTTCTTCTCCTTCTCCTTCTCCTTCTTCTTCTTCTTCTTCTTCTTCTTCTTCTTCTTCTTCCAAGATTTTATTTTAGAGAGAGAGAGAGGCATTGACTAGATAAGACCCGTGAGAGCTGAGAGGCCCAGCAGAGCAAGGTGAGATGGCCAGGAGCTTGAGGCAGCTGGAAGCTTCTACCACCCCAGGGCAGGGGGCAGACGAGCTGGCCTTGCCAAGAGCCCAGGAGCTGGGGCAGGGGCTAGAATCTAGGGGGTGCTATCTGGTGGGAGTAGGACCATACACCCGAGGGTTTTTGTTGGAGACACTACAAGAAACACCGAGATGGGGGTAGGGGGTGGGCTAGAAATCCCTTGGCTTTAACCTCCTCTCACTCTCTGCCATGCCTCCCATTGGTCAAACCAAACTAGAAGCCTGGTGGCAAAGGAGTCTGGGAAATGTAGTTCCTGGACTACAGGGCAGAGCAGGACAAGGGCGGGGATAGGATCTGGGATCAACAGGTAGTGAGCGGGCCAAGCTTGTTAATATGATCGAGGGCCGGCTTAAGGCTGTCACAGCAACCATTGGCTAAGCTGTTCCGCGCTCACCAGCGGCTCTACGTGCGTTAACAGCTTTCCCCTGGGGTAACCCTTTTTACAGATGAGGACCCTGAGGCCCAAAGTCATGAAGTGTCTCAGCCAGGAAGTGAGAAGAAATGGCTTAAATGCGGGCCTTGTGCTGGGTGGGACTCTGCCCTCCTCCTTGCGGCAGACGCCCCCAGGGCTGGTCTCCTGCTGGGCTTGGGAGCAGGCGCCCTGGGCTCAGGGCCCCCTGCGTCAGTATAGGCTAGTTGTTAACGTGACCTCACCGCTGGGGAAGTGCAGACCCTGGGTCACTGAGCGCTCCTTGGTGGTAGTTCCACCCCATCCCTCTGGCTTCAGAGCGCATGCCCTTCAAGCATAGGGAGCCCTGCCCCTGTCCAAGGTGCTCCCTGGAATTCCTTCTCGAGGCCGCTGCTTGGATCCCGGTGGCCCTCTCTAGCTCATTAACTCTACCCGGATGGCCGGGCTGGCCTGGCTCAGGCATGACCCGCACGCCCAATTAGAGGAATTCAAAACGCCGTTTATTTATCAATGACTTAAGCTCATTTGATCATGAAGGATGGAGTCCAAACTGTTCTCCGAAGCCCCTGTCGTCCCTCAGCTGTGCCAAATCCGCCTTTGATCTGCTAATCCTGAGTTTATAAGGTTAGGAGATAAGTGGGCGGAACGAAATTCTTTTCTCTTTTGGTCCATCGAAGAGGCATGAAACCCCCAAACATCATAGACCTCCTGGGCCCCAACCTCGTCCGGGGATCACTCAGATGGGTGTGTGAAGGGGGAGCTGGTGTCCTGGGGCACACGAGGTATTGGGGGCAGCAGGCACTCCCCCACTGGATCTGCTGCTTCTTCCTCCTCCTCCCCCTCTTCCCCTTCCTTCTTCTGGCCCTCCTTCTGCACCGCCCTCCTCACACTGACCTGGAGCTTGGAAAAGCCAGGAAACCAGTCCAGCCAGTGACCTCACCAAAGTGCTGGGACCTGCTCCCCCTTGTCCCCTTTCCTTTTATACACAAATCTGCCCTTCCATCTGGAGCCCTCCTGCCTGGTACTGACCCTGGGGAGGTGACGGAGATCCTGTCCCTAGGAAAGGGACAAGACTTCAGGTCAAGTGAACCCAAGCCAGATTTATGGTGCTCTCCCAGGAGAGCGCCCACAGTGGGTGTTTATAATTCAGTGCATGGGCGAGCATGAGAGATTTGTAGTCAGGCGGTTGTGATGGAAATCCTAGCTCCGGCCAGTTATGTGACCTTTGGGCAACTGGTTAACCTTTCTGAGTCTCCGTTTCTTTATTCATAAAATGAAGGATAATGATGGTACGCACCAACATTTCTGTGGTCTTCTGTAATAACTCGGACAGCCTGCACCTGCGTAGGATTTCCCACTCACCCATTTGGTGGTGGGTCTGTGGCTGCTTTCCACCCCCACAGACCCTGGAGCCGGATTGCGTGGCACTTGTTGGGGGAGACATCCCAGGAAGCAGGACGGAGATCAACATGGCCAGTGCTCTGAGGAAGACGGAGACAGCGGGCAGGGGCTCTTGTGAGCAGCTACGGCTGTGACTCAAGCCACTGGCGAGGGCCACACGAGAGGGGTCGGCTGGTCGGAAGAGGTCACTTTGAGATAGGCAGAGGCAGAAGTCTTGTGGGTCACCAAGAGGCTTGGAATGCAGGCATCCTGATCTATTTCACGCTCTTGAGATGCAAAAAGGCTTCAAGGGCAAGGACTGATCCTAGACAGGGGACGGGAGAGGCTGAGGCAGACGAGCCTGCTTTTCTTCCACTGGGGAGCCAGAGAGAGGCGGGCGAAGGCACGGCCACTGCTTTGGGAGTCTGGAGGCTATATTCTCACCTTCCTACCAGCTCTGAGTCTTGAGCCGAGTTCCCGCATGGGGAGGACATCTCCAGGCCTGTTGCCCGCCTCTCCATTTTTAAATTGCACACTGGGCTTTTCCTTAATTACCTTCCAATCACCCGCCTGTCAGTGGAGGGCACTCTCTTTATCACAGGAACGTAACCTGGATCAGATCCTGTGCTCACATCTTGGAGCAGGAGGGGATGGGCAACCCAGCTCTCCTGAGATTTCTGCAAGTTTTAGGTGCCAACAGTTCCATGATCACTGCTGGTTCTGACTCCCCGCCCCCCATCTTCCCTCTCACTTCACCTCTCCTCCATGATTGTGTCCTTTCTTGCCCCCAGACCAGCCCCAGAATGGACCCAAACTCTTTCCCCATGTCCCCCGCAAACACTACTCACACCGGCCATTCCATACCACAGCAGACTCGGCTAGTATGAGGAGGAAGGTGACGTTATAGACACTGACCCTTTCAAATCCTTATTAGTCATCCTTACTTGGAAAAGCCCCTGAGTTCTTTCCCCCATAGAAGTTTTTCACTCGATAGCTTTCTATGTGAGTTCCTGCCACAGCCCTAGTTTTCTACTGCTCACCCTTCATCCCTGCTAAACCCATATGTAGGGTGAATTCAGTTTGTTGTTGTCTTCCGAGCAAGGCTTTGCCTCCACACACAAAGTGCCCCAGCAAGGCGTTTGTCTAAACAAATTTTTCCTCTTTAAAGGGGACTTTGGAACAAATTGTTAAATAGCTTCCCCCATCCCTCAATGAACTTGCCTGCTGGGGCGTCCCCTCTCTGGGTCCGTCTTCCCTCCTTTGCCCATGGGGATCCCCATACCCACCTTTCCCTCCCGCGGTTTTTCCGCCCCCGCGGTTTTGGATCAAGACAGAATAATGCACCAGGAAACAAAAAGGCCACACCAAGGTTCGAATCCTCCTTGGA
Source organism: Meles meles (assembly GCF_922984935.1). Lineage (NCBI taxonomy): Eukaryota > Metazoa > Chordata > Mammalia > Carnivora > Mustelidae > Meles > Meles meles. Next base: position 32,554,915 of record NC_060084.1, on the reverse strand, counting down.
ACAATGATTCCATGATGATAAAAATTGTGCTATAAAAACTTAGGGAGAACCCTGATCTCTTCGGTTTGGATCACCAAGTAGGAGGTTTTTGACCTTGCTGACAAAATAGCTCCTTGCTCTCCCACCACTGAGATTTGCCAAATGCTGGAAGGATGGAGTGGCAACTCTGGGGTTCTCTGTTTGAGAAGAGAAAAGATGTCCGTCTCCTCTCATTTGGTCCCTCTGTGGGGAGAGGGTCTGAAAGTCTGTTTTATTCTCTCACTTTCTTTCTTTTTCTTTTCTTTTTTTTTTTTAAACCATATGCAAATCTTCCTCCTGGCTTCCTCACAGCTTGATAAGTCATTGGTTCTTGCTTTCAACATCAATAGCAAAGGCATATATTTTTTTACTTATGTGCGATTCTGTGTCGGAGTTCTTGGGCACTCAGAGAAAACAATATGGCTGTCCTGCAGGAGGTAGACTGTGTAAATAAATATTAGTTTGGGGAGAAGAAATGAGGAATGATAAAATATTCAGAAAGCGGTCTGTTCTTGAGGGATGTTATTCTGCACAGCCAGGGAGCAGATTAACGACACTGTTTGTGAGGAAGAGAGACCAGCCCCATAAAATATGTATTAGTGGGGATGGTGGTGGGGTGGGTGGGGGTGTTTGGGGTTGGACACGCAGGCCCCGGCCTCAGAATCTGGTGACTAGCCTTGGTCTCCCTCATCCGAGCCCCCAGCAGCAGGTTCCAGGGCTGTGGAGGGTGAGAGCAGCCATGTGGGGTCAGGCGTGGGGGTGGGGGGCGGGTGCTGGCCATACCCAGTACCAGAGGGGACCAGATGGGGTCCTGTGGTAGGAGGACTAGGTGAAGAGTTGGGAGGCCTTGTCCTGCTGCTGACCTGCTGTGTGGCCTCAGGCAAGTCACTTAATGTCTCTGAGTCTTTGTTTCTTCTACAATCAAATAAAGACTAGAGGATTCTGAATAGGGCTTCAGTGGCAAGAGAGTGGGTGGGGGGTTTCCTGGAAGCACGCTGGCGAAGTCGTGGTTGCTCTAAGCCTCACCGTCAGGAGTGTACTGTACAGGGCTTGAAGAAATTCTCTGATAAGCCAGTTGGGAATGGGGGGGGGGGGCAAGACCTTGAAGGACCCCACTTGAGTAACAAGGGATGGCCCTCAAAATGCCTTCTGAAGTGGACAGTGCTGGGGTGCCTGGGGGGGTTCAGTCAGTTAAGCATCTGCCTGTGGCTCAGGTCATGATCCCAGGGTCCTGGGATCAAACCCTGTGTGGGGACCCGTGCTGACTGGGGGTGGGGGTGGTGTCTGCTTCTCGCTCTCCTTCTGCCCCTCCCCCATGTTCTGTCTCACGCATGCTCTCTCTCTCTTGCATGTGCACTCTCTCTCTCTCAAATAAATAGATAAATAAGTAAAATCTTGAAAAAAAAAGTGGACAATGCTGTTAATGTTACGGTTTTGTTTGGCTGAACAGGAGTGCATGTTTGGGGCCAGAGTGGAATTGCTTGGAGGGAATGGCAGAGGAGGGGGAGGCTGAGGATGACTGACACTGGGTCTGTCCTCAAAGTCACGAGTGGATAAACATTCACACTCTGTCGGTCTGCCTGTGGAGCCTGTGTGTCCAGGACCAGGGCTGATCCCTTGGGTGACTTCTACCTCAGACACTGCAGGTTCCTTTGTCCCATTTCTACCCACCCCCAATTCAAGTCCTTCCCCAAGCTGAGCTCTCCCAGATTTAGCATTTTTTATAAGGGGTGGCCTCTTGTTACTCTCTGGGACTTCCCATAGCAATAGTAAAAAGTTTGTACTACCTATCTATTCCATGTGCTAGGCATTACACCACAAGTATGATCTCATTTCATCCTAGAACAATACTATTATCATCCCATTTTACAGATGAGGAGGCTGAGGCTTAGAGAAGTCAAGGAAACTAGTCCAAGGTACCACAGCAGTAAGTCTGATCCAGAAGCCAAGGCTTCAACCACTGTGCTATACTGCTGTATTGCCCTATCTCCTGTCTCTCAGTTACACTGAAGCTTCTCAGGGGAGAGTTTTGGTCCCGCTGGCCCCGTGAGGCAGAGCCCAGGCGAGGCTGCAGGGGGCTTGGCAGACCCCAGCAACTGATTGATTTCCGTGCCCCTCCACCCTGCCCTGGCCTTCCCAGCCTCTCTTTGGTAGATTTTTGTCAAGTCCCAGGTCTGGACAAATCTCATGGGACATCTGCTTAGGGGCATGGAGGCTCTGATGTCTCAGGGTTACAGGATTACCCCGGTGTGTTTGTCAGCAAGGACCCACTTCTGACTGGCTCTCGTCGGAGCTCCCCATGCTGCCTCATTCGTGGTTCCCAGCAGCACATGGATGAACCGGGAGACTGGCTTGTGAGCCTCTGGATCAGTGACAGGGCTCCTAGCTCAGCCCCCACAGGACAGCTGAGGAACCGCTCAGACTTGATCTGAGTCACAACAAATGGCCACCTAGGGGACAAAAGACATCATGGATAAAACTGGGAGTAGATATTTGTACGCATGTTACTGAAAAACGGTCCTACCTGCCCCATCCAAACAACATACCAAATATAAGAAAGAAGGCAACCAACCTAATAGACAGTGGGCAAAGGGCAGAGACAGGCAGTTCCCAGAACAGGTGACTTACAGGGCTGACGAAGCAGGACGAGATGCATATTATGTGTGGGTATCTGGCTGGGTACCAGCGTGCGGTCAAGGTATCAGAAGACGTTCCAGGTACTTGTGATCTGGAGGATGCATGGCACAGAAACAGGGTGGTAGAGCTCTGAGAGGCCCTCCCTGGCCCTCCGTCACACCTGGCCTCCATCCTGGGGTCCCTCCCTCCCCAGATTCCCCAGGGAATCTTCAGCTTGCCTGGTTATGTTTTTCTCAGGAGCCAAGGCTGAAAGCTGTGAGTTGGTCTTCAGGTTCTGAGAATACGTCCCCTGCAGATCCTTCCTTCTTGCTCGAGATCACAAGAGGAGCTGCCTTCTCCCCGTTGTCCCCTGTTCTGGGAGCTGGCTGTGGGGAGTCACAGCAAGCTGGAGGTCCAGTCTCCTGCCACTCTAGTCTGACTCGGTACGGTCGTGAGAGCAGGGATGGACGAGATGTGTCATCTTACATCATCCGGGGGGTTTGGCAGGACAGGGAAGAGCTTTCTCCCAGACCTCCTTCTCCCCCACAGTGACCTTGGAAGGGGGATCGATGTCTCCATCTCATGCTGTTAGAGGAAGCCCAAAGTGCTTAGAGTGTGCCATGGGCTTCTGGCTTTTCAAGCAGCCAGGAGACAGCCTGAGAGAAGGGCTCATTTTAGCACTCAAAGGAGGATGCTGGACATTAGTCCTGTTGAGCAGACTGGAGGGCCCCACCCTCCACTTCATGAAGAGCTGGGGAGCATGAAGAAGCTGCCACCTGCATGGAAAATCTCCCTTGGACTTTGCTTTAGGGGGCCCTGGCAGCAGTCATAGAGCTGGGTGAACTTGTGGAGGCATGAACCCTGTTCCTTCTCCTCACAGATGTAGCAGGTGCGGTCCATGCTCCTTCCAAGGCGCCCCACACCGTACCTGTTCAGGTTGACCCTATGGCTTCCCACTGCACCATCTGTGGCTCTCTCTGGAAGCTTCTCTGCCTGCTGGGACTTGTGCAATAGACGTGCACGGAAGTCGATATCCCTGGGATCACACTATAACCCCAAACTGACAGCTTTCTCACCCCGCTGGTGGGACACCCGCAGTCCACATAGGAGTGAGCCTGCGCTGCCCACAGATGACCTACTATTTAACACCCCCTGACTGGCTTCTGTGCCTCCCATCCACATTCGCCTGTAGGTGCCTTCTAGGACCATCCCCTAAGTGAACACTCCCTGTTTCAAATCCTGGTTTCAGGATCTGCCTCTGGAACGCCCCACTGAAGACAACAGTTGTAGCAGAACAACAACAACAACAAAATTATGGGTTGGGGGTTTAATCCACAGAAGCTCTTCACAAATGTTCCCAAAGCGAGAGCCTCATTGTGTTCATTGTATGCCCTCGCCTGGGGACACTAGCTTATCCAGCCAGCCTCTCTCGGTCATGTAACTTCTTTTTATTTTTTTAAATAAAAAAATGCAGTTTCCCCTGTTGATAAACCACTTGTAATTTTCCCACCGTCAAACATAGAACTATGGCTTGGGTTTCACAATTTACTACCTGGTTCCCCAGGCCTTTGACAGTGCGTTTTTGACTCTGTAATATCTATATCGGGAAGGGGGGGCACCCTCTGAAGTCGTATTTGCCCATGCTGTCCCCCCTGTCCATATCGAGCTGTCTCCACGGGGAGCCCCTGTCACCTCTTCCCACCCCAAGCCAAAGGAGGGCTGGCCTCATCTGCGGAGAGGGGCTGTCTCAGGTTTGGGCCAGCATGAGCTGAGTAAGGGTCCGAGGTGATGAAGGGGTTGGTCTCCCAGATGGACCGTTTGCAAGTCTAGGGCTTTGCACATGAATTGTGTGCTGGCTCATAACAGAGTGGAGAATCTCATGGGAGAGAGGTGGGACAAGCTCCATGGGGGTCCAGAGTGGGAGGAGAAGAAGGAGCTATGGCCAGATTTGACCCCTGGGTCTCTAGAAGTTATAGGATAGTTGTGCAGGTTGCTGGGCTGGAGAGGGAGAGGTCGCCACCCAGAGGGCTAAGTCGTGTGAGCTTCTCTAGGAGAGCTGGGAGTGGGTCTGAGAAGATGTGCATGCAGGGGGGCTGGGAAGGTCCCCCAGACCCCTCTGATACAGACTGTGCTCACCTCCCCCAACCAAGCACCTGTGGCCACACCAGGCTCCTATGATGAGGAATGAGTTTAGCAGGGTGTCACCTGCGGATGCTTGCTGGCAACCTTCTTGCAATAATGACCGATCATGTGATACAGTGTAAGTTCGTTGGCAGTAGCTTATCTGGAAGACAATCCCAGGATACCTCAGCAAAGGGGCAGGAGAAGGGAAGGGGAGGGCAGCAACGTGACAAAGGGACAGGCATGCTCGCAAGTGAGGTAGGCCTGGGGACAGCTGGGACTTACCCTGCTGGGGGGGCCCTGGAGGCCAGGGCAGAACACACACTTCGGGTTATCCCAGCTCCCGAGCAAGAGGGAGCCGGGGTAGTCACACACCACTTCCCCTCTGACACAGGCCAAGAGCTGCTCTGGGGCACTGGGGATTTTCCAGCACCGCTGGCCTGTGGTTGGAGTGGACACGTGGCACTCTGGCCATCAGAGAAAACCCTTGGGCAGAGCAACATGGAGACTGACGGTGGGAAAGACCCAGAGGTTATGGGCAGGGAAGCAACGGCCTTCACTGCACTCTGGCCCTGAACGTCTCCACTGCTTCGACACAAGCAAGCCCTGAACTTCTAGGCTCTGGCCACCTCGCCAGGCTCACTCTGACCCTGCAGGCCCTGGTCACAGCCGCCCCCTGTCATTTCTGCTCTCACCCATCACGTCTCCTCTCCATCACCCCACTTCCCTTTCTCCTCCAGCCAGCAGCTCAGCCCTTAGTGGCCCAGAGGCCTCTGGGAGCCATGAGCATCTGCGGCACTCACTTTGTCCCCAGCCTGGTGGGACCGGTGGGTGTCCTCATTCCCAGCTTGGGTTCGTTGGTAGAACCTCTTTCCTCAAAGAGACGGCACACTTTGGTCTTGGGCAGCTCTGTGCCACAGTGCCCAGAGCAGCTTCGGACACGTAGTAGGTGCTCAGGAAGTGGGTATGGTTTTTGCTGCTGATGTGGGGAGGACAGTGGGGAGGACAGTGGTGAAGATGATGGGGCCGCCAATGAGCAGCTCGTGGGTCTCACTTTGGAGATACCTTGCTCTGTTTCTTCTGACCCGTCACATCATCGCTCTGAGTCTGTTCTGTAACAGACCCTTCCGCTAGTCGTTTTCGGTGGTTGCCTTTTCCCCCTGGGAACTCAGCAGACCCCACCCAACCTCCCCTGCAGCCTTGGGGGTCAGGATGAGCTGTGGGACCAAGCAATGAAATAGGGCAGAAGGGACGCTCCCACCTGCGAGCTTGTGCTATGAACCCACCAAGGCTTCCGCCTTCGCTGCCTTTCTCCATCTTCCACCAGAGATGGGAGGAGGGTGGCCACGGGCACCACTGAGGAAGAGCTGCCCAGGGACGCCCCACTGACAGACACCTGCATGGGGCTACCATGTGGGTAGGAAATCAAGTGTTACTGTGGCAAGCCACTGACATTTAAGGATAATTACATCCGTCTGTCTAACTCTAGAAATGAGAATAATATCAATATCAATGGGCTGTCGCCAACTCGAAGGCCAGAACCTTGTTAGAAGATAATATGTTAGTTCCCCAGGGCTGCCATCACAAAGGACCACAGGCTGGATGGCTTAAGCGGCAGAAATCTCTTCTTAGTTCTAGAGGCTGGAAGTCGGAGATGAAGGTCTTGTAGGGTTGGTGTCTTCTGAGGTCTCTCTCCTTGGCTTGTGGATGCCTGCCTTCTCCCTCTGTCTTCATCCCATCTTCCCTGCCTGGGCGTCTGCGTTCAGATTCCCCCTCTTATAAAGACACTGTCATTTGGATAAAGGCCCACCCTCATGACCTCATTTTAACTTACCTCTTTAAAGACCCCATCTCCAAGTAGGGTTACCTCCTGTGGTCCCGAAGGTTAGAACTTCAGGCTATGAATTTGGGGCATACAATCTGGTCCATCGTAGAAGCTCAGGAAATGCTCTTTCCCTTGCTTCCCAGGAAATTCTCAGACACTCCAGCAATGAAGAATGATGCCCACAGCACAACCAACTTGCTCTGAAATGTTGGTGTCCAGGAATACCGCACTGGCTTTTCATCCAGAGTCCAGTTGTCTGATGGAGCCGGATAGAAGACCCTGTGACCGTGCGATGAAATACAACAAGAGTGAGGTCACTCCGGAAGCAGGTGCCCAAGCCGGGCTTGGGCAGGGGAGGAGGGCAGCAAGATGGACCATGCAGCAGCAGACTTGGCTTTGACTCTCTGCACTTGACTTCATCTGGACTTCAGCTGGGCCTTAAGGGACTAAGTCACAGGAATGACATCCGCCGCCAACAATTTCTTGAGCACTTCTAGAGTGCCAGCCACTTGGCTAAGCACTCCCGCGACTCACGTCTCTGGGTTCTCTCTAAGTGGATTCTCTGGTTATCTCCATGTGGAGAGAGGCCCTGAGCTGGGGCAGCTTGCTCAAGTTCACAGGACCCAGGAGAGGCTAGAATGGTGGGCGGGGCCAGTGGCTGCGGGTTGCCAGAGACAGCGTTTGATGAAAGATGCAGATGTTGCTTCTTTAATCAGGTGCCGGCCACACCGACCCGCTGGCCCCTGACCCCCCCCCCCCAACCCGTGGGGACAAGAGAGCCTTCAGGACCAGAAAGCCCCCTCCAGCCTCCTTCAGCGTCATCCTGCTGCCTGGCCGCCCTGCCTGTCCCCGTGCCAGCGGCTGGAGCTTTCATTCAAGTGGAATTGAGCTGGGGACTTCTGTAGCTCTTCATTTACATGGATGCCAACAAGCTGAAATGTGCGGCAACCTTGGAACACTTTCAAAGGCAGGAATAATTCCTCTGAAATAGGTCTTCCGCGAGCTTTATCTTGTCCTTTCTTTTTTGGTTAATCTTGGAGCCCCTTAGCATGTCAAAGCAATTTCTCTAATGTCACATCTCCTCGACATTAGCATGAAAGGGCTTTAAGAGATGATTTGAGAAAGAATAAATGTTGAATGAGCATTTATTACAGAGTCGTCGCTTATGCGACATTTACATTTTCACTCGGTTTCTGCCGCGTGGGCTGGAGGAGCAGGCTGATTTGAAAGTCAATGGTGTCGAAACAGGCGCAGCTACAACTCTGTTTACACTCCGCTGTTTCCTCTGCACATTAATTTGCCCAAAGAGAAGATTTCATTAGGCTGATTTGTCTCGGGGAATGAGATTAGGCAGCGCGCGTGCGCGTGCCTCCCACGGAGGTGGGATTCCCGGCAGGAGCTGACCCTGTCGTCAAGAGGCCACGGGCCAAAGCGAAGGGAAGCCCATCCTCAGGGCTGATGGCTTTCTGCACACCTCTTAGTAAATTAATCAGCGGTGACCTGTCCTTCCTTCAGGAAGTTGGCCTGGCCCAGAGGGCAGAGGGCAGCAGTGAGAGCCAGGTCTGTGAACTAGTCCCCGAGGGTGTGACGGCAGGCTCTGTCACTCCCTGGGACCCAGGGCCGCGATCTTAATCTGCTTCCTCTTCTGAACTACTGCCGCCCTGTCCATCCGCATCTCACAGGGCTCGTAGGAGAGCGGAATGGTGAATGGAAAGTGTCTCCCGCAGTGCTGGGCACCCAGGACGGGCTCCATCAACCTCGGCTGGTTTTAACATTTGTATTGTTTTTTTTTCTTTCTTTCTTTTTTTTTTTTCGGTCTGTAGGACTTGGTCAGAATACCAGGTAAATGACCCCGGTTTGTGCCAAGTATGGATTTTTCCACCTTTGCATCTGGAAAAGCTCCTTATGTGGGTTCCATGCACGGGCAGGTCGGTGGGTGTGAGTGCGTCCTGGGGCCAATGGGTGTTACGAAGATTGCTTCAGGCTCCGTGTGTGTGCGCGTGCGCGCACGCGCGCGCGCGCGCGCGTGTGTGTGTGTGTGTGTGTGTGTGTGTGTGTGTGTGTGAGAGAGAGAGAGAGAGAGAGAGATTAGGAGAGAGAGACAGAAAATGAGAGGAGGAGAGAGGTCCGCTCGATACACCTTGATGCTCCCCCAAGCTTGAACCCTGGCCCCAGCTCTTCCCAGCCCCGGGTCAGCCTCTGTCACGGCACTTCCCTCCAAGTTTCTCTCTGCATTTGTGCCCCACCAGACTGTAAGCTCCTCGAGGGCCGGAAATGGCTCTTAACTTCATTTTCGTCCAAATCTGGCCTTCACTGAATGCACAAAGACTCAAGACTGCACAAAGTCCATGGCACTTTTTCAAGCTTGGTCTCTCAAAGTCGCCTCACCGGTATTCCAAGGCAGCCTTAAGTGGGGGTCCGATCCGTGCCGGCCCAGAGGGCAGTGCTGGCGGCAGCTGGGCGTGGGGGTTCGCAGCCCTGTCCCCTGGGGAGGCTTGCCCCTGGCCCTAGCCTCTTTGGGACCAGGAGCAAGCTGGCCCCCACAACCAACTCCAAATGAGCTCATTCCTTTCGTTTCACAGGTGGGAGAAGCTGAGCCTTAGAGAGGGGGCTTCTCTTGCCCCTTCGTCGTGCAAGCCAACTAGCTGAGCTCAGCTCAGCATCCAGGTCCAGTGAGGCTGGCCCAGTGCCCCTGGCAGCGTGCCAGGCCTCCCCTCTCCCCCATGGGGCTGGATTCTTTCTGGAATAGTCTCTAAAGCCAGCCAGAGGCCAGGTGGCTCAGCTGTGCTCTTGCTCTCATCCTGCATTCCCTCTGCTACCCAGCACCCCGTCTCTGAGTCCTGCCCTCCATCTGGAGCCCCCCCCCCACAACTGCTCTTCTGGCCCCACAGGGCTGACGCTTAAATAGATCTCTCACTGCCCTGTCCCTGTTTTCTTGATTTTTACAAAAGCATGGATAGCTACATTGCTTCTTGAGTGTCTACTGTGTGCTGGGTGCTGGCTGGGACCCCATTCCTGCAAGGGGGATACTTTTCTATTGCTCCCATCTTGCAGAAGAATGCAGAGTCACAGCTTGGCAACAGAGGCAGGATTTGAACGCAGGTTCCGGGGTCTGGCCGAATCTAGGGACTCCCTAGTTGTCAGGAGGCCAGGCTGCTTCCACACAAATGTCTCCTACATTCCCCCTGATCCCCAAGGCTTCTGAGGGTGGGCTCTGCCCTGCTTGCTCGCCTTCCCAGGGCCTTTTGAGCTCAAGGTTGAGGATGGCACAAAGCACCTCCAATCGGACCCACTGGCTTGAGTTGAGAGGTGATTATCATCCCCCCTCCCCTCACCTCCCGAAGGACCTGATCCCAGCCCTGAGACACTACACACTATGTGCTTGGGAGGAGAACCCAGGACCACAGGACAAATGCCACTCAGTGTCTCATTGAGTCTGGCAGAGCTGGGACAATCAACTCTGTCACTAACCAGCTGTATGACTCTGGGCAAGTTGCTTAACTTTTCTGAGCCTCTGTTTCCTTCTTCAAATAGGGGGATCATAATAAATAAGTGGCTTCTCATCTCTGGGTCTCCATTCCCTGTTCTAGAAAACTGAGGTTGGATGGTCTGTTTCTAAAATCCTGTTTAGCTGAGCGCGTCTCAGACCCCCTGGTGCCGGGGGTGCCAGAGTGGGATTTGCCCTGCTTTTCGTGTCCCCTAAGAAGGGACAAACGGTCCCAGCAGGGCTGCCACCCCGCCAGAAAGCCCCAGCAGTTCTCGAGCAGGTCCGCAGCCTGGGGTGAAACCTCCTTGTTCTGTAGAAAAAGAGGCAAAGGTTGCCAGTCAGAGGCTGGTTGAGAATGTAATCATAAATTTTGGCTTTGGAGGAGAGATTGGGGTGGGGGTGGTGGAGAGGAAGGGAGAGAGAGAGAGAAAAAGAGTGTGAGAGAGAGAGAAGCTTGAGAGAGAGAGAGAGAGAGAGAGAGACAGGGGAGAAGAAAGCCCACTTCAAGGCCAGTTCCCCTCCCCTGGGTGGAAACCTGTGTGTGTGCAAGGATGAAGGGAACAGAGCAGAGGCAAAGGCTGGCCTTCTGATGGAGCATGTGGTGCCCACTTTGAACGGTGGCCTTTGTGCCTGCCTATTCAGGGCGGCCTCAGGACAATGGGGGGCAGACACGCAGGGGAGGACAATGACAGGGACATTGCTGCCTGTCGCTTTGCATTCCCTTTGAAGTGGCTCTGCCCTGGGCCCCCACGGGCTCCAAAAAGAATGCTTTTGTTGCCTGCTCCAAAGATGCTGTAAGATGCTGAGCAAAAGTAACCGGAGGGGATCTGCTCGATTAAAAAAAAAATTAAAGATAAGAAACAAATCAAGCTGGCCACGTGGGGGCTGGCGGCAGCTTTGAACCCTGAGAAGAGACGGGACATCGTGATCCAATCCCATCTCCCCTCCGGGGAAGTGACAGACTTCTGGGGGTCACTCTCAATGGAAACTAGGGGCCAGGGTGGGGAGCCCTAGCTTGCTGGGGTCTTCTAGAAGTTCCCCAGTGCTGGGACTCTGAAAGCCCAATCTGATGCTGGTGCTCGGGTGGAAAAATGCGAGAGGCCAAACCACAGGAACTGTAGTGTTTACTGAATTTGGTGCGTGCCGGGCATGGGGCTAAGTGCTTGCTTTATTGCCTGTGTGACTACCTCAAAAATGCTTCATTATTGATCATGTGATGGATGTGTGCATGCAAGGTAACTCTACATCCTGGAGGTGGGGGTCAGCATCAGACCTACCTGAACCAGGAGACTACATTGTTGGGTTCAGAGCTGTGGGGCGTAGGTGGAGCAGGCTGAGCACTGCAAAATCCCAGGGGGAGCCATTTGTACCGTTGTCATGGTACCTCCACGACAGTTGTGCAGTGTACAACTTATACATCTGCACGTGTGCCCCTGCCAGGGATGGTGAATTGATACAGGAAGGGTCCTCCTCAGGAATCCACACCTGCAACTATTGTTAACCATTACAATATCAAGAACTCGTGTAATAGCATGAGGATTGTTAGAAGCAGTTTTCTTGGTGGCAAGAATGGAGTTCAACTAGGGGGTTGGTTGGTAAGGTTGGATAGGCCCCACTGCCTGTGAAAATGGAGATGTCAGCCTTGGGAAGCCCAGCAGTCCAACACTGGCTCAGCGCAGGGTCTGGCTCATTGTAAGTGCTCAGTAATTATTATAATTACCCCATTCTACTGTGGGGGAGGGAGGTCAAGGCTCAGAGAGGTGACGCACCTTGTCCAAGCACACACGGCTGGCTGTGGTGGTGTGGAATGTTGAGGCCATCTTGGGCCCTCCAGCCGTGGCCTTGCCTGACTCTGAGAGGGTGCCCTCTTTCAATGGGGCAGGAACGGGGTCAGACCAGGGCTTTGCAAACGGTCCCCTCGGGCCCCATGTGCCAAGACCCCCTGCTCGACAGTATCAAGTGCCTTGACCTTGAGCCCCAGGTCCATCAGACCTTTTGGACCTGCCCTGAACATCCAGGGAACCCTTCATGCCTGCGCTTTTTCCAGAAAGTACTCAAAGGGCAAAACTGAAGAATATCTTGGACTGGTGGACAGCCACCTGGGTCCCTTTCTATCGTTTGGGGGCACCCAGCCCTGCTTCTGTGCTGGCTCCTTTTTGGAGGACTCCTCGGGGTGGCTGCTCTCTTTGTCTACACCCGGGAGAGTCTGAGTGCCTGGGCATTTGTCCCCTGCTAGTGCACCTGTGTGAAAGCTCCCCTGCCTGGCCACTTCAGAGTCTCCTGTGGGGTCAGGCTGAAGCTGCCCCCTTTGGGCTGTGCTGGAAAGCACACCTTGCTTTCCTGCCCTTCCTCAGCCTGCTTCCCCCATTCCCATGCCAGTCTTCCAGCTTTCCGGGAGGGACCTCCCGAACACGCTGCACAGGCCACCAGAATCTTCACCTTGGCGTCAGCTCCTGGGGGTGCTGCCCCCCACGGAAAGCCCACCTGGCAGGAGAAGGCCCAGAGTGCAGCTTTGCTCCTTCTTGCTTGGGAATCAATCTACCAAAGGGAGGATTTCCCTTGACAGAATCCTACGTGACAATCCAACTGTACGGGAGCCTGGGGCCGTTGGCCTGAGGACTCGCTGCCCTCACCCTTTCCCTGATGCTCTCAGGGAGGTCCACTGCTCCTCCAGCTAGAGAGTGGCTGAATTTGGACTCCAACCCAGGTGTTCTGTCACAAGTCTGTGGCTTAAAAACAAACATTACTCCTTCTCCCCCAACCGCCCCCCCACCCCCGCAAAGGCCCATAGCACTTTTATGGTCTGGGGGTCCTGTGCCTGGGACCTTTCTGACTACCTCCTGTTCCAAGTTCCTTCCCACCGCCCTGCAGGTGAGCAGTAGGCCAAAGGAGACACAGAGACCACATCAGGGACAGAGACATTGAGCTGGTAGGGAGCAGAGGGCCTGAGAGCCCAAGAAGGGCCGTGAGAATCCCCGGGGGTCAGTGCTTTTTCTGTCTGTCTGTCTGCCTGCCAGCCAGTGTCTCTGGGTAACCAGTCCCTTTCAGATTCCCTGGAAACCTTGGCTGCCTTGGCTTGCTGGCCTCTTAGGCGTCCCAGCCTCCGTCCCTGCAGCTGTCTCTTTGGACTTCCCCAGCATTCCAAGAAGTTTTCAGTGGCTCTCAAAGCCAAAGGTCTGGTTACCCTTAGCTCCTGGGCACTTAGCAGCCCACAGGCGATCAGGGGGTGGCCTGTGATCCCTCATCACCCATCCCCCACCCCACCCAGGCTTGTGGTGAGTGAAGCTCCTACTTCAGGCAGGTCCTGGCACTCCCAGGGACTCTAGCTCAGGACCTGAGTGGCCTATCTACTAGCCCGAGCTCCCTCCTAGGGAGCAAGAGCCCGAGAGGGACCCTCATTGACTGGATCCGGTGTGGGCAACAAGCTAAGCAATGTGCCAGGCACTGAAGGGGGAGAAAAGATGCACAGTGCCAGCTCCCTGCTCTCTGGACCCCGGGGTTCAGCCTACTAGCCTGGCAGGCCCCAAGTAGCCAGGAGCAACTGGATGCCAGTAGCCAATGGGGCTGAGTCAGACAGGCAAAATCTCAGCAGAAGGAGAGGAAGCCTGTTCTCAGGAGGTAGGTCAGGAGGGCTTCCTGGAGGAGGGAGCGTGGACTGAGTTTTGATTCCTGGAGCCACAGGGCTGTAGAGAGAATCAGGCCACTCTTCCTACCTTTTTGCAGGCTGTTGCCCAGGCCTGCCCTTGAGTTTGACTGGTCTTATTTCCCATAACCCTTGATTCTTGATTCTAGAGGACAAGACACAGAGAGGTTATAGAGCCACACAGCTGGTTACTTGTAGGGCCCAGTTTGGAGCTGTCTGTCTTGGGGGCACACAGATCCTGCAAAGGAATAAATCACTGTCATTCAAGACCATATGTTCTCTAGTAGGAGGGAGGCACCCTGTGCGTACAGAATGGGGAGGAAACTGTAAAAAACTGGGCTTTTGCAGGATGAGCAGGAGTTCGTTCTAGGCAGAGGAGGGCATTCTAGGCAGAGAGAACAGGTGCTAAATCCTGAAGGTGAGAGAGAGCCAATAAGGAAGAGCTTGTGAGTGGACCAGGGAGGTGAGCCTGGGGACAGCATTTGGCACAGAGTGGACACTCGAAAATTGTTTATCGGATGAATGAATGCATTCATGCATGAGTTGTATCCCCACAGTAGTTCAATAATTTGTCAAATGAAGGAAAGAATGAAAGAATGAATGAATGAACGAGCGAACGACCTGAATTTCTTCTGCCCCTCTCGCATCAGGCACGCAATAGACATTTGCTGAGTTGACCCCTGAGTGAGCGAAGCGGTGATGTCACGGAGCTCGCATGGGGCGCTGACTGCCGCCTGCGCTCGGTCGGCGCGCCGCTGGGCCTGGGGTCCCCGCCCCCACCAGTGCGCGCTCTAACGCGGAGCAGATGGCGGGCGGCGGGAGGGGCGAGGCGGGAGGGGCGGAGGGGCGGGGCGTCAGCGCTGCTGCAGCCGGGCCTGATTAGGGCCCCTCCCGCTGGCGGCCGCGGGCCCTTTGAAGTGAGCCGCTGCGGGGCTGCTCCGGCCGCCCGGCCGTCCCTGCCGCCAGGCCGTCGGTCCGGGGCCGGCGGCGGGGCTGGCGGCGCGTGTTTATCCAGGTGCGGGCTGGGGGGCTGGGCGCGGGGATCCTCTTTCCTCCCGGCCCATCTGGGACTTCAAAGCGCGGCGCTGGGCTCAAAGGCGGCCTCGGGGTGGGGGTGGGGGCGGGGCGGGCGCGCGGGCTTCCTGCGCTCAGCCGGGCCCCCGGCCAGCGCGGGGGGAGGGGGTGGGGGGGTATCGGGGCGGCGGAGAGGGACGGCTCGCCCCGCGGCCCCACACCCCACTCCACCCCCCACCCCACCCCCATACCCCCATCCCGGAAAGCGCTTTCTGGAGCGCCTACTGAGTGCCAGGCGTGTGCTAGTGCTTCCTCTGCCCACCCCACGCGGCGAGGTGGGCGTGGCCGTTTCCCCTCACTTCCGAGAGGTCGAGAGACTTGCCCAGAGTCACACAGCTAATGAGTGCCAGAAGCAAGATTTGAATCCAAGGCCCGTTGGCTCCAGAATTCTCCCTCTTTCCATCAGATTCTACCCTGTTGCCTCCAAGGAGACCTCCCCTCCAGCCGCAGCTCAGGGCTCTTTCCCTCAGCAGAACAGCCACTAGAAGTTAGCTGTCTACACCCTCGATCCGTCTCATCTTTCATGGCGCTGCTCAGGCGCCAGCAGCAGCAGCAATGGCATCATCAGAATCTCGTTAGAAATTCAGAATCTCAGGCCCCTCCCAGGCCTGCGGAATGGAATCTGTATTTTAAAAGATCCCTGGTGAACTGGGTATGCATTCAAGTTTGCGGAGATTTTGTCTGGAAGTGTGCTGTTGTCGCTGTGTGGGAACACACTGTCTTTGGGAAGCTGTACCTCCCTTATCAGACTGGGAGCACCTCAAGAAAAGAGCTGAGCCTTCTCCATCAGCCCAGAGCAGCAGCTGTGCCTCCCCCAACAGACTAGGACAGGCATCGGCCCTCCCCAACCAAACTGGGAATTTAGCAGAAGCAGAGCTGGTTCCTGGTCCCAAGCCAGGGGCTTGCTGGAAGCTTGTGGTGCCACATCCATCTGACTGGGAGTCTCCAACTCCCCTAGGAAACTTGGCTCTTTTCAGGGTTGGGAGCCACCTGCAAAGAGAGGTAGCTTGTGTCCCTGTTTTCCAAGAGGATGGAGAAGCCCAGGGTGGAGGTGTGCGTTCCTTCCAGGATCCTCCTGACTCCATTTCTGGCCCATGGTGTGCCTGCTGGAGGGTTCTGGAGGAGTGGGGCGGGGGGAGCGGACAGATGCCACCATGGGACCATGTGTGCCGCCTGACACCAGGCCTCTCTGGGCAAACATTTGTCCTTGTGTGTCACCAAGAGACCGTTCAGGCGGCAGGAAGCCCACGGGCGGGTGCAAGGGTAAGCTTGCTGGCAGCGGGAGGGTATTTTTAGAGTTTTGACTGACGGCCCTTTCTTAAGCTGTCGCTGCCTCTGCCCCGGCCCCCAGCCCATGGCCTGGAAAGAAAAGAACGCAGTGTCATTTTGTGAAGAAGGGGGTCCTGGCGGCCCTTCTGGGGTCCCTCACCAACTGGACAGGTTATTTCTCGCCGTGTCTGGGGTCCATGCTCTCCCGCTGCACTCCCAGCAGGCCCCGCAGCCTGACCCTTCACACATCTGGCAGTGATAAATGGCTTCGGCATCGCTGCCATCACCTTGCACCCTCTGATCCCGCTCACTTTGTTCTCCCTTTAAAGCCAGTGGGCGGGTGGCAGGCGGAGGAGCACGGGGGGGGGGGGGGGGGGGAGGGGGAGGGCTCTCTCTCTTCTTCCCCTTCTCCTGGATACTTGCAGGCCTGTGCTCTGATACCACTTGAAAGGGACCGCGACAGTCAGTTATCTGGTCTGGGAAGTCCGGCCGTGAGTTGTCTTTGCTGACTCGTGGAGTACGTGGGGTGCGAGTGTAAGCCTGGGTATGGAATGGATGTAGGCATGCACAGGAGTCCTGCGTGCATGCCTGTATATGCTTGTGTGCGTGCGTGTGTGTGTGTAGAATTGAGGATTTGCTAGTGTGTGTGCCTTTTAATTGCTGTTGCTTTATAATGTACTTTGATCTCCAGTAGGTCAAGACCACCCCATCCCCACTCCCCAAACCAACATCCTCTGCTCATTTACATATTTTTCTTGATGACCCACTCGTTCCAACCTTAGGAATGTGTCCAGTAAGTTTGTGCATAAATGTGGATCAAAAGACAAGGACCAGAATACTTCTCATGATATCTCCAAGCTGGAAACTTATGCAGATGCTTGTAAAGAGTAAAATGCATAAATATATGGTAAGAGAGTCATACATTGGGACAGTACCCAGTCAGGAGAACAAAGATCGGCGACTCAGGTAACAATAGGGATGAACTATGCAATCGGGACATTAAGAGGAAGAACCAGACACAGAAAGGTACATGCAATGTGATACTATGTATAAGAAGTTGAAAACCAGGCAAAGTTTGTTGATTACAACAGAGGCCAGGAGACTAGGGTATCCTTAAAGCTAGTAGTGATTGCAAGGAGGTAGAAGGGCAGTTTCTAGAGCACTACTATTTCTTGATCTGGATCTTGGTGACTGTGACCCAGGTATGTTCATTTTGTAAAACCTCGTTGAGCTGTATACTTCTAATCTGTGGACTTGTTCCAATATATGCTTGTATTATTGTCCTCCATAGGAATTTTAGAATCAGCTTAGTGAGTTCAAGGAAAAATGCTGTGGGGATTTTGATTGAAACTGCATTATCTTGTAGATGAATTTGGGAAGATTTGTCCTCTTTAGGACGTCTTTTCCTCCATGAACATGGTATATCTCCACTTATTCGGATCAATTTTTACATTTCCCCAGTAAAGTTTTATGGTTTTCTCCGGAGTCCTGTGAACTTCTGATTAGGTTTATTCCAAGGTGCCTTGTGTGTTGTTGTTATTGTGAAGAGGGTATTTTTTTTTTCTTTTATGTTTTCAAGTCTTTTAAAAAAAATTGTGGTAAAATATACATAACATAACCTTTACCATATAACCATTTTAAAGCATACAGCTCAGTGAGATACGTGCATTCACATTGCTGTACAACCGTCCCCACATCCATCTCCAGAACATTTTCATCTTCCCAAACCGAAACTCTGTGTTCTCTAAACATGATCCCCATTCCCCTCTCCCCCAGCCCCTGGAAGCCACTACTCTATTTTCTGTCTCTATAAGTTTGCCTATTATATGTACCTCATATAAGTCAAATCAGATAATATTTGTCCTTTTGTGACTGACTTACTTCACTTAGCATAATGTCTTCAAGATTGACTTATGTTGGGGCGCCTGGGTGGCTCAGTTGGTTAAGCAGCTGCCTTCAGCTTGGGTCATGATCCTGGGATCCTGGAATTGAGCCCTCTCTGGGGCTCTCTGCTCAGTGGGGAGTCTGTTTCTCCCTTTCCTTCTGCCCCTAACCCTGCTTGTGCTCTATCTCTCTCTTTCTCTTGAATAAATAAACAAAACTCTTTTTAAAAAAATATTGATTTATGTTATAGCAGGTGTTCTTTTTAAGGCTGAATAATTTTGTTGTATGGATATACCACAGTTTGTTTATCCATTCATCTCCTGATGGACATTTGGGTAATTTCCACCTTTTGGCTGTTGTGAGGAACGCTGCTCTAAATGTTGGTGTGCAAATATCCATTTGAGTCCCTGCTTTCAACTCTTTTGGGTATATACCCAGATGTGGAATCATTGGATCATATGGTAATGCTATGCTTAATTTCTTTTTTTTTTTTTAAGATTTATTTATTTGACAGATAGAGATTACAAGTAGGCAGAGAGGCAGGCAGAGAGAGAGAGAGGAGGAAGCAGGCTCCCAGCTAAGCAGAGAGCCCGACGCGGGGCTCGATCCCAGGACCCTGGGGTCATGACCCGAGCTGAAGGCAGAGGCTTTAACCCGCTGAGCCACCCAGGCGCCCCAACTTAATTTCTTTTTTTTTTTTTAAGATTTTGTTTATTTATTTGACAGAGATCACAAGTAGGTAGAGAGGCAGGCAGGGAGAGAGCCCCTGCAGAGAGCCTGATGTGGGTCTCGATCCCAGAACCCGGGATCATGACCCTGGGATCATGACCCGAGCCGAAGGCAGAGGCTTTAACCCACTGAGCCACCCAGGCGCCCTTCTTTTCTTTTTAAAAAAGATTTTATGTATTTATTTGAGAGAGAGAGAGAGAGAGAGAGAGAGAATGAGTGGGGGGAGGAACAGAGGGAGAGGGAGAAGCAGACTTCACGCTGAATGGGGAGCCTGCCATGGGGCTCGATATCAGGACCCTGAGGTCATGACCTGAGCCAAAATCAAAGTTGGACGTTTAACCAACTGAGTCACCCAGATGCCCCTCTATGTTTAATTTCTTGAGCCTACTGTTTTCCACAGTGGTTGTGTTATTCTATTTCTAAGTTAGTTTTGCTGGTGTGGGGGACTGCAGTGGGGTTTTTGAAAATTGACCTTGCAGTTTTGGGCACATCCTTGAGAGTGTGCATACATAGAATGCGTGTGTGTGTGTGTGTGTATGTGTGTGTGTGTGTGTGTAGCAGTCACACTCACAAGAGCATGACCTTTAGATAAATTGGAATGCTCTGCTGTATAGCACAGAAACCCCCCCTCAAGCTGGCTTCAAGATCCAGGAGCTTTACCGTTTCACCCACCCAGAAGTCTAGAACCAGGATGAGCTCTGCCCACGATAACCCGCAGTTTAATGATATCATTCATCTGTCTTTCTACCCTACTTCCCTCAAAGCCAGATGACTGCCAGTGACAGGGGAACCACAGGCTTCTTTGCCCATGTCCAGCAGGACAGAGCAGGCTCCCTGCCAAGCATGGACTATGGCTCCCTTCCTTTAACAAGCATGCGACTCCAGGAGCTGTGGGCCAGGCGGTCTGGGAGGCGACCCCCATTGTCCCTAGAGTTGTGTTGATACACCCAGAATCCACTTCTCTGTCCGTATGCTCACCTGCACAAGATGGCAGGCGCAGGTCTTGGGTCCCTTCCAAAGGTGATGCTATCTGGCCCATGAAAGGGGCTGTCTCTTCCTGAACATCTCATTTCATCAGTGAGGGGACTTTTCACAAAAGCCCCAGCCTTCTTGCCTCAGGCCTCATTGGCCACAATTGTATCACATGGCCATCCTGAAATCAGAGACACCATGATCTCACCATGGTGAGCTTACCATGGCTGGTTTGACTAATCTAACAGATCTGTAGAGAACACCTTCTGGGGGGTTGGGGGCACATGGAGGGTGGTACCTATGGAGACAGAGCTGGGAAGAAAGAAGCTGAGACTCTGAACCTTTCCTTTCCATTGTTCTGACCTCTATGAACCTCAGTTGCTCTTTGGTGAAGAGAGAGAGAGAGAGAGAGAGAGGGAGAGAGTGTACAGTCAGGGAAGACTTCCTGTAGGAAGGGGAACTCAGCATTACCAGAGGAAGAGAAGGAGCACATTCCTGGATCGAGGGGAAATGCGGGCAGAGGGGCAATCAATGAGCAGAGGTACCCTCCACGTCTGGCAGAGAAAATGCTGGTTACGCCGCTGTGTCTTTCATCTGTACATTTCTTGAATTAGAGGAACGGACTTTTAAATGAAGCTCAGTGCTGAATCTGATGATTCTTTCATCCGAAAATGCATTTTGTGGATCTATGATATGCCAGTCTTGTGCCAAGCACAGGTGACCCAGAAATAAGCAAAGTCAAGCTTGTGCCCTCGGGGCACTCCACTAAAGAGGACAAGGTCACCCACTTGATGTTTTGCTGTGGCACGTGTCTAGGGCTGCCTGGCTCAGATGGTCAGGCTCTGTCTCCCACCCTGCTGATGGTCCTTGATGGCACAGGACTTCAGCTGGGTGACTCTGGACCTCAGCGATCAGCACCAAAACCATGTCATTTCAAAGTGGAGTTGTCAGCCTTTTCCCACCCCACCCCCAACAGCCCAGAATCTCCCACTTGGGGCACAGGGTTTTCAAGGTGTCTCTTTGCCAGGCAGCAAGACACAGAGTAAACAAGACAGGGAATCTGACTTTACAAACCCTCACCCCTAGTCTTGTTGGATGGCAAGTAGATTAAAAAACATAGGGTGTCGTGGATGTCACGCTGTGCTGCCCAGAGTGCCGGCAGGATGGTGGCTCATTCCCTCCCCTTGATGGGGGAGCACCTGTGCCCCTATTTACGCTCCCTCGCTGGGGCTGGTCCAAACACACAGTGGGGAGTCCAGGCGCAGCACAAAGTCTTTGGGATGGCAAAGCCCCCCAACCTCCTTGGGGTTGGCAGAGCCCCTGTTCAGGTGCCTGGAAGCCCCACTTCTCCCTCTGCCCAATCCCAACCCCAACCCTCTGGGCGGGGGTTCTGGGATGATTCCTGACAGCACCCCATTCATGGACCTCCGTTTCATAGCGTGGTTCCTGGGACCCCATCTAAGAGACGCTACTAAGTTTACATGAAAGAACTATTTTAGGATTTTCAATTTTCCCATTTTGTATGCACGTACATGCCTATGCATGTATGAACACACGCACATCTGGGGAGGGCTTAAAATATTGCAGAGCGAGGAGGAGGTATCGTTAATGTAGACGATGACAGATCAAATTCGGTGTCTTCAGTTTCTTTCTCGACATTAGGCAGGCGAATGCACAGCTCCCATTTAAAAATATTGCAGCGGCTCCTGGGTGGCTCAGTGGGTTAAGCCTCTGCCTTCGACTCAGGTCATGATCTCAGGGTCCTGGGATCGAGCCCTATGTCGGGGTCCCTGCTCAGCCGGGAGCCTGCTTCTCCCCCTCTCTCTGCCCCTCTCCCCACTCCGCTGGTTCTTGCTCTCTCATGTTCTCTCTCTCTCAAATAAATAAATAAAATATATTTAAAAATAAGTAAAAACACAGCAGTTTTAGAGTCTATGGCATTTACCAAGCATTGGCTCTATGCCAGGGGCTCTGCTAAAGCCCTTTGCATGCATTTGCCCATCTTCTCCTCACTAGAATCATCGGAGGTCGTAGTGTTATCACTGACATTTTAAGACGAGGGAAGGGAGGCTCAGAGAGGTTAAGTAACCTGTGGAAGATCACACAGATGTGTCAGAGTCTGATCAGGGAAGCAGAAACCTTACAAGTGATACAGAAAATGGATTTTTTCCGGGCATTGGACTGAAAGCATCATGCAGGCCTTTGCCTCTGTCTGGGGCTGAACCCAGTGTCTCCACGAGCCTCCCAGGAAGGAACGCTGAATGTGGAGGCCAGCAAGGACCAAGTGGAGGCAGCATCTGTCTCTCGCCTTTAACCTGGGTGCCTTGGGTGACCTCTAGGTGAAGCTGGTGAGCCACACCACGGAGTTGTGCACCACCCGGTCCCACGCCGGGAGACGCTGAAGGAGGTCTGGAAGTTGCTGGAAAAGCTGGTGAGGCCCCCGCCAATGAAGGGAGGCCGTGGATCAGGAGCAGCCCTGCAGTGGCCTCCGGAGTAGGAGAAACGCGGCTGCTGCTTGACTTCCACCTCCCACGTCTCACACAGAAGGTCCGTTTTGGTCAACGCTAACGCAGAACAATTTGGAAATTCTGGGACCATCTGCTTCCAGCTTCGCTGAATTGACACGGTGCCCAGGCATTGCAGATGCTAAAAAGGTCAGAGAGCCAGAGTCTGGACTTGCCTGCCTTGTGCCAAACCCACAGAGCGTGGTTTTCACTTTGTTCAGTCAGGGTGGGTGGGGAAGAGGTGGCACCTGAGGGAGGTGCAGGGGGGTGGGGGTGTCAATCAGGCTCGAGCATGTGAGCTCGAGCGCGTGGGTTCATATGAGTGGGAGAAGTGACTGGGGCGGCGACAGGGAATGGTGGAGACTGCAGCAAACTGAAGAGCGCAGGCTCTGTCCTTGGGGGGGGCAGTCCCCAGGGGCTCCAATTTCCGGTTGCCATTTAGGAACCGGGGCATGGTATGGCCAGATAATCTGATTTTTCCCACTATAAGCTGGAGATATTAAATTCGGAGTGTGTGTGTGAGAGAGATTGAGAGAGAGAGAGAGAAATCTGCCAACTCAAAAGTGCTGGCAACCAATTTGAATTTTTTGGTGGCTCTGGGCTCCCAGTTTGTGACTTTTGACCCTAGGCACCTCTAAGGTCCTTTGATTCCTGAAGATTCTCCCCAACATGCCAGCTGAGCTCTTAAGCTGCTCACTCCAAGACTCCCCATTTTCTCAGAAGACTGGGAGGCAGCCCGCACCTTCTGGCTCCAGCACCCACACGAGGAAGGTTCCTCGAGTCCGGTTGCTTTCCTCTCTCCTTGTCTTGTTTTCAGCCACATCTCAACGGGGACGCTCTTCTGAACAGACTCCACCAGACGGAAGTGTATGAGTGGATTTGAAGCAAGGACTCCACTCCTGGTGCCTGTAGCCCTTTTGCCCCTGCATCCATCAGATGTATGAGCACCTTATCTTCCCTCTTGCACGAAAGAGGGTAGGTTTTATTCTCTAACACGGACACACTTTTATGTTTACATCTGCCATTCATAACTGCAAAAATGTTCTCATGTAAACTGGTGATGCGCGTTTCCCATTTTATTGTCTGGCCTCCCCTACTCCCCGCCCCCAACTCATGCTTGGGTGCCTAGAAGTATCTTTCCATGCATCTCTCCGTTCTCAGAGAGCCATATGTACGCACAGCATGCGCACGCACGTTCACAGTACACTGTCCCGGGAGAGGGTTTTCCTGATCATTGTTTATATTACCAAACGAAGTACTATGTAGGCCTGTCTGCATGTCACTTTTCTCCTCCTATGCCATGGAATTCCCTGGGTCTAGCTCAAATTGATCCTTTGTGTGGGCTGAGCCTAGGGTGTGCTGTGCCATCATTCCCTCCGTGCGTGACTACGGATGGACGCTCTGCCCGCGTGTTAAAGGGCGCGAGGCTTTGACACATGGAAGTCCAGAAACTGCAGTGCTTGCTCCCCACCAGAGTCTCTTGCTCGTTCTGTCCCGGGGCAGTGTGGCTGGGCAGCCCCGGGGTGGGGCTGGGGGCGGGAGGGTGTTCTCCAAATAGGGACTCAGGGATCGGGCTCCTTCCGTGGCTAGTCGTGGAGTCTCAGCGGTCAAGAGCAGAAGCAGGGAGACCGAGCAGGGAATCAGGCTTTATGGCCACCCATCCCTTTCCCCCTCAGTCCGTCAGCCAGGACTCAGCCACGTGGTCCCACCCAAAATGCCAGGGAGGCTGGAAAACAAGGTCTTCCCTGTATACCAGTCTCTGCCATGCTTTGTTTTGAGGGTTTTTTTTTTTTTTTTTTGCCATTATGAATAATAATTCAATGAACATTTTTTGTCATTTGTCCTTAGGATATGGCTTCATTTCTATCAGATTTTTAGGGTAAGGATTGCTGGGTCAAAGGACATAGATATCGCTTTTTGAAGGCAACTTTTTTTTTTTAAGATTTTATTTATTTATTTGTCACAGAGAGAAATCACACGTAGGCAGACAGGCAGGGGAAAATAGGCTCCCTGCTGAGCAGAGAGCCTGATGTGGGGCTCAATCCCAGGACCCTGAGATCATGGCCTGAGCTGAAGGCAGAGACTTAACCCACTGAGCCACCCAAATGCCCCTGAATGCAACACTTTAATGTAACTTGGGAAGTTTTAATTCTTGGAGCCAGCTCTCTTCCTAAAAAGACTGTAACGATTTACATTTTCAGTAACAACGTATGACCATCACTTTTCCCCAGATCCCTGCCAGCGATTGTGTTATTGTTCTTTTAAATTTGCCTCTGTGATATCTCCTTGTCAGCTTAATTTGTATCCCCCACCCCCCCCCCAACCACTAATGAGTGCGAGCATCTTTTCATTTGTCTGTGGCCATTTGGTGCCATTCTTTTGTGAATTGCCTATTCATGTCCTTTGCCATAATTTCTTTTGGGTTGTTTGCCCTTTTCTCTTCAATTTGTAAGAACTCTTTGTATATTATAGCTGGTGACCCTTTGTCCTCTGCATTTCAAATATTTTTCCAAGTTTATTGTTTGTCTATTAACTTTGCTTATGGTATCTTTTGCCTTCCAAGAGATTAATCTTTTTATGTAGTCACACGTATCTGTTTTTTTTTAAATTTCTATTTTCTGGGTTTGCATTCTTGGAAGGTCTCTCCTTACTTGGGTCCTTTCAGACGCTGCTCACCCTTCATGGGCTGTGAACTGGAAGAAGCTTCCCTCCTCCCCTCTCCTGGGGATTTGTAACCACCCTTGCTACTTTTGGCCATGTGAGCACACCAAGCGCCCAGACTTGATTCCTGCAAAACTTTTCAGGCCTTTGCTAGCTGAACAATCTGGGTCACACAGATTGAGGTCAGGGAGGGGCCCTGGGCTTGGAATCTGAAGGCCTGGCTACCGGAACAGGTTTTGAGCTGTCAGAGTGGCTGAATCACTGGGCCTCCCGGACCCTCAGTCGCCCCACCTGTGACATGGGGTATACCCCTTGCCCTGCTGACTTCCTGGGGTGCTGTGACTCTCCAATGATAAAATGGAGCTGAGGACTCTATAGGCTTTGAAACACAGTTGCTGAATTGCAACGATAATGTTGACGTGGGGAACAAAGGCAAAAGAAAAAAATTAAATTTCCTTACAACTTACAGCTCATTGACAAATCCTTGAGACAGGCGGAGTGATGTTCCTCTAGGAACTCAACTGCCTCGATGTCAATACTTTGCTAAGGGCAAAAGGCAACCTTAGCTTAACATGAACCTGACCTCCGGGACCCCTATAAGTCTCCTTTAACATATAAAAATTCCTTTGGAAACTTCCTTTATCTCTACCCCCCAAGATATATGTCAGCAATCATCCTCCAGACAGATGGCTCACTGATACACTTCGAAAGGGTCTCGTGACTAAGGTTTTACTGAACAGTAGTAAATGACCTTTTCCTAACAGTAGCTAGACCCTCAAGGTCCTGGAAAACTTGCTCCCAAATTCCTTTCTTTCTTTCTTTCTTTTTTTAAGATTTTATTTATTTATTTGACAGAGATCACAAGTAGGCAGAGCAGCAGGCAGAGAGAGGGGGAGGCAGACTCCCCACTGAGCAGAGAGCCCAATGCGGGGCTCGATCCCAGGACTCTGGGATCATGACCTGAGCCGAAGGCAGAGGCTTAACCCACTGAGCCACACAGGCACCCAAAGATTTTATTGATTTATTTGAAAGAGACAGCGTACACATGAGCCCAAGTACTGGGGAGGTAGAGAGAGAAGCAGACTTCCTGCTAACCAGGGAGCCTGACGTGTGGCTCGATCCCAGGACTCTGAGATACCTACATGAGCCAAAGGCAGATGTTTGACCAATTGAGCCACCCAGGTGTCCCCTTGCTTCCAAATTTCTTAGGGACTTACCCTGTCCCTACCCCTCCCAACTTGAGAGTATGTAATCGACAACTCCTCATGACCCCAGTGCAGCTCTTTCTACCCATGGGTCCTGGCATTATGTGGGTGGGGAGGGGCAGAGGGTGAGGGAGAGAGGAAGAAAATCTTAAGCAGCCTTTTCACCCAGCATGGAGCTCAATGCGGGGCTCGATCTCGTAACCCTGAGACTGTGACCTGAGCTGAAATCAAGAGTCAGATGCTTAACTGACTGAGCTACCCAGGTGCCCCAATAACACCACTTTTTTGCACCAAAAATGTCTCAAGAATTTTTTCTTGACCATTTGCTCTCAAACCCTAACATCCCACATCATTGTGACAACTGCCCCTTTCTGAGACTTGACATTGAGGGACTTCACATACATTGCCTCGTTCAATCCCCATGAATCCTAAAACGTAGGTATCATAATCCTCTTTTTAGAAATAAAAAAATAGACTCAAGGCGGATAAGTTACATGTCCAACGATGCATAATACTTAAGTTACAAAGCAGAGATGCCAGAATTTGAGTCATTTCTAACCCCGGTGTGTGTTTGTATATGTATGTATGTGTGTGCATGTGTGCACGTGTGTGGGTGCCTGTGTGTGTGTTTGTGTGTCTATCTGTGTGCACGTGTTTGTGTATGTATGTTTGTGTGTGTGCGTGGGCTTGTGTGCGTGTGTGTGTGTGTGCATGGGCTTGTGTGTGTGTGTGTGTGTGTGTGATAGGCTGGCAAGGAGAACTTGCAGAGCTTAAAGGTTAATGTGAGTAGCACAGAAGATTTTGTAAAAACACTCTGGGCTTCCTGGGAGGGCCATCTTCCTGACCCTCAAAGTTATTAAAACCTGTCAGAATGTCACAGTTATCGAAGCCTGTCAAAGTGTCAAAAAGCATATTGCAACCTATCAAAAATGGGCCAGCGTGGCCGCCAAGCAAGACCAGGGCCAGGCGTGAGGTCTCTGATATCAAATTGTCCCAGGAGGAACGGGGCAGGACCAGAGGGCTGGTCGCGTGTTGAGGGCGTGGAGAACGAGGGCGCTGGGAGAGGCACTAAGTCACTACGGGGCTGGGGCTCACGGGCTGAGGTTGCTCTGAGGGGTCGGAGTGGGGGTGGGACTTAGCGGGCTTCACATTGGGCTGTGGCCTAAACATTTGACGAGGGGAGAGCCTGGCCAGTATGGATGCGACTGCCCGTTTCCACAGAAATAGCCATGTCTGCGGGGGAGACTGGCTGTCTTCCCAAAGAGGTCAGTCTTGACCAGACCAAGTCCATCCCAATAATGCCTTTCTTCTGGCTGGGCCTGTGTTGCAATTCTGGTCACTGAAGCAGGAGGAGAAGTCACGGAAGGGGCCCTCTTTGGCTTCTAAAATGTGGCTCAAGGTAAGGACTATGAAAACGAAGAAAGGAAACCTCTTTGAAAATGGAAATGGAACGCCAGTAGGGGGAGCTCTCATGCCCTGCCATTCAGGCCAATTACAGACCCAACGGGCCCAGAAGGACCCTGCAGGTTAGTTCTGTTCTAGCTGCTGCTTTACTCTCCCAGCAGGAGGAGGAGGAGAGGTTTCCTCTCGCCCTGACAACAGCCCAGCCAATGAGAGACTGTCACAACTTATCCAATGAAAAGCCACTAGACTTTGAACTCCCAGTTTACTCCAATAGACTTTTTATTTATAATAGCCCTCCCGACTCCCCACTTTGTTCTTTGAGCGAAACTTTCCTTGCTCTCTGGATTTGTTTATGGTTTTGCTCTGGCTTCCTTGTCCCAAATTGCAATTCTCTGCTACTCCTAAATAAGCTCCCACTCCCCCCCTCCCTTTTTTTTCCTGGTAAAATAACCAGCAGTTTTATTTTTAAGATTAGCAGGATATCTTTTTTTTTTCAACTTTGACTATTACTGTGTGAGGTCAAGATGTTCGGCATAGCTGCAGCCATTCTGTACCATGAGAAGGACCAGCTCTCTGAGAGTGACAGAGAGGAACAAGCAGAAACATGGAGGTGGGGAGTGGTGATGCAGAGGAATCAGTGAACAGACCAAACCCGAGAGATCCAACCCCTGGACTCATTGTTTTGGGAGATGACACATTTTTCTTGTTGTTCAAGTCATTTTGAATTGGGCGTTCTGTCAATTGCAGTCAAATACAGGCTGTCTGCACATTTTGCAATAGTAGCATTGTAGAGTCAGAGTGGGAAGGTGAGGGGCATACAACTTAGGTGATCAAGTGTTTTTATCTCGGGACCACTTTGCATTCTTTTTTTTTTTTTTTTTTTAAGATTTTATGTATTTATTTTAGAGACAGAGAGAGCTTGCATGTGCTAGCAGGGAGGAAGGGGCAGAGGGAGAGAGGGAATCTCAAGCAGGCTCTCCACTGAGCAAGGAGCCTGATGTGGGGCTCAAGGCAGAGCTCAGTCTCACGACCCTGAGATCATGACCTGAACCAACATCAAAAGTCAGACGCTTAACGGACTGAGCCACCCAGGCGCCCCCTAGTTGGCACTCTTAAATTAACCAGGACTCCAAAGAATGTTTGTTTATGTAGCATACAGCTATCCATATTTACTATATTAGAAATGAAAACTGAGAAAGTTTAAAAAGATGTATTAATTTTTAGAAAGTTCCATCTTAGGTTAACATAAATAACTTTTTTTTAAATGAAAAAGAACTAGATTTTCCAAAACAAAAAAGGATTTGGTAAGGAGAATGGCATCGCTGTTGTTTTTGCGGCTCTCCCAATGTCTGGCTTAATAGAAGGCAGCTGGAGTCTCATATCTGCTTCTGGATTCAATTTGTTCCAATATCACATGTCATGAAGCCTCTGGAAAACTCCACTGCACAAATCCTGGGGCAACAAGAGTGAGTGAGCAAATGGCATCTCAGGTTTGTATCAGTTTTCTGTGGCTGCTGTAACAAATGACCACAAACTTGGTGGCTTATAGCAGAAATTTATCCTCACAATTCTGGAGGCCACCAACCAGACATCTAGGGCTTAGCAGGGTCACACTCCTCCCAGAAATTCTGGGGGAGAATCTGTCCGTGACCTCCTCCAGCTTCTGGTGGCTGGTCATGTTCCAAGGCTTATGGGCTAGATCACTTCAATCTCCGCCTCCATTGTCCTCGTACCTGCTGGGCTGTGTTTGTCTGAAGACGACACTTGTCATTGGATTCAGGGCCCACCACATTATATGGCCTTATCTCCTCATCTCAAAACGTTTACCTTAGTTATATCTGCTAAAGCCTCTCTCTCTCTCTCTCAGCAAATACATTCCCATTCACAGTTTTTGGGGATGAGGACATGGGCCTATATTTCGGGGGACCACCACTCCGTCCACTACAGTATTATTATAAAAATAACTCAGTCTGTGGGATCCCGGAAAGAGTCTTGGGGATGCCCGGGATCACACTTTGAAAACAGGCATCTTGTCCCATGGCTTCCACACATGCATAAGTAGGCAAAGGATGGAAGAAGGACCAGATACACTCAGCCCAATAATCCAGTGAAAACACATTTTCTAGAGGGAGTTCTAGAGGAAGGATTCCAGAAAAGGAGAATGAGAGGGGTCCAGTGTGTGAGAGAGGACCGGGGCCTACGAAACCCCAGAGGTTGGGGAGGAAGATGGCAGGTGTAGCGCTTTGAAGTACAGGAATGCTGAATTTGGGGTTGTTTGCTATGTGGCACCATGCTGTGCCCACCTCTGTCACCCAAAAACGGATCCAGTAAGATATTCAGCAAGAGCTCTGTGTGGATGGTGCTGGCAGAGAGAGGGACAGTCAAGGGAAAGCAGCGCTGGGGTTCCTGTCTGAGGCAGGGACAAGACAAGACATGGCAGGTAGGCTGGTGACATGACCTGTCAGTGACGAGGTCAGAGGAGAACATAGAGGGCGCAGGTGATGGAGAAAACCTAAGAGGCCCCCCAGAGATTGTGAGAGAGAGAGGGGTGTTCCCATCCTAGAGGGGGCGCGAGGGAACAGCCTCCCTGGTTGGGAGATAAAAAGCAGGTAAATTTTGCAACTCAAAGGGGCAAGTGCCCTTAACCAATACCCATCTTATCTGGCTGAGTGGGATCAGCGACCCAGGAAAGAGACCGGTCAGACTTTTTTCACAGGTACCACTTCTCCAAGGGACCCCCGAGGAACCCCAGAACCCCTCAGGCAAGTGGGTCACATTTAAAACAGATTAATTTCTCCCTGCCCGTTTTACAAATAGGAAATCCTAAAGAAAATCGTGGATGATTGTCATGTCACACAATTGCCAAAAACAAAACAAAACACCCACAAACACTTTTTATACCACAAAAATCACCTTAAAAATGGAAATAAAAACCCCAAACTGGAAAACACCTGTGACCAATGTGAAAGGTGAATATCTCTAATATGCAAAAATAAAGCCAGTATCCTCAGCAGACAAAGAGGCAAAGGACATAAACATCAATTTTGAAAAGAAGTACAGATGGTTAATATGAGGCAAGATATTCAGGCCACTAAAAAAAAAAAGAGAGAAAGAAATGAACAAATGTCTATAATGAGCTATAATTTTTCACCTGTTTGGCCACAACTGGCAATTAAAATAATTGATAGTATCCAGCTTTGGCAAGTGTGGAAGGCAAATTGACCCTTGGCGCTGCTGGAGGGAGAATTAATTGGTACAGTCGTATGGAGGGCAGCTAGAAAATGCGAATCAAAATGCAAAACGTGCCTGCCTTTGACCCTGAGGTCTCACTTCTGTAAAATGGGGACAATAAGACTCCCTATTTCAGTTAATTGTGAAAAGGCTCAAGTGGGCTAAGCCATGAAAAGCACTGAACACAGTGCCTGGCAGAAAAGGTTCGGGAAATGTTAGCTATTATTAGCAATTTATCCTAGGATATAAGCTCCCATGCGCAAATGATGTGTGTATGGGGGATGTTCCCTGTAGCATTGTTTTCAGTAGCCAAACACTGGAAACAAACGGATGGTGCATCAAGAGAAGGAAGGAGGCTAATTCCAGGAGGGCAGTGCCCTCTGCGATTGCAGGATAAATGGGAAAACAGCTGAAGGTCCTTGGCCAACACTGTTCTTTTGATCTGGACACTGGTCACAGAGGTGTTCACTTTGTGAAATTTATGAAGCGGTATCCTTGTGATGTGGGCCCTTTTCTGTAGATATGTTCTGTTTCAAGCACTTGCCAGTACTAGGGTATGATCTCATCTAAATAAATACGGACACATACATGATTGGAAACAAGTCTAAAGGGGTATTACCCCATTATATTCAAAGTTGTTTCTAGATGGGGGCACTATGGGTCACTTTTATTTCCCTTTGTGTGTATCAGTATTTTCTGCTTGTCTTCAATGAGTAGGTATTAGTTTTGTAATTAGGGAAAAACATGGTCAGTGTTAGGACTCTGTTTTAAGAGTCAGAAACCCACCTCAATCTCATATGAAGAAAAACATGTACTTAATTAGCGTGTGACTGAAAAGTTTGAAAATGGATTTGGTTTCAGGCCTGGAACCAGGCTCAAGGAAGGTCATGGGGAAATTGTCCCACCCTGTTTCTCAGCCCTCTTGGAGTTCATTGGTCAACAGGAAAAGTGAGGGCAGGGATGTGTATCCATAGGCTCAAGTGATCAGAGCTGCTGTATGGGGCAGAAGAGGGAGAGGCCCAGGGTGCTTCTCAGATGAGGAAGCCATAAGGTGAGCCTTGAACGATCACCAGGGTTTTTGTGGGCAGTTAGGGGTGGAAAGAGTTTCTCTGGGGAACAAAAATCTCTACAAAATGCTGGGTATATTGCAGATTGGGGGTAGCTCAATCAGTTGGGGTATGAAGCTAATTATTACAGACAAGAGTGAAAAATGTTGGCTGGGGTTTGATAGAAAGGAGCCTCAGTCCTAGGACATTAGTCAACTTTCTTTAGGTTTATAGTTGCAGAAACGCTATTCAAATGGAGCCAATCAGAAGTGTGGATTTCAGGTATAGATGGTTCTAGGTGCTCAGACTGTATTTGTTATCAGGACAGAGACTCTCTGATTCTCTTTATCTTGTCTCTAGTTTCCTCTCTGTTGTCTGCCTCCCAGCAGCATCAGGCCCACATCCTACATAGCAGTTCCAGGAAAATAGTATCTTTTTCCCACTAATTTCTGCAAAACTCCAGGATGGGTGATTGCTAGTTTACCTTGATTCATGTGCTCATTCCTACACTAGTCATTCTGGTTAGGGGCCATAGGGTCTTAAGGACTCGGGCCAGGTTAGGTGGCCATTCTTGGAACCAGGGGCTGGTTCGGACAAGTGACTTCACACCAGTCACAAGGAACTGTAATCAGATGAAGAGGGCCTGCTTTCTGAGGGGGAATACAGCAGCCATCCAATAAAGGCATGACACTCTCCTCCGGAGGCAGTGTTGCAAGCCGCCCTGAAGGAAGGCAGCCTTCAGTGTGTGGGGTGCTCTAGAACACTGAATCCAGTCTACCCTTACGTCTCCTCTTCCCAATGAGGGCCGGAAGCTCGCTAAGGTTGGGTGCCCCTGCTTGTCTCTTCGCCCTCACATCCCCGGTCCGCATGTATTCTCCCCACTGCCCCATACGCCGCGGATGTACGGTACAGATGCGTCCATGTAGTGACCTCTGTCTTCACCACGTCTCTTTACGTTGCAAGTGACACTCCATTGTTCAAAAGGATGTCATCATGTCTCTCTGTCTCTTGCTCTCTCTTCCCCTCCACCTTTTAAAAATACCTTTTTCAACTTGGCCTTACTCTCAGGCAGGCTCTCCAGTGCTTCGGTAAACCCGGCCCCCCGCAGGTCCATCCAGGGTCCCATCCTACGGGCTCAACCCCAAACACCTATGCCCCGAGAATTCCACCCAGAGTCCTGCAACAGAAGCTTATTGGCCGAGCACCCGTCACGTGATCCACTCTGAGCCAGTCATCGTGGCCCAGGGATGTACGCTCTGATTGGCCAGCCTAGGTCATCCAGAGCGGCCGGTGGCCCGGGCTGTTCCCTCCAAGAAGATCAAAGTCACAGGTATAATGGTTGCTGTTCAAGCAACCCTAACAGGTAGCCACCTACACGGACACCACACCTTTGGGTTTCCCTGGCTTTGGGAGCCAGTAGTACCAAGACTGTAATTAACAAACGCCCTTATCAGAAGGACCCTCGGCTCCCACCTCCAGAGACTCACCCTGAGCGGGACCGTGAGGCAAGGAGCAGGGGAAACGGGCCATCCCTCCCCTCCCCTCCCGGGGCTGCCCGGGGCCGAGTTCCTGGCTGAGCTTCTCTTGCAAGACTGGATCACAAAACTCTGGAAATGGATGTTTCTGATGGAAACGCAGACACACAGCTAATTACAGCATCCTGCTCGGCGCCACCCTAATTAAGGCAGTTCTCTGATGGGGGCCAAGATTTAATGCTCTCTCTTTTACGGGTGCGTGGTGGCAAGTGGGCGGCCCTGTCCTCTCCCCTCCCTCTGATGCATCCTGTCTGGCTGGCCAGGGGCTGGGTGGAGAGGGCCGCCGGGCTGGCTGGCAGGCAGGCAGGCAGGCAAACGAGAAATGCTATCCATGCTCCATTTCAGGGACATAGCTGCCCTCCCAGGACAGAAGACAGGACGAGTAAGGGGGAGGGGCCTTGTGAGGGGCAGAGGTCTTAATCCAAACTCCTGCTAGGAGGTGGTGGTTGGGTGGGGGTATCCCACTTCCAAGAAAAGTGTTAGGACTGTCTTGGCTCTGGGGCCTTCCAGGAAGTGGGAAACAGCTTCCAGAAAGCACTGGAGACCTTGCTGGCTAGGAGCTCAATCAGGTCCCGATGTCTGGCTTCATGATCCACCCTACTGCAAATAAAAGGGGGAGGGCAGTTCTACTCCCCCCCCCCCCCCGCCCCCGGAAAACAAAAAACAAAAAACAAAAAACAACCCAAAATTAAACACCATAGAATTATTTTTTGGAAACCTATAGAATTTCTCATTGTTATGTGGTACAGAATTGTCCAGTCCATTATTAGAGAACTCATTGGATTGCAGCGCTAGCAGGGACATAACAATCATTTCACATTATAGGGGCAGAAATTGAGGCCAAGATAGAAGTGATCTTCCAAAGAGCCCAGAGTGTGCTAGATTGCCGTAGACAATAGCTGGTGACTAGATCTTACATCAAGGGCCAGGGCTGAATGATCGGACAGCTGGAGGCTATGATGGTATGATTTCAAGGGCTTTATCTTGCCCAGTGGGGAACAGACCCTTGATCGATTAGTGATGCCTTCCATGGGCACCGGAGGGGGCATAGTGGTCCATGTGGCAAGTTTTTGTCACCCCGGTCTAGACGTCAGAGGGATGCTCTGAACTAGGCCCTGCAAGTAGGCCATCTTGGAGGGTTCCGGCTGGATAGAGAAGCTGAAAGTCAGAACAGGTTTGCTGAGAGAGTTGTGAACTCCACAAAGCTCCTCAATGATTTGCCATCAAGTTGCTGTGAGGGATTTGTGGACAGAATTGCAAAATGGGAATTTCCAAGTTTTTTCACTTTAAGGAATCGTCTCATAAAGCTTGGCTTAGGTCTCTACAGCCCTGCCTGCCTCCCCAGAGCTGTGAGTCTCCTACACCTATCCCATTCCTTAAGTGGATTTGGGTCCATGATCCAGGTGGTGGATCTGAAGACCCTTTGAAGGACTGGGTCTTGTGTAGAGAGATGCGTCTAGGATACTGGTCACAGAGTTCAGGAGCTTGAGTCCAAGGGCCAGTGCTCAAGGCCTAAGGGTAAGGACACCTAGTGTCTCCCCCCGCCCCTGCTATCACAGCTATTTCCAGAACAAGCCTCTTTCTCTGCTGAGCCCCAGCTACACAATGAATGAGGGCACAGTGGACTCATGGATTCCTTCGAGCTCTCACACTTGACCAAATGGTCTACTTTTTTGACGTGTATGATAAAAGACACATAACATAAAATGTACCATTATGACAATTTTTTAGTGATAGTTGTGGGCTATTCAATACATTCCTGTGGTTGGGCCACCATGCCCACCATCCGTCTCCAGAACTTGTTCTTCTTACCCAACTGCAACTCCATCCGCATTACACACTAGCTCCCATCTCCCCTCCCACCCCCGATCTCCCGGAAACTGCCATTCTTTTTCCATGAAACTGACTCTTCTCAGTGCCTCATATGAGTGGAAACCTCAAGAATTTGCACTTCGGTGACTCGCTAATTTCAGCACAGTGTCTGTGTCTTCAAGGTTCATCCGTGTCGTAGCAGGTGTCAGAATTTCATTTTTTAGGCTGACTGATATTCCATTGTATGTGTGTTCCCCATTTTGTGTATCTGTCCATCTGCTGAAGGACACTCGGGTCCCCTCTACATTTTGCTAATGTAAATACTACTGCTACAAATGTGGGGTGTCCAAACGTCTGTTGGAATCTCTGCGTTCACTTCTCTTGGGGATACGCCCAGAAGTAGGAGGCTGGATAGCAGAGCAGCTCTGTGTTTAAGTTCTGAGGAATCTTCATACCATCGTTCAGACCAGCTGTGCCATGTTACGTTGCCAACAGCAATGTGCAAGGGTTTCAATTTCACTACATCCCCACCACGCTTGTTTTATTTTTTTGTTTTTGTTTATGTTTCCAATAACAGCTGTCCTAATGATATTGAACGGTATGTCGTTGTGGTTCTGATTTGCCTTTTGCTAATGAGTAGTGATGATCAGCCTCCTCGTACGTGCTTACTGGCTATTTGTGTATCTTCATCCAAGAAATGTCTATGTAAGCCCTTTACTCATTTTTAAATTGGATTGTTTAAAAAATATAAATTGGAATGTTTATTTCTAGCTTGGTTTTGATCTCCTTTTAGGGCCCTGAGTGACAGGTACTGAGGAAGGGTCATTTTGTTTAGTGAGGTAATTGACAAAAAAATGTAGGTATTTAAAGTCTACAACAGGATGATTTGATATATTGTGTACATTGTGAAAGGATCCCCACCATCAAGGTAATTAATACAACCATCGCCTCACATGGTTATTTGTGTGTGTGTGTGTGTGTGTGTGTGCGCACGCGCGTGTATGAGAATGCTTAAGATCTCCTTCCCTAGCAAATTTCCAGTATATTATACATTCGGTCAACGAGAGTCACCATGCCCTACGTTAGATCCTCAGAGCTTATATATCTTACAACCGGAACTTTATATTTTTTGCCAACATTCACATTTTCTTTATCCATTCATCCATTGACCAGCACTTAGGTTGTTTCCCCGTCTTGACTACTGTGGATAACATTTCACTGAACACGGAATGCAGATGGCTCTCCAAGACAGTGATTTCATTTCCTTAGGGTAGGTACCCAGAAGTGGGATTGCTGGGCCATAGGCGAGTTCTATTTGTTCTTGCTTGAGGAACCTCCATGCTGTTTTCCATGGTGCCTGCACCAATTTACATTCCCACCAACAGTGCACAAGGCTGAGGAAGGGTCATTTCTTTTTTTTTTTTTTTTTTAAAGATTTTATTTATTTATTTGATAGAGAGAAATCACAAGAGAGGCAGGCAGAGAGAGAGGAAGGGAAGCAGGCTCTCCGCTGAGCAGAGAGCCCGATGCGGGACTCGATCCCAGGACCCTGAGATCATGACCTGAGCCGAAGGCAGTGGCTTAACCCACTAGAAGGAACGCGGATGAAAAGGCCCAAGGCCGAAACATGTCCCATAGTCTCCACCCGCCCACCACCACAGTTTTGTTTCTCGAGGCTTCCATTACTTGCGGCAACCACGATCTGGAAGCAGAT
This sequence comes from Meles meles, assembly GCF_922984935.1. Classification (NCBI taxonomy): domain Eukaryota; kingdom Metazoa; phylum Chordata; class Mammalia; order Carnivora; family Mustelidae; genus Meles; species Meles meles. The sequence goes on along the minus strand of NC_060084.1, from coordinate 32,518,165 downwards.
GACCCTCCTTCTGACGTGTCATCGGAAGGGCAATAGTAACCCAATGCTAGGTCACGATGCCTACGTCATTGCCCTCCCCGCATCTCATCAGGAGGCATTTGATCATCTCACATCATCACCAGAAGGGTGAGAATGGCACAGCGCAATAGACTTTTAGAAAGAGACCACAGTCACATAACTTTTATTACAGCATATTGTTATAATTCTTCTATTTTATAATTATTGTTATTAATCTCTTACTGTGCCTAATGTATAAATGAAACTTTATCACAGACATGTATGTGCAGGAAAAAACAGAATACATAAGGCTCAGTCCTATCCATGGTTTCAGGCATCCAGTGGGGGTCTTGGAACATATCCCCCGTGGATAACGGAGGATTCTTTGACTAAGTCTCACTTCTCTCTTTCTGTTTTCTTTCTCCAGTGGTCTCTTCATGCTGTCTGCTCGTGGCGTTGGCTTCCTCCCTGGGCTTCCAGCGGGCTCCCCCTCTCCCACCCAACTCCAGTTCCTCCAGGCCCTCCTCACGGGTCCTGAGGACAGATGGAGCAGCGAGTCTCTTTCCCAGATCATCCACCTTAAGTCTGGGGCCTGGCTCTTGCTGGACTCCTCTAGAGGCAGGGGGTAGAGACTCAGGAGGCTGTTCTGGCCACAAGGGATGGAATCCATCACGTCACTTCAGTAAAATCCCGTGAGCCTCGAAGAACAGGGATGGTCCCTGGGACACCGAGCACCCTGGGTATGGAGGGTGTTCAGAGTGCCAGGTGGCTGTCCCATGGGGCTGTCTCTCTGTCCCCTCAGCGTGGAGCACAGGCTCCTCAGCTCAGAGGAAACACCGTGCAGGTAACTCTTCTGCAGCCAGTTGGCGGCCTACTGTGTCTGGCTGGGTTTCTCTCCACTCTACTTCTGTTGACTCAAGGCCTCTGCTCCCAAGGGGCCTGGGAGTCCTTCTGTCTCACAGCCTCCCAGTGTCTGTTCCCGCTCCTCACAGACTTTCCCTCATGCCTCCCAGTCCAGAGGAGGGACTCAGATTGACGTGATGTCCGAGATGTCCCCCAGATCCAGATGACCCCGTCTGCTCTTAGCCCGCCATCCCTTGCTCAGGGCCCGGGCGGAGTGGTCCCAGCAGGGGCTTGTGCTGCTTCTACATGAGAAAGACATGGCTGCCGTCTCTGTCATGGCGTCTCTTAGCGCTGCCGGCTGTCTCAGCTTCCTCAGGTGGGGGAAGGAGCCACTCCAGCCTTTGGGATGGATCCGATGGGGCCTATGGAGGCTCTGGCAGCTGCCCAGACGGACCAAATAACCCATGGAAGAAGAGTAACCACCCTGTGAGGGAAAGCTGGCCGAGTGAGTCAGGAGGTGGAGTTTCTCGTGGTCCTCCCTTAGACAGACTTCTAGATGCCGTGCTCCCGAGTCCTCTGTGGAGGTAGTCCCATCTCCACAGAGCTGACCACCCCACTAGATTTCTCCAGAAGCCGGGACTAGCTAGATCATGCTCACATTTGAATTTGGCTTTCCTTCTGTGTCTCTCGATTCCCCGCGAAGCCGTGACCGAGATGGAGCTTAGCGCGCCCGAAGTTCACCGGAGTGCTCTCGGGGTCACTGCGTGTGGACAGGCAGGGTGCAATCGGCACGAGGCAGAGGGAGAAGCGGGTTCTGATGGAGTCCTCAGTGGGAGTCCTGAGGCCAATGGGGTTTTCAGTGTGGTCCTGAGTTGGGGTGAGTGAGGGATAGGGATAGGGCCCTCTGCCCCTGTGCTATTGGTCATTGATGGGCTCTTCTGGGAAGGGTCAGTCACCTGGGGGCCAGGTGACTTCGGAGAGCAATTCCAAAGAGGGCTGGCTGTGGGGGGCCACCTGACAGCAGTACTTCTGGGAGCTGGGGGTATAAATTCCCCACTTCTGAAGGGGGATCCACTCACCCCTCTTCACCCTTGCCTCACTTCCCTTTTCCCCTTATTCTTGCTTCCCTGGGATTGTATTACCTGAATGAACAGGTGAGCTTTGACCTAGGCTCTTCTTTCTGGAGAGTCTGGGTTAAGACACCCACAAAGCCACCACCATTCCTTCTGGGGAACTCCTTGTATTGAGAGGTACCATAGACGATCGGCTAGTCTATGATTTAGCTTTCCTAGGGCAGGGGATCGACTGTCCACCAATCGTCTCTGGTCAGAGGCAGGATGACACAGACGTCAGCCAGCTGGGCTCGAGGGACAGTCTATCCCCTCTTGCCTCAGCAGGGGACCATGAGCTCGGCAGTCCCCAGGACTGATGCGTCCAGTACAGCCAGGCACCTACTATTTAAGGGGCCTTGACTAGGCAGGACACAGGCAGAGCAGGTGACAGACATTGTTTCCATCCAGGGAGCTCGAGGTCCCAAGTGGGGTCACCAGTCTGTTCCTCTCCGAGCTCTTGCAGGGGGAACTCCCCACAGAGGCGGAGGCAGACGCCCTTGGCTGCCCCCGTCAGCCATTCCCACCTACCCTTGCCATCTCAGGGGGTGAACGGTGACTGTTCTAACCCCATTATGGTGGCCTGTGATGGCTGGTTTCAGTCTGGGCCTGGGACTCAGCTTGACCAGTGGGTCTGAAGGGAAGTCTCCAAGTAAGATTTGGGAAAGGATTTCCTCATCAATGGAAATTCCTCTTTTTGCCAAACCGCACCTGATTGCAAGTATGATGTGGCCATGGGGGGTGGGGAGACATGGTGGGTGTGGTGAGGCGCCGCCTCTCTGATGGCATTGTTGAGCCACAGGACTGACCTGGCTCCACTCTGGGCTGATGTGTTAGCATCCTTATTCACGCAGCAGCCAAAAGCGAGCTCTCTGAAGCCTGACTACCTACCACTCATTAGCTGTGTGACCCTGGGCAGGATGCTTAACCTCTCTTTCCTCAGTTTCTTCATCTATAAAATGGACATGTAAGAAGACCCCCACCTCATAAGGCTGCTGTGAGGTATACATGTGTCTATATGTGTGAAGAGATTAGAACAGGATCTGGCACTCAGGAAATGGTGTATCAGTGTTGACTGCTACTGAGGTCCCCTTTGAAGATGGATCTAAGTTCACAGGTAGACAGAATTGGATCAATCACAAGCCTTGGTTTGTGACATGTCACTGGTGTTCTTGTAAATATTACAGACACCTGTGAACTCAATCCAAAACTCAAGAACTAGAATATCACCCATTGTAGTTATTCCCTGGTATGTGTCTCTGATCACCCCATTCCTGAGACCCCAGCTGGATACTGCCCTGAATTTTATGTTTAGTATTCCTCTGCCTGTGTGTGTGTGTGTGTGTGTGTGTGTGTAGTTTTGTCAGATAGAAATGTATGCCCAAACAACATGTTATTTTGTTTTGCCTGTTTTTGAGCATTATAAAAAGGGTACATGCTGCGTGGTCTTCTGGGAGTTTTTCTTTCCACAAAGACACTTTTATTTGGGGTTTCTCTTCTCACAGCCAAAGGAATCCAATCCCCAAACACCTACCTAAAGGGAGAAAGAAAAGCCCACTTTCGACAGACAAGAAACAAAAGTTAGATCTTTTCTTCTTTCTCGATTCTTGCACTTAATTTGGCTACGAAAGTGTACTAGCCCTCCTAGGGGTCCTTCCAGAGATGGCTTTCTTCTGAACTACTGTGTGTTTATGGGGGTGGGGGTTTCTGTCCTGCTAGGCACAGGGTCCAGGTGTGAGGCACCCAGAGTTGTGACTTCTCCCAGCCCTGGTCCCCGTGGAGAGAGGCTGCGGCCCCCATGGAATTTTTCTGATGCCTTTGAATCTCCACTGGGAATCATTTTCCCTTTTCCATCCCAAATATGGGCTAGGGCCCTGGAAGGCATGGGAGAACTAATTTGAGGCAAGCGTAAACACTTCCATGCCAGCGGAACCCTGGCCAGCAGGAATTCCAAGCCATTGGAGAAGTCTGCCAGCCTTTCGTTGGACTTTGGCTGGGACCCTCCGCTGTAGCTACTTTTAGCTGGGAACATTTTTTCCCAGACTTTAGAAGGCCACGCTTGAAGGATCATGATTTACTCAACCAAGACCCCAGACCGACCAGGGGTACTTCTACATTAAGTTGGCCACTGACATGCCTGTCTCCCCAATTTCCCCCTTCTGGGTGGTAGAGGCCACTTGTTAAGACCCAGAGCTCAGGAGGCAAATAAACCTGGGTTCTACCCCCAGATTACCTCTTCTTGATTTGAGGCCAATGAACTAACATGTCTGATTTTGCCTGTCTCCTCATCTGGAATATAAAGATAATATAATCCCACTTTAAGAGTGGTGAGGATGAAGAGAGGTAACAATGTATATGAATGTATGCCCACAGGATAGTGTTTGTATCAGTCAGTCTAGGTGACGTTAAGCTGTAGTAACAAACATCCCCCAAAGCTCAGAGGCTTTACACAACAGAAGTTAGTTTCTCTCTCTTTTATTTTTTTAGATATTTTATTTATTTATTTTAGAGAGAGAGAGAGAGCGTTCTTGTGCACAAGTGGTGGGAGGGGTAGAGGGAGAAACAGACCCTCAGGACCCTGGAATCGTGACAGAAGGCAGATGCTGAACCAACTGAGACACCAACGTGCCCCTATTTTTCACTCTTATGAAGTTTGCTGTAGGTCTAGGCCACTCCCCAGAACATCTCCCCACCCCCGCTCCACTGTGTGTGTTACATGATGGAGATCAAATTCTGGTTCCACCATTTCAGCAAGAAGTCCCTATGTTCCCCATGGCAGAGGAAGAGGAAGGCACAGTTGGGAACTGCTGTGCCCTGGTTCTCCCCAAGCTCCCCCTCCTGACCTGACACTACAGCCTACTCCCTCCTATGTGTGTGACCTGCCCCCCAAACACACAGCTCGGTTTGAACTGAGGTTTGGAATGTTCGCTAAAGAATTGGGAAGATCACTTTTGTTCTCAATTAATTGGACAGAGCTAGTCACATGGATTTGTCTAGCAGCAAGGGCCTTGGGATATGTGGTTTTCCATATGTTCAGGGAAGAAACATGAGCCAGGTATTGGGGAGAACTTAATGTCTCCCGCAGTCTCCAATAAACATTAGTTTCCTGCCTTTATTATCTACCCTCAAAGAGGTTAGAACCTGTTCAAGGTGACAAGGCATAGCTAGATGAAAAGATAAACATATTTTCTTAGTTCCTTAGAAGCATGCAATCCTTTGCATTTTGTAGAAGGCGGTTCAGCCTCATTTCCATAGTCTCCCAGGGAGGATTTTTCCTGCCGGCGTATGAGAAAGAAGACGGGGAATGGAGTGTGGGGGACCTATGCAGGAACTGGATGGGTGAGTGTCAGAACCATCTGGCTTTGTACAGGAAATCCAACTGTACCATGCCTCCCAGGAGGACAGAACAGAAGGCTTATAACTCAGTAATTCTTTGTGGATAGAAAGAAGGATAGACCATGTACTAGGCATCAAAAAGATGCACCCCAATTTTACAGATAAGAAAACTGAGGCTCAGGAAGGCGAGCTCTCTTGCCAAAGGCACGCAGCAATGGCATGAAGAAGGAGGGGCGGGGGTTAGGACCATTCCGACTTGAGGAGGGGATCAGGGATGCCTGGATCTTCCCTCATTCCTTCTGCTCACGCCGGGACCGAACAGGCGAGACAGAAGGAGTTGTTTGCAAAATACAAAATAAATGGGAAAACAAAGAGGCTCTTGGCAAAATTCCAAGGTGCTCACGGGAGTTTTTCACAAATAAAAAATAAGATAGAACTTGTCAGTCAGGAACAGCCAGCTGCTCCTTTTGGATAGAAGGGACTTGGGGAGGGAGGAGGATTCTGCCGAGGGAGGGAGGGCATTCTTTTCCACGTGGGGGTCTCAGGCTGGCTGAGATCAGAATCAAGGTGGCCTTCCCTTGTAAGATGGGGAAACTGAGACCCAGAGAGGAGAAGAGTTCGTTCAGGGTCACACAGCCAGGACATGGCAGAGGCAGGGAAGGACTGGGGTTTCCTGATGTCTCTCCCTCCCATCACCCATCCTACAGCTGTCTTGGGGCAGAGGGACATGGAGGCTGGAGGCCACAATGTCAGCACCAAGCCCTGTGTGCAGGCAGTGCTCACACATGGGCCCTCTCCTACCGGCCTGGTCCGTCCCTGCAACCCCAGAGCATCACAGACAGGAAGGGAGCAGGGAAGGGACATCCCCACCACACTTCAGTCCCCTCGAGGATCCCATTCTCCATAAGCAGGATCCACAATATGTCGTCAGGACAATTTTTTGGATTCTGATAAGACGGCAGAAAAATCAAGACCAGAAGGCATAAGGAGAAGACAATCAAATGGCGGGATCCCCTTTTTTTCTGTGCTTACCAATCAGACAGGTCTTCTAACCTGCTGAGTCCTGGTTCTCCCCAAGCTCCCCCTCCTGACCTGACACTACAGCCTACTCCCTCCTATGTGTGTGACCTGCCCCCCAAACACACAGCTCGGTTTGGCCAGGAACTGAGGTTTGGAATGTTCAAACCTGGGCAGGCTGCTTGGAGGTGGCGGCCGGGGCGAGCTTCCAGGCTCTGGGCATGCCCCAGCGGAGGTCTGCACATGGGTGACACGCTGCAGGGGGTGTCCCATGGTTGGGACGCCCCTCCAGATGCCATCCTGTGCTTTGTCTTTCCATCTGTGTCTCCCCTTGGCTTTGGTTTGTGTTTGGCTAATGGGAGGTCCTCCCACCGGGTCATCAGTCAGGCTGCTCATTCATTCCCTGCTTCTCTCCCTGCCACACAGCTTCTACCAGCGCCCCCGTTCTGGGTTCTGGTACCTGCTCCATGTCCTAGTCCTCTTAGGTCCTAGTGGGGGTAAGCGTTCCTTCATCTCAGGCTGCCTCGGCACCCCTCACTCTTCCCCTTCCCATGTGGATGGCTCCATCAGACCCCCCGACCCCATCTTTGGAAGATGACATCTGTTTCCTGCCCAGACCGGACTGATACAAACAGAAAGGGTGGGACACCGACCCCTTGGACCTGGTCCTTCCCAGAGGCCGCCGCTCCCAGGTCCTGCTGTCGTCCTGCTGCCCCAGCCTTTCCGACAGCCCGGCCCCTCCGCGTGCCAGGCCTGTGCGGAGCTCCCGCCAGCCTTATTTATTTATCGAACAACATGCAAGCACAGTTTCCTTTTGTGTTTAATGTGTCAGCGTTTCAGTGGATTCTGACTTCAAGGCTTGGATTTTGTTGACAATAATGAGATCACCCAGACAATTATCGTTTGATTTTTCAGTTTGCCAGAGAGGGGAAGATTAAAGAAAAGTTAAGAAGCTTTGGCTGTTTCCTGTTACCCGTTTGCTGGGAGGGGTGGGGGTGGGGCCGAGGGTCTGGAAGAAGAGAGGATCTGACTGCTTCAAAACGTCCACACCAGGAGACACACGGCTGTCTACACCCGGCAGGCTTCGCACGTAAGCGGCACCCACGTGGGGGGATCTGAGGGGCACTGGAAGCTCCTCTGTCCCCAGGACCAGCTCCCTTCGGACCACAGGATCTGCAGGTCTTTCCGCTCCCACATCTGTTCCTGCCGTTTCGGTGCTGGAGTAAGACACGGGACACTGGAACTCAATGAACGTTCAAATTGTTATTACTACGATGGGTAGAATTGTCTTGGTTCAGCCAGTAGCTTGTTGATGCGGCGTTGGCTTTACTTCTCTGGCCTCAGTTTCCCCTCTGTGCAGTGAGGAATGAATGAGACCATCCAAACCCGCCTTGACCCTGACTTCCACAGCCCATCCCCTCTCCACCACCACCCTGTGATCTGTGTGCCCAGATTTTTCAAATGAGGAGCCCCCAGGAAGAGGGTGCATTGGTCCTAAGGGAGAGGAGGGTGCTGAAGGCACCAGTAGGTACTAGAATTTTCTTTGTTCCCATCATGCATTCCTAAGGAGACCTCAGCCCCAGGAGGAGAGCATGGCCTCCGGGGTCCCCGGAGGGGCAACCAGTGCTGGGGAGGGCAGGGCAGGCTGGAGAGTCTGCTCCCTCCATCCATCCTCCATGTGGGGGGTTCCTAGTGGGACCCCTCCTGTGAACTAATCCTGCTGACAGAATATGGCTTCTGTGCTCAGAAAGACCATCTAAAAAAATGACTCTACCTCTGGGAATGTTCTCATGGCTCCTTCTACACCTTACACCCTTTCCTGGAACAGCACCAAGACCCTCCCCCCAGTGGGTTCTGCCTTTCCCTCTACCTATCACCTTCCCTCTCCCTCCCTTCCAGCCCTGCCTGTCCCTGCGGCATTGCCTCCCTGCCCCTTTCTGTGCCTGAATCCATTACCCTCCACTTCTGTCGGGTTGTCACTTCCGGTCTCCAACAACCTGCTAGGTATGGAATGTTGGAAGGTGATCACCAGGACACTGAAAAATAAAAAAATAAAAAAATAAGGAAAGAAGTAATAGGGAGGTGAAGGGGAGCCAAGAAATTAAAGCAAAAAGAATGCTAGACAAATGGGGAAACAGGGGCCCAGAGTGAGAATGGTACTTGTGTCTCCCAGCCGGGCTCTGGACCACAGCCCTTCATCTAGGGCTTACATCCCCCACTGCAAGATCAAGCAAGCAAAGGTGGTTTAGTGAGTTTTTCATAAAGCATTTTCTTCTGAGAGTTAGTCCTTCCTATTTTTGGTGTTTTAATGTCCATCCTTTTTTTCCCTTTTCTTTTAAGTAGGCTTTGTGCCCAGCATGGAGCCCAATGTGGGGCTTGAACTCATGACCCTGAGATCAAGACCTGAGTTGAGATCAAGAGTCGGACGCTTAGCTGCCTGAGCCATCCAGGCGCCCCTAAACGTCCATTTTTTAATAAAATGTTGGTGACAATGCCTAATTACCAATTTCCTTTTTATTTTTGTTTGAGCCATTTATTTATTTTTACTTACTTTTTTCTCTGATTTCCTTTTTAAAGATCTTTGTTTGGCATAAGACATGGTTTTTAAAATTGGCAATATCAAATTGATAAGCCAAGTTTCAGTGAGATTTGACTGTTGTGTGATAGCCAGTGTTTGGGAACATGGGCCCTTTAGCACACTGAGAAGGAGGCACAGACCAGCATTTGTTGAACTCCTCTCCTGGTGGGGAGCTCACTACCTCCCTTGGAATGTGGTTCCAAGGAGCACAGGCTTAGAGAAGTCAAGGTTCACAGCCACCCCCCGCCCCCGGGCCCAGGCCTAAGCCCCACTGTGGGAGGGAATTCACAGTCAGGACCCCCTCACTGCCCCGCCACACTGGTTCCTAAGGCCTTCCATTGCTGTGGCTCAGAAAAAGCAAGATGAGGTGTCTCCTGGCCAATCCATGATTACGGGTCGTGTTTCACTTTCCTTATTGTTTTTGCTATTATCTGAGTTTTTACAGTGAGCAGAGTAACTTTTATAGTCTCCTCTAATAAATCATCCCTGCAATGAAAAATTAGAAGCCAGCAAACCTTTGTCCTCCAATGTTAAAAGTCGTAATTGCTCTTGGCGCTAAGTTGGAACATGCGGGGAAGGATGATGAGAGTGTCTGTCTCCCCTGAGAAAGTGGTGGCCAACATCTGGGGTCTTTCCTCTCCAACCTTAGGGCCACGGAGAAATGGAGGACACAGTCGCCTCTTCTAGGGAAGGCCCTAGAGCACAGATATCAAATGCCTTTGCGTTGGGAGGACACCCTTTGGGAGGGTAGAAACTGAGTCTGCTCCCTCTTGGGGTTCCTCTCTCTTCCGCACAACCCAACCTACCCATCCTCTCGAACCTCCCCAGATACCGATTCCAGCCCAGTAGGATCTCCCCTGATAGACGTTTGTGGAGCTGAAGAAAAGGCAGCAAGCAGGGCAAAGCCAGCCCCTGAGAGGGGGACCGCCACTCCCTGGCCCCCGGGAGAGCTCCGTCTGATGCACTTTGACAGAAAGGGGTTTGTTTCTTCTTGTTGTTTAGCTCAAAACAGAGTTAAGACTCTTAATCATCTCAAATGACCTGAAATGGTTTCCCAAGCAACCTGGGCAGACCCTGGGGGGTCCGGAGGGCATGCAGGGGCCCTGGGCCTCTGGGGCTGGAGGCCTGCCCACCCCTGCTCTGCCTGACACGGATTCCAGAAGGACAGCAGATGCCTGATGCCGAAGGCGCTGGGGAGATTGAGTGTGTGTGTGCGCCCGGGTGTGGAGTGGGGGGCTGGGCGGGGAGCAGGGGTCTAGCTTGGGCCCGGGGCATTGTCTGCAGGGGCAGGGAGGAGGAAGTGGCCTGGGGTAGCTGCGGACAGCCATGAGTGAGAAGAATGGGGTCATTCTTCCAGAAAGCTGAGCACTCAGAGCTGGGGTAACTCTTGGGGGCAGGGGGTCCTGGCCACTGTTTGCCCAGGGCAGGGCAGTCTGGGGATCAGTGCCAAAGTATGCTTGGGGTGGGGGCATTCCCTGTGGGGGCGGCCAGTCCCAAAGTGGAGGGAGAGCTGGTGCTGGCCCCCCGTGCTGTTTTGGGGTCTGGGGCATTAGGATGGGGAAGGCCTTCCAGTCATCAACAATGTGGGGAAACCAAGTCCCAGAGAAGAGCAGGGACTCTTCTGAGTTCCCTGAATGAGTTAGTGGCAGAGCTGTGACCTTAATCCCGATGACCTTGGGGACCGGGGTTTGAGCCCCAGATTGGCTGCTTTGTGGGTGCATGTGTGAGTCCTGGGGCCTCAGCTTCTCCATCTGAACAATGGAGATAAGTACAGACCCCCCATGGAGCTGGTGCAGGGGCTAACGTGTGCAAGGACACTTCATAATCGCTATTTACAATGGACTCTTTCTGAAATCAAGTTTCCGTGCTCCTGCTGGACCCTCAAGGCCCCTCCCGACCTCCCCTCCTCCTGCCTTCTCCATTCAGCTACTTGGGGGACACTCGCTCCTTCTCCGTTCTCCATGCTCAGTCCCCCGGTTCCCAAGGGAGGATGAGCCCCTGCATTCCTTGTGGTTTTCCGTTCAGGACAGAGGGCTTGGACGAGGCCTTTCTTCCTGGTCTGGGCCTGGCCAATCGGCTGCGGACAGATGGAGCACAACTTCCTAGGATTCCGGGTGACATGTCACCTGGGTTAGTGGCCACAGAGAATGGGGGTGATCACTGCAAGGAGACCAGTGTCTCTGTGTGCCAACCAAGTGCTCGATACGGGGTAGTCATTTGAGGCCCACAAAGGGCCTGTGATGTTTATTTTATTTATCACCATCTCACAGAGGAGGGCACAGAGATCCAATGTGCTGGAACCGCTTTCCTTGGGATGGTCTGCATCCGAGTTAATTAAATTAATTTTAATTAAAAAATTAAAATTTTTTTAATTTATATTTTTTACTTAAATTTAACTAATTAACATTTAGTGTATTATTGGTTTCAGAGGTAAAGGTCAGTGATTCATCAGTCTTATGTAACACCCAGTGCTCATTCATACACTGATCCATCCCCCTAAAGGGACAGTTTCCAACTGAGTGAGACACAGGGAGGGGCACGCAGCCAGAGGCCTCAGGCCCTGGGGAATTGTCAGGCCAGGCCAAGTCCACAAAGGGCTTGAAGTCCGGCTCAGCCTGGCACCCACAGCAGCCTGTCATATGCTGCAGGCTGCCACTTGGCTCTCTTGGACCTCTCTCTGGGGGCCATGGAGATGCTGTCAGATTTAAGGCACAGAGATCCCAACAAGTAGTGATTTCGACCACTAGGCCATATATTATCTCACATAAGAAGCCCAGGGACATGGCAGCTCCCTGTTGATTCTACAGTCTCTTGGGCATTCACTTCTGTCCCTTTGTTCCCTCCACTGTTCTTAGTGTCAGCGTGACCTCTTGGCTTGGCCATCCTCATGGTCTCAAGATGGCTGCAGGATAGCATGCTCATGCCAGCACCATCCCTTTGGGAGGAGATGGCTGGCTTTCTCTCACGTGTCTCTCTTTAAGGGGAACAGACCCCCTTCTGGGAGCATCCCCAGCTCACCCCTTGCCTCTCACTGGCCAGAACTGATACTACGCGTGTTCTTCTCCAGGGATTGGTGAGACTAGTTTTGACCAGTTCTGACCAGATTCAGGTTTCATCCGGGGAATGGAGTTCAGACTCCCTCTAAAACCTACTACCGTGGACCTGAGCAAAATATAAATGAGGTGGCAGAGGAGATGCTGGGAACAGGCCATCAGACACATCTCCCTTAATCTCTCTGCGTAAATACCTGTTTGTATATATACACATACACTTACGTTTGTTCCACTTTCAAGCACCTGCTTTAACAGCCTTTTAAAATTCTGATGCTGGGGCCACAGCTGAGATTGCGTTTAGTTGGTTGGGTCTCACCTGGGCTTCAGGATTACCGACAGTAGCCCAGGAGATTCCGACACTCGGCTCCCTCGGGCTGAGGACTGAACAGAAAGTTCCCTGGGGCCTCTTTACCCCACAGCCAGCTCTTAGTATTAGCTTCGTTTTTGCCCATCTGAGAAATGAGAGACAGTCCCTCCCTGCTGTTTTCACTGGCCTTTCCCTGGGTACCCTTGAGGGTGGGCCTCCTTTGGAATGCTGATTGCCCCTCAGTGCTCCGTACCCCATGATTCCTTCCCCATACTCTTTTTTAAAAAATTTATATTTTTTACTTAAATTCAATTAATTAACATTTAGTGTATTATTGGTCTCAGAGGTAGAGGTCAGTGATTCATCAGTCTTATGTAACACCCAGTGCTCATTCCATCACGTGCCCTTCTCAACGTCCATCACCCAGTTACTCCATCCCAAACTCCTTCCTTCCGGCAACCTTCAGTTTGTTTTTTATGATGAAGAATCTCTTATGGTTTGTCTCCCTCTCTGATCTCCTCTTGTTTTATTTTTTCCTCTCTTCCTCTCTGCTCCTCTGTTTTGTTTCTTAAATTCCACACGTGAGTGAAATCATATGTTTATAGCAGCGACGTCCACAACAGCCCAACTATGGAAAGAGCCCAGATGTCCATCGACAGAAGAAAATGAGAGCTATATCGCTCTGTGGACTAGACAAAGCAGCAGTCCGTGATACATACATCATGGAATATTACACAGCCATCAAAGATGAAATCTTGCTATTTGTAACAACGTGGCTAGAACTGGAGGGTATTATGCTAAGTAAAATACGTCAATCAGAGAAAGACAATTACCCTGTGATTTCCTTTCCCAACTCTCACCCATCTCGCCCCTCACAGAGCCGGTGTCCATTCATAATTCCATCTCATGGTGTCTACCAGAGGCCTCGGGGGACAGATAGCAAGGAGAGGCCCATTTCCTATTTTGCACACAAGGACAGCAAGCCCCAGGGAGGACTCTGGGTCATCGAGGGGACAGAGGTGTCTGTGATGTGAGCTCATGCTGGGGTCTTTATACTTAGATCCACCTCTGTTTTCAGGACACTGATAGTTCCCCAAAAATTTTAGGCAAGAAAGTCCTTTTTGGCATCTCACACATAACCCCAGGTCTAGAAGACAGTGAGGAAGCCTGTCACTGAGGGGAATGGTGTAAGGTCTCCCCTTCACAGCTCTGTTCCCTGAGGGCCCAGGCTGGGTCTTCCAAACTTCGAGGCTGGGTTTCGTGGATTCCTCTCGTACTGCAGCTTTGTCTGGTCTGCAGAGTGATTTTTATTCTATTTTTCATGTGTTATTAAGGTATGCTTTTTTATAAGGTACAATTTTATTGTACAACTGACATATAATATAACTCATCCTTTTTTGGTATTCAGTCCTACGAATTTTGACAAGCCATCACCACGAGCAACATACAGGTGATCTCCATCATTCCCCAAAATACCCCAAACATCCTTCTTAGTCTGTGCCTGCCCGCATTCCCAACTGCCCACAACCACTGATCTGTTTTCTGTCCCTATGGTTTTGCCTTTTCCAGAATGTCATAGAAATGGAACCCTACACTAAGGTGTCCTTTGATTCAGAGCTCTGTAATTTAGCAGAATGCCTATGAGATTTGGCAATTTTGTTGCACGTGTAGGTGGTTCATGCCTTTTAGTGCTGATCTGCGTTCCATTACGTGGATATACCACAATTTGTTTATCCATGACCCAGTTGAGGAACACTTGGATTATGTCCAGCTTTGAAGCCGTCACAAACATACACTTACAGACTTTGGTGTGAACATAAATTCTTACTTCTCCTGGATAATTCCAAGGAGTGGGGTTGCTGGGCTGGATAGGGAGTGCATGTTTCACTTTATAACAAAGTTATAGCAGACTGTTCCCAGTGTAGCAGTCCCATTTTGCATTCCCACCGGCAGTGCAAGAGCGTTCTAGTTGCTCTGCGTATTTGTCAGCACTTGGTATTATCAGGTTTTTAAAAAAATGAATTTAGTCATTCTAATAGGTGCATAGTGTTATCTTAGTGTGGTTTTAATTTGCATTTCCTTAATGACTAATGATGTTGAACATCTTTTCATGTGCTTATTTGCCATCTGTATACCTTCTTTGGTGATGTGTCCAAATCTTTTGTTTAGTTTGTTTCTAATTAGGTTTCGAGGGTCATTTCTGTGTTCTGGATACAATATAAAGTGGTTTAAAAAAATCAGAATCTGTTTATAATATTTAAAGAGATGCCAAGAGATTTCATGTACAACTTGGTTTTCTGGTTAAAAAAAAAAAAAAAAGGTTGGGAGGAAGATCTGACAAGGTTGAGCCTAGTATCCCACGTGGCAAAAGTGGCTGAATCTGGGTAGCCCCTACCTCTTTATGTGGGTCCCCTTCTCCAGCCCCTTGCCCGTTTATGCACCAGCCTCACTCCTGCAGGCATTGGAGTTTGAGACCTTCTGAATAATATGTTTAATGTTTGTCCTGTGATGTGAGTTGTCCACATAGACAGCGCCCCCTAGGGCTGAGTTCAGGTTTTGCACTGTTTTTCTTCCCATCTTCCCAGGGACCCCTTGTCTGGGACCGAATCCCCAAAACCCACTTTTTCAAAAGACCACAAGACCCCTCTGTATGCTCCTTGGTTCCTTGATGTTCCCCCACTGGCCACCATGTGCTGCCATTCATGCAGTGGTATACGTGGTTGGTGCCCCCCTGAGTTGTGCAGTGCACAACCCACAGAGCCATACACGCTAGGGGAGACCTTTGTTCCTCCCTAGCCCAGGGCTCAAGTGTTTATTGTTTGTTCACTAGGTGAGAGGATGCTATGCAGCAGAGACCAGAACCTGAAGTTGTCTCAACACCTCACATTCTTGGCCTTTGTTTTTAAACTTACAAATTCACTTGAGGATTGTACGAGAACAGAGGTCTTCCAAATTTGGCATGTACTAGAATCAGGAAGGCTTGCTAAAACATGGATTGCCAAGCTCCACTCAGAGCATTTGATCACTAGGTCTTATGGCAAGGGGCTCAAGAATTTGCATTTCTAACAAATTCCCAGGTAATGCAGATGCCACTGGTCCAGGAACCTGGTTTGGGAACCAAGGTTCTAGATCATTCCAGAGGGGAAGAGAGAGAAAAGAGAGAAGATTGATTCTGAGTGGGGGAGGTTGACTTAGGGAGAGGAGGTAATGAAAAGAAAATGAAATTCCCTGAGAGGAAAGGGGTGAGTGGGATTCTCGGGTCCCTAGGGGACAGAACTGGGGAGTGGGGCATGATAGCCCTTCTAAGGGGAATGGTTACACCTGGGGTGGCTGGATGGAGACCCCAGGCCTTTGTAAAGGTCCCAGGCCCAAGTGAGTCTGGAGGCCTCAGAGCTGCAGCCTCGGGGGGAAAAGGGGCTCCTGTGGCATTGTCCAGCTCTGCCTTGGGGTGGAGACCCATCAGCAGTGGCCAGGAGCACATTCTTAGCCAGGCTGCTGGGAGGGTGCTTGGAGTCTTGTTTAATTTGATTTTAGAAAAATAAAATAAGGAGGTTATTTTGCACTTCTAGTTCACAGAGTAAAATTCATACCTTCATCCATGATTTTTGTTGTAAACGCCTCACGTTGCAGGGGTTTTAGCCAAAGATGAAATAATTCCGTCCTTCCTAAACATGTAGAAACCGGTGGAGAAAAATCCGTGGATGATGAAAATCAGTTTGTAAATAATCTGCCAAGTGGAAAAGTCAAGAGGTGGTTAAAATGACTGCTTGCTCTCCCTGTCACTAAAGCTGTTTAATAACAATAACAATAACAACAACAACAACAATAATAATAGCTACAGGGGTGATGAAAGCACATAGCCAGGGGCAAAGTCAGGATTAGAACCCAGATCTATTTTACTATTTACGTTGTGGATCATATGGCTGTAAGAACAGATAATCTCTCAAATCATCATAAACTAACATGGTGAGCCACAGGAAGGATACAGATGACAGCAGAGGGCAAAGGCTGAGGGCAGACTAGACCTCAGAAGTCTTCTCCCCTGGCTCCCTGGGACCATCTGGCCCGTGGGTCTATTTCTCTCTGCACATCAGTTTCATCCTTCTTTCCTTTGGAACACTTCACCATCGGCCTTGCCTGCGGTCCCGTTCTGGTCATTCCCCAACACAATTTAACGGACTGGATCCCACTCCCCAGGAGGAAGGATCTGATGGGACCAGCTTGGGGCAGGTGTCCCCCACTGGTCCAACTGGCTGTTTCAAGGAAGGGCATGGGGCGGAGAAGGTTGGGAGGTCCGGCCCAAGTCAGAACAGTGGTCCTCTGAGCAGGTGGCCCCTTTGTCATGTAGGAAAACCCAAGGCTCTGAGAAGCAATCACCCAGCTCATGATGAACCTGGCATGACACTGCTTAGCTGGGTTTTAAGCCAGGGAGACCTGGGTGGAACTCTTGGCCCCACTGTGTAAATCCAGGCACGCCCTTGAACCCCCTCCCCGGAAGCCTGGATTTTCTCAATTGTAAAATGTAGAAAGTGTAACTCATCTCGTAGGATTGTGATGAAGAGTAGATAAAGTAGATAACGTCTAGCTCCTTACACAGAGTAGACCTTTAATGTTAACATCAGGCATCCTTATGTATACAGGAAGGCAACTTTGTTCCTCTTTCTTTTCCAAAATAGCCATATTGACCATAATACCAAAATAGGAGAGGACGGATAATTGCTGATTCCTTTTGTCTTGCAATTCTTACTTCTGGGGTCAATCGTTAACCTCTGGGTGACCTCAGGCTGGTTATTTGAATGCTACAGAGCCTCAGCTTTCTCACCTGCAAAATGGGCACAATAATTTCCCCACCACCTCCTATAATCTCCAACACCGGGGCAGAGGTTCTGGTGGGCCCAGGGATACACAAGAAGGAACTTCAGGGGAATCAATAGTTTACAGCAACAGATTTTCTTTCTTTTTAAAGATATCTGAATAGATTGAGAACTCCTATGCGCTAAGGATCAGGAAAAACCTTCAGAAAACTGGATATCTCCTTTCCTTTACAGAATCCCAATATTGTCAGATAATCTAATTTTTAAGGAGAAATTAGAAGAGAAATACTCAATTTCTTTAAGAAGTACTTAAGTGTCTGATATATTTAAAAAAGCATTCAATAGTTGAATTAGTATTCACATAAAGAATCGCCACAGAGGTCAAATAAGACACACCGTGGGGCTGCCTGTTTGAGACCTCTCCTTGGAGGCAGGCAGGGCGGTTTGAGGGGGGGAGCTTCCTGTGAAAACTCTCCCCTACTCAAGCTCGGGTCCAAGCCTCTGGCCAGACTATGGACACTGCCTCCCCCCAGCCTCCTCCCTGCCTGGGGCCAGGGATGACTTCAGCTGGAAGACAAAGGGGCCTTCATGTTCAAAGGCCGGCAAGATAGTTCATCCTCGGTCCTCCACAAACAAACAGGGCGGCTTTGATCTGGCTGGGGGTGGAGGGAGCAGCTCCAATTAGGAGATCAGCCCGTGCCTGGGCTAAAGAATGTTTGTAATAAAATAAAAGATCTAAGTGGTGGTAATGAAGGATAATAGAAAAATGGTGTCACTCAGGATTCCTTCTGAGCTGTCCTATTTGAAGTGGATTAACTGACTGGTCTGGGGATGGAGGTCGGGGGAGTGGGGGGGGGTCCCGTCCGCAAGCCTCTACCAGCCTTCGCCTTCATCCCCACTCTGGGGACACAGCGAAGGGCCACCAGGAGAGACAGCATGACCTTATTTTCAGAAGCATGCCCTTCTTCACCTTTGCAGACATTGCCACTGTTGTCCAGGGGTGGCTACACTCCTTCATTCAAGACATGTGAGTCAGGACCTTCCCCAGTGACCTTCCTACCGGGAAGGAGCCCCTGCTGTCTTGGCCTTTGTTCCTCTTGCCATGCTGTGGGTTGTTTCACTCTCTGGAGCCTGATCCATGGAGTTTGGTCCTGAGAGATATAGCCTGGCTTAGACTATTTCTTGCTAGCAACTTTTGTTCCTTGAGGGCAGAGGCACCTGTCAATCGGGGGTGGAAGTTCTTAGCATTGACAGCCACCAGTATGGAGGAAGGTGCATGGAAAAGAATCTGCTAATGTCAGTGGTTTGATATTTGAGCTTATACAGACAGAAGCCCAGGGTTGGTATCTACAATGTGCCAACTGCTTTACGTTCACCACTGGGACTGCTAGGGACGGTTGTTCAGATTGTGCACTGCACAACCCTACGGGATGCCCTTTATAGTTTAGGGAGTAACTATTTCCATAATTCTTTCTTTCTTAGTGATAATACCCAAAGCAGTCTTTTTGGTTCTCAGATGAGGACACTGAGGCTGAGGAGGTTGCATGATATTCTCTAGGCAAGATAAGTAAGCTGGGAAGGTGGGTCCTGCTGGTCCATGAAGCCCCTGTGTTACCATGTCAGGATATGACATTGAAGGTGACAGCCTGGGATAGGTATTCAGTAGGCACTCTCTGAGGGCTATATCTTTATTAACTCCCTGAATCCTGCATCCTGATAAAGTGGTAGTGTGATTATCATCTCCACTCTACAAATGAGGAAGCTGAGGCAGAGGGTGGACTGGAAGTAGCTTGCCCAAAGACATTTAGTAAGCAGAGTTATGGGTATTTGGTGTGTGTGTGTGTGTGTGTGTGTGTGTGTGTGTGTGTGTGTGTGTGTATTTTAAAGAGAGAGAGTATGAGTGAGCAGGGGAGCAGCAGAGGGAGAGGGAGAATCCCAAGCAGTCTCTGTGCTAAGCCATGGAGCTCCATCTCATGACCCTGAGATCATGATCTGAGCCAAAATCAAGAGTCAGACGCTTAACCCACTAAGCCGCCCAGGCGCCCCGGAGTTGTGGGTATTTGAAATCAAGGAGCGGGGTGCTCCTGCTGCGCTATCTTGTCATCACCATGGCCCCATTTCTGGTCACTTGTGGTTTCTCTTCCCTTCTAAATTGGTGGTTCTGTTCATCCAAGAAAGCCTGGGGGTAGAATATTAATTCTGTCTCTGACCACACTGGTCCCTGGCACGTGGCAGGGTTCCCTGAGCAGCAATTTTCTGGGGCAATGGGGTCTTCTTCCTTCTTGGCACCCACATTGTCCAGCCCACCTCTCCCTGCTCCATGCTGAGGCAGCAGAAATGACCGCCCACCCCAACCACCCCCTTCCGCTCTCCCTTCCTCCAGGCAACAGGATCCTGCTTCTCGGGGAAACTGCCCGAGGACTGTCTGGATATGTCTTCCAGCTCTACAATAGAGAACAGTTCTTTCCTTGACATGGAATCCCTTTAGCTTTTATTTTATTGTATTTCTTTCTGTTTCTAATTAGTAGTTTCAACGCATTTGGTGTTGCTTCTGAATGACCAGCTAGTAGATGTCAGGGGGACATTAACCTGGTTCCTGGGTACGCAGTGACTTTTAAAGAAGACAAGGAAGCGCCCAGGGAGGCAGTAGCCTCCCAGCATCCTGGTGGTTCCAAGCAAGAGGGATCCAAGACAGGGCTCTAATGCCGTGGCGCGGAGTGTTACCTCTTGAATTGGAGGAGGCCACCAAGCCCGCAAGGTCAGGCCAGTTCCCCTCTGAGCAAGGACAGACAAATCCAGAATACTACTCTGGAGGTCCCTTTAGAACCCCCCAGGTGTATATTTCTCCTCACTGGCCACAGACTTCAAATCCATCAAGCTTCTGAAACTTTTGAGTTTGAGTCACGAGGTCATTCATCTGCCCCATGAACGGGTGGACCACGTTGCCGAAAACAAATCCCACTGGGGTCTGAAACACATCATAGAGGGTTCCTGCCCTTTTTAGAATTCTGGGGGGCTTAAGGCTCCTCCTTGGTTGCTGAGGTCGCTGGCTTTCCCACCCACCTTACAGAGGGCCATCTGCTTTATTCAGTCTACTGATGGGAGGGATACTCATACTAATTTCATCCAGAAACACCTTCATAGACACGCCCTGGCTAGTGTTGGACCCAATGTCTAGGCAGTCTGTGGCTGAATCAAACAGACACATAAAATTCCCCATCACCACATCCCACAGAAGCCAAGTCCTTGCAGAAGAGGTGGCGATTGGCTCCTCTGCTCCCCGGCTTGGCGTCCTGGGGGGGAAGGTCTGTGCCATAGAAAGTCCTATGCCACTCTCTGGGCCATGGGAGGGGCTTTCCTGCGTAACACTGACTCCACTCCAGTCTCGCCATCCCGGCTGGTGAGCCCTGCAACCCCTGAAGCCGCACAACCACACACCCCGCTCGGGCCCATGACCCCTTCCACACTTCCTCTTTTAATGTCACAACCTATCCTGGGTCCCAGCTTCCTGTACCCCTTGACCGGCCCCCGCCCACCCGGGCTGCTGGTACGGGTGGCCTTCAAATGTTTGCCTTTGTCAAAGACCCATCGCGTGAGTGTGTGTTGTGGGTGTGTGACAGATACTGGTGTGCTGCGCACACGAGAGGGAGGGGAGTAGGCGTGGCTTCTACAAAGCACCCCAGGCAGTGGACGCGGGAGGGTGCAGTGGGGGTAGGGGGTGGGGGGGGGACAAGGGAGCTAGGCAGGGGCCAGGCAGTGTTGCCGAGCGAAGAAGAAAACGGATTCCCCAGGAACCTCATTAGGGGATTGAGCTCTGCACCTGCTTCTGACCCAGCCCACTTCCAAGCCCATGTCCCCGGGAGGCTGGCACGGGGGCTGCTCTGTCTGCTCCCAGTTCTCCAGGGAGGGGCGATGGCTGTGAGAGCTCACCCGGGGTAAGCTCCTGCCCATTGGTGTCCTGTCTGAAGGTGAAGCCAGGGCCCAGCTTCCTCGAATCATTTCTAGCCGTGTGCCCCCTGCTAGCGTCCAGCCCTTTGGGTCTGAATTGCTCTCATCTGTACAGGAAAGGGGTGTGTCAGGCTGGAGGCTGTTTCCACACATCAGTCTTCCCTGCCAACATCGGCCCCCGGGCCTTGGCAGGACCCGAAAAGTAAGGACAATGCCGTGGGTTGTTCGTAAGTCTAAATGCATCCCGTGTAATGGGTTTTCCTTTCTGCTGAGAGGATGTCCTTTTTCTTTTTGATACTTAAATGCCCTTTTGAAAATTCAGTGCCAGCCGCTGAGTGTGTGGGCTCGTGCACACGGACATGTATGTTTACATGCTTATAAAAACAAAAAAAAGTGGGTCCGGAGCCCAAGCAAATTCCATCTGTTTCTCTGCCCATCCCCATGGTAGAAGCTGGATCTGGGCACCTTGTCTGTGCCCCAGCCCTCCACCCTCGGGGAGGACATGGTGAAGGGCAGGCCCACGTCTCCTCTGCTCGCCTCCCTGTCACACACGGCCACCCTGAGTGGCAAGGGAGGCCGGACTACCGAGTCTCTAGCCCTGTGGCTGTTCTATTTCTTAAACAAATATGGGCAGAGATGCTGGGGCACCAGTCACCATTTCTTCGCCAGTGGGTGTGATGCAGGAGCAGGAGAGGAAAATGTGGTACCTCTGGGCTCCCACCCTCCAGGAGATTCTGAGGAGAAAGTCCAGAGAAGCTCACGCTACCTCATTACTCCGGCATGGCTGCCTCTTCCCCGCTAGTCCGTCTGTACACGTGATCTGGGCCACGGGCCCTCATGTTTACCCCAGACACCTGAACCTCTTAGATCTGGAAGGGACCTTAGAGAGGCCCCCTCATTCTCTGAGAGGGGACCGGAGCCCCAGAGAGGGAAAACTCTTACCCAAGGGCACACAGGGAGTCAGGGGGGGCCCAGAAGGGGCTCTCCTCCCCCAGCCCACGGCGCCCTGTCTGCTTGCCCCCGGACACGCCAGGGGACCCCT
Organism: Meles meles; assembly: GCF_922984935.1. Classification (NCBI taxonomy): domain Eukaryota; kingdom Metazoa; phylum Chordata; class Mammalia; order Carnivora; family Mustelidae; genus Meles; species Meles meles. The sequence continues at coordinate 32,496,121 of NC_060084.1, read as the reverse complement.
ACCCCAGCTGACCACCCGGCTCCTCCTCCTGCATCACCTGGGAAAGTGCTGGTGGACTTGACATAGGAAAGAAATTCAGCAAACTTGTAATGCACAGTCCGGGAGAAGAACGAACAGAAGGAGACAGATGGAGGAAGCCCATCTGGGGAGGGGTAATTCCCTCCCTTCTCGTTTATGTATCACTTAAGATCCTTGTGGCGGTAGGGGCAAAAATCCCACGCAAGCCGGCTTACACAGATAGACACATATCTGTCACCTGGTACTTTTGTGGCAGCCAACTTCCACCTCCTAAGTTCAAGGGCCAGGTCTGGGGAAAGATAGTTGGATTGCATGCCCAACCCCGTCTGATACCAGAGACAGAGGGGGCAAAGAGGGGGACTTATGCCTGAAGGACGAAAACCTCACTAGCTGCCCTTCAACCTCCCCCATGGATGAACGCTGTCATTCCCCGTGTTTATTTAATGGGTTGTTCATGGCTTTTATTCGCAAGTTTTAACTTACAGATATGTGTGTAGACCTTACTGGTGGCATCTTTCTAATGGGAGGCGGTACACACAGTAGTGAGAAAATCTCCGCCCAACGCTGAGTACCCGTGGGCAAGTGATTTACCTTCTCTGAGATTCCATTTCTTTGCCTTTCAAATGGGGATACAAATTCCTCGCTGTGGAGATGATGACAGAGAGAGGTATTATGGCCTTTGGTCAATGGGGGCGACATTCATCATTGTAGCTTCCCTCCCACTTTACCCTCTCAGGTTGGGTTCCCAGAAGCAGCTCCAAAGAGGAGGGAATGTGTGGGACCTGGGGCAGTGGGGCTGGGAAGGGAAGCGTCAGCCAGCGCACAGATACTCAAGAAAGGGTAGGATATCAGGGATGTGACATCCAGCAAGGATGAGCTACCAAGCAAAGACCCCTAGAGGCTCATGCAGGCTCCCCCAACCCCCAACACGTGGGTGCTCTGGAGATGCGTGAGTCATGCCTCAGAATTACAGAGGAGCCAGAGAGCCGGGAGAGTGACTTCCTCACTCTGCTGGGCATTGGCCGAATTCTCTAGTCACTGGAAGGTAGCTCGCCAGCCATGAGACACAGGTGCTGGCTATCCGGAGTCAGAGCATGCCAGGGGTCCGAAGGGATGCGGGCAGACACCCTCCCCCGTCCTCAGCGGGCTTTTTCATACTCGCACAGGAGACTTAAAGCTGGAGATGATTTTAATGGGGGGGGGGGGTGGCGTGGGTTGGAGAAGGGACAGGGGTGGGCCCAGCAGCCTCTGTTCTCTGGGTCAGAGCTCACCCAGTCTGGTTCCAGGATGTTGCTCTTGGAGCTGCCAATTTGCAAAGTGCTTCTGAATAGGAGAATCCGTGTGCTCAACTCAGAAGCTGGGAGTGGTTATTTGAAATCCCAGCCTGAGGAATGAGGGATTTTGACCCAGAGGCCCTTTGCCCTGTGGCGGTTCACCAGGAGGCTCTGAGCTGGGCCAGGCTGCACAGATCCACTGGCCCAAGGTCAAGCGGTATTCCCACTGCTCGCATTTTGCGGGTGTAGAGTTACACAAGCGGCAAAAGGCCTCTTGCCCAGGTGTCTTCCAAGTGCCTCCTAAGCACCCACCAGGCACCAGGCACCGACTTCAGCACTGGGAAGACCTCAGGCCTCACAGATTCACAGGTAGACTCCAGCTGCTGCTCAGCGTCAGAAAAGATGGGCAGACCATGCGTGTTGGAGTGCTGAGGAATGAGATGCCACTTCCACCTGGAGATCAGGGAAGGCCTCAGGGAAGGGGTAGGTTTTGAGCCAACTTAGAAAGGATCTGAACTTACCATATCAGGGAAGGGAAATCAAAAGGGCCTGAGTTAGTTCATGGCCTAGAAGAAGGTTTTGGAATATTCTAGAATCTTCTAGAATATTTTAATATTTCTTGAGAAACATTCATATGGCACTTCCTATGTACTAGAACAAGTTCAAGAGTTTACATGTATGTAAAGAGTATGAAGATTTAAGGGATAGTGGGGGCTTTGGGGTGTCTTGCATCTGACCCTATCTTCTTTAAGCTTCATTTATCTGTTCTTTCTCCTCTAATGGCTAGTGTATAGCATCCAATGGGATGCTTCCCTCTTCAAAGAAGCATGGGGAGCCAAAGTTTCCCACCCTGCAAAGCCGTGGCCTGAGGATCCCGTGCCCAGAGTCCAGGGAGCCAGTGGCGGTCTGTTCCCCAGTGATGCATCTTCTGGTTCTGGTCCCAGCTGCCTGACATTACTTGCTTTCTGCCTATTTTCTCAGTCTGATTTTATAGCTACCTGTGAGTCCCTTTTCCGTTAGGATTAGTCATGGTTAGACTCTGTTTTAACACTCAAGAGTCTCCACTGGTCCGGAAGAGGAAGTGAGGCGATGAGGCCAGAGGGGGAGATGGGAGACAGACTGAGGAAGGTCTTGAACGCCAGGCTTTGTGACTTTATCCTTTAGGCCCATGGTTCTTAATCGGGGATGAGCTTCTGAATCACCTGATGTGTTCATTAGCTGTATGCTGCGCGAGATCACACAACAAAGATTTATTTTTCTCCCTACAGCTGGCGCAACACTGATGAATTTGACTAGGATGGGCTGAGCCAGGCTGGGGATGGGGTTCGTACCCGTTCTGCATGTCTCTCTCATTTTGGGACCCAGGCTGAAAGGCTCTCTGGGGCAAACTCTTTCATGGTGGATCGTAGAAGTGTGAGGAGGAGGAATGGAAATGTGAAATGCTTCTGAAGGCCTTGGCTTGGAACAGGCCCCGTGTCAGCCCAGCCCATATTCAATTGGGCAAAATGAATGACGCAGCCAAGTCCAACTTCCTCGGTATGGGAGAGCCTCGTCTGTTCACCATCAATCATGTGAAAGTGGACAGGGGAGAACTGGGGACAAATCATTTCATCTACCACACCAGGAGTGTTTCCACAGTCTGAAGCCCTGATTCCAAGCCTTTGTGTGGAATATTTGGAAAAAGCTGTGCTGGTTCTTCTCGTGTGCACTCCCAGGGGAAAGTCTTCCTGCTCGGGACAATGAGGGGCCATGGAAGGCTTTGAGCAGAAGCAGGACATCACCAGTCCTGCACTTGGAAAACAGCTTTGAGTGACAGATGGACATGGAGGCCAAGAGATCAGTCAGGGAGCATCTGGTTGCTACTGAACCAGAAGAGATCAGAAAAGCTTGAGGATGGTGTTCAGGTCTCTCTGTGGGGTCACAAGCCACCATAAAACTCAGTGGCTCAACAGAGTCATCGTTTAAACGGTCTCTTGTGATTTAAGGGGTTGACTGGGCTCAGTGGGGTAGTTCTGCTCTGTGCGATGGAGACAGGGACCTCAGTCGCCTGGGGACTCTCTTATGTTAGACATCTAAAATGGCAGTTGTTCCTGGCTCTCCCCTAGTAGCTCAGGGAGGGCTGTCTATGGACACACACACATGACCACTCCGGTGGCATGGGCTTCCAGCATTGCAGCTGGGTTCTGAGAAGGAATGTTCTGGAAGTGGAATGTTCTGGGACATTCTAAGTGGGAGAAAACAAAAACTACTCATCCTCTTTAAGGCCCAGACCTTGTACAGAATCTTTCTACTGGACTCTGTTAGTTCAATGGTCATAGGCCAGCCCAGACTCAGTGGGAAAATAAGTAGTCTGCTTCATAGGGAGAGTGACAAGTCTGTCCATCTTCAATCAATCGCACCTGAGCAGTGGTAGTGTGGAGGGAGGGGACACAGATGGAAGAGACATTTAGGAAGAATTGTCAGGACTCGGCACCTTTTTGGTCATGGAAGGAAGAACTGAGGTGCCCAGAAAGCCTTGCCCTGAAGGCTTGCCCCTGTGAACCCTGGAGTCAGCTCTGGGGTCATCACGTGGAGTGGCCCCACCATCATGCATTAAATGGGTTCCCTGGGAGGCAAAGATGTTTTGTGTCTTTGCTTGGGACATCCCCAATCACTCGGCAGGCATCCGTCAGTCTGATGAGCTGCACTTCTCACAGAGCCCCCAAATGAAGAGGACAAGGACAGGTGAGTTTGGGTAGCAGAGAAGGGGAGAAAAGAGAAATACTGGATGCTCCTGGAAGAGGAGAGCTTCGGAAGCCAGACAAGGAGTAGCAGGGGCAGGCCCAGGAGACGGAAGGCCTGTCATTATCCTGAGGATTGAAGAGCTTACAGGTGTTGTCAGAGATGGAATGATTTTCCCTCAAAGGCAGCACTGCTCTCTTCCGAGCGGTGCCCACTGCTCCAGGGGGCCAGTCCTGATGGCAGCGCCCCCATCACGGTTTCCCTCTGTCCTTGGAGGCCCAGGGCCATGCGGAGAAGGAAGTCTTATGGTTCTCCTCACCAGTAGAAAAATCCAAAAATCCTCTTCCTGAACATCGAGGCCAAGCCTTGGAGGGAAACCTGGGTCAGAGAATATTATAGATTTTTCTTTTCTTTTTTCATCCTCTGGCTCCCTCTCCAAGCCAGCTTTCCTTCAGACCTGTGGCTTCTGGTCTCCATGTCACCTGTGCCACGAAGATCTTTCTCCTCCTTATGTCAGTTGCGTAGGGAATAGATAGAAGGAACATTATGGGGGCAGACACTCCTGGACTGAGTCCCAGGGCCACTACTTATAGATGACATGACCTAGGGCAAGTCACTGTACAGATTTGAGACTCGCTTTTCCCATCCATAAAGTGGGGGCAATACTTTCCTGACAGGCTCTGAGTTTTGCACATTGGAGGGTGGAGTTATAAGGACATTCTGCCTTCCTCAAGTGAGATAATGACTCCCTGTCGCCCCGTTTCCTTTGGGGGTCTTGTTCCTTCCCATCCAATATTGTGGTGTGGTCGGGGGTGGGTCTGCCAATCAACTCCGTTGGGCCACAGGGTTGGACCAACCAAACTCCTGTAGTGATTGGTTCAAAAAGGTGCACATGACCCACTCTGGACCAATCAGAGTCCTTCCCCAGGATTTTTCTCTCCTGAGCTGGGGAAGAACAATTCTGTTTTCACACTCAACACAGGGTTGTTAGGTCACAAGTCTGAAGATGCTTGTGATCTGTTCTCCCAGTACCTGGGTTACGGGAGCCCATAAAGTTCCTTTCTGCTTGGGCTAGTTTCAGGTGGGCTTTGTCACTGCCATTTACAACTGAAAAGTGCTAAAGAAAACATTATTTTTTAGTGCTTTCATAATATTAATAATAATAAGAGCCCCTTTTATCACATGTCTCTTTGCCAGGCTCTGGGCCAAGTGTTTCCACAAGCTGGCTCACGATTCACCTTGGTCTGTGTTGCTTGCGTGCATGGTGACACTTCCCATGTACCTCATCTCCTTGACACTGGGTCTGTCTGGTGGTGCCTGGCCCCCATGAGGCGTAAGGCAGTCTGATGCCAGCCCCGCAGTGGGACACCTTGGACTTAGCGTTCAGCATGAGGTGAAGGGGGCGGTCAGTGTAGACAGTCTGTTGCTACACAGATTCCCCTGGCCACATGGGGTTGGTCCTCTGGCCAGGAAGTTTTGTGGGGACTGATCTGTGGGTGGAGGCTGCCCGAAAGCGGGAAGGACCCCACTCCAGCTTATCGTGCAAAAACCCAAGTCTCATTGCCTCTTTCCCTATTAGTATGTTGACAGCTGGTTCCAGAATTCCTTCAGAACTATCAGTTTCACTGGGGCTAGAGGTGAGGCCTCCCCAGGGTTCCAGCTGTGGGTTAACGTGGAGGCTGGCAGCTGGCTTATGGAGGAGGAAGTGACACCTAGGCCAGCATCAAAGGCTTAGCAGGAGCCTGGAGTGGGGACAGTAGGGAGCAGAATAGTAGAGAGAGATCACAGCCTCCGGAGGCCCCCTGAGACCCCAGAGTCCCCCATGGAACTGGCCCGATGGTAGCGCTCAAGGGGGTCTGGATGGGAGGTGAGGTAGAGAGTGGACACCCCGACAATGACCCTCCATATGCCAGCCCAGGTTGCTAATTTTTAGGAGCAGAAAACCTGGCATTTTAATTGGCATTAACAATTTTTTCAAATTGGAATAATAATAATAATTATAATTGTTATTATTTTTGAAGATTTTATTTTATTTATTTGTCAGAGACAGAGAGAGCAAGAGCACAAACAAGGGGAGCAGCAGAGGCAGAGGGAGAAGCAGACTCCCTGCTAATCAAGGAGCCCATTACGGGACTCGACCCCAGGAGCCTGGGATCATGACTTGAGCTGAAGGCACACACTTAACTGACTGAGCCACCCAGGAGTCCCTAAATTGGGATTATTTTTGCCTGGAGTTAGGGATATCCAGAATGTTATATGTGCATTAGAACATGCACTTGAGTGGCAGGGGCGCTGGTTTTTATTTTTTTATTATTATTAATTTTTTTTTTTTCTGGTGTTGAGAGGGCCCATAGCTCTCCTCCGTGTAAAACCTTTACTTACTACTCTTTTGTTCCCATTGTTTTCTGTGAGGCCAAAGAACTTTTTGCAAGTTTGCTAGTCCTCCATATGTCCTCCTGGACCATCTGGGTGCTTGATAGCCGGCTCTTACAAAGGCAGGTTCATGTTTAGGTCAGGGGCAGGAAGAAGAGGGGTCAGGGGCTCCCGGCCCCATTCTCAGCCCCTCCTTCCTCTCCACTTTTCTTGCTGGGTCCGCTCCATTCTCCCAGGGCCTGAACTGCTAGCCTTGGGTAACAGGTTATGGCCAGGGCCCTCCCTGGAGACATGGCAGCGATGGATGGAGGAGGCTTGGCCCTTGCCCCTGGCCCCTTGCTCTGGGGCACAGCGTCTGAGGATGGCGGCCGCAGCTCCACCTCTCTTCACACGGTGTGGGAGCTCGGTCACCTTGCCCCTCTGCTGCAAACATGAAACGTCTGCTGTGATGTGCAGCCTCGTGGGTTCTTGGAAGTTGGCCTGATGCCAAGTGAAAGGGGCGTCATGGAAGTCCCTATGCAGGAGGGAAGAATGGCCCCCTTCCCCCGAGCAAGGTTCCATGGTGGGGGGAGGATGTCATAGAGATGATGGTCATGATGACAAGCTTTAGTGATGGCCAGTGCCCATGGAGAGCCCACCCTGAGCCAGGAACTGTGTACCCTTTTACAGAGGGAGAAAGTGAGGACAAGTAGCTGGCCAGTCACCCAACTGGCAGTTGAGGAAGGCAGAGCCACCTCAGATAGCCTAGAACCCCTCTCCAGTTGTTTCTGGCATGTTCATTTCCTAGCTGCATGCCCCATTTACAGATGAGAAAAGTGAGGGTGGATATGGGAGACAGGAAGCACTAATGTTCTGCCTGGTCTTTGTTTCTCTCTGGCACCCCTGGAAGGCAGAAAATCTGGGCAAAGGAGGAACTTGTCTCTTTACCCAAGCTAGATTTGTGCCAGGAAATTGATCTCAAAAGGGAGGGGGTGTCCCAGATTCAACTTTCCTTGGCTGAGCCCCAGGGCTTTACATATACCTTGATGAATACTTACTAGGTTGGCATGTACAGTTGCACAGTTTGTACACTGCACAACTCCAGGTGGTATGTGGCATAAACCTGGGGGAGCCATCTTGCAGCCCATGAGACAGGGTACAGTAGTGGCCACATGTAAGGGCTTGGCTGGCAGGGAGTGGGGGATCGAGTCTCTTGAACTTGGTCAAGAAGCTCTGCTATTCTCCTTGAGCCCACTTCTTCATCCATAAAGTGAAATGATCATCACAGTCCCTTCATTTCCAGGGGGTGTGTAAGGAAGATGTGAGATAACAAAACGCATAGAGTCCTTCACACAGGGCCTGGCAACTATGGGTCCTCAATACAGTTTTGCTTCTCACACTTGTCTCCTGGCTGGACTTGAGGGCAGGCAGGAGGCCTTTCTGATGAATTTCTCCATCCTTTCTGCCAAGCCCAGTCCGGGCACATTGGAGGAACTTGCTACTCATTTGTCAGGGAACTGGAGGACTAACATTAAGGACCATGAGGGTATTTGGGGGACCCTGAAGCAGCAGGCGCCAGACTGGCCTCCCTACAATTTTTCCCTTTTGGAGAGAGCCTGGGGCCTGGTCTGAGTGCTTGCCTTCCCACCAGACACCTTCTCTGTCCCCAGTGTTGGGTTCCAGCCGGCAGGCCTGTTTCATAGGGCCTGCAGCCATACTTAAAATTTTTAAAAGTTTATTGCCAACTTAAAAAGAGGGGGAAGATTTTGTTTCGAAACTTGGCTTTCCAGCTACTCTTGAAAAATCCAAGGATCGAGCAATCCTGGGCCCTTGGGAAGGAGTTGGGTTTGAGCTGTAGCCATTCCTTTAGGCTGGGCTGATGGCACCAGGCCTCCCTGGCCCAAGCCCTACCCTTAGATTTCCTGCCCTTCCCCTGGTGACCCTGTGAGTCCTGGTTCTATGGCACCCCTGTGCTGTGCCCGTGACCTCGTGGAGCTTGGCTTGCCATACGAAAGGGTACCAGGGCCTTCCTCTGTGTGATGGGTGTACCTTACTGGGGACAATCTACAGAGATGTTCTCAAATGTGCTGGCCAAGGCTCACAAGCCAGCCTCCAGGGTCACCTTCTCGTCCTTCCCCTGCCTCCGTCCATCCTGTGAGGTTGCTGCATTGTTTAGGGACTCAAACATACACGCGTTATTAGAACCCCAGATCAAAGGCGACGTCCCACCGCCTGCCTCTCAATGGTCCCTTTGTGCAGACGGAAGCCGGCCAGCGTCGGAACCCAGGGACAGAGGGAGGGGCTGGGGAGGGGCGCCCAGCACAAAGACCCCTGTCACCCAGAGAAGTCCGCAGATCATGACGTTAAAAGAGGCGCCAGGTGGAGGATGTAGCCCTAGCCGCTGTGAGAAAATGCAAATGGAGGAGAAAGCCCTCATCTCTGTGGTTTCAGAGGGGAGGGACCATGGTGGCCGGTGCCCCAGTGGCAGACTCCATCTGTCCCCCTGCCCAGGCTGGGAATGGAACCTGCTTGGAGCGATGGGAGGTGGGGGGAGTGGGGGGAGTGGGGGGGGAGTGACCTCTTGGGCACAGAGTCAGAAGAAACAAAAATGATGTGGGAGGGGCTTGGAGAAGGGCCAGGAGAGGCCGTGGAGGACAGTGTCACCTCTGGTCAGACGGGTCCCTGTGCTGTCATTCCTGCCTACAGCAAACATTTCTAAAGCCCCTACTGTGTGCCAGATTTGGTGTGGTGAGGCTGGCCCAGACACGACCGACGTAGGGCCAGGCCTCCGCGTGGAGGGCGGGGTGCTGGGTGGTGACCGCCACTCAGGGAGAGCCGGCATCTGCCGGGTGGGGTGCGTGCCAGATGCCCTAAGCGGTTCACACACATTGTCTCATTTATCTCCGGGGCTGGTTTGAACAAAGAAGTGCTTTGAGAGTTCAGGGGCTGAGCCAGGAATCTGCCAGCTTGGGGGGCCGCGCAGGCAGTGGTGAGCAGGTATGAGAAGGATTACACTGAGAGAAGGGAAGGGAGCCCACAAGGACTGAATGGCGGTTAAGAGGTCGGTGCTGGATTCTAAGGAGACGCTTGCCGACCCCTAAACTTGGCAGGGTCCCAGGACTCAATTCTGTTCTCTGCCTATACTCACTCCCCAGGGGATCCCTTATACTGTCAGGCTTTACGTTCTGTCTATGTGCTCACGAGGCCCAGGTGTATCTCTGCAGTCTGCAGCTTGCTTCTGACCTCCAGGCTCACGGATCCACCTGTCGACTTGACCTTGCCACTTGGCTGTACAACAGGCCTCTCAAAGCAACATGCTCAGACTGAGCCTGGGACTTTCCCTGCTCTGCACACAGCTGCCTCTGCAGGTTCCCTCCTTCCTGTGGATCAAGTCAAAAACTCTGGCATCTTCCATAACTCCTCTTTCTCTCCCAACCCATGTCCACTGTGTTAGCTAACCTCCTTGCCTCTGACGTCCAGATATGGTGACAGCTGACTTCTCACCTCCTTGGCTGCTACCACTCAGGTGTAAGCCTCCATCATGTCACAACAACGAGGCTGCAGTCACCTTGTTACTGGTCTCCGTCCTTCTGCCAGGTCTCCTGTTGCCACCTCCTAATCCACATTTTGCTCACAAGGCAGCAGCCTGGGCCCTCCTGGTCACAGGTCTCTAATGACTCCCATTTCCTTCAGGTAAGGCTGAAGCCCTTGGCAAAGCCCACAAGGTTCTCATGATGATCCTTGTCACCTTCCAAACTCATCTTCTCCTCCCACTTGCATAGCCCGTTCCCATTCCCCCATGCTTCAGAGCCACAGCCTACCTTGTTCCTGAAACATTCATGTCATGTCCCTCTCAGGACCTTGGCACTTGCTCTTTCCCCACCTGGACCTACCTGCTTACTCTGTGGCTTCCTTATGCATCTCTATGGCTCCCTTCTTTGCTTCCAAGTCTTTATTCAAAGACTACCCTCTGATCCCTCTACCTAAAATTGTAACCCCTCCCTTGGTACTTTCTCTCTCTCTTTCCCACTTGATTTTTTTCCCCATAGAGACACCATCTATTATTTCACGGACTTATTTTCGTCTTTGGTTAACATAAGAGCCTGGTATAAATTAGACCTTCAACAGATCTTTGTTGAATGATTTTATTCATAAAAGAGAAATACCTTTATTTCTCAGGTTCCTTCTCCCCGACTTCTGCCCCTCTTTCCTTCTAAGTACAGCTACTTAGTGACGAAGCAAGTCATAAACCTTGGCAGTTGCTAAGAATGCGTAACTTCCCTGAGCTTTATTTTTTTTTATTTCTTTTTTTTTTTTTTTGACAGACAGAGATCACAAGTAGGCAGAGAGGCAGACAGAGAGAGAGAGGAGGAAGCAGGCTCCCTGCTGAGCAGAGAACCCGACGCGGGGCTCGATCCCAGGACCTGAGCCGAAGGCAGAGGCTTTAACCCACTGAGCCACCCAGGCGCCCCCTTCCCTGAGCTTTAAATGTGGTCTATAGACCAGCGGCAGCAGCTCCTCTGGGAGCTTGTTAGAAATGCAGATTCTCGGGTCCCACCCCAGACTGCGTTTTCCCACAATCTCAGGGAAATCATATGCACGATAAATTCCAAGGAACCTTCATCTAGACTGTTTGACCCCCGTGCAGGAAACGGGCGGGGACCAAGGGTCTGTCAGGGACCCAAGGTCAGAACACACAGGCGGAAGCAACAAGGTTAGGAGCCGGGAACGGGCCGTCTGAGGGACCGAGACAGTCTGTCCATGGGTCTCTCTCTTCTCTGCTTCTCTCTGCTCTGAGTTCAGCTTCGTTTTGCCTGTTCCTTAGCCCACATAGACCCCAGGCAGCTGCTCCCGCCCCGGGAACTATGGAGCCCTTGGGTTTTGGAGACCACCAGCCAGAGGACCCCAGACCCTGGGCCTCTCTATTCAAATCCCACAAAGGGCTCCTGACTGAGCTGGCTTATGCGTCGGGCACCCAGCCAGCTGTGGCCGAGGAGCGAAGGGGTCGTGTGGTACTTCTGGGGCAGCAGGGTTCCGCGGAAGCTGTGCTCCGTGGGATGGAAGGAGAAGGGGGCAGTGGCGGCAAAGGCAATGGAGGGGGAAGGCGTGGGGGGAAGGAGGGAGACAAGGGGGAGGAGGGGGAAGACACTAGCTAGAAGAGAAGGCCAGTGAGCCAGGCAAACCGCCCACGAGCTTTCCTACAGTGACGCTCTTCCTTTTGGCCACAAACCGAGGCTGTGGGGCCTCACGTGGAATGGGTGTCCAATGGCTCAGGGGCCTAGTCATGGACGCATACATCCTGGGACATGCTAAGTGCACACCGCAGACATATGTGAGTGCGTGTATCATCCCACACAGGCCCTGTCCTCACTGATTTCCCTTCCTGCCACCATCTTAGGCCAGCTCCCTGGATCAGGACTTGGAATCTTGGATTGGAAGGAACCTTAGAAGCCGTCTAGTCTGACATTTCCCAAAGGGTGTGCCACGAACACTCGTTTGCACTCCAACTTCCTAAAATGGGTTCCCTAGGTCGGTGAGTTTGAGAACCACTGCTTAGGATGCCTTCCTCTGGAAGAATCACAAAGCTCAGATGCTCACTGAAGTTTCTGACAAGTCCTGCAGAAAAGGAGCTTGTCGCCCTTCAGCTAAGCCGGGGCAGTCCAAAGTGGAAGGCTGAGAGGCAGGCGTTCGCAGGAGAGAGAGCAGGGTCTCACCAAGGAGTAGCATGGTGGGGCCAGGCTGGCTCTCTCCCTCTCACATTCCCTCCAGGGGAAGCCTGTGCTCTGAACTTGCTAAAACACCCCAAGGATGCCTGGGGGACTCAGTCCTCTGCTGTTGGCTCAGGTCGTAATCCTGAAGTCCTGGAGTTGAGCCCTGCATCGGGCTCCCTGCTCAGCTGGCAATCTGCTTCTCCATCCGTGCCTTACCCTGTTCGTGCTCTCTCTCTCCCACCCCCCAAACAAGTAAAAGTAAAAATAAAACACCCCGGATCTGGGAGAAGCTGGTGGCATAAGAATTCAATTCAGTTCAACCAACACTTAGGCTCAAGCAGTGTAGCCGTCTTTGGGGACTGTGCCTCCTGTAAGACTTGAATAGAATGGCTTGGGGACCTCACGCCTTGTTCTGGGGGAAGGCCAGCCTCTTCTGCCTCGTCTCTGGGGACTGATGCTGGGGCTGGTGTTCCTCCTGGCTGCATCCGTCTCCCATCTTTCCCTCCCGGTGAACATTTCCATGCCCTGTAGCCTGTTGCCCTCTGATGATCTATGCTGGGCTCATCCCTTCATTTCTGGCCTGTGCCACAAAGCCACACATGTGGTTTGGATTTCACAGTTTGGAGTAACGAAGGACGATCCCGTCCTAGAGCCGAGCCGGTGACCACTGTCAATTGCACATTAGACCTCACTGTCCTGAAAAGCAATTGATCTTCCTGGATTGCCTCTTCTTCTTCTTCTTTTAAGATTTTATTTATTTATTTGACAGAGATCACAAGTAGGCAGAGAGGCAGAGAGAGAGGGAAGCAGACTCCTGCTGAGCAGAGAGCCCGATGCGGCACTCAATCCCAGGACACGGAGATCATGACCTGAGCTGAAGGCAGAGGCTTTAACCCACTGAGTCACCCAGGCGCCCCTGGATTGCCCCTTCTTAAAGCCCTGATTTAGTGTCCTTCTCCTATACTCTCCCATCCCCTGGACACACGTTTCTTCCCTTTCCTGGTTGCCACCTCCCAAATTCCTGTGACTTTCTCATACAGACTAGTTCAACTCACCCTTCCTCACCCCAAACTGGTTTCCAGGTTCCTTAGCAACACCACAACACCACGTCTCAGTGGGGGTTGTGGAATGAAGCATCCCAGGGACCAAGGGGGAATCATCAGAGTTGGACATTAATTTCTTCTTCAGTACATCTCAGAGCATATTCTTAGTAGCGCCCCACCCTCTCAGGGACAACGCCCCCCCCCCCCCCCCCCCCCCCCCCCCCGCCCCGGGACTGAATGGGTTCCTCTCATTCTGTCTAGAGCACCTCCTATGGGTAGTACTGGGTACTGCATCCTGAGATGTCAGTCAGACAAGGCCCTGTCTTTGAAGGACCCCAGACTCCAGCAGGAGCATCGGGGCGCCCTCATTATAACATAAGGAGTGCGAAGCCCAGAGGCAGGGGAGAGGAGCTGGGCTAATCAGAGTGGTCAGAGCTCTTCAGGCCGGAAGGTCAGGAGGACTTTCTCTAGGAGGTGGCCTTTGAAGGGAGCCAAAGCCGGCGGCTTTAACCTGGGGACAGGCGTGGGGGTGGCCAACCAGGGTGATGTGGTTTTTAAAGGGAAAAAAAACAAAAAAACAAAAAAAACAAAAAACAACCCTCCTGGCTCCACGTCTAACAGATTTCACCTAAACCAGCCTTGCTAAATCTCAAGCCCCATGAAACCCGTTTCTGTTATAATCTCTCCCTCTTATCTCTTCCTTCCCATCCTTTCTCATTCTCCTCCCCCAAAGGATAGGAAATCTTCAAAGAAAAAGATGTGTCACTGTAAGTATTCAGCCCAAGAAGTGGGCCAGATAAATTATTAAAACACATAAAAAGACAGTGAGTTGTGGGGCGGGGAGCCGGCGCAGGCCGAAATGCTGCCCCAGGTGGACAGTGGTCTGGTGGCTTCCAGGGAGCCCCTCCCTGGAGTCCTGGACTGGCTAAGGTTTCACCACGAGGCCCACCTCTCTGGTTTCTTGCCCCAGGGCCCGCTTGGTGGTGGCGGTGGGGGGGTTGGTGTCACGATTCCCCGGCGCCTGCCGGGCTGGGAAGGGCCAGGCTGAAGGTGGAGGGGGGGCCTTTGTGTCTGGGCTGGACATTTGGGATTTACTTCCCTCAAGACTCAAACTGGTAACTGCGGAGTTTTAGTTCTTGCTTTTATCTCTTTTTGAACTGTAAAAAGAAATTCCCAAGGGGGAGAGGGGATACTTTTTTCTCATGAAAGAAGAAAGCCATGACCGGTTTAAGGAAGTAACCAACTTTTTGAGCACTGTGAGAAAGAACGCGCAAGGGTTCCTGCTTTGATTTTGATGCACCCTGGCACGGGGGTGGGGGGTGGTGGGGGTGAGAGAGTCTGACGGCAACCCCAGCAGAATGCGGTTTCCTCTGGAGGGGTTTGCAGGAGAGCTCCCGCTCTCTGAATCAAACGCTCGAATCCCCCACCTCCCTCTTACTCCTGACTCCCGTTATCCTGCTCTGCTTTTTCGTTTTCCTACAGCTTGGGGGTAGAGGGGTCTCATGTTGACAATATTGACATTTGGGGTCAGATAGTGTTTTGTTTTGGAGGGCTATTCTGTGCCCTGTGGGATATTTAGCGACAACTGTCTAGTTGCTAGGTGCCCTCAGGTATGGTCGAATGTCCTGGAATGTTTCCTGAAGTATCCTCACATTGTCTGTCACTGACCTGACACTTCCTCAGTATGTTTCCAGATGAGGGACTCTCTAACTATGGGATGCAAGGTTGAGACTATGTTGGGCCAGCCTCATGGCATGAAAACAGTCACTGGATCACTGTGTGACCTTGGACAAGTGACTTCACCTCTCTGTGCCTAGTGGTTTCCTTATTTTGTAAAAACAAGCCCAGGCCCATGTCGGAGAGTAGTTGGGAGGGCTAGCCATGACTTTGGATGATGGGTGGCATGTAGCAGGTCCTGGGTAAAGAAGCGTGCTATAAAATGGACAGGAACACTATTTTGGGGGAATCCCAAATAATGCTAACAGCATTAATATACCTGCTTATAAGATTAGCCTTCATTTTCACCAACGAGGGTGTGAAACATGAAGTTAGGACGGTGGAAGTTAAGACATTGTTGAGACATTTTGGGGTGAGACGTTTTAAGAGATTTATGGCTCCGAAGCCCCCGCAGGTCCCAATGTCTTTTTTTTTTTAAATATTTTATTAATTTGACAGAGAGAAATCACAACTAGGCAGAGAGGCAGGCAGAGAGAGAAGAGGAAGCAGGCTCCCCACGGAGTAGAGAGCCCGATGCGGGGCTCGATCCCAGGACCCTGGGATCATGACCTGAGCCCAAGGCAGAGGCTTTAACCCACTGAGCCACCTAGGCGCCCCCCCCCCCCCATGTCCTTTTGAGACATCTGGAGCTGTGATGCCCAACACAGCAGCCAACAGCCACACGTGGGTATTGATCTCTTGTGATGTGGTGAGTCTGGGTGGGGATGTGCTCTAAGTGTAAATACATCAGATTTCAAATAGCCAAACAAAGAATGTAAAATATCTCATTGTATGTTGCAATTATAATATTTTGGGGGTATCGGGATAGACAACATGTATTATTCAAGTTAACCTCATCTGTTTCTTTTTACTTTTCTTCTATGTTGATGAGCGAGATAGCCTATATGTTTTTCTTTCGGTGTTCTTAACAAGCTTCTAAAAAATTTTTCCTTTTATTTTAAATTCTTTATTGAAGTGTAATTAACATACAGTGCTCTATTAGTTTCAGGTGTGCGGTACAGTGACTCAGCAATTCTATTCCTCACTCAGTGCTCATCGATGTAAGTGCTGCTTTTAATCCCTGTTGCTTTTTACTTAAAAAGAAAATGTGGCTACTAGAAAATTCAACTTCACACATGTTGCTTACATTATCTTTCTTGGGAAACGGCCGCTCCAAGGAGCTGGCAAAAAGGGCAGACTTGAGCCTCCATTTTACAGATCAGAAAACTGAGGCTCACGCAGTGCAGTCAGGCCCAGGGGCAGAGCCGTGCTCCTCACTACTTAGCACAGGTTTTCTTTTCCCACGCCCAGGCCGCCCGGTACCAGGCCGAACTTAACAGGCCTGCGGTGTCCCCAGCGGAGCAGTCATTCTCCCTGAGAACCACAAAGGTGGGGTGGAACCCCTTGATGTCGCTCGCCCCTCCGCAGAGACTTCCCAGACAAAACAAACAAGCCCTTGGGTCTGGCGAGCTGCAGCAGGGAGCGGAAACCGAGGAGGATCAAAGACCCAGCGGTTACCCCCTTCCGGGCCGCGCAGCTGGCAGCGCGCCTCGACCCCAGGAGGGCACCCACGGGCCTCGGCATGAGGCATCCTAGCGATTGGTTGGCAACTCGTGGCTTTTGGACACTTGCAGCTGCCAGGAGTGGGCTGGGCCCACAACCGGCTCGAGGCGCAGTGGGGGCTCCTCTTGGATCCCAAATCAAAACTTAGAGGGGCGGAGTGGGAGCATGGGGCGAGTCATCCGCGAACACTTTCTGCAAAAATCAGGTCGTGCTAAGGGAAGGGGCAGCGCAGCAGCCGCATCTCCTTTCCCGACCTCAGTTACATCACCTGTAAATTGGAGCCGCCGAGTCCTGCCCGGCCCTCTTCGAGGAAAAATAGAGCGGAGGGCAGACACAGTACTGTTAGCGAGGGGCAGCGGTTGTTCTAGAGAAGACCGGACTCGGGAGGGTGTTTGTCCCAATACGCTTACGCCTATTGGACAGAGGCCTTTCCCCCACCCCGGTTCCCGGGTCTCCAGGTGCAGGTCTCCCGACCTGTCCGCCCCGCCGCCCCCTGCGCAGGGCTGAAGACCTCAGCCTGTAGGGGGGCGCTGTGTCGGCCCCGCGGCGCCTGGCCCCGCCCCCGCCCGCCGGCCCGCCCCTCCCGGCCCGCCCCCGGCCCGCCCCCGGCCCGCCCCCAGCCCGCCCTCTCCGCGGCCCGCCTCGCCTTTGATGAGCCGCGCCCGGCCAATGGGCGCGCGGGGAGGCGCGGGCCGCGGCGGCGGGCTGGGGGCTCGGTGCGCCCCGGCGTCAGTCGGGCCGCGGCGACGGCGGCAGGAGCGGGTCCCGGCGCCGCCTCGGGCTCCGCTAGGCTCGGGGTTGCTCCGGGAGGAGGAGAGCGAGGCGAGGCGCGGCGCGGCAAGCCGCCGGCCCCGCGGGCCGGGCGCATGGCTTAGGGACGCCCCCGCCCGCCGCGCCCCCAGCATGGGGAAACTTCACTCCAAGCCGGGTCAGTGTCCCCGCCCGCGCGCCGGCCCCCTGGCCCCGGCCGCCCTCGCCCCCGCAATCGCTAACTCTCTGCCTCTCCTTTCTTTCCGGCTCCCGCCGCCGCCGCCGCCGCGCGCGATGTGCCTACAGCCGCCGTGTGCAAGCGCAGGGAGAGTCCGGAAGGTAGGGGCACGCGGGGCACGGACCGGGGGGATGGACAAGGAAGCACCGCGGACCGCGGCGGAATGGCCTAGCCGGCGGGATCTTATTACCAGGGCCACCCCCACCCCCAGCTCTGGCCACCGCTCCCACAAACCCGCTCCGGGAGCAGTCCTCGCGCCCCCTTTTCTGCCCCACCGCCGTCCTGTGCTCTCTCTTCAGACCCCCAGCCCCTCCTTTTGCGGTCCTCGCCCTCCGCGCTCTCTGAGCCCTCTCTTCAGACTCCTAAGCCCCTTCCCCCAAGATCCTGCCCCTCTCCTTCGGGCCCTCAGCCCCTCCTCCCGGGAGCTGGGCTCTTGCGCCCACTGCACCCTCAGTTTCCCTCTTCCCCTCATCTCGTGCTCAGTGCACTCGTCCTCACTGCACCCATCCCGTGCTCAGTGCACCCGACCCTCGCCCCGCTCCTCTGCCCTCCTGCCTCTATCGCTCGCTCTTCTGGATCCCCAGACCCTTTCTCCAGGGTGCTGCTCCCCCTTTACGATCCCATCTGGGTCTCTGCCCCCTGAGGCTTAGCTGAACCCCTTTCTCCCGATTACCTGCGTCCCTTTCCCGGATGGTGCCCCTGCGCTCAACCCCCCTGCTTGTCCCCGCTGCCTCTGCCGCGCCCACTCTTTCCCTCCTGTGTCGGGTAACTTTCGGCCCAGGGGCCAGACTCAGGGGCTTCGTGTCTTCCCCGCCCCAGGTGACAGCTTCGCCGTGAGCGCCGCCTGGGCTCGGAAAGGCATCGAGGAGTGGATCGGGAGGCAGCGCTGCCCCGGCGGTATCTCTGGACCCCGACAGCTGCGGGCCGCCAGCACGGTTGGCAGAGGAACCCGGGTATGATCCTCACCTACATTTCAGCCGGAGACGGGTCTCCTTACCCACCCACCCCAACTTCTGGCACCCTCTCGGCACAGCTTCTAAGTCCGGAAGTCCCTTTGCCGCTGCCTCTGCCCCACCAACATGTCTTGGGGAACCTTAGAGGTGGCTGGGGTGTTGGTCTCCCATCCAGCCACAGTAGAGGGCTGTCTGGGGAGGGAAAAGTCCGAAGTGAGGAGGTGCTGCAGGTCTGGTCTGTGGGGAAACTTGTGTGTGCTGGAGGGATTTGGGGGCCTGCACTGACCTCTCTACCTTGTTTCTGCACCCAGTATTTAAAGGTGGATTTGGAGGGGGGGGCTGTGCTTGCTAGGAAGACAAGAAAGGCATATAGGGGTGTCTGGGTGGAGGACAGGACTGTGCTGGCCTCCAAATGTGTTCCAAGTGTCTGTGGCATTCATCACTCCATCTGCTCAGTCAAGAACCCCAGTAGAAGAGGCCATGATCTGGGTAACAGAGCCTGGGGGGCACTGAGACCTGGTACCCCTTCACTTGGACCACAGGGAGAGAGTGGGTCTCGATCCTGCTGCTGTCGCCAGGGCCCACCCTGAGCCTTCCCCCAGTAGGTTGCTGGGGTTGGAGCTGTTCCTGGGGGAGCAGTGGATGGGACAGGGGAGTGAGTGAGTCCAGCCCCAGCTCTTGGCCTGGGACTGGTGCTCACAGATGTCCTCAGAGCTCGGGAACTCTGCACGGGGCTTTCAGATGGTCTGCGTGGAACTTGAGCGAGCCAAGGATCAAAGGATGAATCAACTTTTTGATGTGACATTTAATTTTTTTTTTTTTTTAACTTAGAGGGGAACAGACTGAGTCTCAGGTCTGGTTAGTTCTTTGGTCTTGTCCATGGGCTGGGGAGGGGCCTGTGGAGGCTTCAGATGTGTGTGTGTGTGTGTGTGTGTGTGTGTGTGTGTGTGTGTGCACGCGTGCTCGGGTACTGGGGCCGTGGCACCTGGGCTGGTCGCTTAGTTGCAGGGGCTGGTGCTGGGAGGTGAACCTGGGGATAAAGTCCACTCTTGTGCATGTATGGAATAATTTCTGCATCTGGGAGAAGCCCCCATCACACCTCTTCCCATTGCCTCGCTTAGCTGGGGGGCTTTCTCTTCTCCCTTTTTCTTTCTCTTCTGGCTGGGCTGGAACTGGAGCTGCTGTCCCCCAGGAGAGGTCAAAACTGGCTGGGTGGGGGGCACCGCAGTTGGGGCCCTTTAGAAACAGCTACAAACTTCCCTTTCTTCCCCCACCGTTTATAGTTTTTGATCTACTTACTTATTTAAAGCCTGGTGAAAATGATCCGATTTAGCCATACGAACAAATGCATTTGCAGCTCAAGACAGAGGCCAACTGAGTGGATTTCCATTAATCAAGTTTTGGGTTTTTTCAGCCTGTTTATTTTTACAAAGTATTCCTGCAGAATGACATTTATTTGCAGTCCCCCCCCTTTTTTTTTCCTTTCCTCAACTGCCAGGCAGCTTGCTCCATGCTTTAGGGGAAACTTGAAATACAGCGAGGGCTTACTTCAATTGACTTTTATCTTCAAAGCCATAACAAATGTTACCCGCATGTTTTTGGTGGGTCTCCTTGGCATCCAGTCCTGGAGGATGGGAGGGAGGAGGAAGGAAGGAGAGGAAAACAAAAGTCTGTCGTTTTTAATTAAATAGTAGTATTCCCAGCAAGAGGAATGTGAACCAGTAAAAGTTGCCATTGGGGGAGATGAGGGAGGGTGGGGAGGGGGCCCCAGCTGAAGTCTGTGGCTTTGGTGAAGTCATGGAATTTTGTTGCCTGTTTTCTTCCCCCAGCTGAGGACAGCATGGGGTGGTGCTTGCCCCCCCCCACCCCCTCTCTCAGAGAAACACTGAGGGGTCATTAATGTTTGTTCAAAGCATGTTTGAAGATGTGAGAGGCAGAGCCATCCGTGTGACATATGTTGGGTGGTGGAGGGCGGGCCTCATCCAAGATACTAAGTGGCGGGAACCTCTGCTTCCTGGGGAGTTCTGCTTTGGTGACTGGGACCTGGACACCGGGGTTCCTACCCGTCCTGGTCCAGCCACCAGATCTGCTGGGGTGGGGATGGCGAGCCCACCCTGGGAGAGGTCAGGGGAAGCCCAAGGTGGGAGGCTGCATGGTGGGGGCGGTGGGGGCGTGTGCACTTATTTCAGGTGGTACCTGAGGAATGTTTGTTATCTTAATAGTCAAGCATTTCTGTTACCGGAAAAGATAATAGCTAGGACATCAAGCCCATGATATTATCACTTAGGATGAAGCTAAATTGAAAGACAGCGTTGAAAGTTGATTCTGAGCACACGATTAAGTACAAGTGGTCAAAACTGTGACTGTGGAAACGGAATGCCTGAAGTTTGGGAGAAACGGTAAATGAGACAGCAGTGGGCAGCCTCCTGCCTTGGTTAATTTCCGTGATCCCCAGTGGGGCAAAAAGGGTGGCTGTGTAGGTTCTTCCATTAGATCGTCAGGAGGTAGGGTGTGGGCTCCAAGGTCTGCTGGATGCTGGGGGCTGGCAGAGGTCCCCCCAGCAGCCCCAGGCCTGGCGTAGGGATGGTCTCAGTCTCCACTCCGCCCGCCTTTCACTGAAGTGGCTGGAGGCACATTAGTGGTTCATTCAACTCGCATTATTATTACTGCAATGAACGTCACTATTTATTAAGTGCCTGTGGATGTTAGGCACTTTGCTTAATTGTCTCACTCCTCTTCCTAACCCTATAAAGTTGCAAGCCGTCTGATGGGGACTCTGTCTCTCTCCTTCTGGAGCACTTCCTAGAGAACCGGGGCCATGTGTGGCAAAGGCCTATGCTAGAACATATGCCCAGAGGGCTCCTCCCTTACTCATTTCCAGAGAGCGGCATGCTGACCAGCTGCCGAGTACTTTGGGAAGAGGCGGATGGTGGGCCGGCAGGAGCAGGAGGGGCACCTGCTTGCCCTCTTCCTTCCTGACCCAGTCTGAGTAGCTTAGTCAATGTTTAGGGTGGGTCCCAGTTGCTTGGAAGGTCCTGGGACGGGAGAGGGCGACCTTGCTGTCACTAACCTAAGCCTGCCATCCCGAGCATGAAAATAAATGAGGCCAGGCTCTGCCACTACAGCGTGCCACCTCCTATAAGCCATTTTATCTAAGCTCATCTGCTAAATGGGTATAGTAATATCCTCTGCCCTGGCGGGGTTATGGCAAGTGACCCTTCAAAATGAGTTCAAAAGGGAGAAAGGTACCAGGAGGTTTTCTGAGGCACAGGTTGGGCAGAGATGGGAGCCCAGATGATGAATCCAGAGGTTCCCCCCCTCCCCCTGCCCCACCATCCACTGTAGATGCACTTGGATGGGCATGGACTGAGGGCGGAGCTGGACTGAGGGTGGGGCTGGAGGTAGGGCGGGGCTTCAAGGACTCTGGAGCTCAGAGGAGAAAAGTAATGAGGGACAGTGACTGGTCCAAGTACTCTGAGCCGCGAACAATGAAGTGAACGATTTCTATGCCAGACAACAACGCAGTAGACACTTGACAGTTTCAATAAGCCTAATAATCCCAAAGAGAAAAAGGAGAGGTAAACACGAAGCTGTAACAGGCAGTTACAAGAGAACACCAGTCGGGAATACCAGGTTTGGAAAATGTCCTAGAATATAATGGGTGAAATGGAAAAGCTTGGTAGAGGGATGGAGTTGCGTAGGGGACATGGAGAGGCTGATGGCAGCGTGCCTGGAGAAGGAGAACCTGGGGGCCCTGTGCTCCGAGCTATGTACCTGTGGGCACTGATGTGAATGTGTAAGACCAGGTATACGGCCATGCCCTCCCCCACCCCCCGCCTGCCCCCAACCCCGGGTTTGGCCTTTTGCTCTTAGCAGAGCTGCCTTAGGAATGGGGCGGAGAGCTGTGGGCCTGGCAAACGTGCCTGGAGGTTGAAGGTGGCCGCCAGGCGGGCTGGTAATTTGATTACGGGGCACCTAGTGCATTTTGATATTTGGGGGAGAGTGGGAGGGCATAGGCTGCGTCGGAGCCCGCGAGGCCATACAGGGCTGGGTGAGAGGGTTGGAGGCTGGCTGTTGGCCCAGCTGCTGCCCCAGTTGCCGGATTCCAGGGGAATCACCCTTGAATGATACCAGTTGGCACAATTAAAAGGCCCCATGTCTTCACCATATGGAAAGCGTTAGGCCTCCTTACGTGGTTTCAAAGCTATGTGCCGGGAGGTAGACTTGACATTTGAGGTAAAGCATAAATTAAATATTTGGTGTTTTCAGAATTAAAAGATGATTTGCTTTGAGGTTGGTGGAGGCATCTTTGGGTTCTCCAGGAGGGTCTCCTCTGCCCGTGGCACCCCGGACCAGCTCCGTAGCCCCACCTGACAGCTTTCTTTACCCCGGGGGTGGGGGCTGGGGGAGAGACTGGGGAGGCCCGAGCTGGGCAAAGTGCCAGCTGGGGCTTCTGGCTTCCAATAAGGCTGGGTCCCTCCGGAGGGCGGGTGGTGGGTAAGGCTTTAATGAATCTCTGTGATGTGGTCTCTGGGAGACTTCGAGGAGCATCTCATCCTGCCTTTGGAACTTGTCTTTGGGAAAGAAGTTCCCCCGCGTCAGGCCCATGCGCGTTCTAGTCCCTTGAGTTCAGGAACAGCCCCTGCACTTTCACATTTCGTGCAAACTGTAATAAACCCAGGGAGAGGCTGAACCAGGAAGCAGGCTTGGCATGTCTCCCAGGGTCCTAGAAGGCGGGGGAAGGGTGCATCCCCTGACCCAGTGGGGATGGCCAGCGTGAGGAGAGAGGGTGGGCCCCGGATGGGCAGAGAGCTCTCCTCGCACCGGGAAGCTCTGGTACCACCCGTAGGGACCCGAATGTCCCTATAAGGGCTTAAAACAGTCTACGGAAAGTCAGCAAGGAAAGAATCACTTTCACAGGAATACATCTTCCTTGTGTTAGCCCGAGGGCACGTGGTGGGCACTCATGATGAGTTTGCTGAATGAATGAATGAATGAAGATAGATTAGGCCACCATCCCTGCCTCATTCTCTCCCAGATCCTCTTCCTCAGGCAGAAGGAAGAGTGGGACTTTGTTGTCAGGCACTCAGCTATTAATTACAATCAATAATGAATTGCTATTCATTATGAAATCCCTAGCTGGGCCAGGCACCGAGGATACAGGGTACATAAATGAGCTATGGTCCCTGCCCTCCCATGGCTTCTAGTCTGATAAAGGAGACGAAGGAATCAGGACTTACACAGGTGCATCAACAGACAGGAGTACTTGGAAGCTGAGCGAAGGTGGCATTTAAATAGAGAGCTGAGAGGCCGTGAGGAGGAGGATGTGGGAGGAGAAAGTTGGTATTCGTGCACAGAGTACCTGTGGGAGGCCCAGGACTCAACATTGTCCTTGGGAACTCTGTGCTGCTTGTGTTGGGAGGGCGGACTTCAACTGGCTTACAGCCTGTGGAGCCCACAGAGCTCTCCTGGCGCTCAGGCTTTCTGAAAAGTCCTGTGCATTACTGACCCCCGGCATATTTGAGCTACCTGTCCCTGGGATAGGTATGGGGCATGGAGGGGTGGGGGGTGGTCAGCCTGCTGTCCCAGCCAGCAGCATGCTCATGGAGCTGATGAATGGAGAGCGTCATGGACTTGGGAACTCCGGGGCATTACTCCAGGTGTTTGGATGCATCGGTGGGCCTTGCTACCCTGTGTGGAGAGGAGGGTTGGCCGAAGGGCCAGAAGCCCAGCTGTGGTAGGATATGGGGGGGCCTGCGGTGTGGGATTGGATTGTACTCAAGGTAGAGAGAGGCACCCCAAGGGCGAGAGGATAAGAGGCGGTAACAAGCCAATCCCAGAGAACCACAGGGACAGTTCCTGAGGGAAGAGGGTCCCTTGCCTTGGTTTACCTGATGTGTCTAAGGAAGAGGAGTGCCAGGGACCCTCTGGTGAAGGGACCAGTGCCCCGGCCCACGAAGGGTCCTGCTAGCCCTGGGGAGCCAGGCACCCACAGATCCCAGCTTAGGGGCTCTTGTAGCCTCCCTCCCTGGCTGTGGGTTCGCAGTATGCTTTGGTTCAGAAACTTTTGGAATTTTTAGGTTGCTTGTTGGATTCCAAAGCAGGCGCTTCCGGCTGCCTCCCTGACTTCCCTTTCTTTTTCGCTCACACATGTTCTTTTTTGTGGCTCTTGTCTCTCACAGACATTCTTTCTCTTCCTCTCGCTCTCTCCCTCCCCACCCTGCCTTCCCCGTGCCCCCTCCCTCTCCCCCTCGCCCCGAGGAAGGAAAAAATTCAGACTCTCACAAACAAAATGTCTGCCATTCCATCTGAGGGAGAACTGAGGCAGGAGCCCAGAATATCCTGGAAGAAACGCCAGAGAGAGCTGAAGGCCTCAGTTGTTTAATCTGGAAGGCGGTCTTTGATGTCACCGTGCTCCGTTTATCCTGGGAGGCTGCCTGCTTCTTTATGGCTGGCCTCAGACTCTCCACATGAAGAATGGCCGAGAGCCTTCAGGGGCTGGAGGAAAAGCCCGGTCACTCCCTGGAGGGCGGGCCCGAGGATGCTGCCCCTCCTGCCAAGCCCAGGTGGGGCGGAGAAGCTTTTCCAAACAAGCACTTGCAGAGACATAAGTAATTCTTTGATAACTTCATGGGGAAGTAGAGGGGGGCTGTTTGTCCATGGGGACGACCGTCACGAGGCTTTGAGAGGAAAGTTCGGGTCCTACTATGGGTCAGCCCTGGCCCAGAGAGGCGGTTCTGGCCACTTGGGGGTGCCCTGGTTGTGCCTTCATTTGGAGGGACGGTTCTGGGCTTCACTTTCTGTACTCGTTGAGCCACGTGGGCAGCGCCCTGTGTGCATGGCCTGGTGGGGCGCTCATGCCTTTCAGAGGACCCACAGAGGAGGCCACGGTGGCATGGCGTCACGTCCCTTCTCTGGGCCTGGGGTTTTCCGGCTGTGAAGTAGGATAAAATCATTTATTATAACTTAGCAACTACGAACGCATTTTATTCGTTCACAGATAGTCCTTCCTCTCCGTGGAGTGGCCATTGTGTACCTACTTTAGGCCTGGTCAACATTTGCTCTGCCAGTGAAGCACGGCACTTGTGTTCATGGAGTTTATACTCTAGAAGGAAAAGAGAAGTATTTTTTAAGTTGTAATTTAATTTTTTTTCAGTGTTCCAAGATTTATTGTTTATGCACCACACCCAGTGCTCCTTGCAACATGTGCCCTCCTTAGTACCCACCACCTGGCTCACCTAACCCCCCAACCCCCTTGCCTCCAAAACCCTCCATTTGCTTCTCAGAGTCCAGTCCTCAGGCTTTGTCTCCCCCTCTGATATCCCCCAACTCACTTCTCCTCTCCTCCCAATGTTCTCCATGTTATTCCGTATGCTCCACAAGTAAGTGAAACCATAGGATAATTGACTTTCTCTGCTTGGCTTATTTCACTCAGCATAATCTCCAGACCCGTTCATGTTGTCACAAAAGTTGGGTATTCATCCTTTCTCATGGCTGGGTAATATCCTATTGTATACATGGACCACATCTTCTTTATCCATTTGTCTGTTGGAAGGGCATCTTGGCCCCTTCTATAGTTTGGCAACTGTGGCCATTGCTGCTATGAACATTGGGGTACAGATGACCCTTCTTCTCACTATATCTGTATCTTTGGGGTAAATACCTAGTAGTGCAATTGCAGGGTCATTGGGTATCTCGAGTTTTAATTTTTTGAGGCATCTTCATGCTGTTTTCCAAAGTGGCTGCACCAACTTGCATTCCCACTGACCGTGTAAGAGGGTTCCCCTTTCTCCACATCCTCTCCAACAAAAGAGAAGTATTTTTTAAAACAAACGACATAATTTAAGTTGTGATGGGTATCTCAGAGGAGGCGTACTGGGTGCTTTGAGAACATTGAATGGGGCTCAGCCCTCATCTGGGTGACTATGCCTTCCACAGATATTTGGGTGTGTTTAGGGTAGTATGGAAACTATGAACCATACGGCATAGCTCCTACCCCACCGAACTTAGAGTTTAGTGGACCTAAACGTTTATCTTTGCCTCTCATCCGTTTTTCTTATTGTATTGCATTGGTTAGAATCTCCAATACTATCTAATAACAGTTTGTTGCTTATCTAGTTAAGAAAGCTTTCTTCAACCCCTGGCTTGCTAATATTTTTGAAACCAGGAACAATTAATTGAATTTTGTCCAGTGCTGTTGGGGTGTTGTCAGCCTTTGCGATGATAACAAATGGCTATGTACATGATTTACCTCACTAGATTTCCTAGCATTCAACTTCCTTTGTATTCCCAAACGTAATCCTTCTTCCTCATGACACATGGCTGTTCTAAAATGTGGCTGTGTTGATCTGCTTATCTTTCACTTGGGATTTTTGCATCGATAGTCCCATTAGATTGGCTCATGGTTTGGGTAGTGGATACTGAACAATGAAGATAGTGTTAGGGGAATGTTGGAGGACACTCTGGGGGCTCTGAGGATCTGGAGCAGGGGGTGCCAATTGGCCTTGTGTCAGGTGGTCTTTGAGGAGTCATTGTTCTCAGCTCAAAGGTGAATCAGGGAAGGGGTGGTGGGGAGCAAGGCTGGGGGGGGGGGCATGTAATAGTGCTATGAGTGTCTGCTCGATAGGCCAGTAGTGTGTGAGAAAGCCCCCAGTGAAGGGGACAGTTCATTTGAGGTGCTGATTGAAATTCATTTGGCTGAGGAGGGGCCACAGTCTGGGCCTGGTGGCCTACTCATGCGTGTTATGGACCTTGGTCTTTCTCTAGAGGAAAGATGAATGACAGGCCCTGTGTGAGGGTCCAGCAGGGCAGAAGTGGGGGAGCTCTTGTGCCTGGGAAGAAGGAATGTGGGGACGGGCTCTTGGTTGTAAAGATAATTTGGAGGATAAAGAGGAATCAAGTGACTCTATCTTCTTGGCTCAGGCAGAGATTCCGGAATGTCTGCATTGACCTGGGCATGGCCTTTGGCTCTTGGGAGCTCATCCAGGGGACCCTTGAGGCCACCAGCAGGGGAAGGACCAGAAGGAGAGTAGGGCTTGAGGCTGTATTGGTAATGGTTAAAGAGTGAGCACTCTGGAGCCTGATATCCTGGGTGCTAGTGGATACTAACTTCTAAAGGTGTGGGAAGGGTTAACAGAAACTTCATGGGGTGTTGAGGCACCCAGGGAGCACTTGGCCCCTGGCAAAAGGCAGGGAGGTGTCACCGTCCCCGGGGCAGAAAGGGCAGGGGAGGAAATGTTGGATATTTTGGATTTGGATCCCTGTAGGAAATGCAGCCGAGGAAGTGGAAAAGCCAGGCAAGAGCTCTACATGTGGGAGATGAACCATAGAGACATGGGACAAGAGGGGGTGGAGGGGTGGGGAGAAATAGCCCAACCTCCCTTGTGTCCTCAGGTTTCCTGCCAGGACCTCCCATTGTCCAAAGCCAGGAGCCAGGGACCAGGAAGCTTCAGCAAATTGGTCTAAGGAGGTCAGCTTCCCGGGGGCACAGAGCAGCATAGAAGAGGGCCGGGAATGGATGGGGGTGGGGAGGCCAGTAGAAGAATCAAGTCTGGGCCTCAGTTTCCTCCTCTGTAAAGTGGGTCTGGTAATGGAATCTGCTTCACAAGCTGGTTGTGGGGACTCCGACGGTAGAAGGGTTGTAACTGCCAGGCACAGAATTGTGTGCTCTGTCCAAGTGAGCTATTAGGGTTATAAAGCCGCAAGAGACACCAGGCTATGGAGATTTGGGGAGGACTTCTTGAAGGAGTTGGCGTGTGAGGAGCTCTGAAGGATGGTCAGAGTTTAAAGGGCCAGAGAAGTCGTATCAAGGACATAGCTGGCTGGGTGGGAGACACATAGGAGGAGTGGGGACTGGGGTCCCCCGGGGGCACGCGTCCTGTCTCAAGTGTGCAGCACCGCTTAGCCCCTGCCAGTGGTTGCCATGTGTGAATGCGGCCCTGGTGTTGCCACATCGGGTCATTAAGAGAATCCAGCCATCTGGATTTTCATGTGAAATCATTCTAATTAAAAAAAAAAAAAAAGACCATCAACCAAATAACGTTTCTAGAAAATAGTTTCTTTGGGTGGACCCAGGCAGCTGGATTTGGCCTGTTGTCCCCTGGCTTGGGAGACGAGGTTTTGGTGGGGGACAAGTGTGTTCATGGTAGTAGTGCAGACGCTTGAGTGTGAAAGC
The DNA here is from genome assembly GCF_922984935.1 of Meles meles. NCBI lineage: Eukaryota > Metazoa > Chordata > Mammalia > Carnivora > Mustelidae > Meles > Meles meles. The sequence goes on along the minus strand of NC_060084.1, from coordinate 32,467,608 downwards.
CGCCTCATGCTTTATGTGTGGTTTTTCCAATCTTGTTCCCCCATGGTGTGCAGATGAGAGACGGGCTCAGTGGATGGAAGTGTCAGGCCCGGCTAGGGAGAGTGGGACTCAGGCTGCTGCTGAGCAGGGGGTGGAGCCCCAGGGGAGGCTGGGGGCTGGGAAGCTGGGGACAGCTTGTTTCCCTTTGGCAGAGCACTGTGGGAGGGCCAGGTGGGGTCAGCACGGAGAGATGTGGCGTGGGCCACTTTGGGGACAGTGCGCGTCCATACTGCAAGCTTCCATCTAGCATCTTGCATTGGTTCTCTTAACTTCCATCAGACCCGCCTTCGGGTTCAGGCCACCTTGTGCCGAGGCTCCCGGTGTGCACACAGGGCAGGTGTCCGAGACATGACTGGCGGAATCCAACTTCCTGGGTCTGACTCCCAATGCCCAGTTGCACATCTCTCGAGGGGGTGCTCATCTCTGATCCTCAGATTCCACATCTGTGGAATGGGTAGAAGCCTGGTTCCTAGCTCATGGAGTGGTTCTAAGAGCGACACGAGTTCCTCTTGGCCCAAGAGGGAGAGTAAAAGGGAGGTCTCTCCTCTTACAGCTAATGATCACCCAGGTGTGTGCTGAACATGATGAGGAAAAGAGCAGGCTGTGGGGGGACAGGAAGTGGGGGTCCAACTGTGGATCCAAAGAATAAACAGCCGGGGGAGGAAAGAGGCATCTCAGACAGAAGGAAGGGCAAAGGCCATGATGAGGGCAGGAAATCTTTAGCTCCCTCCTGTCTGACACAGGACCAGACTCTAGGCTCTGAGATGTTAGGACAGAAATGTTCTTTCCAGCAGAGGAGGGTAGGCATTGCCTGGAATTGGGAGGGGAGAGGGGAAGTCTGTTCTATGTCACAACCCACCAGGGTCCTGGTCCCCCCACTGCAGGTGATTTGATTTTTTATTAATGTCTGCCCACTCTGGCTGCTCTCCTTTCTGGCTGGATGGGAGGTAGGGGGAGAAGGCGCGGAGCTGACTGGCTGGCCTGCCGTGTGCTGCCCGAGCCCTCTGGCTGTGAGTACTGCTCTGGGGCCCCAGAGAGACAGGGGCACAGCATAAAGGGGCCCTGTTAGCAGGGCTGGCCTGGCCACCCTCGGGCCTCAGGTGAGGGCTGGGGAAGACCAGAGCCTACCCAGTGGGCTCAGGCCCAAGGGTGTTTTTCTCATTCCAGAAGGCCACGCAGGCTGGCAGGCCCCTCACACAGAGGCCTGGGCTTGTGGTGGCTCCAGCGAGCGGGTTTGGGGGTGCTGCTTCATGGTGCCATGGCCATGCCCGATCTGGCTTCCCAAGGGAGACTTGTCACGGGGCAGTTTTTGACCTTGACCCTGTTACTTTACGCATCTTACCCCCAGTGATCAGAGAGACTTCAAAAGCAAAAAGATGAGGAGAAAGTGCTACAGACCAGGAACAAAACTGTGTTTTCAGTGGCCCCTGGGGAGACGCCCTTGTCCCTCTGCCTGGAAATTCAAAGGAGCCTGGTGCCTCGATGGGTCTCGTCCGTGCATCACTTTTCAGTGTTCTTTGGCTGCAGCCTCAATATGGCTACTAAGGGTCCACTCTGTCCCATGCCCCACACCGGGCCATCCACAGCACGCCAGCCCTGAGCCATACGTGGCCCGTACCACTCAGCACTCGTAACACCGTGAAAAGGGAGGCCAGAATGTCAGAGACAGCCTGTTCCTGTCTTCGTTTTACCACTGGAGAAACTGAGCACTAAAGGAGTCTACCTCCTTGCCCAAAGTCACTTGACTTGGGAGTGGAATATTCCAGCAAGAATCTTCCAGCAACCTTCCAGTTCAGGTTAATCTGATTTTAGAACTTCCATCATCATAGATGAGATCTCCCCCCCACCATCAACCATATGTTACAATCCCATTCGTGGTTCATGAAATCCATTTAGCGACCAGCATTTAAAAGAAAGAAAGAAAGAAAGAAAGAAAAAAGAATAGAAATGAGAGAGAACATTGCCTAAAACAAGAGGAAATATTGCTTTGTGTGACTTTTTAAAAAATTTATAGGCAAGGATATTCATGTCTATAGATAGACAGATCCATCTAGATCTGTGGATATCTACCCACACATCTATACCCGAATCCATATATAGAGAGGCCTATTCTAAAATGTAATTCTTACTGCAGGTAGAAGTGTTGAAAAATACTGATGTTTGGTCTCTGGTGCTGGCTCTGAGCCCGAATGCTTGCTTTCGAGCCCTAGCTCTCCTTCTCACTCGCTGTTTGACCTAGGGCAAGTTCCCTAACCTCTCTGTGCCAAAGTTTCCTTTCTTAACATCAGGGCCTTTTGGTCTGTTGACTATATGGTCACAACAGATTCTCCCAGGATGCTGGAATTGGGAGGGGAGGGGGGAAGTCTGTTCTATGTCACAACCCACCAGGGTCCTGGTCCCCCCACTGCAGGTGATTTCTTGCCCACCTACTCCCTTTGCTCCAGGCATGAAGAGAATGGGGAGTCTTTTGTGGGTCCCCAAGTCCTCTCACTCGGGAACCAACCTCTGAGCTGCAGCTGCCTCCTGAAAGAACACGTGGCTAAATCTTTGGGGACTGGAGAGTACTGTGCTGGGAATCCTGGTGGGGGAGGCCTGGGGGGTTGGCTCCAGTTTGGCTATTAGGTAGCTAATGTGACCGCTGGTGGCCTTTATCTCTGCATCTCCAAGTGCGCTGAAGAAAGGGAGGGTGTTTGGGTTCTCTTTTGCTGTGTAACAAATTACTCCAAAATTTAGTGACTTAATCCTTTCGTGAGTTGATTAACATTATGCTATTTGGGTCGGGCTTGGCAGGCGCAGCTTCTCTGTGGCTCCACGTGGTATAGATGGGGCGGCTCGAACAGCCAGGGGCCAACCGTTCCCCTTGGGTCCCACGCCCGGGGCCTCGGTCCTCTTCCACGTGGCCTCACCATGTGGTTAGCGTGGGCTTCCTCATGGTGTGGTGGTCTCAGGGTAAGCTGACTCCCTGCCTGGTGGCTGCCTTCCCGGGGGTGCCGAAGCGGAAACTGCCAGGCCTCCCGAAGGCGCAGGCCTGGAATTGGCAATGCTGCATTCTCTTTGTTAAAGCAGGTCACAGATCGAGGCCAGGTTCAGGGGAAGGGACTACACGGGGGGCGTAATTACTGGGAGATGGCATTTACTGGGGGCCGTCAGGGAGTCTAGCAGAGCGCATGGTCCCCTGGGAGAGAACCTGTCCAGAGGCTGGGTTGGGAAAGGGGCTGCCAGGTGTCCTCCGATGGATCTGGGATCCTGGTGCGTGCAGCTGGGGGTGGCAGGAGTGGTCTTGGTGGGATGACAGCAGAGGCAGGATGGGCCTGGGTCAGGAGGGGGCTGAGGGAACCTTGCACGTGAGCAGAGCACAGGAACAGCTATGGCTCATTATTTGGAAGGATGAAAAATGTGCAACAACTCTAATATCGGTCACTAGGAGACAGCTAACAAACACGGGGCGGCTGTGTCACGGAGCTTTCCGCGCCTTGTGAAACCAGGGCGAGTGAGGGTGGGCAGCGGGCTGACGGGAAGGAGCCCCTGAAATGCCATTGAATGAGCAAAGTGAGAGCAAAACAGAAGCATGATGGGGTCCCGTTTTTTTTTGCAGGATACAAAAGTCTATTCAGGCCCGTGTCTCTATACTTACAGGTGTGCAGGGAAAGATCTGGAAGGATACACTGACAAAGGCTGCTTCCCCGAGGACTAGAATGGTGGGAGGCAGTGAGGAGAGAAGGAGTTTCACTTTTCACATTAGATGTTTCTACATTGTTTGACTTTTTTCCCCCCTGTCCAAGGAGTGTGGATACTTTTGTATTTTTCAAAAAGCCCGTAGATTTTAGAAGAGAATGAGACATGAGAAGGGGATCACGTGTGCAGATTTATGGAGAGACTTTGCCGGGGGGTGGAGAAAGAAGACAGTGGCGGGAGAGAGATGTGGGGTGGGGAGGGGCGCAGGGTACAGTGAGAATCACGTGCATGACGACCCTCCCGCGTGCTGTCTTGGATTCAGAGCCCTTGTTTCCCCCCTCTGAATGCTCTCTGAATCGGAGCCTCTCTGTATTGGGTGACACCTGTCCTGCGTGGACCCTGTAGGAAAGGCATTGGGGAGGGCCGGAGGGGGAGGAGGGGTGAGGCTGGAGGCCGGCCGGGAGGGCACGGCCCACCTGTAGAGCTTTAGGGATGCTGGGGGCACCATCCCTGAGTCATGACCAGCTCAGTCAATGGTCCTGTTCCCTTCTGTGCATTTCCCTGTGGCCGCAGCTTCTACAAGTGTTTCAATCTTAGAGACAGCTGTGGATACCTGGCCTTTCTTTCCAGACCTGTCAGGACCCTCATTTTATAACAGGAAGGAAGGAGAGTTAAAAGGACCTCGAGATGAGTGCCGTCAGATAGAACTTCCGTGATGGTGACAAAGCTCTGTGTTCTCACGTCCAGTAGGGGTATCGTTAACTACCCGTGGCTCCTGAGCACTTGGGATGTGGCTTCTGGGACTGAGGAGCTGCATTTCCAATACAGTGTATTTGAATTCATTTCAATAGCCTCATGCGGCTAGCGGCTCTCTAATGGAGTGCATAGCTCTGGATCATGGGGAAGGATCCAGGGCTGTAGGGCATTAGGCTAACCCCCATCCTGAGGGCGGTCAAAGGAGTTATCTGCGGCAGGTGCTGGTGGGCAGAAAGGTCTGCCCCCAGATCGCCCTGGCAAAACCCTTCTTGGGGTCCATCCAGACCCCACTTCTCAGAGGCCTGGCTTCCCTCCAGCTTGGAGGCGGCAGCCCCATTGGCCACTGCTACGTCAGTGAGAGGAAGGATCGTGATGTCCTTCCAGGTGGATGGCTTCGAGCACCTTCTTCTGGTTCCTAGATCAGGCCTTCCCTGCCTTCTTAACCTCGGACGGGGGGAGTGCGGCTGCTTGCTGTCTTGCTTCTGGGCTTCTTGGGTGAGGACCTGTCCCTTTGGTCCTGGTTTGTGTAGCTGGGAGGCACAACCTGCTCCTGGGGCAGGGCGGAGAGGGGCCAGCTTTTCTCCAGGAGGAAGAGCTAGAGCTTTATGGTCTGCAAAGCCCTCCTCCCAGCCATTGGTCAGGCATTTAATACTCACACGAAAGCTGGCCAGGGTCAGCACTAATAGGACGTCACTAATAGGGGGTCAGAAGCTGGAAAGCAGAGTCCAAGGGGCTGGTTCTGCGGGGCTCACCGCTGCATCCTCGGGGTCTTTTGCCCAGCTCGGCACATGGCAGGTGCTCAAGGAACCCTTGCTGGGTGGCTGAGGCTTGGAGGCGCCAGCAGCTTGGTGACCCCAGAGGAGCAGGAAGTCAGGTCCTGTCCCTCCGCCTCCCCACCTAAATGAAGGAATGCGCATGGTAAAAAACAAAAATAAAGATATTCAAAATAGTACTAAAGCTTATGTAATGAAAAAGAAGCCTCCTTGCCACCTCTGCTGCTGGCCTCCCAGCGCTCCTCTCTCCGGGCACCTGCCGTTTCCGGTTCCTCTTCCAGTTCCTCGGCGTGCTTCCCACCTTTCTGTGTCTTGTGTGCACCCTTATCCCTGCCCTGCCAGACAGCAGAAGCCCTCTTGGCCAATAAGACTAGTATTTGTAGGTTAATTGAAAAATGGATTTGAGGTAGGGAATCATGAAAAATTGATAGAGACTTTGTGTTCATTTCAGTTGACCAGTCATAATCTGGTTCTGCACCTTGCTTTGTTAACAGTGCATCTTGGAAATCAGACCTTATCAGTACATTGAATCTTTTTGCTGTTTGTGGCTCTCAAGTCTTCCATTCTAAGGATGGACATAATTCATTGCACTGATTCCCTATCGGGCAGCTAGGTGACTTCGGGGCTCATGTCTGTAGTCCACCTGGATGGATGGCATGGATTCCTATAACTCTACTCCTGCACACACACCCCTGCTCTGACACCCACACTGCACTCCCTGATGTGATCTCCAGGGCTGGCTCTTCTGCTTTTCTGGCAAAGCCAGAGCTTCTCCCCTGGCCTGGTGTCTTCAGAATTCAGGAGGGCTGCAGGTTACGTGAGCGCGACCTTCCTTGGTGTGGGTCAGTTAGGATCCCTTGGGTTTGTTCAGACATCTCTGCTGTTTGATGAAAGGTGTGTTATTGGCCTGTGTGCCTGGGAAGTTCGGAGGGTAAATCGAATTCGGGGACCCTGGCTCCCACAGCTCCAACTCTGCCCCAGGCTGCAGGTCTGTACCTTCAGCTCTGCTGTCTTTGCGGTTGGCTTCATTTTCAGGTACAGGCTTTCCCCAGGTGGTGGCCGCTTGGCACCCAGTCCAGGCTGCTGTTCCAGGCCGGAAGAGAGTGGGTTAGCCCGATCCCAGGCTGGGCTGCTGTTGTTTTTGACTTGGCTGGCATGCCCATCACTGAGCCAATCCCTCCATCTCCAAGGGTCCTGGGTCAACATAGTCATCCTGGAGTGCTGCTGGGATCAGTCCCAAGCCTCAAGGGCCGAAGGGGAGATGGGTCGGTGGCTCCCCAGAGAAGAAGCATCTGGAAGGAGAAAGCTGCAGAAGGCACACTGGAGGGAGGGGGCCAGCCTCTGTGTCCTGTCTGGCCCCTGGAGTACAGCTCTCTGACTGCTGCTTCTGTCAGCAGCTGGAGGGTGGGGGTGGGGCCAGAGCAATTAGCTGATTCTCTGCCATTGGATCTCAGAAGAGCCCTGGTAGTTTGTCACCTCCTCCAGGGAGCCCACGTGGGTCACAGCCCTTCTTTAAAGCTCCTTGATTCTAGTGATGATGATCTTAACCTTCAAGGAGACAATAACAAGACCCCTTTGGGAATCTGCTAAATCTGATGATGTCATTCTCTTCAAATAAAGGCTCTCACACCTTTAACTTCAACTTTAGGGCACCCATAGCCTCCTTGTTAAGAACCTCGGCCTTATTTTCTATGGCTTTTTTGTTTTTAGCTTTATGATTATTATTATCATTATTATTATTTCTCATGTGGATCTTCTAATTCCACGGGCCACAGAGCTTTGGACCTGGCCTTTGGATCTGGATTTATAGGGAACTGTGTTGACTGTATAGATACTGGGTCTTCATTTCCTCCCTTGTAAAATGAGAAGACAAAAGTTCCCATCTCTTGGAGTTGTTTTGAGGATTAAAGGAAATAATGCATGGAGAGACTTACGGCTTAGCATGCAGTGAGCACTCAGTAAACATGCTTGGTAGCTCAGCAAGACCCCCAGAGCTGCTGGTAGGTTCTGGAAGATTCCTGGGAAACCCACTCCATCTCTCCAGGGGCCCAACACAGCACCCAGAAGGGGCTTGGTTGCTGTCTGGTGGACGAAGGGGTTCAGAGAGACCATCTTCATTTGCTGAGAAGTTGTTGGGGGCGATTCAGGTCTATTTCCATTCTATTTCCATTCATCTCTATTTTCATTTGGGAAAACTAAAGCCAGGGAGGCTTCTGTGATTTATCCAGGTGTCTCAGGGTTAGTTTGGGGGTGATTGTGGGTACCTTTACCTTCTGATCTTAGGACACCCCTCACTTATATTAACAACCGTGTCTCCTGCCTGGCCAAGGACCAGCCCCAGGTGACGGCTCACCTGTGCATTTCGGGGGTTGAAGGAGTTCCCCGATCTCAGCAAAGCTCCAGCCAGGGGCTCCCCTGCCTGCCTGGCTGGACCCCAGGTTTGGGAGGGGTAGGTATTATGCTGTAGAAAGGGGAACTGGTGCTCTGCTTTGAGAGTATTAAGACACAAAGTCCCTGTGGTTAACAGCAAATTAATCACAGTATTAAGGAGGGACTGTCTGGGTAGACATGACTTCATGAGCTTGTCCTACGGTCTGCCTCTGCCATGTTTCACTCTCCAAGATTTTTGACTTTCAGAAAAGGAACCACAGATAGAGTTACCCAGGTTTACAGAAATATTTTTACTGGGCAGAAGATTGCTTTATGGTGAGAGCCAGTTATTTGAGGAGACAAGCAAAGAGCCCTTTATTCTCACGTTCTGTGGGAGGAAAATATTATGCTAGGAAGCCCGCTTCTCGGACGGGCCGTGTGAGAGGCTGGGCCTCATTTCTGGAATTGGGAGTGGGTGACAGAGATGGTGCGGGGGCCCCGGGGGCTCCCGGGCAGGGACCCTCCCTCCCCCAAGGATTCTGGGCTTGTTACATAGGCAGAAGGAAGCTTAAGGTCACAGAACCAGGAAGGGCGGTGGTCCGAGCTGGGTTTGGGGCTTGGGGATGTGGGGCAGAGAGGGGGAGACACTGGGGTGGCCTGCTGGTGTGTGAGGCCCCTGGTTGGAGAGACAGCAGGCCCAGGTTAGAGCCGTGTGTGCCATTGGCCAGGTGTGTGACTCAGGGCCCACAGCCGTTGGGGTGGTCACCTTCCTACGAGTAACTCGGGCTAGTGAGTAAATGCTCAGCATTTCCTTGTGTACTCGATCCATAGTGTCCGCGGTGAGGATGGGAGGCGGGGAGACCTGCCTCCCTTCAGTCCACCATCCAGAAGCATCTCTCTGTGCCACTTCCTTTGCTGGTGCTCTTGAAAGCAGCGGGCCTTTTTCCCGAGTCCCGAACAGAGACTTCTGGTCTGATAGTGCTATCGTGAGGGATTTGAGATCTGGGCCACCCCAGCCTGTTGGAGATCTATGGGCCTCATTTCTTGAGCTGGTCTGTATTTCAGTTCATGGAAGGGACTCTTCCCACCTGGAAATCAGGGCAAATGATACTGGCTTGATCGTCCTCAAGGAGGATAGGTTTGACCTTTGTGGATGGAGACCTTGTCCTCCCTTCCCCCGCCTTGGTGGAAGAAGAATGCCTGCCAAGAGCTTTGTTTGGGTCTGGAGCAGCCATGCGCCTGATAAGGACTCTTGCCCCTTCCTTGCTGCTGACCATCATCCCTTTCAAGTTGGCTGGTTGGAGAGGGTTGATCAATGCCGTTCTCTTCCTCGCCTCCTGTGCATTATTTAGAATGCGAGGGAGAGTTTATCTTGTTCTCCAGGAGATCTATCGGTTCAGCTTTGGAATGGCATCCAAGTTTACAGAATGGAGTCTGGTGCCCAGAGCCTTCTGGTAAATATTTTGGGAAGTTGGATTCCACTGGCATTATGGCCGGGGGCTTGGGGCATTGGGTGCTTTTGCATGGCTCGATGATCAGGCTTGGATCCTTCTCATATGATGCCATGCACACTGGCTCCGTACCGAGGCATCTCGGCGCCCAGAATCCCTGCCTCTTAGAGGTCCGAGGTGCCATGCCTTCTGCCGGGAGTGCCGGGAATCTTCCTGTTGCTTGTTCACTCCCTGCAAACAAAGCCGGTCCTTCCTTATCCTTGGCACCCTCGTGTCCTTCTTCTTTCCCGTGCACCTTCCATCATTCATTCACCCCCAAAAGCTCTTCTCCAAGTCTGCCCCTCTTCCTCCCTAAAAGCCTTCCTGTCGCTTTGCCGACATCTCCTGTGTCCAAACCCCGGTTAGCCTAGTCCCACGGGTGGGCCCTGGGCAAGATCCATATGCCTTCCCGCCTCAGTTTCTTCATCCGTAAAATGGGTTGGAAATCATAAGATCCACCCTCCCCCCGCTGGGAAGCCTCAAGGCCAGGTGTGCCGAAGGATCTGGCACATTTTTCACTCTCTTCCGCTCCCCAAGTTAGACTATAAGCTGCTCGAGTAGAAGCCAGTTCTTATCGCTCTCTGTGGCTCCTTGAAAGTGTCTTGGCCTGTGTGTCATCCACAGTAGCCCCTGAGAACATAGTAAGTGGAACCCACTGGCTGGGAGGGGTAGGGGCTCTCCCAAGGGTTCCTTGGATGGAGAAAATCTCTCAGAGCTTGATTTTCAAGGTTCTGGGAAGAGAAACGACACTGCTTCAGCAGGGTGGTTAGAACGCTGCCCACTGTGGTTGCCACAAGCTTCACACAGCTGCTGAGCATCTGAAATACGGCTGGGCTGGGTTGTGACTACTGCGCACATTTCAAAGGCTTCGCATGATAACACGGGATGTACAGTTTCTCATGAATTATTTTTTCCATTGCTGACGTGTAACGATAATACTTTGAAAGGGCAATATTTTAGATGCATTGACTACATTACATGATTAAAATGAATTTCATCCGTGTCTTTTTCTTTAGTGCGGCTGCTAGAAAATTGAAAACTACGTATATGGGTTCCATTTGGTTTCTACTGAGCAGGTTTGGTCTAGATTCTAGACCATTCTCGATGGTGATATTGTCCCCAAGTTGGCAAAAGTTGGTTATTGAGGCTGTTGGGGAGGAGGGGACAGGGGCAAAAAGTTCTTATTCATTTTAGGTACAAAGCACAAATACACGTATCGATGTACATAAATGGTTATGCAGTATATTTGCGGTATTAAAATTTCAAGTGATTGGGAAAAAAAAGTTTAAGAAAGCTCTGTGTGGGGCCAGATAACAAGGCCTGAGAAACGCTGCTCCAGGGATAGCCAGACCTGAGTCACATGCTGGCTCTGCCTCATATTAGCTGTGTGACCTCGGACGAGTTCCTTAACCACTCTGTGCCTATTTCCTCATCTGTAAAATGGGAGGAGAAATGGTCCTTATCCTACAGATCTGTTGTGTAGTTTAAAAGCGAAACACTTTGCTTAGATGAATAGGGCAGTTGATACTGACCGTTCTTATTCGTATGTGATCAGCGAGGCCTCTGGAGGCACGAGAGGAGGGCCTTCCACTTCCAGAATTTACACAGTGACCAGAATGTCTGTTCACCTGATTTTCCATCTGGAAAGGTGTTGCTGAGAAGACCTTAACGTCTGCAAGGCACTTTCTACTGATCACGGGAGGTGGCTGGAGGGTATGTGAGCACTGGGCATCCCATCCCCAATCCTACCAGCAGCATGCTGGGCACTGGGGTGGGGGGTGGGGGGATTCCACACTGAGGGTCGGCCCTCGGTGGTCTTGGCCAGGCTCGTGGCAGAGGCTCAGGGCAGACCCTCCTGGCCAGGCGGGCGTCCAGCTGTCAGGGCATGGCTGAGGCTGTGCTGGGTATCTCCTCCCTGGGGCTGCCTTCAAAGGGAGAGCCGGCAGGAAGATGGAGGGGGAAGGAGGGGCTGCCCCACTGACTGCCCGACACAGACAATTGGATTAAAGGTCTCTTTCAAGGCCTTGGAAATTGTTAGTGACAGGGACCCTGGCCTGGGGACAGGGGACTGCTGCCTTTTACTAACAAAACCAAATTCCCTCTTCTGAGATCAGGTTGAGAGGCACAGATGCTGGGACTGTGCCTTCTGTGTGAGGTGGTGAGTGAGGCTGCTGGGCCCCACACCTAGATTCGGCCCCCTGGACGGCCCTCCCTCCCACCCCAGAGTCTCCATACATGATGGCTTTGGGGGGCCCATGAGTGGGGGCTTTGGGAGTTTCAGGGAACCCAGAGACCTTGGGGGCCGAGTGCTTCACCCTGCTCTTGAAGCCAAATACACCCAAACATAACCTCTCCCAAACGACTCTCTCCCTCCGTCTTCCTGGGAAACCCATAGCTCCATTGGAGGGCATTCCCGACTCTTCCTCTCAACCCTCAACTGCGTAGCTGGCAGATGGACAACTTTTGTTAATTCTGTGACTAAACGCCTCTCAGATTTGTCTGCTGCTCCTCGCTGTCCCTGTCTGGTCAAGGCCACCATCACATCCCTCCTGGAGGATTCCAAAGCCTCTGATGTTACCTTCTGTAGTTCAGCAAGGCTGACCTTACAGGACACACTGGGATTTTACAGAATCATGCCCCTCTTTAAATCCCTACTGTGCCTTTCTGCTGCCTTTAGAAGAATGTTGAATCCTTCCTGTAGTCTGCAAGACTGAGTACGATCGGCCCCTTTCCCACCTCTTGTCTCCAACGGCCTTCCCCTCACTCCCTCATTCCCAGCCACTCTTGTCCTTTTTGAACATACGCATCTGGCTCCAACCTCAGGGCCTTTGCACATGCTCTCCCCTCTGCTTGAGATTTTCTTCCTGATACTCTTTGCCTGGTTCTTCTTTACTCACCCTTCAGGACTCAACTTCCACATCACTGCCTCAAAGCAGCCTTTCCCGAGGCCCCACTCACTATGAGTTTCCTTCCTTGCTGCTGTCCCTTCTCCTAACACCCAGCTCCTTCCACTTCTTGGGGGTGCTTGTCACGATTGGGGATTAGCAATTTATTCACGTGGTGATTGTGTTACTGCTCGCCTCCCAGGGAACGCCAGCTGCGCGGTGTCTGGGGCAGATGCCTGTTATTTACCCCTGCACCTCCAGGCCCGCCCCAGTGAAGAATGGGGAGTGCCTGGGTGGCTCAGTCAGTTAGCATCTGACTCTTGATCTCAGCTCAGCTCTTGAGCTCAGGGTCCTGAGTTTAAGCCCGTGGTGGGTGTGGGGTCTACCTTAAAAAACAAAACAAATCAAAAAAACCAAAAAACAACCTTGCAGAATGGAATTGCTTTGCTGTGTGCTTTGGACACATTCCTTCCCCTCTGGGCTTCAGCCGTGGCATCTGTAAATAATGGGTGGGGGTAGCTGGACTCAGCCGCTTCTAAGTCACTTCCATCTTGGATAGTTTTTGGAATTTACCAGTGGTCTTTCTTCCACCCGGTAAGGTAGTTGGGGCTGGCTGGAAGGCTGGGTGTGGTCACGTGCCCCGCCTCCTTCCTTTGTGCTCTAGCCAGGCCAGGGCTCACGGGGTCTACTGTGGGACCCTGGGAAAAAGGGTACTCTTCTGTGTGCCAACTAGCTCATTGGTAAAAATGGGTACTCCCCACCATCACTGTGGTTCTTCTTAACAGCCTGGAGGCAGCGTGGCCTTGGGCTTGAGGGAACCTCTGAGTCAGGCAGAACTGCACCCAAAGCCAGTCTCTGCCTGGCCCAGAGCATGAGGAGGTTAGAAGGGGTGCTGATGGACTGTTCGGAAGAGGGTAGGAGAATGGGCTCTGGGACCTGAGGCATTGGAATCCTGAGCCTGTTTCCTACCAGGTAGGTGGCCTCAGGCATCGTTCCTGATTTTTCTGACGCCTCAGTCTCCTCATCTGTAAGATGGAACTACTGGCTGAACCTCCCCCGTGGAGTTGGTGTATGAGTTCATAAGATCTTGCACTTGAACCTTTGTGGCCTGGTATAGGCCGGGTGCTCAGTAAACCTGCTTTTCTTATGACTAATACATACTCCCTTTAAAAATCGCTTCTTGTCAGGGAGAAGGAAACAGAAGAAGGAAAAATCTTTCTGGAACTTTCTTTACCCCATGGAAATGTCTTTGTTATTTCCTTCCTTGCCGGAAAACCCTCACCCTGTCCCTGTCCCTCCATTGTCCCCCTGTACCCTGTCTGGTCACCAGATAACTCATTAATGACTCCAGCTGGAGGGCTGCTATGGAGACCCCCATATGCTGAAATTGCCCCGTGCCTGGATGGACAGTCCTGGGAACCCTGACCAGGGCCTGAGGGTGATGGTCAAGTGGACAAGGGGCGGTGAGGTTTGGAGACTCTGGGCCTCCATCCTCCCCTTGACCTGCCTTGTAGCGTGAAGGTGGTCGGCAGGAATAGCCAGTATATGGGGTCAGATCTGGGGTCAGATCGGCATGCTGCCCGCTCTCTGTCCCACGGGACCGCCCGTCTTGGAAGTTCATCTTGGCTCCGGTCTGGGAGAGGGTCCCATCCTCATAGCCCCTTGGAATCTGAGACCCCTTGTAGATGTGCTGCTTCCTGGGGGGATTAACACCCTCTCCGAGCGTCACCTCTGAGCCCTGGGGTAATGAAGCAAGTAAATAACTTTGGGTTCAACTCCCAGCGAGTCTGACTCAGTAGGTACGAGAACCCTTGTGGAAACGGGCCTATAGCAGCCACAGGGGCTCAGAGACCTTGGTGACCCAAGGAGTATCAGGGTGCTGTCACCACAGATGGGGGAGGGGTGCCTGGCTGCATGAGTGACAGCTGTTGACTGTATGTCTGGGGGGCAGCCCAGGAGTCTTTTATTTTTAAAACACACACACATATGCGTGTGGGTATAATACATGCATCTTGATACACGTACCTTTCTAGATTTTTGTTTGAAGTAGGCATTCTCATTCCCATTTTCAAGATGGTAAAACTGAGGTTCCAAGTGACAGGGTCCCTTCTTCCAGGTCAGTATCGAGCAATGGAGCTCAATATAGGATCCAAACTCAAGACTGTTGTGCTCATCGTGCCTCACCACAGCTTCTCTTAGGACTCAGTGTTCCTGCCTGTCAAATGGGCGCATTCCACTTGCTTGGCCAACTCCTGGGTAGATAGCACTTGGAGAGTGGGACTGAGGATTGGGAACCCGAGTATGTGTGTGTGTGTGAGAGAGAGAGAGAGAGAGAGAGAGAGAGTCACTCCACCCGACTGAGGGGTGAGCTCCTTGGAGTCAGGGCTTGGGGCTGAGGTGGCCTGGGAGGGCCTGTTTGGTTTGGTTGACATTTCCGAGAGATGCTGGGCCTCACTGGTGCCCTGGCTGAGCAGACACAGCCGTCTCCCCCCAGGGACTAAATTTAGGATTCCTCGGCTCTTGGCTGGGCCTCCTCTTGTTTTTGGAAAGTCTCCATTTTGTTCCTCCTGCAGCCTGTGGGCGGCCGGAGCCTGGCCCCAGCCAAACGACTGTCCTGCCCGCTTGCTCTCCACTCACGCTCTGGCCTGAATTGATCTTGTCGGAGTTAATTAGCAGCTGGTCCTGCAGGCCTGGCCTCCAGCGGGCAGGAGGAGCCGTGCTGGGGGGTGGGGGGTGCCAGGAGCCAGGGGTCCCCGCCCCACGCCCCTGCTTGCTGCCGCCCCAGGCAGAGGCCCTCTGGAGGGAGGCTCTGGGGTTTTCTTTGGCACATCGAGCAAATGGCTCCCTCTCCCTTTTCTTCTGAGCCCTGTAAAAATAAAAAGTTAAAAGACCCTCAAGTTTGAACAGTAAAACCAAATACATGAAACCAAGCTGTTTCCACGTGGGGGCACGGACTGTGAACACCCAAGTTTGAAACTTCCTCTCGCTGGAATTTATGGAAGCCTTGGAAACTTTTCCTTTTCCCTTTAAACATCAGAATTGGCTCAGGGCATTCTTTAAAAGCATAACCTTGGTGCTGCTCACAGCTTGATTTAATACAGCTTGAATACAATAGTAACTTCTGAACGGGGCTCTCTTCAGAGAACAGGAAAGGTGTTTCATGACACCAGTCATGGGCTTTTTTTTTTTTCCCCCTCTAGCCAAGAAGTATATTCTAAGATTTATTAGATTCTCCACTGCCCTCCCCCTAGTAACCCAGATTTTTGCTAGAAGTGAAGGAAACTTGCTCAGAACAAGTTCTCTAACTAGGGGCTGGGAGACCAGTCCTCTGGGGGAACTCGGGCACTGAAATATCCCTCCCGTGCCCAGAGGCTGGCTGGGTTCACAGGCTGGCACGTCACAGACTGGAACCGCTCAGGGCCTGGACATTAGGAGCATCAGCAGGAGGGTAATTGTGTTTCAGGGGGAAGGGGGTGAAGTGTACTGGGCGGGATGTTGCTGGGGTTGATCAGCGTTCCTGCAAAGGGAGTCTGGTCTGAGCTTCTGGGATTGGGTTTGCCGGCCTGTATGTCTGGGAGGGGGCGTTTGGAAAGACATCGGTGTCTTGACAATATTCCCTAAGGAATAAGGCGGGTTCCTGATCTGCTCTGCCTCAGTGGTCCGAATCTCTTGTCTGAGGGGCACCTGCCCAGGGCTGTGGGGCCTGAGTTTGGCTCTTAGGGAGCTCAGGGGGCTGCAGTGATGGGAAGGGGGTTGTGCCCTCAAAACAGCAGGCCTAAATGTCGGTGTGGTCACCATTGGTTGTTCCCTTTAGAGCAAGGGCTTCTCACGGGAGCAGAGACATTTGGCCAGGGGGCCGGTGCCGGGGGCATCTGGTGGGTAGAGACCAGGATGCTGCTGGGTACCCTACGTGGACCAGACAGCCTCACCACAAAGAATTATCTGGCCCCAGCAGCACCAAGGTGCACAGACCCTGCTATGGTGGAGCATCTGCCAAGCCCACCAAGTCCACTCCTGGCTTCTAGAAGGTTCTGAGTTCCCAAGATTGGCTGCTAGGTGCTGGGCTTATTCCCGCCTTTTGTTCAAAGCTGGGACTGTGTGCACTGACCGCTAGATGTGCCCCAGAAAAGACCTTATAAGAGTAGCTTCCCCTCCCACCATATTATAGGAAGGCATTTGGCCCCGCATCTTCTCCCTCCCCTCCCCTCCCTTCCCCTCCCCCGTCCATCCTTTCCCCAGGCAGCAAAGAGGCAGACCCCTCAGTGGTAGAGATTCTTGGCTAAATATTGACAAGTCCCTACAGTTTGAGTTAAGGGTCTGCAGCTGGGCTCCGTGGGCTGCAGAGGGGCTGGGTCTGTACCCTCTTCAGGAAGAACCCAGTGTAGTGGGAGGTATGGAAAGTGATTCATGGGAAAAGATGTAAAATATTCCAGAGCCAGACAGGAGCTTAAATCAAAACCTAGTCTGCCTCTCCCACCTGCATGACCTTGGACAAGTCACCAAATTTCTTGATCCCGTGTTCCCCTCACTTGTCAATGGATATAGCGGGACTAACTTTCAGCAGGTTGTTGAGTGGGCAGGAAACTTTTTTTTTTTTTGAAAAATGAGTTTTCGTAAGTCATTCTTGGTCATGGTAGTAGGCATAACTGAGTGTCTAGGGGTCTTAAAGTTCACCTCTATTTGGGGCCATTCAGGTAGGCTGCATGTAGGAGGTGGCAGGTACTCTGACTTAGCAAGGTGAGTTTTTCCTGTTTTGGTTTTTCCTTGAGCTGCTTGCTCTGGTGAGGATCTGTTTCCCTGACCCACGGCATTTTGCTTTCTTTCTTCTCCTGTTTTAGATGGGGTGACCATAGTTGTTGGAACACATAAACCTTGATGTTGGAGTGACTCATGATGCTAGAATTTTATTTATCGCTCATGTGCCAGTATGAAACAGGTATCTTGTTTGGAAGATGACTTGCCCAGTCAGTGATTCAGCGGCCCAGGCTCCTTCCATCTTGTAGCTCAGGTTCTCCAAACCTTCGGCTCCAGCTGGCAAAAGGGGAATGAAAGAAAGAAAAAACTACTCACTCCTTAAGATCTCTGACTGTGAGATCACATGACCCTACCCCAATGCAAGGGGTGCTGGGAAATGTAGTTCCAGGCTCCTTTCCTGCTGGTTTTCTCAGCTGGCCATGTCTAGCTCCACATTCCAGAAGCTTATGCCTCTGTTCCCATATGAAGTGGCATAGCCCTGGGGGGCTGCTGGTGCTTTGCGGGGAGATTCACACCCAGGTTCTGACTGGATGCCCATACTGCATGGACTTCTCCCACTGCTGTGGCTGGCTGTCAGATTCCGACAACCATCCATCAGGGTTCTGAAAATGCCCAGGAGCCCTCCAGCAGGCCTCTAGCGGGCCTGTGGTCCCCCTGGGTAGCCTGGGAGCTGGTTGGGCTGCAGGGCAGGGCTGGGGCTGGCTCATTGCTTTCATGATGCCTCATCCTATTAGAGGTGGCTTTCGTCTCTGGGAATGCCAGTGTCGCTGTGTCACCCTGGAGAAGTGACTCTCTGTCCATCGGCCCCATCTGTAAAAGTCAAACATGTGCTCCGGTAAAGCCATGGCCACCCTGAGGGTCCCCGGCGTCCCTCACTGTGCAGTCTAACCTGACACACACACATTCTGTCTGTCCCATGGGTTGCACCTGCCTTTGTAGGACGCTCCAGGTTGGTTTTCTGCTTTTATTTTCAGCTTGAGAACAAATCTCGTTTTGTTTTTTTTTAAAGAGACTTGAGTGTTACAACCCCATGACAGGTTGATGGCCTTGACCTCTCTTCGTGTGTGGGCTGGTAGCTCACCCCTTGTGCCAGGGCGAGTCCAAGGGGAGGGTGGAGCCTAGAGCTTGAGGGGGCGCCTTTGCCAAGGCAAAGCCTGCATCTTTGGGAGGCCCTCACTGCATCGGGCCTGGGCCCGCAGGGAAGGCAGTGTGCGGGCTTGGGTGGGTGGAAGCGACAGCCCCCAACACAGCCAGAGGGCTCACCCCGCTGCAGCTCGGCTTCCCGAGGGGTCCCTGGCCAGAGAAGATTCGGAAAAGTTGACAGCATCAGTTTAGTTAGTGTGTTTGACTCCCTTCCTTTTGGCAGAGATTGCAGATGGGTGGACGGAATCTAGGCGTTCGCATGTTTTATTTGACGGATTTAATTGCCAAAAAGAAGAATAAAAGGATCGATGCTTAAAAATGGAGGATTTCACTTAGAAGTCCAGATTTCTGACTCCTTTTTGAACATTGGAAAAGCTGGTAATTCTGGCATCAGTTTTGTAGGCCGGCAACATTTGGGGGGGCTGAATGCGGCTGGGCCTTTGGACACGGTGTATGCCTCCCAGAGGCCCGTGGCGCCCGCCAGTCCAGTTTCTCTGTTTCTCTCTCGCTTCATCATTGTTCTTGCACATGTTTTCCTATAGAGATGTGTGTCTCCTTACTCTCTCTCTTTTTTAAAGATCTATTTATTTATTTTTGAGGGTGAGAGCATGGGGGGAGGGGCAGAATGAGAGAATCTTTAAGCAGACTCCTTGCAGACCGAAGTGTGGCTCCATCCCTCCACCCATGAGATCATGACCTGAGCCGAAACCAAGAGTCAGAGGCCCAGATGACTGAGCCATGTAGGCACTCTGAGATAAGTTTCTTTTTAGTAAGTTTTTCTAGTTCTTGCGAAGAAAAAAATTGCTATCAAAGATAGGCGGGGGGAGATGCACCAAGATGGTTCTTTGTTTTAAGAAAAATGAGAGCGTATTTCTTCATGGGGTTGAAAGGTTCTGTATGTTTCTTATGTGAATATTAAACGTGGCCCACTTCCTTCATTTAAATAACCTCGCTGCAATAGGTTTGGAACACATCACCTCTGTCCTACACCGATGTATTCCTTCCCATAGGACAGTATTTCCCAAATATAGGATCCCACTAGGAGTGGGTGGGGGGAGTCAAGAGTCTATGCTAGAATAGGTTTGGGAAACAGTAGATCTAATGATCAGATTAGTAAGTTTCCCTACTGCAGGAATTCTCAGTGCCCTTATTGTGCCAAGGTACACTATGAATCGCAAAAATGGGGTTTTAGTATAACTCGTTCTTTCAATTTGGTGGCCCGTTTTTGCCAATGTTCTCTGCCCCAGGGAGCCCTTTGGGAAGCAGATCTGTAGGGTCTGAGTGCTCTCACACTGTCAAGTGCTGTCTCTCCCACTCACCCGGCCTGCATACGGCGTCCCCTGCGTGTACCTGCTCTTATGCTAGATGCCTGAGGGCCTCCCAAAGATGCAAACTTTGCTTCTGCGAAGCTGTCTTCTGCCAAATCCCCAAGGAGATTTCGAGTGCTTCTTGCTGTGTGGGGCCCCTGCCACTTGCTTAGAAGCGACTTGGATTGAGACAGCTGGCTGAACAGCCAGTGCCCGCTCTCTGTGGTCAGTTTGTGGCTCTGGGTACTTTGTGGGCTTCCACAGAGCTGGTGACTTGTTTCCTGATCCAGGATGATGTTGGGTTCTTTGGCAACAGCTCCCAATTGCTGTGAGTCTACAAGGGCTTGATGAGTGGGATCTGAGGAGGGTGGAATCATGAGGCAGGAGATTGCCTGGTCGATCTCCCTGAACTACGTGTGCCTTAAGGTGTAACTTCTTGCCCAGTAATACCTTGGTCTCTTCGCCTGGGCATAGTAAGGCAGCTCCTAGACCAGATGCCAGCCTTGATCTGCTGAGCTCCCTGGGATGCTTCTGAGAAGGCCAGAGAGTATGCTGCCTGCCCAAGGATGTCTCAACTAATTAGTCCATTAGAGCCGATGGGCCTCAGATCATGAATTTGGAGCTGTCTGCTAATTATGCCTTGAATGTGATTTTAGTTAAACGATTAAGGGCTCTCCCAGGGCTGCCCTCCCTTTAGCAGTCCCACAGGCCTCTGCTTAGAGCTCTTGCCAAAATGAGATCCTCTTTTGTCCCAGGAGAGAACCTCCCTCCCAGGGCCCAAGGGAGGCTAGATCTCACAGGTGCTCATCTCCACACTGGGCTCTTTGCAAGGAGCGTGATGACCTCCCACCTTCCAGATGTCCCCGTGTAGGTGCAGGAATAGCAATAGAGCCACTCACTAGTCGTTTCACACATTCACTCTGGAAGGGGCCTCAGGGTCTTCGGGTGACCCAGCAGGGATCCTGGGGTCCCCAAGCTGCTGCTTTGACCTTGGTATTTGTCTCAGAATCACGTCTGGGCTGAACCGTTTTGGGCGTTCTGGCCCAGACCCGCTCTCCGTGACTGCAGGCCCTGCTTCCAGCAGCTGCATGAGCGACCCGGGGGACAGGCAGCGGAGCTGTCTGGCTGAGCCCAGTCAATCTGCAGCATCACGAGAGCTTAGAAGGTGGTAGTGTGAAGCTGCTGAGTTCGGAGGTGGTTTGCTACACAACAGCAAAAAAATCAAAACAGAGGGGTGGCTTGATGTCAGTTTGCATGGAAGAAAGATGACGTGTCCCCTTGCACATGGCGGAGCATTGCCTCCGAGGGATTAGAGAGAGAAGGGCAGCGTGACCAATACTCTCCCTGGTGGGACACAGGGCACAGGTATGGCGGAGGGACCAAGGTCAGGACCACAGATACGGCTCTATCCCTTCCTGGGAGTCGTCAAGAATTCTGGGATTCAAAGCCTCCTCTAAATACAGAAATGCTTCGGGGCATCTGGGTGGCTCAGTGGTTTAAGCCTCTGCCTTTGGCTCGGGTCATGATCTCAGGGTCCTGGGATCGAGCCCCACATCGGGCTCTCTGCTCAGTGAGGAGCCTGTTTCTCCCTCTCTCTCTGCCTGTTTCTCTGCCTACTTGTGACCTCTTTCTCTCTGTCAAATAAATAAATAATATTTAAAAAAAAATTTAAATACAGAAATGCTTCGAGAATCCCTCATTTAAAGCAAAGCCCTTGATTTAATGGGTTTCTCATTCAACATAGTATCACTCTTCACCCTGTTAATTTCAGGAGGTTTATTTCCTATGTCAAAAGTGCATCTATATATATATATACATTTTTGATATAAAACTATATGTGTACCCATAACTACATATCTACTGTGTAGAGCTGTAACTGTGTATGTCCGTATAACCACGTGTCTACAGTTAGCTTGTGCTGTGTAACAAACCACCCTAGGACTTAGTGACTTAACCATTATTTGTGACACACCTACGGTTTGGTGGGAGCAGTTTTACTGACCCGGGCCAGGCTTGGCTGATCTGGGTTGGGCGCGCCCACCCGTGCTTCCGAGGACCGCAGGCGGTTCAACCGGTGGCAACTGCCTGGTCTGGAGAAGAATTGGCCGGGACAAGGTGAGTCTCCTTCACGTGAATTTCACTTCCCTCCGGCGAGTGAGCCCGGGTGCCTCTCATCATAGAGGTGGATGTCCAAGAGAGGAAGTGGAAATCCCAGGTGCCGTATCAAGTCTCCACTTGCCTCCCATTGGCTACAGTCCCGTTGGCTAAAACAAGTCTCATGGCTAAGGCCCCGTCTGTGTGGGAGGATACCAGCAAAGCATCGTGGGCACAGGGAAGTGGGGACAAATCAGGGCCACTGATACAATTGGCTTGTTACAACTGGGCTGAGGGGTCCGTTTCCTGCCCTTTGGTCCCAGGGTTGAGACTTTCCAAATGGGTGATTTAGTCCTTATTCAGCCTGTGCCTTGGTTTTCCCATCTATACAGTGGGCATAAGAATAAAAGGACTGGTGCAAAAGTTTTGAAGGAAGAGAAGTGTAAAGTGGGCGGTACCGTGTCTGGCACAGAGTAAGCACTTGGTGAATATCAGCAACTAGAATTACCAGCCAATGTATGAGCGACCCCACGTCACAGGCACGTGGCGACTGGGAGCTTCCGGGGCTGGTTGGTTTCTCTTCTTTGGCCTCTGTGGAAAAACAAGGGGTCTGTTCCATCTAGGATGGCCCCTGCTGAGCCCATCTCCCCTTGACTGGGGGCGGCAGGGCCCAGTGACACCCCAGCACCTATCCTATATCACCTGTGGCCCCGAGGCTCCAGCCTGTCACCTGTATGGTGCCAAGTCCCGGATTCCAGGAACTAGGGGACCCAGGCAGTGGCACTCCCCACCCCCAACTGGCTGCCCGGAGCATCAGGGACACTGGTAGACCCAGGATGTGCTGCCCGGGAGAGAGGAGAGGGTCCTCTTTTGTTTCTTTCTCTTTAAAATTTGGCTTGTGGTGGCATTTTGTTCCAGGGGAAACTTGTCATTAGATTCGTGGTTTGACCACATGGTACCTGCCACCGCTCAGGCACCAAGCGTCCAAGGGGGTGGCCGCAGCCCCTCGCCGGCATGTGTACCAAAACTGTGGCTGGCACAGGGCCTGGGGACACTGGCAGTTCCCGTTTTGTCCCCTCAGGAGCTGGACGGGGCCTTCATGGGAGTGGAGGAGAAAGCGCCCCGGCAGCTGGGCTCTGTCAGCCTCGCGGAGACAAGGTCCCCGCTGGCCAAGGAATTCTGGGGCTGAGTCGGAGATGAGGCCGCTTTGGAAGCACATCCCAGGCCCTGGAAGAATCGGAGTGCCCTGGGCAGCGGGCCCGACGGGGGACTTGGGGCCGGAATGCCGGGAACTGAAAGCTGGCCTGACTTCTGAGGCTTGTGGAGTTGGCTCCCCAGAGGCCTCGCTGCCTCCAAGATCCAGCCGCCAAGCGTTTACCCAGGCAGGGCCTTCCCCTCCTCCCCACGCTGCCCTCTCAGCCTTCCCAGCCTTCCTCTGCGCCTCAGCAGCCCCCCTGCCCGGGCTGCACGGTGCGGTGGGGGCTGATTTTCCTCTCCTCTCCGGTTCGAACCTGATCATAGTAACCAGAACGACGATAGCAGGATCGGCAGGGATTTCCACGACCATTTACTGAGAGTCCGTGAGCCACAGACAGGCCGAGCGTGTCACGCTCATTATTTCATGGCATCTTTGTACCGCTTAGTGAATCTCACCGGTAGGGCTCGCCCTTCTTTGGACTGTGTGTGTTCCTCAGGTGTGCCCACCGTGTGCCTGGGCTCACTGTTGTAGGTACACCGGGCGCCATTCCTTGCGGACCTCTGATTTCAACTCTCGAGGGCAGGCTCTGACCCTCAGATGTGCTGGGTCATTCTGAAAGATGTCTGTGGCCTGACTTTTCTCTTTTAAATGTTTGTTTGTTTGTTTTAGAGAGAGAGCATGTGAGTGGGAAGCGGGGGGCAGGGGGCTCGTAGGGGGAGCAGAGGGAGAGGGAGAGTCTCAAGCAGTGAGATTCTCCACTGCCCAGTGTACAGCCTGATGTGGGGCTTGATCCCAGGACCTTGATATCATGACCTGAGCTGAAATCAAAAGTCAGATGCATAATGGACCGAGCCACCCAGGTGCCCCCATGGTCTGACATTTTAGAAGGCAGGTCCCCATCAGAGTTTTCCATCTGCACCCTATTTTGAGAGCTGGGTGGAAATTATAGTTACTTAAAGATGACGGCATGTAGGGTTGGTCAAGGTGTGGGCTGTTGGATGAATGAATGAGGAGAAACCCCTTCTTCAAGGGGTTTCTTGCAAAAGCTTGGGTCACAGAGGTGCAGAGGTGTCTCCTTGCTTCTTCAGAAGGAGTGAGGAGGGGTGTCTGGCCACCTCCCCACCCATCCCCAGCCAGGAGTCAGCTCTGCTGGCTGTCTGTGGACCACCGGCAATCCAGGATGAAGATGTTTGGGCTGGAGGGTTCAAAAGAGGTCCCATTCTCTGTTCAGACTCTTAAGGCCAGAGAGACTTCCTAGGATCCCGTGGGCCATTGTTATCCTCAGCCTGCCCTTGTTGGGAAAGGGGGGCATTCTCACTCCCTCGTCTCCCCAGAACCCTGAGACTAAAGAAGGAGTCCCACCTATCAAGGCTGACTCCTTCAAGTAGGAATCCTCTCCAGTACATCCCCTATGGAAGGCCACCCAGCCCCTGCTTGAATACCTCCTGTGACAGGGAGCTCACTCTCCTGAGTGACCTCTTCCTTTGTTGGATGGCTTCAGCTTCCAGAAGAATAGAAAATATTGGCCCTTTCTGCCATGAGTCCTGTGTCTTCAAGAGACACCCTGAATTGGCCTTCTTCATCTCCTGAAGCATATGAAGGCAGGAAGCCGGCCTCTTCCTGCCTCCAAGTTCCCAACCTTTCCCACTGTGTTATCAGTTCTACCACTCAGAAGCTGTGTGCCCTGGAGTAAGTTACTTAACCTCTCTGAATCTGAGTCTATGTCTTAGTTTGAGTCATTTCATTATACTATAAAATGGAGATAGCTGCAGTCCTTAGCTCAGACTTCTTACGAGGGAGGGTTAGATGAATTAATGCCAATAAAGTCCTTCAAACGGGGCTTGCTAAGTAAATACATGTCATTTAACTCTGTTGTCATCTTTCTGGTCATCCCCAGACCAAGGCTCTTCAGAATTTTTTTTAAAGAATTTATTTATTTACTTAACAGACAGAAATCACAAGTAGGCAGAGAGGCAGGCAGAGAGAGGGAGAAGCAGGCTCCCTGCTGAGAAGAGAGCCTGATGTGGGGCTTGATCCCAGGACCCTGAGATCATGACCTGAGCTGAAGGCAGAGGCTTTAATCCACTGAGCCACCCAGGCCCCCCAGCTTTTCAGATTTGAATGTATATATGAATTGCATGGATTTCATGTAAGTATGCTGACTCTGGTTTAGTAGAGCGGGCGAGGCCCGAGACTCTACGGGTCTAATGACTTCCCAGGCTGTGGGGAGACGGGGGGCGCTCAGCCCACATTTTGAATAGTGAGGCTAGCGTCGCCGTGTCTTTCTTTTTTTTTTTTTTTTTTAAAGATTTTTTATTTATTTATTTGACAGACAGAGATCACAAGTAGGGAGAGAGGCAGGCAGAGAGAGAGAGAGAGGAGGAAGCAGGCTCCCCGCCAAGCAGAGAGCCCGATGCGGGGCCCGATCCCAGGACCCTGGGACCATGACCCGAGCCGAAGGCAGAGGCTTTAACCCACCGAGCCACCCAGGCGCCCCCGTGTCTTTCTTTACAAAGGAAACTTCATTTGCCAGGGAGGGGCTCTCCTGTTGGTGATGGTAGAATCATCACGTCGCCTGATAGAAGATACAATACTGGTAATAACACAGGCTAACATTGCATTACTTGAAGGGGGGAGAAGTAGTATCTTGGGTGTCAGGGTAACTTCTGTCCTCTGGCTTATGAGTCTAAACCAGGGATTGATGGAGAAATTATGCTATAGGTTGCGTATAGCCTTCATGGGTCTGAAAGAACGTGCGGATCTCCGAGGGACATGCCTTGCCTCTGGGATTCCCTCTGCTCCCGAGCCCCGGGTGTTTCCTGTGACTCGCCAAAGCTAAGTCAGTGAGGGGAGTCCCTCTGGGTCCCGTGGAGCGGAGTTCCTCACGACAGGCATGGCTGCCACGGGCAGCTAGTGAGTGAAGCAGCCCGGTGTGGGCGGTGGGTCAGTGCCCTGCTGCAAGTGGGAGCCCCTCGTGTCCTGGGGACTGCTGCGCGTGGAGAAGACCACCGACACCTGTTTGCCCTTTCATGGCTTGGTTCGTTCAACTTACATAATAGAAAAACCGATTTTTCTTAAAGACCTAAATGCCAGTTCCAGTTGTATTTCTGGAAACCAGTGGGACAGAGGGGGCAACTTAAGAAGGACAGAGCAAACCCGCTGACAAGAGCACAATCATTATGGACTTATCAGTGCACTTCAGATGCAACCCGTTCCAACGCTGCCACGATGCTGTAGCCTTAACCAGCATTTCTGTTCCTTATCTGATTCTGCCGGGCTGTCATCTGCTCTGGGCCGAAAGGGAGTGGCCGCTCAGCATGGTGGTCCAGAACCGGACACCCCTCCCACCCCTGGGACCAGGGAGCTTGTCTTTTTTCTTTTCTTTTCTTTTTTTTTTTTTTTTTAAAGATTTTATTTATTTATTTGACAGGCAGAAATCACAAGTACGCAGAGAAGCAGGCAGAGAGAGGAAGGGAAGCAGGCTCCCTGCTGAGGAGAGAGCCCGATCTCTCTCCCAGGATGCTGGGATCATGACCTGAGCTCAAGGAAGAGGCCTTAATCCACTGAGCCACCCAGGCACCCCCAGGGAGCTTGTCTTAAATCCCAGAGCCACTCAGTCAAATTTCTTAACTGCCTTGTGCCTCACTTTACTCATCTATAGAATAGGAGCAATAGGAATGTCTACCTCATGGTCATCGTCATCATGAAATGAGTTCATGAACGCTAGGTGCCAGAGAGGGTGTCCGGCCCACAGTGCCACACGAGATTTGACCCTTTCCTGTTACGTTGTGATCTCACCGTGGCCGAAAGCAATTGAGCCTCTTCCCACGACCAGGCCTCACAAGACCCTGGCTGTTGACCAGCTTATCCCTGGTGCGTCTTGGACCTGGCTGCTTTTGCCGAGATGATTCAAAGTCAAGCTCTTTTTCTTCTGGCTAAGCTTCCTTCCCCCTTTTGCACACCTCCCCACCCCCACCACTTTAAAAATATTTACTGTAGAAAATTTCAGTCCTACCCAAAACTAGAGAGAATATGGAAATGAATCCCCTTTAAGCAATTGCCCAGACACAACCACCAGTCTGCTTTCTTGATTTCTACTTATTTATTTTTTTCTTGACTGACTTTTTTTTTTTTTTTTTTTTAAGTATTAAACTTTATTTCTGGGATAGTAGAGCTTTTTTTTTTTTTAAGACTATGTCATCCTCACAGGTTTTCTTACTTATTTGCTTGGACTTAGAAAAATCTTTTTCTTTTCATTTTATTGTGGTAAGAACACTGAATATGAGATGATGGCCTCTTAACAAATTTTCATATGTACAATGCGATATCGTTGATTATCGGTCCGTGTTGTACAACAGATCTTTAAGTCCATTCCTCTGGTTTGACTAACACTTGGCGCGGTTGAGTATCAGCTTCCTATAACTTCTTTCCCCAGCCCCTGGCAACTACCATTCTGCTCTTTGATTCCATGAATTTGCCTGTTTTCGCTACCTCACATAAGTGGAACCATGCAGTGTTTGTCCTTCTGTGACTGGCTTATCTGACATAGCACCATGTCCTCAAGGGTCATCCCTGTTGCTGGATACTGCAGAATTTCCCTCCTTTTTAAGGCTGAATAATATTCTCTTATATGTCTACACCACGTTTTCTTCTCTTTTCTTTTTTTTTAAACGAATTTATTTATTTATTTGTCAGAGAGAGAGAGCAGCAGGCAGAGGGAGAAGCAGGCTCCCTGCTGAGCAGGGAGCCCGATGTAGGACTCAATCCCAGGACCCTGAGATCATGACCTGGGCTGAAGGCAGATGCCCAACCAACTGACCCACCCCTTTCCAATCATTTATTGATAGGAATTTAGGTTGTTTCCATACTTGGCTATTGGCACAGTGTTGCAGTGAACATGAAGAACATGGAATATATCTCCAAGGTCCTGTTACAGTCAAAGTGCTTCAAGAAGAAAACTGCCAACCGAGATTACTATACCGAGCAAGACTATCCTTCAGAAAAGAAGGAGAGATGCGGTCTTTCCCAGACAAACAACAGCGAAGGTGGGGAGCATCAGACCCGCCTTGCAAGAACACTGAGGGGACTTCTTCAAATCGCATTCAGTAGCAATGCCATAGCATAAGAAAGCATAAAGCTCCAAATATACAAATACAGAATACTGCAATAGCAGTGGGTAAATCCCTTTGAATTCTGCTATAAAAGTTACAAGACAAAAATATGAAAAACAACTAGAAAAATGTGTTAATAGATACACAATACAAATGTAAACTGTGACAGCAATCACATAATGTGTGGCTGGAGGGGGAAAAGTTGAGTTTCTGTATGCCCCTCAAATGCTGGATGATGTTAGAACTAAGATATTTTTATCTATCTATCTATCTATTCATTGACAGAGCAGGGGAAGGGCAGGGGCAGAGGGAGAGAGAGAATCTCAAGCAGGCTCCATGCGCAGCATGGAGCCCAACAGGGGGCTCCATCTCAAAACCCTGACATCATGAGCTGAGCTGAAATCAAGAATTGGAGGCTTGACCGACTGAGCCACCCGGGTGCCCCAGAATTTCGAGATGTTTTTTATAAGCCCCATGGCAACCACAGGGAAAACTGTAAAATTATGCAAAAGAGAAAGAGAAAAGAATCAAAGTGCATCAGTTCTACAAAGGATCAACAGAACGCAGAGGAAGAGAGGGACAGCAAGAGAGGGAAAGGTGGACCAAAAAACTCTTAAAAGACTAACGGAAGAATGAAAAAGATGGTCATAGTGAATCCTTCCCTGTCGATAACTCCTTTCAATGTAAAGAAACTCCCCCATCAAAAGACAGAGTGACTAAATGGATTTAAAACAACAACAACAACAGCAACCCATTGATGTGCTGTGTACCAGAAACTCGGAGGTTTTGTTTCAGTTTGGGTTTCTGTGGTCCAGCGTGCTCCGTGTGGAAGCCCCGGGTGGCCCCTGCTCCCAGCTCGCTCCCCTGGCCTCTTGTGAAAAGTCAGCCCGGTTGGGGGTGCTTTAAGACAGGGCTGTGTCTCGCTTCATGGTCCTATGATTAGAGGGACGCCCCTGGAGTGTGGTTCCTTCTTGGAAGAGGACGTGGCTCACGACTGAGCAGTTCCTGCTCACCTATGATGGTGTCAGGCAAACAGATCACGTGGGCGCCCTCTATCAGGCGCTCTTTTGACCTTGGCGTTATACTGACCTCTCCTGCCAGTCTAGCCTGGAAGGAGGCCCTGTCCTTTCCAGCACTGCTGGGCTCAACTCCGTCTGCCCTTATCGGTCCTCCTGTACTTGCACGGAGAATCCGGGAACACGTCAATTCCTCATCGAAGACTGAGAAGAAACACCCACATGCCTCCATCCCCTCCCAAGTGTCAGACCCAGCAGATGGTCCCAAGAAGACTTTCATGAACAGTACCCCTTTTATAGGATGACCTCTCCTCCTGCCTTTCTAAGTATGTCTTTATGCACTTCCTAGGAACCTTTGTTTTTATTTACGAAACAACCATTTAGGTAGAGCTTCCGATAAGCCTGGCTGTTATGTGCTTTGCAAATATCACTTTAATCACCACAACTCGGTGAGGTAGATACTATCATTTCCCCGTGATATGAAGGGGGAAACTGAGGCACAGGGAAGTTAATATCTCGAAGCTGGAAGGCGACAGAGCGGAGACCCAAACCCCAGGTGGTCTGGGGCAGAATCTGGGTCCCACCCCACTTGGCGACACTGCAAACTCCTGGTGGTGCCCTCATGAGCTCACGGCTGTTAGGACTCAACCTGTGGTAAAATTAACCTGATAATTGTTATCTTCGGAGGTGCGCGTTGTCAGGCTGAGGCAGCTCGGCTCCTTCCTGGGGTATTTAACACGGGTGGCTTTGTGAATGGGTGATGGCCCCGTGAGGTGGCCTGAAGACAGCAGAGGAAAGGTGGAAGTCAGGGCCTGGCTGAATCAACCCTCTCACGAGCCCATGGAATCATGGCCTGTCGGAGCAGCAAGGCCTCTTGCCTCCTCCCTTTATACAAATGGGGAAACTGAGTCAGAATGTGAGGTTCCCAGGCCAGCGTTTGTTTTTTTTTTTCCCCCTGCCATAACCATTTTTCTCCTGGTGAGCAGGACTGGGAAGGTAGGACAAGCCTCCAGAGGGATCTGAGTTGGTTGGAAATAGGGAGCCTTTTAGGGCTGCAGAGCAGGGGAGGGAGCCTGTGGAAATAAAGGAGTAGTGTGTCATCTGGATTGGGGTGTGAGCCAAGGATCTGCTCGGCAAAGCATTTTCCAGGTAGCTGACCTCAGCCTAGGAGCCTGGATGAATTAAGAAATCAGGGGGGTGAGGCTGCCCCAGGGTGGGCCAGAGGAGCCATGTGGGAGGGGTGCCAGGCAACCCAAGGGGAGTCTGTCTGCTCACGGGTGGAACCGCCCGGGCTGTGTGTGGGATGTCATGGCCTTGGTTTCGGGTTGGAGAGGCCCTTTGCACCTGCCCAGTTTGCATTCTGGGCAGTGACTTGGCTGCCGCCGAGGAGAGAGCTGGCCGAGGCTGCAGGGAGACGCCAGGCCTGTGTTTTGAGCAGGAGCCAGGGCTGGATTCTGGAATAGACAACGGGCCCAGGCCCAGTCCCCGTTGGCCCCTGATCAATGAAAACTGTCATAGGGCCAGCACATTGCCGCTGCCGCCTGCGGGCCACTGAGATGGGTGGGGCCTCCCCGGGCAGCGGTGGGGGGGGGGTCCCCAGGGTCCCTGGCTCAGAGAACATCGATCAGCGCGTCCTGGCCCACCAAGGGTGGGTCCCACCCCCGCCCCACTGCTCCGTGATTCATAGCCCCATTCGTTCCCGCCTGACATCTCCCCCAGGATGGATCTGTCAACACACCGAGCAAACACAAGACCTGTGGAGTGGAGGCAGAGGAGGGTTAGCTGTTTACTTTTTTGGCTGCTGTTTTATGCGCTCTAGGCTCCGTGCCAGGTCTGCAGGGCCTTCGGTAATGAGCAAGAAATGTACGGTCCCTGTCCTTGATGAGTTTGTGGAGCCTCGCGGGGAGACTGCCATCCACAAGGAGTAGTCCTGCAGGGTACGAAGGACCACAGGGAGGCCGTCGGAGCTGGGGGGAGCACAGAGTAGCGGCCATGCTGAGTCTGGGGGGTCCTGAGCTGGCTTCTCCAGGAGGGAACATGACAGCCGTGCCAGGTGGCAGCTAGGAGAGAAGGGTGGGAATGGCTTAGGAATGGCTTAGGCAGAGGGCAGTGTTGGGGAGAGAAGGGGGCGGACAATGTGGAAGGCACCTACCGTGGGGGCGGGGGTTGGTGGGCGAGTCTGGTTGCAGGTGGGGCTACCAGTGGCCCATTGACCCATGACCATGCCACTCAACTCCTGTTGGCCTGGCCCAGCTCCTAATAGCGGCCTCTTCCATTCTCAAAAGTGACCTGGTTTGGGCAGTAAAATTATACAGGCACCCCAGAATCTAGATACTAGTGTCCTCATTTTACCAATGAGGAAACTGAGGGTCACAGAGACTCGAGTCAGTTAGGCCAGGCCCTGGAAAGAGGATGGGAATGGACCTGGGATGGGAACCAGGCCTGTCTGACTTGAAAGCTCAGGCTTTCCCATAATCCCGCACCACCTTCCCTAGTAAAGTGTAAAGTCAGAGACAGATATAACTTGACTATTCCCTGAGCATGACTCTGCACAGCATTGTACCAGGGTTGCATAGGGTCAGGGGAGGCTGGATTGAACAGCTCTGGTTCAGTGGCCCATGACAGAAAATACGCTCAAACTGGTCTAAGTAAAAAGGAGTGACTTATTGGTTTGTGTCGTTGAAAAGTCTAGGGGAAGGGCTGGCTTCAGGCATAGTTTGATCCAGGCACTCAGTGTTATTGGGACCTGTTTTCTATTGTTTCAACTCTTGCAACTGTTTTCCTTCATGTTGCCTTTTTTCTTTGAAAGAGTCTCCCTGTAAAGAGGTACAATGTTTTCTTCATTGTCACATTTCACTAATGTCCACAGAAAAAGAGCAGATATCCTGGTATTGAATCTCTTTGACCCAAGCTTGGGTCATGTGCCCAGCCTTGACCAATTCCTATGGCCAGGGATGTACAAAGTTCTCATTGGTCAGGCCTGGATCGTGTACCCATCCTTGTGATGAGGGGGAGAGATCAGCCCTGTCTATGCCTTATGGATGAAAGCGGTGGGGGGCTAGCATTTCTAGATACTATACAGGACATCCAGTTTTACTTATGTAAATAACATTTTTTTATATAAGTATATCCCAAATACCACATGGGACATACTTATATTAAACAATGACTGACTCTAAGATTCAAGTTTAATTGAGTGGCCTGTGTTTTTATTTGTGATGTGTGGCCAGCCTGTGGACGGGTGGCTCTCTAGGGAAAAATCAAAGTGTTACAAGAAGAAGGAGGAATGGATGCTGGGAGGTGGGGAGTTGTTTGTCCAAATCACAGAAGGTGCCCACTACAGAGGCAAAGAGAGGGATAAAAAGCTTTCCTTCAGCCTTGGATTCCTCCTGAAGTCAGCCCTGAGAACTATGGATATTCAGAGAAGGAAGTCCCTGAAGGAGGAGGTGGCTCAGGAATTCTCTGTACTTGAACTAGGCCCCAGCGATGGGGAGAGGCATATGTTGAAATGGAGGTGGGGTGAGTGGTGGGTGGGAGAAAATGCCCATTTCTCTCTGCCCGTTGGCCTGAGCCCTGGTACAGGGCTCCCAGCCCATCACCTTTCAGGACTGGCCTTGGGGTGACCCATACCTTTGTCTGAGACTAACCAGCTTGCTGGTCCCCTGTCTGCTCCAAGTGAATTTACCAGATGTGTCGGATTCCTCCAACGAAGCGGGTAGTTCAGTGGCAAGCCATCAGGTGTACCATAGAAGCAGAGCCTGAAACATGGGTCATGCGCAAGTTATCATGAAGAACGAGCTCCAGGGCGGACTGGGAAGGAAGGGAGGGAGCTGCTGCAGGAAGCTCTGGAGCATGACTTCTGCTTCAGAGTTGGTCCCCACTGGAGGTGAGGAAGCTGGGCTCAGGGCCAGCTGGCCGAGGGCCAGAGACGCTTCACAGGTGTGGGCTGCTGGTGGGGAGAGCTTACTGAAGGTGGGGGTGGGGGCCACATAGAAATGGCAGGGGATCCAAGTGGGGGCCATCAGCAAAGGGCCTAGAGAAGTCGGGGAAACCTGCATGTTTGTGAACGTGAGTGGCCCCTTGGGCAGATCGTCTGTAAGATCTGAGAAACCCCACAGTGAAGAACCTGGGATCACCTCCAAACTGCACAGCCCACAGCATCCTGCTTATAGGGACATGAGTCTGAAAGCCAGAGCTTGCTGACCCGGGGCCCCTGCCCCCTGGATTCTGGTGGAGTTGAGGGGCTCTTGTCTTTATTGCTAGCCTCTGTGGGGACTGATTTTGGCCAGCTCTGGCTGCCGGCTTTGACTGTTCTGGATTCTGACTGTGGCTGTCCCACTCTTTGGCTTTGTGACTTTGAGCAAAGGGCAGTCTCCTTTTGGGGCCTCAGTTTCCCCATCTGTTCTCTGAGAGGGTCTTACCCTGGAGTTCGCAGAACTTTTTTTTGTGTGGTGTTATTCCGGGGGGACCTTCTCAGGGGAGTCTGGACCTTTCCTCAGGTGAGAAGCTCTGCTGGTCTGGCCCTGACGCCCGTGGTCTGAAGGACTGCACGTGCACGTCTGTGTGTTTCTTCCTTGACATCCAGAAACACACCAGGGTTCGTGGCTCAGGAGCCTCTGGCCTTCTCCTCGAGGGGTATCGGTCCCTCCCACCTGCACTGTGTGCTCCTGCTTCCCCATCCAGAACCTCTGTCTCCTCATGTAAGAGGGGGTGAGGGCTCCTTGACCTCTTAGGGTTGTGGGTGAGTCCGACAACCCAGGGGCTGCTGTGGGACACCTTGTGGGACAAGGTGTCACGGGTGCAGGCCCTGCTGTGAGTGCCTTATTGCCCCGGGACTCAAGGGCATCCTCTGATTTGGATGCTGGCCACACAGCTACTCCTTGGCCTGGGGGACCACTGTGGCAACAGTGGACCGCTTTGGTGACCTGTGGCGTGGGCGTGGGCGTGGGCAGCCGCCTTTCATATTCCTACACCCCCTCTCTAAACAAACAAACAAACAAAAACCCCCAAAGGTTTTAGCTTGCCTGAGAATGGAAAGAGTAGAATTTGCGAGGTCTGGAGAGAAAGCTGCCACCCTCCCCCGCTCCCAGTGAGAGCCCCGGTTCACGTGCTCAGCTGGCCTCATGCCATTTCTGGAATCAAAGCCTGTCTGCATTACATGACCACAAAGAAGGTCTTGCCAGCGCCGCCCCACCCCCCAGCAGCCTGACCCCACCCACCTTCCTCTGCACCCACAGCCGAGTGCAATGGGGAGCAGGTGGGTTCCTGGTGGGTTCTCTTCATCGGCTATGTGCATGGCGTGGGAGGGAGCAGTGGGGTCTGGGGTACAGAGAGACCCCTTGCCCCCCATCCCTCCCAGGTGGGATCCCCAAACCACCCCATTTCACTTGGAAGTGGCAGACCACACCCCCTGCTAAGCCCAGGACCCTTCTAGCCGACTTCTGTGGGCGAGTCCTTCTCAAACAATGTGGCCTGTTGCCTCGTGTTTTAACGTGTTTTCTTCCAAATGCTTCACTGCGATTTCTGGTGGTCAAAGCAATTGTGCAGGTTCCCGGCAAGCCATCTGACAGCCTCAACCCCAGCCTCCAGGCACCACCTCTGGGAGTCCAGATCGGCCTTTCTGACCATGGCACATGGAAACACGTGTCGATAATTTTAGCGGATGCCATCGCTCCTCTCTGCACTTTGGTGACTGCTTTTCTCTTGGAAGAAAATGCGGGGAATGTTTTTCTGAGTCGGTAAATTTAGTCAGAGCCGCATTTAGTCGTGGAACACACATCCGTTGAGCGCGTCCTCTGTCAGGCAGTATGTGGTATGTCAGATGGTGGTGAATGCCCCAGAGGCAACTGAGGCAGAGAAGGGGTGAAGGGGAGAGCACTGCAGTTTAAATAGAGGGTTTGGAAGGCCTCATCCAGGGGACGAGGTGGAATGGCATGTACACAGGCCCTGAGGTAGGAATGTGTTTGCAGCTGGGAGGAGAGTGGGAGGTGAGGGAGGCCAAGGCATAGTGCATGCAGGGGAGTAACAGCAGGCCGGTAGACGATGGGGCAGACAGGCCAGGTGGGGCTTGGTGGGGCACTTGTAGGACTTTGGAGAATGACTGAGGGGGGTACAATGGTGGCCGTCACCCAGTGAGAGAGGATGACCTCTCTGCATGGCCTGGAGTGCACCATGGGTGTGGGGGAGGTGAGGGTGTGCTGGGTTCCAGGTACATTTTGGAAGTAGAGCCAACAGGATATAGTGGGAATTTGTTGGAAGGGTTGGAAGGGCAGTGGCAGACCAACTCCCGGGTTGCTGGCCTGAGGAACAGGACGAGGGGAGTGGTCCTGGTCGGGTGCAAGGAGGCAATCTGGGAGGAAGGGTTTGGGGCAGTCGGGAGTCATGTTGGAGACGTGAAGTCGCAGAGGCCCGTTGAGCAGCTTCGTGCACATGGCCGGTGGGCGGGGAGCCGCAGCCGTCTCTTTAATGGAACAGTGCTTTAGGAAGCCTCGTATCTTTTGAGTACAAAAGCATCGCATGTTCTTGGTTAAAAAAGACTGAGAGAAAGAGAGAGAAGGGAGGGGAGGAGAGATAGCACAAATCCAGATTGTCCGGAAAGCTGGCGGCTGCAGGGGGCAGCTCCCCACTGCCCATTCCTGCTCCCCCAAGGGAGCCTCTATTATTGATGGGTAGCATGTGCTTCCAGAAACGTTCTTTTATTTATGAGCCCAGTGGGATTGGGCTCTAGGCTGTCCTCACCTGCTGTCCCCACTGCCCGTGCCTGGGAGCCCGGGAGTCTCCGTTCCCGAGCAGTGCTGCTAACCCTTCTGTTCTTCCCTGTCCGCCTTCTTATGGGACCCTCCAGGCATGCCTGTGTCACGGGCCCATTTCATGGGTGTGGACACTGAGCCTTACAGCTGTGGATCTGGTGGCACAGAAACAGCTAAGATTCCGAATGCACGGAGTCCTCTGGAGTTTGGATGTCCCGCTCTTGATGCTGTGAGGTGGGGATGCTGGGAGTCGGTGGTCACACTGCTGGGGAGCAGGGGACCAGACTTCACCAGCAGGCAGTCAGCAGTTGGGGGTGGAGGGGGCTGGGGAGAAGTCCTAGGAGCTGGGCTGTGGGGCAGGGGAAGGAGGCCAGGACAGAGGGAGGTCTGGCACGGACGGGCATCAGAGGGCCAGGAAGATGACTTTTGCAAGTGCTTTAGGGCCAGATGGGGTGGACTGAGTATGTGCGCGCACGCGCGTGTGTGTGTGTGTGTGTGTGTGTGTGTGTCTAGCAGGAGGGTCCCAGAGTGTGACCCAAACCACTGTTCTCTTGTTCTCTGATGAAAATGAAGTGTCCTTAGATGTATAAAATGAGACGACCTCATTCCCTCCATTTATTTAAGTGAGGACACGCCGGGAGCCCAAGTCCCTTACTCCCAAGGCTGAGGGAGAGACATCATGCTTCCCCGGGTCCCCAGGCCGTGCCCGGCCCCCAACTGTTGTGCCAGCTTCGACCCGGGGCAGGGTGCTCAGGCTCTCCCTGTGACAAGGTGGCCCCGGGTCTCTGCACCATTCTCTGGTAGACAGATGACAGCGGTGTGAGGCATGAGCAGCCTGGCTCCCGGCCACCCCGCTCGGCAGGGCACACCCGCGGGACCCTGGCAGCAGACCCATAGCCTGTCCCCGGGCCAGGAGCTGCTGGCAGAGGCTGCCTCAGCTGCACGGGGATCAGAGGCACACCCGGCCCCTTTGGCCGCTCCTGTTCTCCCGCACTTGGCTGTGTGGCCCCGCAGGCCTGCGGCGTGGCAGGTCAGTGGCGTGGCGGGTCCGTGGTGTAGTGGGATTGGTGGTGTTGCTGGCCAGGTGTGGGGTAGGGGGCAGGCGAGAGGGCAGAGCGGGGGAAGCACTGAGGGCTGGCAGCCGGCTAGGGTCCTCCTGGGTCTGTCTTTGATCAGCTGTGAGGCATCCCTGAAGGTGGGGTGGGGGGGTAGGTGAAAAGAGGCACAGACAGGGAAATCATTGGTACTAGGTCTCACAGTATGAAGCAGAGGATCCAGGGCTCGGGTTTGAACCCTCAAGGGAGTCGCTTCACACCCCTAAGCCTCGGTTCCCCCCTGGCTACAGGGATGACAATGGCACCCCAGCTCACAGGCCGTTCGGAGCGCTGAGCTAGGCACCCACAACGTGCTGAACAGAGCACTTGGCCCATGCCAGCCGCTTGCAAAAGAAATGCTGGTAATTATTATCACTGAGTCCTTTATGTTCGTGACCTCAGTTCCTCCCACGCCCCAACAAGCCCATCGGATCCTGGTTTCCACTGTAGAAACTCCTTTGAACTGCCATCTAGTAGGAAAATTCCCATCACGCCAGCAGAGAAGCCCTAAGGCCCCACGTCCCGCCCAGCCCTGGACAGCCTGCCCCGCATCGGTTCATCTCCTGAGAGCGCTCAAGTCCTGAAGCCTGGAGATTAAGGCAGGTTCTGGATGATGCCCAACTTTGCTGTTTCCTCTTGGCATTAGCTGTTTTTCCTCCATGCCCAGGATTCCTGTTCCCAAAGAACAAGCCCTGGAGGAGGGCCTGTGAACAGATAGGGGAGGGACGGGGGGGGAGTGTCCACTCGGGCTGGCCGCCTACCTGGGGTCTCCCTCCTTCCTTCCCCCACCCCTTCCCACCTGTCCCATTGTTCAGGGTTGGGGAGGGGGCAGAGGACTTCAGCTCCCCGCCCTTTAAACCTTGTCATTCCCATAGTGTGATCTGCATTCTGAGGAGGGGATGGGGCTCGAGGTAAGTGGTGGACAGCTTGTACTTTAATGGTTCCGCATTTGTTTAATATGAAATATATTTTCGAGAGCCCCAGCGGTAACTAGGACATCACACCCACGATTTCACTGATCTTATCGGTGAGACTAGGTTTCAAAATGAGAGAAAAAGAGAAAGAGAGCCAATCTAAAGAGAAATGGGAATTACTCACAGGAGCCCAGGTGAGACCTAGTTCTGGGGGGTAGCTGGGACGACGGCATGTGGATGCCGGCAGCTTGTTGGGGGACAACAGACCAGGAAGTGGACTCTGCTGGCCCATTACTGCCTCTGGCTGGCTGTGTCTCCAGGACTGGGCAGAGCCATCTTGGGGGTCATTTGCACTCTGTAAGGTAGAGGGCCTGAGGGTCAGAGGAAGGGAGTGTGGTGGCCCTGGAGTCAGACCCCAGGGTTGGAAGCCCTTCCTACTAGGCAATGCCACCCACTCCCTGCCCACTCTCCACCTTCCTGAGAAGCATTCCCTCAAGTCCAGGAAGCCAGCTTAGCCTAGAGCCCCGAGATGTGGGGGGCAGACGCTGGGATGTGCCGATGGGAGTAGAGGGATTACATCTTGAGCAGATAAAAACAGTCAGGGAGAAATCCAAGGAATTTTAATTACTGCCGCACATCTTTGGAGTTCGAAGGCCCGGTCCCTGTAGGCCAGACACGCAGGCCAGCTCTGCACCCTGAAACCCTCAGAGCCGCCTTCCCCTCTTCTGCTCAGCCCACCCCGCTTCTCCACCTGTGCAGGGGCCCACAGCTCAGCTGGTGGCGGCAGCCTCCTCCGTCTGGCTTCCAAGCTTGCCTGGACTCTTGGGCTGCAGTTTCAGGGGACTGTGACTTGGTTCTGCAGGTTCTGCGGGCCAGAGTGGGGGGCGGGTCACAGCTTTTGGTTGCAAGTGGGAGAAGGCCAGCCCGCATTGCTGTAAGCGAGGAAGGCAGGTGAGAGCGGGTCTGGCCCCAGGGCTCATCCGACAGATCTGTTGAGAGTTGAGTATAGATCAGGCCCCGCTCTAGAGCATCACGGACCCAGTTCCCTGAACCTGGGGAGCTGGCTTCTAGAAACGAGCTGACCTACGGTCTTGAATGATGGCACTGTCCCGGGCACCGGCCTGTGGCTGTCCCTTTGTGAACTCTCACCTGGGGTGCACCGTCTCAAGCAGCTGGAGGTGACCTTGGACACAGCCTTGGCACCAGAGAAGACTTATTTCCCACCAGTTCCTGTGAGAAGGATCTGGGGAGAGGACTCCAGTTTGCTGAGCTGGGGTACAGGTGCTGGACAGGGAGAACCTGTGGCCCTCACTGGGGGCTGCATGGCCCTGGGGGACTGCGGTGTCCTCGGAGGGTGTCACTTGCTTGAGAAGAGGTGCCATTTCTTTCTGGCAGCAGCCTCAAGGTCTGGCTTCTGCTGACATCTGGGAGTCCCCAGGGAGGAGGGAACCCCCCAGCCCCTCCTGGCCTGTCACTGGAGCTCAGGGCCCCCAGGAGCCTCCCCTTCCCCAGCCCTTTGTCAGTGGTTATCTCTCAGCCCTGCCTTTGCACGTTGCATGGGTGGGGAAAGAAGGGTTAATTCCCTGCCTTTATGACCTGCCATGCTCGTGGGCAGAGGGGCTCACTGGGACTGAAGTAACAGAGGTCCACGGATTAAGGTGCACAGTGGAGATGGGGACATTGGGGCCCAGAAAGTGGACGGCCCCAGCATTTTTCTCGGTCTTTAATTCCTGCTGGGTCAGGAGGCTGTAGCCCCTGAAAACGTCTTCTCAAGGGGACCACAAGTATCATCCTGGCCCAGTGCCCCCATGCTAGAGATAAGGAGCCCAGGGCCTGGGTGGTTCTAACTCTGCTCTACCACTTTCTCTCCTTAAGTGACCTGGGGCCAGTCTCTTACTCCGCTGAGCCTCAGATCCCTCCTGTCAAGGGGCTTATTGTGTGGTGTTTTATGAAACCAGAGTCAGTGACCCAAGTGACCCAGGAATGTACTAGAACCCTTCTGAGAACGTTGACGTTTCTCACTCCATCCCCATCTCTCGTGCCTTCTCTCCCTGGCGGTAACCACGGGGATGCCTGTAATTTGGGTGCCCTCGTGGTACGTGTGTGTCTGGTGTTTTCTTAGACATTTGAGTCACATTCTACTTCGTGTGTCCCCCATGTGGCGTGGCTCTCCGCATGCCGGAATTTACGGACCTGCCCGTGTCTTCCGAACCACATGTGGCGTTCGTGGTGTGGTTCTGGCATGGTTTCCAGCATGTCTTAGATTCTTGGTGAACTTGAGCAGGCCTCCCTGCTGCTCCCATGAGAACATTGTCCTGAGGGGTGGGGGCGGGGGGACGCTAAGGTTTTTGTGGGAATAAAATGAGAGAACATTCCAAGTGTGTGGCAGAAGTAGGGTGCTCTGAAAGGTGCAGAGAAGCCCACACTTAGTGTTTCCCACTACGTGTGTTTTGTCTGCATTTTCTCACTGACCCTTGACATCTAAATCGCCTTGTTCCAGAAGAGCAGAACAGGGCCCAGAGTGGTTCACCAAGGCGTCTGCTGTCACTCGCTGCTGAGGCCAGCTGGCGCCCTGACTCCCGGGTCCAGCCGGGTTCTGGGAATGGAGCATCTCTGCCCTGGAGGGCCAGAGCCTGCTCCCGGCGAGGCCTGCCCACAGCGGCGCCGGACCCCCAGGCACGCCCGGCTGGCCTGCCTCTGCACCGCGCGTCGGGAGGACGGAGCTCGCCAGGAATTTCCTGGGGCAGCTCCAGGCCAGACTGCTCGGGTGGAAGGGTTACAGGGTGGCTGGGTTGTGTCCCCACCCTTCTCTTCCCCAGCACGGTCCAGTCCCGTACCTTCTTGGGATCTAGAAGTTGTGCTATGTTCTATGGGCACCAGGAGTTCGCTTTGAAACCCCATGGCACCAACATCTGTTAGCTCTTAGAGAACAGAAACATTGACAAAGAGCTGCTGGGCAGGCGGTGGGGGAAAGATATTAAGCTCAGGAGTAGGAGTCTCAAAGACAAAGAGGAAAAACCCCAACCGAACTCCAGCCGGCTCCCAAGCCCTGCTTTGATGTGGTTTCCCGTCCCCGGAGGCCTTATAAGGCCTTATGCCTGCAATTCCGGGCTCTGGGTTGGTGCTGGCTGCACACTCAGCACCCGGAGGGGCTGGCCTCTCTTCCTGGGGCCCAGCGTAGGGCAGGGGAACTGCAGTGCTGGGACATGGGAGGGAGGTGGGGAGGAAGGGAGGCCTGGGCCCTGTGGCCTGAGAGCCACGGAGCCTGGCCACTGGGCAGGGGCAGCCTGGCATCAGGCTGGGTGCAGCAGGAAGTCTGGAGATCTAGGAAGGCCTTTGATAACAACTTAGAGCCTAGTCTGAGGCCAACTGTCCTGAAGGCTAGAGGAGGAGGGGCGGGGACCAGGGGCCGGAGTGATGGCTGAGAAAAGGAACAGTGAAGGGAAGTTACTCACCCCACGCCCCATACTTGGGTTTCCTACAAGGCAGTGGGGGAACCAGGCATCTGCCTCCCGGCCCTGCTCTGCCACTTACTAGCTGTGTGACCTTAGGCGAGTCATTTAACCTCCCTGTGCCTCTGTTTGCTCATCTGCAAAGTGGGGATAATAATGGTACCACTGCAAAGGATTGCCATGAGGATTAAACACGAAGCATTAAAGAGTGTGCTGGATGGGAGAGAGTTTCTCAGGGTCTTTAAGGGCTTCTTGGGGCTAATGAGTCTTTGAGATTCTCTGAGCAATGTTCTGGTAGCTATTCGACAATTGGGGTAGGAGAAGAAATAGACAATAACCACCGGTCTACGGAGCCCCAGTCATGGTATCAGGTGTCACTTTAAGCACTTTCCTAGGCAATGACTTACTTAACCCGCACACCCGCCCTGAGACATCACAAGCGCTGTGGTCTCTGTACAAATGGGAGGCTGAGAACATTTCTTCACCCGCATGCATCAGCTTGCATGAAGCCGAGCTGGGACTTGAACTGAGGTCTGCCTCCTTCTGCAGTGGGGCTCCATGTGGGGCTCGTGGCTGTCACGAGCCTTCCTGCAGGATGGTCCCGAGGGCCTGGCCCCACACCTTGTTTGCAGGTCCCCTGTCCCTGGCCAGGGCTCTGCTGAATCCCCAGCCTCGTGAGGAGGAGCTGTGGGTCTTTGAGTCCTGCAGCAGCAGCAGGAGGCCGGGCCCTCGCCCACGGAGGTGCAGCCCGGGCTGTTCTCCTTTCATGTCTATAAGTGTGGTCCCTGGTCCCCGGCAAGTGCCAGGACTCTTGGCTGCGTCTGTCCCCAGGACCACAGAAGCCCTGATTCCACTGTCCAAGCTCAGGCCAGGCGTCTGAGAAAAC
Organism: Meles meles; assembly: GCF_922984935.1. Classification (NCBI taxonomy): domain Eukaryota; kingdom Metazoa; phylum Chordata; class Mammalia; order Carnivora; family Mustelidae; genus Meles; species Meles meles. The sequence goes on along the minus strand of NC_060084.1, from coordinate 32,425,901 downwards.
TGGCTCAAATCTTCGCTCTGCTGAGGATCCAGAGTGGGTCACCCAGCCTCGTGGAGCCTCCTCCTTGCCCAAATACAGGGCTTTTGGGAACATTGTTCCCTGGAGGTTCTTGGAAGGATTCCCTTGGTCAGTGCCTCATGCACCAAGAGTGCTTGATAAATGAGGCGAGTGGCTCTCAGTCCCATTATCTCCTGTGTCCTCTGTCCCTTTAGGACTGACGACTCTTTGTAGAAAAAAATAAAGGGTAACAATTATAACTCTCACTTTACGAACTGCAGATCATTTTTATGAGCATTTATTCCCGGAGAGATGGACAGCGCGGGGCAATGGTGAAGACTGAGGGAGATAATAAATTTACTTACAAGCGCCCCGCACAGTGCCTGGCACTGAGGAGATGCCTGATAAGGTCCGCTGCCCTGTCGTTGCTGTGGTTTATCATTGGCCCATTTTACAGAGAGATAGACTGAGGTTCCTAGAAAGCAGTGGCTGGCCCCACGTCCAAGGGTGAGGGAGGCCATGGAACCAGGATGTGCTCCTGTGTCTGGCTCAACACCGCGTTGCCTCTGGCTTAGTGATTCAAAGCTTGAGGACCGCAGACAAGGCACTCCCGGGATCATCTGGCTTAGCAGATGAAATGAAAAATTTTTTTAAAGATTTGCTTTATTTATTTATTTTTAAAAGATTTTATTTATTTATTTGACAGAGAGAGACACGGCAGGGGGGACACAAGCAGGGGGAGTGGGAAAGGGAGAAGCAGGTTTCCTGCTAAGCAGGGAGCCCGATGAGCCCCATGCGGGACTCGATCCCAGGACTCTGGAATCATGACCTGAGCCGAAGACAGATGCTTAATGACTGAGCCACCCAGGCCCCTGTAAGACTTATTTTAGAGAAAGAGAGAGAGCACATGCGTGCGCTCAAGCAAGTGGTGGGAAGGGCAGGGGGAGCATCTCAAGCAGACTCCCCCCTGAGCACAAGAGCTCCATGTCGAGACTCAATCTCACCACCCAGGAGATCACAACCTGAGCCAAAACCAAGAGTTGGACGCTCAACCGGACTGCCCCACCCAGGCATCCCAGAGGAGATGGATTTTTGTCAGTGGATCCTGGTGCTGAGGAGCTTTTACGGTTCTACAGAGCAGGGTAGGGTTTAGCCCGAAGAGACCAACCCCCGAACTTGCCAGAAATCTGCTTTCCTACACAGAGACATGCCTTTACTGTGTCAGGGATGTTGGTCCTCCCCGCAGACAGTCCTCAGAATGTGTGATACACACCGCGAGGCATCGTTACCGGGGTTCCAGACGGCTGCTTTGTTGGGGATGGCGTTGGAGTCTCTAAACACCTCCAAGCGTGTCGGTAGGAAGATGCGCGCGCTCGCGAAGGGGGTGCCTGACAGGTTCTGCCTGCCTCACTGGGAGTGATTAGGGTGGCGGGCCGAGGTCAGCGCCGAGTCCCCGCTTTCCAGAAGACCTCAGCGTGATCCCCTTGAAGCCAGTCGCCTGGGAGGGAGTGCTGCCTGCCAGCCTGTCTGGGGGAGGCGGCATCCGTCTTCCTCTGGCATGAAAGATGGGCTCTAATTGGCTGCTGGAGTGTCCCAGCCATCTAATGATGCCGCCCCAGCGCGTGCCTTCCCTGTCACCCGCTCCCAGCTTCCCTGTCAACTCTGGAGCCGTTAACAAAAACAGCCAGTTTACAAGCCCAGGAAGTGTTCGGTGATTATGATAATTGGCAGAGGAGGGGGGAGAAGCCGCCTGGCCTCCAGGAATCAAGGAGCCTGGTTTTGAAGTCAGTGGGACGTCAGGGGTCTGAATGAATGACCACATTTTCACAACCTGCCAGAGGGGGGAGGTGATTTGGAAGAAGAGGTAGAATGAAGAACACCAGCCCAAATCCATAAAACGTTAGCTGTTGATCCTTTTAAAACAAAACAAAACAAAACAAGAGACTTCTCTCCAGCTGTGTCCAGCTGATAAGATCTGCTCTACCAAGCTTGATTCTGGTTTCTTTCATCAAGATAAGCACTGGTATTTCTGTTAAGTATCTGAGCTTGGATTTTTCAAAGAAAAGGTGCATTCTCTTTTTCTTTCTCTTTGCACTTTTTTTTTTTTTTCCCAAAAAGAGAGGTTGGTGACAGCTGCTGAGTTTGGGTTTTGTTTTTTTTTTTTTTTTGCTTGTCATTTTGTTTTTCCGAGAAGCACTGCCAAGAGCGTTGTTGTGGCATCAAAGGAGATAAGGCAGAGTAATCCTCCCAAACTTTGTCTCTCTGCCGGAAGAGGAGCCTTTCCCAAAGTGGGTTCCTCAGAATACAAATCCCACGTGACACTTTTTGAGACACAAAACTCCGTGGTCTCAGTAGGTTTGAGGAATGCAGTAGAAGTTAACCGCGTGGATATTCAGTGTTCGTTACCATAGTAAACACTTCAGTAAGGGATCGTATCTGACATGAAAACAATCTTTTTTTTTGATCACAGAACTCTTATTGGCAGAATCCCAATAATGCAGAAGACGGTCTGACAAGCGCTGATCTTGCTTCTTCCATATCTAGGGTCCTCCTGCAGGGTTAGGGCAAGATAGGTAGCCCCTTTGTGGACATTCCAGAAACTTCACAGCCCGTGGGCTAACCAGACTCCCCGTGTCAACCTGACAACGCCTGAGTGGCAGCCTGACCAGGCTGGTTGGGAGCGACTCGGCCACTGGGCGTCCTGAACTCACATGTGGGGCACAGGGCAAGGCAGTGTGAGATCAGGGTAGGTTCTAGAAGGTGTGTGCCCGGGGAGAGGTGGCAGGCATGTCCAAAAATCACTCAGGAGGCTGAGCATGCAGTTTGCTGAATGTGATGCTGGAGAGTCAGGGGAGTAATGTTAGGGGCAATAGAGACCGACTCCCATGCACACCAGGCCCTTTTTTTTTTTTTTTTTTCAGATTTTATTTACTTATTTGAGAGAGTGTGTTTGTGTAAGTGAGCACAAGTTGGGAGTAGAGGGAGAAGGAGAAGCAGACTGCCCACTGATCAGAGAGCCCAAGGCGGGACTCGATCCCAGGATCCCGAGGTTGTGACCTGAGCGGAAGGCAGACACCCAACTGACTGAGCCACCCAGGTGCCCCCACACCAGGCCCTCTTGGCAAACCCATGGAGACAGCCTGCCTGGGACCTCCCTCTGCTGGGGGAAGGAGTCACACTGAGATCCCTTCCTGGGGCCCACAGAGGAGGCTTATTGGTCCTGAGTCCAGCAAAGTTGACTCTGAGGGGTAGAGGAAGAACTTTTCTCATCTTGTCTCTGTCTTTTTGGTGGAACTTCCTTTCTGAGAGAGAAGCGTGCAGTATCATAGTGACCTGTAGGCTGAGAAAAGCTACTTCTTACAAAGCATGGTGACAATCCACTTTCCATGCAAGAGGATCCACCAGAGTTGACCTAAATTCCCATCAGAAGAATCAGGGCAGGACCCCTGCTTCCTTGTGACCAGCCAGGCACACGTTCGGGGACACCATCCCAATACTGGGCTCCTCCTTGACTCCGTCGATACTTACTTAACGTCCCTGCTTTGTCTTCCTCTAGGAGCTCGTGGGTGACGTTTTCAGAGAAACGCTCAGTGAGGAGGAAGAGGAAGACTTTCGGCTAGAAGGTACTGAAGTCCATCACTCTCTTCCCAGGGCACAGTGAGATGTGCAAGGGGCCAGCTAGTCTACTGCATGCCCTGGGCACCCTCTGGAAAATCTGCAGACCAGGGGGAGGACGGGACCCCAACTGTCAGTGTGGATGGTAGGGTGACAAGCGAGAAGGGAGTGTGGCCTTCATGGGTCTGAGCCCAGAGTAGAGCCAGGCTCCTGAGGCTCACGTCCTGGCCCCACACTGTATTGGCCAGGGAACCTTGGATACGTTGTTTTAGCTCAGCTTTCCCACTGCGGGGAGTGACCATAATGTAAGCACTACGTAAAGTAGCCGTCCTATTTCCCCGATTCTCAGTTCTCATCACTCACTTGGATTACAAGCTTGCCTACCAACAGCCCCCCACCGCCCCCTCCCCTCTCACGTCTGTAGCTCTTGCTCCTACCTTTGTTCGAGGAGAGGCCTCTGTTGTAGAAAGACGAGGATCCCGGAGCAGGGGGCCGGCCGGCCACAGGCGCCCTCACTTGACTTCGGGCAGGGCGCACCACCTTCCTAGACGAGCCTTGGTTTCCACATTTAGAGAGTGGGAATGAGAGCCTTCTCCCTGCTTGACTCCCTGCGCTGGTACGAAGCACAGACGGCAGCATTTGCTAAGTGGGATGGCGTTTCCATGTTATACTCAGGGAAGAGCATCACTGAACTGGGGAGGCCTTAGGTTGGTAGGCGCCTCGCAGTGGAGGTGAGGACAGGCAGCTCGCAGGAGAGTGGCGGTGGGGGGTAGGGCAAGGGTCTTGGCGGGGAGGGGGATCTAGGCCTTGGGGCCCTCTACGGCCTTGAGAGGAGAGCAGACAGTGCCGAGAGTTTCTCGAGGGGAGCCTGGGCCAGGCCTGAGGACTGGCCGCGTGCAGCCTTCGAGCTGTCAGCCCCCGGCCATCTGCCCTCAAAGAGGACCCCCAGCTCATGTGCACGTTAGACTTTGAGAAGCAGAAGAAGGAGACTGTTTCAAGAGATTCATTCGGTTGCCCAGGACTCGGAGGCAGGCTGGGACTCAGGGATCTGTTGTACTTCGCTCAGATACGAGCACGTCCTGAATCACGGGTGTCCCGTGGATGGCAGACTTTGTGCGGGCTGCGGGCCATCCACCCGCAGCACTGGCGATGGCACTCAGAGCATCTGCTTTGCGTCTGTCATTCCCCTGGGCTCCGCCAAGCCTCCCCTCTCGTCTTTGGCTCCATAGAGAGATGCCAGGAGTTGGTGCTTTGAGATCTGGGGGGTCAGATAAAGTTGGGCAGGATATAAGCCCTGGCGGTTCAAGTGACCCCAGACATTGATTCCAGGTGCTTCGTTTCTCATTCCAGTTATGTGTTCATTTCCTGCTCATTCGAATAGTGACTCATTACCAAGTTCATTCTCTTGTTCATCCATCCCTCCACCTGCCCTGTCCATCCCCCGCTCGCTACCCATCCAATCAGCCACCCGTCCATCTGTCCCTTCATTCACCTATCCCTCACCCCTCACCGACCCACCACCCACCCACCCGCTGGCCATGCCCCACCCATCCATCCGTCCATGGATCTCCCTACTCTCCTGTCCCCCGACCCCCAGCGCAGCCGTTCTGAGTCATCCATACTCCCTCCTCTTCCTGAGCGTTCATCCCCCGTCATTCATCACTCCATCCATTCATCCACTGACCCATCCTCCAGTCATCGTCTGTCTGTCCCTCTTTTTTTTTTTTTTAATATTTTGTTTATTTGACAGAGAGAAATCACAACTAGGCAGAGAGGCAGGCAGAGAGAGAGGAGGAGGCAGGCTCCCTGTTGAGCAGAGAGCCCGATGCGGGGCTCGATCCCAGGACCCTGGGATCATGACCCGAGCTGAAGGCAGAGGCTTTAACCCACTGAGCCACTCAGGCGCCCCCTGTCTGTCCCTCTTATACTGAGCCCCTCATTACTGCCCCAAACGAGGCACTTCTCTATCATGGCTCCGTTTACAACCGTGTCATTGACTTCAAATGAGATGTCTTTCCCTGCGAACAGATGCAGAATGGCCTACCCGCAGAGTCTACTTCCCTCTGGAGGGGAGGGTTACTCTGTTCGCTGCCTGCATTCAGAGCGTGGGTCCTGTTGTAATGACGTAGAAGGAATGCTGGCCTGAGGAGCACCTAGACCGGGCTCCCTCAGCTCTGGTCACAGCCCGCTATGGATTGCGGCCAGGTCCCCCCAGCTCTGGGCCTCCTCGCCTTCTGTTACATGATGAGTGGGGATGTGGAGCTGGGCTTTGTGGGTGTGCAGAGGACGTGGGCTCCTGGCAGGGGGAGGGAAGCCCTGCGGTGGGGGGAGGGCAGCGCTTACAAACATTGGCCGATGGATGGGCGGCGAAGGTGGGGTGCCCGAGGTGTTCCAGCTCCTGCCGGGGAAATGGTGTCAGCTTGACGGCACTGGGTCTGACCCCATGGCCCACCAGCTGCATGCCAGGCTCAGAGGGCCTCCCAGGCACCTTGCTAGTCCCTGGTGATGTCCACGTGCCACCACTCAGGAAGGAGGGGATTGGGAGCCACTTTCTTGCCTCATTTTTCCCACTAGGGAGTCGGACTAAGTTGTTGGTGGTCTAGGTTTTTGGCTTCTTTCTTCAAACAACAGTTTACACCGAAGCAGAGAACATAAAACATCAGGCTGCGGAGAAATGCAATGTGTCCTGGCCGGTACGTTTTACGCAAAAAGGGGCACGAGACGATGCTCTGTGTTTCCTACGTGTGTGAGTGGAGACCACATGCATGTTACTGTGTGGCTGGAGGGCTTGACAGACAAAGATAGGAGCTCCTCTCAGACTTGGAAGGAGGAAAGAGCTCTCCAAGAGGACTGTAGTTAACGGGGATGAATGTTTTAACTTTCCCAAGAAGAATGAATTGAAAGACTCACGGCAGATTTAAAAAGTGAAAACGATGAGTAGATGAAGTGGGAAGAGAGAGGCTGCTCAGGTTTGCACCTGCCTGGCTCCAACACTCCTGGGAGGGATGTTGGGCCCATGACTGTGGTTCCGTAGTCACCCATGGCCACCGCCGTGGCCACGGAGAAGCATCCACCTGGCCTCGGGGCATGTCCCTCTGTGGTCCGGGCCTAGCGAGAGCACTCCGTATCCTGAATCTCTTCTTTGTCTTCCTGTTGGCCAAGTTCATTGCCTCTTGGCGGGCTGGAGGGCTGTTTAAGGGAGAAAAAAGGCCATCTGAGGCGTGAAGATAAAAAGAAGTCTTTTAGCCATCCCGGGAGAGGACGGCTTTAGCTCCTGCGTTGTTATGTAAAGCCGGCCCTAATCCAGCATCTTAACCGCCTTAACTGGCCAGCTGGGAGCTCGAGGGATGGCAGATTAAGTCTGGGCTTGGTGCGAGGGCTGCGGAGCTCCTTTTGAACTGTGGAGAGAACAAAGTAAACATCAAAAGTCCCAAGCTCGGAGAGCTGGCTGGGCGTGGCAGGGGCGGGACACGCGGTAGGCTTTGCAGGGGAGGAGGGGAGGGGGGACCCTCCCTCTGCTGACCCAGCAGGGGTCTGAGCACAGGGGAGGGCCACCCCACACTTCACTGGGTCCCCACCTGGCTTCCCTATCTCCTGGTTGGTTGGGCCTCACGACAGGTGGTGGCAGCCCGTGGCTTGTGGCCTGAGGTGCAAATTGTTGGGCAGGACCTCCTTACCCGGAATGCCCCCCACCCTGGAAGCGCTGTGCCTGGGGGTGTCCTCCCCACACTCGAGGCAGCTTTTGCTCTGTGCCCTTGGGCAGGGAAAGACCTATACATGGTCACAAGTCTCTCCTCTCTGGGTCCCCTCTCTCCCTTCCACTCAGGGATGTTCCCACCCCTCCCAGTGGCTTGATTCTGGTTTCTGGCCACAGACCCCCAACACCATGTCTGTTTCCTATCCTCCAACCTCCCCTTGGGGCTGGAAGCAGGTGCATTGCTGTCTGCCAGGCATCTCTAGAAAGCTGACTCCAGAGGGCTTGCAGGCCCTTCCCCCAGCCTGGGTTTGGCTTGACTGGGCCTCTGGGGGTCCTCACTTCCCCGGCCCTTGATGGATTCATTAGAATAGAGGGTCCTGCCAAGCAGGGTGGTGGTGTTGGGGGGCCCGGGGCACTGAGGGTCTGTGTAGCCCCCACTCTGAGCTCAGGACCCATCTGACTCTGCATGGGACCCGAAGTGTGTCTCACCACCACCGCCTCTGAATCTGCCAGAGGCACTTGCTACCTTTGTTCGGACTTCTGGGGGATTTGCAAGTCCGAACCCGGATGCGGCCTGGCTTAACCGCCACTCTCTGGGTGACTTTGGGTGAATCACTTCACGTCTCTGGTTTTCATTTTCCTTGTTGGGGGTCATCGGAGCCCTCGTGTGGGGTGTCCGTGAGGACGGCGAGGTGGTTTACGGGAGCGCGGAGAGGAGCCCGGTACGGAGTAAGTGCCCAGCGTACGGGAGCTGGCAGGAGTCTTGTTGTTCCACGGGTCCCTTCTTGAAGAGGAGCCAACTGGTGTTTATAATTATTTACTAGTCCAGATCAAAGAAGACCTATTTTCAAAGCTTCTCTAATCCTATTAGAACCTCTCCTTCCCCTCCCAGTGCGTGACACAGAGTCTGGCGTGCTTTATGTGCTGAGTACATACTCCCTGGAAGAATGAAGTCCACAGCCCCAAGTCACTGAAGTCAGGCCTCCTTCGGGTCCCCCAGGCAGGTCCCACGTACTCCCCCTCAGCCCCCATCCCTTTGTCCCGGCCCCCAGGTGTGATGTAGCCACCACTCATAGACCCGAGGAGCCCTCAGGAGGCCATCGGTCCTCCTCATTTGTAGCTGGAAAACCGAGGCCCAGAGAGGGGATGTGACCTGCCTAAGGTCACACAGCAGACTGAGAACAGAACTCGGGCCTCTAACTCCTCCTCCTTCGGGGAGAGTAGTCACTGAGCCCCTGCTGGCAGGGTGTCACACAAGGGATACGGGAGGGACAGTGCAGGTTTCTGGTAGTGACGCCCGGCCAAGAGGTAAAACCTGGTGAAGGGCAGAGGGCGGCATGTCCTCTCTGAGGAGGTGATGTGTTGGCTGAGATGCAGGCGCCGGGAAGATGCCAGCCATGGAGGGTGGGAAGGGAGAGCAGCCAGGAGGAACAAGCAAGCAGAATCCCAAGGGAGAAAGAACCTGGGGTTTAGGGCAGCACAAAAGGGAAGCCTATGCAGCAGAAGGGGACACTGGGGACAAAGGTGGGCCGGTCAGCCAGGGCGGGACCACGCGCCTGCTTGTAGGCTGCTCTTGAAGAGAAAGCGTTGGGTAATTGTAAGCCCTGCTTAACCGAGAACTTGTGACTTCTTGGAACCATGGGCCCTGCAGCGGGAGGAGGGAGGAGGCCATGGCAATGACCAGATTCCAGCCGTGTGGGCCAGGGTGATGGCATCGGTCTAGCGTGGGGGACATAGGGCTTGAGAGAAGTGGGTGGGCCTGGGGGTTGGTGTGGGAGACGGGAGGTGGGGTGAGGGGGTGGATGAGGGAAAGAAAGGGATCCTGGGCATCCCTCCCCCCTCCCCACCACCATGGACTCCTGGCTTAAGGACCAACGGCAAGGTGGGGGCCCCTTTGGAGGTGGCGGTTTGGGCCGGCTACAGTGAAGGCTGATCATCAGGAGCTGTGGGACATCCCAGGAGAGATGCCAAGTAGACAGACGGCTGGACACTGAGTCTGGAGGTCAGGGAGCAGCCGGGAGAGGGGAGACAGCGAGAGCCTAGGAGAGGGACTTCTAAGGACGTCTCCCCCGCAAAGTCCCGTCAATCACTGGGGCTGGCTGGTGGTTCCCTGGAAGTCGGAGAGGAGGAGGAGGTGACCAAGGAACAGCAAGGACCCCCCCCCCGCCCTCGCCCCCCAGTGGAGGGCAGGCAGCCCATGCCCTGCTGGCTGTGCGCTCTCAGTTCAGAGCCTGTCCTCCTGTGAGTGTCAGCGAGCCCGACTCCACTGGGCGGCGGCAGTCCCCCCAGCGGCCCGGGTGACAGCGGCTTCTCTCGAGTCTGTTTTTCATAAAAGCTCAGCTGGAACAGTGGAAATTCTGACTCGTGTCAGATACTGAGGAGGCTTTAGTAGTTTCAAGTAGCTCGGGGTTAGATTTTAAAAGTTGAATTTCATCACATGTTTTAACTTGGGCGGGGAGTAGAAGGGACATGGTATTTTTAGCCCAAAAAAGCTTTTTTCTCTTTCCTGCTCCCTCTCTGCCGGCGTTCCCCCCTCCCTCCCTGAACAGATGTTCCGTTTCAACCCGATTCAAACCTCAAAGCAGAGTGGCCATCAACCTTAGGCTCTGATGAGGGAAAAGGCCAGAATGCTATTTGTTGGGAAGGGTTTTTTTTTTTCTTTCTTTCTCTTTTTCCCCTCAGTCATAGCTGGTCCTTAAATAAGATCTCCCTACAGTAAAATGCAGCCTGGGAGGGAAGACCGTGGAGGAGGAAAACCCAGGCTGGCATGTCTGGAATCAGGAAGAGGTAGACACCCACCGGTAGAAAGTGCCAGAAACTACCTTGGGGAATCCTGCCGCAGTAGGTCAATTCCTCTTTGGGCAGTGGTGGTTTTTGTCCTATAAGCAGGGGCTCAGAGTTAAGTCGGGATTCTTGGGGTTCTTTGGACACTCAACTCAAATGTGCCAAAGCTTTGGCTGGCGATCTTGAAAAATCCTAGCGTAGATCTTGCCTAAAAAGGGCCAGCTGGATCCTGGAGCTCAAACCATGTCATCCACACACATATCCACTCCCTCCCTTCCTCTCTCACCTCTCCTTCTGCCCCTGTGTTTTGTCTCTCCCACTAAGGTGGCCAAGGGCAGCTACCCAACTCTGGGCACTCCCGTCGTCTGAGCTCAGCTGCGTCAGGTGGAGGATGGCCCCCAAGTCTCAGTACTTATTGCGAAAGTTTGCTTCTTGCCAGGTGGATCTAGGTTGTGTGGCCCCTGACCTTCATCCCGTTTGGGGGCTGTCTTTAAGAAAAGAATACATGGGTCTTTTATTTATTGATTGGTTTACACAGTTCTTTGATAACTCTGAACCAGATGACAGCTCCATCCGGTAAACCTAAATAAATATATCCCCAACTCAACCTTCCCTTAGCTCAATTACAGAAACGCCTGTTCACCCCGACACTGTGTGATGCATTAGGACGTTTGGGAGTCAGAATGGAAAGAGACGGTGGTTGTAACCAGTTGAGGTTCAAATACCTAATTTTGAAAGTATCTGAGAACCCAATGACTATGGGAACAGGTGGCCAGGGCCTGTGCAAGTGAGGGGCCCACGGGCTCTGCATCGCTGGCTTCAGGAGGCACCCTCTGGTACTGACGTAGGAGCTGCCCAAGTAGCTGTCAGGATGAAATTCATGGTGTTGGGTCTGGGTGCTGGGTGCATCCCCAAAGCCAGGGTGGGGTCAGCCCTCCATAAACCATGTGGATTGAGATGGGAGAGGGGTGGCCTGCCAGAGGAAACCCAAAATGCTCTTCTCAGAAAGGGGACAAGGGTGGCAGGACACGCAGGAGCAGGTGTCTACTATCGGATGATGGAGTGGAGAGACCAGGGGCTGGGAGTCAGGAAACGGGGATTTTCGTTCTGTTTCTACACTTTCCGGGTTCAAATCCTACTTGTGCTACTGACTATTGTCTCATTTTGATGATGATGGTGAGGAGGAGGATGTGGGCAGTGTTGATGCGCCTAGATATGGTGTGACAGGCACTATGCTGTCTCTTAGGGGCTACTTGAGGAAGATCAAATTAACAGAAAAATGATAATGTGGAGTAAGACAGACTCACTGAGCAGGGAACCCTACCCTAGCCCCTGGGTGCTTGCAGGCAGCTTCTTGGAAGTCTGAGGGCCTAAGTTGAGGACCCGAAGGGTAAGCAGGAGCTGGCGAGCTGGGATAAGTGTTCTTGGCAGGGATAGCAGCACGAGAGCACAGCTGGGTCAGAAACTAAAAAGTGGATCAGTGGAGAGATGGGGCCGAGAGACAGCAGCAGGCAGGTCAGTTTTAGCGGCAAATACATGGCTCGATCCGTTTTTTTTTTGTTTGTTTGTTTTTTAAGATTTTATTTATTTGTCAGAGAGAGAGAGCAAGCACACAAGCAGGCAAAGTGGCAGGCAGAGGCAGAGAGAGAAGCAGGCTCTCCGCTGAGCAAGGAGCCAGATGTGGGACTTGATCCCAGGACCCTGGGATCATGACCTGAGCAGAAGGCAGAGGCTCAACTGACTGAGCCACCCAGGCGTCCCTATCCATTTTTTTTTTAATGTTTTATTTATTTGAGAGAGAGAAATCACAACTAGGTAGAGAAAGAGGAAAAAGCAGGCTCCCCGCGGAGCAGAGAGCCCAATGCGGGGCTCGATCCCAGGACTCTGGGATCATGACCTGAGCCGAAGGCAGAGGCTTTAACCCACTGAGCCACCCAGGCGCCCCCCATTTTGTTTTTTAAGGTGACTTTCCTCTTTGGGAAGATACAAACAGGAACTTACCTGGCCTGGTCTTCCTAACAGGCTCTAATGGAATAAAGCACGTACCCTCTAACCTCACCAGCCCCCTGCTGTGCCTGTGAATGAACAGATTTGCACGTCTCTCGGACCCTCGCTCCTGCAAGAGAGCCTTGTACAAATGAGGCGAGAAACCATTGGGCCTGGAATGCACATATGATATCTTTCTCTTTTTGCTGGCAGCCCATTTACCCACCTAATTATATTTGGCAGAGGCTAATATTAAAATTCATCTGCATTCCCTCTAACAGCTGCTGATGGAGGGCTGGGGAGTCAGAAACATCCTGGCGAGCCACCCCGAGACTAAAATATTTGCAGCAGATAATCTGCATGCAGACAATTGAGAAGGGCCTGTAAAGACATTAGGGCAGGTGTCCAGACTCCAGCAAGGAGGCTCTGGCTTGTGTTAGATCTTACGTCGTATCGACTGAGAATAATGTGGCAGGTAACCGAGCGGAGAGAATTGCCCGTCTGTGTGTTGGTCATTTCTGGTCTCAAGGGGTGGGAGGGGGGACTGATAATAGTCATAACGGGATTTCAGATTTGTCCCTACTTCCTAAGTTTATGATCAACCAGGCCTTTCTGGATCATGTTAAAATGTGCTGGTGTTTGCTCCTCTCATCCGGAGTTTGAATTTTAGCCTAAGTATGGGATTCAGGAACAGACCTGCCGGTTCCAGCCACCCCCTTTCTCGCGCCGGGTCCCAATGTCAATCAAGGCAGAATTTATGGTGTGTTTGTTATGCAGCTGGCGTGGATTGGGTGCCCTGTGCTTGTGCTGTGTGCATCCCAGGGATGCTAGCCGGCGGGACCCCGGATCCCAGGAGACTTGTAGTCTAGCCGCCAAGGATGAGGCAGCCTCCTGGGAAAGAACGGAAGATCCCAGATGAGATTGTGCAGAATGAAATGCTGGGCCGGATGGGAAGAGACTGCACTCAGCTTGCAACAAATGGATTCATGCAAATTAGAGAAAGGAGCTCCCCCCTCATCCCCCAACCCCCACCTCAAGACACCTTTCTGCCATCTGTCCCCCAAAATGGCAATATACAAGCGTATGAGGTCCAGCCTGTGAATGGTGCCCCTAGGGTTGTACAGTGCACACCCTGCCTCTCAGATGACCCGAAGCCCACCCCCTCACCCCCCTGGGAAGAGCCCTGAGGGGCTGGTCCTGCCTGGGTGCCAGGGAGGGTGGGGCTGCGGGAAGGCAGATCCGTTTTACTTTATAGCCATCTTCTCGGCTGTTGACAGCTCGGGCTGGGTGGGCTGTGCCATCCTGCTCCCTGGGTCACTGCTATTTGCCAGGCTAAACAGGCTGGAGGATGTGACTGGGGCTCTCCCAGTATGTGGTCCCAAATGAGCTGTTGATGCCTCCCATTGGGACTGTGGGTGCGGGGTGAGGGCTGGGAGTCCAGACCTCGTGATCACCCCAACAACCATCCCGACCATCCTCACTCAGGTCTTTCCTGGCTCCTCGGGGCTCTTCTGTACTCTCTTCTTTCCCTCTCTTCCTCCCCAGCCCCCTCTTCTTTTTAAACTGGGGGAGGGACAGGGAAGAGACTGTCTTTGATCTCAGTGGAGGAAAAAAGTCTGTTCTGTTCAGGCTTTTGGCTAACACAACAAACAGTGTTTAAAATTTAACTTTGCTTAATTAATTAGTAATTCTGTTTAATGCTGTCTGATCTCCCTCCAAAAGGTATTTTGAAGCTTGAGAAGGGAACATCAAAGGGAGCCGGGTGAAGATGGTCAAGTAATGCATTTAATCTGGCAGTTGCTGGGGGTGGAGAGATGCCAGGTTGGGAGCTAATGTGGGAGAGAGCCATCATCTGGTAAACACAGCCAGCAGGCTCCTCGCAGCCGTGGTGTGAGAAGGGACAGGGAGCAGTTTCCAAAGAGAAGGAGCTCCACACACCGCCCCCAGACTCATCTGAGCTGAGAACTGGTTTGAAGAAATCAGAGTTGACATTTTCTTTCTTCCATGCCTACTGTGTATGGTTGGGCAGGTTGTGTACTGCACAAGAGTTTCCAGGTATGCAGGTGAGCAGCTAGTGAAATCCAGCCTGTACCCTGCTTATCAGGGTACCCTGGTGGGAAGGGTACCTAAGTGCAATTCATAAACTTTTCTATAAAGGGCCAGGAGAGTACAACTTTTAGGCTTTGTGGGCCGTATAGTCTCTGTTGTGATTACCAAACTTTGCCATCGTAGAGTGAAGCAGCTATACACAGTGCATATGAATGTGACTGTGTCTCAATAAAACTTTATTTACAGAAACAGGCTGTGCGGTGGGCTGGGTTTGGCTCACAGGGCATAGCTTGCCAGCCTCTGTTCTAAGTCATCTAGGGGTATGTCCCAGGCAATGGTGTGAACGTAGGATATAAAATCAGAATACGAGTCTTTGAACTTGAGGGCTTTTTTTGCCTCCTTACTCCATTCCATCCCTTCCTTTTTCTCCTATTCCTCCAATAGGAATTCTTTCTCTTTCAAATTAGCAGCATCTCCTGTTGTTACTGTGAGTGATTAAAGAATGCTGAGTCCCTCTGAAATTTTGCCCCCCCCAGAAGATCATCTCTGGGCTGAGCCAGAGTAGGAGGGTGCAAATGGGCTCAGAATGTGGCGCCAAAGCCCATCTCAACAGAAATGCCATTCTCTTTGCCGGTTGGTGGGACCTGGGCAGCCCGAAGTGAATACAGTTTACCCTTCCTGTGCCTGCCTGTGAGCCCGAGGATGGATGGATGGGGGGTGGTTTGTGCTGTACAGGGATGGCAGTCCTGGGTGCTGGTTGATGTTTGTTTGAGAGACTTCACATGTGGGTTTAGAAAAAGGGCTGAGCCCTGTGGCCCTGGGCTCTGCTAGGCTTTCCCATCATCTCTGATACCTCCTCTGGCCATTGGGTGGGGAACAGCAACAGGGAGAAGGGCCTTTTTCGGTGGAGGTGGAGGGCACTGACTGTCCTTGTTCCTGGCCCCTGGGGCTCCGGGGAAGGATGGCTCCTGGTCCTACTACCCATCTGTGGCTGGCTCCATGGGTGTCCGGGGGGTGGGCGTTCTGAGCTGGGATGGGATGAGGGACCCCCTTGGTGAAGAGAAGGCAATCCAGACCATGGTGGTCTTTAGAGAAGACACAGAACGAGGGTGAGTGGTCCGGGCGGGTGTGTGTTTTCTACCTGGTTGGGTGAGGAGGAAGGAGGGGAGGTGGGGAGGGCCTGCACGTAGGGAGGAGTGTTCCAGAGAAGGAGGGAGCAGGGACAGAGCTTTCTTTTCTTTGGGTTTTATCAAGTGGAACTTGAAAGGCAGTGTTGAACCTGAAGGTGGTTTTCTGATAACTTCTCTTTGAACTTGAAGTTTGGTTTCGATAAGCCTGGCTGGCTTACATCTCCAGCCAGGACCTCTGTGGAGGGAGGCTGCAGCTTTGAAGATGGAACTGGGCTTTGTTTTCCTTTCTTCTTCCCCCCACCACCCCTGCAGGGGGGCTGTGCCAGCCAGGAGAGCACCACGGTTTCTCCAATGGAGCGGTGTTGGGGTGAGGGCGACCATCTGGGTCCGGGCTCTTAGCTGGGACCATGGCTCTCTCCATCTTCGGCAAACCCGGCTTTTAATGAGCACCTGTTGCATGCAGGCGACTGTGCTAAGGAGGCACTCTCCTCATTGCCTTCCTGCCACCCCAATAACCCTGTGAGGAAGAAACCATCTCATCCCTACTTTCCCCACGAGGAGACTGAGATCCAGAGAAGCCCAGTGCCTTGCCCAACATTGCCCAGCCCATCAGCAGGAGCAGGTCATGATATGGGTCCAGAGTATCAGTCCTCCCAACCAGGATGCTCACACCGAGCTCAGCTGCACCCACCGGAGATGGTCAGGGCCCCTAGAGCTGAGGGCCGGGCATGGGGAGAGACCCGGCTCCCTGACTTGCTCTGATGAGCTTCTAGACCTTTTTGCCTTCTAAATGGGAGTGGTAGTAGTGCCTACTGCTTTGGAGCCCGGTACCCCATCAGGTCCCGCGATGGCGCTGCTCTGGCTCAGTGGGACTCCGGCAGATTTGGAGTGGGGGAAACAGGGTGGCCCAGGCTGCGTGCTCGGCTGTCCTTGGGTCACTGGCTTATTGCCTACCCGACTGCCCCAGGACTCAGTGTTGCACTGGACTGGCGTGCCTCCTGGCTCTGGCGGTGTTTGCTTTGGAGGAGCAGGGAGGACAGGACCTGGTTTTATCCCCTCGAGCAGAAGTGGTCAGCGTCAGTCACCTTTCCCCGCTCTGGGGGCCTCTGAGGAGCTGGATCTCCTTTTAGGTTTGTCCTTATTAGCCTCATTCTGTGAAAGCTCCGGGACAGAGCTGGGGTCCGTGGCTGAGACAGGGTCTCCAGCTGGATATCTGACGGCTCGAGGGAGTTGTCACCATGCTGTAGAGGCATCATGGGACGGGGCGGGGGGGCCCCCTGCATCCCTCTGGGTGTACCTGGAGGAAGAGAAAGAAGGGGGCACTCAGGTCCCCCCGAGAGGGGAGCTGAGGCTGGAGTCAGGTCAGTCTGTTACCGCCGTGGCCTTCCTGTCCCCGCCCATCTGGTCTGGTGACCAACGAAGCATCCGTATCTTCAGCGTCTCCTTCCCTGTCCTGTTCCCCAGCCCAAGCTGCCCGTGTTTGATTTGAGGCATTTGTGTCCTTTTGCATTCCCAAAGCCTCCGTTTTGAGAAAACTTGGCCAGCAACTGTGCTGATTCCCTAGAGACTGAGTGGGGAAGGGACCTCATTGCCCTGACTGCGCCCACTCACAGCTGCTAGGACCCTGAGTGCTGGCCCTGGGCTCTTGGCCCTAGCTTACTGAACCCACACAAGGATCCTCTGGGGAGAGGGCTGCTCTGGTCCGGGTTGTACAGCTGGGCAAACTAGTTGAGATGTCTGGAGAAGTTACACGACTTGCCCTGGGTCACACAGAGTTTTAGGAGGACCCAAGGGTCCTCCTAACCCATGGGTGCTTCTCAGGCCGCCTGAGGGAGGCCCCAGTTTCCCCTCAGGCCTCCTGACCAACTCCCAGCATGCCGCTCGCTGGGCCCTGGCACACGGCCCCTTTAAGGAGGCCAAAATGTCAGCAGGGAAGGCATTGAGACTGTGTGGAACGTGGCCGCGGTCTGCGAGCTTCCTGTCCACCTGCCTCTGGTCTGAGTGCCCTGGCCGACCGCAGGCTACTTGTAGGCTGTGTAGTTGGGGCAGGAAATGGCGGCCTTGAGGGGCCCTGGGGTCATCTGAGTGGCTGGCATGGGTGCACCTGGGTGGGGTCGGGGGCTCCCCTCCGGCAGCCCCGGACATTCCCCAAGGCCAGAGAGCAAAGTGACTTTGACCTTAGCGCACGGGCAGGCCAGGAAGGGGCCCGGTCCCCAGAACAAAGCCCCAGTGGGGGCGGAGGCCCCGAGGCCCAGCTGGGGACCGTCCTCATGCTGTCTCACTTGCCCTCCCCGCAGTGGCCCTGCCTCCTGAGAAGACAGACGGGCTGGCCAGCGGAGACGAGAAGAGGAGGGAGAAGGTGAGCGAATCTTGCCCAGGCTCCAAGAAGCAGCTGAAATTTGAAGTAAGTACCCTTTTCTGGCACTGGGCTCTGGAGAGAAGTGTTTCTGTCCCCTCGGCAGGGCTTTTCAAGGAGGGAAGCTGAGGCCCGTGCAGAGGCAAAGGCCTTTCCCCTCCTGTGTGACGCGCTGCCCTCTGTGGGAGGTCTGTCCCTCCCCGTCTCGGGCTGCCCCAGCTCCGCATGGGCCCTGGGGACTCAGCACCGCCATCCCACTGGGCTGTGGCCTGGCAGTCTGGGGGAGGACCTGAGCAGGGACCTGGGGAATGGCTGGCCCTGGTGCTGCCGTTACCGTTACTGTCTGAGGTGATTGCCTTCCCCTTTGGGCCTCGGTTTCCTCGCCTGGAAGAAGCCTTTGATTCTGACTCCTGGGGCTGTTCTGTGGAACATGGCAGGGCTCTTGGGTGGACTGGATGCCAGGAGGCAGGAGGCCTCAGGCAGGTCCCCGGCCCTATCTGGGACTCAGTTTCCCTGTGCGGTCAACAACAAAAGGAACACATCCTCCTCAAGCTTGCAGTCCATCCATCTTGCCCTATCCCAAACAGTATGTTAAGCTCCTTCTGTGTATCAGGCAGAGCCAGGTGCAGGAGAGTGGAACCCGGGCCTCTCCACACAGAGCTTACTGGCTTCCCTCTGCCCTCCCTTCTCCTCCCTTCTTCGTTCTCTGCCTCCCTCCCTGAGACCACTGGGGCAGAGCTCTAGCAGGCTGGGGTTCACATGACCCTGCCCTCCCAGAGCACAGTGTGGTGGGGAAGGCGGGAGAGAGACCCAGACCCAGTGACTGCACAGTCGAGGATGTGATGGGGGGGTCTGGGAGCACACGGTAGGGTGGGTGCCACAGCCAGGCTGGAGGCCGGTTGGGTGATGGAGGTAGGTAGTTCTTAATGCTGTTTACTGTGGTGGCTGAAAGCAGAGGATGGGGCGGATGCCAGTCTGCATTGAGCCTCTGAGTGCCGGAGTAGGAGTTGGGAGGGGTGAGGAGGACAGGGAGCCTCTGGGATAAGGAGGGCACTTCCGACTGAGTGAACAGCAGGAGCAAAGGCCCTGAGGCCAGCCAGTGTTGTGAGCTATGCGGGAACAAGCAGCATCATAGTGCGTAGTGATGGCAGGTGGTGGCGGGGAGATGACTCGGCCCTGCGTGTCTTCTAGGGGTGCTTGGCAGAGCTGAGGGCCGAGTGCAGCAGCAGAGAGAAGGCTCAGACTCAGAGCTCTCACTTCCCTGGAGGCCCAAGGGGGCCGATTTCTGGAAGGGCCCAGCTGACTGTCTGGGACTCATCCACGGTCCCTGAGGACAACACACCTGAGACTCCCAGATGGTGGTGGAGGGTGGGGACTAAAGACACAGATGACAGAAGTGGGGAGGGGGGAATAGTTACTGAACCCCGAGCTGTCTTTGGAGCTGCGCAGAAGGGCCGGGGAGAAGGAATCAGAGAAACGCTGTGTGTGCATGTGTGTGAGTATGTGTGTGAGTGTGTGTGTGGGCAAGTGTGCAGGGTGAGCGCTGTGCTACATGAAACGGTGCCTCGCAGAGCAGAGCGGGCACTTGGCAGGTATCAGACGGGCATGTCACAACTGAGGAAAGGCTGACTTTGAACTCTGCGTGGGCCGCCCGAGGACTGCTGGAGGGAACTGGCTTCGAGCTGCAGAGGCTGGGGGCAGGGATGCCGCACTCAGGCTCATCCCTGCCAGCGTGCAGAGCCCGGGTGTCACTCCCCTCTGGGGCACTGAGCCTGCCTTCCTGCAAAAGGAGATGTGGCAAGATGTGGAGCAGAATGGCCTGGGAGCATCTTGGCTGGTTTTTACAGAATCTTGTGAACCTCTTTCCCCAAACAGACAGCATTTCTCGAACTTTCTATCTGGTGTTCAACGGGCTCCTGCATACACACTGCCAGGGACTGAGCTCATCACTTCCCAGCTCAGGTGCCTGTGGTTAGACACGTTGGGTCCCGTGAGCGATGATCATGAAGTCATTGTGAACATTACATGCATCCTGTTACCATTACAGCCAAGACAATGGCAGCTATTATCGTTAATTGCACTTCTCTAGGTGCCAAACAGTTCCATGCTTTTTCCAGGTCCCCCATTGCAGAGCCCAAGGCAATGACTTGGCAGGTGATCCCAGGGAGCAGCAAAGGAGGGCAGCCAATACCACTGGGTGAATGGGCGGACCAGCGCCAAGGCAGCTGGGGCTCAGTCTTGCTGGGACCCCGCTCCACTCCCCGAGAGCCATGCAGAATGCCTCACGCTGCCCCAGGCATTCAGGTCCCGGTTTTCAGGGCTTCCTCGGACACAGAAACTGGCTGCTGGAAGTGGGAGGTCAGGAACTGGCCTGAGAATTCATGGTGTGGGGCCGTCCACACTCCCAACAGGCTCGTGAGATCAGTAGTGACCTTTCCTGTAATTTACGTGAGATGAAACTTACAGAGAAGTCACACCCAGGGTCACATAGCCATGGAGGGCCGCTACCGGCGTCTCCTGGGCCTGAGCTGGAGTTTTACCCTTTAATGCTTGCTCACCCTCTCCTGCCTCAGGTGGCCATCCTGGGCATCCGGCCATAGCGTCCCATTACTGGTCCCCGTGTCTTCCAGTAACTTCTGCCCCTTGGTCCAGTTTCCATCTCCCTGAGGCCATGAAGCTTCCTCTCAGACCCCCTCGTGGGTCTGAACTCACAGCCCCTTGGTGTTTCCTTTGCCTTCAAAGACCCAGAGGCTGTCTGGCACGCCCGCAGGCATCTCTCCCTGGGCCAGACCTGCCCTGCCCTGCCCTGCCCAGCCTGGCCTCCCTGCCTGGCCCCTCAGGTCTTGTTCATTATGATCGTTCTTCGCATAAGGCCTGGGGAGAGCGGTGGGGAGACGGCTGCCCAGTGACCTGGTCTGGGTACTCCAGCCACACCCGTGGGTTGTCTGTGTCCAGGAGCTACAATGTGACGTGTCGGTGGAAGACGACAGCCGGCAGGAGTGGACCTTCACCCTCTATGACTTTGACAACAATGGCAAGGTCACCCGTGAGGTGAGTGCACCTGCCAGGGCCAGCTGCCCCTGGCCACACCCTTGGGCCCTCCTGCCCTTCCCCCTCCCCCTTCTCCAGGGCAGCCTACCAGGTGGAGGCCAGGAGGGGTGAGGTAGAGAGGGGAGCCAGGCCACTGGGGCTTTAGGGAGACCTGGAGGGGTATCCCAGAGCTGCCCAGTGAGTGGGCAGCAGGGACAGAGGAAGGGGTGACCAAGATCCCTTGCATTCAGCTGAGGCGCTGCTTCCCGGGGAAGGGGATTAGCCCTGAGGGTCCCCCGCGGAGGAGGACCCAAGTCCCAACAAAATCCTCCCTGCTGCCTCCTCTTTGGAGACGGAGAGCTCTGGCTAGGGCAGGGGCTGTGACCACCCTAGTTAGGCTGCTTCCCACCTCAGCCAGTGTGCCCAGGAGCTGGGGCCAGGCGGGCATCCGGAGGCCAGGCCGCCCTCTGCCGAGGCAGGAAGGAGCATCCCCAGCCCCAAGAGCTCTGCGCCCAGTCACAGGCCTGTTTGTCACCAGCCTTCTCTGGAACGCTGGTGTCTCTTCCCTCAGCCCTCCTGCCACACCTCTGTCCTCTGTGGAGCTGAGCCGAGCGAACATGGCATGCAGAGCTGAGAGGGGGAGAGGCCCAGCAGGCACAGGGCAGGAGCGCTCGGGGTGTTTGAGGCGCTGGAGGAGACTGGTGTGGTGGCTGCTCCCCAGGAGACCTGGCTAGGGCGGGGCAGGCCCTGGCTTGAGTTCCTGGGGCTCAGGGAAGCCACTGGTGGGTTGGTGGAAGCAGGGGTAGGTCCTGGTCCGAGCTACTGAGCTCTGCCTCCCATTTTGCCTGGGCCAGGCACCCCTTCTGCCTTCTTGCTGCTTTTCTCTGGGACATCCTCTCCCTCCCCAGGAGGCCCTTGTTTTCAGATGGGTGTAGGGGTCTGAGAGCAGCATGGCTGCCTGCACGCCCGCCTCATGTCCCACTCATGAGGGTGTCAGGGGTGTCCCCAGAGAAGCTTTGCTGTCTTCTCTCCCTGCCTGGTTCAGATTTTTTTTTTCTGGGGCTTGGTGCAGGAGAAACTGCTGGAAGGGACGCCTGGGTGAGGAAAGGGCAACTCTTCCTCAGGCCAGGACTTAAGGAATGTTTGAACAGGGTGGGGGAAGCTGTGAGTGACTTTTAATCATTCAAGCCTCTTAAGGATGGAAGTAACAGAATCCCAAAAAATGCTCTCGGTTTACAAAAAAAAGGAAACTATTGTAATCCAGGACACTGACTTCAGGCATGGCTGGATCCAGAAGCTCGGTGCCCTCAAACCTAGCTTTCTTCAAGGCTCTGTTCCCTCTGTGTTCCTCCATTGTCCAGCAGCCTTTCCCCTGGCCAGTAGCAAGGTGACGGCTGACATTTTCCCACTGTCCGGGACTCTCAGCAACCCTCCCAATTCAGAAGTTCCATAATGGACTCTCACCAGCTCTGACCACCTCCCCTGTCATTTTTGCCATGGGTTTGCAATGCTTGGGATGGCCCTATTCTGGGTCGTAGGAGCGGGGAGATGTTACCAGATACATGAGACACAAAGACTGAAAATGAGAGGGGGCATGTAATCAGCTCACAAAATAAAATCAAGGTACTGTTTTTAGGGGACGGGGGAATGGGTTCTGGGCAGGCAAAGCCCTGAGAGGGGCCTAGGTATTTGGGAAGCAGTGGAAATGCCTCTTGCTTGGAGACCTTGGGGAGGCCAGGGCAGGAGGTAGTTTAGGGGAACCCCTATCCCACTCCAGCTGTGATGCTTTGTGTGAGAGGCTATGGT
Source organism: Meles meles (assembly GCF_922984935.1). Lineage (NCBI taxonomy): Eukaryota > Metazoa > Chordata > Mammalia > Carnivora > Mustelidae > Meles > Meles meles. Next base: position 32,403,451 of record NC_060084.1, on the reverse strand, counting down.
TTTTCTGGAGGGAGCGCTGCTGCCCCTCCTCCCCACCCTGTTTGGGAATGGCAGCTGCGGTGTAATTATCTTCCCAGGGAAACACGCTGCAGTCTGGGAACTTGGTTAGCTGAGCTGAATGGCGGTGGCGGCGGTCGGTCAAGGTCACATGGGCAGCTGGGCTGGGCTTCTTGGGGTGCAGAGGGTGGCATTGCCCTCTCTTCTGACTTGCGTGGTGGCCAAGACCCCACTGTCCCTGTGAGCCACTGCCTTCATTCCTCGCTGCTTCGGAAATGCTGATCGTAAGAGGGCTGCCCCCCCCCCCCAACCTCAGGCCTTGCAGAAACCCATGGGCACACCCTGCCGTCTGGTTCTGCATTGTGCCCTTTCTTTACCCTCAGTAATGAGAGGAAGAGCAGGGAAGTGAGGGTTCCTGAGGCGGGTGACCCAGCCCAGCCTCAAGAAGGCCATCCCTGGATCGTGTCTTCCTGCCGCGGAGGAGCAAGGGGGCTGGCTTCCAGTCCAGGGAGAACCCAGCCCCGTGCTTCCCCTTGGTCTATTTTTAGCCCCGAGGCCACTCCTCAAAGCTGGCTATAAATACCAGTCCCCTGCATGTTCCCTGGTTGTCTGCGGACATGTTTCCGTGCGCTGGGGCAGACAGGCTCCCACCTCGCCGCAGCTACAGCCCAGAGTGGGCGCCTGGGCTCACTTCCCAACTCAGAAGAAAGTACCTGTTCATTTGTGCAAGAAATATTCGCAGGCACCTACTTCTGTGTGCTGTGCCCTGTGCAGGCAAGAGCCAATTTCTCAGCTGGGATTGCCAGAGTGTGCCTGTTCCTAGACCCTCACTGGCCTCCCAGCCCTGGCTTGGGATAGGATGCTGGGGGGATGTTGCTGATGGACCTCACTTTTCCCATCTGTAAAATGGAGATACTGGCGCATCATGCATGGGCTTCCCAAGATAGGAAGAGGAGGGAGCAAATGTGGGTGTGCAGAGCAGCTCAAAGGAAGAAGTGGGGAGGAGAGCTGTCCTCTGCAGGCCTGGCCAGAGGAGCTGAGATTGCTGAGTGACAGATCTGGGTCGCAAACTGGGTCTCACATGGGCATCCTTCACGACCCAAGCGTAAACCCTGAGATGTTCCGGTCCAGCCCCACCGCCCCTCAGAAGGTTTTGTTAAAAATTAAGTTATCACAGGCAACTGAAGTAAAAATAGATGAAGTGACTCCATCAAAATTCAAAACCAACGTGCATCAAAGGACAGCAGCAGAGCGGAAGGCAACCTACAGAATGGGAGAAAGTATTTGCAAATCACTATATCTGGTCAAAGATGAATATACAGGAGGCACCTGGGTGGCTCAGTGGGTTAAAGCCTCTGCCTTCAGCTCAGGTCATGATCCGGGGTCCTGGGATCGAACCCTGCATCGGGCTCTCTGCTCAGCGGGGAGCCCGCTTCCCCCTCTCTCTCTGCCTGCTTGTGATCTCTGTCTGTCAAATAAATAAATAAAATCTTAAAAAAAAAAAGATGAATATACAGAATATAAAAAGAATTGCACGTCCGCGATGGGAAAACCAACGACCCAAGTAAAAAAAATGGGCAAAGAACCAGATCATTTCGCCAAAGAAGATACACCAGTTAACGGCCAAGAAGCCCATGAAAATGGGCTCAGCTTCACTCATCATCAGGAGATGCAAATCAAAACTGCAGGGGGATCCCACCTTATATGCGTTAAGATGGCTGTTATAAAAAAAAAAACCCCACATAGACGGACAATGACGAGTGCCCCCGAGGCAGTGGTGACCTCAGAAGCCCTGTGCTCTGTGGGTGGGAATGTCCAGCGTCCCGGCTGCCATGGGAGACAGCATGGAGGGTCCTCAGAAAGCTAAGCCCAGAATTGCCACATGACAGAGCAGTTCCTCTTCTGAGTCTCTACAGCCCAAAGCAGGGTCTCAGGGGGATGTTTGAACCCCCATGCCCGCAGCAGCGTTTTTCACAAGAGCCATAAGGCAGAAGTCACCCAAGGGTCCCTCCGCAGAGGAGAGGATTAACATATACCTATATACATACAATGCAGTATAATTTAGCTGTAAAAAGAGAGGAAATCCTACCAGGGGCCACAACAGGGAAGACCCTCCGGACCTCACGCTAAGGGCAACAAGCCAGCCACAGAAAAGCCCGTCCCATGTGATTCCACGTCTATAAGGCACCGGGAATATTTGGATTCCTAGAGTCAGAAGCATGGTGGTCACTGGGGCTGGGGAGATGAGGAAATGGGGAGTTGTCAAAAATTAAATGGGTGTCCCGTATCAGAGATTCTGAAGACTTGGTGGAAGATTCTGGATTTCTGGGATGACTGTCCCTTAGCCTGCACTGCCACGGTGCTGAGTGGGGCCACCTCTGTGGGTTCCCCACTCCAGGTCCCTCATCCTTCTACCTGCCTGGCCACGGCCATGCTGGAGTCCCCTCTGCCACCTCTGTCTGGACAGCTTCCGGATGGGGAGATTGGGTGAGGGACAGCTGAGACTGTCTGTTTATGAAGAGCCACAGGCCAGATAATTGGCCATTTGCGGGCCCAACTTACAGAGAGCAAATATCTTTCCAGAGGCTTCCTATATCCTTTAAAGCTGGACACCTCCCCTTCTGAAAAACGACCTTAGCAGATGCCCAGAACAAAGGGAGACGCTATATGATTTCTGTGTTCCTCAGTCAGAAGTCTCCGAAACACTTCACGGAGCGTGCGTCTGGACGTCTCCATCCAGCTGAGGGGCTAACTAAGGCCCAGAAAGAGGATGAGATTGGGTCAAGTTCTCACAGAATAGTTCATCTTCAGCAACACATCTCCTTTCCCATTTTTCATTCAGAAGGAGCTCATCAGACCCCAAGCAGGTTCTCTTGGTGTCCCTCTCCCCAGCAGCCTCCCCACCTCAGTTCACACTGACTGCTAGAGTGGGCAGTGCCCACCATGAAAGCCCTTCCCAGTGGGAGCAGGCTCAGCCTTTGCAGGATAGACTGGGAGTCCCGGCCATGGAGCGTCAGCCCCCAGGGTAACTCCACCAAGGAGGGATGAGACTTTCCTGAGGTGGGTTCCTCACCGTCCCTCTAAGGACCCAAGTGTGACTGAGCGCAGTTGCCTGTGGCCAGACCTGCTCATTCATGTCATCTCCTGCTCCCTGCGCCCCAGGATCCCTTCCCAAGTGAACCCCTCATGCACAATTCTGCCTTAGACTTGATTTTGGGGGAGCCAGCGGCTTTCCCTTCCTCAGCTGTCACCGGGCCCTCTGAGTCCCATGGCTGTGGGCGTACGTGGCTAAAGCCCCGGGGGGCTTTCTGCTTCCCTCCCTGCAGGACATCACCAGCCTACTGCACACGATCTACGAGGTGGTCGACTCCTCCGTCAACCATTCGCCGACATCAAGCAAGACGCTGCGGGTGAAGCTCACGGTGGCCCCCGACGGAAGCCAGGCCAAGAAGGGCATCCTTCTCAATCACCCCGGTGAGGAGCTGGAGGGTCGCCCAGACCACAGGGGCCAGTCCACTTCCAGCTCCCAGAAAGGATCACACCCCACTGACCTGGGAGGAGTGGAAGGGAGTCCTGGGGGGGCTTTCCCTGGGAGAGACTTTGTGGACAGGTGGAATTTGAACAGGTCCCTGAAAGAGCAGGATCTGGATAAGAAAGGAATTACAGGTGGGAGGCCCTATGTAGGCAGAGCCCGGACTTGGACATGGCCCATGAGGAGTCTGGGGGGAGAAGGTAAGTGGCCAGGTAGCTGTGAGACCCCTCTGTGTGGTCTTGGCTTGGAGAACCCTTCCCACAGAGCCATGGTGAGCGGCTGTGGGCCAGTTGTCAAAGGCTGCATGGCGGTGGGGAGCTTAGAAAACCTCCGCAGAGCCAGGGAGCTGGTGGGCACAGGCGTCCCCCGCTCACCTGGCTCTTTCTCGGGCGGGACTCAGACCTGCAGAGCACGAGGCCCAGAGCGGAGACCAAGCCCGCCGAGGAGCTGCGCAGCTGGGAGAAGAAGCAGCGAGCCCCACTCAGGTACAGTGGGTGTGTGTGCGGGGGTGGGGGTGGATGACAGCCCGGGGCCCTTGAGCAAATATTGAGCACCGGCTGTGTACCCCCCCACCGAGGGATTTTGAGCAGGCGGCTCCAGTCTGTGTTCGCTTCTGGGGGCGGTGATTTCCGAAGACAAGCTCACAAAGCAAACTCCGTTTGTAGAAAAGGACTAAATGTAGTTCCCACATTCTCTCGTCCAGAACGCTTCGGGCCAGACATGTTTCGGAATTCAGCATTCGCTGGGTTTTAGAAGAGAGATTCCCAGCGCATCTCTCCTCTCTTCTGTTTGGCATCCGGGTAGTACCCCGGGGTTTCGCACACTGAAATGTCTGACGGACACGTGTGAATGTCCACTCGAGGTGTTATCAAGGCTACAGCTACCGTCACACCCGTTTAGGGCAGGCCTGGCTGCCAAGAAGGTTATGAAAAATCTTCACCTTTGGGCTTTTTGGGTTTCAGAATGGTGGCTAAGGGATCGTAGGCTGTGATTCTCTCCCACCTGTTATTTCTTTAACTGGAGGGAGGGAAGCGAGGAAGAGAGTGTGTTTAAAGAAAGGCTTTGAGTAAAGAAGGATATAAAGTAGGAGGCGTGAAGCTGTAGGAAGCATCCTTGGCCGGAAGTCAGGGGCGGGATGGCAGAACCTGCCAAGGGAACGGAAAGGAAGTGCCCGGAAGGGACCGGATTGTGACAGGCACCCCCCATAGGGAAAGGACAGAAGGCAGTCCCTGCAGGGGCCACAGCTTGGTGTGGGGAGGGGTGCACAGGCTACCTGTGTTGGGGAATGGGGAGGACAAGAGGGGTGGGACTGGCAGCTCAGAGAGCCTTGCAGGGGAGAGGCAGGGAGCCTGGACTCCCACAGAGGGAGAAAGGTGGCCTCTGGGGGCACCACTCTCCCCACCCCCTCCTGACGCACACTCCATTCTCGGCTTACAGAGCCTGCCACCCTCAACTCCAGTGGGCAACTTCTGCTGTCCACATTTGCTGGGAATGAGCCCAGGGGTGAGGTCTCCTGTTTGCTACGGGCACACATGGTTTGAAGCCTGACTTTGGGGCTTCCGTAAGTTTTGACCAGGCACCTCTGACGGTTACTTTGGACCTGTTCAAGGACCTCTCCCGTCCTCCCAGAAGGCCCAGGGTGGCCAGCAGAGGTCTGCATCTCTGCTATCAGGGAAGAAACTAGAGGCACTTATGGCTGAGATGACCACTCCCTCCCCTCCCCACCCCTTCCCAAGACCCAGAAGGAGATGAACGAAGGGTCCAGAAGGAATTGTGCTGGTGGCTTCCCAGGAGACTGTGGGGCTATCCCCCAGCTAGGGCCGGTGCCCACCCCCTCCCTGGCCTTCTTGCCCTAGGTTCCAGGGTGACAGCCGTCTGGAGCAGTCTGGCTGCTACCACCATTGCGTGGATGAGAACATTGAGAGGAGAAACCACTACTTAGATCTTGCCGGGATAGAGAACTACACATCCCAGTTTGGGCCCGGTAAGGGAGCTTGTGCACCTGGGAGACCGGGCAAGGGGAGGGCTGGGCCGTCCATGCGGGGTGCTGTTCATTATACCCCCCTGGGCTGGGGGAAGGTACAGGTTTTACTGGATGGGTTAAAGAGTCTTCTTGGAGGAGACGACATTAAAACCGTTTTAAAAATGAGCATATGCCCCAAGTTGAACAAAATCAAATGGTATCGCAGGGCCTCTCATGCAATGAAAACCATTGCTCTGTGTCCCACCCCAGTCACTTCCCACCCCCAACCCTGCTTCCCTGTTCCATCAGCAAAATGCCACTCTGTCTTCATCAGCTGTTGACATCTGTTCGCCCCCTGCTGAGATAAATGAAGAGGTAGCTCACTTAATTTCACACCCCCCAACTCCTCCCTTTCCTCCTTCTACTGTAATTCCTGTGTTAGTTACCATCGTTAAGTTAAGGAATATGCCTGTAGATTTCTGTTCCCATGACCTTAGACAGCGACTAGTGTCTCTTTCTCTTCTCTCTCTTGGAAGGGGAGTTACTTATTTTTAAGGACCTAACAAAGAAACAGAGCTTCCCCCTTCGCAGACAGCCAAGTTCCATTCCAGAGAGAGTGAGGAGCGGTCAGGGCAGGGAAGGGGAGCTCTCAGAACAGTTACCAGTCCTGGGGCATGGGAGGCACAGGGGGTTTCTGGGGCACAGAGCAGCCCCAGCACACAGTAAGTGCTCATGAAATATCTGTTAAATTGGTTCCTAGGCTCCCCATCAGTGGCCCAGAAGTCAGAGCTGCCCCCCCGCACCTCCAACCCCACTCGGTCTCGCTCCCATGAGCCAGAAGCTGTCCACGTCCCACACCGAAAGCCCCAAGGCGCGGACCCGGGCTCCTTCCACTTCCTTGACACCCCATTCGCCAAGGCCTCGGAGGTCCAGCAGCGGCTTCGGGGCGCCCAGGACGGGAGCAAGCACTTTGTGAGGTCCCCCAAGGCCCAGGGCAGGAGCGTGGGTGTGGGCCATGTGGCCAGAGGAGCGCGAAGCAAACCCCCTCTGGGCCCCGCCATCCCTGCGGTGTCCCCAGCCGCCCACCTGGCCGCCAGCCCGTCCCTCCTCCCCACGCTGGCACCGCTCGGGCACAAGAAGCACAAGCACCGAGCCAAGGAGAGCCAGCCGGCCTGTCGGGGTCTGCAGGCGCCCCTGGCCGTGGGCGGCAGCGTCTTGGGGCGGGACCGCGCAAGGGACCTGCCCGCCGTGGTGGTGTATGAGAGCCCGGCCGGCCAGGCGGTCCAGAGACACGAACATCACCACCACCACGAACACCACCACCATTACCACCACTTTTACCAGACATAGACCCTCCCCGGAAGCCCCCCCGGCCATATGAAGGACCCCCCCCTTCCCCAGGCTCCCCTCAAGGCAGCATTATTCTATTAATTATTGTTATTATGATGATTATTGTTATTAATAATTATTGTTACTCCACTAATATTCAGCTAGCCTCCATGTAGAAGATATATGGAAACACAGAACTAAACTTTTATTTATATGTTGGGAGGACTGCATAACTTATCCAAGAAAATGACTCTGGGTTTGCAAGTGGCCTGTTGGGGGTGGAGGCTCTCGGGGGCTCCCGAGCGGCGCTTCCATGCAGGGCTGGCCCATACCCTTCCCGGCTCTGGGGGAGCCCTCGGCCAGAACTGTGCCCTACCCCAGTCTCTTCCAGGAGAACACCCTTACCTGGCCCGCTTCCAGAGACCCTCGAAATCTCCGAGAAGATAAACAGCTGCTACCTCTTAGTATTATTCTGATTTTCTTTGGCCCTTAACTGATTGTAACGTGCTACAAGGGATTTCAGCGGACCGCAGACGCGCGACCTTGCTGGCTGTTGTGTTTTCATGTCCCAACCTAGAAACCCTAGCTGTCCTTTCTGGAGTTCCCTTTCATGCCTCTCCAGTGGGATCACATCCTCGCCCCAAACCAGTCCCATCTTTTCTGCCGCGTACCACGTGGAAACGCGCTTCTCCTCCTCCCTTCCCTTGTTCTCTCTTTTTTAGAAAGATACACACACACACATATTTAAAGACTGCCCCTGCAACCAGCCTTCTCATTTTGGAAACCTCTGGAGAGGGAACCCAACCACAAAAACAAGCGTGGTTTTCCCAGATCGGGCGTTTGTGTGTTGTCGGTCGTGGCAGAAGATGTGGAAACCTCACGTTCTCTACCGTTGGCAAATATATACATACCTACCTACATGCTTCTCTAACCGAGCTTCCTGTATCGATAGCTGGGCACTCTCTGTCCGTTTCCATGTATCTTTCTATAAATATACACTCTCAGGTAAATTTTCCGGTGTGCAGAAATCAGTGGCTTGCTTCTCTAGACATGTTCTGAGCCCAGATGTCACCCTGTGTGCCTCTCGCTGGGGCCACTGTCCATCAGATGCAAATGGTTGCTTGCCTCTCCTTGGCAGGTCCTTTTTCTGGGCTCAGGGTCTGACAGATCTGGAGAGGCCTGCTGGAGTCCAGAAGCTGGGAGGGCAGTGGAGACAGTGGCAAGAGTTGGGGCCCCAGAGCAGTGTCCTCCACAGAGCATGACTTGGTCTGATAAGAGCCTGGGGAGACTAGGAAAAGAACCACTGTCAACTAGTCGGGGTCCCATGGAAAACTTGACACACGCTCCAACTGGGAAATCTGAGGGGATATTTAGAAAGCATAGGCAAAGCCTCCAGAAAGAGTGCAGAATCCGGGGCCAGCGATGTGTGTGGCCACCCTTGCCCCTGCAGGGGAGCAGAGAGGGAGGCAGTTATCTTCAGGCAGAGCCGTGGGGTCGGGGGGAGCCACCCTTAGGAGCCACGGGGGTCCATCCTCCCTCAGGGATGCAGCCAGCCTGCAGGGACCTTACAGGGAAATCCATCTCTTGGTGCCACTCCTTCCTGTCGAAGCCCCTGGGAGCCAGAGGGAGCCACAGAGCCAGGGTGCCGGTTGAGGTCCACATGGACCTCTTTCCAGGCAGGGAGCGATTGGAGGGACACAAGGAGTGACCAGCCGCTGCCCTCCTTGCTAGTTGGCTGCCAGCTGGCATCTCCTCTCCCAGAGCCTCCGATTTGGGTTTGACGTGGCTGGAAAGGAGTTATTTTTGGTAGTGAGCTCAGGATGTGCATCGGGCTCGAAGAGGTTAACGCATTCGCTAGTGATCACACAGCAGGTGTCAGAGCTGGGTTTCTAGTCTTCCCCAGCACCCCCTAACCACTGGAGGGCTTAACCACTGGGTCAGGGCTTCCCGTGTTTTGAGTTGTGGGCTTCTATGTGGGCTTCTCTCCGTAGCATCCGGCTCAAACCGATGGGAGGGAGGGAGCCGACCTCAAGAGAGGCCTGGAGCCGGGGTGGGATGAAGCCGAGAGGCGCTGGGTCCTGCCCCTCCCTCTCTGGGTTTATATGTCTACCTCGAAGTGCTTTGTCACGCTGTGGGGGCTCTGGGCCCTCTGAGCCCCACAGCCAGATGGAAAACCAGATGGAAAAGGATCTTCTGCGAGGGGTAGTCCAGGGCAGGATTCTGGTACCCACTCCTGGGCCAACCCTGGGGCCCACCTGAAGTCACGTGTCCAACCCAGGGCAAAGGGGCGGAGTCTGCGGGAAGGGAAGGCAGAGCGCGAGCAGGGACCCAGGGCTAGAATTGCTGCAAGTGGAAAGAAACCAGGGTTTGGGTCCCTACGGGGAGTCTCCCAGCTGTGGCTTTAGAGCGTTCCCTCAGCCACTGAGAGGGGATTCGACACCATCTCTCGCAGCCGCACGCCCGCCAGGATTCAGTTATTCCTTAGGAACTGGGATTTATTTAAAATACCATTTTTGAAAAATTGTGACCTGTGCCTACGTTACACATTCAAGTAGTACAGAATGGGTGTGCGGTAGAAAGTACACTTCCTTCCAGAATCCCTGACTCCAACCTTCCCGGGCCCCTCCTGGGCCATTCAGTGAGGCTTGGGGGTTGTGAGCCCAGATGCTGGGGCCGGGCTGCCTGGCTTCAAATTCTGACGTCCTTAGTGCTCTGTGCTTCAAGCGGTACACGGTACTCCTCAAGCCTCTGTTTCCCCTCTGTCAAGGGGGATCGTAAGACACCTACCCCACGGGGTTGTCGCGAAAATTCACTGAGAGAACATAGGCCTGGCTGGGAGGAGCACCACGAACGTGTTAGCTGCCGTTACTTACAAGAATAAATGCATTTCTGTAAGACACCTCTCCGTTTAAATTTTGTTAATTCTTTGAAAAGCCTTTATTTGTTTCAGAGGAGCTTTGGGTTTCTGAGAAAATCAAGGGAAAGATACAGATTTCCCACGTGTGCACAGCCTCCCACATCATCAACACGTCTCACCAGAATGCTACTTTTTTTTTTTTAAAGATTTTATTTATTTATTTGACAGAGATCATAAGTAGGCAGAGAGGCAGGCAGAGAGAGAGGAGGAAGCAGGCTCCCTGCCGAGCAGAGAGCCCGATGCGGGACTCGATCCCAGGACCCTGAGATCATGACCTGAGCTGAAGGCAGTGGCTTAAACCACTGAGCCACCCAGGCGCCCCACTACTTTTTTTTTTTTTTAACCAAGGATGAACCTATGTAGACCCTCAGTAATGACCCAAAGTTCATAGTTTGCCTCGGGGTTCACTCTTGGTGTTGGGCATGATGTATCCGTCATTATAATATCATACAGAGTATTTTCACTGCCCTAAAAATCCTCCGTGTCCCACCCATCCCTCTCCCCCCCAACCCCGCCTGGTTTTGTTATTTCAGTAAATATTTCAAACAAGGTTTGAAACAGAAAACGGTAACAGTAACTGAACTCACCGCCCAGATTTGACACATGCTGACAGTTTACAATATTTATTTCAGATCTATTTTTAAGAAAGAAAACACTGCCATGCCGCTTAATCCCTTTCCCACCCCCACTTTTTTATTTTTACCCAAGGAGTAACATAGTATTCATACTCAGGCCTTTCCTCTGTGACCTCATGTGTTTGGAGAGCTTGGCCCCCTTCTCCAACAGCTGCTCAGCCTTCTCTTGCTCGGAGGTGCTGTCATGGACTTGCCCCATCCCCTCCTACCAGGCCTGTGGGTCTCTCATCCCAGTGGCATGTAGGGTCCTTGAGCACAATTGTCCCGGTGCCCACCAGCAGGAGCAAGAGGACAGAGCCAGCACGGAACTGCCGAGTTCAAGGGCATGTGTGATTTCAATGTTGGTAGATTATAAATGACCTCTAAAAGTCGTATCAAATAGAAGTTGAAGGAAGAAGAGAGAGAAAAAGGAAGAGGAGCAAGGGACGGAGGGAGGGATGAAAGAGAGAAGGAAAGGAGGGAGGAAGGGAGGAAGAAAAAGAAGCAGGGAGGGAAAAGAAAACTAGAAGGGGTCAACCAACTTCTTGGTGAGGCTTTAAGCACACTTTCCTGAGGGCTGCTATGGGTGGGTTTTGTCTTGTTTGCAAATCTCCTGACATCCTTTCCAGAGAAACCGCTGCTGCTTCTCCAGAATCCTGAGCTCTGAGCTCCTCTGGGGCCTGGAGAAGGTGTAGCGGGGACAGGACTCAGCTTGGGCAGCTTTGTGGGCTCACAGGAGCACAAACACTAGGTGGGGGCTAGGATGCCTTGTTTCTGCTCATCTGTCACTGGGTCCCAAGGATGTCTGGGGTGTCAGGAAGCCTGCCGGGCTGAGACGTGAGGCTTGCAGTTGCCAGGCCCTGCTCTCATCTCCTGGGGAGCACTGGGGGGTCGGGGAGCCTGGGGGGGTGGTCTCGTGCACTTCCCACGCAGCTGTGCCAATTACACTTTCTGGCAAAGGAAACAGCCGGGAGCAGTTTCTTTTGCTTCCCCTTCCTTGTGCTCAGCGTTTAGATGTCAAATCATTATAGGGCCGGAGGGAAGGCACCCTTGGAGGTGGCAGGAGGAGGGGAAGGCTGCCTGAATATCAAATACTGTTTCTGTCCATCGCAGCCACTAATGACCCCAGCTTCTGTGAGGCCGGTCAGCCCTCGCGGGAATGAAAGGGGAATCCTGAGAGGTGCTCAGTGTCAGGGGATGATGACACCCTCTGATGCCTTCAACTGCTCATTGAAACAGGGCCGCACCCAGCAGACATGCTAGGGTGGCATACCCCAAAAGACCCCACAGCAGCCTTGCCCTTGTCCAGTCCAGGCCCAGCCATCCTCCCTCCCAGCCCTGCCTTGGCTCTACCCCCATTCCGTGGGCGTGGCCAGGCTTCCCATAGGCACCTGCTGTTTTGCAGAGCTAATCGCTTTAGCAACTCCTAAAAGCGGTGTGGAGGGCACCCTTCCCCATTCATTAAAGTTTCATCACTGCCTTGTTGGGGGCTCCGATCTGGTTTTTGACTTGTCACCTTCTCCCAACCCCGCAGGCCGCTGAACCTCACCCTCTTCTCAGGAGATTTGTGCCCTTGAATGACTTTACAGATCAAGACAGATCTTTTGTCTCCGCAAAAGATTTTCTGGCCTCAACATCTTCCTTTAAAGTGAGGCAGGGAATGAGTGTGAGACCCATTTCTAGTAGCAGAAGCTGACCCCGGGGAGGAAATGACACTCAGAGTCTGGCCTTGATTCCCCCAGCTCCTGCTGACCCTCGTCTGGGCTTTCTTCCCCTCCACTTTCTCTCCCCAAGGGGAAGAATCCTGGTGCTTTCAGCCTGTGAGCCTGGTGGGAACAAAAGGGCCTCTACCTCAACAGGAGACCCTCCAGACATGACTCGGGCATGGACCATGCAGCGGGGAGTGGGGCCGTGGGGAAGGCAGAGCGGAATGTTCACAGCCTCTAACTCTCATCCCGAATGTTTCACAGTCACCCGGGGAGAGTTTTAAAAATCCCAGTTCCAGGGCCCACCTGCCTCCCATGATGCTGGTCTTGGGGGGGTGGATAGGTTTCTGCTCCCAGTGTCCTTCCGGTGAGCCAGACTGAGAACCCTGAGCCTTGCATTTTCCCCAGATGACCTCATTCGAGGGAAATCCCTAACCTCAATGCACCATAAGCCTCTCCCAGGGAACATGTTAGATGCACATACCCAGCCCCCCCTCCCCACCTAGAGAGTGAGATCATATGGGTCTGGAATGTGATGGCAGCAGGCATGAGTGCCCTTGACTGCCTCCCATCCAGGGAGTGCTGTTGCACTTGGACCCAGGGACCGCAGTGTGAGAAACCCAGTGGCCTATGCCTTGGAGCAAGCAGGGTGGAACCCTCGCCTCCCCTACCTTCAGGAGTGAGTGCACTGAGCCGTCAGCCTCCAAAAAGCCTCCTGATGTTGGAGCAAGTGGCCATGGCCACACCAGAGGGCAAAAACGGATAATCCAGTAACAGATCTCCTGGTGCAGGCCAAGTTCTTATCCTCATTGCCCTGCCACCTAGACATCAATAACGGCCCGCCCCTCCCCTGGTAAAACCACAGGCCCCCAAGGACAGCCAGCTCTACTGAGAGTCCCAGGAGTGTCTTCTGGCGGGGATGAGTCCACAGTGACCCCTGGTGTGTGGACCACACACCTTCCTCCCTTAGCTCTTCAGGGAGACGCAAGGGGCCTCTTCTGCATCTTCCCACTTCCTTTTGGTTTCCTTGCTCCCTGTGAGAGGCACGGGTGTTCTTGGTCAAGGCCAGCCTTCGGGAGTGGGGACTTGGTGCAACTATCAGCTGATCCTCTTTGCATCATGTAGCCCCAGGCTTGGTTATGGTCAAGGTTACAGTGCCCTGCCCAGCCCCTCCAAGGGTCTGCACTGGGGGCCATGTCTGGGCTGACCCTTTGGAGAGCCCTTCCTGATCCCCCATGTCTGGGGACAAGAAGTATGCAGAGAGAGGCGTTAGAGATTTAGAAGGACCTGGGTATGAGAAGCCAGCCACAGAGTAACTGCCAGGGTCTGAGGAGTTCCTGGAGGAGGTGAGCAGTCCCAGAACCCCCAGGCCACCGCTCAGATCTCAGGGAGGCAGAGCGGGACGACGACGGCCCTAAGGGACTGTGAGCACTACAATAGGATTACCACCCCCAACTCTCTACTTCACCCCAAGCTTTGACTACCCCCTCCCCCCACCGGCTCCACTAAAATAACTCTTTTCTAGATAGTTCTCATCACAAAATTCTGGATAAGTTCATCAAAGCTGGCTCTAGTTTTTTCTTGAACAATGAGACCTCTCTTCTTGGAACCAAGTTAGCCGGTGCCCAGAGAAAGGACTTCTGTAACTGCCCTTTCCCAGAGCATGCACACAGTAGGTGGTCACTAAAGGGAAAAGAAGGAATGTCAGAGAAAGGAGGGCAGGAAGGAGGGAATTGCGCATCCTTTAGTGGCTGGAGGGTTTATAGGTGTTCTGCTGCCACAGAATCCTTGACTGTGGAGTTGGACAAAGCAGTCACAGTTCAGATAAGAGTCCGGGAAAGCAACACAGCATCAGCGACTTCTAATTTTGTTAAGTAAGAATGGAAAAGAAAAGAAAAGAAAAGAAAACTGCAGTCTTTCACTGTTTAAAGAAAAAAATTGAGCTTTATTGGAAAAGAACGACTCCTCCCCTCACTGTGTTGGTGTCCCACCCCCCTCCGCCACCACTGCAAACCAGTGAACATTTGGCCGAATATTCACTGTTTCTGAAAAGCCGGTTAACAACACAGTGGTTGGGCAGGAGTTAGTGTCCCCATTTTAAAGATGGGAGAACTGAGTCTGGAGAAGGCAGATGCAGTCCATACGGACTCTCCTTCCTTCAGCTGAGTCCCAGGCCAGCTCTCGGACCCCCCTTCCAGTCTGTGGCCTCAGCTGCCTGCTGGGGGACGTGGGGATGGGACTGACCTCTGTGATGTCTGGGGAGAAGGTTTCCGCGGCCTCAGTCATGGGCTAGGGACTCTGCAGGGGCCGTTGTGGTGATCCTGCTTGCATAGACAAGGCTTGGCTGTAGCCAGACTGATGGAGACCTGTCACTGCAGGTCCAATGGTCAGCCATCTGCAGTGCCTCGGGGGACATGGTACGGGACTCAGAGCCACCCTCCCCGAGAGCTTGTCACTCTCCCATCCTTCCCATCCCCCGCCTAGTCTGAGCCTCCCCGGGCTTCCTCCTCTACCCTCTGATCCCCTGGGCTGTACCCGACACACGCCCCTCAACATGGCATGATTTGACCCATCTGGGGTTTCAAAATTTTTGAATTAATTTCCCAAATCTGAAGATGTCATCTAAATATCTGGATTTTGAGCTTTTCTCATAAGGATTAAAAAAAAAAAAAAAGCCATTCCACCAGGCCCACCTTCCCAACATGGCAGCGATCCCCGGGAGCTACAGTGACGCCCCTTCCATGGTGCGCATGCCCGTCACTGTCCCGGAGCCCCGGCAGCCGGGGGCTCGTGCTCCTTCCCCGGCTGGCCCCTGCAGCATCTCAGCTTATGTCCCCAAAGATGCTCAAGCACCTTTGGGGGCCAGCGATGCCCATGAAAACCTGGGCCTGTTCGAGGCAGAGTTTTAGATGCTAATGGGGGTGCTTCAGGCACGGGGGAATTTTCATGGGGAAGATCTTTGGGGCCAGTTCTAGACATCCACTCTGAGCACGTGGCCCCGTTCCGAACCCCTTTTGCTGGGGCAGGGTTGGCTGGGGCCCCCCCGCAGAGTGGGCCAGCCTGCGCGAGACCCTGCCCGTCACTGTGAGAAGAGGCAGAGTGGGTGGGAAGAACCCCAACTCAAAAGACTCTGTCTGGATTCCATCAGGCGGGGCTATTTTGAGCTGTTGGCCATGGGCGTGTGATTTCACTGCTCAGAGACTCGGTTTGCTTTTCTGTAAAATGGGCCCAATTAGATCCGCTTCGCTGTAGCTCAGGGTCTTGGGAAGTGTAAGCAAGGGGAGAAATACAAGGGGAGATTCTTACACATGACATTCCCTGAGCAAATCCCCGCATGGCTCAGCTCTCTTGGAGGGGGCGGCAGAAAGGCTGTTGACTGGTGATGGGTTCTCAGGGTGGGCCTTGGGGAAGCCCAGCACTGCCCTGTCCAGGCCTGGCACCAGCCGTGACTCCTGCTTCTCTGGGCTGCATCTTACCATTCAGATTAGGCGCTCGGCCCTTCCCCATCTGCAGTCCCAGGAGGATGTGGCTCCAGAGCCTCTCGGTGGGACATCCCGGATCCTGCACCTCTGGTTTGGTGGATGAGCTTTGAGGAGGTGACGGGATCCAGCAGCCAGGCCCCCGAATGCAGGCTCAGGAGCTCAGCTCCGGTGGTTGAGGGTATGGGCTTTGGCATCAGGCAGGCCCTAACTGAGACCTGGTTCTGCCACTTCCCAGCTGTGTGACCAGTGGGACCACTGTGGGCCCAGTGGCCCAACTGCTCTGTGCCTCAGTTGCCTTCTCTGTAACATGGGGTTGATCAGAGAACCCACTTCCCTGGGGCATTGTAAGGATCAGAGTAAATGATCCAGTGGGTACAAAATGCTCGGCTCAGAGCCTGGCACACAGTAGGTCCTCAAGAAATGGCAGCCACTGTTATGAGAATCTGGCCCCCCGGGACTCCCGGGGAAGGAGGTGTAGTCTCGAGCACTGCCCTGCCCCCAGGTCCACTGCAGAGCCCCCACAGATCAGCTGCACGCTTGAGGGCTGTCCCACCTGCCCTATTACTTTTCCTTTCCACAATCGGTGGGGTTACTCCATTCCTTCCAGACCTGACCTGCAGAGTGAACTTGGGCAAGACCCCCCCTCCCCCCAGCGACCAGGCCTTAAATCTCATTTGCATAATGAGGCTTCCTGTGGTTCAGACAAACTGGCCCTTGGAATGGCAGCTCTGGACCCTAACCAGATGTGGCAGCGGTAGGACTGGTACCCTAAGAGCCATGCCCAGCAGTTCCTTCCCCCTCACCTGTGGGGGACACAGGGCGTCTCTGGGACCGTTCTTAGCTGCTTTGCATCTGGGACTCTCCTTGTCCTCAGGCCTTGAGCCCAGGGATCACTGAGGAGTCTAAATCATCACACCTATCATTTATAGAGCCCCTCTTGTATGCTCAGCCTGCATTTGCTGACAACCTTAGGAAACCGTTGTGAAGCAACCATGTGATTCTTCTGCTAACTGACTTATACCAAGGTCACAGTTAATGTGTGGTAGGGTTACACACAGAGTGACACCTGAGGAGAGGGTAAGCTGTTAGCCACCTGACTCTCCCTTTCCAGGAGCCTTCGGACACTGGCAAAGATGAGCAAAGGCCAGTCCTACCCTCTCCTCTACCATCACCCCAGCCAAGTCTGGGCAAATGTGAGTGAAGGGGAAGCTCTGGGAGGTGGGCCTGCTGGCCAAGCCTGAGGCCCCAGCTGCAGCAAGATGGTGCCCTGCTGGTCCCCCTCCTCATGGCACGGATCACATTCACAATTACAGTTGAGTCGTGTTATGTTCTGTAAAGTCATTGCTAACACTGAATTAGCACATACTGAAACATCGCTCCTAGGGGACGTAAAGGGTTAGGTTCCTGTGAGCCTCTGGTTGCAACATTTTCATCCACCAGTCAATACCTCACCTTGTGTGTGCGTTTCTGTTTGAAGACATTTGATTGATGATATATTGTTGATTTGTTAACATCAAGCTCATGGCCAATAGCAGTGTGATTCTGAACGTGCTGCCTGAAACGACACTGATCGAACATGCATTTTCTCTGTAAGACACATCACAGCTTTCTGGTGCCTCAGAACGCTAGACAGCATGTCAGCATCACATTTGGGTGCATTTTAAAGGGTGAAATCACCAACACAGGGCACGCAAATACAACAAGTGGGGCATGAAACAGACTACAGCAAGGACACTTGTTCGTAGCACAAGAGCTGAAACAAGAAGGCAGAACATTGCCTTGTTTGACTTCAGCCGAAACCCGCACATCTAAGTGGCTTAAATTTCTTCCTGTTCCACACATAAATACGACTGACTGTGAAAGTGCCGTGAGTATCAATTTGGGGGTTACGAATCTCTGCATTTTAGACAGTAGGCAAACTCATAAATAAAGACTCTGTGAATAATCAGAATCGGCTCTACATACTTGTTTGTGCTTCTGATTATTTAGTTAACATCCATGGCCACCAAAGCACGCTCTTATTCACCAAAGATTATTTTGTAATCCCAAAGGCCCTGCAGAGATAGATACTTGTTAGAGCGACTGAAGGACAGTGCCTCCTGGCCTCCCCCGTGGCCCGTGGCCTGGGCTAGGATTGACATAGGGCCCTCTCTAGTGCTCCAGGATTCTCTGCTGATGGTATTCAAAAGGACAAGTGGGCAGGGAGCCTCCCCGCTCATAGCATTGTGCTCAGGTTCATTAACATGTTGACTCTGGGGCACCTGGGTGGATCAGTGGATTAAGCCTCTGCCTTCAGCTCAGGTCATGATCTCAGGGTCCTGGGATCGAGCCCTGCATCGGGTTCTCTGCTCAGCGGGCAGCTTGCTTCCCACCCCCCCCCCCCCCACCTCTCTGCTTTTGTGATCTCTCTCTCTCTGTCAAATAAAATCTTTAAAAACAAAAAAGCAAAAAACCATGTCAACTCTGCCCTCGGAGATGGGTAGTGGCATTTGGATAGACTCAAAACCAGTAATGTACTGGGAATGCTTTGGGTAACATGGGAGAGAGGGGTAACACCTCTGGCCTTGGCCTGTCGGCTCCCAGGATAGTCCAGGTACATGGGACCTGGGTGACTTAGGGTGGCTCTGTCCCCTGGCCAAATCCTCCCCAGATGGCCATGGTCACCTAATTTCATTTCCTCTGAACTTAGCCTCAAAAAGCAACGTCTGATTGTAATTTGTTCAGAAATTCCTAACCAGAATAGTCTAGTACGGTCCACGTGACCTTATTTCCTCCCTCTCTCCCTTGTTTCTTCTTTCCTTCCTTCCCTCCTTCATTGTGGAGAATTTGGTGTTCAAGTATCTCACTCAGCCTTGCCATGTGACTTAATTACTGCAGGTCTGTCTCTAGGAGCTGACCACTCCAAAATTGAGCCTGGTCAGAGCAAAGGGTGACCCAGACTTGGTACTCACAGAGAGAGGTTCCTGTCAGATGAGGCTGGCCTTTTCCTGGACCACACCTGTCCCAAATTCATCTCTAGATTCCTCTTTTCATCTGTACTCTCAAATATTTACTGATCAACTCTTATGTGCCAGAAGCCATGCTCAGCTCCAAATAGGATAGACATCCTCCCTCACTCCCTTCACAGAGCTTTCAATCTAGTAGGGGAACAACCGTCACACAAAAATTACATTGTTATCAATTTCTGGGGGAGACATATAAGGGAATAACAGAGGAGACACAATTGAGATCAGGGTTGGAGAGGGACTCTCCAGGAAACCACGTTCAAATGGAGACCCTCAAGGATAAGGAGGAAATAGCCAGGTGAAAAGCTAGAGGAAACACCTTGGGCAAAGGTCCTGGGGTGGGAGAGAGTGTGGGCCATTGGATGAAGGGATGGAAGCCAGCGAGGCTGAACACAGACAGCAAGATGGAGGCCCAGGGAGGGCAGGGCCTGGGGGGGTCACCATGGAGAGTTTGCTCATTACTGTGAGGACCCATCAAAAAGTTGGGAGATCAAGGGCAGGGAGGGCAGTTAGGGTGTGACTGTTTGGTCACTTAGTGGAGATTGTAAACAGTCGCTTGGAGAGGGGGCTCTCATCATAGGACACTTTGGCAGCCTGTCGGACAGAAGCTGCTTGTGACACTCTTACCCACAAAAGTACTAAGGATCCCCTTGTTGGTCTACACCGGGGATCAGCGATACCTTCCTTGCTTTTGAACAATATCTTCTTAAGTGGGTGAAGGAACAGAAAGTAAAGTTGGGAAAAACAAGACGGTAAAGACGGAGGCTGAGAGAGAAAGAAGCCTCAATTTTCCTCTCTCTGGGGTAATTGCTGAATTGGTGCTCGTGAAGGCAGAAAAAGAATGGCTGACTTATGTCCCTCCACCAGAAGAGGGGAAAGAAGGGAGGCATGATATTGACTTAAATGCGGGGGATTTAAAAGGCCCCTATGTTCCCACTTTGTGCTTTGCTTCTAACAGACAGCCTGGGACCTTTGAAGTCAGTCTGGCCCAGTGGGGAGCGCGCTTCTGTGGAGACAAGATGCTAACAGGGGCGGGGGAAGGGGGCCAGGGGGCGGCCGAAACTCTATTAGGCATGCTCTAGCAAAAAGAAAGGCAAATCCAATGATAATGTACATCTGTTTCAGGGAATTTATAAGCTTTGAACATTTTTTATGGGCAGATAAGTGGGTCCTTTTCTTACCATAACTTAGAACTTCAAAGCTGAGTGTGTGGATAATGCAAATTGCTGAAATATGAGATTTTCCCTACAAAGAGGTTTCCAAAAAAGACAAGGAGGAAAAAGAGAGGGGGAGAGAGAGAGAACTAAGGCTAATTGATGCCACAGTCTTTTATGTACATGGCAAAAACGGGACAGAAATTGATTTTTATGAAATAAGAAATTGATGGGAGAGACAGGGAGAGGAGGAGGCCAGAGGCAGGTGTGAGGGCGGGTTCTAGGCAGGGCAGGTCAGCCTAGGCTGTGGGTCAGCTCTGGGGACACAACCTCCTCAGTCTTGGAGCCCTCATCCTTAGTGGGGAAGACAGGACAAATGGACATAAGGACACTTCAGAGGCAGCCAAGGCAGTGTCAGCCCAGCACCTGGTCCATCCAAGTTCCGAGGGGGCACAGGGACAGGGTAGATCCTGGACACCCCGGAGAAATTGGGGGAGGCTTCCTGGAGGAGAGTGGCTATGTAGAGCAGGCATGATCCTGGATGGCTCAGAGGGTGGCAGGTGCGTACCAGGTGATGAAACAGCTGAATCAGGGGGTCTGTAGGTTATGACTCTGTCACCCTGTCATTTGCACACTCTGTGCTTTTCTTGTCTGCCTACCCCGACCCCAGCAAGTAGGCTGTGAGCTCCTTGAGGCCAAGGGCATAGTAAACACTCAATATATGCTGGAAGGAAAGAAGGAAGCAAGGAAAGAAGGGAGGGAGGGAGGGAAGGAGGGCATGAAGGATCACCCAGCTCTGTTCACTATTTCACATTTTAATATTTATAACATAGCCAAATATGAATATCTGAGCTTCTAAAGTTGTTCTTTGGGCATTACGAATTTTGGTTCTTTCTTGCTCTCTTTTCCTTCTCCCTCTCCTCCTCTCTTCCTCCTTCTCCTCCTTCTTCAGCACTTCCACAGAAGTAGGAGAACTTCTGTATTAATTTTCCTATTTGTCCAAGCCACCTTGGCAAAGCCATCCTCTTTGCCAGTGATTGGCTCACGACACGTCATGTGACCCTACTCTGGCCAATGGGATCTGAAGGGAAGTCTGTGGGCGGGCTTGCGAGATGTCATGGTGGCAGCCATCTTGCGAGGTGACTGAAGACCACAGAGCAGAGACAGAGAGCCCCGGCCCCGGAGGACGTCACTGAGTATCACTCCTACAGTACCTGGCAGCTGCTCAGCATGGACACTCCAGCTACTTGGCTTTTCTCAGGAGAAGTTCCTTGATATGAAGATTTGAAATCATGTCGTTTCTTCCGAAGTGATCCTGGAAAATGCCAGTAGGGCAGTGAGGAAGTGAGGCAGGGACGCCGAGCCGTGTGGACGGTGGGGGCTTAATCCTGCTGGGGACCCCGGGAGCCCACGTAGAACACGCCCCAGAGTTCCACACGCCCGCAGCAAAGGCGCTGGGGTGTTTATCCACCCACTGCTGTCCGCAGTTCGTGTGCCGCCCCCGCCGGCAGGCAGAGCAGGCTCCGGCGCGCAGACCGACCTTCTGCAAAGCCTGGGAGGTGCCGCAGGTGGGAAATGGACTGGCAGACACAGAAATGCTTTGCATGAGGGCACTGAGGGCGCTGGCATCGTCTGTTCCTCAGGGTTGTTTGGCCCGTGCCGGGTGGTCACAAAGGGCCTTTGAGGAAGAGGAGAGGGGTTGGGACCTTCTCCTAGGGATCCACGGGCAAACTTTCAAGGTTCGGGGCAGGTGTCCACAGTGGCCCTAAATATGTGAAAGTGTTGGGGTGGCTTTGGAGGCGCCTGGGTTTGCGCCAAGGAAACTCAGTGTCTGCCTTCATCTGACATCTTGCAGCATCGTTGGGGGATTTCAGCACTGAAGTGGACACCCACGTCCTCCATTTTGTAACCTCCAGCCCTCTCCCCAAAGACTTCCCCCTCCCTTCTTTAGCCACCCCCCTCCCCGGCCTCCTTGTGGGCTCAGAAGTGCCCCACCTCAGAAGCCACAAAAACAGCCACCTCCCTCTGTCCTCCCTCCTGTCCCTCTCACAGTCCCTCTTGGTTCTTCCCAATACACCAGTGTCTTTTCTGGCCTTTGTCTCCACTTCCTGCTTGCTCTAGAGTAGCCCCTGGGTCTGGACTGCTACCACTCTCTCTACAAGACCTTAACGCCATCACCTCTGACTTTCGGCCCCACCCACCTGACGAGAGCCAACTCTGGGAGAAGTAGAGAACTCAGGATCAAGGCTCTGGAGTCAGAGGGACAACTGTCATTATCCTCACCAGGTTGCCATTGACTTTTCTATTCCTAAGCCCAATGGGTATTTCAGTAGAAACCTTTCTTGACTTCTTGGCTGTGTTTCATGATGGTGACCACATTCTCTCCCTTTCATATTCTCCCTCCACTCGTGGACTCTGTGCACCGGCTGCTTGTTGCTCCCCTGTACACATTCTCCCTTTCTTCTTGGTAGTAGAACCTCTGGTTTTGAGTTCTAAGAAAACAGGTTATGGTTCTCAGGCTCTTAAACAACTCATTTTTTCCCCACTAAATTCTAGTCAGAAGGAGGAGTCATATGACAGCCCTGGGAATCTTTCTGAAGAGCTGCTTGTTTATTCCCATTGTCCCTTTGCTCCTCCATCCCCTCTTCCATTCTGCTGCCTGGAAAGCCAACACTTTGGACCAGGAGGACAAGGACAATGCCGTAGACAGGGTGGAGTGGCTGGAAGAAGCCTGTGTTCCCGAGGAACAGGACTTCTCCGGCAGACCTGGACACCTACATTTAGACTATTCAGTGAGGAAGAAATCAACTTTTCACTTGTTTAAGCCACTTTCTCTTGCAACCAATCTGAGTCCTCAGTGAGATGACTTTCTGGACATCAAGCCCTATTGGACATTCTCTAGCCCCCTCTAGACCACATTTAGCAGGAGGCTTTGCTGAATCCTCCTTTAAAAATGCTGCATTGAAACTGGGTATGTGGGACCTCCCTGTACTGTCTCTGAAGAATCTGTAAGTATTGGCAAAATAAAAAGTTTCTAAAATGGCGGTATTGTTGCAGTCTTGATCCTGGCCCCCTTTCTTCTCCATGGCCTCACTTCCCGGGATCTCATCCGCAGCCATGGCCTTGATGACCATCTCTAGGCTGTTAACAAGGAATCCCAACTGTGTGCCCCCAAACAAACTCGCCATCCTACCCCCAAAATTGTTTCACGCTTAGTAAATGTCAAGGGGCCAGCTATCTCCCACCTCAGCCGACCAGGCCTCCGTGAGGCGCTCCTGCCTGCTTCAGGCCTCACCTTCCCTCACACCCTCACTTCCTTCCCCGCCCTGCCCCACTGTACCTCCTTGTCCTCGAACAACCAAGGCCTCTGCTCCCCTTCTGTCCTGGGAACTGCTGCTCCTTTCCCTGCTGAGCCTTTTGCCCCTGCTCTTAGCCTGGCTTCCCCACCTCGGAGCCTGAGACAAGGACTTGAGGGCAGATGACGTTTTGGCAGAGGGATGCCAGCAGGAGCAGTGAGGGGACAGGAGAGTGAGCTGCAAGGTGACAAGCTGACACGAGGAGGCACAGAACTCTACAGATGTGTACAGAGCCCAGCACTCTCAGAGTGTCCACCTGCAGGACGATCTAGCCTCCTGATCTGGGTCTTGGGGGCTTCTCCCCGAGAAGCCATCAGATGGGTGCTGATGCTCCCCAACCCCGCCCACTGGCAGGCTGTGTGCTTGCAAGCAGGCCCCTACATGCGGGGAGAAGGCCCGAGGTCCTTGC
The DNA here is from genome assembly GCF_922984935.1 of Meles meles. Taxonomy (NCBI): domain Eukaryota; kingdom Metazoa; phylum Chordata; class Mammalia; order Carnivora; family Mustelidae; genus Meles; species Meles meles. The sequence continues at coordinate 32,379,987 of NC_060084.1, read as the reverse complement.
AGGAAGACTGGGCACAGCATGGGAAGCAATTCTGCAGGGGGGCAAGGCGAGTCTGTGCTTGAGGGGCTGTCCCTGACCGCAGGCCGAAACAGCAGGGGCTGTGGGTCTATGCTGCCTCCTTCGAGACCAGATCCTCCCGGAAGTCCTCCCTGACCCCCAAGCCTGGGGCAGATGTCCCTCTCAGGCTTCCCTACACATCCCTCGGAGTGCAACTACTTGTCTTTTCTGCTTAGCTCTAAACCACTTTAAGGCACAAATGAGATGAGGTGACAGGACTTAAAGCTGTGGATATGAAGTCACAACAGAGTGAGAGAAGCGTGGAGCTGCTTCAAATGTATGGAATTGGGTTTTAGGAGAGTCTAGACAGGCTTGAGGACTCACAGAGCTGGGGTGCGGAAGCAGCCTGTTCGTTGCTCTGGGCACTCTGCAAAGCCACGGTGTGAAAATCCCCTTGTAGGCAAAGTCCTGCACATGTGATCCTCCTGCCAACTTTGCGCGGTAGGCTTTCCATCATGCCCATTTTACAGATGAGGAAGGTGAGCCTCTGTATCCCGCCCCCCTCGCCCTGCCCCGCCACACACACACATTGAGTGCAATCTGATTCTTGATGACCTGGGATCCAGCCAGACCAGGCTCCATGGCTTCCCATCTCATGGCGGATGGTAGCATGGGGCAGGGAGGGGTGTCAAGCTGGCTGGAGGACAGGCAGGTCTTCCCCTCGCCAGTCAGACAAGCATCACGTACCGCCCGCCCCCGGGGTGCTTCAGATGCAAGGATGATGGAAAGCGAGAATACAATTTCCTGATAAAATAGAAGAGGCGATTAAGTTAATGAAGGATCATTTTGCTGGTTTGAAAACTATAATTAATAGGCATTAATTGTATATTTAGAAGTTGAGCGTGGCGTGGGCTCCGGAGCTGTCTCAAACACAATGACTCTGTACGCTGCATAATAAAGACAGGACCCAGATGGTCCTCAAAGCCCCTAACGAGAGCTTGGTGCGGGGCTGCTGTAATGATAAAAGATACCACTCGCTGTTCTGCTCTTCCTTTAACGACATCCTTTCCGAGATGATGCTTATCATTGGTACTTTCATCTTCAGTTAAATAGCATATGGCCCCAGCTGATTAAAACCCCCTCCTGGTTTTAATCAGCGACTCGGGATCAGGTTTCTAATGGTGGTAGTGGTGGCCTCGCTGGGTCCCGTGGTAAGCTTTTGAACGACATCTAAGTCTGGAGGGGGTGGGGGATGAGGGTCTTGGAGCGGGCCCTGTCCGAATCCTGGGTGTCAGGCGGGCCACTCTGGTCCTCCTGGGATGACCCGAGCCAGGAACCAGTTCCAAGGATGCCTCGGGGATCAGGCTGGGCTGGCTCAAGTTATGTTCAGGGGACCAGGCCTGGTTAATGTTGGCTGTGGCAGGGAGGCTGGGCTGTGGGATCCCCTCATTCTTATAGAAAGCTTAAAAGGTTTAGAGGCGCCTGGGTGACTCAGCCAGTTAAGCGCTTGCCTCTTGATTTTAGCTCAGGTCTTGATCTCAGGATTATGAGTTTGGGCCCCAGGATGGGCCCCCACACTGGGCCTGGAGCCTACTTAAAAAGAAGAAAAAAGTTCAAGGGACACTCTGCAGGGGCCCCTCACCCAGGGAGGAAGAGGAAGGACCCCTCAGGGGACTGAAGGTGGGAATCAGACAGATGGCATTTGAATCCCGGCCCCACTGCCCAGGGTTGTGAGGTATCATCAGTCTGAGACTCATTTTTCTCGTTATTATTGGATGATTTCTGTTCATTGATTATGCTCGTTGTACAGATGGCAAAACTGAGCCTCCATCAAGGGTTGAAACCTGACTAAACTTGGTTGATAAGTCAGGAAGGATGGGGGCATAGAAATATGGGTATGGGGAAAGTTTGGGAGGATCTGCTTGATTTTCCAGCACGCCACCCTCTACCCACCAGCTCCTGAAGGACTGGAACCGTGTCTGTTTATCCACATCCATGCTGCTTACAGTGTCTGATTCTGTCAATCCTTAGTAGGTGTTTTTGAAGAAACGAGGGATCCCACGGGCAGTGGCAGAATGGTCAGCTGCTGGGGTGTTCCACAGGTAGGTAGCGGAGATTTCTATCAATCGCCAACTCTCCACATGCTTCTGGAGTGTCCCAGCCCCCTTGAAGCTAGCTGGAGTCACAAGGCTAGTTTTGGCCAGGGAACTACCAGTGGGAGTGACATGGGTGGAAATGCTAAGAGTCTGTGCATGTCTTTGCAGTTCTCTCTGCCCTGAGATAGCAGAGCCGTGACAGCCAAGCAGCCTGGTCTGCAGAGACATTGCGTTGTCCTAGAAAGTCTCCCGACTTGCTCTGGGGTTTGTGAGAACAGGAAAGTAACACGTCATGTGTTAAGCCACTGAGATGTCAGATGAGTTTGTTACTGCTGCAAAATGCAACCTTATCCTTACTACCTCAAGACAGTTACTGAACTTGAGTTAGGGCAGGGGTGCAGTCAGAGAGCTGATTGGCGTATGACCCTAGGGTGTCAGGTTAAAGTTCATCTGGTCAACGTCTGCCCTCACTCACACCCTGTAGGCTGCTGCGTGGGATGCCCAGAAGGGGGCTGAGACAGATGAGCCGGAGGGACGTGGAGGTGGTGGCTGTCCCTGGCCTTGCTAGCTGGCTTGGTGCGGGCCCATGGGAGAGGCATAGAGGTCGCTGTACCACCTTCCGGAGCTGCTGAAGGTCCCTGAGACACGTGTGAACAGGAAAGATCAATCGCTGGGCTCTGGGGTCCCTACATCTCTTCTTAATAGCATTGCTTTCCTCTCCTCACTGCATAATTTATCTGTCTAAGCCAGTAGTGTTTAAACTTTATGCAGCATCAGAATCACCCAGAAGGCTTGTGAAAATCACAACATGCTGGCCCAACACCCAGTTTTTGGTCCAGTAGGTCTGAGGCTGAACCTGAGAGGTTACATTTCTAATAAGTTCCCAGGTGACCCTGATGCTGGTCCAGAGACCACGCTTTGAGAACCACTGGTCTGGGCATCTATGGCCCTGGTTCGCGAAGACCAGGCCCTCTCCCAGGGGCACCTTGCCCTGGCATTTTTGTCCATCCCATGAACTCTTGTTCCCACCAAGTCTCCACATTGCCAGCCTCCCCTCCCACTGCTTCCAGGGGCTCTAATCCACCTAGATAACTGGGGAAGTCCATGGAATGCCTGAACTTTCTAAGACAGGTCTTCTTCCTGAACTCTGGGGCAGGCTGACTAGAGTTTTTCCCTTTGTTCTAGACATACGGCCCGTCAGAGATTTGAATGCAGCTATATAATCAGGACACTTTTGGTTGTAAGTAACAAAATCCTGAAATAAATCTTGAAGGAGGAATTATCAGCTCTTGAAAGATCCAAGAGATAGTTCTAGGGCCTTTAGGCATGGCTGGATCCAGGAGCACAATCAATGTTGTCAGTGCTCAGTCTCCCTCTCCCCTAGCTTCTAGATTAAGTACTGAGTGCATGTCAGGATAAGAAGATGAGAGTTGGAGTATCACATATTCCTTGTTGCTGCTGCCTCAGACCCTGAACCTATAAAATGGGACAGTTAAGTCAGGGAAAGTGATAGAGGTTGTGGGAGTCATAGAGCTGTGAGGACTTTTGATCCATTCCTCTAGACTGTCTCTTGGGTGGGAAGATACCCAGGCAGAGAGAACTCCAGAGGCGTGACTTACCTTAGGAACTCTCTATGTGGTATGCACTTGAGTGAGCCTCAGTTTCCCCATCTGAACTTGTGCCATCCAACAGAGACTCTTGCAGTATTGGTGTGTGATGAGCCTGAAAGGAACTGAAATTGTGCCCAGAAATGTGATGGAAGAAATTGTATTTGTCAAATCCTTGGGGTTAAGGAGGGATCATAGTAGGGAGTGAGGCACCTAAAATCACATGTTCAGGTGTTAAAAAGATGATAGTGGGGCATCTGGGTGGCTCAGTTGGTTAAGCACCTGCCTTCAGCTCAAGTCATGATCTTAGGATCCTGGGATTGAGCCCCACATTGGGCTCCCTCCTCAATGGGAGCCTGGTTCTCTCTCCCTCTGCCTCTCCCCCAGCTTGTGCTCTCTCTCTCTCAAATAAATAAATTAATTAAATAAAACAAAAAAAAGATGATCATGAAATGGCTATCTTTTGTCAGAATGAAAGAAAAACCTCAGGAATTGAAGCAAAAAAAGGGTGTTTTCTGCGTCCGTATGCAGGTGTGGTTTGATCTAGGTGCTTAAGATCATCAGGACTCAGTGGCCCATTTCTCCCTCCATTTTTTTTTGGCTCTATTTCCTTAGTCCCTCTTGGGCAAGCTCCCCAACAGCTCCAGGCTTGCATCCCCATCCCCCCAGGATCAGTTGAAAGTGCTGTCCTCTCTCCTAGCACTCGGTCCAATTAGAGCCCCAAGATTCCTTCTCCATGGTTCTGATTGGGTCATATACCTACACTGGGGCCAGTCTCAGTCACATACACAGCCCACAGCTGGGGCTGGGGCCATGCCTCCCGAACCAAATGATGCTGGAGGCATGGTGGTTTATTCCAAAAAGAAATTGGGATGCTGTGCCCAGAGAGAGAAATGCATGCTGGGAAGCCCACCAACTGATGTCAGCCACTGGCACCAAATTATCAGCCTGCCTGAGGCCCCCTCCTCCATCCCTGCTCCAACCCTACCCTTATCTCTCCCATGCTTAAATCTTAAATGCCACCCAGCCCAAGAAGCTCTGCCCTCTGATCCTCCTTCTTCCAGGAGAAAGGAAGGGCGGGGGGTGGCGGCAACCACATTCTCTCATTAGTCTTTCTGACATCTTTTGTCACCTATCAGGGGAACAAGCAAGTCCTTTGATCACAGCAAAAGGAGAAAGAGTATTTAAAACACGGCCTGTGAAGATTTGCTGAGCAGAAGGTGGGAAAGGCAATCAGTGGCAGTTTTCAAAGCAGAACATGATTTCCAGTCTCTAGACTTGCTTGTCTGAAGACTGCTAAAGAGGATTTGCCTGCCACCTGGGTTTTTAAATGGGCCAAAGAGCCCAGAAGTCAAGGGAGGGGGGTCGGACTTGGTGGAAGTGGGTTTCTGGAAGCAAAATGGCAGCGCAGGCTTTGATTCGTCATGAACCACAGATGTTAAGGCTGAATTGTCAGCTGGAAGAGAGCACTGGCATCACCACAGGCCCTGTATGGGACTCCAGTCGGTCCCCTCCCTGCTCTGAGCCCCAGTGTCCACTGTGTATGAGGGCTGGGACCAGAGTTCAGAAATGCCCCCTTTCCCTCAGGATCCCCCCAAGTGCCCCCCATATCCATCACATCTTACTATGATTTACAAAGATTCCCTTTGCTGTAATGCTTTTAATTGAATAAGGAATATTTCTGTCACCCAAATAAATGGGGGGTGGGAATGAAACAATATCTGGTCCACACAAAGAAAAATAACCAAGGAAAGAGCATGTCATCAAACCCTAGCCCACTGGAAAGCCGCCCCGAGAGAACAGACAGACAGCTGCTCCCTTCGTAAAAATCCGGGATCGGCAAGAGGGAAGTGGGTTTCGGGAGGAGGCTTTCTCCTGGCCATGTCTGGAAGGAGGGGAAAGGGCTGACATCTCAGCCTGGGGTTCAGGTGGTTTAAAGAATGAGCTCACTGGGTGGGCTGCACCCGGGTCTGGGATGAACTGGACCCAGGAGCGGGAGGCCCCGCCTACTGCTGGTCGCACATGCGCAGCATGGTCATCTGGCTGTGCCCTGCAGAGGGAGTGAGTTCATCCTGGAGGTTCCTGAGGTGCCTCGGGGACATCTGGGAGGTTCCTACAGCCTGTCTCCTACCCCCCAACCCCCACCAACAGCCCCTCCTGGTTGCAGGGCTCTGCTACTGCTGTTTCTCAGGTGTCTTCAGGGAGCCAGGGACAGAGGCCAGGGATTCAGGGTCACTTTGTGTCCTACCCTGCCCTCTCCTCTCCCTTCCCATTCCACTGCAAGGGCTTCTGTGTTTAAGGTTGGGTAGGGTCTAGGCTGAGTTTTTCAGAAGGAGATTGGAGGTGGTCAGGGACGGGGGCGGTGGGCAGGGCACAAGATCTGCTTTCCCTCCGACAAGGGGTGCCTGCGACACCATTCAGTAGTTATCCCTCGAGCACCTTCTATCTACCAGACACCAGTCTAGGCCGCATGACTTAGAAGGCCTGGTGCAAAATGAAAATATGGGACCCTTGCTCACAAAGTACTGAGAAATTTGACAGTGACAACAGAGACAACGGAGACTTATACCCAGCCCAAGGCCCTTCTGGGGAGGGGTCACGTGGGATTGCAGAGGTCGACCCTCCTCCACACCAGCCCTGCCCCGCCGTCCTCGAGGTGCCCAGGGCAAGTGCCCGATGAGCCGTGCCCCAGAGGGACTCCCTCACAGGGAGAGCAAGCGCCCCCAAGATGATGTCCCATGGGGCCCCGGGCTATTAAAGAAATACATGGAAGATCAGGGGCCTCGCAAGACAGAGAGGTGGGCTTTGAGATGGGGAGTGAGATGATCTACCTCTGCGCGGAAAGTTCTCTCTGAGTGCAGTGCCGAGCGAGCAAGGGGGGAGGCAGTGAGAAGGCCAGCAGGTGCCGGAGCTGTCAAGGGGAGCTGGGGTCAGGCAGGAACTGTGGGGGCAGAGAAGGGGTGGAGCCCAGGGCCTATGGGGAGGGCAAACGGAAAGGAGTCCCAGAGGGATTCAAGGCCTGTGGTCTGCTCGCTCAGCCCCCAGGAGTGGCCCCCGGTACCCAGGGTGGGACAAGGAGGAGACAGACCCATCCCCATCACTGAAAAGAATGGCACAAAGGACTAGACACCTGCTTGCAGAGGGGCCCACACAGGGTGCTGTGGGGTCCTGTGATGGCCCGGGATGGGATGATGCTGGTAAGCTGTCATTTGGCTCAATCCTTGCACATGTATTTCACAAAATCCTGGGATGCCTCTACCCAGTGCGCCCCTGACCCTCTTATGTCGGGAGCTGAATCGCATCCCCTGTAAAGATAGGTTCACGTCCTAACCCGTGGTACCCGGGAGCATGCCCTTGTTTGGAAATCGGGTCTTTGCAACCGTGATCAAGTCAAGATGAGGTCCTATTGGATCGGGAGGCGTCCGAATCCAATGACTGGCGTCCTTCTGAGAAGAAGCGAACTCGGACTCAGACGTACGCAGAAGGGACAAGACTACGTGAAGATGGAGGCAGAGATGGGAGTGATGTATCCAGAAATCGAGGAAGCCGGAGGGGTGCCGCCTGAAGCCAGGAGCCAGGCACAGAGCTGGTTCCCCCTGGAACATCGGAGGGAACGTGGTCCTGCTGACACGTCAAGTTCACACTTCCGGCCTCCAGAGCTGTGAGAGAATACATTTCTGTGGTTTGAACATCCGGTGTGTGGGTGTGTGGTGAGGTGCAGCATGAGGAAACGGATACAACTTACAAGCAAAGAAACTGCAGCCGAATAAACGGGGTGTAGGGAAGGGCCGGCTCGAGGACAGCCGGCGCTCGAGCTCCCCCAAACTACAGGGATTGCAATCAGGGAGGAGAACCTCCCCAGAGGAGAATAACCAGCTGCTGTTTCCAGAAAGAGCCAGGTGGGCAAAACCCAGAGACACCCAATGCTGGACTCTCAGCTCCTTCCCTGGCCTCTCTGGCTCCCTCTGGACCCCGCAGAACGTTCTGGAGCATCTTCTCACATCTGCAGACTCCTGCAGCCTGTCTTGTGGTTGCAAAGACACCAGGGAGAAGCTGCTCTAGCGGGTACCTGCTCTGCAAGGAGCTGGCTATGCAAGGGCTGCTCAGTAAAGTGAGAGGGTAAGAGTCAAGGGAGATGATCCCAGGGAAAAGGGCCCAGGGTCCTAGTGGACCCCCAGGACCAAGTGATAAACAGGGTCTTGAGATTTGATGGCTGAACAATTCTATCCTAGTGACTAGGTGAGAAGCCAAGTATACCATTCTGAAAAAAAGGATGTTAAAAAACATCAAGATTTATGCCTTTCTTTTTGGAATGAATGCTTTTTTTTTTTTTTTTTTAAATTCTTGAATGCTTGGAACAGAAGAGCAAGTCCAGGGATGGGAGGCAGGAAATCAGTTCAAGTCTTGGCTCTTCTACGCTAGTGCTTTGTGACCTTGAGAGTCTTTCTAGTCAGCAAAGTGACCTGACTGGTTCACCAGAGTGGTCCTCAAACAGTGCTCCTTCGAGCCCCATGGATACCCCAGGGTCTGGGGTAGAGCCCACTGGCCTCCCAGCCTGAAGAGCTTGGCTTTGGTCTTTCTCATGGATTGGGTTTCTGTATCAAATTTCATTTGAAAAAGCCTCTGTGGCTTTAAAAGAAAAACAAAAAACAAAAACAAAAACACTTTGAAACCTGAACCAGATTAGCTCAGGAGCCCCCTCCAACCCAAATACTCCCAGATTCTCTGTCAAATGACAAACTCTGTTCCTGTACACTCCATCCTGCTTAGAAGTTATTGCAAAGCGTCCTCTCCGCTGTTTTCTGTAAGCTGGCATCTTATTTATCCACAGGAGCTATGTTCTTCTGGGACAGGATTGCTGCTGAACACAATCTTCCTGCTGGGGAACTGGGCGGCCCTGAGGACCCGGAGAAGGCAAACAGAGGGAGGCGGGTGGTCTTCCTGAGAGCCCCGAGGCACTGCGTCCTGCAGTTGGGGAAGCGCTCCTAGGGGAGCGAGCGGGTGGGGATGGGCAGGAGGATGGCACAGGAGAGAAAAGTGTGGGCTCCGGCATCAGATCTCAGCTCCCTCTTACAAGCCAGGTGACCATGAGCTGGCCAGCTGACCTCTTCATCTCAGCCTTCTTGCCTGTAAAGCAGGGGTGGTAAGAACGCCTACCCCATAGGGCTACTGTAAGGGTTAAGTGGGATAAGAGTGTAAGGGGCTTAACCAGGCGCCTGGCAGGGGTGCTCTTTGCGTACCAGGCATCAGGAGCCTCAGTGGCGATGGTGACATTGAGGCTGCTTGGAGTCTGGAAGAGAATCCAGCAAAGGCGAGGGTAGTGGGCAGACTGGCCTTGATCACTTCTCAGCCCAGGCATCTCCTTTCAGGACCCTCTTCCAACAAGGGCCCCAGACCCTACAGCTATCTACAGACAGTGTCACAGTTAGCATAAGAGATACTGAATTCATACTTGCTGCATCCATCCATTCCTTTATTGAAATATTTTTGTTGTGAGATGTAATGCAAACCGACAGCCCCTAAATACAAGTGCACAGCTTAACCATTATTACAAAGCAAATATCCTTGTAACCACTGCACAAGACTAAGAACAGGACACTCCCCACAGGCTGAGATCTGCAGTGTTCCCCCCACATCGCCCCTTCTCCGGAAGTAATAACCACTATCTCGACTTTCATATTAACCCCTTCTGCTTTTTTCTTTCCTTTAGGGGTTTTGTGATCTAAGGAAGCATCCTTAAACAACCATCATTTCCTGTTTCTTCTTCTTGGACTTCATTCAGTGGAATCCCACAGGCTTTATTCTCTTGTGTCCGACTGCTCACACATGGCCTTGCTTGTGAGCTTCGACTGTAGATGTGTAGATGGTGTATTGTGGTAGTTTGTTTTCGTGGCTATATAATATTCCAGCTTACAAATATGACTATCAATACCTCCTATCTACAGAACGGTCTCACCGTTGATGGACATTTGGGTTGTTTCTAGCTGGGGGATACTCTGGGGGAGTAGTCCTGCCTAGAAATTCTGGTTCGTGTCTTCTGGTGAACATGTTTGCCTCTCTATCTGTATGGCATGCTATTAAGAGGGGACGGGATGGGTCTTCCTGTAAGAGTTTATGCTCAGCTTCAGCAGATGGTTTTCCTAGTGCTTGTACCCATTGCCATTCGAACAAGCAAGGTGGATTTTTTTCTTTCTCCTCCCACTCTCTCTCTTCCTTCCTTCCGTTCCTCTATCCATCCAAGCCACTGGTTACCAACAGCCTCTGAAGGTGGCCCTGGGTAGGTTATTTTGTGGCGAAAAGAAGTCAAAGTGTGTGGTTATTCTCCCCCGATTCAGTAGGCAGATGCATGAGAACCCCTCAGCACCAACCCGGACCTGAGAAGGTCGGAGGTTGCACCCTAACCTCCGTCCTGGGAAGCCTTGTGGTCGGGCTTCTGAGGGTGCCTACGCCCCTCCCCCATACCTGAGAAAGGGCCCTGCCACTGTACAGACGGAAGCTTACTCCAGTCCCGCCCCCAGGAGCCAGCAGGTTAAATGTCCCACCGCAAGGGCTGGCCACCCTATATTTTTAGGGACCTTACTTTGTTAGCAGTTGCGGTTTCTTTCGCTTCCTTCTGAGAGCTCCTGGAGGTGCGGGGAGCGACCACAAGGGGGCCTCCTTCCGCCCCCTGGGGTCTGTGTGCTGCGGGAAGAGGACCCTGGAGCAGAAAAGGGAAGTGAGGTCCTGAACCCCAAGGGAGGGTCGCCTGGGCACCCCCAACCAACACTGGTGGGGAATCGAAGGAGACAGGTGGCAGAAAAGGACGCAGCGAAACGTCAGCGCCTTCCCAGCAAAACTTTCTTCTTCGTATTATTTCAAACCCCTTCGAACGATTTTTCAAAATCTCCCCCCCCCCCCCTTTTTGGAGAAATGCTCAATTTCCCTCCCCCCTTCCCACCCCCCCTTCTCCAGCATGGCGCGGAAGCTCCCGGAGCAGCCAGTGTGGCGGCGCCATCTGCCGGCTGCTTCTTAAGTTGCGGGGTGAGATCCCGCCTCCGTCCCGCCTCCTTCCAGAAGTGCCCAGATGCAAAGGGGGAAAAAGAACCTTTCAAGAACCTTCAGTACAACAACAGCGAGCAAAAACCTACACTGGATCTCCAGGCGTGTGCTGAGGTGTTGCCTGTAATGAGGAAAATTACATTATAAGATGGGTTAACATAAATTAAAAATAATATGGAAATTGTTATATATTATAGGAAAGTGCTCATGATAGATGAAATTTAATCAAACTCGAACCATACTTTAATTTTATTGTCCACGGTATGATACTATCATGGTGGATACATGTCAGTTGGGGTAAGCGAAACACCAAGAGTGAGCCCTCATGGAAACTATGGACACTGGTGATAATGACGTGTCCATGCAGCTTCATCGTTGTGACAAATGTTTCATGCTGGTGAAGGATGTGATCATGGGGGAGGCTATGCTTATGTGGGGACAGGAGCTATGAGGGAAAGCTCTATACCCTCCACTCAATTTTTTCTGTGAGCTGAAAACTGATCTAAAAAAAAAAACCAACAACAACCACAAAGTCTATTTTAAAATTTGAAAAGCAGCTTACAAAACAATATGTTGAGATTTCTTTCTGTTGAAGACTGGGCAAGTTAGCTGTGGTGGCCGCACTTTGGGGGCCGGATCTGCCTGGCCTGGCCCCTCAGGAAAGGACATGGGGGTGTTCGGTATATATCCTGCAGACAAGAGGCTTCACAAGCCTCTTGATGGGGAGCGATTGGGGTTTCCCAGGAGGGAACCTAGGAGCCTGGTGTTGCTAGAGCCATCTTATCACCAGGAGGAGAGCTTCTCGAGAGAAAGAGGCAAAGCAGGGAAGCAGAACAGAGAAAGCCAGAAAGTGAAAGTTAGAGACCAGATGACAGGGTTTGATTGTTCGGATCCAACTTGGCTTGAAGCTCGTCTATTCCTAGACTTTTCCCATAATAAATTCCTCCCCTGGGTTTCTGTTGCTTGTAACCAAAAGGGTCTGTGCTCCCTAAACACAAGCTCCCAGCTTGCTCACTTTGCAACGAACCAGTCACTGGAGATGGATGATGGCACAATGTGGCTTGCCAGGCATATCTGGCAACACTTGGAACCCTCCCTTGCAGTGAGTACTGCCTGCGTGGCACATCAGGGAAGAGGCATCCTGGGCCTGCCCCCTTTCTGGGCTCGGACCTCCACTAAGGGTCCCCAGGGACGGAGGGGTCTCCTGCCTTGGGGGTGCTTCTCTTTTCCCTCTGCCTAAAATTCTCCCCTCCCCGTGCTGCAGTGGCCGCCTCCTTAGCCTTCCCTGTGGCTCCCTTAAACACCTCCTCCTCTGAGAAGTCTTCCCTGACTACCTGACTGAGGGAGATTCTGTCTCAGCTTCTGTTTGCTTGGTGAGTGACTCCTTTCTAACCTCGATGAGGTCAGCCCTGGGGCTGTGCCGTTCACCATTGTGTCCCCAGCTCTTGGCAGAATCTAGCAAAATAATAGGAGTGTCATCAGTCACTGTTTACCGAGAAAATGAGAATATGCACAGATAGATGGATACGGGCCAAGAGACTATTCTGGGTGCAGACCATGAGGGTAGGGCTCTGTGCAAGGCCTCCGTGGGGGAGCAGTGTTTTCTTGTTCATACAAGGGGCACTCACAGTGACACCAACCAGAGGACATACTATAAGTTCACTAGAATTTTCCTTCCAGTTGTGGAGGGGAGGGTCTGACCTGAAATCGGTTGTGAAGCCAGGAGCTGGAGCGTAGGTTTTGCCTCCCAAGTGAGGTGTTGAAAGCCAAGGATGTCAGGGCACCTGGGTGGCTCAGTCACTTACGTATCTGCCTTAGGCTCAGGTCATGATCTCAGGGTCCTGAGATTGAGTCTGGAATTGGGCGCCTTGCTCAGCGGGGAGCCTGCTTCTCCCTCTCCCTCTGCTGCTCCCCCTGATTTTCCTCTCTTTCTCTGTCAAATAAATAAATAAAATCTTAAAAGAAAAAAGAAAGACAGAAAGAAAGCAAGCCAGCCAAGGATGTCAATCAAAGTCAAAACCAGGCCCAGGACCGAGGAGCTGGAAAGCCAGAGGGGCTGAATACAGGGCTGGGGGTTGGGGGACCAGGGCCCCAGGCCCAGCTGCAGGGAGCAAGACCCAGATAGGAGGGGAGAATGCACAGACGACATTGAACGATCCAGTCCACATGGTCAGAAACTTGTTTCCTCTTGCGGTATTTTTCAGTCCTTCTGAGTAAATCAAAGACAAGTCTCAGCTTGGTGATGACGGGTCCCTAACACCTGTCTCTCTGTTTCTTTTAACGAAGAACCTCTGGCAGCTTCATGTTCAAGGCCCGTAGCGGACAAAGGCCTGTGAGGTGTACTAAGGGAAATAGGTTTCATTGTGTTGATTTTTAGAGCTACCTTTCTAATTATAGCAAGTGATTCTGATTTTCCATTTAGAGTGGTAATCGGAAGTTTCTTTCTCAAAGAAATTTCCATAAGCGTAAGGGGGACTGCTGGAAGGAAAATGGCAAGTGGATGATGGAACAGGTGGCGGCATTGTGGGGCCCCAGGGGAGGGGGCGTGTGGCTGAGCCGGAGGATGCTGGGAAGGCAGCGTTTGGCTGAGTTGCTGCAGTAGGGACAGGAAGCATCTGGAGAGCCTCTGAGCAAGTACCCCTCCCCCACTAGCAGGTGGGATTGCAACTGGGTTTGCTGCGCCGGGGTGGATTACAGCCAAAGGAACTTCCAGAGCCCACCCCAAACTCAGCCTCCAGGCCAGCCGGCCCTGGCCCAAGCCTCCAGACACTGGGAGCACCCCCAGGTCTGGGTGGGTGACCCCCAATGGCCTCTTGGAATTCCAGCCCTTATTCTGTCTGTCCTGCCTTCTAGACCATGTCACTTGGAGGTGGACATCCCAGGCCTGGTGCTGGAGCTCTCCCTGTCTCCCTGTGTGACCTTGAGGGAGTTCCTTCTCCAGGTCTGTTTCCCACCTAGAAACAGAGATGAGTGAAATGATCTTGAAGGGCCCTGAAGGATGAAAGGACCAGGAACATATCCTTAGTACCTCCTCTCCCCTCTCCCCTCCAAAGTCGGGCTCAGTGGGAAAGGCTGGGGAGGTGGGGGTGGGGCAGTGTCACACTGATCTGAGTTTAATTTCCTGTTCTACCCATTGTGAACCGTGGGACCTTGGGTACATCACTTCACCTGTCAGGGTGTCTGTGTCCTCATCGGTAAGAAGAGATAAGAATATCTCCTGAGCAGAGCTGGGCCGGCAGTGATGAGGAAAGCCTGGGACACACAGCTGGGCTACGAAAGTGCTGGGGAGCTCTGGGTTTTCATGCACAGGTAGCCTGTGGTAGTGCCCGTCCTCCCATCCTGGCTTGGGATCAGGCAAGAGCCCCACATCCCGGGCACAGGGGCTCACCGGGTAACCTGATCCCAGCCAACAGGAGGCCTTCATGGGAACAAGCCCCCTCAGGCTTAGGGCACAAGCCCCCAGAGTGGGGTTCCTGGGAGTGGGTGAGGCTGGCATGGTGCTCCCACGCGGAGCTCCCTGGGTCCTGGCTGGGGACATGTGGATGGGAAGAAGCCTGCATGGGGAGAAGACAGGTGGAGCTTATGACCTTGTGGGTTCCTTCTACCCCATATTATAGGCTTTTTTAAAAAAACTTCTCTCTATATACTACACACACATATCACACGCCTATTAAACTGCCGGTGTTGGGCACTTTTTCCTTCTGAGCGACTGTGTGGGGCACCTGAGATCGATGGCGTTTTACATTTGATGAAATGACTTACACAGTCAGGAAGGTCTTCTTCACCATTACAAAGAGAGCCACGGCCTTTTATTTTTCCACAGAACACTTTAACTTTCTCTCTCAAGAGGTCCAACATCTCCCATGCAAAGTGTCCTTCTCCCGGAATAAATTGAGAGATCGGAAGCTTTCTTTGTCCCTAAGTGTCAGGCTGGTTTCTCACCTCCGGAGCAGAGCCTGGTAGGGCCATTCCAGCTGCTGCCACATGGTGTCGCTGTTGAACACATTCTGGTGCAGTTTGGTCAATGCCTGTTCACCGCTACAGTGGTCTCTTTGTCCAGCCGGATCCCTACATGGGACAAGCTGGTTCCCCACACGAAGATACCGAGTAACAGCCTCTTTATTTCACTCTCATAAGCTCAGCCAGATGGTTTAGGTCTTCAGGGACCTCCAGCCTCAAACACATATTGCCCCAAACCAGCCTGGATCATCCACTTCAAGCCCAGTGTTGAACCTAGGTTATCAGTCTTGTCTCCCCTCCACTCTGGGCTCCTGGTGTCCTTTCCTGACAGCAGACTTCAGTCAAGGGCATTCCAATCCATCAGAGAGGTTCCAAGAACATTGTCCTTCAAATGGGGGAGGCGGTAAGCGTTCAGTCTCACCCCGCTGGGTATCACTCCCCTCCCACGGGGCCATGTCTGTGTAACTCATGGAGCCTCGTCAGGGGCCACGTGCCTTATAAATGAAAACCCACCTGGACACCGAGTTACAGCATCCCGACCAGAGAATTGTTGGCCAATACCCTTCCTACTAACGCCTTGTTTCACAGGCTCTTGTGACAGGATGACGTTCTAGCCCAGAGTCCTCCCACCCTTGAAAGGGCAACATACACCCCATCCCAGGGACAAAGCTGGCCTTGAAGAGCCATGGGTGAACTTTTGTTTAGACAAGTTGGGTCTACACGTTAAGAAAGAAGAGCTGGAATGGTTAGGACCATAGTGGGGATCTTGGCAGGCAATCTTGAGGGAGCAGGAGCAGAGAGGGAAGACAGGGCAGCTGGTGAGAGCTGTCTGGAGGAAGGTTAAGTTTTGTCCACAGCATGCAATGCAAACCGCCCCCTCCAGCGACCCCTGAAAACGTCAGAAAGCTGGCTCTCACTCTCAGGCACTTTGGCAGCTGGATTTGTGGTTTCCAGATGAAGTGAGTCTGACATCAAAGGGACCCAGGACACAGGCAAAGGCTTCCAGGGACCCCGGGGGTGGGGGCACACCTCCCATCCACACAGATGCGGACATAGAGGACCAGAGGAGAGGCTTGTCCAAAGTGTCACCCATCAAGTTCAAGCCTCAAGTGGCTCCTCCCACTAAACACTACCCCCCAACAGTCCGTGTCCCCTCCCCCCCCCACCCGCCATGGCCACGATCCCCAGTCTCCAGCCTGCCCCCCAGAGGGACTCAGTACAGATACTCCCGGACTGTGAGCTCCTTCAGCGTGAAGCCCCAGGGGCTGGGCTGGCGGAGTTGGCTCTCCTGCAGCTTCTCCTGCAGCGACACGAAGTCCTTGCCCAGCGCGTAGGCCAGGCGGATCATGGCGTCCAGCAGGGGGGCGTAGTAACGGTGGCCCTCCCGGGCCTGCAGGCACTGCAGCGCCCTCTCCCCGGCCGCGAAGGCCTCGGCGGGGCGCTCCAGGTCCCGGTGGCACACGAGCATGGCGCAGAGCGCCGGCACCACCATCACCGGGCAGTGGGCCGTCAGCTTCTCCTGCAGGGGCACCACGCGCACCAGGATGTCCAGGGCCCGGCCGTACTGTCCCCCGCGCAGGCAGCCGAACGCCTCCCGGAGCTCGGGCCGCGTGAGGAAGTCGATGAACTCGCGGGAGCGCCGCACGCAGCGGATGGCGTAGAGCAAGGTCAGGTACTCCTTGAAGGCCAGCTTGCGCTCGGAGATCATCTCCTCGGTGAAGTTGCCCACCAGATGCTTCTTGGGGAAGGCGATGTCTTCGATCTCTTCCCTGAACGTCTTGAGGAGGTTTTTCTGGAGCATCTCAAAGTCTGAATAGCGCCGTTCCAGCACGGCTTTGTTGCTGTCAAAACTCCCTGTCTGGATGACGACGATTTGGTACATCTGCGTTGCAGAGAGAGAGAGAGAGAGAAAGCATTTGACTACATCCTAATGGGAGGTTTTTCACTGGCAGAGTGAGCCCTGGCAAATAAAAATAATGATGATCATCATTTAAAGCAGACCCTGAAAATGGGTTATCGTTCTATGTAATTCTGTGTTAAATTGCCATCAGCATCTGCCGAGCTATAAAAGCGATCGGTGACAAGAGGCCACCTGAGAATAACAAACCCAGCAGCTCGGAGGCATCTCGTGGGACCAGGAACACCAAAGCAGGTGGCATGGGGGGCCTGGGGGTGCTTCAGACTTTCCATTGTCAAAACGGGGTCTCGGGTTCCTGACTCAGGGAGCTTGGGTTTGAGCTGTGTTTCCCCAGCGAGCGAAATGTGAGAGATGGTTTGGGGTGGTAGGCAGGCGGTGAAGTTCTATGGTAAGGAAATGATTGGTTTTCACGTCTCTTTCAGTTAGAGAATCCTGATGAAGGGCTCCGGTTCCTTGGGTTATAATTCCAGCCCCGTTGCGGTCTAGCTGTGTGGTCTTAGGCGGGTAATTGCACCACCGGGGGCCTCAGTGTGCCCATCCATGAAATGAGAGGATAGTCATGGTACTTCCCTCGCCGGGTGAGGATGGAATGGGTTAACACTGGGCACCCATGGGGGACTGGGTTCAACCTGCAGTCAGCACTTTAGCACCCACTGTTGGGATTCTGGTTAAGGGGCCAGGTGGGGAACGAAGGTTGAGCCTTGCTCCTACTTGGACCTGAACAGAGCCCCGACCACAGGCTCAAATCCCATTTTAACAGAGAGCAGCGCCCCCAAGCCCAGAGGTTGCGGCCTGCCCTGGCACAACCAGCTAGAATCTAATGGCAGCACTTAGCTTTCCTTGTATTTACTTTCAGGATTACCTTTTCTTTGTGCTACGTGATACTGATTTCCCTTTGGAAGATACTGATTTCGTGTTTTTAGAAAGCGATCTGATTTCTAGAAAAAGAGGATGATTGTTATTACTTATCATTACTTTACGCATATATAATTAATGATTGGGGATATCAAAAACTGTGTTGAAAGGACACAGATGGCTGGTTCTGGCTGACATGGAATAAATCTGGGCTAGTTCCTTCTCAGGATTGGCGATCGTGACTCACTGCTCTCCAGTTCTCACAGTACCTAACACAATACCCAGCATGCGCGCAATCTTGCTTTTTGACCGTTGTCTCCCTTAGAACTCTGTTGGTCAGACTGCACCGGCCCATTTCACAATGGGCAAGTTGAGGCCCAGGGCCTAGAAGGAAGTGGTGAAAGGCTCGCCCTCCCTGCCCTATCTCAGCTTACCACAAACTTGGAGACTTTTCTCTCCTCGATGCGGGCGGACGCGACCTCGAAGAGCAGCTTGACGCGCCTCCAACAGCGTTTCTCCTTCCGCCAGTACTCCTGCAGCTCCCCGGTGGTCATGCTGGAGTTAGGGCTGGGGCTGCCCGGAACGTCTGGAGGGACGGCAACCGTCAGCCCTTGCACCAGGTCAGGGCGCTTTGGGGACAAGGGTCTGGGGACATGGCTGGGAAGTCCGAATCTGGAAGCGCTGTGCCTAGCCTCCTCCCCAGCTCCACCCACCGAGACTCTGGTTCCCGCAAACCTGGCTGCAGCCATCCCGCCGCCCGCAACCTGAAATAGCCCGGCGTTCCCCAGCTGCTTTCTCCATTGCGACACGCGGACGCGTGTGTTGCACCATCCTCTTCTGGCCTGCAGATTAGCCACTGTGAGACCCACGCTCCTGAAAAGCGGGGATGGTGGCTTGTACCTTTCTGTACTCCCTAGGGCACTGACACAGTGGTGGGGGTTGGGGACTGAGCACAGGCATCAGCTACCAGTGGAGGGAGCTACCGAAAATGCGGGGCTCCTGGCTCCGCGTGGTGGGCCCCTCCCCGCTCTCTCATCTCCTTTTCCACATTTCCTGCTTTTGCTTGCACATGCTGCCTTAAATGCAACCCTCCTATCTCTCTGCCTGGAAAACTCACAGTGTCTCTTAGAGCTCACGTGCTGAGCCATTGTGATCATCTCAGGAAAGATGAGCCTCCTTCCCCACCGAAATGCACTGATCATTGTGCATGTGATTTCAAGAGATATGGAGCCTTGGGGCGGGGTGGGGTTGGTGGGGCTTCTCCATTGGTGTCCCTCCAGATCCAGGCCATAGGTCACTTCAACTGTCCCCTGGCATTAGAGGTAGAGCCACTCACCTTGTCCCTACCCACCTTTTGGGTGACATATCGAATTATTTTTCACAGATCTGTTTCCCCACCAAACTCGAGGGCCAGCAGTGTTGGGCTGGTCCCTTTCCCACCAGGGCCAAGGACAGAGCAGACGTTTCATAGGGAAGTATTGAATGACTGCCTGAATGAGTAAATACATTTGCTCCAGGAGATGGCGCTCCGGTGGACACTGTCAGCGCTGGGCAGTGCTGCTTGGCACTCACTGCTCAGAAATGTCCCCACTGGCTTCCTGCTGAACGCACCTACGGCTCTCATGCTGGGTCTTTCTTGAGCTAAATCACCCTGTTCTGGAGCTGCCCTTCGCGGATGAAGCATGGGACTGGAGAGCTGGTGAGTAGTAGCTTAGCCTCCTTGCCTCCTGGATGGGACAAGTCTGAGATATGTTCTATCTATGCAGAGGACCCTTGCTGGGACCGAGCCCAGTTGCCCAAAGCAGTCATCAACCCTTGATACTGGCTTCCTGCCCTTTCTTTCTTTGCTCCTTTCCTCAATGTACCCCTTCCCTGCTATGATTCCTGGGACCATCTCCCAGAAGAACAACGGACATCAAATACTTGTGCCAAGTTGAGAAAGCTGCTCCCTCTCCGGTGGCACCCATTGAAGGACCCTATGTTTATCTTTTGAATGTCTTCCAATCTCTATCTCTGACCATACTCCAAGCCCACCTAAGTGCCCTTCGGGTCCTGGACACGGGAGGTCTCGGCCAGCGGCTGATGCTTCCTGCCTGGTCCCTGCTGTGCACTTGGCTGTGGGTCCTGTCCATCCAGGGCTCCCAGGATGCTTGGGACTGGCCATGCTCCAAGGCTGCCAGGGGGACGAAAGACAACAGTGAGTTCTCGCTGACGTTGGGGTTCCAGGAGGGTCCTGGGGTGCTAGGATCTGTGTCATTGTCCCCACGGCTGACCCCTCCCCTGCCCACCTAGCCGTCCGCCCAGCTGCCACATGCAAGGCTTGGGCCTACTGCCCCTTTGCTGGACCGATTGGTCCAAGGCCCTCTGTTATTGTTACCATGCTTCTATGATCAAGTTCTCTGAATCTTAAGTGCAGTGATTCCAAGCCAAGGTAGTGGCTTTAGGGATTACTTGGGAGAAAGATGCCAGCCTGTCCTGAAGAACATCCCAATATCCCATTTATGTTCCACGTGTAAATAAAATCTCAGTGCCCCAAGTGAGGGTCTGGGGACGTATCCTTCCCATCTCTCTCTCCCTCTTTAAGAAAACACTGACGGTTTGTGAAACACACTTCATAGGCACCTAAGTGCTTCAAACCCCCTTAGTTCACACCCACAAAAATCTTCTGTGAATCCCAATCACAGAAGAGGAAACTGAGGTTTAGCCCAAGGTGATGCGGCTGGTGAGCCCAACCCACGAGCAAAGCTGCAAGTCTGTGACGTGTCAGTGCGCACGCTCTGCCCTCAACACCCACTCGCTCAATTAACCAAGTCTGTGTGCAGGAGGAGTTTTACCTCCATCTTATGATAAAGGAACCAGGACTTGGAGCTGCCTACGATCTGAAGGCTCGTAGGTGATGGTCAGGACGCATGTGGAACCCTCCTCTGGGCCAGGGGGAGGGCAGCCAGCCGGAGTGGGGGAAGGGAGCTAGATTATGCTGTAACTCTGTCTGCAACCCAGACCCGTGAACAGAGAGGACCGGGTGCCAGCAGTTCTCTGTGCCTCAGTTTCCCATAAAATGGGTCTAAGAATGGAGCCTGCCTTCATGAGGCTGGCGTGAGGGTTAAGCTGGGGAGACCATGCTCAGGCTCCACACAAACCAGACGCTGTATAATAAGTAGTCCCTGCTATTGATATGGGACACATAATAGTCCTTGTGGAAATATTTGAAGATCAGTGACTCTCCACTAAGGTATAAATTGGAATAGAATTTAACACGTCTGAGACAAACTAGAAATAGGATGATGAAAAGATTAGCTCGGATGGAGTCACCAGCTGGGGCAGCCCTTTGGCACAGAAATCCAAAATCAGGGCACCTGGGTGGCTCAGCCGGTTAAGTGTCTGCCTTCAGCTCAGGTCATGATCCCAGGGTCCTGGGATCGAGTCCCACATCGGGCTCCCTGCTCGGCGGGGAGCCTGCTTCCCCCTTTCCTTCTGCCTGCCACTATCCCTGCTTATGCTTGCTCTCCCTCTGTGTCAAATAAATTAATAAAGTCTTAAAAAAAAAATCCAAAATCAGAAGGGTGAGATTTTGAGGGAGCTCTAAGGGGCACATGGGGCAGAGCTGGGACACAAATTCTGGTTGGCCCGCTCTGCCCTATTCCTGGCTCCGTGTCTGAACCTGCCCCATGTCTCAACACTTCTGCTGACTATAGCCTTGAGGGGTGGGACTCCTGCTGCTGTAACAGTCCCACCTCTGTCCCTGGGCGTGACTGAGCCCATCCCAGCTCCACGGCTGCAGCCCCCCCACCCCCCCAGGCACGCCTGGCCTGGGGAGAGCTGAGGTCAGCTGGGGCCAGGGTTCCTCCTTCGGGGGAAAGCTCTTGCTTCCTCAAGTGAAAGGAACCCTGGACCATTCTCTGGTGGTTCTGTGCTGTTGCCCAGTGCGCGTCTCTCCAGGACCCTTCCTCCAACTTACTTTATATGGATGGGAAACTGAGGCACAGAGCAAGGGCGTGGCTGGCCCAGGGTTGCACACACTTGAGCCACTAGGGCCTGCATGCCTCATTTGCTGCTTCTCCCCTTAAGGGGTCAGGGCTTCCATCCTGACCAGCTGTGGGTCTGTATGCAAGTTACTTAGTATCTCCAGGCCTCAGTATCCCCAACTGAGAAGTGTGGCTATAGGCTTCATCTTGCCGACTAGGCATGGAGGGTTGGGGACATGTTCTCTAGAGCCTGATGGGTGCCCAGGCGGGGTAGTGAGTGGTCTTCATGCTCTATTACCTAATGGACTCAGGGTGGCCTAGGTTCGTGGAAGCCCAATGCTTCCTGTGGGCACTCCTAACTCCTCAGTTGGCTCATCTGTAGAATGGGTGATAGCAAGCCTCTGTTGTCCCAGCCCTTCCAGCTCTGCTGTCCTGTTCAGGCAGCTGATGCCAGGTCAGAAGAAGGGCACAGTTTCCCCAGAGACCCTGTGAGACCCCAGGAATCATGGCCTTGACTGAACGCAGCAGTCAAGACCTGGGAAAGCCGAGCACGAACCCAGGGCTTTGAATAAAAATCAAATTCAGCAGTCAAGCCAGTTCCTTTATGTTTTCTCTTATAGGATTTTCTGGGAGTCACCATGAGGGGAGTGAAAAGGAGAAAGGTATTCATTCATTGGTGCATGCACCGAGTCTTGGTCATCTTCCCCTTCCTCTCTAGGCCTCAGTCCCCTCATCTGTGAAATGGGGAAAACAGCCTGTCACTCCAAAAGCTCTTTGGGGACAACCACACATGGGGTTTTGTGGGTAATTCTCTCCCCAGGCCATACCCTGTATAACAAAGTTTTCTAGATTTGACCAGAAAATCCTACAAATGTTTGTGCTCTTGGATAGGGGTCCTGTGCTTGGCCCAGGAGACAGAGCAGCTTCCCAGCCCCCTCCCCGTCCAGCTGTGTGTGCAGACATTCTGCTCCTTCCCTCCCAGGCCTCTCCTCCCTCTGAGGGCTGCCTGCCATGGCCAGGCCTTCTTCTGATGGCTATACCGGGCCACGTTGAGAGCCCATGCTACCTTCCTGAGGGGGCTGCAGAGGACTTTCCATCAGAGTGAGGGATCCCAGACACTGGGGGGCACACTCACATTTGGGACTCTCCCAGGTGCTGGGAGCTTGTAACAAGCAGGTTTCCTGGCTCTTGACATAGGAGAGTCCCACCTGGCAGGTCTGGGAATGGGCCCTGGATTCTGCATTTTGTACAAGTGCCCAGAGGCTATGCTGACACAGGGGTTCCCTGACACCACTTTTTGAGAAACGCAGGTGTGGTGACGTATTCCCCTGCCTCAAGAGGGGTCATAGAAGTAGCTCAAAAGAATTGAGGGGATGGAAGTTTGGGGAGCTGCTTCCTGCTCTACCCCAGTGAGCTAAGGAGAGCCCCACACAGAGAGGCTGTCACCAGCCCTTCCCTACCCCGCCCTGCCGCCAACAGGTACTGAAGGAGGGCCACAGGGGGAGGGGGCTCAGACCACAGGGAGGGCAGAGCCCCACTGAGGTTGGGATCAAACACTGACCTGAAGCCTCTCTGGTCCTGTGTGGGTCCAGGGGTCCGGGGGGAGTGTCACATGGCCGCCTTCAGCCCCTCTCGGTTCCAGGCTCCTGCGAGCTGCTGCTTTTAAGTTCCCCGTTTGAAAACAGGAAATAGGCTATGTGACCCGCTCTTGGTGCCCCAGCCCATTGGCTGATGACAGACAGTATATTGAACCCCACTGACAGGTGGCCTCACAGGGCAGGGGTGGGGCAGGACGGGGCAAGGCAGGGCCAGCCCTGAGGGATCCAGTTCTGAGGGATCTAGATGGGCCTCACACAGCCTTGCAAAGAGCTTGGCGGTGCGGCAGAGTCGCAGATAGTCTCTGGCATTCCAGCAGCATCCTCTATCCCTCTTTAACATTCATTATCCTCCCCTGCGAGCTAGGCCTGATGCGGGTCTTCATGCTCCACTGACAAGTGCAGAAACAGAGGTTTGGAGCACAGAGCTGCAGGGATCAGAGCCAGTGCCTGGTATGGAAGGGAAATGGGGTAAACTCACAGTTCCACTTGGTGACTTTCTCTGGGCAAAACTGCTTTCAACTCTCCCAACAGAAAGTACCGGGGAAGTCAGAGCTCTGGGCTGTGACATGATTCACAGCCATGAGTATTTGTGACCTTGAGGGTAGGAGACTGGGACAAAACAAAACAAAACAAAACAAACCAGAGCCTTGCCAAGAAGGCCACCATGTATCTCTTCTGAGCTAGGATCCCCTCCTTCCCCATCAGAGGCAGTCCCACTCAGAGTTCTAACTGGAGTCCCTTCTTTGCTTTTTTTTTTTTTGTAAATGACAACCCATGAACAGACCCTGAAACAATGGAGCTTAATTGTACCTACCTTGGAATTTTATATAAATTGAGCCACGCGTAGAGTTTGTAGCTTTGGTGTCTTGTTTCCTTCGTTCAACATTTCTGTGCATAAGATGCATCCCTTTGTGTGTGTGCGTAGCTGGAGTTTTTTCACTTTTGTTGTTGTGTTGCTACATTAATTGAATACATCATTATTTCTCCTTTTTTTTTTTTTTTTTTTGGTCTGTGAATACACATTTGGGTTGTTTCTGGTTTGGCCCATTGTGATCAGTGCTGCTGGGGATAATCTTCTACATTTATCCAAGTGCCCATTCTTCTGAAGAGGAAATCCCTGGGTCTTAGATTATGAATTGCTGAATAGCTTTGGACTCTGCTGGATACGGCAAACGTTTCCCCCCACCCCCATGGCTGTGGTCTTGGTGTTCCCAGGCACCACCGCAGCACCTGTGACTTTTAGGTGCTCTGCGACGCCCCCCTACACTGGATGCGATATATTTTTTTTTTATTATTGTAGTCCTTCTAGTGGGCGTGTAGTGGCGTCTCATTATGGTTTTAAGTTGCCTTTCCCTAATGAGGAGTGACATGGGGCATCTTTTCGTGGGCTTAGTTTCTATCCTTCTATCCTCTGTTCAAGTCCATTGCTCATTTTAAAAGAAGAGCGAATTAATGAATTAATTTAGGGCGGCGGGGCAGAGGGAGAGAGAGAGATTGAGAATCTCCAGCAGCGGACTCCACACTCAGTGCGGAGCCCAACCCGAGACTCGATCTCGCTACCCTGAGACCATGACCTGAGCTGAAATCAAGAGACGGATGCTTCCCGGACTGAGCCCATCCACGTTGCTCACGACTTCTTTTCTTTATGGTTTGTAGGTGTTTTTCATGTGTTCGTTTGGATCTACGTGGTTTTCAGTATTCTGTCTCATCCTGTGGCTTGCACTGTACTCTCTAAAGAGGGTCTTTAGATGAACGCAAGTTGCCAACTTGAAAGTATTCAACCTTATCAGTCTTGGCTTTCACAGCGCATGTGGTACCTTAAAACTGGGGAGAGATTTCTCTTCCATTGTTCTTTCTCGTTGATTCTGCAACACTTTGGCAAGCCACCGGGATGTTTAAGCACCGGAAGGCACTTCAAACACTTCTGGTCCTTAGCAACCACGGAAGAAGGTGTTGGCCCCTTCTGATGCTCTCAACACCTTTCCAGTGTGCTTTCTCATTTGGGGTTCTCTAATGCCCATAGAGTAGTTGTTCATGTATGGCGTGAGGTAGGAGGCCCTGTGCTTTCCCTCCATATTTACCAGCCTTGCTTATTGAAATGGCCACCAGGTCCCGTGGCTGGGTAGTGCTGTCATTATGGAAAGGGTATCCCCGTATGTCAGGGTTTGGGGCGCTTGAGGGGAGTAGCCTGAACTGTGTGCCTCTGGCTGGCAGGCCGGTGAGGGGCCGTACCTCACTTACCTCTGCCCCCTACCACCCTGAAGAGGGCCAGGCATGGCCGGGGGGATGGCGGCTCTGTGTCCTTCTCCCATCTGCCTGGGCCTGGAGTCTCCGAGCCTCTCACCCAGCAGCCAGCCGATGGGGGGAGGGGTGTGTGGAAGCTGCTGCTTCCTCTTCTGGGCGCAGGAGGTGTTCTCCGGAAACCCCCGAACACGCAGCGGTGTCTGGCTGGTGTGGGAAGGACTGAGCTGACCCAGGGTGGCCACGGTTGGCCCCCGGCTGGCTGTTGGCTCCCCTGGGCAGGCGAGGCCCCGCTAACATGGGGGCAAAGACGAGATGTCCCCCCACTGCCCAGCTGCCACCAAAGCCTGAGGAAAGGGCACCACAGGGAAATGCTAGCATCTCAGAGTCTGGGTGTCTCTTCCAGAATTCAGACATCTTGGACCTTTCAGTGACTTCCTCCCACAGGCAGAGTTAAGTCTGGACTCCCTCTGGAGGCCTTCTGACCTGCCACTTGCTCACTTCCTGACCTCGCCCTGTGCCACGCCCAGCATTGCCACACGTCAGCCTGCCCGGGCTGCTCTCTTGGCCTCAGCCTGCCTTGTGCCCTGTCCTCGCGGTCCCTTCAGCCAGCAGCAGCCCTCTCTTGGTTCTTTCCACAACTGGCTCTTTCTCATTCTAAGGCTCAGTTGTCCCTCCTTGGCGTGGCCCTCCCTGCCCCCTCTGTTAAGACCTACCATTATTTTGCTTCTTTGTTTCCTTGTTTATTGCCAGTCTCAATGCCGTGATGACGGGGACTTTGCCTGTGTCAGCATTGTGTCCCAAGTGCCTCCCCCAGTGGCTGCCACAGAGTGAGCATTTGGCAGTAGTGCGAGGCACGAGTGATTGGGTGCCTGCAGAGAAGGGGCGATTGGACCCAGGACTCATGTGTGACCTCGGCAGGCCACCACCCCTCTCTGAATCTGCTTTCCCTAATTGCAACCTGCACCACTCCTAGCACCATTGGGCAAGTAACTGAAGCCTGGGAACTACCCCTCACCACGGCTCCAGGTGTCTGATGAGCTTGACACTCCAACACGGACATACCTACCCCCTTTGATAAAGGCGTGTCCCCACAAGTACGGCAAAGAAAACCCGAACTGGTGAGGTGTTCATGAGGTGTTCATAGGTGATGCAAAATCGGGTCATGTCTATCTTGTTTTCCTGTAGCTGGGTGGACACACATAAACCTTTCAAAACTCTCAAAGGTTCTGGGGCACCTGGGTGGCTCCGTTGGTTGAGCATCCGACTCTTGGTTCCAACTCAGGTCATGATCTCAGGGTCCTGAGACTGAGCCCCGTGTCAGGCTCTGCGCTTAGCTTGGAATCTGCTTGAAATTCTCTCTCTCCTTCTCCTCTGCCCCTCCCCTGTTCACGTGCTCTTTCTCCAAATAAATTTAAAAAACAGAAAACAAATAAAACCAAAACAAAAAACAAAACTTCTCAGAATTTCTGCTACTGTATGATCCAGTAATTCCACTTCTGGGCATTTAACCAAAGACAAAGCGCTAATTTGAAAAAAGACCGGCATCTCCATGTTCACTGCGGCATTATTTGTAACAGGAAACAACCCAAGTGTCCGTGGACGGATGAATGGGTAAAAAAATGTAGTACCAAGATATAATGCAATATTATTCAGCCACAATAAAGAATGAATTCTTGCTATTTGCAACAGCACGGGTCGACCTTTCACATACTACGTGGAATAGATCAGGCAAACACTTGGCAATGTCTTACATGTGGAAATTAACAAGGAAACAAAAGCGCACCGATAGAGAGAATGGATCGGTGTGGGGGGTGTGAAATCAGTGAAGGGGTTCAAAAGATACAAACTTCCAGTTAGAAAATAAATAAATCATGAAGCTATAAAGTACAGTTAATACTATATATACTGTATACTGTATCATTTACTGGGATGTTAAGAGAGTAACTCATCACAAGAAACAACAATTCTTTGACTATGTTCTATGACTAGACTTACTGGGGTGATCATTTTATAATATATACAAACACTGAGTCATTATGTTGTACACCTGAACCTAATATTATTATAAAAATTATTTTTCAAAAAAATGTTCAAAGGGGCTTAATACTTTATTTATTAGTAATCTCTGCACTGAATGTGGGGCTCGAACTCATGACCAGGAGATCAAGAGTCAGTGGTCCTCTGACTGAGCCAGGCAGGTGCCCCAATACTGTGGGATTTTCAAACTGGGGCCACAGACTCGCGGGGGGGCTTGCTATGGTTTTTCTGAGACATAACAGGTCACGAAGATTCACACCTATATTTACTTCTAAGAGTTTTTATTTTAGCTCTTACACTTAGGTCTTTGATCCACTTTGAATTCATTTTTGTGGACATGAGGTAGGGGACCAGATTTACTCTTGTGCGTGGGCTTGTGGCAAATGGTGCAATTTTCCCAGCACCATTGGATGAAAAGACTACTTTCCCTCCTTCGCTCGTCTTGGTGTTCCTGTTGAAAAGCAGCTAACTTTTTAAATTTAGCCATATACCATGGTGTCTCGCTCTGCTAAAAAGCATACCTCTGTAGCATCTTTTAAAAATAAATTTCTATTGAAATACAACGAGTGTAAAGGAAAATGCAAATATATTGCATTTTCCTTTATGCAAATATTGTAAACGTCTAGCTTGATCAGTTTTCACAAGGAATTCACACCCATGTAACCGCCACTCAGATAAAAAAAATAGAACATTTCTGGCACCCCAGAAATCCCCTTTGTTCCCACTGCTGGTCACTACCTCCAACCTCTTTCCCTGTCGTAACCTCTATCCTGGCTCCCATCACCCTACCTTAGTTTTTCCTGCTTTTGAACTTTATATAAATGGTATCAGAGAGTATGATGCTTTTGCATCTGGATTCTTTCGCCCAATATGATGTTTATGACACTGTGACTCCTGTGGGCTCTAGTTTCATCCACTTTCCTTGGTTATTAGACTAGAGCATCATTGTTGGTACATTCACTTAACTATTTATCGCATGCCAGGTCTTGTTCTAGGCCTTGAGATAAGACAGGGACCAAGACAGAAAAGTTTCTGTTACAGACTAACATCAAAGACAGTAAAACAGGAAATATACACAAGGTGTTGTATACAGAGAGGTGCGCTGGAGAAAAATACAAAATAAAGCAAGGAAAGGTGTGCAGGGGGAGGGGGTGCCGTTGTACTTAGAATGGTCAGGGAAGGCCTCCTTGAGAAAGTCACACTTTTTTTTTTAAGATTTTATTCATTTATTTGACAGACAGAGATCACAAGTGGGCAGAGAGGCAGGCAGAGAGAGAGGAGGAAGCAGGCTCCCTGCTGACCAGGACCCCGGGATCATGACCTGAGCCGAAGGCAGAGGCTTTAACCCACTGAGCCACCCAGGCACCCCAGAAAGTCACACTTTTAAGTAAAGGCCTGAAAGAGATGAAGGAGGGAGCCATGTAGATTTCTAGAGGAAAAACATCCCAGGCAGAAGGAATAGCAAATGCAAAGGCCCGGCGGTGGCAGCAGGCCTGGCATGTTCTGGGAACAGCCAGGAGACCAGTGTGGCTGGAGCAGAATGAATGGGGAGGTAGTTCAGAGAGGGAACTGGGAGCAAACAGCAGTTTTAAGGACCTCCACTGGCTTTTCCTCTGAGATGGGACTCATCGGAAGGGTTTCAGCAGAGGAGTGATATAATTTCACTCTCTCACACACACACTCTCTCTCTCTTTTTTTAGACCGTCTCCCTGCAGCTGCTGTGTTGAAGACTGTAGCTGGAATCATGGACAATGGCTGGGAGCTCTTGCCATAACCCAGGTGAGAGACGACGGCGATTTGAACCCAGGTGGTCGTGGTGGATACGCTAAGAAGTGGCTGCATTCTGAGTCTGTTCTGAAGGTCAGGCTGGAAAATGTGCTCCCAGGTTGGCCATGGGGTAGGAGAGAAGATGAATCAGTTCAGTCGCTCTGTCGGCGTTCTTCAGTAATTTCACCGTTACAGATAAGAGGGTGGTCAACATCCTGTAGATGGATGTGTGGACCATCCAGAATGATTTCCCTGGGGTAGACGCAGTCCTTCTAACTCAGCATCCCCCACCTGAGGCCACTGCACGCCACCTGTGCAGGTACATACCTAGAGGCAATGCGGGGTGGTGGTCAGAGCCAGAACCTTGGTGCCAGATGCCTGGGAGCAAACCTTAGCGCTGCAGTCACTACCTGGATGGGTTAATTAACGTTTCTGTGCCTCAGTTTCTTCATCTATAAATTTTAAATAATGATAGCCAGTATCCCGTAGCTGAGATTGATTGGGTTAATAAAGGTAAAGCCTGGTGCATAATAAGCATCATGTAAAAATGTCAGATATTTTGGTTTACATGAGAAAATTTCCGAAAACGAGTGTTTTAAAAGGAACGTTTTAATACCTTCAACGGAAAACCAGTGTCACTTGCTCGGAAGAACTGGAAACCATAAAATGAAATAAATGTAATTTAATGGAAACAAAACAGCGCTGTTAAATTCTAGTTAGACGTCCTAACAGAGCCAAGTGGACCGGGCCCCGTGGTAGACAGAGGCTCAAGCCCCATTAGTTCCAAACACGGAGGGCTTGCTTCAGCTGAAACACAAGGCTTGCAGAGATTTAAATGCTCTCTCTACTCTCACCTGACATGTAAACCCATCACACTTTGGAAAACACTGTTCTGGGACTTCTCAATATTTAAGGCTTTAGATGACTATGGGCTTACTCGTTGTCAAAGGGTGCGGAGGTTAACTCTGGCTGCCACAGCTTTCCTAGCTTTTCCTTCCACAGGATGTCTGGGGCGTGTTTCCGGAGTGGGTCTCTGGTTCCCTCTAATACAAAGGTGGCTCACTAAGTGGGACACAGTTGGCCCAGGGTCCTATTGACGAGCTGCCCAGGCCTGTTCCTGTCCGCGCTCCTGCCCAGTCTCGGGAAACCTCTGGGCAGCCCAGGGTTGGGCGCGGGGCGGGGCGCCCGGACCGGGGGTTGTGCCGGTAGCGCGGGGTGGGGGGGAGGGTACAGCGCGGGGGAGGGGCGCCTGAACCCCGGGACTACGGCGTGCGGGGCGGGGTGGGTGGGCAGAGCGTGGGGGCGGGGCGTCCGGACCGGAGGGGTGCGGCCCGCCGGGCGGGGTGGGTGGGCAGAGCACGGGGGCGGGGCTCCGGGACAGAAGGGGCGGGGCCCGAGAGGAGCCGGAGTGGAAGTCCGAGCCTGGAGGGTTGTGCCCAGACCGCAAGGCGGAATTGGGGCGCAGGTGACTGTGCGGTGAGTGCCCCTCTACCCTGCATGGGAGCGCGGGGAGCTGCGCCCGGGACTCGGACGCTTGGCTTTTGAGCTGTCCTAGGCGTTGGGCTTGGGGGGAGGGGATGCCCTGGTTTTCCCTTCGGGAGTCCAGGGGTCTAAATGGAAGGTCGAAGGAAAAGGGGGAGTCTCGAGGTAGCGAAGCCCCCTGGCGGACAGCAGCTACAGAGGATGAGGAGGCTTGGGGGCGTGAGCAGGACTTCCGGGCCCCCTGAAACTTTGAGGTCTTGAGAGAGGATGTGTGTTGTGATCCTGACGGGTTTGGAGGGGGAGCATGCAGAAGGAGAAGTCCCGAGGCACAGGGCTGGCCTGGAAATGAGATTTCAGTTCTTAGAGGAAGCCTCCTCAACGCTCCGTTGAGACGACTCCTCTTTTTGGGCCGCAGTTTCCCCATTTTCATCATGCCTGTGAATGGATGGGTATAGATAGCAGTGTCTGGATGGTCTCTAACCCTGCCCGTATGGCCTTGTAACTCTTAGGGGGGCCTCCTGCCTCCTTCCTTCCCTTGGTGGGTGTGCAGACCTCTGCTCATCCCCACCCCTTCCCACAGGGGCCCACACCGGGGCCTGCCCAGCCTCGCATCCTCTGTGCCTTCTGCCATGTCCTTTGGTCCTCATGTCGGGGAACAGCCATCTGGTCCTACTGTTTGCTTTCCAAGAAACTAAAAAGCCTCCCCAAATCTCCTCCCACAGCTGGATCCCTGGCTGTGTGTCTGCTCTTGGTTGTCTCCCTCTTTCTGACCCCGTATAGGCTTCTCCTTCGTGTGGCCTTGGTCTCCGCATGGACCATGCATGGACTTGTCTGCCATGTCACCTGTCCCCTTGGTAAAGATCAGAGTGACACTCACGTTGCCTCTGCTCTCCTGTCCCCATCACTGTGCCCTTAAGTTTGTTGGTTACTCAGATCCCATTTGCCAGTTGGGGAGCTGAGGTTGGAGGGAACCCCTATTTAGCCCACCCACCTCCCACCTGGTGCAGGACCCCTCTGGCTGCATATGGTCAGTGATGATGACTTATGAGGGTGCCTATTCATCATCCTGCAGCACTCGTTACATTGAGCTAAAATCTATGGCTTGCAGATTTCCACCGCTCTGTTCCACTTCTGTCTCCTGGAGCCATGCAGAGTCAATTCACTTTTTTATTCATTCAGATGATCTTTATCGATACACCGGGCGAGACACGGGGCTGTAGCAATAAAAAACAAAAAAAGTCCGGATGAAACTCCCTGCCTTAATGGATTTCATATTCTAGAAAGGAGTAGGACAGCAATCAAATAAGTACATACATGATCTATTGGCAGTGAGAGGTGCTGTGGAGAAAAACAAAGCAGACAACTGAGGTGAGGGCTGTGCTTGGGTATTGCAGGTTTATAAAGCATAGTCAGGGAGGGCCTCTTGGAGGTGGTGACAGTGGAACTGAGCCTTGAAGGAGGTGAAGGGTGAGCTATGTGAACATCTGAAGGGAAGGACAGAGCACCTGTGGAGGGAAGAGCACAGAGCCTGTGCAAAGGCCCTCAGGCAGAGGCATGCCCGGTGGGAGCAGGTCCAGCTTGTTCCAGGAACAAGGAGGAGGTCTGTGCAGCTGGAACAGGATGGGTGAGGAGCGCTGGGGGGTGGGGTGGGGTGTTAGTAGGAGATGAATGCAGAGAGGTAAGGGGTTGGGAAGTTGGGGTCCATTGCCTGGGACCTTGAAGGCCACTGTGAGGACTTGGGTTTTTACTCTGAGTGCAGTGAGAGCCACTGGAGGACTTTGAAGAAAGGAGTCACCTGCTCTGAGTCAGGGCAGGAGGTTGCGGGGGAGGGTAGTGACTTGACCACCATTGCCATTCTGGGGAGAGACCCCGGGGGTTTGTACGCACAGCATAGAGGCCATGGGAAAATATCAGATTTTCTGATTTGGGGTCAAGTTTGAAGATAGGGTCAGGAGGATTTGGATGTGAGAGAAAGGTGGAGTCGGGGATGACGGGAAGGTTTTTGGCCCGAGAGTCTGGAAGCTTGGAGCTACCATCTTCTGAAATGGGGGCTGTTTAGGGGGAGGAGCTGGAGTGCTGGTTTGTGCCTACTATGTCTGAGATGCCCGTTAGGGGTGCACGGGCAGGTGCCCAGGGGCAACTGGGAAAGTTGAATAGGGGGGGTTGGAGCTGGAAATAAAATTTGGGGCTGGCATTTAGAGCTGTAAGAGCAGGTGAATTCACTTAGGGAGAGAGTGGTACAGAGGAGAGAGACCCGACCCGGGAGCTCTGGGGCTCACAGCAGCAGGAGCCAGCCAAGGAGACAGACAGACAGAGCGGCCAGTGGGATGGGAGAAGTCAGAGATGGGGGGTCCCCGATGGCAGGGAAGAGCGTGCTGCGAGGGGAGAGAGAGCCGTTCTGATTGATGCCTTTGGCCTAGCCACCTGGTCGAGGGCTGAGAACCCAGCTGAGACAAGGACAGTCTGGGGGGCCATGCCTGGAGGGGACGGGTGGGAAGGAATGGAGGACAGCAGTACAGACAACAGACGGCAGTCCTGCTGTGAAGGGAGGTTGGAGAATTTGCAGTTGGAGCTGCCAGCGGAAGAGAAGGCTCTGGGTGTTGGTGGGAAGTGGTCTGAACAGGTGATATAGGGGCAAGAAGCAGGACTTCAGGGACAATTTTTATGAAATAGGGGATGATTGGTCATTGTTTTCTCTCACGCCCAATTGAAGCCAAAGCGGGAGAAACTTAAGTTGGACATGATGGCGAACTTCCTGAGCTGGTTGTTTGAGGACTGCAGCAAGGCCAGGTTCTCCCCCAGGGACGTTTACAGCAAGAAAGGGCAATGCCTGCTCAGAGACAGGGTTTTGACCAAATGCATCCTTGGGGATTCTTCCTGCTTTGAGGTTCCTGGAAGGAGGCCAGGGAAGAGTTGGGACTTTACAGCTGCTGAGGGGGACAGAGCATCAGCCCTTAGAGCTCAGGCCTGCCTCTCCTTCCTGGTGTCTGCAGATCCTTGATGTCACTGGTTGGATGTGTGTGGCTCAAGCATTTGTCAGTTGCTCCAGACTTGGGGTGTTTGGGAAGAACTCCTGCTTACTCCCAGGTTGTCCCCTGGGGTGAGCACAACTGGGGGGTGTGTCTCAGGTCCAGGGAGTGTCTCAGTGCAGGTCATCGTGGATGCACAAGGCTTTACAGAAGAACTGATGAGAAGGACCTAGTTACTGCACAGTAGCTTGGCCAACTCTGGCTTCCAGGCCGTCCTTCTGGGATTTCCCCGGGAAGCGGGGTCTGTGGGTGAATCCAGACCTGCCAGCCCTGTGCCACTCAGCCTCGGCCTTGCTGCTCAAGCTAATGATCTTTGCAGGGGGAGAGTGTGGTCTAGGTTCTCGGGATACCGAGGAGGGAGGAGCTGTCCATCCGCAAGTATCGGCTCTGTAAGAGGAGTGGGTGTTGTCAGGTCTCATGTGAACTTTGCAACTTTAATTCCTGGCTGCGCGCCTGCCCTCCAGGCATGGGGTCAGAGTGAGAGTGCCCACCCCATGTCTGGGCTCTTCCCAGAGGGTGGTGGTTCTTTTCCCCAGGTCCTGGGCAGGGGTGACAGTGGTGTTGGGGTTTCCACAGCCAAGAGTCATGCCAGGGGCAAGCCCAGAGGTCTTCCTACCTGTCCTGTTCTCCCCTCTCCCATCTCTCCATGTCTACCCTCCTGACTTCTCTGCCTGGCCGTGGGCCCAGGGTGGAGGCCTTCCTGGCCAGAGAGAATGGCCCTATAGAAGCCTCTAGATGGGGAATGCCCTCCCGAGCTTCCAGACATGCGGGAAAATTTGCCTTGCCTTGTTTGCTCTCTGGCCAGCCCAAGGCTTCCAACCTGAGTGCTGGCAACAGTCTGAGTTGGAGATGTCTCCTTTCCCTTCCCTTGGCTGGCATAGGAGGGCAGGCACAGAATGTTCCAGGCCCTCCCCTTCCTCGGTAGATTTTTGACTCATGAGCATTCCTACCATGCCTCCCGAGGCTCTGCCCTGTGCCAAGCTCAGGGATGCCAGGATGAGTAAGACCCAGGCTTCTACTGGGGCCGAGAAGGGGGAGAGACACATAAACAGCAAATAGGAGAGAGACAAAGTCTCCAAGTGCCTTGGCGTCTGCTCCCTCGAGTAACTCAGAATGTCCCTGTTTTGGAAAAAGAAGGAGGTGTTCCTCTTCTTTTTCCCTTTTGCTTTCACTTTCTCTGGGCACTGCACCCGTCCATGTCCCTGGTCCCTGTGACAGTCGCGGCATGGACCCACCTGAGAGACTTTCTCTGCTGCTTGGGGATCCTCCCAGGGCCTGGAGCGTGGAGAAATCACTTCCCTTCAAACTCCCAGAGCCCAGATCCTGAAGGCTGAGCCCAGAGTAAGCCACGGGCAGAGAGGACAGCATAAGTTGTGTGGTGGTGAGGGGCTGGGAGGGAAATGAGGGCCTGGGCCGGGAGATAGTTGGGAAGGAGGCGGTTTGAAATGGGGTCCATGTCCCCCGAGCTTTGAACTGACTTAGTGTGCACTTGGATTTTTGCTTCACCTGGGCTGAGATCTTTATAGCAATGTTCTGGTCTGCCCCCTGGGGTCGCAGTGGGTTACGCTAACAGGCATGGGCTTAGGGGCTCTGTGGGGGATCCCAAATGTGGGGGAATTAAGGACATGGATTCTGGAGTCACACTGCTTGGGTTCAAACCCCAGCTCAACCTCATCTGGCTGGAATCCTTGTACAAGTCCCTTGGCCTCTCCGTGCCTCAGTTTCTTCATCTGTAGAATGGGTCGATTGCAGCACCTGCTTCAGAGTGGTTGGGCGGGTTGAATGAATTCACATGTGGGAACACTTACACTGATTGGCAGCCCTTCGCATGTGCTTAGTAAATATCAGCTGTTACTGGCGAGAGCACAGCCCTCAGCCTGAATCCAGCCAGCAGGGCAGAGTCCGCTTCTAGGGACCCAAAGAGAGTTAATTTCCAGATCCCTTGGGAATCCTTGCTCTGACTATCAGCTCAAGCCTTACCAAGACTTCTTGAGCCAGGGATGAAATGCAGATTTGGAACCCAGGAGCCTTGCTTGAACTCCTGGCAGCTTCAAACTCTCTGTAGGACCCTGAGCCCATTTTTTGCCTTGTCTGGGCCTCAGTCTGTACATCTGCACAAGGGGGAGCTTGGAATCCTGGACTGGGTCATGTCCCAGCAGAGCCATGGCCTCCTGGGAGTTGGGGTGGGGCTGACTCCTCACTCCCCACCCCCGCCCCCACTGCACCCTGCCTGCCTTCAGAGGAGTCCTGCACTGACCTCACTCTCCTCCCCAGGTTATGAAATGTGTACCCAGGAGGCTTTCCAGGCTCAGAGGAGCCAGATGGTGGGGCTGCTCGTCTCGGGGTCCCTGGAGGGCTTCGAGAGCATCCTGGACTGGCTGCTTTCCTGGGATGTCCTCTCCTGGGAAGACTACGAGGGCCTCAGCCTCCTGGGCCAGCCGCTCTCACACTTGGCCAGGCGCCTCCTGGACACTGTCTGGAACAAGGGCACTTGGGGCTGTGAACAGCTCGTCGCAGCCGTCCGGGAGGCCCAGACCGACTACCAGGCTCGGGAGCTGTCCAGCTGCTGGGACCCCCACTCGCCTCACCCAGCCCGGGACCTGCAGAGTCACCGGCCAGCCATCGTCAGGAGACTCCACAGCCATGTGGAGGGCGTGCTGGATCTAGCCTGGGAGCATGGTTTCATCAGCCAGTACGAATGTGATGAAATCCGGTTGCCTATCTTCACGTCCTCCCAACGGGTAAGGCACTTGGGTCTTGGGTAATCAGAATTCACAGGAAAAGGGTGCTTAGTCACCAGGACGGATTTATCTTTGGGGAGTCAGAGGTGCTGGCCTTCCCCCTAACAAGGTTGCCAGGCAGGTAAAAGTTGTTCGGG
The DNA here is from genome assembly GCF_922984935.1 of Meles meles. Classification (NCBI taxonomy): domain Eukaryota; kingdom Metazoa; phylum Chordata; class Mammalia; order Carnivora; family Mustelidae; genus Meles; species Meles meles. Next base: position 32,343,516 of record NC_060084.1, on the reverse strand, counting down.
GCCTGTTCTCTGTGTCTTCGGGGCTTCTCTGTGGAAACTCTCCCTCCTTAATCTCCTGTCTCTTCTCATCTGTGAAACATCAGTAAGGTTCTCAGGTGAAGTCAGTGACTTGGTTCGTGTAACCCTTTTGACAGTGTCTAGCGCATAGGAACCACTCGTTATCATTCCCACTGGCCACCAATAGTTGTGTTACGACGATATTCTGTACGCTTTTTGATGGTCTTAAATTAACAGCTCAACATCAAAATTCATTAAGTTGTATTTATATTTCATAATTAATTATTCATTATATTTAACAGATAATTTAACACTTAATTGCTACTCGTTCATAATTAGCACACTGTGGACCAGTGCTGTTCACATGTCTACACTGGATTTCTGATACGAGGTTGCTTTTGGCTGATAGACTTTCAGAGCTAGGGTATAACTCCCTCTGAAAACGCCATTCCATGAGACCGGAAAAGTGTCTTTTGGGTGGTTTTGAGACTCTTTATTCATTTTACCCTAAAGAGCGACCCTCAGAGCTGTTGAGATACAAATGGAACCGTCACTGACATCCCCCTTTATGTACTGGAGAACTGATGCCCAGAACAGTGGTTTGATGGCACGGAAGTCGCATGCTGGACCTGGTACCTTGACTCCCTCGTTCATTGTTAATGTATGCATTCATTTATTCAGCTAGAATCTATTTATTTTTTTAAAAGATTATTTATTTATTTATTTGAGAGAGAGCGAGCACAAGTGGGGGGTGGCACAGAAGCAGAGGGAGAAGCAGGCTCCCCAGCTGAGCAGGGAACCTGATGGGGGACTCGATCCCCGGACCCTGAGATCATGATCTGAGCCCAAGGTAGATGCTTAGCTGATGGAGCCACCCAGGCACCCTGTTGGCCAGAATCTGTTTAGATGCTTAGTATGTGCCAGGCTCTTAAAGCTTCTTGAAATAGACACTAAATAAATACCCGTTGATGAAACACCTCAGTTATTGAATGAATGAATGAATGAATGAATGAATGAATTGGAATTAAATGGCAGTGTGAAGATGAACTGAACTGGGGAATTTTCTAGTTTTTATTTGTCAGTTAAAAAAATGTCTTTGGTGGGCGCCTGGGTGGCTCAGTGGGTTAAGCCGCTGCCTTCGGCTCAGGTCATGATCTCAGGGTCCTGGGATCGAGTCCCACATCGGGCTCTCTGCTCAGCGGGGAGCCTGCTTCCCTCTCTCTCTCTCTCTGCCTGCCTCTCTGTCTACTTGTGATCTCTCTGTCAAATAAATAAATAAAAAATCTTTTAAAAAAAATGTCTTTGGTGATTAGGTGAGTCTAGGTTGGGACTGATGGGATAAGCCAGTGTCTCCTTAAGGCTGTTTGAAAGCTGGCTCAAGGCGGCTGCATGTTTACAGAGCACACATGCTATGGGCCCCTCTTGTCACTCATCCGTGCACATGAAACCTATAGTTCTACCCTGGGCCCCAGCTCCTCAAGCCTGTGGGGATTCCAGAAAACATGTTTGTCATTGCTCCTGCCCTGGTATCTTTGTGATCCGTTGTGGAGAGTGAATCAGCCCCTTTGGGAAGTTTAAGGATTGTGTCTTGTCATCTTTGATCAAGTGTTCAACACTGTGGTCCGGTGTGGATGCTCTGAGGGGATTAGAGAAGGTAGCCTCGGGCCTAGAGGGGATAGGATATGCATCGAGGAGGTATTCGGATTGATGAGAAAAGAAAATAGGGTAATCAAGGGCCAAAGAAGAAATCATAAGGGCAATCAGAAAATAATTTAGAACCAAACAGTAATGAGAATCTGATCTGTAAAAATGTATGGGGTACAGCTAGAGTGGAACATAGAGAGAAATTTATAACCTTAAATACTAATATTAGGAAAGAAGCAAGGCTGCATTTTAATGAGCTAAGACTCCATGTTAAGAAAGGTTTGGGTGGACAGCAAAAGCACCCGTCGCTGGGACTGTGCAGAGCATATGATGGACAAGACCTCTGAGGGTCATAGGCGTTTCCCAAGGGACTGGGTGGCCTGAGGTTTAAGTTTCTGGAATGCAGCTTCTCGCTAAGCTTTTTCTGAGCGCCAGCATTCTCTGATTCTCCAACTTGATGGCTTGCCTTCTGCGGCTGAATTTCTGATTCACTGTGGCTGGTATTTGTGGTATGTCCAACCGACATATCCCCCCAGTCCAGGGCTGCTTTGTTTACTCTTCTAAACTGACCTTGTAATTTTCTAGAAAGAGGCGGTTGTCATGGATTGCAGGTTGGGGACTGAGAAAATGCTTCAGTTGAAGAACTGGATGCAGTGTTGCAAGAACTGGATCCAAGTTGTAGAACCAGATCCCTAAAAGACCCAAATGCTACTGTTTGCTGAGGGAGTGCCTACCACGTGCCAGGCACGGTCCATAGCCCATGAAGGTTGTGATCTCTAAGCCACACTACAACCTTCTCGGGGTGTCGTGTTGGTTCTACTGTTTCTTAACAATGAAGGAACTGCCCAAACCACCCATCTGGGAAGTAGCCCAGCTAGAGTTCCAATCCAGGCCTGATTGTCCCCAGAGCAATTGCTCTTCTCTTTCTGACATGAAATGTGGGGCTTTGTGTGATGACCTTGCACAGTTGGGTGTAAGAGTTGTTAGCAGACTTGAGGCTATCAAACCAGCAGTCCATCTGACTCATGCACCTGCTCAAGCTGCTAGGCCAGGGTTGAACTGAATAGCTTGACTCTTTTGTGGTATTAACTGCAACACCTTTAACTTGGGAAATGTAGCATGCCTGTAAGGAAGTGTTTAATTTCATAAGGTGTGATTTCGATATGTTCCCATCACCCACACAAAGACTTAGAATGTTACTAGTACTTTCCTCCACTGCTACCCCTAGCCTGACTTTCGTGTAAAATCATTTCTTTGCTTTTCTTCATAGTTTTGACACTTTATGCAATAATTCTCCAAACAATGTGTTTTGTTTTGAAAAAGTTCTAGCAAGCACAAGCATAACAGTGTCAAGGAAAGAGGTGTCCTGCCTCTCCTTCTTGGATGCAGGTTCCCAGGGGCAGGGAAACTGAACAGGGCCTCAGAGACTTGGTCTTGGCTTTATCGTTTGGAGGCTTTCTAAGGGCTCCCACTGGGAAGTCAGTGGGCAAGGTCATTGAGTGAGTCCTGAGAGCTGGAGGGTCTGTTAGGGCAGGGATGAGTCAGAGGCCGGATGTCCAGGAATAGTCAGAGGAAGTGGGCTGCTGTATAGGTTCAGCTGTAAGCTTCTCCAAGGCTCTTCCAGCTCCCAGGAATAGGGCCAAGCCAGGCACTTCTGAAGGGTGAAATGGGTGTCCTCAGCTGACCCAGGCCACAGGGGTTGAGAGAAAGAATGATATTAGCCTGTGGTGCAGACAAGCGAAATATAGATAAGGATTAGAGCCAGGCGTGCCTGGACATCTAGGAAATAATTCCCCTGAACATGTGTGACTCTTAAGTCACGTTGCTCCAATCTCCCTCTACTTATGGTAGAGCCATTATCCTGAGATTTCCCTTCCTAGTCCTCTTGCGTTGGTTTTCCTCTATCCTGAATCATCTAGTCTTCCTTTGTCTTGGTTTGTTCTATTCTGGGAGATGATATCTTCTAGAATCTGTAAAATGAGTATCTGGGAATTAAAATTTTAAGCTTGCATATAGCTATAAGTTTCCTTGCAGTTGATCAACATTTTGGTTGGGTATAAAATTCTGTGTTGGTCATCATTTTCCTTCAGAATTTTGAGATTATTGCTCTCTTTTTTTTTTTTTTAAGATTTATTTATTTGACAGATAGAGATTACAAGTAGGCAGAAAGGCAGGCAGAGAGAGAGAGAGGAGGAATCAGGCTCCCAGCCAAGCAGAGAGCCCGATGCGGGGCTCGATCCCAGAACCCTGGGATCATGACCTGAGCCGAAGGCAGAGGCCTTAACCCGCTGAGCCACCCAGGCGCCCCGAGATTATTGCTCTCTTATCTGCTTTCTTTCAAAGGAGAATTGCTAGAATCCCAGAACTCTTTTATAACTCTTTCTGGAAGCATGTGACATTTTCTTTTGGCTCTCTGTCATTCTGAAATGTCACAGTGATGTGCCTTGGTGTATTTCCATTGTGCTGGGCACTCAGGGGAGCTTTGGATCTGAAAACTCAGATTTTTCTATGTTCTGGAAGATTTTCCTGATGATTATTGTGATTTTTTTCTCTTTTCTCTCTTCTCTCTTTATGGAGCTACTATTTGAATTTTAGGACTCCTAGACTGATTTCCTAATTTTCTTCTCTTTCTTGTCCATTTTCTATCTCTGTGTCCTTTTGCATTAGTTCCTGTATTGTATCTTCCACTTAATCTTTAAACTCTTACACCCTTGTGTTTTTCATTGTTGCTACCACTTTTAGTTTACAAGAGCTATTATAAAATATTTCTTATTATAGCATCCTGTTCTTGTATTATGGATGCAGTTTCTTATCTTACCCAAGGACCATAAAGATACAGTGAGTTTTTGTTTTTTGTTTTTTGTTTTTTTGTTTTGTTTTGTTTTATTTGGTGAGGGACAGATCCTTTCCCACCCCGCATAATAACCTTTTTATCCTACAAGTTGCTTTCCCTTTCCCCAGTTATTTGGTCTTGATCTCCCACATGAGATGCTTTCTTTGGGCATATGATGCTCCTTAGTTGGCTGCTGATGACTGAAATAGACTCCTTAAAAGAGTCTCTGCGTTCAGCACTCATTGCGCACATGGTCATTTAAACCTTATTTTGGGGGCATGATGCCCACCTCCTTTATTGTGCCTGCTACCTCCCAGTCCAGGGGCCATGGTTTAGCCTTTCCAGATATAAATCTCCACATTCTGCCATGGCAGGGCAGGGACAGTTGCTGTTGGCTTGGAGTGGGTCAGGGGAACAAGAGATCTGTTTTTGTTTTGGAAGATTTTATTTATTTATTTGACACAGAGCGATCACAAGTAGGCAGAGAGGTAGGCAGAGGGAGAGGGGGAAGCAGGCTCCCTGCTGAGCAGAGAGCCCTATTCGGGGCTTGATCCCAGAATCCTGAGATCATGACCTGAGCTGAAGGCAGAGGCTTAACCCACTGAGCCACCCAGGCGCCCAAGAGATCTGTTTTATAAACTGTGTTGATTCAACCCTCCTTACTTGAATCATTTCCTTTGGTTCTGGAGGTACCTGATGCTCTTAATTCTACAGATCTTTATAGAGTCTGAGATACATGTTATGTGGTTTTCAACTTGCCCACTGTTGGCTTAGGATCTGGCTTTTTGGGCTCTTCTAAGTCCATTACTAGTCATTCCTTTGGCAAGTCCTTGAATGCATGCTCTGTACCAGGCACTCTTCTAGGTGTTGAGGAAACAGCAGTGAGCAAAACAGACAACAGTCCTCGTCCTGGAGATGCTCATGTCTCGGTGCAGGGCAAGAGACAATAAGCAAAAGGAAGCAAATGACAGGGCACATTGGAAAGTGATGGATGTGCTGTAGAAAATAAGTAGAGTGGGTCTGGGGCTTGAAAGTTATAGGGAGTGGAGGTAGTGATGGCAATTTTAAATAGCGTGGTCGGGGAGTTCTCAAGAAGGTGATATTTGAGCAAAGGCTTGAAGGGGGTGAAGGAAGGGGTCATGTGGACAGCTGGAGAAAGGGCCTTCCAGGCAGAGGGGACAGCCCCAGCAAAGGGATGTGGGAGCATGCTTGATGTTTCCAGAAACCCTGAGGATGGTGTTCTGAGTGGAATGAGCAAGGGGAAGAGCAATAAGGGGGGGAGGTCAGAGAAGTTAAGCAGGATCCCGAGGGTCACAGATAGCACTTTGGTCTGTTTGGAGCCCTGTAGGTTACTGTTGAACTTGGGCTTTTACTCTGAGAAAATGAGGGATGTGCTGGGACATTTGTAACAGGAGAGGTATGATCTGACTTTTATTTTTGTTTTTTTGACTTTTATTTTTAGAGAATGACACTCTGCCTGTTGTGTTGAGAATAGATTCTGGGGACAGGGACAGAATCAGGGACACCAGTTGGGCAGCCTTTGCTGTTTTCCAGGTGGGCATTGATGGTGGCTTGGATGAGGGGACACAGAGGGGGCATAGAGGAGGGGGCATAGAGGAGGGGACAAGAAGGGGCCGGGCTTTCTAGCTGTGTGTCCACTGGGGTGAACACTGGCCACACGTGGCTATGGAGCACTTGAAATGTGGCCTTGGGATTGGGAATTGTGGTCCATGATGGGGATTCTATTCCAAAGACCTAATATGAAAGAAAGAATGTAAAATATCCCAGCAATTTTTTATATTGATTACATGTTGAAATGGTAATATTCTGGCTATATCTGGCTAAGTAAAATATATGATTGAAATGGATTACGTTGGTTTTTAATTTAAAAACATATGGATACTAGAAGATCCAGCATTGCAAATACATCTCGCATTTGTGTGTACCCTCTGGGCAGCGAGCGTTCTACTTCTGTTGTGTTTTTCTGGATACGTGTTCGTGTTCAAGCCAACAGGATTTGTTGGGCAGATTGTAGGGGAGAGGCTTCCAGGGCGATTCTGGAAGTCTGGGGCTGAGCGGCTGGAAGGGTGGCGTTGATATTAGCTTGGGAGGAGGAAGGCTATAGGTTTGCAGGTGGATGGAGATGAGGAGTCTAGTTGTGGATATGTTAAGTCGGAGGTGTTTTGGGGACATCTAAGTGGAGATGGTGGGCAGGCAGTTTCGGGTGTGCATGTCCAAGGTTCAGGGGAGCAGGTGAGCTTGGAGATGAAAATGTGGGCGTCATGCTCAGGGATGGCATGCCAAGCCTCGTGGCTCCATGCAATCACTTGTCTTCCAAATGAGTTCTCGCTTCCAGAATTGTTTTTCCTATCCTTGCAGGTTTATAGATTTATGGCTTTTTTCCCTTTAAGTTGTTCCTTTTTAGTGGGAGCCAGATCGGGGGTGTGTGCTTTAGTGTCCGCTTCACCACGCAGCATCTAAGGACTTCTTTAAACTTGTCTTGCTGTTTGGGGGTTTTTCTGGCCTCTAACTGTGGTGGAAGGGAGACACCTATGAAACTGTAGTGATCAGTAGAAACCTTCCCACACCATCTCCATCCGCCTTTCTGGAAAGATACTTTTTTTATGTTATTTTTCTCTCCCCATAGGCAAGGAGGCTCCTCGATCTTGCCACAGTGAAGGCGAATGGGTTGGCTGCCTTCCTTCTACGTCATGTTCAGAAATTGCCAGTCTCGTTGGCCCTGCCTTTTGAAGGTATATACTTCTATGTTCTTCTCCGTTCATCAGAAAGGGAAAGAAAGGCTGTACAGAGTCCTGATTAAGAGCAGAACTCTGGAGCTAGACGTGTCCTTTAGAATTTTACTTCCTGGCTGGCCAGGCCTCCTTAGGACTCAGTTTCCTGATTTCAAGAATAACACCACCACTAGGATCGAAAGGATTACCATATGTAATATTAGCGTTAGCTTTTATTACTTCCGGAGCTGGACAGTGATAACCCGAGCTTCACTAGCCAAACTCTTATTATCTGTGCTGCAAAGGGTACACTTTTGAGATAGGGCTGTTATCTCTTGATTTCTGCAATTTAGCTACTCACTATCAGAAACTGCAGGACCCAAGGGATTGAGATAATGTGATATCTCTCCTTGCACACCGTCACCAACCCAACCCCAGGGACGGGAGGGGCTCGGATCCTGCAGTGGAACCGGCAGACATCCTTGCAAGGTGCTTTATTTATGGTATCTGTCCTTGACGGCAACCTTGAGAAATCAGTGTCATTTTTTCCAATTTACGGATGTGAAAACTGGGGCAAGGAGGGCAGGGGTTGAGGTGGGGAGGATGGGTCTGGTTTTAAACTGTCTTCCCGGCTGCTTCCCCTTTCCTTGGGAGAAGAGAGATTGTCCGCCCGTTGTAAAGAGCCGGCAGGAGGCTTGTACGTCTTGTTCCCCTGTCACCGTAGGGATTGGTCATTGGCAGTGAGGGCCCCCGAGCTGTGGGTGGTGCTAGTGGAGAGATTTACTAGTCTGAGCTCTACCCTCTGGGTAGCAAGCATTGCCTGCAGGAAGGATGGCTAGAAGCCAGGTCTTGGCGCCTCGATGTGCATCGTCTCCCTGAGAACACGGCACAGCCATCATTTTCCAACTGGGGCTGCATGGCATAGAGCACAGTTCCGCCTTGGTTAATGTCAGCTGTTGATATCACGCATTGTAACTCTGTGACATGGTGTCAGAGTCCCCAGGGTGACCAATCCGAGGTTGACAACTGATCTGTGTTTATTTTTAAAATGAGAGATCCTTGTTTTTCTGGAGAATTTTGTATTGGTGGTATCTGGAGATCCTGCGTTAGAGCTCAGGGTATTAGAAAGGAAGGTGTGTAGTTTATGTTATCTATGTTCAGTGTTCTTGGAGGGCCTTAAGGGCAATGATGCTCATCAGCTCTGGGCACAGAAGATGGACCCGAAACAGGGGACAACTGCTTTGGAGGACCATAAGTAGAGCATCAGTATGCTAAGTGTGCTCTGGGAGAATTACTTGTTAGCTTTTGAGTTGAGAACAAGGGCACCGATCTTTGGTCGGGAGCAGTGAAGCTGTGATGCCCAAAGGTCCCCCCACCCTGGGGGCCCTGGACTACCACTTCCCCATTCCCTGAAAGGGGAACTGACTCCTGGATACAGAAAGTAGTTTGCTCGCGTTGGTTATTAGGATGGTAAAGGAAAAGCAGCAGCCTTGTGGACACACCCCATGTGCAAGAGGGTTGCCCAGGGTTAAGTGAAGAGGATGGGGAAGTGAATCTTGGTCAAGAAATCTTGTCCAAGTGCTTGACCCCAGCACCCCATTGACCCTGACGCCAAATAGTGCTAGGTCCACCTGGATTGTCCAGGATAAAATCCCTGTCTCTTTAGTTTAATCACATTTATCTAGTCCCTCCTTTGTAAGTAAGGTAACATATTCACAGATCCTGAGGATTGGGACATGGTACTACTGTACTACTGTTACGCCTACCAAACCCATCAGTATCATGCTAATAAACACCATCTTTCAAGAGTTCACCATATGTCAGATTTTGCTCAATTCTATTGTATCTCATTTCCTCCTGTAACAATCCTTCAGGCTGTGGATTGTCCCTAATTATGGAGATAAGTATACCGAGAAGGGGAAGGTTGAGTGGCTTGCGCAAGCTAATGAGGGAGCCAGCTTTCAAACCCAGGCATATCTGACTTCAGAAATTGGGCTGCCAGGCTCTTATTCCTTGTGATTTTCTTTAGAAAGATGCAGCTGAGGTTGAATGGTGAAGAGGTTTCTCGAAGGCCATCCTAACCAATACGGCTGGACAGGCATCGGCAGGCAGGTCTTCTGACCCCAGCCTGATGCTCTTTCTAATCTACAGCTCTTTTTTTTTTTTTTTTTTAACATTTTACTTATTTATTTATTTGACAGAGAGAGAGAGAGAGAGATCACAAGTAGGCAGAGAGGCAGGCAGAGGGTAAGGGGAAAGAAGGTCCCCTGCTGGGCAGGGAACCCCCCTCACCCCCGCCCGCCCCGATGTGAGGATCGATCCCAGGACCCTGAGATCGTGACCTGAGCCAAGGGCAGAGGCTTAACCCACTGAGCCATCCAGGCGCCCCTAATCTACAGCTCTTCCTGATGTCAGTAGTAATAATAATACCACTAGCAAATATCTTTGGAGTACTGTGTTGGATGCTGAATGAAGCACTTGACATGAATTATCTTAATTGCTCCATGTAAACCCTATAAGGCAGGGACCCCCATTTTCCCATTTCAAGCCTGTGGGGGTGAGGGGATTCCCAGGCTTAGGAAGGTTACGAGACTGTCATCAGAGCCCATAGCTTGCGAGTGCAGAAGCCGGGGCTGGCATGCGCCGGCTCTTCTCTGCACGCACAACATCACGTGCCCTCGTGCAGCCCTCTCTCTGCCAGAGCCCATCCTCCCCACTGTCCTACCTCATCAGCCTCTTCTTCGGTCTTCCAGATGCTGCATGTAAGAAGTACACGTCCAAGCTGAGGACCACGATATCTGCTCAGTCTCGCTTCCTGAGCACCTATGATGGGGCAGAGAATCTTTGCCTGGAGGAAATATACACAGAGAATGTTCTGGAGGTCCGGACAGAGCGGGGCCTGGCCGGACCCCCACAGAAGAGCCCTGTGACGCTGGGCCTGGAGGAGCTCTTCGGCTCCCGGGGCCACCTCAATGAAGATGCAGACACTGTGCTGGTGGTGGGCGAGGCAGGCAGCGGCAAGAGCACACTGCTTCAGCAGATGCACCTGTTGTGGGCCTCAGGGCGCGACTTCCAGGAATTTCTCTTCGTCTTCCCATTCAGCTGCCGACAGCTGCGGTGTGTGGCCAAGCCGCTGTCTGTGCAGACGCTGCTCTTTGAACACTGCTGTTGGCCTGACCTTGGCCAACAGGAGGTCTTCCAGTTCCTCCTTGACCACCCCAACCGTGTCCTCTTAACTTTCGATGGCTTCGACGAGTTCAAGTTCAGGTTCTCAGATCGTGAGCGTCACTGCTCTCCGACGGACCCCACCTCTGTCCAGAATCTGCTGTTCAACCTTCTGCAGGGCAACTTGCTCAAGAACGCCCGCAAGGTGCTGACCAGCCGTCCGGATGCAGTGTCCGCGCTGCTCAGGAAGTACCTGCGTTTGGAACTCCACCTCAAGGGCTTCTCGGAAGAGGGCATCGAGCTGTACCTGAGGAAGTGCCACCGTGAGCCGGGGGTGGCTGACCGCCTCGTCCGCCTGCTCAAAGCGACCTCACCCCTGCATGGGTTGTGCCACCTTCCTGTTGTCTCGTGGATGGTGTCCAAATGCCACCAGGAACTGTTGTTGCACGGCGGCGGGTCCCCAAAGACCACCACGGATCTGTACCTGCTGATCCTGCAGCATTTTCTGCTGCATGCGTCCCCACCAGACTCAGTGCCCTGCGGTCTGGCACCCGGCCTGCTTCAAGGCAGGCTCCCCTCCCTCCTGCACCTGGGCCGGCTGGCTGTCTGGGGCCTGGGCACGTGCTGCTACGTGTTCTCAGACAAGCAGCTCCAGGCAGCACACGTTGACAGCGAGGACATTTCTCTTGGCTTCCTGGTACATGCCAAGAGCGTTGTGCAGGGGGGCCCAGCCCCCCTGGAATTCCTGCACATCACCTTCCAGTGTTTTTTTGCAGCCTTGTACCTTGTGCTTAGTGCTGACCTGTCGCCGTCCTTGCTCAGACAACTCTTCAGTTGTCACGGGCCGCGCAGCTCGCTGCTGGCCCGGCTGCTGCCCCCCATGTGCGTGCCACGCTCAGAGCACCAGGAGGGCAGCACGGCCGCTTTGCTGCAAGAGGCTGAGCCTCACAACCTCCAGATCACAGCAGCCTTCCTAGCGGGGCTGCTGTCCCGGGAGCACCAGGGCCTGCTGGCTGGGAGCCAGGTGTCCGAGAAGGCTCTGCTCCAGCGCCAGGCCTGCACCCGCAGCTGTCTGTCCCGCAGCCTCCGCAAGCACTTCCATTCCATCCCTCCGGCCGTGCCGGGGGAGGCCAAGAGCATGCACGCCATGCCTGGGTTCATCTGGCTCATCCGGAGCCTGTACGAGATGCAGGAGGAGCGGCTGGCCCGGGAGGCCGTGCGGGGGCTCAAGATCGGGCACCTGAAGCTGACGTTTTGCGGCGTGGGCCCCGCTGAGTGTGCTGCCCTGGCATTTGTGCTGCGGCACCTCCGGCGTCCCGTGGCCCTGCAGCTGGACCACAACTCTGTAGGGGATGTTGGTGTGGAGCAGCTGCTGCCTTGCCTCAACGTCTGCAAGGCTCTGTAGTGAGTGTTGCTCGGCGGCGCTGGCTAGGTATGGGGGAGTGCCGGTGCTGAGGTGCATTGTGGGAGCTCGGCACTGGGCCTCGGGAGTCTGGGCCCCACCACCCCGTCTGAGCAACTCCAGCCCAACCCCTTCCCCAGTCTGGGCCTTAGTTTCGCAGTGGTGATGACCCCATGCTTATGGAGTGTCCTGCCTGTCAGGCGCTGTGTTACTCACTTCCTACAATTAATTCCTTTCATCTCGGTGAACACCCTGGGCCATCTCCCCATTATCCTCTGTGTGAAGCCCAGAGAAGCAAAGTCCTTGGTGTACCGTGACGCCGGATGTGGCAGAGCTGGTTTGAACAGATCACATCTTTCCTGTGACAAGTCCTTACTCCCTCTAAGCAGCCTGCCCCAGGGATAGATTTTGGGGGCTCCACGAGAACCTTGAAGTGACACGTACAGTTTTGTGTATTATGTGTGAGTTATAGGAACCACCCACAATTTAGAGGTGACTGAGGCCCCATGAGAGACTTTGAGATCACAATGAGATGCGAATATCGGGATCCAAGAGCTGGAAGGGGCTGCAGAATGGCACCTGCCCTTTTATCCCTCATGTGGTGTGGCACCCCCGTGAGATGATTCCATCACCTGTACTGCTTCTGGACCCGCATCTGGAGGTGGGAGCTTCCCCCTTCAGAATGTCTGTTCCAGCCCCCGCAGGGCCTCTCCACGTCTTGGGCCAGGTGCGCGCAGAGGGCATGCCCAGGTCTGGCAGCCAGGAGGCTGCAGGCTCCCCTACTTCCCTCCCTGCCTTGAAAGGGCATGTCTCGCTCCCTATTTAAAACCTCCGAGAGGGGCGCCTGGGTGGCTCAGTGGGTTAAAGCCTCTGCCTTCGGCTCAGGTCATGATCCCAGGGTTCTGGGATCGAGCCCCACATCGGGCTGTCTGCTCAACGGGGAGCCTGCTTCCTCCTCTCTCTCTGCTTGCCTCTCTGCTCACTTGTGATCTCTGTCTGTCAAATAGATAAATAAAATTTTTTAAAAACAAACAAACAAACAAAAAAAAAAAACAAAAAACCTCCGAGAAAGCAGAAGTGGTAGCTTAATGTTAAAATCGACTCACAGCCTTCTGGGGTTTTCAGTCTATCCCACATGACGTTAATTGGACCCTAAGAAAGGGACAAACCTCTCCTTGAATATATTAGGATGGCATACCTTCCCTGAGCCAAAGCAGCCAGATTTTCTTTTTCTCTGGAGCAAACATGCATATCTGTTAGAAACTATGGTGGCCTGTGTTATCCCTTACATAGGGTCCATACTCATAAGCTTATAAATATAAGGTAATAATAACACAATATGTAGCGTATTTTGTAAGTGAACATGTATATTATAGATAGTAAATGTTAAGAATATATCAGGAAGAAATAGTCAACACATTTAAATTGAGTGATTTGCAGAGAGTTTAATAAAGGGACTCTTTTCAGAGGCTTGGGCAACAATTAGGAAGAGCCTAAAGGGATAGAGCAAGGTCCTGGGGCCAGTGACTGTGGGGTGGGGGTAGGGATGGGACTGTCACCCTCCGTAGGCCTGGAGAGGCAGGGCTTGGGGGGCAGGTGTGGAGAAGGCTGTCTGATAGGAGCAGAGGCTATAGAAAGCTGGGAGAATGGGGCCCTGTCCCTTCTTCCTCTTTCTACTTATGCCTTGACCACCCAGCCTGGAGTTGGGTGGCCGCTGCTGTCATCCGTGGGCATCAGCTCCTCAGGACCAAGAGCCAGGTAGAGAGGAAAAGTGGATCTGGCCAGGCAAATGAAGACGATCAGCTCCAGACTCTGTTTTCCCAGGAAGGAGGAATCCCCATATTTTCACTCCAGAAGTCTGAGGCCTGTCTGTGGGAGTCATTTTCCTGATAAAATATGAACGTTTTTCTGGATGGTGGACCTGTCATTCTCAAAGGGGTCCTCAAACCCCAAAAGGTCAGGAACCACTGGTCTGGTTGATCCTTATAGACCAGTCCACCCATAGAATGAGTGGATCCCCTCTTCTCAGTTAAGGAAAGCCCATGTCACTCCTGGGATGTGTCAAAGGGCTGAGGGGAGGCTCAAGGTCTGTCTCTATTTTCAGAGGAAGGTGAGGAAGTTCTGGGTCCAGTGCTCAGCCTGTAGGTGCAGAGGAGCTTCTGGAAATGCAGATTCTAGGACCTGTCCCAGTGATTCTCATTCTGTGGGTCTAGGGTGGTCTGTAGGAACTAGCTTGATTTTCCACGAGCCGTAAAAAACCTTGACCAAGTTCTACTGGTCTTTACTCTCTGTACCGAAATTGCCAGTGCTATGTGGGAGGGGAAAGGATGTGGAGGTTGCTGCTTGGGCCTTTCCTCTGTGTGTGTGTGTGTGTGTGTGTGTGTGTGTGTGTGAGTGAGAGAGAGAGAGACAGACAGACAGACAGAGACAGAGGCTAGTGGACGGGGGCGAGTGGGCTCCTCTCCCCCATAGCCACACTGTCTCTCTCCCACTTAAAATGTTTCCATGCCAACAGAAATGCTCAGCCTCCAGGAAACGTGTCTATAAAGTGTCCCCATCTAGGTTTTTTTCGACCTTGGCTCTGACTCCCGGCTGCGGGCTTTCACGGTTTTTTGGCTGTGACCCACCGTGAAAGAGAAGGTACAAGCAGGCACACAGCCATCTAAAACTGAAACAAAAACTTCACAAAATGGCTTTCCTGTGTAAACTCGGATACATTTCTGCTCTCTTCTGTTCTTTTTCCCTGTTAATAAAAATGCTGCTAGATCTTCAGAGTTGATTTTATGACCCACCAATGGGTCACAACCTGCAGCCTGAAAATCGGGGCTCTAGAAGCCCACGGAAGGCATGAGGGGGAGAGAAGCATGTGATGTCATGCACAGGGGTGGGCTTTGAGGCCAGACTTCCGGAGCCCTGATGCTTTAGGCGCTGAGCGACCTTTGCGTGGTCACTCCCCTTGTCTGTACCTCAATTTCCTTCCCCTGAATAGACATCATAATAGTACCTACACGGTGAGCTTTCATGAGGATTAAATACCTTTACTTTTGGGAAGTGCTTAGGGGAGCGCCCACGCATTGGGTGCTGTATGCACACAAGCCGTCCCGGTTATAGGGAAGTTTCTACCCTTTTCAGGTGCTCCCAGGACTTTACATGCACTGTCTCTTTAAATCTGACCTCCAAAGCCGGGTGGGGCTGGGAATGCCATCCTCTCTCTTTTAGAGAGGAAGGGAACAGCAAATAGCCCAGAAATGGCTGCTAAGGATCCGAATTTCCATTGAGAGATCCCAGAGCCCAGGTCATTAACCTTTAAGTTGGGGTCTCCAGGATCTGCCTGAAGATGGGGATCACGGGCACAGCTGTTACTGTACACAGATGCTGGGGCCCCACCATCCCCCCCACCCAGGGAAGGGATCTGAGAGTCTGCATTCTAGAGATGCTTTGTGAAGATCAGGTGATCAGGCGAGTTTGGGGGGGTACTGTCCTCCAGTATCCACCATCTCTTCTTGGGGGAGGCGCTGGCTAGTGCCCACCACACCCCACCCACTTTGGAACCTACTGGAACCTTCCTTCCTTGAGGCTGCTATGGAGATCATTTCTGTGTTACAGAGCTGAAAACAGTGCCTCAGGCAAGGCCAGTGACCACCCCCTCAGGGTCCCAGTGTTCTTTAACAGGAGCTATGGGTGCCCAGCTTGCTGAGTCGTCCCCCCACCCAGGGCCTGACGTCGGGACCCTAACCAGGGATGGGGCTTTTCCCTGTTCTGGGGTGCTCAGGACCTGCGGTGTTTCCCAGAAGCCGGCCAGATGCCGGCACTTTCAGGCCTGAGTGAGAATCTCTTTGGGGAGTGGGGTTCTTGCTTCTTTGATTTTTCTCTCATCTGTTCCCTTTTCAGATTTATTTTGTCTTTTTTTCAGCTTGCGGGATAACAACATCTCAGACCGAGGTGTCTGCAAGCTTGTGGAGCGTGCCCTGCACTGTGAGCAGCTGCAGAAGTTAGCGTAAGTCGGACTTGGCTGGGGACATTGGTCGGGGCCTCGTGCCCCCAGCCACGCTCCAGGTTATGCCACGGGGGTGGTGGCTGTGAGCTGCGCCAGGGGTGTCCGCCTGGTCACAGGGTGCGGGCGGCTTCTGTGTGGAGGGAATGGCCACCCTGGGCTTGGGTGGTCACTGACTGCTGTGCTTTGTCACCACGGCTCCTCTTTTTCGGAATCTTCCAGACTCTTCAACAACAAACTGACCGATGGCTGTGCACCCTCCATGGCCAGGCTCCTCTCGTGCAAGCGGAACTTCCTGGCATTAAGGTGAGCCCGGGGCCTTTCCTAGTCCCTGGAAACTGCCTTTCTTCTGCCCAGCTGAGCCCTCTTGGTTTGGGCTTGGCCCCAGCTTGGCCTCTGCTGGGCTGGCGATCTCCTGGCTACAGACAGGGCCAGTGTGCCCCCGGAGCAGGGTTTTGCCAACGCTCTGACCTCCCCAGCAAATTCCAGACTAGCTCCGCTGAGGGCTTCCTGACCTTTGACCTTCAGCCCTTGGGGCTGAAGAGGGTTTCTAGGACTTTTTCCTTCCCTGTGTCGAAGAGTGTCATGAACTCTCTGGGGTTACGGAGCTGTGGGCAGAGGCGTGCTCCAAGTCCCCTGTCAGCACGGCGGTGGCAGCCAGTCATTGAAAAGCTCTCAGAAGGTCCTGTCAGCGCTTGGTGGGTGCCGGCTTTGTACTGCAGTCCCTGATGTCTGCGTTTCTGCTGCTCTTGGTCCTCCTGGCTGAACTGGAGTCTCTCTCCTGAGACCATGAAATCTCTCCTGCTGGCCGCTGGCTTGTCCTGGCTTCGCTCTCTCTCTCTTTCTCTGGGAATGCCTTGCCTCCTGGATTTATGTGACCGTGAAGGAAGGCAAAGCCAAGAATTGCTTTCATCCATTCTTTCTATGGCCTGGGCTGGGTATGGGGATGGGAGCTGCCATTTTTAAATTGCTAACCATGGAGCTCAGGCTTAGGCCAGTCTACTGAGGCCAACCCCAGAGGGGCCTTTCTGTATAAAGGACTCTTTTCTGCCACCACCACCTGCTCCCCAAGACTTAGAATCCTGAGACCTGCTGTGGCCCGAGGCCAGGGAGGGCTGTGGGGTAGCAGGAAGGTGTTACGCACGTGAACTTGAGGCCTGGGTTTTGGGCTAGAATAGCAGAAGAGTTGAGAGCACGGGGCTCTGGGATGAGACCAACCGAGGTCTGGGTCCAGGGCCCCTGAGATTGGAATCCTCATTTGCTGCATGGCCTTGGGTCTACCCAGTGTCTCTGTGACTCTGTTTCCCCTTCTGTAAAATGTGGATAATAATGACAGCTTCCTCGTAGGTTGTTACGATGATGAAACGAGTTAACATATGTAGAAAGCTGACAGAATAGAGTCAATACTTCAAGTAGTGAGCTCAGTGGCTAAAAGATGGAGTATCATCACAAAAGTTCTCCGTGTGTACGTCCAACGGTAGTTCAGGCCTCTGAGGAGGGATTAGATGTGCAAGAAATTTGTCGGGGAAAATGCCAATGAGAAGCAGTGGGGGAAGGTGCTGAGGGAGGCTGGGAGAGTCAGCGGACCACAGGGCAGGTCTGGCCCTGAGTGAGGGGGAGAAGGAGGGAAAGAGGGCTGGGAGGAAGTATTATGGCTTTCCGTGCAGTTCTGAGCGCAAAGATGACCGGGGCCAATCCTCCCACTGAGTTTGCCCAATGGGTCTCAGGTCTCCCGGTCACTGGCTGGGAGCCACCTGTGGGAAGTGGGCCTTGGTACAGAGGCGACCTTGGGTTTCCCAGCCCAGCAGCAGGGCCCTTAGTTACAGGGCCTGTGGTCAGAGGTGTGAGAGGCCACCGCGCTCCTTCTCGAAGGGGATGATGCTGTCTGCCCTACGGCACTGTGAGCTACAGTGACTTCAAAGGTCTGGAAGTTCTCTTGAAAGAGGAATGTGTATTATTAATTCCAGGAAGCCTGGGGTTGTGAGCAAGAGTTCTGGGGTCCTCCCTGAAACTCTCAGAGTCATCTAGATGTGGCTGAAGCCTCCCCCCTCC
The DNA here is from genome assembly GCF_922984935.1 of Meles meles. Classification (NCBI taxonomy): domain Eukaryota; kingdom Metazoa; phylum Chordata; class Mammalia; order Carnivora; family Mustelidae; genus Meles; species Meles meles. The sequence goes on along the minus strand of NC_060084.1, from coordinate 32,325,697 downwards.
AGCCCCTGCTCAGCGGGATCCCTTTCCCTCTCCCAGCAGCCTGGGCCTGCCCTCTTTCTGGAACAGGTGAATGCTCGCTCCAGCTGCAGTGGACCCAGGAAAGCTGAGGGAGCATAGAGTCTAGCCCCAGCCTGTGGCTGACACGGGAGGAAAAGGTGTGACAGTGAGTCACCCTCCCTCCCCTGGGGAAACCACCTCTGAGGACACCTGCCTATTGTGCCTCCTGCCTATACCTGCCACACTGCTTTGCAAAACAGGTTTCCCCCACTTCTTTCCCTTTGCAGCTGGGAATTGAAGTAGCGGGAATCATTACTAAGTTCCCCCAAACAGGAATAGAAAAGCACAGGCACTCCCTTTTGGGCAGACAGGAGCAAGAGGATGGGATCCTGCATCCTACAGGGAGGTCCTCAAAGCTTTTCTCCATGTTCTGTGTCTGGGACACACTTTCCCCACCAGCCCCTGGCTTTCTGGGCACTCACATCCCCCTGTCCCGCGTTCTCTTAGCCTCCCTGCCTTCCCTTCCAGGCTGGGGAATAACCACATCACTGCCACAGGAGCCCAGGTGCTGGCCGAGGGGCTCAGAGCCAATGCATCCTTGCAGTTCTTGGGGTAGGTTGGATTCTGGGTCTGAGGGACCTGCGTTGGGGTGGGGGGATTAGGGGACTTAGAGGTAGGTAATGCATTTCAGCCAGAGGGCCCCAGAGGTGGTGGGAGAGTGTGGATGGCCGTTGGCTGCTTTGGTGTTTGTCTTTCACTCAAGAAGTTCAAGATGTCCGGTGGTGGCGGCGGTGGGGGGAGGGGGGACGGTGGTGGTGGTGGTGGTGGTGGTGGTGGGCAGTGCCCATAAGCTGGTGGCCACAGGAAGCCCTCTGGGCCTCGCTGGGGCCAGGGCCGTGGTTCTCGTCTTCGTGTGTCCATCAGAACCACTTGGGAGCCTCTGAAGAATGCCATTCCCTGGGCCCCTGCCTAGACTGATTAAATGAAATGCCCAGGGGTGGGACTTAAGAATCGGTCATTCAAAAAAGCTCCACAGAGAATATGCAGCCAGAGATGAGAAGCAGGGAAAGAGATGGAGGTGGACGGGGCTAGAGACTGGCCCCAGCATGGTAGGAGGGCTTCGCCGGGTCCTTCAGAGCAAGCGTTGCCATGGAGCCGGGCCAGGCCTTCCAGGGAGGGCAGACGAGTCAGATGCGGGCTGGGAGGGCTGTCCCATAGAACACAGGCCCCCAAGAGAGTATTTCTGGGGTGGCGGTGGTCGAGGGGAGGTGGTTTCCTTTGGTTGCCAGGCAGAGTGACCACCCCCCCAGGATGGCATCCATGCAGCAACCCCCTTCCGTCCCACCTCCCCTGGCATGAGCTAGGGTCGTTGGATAAGAAATAGGAGTTTGAAGACCCAAGGCTCTAAGAAGAGAGGCTAAACCCTTAGGACCCAACCCATTTCATAGGCAGACGAGCTGCCTACAAGCTTGAGAGATCAGCTCCTCTCCAAGCTGCATGCTGAGCCCCACGGAGTCCAGCACAAAGGCGGCCCCGGCTCCACCAAGCTCTCTGGGCTTGGGGTCACAACTAGTGGATTGGGGTGGGTGCATTCTCTTTCAACAGGTGTTTCTTAAGGCACCTGTCTGGACCAGGCACTGTGCTCAGACCTCCGGATGTTGTCCTCTGATGCGAACTGTTCACAATGTTGGTTTTTTTCTTCTTGCTTAGCGATAATCTTTCATACCCTAATGACCTCATTTTGGAAAGACAAGCTGCTTAGTATTCCCCGGGCTGGATGGCTATAATCTATTTAACCGGGGCTCCTGTTCAGACGCACTGAGGTTGTTCCAGGTTGTTTTTTTTTTTGTTTTGTTTTGTTTTTTTTTTTTTTTTTTTGCTGTTACAGGGTTTTCTGCAATCTCCCTGGGGCACAGAACCGTGTTGGTCTGTAGCCAGGGCTCAGGAAATATCTACCCGATGAATGAAATTGCAGTCAACCTCTTAGTTTGGCCAGCTTTGCTCCTGTGGGCCCATCCAGGTCCGGGCTCACTTTCCCTGTGTAAAACAGCCAGGTCACAAGGTCTGAGCTGGGCACCACCTTTGAAAAGGGAAACATCCATCTCAACCCAGGGGGTCTGAGGGGGGACAACCGCGGAGGTGAAGGAGTTTGGTACCATTTAGGAATGGGGAACGCTAGGGAGGAGCAAGAAAGAGAGCTGGTTTGTGGGAAAAGAGTGAGACTTGTTTTGGGTGGTCCAGGAGGGTAGTTCAGGGCCTGGGGTAGCCATCACTGGGAAGCTGCTTTGACCTAAAGCTCAGGAAAAATGTCACAACCCTATGAGTTGTCCCTGTCCCTGAGGGCATGTGCTCCTGTTCTGTAAATCTGACTGTTTGTAAATCTGGCTGTGTAGTTTGTCCATCCCTTCAAAAATGTGGAGGTGGGTCCGCTGTGCTGGGGACCTTGGAGCCCCACTGAGACCCTTCTGGAATTGGGTGGTCCTAGCTTCTCTGACCGGGGACATAGAGGGGAAGGGTACTCCTTCTGCGGGTCTAGAACACATAGCAGTTACTCATGGACCGACTGACAGAATCTGTTGGCCTTTTTAGGTTGTGGGGCAACAAGGTGGGTGACGAGGGGGCCCAGGCCTTGGCTGAAGCCTTGGGGGATCACCAGAGCTTGAGGTGGCTCAGGTAAGCTTTGGGGTCTGCATGGCTGTGGGGAGCCAGCATGAGGCGGGAGGAGCCTGGGCCAGATTTGAAAATCCTTCATTTGCTTCAACTTTATTTTTACCCCCTCCCCCCACCCTGAGAAAAAAAGACCCTTGGATTTGGAATCAGGACAGCTGAGTTTTTCTGGGTGACTTTGGAGTGTCCCTTCTCCTCTCAAGGGTCTTGATTCTCAAGGGCAACTAGGTGGCTCAGTCAGTTAAGCATCTGGGCCTCGATTTCGGCTCAGGTCGTGATCTCAAGGTCAGGAGATCGAGCCCCATGTCTGGCTCTGCACTGAGCATAGAGCCTGCTTAAGATTCTCTCTCTTTCCCTCTCCCTCTCCCCCTCCCCATTCTCTCTCTCCTTCTCTCTGTCTCTCTTGCTAAAAAATTAAAAAAAAAAATTCTAAAATGGGTCTTGATTCCTTATCTATAAGTTGAAGATGTGGGGCTGCCTCCCATATATTTTATCTCAAGGACCAACTCCCGTCCATTATTGGTGGCTGCCCAGGACATCATGTTGGGAAGGAGTGTAAGGCTGCTTCCTGGCTTCAGGAAGGAGAACACGGTAATCAATCAGTCACGTCCGAGAAACGGACTAGGGAGTAGGCCATGCATGTCATACATTTTTCCCTTCTTGGCTAAGCTGATCTCTGAGGTCCCTCCCGGCCCTGACATGTTCTCGATCCTTGATTTCGTTTAGCCTGGTGGGCAACAACATTGGCAGCGCGGGGGCTCAAGCCTTGGCATTAATGCTGGAAAAGAACGTAGCATTGGAAGAACTCTGGTGAGTTGGTGGAGGGTGGGGGGGGGATCCCCTGCTCTGGGGAGGCAGTTAACAGCCTTTCTTCATTCCCGGGTCTCCTCTGTGGAATAAAACAGGCTGGATAATCGAGCAGTTGTCCTTTGGGGATTGTCTTTCTCTCGGTCCCGGGTGGCATGGAGCATATGGGTTTGTGTCCTTCCTCCATGTGGCATAATGGTGGGGAGCAGAGACTCTGGAATCGAGCCGGCCGAGCTTCCAGGCCTGCTGTGGTCTCCGGCAAGTCGTCGAACCATCCCTGCATCCCAGGTTTCTTACCGATTGAATCTGGGGACACGGGAAAATGAGGGGATGACGGCTTCGAATGGTAAAGCAGATGTTATCGTACGCAAAATGTTTTTGCTTCTTCTTTTCATTTTTAAAGATTTTATTTATTTATTTGATGGAGAGAGAGGAAACACGAGCAGAGGGAGAGGGAGAAGCAAGCTTCCCACCAACTGGGGAGCCCGGTGCGGGGCTTGATCCTAGGACCCCCGAATCATGACCAGAGCTGAAGGCACTCGCTTAACCGACTGAGCCACCCAGGCGTCCCTGTTTTGTTATTCTTTTTTTTAAATTTTTTTAGTTTTTTAATTTTTAATTAATTAATTTTATTTTATTTTTAAATTTATTTGATAGAGATTACAAGTAGGTAGAGAGGCAGGCAGAGAGAGAGAGGGAAGCAGGCTCCCTGCTGAGTAGAGAGCCCTATACGGGACTTGATCCCAGGATGCTGGGATCATGACCTGGGCTGAAGGCAGAGGCTTTAACCCACTGAGCCACCCAGGCACCCTGTTTTGTTATTTCTAAGTCGAGTATCTAAGATCACTGGAAAGTAGAGTGAGGGCCACCTTGGAAGGTGGAGAGGGGTTTGGAGGAAGTTAAAAGGTGAACTGTAAATTGTACTTACATTGTTGACCTGAAACTGATTCTAGGTTTCCCGTCCTTTAGATGCCACTAGTCTGGTCTTCATATGACATGTTCTGGGCAGTCCCTGATTATATCAGGGAGATCATATGCTGCTTTCTCCAGGAAGTGGAAGGGCATTGAAACCTCTGATCATTGTCACAAAATGGATATTTTAGTGGCCTTGACTGTCAGCAGTGCTCCATAGCTCTGCTGACGTCCCATTGGTTATATCCTGATTGACTGTACCCTTTGGAAATTCTCGTTAGGGGCAGGTCTCACCCTTGGGTGTATCAGTTATGATGACATAGCTGGGCTGCAGGGCAGGAAAAACTCCATGTCCAGGGGCTCAAACCAGTAAAGGATTTATTGTCTTCACGTCGGACCAGTCTGGAGGCAGGGATCGGGACGTGGAGCTGGTGTAATGGCTCCGGCAGGCCAGCAGGGGCTGGGAAACGCTGTCTGTCTGTCCCTTCACATCCTCAGTCTGTGGCTTCAAGGTTGGGTGCCTCATGGTCACCAGACGGCTTCTGGTACCTGCAGCACTATTTCTGTGTCCCCAGATTCAGTCTATATATCCAGGAAGGGCAGGAGGCACAGGCAACCGAGGTTTCTGTCTTTGAAAGACGACTTCCAGAAGCCCCATCTGCCAGCACTTGGCCATGTGGACATCCCTGGCCAACCCGGCCATCGTGGAGAGTGGGAAATGGAGCTTTGTTTGTTTGTTTGTTTTTGAATCAAGCACAGGGCTGCCCAAATGGAGTAAGGCTTCCATGAATAAGAAACGGAAAATGGCTGTTAGGTCACTGGGACATGAGGAAGCCTGGGGTGAATTCTCTCCTAGAGACACCCCCAGAATAAAAACCTTCACCCCCAACTCTCCCTGTTCTCACTTTTCCTGTAAATGTAGATTTTTCAAAAGTCGGCTTTTCTAACTGGGGGGGAAGCAGTTAGAAGAAGCCTCTTCCCTAATAAACGTTACCATATCAACCGGGTTTTCTCTCTTGCTCTTGCCAGCCTAGAGGAGAACCGTCTCCAGGATGAAGGTGTGTGTTCTCTTGCCGAAGGACTTGAGAGGAATTCAAGTTTGAAAGTTCTGAAGTAAGGACCCGTGAGCAAGAGCTGGGATGACAATGACTGGCCTGGTAGGGGCCTGGGTGTGGGTCAGTAATCCGGGAAGCTTTCCACCCAGCTAACTCAGGGATCCCCCAGACACAGAGGGGGATTCTAGTGCGAGTTGTTTACTGGGGAGGTGGTCCCAGTTCATGATGCTGAGAGGTCAGTGACATGACATCGGGGAGGACACGGACCCAGGAACAAGGGTGTCATCAGGCAGTTATGACCCTGCTTATCACCAAGGGCAGCAGGGTCTCAGACCTGCTGGGGGAGCTCCGGGAACCCCTCCCCAACCAAGGAGCGAGGCAGCTGGGATATTTATCCACCAACTGCCTGTACTGTGACCGTGTGCTTGTGGGGATGTGAATTTTCTAGGGCTTCTGGTTTGCCCTGCACATGGCCAAGCACACGCTGGGGGTCTGTAGAAAGTCCTCTGGCAGAGAGTGGAGGTTTTCCCAGCACGCAGCCCCTGGAGTTAGAGGGGAAAGCTGAGGGCATATGGATGGATTGCCGATGGCATCTGCTCTGGGGTTTACAGGACTTGCCTGCCCCCTCTCTGGGGGCCGGGGTCACCTCTAGCTCAGGCAGATGTCTTCTTCCATCGTCGCCAGCGGTTTCTCTTGCGCTGTGCAGGCAGGCACGCTTGCCTTTATTCATGGGTGCATTCATTTATTTCTTTGCTGTGCATCCATGCCTACATTCATCCATTTATGTATTGATGCAAGAAATATTTCCGGAACACTGACTGTGCCAGGCACTGTTGGAGGACCCGAGGATAGAGTGGTGGAAGGAACCGTGCAGGCTTCAACCCCCTCAGCTCTTCATTTCTAGTGGGAGACACAGATAATGAGCAAGTAAGCAGATACACAAGATGATGTCTAAGGGCTCTAAAGAGAATTCAAGGGGAAGATGTGTCTGGGAGTGTCTGGAGGGGCAGGGTTGCTGCTGCCTGGGCAAGGCCTCTCTGGGAAGGTGGCTTTGGAGCCGAAACCTGAATAACCAGAAACATTATTGTTCTTGTAATGCTCAGGTCTCAGGAATGTGCACCCCAGGTGGGCCAAACAGCAAGTGCAAAGGCCCTGTGGCAGGAAAAGCTTTGTGATGTTGGGAAGGGCAGGCAGGGCCTACAAGGTTGGAGGGGAGGGTGGAGGGAGGAAAGGGCAGGGTGGGTGGGGTACATAGGCCTCAGAGCCCTGGGAAGGATCTGGGGCTTTATTCTAGGGGCATTGAGAAGCCTTGGGAGGATTTTAATCTGGGTGGTGACATGATCCGATTTACACAATGAGATCATACTTGCTGCTTTGTGTAAAACAGATGGGAGAGGGGTAAGATGGAAGCGGGGAGACAAGGCAGGAGTGCCTGCTGTCTTCCAGGCGGGAGATGAAGGAAACTTGGATCAGGCTGGTGGTGGTGGAGAAGGCTGGTGAAGGTGGGTAGGCTCTGGTTGAAGGTCCTGCGGAGGGTCCAGGAGCCACCAGCTGGAGGGCGGCAGCGTTGGCCAGAAGTGGTGGCCTCCCCTAGTGGTGGGCTTGGCAGCGCCCCCCCCACCCCCCCAGGAAAGGGACAAAGGATGTGACAGGAGCCCAGCTAGGGGTCATCACCGGCTGGTGCGTGGGCTTCTCAAGGATGGAGCCGTGCCTGCTGGGGTACCAATGGTCTTACTGGAGAGGGACAGCCTCACACGGCTCCTTGTACGGCAGGAAGGGTGACATCCGCCCTGGCAAATGTGGCCCATGGAACACGCTCGGCTTCAGAGGCGGGCAGACAGCTGCCTCTGGGAGAGTGTCTGCTTTGCTGCCAGCCCGGCAGCCACTCTGGCAACACTTGTTTGTGTTGCTTTGCAGGGGCGAGGAAGTTGCCAAATGTTTGGGGGAAAACACTTCCACTCGTCACTTGGGTGAAACCGGGCTGGGAGGACTGGGGGATGCCTGGATTGTCTAAGGGGGGACACCAGGCTTTGCACATGGGGGATGGGGTCTGGCAGTAGTTCCTAGTTTAGTACTAACCGGTGTGGACCCGGCATGTTTGTCCTCCGTCGCCGACACAGACTTAGCCCAGGCGACCCCAAGGACTGCCAGGGAGAGCAGCCGGCCTTGTTCCCTGCTGCCTGGTTGAGAGCCTTAGAAAGGAAACACCCCTGAATTCCATCATCCCTCATGGTTTCCCCATTAAAGCGAGCTTCCTGGGGGCACCTGAGTGGCTCAGTCAGTTAAGCATCTGGGTTTGCCTCAGGTCATGATCTTGGGGTCCTTGGATCGAGCCCAATATCAGGCTCCCTGCTCAGAGACGAGTCTGCTTGTCCCTCTGCCCCTTCCCCCTTCCCCCTCAAATAAATAGTAAAATCTTAAAAAAAAAAAAAAAGCGAGCTTCTTGTGTATCTTATAAAAAAAAAAAAGAAAGGAAGAAAGAAAGAAAAAAGGAAAAAAAGGAAAAAAAAAAAAGCCTGCTTCCTTCTTTTTCCAGACAAAGTGACTACCAAACGTTGGTTCAGTGTATGGGCTCCGGCACCTGATGGGTTGGGTTTGGACCCTGGCTCCAACATTACCCACTGTTTCTCTTTGGATTTGTGTTTCACTGGCACTGAGTGTAAAGGGGGGGCAGGTTATAATGGGACCCTGCTCTTAGGGTCGTGAGCATCACTGAGCTGACGGAGGTATGGGGCTGCTGCATTGTAAGAGTTCAGCAGATACTGGCCCTTGTTATTATTAGCATTGACTTTGGGGCTGCTTCCTGAATGGTCCTGAAATCCTGGAGGAGGCTGACACTTCCTGGAGATGTCTGGAAGGCCAAGCTATGAGCTAAAAGAACGGCAAAGGGTAGTGGCTCTTCCCCCATTGTCCCTAACAGGGTGCCTTCTCCCCTCCCAACTGCCAACCTTGAATTTGCTCAAATCCATGTCCCTGTGTCCCCCATCTACTCCCCAAATGGAAATATTGCCGTCCATTGATTATGTCTTATCAGTTGAGTACGGGGCCAAATGCACCACCATTCCTTTGTTTTTTTTTTGTTTTTTTTTTTGTTTTTTTTTTCTCATTTTATTATTTTTTCAGCGTAACAGTATTCATTCTTTTTGCACAACACCCAGTGCTCCATGCAAAACGTGCCTTCTCCATTACCCACCACCTGTTCCCCCAACCTCCCACCCCTGACCCTTCAAAACCCTCAGGTTGCCCCAACCTCCCACCCCTGACCCTTCAAAACCCTCAGGTTGTTTTTCAGAGTCCATAGTCTCTTATGGTTCGCTTCCCCTCCCCAATGTCCATAGCCCGCTCCCCCTCCCCCAATCCCACCTCCTCGCAGCAACCCCCAGTTTGTTTTGTGAGATTAAGAGTCATTTATGGTTTGTCTCCCTCCCAATCCCATCTTGTTTCATTTATTCTTCTCCTATCTCCTACCCCCCCATGTTGCTTCTCCATGTCCTCATATCAGGGAGATCATATGATAGTTGTCTTTCTCCGATTGACTTATTTCACTAAGCATGATACGCTCTAGTTCCATCCACGTTGTCGCAAATGGCAAGATTTCATTTCTTTTGATGGCTGCATAGTATTCCATTGTGTATATATACCACCTCTTCTTTATCCATTCATCTGTTGATGGACATCTAGGTTCTTTCCATAGTCTGGCTATTGTAGACATTGCTGCTATAAACATTCGGGTACACGTGCCCCTTCGGATCACTATGTTTGTATCTTTAGGGTAAATACCCAGTAGTGCAATTGCTGGGTCATAGGGTAGTTCTATTTTCAACATTTTGAGGAACCTCCATGCTGTTTTCCAGAGTGGTTGCACCAGCTTGCATTCCCACCAACAGTGGAGGAGGGTTCCCCTTTCTCCACATCCTCGCCAGCATCTGTCATTTCCTGACTTGTTCATTTTAGCCATTCTGACTGGTGTGAGGTGATATCTCATTGTGGTTTTGATTTGTATTTCCCTGATGCCGAGTGACGTGGAGCACTTTTTCATGTGTCTGTTGGCCATCTGGATGTCTTCTTTGCAGAAATGTCTGTTCATGTCCTCTGCCCATTTCTTGATTGGATTGTTTGTTCTTTGGGTGTTGAGTTTGCTAAGTTCCTTATAGATTTTGGATACTAGCCCTTTATCTGATATGTCGTTTGCAAATATCTTCTCCCATTCTGTCAGTTGTCTTTTGGTTTTGTTAACTGTTTCCTTTGCTGTGCAAAAGCTTTTGATCTTGATGAAATCCCAACAGTTCATTTTTGCCCTTGCTTCCCTTGCCTTTGCTGTTGTTCCTAGGAAGATGTTGCTACGGCTGAGGTCGAAGAGGTTGCTGCCTGCATTCTCCTCAAGGATTTTGATGGATTCCTTTCTCACATTGAGGTCCTTCATCCATTTGGAGTCTATTTTTGTGTGTGGTGTAAGGAAGTGGTCCAATTTCATTTTTCTGCATGTGGCTGTCCAATTTTCCCAGCACCATTTATTGAAGAGGCTGTCTTTTTTCCATTGGACATTCTTTCCTGCTTTGTCGAAGATTAGTTGACCATAGAGTTGAGGGTCGATTTCTGGGCTCTCTATTCTGTTCCACTGATCTATGTGTCTGTTTTTGTGCCAGTACCATGCTGTCTTGATGATGACAGCTTTGTAATAGAGCTTAAAGTCCGGAATTGTAATGCCACCAACTTTGGCTTTGTTCTTCAATATTCCTTTGGCTATTCGAGGTCTTTTCTGGTTCCATATAAATTTTAGGATTATTTGTTCCATTTCTTTGAAAAAAAATGGATGGTATTTTGATAGGGATTGCATTAAATGTGTAGATTGCTTTAGGTAGCATAGACATTTTCACAATATTTATTCTTCCAATCCAGGAGCATGGAACATTTTTCCATTTTTTGGTGTCTTCCTCAATTTCTTTCATGAGTACTTTATAATTTTCTGTGTATAGATTCTTAGTCTCTTTGGTTAGGTTTATTCCTAGGTATCTTATAGTTTTGGGTACAATTGTAAATGGGATTGACTCCTTAATTTCTCTTTCTTCAGTCTTGTTGTTGGTGTACAGAAATGCAACTGATTTCTGTGCATTGATTTTATATCCTGACACTTTACTGAATTCCTGAACAAGTTCTAGCAGTTTTGGAGTGGAGTCTTTTGGGTTTTCCACATATAGTATCATATCATCTGCGAAGAGTGATAGTTTGACTTCTTCTTTACCAATTTGGATGCCTTTAATTTCTTTTTGTTGTCTGATTGCTGAGGCTAGGACTTCTAGTACTATGTTGAATAGCAGTGGTGATAATGGACATCCCTGCCGTGTTCCTGACCTTAACGGAAAAGCTTTCAGTTTTTCTCCATTGAGAATGATATTTGCGGTGGGTTTTTCATAGATGGCTTTGATAATATTGAGGTATGTGCCTTCTATCCCTACACTTTGAAGAGTTTTGATCAGGAAGGGATGCTGTACTTTGTCAAATGCTTTTTCAGCATCTATTGAGAGTATCATATGGTTCTTGTTCTTTCTTTTATTAATGTGTTCTATCACATTGATTGATTTGCGGATGTTGAACCAACCCTCCATTCCTTTGTTTTAACTCTTCAACTACACAAGGTAGGTGCTCTTTTAGGTCTTACAGAGGAAGACCTAAAGGAATTTGGAATTAATTTGCCGGAAATCAAAAAAGGAGCAGTATAAGCTGGATTGGAACCCAGGGAGTAAAACACACATACTTAACCCCTCATGCCAGATCTCCTTCCAAAGGGAGTAGCTACTTGACTAGATACACGAATCCGGGGAATGGGGGAGAGAGGGGTACATTTCCTTGGGGGCCTTGAGCCTTTATGGATGAGTTCTTTGGGAATCTCAAACAGAAGAGGGACATGTCAAGGGGGCAGGTGGGCTTCTGTAGGCTGGCCCTCTCCCAAAGCCGCTTTTAATCGGACAGGCCCAAGAGGAGAACCAAGCATCCTTGAAGCTCACCTTTCCCTCTTCTTCTCTAGGCTGTCTGACAACTGTATCACCTACTTTGGGGCAGAAGCCCTCCTGCGGGCCCTGGAAAGGAATGATACCATCCTAGAAGTCTGGTAAGGCCCCTGGGCCAGCCCCTTTACCTCTCTGAGCTTCCCTTTTCCAATCTGTAAAATGGGGCCAGGAGAAAGGGGGAACCCGAGCATTTTCCCTCTGGGCTCTGACATTCTATGCTGTTCTGCTTACAGTGGATCTAATTTCTGTTGGGGAATATGTTTTCCCATCTCCCAGCATGGACCAAGTGGTTCATTTTTAAATCCCGAGTATTCAGGAAGGTTTCCATTCTGGGTGACAGTGTAGGAAGGGGTGTGGTGGAAGATGGACATGGACACGAACTTGGGGGCATTGCACCTGCCTTCTCAGGTCAGGGCTGTGGTCTCTGGGTGCAGGTGACATTGGCTGGGGTAGGGGGAGCAGGGGTGAGTGGGGGGAGGGAGGTGCTGTTGCACAGTGTTTCTGGATCTTAGTAATTAAAACCATGATCCTTCATGTGTTTGAAAAAAACACTGAGTCTCACCTTCAGAGATATATGCTCCTTCCCTCCACGGATGTATTTTTCACTCCCAGAGTAAGTACAAAGGTTCCCCCCAGTTTGGCATCTAACGAGTGAATGTCTCACTGTACGTGTTTTGGGCACTGAGCTACAAGCCCTCCTTTCAAAAACTAGGAGATTCCCCCATGGAAATCTATATTTCTGAGTTTTCTTCTCAAGGCTTCCAATTCTGGATCCCCATGGAAAATGCCAGCAAGTAAGCAGAGTAGAGCAGGGCTGACCCCACTGAGCTGGGCAGAGCAGCTCATGCCCACCCATATCCAGCAAGCCTGGTGTCCTGCACCAGGCCCCTTTGACTGCTCTGTGTGGCCTGTCTCGTCCCTGAAGCTTGTAACCCCTGCTTTGCATATGCTGGTGGACCGGTCCCTCCCTCAAAAATCATATCAAGGCAACAGTGACAATAAATATTTGATGATGGGGACGCTCAGTGGGTTAAGCCGCTGCCTTCAGCTCGGGTCATGATCTCAGGGTCCTGGGATAGAGTCCCGCATGGCCTCCTTGCTCGGCAGGGAGCCTGCTTCTCTCTCCACCTCTGCCTGCCTCTCTGCCTGCCTGTGTGCTCTCTCTCTCTCTCCTTCTCTCTGACAAATAAATAAAATAAAATATTAAAAAAAAAATTTGATGATGAAGTTAAGAATAAAAACTTGTCATGCCCCGGGAAGAGATTTTTCCTTTCTGTATGATTGCATAAGCCTCGTAGGCCGTGAGGTCCTCGGGACCTGGGCAGAGCGTGGGTTTTTGTTTCTGTGTTTGTTTTAAACCATCGCACAGTCATAGGAAATGTCACATTCTGCGTCCAGGGGGAAGAAGCCAGCATCGGGTTGATATTTTAAGGGTTCTGATGTTATTTGCCACCTGTTGGCAGGACTTGGGAGGGCATGAGGGTTTGCTCATTGCATTCTTGGTAGATTCTGCTGTTGCCTTAAAAAGAATTGTTGGCTTTGGGGAGTCGGGGCCAGCCGGGTCTGGTGCGGATTTTCTCTGTAGAGTCATAAAGTCTTGCTTCATCACACACAATGATTTTGTGAGCTGCCCTGGGTGGACTGAGGCTAACGCCAGCAGGGCAGGGCTGCAGTGGGGCCCAAGGACCAGGCCATCGAGGCCCAGGTTTAGAAAGTAGCAGCCTCCCATTAAAAGACCATCGTGGCTCAGCACTCATCCGAACCTCTCTTTGCTTTGTCCCCTTTAGGCTCCGAGGCAACATGTTCTCTGCTGAGGAAGTGGAGAGGCTGGGCCAGAGAGACACCAGACTCTTGCTCTGAAGCCTGGGGGCCAACGTTGATCTCAGCGTGTTTGCGAACAGGCTGCGGGTTTGGACCCCTGAAGCTGGATACAGGGCCGTGTCCTGCCCAGATCAGGGCTGGTGCAGCAGGTCATCTCTGTTCCAGCAGAGGAAGGAGCAACAGGGTCCTTCGGAGCATACTTTTCTGCAGCCAATTTTACGTCCGGTTCTGCCCAAGAAATGGGCACGGAATGTAGCAGAAGGGCAGCTCCTTCCTGCCTTCTGCTGATCTGACACAGGCAGCAGGGCCCATGGATATTATCGCATCATTGTGGGTTCAAGACCTGGATCCGTAGGAGAGGCCCCTTCCCACCTGACTCACAATGAGGAGGGGTACTCAGGATGCAACTTTCTGCCAGGTTTTAACTCCTGGATGGTCATCTCTCCATGCTGTTCCCCACATCTGGTCCCTCCCCCATTCTGGATCCCCCTGCACATGGGAAGGATTCAGAATACTGGGTGTTGTCAGCTTTGATATTTAGAGCCGCAAATGCAGGGTGGGAAGTGCTATAATTTACCTGCTGTCCTTCCCAATACTTAAGACATTATTGAAAGGGGACATGTGACAGCCATTTAGCTCCCCCAGACATTCTGGATTTTCAAGGAAAATAAGACCACACTACAGCTGATATCGCACACACACTTTTATTTCCTGGGAAATCAATTAGTCTTCAGTTAAGCTTTTGGAAGCCGCTCTCCACCCAAATGCAGTGTTTTAGAATCAGTCCTGGCCAGGATTTTGAGTGATCCCCCCAGGGCTCTGGCTGGTGCCTGGGAGAGGGACTCTGACGGCAGACTTCCAAAATAGATTCAGAAGAGGTGGTTCGGTGTTACGTGATAGAAAGTTATGGATCAGAAGTTTACAGGGGCAAGATCAAAGACTTTTCCTTATAAGACAGATGTTTTCCCGGATTTTTTTTTTTCCCCAAATGATGCATGTTGAAGGCTCTGTAAACTGTCAGGTGCTGTGCACGTGTTATTACTTAAACATTATTATTTGTGAACACTGGTTAATATTTACAAACCACTTTATTTTATTCTCCCCAGTTTGTTTCTTATAAAAAATACAGCCACGGATTTTACGCTGTAAATAGTCACAGCGAAGAAAATGGTGGAGAGCCCTCCCCCACCCCAGCTGTCTTCACTGTGACCAAATATTAAAAAAAAAAAAAATTCCTGAACGTTGTCAGATATTAAAGCAGCAGTTTTCTACTTGGAGGGGGAAGAATGATGTTTGGACCAGAAAATTTATTGTTTAGGGCAAAGGCAGTTCTTAGAACTAGGCCTGCAAACAAAATGCTCTGGGCTTCAGCTTAGAAAGGTCTAACCCTGCGTGAAGTCTGAGGCTGTGCGGAAGTCTCGTGGTGCCCTGTGGGGTGGCAGGGCCAATGTAGGCTCCAGGAGTCTTTGGCAGGAGAAGGATGGAGAAGGTTCTGGAACAGCTCTTAGAAAGCAGCCTCCTGGGAAGGTCTTGCTGAAATCATTCTCAGCTGCATTTAATGAGCTCAGGGGGCCTTCTCACCGAAGTGAGATCTGCTCCCTGGCCAGGTTTTGTGGGTCTGGCTTGCGAAATATGGTGGCATGTCCGTGGGCTCCTGCGTGTGGGCTTGCCTGTGGGCTCTCTGCCCACGGTGTTCGTTTCTGTCCAGTCCACTGTTCTGATACAAAAGATCGGGAAGGAGGTGGGGTTCGATTAGGCCTGCTTTCCTTGAGGAGTCAACACAGCAGTCCATGCGTGTGACGGCATCTTGGATTGTAAATTTCATTTTCCTGAAATTCCTTCAGCAATGATTTATGGGCCAGATATGGTAGGAGCATCGGTGGATGAACAACAGAGACACGATCCTGGTCCTCAAGGAATTTAGGTTGGTGAGGAGGGGAGAGGTGGGCAGAAAACCGGTGAACTGGAAGATACAGAAAATAAGGTCCACTGTGGTAAGTGCTAGGAAGGAAGGAAACTGGGGCACTGGGGTGGCTCAGTTGGTGAAGCGTCTGCCTTTGGCTCGGGTCATGATCCCAGGATCCTGGAATCTAGCCCCATGTGAGGTTCCTCCATCAGTGGGGCACCTGCTTCTCCCTCTGCCCCTCCCCTCCACTCACATGGGTGCACTCTCTCTCTCTCAAAAAAAAAAAAAAAAGGAAATGAAGTTTCAAGATAGAGGGGAATCTTCAGATTGGGGAGCCAGGTGGCTTGTTCACCAAGGACAAGCTTCAGGAAGACCATGTCATGGAGAAGAGCCCAGTATGTGTAGTAGCCTGAATAACAGCCCCAAATATTCGACTACTCCTTCCTTGGCCTGTGAATGTTGCCTTATGTGGCAACAGGTACTTTAAAGATATGACTTAGGGGCGCTTGGATGGCTCAGTCAGTTAAGCACCTGACTCTTGATTTTGGCTCAGGTCATGATCTCAGGGTTGGGAGATCAAGCCCCACATCAGGCTCCCTGCTCAGTGGAGAGTCTGCTTGAGATTCTCTCCCTCTCCTTCTGCCTGTCCCCCCTTAAGCTCTCTCTCTCTCTCTCTCTCAAAAAAATAAAAATAAAGATGTGATCAAGATGAGGATCTTGGCTGGGGTGCTGAGTGACTCAGTTGGTTAAGCATCTGCCTTTGGCTCAGGTCATGATCCTGGGGTCCAGGGTTGAAGTTCCGAGTTGGGATCCCTGCTTCTCCCCCTGCCTCTGCCTCTCTCTCTCATATGAATAAATAAATAGAATCTTTAAAAAAAGATGAGGTTCTTGGGATGGGAAGATTTTCCTAGATTATCTAGGTAGACTGTATTTGTAACCACAAGTGTTTTTATAGGAGAGAGGCAGAGGGAGATTTGACACAGAAGAAGAAGGTGGTGTGATCACTAAGGGAAGATGCTAAACTGCTGGCTTTGAAGGTGGGGGAAGGGACCCCATAGAGGCAAGGAGTGCAGCTCTGGAAGCTGGAAAAGTCAAGGACACAGAATTTCCCATAGAACCTGTGGAAGGAACATAGACCTGCTGTCACTTTGATTCTAGCCCATGTTTGATTCTGGCCTCCAGAACTGAAAGAGAAGTAACTTGTGTCATTTTAAGCCACCAAGTTTGGGGTAATTTGTCACAGGAACCACAGGAGACAAATACATTTAAAGCAAACTAAGGGGCGAGTGTCACTACATGGGCTCGGAGACGCAGGTAGGATCAGTTCACGAAGCACCTAGTTGACCATGGTCAGTGGCTTGGGCTTGATCTTAGAATAGTGACCAGCCATTGCAGAGTTCTAAGCAGGGTCAAATGTGACCCAATGACATTTAAAGAAGACCTCTTTTTTTTTCATTTTATAGATCATTTTATTTTATTTATTTTTTATTTGTTTATTTTCAGCGTAACAGTGTTCATTGTTTTTGCACCACACCCAGTGCTCCATGCAGTACGTGTCCTCCCTATTACCCACCACCTGGTTCCTCAACCTCCCACCCCCCCACCCCCGCCCCTTCAAACCCTCTGGTTGTTTTTCAGAGTCCATAGTCTCTCATGGTTCACCTCCCCTTCCAGTTTCCCTCAACTCCCTCTCCTCTCCATCTCCCCATATCCTCCGTGTTCTTTGTTATGCTCCACAAAAAAGTGAGACCATATGATACTTGACTCTCTCTGCTTGATTTATTTCGCTCAGCATAATCTCTTCCAGTCCCGTCCATGTTGCTACAAAAGTTGGGTATTCATCCTTTCTGATGGAGGCATAATACTCCATCGTGTATATGGACCACATCTTCCTTATCCATTCATCCGTTGAGGGGCATCTTGGTTCTTTCCACAGTTTGGCGACCGTGGACATTGCTGCAATAAACATTGGAGTACAGATGGCTAAGAAGACCTCTTTTGCTCCTGGTTGGAGAAGGGACTGGAAGGCATAGGGGAGGGACGAGCAGAAAAAGTAGACAGAACCACCTAGAAGCTATTGCAGGTAAGAGAGGAAGTTGTTTTAATGTGGTGTCAGCAAAGGTGGAGAGATGAGGACGGATTCCAGAAACATCCTAGGAGTTGATTCCCAAAGGCTAACAAATGGAATGGATGAGAGAAGAGGGGGAGGGGAGACTCAAGTCCCCTCGATTTTTGACTTGAGTAACCGGGGCACACCATCTTGGACATCAGCTGGGAAGACAGATGAGAAGCAAGCTTGGAAGTGGGAGGGACTTTGTTTTGGATAGTCAAGTTTGGGATACCTGAGCAACGTCAAATGGAGACACCAAGTTATGCCCTGAGTCTGGAGACCGTGGGAGAGGTCATTGCCTGGTTTAACAGCGTGGGTGTCCTCAGCCTCTAAAGGGGGATGGGCTCATTGGGCTCGGATGTTATAACCCAGGGAGAGATTATGGAGAAGAGTTCAAGAGGGCCCAGCAAAGGGTGCCACTGGGACCTGGATATGTCCTTGCCGTCAGAGCTCAGAGTAGAAGCTTCTTAAATTTCCAAAGTCCAGCAGACCTACCAAAAGCATTCTGGGCCCAGGCAGGTAACTTGCAAACAAGTTAGTTGACTTCCAGAAATCACTTTGGAGAACAGGAACAGATACATTCCAGATTTGTGGCTGAAAATACATAATTCTTCTGTGCAGGGGAAAAAAAAAGTACCAGAGCAGGAGAATTTTTTAAAAAGAGCTTCAGAGTTTCAATTATATTCACCATCATCCTAGAAGAAAAAAAAATGTCAATCTGAGTGTTACCCCCCCCACACACACACACACATAGCGCCAAAACCAGATACTGGAACGAGTATACCCCGCAGAAAGTGTGGGAGGTGGAATCACATTCCGAGCAGGCTGAGTTGAGACTACATACAGCATCATTTCATTATTGCACCAACACATCTTCACGCCTCCATCCCCACTCAGGAGATGGGCGCAGCCCAGCGGGCGAAGCACACAGCAATGGGGGCGCACACACTGATTGTGCCCGCATGCCAGGGAGCACAGAGGCCCGGGCCCTGGGTGGCAGGTTTCCCCAGGTGAGCGGCAAGGTCATGAATGACCTGTCCAGGATGCCCCTTGGAGAATTACACGGGGAGAGCCTTCAGCTGTGCAGACTGGCAATCCAAGATCATTGGATTCTCCAAGATTGCTTTTTTTTTTTTTTTTGCTCCAGATTTAATCCCACCTACCATCACTTCTGGAATAATCCACAAATTCAATCCTCGAGGCTTCACCACCCCTCCATTATCAATCACCGTGAAAATCCCTCCTCTCCCGTTTTTACTTGGACCAACATCCTTCTTGACATCTTCAGTTCCACATACCTGTCCTTCTCACCATCTCCCCTCCACCCCCCAGGAAAGAAGGGCTTCCTAAGAGGCTCACCCTTGCCTTGCTTGGATTACTGCATTAGTGTCTTAACTGGCTGGCCTGTAGCCCACTCATGAGCCTGTTAACAGGTAAGTCAGATGAGCCACTGCTCTGGTTGAAATTCACCAGAACTTCCCAATCTAGCTCAAGGTGAAAGTTAAGGTCCCCTGGCCCGCCCCCGGGGTTTTCATGGACTTCCCCTTTGCCACTCAGACACCCGTTCCCTGCACTCCAGCACTCGGCTTCTTCGCTGCTCCTTGACGATGCAAACTGTGTCCATACTTTTGCACCTGCCTATTTTCACTGACAGGAACACTCTTCCCTAGAGAGTGGCCTGGCTGGCTTCCTCATTTACTGTAGGTCTCTGTTCAAATGTCAGCTCATCAAGAGACCCCTTCCCTGAGCCGTCTACCTCCAACAGTAGTCCCCAACCACTCTCTGCTCCCCAGCCTTGCTTACTAGTGTCCTCCCAGCACAGGCCAATTGACATACATGCTTACATGTGTTTCTTCCTTCCCCTAGAATGTCAGCTCCATGAGAAGAACAAGAGCCGTGCTTGCCACAGAGTCCTCTGGGGCTAGAATAGTGCCTAGTGCATAACTGATGCTCAAATATTTGTAAACCTAACGGAGAATCAATCTGCTTAAAGGAAGCAGAACATAGAAGTTGGGCAAGATTATAAAAACAAGGGGGGCCGGGTGGCTCAGTGGGTTAAATCCTCTGCTTTCGGCTCAGGTCATGATCTCAGGGTCCTGGGATCAAGCCCCTCATGGGGCTCTCTGCTCAGCAGGGAGCCTGCTTCCCTTCCTCTCTCTCTCTCTGCCTCTCTGCCTACTTGTGATCTCTTTCTCTGTCAAATCAATAAATAAAATCTTAAAAAAAAGATTATAAAAACGAATCACCTTTCTCCCGACACAATCAGTGTCTCCTTCATAAGGGAGGAAGTTTTCTTGCCATGTGAGATCATTTTTAATGTATTTACTATCCCAAACGGGATCCCAGAGGTAGCACAGAAGTCCCAACGAAGAGCCTTAGACCCCTTTTCTCTGTGGGTATGTTTTTCAAATCACACAGAGATCATTTATCATTGATAACAGCAAATAGCTCCAACAGGGGAGCATGTATTTTTAGTTCAGCAGGATTAGGGGAAAGATGATTAAAGTAATCCCTTTTATCTTATCGAAAAGAGCTTTTGGGTGACCGGAGTAAAAGCCCCCAGACAGCATGTTCAGTTGCACCTGGAGACCCACCCCACAACCACCCCCACAGCTAAGAGACAAGCACGTCCTTGCAAGGGCAGACTCTCTACCCATCCATGGACTGAAACACCAGGCCGGGCTGCATGGAGAAAAGGCCCATGCGGTCTCCTTGCCTGTGGGGACGCCTGGTCCAGTTAGCCCCGTGGTTCAGAGCTCATTCATTAGCCCCCTGATTTGGAGCTTATGTTGCACGCCCCTATCCCAGGATCGGCCTCGAAATGGCTGGGAGCATGGGAAGCTGCATGAACAGCCAGGAGTTGCCATTTCCTGGGATGCGGAAGGCAGAAGGACTTCAGGGGGAGTGGCGGAGTATCAGGAGCTCGCTTCTGGCTCTGTGGGGTGGAGATGCTAACTAAGCAGGCAGTACCATCCACAACACTGAATTTTGTGAGGCTGGAAGTAAGAGGTAGCCTGCGGTAGCCCTTTGGGGAGCACGGGGCAGGGTCTCAGAAATGACGGTTAAGGGCGCCTGGGTGGCTCAGTGGTTTAAGCCGCTGCCTTCGGCTCGGGTCATGGTCTCGGGATCCTAGGATCGAGTCCCGCATCGGGCTCTCTGCTTGGCAGAGAGCCTGCTTCCTTCTCACTCTCTCTGCCTACCTCTCTGCCTACTTGTGATCTCTCTCTGTCAAAGAAATAAATAAAATCTTTTAAAAAAAAAAAATGACGGTTAATCGTGTTACTGAGAAGCCTTGCTGGGGACCTGCGTGGGTGTTACTCCAAGTCATAGGTCCCTCCCAGGCCACCAGGTTTCCAGCTCTTGGGAGAAAGAGCTCCATTTAATCCAATGGCTTTTGGTTGGATTCCTGCTGTGTATGAGTGCTATGCAAGAAGGTTTAGAATCAGAGCTAACTACCCTATTAAAACCCTTCCACAGGATCCTGTTCATAAGCTAAAGACCAAAATTGACTCCCAAGGTCCTACCTGCTGGGCTCTTTTGTGTCCCCATTTACTGTGCTCTGCCTCTTTCAGTTCCTTCAACGTTGTCATGCGCAGCCTTGTTCCCTTTTCCCGACGTGCTCCCTTTCCCCCTGGGCTGCTAGTCATCTTCCTTATTTCATCTTATAGGTGACTTCCTCGAACAGGCCTGCCCTCAGTGCCCAACCGCCTCTTACATGTGCTCAGAACAGTTCTCATTCTGGGGCTCACTCCATCCTCTGTAGCTCAGGAAGTGAGCTAGTCCTTTAAGGTCTGCCCTTCATTGCCAGAGGGTATGGGAGGCATCTCTCTCAGATGTCCCTGTGCTTCTTGCTCCAGGCTTGGTAGTTCAGCCAGCAGTGGAACAGGCTGTGAGGTGGTGGAGGGACAGAGGGGATCAACAACAGGGCTTGGGGCCATCTGCAAAGACCCTTGGAAGAGGGTGGACTTTGGTTAGGCCTGAACAAGGGGAGGATTGGAAAGCAGAAAGGATAGGCATTGCAGTTGCGGAATTTGTTCCAACAAAGCTGGAAAGATCCTGACTCGAAATCAGGAGAATCAGGGTCTCAGCTCATCTCCTGGGTGACCTGGGACAAGTTATTTTCCCTCTCTGGACCTTAATCTCCTCTCTGTAAAAGGAGAGGCTGGCTTAGCAAGGATTGCAAATAATAGCACCATGACACCATTCCCCCATTTCATCCCCTGGCAGACATCTCTTTTCCCCGGAGAGCCTG
Organism: Meles meles; assembly: GCF_922984935.1. Lineage (NCBI taxonomy): Eukaryota > Metazoa > Chordata > Mammalia > Carnivora > Mustelidae > Meles > Meles meles. The sequence continues at coordinate 32,304,162 of NC_060084.1, read as the reverse complement.
AATACAGTTTTAGAATTGTTTTCAACACAATGTTCTAGGCAGTCATTACCAATTGATGGGAGATGGTAATTGAGATAAGACTTGTTTATCGGGCCTGGCTTGGAAGAATATCTCTTGGATGAAGTCAGGCTTTGACACGGTCTGATTCAAGGAATGGGTCGTAGGAAGACTGAGCAAGGGCTCTCACAGCTTCGGGTAGGGCAGAAAGCAGCAGGCTCAGCAGCACCAAGCACCATCATCAGAAAGGGCTTGAAGACGTCTTCCTCCAGGGGTGGCACACCGACCTTTGGGGGCCAATAGAGAACATAAAAGAGAGAAATGTGTCAGGTGAATAAACGAGGGAATGGTAAGCAGTGTGGCAAACAGGGGAAAGGGAGACTGGCCTGTCTTAAAGGATTCAAACTCTTTCTCTCCCACTCCACTTCCTCTTCTCCTTCCTCCTCCTCACTGTACAGGTCAAGCAAAAACAGTCTTCAGGCTGAATTGTTAGCCCAGACAGCCAGATGGTGACCTCTGAGTCCGCCTGACTTTATTGGAGAATCTAGAGCCAGGAGGGAACAGAGTTGCCTAAGGCCACGCTGTGAGCCAGTCTTGTTGATTTCCATTTTATTGCTTTCTACTTCACTGAGGTCATGAAACTCAGGACACAGGATAAGGCTGAACGAGGGAAAGACAAGAGTGCTTTGAGGCTTAGGTTTTCAAAAGATGTCCATTTCATCCTCGGTGCTTAGGGCCAGCGAGGTGGGTGGCCTGTGTACTAGTACTGTTAGTAATCACTCATGTGACTTCTTTTATGTACTTGCTGGTTTAAACTGCCCAGATCTTCAGAAATGTCACTTTCCACTGGGGAAATTTTCCCTCTCATGATTAAATACACACACCCCTCTTCTTTCCTCAGTATTAATCACCTTCTCCTATAATTGGTACTTAAAATGTCAAAGGAGAAGGAATTAATTAACAGGAGTATCCAGAGCAGCAAGGCATGCTCTGAAGCAAGGTTCTGGGACTGATTATAAAAAGCACTTCCTTAAATATTTTGAGCACTTTTGGGAATCAGAAACCTCCCTTCTAATTGAAGGATCCTTAACTACACCCCAAGTCCTGGCTGGTGGCCAGGGGTGCAGAGCTGAGTGAGGCAGCAGGTGGAAATCCCTTCTTCGCCACCCTAGGGAGACCTCCCTTCAAACTGGGATAGGTGGCGACAGAGGTTTCAAAGCAGCAGAGGTCCCGGGGAAGAATCTGAGGGAGGAGAAGAGATTCAAAACGACCGAGCTCCTGCTGTGTATCGGAAACTGCCTACAGGGTTTCACAGCGGTTCTGTAGAACAGGTGATGACTGTTATCTCCATTTTACAGATGGAGATACTGAGGCTTAGCGTGATCGTGAGATTCTCACGTCAAAAGGCTACTAGTTAAAAGCGAAAAGCATTCACATTTAAGTCTGATTCTAAAGCTTTGCTTTTCCATGGAATCCTGAAATCCTATTCCCAGCTCGTGTCACCCCAGACCCAAACTCCCTGCAGGAGTTTTGACAGCTAAGCCCAGAGCCAGGACCCGGGCCTGGGAGGTGGAGCCGGGAGTAGCACGGCGCCCCGCCCCGGCTCCGGTGTCGACCAATGGTGACGCGGCATCCGCAGCCTCTTGCCCAATCAGCCAGAGCTCCCCGCCCACCTCTCCCGCTCCTCCTCCCTTCCCCTCCGCTTTCCCTTTTGCTCGACCGAGCTTGACGGAGCGGAAAGTCCCTTCAGCCGGCTCCGGGCCGGCAGCCATTGGAGGAAGGTCTGTCACAGGGCTGCCCAATCAGAGCGTGCACAGGAAAGCATCTCGGGCTGCGATTGGTCAGTGCGGCGGTTGCCCCCTCGCCCCCGCTCCCACTCCCTCTCTCTCTCTCTCTCTCTCTCTCTCTCTCTCCACCTCCCGCCCCGGGCTGCTCGGAGGCGGGGCAGGTGGGGGCGGGCCCAGGTAGCAGGTTCGGCTGCGCCCGGGCCGCGCGTCGGAGGTAAATATTAAGGCGGTGGGTGTGGGGCCCCGGGGCGGGACTGGGACGGGGGCTAGCGAGACTGGGGAAGGGGCGACGCCCCGCTGCCGGAGGTGAGTGAGTGAGCGGGCGACTGAAGCGGCGAGAAGCAGGCGGCTGGGTCCTCTCGGGCGTCCCTCCCCGGCCTCGGGGCGCCTTCGGCCGCAGCCGCGGCCGTCGGGCCCTCGGCGCCGGCCCGTTAGTTGCCCTGGCCGGCAGCCGGCCAGGCCCGCGGGGTGCTGAGCCCGCTGACGTCAGCTCGAGCTTCCCACCCCCGGGGCTTTCCCCCCCACCCCCCAACCCCGGGCTTCCTGGGAGGGCTCCCGAGCGGTGGGAGCGTGGTCGCCGCCACCGGGACCTCCGGAAGACAGAGGACTCGGGGTGGCAGCCGCGCAGGAGACCTTATCCTCCGCCGGCCCCCATGTACAGATGGGGAAACCGAGGCACGGGCCTCCCCTGTTGGCCTCGAGAGCCCTGGGCTGTAATATCTTCTCTCTCGTAGCCCAGGGGCGTATCGATCGGTCGCTTTGGGGGGTGTTCGTGGCTCCTGTCCAGGAGGAGCTGTCGGGGTTCTGGCCTCGTTAATGGCGTGTTCTGCTTTTTCTTTCAGTTTCCCCCTTTCCAGGGTGAGGATGGTTCTATACAACAACCTGGAGTTCTTTAGTTGAAAGGTGTGCTCTGTCGAAACAAGGTATTCTTTTCCGTCCTTCTGTTTTCCTTTTTAATCATGTTAACGATCTGTGGGGAAATCAGGAAGTCTTGACAGAAGATAGTGTTCCTGGATTTGTTTCTCAGCTGGGTCAGCTGCCCGGTTATTCATGTACTTGGCATCTTTTCTATTCCACCCTGTGGCATTTGCATGTTTTAGGATGGTTGTCATCTTTCAGCCACTGAGCCTTTCAATCTCTCAGCCCCCACCATCCCCGCCGCCATCCTCTCCCCAGTTCTCCCTGGAAAGTTGTATCCTTAGCTCGGCTAAGAAGCATTCCTTACCTTGCTTTTGAATTCGGGCTAATAGAGATCTTAATAAGATTGTTCCTTTGGCAGTCGTTGGCTCCCCGAGAAAAATCCGGGCCTTGAGGGAGGGTGTTCATTCAAGTGTTGGTTTTCTGCACACCCCCTCACGCCCCAAGTAGACTGAATGGCCCTGAGGATTAGGCTGCCAATTCCCCACTGCGTGGTGGGTGGATTGGAACTAGAACAGTATTAGGAGAAAATGACTGCTGGGAATTCTTGTGGAAGTTCGTGTACTGTGAATGTTGATATCACCCAGAACGGTCTCCGAGGTTCTGCTGCAAAATGTTATAGTATTCCCCTGAAGAAGCCTTCCTGTGGATGGTAACTTTTGTGGAAAGCTGATAAGACCAGGGCACTATTATATAAAGCAAACATTCAGCAGCAGTGATTTCTTATGGTCTGACATGCCTGAACTGTGATTTCGCTTGACTTGGCAAAGTCCTTATCATAAGAAGAAAGGAGTAATTATCCTATTCATTGAATGATGAGTATTTTGTTCCTGATTTCCAGTGTCTTCTTAAATTTGTCAAGGTATTTTCCTTGGTTACACAGAATTTATAGGTATCACACATGGTGTGAAGACCTAGGAAACCAGTTTCAAAGGAACCTCAGAACAATTTGTTTTTGTAATTGTGAAATTTGTCTTGTTTCTTCTCGTATGTAACAATGCAGTGGGGTAGACATTAACCGTGACTTCATTTATTCGAAGTTTTATGTGTGTGTGTATATATATATATTTCCTTTTTAAGCCGGAAGATATCCTTTTAATCACTTAAACAATTAGGATGAGGAAATGGATTTTTGGCTTTCACTTTTATCACCTGAGTTAACCAGATCATTCGTTCATTTTACATGTACTGAATGCCCATTACCTGTTAGGCAGTGGTTTGGCATTAGGAATACGAAGATGAAGGACTTGTGGGAGTTCCCAGTTTGGGAGTGTAGTGGTGGGGCTTAACTCTAGGGAGACTGTGGGGTTCCCTGTTCTGCCGTGAATATACATGCAGATACGGGAGCCAGACTGTTTTTTTAACTTTATAAATCCCGCTTGTTTTAGGAATGGAATACTTGTGCATTTGGGACATAGTAGGTGAGGAAAGATAAAGCTGACTCTTCTCTGGTCATGGAATCTCTGTTTTTTTGTTTGTTTGTTTTGTTTTGTTTTTAGCTGTTTAGTGGTAGAACAACTTATTCATTTAGTGAGAGAGATTCTTCCTTAAATGGTGATTATTCTAGCTATCTAGAAGCTTTTGGAAAAAGGCCTGTGTGTCTTCTTTCTTTGGCGTTCACGCTGACCTTCTGTCTCTTTGCCACTTATAACTGGGGGCAGTATTTTCGTACTGTAAGTTTTATTAGTCTTCTGTGGCTTTTAGTTGGGATATTTGAGAAGATGCAAAAACATTATTGAATTAGATCTGTCTTTGTTTTCTCTAGTGAGGTTCTTTGAGCAGTATAACCTGATAGCTTGGGAATTAAAAAGACATTGTACTTTCTAGATAACCATTGTCAGTTGTATGCAGCTAATGCTGTTTGTGTGTACTGTATATTATCTTTTAGAAAGTGGTAATTCTGACCTTTAATATTTTTGTATAAAACATTTCTTGACCATCTTTTCATTGCATTGATAGGAAACTGTTAAGTATTTGTGTCTTGGTTTAATGGCTTTATTTTAATACAGTTAAACTCTCCTTTGTTCAGAATCCAGACCCTCAACAAGCTCAGATAACCGGATATACTTTCAAGTCTTTGTGACCCTGAACCAGTCCCTCATCTCAAATGTTGTCAAAGGAAAGGCCTTCTTCTGTTCAATATGGTTTAGGGTTAAATATATCATTGCATTCCACCTCTTTGGTAATTTTCATTCAGTACTTAGAGTAATGATCAGGATATTCATAATCACTCAATTTTCCAGCCTGAAATAAGTGTGAAGGCATTTAGGTGAATCATTTGTGGTATATTTACATTCAAAGTGTAATTAGAGGCAATTTTAAGCCAATTAGACCTGAAAGGTAGTAAGAGAACATAAAGTAGGGCACTTATCATACCTTAAAAATGCCATACTTCTCAGCATCTAACACTGTGCTGAGTGCACAAAAATACTAAACAAACTGAGAAACCTTGATCGATAAAGAACTCGTTGACAATGGCATTTAAATCTTTCCCATGTCATCTTTAGATTTTACTGCTTGGGGTTCTTAAGACTCAATCTAACTGTTTTGCATATCCAGTGAAAGAACGTTGTCATTCTACTCATTTCTGCAGTGGAGGAAAGTCTCTTTATTAACCTATTTCTGCTGTAATGGCAGTATATTGAGATATTCACTACCATTAAATTTATTATCTTGTATAGCTCTGGAGTCATAAAATTCCCCATTCACCTTTCTCAAACTATCAGTTGCAATGAAGAGAATCAGTGCTTAACATGGTAATTCCAAAGTTATTCTCTCTTAATGTGTGCTTGCTAAAAGAGGAAAGACCACAGCCTTTTTATTTTTGGATAATGCTTTTTACATGTTTTATAAACTTTTGCTCTGGCTGCTCCAGTGGTCTGACATGACCCCTGCGCTTATTAAGGTGAAGCCCTCTCCCCCTTCTGCTAATGCAGGTTAGAGCAAAGCTGCTCCTGTGTGTTCGCTGTAAAATATGGTTCTTAATAATGATTGGTAAATTGCCTTCCACCTTTTTTTATAATCCAAAGGAGTTATATTAAATTTTACTGTGGACTGTCTCTTAAACGATTAGCAAAAAACACTTCTGTAACCAAATTCATATAAACCATAGTGTCCTAATGCATTATGTACAGTAATTTAATTTCGTTTGGTCATATTTCATTACCCACTGGTGGGTTTTGTTTTCCATCATGACATGACTTGTTAAGCTGGGGAACCAACGGAGTAGAAATCATGGGCATATAATATTAAGATTCAGGGATGTTCCTATTATTTGAAGATGTAGTTTTTAGGAATTTTAAAAAGTAATTTCTTTTCTAAAGAGAATTACCATACTTGAAAAGCAATTTTTGGCCAAAAATATTTAAATGCATTTGTAAAGAGAACAAAACAACTCCCTTTTTCAGAAGTTTCTTTGTGACCATCTCAGCCTTCTGGGAGTAACTCAGACCATGTCCGTGCAGTCAGGCCTCTGCATTTCACTCCTGAAAGGCTGTTCAGAATTTATGCATACCTCTTTTAGTTATTGTTGTTTGTTCATCCCCTGGCTTCTCAGAACTGGTTAGTAGGAGTAAGGTAGAAAGCAACATAGAATGAGTCAAATGCACCCTATAGGAAACCACAGAAAATGGCTGATTGCAAGGAAAAATCAGAGACTATAAATCTGTAGAAAGCAGACCCAGGAACTCAGAAAGCATAACGTCAAGCCTTTTAACAAAGTCACAAACATATTTGCGTCTTGAGAGTCACATGAGAGCTTATGTTCATATTGATAATTCGATGATTCAGAAAAGAATACTCGTTGGCATTTGAGAAGAATTTTAGTCAGAAATAACAAATCCTTCATTTTGGCGCTTTAAAGGAATACAGCCAACTTAAGGGTTTAGGTCTCTGGGTAGCCTTCAGTGAGGGATTTCGTTTATGATGGTGCCAAGATTGGGGTTTCCACAGGTGTTTTATGTAAGTGGTAAATATAAATTGATTCTGTTCCTGCTGAAGTAGACAGTGCCCTCAAGTGGAATTAAGAAAAACACATTATAAAGAAAGGGGGGAAAAGAGAGAGAGAGAGAACCACTTTATACCAGCTCTGCCCCTGCCTTTACTAAATGTTACACAGATATTTCAATAATGTTGTTTTAAAGAGATGCCAAACTTTTCATCCTGTCTCAGATAACTTGCATGTCTCATTCTGGGTTGTAGGGGGACAGACTTTTAAAAGCACTTGACCAATTCTAGAGTACATCATTATCTAAGGACGCATTCCATGTATAGATTTGCCAGATTATTTAATCATTAAGTTCAAATATTAAACTCAAAATGTGGTTCTTTAGTTTTAGGAGTATTTATTTCTAAATTCCAAGAATAAAATAGATAAATATGGTAGTGCTCTCAACTGCTGGTGTGAAATGGAATGGAAATGGATACCTCTACCTCAAAGAAGGATGGAGGGGCACCTGGGTGGCTTAGTTGGTTAAGCGCCTGACTCCTAATTTCAGCTCAGGTCATGATCTCAGGGTTGTGAGATTGAGCCCTGCATCGGGCTCTGCTAGGCATGGAGCCTGCTTAAGATTCTCTTTCTCCCTCTCCCCCTCCCTGCCCCCCTTCCCAAAAAGAAGGACGGAATGAATAACTGTATTTAGAAACCAAATGGCCGGGGCGCCTGGGTGGCTCAGTGGGTTAAAGCCTCTGCCTTCAGCTCAGGTCATGGTCCCAGGATCCTGGGATCGAGCCCCGCATGGGGCTCTCTGCTTGGCAGGGAGCCTGCTTCCTCCTCTCTCTCTGCCTGCCTCTCTGCCTAGTTGTGATTTCTCTCTGTCAAAGAAATAAAAATTAAAAAAAAAAAAAAAAAAAAAAAAAAAAAAAAAAAAAAAAAAGAAACCAAATGGCCACACTCATGTGACCGAGAATACATAAAAAATTTTTTCAGTAAGATAATTATTATTAAGATAATGAACTAAATCTTAATTTGATTTGATGAAATTGTATCATTTTAACCATCAGTTAAAGTAGGGTTGAGAAGGCTATTTTAATTGTGAAAGATTAATATTGTAAAAATTTTAGATGAAAATTTGAAACTGAAAAAGTAATGATCTTTTTGTATTTGTTTCTAGGATGACATAGTTAAAATCGTGGTAAAAAGTTTGATATTTGTTACTGTATTACAGTTTTATTCCTTGTTATGTAGTCCAAGTTTTAGTGGCTACAGAATTGATTTTTAAAGACATCTTTACTATAATCAGATTTAAACTATTTGAGATTTTGAGAAATTAAATGATGGCTCTGATTAATGTGATTAACATCTGCTTATCTAAGGGCAAAATGTGCATGATGAAGGAAATGAAATTGGAGAGCAAATAAATGATCCATTATCGAAATGGAACATAGATAAACGAATCATGGTTAAGCTTTCAGAATATGATTCATCATTTTTTTGATAAAAGATGTTTGTCATAATAATTAGGGTGGGTAACTTTTTACTTAAACTGTGTGTACAGAAATAACAGCCTTTTTGATTTATGTGTGTTCTGCCAAAATACAGAAGCTTATTCATTTAAGTTAGGCAGGGTCTATTAAAAATGCTATTTTTTAAAGTTAAAAAAATTTTTTAAATATGTATATGTTATCTGTTATTCAAATTTGATTTAATAAATTTCATTGCCTTGGAAACGAACACTGTTGTATTGTCTTTGAAGATACTTTACAATTGGCTCTCCTTAATTAAAAGATGCAAAATTATGGTAGATACAAGTACTGTATGTCTTTTAACCTTTTTAGGTACTTTTGGAAGTATTTCTTTATGTGTGTGTTTTTACTAATAGAATGAGATCTTAAGAAGTCTTTAATCTTAATTTTAGCTCATGTAGAATAAAGTGTAAAGTTTCTCTTTGCTTGTCCTCCAGGCATTTTGCTTTGCTGTCTTTTTACAGCATGGACACCAAATTGCTAAAAACGTGCTTTGGGACTGCCAGTGAATTTATCTTTTGCGGTTTTACTACAAACTTAGGAGTTCCATTTTTTTTGAGTTAATATTTTGGAGTTAATGTCACAATGAGTTCAGGCTTATGGAGCCAAGAAAAAGTTACTTCACCCTACTGGGAAGAGCGGATTTTTTATTTGCTTCTTCAAGAATGCAGTGTCACAGACAAACAGACACAAAAGCTCCTTAAGGTACCAAAGGGGAGTATAGGACAGTATATCCAGGATCGTTCTGTGGGGCACTCGAGGATTCCTTCTGCAAAAGGCAAGAAAAATCAGATTGGATTAAAAATTTTAGAGCAACCACACGCAGTTCTCTTTGTTGATGAAAAGGATGTCGTAGAAATAAATGAAAAGTTCACAGAGTTGCTTTTGGCAATTACCAATTGTGAAGAGAGGTTCAGCCTGTTTAAGAACAGAAACAGACTAAGTAAAGGCCTCCAGATAGATGTGGGCTGCCCTGTGAAAGTACAGCTGAGATCTGGGGAAGAAAAATTTCCTGGAGTTGTGCGCTTCAGAGGACCCTTATTAGCAGAGAGGACAGTGTCGGGAATATTCTTTGGAGTAGAATTACTGGTAAGTTTGATAAACCATTTTAGTGGGCTGTGTGTGTGTGTTTGTTTCTGTGTATATTTATATGCCCACGTGTATTGTCTTTTCCCCTTTAAATACAACAAAAACATTTTCCCAGAAATCTTCTGTAATTTTTAATATTCATAATTCTTAGGATTTACTTCCTAATGATAAATTGAGATGATGCAAAGATGATGCATTGACAACTTTTTAGAAAATGACCTGCTATAGTAGGAAATACACCGATCACATAATTTCAAGGCTTTCACATCTTAGAAATTTTAACATTGTCTATGTTTAAAATGAACTCTACCAGTTATAATTGAATCACTCACCTCACAAATTGTTAATTATTTTGTGACATTAGCATCTGTAGGTTTCTCAGTTTTTCTTAGTGTGTGTGTTATTAAGTAATGAAAAGTAGCTATAAGATTTTAGAAAAGTAAGGTGCAGCTACTTAAATGTGCTTTGGTCGTCCCTCATAATTATGTGAAAATCATCTTGGAATTTATTTCTACCAAAGAGAGAACTAAGGACTGTGTGGTACATTTCCAAAATTAATATTAATTCTCAAGAACTTAAATGTCAGTTACATTTTTACATTCTTGCATATAGAATCTCATGTCTTATTTAGTGATTAAATTTTTAAAACAGTGATTGTAAAATAATCAGAGGTTTGAATCCCAGTTATGCTATTTTATAGCTGGGCTGCCAGGTTACTTACCCAACCTACTTCTCTAAATCTGCTTCCTCATCTGTAAAATAGTGAAACCAGTACATACCTGATTTTTGGATAGCGGAGGTGTTTTTGTGATAGGCTGATTCAAGAGTTAGCCTGGTGGTGGGCATATAGTAAGTACTCAGTAAATGGAGCTAATATTATTGTTCTTTTAAAGTAAAATTTTCTTTTTATGACAAAATTATTGTTCCAATCACAGTGTAGAATCTAGGCAGCCTCTCTCACAGTGGTATTGAGATTTTAAATTTAATTAATTAGTTAATTAATTATATTTCAGCATCAGATATAGCTTCCTCTTTATTCTTTTTTAGACACTCAGTTCAACAGCAGCTGCTAATAATTATATTTCTTGTATGTGTCATTTAGAATTTTCCCAGTGATTTCCCCGAAATCCCCAGAGTGGATCTTTTTTCTTATGGGTCATCTTCCTCCATCTCTTTATCTATCAATCATTTTTTTTCCCTCTCATTTGAAAACTAGGAAGAAGGTCGTGGCCAAGGTTTCACTGATGGGATATATCAAGGGAAACAGCTTTTTCAGTGTGATGAAGACTGTGGCGTATTTGTTGCGTTGGACAAGCTAGAAATCCTAGAAGATGATGACAATGGATTGGAAAGTGATTTTGCAGGTCCAGGGGACACGATGCAGATGGAACTTCCCCCTCTGGAAATAAACTCCAGAGTTTCTTTGAAGCTTGGAGAAACTATAGAGTCTGGCACAGTTATATTCTGTGATGTCTTGCCAGGAAAAGAAAGCTTAGGATATTTTGTTGGTGTGGACATGGTAAGAAACTTTTGGAGTATATTCTCTTTGTGGGTCTGTCAGTTTTATGGCCAATTTTAGGTACAAATTAAGCACTCTGAATATTTAAAATGGACTAATTTGGAGTAACTTAAAAAACATCTTCTAATTTATCTTTGGTAAAGGAACATTGAGATGGGACAGGAGTCTAGATATAGAGTTACACTTACTCTTTTTTCCAACTTGAATAAACTAGAATAATGTTTTAATCCTTAAATTTGTTCTATGATAGCTGACCAATAAACAGAAAAAAAAACCAAAAACAAAACCAAACAAACCCACGCAAATGTGTTATGTGATGCCTTTTTTTTTTTTTTTTTCCAAAGGTGGTTTTTTTCCCCCCCTAATCTGTGGTTCTCTTTTTATAGTATTTTGCAAAATCTTATTGGCTGATCTGATTTTAATGAGTAGTGTAAACATCAGTTATGGAAAATAACCTGCATAGAGGAAGAGCACATTGCTTTAGAGGAAAAGATGATTAGAGTATCTCCTTATCTCTTTTCATGGTGGTAAAATATATGTCACATAAAATTTACCATTTTCACCATTTCTAAGTTCATAGTTGCATGGCATTTAATTATATTCACAGTGCTGTGCAACCATCACCCCCATCTCCAGAGCTTTTCATCATCCCACACTGGAACTCTGTCCACATTAAATGCTACCTTCCATTACCCATCTCAGCTAGTAATCTGCTGGTAGCCAGGATTCCACTTCATGTCTCTGAGAATTTGCCTTTTCTAGGTACCTCATATAAGTGGAATCCAGCAGTGTTTGTCCTTTTGTTCATTGTTTTGTGTCATTTTTAATGTTACCTTACAGTCATATTTGTTCATAATGGAAACATTCCAATAGGACAAGTTGAACATTACCTGTGGGCATGAAGAGAAGGAGAAGAAAGAATCTGAGAACATTTTTATCACAGATTGGAACTGTGGACAAGAGTTTGTTAGGTCGAAAGAACAAACTCAAACAGAATTTTTAAACACTAGAATGAGTTAGGAGAGATCGTGACTAATAGACTCTTGTACTCACGATGTTTTTGTGATTATTTTTATCTACTCAGGCATACTGTTTGGTAGGGTATGAATGTTCTAGCATCAGTTTATCCGGTGCTTGGAAATTCTAGGAAATGCCATTTGATACCCATTAGGCAAACATTACTATATTGTTTAGACAAACATTTACTGAACATTTGCCATGTGAAACGTTAGAGACAGAGGAAAATGTGTGGGTCCCTCAGGATAGCTAATGATAAAGCATACCTTTTATATTTACTTGGAGAAGAGATTGTGAGCTGCGTGGGGGGAGGGTTAGAGAAAGAAGCCACTGGTCATTGGGGTTAGTTTCCCTTGCTTCAGGTCGTTTGGACCTCATACTTGGCGAAAACCCTGTAGGCCTTCCCCTTCCTTAGCTGGCAGTCCTGAGGATCACCTTATTTCCTCGGGGCAGGCTGCCTAGAGCTTTGCCCCACCAGCTTCTCCGCTGCCTCTGTCTGCCCTTCAGTTGGCATGTGCAACTGTACATTCCCAACCCCTCTAGTATGCTCCTTGAAAGGAAAGTTCTGGCAAATGCAATATTCTTCATCTCCATCTATTTCTGGTGACAGCATGTTGTTATGTATACATTGGTGCTCAGGGCACTTGTCTGACTGGCCCATCTCTTAGTCTAGCTCTGTGGACAGCACTGTACTACTTCGTGCTAATTGGAATATAAGAGAATTAAATGTAAACATCTCTTTCGGAGGGAACTCTTGCGTATCCCTACAATGTCAAAGGAACATTAAAAAATAGATTTTCTGTGTACAGAAGGGCATGCAGGGGTTCAAATGGAATATTTAAGTGCTCAGGGAGTGTAAGAGTGATTAGAACAAGCTAGGGTTAATTGGAGGCAGATTTCTGAGTGAAACAATGTATTATTAATCAATCTTCCTGTGCAGATGAGTGTTATGTAGACTAGCATTTGTTGTACAATAAAGTATGATGAATACTTTCCATTTCTTGCTCATCTGTGAGCTTACTATAACTTGATTATTCTTGGATCTCATTTTTACCAAAACCAAAACAAAAACCAAATAAATAAAAGCAAACCAAAAACTTGATTACTGTGGCAATTATTTCTGATATATTCTTTTTTCTTTTATGAAAGATAGTTAAAATTGGCCAGTGTAAAATCTTTTGGGAGATCCTTTTCTGGAAAATGTAGATGTTCGTACTCATGTTTTATTGAGAAGAGTTTAAAACTTTATTCTATTACTTGATTTCTAGGATAATCCTATTGGCAATTGGGATGGCAGATTTGATGGAGTGCAGCTTTGTAGTTTTGCAAGTGTTGAAAGTACAATTCTCTTGCACATCAATGATATCATCCCAGGTATGTTTTCTTTGTTTTATATATTATATATATATAAATATAAGGCAAGGTTTCTAAGCTGTTTTTTGTTATGAGAATGTAAATACAAACTTCAAGATGCATTTTGGAACTGGACTTTTTATATATTATGGAATTGTTATTAAAGAGAATATCCTTTCTTACCCCCAAGTGAAAACAACACTTACAGATTTTTATTTCCAAAAGTAGGTAAGTGTGGGTTGGCATTTATACATTATCATTAACTTTTCATCACCTGGTTATTCTAAGTGGGAAAAAAAGGCCCTTTCTGATCATTAGAAGGGTCAGATAATATAGCAAGTGAGAAGCTGGTTTAAACTAGAAGGCTTTAAGGAGACGTTGGTCATGTAATGTCATCTGATCTACTGGGGAGAGGATTTTTGCGGGATGTCCTATGAGATCTCTTCCAGTTTTGAGATGGTGTAATTGATCAGGCTTCATGGCTGTATAGTCAGAAATAGATCACTCATCTTTACACCTTAAAAAAAGAAAAATTAAGGAGCGCGTAGGTGGTGCAGTCAGTTGTGTCTGACTCTTGGTTTTGGCTCAGGCCATGATCTCAGGGTTGTGAGATGCAGTCCTGCCTTGGACTCTTTTCTTGGAGTCTGCTTGAGATTCTCTCTCTCTCCCTCTGCCCCTTCTGCTCATACTCTCTCTCTCTCTCTCTCTCTCACTCTCAGATAAATAAGTAAATCTTTAAAAAAAAAACAAAACCCAAACCATCAAGCAACCTTTTATTTTCCCTCAAACATAGGGCACCTAATAGCTGCTGTCAACCAGTTAATAAATTCCTGTTGATGGTGAAATCAACAGCATCTTCTTCCTGCTCTTAGTAGGATCCCATTTACAGGCTGGTCAGCTGCTAGTAAGTTACTCATGAAACTGACAGGCATTCAGAGGTGGTGCCTTTTATTGAGCATTATGCAACTATGAGTAAATGTGAGAAAGCCTACGTTCAGTAGCCACCAATGTATGAATCCATGAATTAGATAACTTGTACTTCTTTACATTCCTGACAAATTTATAAGGTCTTAATCATTCCCATTTTTGCTGATAAAAAACTGGGGCTTAGCTAGGGCTAAGACTGGCTAGGATCAGGTAAGTGGTAGAGCCAGAATTCAAATCTAGACCCATCTGATTGTAAAGCTCTGCTTTTTAGTACCCCCTCACCCCACATCCTGTGTGTACACTTCGGATGTGAAGTCTTGCATAGAAAAGCATACTTCTCAGCCTCAGATGGATACTTGGGAATATTGTTTCCATGGAAATATATTTTGTCTCTAATTCTATAAAAGCTGAATTTTACTATAGCAGGAATCATAGCCGAAAAAAATGATTTTTCTGCTGCCATTGTTTTTCCCTTCCTAAATTTGACACAGAACACTTTTGAGTTCCCCACAGGTCCTTTCAGGTCCTCAGTATCTTTTTTGTTAAAACGAAGGGGCTAATGCTAGATGACCTTAGGATTCCTTCAAGTCTGCCCTGTTTGCCCTTCCTGTTCCCCATTGGCTTGGCAAGTAATAAATGCTTGCTTTTGCTGAGCTGGGAAATGCTTTCTACTATAGCTTTTAGTTTTACAGCCAGAGTACATAATAGCTTTATTTCGATTTTGGCTTGTAAAAGTCTGCCATACTTGGCTTTTCTTGAATTTTAGACTGAACATTCCTATACCTACCACCAAGATTCTACAGTGAACGTTTTATTGTACTTGCTTTCTTATGTATCCATCCCTCTATCCATGCACTGATCTGTCTTATTTTTGTAAGCATTTCAGAGTAAGTTAGAGACATCAGTATACTTCCTCTTTAAAAACTTCACATGTATAATTAAGTAGAAAAAGTTTAGGTTTTTTTTCCTTTGAGATAGAAGACATAAATGTAATGAAATGCATGTTGTTTCATTTGAGTTGACTAATGCATATACCTTTGACTTAGAAATCCTTATGAAGTCATTAAAATAACTTTAATAAGAAAAACATTTCTATATCTCAAAGCAAAAATAAAAAAAGTACAGTAAAATATCTCATTTCCATTCTGTCCCTGCACTTCTGTTGCCTCCTCACTCCATCCCTTGCCTCCCACTGCTATTTGTATTATTTTCTTGTGTATCTTTCCAGAATTTCTTTATACAACATACATATTTCCCTTCCCTTTTTATATGAAAAAAATACTATTTACACTATTCTGCACCTTGTTTTATTCTCTTAAATTTATGTCTTGGAGTTCTTTGTTTATCTGAGTAGAGAAGTTCTTCTTCTGTTGTTGTTTTTTTTTTTTTTTACAGTGCATAATTTTCCATTATATTTATTTAACCGGGTTTCTACTGATGTATGTTTGGATTGTGTCTAACTTTTTACTATTACAGATAATGCTGTGATAACCTTGTCCATGTATGTTTCCCACATGTGCTAGCAAATCGATAGGACAGATTCCCAGAAGTGGGGTTGCTTGGTGAAAAGGCCCATGCATTTATATTGTTCTAAATATTATCAAATTGTCTTAAGTAGTGTATATAACGATTTATATTCTTTTTTTAAAGATTTTATTTATTTATTTGACAGAGATCACAAGTAGGCAGAGAGGCAGGCAGAGAGAGGGAGGGGGAAGCAGGTTCCCCGCTGAGCAGAGAGCCCGATGTGGGACTCGATCCCAGGACGCTGGGATCATGACCTGAGCCGAAGGCAGAGGCTTTAACCCACTGCGCCACCCAGGCGCCCCAACAATTTATATTCTTATCAGGCAGAGTAGGAGAGTGACTCTTTTAATATACTTGCCATGAGATATGTTGTTAAATTTTTCTTCTAGCCTGAGAGGTGAAAAGTATGTTTCAGTATGGTTTTAATTTCCATTTCTCTTATGAATGAGGTTAAGCATCTTTTCATATGATTAAGGGCAATTTGTATTTTTCTCTGAACTGTATATTAATACCTCTGTCTTTTTTAAAATTGGATTATTGTTTTTTTTTCCAGTTTCTTTTTTATGTGTTAAGGAAGTGAACACTTTTGTGATATGAGATGCAAATGTTCTCTACTTGGAACTCTCATTTGTCCTTAGTCCTTTTTGCCTGGTTGCCCTCATTTTTAAAAATTGTGGTAAGATTAACGTAACAGTATTTACCATTTTAAGCATTTATAGGTGTACAGTTCAATGACATTGACAATGACACAGTAAATACATTTACTGTGATGTGAAACCATCACCACTATCTATTTCAAGACCTTTTTCATCATCTCAACCAGAAACTCTATACCCATTAAATCACTCTGCATTCCTCCCTTCTCTCAGCCTCTGGTAACTTCTATTTTCTACTTTCTGCCTTTGTGAATTTGTTTATTTGGATACTTCGTATAAGTGGAATCACATAGTATTTGCCTTTTGTAAACATCTTAGTTTACTTAGTGTTATGTATTTTGACTTGGCTTTAGGTGTTTTTACCATGCAGAATTTTAAATTTTTACAATAGTTGAATTATCAGATTTGTTTAATGGCCTATATATTTTGAGTTACCCCAAGGTTATAAAGTAATTTCCCCATGTTTTCTTCCAGTACTCTTGTGGTTTTATTCTCTCTCTCTCTCTGATCCATTTTTATTTCATGTGATACATAGTGTGATTTATGGGCCAATTTAGTCCCCTCTCCCCCAGATAGTTACCCAGTTGTCCCAACATCTTTGATTAAAAAGTTTATTTCTGGGGGTCCTGGGTGTCTTAGTTGGTTGTGTCTGTCTTCAGGTCAAGTCATGATCCCAGAGACCTGGGTTCGAGCCCCGCATTGGGCTCCCTGCTCGGTGGGGAGTCTGCTTCTCCTTCTCCCTGCTCATGCTTTATCTCTCCTTCTCTCTCTCAAATAAGTAAATAAAATTAAAAGAAATTTCATCTTTTTCTACTCCTTTGAGATGCCACTTTTACCATACTCAATTCCTACATACACCATGATGTATTTCTGGACTTTCTATTCTGTCTGCTCGTTTGTCATTCAGTACCACATTATTTTTAATGATTCTTTATAATATGTTCTTGTGTGAGCACTAGTCTGGCCTCATTGCTCTTCCGAATACCGAATATTCCTGCTATTCCACATTGTCTTCTAAAAGGTTCATAGACACGTTTAAGTCTACGAGTCCACCTACATGTGATTTTGTGTAGGATGTGAGGTGCACATCCCCAGTTTGATGCAGCACGCTTCCTGCGTATAGACCCAGTTTCAACGTACTACACATGGATCTCCTTGGGGGCTCTCCTCCTTCCCTACATTAAGACCTCTAGGCCTTCATTATCCTAGCTTGACAAGAAGCCATCTAGCTATAAAAGTACATTTCTCCTCTTGCTCTTTTTCATAGTGTTGGCCTCTTCATTGTCAGTTTAACAATCGGCTTCTCAAATATTATAGGAGAGTTCCATTGGGATGTTGATTGGAACTGGAGTTAACCTGTAGAATCATTTGAGGAGAACTGAAATCTTTATCATATTGAAATGTCTAATACATGAACATTACATTACCATTCATTTACTTAATCTCTTTTTAGTAAAATTGTATACGTTTCTCCATTTCTTGCATTCTGATATGTTATAAAGTAAAACATTTTTAAAAATTAATATACAATGTATTACTTGTTTCAGGGGTACAGGTCTGGGATCCATCAGTCTTACACAATTCACAGACCTCACCATAGCACATACCCTCCCCAGTGTCCATCACCCAGCCAGCCATATTTTCTAATAAATAATTTTTTGTGATATATAGAAATACAGTCAACTTTTTAAAAAAAGTAGTATTGAAATCTAATTCACATACCGTATAATTCCTTCATTGAAGGTGTGCCATTCAGTTTATTTTAGTGTATTTACAAATCTATCAGCATAGTCAGTTCTAGAATATTCTCATCACCTCACAAAGAAACCTTGTACCTTTTAGCTATTCCTCCACTATCTCTTCCTCCTCCTTAGTCCTAACCGACCACTAAGCCACTTTCTGTCTCTGTATGTTTATCTATTGTGGACATTTCAGAGAAATAGAATCATATAACATGTGGTCTTTTGTGACTGGCCTCCTGCACTTGGCCTAATGTTCTCAAGCTTCATCTGTGTTGTAACATGTATCAGTACTTCATTCCTTTCTATGCCTGCATCATATCCCATTATATGGATGTAACACATTTTGTATATCCATTTGTTGCTGGACACTTGAATTCTTTCCATTTTTCGCTATATACAGTGCTGCCAACACATTCATGTACAAGTTTTTCTTGTACATGGATATATGCTTTTCTTGTACATGGATATATGCTTTCGTTTTTCTGGGCATATATCGGGGAGTGGAATTGCTGGGTCGTTTGATAACTCTGTGTTTAATCATTTGCGGAACTGTCAGACTGTTTTCCATAGGGGCTGCACCATTTTCCATTCTTACCAGCCCTGTGGAAGAGTTCTGACTTCTTCACATCCTTGCCAACATTTATTATTATCTGAGTTTTTGGTTCTACCCATCCTAGCGAACGTCTTATCTCTTAACTTTTGTCTGCTGAGTTTTGTTGCAGACGATCTTATTAAAATCTTATTAAATGCTCAATTTTCCGTCATTACTTTTTTAGTAACCAGTCATTATCATCTGCAAATAGCAATAGTTTAACTCCTCCTCCTAATCCTTGTATCTTTTATTTTTAAAATAGGTTTTTTATCTTACAGTCCTAGCTCTAAGAATCTTCTAATACATGCTGATAGAAGTGGTCATATCAGCGGTCTTGGTCTTGCTCCTCCTCTGAAAGGGAGTGCTTTCAGCATTCCACTTTTTTTTTTTTTTTTAAAGATTTTATTTATTTATTTGACAGGCAGAGATCACAGGTAGGCAGAGAGACAGGCAGACAAGAAGGGAAGCAGGCTCCCTGATGAGCAGAGAGCCTGATGCGGGGCTGGATGCCTGAGCCAAAGGCAGAGGCTTCAATCCACTGAGCCACCCAGGCGCCCCAGCATTCCACTTTTTTTTAAAATTTTTTATTTATTTCTTATTTTTTTATAAACATATAATGTGTTTTTATCCCCAGGGGTACAGGTCTGTGAATCACCAGGTTTACACACTTCACAGCACTCACCATAGCATATACCCTCCCCAATGTCCATAACCCCACTCCCCCTCTCCCAGCCCCCCCTTCCTGATATGAGGAAGTGGAGATGCAACATGGGGGGGTTAGGGGGATAGGAGAAGAATAAATGAAACAAGATGGGATTGGGAGGGAGACAAACCATAAGTGACTCTTAATCTCACAAAGCATTCCACTTTTAAGTGTGATCTTTGCCCTAGGATTTTATTATACGTAGCCATCATTTATCAGGTTTGAGAGGTTATCTACTGTTCCCTGTTTTCTAAGAATTTTATCATGAATGGATGTTGAAGTTTATCAGACTTTGTCTGTTGACATAATCTTCTATTTCTTTTCTTTTTAATCTAATTTCCCAATATTAAATCATTCTAACTTCATCGTATTCATACAGTGCTTGGGCCAGCTTGCTAATCTGCACCTGTTTAAAAAATTTCAAAAAACAAATTGTAAAAATAGCCTGTATTTAAATTTAAAAATTTTTTTCCTAGTAGTAAAATGCACATAACATTTTTTCTTTAATGCACATAATATTTACCGTCTTAACCATTTTCAAAAATGGTTCAGTGGCATTAAGCACATTCATCTTGTCTTGCAGCCCTTTCTACCATTCATCTCTGCAACAGTTTTCATCTTGTAAGACTGAAACTCTACACCCCTTCCACAGTAACTTCCCGTCCCCACCCTCAGCGTCTGGCAGCTACTTAATCTACTTTCTGCCTCTATGATTTCGACTATTCTGAGGACCTCATATAAGTGGAATCATGTAGTATTTGCCTTTTTATGATTGGCTTTTTTCACTTCGTAGATGTCCTCAACAACATCCCTGTTGTTACAGGAGTCAGAATTTCCTTCATTATCATGCTACATAATAGTCCATTATATATGTATATATGTAAATGTGTATATGTATATACGTAAATGCCACATTGATTAATCTGTTTACCTTTTGATGAATACTTGAGTTTCTCCCATGTTTTAGCTGTTGAGGGTAGTGCTGCTCTGAACATGGGTATAAAGGTATTTCTTTGAGATCCTGTCTTCACTTCTTTTGGGGATATACCCAGTAGTGGAATTGCTAGATTATATGGTAAATAGATTTTTAGTTTTTCAAGGAAGTACCACAAGGTTTTCCACAGTGCCTGAATCATTTTGCATTCCCACCAAAAATGCACAAGTTCTTGAGTTTCTCCCCATCTTTGCCAACATTTATTTTGTTTTCCTGATAGTGGCCATTTTAATTGGTATGCAGGTGGTATCTCATTGTAATTTTGATTTGCATTTTCTTAATGATTAGTTATGTTGAGCATCTTTTCATGTATTTATTGACCATTTGTATATCTTCTTTGCAGATAATGTCTGTTCAAATCTTTTGCCCATTTTTTACTTTTTTTTGGATGTCATTTTAGGCATTTTTTTAAAATTAGGCATTCTTATATATTCTGTATATTAATCCATTACCAGATATTTAATTTTCAAGTATTTTCTCCCATTTTTTGGGTTTACTTTTTGTTCATAGTACTCTTTATAATCCTTTTTATTTTGGTAGAATTAGTACTAATAAAAAAAGGAATCAGTACTAATATTCCTACTTTTATTTCTCATTTTAGTAACTTGAGTCTTCTCTCTTTTTCTCTTAGTCCGTCTAGCTAAAGTTATCTCGATTTTGTTGATGATTTAAAAAATCCAACTTTTGATTTCATTGATTTTCTCTTTTATTTTGTATTTTGTTAATTGCTGATCTAATCTTTATTTCCTTCCTTCTCCTAGCTTTGTAGAGATCTTGTAAACTAGCTTGACAAAGCTAGTTGTAGAGTTAGGTTGTTGATTTGAGATCTCTCTTGTTTTTCAATGTAAGCATTTATAGCTATGAATTTCCCTCTTAATACTGCTTTCACTGCATCCCCTAAGTTCTAGTATGTTGGGTTTTATTCACATTTATTTCTACGAATTTTCTAATTTCCTGTGATTTCTTTGATTCATTGATTGTTTAAAAGTGTGTTGTTTAATTCCCATAAATTCTGGGTTTTCTAATTTTACTTCTGTTGTTGATGATTTCATCCTCTTGAGAAGATGCTTCATAGGGTATCTGTCTTTTTAAGTCTGTTGAGAATTTGTGGCCTAACATATGGTATATCCTGAAAAATGTTCCAGGTGAACTTGAGAAGAATGTGTATATTGGTGTTGGGTAGAATGTTTTTTGTATGTCTGTTCTATCTAGTTGGTTTGTTGTTTAAGTCCTGTGTTTGCTTATTTCTGTCTGGTTCTATCCATTATTGAGAGTGGGGGGATTGAAGTCTCCAACTATTATTGTAGAACTGTTTTTCCCTTCAATTCACCCAGCTTTTACCTCATAGATTTTGCTGATTTGTTATTAGGTATGTAAATGTTTATAATTGTGTCTTCTTGCTGCATTGAACCTTTCATTAACATGTAGGTGTTTTGTCTGATATCAGTAGAGCCATCACTGCTCTCTTTTGCTTACTATTTGCTTTGGATATCTGTATCTGTCCTTTCACTTTTAATCTCTCTGTGTCTTTGGATCTAAAGTGAGTCTGTTATAGATAACATATGGTTGGATCATGTGTTTTTATCCATTCAAATTTCTGTCTTTTGATTGGAGAGTTTAACCAATTTATAATTAAAATAATAACTGATTAAGGAGGAACTTACTTCCATCATTTTGCTATTTGTTTTCTATATGCCTTCCAGTTTTTTTTCACCCTTATTTCTTGCATTACTGTTGTCTTTTGTGTTTAGTTGATTTTTGTAGTGAAATGTTCCTTTTTCACTTCTTTTTGTATGTATTATAGTGATTTTCTTTGTGTTCACCACCAGATTACATTTGACATCATAAATTCTTAATGCTCTAATTTAAATTTGTACTAGTTTAATTTCAACAACATTAAAAAAAAACCCTCTTCTTCTTTACAGCTCTACCCCACCCCTTTCAGTTATTGCTGTTATGAAATTACATCTTTATACATTGTACACTGTAGAGCATAAACTGGTTAAGTTTTATAAATGCATTGGTTTCTTAAATTATGTAGAAAACAAAATGTAGAGTTACCAGCCAAAGTTACAATAATACTAGCTTTTAGGCTAATTGTTTTTTAAAAAATGATGACTCTCTTGAAACATATAAAACATATAAAAAACAAAAGTAGTGTTACAAACCCTTGTTACAAAATACTGGCTTTTATAATTGCCAGTGTATTTAATATTGAGATCTTTATTTCTTCATATGTCTTAAGATTACTATCTAATGTCCTTTGATTTCACCCTGCATGACTCCCTTGAGTATTTCTTGTAGGACAGGTCTAGTGGAAACAAGATTCCACTCTGTTTTTGTATATCTGGGAATATCTTAATTTCTCCCTCACTTCTGAACGACCGTTTTGCCAGATACAGGATTCTTGGTTCACAGTATTTTTCTTTTAGTCCTTTGAATACATTGGCCCACTGTCTATGGGCCTCCAAAGTTTTTTTTAAAGATTTTATTTATTTGACTGAGAGAGAGATCACAAGCAGGCAGGGCAGTGGGGGAGCAGACTCCTCACTGAGCAGAGAGCCCGATGCAGGGCTCGACCCCGGCACCCTGAGATCATGACCCAAGCTGAAGGCAGAGGCTTAACCCACTGAGCCACCCAGGTGCCCCATGGCCTCCAAAGTTTTTGATGAGAAATCTGTATATGTCTTTATTGAGGATCCCTTGTATATGCCAAGTCAGTTCTCTCTTGCTGCTTTTAAGATTCTGTTTTTTGGGGGGCGCCTGGGTGGCTCAGTGGGTTAAAGCCTCTCCCTTCGGCCCAGGTCATGATCCCAGGGTCCTGGGATCGAGCCCCGCATCGGGCTCTCTGCTCCACGGGGAGCCTGCTTCCTCCTCTCTCTCTGCCTGCCTCTCTGCCTAGTTGTGATTTCTGTCAAATAAATAAAATATTAAAAAAAAAGATTCTGTTTTTTGAAAGTTTGATTCTGATGTGTTGGTGTGGGAGTCTCTTTAAGTGATCTTACTTGGTGTTTGTGGAGCATCTTGGATGTTTATATTTATTCCTCTCATCAAATTTGGGGTTTTTGCTCAGTATTTCTTCAGATATTCTCTATCTCCGTCTTTCTCTTTTTTGGGATTCCTACAATGTGCATATTGCTATGCTTAATGGTGTTCCACAGGTTCCTCAGGTTCTTAATTTGTATTTCGCTGATAATCTTTGATGTTGAGCACCTTTTCATATCACCTCTTGGTCATCTGTATGTATTCTTTTGAAAACTGTTCAATTCCTCTGCCCATTTTAAAATCATGACCTTAGTTTTTTTGCTGTTGAGTTGTACAAAATCTTACTTATTTTGGGTATTAACCCCTTAGTAGTTATAGTATTTGCAAATATTTTCTCCCATTCTGTAGGTTTCCTTTTTATTTTTATCAGTTTCCTTTTTTCTGTGTAGAAGCTTTATAGTTTGGTGTAGTCTCATTTATTTATTTTTGCTTTTGTAGTATGTGTTTCCTTTGTCCTGTCCAGGAAATTACTGCCAAGATCAATGTCAAGGAGCTTTTCCCTTTGTTTTCTTCTAGGAGTTTTACAGTTTTAGGTCTTACACTTAAGTCTTCAATTTATTTCAAGTTCACTTTTTAAGGAGTATGAGATAGGGATGCAGTTTCATTCTTAAGTGTGTGGTTTTCCAGTTTCCCCATTACCACTTATTGAAGAGACTACCCTTTCCCTCATTGAGTATTCTTGGCTCCTTGGCAAATATTAATTGACAGTATATACTTGAATTTATTTCTGGGCTCTCATTTTTTGTTCCATTGGTCTATGTGTTGATTTTATGCCAATACCAGATTTTGCAGTATAGTTTGCAGTCAGGAAATAAAATGCTTCTGCCTTTGCTCTTCTTTCTTAGGATTGCTTTGGCTATTCAAAGTCTTTTGTGGAAGTGTTATTATTTTTTTTTAAAGATTTTATTTATTTATTTGACAGACAGAGATCACAGGTAGGCAGAGAGGCAGGCAGAGAGAGAGGGGGAAGAAGGCTCCCAGCTGAGCAGAGAGCCCAATGCGGGGCTCGATCCCAGAACCCTGGGATCATGACCTGAGCTGAAGGCTGAGGCTTAACCCACCGAGCCACCCAGGTGCCACGGAAGTGTTATTTTTTAATGAATTTTTCCATTTAATCTTTGTTTTTAAAGTTTTTGGCATAAAAGTTTTTGGCATAACATTTTTAAAATCTCTTATTTTCTGTTTAATCTCAGCAGCATCTGCGGTTGTGTCCTTGTTTTCATTTGAACAGTTGTTTATGTCTCTCTCTTTTCTTCCAGGAGTTTTATTAGAGGTTTCTTGCTTTCATTTATTAAAAAAACAAAACAAAACAAAACAAAATACCTTATCTTTTGGCTTTCTTAATCCTTTCTAGCCATTTGTTTTCTATTTTAGTAATTTGTTTTTTTATTATTTTTTCCTTTGGTTTTTTCATTTTTCTTTCTGACTACTTCAACAGTTTATTAATTTTTAGTTTTTCTAGTGTAAAGCATCTAAAGCTATTGATTTTAGGTATTCATCTACCTACATTCCACAAAATTTATTATCTAGTTATCTTGTTATTAAATTTGAAGCTTTTTTTAAAAATGTAACATGAGCTATTTTAAAATATGATTTTATATTTTTAGATGACTTTTTTGGGTAATTATTAATTTTTTAAATTCAGTTGTTCTATGGTAAAAGAATATGATACCAGTCCTTTGACATTTGTTGGGCTAACTTTATGGCCTAATACATGATCAGTTTACAGAGATGTTCTGTGTAGACTTGAAAAGAACATGTTTGCTCCAACTGTAGCCTGCATGCATTGCATACATATTTTATATGTCCCTTAGATCAAACTAATTTATTATGCTATTCAAATTTTATGTATCATTATTGAGCTTTAAATTGCTAGATCTATCAGTTACTGAACAAGGTGTGTCAAAACTTCCTAACACAATGATGGATTTGTTAATTTCTTCTTAATTTTATAAGTGTTTAATTTTGAAATAGTTATTTGCTGCATACAAGTTTAGAATTTTTAAGTACCTAGAGTTTGGAATTGTTATATCTTCCAGGTAATTTGAACTATTTATTGTTAATATAGTCTGTCTATATATAGAGAGAATGAGAGGGAGAAGAAGAGAGAGGCAGTGTCTTCATTGCTAGTAATTCTTTTTGCCGTAAATTCTATTTTGTGTGGCATGGATAGATTTTTCTTTTTGTTAGTATTTTCCAGGTATTTCTCTTTTTAATTACTTATGTTTTAGGTATGTCCCTTATAACAGCATGTAGTGGGATATCTGTTTTTCTTAATCTAGTTTGCCAATTTTTGTACTTTAACTGAAGATTTAACCTATTAATATTTATCATTACTGATAATGGGATTTATTTTTACTGCCTAATTGTTTTCTATTTGTTCTAATTTTCTGCTTTACCTCCACTGTGTTGTTAGATTGAGATGTTTTCTCTCCCTTTCCTCATTTCATTTTCACATTCATTTCCCATTTTTTTTTAGACAGCATTTAGTTTAAAACATCTATTCTGATGATCTTTGTCTTTTCATTGTTGTATAATCTGTTAACATTTAGTGTAATTATTGGTATTATTGAGTTTAGAACTATAATTTTATTTTATTTTACTATTATTTTTCATTAAAAGATTTATTTATTTACAAGTGGCAGACAGGCAGGCAGAGAGAGAGGAGGAAGCAGGCTCCTCGATGTGCAGAGAGCCTGATGCGGGGCTCGATGCCAGGACCCTGGAATCATGACCTGAGTCGAAGGCAGAGGCTTTAACCCACTGTGCCACCCAGGTGCCCCTAGAACTATAATTTTATTATCTATTTTTTATTTATCTCTCTTTTTCTTCCCTCTTATATATATTTTTTTTCCCTTTTTTGCAGATTGTTTGAAAATTTTAAGAATTCTTTGCTAATCTATTGGCTTTTTAACTGGATATCATTGTCCTGTTGCTTTTAGTGCATTCTCTAAGGATTATAATATATATTCTTAATATTTTAGTGTAGTTAGGGTTAATATTATACAACTTTATGTAAAATGTAGATGCCTTACTACCATGTAAGTCTTTATCTGTTCCCCATCCTTTATGCTATTGTCATGTATGTCACATCTATATACATTAAAAACCCACAAGAAAATGTATTTTTTGCTGAAATCATATATATTTTAAAGAAATTGAAAGATCCACATTATCCAAATTAGCATTTTCCTTCATCTTGAAGGACTTCTTTTGTTATGTACTGAGATATAGTTCTTCTAGAAATGAATTTCTCCTAATTTTGCCGTCATATTTGAAGGATATTTTGAGTGTATATAGAATTCTGGTTTAATATTTTTCTTTTTGTTCTGTTTTCCAGTAATTTTCTAGCATTTTCTAACCTCCATAGTTTCTCGTGAACATCAGCTGCCATTTAAACTACTATCCCTCTGTATGTAATGTAGTATGTTGTTTTTGTCTTAGAACTTTGATGATTTCTCCTTATATTTGGCTTACAGCAGCTTAACCACGATGTCCCTTGCATAGTTTTATTCATATTTATCCTGTTTGGAGTTTACTAAACTTCTTGGATTTGTACATTTATATCTTTTAACAAAGTAGGAAACATTCTGACTATCATTTTTTTCAAGTGCTTTCTTTGTCCCTTTCAATCTTCCCTCTTTCTGTGGCTTCAGATGGATATATCTTAGAATGTATCCAATTTTTGGTATAGAGCCTGCAGTCCTTGAGGCTCTGCTAGTTTTTTCACACTTTCATGTATATGTTCTTCACAAAATTTCTGCTGTTCTATCTTGAATTTTACTGATGTCCCCTTCTCTTGTCCACATTGTGTTTTTAGGGGTAAAATTCATTCATCCAATGAATTATTTTTTCAGATATTGCCTTTTAAGTTTTTAGAAGTATTTTTAAGACTTCCATCTTGTTCTTTCTCGTTTGTTTCTTTAAATAGTTTTTTTCTCTGGTGAGATATTGCTGTCTTCTTCACTGTGAGCATATTTTCTTTTTCCTCATTAAACGTAGTTATAATAGTTCCTTTAAAATTCTTCTTCTCTGCCAATTCCAAAATCAAAATAGTCTATGGATTGGTATCCATTGTGTTTTTTTTTCTTTTGAGAATAGGTCACAATTTTCTTTTCTTTTCCTTTCTTTCTTTCTTTTTTTTTTTTTTTAAAGTATGTTGAGCAATTTTGGATTATATCCTTGTGTTATGCCCTTTTTGAAAACCTTGGGTCTTCTTCATACTCTGCCCGTTGGGTTTTCTTTTCTTTTTTTTTTTTTCTTCTTCAATCTCCATTGTCTGCAGATAGTTGTTTTTATGTAATTTGTCAAAGTTTAAGTTTCTTATTTCAGGGGAAGAGGTCTGGTGTAAGCTTACTCCATTATTACAGCTTTATTTTAAAATATATATTTTGGAATGTGGAGAACATGTATTCAAGAAAAAAGGGGATTTCTCTGGGTAGGTATGATGGATTTTATTTTGCAGTTTTCCCCCCTTACTTTCAAGTTTTTATTTAGATGCCAGGTAGTTAACATGCAGTGTACTGTTAGTTTCAGGTGTAGAATTGAGTGATTCATTGTGTCCATACAACACCCTGTGCTCATCACAAGTGCTCTCCTTCATAATACCCACCAGCCATTTAAGGTTCTGATTATTTGAAATACAGTATTAGTTCACACTATATTGAATTTTTAAAGGGTTTTATTTTTATTTTTTTGGTAATTGTTTTTAAGCTTTGGTACAAAATGTTTGTAAGAAGGTCATTCCATTTCTAAGCCAAGCAGTTCTCCCTGGGGTGATTTTGACCCTGGGGAACGTTTTACAATGTCTGGAGACATTTTTGACCATCACATGTGGGGTGGGAGTACTACTTGAATCTGGTGGTTGGAGACAGAGATGCTGCTACAAGGCAGTAGAGCGGCCCCCACAGCAGAACATGATCTGGTCCAAAATGGCGGTATTGCTAAGGCTGAGAAATCCTGTCCAAAGCAAATTCTGTGAATTATGGTACTTCTCTAATGTTGACTTGCTGGATGGCTAGGGAGAATCCCTTGTAAACTAAAGTTTCTTTCATTATTGAAGTATTCTTACAGGGGTAACCAGTTCTGTGCTAATGTTGTTTCTCCAAAATCACATGGATAAATGTAATTTAAGTTGTCTTACCAAATCAGATATGTTTGTGGGTTTCATAAAACAGACTCTTAACTGTAGAGAGCAAACTGAGAGATACTGAAGGGGAGGTGGGCAAGGGGATGGGCTAGATGGGTGGTGGGAATTAAGGAGGGCACTTGTGATGAGCACTGCTTGTTGTAAGTGGCAAATTACTAAATTCTACACCTGAAACCAATGTTACACTGTATGTTAACTAACTGGAATTGAAATAAAAACTTGCAACTACACAAAAAGTTTCCAAAGGGTGCTTTTGAAAACTCAAAATCTTATTAGTGTAACCATCCTTTTTACCTACCTTCTTTGAATTTTGCACTTTATAAGTGAATATAATTCCTTACATTGAATAAATTTGGAGACTAGGAGAACACTAGTTTAGTATAATAATTTAAGAAAGAAAAAGATACCTGAAATATGAAGTTGGCTTCTGTATAATGGTTATGTTTTTCTTAGTCTGCATTAGAATAAAGATTTGAAACGCCTCCTCCCCCACCCCCCAAACTCTTGAGATGTATTACTTTCTGTATATTTTTTCCATGTCTCAGTTTGGTTTGAAATGTAAATGATTTTGGGTTCTACACTAGCACTTAACAAGAAAATGAAAGGAAGAGCTACCATTTCTCTTTCTCCTGTGATGGAATTATATATGACCCGACAAAGGAATTCTTTAATACTATTGATCTTCAAAAACATTTACAGTTCTGTTTTATTTAAATAGTGATGTAGGATTGAAATAATAAAAATTAGTTACATGAATCTCTTGGGAATCACCTGTCAGGCACACTTTGATGTTCTAGATCAGTGGCTCTCATTGTCATCATTATCGGCTCTCAGAGCAGTGATAAGAAAGGAAAATAATGCTTTTTCTTCCTTCTCCTTTTAAAGCTTGATTTCATAAACCTTGAATAGAAGATAATTAAGAATGATACCAGCTTTTATAATGTAATACACAAATTATACTTTTTGCCAACAAAATAAAGCTCGCAAATAGACTTAAAAAGTAAAGTTGTCTAAATGAAAATTAGTTGCTTTGAATGGGTCTTCATCTGTATTTCATGTCATCATTAGCACCCTTTTTGGAGAGAAAAAGAGAGTCATAGTGTTTCCTTTAGTTCCTTAGTTTCTTTTTCTTGCCCAATTACCTTCATTTGTAGGACAGAATTAATATTCCCAGCATTTAAAGCTGTTTAGCAGCTGTATAAGATTAGGAGAGAATTCATCACCATCAGTTGCTTCTTACAGTGGGCTTCTGAGGAATACCTTTGACTCCAAGATGCAGGAATCTTCAATCTCTTTTAAAATATTTTTCTTTCTTCATTTCTGCTTCAAATATTAAAAACTCTAACATAGTTAATTTGACGTGTTCACATTCTTAAAGCTGTTGTGCTAGAGCAGATCATTTAGTGCTACTCCTAAATTACACATTTCTGCTTTTTCTAGTCCAGCCTGTGTCTTCTTTTTTTAGTGTTGGAGGTTGGGAATGTAATGCTAATTTGGCTTTTTACATTATGCAGTGCGTGCACATTCGCACAGAATTTTAAAAGGGGTATGTGAGATCTTTCCCTCCCAACATTGACCCCCAACTACCTACTTTCTTTCTATGTCTGTCTTCTTTTTGTGTGTGCGTGTGTATAAGGTTTTAATTAAATTCCAGTTAATGTACTGTGTAGTATCTAGTTTCAGGTGTACAACTTAGAGATTCAACACTTCCGTGCATCACCTGGTGCTCATCACAAGCGCAGTCCTTAATCCCCTTCACCTGTTTCACCCATTCCCCCCCACCCCCCTCCACTGCCTCTGCTGTGGTAACCATCAGTTCTCTGCATCTCCAGCTAAGAGTCTGTTTCCTGGTTTGCTTCTTTCTTCCTTCCTTTCTTTCTTCCTTCCTTCCTTCCTTCCTCCCCCCTCCCTTCCTCTTCCTGTTTCTTTCTCTCTTTTCTCTTTCTCTCTTTCTTTCTTTCTTTCTCCTCCCTTTGCTCATTTGTTTTGTTTCTTAAATTCACAATCAAGATGGCTTATCTGTCACCCATAAGGATGCCCTTTGGGATTATTTCCTCCCACTTCTACCTGCCCCATTCCCCCAAAATCCACTCATCAATCCTCTTTGTATCAATATACATTTGTCCACATTTTTTGGAATTGTATATGTGTGCAGTAACTCAGGAGGTACTCTTTTTGTCTGATGTATTTTACTCAGTATAGTTCATTATGACACATTCATGTGTCTTTTTTATTACGGAGAACTATTTCATTCTGTGGTAGTATGTAATTTCATATATATGTTTTATAAGTATATTATTTAAATACATAGTTTATATGTATTATTTAATGTATGTTAATATAACTATATATTAAATATATTTTATATGTATGCTCAATTCTTGCTAATATTTAGTCTTTGACTTGGATTCCTGACACAGAGCTCTTAAATCCCTTGGATTTTCGTGGGTGACAGGAGTGTCTTCTGTTCTACTGGAGATGACTCTTGGAGGGCTCTTGCATGGAAGGGGGGGGGGGGACTGGTCACTGGAAAGACCAAGCCATGATTAGAAATTTGAATTTTGAGCTCCAGTCCCTATCCTCTGGAGAGGAGAGTGGAGGGAGGGGCTGGAAATGGAGTCATATTTGATCATGCCCACCTGAGAGAGTCTCCATAAAAATCCCTAAAGTAAAAGGTTTCGAGAGCTTTCAGGTTGCTCAAAATCTGGAGATGCCAGGAGGGTTTTGCTTCTGGAGAGGACATAGAAGCTCTGTGCCCCTTCCTTACACCTTGCCCTAAGTCTCTCTTTATCTGGTTGTTAATCTGTATGATTTATTACATCCTTTATAATAAAATGGTAAATGTAAGTGTTGCCCTTAGTTCTGTGAACTATTCTGGCAAATTATGGAACCCAGCGAAGGGTTCCTGGGAACACTGATTTAGAGCTAGTCAGTCAGTAGTACCTCAGACAAACTGGTGACTGGTGTCGCAATGAGGACAGTCTATTGGACTGGGCCCTTAACTTACGGGATTTGCCCCTGATTTTCTCCTGAGTTTTATTAAAAATCAAAATAAAATTGAAACAACAGAATAGTTACCCCTTTAAAATGTACAATTCTGTGACGTTAAGAACATTCAGAGTATTGGGCAGCTGTCACCGCTGTCTAGTTCCACAACTTCATTAGCCCAAATGGAAACTCTGTACTCATACTCAGTGTCTGGCAAACACTGATGTGTTTTTCTCTGTCACTGTGATTTGCCTATGGACATACGGACCATATGCTGCTATATGGGCATTTCACGTAAACAGAATAAAAATTATGGCCTTTTTTGTCTGGTCCCTTTCACTTAAGCATAATCTTTTCAAGGTTCATCCATGCTGTAGAATGAGTACTTGAGCCCTTCTGATGGGTACACAACAATCCATTATATAGTGCACAGTTGACTCTTGAACAACATGGGTTTGAACTGTGTGGGTCCATGGATTTTTTTATAGTACAGTAGTGTAAATGTATTTATTTTTTTCTCTTCCTTATTTTCTTAATAATATTTTCCTTTCTCTAACTTAACTTCCTTGTAACAATACAGCATATGATACATAAAACATACAAAATGGGTTACATTGTTAACATTGACAATTTATGTTATCAGTAAGGCTTCCCAACAGTAGGCTATTAGTAAAGTTTTGGGGGAGTCAAAAGTTATATGCAGATTTTCAGCTGCACAGGAATCAGGGCCCCAAACCCTCCTGGTGTTCAAGGGTCCACTGTATTTTATTTACCCATTCGTCAGT
Organism: Meles meles; assembly: GCF_922984935.1. Lineage (NCBI taxonomy): Eukaryota > Metazoa > Chordata > Mammalia > Carnivora > Mustelidae > Meles > Meles meles. The sequence continues at coordinate 32,271,911 of NC_060084.1, read as the reverse complement.
TGATGGCCATTTGTATTTCTGGTTTTTGGCTATTTATGAAAAATGTTGCTATGAACGTTCATGTTCTAAGTTTTTGTGCAGACATACTTTTTAGTTCTCTTGGGTCTATGCCTAGGAATGGAATTGCTAGGTCATATGGTATTGTATATTTCATCGTTAGTAGAACTGCCAGGCTGTTTTCCAGAGTGACTGCACATTTTATGTTCCCACCAGCAATATATGAGAATTATGGTTTCTTCACATTCTAGTTCTTTCCATTTTTTTAAAGTTAAACTGTATAGTTTTTGATTTTACACTTAACCCCGTGGTTCATTTTGAGTTAATTTTTTATGTACAGGTATTTTTCTTTTTCTTTTTTTCTTTTTAATGTCTAATTGTCCCACCACCAGTTGTTGAAAAAGACTTTTCTTCCACTGAATTGCTTTTGTACCTTTGTCAAAAATCAGTTGGGTATATTTGTCTGGGCCGGTTTTTGATCATTTTTTTCTTTTAAGAACTTCCTTTAGATCTGCTGGTGACAAATTATTTTAGTTGCCCCTCATCTGAGAATATCTTGTTTTCTCCTTCATCCCTGAAGGATATTTTCACTGATTATAAGATTCTGCATCAAGAATTCTTTTCTGTCAGCGCCTGAAAAATACTGTGCTACTTCCTTTGGGCCTCTCTGGTTTCTGGTGAGAATCTGCTCTCATTTGAATTGCTTTTTTTTTTTTTTTCTCCTCCTATATGTTTTGTTTTTCTCTGGCTGCTTTCAGGAGCTTCTCCTTGCCTTTAGTTTTCTTAAGTTTAATTATGATGTGTCTTGGCATAGAATTTCTTTGGGTTTATCCTGTTTGGTGCTTGCTCAGCTTCTTGGATTGGTAAGTTTATGTCTTTTGCCACATTTGGACAGTTTCAGCCTGCCTATCTTTGAGTACTTTTTCAGGCCTGCCCCCTCTTTCTCTTCTCCTTTTAAGATTCTGATGAAATAAATGTTAGATCTTTTGTGAAGTCCCACAGGGACCTGAGTCTCCTTCCTTCCTTCCTTCCTTTCTTTCTTTCTTTTTAAAGTTTATTTTCTCTGTGTTGTTCATACTGGGTAATTTGTATTGTTCTATCTTCAAGTTCACTCATGATTTCCTGTGTTTCCTCCATTTTGCTATTGAGCTCATCCACCAAACTTTGTATCTGGGTTATTGTTTTTTTCGGTTCTAAGATTTCCATTTCACTCTTTTTTATAGCTTCCGTTTCTTTGCTGAGACTTTCTGTTTCTTTGTTGAGGTTTCTGTTCTATCATTTTTTTCCCCGAGGGTGTTTGTAATTGCTTAATGAGACATTTTTATTATGGCTGTTTAAAATCCTTGTCAGATAATTCTAACTTTCTGTCATCTCAGTATTGGCATTTATTAGCCGTCTTTTCAAATTCTTCTTGAAGGATGCCTGGGTGGCTCAGTTGGTTGAATGTCTGCCTTGGGCTCAGATCATGATCCCAGGGTCCTGGGATCAAGTGCTGCATCAGCTCCTTGCTCAGCGGGGATCCTGCTTCTCCTTCTCCCTCTGCCATTTCCCCCGCTTGTGCTCTCTGGCTCTATCTCTCTGTCAAATAAATAAATAAAATATTTTAAAAAGTTCTTCTTGGGATCTTCCTGGTTCTCAGTATAATGCATGATTTTTGTTTGAAACCTGGACAGTTGGGTATTACGTTTTGAGACTCTAGATCCTTCTAGATCTAGAGCCAACTTTTAGCCAGCTTTCTTTGACAGTGCTCTGGCCAGGGAAGAGGGGGGTACATGCTACCGTGTTACTGCCAGGTGGAAGCAGAAGCTGTGCCTCCCTTGGCCTCTGTTGATACCTGAGATGGAAATTCCTTGTTCCTGCTTGGTAGAGGTGTGTGTTGGTCTCCAGTGACACTGTGATGAGTATGGTGTCATCACTGCTGGGCTATGGTCAAAGTTCTGACTCTCCACTAGACCTCCTCTGGTCCCACCCCACCAAGTGGACAGAGATGGAAGTCTAGGCTCTCCATGTGTTCTCCTCTGACACCAAGGAGGTGGGAGTACTTGGTTATCAGGTGGTGGCTCCAGACTTGGCTTTCTCCGACATCCTTACATGAGAGAAAGTCTAGGCTCCCCATGCCTTTGTTGGAATTTTCCAACTGTGTTGGAATTTTCCACTGTGTTGTTCCTTAGATCTGGAGCTTCCCACCTCATCTGCCTTCTCCTGTCCACCTTCCAGGGTCTTCTAATTTTTGTTTTGCATGTTATGTCCAGAATCTTAAGTTGTACTTACGAGGAAGAATAGGAAAAGGTATGTCTAGTCATCTTTCCAGAAGTGGAAGTTGTACCTGCTGTTGTAAGTTAACAATAATAGATCTTAGGCCTCATTTCATTTAGTTTATGAATTGCATACTTAATCTTTTGTTTAAATTATGCATTGTGTTTCATTTTATGAATATACCATGATTTTTTTTTTAACCAGTTCCCTACGGATGGGCATTTAGGTTGTTGTCAATCTTTTGCTCTTACAAACAGGGCTTCAGTGAATACCTTCATGTATATGTGTTGGTTTGCATGTGTTCCAGTGTAACTAAAAGATAGCTTCCTGTTTACTATCCACATCTTAGAGAACTGTGTATTCATTTGATAGAAGAGTCACCGTTGCCTAAAGGAAATCAGAATATTTCTTTTTAGATGGATCTGATTGTGAAAAAGGCACTCCTTGTATGATGTGTGCTTAGATCTACTTTCCTATAACTTCATGCATTGATTCTAGTTTGGAGCTGGTGATTAAGACAGGACAAATCCAGCTCCTCTTCCTTACAACAACCCTTAGATATTAAAAGCTGAGTGTCTTTGGAACCTTCATCTGTTCTCCATCCTAAAAAGCTTGAGTCCTTTTAGCCATTTTCCTGTGGCATGATTTCCGGATACTCTGAATAAGACCTGGTTTGTTGGAAATGTTCTTTAACACTTGCACATCTGGAGGGAAATGGAATACTGTAATTGACATGTGGGCCAATGGTTGTTAATGACAAAAAAGAAAAAATTGACCAAAAAGTTTTGGGGACAGCCCTGTCACAGTCTGAATTGTATTCCCAGAGACCACGGTACTGCCTTCTTTGCACTATGGATAAATGTTTGCATTTATAAATCAATAAATTAATAGATACTCTACTTAACTCTTGACTTAAATCCCCAGTTTTGTTCTTGCATATGTCTGCTTCTGAGCTGTGCTCATACAGTTGATTTGGAGGGTCTCAGCTGGACTTTGCCTTTGTCTCTGTGAAATTTTATGTCATCAAAGCTATCCAGTCTTCCAGCATTTTCAGATCATTTTGGATACAAATTCTGTCTTTGCATGTATTATTTCTCTCTCTCAACACCATGCCATCTGTATTCATCTGACTACTTAAGTGGGATGTATTTTGCTCATATTCATACCAAATATTCATAAGATATTTTTGAAGAAGGTAACTTCCTGGAAGTAGAGTCATGAGGTCAAAGACTATGTGTATTTACATTCTGATAGAGAATGCTAGATGGCCTTCCACAGAGATCGATTGACGTCTGAATCACCTTGCATGTTGTTTGTATAGATAGGACTCCTGCTCATGAGACAGAGCCCAGAAGGTTAATTTGAAGCACTAGATCTGAGTATGTAACTCCAATGTCATCTGATGGGACCTTCTAGCTTTTTTCCCCAACAAATTTTCGTATAAAATAATCTAAAATATAAGGACGGCATTTATTTTGATCAGCAATCCTGCCTCATAGACATCTTTGTGTAGTTTTGTTAAGTATGGTCCGTTGGTATCTGGTTTTATAATACCTCATTTTACCCAAGTAAACTTATATTTTCTCTAGTAGCTTTCTCTGTGGATATTAAACTCTCATTTGGGTCTGAATTATGCTCTTGTGGCTGATGATGTTAAGCAGTACATCAATTAAGTGATTTTTCTCAATTTAATGGGTCATTCGAATTCACAGACATTTCTTATGGTTTGATTATTATTGTTCACTAGTTTATTGTCATGATTTTCAACCCAAGATTCTCTAAGAGATTTTTGTTTTTCTGATTAAATTAACAGGAGTGATGGATGAGCTGCTACTTTATAACTTTTTATTGAATTATAATTTATATAGAATATTACATTAGTTTGAGTTGTACAAGATAATGATTCAGTGTTTTTATACATTATAAAAAAATGATTGCCATGATAGGTCTAGTTACCATCTATCACCCTACAAATTTATTACAGTATTATTGACTCTGATCTCTATGCTGTACATTACATCTCTGTGATTTTTTTTTTTTAATAACTGGAAGTTTGTACCTCTTCATCCCCTTTACCTATTTTGTCTGCCCACTTCCCCTTGCCCCTGTCTACTGCCAGTTTGTTCTTTGTATCTAAGACTCTGTTTCTTGTTCGTTTTATTTGGCTTTTTTAGATTCTACATATAAATGAAATTATATAGTATTCTTCTTTCCCTGTCTAACTTAACTTAGCGTAATACCGTCTAGATCTGTTCATTTCATTGCACATGGGGATTTCATTCTTTTTTTATGGCTGAGTAATATTCCTGTGTGTGTGTGTGTGTGTGTGTGTAACAGATCTTTATCCATTCATCTGTTCATGGACACTTATTTTGGCTATTGTAGGGACACATATCTACTTTTATCATTTTGAATGTCGTCCTGCTGTGTGTATATATAATGGATATTCTTCGTCTGGTTTCTTTTACACAACGCCGTCTCTGTGTTCATCAGTAGTTTATTCTGTTTTTATTACTCTGTAGTACTCTGCTGTAGGAACAGTTTCGCTTAGAATGGATTATTTCAGCTTTTGGTTATTTTGAATGAGGCTGCTGTGCACACTTTTGTACATACCATTTGGTGGACAGACCACACTATCTCCTTTAATATGTCTTAAGCAGAATTGTTTTAATTTCACAGAATTGCCTGCTGGATCAATTCCTTGTTTACTTTCTCATACCGTGAGAAATGCTTTGGCACCATTAAATACTTTCCCATACTTACCTTTTCCTGAGATGGTAATCTCCTAAAATTCATTTAAGGTGGAAGGCTTTGGTTCTGGATCATGAACATAGTAATGACAGAGAAACAGTATTTGGCATGTCATTGCTGGAGGGCAAGTTAGATGTGACATGTGACCCTTCCCCTGAATAGATCTATTCCTCAAAATCAGTATTTGACATTCTCTCAGGCAAAGTCTTTGGCCGCAGATAACCACTGTTTACAACTCCAGTGCGGTGTCCCCTATACCCCAGCCGAACAGCCACCAATGGCTTGTCCATGTGGCCCTCTGGTTCCACTGGGCTGCCTCAGTTAAGACCATTTGCTGTCTTCGTGACTGTCACCATTCACTATGTCATGTCTATAGGGTCTCGTGTGCATGTGCTTATCTTTGGAACATGGACGTACGTGTTGCTAGTTATAGTTAACAGTGGGAATTCGCTTTCTTTAGTCCATCTATGTGCTGTCATTTGGGAACTTTTGCCAGGGACTGAGGGATTTTACCTTTCACAGTAGCTCTCCTGTGTACTTGGAGACACTCGACTGGCATCATCAGAGTATCAGTAAACAGCTTTTACTATATCACTTGGTTGAAGTCATGGCTACTTAGTATACTTTTTGAATTAAAATAATTTTTCATTTGATCGTATTCTGACCTATGTAAGATCTAGTTTAACACTGAAATCTTTCCCCCCTCCAACCATGATTTATAAACCTTACCAAGCATGATTTAGATATAATTAATTCAGTATTACTTTCTTTTTCTAAAAAAGTGGCCTTTTTCTTATGTAAAATGTAAATATAAAATGTAAAAATTTTCCCATTTTTTTCTTTCTGTTCTCAAAAATCCACTGTGGGTGCTATCATTTTTGCTGACACAGCTTTATCAGGTATGATTCCTAAGTGTCATGTTGGACTTTACAGATATGTTGTTGAAATTTCCAGGAGAAAAACTTTCCAGATTGGCTTTCTACATTTGCTTGATGAGTATTTGTGAATATCTTGTGAAAATTGTTGGCCTTTAAGGCATAGAGTGGTCTGTAAAAAAACAACTTTGTCTAATTTATTACACCTATATTCCAAAAAGAAGTTTTGAAGTGTTTTCTTCAAAAATATTGGTATTTTTCTCTGGTTTTCTTCACCATGAATCTGTGTATAGTTCTCTACATTTTTCCTGTTTATATGTGTACATACGTGTTAGTATACTCATCAGTGTTTCTTAACATACGTGATTTTTCAAACTGCTCCATATTTCTGACCAGAATTTTTCCAAACTGTGTTCCATGAAATACGTTAATCTGAGATGCTAAAGAGAATGGGACAAAAAATATTATAAAATGATTACTGTATTCCTCCTTGAGAGATTCGCAGTTCACATTGGCATGTTAAAGGATTTGGTGTTATGCATTAAAGAAATTTGTTTACCTTTGTTGATCTCAGCATCTTCTAGAAATATTTGAGTGTAGAACGCTTCATAACACACTGGGTGTCGTTGGGATACCCATTGGGGAACTCTTACAAAAGACAATGGAATTTTCTCTGTAGTGTTTCAACACATCAAATAATACTGATAAAAAGTGACTAAATTTTCAAAAAGTTAACAACACTTAGCTGAATTCTATTTGGGTTTTATTTTCTTATGGTAATTACATTCTGAAATACAGCATTGATTTTTTTTCCCAGTAACTCTCAGTACTTGTGTCGACCTTTAAACATTTGTAAAACTATTGTGAAAATGTTGCTGTCTTGTAGGAAAGAGATAATTTTGGTTGCTGTTGTCGTTGTTTGTTTGAGTGTTTCTCTTCTGTCAGAATTTGCTTTTATCCTTAAAACATATGTTTACTGTTTCAGATAGCGTGACACAGGAAAGGAGGCCTCCCAAACTTGCCTTTATGTCAAGAGGTGTTGGGGACAAAGTTTCATCCAGTCATAATAAACCAAAGGCCACAGGTATGGGTCAGGAGACTACAGTTCATAGATATTAACATGGTATCTGATTTGCCATGGCACTGAAAGAAGGTTGAAAGGTTTTATTCGAAGCACATGTAGGTTCTCTTCTTCCAAACGTTTTTAGTATTTCACTAAAAATTTTTTATAGATGCTCTTGGTTAAGCCAAGAGTTCCCAACCTTTTTTAAGTTGATGAAAAGCTTTCTGGGAGGACCTGTGTCTTTTGTTGGTTTATATCAGCTGATTTTTGGAACCCCCTACCTGCAACATTTGTATGTAAAGTTTAGAGTTGCAACTGTACAAAACCACCTTATTTGGATGATGTTATAGAGGGTAAAGTATATAGAGAGTAATTATGTGGATTTTGCTAACAAAATGTGGCATAAGATAAATTCCAAAGTGCTAAGCAAACATTTTTGTCTCTCTTCCAAAAACTCCCTCACAATGCATGTGGAGTTCTTAGCTTTTTTTCTTTTGCTTCCACATATTTCATAGTTTTAAAGGACGGTGGTTACACAAGCTAAACAGCTCATTTAAAAAGCTGTAAGAATGTTTGTTAACTCAGATGTGGGTTAGGAGCAGAATATTTTTTCCTCAGTTATCTGGTGGACAAAACTACTTTGGCTCATTTTAAAGGAAATTGTATTTTAAGACATATTTTACGTGACTTTGGACCCTGGGAGACTTAGGATTAAATAGGATACACAAGTAATAGTTATTTTTTATGTTAACTTATGGATCTAGATAGGATAGCTCACACTTGTTATTCTCACTTAAATATAAATAGCCTGCAGATTTTCTGAAGACATGTGCATTACTTGTTTTGTAGCAGATCTTAGCTATAAGCATAAAATATAGTGTTATCTGCTTTCAATTAGAAAAAAAAATCAGATTTTGTATGGGTTCTAGAAACCCCCTGCTCTAACCTACAGCTTGTCCTCTTAGTACTGAGTCAGGGTAAGGTCTTGAAATGTCTGTGATAGGGCTACACTAACTCTTTCTTACTTTAATTAATTTAATACGGAAAAATAATACTGCTGGAACATTTCAAAGGCATGAAGAAATGAAGCAAGGAATTTGATGACAAAGATTCCAAACTGTTTAAATTTGTTAAACTTAATTGGTATGCTGATTTCTGTATACAACATTTGAAGATAATCTTCTGAAAGGAACAGTTTTGAAATAATAGGTTTAATTTGGGAGCCAAGAGGTTCATCACATGAAATTGGGGAATGGTGTTATTGACACTTGGAAATGAGTCATAGAAGACGAAATAATTTTTAAAAGCAGTTTGTCTTTAATAAAAAAAAAAAAAAAAAGCAGGCTGTTCTTTTAACTTCCTCCTGTTTCCCTCCTGTATTGATTCTTGGGTGGAAGAGTTTTTTGACATTGACAAATGGTTGAAAATGCTAATAAAATACGTTGTGTTTGTATACATCTATTGCTTGCTTAAGCAATTGTTAACACTGCATGCATGTTAATTTCTCTTAGGGAAAAGCTTTCACACCATATTGACTTTATTTTTAAAAGGAACTTTTCTTGATCCATAGGATCTACCTCAGACCCTGGAAATAGAAACAGATCTGAATTCTTTTATGCTTTAAATGGATCTTCTGTTGACTCACAACCACAATCCAAATCAAAAAACACATGGTACATTGATGAAGGTAATCCATAATTTTAGTGTCTTTTATTATGATCCTCTCCTTTTCGCTCATCAGGGGAAAAAAAAAAGGCTTTTTCACCAGTATATCTCGTTTTTGGAAACAGAATGAGTAGGCCATTCTTCAGTACTGTGACTGAACTACGATACTGAATACAATTTGAACTGCACTGCTGTTAGAGTAATACAACACCCAGCAAATGTATTAGTACCTCGTTTTCTTCCCTTAGCTGATCTTTAGGGTAAGACGTCTAGAAGCAGTTGAATCATTTAAAGTCTTTACCATCTGGGTCTTTGTTTGCCTCTTTCAAACACTTCCTTTTTACCTTTCTTTGGTCCAGGGGCATCATTTTCTTCTGGTTTATTATTTTCTTTGTTCATCCCTTTAGTAAATACTCATTGTGCTTTTACTATGCGCTAGGCCCAGAGGTTACAATGGTGAGTGAACAGACAGGGTCCTTGCCCATTCTGACTTTATGATCAAGTCATTAAAACGGACATTGCTCAGACCGTAGCAGAAACAGATCCAGAATTGCAGTCATGGTGCGTGCAGTGAAGGCACACGATGCCGTGAGAGCATATAAAGGTTGGTTTTACTTACGGGGGCTCAGAGCTGTTTCTCTGAGGAAGCAGCGTGAGCTTAAATTTGCCAGAGGCGTGCGAGATAACACAGGGAAGGGACAGAGGCCCTTTTAGGCAGCATACTTAAGGCCTCATGGAAAAATGAAGCTGGTGTTTGCCAAGGACTAAAAAGAGCCCGGGTAGCTAGAACAAAGAGAGAGGCATAACATTTTATGAGAAAGGTGTACAGGGCCAGGCCATGTGGAGCCTGGTGTGCCCTAGTTAAAGGAAATGGGAAGCTGCTGAAGGATTTTCAGCAAGGGGTAACATGACCAAGTTTGCCTTTTGAAAATCATTCCGACTGCACGGTGGACAGTGGATTGAAGCAGGGACCATGTGGATATGAGGGCACCATTGAAGGTGGTTGCAGGGCCCAGAAATAGATTATAGCAGCTAGGGCGAGCCTTCCTGGGGAAAGGGATAGAGGGGGGCAAGTGGATGGCATAGGAGATATTTAGGAAGTGAATTGATAAGCCTCACAGATAGACTGAAAGTGGAAACTGGGGAAGAAAGAGGTGTCAGTGATACTCCGGGTTTTCTGGCTTGCATACATCACGATTGTAGGGAAGGTGATAAATTTGATTTTTTTTTTTAAGATTTTATTTATTCATTTGACAGACAGAGATCACAAGCAGGCAGAGAAGCAGGCAGAGAGAGAGGAAGGGAAGCAGGCTCCCCGCCGAGCAGAGAGCCCGACGTGGGGCTCGATCCCAGGACCCTGGGACCATGACCCGAGCCGAAGGCAGAGGCTTTAACCCACTGAGCCAGAGCTGGAGAAGTAAACTTGCAAGTTGCCCCCGCATATTTGGTGATTAAAGTCCTGTGAATCATATCACCTGAGTTGAGAGTGGGTGGGGGGTGGAGGGTGCGGAATAAGACAGCCCTAAGGACCTCAGTGGCGGAGACAGAGGAGACTGAGAAAAAGCGACAGGAGGGAGGTGAGGGAAACCAGGAGCTTGTTGAGTCAAGAAGCTGAGGAGCTAGTGGAGAGCAGTATTGAATGCTCCTGGGAGGGCAAGTATTTAGCCACTGAATTTAGCCACCGGAAGCCATTGATAACCTCAGTTGGCTATGCTTTTGTGGAGATGTGAGGAGATGGAGACATGAGTCCAGTTGCTTGAAATGGAATTTGGGCTTCATCCTGGGCTTCTCTCTCTCATTAGTTACATCCAGTTGTCCCCGAGTTGTCTGGAGTTCCTCCTCTTCAGTATCACTACACTCTTTCCCGTCTTCTTCATTTCTGCACCCACTGCCTCAGTTCAGATCCTTCGTTGCTGTCCAGTTAACATAACAGCCTTCCGACTGGTTCATCTGCCTCAGCCTTGGTCCTTCTGAATTCATTCTCAACACTTATAACTGCCCACTAATAACCATGACTAATAACACTAATAACCATCATCCTTATCATCGCTGCCATCCTCACTGTGGCTGACGTTTCTTGACAGCGTACTGCACCAGGCACGGTGTTACACGCTTTATATGCACTACTTTGCCCTCATACCAACTTCATGAGGTGGGTATTTTTACTTTTTCTTTTGTTGCAGTGGTTAAATGCCTTGCCCAAGGCCACACAGCTAGTATGAGTGGTGCCAGGATTCCAACCCAAGTCTGCTTAACACCAGGACTGCCGCTTTTGATCACTACACTCTGCTCTCTTCACATTACTTTCTGGTTGGTTTTTCTGAAGATATATCTGCTCATGTCTCTCCTTTATTGTATATCTATTAATTTTCTCCTAGTCCTTGATGATAACAATCCAGATTCCTTCTTTTGGCCTGTTGGACTCTCTTACAGCACGGCTTCTTCCTTGTCTCTCTCATGTGTCCTGCATTCCTGCTCTCGCCATGCTTGGAGGGGAGCCATTTTGGAACGTACCATACTTTTCTCTTTTCTTGGCGCCTGTTGTTCCTCTTGCCTGGAAATCCTTCTTCCTTTTCCTCCCACTCCATGCTCAGGCTTACTTCTATCCATCTGTTCAATCTCAGCTTGGGTATTATTTTCTCCTGGAAGCCTTTCCTGTCTCTCCTGGGTTAGGTGAGGTGCCATCATAATTGTTTGCTGCCTGTCTCTTCTGCCAGACTGGAATTCCAAGTGCCTCTCACAGGGCTTGGCATGGAGTACATTTAGTAATTGTTTGCAAATTAAATCAAAATAAGAACTCTGTAATGGCTTTTTAGCTATGATATGGATCATCTATATTATACATAAATGTAACAGTCCAAGTCTGCTGTTACCTCACTTGGGCTAGGATACTCACTTGGGCTTAGATACTTAACATATTCAATTAGATACTCATAGCAAATGATTTGAGTGAGCTCTCTGATTTCACCTTCTCTGTGCTTTCATTTCTACTTGGGGTAGGTTGTTGCAGAGATAGGCAGGCACAGGGCCTCATCCCCAAGAATCCTTCCTAGCCATAGAACAGGAAGCTTCCTTCAATGGTGCCTCTTCACGAAGGTTCTGTCTCCTGATGGACCACTTTTGTTACCTTTTGGCCCATATGTTAGCAGTTAGCCATTCTCTCAAATATCTTGGGAGTGCTGAGACAGCAAGGGCCTGGCAGGGTGCTGTGATGAGCCACAGCCCTGCTGGCCTCTGCACGAGCACGGGGATTCATGGGGACTATCCACGGTGGTTAGGGTGCAACCCTGCTCACTCCTTCTGTCATTACTGGTAGCTTTGGGAATGTTTTTCCTACGAGCTGCTTTCTTTCTAAGGTAAGAACGTGGGCTTGTCATAACCTAGGTGACATTAATTCTTTAAGTTTATGCTATGATTTTATTCTTACTCAGTTTCTGTAGTGTGGTAGAATATTTTTAACTTCTTGACTATAGTCTAATGTTGTATACTAAGTGTATGTAAGAACGTGGATCCCAAACAGGATATATAAAGTCAGGAAATCTATGTGGAGTAGGCCTTCATCCTTAAATTAGAAAATAGAAGTAATTTCAGTGTAAAAGAACATTTCTTGTCTATAATTAATTTCACTTATATATCTAAAAAGCTTTTTTCCCCCCCCTACAGCATTTGATTCATGTATTCACTTTTTTTTTTTAAAGATTTTATTTATTTATTTGACAGAGAGAGTTCACAAGTAGAGGAGGCAGAGAGAGAGGAGGAAGCAGGCTCCCCGCTGAGCAGAGAGCCCGATTCGGGGCTCTATCCCAGGACCCTGGGATCATGACCTGAGCTGAAGGCAGAGGCTTTAACCCACTGAGGCACCCCGGTGCCCCTTTTCACTTTTTTCTTAAATGTTGAGTATTTTCTTGTGTTAGTGGCTGTACCAAGTGCTGTGGGTTCAACCATTAAGCCTCATGAAAAACCATGAAAAAGACTAACAGAATTGCTGTTCTTATGGAGCTTATGGTCTGCTTGGTGTGGCAGATAGTAAATATGTGGACAGACAAGGTAATAATCGATGGTGATATGTGCAGTGAAGGGAGTGAACAAGGTGTGACAGCATATCCGGCGGGAAGCCGGTTCCCATAGAGTGTTGTGGGGAGGTCTCTTTGAGGAAAGGATGTTTGGGTTCAGATCTCGATGATATGAGTGAACCTGTCAGAGAAAGAGCTTGGGAAGAACATTCGAGGCAGAGGAGATAGGAAAGGCTTGAGGTGAGAAACAGTCCTTGAGGCCAGGGTGGCTACAGCATGGTAAGCAAGGAAAATAGGGGTATGAAAGGAAGTTGGACAGGTAGGTGGGAGGTGGATCATCCAGGACCTTGTAGATCTGTGAGAAATTTAGTATTTATTTTAAGAACACTGGAAAGCCACTGGAAGCTTTTAAATAGGGGAATGCCAGAAGATCATGGAAGATCTTTAGATCTTAAAAGGTCTCTCTTAGAGTTGTATGGTGAGTAGTTTGGAGAGGGACAAGATGAGGGTCAGACCAGGGAAGAGACTGGTTACAGGGTGAAAGATGATGGTGGCTTAAATTAGGGACACAATAGGGGTAAAGAGAAGAGGATGAATTTGAAATATATTTTAGAGATAGAACCAAATGCTTTATGGATTTTGGGTTTGAGGGTTTGAGAAAGAAAAGAATAACTTTTAAAATTCTTATGTTAAGGGCACCTGGGTGGCTTAATCAATTAAATGAGGCTTTGGCTCAGGTCCTGATATCGAGCCCCATGTTGGGCTCCCTGTTCCATGGGGAGCCTGTTTGTCCATCTCCCTCTGCCTGCTCCTCACCCTGCTTGTTCATTCTCTCTCTGCCAAATAAATAAAGAAAACCTTAAAAAAATTCCTATGTTAAATATCATTACTGAAGAATCTTAAATGGGTAAGGTATATAGAATACTAAGGTACGAAGTACAGTGAACACCCATGTAGTTGCTACGACTTTAAGAAAAAAACCATTCTCATTACCTTTGAAATTCCCTTGGTGCTTTTTCCTAGAACCCTTCCCTTCATGCTCTCCTCTGAGCTTCTGTCCTGTCTAATTTAGTGTTTATCATTCTCTTGGTTTTCATGATAGTCTTATAAGTTTGTATATCTAAACAGTATACCGTTAGTTGTACATGTTTCTCAGCTTCCGGTAAAGGAATCAGACTGTACATATGCTGTAATTTCCCCTCAATGTTATGTTCCAAAGAGTCACCGCAGGAGTCGTATGTGATTATAGTTTATTTGTTTTCATCACTGTTTAGCGTTTCATTCCATTTCATTCATTGCTGTGAAATGTCTAAATATAGCACAGTGTACGTCTGTAGTCAACCACCAATGGACATTTGCATTGTCTTTATTTTCTTGCTATTATTGACAGCTCCACTATTGTTCACAGCTCTGCTGTTAACATTTTTACACGTGTCAAGACTGTATACCTAGAAATGGATTCATTCACTGGGACATGTCATATGCACATCTTTCCTTTACTAAATCATGCCACACCGTTCCCAGGGTAGTTGTACCAGTTTACGCTCCCATCAGCATTGTGTGAAAGTATCATTTGCTCTTCATCCTGATCAATAGTTTATGTTCTAAGACCTTGAACTTTTGAAATGATATCTGACATTGCTTTTGACTTTTTTTGCTTATCTACCTACTGTTCAGGGCAAGAATCTTTTCACTGATGTGTTGGTAATTTGGGTATCTTCTTCTGATTTGCCTTTCAAGCCCTTTGTCCATTTTTTCCTAGGTTTGTTTTGTTTTGGGGTTTTTTTTTGGTCTTTTTTCTATTGATTTATAGTCTTTTGTCCAATTTAATCCTTTGTCAGAAATATGTATTTTAAGTGTTTTCTCCTTGTTCAGCTCATATTCTCACTCTTGTTATGTTGCCTTTTAATGAATAAGCTCAATTTGAATGTCATATTTGTCAGTCTCTTCCTTTATGGCTTACATATTTTATGTTCAAGAAATTTCTCTCTGCCCTAAATCATAAAGAACATTTTTCTAAATGGTCTTCCAGATGCTTAGAGTCTTGCCTTTTGCATTTGTCTTTAAACTACCCGGCAGTGATTTTTGTGTAGATCAGGCAGTACAAGTTCAATTTAATTTTTTTTTAAAGTTCTGATAACTGATGATCTCAGTATTGTTTATTGAGAAGTTCATTCCCTGAGGTCCACCTCTGATCTGTAGTGGCCGCTTGGTATCTGTATTAGTTATCTTAAGGAAATAGCTTTTAGCTTTGGTTCTCTTTTTGTATGTTTGTTTTCACTTAAATTATTTCCTGCTTTTGTAAATTTATCTGGTTTTGATTCTCTTTACTATATGTTTGTCTTCTCTTTCATTAATTTCTGTTTTGTGTTTATTCTTTCCTCTTGACTATTTTTCAGAGATTAATCTGTTCCTCTAACTTCCTAAATTCTGAGTTCATTAATATCCTTTTTTTTTCTAAAATAAACTATGAAGTCTATAAATTTCCTTTGTAAGTACCAATTTAGCTGTGTTCCACAAGCATTTGTTGCTTCTTTCTTTATTTTAAAAATTTACATAATCATTTCTTTTTTGGTCCTTTAGTTATTTAGAAGTGTCTTTCTAAATTTTTTGTTATTTTTTGGTACTGTTTTCTAACTTAATTGTGTTGGATGAAGAGTAAAACCTATTTAATGTCAGTCAATAATGGATTTTTTCGGTTTGAGCAATTGGGTGCCATCTACTGAGGTAGAAGAATCTGGAGGTGGGAGGAAAATCTAGAACACTGGAGAGATAAAGTGTGTAATGCTTACAAGAATCCTTTTAGAGTCAAAGTGGTGGTTGGACTGGACGTGTGTATTAATTTTCAGAGATGTGGACATATTTAATATTCTTGAATGCATTTCTCTAAATAAGAATAATTTTTTATAGTTGCTGAGGACCCTGCAAAATCGCTTACAGAGATATCTCCAGACTTTGGACACGCTTCACCACCACTGCAGCCTCCTTCTATGAACTCATTATCCACCGAGAACAGATTTCACTCTTTACCATTCAGTCTGACAAAGATGCCCAATACCAATGGAAGTATTGGCCACAGTCCACTGTCACTGTCAGTTCAGTCCGTGATGGGAGAGCTAAACAATGCACCTGTCCAGGAGAGTCCACCCTTGGCCATGACTTCTGGGAACTCCCATGGTCTGGAAGTGGGCTCTCTGGCTGAAGTTAAAGAGAATCCTCCTTTCTATGGGGTAATCCGTTGGATTGGTCAGCCGCCAGGACTCAATGAAGTGCTAGCTGGACTGGAACTGGTAATTTAATTTGACTTAAAAATTGCAGTTCTTCTCTGTCTGGAGTTTTGTGTAGTTTTCTCCCTATTATGCTTTTTTGTCAAAATGTTTTGTCCAAAAAGGCATCACGAGAGAAAAATTTTATTACCATGTCACCCGACTTCTTTGCCACCTGTGAAGCATCCGACCCACTTGTTACTGATGTTAGTTGATCTACGTTCAAGTAATGAAAACAGATTTTTAGACTAATGTATTTAGGCTCATTACACTGAACAGAATACAGTAAGGAAAGCAAGTCTGTTATCCGCTTTCCTTTTCTTCCTCAGTTTCCCTCCCCCAGTCAGTTCTTATATATCATCGGTTTTAAGATTAATTGCCATTTTTAGAGATTTTTTTGAGATCTTTATAGAGGGAAAGATTTTCCCTTTGGAGATTAGGAAAGAGTTTGGCCTTTCATGATCTGGAAGGAATAATTTGGGTAAATTTAACTTTGATTTATAAAATATATTTCTTAAGAAATTTGTTTGCATGCTAGTGAATACTACTTTTGGGAAGGGGAAAGTGGTTAAAATAAATCTCCTCTGCTCCTTAGTTTCAGTACTTGTGGAAACGGTTAGTCAGTTAACGAGGGGGAGGTTTAAGCACACATTCTGGAAGGAAATACATTGAGGACTTCACACTGGATTAAGGAATTCGTTTCTGAAATGATGAGCTCTGGGCCGAAGCACTGGTTAGTTGATCCCTTTTTCCTGATGGAGTTCTCAGGACAGGCGTGATGGGGGAATTCTGCGAAAGGCTGAGCCAGAAACACATCTTAGCAGCCTTTCTTCCTTGTATGCTCTGCTGTAAGGTGCAGAATAACACATACTGAAGCATTTGTTTTTCAGGAAGATGAATGTGCGGGCTGTACGGATGGAACCTTCAGGGGCACTCGGTACTTCACCTGTGCCCTGAAGAAGGCGCTGTTTGTTAAATTAAAGAGCTGCAGGCCCGACTCTAGGTTCGCGTCTCTGCAGCCAGTCTCCAATCAGATCGAGCGCTGTAACTCTCTAGGTATTCCAATGCCTTTCCTTTACCTACCAGTCTGGGGTGACCCTGCTTCTGATCTCAGGCCATTTGGCTGTAGGGGGTAGTGACAGCGTTTAAATATATTTCTTGCCCATGTTCATCAGGCATGTAAATTAGTAAAAATTTGCTACTTGGTGTGTAAGAAGGTTACAGTTGTCCCAAGAGGGGAATTTTGAAAAGAAAATATCAGGAATAAAATGAGATTTGGAAGGTGAAAAATAGTGGGACTTATTTTCTTCCTCCTTTGTCGCCAGCATTTTGAAAAATGTTTTTAAAATATTTTATTATTATTATTATTTTTTTAAAGATTTTATTTATTTATTTGACAGAGAGAGATCACAAGTAGGCAGAGAGGCAGGCAGAGAGAAAGAGAGGGGGGTGGGGAGGGAAGCAGGCTACCTGCTGAGCAGAGAGCCCGATGGGGGACTCGATCCCAGGACCATGAGATCATGACCTGAGCCGAAGGCAGCGGCTTAACCCACTGAGCCACCCAGGCGCCCCAGTACTGTGAAATTTTTTTGTTTTCTTTTTCGACTTGAGGATGTAATATCTCAGACAAATTATAAAATATTTGGGGAACAAAATATTTTACTTGGCAGATACTTTTTATACAGTACTTAATATTTTAAAGTGTTTTTTTAAATGGTGGAGGAAGTGAGGTTGAAATGGAAATAGCATTTTTGCAAGCCAAGCTGAAGAACAATGAACCCAAACCTACCTTTTACTTAGTTTTAAGTCATGCAACAAATTTTGCCTCTGAATACAAAAATGTATTTTACGAAGAAGAGCTATATGGGAGTACCTATTGGAAGAGTTAAAAGGGTACTTTCCATTTTCATTTTTATGTTTGCAGCATTTGGAGGCTACTTGAGTGAAGTAGTGGAAGAAAATACCCCACCCAAAATGGAAAAAGAAGGTTTAGAGATAATGATTGGAAAGAAGAAGGGTATCCAGGGTCATTACAATTCTTGTTACTTAGACTCAACCTTATTCTGGTAAGTTTCAAATGAATGCAATAGGGGTATTGTTCCGTGGGTGCTGAGACGCATGTGCAAGCCACGTGCTTGTTGCATGTGCGTGGAAGAAACTGCTACGTGCCTTTGAGTAAAGAAACCGGGTGACAGGGGAAGAGGAAAGAAAGGGAGATTGACACTTCGTAATACCCTTTGGAAACTATGGAACATGCTCTTGTGCTTGTATCCAAAAAACTACTATGAAAGTAATGCCGTGAGTGAGGAGGTGGGGGGGGGGGGCGCGGGGGACAGATATCCCGACGGTGTCCCGGAAATCATGTGACTGAAGAGGATTAAGAGAATTTATTTTAAAGAACTATTTTCATTAGCACAGTTGCCCTTATATATGTAGTTTATTCCAAAGTTGAGCGATTTAACGTGGCAGGAGGTTTTCTACTGAGATTGAACCAAGTATGGGGCCAGCTGAGTGTAACTGACCAGCTCCATACAGCCGCCTTGTAAGAGTTAGAAAGTCAATGGGGTGTTAACATTTTTAAAGTGGGGAGAAGAATTAACGTGGTGGGCCATTCTTTTTGGCAGAATACATTACATCTCTGAGGTGTGTGGACAAAAACAAGCCCAACAGAATTGATACAAGACTTTTTAGATTGCCTGAGAAAAATTTGTATTAGCCGAATTTCCTTTTTCTTTGATCTCAGCAAATCACTGCTGTTAGTCATTCAAGTGATTTTTGGCACAAGTGATTTTGGCATTTAAAAGAAACTTCTTTCTCTGCAGAGGGCTGTGTGGGGAGAGAAGTACAATATCTGGAGTGGGTTATATATTGCGTATGTGTATGCCTTGGGAAGTAGTTTCAAACTTCCTCCTCTGTTATCTTGGATTCAGATGCATAGGACCCTTTTCAAAACCTTTTGCAAAAAAGTTATCTTAATATACTTGAGGCATATTTTTGCCCTTTAACTGTCAATCTATAGTTTTTTTTCTCAGTATTGGTATTTTTAACTTAGAAGGATCTCTAGGTCCTGATGATTAAATGATGGGAACCTTAATGGTGTCTTTGGTTCCTGTATTAATGGAAAGCACTAATTTGTGCATTCCTTGCTCTCCACACTTGGAGTGTTTCTCTTCACATTCTTTTTAGTCTCTGTTTCCCAGAAAATATGGCTTTAGTATCTGTTTAGTATCTTTTTAGTATTCTGTTTAGTATCTGTAATATGTATATGGCATGAGGAAAAATATTCCTTTTATTTTACAGCTTGTTTGCTTTTAGTTCTGTTCTGGACACTGTGTTACTTAGACCTAAAGAAAAGAATGATGTAGAATATTATAGTGAAACTCAGGAGCTACTGAGGACAGAAATTGTTAACCCTCTGAGAATGTAAGTAGAAGATCTATAGTTATTTTGCCTTTAGATGGTGTCCCATTTGCTGTTTTTTTGGTATAGTAATTAATTTATACCTGCTTTCATTTTTAAGGAATGGGTGCAGATTTGTTCTCTTGATGAAGTATGATGATTGACCCTTTGCTGCCTTTACTTTTTAACATTTACTGCGTTTACTTATTTAATTTCTTAAATCTGGTTAAGGTGTGGCACATAGTGTATGCCATAAAGTGGCAAAACCATTTTGGTAGAGAATCATTTTAGTAATTGCAATAGGTTTAGAAAAGCTGATATAAAGTATGTGGTACTCTTATCTTCTGTTATAGCTGATTCTAGCAGTTACCTTAACAGTGATTGTGCTCTTTGGTCCAACTGGCCTAGTCTGGCTTCTTAATTTTATCTGGAAAAAAAAAAAGGAGCAAAGAAAAATTTTAATTTGCAGAGTAGCTAGTATTTAGTACTCTTGTATTAGCAAAAGATGTGATGTATTTTACTAACACATTTCTTAGTTACAGGAATATATTTAGGCCTCCCTGCACATCCCATAAAATTGTGTTTGGTTATTTCTTAGTTTATGAATTATAAATATGTCTTTCTTTAGTCACAGGAAGCAATTTGTGATGGTACAAGCCCAAGTGACGAGACATCTAGTAAAGACACTTCGTAAATGGTAGTAGTGACGTGTGATAATGTCACATTATAAAATTTAAACTATGAAGTGTTAGGGCCCTAGACTATAAAGGAAATCTGTTCACTTGGGAATATAGGGAACAAACTATCTAATTTAAAGTCCATATTAATTTAAATCTTGGGACCCTTTTCTTATTTAACAATTAACATTTAAAAATAGTTTGACCTAAGATTTTGAGACAAAATACAGAAGATTGAATAATAAAGGGCATCCAGAATGGCGTGTTGTATAACATGGCTAAGAAAATAAATTATTAGCAAATTAATCTCCCTCCTTATATCTTTTCTTTACATTCTGTAATGATGAAAATGACTCTTGTTTTCACCCTTTAAGATGATTATGAGTCTTGATTTCGGCACCAGTTATTTTATGAGGCAAATTTTTAAGTTTACTGTCCATTTCATCTCCCAAGTAATTGATAATGGAACAAGACAGATCAAATCCAAAACTCTACACCATTTCCTTCTTTCCTTCCCAAACATCTTAAGTCCATTAACAGACATTATTTGGATGCTGTCATCCAGCCAGTTAAGAATCATGCTTAACCAGACTCTGTCACCCTGTCCACAGCAAGGACCTTGTCAGGTGCCTTGTTGTGATCAAGATTCCCTGTGTGTGCAGCGTTCCTCTCTCTAGTGTAGCTGACTGGTTTCATTTGGTACTGAAGCCTCTGCTTTCTCTTTTCAAGCTCCTCAAAGGCAGCCCGTTTTATCACCTTAATCATTTTTGTATTCCCAATGGCTCACAGGTTAGATTACTGTGTGAAGTGGTGGATAGGGTACATTGGTTACAGAGAGTTAGCAAGTGAATGAATTGTCAATATACAAAATGGATCTTCGATCAGCTAGTTTTGACTTGCTCTTGTTAAACTTGTGCTGGCCTCTCAGCTTTCTTCCAAAGGCATTTTTAGCATTAGAATTTTGTCAGGGATCCCCGTGGAGTGTACTGAACGTGTCCTGTATTCAGATAAAGATGAGAGGCCGTGTCATGCACATAATGACCTCCTTGACTGCACATTTTCAGTTTTCAGTTTCTTATCAAGGCCCTTTACCATTCCCATTGGCAGCTTTTTCAGTGTCTGGTATTAAAAGGACTGGCCCTCAAAGTTTGTTTTTTTTTAAGTAAATGCTTTAATTTCTTTAAGCAAATAGAATCAGAAGACCAGTCATCGTAATTTAAAAATGCTTTTTCTTAGATTAATATATGACAGCTGCTAGTCAGGCATGGTAATGTCTGGGGTTATTCTGGTGCTAGATTTTTAATTTACAGACCTCAAGAAGCAGCCTATAACTGTGATTTTGAGAATAATTGTCTAGCCTAAGAGTTTATCTATGATATATTGAAATTATATAAGAACTGTGTGATTATCAAAATAGGTTATACTAATTTAATATATATATATACCAGTATTAATTAATTGTTTCTTACTAACATAGATACGGATATGTGTGTGCAACAAAGATTATGAAACTGAGGAAAATACTTGAAAAAGTTGAGGCTGCATCAGGATTTACCTCCGAAGAAAAAGGTGGCTTTTAATTTATAGGATATGCAATAAAAGTAACTTGAAAGCATATACTAAATTATTGGCAGAAATGTGTGTCTATGTGGTTTTGGGGATTTTATTTTATTTTAAACTAAAAATTCCTTTCTGTGTGATGTACAATTTTTTTAAAGTTCTTTTTTAAAGTTTTTACTTAAGTTCCAGTTAGTGTAATATTAGTTTCTGTGTAATGGACAGTTTTGCCCCCTTTTTGTAAATGCTTTATCTCTTCTAAAAGTGAGCGATCTATGGGAAAATGACCGCCTTCGAGAAGCTGTCTAGTTGTAGTACATTGAATTCATAAATAGTTTTTGTCTTTCCTTCCAGCAATGGTATTCGTCATTGTTTCCCTTTAGGGGTGAAGTGTTGCGTAGGGTTCATCCCCATTTTTCCAGTTACTTTCCTTGTTATAAAGGGTGTTAATGCAGCAAACTAAAATTGGGTTTATGGTCAGAGACCATGTTTTAATCTATTCTTCGCTAATGGATTTACTCAGAGATTCAGCTCCTGACTGTGAACATGTTAGCTGCCTATTATAACCAGCTATGATGTTTCGAGACTTGGTAGTCATTCAAGTAACAGGAAAAAACAAGATTATATTTCCAGTTTTATTCTACTTAACCCCGAGAAGAAATTAAAATTATTTCCTTATACCTGAATTATTATACCTTTTCATACACAGTAAAGTTTTTAATAACAAAATTGGATTGTCCTGCTTTGTCATCACTATTAAATATCCTTTATAGTTTTCATTAGGGAGGAAAACTTGAGATATGCTTTTAATTGAAAAAGTATCAATTATGAAAGTGAATTTAGAATCAGAATATAACTATTATAAATAAAAATGGAATGATTTAGGGGCGCCTGGGTGGCTCAGTGGGTTAAAGCCTCTGCCTTTCGCTCAGGTCATGATCCCAGGGTCCTGGGATTGAGCCCCACATCGGGCTCTCTGCTTGGCAGGGAGCCTGCTTCCTCCTCTCTCTCTGCCTGCCTCTCTCCCTACTTGTGATCTCTACCTGTCAAATAAATAAATAAAATCTTAAAAAAAAAAAAAAGGAATGATTTAAAAATTTTGTCTGTGACTTATTTTTTTATTTTCTCCTAGATCCTGAAGAATTCTTGAATATCCTGTTTCATCATATTTTAAGGGTAGAGCCATTGTTAAAAATAAGGTAACTTTTAAATTGTTACAGAAATATTGGAAAATAGGCAATCTTCATTTTCTCTGCCATCATTCCATAGAAATGGTTTCTTTAGTGATTACATAATGTTGTATTTGTTTAGGAATTTTAATATGCTAGGTTCCTACAGTGCAAATTAATTTAACTATTTAATTATGTAATTAATTAATTTAATTATTGTCCTCCCCATAGTATCATACTTAACTGGAAGAGTGAATCCAGTGTAAATTTGTGCTTTTAAATTTAACCCTGATAATTAATATTATTACAAGTCATTTTCTTACAAAATTGTACATATTTTTGTAATTTAATTAATGAAAGATTCTAAGGGAAATTAAGATTCTAAGAGAATCTTATTCTAGGAGTGCCTGTGTGGCTCAGTCAGTTGAACATCCAGTTCTTGATTTCAGCTCAGGGAATGATCTCAGGGTTCTGGGATGGAGCCCGGGTGTCTGGCTCTGCACTCAGTGGGGAAGTGGGGAGTCTGCCTGAGATTATCGCCATCTGTCCCCCCCACCCCCCCACCCCTGCTCAGCTTACTCTCTCTCTCTCTCTCTAAAGTGGATAGATTAATCTTAAAAAAAAAAAAAAGGAGAGAGAGAGAATCTTATTCTAGCCTAGTCAAATACCATGAGAATGCTGTTTTAGATGATCTGTCCCTCAGAGAATTAGTTTAGCCTCGTATTAGCTCTCTTGTTCCCAGTTTTGTAACTTAGCCTTTTTTGCCTCCTCCATCTTGAATGAAAGTCTCTAATCTAATGTCCTGAAGTTGTTAGCGAGATAGTCTAAATGGATGAATTTTCCAAATGGCTTAACGTTCCCAGTCTAAATGCTGGACCGTTTTATACTTTAGCTTGGGTTCCTCTGTTGAAAATCTTGCTGATTTACTCTTTACTTCCTAAGAGCTGGTCACAGACAAATACTCTTACACGTCTTTGTGTTGGAAGTGATATTGTTTGATGCCAGTGGATAGGAGGAAGGGAAAGGAGGATAGTGCCACAATTACAGTTTGGTATTGTTTGGAAGTTTTAATTAATGAAAGAAGACATAATGCATAAATGTCAAGAATATGTATCTATTCTCTATCCAAAGATGGTAATAGCTATGTGTACATTTAGAAATCCTAGAGAATTGTTCAGAAACTACTGGAATTAACATAAGAATTTGTAATTTGACTGTGTAGACAATAATCATGGGAAAATCAATAGCATTTCTGTATATCTTCTAGCAAATATGAAAAAGGGATGCTTTCATACTTCATGGAAGTTTAAAATGCCAAGAAATCAATTTTATTGAGATGTGTTTTTTAAAAGACTTGCCCAGAGCTCAAAGGTGATTTGATTAATTAGTGAGAAAGATTGTGTTCCAGGTAGGAATAGTAAATTACTTAGAGATGTTAATTTTTTACAGAGTGATTTGTACCTAAACAGAATCTTAACTTTTTTTTTTGAACTCAATAAAGTGATTTTAGAGTTCTTTACAGGATGAAATGGGTGAAAACACTGAAGTTTGAAAGTTTTTTTAAAAAAGAGTTCTATTATAAGCTATAAGGCAAAGCAATAGACATTAAACAGTGTGATACTATATAAAAGTAGACCAATAGACCTGAATAGGAAGCTCAAAAATAGAATCTCAGTATAAGTCAGCTTTCAGACACAAATGAGGAAAGAAAGCTGTGTTTAATATATGATGTGGGAAAGGGGAGGCGAACCATAAGAGACTATGGACTCTGAAAAACAACCTGAGGGTTTTGAAGGGTCAGGGGTGGAAGGTTGGGGGAACAGGTGGTGGGTAATAGGGAGGGCACGTTTTGCATGGAGCACTGGGTGTTGTGCAAAAACAATGAATACTGTTACGCTGAAAAAAATAAATAAAATGGAAAAAAATATATGATGTGGGAAATGTCACAGGCTATTTGGGAGAAAAAAGTCATTTTTGTTTTCCTCTGGAAGACTTAAATTTCAGATGATGAAAACAATTGTCTCCCCCCCCCCCCCCCCCCCCCGCCGCACTGTAGTCCAACACCCTTTGAGAATGTCATAGACTCTCAGTAATAACAAGGATGAAAACAGCTGCAAATCTCAGGGGGTGAGGAGGGCTGGATACGTGTAGGAGTGCGTCTCAGTGCTTGACGGGTTTGGAGAGGGTCCTGGGAAGTTCTGCCACCCCTTGGAGGGGTCACTGCTCCCCTCCCCTTTCAGCAGCCTCTTTATTATAGGGAGGCACTCGTTTAAAGATTATAAGAAGATGTAAAAAGATACATTAGCTTTTCTTTCCCAAGTGTCATTCTTTACCTGCACAAGCTTGCTTTCTGAGGGAGAGTCTGCTGATGTAACAGCTAGGAAGAGGAGTACGGTAAACTCCGAAATAGTGGAATAGTCTGAGAGACTGTGCAGAAGTCTTACAGGACTGACAAGATGAAGGATGTAGCCACCTGGGAGGATAAATGCGGATTTGATAACAAATGAAATCAAACGAAAATAGAATTCCCAGCAATAGAGTTTAAAAGTGTCTATGTCTGTATATATGCTTTCTGGCCGGGAAGGGGTGTGTTACTGGATGCAGTATGTACAGCTGAAGAGAGAATTGCTCATTTGGAAGGTAGATCTGAGGAAAGTACCTGGAATGTAGCCCCAAGGGAAAGAAGTTGGAAAACAAGAGAGGGTAAGAGATGTGGACGACAGATTCTAAATGCAGTTCTAGGAGACACTAGAGAGAATGGGGAAGAAGCAATATTTTGATAGATGATAGCTGAAAAATTTCCAGAATTTTTGGCAGACTTAAGTTCCAAGAAGAAAGGTACACAGGATTCCTGAGCAGGAAGAACCAGGACTAAATCACCTAACTCAGACACTTACTGCAGATAGTACTTTAGAAAGACAAAGCTGCATTTAGAACAAAGAATAGTCCCTAGAAACAATGAAGAATTAAGGTCAGAAATGTAAGTTAATTAAGCCTTCATATTCAAAACCAGTAACAGTAGTACTGTACCAGTAGTACTGGTAATGATGACTCCTGTGGGGTATTAAAGAGAAGGTGAAACTGAAGTCATAGCTACTGGTAAGAGGATAGTGCACGGAGGCAAAGAAAGAAAAATTGCAAGAAAAAGAATGAAATAAAATCAGCAACAGGAAGCAAAGTTGTAGGCAGTGTTACTGAGTGCCTCTCATTGTAGAACATGGTCTGCGTGTTCTATTCCACAGTGCTAGATGGTGCAGAGTCGGTAACGAATTTTAGTGGCTACCATGAAGGTCTGTGTTACAAAGGTAGACAGACCAATTATTGTACAGTTCCATGAATGTGTTTATCTCCTCCATAGATAATATGTTTTCTTTTAAGGTCAATGCAGCTTTTGTACCCTTTTGCTTTTAGATTTTCCTAGTGGAAAATGGCAATCTAAATTGTACAGTTTTGTACCATCCAGTACAAATTACAACCAGCTTCGTTGTAATTCTTGTGTATGACTTACTAATTACTCCAGGGTTTTAGCCTTCTAAAAATGGTGGTAATGAGATTTAGGTGCTTGGTTTTTTTTCTCCCCCACATCCCAACCAGGCTCCTAATCTGTCTGCCTCAGTATCGCAAAGCTGTTGGTCATCTTCTCATTTCTGGCTCCCTTCTCTCGATGTCTGCCTCCTGGGTTCCCGTCAGCCACAACTACTCTTCCCCCTCACCATTATTATTTCTAATTGTTGCAGCTTCTGACCTCTACCACTTTATGCTTTCTTAGTTTCCTGTCCTATTTTTTTCCTTTTACTTGCATTTTTTTTATTTTATGCTTCTGGCTTTTACAGAAAAATGCTGGTCTTTTACAGTCATCAACAACCAAGTAAAACATTGATCTAGCATAACCTTCAGGTTTTTTGGTTATCATTTGTTTTTATTTGTTGTGGGTTTTCATGAATCTCCTGGTTTTGTTAACAAGCAAGTTTTGTTTATTCCAGGAGATAAGTTGCTTTGGAAAGCTGAGGGCTTCTGAAGGTTGGTCTCTGAACAACTGTTCCATTATGAACACTGTGTTAATAAATTTCTATAAAAATCTTGAAATCTAGCTGTAAATAGGTTGATTGTATACCCAGAAACTCTGCTGAAAAGGTAAATAGTAAAGATTATCAGTCCTTTTGGTAGAGTTAGTTTTTTAAAGATTAATGACAATCTGTAGTAAAGTATTTAGTTAGTTAATTTAAGATTTTATTTATTTAAAGAGGAGAGCGAGCACATGTGTGAGCAGGGGAAGGGGCAGGTAGAGGGAGAGAGATCTCAAGCAGACTCCATGCTGAGTGCTGATCCCAACCTGGGGCTTGATCTCTCAACCCTGAGACCATGACCCGGAGTCGAAATCAAGAGTTGGACTCCTGGGGCGCCTGGGTGGCTCAGTGGTTTGGGCCGCTGCCTTTGGCTCGGGTCGTGGTCTCAGGGTCCTGGGATCGAGTCCCGCATCGGGCTCTCGGCTCGGCGGGGAGCCTGCTTCCCTCTCTCTCTCTCTGCCTGCCTCTCTGCCTACTTGTGATCTCTCTCTGTCAAATAAATAAATAAAATCTTTAAAAAAAAAAAAAAAAGAGTTGGACTCCCAACAGACCGAGCCACCCCAGGCGCCCCTGGGCCTTAAAAAAAAAATTTTTTTTTTTTAAATTTTAAAATATTTAAAAGGACAATATGAATAAATTGGTAACACTGTGACGAGCATGTAGTCGGAGCTTACTTGGTACTTGTTGAGTAAATGAGTGATGGTCTAAAGAGACAGCATGCTTTCCTGGAAAGAATAGTCAGTGGTTGATAGGACACCGGGTTTCTACACCTAGCTCCGCTTTAAGTTGCTGGGAAGCAATGACTATTTTTAATAGACCTCAGGGCCTTCATTTTAGACGTGAAACATTGGGTCTGTCCCATTCAGAGATACAAGAATTTCTTTTCCTCTTTCAAGCACTGAATGCTTTTTAGATTTTAAACAGTTCTTCAATAGTTTAATGGGTTGTTGATTAAAAATACTTTTAAAATTTGGACAGTTAAGTTGAACCAAGCAATTTTAGCTTCTGGTTATTATTGTTCAGACAGTGCTTCTCGCTGCAAATGTTATTCCTTTATTTTTCTGCTGACCACTAAGGGGACTTTTGGATATGAAAACTAAGATAAGAACTCATTTTTACGGTTTTATGCAATTTACGTGTAATTAATTACTCTGCATTATTGTCTTTCACCTGTTGTTTGCATGACCTGGTGACACCATCCATGTCATAGGGTTTTCTGTCCTCAAATACTGCTGGGACAGCTTCGTGTTCCAACTGAAGCATTTTGTAGAGAAATCATATGTTTCTTTCTGCATGTTTTTAGATCAGCAGGTCAAAAAGTACAAGATTGTTACTTCTATCAAATTTTTATGGAAAAAAATGAGAAAGTTGGAGTTCCAACAATTCAGCAGTTATTAGAATGGTCTTTTATCAACAGTAACCTGAAATTTGCAGAGGTTAGTGATACTATATTTTATGGAACAGTCCTTAGTAATCTTGAAACTACTACTAGATTTAATAACTGTTAATTTTTTCCCCCTGAGAACACAGTAACTGTTAACAAAACACAAATTAAAAAAAAAAAAGTTCAGCATTTCACTTGTAGAAAATGCCTTAGAATTAAGATTGGACTTTCTGGATTTTTGGTGCCAAAGAAAATATAAAGTTAATTTGTAACTTGAAAACTTTTAAGTAGTTTTTGAGGGAAAAGAAGAATTGTGCTTTTTTTTTAAACTGTCATTTTACCCAGTTTAACGTTTTACCTAAGCATAGTAGCCAAACATCAAAAAAGAATGTTTACTTTTCCTTCAACAAGAGACAAAATAAATTCACTTATATTGGTTTGTTAGTGAACAATTGATAGAAATTATTTTTCTTTTATTGTTTTCTGTGTCTTCATGATCTTAGTGGTACATGCTTGTGGTTTATTTTTATTGAATTTATTTCTGAAAGAATGTTCTGGTAAAGCTTTTAACGGCTACAGTTATTTGTTGAAATAGAAGAAATGGTGTCCTTGGGTGACCACAGTTTCTTTATTATACTTGCCAAAACAATTTTTCTAAAATGTTTATTTTAAATCTAAACCCACAGTGGAGTGTTACTCTAGAAGGTCATCATATTGTTAGAGCCCCAGGGTTGTTGACCTGCTCGACCTCTGGGTGTCCATGGAATGGATCCTGGACCACTTGAGAACTTGTGGCTTAGTGGTGCTCTGGCCATGACATTCACGCTCGGATCCCATGTACAGGCTGTCCGTGTTACGGCAGAACCACTACTTGGCATGAAGACCAGGACTGCTTCAGTTTCATAGGGAAATTTTTTTCCAGCACTTCGATTCTAAAAATACGTTTATCTTGTTTTTAGGCACCATCATGTCTGATTATTCAGATGCCTCGATTTGGAAAAGATTTTAAACTGTTTAAAAAAATTTTTCCTTCTCTGGAGTTAAATATAACAGATTTACTTGAGGACAGTAAGTATAAGATTTTTTAGTTTGTTTTGTTTACTTTTCACAAATAGGCCAGTCTCATTAATTATGAGTCAGAGTCTAACAGGATGCAGTTCTTCTAAAAGGCAATTCAGTATCTGAAGAGCCTAGAAATACTAAGCTAGTACTTCCAGTTCTAGGTGTTCCAAGAAACTAGAGATGCAAGTCAATATTCTATATGTGAATGTATTTATTGTCACATGATGAAATTAGGAACAAGCTATTTGAGAAGAGTAATTAAATGAATTATGGTGTATCTATGCAATGAAACCACTGCTGTTAAACTTCATGTTTGTGAAGACCAGACTGCATGGAGGTAGTTATGACATAATATTAAGTGAAAAGGGAGGTCGGTCCTTTCTATAAGAGGACACCCCCCCCCCACGCACATGCACACACACACACAGGGTTACATAAATCTGCAGATATAAAATTACTGGAGAAAATTCACAATGTTGTGACAATGGTTATCTCTTGCTAACTGAAATTGTAGATGCTTACAGTTTTCTTCTTTATGTTTTTTTGATTCTTTGAATTTTCATCAGTAGACCTTTCATAATTGTGTGAAAACATTCTAGAATACACTGTTTTTAAAAAACTGTCACTTGTCACTGTTTTTAAACAATTGAGCACCTGGGTAGCTCATTTGGTTAAGTGTCTGCCTTCAGCGCAGGTCATGATCCCAGGGTCCTGGGACTGAGCCCTAAGCCCCGAATCAGGCTCCCTGCTCAGTGGGAAACTTGCTTCTCCTTTTCCCTGCCTCTGTCCCTGCTCTCTCTCGGTTGCACTCTCTCAAATAAATCTTAAAAAAAACAAAAAACCAACTGTCACTTGATCATAGAAAATGTCTTTTAAAGATATCCCGAGTCCATGGAAATACAACATAACATTTATGGGGACAGACAGGGGTGGACTCGTCGAGTCTAAGTCCTCAATGAAGCTTACCTTTTCCTTTTAATTTTTTTAATGGAAGAATGCATGTTTAGAGGCCCCATAATCTCTCTCCCACCCCTGCCATTTCAGCCCCCAGGCAGTGCCGGATATGCGGGGGGCTCGCCATGTATGAGTGTAGAGAGTGTTACGACGACCCTGACATCTCCGCCGGAAACATCAAGCAGTTCTGTAAAACCTGCAACACTCAAGTAAGTTTGACGCCCCTGAGTGGGGGTCCTCTCCTTAAATAGGAAGTTACTGGTAGTTGGAAACCTTTCAGGTTTTGGAGAGTTTGCAAAACCATGATTAACCTGAATTCATAATCAAGAGGTGTGGCTCATGTGTCTTCTGATTCCCCGGGGGCTGTTGAGAAGTACTTGGTTGCCATTTATAGGATTGAGTTCAGTTAGAGGAGTGGGGCCCATCTGCTGCAGACACTGAGTCTGGCTCACCAGTGACATTCTCTTCCTGGTCCATCTCAGGTCCACCTTCACCCCAAGAGACTAAACCACAAATATAACCCGGTGTCACTTCCCAAAGATTTACCTGACTGGGACTGGAGGCACGGCTGCATCCCCTGCCAGAAGATGGAATTGTTTGCCGTTCTCTGCATAGAGACGAGCCACTATGTCGCCTTTGTGAAGTATGGGAAGGACGACTCGGCCTGGCTCTTCTTTGACAGCATGGCGGACCGGGATGGTATTTTATTTTATTTTTATTTCTTTACTTTTTAAGATTTTACTTACTTATTTGAGAGATAAAAGAAGAGAGAGAAAGGGAGAGCACCAGCGAGGGGAGGGGCAGGGGGAAAGGGCGAAGCAGGCTGCCCGCTGAGCAGGGAACCTGACCCAGGGCTCGATCCCAGGACCTGTGACCATGACCTGAGCTGAAGGCAGATCCTTAACCGACTGAGCCACCCAGGTGCCCCCAGGATGGTATTGTAAGAACTTCTCTTCTACATGTGGCACCGTTTTGGTTTGTAGTGGGGTAGAGTTCATAGAGCATAGTCTGTTCTGAGTAATAGAATAGTGTCTGTGGAAAGCCTCTCAGGAGTATGTTGGTGCCGGAGTCTTTCTATCTTGAAATGCATATGCGGCCCTGTCACTGAATTAAGGAATAATCGCATTGTGACATTTGACACACTGTGGTTTTTATTAAAGGAAGAATCCTAAACTTCTTATTTTAGTGCTGAGAGGTTTTCCTTTCAGCTTCGTCTCCTTTTACTCTCGGGCTCCTCTCCTTGCCCGTACCCGCCATAGTCGCCGTGTTGTCTTCTAAACGACGAAGCAAAGGATAGAAATTAATTTCTTCTTTGGAAGAATAAGCCTATTCTGCGTGTAATGTTTCTTCCCGAAACGGGGAGCGTGCTGCCTCTTCTGGGCCGTGTTCGAGGACGCTTTGGCACAATTTAACAAGCACCTAACGAGCGCGTGTGCAGGAACAGGGGCTCTCACGTAGCTGGAAAGCATCCGGGGGTTGGACGTTTGGAAAAGCCTTTGAGAGGCCGGGCCGGGAGAGCCTTTCTGGGAGCCCCTAAAACCACCCCAGCGTCCTCCTTCAGTCTGACGATGTGTGAAACAAAGCCTTGTGAGCCTGGCACAAATACATATTTAAAATTTAGGGAAGTGAAATATCATTCATTTTGCTAGATGTGCTCTAAACCTGATGATCTCATGGTGGAGCGTCGGGTCCTGTCTGGGAAGGGACACAGGACATGAGGGTTGGTTGTGTGATTACGTATATGGAACGCTATTCCCTCACTCAGGATATGCTTCCTTTGACTAATTTTATTCCATTGGCCCCAGAATCCTTTTAGAAACCAAGAAGTGAGAACACTAAGACTTAAAAGGACCCTTGAACTTCTAGGAATCAGAAGTAAAATACGGTCCTTCAGATCTTGGAAGGCAGCCTCCGCTAAATTTAGAGTTGTAAAATCACTTTGGTAGGTCAGGGCGGCCAAGGGGCTTAGAACTCGCCTGCCCTAAATAGACTTCTTCCTCTTTTCCTCAGGCGGCCAGAACGGCTTCAACATTCCTCAAGTCACCCCGTGCCCAGAAGTGGGGGAGTACCTGAAAATGTCTCCCGAGGACCTGCACTCCCTGGACTCCAGAAGGATCCAAGGCTGCGCACGAAGACTTCTCTGTGACGCATACATGTGCATGTACCAGAGCCCGACCATGAGTCTGTACAAGTAATGGGGCATCTGGGCAGGGGCGGCGGCCGGAGGCGCGGTGGTCCGCTCTCATTTGCCCCGAGCTGGCGGTTTTGTTCCGCGTCCATTGCCGGCAATGGATGTCTTTGTGGTGGTGATCCTGCCGAAAAGGAGTCCTGTGTTTAAAAAAACCCATTGCTTTTGTGTTACTGAAGTATTTAATAAGAAGCATTTTGCACTCTAGAAAGTATGTTTGTGTTGGTTTTTTAAGAAGTCTAAATGAAGTTATTAACACCTGAAGCTTTAAGTTAAGTGCATCGATCATACGATATTTTTGGAAGCATAAAATTTTAATTGTGACAGTTTAAAACCTCTTTTAGTCCATTAAAGATGTAAATAAATGTGTCTTCTTTATGGACCAAGGATATGAAATCATTTTTCCTTTTAGCTATTGGTTGCCTTGAGGAAGAAATATGTTGGCTTTATTAAGAGTCTGCTTTCAAACCAGTTATGATAATTGTGCCGAGTTTGACTTGTTAATTCTCTCTTATATAGTGCTGAGTCCCGCATGCACGCATCCCGCTGAGCTCCTGTGTCTCTGCCATAGTGGCCAGAAAAGTACTTCCATCCCTTTAATGGTGGTGTTTTCTATTTGTTCTGGTTTTGAGGCATCTCAATGATTTTTGTCATAAAACGTCTATTTTTGATGTAATTTCCCTGGGGGATTTGAATATACAGCACCTGAAGCTCTTCCTTCACACCAATAACTGTCAGCTGAGAAGTTTGGTGGTGGTTGTCGTTGGTGTTTGGTTGTTGTTGTTAAGGCTCTCTAACTATTTTATGGAACAGGGCACAATGAATTTTATGAAGGGTCGGGGTGATAAATAGATTTCTACGCAAATATGTTGCTCATCAGAAAATAAATTTGAATCTGGAAAACTCATGAAAATCTCCCTGAAGAGATGTATTGGCTTTCTAAACCTCTTCTGTTGTGAGGAGGACTGTCCAGAAGGTAAGCGAGGTCGGCCAGTCTGCTCACTGAATCTGGCTTGAATTTGGCGGGAAGTCATGGCAGTTACGGGTCCGATTCGTTACTGAAATGTTTGCAGCAGCTTCGTCGTCCTCCTGGTGAAATACGTAGAATATGGATGTGTTCTTAGCTCATGTCCACAGCACGTGTCTAGAGCACAAGTGGATGTTGTAGATTAGAACTGCAGATTGTAAACGTCTGTGCCATGGAACGTGCTGTGGTCTGTGTTTTCTCTGAGTGTCCTTTTGTGGTAATGTTGTCCTTCTGGAAAGATTCCCTAACCACGCAGAAAGAAGAGTTGTCATGTGTATATAGCATATGACTTCATAAAACATTTAATGTCAAGTGAAAGCAGAAAGAGTCTTTATAAGCCCTGTAGTTAGTTTCTTTTAAGTCATGTTTACCTTTGGTCCTGTCATTCCATTTTGCTAATACTTATTAGCTTTATAAATTGTAGCAAGGTACAAAAACCCTTTCTTTCATCTTGTAATTTTTTCATTTTTGAAATGAAAAAGCACATAAATTTTGCATGAGGTTTTGCTGAATGCTTGAGTGGGGCTGGCAGGTGGGTACTGGGTCAGAGGTTGGGGGTGTGGAACCCAGGCCAGTGTGGCTGGCGCCGCTCCTGTCCTCCTTGGGAAACAAGGGCGGGACCTGGGGAGCACGATATCTGAGGTCTTCTCCAGCTCTGACCTTCTGCAAGATCGATCACCCCTTAGTAAGGCGGTGTTGAGTGAATAAATGGATGAATGAGCTTATCAATGTGATTTTTAAAAAATTATCTGGAAGAATGACCAGGAATCTCTTTCTAGGTAAGAATGGATTTAACAGTTAAAAATGAGAAAGTTCCTTTTCTTTGAAACAAAATACACATTCAAGAAGGTCTGTCCTGCCCGGCCTCTTGTGGCAGAAGGCTTGAAGAAGACTCATCTGGATGCGTGCACGGGGTTTCCCCCAGGATGTGGAGGCTCCTACCTGGGGGAGGGGCCACATCCATTGATTATTTCTAAGGAGATCTCCTTCAAGTGGAACCTTATGTCCTTTCACTGTTACCTGGGGGAGGGAGTGCTCAGTAAGGGGAAGCTGGGGCCAGCCGTGGTGTTCTCTGTGGAGGGGTGAGGCTCTTCCCTTGGCCCTGGATGGTCCTTCTGGGTGGTCCCTCCTCGTCCCTGTCTCGGCAGAGCCCATGTGGCAAATGGGCACCCTCAGGACTGGCACCTGTATGGCACCGGTGGCTCATGTACCTGGTGATTTATTTAATTTTTAGCCTTAAATTTCCTTTAATATTTTCCTGTTGGCTTCTAAAATGTTTTGGTTATCCCTTTTTCCAAATCCTATCTAAAATCTAGATGGCAATAGAGTAGAATTATTTATAACATGGTTTATGCTTCATAGCTACAAATAGAAAATGTAACAAGTCCTGTTCGCCCACCTCCCAACTAAATTCACACTTGTAAGTGTGTGTGTATGTGTGTGTGTGTGTGTGTGCGCGCGCGTGTGCGTGCGCAGGCTTAAGGGGAAGAGAGGGAGATGGGGGGGGGACCCTGTTGTGAGGTAGAGGCTAAGTGTGTTTGTCCCTCACAAGCAGCTTTATAAAGGAGTTACAGTTTGACTCCATCCCTGAAAGAATGTTTTGTAAGACTGAGAAAACGCATGGAAAGCCAAGAGAAACAGTAACAGAAGTCAGTGACATATCGTTGTTAGAATTGCTAAGGATGACCTCCTTAGAATAGTTTAGGATTTTTGTAATTCACATTTGCCAAAGCATCATAGGTGAATGGCTTCTTTCTGTCCCTCGGATTCATGTATTTTTTCACCTAACCCATAATTCAGTAGCAAGAGAAAGGCATAGTAATGAATTTTATGCAACTAGTATCGTCCTGCCGAGTCCTGTTGTTTGAACTTGGCGTCTTAAGTTCAGGCTTTACTCCCCTGAGCCAGCTAGATAAGCTGCACCCGCTCGGCCAGTCGGAGACAGGTGAGCCAGGAACACAGCATTAGGCCTTAGCTAAGCAGCTGCCCGCCAGTGAGTACTTACTGGGCGTTTATTACTGAGAACTGTGCCAGAAGGGATCGGAGACAGCGTCCCTGCCTTCGAACGGCTTAGCGCCTACTTCTGACCACAAGGTTCCTACTCCTGGTTGCTTCAGTGTAAGGACACCAGGTCTGGGACTCAGTAACAGAAAAAGAAGTGATCCGGATCCACCCCTTTCTCTGGCTCTTGCTCTGTTAGCCTTAGATGACTGCTTCCCTACTTTGGACCTTCGTGTCCTCTGTATAACAAGGGGGTTGGACTATCACATTTTATGGAAAGAAATACAAACCTCTGGGTCCCAGGCCACACCCGCTGGATCAGACTCTTCAGGAGTGGCGTCTAGGGGGGCTGTGAGTAAAAGGCTCCACCAGTGATCCCGATGACCAGCCAGATTTGAAAACTACTGAGCTAAAAGATCTCAAAAATACCTTTTATGTGGCTGTGTGGTTGTGTAATGTTATGGCATTCATTATTTTACATAAATGTGGGTAATTAGATGTTTATCACATTGTTTATCTGTGTTTACGAATGAATTTATATAAGAAATACATTTGAGTATATATATACCTCAACCTACTGTTTCCTAGAGGTGTTAGCAGTCGTTGGAACACACACACATCTTAAGGGGATATTTGATATTATTTACCTGGACGTTTGTCTTCCATTTTATTTCTTTAGGGGAAACTGAGGCTCTCTGTGGGTACCAAAGAAATGGAAAAACAAAACTCTTGTGCAAAATTAAAACATTATTTCGTACTATCTGTGATTTGATGAAAATTTTAATGTCACATGAGATTTTTTTCTCTGGGGTAAAAGTCTTCTTATCATGAAGCAAAATGTCCGTGTTAAAGTAGGTGGAGTATAATGTTTCAAATTAAAAATAAGATCTCCTTCCCTGGGAGTTAGTGATGTTAACAGCACACCCACGGTTCCCCGTCAATGAAAATAATACTTGAATCCCCCAAGGCATGCTGGGGGCGTGGAGGAGGAGAGCGTATTCAAATGGAAACCAGCGTGCCCACGGGAGAGTGGAGGCTGGAGGACGACGGAAGGTAACCCCCTCCAAGCCCATGTGGTGCATGGGGCCCCACGAGAAGGCAAGGCCGGGTCTCTGTGTGCCTCCTGAGGTCCTTGTCACTTGTCAGAGACTAGGCTTATCTAGGGCGAGGCTTCCTGCAGGGGATTTCCCTTGCACTTGTCTGTGTTCCTCCCAAAAGTCTCACTGGAGAGAAAAGAGAAGAAAGGATGCTTCATCTTACTGTACATCCTGGGGCAGTGGCAGAGTCTCTCTTGAGTCAGGGAGCAGTGCTGAACAGTGGCCAGCAAACGTGGCCGAAGGCAGGGGAAGGAAATGCAGGGAAGGAGCGATTCCTTCTTCCTGTTGCTGGTCAACGCCGGCGTTTGCAGGTGTTCACTCCAGAGCCCGACTTGATTTTCTGACCCTCAGGCTGGACCATGTTCATTTGCTCACATGTCAGAGTCTCTCATTTGCTCACAGAGGCTGGGGGAACGGTTGGGGGGGCAGAGGCCCAGTTACGGGGATGAGTGCTCCTCCCAGGGACCACACGCCTCCCCTCTCTCTTGCAGTCCTAAACACTGTCCATTCCTGTTTTGTGCTTTTTTCTGGAGAGATTATGTTGGAGACTCCACATGGTTTTGTTTAGTGAAATGGCCTATAGTACTGTCGAATTTTAACTCCAGAGAGTCCAATGTCCTGTCACAAACATTCACTTTTTTTTTCAATCCCATTTGAACCTTCCCGAGGAAGTTGTGATTATTCATAAATTTTGGTGTAAAGGAGCACATTTTGTACTGCATTTCGCATATCTGGTGTCTTGTTCAGCATTTTTTTTTTTTTTTGGTCTAAAGAACATGCTGTATTTATGAAGATATTCTTTAAAAAATAACACCCCATAAAATATCCCTTTACTATCAGATTGCTCTGATTTAGCCTTAATTTTGTTAAATTTTTTAGAGATGAATGAAGTGCTGCTGTGGAAAGAAATGTACTATATATTATTTCTGTATCATTAAAATTAAATTTTTATGGTTCCTTTTCCTCGATTTCTTTGGGGATGGGTTTCGGGTTACGGGAAACTGGCATTGGGTGTAACCTCTTATGTTGTTGCCGGTGCTAGGCAGGTGCCCCCTTTGGGGGGAGAAGCTGTACCTGGAAGCACAGCCTCTGCCCTCATTATGACTGTTCTAGAAAACCTCACAGACTTTTCCTGCTCTGGGCCATGTGCCAGTGAGTTGCCTTCTGGCATCACGGTTCCTAGTAGCCTCTTGAAATAACTGGGCATTTCCGAGCTCTGGCCCTGATGAGGGCTGAGTTCTGCCAGTCTCTAAACCACTCCAACTAGCAGTTGCCCTCCTGAGCCTCGTCGTCTCTAAGCATGGGCACAAAGCTGTCAACTAGAATAGTGTGTCCGGGTTCCCCACGGCTGCCAAGGAGGCCATTCAACACTCTGCTGTCCTCTCTGACCCAGAGAAATGATCACAGGATGCGACGCGGGCTGACGCTCTCATCTTCTAAGAGATCAAGGCTTCCTCAAGAATTCCTTGGAGTTCATTCAGGTCCCTTGTTGCCAAGGTAGGGAAGCCAGAATGGTCTAAGTGATACTGATAATAATAGTATGTTCAAGAACCTTCTTGTTTCAAAAGCCTCTGGCAGGACAAACACATCGGTGATGCAGAAACAGTGCCATTTTAGCATCCTTTGGTCAGACTCCAGGGTTTGTGCGCTGTGTCCTAGGTGCCATTCTTAGGGGGTCTGGGTAGGTTAGTGTGGCAGTGAGGGTGTAGGCTCACGTGCCCACCTGTGGGGAGGGACCACCCAGTGAAAATGAGTCCCAGTCAGAGGAGAGCGGAGCGGCTTGGCAGAGAAAGCACTAGCCCATTCTAAGCCTCCCTTCCTGGGGCCAGGCTGGGTGCTGTTCTCACTCTTCTGGGGAGGTAGGTCGTCCCCCATGATAGTCTGCAGCTCTCAATCCCACCTGTACGCCAAAGTCGAGCACAGAGACTTCATACCTAGAATGCCGGTCCCTGGCCAAGCGGTTGGGATCTGCAGGCAGGGCCCATGAGGCACTGGGTATTTTTCAAAGCTCTTTACATCTGTCCCTCTTGCAGCAAGATTGAGAGCCACTTATCGGGAGGACTGGGGTTTTTTGAGAGATATAATCTACTTGTCATTCCCTGGTGGAGCTCTCTGCTCCGAAAAAAAGAGGATTGTGAACTTGGCCAAGCTCCCAAGGGGACGTAGAAAATCCCTTCTGGGGCTCCTGGCCTTGGCTCTGGAGAAAGAGCCTTGGAACTGTATGTTGGATGTGTTCTAGAGGCAGGAGAAAGCCCTTGGAAGAGGATCAATTTCACTGCTTCTGAGGAGGGCTTGAACAGAGGTGCCCTCAGGGGCATGATGATGGTGCTCGTCTCTCCATTCAGGGACTATTCCAGATGGTGTGTAAACTTAGATGGCATAAACAAGAACCGCCCCCCGCCCCCAGCTGAGTCGGTAAGAAGTAAAGGAGTCCTCAGGAAGAGTCTTGGGTTGGGGGGGTCAGCCGGTGTGCTGCACTGCAGACAATCACCTCTGGGCGCGTTGCCAGCTTTGGAAGACTTCTGCAGTGCGAATTGTCACGGGAGGGCCAAGTAGTCCCTGACGGCTAAGCTGGGAGTTAGGTGAGTGAAGACTGATTTGGGCAGCATGGACAGAGAGGAACCCATCCAGCAGAGATCTTCATCCCAGATGCAAATTGTACCCGCTGCATGGACTCTTGAACTTCATGCATCAAACCATTCCCTGACTTTTAAATACTTTTTCCAAAGTAGCTTGTGGTCACCAACTTGGCCTGGGCTGCCTTCTTGAGCCCCTTTCCCCCACTCCTCCCCACTTTGTGAGGTGTTGAATGGGACCGTGGAGGTCTAAGCTTGTGGGTGCCAATCAGTGGCAGGCACGGTCTCACCAGCCTGTGCGGTAAATGAGGTCAGGTCTTGGACCGTGATCCGTGGCGTCCTCGCCACCCCTTCTGAATAGCTAAAGGGAGGCAAAGCTGCTCCCTGGAGTGGGGCAAGCTGGGGTTACCATCTTGCCATCTACATTCTATGTATTCTTTTTTTTTTTTTTGGGTTTTTTTTAATATTTATTTTTATTTGTTTATTTACAGCATAACAGTGTTCATTGTTTTGGCATCACACCCAGTGCTCCATGCAGTACGTGCCCTCCCTATTACCCACCACCTGGTTCCTCAACCTCCCACCCCCCCCACCCCCCTGCCGCCCCTTCATAACCCTCTGGTTGTTTTTCAGAGTCCATAGTCTCTCATGGTTCATCTCCCCTTCCAGTTTCCCTCAACTCCCTCTCCTCTCCATCTCCCCATGTCCTCCATGTTATTTGTTATTCTCCACAAATAAGTGAGACCATATGATACTTGACTCTCTCTGCTTGACTTATTTCGCTCAGCATAATTTCTTCCAGTCCCGTCCATGTTGCTACAAAAGTTGGGTATTCATCCTTTCTGATGGAGGCATAATACTCCATTGTGTATATGTACCACATCTTCCTTATCCATTCATCCGTTGAAGGGCATCTTGGTTCTTTCCACAGTTTGGCGACCGTAGCCATTGCTGCAATAAACATTGGGGTACAAATGGCCCTTCTTTTCACTACATCTGTATCTTTGGGGTAAATACCCAGCAGTGCAATTGCAGGGTCATAGGGAAGCTCTATTTTTAATTTCTTCAGGAATCTCCACACTGTTCTCCAAAGTGGCTGCACTAACTTGCATTCCCACCAACAGTGTAAGAGGGTTCCCCTTTCTCCACATCCTCTCCAACACATGTTGTTTCCTGTCTTGCTAATTTTGGCCATTCTAACTGGTGTTAGGTGGTATCTCAATGTTGTTTTAATTTGAATCTCCCTGATGGCTAGTGATAATGAACATTTTTTCATGTGTCTGATAGCCATTTGTATGTCTTCATTAGAGAAGTGTCTGTTCATATCTTCTGCCCATTTTTTGATATGATTATCTGTTTTGTGTGTGTTGAGTTTGAGAAGTTCTTTATAGATCCTGGATATCAACCTTTTGTCTGTACTGTCATTTGCAAATATCTTCTCCCATTCCGTGGGTTGCCTCTTTGTTTTGTTGACTGTTTCCTTTGCTGTGCAGAAGCTTTTGATCTTGATGAAGTCCCAAAAGTTCATTTTTGCTTTTGTTTCCTTGGCCTTTGGAGACATATCTTGAAAGAAGTTGCTGTGGCTGATATCGAAGAGGTTACTGCCTATGTTCTCCTCTAGGATTCTGATAGATTCCTGTCTCACGTTGAGGTCTTTTATCCATTTCGAGTTTATCTTTGTGTACGGTGTAAGAGAATGGTCGAGTTTCATTCTTCTACATATCGCTGTCCAGTTTTCCCAGAACCATTTATTGAAGAGACTGTCTTTTTTCCATTGAATATTTTTTCCTGTTTTGTCGAAGATTATTTGACCATAGAGTTGAGGGTCCACATCTGGGCTCTCCACTCTGTTCCACTGGTCTATGTGTCTGTTTTTATGCCAGTACCACGCTGTCTTGGTGATCACAGCTTTGTAGTAAAGCTTGAAATCGGGTAACGTGATGCCGCCAGTTTTGTTTTTGTTTTACAACATTTCCTTAGCAATTCGGGGTCTCTTCTGGCTCCATACAAATTTTAGGATTATTTGCTCCAGCTCTTTGAATAATATCGGTGGAATTTTGATCGGAATGGCATTAAAAGTATAGATTGCTCTAGGCAGTATAGACATTTTAACAATGTTTATTCTTCCAATCCAAGAGCATGAAACAGTCTTCCATCTTTTTGTGTCTTCTTCAATTTCTTTCATGAGTGTTCTGTAGTTCCTCGAGTACAGGTCCTTTACTTCTTTGGTTAGGTTTATGCCCAGGTATCTTATGGTTCTTGGTGTTATAGTAAATGGAATCGATTCTCTAATTTCCCTTTCTGTATTTTATTGTTGGTGTATAAGAAAGCCACTGATTTCTGTACATTGACTTTGTATCCTGCCACGTTACTGAATTGCTGTATGAGTTCTAGTAGTTTGGGGGTGGAGTCTTTGGGGTTTTCCATATAAAGAATCATGTCATCTGCGAAGAGAGAGAGTTTGACTTCTTCCTTGCCAATTTGGATACATTTTATTTCTCTTTGTTGTCTGATTGCCGTTGCTAGAACTTCTAATACTATGTTGAACAAGAGTGGTGAGAGTGGGCATCCTTGTCGTGTTCCTGATCTCAACGGGAAGGCTGCAAGCTTTTTCCCATTGAAGATGATATTTGCTGTGGGTCTTTCATAGATAGATTTTATGAAGTTCAGGAATGTTCCCTCTATCCCTATACTTTGAAGTGTTTTCATCAGGAACAGATGCTGGATTTTGTCAAATGCTTTTTCTGCATCAATTGAGAGGACCATGTGGTTCTTCTCTCTTCTCTTATTGATTTGTTCTATCACACTGATTGGTTTGCGAATGTTGAACCAACCTTGCAACCCAGGGATGAATCCCACCTGGTCATGGTGGATAATCTTTTTAATGTGCTGCTGGATCCTGTTTGCTAGGATCTTGTTGAGAATCTTTGCATCCATATTCCTCAGTGATATTGGTCTGAAATTCTCCTTTTTGGTAGGGTCTTTGCCTGGTTTGGGGATCAGGGTAATGCTGGCTTCATAAAAAGAGTCTGGAAGTTTTCCTTCTGCTTCAATTTTTTGGAACAGCTTCAGGAGAATTGGTGTTATTTCTTCTTTGAAAGTTTGGTACATTCTATGTATTCTAAACAAGTGTGTGTTTTACTCTTTCGGGTCATCTCTGCAAACTTGAGACTATTTTGTTAAGCTGTACTTCCAAACCGTGCCCCTGTAGGCCGTCCCTTGTGGGTGACCAGCGCAGATGGAAAGCTAAAGTGCAGTCTAGGGTTTCTGCTCAGAGGTCAAGTCCTCCCAGAGGCCTTCTTCACAGCCTGCATCAGCCGGTGGTGTGTTGGTAAATGTTTAACAACCAGCTCCCCAGGGAGAGAAAAAGCCCTGATCTGTAGCCTTCGCTGATTTTGCGGTGTAAATCCTCTCACTGTGGCGGGTGGCTAGCTCCCAGCGTGCCGTCTGCAGGTGGATTTGGAAAGAGATGCAAGTAGGATTGCACGTGCATATATAGCGTTTCCACTGACCGGATAGAGAGCTAAGTACCTGAGCATAGATCAGGGCGGCAGCCACAGCCCTTAGAACAAACCCAGCTCTCCGCCTGCTTCTGGAAACGTTTTATTGGAACATAGCCCTGTCCATTCCAATTACACATCTATGGATGCTTTTTCCCAGTGGTTACCACGGAAACTGTGTGCCCCGCTCAGCCTAAAATATTTACCGTCCTGTCGTTTACAGAAAAAGTTTCCTCACCCCTAGCATAGATAATTGTAAAATGTAAGATAATTCAGAAGCGGTGAGTTTTAAACAGAACTTATTTAATGAAATTTAATGATAACTTTTGAATATAACTTATTAGCTTATGTAACTGAACTTGGAGAATAGATGTGTTTAAGAACTGGCTCTCAAACTTCCTGAAAATGTAGCAGTCAGCTTCTGTGAGCCGGCTCCGGGTTACCAGTGGTCATCGAAGGCGCAGATGTGCTCACCGTGTGGCCCTAACACTGTTCATTCTCTCCACGGCACCTCTGGTTTACTCTGGTCATGAGGGCACTGGACCTGATGGTTTATTGTGGTCTCTCTGCACCAGAAGCAGGGACTTTTTCTAGGTCCCTCAGTTCCCTTTCCTTAGCACCCTGAGCACAGCCCTGCACACGGCAGGTGCTCAAACATTTCCACAGGGAAAGAAGGAAATTTTAGCCTTGAATTCGCGGAAGCCAGTCCATTCACTGTGAAGACATGGCCCGAATTAGATCACCAGCCCTATGTCTTTTGAGATCATACAAGAGGTCCCCGCCTCTGGTTCCCCATGTGGTTTCCGCTGAGACATAACATGATCATACGATTTCCCTCCTAAGTGTTTACGGATTTGAGATGAACCCATGCATATACAGTGCTTATCACAGCCTCGTACTCAGCAACTCCTCAGTAAATGGTGGCCGACCAGCCGCCGAAAGCAGTCATGGTAGTATAATCATGAACTTGAGAGACAGGCTGCCAGTCTAATCAACACGTCTCTCTCCACCTCGCTTCTCCCTCCGTGATCTGGTTTTCAGGTCATACTCTCAAATCTTCAGATTGCTTTTCCAGATTTAGAGTTTCTTATGCAAACCTGTCCTCTTGGCGCAGCACTGCCATCTTGTGGTCATATTGGGTTCTGGCAATGTCCCGGGTCTTAATCCCCACTCTGCCAGCTGCCGGGTCCCAGGTTTGGGAAGCAGCAGGTGATTGTTGAAAGCAAATGTGGCAATGAGTCAGGGGTTACATACCAGGTTACTAATTACATTCAGGAGGGTTTAGGCTTCGTCTGTGTCATTTGAGGATAGCTGGCTCATTTGGGACATTTCTGCTTGGGCCTGTCCTCTCCCCCTCTCTCAGTCTTTGCTCTCTCTCAGTCTACCTTGAGCTTTCAGGTGGATTTCTGCTTATTTCAGATGAGTTAGTGCCATCTACTGGGCGAAGGCCGCAAGGTCGGTTGTGAGATCTTTCAGGGATCTGCAGAAGAATGAATTTACAAACCCGTGGTTTTATGGGAAGAACATAGGCAGATAAAAGGATCCTGATGTCAGGCCCCTTAATTGTCGCACATTTCTCTCCTCACTAGGAACATTCTTCTATGAAGGAAGGAGGCTCGGGGAAGGACTGTAAGCCTAGTGACTACTGTACTGGGGTTAGTACGCCTACAGTTGTCAGGGTCTCTGTGTGAAAACCGGTCACACTCTCAACAGTGTTTCCGAAAGGGTGGTCTGCGGACCACCTTGCATCCAGGTCAACCAGGGCCTTAAGAAGGCAGGCTCAGAGTCCACCCCCCTGCCCCTAAACCGTGTAGAATTATACTCTCAGAGCAGGGCTCTGGGATCTGCATTTTGAGTACCACCACCCCCCCTTCCCCTGCCCTAAAAGAAAAGTCTTTTC
Organism: Meles meles; assembly: GCF_922984935.1. NCBI lineage: Eukaryota > Metazoa > Chordata > Mammalia > Carnivora > Mustelidae > Meles > Meles meles. Next base: position 32,227,467 of record NC_060084.1, on the reverse strand, counting down.
TACCTTTGTAGAAAAGACTGTTTTCTTTCAGCAAAATCTGGAAAGAATTTGCACTTGGATTTAGGCTTTAGTAACCTGCTTTGTGTGCTAGTGAGAACACACATCTTTTAGCAAAGCCATGGCTCCCACCTCCACTCGTTCTGTGTGGTGGATTGTTAACAGCCCAAAGTGCCTGGGCCGGTGCCTGGCACGTCACAGGTGCCCCTCCTGACACTGCTGCCCTGGCCAGCCATGTCCCCCCCTCCCATGCTCCCCATCCTCTCTCATTCCTGCTCTGCAGGTGGGGGAGGCCCGGCCACACACCTGTGTGCAGGTTTAACACCAGGCTGTGTTGGAAAGATTCTAGAACTGGTGGTCACCATCTTTCTGGATGGCTTCTCTCTGAACCTCAGTTTCTCCAGTAATACAGGGGGATTGGACTCTAGTCTCTACTGTCCTTTCCAGCTTGGACATTTTGGGGTTCTCCTGCTTTATAAGCCCCCCTCAATGTTGCACTCATGATGGCATTTGGCTCTGGCTTCTGTATGGACGCCTCCTCAGACTACTGACTAATCTCTTGTTTCGTTCTCCCTCAGCCCCCAATCCTAAACAGTTATACGCAGATCGTGAATGACATGGGCATTCAAGACAAGCAAGCTTATTTTATTTTAAAGTGTTAATGTTTTGCATGCCCTCTACAGAGCAATTCTAGTGCTAGGACATTTTTTCTAAGGACGTGAGGCTCGCAGGAATGGCTGAGAGTAGCTCTTAGAATCTGGGCAACATGGTTTGTAATTGACAAACTTAAGAGGTGCAGGACCTTGATGAATTCATGGTGTGGCTGGATTATGCATGTGGCACCCTGCGGCCATCCAAGATTCTTCTGGAACACCATCTTTTTTAATGACACGAGCACAGGTCTACGATGTATTAGTTGCAAAAAAAAAAAACAGGTCATAAAACCTTACCTAACACATCTGACTTGCCTTATAGAAAGACTTCTGTGAATGTCCTGAAAAGTTTGCGAGGAGGGACCCCACTTATGTTTTCAAGCTTCCCCCGTGTCAGAAGGACCCCAGTTGAGACCCGCGGCTGACTGAGTGACAGGACGTGTAGGGAGGGTGGCTGGGCAGGGGCCGTTCATCAGACGGACATACTGGCTGGGGGGAAGTTTGGGAACTGTGAGTCAGATACTGTGAGGATGTTGGGACTTTGGGGTAGGCATTGGGGAGGTCATTTAGCGTGAGGAAGACCCCCGTGCACTGCCACCTGTTTTGCAAGCAGATGACTCCCCCCCGTCCGCCCGCTCCTGGCAGCCCTGGGAGGAAGGCCACTGGGAGTGCATGGGGACTGGGAAGACCAGAGGGCTTTTCCAACCTCAGGGAGGGAGTGGATGGCAGCTGGCACCCGAGGGTAAAGCCGCCAAGACCTCACCACGTTAGAGGCGTGGCAGGAGGGCACACTGGGGGTACTGCCCATGGCTGGATCCAAACAGAAGCTGTTTGTCCTAGACCCTCGAGGCTGAGTGAGGGGGTCTGGGTGGGGCAGCATAAACCTCCAGGATCCGCCTGGGGAGACTGAGGCAGCTGAGTGATTGTCTGATGTACAGGGGTGAGGGAAGAGAACTCACCGCGCTCTGTGCATTTTGGTGTGATGCAGACTCAGGTGATGGCCCTCGGGCTTCCTCTGCTCCCCTCTCTCCTGGGTGTTCCATCCTCTCTCTCTGGCCACCTGAAAACACCCTCAGTGCCTTCCCCTCACCCTCCTAGTGGCCAGAACACAGAGAGAGCTTCATTTTATAGGTGGAGAAACTGAGGCCCACCGGCTCTGCTGGGATGCTCCCCGGGGGGCTGCATGGGCTCTGGGAGCCTGAGCCAGCCTCTCCCAGGGCTCTCCATGGGGGCCGCGAGCACAGAAGCTGCTGCCTGCCTCGTGGAGAATGGAGAGGGGAGAAGGAGGGCAGCCCCCCCATTCCCAGTGATGCTGCCCCTTCCCAGCCTCGTGTGTTCAGGGTTTGGGACGGGGGCCCTCCTGACAGAGGTGGCGAGGCGGGAGCGGCAGCATGAATGGAAGGAGTGGGCAGGACGGTGTGCCTTTGACGCCCGGAGCAGGGGAGCAGGAAGGAAGTTTGGGGTCAACTGCATTCCTGTGGGTGGCCTAGGGGCCTGGGGTGGGGATGAAGGCATGGGGGGCATTGGGGTGGGGGCTGGGGAGCAGGAGGAGCCACACATTTCCTGATGGGAAAAAGCCTCGGCTCTACCCTAATCGAGGCGCGTCTGTGCCCTGCGCCTTGGTGTCCCTGCTTGGTGAGCCTCAGGCCCTGCGTTCCTGTGTGTACTCTCGTGCTTGCAAGAACCTCCTCCCAGTTCCCAGATGAGGACCAGGCAGAGCCAATGGGACTTGAACTCGGGGCTGCCTGGTTCCGGAGGCCTGGCATTGGCTCTAAAATGGGGGTAGTGTCGGAAGTGTGGGGGAGTCCCAAGACTGGTCCGTCGGCTCCCACCTGCTCCAGCTCCATGCCTGCCGGTCTCTGCTCCAGCCAGCTGCCCCTCCGACGGGAGCCGTGCCTGCCAGGTGAGGGCCCGATCAGAGGCTCTGTGGGTGTGTCCTGCTGCTTGGAACCATCCTCTGGGACCAGCGCCCCTGCATGGCAGGGCTGGGCTGAGGTGGTATTTGGGGATCCCCAGGCCACCTGCTGCAGGCAGGGCTCTGTGTGGCAGCTGAGAGCAGAAGCCCGGGTCCCCAGACTTGTGCCAGGCTTGGGGAACTCTCTGCTGTCCCCCCACCTCCCCACCCTCTGGGCGCTCCTTCTGCGCCAGGCCTGGGTTTAGAAAAAAGGGGGAAACACACACACACACACACACACACACACACACACACACCCATTGAGCTGGAGGTGACTGACAAAGTAACCAAACTTTAACCCAAAGAGAAAGTTTGTCAAAACTCATCTGTTTCCTTAAAATACTGTATGTAAACAACAGCTCTGCAAAATTGGGGATCCCCAATTTTGGGGATCCATGATCTGGCTCCTTCATATCAACTTCAGGGACCCTCCCAGCTCCCCCCAGTTCCTCCCCCGACCCTAGTGGCAACCACTATTTTGACTTCGGTCGCCCTGGCATTTTAGCAGGTTTGGGACATCATGTGAAGGGAGACGGAGCTCCGGGACACTTTGTGTATGTCTGTGATTTCCACCCGCTCTACTTCTTGGCTACGGAGGGCCCTGTTAGATAAATACACCATAATTGGTTTATCAGCTCTTCTGAGGATGGACATTCGGGCTGTTTCCAGGCTGGGGCCATTATGACTATGTGGCCAGGAACCTTCCTGAGCATGTTCTTTGAGGCTGCTCATGCCAGCCCAGCTGTGAATGCCTTGTAGTAGATGTGGGGTCAGTGGAGACAGGTGCGTGTTGAACTAGCGGACTGTGCCACACCGTTTCTCAAGGTGGCTTTCCAATGTGCACCCTCTACCCTTTCCTTATTTTTCCGCAGTCTACGTTACAGTGATGAAACAAGGAGGCCATCAGACCAGGGGATGTCTCCAAGCCCTGGTGGCCTCGCTGAGCCAGCTAAAGCCCAAGCCAGAGACCGTGTGCTGGACTTAGAGGACATGAGACCCAAAACCCGCCAGTCACAAATAGCCAGGGAGGCTCCCCCAAACCAGGCAACCGTCCGAGTGAAGCCCTAGCCAATCCCAGCGGGTCCCCCCCTTTGCCTCTGCACTGTCTCTGCAGAAACCTTCCTCCTGGGCTGGAGCACCCCTAACCACCTTCGTTCTGGTGCTGCCTGATCCGGATGGCTGGGCCCTCCAATAAACCCTTCAAAGAAAAATATTTTTTTACGTGCTTCAGTTTACCCCGACCACCAATTTTGCAGAGCTGTTGTTTACATACAGTATTTTAAGGAAACAGATGAGTTTTGACAAACTTTCTCTTTGGGTTAAAGTTTGGTTACTTTGTTCAGTCACCTCCAGCTCAGTGTGTGTGTGTATGTGTGTGTGTGTGTGTGTGTGTTTCCCCCTTTTTTCTAAACCCAGGCCTGGCGCAGAAGGAGAAAACTCTCCAGAAGTTCAAACTGGCAAGCTGGCCTTGTCTTCAATACCATTAGCCTCAGGGCCTGGCTCTTCTGCGCTGTTGAGATTGGGTCCGATCCTTTGTTTTAAAGTTGGGAGCCTACCGTCTACACCACGGGGCCTCCCAGTGCTTCGGGGCATCTAGTTCATGCAGTGAGTTAGAGACAGAGCTGGATTGGAACCCAGAAGAGCCCGAAGGCTTTGGGCTTCTGGGCGGATCTGGTCCTGGATGCAAGCTGGGTTTCCCTAAGTGGCAGGGGCTGGGATGGCCCTAGTGCTGACCTTCCCCGGGATCCTGGGGCTGTCAGGATTCCCCAGCCTGGCAAGGGGCCTCAGCTGCTCCCTCTGCGGCCAGGCCGTCTGTCTTTAGCTCCTGGTTGGATCACATCGTCTGTCACCCATCACCCATAGCTCTCGTGCCCTCAGCAACAAGGCCTTCCAGCTGCAGACCAGCTTCCCCCTCCCTCTCCCCCCATACCCACCTGCCTGCTTCCTGCCTCAGGTTAACACAGGCGGGAAGAACTCCAGACTTCTCCTGCAAAGATGCTGTTCTCACTTTCCTGAGTGCAGAGGAAGGCCCTGCGGCCCGCTGTTATCCCCTAGGCGATCACACCCCCCAGACACCCCCTAAGACAGCCCCAGACTCCTGGAAATAAATAAAGGCCTGGAAATAAATAAATAAAGGGCCCCAGTGCTTTGTGCTTCTCTGTCAGGTCTGGTAATGGGACCACCAGTGAAAGCTACGTTGTCCCCATCCCCTCTGCACCCCTCACAGGACACCCCTAATGGTAGGGGGGGGCTGGTCTCTGTTCCCTGAAAGCCTGACTGATCCACTTCTGTGGATCATCCCAGCCGGGATTCTTCTGGTCTCATGCTGTTTCGGGTGTCAGAACTTCCCTCCCTGGTGCCCCTTCATCCGCAGGCCCCTGAGGGCCCATGCGGGGGTAGGGAAAAATGTTCACCACCTATACAAGGAGGAGGGGGTCCTGGGCCAGGGCTCCTCCGACACCAGGCAGATAACAGAAGGAAGGGAAGCGGGTTGGTGCTGTGCAGGCAATGGGAGAAGCAGAGAAGCAGGCCAGGGTAGTCTGATTTTTCAAAGTCAGGAATTTCCAAAAGCAGCCAGCTCTCCCAGTTTGTAAAAAGGTGGCACGAAATGGAGTGTTTGGGTTTGTTTTTAAACACTATATGTCTCCCCAACCCCCGCCCCCCCGTTTGTGAGTGCTGGCCCGGACCCTGGGTCCCAGCCCCTCTGAATCTGTATTCCTTCTGCCCCGGGGCACTGGCTGGCGGCAGCAGGCTGCAGAACCCCGAGGCTGGGGGCCTGAATTCCGACTGCCTCTCCTCGCCCCTCCTCTCCACCCTCTAGCATGCCAGCTGTCACATCATAGCGTCCCCGTAGTGGGATCACCTTCCTTTCCGGGAGCCCGAGCTGGCATATGAAATTTTGATCAGCTTGCCTTTTGAATGAGTTGACTGTCATGAATAATAGGGCAAAGGGCGCCAGCATTGTGTCCTAACTATAACTGTTCCAATTAATTACGGGTTTAATTAGCATACAGCGGGAACAGCCCTGGAAAATCATACTTCATGGGTTACAGATGCGCTGGCAGCTGTTACATGAAGGGTGATACCGGGCTGGGGTAGAGATAGTTATTAATAAATTACTCCCATTGTCAGAGACCCTTATTTATACAAATTAGCAGGGGATACATAATCAACTTTAACTGTATAATTTATAATAATTGATTTCATTTTGACTGACCACTAGTCAGTTACCAAATACCCTCGGAAGAAAAATTGCCCTATTAGGGTAAGTTTAATCCTAAACATAGCTAATGAATCCTATTACTTTAAGGTCATATTTGAAGCTTTTGTTAATTGTCAGAACCATTTTAAATTGATTAGAGTTAAATTAAATCAATGTAATGTTTAGAAAAACAATATTTCTAATGGATGAGGCCAGGCTGACCTCGAATAAACATATTTATCAACCGATTCCCGGTGACGAGAAGGGGAACAGCTGGGCCCATAATTCACATTTGTCTATAATATGGGAAATGTCACCAGGCAATTAGTTATGTCAGGTAATGAATAGGGAGCATGGGGACTCCCCTCTGGCAGCTGGGGTGGATGGGGGTGGAATGTTCTGGACACAAGCGGCTGATCCCCTCCTGATGGCGTCCCTGTCCCCCAACCTCAGAGCAGGTATCGCAGGGCCCGGCCTCACTGGCCCTTTCCCCCAGCAGTCGCCTGGCCTCGGAGGCCACTCCATCCCATCTACCTGCCGCTCTCTGGACACTCTGGTCTTCCTCCAGGAGCTGGGAGGCTGCCCTTGGCCTGGACCACACCTCTCACCCCTCCTCCTCCCTCAGCATTCACGTAAGCGTCATTGCCGTGGGGAAGCCTCACCTGATCCCAAAGACTCCATCAGGTCCCCCAAGTATGGGCTCTCAGGGCAGCGTGGGCCCCCGCCCCCGCCGTCAGACCAGGTGAATATCCGATGGCCATGGCAAGCCCTGCAGGAGCCGCCAGGTGGCCTTTCCCAGCTCGGGCTCCCATATGTGGATGGCGAACAGGTGCTCCGTGAACACTTGTGAATGCATGAAGGAATGGGCGACTCAGGCCGCTGGCCTGCTGCTCTGCATGTCCTGGCTGGGAGGACAAGGGTGCCGTCTGGCACTCCCTGAACATTTACCCAGGCCAAGCGCTTTACATGTCAGCTGCTAGGTTTTGTTAGGTGGGCACTGGTACCCACATTGTGCAAAGTAGCTGAGTCACCCATGTTGTCTCGGCCAGAACTCAGTCTCAGGTCCGAGAGATCCCCAGAGCCCTTTCTGGGGCCTCTGTCCAATCAGGAGGGCTGCCTGCTGGAGGTGGTGTGAGGAGACTTGAGGGAAGATTTGGAGTTCTCCAGGGGTCAAGGGGGGATGCTCTAGGCTCACTCCCGAGGGAACAGGATTGAGGTGGGAAGAGCAGAGGTGGAGGAGAGGAAAGAGATGGCTTATTCCAGTGGCCGCCTGCTTACTTGCCCAGCCCAGAGGAATGGTATCTGCGGTGGGGCGGTGGGTAGGCTGGAATTCCGGGGGGACAGCTAGACGTGGCATGGGTCCCCGATCAGAAACTTACACAACTGTTGACTTCGGTGGTTCACTCTGGCCTCAGTTTCTCAGGCTGTAAAATGGGCTCCCGGCCACTCACAGCTCAGAGGAGGGGCCTGGAGCTCAGCCCTGCTTCTGCCACCCTGGCTGGGCCAACACCCACTCAGGCCAAGCTGACTGGTTGCAGGGGTGGGGATCTCCCACTTCATTCGGCTTTTGCTTGGGACCCTGGGGTGGAGTGGAGGAGGCAGGCAGGCTGGGATCTTTGGAGCCTGCTAAAGCTTGACCAGAGACCCTTGAACACACATGGGGGCCCAGGATCGCAAAAGCATCCAGGCTCCCTGCCTGGGGAGACAGCTTTGAGAAACCAGCTGGATGCGATTTTGTCGTATCCTCTGAACCTGGCAATTCCCAAAGCTCTTACGTCCCCATCACCGAGAAAGACAAAGCATCAACTTCATGAGTCCCTCCTTCCAAAGGAGAAAACTTGGGCCAAGAGGGGCTACACAGCTTGCCCACCCCCCGCAGGGCCAAGGGTGGGCTGTGCCGGAAGTCAGCCTCCTGCCTCCGATCTTTCTAACGCTGCCCGGTTCTCCTTTCCTCTAGGGTGTGGCCAACCCTCTGCCCACTCGTGCTGATGACCAGACTGATGGGGGATACGAGTGGTGAGCAAGGCCCCCAGCAAGCCACGTGTATCAGTGACAACCACAGCAGGCGGGTACAGTGTGCTCTCCTGGGGCCCAGCAGTGTTTTCTAAATGCTTTCCAGATATTGTCATAATTAATTCTCACAAAAATTAACAAGTGTTTTTAGCATAATCATCCCACTTTGGGGATGTTTCCACTGAGGCACCGACAGGTTAACACTCTGCCCGAAGCTGCAAAACTCATAAGGGGCAGAGCTGGGATTTGAACCGTGGTTTTGTTCCGGGGCCCACACACGTCAGCCCTGTTTGTCCTCTGGTCAGGAAGACCATTTCTGATGAGCTCCAACAACCCCATCTTCAGTCGCAGCTTCCTTAAGTGGCTGTAGGTTTTTCTCATTAAAAACCATTTCTATAAAAAGCAGATACACCCTGAGCTAGAGTACTTTGGGCAACAAAATAACTAGCTGCTGGGCTGGATTCTAACCCAAAGGATAAAGTCAATACCCAGGAGTCCACACTGATAAACATAAATGATTCAATAAATTCCCCCTTCCCAAAAACGACAAATAACACGAAGCTGGGAGGTGGCCCAGGGATTGAGTCGGGGCTGGCCTCAGGGATTGGCTGCTTTTTTCCCCCCATTGTTAACATATAATGTATTATTTGTTTCAGGGCACAGGTCTGTGATGCATCAGTCTGACACAATTCTCAGCACTCACCATAGCACATGCCCCTCCCCAGTGTCCATCACCCAGCCACCCTGTCCCTCCCACCCCGTTCCCTCCATCAATCCTCAGTTTGTTTCCTGAGATTAAGAGTCTTTTATGGTTTGTCTCCCTCTCTGGTTTCCTCTTGTTTCATTTTCCCCTCCCTTCCCCTATGATCCTCTGTCTTGTTTCTTAAATTCCTCACATCAGGGAGATCATAGGATAATTGTCTTTCTCCGATTGACTTATTTCACTCAGCATAATACCCTCTGGTTCCATCCACATCATTGCAAATGACAAGATTTCATTTCTTTTGATGGCTGCATAGTATTCCATTGTGTATATATACCACATCCTCTTTATCCATTCATTTGTTGATGGACATCTAGGTACTCTCCATAGTCTGGCTATTGTGGACATTGCTGCTATAAACATTCGGGTGCATGTGCCCTTTCAGATCACTACATTTGTATCTTTGGGGTAAATACCTAGTAGCGTGATTGCTGGGTCATAGGGTAGCTCTATTTTCAACTTTTTGAGGAACCTCCATGCTGTTTTCCAGAGTGGCTGCACCAGCTTGCATTCCCACCAACAGTGTAGGAGGTTCCCCTTTCTCCGCATCCTCGCCAGCATCTGTTGTTTCCTGACTGGTTAATTTTAGCCATTCTGACTGGTGTGAGGTGGTATCTCACTGTGGTTTTGATTTGTGTTAGGGATTGGCTTCTGAAGAACAGAGCATAGATGGGAAAGAACAGCACATTCCCGGGGGAAGCCGGCGACACTGCTGATCATGTGACCAGGTGACATCACTCGTGTGAAGCCCCAGGGCCCTCCTGTACCTGACATGGTGACGGGAAGGCATGTCACCTCCCTGCTGTTCTTCGCTCAAACCTATAGCCTCGTCTGATCACAAGAAGACATTAGAAACACAGACACCTGACTGCTCCTCTTCAAAAGTGGTCAAGTCACAAAGACCAAGGAAAGTCTGAGAAACTGTCACACACTTGGGAGATGTGCTGATTCAGCACACTGGGGGATCCTGGGTGGGGACCTGAAGCAGAAAGAGGACACTTCTGTGACACCTCAAAAGTCTCCTTTTGAGTTAAGAGGATTGTGCCGGGGTTAATGTTTCAATGAGACAAATGTACCCTAGTTACGCTAACATGAAGGGAGATGGGACGAAGGGTATATGGGAACTGTATGGTCTTTGCCAATTTTTTGTAAATCTAAAAATATTCCCAAACAAGAAAAGTTCATTAAGAAACTACTGATACAGGGCCCCAGGGTGGCTTAGTTAAGTGTCTGCCGTCGGCTCAGGTCATGACCCCAAGGTCCTGGGATGGAGCCCCACATCTGGCTCCCTGCTCAGTGGGGAGTCTTCTTCTCCCTTTCCCTCTGTCCTACCCCCTGCTTCTGCTCTCTCTCTCTCAAAAAAAAAAAAAATCTTAAAAAATAAGAAATTACTGATATAACCATATAGTTAAAAAAGATGTCCAATAGTATGAAAGTGGAAAGTGAGCCTCCCGGCCACTGCTGCTCCTTAGTTCCCAGTTCCCTTCCCCAGGGTTAGACATTTTTACCAGTTTCTTATTTCCTTCCAGAAATCTTTTCGTGAAGAGACACAGGCCAATAAATATCCACCTGCCTTTTCGGGGCACAAATGGGACACGGTCTGCCCTTGGTGCCGCGCGTGCTATCTTCCCTGAACCCCGTAACCTTAGTCTCTGTACGCAGCTGAGTGGCGTTCTGTTGTTTGGTTGTCTAGCATTCGTTTCGACGTTGAGGTTGCTTCCAAACTGTATGGTTTTTGTCCTTCTTCTTCCTTTTTTAAAAAATAAGGATCGGTGTACGATAAGAGAGACACTTTCCGCGTGCTTTTATCATGTAATAAGCTCTCTTCAGGCTGTCTTGAGGGCCTGGCCAGAAGCCAAGGGGTCATGGAAAGGAAAGAGCTTTCCTTGGTGGGCTCCGCATCTCCCGTGCCGCCACGCCTCTGTCATTGGAGGGACCCGCGTGTTGCTTCAGGCAGAGGTGGCTGTGGTGGGCGGGATTGTGGCTGGGAGCAGGGCTCTGGGCAGGTGGGCGGCCAGCAAGGCAGTGGGGGCTGCAGGGAGGGGGGGATCCCATTTATTGTCGGCAGCTCTTGCGTGTGTCAGACGCCTGCTAGCCCTGTATCGATCTGTGTCTCCAGCGAAGGAAGGGCACTTTGAGCAGCAGACTCCAGAAGCAGAAAAAGTTCGAGTCTGACATTTCATTCCGTAGGAGGGAGGGTGCGGAGCGGTGGCAGGTGTGAGAGCTAGTGGACACCTGAGCCCTGAAGGCGCTCCTATGCACGGTGGGCCCCGGCCAATGCGGGGCAGGAGGGCTTGGTTCTCTCCGGGCGGGGGGCGGGAGGCACCGTGAACAGCAGCCTTCTGTCTGCGTCGTGGAAGTTGCAAACTCACAGTCTGCGGGGTGTCTGCCACCAATTGGGGAAGGTTGCCACCGTTTAAAAGAAAAAAGTGGAAGCTGTCACGTAAAATCTCGATATCCAGCTTTTCTTGGAAAACTGGAAGAGTGGGTCTGTTGGGGCCTTTTTCTAGAAGGGCGACCAGGGCTTGGAGCTGACAGCAGAGGGCTCCAGGGACAAGTCCTTTGCGCTGCGGGTCTCCATGTCCCCACCTGGCCACTGTGTCTGAGGCCTGGACACCAGCGATAACTGAGTGTGCCACCCCTGGCATAAGGAGAGGGGCCCCCGGGGTCCACAGATCCCATCTCCAGGGAAGGTCAAGGCTGGTCGTATTTTAAGCAGAAGGAAGAGAAGGGTGCAGGGTCGTGACCTTTCCCAGGCACTGACATTATGCGAGGCCCCATTCAAGGCATGTCACAGACACATAACTGATTTTCCCAACGCTGCTGTTGGTGGGTTCTTAGTTCCATTTTACAGATGGGAAAGCAAAGGCTCAGAGAGGCTAAGACTGTACCTGTCCCTGACACGTGGGGCAGGGTCTAGCCTTAGGCAGGCCTTCTGTAAGCTTGCCGCCTCCAAATAAGGCCACATTCTAAGTGCCGGGGGCGAGGACTGTCACAAATCGTATTTTGGAAGGGACAAGTCCACTCCCAACAGGTGCCTTGAAGACTCAGCTTCATTTGGCCAGACGAGTTCCTGTTACCTCCTGTTACTCTCCTCAGTGCCACGGCATTCGGTTGACAGCATAGGCTGGGGGTAAGTTGTTTGTCACCGTCCCCCTTTCCTGCTCTGTTGATCAGAGAACATCTTATTGAGCCTGGCTATGGTCTCAGAATCCTAGACACGGTCCTCCCGATGGCTGCTTCTGCTCGTTCCTGAAGTCCTACCCTTGGCCTTCTTTCTGCTTGGTCAGTTCTGTCTCCTATGCTTGGACGCCCTCAAGGCCCCATGCAGGTGTCTGCTTTCTCCCTCTGGGAAGCTTTCCCTGATTATCCCTGTGCCCTTGCAGCACCAGTTCTGGGATTTTCCTTGTAGGAAAGGCTCCAGTTGGAAGGAAGAGACCTGGGGATGGATTTGTGCCAACTTTGCTCAGGAATCAGAGACGCTCCATGGTTTCCCTCAAAGTAAGGGAGAGGGGCTGACGGGGAGGTAGGTAGGGCCCTGCAGGCAGGGTCCACAGCCCTCACTCCTTTGTCACCCCTGGGCTTGTGTTCTTAGTCCTCCCTTCATTTACCTCGTTTGCTGTGTCTCAACATTGTTCTGTTTGCCTGTGCGGTGGATGAGAACCTCTGTTGGACGGAAAATGACAAGTCAACCTGTTTTGCCTTTGAAGGAAGCCTGCGGCCTGTTCCTGAGATGGTCTGAGAGGAGGGTGAGCCTTGCCCAGGGTGGGAGGGAGACATTCCCTTCTCTCCGGGATTGCACACCCCGTGGTAATATTTATTAAGACCCGCTTCCTCCCTGCTCTGAAGAAGTGGGGGATATTAACCTCGTCCTGCTAATGACTTGGGCTTGAGGTTTCAGGATCAGATGGGGAGCCTTCCTGAATGGCTCTGCAGAGGAAGGGTGGAGAACAGGACAGATCGCTCCAAACTCATTCATCCAAAGTAGAGCCCCAGTGTAATGAACTCAGTAGTGGCTCCCCAAAGAGTTTTCCATCCTGAACCTCAGAATGTGACCTTATTTGGAAAAAGGGTCTTTGTGGGTGTAGTCAAGGTAGGGCTTTTGAGATGAGACCATCTTGGATTTGAGAGGGGCCTAAATTCCATGAGGAGTGTCCTGAAAAGGGACAGAAAAGAGGAAGACACACAGAGCCACACAGGGAGAAGCCCACGTGGAGGCAGAGGCCAGGATGAGAGGAAGGCTTCCAGAAGCCAAGGAGCGCTGGCTCCCAGAGGACGCTGGGAGATGCAGGAAAGCCTTCTCCTTCAGGCCCCTAAGGAGCGTGGCCCAGCTGATATCTCCCTTAGGACCCTGGCCTCCAGAACAGCAAGGGAACACATTTCTGTGGCTTTCAGTGAGGCAGAATATGAGGTAGAATAAGAGGTTCCTGGCAGACGTCTCTGAAGGGGGTGCATTGTCCTTTTTGTCCCTTCATAGCTTCCCAAGGAGACCTGGACCCCGTCTTGTGCCAAACCTTCTCTGGGTCTGCCACGCAGCATGTCAGACCCTGGTGTGGCCTCCGTCTGAGGGCCTCTGGGAAGGAACACAAGAGAACACCCTTTTGGTGGGAAGCTGTGGGGGGAGGGGCAGTATGGGGTGTTGGTGGGAAGTGGTGCAGTGGTCGTTGGGAAGAGAAAAGGGGGCTGGAGCTCTAAAGCCTGGGGCCCCCCAAACTGAGGCTGCCATTCTTGTTGGGTGGGGTGTGGGGTTCGGATGGCAAATCCTCTGGGTTGGCCACAGACCTTAAAATCCCCCTATTGAATCCTGGGAAGAGCTGTTTTCTCCCCAGGTCCTGTCTTCTTTTCATAAATCGCATCCATGATGGATGGTTGGTGACATCCGACTTTGGTTTTAGAGGCACAGTGAGAACGGAGTTGCTTGTGGCTCCTTCTGAGTACACAAACCTGGATTTCTATGAGATTTTTCTCTTCATGTTTCATAGGTGCCTTGCCCGCACCCATTCCCACGACAGTGTTTCAACCAAATTGCTGCTACAGAGTTTGCATTAGGTACATTCAATTTCTGTTCGAATTTTTTTCCCACTCGTATTTCATGAGTTGAATATTATTTAGGTCCTATTACGGGAGCACTGGCTTAATAGGTTTGAGAGCATAAACAAGTGATTGTCAATCATCACGCAACCCAAACTGGGGGACAGAAGTGAGATTGTGACCCACTGAGACCTTCTCAAACTTCCACGTGCAAAGGAGTTATCGGGGATCCGGTGAAAATGCACGTCTGACTCAAGGCGCATGAGCTGGGGTATGGGACTCTGCATTTCTGTCCCGCCTTCTACAGACATGCTGATCCTGCAGGCCCAGGGGCCTGGGCAGGAGGAGAAGGCAGAAAGAGCAGCATCTCAGCCTTGGCCGACAGTCACTGGGTTCCACGGTGCAGAGATGTGGAGGGAGAGCCTTCGTTAACCAGACCGGTCGGCGAATAGAGGTGCCCAGGACTGCAGCACGGAGCTGGTTTCTGCGTTCCCATACTTTCCCCATCTGCCGAGTCCACTCCTGGTCTGGCATCCATGCAGAATAAATCGCTAAGCGACTGTGAGCTTCACGGAAACAGCGTCAGCTCAGGACTCAGCATGTACTTGGAGCTCCTTAATCTTTTGTCAGGTTTATTGAAGTAGAACATGTGGTAGAAACTATATCAAGAAGTGAACAGTTCCAGGAGTAGTTTTGACAATATACACTTGCGTTTCAGCCGCTGCCCGGATATGGAACTTTTGCTACAGCCAAAAACTTTCCTCGTCAATTTCCTCCCCATTCCAGCTCCTGGCAACCGCCGATTTCATTGTTGTTCCTACACTTTTGTCTTTTCTTGAAAATCATATAAATAAAATCGCACAAATTGAGTGCCTACTGTAACGCTCTGGAGCTTCTTTCATATTATTGCAAAGATCAGCGATTTATTCTTTTTTATTCTGAGCAGGATTCCTTCACAGCCATTCCTTGGTTAAAGAGATGTGGGGGTTGTTTCTGGTTTAGGCCAATATAAATGATACTGCCCCAAACATTTGAGTATAGGACTTGGTGTGGATGTGTTTTCGTTTCTGCCCGGCGTGGAGGGGCTGGATCATAAGGTCAGAGTACATATTATGAATTTTCCAAAGCCCGGCAAGAGGTTTTCCAAGAGCGTGCTGGTTGCTTCATATTCTTACCACCATATGGATTACCAGTCTTCATGTAGCCATTCTAGTAGGGCTTAGTAGTATCTTACTGTGATGCTAATTTGTGTTTCTTTAATGAGTAAAAATGGTGAATATCTTTTCATGAGCTTACTTGCTATCCATATCTCTTTCTTGATGTAGTATCTGTTCTCATTTTTGCCCTTTTTTTCTTGGAATTTTTTTTGGTCTTAGTATTGAGTTGGAAGAGAGTTCTCTATGTATTCTAGATTCAAACATTTTATCCAGTGTTTCTCAGTGCATTTTAATGTCAACCCCCTCTTCACCTCTCAGGAACGTTCTTAGACATTTTTTTTTTCCCCTAACCCCATCATGAAATTTACTACTGTGGATATATTGTATATTTGTTTGTGCACTATCGCTATTTAGAAGGTCACACACCACTGTGACATTTTTAGGGAGCCTGGGTGGCTCAGTTGATTAAGCATCTTCCTTCAGCCCAGGTCACAATCCCAGAGTTCTGGGACTGAGTCCTACGTCGGGCTCCCCACTCAGTGCAGAGTCTACTTCTCTGCTCCTCCCCTGGCTCCTGCACTCTCTCTCAAATAATAAATAAAGTCTTTTAAAAAATTTTTAAAAATTAAACATTTTTAGTTTCCAAAGAACCAGTTTTTCCGCCCATGCTTTAATCAGATATGTGTTTTTGCATATATTTGCTCTCATCCTCTGGCTTGTCTTTTTATTTTCTTGACACTATCTTTTGAAAAGCAGAATTTTTAAATTTTAATTTTGAAGAACTCCAATGATTTCTTTTTCTGATTTGAGTTTTTTGTTTTCTAACAATGATTTGTCTAAACCCAGATCACCAATATTTCTCCTATGTTTTCTTCTAGAAGTTTTGTATCTTTAGCCCTTCATCTAAGTTTCCGATCTGTTTCAAGTTACTTTTTGTAGGTGATACAATAAAATGGTCAAGGTTTTTTAAAAATTATTTTAAAAGGAATGACCAATTTTTTAAGCACCATTTATTAAAAATACTATTATTTCCCCATTTCCTCTGGCAAAAATAAATTGGTCATTATGTATGGGTCTATTTCTGGACTCTTAATTCTGTTCCACTGATCTATCATTATGTAAGTATGATACCATCTTGGTTGTAGTAAATAGCCTTATAGTAAGTCTGAAATTAGTATGATTCCTGCAAAGACCAAAATTTTTTTTTTAAAATTGTTTTGGCTATTCTAGGATCTTTATCTTCCATGTAATTATTTTCCATGTAAATGTAGAATCTGCTTCAAAATTTCCACAAAAACACCTGCTGGAATTTTGATTGGGATTGAATGGGATGTCTAGAAATATTAGAAGGAGAACAGACATGTTAATAATATTGAGTCTTCTGATCCATGAATGTGCTATGCCTCTGCATTTATTTTGTCCCTAAATTCTTTTCCTCTCAACATAGCACTCAAAATAGCTAGATTGATCTATAGCTATTTCATATTTTTTGAAGCTATTATAAATGGTATTTAAAATTTTTAATTTCCATTTCTAGTACACAGAGATATTAATGATTTTTTTTTGTATATTGATCTTTTATCCTGTGACTGTGCTAAACTCACATAATAGTTCTAACATTTTTTTCATTGATTTTATGGCAGAAAAAAAAGTGATGGTAGAATTTTTTTTTTTTAATGTAGGTGATCCTATTGAATATGAAAAGAGGCCTTTTATTTCTTTTGTTTTCCTTACTGCACTGGCCAGGCTCCCTAGTACAACGTTGAAGAGAAGTGGTGTGGATCTCCGTTGTTAGATCTGTTGACATGACCATTTCATTTTTATTTTCTCAGTCTGTTGATGTGGCAAAGTTGTACATTTTTGAGTGCTAATCCAATTTTTTCATTTTTGGGATAAAACCCACTTAGTCTATATATTGCTAAATTTTATTTGCTGCTTTTAATAAATATTTTTGAATCTGTGTTCATGAAGGACATTGATCTCTAGTTTTCTTTTCTTGTAATATCTTTGTCTGGTTTTGGTATTAGGCCTCATAAAATTAGTTGGAAAGTATTATCTTTTTATTTTCTGGAGGAGTATTATTTCTTCCTTAAACGTTCAGTAGACTTCACTAGTGAAGCCATCTAGGCCTGGAGTTTCTTTATGGGAGGATTTTAAACTATGAATCAAATTTCTTTATGGAAAATTTTCTGTTTCTATTCAAATAAGTTTCAGTAGTTTTTTTTTAAAAAAAGGCATTTGTCCATTTCATCTAAGTTATCAACTTTACTGGCATCAAGTCACTCCTAATATTAATTTATCATTTTAATTTCCATAGTAGCTGTAGTTATGTCCCTACTTTCATTCCTGATCCTGTCCATTTGTAGCTTTTCCCTTTTTTCTTAATCATCTTGCCCAGAGGTTTATTGGTTTTATGGATCCGTTCAAAGAATCATATTTTGTTGTCTTGATTTTTTTCTATTATTTTTTCTGTTTTTTTATTGTATGGATGTCTGCCTTAATCTTTATTATTTCCTTTCTTCTGCTTTGGATTAGCTTTCTCTCCTTCTTCTAGTTCTCTAAGATAGAGCTAAGGTCATTAACTTTAGACCCTGCTCCTTTCCTAATGTCAGCACCATGTGGTCTACCAAGTCATATGGCTCCCAAGGCAGGGCTCATAGCACAGCCTGGACTTGGCTGTAAAGCCTTTCTTCCTTTGGTCTCACTGAAGACCAGCAGCCTTCCGCATAACTCAATGAATGGGCAGGAGCAGTCTTCCTCCATCATCTAAATGGGTCTAGCAAGCATTGAGCTTCTTTCCTAGTGGTAGGAGATACACAGGACAATCCTTTGTGCTTTGTGTTGGAGGGGATGTTCCACTGTCCCAGATAACTGGATCCTTAAAGACTTTTCTGGTACATACCTCTGAATCATTTACTGCCCATCCTTTGGAGAATATGGATCTTACCAAGGCATCCAGAGGCCTTGCCTCTTCTTGCTCATCTGGTCGGATTAACATGATGCCATTAAGACAAGGAACTAAGGTTTTGTAAAGTGTCCACATGGCCCAGGTCACTTCAGATTATATTATGCTATGAATCAGTATTACTACATTCCAGGGCCGTTGTAGATGAATGCCATTTTCCATTGGATGTAAATGCAAACAGCTTGGTCTCCTTATTCGTATTCGGCATGTGTAGTGGGTTGAATGATGGGGTCTCCCCATCTCCAAAGATAATCCATTTGGAACGTGTAAGTGTGGCTTTCTTTGGAATAAGGGTCTTTGCAAATGTCATTAAGTTAAGGATTTCAAGGTAAGATCATTTGGATGAGGATGGGTCTTAAAGACAAAGATCGGTGTCCTTAGAAAAGAAGGGAAAGCTGACACACAGAGAAGAAGGCATGTGAAAAGGGAGGCAGAGGCTGGAGGGAGGCGTCCATAAGCCCAGGATTGCCAGCAGCCACCAGAAGCTGAAGTGACAGGGAAACCTTCTCCCCTAGAATCTTCAGAGACAGGTGGCCATGCTGGCACCTTGATTTTGGACTTCTGGTCTCCAGAACTGAGAGAATACATTTCTGTTGTTATGAGCCATCCAGTTTGTGGTCAGGCATCATGGCAGCCTCAGGAACCTAACACAGCGTGGGTAAGGACACCTTTGCCAGATCAGAAATTGCAAACCACACACCGAAGGCTGGGTCGATCTGCTGTAGTAAATGTACCCCATTTGGCACAGGGACTGCAGTCCGCCTACTGCTGGGTTGAACCTTTCCTCCACCATCTGCAGCTGGAGCTCTGGCATCTCTACTTCATTGAATGTGGGCGGATCATTTTTTTTTTTTTTCCAAGCTGCCAGGAGACACCCCCCCCCCCCAGCTGTGTATTATTAGATCCATTTCCGGGAGTTGAATCCTGTGTCAACCAATGTGGCCTTAGGTAGCATCTCATTCTGTGCCCTTCAGCACCCTCAGGATCTACCCCTGGACAGACTCTCCCATCCCATCCCTTAGCGGGCTTAGCACAGGTGACTCCTATGGAGATAGGAACTTTGCCCGGTGGCCAGGAGAAGGAGTGGCAGCAGATCCGAGGAGGGGCCCACACTGTTCCAGAAACCCAGCTGAGGCTTCTTGGGTCGTCTCCTTGCAAGGGTGAGGGGGCTGCGTCTGCAGACCAGAGAAGTCGGAGTTCCCAAATGCATGGACTCCGCTGACTCCAAGTTCAGAGTCCTACACCTTCCTTATCAGGAGCCCCTCTTGGGTGTAGAAACCTCACCCATGCCAAGGGTTTAGATTCCTCTGCGGCTCTCTTCCTGGTGGTCAGCTCAAACATCAGAGCTCTGGCACAAGGCAGTGCCCCCCTTCCACCTGTAACCCAGGCCACAGGTGGACCACGAGTGGCTGCCTTAGCATCCTCGCTGCTTCCTACTGCATGCGACAGACATTTCTCTGCTCCCCCAACTGGCCGGCTGTGGTTTCCAGACGGCTAGTGGTTTCGGAATCCCATCCCCTGATTCTGTTTCCTAGGACCACTCCTGGTACCAATCGTATTAGCTCAGGTCCCATAGAGGCAGAGGAGGGAATGTTCTAGAAAATACACTGCTGACAAAAATTTGCCCTCACCATGGAGCTGTGCATTCCAAGAATATAAGACGCACCACCTCGTAGAATAATTACTCTCGAATTCTGCTCGCTTGGAGTTTTGTGGGGTCTCTAGGGTGCTGCCGTCCCCTCCCAGCGCTCCTTCCTAGATCTCTGCTGTGCAGTGTCGGCTGGTCGTGGCCCCCAGCTGCCCCTTCACTGGTGCACTGCTCTCAGCTGATGGGAGGGGGCACTTGACCCTGGAAGCTAAACCCCAGTGCACAGTGAGGGCAGCCCACAGCCCGTGACTGGCTGATCAGGGGGTCCCGCAGACTCTGGCCTCAAGGTAGACAGCTGCAGTGTGATTTCCGCTTCGGCGCTCCCTCCCTTTGCTGTGGCTCAGGCAGGACTGGGCTCTCCTGAGGTGAAGGTCATGCCCTGTTCTTTTGTCTCTCTTATCCTGCCTGATTCGCTCCCTTAACAGCCTTTGCCCGAAGAGAGAACCTTCTCGGTTAACACACGAGCTTCTGTTGCGCAACATGGAGGTCTTTTGGTCTTCAAAGTCCCTTTATTCCCTCTGTTCCCTGGCCTGGAGTTACTGATGTGCGTGCGTGTGTGTGTGTGTGTTTTCACACAAATTCTAGCATGACCACCACCCTTTAATACATGCTGGCATAATGTTGTTAAGAGATTAAAATATATTTTGAACCGCATAGTCAGGTAACAACAATGCACGTTAGCTGCCAAGCTGATTGTCAGAATCTGCAATGAGGGAGGCAGCTGCATGGGACGCCGGGTCATGACAAAGAACAGCGGGTCCTTCTTTCCGGCCGGCTGGAGAGCCATCACCGTGTTGCAGTGAACAGAAACGCCGTCTCACCTCACGTGGTCTGCTAGCTTGGAAATGACATGATTCCTAAGGAGTTGTTCAACTCTATGGGGAGGGAATTTCAAATTTTGCATGTCACCTGGAGATACTATTGTTCTTATGTTACACGATTTCAGAATCACTTCATTCAACGTCACATCAAGTACAACACTCGGTAGCTTCCAATGCTTTCTAGATTCGGCTTTCATATTTAGCTTCTTGATGAGGTACGAGTTTATATCTATACATGATGTGAGGTAGGGATTGATTTTTTTTTTTTTTTTTTTCCAAATGGAGGGCCCGATGTCACAATCTCATGTATGGAAAACTCCATCATTTCTCTGATTTTCCCTACATACCCGTCCGTGTCTCTTTCTGGACTTTCTCTTCCGCTTCCCCGGTTTCTTTGCCTAATCCTATCCACCTCATGTGATTTTAAATACTTTGTGGTCTGTTTTAGTATTTGGTAGAGCAGATGCCCAAACAATTGTTTTTCTTTTCACATGTTTTTCTTGGCTCTTCTCTTGCGTTTTTTCTCTTTCAGGTGACATTTGGCATTGTCTTGTCTGGTTCCATAAAAAATCCCGCAGGGACAGTGATTGGGGTGGTGGTGGATTTATAGTTTAATTTGAGGAGATTTGACATCTTTACAATATTGAGTGTTTCCATCCAGGTCTATGGTTGTGCCTTCCCATTCATTCAGGTCTTCTTTTATGTCCCACTGTAAACTTTTATTGTTTTCTTCTCATAGATCTTGAGCTTTTCTTGGTAGGTTTATTCCCAGGTATTCTATATATATTCTATATATATAGATCTCTATATATCTCTCTATATATTCATATATCTATATACATTCTCTCTATATAGATATATACTATATCTATCTATCTATCTATCTATCTATCTATATATTTCTAGTTTTTGGTTTTCACTGTGAATGAGCCTGGAGGGTTTCTGGGATTGTACTTACATCACGGCAGGATTCTTGAGGCTTGAATGGAAAGAAGTGTTTCCAACCCCTGAGCGAAGAGGCTGTACCTCCTCTTGACAAGTCAGAAGGCAAAACTGACTGCAGACCTGAGTTCGTTTTCTTCAGTGAGCAATCAGTCCTCGGCTTCTGATCCGGGCTCGAATGCGGTTGCAGCCTCCTGTCTGGCGTGCGGGGGGCAGCCGGGCTCCCTCAGCGCCCGTGATGCCCGATGCCGAACACGGTTGTTGTAACCAGTTCCTCTGCAGCCGCTCTGAACACAAGGGGACTTTGGGTCTCCACTTCCTGTCTCAGTAGCTCTGGCTCCGATGGTTTTCTCTGTGATTTCCTCTGCTCCTGCCAACCCCCTCCCGGCTGCCCCCCATCCTGCAGGAATTGTGGACAACTTCTCCAGCGTGGTCATAGACTCCCTCTGTCTCTTTAAATATGGCTTTTCCTTCCAGGAGGAAGGAAGGACAGGGAGAGATGTTCTGGGTGTTCATTTTTCTTAAGTCGGGTTCGTTTTCGCGGGGTGGGGGGGGCAAGTTGAAGATGCAGGGAAGAGGTGTTAAATGATGGCAGCGCGGTCCCTCCGGGAGGAGCAGGAGGGGCTGGGATAAAGGTAGCCCAGACCCAGGGCAGGCACAGGTGTAGGTGTGTTCATGGTAGAACGTGAACTGTGTCCCTGTTTGTTCCTTTGGTAGTTCTCAGGGAGGTAGGATGGATGCGAGGTTATCATGAATTTCTGGTCAAGGCAGGAGGGTTCTCTGCACAGGCTGATGGGACAACCACAGATCCCACCTGTCCCCAGCTGGGTGGGGGGTTGTGCAGGGAGCCGAGGTGTGCCCTGGGTGCTCACTGGACAGGCTCTGGCTGCCTACCTGTGTACCTCACTGCCAGAGAAGCAGGAACTGTTTCGAACCGGCGAGGGAACCAGGCTTTTGGAGGGTACAAGCCGCATCTTCTCTCACTGGCCCCGAGCTGGTGCTAATCATCCACACTGAGCCGGACCACAAGGCAGGGCTCCCAGGAGTGTCCCATGGAAGCCAAGGCTTCGGCAGAGAAGGAAGAAGAAACCTGTACCAGCTCGGACAAGTTGGAGAACTTTGTGTGACTCTTTCTTTTCCAAAATTCCTCTCCCCCCCTCTTATTTAATTTTTTTTTCCGAAAACGTGTGATTTTATATGCTTTTCTCTGCATGTATTAAACAAATTGCACAGCTGAATAGCTTTTCTTAAAACCTGGACATTCACCAAAAAGAAGTTTGCCAGCACAGGCAATTAAGCTTTCTTCTTTGAACAATGGACTGACTGACTGGCACATTTGAAATGCAAGCGTGTTTTTTTATTCCACTGTTCATCCTTCAAGCTGATAAACAGCAACAATGGGAAACAGCTGGGACAGGAAAACATTCGAGTTTGTATTTTCAAAGCAAGCAAGAAAGAAACCCGTCAGTGTGGGCCAGATCCCGTCTTCCGCCTGAGGGCGAGCCGGCATTTGGGGAGGGAAAAATACTATACATATTTCTAATCAAACATTACATATTTATTAATGTGCAGCTGGTGCATTGTATTCCGAGGCTTGGTGGGGGGGTGTCTTCCCCCACCCCCACGCCACCCGCCTTGTTCTTATAATGTGTCTTGTCTGGCAGGCTGGCATTGTTCTCCAACTGACGTTACTTTATAAGAACCCAGAGCTGCGTACATTTAATAGGAGTCATGGAGACAATTGCTCTCGGAGCAGCTCGGGTCCCCATGACGTCGGTGCCATCTAAACCTCACTTTCTGTTCTGAACGCCGGACGGGTGGACGATGGAGGTATTTTTGGACAGGTGCACTGGGGATACCGTATACGGGGAAGTCCCTGCTGCCACCCCTGCCACCTCACACTGGGGTCCCTTCAACGAAAGACTACAACTCCTGCCCACGTGTCCGTGCCCTTTCGGAACGCGGGAGCAAATTTATTTTGATGCTTATTGAGATTAAACTTGCCGTGCATTTCGTTGGGAGCAAGGGTTGCATCTGTTCATTAGGTGGGGAGGTTCACCTTGTCAATTTCCATCGAGCGCTGGCACGAGCGATCACTTTATCATCATTTGTCAGCAGCCTGGACAGGTTTTACTCAGCTCTGATTCCTCCCGGGCCCTGCTGTCATAACTTCATTGGCTTTATGGCCGCAGCTGAGCTCCCTTGTGCAATTGTCTAATACATCTACTTTACCTTAATATCGGTAATACGTTACATGTAAAGGAACGTGGAAGAGAGACTAAAACATTAAGCTTCGGGCAAGCCACACACTCCTGTGACAACCGCGGTCCCACCCGATGCTAGTGTCCTCATCCGTCTTTAGAAATCCCATTATACTGGGTAAGGAAGGGGAATCCATCTCCTAGAGGCTGGAAACATTGGAGCTGAGACTTCAGCCTCTATCTGGCCTCGTGGATCCAGAGAGTTCAGTTAGGGAGGCTGGAAAGGGTTCTGGACCAGGGGGTCGGGGGCATTAGCTACTGGGGCCCGGGGATGGCAGTATCCTTCCCTCCTTGGGCTTCAGTCTTCACATCTGCTTGCTGAGGGGAGCCAGCAGGAGGTCAAGGCTTTCGCGTTCAGATTCCCACTGGGGCCGGGTGGCAAGAGAGAGGAGCAAGTGGGCTGGATGGGGACTATGGAGGCCACCACCGCTCACCTGTCACCAAACGCTGCTGTGGGTGAGAGCCAGCCTAGCAGACACAGACGTTTGGATTTTTAAAGAGAAACTGGAATTCTGAATTTGTATGTCAACTGTTTTAATTGTTAGCGTTGGCACTGAATTAAAATTTTAAAACCCCACTCTGCTGATACAATAAGATGTCTGTGGGCTTTGATTGATGATGATGATGATGATGATGATGATGATGATGATGATGACGGTCAATGATAACTAAGGTTGCTGAGGGCTTGTCATGGGCCCGGGGTGGGCTTTATCCTCAGGATGATGAGATAAGACAAGAACTGGTATTATCCCTGTTTTCCAGGTGAAAAAGTAGAGGCCCCCTAAGTAACTTGCCCAAGGTCACTATCAGCATGTGCTGATCAGGTAATTTGCTTCCAGGATCTTGGACATCTACTGACAAGGGCCTCTGTTGGAAATGTGGTTTGTGTCTGAAGACAGATTTGCTGGCAAAGGCTGACGTCTTTCAACCTTTCGTTTAGAAATAAATCTATTTTGCCCTTAAAGAAGATACCTTTCTCTGGACTCTCCCACCTCTGTGTTATTGCTGTCCTTCAAAATCTGGGTTTTCCTTAAGTAGTGGGGAATAGCCATGTTCACGTCCCAGTTAGAGGGCAGAGGTAAAGGACGTGGCTTGGGTTTCCTGAGTTTTCTACAATGTACCTTCCTTCGTACATAGCCTAGAACGCTGTCTTAGGTTTGATGAAATGTGTGAACATCCAAGCTGTGTCCTCCACTCCCTATGACTCAGCCACCGGGCCTCCAGATGGAACATTGACCTGAAACTTACTAGCTCCTTAATAAACATTCGTGAGATGAATGTTTGGTGAATTAAAAATTTGAGAGTAGGGTATTATGAACAATGGTTTCTTTCTTCCTCCCTCCCTCCGTCCCTTCCTTCTTTCCTTTCTTTCTTTCCCTTCAACTGTACTTAATTTTTTCCTGTCATTATCTCTGGTTGTCGTTGTCACAGACTGTCACAAACACACACACGTGCATACACTTACCTGTGGTTCAGCACACACCTGCGTACATGCAGTGCTTACCTGCGGCCCAACACAGGTCTGTGCACACACTTATGTGTAGTTCAACCCAGTTGTGCACACACTTCTACATGGCCCGGCACACACGTGTGAATGCGTGTACTTACATGTGCAAATGCACCCACTTACATGTGGTTCGACATCCACATATACACATGCTTGGTGTGGTTCAGACACTTGGTGGGGTCGGAGCGGCCCTGTGTCCCCAAGTGATCCTGAATCCCGCCCAGACTTAGAAATCTGTGTCCTGCGCCCTAGCCCCAGGGAGAAGGGTGAGCATCTGTTCCTGTTTCTCACCTGACCCAGAATCTGGGACTGCCCCACCCAGAGCATGTCTGACATTGGCTGACGTTCTCAGGAGGTAACAGACAGTGTTCACTGGTCAGAGTAACATTCTCCAGAGAAACCTTTGACTGTGCATGGTTCCACCCAGTGAGCCCATCTCGGAAGACCGGTCCCGCCCTTGCAGGTGGGCTGATAAATGGAGGTGGTTTTCTGGGGTGCAGTGCACAGCGAGTGTCCTTTGTGAGTGGACGTGTGTGTACACGCACACATCGCACTGGGCACTCACAGGTCTGTGCAGGTCATGATGGGATGCCTCAGGAAGGAAAGACGGGCCCCTCTTATGCACCTATCCAGGTGCAATACGCCCTCTGCTGGTTTGACCAGGGAACCGCGGCAGCCTCCTGAGGACCCTGGGGCCACCCTGTTCCTGCAAACCCAGAGGAATGGTGTTCTCTTCCTGGGAGAGGTGGGAGGCGGAGGCTTGGGAAGTCAGAGGCTTGTGGAATGCAGGCATCCACCTTTCACCCAGACTTGGACTCCCGTTTTCATTCCAAGGATTTTGTGGAGGACTTGTCGCTTCCGTGGAGAAGTGGTGAATATTCAGTCAGGTGACAGGAGATTCTGTTAGGGGGGGACCATGCAAGTTCACAGGGTGGGGGGTGCAGGGACTCCCTCTTGTCCCTC
Organism: Meles meles; assembly: GCF_922984935.1. Lineage (NCBI taxonomy): Eukaryota > Metazoa > Chordata > Mammalia > Carnivora > Mustelidae > Meles > Meles meles. The sequence continues at coordinate 32,201,590 of NC_060084.1, read as the reverse complement.
TGAACCCACTTCAAATGCAAGGATGGAGAAATGGAAGGAGGGGCTGATGAGGAGGGGAGAGTAACTGAGGATAATAATAAGGCAGCCTGGGGCGCCTGTGTGGCTCAGTGGTTAAGCATCTGTCTTCGGCTCAGGTCATGATCCCGGGGTCCTGGAATCAAGCCCCGCATCAGGCTCCCTGCTCTGCTGGGAGTCTGTTTCTCCCTCTCCTACTCTCCCTGCTTCTGTTCCCTTTCTTGCTGTGTCTCTCTCTGTCAAAGAAATAAATAAAATCTAAATAATAATAATAATAATAATAATAATAATAATAATAATAAGGCAGCCTGAACACTTACTAAATACCCATTTCTGTGCTAGGTGCTTTTCATAGATAATTTCTAATCCTGACAACGACTCTGTGGGTTGATAGCTTTACTGTCTAGGCCCATTTCTCAGAAGTTATAACTGAGGCTCAGAGATGCTAAATCCATCCATGCAAACTTACATAGCATGTTCATGCAGAGCGGCTTATAAACCCGGGACTACATGATTCCAGAGCCCCTCTCTGTCCCCACGAGGACACCAGTTCTCAGGCTCTCCACCCCTGAAGGCTGGAGCCACCCCTCAAGGGCCGAGCTCTCCCGTTGCCTGGTCCCTAAGTCCTGTAGAAAAGAAAATTTAGCTCAGTCGCCAGCCTGGCCTACTCGGGACCCCACAAGCCAGAGCGGTCCCTCCACCGTTTGGGGAGAGCGAGCCCCACCTTTCCCAGTTCTCTGTCACTTCTGGGAGAAGTTGGGAGCCGGCCTCTGCGTACCGTCCAGCGTTCAAGGTTATCCAGATAGCGCTGCGGGCCTCATTTGCATGGTGGCGCGGTGCGAATGCCCAAGCAGCACCGGCCAGCGGGGCGTGCAGATAAGGTCTGCAGGCCCAAGTTTCGGGGTTGTACTTGCATTATCATGGGCTTCCTTAAGCTCGGATGAATATGTAAATCTCTCGCCGCCGCCTCCTTGTTCTGCAGTAATGGGAGCCCGCCTCCGCCCGAGCAATTCCGAGGGTAAAATTGATTAATATTTGTTTTCAAAATGACACGCGGTGATGTATGGGCCCTTTTACAACTTAAATTAATACTTTAAAGAGATGAATGGTCTCTACAGAGGGTGTTAAAGTTCAAGCCCAGGGAATTTGCATATTTATATTACAGCCAACTGATAGTAATTGTGGGAACGGACTGTAATGCTGTTCGTTTGTCACTTTCAGCCGGGTGTGTTTCAGCCCGGGACCTCATTAACTCCCGGAGCCTCAGCCCCTCCACCCCGCAGGACACGGGCTGGCGGCTCTGGGCACCAAGGGCCTGTGTCCAGGCCACAGTTCTGCCTCTTGGTCCCCAGCAGGCTGAACACCCCCTTCAGGCTTGGGCACCTGTTTTGGGGGAGGCAAAGACATAGGGGCAGATGCCTGGAGCTTATAGACACCACTTTGTGCTTGTCTGATATCCCTCTCCCTTGTAGCCAGGATGTGACCCCCCCCCCCTTACCATCTGTGATGCCCCTCGTAGCCACTTCCCACTCTCACTAGCGTCCTGCCTTCCTTCTGCCTTCCTGAAGGTTCTACCAACTCGTTTCCTACCTCGTCCACCTCCTCTGGTTTCTTTAGGAAGTGATCTCAGGAAGCAGTGACGGAAAAGGTATGGAAGACCCTAGAGGTACACCACTGAACAGGTGGGGCTGGGTACCTGGGGCAATGCTCTAGGGCAAGTCTGGGATTGTTCTACCTGAGGGTGAGGAAGCTGGTGCACCTCCATTCTCAACTTCCTTTGTCATTGCCTGAGGGCTGCTCCTTGGCCACTAATCCAGAGCACCTGCTGCTAAGTGCTGGCTGGTGGCAGAAATCCCCGGCTGGAGTTCCCAGTGTCACCACTGGGTGCGGAGGCCTGGAGTAGAGTGAGGTGTGGGACAGGGAGCCCAGTGTCTCCTAACTGATGTCCCTACTCCTGTCTGTGCCTCCTCAAACTCCATCTACCCTCCACTCAGTAGCCAGGCCAATCCTCTTGAAGCAGAAGTTAGGCCAGGTCATTCTTCTGCTCAAAATCCTGCCCTGGGTCCTCCTATCTCTTTGGAGAAAAGCAGACAAGGCCTTGGTCATTGGGCCTGTCTCCTAATCTCTCCCCCTTCCTCCTTCTGCAGCCACAAGGGCTTCCTGTTATTCTATGAATACACCAGCCATGCTGCTGCCTCAGGGCCTTTGCACTGAATGTCTTCTTTGCCTAGAATGCCCCTCCCCCCATCCCCTGGGCAGGGCTCAGTCCTTCACTTCCTTCAGATCCTTAATCAAATGTCATCTTCTCAGGGGAGCTTCCTCTGCTCACTCTACTCATTATTCTGCCTCCTTACCAGTTCCCTGGGCCTCTGGCCCACACTTAATAGGTCTCTTTCTGCTTTGTTCTTCTTTATAGCTCTGCTCACGCTCTGATAGATAGCATATTTTTCTTGTTTATTGTTTGTCTTTTCACTCTGGGTTGTAAGCTCTACGAGGACTGGGAGTTAACCACTCACAGTTGCATTCCCCACACCTTGACACAGTCCCTGGGTTGTTGTAGACCCACAAGACATCTGTATCGAATGAATGAATGAAGGCAGGTCCAGAAGTGGCTGCATGGTAGGTCCCACTGCCCAGGTGGGATACCTAGGGTTGGTGGAGGGGAGAAGGTCCAGCAGGCAGGGCTGGCTTCATGAGTTTGGGACCTGTTTCAGGGGCTCCATGCTTAGCCGGGCTCTGTGCTTGGTTTCATGCTTTGTTGTAGCTGTCTTGAAAACTGTCATCATCTTAGAACAAGGGGGTCTGTATTTTCAGTTTGCACCGGGTCCCATGGATTATGGAGCCAGCCCTGCTGGTGAGTTCCCAGAGCTTAATTCATTCTAGAGCTGCTAGGCATGGGGTCTGGGCAGGGACCTTGCAGGGAGTTTTTAGATCATACTGCTACTGGTGATGTATAGTGGGCCGCTCAGAGGTGTTTGGGAGGACAGAGGGCCTGGCGCTAACCATCCCTGGGTGAGAGAAGCCTGCCCTGGGGTAAACACAGTGTTTCGTTATTTCTCATGGGTATGAACCCCCATGTGTTCAAACGGGCACACACAGACAGACCTGGGGCATGCATTTTATTATAGATGTATTTTTAAATATCCTACATTTTTGGGTAGATTACTTGCAAAATTGGCCCAGTCCTCCACCCCTCCCTCTGTCCAGGGCAAGGCGAGCATGCCGTCCTCCTGTTACAAAGCGCGGTCTGTTTGTTCCCCCATCCCTTGAACTTCTGAGTTGCTCTGGCCAGAACACAGTGGCAGTTCCCGGTGCTGGTGTGAACTCTGTCTTTCTTGGATGTTGTTGCCACAAGAGAACAAGCCTGGGCTGGCGGACTGGAGGGTGAGGGCCCAGAAGATTCAGCCAAGTTCTTCTAGTGGAGATCCGTGGGCAGAATCCCCAGTGAGGCAAGCTAGAGGACCACAGACGCGTCCGTGAGTCCTGCTGTGCCTGGCTTCTATCCGAGCTGCCCTTTGACCTGTAGAATCGTGAACAATAAGAGATGGCTGTTAGATAAGCTGCTGAATTTTGGGTAGTTTGCTGTAAATCAGTATCGTGGCAATGGGTAATCAATACCTGACTTGTACCTAACTAGGCAATTGCTTACACAGGAGTGAATGGCCATGTGTTTGCGCGTCCTCATTGAACCATCATCTCAGACCCCCTGGCGAGTGGTGTGAGCAGAGAAAGGGGCCAGAGGAGCAGGGGGAGGCTGGATCTCAGCCCTGCGCTTGCTTTTCTAAGGGGAAGAAACGTGTGGAGTGTGTGCTGTTGACCCCTGTCCTGCCAGACCTGGGCCCTGGGGCACTGGGATACAGAGGGAATGGGCTGCTTCCCGCCTCAGGGATTGGGAGGGTGTGTGATGGTGGAGGGGCTCCAGATCCTCCGCTTCCCAGTTCAGGCAGAGGAAACGCAGATTTGGAAAAACTGGGAAGCAGGCAGGAGAAGGCAGGGTAGAGTGGGATGGAAACCGGGAGCTTCTTAGAGGGAGGAGAGGCTGGGCGTCCACACCTCTGAGCACCTGCCGATTTGGACAGGATAAGCCAGTCCTCGAAGGAGTGACTGCTGGGTGAGAACACACACACATACAGTACGGACAGAACAGAAGGTAGACGGCACTTTTTATGAAAAAATAACTTTGGGGGGGGGTACCTCGGTGGCTCAGTCGGTTAAGAGGCTGCCTTCAGCTCAGGTCATGATCCCGGAGTCCTGGGATTGAGCCCCGTGTCATCGCACCAGGCTCCCTGCTCATCGGAGAGCCTGCTTCTCCCTCTCTCTCTGTGCCTCCCCCTACTTGTGCTCTCTCTCTCAAATAAATAAATAAAATCTTAAAAAAATAACTTTGTTTGGGAGGAAATTTCCAGCTCACACCAAGTTGCAAGAACACAGTGAGCCCGTTTACTGTCACCTGTAGTCACTAGTCACCAGCAATTTGCCACATTGGCTTATCTCCCTTCCTACTTGCATATAGTGTTGCGAGGATTCCTGCTGCCCTCTGAGAGGAAGCACACAGATGATGACCTTCACAAACATACGCACTTCAGAAAGACGAAAAACTAGCATTTTCCCTTACATCCTGACGTCTAATAATCATGTTTAGGAAAGTTAACACTGACCCAGTACTGTTATCTTTTTTAAAATAAAGCTTTTTATTTATTTATTTGAGAAAGAGGGAGCTCAAGCAGGGGAGAGGGAAGAGGAAGAGGGAGAAGCAGACTCCCTGATGAGCAGGGAACCTGATACGGGGTTCGATCCCTGAGCCGAAGGCAGCCGCTTAACTCACTGAGCCAGCCAGGTGTCCCTAATACTGTTATTTAATATATAGTCTCCATTCAAAGTTCACCAATGGCTTCAGTAAAGGCCTTTAAAGCATCCCTCACCACCCCCGCCTGACCCTGAGCACAAAGATGAGAATAAAGGGCTGAGAACCGTGGGCTGCATTCCCATGTCCTGTCCCCTTTAACAGGGACAGTGCCTCAGCCTCATGCCCCATTTCTCCCTTTTGTCTCTCATAATACTAGTGCTGGTGGGTTATTCAGGACAGTTCTAGAGAATGGCCCTCCATCTGGGTTTGCATGACCATTTCCTCCAGATTATCTTTAAGGTTTAGGCGGCACACTCAGCATTGTTTAAGATTACAGAATGTGTGTCTTGATAGAGGTCAGGCTTTTTGACTACCAGCTCAGACAACCCCCTCCAGAGTGCCGTCTGGCCCCCCAGGTCCCCAAGAGGATTTCTTCCTTTGAGTTCCTTCAGTGGAGAGATGCGATTGAGAGACCAGCATCCAGAGTCAAGAGTCCTGGGCTCAAACTCCAGTTCCAACACCTACTCTGTGACCTTGGGTCTATTATTCAACTTCTCTGGGCCTCACTTTCCTCCATTATATATATTATTTTATATATCTATATATCCATTATATATCCATTATATATATAATTGTACATACATATATATGTCCATATATATATCCATTATATATGTATATATGTATATAATGGACATATATATGGACGTACATATATATTATTATATATATTACATATATATAAAAATATATATATTTTTATATACATAAAAAGTGCCGTCTACCTTCTGTTCTGTCCGTACTGTATGTGTGTGTGTCCTCACCCAGCAGCCACTCCTTCGAGGACTGGCTTATCCTGTCCAAATTGGCAGGTGCTCAGGGGTGTGGACGCCCAGCCTCTCCTCCCTCCAGGAAGCTCCTGGTTTTCATACCACCACCATATATATTATATAAATATATATATATATAAATATATATATATATATAAATATATATATATAAAATGGACATCCATATATAGAGGAAAGTGAGGCCCAGAGAAGTTGAATAATATATATACATATATATGTATGTACATATATATATACATATATATGTATGTACATATATATATACATATATATGTTGAATAATAATAATTATATATATATATATATATATAGGGGATAATAGTCCCTACCACTTATCTGAATGTATAGAATGCATTTGGACAGTACCTGGAACAGAGTATGTGCAGTGATTAATGCAGTTTTGCAAAGGTTTTTGGTTCTCTGCCTTTCAGGAGCATGTAGGGTTGCATGTCCTACCCTCTTGAAGGTGGGCATTTGGAACTAGCCATGGCCAGTGAAGTGTTTGTGGAAATAACGGTGCCACTTTCTGAGTCAGAGTATTGGACAGCAGGTGCAAGAACTATCTGTCTCTGGCACAGTGAGCAGCAACTTTTGACACATTCACTGCTTTGCATGTCGGGGTCTTTTAGTAACTATTATAAGCAGAATCTCCTTCTCCCGCTACCTCCATGCCAACCTGCAATGAGCAGCAGCATGCTCAGGCAATAAACCTTGCCCGTTTTAAGCCACCGAGATTGTGGGCTTGTTTGTTACTGCAGCATAACTTGGTTTATCCTGACGAATACATTGGACCATGGTTGTTGGACATCATCACTGTCATTATTATTCTTAATATTGTCATTATTATTTCTTGTGAGCCTCTTGCTCAAAGCCTCTCTGTTATGTTGTGGTGATCTATTTAGACTCTGGCTCTCTCTTCTCACCGCTGGTTGTGAGTTTCTCGAGCACAGTCTTCATATCTTTCTGTCTCTGGGACCCTAAAATTCCAGCTCAGGGCCAGTTGCAGACTTGGCGCTCAGTGTTTAGTGAGTGATTGTTTAAATGTCACTGGAGAAATCCGAGTTTATATGTAGCTTTCAACTGCTTTCAATTGAACAAACAATATTGTAGAACAACCATAAAAATAAAAGGCAAAAAAAAAAAAAGTCATTTATAATCTCTCTAAATTGAAGGGCTTGTCCATGCTTCTCTCGTTCATCCCCATGAATGTATGGGTTTTGTAGTGGCGTTTTCATGCTTTTCCCCCTACTTAAAATTCTACTGTCAAGAAGACACATTTCCATAGAATTTTTTTTTAAGATTTTATTTCTTTATTTTTAGAGTGATGGAGATAGAGGGGGGAGAGAGGGAAAGCAGGGCGAGGGGCAGAGGGAAAGGGAAAGAGAATCTCAAGCAGATTCCAGGCTGAGCCTGGAGCCCAACTTGGGCTTGATCCCAGGACCCTGAGATCATGACCTGACTGGAAACCGAGAGTCAGACACTCAACTGCCTGGCCACCCAGGCGCCCCTCCATAGAATTTATGAGAACTTTATTTTAGAGATTGTGTGTGTTCTGTGGGGTGGGTGAGCCCCTATGGCTTACTTAGTAAGGCTTTGTATTTTTTTTTTTTAACATTTAAACATCTTCCAATAGCTGGTTCAGCCAACGCTGCCTTGAAGGTCTTGTCCATGGCTCTGTTCCCTCTTCCCTGCTACAACTTCAGGATAAAGGCACCTCAAGATCCATTCAGAGCCCCCCCCATTTGAGTAGAACGTTCTAGCATATTGTGCTGCCCCTCCACCACAATAAGAAAAGTATAATAGAGGCCCTTAAGCCATTGCTTCAGTTGTTAGATGAATGAATAATGGTATTAAAATAAGTTCTGCCACTTTTAAACTTGGCCTAAAATTTTCTTTCTCATCGGATGAGCCATCTTCTGTCTTTGAGCCATCTTCTGTCTTTTGAGCCCTTCACCCGTACCGTCTTGGGATTTGCTTTTCCTTGTTCCCATTTGGAGCCATGGGGGCCTCCATGCCCCCAGATTAGTGTAACGTTGGTTGTGCCTTTTAAAGTAGCCCATTCTTTGCTTTCTGAAACCGCTGACTCACTCTCGGGCATTAGCAGTGGGCTTCTTTTCTTGGGACTCTTTGTCATGGAGAAACAAGCTTTTATCTTTGGAGGAGCATTATCTTAAGGGTAAATGGCAGGTGTCCTGGGGCTGCCTGCCGCTCACTCAGCCCCCTCCTGCTCTGCCTGCTGGGTGACACAGGAGGCCGCTTTGTGTCTCATCCAAATGGCAAATCGGCCATTTAATGCCACCCAGGAAGCCAAGAGCGGAGCATGCACGGTGGGGAAAGTCAAAGCCCTGGCGACCCTGCGTGCTCTGAGCGCAGGATCCATCTCTGTCCTGCTTTTTACTCCCCAGCATCCAGCTCCTTGCCTGGCCTAGAGCAGTGGTTCAAAGATGGACTGTGGAGTGGATCCTTGAATGATATGAGAAGGCTTCTGGAAGGAGGGGTCCTGGGTCCAGGGTCTTGTCAGGTGGAGTCTGGGGAGTGGGGCAGAGGATGAAGAGAAAAAGGGATTGTCAGCTTGTTTGGCCCGCAATAGAGATGGGTGTGCGCGCGTGTGTGTCTTGGCTGCAGGTCCACTTGGGTTTGAACTGAGAAATCCATCATTCATTCATTCATTCATCCATTCAGTACATATCATAGAAGTGGCTAATATGTACTTGGCTTTATCCTAGGCAAACATTCCAGCCGGTGAGGCTGACATTCTGGTGGGGGACAGATACTAACGCCATAAAAATTCAGCATAGATGAGTGAAATAAGTCAGTCAGAGAAAGACAAATACCCTATGATTTCACTCCTATGTGGAATTTAAGAAACGAAACTGATGAGCATAGTGGAAGGGAAGGAAAAATAAAATAAGATGAAAATTGAGAGGCAGACAGACCAGCAGACAGACAACATGAGCTGCTGAACTCTAGGAAATAAACTGAGGGTTGCTGGAGAGGAGGGGGGTGGGGATGGGGTAACTGGGTGATGGGCATTAAGGAGGGCACGGGATGTGAGGAGCACTGGGTGTTGTATGCGACTGATGAATCCCCAAGCCCTAACTATGAAACGAATGAAAAACCATTCAGCATAGTCCATGTTAAGGGATGAAAAGTGCACGAAGGAAATGAAACACACACCCACCGCTCTCCCACTCCTTGCTTTGTTCTCTTCTTTGCATTTCAGTTTGTTAAGAAAATTATACAGGAAAGAAAAAGAATACATTTGCACTGTAAAAAAATCATACAACACAGAAATAGTACAGAGGCCACTCGAGGAAGGCCCCTTCGCCAGCCCTGATCTGACCCCACCCTCTGCTCCAGAGTATAGTATAACCTGTGTCTACTTTTCCAGAACTTTCTCTGGAAAGGTCTCTTTCTTGAATATGTATATTTGAGCTTTTATTTAAATTCCAGTTTGTTGACATACAGGGTTATGTTAGTACAATATTGTGATTCAGCCCTTCCCTACATTGCCAGGGTGCCTTCATGACGAGTGCCCTCCTTCGTCCCCATCATCTGTTTCCCTCATCCCCCACTCCCCTCCCCTCTGGTAAATATCGGTTTCTTCTCTACTGTCTGTGCGTTTGTCTAGAATCTATGGATCTATCATCTATCTCTCATCTGTACATAGATCCCTATTCTTCCTACACAAATGTGATTATGCTCAATGTATTGTTATTGGTTTTTTTTGGTTTTGTTTTGTTTTTTTACACAACAATATGGTGAGGACTTCCTTTCGGGACATACATACAAACAAACCCGCCCCTCCCTGGTGAAATGCTGCAGAGGGTTTCAGAGCAGGCGTGTTGTGCAACTGATTGAACCACTCACCCACTGTGGGACCTCTAGTGTGTTTCCAGCGTGCTGAGATTACAGACGACGATTGCTGGAGTGAACATGTTACCTGCATCTCGGTGGGCATGTGAGAGCATCTTGGTAGGATGCTAAAAAGGGGATCAGTAGGTTCCAGCAGAAGTGGGTTTTACATACTACATGCTGCAGAATTGTACTCCAAACGAACTGCTCTAATTTGCACTCAGAGGGTCTGTTTTCTCAAACCTCATCCAGCCTCTGCCCTTCACTCCCCTGTGGGTCGTCTGCCAACTCAGCTGTGTTCCTCACAGGTCAAGGTGGAACAGTATTGCTAATAGGGACTGTGGGGGCCCCAGTGGCTCACGTGGGCTCATAGGTACCTCATAGAAGGTCAGAGCAGGGAAGCCCACCTGAGACCATATAGTCCAGCCCGCTCACTGTTGTGATGGGGAAACCGAGTTCCCACAAGGAGGTGGGACTTACTCTGAACGCATATCTCTTCTCTTTGCTCAGAGGATCCTTGACTTCTCCTAGGACAAGCATCTAGGTAGGCTGTCCAGATTCATATTTTCTAAGAAGCAGTTAGAATATAATGATTGAGAGCATGGGCTCCAGAGTTAGATGGTCTTGAGTCAAATTCCAATTGTCATTTAGAGCTGTGCAACTCGGGGCAAGTTACTGAACTCCTCTGAACCTCGGTGTCCTCAGGGAACTGGGTCCAACGGGAGCCCCTATCTTAAGGGCTGTTGTGTTAGCTGAGTTCACACATGCGGATCACATGTTGGGGGAGGTAGATGCACACTGTAGGTTCTATTCACTAATCTTCCTCCTGGAAGGAAAATTCTGTTCATTCAACATTACTCCTCTTGGCACTTACATGATGTCATGGACCATGCTGGAGCACACAGCTATCAGAAAAATCAAGATCATGAGAAAGGTCAGGAAGTGCCAAATCCAAGGACATCAGTATTCACCCCTATTTTCTTCTTAGTTTCCAGCGTCCGCTCTTGCATTGAGGTCTTTGATCCATTTTGAATTAATTTTTGTATGTGGTGTGAGGTAAGGTTCCAGTTTCATTCTTTTGCATGTGGCTATCTAGTTGTCCAACATCATTTGTTGAAATCCCCCTTGGATAGTCTTGACATCCTTGTTAAAAAATCAGTTGACCATGTATTTCTGGACTCTCAATTCTATTCCATTGATTTATATATCTATCCTTGTGCCTGTACCATCCTGTCTGGATTGCTGTTGCTTTGTAGTAAGTTTGAAACAAGGAAATGTGAATCCTCCTACTTAGTTCTTTTTCAAGATTGTTTTGGCTATCCATCTTTGTCTCTTGAAACCTATATTAATTTTAGAATTGGTTCATCAATTTCTATAAAGAAGTCATGTGGGACTCTGATGGGGATTGCATGGAATCTGTAGATGAGTTTGGGGAATATTGCCATCTTTGCAATGTTATGTCTTCCAATCCATGAACATGGGATGTGTTCCCAATTATGTAGCTCTTCTTTAATTCCTTTCAATATATTTTGTAGTTTTTAATGTGTAAGCCTTGCATCTCTCTCTTTTTTTTTTAAAGATTTTATTTATCTATTTGACAGAGAGAGATCACAAGTAGGCAGAGAGGCAGGCAGAGAGAGGGGGAGGGGAGGAAGCAGGCTTCCAGCTGAGCAGAGAGCCCTATGCAGGACTCTATTCCAGGACCCCAAGATCATGACCTGAGCCCAAGGCAGAGGCTTAACCCACTGAGCCACCCAGGTGCCCAAGTCTTGCATTTCTTTTGTTAAATGTATTTCTAACTATTTTACTCTTTTTAATGCTATTATTAATATAATTGCTTTTAAATTTTCATTTTCAGATTTTCATTGCAAGTATATAACAGTACAGTTGATATTTATGTATTGATGTTGTCCCCAACAACCTTGCTGAACTTTATTAGTTCTAAGCTTTTTAGTGGATTCGTTAGGATTTTCTATGTGCAAGATCATGTCATCTGTGAATAAAGATAATTTTCCTTCTTTATTTCTAATCTTGATACTTTTTTTATTTTTTCCTTCCTTCTTTCCTTTTTTCTTCCTGGTTTTTTTTTTCTGTTTTTGTTTTTGTGGGGTTTTGTTTTTTTGTTTTGTTTTGTTTTGTTTTTTACGTGCATAATTGCCCTGGCTAGAATCTCCAGTACAATGTTGAGTAGAAGTGGTGAACACAGATGTCCTTGTTTTGGTCTTGATTTTAGGGGGAACATAACCAATATTTCACCATTTTAAGTATGTTTTTAAATACTGTGTTTTAACACCATTTTTAGATGTTAGCAGTAGAGTTTTTAGAGATGCCTCTTAGCAGATTAAGGAAGTTCTCCTCTTGAGTGTTTGTGTCATGAAAGGGTGTTGAATTTTGTCAGTGCTTATTCTGTGTTAATTGAGATGATTATGATTTTTCTTTTTTATTCTATTAATAGGACGAACTAAATTAATTGATTTTCAGATGCTGGCCCAACCTTGCATTGCTGGGATAAATCCTATTTCATCATGGTGTACAATTCTTTTTGTATGTTGCTGTATTCAGTTTGCTAATATTTTTGTTGAGGACTTTTACATCTCTATTTTTAAGAGATATTGGTTCTAAGTTTTCCTTTCTTGTGATGTTCTCTCTGCTTCTAGCCTTCTGAAGATCCCCCAGAGCCTGGATGGATTAGCCATCCAGGCTCCCATGCTTGGGCCAAATTATTGGCTACCTCCTGGGAAGGGCACCAAAGCACACCTTTGCAAACATCTATACAAGTGCCTGGGGAGAGAGGACCCACTGACATTGGCTGAGTGCTGAGCCTTGTACACATATTCTCTCCTTTGACCCTCTCAACTAAATGTTGTGAGTGCTATCTATCATTTATGCCCAATGCACAGATGGGGAACTGTCCCTTGTAGATCTATGGGCTTGACCTCCTTTAGAACAGATGCTTTTGATGACATCTTGTTGTATCACGAATGGGCAATGGACTGAATGTTTATGTCCTCCTGCAGATCCATGTGTTGAAATTCTAACTCCCAAGGTGATGATATTAGGATGTGAGGGCCTTTGGGAGGAGCTCATGAAGGTAGAGCCCTCAGGAGTGCGATTATAAAAGAGTTCTCAGAGAGCACCCTTGCTCCTCCTGCCCTGTGAAGACAGTGCAAGGACAGCTGTCAGTGATCCAGAAAGCAGGCTCTCTTCAGGCACTGAATCTGCTGATGACTTGATCTTGGACTTCCAACCTCTAGAATGGTGAGAAATTAATTTCTGTTGTTTACAGACCACCAGGTCTGTGGTATTGGGTTGAAATAGCCTGAGTGGACTAAGACAAAATGTATAGTCAGATTGAATTCACTTTCTTGTTTTTATTTCAAAGGGTAATGTAACAAACATTCCTAGTCCCACTGCTTGACTGCGGCTGTTCTTCATATCTGCTTCCAGTTGGTTTTTCCTCAAAGAAATAAGGCATTAGAAATTAAACCAAAGCTCATTGAACCACTTCTCTCCAACTCCACAGAGACCATGACTCACCCTAGTTGTGGTGGTTAATCTTTTAGAGAGAACAATTTAGACCATGCTCTTTATGCATCAACATGTACCTAAAAATTGCATATATCTTTTTGCACATGTTTTTAATATTTTTATTTCAAACATTCAAATATTTACATAGCAGCATGAATTTACAGTTTTTAAGCCATTATTTATTTTACAGAAATGGGATAATTTTATACATACTTTCCTGCTTTTTGCTTTTCTTACTCAGTATTGTCTTAAGGAAATCCCTCTAATTCTGGCATGGCTCTAATTCATTCTTTTTAATGGCTGCCTAACATGGATATTTTCCATCTGTTTGCCTTGTGATGGGAATCTAGTGTCCCATCACAGTGACCTATTGTGTGTCAAGCACACGTGTATTCTTAGGTAACAGTGTTTTTATTTTTGTAAGATATATTTCCAGGAGAGAAAGTGCCAGGTCAAAGAGTAAATATATATTTTTATTACAGTGACTGTTTCTGGAATGGACCCCAAAAAGCCTGAAATAATTCCCACTTCTTTTAGATTTGAACAAGACCAACCACTTCCCCACACCTTCCCTGGCAGCTGATATCACCTCCCTTAAAATTTTTGCAAGTTTGACATTTGAAAAATATCTCATTGTTATTTCCATTTGCATAGACTTGAGTTTGAACCCCTTTTCGTATGTGTATTAACCTTCTGGATTTGCTCTTCTGTGTTTGCTTATTTATGTTCTTATCCCAATTTAAAATTAAAAAATCATTTCTTCTATTTTTAATGGCTCGTTAGTATATTGTAAATACTCTGCTCTCTGGTTGGCAAACATTTCCCTAAATCTATTACTTGTCTAAATTGATTGTGTTATCAGAGCCCAAAATAAGTTTTAATTTTTATGTCATCAAAAAATTTTTGACGGTAAAAATTTATTTTTCTTTTTTGACTTTGGGGTTTTCAATTTAAGCAAATCACCTGTATTTATATTTGCAGTGGTTAAAGAGCCCAAGTGAGTAGTATACTGCTGGGTTTGCTTTGTAAAGCTGTCGGTAGTTACCAGTCCACTTTGATGTGTTAGGGTCAATTCAGAAATAATAACACTAATAATAGTGTTAAGTGATATTTATTTGGGCCTTACTATTTATCAAGTTCCATAGAATCGTACATGCTCTATTTCACTGACCCTCAAAACACCCTGGGAGGTGGGTGCCATTTTTATTTCCAGTTGATAGATAAAGAAACTGAGGTCCAGGGAGGTTAAGTATCTTTCCCAAGATTACACAGCAGGTACATGGCAGAGTTGGCTTCCGGACCCTTGCTCCCTGCTCCGGAGTCCATGCTCATGACCACTGGACATGTTGCTACAGAGGGAAGCTGGGTTTGCACAGGCTCAGAAACAGCCTTTGGTAGAAAACAGGCCTGTTGTGGGCACAGGTACCTTGAGGATGGCCCCTGTGGGCTCATCGAGAAGGCTACCCTTAGTGGGGAGGCAGGCTATACCTAGGATGGGTACAGGTAAGCCCAGATAGGCACTTATCCCATGACATGGGACACCAAGGCAGGGGTAATGGTTGGGGGGCCTCCATTTGAGGCCTGGACATGTGTCCATACAGCTCATTGGTCCTGCGGTAACCATAGGCTGGGTAGCTAGTGACCCACACTGTGCCTGCTTATGCTGGTTAATGTTATGTGTCAACATGATGGGATCATGGGGTGCCCAGATATCTGGCCATAAGTTATTCTGGGTATTTCTATGAGGACTTCTTTTTTTTTTTTAAGATGACATGAACATTTATTTAGTAGAGAAAGGCAGATTGCCCTCTACAGTGTGGGTGGGCCACATTCAATCAGCTGTAGGTCTGAACAGAACAGAAAGACAGACCCTTCCCCAAGTAAGGTGTGATCCTCCAGCAGAGTGCCCAAGGACTTTGTCTGTGCCTGGGCTCTACCGGCTGGTCCACACTCAAGATCCTGGCTCACAGACCCCTTAATCACATGAGCCAATTCCTTATAATAAATTGTTTTTTATGTATGTATTGCCATCCCTTTAGTCCGGTTCCTTTGGAGACCCTGACTAATAGACAACTAGATTGAAAGTATTGGCCATGCTCCTTGCACGGTGTGCAGGGTATCGTCTCTAGTTTTAACGGGAGAGCATGCATGAAGTTTCTTCTCTGTTGGGCCCAGGCTCCCGAGTTACAGAGGCAAAGACTTTTTGTCTAACAGCAGCATGAGAGATTTGGACTAGACGTGTGAAGAACTTCCAGAAGGTGGAAGGTGCTAAGACACATTCAAGGGGGGGAGGGTAAAAGGAGTTCTGTTTCTTTGAGGACATGGGCATTGAGGCAAAGGGCAGAAGAAAGCTTTCCAGAGCTTTTCTGGGTCTTTGAGACTGGCCCAGAAGGCATAGTTGTTGCCTAAAATGTGGCCATCTAGAAACGATAATGGTTTCCTCCCAATGCTCAAGACTGAACACCCCCACTAGATTCCAGAGCTGGTGAGGGGTTCCCAGGTGTGATTGTGTGGGATCGCCAGGCTTGGGTGGGCCTCCTGGAGTGGATGCGTCCTTAGTCTACTGTGGACTCGGATGGACATGGGGCTGCAGAGGGCCTATGTCTTTTGTCTCCAATATCAACCTTCTGGTAAGCTGTTCTGTAGAGCTCAGAGAATCTCAGGGCAGGGACAAGGGAGGGAAGGGATTTTCTGTTCCTCAAGTGTTCCAGGCCCAGGACAGGTGCGTTTCCTCTGAGGCTGTTAACCTTCACGTCCTCTTTGAGGTAAGTCCCCATTTAAAAACACACATTTGGGAGCACCTGGGTGGCTCAGTTGGTTAATTTCATTAAGTTCAATTCTTGATTTCAGCTCAAGTCATGATCTCAGGGTTATGAGCTCGATCCCCATGGCGGGCTCTGTGCTCGGTGGGGAGTCTGCTTCTCTCTCTCTTTCTCTCTCCCTTCCCTCCCCTCCACTCACATACACACTCTCTCACAAAATAAATAAGTAAAGCTTAAAAAAACCTCACATTTATATTATCATTGCAAATTTACTGCTATTCTGTAAGACGGTTAAACAACACATAGGTATATAAAGTAAAAGGGGAAATTGCCCCCCTCCCGTCCCACCCTTTATTCCAATCCTTGATGATGTACAAGGCACCCTTTGGAAGTTTCTGTAATGTAGGTACAAGCAGACACACACAGGGTTTGGGACGTTGTTTGGTACAGTATATCTAACCTAAAATTCACCTTCTTAGCTGTTTTAAGTGCGCAGTCCAGTGGTATTAAGTACGTTCGTCCTGCTGTGCAACCATCCCCAGCACCTGTTTCTAGAATGTTCGGGTCTTCCCAGACTGAAGCTCTGTCCCCATTACACACTCCCATTTCCGCCACCCCTGGCAACCGGTCTTCTATGTTCTGACTCTAGGCTGGAGATTGGACTCCTCCAAAGACCCTCACGTAAGTGGAACCCCACAGCATCTGTGCCTGTGGTTAAAAAGCCCAGGTGAGTAGTGGTTTGTCTTCTGAGCCCCATGTCGTCCATGTTCATCCACGGTGTAGCAGGTGTTGGGACCTCCCTCCTCTGGAAGGCTGCGGGGTATTCCCTGTAAGGACTGACCACATCTTACTCACCCATTCAGTTGTGGCTGGTGGCTTCTCTGTTTGAGCTCTTGTGAATCACTCCGCCAGGAGCACAGGTCTCCAACTGTCGGTTCACATCCCTGCTTTCAGCTCTCTTGGGCTTATACCTAGAAGAGGAACGGATGAATCTTGTGGCAGTTCCACCTTTAATTTTGGGGGAGCTACTGTGTGCCACTGTGGTGGGCCAGTTTTACATTCCCATGAGCAGTGCACAAATGTTCTCGTTTCTCCACAGCCTTGCTAACTCCTGCTCCTGCTCCTCCTGCTTCTCTTCCTGTTCCCCCTCCTGCTGCTCCTCCTCCTCCTGCTCTTCCTCGTCCTCCAGCTCCTCCTCCTCCAGCTCCTCCTCCTCCTCCAGCTCCTGCTCCTCCTCCTCCAGCTCCTCTTCCTCCTCCAGCTCCTCTTCCTCCTCCAGCTTCTGCTCCTCCTCCAGCTCCTCCAGCTCCTCCTGCTTCTCCTCCTCCA
This sequence comes from Meles meles, assembly GCF_922984935.1. NCBI lineage: Eukaryota > Metazoa > Chordata > Mammalia > Carnivora > Mustelidae > Meles > Meles meles. The sequence goes on along the minus strand of NC_060084.1, from coordinate 32,184,404 downwards.
GCTCCTCCTCCTCCAGCTCCTGCTCCTCCTCCTCCTCTTCAAGCTCCTCCTCCTCCCCCTCCTCCAGCTCCTCTCCCTCCTCCAGCTCCTCCAGGTCCTCCTCCTCCTCCAGCCCCTCCAGCTCCTGCTCCTCCTCCTCCTCTTCCAGCTCCTCCTCCTCCCCCTCCTCCAGCTCCTGCTCCTCCCCCTCCTCCAGCTCCTCCAGCTCCTCCTCCTCCTGCTCCTCTTCCAGCTCCTCCTCCTCCTCCTGCTCCTGCTCCTCCTCCTCCAGCTCCTGCTCTTCCTCCTCTCCTCCTGCTCCTCCTCCTCCTCCCCTTCTTTTTGGATACTAGCCACCCTAGTAGGTGTGAAGTGATACTGCACTATGGAACATATAAGGTTTTAATTTCATAAAAGTGGTATCTCCCAATGTGAATCAGTCATCCCATTTTCCCCTAAGAACGGCACGGCCCCTTTCATGGGGCACACACCAGTCGCTTCTTTCACGGTCACTACTCTTCTGTCCCAGACGAAGAAACCACAGTCTGGTGGGTTCAGAGAAGACAGTGGATGCCTCTGGGGAAGGGCTGCAAAAGCGTCCCGTTCCAGCTGCTGGGGCTCCTCCTCTTGTCAACCCTGCCCCAGTGCCGGACCCTAGGACATCCACTCTCTCACGGTGTCTATGCATCGGGCACGGGGACATTTCATCTCTGCTCCGGCTCATCTGGGGCCTCGGAAGGACGACTCAAAGTCTGCTATATTTTCTGCTGCTGTGCTAACAAGGGATCACAGACTGCAAGGTTCAAAATCACACGCATTTACGACCCTACGGTTCTTACAGGTCGGAAGTCCAGCAGGTGAGGCTGAGAGAGTCACGAGGCTGAAATCAAGGGACCCGCAGGGCTGTCTGTGATCTTCCCAGGAAATCGCAGGGGAGAATCCATTTTCCTGCTCAACCAGGTCACTGACAGAATGTGGTTCCCTGCGACAGTAGGACTGAGGTCCCTTTTCCTTGCTGGGCTTCTCAACTTCCAGAGGCCGCCTACATTTCTCAGCTTGTAGCTCTGCTCCTCCTTTTCCGAAGCCAGCCACAGGCTTGAAGTCTCTCCTGCCTCTTCCCCTGCTATGTCTCTGACATCTCTCCAGGCTCAGGGGAAAGTTCTGGGCTTGTAAAGGATCGTATAGTCACAGTGGCTCTGCCCGTGCAGTCCAGGCTGCTGTCCCCGTCCCAAGCTCCATGCCTTTAGTCCCTCCTGCAGTCCTTCCTGCCATGCAATGGAACATTCTCACAGGCTCCGGGGGCTAGGATGTGGAGCTCTTGGGGGCCATTGTTCTGCTGGGGACCAGACTCAATGGAAGGTTCACTCACACGTCTGCTGGTTGATGTTGGCTGTTGGCGGAGACCTTACTGGGGCCATCAGCTGGTCCCCTAGCCACCTGCGCTTTCTTACAACATGGTGCCTGTGTTCCAAGGGTGAGTGAGGAGAGGGAGAGAATGGTGGAGGAGGGTGGTGGGGAGAGGGAAAAAGAGAGAGAGAGGAGGAAGACAGGGAAGGAGGAAGGGAGAGTGAGAGGAGCCTTCTTTTCATGCCCCAGTCCTAAGCAGCCACATGGCATCAATTTTCTGTCCTCCGTCCCTTGATGGGAATTGACAAGGTTCTTCTAGAGCACATGGGACTGAAAATATTTTGGAAAATCTGGTCTGCCGTACCCTCCTAGTTAGCAGCAATAGCAACGACGGCAATAATAATAATAATACCACCAGTAGTGGTAGTATTTATTGACTTCTTACAAAGTGCTGGGCTGCCTTCTAAGCATTTTACCTGCATTTTGTCATTTTAATCATCACAAGCTACCCTGTGACATAGATACTCTCATTATTCACATTTACAGATGGAAACTGAAATGGAACTTCAGGAGAAACTGAGGCATAGGTGGGGAACTCGAGAGAACTCAGGTCATAGGTTTGGGGAATGGATCTCTGAAGAGGTAGAATGGGTTTTGGAATCTGGGCTCAGGAAGTAGAGGGAAGAAAGCTTGCTGGGAGGGTCTGGGGTGAGAGCACGGGGGGCCCACCCTGGTGGCCCCATACTTGAGCCAGGCTGTGAAGGATGGATCAGGCACACATCAGTAGTGCTCTGGGGGAAGGATGTCCGATGTTTGGGGCACAGGCTAAGCCGAGGTATGGAGACCAGGCTTCCCATGGTGATAGGAGACGTGTGGGTCTTTTTGCCTGGGGGAGAGGGGAATGATGGGATGTTGGGGAGAGGCAGGGAGGGCCTGAAGTCAGCTGGGACATGCATATTTCTGCTGGAGACTGGGGAGCTATGGCAGGTGTGAGAGCAGGGAGGATGGCAGAAAAGGCTTTTCTGTTCTGTAGGACAGTCTTAGGGGAAGGGACAGCAGCTGGCCTGAAGTCATGTCTTTATCTCCAAGCAACCCTCCCCCCCCCCCCCACTTTCTTCTCTTCTGTCCGGGAGGCAGGAAAGTGCTTTAGACCCACAGAGTTCCCCACAGGAACCTGCTGAAGGCCGGCTGGGCAGTAGACCAGCGGGGAAGGCACCGTGAACTGGGCTGCTGAAATCCAGCCTTGGGCTTCCTCCCTCCCCTGCTCAGCCCGGAGACACCTGCTTCGCTGTGCTCTGGGGATGGCAGCCGGGCTGGGTGTCCACCCAGGTTCCGTGTGCTTCTCTCTCTCTCTGTGTGTCTCTGTCTTCCTTTATCCCTTTTCTTCTTCTGCCCCAAGTCTGAGCCCCTTTCCCAGATGAAGAAAGGGAGGCACTGAGAGAAGCCCCTTGAAGAAGTTGACTTCAGGGCCATGGGGAAGTTGGTGTGCAGAATTCATTCTCTTATCTGCAAAAATAGGATTAAGTCAGAGCTGGAATAAGGCTCAAATGAGACCGTGTAGCCAAAGCATGTAGCCGGCAGTGTTCCGTGAACATGCCCGCAGGAATCGTGTCGCACCCTGGGTCAAGGGCAGGAAGAGCTGCAGCCCCTTGGTCAGAGGAAGACAGGGTGGCGGGAGAGTCCCCATAGAGCATCCAGATGCCCTTGCCCTCTTTCCGTAAACCTGACCCCTAAGTTAAGAACCTTGGTACTCTAAGTGGCCTTTAGGCCACTCCCTGCCCCCTCCCTTTCCTCTCTTTGGGGACTTCGTTTTCCCTCTTCTGTGCGATTCTGCCGGGACAACCAATCAAAGATCCCGTCTTGCGGAGTCAAGGCAGGTCATGTGACTCCGACTGGCCAATCAGGAGACCTTACCTGCCTGGAAGCAGTGATTGGTCCAGAACTGGGCATGAGATTCAAGGAGGACCAACCAGAGTTCCTTTGGCGGGAAACTAGTGATTGGCGCAGGGAGAGAGGGTTTTCCTAAATCAGAAGCTGAAGACTGTGAGAGGACCTGCTCCCATCATTGGAACAAATCTGCTTGGTATTTTAACTGAGGCAGAGGAGAGCAGAACGGAGACTTGGAGAGAGGGAGAGGGAGACAGGTTCCTTGAGGAGGTGAAACCTCTGGATCCAGCTGTACCTGAAGGTGGCGCTGGTCTCCCAGTTGGATGAGCCAATCACTGCTCTTTTTGGCTCGAGCCAGTTTGGACTGTGTTCTGGGACTCAGCCCCAGGAGTCCTGTCTAACCTAGAGTCACCCTTGGTGCCCCTTCCTCCACCATCCATCTGCCCATCAGCTCCTTGCCATCTCCCTGCCTGTTCTTGCTCCTCTTAATCTACTCCCCTCCAGGGGTCACCGTGTGTGTGTGTGTGTGTGTGTGTGTGTGTGTGTGTGTGTGTGTAGGGGGAGGGTGTGGGTTGGTGGGGGTGGGGTGGGGGGGAAGGTGGGGAGGGGAAGGGAGATGCAGTGGAAGGAGGCAGTGGAGCCGGGAAGCAAAGATGCGCCATTCCTGTCCAGGGAGGCTGAGAACTGAGGCTCACACGGCAGCAAATGCAGGGATTTCCACAGCCTGCTTAGCTGACGGACCACGCTGATGCTTATTGTCCTCCACGGGGTCCCCGTGGCCTCCCTGCCCTTAGCCTATTCATTTTAGAGAGGAGGAAAACTGAAGCCCACAGGGCAAGTGAGTTGTTCAAGGTCACACAGCTAGGAAGTGGCAGAACCGGGGCTAGAATATGGGTCTTTTGGCTTTAACTTCCATCCTCGCGAAATCTCAGATGTCAGAAGGGAAAGGCCCTCACCCAGGCTTCCAAGTATGCGGATAAGAAAGCCTGAGGCCCAGATGGGAGAGAAGCTGGGTCCTTGTCTCCCCCGTAGAGTGGGGATTAGGATATGCAGGACACAGATGCTTGCTTGCTTGCTTGTGCGCGCGTGCACACACACACACACACACACAGCCAACACGTTCTCGGGTGTGTGCTCAGGGCAATGGGGATGGGTAAAGCAGAGGAAAGGTTAGGTTAGGAGCATCGACAGCATCTCCTTCAGAAAGTATTTGAAACAATGAAATGGAGCCGCGTGGCTTCCCATGCAGAGCACTGCTTCCTTGCCTGCTCCCCAGAGCCACGGGGTCCCCTGACCACAGCCGTATCTCTAAATAATGCGCGTCTGCCACGATTTCCTGATTCATCAGTTTCAGACATTATCTATTGACTTTCTGCTGTGATAGATGAGGATTCCCCTCACACTCGGCCTCCCCTTATTAATGCTCAGTGCTTCCGCTGGTTCCCTTTCCGATTTTGAGGACTCTGCCTCCCCCTCTGATTCTTGGTCCTGCAATGCTGGCTGCCCCTCCTGGGCTCCCAAAGCCCCTCTTGGTCAGGTAAGTTTCCCCTGCATCTCCATGGACACCCCTCTTCCAATGTCCCTAGCGCATGCCTGCGGAGACGCATGGGTCATGGATGTCATAGGATCCTGGGTCTTGGGCTCCTTTTCCCATCACTCTGTTCTTCCTCATGTGTTCTGTCCCTTGGTCCAGGCTCTGCCACAGTCCCCTGCAAGGAGTGGGAATGTCGGCCTAGCCAGTGGTGCTGCAGCCTTCCTGGGGACATTCAGCTTCTAGGGGTCCTGCGGCTGACTGTCTCTGACACTGCTCCCCCCCCCATCTTCCCCAGCAGCACTTAGAAACAAATGAGGGTCTCCAGGGGGCCTTCTCTGATTATGAAATTGTTTGGCTTCATTATATCATTAGAAAAAGAGAACCAAAACACACCCAGGACAGACGGGTGAATGACAAGTGTCAGCAGCCAGAGCCTGAACCTGCTCTCTGAGTTTGCAGCTGATGAGCGCCCACCCCTTACCTTTAAAATATGAACAATGGGGCCTTGTGTGGGGGTTGTTGCTTCTGCTGGGCCCTTCTGAGTCACTGCGTATTTTTATGTGTCCTGTAATATACAGTGTGAATCATTCTCAAGCTTGGGGGTATTTTGGGACTCGTGTTGTTTTCCTTACAATTGCAGAAAAATCAAATATTACAGAGGTGATAAAAAATACAGCAAATTCTTATGACCCAACCGAGCATGTGTACAATCCCAGGGCTGGGAAGGAAGCTGCCGCGTGAAGTCACTGTGAAGGGTTCTTTGGCGGTTGTGGGGGGTTAAGACTGAACACCAACCATGACCCCTTTTTGCAGAAGTCAGATAAGAAGCGGAGTATGATACCCTAAGAAATCTTATGCCAAAGACAGAAGGTGCCAGCGTCTTGAGCCAGTTCCTGAGGGTCTAGGGAGGAAGGAAACATTCTTCTCTCCATGGGAGCTGTGCCTTCAACATTCTGTAGTCTTTAGACTGGGTGTGCTTGGGGCCGGCGGGGGGGGGGGGGGGGGCGGTGGATGGAGGGGGATGGAGGGGATGGAGCTGAGGTTCTGCTCCCTCCAATGGGCTGAGGCTTCAACTTGCCTTGACTGAGCCCTCTTCCATCAAGGGACGGGAAAAGATGCTGAGCAGACCCACACAGGCCTTTGCAACAATGGAGAAACTGAGTCACAGTGCAGGAAGCTCCTGTAAGGGGTCACGGGGCCGGCACCTGACAGGGATATGCATCACCTCCCTGCACCTGAATGTCTTTCCGGCTGCCATACTGCCTCCTTCTGGGCATTGACCTTGTATAAGTCACTCCCCTTCTGTGGGCCTCAGTCTCCCCATCTGTAACCTCTGGCTTATGTGATTAGTAAGTGCTGCTGTAGCCCGGGTGCTCTGCTTCTCTGAGGGGCATCTGCTTATCAGGTTCTGGACCACCGAGGTCAGGGCCCCTGTCCTTTGGGAGTGCGAGTCTGCAGGCCCTGGGGGCAGGTCCTGGGGAGCCAGGTGTGGCCCAGGTACCAGGGGTTCCAGCCTTAATTGCATTCTGAGCACATGTGTACCTCTCTGAGCTGCGGGGCCTGTCTCTTTCTATTAGTTTAACAAGCCCTGGTATTAATGAGATTGCTCTATAATTGAACCTTTTCACGGGTCCCTCGGTAATGAAATTATGCTAATTTGCATTCAGCACCACCAGGCATCCATCACGCGGGATCAGCCGGGAGCGGCCGGTGAGGCGGCGGGAAGGCACCGCTAATTATCACCGAAATGAACAAACCCGGCAGTATTATTATTTCATCTTCTGCCCCTTCCCTTCCGCGTTGCCCACCTCCCCGGGCCCCATCCATATTTTTGTCTTCTCCTGCACGTGACCGCGGGCCGGGTCTGGGGGAGGCGGGAGGGGGCGCCGGGGGAGGACACCACGTCTCCACTGTGTGGCAGCATGGGCCCAGGAACTGCGGAGGCTCCAGCTGCTGCGTGTGTGTGTGTGTGTGTGTGTGTGTGTGCGCGCGCGCGCGCGTGTACACGTGCGTGGCCAAGCACGCTGCTTCTCTGCGTGTGTGGTGCTCGCGGCTGGGTGTGCAAGCCCCATCTGCACTAGTGCGCGGGGCTGGGGCCGGAGTTGAGCCCCTGGGTGTGTGTTTTTGTGCTACTTGCGAGTGAATGCCAGTCTCTGCCGATCTGTCCGCTGGTGGAGGTGTGCGTGCGCCGGTGTCAGTCTTGTGGTCGGGGTGAGGGTGTATGTCTTGGATGTCTGGCTGAGGATGCGTGTCTGAGTCCCTATGGGCGTGCCTTTGCTTCTGAGTGTACACAGCAGGGTAGGAACTTCCCAAAAATCTGCGTGGGAGCGTGTGGTGTAGACATCAGTATATTTATGCCTGGGTCCGGGTTATCAGTGTGTGTCCATAGGTGTATGTCTGGGATGTGTGTGATGTACCTCTGGTGTGCGGGGTGCAAGCCTTAGTGTGAATGGGGCCGCCGCGAGTGTCTCTTGGTGCCCATGCTGGTGTGTCAATTTCCAGGACCCTCTAGCTGTGTGTGAACGCGTGCGTAAGTGTCTGACCACGTGGTCTGGGAGCTTCCAGCTTTCCTGGGAAACCCAGGGGCCTGGGAATGGTGGCTCTTTGAAGGCTGCTGCACCTGGAGGGTCTCACAATGAAGCTACGTGGAAACTAGGCGGAGGTTGAGACATGGCAATGCTTCTCCTCATTTTCTGGGCGTTAAGGGCTCCTTCTGGGCTCCTGGGGGGATCAAAAATGGGTGAGACTGATTTTCTGGTCAGGCCTCTTGGATGGTGGCTAGGAGGAAGAGGAGTTTGATTCGATTTAGAAAAAAGAATTTAATATTTCTTACTGCACTTACACAGACCAAAGTCTGTGCAGTAAGACTCAGTCTGGCTTCACTGTGAAGTATGACTTGAGTGTCCCTCTGTGCCTGGCCCCCTGGCCCATGCCACTCTCCCCAGCTGTCTACCAGGGCAGGACATGTCCAGCTGTGTCACCAGTAGGTCATCTACTTTGGACAAGACTCTCCTTTCTCTGAGACTTAGTTTTCCTAGCTATAAAATGGGAATGGGAGAGACATCGGTTAATGGGATTTCTGAGATCTTTCTAGAAATGGAATGCCATATCTCTAAGAGATTATGAACTCTGTTTCTCAGCAGAGTGGTCTTACTGTACGATAGATAAAAGTCTGGGCTTTGGAGACAGTCACCTCTGAACTTGAGCAAGTTACTTAACTTTCCTGAGCCTCTTTTCCCTTTCCTTGAAAAAGATAACAATATTTCCATCTAAGGTATTTGTGTTGAGACTAAATGAGATCAGTAATGTGCTGGTGTTTAACAACCAGTTTGATGAAAATAATTGTGTGTGTGTGTGTGTATCTGCATACATAAGTAAAATAAAATTTACTTATACGAAGGGCTGCAGCCCACAATTTACAAGTAATAATAGAGCATATGGTACTTCCTATTATAAATTCCAGATAGCCAACTGATTCTCCTGGAATGCTTTTGTTAGTTTTTCACAAACTCTCCCACTGGTAAATAACCTGTGCTTGCAACTGACACATGAATGTAATTCTGGAAATTTGAAACAATTAAAATGTGTATCAAAACTTTTCTCCTCTGTCAATGACACAAGTGAGTTCTTGTTGAGTTGAACAACAGTTTTTGAATGTTTAAAGGCTATGTTCTTAGGTGCCTGGGTGGCCGAGTCAGTTAAGCAACTGCCTTTAGCTCAGGTCACGATTCCAGGGTCCTGGGATCGAGTACTGCATCAGGCTCCCTGCTCAGGGGAAAGCCTGCTTCTCCCTCTTCTCACCACTTGTACTACCTCTCTCACAAATAAATAACTAAAATCTTAAAAAAAAAAAAAAAGACTATGTCCTCAATGTTTTGTGCTACTAGAAATACAGTGGCTACAGATATGGCACAGTTTTAAATGTAATATGCATCGTGAACTTTTTCTTCCTCAGTTTCTTAGGTTTACACAATCAGTAAAAGGACAGATTAGCCCCTGCTTTGTAGTGTTTGCCAGTTGCCATGGTATAAATATCCCACCATGGCCAATTTCAAGTCTCCAACTAATTTCAACTTACTGACCAATTTCAGGTTACTGAACTGGAGTTGGGAAGAGAAGCGCAGTAGCACACACGTGTATAGTATTTCCACCATAAATCTCCAATAGTTATAAATAACCTCAAAAGCACAGACAACATAAAATCATTAGGAAGTGATGAATTTTGAGTATCTTTCTTTGTTTTTAATTTAAATGTAATATATATAATATAATTTATTTATGCTTCTTTAAAATTGATGCTTTAATATATTTAATTTGCTATACATTTTAAAGAATAAATTATATTAATTTCATCGTGTGTTTAACAATCTGTTTCAATGCCCCTCCCAGTCCATATATAATGGACTCTGGCAAGCTAGTGTGAACTAGCTCCAGCACAAGTCATGGGTGAAATAAAATAATGCACACATGGCTGTATTTTATTTATTTAATTTTTAAAGATGTATTTATTTTAGAGAGAGGGAGAAGGAGAGAAGGGGGAGGGGCAGAGGGAGAGGGAGAGAGAGAACGTCAGTCAGACTCCCTGCTGAGCATGGAGCTCATGCTGGGCTCCATCTCCCAACCCATGAGATAGAGACCTGAGCCAAAACCCGGAGTTGGGAGCTCAGCTGACTGAGCCACCCAGGGGCCCCAGATGACTATGTTTTAATCGCTCAGCACGAAGCAGCCAGCTGTAAATATTAGCATGACTGCTACTACTGCTGCCTTTGCTTATGACCCACTCTCAGATACCTGTGTTGTATCATGCTGGCTTTGTCACGTGTTCTTCATTTGTGAAATGGAGTTCATGATCCCTTTGATTTCCTATAAGCCTCAGTGAAATCTTCAGATTTTATGGGTTCTAGAAATTGGGTAGGGCCAGGTAGGGCCACAGAGAGGGTAGCAAGCATAGGCGTCTTATACCCCTGGTGTGCACGTGTGTTTAATAAATGCTCCTACAAGTTGGCAATGCCATTTCAAACACAGGAATGCGTAGATTTTTTTTTTTCCTCAAGATTTTATTTATTCATTTGACAGAGAGAGACACAGCGAGAGAGAGAACACAAGCAGGGGAAGTGGGAGAGGGAGAAGTAGGCTCCCCGCTGAGCAGAGAGCCTGATGCATGGCTTGAGCCCAGGGCCCTGGGATCATGACCTGAGCTGAAGGCAGATGCTTAACAACTAAGCCACCCAGGCACCCCCGGAATGCATAGATCTTAAGTCTATAATTGGATGAATTTTGACAAGAGTGTAACTAGCACCCCAGTCAAGATAGAACGTCACCTCAGAAAATTTCCTGATGCCCCCTCCCAGTTCAATCCCTTTTTCTCCCATGGTGGGAGTTAGAGTTTTCTTTCCCAGAAACACAGATTTATTTTGCCTACTTTTGAACTTCATAGAAATGCAATCACATATATGTAGTCATTTGTATCTGGCTTTCTTTGCCTAGTGTCATTTTGTTTGAGATCTATCCATGTTTAGTGACAGCCTTTTCTTAGCTTTACTCGCTGCATATCCCACAATACGTTTATAATTCACCTGTTAGTGGACATTTAGATGGTTTCTGAGTTGGGGACTGTTATGACTAAAATTTCTATGAACATTCTGGTATATGTATTTTGGGGGCACATATGTCTTCATCTACCTTGGTTAAACACTTCCTTGCGGTATCTCATTGTGCTTTTAGTTTGTATTTCCCTGTAAGTGAGTGATGTGGAACATTTCTTTGTATGCTTATTGGCTATTCATATATGATCTCTTGCAAAGTATCTATTCAAATCCTGTCTATTACTTACAGGATGGTTTGTATTTGTATTTTTATTACCTAGTTGTAGTCCTTTATATAACATGGCTACTAGTCCTTCCTCAGGTATGATTTCCAAATATTGTTTCCCAGCCCATGATTCCTATTAATATTCTTGATGATGTCTTTTGATGACCAGATGTTTTACATGATGGAGTCTAAGTTATTATTCCTTTCTTCTAATGCTATTACTGTCTAGGTCTTGTCTGATAAAACTTTGCCTACCCTGAGTTAGTGAAGATGTTCTCCTGTACTTTCTTCTACATTTTTATGGTTTTGCTTTTATGTTTAGGACTAGGCTTTGTATCAGTTTTTGTGTATGGTGTGAGTAGGGCTTCAAGTTTCTTTTGTCCTGTGTGTTTATTCAATTATCTCAGCACTATTTGTAGAAAACATTTTCCTTTTTTCATTGCATTGCCTTGATAACTTTATTGAGAATCAAATGATGGTATATGTGAGAACTAATTCCTGTGCTCTCTAGTCTGTTCTATTGATCTATTGGATATGCTTTTCATGACTGTACTGCCTTGATTACTGCAGATTTATAGTAAATCTTGAAATGAAATAGTATGAGTCCTTCAATTTTGGTATTTTTTCCTCAAGGTTGTTTTGGCTACTCAAGGGCCTTTGAATTTCCATCTAATTTCAGAATCAACTTGTAGATTTATACCAAAATAAACTGCTTATCATTTTGATTGATATTGTGTTGAATCTTTATATTAACTTGGGGATAACAAACATCTTAGCAATTTTAATGTTTCCACTCCCAAGCATGCTTTATCTCTCTGTTTAGTTAGGTCTTCTCTCATTTCTCTCAACATTTTTGTATTTTTCAGTTCAGAGTTGTGTCCATATTTTGTTACATTTATTTCTAATTGTATCGTGTTTTTATATGATTATAAAAAGTATGATTTAAAATTTTTATTTTACAAGTGCAGTATTTTATTTACTACTATATAAAAATAATTAGTTTTTATATATCGATTTTACACCTATCTATAGCCTTACTAAATTCCCTTATCAGTTCTACTGGAGTTTTTGGTAGATGCCTCAGGATTTTTTTATGTAAACAATTATGTAACTTGTAAATAAATGCAGTTTTCCTTTCCAATATGTATGCCCTCCAATTCTCTTTCTTAGCCTATCACACTGAATAAGATCTTCAATAAATGTTGAATAGAAATACTGAGAGAAGACATGCTTGCCTTATTCTTGATCTCAGGGAGGAAGTATTCAATACCTCACTAGTAAGTGTCATGCACATTGTAGAGTTTTTCCAAGTCTCCATTTATTAGAGGACATGACTTTATCTTAGTAGTTTGCTAATTTGCTGCAAAGCCCTCGAGCTGTATCAAATTTTGTCAAGTGTTTCTTGTGAATCTATGGTTTTTCTCCTTTATTTTGTTGATGTGGTATGCCTTTCAAATATTAAATCAATCTGACATACAGATATAAATATTACTTTTTACCATGATGTATTATCATTTTAAAATATTGCTGAATTCCATTTGCTAGCATCTGTTAATTATTTCAGTGTATAGGAAGGAGATTGTAATATTGCATAATTTTCTTTTATTGTAATATCTGTGTCTGTGGGTTTTTTAGTGGGATATTATCCTTTTTAACTGTTAAAATATACATAGCATAAATTTCACCATTTTAACCATTTTAAAGTACATGATTCAGTAGTGTTTTGTACATACACAATGTTGTGTGACCATCACAACTATCTAGTTCCAAAGTATTTCCATAACCCCAAAAGAAAATTCATACCCATTAAACAGTCACTTCCTATCCCCTCCTGCTCCCTGACCCCTAACAGCCAGTAGTCTTTTTTACATCTCTAGGGATTTGCCTATTCTAGATATTTCATATAAGTGAATTAAACAACACATAACTTTTTGTGCTCTCTTTCCCTACTTAGCATAACATTTTCTTTTTTAAAAAATATTTTATTTATTTATTTGACAGACAGAGATCACAAGTAGGCAGAGAGGCAGGCAGAGAGAGAGGGAAGGGAAGTAGGCTCCCCACCGAGCAGAGAGCCTGGTGCAAGGCTTGATCCCAGCACCCTGGGATCATGACCTGAGCCGAAGGCAGAGGCTTTAACCCATTGAGCCACCCAGGCACCCCTAACATAACATTTTCAAAGTTCATCTGTATTATAATGTGGCTAAGTACTTCAGTGTTTATTATGGCTGAATAATATCTAAATTGTATGGATATCCAGTATTGTAGTATGCTTTATTTTGTTTATCCGTTCATTAGTTAATGGACGTTTGGCTATTTCTACACTTTGACTATCATGAATAGTGCTGCTATGAACATACAAGCTTTTGTATGAAAACCTGTTTTCAATTCTCTTAGTATATACTTAGGAATGGAATTTCTGCATCATATAGTTATTTGATGTTTTAAATTATTGAGGAACTGCCATACGGCTTTCAAAGTGGCCCTCATTACGTTCTCACCAGTGATGTAGAAGGTTCCAAATTCTTTACATCATCACCATCACTTGTTATTGTCCAGTTACAAAAAAAGTTGTAGTCAAGCTAGTGGGTGTGAAGCACTATCTTATTGTGATTTTGATTTGCATTTCCCTTAGGCTAAGGAAAATTAGCCTTAATTTCATGTGATTATTGGTAATTTTCAGATCTGTTTTTGGAGAAATGTCAATTCAAGTTTTTGCCCACATTGGAATTGGGTTGTTTATCTTTTGGTTGTTGAGTTGTAAGATAATAGATACTGGAAACCAGATCCTTATCAGATATATAATTTCTAAATATTGTCTTATATTATAGGTTGTCTTTTTCACTGTCTTGATAGTGTTCTTGGATGCATAAAAGTTTCTAACATTTTTTTGTGGATTCTTCAGAGTTTTCCATGTATAAGATCATCTCATCCGTAATTAGATGTAGTTTTACTTCTTCTTTCCAATTTTGAACACTTTATTTCTTTTTCCTAATTGCTCTGGCTAGAACTACTTCAGTATTGAATAGAAGTGGTGAAAGCAGAATCCGTATCTTGGTCCTTAGGAAAAACCTCTCAGTCTCTCACCATTGATTATGATGTTAGCTGTGGGTATTTCATAAATGTCCTCTACCATGTTGAGGAAGTTCCCTTCTCATTTTAGTTTGTATCCTGAAAGTGTGTTGGAGTGTGTCAAATACTCTTCTGTATCTTTCTATTAATGCAGTGCATTATATCCATTGATTTTTTTAAAGGTTGACTCAGCCTTGCATTCCTGTGTTTAATTTCACATGGTCATGGTGTATAATCCTTTAATGTGCTGCTGAATTTGATTTATTAGTATTTTATAAGAATTTTTGCATCTATATTCATAAGGTATATTAGTCTACAGTTTCTTGGATGGTTTTTGTCAAGCTTTGGTATCAGGGTAACACTGATAAAATGCATAAGGAAGTATTCCTTCTTCTTCACATTTTTGGAAGAATTTAAGAAGATTGGGATTAATTCTTCTTTGTTTTGTATACTTCACAAACAGTGAATCTATCTGGTACTAGACTTTTCTTTGTCCAGAGGTTTTAATTACAGATTCATGATCTTTACTTGTTTTAAGTCTACTGTGATTTCTATTTCCTCTTGAGTCAGTTTAGATATTTTGTACATTTCTAAGAATTTGCCCTTTTCATGTAGATTTGTTGGTATGTGATTGTTCGTAGTATTCTCTTTTAATTCTTTTTATGTCTGTAAGTAATAATTTCAGTAGTAATGTCCCAGCTTTCATTTTAAATCTCAGTTATTTATATCTTTTCTCTCTTTTCTGTCATTCTAGCTAAAAGTTTGTCAATTTTGTTGATCTTTTTGAAGAACCAACTCTTGTTCTTATTGATTCTATTGGATTTTTATTTCTTACTTAATTTAACTGACTCTAATTTTCCTTATTTTCTTTCTTCAGCTAGCTTTGGGTTTAGCTTACTCTTTTTTTTCTTCCTATTTTCTTAATTTGTCAGGTTAAGTTATTGATCTGAGATCTTTCTCCTTCTTAAATGTGGGCATTGAGGGGTGCCTGTGTGACTCAGTTAATTAAGCCCCCAACTATTGACTCAGCTCAGCTAATAATCTCAACATTGTGAGATTGAGCATTACATTGCGCTCTGGATGTGGAGCTTGCTTAAAATTCTTTTTCCCTCTGCCCCCTCTCTTAAAAAAGAAAAGAAAAGAAAACAAATGTGAACATTGAAATCTGTACATTTCCCTCCAGGCTGCTTTTGTCAAATCCCATAATTTTTTGTATGCTGTGTTTTCATTTTCATGTGTCTCAGAATATTTTCTGATTTCTCTCATGATTTACTCTTTGACTTATTTGTTCTTTGAATGTGTTGTTTCATTGCAAGATGTTGTGGATTTTCCACTTTTCCCTTGTTACTGATCTGTAGTTTCATTCTTATTAATGGATGGAACTTTTTACTAATATATAATGTCCTTTCTTTGTCTCATGTAAAAACTTTTGACTTAAAGTCTATTTTGTCAAGTACTACTTTGGTCATCTCAGCTCTCATTTGGTTATAATTTGCATAATTTCCATCTTTCACTTTTCACCTATTTGAGTCTTTGTATCTAAAGTCAGTGTCATGTACACAGCATAGAGTTGGATCATGTTTTCTTAATTGACAATGTCAATCTCTTCCTTTTGATAGGAAGATTTAATCCACTTACATTTACAGTGATTACTATTAAGGAAAGACTTCCACCAACTTGCTATTTGATTTCTGTATGTTCCTCAGTTCCTCCTTAATGCTTTCCCCTCTGTTTTTTTTCCTAGTGTATTCCTTTGATTTCCTTCTCATTGCCTTCTCTGTAAATTTTGCAAGTTATTTTCTTATTGGTTACCATGGGAATTGCAACTAACAGTCTAACAGTCTAACTTGTATAGGTACTGACCCATATTCAAATTTATACAAACCTCTGAATTATACAATTCCATCATTCCCCTCCTGTATGCTGTTATTGTCAGAAATATTATGTATCATATGCCTATTACCATAAATTTATAGTTATTATTTTATACATTTATCTTTAAAGTCATTTGGGAAAGAAAAATAAAAGAAGAAGCACAAGGCAGATACACAATAATATTGGCTTTTATATTTTTTCCTATGTAGTTACCTTTACTGGTATTCTTTATTTTTTTCAAATGGCTTCAAGTTACTGACTAGTGTCCTTTCATTTCAAACTGAAGAAATCGCCTTAGGATTTCTTGTAAGGCAGGTTTATAAATGACAAACCCCAGTAACTTTGGTTTATCTGAGAATATCTTAATTGCTATTTCATTTTTGAAAGGCATCTTTGGCAGATATAGAATTCTTGGTTGGCAGATTTTTTTTTCTTTCAGTTAAAACATATTTAACTTTAAATATGTTATCCCACTGCTTTCTGACCTCCGTGGTTTCTGAAAGAAATCTGCTGCTGATCTTGTTGAAGACCTTTTGTATGTGATAAATCTTTTCTTTCTTACTGCTTTTGAGTCTTTTAGTCTTTTGAAAATTGATCATAATATGCGTTGGTGGATCTTTTCGAGTTTATCCTACTTGGGGTTTATTAAGATTCTTGGATGTGTAGATTCATGTAGTGTCATCAAATTTGGGAAGTTTTGGACCATTATTTCTTCAATTGTTCTACCTATTCCTTTCTTCCTTTCTTCTTATAAAACCCCCATTATGTATATGTTGGTGTGCTTGGTGGTGACCTACAGTACTCTAAGTCCCTATCATTTTTCTTCTTTTTCCTTTCTGCCCCTCAGACTGGATAATATCAATAAACTGATCTTAAAGTCCACTGTGTTTTTCTTTTGCCTGCTCAAAGCTGTTGTTGAACCACTCTAGTAAATTTTTCCTTTCAGTTGTGCTTTTCAACTTCAGAATTTCTGTTTGGTTCCTGTTTTACAATAGTTTTAATCTCTTTATTGATGCAATAAAACATTATTCTCTTGGTTTTCTTTAGCTCTTTGAACATATTTAAGAAAGTTGATTTAAAATCTTTGTCTATTAAGGCTATGTCTGTTCTTCCTCAGGGAAAAATTCTAGGAATTTCTTCCTTCCTTTCTTTCTTTTTTTTCTACCAATCGGCCAGACATTCTTGTTTCTTTGCAGATATTCTCTTATTGTTGAAACTGGACATTTTGAACATTAAAATGTATACCTCTGGAAATCAGCTTCTCCTGTTCTCTTGAGTTTATTGTTGCTGCTTGTGGTTGTGGTTGTTTGTTCAGTGCCTTTTCTAACCTATTTCTATAAAGATTATATTCCTTGTCCCCTGTGGTCAAGGGGAAATCTTTGCTCTGTTAGATTAGTAGTCAAGTAGTGATTTGACAGAGATTTCCTTAAATGCCTCGAATAAACACACACACACACACACACACACACACACACACACACACACCCAAACCAAACTTCTCCCTGTCTTCACAGGTTGGCTGGCTCTATGTTGGGACATTTCTTCATTCCTTGGTCATGTCTTTCGTTTCCTCCCTCTTTGTTCATTTCTAACTTTGCTGTAGCTTTCACTTTAGGCTTCTATGGAGCCTAAATGTCACCCAGAATTAAAAGCTTGGAGTCTTATCAGGTCTTTTCTAAAATGCATCCAGCCCTGGGCGTATGTACAGCCTTCTAAATGAGCCAGTATAAAGCTTTTATTCCCCCATGTATATCCTCCCTCAACCTCTTTGTTCCCAGGATATTTGGTTTATCTGCTACCTCCCCCATTTGTTATCATTTGCCCTAGGTGGCTGCATGTAATGTATTTGCTTTTAAGTGCTTTTGATGGTGCCACTCTGAGAAAGTTTTGAGTTGGGCATAACAAAGGCAAGCCCCTGAACTGACTCCTCAGGGAGTCACAGGATAGGTCAATACACATAACAACAATTCTTTGAAAATAAAGTCTGTATTTCCCTTTCTGGTACCAGAAAGCCACATCAGAATGTGGGCTGGTGTCCCCGTGACCATGGCTGAGTTTGTGATTTGGGGGTTGGGTAACAACAGGTTGGTAAGTGAAACTGCCATAATTTCTCTTATCAAAATTTAGCAGTTTGCTTCTTCATTAAGCATTCGTCTGCTTAAGGGTTGGATTTCAGAATTCTGAGAAAGTTGATTCTGGTGATGTTGCCAGCTTAATTGTTGCTTTAGTGGAACGATGGAATTTTGGAGTTCCCTACTCCACCATTTTCAGCAATGTCACTCGTTTTATGTCTGGTTTTGATATTATGATAATCTTGGCTTCCTAAAATATGTTGGGAAGTATTTCCTCTACCTATATATTCTGGGAGATTTTGTGTAATATTGGCATCTGCCCCTCCCCCAAGTATTTAATAGCATTTATCATCGACATCATCTAGGCTTAGAGTCTTCTTTGTGGAAAGGTTTTGGTAATGAATTTTATTTATTTAATAGGTAAAAAGCTATTCGCGTTTTTCCTATTTCATTTTGTGTCCATTTGGATGAGTTTTGTTTGTATTTTATTTTTATTATTATTTTTAAAAGATTTTGTTTATTTATTTGAGGGTGGTCTAGAGAGAGAACATGAGCATGAGGGAGGGGAGGGGCAGAGAAGCAGTTTCCCTGCTGAGCAGGTAGTCCTAGGTGGGACTCGGTCCCAAAACTCTGGGATCATGACCTGAGCCACCCCATCACCTGGATGAGTTTTGTTTTTAAAGAAATGTTTTCATTGCACCTAAGTTGTCAAATTTTATTTTGTAGAGTTGTTTATTCCCTTATTAGTCTTTTAATGTCAGTAGGATTTGTAATAATACTGCCTTTACACTCCTGATATTGATTATTTCTGTTTTACCTCTTTTTTTCCTTAATCATTCTTGCTAGGGTTTATCAATTTTTATTATTAATCTTTTCAAAATGCCACGCTTTTGTTTTGCTTTAGTATCTGTTTTCTATTTCGCTAACTTCTGTTTTCATTTCCATTATTTCCTACCTTCTAGGTACCTATCTTCTGCATATGTTAAGAACTCCACAAAATACTGTTATCATTTTTGCACTGAATAACCAATTGTCTGTCACAAAGCCAAAGAGAGGAAAAAAGGAATCTTTTATAGTTATTCGCATGTTTACCATTTCCAGTGCTCTTCATTTCCTCTTCCAGATCTGAGTTACTGTCTTACTTAATTAGTATTTAGCCTGAGGAATGTCTCAAAGCTTTCCTTTGTGCAGTGTGCAGGGCTGCTGACAATGAATTCTGTAAACTTTTGCTTATAGAATTTAAAAATGTCTTTTCATTGTTTTTAAAGGGCATTTTTGCTAGATATATAATTCTGGACTGATACTTTTTTCCCCCTTCAGCATCTTAAAGGCATCATTCCCTTTTTTTTTCTGTCATCTCCATATTTTCTGATGAGATAACCCATTGTTTTTATATCATTATTCCCTTGCATATATTGTGTCTTTTTCTCTGACAGCTTTTTAGTTGTACCTTTTACTTTTTTTTAAGTGTTTTGACTATGAAACACCTATAAGTGGTTTTCTTTATATTTATCATATTTATCGTCATGTCTGCTGAGCAACCTTGTCTCTCAGCTGATGCTTTTTATCAAATTATAGAAATATGTCTTCAAATATCTCCTTCTGCCCCTGTTCTCTCTTGTTCCCATGAGACTCTGGTAACACATATTTTAGATCACTTAATATTGCGCCATAGTTGCTGAGACTTTGTAAATTTTTGTCTTTTTCCCCTTCTGTTCTTAGATTTGAGTTTTCTACTGATCTGCCTTCAAGTTTCCCGACTATTTTCTGTTACCTTGGATCCAATTTTAAGGTCATCTAGAGAATATTTTATTTCATTGATGATGCTTGTCAGTTCTAGACTTTCCATTTGGATCATTTTTTTGTGGTTTGTATTTGAAAGTATCCATTTTATGTTCTTTAATGTATTTATGACAGCTGTTTTTAAAGTCCTAGGTTGTTAATATCAACTTGTGAACATCTCAAGGTCTGTTTTTCCCCCTTGATATTGAGCAACCTTTTCTTGGGTTGTGCTGTTTGTTTGTTTGCATTTTAGAAATTTTTAAAAATCGTATTCTAGATATTGTGGATATTGTTGTCTTCTTTTAAGTGGTGTTGATTTTTGTTCTGTCAGACAGTTTAATTACTGGTGAGTTCTCTTGATTCTACTGGACTGGGTTGTATTTTATTTTTTGCCAAAGCAGGTTTATTAAGGTTTTGTACTTAGTCTGAGGACATGGCCCTCCCTCTAGCTTATTGTCCTTTCTTTTAATGCATAAACTTTCTTTTTTTCTCCATTGAATGCCTGAGATACCCAGTGAGGGTCTCTTCATTCTGACTGGACCAGAACTCTCTACACAGTATAACCTCTGTTATTCAGCAGTCAACCTTCAGCAGCTCCAAACTAGCCTTGCAGAATCTTGCTCTGCTCATGCATAGCACATCAATTGGCCAAAGATCTTCAGGGGATCCCAACAAAAAGTTCTAGGTTCCAGCCATCCCCTCTACTCTACTACCATTCCTTGAAAACCTGGAGGAGTTCAGGTTGTTAAAGTGTCAAAGGGAGTTGTTCTGCAATATGTTCCTGACTACTTTCCAGCTATGTGATTGGAGCAACTTGCCTAATTTCCCCTGCCTCCGTTTCATCATATGCAACATGGGGATAATAGCAGTTTCCAACTGCTAGGGTTGTATTGAGGATTAAATGAGGAATAACATGTAAAGTGCTTAAAACAGTGCCTACTCTGTGGTAGAGAGTTCTTATGTAAGAATTATCTGCTGTTTACATAAGAATTAAACTCTTATGTAAGAATTATCTGCGGTTTTTCCTCCTAGCTCCATAGAGCTGGTATGGAGCTAATGCCCAGGGTGGCAGCACTTGAAAGATGGGCCTTCAAGGTGAGAGAGGGTCATTCTGTTCTGCTTTGCCAGAGATCAGGAGAGTAATCACATTCTAGAAGAATCCTGTTGCATACATGCATTCCTCCAAGGAACCAGCTAGGGAATCGCCTTTCAGAGAGAAATAACATCATTTGCAAATACTTTACTCCCTGACACTGCTTCCGTCAAGCCCTCTATGATTTCATCCACCCAGGAATGACTCGGGATGGGTAGTGAGTTCCCAGAGTGGAGAAGTGAAGACTCTAGGTGCTTTTTGCGGCACTTGGTAGCCGCTGCTGCCTCAAGGTAATCCTCTTCCCGAGAGGCTACTGATGTCCGGTCCATTCCTTGTCTGAAGATTCTTCTTTTAAGACCTGGAATCTAATAAAGACAATAAAAGAACGCGCTGCAAATAATTGACCTATCAAAGCAAGGGCTGTCAACTCCCCATCCCTTCCCAAAGGGCTAGAATAGGAGTTTTTGTTTTTGTTTTTTTTTAAAGATTTTATTTATTTATTTGACAGAGAGAGATCACAAGTAGGCAGAGAGGCAGGCAGAGAGGGAGGGGGAAGCAGGCTCCCTGCTGAGCAGAGAGTCCGATGCAGGGCTCGATATACCAGGACCCTGAGACCATGACCTGAGCTGAAGGCAGAGGCTTTAACACACTGAGCCACCCAGGCACCCCTAGAGTAGGAGCTTCTGTTTGAATCCCTTCTGGATCACCTTCTTTTCCTGCTGACTCCACATTTTGCAACCATGTGGACAGGTCACTGCTGGTGTGCGCTGTCCCCCTGTTCCCTGAAATACGCCCGTGGTTTATCTTCATGTCTTGCAGGACCACGTGAGAACGCTGTCTTTCCTGAAGCCAGCGTCAGACAAACTCACGGCAATTTCACCTGTCTTTCGCTAAAAGCTGCTCAGAGCTAGGTCTCTGAGTCCCTAGACCTCATTAAGGAGGTGTCTGTGTCTGTAACTTCGTCTGTCTCAGTCTGTGCTTAGTCAACCACTAATTCCAAAGACTCTTAGTGGAGTTCTGTGGTCAAAGAGGTTTGGGAGCTACAGGTTAAACAGAGTAAAACAGGATTATGGATTGCAGGGATAAGTTATTACATGGTTGTTGTTACTCTGCTCCCTTGCACCGTAACTCTCTGATATGCAGGAATAGGTGTTCCCCCGTGCGTCCACGTTTTCGCTGAGCATCTTCCCATGGAATTAGTGTTCTGCCCAACCCACCTGGAAAAAAGCTGGGTTTGAGCCCAACAGTAACAAGAACTGACATTTACCTTTGGGGAAGTTGAACGCTGGTAGCTTCTGGGCGCGTGTGCGTGTGTGTCGCTCTTAACCCCTTTTGTTTCTGATAAATGGTTCCCTGTTGGTTGCTAAATTACTTTGAGGGCAAGGAGCAGTTAGTTGTCTTCCTCTCATGCTTTTTATTCTGCAGCACCGTGGCCAGGCCTGCACACATAGAAGTGGATACAAACAGCATTTGGCAGGAAAAAAAGGGATATATGCAGCCTTGCTCTCTCTCATGCTTCAGACATTGTCAGCGTGCCAAGCTCTGGAGTGTTTCCAGTCCAAAGGAAACAGAGAGCTGGGAGGTCCTTGGAGGCCATGGATTTCAATGCTTTCATTTTGGAAAATGGGGAAACTGAGGCCCAGAGAGACAAAGCCCTTGCCCTGGGCTGGGCAAAATCTTTGGCCCTTCAAATGTTCAGATAGAAGCCCATAGAACAGTCCTTCTCAAACATGGCTGTGTTTTAGCCTCACCCAGGGAAAAGTAAAAAAAAAAAGAAATCCTGGAGTCCAGGCTGCATCCTGGGCCAATGAAACCAGAACCTCTGGAGTAGGACTCAGGTATCAGCTGTTTTTAAGTGTCCCCAGTGAATCCTGTGCAGGGCTGAACTTGAGGCACAACCAGGAAACCTTACTCTTCCCAGAGGTGCCTCAGAAAGCACTGGAGAGATGGGGTAGGGAAGGGGGGGGGTTCTTCATTAAAGCAGTTCTGCTTGTATCTTTTTTATCTCCTGCTCCCCTCTAACCTGTCCCTCGAAGGAAAGCCCCCCTAGCAGTTTTGGAAGTGAACCCCTCCAGCTGCACAGATGGGGAAGGAGGCTACCTGCTCAAAATCATGGCAAGCCCTGGATGTGACCAGAATTCGGACCCCGCCTCTTGACGCCTGGCCCTGGGTCTTCAGCCACCCTGTGCCCTCAAATTTTTTTTTAAGTGATTCGACACCCTGCGAGCTGTCCTCCAAGTGTCCCCACATTTTCTCTTAATCCGGAGGCACAGCCACCCTCTCCTGTGGACCCCACCTTTTGTTTTGGGTTCTGCAGATTCATCAAGGATGGCCAGTGGTCATGGGGGCCTTTGGGGTAAAGGGGGCTGTGAGTTTGGGGGGGAGCCTCTGACATCAAATTAGCCTTCATTTTAAGTCTCGATGCAGCAATTATGACTTTTGAATAGCAGTGGTTGTTACCGAGGATGGTCGCCTAATTATTGCACATAATTATTATAATTACTGTGTACCTAATGATGCCTAATAAGGAGCAACATCACAGAGAGGCGCGGGGGCTGCTCAGCCTGGTGGTCTGGGCTCCAGAGGGGGGCGGCTGGGGCTCTGATGCCTGCATGGGGCTGCTTAGCACGGACGCCAGGCTGCCTGTCTCCTGGTGACCAGGGGCTACAGAGTATGCAGGAAGACAAAACTCCCAGAAAGAATGTGCTGGCATCAGCTCAGAGACAATGAGTGTGGAAGTGGCTGATCTGGAGCTGGCTTTCCCCAGCCATCAACTTCAAGGTCTCAGGTTCGTGCTAATGCCAGGTCCTATGGGGAACTGGATTCGGGAAGGCAGAAATGGATAAGGCTCCAGGAACTGGTCCCGGGATGTGTTGGTGCACATATTATATAAAAAAGAATCACTAATTTTTATAGAAGGCTACGTGCCATGCCCTCTCAGTTTATATCCATCATCTCATTTAATTCTTGCCACAAACTCATTTCACAGATGGAGAAATTGAGGCCCCATGGTCATCCCAAAGATCAGCAAACATACTGTATGTGGATTATCTCACCTGATCTCTGCAACAGTCTCATCAGATAGGTATTCTTTTTATGGTTTTCTTGTTTATTTCTACAGTATCGATAGGAATCTGAGACGTGGGGGAGGGAAAGCAATTTTTCCTGGGTCAGACAGATGTTAGACGGCAGCGCCAAGCTCTGAAGCCAGACAGCCTGCTTTCCTTTCCTCATCAATACCTATTACATCACTGGTAGATGCCAAGGTCAAAGCAGATGACTTTTTATTTGGGAAAGACCGAAAAAAATCATATAGGCAAATAAATATGTAATACACTCTTAGTAGCAGGATAGATAGCAAGACAGCAGGACAAGAGGAGGGCCAGGAAGGTGGGGGCAGGGAAGAATGGATCTATTCTAAGAAGAATAGACACCGAAGGCTTCATTAATCATGTTTAAAGTGAATCGAGGCTTGAATGTACTGAGAGGAGGAGCCATGTAGATCTTTCTGCAAACAGTGTTCTAAGCAAGCCACTTTGCACAGCCAGTGCAAAGGCCCTGAGGCATGACGTGTGCAGTGTTCAAAAAATACCCAAGAGGCCAGAGTGATGGGGCGGAGTCAGTGAAAGGGGCACGTTTCAAGAAGAGAGCAGAGGAGTGGTTGCAAGCCAGGTCCGCTAAGGCCTTACAGACCTGGTGAAGGACTTGGTATTTTATTCTTTTTTTTTTTTAAGATTTTATTTATTTATTTGACAGAGAGAGATCACAAGTAGGCAGAGAGGCAGGCAGAGAGAGAGGAGGAAGCAGGCTCCCTGCGGAGCAGAGAGCGTGATGTGGGGCTCGATCCCAGGACCCTGAGATCATGACCCGAGCCGAAGGCAGCGGCTTAATCCACTGAGCCACCCAGGCGCCCCCTTTTTTTTTTTTTAAAGATTTTATTTATTTATTTCACAGACAGAAATCACAAGTAGGCAGAGAGGCAGGCAGAGAGAGAGAGAGAGAGGAGGAAGCAGGCTCTCCGCAGAGCAGAGAGCCCGATGTGGGGCTCGATCCCAGGACCCTGGGATCATGACCTGAGCCGAAGGCAGAGGCTTTAACCCACTGAGCCACCCAGGCGCCCCTTGGTATTTTATTCTAAATGTGATGGGAAACCCGCAGGAGGGTTTCGAGCAGGGGCGGGACTTGGCTTGATTTGGTTTTGTTTGGTTGCTGTGTGTGGAGAAAGGAGAGTAGGGCTACGGCTTTGGGCACGGGGAAGGCAGTATGGTGGTGAGAAGTACTCGGATTCTCCACATGTTTTGAAAGAGGGGCCAATCTGCGCCCAGTTTGGGTGTGGGGCGGGAGAGAGTTAGAGACGCATCACTGACTCCCACGTGTCTGTGTGGTCCAGGAGCTCCTGAGAGCGGGACTCCTGTGTACCTAGTTTATCTGAGAGGCACTCCCAGGAAGCACCCACAGGGACGAGAAACAGGTCAGGGAGTCACTCACTCCAGGTGTAACCATTGTGGGCATCTAGAACTCACTCCGGCTGTGGACTAGGGGGAGATAGGGTAGAACACATATTTCAGCCCCTAGGGGAGAAGGAGCTGGGGCCCCGGGGCTGCAGAGTCAGTAGGAAGCAGCCTCTAGGTCCAGGGACCCAGTTCCCAAGGGCGAGGAATGGGGTCAGCAACACCCCAGGTTCCTGGCCAGACAACTGGGAAAATGGCCCCGCCATCTCCTGAAACACAAGAACTCGTGCTTTGGGCAAATGCTGCACACTGGGCCCCAGGGGTCAGCAAACTGCAGCCCGCTGGCCAAATTTTGCCTTCTGTGCATTTCGGTATTTTGAGCATTATGGGACCCCCTGAGGTTACCAACTCCCCATCTGGTCCTTTCCCTGTGCTTCTCTTGGAGCAGGTAGGTACTTAGTGGAAACCATACTTCAGATAATCTGGTTTCCTGCCTCCACTTCCCCATCTACCAGCTAGGTGACTTGGGCAAATCTCCAGATTTCTTTTAGCCTCAGTTTCTGCATCTGGGACACCAGAATAATGGGCAGTATCACCAAAGTTGGCGGGAGGAGGTATCTCATCAGGGATGCGAAGAAAGCATGATGCTCGTGTACTGGGCATCTAGATGGAGATACTTATGTTTGTGTTGTCTTAATTATAACAATTAGTGCGGGGGGGGGAGCCCCACTCCCCTCCCAGGATGGCTCTGGCCCCTCCCTGTTCCCCGCCCTCTCCCCCTGCATCATCCCCCCTCCCCAGTTAATGGTGTATTGTCTCTGCCCTGCGGGAACAAGGGGAGCTCAGCTGGCCTTAGTCACAGGTCAATTGCTTCATACAAATCTGCAGGGACTCACGGGTGTGCGGAGGAGAGGCGGGGTGCGCGAGGGCTCCACTTCCAGCGCGGACAGGGGGGACACCGGCCAGTCCGTGTTCTGTGCAATCCTAAGAACCAAATTAACTGGAACCACAGAGCTCAAGAGGTGTCTCCTGAAAGCGCGGTTTCTCCCCCTCTGCACTGAGGACCTCTTGAGCCGGATAAGTCTTCATTGGGTGGGGGTGTGGGGAGATGGGGGGATGAGGGGGTGGGGGAGGTGTCCTATGCACTGTGGGATATTTTGCATCCTCCCTGGCCTCTACCCACTACGTAACAGTAGCACCCCTTCCCCACTCCAGTTGCGACAACCAATGATGTCTCCTGCAGGGGGGCGGGTGGGGGGGGCAAATTAACGCCCACTTGAGAAATACCCCTAAAGGAGCAGTTTCCTGGAGCAAATCCCATCCAACAGCCAGAAGGCACACCTGGGCAAGGCTGTGGGAAAAGGGGAGGAGTTAGCCTTAACCAAAGAGCACTTCACCACTGGGAGGGAGAGATGAGTCCCCCAGAGAGGTAAGGGACAACCACTGTGGACGCCAGGGCCTGGCTGCACTGGCGGTGGGGCAGGCTCCAGCTGTGCCCAGGGCTTCCTGGAGGAGGTGGGCAGTGGGCTGGATGAGCAACATTGAAGGGCACTCCAGGTGGATGGAGAAAGCCTGAGCAAAGGTCCTGGGGCTTGAAATGAGCAAAGAGGAGCCTGGACAGCTTGGGGATGTGTGAGGGGCAGGAGCGGTAGTAGCATTACTCATGAGAAGCAGCTCCCTTGCTTTCAAGTGAAGACCCCGAGCAGATGTTTTCTGAACACATTACTCCGATCGTCTCATTTAATCCTCAAATACTCTCTGTTGGGCGGCTTTGATGACTATTCTCAACCCGTAAGCGAGGAAACCAAGGTGCCAGGTGTCATGGGGTTCGCTCAGGCCACAGGGCCCATGAGGACAGGTTCCAACTTCAAGCTCAGGCAGTTGACTCCCCTTCCCCACCCCCGGCTTCACTCTGCTCTGTGCTCCTCTGTCCCCGGAGCCACCACCGTGCTGGATGGTGTGGAAGGTGAACACGGAAGGCGTACCTTAACCCCTCAAATGTGGAACCAGGGCTGTGCCACCAAGTGAATGAATGGGATGTGAATAAATAAATGAATGAGCAGAGTAAGGGTCCGGCCCACTGAGGCAGAAACGGCCTTCCCACCAGACTCCTGGCTCCGCCCACCACTCCCAGGCTCTCCCTGGCTCCCCGTCAGCTATGGGGGCATCACGGGGCATGTCTGTGTGGGCTCTTGCTCAGAGGGTACTTCTGCACGAGGGCTCCATAAGATACTGGCCTCCTTTTCCTCCTTGGCCCGAACCTATTTGAAGAAAGGAGAGAAAAACAGCTAGACATCAGAAAGAACTTTCAACAGATATGAAAAGGCGGGGTGCGGGGGCGGGGGGCTCCATGAGCAGCTGGATGCCTGTGAGGCTCAGAGCTGGGGGTACGGGGCCAGAAAGAGCTTTGCTGCATCTGTCTCTGGGCCTAGGTCCCTCAGCCCCCCAGGACTGGCCCCATGGGACACACTTTCCTCAGCTTGGAGGCTCCGTGACAGCAGGGCGGGGGGCATGAGTTTCTCCTGTCTTCTTTCCCATGAGCCTTCTATTTTCTCCTGCTTTCTGCAGCAGAGCCCGGTGTGCTCAGCCCCTCAGGGGCCATGTGCCTTCTGTGGATATGTACCAGGTGTTCACCTGTCCCACTTACAGAGTCCCAGCCCCACAACTCATTCATGTCTCCAGGGGACTTTCGGGTTCAGATTCCACGTGATTCAAATTCTGAGTCTGTCTTGCCAGAACCCTGGTCTGCAGTCCTGTTTTGCTCAGAAGCCAGGAATGGCTGGGGAGAGGGGAGTGGGGGAGGGGACACCCGGGAAGTCCCAAGGGTCTCATTTGGTGACAGATTCTCCCACAGACCTCTGCAGTGTGCCGCACATCCTATCACAAGCCCCGCAAGAGCTCTCAGCCAGGGTCTCTCCAGGCAGAGCCGTGCATCTGGCAGCGTCTTGACCTTAGCCCTTGTGGGCCCCATCTGGCCTCAGTTTCCCCATCTGCAGAATGGAAATTATAGTAGTTCTCGCTCTGGGATGAAGAGATGCTTTCATGAGTTTCTCTGATTTCAGTCCTTTGCATCTTCATGAGTTTTCCTACGACCACACACTTATTACCTGTACTGTAGTTATTTAGTATTAATTAATTATTATTTACCCAGTCATTTTTTGTACAGATTATTCAGTCCGTTTTAATAAAAATTATTCATTAAAATTTTTTTTGCCTGTAAATTCACCTGCCTTTGAAAGCCTTAGATCGATCTATCTCAAAAGGAGAATTTTTATAGTATTCGCACAGGAGGAAAATTGATTCTCAGCTATCACAAAAGCAAAGCAAAAAGATCAAGCCCAAAAGGCTGTAAGGTAACTATTCCCACACTGAGCAGCTAAGATCCTCATGACCAAGAGCCCCGCTGTGCCGCCTGCATTTTTCGAAGCACGTGGACGTGTGTCGGTCTGGCATGTAATAAATACTCAGTAGATGAGCTCTGGTAGGAAGAAAATGAGGTCAATGTGGCGTCTGTCCCTTGGGACCATTCCTCTGAACTGGTCAGGGGGAATGATCTGGCCCCCACCACACTGCCATAGTTCTTCTTCTCTGATAATTAGAGCGACACGATGAGTTATTGTGGTAAATTGTAAAAATGGCAACAACACTTCACTCCTTCCAGGTAGAGGTGGGGTCTATTTCCTGCCTCTTAAATCTGCACTGGCCCTGTGACCAGCTCCGGTCAAGGGTGCATGGCAGGTGTGGCGGCAGGCCAGTGCCAATGGCAAGCTTAGAGGAAGAGGCATGCCAAGAGGATTTGCATGTTCCATTCCCTTGGACCTTTGGCTGTGGGCTTGGCCTTACACAAGCCTGCCAATGGGAGGACGGGAGACCTCATGGAGCAGGGCCGAGGCGTCCCTGTCAAGGTCATCTCAGAGCCCTACCGGGGGCGTGCCATCGGACCCCAGATGCATGAGTGAGCCCAGCCCCGAGCAGCCTACCTGGCCCAGGGCAGCTGAGCTATCCAGCTGACCTATCCACCAGTTGAGGAATAACAAGGGGTATTTTAAGCACCTCAGATGTTGGGCCGGTTTGTTAATTAGCAATAGTAGACTTCCCCTTCCCGGGTCGTGGGAAGAAATCATGTCTCCGAGAAGAAACCAAGTCTCTGACTCACACAGTGGGTCAGTGTTGGAGCCAGGACCTGAAGGCAGGGTTAGGATTCCAAATCTCAAGCTTGCTCCCCAACGTGACCAGCAACGGACAGGGGTGAAGTTGGGGTGGTGTGTTGGGTACCCATTATGAGGTGGCAGGGTGTGGGTCGGTTCCCAGTGTTAGCCAGGTTTTCTCTACTCTCTGGGCACAGACTGACCCTCACACCAAGACTCAGATTTCCCTATCTCCAGAATTACCCACTTTTCTTTCCTGCAGCAACTCAGACTCAAACCTTGGGGTTTTCTCCCACGTCCTACCTCCGAACCTCCAGCAAACCCCTTAGCCCCATTTCTCCATCTCCACCTCCGTTCCTCTTACTTCTCTTGGAAGGCTGACCTTCCAAGAGGCGGCCCTTCTTTGCCCTTGGCTCCCTAGAGGGCCCTTCCAGGCCTCTGAGTTTGGCCAAGGAAAAGCTCACGTCCCTTCCTGTGTCCTGCAAGGTTCCCCATCGGGGTGACTTGGGTATTTCAGGCCTGGCCTCCTTTTCTTCTTTTTCTTTTTAAAATCTCGCATACATTGATACGCTCCTTATGCTGTGCTGAAATGTAGTTCATAGATAATAGAACCTATCTATACATGGAATTTAAATAAATCATAGAGGTCATAGAATGCCCTAACTATACCCTAGAGGAGAATTAAAAGGAAACTAATTTATACTAAAATAGAAGTTATCTGAGGATGTAAATGCTTCAGCCCAATTCCTCCTGCAAGACGTGGGGAGGGTGTCAGAGTGTGCAACCTGGCAGGCGGACTCCGTGAATGTGAGGCTGCTCGAGCTCCCCCTGGGGCCTGGCTTACGGTGGTGGAGTCCTCCCCAAAGTGACCAATTCCTGCTAAAGCACCAGCAGAATAGAGCATGACCTCCCCTTGGTTTAGATGCAGGTGGCCATCCTAGAATGTTCAGTATTTAATAAAACTGTGCAAAAGAGAAAAACCTTTGGCGTTAAATAGGAACTAAAGTTATTAGATTCTACGTTCCAAACATTATAACTAGGTTTTCACATTGGTGTTTGGTAGATAACTCTTTGTGTGAGTGGCTGTCTGCAGCAAGGGGTCTGGCAGGCTGGGTCCTTATGCACTCAGTGCTGTTAACATCCACCCCTGCCGCCCATGATCTTCGTGATGAGCAAAATCGTCTCTGTACAGTTTTAAACTTCTCTCTCCCCAGCTACAATCTGGCTGCTCTGGGTTCCTCTCTGACTTCCTTCTGTGCCATATCCCCTCCTCACTTCAGCCACACTGACCTCCCAAGCTGTGGGTTTGTCTGGGAGAAGAATGCTCCAAGCAGAGGCAATGGCCAGTGCAAATGTCCTGGGGGCAGGAGCATGTCTGGCATGGCCCTCAAACAGTAAAGAGGCCAGTGTGGCTGGAGCAGGATGAGTGAAAAGTAGAGAATTGAGAGATGAAACCAGAGACAGCAGAAGCCAGAAAAGAGGACCTTTGAGGTCATTAAAAAGACCAACCTTTTAAATCCCAATTGAGGGCTTCTTCTTCTTTTGTCTTGTTTTTTAAAGATTTTTGTTTTGTCTGTTTTTTTGTTTTGTTTTGTCTGTTTTTTTTGTCTGTTTTTTAAAGATTTTACTTATTTATTTGTCAGAGGGAGAGAAAGAGCAAGTGAGCACAAGAGGGAGAGCAGTCAAGCTGGGAGCCCAATGTGGGACTCGATCCCAGGACCCTGGGATCATGACCTGAGCTGAAGGCAGCCACTTAACCGACTGAGCCACAAAGGCATCCCTGATGGCTTCTTTTGAAATGTCAGAAGATTTGGCAATACTAACCCTCCATTCCTGCATAGTAACCACTGGCCAACTTTGTCCCCTGTGGGAGGGACACTTGAGACATTTGTTCCTCGATTTGCCACAAGCTCCGCAAGTCCCTATCGCCTCAGACATCCACCCGTGTTGCTCATGTACACTGCCCAACTGCTTCTGTAGGCATTTGAGTTTGTAACCCCTGCGGGGCAGGGTACCAGGAAGGACAGTGGGGGTGGAAGTGGGGGGGAGAAAGTAGTTTCCCCTTCCCTGCTCTAGCAAAAACGACCCCAGGCTTCTCCCGCGAGGGGCTCTGGGAGGCTGGGGGTGAGGCTTCCTTCCGCCCCCGCTCTGCATGCTCTCTGCTCAAGCCACCCGCTGAGAGAGTGTCTCAGCAGGGGAGGCCAAGGCAGGGGCACCCGTGGGGACGCCTCGAAGAAAGAGTGAAATATTTTCCCAGGAAAAGCCAACATTGCTCTTTGTTTTAGTTGCTTAAATTATAAGTGTTATTTATTTTTTATGTGGCCTGTCATTATTGGTGAATGGGGAAGGCACCCAGCCTCACAATGCAACCAAAATTTTAGATATTACTATGTAGTTATTAACAAATGGGCTTTTCATCTTTGGAAAATGTGCTGTATGAGAAGACCTCAGGGGCTGGGTTGCTCGATATTGGGTAATTACAGCCCCAGAGGAGGGGGTGGCTTGTGTCTTGGGAAGCAGACGGGGAGGGGGGAATTTTCAGACCCCCTGTATCTTGACTCAACCATCCATTTATATATGATCAAAAATATGTATTGGGTGACCACTGCGTACAAGGCACTGTTTCCGATACCACTGCGTACAAGGCACTGTTCCCGATACTGAGAAAAAAGCAAAGGATGATCGTATTAATATAAATAATAAAACCCATCACATTTATGGTACCTGCTATGGTGCGATGTGTTCTACATCTGTCAATTAATTTAATCACCATGACAGTCTCATGAAGGAACATCATCCCAATTTACAGATACGGAAACTAAGGCGCAGAGAGGAACAAGAGCCGCAGGCTTCCTTCTAAAGAGACGGACAACATACGGGAAAGTTCCGGCTGTGAAAGTTCTGGCACCTGCGAGGGGTCACGTGTCCATAGAACAGTCAGAAGAGGCCTCAGAGAAGAGGTGGCTGTAGAAAGGCACCAACTTCTGCAAGACCTCGGGAGGAGAAAAGCAAGTGCTAATGCCCTGTGGTGGGCATAAGCTTGGCATGAGTGAGGAAGCAGAAGGAAAGGGGGGCTGGCAGAGGGAGTGTGGCTTTGCTGACACACTCAGACCCTGGGCTTCCCAATGTCCCCATGGTGGTCCCGGGCTGGGGGCCTCAGCTGCCAAGGCAGGACACGGGAGGACAGCTAGAGGCGGGAGGACTGCACAAACACCCCCAGAAAACCCCCCAGCCTTACTCTGGGACTGGATTCTGTTTGGAGATAGCCTGTAGGGGCTGAGAGGGCAGAACAGGACCCGAGAATGATGATGGAGATGAAGAAGAAGGGGAAGAAGAAAATTAGGAAGATGGCGCCATCACCACCATTTCTTTCTTTTTCTTTTTCTTTTTCTTTTTATTTGACAGACAGAGATCACAAGTAGGCAGAGCAGCAGGCAGAGAGAGACAGAGGGAAGCAGGCTCCCCGCTGAGCAGAGAGCCCGATGCGGGGCTCCATCCCAGGACCCTGAGATCATGACCTGAGCCGAAGGCAGCAGCTTTAACCCACTGAGCCACCCAGGTGCCCCCATCACCACCATTTCTGTCCCCTTAACGGATACAGCCTGCCTGGCTCTACCGCATCCTGCCAGCTGAGCCTCGAAGCCATCATGCGGTGGGAGGGCTGCCAATCCCCCCTTGACTTCCAAGGGAGCTGAGGCTCCGTTTTCAAGGCTACCAGACAAGCAGGAGGTAGAGTTGGATTAGAACTTTGTCCTGGGTGTCCATGTCCTTAAACACTGAGCCACCCCAGTGATCTTGGTCCATTGGGCAGGTCCATTAGCAAGGTCACCCCAGTGACCTTGGTCCATTGACTCGTTGATAAAGAAGGACCAGTGTGACATTCAGTGCTTGGTGCCAGCAGAGTAATCCCGAGAGAGAGGCTCTGGAGCACGAAGGGAAATCCTTCCCAGTACAGGAGAGGCCCCCTTCCTCATCCAGATCGGACTGAACTATACCCTTGGCATTTCACACTCCCTCTGTACTGCAAGACAAGGCGGTGGTAACCACCCGATTTCAACTGAAATCACTTGTTTTTCCCTCCTTCCCAACCAGGCTCTCCCGTGAGACCCAGGTGTTAATGAAATCAAACAAAATGAAAATGGGTAAATTATTGCAAAGCTATGAACACCTCCGCAGGGCCACGCCTCACTAGTTTCCAATACCACCTCATTCTGGAGGCTGCCAGAGACGCCGGAGCAATTCTGTCCCATGGGCGAGGTGGTGGAAGGGAGGGACAAAAGAGACAAGATATTGCAATCAGAAGGTCGCTGACCCAGGCTTTTGTATAATTACAGAATTTCATTTCGGGCCAACTGGACTGATGGCTGAGCTTGTTGGCAAATTAGTGGCGAAAAATAAAGCAATTTTTAGCAACCTCAAAAGAGTCGCTACTCCAATGGGGTGTCGGGGGCCCAGGGTGGGGGAGGAAGGCAAGGATGGGGAAGAGAGGCCCAGGTGGGAAGCTAGTCATTTGGACTCACAAGGCAGATATGGGTTAATTTAGGACTTGAGAGAATGTGCCCAGCACTGCCCTCGTGAGGATGAGCCCAGCAAACTTTGGGGTTTGTCCTGAAAGCGGAAGGGACTCTGGAAAGACTCTGGCCCCCACTGCCCTCCTTCTAGAATGATTGTCCCAGAATCAGAGAGGGGGAGGGTGTTTCCTTTTGACCAAAGAGTGCCCAGACCAGTGTGACTTTTATTCCTGCCTGAGCCTTAGTTATTTCTGTCCTTGTAAATTGGGGAGCAGGAATGTAATAATGTTACCTAATAATGTAAGTTCATTAACAACTCACTCTGCCATAGATGGGCGCATACTCTGTAAGTTACACTGAAATACGGTGTTGCTTGTATTATGATTTCTATGCTTTCATATGAAGCTTGCTTGTAATTTCTAGTACCTACATTGAGCCCTGAGTACAGCTCCTCACCCTTATTGCATACGACCTTAATTACTGGGTTTTTTTGCCCCATCTGCTCAGGTACCAGATGTACAGTCATTTTGTTGGCATTCTTTCAATGGCCTTAATTTTAAATTTTTTACTTGAATGCCCTTGCTAGCTTCATGCTGGTTCAAAGCCTCCACGAACTTGTCAGTTTAATGGTATATTTATTTTTCTAAAACAGGTCAAAATAAGTCTGATTATTAAAAAATAGTCTTCTTTGAATTTCCTCAGGTACCACTCAAGTCCACGTAACGGCGCTTTTCACTCTCCCTGGGCTGAGGACCTGTGTTCCTTCGGCTCCCTGGGTCACCTTGGCTCGATGGCTGGCCTATTTCATGAGACTTCCAATCAGCTCCCACCACGTGTCCCGAATGGGGTCTCTGTTCACGGAAGTGAGTCCACCGATCGTGCACGTTAGATGTGGGGACGATTCCGCAGTTGCTGGCAGCTGCATTAACATTTCCTAAACATTTACCATCAATTTTTGTACTTGGTGCTGATCCATAAGGAGCAGTTCATGGGCCCACGCTGTCTGCCACCCACACTTGCAACAGCCCAGGTGTGCCAACAACTTGGAACACATCAACCTTGCAGAATGAGGATAAAAACAAGAATCCGTAGATTCTGTCAGCGGAGTCTTAAAATTTCTTGGCCTCAGTGTATTTATCTGTAAAATGGGCCAAGGTGATGCCCATGTGCTGCTCCCAGACTACCAACATTCCCTGTCCTGCACCAAAGGACTTTCTTCATCCTGGCAGCCTCCTCGCTCTGAGCCCATAACAGGGGAGCAAATGAAGCTTCCCATGAAGTCCAGTATATTAAAGATGCACGGAAAAGTTAGGAGGTAACTGACCAGTGTCTCAGTCTGCTCAAGGAGCAGTGGGAAGCCCAGAACTTTCTTTCAGCCCATGGCAATCTAGGGGTGCCTCTGACAAAGCCTGGGATTCCTTGGAACAGCTGGGCAAATGGAGAGACATTCCAAGTTCTTCCCCACCTCTCACACACAAAAGGAACAGGTGGGAATGAGGCACGCCCAGGAATTCCCATTCTACTTACTTATTTGGAAATACCGAGTCATTGCCAAGCCTGGAAGGTCTCCTGGGATGAGATGGTGGACAGTTCCTTCCTTTCTGTGGGATCCAGGTGAGAGATCATGGTGCTCTGACTCCAGCTCCTATAGGGGTCGAGGCAGACCTGAATGGAGGTGCTTAATACGTGGTCGGAAGTATACACAAGGATGAGGGAAGCTTGGTTTGGCTAAACCAGCGTGGACGTTTGGTGCTCCTGAAACAGGGTTACAGAGAAGGGGCTGAAAGCCTCAGTGTGTGTTTAGGATTTCGCCGTCTACATAGCTGCATCCCATACAACAACTTCCTCGAACCTCAACCTCCTACTCACCTTTTAGGGTTATCTGGAAAGCCCTCATCTTAAAGTGAAAGTCCATAAGGACAGGGCACGGGATAAGACTTGCCTAAAGATGTACCTCCAGGTGCTGGTAGAGTCAGGACTTGAACCCAGAGCCACACGACTCTAAAGTGCTGGAGCCATGAATGGATCGGTTCACCGTAGTGAGGATGTCCTGTCATTCAGAAGTTGGAAGGTGAGTTAGACGGCAAAGCCAGACCAGATGTCAAGGGTTTGCATTGTCCTCAGCCCATTCCAAGTTTTCCACTGATATCCACTGGTGAGCCAGTCTGCGGGACCCTTGAGAAGTGATATGGTTCTTGATGCTCCTGGGAAAGCCTAGAAGGGGCTTGTGATGTGTCTGGATTTTAGAACAAGATTGGGAAGAAAACTGCAGCTGGGCTGATAGGCTCTCTGGTGTGGTCATGTGTGGACACCTGGGGCTGGGAAGATCATTTGTTGTTAGCCCACTGATGGTTTGGTCACAGATGGCTGCCTCTGGGAGGGTCCCAGAGTCCTTAGGGACATAAGAACACCTCCAAAAAATATTCTCAGAGAGCATCACTGCCCTCCAGAAATTGGGAGCGATGGGGGCGGGACCATGAAATGGTTAGAGAATATTACGAGATGGTAGGTGGGAGAGTAACAGAAAATGTTACAAAATCCTAGGTGCAGCTGGCATTGCCAGGAGAGAGAGACTGCAAAGTTGGAGTAATCTGGGAGGCCTCCCAGGAGGAGATGAGACTTGATCAGGGCCTCAGAGGAGAGTACATTAGTCAAGACTCTCAGCTGCCAATCTCAGAAAGCCCACCTCAGCCTGTTTAAAGCAAAGTAGGAAAAAAAAATGGAGGGGGGCTCATATAACCAAAAAGTTCAGGGTAAGTACAGGAACCCAGGTGCTCTGATGATGTCGTCAGAGTTATGTTTCCATCTGCCCATTGCTCAGCTCTGCATCCTTCTGTGTTGGTGTCTTTGCTTAGCATCTCCCTACATGGGGCTAGAAAGGTGCCCCTGGCCCCTCCAGGCTGTAGGATCCTTGTGCCCTGGGCCTTAAAATGTACCTATAGGATTTTAAATTATGGACATGACAGGAGAGGTCAATGCTATTGAAAGATGTTTATTACTCACCGTTCTTGAGAGCAGTCGGCAGGCCTTGCCACACAGGGTCACAGAGAGAAGCATCTTTCGATGAGCAGGCAGAGAGAGTTAGGGAAAAGTCTAAGCCAGTGACTTTATTGGGATTTTGGCAAGAAGGGTAAAGCAGGGTAGGGAGACAGCTTGGGGTTGGCTACTTTGGATAATTCCAGAGGCTTTGGACTGTCAGGACTGCTCCCACTTTTCTGGTCATGGAGTGATTTAGAGCAGGGGAAATGTTGGCGTGATGGCTGAGAGTTGGAGGAAGGGGTGGTTGGGGTTAAGGGCTTGGGATTGGTTGGGTGTAGGTGCAAGGTCTGTTTGTAGGCTCGTTTGTTACCTCTAGAAGTTAGCCCTGCCCTGGGAGGGCCAGTGTCCCCATAGTCAGTGAGGCACAAGCACCAGAGCATCAAGAACACAGTGCAATATTAGGTCCAGGTGTACAACAGTGATTCAACCCTTCCCTACACCACCCGGTGTTCATCACAGCAATCGCCCTCCTTCATCCCCATCACCTGTAGAAACCTCCCCCCCCACCTCCCTCTGGCAACCACCAGTTTGTTCTCCATAATTAAGAGTCTATTTCTTGTTAATCGATCTCTTCCTCTCTCTTATCTTTCCCCCTTTGCTTGCTTTTGTTTTGTTTATAGGAGTGAAGTCATAAGGTATTTGTCTTTCTCCGATTGACTTATTTCATGTTGAATCATTGTATTGTACACCTGAAACTAACAAGGACACTGTTAACTAATGGGAATGAGAATAAAAACCTAAAAAATGGAATACAGAAAGCGAGCAAATATGACTGATATAGTTGGCTTTGTGATGGATAGATGTTCAGGGGATGGAGGCAGAATCTAAGAAAACACAATGAAAGGCCCAAGAACAGTTCTTTCTTGGTAGCTGGTTGGGTGAACCACCATCTGGGACATAGGAATGAGCTGCTGGGATGGTTGGGAGGGATGCTTCCCCAGACAGAGGACGCCTGCCTGGAAAACTCATATCCAGTGGACAGGAAAGTTCTTCTTGGGTGGGTTTAGGGGCAGGGACATTTCTGACTCAAGGTTGGAGAAGCTGGACCACAGACTCAAGGATGGAGAAGCCAGACCACAGACTCACGGATGGAGAAGCTGGACTGCAGACTCAAGGATGGAGAAGCCAGACCGCAGACTCAAGGATGGAGAAGCTGGACTGCAGACTCAAGGATGGAGAAGAAGGACCACAGACTCAAGGATGGAGAAGGACAGCAGACTCAAGGATGGAGAAGCTGGGCCGCAGACTCAAGGATGGAGAAGCCGGACCACAGCGTTACCAGCATACAAAGCGGTCTTCACTCACTACTGCTCTCCAACTCTGTCGTATTTCCCTTCCCTTGTCAAAAACCTCAGGTAGATGGTTTTGCTTTCCTGTTAACTTTTGCAGTTAAGACTCTTTTTCAGGTATGAAACTGTCCAGCCCTGTTTCTAAAATATTTAGCCTCACAGCCCGGGTCAACCTTCTCTGGAGCCCAAAACCCTGTAGTAGGGAAGGATGGGGAGCAGTGTCTATTTGGCGCTCTTTGCTCCTTGTGTGCTGCTGTGGGTGTCATGCTACCTGACCTGTGTGGGGACCTGGGGTTGAAGGCCAGGTGTCATTGTCCTTGGGCTGTTGCAAAGCAGTCACCAATGCCATCAAATGAGTGGTGCCTAGTGCGGGCTTTTGTGGGGCACTGTGGATTTCTTGGGAGGGATCTTGGCATGAGGAAGCTTCTGGATGTGGTCTGCTGGCTCTCTGACTGCCCTCATGGGGCCTTCCTTTTGCTTCTTTTCCTCCCAGGACACCTCCCAAAGAGCAGATATGGTGCCATCAAGACCTCTTGAGCCTGGCTACCAGCCAGGGTATAGATTTGGGTCACAGGAGAGACATACCGTCCACTACACCACATTGAGGGGTACAGGTTGCTTGCTGCCTCAGCTCTCTTCTCACCTTGATGATCAGGGCTATCCCAGACTGCCCCCCGCCTCCAGAGTCTCCCCGAGTAAGAAGCTGGCCTGAGCCTCTGGGTACATTTATGCTGTTGCGGA
The DNA here is from genome assembly GCF_922984935.1 of Meles meles. Taxonomy (NCBI): domain Eukaryota; kingdom Metazoa; phylum Chordata; class Mammalia; order Carnivora; family Mustelidae; genus Meles; species Meles meles. Next base: position 32,145,773 of record NC_060084.1, on the reverse strand, counting down.
TGTGTAAGTAGCCTTTCTCTAACCTCTCTGGGACTGTGGGCCAACACCTTTGATGGATGTCTTTGTCTGACATTGGTGTACCAGTGGAATCCACAACCCTGGGGGCAGACCTCAACCAGAGGCAAACAGGAGCTAAAGCCCTTAACTTCCTTGCCCTCAGGTGGGACATGGTATGAATGTGACCAGGACCTCAAGCCACTGTCCTCCTCAGGAATCCCCTCCTCAGGGAGGGGGATGGTGTGTGACATGTGTGCCTAAATTCCTGGGAGCACACTCCCCGGATGGGGTTAGTAGGGTGTTAGTGTGGGGCTCCCAAACACCATGGCTCAGCCAACTCCTAGCTGGTGTGTCCGGCGAGGCCCTACATCCAATCTCTTGAGCTTCTTAACCTCTCTTGGCTGGAGGGCCTTCCATGTCCCTTCCCACCTCTCGGGTCAAAGCTGATGATTCTCTTACTTCTGAATGATCCTCTTCAACGATTACTCTTTTCTTCCTATAGACTGGACTGAGTGTTAATGCTCACAGGATCACTGAACCCTTTAGGCAGTCTGAGGAGGTGTGTCCTTCTGCTTTTCTATAAAATACGGGGCATGGATCAACTATTACATGAGAGCCCAGCTCCAGGGCATTAGTCCGGGAGAAAAGTCTCATTCACTAGCCTGTTTCAAAAGTATAGTTGATAGTTGGTGTACATGGTCCCCATGACTTGGGAATTCCACTCCTGGGTCGGCATCTGGCAGAAACGTGCTCCTATGTCCTCCCAAGAGACAGATGCAAGGATGTTCATGGAAGCTCTATTTGCAATAGCTCCAAACTGGAAAGAATCCAATGTCCATCAAGACTTAAAGAGAGGGGTGCCTGGGTAGCTCAGTGGGTTAAAGCCTCTGCCTTCGGCTTGGGTCGTGGTCTCAGGGTCCTGGGATTGAGCCCCACATCGGGCTCTCTGCTCAGTGTGAGCCTGCTTCCCGCCCCACCCCCCCGCATGCCTCTCTGCCTGCTTGTGATCTCTGTCTGTCAAATAAATAAATAAAATCTTTAAAAAAAAAGACTTAAAGAAACAAAAGCCTCGTGATATACTCGTACTGTGGAATACCAAGCAGCACTGAGAATGGGTAAACTACAACCTCACTTGACATGGGTGAAAGTCACCTAGCATTGCACCAAAGAAGCCAGACCTGGGGAAGACATACTGTATGATTCTACTTGTACCATGTCCAAAACCACGGTGTAGAACTCAGGCCAGCACTTGTCTTTGGGAGGCTGGCAGTGCAGGGAAATTGCCAGAAAGGGGATCCTGGAGAGCGGGTCATGTTCTAGTTCTTGATCTGGGCGTTGTTTGGCTGTGTGTGTTCCCTCCATGAAAATCAATCCATCTGTATGTTCAGACATTCAGGATCTGTGCCCCTCTGTTATGTATGGCATGCTTCAATTTCCTTTTTTTTTTTTTTAAGATTTTATTTATTTATTTGACAGACAGAGATCACAAGTAGGCAGAGAGGCAGGTGGGGGGGTGGGGGGAGCCGGCTCCCTGCTGAGCAGAGAGCCCAATGTGGGGCTGGATCCCAGGACCCTGGGATCATGACCTGAGCTGAAGGCAGAGACTTTAACCCCCTGAGCCACCCAGGCGCCCCAACATACTTCAATTTCTGAACAAATATATTAACATCATCCCAATAAAAACCTGCTGGGGACATGCTGGGCCTGATAGGAGAGGGAAAAGATTGCATTCTGAAGGAGCTGCATGAATTAGCAAGCGTTTACTGGCAGGAGTTAGGAGAGTACATTTGGGAGAGGGTTTCTGGAGTGTTTGATTAAGGGGACCAGAACATAAGACAGAATAAGCAAGAATTCATTGCACTGGGGGCATTTTCTTGAGACATAGGATTTCATACTTTGGCAAAGGCCCCATGACAAACTTACTGCTAAGAAGGCTTTTAGAAACCTGACCCATGCTGGTTTGGCCTATGCTGAGGTGAAGTGAAATACTGAATTGGTCTGGCAAAAGGCAGAGAAAGGAAAAGGTTGGGGGAAACGGACATGTGTATGAGGCCAGAAGAATACTCACCAGATAATTATCTTGCGTGGTGGGGGAGGGGGGATCCAGAGGACTCACCGTTCACCATGACATCAGGAATGCACTGAATGCACTAAGAAAGAGAAAGAGGGACATTAGCATCAGTCAGAAACTCTGTGAAGTTTCTCCCCTGCAGACCAAGGCTACCAGCAGAAGAGGCTGGAGAACTAGGCTCACTAACAGCCATGGGAGTGGTGGGTTTTTGAAGTATCATAAGCCAGGGGTCTGCAGTGATCATAATGACAATTATGTATGAAAACAAACAGAGCATGATGTCCTGAGAGGCAAAGTAGGCAGCAAATAAGACTGCTGCTTAATGTCTACAAGTAGAAGAAAGCCCGTATAAAGGAACAGGTTACAGAGAGCACCTGCTTCTAGCCAAGATGGAGTAGCAGGTCTCAGATTTGTTCTTGTGTCCGAAACAATCAAAAAGGGACAAAATATATGAAACAGTGATTTCGAGACACTAGACTTCAGGCAACAAAGAAGAGCAAACACTGAGAAATAGGAATCAAATGAGGTGAGATTTGTGGATAATTTCCAGCCATAGCACAGGGAGAGGGAAGTTGGGTAGACCCCTAAGTTGAGAAGACAAAGTTGAGAGTCTGGGGAGACACAGGCAGCTGGGGTTTGCAGGACTGAGTACTAGAAAGGAGAGAGCTGTACAGAGGGAGAACCCCAGAGATCTGAAATGGACCCTTCAGGTATTCAGCACAGAACTGATTAGCACATGTGTGTGATGAAACTCCCCAAGGCAGGGGATGGAACCACCTGATAGGATCATAGGGAATCCACTCCATACTCAAACAGGGCTGGGGTAGTGCCTGCCCCCACTAGTCAGAATGGAAAATCTCAACATTCATGGGACATTGGGTAGAATACAAAGAAGGGTCTTGACTTAGTAGTGTGGAGTAATCAGCTCTAGGCCAAGCATTGCTCCAGCCCTGCACATCACAACTTAAAAGCAAGACCCAAAAGGATCAAAGTGTTTCCAAGTAATTTAACTGTATCCCAAACAAACTCAAGAATATTTTTTGGGGGAACACAAAAATATCCAGCATACCATAAAGTAAAATTCATAATGTTTGCTATCCAATCAAAGACTATGAGATGTGCTAAAAAAAAAAAAAAAGAAAGAAAGAAAGCATGAAGAGATTCCCCAAAATGAGGTTAATCAATCAAAAGAAATTGATCTGAATGGACACAGAAGTTATAATTAGCGAACATTAAGGACATTAACAAAATTCATATAACTGTATTCCATATATTGAAAAAGTTATGTAGTAATATGGAAAATACTTTTTAAAAGACCCAAATTAAACTCCTAGGTCTCACGTTACAATGTGTAAGATGAAAGACATAATGAATAAGTTAATGACAGGTTATACATTGCAGAAAAAAAAGGATGAGAGACACAGCAATAGAAACTAAACTGAAGCACAAAAGAGAAAGACAACAACAACAAAAGGAACAGAGTATCGGTAAGCTGTGGGACAACTTGATGAGGCCTAATATATGCAGTGTCCTCAGAGGAGAGAGATGACAAAAATTTTTTTTGAAGAAATGATAGCTACAGTATTTTCCAAATTATGGTTTAAAAAGCACAAATCTATAAATCTGAGAAACCCAATAAGACAGAAGCATGGGAAACATGAAGAAAAGTGCACAAAAGCACATCTGAATCAAACCACTCAAAATCAGTTATAAAAAGAAAATCTCAAAAGCAACCAGTGTGGGAGAGGGACATGTTATACACCAGATGAAGATAAGGATAAGAGCACATTTCTTGTTGACGATGTTGCCAAGGGGAAGACAGTGGAACAACAACATTTTTTTTTTTAAGATTTTACTTATTATTTTGACAGAGATCAGAAGCAGGCAGAGAGGCAGGCAGAGAGAGAGGGAGGAAGCAGGCTCCCCGCTGAGCAGAGAGCCCTATTCGGGGCTCTATCCCAGGACTGTGGGATCATGACCTGAGCCAAAGGCAGAAGCTTAACCCACTGAGCCACCCAGGCGCCCCAACAACAACATTTTTAAGTGACCAAAAGAGGGGTCGGGGAGCCTACCAACTTAGAATTCTGTACCCAGCAAAATTATCCATCAAAGGGAGAAGTGGCCTTCATTGAGAATATATAAAGATTCCTGGGCAGAGGCCAGTGGCCTGGCTGACTGGTCAGAGTTCTGGAAGGAAAAGGCCTGTGGGATTGGAAACAAGGATATCTGGGATGGAGGCATGTGAATGGGCATATGTGAGTGGGCCTGAACTCTGAAGATTTTTGTATGGCACATTAACTCCCAGCACAAGCTAGGCACCACAGAAGAAGCACTGAGCAAGAAAGGAGACAAAGTGGCTTAGCCAGTTGACTTTAACCACCCTTCATCATTGGCCACCCCAGAACAGGCACTCTGGACAAATAAATGCACAGAGTGACCAAAATGGTAGGGATGAAGGTTAATCTGGCCCAACATCATGGACTCCCACTTAGGGAGGTCAACATAGTGACTGCTGTCAGCTGTCACTGACTATATGACTTGTCAGCACCAAAGAGGAATGCTGAGTCCCTTGATATGGCCCATATTCCTCAAATAGACCAATGGGCTACTTGGTAGCAAGTTGACTACATTGGGTCTTCCAGGGAAGGATGAGGTTCAGGTTATAAGAATACCTCTTCTGGATATGAGTCTGCCCTTTCTGCCTGCAGAGCCTCAGCCAACACAACTATCCAGGGGTTTAAGGAAGGACTGATCCATAGGCATGAAATACCACCTAACACAGCATCTGTCCAGGGAACCCACTTCACAGTGAAGGAAGGTGAGATTGCGCCCATGGCCATAGGATCTACTGGTTGTATCATATATCATATCATCCAGAAGTAGCTGCCTTAGCGATTGTTAGAATGGCCATCCCAATGCCCATCGGAGTTCTACCTTGGAGTCAAGGATCAGGTGCCATCCTTCAGAATCAGTATATGTACTGTGACAGAGATCTCCATATGGCACTGGGTCCCTGGTAGGAAAAATATGTGACCCAGGAACCAAGGGATGGAAGCAGGAGTAGGCTCCATGTGCCATTACTCCAACTGACCCATCAGGGGACTTTGTGCTCCCCATTCTCCCAGCTCTGGGCTTTGCTGGGATTAAATTTTCTGTTTCCCAAAGGCATGTACTCTCATGGGGGGACAGCAAGAGTTCCACAGAATTATAAGCTGCAGCTCCCAAAAGGATGCTTTGGACATTTCGTGTCCAGGAACCAGCAGGGCTAACTGACCCTATCAGCAGGAAAGTTTAGGGCTGCTGTTGCCCTGTGGGACTGGACACACGGAGGGTCCCAGAGCTGGACCCTTCCTGGTTGCTGTGCCTGCTGCTTTTTTCAGGTCCTGCCCGTCACCCAGAGCGAGACTGTCAGAACTCTGCGGCCAAGCTGAGACACCTCTGAAGCACTCCCTCCTTCTCGTTCTGCTTTCCCAGAGTCAGACCCACAACACAGTCTGAAGGTTCTCCCCTCTGCCTCCTGCTCCTTCCTCCTTTCTCCCTCACAGGATATTTGCCCGGTAAATCTCACACACACCTGCTCCTGTCTAGACACCTGCTTCTCCGGAGACCTAACTCGCATGCCTTCCCTTCCCACCTTGTCTTCAACGCCTTCCTGTCTCCGTTTCTCTACCCCAAGCTCCCCTTTTTGTCCATTCATGGCTCTGATCTGAGTCTGTGATTGTTTTATGTTTGTATTTGAGTGTTCATCGTCTGCCTCTCCCCTTGGACTGGGAAATTCATGCAGGCAGGGTGCTGTCAAGGATCCCTACAGAAAGTTTCCTGCGGTGCCCCAGTGACTGGTGTATGATGGATATTGTCCGGATACTTGTGAAATGAATGTGCAATAAATGGTGGGGAACTTGGGCAAGGCTTAAACATACGAAAATGTTTTGGAAAACGCCAAATCGTCCACTTTTCAGAAGTGCCTTCATATGGCTTGATGTTATGTTCTGTACGGGTCACTGGGACCCCTCTCCATAGCTGTTGGGAACACAGGCCCAGTTTGCGCACCTTCGAGACGTTGAGGCATCCTGGCTGCATACCCCCTGGAAGCCAGGTTCAAGTTCTTAAGTTCAGCTTGATGAGCCCCCATCTCACAGCAGTGAGCGCTCTAGCAACATTACTCCTTGAAAAGCATCTCACTGAGATAAATACCGAACAGGATGTTTATCTTCAAAATGCGCAATGTATGAAGTGGTGTAATTAAACCAGCAGGGATGGGGACGGAGTACTAGCTCCAAACAGTTTCTTTGAAGATGAAAGTCATTAGATTTCAATGAAAATCTAGGAGGCAACATCCCTCCGGCACAAGAATATTTAACCTACATCCTAGAGCGGGGCAAGCAATTGATAGTGTGATTGATAATAACTTGATTGCAGTAATCGTGAAGGGGAATTTGAAAATGGTGAGATTAGCAGGAAGCGGGCGATGAGTCGATGGTATCTTTGTTGAGCCAAATTTTCTTAGAATGTTGAAGTTTCTCCCATTCTTTTTTTTTTTTTTTGGCCAGGAAAATGCTGGAATTGCTTTGTGAGTAGGCAAGCCAGGAGCCGGAGAGTAATGGAATCCCCAAACAAACCATCCAGAGAAAACATAGCCTTTCAGTAGACCTCTGTGATTGGGGATACCCAACCACCTGGTAAATAATTTTGCCACGCCAAGCACTGATTTTTTCCATGCGGCAGCAGACTCTGTCAACACTGCCCACCCCTGCAGTGGATTGCTCAGTGCACGCCACCAGCTTCCCGCTCACGTGCGTCTCCGCCTGCCCAGCGGACTTTCCAAGCTGAGCACAGGGCTGACCGGAAGTGCCAAAGAGGCACCACCCCTTTGAGCAGCCTTCTCCCCATGACAAACGGGAGTCAGGGGGTTACTTCTCAGCTTCCTCCGCTCTCAGGTGGAACAGCTATGAAATATGTTCCATGCAGTCTCTTGGAAGACCCCACGGTCTCCAGTGGTCACCTGCTCATTAACGTGCCGTGAATTGCCTTCCTCCCTCTCTTACACCCGCTTCACAGGATTATATCCAAAATACATGAGCTGCAGCAGAATCTTTGTCTTAGGGTCTACTTTGGGGGGAGCCCAACGTCAGAGAGCCATTGAGTGTTCTCAGGGGTGACATGCTGAGTATTGACAACGCGTTGTGAGTGCGTGTGCATGCGCGTGTGTAAGTGACCCCCTGGCCTGCGTTGTTGCGGGGCCTGGACACGCAGACATGGTCAGTGGGAGGGCATCTGTGGAGGGACACAGGGCCTCGGGGCAGCGATAATGAACAAAGCAGTACAGAATTATTTCAATATTTTATCTGACCGAGTTACACCTGTGATTGCGAATTGTGTATCAACTCTGAAAATATTTGGAATTTATACAATTTATCTCAATAGCTTTAGAGTTCAAAGAGGTAATGTAAGGGAGAAAAACAGGCCAAACGTGAGACAAATCATGCAACCACAAGGATCTTTATTTTCCCTTCTGATCGGTGGGGGTAGAGAGGAATCTTTGTTTCCCCAAACAAAGAAAACAAAACAAAACAAAACACACAAAACCTCCTGCAAAACCTCTACAGTGTGAGCATGTGGACAAATGGCAGTGGCGGTGGCGTTGTGGGAGCGAACTGCGTGGCCAGGATGGAAACAGGTGCGTGTGCCCCGTTTAAAGGAGGAGCCTCGTCCTGCTCCAACCGTTCCCCGGTGGGATGTGGGTCCAGGGCTCTCAGCTCTTTGTCAGGACACAGAGAATTTGGATTCGGATGTAACATGCCGCAGTTCAAATAATTAAAACCACTGTGTGGGCCAAGTGAGATCCCTGTGTGGGCTGTGTGCAATGAGCAGGCTGCCAGTTAGAGAGCCCCGTCCTAAAGAGGGGGTTATGATTCCAAGTTTCATCTAACAGACTAGCTGCTCTGATGGGGTGGTGTTGCTGACCTTGACTTCAGTGCTCCTGCCGGTGATCTTCTTCCTAAGTTCTCTTCATCTGATCCCTTGTACTTTTTTTATATGTAGCCATATTGAACGCAGAGGGCTAGAGCCCACTTTTCCTGGGTGATCTGTTCATGCCCTGACCGCTGCAGGCTCTCCACATACCGAGGGCCGTATGTCCGGGAGGTGCAAGTAGACAATTCCTGAAAACAATGATGCTGAGGGTGGAGGGAATGAGGGAGGGGCTTGGTCCACGGTTGAAGGAGCCACGGACGTTAGCTTGGAGAGTACTTTGTGTGTGTGTATGTATGTGTGTGTGTGTGTGTGCAAGTGTATGCATGTGGCAGGGAGACAGCCAGTTTAAAGTTACCCTCTAATGTCTAAAAGAAAAGGAGGATGCCTGGGGGTGGGGGTGGGGTGCTCAGTCAGTGACACCTCGACCTCTTGATTTCGGCTTGGGGCATGATCTCAGGGTTGTGGGACCGCGCCCCACTGGGTGAGGAACATGCTTAAGATTCTCTCTCTCTCTCCCTTTGCCCCAGTCCCCTGCTTTCTCTCTCTTTCTCTTTCCCTCTCTATGAATAAAGTAAAATAAAATAAAATAAAATAAAATAAAATAAAATAAAATGGTACCTTTCTTCCCAGAACCCCAAATTAAGACCTAAAGGGAGGGTGCAGAACATGCTGCTTTGTTTTCAATATTTTTCCCTCCGAGTTAGTTTAGACTCTCACATTCGCAAGTGACAGATTACAACTCAAGTTGACTTACACAGTAAAAGGAGTTTATTGGTTAGTTACAGGGGAACATGGGCTTCAGGAATGGTTGGATAGAGTGTTCAATGGTAGTCATAGTCTCTCCCTCTCTCTCTCACAGTCCCTTCATTTCTCTTCTCTGTTTTCCTTCCTGCTTCAGTTTTGGGCAGGTTTTCCTCTTGAGGTGATAAATGGATTTTTGGTAACCCTGATGCTTTCCCCCTCAATCTTCCTCTCTTCCCTAACGGCTCCCAGAAGTCCCAGAAATGAATTCACCCATAAAGCAATCCCTGGGGCTGGGGGAATGGAGCATGAGGGGCAGGTGCCCACCCACGCGACTAGAGGGAGTGGGCTTAGCCCCACCAAACTACATGGGGTGAGAATGGGCATGGGCAGATTTGAAGGGAAAACTGAGGTGCCTTTACCAGAAGGAGGGGGCATGGCTGACCGATCGACAGAACCCCCAGGAATCCTCTACCGCTGTCACAAAAGTGACGTGACATTAGAGAAAAGTTGGAAAAGGAGAGACAGACCTATTCACCTCTTGCCTTACTATTGGAATTCAGTGATGGGAGATATTTTAAATTGAATTCTGCCTGCACTTTGTCCCTTTGTAGTGCATTTTAAACTTCTGTGTGAGCACAGCGACATACGTAATTGACTTGACTCTGCTCAGCATTTCATGATGTACACACGTATCACGTCTCCACGTTGTGGACCTTACATACGCACAATTGTATGTGTTGATTATACCTCCGTGATGCTGGGGGAAGAACCCACAGTGACATATATGCAATATCTTGCTTTTTAAAAATTTTCTAAATTTATTTTTTAAATTCCAGTATAGTCCACGTTCAGAGTTATGTTAGTTTCAGGTGTACAATATAGTGACTCAACAGTTCTACAAGTCATGCCGTGCTCAGGACAGGTGCCTTCCTTCATCCCCATCACGTCTCCCCCATCCCCCGACCCTGCTCCCCTCCGGTCACCATCCGTTTGTTCTCTAGAGTTAAGAGCTGTTTTTGTGTTATCTCTCTTTTCTTTGGATCGTCCGTTTTGGTTCTTCAGTTCCACAAACGAGTGAGAAATCGTACAGTCTTTGTCGGACTGACTGACATCTTGCTTTTTTAAAATTCAACACTGTGTTGCAAGTCTTTCTCCCAGGTTGCTAAAGATGCCCCAGGGATATTATTCCTAATGACTGCGTAAGAATGAAGACCTTCCAGCAGGTGTAACTGTGGCCGATGAAGAGGTAGTGGCCAGGGGCACCTGGGTGGCTCAGTGGGTTAAGCCGCTGCCTTTGGCTCGGGTCATGATCTCAGGGTCCTGGGATCGAGTCCCGCATTGGGCTCTCTGCTCAGCGGCGAGCCTGCTTCCCCCCCTCTCTCTCTGCCTGCCTCTCTGTCTGCTTGTGACCTCTCTTTCTGTCAAAAAAAAAAAAAAAAAAAAAAAAAAAAAGAGGTAGTGGCCAGATACCAGCAAGTTCTGCAGAGCTACCTGTCAGGGGGGCTGCAGAGGGGAGTCCTGTTGTGAGGGTGCTGAGGATTTGGTGATATCAGCGCTCCCTCCCTCTAGTCACCATGGAGGACTTGGAGAAGGGTTTTGGCTGCACCGAGGGCAACCCCAGTCAAGTCCCTGCCCTCTCTCTCAAGTCTGAACCTTGAGGCCCGGCAGATGCCAGGTGTACGTGGGGCTCAGAGGTTGTGAATTGCTGTGGAGAGTCACCACCTCCTGAAAATGTCACAGCTGGGAGGCCTCCAGGCCATCTGCTCCGACCCTTTGACCAAACGGGGACTCCAAGACTTGTTGCAATGTCTTACTCCTTGGGAAAACAGAACACCTACCACCAGACAATTTGGAGACTGTTAGCAGCAGTTTGGACAGCCTGGTGACTTGAGGAATAACATTACAAGCTTTGCTGGCCAACTGTCTCAGACCGCCTTGCAATTTGGGGGGCTGGAATGAACCTCAAAAGGTCATCCGATCCCGTAATGACAAAGTGTGTCTTGTGTGTTAATTCTGATTAGATGCCTGGAGTGCAGTGTTAAGAAGGATTCTGAGGCTGCCTTCTGGTTCAGGGGAAATTAAAGGGGTGATTGGTTGGTAATACCTGTCCTGGTCTTGAGACCCCAAAGTGATAGTATGCATATCAAGGGCTCGGCATTCTACATATGACTCAAACTCCCTCTTCCCTTACACCAAGTCATTGCTCAGACCTCTGCTCTGGTGTCTGTAGAGTCTTCATCCATCCATTCCTTTAACTGACACAGTTTTCCAAGGGTAGCATGTGCTAAGGATACAGCAGGATGAAGGCAGGATACCAGGGTCATGGCCACGTTTTGGCCACATACTCCCATCCTGATATTCACTTGATATTATTCTTCAAGTTGGCTTTTTTTTTTCTTAAACCTCTCTTTTTTATGTGTACTTTTAAAAAAGAAATTTCCTAGGGGCATCTGGGTGGCTTAGTTGGTTAAGCATGCAACTTTTGATTTTGGCTCAGGTGGTGATCTCAAGGTCGTGAGACAGAGCCCCATGTTGGGCTCTACCCTCAGCGCAAAGTCTGCTTAAGGATTCTCTCCCTCTCCCTCTGCACCTTCTGCAGGTAGTGCACTCTCTCAAATAAATAAATAGATCTTTAAAAAATTCAAAAAAATTCAAAAGAACTTTCCTACAATTACTTTAAAAAAGAAATCTTGGTCCCTCGCATTAAGTATAGGTAACTATAGAAAACAGTGCGTAACTATAACGGTAAAAATTATTAGACTACAGATTCAGACTTTAAAAATAAGACTTTAGGGGCACCTGGGTGGCTCCGTCGCTAAGGGTCTGCCCTCGACTCATGGTCCGGGGGTCCTGGGATCAAGTCCTGCCTCGGGCTTCCTGTTGGGCAGGAAGCCTGCTTCTTCCTCTCCCACCACCCCTGCTTGTGTTCCTTCTCTCACTGTCTCTCTCTGTGTCAAATAAATAAATAAAATCTTAAAAAAAAAACATAAATACAAAGACTTTAGCATAACAACTGAATTACTGGAAAGAAGGAAGCAGGCACTCACACATTAACGTTGTCAATGCTATATACTTTCTTTCATACATGGTTAAATTGAATATGCCTTGGGGTCACCTGGGTGGCCAAGGCTGCTGGCACCTCAGGCAGTAGGGGATGAGGTCCTGCGAAACTCACGAGCTTCAAGATCATACATCAGCACCTTTTCCAAGAACCTGTTTGCGGGAGCCCCAGGAGCAGAGGAGGGTCCGTCCTTTTGTGAGATGGGAACTTTCTTTCTCTGGGTACCAACCAGTGGTGCTGTCTTAGGGCCTAGGGTCTGATTTCTTCATCCTAATCCTACCCAGTGGTCCCCCACTGAATGTTAGCATTGTCCTGTCTTGGTATAGAGTGGGAGGGTCTTGGTGGTTCTGGTCAGCTATGCCGGACCCGCCACGCTGTACCATCCTCGTACCATGCGAGTATGAACTTGGATTCATCATATGGCCTCCATCAGCCTGCTGCTCTCTCTGGCACCCGAAGTTGGGGAGATCCTCCCCCACCCCCAAAGACGCAGGTGTGCAGATAAAGGAATGTCTGGACTTTTACAGAAGCTGTGTGGCCCGGGGCCATGCTCTCCTCCCATGCTCTGTCCCCTTGCCTGCGAATTCATTTTTGGTGGATTATCAGAAGAACGGAGTCTCAAAGTTAATTCTCTTAACGAATTGTAAATAACCAAGCCAGTATGGAAAATGCTAACAATCCCCCTTTGAAATTCTAAGCATGTCTGGTTCCAGTTTACAGGCAATTCTCTGAAGAGGTTAGGGGTTACGGCTGTCACTGTCTTATTTTGGGGGTGGGGAGTGGAGAGGTGCTCTGCCCTGCATGGCCACAGGCAGCCCTGCAATGCCAGCCAAGCCCACCTTCCAGAGCCCTGCTCAGGGCCCGGCGGGATCAGATGTGCATGCCCAGGTGGTAGAATTGCTGAAACGGTCTGCATGGTCCAGGCCACCCTGCCTCTCCCACACTATCCCCCCACTCCCCCGTGCCCCACCCCAATTTTGTCCAAATCCTTTCTCTCCTAGCAACTTGTAAAGCCGCAGGTTTGGATGGCTTTGGTTTTGAGTCTGCCATGAATCTGAATTTGGACAGGTGGAATCCTTGCTCCAAGCCTCAGTTTCCTTATCTGTACAACTCGACCAGGGGTTTCAAACTCAATAGCCAAAGAGCTGGGGTGGGGGTTAACACCTCCAGTTTGAGTCCCCAGCCCTCCAGCCCAGCCCATGAGAGGTCTCAGGGCACATTCAAGAGCTGGGGGCCTCACTCTGCTCCCTGCTCCCCCAGTCCACTCCTCCTGTCCTGGAATGCTGTGCCCATCATGCTCAGTAGGGCTGATCTCAGATAGGTGGTTTCTCCTCCTGATTGTCCTGAACTCGGGTGTGGTCACGTGACTTAATTTGGCCAATAAAACGGGAGCAGATACAACGCCCAGGCGGAAGCCAGGATCGCCAAAACGAGCTGCCCCCCTGCTCCTTTTCCTCTGCTGCAGGGACTGGTATCATTCCAGATGCCAGTTGCTCCATCCACCTGGCTCCCAGAGTATGCTGGGAGCTCCCAGAGCTCTCTGGTGCCCTACAATGGACGGGGTGCAGAGTGGGTGAGAATTTACGAGTGCTTGTCACTGCAGCATAACTTAGCTGATCCTGACTTAATTATGGTGCCCTTTTCTCCACAGTCAGTGGTTTATGGGTCAGTCTTCCAGAGCCTGGAGAGACTGCCAGGTCATAGGAGCAGATAGACCCTGTTGTGTCTGCAGTGTAAAGCACAGGGTCTCGCACAAAGTAGGTGCTCAATAAATATGTGTTACATGAATGAATGCATTGGCACAAAGGGGGATTTCAGACCCGGGGGTGGGTGGCCAGGAAGCCCGAGAGACCGTGGTCAATTGTACTATTTTTGGGAGGTTGGCTGGATCCCTGAATGGCCTTTCCTTGGTTACAAGTGACGCTCCAAATTCTAGGGAAAAACAGTCTCCAGTTTCAGATTTTGTGTCCTTAAAGCCCACACTACCAGAAATCCAGAAGGTCCCTGAATGTGACTGTGGGGCAGCTCTGCTCTTTGAAAGCTGTGGGGCTTAGGATAAGACCCTTCTGTTTCTCCTTCCTCATCCAAGCAAAACTCACCCAGGTGCTGGCTTCACGATGTCATTATACATGTGTTTCACCATAGTGTTCATTGACTTAATGCTTTCTGCTTCCTTGACTTACGTACTTCATCTCCATCCTAAGCAATATTTCTAAATCCATATTAAAATAACTCTCTAGCCGGGCAGAGTTTCTCGTCATTCTGGAATCCTCCATCTCCCTTTACACCGCACTCAATTTCAAAGTTCTGTCAACACGGCCTCAAAGACACGTCCCTGCGCTCTGCCTGCTGCCACTCTTCATCCAGCCCCTTGGCTCAGGCTAGGCCAGATCCCCAACCGCAGCCACCCTGGCCTTCCTGCACCTGCTAGCTGGCCAGCCCCTGCCCTGCTCTGCTGTCCTCGCACGGCTGGCGCGGGTCACCTGTTCCCAGATTTTTCTTGGGCAGCCTCCTTATCCTTATTTCGGCTTTGGAGTTAGCGTCGCCTGGTCTCCATCTCCTTGCCCTGTTTTATTTTCCTATTGCCTTTATTACTGCCTGCTATTTTCTTGTCCATTTATAGGCCATTATCTCCCTCTGCGAGATCGGGGTGGGGGGTGGGGGGGTGGGGGATGGTTCTCACCATCAGCTCTATTGACATTTAGGGCTGATAATTCTTTGCTGTGGGAGATGGTCTTAGGCCCTGGAAGATGGTTAGCCACGCTCCTGGCCTCCAGCCACGAGGTGCCAGTAGCGACCTCTTCCCAGACGTGACAACCAAAATGTCCTAGGAGAGGGGGTGGGTAAAATCACCACCAACAACCCCACCCCCCGTCCCCCGCCCACCACCTATCTTGGCTGTTGAAAACCTCTACTGGCAAATGGGAGTGTCCTAAGAATAAGGCATTTCCCCTCTGCGCTCATCTTGTGCACCCAGCCGCCTGCCCCAGGCTCCGTTGTAAGCAATAGCGGAGCCGAATGAATGGGTGAGAGAATTCCTAAAATCGGGGCAGGGCGGGATTCTGTGTTGCCCTCGGAGTCCTCCTGCTGCCCTCAGAGGTCTCTGAACTGCAGGTTGGGATTCGTCAATGACCGGCAGGATGGCTGAGGTCACATCCAGCTTCAGGAAGAGCTCCTCGCTCCTCTCCCTGGGGCAAGGGGGTCCGTTGGGGGCACCCCCCGGCGAGCCTGGGAGGGGAGGCTCTCTGCATCCTGACTGCCTGTCAGCTTCTTAATGCAAAACCCAAGGAAAAGTTTGCAGCCACGACACAGAACAATCTGAAGAAGATAAATCACAGTTACTTGCGGCCGGCTGACAGCAGTTTAAGCCACTGCAATCATCGGGCTCCAAGGGAGAAGCTTCTTTTATCTTCCTAAATGCAAAAAGTAGAGCAGAAATTGGCAATATCACGGTCCTCTCGGCGGCCGGGCTTTTTACATAAATATCAGCAAGCAGTAAGTAAATTCTGTTGACGAAATGTAATAAAACAAAGACTGTTTCAAATATGACCGTTCCCCGATGCATTCTGAAGCCTCGTCCCACTCACTTATTACTCGCTGCTGAGATTATAAGGTTTGCTTTTATCTGTCAGAAATCAATATTTCAAACATCGGATAAAAGAGGAAATTGAACTGGGAATAGACTCAAGTGCCGTAAAAACTACAAAGCACAATTATCAAAAAGCACTTAAAGCGCTTAATAGGACACACATATAAAAATGCTCAAATTAATGTCAGGGAGCCATAATGAGAACTTTTCCTATGCTTTTTCATCCCCACGCAGTGTAATTTGAAGGCTGGCCAGTCCATCAATACGATTTTCAATTTCTACGATGCCCGGAGGACCCCGAGCTAAGCATTTGTTAGGCATGAACCATTACATGTGATTGGTTAATATTTCAGTTTATTGAAGATGCATTATTTTGTATGGAGTGTTTACGTTGCCGAGACTTAACCGTTACAAACAGTTATGACAAAAATAGATCTCGGGGTAAACAGCCTCCGCAGTCATGCTTTTAATAAGCACAAGCGATCACTAGGAAATTGCATTTCCGGGAGCCAGCGGCTTGGGAGGGCCAAGTGGTGGGGAGACATGGGGCGAGGCGGGCAGGGACCTGGATTCTTCTCTGCACCCATAATACGCACGGGAAAGTAGACGAGCATGTCTTTCCTTAACCGGAGAGTGTTGGGGTCTTTCATCGTTTCCCTACTGAAGGAGAAGAACTTTCCTCCCCTCTTGCCATGATAAACAGATTTGCCCGGTCCTAGAGCCGTGCTGCTTCATGTGGTGTCATTCTAGGCCAGGGAGCCACAAACTTTTCTGGAAAGAGTCAGATAGTCATTCTCGTAGGCTTTGCAAATCAAGAGGCAAAATCAGTGATGCGAAGGAAGCCCTCGGATAAGAATCATTAAAAAAGGAAAAGCCATTCTTAGCCTGCAGGCTGGACAAAACCAGGTGGTGCCCCTGTTTGCTTGGCGATCCCTCTTCTAGAAGGAAGCGTGTGCTCACATAACTTTCATTAACCGTGTGTTATGGCATCAGGGCAGAAGCAGACGATAAAACCCACAGCCCCTTGGTCTGCCTGGGAGGCCCCGTGACCTGTGACCTGTGACCTGCCCTGCCAGCCTCCCCCCTCCCTCCACTCCCACAGTCCTTTCCCCTCCCCATGCCACCCTGCTCCAGACGCGTGGCCTTCTGTCTGCTGGTCCGTTTCTCGCAGCTTACACTTGCTCTTCCTTCTGCCTGGAACATTCTCTCCATGACCGGCTCCGGGCTGGTGGACTGCTTCTCACATTTCAGATCTTGGTCCATATGCCCCTTCCTCAGAGAGGCGTTCTCTGGCCCCTGGGCCCTCCCGCCAGCACACTCCAGCACGAAGTTATATGTTTGTTTCTTGTCTCCCTCTTTTCCCCTTAGAAGGCAGAAATTTGTTTACCTCTGTCCCCTTACACTGAGAACAAAACGGTTCTGAATGCAGTTTTCAATTTCTATCTCCGTGGTCTTGGGTGTGGCTTTACCAGGCTTAAAAACAGGTGCTCAATGAATGACTGAACAAATGAACGAACGAATGAGCCAAACGAGGAATCGTAATTCATTAGCTCTCCTGGGCAGCTGGCTGACAAGAAACACTGTGGTCTTGAGCCATTTTTGTTCCTGGACTCAGCATCTCTCAAAGAAGGATGATGTCTTTTCCTTTGCTTGTGGAGTTCCTTTTGCCCAGGAGTATACTTTCCCCTCATCTCCCACCTCAGCCATGTCTATCCAAACTCTCCTCATCTCTTGTCTGGCAACATGAGCCCTCCTCCAGGAGGCCCTCCCTGATCCTCAGGTCATTGCTGACGCTGGGCCTGCCTGGAGCCCTTCACGTGTCTCTGTCTCACAGGCATGCCCGCCAGGTGCCTGGGCTCACCTGTGGGGCTCAGTTAATACCAGTAACTGAACAGCCAGTGGTGATAAACTTCCAGAATTGGGACCCGAACTGAGATCTGTCCCTAGATCACACTGCCGTATATTCCTAAAGCGAACTTGGCCCTGAGGCCCAAACCACACACTGGATGCTCTTTGGACCCTGTGGTCTTGTTCAAGACACGGACAAGGTTCTACAATGGGGGACGGTGCTGGTGGGAAAGAGGAGACAGGAGTCCACACAGATGTCTGGAAGGGAGGCATGAGATTAAGGGGGTGCCTGCCTGTCTGTGGTTGATACTTGGCCACTCATCAGCCAGGCTTTCTCTCTGCTCACAGCTCAGGGAACATCCTTCATTTCATTTCATTTTTTTTTTTTTTTTAATTAGGCTCCACACCCAGCATGGAGCCCCATGCAGGGCTCGAACTCACAATGCTAGGATCAAGACATAAGCTGAGACCAAGGGTCAGGCACTTAACCCAATGAGCCACCCAGGTGCCCCAGAATATGCTTCATTTCAGTTGTATGTCCTTAGATTTGAAGGTGTCCTTCTTATGGTGTAGGGTCTGGAAGCCTGCTGGAATGAGGGAATGTGGAAGGATGGAGGCAAACAAACTCTTTTCTTGCTCAGTGGTGCATGTGGACACGGAAGCTGAGCTTGCGTCTTCTTGGAGTCCATGTCTATCTAAGGTTGCTCTGGCTGGGAGAGAAAAATGCTGCTATCCAGAGAGCGAGTGCCTTTGGAGTAAGCACAGAAAGGGGACAGGTGTCATGTGCGGAAAGGGACGTGCCTCGGAAGGCTGGGGCAAGGTGAGCCTTCCTTGGGCTGCCACCCATTCTCAGCAAGGCCCTGGCAAGTCCTGCCTCACTTTTGTTTTCCTTAGGACGGGACCATAGTGGGTGGATGCCCCCATCCCCTATCCTGGTGCACATCTGCTGGGATGAGGTGAGGAAGGGGTTGGTGTGCAAATAGCTCTGTGGGTGGCAAGTGGCAGAAACGGAGGTCAAAGCAGCAGAAGGCCAGAGTGGCTGAATATAAGAGTAGGACAGTCCAGTAGATGGAAGGACAGAAATACATCTGGGCCTCAGAGCCATGGAACCTGGGGCTCACACTCTCTGTCTTGCATTATTCCAAGAGGATCACCAACACTAGCTGGGTGCCTACTCGGGTCTGGGTAAAGAGGAACGGACAGAATCAACACGGCTCTTCCCTTGTGGGCATTGGCTTCTTTCTTGTTCCATTCTTGCCAGCTTTCTCCACCTGGAGAAAGCATGACCACGGACCAAGGGGGACATCTCACGGCTGCATGGGGCCCTCTTGCTCCACATGCAAACATCTGGGGGAAAGGAGCCATGGGCCCCTTTCTGGATCAGTCTCTTGAGACCAGGAGGTGGCGTCCCAGCGTACGAACATGGGGGCTGCCCTCTGCATGGCTGTTAGTAGCTCCTTGGCAGAGGTAGAGAAATTAAGGCCCAGAAAAGATGACTGCATTGCCAAAGACCACACACCAGGGAGTGGGTAGGGCGAAATTTGAACTCAGGTCAGTCTGGCTGCATAGCTTGTGTGGTTTTCATAATAATGAAGGAAGTTTGATGCTGGGAGTCCGGGGGTGGGGGTGCGGCATGGGCTGTGGAGCGGGACAGGAGAGGACCCTCCTTGGGAGTTGTCAGCCATGGCTCCCCAGATACAGAGCAGGGAGGGGAATGCCAAGGGGGGCTAGCAGGGGGCAGAGGCCCCACAGGTCTGTGCCCAGACGGGGAGGGCAAGTTGCAAGTTGAGGTCCAAAGGTGGGTGAGAATGTCCCAAAGCCCAGGGCCAGTGGCTTCTCCGAGTATGTGGTTTCTTGCTGCATTGTGCTCATCCGAACAAGGGCCCTAGGGATGCTGATCAGAGCCAGGAGCCCCTTCCAAAGTTCCTGTGGCCCTCAGGAGCAGGAGAGAGACCCTCCTGCCAGGACCATTGAATTTTTCACTTTTCAAAGCAGCAAAGCGCCCCTCAAAGTCGAGATAACGAGAGAAAGGAGATGTCTGCTCCCACAAAGGAGGAAGATTGCTCTAAGTAGAGGATTCTGTAATTATATTCATTTGAAATAATCAAGCGTTTCTACCTATTAAGGAGCTCGAAAAGGAGGTGCTGGAGAAAGGGATCCAGCCATTTCATGCGGCCACTCCTCATTGTTCCTGCGGAGAAAAGGAGCCGTAAAATACAGATGAGTCTCGTGTGTGAAAGGTGGCAGAGGGCCCCGTGGAGCAGGGACGGGGGGCCCCGCCCTGGGTCATGGTGCTCTGGGGGCTTGCGTGCTGCCTGAGCTGCTGTGCTGGATGGGACAGTTGGGCCCTGAGGCGGGGCCAGTGGGGGGATTGGGGGAGGGATGGTGAGCAGTGCTGGGCAGGAAAATTTCACCCCACACCTAAAACAGCGTGCCTTCCGCGACAGTTGCCACGAGTCATGTGCCTGGTGTGCCTGAGAAACTGAAATCTTCACTCTATTCACTTTTAATTCATCTAAATTTAAATCCAAATAGCCCCATGGGGCAAGTTGTCCTGTACCACCCAGGACTGAGGCACAGACGTGCCCCGATGGTCGGCTCTGGAAGCCCAGCTCTGCAGGGTCTGGACAGGTGACATCAAGGTCAGTGAGAAGACCAGGTACACGAATCAAGGGCTCATCCTGCATTTTTCTTGCAATGTGCGGCCCTCCTGGCCCGTCTTTGCTTTTCCACCTTTTGAGAGAGGGACAGACCAGAGCCTCAGTTCTCCTGGTGAGCGCGCAGGGCTGTTCTGAGAGCGATGCTCCTGCGAGCGATGCTCGCTTAAATCAGCGAGTCCATTTCTGTAGATTGCAACCGAGATCCTAAGTATTAACACTTTCCCACAAGGTGCAATCCAAGCAATGTTGTCCAGGAAGTATAGGATAGGGGTCCCTGGGGGTCCCTGTGATGTGACTGCCTCCTGCCCGGGGCCCCCCTTCCGTGTGTGAGAGCACATGGAGCCAGCTAGTCCTTCATGAACCGACCTTCTGTAAAATTCCTGTCCCGCCAACAGCCCCTCCTCTCCTTGCTCTAGTGACACTTCTCTTTGTGGCAAACGCTCAACATGAAAACGTTAATTGATTGCTAACAGAAAGAGCTGATGTTCCCAAAGAGGCAGGATTTCTTAAAGGCGCCCAAATGCTGTTGGAGAATGCCTGGATTCCCACATGAGGCCACTGGCAGATGCTGACCCCCTGGAAGGGGAGAAGGATTGTCAGGGAAGCCACGAGGGCTTTAATGGTTGGTGCTCGGTGATTGATAGGTCCTTTGGGTGTCAGACGTGAAGAACGGACTTCAAACAAACCAGATGCAGCCTTTGAATGGTTTTGCCCAAATTGTTCTCTTTATGCCTGTGCTGGGAAAATCTATCATGAGGGGAAGGATCTTATATCGTGCTATTAAATACTTTTGATGAAAAACTAATCCCCCCAAATCAATACCCGAGTCATTCCTGATTCCAAGAATTAACACTGTATTATATAATTGCCTCTATTTTTGTGTCCACAGAACATAAAGCAAAGTCCTGTTTATCACTTTCAAGTTCCAGGTTTTGAAACAAGGCCCCCATCAAACCTTGGATCCTAAGAAATGCTGGCTCCCATTACAAGCCTTGGACTAGAACTGGTTCCTCTGGGCGGAGGAAGATAGCATCCGTTCTCTGCCTAGCCCTCTGCCAGGTGCCCTGGCTCACCTGCATCCCCCCCGGGGCCACAGTGTCTCTGTTTGGCCTCTGATGCATCTTCCTCAAGGCCGTCCCAGCCCTGCTCAGTGCCCCAGGTGGTCCTGGGCTGTGAAATGCAGAATGCTTGGGTGCCTGGCCCCCTGAGCAAGCTCACTTTCCCGCCCACCTCCCCCAGAGCCGGCAGGAGGTGGGGTAGGATGGCAGCCACTGCTCAGTAGACTCCGGTCACCCAGGGACTCCGGTCACTGTGGCTGCTCTAATTGCTTTTCCATTCGGCCTCCTTCTCGGGCACTCTGCATGCTGATGGTGCCGGAGCCTGGTCTCCACTGGGTTGGAGTGGTATTTTTTTAGTGCCTCAACCAGTGTCCGGTTGACTGAGACATTTCGGGGAAGAAGCAGGTGCATTTACTTTTCAAGTATTATTTTACTAATCAATTGAAAAATTACCTTCATGAATGACAGAAGTGCAGACCTTTGGAGTATTTCATTAAAGGGAGCAAACATTAATTACAAATCCAGCCCAACCTTGCACAGACATAAATTATGGGCCTGATCTATTTTCTCTGTGCTTAATTGCAAGCAGTGACTAGTTCTTTAAATTATTATCTGCTAGGCCTCCAATGAAAAGACAATTTATGGAGTGGTATCCTGAGGCCTTACTGGGGCCCATGCTGCTCTGTGGGGAGAGATGCAGAGGGAGGCCACATCAGAGGACCTTGGGTGGCTTAGGTGCCCCAGGGAACGAGTCCCAGCCTTTCCAAGAATGAAGAAAGGAACATTTTCCGTCCCCGTGCCTCTGACAGCTTTTCTGGTCTGTGGTCTCAGGAGTCGGGTGAGATCCCACTGAAATGCATGCGTAGACACAGGACCCCCTCCTCCTATGCCAGGAAACAGTCATAATAGCGATGCCAAGCCGGGGGGACCATGCAGGCAATGACATCCCCTGCCGTTGCGAAAGGCAACTTGCATAGCCATCTGTGGAGGCCCTGGGGAGGGATATCAGCAGTCAACAGGGAGCTCTTTCTTTAAGAGTTGTCTCTCAGATTTCAGGAAAGGTCTAACCCCTGTCCCTGCTTAGCTGACCCATTGATGGGCAGAAATTCCTGAGAAGGAGGATGTTCAGGATTTAACTTGGGACAGACGGCCTCTTTCTAGGGCTTTGCCTGAAATCATAAGGGCCTGTGAGTTTCACGGGAGTGACAACTTAGAGGCGGGGCCTGGCTCCAGTGGCTTCCGGTCTGGATGCTTTCTCTAGAAGTCAGTGGCCCTCAGTGGGGCACCCCAGAGAGTCACATGGAGGTTCAGGATGCTCCCGGGGGATGCATACCCCCAGCAGACACGGGCAGGGCTGGGGATGTGGCAGGAGGGAAAGCTGGCCTTTGCCAGGGAGGATATTCTGGGGGCAGTAGTGAGTCACTCCTCTGTAAGCCTGGAAGGGACATATTTGTGTCTTAAAAACAGGCCCGACACATGTGATCTCCCTCCCTCTGACCCTCTCCCCTCTCATGCTCTCTCTCTCAAGTAAATAAAAAGAATCTTAAAAAAAAAAAAAAAGGAAGAAATCACGTTGGAAACCCTTCACCTTGACTGGGGTGGGAGGTTGTGGGTGGTCGCAGGCTTCCCCCTCCCCAACCTGCCCTGCCCAGTCTGGGGTCCTTGAACCACTTGGACACTGCAGAGACTGTGGCATGCTGCCCACCTGCAGGCGGGGACCACAGTGGGGTCAGAGGCTGCTTCTTGCTTGGTTGCACCTACTCGATGCCCCCTGCCCATTGTGCGGGGCAACTTGCATAGACATCTGTGGAGGCCCTCAGTCCCTACTTGGTCCTATCTGCAAGTGGGTTGAACGAGGGTCATATGAGGTGGGGGAAATGGTCAATGGGAGAGACATAGGTGACCCTCTTCTGTGTGGGTGTTCAGACATCAAACCCAAATCTACCACCAGTCAGCCCAGCTCATCATTTCAGTGCCTTTAAGAACTTGGCTTTCTAACCATCCTTGAGGCCCTGGAGTAGCTTCCATGACAAACTTCCCTCAGCCATGAGTAGGAGCCTGGTTTATGACATTTTTCCTAAGAGCGACAGATCTGAAGCCAACTGGACAGGGCCCCAAAGTAACAAGAAAGCCGAGACAAGATCACCAGATGCTGCAGAAATCCCACCAGCGTTCTGGTGCAAGCGTGTTTGACTGTCTGGAAAAGAGAAGAAAAAGAAAGGATGACTGAAAATTCAATATGCTATTGCCTCTCGAAATCATGAAGTAGACTATGTCTCAGTGGGCTCCGAGTCTCTTTCTATCAGTTGGAGTTCTGGCTGGAGAAGGTTGGCACACTGAAACTGGGGAACTTGAAGGAAGTTTGATCCTGGGACTCTTCCTAAAGGTATGAGCAAGTTGTAGGAATCCCATCTGACATGGGGCTGGGAAGGGCAGTGGCCAGAACCTCCTCTAGACCTAAGGCAGCACAGGATGGGGACAGAGGGCTGTCTGCAGAAGACCACGTGGCAGGAACTCTGACCTTGGAGGGCTGGGGAGGTGGAGGAGGTCGAAGTCATGGTTACTTCTGGGCAGGGGTGTTGGGTTGGCAGATCCACAAGTGCCTCTCATTGGTTGGACACCACCAGAAACCAAAAGATACAGGAGCAGGGTGGGAAATGTGGAGAGAGGATCTGGAGTACCAAAACAGAAGGCACTCGGCACCTTGACTTGCCCTTGACTCAGCCTGTGGGTAGTGCTGAAGCTCACACTGACATCGAGAGGTCAAATTCCATTTTCTCTTGTCCTCGCTGGCTACCCCAGGACTTCCCTGCTTCTGTAAATCTTTCCCTACCCATGTATTTTGGAGAGTTCTCAGGGGAAGTCTCAGTGTCTCACAAGCAAGTTTTTTCCAGAAATCTGCATGGGAACACTGTGCTGGGCATTGCCACCCACGTGTTAGAGTTTTTTCCAGAAATCTGCATGGGAACACTGTGCTGGGCATTGCCACCCACGTGTTAGAGTCTCATGGTGTGAAGCTTCATGGTGGTCCACAGAAAAGCAGGGAGAATTCTCCCCATGCCAGGCTAGTCCCACCACAGGAGTCCCCAAGCAGTGGTATGGACTCAGCATCTTGGGTGAAGCTTTGAGTGGTTACTTTCAGTTCTCAAGATCCCAGGACCCTGACAGTAGTCCCCAAGACTGACATATATCAAGAATAAATTATTCCGCCATCATACCCAATTCTTTCCATAATGCCCCATAACCCAGTCTTTTCCCTGGTCAAGCTGGCTATACCCAGACTTCTTCCTCAGGTTGAGTCTTCTCAAGAGATTCTATAGTCTCACACACTAGAAGGTTCTGGATCATTGGGAATGTCAACAGACAAGGTGAGACATTGGCACCCATTGGTGTTCCCCCCAACCCCCACCCTGCTCCAGTTCTGCACGCCACAAATTTAAGCATTGTTCTTAGCCTCATGTCTCCTGGTCCTGCTTCTCTTGCTCTCAGAGAGCGTCCATGAATGGGCTACTATCCCTTTCTTGCTTTCCTTCTCAGCTGAAGTTAGCCAGAGTCAATTTCTATTGTTTATGACTAAGAACTCAGATTGAAACACTAGGTGGATGAATTAAGATAATGGTTATTACAAAGAAGCCCAAGGATTCTTGTGCCTTAACACAGTGGAAAGTTACCTCTCATTCACCTCAGTCCAGCTGGCAGTGGGGCAGGCAGCACACTCCTCCATACGGTCATTCAGGGACCCTGCCTGGCGCCATTTCTAATATATGGCTCCCAAAGGCATCCTGGCTGTTTTGGCATTTAGCCACTGGATGGAAAAAGAGATTGTGAAAGATGGCACAGAAGGTGTTTGTGGCAGTGCTATTCTTCCCTTTGCCTCCAATTTCACTGTCCAGAACTCAATGGCAAGGCTCATAGAGAAGGCTGAGAAATAGTCTCTGATGGGGGTGATTGCTTCCCAGCAAAAACTCCATAAATCTCTGGTAGCTGTCTCTGCCATATTGGGTTAACCAGTTAGATGGAATTGACTGCCTCCCCTAACTGGAAGGTACAGAGTATTTTGCCTCGGGCATGGCTGCACCCGGGTATCCAAAATATATATACACATCATCAAGAATCAGTTTCTCCTCACCTCTTGGCTTTTCCCCCCAATTAGGTTGACTCGTTTTCAAAAAGGCTCTCCAGCTTTGATGCAGGAGGGTGCCCAGAAGCTCCAGAATCACATCTTAGCAGTGGAAGCAAGACCAATGGAAAGACAGTGCCTCTTTTTCAGTAGTTCCAGCCAAAATCCCAGGGCTGACTCTTATTGGATCGCCTTGAGTCTCACGTCCTTCTCTGAACCAATCACTGTGCTCAGGGAGCTGGAAGAAGCTGATTGGCCAGATGTAAGACAGGGACCAACCTCCCCCAGAAGCAGATGAACAGCTCTATCCAAGACTCACAGATAGATTGGGAAGGGAGATAGTGACTCCCCAAAGAAAAGTATGGGTGCTTTTACCAGAACAGAAAATGATAAGAGCTCTCGGTGTCTACCAGACATGTGCAGACATTTACTCTGACTTATGGAGAAATGATCCTGGAAATCTGGGGACTGGTTCTGGGCTGGAGCCCTACTTAGCACAGTAAGATGTTTCTAATGTTAAGATTTTCCATACACAGAATAGCAGCTCCTAGCATCTGGGTACCCAAAACATACCCATTTTTCTGTTAATCTATCATCCACTCAATTGTCCTGGGACTTGGAAAGCCTGGCCCTGCCACTTTTCCTGGGTGTGACCTGGAATGATCAGTTCTCTTCCTGGGCCTCTGCTTCCCATTCTTTGAGGTTGAGGGCAGGCGCAGACCAGATGCTATCGGAGTCCTCCCAGTCTGACATTGCAGACATCTATAGAAAGCTGTGTTTCTGCTGGTCCTTGTTCAGATCTAGCACACCCAGCCCGCGTCTTGTCAACACTACCGGGAAAATTGAGAGGGCACGGGGTTGATGTTGGGGATTCTTGCTAATCCTTGCTTTATTTTTGTAGCATAATTCAATTCAGCAATCCAATTCTACAAATATTTATCGAGTGTCTATCAGAGTCAGGATAAGCCCGGCATTTGGAGTATTACTTTTATGTTTGTGCAATCCATTCCCGGTGAAAGTCCTGTGTGAGCATACAGGTGGAAAAGGAGGGTGGGCCAGTGAGGACACCCCCATTTTTACAGATGGGGACACTGTGCAATGTTGAATTCCCCTGACACAGCCTCTCCCGTTCCTGTCCCAGATGTACATTTTGTGAGTGATTATTTGATTAAGGCTGGTCTTTCCCATTAGAGTGTTTGTTCTAGGAAGGAGCGATCAGGGCTGCTTAGCAGGGGTACCGGGCCCACAGCAGGCACTCAACACATGTTTACTAAAGGAATGAATGAAAGAAGGGCTGGAATGAGGAAAGGAGAGAAGGAAGGAAAGGAAGGAAGGGGAGAGGGAGTGAGCAAGAGGCCATAGAAAGATCTGCTTCTAACTCTTCTAACTCTGTGAGATCTTGGCCAAGACCATTTTTTTTCTCTCTGGGCTCAATTTCCTCCTCTGGCCAATGAGGGAGCTGTCAATAAACTGATTTCCCACTAGGATTTGCATCAGTATCATGTCTGGCATGGAACAATAATACGGCCATCTTGGCTGCATCTCCAATTTTTTTTTTTAGATCCCAGCAATCTTTGAACAACATGGGGGTTGGGGTGTCAAGCCTCTGCACTGTCAAAAATCCATGTATAACTTTTGACTCTCCCAAAACCTAACTACTAGTAACCTGTTGTTGACAAGAAGCCTTACCAATAATATAGCCGATTAACGTATATTTTGTATGTTATGTATATTACATACTGTATTCTTACAATCAAGTAAGCTAGAGAAAAGAAAATCTTATTAGGAAAGTCATAAGAAAAATACACCTACAGTACTGGACTGAGCAAAAAAAAAAAAATCCACATGCAGGTGAGGCCACGCGGTTCGAACCTGTGTTGCTGAACATCAGCTTTATGTGAGTTTCAGATGCATGACGTGTTGATTCAATATTTGCATATGTTGTGAAATGAGCACGAAGGTAAGTACAGTTCACGTCCATCACCACACATAGTTACAATCTTTTGTGATTGGAACCTTTCGGATCGACCCTCTTCACGATTCTCAAATGTACAGTACGGTATTATTAACTATGGTCACCACACTATCTTCTTCCATCCCCAGAACTTATTTATTTTATTCCAAATTTTCTAATTCAAAATCTCGGAGGGTGGGACCCAGGTGTGTGCATTTTGAGCAAGCTTCCCAGTAACCCTAATGGAGTCTGCTAGGTGCCTGGCATTTGGAGCTGTTAGGCAGGAAAACCTCTCAGGACCCGTCCAGTTCTGCGTTCCTTGGATTTCCGAACGATGTCCATTCCAAGGCCATGTCAGTTGCCTTACCCCCTTGAAGCCCCGCCCCCAGCCGACTCCCCCATGAGGCTGGCCTCTGGGCTACACTGACATGACACCCACCAGCCTTGCCCTTGGCAGCTCTCACTGCCTGGTTCCGCCCCAGCAAGCACCAGGTAATTTGTGTCAAATTTTATTCTCATCTCCCTACATTTTCCCTCCACCTCTGGGCTTTTTTCAGGGGGGTAAACTGCTGAATTTTACAGTGGATCACAGTACTCTCATGCTGTGCAAATTACACAGGGGGCGTGCCACACTAGAGGGGCCCTGCCGCCTCCACGGGGAGCTGCACACTCTCATCAGGTCGCTCGGTAGAGCTTGGCTGTTTCCTCAGCTGGAAGGAGATCATGGGGCCGATGAATGGCAGGCTTCGTGTTCCAACGAAGGGACAAGCTGCTCAGGCATCACAGCGAGAGCAATGGGCCCTCTTTGCCAAGCCAAAAGTCTCCCACTTTGGACAGACAAGCAGTCCTGGCAAGAAGAGAAACTCAGTCATGGACTAACAGGTGCCCCTTGGGGAGCATGGGGTGCCCTGCCATACTGCTTTGAAGGTGGTGAGGGGAACGGAAAGAGCCCTGCAGGGCATTATTCCACCTCTTGGGGCTCAATGGGCCCATTGATGAAATGGGGTTGCACGCCTTGACCTGTCTACACCATAGGATGCTGGTGAGGAGCAACAGAGAAAAAAAAAAAACATGTGAGTGTCATTAGAAAGTCTACAACTCAACCACATTCAGGCCTCCATGGCCACAGCCTCTTCGTGTACAGGTGGCTGTTTGCACGGGTCCTTGGGCACTTGAAATTTGTACCCCAGTGAAGTGTGCACCTTCCAAAGACTGACCTGCACGTTTTTTGTCTGCGTTCTCCCTCCAATACATCAAGCAAAGCTGAAAAAGTGACTGAGGATGAGGT
Organism: Meles meles; assembly: GCF_922984935.1. Taxonomy (NCBI): domain Eukaryota; kingdom Metazoa; phylum Chordata; class Mammalia; order Carnivora; family Mustelidae; genus Meles; species Meles meles. The sequence continues at coordinate 32,117,410 of NC_060084.1, read as the reverse complement.
CTTTCCATGCTGTGCAGAAGGGATCCAGCAAGCTTGGCCTCCATTCAGCATGAGAGACTGTGGTTCCAAAGTCCCTCGTCTCCCTGTTGGCTCCCAGGAAGCAGGCATGCACGGATTCAAGGAAAATTGACTTTGGCTTGAGTTCATAGAAAACCAGGGAATATGGAGAACTCTTTCTCAGAATTCACATGAAAACACATAACATAGTTAATATTAAATAAATGGATTGGGCAACCCTCCTCCCTTTTCCTTTCCGTGGTTTCTGCTGATGTGTCCTTGATCAGGGCCTGTTTTGTTTATGATTAATAAATGACTCACCTTGGGCTACTTTCTGCTGATTCCATACACACTATGAATTTGAAGAGGGCACTTGAACTTGGCACCCAAAGGGAATGCTCAGGGATTTGAGGGTGGGGGGAATGTGGATAGTCCAGAAGTCTCGAGGGTAAATGGATGCCAACCTGTCAGGTCCCAGAGCAGCATCTGTGGGTCTGCACGCCTGGTCCTCACTGAAGGCTTAGGAGAAATGAATGCCATTGCTTGCAACATACACACACCAACGCGGCGCGTTTTAGCTGCGGTCTCCATTCTGCCTGACATTCTCCACTTTCCTGAGGCAGCTCGATGAGTTTCTCCCCCTGCCTCACTTTTCCTGCCTTGTAGAATGGGGCTTTCTCTGGAGGTCTTTCCAGCTCTGCTATGCTCAGATTTCCAGAGCTCTTGGAAACACTCTGGATCTCATCCCTGCCTGGCTTGTGGCGACTTTGCTGATGGAATGATGGGATCAGCACAGGATGGTGGTTTGAGTGTGGGCAGAACTGGGTTCTCGTCCTGATGCTGCCTATTTCTTGCCACCACAGGACCCTGAGTGGGCTCCGCCTCTCTCTGGGGGTCAGAATTTCCACAGGGACAATCAGAGGACTGGATTCAGGGAGCAGACCCTGATCCTGACCTGCCAGTTGCTTTGTACTTGGGACAGCATCACAGGTGGTGGTGAATGCATGGTTTCAGGCAGAGCACCTGCTCGCCGGGGAGTCCGCAGGCCAACCCCATTCTGGAGAGACGCACGTGGTCTGGTCCCGCATGTGTGTTCCCCAGTTAGCCGCCCCTCTGAGTCCTCCTTGCTCTGACATTTTGTGGTTTTGGGGGTGGTGAAAGGAGGGGTACAGACTTGGCAGTGCCCTCCTGGCTATCGCAGAGGTCTGGATTCTGGGGAAGGACCCTGTGATGGTTCATTTTTCATGGCTATCGCAGAGGTCTGGATTCTGGGGAAGGACCCTGTGATGGTTCATCTTTCATGTCGACGATGGAACATGGAGTGCCAGATTGAACAATATTTCTGGGTGTGTCTGTAGGGTGTTTCCAGATGAGATTAGCATTTGAATCAGCAGACTGAGTAAGCATAATGTCCTTCCCAGTGTGGGTGGGCATCCATCAATCCCTTGAGGGCTTGAATAGAACAAAACGTGGAGGAAGAGGGAAAGGGGAAATTTACCCTCTCTGCCTGCCAGCTGTGAACTGGGACATCAGTCTTCTGTCCTCCAGTTCTCTCTCTATATATACATGTATTTTTTCCTATTGGCTATATTCATATAGCTCCTCTTGGTTCTGGAGAATTCTAATATCCCAAGACTACAGCTGTCAGGTCCTCCTGTCTGTAGCTTCTGCCCCTCAAAGTCTCAGATCCTGGCTGCCTCGCTCACCTCCCTTCAGCCTGCTGTGGCTGAAAGAGAGCAGAGGGTGTGAAAAAAGCCTGCTTTAGAATGAATGGCATGTAGTCATCGCCCCTTCAAATGGGCCCTCCCACGGGCATTGTTAGGGCCGGCCAGGCCCAGGGATCCCAGAGGCCAATGCAGGTGCACAGTCGGGCTGGAACTAAGCCTCCAGAAACCGTGTCAGAACATGGGCCTTCCTACTGGGCTCGAGAGCCTGGGAGCTATTTGGTCTCATGCTAACCCCAGAGCCTCTGACTTCCCATACACTATAGGAGAAATTCACCCAATAATCCCTAAGTCCTGATGTGAGGGTGGGAGGGGCCTTGAAGGTCCTTTGGCCCAAATATTCTTATCCTTGAGGATCTTCTGCAGAATACCTACTGAGTGCTTGGACCCCTCCGGCTCATTTATTAAACACCTGCCACGTACCAAGCATGTGCAAAACACTTGAGCCATGAATTTCCTACCTTGAGGATTTTAACCGTAGGTTGGATGCAAATTCTTACTGAAGGCAAAATCTGTATTGATGCCAAGGGAAGACACTCTCTATGTCACTACTGTTTCAGAGAAGGGAAAAAAAAAATCACCTTTCTGGCAAACTGAGGATGTAGCCTTTGAGGGATGGGGCTCCTGGTGTAGGGAATGGCATGAATAAATGTTTGGAGGCAGCCCTGGGCCAAATGTTTGCCCAGAAGGGCAAAGATCTCAGTCCTGCTGGAACCTGGGACATTTGGGAAAGTTGCTTGGAGGCCACTGGACAGTGATGGGGGGTAGGACTGAGGGCTTGAACAAGAATCTGCTGAACCCCTCTCACACATTCCAGTTCTCTAAGCTCTTCCCCAACATTCTCTCATTGGTCTTGGAAGCGAGGCTTTGGGGTTGGGAGCTGGCCTGGCTCCTTACTGGGCAGGGATTCCCTGGAACCATGTGACCCATTATTCCTGGAACCGGGCTGGCACTGGCATGTTCATACTCTGTATTAGTGTCCTAGGGCTGCAGAGCAAAGTGCCACAAGAAGGGGGGCTTAAAACAACAGAAATTTCCTCTCTCACAGCTCTGGGGGCCAGAAATCTGACATCAAGATGTTGGCAGGACCAGGTTCCCTCTGAAATCTCTAGAGAAGAATCTTTCCTTGCCTCTTCCAGTTTGTGGTTGGCAGCCTTTGGAGCTGAGTGGCCCCGCTCTGTCCCTGCCATTATATAGCCTCTTCCCTCTGTGCCTGTCTGTGTCTGTGTGTCCTCTCCTCTTCTTATAAGGACACAAGTGTCCTTATGAGGACACAGTTAGGGCTCACCCTAACCCAGTATGAACTCCTCCCAGCTACAGTAGATCCTCTGTACTTGCTCTATATTTGCTAAGTTCACCTACATGCTAAGATTTATTTGTAACCCCTAAATCAAAACACGTGGTCATTTTTTTTTTATTGTTAAAGATTTAATTTATTTGAGAGAGATCAAGAGAGAGCAAGTGCACAGAGGGAGAGGGAGAAGCAGACTCCCATCTGATCAGGGAGCCCGATATGGGACTTGATCCCGGGACCCTGAGATCATGACTTGAGCGGAAGGAAGACGCTTAACTGACTGAGTCACCCAGGCGCCCCCAAAATGCGTGGTCGTTTATAGATACGCAATGGGCGGCAAAAAATATGAACTCCCCAATGCGCATCCTTCCAGCTAAGGTGGAACAGCCCCGCCTTCTTGTTTCAGCTCTCGTAAACAAGTTTCTTTCTTTTCTTCCTTCTTCCTTTTTCTTTTCTTTTTGGTTTATTTTGTACTAGTTTTTTTCAATTTTGTGCTTTTAGGTGGTGATTTTGCTCTCTAAATGGCTCCCGGTGCTGAAATGGTGTTCAGTTCCTACGAGCAGGAAGGCATTGATGAGCCTTATGGAGAAAATACGTGAGTTACACTGGCTTCATTCAGGTATAAGTTACAGGGCTGCAGGTCACAAGTTCAACATCAATGAATCAACAATACATAGTAAGGAAGATGTCTTTAAACAGAACTATGCATAAAACATGCTTAAAATGTACACGATTGCTTGATGAAATGTTGCAACCAGAGGCTTACAGGAACAGAACCCTTTACATCCCCTAGGAACCATGGTTCAGTCTGTGCTAATTCAGTGTTTGCAGTGACTTTATAGAATATAACCACTGTGAATAACGATAATTGATTGAGATTACACTTATAAAGGCCCTATTTCTGGAGATGATCACATTCTGAGGTCCTGGGTGGTCATAAATTTGGGGGAGCCCTAGTCAATCTAGTACAGACCCCAAACTGAGACATTCTTTCTCTCACACCAGTATTTTCCACAGCCTGAGATCATGACCTGAGCTGAAAGCAGATGCTTAACCAACTGAACCACCCAGGTGTCCCAGTAGCATACTGTGGACTCTGAGAAACAAACGGAGGGTATTGGAGGGGAGGGAGGTAGGGGGTTGGGTGAGCCCAGTGGTGGGTATTATGAAGGGCACATATTGCATGGAGCACTGAGTGTAGTGCATAAACAATGAATTCTGGAACACTGAAAAGAAATAAAATTTGAGAAAAGAAAAATAAATAAAGGTCTATATCTTCAAGTTGATACATTTTCCCCAATATACTGTCATATTTCCTCTCTCATTTGAGTCTCTTAAGAACTCTATGAAATAGGCAAGATGGTACCCGCTTTTATGTCCTTGTGGACAGCAGCAAGAGAAGACAGGGTCACCTCTGGGAAGGCAGAGGGAAACCTCTGCCTTTGACTCAAGTCATGATCTCAGGGTCCTGGGATTGAGCCCCGCATTGGGCTCTCTGCTCAGCAGGGAACATGCTTACCCCGCCCCCTGCCTGCCTCTCTACCTAGTTGTGATCTCTTTCTCTGTCAAATAAATAAATAAAATCTTAGAAAAAAAAAAGATAAGATAACCTACATGAGAAAGAAGACAAATTGAACTTCCAAGAAAAGACAAAGTAACTCAAGAATTACTCTAGGGATATTTCGTTTAAGGTGTCTAGCTGCACACTTGTTGGTAACCATAGGGCTTCCCTGCACATTTTCTCCAATGAAGAGAACTTTAGGATATAGTGGGAAGAGTGTAAGCTTTACAGTGGACTTACCTTAACAACCTTGGAGTCTTAGGTTAAGCAACCTCACAGAACCTCTGTTTTTCCATTTGTACAGTGGAATAATAGTATCCATAAGGCAGAGTTGGGTGGTCAGAGATAATGATGCTTGCCAAGCATCTGTCACAGTGCTGAGGCACTAACGTTTTACAAAGAAGTATTATGTTCATATAATGCTTAATAATTTCCAAAGTATTTCCACACATGCTCTCTCATTTGCTCCTCATGAAACTTTATATCCATCCTTCCATCCTTTCATCCTTCCTTTTTACTATTCATAAATCCATCCTTCCTTCTCACCTTCCTTCTTTCCTTACCTCCATCCATCCACCCAGCCTTCCTTCCTACCATCCAACCAACCAACCATCCATCCATCTACCCCGTGATTGACACCAGCTAGTTATACAGTAGGGAGCAAAATATATATATATATAAAGAAATCCTCCCCTTAGGAGCTTAGAGGCTGGTGGAACAGACAGACCCCAGACAGATGAGGAAGCAACAAACAGCCATGATAAAACACAAATTTTGTGGCACAAATAAACAGGATGCTGAGAGAGAACAATGGGGAGACCCTAGTTAGAATGGTCAAAGATGGCCTCCCTGACTGAAGATGGGACAGCCATGAAAGGACTGGGGAGAAGGGCATTTCAGGCAAAGAGAATATACCCAGCATCCCTGTAGTGGTGTCATCTGGGACTATGGCCTTCATTCATCATCCATTCTTTTGGAATCCTGGGAGGCATCCCTACTCTGAAGTTTGGCTTTCCTTTTGTCCCTGAGGAACCAAAGGGCTTAAATGTGAGCTCAAGGTCCCAGGCCAGAAAGTATCTGAGTTCCATTCCCCACTGCTGAGTTGGGCAACCGACAAGACATTAGGAGTGGCCTCCATGGCTCCAAGATGCCTTGCACAACACCGTAAATGATGTCTATTACTTTGGCTGAAAAACAATGGGTTTGGGCACCTGTGGAGGATAAAAAAATTCCTTGTTTTGAATAGTACCTGAGGAGAATGAGTGCCTTCCTCTCTAGTTGTGCCCTATAGGTGATGTGGCCCTTTGCAGCTAGCTTCCGGTACATATGGCGGAAGCCGAGGTCAAGAAAGACAAAGAAACTTGGCCCAGTCACTTGGAGAGTTTAGGATGGGGTCCAACCAGATCATTGGCCCCTTAGCAGCTCTCCCAGAGACGCTCTCTCCACCATTCAAGCTACAGCTCACCTGCCACATTCACGGGACGCCCAGAAGGCCAGCCCACATGGTCTCCCATCCCCAGCCAGTGCTGCTCCAACCACAAGCTCCTTTGTTGGTTTCTCCAACCCCGACCAACCGGACCATTTTGGTGTTGGTGTACCCAAGTCCAGAGCCCACATCCATGGCCTTTCTTCCAAGAACAATGCAATCTGGAATTATTGATCAGCCCCACTGACCATCTTGTGGTTTCCGACTTTCACTCAGATTTGTCTGGAATGCTCTGGGCTTTGACCACGAATCTGTGATCAAGTATTTCCCTGCTGATTTGGGAAAGTGACCAAACCTACTATCTGTGCAAGGGGCTAATGAGAAAACCACCTGTCATTATGTCACTTTTCTGACCTACCAGTGGGTATCAGCTCCTCGTAGCTGCCTCTCTTGGCATTTCCTGAGACGCTGTTCCTTGCCAAGAAGGGAGTCCACAGGGGCAAACATGTAGAGGAGAGAACCATGGCAGTGACCCCTATCTATCTCAGTCAGCTTCAGCCCTGGGAGGAGGAGGAAGGCCAAGCTTCGTGTGCTGCTGACATGCCCGGCTGAGTTCCAGAGCAAGAGAGCAATGAGGTCCTAACTTGGGGCCTGGCAGCATGTCCTCAAGCTTGGCGGGCCATGCTCTGGCTGTGGCCTCTCTGTCAGAGCAGCTGCCCAGGGACCAAGGCTCTCCCCACTCTCCTTGCTGACCAGGGCTTGAATTCTAGGGGGTGCAAGGGATATGTACCTCCTGTATTAACCCTCTGTGGGGCTCAGATCGGGGCTGAGTGTGGCCCATGGGGAGTTGAGGTGCTCATGTAATTAACCTCAGGCCAATGAGTTTGATGGGGCAAAAACCTAGGGCTCCTGGCCTGGTCCCCTCACTGTGGTTTTTGAGGCCCTCCTGCCGGAGAAGGCTCTCCCCAGCTTCTCAGAGCCCGTGCTTCTGGGTCGAACAAACCAAGTGTACACTCTCTCCGTATGAGACTGGGCAAGTCACCGCCCCTCCTGGTGCCTTAGCTACATCACGTTAAAGCAGGGGACTCATGGTATCTGCTGTTCAGGGTTTCCGTGCAGATGAAACGAGACCACATGCCGTTGAGCAGATGTAGGAAGTCATGAAGATTATGACTTAAGGATGGGTTCCCCCAATCCTTGCGCTGTAACTCTGGGCCCTGAAAGGGATGATGATGAGGCCTAGCCCCTGTCATCCAGGTGTGTCTTCCATACAGTTCCTTACAGGATGGCGTCTGTTGCCCACAGCCATCCCTGCTTATTGACAAACCCTGTGTTGACTTCCCTTCCTTCCCTGACTCGTTTCTCCACTACCTGCTGGTTTCCTGGGATCAGCCCCCTGACAAACTACCATGTCCAGCTAGGATCTGCCCTTCAAGAGACCTGAACCGAGGCCTGAAATACCTGCGCTACGTTCCTGGGGCCCGGTGTGTCCAGCTGCCCTCAGCTGAGGCGTTTCTCTGTTGGTAGCCAGAGGCCCGTGCTCACATGTTCTTCCCTGTGAGAAGGCCTTAGTGCCTCAGCTCCCACCAGACCCAGGCCCCAGCCATCAGAAGAGGCCACCTGTAGTTCTGCTGAGCACCCCAGCATCGGCACACGTGTCTGATGATGGCAGGTGGAAGGTATGTGCCCCCTCCTGCTGACAGGCGAAAGCTGAAGGCACTGGCCCTTGGCCTACCCTCTTCCTCTTTCATGCATAGATGAGTGTCTTCAGAAGCCTCAGTTCTGGGTTTTTAAATGACTCTGTGGGCCTACATGAACTCTTTTGAATCACATAGAGCTACTGTTGTCCCGGCTGTCTCTTCCTCATGCCCCTATGTCCAGGGTTCGGGTGTCCTATTCCTTGGGAGGCATTAGCTCAGTGAAACCTAGAGCTGGAAAGACCCTTGCATCTCAGCTTGTGCAGAGACAGCCACAGGTCAACACCTGTGGCTCTGGCTGCTACTCTCTTAGGCCATTCTCATGGCCACCATTGCCCAGGATCCCCATCTCCCCCATCCTTCCCTCTGAGTCCCAAGGTGATGCTATGATCACTCCAGGCAGAGGATGGGCAGAGCAAGGCCAGAAAGCAATGGGCAGGGCCCTAAGGGGACTGGGATGGATGAGACAGCTCTGCCTCTTGCTCCAGTGAAGTCACAGATGAATGAAAGTAGATCATAACCAACATGCAAGATGGTTTCAGGTAGCAGCGGGTGCCATGAAGAAAACTAACCCATGATAATAAATGTGATGGGTGAGGGGAGAATGCTTTCAGGGGCAGGTCCACTGAGGCTGGACTGGGCTTGGTGGGTTTCAGATCTGGAGAGTGGGGCAGGGTGTCTGAAGGGTGAGCACAAGGGGTCCTGGCAAGATGTGGTGTCAGGCAGGACACCAGGGCAGGGCACCTGGGGCCGTGATCAGGAGCTCCGTAGCTCTGTATAAGCACAAGAGGTTGTCACCAGAAGACTCTTAGTGGGGTGAGAGCAGATCAGACACAATCTGATTTGTGCTGTTTCCTTTTCTCATTAAAAAAAAAAAAAAAGATATAACATAGATTCAAAGGGTGGGTTGGTGCACACTCCTTGGGAACATCTTGATGAATTTTCCCACAGGTACACCTGTGTTGCACCCATGTCAGAACATAGGACCGTTCTGGAACCCCAGGTGTCTGTGCTTCTGCAAGATCCCCCTGGCTGCTCTGTGGGGAACACAGTGTAGGGAGGTGAGCATCCAAGTAGAGGCAGGCGCCATCATCTAGGCTTGGACCAGCGTAGATGCGGTGCAGACAGGAATGGTAGGTTTGGGATGCTTTTTTGGTGGAAGAGCCAATAAGAGCTGCTGATGGAGAGACTAGGGTGAATCAGAGCAAGAGAGGCATGGAGAAGAGAAGATCTGAAGAAATCTCAGATTTTTTGGCTTCAAGACCATGGTAGATCGTGGGACATTGGGGGATGGAGCCGGTGGGGGAGCGACTGTGCTGGAGAATGGGGTGGGGCACTCCGAATGGACAAGGCAGGGCGATCCCTGACCTGGTGAAAGCAGGGATGCCATGGCCACCCTCTTCCTCCTCCAGATCCCAGAACAGAGCCTCCCGGAAATGAGTCACTGCAGGGGGAGATCGGACAGCAAGCATCCCGGATGGCCCAAGGACAGAAGGATGTAGTTCCTGGCTAGCCTCAGGGCATCGGGAGAGGGAGGGGGAGGGGGAGGGCAGCTTTGGGTGAGCTGTGCTCTGCTCTCAGCTGGGTCCCTTGCGAAGCTGGGTCACTGGAAGGAGAGGTGCGGAGCGGGAGGTGGCGTCGGTTCTCACTCAGGAGCCATCTGCTCGCTAATGCAAACAGCCCGTGTGTCAGGCCAGGCGAGGAAAAATGACTGGGGCAGCCCCACCGCAGAGCCCAGGGAGAGGGGTCTCTGGACCCATGAGGTAATCCCTCCGGTGATGTATGGCCCAGAGAAGAGCTGGGTTAATGATCTTCTGCAGGACCCGGGAGTAAAACACAGTAATTTCATAATACCGCGTGTGATGGATTAAGGCGTGTTAATACCAGGAGTATACATTAAGGGAAATGATCTTGCTGGCATACTAAATGGCAAAATAAAAGCACTTCTAGAAACTTCCATGATTAATTGGTCTGCCCTTTTAGTTCTGTACCATGATAAAGTAAAGCTCACTTCTCCTGGTCACCTCCCAGGCAATTCCTCTACAGCTCCCAGCTCTCTGAAGACCCCCCCCCCCAACACACACACACGCACCCCAGGAAAGCCAGCCCAGGGGAGAGGCCAGACCCGAGCCTGGGACACGCCCTCACACCCTCTTTGTCACTGTGTCTCCTGCCCACGTGCCACCATTTAAGGTCCCACAGACACAGCCGACTGGCGCAACTCGTCCTGGTGCCCGGGCAGAACGCTTTGGGAATGAGAGGCAGAGGGCGGCTGCGGCAGTGGGCTCTGACACCTGCTGGCCGGCTGGGAGCCCCGCGCCTCTGCTTAGCCATATCATCTTGGCCGAGTTTTGTAACATCGTTATGTCTCCGTTTTTTCATCTGTGAAATGGACACAATAGGAAACCTAGCTCCCCAGGTGATGGGGACCCAAGGAGGTGATTTCTCTAACAAGGGCTTATATGGTATTTCCCATGTGCAAAGCCCTGTGAGTGCATGTCCAGGGCTTAGAACAGCACCTGTCGCGTCGTAAGGGCTCTGCGAATATTAGCTCTGGGTGTGCTTGCTGTTTTGGTATCACTCACAACCTCAAGGAGTAGGTACCATTCATAGCCCCCATTTCGCAGGTAGGGAAAGCAAAGGCACAGAGAGTTAGGTAAATTGCTGGGGACAGGGGCAGGAGCAGACACAGATAGGCTTCCCTTTAACCAGCAGGCTTCCCGAAACCCTACCCCCCGCCCAATCTCCTTGGGAGGACCTACCTGATCTGGTTCTGTTTAGAGCTGATGATTCTAGAATGAGAGATGGGAAAAGTCTCTGGGTCTGCACCCAGACACTCCCTTGTTGGTTGTTGCCTTTGTTCTTGGAAGTTCAGTTTCCCTGCCATCACGGATCCCTATCTTGGAGGCAGAGAGGGCCAGATCAGAGCTGGGAGACCCAGGAGGAAGGCTCAGCCCTGTCCCTTCATTCACACTGAGACACCAGGCAAGCTGGCGCCCGAGCTCCTCACCCCCAGTGTGGCGATGAGGCATTCAAAAGACAGGGCAAGAGGATGCTTTGTAATCTGCAAAGCAAAGAACAGACTTGAGGAAGGATGAATCAGCCCTGCTCTGGCCTTGGGAGAGCCTTGTCTACAGTCTGGCCGTCCTCCCTCCTGCAGCAGGAGGGCTAAGAGCAATTCATTCCTGCGTGGTGGAGACCAAGGAGGGCAGTTGGCTTTGGGCCAGTTCTACCTTCCATCTAGGCCTGCCCAGTGCACCTGAGTGACAGGCACACGTACGTTCCTGCAGGCCCCTCCATCTGCTGGGACACCAAGACCCGTTGGTTCATCAGGCTTCTCCCCTGCATCACTTTGGAAACTGCCTGCACCTTACAGACCTCACTAACCTCCTCCTTGCTTATTCACCCATTCAACAAACGCTAGTCGGTGTGAGCCAGCTGGGATGCAGCAAGAACACAACAGAACTGACTTTGGACCTTGTGAGTGGCAGGAAACAGACCAGCCCTCCCCTTGGGGCTTAGAGACTTCGAGCTGCCAGAGATATTGAGTGTGAGGGTGGTCAGCTCATGCTTCCCCCCAGAAGGTGGGCAAGTAGTGTCAGTGCACGAAGCAGGTTGGTGTGACCCCAAGGGAATGTCACACCCCTGTTGTGGCCCGGCCACCACCTTCCTGTCTACAGCTACTCCTCCGTTCCCATGCAGGAACCCAGTGGTCACATCTCCTGATTTTCCTAAATAATGGGGAAAAAAATCTGGATTTTCTTCCCTGGAAATTTCCTGATTTTTAAGTGTGAATTCAAAGAAGTTTCAGCCCCCATACAGGTCAAATGAAACCACCATTTGGGATCCACAAGGACCCCAGTCTGGCTATCAGTAATCTCAGGTTTAGAGCATTGTTGTGCTCCATTGTTAGCTGGTTGACTGGACCCCTTGCTTGGGTACAGTGCTCTACGGTGTGTATAATACTTTCCCCTAGAAGACCTCATCTCATGCTCCAAACAGCCCGGAGAGGACGTCTGTCACTCATCTGTGATGGGCTATGGGTCAGCCGTGGTCCCAGGGAAGAGCGTGTTTGAGCCAATGAAGCATCAAAGAAATCAGGCAACTCAGACGTGGGGTGAACACTCAGGAAAAAGCTCAGGGACTTAAACTCAGATTCTCTTTGGTATTGAAAACGGTTGCTTTTTCATGTCTGCAAGACCCGGAACGTAACTCCCATCATGTCTGGCTAGAGTCAAGGGCTCCAGAGCTTGGCCAGTGGGGTTCAGACCCTACCTCCGCTCTTGTACCGGGAGTATATTGCTTCTAATTCTCCCAGCCCATCAAAAATGGTGATGGTGAAACTTTCATCTACGTCGCAGGGATTTTATGAGTGTACACGACCAGAATGCCCATAAATTCTTGGTCATAGTCAGGCCTCAATCAGTATCGCCACGATCATGGGGAATTTGGATCTGTGAAGTCTGTTATTTGGAAAATGTAATGGTATGAGACGGTGTCTCTTAGGCAACCTTAAATGAAAAAGCAGGCACCAGACAGGCTAACTTTATTTTCGTACACATGAGCTGAAAGCTGGAAAGAAACAGGGAGGAAGATGTGTCAGAACAGCAGTAATTTGGGGTAGTGGGATTACAGGTGCTTTTAATTTTCTACCTTATAATTTTCTGAGTTTTCTGAATTTTCTAAAGTCAGCATGTATTAATTTTTAAAATCGAGCAGTATAAATTATCTGAAAAAATTAAATTCCCAGGGGCGCCCAGGTGGCTCACTCGGTTAAGCATCTGCCTTCGGCTCAGGTCATGATCCCAGGGTCCTGGGATCGAGCCCCGCATTGGGCTCTCTGCTCAGCGGGGAGCCTGCTTCCTCCCCTCTCTCTATCTGCCTCTCTGCCAACTTGTGATCTCTCTCTCTGTCAAATAAATAAATAAAATCTTTAAAAAGAAACAAAAACCCCAAATAAGCTTTCCCTCCCCAGCTCAGGCAACTGCTTTCCAAAGAACCCCTGTCCTTAGAGGTCCCCAATTGTCTGGAGTTCCCAAGACTGTCCCAAGAGTAGGAAATCTCTGAGCAGCAGGGGTCCTATGACATCCTGGCCCAGTCCCCCAAACCCATCGCCCTTGACTGTCAGTGGGCCCCACTCACAGCTTGTGAGATCTGTCCTCACAAGCCATCTTGGTCCCAAACAGAGAACAGACTCATCCCAGGCCCATCCTGCCCAATGCCCGTGTCAAAGAATTTACCTGCACCCCACCCAGACACTCCCTTGCTGGTTTGTTGCCTTTGTTCTTAGAAGGCCAGTTCCCCTGCCATCACGGATCCCCATCTTGGAGGGTGGGAGGGCCGGACCAGAGCCGGGAGACCCAGGAGGAAGGCTCAGACCTGTCCCTTCATTCACACTGAGACACCGGGCAAGCTGGCACCCAAGCTCCTCATCCCCCAGCGTGGAGACGAGGCATTCAAAAGACAGGGAAATTTTGTCCCAGGAAGTTCTCAGATGATTTGCTGGCATAAGCAGAGTAGTGCAATTTGATTATTCATGGCTGGTTTCTACAAAGCTCCTAAGAGCGCCAAGAAAAGGAAACGGGATGAGAAACCTTGAAGGAGCCTATCTGCTCTCAATGTTCAGGTGTACCGAGGAAGGGATGGGTGGATTTTTGCCTTTTCCCTGAAACCAGGAGCTCCTGAAAGCGAGTTCGTTTCCTCCAAAGCATAGGCCCATGGCACGGGGCATGGTAAAAAATGTAAATAAAATTTACAGTCTGAATGTGCTTCTCTTCAAAATATGGAAGATGATCGTACAATCAGACAAATATAGCTTTTGAAGAGTATGAAGTTCAGGTCTAAAATTACATTTAATTATTGTTACATTTCAGACTTTGTAGGAAATAACAGTACAGAAGTGTGAGTCTCCAATTAACATTGAAAGTGTCTGTGAGGTAGGTGAGGGTTTTAACAGACCGTAGGGTTTTGAGCCTAAAATTACATGACATTATTTGCAACCACAAAATTAGGTTGATCAGTTATGGTTCAAACTCATCTTTTGGAGAGAGAAGGACTCTCATGTTTTAACCTCACCCCGTGCAAATGTTCCACATCCCCTCCCCACCCCACCCCCAGTTTTTTTGTTTTGTTTTGTTTTGTTTTTCCCTTCCATACAAATCTTAAGCTCTCCTGCGTGTTCTGCCCTGACACCAGTGACAAGACTGAACCAGAAATGCACGACACGAAGAAAGAGTCATTTTGCCTCGTTATAAGACATTGGTCGCTCTTCCTCTGGCCCCTTAATTCATTTCTTACAGTTTTTCTTGTCACATCGAGTTGTTTTATAGCTTACTAACTCTCAAGTTATAGTTGTAATTTATGGTCCAGATTGAGTGGTAGCAAATCAAGGAATATTTCCATTGATTACCCTAAATTGTCTAATCTCCTGTATGTTTTTAGAACTTGATTGGGTGGTATTTACTGATTGCCTTCATCTAATTTAAAAATCAATCAATGGCAACAATGAGTGCTGGGGGATACATTGAGTCTAATACAGCCTAACCGAGGCAGATCTCCATTGGGCCGGTGCACAATCACATGTGTGGGCAGTTTTAATATGTAAACCATAACGGCCCGGAGTGGGGCGTCCCCGGGCGGGGGCTCTGAAAATCCCCACCGGCATCCCACGCCTCTTGCGTCGTCCTCTTTGGGTGACTGCCCTCCGCCAGCGTGAGCATATTTCACTACCATAAAGCTGTAGCAAAGGAGATAAAAAGAGGATCGGATTGGGTTTTAAGGCTCGCCAGTCCATCTTCTTCCCCCACATCCTCTGAGGATATTAAACAAAATTAACATAACGTCAGCCTTTTCGGAGCTGCCTGCACTGCTCCAGAGAGAAACAGTCATACACGCGTGAATGCTTCCCTGCGATCCTCACGTGCCTCTGCTTTGGATTTCATTAGTACTTTCTGGACATTGGCTCTGGGCCGGTCACGGTGCCTAGTGTTTCAGTATGTTATACTGTTTATTTAGCACAATGCATACCCTCAGAGGGTGTCAGCTCTCTTGTACAGAGGGGAAACTGAGGCTCGGGTGAATTTGGCCACAGGTCCCAGATCGTGTGGCTAGGAAAGATTGGTCTCTGGGCTGTGCACCCCATCCGGGGGCTAAAGGTAGGTCAAGGGAACCAAATCCAAAACCCTGGACAAGATCACATCTCATGGGGAGCCAAACATGCACGCAATTCACAGTAAGACAAAGCGAGCCGAAATGAATGCTCTCATGCTCCTGTGAGCCACAAGTTATTATGGGTCACAAAAGAGGCAGGGAGACTAAATTTTAACTTAGAGACTGAAGAGTCAGAAATATCATATTATGCTTTTTTTTTTTTTTTTTTTAACTGTCTGGACACACGTTGGGCCCCAGTGGAAAAAAAAGGGGTTTCAGGATCCCCACCAAGGGCAGAGTAAATAAAATTTCAACGTGTATGATGTGTACTGATAGGCTACATGGGGCAGGGCCTGAAGTCTTTTGGAAACTCTGCTTCCCTGCCAGGGAATTGGCATCACTGAACGCTTTATAAATGAATGCAGATAAATGTTCCGAAGTGCGGAAATTCATCCGAAGTCAAACTTTGCCCATACCTGGAGCCCATTCAAGGGGGTCCCCATTTGTCTCAGAATTGGCATCAAATTAATGTCCCAAGAAAATTCTCGGAAGCCCTCGAGAACCAGGGAAGCCATAGGCAGAACCTCAACTGGAAGAATCCTGCCTCATCCTTAGGACCCGTCCCCCAAACCCACAAAGCTGAATGTCAGGTTTTCAGGCCCAAGAAGACTGGACACCAATGGACAGACCTGTCCCATGAGCTGTCCCATGCTGCCACTCAAAGAGAATCACAACTTTGCAGTTAAACATCTGACCAAACTGGAGTACCTGGGTGGCTCAGTCGGTTGGACATCGACTCTTGGCTCAGGTCATGATCTCAGGGTTTTGAGACTGAGCCCTGCATCAGGGTCCATGCTTGGCATAGAGTTGGCTTGGAATTCTCTCCCTCTGCCCCTCTCTCAAAACAACAACAACAACAACAACAACAACAACAACAAACATACATAAGAGCTTAAAAACAAACAAACATCTTACTAAACTTAGAGAATGGTTCATGGACCTTGGAACGTATAGAACCCTCAGTGGGCTCCCATCCTGTCCTATTGGACTATTCAGACATCACAGACCTTCTTGCCAATCAAAATATCATGAGACTCTCAGACTGCTCTCCAGCTTAGGAGGAGGATGGGCCATTCCCACTTTGTTCCCTGAGAAACTTAATGCATCTTCCTTCCTTCCTTCCTTCCCTCCTTCCTCTCTCTCTCTTTCTTTCTTTCAAGATTTTCTCTGTTTATTTGAGAATGAGAGAGGGAAAGAGAGAGCACGAGTGGGTGGAGGAACAGAGGGAGAAGCAGGCTTCCTGCTGAGTGGGGAACCCAAGGTGGGACTTGATCCCATGACCTTGAGATTGTGACCTGAGCTGCAACCAAGAGTCATAGCCTAACCGACTGAGTCACCCGGGTACCCCTACCATAATACATCTTTTTGGATGAGTGAATTATTAAACATTTCCCTACCATAAGGCTCTTTTTCTCAGGGCTGAGTGACAGTTGGTAAGGCTTTTCTTGGTCCTCTCAGGGATGGGGGTTGAGTATTTGAAGTTCATGCTTCCCTACTTCCCCCACGTAGCATCCTTCCTTCTCTGATAAGTGCCTTTGGCTGAGACTGCAGGCTGTCTGCCATAGCCCTCCTCCCCTTTCTTCCCAAGGTAAGAAAACTCACATTTTACCTGGTCACGGAATAAAGCCTACATTTTTACCAGCCTTCCTTGCAAGTCGGCATGCACAGGTGACTACTAACTTACAGGATAGAGGTGAAATTTTGAAGAACTATTTCTGCAACCGGTTTTTTAAAAAAGAGTTGGGGGGGGGGGCGCCTGGGTGGCTCAGTGGGCTAAAGCCTCTGCCTTCGGCTCAGGTCATGATCCCAGGGTCCTGGGATGGAGCCCCGCATTGGGCTTTCTGCTCAGCAGGGAGCCTGCTTCCTCCTTTCTTTCTCTCTGCCTACTTGTGATCTCTGTCTGTCAAATAATTAAATAAATTCTTTATTAAAAAATGAAAAAAAAAAAAGAGCTGGGGACGCCTGGGTGGTGCAGTTGGTTAAGCATCTGACTCTTGGTTTCAGTTCAGGTCACGATCTCAGGGTTGTGGGTTTGAGCCTGGGCTTGGACTTCACCCTCAGCACAGAATCTGCTCAAGATTCTTTCTCCCTCTCCCACTGTGCTGCACGCTCTCTCTCTTTCTATAATCAATCAATCAATCAATTAAAAAAAAAAGGTTGATATGTTGTACAATAAACCTCCATGTGAATGTGTGTAAAAACTGGAAGCAGCCAAGATGTTCTCGTGACGTAGTGAGGGGGACAATTTTTGTCTGTGATCTTCCTCCCCAAGCCCATAACTGTAGTTTAATCAGAGCAAAAGCACCAGACAGATTCCAGCTGAAGGGCATTCTGCAAAATACCCAACCAGTGCTCCTCAAACCTGTCAAGGTCGTTAAAAACAAGGAAAGTCTGAGGAATTTTTCACAGCCAACAGGGGCCTAAGGAGACGAGACAACTAAATGGAAAGTGATATCTCGGAGGAGATCCTGGAACAGGAAAAAGGCATTAGGTAAAAACGGAGGAAATCTCATAAAGTATGGACTTTCGTTGATATTTAATGTATCAGTGTTTGTTCATGCATTTTAAAAATACGCCATACTTACACAAGATGTTAATAATGGGGAAGCCAGATGCGGGTGCCACGAAAACTCTTTGTCTTATCTTTGCAGATTTTCTGCAAATCTAAAACAAATCCAAAATTTAAAAAATTATTAATAAAAAAAGACTTTGTAGGCAGCTTTTGCCAATCTATTTTGGCCCTTCCTCCATTTTACTTCCTGGAACATGGATGTGTGGGCTGCCATCTTGGAACAGGAAGACAAGCCAGCCCCCTGACCCTGGATGGTGGAGCCATGAGCTGGACAGAACTGGGTCCCTGAGCCCTTCACGCAGCTGAACAGCACCACCAGGCCTGGACAGCCAACTTAGAGCTTTTATGGAAAAGAAAGATAAAGTCTGATCTTGTGTAAGTCTTATTACTTTAGGTCATTCTTTCTCAGCCAAATCCAGTTCTCACTGATACTGCCCTTTGCTTGCTTTCATTCGGTTCGGTGGGTGGAGATCCAGGCTGCTGTGTGGGGCTATGGGCTCAGGTCCCTGCTCCCTGACCTCTCCCCACTCCCGGAAGCCCTCGCAGCCCTTTGGCATGAAGGACGGTGTGGAGACCCCTGCTCCATGGTATTGCTGTCATGACTCCTCAGTTTTATGGGATTCTACAATTTCTAGTATTTTCCCTCCACAGAAGCACAGAATTTGAGAGCTGGGCTACCCTCAGGGACTGCCCCACCTGCCCTCATTTTGCAGCAGGGGAGACCAGGCCTCTAGAGAGGAGTAGGCCCAGGTCTTGGAGATGGAGCCAGGAGCCCATTCTTAGGCCTCCTGATATCATTATCTTTCCACTGACCTAGTGGATGCTGGACCGGTTCTGGAAAACCTTCAGGGCTCCTCTGAGATGGGGGGTGGGAGTAAGGGACGGTAGAAGGGGGCGTGGCCAGGGGACATGGGGTGGTGGTGCAGGCGACAAGGCCTGGTTGTCCAGCCTCATCACTAAGCAGAGCAGCTGCTTTTGCTTTTGTTACCGGTTGGGCTGCTCAGATTTTCTTGTTTTAAAGAGGGGTCTGATAATAACAATTATAACATGTCAGTAAAAATGTCCAACACTCACTGTGCTCGCCCCTGGGATGCCAAAACCAGTAACCGACAAGCAGGTGCGATGCCCCCAGCACAGGACTAAATCCTCTCCCTGCAGGATTTCAATACATTCTCACCACAAACATGCCAGGTAGCCGCTGGCAGCCTCATTTTACATGGGGAGACACTGAGGTTCGCAGGGGTGAAGTAGCTCCTCAGAGACGACCCCCAGGTAGGCCGAAGCGCACTGAACCACGCTGCCTTCCTGGCCATGGGGAGAGCCCCAGGGTCCCTGCCCCAGCTGGCTGGCTGCACGGTCCCCTGCCGGATGGTGGCATCACTGCCCCGTCCAGTTGAGTCTCCACCTGGAACCAAAGGAAGTGGCATTCGAAGGTCACTAAGGGTTCCCGCAGCCCAGGACACTCCCTCAGTTGGTGACCGACATGCGACCAGCTCACAGCAAGGCCTGGAGCCTGCCTTCTCCTGAACCAGCCCCAGTCCAGGCCCCCAGCCCCCCTCGGGGGTACCTACCCTTCTGTCTCCCCCACGAGAGGCCTGGGAGGAGCGTCATCTCCCTGGTCTCTTTCAGCGTCAGCATCAGGTGTAGACACTGCGTGTGTGGGAGGGGGCGTGTCCATTACTGGGACATCTGTCTATTTGTCATCGGGGGGTGTGCCCATCACTTACACAAATTCGCCTCCAAGATGTCGGGGCGGGCGTCGTTTTTTAAAAAATTGAAAGGAGGCCATTACCATCATTAGGCCCACCTGAGAGAGCCTCTCTCGGTGATGGAAGAGGTTTCTGCTCTCTGGCCTCCTCCGTGGCGGGTCATTAGTTAAAAGGGGAGTGTGTGCGGGGGGGTGAGGGGTGCTGGGGCAGCAGGCCAGGTCCGACCACGGGGCTCCCTTTGGAGAAAGGAGCCAGAGACAAATGATTCGAGTCTGAATTCCATATACACCGGAGATTGCTTATCGATCCACATCAGAATATGCGGGCTGGCCCCGGGGACCGGCCGAGTATTTTCCCAGGGAGTTAATAACGTGGCTGCTGAGCTGTCTTGTCCAATTCACTGAAGCCAGGCCTCTAATCAGGACGGAGTTTCTTATTTTGAGAATTCTGGCCACTTGCGTGTGCTGCCTCCCTTCCACTCTGCTGGGCCCCTGTCAGTGATTGAAATGACAGCCCATGGATGGGGAGGCTAATCAAATTGTTTATTATCGACCTAAATCAATATGTATAGATTGTCGAAACATCACTGTCACACCGCCAAAAAGTCATACTAATAATTCCCCGGCTGCAGATGTAATCCTGGCCACGAGTCCTCCTACTTGAATTACATCTGAGTTTAGGGGAGCGAAAACAATTATAATGGGGAGGGGGCCGAGCAGGGGGGACAGGGCCCTCTGCTAGGAGGCACGTTTACACAACTCGATACAACTTTGTTAGGTATTAATGATGGAATGTCACTTTGCCCTGCTTAAATATGAATCCTCAGCAGGGGAGAGAGCCGCAAACACACATGGGGGGAGCAAGAGGGAATTGTTCTAAGATCCAAGACCTGGGACAAGGGCTGTGCTCTGCTGATCTGCCCTCATGTTCTGCAAGGATACGCGGCGGGGGTGGGAGTACTTGGGGCATCAAGACAGACCAGGAACAAGGCAGAGGCAGCTGATGGGGAGCCCAGGTCCAAGCTCTGGGCTATTTACAGGGATTTACTGGTGGGGGGCGGGGGGGCGGGGGGAGGGGTGTCCACCCGTGAAGTCCACATCACATCTTTCCCTCCAGATTCAGTAATGAGGCTTGGCTTTGCTCCTTTCCAGAGGACAGTTTGAGCAGGGGGGAAAGCAGCATCCTAGGAACTAAAGACCGTAATAGTATTCACTGGGGACCTTGAACGTGCTGGCCTTCTAGAGCCAGGCATTAGGAAAAGGCAGGCACCCCTCCAGGTGACTGACTCAGGAAAGGCACACTCTTTGGACAGACACAAGTGGACAGGTGCAAGGCTCAGGTGACCAGGTTTTGGAGAAGGGGAGGTCACAGCCCCCAACCCACGAACCGGCACTTTGGGCCCTACGCCATCAGGAGCCTGTCTGCATAGGTCCACAGGCTTTCCCTGAGTGAGCTCATTTAATTCTCATAATCATCCCACTGGTGTGATGCTATTATCCAGATGGGGAAACTGAGGCACCATAAAGTCAGATAATTTGCCCAGGGTTATGCAAGGAAGCAGCAGAGCTGGGATTTGAATTCTATCAATATCTGGCACATTCTAGTCTCTTAACCAGGACACACCGGGTCAGGGCTGGCTGTGGATGAATGTGCTGAGGAGGCAACTTTGGGTGTCTACCCCAGCCAGCTCAGCCTTTGGCTTTCTCCTTCCCTCAACCTGCTCCTGGCCCCAGGCAGGTGCTAAGACTCTCCCCCCGGGGGTGGTGAGCTATGGCTTCAGGCCTGTTCTGGAAGCTCTCATTTTCCTCTCTGCGAAATGGGAAGAAAAGGCCCCACGGGGTGCCTCCCAGGGCTGTTGGGACAGTTGAAGGAGGTGACAGGAAGCGGGCTTTGCAAACCAGAGTCAGCAGGATGAGGGGGGGCGGGGGGGGGGGCTGTTATCCATCAGCATCCTGGGCCCCTGCTTCTGGTCTCCGAGGAAGCATGAACCTTGCCACTCCTGCAGGGGAAGAAAAGGGCCAGCTCCTGACTACCTCCCTTGAACGCACAACAGGTGCCAGACAGGCCACCATCTGCAGCCCGAAATCCAGGGGCTCCCCGAACAGCCAGTGCCCACACCTGTGGGAGGCAGTGACCGCCATAAATTGACCTTTTCGGAGCATGCCATCTGTTTCCTGCTGGAACTCCCCCCACCTTTGGCACAGGTGTCTCTTCCTTCGTGTTCCACTTCCCTGGCATCCACCCTAACGAGGGTCATGAGCTATCCTGGCGCAGAGATCCTCCTCCCCACCGTGGGGGCCAAATATGGCCAGTTTATTCCTGTCTATTCCTGTCTTCCTAGAATCTGGACATTGAGGTCCAAATTACATGTCTGTCGCCCTGGGAGCGACTTCTAGTTGAGCACGCTTTAACTGGTAGGCAGGAGCGTGGAGGTGGCCTGTTTTAGGGAGAACCCACCACCCCGGGAACCTGTCTCATGGGGAGCTGCGGGGACAGTGTCCTCCCCCTTCCCTGCCTGGGCTCCCACATGGGGCTGGAAGGCTGGAGCAGACAGGCCACGGTCCCGGCCCGAAGCTCTCGCTGGCACATCCTGGCAGTCGGGGGGGCAGGGGGGATAGGACTGTGTTGCCTACCGTGGAAAGTGGGCTGTGCTGGCTGTTTGTACTCGGAGGCAGGGAGAAACACGGGCCGGTTTCCACAAGTTTCCATGGGTTTCCAAACTCAGCGATTACAGGGCCTGTTCAGAGTCTTAAGAAGCAACCTGCTCTTGGCTTCCAGGAGCCTGGCTTGAACACAGGCCATTTGCTGGGAACCGACTGTTTAGAATCCCACGTGCTTTTTAATGAAACATAGAAAACCGCCTCTCTGCTGCCTCGCGCTTTGCTCTGGGCTGCCCAAAGAAGGGAGCCCTCTCGGACTCCAGAAACTCCCTTCTCTTTGCAATCCCCCAGCCTCGGAGGTTCAAGCGGGTTCTCAACTTGGCAAACACACTTTCCCTGTCCCTAGAGGGAAAAAAATAAAAACCCACCAGCAAAAAAATACATTACACTGGGCATTATATTTCTGTGACGGAAATAACTCATTTTCATGACACACTATAATAATAGCAAATTATGGCACACAATGAATCCATTCTCATTAAAGTCTGTATGGAGAAAAGCAAAGAATACAAAATGTATACAATTGTTTAAAGGAAAAATGCCATGTAATATAAAAGATACTCTAATCGCTATTTCTAATTACAAAGAAGAGAAAATCACTAAAAATTTTTTACAGCATCTAATTACCAAAAAAAAAAATAAAATAAAATAAAAGGCAGACCCACAAAACAACTTTCTATAAAATTAATCATGAAGAAGAACTTCAAGCGACTGTAGTTTCTCAAAATTTCTTTCCTTCTGATCGAAAGATAAGAAGGGAAGAGGTGGCAAGGCTGGATTCTCTGCATGGAGTTAGAAGTGAACACCTCGGGGCTCCTGGGTGGCTCAGTCGGTTAAGCGTCTGCCTGTGGCTCAGGTCAAGATCCCAGGGTCCTGGGATCGAGCCCCATGTCAGGCTCCCTGCTCGGCCGGAAGCCCGCTTCTCCCTCTCCCACTCCTCCTGCTTGTGTTCCCTCTCTCTCCTGTGTCTCTCTCTGTCAAATAAATAAATAAAATCTTAAAAAAAAAAAAAAAAAGGTGAGCATCTCTGCGCATGTCAGATGGCTTCCTGGGGACCTGCCCCTCAGCTTGTCCCATCTTCGGGCAGCCCTGCTTTCTGACATGGTTCTCCTCCTTTACCCTTGAGGAACCTGAGGCTCAGAGAGATTCAGTAACTTGGTCAATGTCTAGAGTAACTGGACGCTGCAGTCTGCCCATGACACCGCAGGGGACACCTGTGGTCCCCACCATCCTCATCATCACCGTCACTTCCCCCAGTTGAGACAGAACATTCTGTGATCATCCACAGTCTGCAGCCAGGAAGACCAGGAACCAGGACTCGAACTCAGGACCTGGGGTCTCAAGGGTCCAGAGATTTTGTACAACAGATGTGGTCAGCAAAGAACTCTCTCCTTGCAAAAATACTTCCTTCTCCCTTGAGTGAGCCTGTCTGTCTGACACCGTGGAGCAAGGAAGAGAACCCGAAGGTGCCTTTTATTTTTAGTCACTGACTCCCCAGTATTAAGATGGGCAGTGGATCAGAGAGGAGCCAGGCCTGGGGCGAGGAGATCATCGAGGCCACTGGGCTCCTCTGGGTGTGAGAGGAAGGTGGCCAGGATCAGGAAGAAGGTGGTTGCTGCCTGGGGCCCGTGCACTTGCTGGGCTCCCTTGTCTCCCCCAAATCTCCACTCAGATGTCAGCTCCAGCCAGAGACCTCTGCCGGCCACCCTGTCTGAAACAGTCCACGGCTCTCTTAGAGTCCTGTTTACTTCATCCTTTCCCGTAGCCATGATTATTTTCAAAGTTATTATCACGGCCTGAAATTACATTTTGAAAGTATCATTCGGTGTGTGTCTTCCCCACCAGACCGTAAGCTCCTGCACACAGTGATCTTTGCCTAAACCTGGTGTTCAGAGGTGGTAAGCCAACAGATGGTGTGGGTTCCACCCAATTTCCCACTTATTCCTCCAGGGACTCCGGGGTCCTAATAACAGCTAACAGTTGTGGTGGTTTCCTTGTGTGTCAGACAGACAGTCTTCTACGTGCTCTCCTAACCCTCACAACAACCTTATTGATGGCCCATCTTCTGGATGAGAAAGCCAGAGCACAGAGAGGTTGAGAAACTTGCCTGAGGTCACACAGTAAGCGATAGTGTCAGACATGGGGCCAAGCCAGACTGCCTATAGGTCCCTTGCCCTTCACCACAATTAGATGATCTCCCCAGAAACATGAGGGGCTTGGCTCAATATGTCATAGCAGCACCAGACCCCCACACTGTCCCCCTCTCAAACGCCCAAAAGAGAAGCAACAAAAAGAGAAACAAAACACACATGGCGTTTGCTTTTGTTCTTATACTTTCGATCTGATTGGTCTGTTGAGGATCTCCCCAAAAAGAGTCCCCTGGGGAATTTTACAAGGGAATTGTGCAGGCGGGGTGAGTGCCGGGGAAGGAAGAGTGACAGCCTCAGTTCTGGGTGTGGTTTTATGGCCACACTGACAGGACTTGACCTGTGTTTCTCAATAGTCTCCGGTCATTTCCCTCCTCTGCTTTTCCTTCTCCATCTCCAGACTCAGAGTCCCCGACTGATGGACCTGAAGCTTGCCTCCAGCAAGATCCCCCTCTGTTACCAAGAGAAATTAAAAGCACCTTATAACCAGTAAGTTTGGGGTTGAGGATTGTATAGTTCTGTGTCTTATTTTTGCTGACAAGCTTGAGTCGATGGTCATCTAATGATGCAACAAGGCTATGCGGTGAGCTCAACTTGGCCATGATCTTGTCTACCTCGTTCTGCATCTGGTTCCGGTGTCTTCCTTCTTAGACTATAAACTCCCTGCGAGCGGGGGAAGGGTCTTTCCTATCCATGTCCCCCAGTTCGTCCCATGGTAAGAGCAAATTGCCTCTCCTCTCTGATTTGGCATACGTTATTAAAGCCTAAAAAGGAGCTCCTCTGGCCAAGCCCCCCTCCCTTGTCCCAAAGACGAGTGTCTGGGAAGCCCACCGTCTTACCCCACTTCTCATTCCCCCAACCCTCCCCACCACGGGATGACCTCATCTCCCTCCACCAACCTGAGGGTTTCTGCAAGATGATACTGCTTCTTGTGCATTGCTCGGTGACAAAATATTGTTTTACAGTGATAGGCATCTCGTAAGACAATATTTGGAAAGTTATTATCTCAATGTCTCTGGTGGAGGACATGGAATGATACCACCCAAAGCCAGATCTGCTCTGTTTGCAGCCAGCCACTGGGGCGGCTGGGGACAGGACCCATGAAGTATCTGGGGGCCCCATCTTCTGGCGATCTGCCATTGATTGGTCCCTACCTGGCTGATAAGGTCTAATCAGAATCCGATGGGGAGGCACTTAGCCATGAGGGGTGCAGGGATGCGGGGGGGAGAGAATCTGAGTGGGGAACCACGGGTAAGGAGATCCCCGGTGATTAATGAATGTCTTCAGAAGCCTGTCGCTGTTTACATGGCCTGCCACTAGCCTGGGAAGCCTCGGTGATGTTCATTTATTTATTTATTTGGGGGTCCAAACCCAACAACTTCTCTAGGCTCAAACTTCGGAGAAGGTCCAGCAACGGAGGTCTGAGACCTTTCCTGGTCCCTTCCCCCTGCCTGCCTCCCCCCAGCCCCCCGCCCCGCCCCATCCCGGAGCAAGAGCAGGGTGCCCTCACCTGTGACATGGCTCGGGGGTGCGCTGACAGCTGGCTGTGTCGAAATCGCACAGCTTGTAGAGTTCGGAGCAGGGTTTCTTGGGCTCTGCTCTATTGACATTTGGAGTGGATGATTCCTTATTGGCCAGGGGGCTGTCCTGGGCCCTCTGGGGCATCGAGGCAGGATTCCTGGGCTCTAGTCTCCAGATGCCAGCAGTACCTTCTCTCCTCCTCTCCTTGTGACAACTCAAAATGTTCCCAGGGGTTGCCACATGAGCCCTGGGATGAGGGACCAAAGCACCACCAGTTAAGAACAATTGTTCCCAAATGACAACCATCTTCGCTCCTGCTGAACCCTCCAAACAGGGCCAGAATGGCAGCAGCTATCTCAAATAAGGGCTAGTTTCCTAGACAGTCCTCAAGCTATTTGGGATGCCTCCCCCTCCTCTTTAGTGATGCACACCCCCCCCCACGCCGTTCCCTCCACCCTGCCCCCACCCCGGGTCTCTCCAGCTCGGCTTCAGCCCACCTGCTCCTGCTGTGCTCCATCTCGATCCAGCTGTCCACACTGCCAGCTTTACCCATTTGACATGAGGCCATCATGAAACCCTACAGGAAGCGGGGGGCCATAAGCAGGAACCGGGGAACGTTCTGGAACCTCCTGCTGGCCTTCTGGGAATGAGGATTCATAAGTTGATTCTTCCAGAGCCTTGCTCTTCACTCTTGCCGTCCTTCTCCAAGAAAGGTCTACATCCGAGAAGAGGAAAAGGCTAGAGACTACCTGGCATCTCAGGAGCACTGGTGGGCCAACCAAGAAATAGAACAGAAAATAGAAATACGTCTTTTACTCTTAGAAATGTTTGTTGTAACCAAGAATGGCCTGTAAGGTGAATTGTCCAGCCGAGGGAACTGGTAAATGACATCCTTGGCTATCAGCTGCGTTCTGTCGACCCTGGCTTCCTCCTGAGGTTGCAGACCCCCAGGGCCTTGCAAAGCACCCCCCGCCCAGGCGTTTCTGGTAATCGACAGAGGGAGTCTCACCTGTGCTCGTGAAAGAACCTGCCATTACCATGGCACCTCTCTCTGTGTCCTTGATCATCACCCCAGGGGCCACAGAGAAGGAGAGTCATCTAAAGTGGGTTAGAGGCTGACAGTTTGTCTTAACTTGGGTATGAATGAGTGTTCCAGGGAGTGATTTCCAAAGTGGGTTCATGGAACCCCTCGGAGCTCCCGGAGGTGCCTCAGTGGTTACCGTCTGGATCCAGAGCATAGAGAGGGTTGGGAAGGATGAGCCCTGGTCCCTGTCTTTCCTGCAACCAAAGCTCTATTCTTTATCCATGGTGCATGCATGCTGGCATTCCTCCAAATGGACTACCTGCAGACAGAATTCTGCTGTTTCAAGAAAGGTTGAAAGCCACCGTCTGAAAGGATCAGATGCAAATATAAGCATCATAAAGGTAAGCATTTGAATTTACAAAAATGATGAGTTATTGGTCAGCTGTGGGAGGCTCTGAACTTTGGGGGTCGTGCGGTTCATTAAGTCCTAACCCTGCAGAGGACAAGTTGCTTTGAGTCAGAAAAACCTGGGTTCTAACCCCACAAACTTCCCCTTTCCCCCAGGCAGTAAAGAAACCCTACAGGTGTTTCAGAATTGCTTTTCCCTCTTCTTTTTTTCCCCTTCCCTCTCCTCCCCAACCCTCCTCTTCCTATATTCCTTTCTCCTTCCCTTCCTCCTCCTTCTTTCTTTCTTTCTTTCTTATTTTCCTTCCTTCCCCCCTTTCCTCCCTCCTTCCTTCTTTCTTTCCTTTTTTCCTTTCTTCCTCCCCTCCGTCCCCCTCCCTCCCTCCTCACTCCACCCTTCCCTCCCTCCCTCCTTTCCTCCTTCCCTCCTGCCTTCCTTCCTTCCATCTTTTTGAACAAGTTTGCTCTCTGGGTGGGTTTCTCTGCTTGCTTTCTCGCAGCCTAATTATTACGTGAAAAAACAAAACAAAAAACAAAAAAAACTCCTCGCACCTGAGAGAGAGGCTCTCTTACTCCAGTGACTAGGAATTCTCAATGGCAGTCACCGAGCAATTACACACTACGGTTTCTACTACATCCTCCAGCCTATTCTTTGACAAAACGCGTCCCTATTATTAGTCAGGCAATAATCAAATGACTAAAATAGGCTTATAAAAGATCTCTGAACTGCAGGAATGGGTTGTTACCGGGAGTTATGACTACAGTTGGGAGCAGGTTTCTAGAAAAACGTGCAATGGCACACATGTGATGTCTTTTTGCCGGAGAGAAGCTGCCTCGTGCGGAAAAGGAAAGAGCAGGGCGGGCAGCAGGGCTGGGAAACCGCAGATCTATCATGTCGGGGTTCTTGACTCATGCCAAAGCTTCTGGGACCTAACACATTCTCCTGGGTCTCTTGTACAACAAGGCAGTTTGTCCGCAGCTGGTTGAACTCCGTGGCTCGGGAAACTGCTTGAGAGAGTCAGAAATTCCTCTCTATCAGATGCTTTTGGACATGAAGACAGACCGACAGATTCGTTCTTTGTTCTGGCCGGTTCTAGGGGCTTCCGGATGCATGACAGGGTCTCCCAAGCTTCAGTCCTGTGTGTTTGTGTGTGTGTGTGTGTGTGTGTGCGTGCACGCGCGCACGTGTGTGTGTGTGCATGTGTGCGTGTGTGTGTCTCTGTGTGTGACATTCTCACAATTTTCTGTATGTTCACACACACACTCTATTATATCACCAACTTGTCACTTTCCCTTAAAGAGACTTTGTTCCAAACAATAAATAAAGCTTTTAATTCATCTATTGGAGGGGGCGACTTTGTAACATCACTGCAAATGGAAAATCTGTCTCTTTCCTCTTGGTTTTCTTCAACCGCAGTCAGAAAACTTGATTATCGTGTTTCTAATGTTTAAAGCTTGGCCAAGATTTCAACTTTTTCTAAGCTCTGCATAGACCAAACAAGATGTGGCTAGGTTTCCTTTACAGAGGGTTGCGGATCTGGGCCTGGTGCATGGCCCCATGGCGGGGCATGGGCTGGCTCTTAGCATCTGGGAGGTCTGTGGGGTGGGAGATGGTGAAGGCGATCTACCCCGGACGGCCATGGGCCAAAATGCCATTCTGCTCTGGGGAAGCCCTTGTCTTTCCTCCCTGGCCAAGTCCAGAAGGGAAACAGAGCTGTGGACTGAGTTTTCCATCCCTGACCTGATTTCCAACCCAGCATCTTTAGTATTTGCTCTGAGTTCTCCCATCGGCTCCTGCCACTTCTCCTTGGAGCCAGAGAGGCAGGAAGCCAGTGTCTCTCCTGAAAGTCCCAGGATCCTGATGGAGGACATGGTGGGCTGCCAGCACCCAGGGGCTGCCAGGAGACAATTCCAGCTGGAAAAATCTGTATCCTTCCTCGCCCTCCCCCACCTGGCTCCTCAAAGACCTCCCCCCACCACTACACTGGCTTCCCCTTTCAGGGGTCCAGACACTGGAGGTCACGGATTTGGGCACCTGCAGATGCCTTGGGTTTGCAAGGATTCTGTGACCAAGTCTGCACAATGAGCCTTTCCCTAGAGCACTGCAAAACCGCGGATGGGGGAAAGGCCAAGCAGGCTGGAGGAACAGCCCAGCTTACTCCCATTCCTCTGAGCTTCCGGAGAACGGATTGCTTGGGGTAGCTTTGCTTCCTCGGCTCTGCCTTGTCCAACTTCAGAAGGACCGGGGCTTGGCTTAGAAAAGCCCCAGGAGGTGGATACCAGCTGGTTTCCCATGCATGAAAAGGCTCATCCTTCAGGGACAAGTTAAAAACGATTTAACTTTCCAGGATTTTGTTACCCAGGTGTCCCTTGAGCTGTAAGAAGTTGGAGGGCCTCAGGGTCAGGGAGGGTGGAGAGACAGAGTTCCTGCCTCCCACTCCAGCTCTGCCTGAGCTATCACAGCCTCTTGGGAGGACGTGGAGGGCTCTTTGCCCCAGCTTGCATTCAGAGGCCTGGTGCCAGGGAGAGGGAGGCCAGGCTGGCCTCATAAAACAGAGTCACAGATGGAAACAGCACAGCGAGCAATAGAAAGCAGGGGTCTGGGAGTCAGGTGGCTGAACTTGGATCTCCAGTGGCATTATGACCAGATTCCATGACTTTGGGCAAGTGATGGGACAGCTCTCTGTTCCAGTTTTATGCTGTGAAAATAGGGAGTAATGAAGGACCTATCTCCGAGGGATGGCATGAACCAACCCCAGGCACACAGTAAGCACTTAATAAATAGTGGCTGCTGCCATTAAAACCCATTCAGTGAAGCAGCTCTGAAAGACTGATTTGGCTGCATTTGTAAAGTAACCAACTTGACTTTGACTCAGCTGATAAGTGCACTGGGGCCAAGAATCTGTTGTAAGAAAATCATACTAACCATGAAAAATGTTTTCTCTACTACAGTGCTCATGAGAGCACCCTTTATGACAACAAAAAGCTGAAATAATGGAAATGTCCAACAATAGGGAGGTGGTTATCCTTAAGAGTGATAATAGATCTCTCATTTATCCAGTGCCTCTAAGCTCCCGACACTAGACACACATGATTTTATTCTATCATCCTAACCCTGTTACTCTTCCCATTTAAAAGATGAGGAGGCTGAGGACAGAGGGGAAGTCCCCAGTTGGAGGTCACAGTGGGGTTTGTCATTTTTTTGAGGGTGGAGGAAGCTGGAGCATAGTTATCCACTCTTAGCCCATTCTCCCCACGAGGCACCTTCCAGAGGTTATTAAGACTATGATGAAAAGCAGCGTGTAAGGTAGGACCAGACTTTCATGGTCAGAGCTGAGCTTGGGGAGGAAGCCAAATGCTGGCATCTGTTTGGTGTGTTTGCCCTTCCATCAGTCAATGGTTCTAATGAACAGACTGCAGCCAAGATACTGAAGAGGTGTAGTAGGGTTAAAGAAGTTGTCAAGCTCCAGAAATGGGCCCCGTTATTACCCGTAGAACTAAAGATAAGGAGAAGAAGTCGTGTTTCTGGAGCCCAGTAAGATCTAGAATTGGAAGAGGCGCCCATCAGGCTAGAGTTATCATGATGGGATTAGCTCCAGCAGAGACATGGAAACCAAGCATGGAGGGACTGGGGAAAAAATACCCCAACTTTTCTCTCTTCCTACCTCCTGATGTCCTGCCGATGCCTCCTATTGGCCAAACTTAACCGGAAGCCAGAGGGTGGGGGAGTCCGGAGAATGCAATCCACAGGAGTTCACCTCCCAGGGCAGAGAGCAGAATGGAGAACACATCTGGAAGGAGAGCAAACAGAATAGCCAGCATTGGATAACATCAGAGCCGCCCTTTCTAGAGAATGAATGAAGCAACCAGGGGACCTAGGAAGGTTCAAAGCACAAATGTGAAGGATTAATATTGAGCTTATAGAATGGAATTGTAGCATTGCTGATTTCTTTCAATTCAACCAATGCAGCACCTGTGCTGGGCAGATGTGCTCATGGGAACTGCAGACTGGTGGAAGGGAAGAGGGGGCAAGTCAACTGGCTAGAGATGAGGGAAAGCAGAGGCAGTGATTAGCAGACTGGATTCTAGTTGTAACTCACTGTGGGCCCATGGGAAAATCATCCCTTCCTTTGGAACTCCAGTTCTCCTCTGTAAAATGAAGAGAAGACTCCCTGCCTAGCTTCCTTCTAAGATGAGATGGGGATAAATGAACAGGTGAGGATAGAGGTGCTTTGAAAAGTTAAAACTTGGCTTGTCATTACAAGGATGATAAGACTCCTTGTTTCCTCTAGGACTTCATGATGACCATGAAGGTGAAAGCTCCCCTTGACATTATTGTCCTCCTTCAGCTCCAGGATTCTTCCTGGGCTCTCCCTTGAACTTCTCTACTGCAGATTGAAGATGAATAGTCTCACTGTCCTTGGGGGTACCTAGGATATCTGGGCTGATTTTACCTTATGGTCCAGGATGTGTGAACAGTAACAATAGCCTCCCTGGTTTTTTATTTAAAAACATGGAGTAGGAGCACCTGGGTGGCTCAGTCAGCCAAGCGTCTGCCTTTGGCTCAGGTCATGATCCCAGGGTCCTGGGTTCGAGCCCTGCACTGGGCTCTCTGCTCATTGGGAAGCCTGCTTCTCCCTCTCTCACTCCCCCTGCTTGTTTTCCCTCTCTTGCTGTCTCTCGCTTTCTCTGTGTGTCAAATAAATAAATAAATAAAATCTTAAAAAAATAAATAAAATCATGGGCTAGGCAAGGGTGGGGGTAGATTGCATGGCCTCAAATAACTTCCAAATTTCTTCATTTTGGAATTTCTGGCTTCTATAAATACCAGTAATATTATCTATCTTTTTATCCAACTAGCCAAACACCATTCATCCACTCCTCAGTCCATTTCTCATTCATCTGTTCATCATCCATCCATCATGTATCCATTCATCCTTTATCCATCCATCCATCCCTCTCTCCATCTATCCATCCATTCATCTATCCAAGTTTCCATCCATCCATCCATCCATCCATCCATCCATCCATCCATCCATTCATCCATCCATGCATCCATCCTTCCATGTATCCATCCTTCCATGTATCCTTCCATCCATCTATCCATCCATCCATCCATCCATCCATCCATCCATCCATCCATCCATATACCCATCTACACATTTGTCTGTGTAAGTATCAATATGTAACTACACAAACTCAGTCCTGTGCCAGGCTCCATGACTAGAGCATGGAGTCCTGCCCTCAGAAAGCTTCTCATCTAGCAAGTGGAGCAACAAAAAAACTTGAGTCAAAATCAACTAGAAGGCAGTATGAGAGTAACTGAGAAGTCAGTGGTCCAGACAGGAGAGGTTTAAACATTAGTGAGACACTACAGACTTCCAGGGAAGACGTAGATTTCCCAGGGAACTGGGATCTGGCCAGAGCCTTGGAGAAGAGAAATTTCAACTTGATCCCGAGCTCCTGAGGTCGGGTACTTTGCATGGACCGTGGTTCCCCATTCTAGCCTGGTCCTGAGCGTAACCTGAGAAATGCCTTTGGACCGCATGTTCCTGCGTCATACTTGGCTCCTTTTCTAGCAAAGAATTCTGCTCAAATCTTTTCTTGGGCTGGAATTCCAGCCTTTGCTCCATTGACCAGCCCCAAGGCAGCTAACATCTTTTAAGCTCTCTTTGGAAACAAAGAGTGGGAGATAGGGGCTAGAGGATGCAGGAGGACAAGATACGGACCTCTTCATCATCAGTGCTCACAAAATAATAATTGCCCCTTGAAAAGTGCCAACCTGGGAGCGCACTCAAGGAGGAGCCTCACACGTCGAGGGCTGACCCCCTCTCTGCCTGGCAAATGTGCTTTCTGCTTTCCTGCCTGGGCCATAAATAACCCGGCCACCTCTAATTTGGCCTCCAATACCCTGACCAGCCATGATTTATTCACAGACCAAAACAGGCATCTCTAATTTGCTAACCAATCACTGCAATTCTGGCCTCGCCAACCAATAATTCTGCCATCTCTAATTTGCCAATAAATAATTCTGCAGCCTCAAATTTACTAACCAATAATGTGACCAATTTGCTGACCAATGGTTGTGTCAAGGCATAATGGTGCCCCTAGCAGATGGTAATTTGCTAAGCAATATTCGGACCTTTCCCCCTTCAGCAATAAAGAACCTTTGCAATCTTTGAATTCCAAATACATTACTTTGCTCAGAAGGATGCTGCGGGCGGCTGGATGGCAAAGGGCCCCTCCCCAAAGCTTGTACTTACCTATATCATCTCTCTTGAGCTCCTGGAATTAGAGTTAGTATTTCAGAAAGGGAGAGATGCCCCAGCGTGTTCAGCTTACAGATGGACATAACGAGACCCAGAGTGAGACCGTGACTTATCCAAGGTCACACAGCAAGGCAGTAGCAGAGCTGAAAGTGGAACATAGGTCTCTGGGCTGCCTACCTAGTGCCCCAGCTAGGGCTCTCCTTCCTCAGAGTATTTGTGCCAAGGAGCAGGTTAACTCTGGCTGGGCTGGCTGCCAGGGGACCTCGGTTTGGCTTCAGCCAAGTTTGCCTGGTGCCAGGGAGGGAGAAGGATGACCTTGCTGACCCTACCACCTAGGGGGTCTGAGAGCTAGACAGAGAAAAAGGATTTGCTATGCCACACAGAGGACTTGGCCCAAATTCAGCCCCAGGAAATGCTGGCTCTCAGCAGAAACCAAGAGCCAAATCCCACATTCTCTAAAGGAGCTGGCACCCGCATTTCCCGGAATGAGTAAGAATAAGAGTTCAGCGAAGTAGAGCGGGGACCCCTCCCTCTATCACTTTGCAAGCGTGCAGCACAGTGGCCCCATGGAATGAGGGAGAAGCCTCAGCCCAGGAGAAGCCCTAGTTACATCTGGGGCTGAGAGGAGCCACTTAGAGGGGCGTCCATTTCACACCCTCCCCACCTCGGGTGAGTCTAAGCTGGACCTTCCCGTATCTTTCAGCATCTAGGAAAGATAACACTTAATTTGACTGTCTCTGCTCCTTTTTCATCTGAAAAGGTCTATTTGGCTCATTTTTATGCTTAGGCTTTTTCTAAGAATTAAAGCAAATTCAAACCAGAGTGCTTTAAGAATTCAAGGAAGAATTCTTAAGGATACCAGAACACTCCAGGGGTCCCCCATGAGATGTCATCCAACCAGCCTTGCATGATTTGATCTGGAGAGGGCGGCGGGCAAAGGAGGTGGCTGGGACCCATCTCCATCAGGAGACTAAGGCTTCTCTTGAGAGGAGGCAATTCCAGAGCCCTCAGGATGAAGTCCTCCTCCAGTATTTCACCAAATGTGGGCCAGTGAGGGGAACGGACCCAGGGAGAAGCAACAGATGAAGAAAAGTGGTGGAGAGGGGAAGAAGGATGAGGCTCAGGGTCACCCAGAATCTCCCGGTGATGCAGAACCCTCTTAGGTCCGACTGCATTTTGCTTTCTTGGTAATGGGGACCACTCCTCTTCATCCCCTCCAAAGCAGAGCAAAAGAAGATGGACAAACTAGAAGGAATGAGGCTGCGGTTAGACTCAAGGAAGAGCTGAGGGCAGATTTAGAAAGTAGATTTAGAAAGGATGACACAGTAAGTTATATTCATTGCATGTATCCAATTCCTGTCCTTCTGGGGTGAACTCTGAAAGCCAAAGAGCCGATTTGGATTTTGTCCTGGTCTAGCAACAGGTCCCAGCTCAGATATCACCTGTTCGGGCAGAGTGCATTGGATGGCCACTCCGTTTCTCCTGGTTTGGCACGTATGCCCCTTCAAAGCCTCTGTTAGCTCATTGACTCCTTCCCCAATGCAGTGGGAGCCCCGAGGCCAGGACCTGTGACCTGTTCACCGCCTTGTCCATTGTTGCCTCTCTAGGACCCAGCACGTGCGGTCCCAGGGTCAGAGCTTTTGCTGAATGGTTGGATGGCGAATGATCTCTGTCAGGCTTGGAATCTCAATTTAGGAAATTCTCTAACCGGAGGCTCTGTCCAAAGCAAAGCCTAACACAAAGGCTTACATTCAAGGAGTTCATTAAGGAAAGAGGCAAGGAGGCAGGCACGTGGGGCAGAAGGTGAGAAACAGGAAAGGTCAGAAGGCCACGGCAAGGATGCTACATCGTGTTGGCCATCAATAGGGATGATGGAACTTGATCCCCTGGGACCTTGTGTAGACCTGTAGGATATGCATAGCAGCCCTGCTACCTGGAGGAAGGGAGGGTGAGGCAATGATCCATCAGTTTCCACCCGCTGTGGTCAAGGGCATTCAAGGGGCGTGCATGTATGAGTCCCGGCAGCCCATGAGACAGTGTTAGAGGAGCATGAGCAGGAAGTGAGAGGCACAAGGCATGGGTCAAGGCGAAATGCGTGAGGTCACACCTGTGTGAAGCTTTGCAACCTGCGGGGAACTGGCAGCTTCGGCAGTGGCTGGTGTGGGAGATCTGGCTGAGAGGTTTTGAAATGGCACACAAGAGACTCTGGTACACAGAAACTCCCCATTCTTTTTTTGTTTTAAGATTTATTTATTTATTTGAGAGAGAGCGCAGTGGTGGGGGGTGGGGGGACAGAGAGAGAGAATTCCAAGCAGACTCTACACTGAGACAGAGCCCGATGTGGGGCTTGATCTCATGACCCGAAAATCACGACCTGAGCCAAAATCAAGATTCAGAAGCTCAACCGACTAAGCCACCCCGGCACCCCCAGATAGTCCCCTTTCTAACAACGGCATGGAGGAAGAGCCCCCTGAGATCCAGAAAAGCAGGGAGAAGTGGGCTGCCAACAGCTTCCTCTAGGGCTCTGGGTGTGGGGGCAGGGCACTCCCCTGTATGCAGGACAGGAGATAACTGTTTCCCATCTGGCAGGTATGAGGACCACAGCGGGAGCCACCATCCCTGACAGACTCTCACCTCATCCTCGCTTCTCAGGAACACATCCTGCTCCAGGATACTCTCCCATCCTTCCCCTCCTCCGTGTCCGCCCCACTTACTTCCAGCCCACCTGCCAGTCAGCCACTGGGTCCTTGACGTGACCCTGCCTTCCATCCTGCTTACTCCAACCCCACTCAGGGAAACCAACTGGAGATACAGAGGAGTTCAGGGTCCTGTGTACAGAGTTGGGGTCATTTGCTCATTCACCTCCCTATGCGAGGGGAGTGGAGCCAAGCAGTCCCTACCTTGACAAGCCCTCCAGGTGAGTCTGAATCACGCCACAGTGCGCAGGACACTGGCTTAAATGAAGGGTGTCCTGGGTTATTGCTCATTGTGTGTGTTCATGTCAGTCCTTGTCCTGGCCCTCCAGGTGGGCGTGGAAGTTTTGTCCTGCAGAAGGATGGGTGGGCATTCAAAAGTGTGGTCAGCTTAGGCAACCACTTTGAAATCCCACCCAGGTCTTTGCATTGATAAGACTGCCTCCTCCAGGTGGCCCTCCACCCACACCGTCCAATCCGTCTCCCTGGGGAAATTGAGTGGTAATGGAAAGGTAAGAGTAAGCATAATTGAGAAAAAATAATAGTTATCATTCTCACTGGATGCTCAGCATGTGTTAAGTACCTTCTCTCCTTTTATTGACAACCCTCTGCCAGAGGTCCTGTTGTTATGCCCTTTGTAAGGAAATGACGGGAAGCAAAAGTGCAAGTTCCCGCAGACAGTGGGAGCTTAGGGGCTGGGTTTAACTCGGATCTGTCTAGTTGCCCTGCTGCTTCTCACACTCACCAATTCTGCTTCTTGGAAAGCCCCAGCCAGATTTCAGACACACACACGTACACATACAGCATATTTACTGCATTTGTGGTTGAACTGCCTTCATGTTTGCATCCACTTATTTTTTAAGTTGGGGAAGGAGATTCCGAGGTCAAAATTCAGCTGAACAGCAGAGAGGAACTGGTAGTATAATCCTAGGGAAGGTGAAGTGACCTGGTTTCCAAGCCCACTGCTAACGTGTCTGTGCCGTTGATGTCATTGTCGAGACACAAAATGATGGAAAAGAAGGAGCAAGGAACAGGCAGGAGCACAGAGGGTGTGGCTAGTGGTAGGGGTCTGTTGGGACCGAGGCTTGGGCTGGGACAGGGAAGTTTGAAAACCAGCTCCCAGAGGAAAACCAGGGACCACATATGTGGATGTCCACGGGGCCACGGGGTGACGGCCAGCAGGCTGGGCTCAGAGCAGCAGAGAGCAGCGGGGTGACCCCCAGAGCAGAAGCCTCGTCCGCAGGGGCAGAGACTAACCCACTCCAGCCCACTGTTACCATGTGGGAACGAGGGCAGCACTAGATAGTCCCATTCCTAGAGAGAAGATGGAAATCAGATTTTTCAGCAAACTCTCCTGCTTTTTCAATGTAACCAATGAATTAAAAAAACAAAAAACTTTACAGGCCAAACAAAACATATTGGGAGCTGGATTTAGCTCTTGGATGCTCTATTCTTGACCGTTGCAGAAAAGAACAGGCATGAGAGGTCTCTAATTCAGCCATCACACCTGGTCAGCAAGGGGGAGCATTTCTGGACCACAGGGGACCTTGGCCTTGCTGCAAGTGTGAAACTTATTACTTGGGTGCTTGGGGTTTACCAGTTGTCTCTCTGTCCCCAGTCTGACTACAGTATTAAGTTTCCCAGAACAGACTTTTTTTTTTTTTTTTTTTTAACCCTCTCTTTTTGTTCAGATGCATCCCAAGCACCTAGGACAGTGCCTGCTGCACAGCAGGTACACGATAAGGATGCGTGGATGAATGTGCCCCACAGCAGAGAGCCAGTCGGGCCTGCCACGTGAACCCTTCTTGGCCTTGCATTTCAGCTCACCGCTTCCCGGGGGGCATTTCACAAACAGCTCAGAATAAATGGATCAAGCTGCCCTAGGCTTCCTTCTCTTTCCTTTTAGATAGGGTGTGCTATGGTTGGTTGAGACGGGGGTGGGAAGGGGACGGGGATCCCCGAAGTCCCCAAACCACAGGCTGGGGGTGAACAAAGCAGATCGGACAGGGGGTAAGCAGGAGAGAGACAGACAGATGAGCCGAGGAGAGAAAAGAGAGAAAGAAAAATTGTCCCATGCCAACAATGGTCAAAATACGTTATTAGGATGTCCAGGAAATTATAGCTTATGTCCATTAGTTCTTTCAGGGTTAATATTGATGCAGATATTATTTCTATCCACGGCCCCATTTATTTGAAATATTATGACTGGGAGTAGCTGCCGCCGTGAATCAAATCAATTGATGGAGTAGTTAGCTGTGCCACCAGGGCGGCCTGCCCGCCCCCTCCCCCTGCCACGAGCATGAAATATTATGGAGATGGTTCCTTAAAGTGAGCACTTTATCATCGTTTGTCTGCAGGCCCCCGCTAGGACCGCCTCGCCCGGCTTCCCGTTGGGCGCGCGGAGCTGTCATAACTCAATCAGGCGGCTAACACGGCTCCTCCAGCCCACGGCCCTCGCTGGGCAGCCCACCGACAGCCCCCTGCCCCCGGCCCGGCAGGGCTGCTGCTGGCCACGTGCAGGCCGGAGGTATTTTGGGAGGTGGAAACGGAAGGCCTCCTTCCTCGTGCCGCTTACCATTCTCCAAACACAATCTGTCATTTCCC
This sequence comes from Meles meles, assembly GCF_922984935.1. Lineage (NCBI taxonomy): Eukaryota > Metazoa > Chordata > Mammalia > Carnivora > Mustelidae > Meles > Meles meles. The sequence continues at coordinate 32,078,898 of NC_060084.1, read as the reverse complement.
ACCAGCCTTTTGGTCAGGCTGTTTGCTCAGCCCGGGGTCCCTTCTCCCCTTGTGGGGCTCTGGCTGGCAAGAGGCAATGCTTTCTAGAAAGGGGCGCCTGGCTGGCTCCTGTCGGCAGAGCATGCAACGCTTGACCTTGGGGTCGTGAGTTTGAGCCCCACGTTGGGTGGAGGCGTGACTTAGAAAGAAAATCTTAAAAAAAGAAAAAAAAAAGATCCTGTGCTTTCTAGATGCAGGATTTGAGAGCTCTGCGCATGGCCCTGCACAGGGAGGGGTCACATTGGATCCCCTGTTCCTCTGTATGGTCCCCAGGCGCAGCATCATTTAGCTGACACCGAATATCAACAACAACATGAAAACTAGTGGAGTAAGTCCCAGTAGGCTCTGATAATCTATCCAGGGTTTTGTGTGAGTGGTCGGCAAACTTTTTCTTGAGGGGGGAAAAAAAAGGCGTTTCAACTCCTGTATCCTGGGAAGGCAGCCGCAGGCCATGAGGGAAGGGATGGTCTTGGCCGGATTTGGTCCCCAGATCTCCATTCACTCTTGCTGCTCTAGGCTATGACCTCACTTACTGTCCTTCCTAGGCCTTTGCTCAAATGTCACCTCCTCAGTGAGGCCTTCCCTGACTAATCTGAAATGAAACTAAAACAGAGGCATTCCTCAGCTGGCTTTCTTGCTTAATTTTTTCCCCCGGAACTCACAGCATCTATTTCTTGATGTATTTTTTTCTTCAGTATGTTGTAATAACACTGTCCCCTGCCATCACACACGCGCGCGCGCACACACACACACACACACACACACACACACACACACACACGACTCTAGAATGTAGCTCAGTAAGGACAAGGACTTTACCTGTTGTTTTCATCTCCTGTATTTCTGGTGTCTAGCACGGTGCCCAGCACATAATAGGAACGAAGGGTCCTGCGAGATCAGTGCTATGAATATCCCCATTTTTCAGATGAGGAAACCAAGGAGCAGAAAGCCGTAGGAATTGTCCAAAGTCATGCAGCTGGAGAGTGCTCATGAGCTCATACCTGAGTGCTCCCCAAGGTTTTATTCATTTATTTATTTTATTTATCATTTTCGCTATGTGAATTTGTCAAAAACAAACAAACAAACAAAACAAAACAAACAAACAAAACACCCCCCCCCCCAAATCCCTTTCCACACGCTGGTAGAATAGAAGGTCCTATGCATTAAAGACGCTGGCTCAGAGAAGTAGCTTGTCTCAGGGGTTAGGAAGCGCACAAGCAGTGAGGTTGGGACTTGAACTCGGTTCATGGAGGTTCATCTGATGCGTGGCTGGGAGGTGTGCAATTCTGGGCTTGGCCCTCGCTGGCTTTTGACTGACCTGCGTGAGGAGAATGAAGTCAGGGTCTCCGTGATCACACCCTTAGGCGACCCTCAGGGCTCGGGGCTGGGCAACGAGGGTGCTCCGGAGGAGTCCCCTGCTATTCCTTCTCCCGCCCTCCTGCTGCCAGGACTGGCTTCTGGTTCACCCCCCACACCAGCAGAGTCCCACCGCCCTGCTTCTGCCCACGCTTCCCTCCACCTGGAACACCTCTTCTGTTCTGATTCTTTGCTTCCTTGAAGAGAGGCTGGAAAAAAATACAACCTTTTAGCAGGTGCTATCTGGGGAAGAAGCAAAACTTGAAGCCCTCATTCTCGGAGGCCCCCTTTAGAAAGGGAGAAGAGGTGAATGCCATTTGGGGCCAGATCCTTCCATTTTGTCCTGTCCTCCTACACCCCTAGGAGAGCCTGAGGGTACCTGAGGACATATGATGGCCTCCAGCACGGTGTCTACCTGAAGACAACAGAGTGTGAATTCCCTTGCAGAAAATCCAGAATTCCACCCATACAGCCCTAAGAAGCTTAACGACTGTGATGATTAATTCTCTGTGTCGACTTGGCAAGGCCATGATATTTGGTCAAATCCCAGCCCTTCCCTGGGTGTCTAGCCTGCCAGCCAGCCGGCCCTGCAGATTTCAGACTTGCCTGTCCCCATGGGTGTGTGAGCCAATACCATAAAATAAATCTCTCTTTCTGTATGTGTGTATGTGTGTCAGTCTGTCTGTCTATATGTGTCCTATAGGTTCTGTTTCTCTGGAACACCCTGCCAGATACCAACACTCAAGTCTGAGTCTTCACTTGACAGGGAGGGGAAACCAAGGCACAGGAGGGCAAGTACCCCATCCAATGTCACACAGCAAGTAAACAACCGAGTGTGGGTCATTCACCAAGCTAGGGTAAAGCTCTTGCCCCATGGTGAGGGGCCAGGGTCCTCCCTGCATCCTTGCCGGCCTCTCGGTCAGCTGGAGGGCAGAGATCACAAGTGTTCGGAGGAAAATCACCTCCTTAGCAGAGGTGGGTGGGCGGGAAATTAGAATCAAAAATTCAGTGTGAAAATACAGAAATCGAGTTGTGGAGCCAATTTTCCATCACACTTAGCAACTCCATTTGATGTGAGAGTTTGCTAATAAAACATGAGCATTACGGTAACATAATATTTTAAGTATCCATTAACTAATACGTAAATATAATGGAACCTTATGGAAATATACTTAAGCTGTCACCAACACCCCTAATGTAATATGCATGATTTCCAAGGCTATTTATAACTCCTCGGGTTCACTCTCTCACCAGTGACTTCATTGGCTCAATTGAAAGAAGATCTTGTTTTCTCTCCCAGCCCCTGTCTCTCAATACACTCCCCTCTTTGGCCCCTCTCTACGAGGTACCGCGTGGGCCTGGCCAGCACCCGTTCGCCTCACAAGCTACTGGTCGCGTGCCTGCCGTGGTGGGGACTCAGCCTGCGGGCACGAAGCCGAGGCTCCGGCAGCCACATGCCACGTGGGGGACAACAGTGGTCAAAGAGGAATGGCGGGGGTCTGAGAAGGCAAAGCAGGGAGGGCTTCTCGGGGGAGGTGATGCCTGGACTGAGGAGTGGTGGACAACACTTGGCGTGTGAAGAAGCAGGACAAGGGGAGGGACCAGAGGAGCATGGTGGGGAGGTCGGCACTGAAGATCAGGGAATGTTCCTCACAGGTACTGAATGGAGCCCAGATGCTGATAGCAGAGATCCCGAGGGGCAGAGGGTGGGAGACAAGAGGGGCTGGCGGCAGGAGGAGACTCCCTTAGAAAGGGCCAGAGCAGGCACCCAGACCGTGCAAGGGTCTGAAGAGCTATTTGGGCTCCCACCAGCCCTCTGACCCGCCTGAGCCATAAGTTCCCTGTTCCTCCACGTGAGTTCCTGCCCAACAGTTCAGTTTGGTTCAGACACTACCCCGCGGGAGCACCAGACTCCCCAGGTTAAGGGCTCGGTCCCACGAGACTGTCCCCACTTCCGATGCCAGTCCTAATCATTGGGTCTCCAGGGGACCCTACTTCGGCCTGACTTGGCCACAAAAGCGAGGGGGTCAGGTCTGACAACTGACTGGAATGGCTCATAGGACTCAGGGAAATGCTTTCCTTACAGTGACTGGTTTGTTTTGGAAGAGCCAGATGGAAGAGAGACCTAGGGTGAGGTATGGGGGTGCTGGCCCACATAGCCGCCATGACCTCTCCAGGCACACCAGCCTCCCAGCCCCTCCATCCGTCATCAACCCAGAAGCGCTCCATGTCTCGTTCCAGAGCTTTTCTAGAGTGAAATCTCTGGAGGCCAGTAGGTGGGGCTGAAAGCTTCCAGCCCTCCAGACACTTGGCCGTTCTGATGCCCAGCCCCATCCTGAGACGGTCAAGGTCAAGGGGTTCTACCCCAAGTCACCCCACTAGTGTGAACTCAGGTTTGCAGAAGGGGATGCCTTATGAGTAACGAAAGACACTCCTGTCACTCAGGAAATTCCAAGGGTTTGAGGAGCTCTGTGCCAGGAATCAGAGACAAAGACCAAATACATCTATGGCTCATACCACAGAAAGACTGACTTTCCATCGTCGGTAGTGTTCTAATCCTGGAGGAGGCAGGGAAAGAGATCAGGTGATGCTCACAACCAAGTCCATCTGTGGGTCAGTGCCCTGAGATGTGTTTGAAAGGATTTCCAAACCCTTGTCTCCACTCATATAGCCAATGCCATCTTGGTTACCCCCTCTCTGGGACTCGAAGAAATTATCTGTGAGCCTGGAGTTGGAGCAAGGCTGGAGGCAGAGCCTTCTACCTCCAACCTCTCAGAAGGGCTTCGGTGAGCCCTGTCCCTGCCCACCAAGACATCATACTCAACAGCTCATGATTGAATTGGGAAGAAACATGGGTGCTAACCTCTGGTAGATTTTCAACAGTGAGTACATCACCAGAATCCCTGCCAGGGACATCTGAGAGCTACCTCCTCCATCCATCTCACCCATACGGGAGTTTCAGAGCTCTCAGTTTTGAGTTTCCCTGGAAACAAACCCGAAGACAGGGATTTGAGAACAAAGCCTTTATTTAGGAAGCAAGAAGCAAATGTAGGGTTCATTATTTAGCTAGTGGCCAAGGAGGGCAGCCAGAGGATAATCCCCCTGGGATTTCCAGAAAATGAGGCAAAACTCTGCCATAGCACCATCCTACAGAGGGGTGAGGAAGCTGGGACATTGTGGGCGAAATTTGGTCAGTCGTTGGTGGAGGAGTCATTGGTCACACGTTCGTTCACACCCAAGGGTGCTAATGCCCTGGAGTGTATCTAACCTGCCATGCACATGACCCAAGTGACCTTCCCAAGTACTAAAGAACAGCTCTAAGTGAAACAATTCAGACACTGGCAGCTGGGAGTTGGTCAGGGCAAGAAGAAACAGTAAGGCCCGCAAGATATGGGTAGAACACCAACAGGATCACCTACAACAGCTAAAAAGCAACTCTTCTAAATGATTATGAAATCTCACTATGTTCTTGAAGGATTTGTTTGAAGGAGGCAAAGGATACATAATCGATTATCTTCATTCGACAGATAAGGCCATGGGGTTTCAAGAGGAGGCTGACTTTTCCCTTCCCAGAAGGTTTTCCTCTTTTCAGCTTTTGGCTTCAGCATGTCTCCTTTTGGTAGAAGTACCTCCTTCAGGCAACTTTTGCTTTGTCAACACGCTGTTCATCTTGGACTGGAACCCCCACTTACTGGAAACCCTGAGACTGATGGGGCTATTTGTTACCACAGCATGACCTGATTTGTCCTGACTGATACAGATAGATGAAAAGAATGTGGATTTTGTAAAATAAAGGCCATTAAGTAAGCGATAGCAAAGATAATGTAGATAGGACAAAAAGTGGCATTTGAGAAGAGAGCAATGCTTTGTGCTAAGAGATGGGTACGTTTGCTGGGAGGGCATTTATATCAGACGTGGAGGGACCACTTGGTTTGTTGATTACATCCAGAGGTAAGATACGGAAGAGAAGATTCAGTCAGTCTTCTCAACCCATGGGACACACCCTCTGGTCTTGTTGGACCCTGCTCATGAAGTAGAGTATCTAATAGTCACATCCTAGGGTCTTGCAAACATTAAATGAGGTGTGACACATAAAGCATGGGCATCTGCCAAACTGCCCATCATCACTGTGGGACACACTGCTGTGCTACGTACTGCCAAAAAAGAAAAATATCGGGTTGAACTCTCATGCAGTATCTTCACAATAATGTGAGGTGACAATCAGTCAGGCCAGCCCCTTGATGCTTTCACATTTGTTTAAGGCACTCCCAGGTATTTGGCAACTGGTTCCGCCTTCCGCTCATTCTTGGCAGATGCTAGACAATTCTTTCCAACGTATCTCAGGACGACAAAGCCACACAGCTTCATCTCCTTGGGATCTCCTCCTGCCTTAGGTTTCATAATGCACTTTGTGTTGGCTTTGCAAGAAGATAACGCATTGGAGTCACCCCAACAATAAACGTTTGCCTTGCTAATCCCAGCCACGTGCCTGCCGTTCTTATCTACGCCTTTCTGTGCATGCGGGAAATTTTCATTTCATTGCTGAATCATAGTCTGATCTTTCTGAAGATATGGAAAATGGCAATTACACTCAGTGCAGGTGGCACCACAATGCAGAGACCACCACTGAAGTGACAACCGTGGGGACAGCTAGGACCACGCTTGCCAGGCAATGACAACTATATCATGACAGTTACTTGGCCAATGGTTTGAGACGTCACCATTTATGCGTTGGGGCCCAATGGCAGAATATGAAAATGGAAAAAAAAAAAAAAGCCATCTTAGAATTGATGAATAGGGTGGTTAAGTGTTGATAATGGGATAGCTGGTGGTCTCATTTTGGGGATTATCACTATTTTTCTGGCACATATGTGGGGGAATGGGGTGTGCATAGTGTGGCTGTGGGGCGGGACTCAGGGCCTATGGAAGGGATGGATGATGACAGGTGTTTGGAGAGAAGTGGTTCTCAGCTAGAGGATAGGCCCCTGATCTCCTCAGCCCATGTTTCTACAGGAACGGCTGACTGCATCCCTTTCAACCAACCAGGGTGGATTGAGAACCTATTCTGTGCAAGGAACCATGTGGGAGAAGAGGGCCAGGAGGCCACAGGACTGAACATGATGTGACTATAGTCTTCCTGGGCCCATAAGCAACACGGGAAGACAGACACTTACAGCAACAGCAATGGTGTCAGTGGACAGCTCTTGGCATTAATACACAGGAACTCAGGCAAGGGATTGGGGATTCCAAAATGGTTCCATCTGGGAAGGCTTCCTGGAGGAGGGAGAATGTGACTTATGGTTCTGATAGGGAGGACAGAAGTGAAAGATGCTGAGAGGGAAGGGGGTGCTGAGCAGTGGCAGCAGGTTGAGCTGAGTTACAACAGGTATGAGCTGGAGACCACAAGTTGGTCTTCATGGACCTTAACCACCTGCGGGAAAGCTCTAGAACTCAGTCCAGACCCGTGCCCGTGAGCTGGCCAAAGCTCCAGCTTCTTGCTGAGCTGCACATATACACAGACACACAGAGGTAGACTCAGGGCTGGGTGCTCACACACAGGCTCCCGCATCTGCCTGGATGTGTGTGCGAGCTCATGGAGAGGCACACTAGTGTTCTCATGTGCGCGTTTCAGCTGCTGCTCTCTTGAGCATCATGCACATGTGTACACACCCAGGGACGTCCATCTGTGCACATGCGTGTGCATACACAGAGGCACACTCATACACACTCACACACAACCTCCTGCCACAGCTCTTTGGAACAACCACACGCATGTACATGAACAGGTATGCATGTATGGACCGTGGTACACGTGAGCCCTAAAGGTAGACATACACATGCGCTCTGTGTCAAGTTTTTGCAAAAATAGAAGCCATGTGGGGCACCTGGGTGGCTCAGTCATTTGAGCGTCTGCTTTCAGCTTCAGATCATGAGGTCATGATCTCAAGGTCCTGGGATGGAGTCCTGCATTGGGTTCCCTGCTCAGTGGGGAACCTGCTTCTCCCTTTCCTTCTTCCTCTGCCCCTCCTTCTGCTCATGGATGCTCTCTCTCTCAAATAAATAAAATCTTTAAAAAAAAAAAAAAAGAAGCAATGAGTCCCTTCCTGCATGCATACCCTTCCTAAATCTCCCTCCCCTGCATTGACCCTTGACTCAACCACGTGACTTGATTTGCCCAATAGGAAGGTAGCAGAGCTAACACAAGCAGGGGTTGAAATGTGTTTGTGTACTATGGCTTTGTCTTTCTGCACTTGGAACCTGAGGCTACAGTGTGAGCCAGCCGTGGCTAGTTTGCTGGAGGAGGAGTAACCACAGGACAAGTCACCCCCTGACCATGAATCAACAGCCACCAGCAGACATGCTATGCCACTCAAGACCACCCCTTGGCAGAGCCGCCAGTTGCCAAAGACACAGGAGCAGGCTCCAAAGAAACTCCCAGCCAACCCACAGAATCATGAGAAATTTGAAATTATCAATGTTTCTTGCTTTAAGCTACTGAGTTGCAGAATGACCTGTTACACAGCGCAAGCTAACTGACGTGAGCAGGCACTCACAGGAGCATGTAGACGGTTACCCATGCGGTTACCCATGCGTCTCCTGTACTGATTCGTATACGAAGGACACATGCTTTGGTAATCACACATGCGGAACACACATATGTGTATGCAAACAACACAGATGCACGAGTATGCCTACAGTACGTGATGCAGAACATGCACACATATCTGTGAACATCCACAATGGCTTGCTTGGACAAACACTTCCCAGGTCAAGACCGACCTCACTCAACAGAGAAGTGAATTGCCATGGCACCTGGCCCCACTTGCTTCCTAGAACCCAGTTGCCAGAGGGAAAGCAGTGTTCTGGAAAGATGTATCACTCGGCCCATCTAGGACCCTCAGACACACTGAGGTCCCATTGCTGAGCAGGGCATAGGGACATTCTTGGGTCTGCAAGACCCTGGACCACCTGGCAGGTTGGATGTGAATCTGAAAGCCTTCTCTGTGACCACTCGAGCCATTCATTTAGTTTTCCTCCCATTTCTGGGTGCTGAGTCACGGACTTGCTGTACATGGTGATGCTACAGGGGGGCATTTTGTCCATATCCCATTACTCTTTCTTATGACTCAGAACCGCTCCTCCTCCAGAGTCTGGAGGGCCAGGCAGGCTATGCTGCTGGAGGAATGGGTAGCAACTGAGTCTCTGTCATGGGGACAGGAACACTTGGGGCAGGCAGGTGGTATCCCAGGCTCTGGCTCCCTCCAGGAACCCTCACTGCTGTGTGTCTCCTGATAGACACTCACAAACAGGGATTAAAGCGGACAGATGCTCTGATTGAGTGACCTTCTCCTTTGAAATGTTCTCTGATACCTCCTTGCACTGCCTGTACTTCAACTCTACTTGTGTTTTCTGTCTTCTACCTCTCCAGGACCATCCACTTGAGCCTCTCAAAGCCCTGTGCCACCCCCCTGGTCCAGACCCCTGCCAATACTCGCCTGGGGAATCATGGTGATCTCCCGACTGGGCCCTTACTGTGGTGATGGCTCCTCCAATCCATTCTTCATCCTGTTGTTGTGATCTTTCTAAAATGCAAAGCTGGCCTCTGGGCCAAAGTTCCATCGGGGACTCAAAGATAAAGTCAAGCCCCTGAACACGGTCCACAAGGACATTGGCGATTGAATCCTGAGCACTTCTCCATTGGCTCTCTCTCCCCTGGGCCCCAGCCATCTTCTCGTGGTCAGCGTGGGGACCATGTGCAGTCTGTCTGTGGGCCTTTGTGCCTCTTGTCCCCATAGCCTGGCCCTTCCCCAACTTCCCACACTCTGTTCCATTCACACTTTCATATACCCGGTTGTTCCTAACTCAGCTTAGGCACCCCCTGTCCTCAGGGGTTCCCTGAATTCTGAGGTCCCTGGGGTCCAGCAGCTCCTCCACTACGCCCAGCACTTATCAAATTGCATGATGACCACTTATTTGATTATTTGCACTCTAGCGTGTCTTGATCACCATTTTGTCCTGAAGCACTAACCTAGCACACAGTATACCTAGAATAAATGTGTATGGAAGGAGAGAAAGCGGGGGGAGAATCTAGGGAGAGATTGGAGAACATCCTTGCCCCAGCATGGTGCTCATGTTGGTGGACAGACCTCATTTTCATTCCTCAAACAGGAGGATGATGTGTGCAGTTCTTGTCCTCTGAGCTGCTTCTCCTTCTTGGCCAAAGCTCTCCCACTCTCTGCTCACTTTGCTAAGATGACGACTTCCCTGGCATCTGCCTGGTCCGGTCCCAAACTCACTCAGGTGCCAGTCCCTTCAGGGAACATGGGGCTTCCCTCTCATTACTTGCATTCTGCATAGTCAGGTGGCAGGTGCTGGCCGGTTGGTTGACGTCCATCATGGGTGGGCTATGGACTTCACGTTAGAGAAGTCACAAGAAGCACCAAGATCCAGATACAGCATTGGGAGGAGACCAGGCTGAAGCAGTTGAGTCCCTGCAGCATGGGGATCTTGGGTCAGAAATGAATTGGGGGTCCTGAAAAGAACTATTCTATAGTCCATCTGTCCTGGCAAGAAATATTTCTTGCAGGGCATTCTGTGTGAGCAAAGAGGCACCCAGGGGAATGCAGGATGGCTGAGAGGTGGCCCGCGGCTCCTACCCACAGGCAGTTCCCTGGGTAGCAAGGTGTGTCTAAGTCTTACACCCATATGCCAAATACCCACAAGAGGAGGAGACGTGTGAGAAGCATCAGAATCTGGAGCCAAGTCTGGAACTGAGACGGTTTCCTTCCAGCTGGAGGAGGAGGAAAGTCATCATCGAAGAGGAGGGATTTGAGCAGGACAAAATCTGACTAAGCTGAGACTGGGGTGGAGGACACAGGACGTATTCTAGCTAGAGGGGATAACAATGCCAGCTGTAATTTATCAAGAACAAGCTGAATGAGGGATACCATACCAGACATTTTCCTGTGTCACCCATGAGCCTCACAGCGATGCTGAGCATGCAATATTGCCTCCGTTACACAGATGGAGAAACTCTGGTATGGAAGGCCAGTGAGTTGGCTGAGGCATCTGGGCTTGAAACCAGGCTCTCAAATAAGAACTTTCTAGTTCTGCAACCTGATATTTGAGTAAGCTACTGCTGTGTAACAAACTGATCCAAAATGAGTGGCATAAACAACAATCATCGCTTATTATTAGCTCATGGTTTGAAGAGCAATGGGATTCACCTTGGTGGCTTTCACTGGCCAGGAGAAAGCCGTTCCTGCCAGGTGGTGGTGGTGCTAGAGTCATCGGATGGACCCTCAGTTGCACAAAATGTTGGCTGTCCCCTGGGCCAGTCACTGGAACTGAGAGGACTCCCCAGGCAGATGGTCTCCATGTGGTCTCTCCAGCATGGTGGCTCCAGTGTGTCCAAAAAGAGGAGGAAAGAGAGGGGAGCCAGGCAGGAGAATGGGGAGAGGCATAGCACATCTGAAGTAAAATCCAAGATTTGGGCTTGGGTCACCCTGCGGTTTGGTGGTGCCAAGAACCAACCTGGGGACATCAAAGGATGAGCTGGATTGGGACAGTTGACTTTGGTGCCCGTGTTGAATGAGAGGCATGAGGAAGACCTGTTGGAAAGTGCCCAGAAGTGGATAGAACTGTAGGTCTAGACCTTGGACAGTGCACTGGGACTGCGTATGCAGATTTCAGAGACATGAGGTGGTATCAGAAGCCATAGTAGAGGGGACCCCTCCAAAGGAGAGAGAGCAGAGCCTCAGTAGAAGGGTGCCAGGACCCTGGGGACTCTGATCTTTGGAGTGTGGTACCAGAAAGAGAGTAGGAGCCATCAGTCCAAAGGAAAGCCCTCAGGAGACCCAACACCAAGACTCTAGGAACATCCTCAGCAGAATGGCAGGGACAGACCGTCACTCGCGCCAAGACCCATCTCTGTCTACTGTAGGACACCCATCAATGCTTACTTCCTTGGATCCAATGGCTGACCATTTCTGTTGGTGCAAATTCTATCCCTGGTCACCATGGGAGCCCCCATAAAGACAAGCCCTGTGTCACAGGCACCGGTGACATCACCTGTGGTCTTGCCATGCAGAGCTAAGTGGACACACCCAATGTGAGATGAGTGAAATGTCGGAAACAGGTAACAATGTGGCTGCCTGGGAGCTCTGGACCTGGCTTCTGTCATCGGGCATCTCCCTCCTGTCTGAGTTTCCCTTCACCAAACTCCCCAGCGAAAGTTCCAGAACCGCTATCTCGCCTGCTGTTTTTGTGGTAAAGCAGAGGCCTCGGGAAGGAAGTGGCTTTCCGAGAGGTGAGAGGTTATGGTCAGTGTCAGAGATGGGCCTGGGAGGAAATGCCCAGTAGGCCAGCTCCATGCCCAGCGGTGCTCAGAGTTCCAAGGAACAATGGGAAGAGGGAAGCCTGCTCCCCAGGGGGACGAACCAAGGGACTAGCAGGGCTTCCCCACGAAGTTGACACACACACATACATACACCACACACCCAACAAGCAGCTCTGGGAATGGCGCTTGGGCCCACGTAGTCAGAAGCCGGGGCAGGCCATGCGACCCATAGCCAGCGCCAGCCCCGGGGCCCTGCTGAGCGCCAAGCTGGCCGAGACCCCGCCCTTGGCAGCGCTGGCGCCTCCAGGACCTTGCGGCGGGCTGATCTCCTCGCAGACCCTGGGTCCCAGGGCGGAGGGGAGGAAGGGAGACATTGCTGTGGTTTTGCGGCCAAAGAGGGAACATACTTAGGATATTTAGGGGATGGATAGGGAACCGGCCCCACTCCCCCCCAGGCTCTGCCGGCCAGAGCTCAGCCACTGGAACATGCCATTGGAGAAATGTCTTCATTTTCTCTCAGTTGCTGGCCAGGTTCCCGCCACACTCATTGAGAGCGGGAAGGGGGGAGGGCAGGAGAGGGAAGGTAAGGGTCATAGACGGGAGCAAAAGAGGACGGGGGACTGGTTCTCAAGAGCTCTCCATGCAAAGCAAACACCATGCGGCCTGCCAAATCTGCCTGCCACGTGCTCCGATGGGACCCTGGGTGGCTCCCCAGACCCCGGCGTCTCACCCTGGCCCGGAGCCCAATGGGGGCACACACCGCGCACCAGGGGCCCAACATGCCCAGCGGGCGCCACCCGTCCAGTCACATTAGGGAGCCCTGCTCCAAGGACGCCAACGGAGAGCCCAGTTAAGCTGGGGATCTCGCCTGCCAACAGCAAACCTCTCAAGTCCGTCTTTATTTTTTATAGACCATGGCTTAAAGGCCCCAACCACTGCGAATCCTGGCTTCCCCTGCTTATTTGTAATTTTCAAACACCTTGATTTATTGCCTGAAAGTCTCTGACTGTAGCCATAGACACAGGATTTCAGAAATGTCAGAGCTGGGAAAGAAAATACCAGAGCTGCCTTCCTCCCACTGCCTTATTTACAGATGAAGAAACCAAGGCCCGGGGAGGCGCCCATAGAGACGACGAGGCATGTAGAAATAAGCAGTAGCTCGACGTGAAGAAATTCTGACATTGGTGGGAGGCGGTTGGCGGCAGGAAGAAGAAACAGGCTTCGGATCAGGTGTCCTTTTTTCGAACCGTCACCAGGTCACTTTAGCTGCGTGAGCTTCAAAAGTTACCAGCCCTCAGCTTTCTCATCTGTAAAATGGGAACCAGCATGTCCTTTATAGCCTAAGGAGCATGAAGTGGTGGTTTCTCACCATCCACCGAGACTGGCAAGTGGCGGGCGTGCAAGAAACATGCCTTCTCTCTCTAGGTCTCAGCCTGACATCTTCACGTCACCCTGTTACCGATTTTTAGTAAATTCGAGACCTGGGCATTTCACGGGAGAAGATTAAACCCCACGGGACTTTGTCCTATGAATGGGACGCAGCTTCCTGGAGACAGCTGGCGCCAGGCCTGGGGACAGAAACTTCCTCCGGACAGGGCCCACAGCCCAGCAAAGGGGAGGGGCTCTGTGCGAATGCCCGCCCTGCCGCAGGACCCGAGACGTCACCCGATCGGGTGGATTCAGTGGTGGAGGTGGACCACTGTGCCCAGGCATCGGAAAACAGACACCTGGCTCCGAGTGTGGAACAGGAGATTTACCTTAAAGATACCCCGGTTGGGGCCTGATAGGGATCAGCTGGCATTTCGTGGGGCCGAAAGAGTGGCAACTGAATACTTTGCCCCGCCTGACCCAGCCCCTGTCCCAACGCCATAGATCAATTTCTATTTTTTCCTTTCTTCTGTAAACAGTGGCGCTGGGGCAGGTCTGCCCGGCCGGCTTGCCCACAGGCCTGCCCCAGAATCCTTGATCGTCTGTGGCAGATAATGTTGGCTTGAATTTGCACCCATCCCAATTTTCATTCACAGTGAGCTTCTTTGGCACTTTAGTAATGAAAAAAGAGAAGGGGTGGGGGTGGGGGGGGGAAGCAATGGGTTGGGGGGCGGGGAGCATCGATACGAAACATCCCGGCTCAGATTCTGGGCAAACAGCTGCTTTGTGTTTGGAATTTGGGGCTTGACTGGGTTTCAAGGCAAACCACAGAACTGAAGCAAGCCTTTCTTCTCTCTGCCAACAGGCGCCCACAAATGCCTAAATTTAGAAGCTGGCAATTGCTCTCATTTAGGATTTTAGGGGAAACTCAGGTAATACAAACTATCTCAGATCAGAAAGGTTTATGAACTCACTTTGTAGATAGAGTCGACTTGTTTCGCCGGTGGTGGTGGTAGGGGGAGCTTTTCGGCTTCACCTTTTTCTCAGAGACACAAATGCGATTTCTATCTTGGAAATGAAGTCGACAGACTCTGTTTTGAGACCTCCCTTCTCTGGGGATTACCTGGAGCTCGTCTGCCAGGCACCCCCATAGCCATATGCACCGTGAACGTCTGCCACGCGGCTCACGGTCACGGCCGCCGGCGCAGGGCCTGTCTGGCAGGGAGAGCCTTGCAGGCATATTCCCACCGAGATGCCTAAAATCATATTTTGTAGGTGGTGAGATGGGAAGGTAAGAAACCCTTGAAGAGAGAACAGCAGAGAAAGAAGCAAAAAGAAAAAGAAAGAAAAGGAGGTTTGAGACCAACACCGGAGCCAGGTTCCTTCCACTCTTAGCAAAGTGACTACCCAATGTGCTCCGAGGCCAAAGAGCTGTCCCCGGCCACACCTCACCCTGGCCATCCATGTCCTCACATGCACCGGACGGGGCTCTCATCTTCTCATCCCCTCGACGCATGTGTGCGGTGGGATGGAAAAGAGAAGCCCATCCTATGTGTCCACCACCCCCATTCTTGTCTTCCATGTACACCCAGAGCACTAAAACACAAAACACAGTTGTCAGGAAGTGGGGGGAAGTGTGACTGATTGCTGTGTGAGCTTGGGTAAATTTCTTGACTTTTCTGGTCTTAAATTTCCTTATATATAAAGTATGCATAATAATACCCTCCTATCTCCTAGAGTAAAAATTGAATAAAATAACATGTCCAAAGCACCACGAGAGGGAATCCTCAGTACTTGGGAGGGACCTGAAGGGTGATGGCCCTTATGTCATTATACTACTGTCACGGACTCTTGGGGTCCATTTGTTTTGTCCACACTGATATCTGAGGTACAGCAAAGCAAGCGGAGACAGTTCAGCTGAGTGGCACAGACAGAAGGCACTGCCGAAGAGGGCCTGGGTGACGCAGACGTCTGCCTGGAAGAGGAGAGAATTAAGGGGCAAGAGACATGATAACCAAGATGCAGATTTTGAAGTCAGCCGAACTGGGTTCGTATGTCACCTCTGTTCCTTAGAAGCTGTGTGACCTCCGGCTGGTTAATTAACCTCTCCGTGCCTCATCTGTAAAACGGGAATGATCATCTCCCTGATATGAGGAAGTGGAGATGCAACGTGGGGGGCTTGGGGGGCAGGAAAAGAATAAATGAAACAGGATGGGATCGGGAGGGAGACAAACCATAAGAGACTCTTAATCTCACAAAACAAACTGAGGGTTGCTGGGAGGAGGGGGGTTGGGAGAGGGTGGTTGGGTTATGGACATTGGGGAGGGTATGTGCTATGGTGAGTGCTGTGAAGTGTGTAAATCTGCCGATTCACAGACCTGTACTCCTGGGGATAAAAATACATCATATGTTTATAAAAAATTTAAAAAATTATAAACAAAACAAAAAAATGGGAATGATCATAATTGATACCCTCCTCCTAGCATTGTTATGGTCATAATTGATACTCCCCTCCTAGCGTTCTTATGGGGATTCAATGAGGGAATCACTTAGAATCACACTTGACACAAGAGAACGTTCAGGAAGACCGCTATTCGGAAACTAACCTGGCGCTTGGGCAGGAGAGGTGGGCAGGTGGAGTGGAAAGAGGAGGATTCCTGTCTGGGAGAGGATTGTGAGCAGTGACGAGTGGGTGGCTGGAGGAAGACACAGTCAGGGACCAAGGACTAGGTCCAGTTATTTGGAGCAAGGTGTTGGTTCTGAGGTTTAGCAGGACATTAATGGGGAGAAGGAATCTGGAGTCAAACCCACTGGGCTCTGAATACCAGCCTAGAAGACTGGGCTTCATGTCACGTCAGGCAAATAGTCAAAGATGGTTTCTGGGAAGGGGGCTTCTCAGAAGCAAGTGCTATCCCTGCTTGGTCTTGGAAACAGCATACGGGACAATGTGAGAGGAGGCAGCCGTTGAAGGCTGGGAGGCCAGGCCAGTAACAGCTGCCTAGTCTCAGGGGTCAACTGCAAAAAGCCTAGGCTAAGGATGGCAGAATTCGTGCTACCTCCCCCTCTTCCTGTGTCCATGGCAGACATCAGTAATCGATCACGGCTGTCTTCCCCAATGAGGCCAAAGATAGCCTTCGAATCTTTCCCCACCCTGTACTCCAGGTGGCTACCTCCCGTGAGCCAGAGCTGGGACTTGGGAGGAAGCCTGATCACCTGCGCTGGCCTGGACCAAGATGGTGGGACTGGGATGACCAAGAAGGACCAATGTGAGTAGAGAAAAGAAAAGGAAAACACACAGTTCCCTGGGGGTGCTGATGGATAGGAGGAGGAAGAAGAGGGAGATGTCAGGCGTGACTTAGAAGTTTGGAGGGCGCTGCTGGGAAAATGTGTTTGGTATTGTTGACAGCAGGAGAGGCAGGGTGGGAAAGAGGTGGGGAGGGCCGCATTCTGGGTTAAGGTGAGGTGGCCTTGGGGCATGCTGAGCGGGAGGTGAGGGCAGGACACCCGAGAGGAAGCATTCAATCCACCCTTGGAGATATGGGTCCGGAGCTCCGCTGCAGGCTGGGGCTGGGGACATGGGTTTGGAAACCAGCCACACGGAGGTGACAGCTGACACTGTCAGGCGGATGAGGGAGTGTGAGACAGACGAGCAGAGGGCTGAGGCCCCGCCCAAGCAAACACTCGGCTAAATATCAAATATCGCAAATATTTCAGAGAGAGAAGTAGACACAGTCAGAGAGGGAGGTGGGAGGAGAAGGGCATCCCGTCCTGTCAAACGGGCCCAGGAAGAAGACAACTGGAGAAGAAAGGGGGATGGTTAGCAAGCAGCAGAGCAAAGCCTAGGGGACAAGGTCTGGACCAGCCTTCTGGGCGCTACGCTTTGGGACATTTTGATCCTGGTGACTCCTGGGACTCTTTCTTAAGAGGTCTCCATCTCTACCGTAGCAAATAAATTAAAATTCACCCGCCGTCCACATTTAAAATAGTTTTTCTGTAACTATATACAAATTGAGTTGGCTTACGGTTGAGTCATTGACGTAATGTTATGGTTTGTAGACATTTAAACATATATTAATTTTAATTTTGTGGTTTTCTTTTTGTATCTGAGAGCCAAAAATATTTTTCCAGTTCTCAGATATTTTCACAGGCCCTTGAGAAGCATATTACAAAGCTTAGACATTCTGCTCCTGGTGCCAAATGTTTTCAACAGCTCAGCCTGGGATGGCGGTGGCAGGGGTTGGGGGTGGGTGGTATGGGCCCAGGTCCGACAAAGATCGCCCTATGATTTGGTTACATTTACTTCCATCAACTTGCGAGGGTCCTCTAGGCTGGCTTGTATGTGACTCGGTCCCCTACGAGGTCATGGCCATTCATCTGAGGGTTACTGGTGCATAGACAGAGTAGTCACTGCCCGTGTGTTGGGATAGGGTCCCAAAGGACCTCTTTGGTGCCTTGGATTGACTCTTTAACCTCCAAATTGTGGAGTTGTCTTGGGGCTCCAGAGCAGGGACTGGGGGCAACCACGAAGACCGGAGGCACCCAGGAGCTCAAGGGACAGCTGTGCCCCAACCAGTGCAGAAGTCTTTCAATGTGTGTTTGTGTTTTCTAGAGGGATGGAGGGAGGGACCAAGGGAGAGGAGAGAGAGATTCTCAAGCAAGCTCCGTGCCCAACGTGGAGCCAGGTGTGGGGCTTGATCTCACCACCCTGAGATCGTGACTGGAGCTGAAAGCAAGAGTCAGACGCTCAACCGACTGAGCCGTCCAGGCACCCCGTATTTCAGTGTTGTAATGACCTGCTAGAAATCAGCTCCTAGGGGTCCCAGGGCAATGCCCAGGCTCCCTGATTCCCTTGTCAGGATGAGAATTATACTTCCACTCAAAGCAGCACCTTTTCAGAACTGTTAACACTGCATGTGGAGGAGAGGCGTGGGCAGGCACCCTTGAGACCTGTGGGAGGGTCCGTTCGCTGAGGACAAAGCACTCTGTCCTGGAGCAGGAGGGACCTCCAAGACTCAGAGAGAGTTGGTACCCGGGTGAGCTGACCAGGAAGCCTCAGCAAAGCCAGGGGACTCGTGGGCTCATGGCCATCCGACCCCACAGCCCTGCCCTACCGCCGAGACCTCCCTGTGCCCTTCCAAGGGTCTTCGGCCCGCCCCGCCCCCTCCCCGACCGGGCCCTCCAGGCGCACGGGAACAGGCCGGCAGAGCCAAGCTGCAAAGTCTAAGTACTTTTTAAGCACTGCAATTTAGTGCAATTATTTGGAAGTAAACAATCTGCTCTGTCAATTAAACAGTATTTAGCTTGCGTTTCTTCTGACGCGTCACACAATCAGCGCTAGAGCTCGCTCTCCGAGCGGGGCCCAGAAACAGGCAGCTGGCTTTTCCTCGGCAGCCCTGGTACCTGCCGGTCCACGGCCGGGGCCTGGAGGGGCTGTCGTGCGTGTTCCCTTTATCCCCAGGCGACAGGTAGTGAGACGCCAGACGGCGGCGGCGCAGTGGCATCGCACACAGCTCCGTGGCCTGTCCGGCTGGGTCCTGCCCTTCTCGGTGCCTCTGACCCACCTTGCGGCAACTGGAGGGTGCTTCTGGGGACAAGAGGAAGGGAATCCTGCTGGGATATGCCCACTGCCTCGGAGGGGTTTGTTTTATTTTATTTTATTTTGTTTCATTTTGTTGTTTTATTTTATTTTATTTTATTTATTTTATTTTATTTTATTTTATTTTATTGTTCTAGGTAAAATGAATCCATCCCAGCCTGCAAGCGCCCGAAGCCTTTCTTTCATTTTTACATCCATACGCATTTCATGGAAATGTAATCCATGTGTTCCCCATTCATGGACACTTAACTCCTCCAAATATTATTTCTAAGAGCTGTTTGATGTCCAGAGACCCACACCAGCCATTTATTAGAGACTTTTGCTCTGAGACCCAGCACACTGTTCCCTCGACCTGCACTTCGCCTGGGCCCCCGAAGGAAGCCAACATCTGCAGGGCACGGTTTGGAGTCTACAGCATGGAATCACGGGAGTGAGAGAGCACCCCGCTCCAGGGCTTGCGGGTTGGGGGGCAGGAAGGGGTGGCCTCTGGTTGCCATCTTCCCACCACGGACTCTCCACATGCAGCCCTGCCCCTGAGCCAGGTGCAGCCCAGCTCACGTGTGTTCATGTCGTCTGGAAATCCTCCTGATGTAAGCCTCGCCTGTCTCCATGTTCCTCGGCTTTCAAGACCCGGTCTCGCTCCAAATCATCTTTGGCCCAATTGACACGGCTTCACGAGGCAGCCTCTTCTGCTGACGGATGCTGTAACGAAAATCAATCATCATTTGCATCTGTAAAGGGTATCACAGTTCATAAAGTGATTTTACATCCATCGTCATGTCTCATCGTTCAGCGACCCTTGAGGATGGGCTGAGCGGGGGCCAGCCCACTCCCATTTTACCACCGGGGAAACTGAGGCCCAAAAGACTAGGACTCACTTGGCTTCAGCTCCTCTGCTTCTGGTTGGGTCATCTTCTACCACGAGGAATCCCTCCTGCTATAACTTTCACCTGCTGATTTACTTCTCCTCTCAGGCCTTTTACAGGAGAAAAATGACCATTGTCATCCCATCACTATCACAGTGACTCTGGCCACATTTCTCCATCTAGGGATCTGTCATCTGCAAAATGCTTTGGGAGCCCCCACACTAATGTCATCAGAGGGCAGATAGAAATGTGCACCCCCCGAACCCCGAGCTGGGTATCAGGTGTGCGTGTGGCGTGCAAGGGCACGTGCAGAGTGTCACGCACAGAACGCGTACAACTTTTGCAGAAGGTGGCTTTCAGTTCAGATCCGTGTAAGGACAGTACTCTTCCCAGAGAAAGCAGTTCAGGGCTGCTTCTTAGCCTGAAGCCGCCGAGAACCCAGGAAAATGTCCTGACATGAGCAAAATTGCTTTCCTAGTGTTGCTGTGAAGAGGTTTATTTCTTACCATATGATCCAGTAATTCCGCTGCTGGGTATTTACCCAAGAAAAATGAAAACACTAACTCAAAAAGATCTATGCATGCCCTATGTTTCGTGCAGCATTATTTGCAATAGTCAAGATATGGCGGCAAGGTGAATGGATCCGTGGATGGATGGGTAGAGGAGAGGTAGTGTGTGTGTGTGTACAAGGGGATATCACTCATAAACGAGAATGAGATCTTGCCACTTGGGACAACACGGATGGACCTAGAGGGTGTTATGCTGAGTGAAATAAGTCAGAGAAAGGCAAATAACATCAGAATCTAAAAAAAAGCAAATGAACAAATAGACTATTAAAATACAAAGTAAAGGGACGCCTGGGTGGCTCAGTGGGTTAAGCCGCTGCCTTCAGCTCAGGTCATGATCCCAGGATCCTGGGATCGTGTCCTGCATCGGGCTCTCTGCTCAGCTGGGAGCCTTCTTCTCTCTCTGCCTCTGCCTGCCACTCTGCCTGCTTGTGCTTTCTCTCTCTCTCTCTCTGACAAGTAAATAAATAAATAAAATCTTAAAAAAAAAAAAAGTAAGAAGTGGTGATTGCTGGAAGGGAGGTGTACGGGGAATGAGTGACATAAATAAAGGGGATGAAGGGCACAACGTTCCAGTTCTAAAATTAATAAGTCACAGAGATGAAAAATACAGCACAGGGAATATTGTCAACAAGACTGTGATAATGTTGTTTGGTGATGGACAGTGACCACACGGATCATGGTGAGCGTTGTGTAATGCGTAGAGTTGTTGAATCACTGTGTTGTACGCCTGAAACCGATACAATATTGTATGTTAATTGTACTTCAGTAAAATAAATAAATATGAATACAAAGTAAATATAAAGAGAAGTAGGAATATTCCCATTTGACAGATGAAAACACTGCAGGTTAAGAGGTTATATTCCTGCCTGGGCATACGTAGCTGGAACCCTAACCTCTTGCTCCTCTAAAATGCCACTCACATACCAAAATCTGGGAGGTAGGATTGCCTCGGTGGTTCAGTTGCTTGAGTGTCTGCCTAGCGCTCCGGTCGTGATCCCATGGTCCTGGGATCAAGTCTTGCATCGGGTTGCCTGCTCAGTGGGGAATCTGCTTCTCCCCTTCCCTCTGCTTCTTTCCCCTGCTCGTGGTTTCTCTGTCTCTCAAATAAATAAATAATATCTTAAAAAAATAAATTAAAATTAAAAAATAAAATTTGGGGGGAGTAAACAAAAAGCAGTACGTGTCCAAATGTCTTAAGACCCTCTGGGGGAAATATTTCTTCTTTGCACAAAAGTTTACTGAGTACATCGTTTGAGTTAGGTATCAGGCCAGGGATGCCAGGGATAAAGGAGGGACCAGAACAGATATGGGGCTCGCTCTTGGGGAGCTGGCCTTTTAGTGAGGAGGACAAACAAGGTCACAGAAAAGATCACCTCTGAGACTTGAGCAGCATAATCAGTAGTATCATTAGGGGAGGGACTGAGGGAACAGGAGATAAACAGAAAGTGTATTGTCCCTCATCTCCACCACAATCAGAACAGGAAGCATGCTCTCTTTCCTACTGAAACCATGAAGACAAGTTTGCCTGCATGAAGATGCATTCTCTTCCTCCTCAGTGCTGTTTCCTGGGACAACCCCAGAATTCTCTCCTATAAGCCCCTGGCATCCTGCCTGTCTCTGCTCAACTTTTACTGAGTACGTACTATGGGCTGGCCATCATTCTAGACCAATAAAATGCACTCACAAATGTGAACCATAAATGTACTTTTACATTTTCTAGTGGCCACAAAAGAAAGAGTAAAGGGGTGCACAGCTAGACCAGTTGGAAGAGCATGCAACTCTTGACCTCAGGGTTGTGAGTTCAAGCCCCCGGTTGGGGTAGAGATGACTAAAAGTAAATAAATAAATAAACTTTTTTTTAAAAAAGAACATTTAAAAAAAGAGAAACAATAAAAAGAAATAGGTGAGATGACTTTTAATATTATATTTACATAATTCAGTCTATCTAAAATATCATTTTAATGTTATCATTTCAATATCAATATAAAAGTGATGATGAGATATTTTACATCCTTTGGTTTATACTCAATCTTTGAAATTTAGCCCTTATTATATACCTACGACACACTTCAAGTTGGACTGGCCACGTTTCAAGTGCTTCATAACTACGTGTGTCCAGTGTCTGCAAAATTGGACAGCACGCTCTTATGTTCTTTATATATATGTTTTCATTGAGTCCTTACAGCAATCCAGGAAGAAATCTAGTAATGTCCCCATGTTACAAAAGATAAATCGGAGGTGTCAAAAGGACAAATAGATTATCTAAGGGGCCCATGGCTTCTGAGAGATGAAAATGGCTTCCACCTGGGTCTGACTAAATAATTCTGCACCCTAGCTTTCCTTTTCCAGCTGGGCTCGGTTGGACACTGCTGTGTCCCCCTGGCGTGCAGTGTCCGGCCGCCCCATACACACCATCATCCTCAAGAGCCCCACTAGAACTAAATGTTCCAGATACACAGACTTGGGGAAGGTGTGATCAGGAAGCCCTCCTGAAGGCAGGGTCCCTGGAGGGTTATTACTCACTCTACCGCACGGCTGTTGACACTCTGAAAGCATGCCCACTTCATCAGCTCCTTTGAGAGCATGGTTATGATTCCCATTTTCTAGGTGGGACGAATCCTGAAAAGTTCAATGGGATAACGTGTAAGATACAAATAACTTCCACTGTCTGTGCCTGGGTGGCTCAGTCCATTGAGCGTTCGACTCCTTGGTTTTGGCTGGGGTCATGATCTCAGCGTGGTGGGATCGAGCCCCACATTGGGCTTCATGCTCAGGGCAGAGTCCGCTTGGGATTCTCTCTCCCTCTCCTTCTGCCCCCTCCCATTGCATGTTCTCTCTCTCTCCCTCAAAAAAAGAAAATCTATTTTTTAAATAAAAAATAATAATTTATATTGTTTACTGAGTGCCAACTATCATATTTGTGTAACTTGGACACTATTTGAAAGCAAGACACAGCATTACTTACATGCCACCTAATTGGAAGGTGAGATTGTAAACGTAGCAATGTTGAATGTGTAAAACAGGCACATTAGAAGCAATAAAACAGTAAAGCAGACAGAGTAACACATGTCCAAAGTCAAACAGACAACAGGCTAGACGCTCAAGTTGAGTCCTCATGGGAATGTTGAGAAGCAAGTATCATATCCTCATGTTACAGATAAGAATAATAATACTCAGAGAAATCTGATCAGTGGTTCAAGATCACAAGTTATCAGTCATGTTTTTTAAAGATTTATTTATTTCTTTTAGAGAGAGCACACACACGCATGGGAGAGGCAGAGGGATAGAGAGACAGAGAATCTCGAGGAGACTTCACTCTGAGCAGAGCCTGACGCGGGACTCAATCTCACAACCCTGAGATCATGACCCGAGTTGGAACCAAGAGTTGAGCCCTTAACCGATGGAGCCACCCAGGCGCCCCATAAGTTATGGGCAATATTATTGAGAAGAACTAAGAAGAGACAAGCACTGAACTAGGAATCTTGTGACTGGAGCCAGCGCTTCCTCTCCTCCATCTTGCCTATCATTCCGCACCATTGTGTCCGTCGATCCAGGCTAGTAACACGGAGCACCTAGTTCCAGAAACATAAATCAGCACACGCTGGTTTCTTGCACGTGTTATGCATCCATCATGGTGGAAAGGCTCTATTCATCCTGTAGTCAGTCACTCAGGCCTTGAAAGAATCGGGGCTTCCACCATCTCAAGCATTGCCAATCACAGTACCAGAAAGAAAAAAGATAACCCACCGCGCTTACATGCTTAGCGAAGCACTGACTCGTGTCACTACCATTGACAACGCATTGGCTGGTGCTGGGTGCATGCGCTTACTCACTCATACAGTGGGCCAGGAAGTCAAATCCTACCCGGAGCCCAGGACGGGAGAGGACCAGAAATGATGAACAGAACTAATTACTAACAATGACACCCAAAGGCTACCGACAGAACCTCTCAGGAAGTCCCATCCTCCTCTTCCGAATTGGAGGCCAAAGCTGGGATGAGTTAGAGTATCCATTGCCTTCTATCACTGATGACTTCCTGTCCAGCTCAGCTTCCTCCCTATTCCAGGGTCCACACGCACAGGGGAAAGAGGAGATGTGACCGTGCTGGATGAGGTCACGCTTTGAGCCTGGGCCTGAGCCCATATGGGGCCGCACATGTGCGTGGTGGAAGGATCTGGCAGGCTTTGCCTTTCCCAGGGCCTCCTTTTCCCTCGAACGCTGGATTCATCCCTGCCTATCAGAAATTGATAAGGCCATGGAAAAAGTGAGACTGTGGCTGGGGATCAGAAGGGAGGCCTGGTGGGGGGGGGAGCTGGAAACGTTCCTACCATCACAGGAAAAGTCTGTCTTGTATCTCACCATGTCCCCCCCTTCGCCCCCGGATTCAGGAACTCATGCGAGTTTTCCACAAACTGATTTTGTTGCATAGAAATTGATGAATGAGCTCAGGCATGCAAGCTGTCATGGAAAACAGCCCTTGAGATACTGGTCACCGATCCCTGGCGCGGGGTCAGAGCAGACGGTGGGGCGCTGAATCGGTGGGTGGAGGGAGGCCTTCATCTTTCTTTACATGAACTTCATCATGGCTTGTTTCCCACCCAAGCCAGGGGCTCAGCTCTGGGAGGACCCAGGCTTGGCCTGGACCACTCAGGGGCAGGACCCTGACCTACAGCAGTGCAAGCCCATTCATGAAAATTTGTCACGGATTTCTGGAAGCATCCTGAGAAATGGAAAAAGCAAGAAAAGTTAAAGTAGAGTTTATGTTGAATTTGAAACACATATGAAAGTAACCTTCCAAAAGGGACTTTGAAGATGGCAGGGAGAAATGGCCTTAAGCAAGTCCTCCCCACAACCAAGTGGGGAAGCTGTTTCCCATACTGGTTTGAGGATGGAAAGCTGCATGACCTTGAGCCTCAAGGTCCTGAGATCAGCCACTTGACCATGAATTATCCCCACCATGGAGTCACATCAAGCTCAGAGAGGAAAACAAATGTTTTGAGCTCCCCCGGGGAGCTCAAGCCACTTTCAAAGAGCAGAAAGACACTGGGGGCGTGGTTATGAAGTGACTGAAGGACGGTCACTGCTGGCCCCGTAGGGCACTGGGTGTGAACTTCAAAAAGATGTCCACTCTAGTGGGTGTGCAGCCCCCCTCCCTGCCCTGGCTGGGTGCCCGAGGGCAAGATTTCCTTCTTATGTCTGAGCATAGGTGCTGCTTCCCTCCTCAAATTAGAGACCCTCTTCCTCCACCCACAAGGCCTCCCTGCTTGGGCATATGAATTGGGTCCCTGAAATCAAAGGCTGCAGTTCTCTCCTCCCTCCCCCCAGTACATTTACCTGGCCTCTCCTGCTTATCCTGCAACCTGGGGAGGGGTAGGGATCTCTAGAGGAGCTCCGGTGCCCTTGCTCTTTGTTCTCAGCTCCCGATCGTCCCCGGCACCATGTTTGTACCTGTGTGTTGTGAATACCTCCCCCAGGAGACAGTACATCCCTGGGAAGGCAGGGGTCCTATTCGCCCAGTGCCATGCTAGAACCCAGCCCCTAAAACAGTGCCTGACACACAGCAAGAACTCAAGAAAATAGCTTAGCAAATGACTGAACAAAGGAAAGAAGTCTAAGCTCATTGGTATTTTTGTGTTTTATCCCGAGAGAGTGTGTTTCTATTCTATAGTTAGCAACACAGAAGTGGGGAATGCTTTCTCTTTCTCTTAGCTGGAATCTTCCAAAGTATTAGGGGAGATGGGCTATGTCTTGCCCCTCAGACCCATGCATCTCAGGGTGAGAATGTCACTTTCTCCCACTCCTTTGCAGACAGATAGCCACAAAGGCCCTCCCTGTGGGTGCACTGACCAGATGTGACTCACCATCAACCAGGGTTGGAATTCCTGCTCCGCTCCCAGCTCCCTGGGGAAGGCCAGTGGTCTGGATGGTAACCCTGATGGCTGGTGCCCCGGCTGTAGCCTCCGGAGCTGGTTAATAACCTCTCCGGGTCTCAGTGTTCTCATACGTTCAATGGGGACAATAGTAGTACGATGAATGTGGGTTTGTGAGGATTCAATGAGCTTAGAAACGTGAAAAGATTAGACGGTGTCTGGTGTGTAATAAGCCATCAAGCAACGATGCCGATAATGTTATTACTCACCATGGGGCCACAGTTCTTTCCAGCTGGGACCCCAGGGAGGTATAACGGGTTGACTCAAGTCACTCCGTCATTCATCACCCAGAGAAATCTTCCCTGGGCTGTGCCCTGAGCCTGGCCCTTTCTCAGCCTCAGGGAGGAGGAGGGTCCTGGGAGGGATTGTTGTTGGCCCTGGGCGGGTCAGTGTGCTGAGGGAACCAGCAGGGACAGCTGAGTGCCCCATTCTGTCCTCATGCGACTGACCCCTCTCAGCACCTCAGAGAGCCCCCTCTGAGAACCCACCACGGAAGCCGGGACTTCCATATCGATTTATTAAACGCCAACTGTAGGCGAAGCACCGGGACTGTGGGGGGTGAAGGAGACCATGACTTCCTGCCCTCAGGAAGCTCAGCTTCCAGTGGCCCTAGCAGATCCTAAACTGATCACCAGAGGATATCTGGGGTCCGGCAGAGAAAAAACAACCCAAATGCTCTCTGATCGTTTCCTTGGGCTTTCCATAATGAACATTAGGTTGGGAGTTGCACCCACCTCTCCCGCAAAAAATGGGTTTCCCGTGGTGGAAAACAGCAACACAGGGCCCATGATGGGACTCTCTTTCATTGATTAGATAAGGCTGGGCACCTGGTGATTGCTAATGGCTGCCAGGGCCCTTTGTCCCTGAGTCTGTCTTTGCAGGATGGGGATGATCTCACCTGGTCTGTGTGGCTCAGCTCATGGAAGGCAGAGGTCCTCCCTGCCTCTTTCCATTTAGTTGCTCCCTCTTCCAAACCATCCACCACAGGAAGCCATAGATCTTCCTTTTTTCTTTGTTTCCTTCTTTCTTTTTATTTTCTTTTTATTTTTTTAATTTTATTTTTTAATTTTTAATTTTAATTTTTATTTATTTTTATTTTATTTATTTATTTGAGAAGGAGAGTGAGAGAAGAGAGAGCACAAGCAGGGGGAGCAGCAAAGGGACAGGGAGAAGCAGACTGCCTGCTGAGCAGAGAGCCTGATGGGGGACTTGATCCCAGGACTCTGAGATCATGACCTGAGCCAAAGGCAGATGCTTAATCGACTGAGCTACCCAGGTGCCCCCAGAGATCTTTCTAAGATGCAAAGGTGACCCTGGCAATTACTTTCAAGGAATATGGAATGGAATCCAAGAAATCCCATTTCCTCTACTTGACTTTCAAATAGGGGGACCCTACACCCTGATTTGTCTGATGTAGTCCTGATGGAAAACTATTATCCTCCGCTCTTAAGATCTAGAATAATTATGCATGGAGCCCCCTTTCCCCTCTTCTCTCAGACTGGAACGTTTACATCCAGAAACAGAGGAATGTAGCCTTTCACGACTTGGTCTTACTTCTCTGTTTGGCTGCTTCCTACACCTCTTTGCAATCAAACTATCCTCCAGCCTGCCATGTTCCCTCTGACCTCCAGGACACGTGGTGTGCTGCTGATTCTTCTAGCGGGACATTTCCCTTCCCTGCCATCCTACCCCCCCCCCCCACCTCATCCCGGTTACCACCAGGGGTCCCTCCCCCAGGGTTCCCTCCAGAAGGGAGACCCCCCAAATCCCCAGCTCCTCTGTGCTCCACACCCATGAACTTCCTCCATCACACTGCCTTCTTAAATAGCAACTGTCTCCACTCTAGACTGAAAGCTCCATGAGGACAGGACTGTTCTTGATTCGCTACTCCTCCCTTATGGAACCTTCGAGAGCATGAGGCATGTCTGAAAACTGTATAGTGTGTGAAAGGATAAGCCGATTCACTAAGTCTGAGGTGAGAGTGCTTTGGGGAAATTCTCAGGAACTCTGAAAATATGAAGGGCCGGATCTTTATAAAGGCGACGAACAGCTCTGGTGCAGTAAAGACCTTTGTTCTCTTAAGAAAACACAAATGCAGGGGCACTTTGGTGGCTCAGTGGGTTAAAGCCTCTGCCTTTGGCTCAGGTCATGATTCCAGGATCCTGGGATCGAGCCCCACATCGGTCTCTCTGCTTGGCAGGGAACCTGCTTTCCCCTCTCTCTCTGCCTGTCTCTCCACCTACTTGTGATCTCTGTCTGTCAAATAAATAAATAAAATCTAAAAAAAAAAATTATTAAAAGAAAACGCAAATGCATCCAAAGCACCTTGCCCCTCTCTAGTCTTGGGGGAATCCTTCGAAGTGACCCATGCTAATTTACAGATGGACTCTGGGACAGGACAACCAGTCACAGACCTTCCACAGGCCGGGATGGGGGTATTGGGAGGTGGGGAGGCCCTGGGAGCAAGCACCAGGTCTTCCAGGCTAAGCCAATGGGCCCCTCCCAGGGGAGCCACCATGGCCCCAGGACCAGGCCAACAGCTCCCGCCATCTCTGCAGATAGCACCTGCCAAATCACCCCCCACGCAGGCTTCCTCCTTCCCCCCACACACAAACCTACTTCTGCATCCGTCCCAGAAATCTCTCCAGAGGTGGCCAGCCAACGAAAAAAAATTTTTAATATTTCCCAAAGCTCTGGTCCCTCAATGTCCCCATCAGGGTGACGGAGTGGGGAGGAGGGAAAGGGGAAAGCCTACGACGATGGGATTTTTTCCCATAAAAGAATTGATTTGTGAGGGCGATCTTTGCAGAGTATGATAAAAAGATGTAAGTTCACAATAGTCCAAGATGTCATAAATTACCGGGAGGGCTCATTCGGAGGCAAAGATACATGGACAAGCGCATGAACGTGCCAACCATAAGCTTATGGCTAGGGGGAAAAAAAAGGCGGATGCTCTCGACTCTCCCTTCTTCTAGACAAAGGCTTTCTCAGTCTGATTCTCTCCCCCCGTTGGTCCCTGGGCACTTGTACCATCAGTAACACTTCACGGAGCCTTCAGTCCTAACAAATAATTAGCTAAAATTGAACCAGGGATTTCGTACCTGCATGTCATAGGTCTGATATGAATAATGAGGCAGAAGGTTAACGGTGGGTCAGAGACAGTTCCCCATCTTCCAGCTTATTTATTCAGCGAAATGAGAAATTGATCACATTATGGCGTATAGGGGGAGGCCTGATTCATCGCAATCAGCTTGGAATTGGCAGTTTTGACTGTAGGCAATTTGGGGACATTACTTATGCCTGAATAGGCTGGGAAGGTCATTTATAGCTTGTTAACACCTTTCCGACCTCCTTCATCTCCAGATCTTACTCACCAACCCTCTTTGCCTAGCACCCGGACCACCTAAAAAAAAAAAAAAAAAAAAAAAGGAGGAAGAAGAAGAAAAATCACAGATGGGGAAGAATGACACCTTCCTATAAAATTAAAACCACTACAGAAGACACTCCAGAGAGGGCTTCTTAAAATATGTGTGCATCAGAATGGGATTCGTTTGTTTACACACCCATCCATTGTCCGTCCACTCACCCGCCACCCCTTGTCTGTTGGTACACGATGATGTCATAAACCCCTTTGGTGAACTTTGGCTGCTTATGCAGGCTCGGCCACTGTGTCAGGTATGGCAGAGTGGGGATGACAGGGGAGCGTTGGTGACTCCAGGGACACGGATGGCTGACGCCTCTGTATGAGGCTCCGCACCAAACTTTGGGGATGTTCCTAGAATCCAGCCCAGTTCCTGGGAAGCAGGTGCTAACTTAGTAAATGCGGGACACATGGGTGCTCTGGAGGAGTTGCTTGTGTCCTGAGAGCTCACTGCATGTGGGGTGCAGAGTGGGGGGCAGCGGCGACAGAAGGGGACTGTAGTGTTAGCGTGGGTTAGGACCCCACCATCGGACTCTGAGCTTCGAAGATGGGTCTTCCCCTTCGAAGTGGGGACAATAACTGAGTGTACTTCAGGCGACGTTTTAAAACATTTTTTAAAAAGATTTTATTTATTTATTTGACAAAGAGAGAGAGAGAACGTGAGCACAAGCAGGGGGAGAGGCAGAGGGGGGGGGGGAAGCAGGCTCCCTACTGAGCAGGGAGTTCGACATTGGGCTCGATCCCAGGACCCTGAGATCACGACCTGAGCTAAAGGCAGATGCTTAACCAGCTGAGCCACCTGGGAGCCCCTACAAACATTCAAAAACACAGCACACATGCCCAGCACATGGGATGTTCCATTAAGAGCAGGTGTCCTCACTATTACAATCATCATTATGGTCAGCCTGGCTGGAAGACATCTTTGCCTGCCCTTGGAGAACTGCTGCTTTCCCCTAATCCCCACCCCCGAGTTCAAGGAAGGGGTCCCCGATGGTTACTGCTATGTGACCCTCCACCCCAACATGAACATTAGGGTCTCGACGTAGCAAAACCACTTACTGACTTCATGTTCCTCTGGGGTGACAGGGTTCAGCTGGGCAGCTCACCTGCCGGTCTCACTTGCAGTATCTCAGACAACCGCTGCCAGTGGGATCTGGGGCTGGAGTCTATCTGCAGACTCTGCGGGGCTGGGAGGACAGCTGGGTCCCTCTCCACCTGTCTCCAAGGCCAGCATGGGAACCCGGGGAGGAAGAGATCCAGCAGCTAGCCATGGTATGATTGCAGCTGCACACAGGTCTCTGCTCCGCTGAGCAAAGAAGGCCACCCGGGTACATAGGAATGATCATAGTACACAGTCTTCCCCTTCCTGTCATTAAATACTGTCCCCAGCTGGGGAGCACCCTGCGGGAGGGTGGGGGGAGAATACTTTTGTGCACGCCCTACCTTGGTCGTATCTCATTGTAACATTCTAGGTGCACTTGCCTTCAGTGGAGGCCCTGAGACTTTTTTTTTTTCCCAAGGGAAATTTTTTTTTACCCTTCTTTGCTAAATTCCCATTGTTCTGCGGTCAGACTCGAGTCTGCCTTAAGTAAGGGATTCGGAGCCCACGAACATGCCGGGTCTCAGACAGGTGGCTGACGTAGAAGTGGAGCGAGGGGTGGGGGGCACCGAAGGGCGAGGCCAAGACTGTTAGTGGTCTCTGCCTTTTCCCCACCTCTCCCTTCACCACACACACACACACACACACACACTCACACGCATCCCCATCCTCTTCCCAGCCCTTTTTACCCCTGCCCTTAGTAAACAAAACCCTTTCATTCTGGGGCCTGGAAGATTCCATAATGAGCTGAGCCTCTTAACAGTCTATTTTAATAAAAATCAGCTCCCTGGCTGTATGGAGACCATAAAACATGCAGGTTCCAGCAATAATATGTTTAGTACCCCTGCTTGATAAAGTGGAAATGTTTGCATGTTTCAAATTATGAGCAATTTAAAGTAGGAAGCTAGCAAGCCAGTTCTTGGGTTATGAAGCTTGACATTGTTAAGCCTTAAGAGAACACATACTTCAAAGTCTCCTGGTCTGAAATATGTCCTGTGCGCAGCTAGGCAAGGAGCAGCTGGGATAAGCCCGAGCAGCCAGGAGGGGAAACCACTGCATGATTTGGCCGCCGGAGCATCGGTCCTTCAGCTCACATGCAGCCTTTTTGTTCGGGGAGATGTGTCCCCAAAGAAAGCCCCGCCTGCTCAACACCCACTTCCTGGAGACCTGTGCACTCTGTTAGCTGCCCCCGTCCCCAGCCCGTGAACTCAGCTGGTGTTGGAGGCAATGATTTAGCATTGCCAAAGCGTTCTAACCCATGTTAAATGCTGCGGGAGAGATCAGCACCAAAGCCAGCCCCCGGATCCTATCAGTGGTTTTAAAGTGACTTTCTCTGAATCCTTTCGCTTTGGTTTTTTTTTTTTTTTTTAAAGATTTTATTTATTCATTTGACAGAGAGAGAGAGATCACAAGTAGGCAGAGAGGCAGGCAGAGAGAGAGGAAGGGAAGCAGGCTCCCTGCGGAGCAGAGAGCCCGATGTGGGGCTCGATCCCAGGACCCTGAGATCATGACCTGAGCCGAAGGCAGCGGCTTAATCCACTGAGCCACCCAGGCGCCCCCTTTCGCTTTGGATTATTTCATGTTAGGCTCTGTGCAATGTTTCATTCGCACAAGTGGTTTTTGCAAATTTCACTCTGCCCCGGCAGCACTGGCCAAGCGCCGGTCCCCTTCAGAGCCTCTGTTCAATGCTCGCTGTTCTCGCTGCCTAGAACTCACTTGTCCCGATTTTTCAGTCTGGTTTTCTCTGTCTTGGCCCTCAGTTTGCAGCTGGAGTGTTACCTTCTTAGGAAGGCTCTTCTTGATCATCCCGGAGCTCCATATTGCTTCTATCATGTCTCCTGGGTTTTCTTGTTCGGGGTGCTTACCACAATCTTGTAAGGATCTCATTTATTTCTTTGCTTCCTTGTTTACTGTCCATCTTTCCCAATAGCGTGGCAGTTTCCATGAGAGCAGAGGCTTTGTCTCCCTTGTTCACCACTGGGTGGCATATGGTAAGTGCTCAACAAATGCTTCCTGGAAGGATACGTAGGGGAGTGGGTGGATGAGTGGGTGGACGGATGGATGGATGGATGGATGGATGGATGGATGGATGGATGGATAGATGGACGGGCAGGTGGGTGGGTGGATAGACAGATGGCTGGATGAGTAGATGAGTGGATGAGTGGACGGATGGGTGGACGGATGAATGGACGGGTAGATGACCTGTAAGAATTTTTTGAACACCAAGACTTTAGGGTTCTGAGTCTTTAGAGGATAACATAAGGTGGACAGAGTTTGGAAACTTCAGTGTGGTGTCTTGACACCATTGGTGACTCCTCTGACAGCAGGAAGGCACATGAGCTCCCAGGGTCACTTTTGGGAAAGAGGGGTTGCCAGCAATGAAAACGACTCCACTTACCCCTTTAACATCACACTCCCTTCTTCGGTTTACTTTCCCAAGGCCCGAGATGAAAGATACAATTTCTATACCTTAAAAAAAAAAAATCCCATAATTGCACCCACCCTGGATCCTCCATCCGCAAGCAGCACCCGCAGTCAACAGGAACAAAGACAAGCCTGTTCTTGACTAGACAGCCGAGCCAGGCCCAGCCACCGTGTGGTATGCACCCCTGACCGGTTGGCTGAATTCTTGAGCTGATAAGAGCGCTCCCTCCCTTGCTGAGATGGAGCATGCAAATTGGGGTGAGAAGACCTCCCCATGGTTTGTTCTGCCCCCGCCCCTCCCCGGAAGGCACCCCCATATTCAGAGGGTCTCCTCTTACTTGCATCAAACCCAGGCTGCCCGTCTTTCTCTGGGTATTACTTGACAGCTCTCCTTGACCGACCCAAACTAGCAATGCCTCCATCCAAGGGCTCAGGTGGCGAGGCAGACAGTGCAGAATCTAGAACGCACAGCCTAGAATGGGGGCGTGAACATGGGCATGCCCCTCCTGGGTCCCACTCCTGTTGTTCAATAAACAGGCTCCCCCGGGGTTCCCTGCATCTTGCCGGTCAAAGCCCCCACATTCAGAATGGTGTTGCCCAGGGCCACCGTGTAGAGCGTTGACATCATACCTGCTCGCTTCCAGGGGGCATTCGGGCACAAAAGTACGATGTGCGTGGCATCACCTTGGAGTCGTGCATCGTGGCAGTCAGTGCTGGGGAGCCCCCCCGGCCAGAGATCTGTTTCAGAGATTGCTGGGGGCCTGCCCAAGGCCACCAGCACGTTCCCCCCCACCACGCAAGATTAGGGAAGTCGTGCATCAGGCTTCATCTGGGTCGTCAGCTGCGGAATATTTCCACTGTCAGTTCAACAAAAAGTGTGATGATCCCAGTAAAGCTTAACAAAGAAAACGCTATCAGGCAATTAGTAAGCCCAAGTCAGCAGGACTGATGTGAAATTTATCATGCCAGGGAGAGCGCGTTCATTTGCGTGTGACAAACGTCGGCGTGTGGGTGCTCAGCCCGGGGAGCTCAGAAGACAGCAGCTTTGCTCTTTCTGTCCCAGAGTTAGGGTTCAGATCCTCTTCTCCGCTGGGGTCTCAAAGCAAGGGTGAAGAAACATGCAACTGTATTTTGCACGGAAGAGCGAAGGGGTTGATGTCCTGAGCTGGGGATGTGGAATGCTGCTTTTTAGGGACGAAGAAGTAGGGAAAAGTGAGCTACAAAGAGAAGCAACAGTTTTGTCTCACACCCAGAGAGAAAGCCTGTAGGGTGGCTGCTTTGAAACCTGTCCTTGTAGGAAGACACAATCTGTAGGGCTGTGAACTGGGGAAGGGGGTGGGGCGCCTGCTCAGGCAGGTGCGAGCAGGAGGCAATAAATCAATGTGCGCCCATACCACCCTAGAGCCACAGACCAGCCAAGGCAACATTTCCAGGGGAGGGCACATGGCAGCCTCGCCAGAGCTCTCAGCTTATAGGTTTTCAGGGTGGGCAGCCAGACCTGACTGGAGAGGTCTAAAGGATTGGGGTATTACTAGATTCACTACTTTCCTTCTGATTCCTTCCTTCCTTCCTCTATCTTTCTTTCTAATGAACCTGCCTTTACAAACTCACATGTGTTTGCTTTGGAAGAACAATTTCAGGGGGAAGCCCAAAAACACAGCCTTCTCAATGCCTCCCACCCCCCACTCTCCTTCGCAGCCAGAGTCTCTGAGCCATGCCAGGATGTAAGGTGTGTTTGGATGTGAATAAAACATTTATTGGGGATTTAATGCTTTACTAGAACTTGGGAAGCCAAGGGGACAGCCGCATGGATGGTACCAGGATTCTTGGCTTAGCAAGGCTTACCCTGCCATCTTGCTCCTCGCTTCTCCCTCTGTTCCCCTCCCTCTGGCTCTCAGGCCATCCCCACTGGTGTCCTCTTGACCTTGCTTCTGCCAAACCCCAAGCTTTAGCATCCCCGATAGTCTCCAGGTTCTGAGAGCAGGAGAGTAGGAAAGAGTCAGAGGGAAGATTTGATTTATTGAGTATCAGCTGGTAAGCCAAGCACCACAGGAGAGTCTGAGGGCATAATGGAGAGTACAACACTGTCTCTACCTGCCCCCCATGAAACCTTCTTGCAGCAATCGGGTGGGCAGGGTTCGTGAAGAGAGGTTAAGTCACAACTTTATGGGACCACTTTATGAGCTGGTAGGGTGGGTGTAAAGCAAGGAATACTTCCTGGAGGAGGTGTCTTTTAGGTTGAAATGTGGATGAGTGGAAGTTATTTGGGTATAGAGGAGGAATGGACATGAGACCAAGCTTGACCTTGCTTTAGGAAGCTCCCTGAAAGGTCAGGTGTGGGGAGTGGAATTGCCTGCACTTGGCCTCATAGAACAGACAGCATTTGTCAAACACTGAGGTGTTCGCTGAGAGTTATGGCCCCGGGTAACCTCAAAGACAGAATAATAGGAGTGTACCATCAGGAAAGGAAGATCCTGGCTGCAGGTGACCATCTCTCCGGTGAGGTGAGGCAGGGGTCCAGGGAGGTCAGGTATGGTGGATTAAAAATGGCCACAGAGCCATTTCTCCCATCAAGAGACAGTCTGTTTCCTCTCCTTTGGAATTTAGGTTGTCTCTGTGATTTATTTCGACTAGGGGTTGCAGAAGGAGTGTCCTTCCAGGATTTCCAAGTGCAGAACTTGAGAGGACAGAAAATGATGTGTTCTTCCTCTTAGACCCCAAGGACCACACGATGAGAATCTCCAGCCAAATGTGGAGACCCCAGGGACGTGAAGCAGTGTGTTCTGGTAAACAGCCTGGAAGGGAGGTCCAGCCACAGCCAGCACCAACTGCCCAGCATGTGAGACCGCCATCTTGGTTGCCCCAGAAAAATAGTCTCAGCTCCAGTCAACCACACCAGGAACAGAAGACTAGAAGAAAAGAGCCCAATCAAACCCAGAACCTTGAGAGATAATAAATGACTATTGTCCTAAGGAAAGCTTGGGATGGTTGATAACTGAAACATCAAAGGCCCAATCCTCTGAAACTGAAGTAGAAGTCAGTCACCTGTGTTGACCAGGCTCGCCACACTGGCTTGTTCTGTCAACGACTAAGGAGCTCAAGATTTACTGACAAGCTTCTTTAGCCATTTCTGCCTTCAACACGCCAGTACACTTTGATGGAATATGTTGGCCAAGACACTTACAGGAGACATAGGGAAATACCTCCTGTCCTCAGGGACTCATTGTATATGCAAAAAGGCAAAGGCACCAGGAACGTCTGGGTGGCTCAGTTGGTTGAGCATTCAAGTCTTGATTTCTGCTTGGATTATGGTCTCAGGGTCCTGGGATTGAGCCCCATGTCAGGCTCCACGCTCAGCAGAGTCTGCTTGAGGATTCTTTTCCTCTTCCTCTGCCCCTCCCCACTCCCAAATAAAATTAATAAATTAAAAAAAAAAAAAAAGACAAGTACACCAGCCCAACTTGTTAGAGCCAGAAATTTAGATGTTATTCCAGAAACTTCTCTGTCCCTCCCCATCAAACAGTAACAACTAACATTTGTGCAGAGCCCTTACTCTTCCAGGCATCATGCCGAGAATTTTCCATGAATTAACTCATTACGTTCTCATAACAACCTTAGGAGGAGAGTACTACTTTCCCTCCCCCTTCGCAGGGGTGGAAACTGAGGCACAGAGTAACTCATAACAACCTTAGGAGGAGAGTACTACTTTCCCTCCCCCTTCGCAGGGGTGGAAACTGAGGCACAGAGTTAAGTCACTTGCCCAAGACCCAAAGCTGGTCCATGACAGAGCTCGGGTCTGAATATAAACTGGGTAATCCCAAAGCCTGTATTCTTAACCAGTCCTTTAGGATCAATGCCCACCCCTGAGTTAGAGAGTTTGAGATGCAAATTCTTTACATCTTTACATTACTTTACCAAGTATAAACTTGGTCAAATAATTGACCTGTTTGACTGTTTTTTTCCCCATAAAATGGGGTCATACCTTTTTATCAAGATTGTTGTACATAGACAACATAAGCACCTTTCTAGATATATAACTACAGACCAAAAAATGCTGGCGTCTTTCCCTTTCCTTAGTAGCTCTCCCTCATTGGAGACAACACCTATCACATAGGATTTCTGACCTCACAAGAGTGGGCATGGGGTACCCCGGTGGCTCAGTCAATTAAGCGTCTACCTTTGGCTTCGTCATGATCCTAGGGTCCTGGGATCAAGCCCTGCATCAGGCTCCCCCTGCTCAGTGGGGAGCCTGCTTCTCCTCTCCCTCTGCAGTTCTCTCTGCTTCTCCTCTCTCTGTTTCTCTCTCTGTCAAATAAATATATAAAATCTTAAAAGAAAATAAAATAAAAGTGGGGGTAAGTCATGGAGGTAGCTTGCCTCACATTGAATGGATGGTGTTTTAGACAGTGGCCTCTACTGGAGAAGTTCTGCATTGCAACCAGGCTCTATGGTCATTGTAAACATGTAGCTTTAGGACAGGGGTCTGCAAACTTTTCCTGTAAAGGGTTAAATAGTAAGTATTTTAGGCTTTGTGGGTCCCCAAATCTCTGTCATAGCTACTCAACTCTGTTGTAGCATGAAAGCAGCCAAAGGTTCGTAAATATATGAGCATAGCTGTGTTCTAATAAAACTTTATTTACAAAAACAAGTGGCAGGCCAGATTTAGCCTACAGGCTATTATTTGCTAACCTCTGCCCTAGTATAAGAGCAGAGAGCTTCTGCGGGCATGGCCTCTTCCAAGCACAGGAGAAGATCCTATAGGTTAGGAGTGTGCTTAGAGGGTAAAGTGAGGAAAGGAGTGACAGATTCCAAAAACAGTGAAAAGGTCTGCCCAAGTATTCCTACAACTTTTGGTACCCAGCATGTCATGAGCCCGACTCTACTTCAAGCTTTCAATTCTAGTATTTACAATTTTGTAAGTGGCTTATAGGAATCTAATGCATCATTTGTTTTTTAAAAAGTCAAAAGAAGTCATTCAACAGTCAGCTTTGTGGCATTAGGTCTAATGCACAAAGTTACAACCCTGTATTTCCTTAGGAGTGTAACATTTGTGCTCCTGGAGAACAATACTCTCTGGGAAAGCACCAGGGGAAATAAGCATTCCATGGCAAAAGATGCTGAGGAAAGTCTATATATTCTGTTCTTCCTTTTGGAGATCTCTAATGGATCTAAGTATATTAAAAGGCTGAGAATTCCTATAATAACCCATTAATCTTGGTGAACTCTGAGTTTTTACAAACTTGCTTGACCACAAAAACTTAATAGCTCATAAGTTAAAAACATAGGGTCTGGATCCAATAAAATGAGAATAATAATCCCTATCTCACGGGGCTGGTATGGAGAACACACATGAGGAGTGAATGGCTAGATACAACCTGTGATATAAGACATCCGGGCTGAATTCTGGCTGTTCGTTCTTTCAATATGCTTGGGAAATGCTGGTAAAGAGAATCTAGAAAGGTATTAACGAATTTGGTTCTTGCATTAATCTTGAAAGGGGTTAGTTAACGGTAGTCATTTTATGGTTTAACAGATGCTATAATCGATCTTCTAGAAATATTTAGAAATTTCAGCTTAAGGCCTATGCTCACTAAGACCCCTTCTGCGGTCATTTTTTTTTTTTTTTAATTATTCTTGAAAGGAAAGACCGGTGGGTGTTGCCAGATTAGAACTAGAGGCTCATGGAGACCGGTTCCTTAGGAGACATCGGACCTTTGGGAATTCTTACCCCCGTGTGGGAGGGTGGTGATCTGGAGAACCCTGGAAACGGGCTGAATGCAAGTAGTCAGCTGGGGGGGGGGGGCATGTGGATGCTGGTGGTCTCACTCCCCTCCACAGCAGGACCCTCTCACCACCCCCCCCCAAACAAAGGCCAGAGGCCCTAGATATTGACACATGCCTTTAAGCCCTTGGACACTTCAAAGAAAGAAGATTAGGAGCGAATCTCAGAACCCGTTCCCCAGAGAGAACCGTTTGTCCAAAAGTTGATATTATTGATGCTGGTAGAAGCTGAGAGGAGCGTGTAATTTATTTAATAAAAGTCGGTCTGTGTTTGCCAGGGCTCCTGAGTTTTCTTGCTTCCTTGCGAACATTCTCAGGGGCTAGGAGGGCCCCCTGTGATCAACACAAATGTTTGATCAGCTATGCGTCTTCTCCAGGGCAGCTCAGATGATCCGAGAGGCTTTGGCTCCCTGGTTGTCTCCAGAGTTTTCTCCTTCAATTCTTTGTTTCTTCAGAATTCATTATAAACGAAATAATTACATCTCTTTTTCTTCTCTGATTGAGCACATTTCTTACAAATGGTGATTTACCATTTGGATGCGGGAGGAGGCTGAGCGGATGCCCTGCGCACGAGCAGCCTTGTCTCTCCATCCCATAGCTCCACTTCCTCCCAATGCCAAGTGGGCCACTTGCCATCATCCCTTGTCCAGCTCGTGCCTGGTGTGGGGCAGGGACAGAGCCCCACAAACCCATAAGGAAGGAGCGCCAGGGTCAGCCCAAAGTTGAACTTCACAGAACAATGGAATTCTTGTAGAGAATTCGAGATGTTATTATGAAAAATTAATGGGGGTATATTGTTCCTGAGTCTGGGCCCTTTTATCTGTATATGATTACTATAACTCCTTGCTTAGAAGCAAACATCTGATTAGACCTTTGCTTCCCATCTATAGTGAAAATAGAAATGAGGATTGGATAGGCAGCAAATTACCAACTATAATAGGAAGAATTGAAAATCAGAGACAGACACGAGAGAATTCATTCGTTCACTCATTCATTTTACTAATCTTTACTGTATTTCTTCTCGTGCCAGGAACTACTTTGCCTGGTATAATGACAGCGGCGAAAGCAATAGTTTATATTCATTGATCACATATTGTGCAATAAGTATTACTTCATTTAGTCCCATATGCTAAAAACTAGACCTATTTATCTTAGTTATACATAAATACAGAGGAGGAAACAGAGCGTTGGTGAAGCTCAATGATGGGCCAAGGTCAACAAAACTCATAAAGAGCAGACCTTGGATTTCAACCCTAGCAGTCTGATACCAAGACTTCCATGTTTGGTTCCACCAGTAAGCTGCCACTTAGGGCAAGTGAAGTCTTTGCTCTCGTGGAGTTTGCATTCTAGCAGGAGACAGTCCATTGCAAATAAAGACAAAGGTAGCATATATATAATAAGAAAGATAATTTCAATTGGCCGCAAGAGCACCGGAGAATATGAGAGGCAGGGACAAGGGGAAGTTTTTGGGAAGATCCACCTTCCCCATCTTGGCACTTGTAACAGCAAGAGTCTTGGTGGGTCTGTTTGTCTCATCTGAAGGCAAGAGGATGGATGAGAGGGTCCTTCTGTGGCTCCTTTCTTCCTACGATCATACAGGTGGCACTCGCCACTACTTACAACAGTGTGCTTCCTCTGTGATCTAATGCATGGGGTTTCCCAACATGGAGGGCACTAGACCACTGGACATGAGCTGAATTCGATGACACCTAAGCAAAAAGTCACCTTTGTTCTTAAGCCCATAATCCTATGGAGAACACCCAGCTATGGCTGAAAACACCTAACAATGTTCAAAGATCAGAACACACTGAAATTAGTGATTCTCAACTGGGGGTGACAATTTTTTCCCCCATGGGACATCTGGTGATGTCTGGAGACCTATTTAGTTGTCACAAGTGGGAGGCGGATGCTAATGGCATCTAGTGGGTAGAAGCCAGAGTTACTGCTAAAAATCCTACAATGTACGGAAAAGCCCCCTACAGCAAAAATGATCCAGTCCAAAATGTCAGTAGTGCTAAGGTTCAGAAACCTTACACTACAGTGATATACACGTGCACTGAAGAGCGAGCATGAGCACGAGAACAAGAGAATACCACTCTCATTTCCTGAAGACTCTGCACCCAAAATTCTTCCAAGGTTCTAGAAGCTTTCAAATGACACTGTTGTGCATTGAACTGTGTTTGTGTGTTGAAGCCCTGACTCCTAAAGGGGTGATATTTGGAAATGGGCCCTTTGAGAGGTGGTTGGGTTGAGGTGAGGTCATAATGGTGGGGCCCTCATGATGGGATTAGTGACCAATAAGATCAGACACCAGAGAGCTTGCTTCCTTTCTCTCAGTCATGTGGGGATACAGTGAGAAGGTGGCCACCTCCAAGTCAGGAAGCAAGCCCTCACTGGGGAACAGAGTTGGCTGGCACCTTGATCTGGTACTTCCTAGCTTCCAGAGCCATGAGAAATCAATTCCTGCTGTGTAAGTCGCCAAGTGTATATTATCATGTTAGGGCAGCCCAAGCAGACTAATAAGTTCTACTAAAACTTTCCATCAAAAATTCAAAACTTTCTGTCAAAAAATTCCAAATACCATCCAGATTCAATGGTCAAATTAAAAACAAAAACAAAAACCAACTCAATCTTCAGAATCAAGAAGGGGCCCACTTTCAAAATTGCCTACCACTTCTGTTAGAGCCAGAGAGGACTTGCTTAGAGACATGTGGTAAAAGAGACAATGCCTAAATCCCTACTTGTGTAAAATTGATAATACAAAACACATCTCCATTAGGGTCTTCTTTAATTGAAACGATGCTTTCTTTCATCCCTGCCAGGAAGAAGAAAAGTCATGTTTCCATCTTGGACTGCTGTTACATCTGTTAGACCTGCTCGTAAGCTAAGCCAAGTTTCGTTAAAAATTATTGGTCTCATAACTTTTTTTTTTTTTTTTTTTTGCTTTAAAGAGCCCCATATGGAACCAATCTCATGATAGGATTATAGCTGCAGAAAGCCATTGGGCATTTTGACCCACTCTTGGATTCTTAGGAGATTTTAAGTACAGATCTATTTTTTTCCCCACCCTGGAGAATTAAGTGAATATTTCAGCTAAACAAATAAATAAATATGTCCAAACTTCAAAAGTTAGGGTGAAGAAATGGTGAAGCAGATCTAGTCAACACAAAGAAATTTTTCTCTTGTCTTTACAGAGCCTATTTCCTTGATTGGCCCAATGCTCTGCCTCCGTGAGAACTTTACCTTCTCCTTGGGTGCCAATCACCGCCCATTCTTGCCTGATTAAGAAATTCTCTGGGATGATCGGAGCATCTGCAAATATATAAAATATGATCTTAGCCCTTGCACAAGTATTTTAACAACCCAACCTTATGATAGGTTGTATTTCATTGGCTTGGAAGAAACACTGCATTATCGGGGAAATCAGCACAGATATTGCCTAATAAATGTTTTGGTGGTTGCATTATATTAACCTCATGAAACATTTATGCAAATCTCACATTAACAAAAGGTAAAAGAACCATTATAGGTTATGAAGCATACAACAGGACGACCTTTGTTTTGTTTTTGTTTTGTGGGTTTTTTTTGTTTTGTTTTGTTTTGTTTTTTCACCTCGGTATTTAATGGGTGTGTTTGTAACTCTTGGGGTTTCTATTTAGAAGCACACAAGGGCATTACAGATTTTCATCTCTTCTGTTTTCAGTTCTGTTATCATTCCTTC
Source organism: Meles meles (assembly GCF_922984935.1). Lineage (NCBI taxonomy): Eukaryota > Metazoa > Chordata > Mammalia > Carnivora > Mustelidae > Meles > Meles meles. The sequence continues at coordinate 32,036,389 of NC_060084.1, read as the reverse complement.
CAGCTGATTTCACATTTTATGATGCTAATGGTGGGGGTATGGTTTTAAGTTTCTCTCCTGTCAGCTGGTCAGTAGGTCCGAGGGATATATTTAATAGAATCTGACAGCTGATGGAACCAGTCTCATTGAAAGAGGATTTGATATGTGGAGTGAATGTGAGGACCCTGAATTCGCCATAATAACGGCCATTATGATTCAACCCCTCACAGCCAATATAACTCTTTCTCTTGTACACACCAGTACACGTGTATAAAAGACATGACTTCTGGATGACTTCTTCCGTATACTGATCTGAGGGCCGTTTAGATAGCATGTCAAAACAGATTAGCCATCTCATCCTGCCACAAAATTAAGGGAAAGAACTTTGTACAACTTTGCCCAACAAATGCACATGTGCTTGTAAACAAAGAAGGTATAGAAGGGGCGAAGATTGTCCCTTGTGGCGCGGGGGGTGGGGAGTGGTTGTGAGAACCAAGGCACTGAGAAAAGCTGCAGACTCACTCAGTTCAGCTGTTCCAGTGGGGACCCCGGGGGGCACTACCTGAGATAAAGCAATAGGTAAGAATCCATGGCCTGGGAGGGGAGGCTGGCCCCAAGCTTGGCCTCATACGCATGCGCCTGGGACATTACAGTGGATTCTGGCCCTCCTCAGCCAAACTGAACCAAAACCTCTATAGAAATCCATTTATAAGTGTGCGTCTTGACAACCTGAGACAGTCACATTCTTTGCAAGGCCTCTTGTCTACTAGCAGCTAACTTTATAAGTAACATTTATTGAATGTTTGCTAGGTGCTAAATTTTATATGAACTCGAACTCTTTTAGCCCTTCCAAGAAACTTAGCATGTAGATATTATTATGAGACTCACATGTAGATACTATTATTAGTTATTTTTATTATGATTTTATCCCATTTTACATATGCAGAAACTGAGGCACAGCCAAGTTAGGTAACTGGTTCCAGGTCACAGCTAGCAATCGGCAGAGCGGAGGGTGAGCTTCAGGCTGTCAGAGCCCATTGCCATAATGGTGAGGCTCTTCTACTTCTATTTAGTTCTATGCCAGTGAGAAGTGTGTGTGTGTTTGTGCATGCACACACATGAATAGAAATTTTGGAGTAATAACGTCCCCTTAGAAACAATGTGGTCCCGCCCAAGCTGCAGCCAAGCTCCCATTCAATCAAGGAAGCAACTGACTGTTTCTTTCTCTGTAAGCTGGGCGCCTCCCATCCCACAGGGCCGTGACAGAGACAGAGGAGAACCCAGGAGCACCCCCAACAGCCCCAGTGGGCACTCCCAAGCCCTTCTGCTCATCATTTCCAACCTCAAACCCCACTCCACCTACCTCCTTTTGTCAGCTGCCGTCTCTCCTCCCCCCCCCCCCCCCGGGGTTCGAAACTGCTTCGTGAGGGTATTATTTAAGGGAACGAGACCAGGAACAGTTGATTCTACGTACTTGAGCATCCTTGTGTTTGTTCACTGTCATCCGCCAGCAAACAGGGAAAATGGCCGTGGAGAAGTGTGCGCCCGCGTTGGAAGTACCTGAGCTGAGCGTGCCGGATGTTAGGAGAGCTACTCACAGCTGCCTGTGTTTAAATTACATGGCGCTGGTACTTTTTAGGTCAGAAGCATAAAACCTACTATTGATCTTGAGCAATGCATCCAATTTTGAATGTCTGTTCAAGCCCCAGGCACTTCAATGCCACATAATCAATATCTTTTCATTCTTTCTCCCCCCACCCCTCCTTTTTTTTCTTTTTGGTAACAAATGTATGAGTTTGTTTATCCATCCTGCAGGCTTGCCTTTTATTCTTCAAGTAGAACACACAGCATGCTAGGGACCCACTGCTCAGACCTCTACTTGCAAGACTATAGGATCCAAGACTCAGGTATAGTAGAAATAAACAGCCATTCTGGGGTGCCTGTGTGGCTCAGTCGTTAAGCATCTGCCTTCAGCTCAGATCAGGATCCCAGGGTCCTAGGGATAGAGCTCTGCATTGAGCTCCCTGCTGGGCGGAAGCATGTTTCTCCTTTTCTCACTCCCCCTGCTTGTGTTCCCTCTCTCGCTGTGTCTCTCTCATCAGATAAATAAATAAAATCTTTAAAAAAAAAAAAAGGAGAAGAAAGAAAGAAATAACCACTTCTAGAGCAGACAGCTTTCCAGAATCTAGGAATAGGATGCCTCTTGGAAGCAACCAAATGACATGGCCTGGGGAGTGGTGTGCAGAGAGATAGAGACAGAGAAATCAATATGGAAAATATGAGGCCATGTTTACCCTGCTATAGACCCTAAGATCATATAATATGTGGAATCTTGACATTTAGAGTGAGAAAGGGCCTTGCAAATTATTTGAAGGATGTTATCTTTTGGCTTGCAGAGGAAAACACTGTGGTCACAACTCAGGGTTCTAGATGTACAGGGTTATTGAAGCAGCCCTGAGAAGACGAGCTGGATCAACAGAAAATGGGGTAAGGCCAGTCTCTGTTAGGGAAAGAGAAAAGGCTTAAGGTTGACCAGATGACCACGATGGTCTATAGGAACCCTGAGAACATTCTTTGTGCCTAAAGTCCCAATGCTGAGAAGGTTGGGGTGGGATTCAGGAGTGACTTCTTCTATAGGCTGCAGGATAGAGATAGCCCTGGAGGATGAGGAGAATGGAACCGTGAGCCAGGTGAAGGGTAAGGAATGGGAGGAAGAGGTAAGAGGACAAAGAGACACATGATGCAAAGGCACAGAAGCAAGAGGAAACAACGTCTGCTGAGAGAATTGCAGGGGTTCACGTTAGCAGCAGGTGGCTGCATGAAAGGGCAACAAGAGAGACTGCATCACACATGCCCATGAAATTCTGAACTCCCTGCTTTGACAGGTTCTGAATCAGGAGAGTAACATGATCAGTGTTGTAGAGCAGCCAGTCTAAGCTGATGAAAGGGCAGAGGGTGAACTGGAGGGGCAAGGCTGGGTGGGGTCTGGAACCAAAGATGAGGCTATTCCAGCTGGGCAAGTCCAGCAATGACAATGGCCAGAGCAGAAAGGAGCAAAGTAGGGTACTTGCAAGGGAGGCTCTGCAGAGTTTGGTGAGAGTCTGTGGGTGGGAGAAATGGTGGGAGGATTATAGTGGGAGGAAGTGACACTTAATCCTGGTATTATGTGTCACTAATGAGGACTTACTGTGTGACTTTTGGCAAGTCATTTAACCTCTCTGAGCCTTGGTGTCCTCACCTATAATATGAAGATAATATTGTCTACCCCATGAGGCTTTGATGACAGTGAAGTGAAATAATGCATGAAAAGTACATTACACAGTGCCCTGTACATGGTAAACCTTCAATAAGTTTAGCTGAATTTTATTCTATTACTGTGGGAGATGTCCAGTGCAATATGCCTTGTTTTAAGGTAGTATCATTCCTAACATAGTCTTAAAACAGATTTCTTGGGTCATAAGCTCTTCCCAAGTAACTCCATAGACTGGAGTTACTTCCTTAGTGCAGGAGACAAGTCTTAAGCCCACATCTAGCTTTCTCCTTCTTCCCAGGTTCCCAGGGGAATAACCAACCATGTATAAAAACAGGAAAACACTTATATAAGCCACTGGGTATTCCAGAAGATGGATGATTACAGGCCAGAAGATGTGCAGAATTCTGTTAGACACATAGCCAATGGACCAGAGTGAAAGACAAGCCTCTTGGACCTATGATATCCCGAATAGGAAGGAATAGTCTACTTGATAAGAATTTCAAAAAGGTCTTTGCAAAACCTCACCAATAGCCCTATGGAGGCAGAGTGGGAGGAGGACTGGAGAAGAGAGTGGACCAGCACATCTGGAGCTGGTCAGTGCTGTGAGAAGTACCCACAGTGCCAAGGGCACAGCGAGAGTGATGCCCACAGCAGAGGTGTCTGCCCGAAACAGACCACCATGCCAGAACTGGATCATGGCATGGTCCCCAACCAACTCCGGCTGCTGAGCTTCATTAGACATTCATTCTGCCTCTTGTCAGCATCTAGCTCTTCTTATCCTAGTCCTGACTTTGATTTTAAACTTGGAATCAATCCTTCTTTCTGAGCCCACCTGGTCTGAGTGGATTTCCAGGATGGAGTTCATGACCGAGTTCTGGTCAATATAGCACAGAGTGGACCACGGCAATTGGTTCAGGAACGGTAGCACCACCTGGGGTAGTCCAACCAGAATGGCTCTAGAAGTTTGGTGGGAGTCCCCAGTGAAATACCACTTCACACCACTGGGACGGCTGTGACCAAAAAGATAGACACTAACCACAACTGGCAAGGATGTGGAGAAATTGGAATGCTCCCACACTGCTGGTGGCGTTGTAAAATGGAGCAGCTGCTTTGGAAAACAGTCTGGCCATTCCTCTGGAGCTTAAATATAGAGTCACCATACAACCCAGCAATTTCACTCCTAAATATACACCTAAGCGAAATGAAACCAAATGTCTGCACAATATCCACAGATGTTTAGAGTGGCATTATAATGGCCAAAAGGTGGAAACGAACCAATGTCCACCAACCGATGAATGGATAAACAAAACGTGGTACGTCCATACAACGAAATGTTACTCAGTCGTAAAAAGGAATACGGTTCCGACACTTGCTACATGGATGTGTATGAACATCCATACATGGATGAAAGCACGTGCTAAATGAAAGAGGTCACTTAGAGTGGACTACACATGATATAATTTCATGCATAGAAAATGACCAGCATGGACAAATCTCTGTTGATAGAAAGTAGATAAATGGTTGCCTAGATTGGGGGTCTGGGGGGAATGAGGAATGACTGCTAATGGATATGGGGTTTCTTTCTGAGATGATGAAAATGTTCCAAAATTGACTGTTGATGGTCACACAATTCGGTAAATACACTGGTACTGTTGAAGTGTATGTTTCAAATGGGCAAATTGGACAGTGTGTAAATTACATCTCAATAAAGCTGTTACCAAAAACAGTTTAGAGGGACCCAAGACGAAGACCCAATGTGTAGCAGGAATTGACTTGCAAACATGTACATTGTTCACTCTCCAAGGGGCCAGCACTGTGGTAGCCACTTGACGACTCAGAAGTTCCAAGGGCTACTCTGGGAACTAGAGAATGAAGGTGACTTAGCTGAAGGCAAATCTAAGGCATAGAAAGACAACTGGATTCTCAAGAATGTGGTTTATGCTCTCAATCCAGCTTTGCTTGAAACCAGAATGGCCCTTTGATTTCTGTTCCTCACTTAACCCAGTCTCAGCTGGATTTTGTGTCACTTGCAATAGAAAGACCCCGATGCAAATATCAAACACACAATAAAGGGACTCTTGAGCAAAGAGCACGAGCTTCTGAGCTTCCCGCCCCAGCTCCCTCCAGCTCTGACTCCCTTACTTTAATCCATATCTAGTTCCCTCTCCCTTCAGGTTCGGGACCTTTGAATCAGCAAAATAAAACTCCATTGTGTTTAATCTACCCCATTTTTCTATCATCCTGGCCTGAAAGACTCAGACAGGGACCCAAACAATCTCCAGCAGCAGAACTCTTTGTGACATAGAGAAGCAAACAAAGAAAAAAAAAATCACAGAACATGGGAAAAAACAACCCTTCAACAAAAAGAGGACTATAGGTGCCTTCCAAGAGAGTTGAGTTATTACAAGAAGCGAGAAAAAATTTCTAAGATTTTTAATTCAGTTTGTCAGAAGGAATCAAAAAACAAACTGGTTTCCATTTCTAGGTAGCACTTCGGGTTTATCTGTTTAATTCCCAAAGCCTCATTATGACCAAATATTAAAAGAGAGGAAGGAGGGAAGGAAGGAGGGAGGGAAGAAAGGGGGAGGGAGGGAGGGAGGAAGGGAGAAAGGAGGGAAGATCAGTGTTCAAGGATAGGTCATGATGGAATTAGAATCTTGGATGATTTTTTTTTAAGATATGATGGAGGGGCACCTGGATGGCTCAGTTGGTGAAGCATCTGCTTTCAGCTTAGGTCATGATCCCAGGGTCCTGGGATCGAGTCCCACATTGACCTCTCTGCTCAGTGGAAAGTCTTCTTCCCCCTCTCCCTCTCCTTCTGCCCCTGCTCATGCTTACTTTAAAAAGTAATTACTTTATTTTACTTTAAAAGCCTGGGTGTTTGTTAAGTGTCTGCCTTCAGCTCAGGTCATGACCAGGGTCCTGGGATCGAGCCCCTCACTGGGGTCCCTGCTCGGCAGGAAGCCTGTTTCTCCCTCTCCCACTTCCCCTGCTTGTGTTCCCTTTCTTGCTGGTTTCTCTCTGTCAAATAAATAAAATCTTAAAAAAAACAATCAATCAATAAAATAAAAAATCACTTAAAAAAGAAAAGATGATGGAGAAGGGGGTGATGGAAGTAAAGAATTAGGAAGTTTGCAGTCCAGTGGGTGGGGAGTGTCCAGTCAGAAGAGGAGGGGATTCTGCAAGAGTCTCAAGAGCCCCTGACACTTGGAGTCACGGAGTTTAAGGTGGCCCACAGAGCAGTTGGTATGCGACACGCTGAAGGACTTGGGAAAAGAGGAAATAGCCGGCGGTACCATTGGCACCTGGCCTTCACAGGGCATGAATGGCGTGCGAAGCAAGGAACAGGTGTTGGTGAGGGGACTCACCATGAGACAGTGAGGGAAGGGACCCAGTGCCCTAATTTAGGGCTGTTAATATAGTCACAGCCAAATAGTGTGAGGGCCAGCAATAAACGTCCCTGTCTCATGATAGCACGTGGAGCTATTACATGAAAGATGCAGGCGAGTGTAACCAGGGGAGAGGACGAAGAGGTGGAGAGAGCACATCTCAGTCCCTCAGGGGGCTTCAGAGGATGCAGTCCCATATCTGCACCAGCAAGCTGGCGAGGCGACCTCTGGGCTGCTCGTTGACCTTCCCCAGGAGTTCACCTCCGGCTCCTCGCAGGCAACTGAACTCCCAAACTAAGAAATAAAACTGTAGGAAGGACAAAGACGTTCTTTTCCTCCTCTGTGAGCAACATATTCAAATAAGGATTCTACCGGAATCTCAATTTCCAATTGTGGGTCAACAGTTTTCGCTCTGCAAGGATATACAATACAATTTAACAAAGTTCCTATGATTTACAAAACGGGGCTTATTCTGAGAAATCCAAGGAAATATACCAAGAAGTAAGAAAAAAAAATCTCTAATTTGAGTATTTCCCCATAAGCTTAGATTCTGCTTCTTTTAATGGAAAACCCTGAAATTCAGAAAGAATAGCTCCCCAGTGAAAAAGAACCCTGGAAATTTGCTAATGCCATTAAGGCAATAAAGAGCAGATTTAATAGAGCAGAAAACTGTATCGGTGAGTTAAGAAATGAGTTCAAGGAGCTCTCCTAGAAATCAGTAAAAGAGAAAACAAATGGAGATAATGAGAAAAGAGGGAATGAGGAGAAGAAAGGGGTTGGGGGGGAGAAACTAGACGCTGGGGATCAAATATCCATGTAGGAGAGATTTGAAATGGTGACAACAAATGAGGGTGAAAAAAATTCAGTAAAGATTAGATGGAGAATTCCTCTGAGCTGAAGAAAGACTTACACCTTGAGGATCTAAAGACAAAGTACATCCTGCGGGCCTTCCAAACAGTTTTGTAAATAAAGTTTTATTTGAACACAACTGTACTTGTTCATTAGTATATTCTCCATGGCTGCATTTGGGTTACAACAACAGAACGGCATAGATGAGGCCAACCTAGACCCACAAAGCCACATGGCCCTCTAAGAAAAGGTTTGCTGACCCTGTAAGAATTCTTTGAGACATATGTGGGTAAAATATTTGAATTTTAAGTATACATTTTTTTTTTACTCCTATAGAGATTTAGTCCTCTGGGAAAGAAAACCCCAAATTCTCTCTCAAAAGAAAGGAAGGAAGGAAGAAAGAAAGAAAAGAAAAGGGAAGGAAGAAATTGCATTAGGCCAAGCTTCTTAGCAAATTCTAGGATAAAATGTTTCAAAATGGAAAGACTTCTGGAGGAATGAGACTGGAACTGAGGATTGTATATGCAGCCAAGCTGTCATTCTTGTATTTGGAAATTTTACATGGAAGGACTCAGAATACATGCCATGGCTATTACTTTCTTGAAAAAAAAGATCAAAGAAATATCCCAGGTGGCTGAAAAATGAAGCAAAATAAGTAATTCAGATCGAAGGAAATGCAGTATAAAAGAAAGATTGCCAAGCAGAGAACCAAAAAACTTACAGCTAATTTCTTAATAATTGCAGTTAACATGATTATAAAACAATATAAGTGTCAAAAAATAATTCTGGAAAGAGATGACATACAATGTAAAAATATATTAATTATAATATTCTTATTCTAAAAGCCAGATGGGGCTGGAAAAGGAATTGATGGTAATACTGGTAATTATAGCTTCCATTTTTAGAAGTTACTGTGTATGAAGCACAAAAAAAATAAATGCTGATATAAATATTGTTTTTCATAAATCTTTGGACACATCTCTAATACTAATTCCTTAATAAATTCTTAGAAGGTAAAATGCTGGGTCTGAGTATTTTTAAATCTTTCAACACAACGGAAGTTTGAATCTCACCAGAAATATAGAAGTATTCCTTTCTCTCCGCCCTTGCCGATACTGGTGATTATCATTCCGCAAGCAATAATAGTGAAAATAATGTATCAGAAGTACAGAAGTTTGAAAAATTTTGTACAAATTAGAGCAAATTGAAGGTTATTTGCTCTAATTCTATAATTTTCACTGATGCAATTCTCTACCCTTTATTTAGATGCTTTTCATTTTTTCCTGAAAAATATGCAGTAGGTGGCCTTTTTTCTTTATGGCATTTAAATGACAGGTTGAGGGAGATGAAAAATTCCTTATTTGGAGATAATATTTATGACCAACAACTGGGGACCGGCATGTTCCTGCGATGGAATTCTCTACATCTTCTAAAAGTCATATTCATAAAGGATATTGGAAGAATAAGAGACTTCTCACAATATAATATCAAGTGAAAAAAGAGTTTACATGATGTGATCCCAATTCTGAGATTAAAAAAATATGTATTCTGGGGGCACCTGGCTGGCTCGGTGGGAAGAGCGTGCAGCTCTTTATCTTGGAGTCATGAGTTCGAGTCCCAGTTGGGTGTAGAGATTACTTACATAAACTTAAGAAAAATATATATATTATGTATGAGCAGTAAGAAGGATGTATATCAGGATTCTCTCTAAGAGATGGGAATCCAGAAGATGAACTTTCTTCCTTATGCTTTTCTTTGTTTTCTAAGACAACTTAGAACTATTTTGATACACAGGGAAAAAATATACCTCTTTTTTTTTAAGATTTTATTTATTTATTTGACAGATGAGATCACAAGTAGGCAGAGAGGCAGGTAGAGAGGGGGCGGGAAGCAGTCTCCCTGCTGAGCAGAGAACCCGATGTGGGGCTTGATCCCAGGACCCTGGGACCATGACCAGAGCTGAAAGCAGAGGCTTTAAACACTGAGCCACCCAGGTGCCCCGGAAAAAAGATACCTCTTAAGGCAAGCTGGATGCTTAAGGTAATTTTTATGTTTCCTTAGTAACTAGGACAGTGTCTGGTTCACGGTGCATATTTTGTCAATGTTTATTGAATGAGTGAGTGAATAAAAGATGGTGTGTTTTACACAAGAAATAACAGGTGCTGGCGAGGACGTGGAGAAAAAGGAACATTCATGCATTATTGGTGGGAATGCAAGTTGGTGCAACCACACTGGGAAACAGTATGGAGGTTCCTCAAGAAATTAAAAATAGAACTAGCCTATGATCCAGCAATCACACTACTGGGTATTTAAGCAAAGAAAATGAAGGCACTAATTCAAAAAGATATATGCATGCCTCTGTTTACTGCATTATTTACAAGAGCTAAGATACAGAAGCAACCCAAATGTCCACCGATTGATGAATAGATAAAGACGACGTGGTATATATCTACAATGGAATATTACTCAGCCATCAAAAAGAAGGCAGTTTTGCCATATACAACAGCATAAATGGGTGTAGAGAGCATAATGCTAACTGAAAAAAGTCAGTCGGAGAAATATAAATGCCATGTGATTTCACTCATATGTGGAATTTAAGAAACACTACAAATGAACAAAGTAAAACAAACAAACAAAAAACCAGACTCTTTGCTATAGAGAACGACCTCCGGGTTACCAGAGGGAGGTGGGTGGGGGATGAGTGGAATAGGTGATAGGGATAAGGAGCACACTTATCAACAAGCATTGAGTAGCATGTGCAATTGTTGAATCACTGTATTATATACGTGAGACTAATACGACACTGTAGGTTAATTATGCTGAAGTTGAAAAGCAAATAAATAAATATATTTTTAAATGATATGCATTTTACCTAAGCAAAATGGACTTTTGGGGGGCATCTTTTGTTGGCCTGGTATCTGCAGGTCTGGGACCCCGGCCCATAGCTGCTTGCTTCCTGATTCCAGCTGCTTACCTTACCTTAACCCCTACCCATCTTACCCTGCTGCTCCAAGTTCCGGAGAGGCTGCCCAGACTCCCTCTGGTCTGCCCCACCGGGGGGGGGGTCCCCAGCTCCCCTGCTGCATCGGTTAGTCCAGACTCCAGATCTCCCTCCCTGGAACCCACCCTCTTAGCTTTGGCTTTGCCAGTTCGTCCTTTTGGAGTAGAAACCCCCCCCCACCCTGGGGGAAACATTTTGCCCAAGCTCTCGACACCCTGGGAAATCAGTCCAGGCAGTCAACAAGGTTAATACCATCCTGTTAAGACCAGTGTTATTCCCAGGGGACTGGCTCCCTTGAAGGGAACTGAAATTTGCAAAAATCACAAACTGAGTCCTTACGAGCAAGACTGATATCCACTCCCTACATATCGGGTGAGGTCATGGCTGGTTTGAATCTGATTTTTAAGGACTTCAATATTTTTAAATTTACCCCCGATTCCATGGGAGCCTGAGTGAGGAAGAAACAGCTGGACACTTTTCTCTGGTTGAAGGAGACTTAGCAGGTTGGTATAACACATTTGCCCTATCAAAAATAACCTAGATTACATAACCGTAACCTCTCCCCAGAACAAATATGCATTTGAGAGGCAGTGAAACATACATAATTATAGATGTAAAACACTAAAAATAGGCTCTGTGCCCCACACAGGCAGCGGAGAGCATGGCACTCGGGCACAATGCTGCCACGTACGGCAATATTAATGGGAATTGTGGCACCAGCCCAGGCGGCTAGATGAGGCGACGCAGTTGACGCAGTTATCGCAGACACGAAGAGAGAGAGATTTTAAATGCTCGTGTGCAGAGAAGGTTGCTGCTCGCCTGAGCCTGTCGAAGCTTTTCCACCTGAGCGTGGTCTTTCCCCGGGGGAGGGGAAAGAAGAAGTCATCAACCAGTAACGATTATTCCATTGTGTTCCTTTATTTTATTCTCAGAACCAATCAGTGTGGATAATAATGATATTAGCAGCTCGGGTTCGAAAGCACAGGCTGTATTTTCCAAGGGCTCTCATCTCTACTGTTAACTCAATTCAGCCAGTTTTGGGGATCATTTTGGGTGGCCTTTGCTACATGAAAAACCCCACCCCTCCCAAAACTCGATGACTTAAAGCTGCAAAGACTTACTGTTTCTCACATATCTTGACGTTGGCCTGGCGGGTCTTCTTACTTGTTTCAGCTGGAAGGTCGGCGGGACTGGAAGCCTCTAGTGTAGGCTTGTTCACAGGACGAGGAGCTGTGTAGGAACATTTCGTGGCACTCTGGTGGCCTTCTGTGGGGCCTCCCATCCTGCTGGAGGCTAGACCAGCTTTCTGACCTGGTGGTCTCAGGGCAGAGTCCCATGAGGGCCAAGGCAGAAGCTGCAGTGCCCCTTAAGGCCTAGCTTCCAAAGTCTGTGATGTTACTTCTGATATGTTCTACTGGTCAAGGCCAGTGGCAAGGCCAGTCCACGTTCAGAGATGGGGAGATAGATTCTGCCTCCGTAGAAGGAGCAGCAATGTGTTAGGGTCACACCTACCTCGAGGACTAAGAAAAATCTCAAATAAACAACCTAACCTTATAAGGACCGAGAAAAAGAACAACAGGCAAAATCCAAAGCCAGCAGAAGGAAGGAATTAATCAAGACTAGAGCAGAAATAAATGATATGGAAACTAAAAAAAAAAAAATTGAACAGATCAATGAAACCAGAAGCTAATTCTTTGAGAAAATCAACAGAATTGATCAACCTCTAGCTAGACTCATCAAGAAAAAGAAAGAGAAAGGACTCAAATAAACAAAATCACAAATGAGAGAGGAAGAATAACAACGAATCCTACAGAAATACGAACAACTGAGACAATATTATGGAAAATTATGTGCCAACAAACAGACAAACTAGAAGAATGGATAAATTCCTAGAAACATACAAACTACCAAAACCGAATAAGGAAAGAAAGAGTAAATTTGAACAGACTGATAACCAGCAAAGAAATTGAATCAGTAGTCAAAATCTCCAAAAAAAACCCAAAAGTCCAGAACCAGATGGCTTCACAAGGGAATTCCACCAAACATTTAAAGAAGAAGTTATTATCTATTCTTCTTAAACTATTCCAAAAAAGGAAAAGAAAAGAAAGGAAAACTTCCAGCTCATTCTATGAGGCCAGCATTACTCTAATGCAAAGCCAGATAAAGACACCAACAATAAAAAGAACTAGAGGCCAATATCTTTGGTGAGCATAGATGCAAAAATCCTAAACAAATACTAGCAAGTGGAACCCAATGGTATATTAAAATAATCATTCACATCTCACCATAATAAAGGCCTTATATGAAAACCACAGCCAACTTCATACTCAATGGGGGAAAACTGAGAGATTCTCCCCTAATGTTAGGAACAAGACAAGGATGTCCACTCTCACCACTTTTATTTAATGTAGTACCAAAGTCCTACCCCCAGTGATCGGAAAACAAAAAGAAATAAAATGCATCCAAAATGATAAGGAAGAAGTAAAACTTTCATTATTTGAGGGTGACATGATACTATATATAGAAAACCCCAAAGATTCCACCAAAAGTCTACTAGAACTGATGAATCAATTCAGTACAGTCTCAGGATGCAAAATCAACATACAGAAATCTGTGTGGCATTTTTATAGACTAATAACAAGACATCAGGAAGGAAATTAAGAAAACAATCCCATTTATAATTACATCAAAATAATAATGTACGTAGGAATAAACTTAACTAAAGAGGTGAGAGATCTGTACCCTGAAATCTATAAAACACTGATGAAAGAGAGTGAAGATGACACAAAGAAATGACACAAAGATATTACATGCTCATAGATTGGAAGAACAAATATTGTTAAAATGTTTATACCATCCAAAGCAGTCTACACGTTCAGTGTAATCCCCTTCCAAATACCAACATCTTTCACAGAACTGGAAAAAAAAAATCCTAAAAAAACATTTAGGGCACCACAAATAGTCAAAGCAATCTTAAGAGAGAAAAGCAAAGCTGGAGGCATCACAATTCTGGACTTCAAGCTCTATTACAAAGCTGGACTGATCAAGACAGTATGGTACTGGCACAAAAACAGACACATAGATCAATGGAACAGAACAGAAACCCAGAAATGGACCCACAGCTCTATGGTCAACTCATCTCTGACAAAGAAGAACGAATATGGATGAGAAAGACAGTCTCTTCAACAGATAGTATTGGGAAAACTGGACAGCCACACACAAAAGAATGAAACTGGACCATGTTCTTACACCATACACCAAAGTAAACTGAAAATGAATTAAAGACCTAAATGTGAGACCTGAAACCATAAAAATCTTAGAAGAGAACACAGGCAGTAACTTCTCTGACATCGACTATAGTAACATTTTTCTAGATATGTCTCCTCAGGCAAGGGAAAATAAACTATAGGGATGACATCAAAATGAAAAGCCTCTGCACAGCAAAGGAAACCATCAACAAAACTAAAACGCAACCTGTGGAATAAGAGATGACATTTGCAAATGCCATATCTGCTAAAGGGTTAGTATCCAAAGTATATAAAGAATTGATACAAATCAACACCCCCCCCCCCAAAAAATGGGCCTAGACAAAAACAGACATTTCTTCAAAGAAGACATCCAGATGGCCATCAGACCCATGGAAAGATGCTCAATGTCACTTATCATCAGGGAAATGCAGATCAAAACGACAATGATATATCCCCTCACACTTGTCAGAATGGCTAAAATCAGAAAAATAAGGAACCGCAAGTGCGGGTGAGGATGTGGAGAGAAAGGAACCCTCTTGCTCTGTTGGTGGAAATGCAAACTGGTGCAGCCACTCAAAAACAGTGTGGAGTTTCCCTAAAAAGTTAAAAATAGAACTACCCTATGATCCAGGAATCACACTACTGGGTGTCTACCACCCAAATATAAGAACACTAATTCTTTTTTTTTAAAGATTTTATTTATTTATTTGACAGACAGAGATCACAAGTAGGCAGAGAGGCAGCCAGAGGGAGAGGAAGGGAAGCAGGCTCCCTGCTGAGCAGAGAGCCCGATGCGGGGCTCGATCATGCCCTGCATCATGCCCCAGATCATGACCTGAGCCGAAGGCAGAGGCTTTAACCCACTGAGCCACCCAGGCGCCCCCAAGAACACTAATTCAAAGGGATCTATGTACCCCTGTGTTTACAGAGCATTATCAACATTAGCTAAATTATGGAATCAGCCCAAGTGTCCATCAACTGACAAACAGATAAAGAAGATGTGGTATATATACACAATGGAATATTACTCAGTCATCAAAAAGAATGAAATCTTGCCATTTGCATCAACATGGATGGAGATAGGAAGAATAATGCTAAGTGAAGACAGTCAGTCAGAGAAAGACAAATACCATATGATTTCACTCATGTATAGAATTTAAGCAACAACACAAATGGACGGGGTGGGGATGGGGAGAGAGAGAGAGGAGCCAAGAAACAGACTCTTACTCTAGAGAACAAACTGATGGTACCAGAAGGGAGGTGGGTGGAATGGGGGAAACAGGTGATGGGGATGAAGGAGGGCACTTGTCGTGATGAGCCCTGGGTCATATATGACAGGGTTGCATCACTATATATATATAGTGATCACTATATATATATATAGAATATATATATTCTGGTGTATAGCATACACCAGAAACTGATACATCCCTCTATGTTAACTATACTAGAATTAAAATAAAAACTTAATGAAAAAATGCTGTGGCCATGTTTAATCGGAGAAAAAGGGGCAGTGTTATTTACTGAGATCATCTTAGCTAATTCTCACAAGAATCTTAAAAGGGAAGGATCACTGCTCATGCGTTGTAGATACAGAAACTGAGAATCAGAGAGGTTCAATGAATTTCCCCAAGCCACACAGCTATAGAGTTGACATCAAAACCCATTTCCTTCCCTGACACTGCAACATTTTATCTCATTGAACTTGATTTTTGCTCTGTCATCGGGGAGGTTAGAGAAAAGACCGAGAACCCTAAAGAAAACCTCCAGATAGCTTCTGTGTGGATCATTATTTCTCATCCTGTCTTTCATCTGATTCTGACCAGCCTGTTGGCTCTGTGCCTCCACCAGGCCACGTCCCAGAGCTGTGCGGGCTCAGGACAGGAAAAGGCTCTCCAGGCAGACGAGCCCTCTGTCCAGTGCCATAGTGATCCTGCCTGTTGCCACAAGGATCAAGGAAACGGTTCTCTTGCCTTTTGCTGAATAGTTATGGACACTGAGAGCAGACAGGAATCATGGAGATGCTGAGGAAGACTGTGACAGGGGCCTTGTGCCCCCAAATTACCCACCATCTGACAAACCCTTCCTCCCGCACCATCAAAGAGCGTGCCACTGAATCTTGCTTCAAAACAGAGCGTCCTACAAGTCACGAATTGCCAAGATAAAGATATGCCTCATCGGCCAATCGGAGTGCGATTCGTTTCTGGTTTCCTGTAAATGATGAGTGGTTGAAGACTGTTAATAGTGAGTTCAAGCCCCATATTGGGCATAGAGTCCACTTAAAATTTTTGGTTTAATAAATAATTTTTAAAAAAGCCATCTCTCCCTCAAAACCGCCAGGGTTGGGACTTTATCCACTGCATAATCCTGCTGGAAAGAGAAGCAGTCCCTTTTCCCTTCCCAGGACCCAACCCTGGACACTCTGCCCCAAGTCTCCGACACCCTGGAGAGGCCCAGCCCAACACACAGTGGGGTGCCATGGGGGAGGGGTGGGTAATCTTGCTTGCTCCGAAATCTGGCCTGGTCACTTTTTCTCTCTGCTCCTCAATTTACTCACCTATATAATGGGGACAGTAAATCCAGTCCTGTCACCTCCCAAGCATGCCGGGAGGATAAACCGTGGATGTGAAGCAGTTCATGAA
Organism: Meles meles; assembly: GCF_922984935.1. Lineage (NCBI taxonomy): Eukaryota > Metazoa > Chordata > Mammalia > Carnivora > Mustelidae > Meles > Meles meles. The sequence goes on along the minus strand of NC_060084.1, from coordinate 32,020,028 downwards.
TCTGAGAGTGTTGCCCAGGAATGAGAACTTAAAACTCTCATGATGAGCTCTGGCTAGAAAAGATGAACCCTTGCCAGCCCAGCTTCCTAGTCCTGGCAGCAAACCCGGGAGGAAACCCGGGAGGCAGCCGCCCAGTACCACTGTGGCCAAACCAAAGGTCTCATCTGGACCCTTATGGGCCTTATGGGTCTCATCCACACCTGTGCGTGGGGCAGACATGACGCCCTCCAACCTTCCCCAGTCTGGCCCACAGCTCGGCTCCCCCGCACCCTCTGTCAGAGGGGCAGAGGAATAACTCAAGAATCTGCCCCTTGGTGTCCACCAGGAGGCAAAATGGTGCCAGGTGACACTTCCTTTCACCAAGCCCTCATTTTCGATTTTAATCGTTGCATAGAATTTGGCTTTCAAATGATTAGTAAGTCTGAATCCATATAGCAAGTTATAGATGAACAGTTGTGGGTCCCACGGGCAAGAACACAAGAAACTTCATTGTCGTCCATCCATCAGATCTCCAATAAGAACGTCCGGACTTTGGCGCTTTGCCTTCTGACTTGGAACAATGGGGCCACTTGGTTGGACTGTGAGGCCTAACACCACCTCCGAAAGGGAGTACGTTCACCTGCAAGGAGAACTATGACCCTGGCTTTACAACGGCCACTGAGCCAAGAAAAGGAAATCCCAAGTACGATCGTCTGGGCGATGACCCGGCTGGGCAGTCCTTGGCTGGAACGGGCACCTGGGAGACTCGGGTTTTCCTCACGCCTCAAGAAAAACATCCAAATGATGCTCTTGCAAGTTATACGCCTGTAATTATTCCAAAAACAACACCCTGAAATAGATGAGCCAATGGGTCAGGAAACGATTTCCCTCAGAGGGTAATGTCTTCTGCAACACGCCAGGCTGGGGAGTGATTTACGGGCCGGCCTTGCAGGGATGACGGGCTGTCCTCCCCGAGCTCGTCTGGGCCTCGCTGCCTCCCGCCAGCCTGAGGCCGGGTCTGCCTGGGCCGCCGGCTTCCTGCAGACTGTGGGCTCTTTGACACAGCAGCCGGCTGGCCTTCGCTCCGCCCCGGCAGTGCACCTTATGTGTCTCCAAGGCTCACTCAGCTCCTTCCTCTCGGCTCCAGACGCTTTTTCCGACTCACTCAGCATTTCCACTCGCCACTGGGGTTCAGGCCCGGCCAGCAGCCGCCTGACCTCTGGTGAACTCTCCTCTGTACTCGCTCCTTCGAAAGCCTCCGCTTCTTTATCCTTGGCCTCCTGGGTGAGCTCATCGGACCCGGGAGCCAAAGGGAGCCGAGACAGACCCAGCATCTGCCGGGGAGCACTCGGGAAGGGCGGCGAAGAACTTTCCTTCCTTCTGTGAAGATTTACTCTTGCACCAGGCTCTGCGCTAGGGGCTGAGGAAGCGACCCCGGCTGAGGCAAGGGCCCTCCTCGAGGGGCAAAAGGTCAAAAGCCACACAAAACAGAGAGATAAGGAGAGAAGGTAAAGGGTGGGGAAGAGGGCTCCCACCTGCCTGTGTGGTGGGGGTCCCTTGCGGGCAGGCTCAGCCCAGGGGGGTGTGTGGCTCCAGGAGCAGACAGTGCTTTTGGCAAAGGAAGGTGTCCCCCTTCCCCCAGATGGACACAGCCCCATGTAGTGCATGTGGCTTGGCAGGCAGAGCAAGGCCAACGTATCCCTTCAGCCGGGCATCACCCCATCAGCCACTGGCACATGTCTATGGAGAGGCCCTAGAGATACTTCTGGAAAAAAAAATTCAAGGAGACCCTTGAAGCGTGCTGTGATGGGCTGAGTGGTGTCTCCCCTAAATTCCTGTGAAAGTTCCATCCCCTGGTTCCTCAGGAGGTGACCTTGTTGGGAGGTAGACCCTCTAGAGAGGTGAGAAAGTAAAAATGAGGGTTGAGGGAGGGCCATAATCAAATCTGACCTCTGTCCTTACAGGAGGAGAGAGTCTGGACACCTGGAGAGACACCGAAGATGCGTGCCCACAGAGGACACAGCGAGGAGGCGGCCGTGTGCAAGTCAAGGGGAGAGGCCCCACAAGAACCCAAGCCTGCCGACTCCTGATGTCGGCTTCCAGCCTCCAGAGCTGGGAGAAAATACATGTCTGGAGTGTGAGCCTCGCAGTCTGGGGTATGTTGGAGGGGGCCATCCAGCTTCCCGGCAAACGGGGAGGCCCCAAGGCAGGGAAGTATTTGAGGGGTTTAAAGACCAGAAAGGCTGCCAGTGGGGTTGGATCTGGGTGAAGCAGGAGAACAGGTAGGACCTGACGTAGTGGGGGAGGCAGGAGCCTCGTAAGGGGCCCTGTGGGTGCAGCTTAGGAGGAAGCCTGGGGTCTGGGGAGACTGAGGCAGTCTTCCTGAGCAGAGACTGGGGCAGGAGGGTAAGGCCCATGGGTGGGAGGCCACCACTCTTGGGTCTCAGCCTGGCACTGCCACTTACTTGGGGACACATGCCTCATTTTACAGGTCACACACCACCCCTCGCCCCCAACCCCCCACCCCCACCCCCACCCCCACCCCAACCTCCCCCACCCCCCCGCAGCCCTGGACATCTTTTTGCGCACAGAATTTCTTTTTCTTCCTCTTCAGGATTCCTTCCTTGGAAGAAGTCCCGGGTGGGAGATAATAAAGTCATGAGTCTTTCCTCTGGGCCATTTGTGTTCTCCATCTTTCAGAAGCAATGTGACCACATCACTCTCTCACTGGAATGTCACTCTCTCTCCACAGCCCCTCAGCGGACGAGAAACCCGAGGACAGAAGTACAAAAGTGGAGCACAAACCAAGGGCTCAGACCGTCGGTTCAGAATTGTCACCTCACTGTGGGAGTCCTCTGGGTCCGGTTCACACACACTCCTGAACGGGAAGTCAGCCCCCACCGCACTTCCAGAAGCAGACGCCAAGAGAGGTCCCGGCTTCCCGCATCTCAGATGGGGCATCTGCCCTCCTAGCCTCTCCTCTGCAGCCCTGGGAGAAGAGATGCACCTTCTAAGAGCATACCTAGAGACTATAAGCTTGCCAAGCCCAGAGCAAGGAGGGGAGCTGTTGGTAGAGAGGAAGAATGGAGAGTTCGGGTCCTGTGGCCTGGGTTTGCATCCAGGCTCTCCCACACACTGCCTCATGTTGGCCGTAGCACTGGACTTTTCTGAGTCTCAGAAAGAGGACGGATCCCTTTTGACAGGGTTGATGGGGGAACAGAGTGAGGCAGAAGCGTGGGGTTGTTCTAGACAAGGAGTTGTTGCTCAGGTAACAGAACTTCTCCTCTGTTAGCCAAGGAAACGGAATGAGGTGGAGTGGGAATGAGTATCAGGGTACAGGGACCTGGAGAGATCTGTAAAGAACTGCCTTATTGGGCTCAGAGTGTCCTAAAGGTGGGTTTTTCTATGGGGCAGGGGGCTGGGAAGGGGGCTAGTTCAAGAGGTCTCGGGCCCATCCATGTGTACTTTCTCCCATCACGCGTCAGCCTGTGCATGGCCCAAGGTGGCCACTTGCTCTAACAACCTGTCTCCCCTGTTTGCCAGCCTTTCTGCTCCAAGCCCCATGGCAAACACCCCATTTCCTCACGGCTCTCAGTGTCTCTTGATTCAAGTTCCTTAGAGAGAGGCGAATATGGTGGGCTCAGCGTGTAGCCTGTGGGCAAGAGGACTTTTGGGCAGTTCTCAACCCCATGGGGAAATTGAGGAGATGAAGGAGGCTGGACATTGGGTGGGGTGACCATGGTGAGTTCTGAGAGGGAGAGGATTATGACAAAAGGCTATACAAAGGTGACTTTGTTGTGTTCTGTTTTATTTTTCTAGATCGACTGATCTTATCTCTGAAATAGGCTATTATCTACCAACCAAGATTTGGTCTTTCTCTCACACATGCCACCAGCTTTTTGGGGTGGTGACCAAGTTTTAGACACTATCACTACTCCCCTTGGGCCTGACACACTGTCAGGAAGTGAATGTTACACGTATGACTAAGTCACCCCAATGACACTTTTCTTCAAAGTATTTCTAGAGTGTTTGCCTCCCACCAAGGGTCCCCATTTCTCAAGACCTCTTTGTGTTTCCACTGAAAGTCCATGAGGAGGGATCAGACATGACGCCCCAACTGTCCCTTTGAGCAAGGCTCTCCTTCCTGCCTCACACACCCCTGGGACAGGAACCATGCCCCGTCCCTTCTGAGCTCCCCAAAGGCTGTGGACTGATGGGTTATACTGTGTGTCCTACTCTGTTCAGGATGTTGTGACAAAATCCCACAGACTGGGTGGCTTCTAAAGAGCAGACATTCGGCTCCCACAGTTGTGGAGGTCGGACGTCTAAGACTAAGCTGCCAGCATGGTCAGGTTCTTGTGAAGAGTCTCTTCTGGGTTGCAGACTTCTCACTCTGTCCTCACATACTGGGAGAGGTAGGGAGCTCTGTGGGGTCTCTTGTATGAAGGTACTAATGCAGTTCACGAGGGCTCTCCAGGCATAAGCACCTTCCAACAGGCCTCACCTCTAACGCCTAAAGCAATACCATTGCTTTAGGCATTAGAATTTCCATATATGAAACTCGGGAGACAAGAACATCTGGATTCTAGCTCTGTGGAAGCCTTCAGCCAACTTCTCACCCCACCCCTGCTCTGCTCTGTGCCTGTGCCTATCTGGGGACCCACTGTACATGGCCAACTGGCCCAAACCCATTGCCATTAAAATAGGCAGCCGTCGGCATTGGACGCCAACCTTCCAGTGCATCACCAGGAGGAACAATTCTTTCTCGTTCTACTGCGCCAGCCTTGTGAGGTGCTGATTTTGCTGGGCTAAACCGTTTCCCGGAATCTCCCTCCCCGTGGAGTTCTGGTAAGAGTGGCCACCAGGGAGGTCCAAGGGGACATCGGGAGGGCAGAACGGGACAACAGTCATGGGGCAGCTGACGCATGTGACTGGTCACGTGTCTGCTGGCTCACCGGGCTGGAGTTGGATCTTCCCCTAGATCTTCTTTCAGCATCTTAGAAGCCAGCAAGGGGCCCCCGGGTTCTACAGAACCCACACCACCAAGATCAGAGACAGGAACCAACACAGGGTTCTGTCCGTCATGGACCCAAACTCATGCCTGTTCTTGCTTTTGCCCTGAGGACAAGTCCCAGCCTTGGACATGGAAGAACAGCCTTCCAGGGATAGCTTAACCAGCTCCCCTCCCTGTAAGTTTGAATCCCTGGAAAGGACATATCTCCCAGTGGGTTCTCCCCTCTGATCGAACCCTGACAGATAGGTCTGCCAATCCCTGTCTCTCCTGCCACACCTGACCTGGGAGGCTGGACCCCACTACGAACACAACGTTTCCTTTATTCAGCAACTGGCTGGATTTGCTTGACATTCAGAGCAACGTGACTTCAGCAAAACAACCCTTGGAAGCCTGGGATAGACTGACTACCTAACACGACGCGAGGCAGAAAAGGAGACAAATATATGTATTTCTGGTACAAACGGAATTTGTGGGAAAAGCACAACAATGTTCAAACATATTTGGAAAAGGTCAGAGTATAGCTTCCTCCAGAAAAGGAAACGGCTGTCCTGGGCGGCACAGAGTCATAGCGGCTGATGGGGACACTCACACAAGGGCCTCATGGAGAGGAAAGCAGGGCAGGCACCAGCCTCTTTGTTTTCTAGATGGAGAAACTGAGGCACGGGGAGACACCGATGTGCTACAGAGGTTGCCAGCACAGGGGCCTGAGAACCCAGCCCAGGCCTCAGTTCTGTTTTACTTGGCACACATGGTATTTTGGGTCTGGTTTGGTTTGTGTTTTTTATTAGCTCCCAACATTTAAAAAAATCAGAACACTTGACCCTCATTCTCCCCCTCCCCCTCTAAAAAAAATGCGGATTTCCTATTCGGCAACGGACACTGGAAATGAGCAGAACCCACCCTCTTTGGAGAGAGAGGGAGGGTCCATTTCCAATGGTCTCATCTCCCTATATGACCTACAGTTTCCTCTTGACATTTACATTGGAGCTCCTTTAAATCAGCAGACTTGAGACTCAAAGTCAGATCCAACTGATTCTAATGCTGCTGCTTTTCCACTGGACCACGACACAGTCCTGAACATATCAGACACCTGTGTTTTCAGCCATTTCACAAATAGATACTGAGTGTCCTTTATGTGTAGCTTGAGAATGGTGGTGAACGAAATGGGTATCTCTCTGTGTGTGTGTGTGTGTGTGTGTGTGCGTGTGCATGCACGCATGCATATAAATACATCAACATATACGATTATTCCCCAGGTTTTGGCATGAGCATCATCTGATGTTCCACCCAGGAGCTCGCTGTAATCTGGGAAATATCAAACCAGCCTCAGATACTCAGATGTCTGTCTGCCTATTTCTGGAGATGGTTTGACTTTTTGTCTACTCCTCTCTGAAACTGTAGCCAGTGTGTCTTTTGCGGAAAGTAGCTGCTCACCTGGAAGTCTTGGCTCCCCGTGTTCCTGTTCTGCAGCTTCGTGCAGGCATCCCTGGGAAACACGTGGACTCATGGGCTGGCTAACTCGGGGGACACGGAGCACAACCGCCGGCTGGTGGACTGGGAACTGGGACCCACCACTCTGAAGCAAAGTGAGATTTGTAGGCTCAAAACTCAGAAAAACCTAAAGGAAACCAGAACGAATGGCTCACCTTCTCTGGAAGGCTTCTCTCTACAAGGAGACCTTAAAGAAGGACCGAGATCAGCAGGTGCAGGGGGAAACGAGGGCTGTGAAATGCTGCTGTTGATGCGAAAGCCTTTTCATGGAGCACAAGCAACAAATGGGGAGCTTTCCTTCCTCCTGCAGCAGCGTGGTGGTCATGAAGGAGAGCACGCGGGGGTGGTCCGGGTGTTGTCACCCATGAGTGGGCTGGGTGGCCGGGAGGGATGGTTTCCTCTCCTATTGCTTCCGCTTTCCCCTCTGTAAAATGAGCATCATGGCATCAAAGACGGCTGAGCTCCCCTCCAGCTGTAAGCATCAGGTGCAAACCACACAGGTGAAACCTGCTATCTTACTTGGTAACAGCTATGTAACCGGTTACTTCGTAACCACGCAGTGTTACTCATTGCCCGGTATTACTAACCACTAACTAACATTGCTTGTATGTTCGCCCATGCTAGGAATGCTCCAGCAATTTTATTTTTATTTATCTTTTTTTTTAAAAGATTCTACCTATTTATTCGAGAGAGAAAGAGAGAGAGAGAACGACTAGGGGGCAACAGCAGAGGGAGAGGGAGAAGCAGGCTTCCCGCTGAGCAGGGAGCCTGATTCGGGGCTCCATCCCAAGACCCTGGGATCATGACCTGAGCTGAAGGCAGATGCTTAACCGACTGAGCTACCCAGGTGCCCCTGCTGTAGCTATTTTAAATCTCATTTTTAAACCCATCTAATTTTCACAACCACCCCTAATTTACAGAGGAGGAAACTGACGTGGAAAAGTAAAGCCCTTGTCCAAAGTCACAAGGCTTCTAAGCGGCGGTCGGCACGCGCGGAGTCCCACTCCAGCGTCTGTGCTCTTGGCCAGCTCTCCATGATGCCACCTGTCTCAAAGAGGGTCTTGTCTGTCTCTTTGGGGTTTTTTTTAAGCTCCTAGATGAAGAGGCAGAGGCATAGAATGTTGTAGTACAATGCGGGGGCTAAGGGCTCGGGCTCTGAAGTCGGAGAAGCGGGGTTATATACGGTCTGCTGCCTTCTACCTGGGGGACCTTGGGAGTAACGCTTCAAGCCTAAACTCGCTCAGCTGTAAAATGAGGCTAATAATTGTACCAGCTCATAGGGTCCCTGGGGGAACGCAGCGAGAGATTGCCTGAAAGATACCTAGCACATCCCTCCTAGGTGGATATCCCCTAGGGATAGATTCACAGGTCCCCCGATAGATGTGCCTGGGGATGTTCGTGTTCATAGTAGCACCCCTGGAAAGCACCCACAGGCCCATCAGCAGGACACAGCTGAACGACTTGGTATGTTCCCACAAGGAAATACTATGCAGCCGGGAGAACAAAGTTTTATGTTGAGTGAAAGACATCGGATACGAATCTGTGCTGTCAGAGGTCGGGATGGGGTGGGGTGCAGAGGGCGGTTCTCGGGACGGGTGGGGTAGGGATGGACGGGAAACTCGAGAGGGTTTTCTGGAGGTTTCGATGCTCCGTTTCTTAATCTGATGCTGGTTGCATGGGCATATTCGTGAATATCTATCGGATAGGCTCCTAATGAATATATGTACTTGTCTGTATATATGCTATATTCCAATAAGAGTTTTTATTCCATTTTCTTAAGATTTTGTTTATTTATTTGAGAGAGAGAGAGAAAGAGAGAGTGTGTGCACAAGTCAGGGAGGGCTAGAAGGAGAAGCAGGCTCCCCTCCGAGCAGAGAGCCCGACACCGGACTCCATCCCAGGACCCTGGGATCGTGACCTGAGCCGAAGGCAGATGCTTAACCGACTTAACCCCCCAGGCACCTCCAATAAGGGTTTTTAAAATAGACAATCTAATAATAATTATTATTAATACCAAGTGGCTAATAGCAATTCAGGGAGGGTGCTGTTAGAGGTCAGGGGAGCAGTTCCCAGCCTCCCTGAACTGCTGTGGGAAGAAAGATGGTCTTTGGAGCCAGCTGGTGCAGGGCCCTGCCCCTCCCCACTCTACCTCTTCCTAGCTGTGTGGCCTTGGGCATGTTGCTTAACCTCTCTGAGTTTTAGCCTTATCTTCTGTAAAAATACCATGTACCTCATGAGGGTGCTCTGAGGACATAAGAAGATGCACTAGAGACTGGCCCTATATGTGGAAGGAACGTGATGGGCACTCCATGAGAGCTTGTCCTCTTCCTTTCTTCTCTGCCTTTCAGAGCACCTAGCACTGTGCAGGGTATGCAGTAGGTACAATATAAGTGTCTGCTGAATGACCAAGTAAAGTTTTTGAAAAGTCACTTGTCTGTCCTCCCAGCAGATGCATCTCCGGGATCCACAAATGAGTAAATCAATGAAATTCTCCGGTTTCTCACCCAGATGTGGATGGTCCGCCAGCTCAGAGGTCAGAACGTGGCTCCCCTATGTTCCGGCCCCAAGGATAGGTATTCCTTCTACCCACTTACTGGCTCTATGCCTTTCAGCAACGAGGCATGGGGAATTCACTCATCCCTTGTGTTGGCTCATCGCCGCTTTCTTCGCCTGCCTCCAAAGTGAAGCAAAGAGGAAACTGCCCTGAATTCCACCAGATCCCGCTTCTTCTCCCAGTGGATTGAGTCTGGCCAGCCCCTAGCTGCCAGGCCATCATTACTCTGTGGGTTAGCGGCTAAGCCTATGGGGAGGGCAATAGCTGGATGGGACCTCCCTCCCTCGGTGGCATGCAGAGCTCTGGGTCAGGAGTCCGAGTCCTGGTGACACAGGGATAGCCTTCTCCCGAGGGGCATCGGTGGGCTTCCCCAAATAGTATCCACACCTCTCTGTCTCTGCACCTTCATGATGAGAATTGGGTTCCGTTTCACCGTAAGAGACACTGAGAATTAGAGGGTGACCAAGCTTGATGGAGGCTGCGCAGGCCTCCTGGCCCCCGATCCAGGGAGCTTCTGTCCAACCACCAATGTCCGGCGTTGGGTGACCGATTACGCAGAAGAGCCCTGGCCTTTGAGTTGCTGCCTTACTCTGCCATTCCTGAGCCTGCAGAATCTTCCCTGTTCCCACCTTCATTTCACAACTTCAGCCACCAAATACTTGCCTGGGGCCATCTATGGGCCAGTCACTGGTCCAAGTGCTGGGATACAGATCCCCGTCCTCTTGGAGCTCACGGTTGACTGGTGTATTTTAGTGCATACGTTGCCTCAGTGGCATTAACAGAAACCTAAGCAACAATGGCTTTAGCAAGACAGGTTTATTTCTCTTTCACTGAAAGGCCAAGTCCAGTAGGCAGTCATGGGAGGCCCAGGTTCCTCCCACCTGCCCTGCCAGCACCCAGCATGGTGTTATCTTTCATCTGAAAGTGTAGGGCAGGCAGGGACCTTGAAGGGCCTGACCTGAGGGTCACGGACATCACTCCAGCTCACATCCCACCAGGCTGATCTTAGTCACATGGGCATGTCTAGCTGCAAGGGAAGCTGGGAAATGTAGTCTCCAGCCGGATGGCCCTCCACCCAGATAAAACTTGTGGGTTATATTACTAAGAGGAAGAGGAAAAGGATAGTTTGGGGGGCACTGTGCCATGCAGAGACAGACAACAGTTAATAAGTACTTTAGTAGTATAAGTCAGATGCACAGGGATGACCTCTAGAAATGACATTTGAGACTGAACGAAGTAAGGTCACCAGCCATGTGCTGTCCAAGGGACAAGGGCATCAGGCAGAGGGAACAGCAAATATAAGGCCTTGGGTGGATTGGGGTAGGTGTGGGATGTGGAAATGAGGTTAGGTGTTCGAGAAAAGCGGCTTGAGAATGATACGAAGGGCATGGCAGACCATAGGTAGGGGTTAGCTTTTATTCTGAGAGTGAAGCTTGTGTCCGTGGGGGGTGAGAGGAGGGAGTGGGACAGGGGGTCGAGCAGGGGGACAGGTGGGAAGCTGCACACCAGTCCAGGTGAAGGATGGGTAGTCAAGGTGTAAGTGGAGAGGGGAAAGAAGTTGATGAGACTGAGTTTATCCATGAGGAGGAGAAAATGGATCAGGGTCAAAAATTTCAGATAGTCTTACATGCCTGGCTGGAAAAAAAGAGAGGGGGGGGGATTTATTTTGCAGGAGATTTTAAAGACAAGGAACAACATGGTCAGACTGAACTATATTTGAGACTTTCATAGACTTGGTGGGAGGAAGTGATTTTATTTAAGATGAACAGAAGTGTTGAGGGGATGCCCTTGTAAGATGGCCCAGCTTTTCAGGCTGCTGGAAAGCCTGCTTTGCTCGCAACCAACATGAAGAACGCAGAGCCACGCACCCCGAGGTTAAGATGGAGAAGGTTCTTAAGGACATGCGTGCCCATGCGGTGTTCCCGAAGAGCCCAGGTTGCCAGAAGCAGCAGCGGGAAGCCATTATGAGAGCTTGCACAATCTATTCTAGCTGAGAATGTTTCCCAATATAATTTACAAAATTTCAGTTGGAAATGCATTAGCAGCTGAGCAGTAAGGAACTTCTACGGGGGAAATAGGAAAACTAAATTAAAACCCCAGCTTCGAGCATGATCGAACGGTGTGCGCGGCCCCTGCAGTCTCCTCTAACCTTTTCAAGTCCAAAGAGCCCTTTTGTTCTACCCGGTTTATGGGTCGGTTTTCATTGGATTTGGTTTCAGAAAGGTTTTATGGAATCCGTTCAAATGGCTGCTGATGAGCTCACATGCTAGACCATCCACTTACACGTGCACCATCCAAGGAGCACAGAGGGAGACAGATACAGATATTTGAAAAATGCACGGAGCATGAAAGAGGGATCGAGAGGAAGGGTAAGATGGACAGACGGACAGGGACGGAGGCAGAGAAAGACGGAGAAAGGCAGAGGGGGAGGATGAGAAGGACACAGGGCACTTAACCTCCTGGGCTGCCTTTGAAATCATGTAGTTTAACCTTAAGCCAGTTTTCTTTCAGTCCTGCGGGGCATCTCCTTGTCCTGTGTGGGTACATCCACCCGCTGGAAAGTTCACTGGTAACTATAAGGCTGTTGATTCCTACTTCTTGGGATTCCTGGGGCCCTGACCAAGGCAGGGACGTCTTTCCGCTCCACCCCTCAATCCCTTTTACTTGACAGTGACTTCTTAGGCTGTGGTCTTCTCTCGAAATGGCTCTTCTGTTCTTCTAGAGCAGATTCCAAGCTCCAGTGGACATGGCAGGGAGGGTCACATCCCTTTGGGGACTTTAAACACAAGTGATGCCCTGCACAGTGTCTTAGCCGAGTGTTCCAGTCTCTCTGTAAACTGAGAGGGGTCCAGTCTGCCGCCACCATGACCATGAAGCCAGTGAGAAGGTGTCAGGACACCTCCCACCGGGGAGTCATCCCTATTTCCACCCCTGAGAAGCCTGGAACCTTCCTCTCATGGAAGAATCACATGGGCCATCACTTGGAGTACCTACCGTGGGTCAGTCACGTGCGAGGGGTCCCAGACAGAGTTCCTGCCCTCATGCAGGGAAGGTTGTAGCAGGGAGACTAACGAGAAACCAAACCCACACATAACTCAGCTCCCTCTGCCCCGCGCGGGGTCTCACACACTCTCGCTCTCTCTCCCTCTCTCAAACAAATAAACAAAATCTTTTACAAAATTAAAATTAAAAAATAAAATAAAAAGAAGAGAGATTGATGGAACTCTAAACATGCAGTTATACCTGTCAGTACATAGCAAAGTTACACACAGAGAAATCAAAAATTCTCCACGACAGGTGTTACACGCAGGATGTGACTTCTGCCTAGGCCAGTCTGGACCACAGAGAAGCGGGTTTGTATTGCAAACTTGGTGTGTAAAACAAGAGAGAAATCCACCGAGAACACAGAATTCTACAGTCACACATGGATCATTTCCAGAGCGGCAAGATGAGAAGTTAATTCTAGAACTTGACCGTGTGTGTGTGTGTGTGTGTGTGTGTGTGTGTAACATAGTATCTATAATTTTTTGTAATTTATAACTACATGTGTTTATATATAAACTCATCCGTGAATAGATAAGGCTTCGTCTTGGCTGAGTGTGCCATCCATCATATTTGCCCCTTTTATGGGAAGAACTAAAACCGAAGCAGTAAATGAATGGAAAGAAACAGTGATTTTTATTTATTTTTTTTTAATATTTTTTTTTTTTATTTGACAGAGAGAAATCACAACTAGGAGAGAGGCAAGCAGAGAGAGAGGGGGAAGCAGGCTCCCTGCAGAGCAGAGAGCCCGATGTGGGGCTCGATCCCAGGACCCTGGGATCATGACCTGAGCTGAAGGCAGAGGCTTTAACCCGCTGAGCCACCCAGGCGCCCCAGAAACAGTGATTTTTAAATCTGAGCTTCTTGTTGGTTACATTACAATTTCAAACATCTATTTGGCAAAAAATAAAAAAAAAAGAAAAAGAAGAAGAAAGAAAAGAGAGAAGAAGAAGGAGGAGGAGGAGGAGGAGGAGAGGAGAAGAAAAGAAAGAAACAAATGAGCCCTACACCAAGTCAGAAGCTAAGCGACCATGTGGGAAACAGCATCACATAATAGACAAAGGGCTAATTTTTATTATTTACAAAGAGCTCTTACAAATCAATACGGAAAAGACAAACAGCCCAACCGCTACATGAGCAAAGTACAAGAACAGGCTGACAGCAGAGAAAAGCAAGATATTTGGCCAGTAACATGAAAAGAAGGCCAATCTCCCTCATAATTAAATAAAAATAAAACATCATCTTTAAAAAAAAAAATTGGCAAGACTTAAAATTCATCCTACTTTGGAGCCCCTGAAGCAGCCCCTGAGACAGATTTGAGCACAAGTAGCTGATCTGGGAGGGGCCCTTGAGAGCATCAGGGTTGGGGTCTGGGGGGGGTGTGAAAGGAGAAGCGTGTTGCCCCCTTGATTGGAACTGAAGGCCACTGAGGAAGTGGGGGGAGCTGTGGTGAGGCACAGGGGGCCCTCAGTGTTCCCTGGACCAAGAGGTGAGTGATCTGGGGGGCTCACATACTTCCGCTGGAAGGTTGCTAGGAGGGGCTGGTCATCAATTCCCCAGCCCTTCTGTCCTGCGAAGAGCCTGCGTGAGCTGTAGAACAGCCTCCTGCAGCCAGGAAAGCCAGAGGCAAGAGAATGCAGGAATTGACAGTGAGCAGGTGGGCAAGGACCCCAATGATAAAGAGTAAAGGGATGGAAGGTCAGGGCAGCAACAGTTTCAATACTGAAGGTGACCTGCATTCAGGGGTCACAGTGTGCAAGGCACCGAGTAAACATGGATGTGTCTCATCGTCTAGGAATATAACCACTCACGATAGAGAGACAAATTCCATCTCCATTTTCAAATGAGCGGAAGCAAGAAAGACTTTATTAAATAACTTTCCCAGGGTCCTGCAGCAACGGGGTGGTGGAAGGATGATTCATTTCAGGCTGACCAATTCCAGAGCCTAGTCTCTTTACATCCTCACCCACCACGGATGGAAGTGTAAATCTGGTACCGTCTTTTTGGAGAGTCACTTGGTGGTAACAGTCAAAAATTTAAAAGCACACACCATGTGACTCAACCCGTCCACTTCCAGCTATAAATCCCACAGGCATCCTTGCAAAAGGGAGTCACTCCAGAAGGATATGAAAACAATTGTGGTGTTTTATCATTTGATGAAATGATAATAATAAAACCACTGGAAACAATGTAACTAGCTGTTAAGAAAGGGGTAGTAGAATATTTAAGGTATGTCCTAATAATGAACCACGATGGAACACTTAAATATAAGGGTAAGGATCTATCTGTATTAAAACAGAAAAGATCAACATTTTTTAAAAAATTTAAATTGTTACCTTTTTTGCAAGAGTGTGTAGCAACAAATGTTTGGTTTGGCTCCATTTGTTTAAAAGGAAAGAAGATATTCATTAATTATGCATGTAGTAAAAGAGTCAAAGAGAACACTGGTCAGGATTGAGAATCTGAGAGGTAAGAATGTCTCGTTTCTTACCCTGTACCCTTCTATGCGAATTTGTTCCCATGAATTACTTTTGTAATTAAAAAGTTCTAGGGGCGCTGGGGTTGTGAGTTCAAGTCCCATGTTGGGTGTAGAGATTACTTAAAAATAAAGTCTTTTCATTTTTATTTATTTATTTGAGAGGCAGAGGGAAAGAGGGAGAGAATCTCAAACAGACTCCACACTGAACAAAGGGCCTGATGCAGGGCTCCATCTCATGACAACTGAGATCATGACCTGAGCCGAAACCAAGGGTCAGAGGCTTCACCGACTGAGCCATCCAGGCACCCCCAACTTATTGGTTTCTTCTTAGAAGAACCTGGATGGCAAGATTTTCTGAGAAAGTGCCCAAGTCCCAGAGATAGTACACAACCCCCTTCACAGGGCCATCTCACCCACCAGCAGGTGAACAGCGGGAAGGAGGGTACCAGTGCTTTAGCTCCCCTGGACCATGGTCACGGGCGATGTTCAGGACACAGGCATGTTCCGGTGTGGCAGATTCTCAGTAAGTGTATTGACGCTGGCTTCTCTGAGCTGTAAATTTTCCATCCACAAAATAAAGGAGTAAGAGACGACAAAGGTTTTTGTTTTCAAATGTTATTTTCAGTGGAATCTGGCCCTAGGAAAACCCCCAAGGTGGACGATAAAAATAATAGCAATAATGAGTTATGTGCCTGCTGTGATTCTGAACACTGTAGACTTATTCACTTATTAAACTTCACAGCAACCCATATGCCCATTTTACAGATGAGAAAACTGAGGAGACTCCAAAGGGGTTTGAGTAACTTGCCCAGGGTCCCATGTGAGCAATCTGATTCCAGAGGTGGAAGTGAGGAGTTGGAATGGATAGTGGGGAAACAAGCCCTGCTCACCCTCCCCTTTCTCCCCACGGTGGCCCCACAGAAACCTTTGGGCTCCCTGGAAGATGACTGGAAAAGTCACTGCCCTAAATGATCTCCAAGGTCATTTTCAATTTAGAGCTAATTAAAAAATATTATAATATCGCAGCCCATTTCTGTAACATGCGTCACTCTGTAAATCCATAGGATCCTTACAACATCCTTACAACATCTCACCTGAGTATCACACAAACCCTCTAAGGCAGAAAAGGCTTGGATTCTTAGCCTGAATTTACACAAGGAGCAGAGAAATTCAGCCTGAGGTCACGCTTCAATTACATGGTAGAGGCAACTCTAGAAATCAGGTCTCCTGAGTCCCAGCTCAGGGTTTTTTTTTTTTTTTTTTTTTTTTTTCCTTAAAGCATATGAAAGCACTTCGTCAAGTGTGAACACTGTACAAATATCCAGTATTATTTTTCGCACCCACCTGCCAGCTTTGTACAAAGTACGTGTTCAATAAGGGTCTTGCATTGAATCGCTGATTATGTCTGCTTTATGGCTATAGAATTAAAGTCAGCAAAGAACAATGGGAAATCTTGTGAATTATGATTCTGTTTACCTTTCCATTGTCGAACTCTAATCATTTATTTCTTTCAAGTATGCCTCCTGCTATCCTTAGGCTAACACACACACAAAGGGAACAGGCATTTGCTGATTATTCTTCAACGGACCAGGAGGGTTGGTGGCTCCCTGCAGCACAATGCCTAATACAGTCACCAGGCTGGGATTCAAAATCTGTCGACCAGCGGTAGCAACAACCCTGTTGTCATGCACTCACAGGACTGCCTTGGGGTTCTGCACAAAGCCCCGAGGGCACGCGGCCACCGTTTATCGAGAGCCTTAAAGACCGCAAACTCTTTGACCCAGAAATCCCCATTCTGGGAAATATATTCCCCCAGGACCCAAGGATGTGGCAACACTGTGGACAAATGCAAAATTTGGGGAAAGGACTAAATGTTTGCCATAGAGAATGGGCTCAGTAGATTATGTCCAATCTTGCCTATGGACTATTGTTGAGCTCTCTTGATTTCGGGGTTGGGGGGTGGGGGAGTTGTGGATGGCAAATCCCGTAATTACCCGAGATAATGCGCACAACCCCTTTTTTTAAGGGGGAAGAAGAGCGGGTTATAAAATCACAGGTGCTCGAGAGGCTCAGACATGTGTATATATTAAACGAAGTGGCAAATGTGTAAACTAAAATGCAATGGTAGTCATCTTATCAATGGGATTATGGATGGCTTTCCGGTTTATCATTTTGTTTATCCCTGGTTTTATAAATACGCATATTTACTCGCATAATGAAAAAACAGTAAAATTGTTGTAAAGAGATACTATCCAAGGACGCTTAATAGCACGGAAGTGTGACTATGTTAGAGTTTTGCTAATAGTCGGGATTGCAGGTAATGCTAATTAAGCGCTTTTTCGTGTAGGATTCTTCTCAATTCTCTACCAGCTTCCTTCCTCCTGTCCTCACAAAGATTAACGTGAGGAAGGCACTGTGATCTGTCCCCTTTACTCAGCAGGAAATCTGAGGATCGGGGAGGCTGGGAGTGAAACCCTGTGCGTTGGCATTTCCCCTCCTGTGATATGTGAAAGCAAGGAAACCTCATTTGTGTGCGTGCACGTGTGTGTGTGCGTGTGCACGCATGCACAGGTGTGCAGTCAAATGCTCTACCACTGAGCTATACCCCCCGCATGCACAGATGTGTACATCGCTGCTTTCCACCCTTGCGTGATAGGTTCCAGAAGCATCTTTATGTTTTCCCTTTGTTTGTCTCTAGTTTTTCTAAAATGAGGCCTTCCGGTGACTTTTTACTAGGAAAGGCAGAAGTATTTCAAGGTTGGAGAAGAAAGTTTGCCATGGAGGATCCACGCTCCACGTGTACCCAGAAAACAAAGGGTGGGTATATTCCAGAGAAAGAGAATCAGAAGGAGCTAGAAGATCGAGTCTGGAAAGAGATTCCCGGCCAGTTGCCTGCAGCAGAATCTGTGTCTTTCTTATTCCCATTGGCTTCCCTCTTGCAGAGCAGGATCCGTCCTCCCCAGAGGGGATGCTCCGTCAGGGGGAACTGACCTGGGAGAGCCCTCTGGAAGTTGCTGGCCTGAGCAAGAAGCTTCCCCCAGCACGCCTCTAAGGCTTCTCCTCTGCACTCTGCCATCCCAGCTGGCCTAGGGAGAGAAAGACTTGTGTGCACAACCTAATTCTGTGGATGGTGAGATTGCAGATAAGTCATTCCATGTGTCTCAGCCCACGGTTGTCTTTCTTTCTGTGAAATCTACACTGTATTATAACTGATCTCTTGGATTCGGGGGCCAATAGAACCAAGAGTCCAGCACGGTGCCTGGCACAAAGTAGGTACTCAATAAAACATAGCACTAGGATTAGTCATTATGACCTATTCATAATAACAATGTTGTGATTATTAATTTTGCACATGTCCCCCTTTCAGACTCTCACGCAAGCTTGGGTTTCTCAAATCCCCATCTTTCCCCAGCCCGCTACCAAAGTCTGCACTGTTGTCTCTTCCCCCTGGAAAACCTTTCAGACTAGAGCCGGTTTCTCATAGCCAAACTCAGCCCATAAAATTAATTACCATGAAAGTACTAAGAGTTAACCCTAGCTCCACATTTGCTTCTAACAGAGACCTTCAATGCCTTCACTCCAAAGAGCGGGCACTGTACCTTGCTGATTTTAGAGGATAATCAGGACCTGGTTCTCGAAACAGGGAGGGTCCCAGAGGGGCGCGGACAGCTCACAGCCTCACCCACATTTCCTGACCTCTGACTCTTTCCAAACCTTCTCTTTAAGGCTCTAGATTTTTTTATGCCCATTGTCCTGTTTTATAAACTTTTATTTGCAACCCATGAAGACAGATGAGCGTGGAAATCCTTGAAGTTGCTCCCAATAACCCAGCCCCTTTATTATGACCGTAACCTCAGCGTGTAGGGCATTTCCATAGTCCAAGGATCAAAAAGAAGCCGTTTGCTTTGGCCAAAACAATGGCCGCCCAGCTGTACAACCCAGCCTAGCCATCAATAAGGCCAAGAATGCAGTTAGAAGGTGTGGTAATGCCATATACACAGAAGATTATGGATTTAATAGCTGGAAAAGCAGAGCAGAAAATAGATCATTTTTAGTCATCGCTGCAAGCTTGGAGCTGTATGGCATAAATACATGGTTAACCCATCAAAATGATGAGCTGGGAGTCTGAAAACCAGGAGATGCTCTGTTTTCAACTCACTGATCTCACTGCTCAGACGCAGTCCTCTGATGGTTATATTTATGGCTTCATCCCTCCAGATTTGCCTTATTCCAAATAAATCATCACCAATCTCACTGACCCAAATCCCATTTCTTACTAAACATCTTTAATCTCTCTCTTTCTCTCTTGAGCCTAAATGCAAGTGCAGTAAAAAATATTATGAATCCTTTAGGGTACTTTTCACCAATTAAAAGTGGCATATTAAATTTCTGAAAACCTTTGTAATCTGCAGTATAAAATCACATTTTATGGCAGCAGATAATTTAGAATCCATAAGCTAATTAAATGAAGTGAATGACAACTGTATTCTCTAGATATAGCAAGCACAGACAATGTACAAATTTAAGAGGCTGGAACCTTTCGAAGAAGAGGAAAACAAAAAACAATGGAAATATTTGAGTCACAAGTGTTGGTCCTTACACGTAAATCTGACTAATTACATTAACTGTATAATGGAATTAATTAGGGTATGTTTGCCACCAAATCCGCACAGAGCTATGGAAATAGGACCTTCTGCTGCTGGGCACCATCTCACGATACTGAGTTACGTTGCTGACGTTCCTGATCTGGGGGGAGGGACGCAAGATCTCCAATCCTGCCCCACGTTTGGGGGGTCGGGGGTGGGGACAGGAACTGCATGAACCGCAGCTGTTGATGAAAGGGGGGAAAGTTTCCAAATCAAGATTTGAAAACGATACCTGGTGAAAATGTCTGAAAGCCTCAGAATCATATAAAGTTAAGAAAGTTTTTGAAGAAACTTTGATCAGTTTAGTGTTGAGAAGGATTCTGAGGCTGTGTTTAGGCTCAATGAGCAAGAACACAGCGATCAGCCAGAAATGTGTGGCATGGACTTGGGAGCAATGGGACATAGATGCCAAACTTGACCAAAGTCAGATCCTTCATTTAAGAAATAAGGAGTAGGGGCAGAGGGTGCGTGGGTGCTGCAGTTGGTTGAGCTCCCGACTCATGGTTCTGGCTGAGGTTGTGCTCAGGGCAGAGTCTGCTAGTCCCGTGCCCTCCCTCCGCCGCTGCCCCACCCCCTGCTTTATGTGCTATGTGTTCTCTCTTGCTCTCTCTCTCTCAAATAAAATAGGTAAATTTTTTAAAAAGATTTTATTTATTCGTTTGTCAGAGAGAGAGAGAGCAGAAGCAGGGAGAGTTGCAGTCAGGAGAGGGAGAAACAGACTCCCCACCGAGCAGGGAGCCTGACATGGGATTTGATCCCAGGACTCTGGGATCATGACTTGAGCTGAAGGCAGATGCTTAACCAACTGAGCTACCCAGGGGTCCCAAAATAAGTAAATCTTTAAAAAGAAGACGAAGAAGAGGAGGAGAAGGAGGAGGAGGTGGTGGAGGAGGAGGAAGAGGAGGAGGAAAGAGAAGAAGAAGAAGAGGAAGAAGAAGGAGGAGGAGGAGGAGAAGGAGAAGGAGGAGGAGGAGGAGGAGGAGAAGAAGAAGAAGAAGAAGAAGAAGAAGAAGAAGAAGAAGAAGAAGAAGAAGAAGAAAGAGGAGGAAGAAGAAGAAGGAGGAGGAGGAGGAGGAGAAGGAGAAGGAGAAGAAGAAAAGAAATGAGGACTCAGGAGGAGCTGGGTGGCTCAGTCAGTGGAGAATGTCACTTTTGATCTCAGGGTTGTGAGTTCAAGCCCCTCACGGGGCATGAAACTTACTTTAAGAAAATAAGGAGTCAAAACCCAAAAGGGGAGGGCCAAAGGTGCCTAAAGTGAGAAGGTGTTTAGTGGTCAGAACTGGGAAGAGATTAGAAGAAGTTGAGCTTTTCTTATAAAGTGCCCCTGAGAGTTCCCCAGCACTCTGCAGCAATTCTGACCATTCTAAAAGGCAAAAAGGGACAACGCAGTTCTGTTCTGCGTAAAATACTAGCAGGGAAGAAGTATATCCTCACAGATCCGAAGCTTCTCCAGGCCAAAGCCAGCCTTCTTTAGACCATAAATGAAGCTCCGCTGACTTCAATCAATCAGAGAGATTGTTTCGGTGTTGAACACCAGACATGCAGAGGAAAAATCCAACTGTTAGGATATCTAAGGTAGGATTGAATATCTCAAGCACAATACTGACCTCTGAAGGTCAGAGTAAATGGGCTGATAAAGCTATGAAAAAACCCTCATAAATTAGATCAGCTAGAAGCATGACTTCACTTATTTCCTGAGTCCCCAGTTTAATGGAAAAAAATCTGCGATAGGAGGAATGGAGGCTTGCTCTTTTCATGTACGAAGGCCAGGCATAGTACCTAGCACAGAACAGGTGGGCTCTAGGCCCTGTGTGATATTGAGTGTCTCCTGCTTAAACGCAAGAAGTCAACTACTAGCAGGCAGCTGCATGGCAAATGTGTTAGTGAGAACTCTCCCAATAGTATATGACAGAAATCCAACTGACATTTACTTCAGGGGGGGAAAAAGGTGATGTGGTTCAAGCAACTTAAATGTTCCAGGATAGAGATGATTTCAGGCACAGTTGGATCCAGGAAGTCAAAAGTTGATCATTAGATCTTAGATTTGTCCTCCATGTTTTGGTTCTTCTTTCCTCTTATGGGTTCCATTTTAGGGCAGGTTCCCCATGGAGCAGTGCCAAGCAGCTGTGGGCTTATATCCTCCTAGCTTCAAGTCTATCAGAGAGAAAAAGAGACTCCATTAGTAGAAGTCCAGGTCTGAGTCTCACCAGGACTTGGGTCACATGCTCAGCCCAGAAGCACTCACCATGGACAGGGGCAGTGAAGCACTCTGACTGGCCCTGATGGACGACCCATCGGTCCCCATATATTCTTACCAAGATGTATAAGTCACTGGCAAGTTTTAAGTAGTATACATTGTTCAAGGTACTTTGAGGTTGCGGGGTTGGGGGAAGCTAACCGCCTTCAAACCACATGGACAGAGCTACATTCCTTTCCATGGGACAACGGTCCCCAAGGAAATTCAGGATTTTGCAACTGCAAATGACAGGTGTTGCCAGTGGGGGTAGCAGTAAGGGAGAACTCGGGAACTTCCTGTGTAACCCTCAAAGGTGGTTAGAAGATTAACCCCCAGGAAAAAGGGGTGGGGCTCTGTGACACCCGCACCAACTCAGTGGTCAATGAATGCTTCCCCGTAGAGGGAAAAGAAAGCAGGGTCCTGACCAGGTTAATGTCCCCTGATAAATAGAAGGGAGAGAGACAGCAGTAAAACTGTGAGCTGGTGTAGTGGGCCGAATGGTGGCCTTTTTAGACACTGAGTCCCAACCCTGTCACCTGTGCAAGTTGTCTTCAATGGGAACCTTTGTGTAGATGTGATCTTGAGATGGGTGGGCTCGGTGGGCTCCGAATGACATCACAAAGTGACGTTTTAAGAGAGAGGCAAGAGGAGATTAGACACAGACAGAAGAGGAGGCAAAAGGACCCCGGAGGAGACGTCAGTCGATGTGGCCACAAGTCAAGGAATGCCGGCAGCCCCTGGAATCTGGAAGAGGCAAGAGACAGTTTCTCTCTTAACGCCTCTGGAGGAAGTGTAGCCGACACCTTGATCTTGTCTGGGGATTCAGACTTTTGGCCCCCAAAACTGCAAGAGAATAGATTTCTTTTGCTCTAAGCCACCAAGTTTTCAACAATTTGTTTTAACAGCCCCGGGAAGCAAAGAGGGGCAGCATGAGAGAAGCATTATCTTATGGCAGGATGGTTAGATGGGACAGAAGGGGTCGCCAAAGGGTTGCCTGGGGAGGGGACTGTAGACACGGCCAGGCCCGAGAGTGTGGCCACACTTGTTAGGAAAGCGAGTTTCACCAACACTGAAAGAGTCCCTTGATCGGATTAAGTCATTTTTCTGCCCCAGTGATGGTCAGAGCCCAGGACTTGTGTAAAGACGGATACTGTGTGTCCTATGCGGCCTGT
Source organism: Meles meles (assembly GCF_922984935.1). NCBI lineage: Eukaryota > Metazoa > Chordata > Mammalia > Carnivora > Mustelidae > Meles > Meles meles. Next base: position 31,997,415 of record NC_060084.1, on the reverse strand, counting down.
TCCTACACGTGGAATAATGAGAGTGCTTATTAACTGGGGAGCCAGGCCAAAGAGGCAACGCACAGTCTTCTGCTTTCAGGAAAGCTGCCGGGGCCGGGAGCTGTGGCTGGGTGCACTGGGCTGCCCTCTGGCTAGGCTGACCAGGGAGGCTTAGTGATCTTTCCCTGTCCTGTGGCAGCCTTCAAAGGACACGTCCTTGACACCCCGTGTCCAGAAGGTCCCCTTCCTTCCAGTTTCCTCCTCTCCCCAAGAGGGGAAGTATTTTTAATCCTCCTGATGGGTTTAACTCTCTTAATGGGTTGCCTTTTTTCACACGTTTGTTGGGGGAAGAGAGATTTCACAAACAAGCAGAATTATATAAGTGAAAGCAGCTAAGGGTTACTGGGCACTCACACCTGGCTAAGTATTTCATAGCTGTTGAATCCTCCTTACAAAGCCATGAGCTTAACCCCATTTGGCAGATGTGGAAACTGAGGCACAGATAGGGTTAGCTTCTCATCTAAAGCCACACACCTAGTATGCGGTGGCCAGGCTTTCCGCCCGGGGAATCTGGGGTGGGGCTCGTTGGCAGGGTCTGACCTCTAAACCCACCATCTCTAGGCCCCAAGCCACAGCGGGAGGCAGGACAGCCCTGTGGTCCAGCCCAAGATGGCGGCTCTCACACCCCTCTGGTCCTTCCGGTGGTGGGGCCTCACACCCAGAGATCTTCCAGAGGCTGCTTTTGGTCTGCGTCTCATTCTTCATGCTGCTACTTCTGAGCCGTGTTACTGATGAGAAAACAGCTTAGTAAAATCAATGGTTTTAAATTATACCTTTATGTACCAAGGATACAAAACAAGCTACAAAACAGAAATACTTTCCCGTGACAAAAAAATCAATCTTGCTGATGCTACTGTTTCTTGAGCTTGCCTCCCCGCCCCCCCATCTCCATCCCCACCCCCGCCCCCATTTCCCCTCTTACTTAAGACTTTCTCTGCTCTTCCATCTGCCGGCTTTGTGTAGACTTTCTTCAGGTTTCTTGCTCGGGAGACTCGTTTTATCTAAAAGGTCAATTCTTTCAGCGGGGCACCAAGCAGAATTGAATATAATTATCCCAATCTCTACCGTGTAGAATTCATGCTTGAATTCATTCAAAAAATAGCATGCAGTATAATTAACTCAGAGTCCAACCAAATCTATTGAGAAAGCCTCAGGTATCATACAGTTCCACTTACAATAGAACATTTTCATTTAAGGACATTGTACGTATTAACCCAAGTCAGCATCCAATTACTCTGAATAAGTGAATTCTCTGTTCCAGGAATGTAATTTGAAAATGTTGTCATGCAATCCGAGGCAAAAGGTCCTTTTTCATTAATCTAACTCTCATTAAAGTGGAAGCCTGCAGGTTATTTCAAATCCATTAGTTTTAAATACAGGTGATTACAATTCTATTGCACGTAAGACAACAAAAGTGTCTATCAAGAAATATTGGGACGTTTTGAGGGATGGGACTGGTCTGGGGTTTTGCTGTCAAGGATGAGGATGAGATTTGCCAGATGATGGAAAGGGAGACTGTTTTTTGACACCCTCTCCGCCCAGGGCATAGGCAATCAACTGCATAAACCCAGAGGGTGAATCTACTCCCTGGAGAGAGCTTGTGTTTGTCCCATTCTCCCAGAATCCTCTGCTGTGTCTATTTCCAATCCACTTGGCTTTGGAAGCTTGGTGAAATGAGCACTCACCAGTTTTAATTCTTTAAGGGCCTGGCAATCTTTGGACACGTGGCATCATCTGCCTAGATTCTCCTCCCCTACACCTACTTGCAATCTACTCATCTTTCAAGTCTCTGACTTGGCCCCCTCTCCCAGGCAGCCTCCCCTGGCTACCCTGACTGGAAGTGATGGGCTTCTGTCATGAAACCCTTCAACCCTGAGCACCTAATTCCTTTGGTGTTTGCCACCGGCTCCCTCAATATTTTAGTTATCTTTTCCACTTTGATTTAATTCAATAAATATTTCTTGAGTATCTAGCGAAGGTCAGGCACTGGACAGATTCCTAGAGATTCAACAATGAGAGGTTCACAAGAAACTTCATGCCTTCAAGAAACTCATGTCCTAGTAGGTGGGGTGAGGGAGAGACAAGGAACCAGGCCATTAGCCTAAGTGCCCATAACTGCTATCTGTGAGGCAGAAACTCCCAACTTGAACTTCGTATCATGTCTATACCTGAAACCCTCGACTCGTTTCCCATTAGATATGGAACACAGTCTGCACCTCTGACAAGACCTCGAGGGTTCCATGATGATCTGGGCCTGCCTCCCCCTCCCACCTTCCTATCTGTACTTTCTTTTCCTCTTTCCCCACACTGGTTTCTCTGAACTCTCTAAACTTTCTAAATTCTCTCTGATGCCTCGTGCCTTTGTGCCTGCTATGCTCAATGCCTCTCTCTCCAAACTCTTCAAACTAATTTTTCCTCCTTACACTTTAGTTCTCAGCTCAAAGGCCTCCGCCTTATGGAAAAGTCTTCTTAACTATATTTTCAAAAGTCACCTTCAAATCTGAGATATTCCCAGTTTATTTCTTTCAAAACCCTTTAGTCACCTGAAATAGTAAGGATTTATTCATTTAAGTGATGTCTCCATCCCTCCCTAGAGTCTACATTATAGGAAGTCAAGGACATGGTCAACTTTAATTATCATGAAATCTAGCACACCTAGCCCCAAGCCTACATACAGCAAGGACTCACTAACAGTTGTTGCATACAACAAAAAACAATGAATGAATGACTCAGAAGTTCTTGAAGCTGAGACTCTAGGAATTGCCAGGCAAAAGATAGGGAAGAAAAATGATGTTGTCTTATTTTCAGTTTGGATCATGGCATTGGATGGGATTCTTCATTTATGGTTCTCCAGAATGACACCTTCTATATCCAGAATGACAAAATATGTCTGTTGTCTGATTTACCTCATTTTTCAGGGGCTAGGTGAACCCAAAGGATGAGCAGGGAAATATCAGAATTTGATTGAGACTGAGCCTGACAAAAGAGGTCCATGAGGCTTGCTTCTCTCCTGGCTGAACACAGCCTTACCACAGAACGCAAGATGGCATCCCCACGTCTTAACTTCCTTTGGTGTCTACAGCCACCCCACCTGTTTGCTGGATGCAGAGCTTAGGGCCAGGTGACTGAAGAATTGAAAAATGTTAGTCACCATCTCAACTTTGGAGAGAATTACACTTGCTTTAAGGAAAATAAATCTTTCGCAGAATGATGAACCCTTTCTGGGTGTTGAAGTTCGTTTATGTCCATTACCTCTGTTACTCTATCACTGAAACCTTCCGAAGTCAAAACACATAGACAGCGGCATTAAGTGGACTTCAGAGCAGGGAATGAATGACTTCCTAAAAGTCACATATCTGGAAATACACCAAACGCACACCTGAATCCAGGTGTTGATGGCCACATAATAACTTTGCCAGGCTTGGCTGCCCCCAGGAAACCACGTGTGAGTCAGAAGGACTCCTTCAGAATCCTCTGGGACACGCAACGTCAGGTAGAGGTGCATAAGTCTGGAAGACTGAGCATCATGGAAGTGGCCTCGGGATCCCCTTGACCATTACCCTTGGAGAAAGTCTTAAAGCAGAAAGACTTTCCCACCATTTCAAACTTTTCATCCCAGCCAGTTTGCACTTCCCTGGCCACCTTAAGGACTGCCACTGTCCTGCGGCATTCCTCGAATATTCTTCTCCATCTTACTCCTGCTGACAGTGAACCCCAAAGGATCCTGCTATGAATTAGATACCATCTTGTGTGCTAACCATTGCACATGTTGTCCTACCTTCCCCATGACAGTGAAAACAACCTGGGCAGGAACAATGCCTAATAATCTAATTACAAGACAATAATCCCTTTTACGTGGTCATCCTTTCAAGTTTACAAACCACGTTGAAATTCTCACCAAATCCTCGCTGGACTCGGGCACGGATGGTGGGAAGGGTGCTGTGATTATTCACATGTGACAGATGAGGAAACAGGTCTGGGAGACACATGACCTGTTCGAGATAGCACCAGCCACCCAAGCGGATGAATGGTGGGGGACTCAAAGCCAACTCTTCTAATTCCTAGGCTCCTCCACCACATAACCTGGGATTATCTATCTTTGGCTAAAATCTTAGAACTTCAACTATCCCTTTCTTCTCTGGACAAGGTGTTTCATCTTCTGACCTTGACCGCTGAGCTTCTCGGGCTCTCCAGGCAAGTTGGGTAAAAGGCACAGAAGAGCAATATTGTCAGAGAAAAGATGGCATTGACTGAAAAAGGAATATGTGAATAAGGGAAAATACCAGGCAGCTGTTTCCATGGGGTTCCCCCAGCTGCACCTGTCAAGAATTGATGGGCATCAAAGACATCTGTGAGCATCAACCCCGAATATTCCAGTTGTCATGCACACCCAGGAGCTCGAGCTTGGTTGACTTGAACCTTTAGACCTTGGTTGGCTTGATTGGAGTTTGGGTGACTGGGCCACCCCAAGGGCAGAAACTTCACAAGGAAGGATTTATCTGTGGATCACAAGGGGGCTTAACTACTTCTGGTCCCTTCCCAAGTCATCCTCCCTCAGCAAAGAGAGTAGACTAGCACCTTAGAGAATCCTGCCAGACCTCTACCAAGGAAAGGAGTCTAGAGCACTCGGAGCAGAGGTTTATATTGGAAATGAGAATGCAGTGAGGAAAAGTCACCAGAGACAAGTTCTAAAGATATTTTTGTAACACTGACCCTTAAAGGTTCCCAGTCAGGTGCCTGAGATGTTCATGGCGGACAACATCCACAAAGACCAAAGACCTGAATGATTGTCCATGAGTGACGTATGACCTTAGGTGAACCAGGCAGAGGTGACATTCCCTGGGAGATGCCTCCGCCTCTTCTCACCCACCCTGTCAAGAGCCCAGCATGCAAATGAGTGGTGACTGTGTGTGCATAGACTTGACCAGCTCTGCTGTGTGATCAGTATTAGCAAATGTTGGCATTTTACCTCTTAAAGTTTAGAAACAAACCAAACTCACTTGCTCACACCTCCTACTGATCGCTGCATAAAAATATGTCATGATCCTGGGCTGCCAAAAATTTTTTATGCATCCATTTCCTCGCTCCTCCCCTGCTGCCCCAGTTCTCCTAGCACTTCAGAGGGAACCAGGAGAAAAGGACAGAGGACAAAAAGCCACCAACTTACACTCCTTAAAATCACAGGTGTGTGAATGTGTGTGCGCACACGCATGATAATGATGCTGCTCTCTCATGTTAAGCACGTTTTTGCATTCCAGACCCTGTGCTAAGTGTGTTTTTTGCATGATCTTATTTGATCCTCTGTTATTAAAATCAGCCCCTTCAAAATGAACGGAGCTCCATGTCACACGTTAGAAAGTGGAAACGTTTAAAAAATAAAAATTATGCTTATAGTTTTACCTCTCAGAACAATCCTCAGAACCCTTAGCAACCCTGAAGGTTTTGCTTCTTTGTTCTTGCAAACAGGGGGGTGCCGGTGACTCCTTTTTTCTAAAGGGACATTTGAATTTCTTTTCAAATGCATATCTGACCCCACTTAGTGCGACTTCCTTTATTTTCCCAAAATGTATATTTGAATGTCTTTTCAAATGTAATAGCCTTTTGAAGTTTGTTTACTCGGGAGTACCAGGCCTTCTTTTCTTAGGAATTCCACCACATTCTCTGGAAGATGCTAAGTGGGGTGGGAGGTGGAAGATATCATATTTATGTATTATCTTTATGTCTAAAATTACTTTTATTTATGAATAAACACCTGTATGATGGATTAAGTATTATGTGCTAGGTATCACGTACAAACACTTGCATTTATACATAAAGGAGGACCGATGAGATGGATCTATTGAGAACTGAGGTGGGGAAGTCCCCCAGCTCAACCCTGGGGGGCTGGGGAGGGCCGCTTAATCCTGCCTGCTGATGTTGAGTAAATGTGAAAAGCCATACTTCAAGGCTGGTCCCTTTTTCCCACAATATCTCATGACATTTTTTGAGAAATGTACTGTAATTATCCCGGTTCACAACTAGGATTCTGAGAGATGAAACAAGTCAGACCACGTCACATGGCCAGGAAATGGTAATTGGGTAATGAATTTCCCACGAGATGTTGATTTTAACAAAGGTTTTGTTGTGGTTGCGGGTCTGGATTTGGTCACGCGTGACTAGGGTACCTGTTTGGGGATCAATCACATCGTAGGTGGCTGTTTGCCCTCAGGGCATCCCTCACCATCCTCTGCTCTGGCTCTGCGCTGGATTGTGGGAGGACTCACCCCTGCACGATTCACCCCAGATTTCCATAGGCATTGGTTTCCAGCTGGGTTCAGCCAATGGAGGTGCCTTGTATGCCTTCAGAGCCTACACCGACAGCTTCTGCCTTGGATTCCAGCAGTCTGTACCCTCTCTTTGACAACTGTCCCTTACTCCTGGGAGTGGGCAGTGGGTTCCTGCCATCTGTAATCTCAGATTGGCTCACTACCCCTTTGGGGTTCTTACCTCTTCTGTCAACCATGTCACCATACCCCTATATTAAATACCTTCTATTCGTAACACTTAGACTAACTAGACTCTGCCTTTCTGGTCTGAACAGGACAATGCAGAGATGAAGACACACACCTGAGATCATTTGAGAAAAATATAAGAGACGTCACAACTAAAATGGTATGGACCCCGCCATGTTTGTTGGGTGGTTTGGTGGTTGGTTGCCTGTTTGTGTCTGTGGTTGGTTGTTGAATGCATTTCTCATATTCCCAAGGAGGAATTCACCAAGAATGAATGGAGGCAGGGAGAGAGAAAACACTCTACCTATAGGAAGATATGAAGATAAAAGATTTCAGTGTATTTCCGCATGCACCATTTTCTAGTTCCTTGAAGGGTAAGAATGCCTTCCTGGAATCTATGTCCAACTCATGACTTCTTTAATTAACTACAAAGTGTAGCAAGACTGGGCACAAGTCTGTTGACCACAGTCAGACAATGTAGTAATTCTAAATCTGAATCTATGAGTCCATACCTGATTTTTGATCCCCTACCCTTGCTCTGTATCTGTTCCTATTGAACTGACAACAGGCCTGAATAAGGAGGATTTGCAAGGCTCACTGGGAGGTCCAAGTTTCAGCTGGACACAGGACAATATCCATAGTCTTTCCCTAGGCACCCCCTGAAAACACAGATTCTTCTTTTCCCACCAAGAAGCCCCTGGGAGATGTCTCTGTCTGGTTATGGCATAAGTGAATTACAGTAGTAAGTCTTAACCAGAGACATTATAGTCTTAACCAGAGACATTACACCGCTTGGTTTCCGCATAGTTGGGGCAAAAATCTCAATTCAGGATGTGGTGTGTGTATTAGTCATTGTTCTCCAGAGAAACAGAACTTATTGGACATATATGCAGAGATCAATTACAAGGAAATGGTTCACACAATTATGGGGGCTTGGAGAGTCCATAGTCTACAGAAATAGTGTTTCAGTTTGAGTCTAAGAGCTGCTGAAGGACCTGGAAGAGCTGATGTCCCAGTTCAAAAACCATTAGGCAGGAAGGCCTGCTATTATTCCAGGTTGAAGGTCATCAGGCAGAAGAATGCTTTCTTCCTGGGAAGAAGGTCAGCATTTCATTCTATTCAGATCTTCCACTGATGGGGTGAGGCCCACCCACATTATGCAGAGGTGTCTGCTTTACTCAGTTTACCAAATTAAATGTCAGTCTCATCCAAAAACATCTTCACAGAAAGACTGAGAATAATGTTCGACCAAATACCTGGGCCAGTCAAGTTGATCCATGAAATTAACTATCCCAGTGGGTGAGAGGTTTTACAAAACATAAAAGTTGAATCTCAAGGATGATTCCACTTATAGGAAGTACGTAGTCAGATCGATAGAGAGAAAGCAGAATCTCTGTTTGCAGGGGTTGGAGGGAGACGGAATGGGGAGTTATTAATGGAGAGTTATTTAATGGGGACAGAGTTTCAAGTTGGGACGAGGAAAATGTTCTGGACATGGACGGTGGTGAAGGCTGGGCTGCACAGCACCGTGAATGTCTTGAACACCACTGAACTGTATGTCTCAAAAAGGGTGAAAATGATTGATTTTATGTCACGTATATTTTAACACACTGAAAATTTTTAAGTAGAAAAAAAAGACAACAAAAAATTAGGTAATGGAGTTGTCAACGCATTAATTAATATTTCCATAATTTCTCAGTCAAAAAAATAAACAAAGATTGTTTCCTTTACCTGGTGTTGCCGAATAAATCACATCAAATAGAGGGACTCTAAACAGTGACAACTTATTACTATGTTGTTGTTGTTATTCTGGCTTGGGATCCCTCACACAGAGGCAGTCAGGTGGTGGCTGAGGCTCGACCATCTCAGAGTTTCTCTCCTGTGCCTGGGGCCTGGCCTGCACCTCATCCCTTCTGTCTCAGTCTAGCATTGAAGCAGACCGAGGCAGGCCTCCTTGTAGGGCCAGGAAAACAGACTCCACTTTTCAAAGGGGAGAGGGCCATCCTAAGGTGACTGAGCAGTGACAGCAAGCAAGAACATTCTGACTCGATTTTCATTCTGTGGCATCAGTTACAAGAAGATCTCCCTTAGGAAAGAAATCTCCATGACCCAGAACATCACAATTTCCAGATCCCAAAACCCTGAGACCATCATGATTTGATTCCATGGCAATAGGCATGGGCCTTCTGGTCAACCAAATCCTTGACCCAACAGGGTTTCCAAATACGTGACTGAGCACGTGGCCAACATTCAAAGGCTCGGCGATTCCGTGTGCTTAATGCTGCAAGCCTGCAGAAATTCATTTCAACCTTCGCAGATGACTCAGAAGCTGGCAGTGAGGAGGAGGGGGTCACCACCAGCAGCATCCATTATCATTTCGCTGGTCCGGCACCCCAGGGCTGGTTGACAGAATGCCAAAGAGATAAACCTCTTTTACTGTAATTCACACTCTGAAAAAAAGGGATTTACTAGGCAAATTAAGAGGGTGAAGAAACTTGCAGGGGTGACATTCAGCCAGCTCCAGACACCAAACTTTTCAAGCACTTTAGAAGCCCAATTTACATACAATTACAGGAATGCTTCATTTATCCGCCCCTGTCAGGGGAAGAGAGTTGAATGGGAGTGAATTTTTCAGATAATGCTTGCTTCCCTCTAGAGGCACCAAGCCCTTTTCACCAGGCTGGAGAGAACTCTTACCCAGATGGATTGCTGGGCCCCAGAAGCCCCCAAAAGAGCTCATGGCAGGTGGCTTCACCTTTCTTGGAGGAAGACGAGCCCTGAGACAGCAGTTATCCTGCAGGTCTCCGAAACAACAGTGGCCCAGATGACCTGCCCCTACCGGGCAGCCTTCCTGCATGCAAAACACATCCATTGACCCCCTACTTCTGCAAGGGGGTGTTTTTCATGGCTTTCTTCCTGTTGTTCTTTCTAACTTTGGGGACAAAGAATTGAGATTGTTTACTTCTAAGCAAGCGGCTCACTGTATCATCATCCTTTCCCTTTGGTTGTTTAAATCTCTGATTCCCTTACCGGCCCCTTACTTCCCCTTAGGCATCCCTGCTCACCTGTTAGATACACAGTCATTCATGCCTGTGTCTTAGTAAAATGCATAGTGCTGTTTTGTGTGTCGATGTTCTATATTCATATAAATGGTATGGTGCCGTGGAGTTCTACTTCTCCCACCAAACTCCATGCCTTTAAGAGGGACCTATCCTGCTTCTGAGCACCGTCTCGTATTCCGCAGGCAGTCATGTTTTATCCATGGGACTGCCCTAGGGATGGACAACCAGGTCACCTCTACCTCCCAGACACAGAACTGCCCTGCAAAGAACATCCTTTCGCACCTACCCGAGAAGGACACCTTCTCTGAGGGGGGCTGTGAGAGGCCAGGGCAGGGACAACAAGATCTTGAAGCCTATACATACTCCGTTTCAGAAGGGCTAACAGAGTCTTCTCCAGAATGGCTACGTTGGTTTATACGCCCCCGGCATTTCCTGAGGGGTCCTGTGTGCCCACATCATCCCCGATGTTTGGTATCATTCAATTTTTCTCCTGCTTGATTGGAGGATAATTAACATACATTGTTTTTTGTGTTTCAAATGTGCAATATAATCATTCTATACATTCTTCGGTGCACATCGAAGTGAGTGTGCTCTTAAAATCCCTTAAAATCTCCTTGACCTATTCCATCCATCCCCCACATATCTCTAGTTGGTTCTCTGTATTTGCTACCTTTTTTATTTGTCTCTTTTCTTCTTTGCATGTTCATCGGTTCTGTTTCTTAAATTCCACACGTGAGTGAAATCTTAGGGTATTTGTCTTTCTCTGACTGACTTATTCCACTTAGCGTTATACCCACAAAGTCCATCCATGCTGCTGCAGATGGCAAGATCTCCTTTTTTATGCTACATATAGACCATCTCTTTGTCCATTCATCTATGGATGAACACTTGGGTTGCTTCCATACCTAGGCTCTTGTAAATAACGCGGCAATAAACATAGACGTGCCTGTATCTTCTTGCGTTAGTGTTTTTGATTGCTTTGGCTTAATACCCAGCAGTGAAATTACTAGATGGGGTAGTAATTTGATTTCCAATTTTTTGAGGAACCTCTATGCTGTTTTCCAGAATGGCTGCACCAGCTGGCATTCCCACCAACAGTGCATGCAGGTTCCTCTTTCTCTACATCTTCGCCAACACTTATTGTTTCTTGTGTTGTTGATTTGAGCCATTCTGACCAGTGAGAGGAGACATCTCACTATGGTTTTCCTTTGCGTTTCCCTCTGATGAGTGATGTTGAACATCTTTTCATGTGTCCATTAGCTATCTGGATGTCTTCTTTGGAAAAATGTCTACTTAATTTGTTTTAACCAATCGTGATGGGTGCAGAATGTTACCTACGTGCTTTACTTTTGATTTTGCTGATTATTAGAAAAGAAGGTTGAACACCTCTCTGTAGGTGTGTCAGCCATCACCCCTTTACCTAGTCACTGTTTTTCCAGGCTGCCACCCCCTGCTGACTGTCTTTAGTGACTCTTAGGGAACTAAAATGCTTAATTTTGATGTAGCAAATAAATTCCTTCCTATTATTGTAGGTCCTTTCCTCTTGCCTAGTAATCTCGCCTGTCACTTTAAAGTCCTTTCCATATTTTTCCCCTAGTCCCCCAAAACTGAATTCCACGTCTGAGTCTTACTCTGGTTTTCTGTCAGGCATACCCTCTTCCCATGGGCTCCACCAGTTCAATCCCTACCCAGATTTTTTTTTTTTTTAAAGAGATAGAGTGTGAACTGGGGTGGGGGGCAGAGGGAGAGAGAGAATCTTAAGCAGACTCCTAGCCCCATGTGGATCTCAATGTGGGGCTCGATCTCACAATCTTGAGATCCTGACCTGAGTTGAAATCAAGAATCAAATATTTAAGTGACTGAGCCACCCAGGCAACCCCCCACCCAGATTCTTTTCTTTTGTTCCAAGTTTGCACACCGCCTTGCTTGCATATCAATTCAGCATCCCATACCTCCTGAAGTTAGTCATTGTGATCTCCATCTCCCATGTGAGATTAAAAGTCCCTTGAAGGTGGGGCTTGAACTCCATCTGCCTTGCCATTCCTGGGTGAGCTGCACAGTGACTGGCAGACAGCAAGGAATTGGTAAGTTCCTATTGAACATATTAAATAGATCTTTTTAAGAAAGTGTACAGCCTGAAAAATAAGCTAGTCTCCAGCCAGCATTTGCATGCCCCATTGAAATGTGCTGACATTTAAAGAAAAGTCCAATGTGAAGTCCAGCTAGAACCTTTTCCTTTGGAGTAGGTGAAGGCATGGAAGGAATTTGCTCAGAAAATCCAAGGCTGCAGACTCAATGGGTCTCTATAGGAAAGACAGATGTGAGAGGAGAAAATGGGGAACAGAGAAAGTACTAGATCTTTCCCTCAAGGGGTGAAGATGTCTGATCATTCTATTTCACAATGGTGTGCCTTCTGTCTTCTGGTTATTGATTATTGGGGGCGATCTGCCACAGATTTGTCCTTAAAGCTGTGGTGGTGATCTATGATTGCCTCTCCCAGTTCTGGGGGGTGACTGGGCTCAACTGGGCAGTTCTTGCTTGGGAGGTGGGGTTGGACAGCCATTACAGTTAGACTATGGCTCTAGCTGGAATCATCTGGAAGCCTTCTTCACTCACATGTCTGGTCCATGGGCTTGACCAACTGGGCCACTGGACCATCCCTTGAGGTGTTCTCTCTGTGAGGTCTCGCCATCTTGGTGGCTATCGGTAGCCAAACTTCTCACATGGCCGCACAGGGCTTTAAAGGCATGGGTCTGAGGAGTTGGAGAAAATGAGCAAGCGAGGCAGGAGGAAGGCATTCCACCTTGCTGACCTGGCCTCAGGAGTTATGTGGCAGTGTCATTGAGGCAAAGATCCACCCAGGCTCAGGGGGAGGAGAAATAGACCCCACATCTTGACAAAGACCAGAAAGATTTGGGAAAATCTTCACATTTCTGAAATATTACTATGACCATTTTTGGAAAATACAATTGCCTCCAGCTTGTATCTTCCTAAACCCCCAAACCAGGCTGAAGGTATGACGGTGTCTTGGTTGCCCTGTCTGAACAATGAGCCAACTGGACAGACCAGTGGTTTTAAAATTTACTTATAGTAACTTTTATCTAACAAATCTTTTTCTGAAACTCAAAATAAAGAGCCAGTAAGGATGATGTTGTTACCTTGGAATACAGATGCCACAAAACCCCCAACCATTATAGCTTCCTCTTTCTGCACTAAGGCTCTAAGCTCGCTTCAGCTTGGAACCTTCCCAGCTTTGAAAACTGCATAGCCTCGGGGCAGAACCCAGGAAAGGACTGGGCTTTCTCTCTGGCTCCTCAGCTTGTGCCTACAGATCAAATAAACCCCCTTCTGCTGCCACTCCCATTACCCAGGCTGCGAGCTGATTGACCTAACCCAACAGAGATAGATTGGCGAAATTACCCTCGCAATAGGTGCTTGAGAGTAATGGTACCTGGGAGGGACAGGTAAGCAAAAAGGGAACAAATCCAGGCAATTTTCAGACATCGCCACTGCCTATTACTTTCTTCACTTAAATAAACAAATAACCCCCAGGCAATCAGCAGCCAGAACCTCAGAGGCTGCAGGAATGATTTCCTTTCACTAGAAGCCAAGACCAATCAATGCCCCTTAATCGCAACACCACATGCACAAACAGCCTGTGCAACCCCAGCCAGCTCTCCACTTGCAGGCATCTACTCCACACAGAGGGGATGAGACCCCTTTTTCCTACTTCCCAAAGTAGGGAAGGGCAATAATTAAAGGAGAAGACCAGCCCCATTGCACACAGCTATGGCTCTCTGCTGGGTAAGGCAGTGGATATGGTCCAGTGTGCTGAGACTGAGGGAAAAATGAAGCATGAACGGGATCTTGGACGTTGGAGGTTCTGTGGATCATCTTCCATCACCAACTTCTAGAATCTACTCTGCATTCCTTGAATGTGCCCGGGGACAATTGCTAGAAGAACCCTTCCTTTTCCCAGAGCACAACCTTCCTTTTCCCAGTGAATGGATCCCAGTGGGACAGGAACCATGTTGACCCTTGAGCCAAATGACCAGGGAGTGAGCCACAATGAGTGGTCAGAAACTACCTTCTTTCACTTGAGTTGTGCTCCCAATCCAACACCTGTCCCCACAGGCCCATTCTGAAGTTTGTCTCAGGGAAGATTCCATGGAACACACATTCCCATACCTACCTCAACCTTGACTTTTGCAGTGGTGTCATCTCTGATTATGAAATCAGTGAGCAGCTCAGTACCAATGTCAGTCTTCCCTCCCGGGGTAGCCAGGAAGAAAGGCTCACAAATAATGCTGTCTTATCTGTTGCAACAAGAGAACAAGATTCAGTAAATATCAAATTTCCACGATTTTCATACTACAATCACAATTTTGACCATGCCCTGCATTTAATTTACTTTTTCTTTATATTGAACTCACTTTTATAGGAAAAGAAAAGAATATTTATTTTTAAGGAAAACTTTTTATCACTGCCCAAACTGGAAAACCAATACTGCACACCATAAATAGACTATGACTACAAAAATAAGCACAATGGGAGTTTACGGCAGATTAAACATAAACATCTTACTCTGCTCATTGCTAAAACCCTAATAAAATGACACTTAAGGGATCAAAAACAAAAAGGTATAAATCCACAGGACCAAAAAACGAAAAACCAGAAGAGTAGCTGCAAATGACAGATGTCAAGCAAATTTTGGAGACTAGTGAGAGAATAGATTAATTGGGTCAGTGAGGAAGAAAGCAAAGAGGTAAGCTGTTCTGACCAGGAGTGCCTCTAAAAATCTCCTGGAAAGGTGGGAATTCAGGTAGGGCTACAGTCAGTAAAACGAATGGAAAGTCTGAATTAGAATCTATCAGAACCCAAGATTCCCTCTCCCACCAACTCCCTGCTGGGAGACCCCAATTCCACCCCAGGGGAAGATGGGCAGTTTATTATTTGGCAAGGTTGGTAATAAAATCAGTCTTTCCATCATTAAAGGACCTTTATGACACATATTCTAAAATTTGAAAAGACAGTTAACAACATACACAAATCCGTAGTGTTTTACTACCTGGAGGACACACTCTTCTTGGGCGCCTGGCCTGTTTGTGCTAAAATGGTAAGGCCCGAGGGGGACACTGTGGACTCTGCAGCTTCTGTTATAATCAAATAAGAAAAGGTATTACATCCACAACATAGAAACAGAAGTATAAGAAGGAACACTCAGGTAAAGATGAAAGAAAGAAAGAAAGGAAGGAAGAAAGAAAGAAAGAAGAAAAGAAAAGAAAAACCAGTTGGAGGAGAACAAATAAAGGATAAGAAAAAAAGTGAATCATTTCAGGTCAGCCATTTAGATAATAGACATTCCAAAGGACCAAAAAAACCAAACCAAACCAACAAACAGAAAAGCCAAAGAAAAACACAAACAAACAAACAAACAAAAATCCCAGACGATACAGAGGGGAGGAAATTATTAAAGAAATAATACAAGAAAACCTCCCAGAAACTAAAGATTTTGGTTTCCTTCCCTCCCTCCCTCCCTCCCTCCCTCCTTCCCTCTCTTCCTACCTTCATCTCTCCCTCTTTCCTTCTTTCCTACCTTCCTTCTTTCCTTCCTTCCTTACTTCTTTCTTTGTTGAAAGATTTTTCAATTTATTTTTTAAAGAGAGTACAAGTGGGGACAGGGTCTCAGGGAGACAATCTCAAGAAGAATCCATGCTAAGCAAGGAGCCTATTGAGGGGCTTGAGATCATGACCTGAGCAGAAATCAAGAGTTGGACGCTCAACCAACTGAGCCACCCAGGTGTCCCAAGACTTTGTTTTTCTGGTTGAATGGTTCCACTGTGAACTCCTCATAAGGAAGGGACAAATAACCTCACCAAAGGATATCATCATGAAATTTCAGAGCAGCAGAAATAGAAGGGCCTAAAATCTTCCAGAGAAAAAATTAAAAAAGAAAATAACAACATAACCAGGTATATAAAGAAGTAAGAATGAGTGAGGCAGTTGTCTTTCTCAGCAACCCTAGAAGCCCAGGAATAGTAGTACCTTTACAATTCTGAAGGAAAATTACTCCAACCCTTAAATTTTATACACAGCCAAACTATCAATCCAAAAGGGAAGGGAAATAATAGACATTTTTTTTCAAAGGTACTTAATGGTGTCCAAAATATGCACCCTTTCTCAGGAAAGTATCAGGGATGTGCTCCACCAAAACAAGGGGGTAAATCAAGAAAGATGAAGACATGATACCCAGGGCACAGGAGCTTATGCTCAGGACAAC
This sequence comes from Meles meles, assembly GCF_922984935.1. NCBI lineage: Eukaryota > Metazoa > Chordata > Mammalia > Carnivora > Mustelidae > Meles > Meles meles. The sequence continues at coordinate 31,981,543 of NC_060084.1, read as the reverse complement.
AGCAAAGGAAGCCCTGGTGACAGCTGTGCTGTAGGCCTGAGAAACCACGAGATCAGATGGGGCAGGAGGATGGATGGCTCTAGGAGGGATGTCTCCAGAAATAAATGGAACTGACAGATTAACTGACAGGTGTGGCCGGGTGTAAAATTGGATTGAGGGCCTTTGTACAGAGCTACTGGAGGGTGTGGGAAGAGTCACCCAGACATTCAAAGAGCGCCAAGCCAAAGGAGGCAAAGGCCAGGAGAGAATGACATCCTAAGACACTACCCAACTAAGCTTGTGAATAATATTTACCCATTCATCATCATGAAAACACTAAATCTGGATTCAATTAAAAAAAAATACTACAAACCCATGGCAGGAAGTTTGAAGGAGGAGCAAATCGGTCTGAGTAAGGAGTGGTCTAAGAGACAGCTCATTATTCATATGTGGAAATTAATAGTATCTACCTGATGTGTGAGAAAAATCAGGAGACAGTAGCATACACATGTCATTTAAAATTACAGAGAGAAAAAACCCCAGAAGAAATTTCTGTAAGAATCAATAGTGTTTGTTTCAGGAAATTTGAATTTGGGGGCTGGGGGTAGGGGTGGACCAAGGGCCTTGCTGTTTATTATAAGCCTGATACTTTTCAGTTATGGATTAAGTAGTGTTGCTGTATAATTTTGCCCAACTTTTTAAAAGAATTAAAAACTAATACAACTGAAAAAACCACCCTGTTTACGTTTTTCCTAGCTATCATTGCCAGTTGAAAATCTCTGCATCCCAAGGCCCATGGTCTATTTTAAAAAGAAGATTGGAAAAAATCTGAGAAGAGACAGAGACAAGCTAGTTCCTGTTAGATATTCCTCCAACACAGGTAATCAGAAAGATAGAAAGAGGCCACATAGGGGCTCCTAAAACCTGACCGACACAACCTGTTGCCCAGACCAATCCAAGTTCATTGTTAACACAGCAAAGGAGATCATGACTCTGGCAGAGTTCTGGTGGTGTCTCAGGGCATATTACACCAGGCCAGAATCAGCTGAGAAAACATGGTTTCAGGAGGGTGTCTCAGTTCAGGATTGGTGGAAACAGCAAGGAAAAGATTTTGAGAGGACAGAGTCAAAGGAATCTTAGGGCATAAAATGTCTGCAGGTGTGTTCCCTGGAGTGGAGGGGTCTTCACAGAAGTCAGACACTTGGCCTGAGCAGGACTGTCTTGGAACGTGGTCAGGCTCGCAAAGACCTGAATGCGGTCAGGCTCACATGAGTAGCAAAAGCAGGTTACCTTGGATGGTGGGGGGCCTGTTCTCAGTGTCAGGCTGAGTATCAGGGCAGATGGATTGAGTTCTTAAAGAAAACAAGAAAAGAATAATTGACCGATATTAATGAATGTCACCTTCATGGATCATCTGCACCCAACGTTCTTTGGCCCACATTTTGGGATAAACTGAGTATCATGATAAACAAAGTATTATGATCAAGAATGCTACTTATACTCTTGGTGATTATTAGATGTCAAAACTTCAGGGCCTGAATCTTTGATGATATTTCTCTTCCTTCAGTGATTTGGAAACAGTGAGAGAGAGAGAGAGAGAGGCCTAGCCTCAAGCCAGGTCCCTTGGTCTCACAGCCTGGCTGCAGAATGACATGTCTGAGGCACTTGCTTTTGCACCTTTTTCAAGGTTCCAGAGTTCTTGGGATTTGAATATTTGAGGCATTTCATTTCAGTATATGCTCGAAAATATTAATATGGTATTATATTGTTATTTTATTTTATTATTATGTTATATATTATATTATATCCTATTATTGTATTTCATATTATATCATTATCGTATTACATTATATTATACTATATTATATTATGTATTAAATCCACTAAAAGATTTTGAATAACACCCAATGGAAGGCAACGACCCACATTTACTGGCTGTGCTTACTACATCCTTAGAAGTTTCCCAGTCACCTGTGCTGGCCTTGCACAGGTGGGAGTAACTGGGCCCATGAGGGGTCCATCAAGAACTCCTGATTGGGGCGGTATGTGTCCCGATAGCCATGGCTCCCAACTGCCGCCTGCCGGCTCACTGATCCCATGCCTGCTTTTGAAGTTCCCCTCCTCCTGAGAAAGCGTGCTGCATGATATTCTCTCCCCACATATAAAGGTCGTTTTCTGATGAAAACAGGATCGAACCTGGTTATTTACTTTCAGAAACAAATGTGTGAGCAAACCTCTTCACCCTGTGTCTGGGAAGCAGGGCCCTCTCCTTGCGATGTCCTGGGAGCAGGCTCCCCCGAAGCCCATGCCTGCCAGGGCGACTTCTCCCTTCCCTTTCCCATGTGTCCTGCATCTAGATAAAGGGGTCCATGTGGGTGAGTTTTAGACCAGGTCTGAAGATCAATGAGGCAAAAGACCCCCCTCAAAGGCAACCCCCTCAAAGGCAGCCACCATTCCCTTGGCCTGAAAATCGCTTCTGCTCTCAGCAGCAACAATACCAGGCCCGCAGGTTCAGACGCAACCCTGAGCTGAAGTTTCTTTCAGATTCCAACTCCAGAGGCTGATGGGGGATATTTTAAAAGTTCAACCCATTCACAAAGGCCTTGGGGCGTGGGGTTGCCTGTGTTAAGTTCTCTGATGCCACGGGCTATTGCCTAGAAAAGCAAAAAAAAAAAAAAAACCAAAAGCAAAAACAAAAACAAACACATAAAACTTACCAAACAACAACAAAAACCACAAAGGGGGGAAAAAAAAACCAAAAAACAACAACAATCCTGCTTTATTTACCTTTTTAAAGGCTGGCTTTAAAGTCCAAGTCAGGTTGGGTTTTGACAGGTGGACTGAGGAGCAGAATGGGAGCCGCCGGCATTGGCCAGTGCTGCCAGGCTTCCTCCTCAGGAAGGCCTGCAGGACAAAGTCCTGGTGCCTCACTCGCATCCCCCAGCCGCACCCCTCCCTGCCCATTCCACCCCCCAGACCCAGAACAAGACAGGAGATTTGTGACCGCTGATGTGTGGCCCGTCGGAATGAAGGGGGCTTTTCATTAACAAAGTAGCGGGCGGTGTCATCTTCCCCTGAGTCGGAATCATTCACTATTAGCACAATGTGTTATTATTGTATTTTTAATTGAAATGTAAATTCTGGGGACACTCTGACCCAATTTACTCCCAGGGAAAAAAGGGCAAAATTCTCATTTTCAAGGCTCTAGAAATGCAAGTTAGTGTTATTAATGATTAAGCTCTTTCTCCTTCCCCCCTGCTGCGGGGCGGGGGCTGGAATGGGACCTTCTTATCCGAGCACAATGGTAACGTTACCCTGTCCTTGGAGCACACTTGATCGGCAAGGTAGATCTGGGTGGGAAGCTCACATACTCCCCCCGCCGTCTGTCCTGGGGTTCACACCTGGTCCGGGAAGTGGCCAGAGTGTATAGATGTGGTTTCAGGTTTTAAATGCCCATGACGATTGATGTGTGATTAAATGATTGATTTGGAGAGGAGATTCTTGTCTCCTCTATTTTAAAGAAACTCGCTTTGTATAAACAGAACTGCATGGAGACAGGATGATTTGGGGGGGGGGGTTGATTCAGGCTTTGTCCACGAACATTGTAGCGCTCACACCCCACTAGCTGAAAATTCTAGAACTGATGCTAGAACACAAAGGGTAGTGAGCATTTGCAACCTCGACTCTCCTTGCACCGACCCGGGAGAGAATTCACTCTACTGACAAATATTTATGGAGTACCTACTAAGTGCCGACCACTAGGAGATTGATGGGAAAGCAAAGATGAATCATTTAGAGAAGTACTTCTGCCCTCCCTCTAAGTGTCAAGGACAGCTCAGAGATCACCTTCACAAGAGAGGTATCCTACCACCTGTCTAAGACACTCTATGCACTTTCTGCCCCCAGCCCTTTAAATATTCTACTCATTGAGCTCATCGTTGCTGGAAATGATTTTGCTCGCTTGTCTATTCATTTATTGCTCATCTCCCCTCACCAGCCTGCTCCCACGAGGATGCAAGTGCCACAGAAGACCCCTTTCTTGATGATCCCCAGTGTATCCCCAGAACAGAGATGCCTGACACTCACCAGCAATGAATAGTTCTCATAAGAGGACAACTACAGTATTAAAAAGTGCAAAAAGTCCATTGGGCTCCAAGACCTACTCTATCTCCTACCAATGCCACACACTTACTCTTACTATGTGCCAGAGAAATGAATAAAACGCAGCTTTGACCAGGAGGGAGCTCAGAGTGAGTGCAAAAGACAAATAATAAAATATAGCCCTGTGTACGGGGCGCCTGGGTGGCTCAGTCAGTTAGGCATCTGCCTTCAGCTCAGGTCATGATCTCAGGGTCCTGGGATTGAGCCCTGCATCGGGCTCTCTGCTCAGTGGGGAGTCTGCCTCTCCCTCTGCCTGCTGTTTCCCTTGCTTGTGCTCTATCTCTGTCTCTCTCTCTCAAATAAAATCTAAAGGAATGAATGAATGAATGAATGAATGAATGAATTGGCATGCTTTAAAATAAAACAGTACAGCCCAGTGTGATCACATAGACCATGGTACTCAACTGGGGGTGACTTTGCAGCCCCCTACTCCAAGATCCTGGGCTGTGTCTGGAGATCTTTTTGGCTGTCACAACTAGCGGAAGGTGTCACTGGCCACCCAGTGCTGAGAGGCCAACGGTGCTAAGCACCTTGCAATGCACAAGGAATTAGGCCAAGAATGAAACATTCTTTGGTTCAGAATGTCAGTTATACCCAGGTTGAGAAGCTCTGTTGTAGACAAAGAATTGTATCTAGGATTAATCATGGAGGCAAATGTGGGGAGGAGGGAGACCCCGGGGTTCCTGCTCTGGGCAGGCCTCACAGAAGGTGTGGCATGCAACGCACACCCTTGACCCCTGAAGTCACGTCTACATCAAGCCAGAAGAACAAGGGTTCTAGATGTCTGCTAACCCTCCCTTTCTCATCAGCTTGGATATGTGACCCCTTCTGCCAGGACTCTCAACAGAATCCAACGTTTTACAGAAGGAGAGGTTGAGGTCTGACAAGGGAACAGACGGGAAGATTACCTAGTAACCATCTGGTAGTGAAGGAGGTGACAGTGTCTGGTTAGAGAGGGGAGACCGCCTAGGCTGGCGCTGTGTCTGGGGCGCCTCCGCTCTTGCTTTTCCTCCAAGTAAAGGACCAGAGTTGTGCACGCTGCCTGGACTGGTCACACTCACAAGCCAGAAAGGACCAATTCCAACATCCCCTCCGATTCCACATCTGCCCGTCTGCAGAAAGAGGGGAGAGAAGAGAGCCTTTTAGCTCAGGCTCCTCATGTTACTCTTAAATTATGTGTGGCTTCCTTTAGCAAAACGAAAATAAATACAGGTTAAGAGAGAAATAATGGGCAAAATTTGAGCCCCGGGACTTCGAGAATTCAGGCGGGAGACATGGCCCGGCCCCACGTCAGGGAGCAGAGCCCGTTGTTTGTTATTGGACGATCCCCAGGTTGATCTTCGGGGGGGGGGGTGTGATTTTCTTTTTAAAGAAACTTGGCATTTTATTACATCTACTTATAGACTCTAGATCAAATGCTCAGGAATGCGGTGGGGCGGGAGAGTCAAGCATGAAGTATGGAGGGTCAGGATGCTTGCTGGAGAGGGACGGAGGATGCCATAAAAGGAGTTAGCCCCTCTGTGGACTTCGCCTTCTCAGAGCCTGGGACTCCAATGCTGTATTTCCACACTGGGGAGTTGGGGCTGAGCTAAAAATGCATTTGCCTTGGGGATCCCCTTGGGTTGAGGCGGGGGGGACCCCAACAGCCAGCTTCCCCGAGGTCCCAGACCAGCCCTGTGAGCTCCGAACAGACATCTCAGGGTCCCCTCAGTGGCTCACCTCCCTGATCAGATGTCCCCTTCCAAGAGGGCTAATCAAGGTCCCTGTATTTGTGGACACCAGAAGACCGAGCAGAACATTCCAGAGCTCCCTCCCTGGGCAGCTTTCTTTCATCCATCAGTGAGCCGGCAAGAGACCCCAACCCCGAGCCAGGCAGGGATGGGTGGCAAGCTCCCTCCAAGAGTTTGTCACTTAGGGAGGCAGGGTACATATGTGTCAGTTAAATAGCCGCAATTATAAAGTAACCGCTTAGAGAAGAGGTCACGTGGTAAGAATGAAGAGGAGAGAGAGTTCTGGGCTAGGAGTGGTCCCAGAAGCTTCCAGGAGGTGGTGGTCATCTGTTCTGGGGTCTCCTTGAGAGATGGACAGGATTCTGTCGACCCTGCCCCGAGGGTCCTTCTCTGGAAGATACAAAAGAGCAAATCACGCCCCAGGCTGCAAGGAGCTTTTAGTCCTCTGCAGAGCAGGACGTTTCCAGGAGTCTAGACCCACCTTCCAGGCGGTGTCCATGATGGGCCATCAGTCCCTCAAACCCAACACCTCCCAGTCTAAGCTCTGCATTCCCTCCCAAGCCTGTGGCATTTCCTGTAACAACTGTCCTGGGGAGTGACACTGCTGTCTGCCCCACCAGCAAACGGGAGACTGGGAAGTCCTCCCTCTCCCTCATCCCCTTCGAATTGCTGACTGCCAACGTGACCTCTTTCACATCCGTGCTCTTTAATACCTGCTCCTCCAGGTCTCCGTCCTTGAATGCAAGCTCTCTTTCAACTGACTATTACCGTGTACTCTTCAAGGCTCAGTGCAAATATCGCCTCCTCCAGGAAGCCCTCTGCATGTGGCCTTGGTTAAGGGGGCACGCTGTCTCTGGGCCACCACAGTGCCCCAGGTACCTGTCACAGAACTTATGCTATATTGCAATTGTCTTCACGCCATTTGCAGAAAGGAGTGTGCCTTTCCTGAGAGCAGGAACTGTGTTGTTTTTTTTCCTAGCATAGCGGCTGGCCCCTGGTAGATACGTGGTAGATGGTTGTTTGGGGGAAGCTATGAAACAGGTCTTTAAAACATGGGTAGTTTGGGTGTGTGTTGAGTTGGAAGGTCCAGACTCTCAGCTGCAGAACGGTAGAGAGACGGAGATAGAGGCAGAGACAAATGGAGACACAGACACAGAGAGAGACAAAGACATCTAGAGAGTAGAGGAAGTGTTTGGACAATATTTCAAGATGAGGCATTCAGCCGGAATCGGGCTGTCTTGTAGACTTTCCATCCTCAAGGCTGCAGAGACAGTGTAACCCCATGGATGAGGGAGACGGTGCTGCCATCTTTTTAAGCCTGGCATCTAAGTCACATGTCATGACAAGGCGTAGACCCAACACACACACAAAATTCGATGGCGCACAAAAGTATTATTACCATCGTGTGGTGGTGAATGGCTCAGTATGTGTGGTCTAATGGGATGGGCTGGCCTCCCAACTCTGCCATTGCTGTGTGACTTCGGACATGTTCCTTAACCTCTCTGTACCTCAGTGACCTCATCACAAAGGAGGGATACTTCAAAAGGAGGGATATTCAAAAATATCAACCTTTCTGGGTTTCTGTGACTATAAAATCCAGTAAGTACGTAAGACCAGCTCTCAAGAGTTGGTATCTAATATTACCAGCACACGTAATGCATCGCCAGTCGTGACAAATTGGACTGGAGTAGTATTTCATCTAAGCATTACATGACACTCCTTGCGATCGGCAGAGACCTCCCGAGAAATTACAAAGGTAGGGTGGGAAGTCATGTTATCGTCTGTGTAGGAAGCCCTATCTGCCGAAAGATCCAGAAGCCGAGAGTTAAACCCTCTCACCCACCAGTGAAGATGAGCAACTCATTTTCTTGCAGCGCGAGCTCTGGGGTCACCCGAGACTGGCCATGTTGGGGACCCAGAAAGCCCAACGTGCAGCGAGACGGGATTGAAAGACTCTATCAACAGCTTGTGACAAGTGCTTCCTGAGAAGCGTCTTGGTCAAAGAGCAGCAATCATTAAACATATGCGGATCCGTCAATTTAATCCGTTCTTTTCATATGGATTGATTGGGTTAGCCAAGGAAGGGCTAGGAGACAATTGACATTTCTGCATCTCTTGCAGACAAGCTGGAGAGGGGGGCGGGCAGGGAGGCAGGGGAGGGGAGCTCACCCTCCACAACCCCCACCCCGCAGTTTCCACCTGTGCCTCCATTCTGGCAAGGGGGACAGGTCACTGGCCACAGTCTGGGGGAGGGTCAAAGGCCCGGGGCTCTGAGGCTGATGTAGGCGCAGCTCCTCTTTGAGTCCAGAGAATGGTTCTTGCCGTTCCCGCGCCTCTGCCTCCTCCCAGCCAGACCAGCTTGCCCAAACCACACATCACACCTGTGAAGAGGCTGCTGGGTCCTGAAAACCACGGGCCCTGAAAAGGCCCCTCCAGCCAGCAGGACAGCAAAGGAAACAGAAAATCAAGGTCAACTTGAAACAGACAGTGGAGCTCTGGGAGGGAGGCCAAAGCAGGCTTTCTCCCCCTGGAACGTTTCCCAGAAGACAAGGTGAGGCAGCTCCCTCGGGAAAGGTAGGGTGGGTGGGGAGAGGTGAGAGGGATTTGAGGCAGGACTCCGCCCACCTCCACAGCCCCCTTCTCTCCCACCTTCCGGGGAAAGATACAGAGAAGAAATGGCACTCTTCAGGGTGCCTCTTACGCAGCTTCCACACTCCCCACGTTTCTAGGAGCAGGGGGGGATGTGGTGAGCACAGCCTTTCTGGGGCCCAAACCACATCCCGGTGGCCCGGGTGACCTCGGCGCGGGCATGGTAGACAGTTCTCCATCCAGTGTCCACGTGCCTGTTCCCCAGCCACTCCCGTAGCAGTAACCAGCCCCACCACGCTTTCTGGCTTCTATTCCTTTCTTCTGTCACTGTCCCTGCTCCTTCAACTCCTGCCTTCTGGGACATTTTTTCAAATTAGCTATCTGCACCCAAGTCCTTTTCTCAGGCTCTGCTTTTGGGAGAATCCAAACTACGAAGCATGAGAAACAAAAGATCCAGCGTGCAGCCAGGACACGTTTGCAAAGCAACAGATGCCTAGTTTGCTCCAAACTAAGCCAGGCTGTGTGCCGTGTCCTCGGCATACCCCTACCCTAACGGGTGAAGACTTAATTCCCCAGGAGGTGTTATTCCAACGTCATGCCCTTGCTTCCTTTTGGCGGTTGGGGGTAGCCTCAAGGAATGATCTAGATATCTTGACAGACAGTTCATCAGCACAAGCACAACTCTTTTTTTTTTTTAATTTGTTTATTTGACAGAGAGAGAGAGAGCACAAGCAGGGGGAGCAGCAGAGGGAGAGGGGGAAGCAGGCTTCCCGCTGAGTAGGGAGCCCAATGTAGGGCTTGATTCCAGGACCCCAAGGACACGACCTGAGCCAAAGGCAGGTGCTTAACCGACTGAGTTACTCAGGTGCCCACAAGCACAATCCTTGGAGGTAAATTCTCATTGAGCTATGACTATACCAGGAGACAGGAGCAAGACAGGGAATCATCCTTGTTTGAACCAAAATGGCAAAACCAAAAGCATTCTCAAGAAGAGTTCTTTGAAAGAGGTTTGATGGCATCATTGATAAAGTCATTCAACAGATGCATGCCAACTTGGCGCTTTCTTATTCTTTTGCTTTGATAGATCAATAAAACAGCCCATCTTTGGGACATGTGGCAGTGATACTTTGTTGTTATTGTTGTCTGGGATTTTTTTTGTTGTTGTTGTTGTTTTAACTATCCCAGTATTTCTCAAGGTGTGGCATGCTTTAGGAAGTATAGGGCCGTACCTCTTCAGAACCTTGAACCACACAGCAAGACAAAATTTCCCTTTTCAATATTCTTCTAATTCCACAGAGACAAGCAAAAAGGCTCATTTTGGTGCCAATATTTCTTTCACATCTTTCCAAAATCCAACAATCTCTCTCTCTCTCTAACGAAGAGAGTGTAGGGTTCAGCAGGAAATAGTATCTGGCTAACACTTTATGATTGCTTTATCTTCATGGAGTTAAATTTCAGGTTTACTTTTTTTTTTCCCCCTAGAAAACGAAAAGTCAGCGTCCATGTGTGGATGTGATATAAGCTTTTCTTTAGAAAAAGTTCATTAAAGCATTAAAAAAAAGGAATTAATTAAAATACAAGGTAACTGACCATGGTGAAATTTATAAGTGCTGTTTGAGAGCCACCAGAGTTTAGGGAACGCTGTTGTAAGCCATCACTCCACCTAGGATTTCTGTCCCCCACCCCCCGGCCCCCACTTAGTTCTCTAATTTGGCAATTAAAGTGGAAAACATTCCGTTGAAAGGAAGTCATCAGTCTGGAAAAGGATTCAGAGATCTGTTGTGAACCTGACAAGGTCCCCCCACTTTCTGGAATGCAGTTTCCCTATCTTTGAAATGGGTGGTGGGATGGGTAGATGATCTCCAGGGGCTCTCTCAACTCTGGTGTTCCAGGTTTACGAATGTGGGGGGTCCCCAAGACCTGACCCGCAGCCCAGACTTTTCTCCTAATGAGCTCAAGGCCTAGAACACGGCACATCCCCGATTTAACCCATCCTCTCTCCTGTTAATCTCTCCATGTTGTCACTCTGCCTCCTCCTTGTCCCACCTCCACCGCCCCTCTGCCCTCTGTGTGCTCTAGTCCTGGCATCTGTCCCCTCCCCTGGACTGAAGCAACAGCTTCCTTTTTTTTTTTTTTTCCCCCCTTGTCTTCCTGGATACAGACTTCACTGATCTCTCCAATGATGGGACTTCAAAGTAAATCTAGTCACATCAGGACAATACATGAGTTCTTCTCCACACTCGGCCACCTGTCCCACCCTCTGACCTCCTCGGCCTTTCCACTCCCCGAGCTACCACCATCTCCTTTCTGCCCAACCTTGCCCTCACTCTCAATATTATCTGGAATTATCTGGCTAATTCCTTCCTCGGAAGACCCATCTCAGGGGTCACCTCCTCCATGAAGTTTTCCTTGATTAGATTCCCCACCACCAGGCTGAAAGATGCACTGCTCTCTTCTGAGACTTTGCATTATCCTGGTTTTGGCTGTTGCCATGTGGCATCGTGGTTATCTCTCTGTAAGTGCTCACTCCCTCATCAGAGCACCAGCTTCTTCCTATGCTCAGTGTCCATCCGAGACAGGCATAGAGTAAGGTGCCCAACAACGATACGATAAACACATAACTGATTGGTCAGCGATTCATCTTATAACTCTGGGAGCCTATGGCTCTGCCGGCCGAGCTCTTCTAAAGGACTCCATGGTCTTCCTCATCACACCTTGGCATTTTCTTCAGAATTACCCAATGAGGACAAGGTTAGTTTATCACCTACATCAATACTGTCTTTCTCAGGAGGCTGGAAGCTTCTGGAGGACGGGGACTGCCTCCTACTGCACTCCCTTGCTAGGGAAACAGGAATCATGAGTCAAGCTCATGAGTCCAGTGAGACTCAAACTCTTCATAAACATAAACAGAGTATCCTCTAGGGCCCCCTGACCTCCCCTTATTTCTATTTCATCCCCCTCTGGGTCAGACCCATTTCATCTTTCCTGAGCATTTGTCCGGATACCCTCTATCATGCCATCGCACCAGATACAATTATATACGGAGGAAAGAAATTTCTATTTTGGTCTCAAGAAAATTATGTGATTTTGCTTAAGTTCAATTTTAAAACATGGAATATGACTGAACTTAATGTTAGTACTTAAGAAAAATGTTCACAGTAATTACAGATGAGGATACATATATGCAATTTATTTCAAATTTAGTAATACAAAAAAATTCTGGATCCTAACGTAACTATTTATAACTTGGCCGGGAGAACTCTGAGAATCCCAGTTATTTCGACAGAATAGGTTATTCTTCATGTATCTTATTTAAGCAATAATGCATGACAGAGCGTGAATTATGGTATATTAATTCTCACCTAGCGTGCTATTAGGACTGCATGGACGGCCGAGAGCTGTCAGTGCAACTAGGCATGAATTAATATCTAATAATTCCCCTGCTGAAATGTCTTATTGAGATTATAAGACTTTATTAGCAAAGGTTATTCCTTTAAAAATGTTTTTGTATGCTAATTGGGAGATGGGGGCCCAGCATGGGAAAGACTTCCCTGGTTCCCTCCACAGCCATTTCTAAAACCTTCTCTTTGATGCCCCCAACATGTCACCCTGGTTGATAGGCAAATATCACCTTTTGGAAGCTTTCTCAGAAATGTGACACAGAGGAGCCCCTTAGCAATTGGAAACAGGAACATCAGAGTATCACTTTGACCAGAAATTCTGTTCAGTAAACTGTGAGGCTTGGCAAACAGAGGTGCTGCCCTCCAAGGTGCTGAGGGAGGATGGACTATGTTGCAAGCTCTTCCCATGACAGGTGGAGGCCCTCGTGGGCTGTGCGGGGACCAGGTAGCATCCAAGTTCAAGGGAGAAGCTTTGGCCACTCCCCTCTCTCTGCGGTACTGACTAACCATCTCGCATTGGTGTCTAAGTCCCCATGCGACCTGTATGCATGGGAGCCACGTTCCCCAGCTCACTGGTTTCCAGCTACTTCTTTCTGTGGCTCACACGGGCTGTGATTCTTCCTACCTCAGGACCTGCGCACAGGCCGCTGGCAGTCACAGCTGTTCCTCACACTTCCAATATGCTAACCTGTCCCTGCTTAGCTGTCACACACGATTCAGATCCCTGCCGAAACCAGAGAAGCCACCTTCAACGCCTGCGCTGTAGCCATTCTGGATCATCCTCTGGGCACCTGGAGGAGGATGCCCCTCCCACCCTCTTCCAGGGCCCCCGTGGCTATGTGATCTGAATGGGCCAATGAAATAGGAGCAGAAGTGACATGGCCGCCTCCAGGAAGCAACATTGAAATGCATTCCTTTCTCCTGAGATCGCAGGCCGGGCTGAGATAGCACCTCTGTGAGTCAGTTCCTGACTGAGCCCAAGGAGCAGGCCTGCACGAGAGAGACAGACAGACAGACAGATAGAGAGAGACAGATAATTAACTACTGGCGTGTGGGGGCTATTTGTTCCGCAGCAGGACAGACCCAGACTAGGCAGATACACCCAGCCTCACTCCCACACGTGGTCAGGTCTCTGCAGGACACCACGAATTTCCCCCTTTCAGAAGGGGAAATTACACTTAGTTACATGTAATTATCTCTTTCATGTCTGTTTCTACCACAGGATTGAAAGTTCCATGAGGACCCCAACCACGTCTGCCTGGCTCACCATTGTATCCCCAGCTCCGACATGTCTTAGATGCTCAATATTTGTTGAATGAATGAAATGATTCCAATGAACATGCAGCAACATAAATACAAGCACTTGGGAAACATTAGACCACAAAAAAAAAAAAAAAGAAAGAAAGAAAGAAAGAAAGAATGATCATCTTGCTACTAAGAGTGTAGAGCTCAAAATCTCTGAATGGTTGGTCAAAAGATTCCTACCGAACCTGCTGTGTGACCTTGAGCAAGAGTCTTCCCCTCTCTGTGGCTTGACTTTCTCATCTGTCAAATGAAGGTAATCTTTTACAGGACCCTCCATAGGTGGGCTGTGGCTCCACAGACATATACATTTATGTATTTATAAAATACATATATGCTGGATGTTACGCAGGCTCTTAAGCACGTAATACCATCCACAGGCGTCCTTCTCCAGGCTGACAGCAGCCACCAGCTCCGGATGAGTCTGTGGTCAAACCAAGATGGTGGTTTCCGCTTAGAAAACTCTTTGGGGTGCCTTTCAGCCACGTCTGCTGGACCTACAGCAAGCAGGGTCAAGGTGGGGGAGAAAAAAGCACATTTTCCTAAAGAGGCTATTGAACCGTCTCCCCGCCCTTGCGGGGGCCAGGGGTGTGCTTTGTGAAATACAGAAATGAGGGGCGTAGATAGGATTTTTTTGTCCATAGATAGGTTGCTGGTGAGGGGGGTGCTCCTTGGCATCTGGGACCCAAGACACCTTTCCACTCCCCCATGAAACGCAAGAGGCTTGCGAGTGCAGAACAGAGTCACTAGTGTATTACAAAATCAACGCCCATCAGCGTTCTGAGCCCCTACCTGGCCCCATGCGCGGACGAGTGTGTTAGAGGAGCAGCTGGGCACACGCACATCACCATTCTGCCCTGGCATGGTTTTTATAGCCATAATTAAATTTTGAATGGATCCAGGGGAGCCTTCACAAGGAAACATCCAAGCTAAAATGCTAAGGGGCAATCGTCTCTGGGAAGGGGATGGGAAGGTTTCTCCTGCCTCCCAAGGGGGGATTGGTCTGGGGAGGAGTAGCCTTAGGGAGAGGGGGCCACCAAGACAATGGGATCCTCAATACATCATTGATGTTCTGACATTTCCAGACTCTCTACCATTGTTTTGGATTCACATAAGACTTCCGGTTTGCCTCTCTGAAGCTGCCTGGTTCTATGTCCACTCCTTCCAGCACAGACCAAAGGAATCCAAATCCTCTTCCCAGTAAGTCAGGCCAGACATGACACCAATCGTCACCCTGCTTCCTTTCTGACCCCTTGCAGAATGCTGGCTCCCAGCTTAGGACAAAGCCGAGGCCTGCCACAGACACCTCCCAGTGTCTTCCTAACCCTCAGGGAGCCTCTGGCCCCCCACGTCAGGGGGGATTTGTCTCTAGTTCCGGTCTTTGCACAAAGCCCCCACATCAGCCTAGGATGCCTCCTCTCAGACATCAGCCCAGAGGTAGTAAACAAGCTGCAGACATCATTTACCCACAAAATGAAGAGGCCAAGGATTACTACCTGGCGAAGTTGGTTACTTCTTAACAACAATGTCTGTGTCCTTCCATGATGTCATCTCCGTAGGAAGAAAACCACCTGTCAGCCAGACAGGCCTCCCAGGGATACCCACTCAAAGGAGGAACCATGTGAGTCTATGTTGGGAACCATGTGACTGTGGAGACTGAAGAGGGGGACCCGTTATAGAGATCGGATTACTGAGGCAGTGGAACAACTAGCCCTGATGGAAGGGATTCAAGGCCCCTCGCTTTAGGTACCTGTGATACTTGTTAAAACATCTAATCCCAGGCCCCATGCCAGCCTACTACATCAGACTGTCTAGGGCCGGAACCCAGGCACTTAGAGTTCTGGCAGTCTGGAAATGGCAAGTCTGGTCCCTTGCTCTCTCACACACACTCAGTCAACTTGCTTCTGATGAGCCAGGAAGGCTAAGAATCTCGGCAGTAAAACTTAATTCCTGCCTTCCCACTCTAGGGTTCCCTTAAAAGGAGGCAGATCTGAGAGCCGATGGACAGTACGTTAGCCTGGGCTAGTTCAACTGGCAGAGGTGAAAGAGGCCGTTTTTTTAAAAACCCTCTTCTTCTGCATGGTGTTTTTCTGGCGATTGGTGTCGCTGCCACCACTGTCCCATCTCTACTCACTTGTGCCAAACCCAGGACGTTTCTGAAGCCCTTCTGGAGGGGTCTGCTATCACCAGTCAGATATCACCAATTTGGGGTCAGCCTTGGAGGAAGAGGCCCCAGGAACCATGTCCATCCCGGCCCCACCTAAGTTGTGGATCTCAAGTTTTCCCTCCGGGTTGTCCAGAGGTAAAGTTCTCCTGCCCCGACCTCCTAGGAGGTACCCTTCCCCTCTTGGTAGTAAGCAGCTGGGCCCTCCTTGGCAGCTGCTACAGATTAGTAAATTACAAGTTTGAGATTAAAAAAGAAATGACGAAAGAATAAAACCTTTAGTCTGGCAATTTGAAGTCAGATCGCCACAGTGAACACCTGTTGAGAAAGGCCATTATTAGAGGCTGGAGGTTCTGGGTGAAAAGATCGCTGTGAATTAATTTTGATTGCCTCACAAAACTCTGCATAACAAATGATCTCTGATGGGGGGGGGTGTTGAGGGACTTACATTTGAAGGAGATGGGGGAAGATTGGGTTTCCAGCAAGGTAATAGAACCTCTACCGCGATATTAAAATCCGCCATTGGCTGCACTTGTCTGTTATGCTTCTGTTTAAACAGATTGTGCATGCTAAGGTTACCGTGTATTATGTGCTTCTGGGGAAAAAAGAGAAACAATTGATATCAAAATCTTTTAAAAAGGTTAGTTGAGAAAGCATGAGGTCAGAGACTCATGACTCCCAAATTGTTAAATCATTTATTTACGTCTGTGTCTATGTAAATGGAGACTTGGGTGTGCTCTTGGTGATTTAAACAGCCTTTGTTTTATTTTTGAACCATATACACACACGCACGCACGCACACACACTCATAACTTTTTGGTGCAAGGGAAGACTAGACTAAAAGATGTGTTAATAAACGGATTCACTTGCAGTTAGATGCCCTTTGTAAATGTCATCAGAAATGAGAAAAAGTTAAGCATTCGAGATCACGGGGCACAGTGCAATGGATGGGGGGCTGGATATACTGCATAATAAGTAGTTTCATTCTTTCCTGGAAAGAAAGAGACTCCAACTAAAATATGCCGGCGTCCTACCTGTCTGTCAGCCCCTGATTAAATCTAAAAGCAGGCATCCCATCTGTTTGCCCAAATGAAAAGTGTAATATTCTACTAACTACTTTCTATTATCGCTCAACTTAAGAGTTTCCTGCGAAATGATCCTCGGTTCATTTGAAGTTTATTTGGCACACAAAAGGAAGCTCTAGAAGGCTTTATGCTTTTAAGCTAATAAGTAATACACCCAGCTGACTCTGTGGCTGAATTTTCAACACTGGGCCATTAATAGAACATGAATTTTCATAGTCGGAGACGTCCACTCATCCTGAGACGTAAACTCTAAAAATATCGTGAGAGCAGTGGATAACTAGGAGATAAGCAAAATTCTACTACTTTGTTCCCTCCAGTTAGGATCTCTCTAATAGAGTGGAGAAGTTCTGTAAGAGCACGTGGGATTATGAAACAATAGTTTGTCCAGCAATCATATCATTTTACTAAAACTAAAATTTGTTCCTTCAAAATGTGTTGGGGCTTAGCCTCCGATGTCCGAGCACAGACACCTGCATGAGCTCCTCACCCCAAAACCCCCAGGGAGAGTCATTCTCACAAAGTCTGAAGATGCTTCTGGTCCTTGTCTTTGTTTCGTGTTTATCCAGAAGACTGGGGAAGCCTTGCTGTGAGCAAAAGCTTCTTGAGTCCCTGCAAATGCTCTCTCCCCAGGAGCAAATGCTTTTAAAAAGAATTCCAATTTCTGCACGATTTGGGAAGTCTTTGGGGGTTCCTCTGAGATATTAGATAATTGAATATAGCTTTCTCCCATTGAAAAAAAAAAAAAAATCACACATCCAACAACAGCCCCCAAACTCCCAAGATCCCTTAGCGCACTAGTCAATTTTATGACAAAATTAATCTGGAACGTGACTTATGGAGCCCCAGAGGGAAGTCACTGGGGCCGGTAAATATGTAAACATGGCTTTTTCGGTTTCCGTTTCGCGTGAATACAAAATAAACTGCAGCCCTCCGCACGCTGGAAAGTTCTTCCTTAAAGTTAATAAAATCTGTCAACTTCCATAAAGGCTGAGAGGAAGGGGGTCCACAGGTGCAGGCGCTCGGGCTCGGGCTCAGGCAGTCGGGGCAGCTAATAAAATGCCCTGGACACCGCGCGCCTCCTTCCCCATCAATTCTCATCAAGCGTTATTAGAGTCATCTGTCGCCTCGGAGGTGCGTTGCCTGCGCTCGCCCCGCAGAAGCGACAATGACATTTGGCCGCGCTGCAGGTGCGGCTGTGTGTGGCCGAGCAGGCCTGAGTGGGGCGGCCTTTGTGACGCTCCGGTCCTTTGATCTGGGCCACAAAGGGCCTCAGAGCTGCAGCCCCCTGCTTTCTGCTGGCGGCACCGCCCGGGCAGGGGAGGGGCGGGCTGGAGGTGGGGGTGGGGGCGAGGAGGAGGGCGGGGGCAGGGAGAGAGGGAGGGGGGGTGGACCTCTGGAGGGGGTGATCCATAATATTTATTTCAACAATAGCTTCAAATCTTTTTAAACATCATAAGAACACGGCTCATTAAGCCCACAACAGCCTTGAAATTGTGTTATAAAACCGCAAAACAGAAATCAATACATTTGCTAGAAAGGAGGTAATGAAATATATTGAGTTGCCTGAGAAGTGGTTTGTATGAATCATAATATTATTATGAGCGCATCAATCCCATTTCCAATACTTAAAGTTAACCAGCTAGCGAAGAGCGCCCTGAACCCTCGTTAAACAGGCTCTCCCCGGGTTACTTGCCAGGCCGGCGCATCCTATAAATAACCAGGGGAGGGGATCAATGCTGCCTACCCCAGAGCTTCAGCTGCTGCAGCCCTATGGCCCTGCCTGATCAATACGGGCTCACAATGGCTGGGAGAGCGCCGGGGGCTCCCGCCCGGAGACCCGTGGCGGGCTTCTAGCTAGAGTTTGGCCAGCTGCTCAGGCTAGCCAGACCAGAAATGGCAGCTTCCCTCCCCAGCCTCGGGGCTGGGGGGGCCAGGAGAAGGATCCTGGGTCCAAACTCCACCCCTGTGTGTGTCAATCTGAGGACCCCTGTCTCTGAAGGGAGCACCCCAGCAACCACCCCCATGAGTGATGTCTGATTCTTTTCTCATCGCTTTGTTTTCCAGATGGATGTTGTTTTCTTTCTTCCCCTGCTGTCGGTGAATTAAAACTGGATGCATTTTTCTCCTTCTCCTTCCGGATACACTTTGGGAAAAGAGGACCTGATTCTGTGATGTACGGAAGCAAAAAATCAGGAACAAATCCCAGTTTTCCAGGGGTCTGAGGTTTGTGCAACCCAAGGGCCCTTGTGGAGAAAAGCTCTCTTAACTTTTTGCCTATTTTATAGAAACAGGTGAACGCGTTGCCAAGACCCCTTCTGGACTTGGAGAGGCCTGAGAGGTGGAAGCCCCTAACTGAAGCCTCCAAGCTTCTGGAAGAGTCTGACCCAGAGGAAAGCCAGGCCCCTGAAATCATCTGACCCTCGCATTTCCACACGGCCTCCACCTTCTGGAACATAAGCCCCACCACCGAGGACTCTGGCCTTGCCTGACTTTCTTCCCTCTGTGTCTTCAGAGCACAGAACCTGGCACATAACAGGGGCCCTGTGAATAGGGGGGTCCGGGAGTGGTCTGCCCTGTGGGGTCCGCCATGGAGCGGCGGGCTCCTGTCTCAGTCTCCTCCTCCCTGAGCTTGCCCCAGGACCCACCGTTCCAACAAGGGCTTGTTGACTCCCGGAGCATTCTCAAGTGGTCAGTAAAACATGGACGGCCCCATGTAAATGTATCCACACGCACAGATGCAAAGCCTCACACCTGAACCAATGTACGCGCTTGGCCAGATTATGAAGGCACAACTCTTCAGAGGATCTGAGTTTTGGGAAAGACCCTGCCTCATTAGATACTAGCAGAGCAGAGCCTAAGGGCTCGGAGCAGCGATTCTCCACCTGGGGTGATGTTGCCCCCCACTCCAAGCCCCCCCCCCCCCCCGGCCAGGGGACACTTGGCACTATCTTGGAAGCATGTTTGGTCGTTATGACCTGGGGAGAGGAGAGGATGGGAGGGCAGGGAAGAAGTGATGTTGTGGCTTCTAGTAAGTAGAAGTTGGGGTGCTGCTAAACATTCCATGAGGCACAGGACATCCCCACAACACAGGATTGTCCAACCCCAAATGACCATGGGGCCAAGGTTGAGAAATTCTGGACTAAGCCTGCACCAAGGCCTTCTGGCCAGAATGAACAGCGCTGCTGCCACCGTTTCAACCACAGTGCCTTTGCCACTCTCTCTAGGAGAAGGGGGATAGGGAGTGTGAGAGCCCATGCCCCTCTCGTGATATCATGGCTGGGAGACAGGGCTTCATTTCAGCCGTCCACTCCGAAACCACTGACTGCCATTGTCTGCGGTGCTGCTATAGCTCTGGGCCTTTGCTCCAGGGTCCCTGGAGGACAAGATCTCCTTCTGACTTCTTCCAGCGCACCAGCGGTTCACCCTCTCGCGGAAGGCTGGCTGTCTCAGCTCCTACCTGACTTCTAAGGTACCTGACTCATCAGAAGGGCTTAACCAACAAATCATCCATCTTGAAATCAGAGGCGTCGTTTCTGCTCTCCACACTCCCCAACCATGCGTACCCAACACACTCCTCACACCCCTTCCCAAGCCTCCAACACCTCCTCCCATACAAATCCCCTCCCCTTATTCCCACCACAGATCCCACAACACACCTGTCCTCGGAAGCTACTTGGATAACCATTTTTGGTCTCCGATACTGAATGTGCCGACATTTCAGAATCTAAAAGATGGGTGACAATAATTTTCCCCACAAAATCCCACCTCCCCCCATCTCGATCTGATTCCCCTGTCCCTGTTTCCTTTTTTCCCCTCCCCCACTGCCTATTGTCTCGTGCTTATCCCAGAATTGATCATTCTGACCATCTTGGCCATTTGTAGACACAGACTTTACATTGACCCAAATTTCTGCTTTTGCTGGCCAGAAGAGATCAGTGGTGACATGAAACAGCACAAATGTGATTTTCTTTGTTTGGAGAGGGGGAGTGTCATTTCTACTACATAATCCCAATTATGCACAATTAGCTGACTCAGGCCACCACTGGCCACTTATTGACTAGACAGATGGTCACCCAGGCTATGATTTTTGTCATCGCAGAAACTAAAAACCAGTTTCATTTGGGTACAGCAAACTAAGAAGTGGCCTCGTATTTTCTAGTTCGCCTGATAGCCACAGAGAATCTGATAATTTGAAGAACCACACTAGAAAGTAATCTGTTCTGTAGTTTTCAGGTTAAAAAAAATGTTTTTGAAAATTAAATCATTTTCGCTTCCAGGACGTGCCTGGGGAACGAGACTAAAAAAGAAAAATCCTACATAACAAAATTTTCCATATTGTCACGCTCAGAAATGCCTAGGAGAAATTAGCCCAGATGACTGAATTGTCAAACTTCAGAGAAGGATGAAATTTAGGGAGAACAACAACAACAAAATTGCCCAGTCCCAAACATATTAAACTCACTTAAACAAAATAACTCAATCATCCTTCAAGTTAGGATTTGCCATAATTCAGTCATGGTTTATGAAACCGATGTTGAGTAAGAAAATCAAAATGATTTCTTTCTCTGGACATTTTTTTGGGGCTTTGTTTATAAACACAGAGATTCCACCATAAAATGTATTTTTTTTTTAAGCCAAGCACGCCAGACATTAGGAGTTTCTCCAAAATGTCAAGAAATTTATTCTTGTTTACTATGTTTATGATCTACAGGATGTCCATAATGTCTGGAAACATAAGTGAATATAAATAATGTGGTCAAGAACTAGTAACTCTATTTCCAGACTTTATAGACATCACTGTCCATATCTGTTATCATCACTGTCTGGTAGACAGTACAAATGAGAAGCTACTTAATATTTCTTAAGTGATGCAAATATGTGTTCCAGTTAAAGGTAAATAGATCCTTCTTTACATAATAATGTACCCCATGCGTGTAAATTTTTTGGAGGGCAGGTCAACATTTAAATGAATACTATTGAAGATGGCTTTGTATGGTGTGGAATCTTTTTGAGAAGTGAATTTACCAGTTTTCGAAGTAGAGGTTGACGTAGAATATGATGATAAGACACGGAGCATGACAGCGATGAGGGGGGCCCTCTGTGTCCCAAGAGCTGTCACATAGTGGGCATCTTGACAGCTGCTTTCCACTGTTTATCTTAATGGAAGGCTCTTTCAGCTCTTCTGCCCAGATCCAAACACAGCTTTAGGCTAATACACCTAATACAGTGAAAAATCCTGGTTTTATTCGGCTCAGGTCATGATCCCAGGGTCCTGGGATCGAGCCCCGCATCGGGCTCTCTGCTCAGCAGGGAGCCTGCTTCCTCCTCTCTCTCTCTGCCTGCCTCTCTGCCTAGTTGTGATTTCTCTCTGTCAAATAAATAAATGAATAAAAACACGGGATGATTCTGTCATCACCCCCCCCCTTAAAAAAAAAAAGAAAAAAGAAAAATCCTGGTTTTACTTGATTCCTGGACGTGAATATAATGTGCCGTTGCGGGAAGAACCTAGAAAATGGGCCAAAAAATGTCCGTCCCTGTATTCCACTCCGAGCTCTTTCAAATAATGAGCTCTGTGGGTCCTTGTTTGCATCGCTTGCCCTTGGTTTACTTATAGTATCAAGCAAAATTATTCTGGGGTTAAAAAGGCTAGAATCGTAGCGTCATCAACTCTGTGGATAAGGAGGCTCCCTTCATTTTAATGAAGGATCCAACTCACAGGTCTCATGATCCATGTAATAAAACAGTGTCACCCACAGCCTGACCGCTCCGTCCATTGGGAGGCCTGGTTGCACTGACAGGAACTGCTTGAAAGAAATCTCAGGTGCCAATTCCAAGAGTCTTACTTAGAACTGGAAAGCCAGGGGTGCCTGCTGGCTCAGTCAGTAGAGCATGTGACTCTTGGTTTAGGGATTGTGAATTCAAGCCCTGTGTTGAGCGTAGAGCTTACTAAAAATGAATTAATTATTTTTTTAAAAAGAAGGGGGGGAAAAAAAAAGTTCAGTTTGAACTCAGGCATGATAACTTAGGCTACCACTCTGGGTAAGATCCTGATAAGAACCCACCAGGATTCTAATTCTCGAGGGCAGCTCCGGTCTTCTGTTCACGGGTATCGCTGTGGTTTCCAGCAGGTGGACAGATGCTGCCTAAGTGTTCGCTCACTCAAAGATGAAACTGTTGGAAATATCAATCAAGACCTGACCTGGGGGCTTTGACTCGAGTTGGAGAATATTGGGAGGGATTGTGAAGTAGGAAGTGAAGTTCATTCCTTTCCCCCTCCCATCTGACCACCCCTCCCTCCACTCCCTGCCCCCAGACCCATTCCATTCCGAAGGGTTTGAACCCTGGGTTCTGCTGACGATGAACACATTCCCTTTGCCGCATCGCCTGGGTTTACAGGTCTCCATAGCGCATGCGTGTGGATGTGCGTTCTGTGTCACCATGTGCGTGTTTGGGTGCATTTGTGTCTGCAGGTGTGTATCTGCAGGAGTGTCCTTCGACAGCCTGCGAATCTGGAAAGCAGCGGCTGTATCACTTTCAGCAGTCGAAGCAATATTTTAATGGCAGATTACAAAGAAAATGAGTAGTCGGAAACCACAGGTTGCCGACCAAGAGCCGAAAAATGAAAGACCGTACATCACCTACAACAGAGAGACCCGAGAATTGTCTTCCCATCCATCTCTTTTATTCCTGTACTTCTTTTATAGCAAATAACGTCTCCTCCAGCCCATGATTGCTTATTTTAAATTGTCTTCCAGTCTCGAGGCTCTGTCTTTCCTGTCCCCCCGCCCCTTCTCCCAGGCCTCCCAAATGATACAGTCTGGCTGATGTAGCCGATTTAGAGCCCGGAGCTGCTGCTTGTCTTGCAGGCAACGCCGCGCAGAGAAGAGGAGGGAAGATGTCTTCCTCCTGGAAGATGAGTTGCCGGCAAGTGAAACTCCCCTGTCCCCCTCTCCGCAGCTCTGAGGCTCCGCAGATGAGTCACATAAATTACTGCAGGAGGCAAAGTTACCAACAAGCGCAGCACACAGAAATGATCTCGGTCCGACGCGCGCATCGATCTCAAGGCGCGAACCACTGACCTTGGTCTCTGCTCGCCCGCTCTAAATTCTGAGTCCGTGTTAACTAAAGATCGCATTTCCATTGTTACGGCTCAGAAAGTGATTCCTGACCCGCCCGTGGTGTATCTCTTACGGAGCCCTTGCTTGGGAAGGCTTTCTGTTTAATCTTTAGGATATCCGAGCCACAACTCCAAACATTTCTAAGTGAGACCTCTCTCTTCCATTCACAGTAAACCCCAGAAAGAATGTGGGCCGAGGAAAAGGAGCAGCAAACATTCCCTTTGTTCTGCATTGAACCGATGGCAGTTGGATCATCTGTGATGTGTCATAACAAATTGTCTCTACCCCAATTGTCCCTGTGAAGGTAGGGTAAAGTCCCAAAGATCGCAATCGGGATGAAAGGGACGCACGCATTTCTCAACAGAAGGGAAGTGGGGGCGGTGTCAGGGATTTGGCTCACTAAATGTGGAATTCCTCCGCAAGTGTACGTATTACAAAAGCTGCAAAGGAGAAAAACCTTCATTCAGGGAAAAGCTCAGAGAAGCGGATTCCGAAGATCCACATGGAACTAAGTAACTCTTTCTAGATTAGCCACATCCCTTCTCTGCCTTAGAACATGTTTTCTACTGAGCCCATCGATCAGCCTGGGACTGTCCACTCTCTGGTCCTCGGCGTCTACAGGAGAGTAAGGACCCAAACGAGGACCAACACCTGGACCACCAAGTTCATCCTCAGAACTGACTTTTGAAAATAGAAGCACTGGTGTCACGTTAAGAGATGTAAACATCTCTAATAAAATAGAAATTGTGAACGGAAACTATCCGCTATTGCAGATTGTAGTAACTGCAATTCTGATTATCCTACAGCAGGGTTCCAGGGACAAGTCCTGCACTTGAACGGTAGAGTGTTAATTGCAATTTTAAGCGGTGGTTGAATATTAACCCTGACATTGCCCTGGCTGGCAAGTTTCTCCATATCAGCACTATTGACATTCCGGCTGGACAGTCCTTTGTTGCAGGGGACTCTCCCCATGCTGCAGCAGTAACCCTACCCACTAGATGCCAGCAGCTACCCTCCTCCCCGCAGTGGTGACCAGCGAAAAATGTCTCCTGACATAGCCCGACGCCCCGCCCACCCAAACCCACTGGGAGAGGCGGGGTGCAAACCGTCCTCAGTTGAGAACCACTACTCTCATCAAGGAAAAATTCATTTATTAGACACTTCTATTCCCCTTGAAAGAGAGAGAGCGCAAAGTTACATAGCACTTCTCTGGGACAACAGAGTAAAAGAAACAAAGACCCCGAATTAGACATTTCGATCTGTTTAATGGAGCATTAAGCAACCTTTAAAAATATGTTTTTTAAGATGCTGCGGAGGCATGAAAATGTGCTCATCCTATGACATTAAGTAAGAAAAGAGCACACCACCAGAGGCCACTGCCATATACACACCCTGTAAGACACAGGTGTTTGAAACTACTGAAAGTATGCTAAAAGGAAAAACCCAAAATGACAACCATTGTTATGTGTGGGAGGTGAGGTAATGCAATATATATTTTCTCATTTAACTTTATTTTCCCCATTTTAAAGCAGACACAGAAAAAGGACAAAGGATCTGGTGTTATACAGCGCACGAGCAGAAAGCCGCAAACACATTGCCATCCTGTATTCCTAATTTAATTTTCTTCCATACCCTCAAGGAAGCCCAGCGACTCCTTTCCTGCTTCTCTGATCCTCTGCTCATTAAACCCTCACATCTGCTTTCCTCTGCAGTCAGCTTCTAAGACCAGAATTCATGGCAGGGTTTGTTTTTTTTTTTTTTTTTTACACTTTGCTTCTCCACCTGGGCATGCTTGTTCATTGATTCACTCATTCATTCGTTCAGTACCCTGGTACTGGGCTAGGTACCGGGAATTCAGTGGAAAACAAGGCAGGCAGAGTCCCTGCCTTCATGGCAGAAGGACATGAAGCCGATATACATATACATGGACAAGATGGTTCCAGATAGTAATAGTAGCTCTGATGACGATATAGTCTGGGGATATGGCAAAAAAAAAAAAAAAAAAAAAAAAAAAGGCTCTAGGAGAAAGCACTACTTTAGACTGTTTTAGGCTACCTTACATTAGGGTAGTCAGGGAAGGCCTCTTGGAGGAGGTGACATTGACAGAGAACTAAAGAACAAGAGGACAGGCGTGCTTGGGTGACTCAGTGGGTTAAAGCCTCTGCCTTTGGCATGGGTCATGATGCCAGGCCTCTGGGATCAAGCCCCACATTGGGCTCTCTGCTCAGCAGGGAGCCTGCTTCCTCCCCTTTCTCTCTCTCTCTCTCTGCCTACTTGTGAGCTCTGTGTGTCAAATAAATAAATAAAATCTTAAAAAAAAGAACAAGAGGACAGAGTCACAGGGAAGTTGGGAAGATCTAGGGGCAGTTTTCCAAGTCTGAATTTTATGTCCGAACCTACAGAACAAATGTAGGACATTCAAAGAAAAAGGATTGGAGATTGGAGTTTTGCAAGCAAGGGGGAGAGAAGCTGGAGCCCTGGTTGGAAAGTTGGTAGGGCCCTGATTATGCAGCTCTAGTCCTGGATTTTGCAGCCAGGCTAAGGTGAAGGCATACTGAGGGATGGAGGAAATGAATCAGAATCTTTGAGGCCAGAGCCCTGGAATCTGGAATTTAAAGCAAATTTTCTAGGTGATATTGATGCACTGGAAATTTTGAGAACAGTGGTTCTCGAGGGGTCACTTTATCTAACAACTGTGGGACTGATTCTGACGGAGGTGGTGATGCACTCATTCAGAACCTTGCTACTCAGGAGTGTGGTCCACGGACCAGCAACACCAGCCTCACCCCAGAGCTTTTCTAGAAATGCAGATTCTCAGGCCCTTCCCCAGCTCTAGGGAATCCAAATCTGCATTTCAATACCACTCCAAGGGACCACCAGACACAGTGTTGGAGAAACACTGATTTAAACCAGTACCTTGAGGTGTCTGGGTGGCTCAGAGGGTTAAGCCTCTGCCTTTAGCCCAGGTCATGGTCACAGGGTCCTGGGATCGAGCCCCACATCGGGCTCTCTGCTCAGCGGGGAGCCTGCTTCCCGCGCCCCCCCCCCCCCAGCCTAGGGCTTCTCTGCCTACTTGTGATCTCTATCTGTATATTAAATAAATAAAAAGATCTTAAAAAAAAACCACCGTAACTTATATATCATAATTAAGCTTCTATAGAGGGAAAAGAAAAGTGAAAACTGCATGATTTGTAGTAATAAGAGACAAACAACAAAGTACCTGTTTATACTGTCATTTTTCTCTGCTATTAGGAAGTCCCCGAAAAAAAAGCAGAGTGAAACTTTGTTTTAGGTTATGGCTGTGTTAAGCTTCCTTGGAGTGAACTGTAGGGTCTGAATGGAAACCTTGAAATCTGAACTCACTGGCTTTATAAAACTTAACTGAGCAGTAGACACTGAAAATTATTTTATTGTTTAGATTTATTTCTTTTTAAAGATTTTTAAAATTATGTAAAAGATTTTATATTTTGAGTAATCCCTATACCCAACGTGGGGCTCAAAATCACAGCCTCGAGATCAAGTCGCATGCTCTGCCCACTGAGTCAGCTGGGTGTCCCTACAAATGAGATTTAAAAAATTTTTACTTTTCTTTATTTTTAAAGATTTTGTTTATTTAGTTAAAGAGAGAGAGAAAGAAGGAGAGCACACAAGAAAGGGGAGGAGCAGAGGGAGAGGGAAAAGCAGGCTCCCTGAGGAGCAGGGAAACGGACACGGGCTGGATCCCAGGACTCTGGGATCATGACCTGAGCCGAAGGCAGACAGACCCTTAACTGACTGAGCCACCCAAGTGCCCCTAGATATTTTTTAAAAGGAGGAGAGGTTCTTTATTAAAGCAACTGTGCATTAATATTTACTACGTTATATGAGAATTACATATATGTTTTTTAAAATATGTAAGACAAAGAAAAACAAACACTGTCTTATCAATAAAGACTTCCATCATTAACTTTCGACAGTCACGGATCTCCTCTCGTGTTCCATCTTCCTCTTACCCAGGATGCTTTGTAATACTTGACCTTTCCCATTGCCCTTTGTGTGAACATCTCTGTGGTCTTCCTTTACCCTGTAAATCCCTCCATCTCTGTCTCTTTTCTCATTAATATAGCTGTTACTGCAGTTTGGTTTTTGTTTCTTTCTTTTTTTTTCTTTTCTTTAAGATTTTATTTATTCATGGGCCTCTGAGTGGCTCAGTGGGTTAAAGTCTCTGCCTTCGGCTTGGGTCGTGATCTCAGGATCCTGAGATTGAGGCTCAGTGGGTTAAAGTCTCTGCCTTCGGCTTGGGTCGAGATCTCAGGATCCTGGAATCGAGACCCATATGGGGCTCTCTGCTCAGCGGAGAGCCTGCCCCCACCCTGCTCCCCTCCCCTGCCTACCTCTCTGCCTACTTGTGATATCAGTCTGTCAAATAAACAAATGAAATCTTTAAAAATTTTTTTTATTTATTCATTTGACAGACACACAGTGAGAGAGGGAACACAAGCAGGGGGAGAGGGAGAGGGAGAAGCAGGCTTCCTGCCGAGCAGAGGACCCGATGTGGGGCCTGATCCCAGGACCCCAGGATCATGACCGGAGCCAAAGGCAGACGCCTAAGGACTGAGCCACCCAGACACCCTGGCTTTCACTGATTCTAAGACAAGTCCTGCTGCTTTTCCTTCAGTGGCCAAGAAAAGACCGTGTCTGTATGAGCCCTCTGGTGATTGTCCCGCAGTGATCAAGGTCAAGCCCACCAGTCCACGAGTGTTTGCGGGTTTACCGCAAACTATGAATGAAGGTTCCAAGGTAAGGAGCACTATCTTTTTATTTTAATTTTTTTCTTTCTTTAATTACGGGGCATCAGAGGCTGCTGTTCTTCTGCCTGAATCCATCATAAATATGTTTCTTGTGGAAAAGATTTGCTCTTTGCTCCTAGCCTGGCTGGAGGTAATCCAAACTGGAAGGAGATACCTCACCTGCGGAAAGTGTCCCCACCTGGAATGCGGGCGAGGGCTGTTTGATTCAGGTTTCTGGGTGCAGAAAACTCATGGGAAGAAAATTCTTCCCACGTGTAGGACTTCTTCAGCAGGAGGGTTCTTTGTGTTCTAGACTTCCAGAAACAGATGTCCCTGGAAATGCAGACACTCGCTTAGTGCGTGGCCCGTGGCAGTTTGGTCCCCTTCTCATCCTAATAATGCATGATGTAAATATCTCGATGGCAGTTGATGTTGTTAAAACCTGTTAATATTCCACGTGGGTAGGGTACCAGCTTCTAGAAAAGGAGCTGACTATCAGCAACCTACGGGGAGAGATTCCTTCTGCTTTTGGTCACTGCTGTGCCCCTGAACCCAGCACAGTGCCCCCTCGCAGAGCAGGTGCTCACTGAATGTTTGCCGAATGAAGTAAGGAAGGAAGGGACACAGCAGCAGGCACATTCCTGGGGCCTGGGAGGGCTTCCCTGAGTTCATCCCCTGTTGTAGCTAGACTTTGCAGTCCCAAGTGCTGAACTTCTAGAACACCTCACTGCACTCATGCCCTTCCATGGCGGTGGTCTGTAGGGCTCTACGAGCACCAGAGGGTAAGCCTGGGGCTCACCAAACTGCCTGGCACTTAGAGGTGCTTCATAGTTTAATAAACTTTAATAACCATTTGATGAAGGAAGGGATGAGGGAAGGTGGGAGGGAGGAGAGGAAGGGAGGCTCTGGGTAAAGTGGTTAATGAGAGATTGCTCTCTCTGCATAACTCCGTGTCAGTCTGGGAAGCTAACCCTTGTTGGGCTTTGTTGTGGCTGGGTCTGAATTGAACCTTCCAGACTCAACGGTGGGAGAGCCTTTTTGCCAGAGGACAATTACAACCTCCTGAAATAGAGTTTCATTAGAAAGAGCCCTGGGCTAGCAAGGAGAAAAGCTGGATTTCAGTAGTTCTCTGCCACTGACGAGGCAACCCTGGAAAGGTCTCATTAAGTTCTCTAGCTCTCAGTTTCCCTATCTGTTTAAAGGGAATGCAAGGACCATCCACTGCGCCCTGCAGGGTTGAAGGAGACGGTGAGTGTGGGAGTGGTTTGTAAAGCACTAAGCCTTTGGTGTGCAAAGAATGACCAGGGAAACCTAAACTCTGGCTTATCCGGGCCAGCTTGAAGTCATCCTGTTCTTCCTGTCCCCTTCTCTACCTCGCATTTCCAGCCAGAACGTCTGCAGGAAATCCAGGGTCCTGTCTGAACCCCACAATTTGCTTCCTGATGGAGTCCTCCTCCTGAAATGACGTCTTTTTTTTTTTTTTAAAGATTTTATTTATTTATTTGACAGAGAGAGATCACAAGTAGGCAGAGAGGCAGGCAGAGAGAGAGGAGGAAGCAGGCTCCCCACGGAGCAGAGAGCCTGATGTGGGGCTCGATCCCAGGACCCTGAGATCATGACCTGAGCCGAAGGCAGCGGCTTAATCCACTGAGCCACCCAGGCGCCCCCTGAAATGACGTCTTGCTGTGGTTTACCTTTCTGACATCCTCGCCTCTTTACTGTGTAGGTTATCTGCCTCCTGCTCTTCTACTGTTCCCTGCCGAATTAATCTGTGCCACGTTCACCACAAACCAAGGTCCTTCGTCTCCAGGCCCTTCCTTTCGTCACTTACAGAACGAGCGGGCTGGGCCACGGCGGGGCAGGAAAGTGAAGTAGGCGCCGAGAGCTGGGGGCTGGTAGCAGCAGGAGATGGTTTGGGTGGGAACAGGAGAAAAGAGGAGAGCAGGTTTGCTCCCTCCACACGGGACAGTCACACCTTTGTACCAGCCAATTGTTGAAATGTGGGAAGGTGAGAACACTAGCTCATTTGACATTCCAAAAAAAAAAGGAAAAAAAAATTCTGGAAATTTGAACTTTTATATGAGATCTCCTGACTTTCAAATGCTGGCAGTGCTTTCAAATTTGTTAAATATGCCTCGTGAGCCAAATAAAACACATATGCGGGTCGAAGTCAGCCTGTGAGTCTCCACTCTGTGACCCAGGGCCTCTGGGTGCCTTTTTAGCTCTGAGAGCTGTGGTTTTTCTGGGCTGTGAAATCTGCTCAAAAATACCCAGAGCTCCTTCCACCTTCTTTTTCTTCTCAGCTTCTCTTTGGGTCTCACCTGGGCTTTTGTGATGGCCTCCCTCTAGCCCGGGGGGGGGGGGGTCTGCCCGCACCACCTTACCTGGAAATCAACTTTGCCGATGTAATCAGGTTCAGATGAGGTCCTTAGAGCAGCCTCTGAGTCCATATAACCAGTGACCCTAGCTTTGCGCAGTAAGAAAACGTGAATGTTGGGGGCGTCTGGGTGGCTCAGTCGGTTAAGTGCCTGCCTTCGGCTCAGGTCATGATCCCAGGGTCCTGGGATCGAGCCCCTGCTCCACGGGAAACATGCTTCTCCTTCTCCCACCTCCCTGCTTGTGTTCCCTCCCTTGCTGTGTCTCTGTCAAATAAATAAATAAAATCTTTAAAAAAAAAAAGAAAGAAAACATGAGTATCATCAGTTCTCCCCCTCCGTCCCCACCATGAACGAGTGCACGACTTGTCATGTGTGAACAAGGAAAGGAAAACCAGTGAGTGTGTTTTCCCATGAGAGAAGGAAAGAGGGAGGCAAGCAAAGCCCCCCCCACCACGGCTAGGTGGCTGGATCGTGTCCTCTATGGAAGAGATACATAAATATTTTGATCTGTAAGTATTAACAAGGTCTTTACAGGGTAGATAATGAAGATCGCACGCATAAAGCATCCTGGGTCACTGAAGCGGGGTACGGGAATCAGTGTGTGAATTTCCAATTAGTGTGGATACCTGCTATTTCTGTCTACACCACGTGCTGAGCATGAAGGACCCTGGTCGGGAGGATTCTCCTGGCTAGAGCAGGTGTTTGGGAAACAAGAGCACTGGCCTGGGAATCCTGTAGGATGCTACCTCATTGGAGATCTTAACATAGTGTAGAAAAAAGTGAAAGGTGCGGAGCTTTGATGCACTTATTTTGTGACTCTGGGCCTGGGGTTGTGTTGGGGGGGACTGGCTGGTGGTTTGTTGGAAAGATTTGGGACAGGGCAAAAGGATAGCACGGTGGTTAAAAGGCAAGCATGCTTATCCAGGAGCTGAGTTGTCTGGGCTTAAATTCTGTTTGCCAGATGTGTGCTTTTAGACATTTCAGCTAATCGTTCGTACCTTAGTTTCCCTATCCATCAAAAGTGTGTCTCGATAGTCCCCATCTCATGTGATCGTTATAAGGATTAAACAAGTGAATGCAAGTAAAGCATCTAACACGATGTCTGACATTTCATAGTCACTCTCAATACATTGTTTTAAAAAGATTTTATTTATTTGTCAGAGAGAGAACAGAAGGCAGAGGGAGAAGCAGGTTCCCCGTTGAGCTAGGAGCCCTATGTGGGGGTCGATCCCAAGACCCTGGGATCATGGCCTGAGCCAAAGGCAGACGCTTAACAACGGAGTCACCAAGGCACCCCTGTATCTCTATGATAATTTACCTAGGAAGTACTAGACTGAGATTGGGAAGGATAAATATAAATAACTCAGGCCCCAGCTCTCAGACTCATTTCTGTATGAACAAAGAAGGACCTTCCTGGCCACTCTTGGCTCTGGAGATTGGGTAAATGTGTGCGCATGCGCCTAGGCCCAGGTGTGTCTGTTAGAGTGAGCCCTTTGCCAAAGGCCACAGACAGCCTCCCAATCCGAGCAGTGTTTCTGCAAAGGATCTGCTAGGAATGATTGATTGCTCAGGACCTCCTACTTCTGGGCCCCGGTAAGTCCCATAGTGAGCAGCATGACTAGGGATGTTCAGAAATGGCAGGGTTCGGGACAGAACGTTATCTTAGGTACCCAAGAGCTGGGGCCCAATTACCAACGGGGGGTGGCGGGGACAGATCTTCCTGGGACAGTGCGGTTTATGGCAGTGAGTAAGCTTTAGCGCTGAGTTTGGCTTTTTTCTTTGGCACTATACGTTTAAGAAGAAATCCCCTTTACAGCAAAATGCTTTTAAAATCCTCCACATGGAAGCAGCCCAAGAAGGGAGAACACACAGGCCGACACCAGGAGCCCTGCTGCTCGCCTCTCTTTCCTGCAGAAGAGGCAGCTAGAAAATGCTGCATAATGGATGAGTCACTGCAGAAAGCTCGGGAGCTTAGGTTATCTGCCTGCATATCATCTCTGCTCTTCCTATCCCCAGACCTGACCGCTGGGCTCCTCTCTAAAGACCTGGTTTGCTGTGATTTCAGCTGAGAAAGAGAGAGGGGAGAACTGCCTTTTCCAGGGCCTTTGTAAGTGGCTTTCCAACTTTTCTGATGGCAACCCATGCTAACTGTGTTATCACTGTGTTTTAGTGCACCCGCGTGTGCGCGCACACACACACACACACACACACACACACACAGGAATGAATAAGACAACTTTCACCCTTACTATTGAGTGGGATATATTCTGATACTTTCTACTCTATTCCATTTAAAAATAATGCTGGTGATGACTCACTAGGCTGATTTCATAAAGCACCGATGGGTCCCAACCCAGAGTCTGAAAAACTCTGGGCTAGGGCCAAGGCATGCTGATAAGTAGAGGGTTGGGATGGCGGCAGACGGGGAAAGAAAACTCTTCAAGACCTACAGGCCTCACACTTGTCTAAAGTAAGAGGCAGTTGGAAAATCAGGAGAGGACAGAGCGACGGACACCTTGGTGTTCTTCGGTGGTGCTGGCATTGGCGTTATTTGGATTTGGGTCATGGAACGGAATGACGGTGGACGGTAAGATTTCCCCTGCATGGGGCTGGAAAGACTTGCAGAGAATCAAATTCAGTGTTTGCTAGTCCTTCTGAAATAAATACACTTACGTTTTAAAAAGGGAGTAACTTGGGGCGCCTGAGTGGCTCAGTGGGTTAAAGCCTCTGCCTTCGGCTCAGGTCATGATCCCAGGGTCCTGGGATCGAGGCCCGCATCCGGCTCTCTGTTCAGCAGGGAGCTTGCTTCTCAGCCTACTTATGATCTCCGTATGTCAAATAAATAAATGAAATCTTTACAAAAAATAAAAATAAAAAGGGAGTAACTTACATGAAATTATCAAGTAGGTTAAGGGTCTGGGTGGGACCCGACAGTGTGACATAGTCACTGTGGTAGTCTGATGGAAGCTACTGGAAATACAGACAGAAAGCAAAGCCTGCGTGGTTAGAGATGGGGAAAGCGGTCTATGGGTCAGGCAAGTGACGACTGTGCCCTGGGGTTGGCCGTCAAGCAAGTGACGGCTCCGGGGTGTTCTCATGTTCCTTCTCTGCTCTCTGGGACTCAGTTTTGTCATCTGGTAAATGACAGAGACCCTGCCTGTCTCATAGAACTGTAACAAGATGAGACATGTGGAAGCCCTGGATTTTTTTTTTTTTTTGACAGAGACACAGAGAGAGGGAACACAAGCAGGGGAAATGGGAGAGGGAGAAGCAGGCTTCCTGCTGAGCAGGGAGCCCATTGCGGGGCTTGATACCAGAACCTTGGGATCATGACCTGAGCCAAAGGCAGATGCTTAACGACTGAGCCATCCAGGCGCCCCAAAGCCCCAGATTCTGAATGTAGAAGGAGCTCGGCAGGACTTTAGGTCCTTCCCTGTCCCTTCCATCAGGAGTGGGGCCTGCACCCATGTTTTTAGGTGACCGTTCAGGCCCCGTACTGGATGTGGCTGTGATTGTAACAAGATGCCGTGACCCCTGGCCTCTCTGCCCCCAGGTCCTAACCGACCCATGGTGCTGCCTCACGATCCACCTGCGCTTGGCCGTCTGGGTGCACCCTCACCTGGGTGCGGCCTAACAAGGAAGGATGGGTTTGTGTGGCCTCCGACACTGGCCACTTGTTCTCAGACCCCTCTGTGGGTTGTAAGTCAAAAGCTGATCCTGGGTTTGCCCCCTGCAACGTCACCAAAGGCCACCCC
This sequence comes from Meles meles, assembly GCF_922984935.1. NCBI lineage: Eukaryota > Metazoa > Chordata > Mammalia > Carnivora > Mustelidae > Meles > Meles meles. The sequence continues at coordinate 31,947,112 of NC_060084.1, read as the reverse complement.
TCATGCCCATAAGATGGCCTGTTCCTGGCGGTGTTTGTAAAGGCCCGTCCCATGCCCCACCCCTGTCGTCCTGGCTTTGGAGGAGGCCAGAGCCAAGCTGACAGGCGGTCCCCGAGTCTTTGTTCAACTTGAGCTCAGATGGACATAGAAACACAAGAGGAGCCAAATCATATGTTTAAACAGTTAAGAGGAAACCCAGCTCAGCAAGGAGCTACAACCCTGGATTTAGCCTGGGTGAATTTTCCTTTGCTGGGATTTCCTGTCCTGTTTCTGGATGTTTCTATCTATCAAATGTTCCCTGGCAGTTGGTTTCAGGCCATCAGCTCTGCTGTGAAAGAAAGTTTTACACAGTACTTGGGCTTAGCTGCTAAAGCATCAAGGATTGCGGAATGGTAGGGACCCAAAGCCTGGTTTCTAGGATGGAGGCTTTAGTCTCTGCCTATCTGCCCTCTGGGGAAAGAGACCAAACTCAAAGACTGGCCTTAAAGGACGATCCATAACAATAAAGGCCAGGGAGCTTCCCCCCTTCAAGGGGGGAGGCAACACTTGGGTTAGTGGGGAGTAGGTCCTTAAGGAATGTAAAGTGAGTGAACCCAAAAGTTGGCCTCCTGCAAGGCTTTTAGACCGAAGTTAAAACTTAACAATTTTTTTATGTAAATCATCTGGTATACTGAATTGCATGGGTTGGGAAGGAGGGCGGGGGGGAGGGGGTTGGGGAGGGGGGACAAGGAGGGAACAATGGCCTGGGATTAGATAATTTAGTTAGTGCTAAAATTCCAGGAAGTTTGTGTTGATCTGGGCCTGGATCTTGTTACTTTTTAGCTCAAATCTAAATCTTTATCTTCCTAGTACGGTTGAGAGGACATTTTTTTACTTAGTCATTTTTACAGTTGTAATTTTTACCGGCTTTCATCAACTAGAGCCGGTTAGATTAGCAGCTCTTAGCGCGGAGATGAAAATATTGGTAGGGCCCAATGGGCCCAGTTTTGTTTATTCTAAGGGAGCAGGCTTTGATCTAAACATATTTCCTGGGGTCTGGACGCGATGACCTAATTCCTGTCTTATCCGTCTCCACTTTCTGTGAATCTCAGATTGCGTTTTACTGTAGAACCCTTTGAAATTCACTTTGCATGTTTTCCCACTTTGTTACCCCCTCTGACATTTGTTTCACTTGGGGTAGTGTGTGTGACTCCTAGTAAAGGTTCCGACGCTTTATTTTTCTAACAGGGCTGCTGGGTTTTAACAGAGTGGGGAGCCTTTTCCTTCTTTTTTCCTTTAGGTTCTCTCATTCTTGACTTTCACAACACGCCAAAAACAATAAGTAAATAATCTACCGCTAGAAGTTTATGTCAACTGCAAATCATTTAGGATTTTCCCTATGAACACTTTTTCTAATTAAAACAAACAAACAAAACAAAACTGTCCCCCCACACCCATAAAAGTCAGTTCAATCAACCTGGTCCATGGGGACTGAGATGTGAAGACTCAAAACTCAAGAGTCATTCTCAGGTGTCTCTAAGGGGTCCGCAGGAACCCGTTTTCCCTTCTCCCGCCCCTCCCCCACAGTCATTCCTGGGAGGGGGTGTCTTGGGCAGTTTGGGTCCCTCATCGGTCTCTCTTCTTCAGGTCCTTGTCAATCACCACACTGCCCTTCCAAGTATATTTTCTAGACAAGGGGCTTCTTTGCATGATTCGCTGTACTTAACGATACTTTCACAGTGCACATTTTAAAAATAGGAACTGGGGCGCATGTCACCCAAATCCATATTTTTAGTTCAAAAATGTCGTCAACTTCGCCGTCGTCATTCCCGGCAGCAACAACCCAGAAAATTCGGTTCTTCTTGGTTTCCAAACTACCTCGACGCACCCCAAGTTTCAGGAGGGATAAAGCATAGCGGCCAAGGAGGGGCTGAGGCTTAGCGGGCGGAGGTCAGGTGTGGGTGGGGGGTGCTGCGTGAACTTGGTCTGCCTAGAAATAAACCGCGTTGCTTTACTAATCTGAATCCGTGTCTCTCCTGCGGGGGTGCTGAGCCTAAAGGCCGAGCGTGGGGATCGCACAGGGCGGGGCTGAGCGCGAGCCTTGATTTGTAAATGAATGGCAAGGCGAGTGGGCAGGTAAAGATCGATAGGTTAGAGAGATAGTGGATCGATAGATGGTTCGGCGGGGACAAAGGCGCAGCGAGGGGCAGAGACCCGGACCCCGGGGCTCTGACAGTCCCCTCCGGGGCTTCGGTAGCCTCGGGAAGTCTGTCTAAGCGAAAAGTTGCCTGGGCTCCCCGTAACTCCCTTCCAGAAAGCGCTAGAAGGGAGGAGGTTGGTGGGGAGCGGGTAGAGAAACAATTGCCCGGCTCCCGGCCCGGGCCGCCCGCCTCGCGGAAGCGGACTCGCGGAAGCGGACGCGCAGCCCGGAGTGGCGCAGGGCCGTGACCCCGCGGGCGGCCGGAGAGTGGGAGGCTGGGGGCTGGGGCGGCTCACCCGGGCCATGCGCCGGGGTGGGCGTCTGGGATCCGCCTTCTGGGCCCCTCTCGAGCGGCGGGCGGGGCGCGGAGGGGGCACTGCGAGCCCGCCCCTCCCGGTGGCCCGAGTGGCAGATTCCCCCCAGCCTGTTCCAGGGCGTCGTCCCGGGGCGCAGGGACCGCTTCCGGGAGGGACGCCCCCAAAGCCACGGAAACGTCCCCTTCTGGCCCCGCGTAGAACAAGAGCTTCTGGCCAGAACTGCGGCTTTCCCTCCGTGTCCCCACTCCTGAGCAAAGGCGACTCTCTTGGGGCTCGCGGGCCGGGGCTGCAGAGGCGCAGACCCCAGATGTCTGCACCCTGACGCCGCACGCACAGCTCCACCAGCACCCTCTCCTGCTTTAGGGGCGCCCACCTCCGCGTTGTCCTGGCCTGACCCCCCATCCCCCCAAGCTGAGCCACCCAGCTTGGGGAGGCGCGCCCCGGGTGGTCTGCGCCCCCGTGCAGACTTTCACTGGGAGGCAGCCCAATGCTTGTCCCTTACCTGGGTGCGGGGCCACGGGCAGGGGCTCACCACCTACCTCCCTGAAAGAAACAAATCGCCGGACCCCTGTAGACACCAACTTCCACCCTGTCCGGTTTGCTCACCCCAAAATAGTGCTCAGGAGGAAAACATGTTTCCCCTAGAACAAAAGGGAGAGAGGAAGACTCAGACTGAATTTTGATGACGAAATATTCAAGTTGTAATGGACGTTTTCTTTTCAGGTATGCATGTGAGTTTCAAAACACACGAAAGCCTAATTAAAGAACACTGACCTCTGTGGGCTGAGGCCTAGTTTCAGAGTCAGATTATCTATGCCGCTCTGCTTGGGGCATTCGCTAGCCACGCTGCTTTCCCTGCCTGAGAAAAGAAACAAGCACGGTTGAAATAAACCTGAAATCTAAATGGGCTAAGTGTCCTGCTTCAGGGATGACCTGTCCAGACCAAACTTCCAATAAGGGCTCTTTATTTCCTTTCATTTTTCCTCCTTTTGGGGGGTGGGGGTGTGAGCACAGTACCCAGACCGGTCATAGGTAACTGGCAAAATATCTAGATCCTCCAAATTAAAAAGACAAAAGATGAAAATGAAAGAAGAGGAGGAAAAAAACAAAAACAAAAACAAAAACAAACAACAACAACAACAACAAAAAAAACCCCACAGGCCCATGCAAACCTGTTTCTGTTGCGCCTTTTGCAATTCCTTATTTAGAGAGAGAGATACACACTCCCATACGCTTTACTGGTGCCTGGGGAAATGTTAAGATACATTTCGGGGTCTGGCTAAATAGAACTGCACTCTAAAAACACAGACACAGTATTTTGTTTTATCTGTTGCAAAAAAAAATGTATTTGATTACTTGGGTAAAATTACAGTATCTCTGTTGTTAGTAAGTATTAAATGTTAAAGAAATTGGACCCCCCCTTTCCTTTCAACTTTCCAAGAAAGTGCATGTAACAGTCCAATTTTTTTTTTCTTCCATACCTAATACAAAATAAGCAAACACTATACCTGCTCTCTTGATCAAGAAGAAGCATTCGCTCTTGTAAGGAACATATGTACATTTTAATGAAAGTGATATTTCTTATCGTATGTACAAGAGCATCTACATTTTCTCCACTGACGGTTGTTCAAGATGCCATACTTAGCAGCATTGTGTAATTCCAGCACACATTTTCTATTGTGAATATACCTACAAGGCAAAATGTTACGTCTCAGTTTCAACTACCAAAACAACACTTGTATTTTCTCTAAAGAATTCTGCGTGCTTATTACTGTACAGAAACTTATCAACATTGAGGACGACTCAAGTAAAAAGCACAATACAAATAGCAGTTCAAAACGGAAATGGTTAAATCTACAAAAAAAAAAAAGCAGGTTGAATTTTCCAATAAAAATTAAAAACAAAACAAAACAAAAACAAAACAAAAACCCAAAAAGCCCAAACCTTTCAAAGAACCACATGGATCAGTCTGTACTTTCAGTCCTTTGCTTAAATTTGTTTCGAAAGATTAGACAATGTGTTTGCTGATAAAACTTTTCCAGCAGGATCAAAGTGTACATTTATATACAGACTTTATTAGAGATCTAATGCATCACTGAGGCATTGCATCAACACCAGATTCATATTAAACCGGATATAGAAAATAAGTTAATGCCAGATTAAGACCGCCTAGCAGGGCAACTTGTGATTGCCATAAATGTTACAGCAAATTTACAGCACTCTAGTCAATTAGTATTTAGTCCAAAATACAGAAGACCAAAGTTAACGCTTGCATTCTGTTTGCAAAGCCAGGTTATATCACTAATAAATAAGCTTTCTTATAACTCTAGAAGTTGAACAAGGTACAAAAGAATGTCTTCGTAATGTTGTAGTTCATAGATCCGGGGGAACCAGGAGGGAAGGGGGAGGGGGGACAGGGCGAGGAGGAGGAGGAGGAGGAGGAGGAGGAGGAGGCAACCGTGGGTCTTGTTCTGAGCCGGGATGCTCTTTCTCCGGCCAGAGTTGCTTTAACTTGTGACAATCTCTTTGCTGTCCTCCACGAAGCGGGTGAACCGGAAGTTGGTTCCGTTCTCGCTGCTGGCCATCTTTTCCAGGCCGGCCAGGGGAGCGCTGGGCTCGGAGTTCTGGAGCTTCTCCAGGTTTCCCGTCAGGCCGCTAATAGGTGAGCTGCTCCCGCTGCCCAGGCTTCCAGGAATTGGAGGGATGCCACCATTCTGAATGACGGAGATCTCATTGGCCTTCATGGCCAGCCCGTTGGAGAGCGCCGCTGCGTACTGATTCCAGAAACTGGAAGGATCCCCGCTTCCTGACCTGGCCGCCAAATCCTTCTGGAACATTTCTGGGAACTTGACAGGATTGCCTCCTAGAAATGTCATGGGGCCATCCACAGACAGCCGCCGACCCCGTCGTGCAGGGGCGCTATTCCACATGTGAGTGCCCATGTGTACCTGAGATGAGACCAGGGTCAGGGGGGGGAAAGGGAAAAAAAAAAAAAAAAAAAAAAAAAAAAGGAAAGAAAGAAAGGGAAAGAGAGAGAGAGAGAGAGAGAGAGGAAGGGAGAAGCTTAATAGTTGAATCTGTCTCAGCTCATATCCCAGCACTCGACAAACCAAGTGGCCCACATGTCTATTCTTATTAAGTGTCAGACAGTGGATGGGGAATAGGACACCGTCCACTCGAGCCCCCTCCTAATAACGTAGGCGCCCTCCGCAGCCCCGGGCCGCCTTCCCTCTTCCTGGGCCAAGATGCCTGCCTTACTTACTCTTTTTTTATTACCCGTATTTAGCTTATAATGGCCTCAAGCAAGCTCGTCAGGCGCAGATAGCTCCTTTCAGGGTTAGAATTGTTATGTCCACTCTCATTGCCATGGTAAGGATTGTATCTGACACCCTTTACCCTATAAATGTCCTTTTCAGATGGGAAGCAAGTACCCCTCACAGATTGCCCGGTGGAGGGCCGGTGCACGGAGAGAAAAGCCAGAAAGTAATTATTCATCTCGCATTACTGGCAGCAATCTCTAGAGAAATACTCTGTCAACAGAAAAATGTACACAGTCAGAGCGCTCAACTGTTGCTCTAGAACCTGAGCGTGTTTGCTTTATTTCCAACACATATCAGCGGGAAGCGTCGTATAATCAATTATCATAATACCCATTAGCGGGGCAGCGTGACGTTATTGTTTTTAGGGGCCGCGGGCCGCGCTGGACGGCGCCGTTATGAAAAATAGATGCATCCGCCGAAGAGGACGGTAATTATGAAGTGATACGGGCTGCACACAGGCCACGTGGAGGTCTTTAATCAATACCCCATGGCAACGCCGGGCCTGTCTTCCAGGGTAGGTAAGGCAATTCATTTGGTGCATTTAGCGAGACAGTGGGGAGGGGCCGCCGCCTCGCTTAGGCGGACCAAATGATTCCAGGCGCCCACCCGCTCCGCTGGGCTGCAGCCCGCCCCGCTCCCTGCCACGATCCTGACTCACGCACTTCCAGGCCAGGGGCACCCGCGTTTCTCCGCTATCAGCCCCACGTGGCAGGAACCCTCGCGAGAACACTCCCCCTGCATGTCCTGCCTCTGGGGGGTGCTGGCTCGGGGGAGCATGCATTACAGATAATCAATGGCAAACCAGCCAGAGGGCTGTTGGGTGGGGGACAGACAGAGCGAGGTACCTTCAGATTGCCTTTTGTTGTGAAAGCTCTCCCACAAATAGTGCAAGCAAAGGGTTTCTCTCCAGTGTGAGTTCGCTCGTGGATCTGCAGGGCGCTGGACGAGGAGAAGGTTTTACCACACGTGTTGCAGTAGTGCTGCTTGGGGGTTCTCCTGGGCAGAGCTGGGAGCAGAACAGGGGACGTGGCAGAGGAGGACAGAGGCCCAGAGGGGACGTGACCGGTGGAGGTGTCCTTGCTGTCCTGAGGAGTGACATGAAGGAAGCCGTTGACCTCTGTCTTGATGAGAGATGACAACGAGTTGGCGGGGATCACCGCCGAGTTCTGATTGGGGCCGAGGTTGGAACTGGGCTCAAAGAGCTGGGACGGCAGGTCCCGCATCTGATGTGTCAACATGTGCTGCTTCAGATTCCCCTTTGTGGAAAAGCCGCGATTGCAAACTGTGCAAATAAATGGTCTCTCTTTGGTATGACTTCTGTAGTGAATGTCCAAGGCACTCTGACAAGCAAAGGTTTTGCCACAAATGTCGCAAGCAGTGTTTTTAAATTTACCCCGGTCTCTGAAAGGGAAGAGGATCCCCAAAGAATCTTCCTTGATGATCTTCTCTGCGTGACTGGACGTCAGATCCAGAGCCCCACCATTCACGGGGGTGGGGGACAGACCATTGGCGAACTCGCTGGGCACTGCTCTCTGTGGCTTCTCCTCCACGCTGGGGGACTTGTGGAGCTCCTGGGTGCTGTTGGATGGGGACAGAGCCTGCATGGAAGAGGTAGACTCTGAGATGGCTGGGCTGCCAGCACTTTGGCTCTCCATATCGCCACCCACCGAGGACGAGTCATTGGTCAGGACGTCCCCCTCGACGGACCCGTTCTCCACGGACTTCAGGCTGGCCTGCAGCTGCTCGGCCAAGCCGGCGTTGATCATCTTCATCTGATTTTCCAAAGCAGCAATGCTTGACATCTCCAGGGGCAAAGGCGAAGAAGATAAGCTGTCTTGGGATGCATCCGCGGACTTGGGCGTGTCGGGGATGCTGCCCTCAGGACAGTCCTCCATGTTTTCATCAGAGAAGGTGTCCAGGTCGTCGAAATTCTTCTCGTCGAAGGAGCCCGTGTCCGACTCCATGGACTCAGGGTAGCTGTCGGGGACCGGGGTGTTGGGGATCTGACCACCCATATGCATTCGGATGTGCTGCTGAAGGACCACAGCATTGGTGAACTTCTTCTGGCAGATGGGGCAGGAATGCTGGACTCGGAGCGGGGGCACCGCCCGATGGACACTGTAATGGGTCTTCAGGTTCCCTTTCGTGGTGAAAGCCCGGCCGCAGATCTTGCACTTGAAGGGCCTCTCCCCAGTGTGTGTCCGGTAGTGCATCTTCAAGGCGCTCTGGCAACTGAGGACCCGGTGGCAGATGATACACTCGTTGGGGTCAGCAGCCTTCTTGTCTATGTTCTCTACCAACTGCTGAAGCTTGGAGGTCTCCGAGGCCTGGGCCGAGTCCAACAGTCCCCCGAAAGGAAACTTCGCCTTGAACTGCTCAGACATGAGCGGCAGCAGGGGGTTGGGAAAAGCCGCCGCGCTGCCGGGGCCCCCGTCGGCCACCGGGGAGCTCAGAGAGCCACTGCCACCTCCGGCCACCGGGGCTGAGCCAGGGGCCGCCCCGCTCTCTTCACTTCTGCCCCCGGATGGCGGCCGGGCGGACTCTTCGGCTTCGTCTGCGAGCCCACCCGGGTTTCTCGTGGCTGGCTCGGGGGCCCCGGAGTCGCTTTTGACGGAGCCTGGGGGGCTGGTGGCCGAATGGCTGATGGGGATCGGGGCTGGCTCTTCGGTCTTGATGAAGGGCGCGAGGCTCGGGAGGGTCGGGGGCAACGGCAGGCCGACGGAAGTGGTCAGAGTGGGCAGGACCGGTTTGGTGTCTAGCCAGCTGGTGACCGGCTTTTCCGGAGGAATGGACATGCCGTACGGGATGCCGGTACTTGTGGGGATATTGTCCAGATGCTCAGGCACGGGGTAGGGGTTCATCTGGATATGAGGGTATTTCTCTTTGTGGCGCTGAAAGTGGACCTTGAGGTTCCCCTTGGTGGAGAACCTGTTCCCACAGATGTTGCACTTGAAGGGCCTCTCTCCGGTGTGGGAGCGCAGGTGGATCTGCAAGGCACTGTCGCTCCCGAAGACCTTCGCGCAGAACCTGCACTTGTGTTTGAAGAACGCCTCGTCCGACGTGCTTTTCGCTTCGAAGGCGGGGACATTTGGTGGCTTGCTTTTTCTTTGCTGGGCCAAGGCGGACAAGGAGTTCAAATCCTCTGCAGTCGTTCCGATGTTGGGCAAAGGGCTGGGGAACACCGGGTTAGCGGGGGCCGGCTGAGGTAGAAGTGGATTAGATGCAGGATTCAATAAACTGCTTATTGCAAAAGCTGGTGACGATGACGCCGAGGCTGCTGGGTGGCTGGCGTGCACGGCGCCAGCGCTCGAAGCCGCTTTTTCCGAGGACTGGGTGCTCCCCGCTGCCGCCAAAACGTTAATGTTGGGGGAAGAGCCGCTGTTGGGTGGAACGATGTTGTGGCCAGAACCGCTCTGAGGTAGCTGGGTGGGGGGGAGCTGTTTCACACCGCTGATGCACGCAGACTGGCTGGCGAGGCTCTGGGCTAAGCCAGCTGCTGCCGCCAGCTGCTGAGACAAATGGGAGCTTAGTGTGGACAAGGGGTTGGCAGATGTTCGTAAAGTACCTGGAGAAGGACTCGAAGATGTTGGCAAGTCTGCGTTCTGAGAAGCCAACAGCAGTATTTGGTGACGGATCTGTTCGATCAGCTGCAGCTGGTGGATCTGTTGCTGCTGGAGGGCCAGGAGCTGCTCCATGAGGGCGGGCACCGCCAGCTTGCCCCCCGAGGCCCCGCTGCACCTCGCTTCCTGGGAGAACTGGGCCACGGCCACCTTGGTGCTCTGCAGGTTCTCAATGATGACGTTGCTGTTGATCACGGAGAAGTTGCCCAGTGTCGTCAGGTCCCCGAGTTGAGGTAGAGAGGTTGTGATCGCTGAGGTACCGGTGGAGGGAACGCCGCTGCAGCCTGGCGGGGGGCCGCCGCCGCCCCCGCTGCCGCTGCCGCCGCCCCCCAGAGCGCCCCCGCCACCTTTGTTCGCCCCCGGGGCCTCCACCTCCATGGACTCTTCCCCGTGGCGGCCGCGGTGTTCCGAAAGGTCGCCGCCGTCCGCCTGATCCGTTTTGAGAACGGGGTCATTCATTTGTTCATCGGGATGCTCCGGAGGAGGGGTGGGAGAGAAGGTTTCCGGTGGGCTGGCTGGGCTTTCATTGACGATTAACACTAATTGATTTTTAGTACAGTTCTTCTTGTGGAGCAGAAGATCTGATAACTCAAAGAATTCGGCGCAGCACCGGCCACAGACGTGGGCGTCCTTGCTCTTCGTGGGGCGACTGGGTTGACCTTTCTCTGTGTCTCCTGCCAACATCAAAAGGGGCAGGGTGAGAACGGGGGGCCGCGACACACAGGGTCACCCACGACTTCAAAACAAGGAGCGTGACCCGTCATTTTCTGTCTTCCAAACTTGAACCCCTGGCCCCCCAAAACCAGTCAATACCACCTAAGAAGGTTCATGTGGAGGGTGTGGAGGAATTCCTATCAATCCCCTCTCTCAGCTAGCCACGGTCTTCAGATAATCCATCAAAATATAAAATACTACGAACTGAAGACATTGGTGCATAATGAAATTCCATAGCAAGATATTGATTTCCAATATTTTATACACCTTATTGTCTACTCATCCAGAGAGGGTCCAGCAACCATTCTGAGGACTTATTAGTCTCTTGAGTTTCTGTCAACCTTATTCATTTTCAACTGATTCAAAGATATCTGTGACAGTTTGTTCTGTCACTAAACTAATTTGTAGTCATTCAGGTTCCAATCAGTTGTTGACGGGGGTGGGGGTGGGGCGGGGCTTCATATCACCAAGCAGAAGACTGACAACTTAAAAATCACCTCCAGCCCCTACCAAGAACCGGAACCTGAGCTAAGGCTGATTGGTGACAATCACACTTTTGCCACATCAGTAACAAATCCTCGGGACCGCTCAAGACTCTGCGGGATACAGAGAAGAAAGCATCGCACACGCACACACACACACACACACACACACACACACACATAAGGAAGAGAAACGCAATGATCATAATCCGTTACAAGGCCTGCCTCGCACCTATATATTACCCCCATGGCATGTTTATTTTTAAAATTAAAGAATGCAGCCTTGGCTACCATTCCACTCTTTAAGGAATATATGCCTCGAGGCTCCAAATGGCAACGTTATGTCTCTAAATATTTCATCAAAAGTGCTCTCTATATCTATAAAAACTGGCACAAGCTTTACATTTCTGATTCAACATCAACTTCTAGAAGGATGTGCCATTAAGGCGAAGGGAAGAAATAATTCCTGGTTTAGAGTTTGGAATGGCTGCGCAATTCTCCTTGTCTGAATGCCTTTAAAAACAGTTTGCTCTTAACTGTTATCAATTGTTTAACAGATTGTCCTGAACCTTTCATTATAAAAAATCCCTTTATTTCATGTTTGTTTCCACGGGTTGCTCAGATTTCTTCTCGCTAAGATCCATTTGTAAATTAAACATAAAAATCTCCAACTCCAAGCTAACATCCTATTCAAAGACAGGATGGAGCCCCATTGTTTGCCCAGCATGGGGAACACCAACTTCTGTTGTACAAATGGTGTGTGGTCATCTCCGAAGGCTGTGAAAAAAAAAACAAAAAAAAACTGTTTAATTCAAGGATTACCTCCCTGCATGCTTTTCTGCAGAACTGAATCAGATAATAGTTAGTTTCCATGACTTCCAAATTGAATCTCCCAGAAAACTTGCAGGGGAAAAAGAAAAAAAAAAAAAAGAAAAGAAAAGAAAACTAATTGCAAATATGAATAAATACAAATTCAAAATGTTGCTTTTTCGGTAACCTTGAGAGTCAACTCCAAAGAGCCAGGCATCTGCCTTTTCGTAGTAAACATCCAAAAAAGCTTGAGGACTTTTGCATTCCAGAAAATATAATTAATACCTAAATACTAACTTCTGGAAATTCCTTTAACTCTATTTGCCTTGAGTGATGCCCAAGTTGATGAGAACCCCCTGTGAAGTATGCCAGATGTATGCACACTTTATTCACTGGGAGTGTTATTTGAGTAGCTAAGTTATACTTAACAAGCTAGCTTTGCTAATACCCATCTTTTAATCTCTACAAGGGTATGGAGCGAAATGCATTAACAATACCAAACAAATCTTAGCTGTAGCAGAAAATACCAATAATGATTCAGTTTTAATTTAATGTTTAATCATCCTAATTGGCACCAGATTCCTATGCACGTTCAAGGTGCTGTTTTAAGCACTTTCTGTCTCTCTCCCTGCCTTAAAATAATGTAAACAAAATATTAAACGAAATTCACCAAAGTTATGTTGCTTAACTTGGGACAAAAATAATGTGACAAAAATTCCGTTTAAAGCTTCTTATTTTGACAACCAATTTTAAATGATGCATCCATTTCAGATGCTTATTTTAAACTAGGAAATGCAATTCCTAATATATTCAACAGAAATGTTATTTCTTTCTCTTTGCACATTTCCATATGTAATGGTTATGTTTCCATCTACTTTTACAGCCAATTATGAAGGAACAAAAGCTATTCTGTTTGTTCACACATTTTCAACAAAATGCATTAAAACTATTATGTCAGCATGTTCTATTAAGCTCTGCATTCAGTGGAAAATACTTTTCAACCAGCTCACATTTATCAAAACATAAAGCCACTTTAAAACACAGTTTTGCTTGGTCAGCTGGGCTTAGACAAATAATGACAGATTCAGAACTAAATAACTAGCAAGGGAAATCAGAAAACTGACTTCATCAATTGTACACATTACAATGTAGTTTTTTCAAATATTTAGCACATCTGTGTTCACGATTAAAGGGCATTTTAATTCTTTCTAACTTGCAAACATCTGATATTCTCATAATATACGGACAAAGTAAAAAGAAGGTTACTTTACAGGATTTAGCTGATTATTGCTTTCCTGGGCTCGAATTCTAGCATTCGCACTGCTTCAAGACTCACTTGAGAATTTTCAAGTTTTTCAACCTGAACATTTTTAAATTTAGGATTGTGCTAACTGGACGGAAAATGTGGATGCTTAAAAATAAATGCCTGCTTGCTTCTAAGAAAGAGACTGTGTTCAAAAGCTGCCCGGGGTTTTAGCTTGGATTTTCACGACATTTTAATAAGCTGACATCTGATCTCACTGTAGAGTCGACTAATTTAATCTCCTGATGTTTATGAAAACCAAAAAAAAAAAAAAAATTCCAGTATCTATTTTGATTTATTTCAAAAGCAGGTGTCGCTATACTGTAATAGCTCTTAACTTTAAATCTATCTGTATTCTGACCTGAGCTGCTGTGAAGCTGAACACGACAAAGACAAAGCATGAGAACTAGTTTGAATCTTTAACTACCAGAGAGAATATTTTAAGTTGTAATAAGACACACACACACGCACGCACACACACACACACACACACACACACACACTACCACCATGTTCTAATTCATTTTTCGGACCGTCTGCTATCTTGTTTCTCAATAATCTGTTACACAGGGTTGCAACTGGTGACCCCATTATAGTAAATACAGTTGCCTTGCTCCCTGTACCAGGGTGAAAGTAACATTCCTGGTCCTTTTCTATGGAGTTTGCATACAAATTGATTTTATAATCCTCCTCGGGCAGGAAAATTTGAGAACCAGTGGTTTGCTAAGTTTGTATGCACAAAAAGGATATCTGGAATTTTTCCGGCGCTTGTGTTTTTGTTTTTGTTTTTTCAGAGGATAAGGTGGTGAACTTAACAGTTTCATCCAACTTATACTCAAAGCCCAGATGTTTTCGGTCTTGTCCTATTTAGGGGCTGGACACCAACTCAAATTTGTCAGTTTTTCATCATCTCAACCTAACATGGCAGGATAGGAGGCAGAAAATTGAAGTGTTCCAATATATCTGTCTACTGTGAAAACAAAAATAAAACTATGCCCCACACAGCAAGGTTGGGCCAGCCAGGAAAAAAAACAAAACAGAACAGAACAAAACAACCTTATTCTACCACATTTAGTTTTCTTTTTTGGAGCTCTTCAGAAAGTGCCTTCACTTTACTTTCCATTTACCTTACGATCACATTAACATTTTTAATAGAACCTCTCACAGGATTATGATTTTGGAGCCTATAATCTTTACAGGATGTTCCTTCCCATAGACTAATTAGACTAATTGAGAAAGGCCATCAGCAATATTTTTGATTGATCGGTCTTGATCTTTTTATTATTAATATACATATACATACATATATATATATATATATATATATATATTTTTTTTTTTTTTTTTTGCCCAGACCTGGGAAAAACCTAAACCTGAATGCCCAGCTTAAGATTCCAAAGAAATTTTAAACACTCCCATGTGTGCCCTGCATATTGTCTATAATAACGTCTTAAGTTTCCCTCTCTGTGATACGCAACCAAATGACACATCACCAGACTGCTTCAATTTCCTCCGTGTTCTGGCCAGGATTAGTGTATTCTCGAGTGGAACAACACAAGCGAAATCTCTGGAAAAAAAAAAAAAACCCACACGGACAAGACACTCCTTCTTAAGCAGGGATGCGAGCCCACCTAACACACAATAAATGAAAGGGGGAAAATGCCTTCCCCTTGGATGAATCAAACTGAACACTAGGTGGGGTTCCAGTTGTAAGGGTTTGTTCAAAAACTTCTTTGTGGCTTTTCCTATTCCAGTGACACGTAAAAAGAGAGACTCCTTAAGGCGAGATCTAAACTTTGGCTACATAAACATTGGCAAAGGCACAAGAAACTAAATCCCTGTTGTTTGAGGGTAAAACGGAGCTATGGAGACTACCTGTCAATCTTCCCCTTTGGGGGTCTGGCATCTGAGGGTGACAAGGGAATAAGGTTAGGAAAAGAAGCCAAGCTGATAAGGTGAGACTAAAGTAAACTACTAACTTCCTGCTAAGTGACTAGCAAGACTCAATTTGGGGGTCACTGGGAAGATACTGAAGGACATATTATGATCTGGACCTTGTCACCTTTGCATGGGAGGAGGCTAGCAAAGGTTAAAACAGCTCGACACATTTAGCTTCTCTAAAGGCTGGCACACACACACTTTTTTCTGTGTGTGTGTGGGGGGGGAGGGGTGTTGGGGCTTCGGGTAATTTACCATCTCGGCTAAACTGCTCAATTCCTTCAGTTTTGGTAAGCTAAGAAGATTCTGGAAGACGGGGCGAGCTGTACACCACGCGATGTCTTAGAAACACTGAATTAAGACGGCAGGAGGACTTTGTTCTGGTTACTACAGAGAGCTGGGCTTTGAACCATTTCAAAAAACTTAGCAGACTGGGACTCTGCCGTTTGCCTGCTCGGGTTCCCACTAGGCTCTCCACATGAGAAATGTGGGGTTTTGCCTTCTAAAGGGCTCCTGGTAAAGATGACTTGCTACCTGCAGGACGTAGCAAGAAAGGAAATAAAGTCCCCTAAGGATAACCTATAAATTGGCACTTGTACCTATAAACCATAGGAGAAACTTGATGTACCAGAAACCACGAGACCCTCACTATCACAAATGCACTTTTGTGTCTGCTCTCTCACACCCAACTCCACTTTGCTTGTTGGTATGTTTGTTTTTAACGTTTTAGAAAGTATTTGCAGCCCGGAGCAAATCCCCTCAAAACAGTCTGCATTCTCTCATCCAGAATCTTCCATTATGCCACAAACTTAGAATAGGCCTGATTAAACATGAATTCTTTCCAACTGCCTTATCGTGCAGGTGTCGGTTTTTCAAAAAAAGCAATTAATTATAGTTCTCTCTAACCTTTTGGGCCCAGAAATCAATGTGTTGCCATTAAGCTGCTCACAATGAGTAAATTACTTTGGTAAATAATAGAATTTCATTATTAATATAAATAAGAGGAACATTTATGATACTTTATATGAGTCCATGTTTTATCTCGAGTTCATGATGTTTTTATCTCTCTTCCAATATTATCTTTTCCTTGAGAAAGCTGAGCACCAAAATACTTTAATAAACGAATGGAGTCGGAATGGGCCACCCCTGTAGCTACCTGAATCTTAAAAACACCACCCAAGGAAGAAAAACCCAACACACTCACACACACACCTCTGGAACCCAGAGCTTAGTAAAGAACCCACAGAGAAAATCATTAGATTCTAATATTCCCCTTTCCCCGAATTATTTATCTCGGTAAATAATTTTTCCAATGGCAGTCATCTTTCTACAAATAACTCGAGACTTGTTGAATATCATTTAAGACACAAGTAATATGTGCCATAATCTTGGTTTCATAAGAAACAGAAAAATTTCCCAGCTGAATGTAGGGGGTTCCTGGAATTACAACTAAATTAAAATAGGAACATCGGAAGGCTGACCAAATCATCTTGTTTTCTTGAACTTGTTCTGAGGGAGTTATCCGTGTGGCTGTTTGGCATGGCTCTGATTTTCTTTGTATGCCCGTGCACACACACACATACACACACACAAACACACACATACATACATGAGGCTGCTCTCAGCCTGAGTCTCTGCTTTTGGGCTCCTGTGCCGGGGGCCCACAAACTTTTCTAGGTCCTGCTCTAGGTAGAAATCAGCCCGTCTGAGGTGCCAGCGTGTGTCAAACGCACCAACTAGATTGAATTCGGTTTGTTCGAGGTTCCATGGACCCTATTTTCCGACCATTTTGAGACATAAGAAAAAGTAGCATATTGTTGGGAGTGAGGCGCTGTCTCCTAAAAATGTAATGACCTTTATACATGCGGGGGTGAGGGGAGATCCACCCAAAACAAAAGCAAAAAAAAAGAAAAAAAGAAAAAAAGCCCCAAACCCCAACAACTCCGTGAAGTGTGTTCTGCCTCGGGAGGTGCACAGAGATTGCAGATTCCTTGCAGAAAAGGTGGCGACTTTTTAAAGGTAACTTGGAGATAGGTCACACGTTCTCAAGCCCCACATTCTCCCAACTACCCCCAAATAAAAAGATGGGGTGCTGGAAGGCCCTCTGGTGAGGCAGACACTGAGGAGGATTACTTGTGTGCTAATATTATTACAACATACGGAATCCTGTAACCCTATTACAAAATCTACCCTCTAGGCAGCTTCCCCCAAACTTATTGTTCAACCATGTAAAAACAGTCATAACCTAAAACCATTACCACCGAAGAAAAAAGAGGGGGTGGGGAGAGGTGAGAAGGAGCTGGGAGGGAAGTCCTGGCCATGCCCCTAACACTTTGCTCTTTCTTAGGACAATGAACCAGCTTTGGGGGAGAAAAAAAAAGGGGGGGGTGGAGAAAAAGAGGGAGGAAGGAAGAAAGAAAGAAAAAAAAAGAAAACTTGATTCAGTGACTTAATGAACTTACCTCAAAGCTCAAATAAACTAAAAAAAAAAAAAGTCCTAATAAATAATAATGGTAAGAGGTAGTGAACTCCTTTTATGCTATTGCTTTATGAGAAGCCTTAACTATTAAAAATTCTGGATTTGCAGGGCGACAGGAGAAAGGCAAAGATCTAGCAGGCATCCTTTCTCTGGGAAGCCTGAGTCTTTTTTTCTCCTTTTTGAAAATGTATGAAATCAGGACAAATGGACAAAAAAATTTAAAAAACCCCAACAAACCAAACCAAACCAAACAAACCCTGAAAAACATTTTCTTCTCCTCCCCTTTGGTTTTTCCTACACAGACTGGGAACTTTCACAGTGTTCCAGGGCGGAAAGGTCTTAGCAGAAACTTTGAGAAAGATGGGTGTCGGGGCGAGAAGCAGAAGAAACCAGCTGAGAAAACCCGGAAAAATATTTGGAGCTGTTGCTGCGGCCTGGGGTATTTCCCCCCAATTTATCTCGCGTCCCCGGGTTGGCCTGCGATGGAAAGCGGGGTTGGGGGCTCTCTCAGCCGACTTAGAAATCTTAGACTCTGGGTAAGGCTGGAAGCTCGAAAGAGTACTGGGTTGGGGGGGGGGGTGGCGGCAAATGTTGTAAACAATTTTCTTAATCTGTCTCAGTTCTCCCCAATTTCTTACGGGGTCCCCCACGCCAGGAGTCCCGTTTCCCGACAGCTGGGGTTACGGGAGTGGAAGTCCCTTGTCTTCTCTGCCTGGGCTCTGCGCGGCTCCCCGCGCCCCAGCCCTACTGAGAAGCAGGCCTCTAGGGAAGGAGCCCGGGACCGTGGGGCCCGGGCGGCCGCATAGTTTAGTGGGGAGAAGTGACGATCTAAGGGCACGCTTCTGAGCCTTGTCGGGCTCCGGGTGCCCCCTCCATACCCCCAAATGCCGCCCAGGACTTGAGCATTCCGAAGGGCATCCGGAGCCGCAGAGACCCCGCCGGGGTTGCCCTCGTCCTCCCGCAGCCGAGAGGCGAGCATCTTGCCGGGGACCGACCCCGGCGCCGCTCCTTCGCCTCGGGCGCTGGGCCTGGCAGCTCGGAGGCCCCTAAAGTGAACCACCTCCAGGGACCAAGAGGGATTCGAGGTGTCTTCCATGCGTACCCCAAATCCCCAGCCGGGACCTCTCCTACTCTCGGCCTCGGCGCCCTCACACAAACTTTTCTCTAGACTTGTTCATTCCCTTCGGGACCGCAGTTGTCGCCTCCATCCGAGAAAGCGAGTGCCTCTGTTGGGGGGGGTTCTCCTCTGGCTAGAGACCCCCCTCAACAGCCCAGGAAAAAGACCCTCACGATTCCTGGAAGCACGGAGTAGCACGATCCTCAGCGAGCGCACACTCAATCTAAGATTTCTCGGGGGCGAGGGGTGGGGTGCATGTATTGGGAGAAAAGATGCGGGGATAAACCCATTGGGTAGCCTGACCCCAACCAACACGGTTCCCCGTCCGCCTGCACTGCGTCTCCGATGCAACCAGCAGCAAAGAACACTCTCCGCCACTGCCGCGACCCCGGCGTGTCGGGCACCGGCGCCCGGACAGCGGTCCCCGTCTTCTGGCAGCTCTGAACCCCTAAAGGCATCCCATTCCCCCGCGCGGATCCAGGTGGAGTGTGAGCGCTTGGGGGGGGGGGGCGCGGCACGGGGGGTTCCCCCGCGCTGGGAGTTCAGCCCGGAGTACCAAGTAAAGTTCCCGTAGGCAGCAGGGCCGGGGCGGCGGAGGCCGGCCCGGGGGCCCCCGGCCCGGCGCGGGGAACGTGAGGGGCCCCGGGCGACCGACCTCCGTCCGCCCCGCGTCCCGCCGGCCACCCGGGCCCCGGCCGCCGCTCCCCGGAAAAGCCGGGCCGGAGGAGCCGGGCCCGCGTGCCCGCTCTCCTTCCCCCCCCACCCCCCGCCCCCCGGAGGACCCAACAACTCCGAAAAGATCCTGCCGGGAGAAGTGTTTGCTCTCCCCAGGCCAGGGGGGAAGCCCGGCGCAGGCAAATTGAAAATTAAAAAGGAAAGGAAAAAAAAGAAAGAAAGAAAGAAAGAAAAGAAAGGAAGGAAGGAAGGAAGAAATACGCCGAGTGGGAAAGGCGAGCGGGGACTCGGCGGTGGCAGCGGCCGGGACGGTGGGCGCGGGGGCCAGCCGCGTGTGCGTGGGTCCGGGTGTGCGTGAGTGTGAGTGCGAGTGCGTGTGTGTGCGTGTGTGTGTCCGCGGCGCGGGCCGGAGCACTCACCATCTCGCCGGGGGAGCGAGGCCACTTCGGGGTCGGATTGGAAATGTTGAGGCTTCGCTTGCTTCCTCCGCGACATGCTGGCTCAAACATCAGCTGGGGCAGAATAAAAAATTACTAAAAAAAAATCTTCTCAAAATTACGGAAATCGAGCGGCGGCGGCGGCGGCGGCTCCCCCCGCCCGCCGGCCCGCCCGCCCCCTCCCCGGCTCCCCGGCCCCGGGCGCAGCGCGCATGTGTCCTGCTATAATTATGATTATCAATAATGCATTGCGATTAATCATAGAGGGGCTCTTTGAAAGGCGATTGGCACCGGGCCAGCGCTATTCAAACC
Organism: Meles meles; assembly: GCF_922984935.1. NCBI lineage: Eukaryota > Metazoa > Chordata > Mammalia > Carnivora > Mustelidae > Meles > Meles meles. The sequence continues at coordinate 31,927,409 of NC_060084.1, read as the reverse complement.
CGCTCGCCTTAATCAATTAGTTTGTGATTTGCTGCAGACCCCTGTCTCTCCGCGCGCTGGCCCAATAAGCCGGCCGCGGGGCTGGCTCTGCGCGCCGCGCCGCCCGACACTGGGTTAACCCTCTTCGCGACCGCCCGGGACTCCGCGGCCCGGCCGCCGCGGGCCTTCCTCCTCGCCTCTGCGCGCCCAACGCCCCGGCCTGCGCCCCCCCCTTCCGAGCCCCCCCCCCATCCCGGGCTGGGCCGACCCGAATTAGCATGCCCTCCCCGGAATTAAGCCTCCCGGGTGGGGGGTGGGGCCGGGCGGCGGGGGCTGGAGACCCAGGCTGCGGGCGCGCGGCGAACTTCCCAACTCCCGCGCTAGGCGCGCCGGCCCGCGGGGGGAGGGAGTCCCGTGGCGGGATTTGGGGGGAGGAAGTCCCGTTTCGTGAGTGTTTCTTCGTTTCTTTAAGAGCTACCAGAAAGCAGCCCACCCCCACCCCATAAAAAAAAAAAAAAATAAGCGAGTGGGGAAGAGCCAGCCCCACGCCGGTCCGCCTCCTGCCCGCGGCCCGGCCTCCCTCCCGCTCGCCGCCTGGCTCGGCGCTCCTTCGCCCCGAGTTCTCCATCCCCTGGATCGCGGGCTCGCGGGGGCGCGGAGAAGAGGACCGAGGAAAGGTTTGGGAACGTGATGGGTTTGGGGCTTTTGGAGGGGGGAGGGGCAACTCTCCCGCCACCCGGATCCTTCTCAGAGGGCCCCGATCCTCCAGCCTCTCGTTGCTCCCTCGCTTCCCTTCTCTACCTCGGACATTCCCAGGACAATTAGGGCTGAAGTTTTCGGGAGAAGCAGCCCCGAGCCCGTGGGATAAGGGGCGGCCCGGCTCCGCCCAGGACCCCTCCGGACCTCCCCCCCGGCTGCCCCGGTTGGCTGCAGGGCGCGTCACTCCGCGGGGAGGCGGCGGCGGCGGTGGCGCCGCCGAGCCCGGGGCGGGCGGAGAGCAGGGACCGGCCTGGGATCCGAGTTCAGCTCCAGCCGGGGGGGAGGGGAGGGGCCGCCGCTTACCCTGAACGCTGCAACCCGCCCCTGGCCTCGGGAGGCGCGGCCCGGCCCGGCCCGGCCGTGGGCAAAGCCAGTCCTCGGGACCCCTGGGCTCCCCGCCCTGGGGGGAGGGGACCGCGCCCCAGGCTCCTGGCAACCAGGTGGCCGTGCGGAGCGGGGAATAGTGGGGGTGGGGGTGGGGGCCTCCCTGTCCGCAGCTGTCTGGCCCGACAGAAGCTCGCCTCCGTCTCTCTGGCACTTGCCGAGCGCGGCACCCAAACTTTTCGCACTAGCTCCATCTCCCCAGGCTGGGACGCAGCCTCCCTACCCGCGCCCCGGGGTCCGGAATCGGGTCCTGCGCTCCCTCCGCTGGGCTCCGGCGCCCGCGAACCTGAAGCTCAGTCCTCGGCTCAGCCTAGCTCTTTCCCCTCGCGCCTCGGGGTCTCCTCACTACAGGGTTCCCGAAGTCCTGCGCCCGAAGGACAAACTAAACTTCGCTTGAGTAATGGGGGAGGAGGGGGGGGGGTGTGCAGATACACAATCCCTTCCCTATCTCGCTATCGGGAGAGGAGAGGGCTCATAAGGACGCCCCAATTCGGGAGCGCCCTTGAGTCTGGAGAGCACCACAGTCGGTTCGCGCGAAGTGGGCACCAGTCTTTCGAGTAGAGTTTCGCGTGCTTGGGACCCTTAACGCTTTTCCCCAAATGACTCTTTTCTTTTATCTTCGTTGGTCTTTTTTTTTTTTTTTTTTTAAATTCCAAATCTTTTTTGTGCGGGTGCGGGTTAATGTTTCTGTTTTCCTCTTGACGACTTTCCCCCCCCTCCTTGGTCTAATTTCTCCCTTCTTTCTTTATTCTCGTTCGCCCTTTTTTCACCTTTTCTCCCTCTTATTTTTCCTCTCTTCTGCCCTCGCTCGGTCCCTGACACGCACGCACATGCACACACACACTCCCTCTCCACCTCGCTCTCCCTTTCTCCCCAGGTCCTGTTGGTTACAGTAGATTTTGATAAAAAGACAAACGAAGCTATCAGTGGGGCTGATGTTGAAGAATGAAGATAATAATGTTTCCATAGGTGGTGCTTCAAATGCCATTATTTCTCACTGAATATTTAAAGAGATCCCTCGGCAAAGATGGATCTGCGTGCTCCTGGGGTGCGAGAAGCTCACTTCCCCCAGACCCCCGGGAAAGTGTACAGTAGCACGTGCCAATCCCGCACCCCCCCCCCCCCCCGCCCACCCCTCCAAACTGTGGTCCTCTCACACACCAGCCCGCACTATCCCAGGTACACTAACGTGCCGGTACTTATGCAGACGCACACTCCTTTCTCCGAAAGTGCCTGCATTTGGAGCCGCCCGCATCCGTCTCTAACACTCTTGGCTTCTTGCAAGTCCCGGGCCTCCGGGTCACCGCGTGTTGCCAGGAACCGAGCCGAGCTGGCGATCCCGCAAACCCTTCTTCCCGGTGCGCGCCGCGTGCGCCACGGGAAGCTCCCGGAATAGCTTCACACGTGTTTGTTCCTTGCTCTATGTGTTATTACGATGGGGGGGCGACTTCCCTCCCCCCAAACACCAAAACAAACAACCAAAAGAAAGGCACACGCAAAAACAGCTTCTCGATGTTTAATTAAAAATGGGCAAGCAGAGACGAATTAATTGGGGGGATCCAAACTTTAATAACTTTTTTCGTTCTTTTGCGTCCTCGACGGCGTAGAGGCGGGCGTCTCGCTCTGGGAGCTGCGTCCCCCGCTAATTTCTTGTTTGTTTTCTTTCCCTCTGTGGCCGGGAGAGAGGAGAGGGGAGGGTGGAGGAGGGGGGATGGGAGGAGGGGGATGGTCGGAATGGCGGGGAGAGGAGAATTGGTCTTTATTGTTGATGGCAATACATCAATTACGGGCCATTGTCTGGGACCCAAGTTCCGTGGTTCTCTGACGCGGGCGCTGCGATGTCAGGGCGCGGGTGAGGCTTCGCGTGCCGCGAGGCAAAGAAATAATTAAATTAATAAAAACGGAGACCGAGTGGGGGTTGATTTTTACTTTTGAGCGGGTCTAAAGAAGGCAGTGAGTGCGACCGAAGTGCCACCGCTGAAGCCAGTCCCCACGCCTTGCTCGCCCCAGTGACCTGCGCGCTCTATAGGGGGTCGCGCCGGCCGGCCTAGGGTGGGGCAGCTGCTGGGGGAGCCCGGCGGACGCGGCTCCGACTTGCCGTTTCCACCAGAGGGCCTGGCACTTAGGGGCTGATCTACGCGAGGGAATGGGGGTGGCCCGAAGTGAGGTTGCTGCTGCGCCAGGGTCGTGACCTCGTGGGCCAACAAGAACCGCACACGGAGGCGCTTGGCGAGTGGTGCGAACTCACATTTGGGGGGCTCGCTGGCTGTGCTTCTCCTAATGCGTCTCCTCAGTTTTCGCAAGACCTAGAGCGCCTTGTGGGGTTGGTGGACCGAAGGGCTGTGCCCCAAGGCCATGGGCCACTGCTGAGTTCCCAGCGAACGGGTTTTCGAGACTCTCCGCTTCATCCCAGATCCTGGGAAAGGGGAGAGAGTGTTGGGCCTCCCCTTTCCAAAGGCCTGGCTCTCCCACCTGCAAAAATATCTCCTGCTGGCCCAGTCTGACCCCAGGTTTGGGATGAAGCCTGAAATGAGGCCTGGCCTGGGCCCGGGACCCTCCTCCTCTTTCCGCCCGCACTGGTTGGGCACCCCGGAACTGCGGGACCCCCGTGCGCCCTGGCCGTGCCCCTGCTCCCTCAGCCGCAGGCCCCAGACCCCGCGGGCCCCCTGGCCAAGGCTAGGAGGGCTGAAGAGGAGGTTTCGTTTTCTTAGGTTAAGGGAAAACAAAAACAAAAACGGCGAAAGGGCGTTAGCGGTGCCCCGGGGGCGGGGGCTGGAGGCCCGTCGATGGTCTCAGTATTGATGGGGAAACGTTTAGGGCAGGAGCCTGGAGATCAGGTTCCCGGTCCTTCATGTACCGGGAGGTGGGAGGGACGGAGTGGGGGCCGCGGTGGTGATGGTGATGGTGGTGGTGGCGACCCGGATAATGGTGGCGTGTGTGTGTGTTGGGATGGGGACGCCTGGACGCACCCGCATTAACCACTCCTGGGATTTACTTCTATTTCTCTGGTCTTAAAGTTTGGGGTAGAGGGGCAGAGAAAGGACCTACGCAGTTTAGAACGCTTTCGAACGCTTTGCTAGCCTGGGGGCTAGAGCAGTGGGAGGAGGAGGGCAGAGAAACTGACCCAAAGCAAAGACCAAACCCACCGAAGGCTCGGTTGTTTTCCACGCCCCGGGACTTCGCTTTCTCAGGGAGTTTCAGAAACTCCTTCCTTAACCGAACTGCGGGCGCTCAAATCCTAACCTCTCCTCGGCCGCGGGAGAGGCTTCGAACCTGAGGCCTCGGGGAGCGGGCTGGGGTGGGTACCCTCGGTCCCGGCGGAGTCTAAGCGGTGCGCACTCGGCTCCCTCGCTCCCGAGTCCCGGCGGCGAGAAGGCGCACTTTCAGGGGGACTCCCGCCGCCCAGAGCCAAGGGCTATCTCCAGACCGGCGCCGAATGCCGCGCGGGGACCAGGCGCCCCGGCGCCGGCTCAGGCGGGAAAGTCGGCCGTGGCGAGCGAAGGTCGGGCTTGGTAACCACCCGCACGTCTACCAGCCAGAGGTCCCTTGCAGCCTGCCCGCGGCCACCTTCATCTTACTTTCCTTGCAGGGCCATCCCCACGGCAGCATTTAGAAACTGACTTCGCCAGCGACTGTGAGTGCCGGGGATTTTTTGCTTTGCGTCCTCACGAAGCGTCTTGCACTTAAATTCAGTGCGCCCCGCATGCAACAGTGCCTCGCTAAGGGGTCTCTGGGTATAAAATTCCTCCCAAAGGAAATGTCTCGAGGTACCGAAAGTGGAAAAGACTAATCGAATTTATAAAAAGAAAACCTTTGCTTCCTTTTGGTTAAAATCCCATTGCGGTTTTCTCAGCGTGGAAAAAAAATTATCATCATGGAATAGAGTGTAGCTAATTCCTGGAACCTGGTAGCAGGATGTTCAGAGCGCCCAGCAGGGCTCACAGATTCTCATCTTTGAGCTCAGGAGGTAGAACTTTGGGATCCAGTGAAAAATGATGACTTCTTAGGTCATCTGCTGGAAATGGGTGTGAAATCCGTGGAGCCCTGGGCTGTGTGTGCATTTGGGGGTGTGCCTGGGGGAGGGAGGGTCTGCCAGGAAACTCATTTTCATTCATATAGGAGATCCTTTCAAATGACCTCCCAGTGGCAACTCCTAGATCAACTCATTGAGGAAATCTCTTCTAACAAACTTAAAAAAAAAAATTATACTCTGCCACGTTCTGTAACACAATGTCCCTCTTCAAAGAACAGAGCAACAGTTTCCAAAAACACGGGCATCTTGATTTTATGAAAAGCTTGCCTGCCTGGACACCTTGCCTGGGGATGGCCCAAGGTCATGGAGGAAAGCACCCTTTGGTTTCTCTTTGGTAGACATCTGTGTCCAGCTCTGCTTTCAGAACCACCCTGGGGTCCTGGCTCTTGTCTGCCCCGCGGCCTGGTGTGCAAGGCCTGTCACTGACATTACTGAGACTTTACAAACCCTGCAAATGTCAGCTGAGCTCTGACTTGCCCAGGGGATAGTCCTCTGGGTTTCTCTGTGAGGGAGAGAGGCGTTTCTTCCCCCGGTTTGCAGTTTTGAGTAAGAATGGTAACTTTACCTCATCCCAACCAACTTCAACTTGTCCTTCTAGTGCAAGTATTTTTTGTTTGTTTGTTTTTGGTGCCCTATGTGTGATCAGTAAAAGGGGGTGGTGTGGAGGAAGCAAGTGGACAGCCCACCCCGCTCTTCTTTCCCCTTTTCCAGCTTGATGAAGTGTCTTAATTTCTGTACTATAATTTCTTTCTCTGGGTTTTCATCCTTCTCTCTCTGGCCGCAGCAACAACGCAGTTCTCTAAGACTTATTCCCCGATTTAAGGTGGGGTTTTAAATTTGAGAGACTTCCATTTCCAATTCCAAACCCGGGTCTCCTTACTTTCTTGTGTCTTCCCCAAACGGGAGGAGTTATCTCCTAAATTGTAATCCTGAAGCCATCAACACCTGCACACTAAGGTCAGGAAATAGTCCCACTCTTTCTTTCTCTTCCCATTTGTAATTCTCATTCTTTCCTGGTCTCTACTTTCTTCTCATCCGAGTCCCCTCCCCACCCCTGACTCTCTGACCTATTTTGTAGTAAAACCCAGTCCCCGAGAAGCCTTGATTAGAACCTTTGCTCAGGCCCTTACAGACGCAACTTTTGCTTAGAACTTGGTCCCCGGGCTCACTGTGGCTTTCACCCAGGGACCAAAGACAGGAAGATGGTTCCAGATCTGTCTCCTTCTCCTGGGAGAGCTGGGGTGAAACCCTCATTTTCCAGGTTTGTTTTTATTTTCCTGGACCCCACAGCATCTCCTGTTTGGGAGAGTAGTGATGAGAAAGCTGGCTTTTTAATCTCCAAAGCTCCTTGACAGTGTCTTTTCTGCTGATCTCAAATGACTGTCCCTGACCAGCTTTATTCACATGCCCTACCTGGGCATTGGAGTCAGGCTGCGGGAATTTACATCCTGGCTGTCATTGAACCGCATCCTGGGAACACAGTCCTAGGTGCACACCCATGGAGTGGGTCAAATTAATATCACTGCACTCTCGTTTCCTGCTGCAGGAAAGGTAGCTCGCGGAGAGGAAGCACAGTACTTCGAAACATCCAGCAAAGAGCTCAGCCTTCTCCGAGCAGTGTGACCCCCGTATACCTCCAGCCACTCCTTCCTCTGTTCCAGGGAGATAATCATAGTCCTGGTTTCATAGAGCTCTTGAGGGTTAAAAGAGTTAATATGTATGAGGAGTTTAGGATAGTGGCTGGCATGTAATTAACATAATATAAGTGTTAACTATTATTGTTACCACCCCACAGGTTGTTAGGGTCAAATGCTGCAGGATGGTGAAAATATCGTTCCCCATTCACTCCTCCATCCCTCTATTCATTTACTCATTCACCCAGCAGAGTAACATGCCAGGCGTGGGGGAGACCACGGAAACATGGCGACTCCTTTCCTTGCTTGCAGGCAGTTGATCAAAGAGTTTACTTCTTGGGTGTGTGTTATTGCCTGGCTCAGTGTTGGGGGGTGAGTGGAACAGCATAGGAGCAAGGGTTAAAAACAGTGCTTGATTTCAGGGCATTTCTAACTTTTTTTTTTTTAGTTTTTATTTATTTATTTATTTTTGCTAGCATTTTAACAGGAAATCCCGACTAATACAGAAAATTGAAAGTAGAGCTGGTTGTGCATGAGCCCAAGCCTCACCATGCATGTGGGCCAGAGAAAGATCTTCTGCTTGCTTCTAGAAGGTTCCTGAGCACCAGTGACATGCAGGTAGCCTGTGGCTTAGGTGCCAGCCCGTATTCACTTAGCTGTTTTATTTGGCTCACACATGTGTGTTTTGATTGTACGGTCTCCTCTGGATTGAGCAGAAAACAAAACACAACAATAAAACAGGTGCTGCTTTGCTCTGGGCCCCTTGAAAGGTATAAACTACTCACAGTGCTTACTTAGGCCTCCTGTTGCTGGCTTTTTTGCTTTCCATTTTTGTCTGATTATAAAAATGGAGTGCACGTTCAGTAACAGAGCACCCCATAGCCTAAATCTAATGGTTGGGGTGGGAGATGCCATCAGCCCGTCCTGCCCTCCCAGGTGCGTGTCCTTTGACTCTGGGGGTAACCGGTCCAGCGGCTACTGTGCCCACCTCGTGATCGGTGTTATGACCACGTTGTGATCAAAGGTAATTTTACATTTACGGTCGGAATGTGGAGAGCTCCTATGAATACCCCTTCCCTCTGCTTTGAGATGAAAACCCTTTATATGGTTAAGATCTAGAAAAAGAAGGAAAGTCTGAGCAAAGCACAACAGCAACAACAAAACAGAACCAAACCAAACCAAAACAAAAAAACTCTCGAGCGGTACTATCGTTTGGCAAAATGGGAAACAGTCAGGCGTGTAGGTTTTCAGGATCCTGACGGCGGCTTTGGGAAGCCTCTGACGGCAAACATAGCTTAAGACAGTCCCAGATGCCAGCGACCGAGGGGGAGGTTTCTTTTTTCTCTGGCGTGGAGGGAACGGACTCGATTCAATCTGTCACTTGATGTCCTTCTCCTCAAAAATAGTGCCTGGGGGCCCTCGAGGGCTTTATTTAGAGGCTCTCAGGAGCTCGGCAGTATGTAAATTATGTGTGAGTGTCCTTCATAGTTCCCGGTGGTCACAATCGGGGATTTAAACATGATTTAACATTTCAGATGATTTGTGGGAGGTTTGGAGCCGGCCAGCAGTGGGGCTAGCCGAGGCTGGTTTTTTCACCAGTGCATTAAGTAGGTTTCCAAGTCTCAGCTGCTCCTTCTGTTCTCTTCCTAGCCTCTGAGCTGATCTGTGAGTAGCTCCCAGTGCTGGTGGGTGGCCTTCCAAATGTCATTACTGTATCAAGGAATTCTAAGACGTTTCAAAATGAAAGGTCTTAAAACTTTAAAAAACGCAACTCAGTCTATAGTGTGACCCTTTGCCTGCCCATCCATCCATCCATCCACCCAACCAACCATCCATCCATCCATCCATCCAGTTAACTAACATTTATTGAGCACCTACTGTATGCCAGTTGGTATTTTAGGCATGGAAGATATAATTGTGAAAAATGGAGAGGATCTCTTTGGTTTTCTGGAGTCTACATTCTAATGAAGGGGAGAGACATAAAAAAAAAAAAAGAGTCAACAAATGCAGAGAATGATGAGTCCTTTAGAGAATATAACACTGTGTGATGTGATGAAGAATGCCTGGGAGGAGGCACAGAGAGGAAGAGGAGGGGGATCAGGAAAACCTCCAGGGAAGTGACTGTCACACTGAGATGAGAATGAGGGAAGGGTGCCAGTCATGCCACAATATGGGGACACAAGTGTTCCGGGCCAAGGAAAGTTGCAATTGTAAAGATCCCAAGAAGACAGTGGGCTCAGAAAAGTGTGCTCCTTTTCCTTCTTCTCCTTATTATTCTACTTTCAGGAGGATTTAAGAAATGAAATATCTTTTTTTTTTTAATTGGTCTTTTTTTTAGTCAAAAGGATAAAACAAATTGTGAAGTAACCATACAGTGGAATACTATGCAGCCATGAAAAGGAATTGAATGCTGGTATTTGTAGTCATGTGGATAAATCTCAAAAGTATTATGTGGAGTGAAAGAAAGCAGAAACAAAGGCAAACACACAGCCCCATTCCATTTATATTGCATTCTAGAAAATACAACCCAACCTATGGTGACAGAGAGCAAAGTCGTGGTTTAATAGTTGCTTGGGGGCCGAAGGGGAGGGAAGGAGAGCTTGTTGAGGGGTCCAGGGAAACTCATGAGGGTAAGAGATATGTTTGTTATCTTGATTGTAGTGATGGTTTCACAGTGACATATGTAATTCAAAATAGATCCAATTGTCTACCTCACACATGTATGCAGTTCAGCAAACTTCAATCTTTGCTCCACAATGTTGAAAAATTAGGTATCCCACTTTGGAAAACCTTGGAAATGGATGTAAGAGATAAGGAATTTTAAGAGAAAATGGAAGTTGCCACTGTCCTGTTTAAACATTTGAACCCAAAAAGTTTCCTGTGGCTCGGTTGCATTTGATCTGGGAACAAGTATTGGCTTGGGTGGGTATGGGACTAAGGTTGGCACTGAGCCATCTGCCTTGACCCTGGAAGAAGCGTCAAGTTTTCTTTGTTTTTTTCAGTTGTAATGACTTTTTCTATTATTCTACCCAGAAGCAAAAAGGCCTTTGAATATCAGTGCTAATCTAGTCTTAGAATTAGAGGCCATATTGGTGTTGAGAGAGAAGTTTCCAGCCCCTAGCAGCTGGTGAATCCAGATGGAGTTCAGGGTCTGAAGCTGGGACCAGCACTGTTCATAATGACTTACAGTTTACTGGGAAGGCCATAGACCAGTTGTCATCTGAAGGAGTATCTTTAGTGAAGAACAAGGTTTTTTCCCAATCTGCCATGGACCAACATTTTTGAAAATATAGCACTAGAAAATATGAAAATATATTACTAGAAGGAGTTCTGAGAAAAAAATGGAATAGAAAACAGAATCACACAAAATGTAAGCTCAAAATTGTGTCACAGATTCAGCAAATATAAATGATCCTGGCAAACTGTCAAAGTAGTTTCTTTTCTTTCTTCTTCTTCTTCTTCTTTTTTTTTTTTTTAAGATTGTATTTGTTTATTTGAGAGAGAGAGGGATATATCACAGGCAGGGTAAGGAGCAGAGGGAGAGGGAGAAGCTGACTCCCCAGTGAGCACAGAAGCCCAAGGTGGGGCTCTATCCCATGACCTTGAGATCATGACCTAAGTGGAAATCAAAAGTCAGATGCTCAACTGACTGAACCACCTAGGGACCCGGTCAAAGTAGTTTCTGAATGCTTGCTCTCCATTTCTCTAGTTAGGGGGTTGCAGACAGACAGCAAACCAGACCAAGCGCTGGCCTGCGGACCACAGTCTGAGGAGCCTTGGGGTAAAAGCAGGTAGTGCTGTATGACATATTTGTTCCTCTCAGGGCTCGGGGAAGCTAGATGGGACCCAGGGCTCCCAGAGCTCCCCAGGGCTAGTTGCCTCAGGTCACAAAGAACTTCTTCATTTTATCACACGGGGATCCACAGATGTCACAGCTGTCTATGTGGAAAAACCAAGGAAGTACCATAGACCAGCAGTTCTCACACTTTGGGGAGCGAAACAACTGGGAGGGGAGGGGCAAGGGTCTGTGAGAAAATGCACACAGCAGTTCCAATTCGGTATCTGCACAGTGAGGGCCGGGAATCTGCATTTTTATCCATACCCTAGTTACACCGTAGTCGACCTTGAAATGCGTGTCCTAGAGACACACATCTCTCTCATTGTGAGAAACCCTTTTGCAAACACGGTGGAAGTGGGTCAGGAGTGGGCTTTTCTCTATCAGCATGTACTCAAGTCTCTCTACAACCTAAACCGAGGACCAGAAATTAAACCAAGAAATGCTTCCATTAGGGTTCTCAGCTTCACAAGAGACACTTTAATTTCCACAGAGAAATAACCTTTTAAGGGACTTGGGATGCTCATAGACTCCTCAAGGAGGGCGGGGGAATCAGGCTCAGCCTCTCCAGGGTAGCCCCTGAGGAGACATGACTATCACCCCTGGAAGCTGTCCCACAGCTGACCCCTCAGAAGCTGGGCACCATAGAAGCTTCTGGGCATTGGCTGTAGTTCCCACTGCTGTGACACCCTCAACAGTGTGGGTTCTTCACAGGCCCGGGCTCCCAAGTCAACGTCTTCAGCGAGGCATTTGGTGGCTGTTGCCCAGCTGCAAAGGAGGCTGGGAATGTAGATGTCTGCCATTTTGAGCTTCCGTTTCAGAGAAGTCTAAGGCTCGTGTGGTGGTGGGGGGGGGGGGGCGGTTCCTGAGGAGAACCAGATGGACGTCAGGTGTCTCTGTGCCTTGTACAACCCCACTCCTCCATCTGAGACGTTCATGGCGACCTTTTGATTTTTCTGAGCATCACAGAAGGCTCACAGAATACATGCCCAAGATGGCGGCAAGCTTACATCAAACATCTGGGCGGCAACTGCTCTTCCGTTGAGCTCCATCCTCTGCATTTGAATAGGGATTCTTCATAGGCCTAGTGACTCAACCCAATGCATTGGAGAATCACTAAGAAGACTCATCATCACCATCAGCCCCCAGCTACCCCTCCCCCCACTGCCCCAGGAATGTTCTCAGAGCAAAGGAAGGGAGAAGAGAGCTGCCCTGTGTTGCATACTCACCAGGACTCAGGCTTGGGGCTGAGCCCAGTACCCACATTAATTAGCTTCATGAATCCCCCCTGCCCAGGAATTTTCCATTTTACAGATGAGAAAACTGAGGCTCTGGAGTGATTTCTCTGGAATCACAGAGGTTTGGAACTGCCGGGGGCCTAGAACCGGGTCTCATGACAGCTTTATGAGAAGACAAAAACCAAACCAGCTGGAAGTAAGTGATAACAAAAGCAAATTTTTGGATTTTAGGAAGGCCAGGCGAGGAGGGGACTTGGGGCAGGAATTTGCAGTCTGCCGCAGGGACACAGTCTGGACCTCCATTTCGATTTCAGATGACAGGAAGAGACACTTAGAGGGTGCAGCTTCGTTAAAATCTCCAGAGCTGTGGTTGCTTTGTATTTTTTTATGGATGGTCTTTAAATGCCTTTGATTTAGAACTGTTGGAGTTGAACAAAAAATTCACCCCCGTGAATTAAACCATCTCTGATTCTAGAAGAGTTCATGACAGAAGCCGGCAGTCAGGCTGAATAACGCCCCCTACCCCCCCGCCCCTGCCAGGCCCCTAGTCCTGCCTTTGGTATGATTTAGTAGTTAAGACAGGCAAAAACTTCTGTTTCTTCTTTTTTGTCCTGATGATTGTAGTTGAAAACTAGTATGGGTGTAGAAGAAAGAGCCAGGATTGAGGAATAGGATGTTGGAATGAAAATCCCTTGCCCTGGTTATGTGTAACATGACTGTCCCCGAGGCTCTTAAGCTGGTGGGGCTTCATTATCTTTCTTTGTAAATCGAGTGACTTCCTCCCTAGAGTCACCTGTGTGTGTGTGGGGGGGGGTGTAGGTAAAAGGCCCTGACTACACATGGTAGGTGTTCAGTAAATATTTGTTGAATAAATGGGTCTGGGGAGAGCTGGGCTATTGCCCTCCATCTGTGTACACTCTAAAATGCAAGCTAGGGGCGCCTGGGTGACTCAGTGGGTTAAGTGTCTGCCTTTGGCTCAGGTCATGATTCCGGTGTCCTGGGATCGAGCTCCACATCGGGCTCCTCGCATAGCTCAGAGGGAGTTTGCGTCCCCCTCTTCCTCTGCCTGCTGCTCCCCCTGCTTCTGCTCTCTCTCAAATAAATAAATAAAATCTTAAAAAAAAAAAAAGAGCTTTACACGCATCAACTCATGTCTCACAAAACTCCTCTCTGCTACAGGCTCTTTAAAAAACAAAGAAAAAGTTTAAAAAATAAAATAAAATAAAATCCAGAGAGACGCGAGGGGGCCGGGAGAGCTTAGTGGGTTAAGCCTCTGCCTTTGGCTCGGGTCATGATCTCCGGGTCCTGGGATCGAGTTCCGCATTGGTCTTCTTGTTCAGCGGGAAGTCTTCTACTCTCCGTTCAGCCCTCTGTGCCTCCCCACTGCTTGTGTGCTCTTTCTCTCACTCTCAAATAAATAAATAAAATCTTAAATAAATAAAACAAAATGCTAACAGATGCCAGCAAGCTGGTACTTTTGCTCCGGTCTTAGGCTTTAGTGCCCTGAGAAATCACTGGGGGATCTCATGAGCACGCGGGTTCTGAGTTGGAAGATCAGGGGTGGGGCCTGAGATTCTAGATTTCTCCCAAGCTCCCAGGTGATACCCATACTACTGGGCTTGGACTGCTCTGTGTAGTGAGGGTGTAAGGGAGGGCTCGGCCAATATAAAAGTCCAGCAAGGTGGTCGTTGGGTGATGGGAAGGGGTCTAGCCGGGGCCAGTGATCTTCCGATAGGAGTGTGGCTCAGTTCCCCAGCTCCTCCTGTGTCCCGAAATGTTCCCGGGCAGGCGCCGCACCTGTGAAGGCACAAAACCTCATGGCCTTTTGCTCTTGCAAGCGATGAGTGTGGCCTGGCCATGGTATCCAGTGCTTGCCATATTTGGGGAAGATGTGGCTCTGGCTGCCCGTTACTCTGAGTCACCAGCACGCGGCACTAGCATTAATAACCACTAATCCTTGTTAGACACGGTGTGTGTTGAACAGCTGGTACGTGCCTGGCACATAACAGGCACTCTGGAAAAGGTAGCGGGTGACGATGATGATTGTTTGTGAAATCCTTTCGTATCTCCCTGCAAATTCTCTTGCAGCTAATGACATGGGTATTAGTTGTGTGGGCTCTGGAATGTTCATCTCCAGATCCTGGAGACGTCGGCATCCGGGCTTTCTCCTGCCTCTACACCTTCACTAGAAGCAATGTCTCCTCCTCGGGGCAATTTTCACTGTCAGGGACCTTTGGCAGTGGCTGGAGACATTTTTGGTTGTCGTGATGTGTGCCAGACACACGGATGCTGCTAGAAAAATACAGAGGACTGTCCCCACGGTAAATAGGGACAGGGTCCAAGCTGTCACAGTGCTGAGGTTGAGGAAACCCTAGTTCAAAGGGTGCCCACTCCCCCCCGTGACTATTCTATAGGTTTCTAAGCTGACTGTGGAGTGGAGAAAAAAAATCTCATGTTTTTTTCCTGACTTTCAAGGCCAATATCCTCTTAGTGATGTGGGTTCACACCAAGGCCAGGGGCAGCTTCCCTGCCATCCCACACCCTACCCCTCTGCCTTGTACGGGAAGGTTGCTGTGGGGCAGGTGAGTAGGTTTCCCATTCACGTGGAGAGAGGAAGGGAGCAAAGGATCCCACTGTGTGCACATGCCTTCTACGTCAGAACTAGACCCACAAGCTTTTTGGCCATGGCCCACCTCTCTCTGGCTGAGATCAGCAAGAGAAGCCTCCTGGGGACGGCAGCGGGGGGGCCGCAGGGGAGAAGGAAAATGCTCAGAGCACCTTGGCTGCAACATCCAGACTTGGCTCCGCCCCTCCCCCAAAGAGAGAAGAAGAGGAAGAAAAAAAAAACATGCTAGACAACTCATTTGGCAGAATAATGCCTTATCCTCTCCAAAAAGTGAGGAACGCCTAATGAGGTGTGGCCTCCTTACTTGAATTTGGAATGCTTCTTGTCTTCCCGGGTCTCCGCGCCACGTCCCCTCCAGCCAGGAGCTGCCCCCCACCCTCCAGCAGCTGTCCCCAGGGTGGCTCTGCTCTCCTGACACAACATGCAGGAATAATATGTGGCAGAGAGGGGATCCCCGGGGCTGGCCCCACCGTTGTGCCAGGGAACCTGGGAAAAGCTTCTGTGGAGCACAAGGAAATGGTGGTGGGGGAAAGTGGGACAGCAGGTGCCAGAAGCGTGGCGTGGTACATTCTGGAAATGGTTTCTTTGCTGCAAGTGTGGGCAGGGAATGTTCCTCAAAGAGGCAGAAACAGGCCCCACAGTGGGACAGGCCTTGATTCTGTCTTGGGCCACTTTGACTGCTTGTGGTAGGTGTCCTCAGGGTCTTGCTTGAGAAATGACAACGCGGCAGGCACCTGCGGCCATGCAGCCTATTGATCGGCTGGGTCCCACCTCCCTGGAGTGAGGGAGGAGAAATGAGAAAGCCAGGGGCAAGGGGGGACTGCCATACCCCACCCCCGGCTGTGTGGTACTGGGTTGGGCGGTCCCCATGGAGACAGCGTACCTGACAATCCTCACAGGGTCTCCCCTCCCACCGCCATTCTGTGCCCCCTGCAGAGACAATCCAGATCCGCGTGCCCAGTGACCTTTCAGAGAGACACCAGCCTCCTTGGATTTGTTTTCTTCAGCAAAGTGATGAGGCCGTGATTCATTTTTCCATCACTGACACCTCGGGTCTGAAAACAATTAATCTGGGACAAAACACCTGAGAATTCTGTTCATAAATCATCCCTTTTCGGGGGGCCCCCTGGCGCCGGGGTGTCAGGGGAGATTTGCACGCCTGAAGCCTGAAGGCCAAACTCCCAGAAGAAAGTGTATACCCAAGCCTCTGGCTTTGCGTGTGGGCCTGAACTGCCCTGGTCAAGCTAGGTAGAATCACCGAAGGGTATTTGTATGGCATTGTGTGTAAGAGTTTATAATGTGCGGGAGACAGGATATGCCACCAACCCCAACCGGGGCGTAAAACCCATCTTCAGTGGAAGAACATGAAGGCACTTTGGCAGTTCTGTCTGTGGCTGTCTAGCCTGCAGAGAAAGGTCTGTTGAGAATAAGGCCGGCTGAAAGGAGTCAGAACTTGTGAGCATGTGTGTTGGTGGGGGAATGAGGGGCTTTCCTGGCCATCTGGCGGAGGTAGAGCTGAGCGGTAAATGGCTATTCCAAGCCACTCAATTTCTGTTAAGTCTCAGTCTGTTAACGGCAGTAATGGTACCAGGAAGGAGCCAATGGCCTGATGCATGGAAAATGTGTGGCCCATCCCCAGCATTTCATGATGGTTCCAAAAGTGTTAGGAAGAGGAAGGAGATGCTATGCTGTTGTTGGTGGTGATGTGTTGGCCATGACCACTTGCTGTCTGGAATGTACCAAATGACAAACGATAGTCATAAGCCTATACCTGACTCACACCCCCGTCTGGTGAGAAGCTGGTTCGACCACTTCAAAGTGTGACTGCTGGTAAAGAACCAAGACCGAGCAGCCACGGAACGTGGCCGTGGATGACTGTTTGAACTCCAGAGCTGGTCTTGACCTCTGCAAGTGAGCCCTGTCCCTTCACAGCCCTGACTTCCTCCTGCTGTCTCTTGGCCTCGACGTGACGGCCTGCAAACCCTGGTGAAGGAAGCTGCATTGCCGAAATCGTGACTCCACACTCTTCTTTACTTGGTGTTGGCCTCTGGAGGGTCTGGGCCTTCACTCCGTTGTGTTCATCGAGTGTTGCCAATTCATGGTGAATATGGCAAGCGGGACACCCCAAGCAGCCAGAGGCTCCGTGTGGAGGGAAAGTTGCCAATTCGGCAACTAGGACTCTGTGTACCCTTTCCGGTCAATTAAAACCTTGTGTTTAACTCGGATCATCCCTTCCTGGGGCCATCTGAGTTCGTAATAATCTCAACAGCTCCATGCGCTGAGCCAAACATTCACTGAAACCCTTTACAAGCGCGGTCTCAGTCATAGGCTTCACAGAGGACTTACAAAGAAGGCCCTTTTATATGGCAGCGTTCTTGGCTGCGAGCAACTGAGGCCGACTTGCTAGTCCAGAAGGACGGAGTTTATGGGAAGGGGACTGGGGCTTCCAGCATGGTTGGGAAGCTGGAACACAGGTTGTGGAAAGGGCCCTGGCCCCAGAGGGTCAGGCAGCAGGGGAGGGCTATTGCTCTGCTGACCAGTCTACGGAACTTCCAGTCCCCTCTGTGGCCCAGAGTCCTTCCATCTGGATATGCTGGGCTCGCATCAAGACCTGCCGTATGGGCTGCCCAGCTGACTCAGTCAGGAGAACATGTGACTCTCGATCTCAGGGTTGTGAATTCTGGCCCCACGTTGGGGATAGAGTTTACTTAAAAAAAGCCCCAGAGGCACCTGGGTGG
Source organism: Meles meles (assembly GCF_922984935.1). NCBI lineage: Eukaryota > Metazoa > Chordata > Mammalia > Carnivora > Mustelidae > Meles > Meles meles. Next base: position 31,910,183 of record NC_060084.1, on the reverse strand, counting down.
CTCAGTGGGTTAAAGCCTCTGCCTTCGGCTCAGGTCATGATCCCAGGGTCCTGGGATCGAGCCCCACATCGGGCTCCCTTCTCCGCGGGAAGCCTGCTTCCTCCTCCCTCTGCCTGCCTCTCTGCCTACTTGTGATCTCTGTCTGTCAAAAAAAAAAAAAAAAAAAAAAAAAAGCCCAAACCTGCTATTTGGCTGGGTCAGGGGAGGAACAAAAGCTCTTCTCTTATAAGCAATAGTAAAGCCAGGCAGGCTCCATCTTCCACCAGTAGGACACACCCCTGGGGGATCCCCAAAAGGAGTTTTGAATGTTGGGTGGGGGGCTGGATTGTACATAGCTCCAGGGGGCAAATAACCACTCCAGGAACATTAATGGCCCCATAGTACAGATGTATAGACTGAGGCCCAGAGGCTCAGGCAAATCGCCCAGTTGACACAGGCATCATGTGGAAGAGCTGGGGTTTGCACTCAGAATTCTCACGTCCCGGACGCTCAGCTTTCCACCAGCCAGTGGCTCTGCCTTTCCCGAGGGACTTCCTTTCATCGGCTGGGATGAGCTCAGGGCTGACCTACGCAGACCGATGTAACATAAGGAAACGTATTAGGTCCCCGGTGGGGAAAGTGAGAGTGCGCTGTCATAACCTCTCTCTCTAAAGGACACGGTAGAGCTCTCAGAAGCCTCTGGCCAACCTCTGTGGAGTCTCCTGGAGTAGATGTGGGTCACGTGACCACTGTTAAACCACATGCTTTGGTGTGATTAACCCCAGAGCTCTCCCTGGAGGTGGTGTCAATTCCCAAACTCCATGGCCTTTCTGAGATGACAGGAGGGGAGACACAGATATTAGGGAGCTGACCATGGTCCGCTAAAGGGAAATTATAATGCACTTAAATATCCAGAAATACATATTAGTTTAACTGACCTTTTATTTATAACAAGGACCCCGGTGAGTGGATCTGTTTCCCGTGCTGATAACCTGTGATCCAGTTTCTCTCTTTATCTGGGTAATAAGGGCTCTTACTACCCAGCAGCCACATGAAAGGAATAAAGATACATTCCTTGTTTGTTGCTGTACCCAAACTGGACTTCAGAATCTGACGTATCTATGGCAGAAACACATCTCTTACAGACATTCTCCCCTGGAGCTCTGCTAACCCACCTCGCATTATCTTTACAGGTTCATTGCATCTTTCAATGTTGTATTAAAACCATAGCTTGCCCCCTAATAGAGTTATTGGTACCATCCATGGGTGACTCTCGATTTGGGGTAAGGGTGAAGGGAGGGCAGAGGAGAAACTTCACCAAAAGCATGATATCTCCCAAGGGGAATGACTTCTCAGAGCAATCTGGTACTATGAGCCAGGATCTATGGGTTTTGAGCAGCAGAAACTCACACCGCCCCATGTGTAAGGAAGAAGGGGTCCAACTAGATCCTGGAGAATCTCAGAAAAAATGCAATGGGGCTTCGGGAACCAATGAAATGAGGAGTTCATATGGCCTCAGAACACTCCATTTCCTGTTCTGCTTTTCACAGAACCATCCTTGCCCCATCCTTTCCACTTACAGACTGGTTTCTTCTATTTCTGAGAACCTTCTGGAAAGAAATGGGGCTGCTTAGAACAGTTCACACCTCATTGCAAGATATCAGCAGCTCTTTTCCAGTTTTCATTTGGAGAATCCTCAGTATGACTCAGGTGCCAAGCCCTAGCCAGTCATCTGGGCTCAGGACCCACCTTGTGTATGTGTGTGTGTGGGGGGGGGGCGCAGTTCGGAGAAGGGAAGTCCCAGGAAAGTGGTCCCATGGGTTATATCATAAACATCTAGTACTGTTGAGGGAGGGTAGCAGGAGAGAGGGAAGAGAATTTCCCTTGTGAGTCCGGGGACTTGGCTCTGCCTGGAGTTTTCCAAGGAGACTCGAGGTCTCTGTGATCTCACCTCTTTCCCCTTGAGGATCCTCTGGAAGCCACTGGATCTTTGAGGCAATGGTGGTCCACAGAACTGGACACATGGATAGAGCAGAGTCCCTCCCCTCAAGAAGATGACAGAGTGGCCGGGGAGACAGGTGTGCACACAGCCTAGAAGGCTTCTTCGGGGACTCCTGAGGATTTCAGCTGGCACTTTCGCCATACCTCACAGCAGCTGCCTACACGTGGACTTCTGTGGAGTTTCTGTCATGCTCCGGACCTGGCACTGCATAGTGGCAGCAGGTGAGTGGGGGAACGAAAACCCTCCTCTGTTCCAGGCAGAACTGGAGAAGTGCCAAAGAGAGGTGCAAGCTGGCTGCTGGTGAGAGGGGAGCCAGGGGCTGGGGAACCCATCACAGAGGGAGCTGTGCCACGAGGGGCCGGGAGATGGGAAGAAATGATGAGAGGAGGAAGGGCGGGTGGTCAGTCCCTCTGAATGGATTTGCAGGCGTCTTGGGGCTTCTGTGCTCAGCCTGGGCTCTGCCAACCCAACGTTCTGTCTGGAACACCAGCTAAGTCATAGCGATTAAACCTGACTTGTCCCTAAAAATTCAGCAACTGCCTGTTGTCCTTCCAGGCACTCTGTGGATTTCCACCTAGAGAACCTTATTCATTTTCACGGTGATTACCAGTGCATGGTACTCGGTCAAAGCAGGCAGAACCGACCAAGAAGGTGCAGATTCGAGGGACGGGTGCCTTTCTATTGAGTTTCTACACTGAAGCCCTCATGTTCCCCGCAGGCTGATCTGTTCCTGAGTGGGGATTAGACACGCTTTTGTAACTGATGTCAGAACTGGCCAGGAGTGAGAAGTAGGGCCTTACCCCTGATTTCCCACGGGGATCTGGAAACAGCAAAGCTAATAGGAGAAGAAGGGCCAAACAACAGAGGAACCACTCAAGAGGCGTGTGGGGAAACATTCTGAGCAGCGTGAGCAGGACGAAGAGGGTTTCCGTCTTTCTGACTGGATGCTGGTCTACCCTCTGCAGAATGGCGGCCCTTCGGAGATGGCCCCAGGGCAGAAAAACGGGGTCTCCACAGCCAGAGTGCTCCTGGGTGTGGGAGCCAGGGAGACAGGAGACAGCATGATCCCAGGCTCTGTGCCCAAGCATGACACAATATTTTCCTCAAAGGTTTGGTCGAATGAATCAAGGTTGAGGTGAGGCTATGAATAAACCCTTTTCCTAGTCCAAATAGATTTTCTCTCATTTATTTTGTTTTTCGTTCACGTATTTGCTGATTTATTTTTAGGGATATCATAAGATTTCCAGCAGAGTGGATTCAAACCTTGAAGGATGATGATTTCTCGTCTAAGGAAAGGTCCTCAATTTCTAAGTTAGGGGCTTTCCAGCTTCTTAAAATATGACCCACTTTTTTTTTTTTCAATATGGCCCACTCTTAAAAAAATACATTTTATATCAGGATCTAGTACATACAAACATGCTGAAACAAGAGTTTCAAAAAAACAAAACTTGCCCATGATATAGGTGGTCCATTCTTCACACAGTGTTTCTCCGAGCATGGTCTTGAACCAGCAACGTGGGAACTAATTGGGGATGTAGAATCTCAGGCCACACCCCAGATACACGTTATCAGACGTTCCTGGGAGCACCTGGCTGGCACAGTGGTTTAAGTGTCCAACTCTTGATTTCGGCTCAGGTCATGATCTCAGAGTTGTGGGATCGAGCCCGGCATCGGGCTCCACAGTGGCACGGAGCCTGCTAAAGATTCTCTCCCGCCTCTCTGTCTCTCCCTCATCTCCATCTCCTCTCTTTCTCTTAAAAAGAAAAAAAAAAGTTCTTGGAGCTTAACCAAGATTTCCAAGTGATTCTGATACTTTTCTAAAGTTTGAGAACTATTGCATGAATATACTATGCTATTCTAATCTATTAATTAAAAAAAAACACTTTATGTTTAAGTCACAAGTTTGGCGGTAGCTTAAAGGCTACCTAAAAACAAAACAAAACAAAAAATTCAAAAACCCTCTGAGGTTCCTCATGGGCTCTCACCGGCTTTTCTTTCCAAACTCATCTCGTACCCTCTGTCCTCGACCACCTTGTTCCAGCCAGCCCGCCTCCTTTCCGGTTCTCAAACACCCTTTCTAGAAGCTCCTGAAACTCTGCCATGTTGCACCCTTGCCGGAAGCCTCTCTCCTCAATTCTTGCAGGGCTGGCTTGGATTCCAGAAGGATCCTGGGCTCAGACGCTCTTCCTCAGAGAGACTGCCCTCTCTAAATTGGTCTCGGTGTGTTTATTATAATCGAAGCCATGTAGAACAACGCCTAGCACATCGCAGGTCTTCAGTAAATATTTGTTGGGGGAAAGAATGAATTAATGAATAGCTTTCAACCAGACGTACCTGGGAACACATTGTCATCACCTGGAAAGCATCTTCAATCCACAAAGCCCTGCTCCCCCCTCTCCAGTGTGGCCCTCTTGGGGATGACAGTGAGAATCCCTTCTCCTGATTCTCAGCCTCTCCAGTCCACCACCACTCTGCAGGTGCGATATTTTCATCAGGGAAATGTAGAGGGAGTAGCACCACACGTGAAGTTAGGGCACAAGGGTCAGAGAGTTCAAGGTGGCCTGGACATTTGACCTTGGGCAAGTCACCGACTGCCATTAGGCTCAGTGCAGTTGGGGTCATAAAGCTTGCTTATAGAGTTGCCAAGAGTGAAATAGGATAGAACTTACAAACATGCATGTATTAGGAAGGACTCGCAAGCTTAACACCTAAGCTATTGACCCATAAGTCACATTCGTAGCATAGAGACACAGGTCCCTTGAGGAGGTCTCCAGAGCATGGGTGTGCATGGCAAGGTGGGAGCAAGCAAACATGAAAACATTATGTGTCCTCTGTAAGGAGCCCCTGAACCTCAGGGGCTAAAAGAAGGCTTTGTGGATTTGCATAAGGATTTGCATATCCTTTGCACATCTTCCAGGCAGATGGGAATGCCTCAGGATCCCAACCCTGCCCTTGCACTCCCTCCTGCCACCATCCTTGGCCTCTCCACCTTCCCGTGCCCCCCCGTCCCCCCAAGCCCAGCCTGGAAAATCGTGAGTGGGGCTTCCCCTGGGGGGCTCCCACTGCCGTCTTCTCCTTCCAGAAGCCGGTATGGGGGCGACTCCAGGCTTCAGGAGCACTCTGGTGCCTCGCCGCCTGATGGATGGCAGTCCTTAAGCCTGACTGAGCTTTCACAGTTGAAACCATTAAAGGTTATTTCCTTTTAATTCTTTGTGGTTGTTCTCACTCCTTCCTTGGAGAAACCTCTGATTTTCACTTGCAAGACGCTTGGCTGCGCTTGTCATACTCTGAAAGGTGACTTCGGTTCTCCGATGCCAGGGAACCTTTTCTGCTAATCAAAACACAGCTGCAGAGGCCCGTGTGATCTGCTAATGGGCACCCCAACTCTGGGGTATGTCTGTCTGTACCTGGGAAAATAGATATAATTAGGATAACGGATATCATATGTATATGCAAATGCGGCAGGTAGAAAGGACTAGCAGGGAGACAGGCCTTGGGTTTGCCAAATCCCATCAGACCAGCTGTGGGGCTTAACCAGAACGGCACCCGCAGAACCACGCGCTGGTGCCTGCCTCCATCCCCCGTTCTCCCCTACCCTGCAGCCTTCCTGCAAATTATATGTCTTTGTAATATAAAAATAGATCCCCATAGTTTTCTTAAAAGGTTCTTTTTTTTTTAAAGATTGATTTATTTATTTGAGAAAGAGAGCATGGAGGGGAGGGGCAGAGGGAGAGAGAGAATCCGGAGCAGACTCCTGCTGAGCTAAGGGGCCCTGTCTCGGGGACCCCAGGAGGGGTTCAAACTCACAACTTGGAGATCATGTCCTGAGCCGAAATCAAGTCGGCTGCTTAACTGACTGAGCCACCCAGGCACCCTTGAAAAGGCTCTTTGAGTAGTCCCTGATTTCTTGAGGCTGCAGGGATCCTGGCATCAGAGAGAAAGTAAGAAAAGGAGGGGCGAGCAGAGAGATCCTCTCTGGTGTTGGCATTTAATAAGACATCTGTCCCCAGAGTGGGAGCCTAATATGACCAAAGAGGCATGACTAAAACCAAATTGTCTTTTTCAGAAAAGCCCACCTCCTTAGAAGGGGCTGGAAGTCCTATGACTTATCTCTCTGTGCCTTGGGCTCATCTCCCGAAAAAAGGCAAAATAACAGCATTCACCTCAAAGGGCCCAGCAAGGCGTTAGCGACGGCTGATGTTCTCCTCTATGGTGGGTTCCTGGAAGGCTGAAGGCAGTGTCCTCTCTTCACTCCATCACTCTGCCTGCATGCTCGTCAATAAGTCACTTTGCCTCTCTCGGCCTTAGTCCCTTCATCTGTGAAATGGGCTAATTGCCGACTTCCCTGGGCAGCTAGGAGGGTCACAGAGAGAGTGGATGGGTGACACGGTGTGGTAGAATGGGAGACATGTGGAGTTAAGCCTATCTTCTGGGAGCCCCGAGCCTGCTGTAATGGTGGCGGGGGGGAGCGGTGTCTCATTCGTGACCCTCTGGCTCTGATGGTTGAAGAGGTCCATCCAGTCTTCCCCAAGCACTACAGAGCCTTGAAGGCATCCAGCTTCTCACAAACCCGAGGGCCTGCCTGTGGACCTCTCTTTTGCACTTCTGTACGCTCTGTGCCTAACAGAGAGCCTGATGCATCGTAGATGGTCAAAAAAATGATCGCTTGCTGAATTACATGAGACAATTAATTCATTACCCCATGGACAGAGCGAGAAATCAGCCAGAGTCCTGGGCCCTCTGCCAATGGGGAGGACAACACTTGTGGGGTGCACGCAGACTCTGGGGATCAGAACCACACTCAGATCCCAGTTCCACTGCATCCTGGCAGTGACTTTGCTTTGAACTTGAGTTTAGGAAAACTCATTGAACTTCACTTTGCCTCATCTGCAAAATGGGGATAAACAGATTCCTTCCCCTTGTACATGTTGGAGTCTGGCATGTGCTTAAAAGGAAGGGCAGCCAGACCAAACTGAACCCCCTTCCTCCTTCGCCTCTCCTGTCCTTCTCCCTCCTCCTCACCACACAGATCCCAGAAGATCTCACACCCGGTCTGGTCCCCAGCCCCAGAAGGGAATCTGGTGCTCTCCCTCACCACGGCATTGATGTTTCTTATTCCGTTGAAGGCATCAATATTTGTTCAATAGTGTAAGTCTTAAATAAGCGTCTAAACGACATATTACAGATGATGAAAGTCATTTCCGCACAGAAGATTATCTCACGTGATCATGTTTCCATCGTTATCTGGGACCTCTGTAGTTGGCAAATCTTTACAGCTACTTAAATGATAACATTAGTCCTAATACCGTGTAAAATGACTAGTTCCTCAGGGTAGGTTTATTTTTAATAGTGTATGTCAGCAGCAAATAGCCTGGAAAACCCCAGAGGAAAAAGCACAGCTCACACTCTCGCTGAAACGATGATATGGATATATTTAATATCTATATTAAAAACCTTTTAGGCGCCACGGTGATATCAAACTGGAGAGTTAGGCATTTGCAGGCAAAATCTTTGGCTGTTTATAGGGCGTGGAGCAGTGTGCATTACAGAAACAGTCTGAGCTTGTTCAAAGTCAAATTTGGGCTTCAAAAAATCTTTGACAGACATTTGACCCCAGTGGTAAAATACCTTGAAACACAAGCTGGGAGAATAAAATTGTTTCCTTTTTTTTTTTTTTTTTTTTTTTTGGTAAGTCTGTTGATAAGTCTGCTGTGCTATTAAAATGTTTAATCACTTGCCTCCAGCAAGAGCAACCTTCCATCTGAAGTTGCAATTTATTTGAGTGCCCAGGATGTAACTTGCTGTATGCCCAAAGGATGGCCAGGCAATCCTTAGAGGGAAAATAGACCAGCATTGGAAATTAGGCATATAGTCATAGATGAATGGGTTGGAAACGAAAATTATTTTGGAGTTGATGTCAGGGGATGTAATATGAAATTGGCACCGATTTCTTCTCCCAGATGCACAGGGTTAAGGGAGAGAGTGGCCATATGTCTGGCTTCAAGTGTTCCCAGTCTCATGGTCCCAGGACAGTTGCTTGAAGGGGTGACCGGGAGCGGAGAAGGGGTAGCAGGGGACAGGGCTGCTGATTAGGGACATATACCTTCCATGAAGGGGCATTCCTCTCCGCTTCGGGCTGTGGTCAGAGAAGCCCGGCTGGGAAGAGCAATGGACAGATAGACCCGCTTTCTGCAGACTGTTAACATCCACATCCCTTCCCTCTGGTCTTCAGAGGGGTGGAGCTCACTACCCTGTTCCAGATTTAACCTAGGGCAAAATGAGTTCTGGGAAAGGGCTTCTGAGGCAGTGAAGGTGACTGAGGCACCCAATACTATGGACCTCACTCTTGGAGGAAGGAGCGTGGAGGCCCCTAGGATACCCACAAATAATTAACTCTTTCTGGTAACTAGTCAACGAGGACTGTGCCTGGGAGGCCACCTAAAGATAATGAGACAACTGGGAATGCTCAGGTCACCGGTCCCTAAAAACAGATGTATGGGGATGCCTGGGTGGCTCAGTTGGTTAAGCGTCTGCCTTTGGCTCAGGCTGTGATCCCAGGGTCTTGGATTGAGCCCTGGTTCCAGCTGCCTGCTCTGTGGGGAGCCTGCTTCTTCCTCTCCCTCTGCCTCCCTTCTTCTCTCTCTCCATCTCTCATGAATAAATAAATAAAATCTTTAAAAAACAAAACAAGGGACGCCTGGGTGGCTCAGTTAGTTAAGCGGCTGCCTTCGGCTCAGGTCATGATCCCAGGGTCCTGGAATCGAGTCCCACATCAGGCTCCTCGCTTGGCGGGGAGCCTGCTTCTCCCTCTGCCTCTGCCTGCCACTGTCTGCCAGTGCTTGCTCACTCTCTCTCCCTTTCTCTCTCTGACAAATAAATAAATAAAATCTTAAAAAACAAAACACAACCCGGATGTATAAAGGTACAAAGAAATCCCTATCAATCTGAATCCTTGACTATACAAGGAGCTAAAATTCCTTTCCAAATTTGATAACTGGATCCCAAACTGGGTTATGAGGAACAACAGGTGTTTTGACAGAAAAGGGTACCATAGCTCAATATATTTAGACAAAGTATGTGTTGCAGAGTCATGAGGCATATTGGTGGCTCTGAAGTGTCCCCCAAGTGAAAAGCATGTGAACAAAAGTGATTTCACTCTGCTTAACTGTTTCCCACCATGGGTGGACTGTGAATTCCTTTCTTCACAGAACATTATTGCCATCATTTTGCCTTTGCAAAATGCAGTTCACCGTGCCATAGGCATAGCTCAAAACAACAACAAAAAATATCTCCTGCCCCTTCCCAAGAGTCTCCTCAGATTATCCAATCAAACCCAAATGCAAGGACTCCTGGGAAGAGACTCTGCAGGTGGAATTAAATCCCAAGGATACTGACCTTAGGATAGGGAGATTATCTGGGTGGGCCTCACCCAATCAGTTGAATCCTTGACTGGAAGACTGAGAAGCATTTATGGAAGGCTTTGGAGGCAAAGGGGCCACGTGGGAAGGAGTGTGGACAGTGGGGGAAGCAGAGAGCAAAGCCAGCTGCCAGCCCGCAGAGAGGTGGGACCCCCACGCCTGCCGTAACATGCAGCGGGACACTGCGGACAGCCGGAAGCAATTTGGAAGCGGATTCTTCCAGAGCCTCTAGAGAAATCGACTTGATGAGGTCCTGCCTCGGGAAGCCAGGTGAGCCCGCCTGATTTCTGACCCACAGCACTGTGATGGAAGCGATGGCTGCTGTGGGAAACCACTAGATTTGGGTTGCTTCATTATACAGCGATAAAAACCAGTAACTGTTGATTCAGAGAAATCAGAGCAGGAATAATTGCGGTATACTCGTCCTTACGCTGTGATGTTTGTAAGGCAGCCCTTTTTTTTTTTTTTTAAGATTTCTATTTATTTATTTATTTGACAGAGAGACACAGTGAGAGAGGATGCACAAGCAAGGGGAGTGGGAGAGGGAGAAGCAGGCTCCCTGCTGAGCAGAGACCCCCCCCCCCCACCCCCGCCACCGATGCGGTGCTCGATCCCAGGACCCCGGGATCGTGACCTGAGCCAAAGGCAGATGCTTAACGACTGAGCCCTCCAGGTGCCCCTGTAATTTTCTTTCATGTAGCCAACTAATTTCTTTCATCGGGGATGGGCGGGAAATGTGCCTCCACATTTACAGGTGAGGAACTGAAGGGGTTTGCCCAAGACACTCAGCCAGTGCATGGAGGCAAGGCAGCTTGGATGGGGCTTTTCTTGTGATTTAGGGTGAGGAAGTTTCCTTACTTTCTTCTGCTTCCAAGGAGGAAAAACCTGAGCATCTCATTGCCAAAGACCCTGCAAGAAGGAGCTGGGAAAGGAGCGTGAAGACAATTCAGGGAAGGACACATCAGGGAGAAGATCGCACAGCTTCATCCGGGAGGCCCTCCCTTTCATCTCTATGTCGGACTCGCAGAGCTGGTTAGAGAAACGGCTCACAGCTGTGAGCCAGTGACAGTGTGTGGGGACAGGGAGGGAGGCCACCGGAAGCGGACTGCTGGGAAGAAAGCTTCCCAAAGGTGACTAAGGGCAAAGACACACAGGCCTATAATATCAAGAGGAACAACGTCTGCAGGCTGACCTCCCAGATGGGTGGTTTGCAGAGGTGGGACGGGCCCTATAATTAATCTGCTTTCTTGGCCATAGCTAGCATTCCTACCTGGGCAGCCTCGTCCCTTAAAGGGGTCCCTCTCTTAGGATCATGGAGAAGACAAGTCATCTGGGACCAGGCCCCGTGGGCACAAGTGGATACAGAGGTCCAGAAAAAGGATGAGACTTTTACAAGTTCCCAAGGACAAAACACACACACACACACACACACACACACAGAGTACTTAGCTCTAGTATCATGGCATTTCTTCATATCAGTTACTCATCACTTCCTGATGACCCAGAGCTCCCTACCCAGCAAATTTAGTGTGTGTGTGTGTGTGTGTACGTGTTGTGCCCGGCATGAGTCAGAATTCTGTGTTTACTATTGTTCTAATAATAATAAACTCTAACACTGAAGGCATACAGAGCCAGCATTGGACACTCTTGGAAGTCTGTGGGTTTAACTCGCTTCTAAGAGCAAACCTATGAGATGCTGGGGAAGCCCTCCCTGTTCTTAACAAATGTTTCTGACCAGAGGTGAGTTGAGGTTTTGCAAGGTCTGAAACTGATACAATTTTGCAGGTCCTTTGGAAGGAGAAAAAGAAGTTACAAATAAAATTAGGTTCAGGGTCTTGCAAGGAGCCCACGGAAGAGAGGAGCTCGGAAACGTTACTGTAAGTCTGCCTTAGTTTCCCTCTTTTTCCTTGGCGAGGGTTAGCGTTACCTGTTCCTACTCCCCCACCATGAGTTAGCAAGGCCACCTGACTTACACTGGGCAATGCACTGGGAGTAGACTTCATGTACGTCACTTTCAAGAGGAAGTTTCAAGACTCAGTGTATGATTCCCCACTTTTCTCCCACATCATCAAGTTCACCGTCTCTGCACTGATGGAAGCGTGTCCTAAGATGGAACGTCCTCTGCCCAGGAACTCAGAGTCATTAAAATGATTACAGCATCTCCTCCTCTCACCCTGCCCTCTGTCAACCCGCAGTAGACACAGAGGGCTGAGTAAGAAATGAGCTTTTGTTATATGAATTGAGCAAGATTTTGGAGATCAGTTTTTTTTTTGTTTTTTTTTTTTAAACCATAGTAAACCTAACAGAACCTAACTGATACAGTAGGGTATTACCACTGTTCTCATTTTCCAGATGACAAGTCAAGGCACAGAGAGGTCTAGAAACTTGCTCAAGGTCACACAGCGAGTTAGTGGTAGATCTGGGACAAAGTGTCCTCATTTCCCAGTGTTATCAGGGAACGGTGGGGCTTTCTTAACTAAAGATACTTGTCCCTTCTAGAGGCTGCTACTCCGCTCTAGCTGACAGTTACAAAAGAGGACTGTGGGTCAATTGTTGCCAGGTCTTCTGATTTTTATGAAAGAGAGGCCGTTTATCCAGAGTTTCAATGCAAAATCCTGAATATTATAGATAACCAACTCATTGAAGTCATTTTCATTTTCTTTTCTTTCTTTCTTTTTTTTTTTTTTTTAACTCTGTGAGGTCAGGACATCAGGGAGCCCAGAGTTTCAATGCAAAATCCTGAATATTATAGATAACCAACTCATTGAAGTCATTTTCATTTTCTTTTCTTTCTTTCTTTCTTTCTATTTTTTTTTTAAACTCTGTGAGGTCAGGACATCAGGGAGCTTGGTTTGGTTCTCCAGTGTGAGATCCTACAACATCCAACCTCTCACTAAGAAACAAACAAATAAAAAACAACTGGAGGGGCGCCTGGGTGGCTCAGTGGGTTGGGCTGCTGCCTTTGGCTCGGGTTGTGATCTCAGGGTCCTGGGATCGAGTCCCATATCGGGCTCTCTGCTCGGCGGCGGGCCTGCTTCCCTCTCTCTCTCTGCCTGCCTCTCTGTCTGCTTGTGATCTCTCTCTGTCAAATAAATAAATAAAATCTTTAAAAAAAAAAAAAAACAACAACTGGAGATTCAGGCTGAGAGCAAGTATGTTCTCAGGGACTGGGCTGTGACATGCAGCAGTCTGGGAAGGCTTCAAGGGGGCGGTGGCTCTTAGCATGCTGGATTGCAGTCAGATGTCCAGGGCCTCGAGAGGAGAGGTCTCATGCGGCAAAATAACTGGGGTTTGGAGGAACTCCTGGGCGTAGAGAGTAACACACATTTGCAAACACTCAATCGCACAGAACATGTTTTGTCAGTCGCTCAGATTTTTTTTTTTTTAATATTTTATTTGACAGAAAGAAATCACAACTAGGCAGAAAGGCAGGCAGAGAGAGAGGAGGAAGCAGGCTCCCCGCGGAACAGAGAGCCCGATGTGGGGCTTGATCCCAGGACCCTGAGATCATGACCTGAGCCGAAGGCAGAGGCTTTAACCCACTGAGCCACCCAGGCACCCCAGTCACTCAGATTTTTATAGGAGGCTGTCGTCCTCACGTGCAAATAGTCCTCGAGGCAACACTGATTGTTCCATATGATGCATATCTGGAAGCTTGACCGGCACTGTGAACATGTGGGGTGAAGCCGGACGTGGCAGGGTGTCGCTCAGCCAAAGGGACAAGGGGTTAGCACAGAGCAAGGCTTCCCAGCAACTGCAGATTGGCTTGGACCCCAAAGAAGCTGCTTCCTGATGAGGCCAAGGCATTTACATCCAACTTGTCTCCTCTTCAACTGTTTGTCTGTGAGGCTCAACTTATTCCTGGGGAGTGGGACAATGAAGAGTTAAGCAGGTTATGTCCATGTAACTCTTAACATTAAGGGAAGTCATGGTCAGATGAGAATCATGCATGTCCAAGAGCATCTGACCTCTTGTATTAACTCAGAGGTTCCCAAAGCATAGAGGGAAACACAAAATGCCCAAGAATAACTGAGTTCGGGGCCCCTGACTGGCTCGGTCAGCAGAGCATGAGTCTACATGTCTGGATTATGAATTCGAGTCCCATGTTGAATGTAGAGATCACTTAAAATTAAAAAAAAAAAAAGAATAAATGGGCCATCTATAGAAATAGAACCTTGTAAGCAAAGATAGTTGGAAAATTGAATTGCACAATGAAGCAAAACCCTTTGCTGCAGGACTTTTCAGAACCTTTAATATCCCACAAGCGCTGGACATCTTCCAGCACAACATGGCACCCTGCTTTGCCATTTTTTTTTTTTTTCGCCCAGAACTTCTTGGAAAAGAATGTCCTAGAGAACCATTTTTGAGACATACTAATTTTTCATTTTTGGCTTCTCCCCTCACCTCTCAATATCCTTGCCTCCTTCTTTCCAGACTTCTTTAAGAATTGTAGTTTTCTCTTTCCAGGCAATGGGTCATTTCTGCTTATCCATTAGTTTAAAGGATTAGGGGGACCAGTGGAGATTGGGGGAGGTCCCCGCATATCTGTCACTGTAACCCCGTCTGTCCTTGGGCTCTCTGGGGTGACACTGGTATCTGCCCTGTTTTCCACTCAGGGGTGACTTTTGCAGATGGCATTTGCAGCCCAGGAGAGGCACTCCAAGGCATTTGGGAGGGAGCAACATTGAACGGAAATGCTCCCTCCGCCCGGGGACACGTACTGGAGGAGGAAAAGGAAGAGGAGGAGGGAGAGGAGCCCCTGCGTGGTTGACCAAAAGGGGCCCCTTTTATGGCCTTCCTGTTTATGGCTGAGAAGTAAACAGCTTGGGAGGCAGGTTGTCTCTGACGGCAGCTGGGGCACTGGCTGGGGCCCTTCTCTTTCTGGGTGGCAAGGGGCGGGGAATCTGCCCGTCACGCTAGTCTCAGGGGGCATTTTCCCTTCACCTCACACCATCTGCTTCACCCACATTATCGGTCCTCCTGCTTTTGAGGGACAGCTGGGGATCTGTGGGCTGTGCGCGGGGCTCAGGGTGCAGATCCCAGCTGCGCCGCTCCATGGCTGTGTGACTTCTGGCAAGCGCTGAACCTCTCTGGGCGAGGGTCCTGTGTAGTGAGGAGCAGGAGGGGGTTGGGAGGACGTGGAGACAGTGCCCGAGGACAGCACTTGGGACTCACCCAGGGTGTGGTAAGTGTCAATTCACACATTTACTGCTATGATTCTATTTAAAGGGTCTCCCCTTGACTAAGCCCCCAGGGCCTGGGGGTGGGGAAGAGGGTGGGGGGCCAGGGGTGAGGGAGGGGGCCAGGCCCACCTTTGAGATATTACCCCCCCCCCCCAGCCTCTGTCGATGCAGCAGCTCTCTCTCTCTCTCTCTGACTCTCTCTCTGGATTGGAACCTGGAGCACTTTTCCTCCTGAGAAACACAGGCTGTGATGGACGATGAGAAGGTGCCCCCGCTGGGATGAAGAACAGGACGCCAGGGCAGCAAACACTGGGAGAATCAATAAACTATAATTATCAGCAACGGTGTCTGTGGGAGGTGCGGAGTCCTGGGGACAGAGAGAGAGACAGAGAGGGGCCGGAGGATGCCAGAGAGAAGGGACAGTGACAGCAGGACACACACACGCATTCTGATGGAGGCAGAAGCATGCAGGGGAGCCAGCCTGGGCCGGCACAGGGAGCTAGAAGCATCTGGTGTGCTTGGGCCCTCCGATCCTCGCAGGCGGGCCCACTACGTGGGCAGCACCCAAGCAGGACGAGTGGGAGCTTCTCACCCTGTGCAGCGCTGACATCCGTGTTTCCATCCACGCGAGTCACCGTGCGCTTCTTTAAATTCCCAAGCCCTCGCCCACCCACACCCATCCTTTGAATCACGAATAAGAGTCTAGGAGCCTAAATATCATATCTGTGAAAATACCATATTAACTCTTTGATGTGAAGATGGGATTTTCTAATGCCCACTTGCGGGCCTGATCTCTTTAGTTGGGGTGAGAGAGTAAAGCAAGACAGACGGTGATGGATTGGGTTAGAAATATTACTTCGATGTCACAGGGGTCTTCGTCATCCCTGAATTTAATCTGCCTGCCCCTGGGGTCTCCTCCTCAGGCCAGCGAGCCTTGAGGACCCCACCGGCCATCTATGAACTCCACTCACCTTACACCGTTGCGAAGCCCGCCTTCAAAGTTGCCTTTTCTCGGATCCCCACGACCTGCCATTTTGAAGTCTCCTCCCCGGAAAGGATAACTAAATCCACATTTTCTTGACCTTCCATCCCCGCCCCCCTCCCCCATTTCTTCTGGTTACCTTTACAAGCACACACCTGGCACTGATTGAGGTTGTTTGGGATTGACGCATCTCCTGACTGTCTTAGAGGGACCCTTGTAGGTGGGAGCTTTCTGGGACCTTCAAATAGCTTGAGTCCTTCCCCCCTACTCTGTCTTTTCTTAATGATCATATATATATATATATATATGATATATATATATATATGATATATATATATATCGAGTCAGTCAGTGGGGAGTCTGCTTGTCCCTCTCTCTCTGCTGCTCCCCCCACTTGTGTCCCTTCTTTCTCCCTCTCAAATAAACAAGATCTTTTATATATATATATATCCCAGGACACTGGGATCATGACCTGAGCCACCCAGGCGCCCCAAGGATAGTATTTTTGAAAGCAAACACATGCAAACAACCTTGTTTTCTGGAGGCTTTGCTGTGTGCGGGGCCCTGGGCTAAAGATTCCACAGCTGGGCTGTATCTCAGTCCCCCAAGCTCATCTCATTGGTGTCAGTAACAAGCACTTCTTCCCTTGTTTGGGGGTAGAGGGGCTAGACGGACTCACAGAGCCCACAGGTGGCTGAGCCTCGAGGACGTCCAGTCAGGTCACCAGAATTGCACTGTGAACTACAAGGTCATCACCACCTTTGCCAGCAAGGAGACCCTGACAGGTTACCTCCTAAAGCCTAGGGGCTCACTCTAAGTGACCAGACTAGGTTAGATCAGGACCCCAACTCCACTGAGGAGACGTGATTAGGAGGAGATAAAGGCCTCACACTAAATCCCATCCTGCTGTATGTGTGGGGCGGGGGGACGTCCTCTGGGATCCATCTCACATGTCCCCTTCTGCCTCCCACACAGGATCTCAAAGGAGGTACACCCCCACGCCTCCGCCACCTTCTCCATCTCTGGCTGACACATTTTACAAGGAGGTCAGCCTCCTAACTCTCAGCTGTGGAGTCACGTGACTGCCAGAGGTTCCCAGGGCACCGAGGGCAGGAGCTCTGAGCCCGGTACTGGACCAGACTTGCCCTCCCCACCTGAACTTGTTCCTCAGGATTCTGTCTGTACTCTGTGGGCGGTACCATCCAGAAAAGCCCCTGTGGTCTGGAAGCCGAAGGAAGAACTTTTTGGGCACCTGCTTGGCTGGGTCAGGGAGGGACCCCCTGGTAAGAAGACTGTTTGTGGGTCTTAGGTGGTTCGGTCTGCCCAGAGATGTCCCTAAGGTGTTCACCTTATGCAGGAGAGTGACAGGGAGAAAGGGGAGCCCAGGTACAGGAAAGGCGTTTGGATTTTTCCCTGATCACTGGGCACAGAGTCCACCTCTTGGAAGGAGAATGTGATTTCTCTCTATTCCTTTCCTTTCCTTTCTTTTCTCCTCTCCTCTCCTTTCCTTCCCTCACTCCTTCCCTTCCTCCCTTCCTTTCCTTCCTTTCTTTTCTTTCCTTCTTTCTTGGTTATTTCAGGTTGATATGGGGACCTAGGGCAAGGTGCAGCAGGGAGCTTCCTTTCATTCTTATCTTTTTGTTTTATTTTGTGTCCATTTCAACTGTATAAAACTGCCGTAGAGTTTCATTTGGATACAATGAAGCCAGATATCAGAAACATAAAGGACCTTCAAGACTCCCAGTCTTAAGAATTTGCAGGATTCTTCCCCTTTCTAACCTCAACGCAAATTTTTCACTTAGTGACTTATTTTCCTACCTCGATAGGATATCACTAGAGGAAGGATTGTTAAAGAAGAAATGGTGTGTGTGTGTGTGTGTGTGTGTTTTCCACATTAATTAAAAGGAAAATAAAACTTGGAATGATAGAGGCTGCAGAGAAACAGGTTTCCAGCCTGGTCAATGCCACCCTCCGTGGTTATTTACAAGGACCAGGGCTCTGGGTTTGTCTAGTTCCTTCAGTTTCCAGACCAAATCAAGTTCACTCTTAAATGGTGTTCAGGGATGCAAATGAGAGACTTTACAAAAGGGTTAAATATGTGTAAGGATTGGAAGCAGCCTTTCTTCAAATTTAAGGGAATTTTGGTTGTATTAAGCGGAGTCCATTTTTCCTGCAAATTCAGTCTGCTGGTTTTTGTTTCACTTGGTAGAAGAGAACTAACTGGGAAGACCCCACACAGAGGAATCATTTTCGTTAGATGTCTGCTTGCAGACAAGGACGTAGATGTCTTGAAGCTCTAGAAGAATGAAAATGGCAGAAAAAAGAATGCAAGTAATTACTTCTCTATTTTTTTTCCAACCTAGATTTTTCCCTCCCTTCCTCTTTCTTTCTTTCTTTCTCTCTTTCTTTTTCTTTCTTTCTTCCTTTCTTTCCTTCTTTCTTTCTATATAGCTCCCCATCAGGCATGGTTGACCTTCCCCCCTGCACAGAACAAGGCCAGTTGGACTCCCACGGGGTGGTGGGGGGAGGATCAGGGAGGGAAGGAAGACTGGGAGAGCAGAGCAGTTTCCATAAGCAGATCTGGGGTCTGAACGTTCAGCCACCAAGCCAAGGGAAAGATGGGCCAAGAAGACAAGCTGCTTCTTTCTTTTTCTGATACTGAATTCAACATCCCAAGACCAGTGAAACCTCCCGTTCAGGATGCTTTGTAAAATAGTTAGATAAACTCCCGTGACTGGTGCTGGTGAGTTTTAAAAAAGTAAAGTCTGTCCTTTTTCTTTTCTTTTTTTTTAAATTAATTTGATGCTAGTCTTTCACGGAGGCATTCAGGGAAGAAACCAGAGGAAAAACATGGTAGTTACTTCCGAAAGTGATTACAAACTGTGTGGTTTTCGGCTTCGGATGGCTTATTTTCCCTCCTTGCAATACTTTATTCTCCTTTCCACACTCAAGTGTGTGCATCAGAAAGATTCTGCCTTCTGATTTTTTTTTTTTTAAATTTTGCCATCTATCTCGTTCATTTTTCTCCTCCCGCAAGATTCTGAATCTCTGCTCAAGTGCTCAAAAACACACATTAATGCCCGTGCGGGGACATGGGCAGACACGTCTCCCTGGGTGACCCTAGGCTTCTCCTAAAGCCCCTGCTGTGCTCTGTCCCCCTTGAAGTTGACATCCATGTGGCCCTGATACAGGCTAAAGATTTCAAGATCGTCCCAAAGTTCCCAAAGTGTCTCCATCCCCCACGCACCCTGGGTTTCTCACTGTTGTCTCTATTAGCATGGACCGAACGCCCGGCTTTGTGGGCTGATTTATGGTTGCATTAGGGAAAACTCCACAGAGGGTATAAAATACAGTGTCCCACGCTTGGGCTTGATCTTCCGTGTTATCGGTGATTGTGAGTGCATTTTATAAGCCTGGTGCCAAATCGAAATCAAGGTGATTTGCGCATCAATCTCCTGGATAAAATCTGGGCATGCTCTATTGTGGTTTGACCTTCGTGGTGCCTTTGGCTCGTCCGACTTGTCTAAGTCCCTTGGACAATTACCCAGGGACAGTTGGAAAATGCACAGATAATGGCCAGAGCTGGGATTACCAGCTGTATCAAAAGGCTTAACTGCTCACCCCAGAGACTCCTGAGCGCCCGAGAAAAAACCCTAGGAGGAGGCTTGCATGGTGTTTAAGAGAGCCAGGCAGCAGGCAGAGACGGGGAGTATCTTGGAACCGCTTCTCCTTCTCGGGTGCTTTTTGAGTGACCCCTCAACTCCGTAGCAAATCTGGGAAGAAAAACTCCAATCTTACAAAAAGCCGGGTGGATCCCTGGGCTCCGGAAAGAGCCATGCAGGCCCTCCTTGCCTGGCTTACAATCCTGAGAGCTCAGCTGCTTGTGGGTCAGAGAAGGAATTAAGTTTCTAGAATGAACGGAAGAAAGGCAGAGGAATGAAATCGGTGGCAGGTTTTTTTTGTTTTTTGTTTTTTGTTTGGTTTTGTTTTTTTGTCCTGTCTCCTCCTCCCTGCAAAGTGGGCTCTCCCTGCTGGTTTTCAAAAAACATGGTCAGAGGCTCCCCCAAAATCTGTCTCCTTCGAGAAAGTTCGAATCTTAACCCCAAATTTTGATGGTGGCCTTTTAAGAGCCTCGCAGGGTTAAAGATATTTTGAACAGGATTCATGGCGATTATAGATTTTTAGAATCTGAAGGCTCTTTGGTGATGGTCAGAGGGTGTATTTAGGATAAATATTTTCAAGTCGGGCTTTTATGCCTATAATCTGAGTTTCTTAACTTATATTTAGCCCAAACTTCTTTTCAAAGTAATTTCTTCTCTTTTAAATCTGCACCCTTGCAGAGTCCAGGGGAGGAAGCTCAGGTGGATTTTTAGATGGTAAAGCCGGTTTCACAAATCCCTTTAAGATATGCTAATGTATATGGGCTGATTATTAAGATAAATACCTTGTGTTGGAAACTGGAGTTAATTATAATATATATAATTAGTCACTGGTCAGCCTAGAAGTTATAATTTATTGTTCCTTGATTTGCATTTATTATCAAAGATATTTAATTTAAAGGACTTAAAAAAAAAATAGCCTGATTTGAGTGGTTCTGGAGATGGTGGGCATTTAGCAAACTTCAAAACTCTCTCCCCCGCACCCCCCCCCCCCCCCAGTTTTTCTAAACCCATTAGATTCCACATCAGGAAATAACACACCAACATTAGGAGATGGCTCCTGCTTGGTGATTCAAAAAATGGGAAAGCCATTTTTATGGAAGACAAAGATGCCGTTTTCTCTTCCAGACCCTCATTTTTGGAACGCTAGGTAAGCTTGCATGATAAGAGGGTCTAAGTCCAAGTAGAATTATGGCGCTTGGGTGATAAGGATGTCTTTTGTGTCATCCTGGGGTGGAGGAGAACAAGGTAAAATATTAGAGGTTTTTTCTTCGGTTAATCATTTCTCCTGGACAGTGAAAAAGAGACCAGTGATTTGTTACAGAAACAGCTTTGGTGTAAAAGGAGATTCTCGTGCCTTTTCATGTAAAGTCTGTTTCCATAAAGCTCTACCCCCCTTTCAAACATATTGTTTCTGCATGGCTTATCCAGCTCCTGCTCTGTGACCACTCTGGGTCCCCTCAGCCACACAGGACACTTTCTGATGTCCCTTTGTCTCTGAATTAATGCGTGTGTTAGAGGGGCCCCTTGGCCCAGTGTGAGAAGACAGTCCTCCGCCCTCTCGCCTCCAGGGATCCTTTTGAAAAAAGAAACGTAGCCACAATTTGCAGTAAGTTTGTCGGCAGTGTGTCCGTAGGGGGAGAGACACCCCCTGGAATGTCAGATTTTTCCTTCCTAAGACGAAGGAGTCGTCCATCCTTGGGTGATGTCTGTACGAATATACCGTTCAGGATTCTGTGTCTTTGGATAGAGATTGTCCTGGAGCCATCTGGCCATTCTTTTTGAACCTGTTGAATGCTGAGATCAGATGATAGTCTCTCAATCCCCACGTCCAGAGGTCAGAAATGGGGGTCTCTGATTTTATGACTTTCCCAAGTAGAAGTGAAGTAGTCAGATTAGGTGGGGCTCGAATAATTCTTCCTGGGGACAGAAATCCTGTCCTCTTATCGGAGGAGAGGGCAGAGGTGAGGTTGGGGGAAACCTTTCAGGCCCTTGTGGGTTTTTAGGGCAACTCCTTTTGGGCGGTGGGAAAAACACAGAGGCCGGAGCAGCATAGAACACCATGGTACACCTCCTGGTCATTTCTGCAGAGGGCTGTTTGGCTTCTTCTCTGCCCTGGAAGCCCTGGTGTGGGCGTGTGCCCCAGGGGTGGTGCACATGCAATCTGGGCAATGGGGGCAGGGGTGGGGGTGGGCATTGACTGCAGAGAATTTGAAAATGAACAGCAGGGGCGCCTGGGTGGCCCAGTCAGTTGAGCAGCCCACTCTTGGTTTCAGCAGGGGTCATGATTTTGGGATCCTAGGATGGAGCCTTCCCAGGGCTCAGTGCTCAGCATGGAGTCTACTTGGCCCTCTTCCTTTGCCCCTCCCCTGGTTCATGCCTATGCACGTGCTCTCTCAAATAAATAATTCTTAAAAAAAAAAGAGAGAGAGAGAGAGAGAGAGAGAAAAGAAAGTAAACACCTACTAAAAGTGCCCTCTTTCTTCTTATTATCCTAAGCTGGCAATTCTAAAATCAGTGATAAAAGTACCTGTGTGTTATCCCAGGGCATCTTTCGGTAATTCTCTGTGTCCATCTACACGGAGCTGGGGTTTGGTCTTGATGCCCATTTCTGGGTCAAGGCAGACAATCCACTGACAGTGTTCCTTGCCCATGCACCTTTTCACCTTTCCTGGAGAGTTATGCCCAGCCTTCCCTGAGCAGCCCATGGCCAGTGGGTGGCCAGCCCCAACAGGAAGACAGCCCTAAGAGGCAGCTCATCATTTGGAGTCCTCACCTCCACAGGCCACATGTAGACTTTGCTGCAGATCAGGATCTTGCCCAGCCCTTTCATTTCTCTGGCCTGCTTCTTTCCCTCCCGTGAGCACAGCCCCAACATATCATGAGCATTCAGATTCCTGTCTCGGGCTGTGCTTCTAGGGAACCTTCCCTGAGACATTTGATTTCCAGGAAGGAATTTGGCTGCTGGTTTCCCCAGGTCCACCTGTGATCCCAAAGCATCTGTGTGTCTCCTTTCTTCCTTTTTCCTATTGATGCAAAATGTGTTCCCACTATGACTTTGGACATTTCAGGTGCATTTAATGGCATCCACGGGTCTAAAGAGTTATAGAACTATGTGTAACACCGAGCATGTTAGAATTCTTTCCTCAAGGACTCTGTTTGAAGGCCATCACCAGCCTCTGGGAGGCAGGATAACATGAGTTT
This sequence comes from Meles meles, assembly GCF_922984935.1. Classification (NCBI taxonomy): domain Eukaryota; kingdom Metazoa; phylum Chordata; class Mammalia; order Carnivora; family Mustelidae; genus Meles; species Meles meles. The sequence goes on along the minus strand of NC_060084.1, from coordinate 31,887,756 downwards.
TTGTAGCCTGACTTCCTGTGCAATAGTGAGTATGGGATTAATGTCAAGACCACCCTCCCCAGGTGATAAGAAACAGAGCCAGCACTTGAACCCAGGACCAGGACCTCCATTCCAGAGTCCCCACGCTCCGCTCCCATCCCATGCTTAGCACAGCCCCTGGGTACTCAGGTAATGGGAACAATGATCATCTCGCTGACGGGATGACCGTGAGGTCAGCAACAAGGTAGACAGAGCAAGATTCGCACTTGTTGGTAACAGAGGCCACTAGACCAACTGAAATTTGGCAAATTCTTCCAGAAATTCTTCTGATAAGAAAAGAAAAAAAAAGCTGAAGACCCCAAACCTTGGGGTCCTGGATTAAGCACTGGTCTTGGGTGAAGAAGACCTTGGGTGAGTTCGCTTGTCTGAGCCTGGATGTGCTCATCCATAAACTTGGTGGAAATGTCACAATTAAATGGAAAGAGTTCCTAGATGCAAGCTCTTAGCCCTGTGGCTGGAGTGGTAGGGGCTCAGTAGCTGTTGGTGGGCTGGAAAAAGTCATGTCTCCAGTGACTCTGGAGAGAAGCAATGCATGTTGTGCTACCTCTACTCTGAACGCCACCAAGGAAGAGGTGAAGGGAATTTGCAAGAATTTCTGGGGCCTTGGTGGATGAGGACTTGCCGTTTCTCTGACTTTGCAGTGACAGTTCCCCTGTATTCCCAGGGTCCTCTGCTATTCCCAGGTCCTGTAGTCACACCTATAGCCTCATTATCCTGAAAGTAAAATCCCCCAAGCAGTTGTACTGGAGGGCAGAGATTTTAGTCTACATTGTTCATCACTACACTCTCAACACCTAGTAGGGTGCCAAGCATATCCTAGACTTTCCATAAATATTGTTGAGAAAATAAACCTTACCAAGAGCCAGGACTGGGGGGTGCCTGGCCAGCTCAGTCAGAAGAGCGTTTGACTCTTGATCTTGGAGTTGTGAGTTCAAGCCCTGCGACTGAATGTGGCAGGGACAAGCACTCATCTAGGTGCCAAGAGGCCTTAAGGTGGGTCCCTTCCCTGCTCTGTGGCTTTGGAGAAACCACCTGTCCCCTATGGTCTTCGTCCATCTAGCATGCCAGTGACACATTTTCTACCTTACAGAGGTGGGATAATGCCATTTACCTCTTACTGGATCTTTGAATTTCAAGAGCCATGAAATTGATCTGTAAAAACAACTGAAGGACACTTACCTTCTTCTAGGATTTGCAGTAGATACTATTTATAGAAAATGTGCTGCAAACTCTCTCTCTTAGAAGTGTAAAAATGGGTGCCTGAGGGGCTCATTCTGCTAAGCATCTGCCTTCATTCAGATCATGATCCCAGTGTCCTGGGATCTAGTGCCACAACAGGCTTCCTGCTCAGCGGGGAACCTGCTTCTCCCTCTCCCACTCCCTCTGCTTGTGCTTTCTCTCTCTGTCAAATAAATGAATAAAATCTTAAAAAAAAAAAAAGAAATCCAAAAACACCTTTCCAAATAAACTCTTAGGTTAATAAGTCAAAACTGAAATAGTTGAACTATTTAGAAATTAATGGTACCATGTACCAGAACCTAGGGGATGAAGCTAAAGCAGTACTCAGAGAACAATTCATAGCCTTAAAGGGATTTATCAAAACAGAAGGTTGAAAATACATGAACTGAATATTCAATTCAAGAAGCTGGAAAACAAACACCCACCACCAATACTAACACATGCACCCATGTGCGTGTATACACACATACATGCAAGAAAGAAGGAAACATTTTCCACCTGAATTTTTTTCATGGAAAAACTATAGGCTATTGGGTTATGTTTCTACCAGGAGGTTCTCTAGAAGTGATAGATACATTTTCCATTATCAATACTTTGCAATTATTTAGTGCCTGATGCAGAGTATGAAGTTTGCTAGAGGATACAGCCATTCTATAGTACCCAGTCATGTTGTATCTATGTTCTCTTAGGAAAAACACCAATCAGGGAAGATGAAGGGGATTGAGGGAGCAGACCCTTGATCACAAGAAGAGCCATCCTGCTTGGTGATGCAATCTGTACCATATGATAATGGCATCAAGGAGGACCTGGAGAACGGAGTGTGATATGCAGGGTCCTGTGGGGAGGGAGGACCCTCAGACACCAGGCAGAATTTCCAGGGGAGCAGAGGGAGGTAGAGGGGACAACAATGTGCTGGCTTCCTTTTCTAGTTCCATTTGACAATGAATCTGATGACTGGTTGGAAACCAGACTCCTGTCTCCCTGAGGACATCATCAAGACAGAAGACCACTGGAAAATCCCATTGGGGCTGAAGCAAATACCTCCAACACCACTTTCTTTAAACAGCACCTGCTTCTGGACTCCTGCTCAGAACAGCAACTTAGAGAATTGGGTAAAACATCCCTTTGATGTTTTTTCTACACCGGTCTGGGCAGTGCCAGCACTTTCTATCCTGCCAAGAGGAAGGAACTAAGACACAGGAAGCCTTCCAAGCCTAAGGCTTCAACCCATGCATGGAGTCAGGGCTCTGGGGTGTCTGGGAGTCTCGCCTTGACTGGTGGCTGCCTTGAACCAGACACACTGCTGGGATGATTGTACCTTTAGAATTGCATGCCCAGTGGGGTCTCCATTGACTTATTTAATCTCTCGAAGCCTTGTTTTCTTTTGTATTGTTGCTTGTGGGATTTTTTTAATCATTTTTTTAAAAAAAATTCCATTGTAGTTCACATACAGTGTTGGATTAGTTATGGGTGTAGAGTACAGTGATTTGACAATTCCATACATTACTCAGTGCTCATTGTGATAAGCGTGCTCTGATGTCCTGTCACCTATCCCCCATCCCCCACCCACCTCCCATCTAGTAACCATCTGTTCTCTATCATTAAGCGTCTGTTTTTTGGTTTGTCTCTTTTTTCCCCCTTTCTTCATTTGCTTTGTTTCTTAAATTGCACATATGAATGAAATCATATAGTATTTGTCCTTCTCTGACTGGTTTATTTGGCTTAGCATTGTTCCTTCTGGATCTATCCATGCTGTCACAAGTGTCAAGATTTCATTCTTTTTTATGGGTGAATAATATTCCTCTCTGTGTGTGTGTGTGTGTGTGTGTGTGTGTGTGTGTGTGTATGAAATATCACATATGACATCACGTGATGTCATATATCAGGTTCTTCATCTGTTCACCTATCTATGGATACTTCCATACTTCAGCTGTTGTAAATAATGCTGCAATAAACACAAGGGGGATTATATCCCTTCAAACTAGCATTTTCATATTCTTGGGCTAAATACCCAGTTGTGTGACCGATGGATCATATGGTAGTTGGATTGTTGTGTTCTTGATCTGAAAAACAGGTAGAATCATCCTTCCTTACCCATCAGTCTGTTCAGTCTGCTGTAACAAATGCTCATGAATTGGGTGGCTTGTAAATAGCAGACATTTATTTCTCAACGTTCTGGATGCTCCAAGTCCAACATCAGGGCACCAGCGTGGTCAGATCACGTGGGTGCCCTCTCGTGGGCGGCTGACGTCTCATTGGTGGAAGGGAGATGGCAGAAAGGATTTCTCTGGAGCCAGAACTATAAGGGCACTCAACCCCGCTCATGAGGACACCACCCTCACAACCTCATCACCTCCCGAAGTCCCTGACTCCTAACACCATCCCCTTGCAGGTTAGGATGTTAACAGATACATTTCAGAAGGAGGCAAACATTCCGACCACGGAGCTGTGAGAAGTTGCCCATGAGAAAATTATATCAAGCATTCAGATTAATGCCTGGTTTATGTCCACACGCAAACTAAATGGTGGCTCTATGTGACTTTACCCCCATTGTGCCAATTTTCTCATTGGGAAACAAAAGAGGATAGGAGCACATCCTATCCTCTTTCAGAAGGGAATTGAAATATAGAAGCTTGAGCCATACGAAATTGTCAACATTTGATTGCTTTTGACTTGTACAAATCATAATTTGGGGCAGGACAATCTGAAGCAATGGGGTATATGCTAATTCCTACCTATAGAGATTCAGGACCAATCACAAATATGAATTATGACTGTATTCTCCCCTCACTTTCCAGCTCTGCAGTGAAACGCACCTCAGAGACACAAGACTGGAACTGTGGGGCTTTTCTTTCTCTTTGTTTCGTTTTATATTCTGTACCCCCCACCTCACCCTGGCTCATAATTATATTTCCCGGCGCTCTGTAGGGGCAAGTACTGCTAATCAGAACTATCCCATAGAAGCCGGTAGATTTGTTATGTTCAGTGTTAAGTTGTTAATTGATTTGATAATTACCTGGGAGACACACACACATACACATACACAAAACAAATGTCAAGCCACACACTTTTCTCTCGACAGTAAGATGAAGATGTTTTAGTTATTAGAACTCAGATGTCACCTGGAAGAATAAGAGGAGGTGCCAGGGAAAAGGGGCGGGGGTGGTGGAACGAGCGTGGCGGGGGGAGGCAGGCCATCCCTCTTGGTTATCAAGCGAAATGACTCCCCAAATATGACAATAAATCACTGCAGGAATCAATCAGACGGGAGGCCACTGCTCCGCGCTGATAATGCATCAATCAATATTTAATGTTTACACTTTAATTAATCCACACATGGGAAGCATTCTTTCAGTGACAAAAATAAAGGGATGAGAAATAAAACACCTTTTATATCAAGGAGCGGTCAGCACGCTCCCTATCTGGGTGGCTTTGATTGGAGCTGTCATTGATCCCCTTGAGCCTCGCCAGCCTCTGAGTCACATTTGGAGCGCAAGCTACCGTGGGGGAGGGGCCGGCGGTGTTAGCATCCGGAAGATTGTGAGTCCCTCAACTGCTTCGAAGTATGGATTCCTGCGAAGGCAGAACAAAGCCAGGGCGAATATTGGATTCTGAACGTTGGCGACACCTTCTCCCCGGAAAAGATTTCTGTCTGCAGATAGTGATCTATAATCCAGGGGAGGCAGGGTGAGGAGGAGAGAAACGTTTGCCTCTGTTTGGAAGAGTCTTGAGTGTCATCTTGAGCATTGAGTATTTCAGTCTCAACCCTCGGGACTGTTGGGTAAAATTCATTGTTCAGGAGCACGCTTTTCTGGTCCTCCTCTCCTTCTTGTCATGCGCTTGAAAATACCCACACCCTGCATTCATTAAAATTTATCTAGAATGGCACACAAATCTGTTCGAGGTGTGGTTGACCAGTTGACCTCAGACTACATTTTGTAGACATTTAGTCAAACATACACGACGCTTGGTTTTGCAGATTTCTCTTGATATTTTGGAGACAGTGCCTTTTGTTTTGGGTCTCAAACATTTTGCAAACCCTCAGAAAGCTCCTGGGCTATAAGCATGTGTGTGGTTTCTATTTGAGAAGATGACCTGGTAGGCAGTGCTGGTGGATTTTGACCCTGAAAAATGACTAAGTTCTCCCTTTTGGGGCATAGCAGCTAGGTGACAATCATAGGTGTTACAAATGCCAGGAGTCTTGGTTTGGGTTCTTCCAGATGTAGATCCCAAGATAAGAATTTGAGAGCTGGTGGTTTCTAAGTGGGACAGGGAAGGGCAGGAAGTCAAATAAAGGAGAAGTTGTCACCACAGATACATGGGACTCACTCCCACGGAGAACCCGGGAAACCAGACAGAACACTCAATTCAGAGTAAAGCTTCTGGAAGGAGACGAAGCCGTGTTCATCTGCCGACTCCCTGTCTGCTATTGAGGGTTGCTTCCGGGGACTTGGCGGTCCACCACTCCCCACTTCCAAGACCAGAAAAAGATCCTGAGGCAGAGAATCAGCTCTTCTTTCAAGCAGCCTTGAGCTTGCAGAGTTGCATGATAACAAGATATGAGCATATATCAAGTCTGGCCATTCCACCAGGACAACTAAGTAATAACTGACATTGATTCTGACTGTAAAATGTAAAAAAAACAAAAACAAAAACAAACAACAACAACAATAAACCCCAAAACCAAATGGTTTCAAAGCAAATCATTTAGTTACTCTTTAACCTTTTCTCAGGAAGTCCAAACTTCTTAGAATTTCCTGCAGTGCTGGAAGACAGCACACTCTGTCAGCTGAGCATCAGGTGAAGTAGTTTAGGGGCTGTGCATGAAAAACAAAGTCACACTGGAGCAAGAGGCTCTGATCGTGCAGGGCATGAAGATGCTGAGGCTGGCAGGAGCTGGATGATTCGTGAAGCCCACTGCACACCGCTTCTGGGCATCCTGTCTTCAGGATCCTACTTCAGTTTCTCTTTTTCTTTCTCCTTCTCTGTCTCTACCGAGCTTCCTTAGCTGACTCCGAGCAATGTCAATTCTTTTTTTTTAAAAGATTTTATTTATCTGACAGGCAGAGATCACAAGTAGGCAGAGAGGCAGGCAGAGAGACAGGAAGCAGGCTCCCCGCTGAGCGGAGAGCCCGATGCGGGTCTCCATCCTAGGACCCTGAGATCATGATCTGAGCGGAAGGCAGTGGCTTAACCCACTGAGCCACTCAGGTGCCCCCTGAGCAATGTCAATTCTTGTATGATGCAACAGTCCTGAATAAATTTACAAACTCTACTCCTAATACAAGAACCAGACTACACCCATCCAAGGAGAATGCCCTTGTGATTCTTCATGTAGAAGGCGTGCTATAGTTGTCCAGTGCTGACTATATTGATTTAATTTTTCCTTCTTTTGCAATTATACCACCTGCCTCTCCCTACCTCCATTTCCCTTGAGATTTAATAAATTTACTTCCACTGTATATGTCATTGACCTTAAATCTCCGGTTGTAGGAAGCTGGTTTAATTTGTGTCACTCTTTGAGTTTTAAAGACTTGATTATGGGGTCCTTCAGATGCAAATAATAGACTGAGCTTCATTAAAAAGGAGCAAGAACAAGGAATTATAGGAGGCATCTTGACCAGATGCAGAACATCTCTAGTGATCTCAATCTCTAGTGATCTCTAGTGATCTCGACCTCTTTCTCAAGGGCAACCAGCACATGGCCAAACTCCAAATACCTGTCCCTACATACTTCTACTCAAGAGCCATACTCTCAGGACAGACTCTTTGATTGGTCTTGGCCATTCTATTCTCGCCCTGTGGCCAAGACTAAGTGAGGGGTCCTTAAGCTGTCTCTTCCCCAGAAAAAAACATGAGCACTCTACCCAAATGAAGAAGGGGAGGAATACTGAGCTGACCAAAACAAAGAAGCCACGATGCCCACCACAGCCCTGTTTTTGGAGCATTTTATATAAGAGAATATTTTCTCCCTCAATTTCCCTAACCAATTTCTCTTTCTAATTTTGTAATGAACACATGTACGTCCACACTGCTTTTTTAAAGCTTATGGAAGAAATAGACATGCAAAAGACCAACCCCAAGGCAAGGAAATTAAAATATTGAGCACTAACTGTATGCCAGGCTCTTTATATTTCTATCCAGAGAGTCCTGTGGTATAAACTCTTCTTTTTCTAATACGTTTCTTGAGCTCCTGCATTCCCCAGAACCAAGGAGTACAGTATTTCCTTCTTGAGACTTCCACCAAGAGCCTCTTGGGATTACATTAGTCCAGAGGTTTTTCAACCAGGGACAACATTGCCCCACCCTTCCCTCAGGTCATTGGTCAATGTCTTCAGATATTTTTGGTCATAACTGGGGGGTGGGAGGTTGGCTGCTCTTGGCATTTACTGGGTAGAATTTAGAGATGTGTTTATACTCCCTACAGTGTTCGTGACAGTCTCCTCCAATAAAGAATTATCTGGCCCAGAATGTCCATTGTGCCAAAATTGAGAAACCATGCTTTAATCCCAAGGAGTCAACTCTAACTCAAACACCAAGCAAAAAGAAATGACAAGGTAATCAATGTAATCCTGCTATGGCTTCTCTCTGCCATGTGGAGTCACTGTTGAAGACTAGTCCAGTACAGTCTGGTGACTGTTGCTTCTGGTAAGCATCTCTGCTGGTACAAAATGATGCCCCATTAATGGCTTTTTTGGTTCATAGTCACACATTCATATATTATTTCCTTAAGTCCAACAACTGAGCCAAGGAGACTGGATCTGAGAAGTTTCTATTTCAGCCATAGATAGATTCTCTGTAGAAAGAAAATGCCCTGAACTTGAGGGTTGAGCTGAGCTCCTACCTTGAACTTTGCCTTCTGAAACAGAATTAATCCTGCAGACAGAGTCCTACCATGGGTCACTATTGATCAGATTTTAGACTCTCTCTAGGGTCATTGTCTCTTGCTTCATCTGCTCCATCATTCTGCTCCATGAGAGCCAGACATCATATTTCTTCAGTTGCTCAAGTCTTAAGAGTTGGCTGCATGTTTGGCCTGACCCTGGATGAATTCTGATGACCTTGGCCCTAGCCTTGGCTCTCTATCAGTAGAGTGATGGGTTGGGTGGGGGTGGTGGTTTCTAGAATCAAAGCCTGTGTGTATATCATTTTTTACAAGTTAGGTCAGGTTTGTGAACATGGACTCTTATTCATATTATTAATATTTTTCTTTTAATGGGCTCAGTCAATTTATTTACTCAATAGCATTTTTGGAAAAGGAAGCTTTAGTCACTGTCATGGATGGAAAATCAGTTGGCATAAGTAGAAGGTAATAGAAAAGCTAGGTATAATACCAATAAAACCAAAATCTGTTATTAAGTTCTAACCGAATGCTGTGGCTTGCTGAGGACTCTGAGCCATAGATCTACCTATAGTTCTTAAAAACAGAGAGGGGCCAGGGTTAGGGAGGGGTGAAAGATACTAGGACCCCTGGAGACTGGCTTTATCTCTAGAGCTCATCAGAGGGACAGATTGAGGGCTGGAAGGAAGTCTTACGAGGGAGCTAGAGGTGCTGGTACAGCCATCACTGTGGTCCGTGAATTACACGTGTCCCTGCGACCTGAAAACAGAGCATTCCCATGAGAACTTTCCAAAGCTGAAATGCAGGAAAGTGAAGAGGCAATTGCTATTAATTTATATGGAAAAGATTTTGACCATTTTCAAACCTTACAAATCAAGTCTCTTGGACTCTTCTCAAACATTAGGAAGGACACATCTTGTTAATGGATGCACCAAATAGATCGGGATAAGGCACAGATGCTCATAGACATAGTTCATGGCTCTGCTGTCTGGAGGAAGAGATGCAGTGTGTAGTTTCCAGAAAGGAGCTGGGCCGGGGCCCTTCTGGCTGCCGGGTGCCCCCATTGCCTCTATAATCATTTGCTGAAGGCTAATTTTTTTTTTTTTGCCTTTTTTCTTTCTTTTTCTTCATCTTATTATTATTTTTTTTTTGGTAAAAGCAAAAATCCTCTCCAGATTTCTTTGGGGATATTGGAAGCAGGTACTGATGTAGGTCTTTTGCCCAGAAATGAAGTGGCACCTCTCCAAGAGCGGGGGACCCCTGTGTATGCGTCCTGTATGTTAGGAATGCCAGACTTCTTCTTCTTTTTTTCCTTTAATATTTTATTTATCTATTTGTCCAGAGAGAGAGAGAGAGAGAGCACGAACAGTGGGAGCAACAGACAGAAGGAGAGGGAGAAGCAGGCTCCCTACTGAGCAAGGAGCTCGATGTGGGACTTGATCTTAGGACCCCGGGATCACGACCTGAGCCAAAGGCAGATGCCCAACCAACTGAGCCCCTCAGGCACCCCTGGGCTGCTTGATCCTAAAGGGCTCTTAAGGGCCTGACCACTGGTGTCATCTTCCTTGTCTACATTACAAAGCGGCTGAGAGGCAGTCCTAAGAGGCTGACTCCCAGGGAAGTGTTATAATCCTGGGCAGCAGGTGCTCATTTCCTGTGCACAGGCTCACATGGGTGGCACCTTGCCCTCCAATCTGTGAGTGTCCCCAGTTCTTCAATCAGAGATAATCCCCTTGGTTTCAGGTTTCTAGCACTCAGAAAATATGCAAGTTTCCAGGTGGCGGTGGGGGGGGTGATCTTTCCGGGGGCCCTATAAATGTACAGCATCCCAGAACTGAGTGTATCAGTCCTTCCCTGGAAGAGAGGGCAAGACCCAAGCACAATGAAGGAGGAGAAGTGTTTAGGGTCAGGCCGAGGTGACTAACCAAGGAAGCAGGGGTAAGCCAAACCCAGGGTCTCAGTTCTGCCAAAGTGCTTACTTGGCTTCTAAGCTCACTCTTCAGCATGGTTAGAGCTTGGTTTGGCCCCCAGTTGTGATAAAGAGGGGCCACCCTCTTGGGGTGGGGACATTGGAAAGAGGACATTGGAAAGAGGACCTTATTGGTTGGGACTGATATTTATAGTATTTCTCTAAAATCTCTCAAGTACAGGGGACACCCAGGTGGCTCAGTTGGTTAAACCAGCCAACTCTTCATTTCAGCTCAGGTCATGATCTCAGGGTTGTGAGATCGAGCCTTGAGTTGGGCTCTACTGGGTGTGGAACCTCCTTGGGATTCCCTCCCTCTCTCCCTCTGCCCCTCCCCACTCCCCCTGTGAAAAAGTTAAATTAAAATCTCTTAAGCATAGAGCCTGGTACAGAAGGAGTAGCTCCCAACTGTTACTATTATTATGACTATTATATTTTCCTTGACTAGTAATCAGTTTCTAAACTTGCCTCCTCTCTGTTGTCTCTCACAACATTTGAGTAGGACCTGACCCCTCTAACTTGGCTGTGAAAGGGATACCAACAACATTGTCCAATTTTTAAAAACTCTCATTATTTGTCCCAGGTCCTGTGCCAAGTGCTTTATACGTAGTGTTTTATTCCACCCATTCAAATGCCCTGTGGAATAGAGGCTATTAGTAGCCTCATTTTAGACTTGAGAAAACTCTGTTTAAGTGGCTTGGCCAAGATATCCGTGTGAGTAGGTATCTGAGCTTACGTTCAGCCCTGGCTTCCAACCCAGGCTTTTCCCAGCATTTCCTTAGATGCACTGGCATTAGAATGGGAAGTGGACCATGTTTCCGTTTCTCTGGGACAGGAGTCCCTATGGCTTGGCTTTCTTTTCCATGCCCTATGGCAGAGGTTCTCAGACTGGTAAAATTACACGGGGAGGAAGAGGGCGTTATTCTCCCCCTCGATCTTTGGGGTGGGTTCTGGGAATGAGTAGTTTTGAAGAGCTCTCCTAGCAGCGAAGCCAGACTTCAGCCTGTGGGGTATTTCATTCTAGAAATAGTGGAGTATACTAACTGTGTATTGAAGGGGTCTGTTCTTCCATAATTTGCCAAAGATGAAATACAGAGTCTCAAGACAGGAGAAGGTTTATGTTCTGGAATGCCAATGGACAATGTCAGCAAAACCATAATCTTCAATTCCTTTGATTACTGTTTTCCTGTCTTCCTTCTTTCCTTTATGTGTCGTCTATCTATCTATGCATTTTTATGGATCTATTCATTCAGCTATCCATCTGTCTGTGTATCTATCTATCTATCATCTATCTTATTAAGTATTTTTTTGTACAGAATCTGCCTACCCACTGGGATTATCCTTTCTATCATGGGGGTTGGATGATGCTTGGGTTCTGATGGTGAGAAATCACGGAGCCTCTTTGAGAAGCAATGGCATAGGGTTAGGGATGTCATTGGCTTGTCCTTTCCTTAACTGGGAAGTACAGAAGGATGGCTTTCGGAGGGGGGGGGACTGAAATGACTACTGAGAGACTGAATTGTTAGGCTCGTGGGTAGGCCCCACCCTTCTATCCTCTGCCTCCTGAATTTCTGCTGAGACCAGGCCCAACCTATTCTATCTTTTCGTTCATTCATGTCACCATTTGACCACGTCTGGAACATGGGAATGTGCATCCAGAGTTTCCTGGGTGACTCCTCGAAACAAAAGAGGATCCTTCCTTGGATCAGTCCTCAGGGTCCACAAACTACTTCCTCCCAGAGAAGGAGACTGGCACAGAGGGAGGGTAATGGAATAAAACATGGGACAGGGAAAATCCTCCAAGTTTCCCTGCTCCTTTCTGTGGATCTGGGCGATCCAGGCTTGATGGTGCTAATCAACCATCTGAACTTTTATTTCCCAGGAAGCCAGACATTCAAATTCCCCTCCTTTAATTTGTACACAGGCATGCTGTTGGTCAGTGAGAGTGCAGGCGTGTGAATGTACTGGGGAGCTCACTTCGCTCTCTAGCTAAATTCTCAGCCCCCTATTATGGCGTGTATGCCGGAGTTGAAATTCTGGAAATAGGTCCCAAGGTCACCAACCAGATACATACAGAAGCATTCTTGAATAGGTCTGTATTCTTCAATGAATGCATTTCCATTGATTTCTAATAGCCTCTTGGTGAGCTCCCTTGAAAGCCAAAGAAAGACACCTTTTCTTCCCCCATTTTATAGCCTAGTGTCCAGTTTTGTCTTTCTTGGTGAGAAATCAGACAAGGGAGATTGTAAGCCCCGATCATATTTTTGCATAAAAATTGTAGGTGTTTTTAGTGATGTTTAAGAATTTCTGACAGTGACTGAAAGAAAAAACATTTTGCAGAATCACTAAGCAGTTTCTATAAAAAGCAGTTTCTAGTTTCTAGTTCTAGATGTTCTTAATGATAACATTTTTAATGATAACATTTCTATAAAAACAATAAGTTCTGGAAAATGAGTTCTAGAAAACCAATTGAAAAATGGCTAACTCTTTACATGAAAGGATGACCCTTTTTTTCCCCATTAACAATGACTATACTTTTTTTTTTTGGATGGCAAATGAGCAGTTTTTGTGGTCGTCCAGTTTTGTATCTTGGAAGATGTTCCAATGCAAAACTAATATTTCTGCAAAGGTGAGATAATTAAATAATTGCAAGAGTCTGTGTCCAAATAGTAGATTTAAATCACCATGTTGGCCCAGAAAAGGATGGTGAACATTGAGTCCTGCTCATATCTCTTGTGGTTGGAGTCAGAATAAGAAATCGAGTGGGTGTCTTGGTCAAAATTTAAAAGGAGCTAAAATTCTGCAATTAGATCAAGCCATTTTTTTTTTCTGTGTTTTAAGAAGCTCTCTGGGAAATAATACAATTTTGAACTAGATTGTCTTTAAAACTGAGAGGGGAAAAAAAGGCAATTCTTTCCTTTGCTAAAGCATATCAAAAACAACTTCCAGATCTTACAGGGAACCCATGATTTTAAATACCAAAGGAGACCCCCTTTAACCTTCTCTTTCCCTCACATGACTGTCAAACCCCAGGCACCCCATAAAGTCCTATTGTATAGCTCTTCCCATCAGTAACAGAAAATGGAATTTAGGGCTAGTTTATAGAGTGACATTGCTGTGGCTGACAAATTACCCATGGGAAGAAACTGTTGTGACTGCCCATTGAGTGCCATGTACATTTCCTACAAAAGGAGCTCAAGGGGTACTGAGTTCGAGTTATGCAAAAGATTTTGAGAAGGATAGAGTATTGTAGGTACTCAGCTGGTTTGACTGTTTTGAAACATTCAATTAATATGTCCCTTAAATTTAACTTTTAAAAGGTCAATTCCACAGAATGCTAAATGTACTGGACATGGCCAGAAGAATCTGCTTAGTCTTAGGATAATAGAACCTAAATCTGGATGACGTTTAGAGATCATCTTGTAAAACACATACATTTTCCCCGTGAAACTGAAGATCAGAAAGAGGAAGTAATTCAATTAACATCATAATGGGGGTTCATAGCAGAACTGCAGGTCTCCTGGTTTCCCAGTTTAAGTGTTCCTTCTGTAGTAACTATCTAAGAAACCACACTGCCTCACCCATGTGTATGCAACGTAAAGGATTCCAAAACCATCATCCATCCATCCATCTATATATCCATTCACCCCCCATCCATCCATCCATGCATGATTCATCCATCCATGATTCATCCATCCATTTAAAATAATGTTTATTAACCATCTTCTCTGTTACTACTTCTCTTCTACTAGACCCTAGGGGTGCAGAGGTCAAAAACAAAAGACATCATCTGAGTCCCCAGGAAACATGTCACACAATGTAGTGCAATGAGTGTCCTGCTGAAGGGTCACACAGTTGCCCGCAAAATGCTGAGGAATCTGATTGGAGGGAATCTAACATGGCAGCCCAGGAAATCTGAAACCTGTTCTGAGCCTGGCAGGACAGGAAGTGTGAGTCCTCCAACGTTGTTCTTCATGAAAATTCTTTTGGCTCTTTGAGTTCCTTTGCTTTTTCATATATATTTTAGAACCAGTTTCTCAAAACCTATGGAAGCATGGATACCACACTTTCTCTGTAAGGATGTCCCCTGTTTCATTCTCGGTTTTAGTAAACTCGAATCTTCTCTCTTTTTTTCGTGGTCAATCTCAGTAAAGGTTTGTTAATTTTGTTGTTCTTTTCAAAGAACCCATCGTTCATTTCATGATTTACTCTAATGACTCGTTTATTCTTTTTATTTCCACTCTAATCATCATTGTTGCTTTCCTTTTGCTTGCTTTGGGTTTGTTCTTCTTTTTCTAGTGTCTCAAGATGAAAGTTTAAGTTACTAATTTAAAATATATATATTTTTAATATAGGCCTTTACAGCTATAACTTTCCCTCTCAATACTGTTTTCATTACATCCACCCCATAAGCGTCAGTATGTTGCATTTTCAGTTTTATTCATCTCAAAGTATTTTTCAGTTTCCCTTCTGAGTTATTTGTTGACCTGCTGTTTAGTTAGGAGAGTGCTGTTTAATTTTCACATATTTACAAATGTTTCAAATTTCTTTTGATTACCAATTACTAATTTTATTCCATCATGGCTAGAGAATATATTTTGTATGATTTCCATCCTCTTAAATTCATTGAGACTTTTTTTATGGCCTAATACATATGGCCTATCCCAGAGAATGTTCCAAGTTCACTTGAGAAGAATGTGTATTATTCTGTTGTTTTTGGGTGGAGTATCCCATTGGATGTCTGTGAGGTCTAGTGGCTAATTGTATTCCATTTCCTTCATCTTCTAATTGTTCCACCCATTGTATAAAGTGGGATATTAAGTCCTTGGCTATTATTACTGAAATATCTAAATATCTATTTTTCCTTCCATTTTGTCAGGTTCTGCATCATAAACTTTGGGGCTCTGGTTTCAGTTGCTTCTATGTATATAGATGTTGTGTCTTCTTGTCCGACTGACCCTTTTAACATCACGAAATGTCTTTCTTTGTGTCTAGATACTCCACTTTTTGAATCGTTGAATGATGCTGTCATTGAAAATTTTATCCCAGTGTGCAGGAACTGTTCCCGATCTCCTGGTCCTAATAACTTACTATATTGCTTTTTGAACCAATCGTTCAAAAGCTTGTGCACGACAACATTCAAAACTTGTTCTTGTAAAGTCATACCCTCAGGAAGAATGACTAAATCTGTTTCAAATGTCTCTGCCCTCTTTCTTTATTGATTCTGTCAGGTGACCTCCCTCTGCATCCCCAACCAGCTGGCTGAGGTTATTTCAGGCTAATTTGTTTTCCTGAAATAGTACTGTTTGTTCAAAATAAAGTATTTGAGAGAGCCTTTTACAACATGAGAGCCTCTAAGCAGATTTAAAGATAATCCAACTCTCTCTTATCAATAAATAATTTTAGAGAAAAATAGTGTTGCCCCATATTCAGGCATACAGAGTCTCCAAGTTTATGTACTCTTGTTTTTATTCTCCTTCATAAAGAGGCTCAGTTGATATACATCATGACATTCCTTCTCCTTCTTCTCCTTCTCTGGCTTTCTGGTGCTTCACAAGTTGCCCCTCCCAGGTCACCGGACCTTCTGAGGGCTCAGTCTTCATGAGTAGCATGTGAGTTCTAGCTAGGCATGTAGCTGGATGTCCTGGCCTCTGGAGGACCCTGGCTGGGCCTCCCAATCTGCTTCCTATCCAGACGTTATCAGAAAACTGGCACACTTGGTCAGTTTCCTTTGGCATGGTCCTATTTTTCAGAAAAATTAATTTTCCTCAGGACAAAAAAGGGGTGTGGCACACAGAAGGCCAGCCTCCACCATTGTTGGGCCCGAGGCTTGGTGTTGTTCGTAGCGTCCTAGGATCTCAAGGCTGGCAGGACCAAAGATATGCTGGCAGAGCGTGACTCACAGATCCTTCTGTTACATTCACATGGAAATATGACTGGGCCCGAAGACAGGCTTATATTTCAATGTCTATATTCAAATGTGACTGAGATATGTACATTTTAAAAAATTGGATCATCTGGCTTTCAAATGCCCATCCAAAGCAAGAGGACCAGGGAGACCGTCAACTATGCCCTGTGTTCAGGATATCCAGTGTATTGACCTCCCCTCCCCTTCCCACCTCTTTCCTCACCCCAACTCTTGTTCTCCCCCTTTAAGAGATCAAAACGCTGGAATGTGCAAGAATTGCCTGGATGATAAACAAGCCTGAAAGGGGAATGACACCAGTCTGTAGATATCTAGGAACTCAGAAGCTGAAAGAGCATGTAAGCTTAGCTTGCATGACCCCAAGAGATAAAATTGGGGCTAACAGAGATCCTGGAGATTCAGATTTGTTTTAGACAAGTTTTCTGTTGGGCAAAGAGTGTCCAGAGAAATAATGGCCTGCTTTGGGAAGTAATAGCTCCCTGTTCCTGGAGATGTTAAAATATAACCTTGAGGATTCATCGCTAATTTATTATTTCACAGTATGTATGGAACTGTATTGCTGTGAAGAGCACAGACAGGGTCTGTACTCTCACGGAGCTTCCATTTTAGCGGGCTGGAGGACGCAGACCATAAACAAAAACAAATTATTTTAGGAATGTAGTTTACGACGCATGCGAGGAAGGATGGAGACAGGACGCTCTGGTAGGGAACGAAAGGGGTCCCGACTTCCACCATTTCCAGGATGGTGTGGATGGGAACCGGACACCACTTTGGGTGTTTGTTTCCTAATGATTCTGGGACAGTGACTCTATGACTCAACAATAGGAATTTCTTGATTACTGTGCTGCCCAGGAATTCAAGACGACCCAGGGAATTTTGGGTCCAGTTACCTGGAAATTTGGTGTAGTGCAATACAGAGCTCTGACGGTCACCTCCTGATACAAGAGAGCCAACTCCCTGAAATCAGCAGGAATCTTGTTTGCTGCCCGTTTTTAGGTTGGACTTTACTGATTTTGGCCAAAGGTCATCGTGTTGATTTTTAGCAGAAGAGTCTGATGAAAAGAACTGGCCTGCTACCTAGATTTCTTTTAAAAATCCCCTTCCAAAATCTGTCCTGGACTCGGGCCCTTTTGGTTCCATCATCCACAGCTGGTGTTGGAGAGGTAGTGATGAGGATGTATCCATGTGTATATATATGTCATCTTACCCATATTCTTAGTTTGGCCCGAAGAAGGGTTTTTGTTTGTTTGGGTTTTGGGGTTTTTGCTTTTATGTTTTTTGGTTTTTTTTTTAAATTAATTTATTTATTTTGGGCCAACATTTAAAATGGTACATTTTACTTAAAAATCCAGACTTCTGGTGTTTGGAAAAATGGAAGATCTGTCCAAAAATGCCCACATTCCCGTGTGGTCCTATCAGCGAGAGACATACAGCAACAGCGTCCTTGGGACGGGGTATGAGCCTCCAGCCCCCTTTCATTCTTATTCAGTCCAGTTCACTCATTTCTGCGACCTGCTCGGCTCCTGGAGCCAAGGTTTTGATTCCTGATCCGTGCATTTCTGGGCCCGGAGAGTGGAAATGCTGTTTAATGATGAATCCTTTATGACCCTGTCATATTGTCACTTTGAAAAGAAAGACTATCATTGAACCTTAGACTCTCAGAGCTGAAAAGGTCTTGAAAGAACCACTCTCCAATCCAGCCCAAATCCCTGTTGAATTCAAGGGGAAACTGAAGCCCAACGAGGAGAATACTTGCCCACAGTCACACACTGAGTTGGTGACATCAGCGAGGCTCCGCGGGGAGTTGCCCATACACTGAAATCCCATGGTAACCATTAAATTTAATTGAATCCAAACCAATTTAAGAACAGATTTCCATACTGGAAGGATTTCTCCCCCCCCCCCCCCCTTTCTCAAATGCATTCGAAATGAGGAAAGAAGGAAATGCTGTGTTCTTTGTCAGGCCCATGTGAATTTTGTTCACAACCTGAAAAACAACCTCCTGGATAAAAATGTCAGGATGTCTCATCTTAATCATTATCTTGAGTTGCACTTCGCATTTAATCTAGAAACCCCAAAACGATCTTAATCCCTTTGGCAAAGATCTCCAGGGTGCCCATGCCATAAAGATATTAAGATCTCTTCAAGTCTTCTCAGGTGCTGGAAAGGAAGAGACTGGCAGTGTTCTTTAAAATGTTAATGTTCCTTAAAATGGGAAATGTTCTTTGTATCCAGAGGGTGTCTTTGGACTTTGGACTCAGCCTTCATTCTCAGGCTTTGGTAAATGAGAGCAAGAATATGGCTGTTCCTGGGCCCCTGGGTGGCTCAGTTGGTTAAGCAACTGCCTTTGGCTCAGGTTATGAACCTGGAGTCTTGGGATCGAGTCCCGCATCAGGCTCCCTGCTCAGTGGGAGTCTGCTTCTCCCTCGGACCCTCTCTCCTCTCATACTCTCTCTCTCTTTCTCTCTCTCAAATAAATAAATAAAATCTTAATAAGAAAAAAAGAATATGGCTGTTCCCGATATCTCCCTGATGAAGAGAGAATTGCTAGGGGGAAAAGGTGAAATTGCAGGAGACTGAATAATGCTGAATGCCATGAATAATAATGACAGGGCTACCTGGGTGGCTACGTCGGTTAAGTATTGACTCTTGATTTCGGCTCAAGTCATGATCTCAGCGTGTGAGATCGAGCCCCACATTGGGCTCTGCGTTGGGCGTGGAGTCTGTTTAGGATTCTCTCTCTCCCTCTCCTTCTGCCTCTCCCTACCATTTCATTACACACTCTCTCTCTCCCTCAAAAAATAAAATAAAATAAAAATAAATAAAGACAAGTAACAAATTAAAAAAAAAAAGCTACATTTGTGAGCATTTACCAAGTATCAGACCCTGTTCTGAGAAAGTCCCATCTATTCCCACATTTAGTCCTCGTACCAACCCAGTGAGCGAGGGTCTTTGATTATCCTCATTTTACAGATGAGGACACTGAGGCACCAAGAGGCTAAGGGACTTGTCCAGGGCCTCAAAAACAAATGTGTTAAAACTAGGATGTAGGACCCCGGCTCCAGAGCCCAAGTGTTTCATTAATACTTTTTTTTTCCAGAGGCAAAAATGCACATTTCTGAAAATTTTCTCTTATGTGGAGTATATTAAGTCTCAACTATCTAGATCTATGCTGCCCAGTATGGTAGCCACTAGCTTCCTGCAACTATTTAAATTGAAAAGTAATTAAAAATTACAGGATGACTGGGTGGCTCAGTCGGTTAAGTGGCTGCCTTTGGCTCAGGTCATGACCTCAGGGTCCTGGGACTGAGTCTCACGTGGGGCTCCCTGGTCAGCAGGGAGCCTGCTTCTCCCTCTCCCTCTGCCTGTTGCTCTGCCTAGTTGTGCACTCTTTCTCTCTCTCTCTGTCAAATAAATAGTTCCTTAAAAAATGACATAAAATTAAAAATTCAGTCACACTGAGCATATTTCCTAAGCTCAGAGGCACGGGTGGCTAATGCCCACCCTGTTGGACATGCAGTTGTAGAACATTTTCACCATGGCAGAAAGTTCTTTTGGATGGCCCTGTTATAGATGAAGATTCGAAATTCAGAGAGGCAAAGGAACTTGTCCAAAGACACACAGCAGGACCCAGAATTTGAAACCGCGAATCACGATGCCATGCCTTGGTCTTTTCGTTGGCCCTTTGTTGCCTACCTGCAGCTTGTCCCCTCTGTGTCTCTGCAATGAGATTTAAGTTCACCGGGGCAAGCAGCACATCTTAAATTTTAGACCACACTCCAGCCCCCTTTTAGCGCTGAGCACATAGTAGGGCCTCCACAAAGTGTCTTGCCTTTCCTTTTCTGCTCTTCGTGTTCAGAATGACCGTGGGCATTCTGGCAAGGATCAAGCCTCAAGTTTGAAGTAAGATGTGTTATTATAATTTTTTTAGGAGCTGGTCAACTTAAGGCATAAGGCATAGGATGGTTTTTATTTGAAAACCTCCAAGGGCCACTATGCGGAGTGAGTAGAGAGGGAGTGAGTAGAAAGGGAGTGAGCAGACCTGGACTGTTTACCTTTCTCGAGGTGAAAGTGGGGGTAGGGTGCGCGGAGACCGGGGCCTTCAGGACCTGAGCACTAACTGGGTCTTGTAAGAATCTTAAGGTTTAGTTAAGGGTAGGGGCCCTGGAGACTGAGAGGTCTGGGCTGCTCCTCCAGCTTCAGCAGGGGACGGCTGGGTCAGCTTGGATTTATGCAACCTCTGAGCTGTTTCATAATCAGTAAGGTGGAGTTTGACCTCCCAGGGTCAGGAAGCATCTCTGAGATAATCCTGTGAAAGGACAGCAAGGACCCTGGCCTCATACTTGATAACCAGTTATTTTCATGACCTCATTGTAAACTCCTTATCAGTGTCACTCTCATAGACCACAAACTCTTTAAGGGCAGGGCCCGTGTCCACCTCGCTCCCTGCTGTATTCCCAGCCCCACAGGCATGTGTTCAGTAAATATCTGTTGAAACGATGAAGGGTGATCTTAGTCTTAAAAAATTCTGTATTATCAGGACACTTGAAGATGTATAGTTCAACTTGTCCAGATGCATAAATCACCAGTTATAACATCCTTGTCAAGCAGTTGTCTGTGTGCTGCTTGAATACCTCCAGTGATGGGGAAGTTACTCCCTCACAAGCACCGTTTTTTTCAACATGGACCTCTCTGTTGGTCTTGAGGGTAATCACACAGGTCTGGCTGAGCCCCAGATAGGACATGTCATGTTCCTCAAATACACCCTGCTGTGTCACCCAGCCACCCAAATCTCTTTGCCTTTGTAGGAACAGGGCCGGACAAAGGAAGTCTCCAGCCAGCTCTGTGGAGTTTCATGGCTATCACTGGGGGAAGGGAGAGAGGTGGAAAAATGAACCTAGAGAATCTGGCTATAAAACACATTACCTGCATTTATGGTCCTTGTGCCCCAAGGCCTGGGATAAAGTGAAGAAGGAAAAACATTCCACTCTGGCTCTCAGTGACCCCTAAAAGAAACCCCCCATGGAGTCATTTAGGATAGTAATTTGAGTATAAACTCAAGCATGCGTTCCGAGCCTTCCCTTCATAAATGCAGGAGCCTCACGAAGATCGGCACCAAATTGCTTGAAAATATGGCCCAGAACCCTTCCAGATGAGGGCTGGGCTCAGAGAAATAAAAAGTAAGGGGCATGTTGCTATGGCATTAAAATCAAGGGAGTATGCATGAACCTCAAACTGTGCACAGAAAATATGTTCTTTCTGTATGCTATGCCCGTGAAAAGCTAAGCCAGCAAAAGTCATTAAAGTGTCAGACAGGGAGCTGGGTGGGAGAAACACATGCTTAAAAGTAAACATATAAACCTGTGATAATTGTGCTCCTTAAAAAGCTAAAGATGATGGAGAGAAAGAAAAAAGAACTGGGAATAAAGAGAAAGTCAGAGAGAATTGGACTGTGTGGGTCCTCCCATTGTCTTTATGCTTTGAGGACATGGCACCATCATCTGTTCACTCGTTGGAGCTAAGGGCCTGAGAACCACCCCTGATTCTTCCCCTCATTTGTTCTCTGCATTGAATCAGCCAGCAAGTCCTGAATCCTGACATATCTTCAAAATATTGGATTGGATCTTATGAAGTTGCCAATGTTAGATCTTCTTTGGCCTACAAAAAATGGTAATCCCATATGACTCAACATAATTAATTTCACATCGGCTCTTTTGCCCATCATCATCACTACCATCCTGGTTCAAGCCACCATCATCGCTTGCCTACACTGTCATGATCTCCAATTGGTCTCCATGTTCCTACTCTCATCTTCTTCCAGTCCTTTATTCCTACATTAGAGATTAAATAAGACCACATCAATCCCCTATTTAAAATACTTCAGTGTGTCAAAAGACCTGGACACTGAAAACTATAAAACATTGCTGTAAGAAATTTTTAAAAATCTAAATAATTGGAGAGATATACCATGTTCATGGGTCAGAAGTCTCAATATTCTTCATTTCAAGTTGATTTCTAGACCTATGGATAGAGTTAATACAATCCCAATCAAAACTCCAGCAGGTTTACATTTTGTAGAAAATGACAAGGTGATTTTCAAATTCATATGAAAATGTAGAGGACCTAGAAGAGCCAAAACAACTATGCAAAAGGACAAAATAAAGGACTGACACTACTTGATGGCAAGACATCTTTATAAAGCTACAGTAAACAGGAGAAGCAGTTTGGTGTAAGACAGAAAGTAGGTGAATGATGGGGCACCTGGGTGGCTCAGTCAGTTAAGCATCTGCCTTTGGCTCAGGTCATGATCCCAGGGTCCTGGGATCAAGCCCCACATCAGGCTTCCTGCTCAGGGGGAAGCCTGCTTCTCCCTCTTCCTCTATCTGCTGCTGTCCCTGCTTGTGTGGACACACTCAGTCTCTCTCTCTCTCTCTCTCTGTGTAAAATAAATAAAATCTTGAAAAAAAAAAGACAATAGATGAATGGAACAGATAAGAGAATGCAAAAATAGACCCACAGAACATGGACAATTGACTTTTGACAAAAGTGTTAAAGCAATTCTGTTGAAAGAAAAGTCTAGTCTTTTTAACAAATGGTGAAAAAAAGAAAGCATAGTCTTTTCAACAAATGGTAAACAATTGAACAGCCATATACACATTAAAAAACAAACAAGCAAACAAACAAAATGCAAACCAAAACTGACCTGTGCTTTACAACCTAATAAAAAGTTTAACTCAAACTGAATTCTAGACCTATATGTAAAAAGTCAAACTGTAAAACATCTAGAGAAAATAGGTTAAAGATTTTTTTGACTGTTAGTCAAAGATTTTGTTGATTTGATACCAAAAACATGATCCATAAAATAACAAACAGGATTTCATTAGAATTTTAAAGTTTTGCTCTTCAGAAGACACTGCTGAGCAAATGAAAAGATAAGATACACGGTGGGAGAAAAGATTTGGAAAGTACTTGTATCCAGAGTACACACACACACATATGCATGCACGTACTCATACACTTACACACCCCCAAAACTGGATAATTAGAAAACAGCTGGGGTGCCTGGATGGCTCAGTCAGCTGAGTATCCAATTCTTGGTTTTGGCTCAGGTCATGATCTCAGTGTCATGAGATTAAGTCTTGCGTCAGGCTTACTCATTGGGAAGTCCGCTTGAGAGTCTCTCCCTCTCCCTCTGCCCCTGTCCCTACTCAGATGCTCTCTCTCTCTCTAAAATAAATAAATAATTTTTAAGGGTTATTTATCCATTTAAGAGAGAGAGCAGAGCGAATGAGAGAGAATGTGAGTTGGGGGAGGGGCAGAGGGAGAGGGAGAAACAGGCACCCCATTGAGCAGGGAGCCTTATGCAGGGCTTGATCCCAGGACTCTGGGATCGTGACCTGAGCCAAAGGTAGATACTTAACTGACTGAGCCACCCAGGCGCCCCTAAATAAATAAATCTTAAAAAAAAACAAACAAACCAAACCCTTAAATAATGAAAAAACAAAAACAAACAACTCAGTAAAAAAATGGCTTAACGATTTGAACAGATATTTAAACAAAGATCATGTGGAAAGCAAATGAGCATACAAGAAGATGGTCAAAATCACTAATCACTTGGGAATGCAAATTAAAATCACAAGGAGGTACCCCTACACCCTATTAAAATCGTTAAAATTTAAAAAGATTGAACATGTAAAAAGGTAGTGAGGATTTAGAGGAATAAAACTCTCACTGTTGGTGGGAATATAAAATGGTATAAGTACTTTGGAAAACAATTTGTCAGTTTCTTAAAGAATTAAATGAATACCTATTATGGCCCAGCCAGTCCACTCCTACCTATTTGTCTAAGAGAGATGAAAGCTTATGATTACACAAAAACTCATACCACAGTGTTCATTACAGCTTTAACTTGATACAACCCAACAATTTATCAACAGATAAATAGATAAAAAATTGTGGCATCCCCATATAAGGGAATACTAAACAGCAAGAAAAAGGAATGATTATTGCTACATGCTTCAACATAGCTGAATCTCACCATAATTGTGCTGAGTGAAGGAAGACAGAAAGGATATATACTACATGAGTCTGTTTATATGACATTGTAAGTAAATCTATTGTGAGAGAAAGCAGATCACTGGTTGCCTGGGGGACAGTGGGGGTTGGGGGGTGGAGAAAAAAGATAGAAGGAATTTCAAAGGACCAGGAAGAAATTTTAGTATGTAAAAGTTATTGTTTTCTTGATTGTTGTATTGCTTTCATAGGTAAGTACACGTGTCAAAATGTATCAAATGTACACTTGAAATGTGCAATTTACTGCAAGTCCATAAAACTATTTTAAAAATGCTTCAGTGGTCCACCAAAGAGTTCCTTGAGACACACCAATCCCTCCTGAGCCTTGTCTTTGCCACTCATTTTTGCTTTGATTTTGGTGCTAACATTCATTTTATTTTATTTTATATTTAGACAGAGAACATGAACACACAAAAGTGTGAATGGAGGGAGAGGCAGAGGGAAAGAGACAGAATCTTAAGCAGACTCTATGCCCAGCCTGACATGGGGCTTGATCTCATGACTAGAGATCATGACCTGTGCTGAGATCAAGAGTCTGACACTTAACTGAGCCACCCAGGCGCCCCACTAACATTAATTTTCATAGATGTTTTATTGAGGCCCAACTTCAAATAAACTTCTATGCTGTGTCTTCCTTCCTGAGGCATCTGTGATTTTTTTTCCACAAAGACTGAGTCACAAGAACTTTCTATGTCAAAGATCTATAGCAATCAAAGACTACCCAATGAAGAAAAAAGACACATGCAAAATATTAGGAAAGTTTGTGGCATTTTTGCTTGCCCTTGCTCTATCTCTTCCCTAAGAATTGTGTGGTCTTGGTCTGGAGGAGGCAGCAACCCAGTTCCCAATTGCTTCCCTCAAACTGGAGAGAGCAGAGCAGTCCTCACTGGCAACATTCTCACCTGTCTGGGGACTGTCTTAAGGACTGATCTTTGTTTTACGAAACATGGATCACAGAGGGGAGAAGCAATGGCTACTACTTGGGAAAGCTGGAGGGAGACCAAAACTGTGGACATTTGGAGCAAGAGATCATGGGTAGAGACATAGAGTAGAATATCTAAGACCCCTAGGAGCAGCTGGCAAGAAACTCTATGGGAAATCAAAACATTTAAAGGCAGCTGTGTATACAGGGGAATCAAAAATGCACACAGGTCCAAGAAAGACTCATGCTCAAAAAAGATCTGAGAAGATCTTAAGCTTTACTCCTCAGGCTCAGAGCATGCCTAGCTAATTAGTGAAGGACTTCCCTGTTACAGCTAGTTCTACAAAAATAGAGACAGAAAGCTCCTTTTAAGAATGGCAAATATGGGAGACACCTGGATGGCTCAGTTGGTTAAATATCCAACTCTTGATTTTGACTCAGGTCACGACCTCAGGGTCATGAGATTGACCCCACGTCAGGCTTCGCTCTGATAATGAAGCCTGCTTAAGAATCTCTTTCTTCCTTTTCCTCACTCTCTCCCTGCCCATTCACACACACACACTCTCTCTCTCTCAAAAAAAAAAAAAAAAATTATTTAAAGTAAAATAAAATAAAGTAAAAATGGCCAGTTTGCAACAACGACAACAAAATCACAAGGCACACAAAGAAAAGGAAAACATTGTCTATTCAAAGAAAGCAAAGTGGTAGAACTAGTCCCTGAAGGCATCAGGTTTACTAGACAAAGACTTTAAAAGCACTGTTTTAAATATTCTCAAAGAGCTAAAGGAAAACAAAGACAGATACTGAAGAATTGATAAATAAATTATATATGAACATATAAATATATGAACATGTTTATAAACATATACATAAACATATGTATATGAACATATAAATGATATATGAACAAAACTAGAATATGAATAAAGAGAAGAAATTTTAAAAATAAACCAAACAGAAATGTTGGAGCTGAAAATTATAATAGCTGTATCGAAATATTTACAAAAGGGATGAAGAGCATACTCAAGCAGGAAGCAGAAAGAATAATCAAACTTGAGTAGAATATTTGAAATCATTGAGTGTAAGAGAAGTGAATAGAGCTCAAGAGGTCATGAAGTGGACCAATTTATGGGAGTCCCAGAAGGTAAAGAAGGGAAGAGAAATTATTTGAAGAAACAGTGGCTGAAAACTTCCCAAGTTTGAGGAAATAAATGGAATACAGGTTGAAAAAGCTCAATGAACTTCAAGTAAGATAAAACCAAAGAGATACATATCTAGACGCATAATCAAACTGTTGAAAGAAAAGGATGAAGAGTGAATGTTGGAAACAACAAGAGAAAAGTGATTCGTCATATACAATGGAGCTTCAAAAGATTATGTCAATTACTCAGCAGAAGGTAGTGCGATGTTCTATTTAATGTGCTGATGGTGGTGGGGGTGGGGGAAAGCCTGTTAACAAAGACTTCTATATCTGGTAAAACTGTTCTTCAAAAATGAAGGGGGGCATTAAGAGACATTCTCAGGTAAACAAAAGTTAAGAGGGCCATTACTGAAAGAGCTACACTGTAAGATATACTAAAGGGAGTACTTCAGGTTGAATAGAAGGATACTAGCCTCAAAGCCATATGAAGATATAAAGATCTCTGGGCAAGGTAAATGCACAGGCAAATATAAAAACCAGTATTATTGAAATTTCAGTTTGTAACTCCACTTTCTATTTTTTATAAGATTTAAAAGACAAAGCAATAAAAAATCTATGTGAACCGATACACAATACATAATGATGTCATTTGTGTGTGACATCAGTAACATAAAATAAGTCAGGGACAGAGTTGCAAAGGAGCAGAGTTTTTGTAGGCTATTGAAGTTAAGATGGCATCAACTCAAAATAGGTTGTTATGACTTTAGGATGTTATATGTAATCTCCATGATAACCACAAAGAAAATATCTATAAAGTATACGTAAAAGAAAATGAAAAAAGAATCAGAATGTGTCAGTACAAAAAATCAACTAAACACAAAGAAGGCAGTAATGAAGGAAATGAGGAACAAAAGGGCTATAAGACAAAGAAAGCAAATAACAAAATGTTAAAAATCAGCTTTTTTTAAAAACCAGTAATCACTTTAAATGTAAACGGATTAATCTTCCCAATCAAAAGGTATAAGTTAGCAGAATGAATGCAAAAACATGATAAAACTAGAAGCTGTCTACAAGAGACTCACTTTAGATATAAAGACATAACTAGGTTAAAGTGAAATTATGGGAAAGACATTCTGTGCAAAAAACAACCAAAAGTGGACTGAGGTGGTTATACAAATATCAGAGAAAATCAATTAAACCAAAAATTAGTTTTTGAAAAAATTGATAAAACTGACACTTTTTGCTAGATTGACTCTGTAAAAAGGGCAAAGTTTCAAATTACTAAAATAAGAAATGAAAGTGGACATATTATTACTGATTTTATGGGGAAAAATGACTGTAAGAGATGATGAAGAACTGTATGCCAACAAATTAGACAACCTATATGAAATACACAAATTCCTAGAAGCACACAATCCTGCCAGTCTGAATCATGAATATAGACCTATAGTGAGGAGATTGAATCAATAATCAAAAATTTCCCAACAAAAGAAAATCCTGGACCAAGTGACTCACAGGTGAATTCTACTGAACACCAAAAAATGAATTAACAGCAATCCTTCTCAAATTCTTGCAGAAATATGAAGAAAATACTTTCCATTTCCATTCCATTTCCAGAAGTATGAAGAGAATACTCAGTGAAGCCAGCATTAACCTTATGCCAAAGACCAAGATACTACAAGAAAATTTCAGATCAATATTCCTTATGAATACTGATGGAAAAATTTTCAAAAAGATATTAACAAGTGGAATTCAGCAGTGTATTAAAAGGATTACAAACCATGACCAAGTGGGATGTATTCTTGGAATGCAAGTGTGGTTCAACAGATGACTATCATTGATGTATTAATCAATGTATTTCACCACATTAACAGAATCCAGAAAAAAACACAGGATCATCTCAGTCAATGCAGAGAAAGCATTTGACACAATTCAACACTCATTCATGACAAAAACACTTCAACAAACCAGGACTGGAAGGAAACCTTCTCAACATAATAAAGGCCATGTATGAAAACCCCACAACAAACATCATATTTAATGGTGAGAGACTGAAAGCTTTTCCTCGAAATCAGAAATAAAATAGAGACATCCTTTTTTGCCACTTCTTTTCAACATAGTACTGAAAGTTGCCAGCGCAATCAGACAAGAAAGAGAAATAAAAGATACTCAAATTGAAAGGGAAGGTGTAAAATGATCTCAGTTCATAGATACTCTGATCTTATCTACAGAAAACAAAAAAGATCCCATGAAAAACTTGTTAGAACTAACAACTGAATTCTGCAAAGTTGTAGGATACAAGGTCCACACACAAAATTCCGTTTCTTTTCTATATGCTAATAATGATAAATCTCAAAAGGAAGTTAAGAAAAAAATTCCAGGGGCACCTCAGTGGCTCAGTGAGTCAAGCATCTGCCTTTGGCTCAGGTCATGATGTCAGGGTCCTGGGGTCGAGCCATGCATTGGGCTCCCTGCTCAGCGAGGAGTCTGCTTCTCCTTCTGCTGCCCCCTCCCCCGCTCGTGTTCTCTCATTCTCTCTCTCAAATAAATAAATAGAATCTGAAAGAGAGAAAACAATCCCATTTTCATTATCACCAAAAATAAGAAAATTCTTAAATAAATTTGACCAAGGAGGTAAAAGATGTATACAGCGAAAACTACAAAATATTTTTGAAAGAAATTAAGAGCATAAATCAAGAGAAAACATCCAGTGTTTGTGGACTGCAAGACTCAATATTGTTAAGACACCAGTACTAACCAAAGCGATCTACAGATTTAATCAAATTGGTATCAAAATCAACTATGCTTCTGCAGAAACAGAAGACTCCATCCTAAAACTCATATGAGCTATCAAGGGACTCTGGATTCTAAATAATCAAAACACCTTCAAAGAGAACAAAGTTGGAGGTATTAACTTTCTGATTTCAGAACTTCCTACCAAGCTATAGTGAGCAAAACAGTGTGGCATTGGCATAAAGACAGACATACAAGACCAATGGAAGAGACTAGAGAGCCCAGGAAATCCCTCACATGCATAGTCCAAGGATTTTCTGCAAGGGAATCAAAACCATTCAATGGGAAAGAGACAATCTTTTCAACAAATGGTGGTGGGAGAACTGGATCTCCACATGCAAAAGAATACAGCTGGACTTTCCCTTTAGACCATATACAAAAATTAATTCAAAATTGATCAAAGAACTCAGTGTAAGAACTAAAACTATAAAACTCTTAGAAGAAAGCATAGAGGAAAAGCTTAAGGACATCAGATTTGACAATTATTTCTTCAATACGATGTCAAAGTCACAGGCAGCAAAAGAAAATATAGATAAATTAGGCTTCATCAAAATTTAAAACTTCTGTGCATCAAGAAACACCAACAGAGTGAAAAGGTAACCCACAAAATCAGAGAAAAAAAATTTGCAAAACATTTTTTGTGAAAGGAGTCATGTCCAGAATATATAAAGAATTCCTACGATTCAACAACAAAAACACAAAAATCCAGTTAAAAATTCGGCAAAACACTGGAATGGAAGTTTCTCCAAAGAAGACATACAAATGGCCAGTAAGTTCATGGAAAGATGCTCAGCATCCTTAATCATCATGAAATGCAAATCAAAGTCATAATGAGATCCCATCCCATACCCATTAGGATGGCTGTTTTCGAAAAGACAGCAAGTAACAAGCAATAGTGATGACGTGGAGAACTTGGAACCCTTGTGTGCTACCAGAGGGGTTATAAAATAGGCTAGCTGCTGTGCAAAGCATTAAGGCAGTTCCTCAAAATTAAACCTAGAATTGCCATATGATCCAACAATTTCATTTCTGGGCATATGCCCAAAAGAACTGAAAGCAGGGTCTCAAAGAGATATTTGTACATTCGAATTCATAACAGCATCACTCACAATAGCCAAAAGGTGGAAACAGCCCAAATATTCATCAACAGATGAATGAATAAACAAAATGTGGTAGATACATACAATAGAATATTATTCAGCCTTAAAAGGGAATGACACTCTGACACATGTTACACTGTGGGTGAATCTTGAAGACTTGATGGAAACTGAAATAAGTCAGTAGTGAAAACACAAATACTGCACGATGCCATTTATCCGAGGTATATAGAATAGTCACATTCATAGAGATGGAAAGTAGAATGGTGGTTACCTGGGGCTCAGGGAAGAGGGGTAGCGATAATTCTAATGGAAACTGTTCAGAGTTTCAGTTTGGTACGATGAGAAAGTTCTGGAAATGGAGGGTGGTGATGATTGGACAAAAAAGTGAATCAATGTCTTTAATGCCCCTGAATTGTACATTTAGAAATGGCTACAACACAGGGGCACCTGGGTGGTGCGGTCGGTTGAACGTTGAGTCTTGGTTTAGGCTCATATTGTGATCTCAGTCTTGTGAGATCGAGCCCTGTGTCTGGCTCTGTGTTCAGCCTGGAGTGTGGTTGTGACTCGCTCTTTCCCTCTCCTCTAATAAATAAATAAAATTTTTTTTAAAAGAAAGAGAGCTAGATTGCTAAGTTCTATGTATGTTTTACCACAATTAAAAAAAATCCATCATCTACTTCAAAGTTGTACACCCCAAGTTACTGTATTTTTTTTCTCTATAAGTGACATTGCTTCACAGAACACTGTTTCTTTCCTTTAAAGTATTTTGGAAAATCAAAAATTATCCTTCTGATATCTTTGTTTACTTTTATTTATTTACAACTGTATTGATGATTATTATGTGCTGGATGTTATGGGGTTACAGCAATAAAATCACTGTGATGGAGCTTATATTCTAATGGACAGATACAGGCACCCTGGATAAATTCATAACACAGGTATTATGTTAGATTGTGACGAATGTAAATAGGGCCAGGACAGAGCATGTTGGGGCTGGGGTTTGCAAGGTGCTTGCTTGCTCATTGAAGGACCTCCCCTACAGTGTCAGTCCCTGAGGGTGGGACCTTCTCTGTGTTGGTTTCCTCTGTATTCCCAATGCCTACAGCAGTGTTGGGAACATGTCAATATTTGTTGACCTAATGCTCTGTCGATCAGGGATGGTCCGACTTGAATGAGGGGCTTGCAGCAAGAGTATGGAGTGGGAGATTATTTTTAGAGGGCGATCTCAACTTGCCCACCCATCCAGGAACTGTGCTTAGTGAGACCTATCAGATCTTCCTTCTTTTTTTACTGTGGTAAAATGCATGTAAAATTTACCATGTTAGCCATTTCTAAGTGTAAGGTTGGTGACATTACGTACACCCCCAATGTTGGGTGACTATTGCCACTATCCATCTTGATAACTTTTTCATCATCCCAAATCGAGACTCTGTAGACATTAGACACAGACTCCCTATATCCTTCTCCTTCCAGGTCCTAGTAACGACTACCCTATTTTCTTTCTTTCTTTCTTTCTTTCTTTCTTTCTTTCTTTCTTTCTTTCTTTCTTCCTTCCTTCCTTCCTTCCTTCCTTCCTTCCTTCCTTCCTTCCTTCCTTCCTTCTTTCCTTTCTTTCTTTCTCTCTTTCTTTCCTCCCTCCTTCCCTCCCTCCCTCCCTCCCTTCCTCTTTCTCTTAAAGATTTTATTTATTTGAGAGAGAGAGGGAACAGAAGCAGGGGGAGAGGCAAAGGGAGAAGCAGACTCTCCGCCAAGCAGGGAGCCTGATGCGGGGTCCGATTCTAGGACCTTGGGATCATGACCTGAGCTGAAGGCAGAGGCTTAACGACAGAGCCACCCAGTCGCCCTGCGACTCTCCTGTTTTCCACGAATCTGACTATTCCAGGCACCTCGAATCTGACAATTCCAGGCACCTCGAATCTGACAATTCCAGGCACCTCCCACAATATTTATCCTTCTGTGTCTGCCTCCTTTTGTTTGGTGTACATCTTCAAGTTTCATCTGTATTGTAGCATGCATCAGAACTTCGTTCCTTTTAAGGAAAAGGAATTCCCATTTTAGGTAAAGTCTTATATTTTAGGCATATCATTCTAAGAGGTATATAGGGCATCTCATTGTGATTTCAACTTGCCTTTCCCAAATGAATTTTTAAGGCTGAATAATAATCATATTATGTGTATATCCAAGGGAGCTTCAGGACTCAATCAGCTTTGTGATTGATGGAGTTCAGCCAGACCCTAAGCTCCCTGAGGAGGGTGATCACACTTACCTTGTTCAGTACACAACCCTAGCACCTAGCACCTGCATAGAGCAGGTGCCAATACATTGAAAGAGAGACTGTGTAAAACTCCCTGACCTTCTGCGGACTTCCTAGAATTGTCCACTTCAATACTGATAATATTTTTGCTATAAGTGGGAACTACAGATGGGAAGTTCCCCCCACGATGGCATTTCACTCCATATACTGGACAACCCCAGTGGGTTTTGATTTAGTTTCGTTCAGTCACCACCCCAAACTGGATGTAACTGGAATCAATGGGTCCATCTGCCCTCATCCTAAAGACAAAAGGAATACAGGGATAGGATGGGAAGGAAAACTGGACTCTGGTATGTACCCCTGGATGCCTGTGAAATTGACATCACCACTGAAATCTGGAGAACTTCTGTTCTCTGTCTTTATTACAGATGGCTGTCCTCCTTCTTTCTAGCTCTTGCTTGAGTTTTGATTTCCTTCCTCCCAGGATCTGGGTGAGGAAATAGAACTCTGGCTATGCTACCATAGGAAGGCAGAGAACCAGATCCACAAGCACGCAGGGGACCTGCTTTCAGACCTGGGAAAGCGCAGACTCCAGGCACGGCCCATTTCTCACCGCCAGGAGTGCTGGGTACTGAACCAGCTCAGAGCGAGCTCCCCAAGTCATGTTTACACTGTCATGCTGTGCAAATTGGAGAGTTTGTTTCCAGGAACATCTGGGAGGACCAGCTGGACACGTGTTTCCCTTCTCATTAATTTAGGCTCCTAATTAATCGTGCAAAACCCAAACCAAATAAGCAGGAACCGGGACTGAAAATAATCATTAAGCCCCCCAAACACGCACACATTTTAATGAAAACTTGGCCCAGGTGATTGGACCTCTCTTGGCTCAGCCCTGGGCTCTAGCAAGGGAGTTCACCAGGGAGAAATGCCTGGGGAAGCAGGCAGATTTCTATCCTGTGCTGGGCAGTGCAGGACCTAAAAGGCCAGGGGGATTTGGGACTGACTTCCTACTAATGCGTAAGAAAGGGATCTCCCTGGGGGTCAAGCGTATTGTGGACATTCCAGCAAGATGACCTGAGTTCAAACCCTCCCGACAGTTTTCTCTGCTGTTCACCTCTGGGGCCCTCAATGTTCCCATCTGGAAAATGGGAACAATGATATTCTCTGTCTCACAAAGCTCTTGTGAAGATAGAGTGAGATAATTTAAGGTGCTTGACTCTGGACCTGGCACCCTGTGAGCTGGATGACTGGTAACCATTATTCTTCCTCATAATTTCCTTTTCCACCTCTGAGAATAATGACTAGTCCTATTTAAAAAAAAATATATATATAGAAATGTCAGGGAGGCCAACTCATGGCAATGAAAATCAATTTCCTGCCTTTCTTTGTCATCCATCTTGGTCCAGAAGGGTCCAGCTGAAGGCACAATTTGGCCACCAACCTCAGGGGACAGTTTTCTTTCTGGATTCTGACAGCAGCCTGGGTTAATGTCCCTCATAAGCTTTCTAGTGTCAGAAGAAAGAGGTTTGCGATGTCTCCCCATGGGTGATGGGCATGCTGGCCAGGACGGAGCAGGAGATCTCATGGGTTGGCGAGCTCCATCGTGCCTCCTGAACAGAGTCTGGAAAACGCTGGTTTGGCAACCTAATCACAAGCTGAGTGCAAGGCTTCCTACTTCGAGGAAAGACAGAGTGAAAAAGATTTATTGAAAGTATTTCAAGGGCATCTCGCACATCAAACAGCTGTGCGAAGGGGGAGCTGGACTTGGAGATGCATGAGCCCCTGAGACGCACGGTTGTGCCTTACTCTCACTGCACATGGATTTTATAGGAAGATACATTTGGGGCTTTATCAGTGCTGTCCCCTTTTCCTTCACGCCCCCAAAGAAGGCCTTGGAAACGTGGTTTAGAGATCTATTTGGGACACACTGTGGGCGAGAACCCACCAAAAGGCAAATCTGTTCCTTCCGTTCTATCTATTGAGAGATGGCCTTTGAGATAAACCCTATACTCCCACCCAGCTGACCAGGCCCTGGAAAGTTCGGCCCCACCTGGGTCAGGGGCTGCACTTCCCATCTCATCCTCCTGCCGCCCCCTCTCCTACTTCGCAGGCCCCTCCTGTTTCTAGGGATCTGAATGCTCTCTTCCCCTCTGCTCAATGCTCTCCCCTCTGCGGAGAGCACTTCCCCTTCTGCTCGCCCCTCAGCCAAGACTTCTCATCCCTCAGGAGTAGGGCCAAATGTCATTTCCTGCAGGAAGTCGTCCCTGAACCAGAATTTGGTCGGTTTGTCTCCTTGCATCTGCCCACGACACCTCCCGCCTCTTCTAGGTTGGTGACGGCCATGTTGTGTCGCCATTGCTTAATCGTCAGAGTCACTTGAGAGATGCGGGAAGGATTAATGCAAGGGCCACCATGGGGTGTCTGTGTCTTTAACTACGTGTGGGACAGTTCTATTTCTCTATTCCTTGACAGGTAAGGAGTGTTTGGGGGATAAATGAATGTCCAGTCTGATATGGCTGCTTCAAGCCTTGACCTGGATGTCGATAACAGCCCCTAGCTCAGGAGACACCCAGGGCATGATCTTTACCCGGAAGTGGGAGACCACCCACATATCCGTTCCAGGCTCTTACCAACTGCTGCCAGCATGCCTTTCCTTGGCTCCCTGGTTTTATAAGTTGGCTGTCTTCCTGGCAGTGTCTTTGGTTCCTGTCCATCGTGGCCTGTCACCACGTGCAACATTCCTCCTGGCTGGCCTCCGGGTCCCCCCTCCCAGACTTCTCTACAGGAAGCAGAGCAGACCCTTGGTGAATGTGTCTCTCCCCGGCCCCCAATCACAGATGAAGAAAACTTTCTCAGCTTCTCTCTTTCCAGGGATGGGGCTGCCTTTCCCACGGATAGGCACTGGGATGCCATCTCAAGTCAGCAGGAAAAGCAATCAATGTGTAAGTTTTAGAAAGGATGGATCAGGCGACCTATGGAGTGGGAAAAAATATTTCCAAATCATTTATCTGGGAAGGGGTTAATATCCAAAATATATAAAGAACTCATACCACTCAATAATAATAAAAATAAATGATCTGGTTACAAAATGCACAGAGGACCTGAATAGACATTTTTCCAAATAAGATATACAGTTGTTTCCAAACAACATATACAGGTACACGAACATGAGCTCAACATCGTGGAAATGCAAATCAAAACCACAATGAGATACCACTTCACACCTATTAGGATGGTCAGTACCAAAAATACAAGAGATAACAGGTGTTGGGGAGGATATAAAGAAAAGAGAACTTTCATACACTGTTGGTGGGAAGGTTAATTGGTACAGCCGCTATGGAAAACGTATGGAGACACTTCAAAATTTAAAAATCAAACTACACTATGACCCAGCAATCCTACTTCTGGGTATATGCCCAAAGGAAGTGAAATAACTATCTCAAAAAGATATCTGCCTTCTCCTGTTCATTGCATCATCATTATTATTTTTTAAAAATTTTGTTTGGTTATTTGACAGAAAGAGAGACAGCAAGAGAGGGAACACAGGCAAGGGGAGTTGGAGAGGGAGAAGCAGGCTTCCCGTGGAGCAGGGAGCCCCATGTGGGACTCGATCTCAGGATTCTGGGATCATGACCTGAGCAGAAGGCAAACGCTTAACCGGCTGAGCCACCCAGGTAGCCCTCACTGCATCATTATTTACAATAGTCAAGATATAGAAGCAACCTAAGTGTTTGTTGGCAGATGAATAGGTAAAGAAAATAGGGTGGATACACACAATGGAATATTATTCAACCATAAACAAAGAAGGAAATCTTGCCATTTGCAACAACATGGGTGAACCTTGAGAGCTAAGTGAAATAAGACAGAGAAAGGCAATTACTATATAATCTTGTTTATATGAGACATCTAAAATAGACTGAACTCATAGATGCAGAGAACAGATGGGTGGTTGCAAGAGGTAGGGGGTGGGGGTGGGAGCAGCTGAGGGAAGGTGGTCAAAAAGTACAAATTTCAAAAAAAGTATAAATTTCCAGTTGTAAGGTAAATAAGTTCTTAAAAACTTCCAGTTTTAAGAGAAATAAGTTCTGTGGAAAGGTACAGTATGGTAACTCTAATTAACAATTCTGTACATTTGTAAGTTGCTAAAAGAGTAGATGTTAAAAGTTCTCATCACAAAAAAAAATAATTTGTAACTATGAAGTGGCGGATATTAACTAAACTTCTTGTGCTCATTTTGCAAAACTTACATAAGTCAAATCATCATGTACACCTAAAACTAAACATTACATGTCATTTATATCTCATTAGAACGGGGGGGGGGGGTTTGATGTATCAAAACAAGAAGATTGCTTAAGTCCAGGCAGCAAGACAGAAGAGTCCCAAAAGAAACTTCTGAGATTTTCTGTGCCGAGCCAGGCAGGTACATTGTGGCGACTTTATAAGTTATTATACTTCTCAGTGTAAATAACAGAAAGCCAAATTTTGACTGCACAGACAACAAAGAGTTGATTCGCTCATGTAATTGGAAAATGCAGATGGGTTTCAGGAAGAGCTTGATCCTGTGGCTTCATGATGTCATTAAAGACCCACTTTCTCCATTGCAAGATGCCTTGTAATGGCTTTTGTGGCTTCAGACATGATCACTCACAAGAGGGAAGAGAAAGGGCCTTGCTTCTGGTATCAGAAAATTTTCTGTTCAGGAGTGGCTTAAGTGGCTTGAGGCAGATGTTCAGTTGTAAACAAATCAATGTAGGCATGCTGAGGGAAGATGATTGCCAAGGTCATAGGCTTCACTCTTGGGAGCAAGAGATGAAGCTGGCTTCTTTAGAAAACATGGAATTCCTTGTGGGAGTCAAGAGGAGAAAGTAGGCAAATGTGCAGAAGTCCAACAGGGACCTGATTGTGAAAATCAGAAGGCACCGTCCTGGGCGCTCCCCTTGGTGTGGCATAGGGAGACTCAGCTATGGTACCAGCCTGCAGAATGGGCACACCGGGGACCCAGAAGGTGGCTTCTGCCTGCTGTGATGTTTTGTTTCTGGGAGAGGTTTAACTGGTTGATGGTTTGCAATCTCTCTCTGTCAGCACTGGGACAGGCACAGGGGATGGGCTGGGAATAGACGCTTGCACGTGACTCTGCAATGCACTTGGTTGGAACAGAGTAGGACCCCAGAGCCAAGAACTTGCACCAAATTCGGCTGCTCCTGTGGCCAATCCCCCATTGTTCCCATGGCAGGCGTGGCAGCCAGAGTGTCTCTCCTATTACATTTCACTGTAATCTGGACATTAATCCAAGCTCAGCAAGTGTAATGCTAACCCACACAATGGACCCGTAACAAACCTCAGGCCTTCTTGTCGTCACAGGTTACAGTGCACAATCCCATGTAAGAGCTTGTTTACTTTTATGCAATACACAGGTTTTACTTGGTTCAATGTACTGTGTAACAACAACCTAGCAATTTGCATGTTCTTCCTGATTATCTGGTAATTAAACCCAGTAAGTACAAACATACTGTAATTATCGTGTAACCGACCATCTGGATGGAGAGATGGAAATAACTATGTATTTACGCTATAAGCTGTATAATAATTATGACGTAATGGAATGATCAGCTACGAACGAGAAGAAAGATTTGCAAGAGGTACGATCACGCTGTAGCGTGGTTCTAGCATTAATTGTAGCCCTAATTTTCTAGAAACAGGAAGAGGTGTAAGGCTACTTGGCGGATGAATCCCCACCCGGGTGGAGGTATGTGGCAGCAAAGTAGAGGATCAATCCATACGGAACCGAGGCTCGTGCAGGAAATGAAGGCGTCCCACCATTTATTCGGATCTTGTTTACACTTCATTGGACAACACTAAGCATTTGTTTATTTGAACTGCTCTCCATTTGCATGGGAGTCATCAGTGCCTGTCAGTAAATGGTAATGTGTTAGAATATGGTTACTATGTTTTGTTTACAGATCTTAGATTCATGAAGGAAGAGGGGTGTCCGGCGGCAGGAAGAGTTTTGATAGAATTGCATTGACACTACCGTCCTATTATTTGTAAAACGTCCGTGCCCTTTCGCACAGAACCACGAACGACATCCTTACCAGCAAATGTGCTAGACACCAAACTTCACTCTACTTGGGCTGTGATGCATATAGATGGGAAGGAAAAAAAGAAAGGGGTATATGGAGTATTAGAGAATGGCCGATGGGGCAAAATAAATAAATAAATAAATAAATAAATAATCACTATAACTGCAATAATAGCTTAGTGAGGGTGTCTCATGTGAGCTTTTAGGTTATCAGACTGTCGAATCCAGGTTGTCGCTAAGTGAGCTCAGCAGGGGGAAAAGTGCCATCGAGTAAATATCACGCAGTAATTTCTTATCATAAGAATTTTGAAATGAAGTGGGTTGAAAGTGCTTTTGTACACATGTTCAAACATGGTGTTGGTCTCGTATTCCTCTCGAGCAGACCTAGAGGAGAAGCACAGTGGTAAGGCAGAGCTGAAACGTCTTCTTGTTAGACGTCCAACACTTCCAATTTGCTCCCTGACCCTGAGATTTCAGTCTGTGTTATTCATACAACGCTGTCCTCTGCAACCGTGTACATTGGTGATTCAGCATTTCCTAAAAGGGTGCATGGCTATTGTTTCTGGCATTTTCTTCCTGGGCAATTACACCCATCCCGCAAATTATACAGCATTATTTATGGCTTATGTGTTTGTGATGGTTCTGAAATTTTATGTGCTATTCTCATTGAGTAAGATTTTGAAAGTTGTCCTCTCTGCAAATATTTATATGAATATTATAGGAATATAAGACATCTAGTAAAACAAACGTCTTTTTTTTTTAAATTCGCAATGATGTAAACGAAGATTTGTTCAGTATGAGTCAAGCAACAAAATCTTGATTGAAATGGATTCTTGTAAGTTAATGAAACATAATGAAAGATGTAGGATTGGCATTGAAGATATTTGCAATTGGTCCTAATAATTTTACTTAGTATCATTTTTTTAGGTCTTGTTTATACCTTTTTTTTTTAAAGATTTTATTTATTTATTTGACAGAGAGAGATCACAAGTAGGCAAAGAGGCAGGCAGAGAGAGAGAGAGGGATGCAGGCTCACTGCTTAGCAGAAAGCCCGATGTGGGGCTCCATTCCAGGAACCTGAGATCATGACCTGAGCCGAAGGCAGCGGCTTAACCCACTGAACCACCCAGGCACCCTTGTTTATATCTTATTGGTAACAATATCTCCATTTCTGTTAAAAAGAGCTAGGGCACTTGATAGAATCTGATTTTCTATCTCTCCTCCTGACGAGTGTGATCTGGCTCCTGTTTCTTCTTGCCTCCATAAACTGGACAAGAATATCCAGCAGCTCTCAGGAATGATTTAGAATAAATTAGTTAAAAGTAAAATGTGACAATCACATGCAACTAGTTAGCTAGGACTCCTTGGTTAAAAATTAGAATTAAGAAAGACTTCTTAATTTTTTTTTTAAAGATTTTATTTATTTATTTATTTGAGAGAGAGAGAGTGGTGGGGGAGAGGCAGAGGGAGAGGGAGAATCTCAAGCAGATTCCCCACTGAGTGCAGAGTCCAATTTGGGACTCAGTGCCACGGACCCAAGAGATCATGACCTGAGCCAAAATCAGAGTCAGACTCTCAACAGACTGAGCTTCCCAGGTGCTCCAAGAAAGATTTTTTTTTAAAGAATCGTTTATTGAGGCACCTGGGTGGCTCAGTGGGTTAAGCCTCTGCCTTCAGCTCAGGTCATGATCTCAGGGTCCTGGGATCGAGCCCTGCATGGGGCTCTCTGCTCTGTGGGGAGCCTGCTTTTCCCTCTCTCTCTGCCTGCCTCCCTGTCTACTTGTGATCTGTCTGTCTGTCAAATAAACAAATAAAACCTTAAAAAAAAAAAAGAATTATTTATTAAGGCTCCAGATAGATTGAGAATGTATTAGTTGTTTTCATAACATCTCTCCCTTGCCTCCTATCTCCGCCAAAACTGCTCAGTTGTCCTTTGGATAATTCTTTCTTCCATTTTCAATCATGTAGTGTGGGAGGGATAGACCTCATCCTCAGCTCCAAGGGAGAATCCTGCCTGATTTAATCTACACGGCATATGTCTTATCTCCCTGTCCATTGGTTCTGAGATGGTCACATGACCTACTTTTGACCAATGACAGTGAATCCCAGGATGTGTACATGGCTAATTGGAAGAGATTCTCTCTTCCTTTAAATAGCTTGAGATGTGATGTGAGGTCAGGAACTACTGCAGCCATCTTACTACCACCGATTCTGGTTCCTGAGAATAATTCCTCATCACAAAAGGCAGAAGAGAGGGATAGAAACTGAGTCCTTGGTCTTATCAGCTACCAAATCAGCCCTATATAAAGCCAGAAATACCTCTGGACTTTTTAGTTACATGAGTGACTTTCGGTATTATCTTTATTATATAGGTTACTTGATAGAACTTTTTTTATTTTTTCACTTTTTTTTTTTTCATTTACAACAAAATAAAAGATGTTGCTCTCTATGGTGAAATCCAGAGTTAGAAATCTAACATGGAATCCAGAGTTTGGAATATAGTGGGGCTCCCAGGGAGCTACTGAAAACACTCTAGATCTTGTCTTGGATGCTTTCTGAGCACAGGCTTTATTCCTTCCCCTCCTCACGCAAGCATCCTCTGGTCAGCACACTCAGTCACTGTCTCTCAGGGTAAGTTCTACACTCCCAGGAGGGAGATACTAATTGGACCAGCTTAGGTCAGGGGTCAACCTTTGATCCCACAACTCCGGCCAGAGTTGGGATCTTAGGTCAGGGGCACAAAGCATGAAGATGACATCAAATCAAGCCCTGAGGATGGGAAGTCAGAAGGAGAAGCAGGGCTGGTAGGGAGATGGCCAGACACCCCAGAAAGTGTCCATGACCAGTGGCTTCTGGGAAGTCTCTTCCTATCTTGGAGCAACAATTTTCTCCTCTAAAACCAAGATACTAAACCAAAGGGCTTTCTGGAGTGTAAAATGAGAAATCACAGGGGACAGGTTACTGACGGAGTGATAGGGATCTTTACCACACTTCCTGTAGTCTTGAGTGGGACTGACCACATTACAGGGTTCAACAAGCATGGTCCCATGACTGCGTAGCCGTGTGCCAGCTTAACTCGGGGACCATTTGTTAGCATCATTACGAACAACCCTGTAGTTCTCTACAGTTCTATACGGTTGTTTCACATCTGTGAATGCAATGGACCCTTAGAACCATCTTGTGAGGTGGTCATGTGCCCATTTTATAGATCAAGAAACTGTATAAGTCACTCCCCCTAAGTCAGTGGTTCTCAAAGTAGGAGCGTCACGGGACGCGCTAGCATGAAAATGCTCAGGCCTCCCCACAGACCTCCCAGATCAGCAACTCAGAGGTGGGACCCTGCAATCCACATTGTAACAGGCCCCCCTGGGTCAATCAGATGGCTGCTATTGGCCCTGGGGCCAATGAATAAGCCCAGTTCCCCCAGTGGTCACCAGGCCTGGTGCCTCCCCACAGTTTGGCTATCCCCAAGGGAAGGATGGTGACTACTGACCACAGTATGCTGGGGTTCGGAAGCTGTGCCCATGACCCCACTGGCTACTGCAGAAAGGAGCTTTCAGCCAAGGACATCAGGCTGCTTGGTTTTCATTTGCCAATACCTTAAAAAGCCTCTTGAAACTGGCATTGGCTTCCTCTCCAGTGAGCTTTCTCTGGGCGGGGGGAGGGGGGAGTTCTACCCGCCATGTTTATCTGTGCCCTCATGATCTTTGTATTTGATTCTAGCACAATCGGCACAGAGCAGCCACGAGCTTTTCCATGCCCACCCCCACCCCCCAGTCCTCCACAACTTCCTCTCATTCGCCTCTTTCCTGAGGAGTCCAGGAGGCCCCCTGGTGTGGTAAGTAGCGGGCAGAGGACACATTCCTGGGCTCTTGGCCACAGTCTTGGCTGCTTACGCTCTGTTGGCTTCTTCTTGGTAAGGCGGGGCTGGCCATCACGGCCAGCTGCAGAGTCCTAACGCCTAGGCCGGCCACTCTGGCTCGGTCAGGGTAAGAAGCAGCTTTATGATGTTAATCATTGAAAAGAATTAAAGCCGAAATCCTACCCGAGCTTTGAGAAGCATCTCTGCCCTGCGTTATTGAATCACGAAAGGTAATTAGTAAAAGCAGGTGACTCTGGATGACTTGAGAGGGAGAGAAAGGAATTTAGGGATAGAGGCGGCTCACCATGCTCGCTAGGAGAATTGGAGAGCCAGACTCAGGGGCCACTCAGCAGACAGAGTCAAGACCCTAATCTTGTCATGGAAAGGTCTGGGGAGGGCGCGAATGCCACCACTCCAATGCACCAGAGAAGTGGGGTGGCCCTGCCCGTGGTTCTCCGAACTCCTGCCCTTGTTGCCCCGGGGAACCCTGCCTTGCCGTGATGGCCACCACTGCCCCAAGAATACTTCCCAGGCTCAGGCTTTCTGCTTGGCGGGGAACAAATTAATAACCCGGGTGGATGTTTCTGATTGGTGGGATACAGGTGACACGCCTCCTCTCCAGCTGCAAGAGATTCTGGGGGTGTGGGGGGGTAGCTACCATTTTCCTCCTTTCCCTCAGGGAGGTGGGCTTTGCTCCTTCCAAGACTCTGAAACTGGCAAATGTTTCCCAAATGAAAGGGAAGTTAATGAGTTGGTTAATCAAAAGAATAATTATGCAAAAAGAGCTACTAAAATAAATCATAATCATGGAAGCTAATTAATACTATGGCATGGGGTACCTGTGTGGTTCAATGGGTAATCGTCTGGCTTCAGCTCAGGTATGATCTCCTCGTAGAGGGATTGAGCCCCCAGTCTGGCTCCCTGCAGTGGCAAGTTTGCTTCTCCCTCTCTTTGCACCCCACTCCCCATTCAGCTTTCTCTCTAAAATGAAATGAAATAAAAAAATAAAATAAACAAGTGTAGCACTCAGTATGTGTCAGGTGTTATGAAAACTGTCCTATATCACATCTCTTAATCCTCACAGGGGTTCTGTAAACTCCATACTATTATTACCGCCCCAGATATCAACAGATGAGGAAACCAAGGTCTGGACTGTTGAGTGACCCACCCAAGATCCTGTAGCTATGAGACAGAGCCAGGCTTTGAACCCAGGACATCTGGCTCTGGGGTCCAAGCTGAGTTGCCTCTCAAATCAAAAAAACAGTGGGGCACCTGGGTGACTTAGTTAAGTGGCTGTCTTTGGCTCAGGTCATGATCCCAAGTTCCTGGGATCGAGCCCCACACAGGGCTCCCCGTTCAGCAGAGAGAGCTGCTTCTCCCTCTCCCTCTGCCTACGGCTCTGCCTACTTGTGCACTCTCTCTGTCTCTCTGTCAAATAAATAAATAAACCTTTAAAGACAAAAACAAAAATGGGTTGCACATGGAGCCAGGATTTCTGACTCCCATACCTCTCGGCTGCCTGAGCCAGTAAATTCCTTATTGTTATTCTTATATTGATTAGGCCAAAGGCAACACAAGTTGGGCTTCTGTCCCTTGAAGAAGGGTGCTGACTTCTACACTTTCGTCAGTGGCTGACTAATACCGAGTTTAAGAAAACATCTGTAAGGAGGACTAATCATAAGTGTACCCTGTTTTCCTTTTTTTCATAAGCAAATCATATGCTTTTGCAGGAACTCAGTGAAATAACAGCAATTTTACCCCTTTTCACTGATGTAAAAACATAGGCTTGCAGAGTTGACATGGCCCGGCCCTGCCATCTTAACACTTTTCTGGAAAAATCAGGAACTAGAATCCTGAGGTGGCCTTCTTTCATCTGTCAAGCCTTTCCTGAATGACCACCCCCCCCGAACCCCGTGCCTGGTTGGGGTCCACACGGTGACCTTGATATGTCCTTCCCCCAGGCTCTTTACAGTCTGGTGCAGGACACAGTTAAGGCCACAGGCTGATACCTCGACTGCCCCTCTGTCAGCCTCTTAGAAATTTTCCAACCAGAATTCCCTGGGAAGGTGCTGTGGATGCCACCAGGG
The DNA here is from genome assembly GCF_922984935.1 of Meles meles. Taxonomy (NCBI): domain Eukaryota; kingdom Metazoa; phylum Chordata; class Mammalia; order Carnivora; family Mustelidae; genus Meles; species Meles meles. Next base: position 31,843,434 of record NC_060084.1, on the reverse strand, counting down.
ACACCTGCTTCTGACAGTTTCAGTGTCTGCCATACTTGACTTGGCTGTCCTTGAGTTTGCCTGCCCACCAGATGCAACGTGGGCTCTTCTTCTGACAGAGTGGCCGCGGCTGTATCAAGATGGTGACGGGTCCAGTCAACTGATCGGACAAGAGTCAGCTGCGGGAAGCTCGGGAACAGAGCAGCGGTGAGCGAGGGAGCAGGACACTGAGGAGGAGCTGAGCCTTCGCCATTGCCCAAGACCTTGAAAGACAATGACCTCCCGGAGGGTCAGGCACATGGTGGAGAGCATGATGCAAGGACAGGGTGAGACACAGACCCAAGAGTGACTTTCCAAAAAATACTGATGATAATGGCAATAATAGATAATATTGAATGATGACTTATATTTAATAATAGCCAAATGAAGGTCTTTACACTGAATCACCCTCTTTGTTCTGTGAGATAGGTACAAGTGTTGTCCCATCTTACAGATGAGGAACTGAGGCTCAGAGGTTAAGGAACTGGACGGAGGCCATGCAACCTGTAAAAGAGGGAATTTGAATCCGAGTCTCTTACCATGGAAGGCTGATAACTGTTGGCTGAACAAAACAGGTGCAACCTACATTTACTGGCTTCTAGCCTCACCTGAGCCCCCGCCTGCAAGTCTGTTAGAAGGGGATGGACTGACTTCTCCCCTCCCCCTCCTCCCACCACGGGAAAAGGCCTAATTGCTAATGACAGCAGACATCCCTAATCTCCCAGCCTGCGTTTTCCTACTTAACCTAAGCATGACCTCAGATTCCTTCTTAACACATGTGCTTTCGATCGCTACTTCCAACTGACCGGAATTGGCACATGAGATGCAAGTGATTTCCCCTCCTGTGGGTTCCAACTGGCATGAGCCTGAGGTGCCTTTCTAGGGAACCAAGGCAGCAGGCAGGCTGAGCTGGCATGGGGAGTGGGGATGTTTAAGACAGGGCCCATTTTAAGTCAAATCATTGGGCAGAACAGGAGGAATTAGGAAGACGGGGGATGGCAGGAACAGAATCTGTACCAGGTTGGGGGAGGGAACGGAGAGAAAGGACAACTAGCTCTGTTCCTGCGGTGCCTACATTCACAAGAACATGAACCTCAGAAACAACAGCAAACTTTTCATAAGGTATGATTTTTACTCTATTTTTCTTGCCCTGAACACGTACGATACATGGATTATGAAAGAGTGTAGCTATTCTCCTGCAGTGTAATTTTGCTAGAATCTGTTCCACATCTAACATAACTTGAGGTCACTTATAATAAGAAGCACGCATTCTGTAACCGGACATTAAGCTATGAGGACCGGAAGAAGGAAGGGGATGATTTGGGCCAATGACTTTCAGAATAGTGATGATGCTTTGACATTAAACTTACTCCTGAGTTTCCTGAAAGCCAGGTACCAAAGGGTAAGAGGATGTATTATAGAAATTCTCCTTGCCTGATGAGAGTTTCAGGGAGAATATAAATTGATGGCTTGTCTGGCCTCATGTTTGCCTTTTTTCATTGTAATGTTTTCAAATCAGGTGAGTTCACGTAAAAAAGCCAGCTTTGCTTTAAAATGATAAGCTATGGCCGCTCTGTGCTCCCCTCTCTCAGGGTCACCAAGCGATGGGAGTGGTGGTCCTTTTAAACCAGCCGGCGGGCTCCTGTTTGTCACACTTCCTGCCATGTTCCATCATTCACTCCCTTCAGCACAAGCCCGACCCCTGTGAGTCCCTTAGAATGCATGGCCTCGCTGAGGATATTAACCACACACACGGTCTTTGGTGCGTTCTATGCATGCGGCCAGAGTGGTCCTGTTAACTGCAGACCTCAGATCGTAACCTCAGATCACGTCACTCCTGTGGCCCCCAGTGCCCTCACAGTAAACACCAATGACCTGAAAAACACGTTGTCTTGAACTTTGTCCCCATTTGTCCTCCAGCCTCATTGGCTCTTTCCGTGCCTCAGACCCACCGAGGACCCTCCTTCCTTCGGGCCTTTGCACTTGCTCTGTCTTCTGCCTGGATCCCCCTTCCTCCCGCCTGGCCACCAGCTTTGGATTCTGCTCAACAGTTACCTTAGGGGGGAGGCCTTGCCGGACCTGACTCTTATAAAATAACACTTCCTCCCCACTCCCTACCCGCAGACCTGCTTCATTTTTCTCCCCAGTACTGTTCTGTGTCCTATTTCAACTGACGTATTCATTGCCTGTTTTCATACCCAGCAATGTAAATTCTATAGGGGGCGGAGGCTGGGTGTGGGTGGGGAATTCTTGTTTGTTCCCTGCTGTGTGCCCAGTACTGGGGCAGTGCCTGGCACATAGGGGACACCGAGTGTGTGGTATGAATGGATAAAAGTCTATGATAGCTCAACATTTCTATGGGAGATGCACATACATAAGCTTCCTGAATAAAGATATCTTTATATAAATATAAAGCTTAGAGATTCAAAGATGCATTGTTTTATCTTTGCAAAGATACAATGCTATAAAGATAGCTATATTTATATCCATAGTGTTTCCAGATTAAAGGCCAAACAATGACCAACAGTCACAGAAGGCAAGAACAATGGGAAAGCTGTTTACAGTTTCCTTGCTAGGCACACTGTGGGTCTCTTTGAGCCCCTCTTCTTTCTACGTGCTGTTAACCCTTCCGTGATTGCTTGAGTCTTTTGAGAGATAGCCAGAGTTGGCCAACTTTTCTGTATCTGACACGTTGGACTCTAAACATGGGGCACTCAGCTTTCCAAATTGTCCTTCCCAGGGGAAGGGTGACCAGGATTCCATTCCAGGCCACCTCGCCCCACCGCACGTGCCCAGGGGCTGGCCGGGTAAGGACCGTCCAGACAGCACATACCCGATTTATTCCCTCCAGAGTCCCCACAGACAGTGCGTCAGCTGTGGGAGTCTGCAGGACCCGAAGCTTGTGTCATGCATTGCCCCTTCAGATCCTACTAAAGGAAGCAAGCCCTCCTGGACCCAGAGGGGGTCTTTTTAAAAAATCCCATGGAGCCAGAAATGTGCCCTTTCCCAAAGCAGGGCTGAGGCTGTCTGCGGCTCTGGGGAAAAGCCATTGCTGTCGGGATTGGAGTCCACTTTCCTGACCTGGGGAAGCCTGGATATTATATGCCTCCCCACGTGGGCATGTTCTGAACACTTGGCTCCAACTGTAGATGACACTTGTGACAGAAGGAACCTCATGGAAGCTTGCAGAGGCGCACTGGCCCAGCCACCAAGCCCACATTGGGGACTGGGGTTCTGGGGGTCCATCATACCAGCCTCCCAGCCCCCAGAAGCTCACCTCCCTTCCCCTAAGCTCCTGTCCCTTCCCACCTGCTGCCAGAGACCTCCCAGGGGGCCACCTCCCAGGGGACCACCTCCGGCCTCCCAGCCCCCACTCCCTCCCAGGGGGAGGCCAGAGAGGACCAGGATGGAGCTCACCCTCCACAGGCAAGAAATTTGGGGCGTACTTGGCAGGCGGTGGTGGTCACCGCATTCCCAAACCCCACAAGCACCTTCTTCCTGCGGAAAGTTTCTTTTCCTACCTTCTCAAAACCACTTCCGGAGGCGAGCCTCAGGAGAAAAGGAAAAGCAGATGTCAGCCAGTGACACAGAATAATCACTTTGCTCACTGCTTGTATTTTCCTACCAATTTTGTATTTTTCAAAAAGGACAATAAAACAATTGTACTCTCGGCTAATTAATGACAAGCTGGTAAAAGCATCTCCTCATTGTTCCATTTATTTCTCCATTTCTCCCAGTTAACAGTCCTGTCTCTGAAATGAATCAATGTCGTTTACACAATGCTGTCACCCCATTGTTCCTTTATCATCCTCCATTTTCATAAATCGGGGTGTTAATCCCTTAATGGCTTTTCTCAGTGCTTAAAAAAAAAAAGGGAAAAAAAAAAGAAAGAAAGAAAGAAAAAAAAAAAACCCAGCCCCTGCTCTTCTTAATCCGCCAGTAGACAATGCATGTTTACACAGGCGGCCCTGCACTGTGTTTACTGAAAAAGCAGGTCCAGTTGGTGATTTGGCTCCTTCTGTTTGTTGGCTAAACAGGAGTCCCCTCAGACCCAGGAATCTGCCCCTTGCCCAGGTAGGGTCTGCCCGGGGACCCCAGTCCTAGTTTCTAGGCTGGACTCTTTGATGAAGTCTCCAACCTTTGTCCTGGTGGCCAGGAAAGGCCCTTCAAGGTGGGGAAGAGGGTGGGCAAAGATGGGAGTAGGGAAGTGTAGTCCTTCCTGGGCTTCTTGAGCCGCAGTCCTGGTGCCTTCTTGCTGGTTTCCATTGGGGCGGTGGTTCTTACTGGGGTCCGTTGAGCAGCATCATCGGTACCCCCTGGGAATTGGTTAGAAATTGGTTAGCAGGTCCACACCAACCTGCTGAATCTGAAATTGTAGTTGAGGGCCAGCAATCTGTTCTCAAGCCATCCAGAGTATTCCTGATGTTCCCCTGCAATTTGAAAACTACTCTACTAGGGGATTTAAGTCCAAAGTTTAAAAGGAAATAAATGGAAATAAAACTCCTTTCATTCAACAGATATTGGCTGACTTCCTGTTCCTGTTGGGTAGCACTCAGGGATTGAGGCACTGATTAAATCAGGGCTTGGTACTAGCCTCCAAGGAGTCCCCAGTCTACCGAGTGGGAACTCCCTGGGTTGGAACTCTTCCCAGACCTCCTCTTCAATTCTCAGACCCCTGCACAATGACTGACATGAAGTGCCAAGTCTTCCTTTCCTTCTGCTCCTTCTCCTCCTCCTCATAGTACTTGGGAATGAGCCAGGAACTTTGTCTCAGCCTCTTGTACAGGAATCTTGGTTTCACCAGAATCTTGTGTTCCATCACTCAGTGAAAGTATCCTGGCTGCTCTGGGCAAGGTCATGTGCAAGACCATGTGCAAGCTGCTGGAGACTTTGAAACAAAGGATCCTTGCCCTCAAGAGGCTCCCTGTCTAGTGAGTATACAAATAACTTGCACAAACAACTTGCAAAGCCCCTGGCAAGTGCCGTGATAATTTTTCTGAAAAGGCACAAAGGTTGCACGATTAGCGCAGTGCAGGCGGTGGTGGTAGAGATAGTGGTGTAGATGGTGGTGGTGGCAGAGGTGAAGATGGAGGTGGTGGAAGTGGTGGTGGTAGTGGAGGTGATGGTGATGGTAGACATGGAGGTGGTGGTGGTAGAGAGGATGGTGATGGTGGTGATGGGGGTGGTAGAGGTGATGGTGGAGGTAATGGTGGTGATGGAAGTGATGGTGGTAGGGGAGACGGCGGTGGTGATGATGGTGGTAGGGGAGACGGCGGTGGTGATGATGATGGTAGGGGAGATGGTGGTGGTGATGATGATGGTAGGCACGGAGGTAGTCGTGGTGGTAGAGGTGATGGTGGAGGTGATGACAGTGATGGAAGTGATGGTGGTAGGGGAGACGGCGGTGGTGATGATGATGGTGGTAGGGGAGACGGCGGTGGTGATGATGATGGTAGGCACAGAGGTAGTGATGGTGGAGGTGATGACAGTGATGGAAGTGATGGTGGTAGGGGAGATGGCGGTGGTGATGATGATGGTGGTAGGGGAGATGGCGGTAGAGATGGCAGTAGGCATGGAGGTGGTGGTGGTAGAGAGGATGGTGATGGTGGTGATGGGGGTGGTAGAGGTGATGGTGGAGGTAATGGTGGTGATGGAAGTGATGGTGGTAGGGGAGACGGCGGTGGTGATGATGATGGTGGTAGGGGAGATGGCGGTAGAGATGGCGGTAGGCACGGAGGTAGTGGTGGTGCTGGTGCTGGTGGTGATGGAGGTGGTAGAGGTGATGGTGGAAGTGATGGTGGTGGTGGTGGAGGTGGTCGTGGAGGTGATGAAGAAGGTGTTGGAGGTCGTGGTGGTGGTGGTGCTGCTGCTGCTGGTGATGATGATGGTTCAGGTGGTAGGGGCTGGGCAGCAAGTAGCCTTTACAGACAACACCCTTCATCTGAACTTTTCAGTCTGAGGTAAAATTCTCCAGTTGAATTTGGGTGAAAGAACATTCAGGGCAGAATGAGCAGCTTACACAAAATACAAAGGTTTGAACAGAATAAACTGTTGCCAAAAGAGGTGAGGGGTGGTCACGAAAGAACTGTGAGTTACTAAGGATTCCAGGGCTTTCTCTCAATTCCCAGGCTTAGGTATGAGATCCAAGGACTTAGAACCATTGGGAAAAGCCTATGGATTTTAGGTTTGTGAGCTAGCATCTGACTTACACTAGCTAAAACCATAGAAGGAATTTATTGGCTTCTATACCTGCTTAGTTCAAAGGAGTTCAAAAAATTTCAGGCATAGCTAGATCTAGGGGCTCAGGCACCTTATCAGAACACAGTATGTTGGTCCTACTTTCTTCTTTGTGGCTTCATTTTCAGACAGACTTTCTCCAGTTGATACCAAAGATGGTCACTTGCAACTTTAAGCTTATTGAATCTTTATGCCTAGAAATGTTGGAGAAAAGTGGGCATTTTCTACCCCAGTAGTCTCAGAAAACTTTTTTCATGGGCCTCGCTTGCATAAAATGAATCCCAGAATTAATCACTTGGACTCAAGTCCAAGTCAACTGGCCAATCCTGGGTAACAGGGTCACTCTGGAACAGGCAGAGGGTAGGGCAAGGTGGTGAACCCCATTTGAATGGCATGGCTAACAGTGGAAGAGGCAAGTGGTTTCCAAAAGAACTTGGCAGTGTCTTCCCACAAGAAGTAGCAGTGGATTTGGACCAGTAAGAAAGAAAAACAAGACTTGAACAAAGAGCTAGAGAAAGTTGAGTAGAAATAATTGAAAGGTTACTAAAGTTATGTACCTTCGGGGCACCTGGGTTGCTCAGTGAGTTAAAGCCTCTGCCTTCCGCTCAGGTCATGGTCTCAGGGTTCTGGAATTGAGCCCTGCATCAGGCTTTCTGCTCAGCAGGGAGTCTGCTTCCTCCACTCTCTCTGTCTGCCTCGCTGCCTGCTTGTGATCTCTCTGTCAAATAAATAAAATCTTAAAAAAAAATTATGTACCTTCACCTATACACAGGAAAGAAGACTCAAATGGTAATCACCAAAAGGTCCCACTTGGTTGTTGGTGATGGGATGATGCGTAATTTTCATCTTCTGTTTCCTTAACTGGGGACAGTGGAACACAGACAGAGACAGACCTGTATTTGAATCCCTGGTTCTCCTGCTTTGAACTAGAGGCTTCAAGATGAGTTTCTTTGCCCTGCTCCACTTCAGACTTCAATACCTATAAAATAAGTCTCCTTACATCTTCCTAACACTCACTGATTGGCATGGAGGGGGGATATTAATATTAATATTAATATTATTATTACCTCTTTGGGTTGGCTTAAAATGAACAGGTACGTGAACCAGAGTCATTTATCTCACATAGCTTTGTATCGACAGTAATATGGCTTTCCTTGTCTACTGTCTTCATTAGCATAACGTTACTATTCTATGACTACTTTTGCCCAGTCAATTAACTTTATTGTTCATTACGGGACTATTCCATAAATGCTTCGAGAGAAAGCATCCAACAACATTTTATACCCTAAGACTCTTTGAAACCCTCCCCTCAAAATCCCCCTGCTGTTTCCATCAGCCCTAAACTATTACAACATGGTGGTTACCAAATCTTAACCAACTCCCCCTGCCGCCATTTTGGAAACTTATCCTTAAATCTCACCTTGCCTGGCCCTCTTTCAGATGCTATTAGAGCTCTGTCGAGGTGGTTGTTGCTTTCCACTGCAGGGACCCATAGACTCGGCTGTGCCCCACGACAGGTTGTGACTGAACCTTGGAAGGCAGCATTCGACATCCATAATAAAAAGCTACAGGACTCTGTAACTGTATTTTTGCATGACCTTATTTAGGGGCCCATGGAGGCTTCTGCTGCTATAAGAAACTTCACCCTCATGCCTTTAGGAGATGGAAACAGCGAGTTTATGGTGAACCATGCTGCCTGCAAGTCTGAAAACAACATTATAGTCTTTATTACTGCTTTAGGTGATCTATTTGTATGTGATCATTTGTTTCATGTCCTTTCTTCCTGCCAAACTATAACCTCATGAGGGCACGTACTGTATGTTATTCATCATTTGTCTCCAACATCTAGAGAAGTGCTTGGCACATGGTCAGTCCAGTAGTTGAATGGGTGGGTGAGTGAATGAGTTGCTGCAGGGAGAAGCCCACCGTCCTGATTAGGCTACTGACATGTTGTGAGCCTTTGGGCAATTCCATTCTGTTTCTGGGCCTCAGTTTCCCCATATTGTACATTACCTGGGTGAGATGACCCCTGGAATCCACATCTATGCTTATAAGCTGTTATGGTTCCAAATAAAGAAGCGGCATCTCAGTCTTTGAAGGCTGCTGGACGGGATGATGGGTGATTGCCCTTCTGGAAGCCTAGGTCAGGAGCCCCAAGATTCGTGGTAATTAATCCCAAATTCTCAGACCTGGTCCCCTTCCCAATCCCTGAGACTAGGCAGGATAGCAAGAGGCTAGGATGTTTCCTAGTTAGTAACTACTACATTTGGGTAAAGCGCCATTTTCTCCTAGGGTGTGTGTGAGTGGGTATATACTCTGTATGGTCCTTAGAGATGTATGGTTTTAGGGAACCCCTAGTCCCCTTTCCTTGTTTTATACTGGTCCTGTCGATTGTCCCCAACCCCCAGCACCACTGCTTCTGGAAGGGAATGTTATCTGCCATTTACACTTCCCGGGGAATTAAAATTTCTCATCTCTTTATAAAAAAATAAAAAAAAAATTTTAAAAATTTCTCATTTCCTTGCCAGAGACATTTATGATGACTTTCTCCCATTACGAAACACAAGGCTGGACCCCGCTCTCATCTTACAGGCGGTTCTTGAACTTACCCGCTGTGTGACTTTGGGCAAGCTAGGTAACCTCTCCATTGCATGTCTCCCTGTCTGCAAAATGGACATGATTCTAGTGGCTGCCCCACTGGGACGTGGAGAGGTTCAATGAATTAATATGGCAAAACACCAGGCTAGAGCTTCCTAGCCGTTAGCTGTTATTCTCATCCCATAACGTGCCTGGTACACGCCTGACTCTAAGCAGAGGCTTTGCAATCAAATACGACTCAGGAAAGAAAAAAAAAAAGCAACTGTACATTCAGGCAACTACTTGGATGGATCTCAAAGGAATAATGTGAAAGAAGCCAGTTTCCAAAGGTTACTTACTGTATCATTCCATTTAAATAACATTCCTAAAAAAAGTATAATGATGAAGACCAGATCAGTGGTTGGAGGGAGGTGAGGGGTTAGGGGAGAGAGGGTTTGACTTTTTAAAAGACTAGCGGAAGGGAGATTGGGGGGCGATGAGCTTCTCTGTGTCTTGATTGTAGGGATGGCTATAGGGCTCTAGACCCGTGTTCGCCAAATCATAAAATTGGAACCAAGCGAACGTGAATTTTTGTGCGATCATTTCAGAAAATGTTGAGGCTCGATCAGTGCTGCTGTCTTTCGGCTACCTCCTCTTCCCTGGAAAGATAAACAAGAAGATGACACGTCTTCAGGTGGCCGGCCAGCAGAAAGCATTGTGCACAGCTCCTCACGGAGGAGAAGGAAACTGGGGTGCTTGAACCCTACCCCGGACTGCCCTTGGTCCGCAAGAGCTCAGAACCTGGGCGCAGGGGAGCTCCTTAGAACACCAGTAAGCTATTTAAAGAGATTTAAATGTGCTGTTTCCCAGTTATTCTGAGGTGCAGCTATAATTGCTATTCTTTCCAAATAAATCCTTCAGATTAAATGGATATCGAGTGTGTAAATTCAACGATCGCTCAGGGCACGCGATTCTTGTCAGAGTTCAGGGTGAGTCAGTCTAGATTAGCAGGAGGAAGTTGGCAGACGTTGTTTCGGTCTTAACACTATCATTTGGGACTGGTGTTGCATATTTACATTTTGGGGATAGAAAACGCGGGGCCAGATAAGGCAGACTGGGGCAACCCTCGGGAGTCAGGAATCTTGGCTTGGCAACAAAGTTGTACCGGTTAGAGGGGAGTTCCTTCTCTCTGAGACTCGCTTTGGCCACCTGCTCTTTGGCAACAGAGTGAGCTGAACTCACTCATCTTTAAGGCTCCTCCCTCCCTACCTTATGGACGAGACCGTGTCTCTTCTCTGTGCTCTTGGGGACAGAGATGCCTTCTCTTAATCCATTAGCATTTGCCTAATGGCTCCTGTTTTGAGGGTACTTCATGAGTTCACCAAGGCGATCCTCAGTCTGTCTGAACTTGGGCCAGCATCCTGTACCCATCAGCCTGCCCAAAAGGGCTTCTCTGAGCCAACGGGTGTGCAGACGCCCCAGGCTCAGCAGAGTGTCCGAGAAACGTGCCCAGAGGTGCCGTTAGGATGTGGGAATTATGAGGTGAGCAGGAAGAAGCCCCAAAACCAGGAAGCCACTTGAGCAGAGAGTATAAACATAAATATCCCCGAGCAGGCCCCGGCACTGGGTTTTTTATGTTGATGTGCTAATATGTTAGCCACTAAGGGTTTATTTACGCCGTTTTGGTATTCCCTGCAATTCATTTATCTGCATAAGGAAGGGGCGCAAACAGGACAGTTCCTCATGAACAAGCATCCCTGCGTGATCCCCACTGCTGTTTATAATCCTTCATGCTCAGATCTATAATTCATGAGCTGATGGCCTCGTGGCAGTTTCCATAAAGGCCACGGCGGGCACCCAGTCGTTAACGCTCGCACTGTCATGCGTGGAATCGAAATAAGCCCGCTCTCCTTCTATTCATCATGACGCCACCGACGTGTGGACCATGATATTATCCAAATATTATTAAAACTTTGAACCCTGTCCCCATAAATTATGGCCGAATGGCTCCGTGGCCATTAGGAGAGTGGGATGTATGGGCTTCGGTGGCCACCGAGTAATTATGTGCTTAAAAGGAAGCGTGGCTGAGCATTCCCCTAGTAAAACAGAGAGAAGCTGGGATCGTTTGTTACTGCTGAGGCGCTCAGAGCTGGACGGCTCAGGCAGGTCAAGTCAACCTTACAGCAGGACAATTATCTGCCTAGAGAGACCAAACATCTGTTATTAAGTATGTGCAGGAATCAAGGCAACATGCTAGAAATCTTGTCCACTTCAAACACTTGGCATATTCCGTGCAATGCCCCCCTTGCTTTTTGTAACTGCAGCAGTCAGCTTTGAAATATGCCCTATCTTCCCTCCCCCGGCCCCTCGCTTTAATGTACCCTGCAGCTGCTAAAGATGGTGTTGTAACTTCAGAAGGACCTTGCTATCTTTCTCCAGCCCTTTAAGTAATAATAATAATTTTTGTGGGTTTTTTTTTTTCCTCCCCCTCCCAAATTTTTTTTTGCATGTATTAGTTATGCCAGGAGTATGGCTGGGGCAGGGATATCGTAGAATTTGAAAGCCCAAGGTCAGCCCATGTTCATGTTCGAAGGCCAATCTCTCTTTGATTCTGGCATCTGAGGCAGCTTCTAGGCTGGTACAGGGCATGGGAGCAAGATGGGTCTGTGTTGGGATTATGAAATGGGAAATAGGTTTCTCAGGCTATCGTGGTTCCCCGGACCATCTGTGCATCTTGGAATACCGAAGAAGGAGGGAGCAGGGAGCATGCCAGAAAACATGCCAGAAAGTGGGCAGAGCTGGGAGTGGGCAAGACAGCGAGATGAGGGCAACCAATGGGGGTGGCCCAGGGACACTACGCTGCAGTCTCCCCGGTGAAGTATGTCCAGACAAGCATAACTGGAGTGCAATTTTCCTCCCATAAAGATGCATAGCATCAAGAGAGGAGAGTTGGGCCATGTTCGCGGAGGAGGGAGGGCAAAGCCCTCTTCGCTAAATGACGTAGTAATAACAGACCAGATTCCTTGCTTCTCAAGAAGAATGGAATCTCCAGATCTTCTGGGGCACTTGCAATCTGAGCATCTTAAAGATATATGGTGTTTGGATTAGCTTCAAAGTAATCCAGGGTGGAGCGGGGATGGGTGGGACTACACAGGAAACAAAAGTAGCCCAGAGTTAATAATTGCTGAAACCCAGGAATGGGCACGGTAGGGGGGCGGTGATCAGACTAGTCTCTGCACTTCTGATTGTATCTGAAAATTTTCCATAATTAAAAAAAAAAAAATCGTAAGGAACAGAACTCCTTTCTGATGTGAGTGACCTACAAAGCCAACAGAGAACCCATCTTCTCAGCAGAGGTCTATGGGGGGGAAAAATTCAGAGAACAGAAGCCAGGATTGACTAGTTTGCAGAGACTGTGGGACTCCCTGCTCTAATCCATCCTGTAAACACTTCTCCCAGAAAGACCTGCTTAAGTACTATTTCACCGCATCCATCCTCGGGAGCCCAAAAAGGCTTCTTGGCTCTTCCGCACCAGCCTCAATTCCTTCTCCGGGTGTTCAAGGCCTGCCATAACAGGGCCGCCTTCTACTGTCTCATTCCCTTCACCTTCTTGCCCCACTGGAGTGTGGCAGGAGAGTCAGGAGGCCGTGATGGTGGAGAAGTGGACACAGGTGGTGTGGCCACAAGACCAGTTCTGGGACTTCCCTTCCCCTATGTTCTTTCCCCTCGGGTAGGGCATTCGATTCCAGTGGCATGGACTCTGATCTTTGGCCTCTCTTCCCTTGGGGAGTGCTAGGAAGAAGGTAGCTCTAGAATAGCTACTTGATGTCCCCACAGAAGAAAGGAGGAAAGGCACACAGATGACCAGGATCTTGTCCCCTTTGAAAACACAGGCAAATTTTCCTTCCCATACAGGATTACATTGGCCTTTAAAACAGTTCTTCTAGAAACAGGCCACAGCAGAGACTAGGCCAAAATAGGAAGGAGATCTAAGAACTGAAGATGTCCATTGAATGAGGGCAAATACTTGGGAGTCATGGTGGATAACTGATGTCTGCTAGCCTAGAATCCATTTCCACTTCTTTGGGAGAAATCACCCCACATTTCTTTTGGGGAACCAACCCTCTTCCACTTGAGATTCATAGAATGTTAATAGAGTTGACCTCCAATCCCAACCCCATCCCATTTCAGGGGAAGTCATGTGACCCAGGTATGGCCTGCTGGACCATGCCCTTGGACAGTGATTGGCTTAAGGGTAGCCATGTGACCCAACTCAAGACAATGAGACTCAATTCTAGAACTTTTGCTGAATATATGTGGGGACCTTGACCACCAATTTTTTGTGTGTGTGTGTGTTTGTTCATATATAGCTGGGTTTCTGTTACTTGCAACCAGAAGAGTCCTGCCTGACATCCAACCTGTAGGTGACCAGAAGAAGGTGGTTTAGCCCAGTTAGTCAAGAACGCAAGACTGTGGGCCTTAGCCATGGGATTGAATGAGATGCTAGGCCAGTGACAGAAGATCCGTGTCCTACACCCATGGGAACATCAGGGACCAGGCTATCTCTCATGGTGAATACAATTGTGACCCAAGTACTTTCCCACTGAGTGTTGCTGGTAGCCACTACTGATCCGCTCCACTTGGCACAAGGACAGATCTATTTGCCATGCTTGCTCCAGGCCCTGGAGAAGAATTGGCTAGGGAATTTTCTGGGAGGACCTGGAGAGAAAAGTTGACATAGACTTGAAGACACTTCACAAATTGGGCCCACACCCAGAGAGGGTTTATAGTAGTATTGAGGGGACTTGATGGTGAGGCTGCTAAACAGAGCCCCTTGACTCAAAACAGAGGAGGAGAGCAGGGGTTGGGCTCTGGATACCCTCTGAGCCGACCACTACAGATGGAAGGACCTGCATAGAGTAGCAACATGGCTTCCCAGAGCCCGAATGCCTGAGGTCCAAGCCGGGCTTTGCTACTTTCTCAGTAATGTGACCACAGACAATGTTCTTAACTTATCGGTGCTTAGCTTTGTTAATCTGTAAAATGAGGATAATAATAACACCACCTGCCCGGGTTATAGTGAATATTAAATGAGCTTATTTAGGGAAGGCACTGAGAACAATGCCTGACACATATTAAATGCCATATGTTTGTTAAGCAAACAAATAAATAAAACCTCCTCTATTGTCAGGGGTTCAGCTAGGGTCTTGCTCAGAGGCAAGGCAGTCAGTCCCGAATTAACGCTCCTATTAACTCCACTTACTCTCCAGCTTTTTCTCCCATTCGTTCAGTAGACATTTGTTAGGTGTTGATCCTGCGCCCAATGTAGGAACAGCTTCATACATCTTCAGATTTCCTGTAGTTCATGAGTGATACAAACCTCAACAGGGTTTCTAGATGTCCACCCTAAAATCTCGGTCCACACACAGGTAGCACCAAGACAATGTCCTGAACCTTTCTTTCTATGTGATTCACACCCTTCCCCGTGTCCCTGATGAACAGATCTTCCCAGAGATGAGGTCCCTTGTCTTCTTAGATCTAAGAAACTGGGGCTCTAGGAGGTGAAATAATTTGCTTTAGGTCCATCAAGTAGGAGGCGATAAAGCTGAGTTTGCAACCCAGGTCTGACTTATTTTTCCATCCTACTGATGTGGGACCCCTTTTCACCAACTGCCTTCCCTGATATTAGGCTGAGTGATGTTTCTTTCTCTCCCACGACATTGGGCGGCTCTGGAAATCTAGAGCCTATCTCATTCATCTCTGCCTCGCTGGCCCCAGAGTAAGCCCTCAGAGAAGCTGTAGACTTGCATTGCCAAGGAGTTTATGCAAATGGCCCAAGATTGCAAATCAAGTTAGCAGCTGGAGAAGAGCTCAAAATATATCCTTTCTTTGAAAATCCCAAGAGCCTCCATTATGCACCCCTTGTTGGATTACAAAAGGATGCTCATTTCCCACTGAGATCTTTATCCCTTTCTCTGTCCTAAAAGGTATCTTCCCTAGATGGGGCTTTGGGATAACTGGGTGGAGAAGTCAGCGAAGGACAGCCTTGGGACATCCCCACTGGGCCAGACTCCTCCCCCAGCCGCTCCAGCAGCCAGGCCAGCCTGGCTCCAGTTAGCAACATCTTCATGAGGGGCTGTCCACTGTCATCTCCTCTTTGCTGGGAATGGGCCTCCTCCCTTACGATTTCCTGTTCCCTGGCCTCTCTCTAATTTATTGCTTCTGTTTATGATTTGAGGTCAAATGCTTTCAGCTCCATTCCCTTCAAAACATAGATTTCATCCTCCCTGCCAAGTTATCGACTGCTGGCCCCCGAACAGACTCCAGGAAGCGAGGTGGGGATCAGCTTAATGAGACCTCCTGCTCACTCCTGTGTGAGCTGGGCAGGCTGTCTCAGCTCAGCCATTTCCAAACTGCCTCCAAAGAACCCACACATCTCCAGCTCCCAGAAGCTGTGGTGTGTATCATGCGAACCACACAGTCTTAACATTTTAGACAGACTCCTAAGGCAGGAGGCACTGATGGTGGGTGGAAGGGCTTGGAAGAATGGAGAAGGTTGGGCACCCAGTTGGCTCCAGACTGACACCTGGAGGGAGCCCAGACTACCAATAAACTCCCCCACCTGGAGGGCACATTTTGCAAAGAACAGGGACTGCTGGGCAAATGTGCCTATTTCTGGATCCCAAGTTGAAGGTTTACCTCTAGCCTTCTGGACAGGGACAGCCACTCACCTGTTTTAACAGCACCCGGAAATACCTGGGCCTCTAAAACCACACCATTCCTGGCCAGAAGTCTACGTGGGGATGTTGGCAGGCCTCTCTTTTGACTTCAACTTATAAATTGTTGGGCTTCTCTTTATTTATTAATTTTTAAAAGATTTTTTGTTTATTTATTTGACAGAGATCACAAATAGGCAGAGAAGCAGGCAGAGAGAGAGAGAGGAGGAAGCAGGCTCCCTGCTGAGCAGAGAGCCTGATGTGGGGCTCGATCCCAGGAACCTGGGATTATGACCTGAGCCGAAGGCAGAGGCTTTAACCCACTGAGCCACCCAGGTGCCCCTGGGCTTCTCTTTAAATCTCTACTCCAGTCCCTACAGTTCCTAGAGGTCCACCTGTCTTCCCTCCCCGGACTCTATCTGCTCATTCATTCATTCATTCATTCCTCTAACAAGCTGATATTTGGCACCGACCTGGTACTGGAGTAAGCCATGGCGTGGGGAGAGATGAATTAGACACTGCCATTTGCACAGTGAGAAGGTAACTGCGACAAACATGACATTTCTGCGTATAAAAGTATGTGAAATCATCTCTGTAATTTTGTCATTTCTAGAACACTATGTAAATGGAATAATATAGTATGTAACCTTTTGAGACTGGCTTGTCACACATAGCCCAATCCCTTTGTACGAAGGTCATAAAGTGTAAGATGAGGGCCAAGAGAGAAGTCTCTCTTTTATTCTATACCTTAGAAAGCAAAAATCCTGGTTCTTCCTTGCTGCTCATACCACCGTCTCATCTGCCTGGGACCCCCTGTTTCCGTCACTGCTCTGGTGCGGTGCATTAGGCAACAGTGAACTGGGGAGCTACAATCCCACTCTCATGGAGCTTATAGAGAATAACGGTAATAGGTCATCTACAGTGCTTTCTAGGCAGAAGACTCTGTTCTAGGGAACCTTGCGTGGGGCGGCATCCCCCAGCAAATAGATGGGGCGCCATTTTCTCTGCATGGAAGCGTTGACCGCTGGTCAAGTGATCATGGGGTTGGGGTGAGACCATGTATTCCCAGAGTGGGGCCTTTCTAAGGCACTCAAAGGCAACTACAGGTTAGTAGGCTCTGTTCACAGCACATGTAGAAGCTTTGACCCAAGTTAGGAGGGCACTAGTAAAAATATATCTTGGGCATTGTCCACAGGAATTTGGCAAATGCTTTTTAAAATGACTCCAGTCATGCGAACAATTCCCTGATTCTAGTTCCTAATGCCATATTGTTAGCCGAAGTCACTATGCAGTCAGGGGTGTTCTTGGCTCATTCCTCTCCCAGGGTTATGGGGAAGACCACCTCCAGACAGCCTTTCCTGGGAGCTGAGCAAGGACCTGAGGTTCAGTGAGGGGTGAGGGGTGGAGGGTAGGCAGCTCTGGTCTGTCCAGTTGTGATCAGCAGGATTCGCTCATCTCTGTTCTGTCCTCACTTCTCTATGTCCACTCCACCCCTAATCCCAGGTTTTTATAAATTCCAGGTTGTCCAGTTTGACAGGAGACAATACTGGGCCAGGCCTCCTCTAGGCCTTTGGAATTCCAGAATATTTTGTGCATCCCTGTCGACCCTGACTTGGGTGATTATTCTGAAAAATCAAATAAAGAGTTTCTGAGAAGAGTCCACCAGGGACTAATGGTTACTATTCACAAATTAATTAATTAGTACAGTTGAGCCCAATTTAGAAGAGAACATGTACCAATCCTGGATAACAATGTTTTTCAGGGCTCATCTCCTGCACTTAGAGAAATGCTTTCAACTTTCTCTAATTCTGGCTTTAAAGCAAAAATATAATATGGTGAGTGAGTGTGAAAGCCTCTAATATGTCAATATTTAGAGAGTGTGGGGGAACAGGGAGAAGAATGAGAGGGAATGTTAACCCAGGTGAATGACCCCAGGGGACCAAAGGATGATCAGATAACCTATAAACTCAGTTCATTTTTCTGCAAGCTGCTTTCTCCCTATTATGGGCTGAACTATGTCTTCCCAAAATTCATATGTTTTAACCCTCAGTGCCTCAAAATGTGACCCTATTTGGAAACAAGGCCTTTAAAGATGTAATTAAATTAAAATTAGGTCACTAGAGTGACCCAATCCAATCTGACCGGAGTCCTTATAAGAAGGGGAAATTAGGACACACACAGAGGGAAGGCCACGTGAAGACACAGGGAGAAGATGCTATCTACAAGATAAGGAGAGAGGCCTCACAAGAAACCCAACCTGCTGACACCTTGATCTTCAACTTCCGGCCTCCAGAACCGTGAGAAATAAATTTTTTTGTGGATTAAGCCACCCAGTCTGTGGTATTGGATATGGCAGGCTGAGTAGACTAACGTACTTTCCTTGCACTGGGTAGGTATGAATTGCCTGAGCATCCAGTAGTTAGGACAATGGAAGGTGACTTTGAGAGTGAACCTGGGTTGGGATGGAAAGATTTTGAGAGAGTGAGGAAGGGAATCTGGGCCAGTGTAGGGTGAAGCTGAGGTCAGTCCTTAGCTTGTGAAGTTCTGGAGTGTAATTCAGATTATGTGACCCAATTGCTTGCTAATGTCTTCAAGGCAGGAAGAAAGGATGGATGAGTGGATTGTGTTTCTATGGCATAGTTCTTTTTTCTACCAGGAAAGATACTATCTCCCTTTTCTCCATCTCTTTCTTCTCCTGTGAGTTGGATGCTTCCAATTCCACCACCAGAACTGTTTAAAAAATTCAACGGAATAAATGTAAAGAGGTAATTGACTTTATTGAACAATTTGTGGATTGGACAGCATCTCTTCCAGCAAGTGAAGAGTGAGAGAACCCACCAAGTCATAGAAAAGGAAAGGTTTTTTAAGGCAGAAAGGGGGCATAAAAAGGAAATAACTAGGGAAGGATACATCATTTCAGGCAAGATTGTCCTTCTGAGAATACTGGAAGGGCCTACTGGGTGGGTGATCTCACTAGTGCTGACCAGGTAATTCTGTGTTGACTGGTTAAAGGTCACATTCCTGTGGGGTTGAAATTGCAATTAGCTTAGACATTAAATCTTGGTTAGCTGATGTGGAGTTTAGCACAAGTGACTCCATTTTGGACTTACTGTCTCCTTTTTAACAATTCCCCCATATGATCAGGACTCTCAGCTTAGCTGAGAGCCAACAAACAGCAAGGCAAATGCAGGGATGGATGGGAGAGCACTCACCCCATATCCCAGGCTCCTGCTTAGCTCTCAGCTTAACTGAGAGACCTGATCAAAATTTAAGGCATTATTGCCACTCTAGGCTACTGCTCTGACCTTTTTGTTGATCTTACTGGCATTCATCGGTCACGACTTTTTTTGTTTAATCTTTATGATATTGACGGGCCAAGACCCCAGCTTCATAAATTTTAAGTTGAGTGTTTTCTTTGGTCCCTTTTTGATGTTACAATCTTGGGAAAATCATTCGCCTGGTGGTTACTGGCTGTGAATATGCATTTGAAGCTTTTGGGAAAACACAACCCACCAGGAAGATTATTATGACCACGAAGCAGGATGATTCCCAATGTTTGTGGTGAACTTTGGAGCCATGGTCCTCAAGACCCAAATCAATCAAAATCAAATAAGACAAAGAAAGACACTGTGTTAGGCCCAGTGGCTTACTCAGTGACTTCATGTAACTGAAGAACAACTTCCCCAGAAGGGTTGTTAATCCAGACCCAACAGGTGATGTTGGTCACAGCACAGACACCACCTTACTCAGCCAGAAGATGATCAAGGACTATTCTATTACTGAGAACAACTTTGGCCTCAAAATCTAAGGACTTTGGGGTCAGCTTTCATCTCAGCAATGCATTCCTTAGTATCTTTGAGTTAAGGAGAGGATTCTGATCATACTCTCATTTACATTTACTCCTAACCAGGGAATTAGGGCCCTGCCAAAGGAAGCAAATCCTCAGTCATGAATGCTTCTTGGTAATTTCTTGATGACGTAAATCCAGGGGAGTCAACCAGTGAGGAGTCTTAGTTCATCTGTAGAAAGTTGGGCACAACTGGATAACCTAAGGGAAATTGCTGAGCTATCTAGAAGTTCCAGCTGTCTAGAAGTTTGTCAGAAGTTCCAAGGAAAGTAAGGATAATCCCAGCAAGGACAGATGCCATCAGAGCACAGACTACTTCCTGCTAAGGTGGCATTTAATGGGCTCATTCATAGGGATTTGCCTGTTCAAGACAGGGCTCTGTTAGGTTTTCTCTGAGCTTAAAATAAAATATTGCTCTAAATTCCTTCGCAGTGACCTAGAACATACGAAGATGGTGTTATCCTTGAAGGCCAGCACCAGAGCAAAGGAAAGAGAGAGAAGAAGAAAGAGTTTCATGTTTAGTTAAAGTACAAAATTTTGACCTGCCATCTTGGGAGGAAGCTGTCTACCTTGGTGTTGGCAACTTCTCTTCCTAGTCAGTTTGACTCGGACGTCTCCACCATTTGTATGGGACCAGATGTCAGATGGAACCTTCTTCAACTCTGAGATATAAATCCAGGGTTCAGTCCCTGGTATTTGGAAACCATCTGGGGAGTGAGGAGGACCTGATGGAGTCCCTTTCAAGGAGATTCAAGGGCAGTCTCTGTTCTCATTGATTCCAAAACAGAGGGTGGGAGAAACATCAAGCATTAGTTTGGAGAGTCATAACCAGATGCTTGAGGAAATCTGAAGGATTCAGGATCAGGTTCAGGTTCTAAGTAAGTAACAAAATCTCAGAGACAATTAACAGGATTAGAACCTATTATAGACAAAATTGCAAACATAATTTTTCTCTCTACAATCATCCCCATTTTTCCCCCAAGGATAATGATGGTAAAACAAATTTGTTTGCATTAGAGCTGACTGATTATTTACATAAGTGAGCCAAGAATAGTGATTGGCCATATAAGCTCTTTTTAAGACAGCTTCGCTGGATCCTTGGAAGCAAAGTACCAGGCTGAATTTTTTAAGGGACTTTATTGGTTCTGTAAAGTCACCCTTAGTTATTTATGGTCATATGCCTGGTTATATCTGAGTCTAGACACATGTCTCTCAAATATGACATTTCAGCCAAAGCCTTGACCACATGGCCAATATTTTCAATTGTGTCTTTTTACAAGGAGGACAGATTCTTGCTGAACTAACTGTATTGCCATGAAAAAAAAAATACTCAGAAGTTTCTGGAGCCTGGAAGGATCAGGTAAAGGGGAGAAGTAAAGGTAGCATCTTTGCTTACAAAGGTATACTTTATCAAACAGTTATAAGTCACAGACAGCATAAGGGAAAATTTTTCCTTAAATCTGGAAAAGCAAAACATGAGAAAACCAGTATGTTTCAAGCAAGAAGTCATAAAAATTTTATAATCATCTTGGTAAGTTTATTTAGCCCCATGTTATTAATTATTATTCTGCTTGAACCTAGTTTTTCATTAGTTTTGGAAATTATTGCCCAGTTTAGTTTTATGATCTTAAAGTTATCAGAAAACTTGTACTTGTCTGAAATCCTTTCCTTGAATCTCCTTGAAGATGAAGTACTTTTGCAAGAAGACTTTTGTAAAATATTAGAGTAAAACAGTAATTGTCTGCAAATGACAAAAGATTTTTAAAATGGCCATTGTGGGACATCTAGGTGGCTCAGTTGTTTCAACAGCTGCCTTTAGCTCAAGTCATGATCCCAGGGTCCTGGGATCAAGCCCCGCATTGGGTTCCCTGTTCATCGGAGAGCCCATTTCTCCCTCTTCCTCTGCCTGCCTCTGTGCCTACTTGTGCTGTCAAAAAAAAAAAAAAAAAAAAAAGAAAAAGAAAAAAAAAAGCCTATTGCTAGAGATCTGATGAGATTTTATTGCAATGGAATTGATAAGGAAATTTGCTTATTTCTGTAATTTACAGCATTTTTAGGTAATAACTGGATTTATGGCCGAAAACATTATATCAGGACATACCAAACTTTGGGTGTTTCATATAAATTTCAGAACTTCATATACAAATACAAGATACAAAGTTGTATCTTGTACAAATACAAATACAAAGAAAGCTCAGTATTCTTATTTAACAATACTTCCCATGTAATTTAACATATCAAATAAGCCTAATTAGTTAAAAATTTCCCTTGCTTAAGGAGAGAACAAGTCTATTGAGATATTCCAGGGACTATCTGGAAATTCTCAAAGTTAATTTGAGGTCAAAAAAGACTTCATTTAGAATTCAATTTTGGGGAATTTTGGTAGAAAATATGAAAATGGTTTAAAACACTTGTCATATAGGATCACAGTTTACTGTGAAACAATAGTTATTCACTTAAATGGTGACAATTAAAGATTTTGTAGGCAAATACAGAAAGTTAAATAGTTAAGTAAAACAACTCTTAATGATTGATTATTTGATTAAGTAATCAAAGACTTGGTAAAAACAACAGGAAATTATTTTGACAACACACAAAACCTTTCCTTTCTAGGAAAATTACTTAAAAGGTAAAAAAAAAAAAAAAACTTCATCAAAATTTCTTATTAGGAGCAGACCCATAATCTAAGAAAAGTTTGTCCTTTCAACAAAAAGAAAACCAAATTCTAATTTTGTACCAGCTTACTTTTCATATTAAAATTCCTTTACTTCATTAAATTCATTCTCATCTTAGCCAGTCCAACCACACATAAAGTTTCTTTCCCTTATCTAGTAGTTTTAATTACATATATTAGAATTTTTAACATCCAGAAACCCTTAATTTCCAGTGAAAACTAAGAAGTGAGCAATTAGGAACTATCTTTTATTTAACATACTGTTTAGCCCAAGTGACTCCATTTGGGGCCTAAAGTCTCTTTTTTAACAAAAACATCCATAGCCTAAGGCTGTGTGTGCCAAATCTATAGGGGCATGAAGTGGCCTATGAGTACTTTATAAATGTTTATATCCAGGTACTTCCTCAGACTCATTGAAACAGAATATCTGCAGGGGTAAAAAGAAGTTTCCAGATCAGATGTTGAAGTGCCATGGATGTGGAAGGTATAGGGATGGAGAAGATTTCCTTCCTCCCTTCTAGGTTCTTAGGCTGGTCTAATAATAATCTAATAATTGAGTTGATATAAATTAGATTAACAGGAGAAAAAAAAGCCAATTTAATAGCATGTATATATATCTTTTGTATACATGGAGAGACCCAGAAAAACTGAGTAACTCCCCAAAATAGCCCAAGCTGTCACCTTAAATACTGTCTTTAGCTAATGTTAACCAAAGATGTTGGAATTGGTGGCAGTCACAGGAGGTTGACAGGAAAAGTGCAGTCCATAGAGGAAGGTTCTGATGCACATTTAAGTTCTAGCTTTCTCTATTGATAAGAGTTTCTAGAGATTGAATCAGCCCCTTGTTCCTGGTGCAGCAAAAGAGATTTACATCTGTTATGAATGTAAGTATCTCTTACAAAAGGGCAACTTCTGATCGGTTTTCAGAGCTTCTGAATCTTTTTTTTGTTTGTTTGTTTGTTTTTGTTTTTATTTTTCAAAAAATGACCAAGTTAGGGTCACCGGGTGGTGTGGTCAGTTCAATGTCTGACTCTTGGTTTCAGCTCAGGTCACAATCTTGTGGTGTGATGATTGAGCCCGGAGTCAGGCTCCATGCTCTGCATGGAGTCTGCTTGGGATTCTTTCTCCCTTTCCTTCTGCCCTCTGCCACCTGCCCCCTGCATTCTCTCTCTTTCTCTCTCTTGCTCTCAAAAATAGATAAGTCTTTAAAAAAAAAATGACCAACTTAAAATAATCAATAGGCCAAGGATGCATGTTTTGGAATGGTATATTTTGCTCATGTTATAAGGTATCAGGCTTAGATTGCATGGTGGCCATAGGGCACATCATTCTTTGCTGCCCATTCCCCAGATGCCAGCAAGTAGGAGTGGCCGGAGCATGAGGGGGTCCTCAAACCTGCAAGTCTAGGGGTTCTTTCTGTGGGAACAGGTTAGGTCTTGCTAGGCTTCTTCTTTCTTATAACAGCCTTATCTGCAAGGATTCATCAGGTCATGAAGCTCCTTTTGTGTTCTGGAGAAAGTTGTGTCTCTCCCCAAGGTTCCTGTTTTCGGGTCTTGTCTTGTTGAAGACAGCTATCCCAGGTCTATCCCTGCTGGGACTGTTCCTGGAATACAAGGAAACAGCAGCACCCCCAACCCATCACCGGTGGAGTGATACCTGGGTGGGGTTACGGTGGACAGGTCAGTGGTGCTAAAAAGGAGAGGATCCCTTAGTGGGAGCCCACTTTGGGAGACCTTGGGTTGGTTACTTAAGTGACAAAATGAGGATGAAACTCTTAGCAGCATTCCTGTCTGAGAGCAAGCTTTTGATTTTGATGACACTGATGACCGTGATGATGATAATGGTGATAGTGACGACAATGGCTATAGTATTGATTGGGCTTTTTTTTTTTTTCTTTTCTTTGAGTTCTAAGGCATATATTCATCATTTCTTGCCACTGGCCCCAGTACACAAATCTTCAAGATTACACTCTCTTCTTGGTGACATTCCTAGCCCAGGAGCAAGGTCCCCTGTGCCTATCTGCCGTGCTCCCACCCCACCCCGATATCAGGCCAGTTTTGAGGGACTTGCTCTGCGATCCAGTCTTGTGTCTAAGTCTTCCCTGGAGGGGCTGGACTGGGAGAACAGGGAGGAGGATGGAAGGCCCACCTCCCCCACGACTCTGATGATGGATAGAACATCTGGCGAGCTGCAGGTGCCCCCTCAGTCTATCTTTTGTCTGCTTGATAACAGATGATCTAATCTGTCTCTCTACAGCACTTCCTTCTCTGTGCAGGTGACAGAGATGGAGTGATCCCCATCCCTCACCTGGGGGAAACATGAATTGCCAGGGAACGCATGCCGCATTGCAGTAGGCTGTGGGGGGCATCCTGGGAGGTTTGCTGCACTTACGGCTTGCAGGCATCGCCACGTGTGGCTGAGCTGCTGGCAGGACTGCCCACCAATGGCAGGGCACATCTGGCCAAGGGATGGAAAACGAGCCCACCCTGGGTTCATCTAGAGCCGTCCTGGGCACCTCTCACCCGCTGGTATTTCTTACAGAAAATCAATTCTTCTCCCTCTCCTTCTTTTAAAATGATATTCTACTGTTATATCTCAGGCATGCCAGAAAAAAAAAAAAGCCACAGGGAATATTTTCATAAACATTGGGGTACCCAGCCCTTGGCTTAAGACAGGAAACAGGGCAAATACAGTCAAAGTCTCTTCCCATGCTATTTCCCTCCTTTCTCCCAGTGCTCACCACTGTTTCAAATTTTCCCATACGTGTTTTGATAATATCACTTCATTTGTATGTGTCCATCTGCTCTCAAACTTAAAAAAAATATTATAACTCTGTTGGTAGTCTGCCGCAGCTGGAGACTCTGGTCCCAAAGGTTGTTTTGATAGCTCTCCATGTTGTGCCCTGGGGTTCGGGACTTCCGGTTCAGCTTCGAGAACCCCCAAACTTTCATGGAGTAAGGGCCACGTTTTCACTTCTCTCTTGCCTTGTTAACAGATACTTAGTTTGATTTGATTTTTTTTTTCTCTTGCATTTCAAGCCCTATGGCCGTGGGTATTCCTGTCCATGTCTCCTTATGAAAATGTGCAAAAATTTCTCTAGCATCTACACATGGGTGAGGAAATGCTGGCTCATGGGGCATCCTAGACGTCAGCGAATTGCATCTCTGGACAATTTTACCAATTTACGATTGCACCAGAGAGGTTAAAAAAAGTTCCCAGTGTTCCACTACCTCACAAGCATGGATTTGCCAGACTTTTTTTTTTTTTTTAATTTTTAAAAATTTTTTTAGTATATGTGCTGCCGAAGCGAGCACAATTTTTAAAAATTTTTTATAAACATATAATGTATTATTAGCCCCAGGGGTACAGGTCTGTGAATCGCCAGGTTTACACACTTCACAGCACTCACAATAGCACATACCCTCCCCAATGTCCCTAACCCCAATCCCCTTCTCCCTACCCCCCTCCCCCAGCCCCCCTCAGTTTGTTTTGTGACATTAAGAGTCTCTTATGGTTTGTCTCCCTCCCGATCCCATCTTGTTTCATTTATTCTTTCCCTACACCCAAACCCCCACGTTGCATCTCCACTTCCTCATATCAGGGAGATCATATGATAGTTGTCTTTCTCTGATTGACTTATTTTGTTGAGCATAACACCCTCTAGTTCCATCCACGTCGTTGCAAATGATTTGCCAGACTTTAAAAATATTTTCCAACTGCTCTCATTAGAAATGAGGTACCTCATTATGGTTTACATAACTCTCTCTCTCTCTTTCTCTCTCTCTCTCTCTCACACACACACACACACACACACACACAGAAGCATTTAAACCTTTTGCGCTCGTGGTCATCATTGGAAGGTCCTTCTGCATGCAGGAAGCTCAGAGCTGTAGAATTTGGAGGTGCTGTGTCTGATGGTGCTGGGGGAGGATGGATTTTCTGGGAAGACATGATCTGGATTTGACACCCTGCATATAATTAGGTCTTGCGACTTTGGTTAGGTGACTTTACCTTTCTGAACCTCAATTTTGTTCATCTGTAAAATGGTAAACATAATGCGATTTATCTCAGAGTGGCTAGAGAATGAAGGGGGTGGCGGTATGTAGAGCATTGAACCCGATGACTGGCACAGTAATCCCGGGGCCCATGTCAGCTGCAAATCCCTCTCCTTCTCTCCTTTCCCTCCTTTTGCACTAATCTACCAGAAAGGTAGTTGCCTTACCTTGAAGTGCAGACAGAAATTCCAGTAAGGTGGCCAGCCTTGCTTAGCATGGATGCCCTTAGGAGTCCCCTACTTCAACGAATAATGGCTAATGTTTTGTAATTAATATATTAATTGTATGCAAATAGATTCCTCTATGTTGCTACAGGGAGCCTTTGTTTCCCAGATAATTGAACGGCTTCCTTGAAATTTCATGATTTGGGCTCATTTGTTCAGAAAACTTTCTTTTGAGGGGACCTAGCGTACAGCGCGGCCTGGCTGAATTGAGTAATCATGAATTCCAAATGAGCAAAATCCTCCAAGCTAGGTTCTCCCCCTCTCCCCTCCCAGCCCGGGCTCACGGTGAAGAATGACAGCAGACAGCCCTCAGGAGAGGATCCATCTATAACCTAATGGGAAGTATTTCCATAACTCCATCCCGGGCTATGCCCAAAGCTAATCATTGAAAAAAGAAATTGTACCTGGTTCCAAACCATTGCTAAATGATGTTTGCATTTCATAAATGTGCTTGAATTCCATGCCTTCCATTTCAAGGTGGGAAACCACTGCTTATCTAGTCTTTCCCTGTGCTAATGTCTCTGAAAGAGGTAGGAGGGTTTCATTAATTTATTAATGAAAATTAATAAATTAATTAGAAATTAATTAATTTTCTACTTTTTATCTTTACTGGACATTAACCCCCATCAGTCTTTAGCTGTAACACACACACAAGCACAGACACACACATACACACAGCCCAATTAATCCAGTGAGTTTCCATCGAATGCCCATTTTGTGCTAAGCTTCACCAAAGGGCAGACAAAAAGAGCCAGTCCCAGCCACTCAGAGGTCATGATCTAATGGGTGAGATAAACTTTAATTAGATAATCTCACAAGTAAAAATATCTCAAACTGTAATAAATGTCACAAGGTACAGAGGAAAGTACACTGAGTGAGAATAACACTGTGGATGTGTTTTGGAGAAGACAGTGGGGAATGCCTCCATAGGGAGTGATGTCTGGTCTGAAATGGGAAGGAGAAGAAGAGTTCAACCAGGTAAGAGTGGAGAGGATCCTCCAGACAAAAGGAAGGAATGAGCCAAGGCCCTGATGTGAGGAGTGATGGACTCATTAGGGATACAAAAGCTCATGTGACTTCTATCCAATATTTTCCAAAAAGGTTGCTGAGGTTCCAGCTATTACATCTAGATTCCAGATAAGACAAGGGGCCAAGAGGGAAATAGTATATTACCCGGATGAATGAACTTTTTAAAAAAATGTTTTCAATATGTTAAAAAGCAATATAGTGCAATGGCTGTGGTTAATATTAGAAAGGATCAAAATATTTCAAGGAATGAATCTTCATGAACAAGGTCTACAATGAAGGGAAAGATTATCTTGAAACATAGATGTTTTCTTAAACAAGCTCTAAAACTTTTAAATCAGAAAACATTCAAGACTAAATTCTTTCAAATGTTCACACTAAAAGCAACCTGTCCAATCTCCATAATAAAATATATCCCTGTACATACATGTCCTGGGCGCTTTGAAAATGTTTTAAGTTTTTAAAGTCTAAGCGATAGAAGCAGTATGTAAAGGTTTCATGAAAGTTTTTTTCCAAAAAAGTGCACTTTCAGTAAAACATTTTATTGTTTTATTTGACTCTGTAGTAAAGGCCAGAGTAGGAGAAGAAACTGGGTGGTGAACAGGACAGATGATGGGACCCTCGTACTGAGTGCTGGGGTCACCCTCTGTCGCTCAGCTCTTCTGTTGCTGTTGTTCATCTCTGGATGCTCTCAATCTGGGACCTTGCGGGAGCTGCCCCTTCCGTCTGAAATGTATTCTCTACAACAAACTCCCTACTTGGTAATATTGTATCTGCCTGTCAAAGCTCCTGCTTCCTCTCAGATTCCAACACCACCCCCAGCACCCTCCCCCAACCCCGCCCTTCACGAAAGGAGAGTCTCTCTCCATACCCATAGCATTTAGCAATCCTTTGTTTTGGCTGTTTGCCAACTCTGGCTCTGGCTTCAACTTCTCAGCCTGTGCCTGCTACCTGAATGTGAGCATCCTGGGTGTGAGGACCATGCTCCACTATCTTCATATTTCCTCCCTTCCCTGTCTGTATCCAGCCTCAGGAAGTCAATGTATCTCCGTGAATGAGTGGGATGAATCAATAAAGTATCCTGCCTTGGATCCTTCTGCCAAAGCCTTAGCCCCTGTGGCTAAGACTGTTGGCTGCCTCTTCAATATGCTTTCTCCCCTTCTTCCTTGCCAATAGAACTACAATTTTATTTGGCTGGCAATTTGTCTAACTAAAGCATTACATTTTCCTGTAGGCATGGCCTGTGAGAAGCAAACACAAGTTGTTGGGTGGGGTTTTGGGAACAGCTCCTTAAAAATGTCTTACTCATCTGAGTGATATACAACTTACCCACTTTGCTTCCTTTTTTTTTTTTTTTGGTCTGGAATCTGGATGTCTGGATGTGATAGCTGGGGCCTTGGCAACCTTTTTGGACTCTGAGGCAAGCTTGACGATTGGAGCCAGTCATAAAGTGATGGAACACAAATCCAGGAGATTGGTTTCTGATAACTGTACAGCACTGTGCTGGTTTGGGACATTCGCTTCAGGACTTTCTATCTGTCTGAAGCAATTGTTCTTTTCTCTTATGTGCAGCCAAACACAATCTTTACTAAACAGCCTATTGGCATTCTCTTTTTTCTAACCTTGTTGTTTATTCTATACTCTTCTTTACATGAAGAAAATAAAACTCCACCGTGCTTTCAGTGCCATCATTTTGGAATTGGTTTCATTCATTTATTCATTCAACAAATATGTATTTAATAAATAATGTATATACCAGGCACTGACTTTGATCCTGAAAACCCAGAAATGAGCAGCAGCACCCTTGTCCCTGTCCTCAGGAGTTCAGGGGTTACTGGGAGAAAGGATGAATTAACTAGATAGAGCAGCTTTCTCAAAGGCCCCAAACAGGAGGGACCTTTGAACACTGGGACAACTGGAAAAAACACATAAGAGCAAGGAGGAGAAGGTCAGATCATGCGAGTGCTGGAGGCCATAGAAATGACATTCTGGTTTTTCTTGCAGCTTTAGGAAGCCACTAAAAGACTATAAATTACAAATTGCACTAAGACTTTAAGGGCTGGGATTGACTTTTTTGACGATATTTGGCTCTCAGTAGGTAAATGCTTGAACTCACCAAAGGAATACATCTCTAATCGTGGAATTTATTGTCTGGGAAGGCATTTAGGAGTGCACAATCCGGAAGTACCCCTGAAAACACACCTTAGATATGGTAAATGTCAGCCTCACCTTAATCCTCTAGGAATTATCAGAGATGCTTAGATAAAGCTAATACTTTTTTTCTTTCACTTTCATCCAAAGAACTTTCTTTCCTGGGATTTTTGGGTGTCACAGTCGGTTAAGTATCTGCCTTGGATTCAGGGCATGATCTCAGGGTCCTTGGTGGAGTCCTGCATCAGGCTCTTTGCTTGGTGGGAGTCTGCTTCTCCCTCTCCTCTCCACTCATGCTCTCTCTTTCTATTTCTGTCTCTGTTTCTCTCTCAAACAAATAAATTCTTGGGGAAAAAAAAAAACTTTCTTTCTTTCTTTCAGTCAATTAGGTGAAATATGTCTCTCTTGCCCCCCTTGTGATAGGGGTTACCTGCCTGGTTTGGGTTCCGTTTTTTTCATTGTCATCAACCCTTTCTGTAAACTGTTTTGAGCTTAGGAGAAATCAGTCTTCAGTGATCTGAGCCCATACACTGAAGCAAGTGGCAGTACCTGATAGGTTATCGGGTTCATAGGAATTACAGATACAGCGTATGGTGCCCCAGGGCACTTCCAGCAGGTTCTCTCTGGGCAGAGGGGAGCCACCAACAGGAATCCCCTGGTGTATTCATTTCTTAGTGCAACTATAATATATTTCCACAAACCTGGTGGCTTAAAACAACAGAAATGTAGTCTCTCACATTTCCAGAGGCCAGAGTCACAAACTGGTTTTTACTGGACCAAAATCAAGATGTCAGTGGGGCAGTGGTCCTTCCAGAGGCTCTAGGGGAGAGCCCATTCCTTGTCTCTATCAGCTTCTGGAGGCTGCCAACATTCCCTGACTTGTGGCCTCATCTCCCCGCTCACTGCCTTCCCTTCTGTCTGTGTTAGCTCTCCTTCTGCCTCTCTGATTTCACTTGGGGTCTCCCTGCATGATCCAGGGTAAGATTCTCAACTTCATTACATCTACGAGACCCTTTTTCCAAATAAGGTCATAGTCTTAGTTTCCAGGAAGTAGGGCCTAGTGCCTTTGGAGACCATTATCTGGCCTGGCATACGTGATTCTGTGTTCTGTTGCATGAGGGAGGGTTGCCTTGGTTCTCCACCCATGTTAGCAGCCAGAATCCATAATGGAGAGCCTTCTCTGTCCCCTAGACTCTCTTGGGGTCAACCAGAACCCAACTGGTCTGAGGACCGGGTTTCAACCCCACATGACATAATGTTTGTCTGAAGGTAAGTCTGCCTCTAAATTATTTGCAAATGTTCTTCACATCCCGTCCCCCCCCACCACCACCTCTTTTTCGGATTCAGAGCCAATTTGTAATAAGCAAGAGCAGTTTGACCCAGATTAAAAGATACAATTAGTCTGTCTGCATGGTAAACCTAAAAAAGTACTACTTACAACAAGTTATTGTTTTTTTGACAAAGGGAGATGTCCTAGCAGAACAATAAAGCCCCCACCACTGAGAGGAGCCTTGTAATTTACTCAAAACACTATGGCGCAGAGATAGAAGAGCCCCATGGAACCTGTGAGATCTCAGCGTGTCCTGCTCTTACAGGGATAAGAATGGGCCCCCAGCAGAGGTGGGCTCCATCACTGCACAGAAGCGAAGGGATTGCCAGGCAAGGGCTCAGGAACACCCCCACACCCCACACCCTCCCCCCCCACCACAAAATTCTGCCTTTCACTTAGAACTGCTTAAAGTTGTTTCCCAGAAAATGTGTGCCCAGTAGGGCTGCCAAGCACAGAGGGGCCTCCTTGAATAATACACGAAAGTCCCACTGACTCGGGCGACCAGTTGTCACAAACTGCCAGTGGGTGGGGCAATCCTGGGATAGGAATGCCGGCTATGAGCTCTGAAGTCACATGTGGCCCAGAGGCTATTGGCTGGAAATCTTGGCTATCACTTTGGGGGTGCTGGCAAAGTCAAGGTGGCTGGATATTAACGGGTCCCTCTCCTCTTTGGCTCCATCTCCCTTTTACAAGGCGTCGGCGTCAGCCATAGGAGTGTGCGGCTCTGGAAGGTAGCTCCCATCACAGCTGAGCACTCTCTGCTCACTCAGGGCCAGGAATTACCGTAGCTCCCATAGGGGATTACCCCATTCATGCCTAACACTACAGTATGGATAGGAACTCTGGCTATGCTCCTTTTAGACAGCAGGAAACGAGACTGAATTGTGTTCCCTTCAAATTCCTATGTCAAAGCCCTAGCCCCCGGTACCCCAGAGGGTGACCTCATTTCGAGAGAGGGTATTTATAGAAGTCATTAGGGTGGGTCCCAACCCAACATGACTGGCGTTCTGGGAAATCTGGAGATACACACACACACACACACACACACACACACACACACACACAATGCACATCACGTGAAGACAAAGGAAGGAATTGAAATGATGCCAGGGAATGCCAAATCTGGCCAGCAAGCCACCAGCAGCCAGTGGAGAGGCCAGGGCCAGGTTCTCCCTCAGCCTCAGAAGGAACCAGCCCTGTCCACTCCATGCTCTGGGCTTTCTAGTCTCCAAACCATGAGACATGTCTCAACACACCCGCAGTATTTTGTGGTATTTTATTATAGCAGCCCAAGCAAACTCATCCATGGCATTTACAGAGGGAACTCTCCGGAGCAGACAGGCTAACTATCCAACCTACAGGCGTTCCCGGCCCTTTGCTGCCTTCGACTATGAAGACCCGAGGAGCAAAACGCCTGTTCTGCCAGCCTCTCTTGAGTTAGAAGTGGCCACCGACTTTGATCTGGTCAGTGAGACCTAAGCCTTTGGACTCCTTCCGGAAAAGGTTTGGTCTCCTGATAAAGGAGACCAGCCAATCTTGTCCCGGGCTCCCCATCATCTCGCCCGCTGGCAGGTGCACTGCCTAACGCTGCAGGAGGCAGCCTTCACCACTTTCCAGCTCCTTGGGGGTGGAGGAGAGGACAGTCAGCTTCGGGGGAAGCAGAACTCTCTGGGAGGGAGGCCATATTTCAGGG
The DNA here is from genome assembly GCF_922984935.1 of Meles meles. NCBI lineage: Eukaryota > Metazoa > Chordata > Mammalia > Carnivora > Mustelidae > Meles > Meles meles. Next base: position 31,810,886 of record NC_060084.1, on the reverse strand, counting down.
GCAGGGTCTCACAGGGAAGTGTCCATGCAGCGGGGCTAGACAAGGTCTAGACAATTTCTTATTCTCGTTCCTGATTCCTCAGACCCTAGGATCCCTGGATGTATGTTTTCTATATCCCAACTCCGTGCCAAATACAGCCTTCTGTGCGTTACTGCATAAAGATGTAAAAGTGGAGAGCCTGCCTGTCACCATTATTTTGATGTCTGTTCTTCCCATAGCAGACTGGAACAGAAGGAGAAGACCAAGTCTCGGCACACCCATTCAGCAGCATCTTACAGAGAGACAGCAGTGATTGGTTCACGGGCAGACATGTGACCCTCAACTGGGCCAATAGGAAGACTTCTCTGGGATTTTAAACATTAGAGAAGGGGAAGATGCATTCCTTTCTGCGGTCATGAGGCTCTAGGAACAGTGAGGCCCTGGCCCCAGGAGTGCGTGGTTTCTGGGGTTCAAGGAAAGGTCTTGGGCAGTATGATGGTCTCAAGTCCAACCTGTCTGCTGGCCGTTCCTCAAATGTGAGTTGGACTAGAATCCCAAGATAGTACAGTAATTTTCACCTATTGAACATCTAGGGTCAGTCGGCCTCTGCTTAAGATACCCTCACTCTTGACTTGCAAGTGGGCGATCCCTTCCCCAGCCTTACAGGGAAGCACCCTGTCCCTCCTCATTGCAATTACCATACCTCATTTGCTGAGCGCCTGAGGGATGGAAGACTATAGAAAATTGTAATGTGATTTCATATCAGAGTCAAGTATAAGCATTTGTATCACCGTGTTAGTCAAGCTTATGCTGAAATAATCGGAAGCAGTCCAAAAATTTTGGGTGTTATAACCATGCGTGTTCATTTCTTGCTCAAATTTCACACCCATGGTGTGGGGTCTAGGACTCTGGCTAAGGATGCAGCAGTGTGGCAGAAGGAAAAGCATGACACACTGACTCTGGAGTCTTCTACCTGGAAGTGACCGGTCCCGTGCTCTTGTTTCATTGGCTAAAGCAAGCCATATGGCCATACCTGAGCTCAGCAGCTCAGCAGCCTTTCCAAGGTAGAGATGCCAAATCCTTTCGACCAGTGCACTGTCTGCCCCAGCCTCGATATGAGGCGGGCCCAGCGCTTTGGACCTAGCTGGTGCTCAGGGATCCCTTGCACTCTTTCCTCCCTGCCTATTCATTACAACTGTAAGAAATACTCAGGCATTGTCTGTTTAATGTCTTTTTCACCCACTGGACTATAAATGGCTTTGGGGAGGGTGTGTGTCTGCTTAATTGCTTTAAACCAGCACTTAGTCAAGTACCTAATACATACTAGGTAAAATGAATGCTCGTTCATGAATAAATAAATGAATAAGGTAAGAATCCATGATAGAATTTACACCCGCTTTATTCGAGGACTAGTCCAGCTCTCAGTGTATGCCAGGCCTTGGGCTAGGGTCACGGATGGAGAAGTGGAGGTACCCCATGGCCTGCCCTCCTCCTGGAGCGGGTGGCTGGAGCAGGATCGTGTCCAACCTGCGCCCGCACCCCTCCCCAATCTGACCAGGAGGTTGGATATATCAAAGACATTTAACCCCAGAATGCTTTGTTTAAACGGTAACTTACATGAAACACCAATATAAAATATGGAGTCCTGCTTCTGAGAGGCCCAAATCGCAAGTTCATACAATTCAACCTCATAGGGAAGAGATGAGAGCTCTGAAACCGGGCCCCCAGCCTTTCAGTGTTTTTCCATCCCCTACAGCACCCCACCCCCGCACACATATTCACAGAATCCTCATGTAGAAATCTCTGGATGAAATGATCTCCGAGTCCTAAAATTCTGAGTTCCTGAATTGAGCCTTAATGTGGGACTCTTGGCACCAAAACACGTGGACAAGATCCACGTGACGGCACCTGCTGCATCCGGGTCTCAAAGGTCCCCGGGACCTGCTGCAGCATCTTCTATGTGGCCTGCATCCCAATGCATCGATTCCCTCACTTCCCCCCCAACTGGATGAGAAATTGCAGCGCGTTTTCCTTGCATGGCTCTTCCATGCATCTCTGTCAGTGCTGGTTTACATTCTGGGATTGAACTAATTTGTTTCCCGTTTGCTCCTGGCTGCAAACTTCAGGCAGCTCAGCTTTGCTGCCCTGTGTTTGCAACATGGTCACCGCCCGCCTGGGGCCCGCCCCCCACCCGCCCCCACCTGCTCCCACCCGCTTGCCGTCCCCATCCCCAGCTAACCACATCTGAGAGAGCAAGGAGGATTAGCAGGCTCAGTGTGATGGGGTGCTGGCAGTTGTAGCGGACACTCCTGCTACTGTTGAGAGCTGGGGGGAGGGGGACGGAAGGGGAGTGAAGGCTCTTGATGGCGCGTGAATGAGGCGGGGCGGGGGGGGGGGGTGGGGAGGTTGTTTGAGGAGGGGGGAGCCCACCTTCAGTGTGCAGCTTGCCTACCGCCCGGCTCAGAACACCCCCACTCTGACAGCAAGCAAGCACGAAGAATCAAGGAGAGGCTGCTGATTGTATTAATATTTTACTGAGAATCAAGCCCAAGCAGTGCGCTAACTGAGGATCATGCATTCCAGACTCTCCGGTTCACTAGCCTTGCAGCCTATGGGCTCTCATTCTTATACCCATCTTGGGGATGGAGGAACCAGGACCCAAAGGGGAAAATAACGTCACCCATTAGGACTCTAGCTTCCAAATCTGTGTGCACCTCGAGGATTTATGTCCTTAACAACGGCTTCTCCGGATCTTGAGGCTTCTAGGCAGCTCCTGGAAAGTCAGCATCTTCCAAAGTATACTGAGCACCTAGCCTGAAAATGGTGGGGATGCAGTCTGGATTTCTGGAAACCTGAGCTGAGAGATGCCTTTGGGAGGTGGGGGGAGTGGGTTGGAGACGGCTGACTTTTAAGACACTGGCAGTCCTCCGGATGGAGCCACGTGGCAGGTTTTAATTTTAAAGTGACAAACTAGGAAAACACTTCCTCAGGCTTCCCCAAATGCCTGCCCGTTGGCAGACAAGAGGGCCAGTTTTCTCCTTGACGTTCTTCTCCTCCACAGAGTAAGTAACTTCAGCTGTAAGCGTATTTATTTTTCACACACCCCCACCACCACCATGGGACTCTTTACAAACTATTTTCATGGTGAGGATGAAAAAAGTGGAACCTCTAACCATTTTCAACTTTTTTTTTTTCAGGAGTGGCCCGCAAAACATCTGGTTAATATTTTCGAAAGCTGAGCATACGCATATTCTATGATCTGACAATTTCACTCCTGGGTAAATACCGAATAGAAATGAGCACATGTGTCCATCCCAGATGAACGTTCAGAGCGGGACTTACAACCCCAAACTGGAGGCAATGCAAAGGCCCAGGGTTTCCAAGAGCAGTGATAGTCTGATCACACAGTTGCTCGAGTACACAGCAGTGAGAAGGGACAGACCCAGCGGCACCCAGGGATGCGGAAGAGTGTCACACGCATTAGATTCACAGAGCAGAAGTCAGATAGGAAAAAAGTGCATCCTGCCTGATTTGAGGCTTACAAAGCTCAAAAACAGGCGAAAACTAACATCCGGAGTTAGGAGTCAAGATCATTTTGCCCTGGGTTGGTGGGAGGGGATGCAAAGGGGGCTTCTGGGCGCTGGCTTCACTGGGGCATTCCCCATGTGCTCTGCCCCCCTTTGGTATATGTTGTACTTAAATAAAAAGCTTACCTGAAAAAAAAAAAAGGGTGTGACCTTCAGATATCCTTGAACCTTATATTCCTGCCCTGTTCACCAGGGATGCAGTGGGGTAGGACTGGGACAGGCTTTGTTGTTTTCCTCCAGAGCTCCTACTTCAGTAGCCAATCCCTCACCTGCTAGGTCAGCCTTAAATGGAAGAGGACCACCAATTTGTAAGTAGAAAGTGGGTTATAAAAATGACTAGGGAGTCTTGACCAGTGTTTTAAAAGACAAAATGTACTATTATATGACATAAAATAACCTCAATATCAGACTGTGAAACAGGCAGTAAGGGTAAGGATAATGTGATGACATGAAATATATTTTTTTAAATTCTGATAGCCTTAACATACATGTCATATTAGATTCAGGTGTACAACATAATAGGCATCACTTCCAGGTAACACCGGGTGCTCATGGCGGCAGTGCCCTCCTTCATCCCTGTCTCTGATTTCCCCCACCCCCCCACCTACCTCCCCACTGGTAACCATGTTTGTCCTCTAGAGTTAAGAGTCTGTTTTGAGGGGCACCTGGGTGGCTCAGGCAGTAAAGCGTCTGCCTTCGGCTCTGGTCATGGTCCCAGGGTCCTGAGATGGAGCACCACATCAGGCTCCCTGCTCAATGGGGAGCCTGCTTCTCCTTCTCCCTCTGCTCCCTCTCCCCTGCTTGTGCCCCCTCTCTCTCTGTGTCCAATCAATCAATTGATCAATCAATCTTTTGAAAATAAAGAGAGTCTGTCTTTTTGGTTGGCTCTTTTTTCTCTGTTCATTTGTTTTGTTTCTTAAATTGCACAAATGAGATAAAATAGCTTTTAAAAAAATTACCTACATTCCATTGGTGTGTACTGAACTGACATGTTGACATTTACCTTTTTTTTGACCTTGAGTTTAGGTTAGAAAGTTGAAAGTTTGTCAGTTTCCTCCAGGGGCAGCAGGTCACAGGTTTGCCACTGGGAGTCATACCACTTGGGCTCTTATTCTCTTGAGCTCAGGGGTGGGGGACCCTGCCATATGATTTTCCTCTTACGTGTCTGAGGAACCCAGGTGAGGCCAGGTGCTCATCCCTGAGGAGATTAGAGCAGTGTGACTATGTGCCTGAGCCATCTAGGGGAATGACTGTCTTCTCTCTGTTGTGTCCTGGGTCTTGATAATGCCCAGGGTCCACTCAGAAGTCCCAGATTTGTCCCCACATTCTGAGACCTTCTGGAAAGCTTTGGTTTGAGGGACTCTGGGCATGACCCTGAAGGGCACCCTGTGGGACGGCTCTCAGGTTCTCCCCTGTCTTCACTGCAGAGGCTGTTAAACCCAAAGAGTGGGTTGTGGTCCCCACAGAGTCATCCTACTGCCCAGGCTGGGAGTGCCTTTCCCCAGCAGGTGGCCCCCACCAAGGCCGAGGCCAGGCACCTGACCCTGGTGGTCCCAGCCCCGCCTCAGTATGGTCTTGCTTAGATTTTGGACTAGACACTGTCGCTTTCTCACACTGGCAGGGAACAGATGTTCTTGATGCCTGCACCCTGATCCTCATGGCCCAACTGTGTCCCCTGCCATGTACATGCAACCATGTGGGTCTTTTTTCTTTACTGTCCAAGGGCTTTCTTTGGCAGAGAACTTGTTCAGCCCCATGAGCAGGGGCAACCAGACATATGCGGGAGTTTTGAACTTGGGAAAATTTCCAATACGTGGGGAATGGTTGTCCGCAGATAAGTGTCTGGCCTCCTGTTCCCCAGGGGTCGCTTCTGAGGTGGCACTACGTGGTATCTCAGAGGGTCCCCAGTGGAATGCCTCCCAGTTACCATGGTGGTAATCTCCTCACTGATGTTCCTTTAATCATCTTTCTTCTGTTCCCTGCCTTGCCTTCTCCTCTTCTCCTCATCTGTGCTTCTTGGGACCATGTCTCAGATCAACCTCCTCCACCAAGACCTTTTCTCAGGGCTTACTTATGGGGGTACCCCAACTAAACGACTCTCTAATTTGCTTCTTTCTTATGTCAGTGATTCACTCTTTGGCTCCATCTGGTAACTGCAAGAGTCCAGGGATCGCTGTCCTCTTTACCGATGTGCTCTGAATTCCTGGATCAGTGCCAGACTGATAGCTGATGCTCAATAAGAAATTTGGGGTATTGAAGAAGAGATGCAGACATATATAGGACTCAAGATCTAGGAAGCATCAAGGGACTCAGAAACTCTTTTACCCGGGGGCTCCCAGGTAGCTCAGTAGGTTAAGCCTCTGTTGGTTTTGGCTTTGGTCATGATCTCATGGGTTGTGAGGTCGAGCCATGTGTCAGGCTCTGCACTCAGTGGGAAAGTCTGCTTGAAGATTCTCTCCTTCTGCCCCTCCTCCCACTTGCACATACACTCCCTTTCTCTCTCTTTCTTTCAAATAAATAAATAAATCTTAAAAAAAAAAAAAAAGCTGTTTTAGACCAAAGAGAACAGGTGTCATGCCAATGGAGGCTCTGCTCTGACTTCATAGTAGTTCACATAATGGTCATTGTCATAACATCACAGATAGAACACCGTTCCCCTTGATGGTGAAACTTCACAGAAGCAGAGCTTCTCTGTCTTGTCTCTGTGATGCCCCCAGGACCTAGTGTTAAGTCAGGTACATAGAAAGTGCTCAATAAATATTTGCTGAATAAACAAATAATAAATAAGTGAATTTAAACATGTTGCCTTATTTCACAGTGGGCAATTGTTGAGCTTTGCATTTGGTTTAATTTGACTTCAGAGCCCAAGTTCTTTGGCCACACCAAGCTATTGCTCCAAATCACATCCACGTCCCTTCTGCCTTCTCGTCTTTGTCCCCACCTACTGCAGGGTTCTCCTCCCAACTGTCAGCTGAAAATGTTTATTATTTTATAATACAAACAAACCCTTATAACTGGGTTCTATATATATCTAAAAGCTTGCTTGTGCAGAGTGGTCCTAGCCAGAAGCTGGCCGCAAGATGAATCCCATGACCTTGGCTATCTTGACCTTGGTTTTTAAACGCCTCCATGGAACCAGCCATGGAACCATAAACTCCACCAAACTTTGAACTTGGAATATCTGACAAAGAAAACTGTCTCTTTGGTCAGTCTAAAGTCTGATTTGCATTCTGCTTTGTGTCCTAAACAAATGGGATGTAGGATGGAAATAGGGCAACTATGGGGATCTCACTGGCAAGAGATCTTAGAACATCTCTCAGGTCCTACACTAGCTGATTCAGTTCACAACTCCCTTGACTGTAAGTAGCTGGGCAATCAAAAGTCTAAGTGAACACTGGCCACCCATAGTTTTTCTCTTCCACTGTCAAGTGAATACTGCCAATGTAACTGGCTGTGGCCAGGGAATATGACATCACACAGGTAAGCAGGGGTATTTTTCCAAGTCTACAAGCAGAACAAATGAGTTGGAAGAGTAAGTTGTGTGTAGTAAGAAGTTGAATGGCATCTTTTCCAATATATGGTACCTGTTCTTGATTTGGCTCTCAGGGACTAATATGGCCAGAGTAATGCCTCTACCTAGTAAGGTGAGATACTTCATGGAGGCAATGAGAAATATTTTGAGGGAATATGAGGTTGGAATTGTGTAGTTAAAAGTCATTAACCAAAAGGACTTAAAAATGTGATGAGAAACCAAAAGAGTACAGAAGAGGGAGAAGACCAACCTGAGATAGCCCTTGGAGCAGGTGTAGAGGTGGCCCTAAGGTTCATTCAGAAGCAAATGAAGGAAGTGTTGATATTCCATATCCTCACACCTTGTACACTGGGATGTCCCCAACTCTCAGGTGAATGCTGGGTACCAGGAAGTCCCTTCTGGTCTGGCTTTCCAGGAAGACCTGAGATTGTCTCTCTTCATGTCCCCATCACCATCAAAACTCACCATTCCTTCTGAGTTTTGGTTGCTGTTCCACAGAGGTGATACTTACAACTGAATGGAATTCAGAGGACTTAAAATCAGTAGAGAAGCCAGAAAAATATCAATCATCTAGCTGCTTTCCTCCATTGCCTGTCTTAGCGCAGTCTAAGACCCCCTTTAAAGAAAGGAATTAGAGATATGGAAAAGAGAAGCTATGCTTTCCCCCACAACTCTCTCTTCAAAAGCCATGAATACACCACTTCCCTCTGCATCCAGACTCTTACACACACACAGGACTCCACCTCCCAAACCCATGTGACATCTTGCACACACACACACACACACACACACACACACACACACACTTCCACGTTGAACCAATGTCTTCAGACCCACTCTGCTATCTGTGCTTGGCAGTTGAGCTGTGCAAATGACATCAACAGGCACCCTTGCCTTAAGGCTTCCCAGTTGGTTTGGCCAAATAGAAATTGGCAGGACATCAGACAATTTCTAAAAGCTTCCAAATCAGCAGAAATAGGGGCCTAGAACAAGAGGTGACCCTGAAAATCAGAAGACTTTTGAAGAAGGACTTAGACCATCCGTAGCCTGACTCAGTCTTACCTAGATTAGAAGAAGCAGAGGGACCTTAACAATATCTATGTTGCAGTTTCAACTGGCAATCCATCTATCTATATAACGAAAATGGCTAAGATCTATGCTGGATGATGCTTCTTTAGGTTTATGTGTTTTTCTCAGAAACAATTTTTTAAATGATAAAAGATTGGTGGACAGGGAATGGCTACATTATTTCTGGAAAGCCTTTGTGTATGTGTGTGTTTATCTGGGTGGTAATGACCTGATTACCTCCTTCCATGGCCTCCATGTTTACTGGACTATGTGTGCCTTTGGCCTAAAACTGGACCACTGTCTCCCTTTGCACAGAGCTGTGTGGCCAACTGTCCTGTGCTTATGAGCAACCTCACTGCCAACAGTACCTTGTACACATTGGTCCACCTCATAACTATGGAGGACGCCAAGCATCATTATCCTTTAGGACTATCACTAAGGGGAAATTTTTATGGAGAGTGCCTTAGTCATCACAGCATTGATAATTGACTCTCACCTGCCACTTAGGTTTTTAAAGTCTCCATGTCCACTGCCATACTTGTCTAGACATTGACTGCATTGTACAACCTGGAAGAAACTGGATTAAGGAGGGAGCTACCCAGAACGAGAAGAAGTTCACCTTTTTGGAGCCCTACTCTATATCAGAGACTGTCTGAAGGTTTGTTGTTATCCTCATAATGACCCAATGCGGTGGGTATTGGCAGAATCCTTTCTCTACAGATCCCTGGCCCACATTAGGCCAGGATCCGAACACGGATCCAACTAGCATTAAAGCCGATGGAAATGTCTGCTGCTGATGCAAGCAAGACTTTGCTGTCAGTGGCTGGTGACAACATGTCGAATTGCTACGAATGCTTTGTGACAGAAATAGGGATGCTGGGTCCTATGATGTAGGGTAATAGTTAGGGTCCTCCAACCCTGACTGAAAACTTTATTAACAGCTCAGGAAAAATGTGGCTGGTGTTTGACCCCCAATCATGATGAAATAGTGTGAGACCCAGATAAAAATATGAAGCTATTTTTAAAAATTCTGAGAGTACCATTCTTCTACTCAAAGTTATCTGTGGCTTTTCTTGAGTATGCATCAGTTTCCTATTGCTGCTGTAATAAATTACCACCACATAACTTTAAACCATACAAATTCATGATCTTACAATTCTGGAGTCAGACATCCAACATGGTGTCACTGAGCTAACATCAAGGTGTTGGCAGGGCTGTTTTTCCTTCTGGAGGCTCTGGAGGAGATCCCTGCCTCTTTGCCTTTTCTGGCTTTTAGAGGCTGCTCGCATCCCTTGGCTCATGTCTCTTGCCTTCGTCATCCAAGCCAGTGAGGTCACATCTCCCTGACCCTTATTCCTTTGTCATGCTTCTCTGTGTCCCTAGCTGGGAAGTCTTCTTTTAAGGACTGGAATGATTGGATTGGGCTCACCTGAATAATCTAGGATAATCTCCCCATATCAAGTTCTATGCCATTAATCCCACATGCAAAGTTCCTTTTTGCCTGACAAGGTAACATTTACAGTTTCTGGAGATTAGGGGATGGGCTTTTGGGGGCCATTTTTTATCTGCCACAAATAAAACCCCCAGAAATGTGATCTTACCTGTCCCTAACTTAGTTGTACTATCTCTACAGCATGTGCTCTCAGACACAGAGCCCCCCCCCCCCCCCCCGCCCCGCCAGGCTTTATTCAGGTCCTTGGGGCAGGTTCACACTCACAGACCCTTCACCTAGCACCTGCCTTGCTTCTCCCCACCCACCCCTCAGGAAGGTAGGGAAAGGGGAAGGGGGAAAGAAAGGAAGGGGGAAAGGAAGGAAGGAGAGAAGAAAGAAAAGGATGATAGATCTCTGCTCTGTAGAGTAGATTTTCTGACGTTTCCTTAGTCAATACAATGGCAAAGTAGCCACAGCAATGGCAGCAGTAACATAACACAGGTTATTTTGTGAACTTTGAAGATCTGACTTAATAAACTTGGGCCAGTCACATTGCTCCTGAACTCATTTGCCTGGTAAGCAAAATCTTATTGCTGAGAAAAGTAGAGGTAAGCCACCTTGGCTGACATTAACAAATTTTAACAGACATAAGAATGTTGAGAACCCACCAATTTTTGTTTGAAAGTGGGCTTGGATTAAAAAAAAATAGCACAGAGAAAAGAATATGTTGAAACATGGCTACTCTGGGTACAAAACAGCTCACCAGAGCAAAAGTTATGCTACTTGATAAAGCTAACACAACATTGGACCTTATTGATGTAGGTATGGCCCTTGGAAGTAGCATTACAAAAATCTGTCCAGATAAAACAAAGAAGTACGCCGCTCTGGCAGAAGAGCTAACTTCCTTGTGGAAACTGAGGAACATCAAAGTCAAGGCAGTCATCCTCTTGGCAATGGGAATGTTGTCCTCTGCACAAACCACACATCTGGGGTGTGGGATCCAGCGCTTGGTTGGGATTTGTATAGGAAAGAGTGCTTGCTTTTGCTTATCCTTCATTCATTGCTCATTTTGGAAGTAACACCCAGTTTTTCATGGAGTGCCAACTCTCTACAACTCACAGTCATTGCTGGGGAGAACTGACTCCACCCCTGGCTACAGAAATTAGCTCACAATCCAAGACCGGTCAATGGAAATTCTGCTTCTTCCTGACCACCAACATTTGGTCCAGCAGTGGACATGTGACATAGTTGGGGCCAATGAGGCTCCTTCCCTTGGAATTTCACAGAAACTAATGGGAAAGATGCACTGTCTTTTCAGAAACTTGCTTAAGTCATAGACGTATGTGACAGAGATGGGGACAATTTGTTCAATGACATAGGGAAATAACTTTCACCAACCTGCTTGAGAACCTTGTTATCAGCTCAGAAAAATGCGACTGATGTTTGACCCCCCCCCCCCCAATCAGGGTTAAATAGAGTGTGACCCAGGTTAAAATTTGCAGCTTCTTAAAAAAAAAAATTCTGATAGTATCATTCCTCTGCTCAAAGCCTTCAGGGGTTTTTCTCAAGTATGCATCAGTTTCCTATTGCTGCTATAACAAATTACCACAAACTAACTGTAAACCATTCAAATTCATTATTTAACTGTTCTAGAGTCAGAAGTCTAGCATGAAGGTATGGATGGGATCTGGGTTATCATGTGGGGAAAATCTGACTGAAAACCAAAGCCAGCAAGGAACCAAGAAGAGCCAAGAGGTGGAGGAAGGGTCCTGATGGAAGAGTTGAAGCCATGGTGCTCTATGGAATTCACTGGAACATGAGCCAATCCATTGCTCTTAGGGGTAAAATCTACACGGTGCTGACTTTGGAAGTCCCTAACTACGGGTAACCTCACATGGCTCTGAGCCCAGATACCCTCCTATACCTCAGATTGGAAAACTGAGTTGCCCAGGAACTTCCTTGACCACCTGCCTCATAGAACTCATGTCCCAGGCGGTTCTGAACTGCTGTGTCTCTATTCAAGCTTGAGCCTCTGCTGGGTTGGTCTTCCTTCCCACCTCCTCCACTAAGTAAATAGTTTCTCAGTCCTTCAGGCCCAATGGGGAGACTTCAGCATGAAGTCTCTTCTCCCTGCCCAGTCACTGATCACCCTCTTGACTTGTTACCTGACAGCTCCCACAATCCTCATGAGGAGACCCCGCAAATTATTTGATGCCTGCCTGTCTCCCTCTCTGTACCGTGAGCTCCTTGAGGACAGGTACCCATGAATGGTTCATCTCTGATCCTGCAGTTCACAGATGATCTGGCTGAGTGGTCAGACAGTGGACAATATTAAGACGGACATTGAGGAGTAGTCAAAGTTCTGTGAAGCCTTGAAAAGCTCTATTTAGAGGTTTGAACTCTCTCATGAGAGCAACAGGGAGATCCACTGAGGGGTTAAAGCAGCGGGGGGGTGGGGGCAGGAAATTTCTGTCATGCTGACATGAGCTTCTGCTTTGCTCCTGAGAGGAAGACACATCCCTGAGCCCTACTCTTGGTTCTGTTTCTGACCTTTTCTCCTTAGGACCTGCTGATCCCTCCCCTCGACCCTTGTGGAGCTAAGGAGTGTGCGTCTTCTTTTTTTTTTTTTTTTTTTTTAAGATTTATTTATTTATTTGACAGACAGAGATCACAAGCAGGCAGAGAGGCAGGCAGAGAGAGAGGAGGAAGCAGGCCTCCTGCTGAGCAGAGAGCCCGATGTGGGGCTTGATCCGGCTTGATCCTAGGACCCTGGGATCATGACCTGAGCCCAAGGCAGAGGCTTTAACCCAATGAACCACCCAGGCGCCCCAGGAGTGTGCGTCTTCTTACCCAAGCACCAGCAGCCTCTTGGATCTCTGGGTCACACCTATGGTTCATACCCCAGCCTGGGACCCCCTGCAGTGGCATTTTGACCTCCTTGTATTTGCAGACTTCGCCTGGAAAATATCCAGAGAGTGCCTCCACCCTCTGACCCTGTGTTTTACCGGATCACTTCTTACTGGCTGGAGGTAGCCAAATTGCTCTTGATCTCATGCTAGGAGGCCATTGATGTTTCTGTGATTCTGTGGGGCGCCTTTCTCAACTCAAACCATCTGCTGCAAAGCTGATTTGGGAAAGGTGTGATTTTTGAAAGGCACGTTCATTTATGGTTGCTGTACCCTGTCACCATGTTAGGTCATGAGGCCAAACCCAGAAGAGGAACAAGGATGCTTGGTGGGAGGGGAGTAAGTTGGGGAGTAACTGTGCCTCAAGAATTCATCTCAGATCCACGCACATCCAACAGCCCATCCTTCGTCACGAGGGGAAAATCAGCACGAGCGGAAACCACGATTTCCCAATGTGCGGCCATTCAGAGATATGTAGACACGTTACCTGGACAAAGGAATGGAACTCTTCCTTCTTACTCCAGATATCGGCTCTTTCACAGTTATCACGAAAGGACCTTGGCAAAGGTTCAGTTCCCTGGATGAGAAGTGAGTGTTTCATTTTTTAGGGAAACACCTACTTTTCAAGTAGACAGAGCTTGGATATCATACCTAATTATTTAATTAGATCACACACATTTGTTTAAAATACATACTTGAACGTGTTTTCTTATCATACTTGGTTATATTACTGGGCTAACAATGACACTCCACAGTACTTTGATATGAGGGCAGAGGGATGAATGAAAATTGGGAAGCTGCCCAAAGAGAAAACAATCCATGAGTGTTCATAGTGGTGGTACATGAGGTAGGGGAAGAATAGGAATTACTTTTGCAGGTTCAACTTCTCAAGGGCAGAATCAAAAATGTTCAAGTCCGCTATATGGAACCCACCATGAACTGAAGTCAAAAGGAAATTCACTGGTCTGGATTTCTGTCGATCCTGAATCGAGGGCACGGAGCTGATACTAATGGGCAGAAAGTCTCACCCGAGATGGGGGAGGGTCTTTTGTGCTGCAAAAGTTGAGAACTCTCATTATGAAAACCTGAAATTGAAGAGGGCATAAAGAGACAGACTTGCCCCAATCTTGGAGAGCCCCCCTTTTTTATTTTTATTTATTTATTTATTTATTTTTTGAGAGAGAGAGCAGGAACAGGGGTGAGAGGGAGAAGCAGGCTCCCACTGAGCAGGGAGCCCGAGGTGGGACTCAATCCCAGGACTCCGGGATCACTACCTGAGTGGAAGGCAGACGCTTAACCAACTGAGCCACCCAGGCGCCCCGCCCCCCTTTTAGAACCATCATTATAAAAACTTTCCCCCTGTCCTTCCTTGCCCGAGAGCTGCACCCCATGATTTCATGGGCTGGCATTTCTGTTTGGCTTCACACAAGGGTCAAACACCCTCTTTCCGTCTGCAAGTGCCCTTGGGCTCAGTCCCAGGTGCTGCTGGGGGCAGCCGTCTATGTGGGTAGGAACAGCCGGTGCTGAGGGGCTCTGGGTGGGGTAACAACAGCGTCCTTCTATCTAGGATTTCCGTCAGAAGTCTGATTGACCAAGACCATATGCCAAAATGATAACATTTCTCCTCCTGAGGCTCTTGGAAAAGGACTACCCTCTTGAGAATCCTTTTATTTTATTTTATATTTATTTATTTATTTCAGACAGACAGAGAGAGAACAGGGGAAGGGCAGAGGGAGAGAATCTTCAAGCAGACTCACACGTGGACCTCCATCCCACGACCCACTAGATCACGACCTGAGACCAAACCGAGAGTCCCGCGCTTCACTGACTGAGCCATCCCTCGGGATCCCTGAGAATCCCTTTAAAGATGCAATCTTTGCAGAAATGTCTGGGAACCCTCCTCCACTGTTGGTGGGAATGCAAGCTGGTGCAACCACTCTGGAAAACAGCATGGAGGTTCCTCAAAATGTTGAAAATAGAACTACCCTATGACCCAGCAATTGCACTACTGGGTATTTACCCTAAAGATACAGACGTAGTGATCCGAAGGGGCATGTGTACCCGAATGTTTATAGCAGCAATGTCTACAATAGCCAGACTATGGAAAGAACCTAGATGTCCATCAACAGATGAATGGATAAAGAAGATGTGGTATATATACACAATGGAATACTATGCAGCCATCAAAAGAAATGAAATCTTGCCATTTGCGACGACGTGGATGGAACTAGAGCGTATCATGCTTAGTGAAATAAGTCAATCGGAGAAAGACAACTATCATATGATCTCCCTGATATGAGGACATGGAGAAGCAACATGGGGGGTTAGGGGGAATAGGAGAAGAATAAATGAATCAAGATGGGATTGGGAGGGAGACAAACCATAAATGACTCTTAATCTCACAAAACAAACTGGGGGTTGCTGGGGGGAGGTGGGATTGGGAGAGGGGGAGGGGGCTATGGACATTGGGGAGGTGAGGCGAACCATAGGAGACTATGGACTCTGAAAAACAACCTGAGGGTTTTGAAGGGTCAGGGGTGGGAGGTTGGGGGAACAGGTGGTGAGTAATAGGGAGGGCACGTTTTGCATGGAGCACTGGGTGTTGTGCAAAAACAATGAATACTGTTATGCTGAAAAAAATAAATAAAATGGGGGAAAAAAAGTAAAGATGCAATCTCTTTCCTAGTGTTTCTAGCGGTGGCCATTATTGGGGACATCGATTGGAACCATTCCTTCTCTGACATTTGAACTGAAATTCTGTCTCCCGGCGGCGAGATTTCCCAGGGCAGCCACGTTTCTAGAGCGTAGCCGATCAAGCACGGAGCTGGGGGCTTGCCACCGGTACCCGTTTGCTGCGTGATGCCAGCCCAGTTACCCTGCGTCTCTGAGCCTCGCTTTCTCTGCCTCTAAACAGCCGCAGGGAGGCAGCTTCTTTGATCTGGCCTCCAGGGAGGCCAATGTCGCTCCGCAGAGGGGAGGGGAAAGGAGGATGGGGTGGGACGATGCCATTCCCAGGACCGCACCTCGACGCCAGTCTGTGGGAACACGCCCTGCTTCGCCCCCAGATCCGAGAACCTGCTGGGGGTGGCAGGGACGCGGAACCCAAGTGATTTATCCACCGGGAAGGAAATGAATTAATTGGTGGGCGGCGGGAAGGACCGTACCCTTGGGTGGGTGACACAGAGAATGAGAAGAAATACTCCCCTTACCCCCCCCATCTCCCCAAAGCTACGCGGCTCAGCGTGGCCCAGAAGCTCCTTTGGTTCTTGATGTCATAAAAGACGTGGGCACCTCGCTCCCCGCTGCCTGTCACATGCCGGGCTTTGAACGAGGGGCCGTGATGGATAAGGGGGCCCCTCAACTCGCTTTTATCCGCAGACGGATGTCAGGACCGCGTGCCCACCCCGCCGGGCTTTCATTTTCCCTCCTGCTTTCCCCACGCCTTTAATCAAGGCCTCGAAGGTAATTGCTCTGTGGACAAACAGCTCGCGGCCTGGTGTGCAACTAACAATTAGTTTAGGGGCTGTGATCTATAAATTTTGAGGAGAGGGAAAGAGGATTTGGTGAACTTGGGCTATCGTTTCTAATGAAGAAAAATAACACACCGGAAGGGATCCCGAGAGTTAGCAAAGCAACTTAATATCATCTGGTCGTGATTTGTAGGCCTTGATAATGCCTTGTGATCTTGGGGAGAGAGAGAAAACGGGGTGGGGAGGGGTGCGCTGTTGCTGGTGGTGTTTCTTAAAAAGAAAGACAAAAAAAAGCCCCTGGCTTCGTGTGTATGAGATTTATGACACACGGGCGGCCATCTGTATAAACCCCACGGATCTTCCATCACTGTCCCCCGGCTCTGTAAACGAGGCTGGCCCGAGAGGGACACCATAGGAATGTCGTCCTATTTATTGTTTATAAAAATAAACTGGCTGGCTGGGGATGTATGTGAGGAATTTATATCAAGCAGCTGCACAAGCAAGTGGCCCGGGAGCGGGGGAGTGGAGGAAGTGGGGAGGGGGAGAAGGTGTGACCCCCAGCACAGAGCAGGCCCTCTCCCATCAGCCAGGGGAGGACCACTTTGGGAGATGAAAGGGAAGGAGGGAGGGAGGAGGCCAGATTCAATATCCAACCAGGTCAAACCCCTCTTTCCTTTGGTGAGACCACTGAGAGACCGTGCTTGGAAGACTTGCCTTGGAGGAGCTGGGCTCCCCTCCCAGAGGAAACACTGGTGTGAACCCCGAGGGGCGTCCCTGGGGTCCTCGAGGGGAGCGAGGAGCAAAAGAAGACATTGAACACAATCAAAGGCTCCCCGATGCATTGCTGTTTTAGAGCTGGGTGCCATCTGGCTTTTGACTAAGGAGGAGCGTCCAGTGGGAAGGGTAAGAGTGGGTTCCATCAGCCGGCCCTCCATCTGGGGTGTCATGGCCTGAGCTCTGTCACGTGCATGTGAGGTGGGCTGTGTCAGGGCTGCTCAGACCCAAAGGGGCCATCTGCTCTCTTTCGATCAGTTTCTGGGCCCAACTGACAAGAAAAAGCCTAAGAGGCAATGTTGATAGAATGTCACAGTCGGAGTGTTCCTGAAGGGGAACCCCATGGGTCCTCTTGGTTTATGAATGAGGAAACAGAGACCAAGGTGAAGGGAGACTCATCCATCCTGCCAAGTGCTCAGAGTGAGGCTGGGATTAGACCTTGTCTCCCAGCTTTCACAGGCAGGACTCTGCTCCGCTAGTCGTGCATCCAGTCCTGGGCCATTTGTCCATTCCCTGCTGCCTCTCTGTTCCCTAGAGTCTATTCTCCAGACTAAAGCCAGGGTAATCTTTTAAAGATATTCTCCAGGCCCTATCAAAAGCCATTCTGTGACTTCCAAAAGCACCTGAAGTAACAGACACCAGATGGCCTGGCCCCAGCCGGTGTCCCCAAACTTCTCATCTGAACTCTTGCTGGCACCCATTAGCCCTGGAAACATGGCCTTCTTTCTGCTCCTTGACCAAGCCAAACTCCAACCTCAGGGCCTTTGCAGTTGCTGTTCTCTCCATCTGGAGTCTTCTTGCCCAGAATCTTATCATTTCTACATTTGTGTTGCTGTTCAATGCTGCTTAAATGTCACCTCCACAGAGAGGGCTCCCCTTCCCTACCTATTTTATTTATTTATTTTTTCTGGCTACCCATTTTAAAATAGCATCCTTCTTCCACAAGTCACTCTCAAGTTCACTAATCAGCCATACTGTTTTTTTTTTTTTTCTTTAGAGCACTTATCATGATCTGAAATGAAATAATTATGGTCTTTCTTTGTTCCCCATTTGTCTATCTTAAGAGAGCAAGGCCTTTCTTATCTTGTTATCTTCCGTTTGCCATGTGTAGAATTGCTCCTGGCATGACATAGACATTCATTCATTCATTCACTTACTCAACTATATTTACTGCATTCACTTGTAACTGATGGTCTCATGGAATCTACTTTCTAGTGAAGAAGGTAAAAGAATAAATTAATGGTAGGACACCTATCTCAGGATTGTGGCAAATATGAAACGTTAAACAATTACAATAGTTTATGAATGTAAAGTTCTGAGCCCAATGCCTGCTCCTTGGTACCTGCTTTATAAACACTAAAGTGTCACACTAACTCTGTCCTCGAGATTCTTAGGTTAACCTGCCTTAATGAATTTATAGTTAATTACAAGAGACTAAAGATCTTGAAGATAAATTACTTGAGAAGGAGCTAATATCTCTTCGGAGAGGTTAACTGAGGCTGTGGGCCAGTTGATAAGATCGTTGAGCCTGCTTGTTGAGAAGAGCAATCATGCCTGGCCAGGGTAAGAGGGGATGACCCCTTCAATCCCCTGCCAGCCCAGTCCTGCACTCCCTGCTCCATGAGCAAACACCCAACTAGCCAGACCTTCAATGACATAGACTGCCAAAGGGGGGAAATGGCGTTCAGTTAAACCACCAACACTCACTTACCTGCTAACCATGTGCATTTACAAATGTTTTTCCACATTGTCTTTAAAATAGGGCTTCTCAACCTTGCGGGGGAGAGGGGAAGAATTCGTAAAATTATGTGCACCATACTTTGTGTATACACAAGCATGGGGTTTTGTTGTTTGTTTGGTTGGTTGGTTTTGTTTTTGTTTTCCCTGGGGAAAAGAATCATAACTTTCAGTTCCCAGCGTTGTCAGTGAATTCTGTGTCTCAACATAAGTTAACTGAGTTAACTTGTCAACACTTAGAGCTGTTTGGGAATTGTGAATCTCTTTCCTGATTTCTTTAAAAATGTACTTTCCCACTAACTTGGGGTGACATTTGTAACATACTAAATTTGGGTAATATTATACAGTTTGCTTATTCAATAGTTATCTATTAAGCCTGACCCTACTAGGGCCAAGAACTATCCTACATACAGCCAAGACATCAAGGCCAAGATGAGGAAAAACCCTGTTCTGGGAAGGTTACCTTCTAGGGGGACAAGGGGAGTAGATAATAAGCAAATAAATGAATATATATGACAACTTCAGTTGTTGGTGAGTGCTCTGGAGAAATAAGGCTGATATAATAGAGAAGAAAGAGGGCATTGCTTTATACTGGATGGACAGGGCAAGGCTCTATGCTGAGGTCGTGTTTGAGCCAACTTGAATGACAAGATGGAGCAAAGAACCAAGGGAGGAGTGACTCAGACATTTCAAGCAGAGGAAACTGCTCCTGCAAAGGTCCTGAGGCAGATATAAGGTTAATAAATTTTAAGGTTGGCAAACAGGCAACATGGCTCCAGAGGAATGAATAGAGTGAGAGTGACAGATCATGAATCAAGGTGGAAATGGAGGTGACATCTCATAGAGCCTGGTAAATCTTGATTTCAATTTTAGATTTGATTTTAGTGTTAGGAGAAACCACTGGATGTTATTACCAAGACCACAGAGTTTTCCACAGCATTAGGTGCTTCTGAGAATAATTTCTATATGTTCATGTATTTGGCGAGAGAACAGCAACACAACTATTGTTTCTTTAAGAAAAAATGTTGACTTTCCTTTTCCCAGTTGAGTTCCCAGCCCATTTACCAGTCCTACAGTTGAAAGACACTACAGTCAAGTATGCTGAGAAGGTGCAAGACCACTTTTTTTTTAATTAAAAAAAATTTTTTAAATTAAATATTTTAAATAAAATCTTTTTTATTACAAAGCAAAACAATTTAGCTCTTCATTGTTTTAAATCTCTCCATTATAGATGTGGGGAGTTGGTTTAATTCCACATAGGAAAACGATCTCAAAGCATTTTTCTCATAATAAAAATTCCATCTTCCCTCCAATGTTAAATGGACCTTCATTTCTAAAGAGAAAACAAACAAGAGTATGCTGAGAGCTCTGTGCTGACATTTATAAAAAGTAGTTTAGACATAGGCCAAAAAAATTAGCAGAAAGCATTATATCCCAGGTTGGGAGCCCCAGGAAGCAGACTCAGAGATGGAAATTTGCAGGTAGGAAGTTCGTGATGGAAGATTCTTGGGATCAGTACTTGTAAAAGGAAAGGGATTGGGGCAGGTGGGTGGTTGTTGTGCTGTATCAATGGTCCCATGGTCCCATAGGAAGCCCTAAAACTGGGATGGTCCTTAAACATTGTCCTGCGTGGGACTGAAGAAGCCAGAACATTCTCTCGCTGCAACTGACCAACCATTTTATGTAGGCTGCTTCTGTAGGAGGGTGGAACTCAGGCAAGGGGGAGGCATGTTCCGAACAGGGCTGATAGCTGGGGACTCTCTGTAGCCAGCACTCTCAACAACTGTGGGAGCCATCTCCTTCATTTCCAAGGGTGTTTCCCATATACCTGGATCTGAAATGGAAAGCAAAGCATCCCTTTCCCCTGTCCTCTTAATTCCCATCCCTACCCCACAGAGGTAAGCATAACTTGCTTCTTTTCAGTTTTCTGAGTTGATTTGAAATGTCCACACAAGATACAATTATATTCCTCGGTCTGTCAATGTCTATCAACTTCCTGATAAGAAAGATGAGGGTCTGGACTCATTCTCCCCATGTCTTCCTCTCAGTGTTGTTACATTATTTAAAATTTTTCTGCTAGGGGATTTTATAACTGCTACATAACATAGTTGGCTTTCTTAATCTGATAACGTCATATTGTATCTCATCTCTTCCCATTGTAATTGGAAGGAAATGGACACTTCTTACATACCCCTTCCACTTTCTTTCCTTTCTATCAACCATATCATTATTTTTACATTGTCAAGGTTTATAACATTCATGTGCTACAACTATAATCAATAATCAATATTTTTTTCTCTCAGGTTGAAACCTAATAAACTGTGGTGGTGCAGGTCTTAGGAGCATGTCTCTATCCCCAGCCATGAGGCTTCTGCACTTCTCACCCTATATGGTAGAGACCTCCTAGAGGTGTCCCCTTCGTAAGGCCCTAATCTGTGAACATGTCACCATATATGGGGAAAAGAGCCCATTTTGAGATGGGGAGATTATTCTGGGTTATCAGTTATCTGGGTGGACCCGATGTAATCACAAGGGTCCTTTTAAGATGGAGAGAGAAGTGTCAGCATCAGAGAAGGAAGTGTGATTATGAGAGTCTGGGGAGGGAGGGATTCTGGTTCCCTCTATCCTCCTCAATGCTCCAACTGGGGATCTGTATGTTGAACTAATGAAAGACAAATTAACAGGAGAAAAACAGAAGTTTATTCTCATGTGATGGTGCTCACACTTGAGAACACCTGGAAATAAGTAACTCTAATCTCTAATCCAGGTTAGAATATGGGGGTCTAAATACCGAACTGAGTAGGGTAAAGGGAGGGGAGAAAGGGTACTTAGGAAGAGCAGAAGGCTTTTTGGAAGGATAAACAGTCCCTTAGGAGAATAGATGGGTGAAGGGAGGGTTGGTGAAGATGTCTGTCTGGGTGTGGGTGCCAACTTCTCTCCAAGAGGAGAAGAGTAGAATTGCTCCCGGGGAGGGGGAGGGGATTTATGACCATTGAGTTCTTTGGGGAGGCTCTTCTTTTAGACAGATAAGGGATTTCAGGAATTTAAGTTCCTTCAGCATGAAATAATTTTTATGCCAAAGTGGCATATTGGGGGTGTCATATCTGGGTTCTCTTCCAAAGCAGAGGTCAGAAAGTCCGGGACAGATTTGCAGATGCTACACTGATGGTTTTGAAGATACCACGAACCAAGGAAAGCAGGAACCTCCAGGAGCTGGAAAGGCAGGGAAAGGGAGTCTCCCCTAGAGCTTCTAGAAGAAACCAACTCTAATGATGCTTTGACTAGCACATTAAGAGTGGTTTGGACTTCTGATCTCCAGAACTGTAGGAGGGTAAGTTTTATTATCTTAAGCCAGTAAGTCTTGTCATTTGTTAGAGCAGCATAGGAAAGTAACACACCTCCCATGATACTCTGCATTATGCCACCTTCTGGTTTGCTTTATTTTCACCAAGACTTTTTCTTTCTGGGTTTTTTTTTTTTTTAATCATTGACTAAAATAATATTTTTATGCCCTGATTAAGATCATCCAGCTACTTCATCACACTATCTGTAAGAATGAGCCTACTTTCATCTTGGAAGCTGACAGCCTTGACTTCTAATTCAAATTTGGATATATGGTTTCTTAAATCTGCTCCTCAAAACTCATCCAGGAGTTTCTCCTCTTTTCAGTCTTTCGTCAGACTCCCTGGTGATTGAATCTGTGTATTTTCTTTCTTCTCTTTCTATTTCCTTTATTATATGGTCAAGTACCTTTCGGGAAAAGTTATGTGGGAGAAAATCTTTGAATCCTTTCATGTCTGAAAAAAATATCTTTATCCCCAACCCTTCCCACACACAGTCATAATTTTTATAGTTTAGTTGAATATAAAATTCTAGGCTCAAAGTAATTTCTTTTTATTATGTTTAGATCATTTGTCTATTTTCTTCCAGGATCCCGTATTGTTTGTCACAAGTTAAATGTGGTTCTGAGTCTCATACTTTATCGATGACTTGTTCTTGCTCTCTGTAGATTTTTTTTTATTTTTTTTTAAGATTTTATTTATTTATTTACAGACAGAGATCACAAGCAGGCAAAGAAGCAGGCGTGGGGGGCGGAGGGGGGAGGAAGCAGGCTCCCCGCTGAGCAGAGAGCCTGATGCAGGGCTCGATCCCAGGACTTTGGGATCATGACCTGAGCTGAAGGCAGAGGCTTTAACCCACTGAGCCACCCAGGGGCCCCTGAATTTTGTTTTTCAATCCTGCTCCATATTTGGTGTTTCTGTTCAAAATGAACTTCTGGTGTAAAACATTTTCTTCCATAATTTACAAATTATTTTTAACAGCTTTATTGACATATAATTCAAATATTATACAATTCAATGGGTCTTTTTAAAAAAAATATATTCACAGAGTTGTACAAGCCTCACCCAATTTTAGAAGATTCCCATCATCTCAACCAAACAAAACATGTACCCACTAGCTGTCACTCCCCAACCTCTACCTACACCTCTACCCCTAGGCAACCACTAGACTAATTTATATTTCTATAAATTTGCCTACTCTGGACATTTCATAGAAATAGAATCAAATGTGGACCTTTTGTGCCTCTTTCACTTAGCATAATGCTTCCAAGATCCATTCATGTCTGTTTTCACATGCGTTGGAACTTCTGTCTTGCTAACTTAAATGTATAAAGTTTTCACTCATTTTGTATCTTTTCCTTTTGGGAGTTGTCTGTAGCCTCAATTTTCAATGCTTCCGTTGACATCTTTGCAATTTTACTACTTAGATTATATTTTCTGCAACAGAAAGTCGAATTCAAATAGCTTAATCAATCAGCAAATATTTTGTATTATTTTTATTTGTAGAACTCTCAGAAATGGGAGAGGATAAAGTGTTGGTTGATGTGCTTGTTCCAACATGCACATCATGAAGTGCATGTTCATGTTCCTTAGATCATGAAGGATCTAAGTTCTTTTCATCTTTGTTCTGTTATCACCAGTACTAGCTTTATCCTAAAGTAGGTTCACTACATGGCTTCCAGGAGGAACCAGATATGTGTGCCTTATTGTTAATGTCTTTCCAGAGAAGGAGACCTCTGAAGAACTCTAAAAACCTAGACAAACTCTCTTTACATCTCTCTGGACTGAATTTTGTCCCGTGTCCATTTCTGACCCAACAACCAGCAAAGGGGAAGAGATAGATCTGAGTAGCTTCCAGTGTTTCTCAATTAGGGCATAGTTTTGTAATCAACATAATTCTTCATTGTAAGCGACTGTTCATGCATTTCAGAACATTTATCATCCATGGTATCTGCCCATTAAATGTCCATAAACCCCCCTATATTAATTTTCTACTGCTGCTATAACAAATAACCACAAACTTAATGACTTAAAACAACAAAAATTTATTTTCTTATAGTTCTGGAGGCTGGAACTCTTAAACTCAAGATATCAGCTGGGCTGTATTTCTCTTTCAAGCTTCAGGGAAGACTCCATTTTCTTGCCTTTCTCAGCTCCTAGAAACCACCTGTATTCCTTGGCTTATGGTCCCCTCTTCTTATAATTCTCAACATCTTCCTTCCATTGTTACATCTCTTCCTGCTACCCTGACCCTCCTGCCTCCCTCCTGTTAGGACTTGTGATTATTTTAGGCTCACCCAAATAATTCAGGATGATCTCTCCATCTCAAGATCCTCAACTTAATCCCATCTACAAAGCCCCTTTACCATGTAAGATTCACAGGCTCCAAGGATTAGGAAGCTGGCATCTTTGGGGAACCATCCTCAGCCTACACATCCATACTCTTTGCCCTACACCTTTTCTTCTAACAACAACAACAACAACAACAAAAATGAGTCACACGGACTCCCTGGGATGAGTGGATGCCTCAACAAAATGGGGGTTCTTTCAGGAAGGGGTAAGGGAGGGATGGGTGCTGAGTAGGGAAGCAAAAAGACCTATCCAATGTTTCTTTTCAAAGCACTTTTTCTTATGCCCTGATTGCTTTATTTTCTGAGTGGCCTGTTCTTTTTTTATAGATGTCTTACTACCTTAAGTCTTTCTCAATTTTATTTCGATATCCTTCCTATATTCTGAAATTTCTGTTTTCTCCAGGATGATTTTTTATTTACGTGTTTTATTTGGGGTTGGAAATAACCCTCAATGGGTTCTCCACCTTCTCCTGATCATTAGTTGTCCATTCATATTAGTAGTCAATCATGGACTTGGGTGATGTATACAGCAGGTGGCAATGGGTTTCCATTTCAATTGTAGAGTGCTTCCCCAACACCATGTTCCTTGGGTGGTACAGTAAGTTGACTTGACCCTTGACACATGGGATGGGAGACTAGGAGGACAGACCGGCTGGTTGGCTGTGCCCTCCCCCTTGTTGAAATAGGCACTAACAGTCATATCAGGAGCCCTAATCCAGGCCTTGGGTGTAAACCATCATTTACTTAGTATGAGAAGAGTAGAGAACGGGAAAGGGAAGCCTGAAAGGACTTCAAATCATCACCTTGATTTCCACCCCCCTGTAACATTTCTGCTCTGCCTACTCACAGGCTTATCCCCTACAGTGTCTCTAGGGCTCTGCAAAGAGGAATGCCCGCCATCTTTGTAGATACCCTCCATGGATGTTCTAGAATGCCGCTTCCACTGCCATGATTTATGTTGTTAGTTTCCCATTCACTTTTCCTACTCCAGAAACTCATTGGACCTTTTGTTCTACTGATAGATTTTCTTCTGTTCTCAGCCCTCTTTGAGTTTATTAGCGTTATTTTATTAGTGTACAATGAGAAAAGGAAGAGAAGGGTATGTGATCCTTCTACTACTTTGGGTTTTTATGGGGGGTTTTGGTTGTTTTGTGGGTTTTTTTTTCTTTTTTTTGAGAGAGAGAGCATGTTGGAGGAGGAGCAGGGGGTTGGGAGCAGAGGGGCAGGGGGAGAGAGAGAGAATCTTAAGCAGATTCTGCACTGAGCATGGAGACTGATGGGGCTTGATCTCATGACCCTGAGATCATGCCCTGAGCCAAAATCAAGAGTTGGAAGCTTAACCAAATGAGCCACCAGGAAATTCCCCACCCCTGACCTCTTCAAACCAGAGATCTATTGGCAGCTTAAAAATAGCATTATATCCTTGGTTCTCAACTGTCAAGATTTCAGGAATCCAGTCTCAGCTCAACCCCCCTGGTCTAACTGTATCCAAAACAAAATGGAGTGGCTAACACTAGGGCAGGCTAAGCATGAAATCAGCTTTAGGGCATGAATTCGGGTGGGTAACCCCCTGTAGCCCACTTGGCTAGCTCAGGATGGCTTCCTGGTAGAGGTGGACTCATTTCCTTCCCTCAAGAGTCACCCCACAGTTACCAGAAAACAGGATGTCAGTGGAGAGCAAAAAGAACTTGGCAAGCAGCAGAGAGCAGAACTGCTGAGAGTTACTCTAAGGACTGTACTACAATTTTCCTACCACCTTCACAACGAGCCCAGAAGCTGGCTGCCCTTTCAAATTCTGGAAACTCATGGAGCTGGAGCCATCCAATTGCCCTAGGGAAGTTCTCTCACATTCCATCTGAGAGTAGCAGCCTTTCAGTCTCTTCAGGAGTGAGGTGGCTGAGGGAGAACTTCCTGTCCTCAGGTGCCCCCTTATCCATTGCCTTGTCTATGGCGGCAGCAGAAGGCAGGCTCTGGGACATCAGGTCTGAGATGCAGAAGATGCAGAAGAAGATGCTGCAGGCCCAAGGATTCAAGGAAGATGAGGAGAAATGGTGAAAGTAGAAGAGTAGGTGAATCTCTGATGGGGGACGGGGAACCCCCACTGATTCCTTAACACTTCATATTTTTTCTTTCTGGTAATTATCCTTTACAGTAGATTTTATTTCAAATTTGTTAAAATTGTACCAGCAACAAGCCAACATAGACTTCCTACCTTCGCTCCTCCATTAATTCAAACCCCTCACATTTTGGTCAAGATCTAATGTCATTTATAGGATAATACTTTCTTCTTTTGGCATTTTCCTGCCATAAGCAGTAGTAAAATTAAGTGTTCAGAAACTAATGCTATGATTATGCATCAGAACTTTCATCAACTTGTCCAGCATCATATCCAAATGACCCCTCTGGCCTTCATTGTCTTTAGATTTCAGTTGTCACCTTGTTTTGGGAGCCATTGCAGGAACTTACCATCTACTGAAGTAAAATTAGGGGTTTCTTGGCTCTTATTTTATTTTTCCAGGTCATATTCCTGAGACTGATGGGGTCTCCTCAAACATGTACACAATGTGTCAGAGGAGATGACCCAAGTACCTGGGGACATGGAGTGGCTACTGGTTGAAGGAGGAGACATGAAATCCAGGAGCATCGTGGAGACTGGGTGATGACACCGCTCTGTGGGATGATGATGGAATCACCCACTCTTTGAGTTCACGTTTCTGCAGTAAAATCTTGATGAAAAAAAAGTTGATAGTATAATGTTTCAGTGCTTACAGTTTCTGAGCCCCTACCCTGATCTTAAGATGATGTGGTAGGTTGTAAAAAAAAAACAAACAACCAAACCAAACCAAATAAAAAACCCAAGTTCTTCCTTTGCCTGTATTCATACCCCTTTGATGGATATTTTTTTCACTCTACAATGAAGAGGTAGAATCTATTTTTCTACCCCCTTGTGTCTGAGTTAGTGACTCTCTCTGATGAGTAGAGTAGGGGAGTTCTCACTGGACTCAAGAGGCATCACAGCTCCTGTTCTCGCTTTCTTCCTGAGGCTTAGATGAAGGAACTTTAGCCAACCTACTGAAGAGTGAGAATAAAGGGAATAGAGACGGGCCATCCTAGCTGAGGATCCCTAGACAGATCAGCTCCGACCCAACTGACCCATGGATGGTGCAGGAAGAGGAATGACTCCGGTAAAATACAGCAGAAGAACCACCCAGTGGAACCCAATCCAGGTTGCTGGTCCACAAACTCATAGGCAAAAGTGGCTATTTAAAGGAGTGTCTGAGTGGCTTGGTCGGTTAGGCAGCTGGCTCTTGATTTCAGCTCAAGTCATGATCTCTGGGTCATGAGATTGAGCCCCGCATGGGGCTTTGTGCTCAGCAGGGAGTCTGCTTGAGCATTCTCTCTCTCTCCCTGCCCCTCCCCCCAAAATAAATAAATCTTTTTTAAAATGGTTGTTTTAAGCCCCAAGTTTTCAGTGGAATAGGCAATAGGTAAATTGATGCAGATAATTTTTATCTTTCTAATCTGCCTCAGTCTTGACAAGCTAGGTTATACTGCAGTCACAAACAATTCTATAGTTTCAGTGGCTTACAATATCAAATTTAATGTCTTGTACTTGTCCCTTTGGGGTCAGCCAGGGCTTTGTTCCCTTTCTCCATACTCCGGGATGTAGGCTGATAAATCAAGTATTGCTGGGCGTCATAGCAGAGAAAACAGATCTCTGAAGATAGTTTTATTTGTAAATCATTTCTCTAGATTGGAAGAGACACACATTTGTCCTCACAACTTACTGGTGGGAACTAATCATGAGGCGTCACTCAACCCCAGGAGGTCAAGAAGCTCAGTCCTACAACGTACAGAAGAGGTGGAGAAGCAGACACATTTAGTGAGCCCCATTAATGACTACTTATAAGTCAACCCAGTAAGAGGGGGAAAATGGCAGATGGTTCCATTACCCAAAAGAAATGGGAGAAGCTACAGGCAGTGTACTCTCAATGGTATGTGGTCAATATGTTGAACACAATTAATCTTATCCACTTGAGAATCTCTAATCAGAGACTCAATTTTTTTTTCCTTTCTTAGTTTGTGTCCAAGCTGGGTGACCTAGTACTGAGCAATGTTGTGTCTTAGAGATAAATTGAGTCTCACTAAAACCAGTTAGTATTTCAAGGTTGAAGGTAATACTCTTCTGGAGGAAAAGAGGTGGAGTCCTTCTTCAGTGCTCATAAGGGGATTTGATCCCTTTGAAGATTTCACTTCAAAAAAGTGGGTGTTCAGTTAGAATGGCCAAAATTAGCAAGACAGGAAACAACATGTGTTGGAGAGGATGAGGAGAAAGGGAACCCTCTTACACTGTTGGTGGGAATGCAAGTTGGTGCAGCCACTTTGGAGAACAGTGTGGAGATTCCTTAAGAAATTAAAAATAGAGCTTCCCTATGACCTTGCAATTGCACTGCTGGATATTTACCCCAAAGATACAGATGTAGTGAAAAGAAGGGCCATCTGTACCCCAATGTTTATTGCAGCAATGGCTACGGTCGCCAAACTGTGGAAAGAACCAAGATGCCCTTCAGCAGATGAATGGATAAGGAAGATGTGGTCCATATACACAATGGAGTATTATGCCTCCATCAGAAAGGATGAATACCCAACTTTTGTAGCAACATGGACGGGACTGGAAGAGATTATGCTGAGTGAAATAAGTCAAGCAGAGAGAGTCAAGTATCATATGGTCTCACTTATTTGTGGAGCATAACAAAGAACATGAAGGACATGGGGAGATGGAGAAGAGAGGGAGTTGAGGGAAACTGGAAGGGGAGATGAACCATGAGAGACTTTGGACTCTGACAAACAACCAGAGGGTTTTGAAGGGGCGGGGGAGTGGGAGGTTGAGAAACCAGGTGGTGGGTAATAGGGAGGGCACGTACTGCATGGAGCACTGGGTGTGATGCCAAAACAATGAACACTGTTATGCTGTAAATAAACAAATAAACAACAACAAAAAAAGTGGGTGTTAATATCCTTTGAATAAAGAAAGGGCAATGTATTCAGTTCCCCTCTCACTCTAGAGTTTTTTTCTTCTTATTCTCACTTCACTTAATAAACTTTCACTTCACGTAAATAAGTAATAATAATAATACTCTATGAAAGCAACCAGAATGCACGGTAAGATGGACCCACACTTTATGAAAACACTTTTACATCTTCTACATACTTCACTTCCTAAGACCTAAACAGACAACGTAACATTCTCAAGAAGTTTTCTTCTGTTTGATAGAAATCCTGGGGTCCCTGGGTGGCTCAGTCAATTAAGTGTCTGCATTGGGCTCAGGTCATGGTCCCGCGGTCCTGAGATTGAGTCTTGTATCGGACTCTCCACTCACTGGGGAGTCTGCTTCTCTCCCTCTGCCTGCCCCCTCCCCTGCTTGCGCTCTCCCTCTCTCTCTCTCTGACAAAAAAAGAAAGAAAGAAAGAAAGAAAGAAAGAAAGAAAGAAAGAAAGAAATCCTAACATTTCTAAATCTTCCTTTCCCAAATTAGTGTTCCCCTTAACCCTTATTATACCAACTCAGGGAAAAGAGTACATGCAGGTAATACCATTGTTTGGGAAGGGCAGGAGTTCATAGTCACACGACTGCAATTGCACAAATTGAATGTATACCCACGTTTCTAGAAGTGCAAATAGAACTATTATTCTATTTGTAGAAGACTTGGTTAGTTACCTTAATGTCATTCTGCTCAAGGGACAGGAAAATATTTATTCCTAAATTGTTTTCTATAATTAGAGGGAAGAGTTCTGAGGACTTTTTTTTTTTTTGCAGGTTTTAGACCATGTTGATAGATTTATCTAGTTGCTCACTTATCCGTGATTTGACTGAAAGAGGACTGTACAGAGAGATGAATTCATTTCAGCATCAATGCATTTACTGAGCACCTAGTAAGTGCTAGACACTGAGTCTACAGTGTTGTATTAGAAAGACATGGACCTTGTCACTCTGTCACAAAGCTTACTCTCATAGCGTGCATGTAGGGAGTACAAGTGTGTGTGCTCATGTGTTTGTTTCAGGGAAGTAGGACGGAAATTAGTAGCAAACCCATGCATAGGTGTATGTAGTAAATACATGTTAGGATTATAGACTGTGGTGAGGAGCTATTAAAATATCTGCTTCCTGGTCCTAGATGACCAGCTGACTTGCTGTGGATGAGAGGCAAAGTCATCCTCCCTCCCTCTCTCTCTCTGTCTCTCTCTCTCAATCTGCTTTCTCATCTGAAGGAAAAGGTTATCTTTTACAGGTTGCATTAGACATCTCCAAATGGTTCGTGCTAAGCGTGCATTATTTTATTTATCATAAAAAAAGGCAATAAAGATGAAGGAAGACAAAGAAGAAGGAAGTGGGGCAGGAGAATGTAGAATTACAATGTGGGTTTTCGTGATTTGTATGTCTGATGTTCTGTGATTTGTGTGTCTGCTGATGTTCCCATCACTTGGCTGGATTTTTTTTTTTGGTGTCATTTGAGTTATTCTTTTGAGGCCCAGGGAATTAAGAACATATTGTCTTTACTAATAAGCTTAATTTTTATACTCCACAAATGGTGATCCCCATTATCCATTGGAGCAACTGAGTCAGAGAGAGAAGGAAGTATTCATATCTCAATAGGAGATGACTATTTAGATGCTGAGCTCTGTTCATCTTTGTCCTGGCTTGGAATTCTCCTTTACCCCTCTCTTCTGCTTCCCCAGAAGTGTTTTTTATCTTGGCATTGACGCCCTCGCATTCAAATCATCTTATTTGGACTTTCTTGGCTTTTGTGTTTCAGGCAAGTTGTTTGAACATCTTTTTTTGGTTTAAAATTCTTTAAAAATGCCATGTGATTTCACTGATCTTACTAGAAACCAATAAAAACACATTACTTTAAAAATAACTCCCATAAAACCTCTTACTTGTGAAAAGCTTTCATTCTAATAAAATTGGAGCTAACCAAAACCTTTTAAAAGTGCTCGCAGGCATCCATGAGACTTGGCATGTCCAGATTGTATTACCTCTAGTGGTGATGAAGATACCAGATCTCTACTCTGTCTGTAGGAGTGTGGGTCCAAGATAAATTAACTCACCTACTTTAGAAAAGAAAAAATCCAATATGAGAATGGTAACACCCCACAGAACGCCACTCATTCTGCCTTTTGCCAACATAGCCACTGGGAATCTACAATCTTTTCCACCGTGTGTGAGTTTGTGGTTTGTCCCCCCCACCCCTTCCCTTTTATTTGCCTAAATATAGAATTAATGGGTTTTAGGGAAAGTCAATGATTGGTCTTACTTGAGTCTGGAGAGGGGAAAGAAAATATCCTTTTCTCTGCAGCCCTCAAAATTCCCATTGGGTTGCTGCCATCCTATGCCAGTTCCACTTTTAGATAAGACTCATGCCAGCAGCTGGGAACTCTGTGATGACAGGAGCTGGAAGGTGGTGTCATGGACTCAGGGTAGAGGTGTGGCCCCTGAGTGTCTGGCTTTGATCAGCTGTGCCAGATTGGTCACCCCCAAACTCTCCAATGGAAAATTTTAAAAGTACAGACTCATGAGCTGCTTTCTTTGGGGACCTGGGATGGGGCTTCAGAAACAAAATAGTTTTTTCTTTGAAAGATGCCTTGAGCGGCACCTGGGTGGCTCAGTAGGTTAAACCCTCTGCCTTCCGCTCAGGCCCATGGTCCCAGGGTCCTGGGATCAAGCCCCACATGGCGGGGGGGAGGGGGGTCTCTGCTCAGCAGGGAGCCTGCTTCCCCACCCCCCACCCCCCGCCACCTGCCTCTCTTCCTACCTATGATCTCTGTCTGTCAAATAAATAAATAAATCTTTAAAAAGAAGAAAGATGCCTAGATAACTCAATGCTGGTTGGAGAAACAGAGATGTAAAACCAAAACAACAACAAAAGATAATTAAATAAAAAATTCCCTCTCCTGAACCCGGAAGGAGAAGCAATTGACTGATGAGTTGCTTCTCTCCACCTTCTCCAAGGTGGATTTCTGGGAGCATGCGGTTCTTGACACGTTCCTCCAGAAAAGAGATCTGAGATCAAGTAAATAGGGGAAAAGCTCCAAGCTGCATTCCTCTCTGCAAGATTCCCAGGTTTTGTAGAGTATATAAAACATCCTAGAATGATCACTACTAAAGAAACTAGTTTCATAATGTTTAACAGAGTGTTTCTCCCACTTGCCTACAGAACTTCTTTTTATTAATTATTAACATCTCTAAAGACCTAAGGAACCGATCTTAAGAAATGTAGCTGTGGAAGATCCACACAGTAATTTCCCTGAAATAGTCCATCCTTGGCCGGCCAAATTTCCAGACATGCGTGGCCTTGACTTTCCCCATTGCTTTTCTGGGGGAAGCACCACATAGGCCCATGCCTTCTTGGTCAGCTGTAGCAACACCATTCTTGTAAGAAGGACCAAGGGGCTCTTCTGAGATGCATCTTGAGACTGATTTTCATTTCTGGCAAAGCCCAATCCTTTTTGTGTTGCAGGTGGGTGATCTAGAGGAGGGTTCTCTGTATTTCTTAGTAAGACAGAGGTTACTTTATTTTATTTTATTTTATTTTTATGGCTGAAGGTGTCAATCAAAGCTTTTCAGAAATGTCACTCCACCTCCACAGAGCTGTCGCTGTGCAGGAAGCCCACACGGCTCTGCTGAGACTGGTTTCCCTCCACTGATCCTGCTTTGCAGACAGATGGGTACGGAAACCCTCCGCTTCTGTGCAGTTGCATGTCAATTTCATGTTCCCGATCTAGTCGTCAGGATAGCAAGTGGCTTGCAGATACTAATTATCTACTGTATGCAGGTGTATCACCTGCATCACTTCTAATCTTTACAGTACCCTGCAGATCTGCCCCCATTTTATAGGACAGAAAATTGAGGCTTAGAAAAGTTAAGCAGCATGAGTTGGTTGCCTCTAAATGGAGGCTCTTTTCTTTCAAAAGAAGCCTCAAAAAAGACCACTTTTTTTTTTCCTTTTCACAGAACAATTCCTTCTCCCATTTCCTCCCCCCAAGTCCTTATGTTTGCATTGACTTTCTTTGACTATCTTGAACACAGAAAGAATGTGGGGACAAAGCCATTTTTCCACTCTGTCTTTTCAGCTACAATCAGGGGTTTTATTTTCTAAGAAAATTCTAGACGTTAAAGGGGACTGAGACAAGTTGGACCTCAAAGCCCCCAAACCATATTCTTTGAACCCCATAAGGTCCTCCATTCACAACAGGAAGTTTGTCAGTCTTTTCTTTTTTTCAATGAGTAAATATTTCCCGACATTTCCATTTCTCGCTCTTCCCTGAAAATTATTTTAGTCAAAAACAAAAATGGAACTCCGCTCTTTTCTGAGAGTGTGAATGAAATCCAATGGAAAGCATCATTGCCTTCAATTGATAAAAAGATGGGGAAGTACCATACCATGAACCCTGGGGCTTATGAAGAGGACACGTGCCCCTGGTGAGCTCTTCACAGAGAATTCTGCTCTGCCTTCCAGGGAACCCTCTGGCTGGATTGTTGCTCTTCTGGCAACAGGGAGTTTTGGCCTCTGTGGTCATTCCTTGTTGACACATGTCATTCTTACCACCCAGAAGCTGGCAACGGCTGAGTTGAGTGAGTCCCTCTGGCTTGTGCGTTCCGCCAGCCTCTGCAATCCCTGTGTATCGTCTTTGTTTCTTACTCATACAGATTTTGAAGGACCAAAATAATAATAACAATAACAATAATAATAATAAACCCAAAAAACACATAACACACCAGATATATTTTGTATTCTCAACCCACCGCTTTTCAAATGACTGTATGATTCATGCATTAGGATTACACTCAGAGGGCAGCACTTTGTGTTGAAATGCAATGAAAGCATTTCTAGAGAACTAAATGAAAGCAAAGCAATATTGCTCTAAATTCCCAATTAGAAGCTCTCGGGGAGCCCAGATGAGCTCCACTGCAAAGCCCTGTCCCAGGCCAGCCCCACATGTGTCCCTCCACTCTTCATCTCTCTCTCTATCCCTCCACCCTCTCAGGATGGACCAACCGAGTCATTCTGTGGGCTCAACACATATCTTGATCCATTTTGCGAACGCTTTCAGTTTGGCTAGAACTTAAAACACATTTTTCCCCAAGCACTTTTTCCTCTTCATTTTTTAAACTCGTATATTTTAAGGAAAATTTAGCCCATGTGTTTCTCATTATTCCTAATTCATTTGCACTTAACTCATCAAAATGTTGCTTTGCAAAAGCCTTTTGCTTTCCAAGACTCCTGAAGTCCTTTTTTCTGGTACTTTCAGCCTACCCTACACCCTCCTCCCCACACCACCTCTTTTCTCTCCCTTCCTTTCTTTTTGTTTCTTCAAAGGCACACTTTTCTTAGAAACAGGAATTTTTTGCCCCCAGCCACAGATCTGTTGCCCTACTGTAGGAAGAGCCTACGCGGGTGTGGAGTCAGGCTTCCGGACCAGTTACACCTTGTTGTCCTATCGGAGCATTGGCTCCAGGAGGAATGTGCGGGACTGCCGTGTGGAGGTCATTTTCTATTTTCTTGACCTGATACATAAATGTAAGGCACTAGAGAAGAAAAACTTAGGAGGCAAACTCTGGCGTCAGCCATTTGGGGGTTTAATCCCATATTAACGTTCGGATCGCTTTTCTCACCTGTGAAACGGGGCTGGCAGGAGTGCCCAGTGCACGCACAGTTATAAGGAGGATAGGTTGATATACCGTCCACAGGACAGAGCCGTGTGTGACAATACATCGCAAATGTCCAATTCTTAACCTGCTCTGTTTAGCCCATAAGATGCCTCCTACCCAGGGTCACACGTCTCTTCTCAGTGAGGTGCTCAGGATCGGTCTTAGGTAGGTTACCCCAGAGATAGAATCCCGAGACCAGGATTCAAGTGCAAGTACTTTGTTCTAGAGGTTGTCCTAAGCAATGCCAGTGGGGAAGTCTGCTAGTCAGGCTTCTAGGGAAACAGAACCAATAGGATATGCGTATATTCAGAGGAAGAGATTTATCTTAAGGAATTAGATCCAACAGTTGTGGAAGTTTGCCCAGCGCCCAGTCTGATGGGGGAGGCCGTAGGCTAGACTCAGGAAAGATTTGGGGAGACTCCAGAAGATGCAAAGGGCTTCTGCTGGGGAGAAGGGCTGCTGTTGCTGCTGCAGTCCATGGGCAGTCTGCTGGCGATTCCTTCTTGCTCAGAGGAGGTCGGCCTTCTGTTCTATTCAGGCCTTCCCCTCCTTGGGTGCGACCTGTCCACATCATGGAGGGCAATTTGCTTTACTCAAAGCCCACTGACTTAAATGTAAATCTCATCCAAATACACTTCTCATGGAAACCTCCTGAATGATGAATGGTGGAATATCTGTGGCCCAGCCAATGTGGCACGTAAAATTAACCATCACAGGAAGTAAGACAGGGAAAGAAAAGCCACCATTGGAAATTGTGGTATGAAGCAGATCACCTGGGAGGGCAACTGGAGCTTCACCCCCTTGCAGAGCTGAGAACGTGCTGGTTATACCCCATGGTCACCTCCCATGGAGACATTGGCTGAAGGCTGCCCCCCATTGGGTGGCCCCTGCACTCGTAGCCTGTGGCACAAGCAGGAGAATAGCCCTGGCAGCTAGAGAAAACCCTCAGGGAGACAAGGCAGGTGCTCATGCTTGAAAATTGGACAGGTGTGCAAGGAAATGGTGTGGGACCAGAAAATCAGATGGGGCATCGCCAGCACCTGCCACAGGGGTCCCTTCATCTTGAAAGATACAACTAGGCTTCCCTCTCTGTCTCCCACTTGTGCTTCTCAGGACTCCAACGTAAGAAAAGAAGGTCAGTTTTAGCAGAAAGGGATCGAGAAAGAGGCCTTGGAGAGATTCTTCAGGTCTGCGGTGGATGTATTAAATTAATACAGAGAGGCAACAGATACAAGTTCAAATCTAAGCTGGAAGTACGCTTGACATTTACATATATTTTGGACACTGACAAGTGTTGACATTAGTCCTTTCCACAATGGCAGGAAGGGTTCATCATCCAAGAACAAAAACTAGTTTTATGCAGCTTTTAAAGGTAATGAAATATATCTTCCTCTATAATTTCATGACTTCCAAAGCAACTGGAAGCAAAAATAAATAAATAAATAAATAAGAAATTAAAAAACTGACTTTTGCCATAGGAAGAGTATATGACTAATTAGTTTTTCAAAACTCAAAGTTAAATAATGGGACTTAGAAAAAAACCTATAGCTCTACTTCATTCCTCGCTTGGCAAACTCTCTGAGTCAGTTCAGGGTCATATTTTTGTTTGGTTGGTTGGTTTTTAACAGCTTTATTGAGATGTAATTCACATACCATGCAAATCACTCATTTAAAATGTACATTTCAATGGCTTTGAGTATGTTCACAGAGTTGTACAACCTTCAACACAATCAATTTGAAAACATTTTCATCACCCTATAAAGAAAGCTTTAGCTGTCATTCCTTACCCAAAACTTCATCCTATCCAGCCCAAGGCAGCTACTAATGTACTTTCTGACTCTGTAGATTTGACTATTCTGGACGTTTCCTGTAAGTGGAATCATGTAGTATAAGGTTCTTTGTGACTGGCTTTTCTGACTTAGCATATTCAATCATATTGTAGCATGTCTTAGTACTTTATTCCTTTTTGTTGCCAACAGATATTCTGTTCTATGGATATACCACATTTTATTTATCCCTATATCAGTTGATGGTCATTTGGATTCTTGCCACTTTTTTGGCTGTTATGAATCATGTCACTGTAAACATTGATATACAAGTATCATTTGCTTTTAAATGAACTACTGGAACTTGATCAATATAAAAAGCTTCTGCATAGTGAAGGAAATAATCAACAAAACTAAAAGGCAGCCTACAGAATGGGAGAAAATGTTTTCAAACAACAGATCTGAAAAAGGGTTAGTATCCAGAATCTGTAAAGAAGTCACCAAAGTCAACACTGAAAAAACAAATAATCCAGTTAAGACATGGGCAGAAGACATGAATAGACACTTTTCGAAAGAAGACATCCATATGGCTAATGAGCACATGGAAAGATGCCCAACATCACTCCTCATCAGAGAAATACAAATCAAAACCATGATGAGATACCACCTTGCACCAGTCAGAATGGCTAAAATTAACAACACCGGAAACAATAGTGTTGGTGAGGTTGTGGGAAAAGGGGAACACTCTTGCACTGTTGGTGGGAGTGCAAACTGGAACAGCCACTCTGGAGAATGGTTTGGGTTCCTCAAAAAGTTGAAACTAGAACTACCCTATGATCCAGCAATTGCACTACTAGGTATTTACTCAGATGATACAAAAATACAGATTCAAGGGGACACATGCATCCTGATGCTATAGCAGCAGTGTCTACAATAGCCAAACTATGGAGAGAGCCCAAATGTATATTGACTACTGAATGGATAAAGAAGATGTGGTATATATGTTAAGATGGAATATTATTCAGCCATCAAAAATGAAATCTTGCAATTCACAATGACGTGGATAAAGCTAGAGTACGTTACGCTAAGTGAAATAAGTCAGTAAGGGAAAGACTAATATCATATGACCTCACTCATATGTGCAATTTAAGAAAGAAATCAGAAGGACATTTGTGAAGGGGGAAAGTAAAAAAGGGAGAGAGGGAAACAAGCTGTAAGTGATTCTTAATGATAGAGAACAAACTGAGGGTTAATGGAGGGAAGGGGGTGGGGGCTGGGCTAATGGATGATGGGTATTAAAGAGGCCATTTGTTGGGATTAGCACTGGATGTTGTAGGTAAGTGATGAATCACTGAATTCTACTCCAGAAACCAATATTGCACTAACTAAAAA
This sequence comes from Meles meles, assembly GCF_922984935.1. Classification (NCBI taxonomy): domain Eukaryota; kingdom Metazoa; phylum Chordata; class Mammalia; order Carnivora; family Mustelidae; genus Meles; species Meles meles. The sequence continues at coordinate 31,772,840 of NC_060084.1, read as the reverse complement.
ATGTTAGATAAATAGATGAATAGATAAATAAATAAATAAGAATTTTCACTTCTTTGAAAAAAAAAAACAAATATAATTTGCTTTGGAAATAACTTCAGAACTAATTTTAAAAATTCATGTAATTTTTTAAAAACAAACATTTTCCTCTCAGTTGTGACTAGACATGATCAACACATTTCTAAATGGTCAGTTTTGTAGTGATTTTCCTAAGTCTATTTAAACTCATAGGATATTTGTACAGTCGTAGCGATAAATACAGGAGAACTTGGGAGCTGAGTTTTCTTGAGTCACATGACATTGGACTCATTCATTTATTCATTAAGTCATCAAATGTTTATAATGCACCTATATGTGCTCCATTCTAGGTACTAATATAATGCTGAACAAGACAGACCAGGTCTTTCTTTTCTTTCAGTGCTTTGAGTCTGAAGCAGGAAGTAACAATTATAAAGGAGTGAATAATTAGCTATTTTTTTCATGAAGACTATGGAAAAAGCAAAGCAGGTTAATGGGATAGCAGGTAAATGATTGGAAATGAGTAACTAGCTTAGATAGGGGTTGAAAAAAATTTGAGAGGGTGACATCTTTATTGATATTCAAATGATAAGGAAATAAATGAATCACTTAGAGAGGGTGTGGATGGAACCGCAATTACAAAGGCAGATGGACTGAGCCAAAATGGGGCGTTGATTCAAAGCGGCAAGAGAGAACATGGTGGGAGTTTCCTGATAGGATTATCTATGATAAATGATGCCAAACAGGTCTTGTGGTAGGTAGCCTGCTATGACCACCCGTCTTGTGTAACTCCCTCTGCCTTGGTGTGGTCGGGATCTGAAGACTTGTTTTTAATGCAGAGAACACAGCAAATGTAATGTGATACCACTTCTGAGATTAGATTGAAAAAGATTGTCACTTCCATCTTCCTGCCATTCCCTCTGGCTCTTCCTGTCAGCTTGCCTCGATGGAGCAAGCCATCTGGCAAGGAAATGAGGGAAGGCTTTGGTCAACACCCTATAGGGACTGAAGCCTGCTGACAACCACATGAGTGAGCTTGGAAGTGGAGCCTTCTCCTGTCAAGCCTTCGGATGAGACCTCGGCCCTGCCTGACACCTTGATTGCAGCCTTATGAGACCCTAAGACCAAGGACTCAGCAACACTGGACCCAGGTTCCTGATTCATTGGGAGATAATAAATGGTGCTGTCCTAAGTCACTACATTTTGAAGTAATTTGTTTTACAGCAACAGAAAACTAATTCAGTTCTAATGAAGCGTTGACAAGATGCACGTGTATTTACTGAACTCTGAAGCAGGCAAGACATGCTACAACCAGACAGGCAGTACAAGGGATCTTTCTTCATCCATCAAAGACTATAATTGGTGCTTGCAAGAGCCTGAAATCTGGGGCTGGGGGCATTGACTTCCAAACACCTAGAATTCTCCCTTGAGAGCCATTCTCAACATCTACACCTCTGCATTTGAGTGCTTATAGGTTGGTTGAGAAGAGAGACCTGTGAATCTCTGTTTCCCGCAAGAAAGTAAAATCACAAGGAAATACCATGTTGGATCTATCCTTTTAGAGCACTAAGGAACATGGTAAGAGGAAAATGTTTGTAGAAACAGAAGGTTCTGTGTGTGTGTGTGTGTGTGTGTGTGTGTGTGTGTGTGTCCATGTCTGTGAAACTGTGTGTGTCTGAGAAGTAGAAATGGTGGGTCTGTGCACTTCTATGTTTTTCACTGTCCTTTGAACACGTTTGGTCTCCCTTTCCAACCACTCTCCCTGCCACATGTTCGTATGTAAATTCTGGCTTCAGAAGTGAGAAGACCGATGTGGTATAAATAAATTTAGCTGTGCAAGTCAGAGTCAAGTCACCCCAAAGTAAGGAGTGACCCTCTTACCCAAAGATCCAAGCAGCACACTGCCCTTGGCTGCAAGGCTGCCCAGGGAGCTAGTTTAGCTCGACATCTAAGATGCATTTCTGGCTTTGGTATTGTTTCAATTACCAGACCATTCACATCTCCACTGACACATGCAATGAAGCTTGCTCCTTGCCTGGTACATAATTTAAGGTAAAAAAGAAAAGAGGGTGTGTTTCATCATGGTCTATCATATCTTTGTCTTTTGTTCTGGGAGGTATTTGCATACCTAAAGGGAAATGGCCTCTTTAATTTCTTTCCCTTCTCCTAATCAGCTGAGGCCTATTAAGAAACACTCTGTATCCTGTAATCAGACAATTTATACAGCATGCACCCTTAGGCAACAGCTATTATAAACAAGCTGGAGAAATCCTTTACAATAAATGATTAGCATGGGAAGACACCATTCATAATTAATTTTTTTTCTGTTTTTGTTGGCAGATGGTCTGAGGCATCCAAGCATGGCCTATTGCCCGCGTCTTTCTTCTGAATAGAGCAGGGCAGCCTTGGGAAAATGCTGGCTGCTTAGCTAGCTCCCTTGAAAAAAATAATATAACCCCTCCTCCTATCAGTGTTCAAGGCTTGTAAAAAGCTTAAGGAAAGGGAGTCTAATGGATCACAGGACTGTACCTATTGGTCCTTTCCCTGCCTTGTTAATTACACATTGTTATAACCCTCACGGTAGATAGATTGCATTAAGGGGCCCAGTTTTCCATCCCATTTGCCATGTAACTCTGCCATGCTCTCTTGCTCTGGGTCTGGAATCTGCCGTGTGACTTGCATTGACCAATGGGATGTTAGCAAACATGATAGACCCTGAAGCTTGACTCCCTCTGTATGTGATTGACTGTTACCTCTTGCCTTCCACTGTGTCCACATGAACATACGTGTTCATGATGGATGATGACAGACACTTGAAATAGAGCAGTCAGTTCACTTATCTCGGCTAAGACCTTTCTTAGATGGGTCACAGGCAGTCACTACCAGACATGTGAGTGAGTCCACCCAAGATCAGCTGAGCCCAGTCCAGATCAATTCAACGCTGCTGACTTGTTGCTCAGTAAAGGCATACTGATTATGCTACAGAAATTTCATGGTTTTTAATTACACAACATTATTGTGGTGGTAGATAATTGATATGGCCCCCAAACTGATAGATAATCTCTATGGAAGATAGGAATCTCTTGTGGAAAAATGGGACTTGGAGACCCAAAGGTCTAAGCCTTCATATATTGGTGAAGATTGTGTTGCTCTCAAGAGACCCTAACTTCAACTGATAGAAAAGTTAAAGTGTTTTTGGATTAGTGATATGTGATTGTACAGAGAAACATGTGTACAGGAGTCAGTGAAGAAGACTGCTACAATGTCACCCAAACATAGACTTGGAAAGGGAATAGGATTTTCTCATGTTCATCTAACTCCCTACTATTCTTCAAGATAAGTTTTTTAAATTCTCAACATGCGGGTGCTCATTTTATCATTTCTTTATATTTTTTCACTTTTTTTTCAGGTTTTAAGGTACTCTTGACAAAATGTAAAATATTTCAAGTGTAAAATATACCATGTGATGATTGATTGAGCTAACACATCCATCAGCTCACATATGCACCTACCTTTCATGTATTGGCGAGAACATTTAAGCTCTACTCTTAATAAATTTCAATTACCCACTATAGCAATATCAACTAGAGTCACCATATTATACATTAGATCTTCAGATCTTACTTATTTTATAAATGAAAGATTGTACCCTTTCACCACCCTCTCCCTATTCTCCCCCTCCCCAGCTCCTTGCAACTACTTTTCTACTATTTCTATAAGTGCTTTTTTTCTTCTTTTCTAGATTCCATTTATAAGTGATACCATGCTGCATTTGTCTGTGTCTGTCTGGTTTATTTCACTTAGCATAATGCCTTCCAGATTCATCCATGTTGTCACAAATGGCAGGATTTCCTTCTTTTTTTAATGCTGAATAACATTTCATTATATATGAAATACATATATCTCACAGTCCCTTGATACATTCATTTATTTATGGACACTTAAGTTGTGTCTCTACCTTGGCTGTTGCAAACAATACCACAATAAACATGAGAGTATAGATATCTCTTCAAGAAAGTGATTTTGTTTCCTTTGGCTGTACACCCAGAAGTGGGATTCCTGAGTCATATAGTAGTTTTATTTTTAGTTTCTTGAGGAACTTCTGTAGTGTTTTCCATAAAGGCTGTACCAGTTTACAACCCCCACAATGTACAAGGGTTCTCTTTTCTCTGCATCCTTGCCAGCATTTGTTATCTCTTATCTTTTTGATAATAGACATTTTAACAGGTATAAGGTGACGACTTATTGTGGTTTTGATTTACATTTTCCCGAGGATTAGTGATCTTGAATCCCTTTCCATGATATCCGTTGGCCATTTGTATGTCTTGTTTGGAGAAATGTCTATGCATTCCCTTTGCCCATTTCTTGATTGTTTTGTTATTGATTTGTAGAAGTTCCTTGTTTGGTTTAGATACTAATCCCTCATCAGATATGTGGTTTGCAAATATTTTCTACCATTCCATAGGTTGTCTATTCATTTGGTTAATGGTTTACTCTGTTGTACAGAAGCTTTTTAGTTTGATGTAGTTCTATTTGTTGATTTTTGCTTTTGTTTTGCATTTGATTTTGGTGTCATATTAAAAAAAAAATCATTGCCAAGATCAATGTCAAAGAACTGTCCCTTATGTTTTTCTTCTGAGAATTTTAGGTTTCAAGTCTTACCTTTCTGTCTAATACATTTAGAGTTGATTTTTGTGTGTGTTGTAAGATAGAGGTCCAGTTCTATTCCTTTGCTTGATTGAAGAAACTATCATTTTCCATTGTGTATTCTTTGCTTTTTTGTTGTAAATTAATTGACAACATATGTGTGAGTTTATTTCTGGATTTTCTATTCTGTTCCACTTTTCTGTGTTTCTTTCTGTAGGTCAATACCATACAATTTTTATTACTATAGCTTTTAATATATTTTGAAATCAGAAACTATGTAGCCTTGAGCATTTCCTCAAGATTGGTTTGGCTATTCAGGATCTTTCATGGTTTCATACAGGTTTTAAGTTTTTTTTCCTATTTCTGTGAAAAAAAAGTGATTTGCATCTTGGCTAGTATTGCATTGAATCCATAGATCACCTTGAGACATTTTAACAACACAAGTTTGTCCAATACATGAACATGGAACATCTTTTCATTTATTTGTGTCTCCTTCAATTTCTTTCAGTAATGCCTTATAGTTTTCAGTGTATAGATCTTTCATCTCCTTGGTAAAATGTATTCCTAAGTATTTTAACTATTTCTGATGCAATTATACATGGAATTATTTTATTAATTTCTATTTCTGATAGTTCATTGATGGTAGATAGAAATGCAACTGATTTTTGTGTATTGATTTTTGTGTCCTGCAACTTTACTAAGATTCTTTACTAGTTCTAACAGGTTTTTTTTGGTGAGGTCTTTAAGGTTTTCTATATATAATATTAAGTCACCTGCAAGTAGAAACTATTTTGCTTCTTCCCTTCTGATTTGAATGCCTTATATTTTCTTTTCTCTGATTATGATGTTAATTGTGGGCTTGTCATATATGGCCTTTATTATGTTGAGTTTCATTCCCTCAACACCGAATTTCTTATGTTTTTGCATTAAAGAATGTTGAATTTTGTCAAATGCTTCTCCTGTACCTGACATGATGATATGATTTTTATCCTTCATTTTGTTAATATGATGTATCATATTGATTGATCTGCAGATGTTGAACTATCCTTGTACCCCTGGAATGAATCCCACTTTTTTTAAACAATATGTTTTAATGTATTATTGAATTTGGTTTGCTAATATTTTGTTGAGGATTTTTACATCTACATTCATCAAGAGTATTGGCCTAGGGGCGCCTGGGTGGCTCAGTGGTTTAAGCCGCTGCCTTCAGCTCAGGTCATGATCTCAGGGTCCTGGGATCGAGCCCCGCATCGGGCTCTCTGCTCCGCAAGGAGCCTGCTTCCTCCTCTGTCTCTGCCTGCCTCTCTGCCTACTTGTGATCTCTCTCTCTCTCTATCAAATAAATAAATAAATAAATCTTTAAAAAGAAAAAAAAAAGAGTATCAGCCTATAAGTTTCTTTTTTTTGTAGTGTCCTTGTCTGGCTTTGCTGTCAGGGTAATGCTAGCCTCATAAAATTCATCTAGAAGTCTTTCCTCCTCTTCTTTTTTGGAAGAGTTTGAGATGGATTGGTATTAGTTCCTCTTTAAATGTTTGGTAGAAGCCATCTGGTCTTTACTTATTTTCATTCCCTTTTTTTCCCCTTTTACTCCTCTGATTATTGGATGAATTCCACTGCCTTGTCTTTGAGTTAGTTAGACCTTTATCTTAAAAAATGGAAAAAATAATATATCTTGTCTTACATTTAGAAAAAGTTAAATACAATAATTTGTTAACTCTTAGAATGAACATGGAATGAATTAAGGGATGGAATTTTTGCCATATTTTTTTTTTCAATAATATCTTTAGCCTAACCATTTACTTGTGTTAAAATGTCATAAGGGTACCCAGCTGACTCAGGTGGAACATGTGACTCTTGATCTTAGGGGACTGAGTTCAAGCCCCATGTTGGGTGTAGAGATTACTTAAATAAATAAACTTTTGAAAAAATAAAATATCATAAAAAAGAATTTTTTTGGAGTGAAATATTTGAAAGCTGATCCTTTCTTCTTGATGTAGTTTGTTGTTAAACCTTTCTATTGAGATTTTCAGTTCCACTATTGTATTCTTAAGCTCTGTAATTTCTGTTTGGTATTTTTAAAATATTTTCTGTCTCTGTATTGAAATTCTCACTTGTTCACTCAGTTTCTCCAAAGACTTCTATTAATTTTTTGGAACAAGTCTTTCTTCTTATAACAATTCTATAATAAATGTAGGATATGTTTGGTTTTCATTTGGCTGTAATTGACATACAATCTGACTCAACATAACTTAGACAAAAACGTGAATTTGTGGATAGAAATGGCTTTATACATGAAATGATCCAAGAGTCAGGTGACGTGACCCAGATTCATCATATTTCCTCCAGTGAGCCTCTGGTGAGGCTCCAGATCTCCAAGTTCCTCTCTTTGTAGTAAATAGTTCTCCTAGCCCCAAAATTTAGGCCCTCATGGAACCATGACAAGTGGAGAAGACTTTATGTCTTTGCTTACCCAGCCTGAGCTTTACTTCTATTGGATTGTGCCATTGTTGTGCTGGGGCCAGTACACATAGTATAAATCTCTGCCCAGCTGCAAATTCAGGGCCATCATGCTGGTAGCCAAGTCAGCCATGGTGGGAATTTACACCACAGAAATTGACAATAGCTACAAATCAACACCTTAATTACTCACAGAACCAGTTGTTACACATTACCAATACACCCTTTTTTTGTACCCAGCTTTTAATCAGTCACCAGAAAGATGGATTTAACCTATTTTTTGGTCTTAGGTTCTAAAATGGGGGGTCAGTTTCCCTCAACTTATATGCCTAAAAATAAGATGGCAACTCAAAATACATTCAGGGTACATTTCCCAAAAATGGGGACAGAAGATGTTAGCCTCAAACAATAATTATTCTCTGTAGAAGCCAAAAATACTGGTTTCATTTTTCAGATAAGAAAGCTGAGATACTGCCTTCGGCTCAGGTCATGATCTCAGGGTCCTGGGATCGAGCCCCGCATCGGGCTCTCTGCTCAGTGGGGAGTCCGTTTCTCCCTCTCTCTCTGCCTGCCTCTCTGCATACTTGTGATCTCTCTCTGTCAAATAAATAAATAAAAAAAATATATAAAGAAAAAAAAAGAAAGCTGAGATAGAGCTGGTGTTCAAGGTTTCATACAAGGAAGTGCTATAAATGGGACTAGATCCCAGTTCTTCTGAGTCAGCAAATTCAATGTTCTTTTTCCTAGGCTGTACTCTTCTTACCTGATCTTCCAAGGGTTCACTCAAGTTGGAGGTAATCAAGCCTGGGAATAACATGATTAATTTCCTACCACATTCTTCACCCAGTGATATGCAAATAGCATGGAGGTATCACTAGTGAATGATGGAATATTGTTCTGCCTGTGTTTCTCCACTGACTTGAACTCAGACCAGCTTCTTTCTATTTTCTTGTTTTTCTGCAAGTTCTCTGTTCACAGTATATATATATATATATATATATATCTCCTCCCCTCAAGGAGATGATCTGATTTGGCAAATTTGTTTGGAAAGGGAAAGAAGCAGGCACTGGGACTGGTCTCCATGAGTTAAGTGAATGTTGTATTCTGATACGAGCCAGCTTGTTCCTGGGAAATGTAATTTTTAAAACAAAATTGGCATTGGATTTACCTTTGGTAGCTAGTTTCCAAAGTTCTCTTCTATTAAGTTATTCTCGACCATGAAGTAAGTAACACTGTTGGCAGGGATAGAAGATTTGCTGCACTATGTGGCCACTCATCATTTCTTGCCTTGGCAGGCATTATTTATCAATTTGGACCCTGACACAGCTCACAATTGGTCTAAGAGTTCTTGAGTTGATTCTCTAGGCAACCACTACCAACTGATCATGGTGATAAAAACTGTTCCAGGTTCTTTGGATTTTATGGTCTGTACTTTACAATTAACTTTTGATATATTTACTACCATTTGAATTTTTGTAGCATTTGATAATGCAGCCCTTGGTTATATTGTTGTATTATTCTTTTTTCTTGATTCATATGGGTAAAAGACTTCTCCCAAACAGCTTAAGTTCCCAGAGTGCTTCAACTGTGTTTTATACCACTTTGTAATCTTCCTAATGTCAAGACGGGTACAGACTAGATGCTCAATAAATACTTGGTTGATTAATTACCTAAGGAGTTAGGATTAATCACCTAAGGGAATCCTTGGTTGATTAACGTAAGGAATCCAATAGAATGGAGGTCTAGGAACACTTTTGCTTGCATGGAACTATCAAAGTAAAGCTTTGGACTATAGATAGTTTAAACCAACTTGCAAACCTTTACTATGGGCTCAGAGTTTATGAAAATTTTACTGTAGGCACTGGAATATATTGGTAATTAACAGGGTCTTTACCCTCAGGGTGTTTATGATTCAGTATCAGAGACAAGAAGGTTATGCATAATCATCAGAAATGTAGAAATATAAAAGTGCCTTGAAGGGAAAGGATTGAGATTGATGGAGTGGGCTGACTGGCGTAACAGCTAAGCACTTGAGGTGGAAAATGGCAGTGAAATGGGAAGTTATCCTATGAAGCTGCCCTCTAAGATGTCAACAAGAAATTTAATGCCAACAGAATAGAGAATATTCTTTTGGAATTACACTGCCATATTGAACGGACCTTTGACTTTACAAAGAGTTACTAACGCTAACGTTTTCCTTTTGGGTATTCCTTTCTTAGTCACTCATCCAAATTTGCCATAAATGTTTTCTTGGCTTTCATATTTGTTTCATTTGTTGGCACTGATTTTTCAGCAATGGAGTGTCTTGGGCCAAACGTGTCATTAAACTGTGACCCTGTAAGCCTGACCTACTCGATAGCCTGTAGTTCACAATGCACATCACCTGTCTTCTTCCTTCCACCTGCCTTTCTTCACCCAGATTCATTCTCATAAGAACCACCCTCAGGTTGTGGAGGTGTTTTTCACCGGAGTGCGGAGAGCTGGAGGTACCTGGGTGTTTGCGTCCCTTGTGGGTCAGCCCTTAGCAGACGGGGACAAGTGTGCGGCAGCCTAGCCCCCCTGACTCTTGTAAGAACACACTCCCAGGCATCCCTCTGTAGGATCAGACTAAATTTGGGACTTTATCTGAAGTCCTACCCTAGTATTTGCTTTTCCCCTTTCTTATCCTGCTCCCCCCAACTTTCTTGACGATTTCAAAAGGGAGAAATCACTTCATCAAATACTTATACACAAACTTCATGCCAGGATCCTAACCTAACGCACGCGGTGTTTCTCCAAGGGCCATCTGTAAGCTAAGAACATGTAAAGTTCAGCATATTCCAGGTTCTCATGTTACTTATTTTAAAACAGAATTTCAGGGTTTTTTTTCCTCAAATATAAAATACTGATTAATGGATATTAAACAGAACTGTAATTATAGAGTTTATTATTATACAGTTGATTACGTAAAGCAACTACACATTGGTCAAATATTTGGGGATGCGGGTGAATAAGGTTGGGTGTAAAGATGCCCCAGCCAGCCTGGTGTTGAAGGTGTCAGCCTGGTGTTGAAGGCTAGTCAACGACTGACTGATCTGACTGCAGAATTAACGCTGATGTTCATCACTGATAACATTTTTATTCGTGTAGTGCGTGTGCACAAATCTCAGAAACATTATTCTTCCCTTTCTGATGATTTTTTTTTTCCATAGAAATCGCTCTGGAAGTCACTAAGTTCAGTGGTTTTCAACTTTATTTTACTTTTAAACCTATTTTAAGCAATGAAACCCATTAACGGAAAGCATAGGCAGAAGCTCAATATGGAAGACCGATAAGCCCAGGGCTGTCCCGTTTGATGTAAAGGGAGAGCCCCTGCCTGCTTCTCTTCCTTCACACTGCCCTAAGGCTGCAGGAAACACAGTCAGAAAAGGACTGGCCAAGTCCCACATCTCACTTTACAGATGAAGAAACCAAAGTCCTGAAAGGCTGAGGACTTGCTCAAGGCCAAATAAGCAGCTTTGAGTAGCACATGGTGTTAAATGCGATTTTCTACATTCTCTGATCAGAGTTGTTCCCACTAACTTCTATTAGTTATCGAAAGGAGATTAATTATCCTGTTATCTTGGGATAGAGTTCCGTGTGAGTGGAAGAGAAAAAGATAGATGGGCTGCTTTTTTTCTTCGCTAGGTCATCTGCTTGGTACTCCCGTGAACTCCACTTTTGGAGAATAGAAAGTGTTTTCAGCTTGTCTGATCTATTTACAAAAATATTGCACTACTGTCAAAGTGTCTGCGTGAAATGTTTTTCCCCTGGTGCAGCACTCCAAGACTTTGTAAGAACCCAGCCCTTAGAATTGTGAGAGAATAGTTCACTGGGACTAGGACAGAACAAAGAGTCAAACCCAACAGCAGGAATAACCAAGAAAGCCTTTACTTATTTGTCAAAGCAGCTGATCTCAGTCTGTGAGCCCACGGTTTCCTGTCACTTAGCTGTTCTTCCTCATGTCCTAGTGGGATGTGTCTCCATCCATTCTCATTCTTTACCCAGACTTCTGCTGCGGGGAGGAGTCACACTGGGTCAGCCCCAAAGAGAGTGTCCCCGCTGATCCACTGTGGCTTTCTCTGATCGTTAGCCAAACTAGAGGACTTGTCCCTTGCCATGAGCTGCTGGGGATTTGGATGGGCTGAATTTTACACAATGGTTGCATTCCTGAAACAAACAAATAATGCAACCAGGCACTTGGGGGATAAAGGAACAGTGTCTCCTTTGGCTGAGTTGGGAATGGGGACTATTGTCGCCAGGGGAGATGGCAATCAGGGGAGGCTGTGGGAAGCAGGAACCGGGTCCAAGGTGGCTCTCTGCATCTCAGTAGAGATTTGACGTATCTTTCCTCAGATCCTCAGCTGTGCTGCCCACTGGGTCTGTGCCTTTTCTGGCCTCTCCCCACTATCCCTGCTCACTCCTCCACACGTGTGTCCTTGCTCTGCTCTGTGCCTCCTGCTTACTCAGTCTTCACGTCCTCGTCACTTTGTCTCGCACATGGCTCTTCAGGGTACAGCCTCCGCTCGCAGGATTGACCTTCAATCCCACTTTCTGGAAACAGAGTTCTATTTAAACACAGAAGAATGTGTTCTTCAAAGAAGCCCTCGGCAAAGTAAAGCGAAGAATCCTTTTGGAAAGCAAACATGACCTGTTTGTGGAGTTAGTCATTTTGATGTGCCTCTAAGTAGCACACGTGTGTACTCTAAAAAAGGCTTGGAGAGGTCCAGATGATGGCCGTGAAGTGTCTGAGTACTTGGGGTACAGAAGAGACAGCTGAGGGCCGTCTGCAATAAAGGAAGTATGGGGTCAAGACTAAAAAGCCCTGGATAAAGAGTCAGGAGACCTGGGATCTAACATCAACTCCTCTGGGCTTCCTAAACTATGAATTTGTTACTAGGTCTTCTGGAAGAATTTTGTGCAATGAATGAGGGGTGGTGTCCCTTCTCTTTCTCATCTTTCCCTTTTCTCCATACACTTCTGCGATGATGAGCATTTTGGTTCATCACATCATGAGAGCAGATCTGACATCCCTAACTCTACCAAATTAAAAAGATTTTCCACCTGATTACCCATCGGGTACCAAGTGCCAATCACTTGAGAAGTCTCAGACGAGACATCCATTAGAGCAGACAGAGGCTGATTCGTGGCTCTGAAAAGAGTGTCCACCCACACAAGCAAGCTTTTTCTGGGGAAGGCATTCTTTTAAAAGAAACACGCAGGTGCACAACCCCCACAGGGTGTAGTTCCTCCATTGGCCTGACCTTCAGTCTGCTCATTTTTATTGAAGCAAAAGTCCAATCCACAGTACACGGGGTCTAGAAAAGACCCTCCCTGTTCTCTCAGCTCCTGAGTTTTGGTGGAAGCCTGGCTTTTTCCTTCCTGACTCTGGAAGAACTTTGTTAACTAGGCCCTGGGCTTTGTCCTGACTTTATTCACCCTGTGATTTAGTGAAGGTTGTATGAAAGGAAAAGTCACTTGAGCATCCTTAAGAGATGAGGGCTGATGCTCTAGCTGGGCTATTCTAGAAGGAGTTTAAGCGTAATAATTGATAGAGGTGAGTGAAGACAGTGTGGGAACCATAGAACTCAGTACAGAGAAATGGATTTCCTCTTCATGAGACAAAAGAGAGGCAGGTCTCTGTGGAGAGGCTAAGGCTCGTGGAAGGTTGAGCAGGGAAGCATTCCGTGGTTTGCAAACTCCTCCTGCTATTAGAGAAGGACCTGCTCCCTCAGCCTGGAGAAGTGCCATACCAGAGAGAAGAGTTCAACCAGGAACCTCAGCTGCGTCCAGCTCTACACAAAACCAGTCAAGAAACTTCACTGCTCTAAGTGCCTTTAAAAGCCACTGTCTCGACTCCCTTCTTTGACTGAAATGCAGGGAAGGAAAGGGACACCTCCAAAGCCACGTACACATCCATGAAAGGCCAGGGCTAGAACCCTACAAGATACTTCTTACTAAAAAATGAGTTTTTGCTTTAGATCTGAGAAAGACGAATCTCTGATTTAATTAAGAATCTAGAGAAAGAATGAATCCTTCTTGGTTGAATCATTATTAAATATTGGGGTGGAGAGCAACTGCCCCAGGAACCCCAAAGCCATCAAACCATATTTTCTTCTAACCCTCCATCAGACATTGTGCTATGGAGGCAGCCCAGGGCTTTACCATATCACGTTTTTGTTAGTCAGACAAGTACAAATTTAGAGCAACATAAATGCCAGAGACACCGAGTAAAATCATTTTTATCAATTTTCTATGGCTTTAATTACAATGCAAATTAGTTTGAGCTCAAACTAGTTTTACCAGAAAGGGGACCTTGTTGGCACATGTACCCACAGCAAGATAAAGATGAGAGGCCCATTGTACCCTCAGAGAAGACTGGATACCAGAAATCACATAGGCCGGGATGCTTTCAAGTCCCTCTTCATAATGGTTTAATTTCATCAGAATAGTTTCCCTATAGTCTTTGATCCCTTTCATCTTACAACTCAGGGCTTCATTCCAGAAGAAAACTTGGATTTCCACCCTCTAGCTTCAGATGGATAAAGATCCCAGGTGTGGTCACCTAACCTGGGTCACTTCCCTAAGTCTCTCCGTTTCTGGACCAACCTTCTGCAGAGGGGAGATGGTGGTTAGGGAGTGTCTACCGTTCCCTCACATTGTCTCACATTCTTGTGTTTGCTAAGCCCTTCCCACATGAGGAAGACTGCATATTTAGCCTTTAGAACAGAGGTGTGGAAATGGTTTCATTTTTCATGTCATCTCTGATCTGTTGCAAGTGGCTATCCTCAGGTCAGTCTTGAAGAGTTCCATGACCAGCAAGAGACTCAGGACAGTGATAGATTCGTAATGTCTTTCACGGTAGGGGAAGGTGGAGCAATGGAATGCGTGCCACACATTTCTCATCCTTGGGCAACGGGTCGCAAAGGTGCCTAACCTAAACCAGGGGCACGGGATGCATCAGATAGGGCCTCTGCTTTCAGAGTCAAGTGAAAGAGACAGATCATTAAGAGATTAATTACAACAAAGTGACAAGAACCAATGCTATTGACATGAAAAAGGAAGAGAGCTAACACAGGAGAAAGAGCAATGTTTCGATTATCTACACTGCTTTGGGAGAGGGATGGCGAAATAATGACATTATTTCTATTTTTTTTCCCGCAACACATTTACATGTCTAATTATGCTTTTCTCAGATTAGTACTGGAATGATAGCCCATTGTCCAAATACACAAACTGGAGAAGAGATGAATTAGAAGTGCTCTCTAAGAGAGCTGGGGTGCCATCCCCCTGTGATTATTTTCTGTAAATGAACCATTTGGAGTTACTGAGGGCTGTTGCACACATTTAAAATTTACATTTTAAATAATACTCTAATGAAGTGGTTAAAGATACTAGGACTGGGTCATTATAACATGACAAATTGGCTTCCGCTCCCTTGACTCTTCTCCCATCAGAAATCAGACACACGACCTTGGGGGAAGTCAGTGATCACCTCCTGTGATAACCACTTCGATGTAGCTGATGTGGGTCAGGGTCAAGCCCTTCTTCATAGTAGGTACTGAGATGGTACTTGGCAAAGGACGGTTATAAAATGTCAAGACATCCATTAGCTTGTGTGCATGAGAGTAGGCCCTTCAAAATCCATCAGATGGACAGACCAGCGGTCTAGAGCCCCAGCCTCATCCTACCTGTCTCCAGGTAGTAAATCTATTACTGAGCCCAAGTTTGATGTTTCCCTGGTTCAGAATCCTTCTTTGGTAAGCTCTGGAAAGTAACCAAGCTATTGCTTTTAATTTTTATCTACACTGGAGAACCAAGAGTCTGTCCTGGCCAGATCCATCCCTTTCTGTTCTCTGACCATGTTACGAAAACTCATGAGTTCTGGTTGGTTGGCAGCAAAAGGTGCAGGAGCCTCTGTGGGGTCCCATGGCTCCCAGGACCAACCACACTACCCAAGCTGGGTGCAGGTTTCCTAGGAGAGCAGCGGGCAAAGAGCAGGTGGGCAGTGTGGTGGCTGAGCACGGACACAGGGACTCAGTTGTGTGATGCATGCAGGTCCAAGTCCTTCCCTCTGGGCTTGGCCAAAACCACAATGCCTTTGGCCCTGGGTCTGTTTTATTCTTAAAATTTTAAGCCAAGTGTTTTCAGGGGAATTTAATCCACATGTTTTTTGTTCACTTTTATTCATTTTGCATTTAGCTCATAAAAATGCTATTTCTAAAGAGGTGGTAGTTGTCCAAGAACCACTTTTTTCTTTATTCTTCTTCTCCTTCCTCTTCCTCCCCCTTGGGAGTCTCCTTTCTTAGGGAAAGAAATGACTTATTCCCGCTTTTTATTTACCTAAATATTGAAGACCAAATGTCTGAGTTTGCTCGGACGTTAGCACCCATTGATCTGAATACGTTTTGACTTCTCCCAGAACAAAATCTCTAGTGTAATTTCTATTTCAATGTTCACTCTGTTAACACCATCACAGGGTACACTTAGGATAATGCCATTTAACACAGCGTAATATGAGTCATCTTGGTGACTCACAGGAGGGTAGGGGTAGAGCAGGTGGCTGGAAGGATGCTCTTTAACATAGAGTTTCTGGAATTTGGGGCTAGAGTCCAGGCTTTCCAATTGTTGATGTCTTAAAGGATCTCCTACTGGTATCATAGCCCTGAACTCTGTATCAGGATCAGCACATCTCTTTATCTTCTGGACCACTACTTGGCATGGGGACCTGCAAAATGAGCACAGCCCTACAGAATGCATGTGAGGGACAAAGGGGGTGACCGCCCCCTATCCACTGCAAGGAGTGGAAGCCAAGGCTGCTGGGCAAGGGTCAATGCCCCCCCCCCCTTTTTTTAACATGGTGACCATGCTTTCCAACAGATGTCATCCTTCCATTGGTTTACAAAGCAACTTCTCTTCTTTCCACTGGAGAGCAGTTAGGAAGGAAGAGGCAGAGAACAGGGCTGGAGGACGTCCATGATTATGGTGAAGGCTGTAGGGAGAGCGCTCATCTCCCTCGTGTTTAACATTCTAGAGTGATGCTTTCCAGTAAAGACAAGACCATACTTACTTTTTTCTTCACTTCTATCCCTCTCACTATGTAAATCAGAGTTCCGTAAACAAGAGGTGCCAAATTAAAATTTGGTTATATTGAATATCACTTTTAGCCTATCTCTTGGAAGATCTAGGGAAGCACATGGGTTTAAGATTTGTGTCACAGTTTTAAGCCTGGGACTTGAGTTCTTTTCATGTAGTGGTTTAGTTTCCCATGGGATGTTGTAGAGGCGAACTCCTCCTTGAGCTTGTTCTACCGTGAAGTCAGGAAGAAATATGCCCTGTGCTTTAGGAGACCTGGGTTGGAGAACTGGCTCTGCCTGACTTCGTAGCTGGGTGATGGCAGGAAGATACCTAGTTTCTCTTGGTCTCATTTCCACCATCTTTAGAATGGAGACCCATGGAACTATGAAAGTCACCTACCTCAGTTTTCCTCATTTTCTAGGTTAATTCATATTTAGATGACTTGGAAACAGTTATTTAGATCCTTTAGAAGTCAGTAGGCAAAGCAGGTAGAGCCTGGGCCCCCAGGTCAGACCGCCTGGGATCAAATCCCATTTCAGTCAATTCTTGATAAGCTATTTTATATCTCTGAGCCTTGGCTGCTTCATCTGACAAACAGGATAACAATAACAAGATCTACCACATAGACGAAGAAGAGTTGATATGTGGAAAGAGCTTGGAACAGCACCTGGTCCAGTGTAAGGAATAAGTACGCATTAGCTTTCATCATTGACCCAAGCTCAAGCCAACTATATTGACTGAAATTAGAACCGCACCTTCTGGGGGCCACTATTCCCATGGGTGTAGCCAGGATTGCCTGTTAGATTCTTCTGGAACACTTTTTTAAAAAAAATACTGTGTCTGGGGACGCCTGGGTGTCTCAGTGGGTTAAGCCTCTGCCTTCGGCTCAGGTCATTATCCCGGGGTCCTGGGATCGAGCCCCGCATCGGGAATCTCTGCTCAGCGGGGAGCCTGCTTCCTCCTCTCTCTGCCTGCCTCTCTGCCTACTTGTGATCTCTGTCTGTCAAATAAATAAATAAAAATCTTCAAAAAATAAAAAAAATACTGTGTCTGGACCTCATGCCACATCAATTAAATAGGAGTGAGGACAAGGGCCTGAAAATCTATATTTTTTAGAAAGCCCACCCCCAAGCCTCTCTAGTACGTGGCTAGGACTGAGAACCACTGAACTGTGTTGTTGTCCTCGACCATTTCAGGGGATATATATATATATTTTTTTTTTTTTTGAGAATATAGTTTGAAATCTTTATGTATTGATGGTATCATTAACTATTTTTTCAAGATCTTCTTCTCTTGTAAGGGGCATAAGTTGTTTTTCCCTATTCTTCTCGCTTCACGGATGGGAAAAAAACATTCTTTTCTCTTGTCTTCCTTTCTTGAAAGCCTCTGGTGGGGGCTGAGCCCAGGCACACGGGGACTTATTTCAGAAGATCCAGGACAGCCTTCCACCCACTGTCTCCCCCTCGCTACCCTCACCCCCCGCGGGAGAGACACACCTGATTCCCGCCCCCCCCCACCGAGTCATTATCATTTTAATGTACAAAATGACATTACGCCGAAAAGAAGGGGTTCATAAATTATATCTGATTTTAGAAAGTTTTCCAGCCATTGTATAAATGACAGATCTATAAAAGAAGACTGAAAATGAATTTCAAATAAAAAAAATAATTCCATGTTTTTATGGCAAGCTTAAAAAAAAAAAGAAAAATCTCTGAACAAAATGTTTCTGAGGAGGGTGATTCAAGGAGCCTATGGAAGGAGCCCTTCCTAGCAGGAGCCTGGGCACCAGGAGAACCAGGGCACTGGGAGACAGTCACCAGGCTGGCTAGCCTGGAAGCCAGAACACAGTTCCCCAGAGGCCTGAGGAAGAGTCATTTCATTATCTGGGTTGAGGCGAGCAAACATCGAAGGTGTGCTGGGAACGACTTCTCCACAGGGGCTCTGACAGGCCTAGAGGCCTTGCTGCAGGTGATGGATGGACCCGGGCCCTGAACTTCTCCACACGGACATTTTCAGCCATGCATAGAATGGGACCGTTTTCCTCTTCTTTTTGTACCCACTACCTCCAGGCCACAACCCCCTCCCCACCCCCACTCAGCTTGCAGATGGTCAGACAAGCCTCTGGGGAGAAAAGTTACCCTGAACCATGCCCTCTCCTGGTGAAGGCTCAGGGACATGTAAATTTCCTTCTCTAATCCATTAGCTCTCTTCATTCATTCAACAAACATTAAACCCAAGTCTGGGACAGGAACAGAAAGAAAGAACAGAAAAAAAACAAGACAAGAGCCCTCATCCCCAGGATAAGATGGTCCCATAGTGTGACAGAGTGGCTGGGAAGAAGCTCCTGGTGGGTCCCTCCTGTCCCCTCCTCTTCCTCCCTCTCTGACAGCTGTGTGGCTTCTGAACATCTGTGTTGCTCGCCAGCACGAGCCTTGGGTCATCACGCCCACACCTCCCTTCCCTGCTTTCAGTTTCTTGGAGCCGATTGCTGTAGAGGTGGTAGACGTCCTTTGCCCACAGGGGTCTTCCTTAAACACATTCCCAAGGACAACATGCTCCTTGGAGAGGTTCTATGGGAAGAAGGCTTGGAAGCCAAATACGTTTAGGAAATACTGCATGTTTCCATTCCCTTCTTGGAAGCTCTTCATAAACACTGGCAAACGGGAAACTTCTACATGTTCTGGGCATGATGGGGTCTTTCTAGTTTTGATTTACCCAGCCCCTCCCAGGCCCGTGCGGCCAGAGGTCAGTTTCCCACAATACGTATGAATATCGCTGTGCCCTCCTCTCTCCCCATTCCAATCCTTATCATCTATTCCTGCTTTAGTTTTCTCCTTAGAACTGAGCACTTTCTAAAACCCGGTTTTCTGTATGCATGTGTGTATTGATGGACTGTTCTATTGTCTGTCCTTCCCCATTTGAACTTAAACTCTATGAGGGTAGAGACCTATGCACACATGTAGACACATCCAGAGGGAGAGACACACCCACAGGGAGAGACACGCATGCCTGTGCATACACGCCCAGACACACAGGGGCCGGAAACAGCACCTGTTACAGGCTGGATCCTCACTAAATAAATATTTGTCGTGAGAACATAAGCCAACAGGCTTCCCCCTACCTGTGCTAAGCATTGCTGGGCCCAGGTGAAAATAACTTAACTTCTAGCTTCAGGAATACCCTGCTCCTGTAACTCAACTAAAATACTGCTTCTTTGAGGGAAGCCTGAGAGGCTCCATTGGTTAAGCGTCTACCTTTGGCTCAGGTGATAATCCCAGGGTCCTGGGATCGAGACCCATGTCAGGCTTTCTGCTCAGTGGGGAGTCTGCTTCCCCCTCTCCCTGTGCCCCCACCCCCAGTTGCTCTCTTTCTCTCAAATAAATACATAAAACCTTTTAAAAAAATAAATAAAATATGACCTTTTGAGACTCACAGCTTGTCCATCGAAGTTGCCTTCAAAACCTCATTCTACTCACCAATCCAAACGGTTCTGAAGTCTGTCTGGTTCCCACCAGTTTCCCTCACCTTGAAACCACCCAGCCCTGACCGTAAAAGCCCTCGAAACACTTTCCAGAATCTCCCCGGATGGAGAGTCTGTCAAGGTGGTGTTGTCTGTTGCTTGAGTAGGTCTGATAAACTTAGCTCTGCTCAGTCAACAGATGGTCTGATGGTCCCTTGCAAGGTTGGCGATGGACAATTCACTTAATGCAGAATGAATGCATCCTGCTAACTGCTAATTCACAGAACCCACTCTGGTAAGGCCAAAGGCCAGGAAATAAGTTTTGTTTGTTTGTTTGTTTGTTTGTTTTTTCTGGTCAACCGCCATCTATCTACCTATCTATCTATCCCAGCTACATGGCATACTCGTCTAGTACTTGGCTCACGCTAGTACCGAAAGATCGCTGGGTTCAAGTAGCCCATGCTTTACAGAGAACTTATTTGAAAGCAGCAAAACTTTCTTTTCTCATTGGTCCCAGAGGAATTAGAGCCATTTCTCTGCTCTTCTAAAAACATTTGCCTTATAATTTAACGTTTGTTAGAGCTTCCATAACCAACTACCACAAACTTGGTGGCTTTAATAACAACAGAAATGTATTATCTCATTGTTTTGGAGGCGGGAGGTCTGACATCTAGGTGTGGGCAAGGCCCCATGGCCTTGGAAGGCTCTCGGGGAGAACCCTTCCTTGTCTCTTCCAGCGTCTGCTGGTTCTAGAGTTCCTTGGCTTATGGTTGCGTCCCTCCCTCTTTATGTGTCTTCTCT
Organism: Meles meles; assembly: GCF_922984935.1. NCBI lineage: Eukaryota > Metazoa > Chordata > Mammalia > Carnivora > Mustelidae > Meles > Meles meles. Next base: position 31,752,364 of record NC_060084.1, on the reverse strand, counting down.
TCTTCCTCTTTGTCTCTCCTCTGTGTCTCTTACAGAGACACTTCTGGGGCACCTGGGTGACTCAGCTGATGAAGTGTCTGCCTTTGGCTGGGGTGGTGATCCTGGGGTCCTGGGATGGATGGAGCTCCCTGTCAAGCCCCCTGTTCAGCGGGGCGTCTGTTTTTCCCTCTCCCTCTCCTCCTTCCCCTCTTCTCTCTCAAATTCCCAAATAAATAAATAAAATCTTTAAAACAAAACAAAAACAAAAAACGGAAGCTACCTCTTACAGGGATTAGTACCTGCCTGTGTAATCCAAGATGATCTATTGCATGATCCTTAATTTAATTATATCTGCAAAGACCTTTTATCTCCTATAAGTTCATATTTATGGATTCCTGGAATTAGGATATAGACCTATCATTTGGAGGCGGGGGTGGGCACCATTTAACCCATCACAGGTCTAGAATTCAACACGAAAGCTCATGAAGTATTATTTTCAGAGGAAATAAAATGCATTGTAGAGGTAAGGGACCACCATTGTTTCCATAGGAAAGAAATGGACCTGCCTGTGTAGCATGCTTCTTCTTTGTATTATCCCATGGGAAATAATTTGGGATCGTTCTCTGGCTTTGGAGTTCCACCTCGGGCATCTTCTCTTTGAGAACTTGCAACCACCTTCAGGACAGAGCATGTGAGGTCCAGGGGATCCGTATCTTTGCAGCCTTGTCTCCCACGGCATCCCAGCTGCAGAGCCAGCTGCGACTCCTCTCCATGCCTGTGTAGTCCAGCCTCCAGGCTTTTGCTCAGGCTGTAGCCCCCATCTAGAGCACTGTTTCCTGCCCATCTCTTTCCCCTCCAGTGTGTCTGCCCATCAAGGACTCCAAATATAATCACCTGTTCTCCTCACCCCTGACCATGGCCTCTCAACTCTACCATGAGAAATAATTGCTTTCTTTAAAGTGTCTCAGACTTTTCTATCCCTCTCTAGCCACTGTCAATTCCCTCGTAATTGGTATGTATGCCAGTCTTGCATACCGTATCCAGAGGCCGGTGACATGGAAATCTCTTTTCCTTCTCCTGTCCCCATCCTCCTTTTCCCCAACTTCATAACCACCACCCCCCATCATCTATTCTTCTTCTCCTTCTCCCCTGCCTCCTTCTCCCTCTGTCTTCTAAATCTCCCCTCCTCCCTCTCTTTGACCAGCTCCTGTTAGACATCAGGCTTCTGATATTTAAGTCCAACACCTAGGACACACAGTGGCCTTACTGCCCTTCTCTGTGATGTATGAATCAACAACGTGTGTGACATTTGCTCCTGTGTGCCGAGTCATGAGGTCAAAATTCAAATCCCAACTTCTGGGGAGCCACAGAGCCTCTGTGCCTCACAAAGCATGGCCTCGCAGCCCTGATCGAGGACCGTGCACACAGTGGGCATTATACAAATGTGTGTGGAGTGAATGAACAGATGTTGAATCATTGGGGCCATTTAAAATATTTTTAAAATAGCAGAGGAGGTAAGAGAATCAGATGGTCTGAGCCCGAGCTACGCGCACATCTGCCAAGGGCAGCCAAAGCATCTAAACAGCATGTTTGTTAGTGGTCTGTGGGTTAATGAGTAGGTCCCCGCTTGCCTCTGTGGAACTGAGACCTCATTACCCTGTCTTTTTTATTTCAAGTCTGACATTTATGAAAGGTGAGCAGATATGCGTAAGAGCAGCTTGCCACGGTGGGGCTCCTGCCTTGACAAAAATAATCCCAGTGTTTGTTTTCCTGGGAACCTACGCTGTTGGCTTCTTTGGCAAGACTTTTTTAAAACATGAAACTTGGGGATTACAGATGGGAGCAGAGGTCTGGCAACGTCATCAAAGCAGCCGGAGGACCGGGATCTGTATCTCGCTAGTGACCTCTCTGGCCCTGTCCCAGGCGGTCGCTTTCCTCGCGTGGAGACCCTTCACTGCCCAAGGAACAGGACGCTGCTGCCAAGCCTGGTGGTTATCCTCCAAGGGTACAGCTTGCCTCCAGGAAAGGGTCAAGTTCAGAGAGCTTTGGGGCTCCAAACAGAGGGCAGAGGGGACTGTGAAGGGCACCCCCCTTCTCCCGCCTGGCTGGACCACGCTAGTCATTCCTCAAAGGCGCCTTTAGCTGCTTTGCGTCTCCAGATGGGAGCTTCTCTTTTTGCTCGGAGTTTCTAGGTAACTCTCCCCAGTGGGCAACTTTTTGCAGCCAACAGTGGTGATAAAAAATAGCTCACGTTTATTGAGTACTGAGGACATGCCTGGCACTGCTCTGAAGGCCACGTGTCCCCACCACAAGGCCATGAAGTACATAGAATCGCACTAAAGATAAAGCAAGATTCCGGTCTTGTTGCCACAGGACTCCCTCCCGCGAATGCAACTGTCAAAGCCCATCCAACCACGCCGCTTCGGTGCATGCAATTTCGTGCATGTAAATTATATGCTCACAAAGTTCGTTTAAAAATTATGTGAATGCATGTGTAGTGCTTACCATGTGTAGCACAATTTCCAATGCTCCCTGCCCACTGAATCCTGAGAATATCCCTGTGGTGTCGCTGTTGTCATCATTCCCATGAGGACATGGAGGCACAGGAGGGTCAACCAGTTGCCCAAAGTCAGGTCTCTGGGAGGTGGAACAGCTGGGATTTGAACTCAGACAGACTCCACTGCATTCACGAGCTCTTTGGGGTCATGAAGGCCTTCGAGGAAAGTACTGGAAGTTGTGGCTTCTAGGAATCCCGTGTTGAAAACGTCTGTCCTCGATGAAATGCTTTAATGAGAGAAGCAACTGACGGTTTGTCTTGTCTATCTGTCTTTGTTGACACATCCCCAGGACCCAGTGCTTAACAGTGGCTCTATAATCCATGTTCAGTGAAATAAACGGGCAGTGCCTCAAGTGACAGGGTAGGTATGATGACTAATTTTATGTCCACATGACAGGGCTAAGGGATGCCAGATAGCTCATGATTTCTGGGCGTGTCTGGGAGCGTGTTTCAGGAAGAGATTGATATTTGAATTGGCCAGCAGATTAAAGCTGATGACCCTCCCCACGGGATCATCCAGTCACTGAGAGCCCAGGTAGGACAAATAGGTGGGGGACAGGTAAATCGCCTGCAGAGGTTGGAGTTGTAGGTTTTGATTTGCATAAGCCATTTAATCTTTTCAAAAACTTTGATTTACCATCGCCTTTGCAGTGAGGTAATCGCACCTGTCTTATCTCCATTGTGGAGTTATATGTGGTGCAGTATTTTTTTAAGTGCCTTTAGACTCCAGAACTGGGGGGATGCAAGTGTGGGCTACACTCTACACTTCACTAAACATGCATCTTAGGAATGCCTCAGTTTTCCTACCTGTAAAATGGGATATCCGAAGTATGGGAGGATTAAATGAGTTGACATATGTGAAATCCTTAGAACTGTGCCTGGAACACGGCGAGTACTATATAAGTACTGGTCTAGTAAGGTTGCTGGTATAGTAATTATAGGTATCGTAATTACTCAAGCTAGTCTTAAAAAGCTACACTTTGTAAGGCAGGTAAAAGCTGATGCCCTCATTTTGCTGGTAAGGAAGCCAAAGGATTCTCTGTGTTATTTCTGCAACTTTTATTTGAGTCTAAAATGATCATAAAACAAACAAACAAACAAACAAAACAAGACCAAAAAAACCAAAAGCCAAAAAACAAAAAACCTTTGGTAGTTCCTTACGGACTCCAAGCTAGAGTCTGAACGTCCTCACGTGGCAGGCAGATGGGGTTCCCAGGAGCTGGCCACAGCTGCCTACCCTCCACCTTGTAGTTCTGCCTACAGAACCAGGCTCCTGGGCATCCCCCGAACAGGTCTTGGGGTTCCTACTTGCGGTTCTATATACTCTGCTGCCTGCCTGGAATGTCCTCCCTCGGCACCTGCTGGGCTTCTATTTATCTCGTAAGCCCAGAGAGAAGCATTTCTTGTTCTATGAAGTCTTCCTTAACATCGTGCACACGACTGGTCCCCTCCTCCTGTCCCTGCTCAGTCTTCTGGGCTTGTTTCTAGTCTCATATGCCCCCTAACTGTTGTGACGTGTGTTGTAAAACTGTGCTCCTCCATAACCTATGAATGTCTGCTGAGCAGGAGCAGGTTCTCAGAGCACGCCCCACCTGCAGCACAGGGTCCGAAGTAGGGATACTTGTGAGAACTTTGACCAACTACTGTAAGCATTTCCTTCTCACTAACGGGTACTATCATGCATCCAAGTGCTTCCACCAGGAACCTGGGAGTCAGCCCTGCCTCTTCCCTTGCCTCTTCTCCCTGCTCCATTCACTCCCGGCCAGTGCCGTCCACTCTATTCCAGAGGAGCCCTTGATCCATGCCCAAGCCGCCACCAACTTTCACTTAGAGGACTTCCTACCTGCTCTGGGAACCCCACTTGCAATCAGTTCGCCTCACAGCACAGCCAGAGTACTGTCTTCATAAGTAACTCCTTTATTGCAATGTCCTCGCTTCTATCTCTCCAAAGCTTCCCAGCACCCCTCTGATATAGCACACCTTCCTCCATGGAGTTTGTAAAGTGCTCCTTCCTCACTCCTGCAATGTCATCTCACTTGGTTTTCCCTGCTTCCTCTAGATCCTCCAGCCTTCAGACCTTTGTATAAGCAGCGTCCCTGCTTGTACACTTGACCTGCCTTCCCCTCCTCGCCACACTCTTTGTGTGTCTACTAACCTGTCTGGTCTTCATTGAATGGCACTTCCCTTGAGGAGCCACCTCTGACACCTGAGATGGGGTCAGGTCTCTAGTTGGAAACATTGATGGTAGCTTATTCTTTCATCACATTTATAAATTAAGGTGACCAAACATCCCGGTTTGCCATGACAGAAGATAGAGTCTTAGGATGCAGGACTTCAGTGCCCAAACTAAGTAAGTCCTGGTCAAACTGAGACAAGTTAGTTGCCCTACATGTATTGTATTGTTCTATTGTTCAATGCTCACAAGATTGAGCACCATGAGACCACAGAGTCTGTGGGTTTTGTTGGCATCTTTATTATTGACATGTAGGGGATGCTTAGTAAATATTTGTTGGATGGATGGATGGATGGATGGATGGATGGATGATGGATGAGTGGATGGGTGGATGGATGGATAGATAGATGGATGGATGGATGGATGGTTTCATGGATGGATAGATGGGTGGATGGAGGGATGGATGGTTGCATGGATGGATGGAGGAATGGCTGCATGGAGGGGTGGTTGGTTGCATGGATGGATGGATGGATGGAAGGTTGTACAGATGGATGGATGATGGATAAATAGATCTTAAAGGATCTTTCCAACCCTTGAGTCTAGGACTCAATAAAGGACAAACAAATAAAAGAATTAATAAGATTCATCCTTTCAAATATCCTTGGGGCAACTGGTGATTGAACTCTGCCTGTGGTAAGGACAGAAATAAGAAAAGAGGGTTTTTTTTGTTGTTGTTGTTTTCTTTTCTAAACAGAATGTCTATATCTAGGCATGAAAAAGAGGCAAGAAATAAGGGCTTCAGTAAAATGAGGTCCATTAGACACTGTGCTGAGCACTTTTCATGCATTCATTTCTTAGAATTGCATATCAAATAGGTAGTGTTTTTCATTTCTCTTTCACAGATGAGGAGAGGCAGGGATGGTAAGTTTAGGTAACAAGCCCCAGGTCACACACTCACTGGAGTCCCAGGTAGGGCAGACTCCATGATTAACTTGCCTCTTTCCCCACGTTGCAGACCACCTTGAACTTCTTAGTGTCTGGATGCTAATGAGGGAGAAGAGGGTCACAAGAAAAAAGGGAAATGCATGAAAAGAAAGAGGGGCCTAGACTGGAAAGGGAAGCAGAGACACTCCCTGAAGTCACCTGAGGCCCTAGGAAGAGCCTGAGTAACAGAGACATCATAAGAGAAATGGAATCTGAGTAGTCTTAGGAAATCAAAGCTAAATGACCATTCCTTAAGATTCATACTTGGAAATTATCTTTCCCCATAGAGGAGGAGAGTGGAGGTATTGATTGCATTTATTTTCTCATGACACAAAAGGTAAATTAATCCTTTTAGAGCAGAAAACATGTTTTTATTACATTCTGAGTAATTTCCTTTGAAAAAGAAAAACATTTTTTTTAACGCTACTGGCAGTAAAACTAGCTCCCCCCCCAACACACACACATCTTAGATGAGAATATGTGTCATTATTCATGCATAATCTGATTCCAAATGATTCCTTGTTTACAGTTTGTTTGGGTTTTTTTTTTTTGTATTTCCTTATGTAAGCAAGAATTAATACACTCCGACATGAAAGAAATAAGCTAAATTATTTTTACTGCTTCTCTTTAAGACATACAATATGTCTTCTTTAACTCCCAATGACATGCAAAACAGTCAGAGGAAAACACAAATAAATACCTATGGAAACAAAGACAAATATCCCCCATGGAAGGGAAGAGTGCCTGCTTCTGGCTTTCCTTCCCATGGAGCCTGCTGGGTGGGGACCAGGCTGGTCTGGGACTTACCCTGGAGCTGGTCTGCCCCTTCCCTGCATCCATCTCAGATACAGGCTCAGCCTGGCACATGGTCTCAGTGAGCCTCCCAGATGAGTTGAAAGCAAGAGGAGCATCCAGATGTGAGTGCTTTCTGCACATCTGGGGAGGGTGGCTCCTGATGGGGAAAAGCCCTAGCTATTCCCAACCTTCCCTTTTCCCACAGAGAGAGCTGCCAGCGAGCTCTGGCATGTGCAAGTGGTCGGAAGATTGTATCTGCATTAACTGATCCAAGAATTGACTGTGATACCAAAGCCTACACAAACGCTTTTGGAAAGCTTCTGTTCACTCACGGGATGCTTCAGGGCCAGAATTGGGGGTGAGACAAGGAGCCCAGGGCTTCTCAGGGGCCCACCCTGCACTCACACAATCCCGAGAGTGAGTGTGTCCTTAAGTGTGCACTCTGGCCACCTGTTCGGGCCTCACTCAGGGTCTCAGCCCCAAGATGTCTCTCTGGGGGAAGTACCTTCACCTGCCTTTCTTGGTGCTCTTTTCCTGACCATCTGAGTACCTTGCACTTGGCTAACTCACATTTCCGTAGACAACGCTGTGTGCTCTCTGTTTAAAAATACTTTTTCCTTTTTAATTCCTACGTCCCATAATGCTCTTTTGTAGTGTCATTATAAGAAAAACACGGAAACCTTCCTCCCCCCACCCCACCCCATTTAATGTAGAGATGAAACAGCATATCTTTGCTAGGGATTCTCAAGAGTGGCAGTAAGAAGGCTATAAAGTTTGACCTTATGAATCCAGAATACGATGGCCGCTGGGAACTTCAGGTCCCTTGCATCCCTGGACCTGCCCTGTCCCTGGACCTCTTATCCTGTCCTGCCCTGCACTCTTTGAAGAGATAAACTGGCTTTATTTTCACTCCAACTCAGAGTTTATTTCTAGTCATCAGTTAGTAGGGCTTAGTCTCAGAGGACAGTGGGATGGTACATAGCTAGATACCACAGTGAAACTGAATTGAAATATGTCAGTGACTTACTGGACCGTAACCGGGTGTCAGCCCCTATCCTAAGCTGTCACTGATTCCTCATCCCAGAACCTACCTTGGATCCAGGAAGAGGAGCCCCTGCCTTGTGCCCTGTGTGGGTGTGTGAGTATGTGCCTGTTCTGTGAGCTTTGTGCTGGCCCTTTGTTGACCATGCCTCTCCCAGTGGTGAGGAGACTGGGGCTACGGGGATATGCCCACCTGGAACTATTGTCTCTCCTTCTAGACCACACTCAGCATGCCCAGAACCTCATAGTTTTCTCCCTATAGGTTGCAAATGCCTCTGTCCTGAGTCTGACCTCTCAAACGGAGATGGTGCAATCAGTGAGAGTCCCCCAGGTCAACAGGTGACTGTTAATGGGTGCGGGAGCCAACTTGGGGTGGAGGTGACCTTGGGGTAAAGGGTCACATGGAGCAGAAACAGGTAGAGTGCCTACCTAAGGGCCCTTTGTGTGCTATTTCTTTAGCCCACAAGTGTTAGGGGCGAGTTCACTCGCTGCAACTTCATGATACTTCCTTAGGATTATCTCTCTTGTATTGTAAAAGGAGCTCAGATCCAGACAAAGTCAAATCACTTCTCCAAACGTACACGTTGAGTGAATTTGGTAGGGGTCAGATTTTAACGTGGACATTTGGCTTTGGTGTCCCCAACTTTATCCGTTATTCCCATGTCCTGAAGATCTATGACCCACTCCTGAGATATCAACACCCAGCACTGCGGGATCATAGTTTAACAGGGAGCTATAACTACAACAACTATCCCAGAAGCAGCATCAGGGGCTTCCAGGGGCTTCCAGGGACCAGGCTGCATGTGTATGTGGATATATACACATTTTCACATGTGTATATGTAAATAACAATGTGTGTGTTTATATATGAAAAATGTATTATAAGATATTGGCACCTACAATTATAGAGGCTGAGAAATCCCATGATCTACCGTCTGCAATTAGAGACCCAGGAAAACCAATGGTATAGTTCAAAGGTACTAGCAGGAAAGCCAATGGTGAAGTTCTAGTGAGGTTCACTGAAGGCCTGAGAACCAGGAGTGCCAAGGGCAGAGAAAATCAGTATTATAGGCTAGCATTCAAGCAGAACTAATTCAACATTCCTCTACCTTTTTGTTCTATTCAGGCATTCAATGGACTGGATAATGCCCACCCACCCTGGGGAGGGCCATCTTCCTTACCTAGTTCACCAATTCAAGTGCTAATCTCTTCTAGAAACAGCCATGCAGATATACCCAGAAATAAATCACAACCAACCATTTGGCATCCTGTGCCCCAGTCAAGATGACAGATAAAAATAGCTGTTACCACTCGTTAGACCAACCTTAGCTTTGAGGTAGTGTCTTAGAAGTGTAGGTTGACCTACAGGTCAAGGGAAAATGGGTCAGTAGCTGATTAGATGAGAAGGAACTAGAGGCCTAGCGACATCACCAAGTATGGGACCTTTAATCGATGGTAAACACTGAGTTGAACTAAGTGAATTTTCCTAGACCTGCTCTGTCCAATATGGCGGCCACTAGATATGTATGGCTACTTAAATTTGAATTGATTAAAATTAAATAAATTAAAATTTCAGCTTCCAGTAACACCAGCTACATTTCAAGTGCTCAACAGCCTCATGTTGATGGCAGGTACCACAATGGACAGTACAGAACATTTCCATCACTGCAGAAACTTCTATTGGACAACACTTCCCTGGCTAATCTTTTGAGTGAACTTTGGTAATATTGCTGATGTTGAAGGACATACTCTCAATCTTTTTGCCTTATTTCCAAATGCCAGAGATATTTTCACACATACCAAAGTAGGGTTAGGGCTCTGTAGTCAATATATTTGGGAAACTCTTGATAAAATGAGTTAAATTAGGTTCTTGATTTTTAAGATATAAATATGCTAATATGTATTTTGACTGCCAAAGAAGGAGTTGGAGAAGGTAAGGTTTTCTGACTTATTTTGGCCATATCATCCTTTAAAAAAAAATTTTTTTTAAATACATTTCTCGGGGTGCCGGAGAGGTTCAGTGGGTTGGGGCCTCTGCCTTTGGCTCAGGTCATGATCTCAGGGTCCTGGAATCGAGTCCTGCATCAGGCTCTCTGCTCAACAGGGAGCCTGCTTCCTTCTCTCTCTTTCTGCCTGCCTCTCTGCCTACTTGTGATCTCCCTCTGTCAAATAAATAAATAAAATCTTTAAATACATTTCTCAAATCTGGCATTCCATTCCTGACTTTGACCAATCAGAAGAATACTTCTCTAGATGATAACTGTGAAACCAAACTTCTTGGGGCTCTTGTTCTTGGGAAAGTTTTTTGCCATGTAAGAGACCCACATGCTGGACAGGCCACCTGTGCTCTAAATGACATCCCCCACCCCATGACTGAGAAGCTGACAGTCACTCCTACCAAAGTACCAGACATGTGCTGGGGTTGCCTTAATCCCCCCAGACCAGATTGGTCATCTCCTAAGTACCTCTGTGTGACATCAGTTGATGCCCAAACAAATGGCTTAGCCACACACTGCCTAAATATCTGACATAAAAAATCCATGAGATATAACAAGCTGGTGTTGCGTTAAGTCTCGTAAGTGTTAAGTATCAGGTAGTTAATTTCTCCAGCAGGGAAGTAACAGAGTTAACAAAGCAGTCACCTCTTCCTAGATCAGGGTTGCTTTTCAGTCTTCAAAACTTCATAAACCAAACCAAATAAAGTATGACGAATAATGATCGTTACAAAGGGAGTTGGACTAAGGTATTAAGGGGAAAGCCAACCCAGGAGGCAAATTCTAACTGTACTCGTTATCTACCATGGCATAACAAATTACCTAACAACAAACTGGTCAAAATGAAACAAATTTTTATTATCTTACAGTTTCTGAAGGTCGGGAACGTGGGTGCCGCTTAGCTGTCCCTCAGGCTTAGGGTCTCTGAGAAGCTGTCATTAAGCTGTCAGCTGGGGGCTACAGTCATATCAAGCCTCAACTGGGGAAGGATCTATTTCCCAGCCCACTCATGTGGCTTTTGGCAGGATTCAGTTCCTCACTAGCTGTTGGTCGGAGATTCCTCCAGGCTCCTAGCCATGTGGACCTCTCTACGGGGCAGTTCACAGCATGACAGCTGGCTTTAACAGAGCAAGCAAATGAGACGCCAAGAGAAGGTGACCAAATGGAAATCATAATCCTTTGTAACCAGGCCTCAGAAGGGACACTTTGTAATTTTTACCATATTCTATGGATTGTAAGCAAGGCACTAGGTCCAGGCCACACTCACAGAGAGAGCATTATACAAGGGGATGAACGAACAGGAGGTGGGGATTATGGGAGACCATCTTTGAAGCTGCCCACCACATTGACCTCCCCATAGAATCATGGCTAGCAGTGTTCTTGTACTGGACATGCAGGAAGCAGTGACGACATTGTTATTAAACAGGGTGCGACCATCACAAATGCAAAATAACAGACCACGATATCTGTCTTCCTAATGCATCTACATTTCTGCCTTCCCACCGCTTGCCTCCATTACCTTTCTGTTTGTAGGATCATTTTTGCCAAGTTCACATAACATTATTTTCTAAGGCAACGACCTCTCACGCTAGACTTTGCATATGCGAACGTCTGGTAGCTCTTCTTTCTTGGCCAACCTCATGGGTTCTTCTTGTGTCCCTTCCGCTGACTGCTGGTATTGATGGACTTGAACAGATCCTGGGAACATACCAACCTGTGCCATGTATTTTACGGATATGTGTAAGGAGCCTAAACTTCAATTCCTCTTATCTAGGCAGGTGCTATATTGTTCCTCTCAATAGGAGGAAAAGACTCAATGTGCACAATGAGGTGTATATGAGCTGTGCGTGTAAGATTCTTAGGTATCATGAGAATAGATTCTTATATTTTAAACTGAATGTAATAAGGTGAAAAATTAGTCATATAGTCAAAATTAGCCTCTGCGTAAATCCCTTTATATCTCATAGAAAGCACAGAACACATTGTTTTTTGCACAGGCTCTCAAAAATTCCATCACATTGAGTTTTCTATGTTCTGCATTGGAAAAGATCATCATTTCTTCTGATCAAACCCCAGATGAAGAGGTTGGCTTTGTTGACTGGACTAGTTCTACCAAGCAAACAAACTTAGTTTATGCCTAGCATGTTTACTAGACCTTATGTAAGTAAAATGGGTATACGATGTGGTTTTACAATTTACGTTTTTGTTTTCGTTTCTTTTTATCAGTAAGACAAAAACAATGAAGAAAAGAAAGAAGACAAATCCTATGAAAACTCTGACAGTCTAGTAACAGTGTAGCTAGGAGTTGGTGAATTTATTCTATAAAGGCCCAGATAGTAAATACCTTAGACTGGAGGTCATATTGCTTCTTTAGTTCTGCCTTGTATCATGAGGGCAGACAGGGCACAAATGATGGGGTCACAGCAACATCTCAAAAAAACCTTAGTTACAAAAACAGGTGTCCCGTTGAACTGGAACTGCGGGTCATGATTTGCCAACCCCTGGTGTAGCTGAGCTATTGCTTGCCTAGTCTACCTTGCATTGAATCTCTACAACAATCTATCTGTGCATCCATCCATCCATCCACCCACCCATCCACACTTCCATCCATCCATCCATCCATCTTCCTTCCTTCCTTCCTTCCTTCTATCCATCCACTTAGCCAGCTAGCTAGCCACATACTGATTCAATGCATGCTCACTGTCCATCTGTCCGTCCACCCATCCATCCACCCATCCCATCTACCCATCCACCCATCTACCCTTCCATCCATCCATCCATCCATCTGTCCATCCCTCCATCCACCTAACCTACCTTCCTTCCTTCCTTCCTTCCTCCATGCACCCACTTAGCCAGCTAGCTAGCCACATACTGATTCAATGCATGCTCACTGAGGGTCTACAGCGCAAACGTAGCACCGATGTCTGTAGAGGTGGGGCATCATCGCTTTTGTTTTATGCTGAGGCAAGAAATAGTCATGTCTGTTCCTACAGCTCTGACTGTCATTGAGATCAGTGAAGCTGACGCAAGTCCCCAAAGTCAGGACATCCTCTCTCTCACATCTAATTGCCTCCTACGCCCACCTTTATTCCAAGCTGTCTCTTCTACTTCTTGATTCCTCCTTCAGCTGCAAGGAAGAAAAACAAACACATGAGCAAATCTTAAAATTGAGGCAGCAACTAAAAGACCCTTTGCCTGGGCACAGGGTATGGACAGGTGAGGTCAAGACGTCCTGGAGCTATGGCCTTGCATTGCCTTTGCAACCTCCACAGTTCCTCTTGCTTTCCGGAACTTCCCCCTTCGTGCTTCCTACTTACTGTGTTTTTGGCCGTATTTGTAGGACCTCCTGGTATCCCAAGCCGTCTAAGTGTTGTCACTGGTCCTCTTTGGGAAACTATTAAGAACCTCCACGACCCCCAGGATGCTGTCCTCGGTCATTCATTTTGGAAGAACTTCCACAGTCAACCACAAGCCTGCAGAAATTGTACAAACAGCAAATAATAGGAGCCCAATGTTGTACCAAGACCATGGCCTTGCCGTGAAAAATGTGGAATAAAAGGACAGCGGGTCGCATGTGGGCTTTCCAGATTCATTTTTGATGTAGGAGAGGCTACCTGATGGATACATATGATAGATCGTTCTGCCTGAAAATGCGAGGTCATCAGGATCTGAGAGTTAGGGGTCTTCACGGGAAGGCGCTTGGGTTTGCCACTGAGTCACAGGTTGGCTCTGGCCACGAAGCGGCCTCTCTCCAGTTCCCGGCTGGGCCCTCTGATGCGCGCCCAGAGCACTGAAGGCTCTTTTGGTTTGAACAGGTGTTGAAAGCTGGGGAAAGCCAAAATATTTTGTTCTTTCTGGGTCACGAACTGTTTGCTGTTAGAAACATCTGTACAGACGGGCGAACGGGCTAAGCATAACAGAAGCGCAGCGGACGATGATAGCTGTCTTTGGTAGGGAGCCCCCTGAGGACCCCAATAAAGTCGATCTCTTAAGCACTAGCCCCTTGCTTCAGGCCACAGTGGCAGGCAATGAATTATCCGCGTCGGTTAAAAGGGCAAGGTCGCCTCATAACAACATTGCCCTTATGCTGCAGCTGAATCAAGCCTGTCCCCAAATATCATTTGGGGAAGATGTGTGTGTGTGTGTGTGTGTGTGTGTGTGTGTGTGTGTGTGTTGGAGCGAGGTGGTGATGTCGGCCAGCTTTCAAAAGCAAAAATCACCATAATTAGAGGAAATGCTACAAGTTCATTTCCTCAAAAAAGAGCAAGTGAGAGAGAAGGAGTTTAAAGACTAGATGTTTAGACAGGCCCGCAAGCCCCCTTGTGACCTTGCTCTGATATTTAACAAAACATTAATCTTCTTGCCAGCAATTATAAAGGATACAGTGATGTCGCTGGCTCTCGGAGAGTGAGTAATAGTAATTCCATTGTTCCCCTTTATTTATGCCTTGGCTGTACCAGGCAGATGAGGTAAGTTGGGGCTTTCATATGTTATTATTCCTCACAGGCAATACATAAAGGGTGCTTACACAAATATCTGTCTGTTTCAGAGGCACTGTTTCACACCTCCTTACAACTTGCGATCAAAGCGTTTCAACATTTTATTATGAAATCATGAAAATCCTCCTCTAGTTTACATATGAATTATAGCCTTTTTTTAAACCACCAGTGTGCCCCTGTGACAGTGGCTTTTGAACTGCGAAGGGGAACAAGGTGTTAGATATTTATTTCTTGAAGGCTGTGACCAGCCCGATAACCTTGCTGAGTCGTGTTTGCCAGGGGACTGTCCAAGATCTCAGGCAAACACAAAAGCTGGGGCGGTGGGGGCGGGGGGTGTAGTGCCATGAGGGGACCAGCGATCCCTCCATCTCTCCTCGAGAAACAAAATTTGGTGTGAAAGCCTCCATCTGGGAGCGAAGGGGAAGGAAAAGTTTACGCACCTCGTAATTTCAACCTAAACAAAAAAGCCATCTTTGCCTTCCTAAAATAAAACAAAATCTTATCCAGAGGTTGTGAGGCAGCGGCTGGCTGTTTTCCGTAAGTGCTGACTTCTGAGTTGTAGCTCAGGGGTTCTGTTCCCCTGGGTCTGGCAAGACCCAGAAGGAGCAATTGCTTCTTTTGTGAGATTTGCATATCAACTGGGATCTTCCTTTTCAGCTGCCCTCCTCTTAGGGGGACAATTAATAATCTCCTTCGGAATGTGGAGGGTGGGAGGGAAGTCGCTGGACCAGTTTGGGGTCTCCAGGATATATAGGCCCCTGGGTGTGTTGATTCTTTCTCTCTGGGTCTTGTGTCTTAGATGAGTGAATCTGTGGGTAGGTGGACTGCAAGAAATCAAGGAAAATCATACATTAGCTAGGGATGCTTTGGATGGGGAAAGAGCCATCTGCACTCACGGGCGATCATTTTAGATTTGACAAAAATCCTATTTGCTGCAAGCTAGGTCGGTGCCTTCGATCAGCATCCATGGGTGGAGGGCATCTCAGTGACCTTGACAATGTCCTGTTTTAGCAAACCTGGGGATGAGGAGGTGCTGATGGAGAGAGGAAAGGAAGAAAGAGAAGCGGAAGGAGTTTTCTGCTCTAATGTGGTCAAGCCAGTTGAGATTCTGCATTGGATCCCAAGCCTCACCCTGTGTCTGGGGCGGTACTGGGCCCCCAGAGCACTGAGCAGCTACAGAATCCATGGAAAGTTCATCCTCCTGTTTTTGTAGATCGGGAAGTGGGATAGATGAATGAAGGGCTGACACAAAGTTGCCAAAATATATTCCAAAGGAAGGTCTGTGGACACAGTAAGACAGTAAGATAGCACCACACTGTCCTCTCCCCTATCAGGATAAATGCTTATGGGTCTGAGCAATTCATACATGTCCTTTCTTGCCTGTGCATGCCTCTTGATGGCCTGTCTTGGAGGATACTACAAGGCGATTGGGTCGTGATGGAACATTCTTACACCAAAAGGTGTGACCTCATCTCAGTAAAACTCTGAAAAGGATGCTATTACACCGAGGGACTTAGAGTTCATTGATTGATTGATTGATTTAAGAGAGAGAAAGAGAGAGCAGGGGGAGGGGCAGAGGGAAAGGGAGAGAGAGAATCTTAAGCCAACTCCTGTCTGAGCACAGAGCCCAATATAGGAATAGGTCTGATGACCTGGAAGGATTCTGAAGCCTAGACTGGAGGGTGGAGGGGAGTGGCTTAGTTGATTAATGATGGCTGCCAATGTCATGGATGGGAGAAGCAAAACTGTACAGAGCTGTCACAATATCTGAGCTTCCTGGGGCTCCTGTCTTTCCCCTTCCATTCTCCAAATGCTACTGTCCTCCTGGGTCCAAGCAGAGCTCCTCTTCTTCCCTGGAGTCTTCAATACCAGTGACCACCCTCCTCTTTCATCACTGAGCACGTATGTGGTCCCAGTCTTTACTGGGAATAGGTCATTGCCTCAAATGACGACTGACCTTTTCTCCAGGTGCCTGGCTTGGTTTCCCAGTGAGATGAGCCTCTCTCTAGAACAGGACCTACATTATTTTCCCTTATGAAAGATCCTGACACAGGACACGTTGATGCCACTCGGTAAAAAGGATGTGAGTTACAGAGTTCACATAATTTTGTCGCTCCATGTAAAATGACCTGTGGGTAGGGCACCTGGGTGGCTCAGTGGGTTTAAGCATCAGACTCTGGATTTCAGCTCAGGGTTGTGAGATCAAGCCCCGTGTTGGGGTCTGCACTCAGGGGGGAGTCTGCTTGTGATTCTCTCTCTCCCTCTCCCTCTGCCCCTCTCCCCACTCACACACATGCTCACTCATTCTCTCTCTCAAATAAATTAATAATTTTTTCTTAATGAGCTGTATTTCCTCTATCAGTCCCTGCAGTGCATTCTCAGTTCTGTCTCTCAATGTGAACGCTTCCTGGGATAGCCTCTCCTGGCTATGTTTAAAATGCCCAAGACACAACATTCCAGGTAAATGCTCAAGATCTCACCCAGAAAGGAGGTGTATTAATTGCCCAAACCCACCAGTACGGATCCCAATACTTGGAGAAGACAGCATACTATCGTGTTACTGTGTCTATAGCTAATTTGAAAAATAAGCTTTCCTTTATTTATTCTACTAGTAAAAAGTAAAAAGGAGTAAAAAGGGAGTCTTCTCCAGCTTTCTAACTTTCTAACTTCTAATACAAGAGGTATTGCCAAGCCTTGACTCTTTTCCCCTCTTTCATTTCCCTAAGGTTTGTGAAGATTTGGCAAGTTGGTGGTGAGTTCTATGTTGATCATAGTTGTGGTCTCTGAATTGTCCATTATCAAGTAAAAATCAGCAAAAGGTATGACAATACTTCATGTATCTCTCTTTTTTTTTAAAGAATCTTTTTAAAATTTTTATTTTTAGGGGCACCTGGGTGGCTCAGTGGATTGAGCCGCTGCCTTCGGCTCAGGTCATGATCTCAGGGTCCTGGGATCGAGCCCGGCATCGGGCTCTCTGCTCCGCAGGGAGCCTGCTTCCTCCTCTCTCTCTGCCTGCCTCTCTGCCTACTTGTGATCTCTCTCTGTCAAATAAATAAATAAAATCTTTAAAAAAAATTTATTTTTATTGAATTGACAGAGAGAGGGCACAAGAAGGGGGAGTGTCAGACAGAGGGAGAGGGATAATCAGGCTTCCTGCTGAGCAGAGTACCTGACCTGGGGATCCATCCCAGTACCCTGACCCAGGTCAGAATCATGACCTGAGCTGATGTCATACGCTTAACCCACCGAGCCACCCAGATGCCCCCACTTCATGCCTCTTAACCAAAGGAGAGAATAATAGAAATCTCTAGAGTCATGAATCTGATAAGAATCTTACAAAAACAGCCCTTGACCAAAAAGAGAGAGAAAAAAGCTCAGGGCTCAGTGTCCGGAAAAGCGGCCACCCTTAGGAGTTTCCACCTAGAACCCTAAAATTGTTAATGGTGTGTTTCCCAAATTGGTTGCATGAAGGACACTTTCTTCTTGTTATCCCAAGAAAACAGGGTCTGAATCTCCTTATACAACTTGGAAAACTAACTTGAGAGAAGCCTTTCCATTAATACAGCTTTCTGTCGAGAAAGTTTAGTCCTACAACAGTGATCGAAGAGACTTCTTTTGCAGGTCATCTAGCAGAAGTTCAAAATCAAACTGTCACTGAGAATCTCTGTGCCCTGCCTCTTGCTAGGGACTCTGAGACCCAACGGAAGCCCCAGGGCTGGGTGTTCTTAGAGAGAACCTATGGAGAAGTAAAGAGGACAAGGGACAGGAAGAGAGTGATCGAAACGGTCAGAGGGTGTCTATTTCTGCTCCTACTACCATAATTAATCCTTAAAATAACCACATACACCCTGAGGATTTCCTATGTAGCAGACACTGCTCTGAGCCCTTTAGAGACATTTACTATGGTGGAGTCAGCTTACTGTCATCCTTCTTTACAGATGAGGAAACAGAGGCAGCAGGAAGTAAGAGCAGGCAGACTGAGACTCTGAAAGGGTTAGGAGCAGGAACGATGGCTCACATCCCTGGAGCTTTCTCGCCTTTGGCTCTTGGCAGAATGGACTGTGGAAATTTGCTTGGTTCTTTTGTTTCCTTTAGCAAGGATAATAGCCATCGAATATTTAAATCTAAATGAAAAAGGTAAGGTCAGAACAATTTTCTTTTCCCTTGCAATCCGAGAGAGGGAGAGAGAGAGAGAGAGAGAGGGAGAGAGAGAGAGAGAGAGAGAGAGAGAGAGAGAAGAGAAGAGAAGAGAAGAGAAGAGAAGAGAAGAGAAGAGAAGAGAAGAGAAAGGTGGAATGCCACTGTGCAAGCGAGCAGGGGCAGTGTTCCCAAGTGTGCACAGTGTCCCAGAGCTGGGCTAGCCTCCTGCTGCTGGCCTGTCCCCTACCCCTGCATCCCCCCGCCCGGCCCCACAGCCCGGCTGACACGTGATGGAGGCTCACAAAAGGGAAGAATTCCGCAGGCTCAGCTCTGAGCTTGTTCATAATTTGTCACATTGTTCCCCCACTTTGCTGCACATATGAGATATATAAGACCCCCGACGGCTCCGAGACCACTGCTGTGGCTGGGCACAATGCAGGAGAGGGGAGCCTGAATTGTGGTCGTAACCTGGAGTTCCTTTGCCTTTGTGACTGCCAATGGGATGCTTCAAGTCATTGGGGTGGGCCTTTGTAAGAACAATCAAACCCCAGGAGAGAGGGGGCAAGGAAGCCAAGGCTGTGTGCGCGCACACATGCAACAGTTACCACGGGGGCCAGGCGGGGGGGTGGCATTCTGGGGCGGCGGGAAGAGGAGCAGGGTACTCATGACATAATCAAGCTCATTTGCTGAGTCCTCAGTGAGCAATGCTGACACCCCACTCCGGGCGGGTGGTACACTCCCAGGCTCACCGGCAGGCCGGGCGATTCTGCCTTATGTCCGGAGAACAGGTAGAAATGAAGTCAACCCACTTGGGGACAGCACCCCCATAGGAGGCTGCAGTCGCCAGGGCATCCTGACAGCCTTGGTCGATGTGGCTGTGGTTCATGTTCCATGGGACCTTTTCCTGAGGTTGATCTATGCCCTTCCTGGGGCTGGAGCTCTGGTTTCCCGCACCTGCCCTTCCCTGCCTTTCTTCACCTCCCACCTGTGTTTGTTGACCCTTTGATAGGTGCTCTGTTGTGCTGCATTAGGCATGTAGCCATTCTGAGACTCAGTCTTCTAGTCTGTAGAGTGGGGGGAACCTACAGCTGTCCAAAGTTCAAGAGCAGAGGGCTGGGCCAATCATCTCCCTCTGATTCACCCGGCCTGCCCCAGAGTAGCCTTCCTCCAAATTGTCAGCATCCTATCCACCCCACAAGGCCCTGTTCACATGCTTTCTGCCCCCAGCAGACTCTTCCTGACTCTGGGTGGAGTAAATCTCTTACCGAGTAGATACTGATTGACTATTGTCATAATCTAAGTAATCAGCGTTTGCCTGTAAGCACACACTCTGTTCTACATGGTGTTTTATGCAGACTATAAAAAAAAGGCAGAAGTTTAAAAGTGTAGATTAATATTCTTAGTCCCACCGTCTACCTTGTTTAGACTTTCCCTAAATATTTGGGAACTTTCCTCGGTTTGATCATACGCATGGTGGTAGACTTGCTTACCCTTTGTTTTCCCAAACATGCAAGCAGACAACCAAGTCCGTCTGTGGATGCCTGGGTCTGTCCACCTGGTGTGTGCCATTCAAGTAACCTCGTCATTAGCTTGACTTGACAAATGGCCTGATGACTAGTTACAAATTATCTAGTCCTTCTCGTGTTATTGTTGCAGGCTGATTTAACTTGATGGGTTCCGGAGATGCCAGGAAAGAGGGATGGCATCTCCTCCTTGCCTAGATCCCAAACAGACATTGAACAGCTCTGATGCCAGCCTCCCCAGAGCGATGGCTGCTGGCTGCTGTACCCAGGATGGTCCACGATGCCATAGAAAATGGTACATGTCCTTCTCCTCCCATCCCGTATGGGTCTTTGGGGGTAGGGGTCACAGAATGCCTTTCCTAAGTTCAGTATTTCTTGGGCTTCTGCTTGGCACTGTCTTTCTTGGAGACAGAAGTTATGGTCTCTGCCCTCTGGAGCTTGCAAGAGTGAAGGCATTGGCCCTGTGCCCGGAAAACTCAGAGCCCAACTTGGCAAGTGTGCCAGGAGATGTGTACCCACAATGTGGAATCAACACAGAACTCTGGGGGTCTTAAAGGATGGGTAGACATTGTTCAAAAGGAGAGTGGTATTCCCGGGAGGTGGGAGTATACACACCAATATGGGCACAGACAGGAGCTTATACAAAGTGAGGAGTTCCGTAAGCCCAAAAGTGGGAAGTGTGTTTGAGATGGGAAGGTGTCTAGAAGTGAGGGGTGATCCTCAGATTTGGGCAGGGGAAACCAAGCCAAGATTTCCAGGAAGAAGTCAAGGGTGAAGACTTCTGAGAGATGCTGGGGCAGGGTGGCCCCTCACGGGGGCCTCCTGGGAAAGTTTAGATCCCAAAGGACTAGCACTTTGGGGATAAAATGAAAGGAGACATTTTGAGAGATATTTAAGGGAGAAAGTAAACAAGGCTCCATGACCACCCAGATGAAGAGAGAAGAACCTAGGTTTCTAGGCTGGGCAACTGGGTGACTGGGGAAATGCCAGCTAAGGCAGTGATCCTGCCTGAAACCTCCAGTGGCTTCCCACAGGCCTGCAACCAAAGCCACATCCCTTGCTGTGGCCTGCAAGTTTCAGTCTGATGTGGCCCTGCTTTCAGATCTCGTCTCCTGCCACTGGCTCCTTATTCATTATTTCCAACCACAGGCCTCTCCATTCTATTTCTCGAATGCCTGTGCTTGTCACCTTCTAGAGATTGCATTTGTTGATCTCTGCGTGTAAAAACCCCTGCCCCACGCACCCCCCCACTCGGTAAAGAGGATGTGAGTTACAGAGTTCACATAATTTTGTCGGTCCATGTAAAATGACCTGTGGGTAGGGCACCTGGGTGGCTCAGTGGGTTTAAGCATCAGACTCTGGATTTCAGCTCAGGGATGTGAGATCAAGCCCCGTGTTGGGGTCTGCACTCAGGGGGGAGTCTGCTTGTGATTCTCTCTCTCCCTCTCCCTCTGCCCCTCTCCCCACTCACACACATGCTCACTCATTCTCTCTCTCAAATAAATTAATAATTTTTTTCTCTCTCCCTTTCCCTCTGCCCCTCTCCCCACTCACACACATGCTCACTCATTCTCTCTCTCAAATAAATTAATAATTTTTTTTTAATGAGCTTTATTTCCTCTATCAGTCCCTGCAGTGCATTCTCAGTTCTGTCTCTCAAGGTGCACACTTCCTGGGATATCCTCTCCCGGCTATGTTTAAAATGCCCAAGACACAACATTCCAGGTAAATGCTCAAGATCTCACCCAGAAAGGAGGTGTATTAATTGCCCAAACCCACCAGTACGGATCCCAATACTTGGAGAAGACAGTATGCTATCGCGTTACTGTGTCTATAGCTAATTTGAAAAATAAGATTTCCTCTATTTATTCTACTAGTAAAAAGTAAAAAGGAGTAAAAAGGGAGTCTTCTCCAGCTTTCTAACTTTCTAACTTCTAATACAAGAGGCACTGCCAAGCCTTGACTCTTTCCCCCTCTTTCATTTCTCTAAGGTTTGTGAAGATTTGGCAAGTTGGTGGTGAGTTCTATGTTGATCATAGCTGTGGTCTCTGAATTGTCCATTATCAAGTAAAAATCAGCAGGGGAGAAAGCCCTTTGAAAAAGTCCCAACTTCTACATATTCAAGGGCATTGGTATTAGTAAAAGTTCCGGAATGAAGTACACCCATGTTTCCTAGGACCATCAGTAGAAACCTACGGCTTCTGAAAAGTGAGAAATTCTAAGATTTGGTAAAGTCATCAAACTGGACTCCACCTTTCCTGCTCCTAGGATCTCAAAGACAAGCATGAAACTGTAATAGTAAGAAAGCCCATTACGTAAAATGTATAGATATATTTTAAAAGTTTGGGGGATGTGGGTATAGGCAAAGGATTGAATGGTGTCCAGATGTCGTGCTGGTAGGATATGCTGGCAAGTGAAGTTAGGAGATTTTTAGATGTTTTGACTATTGGAGCAAATAGATTTGGGTTTGTTTTTTTGTTTTTTGTTTTGAAACCAATTTGAGGTTCATTTCTTCCATTGGTAACCTAAATAGTCCTCTGTGATGATAGCAAGTCTTTCTTAGGTCTGTTGGTGGCCACCATTGGGTTCTAACGATACCTTTCATCCCTCATGGGCAAGTCACACGGGACTCCCCTCTTCCTCTATCCTCCCTAAAGAGAGGCTACTCACACCTGGCTTCTGCCAGTGCCTCATCTTGAAACTTCAAAACCGGGAGAGGCAAGAAGTGGTTAACTCGGCAGGATTCGTGGACAGTCTTCTGCAAGCTTGACTTTATCTATTTCCCTTGGTCTCCGCCCCCATCACTAACTCTCGCCTCTTGAATGTACGTGGATGAGACCCTGCGATGAGCTTCAGGGCGTGGCGTGCAAGCGTTCCGTGTGCCTTCTCTCCGTCAGTCCCGCGGGCCCCAGCCAGGAAGTAGCACGCTCCTTTCTTCCTCCCTGCTGCTTTTATTAGTGATTATTGAAAACAACCAAAATTGTGGTTAAAGGATTAAAATGCTACCCACTGCACAGTGCAGATGTGGCATGTATTAAGAGTTGGTGGATAGCCTTCTAAATCTTTTGCTCGGGACATACACAAGCATATTCATGGGCAGCACTCCACATCATCAGCCCCTTTTCTTAGTTATTTCCTGGTCTTTCTTTCTTTACTTTTCTCCTGTTCTGTCCTTATTCTTCCTTCAGCCCTTAAGCCTTAGTTCTCCCGAATATGCCCATGAAGACAACAGTTTTTTCTCACACCAGGTCCACTGCGTGCCATCATACACACAATTCTCCTGGGGGTCTCGCACACTCAGATCCCTTGTGACTGCCTCTTCTCCGAGTCCCTCTGAAATAACAGGCTGCAGTAGCTGTCAGTCTTGCATAAAGCCCTTTGCAGATTTCATTGTACAAAACATTTTATTTTCCCCCTATAGCTCTCAGGGTTGGTAGACCAAGAAAATAAAATGACTTGTTTTCTCTCGAGCCAGTGAGCCAAGCCGAATGCCAATCTCTTCCCAGACTACTTCCTAATGGGGAGGAAGGTATCCATGGGGGGTGGCTTTCCGTCAGGAAGGAAGCTAAAGAGACAGGACCAGGGCTGGGGGAGCAAAAAGAAGACGCCGGTGAAAAAGCCACAGAGCTCCCAGGAGTGTGAAAACATAAAAGTGCAGGTAAGAGAGGTGGGTTTATAAAGGACAGGAAGTGGTTTATAAAGGGCAAGCGTATTCATGAAGGACATTTGAGGGCAGTCCAAGACCAGGACTCCTCCTGCTCAGCCCATGGGGACATCTGACCTTGAGGTGGAAGCTGTTGGTGAAAGAATGCTACGGGGTTTGGTGCTTCCATTTTTCTAACTCTCCAAACTTGGTTCCTCCAAGCCAGCCAATGGGAATTGACGCCAGTGGGAGCCTCTGCCTCTTTGTGCCAACCTTGGAGTGCTTTTGGTTCTCAAGGGCAGGGGATCAGGTTATATTTTGAAATAAAAATTGTAATTGGATTATGCTCAATTGCAGCCGTAATAGGATTGGCTCTTGCTGTGGAATACGAACAGAGGTGAACCTAAAGGAAGTAATTCATTCCTCTAATGACAACATCTTGGTCTATGAAATGAAGGCAAGATCAAAGCTCATTCAAAAATCAGTGTATTTAATGGAACAGTAGTTAAAGAAGTCTGGAGAATTCATTTTATTTTCATTGTATAATATCTGTTTTGTATAGAGTTGGCTTGCTCTTCGGGACTTTTTTATTCTTATGGTCAGGCATGGGTTTGATTAGCTTAATTAGAGTTAATGTCTTGGGAGCAGAATGTGGGACTGTGAAAGTTTGGGTTCTCGAAGACTTTGAAAAAAAGGGAACTGTTGGCCTCGTTCTCCATGAATTCGGAATCAAAAAAGTCTGATGATGATTATCATCTTAAAATAATTGAAGCACTGCTAAAAATAAGAACCAGAAGGAGAAAAACTGAACCAGAAGAAAAGGAATGGAGTTATCCCAGATTCGAATACAATTCTTACAGCCAATTGAGCTGAAGTCTGTAGTCTTAGGTAATTTCAGATGAGTGCCCCCAAATTATTATTTTTTTTTCCCTCTGAGCGGTTAACAAGGGCAGCCGCCCCGGTTTCACAATATTCCCTTCTATTTTCCTCCTGTTATCTGTGGCTGCGCATAAGATTGAGGGGAGCCGTAGAGGGGAAATGCCACTTCAGATTAAAGTCTTGTCAGATCTCATTTATTTAGCTGGCACGGGGTCTCACGTCGGGAGCTAGGAGGTCTCTGAGAAAGTCCATGCTCTGGGCCCCATTCAGAGGCACAGAGAATGGACCAGGCTCCCCTCCCATCCCCTCACCCCATTAAACCCTCCTCCAGCCCTAGGCTGAGTTTGGGGCTCCAGACAGCCTGGGCATCCTCCCATGGTAGGGGCAATGGAGGTTCCGCAAGACAAGGACCCCAAAGAGGATCATAGGTATTGTGTTCTTAAAGAAGAGAGGGGTTGAGGGAGGGGGTAGAGGTGGGGAGCGTTTTTAAGTTTTTGTTTGAGGACCTGGCCTTTGAATTCTTCGCTTTAAGTAAAAACACGCTTGACTCAGTTGGCTGTCTCTGAGACAGCAATTCAATCATTCAATAAACATATTTGTTTGTATACTCGCAATGTGGTGGGCCTGCGCTCCCTCTGAGCTTTTCTGTTACATTTCTCCTTTCGTTGCTGGAAGCATTTTCTTGATTGCATGAAAGGATTTACAAGTGTCCCCAACCATGTGTTTGAAGTCACCCCTAACCCCTAAGCTTTCTCTCCCCAGAGTGTATCATCCTTTATCATTCCGTTTCCTTTATTTACTTATTTTTTAAGGTTTTATTTATTTATTTGACAGAGAGAGCTCTCAAGTAGGCAGAGAGGCAGGCAGAGAGAGAGGGGGAAGCAGGCTCCCCGCTGAGCAGAGAGCCCGATGTGGGGCTCGACCCCAGGACCCTGAGATCATGACCTGAGCTGAAGGCAGCGGCTGTAACCCATTGAGCCACCCAGGCGTCCCCATCCCATTTCCTTTAGAGAATGTTTTACACCCCTGAGAGGCCCAGTCCAGAGATAAAGTGATGCCAGAGCTCCTTGGGACTCTCGAGGACTCTCCTTGTCCACAACTTCCCACTGGTGGCTCTGACTTGCCTGGAGCCAGAGTCAAACGGTAAAAAGCTTCACTAAAAATAATTGGCAGTCCCTGGACTGGCTGAATGCTAATTTTAAATCTGGTCTCAGAAAAGAGTTTGGTAGGCAAGTAGTGTAAATGAGTAGATTCTTTATTATCTACAGCCTTAGTAAAATCACATGGCTCTGAAATTCTGTCATGATTACCAGAGAAGTGACTCTCACACAGGTACCGAGAACAGCACCCAGCTCCTAGCACTCAGAGGAGCGCAGAGCTGATCCCTCCTACTGTCTGTTGTTACCCTGCTTGTTTCTTTCCTGGTGCCGATCAATATTAGAGATTGTTTTCTTGTTTATTTCGTTGTTCATTTCTGTCACCCCACCACAACTCACACAAACACACACATACACTTATGTTCACATATAGTCACGCACAAACACACAAGGTACATATGTGCACATACATAAACACACATGCATGCAAACACAGACACAGGCACACACAAATATACATGCATACACACATCTGTACACATAGACAAACACACGGATGCACACACAAACACAAGTTCACACATAAACATACACACATGCAATTACATAAGACACACATACGTACACATATATGCACACACAAACACACAGAGTGACACCTACACACACATACACACAAACATACATTTGTACACACACACAGACATCTACATGCATATACACACAAGCTCACATGCATACACAGACACATATGTACACACATATGCGCACATGCGTGCACACAGATACACTGATACCGACACATATGTGCACACACTGACACACATACATACAAACACATGTGCACATACATAAGCACACACGCACAGAGGCACCCACACCTATACACGTAAACACATGTCCACACACATGTACAGAGAGACATGTATGCACACACATGAACACGCCTACATGAAAACGCATAGGGAGACGCCAGTATGCATGTACACACGAACACATGCGTGTACACACATACACAGATACACACAAACACGTGGGGAAACCCATGTGCAGGTACACACAAACATACATATATGCACAAACACACATGTACACACATGCACACAAACACAGAGACACACACACAGACAGACACATACACACATAGAAGGTAAGCTACAGCCACTGCACAGAGGCTGCTCTGGGTATCTGGATGGAGACCCAGGACAGTGAGAACACATGGACCCTAACTATTCCCTCTTGAAGATGGACATTTGTAGAATTTTATTAGGATCCTGATTGTCTAATTTATTCCAAAGGATAAATTCATGCACATTCTTATTGGTGAGTTTCCTCTTTGCGACATAGACTAGGAGTCTATATTTGTTATCTACTGGTGCATAACAAAATGCCCCCCCGAATTTAGTGGCTTCAAATGATGCACATTTATAATCTCATAATTTTGCTGGATTTGTAGAGGGTCGAGACTCTGGGTGCAGCTTAGCTAGACGCCTCTGATTCAGGGGCTCTCACAAGGCTGTAGTGCAATCAGCTGGGGCTGCTGTCGTCCCAAACGTGGACTGGGGGAGGTCCCATGTGCGCAGGCCATGCGTCCTCACTGGCTCTTGGTTGGACACTGGGCTTGGGTCTCTCCATTGAGCTACTTGGAACATGGTGGCTGTTTTCTTCAGGACGAGGGAGATGTATCTATATCTACAGATGAACACACACACACAAATATATACGTGTAGGGAGAGAGGAAGTGAGACAGTGGCAGCCAGAATCAATGGAAAGATATACACAGTATCAGGGATCACTGGAAACTAGTTAAGAACTGATTGGTAACTGCCTATTGCTTAGGACTCTGTCAGTTTCAGCAGTCCCTCTTTTTTAGGGCAATCACAGTGAAGCCTTCATCCATTTCCACAGTCAAGAAAACTGGTTTGAAATATGTTGAGGACGGAGACCTCAAAAATTTTCCTAAAGATGGTGTTTAGAAATGCACAGATTAGGGGCACCTGCTGGCTCAGTCGGTTATGGATCTGCCTTCGGCTCAGGTCATGATCTTGGGGTCCTGGGATCGAATTCCACATTGGGCTCCCTGCTCAGCAGGAAGTCTGATTCCCCCTCTCTCTCTCTGCCTCTCCCCTGTTCGTGTGTGTTCTCTCTCTCTCAAATAAATAAATGCAAATCTTTAAAAAAAAATGTACGGACTAAACTCCTGACTGGTGAAGAGCATGGGGATGGGAGGATAGTCTTTGTCCAGAGGACAATTTCAACCGACAACCGGTTGCTGAATGGTAGAAACCTTGAGAAAGTTGCAATAATTTGCAAAGAAATGTGTAATGTCAGATACTTCGAGAAGTATCAAAAATTGTTGAACGAAAATCAATGTATAAGGCCAGTATATGTTAATTGGTCCTACCTGTGAGGATTAAAATTTTTCTTTTTTTTACGTTCCTTGTTTTGTCAGAAGTACAGTAATGACACTGATAATGGTGATGATGGTGATAAAGATCATTTTTCCAGGGTTTTATGTCTTCTTGGATAAGTTGCATACCTTTACAGAATGAACCTGGCAGTGTCCATTTTTTGTTTCCTTGTAAATTTTTCACACCAGACTGTGGAAGGCTGTATGGTGCCTTACATACCCTGTTTTTCCAATACCTCCCACTCTCCTGGGCACATAGCATTCAACCATAGTTTGCTGAACTGAATGCCAGGGGAATGAATTACTAAATATGTAAAAAGAAGAGTGACTGTACCAGCCTTTATCAGATTTTTAAGGATTTATTTATTTATTTAAGAGAGAAAGAGAGCACGTGCATGCACACACATGTGAGTCCACATGTTGGGGGAGGGGCAGTGGGAGAAAATCTTCAAGCTGGCTCCCCAAGGAGCAGGGACCTCAACTCTGGGCTTGATCTCCTTATTCAGAACTTGGTCTCATGACCCACGAGCTCATGACCTGGGCTGAAACCAAGAGTTGGTCACTTAACCGACTGAGCCACCCTGGCGACCCCTTTATCAGTTTTTGAGTGGTGTTCTCTTTGGGTGAACCTCCTGCACCTTGCCTCTTTCACCTTTTGAGACCCTGGTGTGACCCTTTGCCAGAATTGTCCTGGTTGGCAGAAAGGAGTCTCCACTTCTCCACCAGGATGAAACCTCCACCAAGAGGGCCTTCCGAGCATTCGTGTGTTTCGTGTTAGGCGAGCAAAACTGCTCTCCTGCTCCCAGTAGACAGTGGCAATGATGAATATTCTTTTAAGGACCCACTTCTGTAGGTTCTGATTTGTAGCTCTCTTCCCCACCCCCCACCCCCAACTTGGGAATTACTGCTCTGGTTAATCTCTGAACGCTTTACAACTCAAAATTCTGTGAGCCAGCTCACTGCCAACATTTGGTCAGGAGATGAGTAGGAGACGAGAGGGATTTAAAAAATATATTGGGCAGCTTTGTTCTTAAGCTGTCATTGGTGCCGTGGTGTATCTGGAGAGGTTTTGTGGTCAGATTTTGATTATTTGCTAGTTTTGGCAACTGTCGATAGGTTAGATCTCATATTGTTTCTATCATTTTTTACAGTTTCTTGTTTAACTCTTTGCTGCCAGAATGTTCTAGAGACACATCAAGATCAGACATGATATAAAACAGAAACAGCAATTCTGCCTCCTGTTGACTTCAGGCTCACCTGGTAGGTCCTGACTTTAGGACCTGATGCTGTACAACGTTCAATCTCCATGATGTGTCAGTGGACAGTAGTGGGCTCATCCACACGAAAAGGGCTTCATTGCATCTAAAGAAGATAGAAAACTAAAATGCCTACATGTAGGGCCGATGAACACAGAATGGATTTATAAACGTATTCTCATCCAACACTTTTGATACTTTTCCTTGAAACATTTGACCCTACACATTTCTCTCCAAATTATTACACATTTCCCAAGATTTTTTTTTTTCCCCACTGTTCAGCATCCTGTTTTCTGTTGACACAGGAAACTTTGTCCTCCGGCCAAAGACAACCCCCTCAAGCCCACATCCCCACCTACGAGGGGTTTACTTTATACATTTGTAAACACCGTCTTAAGCAACTTTTGAGGAAACCCTTATTTCCTCATGCTCCTCTTCCCACAAATATTTCACACCCAGCGGTTGGGACTGTGGAAGTGGATGAAGGCTTCTCTATGTTTGCCCAGAAAGAAGCTGCTGACCTGACAGAGTCTCGAGCAACAGGCTGTGTTACCCGTCAGCTCTTAACTGCGCGCCAATACTGACATTTTTATAACCGCTTATTACACTATTGGTTTTTCAGTTTAGAGCTTAAAATCATATCGATACGAATATGACATCCAGGCATAGGAAAATCAATCCCAGGTCCCGGAGTCTCTGCAGGATACTGCCCCACGTCACGTGGCCGAAGTGCTGTGTTAGGCCCATCACACAGGTTCTAAGTGGAGTTGATTGGTATTTTGTAGGGCATCAAAATCTGTGATGACACAGCCTGGAACTGGGGCCGCAGTGCCACACGGCTGCTGTAGCTGTTCGCCTCGGAGATGTCTCGAGGTGAGTGCGGTAGGCGTTTGTCGGCTGCTACACCGGCAAACGTTCTCTGTCCTCCTTCCCATCAGCCCTTGAGCAAGTCCAGTCTGTCCTGTTTGCTGTGCCAGCAAAAAAAGCAACATCCAGGAGACTTAACAGAATGAAGTACATTCCTCGCGCAGGTAAAATCCAATTAGAAGTGGAAGTTGGAGAGAGGCTGTGCTCTGCAGTCATTTGGGGACTGAGCTTGGTCCTTTCATGATCCCCTTCTTCTCTCGGGTTTTAGAATGTCCTCTGTTGGACCAGTGAGTGGAAGAAGAGGGTACAAAGGATTGCGTGGGAAGCTTTTACGAGCCAGGTCTCTAAATAGCTTACTTTCATGGGCCATAATTCAGTAATAGGACCCAAAGAACTGGGAAATGTGGTCTAGCTATATGTATGTCCAGAAAGAAAAGGACCAGGCACAAAGGGCTCCTCCCCAGAGCCCTGGGCTTTAGAGTTCTGCGTATCACAAACAGAGGCACAGGAGACCCTTACTAAGGAACACGTGGTTGCCTCTGTCATGGGGATTGGGAGCTTACCCCTGGCAGAGCCTGACTTGCAACCCTAACATCTGCTTTGGTGACTAACCCATTCAGGCCCCAGAGAAGTGCTTTTCCACCTCTCCAGCCTTGTTCCCTCCAAATGGCTGGGCTATTTGATATTTGTCAAGGTAGACGTGGGGTTGCCCGATCTAGCAAATAAAAATTCAGGACTTCTTTATTTAAGCTGGGACTCCTGGGAGGGGCAAACATTTTATTTAGCAGTTAGCTATATTTATAACTCAATTGTATTATATTATATTATATTATTATATTCAGTTAGCTCAATTTATAATTCTTTAATCTTTATGCATATGGATTGTGGGACTCCCTTTACACTCTTGCCCTGGGGGCCTGCAAATTTAGGGCTGAGCCCAACCCCAGTTTTGTTTGGGATCTCTGGTTCGAATGAGACCCAGAACGGGACCATGTGACTTACGCTTAATCAACCAGCAACTTGCCAACTTCTTGGTCCAAGAGGTCAGCACAGGACCAAGCTGGTCTAGTCAGAGTGGTTCTTTGGATTTCTTCTGGGACTTCAGAGCAAAGGCACTTTTGATTTTTCTGTTGGATGTGGACAAGAAGCCCATGGACCAAGGAGCTACTAAGCAATCATCTTAGACCAGTCGAAGAGCTACTGACAAATATTGTCTCTTTGACCAAAGTTTAAACAGGCTCCTCTGAGCCTTCTTTTCAGCTAGGTCCCCCCCATCTGGTCTTTGGTCTGCCCAGCTCAGTTTTGTCAAGAATCCTGCTAAGTCATCCCTCCCACCCTGTGTGATATATGATCAGCCTTGATATCTGACCAAGTTCCTCATTCCCTTTGACTTACCCTTAGAAGGATCCTGTTAGATCGATTTATGGAGGACCCTCCCCCCCCACACTACCATCTTGGTGTCTCCTCTTAGTAATTTCTGTCCACAGCCTCCTCACCCCACTCCTTGGCTATATCCCCACTTGTCTTTGCTGTGTTTGGAGTTGAGCTCAATCTCTGTCCCATATTGCAATATTCCAATTGCAATAGTCTTCCTTAGTGTTCTAACAAGGGTCAGAATAATTGTTTTTGTTGTTTTTTCCTTAACACAACCCTTAAGGTCAAATTGACATCATGGAAGGGAGAACAGAAAAACTAAAGACAAAAATCTTTTGGGACTTAAGGTGGAGTTGGTGGATCAAACGGCATGTGAAACTGACCTCAGATATTGACTTTCCTGTTACAAAGCCAGTAAATAACCTTTATTGACTGAGCAACTTTGAATTATGTATTATGACACTGACCATCAAAATATTCTTGACAATGGGAATGATTCATTAGGGATGCATGTGAGGATCCATATGCACACAGAGACCTGCAGAAGGCAAAAAGGGTTTTAAAAAGAGAGAGAAGGATCCTGAGAATGACTCTCACTAAGGACACTGCTCACAAGACAACAGTAAACAAGGTAGACTACCTGTCCTGAGCAACCTCAGCATAAAGGAGCCACGGGTGAGGGAGGGGGAGCAGTAATTACTCTCTGGTGTCTATTGAGAGTTGATCGCACGCGGGCACTATTCAAAACATGTTCCGTACCTTATTGTTCTTATTCTGTCAGTAATCCTGTGTGGTACATATTATTACTCCCATTTTAGAGAGAAGACATCTGAGACACAGAGGAGTTAGGCAACTTGCCCAGAGTCACACAGCTAGTCACAATGGAATTAAGCTTTGGACCCAAATCTCAAATGCCAGAGAGGGTGTTTTTAATTATTCTGTTCCATTCCATTCCATTCCATTCCATTCCATTCCATTCCATTCCATTCCATTCCATTCCATTCTACAAGAGATGAGTCTTGGATGGGTCCTGAAAATAGGATATGGAACATAGAAGAAAAGATGGAGGACATTTCTTTTGAAAAACGAGACATCTTGAAAGGCAAATGAAGGTAATTTCCAGGAAACATACCCATCCTATACCATCCCCCCAAAGGGTTGTCTTCCCAACCTCCTTCTGTTTGTAGTAGCTTCACTCTGTCATGCATGTGGGCAGGATTAATTACTTCTGTATATATGTCTCTGTCTCTCAGAGCTGAAACGTTCCAGAGGATGGAGTCTGTCTCCTGCACGTTCCAGACAACACAGAACCAAGGGGATGTCAGCGTTCTGTCACTATTCAACAGATTGGGAATGGGCTGTATTGAGTATCTGCTCATCTCTACAGAAAAGGGACTGATAAACAAGATCGGCTGGGGGGAGCAGGCAGGGCCCCTGAAAGCTAAGCACTGTCTCCTGTGGATGGACAAGAACAAGGGTTGGGGCAGGGTGAGTTTAGAGAACTAGGAGCTGATGGACAGCTACTCTCTCATCAAGAAAAACTTGGAATACAAAAGGCATTCTTGACTTTTCCCAAGTATATACTCATATTCATGACACTGTGTTGACTTTGTTGACTCTTTCAAGACCGGTGGGATGGGAGTTAAATGCAGGACAGTGAAGACAGAGGAATGAAGTTTATAGTTGAGCAGTTTTGGGTTCAAGCTCCCTCACTCAGCATGAAGCATTGGTAATTTGGTTCACTCTCTGGCTCTGGGTTTCCTCGTCTATAAAATAAAATCAATAACACCAATTGTACAGGCTAATTGTGAAGATTATATGAAAATGCAAATATCAGTGCCTCTCATAATGCTTGATTCATGCAGCCATCAAATGAAACTTGGTTCCTTGTGGCTTGACCTCAGGTTTTCTGTTTGAGGCACAACTCTTCATATTTTAAATGAGAGACATCCAGTGTTAAAGAGCTTTAAAAAGCATAATTCATGCAGTTGAAAAATCTAGGGTTATGTGGCTTCAGGTATGGCTGAATCCAGGGGCTTATTTTCTCTCTCTTCTCCTCTCTCTCTCATTCTCAGGTCTATTTTTCTTTGCATCAGCTTTATCCTTTCTTTTGGCTTTAACTGTGGAAGGAAATATATGGGAATAAATGTCTATATTAGAAAATAAAAATGGTCTCAGATCAATGACTTTGGTTTTTACCCTAAGACACCAGAAAAAGAAAATCAAATTAAATCTAGTACTTTGGAAAGATCAATAAAATTGATAAATATTTAGCCTAACTAGCCAGGAAAAAAAGCACCAAGACACAAATTACCAATATCAAGAATAAGAGCAGTGGCATCACTACTGATTCAACAGATGATAAAACAATAACAAGAAAACACCATGGAAACCTTGATGTCAATATATTTGACAACTTAGTTGAAATGGACAAAGTTCTTGAAACATACAGACTATCAATGCTCAGTCAGTGAGGAATAAATAAACTGAAAGTCCCATATCTGTTTAAAAATTTAAGTCTTTAGTTAAAATTCTTCCCACAGAGAAAACAACAAGTTAAATAATGGTTTTACTGGTGATCTACCAAACATTTGAGGAAAAAATAAGACTAGCTCTATACAAACTCTTCTGTACAGTTGAAAAGATAGAATGCCTGCGTCTAGAATTTGTAAATAACTCTCAAAACTCTAGAATAGAAAAATAAACAACCAAAGGGAAAAGGGGGGGTAAAAGATTTGAGCAGATGCTTTAGATAGATAGATAGACAGACAGACACACACACACAATAGGTGTGATATTATACCACTAGAATGGCTAAAACTTTAAAAATTAATGACTCCAAGTGTTGGTAAGAATGTTGAACAAGGAGCATCCAGCAGGCTCAGTTAGTAGACCATGCAATTCTTGATCTCAGGGTTTTGAGTTCAAGCCCTGTGTTAGGTAGAGATTATTTAAAAGTAAAATCTTAAAAAACAAATGTTGAACTAAAACTTTCCTGTGATGTGACTGGGTATGTGAAATAGTACAACTACTTTGGAAAACCATTTGTACTCTTAAAAAGCGAAATGTAACCCCATTATATGATCCATCAACCTTCCGGATATTGGATATATCTGTCATACAAACTCTTTCTCATAAATCTGCATAGTGGCTTTATTTATGATAGGCAAAAATCTGGAAACAACTCAAATGTTATCAATAGGTGAACTAATGAATCATTTGTTGGAGATCTATACAAAGGAATATTGCTTGGTCATTAAAAAACAGCAACAGGAAAACCATTGCTATACATGAAAACGTGGGTACATTTTGAAATACCTATGCTGGGTGATAGAAGCCAGACACAAAAGAGTGCATATTCCATTTGTATAAAGTTCTAAGAAATGCAAGCTTATCTATGGTGGCAGGATGCAGGAATGTGGCTGCTTGGGACCCAGAGCAGTGGGAAGGTCTAAGAGGATATGATTACAAGGGATCAGAAGAAACCCTTTTTTAAGGACTTTATCTATTTGTTTTAGAGAGGGTTGGGGAGGAGCAGAGGGAGAGAGACAAGCAGACTCTGTGCTGAGTGCAAGAGCCCGACGTAGGGCTCAATCCCAATCATGACCTGAGATGAAACCAAGAGTTGGATGCTTGACCCACTGAGCCACCCAGGCACCCCTAGAAGAAATTTTTTAAAGATTTTATTTATTTATTTAGAGAGAGAGCACAAGCAGAGGAGGGACAGAAGGAGAGGGAGAAAAAGAAACTCATACAGACTCCACATGGTACCCAACAAGGGACTCAATCCCACAACTCTGAGATGACCTGAGCCAAAACCCAAGAGTCAGATGCTTACCCGACTGAGCCACCCAGGCATCCGGATCAAAAGAAATTTTGTTGATTATATTGATTCATGGTTTCATGGGTGTAAACTTATACCGTAACTTACCTGGTTGTGTACTCTGAACACGTGTAATTGATCATATGTCACTGATACCTTAATGTAGCTGAGGGAACAAAGATCATTCTGGTAGTATCTTAGAACCTGGACAGGCAAGACTCAAAATATCTGCAAAGAAACAAGTCAGGAGGATGGTACAGGATGCAAGAGCTAATGGAAGCTTAGACCTGAACAGAAAGAAGTAGACCAGATGTGAGAGACCTTTAGAAGGTAGAATCAACAGAAGAAATTAAAAATGGCCTCAAGAGTCTTGGCCTGCAGGAGTAAGAGGATGGTGAGCCTTCAGGGGAGAGGTGGCAGAGAAGCCGTTTAAAGAAGTGGGGAGGTGATGAGTTCACATTTGGATGGGTTGTGTTGAGGACCACGAACAAGCAGTTTGACACTATACTGAAATCCTTGAGGTCAGGGCCCACATCTCTGTGTCCT
Source organism: Meles meles (assembly GCF_922984935.1). Lineage (NCBI taxonomy): Eukaryota > Metazoa > Chordata > Mammalia > Carnivora > Mustelidae > Meles > Meles meles. The sequence continues at coordinate 31,716,784 of NC_060084.1, read as the reverse complement.
GTCCATGTACTATGTACCATGAAACAACGTGCCTGCAGGGCGGTCTTTAAAAATTCCCAACAAATGGCTAAGAAGCTAGGAGATGAGGCTCTGATGTTTCCCACTTCCTTATGTATTTCATCCAAGAGTTAGTTTCTTTGGTTTTCTTTGTAGCTGCTCTATTCCGAGTGCCACAGACACAGACACAGACTCTCAACTCATGTTTGCTCCAATTCCCCTGTTATCTACTTCTTACTACCCACAAAGATGGTTAGTTCAGAGGATAGACCTGGCGGAAACGTAACATCTTCTCTGGCTGGAAGTAAGACTATTGACGCCGTCCGGAAGTAAGACTGTTGAACTCACAAAGCTGGAGGAAGACCATGTGGGGTGCCTTTTCCAGCAGAGTCACCCTGCAGGAGATGTGCCAGAATGAGGATTCACTGATAAGTCAATCTTCGAGAAGATGTCTCATCCAGCCTGGCTCCCCACTTGGTGCTTGGAGTCCTTTGTGCCACAGTTCAACTGGAAGATCTGCCTTGCTCACTGCTGTGGGGGCACAGACCCTATGCTGTGAGCCAGGGGGCTCCTAAATGCTTTTGCCTTTGCTTTTGAATTCTTACAGCCCCCTGCCTGGCTTGTGGTAGAGACCCTCAGCTCACCTTGCCTCCGCAGAGCTATGAGATGTTATTTTCAAAGTGCATTCTCTAAGAATGAATGCCCTTCCCTCTACTTGACAGTACAGAGAGTCCTCAGCCTTGAAGGCTAAGATCCATGGCACATACAATTCCTAGAAAGCAGACATGTACTAAGATACATACCATGTGATCCGCCAACACTGATCAGACCAGGGAAAACATGTACTTAATGGGGGAATCAAGCCAACAGCCGGTCAAAGCTCTGGGACTTGTATGTTACACTAGAGCCCATGTCTAGGGAAGGGCAACTTGGCAGAGGTTTGAAACAAGGCACCCAGAATCTCCATCCTTCATCTGTACGTCTACGTTTATGCGACTTCTTTCTCATTCACTGTCTTCTGGCTATCATGATTAGTTTCCTGAGAGAAGCCAAGAGAGAGACTCCTCTTCTGCTCAAACATCTTGACTGGACACACTTAAGAGAATTTTGGTCCCTGAATTTTACAGCCATGGCAGGGACTGGGGTCTTGCAGGAAACTGTAGCACCCCTTAGGGAATGTGACTAAGTACACGGCCACTGGGATGTAACACCATGGATGTCCGCTATGGAAAGTTCTGTGAACGAGACACAGGTGATTCAGAAATGGACAGTGCAAGGTCCAATGGAGGACACTGGGGTTAAGCTGAGTAACCATGGGGGGAAAGTCTCCAGACATCGGCAAAAAGAAGATGACAGGATGGCAAGAATGTGATCGGGAAGGACTAAGGCAGGAAATGAACTGAAAGGAAAGAGTGTGAATTACTCTGAGTGTGAATGGGATGGGAATGACAGTTGGTGGGGAAGGCCAAGGCAACCCCAAGGAAAGCTGAGACCTGGGGCTTCAGAAATATGGGCACGTGGGTGTATGTATAAGAAGGGGTCACTATCGGGACAGAAAATGGGAAAGGTATGATTGCAGAAAGCTTTCCATCTTGAGATAAGCGGTCTGGATTTTTTCCTATAACCAAGGGCGTCCTTGAAGGATTGTGGACAGACTGATAATCAATGGAAGACACTTTGCTTTCTTACATCGAAGAGTGGTCTGTTGGATTCCAGTCAGAAGAGCCCAGAAAAAGCCCTAAAGGCAGGGATCTAACGTCCTGGACTTGAATTCTAGCTCTGCCCCTTATGGACGAGCCACTGTGGGCAACCTCTCTGAACTTGTGTCATCTTTTGTCAAATGGGATCCTAGTATCTGTCGACGGTGATGTGAAATGACAGTGTACATAAAAGCACTTAGCAAAGTATCAGGCACTACCCGAACCATAATTTGTTATGTTATGTCTTGTTACTTTGCCATCCAGCTGGTCCGCCAAACCCATCACGCTGGTGAAATGCAGATGTGTTCTTGACAGGAAAAGGAGTGCTGTTAAAACAGACAGAGGGGGGCGCCTGGGTGGCTCAGTGGATTAAGCCGCTGCCTTCGGCTCAGGTCATGATCTCAGGGTCCTGTGATCGAGTCCCGCATCGGACTCTCTGCTCAGCAGGGAGCCTGCTTCCCCCTCCTCTCTGCCTGCCTCTCTGCCTACTTGTGATCTCTCTCTCTGTCAAAAAATAAATAAAATCTTTAAAAAAAAAAACCAAAAACAGACAGAGGGAAGAGGCCATGATTTACCCAAGGCCAGGATGCCCCTTGCTCGAAAAAGTTAGCTCAGTGTAGATTTCTATGCTATGGAAAATAGAAGTTTCAATGGTCGGTTTGTTCACTCCCCTCTGATGTGTGTGGCTTGGGAATAAAAAGGTAACTAGGACAAGTTGCCTGTAATCGAGGAGTTTGGTATCGCCCGGCAGAAGGAGATGGATAGGTAAGCATGTAAGTGCCTTAAAATGTTACAGGGTCTGTGAGGAGTCTGTAGAGGGAGGCCTCAGGTGCCAACAAGAAGTGGTTAGTTCCACCTGGGGGTTTAGAACGGGGGATGCCTACCTGCGCTCTGTTCCCTCCTTCACCCAATCTAGAAATATCTTATACCCAGCCCTGGGGACCAGAAGTAAAGCAGAAGATTAGATAGGCAGAGCCCCTGTCCTCAGGGAGCTTACATTTCAGTAGAAAAACAGAAACCTAGGTGCCAACAAATACATAAATAAGAGAATTTCAGATGGTGGCAAGTGCCAAGGAGAAAGGAACATACGATGATGAATTAGAGAGCAAGGTTGAGACAAAAAGGAAAGCCTTAAAGGAAACCACATTCATGTAAACAAAAAGATATACAGGGGTGGGATGAGTAATAATAACAGGCTTCAGGGATGCCTGGGGGGCTCAGTCAGTTAAAGGTCTGCCTTCTGCTCAGGTCGTGATCCCAGAGTCCTGGGATCGAGTTCTGCATCGTGCTCCCTGTTCACTGGGGAGCCTGTTTCTCCCTCTCCCTCTGCCCTTCTCTCCCACTTGTGCTCTCTCTCTCAAATAAATAAAATCTTTAAATAATAATAAAAATAATAATAATAATAGGCTGCATTTAAACTAATACATCCAAATACTATCATTTCAACATGTGACCAATACAGAAAATAGTAATGAGACATTTGAACTTGTTTTTTCATACTCCGTCTTTGACATCTGGTGTGTCTGTTATACTTCGAGCGAGCTTATCACGGTAGGCCCCTGCCAGCTTGCAAGTGTCTGTTAGCCACAGACCCAAGAGCACAGCTCTCTAGGCTTCTCCTTCTTTTATCGTATGCATGTGTTAATTCTATTCTTGAACCCCAGAAAAGGGATTTTTTAAAACTTACACGTAATCTGCAAATGCTGAAATTGCCAGCGCGGTGCTCTCATTCATTCCTGTAAGGAACGTCCCAGCACTGACCTGGGCATGTTGGGAAGGGCTGAGTCATGGTGATGATAAACCATCCCTCACCAGCTGGGCAGTGGGCTGGCCTGGTCAGGATGGGACCAGCCTTTGGAAGAGCGGAGCCAGCTGCAGGGATGGGCTGCCGGCGGTTTCTCGGGGAAGACCTCTCCTGGGCTGAAACGCGCAGCAAGAGGAGCTCATTTTTGTCCTGCAGTTGTTCTCACCCTGGCAAACGGGGAAAGGAAAATGAACACTTTGAAATGCTAATTATTTAATCTCTGCCAACTGTCGGGCTGCTTCCAGGGGAGCCTGTGTTCATTTGTAAAATGAAACTATTCTAGAAAATGATCCAGGTTGTGAAAGTGTGGCCCAGAAGGAGGGCTAAGGGGGCTCTCCTGGAACCCATCAGCCCTCCAGCGGCTTCCAATGTCCTCCCAGCGGTGAGAGTCCACGGTTCCCTCACCCTCCCACCGCCCACCCCGGATCCTTCTAAGTAGCCCTCATGAAGCCTCTTGAGTTCAGAAACTTTTACCAGCAGAACACCCTGGAGGTTGAGAACACGGATTCCAGCGGAGAAAGACCCAAACTCAATACATTTTCAGCACCTGCTTCCTGCGGGACCTTGGCAGGTCCTCAGCCTTCCCAAGCTGCAGTTTTCATAGCTCTAGAATTTTCTTCCTGGATTTGGTCCTGCAGATTGAGTGATGTCATTCACAAAGTGTGGGTGACCCTGACGGTGTCTAACCCCCTTAGGACTCAGTACATTTTAGCCATTCTTGGTTGTACGATTATTTTTGATGCACGTTTCTTTCTCTCCACTTCTTCTTAAAGTTCCCTATTACTCTCTAAATATAGAAAGAAGGCCCTTTCTCTTCCCTTCCCCCACAGGAGCCTGTATGAGTCAGCTCAGGCTGCCATAACAAAAGACCACAGAAATTTACTAACTTACAGCTCTGGAAGCTGGAAGTCCACGATCAAGGGGCCACAGGCTTGGTTTCTTCTGTGGCTTCTTCCTTTGAACTGTAGAGGACCACCTTCTCACTGAGTCCTCACCTGCCCTTTCCTTGTGCATTTCACTGGTGTCTCTACCTCTTCTAATAATGATGCTAGTCTTACTGACCTTACTTAACCTTAATTACCTTCTTAAAGATCCTGTTTCCAAATGCAGTCATGCTAGGGGTTGGGGTTTCAACATCTGGATGGGGTGGGGGGGGCGGTGCTAATGGAGGACTCAAGCACCCTATTGTCCATTTTGATTGTCTTTGGAATAGACATCTAAAAATGTGCCCCAGGGGCCCCTGGGTGGCTCAGTGGGTTAAGCCTCTGGCTTCAGCTCAGGTCATGATCCCAGGGTCCTGGGATGGAGACCCACATTGGGCTCTCTGCTCAGTGGGGAGCTGCTTCCCCCTCCTCTCTCTCTGCCTGCCTCTCTGCCTATTTGTGATCTCTGTCTGCCAAATAAACAAAATCTTAAATAAAATAAAATAAAAATGTACCCCAAATCGAATCACTTATAATAGTGTTTTTCAAACTTCAATAATTTCTTTACCATCTTTATGTTTTTACAACATCTACCTTCTTCCTGTACTGTATTTAGTATCTTTTATTTTATTCTATCTTATTTGATTTAAATTCAATTAAAGTATCTTTCTTTAAGCAGACTCCATATATTACTTCAATAAATACGTTTTGAAAGAAAATCTTCAATCACTACCAAGAAATTTCAAGTGCCTGTTTAGAAATAAATCATAGGGTAAGTCAATGAATAAATTCAAAGAGATGTTATTGAATGTTTTCTGGACCCTGCTTGGTTTGACAAACACCCAGCCTTCACCGTATGCCAGCTGCTACCAGCACTTAATGGACATAATCTCGTGTATTCTTCACGACCTAGGAGTGAATAGGTACCTTTATCTTTCTTATTTTGAAGAGGAAGGAATACAGGCCCAGAGAGGCTAAATAAATTGCCAAGGGTCACACCGCTAGGAATGTAGGCAGTCTGATCCTACAGCCTTTAATGATTAAACTGCATTTGCTGAAAGGCTAAGTTTCACAGATTTAATGGTGAAAACTCCTGTAGAGTAGTTTCCCCCGATCTCAAGATGAGAGTCTCAAAGTCACAGCAAATAAACTAAAATGACTTCTGATTCCAAAAACAAGCCTCAGCTTTGGCTAACAGTGACATAGCTTCCCCAGGCTTCAAGAACATGTTTCTGCCCAGGCCTTTCTGAGTGGGAAGCCCCACAGACTGCCCACAGGGCAGCAGCCCGCTTGTGAGGAAAGCATCTACCAGGCCTGACAGAGAGAGGAGGCCAGGCTCCTTCACCAGGCCTCCGGGCTCTTCCTGGTGGGCCTCCCAGAGGACCCTTCACCCCTCAGGTGTCTCTTCCCCTCAGGCTGTGGGAGGCAGGAGGTCGGGACCCAGGAACAGCTTGAGGTTGGGGGTGGGGAGGCTCCTTCCAGCATTGTCCCCTCTGGCCACACAGCCGAATCTGCTGGTTTTCCAGAAAGCAGGCACAGATCATGGTTGAAGGGGGCCTCTGGGTCGAAGTCCACCTGGTAAAGCCCAGGGAGCTCATATCAGGATCACCCCGGGCTGTCCCCTAACCACACAAGGCTCCTGGCAGAACTTGGCTTCCAGAACGAATTTAGCACCAGACAGCTAATAGTGTGGGTTAGCAGATTCATATAGATAACAGGTACAAATAGATAAATACAGTATTGATTTTTTTTTTTTAAATATATAGTGTTGTCTTAGCTATGTAAGACGTAAATTTATCCTTCCCGGAGTGTGGAGATAATATACACATACATAGACCCACAGACACCCGCATTTGAAAGCAATCCCTTCCTTTCGGCACTGGAAAACATTTGGTATTCATGTTTGCCAGAGTATCTGAGAGGATACAATGTTGTACGATCCTACAAATGAACTGTTTTTGGCCGTCTTCTCCCGAGGAGCTTGAACTCCGTCCCTGGAGAAGCAGGAACACGCGGACTCTACCTCCTTCCTTCTTCCCGCTCAGCTAAGAACCCACGCCCCGCGGAGGGGTTCTTAGGCAGAAAGGACTGGAGGAAGGCGAAGAAGCAAGAGGCCGGCTTCAGCCAGGCCTCAGGCCAGCCCTGCACTTGCCCCAGAACGCGTGGTGAGAAGAGCCGGCCAGGGGGCCTCCGACGGTGATGCCCCCCGCCCAGCCCCTGTCCCGCTGTCAGGCAGCCAAGCTAGCAAGAGATCTCGGGTGTTTGACCCCTGAGCAAAGATGACTCTTTCAAACCCTGTGTTCCACTTTGCCACTTTGTCCCCGAAGGCTGCCTTGGAGGTCTGCCGGGCATTCAGACGGGCCATTTGTACCATCCGAGGCCCAGCCAGCCGCCTGTTGCTGTCAGCGGGGGACAGGGCCTGGCAGTTTCAGGCCTTAAAAGTAGTTTTGTGCAAATCCGCTCCTCCCAGCCCCCTCCCCCTTTCCTTTTGAGCCCCCGTGGCCCGCAGGATTTCCAGGGACCGGAGAAAAGAAGCTCGTTTCATTTAAGCACACAGAGGGGTTGGGAGCTGGGGGTTGGGGTGGGGGGGGCTGTGTTTATATTTTCTCTGCATCCATTAGGAGGGGTGGCTGAAGGGTAGGGGAGAAAGGGGGAGCGGAGGAGGGAGAAACTTCATTTATATGTTAATAGTCGCCGGCACCCGGGCTAAACTGACAGAACTATTTCATGGGAAACTGACAAATTTTGTCAGCCAGGCTGTGCCTCCACATCTCAATGGGGCAATAATCTTGATTAGCAAAACAATTGGGGGCCTCCGGGTTCCTGCTCAGGTTACACTTGGCCAGTGTGAGGAAGGCTGGAGCCTTCAAGCTTGAACACATTTTCAAAAGCCACTGAGTTTAGGCAAATGAAGGGAACCGTTGGGGTGGGGGGAGGGAGGCAAGGGACAAAAGGGGTTAATATGATTGACCGAATCTTCCTAGTCTTAGAACAATCATTTACTTAGCAAGTAATTCCGCCAGAAACCAGTGCCGCCGACAGGAAATTGGAGTGCAGTATCTGTTTGCCCCAGATGTGTGGGAATTTCAGCTGCCTCCTCCTTCCACTTGCCAACCCTGAAAAAAAAAAAAAAAAATTGCAACCCCCTTGGGGCCCTAATTACCACGTGCAGAATCAGTAGCTACCTAAAAATACACACACACTCAACACCCACGATCCAGTCACTGCAAGCCGCTGCTGTTACCTCATCTGGACTCCTGTTGGCTTCCATTTTTATTATTAGTTCACTGCATCATTAATTAAAGCGGCAAAATGATGTCCTGCCCGCCCCCTCCAGCCAGGGACCCCTCAAGAAAGCTCCAGCCCCCCAGCTTCATTTGCAGCCTGACCAACTGGCCCTGTTTCTGTTTGCAAACAGACTTGGGAAGGGCGGGGGTTCCCTTGTCCGCTCTGCCTTAAAGCCAGGAGAACCCACGCGGGGAGGATGTCCCCACTCAGGGCTGAGGGAGGGAGGGAGGGGCGCGGAGAGACGCCACACCTTTCCCAACGGCCAGGAGCCTTCCCAAGCTGTCAGACCATCCCTGCTCCCTTCCATGCCTTGGGCCTTGCAGGAAAACAATTGTTGGATACAATAGGATCACTTACTCTAAGCTTTCTGTTTGGAAATCATTATAGACTCGCAAGAAGTTGCAAATATGCTACCTCGAGGTCCTGCGTGCCCATCACCCAGGTTCTCCTAATGGTGACATCTACTGTGTGTTATCAAAGCCAGGAAGTTCACGGTCACAATATTATTGTCCCTTAACTCATACTCGGATTTCACATTTCTTTTCTTTTTTTTTTTTTTAACATCACTCATTTTTTTTTGCTTGTCTCTGGGCATCATTCTTTGACTCCTTTATTTTTTTTTTTTTTTCTCATTTTATTTATTTTTTCAGCGTAACAGTATTCATTCTTTTTGCACAACACCCAGTGCTCCATGCAAAACGTGCCCTCTCCATTACCCACCACCTGTTCCCCCAACCTCCCACCCCTGACCCTTCAAAACCCTCAGGTTGCCCCAACCTCCCACCCCTGACCCTTCAAAACCCTCAGGTTGTTTTTCAGAGTCCATAGTCTCTTATGGTTCGCTTCCCCTCCCCAATGTCCATAGCCCGCTCCCCCTCCCCCAATCCCACCTCCCCGCAGCAACCCCCAGTTTGTTTTGTGAGATTAAGAGTCATTTATGGTTTGTCTCCCTCCCAATCCCATCTTGTTTCATTTATTCTTCTCCTATCTCCTACCCCCCCATGTTGCTTCTCCATGTCCTCATATCAGGGAGATCATATGATAGTTGTCTTTCTCCGATTGACTTATTTCACTAAGCATGATACGCTCTAGTTCCATCCACATCGTCGCAAATGGCAAGATTTCATTTCTTTTGATGGCTGCATAGTATTCCATTGTGTATATATACCACATCTTCTTGATCCATTCATCTGTTGATGGACATCTAGGTTCTTTCCATAGTCTGGCTATTGTAGACATTGCTGCTATAAACATTCGGGTACACGTGCCCCTTCGGATCACTATGTTTGTATCTTTAGGGTAAATACCCAGTAGTGCAATTGCTGGGTCATAGGGTAGTTCTATTTTCAACATTTTGAGGAACCTCCATGCTGTTTTCCAGAGTGGTTGCACCAGCTTGCATTCCCACCAACAGTGGAGGAGGGTTCCCCTTTCTCCACATCCTCTCCAGCATCTGTCATTTCCTGACTTGTTCATTTTAGCCATTCTGACTGGTGTGAGGTGATATCTCATTGTGGTTTTGATTTGTATTTCCCTGATGGCGAGTGATGTGGAGCACTTTTTCATGTGTCTGTTGGCCATCTGGATGTCTTCTTTGCAGAAATGTCTGTTCATGTCCTCTGCCCATTTCTTGATTGGATTGTTTGTTCTTTGGGTGTTGAGTTTGCTAAGTTCCTTATAGATTTTGGATACTAGCCCTTTATCTGATATGTCGTTTGCAAATATCTTCTCCCATTCTGTCAGTTGTCTTTTGGTTTTGTTAACTGTTTCCTTTGCTGTGCAAAAGCTTTTGATCTTGATGAAATCCCAACAGTTCATTTTTGCCCTTGCTTCCCTTGCCTTTGCCGTTGTTCCTAGGAAGATGTTGCTACGGCTGAGGTCGAAGAGGTTGCTGCCTGCATTCTCCTCAAGGATTTTGATGGATTCCTTTCTCACATTGAGGTCCTTCAACCATTTGGAGTCTATTTTTGTGTGTGGTGTAAGGAAGTGGTCCAATTTCATTTTTCTGCATGTGGCTGTCCAATTTTCCCAGCACCATTTATTGAAGAGGCTGTCTTTTTTCCATTGGACATTCTTTCCTGCTTTGTCGAAGATTAGTTGACCATAGAGTTGAGGGTCGATTTCTGGGCTCTCTATTCTGTTCCACTGATCTATGTGTCTGTTTTTGTGCCAGTACCATGCTGTCTTGATGATGACAGCTTTGTAATAGAGCTTGAAGTCCGGAATTGTAATGCCACCAACTTTGGCTTTGTTCTTCAATATTCCTTTGGCTATTCGAGGTCTTTTCTGGTTCCATATAAATTTTAGGATTATTTGTTCCATTTCTTTGAAAAAAATGGATGGTATTTTGATAGGGATTGCATTAAATGTGTAGATTGCTTTAGGTAGCATAGACATTTTCACAATATTTATTCTTCCAATCCAGGAGCATGGAACATTTTTCCATTTTTTTGTGTCTTCCTCAATTTCTTTCATGAGTACTTTATAATTTTCTGTGTATAGATTCTTAGTCTCTTTGGTTAGGTTTATTCCTAGGTATCTTATAGTTTTGGGTACAATTGTAAATGGGATTGACTCCTTAATTTCTCTTTCTTCAGTCTTGTTGTTGGTGTACAGAAATGCAACTGATTTCTGTGCATTGATTTTATATCCTGACACTTTACTGAATTCCTGAACAAGTTCTAGCAGTTTTGGAGTGGAGTCTTTTGGGTTTTCCACATATAGTATCATATCATCTGCGAAGAGTGATAGTTTGACTTCTTCTTTACCAATTTGGATGCCTTTAATTTCTTTTTGTTGTCTGATTGCTGAGGCTAGGACTTCTAGTACTATGTTGAATAGCAGTGGTGATAATGGACATCCCTGCCGTGTTCCTGACCTTAACGGAAAAGCTTTCAGTTTTTCTCCATTGAGAATGATATTTGCGGTGGGTTTTTCATAGATGGCTTTGATAATATTGAGGTATGTGCCCTCTATCCCTACACTTTGAAGAGTTTTGATCAGGAAGGGATGCTGTACTTTGTCAAATGCTTTTTCAGCATCTATTGAGAGTATCATATGGTTCTTGTTCTTTCTTTTATTAATGTGTTCTATCACATTGATTGATTTGCGGATGTTGAACCAACCCTGCAGCCCTGGAATAAATCCCACTTGATCGTGGTGAATAATCCTTTTAATGTACTGTTGAATCCTATTGGCTAGTATTTTGGCGAGAATTTTTGCGTCTGTGTTCATCAAGGATATTGGTCTGTAGTTCTCTTTTTTGGTGGGGTCCTTGTCTGGTTTTGGGATCAAGGTGATGCTGGCCTCATAAAATGAGTTTGGAAGTTTTCCTTCCATTTCTATTTTTTGGAACAGTTTCAGGAGAATAGGAATGAGTTCTTCTTTAAATGTTTGGTAGAATTCCCCTGGGAAGCCGTCTGGCCCTGGGCTTTTGTTTGTTTGGAGATTTTTGATGACTGTTTCAATCTCCTTACTGGTTATGGGCCTGTTCAGGTTTTCTATTTCTTCCTGGTTCAGTTGTGGTAGTTTATATGTCTCTAGGAATGCATCCATTTCTTCCAGATTGTCCAATTTGTTGGCGTAAAGTTGCTCATAGTATGTTCTTATAATTGTCTGTATTTCTTTGGTGTTAGTTGTGATCTCTCCTCTTTCATTCATGATTTTATTGATTTGGGTCCTTTCTCTTTTCTTTTTGATGAGTCTGGCCAGGGGTTTATCAATCTTATTGATTCTTTCAAAGAACCAGCTCCTAGTTTCATTGATTTTTTCTATTGTTTTTTTGGTTTCTATTTCATTGATTTCTGCTCTGATCTTTATGATTTCTCTTCTCCTGCTGGGTTTAGGGTTTCTTTCTTGTTCTTTCTCCAGCTCCTTTACGTGTAGGGTTAGGTTGTGTACTTGAGACCTTTCTTGTTTCTTGAGAAAGGCTTGTACCGCTATATATTTTCCTCTCAGGACTGCCTTTGCTGTGTCCCACAGATTTTGAACTGTTGTGTTTTCATTATCATTTGTTTCCATGAATTTTTTCAATTCTTCTTTAATTTCCTGGTTAACCCATTCATTCTTTAGAAGGATGCTGTTTAGTCTCCATGTATTTGGGTTCTTTCCAGCTTTCCTCTTGTGATTGAGTTCTAGCTTCAGAGCATTGTGGTCTGAAAATATGCAGGGAATGATCCTAATCTTTTGATACCGGTTGAGACCTGATTTGTGACCCAGGATGTGATCTATTCTGGAGAAGGTTCCATGTGCACTAGAGAAGAATGTGTATTCTGTTGCTTTGGGATGAAATGTTCTGAATATATCTGTGATGTCCATCTGGTCCAGTGTGTCATTTAAGGCCTTTATTTCCTTGTTGATCTTTTGCTTGGATGATCTGTCCATTTCAGTGAGGGGAGTGTTCAAGTCCCCTACTATTATTGTATTATTATTGATGTGTTTCTTTGATTTTGTTATTAATTGGTTGATATAGTTGGCTGCTCCCACGTTAGGGGCATAGATATTTAAAATTGTTAGATCTTCTTGTTGGACAGACCCTTTGAGTAGGATATAGTGTCCTTCCTCATCTCTTATTATAGTCTTTGGCTTAAAATCTAATTGATCTGATATAAGGATTGCCACTCCAGCTTTCTTCTGATGCCCATTAGCATGGTAAATTGTTTTCCACCCCCTCACTTTAAATCTGGAGGTGTCTTCGCGTCTAAAATGAGTTTCTTGTAGGCAACATACTGATGGGTTTTGTTTTTTTATCCATTCTGATACCCTGTGTCTTTTGATTGGGGCATTTAGCCCATTAACATTCAGGGTAACTATTGAGAGATATGAATTTAGTGCCATTATTAGCCTGTAAGGTGACTGTTACTGTATATTGTCTCTGTACCTTTCTGATCTACTACTTTTAGGCTCTCTCTTTGCTTAGAGGACCCCTTTCAATATTTCCTGTAGAGCTGGTTTGGTGTTTGCAAATTCTTTCAGTTTTTGTTTGTCCTGGAAGCTTTTGATCTCTCCTTCTATTTTCAATGATAGCCTAGCTGGATAGAGTATTCTTGGCTGCATGTTTTTCTCATTGAGTGCTCTGAATATATCATGCCAGCTCTTTCTGGCCTGCCAGGTCTCTGTGGATAAGTCTGCTGCCAATCTAATATTTTTACCATTGTATGTTACAGACTTCTTTTCTCGGGCTGCTTTCAGGATTTTCTCTTTGTCACTAAGACTTGTAAATTTTACTATTAGGTGACGGGGTGTGGACCTATTCTTGTTGACTTTGAGGGGGGTTCTCTGCATCTCCTGGATTTTGATGCTTGTTCCCTTTGCCATATTAGGGAAATTCTCTCCAATGATTCTCTCCAATAGACCTTCTGCTCCCCTCTCTGTTTCTTCTTCTTCTGGAATCCCAATTATTCTAATGTTGTTTCGTCTTATGGTGTCACTTATCTCTCGAATTCTCCCCTCATGGTCCAGTAGCTGTTTGTCCCTCTTTTGCTCGGCTTCCTTATTCTCTGTCATTTGGTCTTCTATATCACTAATTCTTTCTTCTGCCTCATTGATCCTAGCAGTGAGAGCCTCCATTTTTGATTGCACCTCATTAATAGCTTTTTTGATTTCAACTTGGTTAGATTTTAGTTCTTTAATTTCTCCAGAAAGGGCTTTAATATCTCCAGAGAGGGTTTCTCTAATATCTTCCATGCCTTTTTCGAGCCCGGCTAGAATGTTCAGAATCGTCATTCTGAACTCTTGATCTGACATATTACCCATGTCTGTGTTGATTAGGTCCCTAGCCTTCGGTACTGTCTCTTGTTCTTTTGTTTGTGGTGATTTTTTCCGCCTTGTCATTTTGTCCAGATAAGAGGATATGAAGGAGCAAATAAACTACTAAAAGGGTGGCAAAGACCCCGGAAAAATGCGCTGTAACCAAATGAGAAGAGACCCCAAATTGTGGGGGGGAGAAAGGGGATAAAACAGCTTCTGAAAAAAAAAGAAAAGAAAAAAGAAAAAAAAAAAAAAGAAAGAAAAAAATTTAAAAAATAAAACAAATAAAAAAATACAAAAAAGAAAGAAAAAATATATATATTTAGATGAACTAGTCAAAAAATGTTAAAAAAGAAAAGGGTAAAAGTTTTAAAAAATTTAGCAGAAGAAGAAAAAAGAAAAAAGAAAAAAAAATTGAAAAAAGAAAAAAAAATTGAAAAAAGAAAAAAAAATTGAAGTAGCCGCAAGACTAACGAATCATGGGGAGAAAGCCATGAGTTCCGTGCTTTGCTTTCTCCTCCTCTGGAATTGCTCTGCTGTCTTAGGAATTGAATCTGCTTTCTCCTTGATAGATGAAATTCGTTCTGGCTGGATATTTTGTTGATCTTCTGGGGGAGGGGCCTGTTGTAGTGACTCTCAAGTGTCTTTGCCCGAGGCGGGATTGCACCGCCCTTACCGGCGGCCGGACTAAGTAATCGGCTCGGGTTCGCTTTTGGGAGCTTCTGTTCCCTGAACGCTTTCCGTAGAGTTCCGGAGGACGGGAATGAAAATGGCGGCCTCCCAGTCTCCGGCCCGGAGGAGCCGAGAGCCTGGGGCCCCACTCCTCAGTGCGCCCCCAGAGGACAGCACCCAATCACTCCCGTATCCCCAGCCTCTAGCCGCGCTCGGAGCTCACCCAGCCCGCGACCAGTTCAAGGTAACCCCGAGCTGAGAGTTCAGTCCTCGGCTCTGTCTTGGCAGCCGGCTTCTCCGTTCTAATAGCTGCGAGCTCTCCGACACTCTGACACCCCCGATCCTTCTGTGACCCTGCGGGGTCTGGGGCCACGCTGGCCCCGCGTGGGCTTCACCCCGGTTTAGCCCCTGGAGCAATGTCCCTCAGTGGAACAGACTTTTAAAAGTCCTGATTTTGTGCTCCGTTCCTCCGCCGCTTGCCGGGAGCCGGCCCCTCCCCCCGCGGTCTATCTTCCCGTCGTTTTAGATTCACTTCTCCGCCAGTCCTACCTTTCAGAAAGTGGTTGATTTTCTGTTTCTAGAGTTGCTGTTCTTCTTCTCTTCGCTCTCCCGTTGGATTTGTAGGTGTTTGCAATGTTTAGATAAGCTATCGAGCTGATCTCCTGCTACCTGATGTAGTCTCAGGCTGCTACTTCTCCGCCATCTTGACTCCTCCAATCTGACTCCTTTATTTTTTAATAAAGAAACCAGCCTCAGACTTTGGATCCAGAAAAGCCGAGACACGCCTTCCTTCACTTACTCCCTCCAAAAAATTTGCCCCACCCTCCCAGCGATCAGCTCTCTACTCCCTCCAATCCTGAATTCCCTCTGAAAATAAATCACCTTTAGGAGCTCATCAAGCCACACCCCTTGCACACTTTGCAGACAGGAGGCTCAGTACCCATGGAGACAACTTGACCATTGTTGTTTGAATGGTCACATCAAGAGTCAAAACTTTTCTGCCTCTCATGACTCCTTGATGGCTCAAGTTCCACCACCTGTTTCTAGATTGCATCGGTCTAACCCAGTGGTTGTCAACCTCAGTTGCATCTTCAAGTCATCTGTGGGGTTTCTAGGTATCAGTGCAGGCTGAACACCAGACCAATTACATAAGAATCTTCTGAGGTAGAACCCAGGGATCAGCATTGTTTTTAAAGCTTCCCAGCTGATTCCTGTATGCAGCTGAGGACTTCTGCATGCCAGTCCTTTAAGGACTTGACGATATCCCCCACCTCACATAAGTAGGGTTTCCAAACAAAATACAGGGCACCCTGTAATTTGAATTCTGATGAAAAAAATGAACGACTTTTTAAAATATAAGTATTTCCCAAACATTGTGTGGGATATACTTGTCCAAAAAATTTGTTGTTGTTGTTGTTGTTGATCTGAAATTCAAATTTAACTGAATGTCCCATATTTTTATTTGCTAATTCTGGCAACCCTACATGTAGTCCTTTTCCTTTTGAGGCTAAACATCCTTACTTTGGCATTTGATATGTTTCCAAAATCCTTTAGGAGCCTGTCACTCTCTGCAGTAATGCACTGTGGTATCAAATTCCTTCTTGAAGTGGCTTTAGTGACTTGTCCCTTAATTCTGGACTCCCATCCTAGCCCTTTGTAGTTGGAAACTGGTCTTAGACTTTTTCCTCTGTGTCTTTCTTTCCATGGTCCCAGCTCCTGGTCCTTCTGAGTTCCAAATGTGGGAGAATAAGGGTAATTTGGACAGCCTCAGATGGGACTAGCACATCTGACTCCTTGTTTTTTGGATAACCCTGTACTGTAATTCCTATCTGATCCACATCAGGGTACAGGTCCTAGCACACAGCTACTCCAAGTGTGGTTCTTGGGTAAGAAGTATTGACATAAAAAAAAAAAAATAGGAAAAAGAAAAGAAAGTAAGTATTAGCATCACATGAGAGCTTAGCGTAGCAAAGAAACTTTTTTTCTCTACCCTCTTAGGTTCAGTATAAGAGGACCTGCAAATCAACCTAACAACACACATTCAGGGAAAAAAAAAAATACATCTTATTAACCTGTACAGTGTGTGTACATAGGAGAACCCATTGATGAGTAACTCAAAGAAACAGAACACGTGGTCTTTGTACCTAACTTTATACTAGAAAGGGGAAAGTCAGTGGGGAGGGCTCTTAGGGAAAAGCAAATACCATCTTGGAAAGATAAATGTGCCCTTAAGGGAATAGATGGGAGATTTGATAGTTTCCCCTCCATCTGTTTGGGTGTGGTGCTGATTTTTTTTATCTCAGAGATTAGAGTTTCCCCTGGGGAGAAGATTTATAACAATGGATTCCTTGGAGAGGCTCAGCTTCCAGGCAGATAAGGAATTTCAGGAACTCCAATGCCTTCAGCTCAGAATAATTTTGATCCCAAAGTGGCATAATTTGGGGTGGCATATCACGATCCTCTCTGTTAAGTATCCCAGGACCCAACCCAGGGTCCCGTCAGTCATAATCTGGCTTTTAGTGAGATCTTCAGGCAATTCCCAGACTGACCTAACAGCAGCTCCTAACCCTAATAAATCCTATTGTTTAAAAGAGTCTCCATCTGTCTTAAATACATGCTTGTCAGTGTGGTATCTGACCCTGTGGTCAAATGTAAGCTTCTTCAAGAAGTGGACCTTCTCAGTGCCACTCATCCCCTGGAGATCCCAGGACAGGAAAGAGGAATTCCAGACAAAAGCAGGATAGAGGCAGGAGCTGGAGCACAAGCCCACCTCTGCCTTCATCTGCTAGGTGTGGACTACTTTGGAGAGCTCTGAGGAACTACTTGATGGGGCTTCTAGGGATAAGGAGGCGGGACAGTCCCTGACACCTGGAAGCTGTTCAGAGGAGTGGCCTAACGAGAGAACTTGCCAAACTGAACAGGCTATGCAACTTTCTATTTACGATTCTGTGTTTACTCCTTGTCTTGACACCATGATGGATTAAGAGAAGGGTCCGTGCCCGCAGTTGGAGGATGGCAATGGTAGACATATTGTTGGTGTTCCCCTGCCCGATGGTAGCAGCCCCACTCACCTCCCTCCGTGCCGGCATGGATGCAACAGTAGCACTCAGGGACAGTCACATGGGAGAGGAGATTCTCAGGGCTGAGTCACAGTGGCCAGGTGTCAGCCAGCATCCCCATACGGAAATTCTTCCTTCACTACTAACTTGAAAAACCCAAGTTATATCTTGTTAGGGAAGGCGGCGATTCCCATGAGTCTCTTGAACACTTTCAAAGTTAACTCCTAGGACATAGAGATTTGGAGTCACCTTTTGTCTTTCCCCAGAAGCCGAATTCAGTTCTTAGGAATAGGAAGTTCCCCAAAGTATATTTGCATGTAATTTGCATTTATGGTCTCTACCTCCTCTGGCTTTAAGGTAAGGAACTAGCACATCATCTTTTCCAAATTAAATGATTCATCTTTTTTAATTAGCAAAGGCCAAAAAGCTTTACTGTTGAGTACTCAAGGCCAAGTGCTATAAACCACAAGTTGTCACATACTGGATTAATGTATTAATTCAACTGAAGGTGTTGTTTTGTTTCGCTTTGCTTTTTACTTTATCAGAGTCTACCATGTCGGAAGTGGTCTTAGAAGCCATCAAACTCAGGGATGACATAAAGGTTTCATCTTTTGGTCCAACCTCGTAGATCTGGGACTGTGTTACAAGAGATCTGAGGCTGTGTCTCTGCAGAAGAGAGTGAAACTCTGTGATTGATTGGTGATGTCTGCCTGGGCCACTAGTGGATACCAGGTGTTGCCCAGTACAGAGGAGAACCCAGGCCGCATTCCGTAGAAAGGAACCTAAAGAATGTGAGTGATTTAAGATCGACAGAAAGGTATTGGCACAACCAGTATCCTGATATCTTGACTTCGACCCAAGTTCTTTCACAGTTCTACAACTGAATTCCTCTTGTTAAAATCCTGACTCTCTTTGTACCTTAGAGTCAAACCCTTGTTTTACTCAGTCAAATATAGAGAGGGAGTAACTTAAAACTGTCAGTCAATCCATTAAGTACACATCCGTAAGTGTTCCAAATTTTTGAATGAATTAGGAAAACGATATTGGTACACATATTGATATCATACACTAAAAAACAGTGTTCCAGGTTAAATTTCCATTAACCTAGTTATATGAATGCTAATTATTTTAAAGTTATAAATTAATAATGATTTCCAATTATTATGTTTAATATGCATAAGGACACTCAGCATCCCAAACAACTGATTCGGAATCACATGGCAGATGAGGAAGTAGCAATAAAACAGTACAAATCTGTCTTCATTTCTAGGAAAACAGCTCAAAGAGCAGGACTTGAGAGAGGAGGGTGAATAATCTGCTTGTTTCAAAAATTAAATTTTTAAGTAATTAAAAAAACCACAATCATGCTACTTGCATTGGCACGGAGCCAGGACTATGCAGCTATGGTGATGTCTCAATTACTTAGTCTTTTTTTTTAGATTGAGGCATGGGGAGGAACTGATGGATTGGGAGAGAATCTTAAGCAGGCTCCATGTCCAGCACGTGAGCCCGATGTGGGTCTCTGTTTCATGACCCTGAGATCATGACCTGAGCTGAAATCAAGAGTCAGTTGTTTAACTGACCGAGCCACCCAGGCACCCCATTAATTTTTTTTTTTTTTTAAGTTGCCTCTACCCCCAGGGAGAGGCTCAAACTCATGACCCCGAGATCAAGAGTTGCCTGTGTTACTGACTGAACCAGCCAGGTGCCCCTATTTTCTGTTAATTGTTATTTAATTATTTAAGATTATTATTTCATTTTACTTGTTAGTCCTCTGGGGGTAGAACTTCTTCTCAGAAGGCCTAGTTTACCAAAGGCCCATGGCGATTCCAGCTACTTTCACTTGACACAGGGTGGAAGCTATGGCAGAATTACCCCCCACCCCGCGTCCCTTTACCATATGAAAAGTTTTATCTTGCCACAGGTTTGCACCACCAAAAAAGGACATTTCCCAGCTTCTCTTAAAGGTAGGTGTGGCCATGCAAGTGGGTTCTGGTCAATGGGAAGTGAAAGGAAATGATGTGTGCGACTTCCAGATAGTGACCTTCAAAGGAAAGGGTGTTCTCTCTCCTTTCCCCTTCCACCCTTTCTCAGGCTGAATTATAGGCCTGGTGGTTGAAGCCATAATGCAGCTGCACCACCGTCATCGAGAAGGAAGCTGCATGTGGGGGCCGACAGGACAGCAGAGAGACAAAGTATCTGAGCTCCCAGCACCACCGAGGTGCCATATTAGTTCTGGACCGTCCAGAGACATAAACCTCTGTCTTGTTTAAGTCACTGCATTCAAGGAGCTTTTATCGGTAGAAGCCTTACACCTGCCAGTTACTATAGCTAAGGGTATCATGGGCATCGTCTTGGTCTCTACACACACCCCCCTCGCACACATCTAGTAATTTGGAAGCCATATTGGATCACAATCCACTTGCTTTTAGGTTCCTCTGCCATATGAGTTACAGGTTGAAAATTTCCACTGACCCAGAGAATTGAGAGGCAGCATTTCCCTTGTCATTAATCAGATCGTTTTTCCCCCTGGTTGAAGCCTGCTACTGATTTCTCATTGCACTTCGTCTAAAGTCCAAATTCCTTACATGGTCTTCAAGGGCCCACGGTTTTGGCCCTGTGTACCTTTCTCCATCACCTCCCACCATCTCCCTCCTACCCACTGTCTCTGCTTCAATGCTTCAGCCATTTTCATTTCACAAATGGGTCCTGGCCGTTTCTTCTCTGTGGTCTTCTGTTCCGTAGATCTTTTCGTGGCTAGTTCTTTCTTCTCATCAATGACTGAATTTACATGTCAACTTTGCAGATAGCAAACCTATCTGAAGACCTATCTAAAATTTGTCTGAGGAGCACTGGAGTGGCTCAGTGGGTTAAGCCTCTGCCTTCAGCTCAGGTCATGATCTCAGGGTCCTGGGATCAAGCCCTACATCAGACTCTCTGCTCAGCAGGAAACCTGCTTCCCCCTCTCTCTGCATGCCTCTCTGCCTACTGTGATCCCTCTTTCTGTCAAATAAATAAACATAATGTTAAAATAAAATAAAATAAAATTTATCTGAATCCTCCCTTTACTTATCTTCCCATGGTTTGTTCAATTTTAACCACAGAGTTACCATCCAGGATTATCTTACTGATTCATTCGATTATTGTCTCCGTCTCCCACAAGAACATTAGCTCCATGGTGGTATGGATCTAGTATCCTAGTGTCTATGAAAGGTCCTGGCCTATGGTAGGTACTCAATAAATATTCACTGGCTGATTACAGAATGAATGCTCACGAGGGCCATACCACTGTTGTCTAAGTTGGACAGAGGATGAAATGGAGACGCAGGTGCACAGGGCTCCCAAGAAGTGACACACTGTTTTCTGACATGAGAGTACTTACCCACTGTCCTGTCCTGCTTCCTAGACACTCAGCTTTTGTCTGCTAGGAACTAATCTTCCAGATTCCCCCAAGTTGTATGTCCATAGCTTATCTCTATTACAGTGCCCATAAATATTCATTATTTTATAATGTGAATCCACTAAAGGGGCAGCTAGACATGATAATATCTTTATGTATGCAAATATAAAGTTAGGAAGCTGTGCCCAATAATTTTAGTTTTTTGGCTTTTTTGCATCTGAGTGTGGGAAAAAAATATTTTTGAACTCTGCTCACATTTGATTACTGTTGATGAATGACAAAGCAGTTCTGATCTTATCTGGAGAAATTTTCCATGAAATACAAAGGGAAAAAGAAGCCAGAATAAAGGTTTGAAATAAATATATTGACAGAACTCAGAGAAAAGATAATATATTTGGTCATGTTCCTGGCATCATCAGTAGGGGGCAAGGGGGGTGGGGAATTGCCCAGCCAGAGTTGTGTTTGGTTATAGATTAATAATCCAAGGTACAAATGGTTCGGGACAAATCAGAGAAAACATAAACTACAATATTCAACAAACTGGGGTTCAAAGGTTTCTGGAATTTGCTAAGTGTTCTTGCTCATACATTTTTAAAAAGTGATGACACAATACGAAGTTTTTGAACTTTGTCACACAAATAGCAAGTAGAGTTTTGCTTGAATCACATTAAAAAATTGTGTAACTATTATGAAGAAAATGGGAGAAGAGAACCAAATGGGAAAGCTAGAAAGTACCAAATGTCCAGTAGTTAATAGAATAATCTAATAATTCTGTAAAAATTCCTGTAAAAAATACACTCTTAGGGGATGTTCCATGTCACAGGGTGTTTCAGTGCATGACTTTGGGCTCACTCTATGAATCCCCATTTGGCTCGGACACTGGCTCTGTGTTGTGGGGCAAGGGATTGAGTACAGTTTATAGAAATATTGCTTAAGCCCCATGTACTACACCAGGCACATTTCACTTCTTCCCAAATTCACTCTCATCCCTTCAGTACATCCTCTGCGTTGGAGAAAATTGTAGAGTATTATCTTTTTAATACAAATAAGGTCATGACACACCCCTTCTTGAAAACCCTAAATGTCTTTGCATGAAGATGAAGAGCAAAATTCTTAATGTGGTCCACAGACGAAGGTATTCTTGTTCTGCCTTCCTCCCTGTCTATTCACTTGACTCTCTCCTGTGGTCTTTGCTCTAGCCATTCCCTGTTCCTTCAATCCGTCATATTTGCCCAATCCGCCATATTTGCCCAATCTGCCATATTTGCCCCATCTTGGCATCTGCTCTTCCATCTACCTAGAATTCTCTTTCCCCTTCCTCTTCCTTAAGTCATCTTTTTGAAATCCATTTAAATGGCAGTCTTCAGGAATGTCTTTTTAACTTCTAGATGGTTCTGTGATGCTTTTTTTTTTAAGATTTATTTATGTATTTGAGAGAGAGAAAGTGAGCACAGGGCAGAGGGGGAGAGGAAGAGAAGGTCTTTTTTTTTTTTTTAAGATTTTATTTATTTATTTGACAGAGATCACAAGTAGGCAGAGAGGCAGGGAGAGAGAGAGGAGGAATCAGGCTCCCAGCTGAGCAGAGAGCCCAATGCGGGGCTCAATCCCAGGACCCTGGAATCATGACGTGAGCTGAAGGCGGAGGCTTTAACCCACTGAGCCACCCAGGCACCCCGAGGGAGAGAAGGTCTTAAGTAGACTCTGCACTGAGCATGTAGCCAGATGTAGGGCTCGATCTCACAACTCTGAGACCATGGCCTGAGCTGAAACCAAAAGTCAGATGCTTAACCGACTGAGCCACCCAGGTGCCCCTGTACTGCTCCTTTACTGCATGTAGCTGGGTGACAGTGAAGTGTTTAAATGGTGGTTACTGTATGCTCTCAGACTACACTGGGGTCCCCTGAACACAGAGGTGGCATCTGACTTGGTCAATGCACCCCCAGCACTTAGCACAGGTCCTTGCACACACCCAACACTCAGTAATCACTCAGAGTAATGAATAGAATGAAGGCATCACTGTCTCAGCTAGTCCAGGTCCTCCCCCGTGACCACTGATAACACCACCTCCTTTACACGTTCACTATGAAGATTAAAAGAGAGAAAAAAACAAAAAACAAAAAAAACCCTGTGAGTGTTTTGTCAGCCAGGAAGGACCATACATAAATAGGATGTGAATAAAATGTTTAGATATCCTTCCATTTCATTTCAACTGCAAATGACTGGAAACTTAACTCAAGTTGGCTTACCCTAACATAAAAGAAAAGAAAAGAAAGGAAAAGGAAAGAAAAGAAAAGAAAAGAAAAATAGTAATAAAGGAATTTTTGATGTATGTAAATTAATAGATATGGCAATAATGATGCTGAAAAGGGCCATTAGAATTCTCTCTCTCTTGCTCCCCTTTGTCCTCCTTCTGTTTTGCTGTATTCTGTCCCCACTAGGCCCTCTCACTGGGATGGTCAGCAGAAGAAGATGCAGGTTCTATTACATTGTACCCAGTCTAATTTCCCAGGGCAGAAAGGGCATGTCTTTCCCGTGGTTCCAGGAAAGATCCATGGAAAATTCTGTTTATTTCATCGTAATAATATGACCTCAGTTATGCACTGAATGGTCTCCCCAGAATGTATGTTGAAACCCTACCCCTCAGTGTGATGGTATAAGAAGTGGAGCCTTGGGGATGTAATTAGGATCAGATGACATCATGAGGGTGGAGCCCTCATGAATGGGATTAGCGCCCTTTTAGGAGTCATGAGAGAGCTTGCTTCCCTTCTCTGCTCTCATCCACCTGAAGATATGGAATGTCGGCGGTCTACAACCCCAGAAGAGAATTCTCACGGGAACTCGACCATACTGGCACACTGATCTTGGACTTCCAGACTCTGGAAATGTGAGGAACAAGTATCTGTTGTCTATACGCTGCCCAGTCCATGGTATTCTGTTAGGGGAGCCTGAATGGACTAAGTCATTTTCCGAGTCAGTCTCTTTGGAGAGAAGACTATGCACTCACTGATTGACTGGCCAAGTCTAGGTCTCATGACACCTTTGGAGCTTGGAGTAGGGATTGTTCCCAATGAACTGCACAGACTGGGAAGAAGGTAGTATGATTATACAAAACAGAGGTGGGGCATTACTAGCAAAAGCCAAAATCAACACAGATTGGAAGGAGCAGTGAGCATCCTCTATGGAGATTAACCAGGTCAAGTGAAGTGATTTTCTGTATCCGTACCCTCACTCCCAGTCCTTTTGTGTGCGTGGGTGAGCTCCGTCTTCTCTCCCATATGATGGGCAGTCAGTGCCAGCTATATTCCATAGCCATCTTTGTGTTCAAATGACACGGGTCGGGAGAGTCTTGCTCAAGGGAAATAGGAGGGAGGGGAGGCGTTTGTGACAGAGACACAGTTTGTCTGGAGACAAGTTTGTGGCGAGTAGTTCAGTCTTCTATGTAAAAGCAAGTAAGATCAGTTGTAGTCTTCTCAAACATCTGAACACTCACAGAAGATAAAGTAAACCCGCTAAAAGAGAAGTGCCCAGGGTTCCAAGCTTGGGATTCCCAGTTAATAAGCATATGTCAGCATTCATAAACACTTGAGTGGGGACTGTCACTCACTAGTGGTGTGATACGGGGCAGGTGTGGCAGATATAGTTGAACAATGGAACCACTCCTTATCTCCCCTGCTCCAAACCTTCCAATGATGGTCCTTGGTGTCCTTAGGGGAGGAGGAAGTTCTGACAAATGAGATATAATAAGAAGTCTGTGGGTGGGGCTTTTAGACCTTCTGGGGGTGCAGCGGCTATCTTGTGATCCTAAAGATGAAAAACACCCACAAAGCCCTTCTCTTAAAATCAGAGGATTTTTGTTTGTTTGTCGCTTTAAGTATTTCCAATCAGGCTTAATTAGCTTTCAAGCTAAAACACGTAGATAATGGCCACCAGTGTGACATATAATAAAACTGATTCACAAACCACCTTCAGGCTCCTTTCCATTTTCTCAAATTGGTAGGAGCCTTTTTTTTTTTTAAAGAGTATAGAGTAATCATCTAAAAATATACATATATCTTTGCCCCAACTAAGTTTTCTAATTCTGTAATGCATTTAAGAACTCACCATTACTGCCATTTGGATTCTCTATCTTCTAAAAATGCTTTATGGTAATTTGAGGAAACTTTTCTGTGGAATTTTGCTAACTTTCTTGGAAGTGTTTGATAGGGCCTCACATGTCTATGAGACAAATGGAGGTGATGGAAAAGGACAAAACATTGGTCTTCTGGGTTTAGTTTGTGAAATAGTAAGACTTTACTTCACTGAGAAGCCATTTTGAAGTAGAGGTATTTCTTATTTTGAATTAGTTCATATATTAGTTTCTGAAATAGAATTACAGAACACTGATAGGAGACACATCATTCTAGGGGGAAAAAAAAGAATATTGATGATGAGGAAGAATATGAAGACTATTTGTTCCAATGCCCTCATTTTATAGCAATGGCCCTGAAGCCCAGAACGGGAAATGGCCGGTCCAAGGTCACACCACTATTTAGTAACAGAGCCAGGAGTAACCCCTTTGGGTCTCTCTGACATTTGCTGTTATTTAATCCCTTCTGAATGGCTGTGATCAAAGGACATAGTTTCTCTCACACATAAAGAAATAACTTGCCTTAAAAAAAAGTTGGTTAGGTGACTAGTGAACTATGTCTACCACGAAGTGGGTATCCTTAGTCAACCGCTAAGGTCTGTTCATGAGCATGCTTTTATTTCTGCGTGACAAGTCCTCATTTGAATGCACAAGTGAGCACACATACCCTGTGGAAAGATCATTAACTGAGCTGTGGTGGGGCCCATAGGTAGTAAACCGCACGTCTGTGTGTATACTGCTGGAAATTATGCTGGTGATTATGAATGTGTTCACTGCCCCGCTTAAGGTAATGGGTTCCAAATACACAAGATCCCCCTCTTAGTGGGCCCCACCATGACCATTCAAAAACAAACCTATACCGTGTCTCCATCAATCAATGTCTGTCGATCTATCTATTGCTCTAATTTCTCATCTGTTTTCCACTGATAAATGTGTTTGTGTGTGAGCTATGTATCACAAAAAGTTTAGATAGATCTCCTTATGTGGGGGGGTTATTTATCAGAAACCATACAAAAACAGACAGGCACAGGTTTTATTTTTCCCCAGTTATGACCTTCTACATCAAATTTGGGTTTTGCAGGTTCTGGCAAAGCAGATTGCAAGCTACTGCTCATTCCGGCATGAACATATGAGTGAAATTAAATTAAAATGAACATAATGAACAACTTTAAAGAGGACAAGAAGCCGTTAAGAGAGAGTCTGGTGGACAATGTGGAAAAAGAACAAGAAACGATCTTATCTGAGTACTTAGGCCTCAGAGTGTGTTGACTTTTGATTTGTTCCTGTCTCGTGTGAATTCCCCTCCACCTGCTCCTCTTAGAGTCACACAGAAAGCCCTTACACGTGTGGGTCCAACCAACCCAATACCCTTTGGATTCATGGTGCCCAGAAGGCATCTTTTGCTGCTGCCTGTAGAGAAGTTGGGTCTAAGCCACATAATTTTAGGACCTGCTTTAAAATCAAAGCCCAGGCTTAGAATTTCTCTCTCAGTGCCAAAAGTTAAGAAGTGAACTTGTTTGTTAAAAACAACAACATCAACAAACAACTGTCTTCTCTTTGACCTAATTTCGTACCAATATCAAGCTCTTAACCTTCTGAATGTACAAAGAGGTTTTTTTTATTTTAAATCCAAGGAACAAATGACCTCTTCAAATTCATAATGAGGTATGCATTGAATGGAACACAGCCCAAGGTGAGTCATTCATTAATCATAAACAAAACAGCCCCTGATCAAGGACACATCAGAACACACTGTAAAAAAGAGGCTAGGTTGCCCAATGCCTTTATTTAATATTAACTACATTATGTTTTTCATGTGAGTTCTGAGAAGGTGATTTTCTCACTTTCTTTGTAGCCAGCTCAGTGTGAATGGATAATTACTTCCCTTAATGCTGTTTCCCCTGAAGGTTAACCCTGTTCAACAAGACGGGACCCAATCTCTCCTCTCTAAAGGGGGTGCGTGGGGGGAGGTGGGTGCGTCCCTCCCCCAAGACTCTCAGCCAGAATCCTTCAAGCATAAAAACATCCGCCAGCAGGAATATTTCAAATGACATGAATAATATTTGTGATTAATAACAGCTAACCAGAGAAGCACAATCCAAGAAATACATTATTAGCTTCTTCCAGATATCTGATATGCTAATTATCTTCAAAAATTTCATTGCTGATGACTGTTTTGGCAGAAATTTGAGCAGGGGAAGAGGAAATTTAAACTTTTATATAAGTTGGCAACAAAGCATTGGGGCGATTGGACCCGAGAAGACCTGGTGACGGGATTTGGTGTTTAATTCTGACTGATGAGAAGGAAATTAAATAATGAGAATAGAAATCAGTGTGAGGATTGAAATTCGAGTCCAGGGGAACTTGGCGGTCCTCCTCAGGAGCTCTTCCTTACCTTCTGGGACAAAAGGCTCCTGGTGCTCAAGTGGGCGGGATACACGATGTGGTTTGGCTAGATTCACTGGGGGGCCTTTCAGGTGTGTATGTCTGTGTGTGTGTGTGTGTGTGTGTGTCCCTGCCTTCCTCAGACCTAAGGGTGTGCTCCTGTATCTCAGCTTTCCCAGGGGACAGGGTGCTGCCAGCTTTTTCCCTATCTGCTCTGGCCTCACCCATGTCCCAGGCAGATTCAACACCAGGTGTCCCATGGACAAAACCCTCTTAGGCATGGTCGTTGAAGCATCTCAGAACACACAGAGGTATGGGATCCAGAAGGTCCCGTAATTCTTTAGTGGAGGAGGCTGGTGTTAGCCTTCTTGTTTCACTAATGGGGAAGCTGAGTTCCAGAAAGTGTCAGTATATTACCTATGATCCCAAAAGGATGATAGAATTCTGGCAAGAGAAAGTCAGCTGTCTGCTGTGGGAACAGTGAACTCACATCGCTCTGGACCGTTGGCTTAACCACAAACGTTCTCAGTGTCACCTTCCAGAAGTTTACAATCAGGAGAGGCGTTTTGATGTTGATGGCAGACAAAATAGGTTGAAAGCATTGCTCAGTTAGGCTGTAAATTAGGAGAGGTGGATACTCTAGCAGAGAGATACTCCATTCCCAGCCTACCCATCTGTCCTCTTAAGTGCTGGAATGATACTTCCTTCTGTTTCTCTCTGTATTATCTCCTGGGCTATCTTTGCACTCCAGATTCTGGAAGAAAATAAATCAGGCCTGTGCTGTGAGCAAGGCACCCTTACAGACCCCAGGCACTGGATGTAGGGAGTCTGAGGTTCATGACATCACTTCCTGGAAACCAAGAGAATCCATTTTAAGCCATAAGTTAGTTAGTTACAGCAAACCAAATAAAAAGCAGAGACCTCTATCTAGTGCCTTAAGCCCCATGAGGACTGAGACCTTGACCACCTTATGCTCTGTGGTATCCTCAGGGTCTACAACTGGTCTGGTCCCACTTAGACCAGAACTGCCGATTTGAACATTTTTGAACACCTACCCTGTGTCAGACTTGTAGGCAACTAGAAAGGAGGCAAAACCCCTTGCCTTCAGTGAGTTCTTGGTCTGATAGAGACAGAAGACAAGATGTACCCCATGAATTCGTGTGTAGGAGAGTGGCCTCTAGGGTCAGGGTGCCTGGGTTACTTTCTTGGCCTGCCATTGACTGGCTGTGGGAACTTTGACAAGCTCCTTGACATTCTAGGCTCCATTTTCTCAACCAAAGAGGGGGGAGAACAATAATTCTTACACACATGGAGGGTTGAGTAAATGCTATGAAATCAAATTTAGTACAGCCAGACTTCTAGTAAGTGCTGGATATAGTTAGTTATTATTACTTATTATTATTATTATTATCACTCCCATTGTCTCCCCCCATCTTCCCTTTAGCATTTCTGGGTAAGCATTCTGAGTGATATCTGGTACATAACAAAAAATACTGTCTCTGTATCTCTACCCATCTACATAGTACGGGATCGTGATTATATTATAGGGCACACTAATTAACTCTCTCCAACGAGTAGGGGAAAAAAAGAAAAAAACAAAAAAAAGAAGAAAAAAAGTGCTATTCTTCTTTCTTTTTTTTTCTCCTTTCAAGTGTGCAGCTTCCTTCAGCTCCAACCCTGCACATAGTAGGTATGTTCCAGAAATTTCAGGAACCCCAGATGCATGCAGGAAACTTAGGGGCAGTGACAAAGGTTTCTATCAGCAGTCACTCTGAGCAACGATATTGAGGTCAACCTTGAAGTGCCCTCTGCTTCAAGAGGGGCAGCGAGTCACGCTGGAAAGTCAGTCCCATCTCTACTCTAGCTGGCACCCAAAATGCAGTCTTTGTTGCCTGCACCAGCCCGTGTGTTGTAGGCAGCTTTGATTGAAAAGTTAATCAGCAGGCTTGAGTTTCTATCAATAAAGAGGAACGAGATTGATTTAAATACTTGATGAAAAAAAATTTTTTTTAAAGCCCTAAACCCCAAACACCATAAAATGTAGAGTTATCGAATTAAGAGACAGTGAAAGATGGGTTGTGGCAGGTTTTCATCAGAACAATAAAGTTTTCAAGAAGAAAGTGGTCTTGGGAGTGGGGATGCAGGCTTGATGGGGAACTCGAGCAGGAAGATGGGTGAGGGAAGGATGAGGGGTTGCAGACTGGTGGGTGTTTGTGGGTCCAGGGTGGACCCGGGCACGGCTAGAGGCTTCCTCACACCCCATGCTTACCCCCACCTCCACCCCCAAGACAACCTGAGGGGCCGGAGGATGGAGACCAGCTGCCTTGTCTCCCATCGCCTCACAAAAGAGTAAACAGCCCAAGGTGGACAACAGTTGGGCCATCCGTGGAGGGGACGGGCTTTATGGATTGAAGCTGTCCATCGAGGTGTCCTGGAAGAGGGCCATCTGAGCACGACATCAAAAAAATGGACATTTTGGAGCTCGAGTACCATTCAGTCCCTCATGCCGTCATCACCCTTTGGCTGATGATTTGGGAAAAGAATGAATATGCCAGGTGGTAGAAGGCAAACCCTGAAATGGAGTGGTTTTCCTCAGTCTCAGGATGCTTGGAGCGGCCTTCCGTGAGCCAGGAGTAGAGTCCTAATAATCATCAGTATTTATGAAGTACTTAGTATGATCAGACCCCATCCTAGCTACTTTTCGGGTAGTCTTTCATTTCCTCTTCCTGGCCACCTTGTGAGGACACTGATTCAACTGCATTTCATTTTCTAGATGAGAAAACTAGGCTTCTGGAGAAGAGGGTACCCTGCCTAGGGTCACAGAGCTAGCCAAGTGTGCCACCGGCGTGGAAAGCTCAGGCATTCACGTGCGGCACTGCATGAAAAATGTATCAGTGTATTATAAATCTCCTCTGCTCAGAGGCAGAGCAGCAAAACAGAAGTCTCTAGCAGATAACAGGGCTGATTTACCTAGTGATGTAAATTCATGTCAAAGTCCCCAACACATCCCAACAGAGATATGTTTTTATTAATAAAGTGGCTACTGTAGAGTCTAGAAAAAATGGGTATTCGATCAATGGCGGCAGTTATTCTAATGACTGATATTATCAATGCGGGAGTGTTATCCCCTTTTTGCGTTCTTCCAGAGAATCAATACCCTTGCCACCCTCCTCGATTTTCCTCCCATCCCTTGTGCCCAGTGTATCTTTGGCATTCCGTGCCTGCAATCCCAACCGCCTTAACCAGGGATACCATGTCTTCCTTTTTTGCCCATTGAAAAACCTCTTATTCTGCGATGCTTGGCTCAGGAATGGCTCCTACACGGTGTTTGTCCTGACCCCCATTTTACTTCCTCACCTGCCCCTGTCATCAGAGTGCCCCGTCCTCAGGGAAGGCTCCAGACTTTACCACACCTCAGCCAGCCTTTATGAATCGTTCCTGCATCATTCTGAGATAGAAATAAGGTTACGTCCTCCAACTTGTCTCTGAGCTCTCTGAAGTCCGGATGGTACTTGCTAATATTTATACCCACGATTTCATCTCTGCTCAACCTTTAGAAATGTTCTTGGCATCCAGGAGGCCCTCAGCGATCAACCCGAATTGTGGTTTTTTTTGGGGGGGGAGGGGGATCCCATTTTACAGTCTGCATGTTTTCTGTAGCAAGGTTGTTCAGTCAACTGTTGTTGGGTATTGAGTCTTTACGAGGAGGATGCTGATCAGAGAACGGGGTCTGCTTTTTGGAAGACAGAACCTGGGTGGCACGGGGTGGGGTATGTCTTGCACAGGAATGATTGGCAGAAGGAGAAGGACAAGGGCAAGGCATGCAGGTGGGGGACTGAGAGCGATGCTGTGGGTTTCAGGAAGGAGTGTTGGGATATTGGTCCTCCAACAACAATCACCATAGAAAATAGAGTCTACCCAGCTTGCTGGATGGTTTTCCTGGGTAGGTTGGGGTCAGGGCACCTGTTTGGCACCCCCAGGGACCATCCCAAGGTAGAGGCATCAAACCCCACTCCCCACCTCCCCAGGGAGCTGTCAGTGTGACACATTCCATCAGGCACTTCAGCAACCCCCAAATCACTGCATCACAAAAGCATCTTTTGATTGATTCATCAACTACCAAACAGGAAAGGCTGTCACAGCTCCTGGAGTAGCAATTAGCAATGGGAGGTTGGGAGTTTTGAAAGGGAGGATAAAGCCAAAAAAGAGCTCTTCATCCAAACACCCCAAACATCCTGGCCCACAACCTGGCTCACAGTTGAGAGTGAGAGAGAGTGTGAGAGCAATCTATTAGAATAGGAATATTAATACTATAATTAACAGATACTTGCTGAGCACTAATTAGCATTAGGTGTTGTGCGTATACCTAGAGTCCAGTTCGATTGGATTGGATGTGATCTTTTAAACTGCCCACGAATGAGGAATATTATTTCCATTTTACAGATGAGGAAATGGAGTGTTGGCCAAGGTACGCATCTTGCTCAACACCCAGTAGCAAGGAAGAGGAGAAGCAGGGTTTGAAAACAGGTCTTTCTGACCCCAATGTGTGAGCATCCGAACATTGAGATTTGCTCTGTGGGCAGAACCACAGTCCGGAATCCGTGAAGATAGATGAAAACTGACCTAGCGAATCTTTGCTTTCAAAATACAATCTCTGCCTTTTTTCCCTTCACAGACCAAGTACCTGCTTCTCTTCCCTATAGTTAAGCACGGAAATGACCATCTGTATAACATTCTGTTTCAAACTGTTAGGCGCTAGGTAATTATAGTTTACCCACTGGCCATATTTAATGTTTCCAATGTGTTTTTATTTATTTCTCCCTTTCTGGGACCTTTCTGGGAGTATTTTTTTTTCCAAAATAGGAAAATTCTTAGTCATTAATCTAGCACTGAAGTATTTAATTATTATTATAAAAATTATTTTTTACCCAGAAAGAAGTTTTAACAGCATCAAAGATTTTGGATAAAATGTGAACAGGCCACTTACTCAACCACTCTAATATAATTCTATTCTATTCATTTCTTGCATTTAATCTTGGACAGTTTGACCAAAGAGCTTGATTTTTCATACAGGCATTATGTACGTAAACACTTTTTTTGGTATCTTCCACAGATTTATGTAATTATAATTTTTTAATTTCAAAAGGAATATCATCACATTGACTTTTCCAATTTTCCAAATGACTCCTCATTTCTTTGGTTGTTTGGGTTGGGTCTACTTTTCAGATATTGGAACTAACACAGTGATAAACATCGTTCACAAAACTCCTCGTTCAAATTCCTAAAACAGTCTTTTACTTTGCCAGATTACTTTGATGTATCCTTCCCACCTAATTTTATTTTATTTTGTGTATTTATTTATTTTTTTAAAAGATTTTATTTATTTATTTGACAGACAGAGATCACAAGTAGGCAGAGAGGCAGGCAGAGAGAGAGAGGAGGAAGCAGGCTGTCCGCAGAGCAGAGAGCCCGATGCGGGGCTCGATCCCAGAACCCTGGGATCATGACCTGAGCCGAAGGCAGAGGCTTTAACCGACTGAGCCACCCAGGTGCCCTGTATTTATTTTTTAAAGTAATCTCTACACTCAGTGGGGGGCTTGAACTCACAAACCCGAGATCAAGAGTCCCGTGCTCTACCAACTGAGCCAGCCAGGTGCCCCTACCCCATCTAATTTCAAAGAGCTGGCAAAACGCACGTTAATTAACTGACAAGCTATTTACACCCATTCTTTATTTCTTTTTACTAAGCCAGTTATCATTGGGTACCAAGGTGGCATGAATCTCAAGACACCATTCCTTGGGGTGCCTGGGTGACTCAGTGGGTTAGAGCCTCTGCCGTTGGCTCGGGTCATGATCTCAGGGTCCTGGGATTGAGCCCCACATCAGGCTCTCTGCTCAGTGGGGAGCCTGCTTCTCTCTCTCTCTATGCCTGCCTCTCTGCCTACCTGTGTTCTCTATCTGTCAAATAAATAAATAAAATATTTAAAAAAAAAAAAAAAGACACCATTCCTCTATCAAGTGGTAACAAGGAAGTACAAAAGCCAGGACTCCCTGATTGGGACTTCATGAACCCAGCTCAGCATAAGAGGGTCAGCACTGTGGCTGGTGCCAAGTTCTCCATGCCAGGCACCGTGCCAAGTGGCTCACATGCATTAGTGTTTAGTACAGGCTTCCACACGCAGTAGGCCATGGTCAATATTTGTTGAAATGTTGTGTGGTCTCCTTTCTTTTTCAGAAGACCTTCCCAGTTTGTTCCAATGATTGGTCCCATTCGAAGTCTTTTTTTAAAAGTTTTTTATTATTATTATTTATTTGAGGTGGGGGGACCGAGAGAGAGAGTAGCAGGAGGAGCAGAGAGAGAAGGACAAGCAGACTTCATGCTGAGTGTGGAGCCCTATGCAGGGCTCGATCCCACGACCCTGAGATCATGACTTGAGCCAAAATCAAGAGTCAGATGCTCAACTGACTGAGCCGCCCAGGTGCCACAGTCCCATTTTAAAGATGAGAACATTAAGACTTGGATAACTTACTAAAGTCACCTGGTTAGGAAGTAATGTTACTCTGTATCCAGTTCTGCCTGACTCCAGAGTCCATCATTTTCCCCCTTTTCTTACAAAATTGAAGTACAAAAGCCAGCCATCTCCACCACGCTGCTGGGCTGCTCATGGGTGGGAGTTCATCAGTATATTTTCTTCTCTTCTATCTCATCTCATTTCTGGGAATCCTTATGAGATTCCAAAATAACTCCAAACTCATGGTTTTATTCTATTTTTGTCTAAGTCTTTAAAAAGGAACAGAAGGGGCGCCTGGGTGGCTCAGTGGGTTAAGCCGCTGCCTTTGGCTCAGGTCATGATCTCAGGGTCCTGAGATGGAGTCCCACATCGGGCTCTCTGCTCAGCAGGGAGCCTGCTTCCTCCTCTCTCTCTGCCTCTCTCTCTGCCTACTTGTGATCTCTTTCTGTCAAGTAAATAAATAAAATCTTTAAAATAAATAAATAAATAAATAAATAAAAATAAAAAGGGACAGAAGGACCAGAGGACAAGTATATCACGTTGCCTGATAAATCTCACTGATATCTACAAGGCAAGCCTGGCTTAACTCTACTCACAGAACAAATACCATAGAAATTGAATCTGCACCAGGCATGGGTCTACGGAACAGGAGAAGCTCTCCTCCCCAGACTTCCAAGGAAGGCAGAGCAGAATCAAACAAACTGTAAGTGAACAATAATTACTGAGCACAAAGGGTATTCCAAAGAAAAGAGAGGGTGGTGAGATACGAGGGACAGGATGGGGTAGGAAGGGTCCTAACCTTGGTAGGTTGATCAGTTACTACTTGCGGGGGTGAAATCCCCATAGGAAACTTACTCCACTTTTGGCATGGTTGAAGGGGGCAATTCTCTTTTGCCTTTCTAGTTTAAAAGCGAAAGTGACAAGTAACCCGCCCAAGTGCTTAGAGAACCCCAACTGCTGTCCTTAACACCTGACAATTCAGGTTTTTTGATGTCCTTACTTCTAGATCAGTTTTTCAGTCTTAGCACTATTGAGATTTTTTGCATCAGATGATGCTTGCCAGGAAGGGGTCTTAGGTCTACTGTAGGGTGTTTAGCAACATCTGGTCTCTACATACTGTATGCCAGTTGCCAGGAACCCACTTCCCCAAAATAGGACAATCCAAACTCTCTCCCGACATTGCCAAGTCTCCGCTGAGGGTAGGGGCAAAATTGTCTCTGGCTGCGAACCGCTACTTTGGATCCATGGATCCTTGTAATGCCTACATTGAGCCTCTCTTCCTGTAGCTCAAGGTCATTATCTCCATCCTTGCTCCTTGTAGAAAGAGGAAACCGCCGCATATCCTTCTCAGAGTGCGGGCCTCAGATCCAACCCCTCCCTGTCTTCTTTTGCCTCCTCTCAGAAAATCCCCCTCAAGTCCTGCAAGGCATCGTTCCATAATGATGCTCCCTTCCCACCCACTCCCCACCTCCATGAACAATTGTCTACGTAATGCATATGCCATGTGATACAGTTATCAGAAGGTGGTGTTAGCGGAACATACACATACAAAACAATACGGGAAGATACTTCTTCTAAAAGAGCTGATAACCTTAAACATTCATAAGTGGGAAATCTGTGAAATCAAAGCATTTTTTTTCTTTTTTATATAATAGCCTTTCATTCTTCTTATGATTTTGTCTTTGAAAGCTCTTTCTGCAGATGACAGAGGATATTGTTCTTCTATCCTGCTTCAGACAGAATTAAGGGAGGAAGGGGGGAACAAAACTATTGTGGAGCCTCTCTGCTCTGCGGCACGATTTTTATAATTAATATATACAACCGAGCAGAGAAAGGTACGTTATAATGAAATGCAATTAAGAGGTGTTTGTTCTTTTCCCACACATGATGACTATAATTTCCTTGGCTGTTTAGAAGTCAACCATTATCATTACATTTTGCACATATCTTTTCTATTTTTTTTTGCTCCCGAATTTGTTTATTTTCAATAAAACAAACAAACAAACATAGATTTAGAACATTTGATATTCAGATAACATCATCTTTTAATTATAGTCCTTGGTGATCATTAAATCCAACACCTTTTATGGTATTTCTTGCATTGGCCTGGCTTCCAATCTTTAATTAATGGACCTTTAAAAATAGCTCCAAATAAAACTGTAATTTCAATTTACAAAAAAGCTCGGGTTGGACGACAACATTATGTTTTCCTTCCATGTGGAAAGCAACCAATCTGATTTTATAGTTATCTGTCATCTTGGACTTTAATTATAACTCTCCTGTACAACCTGACATTTAGCTATGCACGCTGGGCTGCCCTCTCTTCGTTTCTCCCCATTTTCATTCGCTTTTGTCCCAGTCCTCCCCAAATGGAATGGAAAAATAAGGATTGTGTGGAGGCAATGGTCGGTTGTTGGGGACGCTGGTGCATGGTGGGCTGCAAACAGGCTCTCATTGGAATCAAGCTTTGGATTCTCCCCAGCCATTCCATCGCTGCTAGTGGTTGGTAAGTCAGCACCAGCCTAAAGCACAGAACTCCTTTGGAATTGCTGAGCTGGCTGCTGAGAAGCCCACCTTGGACTGGAGAACCCAGCCACAGCCAGAGCAGAGAACGACCCTCTCACAGAATAGATGCTTGATAAAAACATGTGGCTTCCCCGAAGCCCGTTAGCTTTCCTGGGAAGAATAGAAATAAAGGCAATTACAGAGCAGGGCCTCTGACCCCACATGTTAGGGCATAATTTTTACTCGACATCTTCTAAGTGTCCCAGGATCTAAAATTAAAGAAGGTGGTGCCATTTGGTCCTGTGGACTGTATTTCCTTTGGGGTGGAGGGAGTTGTTTAAGGCGTGCACGTGGGAGGATGGACATTGTCTCTCAAGAGCCACGTTTCCTATTTCAGAAGCTGCCTGCTACTGGGGAAATGGTGTTGCTGGTTAGTTCATGAATATGGTGTTTTTCTTTTTCTTTTTTCTTTTTTTTCTCCAGGCATGGATAATCAGGAGACATGGAAAGAGTATACAATGAGCAAATGTTTCTTTTTTATTCTATATCCGTACGATGTTTTATTAAAGTGACAGTAACAGTCACTTTAAAATCTCAAACAACTCTTTTCAGCCTACAAGAAGTCAAAATATATAGAGAGCAGGATTAAAAAAAAAAACAAAAACAGGAAATCATTGGATCCCCAATAATCACCTTCTCCCACGACCCAACCATTTCTGGTTCGACTTTCGAAGCCTTCTATGTGGCAGGCGAGGCACAGAAGGATACCAAGATGAGTAAAACAGTAACGTCTGCCTTCGAGAAAGTTCTTTGACGGAAATATCCAAGGCAGATGGAAGCTCCAGCAAAACTGTGGGGAAGATTTCATACGCCTGCCGAGACCCTGAGCCCACAGGCGCGTTTTCTTCTGTCAGACCTGCTGGGTGGAAGCTCCTTCTAGCACCTATGTTAATTCTGAGTTGGTTCCCACTTGGTTCTCGTTCATTATTGATAAAACAGTTCCTTTCAAATCTTAAAAAAAAAAAAAAAATGTCAGGAGCACCTGAGTGGCTCAATGGGTTAAGCTTCTGCCTTCAGCTCCAGTCATGATCCCAGAGTCCTGGGATCCGGCCCCACATCGGGTTCCCTGATCAGCAAGAAGCCTGTTTCTCCCTCTCCCACCCCCTCTGCTTGTGTTCCTGATCTCGCTGTCTCTCTCTCTCTGTCAAATAAATAAATAAAATCTTTTTTTTTTTTTTTTAAGAAGGAAAGTCAAACTCTTACAAACAGAAAGTCAAAAAGTGGCTACAAGGGAGTGGGAGAATTAAGGCACACACTTGAAGTTATAAGATGAACTGTCTTGAGGAACTCATGTATGACCTGATGACTGTGACGGATACGCTGTATTGTCTATAACTGAAAATTGCTGACAGAGGAGAACTTCCGTGTTCTCACCAAAATAGGTTTTTTAGAAGATTTTATTTATTTATTGGAGAGACAGAGCACACACGAGAAGGGGGAGGGGCAGAGGGAGAAACAGACTCTCTACTGAGGGTGGAACCCCACACAGGACACAGGACTCCATCCCAGGACCCTGGGATCGTGACCCGAGCCGAAGTCAGACCCTTAACCCACTGAGCCACCCAGGCGCCCCTCACTGAAACAGTTTGTAAAAAGGTAAGTACGTGAGGGGATGGATGGGGTATTTTCAGTTGTCCAACACCTTCAATACCTTCTGACTGTATTTGTCAACCAGACTGTAAGAAAGCAGAAAAAACCCAAACAGTTCTGACTCTCAGACTCTTTCCCCCTCTGTTCCTTGTTCTCTGATCTTTCCAATAGACCTTGAAAATGAAAAGACGTAAAACTGAGCCCCACCACGTTCCCCAGCTTAGGCTTCTTCCAACCCAGCGTAATTTCCTTCCCACAAGAAGCAAAGTTTTCTCTGCGACTCAGTTATGACTTAATTAAACTTTCCCTCTATGCTTTTCTGCTTCTTATGAAAAGTTAGTTTGAAACAACTTCTCTGCTCCGCTCTGAACTTTTACAATCTGCCTGGCTGGGGTCCCTACCCCCCAGCACAACACCTCCCCGCCCCTGAATTCTGGCTGTTGCAAAACATAGTTTGAACCTAAAGGATTTTACAGGTATTTGTACGGTGGTCTCTTTCCCCCTAGGCTTTGCAATTTGTTTCTCTTGGTCTCTCTGCCTAGCTCCCATCCTACCCTGCCAAGAGGGTGTGGGTCATGTGACACAGGGAGGTCCCTGCCAGCTCTAGGTCCTCCTGGTAGCTGTAGGAATATTCCAGAGTGTTTGGTGGCCACACCCCTTTATCTTCTTTTTGTTCAGTGACGGAGCCCAGAGCTCAGATACTGACTGGCCCACTAATTTCCCAGGTGACTTTCAGAGTGATTCTCGGCCCCTGATTGTCACCTGATGTCAGGAGAGGAAAGTGGGCCCACACTTGTCATAGGAGGGAGTGTGGCCCAGGCGTGAAGCACCCAGATCCAAACTCACTAGCTGCTCGATCTTTGAGTCACACATTTTATCCCATGAGGCCTCAGCCCCCTCATCTTTAAAATACAGATAATAGGGGTGCCTGGGTAGCTTAGTGGGTTAAGCCTCTGCCTTTGGCTCAGGTTATGATCCCAGGGTCCTGGGATCCAGCCCTGCATGGGGCTCTCCGCTCAGCGGGGAGCCTGCTTCCCCCTCTCTCTCTGCCTGCTTCTCTTCCTACTTATGATCTCTCTCTGTCAAATAAATAAATAAAATCTTAAAATAAAATAAAATAAAGATAATACTGCTTCCTACGTTATAGCATTGTTACGGAGATCAAGATTTTAGTGAAAATTTACCGAATCTATGATCTACTTCCTTCCTATGTCAGTAGTCAGTAAATGTGGGCGAGTCTTAGGTTTGTTCTGCGTGTGCACTTGTGCGTGTGTGTGTGTGCGCGCGCGTGCACGCGCGTATGTGAAATCTGAAGCTGTATTAGGATCAGGGCATTTCTGTATTAAATGCCACGTATTAAATATTGAAACTCGGGAGACAACATATGCATTTTGAAGCATAACCATCAGGCTCGCAGACCCCAATTTGGAGCCCCTCGCCTCAACGGATTTTTTTTTTCTCTTCTTGATCAACATGTTTTTATTTAAAAGTCCATTTGGACTTTTCCTTACCAGTTTTTCCAGCAACAGCTGAAGTCTCCGAGGTTTGGATTAGGCTGTGCGTTTCCCGAAGCTCCCGATGTCAGGGCCCAGGGGGTAGGGGTCGGCACCTGCTCTCAGAAGGGCCTTGTCCTTGATTGACTGCCCCGCTATTGTCCTCCTGAAACTCACAGCCATTTCTGAACGAGGGTTCCAATGTTTTCACGTGGCCCTGGGCCCTGCCCGTGACAGAGCTGGTCCCGATTCTGGTTCAGGTAAACTGGGCTTGACTTTGCATGGCTGCCGGGCCCTTGAGGGAGACCTCCCTGTGGGGTGCTCTGTCTCTTCCCTGAGCCTCCTTAAAGCCCGCCCCTGGAGTAGGTTGTTTCCTTTCCCCTCAAGTTAAGTTTAGAAAATTGACCATTGGTGATCTCCTTTCTGGACCTTGTGGGCAAATGGTTTGCTATTTTTCTCCTGGGAAAAAGGTCACCGTCTATTTAAACCAGCATCCCATCTACCCTTCACCGTAGCTGCCTGCCCCTCACTGTCCGCTGTCTGGACCGACCGGTGGCCCGGACGACCGTAACGTTGTCGGAGGGAATTAGATCCATGTTGCTTCTCATGGACACGTGAGGTGTAAGGACCTAATGCCCTCTCGGACAACTGGGATCACTAGCCCTACAGTTAGAATGTCAGTTAGAATGTCAGCCCTCGAGATGGTTCTCCTGAGCATCCAGAAAGCATCACCCTTAGGTCCCCTTTGTTGATGTGCCCATAGTGAGATGGTCCCTTGCAGACTCAGACATCCCTCCTCCCAGCTCCTTTGCACGAGCAGAACATTCGCCTCTTGCCAGTTGCACATATCTGCCCAGCATCATTGTGGTTTCTCCTTTTAATGTCAGGCTGTGCCCAGTGATTGACAATTATAATTATTCCTCAGAGAGCCTCATATTAATAACAGCCATTGATCTAACTCAGAGGATTCCAAGCATCTTTATTTCCTAACCTCAAATGTGAGACATTAGCTCCTCCAAGCTTGAATTCTACAGCTTGCAAGAGAGAACCAAGACCAGGTTTCACAATAATAGGTAACCTTCCTCTCCATATCAGTCCAAACCCAGAGCCCCCTCTCCTCAATAGGTTTTCTTTTTCCCTCTTCTTGATCAACATATTATTATTTTAAAAAATCCATTTTGACTTTCCCTTGCCAGAAAAGGCACAGCAGGAAGCTCTTTTCGACTCACTCAGATTGGTGGGTGGAGGAGACCACAATTATACCCCATTTCAATGACATGTCTGGGGTTGCAGTGACTCCAGACAAAGGAGCTGAAATGTATGAAAGTTTCTGTGTCTTCAAGACAGAACCTAAAAATACCTGCCTGAGATGCAGGTTGGGAGCTATTTCCAACAACAGGGCTCCAAGGTTTTCCCGCTGGGAGCTCGAGAGCGTCTGAATTCTTTTCAGCAGGCTGTCTAAGATACCTGGTGATCAGGGGTGATGCACAAAGACCGGTGTTGAGGGGTAGAAGGCTCCCCAAGGGGCACCTTAGCCTCCTGTTCCCACCCTGCTGGGCCAGGTGACAGGCTTTGATGGGTCTGCTCCAAGCTCTTCCAAACAGCCAAGGACACAGCCCGTCAGAGAGCAGGCTCTTTGGGGACCGGCGTTTTTCATCTTTGATTTTATTTCAAGGAGACTGTTCTCTGTTCTTGGGATTTGAAAGAAGAGAGAAATGTGCCTGCTCAGAAGGGAATCTGATCATTTTCCAGTTACTCCTTCTCCTGCTGCTTCATTACTTCCAAAATAGTGTCTCACCCAATGGTTGTGTGGCTTCCTTCTCCCTAATTCATTTGATGGGGCCCTCACTTCCTACAGAGGCATCACCCCATTCCATCTTTGGCCACTTCCCTTTAAAAACACTCATCCTTGCTCTTGACTCAGAGTTGACCTCTCTAATGTCTAGAGGGTCACTGAGAATTCATGTAGCTCATATTCTACCTTTTGGTATCGTAGATACTCAGAAACAGTGCTCATGGGTTCCACCAACATCTTCCTTAGGTCAAAGCCTCTGTTTTCTTTGACCTCTCCTTTGGTGACCTTGAGTCTAACCCAGCTGGTCTTACTCCTCTGGGAAATCTGTCTCAGGAGTTTCTCAACTTTGACACATCTAAGAGAACGTTCTGGGAACATTTTCAGTGTGGAGTTATCACATGGAAGTCAGTGATCGAAACTTTCAGCTTGAATTCTTTGAGCCACCCAGACACTGGCTGAGCTAACTCAATCTGGTTTTGAAATGTTGCATTCAAAATCTGTGCCTAGACCATGCTCAGGAGCATTTCTTAACTCGTAACGTGCAAGGTCAACCTCTTGCTTCCAGAAACAGTCTGGTAGAGCTCTTCAGAAAGGTAAGGGGGAGAGTCTTTGAATTCATTGAGCTATTTGAGAGAAGGGAAACATTTATCAGGGGAGAGCAGAGCCACTCCTTTGGATCCTTTTTTTGTTTCATAAAAAAGACATGAAATACTCACATGAACCAGGGTAAAGAAGGAGAGATAATAATTTTACCAGAAAACCCCAGACTAAGGAAAGCTATACTGTTTCTGCACATGGATGATTTTGTCAATTTTTTTTTCTTTTTTTTTTGGTGAACTTCTTTTATTTTTTTACTTTTTAAAAATTTGTTGATTTTTAAAGATCTTATTTACTTGAGAGAGAGAAAGAGAACATAAGCAGGGGGAAGGACAGAGGGAGAAGCAGGCTCCCCACTAAGCAAGGAGCCCAATGTGGGACTTGATCCCAGGATCTTGGGATCATGACCTGAGCTGAAGGCAGATGTTTAACCGATTGAGCCATCCAGGCATCCTGAAATTCTTTTTAATTAAACAGTATTTTTTTTAAATTCAAAAGTTTTCAAATTCCCAAGAAAATTGAAAACACAGTAGAAATGAATGACCATGTATCTTCATCTAGATTCAACCATACCATCTTGCCATATTCATGGCCTCTCTTTCTTTCCCTCTCTCTCTCTCCACACACACACACACACACACACACACACACACACACACACACACCAAAACAGTTGGCAGACATCATGATACATCTCCTCTTTTCACATTACTTTGTCTGGCATCACCCTAGAATAAAGACATTCTCTCCTTCAACCAGAATACCATTATCACATATAAGAAAGTTATTAATTCAGTAACAATTACCCAACATGCAGTCCACACATGTTTTCTGAATCTTGTTTTCTGAATATGTTTTCAAGTTTTCTGCATATTAAAAAAAAGTTCACTCGAGTTAAAAAAAATTAATCTAGAATTCCAATTCCTTCCATTTCATTGGCTCTTACGTGTTTTTATCTTTCTGAATTCAGACAACCCCACCACTTCCCTCTGTTCTTCACGTCACTATCCTTTGAAGAGTCCCAAATAGGAAGGATTCTGCAGAATGGCCCACATTCTGGATCTGTCTGACCGTTTTCTTGCAGTTATACTCAGGTTTCTTACAAGACACAGTTCCCTCCCATAGCATCACATCAGGATTGATTTTGGTTTTATTTCTTAGACCTCTCTCAATGCCTACTCTCTGCCCCCCCCAGAAAAACAGTAACAGTGACCATGACAGCCACAGAACAGCACTCACTTAGGATGAGAGGATAAGAGAACATGGCTAGTCATGGACAATCGCAATAGAATTAAGAGGATTTAGGAAAGAGAGTATATGAAGGGATTTTTTTTTTAAAGATTTTATTTATTTATTTGACTGACAGAGATCACAAGCAGGCAGAGAGGCAGACGGAGGGAGGGGAAGCAGACTCCCTGCTGAGCAGAGAACCCCATGCGGGGCTCGATCCCAGGACCCTGAGATCATGACCTGAGCTGAAGGCAGAGGCTTAACCCACTGAGCCACCCAGGTGCCCCAGATGAAGTGATTTTAAAGGGGTTGCACAAAGAGATGCTGGGTGGCTCAGTCATTAAGATTCTGCCTATGGTTCAGGTCATGATCCCAGGGTCCTGGGATCAAGCCCCGCATTGGGGTTCCTGCTCAGCGGGAAGCCTGTTTCTGCCTCTCCCACTCCCCTTGCTTGTGTACCCTCTCTTGCTGTGTCAAATAAACAGGTAAAATCTTTTTTTTTTTTTTAAAGGAAGAGGGGTTTCCACAAAGCATGCCTTTACAGAGTTACTCCAAATTATCTGGTCTGATTTTAGTCATCTTCAAGGGTTAAAAAAAAAAAAAAAAAAAGATTGGATTGAGATATTTTACATGTGAAATCAAAATGTCTTCTAAGAATCTAATAAGTCTGAGAGATTGCAAGCAAAACTAAAATGTCCTTATGATTGAGCAACTCTGTTCATGTAACTTTGACAACTGGCCGTCATTGGGCTAATTCAGCTTTCTTCAGTTTCTCCCCAGGTCTTCTGGGGAGCCTCAGGGCCAGTGGTGTTGACCACATGCTCCAGAATTAGTCTGCTCACGGGCTTCCCTTCTGACCTCCTTGTCAAGCCTTGGCCACGGCTGCCCGTGAGGACACTGCTCTCCTGAGCTTCCTCCTCTCCGCCCTGTGCTCTGTCACCTGGGCACAGAGTCACCAAGTCAATGTCTGGACCTCACGGAGTTGCTCCGGAAGACCACTTCTGGTTTTAAGCCTCTCTACCTCGGGGTTCAAAACCAACCCTTTGGGGCATGTAGGTATTGGCAGTAGAGGGCAGTGGAGTTGGCGGTGGTCACCCCAGATGCCTTGCCATCATTCTTTCACTTTCCTCCAAGGTTTTCCTCTTTATGCTAGCACATGATTTTCTCCCCAGCCAAAGCCTCCCACAGGCATCAGATCGTGCGCATAGCTACTTGGAGAGCAGAGTCTCACTCACCTGTGACTCAGACTTTAATACAACCAAATCAATCCAATCATGTCCGGCATTTTGTCATGTGTATTTCATTAGAGATAACTTCTTCAGGGGGACAGCTATCTCTCTACAAATACAGACCTAGGTAAGATAGAGAGGTATCCTCAAATATATATTTAACATATAAATATGTGAGAATATATATATGTGTATATATATATATATATAATTTAACACATAAGTATGTGTTTTAAAATTCTATGGAAACATGTTTAGAAAGCATGTGTTAAATGCAGTGGAATGAATTTTTGTTGTTGTGGATCTTTTAACATAATAAAGTGAATCTCCAAGAAAAGATTCTTGTTGTAACAATTCCCCGCTTACTGAAACAAGCCCACTGATGTCTTGGAGGAGTTTGGAAAATCACTTTTCCCAAGTGGGAAGCCCCACTTGGATTTGTAGAGGATCCCAGTAATGAGCCCTAACCGGGGTTATGTTTCAGTGTCTTGTGCCAACCGACCAG
This sequence comes from Meles meles, assembly GCF_922984935.1. NCBI lineage: Eukaryota > Metazoa > Chordata > Mammalia > Carnivora > Mustelidae > Meles > Meles meles. The sequence continues at coordinate 31,672,166 of NC_060084.1, read as the reverse complement.
TGTATTTCTTTTTTTTTTTTTTTTAAGATTTTATTTATTTATTTGACAGAGAGGGAGATCACAAGGAGGCAGAGAGACAGGCAGAGAGAGAGGAGGAAGCAGGCTCACCCGCGGAGCAGAGAGCCCGATGCAGGGCTCGATCCCAGGACCCTGAGATCATGACCTGAGCCGAAGGCAGCGGCTCAATCCACTGAGCCACCCAGGCGCCCCCGGACCAGTGTATTTCTAAAGCTGAAAGAAGAATTAGCAGGAGAGTGAATTGCCCTGTACTTAGAGCTCCAGGCGACCTCCAACAGTGTTTATCCAATAGGTTTTGCTCTGCTTCCAAGTTGTTAGTAAGGGAAACTGTTTGTACTTTCATAAGTGTGTTTTTATTTTGGGATCTTTCACCAAAATGCCAAGGGAGATATCCTAGATATCAAAGATATGACAAAATCCCACTCTGTCTTGTTCCTGGATTCACCATGGCTCTATGGGCATCAACTGTGTAAGGGTTATGAAGTCAAGTTCTACGGAGGCCACAAAGGGACCCAAAGCTTGCTCTTTTCCTACAGGAGCAAAGGTTTAGGTTTCAACGTTATAACGGAAGTGTAAATAGAAGCATCATTTGAGAATCACTCCTTGTCCCTTCTCATCAGTCAATATTCTTTAAGCGTGCCACCAGGATAATTTCCAAAGTGCTAAGTCCTTCCCCTTGAGTTTCTCCCTGGCTGATATCTGGAAGGATTTTAGGGAGGACAGTAATACCCGAGTTGTGTGCAGAATTCCATCTCCAGGAAAACATGGAGACGGTGGCGGGGTATCGGTTGCACACAGTCTAAACATTCCCTACAGTCTTAATTAACCACATTTGCTTTCCTCTTGGCTTCAGGCTGAGTCAGACCAGCCATGACCGAGCATGGTCATGTGATCTGTGACTACATCTCGGGCTCTGATAAACGATCATGTATCCTGACCCACAAGAGTTTGTGGCGTTTCTTTTTTCTTTTTTTTTTTTTTTAGTCCATATTGAGTCATTACTGTTGCATCAAACCAAAATAAATGAGTGTCTACTGCTATTATTATAATAAGAGAGAGAGAGGAAGATAGAAAGGAGGGAAGGAAGGAGCGAGGAAGAAAGGAAGGGAGAGAGAGAAAAAAAAAGATTATCTGCATCATGTAAACTTTCCAACCTTCCAGGCAGGACAGACGGATGTGTGCTCTCACAGAGATCTCCATAGACCTCTGGGTGTTTGCCATATTACAACCGTTACTCTAGTAAGCAGCAGAGAGCATACCTGGGTTCAAATCATGATTCAGCTCTAATCACTTGTGTGAATCGGGGCAAGCTGTTTAAATGCAAGGCTCCTTTTGCTGACTCCTTACTTTGTGCAGGCCCCACCCTAGTCACTCTCTACACATGTTAACTCATTGAGACTTTTCCAACATTTTAGAGGTAGGCCTTCATTAAGCCCATTTTCCAACCATGACCAGGTAACTAACTTAGGTTATTACATGCATCTCCTTGTGAGGGTGGGATGAGGTCATGAGCATAAAGCCCTCAGCACTGTACTTGGTCCATAGTAAGCACACCAAAGTTTCATTTGCATTTGTTATTTTTTAAGGTCAAGTTGATGTACTATTACTATGGGGCACACATTATTCTGATTGCTTTATATACTGACTCAATCAACTGGTATAGTTTTCATGCCCATTTAAGAGAAAAGGAAAGTGAGGCCCAGAGAAACTACGATCTGCCCTCTGTCACGTGGCCATTTAGGTGTGACACCTGGATTTGAATCCAGACTGGCTCAGAGAGACCATAATCTTGATCTTTATACCAAACTGTCACTTGTCTTATTGTATGCTTAAGCGTCTCCTGGCACCCATTTGCCTATGAGATTCTCAAGGACAGGGACTGATTCATATACTGCTGGGGGTCTCCCCCTTCCCCACCATCACTACAACCACTTTCCAGAACTGGGAGGCTCTGGGTGAATTTGTTCTTAAATAAATGTACATGCTAACAGGTCATGTACGATTTGATGAAGAAGTCGTTAAAAAAAGACGTTGCAGGGGTGAAAGGTGGCTGCACTTGAGATGTGAAAGCAAGTCAAGGAAGTACCATTAAGCACAATTTTAGTGAAATGGAAATACTTCTAGCTCTACTTGAAAGATGCCCTGCAAACAGGAGTTCTTGGTCAAGAAAGTCCCATTCTTCTGGTGAATCTTGGATAGAATGTTTACTTCCAATGAGTAGGAGGAGCTACAGGGTAGTTTGGCTCCTTTATTATTTGACCCATTTATGTACACCAACAAACACTTATGGAGCTCTTACCATTAGCGGGTTACTAAGCCCCTTAGAAGTATTATCTGATTGATACTTTTTGCCAACCACAGGAAGGAGGTTCTACCAGTAGCTCCATTTTACAGATGTGCAAACTGAGTCTTGGAGCCAATAGGCTCAAGGTCACATGCTAGGGAGTATTTGAATCCATACCTGTAGAAATAGAGCTCATTTGGGGAGAAATGCCCCTGTTTCCAAGGCACTCCAAGTCCTCCAGAACATCAGCAAAGTAAGGTCTGATTTGTGATGGCTTTGTTGGGCCCTCAAGCTACTGCCTGCCCCTGTCTCTTGGCATTTCTTACATGTTATAGAAGTCCAAGTTTTTGGTCCAAAGAGTGCAGCCGAGAAAAGGAATGAAGGAATGTAAGGTGCAGAGATAGTCTGTTGGCCAAGTGTTATTTCTTCCTTACAGTTGTTTCTATATACTTGTTGGTATATTACATACTATAATACCTGTTGAATGCACAAAACAACCTAATGTAAGTACTGACATTGGCCAAGAGAGTTGAATATTTACTCTATATTTCCAGCACCCAGATCCACTGCCTGACTGTCTTCTAAAATCCTGCATATTATAGTATTTTTTGGTTTCTCCTTACTTTTTAATGCTGAAATATTTACCGTCGTGTTGAGATACTGGTGTAGACTGTGCCATAAAAATTGTCTTTGATGCCAATGGCACACGAATATTACTGGTTTTTGTTTTTTGTTTTTATTGGAGAGGGAGAGAAAATTGGCAACGGCTTGGAAATGACTGTATGTTCAGTATCAATGATTGAAATGTCCTCTGGTTGGCCACTTCACAAATCCCCAAGCTCCATGAAACAGCATCAGAGACAATAAAAGAAAAAAAAAAAGAGCACAGAACAATAAAAAGGCATCCAGAAAGATTTTCATAAATGCAACAGTACTTAAAAAAAAAAGAAAGAAAGCAATTTCGTGTCTACTCCAGGTAGACACATAAAATCTGATGAACAAGTTCAAAGTCTCATTCATGAGGCTTGCATGAAGATTCTTTTAAAAATTTTAAAAGAAAGGAATCAGATGGGAGGAAAGGGAGAGAAAATGAGTATTTGGGCCCCGTGAGTTTGGCAATCAGGAGAGGGATTCCTTACGCCTTCCCTTGCTGGAAGTGTCATGAGTCTTGAAGCCCCAGTGTTAGTGAAGTCTAGCCTTGTCACGGGGCTCATTAGTATGCATCATTAATTCATATTTTCAAAGCAACAAAGGAGAAAACAGCAGTAGGAAGAATAAGGAAATGTCAAATCCTGGGAGTAACATTTCAGCACAGTGTTGCGACTAAGGTTAGTGGAGGTTGTGCTGTTTTAAAAGGCAATCCAAACAGTGAAAAAGAGGAAAGCACACTCTCTTCTTGCCACTGAACGTCAAATTCCCTCTGCCACATCCCAGCCTATCTCTTCCTGTCTGCAAAGTTCCTTTCACCCAGGCCCTATCAACCCAGCCTCTCAAGTCCCCTTTGAGATGCATCCTTTGAGAGTAACACAGAGCGGATGTTATGCTGTGTTTAGAAAACTACTGAGGATAACTCGTTTTACTTCAGGACACCCTCAGGAGGCCGTGCCCACATTATGGGTATTCTACAGATGATCTAACTGAAGACAAAAAGTTCAGTGACTTGCCCAGGGTTTCCAGGCCCATCAACTTTGTGTCTGGGATGCAAACCCAGAGCCTGAGATTTAAGGGACCATAAACAGGACAGCGGAGCCCCGCCGGGCCCTGCCCTTCTCATGCCTCTCTCGCACCCACGTTCTCCCCTGGCTTGACAGGGGGTGGTTCGGATTTCTGGCAATCCCGAAATCAATAATCAATAAATCAATAAAAAAAAACAAATCAATAAAAAAGTAACACCAAATAAAACCAACAAAACAACAACAATAAAATAAAAACAAAAAAACAAATCCAAAACAAAATAAAACCAAAAAACCCAACACCACCACCACCACCACCACCCATACATTTAGCATCAGGCTTTGCTGAGCCTCCTATCGTCACTGTGGGGGGTGAAAAAGAAATAAGCCCAGGGAGGGTATTTCCCCTCTACAAACCATCATCCTGTGCTTCCCATTGATGAATGACCCTATGTAAGGCTCATGTACAAGGAACTATATTTTTAGCAGTCTTATATAAGTATGAAGGAGATACATGTGTTCTCTGTGCTACAACACTTCCAAGCCTTTCCTCTTTTTCTCTGTCTCCATTCTCTTATTCTTCATTTAACCAGACACTCAGCAAACCTCGGCTAGGTGTCCACAGCATGTCAGGCTCCAGGCTAAGGAATTGGGAGTTCAAAGATGAGCAGAGAAAGGTCCCAGTACTCTGTGGGTGGGTGTGGTGGTGGGGGGGAGGGTGTTCCCAGACTTGGAAATGGAATATTCTGATAGAAAATAAAAAGCTAACTTTTATGGACACTATCTGCCACTCTAAGCACATTGTCTGTGTTTGCCCACTCAATCTTCTGTTAATTGCTATTATTCCCATTTTACAGATGGGAAAACCAAGGCACAGAGAGATTGAATGACTCGCCTGTAGACTCGCAGCTAGCAAGAGGACAGGGAGGCTTGCCGGCTCAGGAGTCTTGCCAGGGCCTGGGCTCACACCCACTCTGCTTCCCAGCTCAAGCATACAAGCTCTACTTAGGGAGAACAACGGACTCAGGCACAGATGAGGCTAATATTCAAACTGGGGCTTGAGGGATAAGTGGAGGTTAGAACACCCCATATGCCGGGCATGGAATAGAGTCTAGGCAAGAACATAGGGCCTGAGAAAATAGGACAGGTCAGTAATTTAAGAGGTTGAATAATAGGGTAGAAGAGGGTGTGGAGGCACAAGTCAGCATGAGACCAAGATTGACAAAGCATCTTGTCTTTTTCACAGAGAAATTCTTGGGTATCTATTTTTGTGGGAATAGGGAACTATTGAAGTTCTTTTTTTTTTTTTTTAAAGATTTCATTTATTTATTTGACAGACCCCAAGTAGGCAGAGAAGCAGGCAGAGAGAGAGGGGGAAGCAGGCTCCCTGCTGAGCAGAAAGCCCGATGCAGGGCTCGACCCCAGGACCCTGGCATCATGACCTGAGCCGAAGGCAGAGGATTTAACCCACTGAGCCACGCAGGCGCCCCGCTATTGAAGTTCTTATGCAGGGCTGTGCCCTCACAGAACACTGATTAGCTCTACCATCCAAAATGCTAATACATTTCGGGGCTATGAATCCTCTCAGATAATTCTTTTGGTTTTAGTTTTCAATTCTTTTAGTATACTCTTTCTGAAATGCCCAAGTCTACTGAGAGCGAGGTATAGTTGAGAGAAACAAATCTGGTTTAGGTTGTCGGTTGTCTGTCACTGTCCGGGCCTGGGGTGAGGTGAGTGCAGATGGAGTAGAGGTTAATTGTGACCTCATCACAGGAAACAGCCTAGAAGGTTATAGGTCCTGATAATTCCTCCACATGTCCCGCTTTCCCCCGCTCCCTGTATCTCCTTCTCCCGCAGAGAGAGAGCAGCCAAAAGAAAAACAAACCTGCCCAGTGGAAGGGGCTGGTCAGTTAGGATGCACTTAATTGAGGCCACACTAGACAAAGTGAGAGGGAGGCCTTGATTTAATCCCCATGTGGATCTGTTAGTTTCAGCTAACAGGTTTCATGTGTTGAGCCAACTCTGATTGATGTGTAGCGTGGGTATTGAGAAGCCTTCTGAGGCTGCGATCCAGGTCCAGGAGGACCACTTCTGTAATCCACTAGCAATGCCTGCCAATGGCACAGACAGGGCTGTGGTAGCACATTTGCTAAGTGGCTTCCAAGTTCCTGATCAAGAGGAACTCTGATGCAAGATAACGGATATTGGTTTGACGAATTTAACGGTATGCCTCAATCTGGAGCTAGGGGAGAGGGAAAAGGATTTGAGGTCACATGGTTGGTTCCCCAGCCCTGCCCCGGTAGAGGAGGGAACCAAACCGAAGTCCATGCTCAACCCCTAATAGCACACTATAGCCACACTCAGATAATTGCACAACAGATATCAGTGTATGTATCATATATATCTATATATAGATCTATATGATATATAGATCTATATATAGATATATATGATATATATATATCTATATGATACATACATATCATAGATATAATGATCTATATGATCTAATGATATAATGATTATATAGATATAAATGACACAAACCTCTGTGTATCAATCCAGAGGGACATGCCTAAAACAATTCTGGCTGCTAAGTGAGGTTTGCTGAACTAGCTTTTTTTTCTTTTTTCCCCCTTAATCTAATTTTAAACAGACCTGTGATACATTCTGTTTGTTCTATGTGGCTTAAAGTTCTTAAAATTTGTTTGCACCTAAAACCAGTGAAGTTGCTACACGAAATTTCCTTATGTCTGTGACACACCCAGGATTCTACTTTATAGAGTTAGCACGGCTGGTTTCTGCATAGCGGTGTTGAAATTATACATGGCATTACTATTATTATCGTATACTTAATAACGACGAAGGCAGACACTCAGACTACACTTGGGTGTTATGGGGGAAATGGATTTTTTTCTTCCTGTTCATTTTGTTAATTCCTGAAGTCATTTGAAACTTTAGGTCTAAGTGAGTGGAGGACAAATTCTCCAAACATCACATTTGCATGCGTGCTTGCTGGGGTTATTAGGATGATTTTTTTCCAGCTAGACGTTTTCCTCCTGAGAAGTTGTAATTTACACCTCTGCCTGAAGTGTATCTCACGCGATCACTACTATCTCTTTTTCTTAGGATTTCCTTTTGGGGGTGATGATAAGGAAATCAAATCTACAGACAGACAGAATTCCCTTTGCCTTCTGAGACATTTCAGGCAAGGGCAGTGGAGAGGGGAGATTGACTGCGGAAATGAACCTCCCAAACTACATTTTAACATCAAATACTCCAATAGGTAAATGTATCAATTAATACTCACTTGGAGCTTAATTAATGTGTTTTTGCGAAAACCCTGCCTGTGGCCAAATAATAAAGAAAGAGACAAAGAGGCCGAGAGGCAGAGTGATAGAAAGAAAAAGAAGATAGTAAGTTTAAACGGGAGACATCAGGTTGAAAGACACGAAGCTGTCGATATGTAACCGATTTTAATATACAAAGGAGACAGTTCCGCGTGGTTCAGCCCTAGAGCTCTGAGTGCCCGCGACACGGAGATTCAGGGCACGTGCAAGGATCCATCAGTTTCAACTGGCACCAGGTCCAAACTCGGTGTGACATCCACACTTCCATAATGGAGATTCTTGCCTGGAGCCCCTCTGAAAGCTGCTCCATCTCCCCAAGGGGCATCCTGGTGCCTGTGACCTGGAGAGCCAGAAAAACAAAAATCCCAGGCTGAGAAGTAGCTGTTTAAACATCCTTTGATTTTCCCTCGTCACGTAGTCAATGCATTAAATGAAGCTGCAGATGTTTTGCTGTCAACACAACGCTGTCTTATGGTGTGTTATTTTCCTGATAGAAACATTTTCTATACTGTAAATAAACACAGTTCTGTTAATTAGTTAATGAATTATTTTTTAATGCTCCATTAGGCTTTAGAAAAAAAAAAGAGCGCAAGCTATTGAAAGTTCTCATTTTTAATAAACAGACCTTGTAGTAAATACAGAATGTCTAGTATCTGCTGAAATGGCAACTCTTGCAGGAGGAATTATGGCTCTAGCCCTCCGTTTTGAGTTTTTATGTGCTGCTCAGAGGATTTTAGGCTTGGAGATGAAGGTTTGCTAGAAATGCCCGGGATTTGGGAGGGAATATGGAAACACAATGTCTCAGAGGAAGGGACGGGTATGGGGACCTGCTCACTTATTTCCCATTTTATCTTTTCCTGCAGGAGGGGGGTCCTTTAAACAAGTCGCAAAGACGCAGAAAGAATTCTGCGTCTGGGGTCCAAGTCGACCTGAGAAAAGCCAGAACTTGAGCAACGAAACAAACCCGTAAGCCTCCTCCTTCATTCTTGAGTCACGCCGTTTTCCCCCAAACAAGGACGGAGGCCCTTTGCTGGTGGAGTGTCTCAGTCCAGCAGTAGATTGGAAAAATGTCCAAGCAGGGGACGCGAGTTCTCTCCCGGCTGAGTTCATTTCAATAGTCGCTGTGTTTCATCGGATGCAGCTGGTTACATTTTTAATAGGCAGATGGCTAATTTTACAGTTCCAAGCCAATCTCTCGTTGGACGCCATCCAGAAAGCCCGTGGTGGGGTAATGCCCGGCAGAAAGTTCAACAGGACACTTGGGGGGAACATGCTAATGTCAGCCCTTTTACTTAAACGTCTTTCAAAAGAATATTCAGTGCTACACTGAGGGATTTTCACGGGCTCCAGCCTAACACCAGATGGGTGGTCAGCTACGAAGCCTTTAGGGCCTAAGCAAATGCTCTTAATCAGGCTTGGAGGGTCAGAGAATCAAATAGTATCAAACTGGTAATCACTGAGTGATTTTTTTTTTTAAATGACAAAGGTGCGTGCATTTGCAGAAACGACCTGGCTAGCTACAGATGTGATTTTCTCTGCACCAAAGCCCCTGGCGTTATTGGGTTATATTAAAGCTCTGTCTTGCTGTGATTACCTCTGCATCCCGGCCTCCCTGTTGGACACGCCTCCCTATCTGACTCTTCTAGAGTTAACTAGTGTCCGTTTACCTCCCCCACCAGGTGACAGCCGCCTACCCCCCCATGCCCCACCCCCAACCCCGGGTCGGGGAGAGGTCGGAGTATCTGTTGCAGTTCTAAATGTTGCCTTATTTTTAAACTGTTTGGAAATCTCTCTCTCCAAAGCAATGGCTATTTAGACATCTTAATTAAAAGGGAATTTGGGAATATTCCCATTTTGCAGTGCATGTAATCAAGCATTTCTTATTCTCCGCAGAAGGACTTTGGTGTCATCACAAAAGGCTTTGAAATGTCCTAAAACAATCCCCCCCACAGCTCAGGGTGGAAGTAGGGGTGGGAGGGAGTGGGAAAAAAAAAAAAAAAACCCAAAGCAAAAAACAACAAACATTTTCTAGGAGGTGATAAAAGTCTTGGATGCAAAGTATCCTTATTTTATCCCTTGTGATGAATTGCCATAGGGTGACTGAAAAACTATTTAAGAACCACAATGGCAAATGCCTTTGTTTAAATGAGGCAAATGTTGTTTACCTCTAAGCAAAATAAAAGAGAGGATCAGAAGAAAGAGGGGATCAAAAGAGCTTTCTCCAAACAGATTTATAAAAGAGAGTGATTTTTAAGTGATTTCAACTCCTACTTTATAAGAATATTTTATAAGGCACTTTTCCGAAAATAATATGGTTCTGAAGAGTTTTCCTCCCCAAATGCTTCCTGAAAACGGTGACATTACTTTTATTCAGTGCAAACTGGACTTTATTTAAAACAATGCAGAGAAATCCAACAAAGCCAGTAACTCTGCACAAGGAAACCGGGCTTTATTTTTTTTTCTTTTTCTTCTTTTTTTCCCCTTCTTTTGGCCAGGAAAATAACCTTCAAACCTCAAATTGAATCTATAAATGCTTCTATCAAATTTTTCTTTCAAGAACCTGGAAAGCCGTTCGTTTTGTTTTACAGAACAGGTTTGAAAAGAGTTTTCTTGCCGAGTTTTTGTTTTATAATCAAAATAATTCAAGGGAAGTGACATGACTTCTCTTTTGAGATTTTTTTTTTTTTTCTGGACAAAGTCTAGTAGAGGGAGAGAGAAGCGAGAAGGGGGCGGAGGGGGTGCGGGGGGGAGAAACTCTAACCAATTCCAAGACTGGCAGACAAAAGTTACACACAAAGAAAACCCCTCAAAGATAGTTATAAATTATTCTGTCACTAAATTAAAGTATTGGTAGAAGAAAAGTCTTCAAAATGTAAAATGAGTACTAGTTGAATACCTTCGCAGTTAATGGCATTATGGAAACTTCTCTCTGATGTGAATAACCCCCTCTCCTCTGCCACCAGGACATTTTCGCCCCCCCTTTTTTTTAATGTAGTTTAAAGAAACTTTATGCCATTTACCAAATAAATAAATAAATAAATAAATAACTTTGAAAGGGAAAAAAAAAGCCAAAGGAAAAGCAGAAATTAGGGCAGTTTTTAAACTACAAGCCAACTGTTTGCTCTACTGGGTTTTATTTATTAGTTCTTAAGGTATTTAAAACTTGAGCATTAGAACTGCAGAATAATTTGCAAATGAATGCCGTTGGAGTTGTGAAATATAACTCAGAGCTGAATGTGGGTTATTCAGACAAATGGCCGCTTTGTTCGAGGAGGGGAAGTAAAGTTCTGTGTTAATTTATTACAAACTGCAGCATTTCATCCCTGATGTCCAGGCAACAATGTTTTTTATTTCGAGTAATTTATAAGCACTTCCCAGAGCACTTAGCAGTGATGTCCTGGGCTATTTTGCTCCCAGAAACTGAGTGTATATGTATTTACTGTGGGAATTTGTTTTTAATAAAACTGTTGTGAAGCATTTTTATTCCTTTGCTTTGTTACATTAAAAACATTCGCTGCATAAGTAATGTATTTTATTCCAAGTTGAAAGGCAGCAGATCACAGCCGGCAACTGTATTGGGGGGGGGGGGGGGTGGAGGAGGGATGCAGAGAGCAAACCGGGCTATTTTCCCTGAAGCTCTAGGTGTCTCCTCTGCTAGGTGTCTTAACCAGGCAGCTGGTGGATCATGACCAAGGGCCCCCCCACGTATCTGGGAGATCCCAGGACGCGAGCACCCCGGACTACAACTCACACTGGAAAACCAAATGGAAGAAGGGAGGATAATGTGTACTGAACGCGTTGTGTGTCTACTGGCTGTGTGTGCGTGTGCGTGCATGCACATACACACGTGCGATCAAGGCCACAAATACTGAAATTTTCATGTAGTTCTCTATTTTCTCCTAGAATCTGTTCACAGTCCTAGAGATCCCAAAATTGGCCTTTATTTTGATTTCTAAGGAAAATGCACAGGGAATCTGGTTTCTACATACACAATTAAAACAGAAACAAAAACAATCAGAATGACCATGACCGGGATGCCCTTTGCTGGGTTAAAATTGGGGCAAGGAACCTCAGAACCATATTCGGGTCCCGGTTTTCAGCTTTGGTGAGAGAACTGTGGAGAATTCTAAAAGTCACCAAAGTCTTGCCCCAAAGGTTAGAGGTAGCTGTCTTGCTGATGGCAAGAGCCTTTCTGGAGACCCTGGTCTCCCTGTGCGTCTTTGCTTGGTGGCTTGGGCTTCTGCCTTCGACTCAGGTCATGATCCTAGGGTCCTGGGATAGAGTGCCACATTGCCGGGTCTTGTGGGGGAGGGGTGTTCCGGCTTAGTGGGGAGCCAGCTTCTCCCTCTCCTGCTGACTGCTGCTCCCCCTGCTTGTGCTCTCTTGCTCTCTCTCAAATAAATAAATGAAATCTTTTGAAAAAATCATTTCACTTTCTCAAGAAGGGATGAGTTAGTTGAAGTCACAGCTTGCCTATCTGTCTGTCTATCTCGGTATCTCTCTATGTGTCTATGTATCTATCATCTACCCATCATGCAGTATTGTCTTTGGTACCTTGACTTTGGGAAAACACTTTGTGATAGTCCTACCAGCTGCTACGATAGGAGGGTGATAGATAATTTCCATAGGTACGTATTGTGTGACCACAAAATAGCTATCTATTTAACAAGCATGCGTCACGTGGTACTTGACACGCGAACACAGTCAATGCAAACTTGGGCTTCAAAGGCAAGGATTACACCAGGCCTTGCAGCCTACAGAGATAGAGGAGCTAGATAAAATGCAGCCTCATAATTATCTAGACACATTTGAGAAGTTCTTTATAATTTGAAAATTGCTTTGACTTTTAAAAAAGAAATTTGATGAGCAATTACTCTATAATAATAGATTTTAGAACTTATTATTAAAAAAAATAATGAGGGAAGTGTTTGAACAAATTACCTTTAAGAGAATCTAGGGTGTGTGTGTGTGTGTGTGTGTGTGTGTGTTTCTCCCTCTGGTCACTCACTTTTCCAGAAGTGAGGAATAAATGAAAATACGGATTGCTGTGTTAATTAGCCATAACAGTCATAGTCATTCTTGGTAAAGGAGCCATGGAAATAAGCACTGGCCTGTAGGCCAGGTGACTGAAAGACATTAGGAGATGAGTCGAAGAAGAAGCAGACCTAGGTGCTTAGTGCAAACTGATTTCTCTTTGTATCCAGTCATTAGCTCTACCCGAGAAGAATTGAGCAATGCGTTCTCCTGTTCCTTCTGTTGCTTGATTAAAAATTAACTTAATTTTTTAAAGACCAGCTCCAGGAAGCTTTCCTGACCTTAACCTGCATTCATCTATTCTGCCTTCCGGCTCCAAGTCCCCCGAGGCCGGGGCGTGCAAAGGGTAGACACACATATACACTGTCAGAACATCACAGAACCCCCTTCCCTCTGGGTCTCCAGGGTCTCCCCCAGACCCAGGCCGGCTGGGGGTGGGGTGGGGGGAGGACGGGTGCTGGAAGTTCCCTCAGAACACGGGTGTGCAGCAAAGCCTGGTTCAGAGGCTGGAAGCAGATGGTCACCTCCTCAAGTTCTTGTCCCCAAACTCCTTCCTCTGGGGTGTCTAACACCTTGGGTCCTTTGGAAGTGAAAAGGGTGCTGTATATTTTTTTTTTTTTTCCTTCGTGAAGACATCAACGTAAGAGCTGGTCATATGAAAAGCATGTTTCGGGGGTTTTTTAAAAGAAGTGAGAGAGAAAGAAAGAAAACAGTGAAAGGTAACAACACATCAACTCGTGATGTGGCGATGACAGCTGAGGTATTTAGCTGACGTTGGAAACAATTATCTATCAATCAAATGATCCTCGATTTAAAATTTGTCCAAACAAATATTTACCGTATATGATGAATCTCAGTGTTTCAGGAGGGAATATTAGTCTCCTACGTGAACGGATCTCAAATATTACTTTATGCTGAGATGATTTTTTTAACCCCATTTTAAGCATGTCCTCCAGCAGCCAACAGCCATGATAGCTACTCAACATACCAGAGATTCCTTGAGAAGGGATATTCTAGTCCCCAGGAGCTGAGGAGACCAGCGCACTGCCTCCCGGTTGAGTGGCCAGTTCCCAGCACTGCGATGTCCACCGAATACCAGTCAGCTGGAAAAAAAAAAAATCACGTAACACAATTAAGGAAGCTTTCTCTCCCAGGACCGAAGTCCTGACTCTCAACCGTGTGGGTGCTCTGCAGAGGGTGTGGAGTCTTCTTGCATAGAGGGGCAGATTCTGGGGGCCCAGCACTTTCGCTCCATCCCCAGACCTGCCCCCAACAGTCCTGCAAGCACGGGCTGCTAGCTTTAATGATGGTGTGCCTTAGTTCCCTCATTTGTAAAACAGAGAAGCAAATAATACTACCTGTTTCGAAGAGATGTGGTGAGGATTATTTTATATTATATTATATATGTATATTATATTATGTGGTATTTTCTGTGTGTCAGCGGATCAGGGCATATAGGAAATGCCTTAGCGTTGTGAGTATGTTATGGCAGTGTCCAAGTTCATTATATATCCCTTAAATTGACCAGCAACCATATTGAAACTTGATCAGTAGTTTTGCTCAGTAAGAGCACGTTTCCCTGCCCACTTTCAGCCTTTTGTGATGTGTTTTCTTCACCAAGCAAGGCCAGCTCTTTCTTCCTTTCTTTGCTCCCTGGGTCTCTGGCTTTTTCACCTTATCTCTGAGTTTCCCTCTTCCTGAGCCTGTCTCTGTCTCCTTGAGTTATCTCTAGACATCTTTCTGACAGCTGGATCTCCCTTATTGGTATTCATTAATTATATCCATTCTGCATGTCCCTCCCTTAACAAGTCATGGAATGCAGACTACAGAGTGCTAGGAAGGTCTTGAGGGCAGGAGCTGGGTGGGAGGTCTTGGAGGGGGTCTCCTCGCAAGGACGGAGGTGTTCAGTCTTCTTCTGGTCACTCTGGAGGACATACAGACTTTCAAGATCAGGGCATAAGAGCAGGCCCTGTTGGCTCCTCAAGCTCGGGGAACTCAGCACTGCCCTAAGGGATGGAAGAAAAGCTTTCATTTAAGAGTTCCTTGCTTCTCTCCCTCCCTCCAGCGGTGTGGGATAGCCTGTGCTGGGGTGAAGGGTAAGTATGGACCAGAATCACATTCTTGGGCACCTGAGTCTCTGAGGTTTGCTCTTTTGGGGTCTCTGCTCTTAGTTTCTCTGGGTCATATTACAGTTTTCTCTCTTCTCCACCATTATCTCGACTTGTCAGATTCATACTTGTCAACTCTGATGAAAAGAGCTAATCCAATTTAATGCAATATCTCCTTGCAGGATTTGGGTTTTAACAAGGTGTAAAAGATTGCTTCTCGATTGTAAGACGGAGTGGCAAAGGGGTGGAACATGGGTCATATCTGGCCCTTAGATGTCTTGGTTCCGTAGTGTAACATCAGAAAACAATAGATGTTAACAATTCATAGAATTTCGATAAATGTCCGGGGCGTGGCCCTCTGGCCTCCCTTCAAGTATCTAGGCTTGTCTTCCTCCATCTTCTCTCTCACTGAATGTCTAGAAACTCATAGATCCTTTTCAACAAGTGTTCATTCTCGAATGAAGCCCCAAGTCCCTAAGTCCTCCACCATCTTAGATACTGGGGACTTTTTAAGAAGAGATGGTCTGGCCCACAATGACCCACAGGCTCTGTTATAAATATGCTTGGAATTTTTACTTTCTATTTCTTGTTTATTAGAAAATGCGTATTTGCGCCTACTGTTTAACATAAATATGTACACGGAAACACATCTATATCGGGACGCATGTTCAAACACTTTTGACTGATGGTGTACATGATCAAACAGGAAGACCCTTGTTGCTACACTCTGGTGTACTTGGGAACAGTTGTCAAAAGGCAAATGCATGCAAAACACATGTTAATTCATGAATAACAAATAAGCCAGATGGAGCTGTGCAAGGATGCTGGGAGATAGATGGCTCAAGGAAACAGGGACAAGCACCAGGAGAGTGAGAGCAAGGAGAAAGAAGAAAAAAAAAAGGCATGGGTGCTGGTGGATATGAGCCTTCGTCACCCTCTCCATAACCTCCTACGTTCTGTAACTGATTCTGTTTACCACGGCAGAGGTCCCACATGGGAGATGGAAAACTCCCTTCTTGCGTCACATACAGAACTCTTGATACGTGGGCAGGGGGCTTGGAGGAAGCTTAGACATCTATTCCTACAGGTCACTATACCCAGCGGGGAAGTCAGTCCTTGAGCATGTAAGCAATTGGCCCAGACTCATCTGCAAGGCTTCGTTGCATATGCACCTGGTCATTTTAGGTTTCTGGGAAGTGACCACGTGTCACTGCATCTAGAAAAAGTTCTTTTTTTTTTTTTTTTTAATTTTATTTATTTACTAGAGAGAGAATGAAAGAGAGAGAGAGAGCATGGGGAGGGGCAGAGGAAGAAGGAGAGGATTTCAACCAGATTCCACACTGAGTGCTGAGCCCACTGTGGGGCTCGATCTCACGACCCTGAGATCATGACCTGAGTCGAAACCAAGAGTCGGACGCTCAGCCGACTGAGGCACCCAGGCGTCCCGAGGGTACAGTTCTTAAGGACCACCAATAAAAAATGCACCTTTTCTTAGGAATCTATTCAGGCCATTTCTAGAAATACACAATGGAGTTCCTTACTCTTGCACAGTGAATCCGGGCCACCTGTCGTCTTGTCAACTGCCTTCAGGAAAAGATATACCAAACACGGTAAAACTCAAAGAAGGGCTTGTGACACAGTGGGCAAGGACAGGGCATTGGGGTCAAATCCCAGGGTGTCAACTTACTTTAAGAGATCAGTATTCCCACCTGTAAAATGGACCCAAGTACAGAACCTACCCCTACAGGCTCTTGGCAAGACTAAATGAGGCGCTCCGGGTGACATACATAGCACAGAGTCTAGCATAGAAAAAGGGCCCAGGAACTGGTAGATATTATCTGATGCAAAACTCATCACAGAAAGTCAGCACTCAGCTGCTTGTGCGTGGCTCACACGCTGGGAGTCAGGGGCAGCAGGATCGCCCCCCAGGGTGGTACCTCCTTCAGTTTTTCGTACGTTAGAGTCGCCCATCTTCATTGCCAGGAGCAATTTCCTCGGGGCACCCCAAGTCTTCGGCACGTGAGCAAAATGACAGACGGATAGTCGAGGCCCAGGAGGAGTCCCCTCCCCTCCGAACGAGACCGAGGAGCTGGAATGAACCGAGAAGGACACTGTCCAGGGAAGTACCTAAGCTGACCAGAGTCTGTAGACCTTGAACTATCAGTGAGTTTCATCAAGAAGGAAGTCTTGCTTTCTTTTGTGATGTTTTATGGGACAGGGAATGCTCTTGGCTCTGGCTGGAGCAGCTGGCCTTTGGTTTAGGAGAACTTTGGAGAAGGGGTGGGGTGGGTTGACCAGGAATTTGCTTGAATTTGGGTGTAGAAAGACCTCTTGCATTCCTTTTTTTCTCTTCTGTCTCCCCCAGCCGCCCCCCCCACCCCCACCCCCGCCCACCATGTCCCTTCCCTCGGTCCCCCTAGGCGGTTTGCTGGGACAGGCCAAAGACTCCGGTGTGCCCAATGAAAAGATTGGCCAGAACCCCGCCTTCAGCTCTGGAAACTCCTTCCTCTGTGGCTTTTGCTTTGGGGGTCAACACCGGCCTGTAAGGGGCAGATCCAGAAGCGCTCCCTTGACTCGCCACTACAACCATTTTGACCAACAGTGGCATCTTCCCTCCCTCTAGGTCGAATCTAGAGACTCCAAAGTTGCCTTCTCTGCCCTTTCCATGAAGAATCACCCCTGGGATTTTGCTGGGCCCCTGAGTCTGACTTTCTGTGTCTTTGTGCTTTGCAAAGGCACCAGCCGGAAGGCCAGTGGGGAGGGAGGTCTGCTGGGGGAGGGCACTTTATCTCCCAGATAAAATATCCAGGCAGAGAAGGGGTCAGTATTGGGGTCCTGACGGGCTGGAGGGGCACCCAGCTCAAAAAGGCAACACTGGGCTTGGCGCACCCCTGCGGATTGGGGCAACTCTGTGCTTTCCCAGATGCCGGGCGTCCCTCCCGGTGCCATTCCGGGAAGGGTGCTGGCTCCTTTTCCTCAGCGTGGCTCCCTTTATCAGTCTGGAATAGGAACTTCTAAAACCCCATTAACTAGTAATCACTCAGGGCTAGTGAGGGCGCCTCTACCACCCCAGGGATATCCAATTAGCAAATCATGATCTGGCCCTCCAGTGAAAGAAGTCAGACCCATTATCTGTGATGTCCCCAATTAGAGTGTTTATTCATGAAAGACTGCACTGAGCTGGCCAGCCCAGCGGCTCCTTCCTCCCCAAAACCGGGCCAGATTCAACATCTCTTCCCACCCCCACCCCAGCCCCGTCAACCTTGCAGGCCCCCTCCACAGTCTGCCCAAATCACGAGGAGTTTGGCTAGCAGCGGGATGGAAGAGTCAAATTCTTCAGTTTTGGTCATGCCTGACTTGAGTTCCCTGTTTTGTGTTTCTTGGGGGGCGGGAGGGTGATGGGGTGGGATGGGGGGGTGGGAAATAAATGAGCGGAGGCCTGAACGTGGCTGTGATTTCGTTACTATTTAATCCATCCCACTGTGGCATTAGACCCTGGCATTTTTCAGACACGGAGAAGGCCCCAGAGCGGGGGTCTCCCTCCTTCCCCTACCTGCTTCTGTTTTAACTGCCTAGAAAACGTGGATTAAAACTCCGTCTGCTTTTAGAGCAAACACGGTCCTTCGGCAACTGAGTGGGTCCAGCCCCCCTTTCACTCCATTTTACAAACGAGGAAACATGGTATTATTAGCTTTGGTTGGTGTAGAAAACCTCTCCCTCTGAGAGAGCCAAGAATAGTACCCCACTTTTAGAATGTCCAAGTAAATATAGTGACGACGAAGTAAAGATTTAAATAAAAAAAAAAAGGATTTGCCGGAAAGATGATCCTACTAAAGGATCTTCGTTCTGGAAAAAGTGAATAAAGGAAAATAAAAAAAGATCCAGAAGCATGTTACAAGAACAGTGATTTGCATTCTGCTTGCTGGTTAGCTGAGAGATAAACCCAGCTAGGAGAGCCTTTCGAGGCAGGCCATTTTAACATCTGACATAGGATGAATTTCCTTGCAATATCAGGTCTCCGAAGTCCAATCCTTTCCCCACTAGAAGGGAAATTATATTTCTTCGTAGCTTTCCTGCTCAGACAAGTTGCTTGGGGGAATTAGGGAGCATTGCTCCCAACCAAAACTCGTGTCAGGCCGCTGTGAAAACACAATCTGTCTGTTTATGTTTCTAGAGCCAAACACGGTGTTTTCTATAATTCTGATTAGCATCTACTTGGCCCCTTCCTTGAAGTATCCTCTGTGGAAATGTTCCAGATAGGAATCTGTGAGCTCCTTCTGTCCCTCCTGTGCCCGAGTGCGCCCCTACCGGCCTGAGAGCTGAGGGTCAACATTGTAGGGATTTTGCAACCTGGTTTTTAAATGCAACTGCTATAAAAATCGCAATGATAATGAACTTACAATTAAAGGCATCACGCGAAAAGCAAAGGGAATGATCCTCAAAAATTAGCGCTTCTTCATTATTTTCCTCTTTTTCATTGGTTATATACCAAGTTGTATATTGTATCTGTATGTATACTATAGATTGGTGTGCTAGTAAGTATCTTTCCCCAGCTCCTCGCCTTGCAGGCAGCCTGTTAGGGGGGATAATTTCACCATGGAAATCAGAAACTACAAATCAGGGTGTCCCCTTCCTGCCTATCCCCAGAGCTAGTTGTTAAACATTTACAGCCCATCACTGGATACAATACCATCTATTTAGCTGAGACTGTGACCTTGAGGAAAGCCCCAAGTGTGAAGTTCACACGGTAACCCCTCACTCCCCTGGCATTGTTGGGCAAATGTCTGGTCTAGGTAAGTAAATTTTATTCGCAGCTGAACGCAGTCATTCCGTATCAAGCCCTTTACTATTATACTTCGCTTATTTTTCTAAATGGACATCACGTAATCTGCTGTCTTTGAAACAGAAATTCTGACATTATTTCAGTATTCCCTTGAGAGAGGAGTGTGTGTACAGTCATTGAGTTGTGCTCCATTGTAATGATTTCATGGGTGGGGGTGGGTGGGGGGGGCAGGAAGGTGTATGTCCGTCTCCCCTGCACCGAATGATCTGGACACCTATGAGGTTTTAGTTGCTCTTTCTGCTTTGATTTCTTCTTTCCGTCTTCTGGGTTAGTGAAAAGATGTCAACTGTCACTCATTTTTTCAATTACACAAATAGTACATGAATACATGTTCATCGTAAATAATTCCAACGCTACCTTGGTTAAAAAAGAAAGTCCCTCTCAAACCATTTTCTTCTCTCTGTCCATTGTGTTTTGATATTTCCCTCCATCTTTTAGTATAGATCAACACATATGTAAATATTATTCTATATAATAAGATGTTATATATACACGGCCTTTACATAAATGGGAATCACAATTACGTATGATTCTGCAGGATTTTTTTCACTTGTATCTTAAAATGTTTCCATGTTAATATATGTAAATCTTGATCATTCTTTGCAACACCTGCAGGGTCGTACAGCCTTCCCCTATGGGTTGCCAGGCAGGCTTTTTCCATTTTTTTTTGTTAAGAAGGAAGCAACATTTTATCTCTGTTCATGTATCTTTGTACCTGTGCCTATGTGTTTACATAGGAAAATTTCCAAGAAATAGAATTCCTTTTTTTTTAGTTTAGTTTTCGTTTTCATTCCAGTTAGGTAACACACAGTGTTATGTCAGTTTCAGGTGTGAAATACACGGTCAATGCTTCCATCACGACAAGCGCCTGCCTTCATCCCCGTCACCTATTTCACTCATCCCCCCACCTAAGAAGCAGAATTTCCGTCCTGGGATAGCTGTCTTTTCTCGCTCCTTTTATTTCTCCTGATACTCTCCTATATCGATGAAATGTATTAGTATCGTGCCTAGGAGAAAAGAGGCTCTGGGTAAAGATTCCTCATAATGTGGTGTAAGGACTCCTCCAGATAATCGAGGCTGTTCACGGTGTTTGTTCCCAACCTCAGGATCATCGTCATCCAGCATGATCCAGCTGTCTTACAAGTATCCTCTGTTCTCCTGGCCTGGGGACTTTTTCCAACACCTCGGAGGGCCATTTGATCGTGAAGGTAGTCCCAAAGTGCTGGGGAATGAACAGCCCCCAGAAGCAGCTCTGAAACAATGAGCGGGTTGGGTGCGTCACACCCTGCCTCCCTCACTTCAAAGCTGGGATCATTCGGACGTGTGTGCTTTATGCCATTTCTTGGAGTTTCTCATGGGGCTGCGCTCCATTTGCTTAAAATGAGTGCAGGCTCCCTGAGACACACTCCAACAGCCACCTTCCCTTCCCGGGTCCCCTTTTCCACTCCTCCACCAGGATTTTGCACCTCCTTGATAAATTACCTGCAGCTGATCGCTTGTGTCTGGGTTGTTCCTGGGGGGGACCCCAAACTAAGAGAGCTTGTCTTCTTAGGTTGGTGGTCATGACAGCCCTCCTCCCAGAAATATGATGTGGCTAAGCATCACTCATTGCGAGGAATGAGTCCCCTGTTTATGAATGAATCGAGTTATATTTGGCTGCTTTTTGTACAGAGCTTGGGGACTCATGACTTGAGCAGCAGGGTGTGCTGATTGGGTTAAAACTGTGTTGCATATTAATAGACATTATCCCATCGAGAAAATACGAACAGCTCCACACTGTCTTTCTGCTCAGTGAACTTGACAGAGAAAGCCCACACGTGCTTGAGAGCCCCAGGCCTTCGTCTGGACCTGGGGGCTTGTATGAAACAGAATCAGCTCCGCAGAAGAACGTGACATCTTGGGGCCTCGTTGACCAGGAAGCCAAAGTCCAGGGAGTGTGGGCTTCCTCATAAGGCAATGTTCCCCCATCTGAGGCTGAGGCCTGGCACAGAGAAGCCCATCACATCATCCCTGGGCCAAGGTCAAAATACCCCAGAGCTGGCTGTTCAAGGGAGAGCTTGGGAGTTGTTTTGGGATCATCAGAGAAGCTTGGAGCTTCTTTGAGCCAAAAAGTCTTTGGTTAAAGCTGTCCCTTTTCTCCTCCTGAGCTGGGGTCAGCTGGTGATGATCCCATCCTCAAACCAGGAACTCTTTTTCTCATGAACACCCACTTACTTCTCTTGCTTCGAAGAGCTCTAAGAGGTCCCTGAAAAATGGATCCCAACTTAATAATAACAATAACAGCCAACCGTTATTCGACATAGCACCAGGCATCACACTTGGTGATTCATGGGTCCTCAAAACAGTGCTCAGAGAAGAAGGACTGGAGGATAATTATCCCCACCCAGGTAAGGAAACCAAAGCCCAGGAAGGCTTAGTCACTGGCCGGAGGCTACAGGATAGACATATGGGATAGTTGGGATTTTTGTCCTAGCATGTCTAGCTTCAGAGCCCATGTTCTTAACCTAAGTGCGTGACATTGGGGATCAGACTATTCTTGTTTTAAAGACTTCTTTAGCGCTGACCTCAAGCAAGTCATTTAAACTTGACTTGACCTTGAGCTTGAATTTCTCCAATGAAGGGGATGAAACTTACATCATGAGAGTTGTAAGGCTGGTGGAGTCAGTATACGCACAGCCACGGCAGCCAGCAGAGCAGGTGCCCTACACGATGGAGTGGCTATTATTATTGTCCTTGTTGTTGTTGCTGTCTGGTATTCAATCTGCTCCCATGCACATTATACCCCATTTATGCCCAACTGCTTGCTCCTTCCAGAGCACATGGGCTGTTTCTCAGTCTTCCATCTGTCTGCAATGTTCTTTTCTTTCCTCTCTTTCTGGTGATCTCCTGCTGATCCTTTGAGGCCCAGCATGAATGCCACGTTCTCCAGGGAAATGCTGCAAATTCCCTTTGAGTCCTTTTCCATTAGTGATTCCATTTGGCCAGGGGTGGAGGGGGGGGGTTAGTTTTCTGGGTAAGAGCACAAGGTATGGAGACTGTCCAGCTTCAAGGAGTGACCCCAGCTCTTCCCAGTTCCTCCATGGGTAAAATGAGCAAAGTTCTAGTACCTATCTCTTAGGCCCATGGTGGGACTTAACATGAGAGTAAGCTTGGCATGGGGATACAGAAATAGAAGTGTCCAGCAAATCGTATTTATATTATTTGAGCATTATGAACATAACCATCATATCATTTAATGCTTGGCATTATTACTAGCATGTTCGTGATAGAGTCGGGTCTTTACCCGCATTAGACCACAAACTGCTTTGAGACAAGAAGAGAGTCTCTTCCATCTTGTGGGCTTTGTACAGATGCTAATGCCTGGTATATAGTAGGTAATTTGATGTTAGATGGAAAGATGGGTGAGTGGGTAGATAGGTGGGTGGTTAAGTGGAGGGATGTATAATTGTTTCCTGACCAGGTGGAAGGATCAAGAGGCTGGGTAATCTCTGCTAACAGGCTACACTGATTATCTCGTCAGGAGTAGAAGAACAGGAAGGGTCAAGCAGCAGGCTTCCAGATTCTAATTTATTTTTTTTTAAGTTTTTATTTGTTTTATTTGTTTATTTGGCAGAGAGAGTGAGATCACAAGTAGGCAGAGCAGCACACAGAGAGAGGGGGAGGGGAAGCAGGCTCCCCGCTGAGCAGAAAGTCCATCGTGGGGCTCGATCCCAGGACCCTGAGATCATGACCTGAGCCGAAGGCAAACGCTTAACTCACTGAGCCACCCAGGTGCCCCCAGATTCTAATTTAAATGAGGGATAACAAAGGAGAAATCAAAACAACACAAAACCGATAACCAAGAAGGCTATGATTCCATTTTTATCCACGTTGGGTGAAGAGTTGACTTATTTGCCTCCAAGACCTCTTTTACTTCCAAACATTTGTATTTACCTTTGCCCAACCCCAATACATAAAAATACCTAAGTGTCATTCAGAGAGCCACTCACCCATCCCGAGCAACCCGACTTGTCATCTGCACATCAAGAATGTTGCAGGCAGGTCTGGCTATGCTAGGACCTGTGTGTAGGTAAGGGAAAAGATAAAAGTAGGGTCTAGGCTTGGGACTCTCTTACTGATTCTTCTTAGTGGGGAGGCTGCAGGTTGAGAATCCAATGCTTTTATATACAAGGCAAAGTCTTGCTGTGGTGTGAAGTCATTGGATCAGCAGGTTCTTAGTCTTGATCTTTCTCCTTGAGGGCTGTTTCTTAGTCATCAAAGTCTGCTCACCAGGCTATGTCTAAGCTCTCAGTGGAGCCTGGATCCCTGAACTTAGAGTCAGTGGGGCAAACTCTTCAGAATTTACTCAGGTGAGAATCACCTACAAGTGGACCTCATGAGTACACTGTGCCATCAATAATCCTCTCACCCTTTGCCAGCTGTTAAGAATCCCCACTTACAAATGGTCCCCATCCTGTAAGTTGCCAGCCCCCAAAGACACTATTTTCCCTACCTTTTACTAGAATGACCATAGTGAGAATCAACTGTAGAAACTTGGCCACTGATCAATGAACCAAGCATGTATTCCGTTCCAACTGGTCTTACTGGTTGGGCCTTGGCCCTTCGGTGAGATGATTTTAAGAAGTAGGGCAAGACTTTGTGTTGACCCAAAATTGGCCCTCAGTCAACCTTTACAGAGAAAAGAGGAAAGAAGGAGGAGGAGGAAATTTCAAGGACAAGGAGGAGGAAAGAAGATTCTCATCCTCTGAGATCTTACTCTCCGACCTGGTTGGCAAGACCAATGGTCACAGAACGAGCAAAGAACTGAAGAGAGTAA
Organism: Meles meles; assembly: GCF_922984935.1. Taxonomy (NCBI): domain Eukaryota; kingdom Metazoa; phylum Chordata; class Mammalia; order Carnivora; family Mustelidae; genus Meles; species Meles meles. The sequence continues at coordinate 31,648,040 of NC_060084.1, read as the reverse complement.
TGTGGTTGCTCTATCAGGGGACTGAGAGGAGACTATGCAAGTTCTGGAAAAGGAGATACCAGGATTGGCTAGAAGGTGGGAGAGGCTCCTTGCGAAGGAGAATGTCTTGCTTCCCAAGTCTCTTTTTTTATGGTACGCATAAATGGAGAAGTCTAGCAACTCTCCCCAGGTCCTTCAGCCTGTTGAGGGAGAGCAGTGACTAGAGCCCCCTGCGCAGCTACACTCATGGCAAGGCACCTTTCACAAGCCACTCATTTGCTCTCTCCCTTCCTCCCTTCCCTTCTACATTCCTTCCTTCTTCCCTTCCATTAGTTCTTCAACAAATATTCCAGTTAACAGAGCTACCATGTCCGTTCTGTGCGAACCAACACTCTGTAAGGCATCAGTGAGATGTTGGTAGTGCTTGGTGGTTGAGAGATCTGGCTTTGGAGACCATGGACTTCAGTTCAAACCCTTGTGCTACAAGCAATGCACTGTGTGTCCTGGCTTAGTTATTAAACCCTATTACTCTGAAGGATCCTCCTGCATACAATGGGACCAACCAAGTACTCACCTTAGAAAATTTTGTGAAAACCAAAATGAGGCAATTAATATCAAGCACATAAAAGAAACTAGCGTTCTATAAGCTCTCAGTAAATATTCACTGCTATTTTTTGCTTTTTCATCACAAAATACCCAACAAAAACAAAATGGGCCAGACACATATTGGCCTTTGCTATTTCAGAGTGTGCAAGAGGATCAGCCTGACAAACTTCACTTATCTCTGGTTTTAAGAAGCTCAGGGGGGCGGTGTGGTGCCTGGGTGGCTCAGTGGGTTAAAGCCTCTGCCGTCGGCTCCAGTCCATGATCTCAGGATCCTGGGATCGAGCCCCGCATCGGGCTCTCTGCTCAGTGGGGAGCCTGCTTCCCTTTCTCTGTGCCTGCCTCTCTGCCTATTTGTGATATCTCTCTCTCTGTCAAATGAAGAAATAAAATCTTTAAAAAAAAAAAAAAGAAAGAAAGAAGAAGAAGTTCAGAGGGACCAGGAGATCAAAATTTCTTTCAGACAAAGTGAAAGGAAAAACACCCCACTCAATACCAAGCTTTCCCTTTCTACAAAAGCCTGAATAGAAGGGAATGAAGGAACGTCAAAGGCGGGGATGTCTCCAGGCTCTAGTGAGGCCAGACTGATTCCACAATCTGGGTGATGGCGGATCCCTAGGGTTCCGGGATGCTGAGATCTCAAGCAGTGATACTTGGAGGGGAAGCCCCTTTCAGAGAGCTGAGATGAAGCTTGTCCATAGGCGGCTCTCCGGACACATTCCCCAGCATCCCCGAATGCCTAGCATCCTTCCTTGCTCTAGAAAGTCCTTCCACATCAACATATACAGTGAGGAGCACCAAGTCACTTTGACACTCAGACCTTGTCCTTTTCTGCCCTGATAACCTGTGGTCTCATTTTTAAATGAAGACAGGAGAATCTGGCACTTGCCTCACGGTCTGGAACCATCTTTCCTCTCTTAACTGGCTTTTTCTTCCCCCAACGCACACAGGGCTGATCTCGCCTTGCACACTGGGAAAGATGGAGCCTCTTTCTTTGTTTCTTCCTTGGGCCAAACAGCATCCGGCCATCCACCTGTGCCCTCCCTGTGGTCCCTGAGGACTCAGAATTGGATGTCCTTCTCCCTTGGCCTTCGGGAACAAAAGACACACTTTACTGAAACGTCATATGTCAGCCTGCATCCTTCTACTCTCTTAAAACCCCTTCTTTTCTCTCTTTCTCTCTCTCTCTCTTTTAAACATTATGAAGAAAAAGGCAAGAAAAGAATTGAGGAGAACAGTCCACAAAAAGAAAAAAAAAAAGAAAGAAAAGAAAAGAAAAAAGAAAAAAAGAAAAAAACCCCAGCAAACCCAAGCCCACTTTGGGGAGTTGAAACACCTGCACTTTCTCAGCAGTTTGAAAGGAAACAAAAAATTGCCAAGTGGTATAAAATTTGAAGAAAAATTACCCAGAGGAGGAATGGACGTTAACCACGCTTCAATTCCCCACTATGGCTGACATTTGAGGTACTTTCTTCTCTCCTCATTCTTTCTGATTCACAGTGTGTCTGAAGAGGTGAATTGGGCACACAAAACCCAACCTCCTCTTGCCAGGGTGGCTATGAAATATGAAGGCCAGACGATTGTCTGGGCTCAGTGCATTGGAATAACATTGGTTAAATTATGGATAGTTTTTGAATAGTGTCACTTTTTTTTTCTCTGCAGATGGTTGTTCACACAAGGAGCCGGGTCTGCATAATTGTATCACTAATCAGCAGTAAGGCAATTAGTTGTGTAAGTGTGCTATAATCATTCTAACAGAAGAGATGACGAAAAGACAAAAAAAAAGGGGGGGGCACCAAAATGTCTTTTCTGAATCCATCAACTGACAGCCATAATTAGATATATATAATTGAAAATTCCACAGTAGGGGGGCCAGCTTATACAAATGAATTTTCTCTGCTGCCCTTACGCATTTTTGTCTTGGCTGAACATCCCCCCTAGGAAAAGGCAGAAAACTCGTCATTCCAAGAGTGCATACTGTACTGGGTATTCTTCCAGACCAATGATGTCAGAATAACAATTTTGGGGGGGTGTGGGGGGTACGGGCCGGGGGACTGGAGGTTAGCGTGCTGGAAAGACAAGCGCCTAGCGCGGGCTCATAGGAATTGCGGGGCCGAGAATTATGTTGTTGTCACTGTTAGCTTGAACCCGTTTTTCGCTGGTACCCCAATGTCCCTCTTTTGGTTCATACTGGGAAATTCTGGGAAGGGCTGACTTTGCCATGAGGCACTGGGTGGAGGGTCTGCCACACTTTTAGGGACCCAGGAGAATGTTTTTTGAGTCTAACTCCTTTTTAAATGAAAAGAAAATGAATATTATAATATGAGCGTGTAAAAATGAACCCAGCCTGGATTATTATCATGTTCCTAGCAATGCAGTGGCAAAATGTAATTGCTATGAGCTTTTTATGGAGGAAGGGGCACACGAAGGCACAGGGCCTTCTGAAGTCCTGATGTGGCATGGATCTTGGGCTTGGTGGACTCTCGTAGGGAAGTGAGAAAAAGTGGGGTTTGAGGGATCTTCCTCACGACAGAATATCCCATCCTCACCTTTTATAAGAAAGAGGGGACTTTATTTAACTAAAGCCTGATTATCAAAACCTATAATTACATTCGGGTTAAAAATTCTTAAGTGCCTATGAGTTTGTGGAAACTGTGCGGGAAAGCTTAGCATGGAATTAATCAGACTCCTGGTCTCCCATCAGACTAAAAATCTTTTCAAATTGGAAGCGCATCCCCCCCCCCCACCAACCTCTCTCTCTCTCTCTTTGAATTCACCAACTCTCCTATCATTTAATTGGACAAATCTTAACTGTGATTTTTTTCCCCTCCCGAAGAGGGGGCACATTGTGGCCAAAGCTTGTTAATTAAGTTCTTTAAATGCCCCCAGCTGTGCAATAAGTTTTCAAAGCAACACAACTGAATTTTTTTTTTTTTTTTTAACATTTGGTGGCTAGTTTTCAATCATGCATTATTCCCCCCTCCTTGTTTTGAGGATGGGAAAAACAGGAATAATCTCTGGGAGAATTCCCATGCATTGTGGAATCTTGGACAGACAGTCAAATTAGAGGTGCCATTAAGGGGAGTCTAATTGGAGCCTGTTTCGGGAGGGGAGTCACAAGGGACGATTCTTCAGGCTCACGGGGAGCTTGGGCATACACTTGGTGGTGTAGAAACGACTAACGAAAGTCCCCAGGGAAGTAAACCTCCCCAATAGGGGCGGAGGGTGGGGTTCTTCCTCTCCCGCAGATGGGGTTTTAAGGGAAGTGGACTGAGCCAGGCAGGCAGAGAGGGTCTGTGGGCAGGATAGATGGTCCCCGAGTGTGTTTCTGGTTTCCCCTTCTCCCCTAAGTGTAGCAGCCCATCTCCCCTTCTTGACCATCTCCACTAGCAGAGGTGGGGTTGGGAATGGAAGGAAAAATGCGGAAGCGAGTTCGCAGCAAGGTGCCCCATAAGGCATCCATGCTTTCAAGTAACATTGATTTTGAAACAAATGATGTTCAACTTAGTAGGGTGAGGACCCTTGATCAACAAAACTTTGTTCATTCATATTCTAGTTCTTCCATAATTTAATTCTCTTTGGGGGCATCTCTTCCCCCAAGCCCTTCCCACAACTGGGTGTGGCCGCAGGACTTGCTTCGGCCTATGGCGTGTAGGTGTGCCTGGAAACGATGCAGGTCAAGTGGCAGCTTTAAGAGCCAACGCGCGATGGGCCTCCCTCTGTCCCCCCTGCAGGAGTATTGAGGTGGGGACTCCTCTGCCATAGGTCCCTGGATTTCCAAATGGACGGAGTCTTCCAGGAGCATCAACCCCCCACCCCACCCCACCAACCTATGTTAGACATGTAGCCTGAAGAAGAAATAAAGTTCTCCATGGCAGACCAGGGAGATGTGAGGGTTGTTGGCTCCTGCATGATATTGTAGCCTGACAGACACAATGTCTTAGAGTATGCAGCAAAATGGTGGCCTGGGGACCAGATCGGGTCTGCAGAAATGTTTTGTGTGGCCATGGTTTTTTATTTTTATTATTTTTTAAAAAAGATTTTACTTATTTATTTAAGAGAGAGAGTATAAGCAAGGGGTAGGGGGAGAGGGAGAAGCCGACTCCCCACTGAGCAGGGAGCCTGATCAGGACTGGATCCCAGGACCCTGGGATCATGACCTGAGCTGAAGGCAGAGGCTTAACTGACTGGGCCATCCAGGCGCCTTGGCCATGTTTTCTAAAAAGCTAGTTGCCACCATTAAATATCAAGAGGGCACACATACACATCTGGCAACACTAGACTTAGATGCTTCCTGTGTAGCCAGCTGCCTGGGGTAACAGCCCCCAGCACTCCCCAGGGCCTGGCACCAGGGGAACATTTATATCACTTGCTATCCCCCCATGGGCCAAGATCTTCCTTCGCCTGGAGGATGGGAAGAGAGTGTCTCGGGGTTTTCCCTCCTGTCTGCTTTTTTCTGTATGCCTCCAGAAGAGTAATGAGCAGGCTTGTTCTGGCTTTACTCCGCAGAAGGGCAATTCAGGAGGCAGTGAAGCACTCGTTGTGGGTCTGAGTGAGTATGGGCTGCAGATCTGTGATCTGGGTTTCTTGCACACTGTGTGTACATCTATGGTCCTGTGTGTATATCTCTGGTCTGGTGAGTACATCTATGGTTCTGTGTGTACGTCTTCGGTGGACCCAGTAGATGGGACATATCTTAGAGGGGCTCAGGTAGACTCGGTGGAATGGTTCCTTGCCAACTTCACAGCTATCACACCGGGGGCCAGGCAAAGAAGAGGAGATACCATTGGCTCTAGTAAGTGCGGGGCACATCTGATCCCCCTCCCTCTTTCTTCCTTATCCACATCCTTCAGCTCCGCCCACCTTTGCCTTACTTTTCCCCCATGCAAATAAAATGGCTGGCAGCCATCTGCCCTTAAAGCACAGCTTCTCCTATACCTCTTAGATCCTTGGAATCTTCTCCCCTTGACTCAAGATCTATTTGTTGCTTTCCTCTCACTGTCATGGCTTCACAGAAAGGCACCTTCCTTGCTATTTCTAAGAACCTCCGATGGGATGTCAAATACAAGCCTGGACCTCCTTCCTTGCCCCATTGTGGTGTTCCAAAGCCTGCCTGCCTTTGTTCTTTCCTTCTCCCCACCCTGCCGCTGGCGGAGTTTGCTCAGTCTGGTGCTTCACTGTAGACAAATTGTGCCTGCATGTTACCTCTCCCATGGCTGTCGGCCTTTTCAATCCTCCTGGAAGTTTCCATCCTTATTAAAAGTTATCCATCACGGTATAAGACACAGACTTCTTTGCATGGCAGAGCTCCTTCCAGGAGAGGGGAATGATGCCCGGTCAGTGGAGACTGGTCTCATCTTTGGAGAGCTGAGGCTTCCTTTTCTGGGATGCAAGCTTACTTCTATCTGGGACACCCCCCCACTCAAGCACGCCCGCTCCTGGGCTGTTGAACTCACTACGGTGTTCGTTCTGATTCTCTGCATCTTCCACTTGGTCCTGTCCTTCTGAGTCACATTGCCACTGCTCCCACTTAGAAATTCCAGGACCGTCCCCATAAGAGGGACCGCCTGGAGGAGTGATGAACAGCACAGGCTCTGAGACCACCATGCAGGATTTTATCCTGGCCCTCTGGCTTACTAGCTGTGACACCTTGGGAAAGGGACTTCAGTCCCAGCTGGCTCTGCTTTTTTTAGTTGTAAAATGGGGGTAATAACAGATTTAGCCTCAGAAGGGTGTTACGTTGTCCTAAATGTGTTAGTTCATGTAAAACACTTCGAAGTTACCTGGCATAACAGGAGAATTCAATAAAAGTTAGCTCTTTATCCAAACCCAAAGGGGTGATCTTAATGCAAAGGGGTAAACTCAGCCCAAAGGAATAATCCCAACCCAAAGGGGTAAACTCAACGCAAAGAGTTTCCATCTCCTTCACCCCTTTCCTCAAGAGCTAAGTTCTTAGACTTCACGCAAAATCTTCCTCTAACTGCATCCTGTTGAACCTGGGTCACCTCTCTGCCTTGGGTTTGCACAGAGCCTCTGTCACTGTGCATTTCTTCTCACCATCCTTCTCACCCTCTAAGGGTAGAAATCTCTTCTCTTCATCTCTGCCTCCTCAACATGTCTTGCACATGAGTCCGCGGAGAGTAACAACTCAAGAAGACTGTCCCTTTCCGCTTATTAATGGCGGCTCTGACTCTTTCCTAGAACAATGGGGGCTCTTAACCCTTTTTATGCCCAAGATTCTATTAGTACTGGCTCCTGCCTTCTCATATTTATTTGGATTTTCTTCATGTGCTCTCCCAACCAAATGGAAACAACAGGTGAGCCATTGTCTACCACCTTGCAAGGCTAGGCAAACTTTACTTCAGTTTGGAGAATGACCAGAATTCAGCCTGCCTCAGCCTTGGGAGGTGGGGGAGGGGGGGACTGACATCTCCAAATTTTGAAATGTGTGTTGTCTCGTCCCCCGATCTCCAGGCTTTTCTAAGTCCTGCTGTCTATTTGGCAAAGTCAACTGTGTGCTTCTTTGGATTATTTTTAAAGCTTTCATTAAGCCACACGCATTCCCATTCCTGTAACATGAGTGAGCCTGAGAAACACCACTGATGTGCTGTTCGGTACTTATTAGCTTTATAACTGATGACCAGGCCTCAGGATAATGACAGCGTGGCTGCTCCACGGTCCCTCTTTAATAGAACTGATTTCTCAAGAAGCAAGTGTGTCTGCTGGCTTGGTCTTTATAAGTCAGTGTTATGGAGGCAAACATGGGCTGAACAGTGGGGTTGAAAGAACCCAATGAGTTTTGAACGCCCCATGCTGGGCCTCTTTGGCCAAAGGTCAAAATTTTGATCCCAGCAGGCAGAATTTGGCCTGCACAATGTTTTTAGAAGAAACTAAATTTTAGCACTTCTTTAGCAACTCAGATGTTGTGCTCTTTGCCATAATTTGCCATAATTTGTACCATTCCCTTTTGTTTAGCATCTGGCTCCTTCACTTGTGCTCATGGACTTGGTCTCCAAAGATGACTAAAACAACTGAGAGCTTCCTCTGTAAAGATGACAGTGACTCCTAGGGACACAGAACCGTACAACCGAGAGCTGGAAGGAGTCCAGTCCCTTTTCAGCTATCATCCCACATTTCCAAGGGGAGAGATTGGAACACATCCCTGGCCCACAAGTCACTGGTAGCCAAGACTTAGATGTTCAAGGTCCCAAAATGAGACACTTTCTCTGGACCTCTTTCGAGAAGAATAAAAGCTACAGAACTGGAATCAGGATCACGGTCGCATCCCTGGTTAAGGAGGTCAGATCCTGAAATGCAGAGCCCATACGTGAGGCGTCATCTGTTGCGGCCTCCGCTCCATTCCTTGCTGGACCTGAAGACCTTCTCACTTGTCTGGAAAAGCCCGCTCCCACCAGAGCACCAGTGAGCATCACATAGTTTACCGAAGTTCTTGAGATGGAGGCAGCAGGAGGGGTTTATGTCATTGTGTACCCAATCTTTCTCTGAGAAGCCTTCCCAGGCACCTGGTTCCCTCTATCTTACTCCTTAGCCCACTGGGGGCCCGAGTTTCTCTCCCACCCCCCCAAGTGATGGTGAACCTCTGAAACCCCTGACCCCAGCCCCTCTTCTGAGCTTATCTGTCCTCTTTTCTTATGCTGAATGACACACTACTCTCCTGCAGTTTCTTTTTTTTTTTTTTTAAAGATTTATTTATTTATTTATTTGACAGAGAGAGAGATCACAAGTAGATAGAGAGGCAGGCCGGGGCGGGGGCGGGGGGGGGGGGAAGCAGGCTCCCTGCTGAGCAGAGAGCCCGATGCGGGACTTGATCCCAGGACCCTGAGATCATGACCTGAGCCAAAGGCAGCGGCTCAACCCACTGAGCCACCCAGGCGCCCTCTCCTGCAGTTTCTATCTCCTTCTGTCACTTACTGCTATTTTCAAGGGAGGCTAGAAATTGTGGTTGAGACCAGCAAACAAAAGATATCTTCAGTCCCCATGACCTGCCTCCATACATGACAGGAGGATTATAAATAACATTGATAAAATATTTTTTTCTCTAAACACATATGGTCTCTAATCCCACTACAACTCCACAGTGGGATAGGTATTATTCACAAACCTCTCCCCGCCCCTGCAAAAAAAAAAAAAAAAAAAAAGCAGAGATCAGAGAGGTCAAGTCATTTGCCCTAGGTCACACAGTTTGCAAGTGATGCAGACAGCATTCACTCAGTCCTTGCTTAAACTCCTTCTTCTTTACCATCTGGGGACATTGGATGTCGGGTAGTAGAACCGAGATAATTGATCTTGCTGGCATCAATTCTAGATGAATCTCCCTTTTAATCCTTACTGGGATTTAATAGCTCAGAGATGACAATTTTGGTTAAACATCCTCTTTTTTTTTTAGCACCCTCATTTTAAATAGAATTTATCTGTAGGATGCTTTTCCATACTTAGGAAGAAATCCCTAATGATGATACCTCCCCAACTTTTCCTTCTCTTCCTCATCTGAGCCTTATTGTAATTCAAGCCTATACATTGCAACTGACAGTGGTCTCTTTTCTTTACTTCTTTAATTAGTACTGTCATTTTTAATCCACTGGAAAGACGAGAGGGAGATGGAATGTCCTAACAACAGACATGTTATTCTGAATCTCCAATTGTGACAAATTCACAAACTCATAAAAAGATTTTTTTTTTCTCTGCTAACCCATTAGCTCAGAGCAGAGAGTGAGGAGTCTTTCGTTCTTTTGGGGGCTAATTCAGAACCATTTTTGGTTATTATGCACAAGATGTTTTTCAACTGAGTTGTCAGGTTGTTAAATGTCTTCACCATGGAGTGTTCGAGTAATTCAATCCCTCTGGATTGCCCGGAGTGTCTTAAATGTTTTGACTGCAAATACAAGAGGAAAACTGCTGTCCTGAACAGTCTGCCCTTAAATCTTCTTATGGATTAATTTGCTGTGTGGCCTGAAATAGGTCAAAAGGTTTTGGCTCAGGAGTAGAATTCTAGAAATAATCACCCTATAGACACTCTAAATCAATCATAATTAATGCACTTGCCTAGTCCTGTCAGCTGATTGCTGCTAGAGGGTGAAATAAAGAGACCCTCTCTAATACAATTTGAAAAGAGATCAAATCTGTCATTTCATCTAATAATTGAGCCAAATGAGAAAAGAGAGAGGTCAAAGTTCACTGGGTGACCTTATGTAAACCCAATAATGCATAATTCATGTCCTTTTTATGGAATTTATAAGCCGCTATAAATGGACAGGACAGAATCATCTACCCTCCGTGGCTTCTACCAAACTGTTCTTGCTTATCCTGAAATGCCTGCAGAGCTGTCCAAACTTTTCAGTAGCCTCTTCTGGCTGAATAATCCCCAAGCCTTCAATATGGGGCCGGCTTTTAATTCATTCTCCCAAGCGTGCGAAGTTAATAACTGAATAAATCACTGGCAGCTCTCTCTGAATGATATAAAACCTGTAATTTATTTATTGAGTGTTACAAATACAGTTAAAACATGTTTTCACGCAAAAATGCTTTCCCTCTTTTAAATATTATCGAAAGGCGCATATGGGTTTCGAGTTCTGGAAATGGAGGCTGGAAGACGGTATGTCTGTGACTTGTCCATCCCCTCCTGGTGTAGTGATGCTGGGAAATGGGGCCTCTTCCTAGCCTTGACACCCTTTGGGATGAAGAGGAGTGGGGACAAGGGGAAGGTGTGTCTAGAAAACCCACCAGCCTTGGCTCAGGGCTTCCCCAGCTTGTGTGCTTGTGCTCACCATGCTTCCAGACTGTGCTGAAACAAAATGCACACAGATAGTTCAGAGTTTTTGTCTCGAGCATCTTTGGTAGCAGCAAGCCAGGTACCTTCTTCTTCTTCTTGTTCTTCTTTTGGTCCATCTCATCAGATGGCACAAAGTAGCTGTTCATTTCATTTCCGTGGGTGACCCCGGCAGGGCTCCTATGCTTCTGTATAGGTGAGATTAGCCTGAGATGTCTTCAGAGGTTCTAGGAGCTCTCATGTGTCCCTGTGGCAGTTGCTCCTTCTGAGAGTAGCCCTCTGTTCTGGATCAAGAGATGCTCTTTGGGGCCGTCTGGGGGGCCAACCATCTGACTTCAGCTCAGGTCATGATACCCTGGGTCTTGGGATGGAGTCCTGCAATGGGTTCTGTGCTCAGTGGGGAGTCAGTTTGGGATTCTCTCTCACCCTCTCCCTCCATCCATCCCCCCACTTATGTGTGCACACACAGGCTCTCTCAAATAAATAAATAAAATCTAACAAAAAAAGAGAGATGCTTTTGGATCCAGATACTCAACATGCACGTTATTTGGCTCTGACTATATCCACAAAACGTTTGCATGTTTGTTATCAGAGGCACACACCTTCCAGAACACCATCTGACAGTACCAGGCACCAGTGAGTATATGGAGGAACAGGAACGCTTAAACACCGCCCATAGGAATTGTTGCACATTATGTAGCAAGTTGGCAATAGTCATTGAAGATGAGGATGAGTACATACTACAACCCAGTGGTTCCACGTGTTGGCACGTATCTTAAGGAGATTCATACATATGCACAAGGACACAACCAAAGAAAGTAAAAGATGGAGAACAATTTAAATGCTTACTATCAACAGTGTCCTAGACATCTAGCTATCGTGTTTATACCATGGAGGCACAGGCTCTGATTCAAATCCAGACTCTGCTATTTACTAAACGTACGACCAAGGAGGAGGACTTCGGGGCTCTGTGCCTTGCTTTTCTCCTCTGTAAAATGGGAACAACAAATGTATAGGGTATATCTAGATGAGGATCAGCAGGTTAAGTATGAAAGCATGTAAATAGTGTTACATATGATTTACTATTACCATTACAGCATAATCGAAATAAAAATAAAAACCGGAGATCCTCATGCATTTACATGGTTATATATAAAAAATTTAGTGTAGGAGCAAAAAGCAATTTGTAGAATGATATGTGTTGCGTGATTCAGTAGGAAAACATCTATGCCATCTTTGGAAAAGCACATGAAACAGTATTATTTGTTGCTATGGTAATATTTATAAAATAAATGTATCAGAATACACATGGATAATCTCAGTGCTGTGCTCAGTTCTGGGGGGAAATGGACTAAATCTGCTTTAAGTTTAACTGTATTGTTTTATTTTTTTTGAAAATAAGAGAGATCTGAAACAAAAAAATATTAAGGATTATAAAACTGGGGTAGCAAATACATTGGAGTCTGTCATATTCTTTTCCAAAATTTTTTTAAGTTATTTTTTTGTTTTGTTTTGCTTTGAAATGATTATGGACTCACATTCAGTTGTAAGAAGGACAGGGAAGCTCTGTGCCCCTTCCCGCAAACCTTGCCCTGTAGGTCTCTTCCATTTGGATGTCCATCTGTATCCTTTATCGTATCCTTGTATGATAAACTGGTAAATGGAAGTGAGCTGTTTTCCTGAGTTCTGTGAGCTGCTCTAACAAGTTACTCAAACCCGAGGAGGGAGTTGTGGGAACCTCTGATTTGTGACCTTGGTCAGAAGCACGAGTGACAACGTGGACTTCCAGTTGGCATCAGAAGTGGGGACAGTGTTGATTTTCTTATTTCTTTGATACTATTTTAAAACATTTGTTTCAAATATGTTCATAATTGTTTGTTAAAACATTTTTGTCTCATCTGCTTTAAAATCTTTGTCAGGTTGGGGTGCCTGGGTGGCTCAGTCAGCGAAGCGTCAGACTCTTGGTTTTGGCTTAGGACATGATCTCAGGGTCATGGGATGGAGCTCTGAGTCAGGCTCTGCATTCAGTCAGGTGTCTGCTTGGGATTCTCTCTCCCTCTCCCTCTCCCTCTGCTCCTCTTCCCACTTGCTTGTACTCTTTCTCTAAAAGAAATTAGTAAATCTTAAAAAAAAAAAAAACCTTGGTCAGGTTATCTTGGTGTTGTCATCTATCTCTTGATGGGCCTTTTTCATTTAGTTTGAGATCTTACTGCTCTTTGGTATGATGAGTAATTTTTTATTGAAACCTAGACATCTGGGGCATTATATTGGAAGACTTTGGATGATATTGAAAAATTCTGTTTTAGCCAGTTCCCTCCGGCACTGCTCTGCCGAAGGCAGGATTCTGGTTTGTTATCGGCAGGTGGGAGTAGAAGGGCAGGTTTTCCACTTGGCCTCCAAGGACCTCCGAGTGCATGTGTGGAAGGGGTCTCCTCCTTTTTGTTGGGTGGGAGTGGGAATTATGGACCACCAGACCCCCACCAGGCTTCACGGATACCTTTATGCCTGGGAGGGTAGGAGTGTCTTTTTACTGTGTCCTACATACTTTCCCCTGACATCATAGTAGAACAGGTTGGCTTTGTTATGGCTGTGCAGAGGTGACTCCTTGGATCATGTCCCAGAGGGGAGCAGGAAGAATGCCTTATCAATGCTGAATAAGGATACGAGTGCAGGTTCTCTGTGTGGTCCACAAATGTGGTCCACGGATGTTGCTGTGGGGTCTGGGGTGAGCTGCTCTTAACCATCTGGCAAGGGTGAAAATTCTAGCTCCCTACCTGATTACTCTGGTATCACCCTTGCAAGAGTGTTGGGGTGTTTCGTTCCCACTATCTAAGTTCCCCACTTGGCCTTGCTTCGTGTGAGTGGGGTGGGACCACTGTGTCTTCTGTGGTGTTTCATTGGAGCAGAGCAGTTACTTTCTCAGTTTTTTCTGTCTTATAGGCGACCCCTTTCCTGGTCCCTTGGCTAGAGAGAGCAAGTTCGTTTCATCTGTACCCATCGATGATTCCAGTCTGCCAATTTCTTTAGCTTCGAGCCTGGGATTTATGAGGCAACAAGAAAGCCCCATGGAACTCACTGCCATGTTGTTTCTTGGGTCGCAAAGTCTCCAACCGGTCTGCCTTCCTCTCTTTATCTTTTACACTCTGCTGATGTTGGTTTTACATATAATGCCTGAGGACTTTTTAGTTGTACTTAGCAGGAGGATTAGAGAAAAACATGTCTACGCCATGTTCTCTGAAGGAAAACATTTCCAAATGCTACAGAAATATGTTTCAAGTATTATAGAATGAAAATAGGCACTTAAAAAAAATGAACAGGAATATTGGGGAGTGAGGGCTACCGAGTAGGTGAGGGGAGAGCCAGGATTTTGATGGAGGCCGAGAGGAAGGCTCAGGAAGAGAGCCAGCGACAGGAAACCACACGGCAGAGAGAACTGGTGAGACGTTTTTCAGTAATGGAAACTGACAAGGTAAGTACCCTTAGAAGCACAGTTGGCTTTTGAGCACTTTGAGAACCTATGAAGAATGTTCTTTTACTGATCACCTCCATAAGAGAAACACAGCATCCCCTTGCCCTTCGGGGTCTACTTTAACCTCTCGTATCACCCTTTCGGAGTAACAAAAAATGACAGTAATAGTTGAATTCATCGTATTACTGCAGAGTGACCCCGTGACCCAGAGGTCAGGCCCTTGCTTGCCCATCTGATTAGGACATTCCATAATTTTTGAAGGAACTTATCTCCGGGTTCTTTCCATTAATTAGTCCAGCACTAGCAGGTCCTTGAAGAGGAAAAACCAGTGCAGAGGGGCTCTCAAATCCCTCTTTGGAGATTAGGAAGTAAGATAAGGAAGGGAAGCTTTTAACAACATGACGGTCACCCCACGAGCCCCAGAGAGGCGGCTATCTGCAATCTGAGAAGAGCCAAGCCACATGAGAAAAGCAAACAAATGCTGTGACCCTCGGGTTTTATAAAGCACTAATATCTGGTGTTTAATCTGCCTGGCCCGGCCAGAGGGGACGGTGCTAAATTGCCTTCTCTTCTTGGGCCAGCTTAACCTGTCATTGTTAAGCCTGCCTGCATGGGAGCCTTTGAAATCAGATATGGATGTACCACAAGGGTGTCCTGGCCCAAGCTTGGTCCAATGCAAGTGGTCTGAGGTTCAGTAGATCAGTCCCCAAGCTGGGTGAGTTCTAGAGAACCATCGGGCTGCCACAGGATGGTACGGTGAGAAGACTACTCAAAATTTGTGGAGGGCAAGTAGGTGACCCCTCTCAGACCTGAGTCCCTTCTGCTTTCCATAGATTCAAGGGGATGGCATGGGACAAAAGTGAAGCACGCGACCCTGGACGCCCTCAGCTTATGCCTTTGATGGGCTGGGTGGCAATGGGGAGTGACTTCATCCCTCCAACTTCAAGTTCCTTTGTGCATACAACGGAAATAATAGTGAAAACTGTACCAGGTTTGTGGTAACGATGAAATGCAAGCACATTACAGGGGAAGTGTTCAGTGAACAGTATTTGCATTATTTTTAGCACAATGATCTAATGGAATATTCATAGAGAGAGCCGGAAAGAATCTTTTAGAACTGAGTCTAATCATCTCATTTTACAGAAGGCTAGTGAGATCCAAAGATGTTTCCTATGACCCTCTCATGCTCATCGACTGGTTAGAGGCAGAGCCCCCAGGGGACACCAACCTCTTAATCCCTGCAGTCACTTCCTCGGGGTTCAATGTCCTCATCAAATCTAGGTTATAGTTTGACCTGATGAGCATGTTATCTGACTTTTTAAGAATACCTTTTTTTTAAAAGTACATGTCTCAAGAAAGTTGCCCTGAATGAAAAAGAAAAAGTCAGAATTGGTAGCCATGAATGAAAGTGACTGTTAAAGGAGATCTGGGAGCAAACACCTGCAGAGAGGGACATGTGTCCTGTCATAATCGTACTGTGCATGAGGCCGGAGTTGTTTCTGCCTCATGGGGTGAGTGATCCCAAGTGCATTTTAATGCATGTTTTATTTCTCCATTGATTTTAATTAAAAGGATATTGTTAAGGTTGCTAGGCATAAATATTGACTGATTTTGACACTACAGTGGTCCCAGAGGGTCAGGCTTGCTTTTTCCAAGGTTCTTTTTTTTTTTTTTTTTTAAAGATTTTATTTTATTTATTTGACAGAGAGAGAGAGATCACAAGTAGGCAGAGAGGCAGGCAGAGAGAGAGAGGAGGAAGCAGGCTCCCTGCGGAGCAGAGAGCCCGATGCGGGGCTCAATCCCAGGACCTGAGATTATGACCTGAGCCGAAAGCAGCGGCTTAATCCACTGAGCCACCCGGGCGCCCCTCCAAGGTTCTTGTATCTGTTTTTGACTCCTCACACTTCCTTTTTGGTGTGTGGGAAATATCAGAAATAGAGCTATTCCAACATGTTTGAGATACAATGGAGATTGGGGGAAAAAAATTAAAGATCTTTCTGATTGCGAATCACAGCTCGCAAATGAAATCTTGGGCCTTGTCTATGCCAGTATTCCATAATGTTTATATGCCTGGTAAAATTTCCTAAGTAATCATGTGATTCTTGCATCAGTTTGGCCAGCATATACACATGTTTCCGTATCTCCAGACACCCATATGGACATTAGACATGCTTTGAATGGAGGGAAACAGTGTGCTCCTTCAAAAGATGATTTTACTGTAAGAGAATCCTGTAGCGCATCAACACTGACCTTCTTCCCCCAACCTCTACCCCAGACCTGAGTTCTTTTGTGATTTTTTTTTTGAGATTTTATTTGTTTATTTGACAGAGAGAGAGAAGGAGAGAAGGCACAAGCCAGCAGAGGGAAAGCAAGAAGCAGACAACCCTTCTTCCCCCCGCCACTGAGCAAGGACCCTGGGATCATGACCTGAGCAAAAGGCAGATGCTTAACCCACTGAGCCACCCAGGGGCCCCCCTTTGTGATTTTTAAATGATTACAACTCCCAAAGCGAGCAGGTTGTCTGGTCAGGCATATGATTCACGCTCATTGCTGTCTAGGGCCCAGGAGGCCTCGAGATGAGGCCTGGCATTTCAGGGTTAATTCTGGCAGAAGCCAAAGCAGCATGGGGTTACAGAGGCCCAGCACTATATCAGGAGGAGGGGGACTTCAGGAATAAGCGGTGTGAAATGCGTTATGAACATTCTCGCCGAAGAGCAATTGTCTTTTTCTTGTTGATAGTAGAAAATCAATACGGTTGTTTTCTGTTCAGTTTTCAAGGGCACAAGTCGCTGCTCCTGCAGCCTGGAGAAGTTCATAGGGTGGTTAACGAAATGTCAGCCGTGATAGAACAGTGCAAGCAAAATTGACATCCCTCTGCTCTAAGTCTCCCCAAAGTGAACTGGGAGCCCCAGTGGGAGGCACAGCATCCTGGGCTCTGGGGAGCAGGTGGAATGACTGCCAAGTACCAGAGGGACCAGATGGACAGGGCAGACCCACGGTCCCGTTCATGGTTCAGGCACCTGGCATCAGGAAGAGAGAGAGACTCTGATCAGCGGAGTGGCTGCCCAGAAACAGACACAACACCATAGGACCCAGCGACATTCTCCTTTGCTGCTCTGATTGTACTCTCAGGGCCCTGTCTGGCTTGTCATATATATTATTTCACCTTCTCCCTTCCAGATGACCTTCCTTTTGCCCACTTCTCCACTCACTTCTCTGGTCCCCTCTCCTAAGTAGCTGAAGATCAGGATTCAGCATCTCCTGGTGGATAAAAGGCAGGATCTGGGATTCAAATCCAGGGTTTAAATCCTAGATTGGGCATTACTTGGGAAAGTTAACTTGAACTTCTCCCAAGCCTCAGTTTCTTCAACTCTAGAAGTGGGCGATAGTTGCTCTGATCTCTTATTTTTATTTATTTATTTTTAAAAGATTATTTATTTATTTATTTATTTGACAGAGATCACAAGTAGGCAGAGAGGCAGAGAGAAAGAGAGGAAGGGAAGCAGGCTCCTCGCAGAGCAGAGAGCCCGACGTGGGGCTCAATCCCAGGACCCTGGGATCATGACCTGAGCCGAAGGCAGAGGCTTAACCCACTGAGCCACCCAGGTGCCCCTGCTCTGATCTCTTGAGAGTGTTGTATCATGAGATTACAAACGAAGACAGCCTTGTGGATAGAAAGCTCTCGGACCTCCTCTTTTGCTCGTCTTGGGCCTCCCTGTTTCCACGAACAGCCCCCGTCTGCAGGCACACTTCTCATCTGCAGGCCAACGAGCAGATGTCTTAACTTTGGTTGAGAACGCACCCTTCCCCAAGTACTCTTCCGATGTCACAAAATGCTGTCAGATCGTCATATCACTCAGCTTCCTGTAAATCCTCCAGAGGAAGGCAAGGACAGAGCATGCTGGTCCTCTGAGGTGTTTTCCCAGCAACCTTTCTTTACGCCAAAGTGACAACTCTAATTACGGGGTCTCGGTGGGTGTGGCAGTCAACTTGGGGAGATGCCTGGGACACAGGAAGGATTTCTTAGACCCCTGAAATCACATTGTGCGGAAACATCTACACTGCCTACAACAAGTCAGGCTGATTCTCATGGGAAAACCCAGATTTCCCGTGTTAAGCTATAGGTTTAGTCCATAGTCATATACAATGCCAGTCTGGATAGATTAAAAGCTACATACTGATCTATCCCCCAGTACCTGTGACTTACGACATAATTGTAGGCATCTTGCTTATGTCACAGTCCCAAGAGGGTGGGGCTGGGGGCAGGGCTATCAGGGACCCAGACCCCTTCCCTCTCAAGGCTCCCCTCTTGCCTATAGACTTGGAGTCCTCTGCATGTATGAATGAAAGGGACAAGAATGAAAGAAAGTGTTCAGAAAGCAGTTTTATGGGCCAGAAATGGATGTGTGGCATATCCCTCTCTGCCCCCATTCTATTGGCCAGAGCTCAGTCACTGGGCTGCACCAAACTGCAAAGGAGGCTGGGAAAGCAATCTGTCTGGGTGCCCGGGAGGACAAAGGAAATAGTTTGATGATTAACTAGCCAGTGTCTGCCATAAACAAGCAATGTAATTCCTGCTTTTCAGTGGAGGAGGGGCTGATCCTGTCCTTTAAGGGAGGAGCTGGAAAAGGCCAAAGAGTCATAGTTCACATGGAGGGTTGGGGCTAGGGTGAAGGGAGTGAGGCACTGGGGTACAAAATTTAAGGAGGCTTAATTTTAAAATTTAAGGAGGCTCCCCATCTCAGGTTCCTGCAAGTGCACGGTGAATACCTGTGAGGGGTGCCTCCTTAAACAGCACCCCCAGGCACCTCACTCCCCTTACACTCCCACGGGCTCTGCTTTCCATAATATTTTCAGGTTAATCTATTGGTCTTTTTTCTTGTTAACATTTTTTTTTCACATTAAGTGATCCTGACCCTTCATTTGTATAAATTTTCACAATTTTGCCAAAATATCTTTCCCCAGACAGTCTTCTGACTCTTGTGGGATTAATCACTCCACAAGTGTCCCCTCCATTCGTGCAGCGGGACGACAAAACCAATGTCTCTCATTCCCCATGCATCTCAGCAGTCAGCGCAAAACCGGCCATGTGCGAGGTGCCCACACAAGAGACTTGGGCTAAAAGAAGGAGCGACAAATCTTCTTAGCATCTCCGGATAGCTCCACAGTTACATCTGTCTTTTTCCGTGACTTTCACTCCCACCCACTTCTGTAAGCAGCGGGGTCAACAGAATTTGCATGAGCCGCAGAAGAAAGTCCGTCTGGAGTAACCCTGTGATGGGCTACGGGTCCCAACACAGGATTTTCTCCTCTCCATGCATGATGACTGGCTGTCCATTGAAAGGCAAGGTTGTGGAGCCGTGTGTCTGCACGGGCACGTACACACACGAACATCCTCAAGCCTGTGTTTTTACACTGTGGAATGGCTAGGATTCTGCACCTGTTGTATAATGAAGTGTTGGCCAAGATTGAATTCCGCATGGGCTCTAGGGTTTCTGAGTGCCCTCTAA
This sequence comes from Meles meles, assembly GCF_922984935.1. Taxonomy (NCBI): domain Eukaryota; kingdom Metazoa; phylum Chordata; class Mammalia; order Carnivora; family Mustelidae; genus Meles; species Meles meles. The sequence goes on along the minus strand of NC_060084.1, from coordinate 31,628,692 downwards.
ATCCAATAAAGGTCTGCTGGGGTCTCATGGAAGACCTCCAGAAATAAAACACAGTGAGAAGCAGAAGTTCAAAAATCACCCGGATGTAACGGTTTCTTCCTTCCTTAAAAATGTTCCTAGGCATGTGAATTTCTCCCTTACCCTCTGACTCTCTCCACCATAACATTCTGGAAAAGGAGAAACAGACTGAAGAGGCCAGCTTCAAATGAAAACGAGGACATCCTCTTAAAACGGAACCTAAACAGAACCCTCTGGCTAAAGCTCTTCTCCTGTCTCTTTTTCTTTATCAAGACATTGTAATCGAGTCCTTTAGAAAAACTGCTGAACCGTTGCCCTAACTTTTCTGTGGCTTGGAAGCATTTCCATTTTTTTTTTTTTTTCCTTGTTGGGTGGGAGGAGTGAGAAGGTATCCCTGTCTTTTCTGCAAACCCAGTTTTCTATGACTAAGGAAAGCAACATCAAAGGGCTCATTGAAACAGATAAAATGCCCCATCAAGTAGCTCTAATAAAACAGTATCTTGATGGTCCTTGAAAAGGTGCATCAGAAGCATATGGACTCAATTTCCCTTGGAAAAATCAACCGGGAAAGAGAAAACCAAGTGGTGGGGGTAAAGTGTTTCAAGTATTTTATTCCATTTCCGGTTCTGAAATATAACTCTAACTCTTTGTCCATTAAGACAAGTCCAGTGGAGTTGATCCTAGCTCTGGATCCAGGTTAAATGTTGACTCCCAAGGAGTCCAGAAAAATTAATTGGGGAAACCCAAAGGGTGTGTGTTTAGCTACAGTGTATCTTTAAATATAGCTTTCTGCCTTTTTATTGGCAAATGCAAGACCTTCATCTTGGGTGGGGGGAGGGGAAAAGGAAGGGGATAGGACTCAGATTCTCCAGTTTGTCACCTCTTGTTCCAGGCCTTCCATCTTCAAATGTCATCAGCTCTGAAATGAGCACTAAATCTTCACTATATCTCTTGCAATTGTCAAAGGCTCCTTTGTTTGGTGTCAATTAGATAGGAAAGAACTTTCGATAATTCAATAGTTCTGTATTAAAGGGCAGCTCAACAGCACATAACTTATCTCTACGGTTATCAATTGTTTTTATGGAACAGCCTAGTGAGGATCACTTGGCTATCTCACCAGTCATCCATCAGGGCTCAGATTCATCTGAGTAAATGTAGAGTTATGATTTAATTACTGAAAGGTTGGGTTCAAATACAAGGGAATGAGACTTGTTTATAGAACGACGGCTTGTTTTTCTCAGTTACTAATCATGAGCTTAATTTTTAATGGAAGAGCATTGCTAGCATAATTAACACCCAATTTACATGTGCATCCATAGAACCAATTAATTAAATTTTATTGATGTCTAGTTGCTCTTTAAAACGCTTTCCAAATGCCTCCAAATTGATTTTAAACGTTGATAGTGGCAGTCAGTTTACACTTTTCTTGGGTTTATGAAATACTATCCTCTTCATTCATTAAAATATGCTTTATCTACTAGAGACAGGCCATCATTTGCTAAGGATATTTTGCATGGGGTACACAGTGTGATCTATTGGCTGTGTAAGTTCAAACAGTCTTAGAAAAAATGCTACAGTACCTGAGGTGATGGTTAGGTGACCCTAAGGATCTGAAAAGGAAGAAAGGAAGAGTGCCCTCCGAAATCAGAGCAGAGATAGGCAAAGTCAACTGAGAGAGATGAAAAGCTTCCAGAATAGCAGAAAAAGATTGTGACCAGAAGGGGATGTTAACCCATCTAAAGAAACAACGTTTCTGGTTGATCCCAGTTGAAGCTTGAAAAAGCTTGTAATTTAATGCTGCAGAGACATAAAAACACTGTGGGAAAGACTTTGGGCATTTTGACTTCTCAGTTCCTCTGGGAGGACAAGCATTACTGCAAGTTGAAAATCTCTAGCTGATATCTTAATCTGATGCTAGTCAATCTTAACTTCATAAAAGCCCCCTTCTTCTACTTACTAAGAGGTCTTCTATCACGTTGTTCCCCACGCCCACACACATATACATTAACACACACACACACATTAAGAGGGAAGGAATGAGGTATCCATAAGACTTCAAGTGTTCTTGATTTCCATGATGATGGCTTTTCATGGTACACCAGTCAAAACACATTTGGATCACATTAAGTTCAATGAGATGGAAAGAATGGTCAAGAATCCCTGATAGCCTCTCTTCCTTATGCACCCTCCAGAAACAGAGCTCTCTCAGATCTGGCCATTTTCCTCATCCCCTCAACCTCTTTCAGTTTGCCCTGATGTCTTGCCTGGGCTAGTGCAGTGGCATCCTAACAGTTGAATTCACCTCTAGACTGGAGCCTTCCAATCTGTTCTTTATACTCTGGGTGAAATGATCATGTGAACTGTCAACACACCTCCCCACCTCCCTCCACACACACACACACACACACACTCCATGACCCTTTCTGAATGGCACACGGTCATTGTGACAGTCCTGTTTATGGGACTATTAGAGTTCTATCTGTCTCGCCATAAGCATATCAACTCCATGAAGGTAATGACAATGACTATTTTATTTTCTGTTGTGTCTCCTGTACCCAGTAGGGTGCCTGGCTTTGGGAGGCTGGTATTCAACATGTGTTAAATAAATGAAGAAACATGTCACATTTCCATGGACCGAGTTAGCGTTCTGGTGCGCACCTCAACGGCAGTCGTGTGTTTTAGTATGAATTAGTTTCTCACTCATGGAACCCTGAAACACAAGTCAGTGTGATTCTTTTGAAATGGAAAATCAGATGCAAGACAAACTGGGAAATAGTCATGATATTCCCCCAATAATCCTCGTCCGGTCCCAGCCATTGGCACTTAGGCTTACGTGATGACTTTTGTCCAGGAAACTACTGATCGCCATAAATGGGTGAAGGCATGAGTGGGGCTGGGATCCTATCAAGGGATGTTATATGATATGATCACTGCTGACACCTAGTAAAAGGGGAGGAACACTCTGTATTAAGTTGTGACTACTGAATATTTTCTAGAATATTAAGGGGCATTGGGAATAAAACAAAGACAGCACCTATGAATATGGAGACTTCTCTGAGTTGCTCACCAATAGGGGCAAGTTTGTGTGAGCTTTCTGGTCTCACCGAGTAAAAAGGCAAATGCTTCTTAAAAAGGTAATACTTCCCTTACAAGATTATTTGGCATTTAGCGTAAAGCTACAGGAATATAAAAAGGTTTGCTTTGGCTCAGCACCAGATACAGATATGAACTTCATTTGTATTTGGAGACTTAAGAGTTTCATATAAACTTCCTTTGGAGACGTCAAAAATCAATGAAAGATGGTAGGTGTATGGGATTTGCAGGTGAAAAGCCTCCAAAGAAATTCTGCATCTTAAATAGTCAGCTTTTCCTGCAGGCTGGAGGCAGATGGCATTGCCTGAAGGGGAGAAGCTGAGATACGGGTTCCAGATCCCCAAGCCCCTGAAAACTACCCTTGAGGAATGATTTCAGCTGCTTCGTTGAGTTGATGGTCAAACACCAAATAGGAAACTTACATGACTCAGTGATAGGCATTAACTTCAAAATGGGAGGCTAACGTGAAAATGTAATGGGGGAAAGCATTCAATTTGTAACACGGCAGATGCGGGTTTTATTCCTGCTCGTTACACTATTTGAACAAGATACTTCCATTCTGAGCTTTGGTTTTATGATTCATAAAATAGAGAGGACAGTACCACTGCTAACATTTATGGGGAAAATGTAAGTAAGACGCCTAGTCTTAGCGGGTATTCACCAAGGTGGCAGCTTTTTGTTAGGCTCTTATTCTATATTTAACCTTAATCTGCTACTTACTTGACTTGAAATGCAAAATAAATTGAAATGTGAGATAAGAATCATAATTTCACAAGAAAACTAGGCCAGTGGGTCTCATGGATAGTATAATTGTAGAGTTGAAATTTATTTACTTATTTTTTTAAGATTTTATTTATTTGTCAGAGAGAGAGAGAGAGTACAAGCAGGGGCAGCAACACTCAGAGGGAGAAGCAGGCTCCCCACTGAGCAAGGAGCTGATGTAGGACTTGATCCCAGGGTCGGGGGTTCATGACCTAAGCCAAAAGCAGAAACTTAGCTGACTGAGCCACTTAGGTGTCCCCAGAGTTGAAATTTAAACACAAGTTTTCAGACCATGCTTTTCCCCTGTACCAGGCAGCTTCTGAAAAAATATCAGATTTCTTCTTCTCCCTCTGGCTTGAAGAGCAGTGTTTTCTGGGATTGCAGCTCTGGAGCTGGTTGGTTCACCAGCCGGAGTATCTAAAGGCTTCCCAGGGACCGCTCTTGAAGAAGCTTTGCCCTAAGGTGGTGCAGAACAATGAGGTGGGAGAAAACTGGACCCCTGACTGACCTCATGAAATAGAGTCGCCCGTGATATACAGGTGGTCAGCTCTCCTGAGGACATTTTTAAAAAGAACTTTTGGGGGGGGGTGTCTTTTTTTTTTTTAACAGACTCTGTGCCCAACATGCGGCATGAACTCAGACCCCAAGATTAAGACTTGGGTCTTAAGTATGTGCTACTGACTGAGCCAGCCAGGTACTCCCCCAAAAGAAGCTCTTAATAATATATTTTTATATTATATAAATATAATATGCTAGAGATCTATAATGTGCTAGAGATCTAGAGATTATATAAATATAACATAAAATATAAAATATTTTATTGAAACAAACAAGTTTGAATAATAAAATATTTGTTATTAATGATATGTAAAGCTTACATCCTTTTTTTTTCTTCTTTAATTTTTATTTTAATTAAGTAAACTCTATGCCCACTATGGGGCTCAAACTCGTGACCCCAAGACCAAGAGTCATGTGCTTTACTAGCGAAACCAGCCAGATGTCCCTACACATTTTTCCTACACTAAGCTTTCAAAATCTAGTTGATTTTTCTGCTTACAGCATCTCTCAATTGGGATGATAAATTTTCATTGGATATACTCCATCTGTGTTTATATTTCATAACACGTACAGCTGAAGATGAGGATTTTATATTTCCAAGTTATTCAAAAGTTACTTCAGATTTTGTTTCTGCATTGGCCCTACTTTATTACTTAAAATCAATTTTTTGACATATAAAATTCTGTGCATAATTTATGTACACAACTTGATGAGTTTGGAGATAACTGTACATTCATGAAACCATTACCACAATTTCTGATATAAACTATCCGTCACCTCCAAAAGTTTCCTCCAACCCTCTTCATTTATTATTATTATTTTTAAAGATTTTATTTATTTATTTGACAGATAGAGATCTACAAGTAGGCAGAGAGGCAGGCAGAGAGAGAGAGGGAGAAGCAGGCTCCCTGCTGAGCAGAGAGCCCAATGCAGGGCTCGATCCCAGGACCCTGAGATCATGACCTGAGCCGAAGGCAGAGGCTTTAACCCACTGAACCACCCAGGCGCCCCCATTTATTTATTTATTTATTTTATGATAGGAACACTTAATATAAGATCTACTCTCTTAATTATATTTACGTGTACAATACAGTGTCCTTAGCGATAGGCTCTACCCTGCATGGTAGATCTCTAGCATTTACTCATCTTGTATAACTGAATCTTTATACTCTCTAACTGCTATCTTTCTGCTTCTCCAGGCTCTGGCAGCTACCATGTAACTCTCCGCTTCTGTGAGTTTGATGATTTGTATCAATTTGTATCCTGTAGTAGTTGTCCTTCATTGTCGGGTTTATTTCAGTTAGCATGATGTCCTCCAGGTTTACCTATGCTGACACAAATGGCAGGATTTCCTTCTTTAAGGTTGAATAATATTCCTCTGTATTTACATGGACCACATTTTCTGTGTCTATTCATCTGTCAATGAATATTTGATAGTTCCATGTCTTGGCCATTGTGAATCACGCTGCGATGAACACGGGAATGCAGATATCCCATGGAGACTCTGATTTCAGTTTCTTTGGTTCAACACCCAGAAGGGATGTTGCCAGATTATATGGTAGTTCTATTTTTAATTTTTTGAGAAAACTTCATATTGTTTTTCAGGGTGACTGTGCCCATTCACATTCTATCAACTGTGTAGAAGCATTCCTTTTTTTAAAAAATCACATCCTCACCAATATGCTATCTTTTCCGCCTTTTCTTTGTTTTAGCTTTTTTTTTTTTTTAAAGATTTTATTTATTTATTTGACAGACAGAGATCACAAGTAGGCAGAGAGGCAGGCGGAGAGAGAGGGGAAATCAAGCTCCCGTCTGAGCAGAGAGCCCGATGCAGGGCTCGATTCCAGGACCCTGGGAACATGACCTGAGCCGAAGGCAGAGGCTTTAACCCACTGAGCCACCCAGGTGCCCCACTTTTTTTTTTTTTTTTTTAATAAAACCATCTTAACAAGTGTGAGATGACATCTCATTGTGGTTTTGATGTGCATTTCCCTGATGATGAGTGATGTGGAGCATCTTTGCATGTGCTTTTTGGCCAGATGTTAGTCTTTCCCAGAGAAATACTCCTTTGCCATCTAAGACAATTTTTTTTTTTTTTTATCTCTTTTGGCCATTGATTTACAGAAGTTCCTTATATGTTTTGGGTATTAACCCTTTATCAGATACTCTCTCCCATTCTGTAGGCTGCCTTTTTTTTTTGTTTTGTTTTGTTTTTAATTGTTTCCTTTGTTGTATAGAAGCTTTTTAGTTTGAAGTAATTCCACTCGTTTATTTTTGCTTTTGTTACTTCTGGTGTCATAGCCAAGAAATCATTGCCAAGGCCAATGTCAGCAAGATTTTTCCCTATGTTTTCTTCTAGAAGTTTTACAGTTTCAGTCTGACATTTAAGTCTTTAATCTATGTTGCGTTTATTTTTGTATATGGTATAAGAGCTGCTTTTCGTTCTTTTGCCTGTGGATAGCCAGTTTTCTCTATGCCATTCATTACAGAGACTGTCCTTTCTCCATTGTATATTCTTGGCATACTTGTCAAAGATCAGGTGGCAATATGAGAGTGGGTTCATTTCCAGGCTCTCTCTTCTGTTCTGTTAGCCTACGAATGGATTTTGATGCCGTACTACACCATTTTTTTAAAGATTTTATTTATTTATTTGACAGACAGAGATCACAAGTAGACAGAGAGGCAGACGGAGAGAGAGGAGGATGCAGGCTTCCTGCCAAGCAGGAAGGCAGAGGCTTAAACCCACTGAGCCACCCAGGCGCCCCCATACTACACCATTTTGATGACTGTAGCTTCATAACATATTTGGAAATCAGGAAGTAGGATGCCTCCAGTGTTGTTCTTCTTGCTCAAAATTGCTTTGACGTTTTGGGGATCTTCTGTGGTTCTACATGAACTTTAGGATTTTTATCTATTTCTGTAAAAAAACGTCAAGATGTTCATCAGGATTGCATTGAATCTGTAGATAATGTGGGGCGGTATAGACTTTCAATGAAATTAATCACTAATTCATGAAGATGGGATGCCTTTCCTTTCCACTTACCTGTGCCTGCTTTACTTTCTTTCATAGGTGTTATGTTTTCAGTGGGTACATTTTTTTTTTTTTTTTACCTGCTTGGCTGTTTATTCGTATGTACTGTTTTTTGTTTTGTTTTGTTTTGTTTTGGATAATATTGTAAGTAGGATTGTCTCCTTAATTTCCTGAATTTCAGACGATTCGTTGTTCCGAAGGTTTTTGCGTGAGAGAATGAATTGCTGTCTTCTACTGAATCTGGGCTCTTGCTCCTGTTGTTCTTCCTGGTCTTTCCTCCTCAGTGGATCTCAGATTTAAGACCCAGATTAAGTGCCACCTTCCCCAGTTGGCTTTATCGCACTGGGATTTTCTCTTTGTTGAATCCCAAGTGTGAAAAATGACACTCAGAGTCTGTGTCAAAGCTTACCACTTTGTTCTCCAACCGTTCTAAGAATCCCTTTCCTTAAATATCCTTTTCCTGGATCCTTGACTGTCCAGCACAATTCTGAGCATATGGTAGATGCCCAGGAAATAGCTGTCAATTGATTATTTTGGCAAACTGAGAGTTCCTATATACACTATAATCAATTCTCAAAACAAACAACAACAAAAAAGAAATTCATAAAACACGTGTACTAAAATTGAATTGAATCATACTGTGAGCTTCCTTTAATGATCCAGAAGGCAATGAGGAAAAAAAAAAAGAAATGAACTCAGAAGTCCTCCTCTGCATATTCTTGGATAAAGCATTTCCACCTTCCCATTTAAGCACAGATTATTTAAGATTTGTGGTTGCTTGGCCCTCTCCCTATACTGTGGTGTAGGTGAATCTGATAGAAAGGGAGAGAAATAAAGTTGCATTATTATTATTTTACATGACACCTAATTTCTTATGCATTGCATTTATAATCCATGGACTGTTGATGAGAGCCTACCCAAAGTGTACATACGATATGCCAATGTGAGTATTCAGAAGATAAATTAGCTTGAAATAAACAAAGAAATCCAACCCTTATTAGTGCGGGCATATCTCTGCTAATATTTGCCGTACATGCTTAAATGCTAAAGCAGTCACACATAGATCTTCTATTCAACTACACTTAACTTCAAAGCGTCAGATTGTTAAAGATGGAAAAGAAATATCAAGCTCTTATTTGAATTGTCTCTGATTTTAATCTACAGACCATCAGCATTAACATAATGAGAGTCCCAGTTAGTAGAATACCCTTTCCTCCCCCTGGGAGAGTTATCCTTGGAGTCAGGCATCATTCCAAATACGAGGCTGGGACAAATCGCACATTACTTTTTATGGTACAAGATACAAATATCATTTCTTAATAAATTAAGAGCTTCTTAGGTTAGTTTACATCCTCTTAAATATGTCACAAACTATGAGATTGTCAAAAGCAAAAATAAGAGAAATTGTCCCCCTACTCAATTAGGCATTTGCTAATTGAAGAATTGAAAAAAATTTGAAGTTTATTTAATATGTAAGCTTTTTGTTAGATCCTAAGTGAAATGAGGTAATTTCTTTGGGTAGGTATACAATAGCATGTACCTAAGTACATTAATATTTCCTTATACCTTTTCTTTTTGTAGTATAGGTAGATAGGGTAAAATTATATTCAACAGGAGATTTGTATCCAGAATAAATAAACAACACACACTTATCAATAAGAAGACCATTCAATAGAACATAAAATTTGTAAAATAACCAATAGTCATATTGGACATCAGAGAAATGCAGATTGAAACCATAATGAAATATGAACATATATCCACCAGAATGGCTGACTAAATAATAATAATGATGATGATGATGATGATGATGATGATACCATCAACTGACATTGCTGATGGCATGTGATATTGGGATCCAAGGCAGCCAACCTGTGATACATGAGAACTAAAATTTGCGGGGCGCCTGGGTGGCTCAGTGGGTTAAGCCGCTGCCTTCGGCTCAGGTCATGATCTCAGGGTCCTGGGATTGAGTCCCGCATGGGACTCTCTGCTCAGCAGCAAGCCTGCTTCCCTCTCTCTCTCTCTCTGCCTGCCTCTCTGTCTACTTGTGATCTCTCTCTGTCAAATAAATAAATAAAATCTTAAAAAAAATTTGATAGGCAAAAGATAAACTTTCAGAAGAACAGAAAAAACTGGTTTTCTGAGATCATTGTTGACAATATTGTTGAGCCTCTATACCAACACAAGCCATCACCTACCCTGAACCTCCTGTTATGGAAAAACAGATGGATGATAGATAGATAGATGATTAGATAGATAGATAGATAGATAGAAGATAGATAGATGATAGATAGATAGATGGAAAGAAGATAGATAGGTAGATAGATAGATGGATGGAAGATAGATGGATGATAGAAGATAGATGATAGATGGAAAGATAGATGATAGAGAGAGAGATGATATACACATACATAGACATACAACCTTCTGTTTAAGCCACTGATGGGTCAGATTTTCCATTACATTCCTAGCTTCCTAGAAATGTTACTAGAACATTCCTAGAAATGTTACTAACTGATAATGGAACTGTGTCCTGGAAACCTTCTGTTTTGGCTTAGATTCCTTCTACATGAAGCATCATTTCTTACTGTTCCTTGGACAACTGTAGCTCCTCTCTGCCTCTTGGCCATTTAAATTTAATGCACTTACCTCCCTTATTCCTTTACAATTATTTGCAGATTTTCTGGACAACCTGTATTACCTTACAAACAAAATTGTGGGAAGGGTAGGAAAGTCAGACAAAAAATAAATACATAAAAGAAAAAAGAAAAAGACTTAAATTCCTATAACCCAGAGATAAAAGCTCTAACTTTGGGTTTTAGATGAACTTCCCCATTGTTTCTCAATGTGTAAAAGTACCTGTGTAAGAGTGAGCACACACATTAAGACATCACCATACTCTCGGTAGCTGGTATTGCAAGATACGTTATGGGAAGTGGTTGGGGGCAAGCAGACTTGCCACTTGATTTCCAGGGTTTAGGTCTTGTCTGTGTGATCCTGGACAAGTTATGGCCCCAGTTTGTTCATTTGATGGATCTGAGGCAGCATAATAATCAGGCCTCCCTTGTGGAGTGGTTGAGAGAAATAAATGAGTTTATACATATAAAACTTTAAAAATAGTGCTTGGCATACGTAAGTGTGACCTCGGAGTAAATTTACCCAGCAATCAATATTTGTTGAATGAAATATTCATCACCATCCTTTTCATAAGAAAGCAGAAATGAGTGGACAGAGAGAGTAAGGGAGAAAATTTCGTCATCAGAATTTTTATGGATGGGCAGCTGAAACTCCTTCCTTAAGGAAAATCCTGGGATTACGTATATGTGTTCTATACATTTCTATATAGCTACGGTGGTGGATGATCCAGAAATAACGAGAAGTGTGTGTGTGTGTAAATAAAGTAGACCTTAAAAATAATTGCCAAAATACCAAAGAAGGTTATTATTTTCTTAGACACATGGATGTGACCTGGCCAATGGTCAAAGCCTTGGAATAACCAGCTGGGTGAAAATAAGATTTGAGTGTCCTGGATGCCTTATGAGGCAGAGTGCTGATGAGAGGGCATTGCTCCCCTGGCAGCCATCTTGTGAGCTGGCCTTTTCCTCAGGAGAACCGAAGGTGGGGAGCATATGGAACCGAAGGTGGGGAACATATGGGGAACATATTGGCCAATCAACCATGGGAAAAATATCAAGATTTATCATCTCTTGGAGTAAAAATTGACCCCAATTTAACCTCTATTAATATTTATTTCTCAGGTCAATAAATCTAGAATTTGTCTTAGTAAAAGTCAATATCAGTTGAATTCTGTCTACTCTTCTTAGGGGGCAGAGCAAAAAAGAGAACTGTAATTTGAATATGTTAAAAATACAATAATAAAGTCACACACAAAGTCCCCAGGGGGAAAAATAAAAACACTTCTGACTTTAAAATAAATGGGAATTCAACCCCAAACATAGACTGCCTTGATTCCGCAGTTAGGATCTCTGGTGGAATGGAAATTCACCAACTGGAAGGAAAAGCATGGGACCATGTTCCAGGTTCTGGGTGACCTTGAGCCCATCATTTCCCTCCACTGAGCCTGTGTTCTCTGATCTGGGAAAAAACCCTCCCTATTTCTATCTCTATTGTTTTATCTATTCTGCCTTCTACCCAAGAATTTCAGCTCTGTTATACTAGGTAGTTACCTTGCCTTCTTTGCATGCATCTTGCTGAACTTACTGAAAGGAAAAATTAAATGATATCACTATATTGTGTTTTAAGGAAAACATAAAATTTGTTATTAAGGGCTGATTATGAAGCTAGCAAATCCTTCTTCCATTTTTTTCTCAATGTTGCCTTGTACTCTCAGAAGGCCTCATGTGGGAGGAGCAGCTAAATGTCAAGACCCATGTGGTTGGGTCATTAGTTTTCAGACTTCTTGCCCAACCTCCTCTATCAGAATCCTCCTCTATCTTCTATCCCTTACCTCATTCTGACTATTTTCCTTTTCTTGTGGAGAGTAAATTTCAGTCCCCTTGGGAACACTCTTTCTTCCATGCATCGCAGTGTCTTATGTTACCCCTGTTTTGCTATCTCATTTCTACCTCACCAATGCCAATGAACGCTGGGAGGTTTCAGTGATGCTGTCGTTAGGGAAACACTCCATAACATGTAAAGCATCAGATAACTATAAGGACTCCTACTGTTCTTAATTCTCTTGGACTAATCTGCATATTTCAAACTGACATCAAGTAGGATGGTAGCAGGCAGTAAAGTTTGATTTTCATGACTTGACTATATGTGTGATTCAGGCAGATGAATGGGGGGGTGGGGGGAATGGGCTTCCTGGACTAGTTTTTCTAAGGTACCTTCCTTCCCACTCCCATCATTGCATCATTCTTTATCAAAGCATTCACTCTCCTTCATAGTACTTATAACAACCTCCTATTATTTTGTTCATTTATTTGTCTGTTTGTTGTTTATCCTTTTTATGAAAATTCAAGTTCAATGAGGATAGGAATCTTGTCTGTCTTGCATTTTTGGATTCCCTGTGTGCAAGACATGACTGATGCTTAGTAAGTATTGATTGATTGAAAAGACAAACAAAGACACATATTAATGAATATTAAAAACATAATAATTGTGGTAGATTCAATTAGTAGCTCCAATTCTTCCCCTTTCCCTCTCTACATGCTCTTTGCTGTGCAACTTTGAAGTTCCTTCCACGAAAGGGAAGAAGTACATTTCCTTGCCCTTGGCTTTTGCTTTGGTTATGGGACTTATTTTGGTCAATAAAATGAGACAGAAATGATGGTGTGTGAGGCCCAGGCCTTTTTGCTTGCCTTCTTTCACCTTTACCTATGCTATGAGAAGGACATGTCAGGGACAGCAGCTGGTCTCAGGAGAGGATGAGGGACTCATGGAACAGAGCTGCCCATAGCCCAGTAGCTTAGATCAGCTGATAGTTTATTACATAACAATACTGCTGACATAAATAAGATAAAAACAGTGGTTTTCATGCTTATATTGTCTTAAATCAGCTGTATGTGGGTAACAGGCTTGGCTGCTAGAATGAAGATGAAGCAGTTTTAGAATGGCCATTTTGGGGGGTACCTGGGTAGCTCAGGTGGTTAAACATCCCACTCTTGATTTTGGTTCAGGTCATGATCTCAGGGTCCTGGGATAGAGCACACCCCCCTCCCCCATCAGGATCCAAGCAGGACATGGAACTTGCTTAAGGGTCTCTCTTTCCCTGTCCCTGTATCCCTCCCTCTGCTTACTTTCTCTCAAATAATAATAATACATAATAATAATAAATACATTTTCCAAAAAAAAAAAGAATGGCAGTTTTTGGGTACCGAACTCAGGGTCGTGTCATGATGGCATGGAATCAGAAGGTGCCAAGGGCAAGTGTAAAGAGTTGTCCCCACTGTTTTTCTTCTTTTTCACCTTCTACCTCTTCTCTAAAGGTATAGGGAACTCACATCTAAATTTTTTTTTAAACATTTACTTATATATTTTAGAGAGAAAAAGTGAGCACAGGGAGGCATTAAGGGAGGGGGAAAGGGAGGGAGAGTCTTAAGCCCTACCATGCTGAGATCATGACCTGAGTTGAAATCAAGAGTCAGAGGCTTAACCACTGAGCCACCCAGGCATTCCCGCATCTAGATGTCTTATGGATGAATATTATGTTAGCTGGATCCAGAGACTAAGATTTTTGATGAAAGCCTATATTACATATGGCAGAAACCAAACCCTTTCTCATCAAGTGATGGAAGGAAAACAAATTGTGCTTTGGTATTTGCATTTGTTCTTGCATTTCCCGCCACTTATGAGACCGAGCAAAGTTGATTTGACAGACATTTACTCATCTTCTGTAATGAAATTGTAAAGAATGGTGTGAATTTCTTCCCGCAGGCCTTTAAGAACATCATCTTCTAAATGTGTTTTTTTTTTTTTTAATCACCTAAAATGGTTATCTGCCCTGAGGTTTTGAGACCAAAGACTTGGCATTCCATAGCATCACACAGAAACCCATAATAAATTCACTATTAATTGGAAAGGCAGGGGAAGTAGAGTATAGAAAAATAATCTTTTTATCAACCTTGCAAATTATATCTACTCATATTTCATATTATCCTACCTACTATATATGTTTTTCAAACACTAATAATATCGACAGTTATGCATTTGATTTACTTTTTGGAATTTCTTTTTTTTCTTTGTTCTTAGTGAATTTGTAAAAATATTCCTGGCTTCCATTTAAACTGGTGACACTTTAAAATATTAGAACATGTTAAATTAACTAATGTTGCTAGGATGATGGTGATGTTTTTGAACAAAATGATTTGTTTTTCCAGTTCAAAAGGCAAGACTTCGGGAATGGAATTAACTATGCAAGGGTTGGGAATTAGGGCAAAGCCCAGGCTGGTAGTTATCAGCTGAAGCTTCTGTCAGGAAGTGATGTGTATGTAGATGAAGAGGTTGGCAAGACATGGAGAAACTGGGTAGAGCACGGTAAAAAAAGCGTCCGTTCTGAGGTAACCTACGAGGGAAATAACTACCAAACCTGAACGTGCTATGCCCTGCACAGAGGTTTTTTTCTGACACTAACGAAAAGGCCTTGGCTTGGCTTTTATAGGTTTGTCTTAGGTCACGTGACCATTCCGGAACCAATCAGATTTGGCAAGAGGATGAGTTACTCCGATTGGCCAATCCTAGGGTCTTCTGTTCTTTCCTAGAGGCAGGAGGAGGTTAGCCTCCTCTGGATTAAAGAGAGAATGTGGGGAGGAGGAATTGGGGAGCTGGGCAGGCAAGAACTCCTGCTAATATATATGTATACATATAAATATATCTGTGTGTGTATATATATATATATATATATACGCACACACACGCACACACACACAAATTTCTGTGTATATATAAATATCTGTATATGTGTATATCCATTTCTATCTATACATATGTAAATACCTGTATTTATTTAAATTTATGAGTCTATAGAAAAAACTGTATAATGATTTGGATAATTCAGACCCTCTGTGACAGATTTGACTCTTCATCTCACTTCTTCCTTTCTCTGTTAACAGGTTAGTATATCTAGGATCTTGCTTTGTCCTCATGATGGGTCTCTGCCCGTTGACCTTGGACTTGACCATGGGATTTACTTTGGCCGGTGGGACATTGGCAGGTGAGACACAGGCAGAGGTCTGAATTGTGCCAGTGTGTGTGCGTTTGCTCTTTTGCGCTACTACCACGGCTATGATGACTGGGTAGCTATGACGGGGAAGTTGTTGCCCTAAGAGAGTAATAGACATGGGGGTGTGTCTGACTGGCTCCCTGGAGCCAAACCAAACTAGGTTTAGACAAGATGAACTAAACTCTAATGCAACCACAGACACAGCAAGAAATAAAGCTTATGGTTATATGACATTGAGATTTTGTGGCTGTTTCCCTTATAAAGATTTAGTTTAATTTATTTGAGAAAACCAGAGAGGGAGAGAGAGAACATGACCTGAGCAGGGGTAGGAGCAGAGGGAGAGGGACAAGCAGACTCCAGTGCTGAGCCTGGAACCTGACATGGGCTCCATCCCAGGACCCCGAGATCATGACCTGAGCTGCAACCAAGAGTCAGTCACTCAACCAACAGAGCTACCCAGGTGCTCCTGGGGCTGTTTCTTAAATAGCTGACAAAGACACCTTCTCTCTCATCTCTAGCTGTAAAGAAGAATAAGAATGGAAACAGATTATTTTTGACCACTGGTTGTGTTCACTGGAAAATTATTCATCTTCTTTCTTGCTTGTCAGTAGGTAAAAATGGTTTCTACTTTGATCAAGTAAGTTCTTATCGTAATGCCCCCCCATGTTAGAGTTTACTTCTACTGTTCTTTCTATAAACTTCTCCCACACTCTAAGAGTTTATAATTCATGTCCTGAAATTTTCACCATTGCACATGATGCTATAAATAATCCACGGCTCTGAGCATGTTCAGTAAAAATTATAATACTATTATTAGGACTCTACTTAGGCATTTCCAAACTTGCCTTCCAATGGAGTTTTACTGAGGGTCTCAGCTGCTTAGTGGTGGGATAGTATCAATGTCTTTACAAGAACAAGTGAGTTAATACAATCTTTCTCTATGCTTGGAGACTCTTTGATAATTTCAGTGTGGACAGTTGGTTTCCCGCATACAGTAACTTCTGTTATATGGAAGGGTTGGGGAGATGGACTGTTTTTGTGTTTTTCTTCCTTTTTTTTTTTTTTCTAATATTATACAGGCCATGAGGTGGCAGGAAAATAATCATTGATATAGGCTCCCCATTTAGTGTGACTAGGTGTTCAAAGAAGGCGCAAAAGAAGCAGAGGCCTGGTCCCTAAAGAAACCTGGTCTGGCCCCTGGTCTGACGAAGTGGTATTTGCTTTGGTGAATGCATGAGAGAAAGCAGCATAGTGGTTAGAGAGTGGACTTTGGAGTCAAACCCAAGCTGTATGGGCTTGGGGATTTAAATATTTTATTTATATGCTGGGGCCCCTGGGTGGCTCAGTCGGTTAGGTGTCTGACTCCTGATTTCCAGATCATGATCCTGGCCTCCTGGGATTGATCCTGCATTGGACTCTGGGCTCAGCACCAAGTCTGTCTTTCTTTCCCCCATAAGCACCTCCCCCATGTTCTCTCTCTCTAAGTAAATATTTTTTTAAAAGATTTATTTACTGCCTAATTAATTAATTAATACTTCCTTTATTGTTTTAGGTCAAATTCCATAGAAGCAGAGCCTGAGACGGGGACAAAGATAGCCTTGATGTTCAGAGGGAGTGCCTTTAGGTGAAAACTGTAAGGCAGCGAGGGACAGACTTAGAAACAGGAAGATGGGTCCCAAGGATGTTATCCTAGGTAAAATCTAAAGTTGGCCCGATCTGAGAGACACTCTGGAGCACACATTACACCACAGAGACATCCCAGCCCTTTTTTAAAGTGGTGGTAAAATACACATAACATGAAATTTACGGGTTTTTTTTTTTAAAGATTTTACTTATTTGAGAGTAGAGCATGAGTGGGGGGAGGGGCAGAGAGAGAGGAAGAAGCAGACCCCCTCAGTGAGCACAGAGCCCATCACAGGGCTTGATCACAGGACCCAGAGATCATGACTCAAGCTGAAGGCAGACCCTTAACAGGCTGAGCCACCCAGGTGCCCCCAAAATTTACTGTTTTAGCTATTTTAAAATGTACACACTTTAGTAGCATCAAGTACATTCACAATGTTGTACAATCTTTACCACTAATTTCAAATTTTCTCTTCGTCTCCAAAGGAAATCCCGCACCTATAAGCAATCACTTTCAATTCTCCCTTCCTTCAGCCCCTAGACACCACGAATCTGTGTTCTGTCCTGTGAATTTGCCTAGTCGGGACGTTTACTATAAATAGGCCCATACAATATATGGGTTTTTGTGTCTGCCTTTTTTCACTTAACATATGTTTTCGAGGTTCACCCGCATGGTAGCATGTCAGTACCTCAACCATTTGTAAGGCTGAATACTATTCCTCCGTATAGATATGCTCCACGTTGTTTACCCATTTATCGACTGATGGACATTTGGCTTTGGCCAGCCTTTTGGCTCTTGTGCTTCTGTGAATGTACCTGTACAGGTTTTTTGTTTGAATTGTCTTCTTCAAGTTCTATCATAGGAATGGGATTGCTGGATCATTTGGTATTGCTAGTGGCTGACTTTTTGAGAAACTGTACAACAGTTTTGTACCCTGGCTGCCCCATTGTATACACCCACCAGCAATGTCAGAGGGTCTCGGTTTCTCTCCATCCTTGCCAAAATTTGTTACTGTCTATGGTTTTTATTATAGGTATACTAGAGGCTGTGAAATGGAACCTCATTATGGGGTACCATCCTTTTTCACCCTCAAACCATTCAACCTTTTGCTGCTGGCTGCCCTGGGGTGAGGTGGGGGTGGGAGGTTGATCAACTGTATCAGCCAACTATCAGCCAAAGGCAATTCTTCAGGGGAGGGAGGGCAACAGTGAGCTGTTAGCACAGACTCCAGCCTCACAGAGCTAATAATGTTCTACTAGAGAATTCCAACACTGATCAAATTAACTCACAAAAGTAAAAATGTAACTCGAACAAATGCAGAGAAGAAGAGGGAAGTGGTGTTACAATCTGCACTAAGACTTGACCTAGACAGGATAGTCAGAGACTTCCATGAGGAATTAATGATTGAGTTGAGTTCTAGAGAGTAAGTAGGAGGGGAATGAATAACTAAAGAAGGATCAGGACAGCACTCCAGGCTGAAGGAACTGTGTGGACTAAAGTCTTGTGTTGGGAAAGAACAAAATGTGTTCTGGAATCTGAAAGACTCTGTAGGCTTTCAGGCTATAGTGGGTGATGAAGGCATCAGATGCTCTTAAATGAAGATGGTGAGAAAGGTAGAGGCCACACTTGCAGGATTACCTAAAATGTGCATGTTTTTTCCAAGAGCAATTTCAGGGGATTGTGCAGAGGTAGGAGTAGCTGAAATCTGATTTGTGTGTTTTGATCACATCCCTCTGTCTATGATGTGAAGAATGGATTGGGATTATAGGAAAAAAAGAATCCTCAGAAGGAGGAGGACACATGCCATACTGAGGTTTTTCCATTGTCTCTGACATTAGGAGAATGAATTCTCCCATTTGTGGGCCAGGCTGACTCTCCCTCATGGTGACTTGTTTCCTCATCTGTGTGCAGTTTTGTACTGTGAAGTCTTTTCAGCAGGGGCTCTTATCCATGAGCACACTGAATGTTTTACATTGTGGAAGTGCTCCTACAAGTACCAGATGTGTAACCATGAAGTCTCTGCATCGGATAAATAGGAGGTGAGAGGGATATGACAAAGAGCACTCTCTTTCCTGCCTGAGTTCAGAACCAGTTGGCATAAGCAGAGATTCCCACGAATCAGTATTGACTTGATTGCAGATAAGGTTGAGATTGGACAGCATGGTGCAGATGTGTGGAAACGAGAGGCTCCCTAATAACTGCACCTGAAAATTAGCATTTCCCGACTAGTTGCAAATCATAATGGACAACCGCTGAACGTATTCCCAGGTCCTGGCCAGACCTCTACTGATAAGTTGATGGTGGGCCAGCACAGACAGCTCAGGCTGTCAACAAGAAGAGACGAAGAGCATAAGAGATTTCACTGGTGTACAAAATGTTGTGGGACCACAGGAGGGATTTAACGAGGGTTTCTTGAAGGAAGGGAGACTTGGACTAGACCCTGACAGACACATGCCTTACTTACTAAAAAGTAATGGTTGGGGCACCTGGGTGGCTCAATCAGTTGAGCATATGCCTTTGGCTCAGGTCATGATCTCAGGGTCCTGGGATCAAGCTCCCTGCTCAGCAGGGGGTCTGCTTCTTCCTCTCCCTCTGCTCCCTCCCTCCCCCATGCTCTGTCTTTCTCTCTGAAATCAATAAATAACGTCTTTTAAAAAATTATGGTTGATTATCTGCTCTGTGGTAACTACATTAGCTGTGATGACTAGAAATTGACAAAGGGGAATGATGGGATCAGCAAAAACGTACAGAGGCATTTCTGATGTGGATAGGAAAAGAAGTAGTAAGTAACTTACTAGCTATGCTCACCCATAACAGATACTGTTGGTGCCTCACCCATTTAACCTTGACACTCATAATCCCTGCAGAAGACTTCTTGCTGGTAGCGTCTGAGACTCCTGACTAAAGTCTTCCTCTGGCAGTAGGAGGAGCTGGGCCAGAAGCCCGGCACATTATTAGTGCCTACAGGAGCAGCCCTTAACCAGAGATGAATGGGAATTGGTAGATAACCCAGCTTCCTTGCCCCTTGGGCAATTTTCCCATGCGGACATTGATTGCAGTCACCCACGGTGGAAACGGAGCCATCAATGCCACTGGGTTGGCTCCTTTGCCACCCTTATTCCCCTCTTTTCAACTGGTGGTTCTTGAGATAACTCCTTAAATCAAATATACTCATATCTTTATCTCAAGATCTTCTGGACAAGTTAAGATATTTATCCTTACTTGAGGAAAAAGTCTGTATTTGTGCTGTTTCGATAACAACACATGAGTTAATTACTATGTACAAACACGATTATATATCAAGTTAAAAGGATCCCCAAAAGCATAGTCAATAGATCATTCAACTGCAAATATCATTGAGCATTATTTTTGAGTAATGCAGGGCATGATTTTAAGCAAAAATAAATAATATCAAATTTTGCCCGTAGGAAGTGCTCACTGACTATTACTTCAGTCTGAATAGCATTCCTATCACTTAGTTGGCTGGAAGAAGCTCGAGTTTTCTGGGTTTTTTAAAAATAGGTTTATCTTGCTTCTATTGCAACTGTTCTGATTGTTTCTAACAGCAAGATGCAATGTTGACACAGCTGCCCTTTAAATGACAAACACGTCCCCCGGACCATCACAGGACACTTACCTTGAGCCCAAACTGCAATGTTGACCCAGTTATTGAAACCCTGTTGACTTGGTGTTGACCACCATTGTCATTGCGAGGTTAGGACTTGGGCAGTCGCCAGGACAATCTAATCAGAGAGCGACCTGCTTTTGAATAAAGGATGATTTGATACCAAAGGCCAAGTTCCCTCTGAAGGTGCAATCTTTGTTTCCATAACCTGTTATCCTCTGCCTGTGTGCACATGTGAGCAAGCCCTCACACATACAAGCAATCACAACAACAACTATTAATCAGTACTTTTTAGAAGTCCAAATCCCCATACCCTAAATCATAAGCCATTTTAAATTTTTTCATAGTCCCTTCTAGCCATGGGCTATAGACAGACTCGATTTTTAAAATGCAATTATCATAAGATTTCTGTGTTTTATTTATTTCATCTAACATTATTTTGCCAGCATTTTTCCCCCAGAGTGGTTTTTGCCCAATGCATTTTATTTATTTACTTGTTCATTTATTCAATTTTTAAAAATTGACATATAATGCATTATTTGCGCCCAGTTCATTTTAGAAAGATGTCAAGGGCAGAACCCTTCCAGCTGGAATGAGTTGGTCCTGTCTACCCTGAAATCAGCAACAGTTTCTTAGGGGACTCAAAGAACGAGCTACTTTTAATGACTTGTTTCCTACTCTAAGTAATGACCTAGCTCCTGCTTCTTTCAGGGATTAATATGCTTGGACAAGGGTCTCAAGTGGGAGTATGCCAAAGGAGACCAGGTGTAGGGTCTTGGCACTTGGCAGAGGCCTAGTGTGTTTGTCATTTTTTTCACTTACACATTCACTTCACAAGCATTCCCTGAGTATCTGGTACCCACCAGACAGTGATTATCGGCAGACCGGTGGTGGAGTCTTGGGACCGTAATGGAGCAGGAGCAGGAAGGGGCCAGAGACAAGGAGCAGAAGTGCTTAGCTCATAGTGTTGTCATGAGGCCTAAATAAGTTAATACTTGCAAAATACTTAGAACGGCGCCTGATTGGGGCACCTGGGTGGCTCAGTCGGTCAGGCATCTGATTCTTGATTTTAGCTCAGGTCATGATCTCAGGGTCATGAGACCAAGCCCCTCACTGAGCTCCATGCTCAGCATGGAGTCTGCTTGTCCCTCTCCCTCTGCTCCTCCACTGGTCAGGCTCTCTTTCTCAAATAAGTAAATAAAATCTTTAAAAATATATATATATTTATATGTATATAAAACAAAACATATATATATTTATATGTATATAAAAATATAACATATATTTTATATGAATATAAAATATATATTTTATATAAATATATATAATATTAATTTAAATGTTTTATCTATTTGTATATACTTTATAATTATATATAATACAATATATGATATTTTTTATATTTTAATTTTTACTATATATTATATATTACATATATATAATATATATTTTATGTACTTTAAAGGCCTTAAAAAAAGAATTGTGCCTGGCATAAAGTAAGTACTTATATAAGGGGTATCAAATAAAATTATTACGCAGTAAAGGAATGCGTCCCTTGACAATAATTGAATTCTTTTCAGTATCCATAACCACCCTCATTTTTAGAGATTTAGAAATCCAAATGACATCACGGCCTTCTTTTTTAATGACCTATTTCTCTTCCTAATTATCTACATGTGGTTCCAAGCATGGCTTCCTGCCCCACTTTGTTCCAGCAACTGGTGTCTTCACCGCTGTGTCCTAGCTGCTAAGTCCAGCTGAAGCGCATTCTAGATGCTGTGCGAGGCACTCAAACTCTCACGTGTTTGAGAGCCTCCCCTTCTCGCCTGCTCTGTGTCCTCGAGCACTGACGCTGAACGGTACCTCCCAGCCTCTCAAACCTCCAGACTCCCCAGACTCCTAAGCTGGTTATACACCGCCACGGCATCGCTGGGGCCCAGGTTCCCCTTAGGAAGGCATTCGTGAGTCCACTCTGGCGATCTGTGGCTGTTTAGATGCAGGAATCCTCGCAGCTGGACTTCACGGCTCAGCAAGGGGACTTACTCCCTTCCTTGCGGGAAGATCATCCTGCACGTCATAGCTGGACAGGAAGCTTTTCTTTGAAAGAGCAATCAGGATGCCTTAAGTCCCAGGCCCTTTCCCTGATCGCAAGCCTGGGAGGCATTGCCAAGGACCGCCCAGCCCTTGGCCTGAAGGCCTGACTCCAGGAATGGCGCCATCATTTCCGTGGTTAATAACGAACGGAAGGATAGATTGCCTGTCTCCTGAACACTGCCGCCCGCTGAGGCCCAAGAGCGAGGATTCCGTGGGGACAGAGGACGAGGGTACAGAATTGACTTTCTTCCCTCTTCTTTTCTTTTACAGAAAGACTCTTTGTTTTTGTCATTCTATGCACGGGCTAAGCAGATTACAGTAAAGAGAAATGGGGACAGGCCCAGGTATCTAGGAGATGGGAGAGAATTTGCATTCCAATTGGGGAACACATCAAAAGGCTATTCTTCCTGCCTGGACTGGAAGGTACAGAGCGGTTTGGGGGCTATTTAAACTGGACCATACCTTTTCCAACAAACTCTAGCTTGTGGGGGAAAGGCTCCGCTGTTGACCCAGGGAACCTTGAAGAGAAAAGGCAACCGGACGTCCCCATTGGACTTTGAAGGTTCAAAGCTGCTTATGTTACTTCCATTTTTTTTTAGGCTGCTAGTATATTCAAAAAGAAAAAAAAATGTCATAAAACTGTTCCAAAAAAAAAAAAAAAAGCTATGTCAAATATCAACGTTTGGCAAAATACCCCATTTATGTTAAACACACACACACATACACACACACAATATGATGATTGTGTGTGTGATTCCATTTGTGGATAATGTCAAAAGTTTGTATTTGAAGAACCGGATGAAAATTGAGGTTTCTGCCAGATGCTTCTGGTGTCCTCCTCCCCACCCCAGATGGCTCTGTCTGAGGAGAGAATGCTCCTCTCTCCTCCATGACATAAACAGCCCCCTCCCCTGGAAGACCTCTTCCCTAGTTTGCCCACCTCCCCAAGAAACATTATCCTCCTCCTCCCCGCCCCCTTCTCCTTTTAAAAACCATAGACCTCCAAGAGAGACCTCCCCTAAAAAGCAAAGTATTCTCTGTTGGTTTGGAATAAACCTGCAAAATCAAAGCCCTTCTCTCTTGTCCTCCCCTCTAGCTCCCCTCAACCACCCCCTCCCCCCACACACATACGTACACTGAAACCCAGCTCCAGTCCTCTGTCTGCTTCATCCCCTTTCTGCCCCTTCCACACAGACTTATTTCATAAAAATGTCAGCTATTAAGTTAACATTATTTAAGGGGCTTTGGGTTTTAGTTCCTGAATGCAACCTTAGCTGGACGGGTAGAGGCCTGCCAGGAAGCCTCGCTGTATAAAACATGACCCACAGAGGTACTAAATAAATAACCTGGCTGTGGGCTTCCTTGCCTCTCTATTTATCATGGCAGTAATGATAAGGATCTGATTTAGAGTGAACCGTTCGGAGGGTCGAACCCCGGCACAAGCTGTAATATGATCGGTGGGGGAGGGCTGATAACCCCAAACAATGTGAAGAAACCCTGTCCGATAAATAAAACAAACTGTTTGTCCATTAAATAGTGCTGTCAGGAAGAGGACAGCGAAGCCAAACAGAGCTGAATCCAATTCTTTTACGGAGGCTCAGAGCCGGGAACACCTGAACTGAGCTGGGGAAAAGACACTCGCTCGGAATTGGGTGGAGGGTGTATTAGGGGCAGGGGAGAGGGGTCAGATTGATTGAGGTCACTGAGGTATCTGATCTTGGGAAAATCCTTTACCCTCCCAGGGTATGGTCTCTCTGTCTGTGAAATGGGACACCCACTGCTGGGTTCCGCCTGCCCCACCAGGGCGTTGGGGGGATCCCCGCCATAAATCCAGATGCTGCCAAGGACAAGCTGGTTACAGAAGTGTTTGAACCAAATGGTGCAGGGCTCATCTCAGGGACAATAAGGACCCAGCCCCAGTACCTTGGCTGCACAGAAACACAGCCCACGGCTGCGAAGTCTCTGAATGTTTTTCAACAGAAGCTCCAGATTATCATGGGAAACCTCAAGTATTCTATGTGTTGGCAGCTCACCTAAGAACTGTTTAGAAGTCTGTGCGTGTTTAGTTTAAAAACTATATGTACATAGTTGAAAAACTCTGGGGTTAGAAGCGGCCTATAGTCTGTAATTCCCGGACTAAAGCAAAGCAAGGTAGATCCTTTCCATGGTGACTGCCATTGCTCCTGTCTTTCGGCTGGACAGAACTCTGGAGCATTAAAGAGGCAGGAACAGCAATGTCCTTTCTCAAATCCACTGGCAGACCACACATTTGTGTTAGCTCTTTCAATTTTTTGGTGTACTTTTACCAGATCTACACCGTATTTTCTTGAATAATGCACTGAATCTTCAGAAAACAAAGATTGTCTTCAATTGAGTGTAACCGTCCTCCGAGGTTTTCATTTCCAGAGAGGGAACACTGGTCCTGCCCCTGGCCAGTGCTTCTCAATGGGAGCACTGTTGGCATTTTGCAATTGCTAAATGTCAGTAGTCCTTCCCTTCCGGGATTCCCCAGGCCTAACACAACCAAAAGATGCCCCTTCACTTTAAGAACAAAATGCAAAGAACAACCTTCTGCTACTTCACATTTGTGGAAACAAGAATAATTCAGTGCTCTTGAAGAAGACTGAGCAGATCAATTTGGCCCCGCTGATGGTCAACGTGACCAGCCCAGGCCTCTGGGATAGATTTCTTGAGGCAGCCCAGAGTGTCTCTACTCTGTGGGGTCTGAGATTCTTAGAATAGTGAAGGCCACATCAGCAAATAGGAACAGAGGGTGATCTAGAGCCATCTATGGCTCTATGGTGATCTAGAGCCATCTATGGTTCCCAACCCAGGCTCTGAGTCACCAAAGTTACCTGTCAGATAGGCAGTTTCCTGGGTCTCATCTTGACAGGCCTGGAGTTATGACCCAGGAACATTTGTTTTTATATACAGTTTGAAGCTAGATCATTTTAAGAGCTACTGCTTTCATAAAACATTAATGTTTCCTCTCCTCTAAAGCAGTGGTACTCTGACTTGCTTATTCTTTAGAATCACCTGGAAAGCTTTACAAAATATGGCTCTTTGGGAGCCAGTCTAGGAGACTGATTTGATTTGGGTATTGGATCAAATTCTTACATACCTGTGGTGGCCATGGAGGTAGATAGAGGCTCTTGTATCTTTGCTATGTTTTTGAAGAAGTAGATGTGATTATCCCCACATTACACATGGCAAAGTTGAGAGCCAGAAATGGAAAATGGCCATTAAAGTCTTCCACCCTCAGGACGCCTGGGTGGCTCAGTTGGTTGGGTGGCTGCCTTTGACTCAGGTCATGATCCAGAGTCCTGAGAGCAAGTCCCACATCAGGCTCCTTGCTCGGCAGGGAGCTTACTTCTCCTTCTGCCTCTGCCTACCACTCTGCCTGTGCGCGCTCTCTCTCTCTAACAAATAAATTAAAATAAATAAATAAATAATTAAAGTCTTCCACCCAACAATAGAATAAGACTCAAATATTTTGTCTTTTTCCTAATGGTATTACCATAATCTTTTTCTGCAGAATCTGCAGCCAACCTGTTGCATTCAAGCAGTTCATGGTTGGGCTAAAATTAATTTTCTGAGGCAGTAGCAGCAAAATCTTTCTTTGCATGGATTTTTCCCCCCCTGTGTACTTAGTGTTTATTGTTGAATAACTGTCTCCACTCATCAGGCAAGAAGCATGTTCTGTGGCTTCTTTGGTTGTGGGGTAGTTCAAGTCAGAGCTTCCTGGATTTTATTTCCTAAATCTCATGTTCATTGAGGAATCTTTGGTATTGGGATCAAGGGACCATTCAAATCAAGGGACAAAAAAGTAGTTTCCATAGACTAAGGGAGGAAGAGAATCAAAATTAAAATGATGGAAAATACACCTGTGAAATATTTTGCTTAACTAAATTTTTGGATCAAAAGTCAGATGTGTAGTCTTTAGCTCTGATAAAAATGAAGTATTGGTCTTTTCAAGTTGAACCATCTTAGAGGAAGTTAGTCTTGTGCTAAGGAGAAAAAATTATGCACATGGAAATTTTGTTAAGGGATTCCGTAAGTGAAAAAACCTCTCCTGTATTTGTTCATGTGTTCTCCTGAATTTGTTCATGTGTATTTGTTCATGTTCACAGCCTGAACAGGGACAAGAAAAAAGAAAGTAAAAAAGGAATAATTATTTCATGTAAGTGGGAAACCCAGGGGAACAAATGACTTCGGGCACTATCTACACTGAAGCTTCAAATAACATTATCAGGAGTCTCCCTACCTCTGTCTCCACAGCTCTATTGGCTTTGCTCTTTAGGCAAGTCCTTCATTGGGTGGCCCTCAAGCTGCCATTACCCCAGCTTAGAAATTCTAGCGCAACCAGCACGTCTTCTCATTTTCCTGCCCGTGACCTGTGCCCATCCTGGATACATCCTTATGGAAAAGGTATAGAGCGTGGTGATTGGCCAGCCTTGTGTCATATTTGCATCCTGCATCCTGGAAAGTGAGGCTCAAGCTATCTCATCTACATGGACAGACAGTCAACATATGGTGATTCCCAAAAGAAAAAAAATAATGACTCCACAAACAAACAAACACACAAACAAAACTGTTAAAGAAAGGGGGGTGGGTGAATGGATCCTGAGCAATAATGAACAGATGTTTTCTACAAAGGGAAATAAGATGGATGGAGGGAAAGAAACCAAGTCCATTTTCTTTCTGCCTGTCTCATATTAGCATTCATTAAATAAAAACAGAAAGTCAAAACAGTGAAACAAACACCAACTGAGAATAAAATTAAAGAAAGGGTCCTTCTCAAGCAGTGAAAAATTCTGACTTGATATTGTTTTCAAGAAAGCTTCTTTCTTTCTTTTAAGAACCTACAGTAACTCTGCTTGGCTAATAAAGTGTTTGCCTAGTACATTATGAAAGTCTTTGGGGAGACTATTGAATCAATTAGAATGATTTGTAATTAGCACACCAACCTAATGATGGGGTGTCTCTAAATTGCTTAAAATAGTTTGCTTTCTTAAGGGACTTGTATATCCCTCTTATGAACATATTTATACTAGTGATATGCTTATGAGCCTTTAAAAATTTTTCAAGAAAATAAACTTGCTCTGGTTCTTTAAGAAATACCACCAGTTCCAAATTAAGCCATTTTGAATAATTGGACAATTACTCTATTAATTAGAAAGACATCCCCCCTGCCATAGAAAATCATTCACAAAGCCCCGTGGAAGAGACAGTCAAAAATGAGCATTTTTCGAAAATTCTGATTGGTATTAAGAAGTCATGTCTGACCCCCAAAGCAATTCGAACTGAATAGAAGCCAGAAACAGAACTGTCATCACAAGATTTCATTGCTATAATTCTCAGCATACTCACAAATACAGAGTAGCATCAAAAATGCTTTACTTTGGGCGCCCGGGTGGCTCAGTGGGTTAAAGCCTCTGCCTTCGGCTCAGGTCATGGAGCCCCACATGGGGCTCTCTTCTCGGCAGGGAGCCTGCTTCCTCCTCTCTCTCTGCCTGCCTCTCTGCCTACTTGTGATCTCTGTCAAATAAATAAATAAAATCTTTAAAAAAATGCTTTATTCCCCCCCCCAAATTTGAAAATAAGCTTGGGAATTAGCGGATCTTTATTGAAATTTCCTTAGATTTGTATAGTCAGATGCTCCTATATATATCATAACTTCCGTTTTTCAAGTTTCTAGAACTTGATTTGAGAGCAGTGCCAACCCACAGACTTAAGGCATTTGGGTCAACAGCATAGATTCTGAGGTGAGGCAAAACATGGATTCATATCCTAGTTCCTTTCTTACTATAACAAGAAGTCTTGAGCAAGTTACTTAGTCTTTCTCAATTTCTACTTTGTCAGAAAAATGGAGATCATGGTAATAATGCGTTTCTTGATGTTAAAATGTGTATCTCATACATAGGGAGCCTGTATTGATTTCAGAAAGATTTCTGGGCTAATAAGGATTTGGTCGTAAGGAATTTTATCTTATTCTAGTGAAGAAACTGGAAGGTAGAGTAGTGTCTCCATAACAGGCTAAAGCAAAGGTTGAATAGCGTGAAATGTTCAATATAGTACACGTGATAGTATGTTTTCAGTCAAATCGTACTTCCAACACTTCTGAAAAGTCAGCAATTGTCCTTCATTCACTCGTCATTCACTTACCATTCATTCACAGATGCCTGCAGAAATTAACTGAGCTTCTCCTGTGTGCTGGGTGTTGGACCAAACATTAGGGATACAGTGGAGATCCAAACCAATAACGAAGTTGTAAACTCTCAGCAACTCAACCACTTTGGTTAATTCCAACTTGTCGTCACTCCTCTTGAGCAATAAAACCTGTGCTATTTTGTCATAGCCACTAGCCAAGAATGGAGAGAATAAAACAGCTTCCTACCTCACGATCGCTGTTCAAAGAACAAAAACATAGGCTGTAATTAACATCCGGCTTTGCTATTAAGGCGAGAAATAGCTCAATACAAATAATGGTTTTCACTGCTACTAAAATGGTCACTTTGTGATTTTTAATATTTGTAAGCACTGCGATGTTGTTGGAAACGGGAAACAGAGCTGGCTTTAGATCTGGATCTGCCCTTCACCAGCTGATGATCTTGGGCACATTACATAATTTAAGTTTCAGTCCATAAAACGAACAATTTTCAGTGTCTTCTCACAGGGTAAGTGAGATGGCACCTATAAAGTGGCTAGCATGGTATGCAGAGGGTAGTAAATACTTGCTGGTTACCATAGTCATCAGAATATCTAAAACTTGTGGATGCCTGGGTGACTCAGTCATTAAGCGTCTGCCTTCCCCTGAGGTTATGATCCCAGGGTCCTGGGTCCAAGCCCGGAATTGGCCTCCCTGCTTAGTGGGGAGTCGTCTTTTCCCTCTAACCCCTGCGCCTGCTCATGATCTCTCTCTCTCCCTCTCTCTGTCTCTCAAATAAATAAATAAAATCCCCCCTCCTTTTTTAAAATGAGTATCTAAAGCTTGTGTTGCCATTTTGTGTCGACAGCCTACCGGCTTAGACATTCTCACTGAATGCTCAGAACAGACAGGGAAAGAAGTGTCACTCACACTATCGTCATCATTATCATCATGACACATATTTACAAAATGAGGACTCAGTCAAGATCAGAGGGCAGGTAAGTGACAAAGTTAGCCCTTTGTCCTAGAGAGCGTCGCTGGGTCTACAAGTGATTTTTCAAACTAACCTTTAAGACTGGAGAGCATGTCCCCTCCGACCTGCTTGTACTAAGGATTCCGCAGTGACCAGGGTGGGTGGGAGCTGGTGCTTCTGGAGGTACTTTGTGATGATGGGAAGCCGAATTCTCCACCCTGTGCCAATATGAGCCCAAGCCTCCCTGTCCCGAGGGAAAACCCTGTTCCTTTGCTTCCTCCTCCATCACAACAGAGACCTATGGCCATCTGAGTGGTAAAAGCAGAGATTCTTTCAGCCTTGTTTCCAGTAGCATTTAAATTATAGTCATGCTACCGTATTTTCTTTAAGAAGTTGTAAAAAAAAAAAATGTTGCTTTTGCAGAATATTTCCTGAAATGGCTGGGGAGATCATCACTTTCCCCCATCCCTCTTGCCCAACTTCTGGGGGTGGTGGATTGTTCAACATTAGGAGATCTTCTGATTTAAAAAACAACGAAAACAAAAAAACTGGTCATCTGGATTTTTATTTGAAATATCCACATTTGAAAAACATAGACTCAGTTAAAAAGAAAACAGCACAAGACTGCTGACCGCATCTGCACTCTTGGCTGTAACCGGAGTCCTGATTCATTTCCGAAGTTAGGGGAGATTTCCAGAAGTAAGTGGCTTTTAGAAGAAAGAGGAGACATTGTCAGGGGAAGAAGGCAGGGAGGAGCTTCCTAGGGCTGGAGTATAGGCTCTACACTATATGTCTCAGGGAGGGGACAAGTGCAGAGCAATCATGAGGCTGGTATGGCAGGAAGGGGCTAGATCATGGCCATGATGGGCCCCATGGGGATGATCAGTGGGCATGGTGGTGCGGTTGATCCAATAAGCCCATGAAAAAACATGGCGCCATGATGGGATTGACCAGAAGGGGCAAGAAAGGAGCTGGGCCACCTTGAGAGAAGCTGCTCTTGCCACTCGCGTACATACTTTTTATCCTCATCCCCACCGTGCCAACCCTGCACCAAGCCAACTTCATTTTCTCCAGAGTTTTACTAGATTAAAGATGACTATCTTTTGACTTCACTCTCTCTAAGGACATAAAGAAAGATTTCTGGCTGCTTTCACAGCCCCTGACACCTCTCACCAGCTCTGGTCCCATTTTGGTTCTAATTTACTTTTCTCTCTACTTCTTTCCCTTTTGTATTTTCTTTTTACACCTAAATGCCCAATTTTCAACTGTCAGTGAATAAGAATTAGGAACATGCCACTTTAAAAAAAATAGCTTATCCGTAAATCAAACCTTCTGGCAAACATTAGGGTTTAGGTACCTAGTGTCATTTTCTTTTATATCCACCTAAGGAAACACTTTTTTCCCCCTCCTTACTGCTGACATATTTTTTGAGAAATGCAGCCCTCAGGTTATTGTTCTGCACTCTTCGGAGTCACTGTGAATTGAATAAATTTGATGTTTGATGGCAAACTGCCACGAGAATTTAAACAACTTGAGAGAGAGGATATTATTATTTTTTTCTGTCCTTTTAAATTCCCCGAGGCCATGGCACGGAATGGCAGGGACAGGTATCAGTTCCTGGTGACTGTCCCTCACACCTCTAAGTCCCCATGTAAAACTCTTGGGCACTAAGACAGTTCTCCTGTCCCTAGAGTCAAAACTTCAAGGTCATCCTATCAACTTGATGACCCTGAAAACGACAGGATCGGGATAAGGGAAGAGAAGTGTTGGCGAAACTGTCCTTAGTTGATTTCAGCCAAGGCGTGCTTTAATTAGAACAAATAATGTGTCATATTTCAGACGGTTCTTGGGAAAGCATTCTGTTCTTTGCTGACCATGTTGTGAAATTCTTTATTTGTTCTTTTAAAGATGCTCTCAATTTTCTTCCTTCTTCTTTGTCCTTACTTCCTACTTTGGGAAACAGAATAGACATCCACTTTTAAGGAGGCTAAATGCCCAAACTTCTGTGCCCTGGGCACATGAGAGTGGGACTTGTGTTTGGATCGTGTTTGGATCAGTCACTTCGTGCAGCGCAGGGCGATGCTGGTCTGCTTGGGGGCATGGTGCATTTTTCTGGTGAATCAGGGCTTGCATCTGTCCCTTTTTGCCATGCACTGACTTTTGCGGGAGTCTTTCGACGGCAGATAAATCATTTCTTTCAGACTGGATAAAAAATGGGCCATGCTCTTTGGAAGCCGAAGTTTTCCAGATAATTCTATGTTTGCACTATAAACTATACCAGTCAATTGCACATTCAGGTTTAGATTTGGGCCAGATTTATGCCCCTGAGAAAATCCTATTTTTGCATGATTTAGACAAAAAAATGTGTCTGAACCGCGTTACCCAGCCTAATTTATATGAAACTGGGATCTTGCCACCTGGGGTTTTGGGTCTGCTCTGTGAGACGTGTCTGGTATGTGACTGAAAGACCAAGCGAGGAGCGGGCAGCCGTGGAGGGGGACCAGAGCCCTCTTGAAAGGGAGACAGCCATCCCCGCCAACTGAATGGGGCGTGCACAACCAGCTGGGGAGTGAGGCCTCTGCATTGTGCTTTTATTACTGGCTCTTGTGTACAACCAGAAAGGCGCCCCCCTTCTCGGGGCATGCTTGGTTGCTATGATCTGTTCCCGGGGGCTGGTGTGCCTCCCAAATGGCAGCCCCTTCCTCCCAGGCGGACTTGGGTCAATGATTGAAGCCGCAAACATTCGGGTCCCATGTCCTTCTGAGTCCCACCTGCACCCAAGAGTATCTTTGGAAAAGGAGGACAGGACAGAGAGCTGTCCCGGTCTCCATGCTTGGGAATCTCTGTAGGGCTTTCATCCCCGACTGGATGGGTATTGCTCATCCCCTACCTAAGCAAGAGACGTCCAAGATGTCTGGGGTTTGCCTTGTTTTGAACTACCAAAGCCCTCTCTGAAAGCTCTGGGGGGCCTTTGATTGACCTTCTCAGGGGCCAAGGTTATGAATCCCTTTATGGCACAGAAGCTGACCGCATGCGATCTGCACAGTTTACGGCTGTTGGAGCCCCTACAAACTTTTTTTTTTTTTTTTGAAGATTTTATTTATTCATTTGACAGAGAGAGATACACCCAGAGAGAGAGAATGAGCAGAGGGCGAAAGCAGGCTCCTCACTGAGCCAGGAGCCTGACTTGGGGCTCGATCCCAGCACCCTGGGAACATGACTTGATCTGAAGACAGACTTTTAATCATCTGAAGCACCCAGGTGCCCCGCCCCTACAAACTTTTGACAGATATTTTTTGGAGCACTTTCTTCATGTCAGGTACTGTTCTGGGGGTACTGGATACAGATAAATAAGACAGATATGATCTTAACTCCAAAGGGTCTTATCGCCCAGTGGGAAAAGGAACCATGAATCCAATAATCACAAATAAACTCAAGAGAAAGGTGTGGTCTATGTGGGGGATCTGAGTTAGTGAGTGGCCACGGTGGGGGCTGGCTGGAGAACTGAGGGGTGAGCAGAAGCCTGAAATGCCACTCCTGAAGAAACCAAGGACTCTCTGACCTCAGGAGGTGTAATTACCTTGTGACCAGATTGGGCCAATGAATTGCCCAAGGGCATTCAGCAAGCTAGATCTGAGACCCTCCATGCATTTAAAGAAATTCTAAATAGAAGGGCTCTGTAGCTGACAGGGGTTGAGCCTGACATCCAAATCTTCTACTTAACAGCTCCTCACTTGATCTTTCTGGGTCTTGTTTCCTGCTCCATAGAGTGAGGATTTTAAGAGCTGATTCCGGAGAGGGATATTTTGAGATATCATCAGGAAAAGTATGTAATGTGTTTGAGCACAAAACATGTGAGCCAATACTATTATTTATTCTTATCTGGTCTTTCAAAGCAACTCTATAGGATTGAAAGATGAAGAAGGAACCCCCCCACCCCCCCGCCGCCAAAACCCACCCGCAAATATTTTGTTTTCAACAAAGAGCCACAGCAGTGGCCCCATCATGCATGCATAAATCCATTCAATGAATTTATTTACTGAGTTCTTTCCAAGAGGAAAGCATTAATCTTGGTGGTAGAAAAGAGAAAGGGGACTGTGAGATAGGGTCCCTGCACTCAAGGTTGGATTAGCTCTTTGAGGAGCACCCAGCTTTCAAAGAATCAAAGATGAGTCCTGGAGCTGTGTTGGACGCCATCTTGATTACCCCCTCATTTCACTGGAGGCCTGGGGCCCACATCAGAAGGCTGGCGGCCACTACCAGCACTCCAGCCCTGGGTCACTTTCCCTATAGTTATTAGCTGGAGGTCCTTTGGACTGAGAATCTGCTTCCTGTGGGTCTCTAGGGAGCTGTCCTAGCAGAAGAGCCCTGAGGATTTGCAGGGTTGGGAAAGGCTCCCCACCCCTATCCTTGGGCTGTTTCTGAGGAACAGCAAGGAGGCTGTGCTCTTTCAGGATTCTGCGACCAAAGGCTGGGTTCCTAGAAGCCATCGACTCCATGGGAGCTAGTGGGTGGGTGGAGATTTTTCTTCACCGACATTTCTAAGCGCTTCCCAGTCTCTACAGTCTATGCTGGGCCCTGTACCCATGACAAGGCTCTCCAGAATGCGGTGAGTTTCTGGGCTTCATGATCATGAAGCCCATTATAACATGCATGTTATAATGCATGCATGCATTCATCTCTGAAACCAGGCGCATGATGCAAAGACACAGCTACTTTTTTTTGGTACATCCTGGTGAAACCTGCTCCTTCTAAAAAAACCTTGAGAGGGATCAGTCCTGGTTCTGCACAGTCAGACTGGACTTAGCTGAAGGTGTAAGGGTGCTTCTTGCGTTTCTTTAAGCAAGGTTGTTAACTTCCTAACAGTGTAGCAAACAGCTTTTTAAAAATTTTTTTATTTTATTTTATTTTTTTAAAGATTTTATTTATTTATTTGACAGAGATCACAAGTAGGCAGAGAGGCAGTCAGAGAGAGAGAGGAGGAAACAGGCTCCCTGCCGAGCAGAGAGCCTGATGCAAGGCTCCATCCCAGGTCCCTGGGATCATGACCTGAGCCGAAGGCAGAGGCTTTAACCCACTGAGCCACCCAGGTGTCCCCAAACATCTTTTATTATATATATATATATATATTTTTTTTTTTACAAATGGATTTTCAGGGGCTGATCTGAAGGGGGAGCCATCTTGGAGATAGTCGGGATACTGGGTCAGCCCAAGAGATGAGGGGGCCTCTGAGGTGGCCATCTGGGGAGTCATACAGCCCCTGCCTGTGGAACAGTGTTTGGGAATCCTGTTCAGATCACAGAGAGCAGGCTTCCAAGCCTGTGGAGCTGGATTCTGCTCCTAGTGTTGTTTATCGTCAATTACCCCTGGAAGTCCTTCCTGTAATTACCCCAGCTTCACTACGCTGCTATTTGCACATCACTTCCCTCCTAAACACCGCCTCTTTGCCATTATTCCCCGGGAAGATGAGTCACCGAAGGAGATGGCTTATCTCAACTCGGTTTTTAACTAGCTTTTGTCTCCCGGAGAGATTTGTTGATGATACAATATTTCAAACTAGGCACTTTTTCTCCCCTTCCTCCAACTTCTTGTTCTGGTTCTTTTTTCTTTCTTTCTTTCTTTCTTTCTTTCTTTCTTCTTCTTCTTCTTCTTCTTTTTTTTTTTTAATAACATTTTCTCCTTTCTGCTTTTATATTTCTTCCTCTCCCTCCCATAGCCTTTCATGCATTCAGGATGTAGGAGAGCCAGCATCAAAGCCCAGAGCCCTACTGAATTCTCCTCCCCTATGGTAAGCGTGCCCTTTCCCTGTCTGATCATTGACTCATAACCACAGAACATCTCAGGCACAGGATGGGGGGAGAGGGAGGGCTGAATAAGCAGGGACCACGGTCTGCAGCCCCAGAGGAGACAAAAGTAAAGGATTTGTTCAACAGGGCCCCCCCTCCCCCCAACCCCTTGAGGGATAATTGTTTAGGACAATCTGAGCCGGCCCAGGCCAGGAAAGCCAGTACACCCCCCTCAACCCACCCCGTGGCAACTCCAACCAAGTGAATCTCATCTGGTCAGCCTCCAACTCCCAAGGCCAGGCCAGGCCTAAACCCACTCCCTGGGCATTACCACGATTCTGATCGCATTATTTAATTTTAATTCAGTTGAACATACATGTATCAATCGCCTACTATATGCCAGGCTTTGAGTCGACAGGTGATAGCCATAGGCTTAAATCCTGTGGACGTTAATATCCCTGTCCTTTAAGACTGCGTTTGCAGGCCAAAGACAGCCCTGAACCTCCTTCCCCCCACCCCTCCCTGCAGCCCTCAGTTCCTCCCTCCCCTTCTGTCTCCATTAGGCATGAATGGGCATCACATCTGTTTCTTTTCTTGCTGGAAAGCAAGAGGCAAAGACCCTAAAATGGGGACAGACCAGCACACACCTGGGTGGTCTTTAAATTAGAAAAAGTTTTCACCAGAGTTCCTCATTTGGGCCTGCAGTCACAATACTTTCCATGCTCTCTGCCCCTGTAGATTGGGAGAAACGGGGTTTGGGGGGGGGGGCTCTGGAAGCATACCCCAGGGGCCATCCATTGTCCTGTTCTTTTCTGAGGCTCACAAATGTTCCTCCACACCCCTGTTTCCTTCCCTGGATTCCTTACTGGGCAGGCCGAGCACGGTCTGGGGTACAAACAAAGCAGGGGCAGAGGCGGTGATGGGCTGGGGATGGGCGGGGAATGAGAACGCAGCCATTTTCATTTTAGCATATGCCTAGAGTTGAGACCCTTTTGAAAATTAAATTGTTTATGTTATGGTTTGGTATCATTTTATTTTAAGCACAGAATCTGGAGCCAGACTGTCTCGGTCGAAATCTCTGTTCCTGAGCTGTGTGGCCTTGGCAACTGTACCTCGATTTCCTCATCTGTGAAATGGGCATCATGAAAGTTTTATCATATTGGGCTGTTGCCAGGAATAGTGAATTAATAGGTTAGACTGTATATTCACCCTGGTTAGTTGCTAGTGACAGCTTCTGATGGTGTGTGTCTGCCTTCCTGTCCTGCACTGAGACACTACCCTCTGACAGTTGTTTTGTGTCATTGAGAAACCTGGCCATTTGTGACCTCACTCAGCACCCTCTTTCTTATTTAAAATCATTAAGAGGGGCACCTGGGTGGCTCAGTCCTTAAGCATCTGCCTTAGGCTCAGGTCAGGATCAGGCTTCTTGCTCAGCGGGAGGCCTGCTTTTCCCTCTCCCACTCCCCCTGCTTGCGTTCCCTCTCTTGCTCTGTCTCTGTCAAATAAACAAATAAAATCTCTTAAAAAATAACTTAATAAATAAAAATAAAATCATTAAGAAGTAAGACACCAGGGATCAGTTATGAGGTTCTAGGCCCCTTCCTAGGTCTAGGTGTTCTATATCTGGTCTCAGGCTCTCCTGAGGTAGGTTTGGGGTAGGTTTACCCATTAAGTATAGGAACATCTCAAATATTGCACGGGGACATACTTTCGCTAAAAAAAAAAAATTGTTGATTATTTGAAATTCAAATTTAACTGAGCAACCTGTATTTGATTTGTTCAATCTGATAACCCTCCTTGGGGATTTTCCCCACTGGTGTTCTGTTTGACTGCCCCACATCCCTACAGTGGACAGAGGTCAGCGGGGCCTCTGGAGCTGGTTCTTCACAGGAATAGCCAAAAGCTCCAGAGTAGGTAGAAGGAGAGAGAGGGCGTCACTGAGAACAGGTCTCCCTGTTGCTTATAAAGGTCGTGAGGGCCCTTCTCAAAGTAGTTGCCCACAGCAATCTAAAGAACAGAAGAATAGGTCTCCGGGAGGGTTTTTGTTCTTTTCAGGCTTCAGTGTAGTATTTTAGGGTGTGTGTGTGTGTGTTAGGAGAACAAGGGCACAGGACGCATACAATTAGTGGCTTCTGTACATCTGGGCTGTGTTGATGGGTCCTATGAACTATGTGATGTATAACATACATGCCTTTCATTTTTGTATAAACATGTGGAATGTTTAGCCAAATGGTTAAACTGTTCGGAACAATGGCTTGAAACTTTCCAAGCTCTTTTTTGGTTTGTTAACTACCCCCCCCCCCCCAACCCCGAGTTCCTGAAAGTTCTGATTCGTTCATGAATGGGTGAGATTCAACGGAAGGGAATCAAACGCAGGGCGGGGTACGTGTGCATTTTGGAATTTGCCAAGGGAACCATGGAGTGAGCCCAGCTAGACTTTGGTGATTGTCACTTGGGGGTAGACAAGTAAGAATCGTTAGTATTACTTGTGATCGGCAATACAAAGTAAAATTCTGCTGTCTTACGGGAGGTTTATTAAGAGTCTCTTGCTTATAGACAGTGCTTCCCAGTGAGCCAAATCATCATCTTCTGGGTCTCCAGGGCAGTAGGATAGCCTGAGTGGGAAAGCTGTTTAGAGAATTGTGTGTGTGTGTGTGTGTGTGTGTGTGTGTCTTTTCTTTCTTTTTTTTCTCCAAAGACAGTGATGAGAGAAATTATTTAGTCTGTATCTACAACAGTGGTGTGATTCAGATCCCAGTATTTACAGAGGCAAATGAGTTGGTGCACCAGCATACTAATGTGGTAGACACCGGCCTGATTGGCGTGTGTGTGTGTGTGTATGTGTGTGTGTGTGATAAATTTCTCCAGGAGGCAGTGAAAAAAGACCCAAGGAGGGACCTTCAGGAGAGAGCAGCCCTTTGTTCATGAATCCGAGGAGGAAGTTTGTTGGGTTCTTAGTGTTTCCCAAAAGTTTTTCTCTTTTATTTTTTAAATTAATTAATTCATTAATATTTATATTTTTTATAATTTGTATCTTATTGAAGAGACATAGAATCTTCTATTTGTTCCATCAAGAAGTTTTCCTCCCAGTCCCCCCAATAAATAAGTGAGTAACTAACTAAATAAATGGGGGTTCACAATTTCTTAATTAAGTCCTAGAGGAGGCGGCTAGGAAATATTTTGCCAAAATTTGAACTCTAACCCATTTTTAGTGTGGCTCCAGGCTCTTTCAGCCACTGGGAGCCTGACCCTTTCAAATGCAAGCATGAGCTCCTTTGCCTTCTAATTCTATAGCTTCCAGACAGCGAGGCACAGAGTTGCAGGCGTAGTTTGTGGCATGGCCGGAAATCTGTGACAAACTCTGGGAAATTGAAGGAGCGGGGATCCAAGAGTAAAAACATAATGGAAGCCACTTTTTGTCAGAAACCGTTCCCCACACGTGCAGCCACTGTGGGCCAAAAATAATATAATTTACATTTACCCCCTTTACCTGCAAGAAAAGTTACTTTATTTCCTCCCATTAATTGGATTGACAATGTATCCTATTACAAATTATAAATAGTTTGGCTGAAAAAGATCCCCCTTTCTTAAACCTAACTGGTGCCCCATAT
Organism: Meles meles; assembly: GCF_922984935.1. Taxonomy (NCBI): domain Eukaryota; kingdom Metazoa; phylum Chordata; class Mammalia; order Carnivora; family Mustelidae; genus Meles; species Meles meles. Next base: position 31,589,682 of record NC_060084.1, on the reverse strand, counting down.
TTGGGGTCAAACTTTTGGGAGTGAGGCAGCCCCGGTAGGGAACAGGTCATCTGCAACCCAGGTCGCGCCCCCCCCCCAACTCCCCCATTGTAAGATGTTTTACTTAATTACCAGATGAGAATCTCCCTCTCTCCACAAGGTCTTGGTACCTGCTGGCTTGCTCTTTCCTCTCTTTCCCAGAAGGGCCCATCCTCTTTCTTCTCCAATCCTATTTAATTTTTGCATTTCCTGATTTTTATCTTGGGAAAACAAAAGCCAGCTGCAGTCCCTTAAGAAAACAGCTGAAGGATGCTGGCAGGTAGAGAGGCCTTGCAGGTTTTCAGTCTCAGATTGTTAGAACTGAAATGCCGCGTGTCAGGGTGCAGGGACTTCTGCACTTCTCAGCTCCCTTTCTTCTGCCTGCAAACACATGCGTGCACACGCACACACGCACACGCACGTGCACGCGCGGGAGCCCACACGCGTCCCTTTTTCTTCACCTCCTGCCCAGGGTCCCCCTCACTTTCTACAGCTGTATTTCTAATCAGCAGAAGATACATCTTCCTTGGAGCTAACACTCCTTTTCTCTGCGTTCTTAACCTCCTATCTTATGCATGGATCACTGGTTAGCTTAGAAATGCGCAGACACAAAGGAGAAGCTGACATTCGAGGGTTGAAGGCCATAATGGCTGTTTATAAACCTAATCCATCACGTTTAGTGGACACCTCCATTTTTGTCCCTCTGAAAAGGTATAAATAATAAAATGGGATAGCTCCAGCTCGGAGGTGCCTTGGTAAATATTTTAACTATTTACAAGATCGCACCAATAACAAAAGAAACATCTGTACCATCCACAGAGGGGCCGCTAGCCATTAAAAGAGACCCAGATGGTTCCTACCATTCAACCAACAATAACATTTCTTGATGGCAGAGCTTTTGTAACATGGCTTACATTTTTTTTTCCCAAATCACGTTGTGATTTTTCCTATCACATTCTGAACTTGTCCCCTCCTTTTTCTCCACACCCCCCAACAACCTCTCTAAAGAAATTCTCCCTAAATAGCCTCCCCCAACAAAAAGAATGAAGCCTTGAAGGGACATGGCAAATGGGTATTTCAAAGCCCAATTCAGAGGCAAGTCTGAACAATTATCAACCGGGCTGTCTCCAAGTCCAAATATTGACATGGGCCACTGGTTCTGTGGATAAACAGTCCCGTGGAGCCCCAAACGCACCGCGCCACCTCAGACCCCGTGCACAACCCTGCGTCAATCGATTTGAATTTACCCTTTCTGGCCTGGCTTAGAGAGAGTGCAAGAGGGCCCAAGGAACTCCAACGATGACCTTTGGAGTTCAAGGTACTTCTTCGTTTAGAACCCTGTGCCTGGCTACGGGGCAGCAGATCCGAGGTGCAGGTAGCAAGTGACGCTTGAAATCTTTCCGTCCGTCGGATTTCTTTTTTGTTCTGAGCATGAAGCAAACGGGGAGAATCTGCGAGCCTCTAGCTGCTTAGTAACCGCTGGAAACTAGCTCTTCCTAAGCCACCAGGAGACTTAATTTTTTAGTTACACAAAGATGGCAAAGAGAGCAAGAGAGCTGTGTGGAGGAGGGACCCAGGTTCTCGAATCCGGCAGATCTGTCTTTGAGTCGCAGTTCTGGGGGCCCCAGGCAAACACCTTCTGCACTTTTGAGCATCAGCTTCCCAGCTGTAACATGGGGGCACTAATAACACGAACTTCTGAGGGTGACTGTGTGAATTACACAAGATGATATATTTAAAGCAGAGAGCGAAGCGCTCAAGAAAGGTTGCTATAATTAATACTGACAAACCTATCACGGAGAGATCAAATCTTTTGAAACTAGAAGATGAGGCAGACAGCAATTTCATTTCAAGCTTCCTGCAAACAGCACTGGTATTTGAAGTTTCCTTCCGGGGTGGGGGTGGGGCTGGGGAGGTGGGAGACCCCCCCCAAAAAAAAAACAAACCCCAACCACCAAACCCCCAAGTCACGTGACCCCTCTGCCAGTCTTTGAGAAACCTAAATGTTCATTTCTTTTCCAAAGGCTCTATTTAATTTTGGAGCTCCCACTTTCCAAATTTGGTCAATAAAATTAACAGCCTCCTTTTGACTGGGACATCACACCTCCAAATGAGCTCAAGCTGGCGCAGGGATTGTCCTGCCGGAATGTGAGATTTACATTTCACAGCTCCTCGCCAAGTAATGAATGAATCAGAGCTCGTAAACAAACGATCCTCGCTTCCCTTGTTCCGTGGCCCCCAACGTGGGGTGTGTGCTGCGAAGAAAAATATTTATCCTGTTTGTGTGGCGCTGGGTCCCTGAATGGCCCACCAATAAAACAACATCATAAAGGGCATTTCACAGCTGAGCTCGCAATTTAATAAACAGATGCAAACAGAAGGGCTTGGAGGTCAACAATTAAAAATAAACCAGCCCGAGGTTCTCCTTGGAATTCCCCTTCTCTATAAAGTGGAGAGGACCAGGCCCCGCAGCTGTGGTGGCGGTGGGGGAGGGGTGGGAAAGGCGCGCAGGAGGGCTGTACCTGCTCTCCAGGATTCCTGCCAAGACCCTCTTTTGAGCAAGGAGGAGCAGCTTTGATAGCAGATGCAGTACAAAGTAGCCAGAAGATGGTATGGTAACCTTGGTTGACAGCAAATGCTGCATGTCAATTTCTCTATCTTCTGCCCCTAAGACAGTAAATATTGGAGCAAATGATCTGAAACAGTGGAGAATCAAAGACTCGCTTCTGCGTACTTGGTTTTGGAATGGGTTTTCTACTTAAATTTGAAAGAGTGTGTGTGTGTGTGTGTGAGAGAGAGAGAGAGAGAGAGAGAGAGAGATGTCTGGGAAACAACAAAGCCGCTAAACAAAGGTCTGGAAAGTTGGTCACGGGCACCATTCTGTACACACTTGTCCTCATACCCTCTCTAGCCACGGCTCTGTTCAAGGCTGCTCACCACGCGGGCACACCTGTCATTTCCATCCTACTGGGCTCTACCTGTCACTTAAGACCCCTGTGCCATCGCCTCCCGCCCCACTTTCTCTTAAGTTAAAAAAGGGGTGGGGGGTAAGAATGGTACCTGGTTGCTGGCTCTAAGTGTTGGCTGAGGTTGATCATGTAAAACTCTTAAGACGATGTTTGCAAACAGCAAGGACCCACCCCAAAACCCTCGTTCTTTTTAATAGTATCTGGGCAGTCTCGGAGGCTCACACTTTGCTCTGGCCCAGGGAATCCCACCGTGGCTGGTCACACTCAACTAATCTGAGAATGTGTTGAAGGCCAGTAAGCCCCCATTCTGACAGGCTCAACCTCACAAAATCCCAAATGCCTACACGGCTAATGCCTACAGCCTCCCCACATTCCTCTGCTGATAAGAGGGGAAATGAAGGATGGGTTTAAAGATAAACCATTTGCTCTGGGGACAGACCTCCCATGAGGACCCATCTGGCTGTCCCGCAGGAGCACTGCGTCAAGATGGCCAGCGACACCAAGCTCCCAGATCAGCTTCAGGAACCCCAGCCACCCAGAAGGTCCTTAGGGTAGATAGATGACCACCGTCTGAGGGGTCAGATTTACGCACCAAGAAGTTCATTTTCTTTACACACGAAGAGTAGGGGTGGTGGGTTTGAGAAATCTTTTAAGCATTTTGTGTCTAAGGTGAGGCTCCCACACTGCCTTGTGGCTTCTCTTGGGCTATTTTATGGTTATTGGGATCCTCCTTCCCTTGGATCATGTCAATTTGAGTACAAGTCCCTCTCCTGCCTTTTGTTGTTGTTGTTGTTGTTGTTTGTTTGTTTTGTTTTCCCTTTGTAAAGAAATGAGAACATACACAAAACACAGTTAAGGAACATTTACTGTCTTCCTCTCCTTTTCCTGATGTCAAAGGCTTATAGTTTCCTCCTCTGCAACTGTTTCTTACTAATAAGAAAAAACCGTCCCCTACATACTCTCTCATCTAGTCCTCAGGACAGGCCTGAATGGGAGCTACTGTCCTCCTGATGTCATCAAAGATAAAATGGAGGTTCTGATGGAGACCATCGTATCACCAGCAAAATCACAGGTTTTTCATCCATAACTTCTAGTTCAGTAGAACTGAACTCTAAAAAGTCAACTATATGGAAATATAACATGCATACAGAAAAAGCTTTCAATATAAAGGTACAGTTTGACAAATAAGTACGAAGCAGCTGCCAGAGGAAGGACAGTCCAGATTGAGAGAGAGAAATCTCCAGCTTTCTTTTTGGTCCTTTCTGATTGGGACACCCAGAAGAGAAAGAACCACAATTCTGACATTTCTGAAACTGATTTTCTTCCACCTATGTGAGTATCTATAAACAATATATTTGAGGGGCACCTGGGTGGTTCAGTGGGTTAAAGCCTCTGCCTTCAGTTCACTTCATGATCTCAGGGTCCTGGGATGGAGCCCCGCATTGGGCTCTCTGCTCAGCAGGGAAGCCTGCTTCCCCTCTCTCTCTGCCTCTCTGCCTACTTGTGAGCTCTCTCTCTCTCTCTCTGTCAAATAAATAAATAAAATCCTTTTTAAAAAACCCTATATAATTGAGTTCTGCTTCTTTCTGAACCTTATAGGAATAGGTGCCCACTGCCTTCATTCATTTCCAGTTTTCTCCTTTTCTTCAGTATGAGGTTGTTACGATTCATCCCTGTCCCCGAGGGAAGCCAGGGTCTGGTCTTCTTCTTTACTGCTGCAATCTAGCTAGCCCATTTTGGTACTGTCTCCGGATTTATTTGTCCACTCTAAGTTGGTTGACACCGGAGCTGTTTCTGGTCTGGGGATGTGTTGTAGAGCGCAAATATTCCTACGCCTCTCTATAGCCATGCCCTGTGCCAAGACTGACTTGGGCTCATAAAAAGAGGTGATGGTATGCCAGGTGTGAGCCAAAGTTTCAAGAGGCCTTGCATAATTCTATCCTACTGTCCCGCACGTCTGTCATCACCGCGAGAAGGTCGTGGGCATGGGAGCCTGCTCAAGGAAGGAGGGGGATGAGAGATGCGTGTAACAGAGCAAACTCAAAAAAGCATGAGCCTGGCCAAGCTCAGCGGAACGCTGTGCGTGTACAAGCAGTAAATGCTTGCTGTTGCAGGAGGCTGATAGTCTGTGGTTGTTTGTCCTGCAGCGGTCCCCGGCAAAGCTGACGTGATACAAGCTACTAGAGGTAACACTTACAAGCTTCTAACTGTTCTTGTCAAAATTCGTCATTTTTTTTTTTAAGATTTTATTTATTTATTTGTCAGAGAGAGTGAGCACAGGCAGACAGAGAGGCAGGCAGAAGCAGAGGGAGAAACAGGCTCCCTGCTGAGCAAGGAGTCCGACGTGGGACTCGATCCCAGGACCCTGGGATCGTGACCTGAGCTGAAGGCAGTCGCTTAACCAACTGAGCCACCAAGGTGGCCCCAAATTCATCATTTTTTTTTTAAGATTTTATTTATTTGACAGAGATCACAAGCAGGCAGAGAGGCAAGCAGAGAGAGAGGGGAAAGCAGCCTCCCCGCTGAGCAGAGAGCCCAACGTGGGGCTTGATCCCAGGACCCTGAGATCATGACCTGAGCCGAAGGCAGAGGCTTTAACCCACTGAGCCACCCAGGCGCCCCCCCAAATTCGTCATTTTTCATTCAGATTTCTCAAACTCCAGAAGCCGATTTCTTTCCATGTTCCTCGACCTCAGACTATTTTTTTTTTTTTTAAGTAACATCAGTGAAAAGTGTCATCTAAAATGAAACATTGTACTCCTAGCTTATGGGTCAAAACATGAACATCTGTGGTCACCTCGATGTGGGCAGAGCTAGAGACTGTTAACCTCGGAGCTAAGAAAGTCAGTCAGAAAAAGACAAATACCGTATGCTCTCGCTCTTATGTAGAATTTGAGAAACAAAACAAACAAGCAAAGGAAAAAAAATAAGAGAGAGAGAAATCAAGAAACAGATTCTGAACTACAGAGAACAAGCTGACGGTTACCGGAGGGTGTGTGGTTGGGGGGATGGGGGAAGTAGGCAATGTGGCTTAAGGAGACCAAGTGTCCTGATGGGCACCAGGTGACACATGGAAGTTGAATCACTATACTGTGCACCTGAAACTACTATCATACTGTCTGTTAACTAACTGGAATTAAAATAAAAGCTCAAGAAACAAGGAAAATCTGGAAATTTAGCAGCTTTCTATATAGCTCTTTTTGTTTGTTTTGATTCTGATTAATTTATTTCACATTTGAAACTTCAGCTCTTCAAATCCCCTATGTGGCTTATTGAGAATACTTCTTATGCATGGCCTTCTCATTCCTTGTTTTTATTTCTGAACCCTTTAGCAGAAATTATGGAATGGTCATACTGTAAAGGTATCCAGATATCCAGATTAATATTGATTCTGGATCAATGTGAATCCAGGGGTCTCAAACCGATGGCCCTTAGGAGAAATTTGGTCCACAGACATGTTTCATTTAGCCGATAGAACTTTTAAAAAAATGTGAGCCAATTTGAAAAAAAAAACAAACTATAAAACAGAGATGTTATACAAAAATCTAGATTTTAAGCTTTTCTTTTTTTATAGATTTTATTTATTTATTTGAAGGAGAATGTTTGAGTGAGCTCAGGGGGTGGGATGGGCAAAGAGAGAGAGAGAGAGAGAGAGAGAGAGAGAGACTCCCTGCTGAGCACATTGCCTGACCCACGGGGCTCAATCTCAGGACCCTGAGACCCTAACCTGAGCAGAAACCAAGAGTTGGATGCTTAACCAACTGAGTCACCCAGGCAACCCTAGACTTTAAGCTTTTCTAGATTAATATTTTTAATATTTTGAAAATAATTACTAATGTTAGGCCTGAGAAGTGGTTGTGCCCCCACATGTCTCTAATTTGCCACAGTCCTCACTATTCCTTATCATTCCCCAACACTGAGACCGAGTGTTTGGTGCCATAGTCATAGCCATTATGATACTGTTTTCTTTTTTCTTTTTTAAGATTTTATTTATTTATTTGACAGAGAGAGGGAGCACACAAGCAGGGGGAGCAGCAGGCAGAGGGAGAAGCAGGCTCCTCACTGAGCAGGGAGTCTGATGTGGGGCTCGATCCCAGGGCCTTGGGATCATAACCTGAGCCGAAAGCAGATGCTTAACAGACTGAGCCACCCAGGCACCCCTGTTTTCTAATGATAGAGAAATATTTTTCTGTACCCATGTCTAACAAAAATGGAACAATGAAAGATACTGAGAGTTGTAACTTATTCTTCTAGCCATTAAGGCTCTTTGAAAAGTCTTTATTCAGTGACGAATGTTCAATTAGATCTTGTCATTCAGTTCTCAGCTCCAAGACCTTCAGTGACTCCTCATTATCTACGGAATAAAGTCCAAACCCTTTAGCTTGGCATTTCATTCCTTCATAGCTTCAATCCAAAACTTGCTTTATAACCATCGCTCCAGGACTATCTATTGTGAACCTTAGGCTCTAGAAATCCTGTTCGAACAAAAACTTCAGGATCTTCTGGATCTTGATTTCACATCCTCTTAGTCAAGCCCGTGGTTTTTCTTCCTCCTGAACTGTGCATCTTTCTTGAATGCCATTTATGTCCTGTCCCTTCTGTTAAAGTGCTGCTCACCACTAAGGGTTTAACCAAATGCTTCTTCCTTTCTGATGCCTTTTCTGGGCCCCATTGTCAATATTAATTTCTGGGTTCTTTTGGACCTTCAGCTCTACGTTTTGCCATTTTAAAACATCATGCTGTCTGTCCTGCCTTACAATCACGCACAAGTAACACCTAGAATTGATCAAGTATTAACTCCGCGTAAGGCACTCTGCTCCATGGGTCACCTGGGGTTCACTAAACCTCACAGATCTTCCCTGAGATAGATGCGATTATTATCCCCATTTTCCAGATGAACTGAAGTCAGAGACCCTCATGATCACAGTCATGCAAAGTGTGTAGCCAGGATTTTCCTCCTGGCATTTTGGCCTTAGATCCCAAGTTCTTAACTACCAGGCTTCTCCACCCTGTCCCCCCAGAGGATCAGCTAGGAATTGCATAACTTTTGTTTCTTTTCCCCAGCACATCTTAGCACAATGCCTTAAACATAACAAGTGTACAAAGAACACTGAAGGAATGACACGATCAGTGGCTTAGAGAACTGGGCCCTTCTGCTTACCAGCTCTCTTTTCTCCTGGGAAGCTGATTGCACTACTTCATCCCTTCAGCCTTAGTCGGTTATTTTGGATGGACATCAGAGGCAGCCTCACCGATTACAGCCCTTTAAGCTCCTGATAGTGCCGGGTAGCTCCAGGATTGGCCATGTGGTCACGCCTGAGCCAATCAGAATCCTTCCCTGGGACTTTTTAGTATAACTAAGAAAGATCAGCAAGCTGTCATCAGTGGTGAAAGCTGTAAGATACCAAAGCTGGGAGATCTCGGTGGCCATGCTTCTCACCATGCCAAAGAAGGCAGTCTACAAACATGAAAACTAAAAGAACAGGAAAGGAGAAGCTCAAACGTAGACAGAGAAGGATTCTGAGTAGCATTCAAATCACTATTTGCTGTTTTTACTGTTCCAAAAGTTAGGTCCCAAGGTCCCAATTCATCACTTCGGGGAGCTGGTGACTGTGGCCTTTTTAAAAACCTGTATCTGAGCGTTAAACATAAACTCAAACGCATAGAGTGTTTAGAAATGATTTAATGGAAAAATAGGACATTCTAAAAAAGTGACATAGAGTTCAACTGAAGACCATGGAAATTTTTATTTCAAGCTGTTGGAGATGGATATTAAAACTAAATGAAATGATTTTACTAGGAGGAAAAAAACCCTCCCCCCTGCTTGGATGGCCAAACTTTCCTGGAATCCATGTGCCAGTGTATCCCCTTTTGTGACTAAACTGGTTGAATTGCATTTCTGTCACTTCCCAAACAGTCCTGATGCATAGAAGCAGACTGTGGACACAGATATAAAGAGAACACATTGTGTATTTATTTAAGCCTACACATTCATGACGCTTGAAAGTTAAAAAATGAATAAGACACTTGTTGTCAGTGGACTCACAAATAATTATAATTTCTTATTCACCTCTGTATACTCAGCACCTGGCTCCATGACTGGCACAAGTAAGATTTCATAAATGTTTGTTAAATAAATAGATGTAAGACTTGGGATTATGGAATGTTAGCAAGGTGTAACGGGGCAGAGAGGAGGAAACTAAAAATTCTATGGGCATGGGGAGTTGTAGAGGGTGCAGGCAAGGCTTTCAGAAGGGGGAACGTATTCAAGCTGAGTCTTGAAGGATGTGCAGTTGCTTGGTGGGTAGAAAGGGAGTGCAAACTGGGAGTAAAGATCCTAATAGATCATGGTGACTTCCAGCAACCCAAGTCATTCTCTGAGGCTGTGGCGGCATTAGAGAAGGCTGGGACAAGAGGCCTGGGAGGTAGGCTGGGCTGGGTAATGCAAATAGAGAAGATTAAATATTTACATAAGCTCATTAGTGACACTGTGTGCATGTGACAAGTATGATGTAGTTGAAACCTCCAAGGTTTAAGTACCCTGAGTGCAACTGTATCTTTTTGAAATTGATTACATGACATTAATAGGCTCTTTCTCAGCTCCACTGGTGATCACATTGACGATTTACTTCCATCTCTCATCCCTGGAGCCAGGAACAGTCCATCCTGACCCCCATCCTTCCTCTCACACCTTCCTCAGGAACTAAACATTAGTCGTTAGGAACTGCCTGGGTTTTTTGTTTTGTTTTGTTTTTTGTCTTCTATAAAGGCAAGCAGTTTTGCTTCCAAAGTTTTAACAGGCAAATTCCTATTATTATGAGGAAGAGTTAAAAAAAAGAGAGAGAGAGAGAAAGAGAGAGGTGAGGGTTCATTATCACAAAGCTATTTTCTTGATCATCACCCATTAAATGTCATTCCAGAAGAAATCTTAAAGAACTTGTAAGGTACCCTATAATATTTAAGATCTCAAAGTACTCAAGGACAGAATGCCTTCCACCAAAGACCATACAGCCTTCTTAAGGAGGCAAGATGGACATCGTGAACCTTGACAATATCACTTGCGTTTATAAGACATTTATAAAATGATCAGATCTCAGAGTGTGTTTATCTATATTCTTGCATTTGGCTGTATCTGAGCAGTGATGATATATATGATTGTTGAATATGAGGCAGTGGCTAAGGGCACTGAAGCAAGGCAACACTGGGTTCAAACCCTTAATTTATTAACTATGAACCAGTCAGGATAGGATAAGTTTTGCTGCACTAATAAAGAAACCCAGGATCTCTGTGAATGAAGTCAGCAAGTTTATTTCCTACATATGCCTGTGTTCCCTGAGGGGGACTGGAGGGTCTGCTTCTCCCATTTGCACTCCTGGACTCAGCACTGTGGAGCAACTGTCTTCCCAAGTGTTGTTTTAGCACAGGAAAGAAAGCTCTGGGAGGTCTCAGCCAGCAATGAAATGCCTTATCTCAGAGGTAGCAGACTTCTGACGACTCACTGGACAGAACTAGGTTTAGGTTCTCCACCCAACTACTACTAGGTGAGTTACTTTCTAAGGCAAGTCATAATCTTTATTCCTAGGTTTCTAGCAGTTAATGCAAAGAGGTTTATAAGCATTATGATATCTGCATGAATTTGAATGTCTATCAGATTTGAAAACAGAATCTCAGGGCTCATGGGGTTAAAGACAAAGAAAATGTATTATTTTAATTATTTTTTCCCTAAAGTAGATGCCATGGGATGAAGTAAACAAATATTCAGCAATATCCTTACAGCAAACACATGAACTTCACTGGGTTTCTTTTAATGCTGTCCTTGAACATTTGCTGGTGATAAAATACTAAAGTGCAGTCCAATGAAAGCAAATTTGCAGGGGTTCAGGACACAGAGGACCTAGCACATAGCACTCTGCGATGTTGGCCTATTCAAGGGAGAGATTTGGGAGCCTACAATGGAGAAGTTGCAAAATGGCAGTTGTCCCACTGAATCCAACCTGCTGAGGTGTCTTATTGGTCTCTACATGTTTTAGAACTTTTAGTTGTTGTTAGTTGCTAATACTTTATGTCATGAGATACCATATAAAAATTTAAATTTCAAACTTTTATGAAAAAAAAAAAAAAAAAAAAAAAAAAGAATATCTGGCAACTTTTGACCAGATTTAGGCAGCACCTGCCTTCTATAAATGAGCTGTGAGTTGTCTAGCAACCCACCATATTTTCAGACCTCTCCGCACTGGGGGATGTTACCGACCCTGTCCCTCCTGGTATTTGTGTTTGTAGGATTTAGTTTACAGGGCTGGATGCATTGTATTTTCTTTAGGTAGCACTTCAAACACATTTCTGCAGTGAGTTTTTGAGTAGCAATGACTTAGAAGTATTTCCCAATCCAGAATTCGGTATCATTATCCCCATTTTACAGATGACAAAATTGGAGCTTAAGTTAGCAACTCACCCAAAGCCACATAACCAAATGATGGCACTTCTAAGGGGCAGTTCTGGGATTTGCTATCTGAACACAACTGAAAAGGCTCTGTGAGATCTAGTCCCTTAGTACTATTCCAGTCATGTCTCACACTGCTCTCCCTCCAGTGTGCTTTCGAAGCACCAGTCTCACTGTCCCTTCATTCCTGTCCCTGTTCAATCCTTAAACCTGTCATGCTCATTCCCACCTTATGACCTTTCTCTTTATGTAGATTTCTTCTTTATTTCTGCTGGCTCCTCCTCCTCCCATTTGCCTGACCCCAAGAAAGCTCATTCAATCTCAGCCATCTTGACAGGTGTGACCTAGTTTTGAAGGATGAGCCCAACACTCCCCTGGAAACGGGCATTGAGAAAATGGAGAAACTAGCCAATTACATGTGTTAAATTAACCTAAAAGTCAGTGTCGCATCAGGGCGAACCAGCCATGATGGACTCTCCTATGAGAACTCATGCATGGACTAGAACAGCCATGTGCTAGCCTGGGTACAGGAATTCAGACATGAAAGACATAACCTCCATCCCTATGGAGCTGACCCACAAGTTCATCACTTTGAGAACTGTATTGTGCACCTAAAGCTCTTGCAAAGCTTGTAAAAATGTAGGCTCCTGAGCCTTCCCCCAGAAACTAAGACTTTTAAGACTTGGATGATAGGTTTGGTTCAAGAGGAACACACCAACATGGTTAAACTGATTGTCAAAACATTAAAATATTCTTTATTTATTGGTAAATACCAAATTCACCACTTTCCTGGGAAACACTGCACCCCCTCTAACTACCTTGACTCTACCCCAGGTCTCTTGGGTGTCCCCATAATTGGCAAACAAAAGAGTCATGCCTTGCAGAGTTAGGTACTCTGAAAGCCCCTTGCTGGTGTTACACGTAGGATTCTGCCCTATTGGTACCATTCCTTATTATTTGTTAAACATTTTGTATTTGACACCTGATTATGGGGCATGGGAATATGCATTTTATAAGGCACCTACAGACTTCTTCTCTAAGGGACATACTAGCCACATCTTCAGAAAAACTAATCTCACGGACTGATGAACCAAGGGTGATAAATGCATGAATCCAGGCCTAGAAAAGATGGGGCAGGCACATAGAAGAGGGACCTAATTTTCTGGCAGTTGGGCATGGGGCTATTGGAGAACCATCCGAGAAGACCTGAAAAGGGCAGTGTCTTGAAAAGCACTCAGGAGCTCTCCAAGAAGCAAAAGCATTAGAAGCCTCAGTTCCTGTCAAATGACATTCTCAATTTAGCAAGAGATGAGAAGCGCCCATTTACACAAAGGCAAATTATTAAGCAGCTGCATGGAGACGGAAAACAAGATAGCAATGCTGAGGTATAGAGAAAGAATTCTTCCAGTGGCTGAGGGACAAAGAAGGACCAATTCTCCCCTTTCTGTATTCACCGCCCAGAGCATCACCCATGAGCACCCCAGAGAGATGTGTAGGGGTTGATGGAATTTTGGAATATGTTGATGAATTCATTTCTTTTCAGAAATAGTCTCTCTCTCTCCCCTGCTTTCATGAGAAGACCATACTTCCTCACCTTTGACCTTGGGCATGATCACCTGACTTGTTTTGGCCAATGAGATTTGATTGGACAGGATATGTCAGAGACAGGATGTGTTTGTGGAGTTGAATGTCCACCATCATGCTCTGAGCAGCTCCCTGGTGCCAGGAGGAAGATGATATCAGCCAGCTTATAGGTACATGAGCTGCATAAGTGTTCACTGCTCTATGCAACTACGATGTTGTGGTTGTGGGTTACACTGCTACAGAGAACCTTTGGAATGTTATAGGGCAAAGCCATGTCAAGGGCTAGAGAAGCCTACCCAAATCAGACTTAACTGCCTTTCCTATTTTGCTCCAAGGTATCCAATGGATTGGCCATGGTTCCAGAATGTTCTCTTGAGAATAAAAAAAGCCAAAGGAATTAATATCTAAATATAATCGTCATATCGTATTTTGACCTGCTAAGTTCTGTGGTGCATGTTTTAGGTGGATTATTTCATTGAATTGAGGTTCCTCTCAATCAGTCCCACGTCCCTGTGCTCTTTTTGGATAATTGTGAGGCCCAGAGGGGGACCAGTATGCAGACTGTGCATTTTTTGGTTCCTGTCTAGACCAGTCAACCCAAAACTGAAATAGCTGAGCTGAATAAGGAGCTGGGCTGTAGGGGGTTGAAGTAGGGGAAGGGTGAGTTTGGGGAGGGGAAAGGGGACAGAAGGCTTAAAAATAGTGGGAAAAATATTGCATAAGGGCTTGGAGATAAACAAAGTCGTTTGAGTGTCTCTTCCCATGACTCAAATCACGGGTCTTAAGAGTGTGTACTGGTATTTCTGAGTCAGGGAAAGGTGTTCGCTTTTCAGCAAAAGCATGGGCCCACACCAAACAGCCTCTGGCTGTCTTACTTGGAGGGCACGGTGGGGTCAGCGTGGAACTCTGTTAGAATCAGAAGAAGAATGTAATGTTGGCTGACATGCACTGAGCATTACTGTTGTGGGAATAAGGGCTTTGCATAAATTATCTCCCTTAACAAGCTTCTAAGGCATATGTCTGAATATCCCCATTGCGTGTACTCAGAAACTGAGGCCCAGGGAGGCAAAAATCACTTTCCAAAGTCAAAGGACTCAAGGGGCTTGTGTTAGGGTCTGCGATGAGAATCTACACTTGTCTAAAACAATCATTAAGAATTATGCTCTGAGAAATGGTGTTTGGGAATCTCGAAACATTCCTTTCTTATCATGTCTAAGGAATAAGGGGAATTGGCAGGTTCTCAGCCGGAAGGGCTACCTGAACTGTATTTTATCTCATTTCAGCTCATATCATCAGTGGCTGAAATAAATGGCATCTGAGCCGACTGTTTTAGGACAAGGCAAGTAGTCGGAGGAGCCTTTAGAAATCAGACGAGTGTCCAAGTTCTTACATACCCTACACAGTCCCATCCAGATGAGCCCAGGCTTTGAGGGGGTTCTGAGGCACAGACAGGCAGTTGAGAGAAGGCAGTCCCTCATTTCAAGCAGGGAGAAGCTGAAATCAGAGAGGGGAAGTGATTGGCCCAAGGTTCCACGGTGACATGGTGCGGACCCCTACCCACAAGTCAGGTGGCCCCACACCCAGAGCCACACTCTTTCTGCTGTGTCATGCTGCCCCTCCCTTGTCACTTCCGGGGTGTGACTCATGGTGGGAGCTAATCCTGGGGCCCTGCCTTCCCAGGGGCTCTCTCCAACTAATGTCACTTTCTGGTTTTGAGGAATGAGAGAAGGATTCCAAGAAATGAAATGTTTGTAAACCAGAGCCCTTTGTGTTGTCTTCTAGGGTTAAACCCTTTCTGGTTGTTTTGTTTTTTGGCGCGGGGGTGGGGGGTGGGAGGGTGGGTTGGAAGAGGAAGCTTGCAAGCTCTGCCATTCCATTTACACAAATACCGGAGTCAAAGCTCATGGTATTTAGGCATTTAGAACTCATAGGCATTTAGAGATGCGTCAGCTAGAGTGAGCAAGGAAACCCCCCCGACAGCCATAGTATCTGTGGTGGGGAAAATTCTCGGCGGGCTCTTGCAAGCTTTGCCTTATTCCACCTTTGTGAGCACACCCATGCGTGATGGTGCCGTGTCTGCCATTCACGGAAGGACCGTTCGCTGAGCAGCTAGAACGTCTTCTAGGTGCTTAAGAGATGACAGCACAATCCTACCCAACACATTCACAGTGAAAACTGGCTTCCTCCAGGATCTCTACTTACAAGGACTAGAAATTGACTTAGACCAGCTCAAGCACAAAGGAGATCCTATGGAAAGGATTCAAGGGCATCTCCCAGAACAAGAAATGGATAAGAATCCGGACTTGGCAAGGCAGACAGAAACGTTTCAGTCTTTTCTTCCTGGGTGCCCTGATGCCTAATTGGGCCTCTCTCTAGGAGGTCTCCACCCCCTCCCCTTTCCATAGATTCCATGGGTCCGTATGCTCAGTTGCGAATGAGAGGAATGTTCGCTGCACCAGGAAAGCATGATGGCCTCGCCGTATTTTCATCCAGACCAGGTTGCAATTATATTTGTATTTATGTTTGGGTCACCCCGGCTGTAAAGCAATGAACGGGGTAAGCTGCAGCGTATTCCTCGACATTTCTCAGCGCTTCATTCTGTGCCATCGTCCATCATTCTTTCCGGATGCCCAGGCAAGCTGCCTTCGCAGGAGGAGGGAGAACTGGAGGGATTTGAATGATGTGTATGTTTCATTTCAAGAGAAAAGTTAATTTTATTATGAGCAGGTTATTTAGAAAGTGACAGCTTTGCAGCTGGGAACTCTTTTTTACTACTCCTCTATAATCTTAATAGCTAACACTTTTTTGATTGCTTATTATGTGCTAGGCATTGCTCTCAGCATTTCTCAGATATTGGCTCATTTCATTCTCAAGATGATCCAGCGTGGAGATGCAATTATGGGTTCCCTTTGACAATTCAGGAAACTGAGGCACAGAGCACTTACCCAATTTGACCAAGGGATGGCTGGGAATTAAACCCTGCGTAGTCTAGCCTCGAACCACTCTACCAGTGAGCATTTTGTGATGACTATGAGTGTATGAATTACTTGCCTGACACCTTGTAGACCTTTGTCCATACTATGTCATTAAGTCTACACAAAAGCCATGGCTGGTGGTCAGAACCATGCTGCAGATGAAGAAATTAAGGTGCAGTGAGGTTAAATGGTTGGTCTCCAGAACAGCCTTTGGACTCAGATCTAGCTGAACACAGAATCTGGGCTCTTGGCCACCGGGCTTCAACTTCTAGCTCTAACATAGGCCTACGGAGCCTGGAGTCTTAGCTGGGAATGTACTAGAGCACGGTCAGAAAAGCAAAAAAAAAAAAAAAAAAAAAAAAAAAATATTGAGGCCTTTAAAAGAGCAAAGCAAAAATAGTAAGTTTGAAGCAATTTTCTGGATGGAGAAGGAGGATTAAAAAAAAAAAGGTACCTCCAATTCTCATTCGACATATCTGAAACGGGTGCATCAGAGAGAGAAAATGTGGTAGATATTGAGCAGGTTACAAGTTCCCAACAGCTTAAAGGAGCCGAGCTGCAGACCAATCATGGTCAGAAAAGCAAATACAAATTTGCCCCAGAGCAAAATAACTTTCAGAAAATCAGGAAGAGGCAAGATGGACAGTAAGTTATGAACATAAAACCCTTTGTACCCGACCCAATTAACCCTAACCCAAGGCATCCCTGTGCCTCCAAGCTATTCATTTAAGGGTTTTACGATTTATAGGCAGCCTTTCTCAGGGGAGGTCCTGCCTGGTTCTGATTTCACATCTCCCAGCAGCACATGTGTGATCCCTCCGCGTCACAGCTACACTATTAAGCCAAGGCCAGAAAACGCACGTTCCACAGGATGGAAAGAGACCAGAGGAGACCATGGCCGGCCCTGCTTCGCTCCAAGTGGCTGGTGAGAGCTCGGGGGGGTGGGGGGGATGTACATACGGAAGCCTGCCTGCTTCCACTACTGGGAGGGAGTTGGGGGGCTGGTCTGCTCCACCTCTGTTCTCGAAATTCAGTCTTCGTATTGGCTGAGTCGTATCTTGGGGCCACCGGGTGCAGAAACAAGGTAAACTCAAAGTCAGGATTGCTACCTTCTGGGAGGGAAAAGACACAACCAGCACACAAGAGTGTTGGGTAGACAAGAGATAGAGACCAGAAGGCAGAGACCTTACCATGTCCTGTTAGTTCTTTCATTAAAATGTCACCATAGGGGCGCCTGGGTGGCTCAGCAGGTTAAGTATCTGACTTTGGCTCAGGTCATGATCTCAGGGTCCTAGGATCGAGCCCTGCAACGGGATCCCTGCTCAGTGGGGAGGCTGCTTCTCCTTCTCCCCCTCCTTGTGCTCTCTCTCTTTCTCTCAAATAAATAAAATCTTTATAAAAATATTAAAAAAAAATGTCACCATCGATGACGTGGGTTTGGTTCTGTGGAGGAGTAGAGGGCACGGATTCCCAAAAATGGTTGTAATTGAGGGCCTCGAGGTGAGACTGGGCCTGGCAGGGAAGACAGCAGACAAACCCTCTGCCACGACTAGGAGAAATAAATCTGCGAGGGGAGTCCCAGCGTCCTCCAAGAGCTCTGTGGTCATTCTCCTCCGAGGGCCAGGCCTTGTGGTGGGAGCCATGGTCACTGAGTTGAGAAACCTAAATGCAAGCAGGGGTAATTGAGTCCTCCAGCGCACACCAAGTGGCGACACTCAGCCACCAAGGTGAAGGGGTCACGGTCATCATGGTGGACGGCAGAGATAGAAAACAGCAGTCAGAACACTGTGCCACCTGCCGACCCATGGTGTTGGCTCGGTGACCAGAGTGTTCCCAGATAGGAAATAGGAAGCCCACTAAATTCTTCCTTGATCTGTATAAGCAGGAAAGTTCTAGATCAAGTAGGCAAACGTCTAACCTAATCGTAAAAACATGAAGTCAGGGCCCGTCAGTCAATCCCCCTACCTGAGCCACTTCCGGGTCCCGAACCCTTCAAATGGAGGGGAGGCTGAGGCCTTGGAGGAAGGATCCCAATACTGTCAAAATTTATACCGTTACTCTTTGTCCCTGCATTTTCCTAAGTGGCCTGAGACCCTTCACCAGGCTACCTGTGTATTGGGGACGAGGAACTAATCAGCCCTTTTGGGGACAGCTGGACCCCGTCTCCCAACAGACACTAATTCCAGGAGACACAAAGGTCACTGTGGACCTCCAAGCAGAGTGGGGGCTTAGGGAGGCCGGTACCAATGAAGTTTTATCTCAGGTCGCTCTTGCAGTGGTCTTCGGAGTCCCGGGACCCATCCTGTGATGGTTTCCCTGGTTCCAGAACATGTGATTGGAAGAGCAGTGGGCAGAATCCCCACATCGGTTCCCTGACTTGTGGAGTGAGGGCTCTTCTGGTGGGACAGGTCAAGCGGAAGCCACTAGAACTGCCTCGACCTAGACTAAGAGTGAACCAGAAGCCCCGCCGCATTCCTGGAGGGATCACAGAGATCAGCGCCACCCCTGAAGACTTGGAAGGTTGTTGTGGCGGGTCAGCGATCCCATTATAGCCCCATTCAACGTGTCCATCTGGCGTGTGTGGAAGACGCTTGGAGAACACCACGGATCATCATGAGATCATTGCTGCTGCTGCACGGATGTGGTTCCCTGACTTGATTAAATCAACACACAACCTGGTATCTGAGATGCAACTATGGGCTCCGACAAATACTTTTTCCTCCCGCCCCCCCCCCCCCCCCCCCATCTGCAGGACCCACCAGAAGCACTTGGCTTTTAGCCCGCAAGGCCGGCAATGCGTTTTCACCGTCCTACCTCAGGGCCGTATCCGCTATCCAGCCCTGTGGTATAATTTAGGCCAGAGGGAGCTTGGTGGCCTTTGCCCTTCCACAGGGTATCCCACTGGTCCGTTATAGTGAGGATACTCTGCCAATCGGATCTTGGGAGCAAGAAGTAGCAACTACTCAACACTTCTTGGTCCGACATTTGAGTGATAGAGGGTGGGAAAGAAATCTGAGGAGAATTCAGATGGCTTCAGCCTCAGTGACATTTCTCGGGGTCCAGTGGTGTGGAGCGCATCAGGATACCTCTTGGAAGGAGGAGGATAGGTTGCTGCATCTGGTTCTCCCCGAGCCAGAGAGGCTCTTCAAGAGGCCCAGGACGCCATGCCGGCTGCTCTGTGACTTGGGCCCCAGAATGACCCAGCAGAGCCAGCGGTGCCTCGCGGTCACCGGCGGGTGGGACGGCTGTGTAGAGCCTTCGACAGGCCCCTCTCAGTGAGTCACAGCACAGGCCCTTGGGACTTGGGAGCAAAGCCCCGCCCTCCTCTGTGAGGAACTCCCCCTTCACGAAACAGCTTTTAGCCTGCTGTTGGGCCTTAGTAACGACTGAACTGAACCATGTGCCGCTGTGTTACCACGCGACACGAGATGCCCATCACGAGCCGGGTGTTGTGTGACCCACAGATCCATACACCTGAGTGTGTGGAGGAGCACGCCATCGTCAGGTGGAAGCTTCCAGCTTGCTGACTGTATCTCATGGGACCTGTTAGCCTCCCAGATGGCGTGAGATGGTTCTCTCTATATGTCTGTCTCCTGTGGGTTCTGCTTCTCTGGAGAACACTGAAGAGAACATTCAGGGTAGAGGTGACAGGACAATCGTGGTGAGATTAAAGATTTGGAACCAAGAAGTGGAGGGGGCTTGGAAGGAACAGACTTCCCAGCAGAGGGACTAGTCTGTGCAAAGGCCTCACGGGAGGAGGGGACCTGGTGGATGGAGGAATGTGAGGTCCATGTGGCCTGATGAGAAGAGAACAGTGGCATGAGCTTGGTCAGGGATTCCTCAGGTGCTAGACCACATAAGGTCCTAGAGAGGCCAACCATATGGTTGGTCACCTTCCCAGAACACATCCAAGGAAAGAGGGTGCTATGGAAAACCAGGACAGTGTGCCCACACCAGGGCTCTCTGGGACAATCTGTGGCCCAACCTTTCAGGTCACATGTAGGGCCTTGGAATTTATTCTGTGAGTCATGGGGGATAACGGAGATGTTGTAAGGAGAGGTATGATATAATCCTGTTTGTGTCTTAAAACTCACTGGGCCTGTTGTGTGGAGGATGGAGCAGGGAAGGGAAAGAGTGGACAAGAGCAGATCGCTGAGAAGGAATGCTGTTCAGGACTAGGCACAGAAGCCCTGCCTGAGACTCTAGATGCTTCCTGGTGGAATTCAGACTCAGAACTGCAGCATCAACTCTTGCTGGAGTCCCCTGCCTGCCCTCTTGCCCTACAAATTTCAGACTTGGCAGCCCTCACTACCATTCCTTAGCATGCCATTCTCTCTCTTTCTCTCTCTCACTCTCTCTTTCTATATCCACATGTGTGCACGTATGCGTGTAGTATAGTAGTCATATAGATAGATGATAGAAAGATAGATAGATATTTCTCCATGTAAATGGCCTCCACAGAGCTCCTGTGGGTTCTTTTTCTCCAGAGAACCCTGACTAACACATTGGTGTGTGGCCACATGGACAGAATACCATGTGATGATCAGAAATTCGTTGCCACAAACCAAAAAGACTCCAGGAGGAGGACAGAGGCTGGGAACAATTTCTACCCTAGATCCTTCAGACACAGCACGGCCCTGATGACACTTTGATTTTGGACTCCTGGCTTCCAGGACCATGAGACAATAAACGTCTGTGGTTGTAAGCCACCCAGCTCCTGGTGCTTTGTTATGGGACCATATAGATTCTCGTGCATTACCAGAATGGAAGCTTGGACCAGAGGGTTTACAGAGGGTATTGGGAAGCAGGAGGTGGACTTAAGGTGTATTATAAGCCAAATCTGGGGGACCCAGGAGAAGTTGGGATATAGATAGAAGGAGGGAGATGCATCCAGAAGAATGATGAGGATTTTTTGATTTCCCCTGTTGTGCCACTTCTGAACCCTGCCTCTCTCCACTCTTAGCACTAACCTGCATGTTATATCTTGAGGCCGCTCTCTGTCCCATGCAGTGTTGTTGACCTTGTTCTCTGCTCAAGGGGCTGGAGTTCGTGTCTGCGCTGCCTGCAGTTACTGGAGAACATAGGATATTTAGTCCTGATGTAGTGGTGGCTGAAGGAGAGCTGGGTCTCTGCCCTGGAGTTTCCATGTGCTGGCAGTCCCGTCTCCTTGGAAGCTTCCAGAGGGAGAAAGAAAAGCACAGCCTTCTTGAACTGTGACGCCAGGCCTGCTGCTCTTGCTTCTGCTCCCAAGATGACCAGCAAATGGCTTTCCACATTTGCTATTGAGAACTGCAGCCAAAACCCCTATGGAAGGTTTGTTGGAGGCGATCATGGAATAGTTTAAATCTAAAATATCAAGCTATGTAACTTCTAGAAGGACAACGTAGAAGGAAACTTGTGTGATCCTGAGACAGAAAAAGAGCTCTTAAGATATGACACTGAATGTGCATGAGACCGGAGAAATAACTCAGTGAACCTCAGCTAGTGAGCGGGTCAGCAAAATGTGATACTCCGTTCAACAGAATATTACCAAGCAGTGAAAAGGGAACAAGCTCTGGATTGGCACAATGACACAGACGGATTTTTTTTTTTTAAGATTTTATTTATATTTTGACAAGCAGAGATCATAAGTAGGCAGAGAGACAGGCAGAGAGAGAGAGGGGGAAGCAGGCTCCCCGCCAAGCAGAAAGCCTGATGTGGGGCTCAATCCTGGGACCCTGAGATCATGACCTGAGCCAAAGGCAGGGGCTTTAACCCACTGAGCCACCCAGGTGCCCCATGAGACATAGATGGTCCTTAAATGCATCTTGCGATGAGAAAGAAGCTAGACCCTGAAGGCTATATCCTGGATGATTCCATCTAATGCTGTTCTGAAAAATAACAAAATCCAGAGAAACCAAGAAGAGATTGGAGATGGCCAGAGCTGTGGAGATGGGTTGGAGACAAAGGCACAGCTTGAGGGCATTTAGAAGGTGGTGGAATTGTTCTGTAAGTGGTGGCTGTGCAATGCCGGGCATTTGCCAAAACGCACTGAACTCTATACCACAAGGAGAAAATATTGTTTGATACAAATGTGAGGGAAAACTGAGCCAGGTCTTGGAGAGAACTCAAGATGGAATGAAGTCTGGCAAATGAATTAAACTTTGCTGTAAATGAGTAAGGGCCCCTGGAGGCAGTGGGGCAATGGGGAGCTCTCTCTGGACAACAGTGTTCTGACTGGACACCAGGAGGCTCAAGGCCAAAAAGAACTGTCTGCAAACACTGTCCTCTAGTTGGTAAAGTCTTTCTTCACAGGGTAAGGGTCAGTAACTCCGCAACCAGTTTCTGTCTATACATTAACCAATACATTGTAGATAATGAGAAAAGAAGAAGTTTAGTTACAAATGAAGTTACAAAGGAAGAAGTTTAAAGTCAGAGGTATCAGAATAAAGTATAAGTATCAGTATAAAGTATAAAGAGAAGTTTAGAGTCAGAGGTATCAGTATAAACTCAGGGTTTTAAACATGTCGGTGCAGATAGGTAGATACAAAAATAATCACAGATAAAAGTGGTCACCTGGCTTACTATGTACATGTAGACATACTAGACATATCCCAGCTCTGTCTCCCAAGAAGGCATGAAAAAAGTCCTGTATCAATAACTACTCCTAGTACATATCCTTGTTCTCTAGTAAAAGGAACCATAGCTCCTTGGAAAATAGGTTGATTGCAGGGCCGAGGCAGGGAAAATCCAAGAGCTTGGAGCATATTATGTTGCCAGACACTAAGAGAGTGCCTTGAAGGAGAAAAGGAATAAAAAAAAGAAGAGGTATATGGTAAAAGACCACAGGCCAACTTTTCAGAAGCTCCCAATGGCCAAAGCACTAGGGGAAGTTTAAGCCATAAAATAAATAATGATTTGATTGCTGTAACCTAAAGAGTATATCACCATCCTTGAATTCATACTGACAAATACATAATTAAGTAAATAAAGGATGGGGTAGAAAGGGCACCTCTTTCTTCCAAGAGAGTTTCAGTGAGTAGATAGAAAGAAGAAAGAGCATCGAAGACTGCCATTAGATCCCGCAGGAAAAACTGCTACAGGCAAGATCCCCTGAGACACGTTGAGATTTTAGTGGGCAAAAATTTCAGGAGCCATAGGTTATTTGCATAGTCTTGAAACATCTCCTGCAATATAAATACTTATTAATTGCAAAGGAAGAAATTCAGAGTGGAGAAATTGGGCAGTCATCACCTTATCCATGAGGCAAGATTAACATCACCTGGGATAAGATCACATCATCATGTGTTCCTTGATTGGGATTCTTCCCAGTGAAGTATAACCTTACTCTAATGATGGAAAAAAATCATACAAATGCAAACTGGGAAGCATTATACAAGGTAACTGGCCAGTACTCTTCAAAAGGTTCCGAATCATAAAAGACAAAGTAACTATCATAGATTGGAGGAGATTAAGAAGACATGAAAATTAAATGCAGCGTGAGATCCTGGACTGAATCCTGGAGCAGAAAAAGACATCAGTGAGAAAACTTGGAAAACCCACAAGGAGTCTGTAGATTAGTCAGTAGCATTGTAACCATGTGAATTTCTTATACTGGATGAATGTATCATGTTATCTAAGTGTCAGCATTAGAGGTTGCTGGGGGAGGAGCATATGGGAACTCTCGGTGCTAGCCTGCCAATGCTCCTCTAATTCTTTTTTTAGAAAAAATTTTTCAAGGATATTATTTATTCATTTTTCAGAGAGAGAGAGAAAGAAGGAGTACAGCAGGGCAAGGGGCAGAGGCAGAGGGAGAAGCCGGCTCCCCACTGAGCAGGGAGCCTGATGAGGGACTTGTTTCCAGGACCCTGGGATCATGACCTGAGCTGAAGGCAGATGCTTAACCTACTGAGACACCCACATGTCCCAATGCTCCTCTGATTCTACACGTATCTCCAGGGGCAATGGAGTGGCTCAGCTGGTTAGGTATCCAACTTGATTTCGGCTCAGGTCATGATCTCAGGGTCATGGGATGGAGACCCACCTCAGGCTCCACACTCAGCGAGGAGTCTGCTTGAGAGTCTCTCTTCCTCTCCTCTGCCCCTCCCCCTGCACCCTCTCTTTCTCTCTCTAAAAATAAATTAGTTACAAATAAAAAGTATTCCCAAGAGTTTTGTTTTCTTAAGCTACTGTGAGTCAGTGTTTGCTGCTTGCAAAAGCGTTCTGATGTTAACACAGAGATCTAACTTAGACTGTGGCAGTGTGGTGACAAATACAGCCATAGCATATTGTGGCGCATTTGGGGTGCACTAAAGGGAAGGAAACTTGTGGGGAATCCTCTGTCTAACAATCAACAAAAACTCCTCATCGTGGGAATTCAAGGAGAACCCACTCGTTTTTATAGCCAACACCTACGACTAATTTTTAAAAAATGGACTGGAATTTATTCTTTGAGGGGGGGGGTTGGAGAGAATGGTAAACAGTGGACCATAAAATGCAAACCAATTTATAGTTTCCAAAGGGCCTCGAGAGGCTGCCAAGAATAAGGTTGGCAGAAACGAGTTTACTACATCTCTAAAGAAGAAGGAAAAAAAGGTTATATTACAAATCCCATAAATATTCTGAGAGTGGTAGGTAAGGCGTGTTTAATACTGATGAACAAAGTTTTAGCATGTATTGGAAAAACAGTTTCTAATATAAAATTACCGACGACTGGAAGTTATCTGCAAAATTTTATACCTAAGTACTTGCAGATGTGATTTATTTTTCTGACAGCACCCCCTATGTAATGAAAGTTGCTTTTAATAAAACATGAATGCAGTTAGGTTTTGCCAATTAGGTTCAGAGGAGTTGTAATCAGTCTGATTCAAGTTGATGTGTGGCTCCTTAAATTCAGCACTGACCCATAGAATGGCTTCAGTATTTCTAGTGTGTTTGTGAAAGATGAACTCCCCAAGCTTTGAGTGCACAGGCAGAAAGGAGGCGACTTCAGCTAATGGGACAAAACCCTCCCACAGGGGTGCTGCTGGTGGCTGCAGATTATGTGATCTGGGTGAACGTTAACACTTTGCTACAATTACAATGGATAGAACATGAGTGTATTTTCCATGTCAGTTACTTATGAAAACGTCGGCCTCCATCTCATGTGTGCAAACATCTAATATCCATACATCGACGATCATTTACAAATCAATCAGCTGGAAAAAAAAAATCAAGTCAGGTGACTGTGTTAGCATACTTCTTGGTGCCTAGGGGGATTCCAAGATACATAAAGACAAATTCTTTCACCTTGAACACCTCAAAAACCTGTCCTCAGGGAAAAACAAACAAACAAACAATTTAACACTGTGCTTTTTTTCTGGTTGTAGGATAAGAGCATCTGTATTTGGATTTTTCATTGGGTTTCCTGAAGTTGTATATTCAACAACTGAGTCTCTACTATTTGCAAAATAGAGAGGGCAGAGGAGTGGGAATATTATTGGACTCGAAGCCAGAAGGCCTGTCGTCTACCAGTTGTTCCAGTTTTTACATTTAAAAATAGTGATGAAAATTCTTGCCTTGCCTAACTCACTGGAATGCTGGGGGGACAACATAATGGTTTTAAAACACATATAAGGGTTTTGAAACTTGAAGCCTACCATGCAAATATAAACTACTGCTGAGGGGCGCCTGGGTGGCTCAGTGGTTACCTGTCTGCCTTCAGTTCCAGTCATGATCCCAGGGTCCTGGGATTGAGCCCCGCCTCGGGCTCCCTGCTCAGTGAGAAGCCTGCTTCTCCCTCTCCCACTCCCCCTGCTTGTGTTCCCTCTCTCGCTGTCTCTCTCCGTCAAATAAATAAATACAATCTTTAAAAGAGAAATAAGGTATTGCTGAATGCCGTGGTACAATAGAAGGAAACCTGGTTTTGGCTTTGTTTTTTTGTTTGTTTGGTTTGGGGATTGTTTTGTTTTGTTTTTGGAATCTTACAGGTGTTTGGGAAGGATGGTTGTTGCCTCCTCTTAGGTTTCAGCTTCCATGCTAGGTCACAGATGAAAGAATTTCATAGGCCTGATCTCATCCTTGTTCTGCAACGGTGGGTAAATTAAGGCTACTACAGATGATGCTGGCACTCGGGTGAGCTCACTTAGCTTGCACGGGTCGAGTAGGCTCTGATACCATATCCCAAGCCCAGGTGATTCATCCCCTAGCCCACAGGCTTGCTCGTGAACCCAGTTCACTGTGGGACCTCTGGAAGACATCCTCATGAATGGAACAGACACAAATGCCATGAGAATATTGAGGAATTGCCTCCCCCGAGCCATGGTTCAGGGCACAATCCGTCAGCTCTCTCTTCCAAGTTCCAGCCTGCACAGTTGGTAAGAAAAGTTCATCCTTTCATTCTCTCTGCGGCTGCTGCTTCCCAGACAGGAACTGAAACACGCCTAGCGGTCATTCATTCATTCCCAACTCTGAGTTTCGTCTTTCCTGTACCTCCGGGCACTTCCAGATTCTGGACCTGAAAGGGAAGTCCGTGTGTGAAATAGACACACAGGGCAGCTTCCCAGCTATTTTGGTCTATGCCGGCTTGCCCCTGCCTCACCTCCAGCCTGTTTCCCCCACTAAAGTTACTGGAATGTCAAAGCAGAAGAACAAAGCGAAATTTCATGCCTTCATGATAGCTCCAGGTTCTGGGGGCAAGGGACGGAGGCTGGTAAACAGTTTGCTACACCACAGATAAGGCCAGTAAATATATTTTATATTGCTGAACAGGGAGTCTGATGTGGGGGCTCAGGATCCTGGGATCAAGACCTGAGCCTGAAGGCAGACACTTAACCTACTGAGCCACCCAGGCACCCCTGAATTCTAGAAATATCAAAAATGGCATGTAACCAGAAGCAGAGCTGAAGTAGGTGGAAGTCAGTTGAAAAATTTGATGTTTTGTTCATTTTAGGATTTGGGGTTTGGGGCACTAATTTTGATTTAAAAAATTATTTCAGTAAAGCACGATTTTATTCATAATTAAAAATCGGTAATTAACATAACAATGCACTAAAGCATATTGTATTACTTCCTTAATTACAGAGTGCTTCAAGTGCCCCTTAAAGTTTGAACTTGAGACAAGTGTCTCCCTGGCCTTGAGTTAGCGCTGGCCCTGCAGAAGACATGCCTACCATCCCACCAGGGACATGTGGACTCGAGAAGAAATCTTGCGTTGCTTTTCTGGAATCAACTCTGAGCAGCCCTGTTAGGAATGCCATCCTCCCTCTCTCATCTCGGATGGGTTTCCATATGTCTGCTCTGGTGATGGGGGAGAAATTCCACAGTCTAGACGCCGGAGGTTAAGACCCGTACTGCTCAGACTTGAATGTGGACACAATCACCAGGGACTTTCTAGAAGTGTGGATTCTGATGGAACAAGTCTAGAATGGAGCTTGAGATTCTGCATTCTAGCACACTCCCGGGAGATGCTGACAGCCCTGGCCCCTGGACCACACTTTGAACAGTCAGGTCTGCGAACGGAGGATTCGTGGGCTGGGTGTACCTTACAAATGTGGTTTGGTGGGTCCTGCCGTTTAAAAAATATTAGCCAACTTTTCACCTACGTTTAGGAAACTCCTAATATCCTGTGACCTGGACAGGTATTTCTGCACAGTAACAGAGGACCAGAGAGGTGTAGGAGCTGCCTCTTGGAGACACGTGTTCTCCATTTCCCTGTGGTCCTCACCGCGCACAGGCATACCGCCCACACCCCTAACCCGTTCCACTTCACTGGCTAGTGTGGGCGTTTGCGTCCGTAACCCCCGACGACTGTTCAGTTTGTCAATAGCGTTACCTGACATTTACCAAAATCGGAAACGCGTCTACTGTCTCTCTGTTGTCTCTTTTATCCTTAAGCTATTGATCTATGTGTGTTTGTGGCATTAATAACAACTTACGACATCTCAAAAGGCCGTGTTTAAAATTAGCCTTGCGAGCAAGAGGAAACAGCAGTAATTCTAACTCTCTAAAAGGCTCAGACCTTAACGACTCTTGGATTTTGAAACTACTGGAAAATTTTATGTGTGATTAAGGTAAGGACTAAAGAATGAATAGGAGCAACCATCGACTAACTTGTGTTTACATGTGGCCAAGGTATTTTGTAGCACTTGGAGCTGAAAATGGGGGATTATTCGTTGGATTTTCAGTCTAAATATAAAAATTATGCTCTAGCTCCTACGATCTGAACGATGATTTCCAAGTAAGTGACTTTGTGGTCACAGGTATTTCAACTGCCTAGTTTTTGTCAATCATCAGCTGTATCTAACTGCTTCTCAGGTTCTGCTGATTTTATTTCCTAAATATATCTTGTTCCAGTCCCTTATCTTCCCTTCCGGCCACTGCTCTGACATCACTTCTCATCCAGATCTTTGCAAGAGCCTCTTAAAAACCTTTCTGGTTCCCCGTATTACCAGTCTGCAAGTGTTTTTCTACCATCCTGTGGAGGTAAAAAGTAAAAATATACCAATTTTCCTCATAGACCTGGGTGGTTCCACCACTCGCAAGACAAAATATAAAATCCTCAGCTGTCATGCAAGACTGTGCTCTCTCCATCTGGTCACCGAGTTATCCACTCCCCACACCACATCTAACCCATGATCCATCCATGCGGAAATCCCTAGAGCTCTGGGAATTTCCCATGAGGTAATTGTGCCTTACAATAGAACATAGTTTGCTGGTCTCTGGGTATATTCTTTGGCTCATCAGGATGTTCTGCTGTAGAACTTATTATATACAATGGGGTTCCATATTATGTGGGCATTAAGTCCTAATCAGAGTAGGGTAAAAGTCAAGTGTAGTTAAAATTACCTTGGGGAATTCTTTATATCACACATAACAGAATATATATATACACACACACATATATATGTATATACATATACCTATATAGGGTTTGGATATAAATAGCTATTTCTTCAGTTGATCACTGCTTGAAGTAGTTGACTTATATTTAGGAATTCTAGAGGAATTTAATTTTGTTGGGCTTCAATTTCCCCAGCTATGAAATGAAGGACTTGAACCAAATAATCACAGAGGTTTAATATTCTAGACTAAGAATCACACTAAAGTGCCAGGCAGAGAAAATATATAGATGCTATGCCCAGGGTACCAGGTACTTTGGAAGGCTTAAAGAAAATATTTACGTGTAACGAGATGAAGATTTTGCTCGCTAGAACTCCAGGGACATGGAAATTCTAGGCAGTCCAGCTGGGAGGGTCTGTTCCCCCAACACAAAGCAGGTGAGAGAGAAAGTCAAAGCGACTCTTCTCAGATCTGTGCCAGAGAGAGATGTGGGTGGGAACATGGGCTTTTCAAGACGTTGGGGCCCGAAAGGAGTCAGGGGGCAGCACGACAGCAAAAGGCTGTGTGGTACAATATGGCGCCTCTCCAAACTTCCTCGGGCTTTGGGAAAGTTACCGAACTCATTAGCCATCAAGTGATTGGGCTTGTTTTTTTGTTTTTATTTTGGTTTTATTTCCTCAGGAAAATGACACAGAGGCTGTCATGTGGCGTACCTCTAAACCAAGAAGGCAACTGGTTTGTAGAAATAATTCAGGAAAAATCCCCTTAAAACAATTATGCCAGGGAAATTGCAAAAAATTAAAGCAAGAACTGAGGCTTACTCAAGCTCTGGGTGAGTCACATCAATCTCAGACCCCTCCCCCGCTGAAGCCCTTCCTGAAACAAAGCAGAGCCCAGAGTGGGAGGGAGGTCTCAAGCAGAAAGCTGTGACTTTCTCTCATCCTGATGAATCAATTTTCCAGAGTAGTGAGTTTCAATTCCCTCCAGACTCTGTCCAAAGGGCTCCTTCTGTTCATGAGAAATCGCAGTACTGGAGGAAACTCATTTTTGACTCCTTTTCCCCCAGAATTGTTACGACACTTCCCATTTGTGAACTGTGGTTACTTCTCTTGCCTGCGGAATGCAGTTCCCACTCTTCCCGACGTCACTAATGGCTTGATTTTTCATTTTTTCTTTCTGGTTAGATGGATGTCTGTGGTCTGCATTTGGTTCTCCTTGTTGTGAACAAGGTTCTAACTTTGAGATGTGGAGAGAGGTCGTTTAATCAATTGATGTGCACACAAGGCGTATTTCCCATTTTACACTGGGAAGAGGTAGGAAGAAATGTCTGATACAATCCGTGTTCTCATATGTTTACTTTGGGAAATTTAACTGCACAGCGCAATAGGCAAATGGCTCATAGATCTTCTTTTTTTAAAAAAATATTTAATTTATTTATTTGACAGACAGAGATCACAAGTAGCAGAGAGGCAGGCAGAGAAAGAGGGAGAAGCAGGCTCCCCGCTGAACAGAGAGCCTGATGCAGGGCTCCATCCCAGGACCCCAAGATCATGACCTGAGTTGAAGGCAGAGGCTTAACCCACTGAACTACCCAGGCACCCCAGATCATACATCTTCTAAGTTTACAGCTGGACAGAATCTTAGAGTGCTTCTTAGTACAGCGCTCATTTTACATAGAGTCTGAGATTGGTCAGGTTTCCGGGTTTCTCCCTAGGACCATATCATGGCGGATGCAGGACCAGCCTCCTTTCATATACTTTTCCTGTGCCCTCCAAATCTGGGGCTACTTCTGCTAGAGCTGATTGATGATATCATTCCTTGACCTTATTCCTAGACCAGGGCAACCCAAACTTTAATTTCTGTGGGTACCGGAGCACCTGGGTGGCTGAGTCGGTTAAGTGTCTGCCTTCAGCTGAGGTCATGATCCCAGGGTCCTGAGACTGATCCTGCATCAGGCTCCCTGTTCAGCGGGAAGTCTGCTTCTCCCTCTCCCTCTGCCTTCCCCCCTGCCCCCTGCCCATTGACTCTCACTCACGCTCTCTCTCAAATAAATAAATAAAATCTTAAAAAAAAAAAACCCTGTTATAATTTCTGTACGTACCAGAAGACAACGAAGTGGCCAATGTAAGACAGATCTTTGTAACTCATCCTTTCTGTTCCTACATTCAAGACGTAGAATTAAGCTTCGCTCTCCTCCTCCTTCCCCAGAACTTTGCCCCATTCTTCTCTCAAAATGTATGATCTTCTAGACCTAATTTTTATTTTTCTATTTTTTTTTGTTGTTGTTGTTGTTAGGGACACACATATAGAGAACTTGTTCTCCACGAAAGGAATTAAAACAGACATGATATGATAAATGGCAAATGACAATTGTCTCCAAGCTCTGCATCAAGGATTGCTTGGAGTGGTGCAGACAACAGGAAGTATAAAGTGTCTACGAGGACCACCACTACCCAACCCAGGCCCTACACTCCTTTGGCAAAGTAGGCTTAATATGACCTCTGCTCTTTTTTGAGAGAAGTAGGAAAATCCTCTCTCTTTCTGCGCACGAGAGAAATCTGCTGAATTTTAAAAAGTTGACACCCCCCCTTTTTTAGGACAACACAGGACAAACAAAACACCTCCATGTGCCAAATGTATGTGCTCACACCCCCTCCCAGAGGCCACGCTTTGCCTTGCTTTCTTCTCATGGGGGTGTGTACGCATCCTGGCGCCTGGAGCCCATCTGGAATGGGAAAGATGGGTGGTCTTTGGGTGGAGAAGGAGCAGTGGAGAAAAATGAACACGGTCTTTGAAACAGAGTTGTGTTTAAATCCCGCATCTATCATTCACTTGGTCTTTATCTGGGGCAACGGAAACAACCTTCTCTCTCCAGATGGTTTCCCGAGGAAGCAGACTCTGAGACCGAGGTTGTGGGTGGGAGTTTTATCGGGGAGGGCTCTCAGAAGTACCAGCAGGGAGGGCTGCGGGAAGCAGGACTAGGAGAAGTCAAGTCATGAGACAGGTATACTAGAAGGCCCTAGCTGACCCCACGGGGAGCTCCGTACAGTGACGGTCTTTTGGAAGTGTCCCAAATTAAGGCAAGGGCTCCAGACATTCATATTCCTGCAGCAAGAAATCACAGAGTGCGGGCTGCCTCCAGAAGGAAATAGCAACAGCCTTCCAATTTGGGGGGAGGAACAACAATGGGAACTGTCCACAGTCAACACCCTCAACAGCAAAGAGAACCAGTGTGTTTATCTTCAAAATAATGGCAGCTCTCCGAAAGGCACTTCAGCATCCGTTACAGTCTCTGAGCCTCAGTTTCCTGTTTGGTGTAATAGGGATAACTATACTTATCTTCCTTGGGCATTATACAGGTCCGATAATACACCATAGGCAAAGTGACCAGCACAGTAATTGGCATGTATCCAGCACTATTATCAACGGCTATGAGCATGAATTCATTTGAATTCAAGGGTCAGAAACAACAGACACAAAGCCATGGAGGTATGCCCAAGTAGGACAAGTTTAGGATATTAAGAAAAGCAAAGAGACAGAGGCAGTGGGTTTAATGTAATTGATCAATGAGGATATATAGCACAGATTAGAGAGTTTGTGGCCAGATGATAGAGAGTATTCAAAATTAAAAGAATTAGGACTGGTGCAGTAGGCAGTGAGGGTTGGATATGGCTATAACCTGCTGAAGGCAGTCTGTGCTCAGATTTGAGGTGTGCTTCTAGTGTGGCAGAAGATGACCAGTGAGCAACCAGCTTTCCAGGCTGTTTGTATAATGAGGCAATTTAAGGTAGACATAAAGAAAGACTTTCTTTATGTTTTTTTTTTTTAAATTTTTGAAGATTTTATTTATTTATTTGACAGAGGGAGACACAGCGAGAGAGGGAACACAAGCAGGGGAAGTGGGAGAGGGAGAAGCAGGCTTCCTGCTGAGCAGAGAGCCCAGCGTGGGGCTCAATCGCAGGATCCTGAAATGAGGGCCTAAGCCGAAGGCAGACACTTAATGATTGAGCTACCCAGGCACCCCAAGAAAGGCTTTCTTAAAATGGAGAAGAGGAAGATGGTGATACTACTTCTCAGGACAAGACACCAATTGACTTGGAATCTGCTTTGTTATTCAGCAATGTAGAAAAGTAACTCAAAATTTTGGAAATTTGCCTGGGGCTTCTTGGAATATATGTGGATGCTTGGGGGGAGATCACCACTCCACCGTCTCTGCCGAACAGTGTAGAAGTCTGGGAGACAGAGTTGCTGTCTGTAGCAAAGCAGGGATTCTGAGTGGAAGGAGAAGCTCAAGGCAGCTCAGAAAGAGAGAAAATTTCTGAGAGCATCATCCGACAGGAAATGGCCAGCTTAAAGGGTGGACATCAAAAGTCAGCTTACATCCTGCAAATAAAGGCCACTTTCCTATCTCCACCCCAGGACAAAAATGCACTCGGAGCCAGCGGAGACACAGGCAAGATGGGCCACATCTCCTTTAACAGTGGCCACAGATATTTCCTGGCAGAGAATTCAGCTCCGAGTCCCAGATGAGCACCAGGGCATACATGGAACTCACTCACATCCGAGTCGATGGGACCATAGAATTTCTCAACTGTGGCAGCTTTTTCTTCTTCATTCTCTTTATTGGCCTCTTTTTTAAAATGTCACTTTTGATCTTGGGTTGAAAAATCACTGGCTTGGAAGAGTTACACTACTTGATCCTCGAAGAACATTTTTCTAAATGTTGAGGATATGCCTGTTGAAAATATTCCCTCTGCAAAACCCGGGGAGAGCCCTTTCTGTGGATTTCCACCCCCTCGAGCAGCCCCTTCCTCTTGTAATGAAGAAATCATTTTTTACAATGTTCATTATGAAATAGGGAATGGCTTGAATTATCTCTCTCTGCAGGGACTTCCATTTATCTGGAATATTCAACCTAATTAGCTACACCTACCGGTCAGGAGTAAAGAAGATAGCCAGCGGCAATCTTAATACATTAAAAAAAAAAATGCTTATAGCTCTTTTAACCAAATCCTTAGTGACTATCTGGGTACTTAATATATTTACAGTAGCAAATAAAGAAAATACTGATGAATGTGAGCCAAAAAAAAAAAAATATTGATGAGGAAGTTTCTAAAGTCATTATCTGGGGATTGCTAGGGATGATATTTTAAATTAGTCTGGATGCACCTAGAAAATTAAGTAAGGCATTTCAATGTAGAATAATATTCCCCTTAAATGTTACACTGTGCGCGTCTGTGTGTGTGCGTATACGCATGCACGCATGTGTTTTAAGTGGACATGCTAATGTTTGTGCAGTCTCGTGGCCAGCAAACACAAACCCGAGTGTTACCTGGTGATCACAAGCGTGAGAACTCACAGACGGGTTTGGAACTGGTAGCTGGGAGTGTCTCAGCTCACCAGCTTAGAAGGCACACAGGAGCAAATGTTTTCACTCCCTTCACCGGATAGCCTGGAAAGATAACTCTGCATCAGGTAGTTACTTAAGTGGAACTGCTGGTGTAGGGTTACAGGAGTCTTTCCCCTTTAGCGCCCAAGGGCAAAGAGCATTGTTAATGACGCCTACACCGGAAAGCGGGTTAAGAGGGTTGACACCAACTGTTGGTGTATTATAGTTTAACACTTGGTGTCCTCTGACTCAATGCCACGATGTCAGTTCATGCTTTGCAGTTTCTCAGAAAACTGAAATTTACACGTCTGGAGGCGGAGGGAGTGGAATTGATGAATCATCGGTAGGGAAAAAAAAAATGAAATACATCTTTGTTTCTTTGAACTCAATAATACCCGGTGCCTGAAATGCGAATGTGTTAATTACAGAGATTTCAAAGCCAAACTATAGCCTGCGGAGGGTAAGTGTGTTTTTACTCGGCGTTTTAACAATACCTTTACCGTAGGTGCGACAGTACCCTGAACGGCAAGGGGTGTTTATGGAATTCAGTGACAACAGTTCGTGAGCACTCAAACCAGGACAGGACATCAAAGGTCTCACGTGATTGCTCAGATCAAATGTAACAGCATGTTCTCTTAGCTGCCCCTTATCAAAAAGATGCCTCTTTCCCATGGGATCCAAAATACACAGCCTCCGAAAAATATAAAACACAACAGTTCCTGAAAGGCATGTTTAATTTTAGACAGAAACAAATAGAAGCTTGAGTCTTG
This sequence comes from Meles meles, assembly GCF_922984935.1. Lineage (NCBI taxonomy): Eukaryota > Metazoa > Chordata > Mammalia > Carnivora > Mustelidae > Meles > Meles meles. The sequence goes on along the minus strand of NC_060084.1, from coordinate 31,554,739 downwards.
TTCTTTTCTACAATCAAGCTCATACGTTGTTTCCAGGACTGCTCGAAGCATGCCAAATTCCGTATGGGTGGTTGGGTCACTGGTGTGACGGCATAGTGGTCGGGTTTTGGAATCTGAGCTCTCTCTTCTCGCTTCTGTGAGTCTGGCACCATCCTGAAGCCCCTCCGGACTGGCTTCCTTCTTTGCAAAATGGGAGTTACGACGTTTGCTTCTCTCTAGGATCAAATGAGCTAATCCATGGGAGCTGTTCAGTGCAGTGCCTTCCACAGAGTAGGTGCTCCGTAAACATTGACATTTCAAATATTATTGTTTTCAGGTGTACAGATGGAACGCTGGGCATCTTCTAACAGAAGGACGGGCTTTTTTCTTTTCTTTTCTTTTTTTTTTTTTTCCTGTTTGCTTAAATTCCCATAAGGGGAATCTGGAAGCAGTCTGGAAAATTTAATATCATCTGGTCCAATTCATCCTTTTATACCACAGAAAAGCTAAGGCCTGGAGACGGGAAGGGGCATGCTCCAAATCAGAGTGAATTTTTGGCAGAAAGAGGATCAGCTCGGTCCAAAGTCCTGATATCCAGGGCCATATTCCCTTCCCACATCCCCGGTGGTGTTTGAGCACAGAATAAATACGTCCATGTTGTCACTGAGTGGGAACCTTGAGTCTAGGTCATTCTTGCTAGGAACGAGGGTGAATGCTAACGTGGCATATTTTACTAAAATCTTGAGGTGGGTTATCATTTTAAAAGTTCCTTTGTTGACGTCCTTCAGTTCAGATTACGTATGAGTTTTTGGGTGTGTCTGTTTGTAATCTTATGAGTGTAATTCAAACTGACATACACACTGAGAGAAGGGGTAGTCTTTTTCATGGATAGCAGAGGTGGTTTTTTTTGTTTGTTTTTTTGTTTGTTTTGTTTTTATTTTTTTGTTTTTTAAATTTTAAGACAACTGGCTGAAAATTCTATTAGATGAAGTCTTATGGGCTAAGGTAGACGTTCACTAAGAAGCCCATCACACAGTACCAGCAGATATGTTTTAAATAAGAGTAAATCTCCCATTGGTTTGTTTGTCAACTGTGCTAGCTGTAACTATACAAACCAAGGAATGAAGGAAATAAAATAGGAATATTTGTAAGCAGCATGGGGAGATGTTTCTAAATATGGCCCTTCTCCCAAAGAGTAGAGCTGGGGAACAAAATTAGAACATTGGACACAAGCCAGATTAGTTGAAGATGATAAACACCAGGGCAAGAGGAATCACGAAGGTCTCAAGCATCACTGAATTTGGAAATTTCATGAAAACGTGCTTGATCTCACAGGTGACCATTGGTTGGCAAGGCCTTCTTCACTCATTGTGTTAGTTTGCAAGAGCACATACAAAGGTTTAGGGAACCCCACTGCAGTTGTCACAAACAGCCATAAAAATCCCATACTTGGGAACTTAGAACAAGATTGTGAGCAATTCAGGCCATCTCTGAAGTCTCATTATATCTAATTAAAGGCATTTAGCTGCAAGTCAGAAAAACCAGACATCAAAGTCTTAATAACTCAAGAACTTAATAGACATTGACACTTCAAAGCTGGTTCAGCAGCTGAACAATGTCAGAGCATTGGATGATATACGAAATAGAATATCTACTGGTTATTCTATTGGAATTCTTCAGAGTTCTCTTAAACTTTCTCTTATTGTCCCAACATGGCTGCAATGGCTCCAGGCATCATGGCTGCCTTTGAGTTTGAGAGTGAGGCAGAGGCAAAGTCCTTTCCCTTGTCAACTTTTGTCTTTTTATCTTGGAGGAGAAGCTTTCCCTGAAAAACTAGACTTCTCCTTGTGTCGGTCTGCTTCCAGCTGAAAGGAAGGTGGGAAAGAAAGTATTTGCCAAGGAGCCTTGAACAGCCATGTTTTAGTCCCTAGAGCTGGACCCCAAGCGCACTCAGGAGGCTGCCAGGAAGGAAGTGAAGATGGGCTCTTGGGCAGGCGGTCAGCCTTCATCAGTCTTCTCTTGCAACCTCAGGTCAGGGGAAGGCTGGGGGCGCATTGGAGGGGCTCCCAGTGGAGGCAGAAAAAGATATTCTTGCAGGTTAACTGCCCATGATGATGGGTAATTTCTACCTGACCAGATGATACATTTTCTCCTGCAAGACAAACAAAATCCAGCCAGCTTTTCTGTTCTCTCTTCACCTATAGTGTTTCAGAGGCTGTGTTGAGTTTCAAGATGCCCTTGTAAATCACGTTAGTGAGCTGTTGTGTAATGGCTGGCTCAGAAGTGGCTCAGTGACTTATAACCCAACATGCTCTTTCTGCAGAGCCCTACCCTGGAGCCTAGGTAACGGATTTGATTCGGGGGAGAGAACCAGGCCTCCTCACCATTTTATGAGTTTGGCAAGAGCTGAGTTTCTCCCAAAGGCCCCGAGGACAATGGCTTTGGAGCAGAAGGCTGTCCTCTGACCGTGATTAAGATACAACCTTTGTTGCTTTCCTATTTGTATTACTAATAATTTGTATTACTAATTAATTATGAATTAACTATAACAATCATAATTTAATAGTAATTACTTAAAATTGGATAATGCTGAGCAAGAGAAAATAAAAGTCATCCAGTGATAATCACTATTATTATTTTCATATTTTATGCATTTTTATCTAGACATATATTCCATATAAATATATTCCACATAAATATATTTAAAAAGAGGATCAATTTATATCTTATCAAGTTTTTTATTCTGGATTACTATTGAACATCGTATTATGATCATTACCTTAACAAAATATTCCTAGAAAGTTCGCTATTTAATGGATGCTTATAATTCTAGTGCTAAAAAGTTATTATATTTTAAAAATCCCTTTTCCTATTTTTGAGTACAGTTGATGCTTGAATGACATAGGGAATTGGGGGCGCCAACTCCCCACCCTGTACCACACAGTAGGAAATCTCTGGATAACTTCTGACTCTTTATGAACTAGCCTACGGCTGACCAGAAGCCTTACTGATAACATAAACAGTCAATTAACACAATTTGGTATGTGTTATGTATTCTATACTGTAACCCGTATTGTATTCTTACCATATAAAGTAAGCTAAAGAAAAGAAAATGTTGTGAGAAAAATTGTAAGAGGGAGAAAATACATTCACAGTCCGGCTCTGAATTTATTGAAAAAAATCCACATGTATGTAAGTGGACCCACGCAATTCAAACTTCTGTTGTTCAAGGGTCAATGGTATATTGTCGATTTTTCTGTTTCACTCTTAGATGTCACGCTTTCACAAGTTACACTGTAGTGAGCATCTTTACATACAATTTTAAATACATATATTTTATTATGTTTTAGGATAACCCATGACAGGGGAACTGATGGATTAAAGGCATGGACTTTTGAAAAAAATTCTAGGCAGAATATAAAAATCACAAACGTCCCCTTCTTTTAGGTTGATGTTATAATTTATACGGAGCAAATTATAGCTCCTGTGTGGATCACTAATATTAACACGTATCCACCAGATAGAGAATACTGACACCGGGATGCCTGGGTGGCTCAGTGGGTTAAGGGTCTGACTCTTGCTTTCAGCTCAGGTCATGAATCAGTCTCATGGGTCATGAGATTGAGCCCCACCTAGGGCTCTGTATTCAGTGGGGAGTCTGCTTGAGATTCTCTTCCTCCCCCTCTACTCTTCCCCCATGTTTGCGTGTGTGTGTGAGTGTGTGCGCGCGCATGAGCTCTCTCTCTCAAATTTTTTTTTTTTTAAAGAATGTTGGCATGAGGGGCACCTGGGTGGCTTAGTGGGTTAAAGCCTCTGCCTTCGGCTCAAGTCAGGATCCCAAGGTCCTGGAATCAAGCCCCACATCGGGCTTTCTGCTCAGCAGGGGGCCTGCTTCCATTTCTCTCTCTCTCTCTCTCTCTCTCTCTCTTTCTCTCTGCCTGCCTCTCTGCCTACTTGTGATCCCTGCCTGTCAAAAAAAAAAAAAAAAATGTTGGCATGAACATCTTAACATCTCAGTATTGATTACATATTACAAAGTGCTTTCTAGGAAGGTTAAACGAAGTCACACTTCTAGCAGGATACCATCATTCTTACCATCTTTCTTATTAAAAGCTTGCCAGCACCTTAAAATATCTGGCGCTTGGTGGGCAAAAAAAAATGATTTTAAGTTGCACGCTATTGTTTTTCTTAGCTACTTGTATGTCTGTGCATGTTATCTTTTTTTAATCTTTTGCCGTTAAAATTTGGCATGTTGGTGGTATCACAATTTTGGAAGAGTTGTTTAAACTAAGATTGCTAACACTTTGTCTGACATTTATTTAAATATCCTTTCCAGTCTGGCATATGCCCTTTAATTTTGTTTGTATTCCCTGCCAGTGCAAAAAATTGTAAAAAAAAGTTCTCAGAGGTACTAGGGCTCTTTCATGATTTCTTCTTCTGATTTTATCCTCAGGAATTCCTTGCCCATTTTGAAATAACTGAAATAAACATTTATATTTTCTTACAAGAAAAGAAAAACACAAGTCACTATTTAAATGATCTCAAGATCGTTTTTGAAATTTCCATTAAAATTCACATGTAATTTATTTTAGTAATGGTGGAAAGAGTGTTACAGGTGTCCCGTGAGGTTCTTTTCATCATAATTAAGAGTTTATATATACAAATATCTATTTCAGGGCTTTCTTTTCTGTTCTTTTGAAAGCGCCTATTGTAATTACTTCAGATTTATAATACATTTCAATATTTGGTTGGGCAAGGTCTTTCTCAAGGTCTCTCAAAATATGCATTCCCTTATTTTTCTGCACTGGTCTTGCCTTTCTTTGTCTATCTGTCTTTCTTTCTTTCTTTCTTTTTTTTCTGGAGAGTGTGAGAGGTGGGGGAGGGGCAGAGGGAGAGAGAGAACCTTAAGCAGACTCCACACTGAGCACTGTGGGGCTCAATCCCATGACCCCAAGATCATGACCTGACCTGAAATTGACTCAGATGCTTAACTGACTGAGCCACCCAGACGCCCTGCCTGTTTATTCCTCTAGATGAAAACCATTATCTTTTCTCTAAAACTCTGCTTTGCAATGAACCTATGAATAGATTCCCTTCCCAATCAGAAACCTCATTCATCTGGTTTCACATGCCAGAACCTAGTGGGACTGAGACAGCACTCAAGATGCTCCTGTGGTCTTCCACATTTCAGCCTCTTACGCAATAGGCTTGGGACTAGGTGACTAGCTTTGGTCAATAGACTATAAACAAAAGTGGCTGCAATCCATTCCAGGACAAGGAAATCAGAGCCTGGGACACCTCTCTTCTTTTCTTCTGCAGAACCCTTTTGCAGAGCCCAGTATTGACATGACAGCATCATGTCTTGGAGAAATCTTGGATCTCAGAGGCAGTCTAACCCACAGCAGGATTTGCCTGAATAATAGACAAATGTTTATCTCTCAAACCACTGAGATTACAAAGTTAATTTGTGATTATGTATCAGACTCCCTTATGCCTTTCTCTTCCCAAGGCATTGAGGTGCCATCTGGAACTCCCTCTGTCGACTCACACCCCATGGCCAGTCCATCAGCAAGTATGGAGCCTTAAACTTTCATATTTACTCCAACTCTGGTAATTCTCTCCACACAATCATTGCTAAAACCACAGACCAGTGGACTTGAAATGAGGGTTTTTCACATCTGTGGAGTTGCATGAACGTTCTCCCTGGATGTATGAGAAAGAGCTAGTATAAGGCAATCGATTACTTTGTTCTCCTTCTCCAAGTGCATGTGCCTGAGAAGGATTGCTGAGGGCATTCATGTCTTGATGCTTCTCCATTCCCATTGACCTTCTCCACTTTTCACAACAGAAGAGCTTGTCCAGAATCCACTCCTTAAGCTGTTTTGGCATCTTGCCCTGGGATGGAAGCCCCTTTGGCTCCTTGGCAAAAGGAATAAAGAGGGAGGCACTAAGGACTGGTAAACACCCTTGGTCAAGCATCAGATCTTGGTGCTCACAACAAACAAAGGAAGAACTACCTGGGCTGATAGATCATTTGAACACATTTTGAAAACATGTTAGCTTGTCATTTGGCATACAACTCAACACTTCTAATCATTGATAAATCTTGCTACAATAAAACTCCTTTCATTTCTATTTGTATATTTTGGGGAATAAGTTTTCTCAGCACTTACATCAATAAGAATTACAACTGGGATAGAATTGATGTTGAGCCCTGTCTCATCCTAGCAGTAAGTAAAAACCATCCAAGGAAACAAGAGCCCCGTGAACCCCATGAAAAAGATGCATTTATAATACACTTGAGTTTTTTTTTTATGTCTAATCATTATTCAATAGCATTTGAAATGTGCTTATGTTATTGCAATCAATTGTGCATTAATAACGCATTTATGGTATTGTAATCGATTGTGTATAATTTGAGATAATTCAATCTGAAAAAAAATTGCCAGGAATTTACAGCCATAAGAAGTTTTAAAAAAACCAACAAATCTTAGTTGTTACATATACTTTTGATGAAAAGCAGTAAGCTAGGATAAACAACAAAAGACTTCAAACACTAAAATTTATTACATCAGGATAAAAATCTATATGGAAATGTAATGAAAAACAGAATGAAAATATGAGAGTTAATAGATTAAAAAAAGAATAAACAATTAAGTGTCATGGAAAAGCTTGTTATTGTACTTTTAAAATGAATGCAAGCATTAAGTGGTATTTAATAAATCATGGTATTTAGAGTCAATTGAGTATACTGAGAGCTGACATAAAAAATTTTTATTTGAAACTGAACATTTACAATAAGCAGAAATTACATTTTTTGTAACTATGTACTCTTAGGTGGGAACATTTAAGATGTTAACTTAAAAATGTGGGAAGGAGCTCAGTTTGTCAAAATCCTTTCTGGGGGAACAAGAGAAAAATGTTTAGAGACTATTGTCCTAGAAGAAACAACCCTTGTCTCGTACACATGCTTCTGCAATGGCCCCTCACAGCTCCCTCTGCTGCTCGACTGGCCGTTCCCACTCTCAATTCTCCCCTCAGCAGCAAGACTACGTTGGTGTTTTTTTGTTTGTTTTGTTTTTAAGTGAAATCAGATGTTGTTATTCCTCTGCTTGCAAACTCTCCAATGTCCTCCCACCACACACAGACTCCTTGTCGTCTATAATGCCCTTTGTAGCTTGGCACCTGCTGTCTCTTACCTCCTTTCTTCTTATTCATTTGACTCTTGTCACTTTGGACTTTCTGGTTCTAGAACATGCCAAGATCATTTGGCCTCGGTGCCTATGAACGTGGTCTTCCATTGGACTGTCAGGCTTGGTCTCACCCATCATCTGGGTGGCACTTATTCAGAGATGGTCCCTAATACTCCTGTTTGAAACTGCTTCCCTATATGCCTCCTTTATTATCCTTCCAGCACATAGGACCATCTGAAATTATGATATACATTTCTTCCTAAGTTATTCGGGTATCTCCCTCCATTGAGTGTGTATTCCATGAAGGCAGAGACAAAAACCTTGTTGTCACTCTGTTCCCAGCTAGCATAGAGTCGGATACTAGGTGCCCAATGAATGAATGAAAAGAACTATTTGGGAACTACCTGTCTACAAATAAGATAACTATTTCTTCAACATAACAATGTGTAGACTTTAAAATAATGTTTTAAGAGAATTTATAAGGAGAGAAAAATTCAAAGACTTAATGTTTAGTGGAAAAGAGACAGGCTTAAGATATTTGTGTCTTTGTCCATATCTAAATTTGTATATCAACCCGCAAGAAAAGATGAGATGGAATCCCATAAAAAGTATAATAATAGTTTCGTGGTTATGGGTTTCTTTGTGTCGTGTTTTAAAAGAGTACTTGCAGGGGCACCTGGGTGGCTCAGTGGGTTAAAGCCTCTGCCTTTGGCTCAGGTCATAATCCTAGGGTCCTGGGATCAAGCCCTACATCGGGCTCTCTGCTCAGTGAGGAGACGGCTTCCCCCTCTCTCTCTGCCTGCCTTTCTGTCTACTTGTGATCTCTGTCTGTCAAATAAATAAATAAACCCTTAAAAAAAAAAAGAGTACTTGCATTATGTAGGAAGTTTGGAAGTCTGATTAAGAAAGGTCAAGGACACCGTGGCATAACTTAAAAAGAATCATATTAATATACAGATTCCGTCTTAGGAGTTCTAGTCTCTGCCGAATCTAGTTCTCAGGAAAGGGTATGAAATCCGTGTGTACCAGCCAAGACAGGCTACAGTAACAGATAATCCCCAAATATCAGCAGCTTAAAATAAATCAGCCAATTATGGCCCATGGAGCAGATCTGGCCTGGAGCCTCTTTTGGTATGGCCCACAAAATAAGAATAATTTTCATGTTTCAGCATTGCTTAAAAAGAAGAAGGATATGGGGTGCCTGGGTGGCTCAGTGGGTTAAAGTCTCTGCCTTTGGCTCAGGTCATGGTCCCAGGGTCCTGGGATAGAGCCCCGCATCGGGCTCTCTGCTTGGCGTGGAGCCTGCTTCCCCCTCTCTCTCTGCCTGTCTCTTTGCCTGCTTGTGATCTCTGTCTTTCAAATAAATAAATAAAATCTTAAAAAAGAAAAAAAAAAGAAGAAGAAGGATATGTAATGGAGATATGCCACACAAAGTCTAAAATTTTACTATCTGGCTCTTTACAGAAAAAAAAAATGTGTTGACCCCTATCTTAAAGTTACAGAGATTTAATTCTTGCTCATTATGTGTGTCCATTATGGGCTGGGAGAGAGGGCTGTTCTCTCGGACCTCCCGGACCCAGGCGGATGAAGCAGCTGCCATCTTGAATGTTGCTTTTTACCCTGCCAGCAGGAAAGAGGGAGCCTTGGGAGTCACATACCTATAATGAAACCTCAAACGCAGAAGCGGCACATGTCATTTCTACCCGCAGTTCAGGGACTATGAGGAATCACGTGGCTCTCCAAATCCTAAGAGGCCAGGAAGTGGGGCCCGGAAGGCAGGAAAAGATGTCTCTACCATGAGAGGAGCCATAAGACTAAGGGCCACTGGAGTTCAGTGAATCTGAAAGGCCCACAGCCCGTTTTAGAGGAAGAGAGTAACTCTAAGTCTTATTCTAGTGGTTTCTGGAGAACATGACTGCATCTTAGATCTGGAACCAGGCAATACTGGAAATCACTTACAGTTCCACTGTTTCTTTAAGTATTTGGGAGCCAGAGGCTTTAAATAATGAAAAAAAAATGACACACTGGAATCAAAACAGAAGTCATAAATGCTGATGTCTACAGGGGCCAGTCAGGTAGGGGAGGGAAGGGAATATGTACAACACGGAGTAGTGGCGACTGTGGTGAACTAGAGAGTGTGTGCCCATCTGAAGGGGGGGGGGGGGGTTACTACTCAGCTCCAGCTGGTTCTGGCCAGTGCCGGGCTATTTTTACTTTATTTTATTTTGAAGAAGAAAATTGTAACCTGGGTTTTTATGTGAGACCATCTGAATTTTTAAATTGGCAACAAATTTTGAAAATTTACAAAAATGGTTTATTCTCTCTCTCTTTCTTACCTCCTTCTGTTCATCTGTTTTGTTTTTACTATAGAGACCACATGGGAGTTGCTGGAGGGGAGGTGGGCAGGGGGATGGATTAAATGGGTGATTGGGATTAAGGATGGAACTTGCTGTGATGAGCACTGGTTGTTCCACGTCAGTGATGAGTTACTGAATTCTACTTCTTCTTCTTTTTTTTTTCTTAAGATTTTATTTATTTATTTGACAGACAGAGATCACAAGTAGGCAGAGAGGCAGGCAGAGGAGGTGGGGGGAAGCAGGCTCCCCGCTGAGCAGACAGTCCCTTGCGAGGCTCCATCCCAGGACCCTGGGATCATGACCTGAGCAAAAGGCAAGAGGCTTTAACCCACTGAGCCACCCAGGCACCCCTGAATTCTACTTCTGAAACTAATATTACACCTTATATGTCAATTGGCTGGGATTTAGATAAAAACAAATAAGTTCACAAAAATGAAAGAAAGGACCCAATAAATCGTGTCTGTGGTGAACCTTTGCCCGAAGGCTTCTAGTTTGAAAAGCCAGAGCAGGGGAACTAGATCCTGTAGAAAAGGATCTACCTGTTTGGGGTTGCTGCCTTTGGATGGCTGCCCCTGGATTTTCCTGCAGGTTACCTCCTGGTGCAGGACAGTGAGTGTCCCACCTCTTGACACACCCATTCCTCCCTCTTCACCTCTTCCCATGGCGACAGAGGAGGCTTGTAACTCTATCCCAGTCTCTGAAGGAAGTCTGGAGGGTGTTTCCCCGAAGCTGGGCTCACCGTGAATCACAGAGAATCTTGGGTTCTCTGAGGAGGAAGCAGCCTTGCCCTGGGCTTTCCTTGGAACAACCAAGGGATGTGCTGTCATAGGCGACGTGCCATGTGACTAGCTATGGAGGTTGTAACCTCCTTCCTGGGAGCAGGAAATCTGACCGTGCCCCACCCAGCGCCCTGGGTATAGGGCACAAGGTGTATCCCATTTTCTGCTTCGGTTCTGCCTGCAGGAATCCACTGGGCACTCGCACATGTTCAGGAACATTCCAGAAACTCCTCAGAGTCTCCTAGAGGAATCAAGTCTGAGGGAGTAACCATCCTGATAAGATATCCTCTTATCAGCTTCCTTTTCCTGTGTCACTTCCCAGCCCCTCACTGAGGGCTCCTGAGCTCATGTCCCATCGTAAGTCAGCTGCACACAAGCCCTTGTCTTAAGCTTTTGCTACTTAGCGAAACCAAGTCAAGACAAAAGGAACTCAATAAATGTTGAATAATTAAAAGATCCATACATAGAAATGAGGACTTGCAATTTGCAGCAACGGGGTCATTTGCAGGCACCTGCTGATTTCAGTGGAGGAAGCTGCCATCAAATACTGCAGGAAAATCTGTGGATTGTCATTCCAAACTGCTTGAAGGGTAACAGGCCTCTTTGGGATCATTCCATGCCCAGAGAGATTCTCTGCTTTTTTGGCAGCATGCCCTTCTGCCTCTTAGTTCCCTCCATCCAGGCATCACTATCCCATTTTCCTAACAGATTAAATCTTTCCCCTTCCTCCAACAACAGCCCTTATTTGTGGAAATCCACTAGCCTAGAGATAAAAACAACCACAGTTGCCAATCCCAGTGGGCTGGCTGCCTGGAGAGCTGGCTGGAGAGATCTGAGGCTCGCCGTCGTGTGGTGGTCTGATGGCTTAACTGTGTCTGGTACCCAAGGACCCAGGAGAGGAGGGCATGACAGACGTAGCACACGTTTGCCCTCCATACCCAAGACTGTCTGCTGAGTTTCTGAACTGTTGCTCATGCTGGTTATAAACAAACTTGTAGGAAGCAGAGTTTACGATTATTTTTATCAAATCATATATTTTGAGTTCACTAACGACAACTTTAGACCCGGTGTGTCCTAGCATTTTGCCCTTCCCCACTATCATTTCAACATCTGCCCCCAGTTCTGTATCACCCAGTGAACTAGGGTTTTTCCCCCTCCATCATTCTTAAAACAGTGTGCTGAGCTTAAAGAATTACAGTATTTGGTCCAAATAACCCAGGAAGACGCCACATGCATTTATGTGTTATAAAAAACAGAGGCTCCTAGAATAGCATGTTTAGAAATTAGAGATGACGGGTCATCGGCAGCCCAGTACGATTTGGTTTAATGTCTGGTATTTCTACAGGGTTTCTTTTAACCATCCTTATTTTACCAACTATTTCCGTCACGCCTACGAGGAAACCTGATTCACATATTCCTTTTTTTTTTTTAAAGATTTATTTATTTTAGAGAGAGAGAACAGAGAGAGGGCAGAGGGAGAGAGAGAATCTCAAGCAGACTCCCTGCCAAGTGCAGAGCCCGTCAAGGGGCTCGATCCCACAACGCTGAGATCGTGACCTGCGCCAAAACCAAGAGTCAGTCGCTCAACCGACTGAACTGCCGAGGCGCCCCTGATTCACATCTTGTCTTCAGGCGTATTTAGAAGGCCACGGCCTCATGGAGCTTATGTCAGCTTCTTGCCCAGATTTTAGCTCTCAGAAAATTTTCTAAAGCATCATCAAGTTATTCTGTTTGCACAACAACCGCAATAACACTTAAACGCAAATATTTATCCAGGAGGTGGTTCACCAAAGCAGTTTATAACACACACACACAAAAGCTGCAAGCAGCCTGAACATTTAAAAACAAAGGATTGATTAAATAAGCTTTTGTACATCTATGACATATACTCCTAGGCCGTCATTACAAATGATGTAGATGCAAATTTATCAATTTCAAATAATGGTTACAATAAAGACTCAAAAGTGACAAAAGTAGATTACAAACTAGTATGTACGCTCTGCCCTGATTTTTGCCGGAAATCGCAGACTTATTTTTCAAGTTGGCAATGTCATATATTATATACCAAGTAACATCAGCTCAGGCTGGATGTTGAGATGATGAGTGTTGTTAGTTTTCCTATTTGTATTATAAATCCCTCCTAATTCGTCTATACAGAACATGGGAGGCTTTTTATAGACAGAGAAGAGATCATTTTCACAAGAAAAAATGGCCCCTTTTTCATTTGAATGAAATGGCAAGAGGGGTCAGTGCCTTGAGAGTTTACTCCAAGACAACCACTGAGATAGGAACTGGCCCATCAATATTTACCCTCCTGCTCACTGGCAGCTAATGGGTAATGGGTAACCCCTCCAAAGAATTTTCTGGACTTGAATTGCCAAGGACCCCACTCTGGGCCTTGCTGGCTTCAGCAGACGTAATTCCAGTTTCGTGAGTTCTGCCAGGTAGGTAGTCTCTTTCAAGCCCTGGCGTGTTTGCTGCTCATCGAAGCAGCGGATATCCAGGTGCAGACCTGGTAAAGAACTGTCTCCCAAAAAACTCCCCCAAGGCAGGGCTGCAGGCCTCAGGCTGCTTGCAAACCCAACCCCTCACTGCGTGCACAAAGGAGACAGCCTCCCCTATAAAGTTACCCCATGGGATTGCAGGAGCTCTCCCCTGTGTTCACCTAAGCTTTGTTTATATCCCTTGGAACAAAGGCCCAGAAAGCCACCCGGGGCGGAAAGGTGTGTCCAGCACCCAGCAGGTCTCTAGGAGCACTGCACTGAGTGTCTTGTAACTCTCTCCCATCACCTTCACCACGGCCCCCCGCCGCCCCCCTCTTTAAAACCCAACTGATTACAAGTGTTGTTAAAGGTTACTGAACTAGAAAAACAAACCATGCCATGGTTGGTGCATTCCTAATTACAGACGAGACTGTGTTTGGAACAATTGCTTCTGTACCTCAACATTTCTCGGAGCCTCCAACCAGGAAGTGGCCGCTTCTCCCCGGCCACTCAGAAGAAAGGATTACTGACAATCTAGAAAGTGCTATCGGCTTTCTTTTCCATCCCGGACTAATATGAAACCATATCTCAAGTATCAGCGTTTCCAACAAAAGTCTTGCGCGGCTGACATTGCGCCATAAAAACACACTCCCGGGCTTTGACCCCGAGGTATGTGCCCTCTCCCGATCAGATTCCAGTGCGGAATATTGTCTGTTGCTGGTTTCGAGGGGAGGACGGAACATGGAAGCAGGGGCCATTCCTGTTCTCACTCAGAGCAGGAACCTGTAAGTTAACACCACCGGTTCTGCTCCTCGTTCATTTCTGTTGTGTTTTTGTGGTTAAGCCACTTAAGTGAGTCTGGCCCGCTGGGTCTACAGCCTTCTACTGAGGCTGGAAATGAACCCGGGCAAGTGAGCGGGCTGGATTGACCTAATTCACGGTAGGGTCCTCAGGGAGAGGAATGAGAAGGTCTTTTCATTTTGCATCCGCTCCAACCAAGCCTTGATCAGCAAAAGCAGCCCAAGGGCTCCTCACGCTGTCTGCCTAGACGAGCCACGTTTTCCCGGGACATCCTGCTCCAGGACGCCTTTTCTGGGACAGTCCCCCACCTCGCCTCATTGTCAAAGGAAAACGAAACCAGAGAAAACAAGGAAAAACCCACAATACTCCCATTAACGCGAAAGGAGACATGGAAAATAGGAAAACACCTGGCCTTGTCCTCGGTAGATGTTTGCTGTGGAAACAATCTGTTCGCATTTAACGAGAAATGACATCATAAAGAATTCACTGCCATCACCACGGCTCCTTGATCTCGGGAGTGGTGATTTCTCGGCTCTGCATTAAACTTCAGGATCGCACAAGGCACTGTCTATGCAAAAGAAAATGGAGCTGATGGAGAGAAGATCGGCCCAGGGGATAGGGCTTGTGACAATGGCGTCCAGGCCATCTTGTCACCGCGCCAAACCTTCATCTTTCCCGAACACCCCCTCCTTGCCAAAGGGCCAAAGTGCTATAAAACACTTTAAAAACACTGTATTTTAACAATGCCGCGCAGCAAAAACGGTTTGCTTTTAATGGCCATCTGTATAAAGTCTCTTTTTTATTTAGGAAAATCTATTTTAAATTAAATATCATAAGCCCACAAGCCATAGCAAACAATATTTTTTACCATATGCTCTGAATTAATATGCCAAACATTGCAACCTCTATTTTCTTCATACAAAGTTGTCCCACCCTCCTGTGGGCACGGTGTTCCCCAGAGGGCAGGTTGGGGGAAGGAATTTGCAATAAGGCCACCGGGGGCAGGATGATGGCAAGGAACCAACAACCAGGCTTCCCCCGGAGTTAGCCGTCTTCTGAATTATCTCAACTCAGATCCACTTCCCTTTGAAGAAGGAACTTTCCTCCGATGTATGTTTCTCCCTCGTCTTCGTCCCCGGGAGTGCCAACAGTGGGGCCACCTTTTAGCTAAGTTTGGAAAGTTGCTGAAATTCCTTTCATCTGTTGCTTGCCATCTGTTAGGGCGATAGGGTTCAAAAGCAAAGACTTTCATCAGGTGCTGGGCAGAAATGGAAACTTGGGGTCCACATCCCAGTATCCTAGTGTGGGCCACTCTCCCTGTTGCCCCTTTTGTAACTCCCCTATTAATGGAAGGCAAAGAGCCACATGGTTACCCTGGGGAGGCTGAGCCACGGTGACCAAGCACTTGACTGAGATGAGGGTGAGCAAGAGGATTCAGTTAGGAGAGGTCCAGCTGCATTCTGTCTTTGCACACCGAGCATCAGATAATCTGGGCACTGGTTGCGTGGGAGTTACAGGTGCTCCAGCCCCTGCGTGAGAATCCTGGGCTCTTCATGAGATCACAGGGCTTGACTGCATGTGGCTGGCTCTTCTACAAGGGCCGTGGCACCGGGAGTTGCTTCCAGCTGTGAACAGCTTTTTGCATGGAGACTTAGAAATCATCCAGCCCTGAGATTTGATTGGTTTGTCTTGCTTCTCCTCTCTCTCAACTCATCTCTTCCTTCTTTTGTCCCATTTCCCCCCAGTCTACCATGTTTCCTTTCTTTGGTCCCTCTTCTCTTTCCCCCTACTTTTCTGAGTCTCTATGAAACCTTGGATGTTACTATAATTGTTCTTAATGTCGAGGGTTAATTTATGATTATTTGGATACCTACTAAGTGCTATCCAATTTACAAGTATCATTGTCAAACCTTACAACAGAGACTCAGGTATCAAGACCCCCCCCCCTTTTAGAGATGAGAAAATGGATTCTGTTTAAGAAATTCCTCTTTAAGTCCTAGCCTCAGCAATCAGACAACAAAAAGAAATTAAAGGCATCCAAATTGGTAAAGAAGAAGTCAAACTATCACTCTTCGCAGATGATATGATACTATATGTGGAAAACCCAAAAGACTCCACTCTAAAACTGCTAGAACTTGTACAGGAATTCAGTAAAGTGTCAGGATATAAAATCAATGCACAGAAATCGGTTGCATTTCTGTACACCAACAACAAGACAGAAGAAAGAGAAATTAAGGAGTCAATCCCATTTACAATTGTACCCAAAACTATAAGATACCTAGGAATAAACCTAACCAAAGAGGCTAAGAATCTATACACAGAAAATTATAAAGTACTCATGAAAGAAATTGAGGAAGACACAAAGAAATGGAAAAAATGTTCCATGCTCCTGGATTGGAAGAATAAATATTGTGAAAATGTCCATGCTACCTAAAGCAATCTACACATTTAATGCAATCCCTATCAAAATACCATCCATTTTTTTCAAAGAAATGGAACAAATAATCCTAAAATTTATATGGAACCAGAAAAGACCTCGAATAGCCAAAGGAATATTGAAAAAGAAAGCCAAAGGTGGTGGCATCACAATTCCGGACTTCAAGCTCTATTACAAAGCTGTCATCATCAAGACAGCATGGTACTGGCGCAAAAACAGACATAGATCAGTGGAACAGAATAGAGAGCCCAGAAATCGACCCTTAACTCTATGGTCAACTAATCTTCGACAAAGCAGGAAAGAATGTCCAATGGAAAAAAGACAGCCTCTTCAATAAATGGTGCTGGGAAAATTGGACAGCCACATGCAGAAAAATGAAATTGGACCACTTCCTTACACCACACACGAAAATAGACTCCAAATGGATGAAGGACCTCAATGTGAGAAAGGAATCCATCAAAATCCTTGAGGAGAATGCAGGCAGCAACCTCTTCGACCTCAGCCGTAGCAACACATCTTCCTAGGAACAACGGCAAAGGCAAGGGAAGCAAGGGCAAAAATGAACTATTGGGATTTCATCAAGATCAAAAGCTTTTGCACAGCAAAGGAAACAGTTAACAAAATCAAAAGACAACTGACAGAATGGGAGAAGATATTTGCAAACGACATATCAGATAAAGGGCTAGTATCCAAAATCTATAAGGAACTTAGCAAACTCAACACCCAAAGAACCAACAATCCAATCAAGAAATGGGCAGAGGACATGAACAGACATTTCTGCAAAGAAGACATCCAGATGGCCAACAGACACATGAAAAAGTGCTCTACGTCACTCGGCATCAGGGAAATACAAATCAAAACCACAATGAGATATCACCTCACACCAGTCAGAATGGCTAAAATTAACAAGTCAGGAAATGACAGATGCTGGCGAGGATGTGGAGAAAGGGGAACCCTCCTCCACTGTTGGTGGGAATGCAAGCTGGTGCAACCACTCTGGAAAACAGCATGGAGGTTCCTCAAAATGTTGAAAATAGAACTACCCTATGACCCAGCAATTGCACTACTGGGTATTTACCCTAAAGATACAAACATAGTGATCCGAAGGGGCACGTGTACCCGAATGTTTATAGCAGCAATGTCTACAATAGCCAAAGTATGGAAAGAACCTAGATGTCCATCAACAGATGAATGGATAAAGAAGAGGTGGTATATATACACAATGGAATACTATGCAGCCATCAAAAGAAATGAAATCTTGCCATTTGCGACGACGTGGATGGAACTAGAGCGTATCATGCTTAGTGAAATAAGTCAATCGGAGAAAGACAACTATCATATGATCTCCCTGATATGAGGACATGGAGAAGCAACATGGGGGGTTAGGGGGATAGGAGAAGAATAAATGAAACAAGATGGGATTGGGAGGGAGACAAACCATAAATGACTCTTAATCTCACAAAACAAACTGGGGGTTGCTGGGGGGAGGTGGGATTGGGAGAGGGGGAGGGGGCTATGGACATTGGGGAGGGTATGTGCTATCGTGAGTGCTGTGAAGTGTGTAAACCTGGCGATTCACAGACCTATACCCCTGGGGATAAAAATACATTATATGTTTATTAAAAAAAAAAATTTGGAAGGGGAGGCGAACCATAAAAGACTATGGACTCTGGAAAACAACCTGAGGGTTTTGAAGGGTCAGGGGTGGGAGGTTGGGGGAACAGGTGGTGGGTAATGGGGAGGGCACGTTTTGCATGGAGCACTGGGTGTTGTGCAAAAACAATGAATACTGTTACGCTGAAAAAATAAATAAAATGGAAAAAAAAATAAACTGGAAAATATTAACACATATTTAAAAAAAAAAAAAGAAAGAAATTCCTCTTTAACCTGAATTACTCTGTCCAACCCTTAAAGAATCTAAATTCCCACCACTTTACTTGGGAACTAGTTTTTTGGTTTTTTTTTTTCTTTTTTTCTAAGCACTTTCCAGAAAAATATCTGGGCTCCCAGGGGAAGGGGACTGTTTTATGCCTGATTCTCTTTGCTCTCTGCCTATTCCAGCATCTAAAACTCCTGCTCTTTTCTCAGATCTTACCTCAAAGTCTTATCTAGTATCTCCCAAGGTGTATGTTTCAGGATTTAAATCTGCAAAACAGCTCACAATAAAAGGGATCTAGGGACAATTATGTTTAGCGGGAACTTGTGTACTATATAATGTATATTGAACATGTCAAAGGCTCTGAAAAGTCCTGCAGCAGAGAAACTGACCATAGCCAGCCCAGTGTTTCTCATTTGACCACTGAATCTTCTTTTGGGTACTGCATATTACCATTTCCTAAAACTAATATTTTCTTGAATAAATACTTCTTGGAATGTTGCAAGTCTTTCTTCCATTTTGGGGTTATGAAAATGTTGATGTTGATAATTTTGCCTGTGTTCTTTATGGAGGAGCAGATTTTCAGATTTCTATCATTCTGGAAGATTGCCTCCTCGAAGTAATATTTTATTTTATTTTATTTTAAGCATTTTATTTATTTATTTGAGAGAGAGAGTACAAGCAGGGAGGAGGTCAGAGGGAAAGAGAGAAGCAGATTCCCCATCGAGCAGGGAACCTGAGACCATGACCCAAGCCAAGGGCAGATGCCCAACCAACTGAGACACCCAGGTACACCTTGAAATAATATTTTAAGATACACTTAGACTAATGCTGACATTTCCTTTCCTGTAAAACCATCTATCAATGCCACATTCCTCACTCTTTTCTTCTTCCCATCCCTTTGCATGCAGGATCTCTCTTGAATGGTGTAGAGATTCCATGAAGCTTCTTGGTGTCCATGCGTATGACAGTAACTGTGGAGAGAACTATTACAATCGCCTTATGTCTGTCTGCATGGCTAGAACCACAAGATAAGAAAGTACAAGTATTGGCGAGGCTGCAGAGAAAAAGGAACCTCATGCAGTGTTGCAGTAGGAATGCAAATTGGTGCGGTCACCCTGGGCAACAGTGTGGCGTCTCCTCAAAAATTAAAAGTAGAAATATTGTACGAATTCAGTAACTCCACTATTGGAATTTACCCAAAGAAGATGAAAACACTCTTTCAGAAGTTATAGGCACCCCCATGTTTATTACAGTATTATTTACAACAGTCAAGCTATGGAGGCAGTCCTACTGTTTAGTCACATTAAGGAGTGATAGGTAAATGGGCAAGAAAGATGTACACACACACACACACACACATACACACACACAATGAAACGTTACTCAGTCATAAAGAAGAATGAGATCTTGCCTTTGCAACAACATGGGTGGACCTAGAGCGTATTAACGCTAAGTGAAATAAGTCAGACACAAAGACAAATACGATATGATTTCACTTCTAGGTGGAATCTAAAAAGCAAAATGAATAAGCAAAAAACGAAACAAAACAAAACAAAAAAACCAACCCAACCGAGAAAAGCAGAAACAGACCCTTAAATACAGAGAACAAACTGATAGTTGCCAGGAGAGGATTGGGAGATGGGCAAGATGGGTGAAGGAGAGGGGGGGTATAGGCTTCCACTTAGGGGGTGAGTAAATCACAGGGATGAAAGGTTTAGCACTGGGAATACAGCCAGTGATATCATAACAATGTTGCAGAGTGAGCCATGGTAGCTACACTTGGGGTGATCACAGCATTACCTATGTGTTGGGCACCTGAAACTAATGTAACATGGAGTGCCAACCAGACATCAGTCAAACAAACCTGATCCTTGGTAAGTCACAACACACACACACAAAACAAAAAACAAAACAAAACAAAAACAAAAAACCAACAAAAAGAAACCCAATAAAAATAAAGTATACATTATTTAATGTTGGTTAAAAAAAAAAGAAAGAAAAAGACTCTTAAATGTTTTTCTTTATCTGGTTATGTCATCAAGTTCAACCCTTTTTTTCAGAAAGCCAGAAGCCGGATCACACACTGGTTGTACTTCCCAAGTGTTTGTTAATAGGTGAGTTATTGGACTTGAGGACACATTTTCCTGTAGAAACAACATTCTACCACAGTTCACCAAGCTTTAATGTGCATACAAATCACCCGAGGTGTGGGGGGCTGCTTATTAAAATGCAGATTCGGGTTCGGTAGATCTGGGGTGGGACCTGTGGTCCTCCATTTCTAAGCAGGATGCGTGGGGCTGATGGTCAACATGTCACACTATGGGTAGGGGTGTTCTACCATGATCTACTATAAGCAATGTTGCTTCTATGAGAAATACACTCAGTTCTAATTTGGAGACAATGTGTTCCTGAAATCCTAAATATAGGAATAACGCATGGTGAAAAG
The DNA here is from genome assembly GCF_922984935.1 of Meles meles. Classification (NCBI taxonomy): domain Eukaryota; kingdom Metazoa; phylum Chordata; class Mammalia; order Carnivora; family Mustelidae; genus Meles; species Meles meles. The sequence goes on along the minus strand of NC_060084.1, from coordinate 31,534,385 downwards.
GATCCTGCTTTCCATCAGAACTACAGGTCACCCGAGACACAGATTAAGGAAACTCTTGTGGGCTGCCATATGAGTGGACAACCAAGCAATCTTCACGTGCGCAGTATGCACTGAGAGTATCCAGCATAGTGCTAGGAGGGGCTGAATGTGGGCTACTTGTTTAATTCCCAGAGTGGGATGTCTAACACTGGTTGGCTTAATCATGTAGTAGGCCCTCCTCTGAGCTTAGAAGAAAATCCAACCCCCTTGTTATGCTTTAGTCGCACCCTCTAGGTCCAACCCTTGTCTGCCTCTTGGACCTGATCCTCTACCATAACACCATCCTTTGCTCGTGGCTCTTCATCCACTTGAACTTTCTTTCTGCTTCTCGATATCCTAAACTTGTCACCCTTAAAAAAAATTCACAAGTTTGTTTACTTATTTATTTTAAAGATTTTATTTATTTATTTGAGAGAGAGAGAGAGCACACACAAGCAGGGGGAGGGACAGAGGGAGAGGGAGAGGCAGATTCCCCAATGACCTGGAAGCCTGAGATGGGGCTCGACCCTAGGACCCCGAGATCATGACCCGAGACGAGGCCAGATGCTTAACTGACTAAGTGACGCAGGCACACCCTCTTCCCCCACCAAATTCACAGGTTATTTGCCCTTTGCTGTGTCATTTGCCCCGAAAGAGTGTTTAGATGTTCATGCTGCTGGCTTCTATTATCGTTCATATACCAGCTCAGATGTCCCCTCCTCCAGGAAGCACTTCGTGACTTAGCCCTCCACCACGGACCATCCTATTTTCTTTTATTCCTAGCATTCCTACTAACAGAACAGACTGTAGGTATTTCTATGTGTGCTGGAAGCTACAGGCCCTAACCAGATCCCTTTGGGCCGCTGTGGTGCCCACTCCCCGGTGACTGTATGTTTTCACTGCTAACAGCCCACAGCTGCACACTTCTTCCTAGAATTGCTCTTGGCCAACAGGACCCACATAGATGGGGATGCCTAGGAGGCTGAGATGGCGCCCACTGAGCCCACAAGGTAGCTTGCAACCAGTGGCTGATTCCTTACTGAGTCTAAAAGCTAGAAACCAGAACTCTGGAGGCGCGTGAGCTTCTGGGTCATTCACACTGCAGAGCTCTTCTGGGATCAGGCTGAGGCTAGACCCAGCTTTGCCCTCTAATGCCATGCGCACCTCTTTATGCCTCCCCTGTGAGACCTGCTTACTGAGTCTTCCATCCATCACAACAATCGTCCTCTCAGACTCTGTTTCTAGAGAACTCTCTGTAGCCAAAGTGTTTCTTAACCTGTCTGCCCTCTGTCTTCCCCACTGGAGTCTGAGCTCTACCCCTGCTCTCTCCGTGGGAACAGAGATGACGTTTCATTCACTACTCATTTCAAAGCACAATGGCCGTTGCCTAGTAGGTGCTCAATAAAGACATGTTGAATAAATGGGTTTGTAGAATCAGCTTCCAAGTAATGGTGGTTGAGCATTAACCCTGGAGTTACAACCCACCCATCACCCAGAGCCCCCACACGGGTAGGCTCGTTTGCATTATAAACAAGCGTATACCCCTTTACGTGAAGTGCAGTGCGAGTTTGCTTTTCTTATTTTTATCCTTATGACATGCGAAACCATAAAAAGCTGGGGGTGGGGTGGGGATGTCAAATCCATCCCACAATACGCCTCCTTCAAGTATCTGATTACACAAAGTCCTCAAAGAATATGATTAATGTAACTAAGCCATATTCACACTCTGACATTCTTCCCAGCCAAACACATATTTTAGCCTCACCCAGTCCCTTTCAACAAATAAGCTGTTTTGAAAATGATTTCCAGGGCGATGTCTGTTGCCATAGGAATGACATTAAATGAAAAGGACAGAAAATATAGAGGGTGATAAACTGCATGCTTGGATGACACACTTGACTTGGAAGCCTGTGTTCAAATGAGGCATACATGCCAAGATTTTTATGAAAGACAAAATTAAAATGTATCGCTATCAAGCTGTAACTGACAAGGTATTGTGTGGCGGGCTGTTAACATACTGCTCCATATATTTATTGTTTGTCATTTTACTGGCCCTGACAAAGGTCTCTCAGTGCTGTAAATCACACCATTAAATCTGCCATGAGCAACAGAGGCTGCTGGAAAGAAGAGAAAGCAAGCGTGGTGTTGAATCTCAGTTTCTGATACATGCTGGGTGAGCTAGCATGTCCTCCAAGGAGACTGTCCCTTTGGGCTGACACCTTTGTAAGTGTCAGATTGTTGGCTTTTGACCCCTTGAAAAGAGAAAAAAAAAAAACAAAAGCACGGACTCTTCCCCCATCCTGGTTCCGATCGCTCCTAATGTTGCTGGTCAGAAAGATGCTGAGAAATTGCACCCTACGTCGGCCCCCATTTTATGCTCTTCTGGGAGCAGGACCCCAGAGGCTCTGAGGTGCCCTGTGGATGGTGCCCTGCCTGGGCTGGCTTTTATCGTTTCCTTGGAGGTGTGCTTGGGTTACTATGAGGTTTTCTTCTACACCAGTCAATACTTGTCTGTTCTTGAACCAATTAAGCAGGAGAGGGTAGCACTGGTGAGCGGGTGCATGCCCCAGCATCAAGCAGCCATACCACCTCTCTGTCTAGCTAGATCCCAGCAGACTTGACCTCTCAACCTCCCCCATCCCTTCTTTCCAGACACTGGTGTCATGGAGACAGTGCCAAGAAGCTGGGTGGTCACGGTGCTATGGAGACTGGGGAGGAGAATACGGAAAGACAAATTCAGATCTGAGTTGGAACCACGGCTTCTCTGCAATGAAAGGTGTGATTCTGGCAAGTTTTTAACCTCCACTGACCATAGTTTTCTCATCTGTTTAAGAAAAAAAGGTGTTGTTGGGTTTCAATTACTTCTAGGTTGACTGCCAGCTCCAATTTTATCTATTTTTTAATTTTTGAAGATTTATTTGTTTATTTTAGAAAGAGGGCATGTGTGCACTAGGGGATGGGGAGGAGTAGAGTGAGAGGGAGAGAGAGAATTTCAAGCAGACTCCAAGAGGAGTGCAGAGTCTCTCTTGGGGCTCGATGGTCCTGAGATCATGACCTGATCTGGAACCAAGACTTCAATGCAGAACAGACTGCACCTTACCTAGGCACCCACTAGCTCAAAATTTTAAAGAAAATTAAGGGACTAGGAGAGGCTGGCTGGGGCATTTTACCACCCCTGGAAAGGATTCTTCCCTATTATCCAGAATACATCTCCATCAGAGGAGACTCTACATGAAGAATCAGGAAGGGTGCTGTTCTCCAAGTAGGAAAGAAGAAATAAGAAAACAAAAAACCCCACCACGTGCAGTGTCTAAACTTGGGAGTGGGGAGACAAGAGTCCAATCACTGGTTTGGAGTAGGGACAGTGTTTTCAGGATTCATTAAATGTGGGAGAGCTCCCTGCCAACGTTTCTCTGTAATGTCTGCATTTATTTTTATAACACAAATGGATGTTTTAGGCAACAGAGTTTAGAAGATCAGACAGCTTTTATCTACGCATTTATGTTCAGAGCCTCTTTTTCCGGAAACCTTCTATGTTAAGAACCACCTTGATAATATATGAAGATCTCCTTGTACAAAAATGAAGTAGTGGGTTCTTGGACATTTTGAAGGCATATAGTTGTTGTTTGGGTCAGATATTGTCAGAATTCTGTACCTACATGCTTCAAAATCAGCAAGTGGCATGGTGAATTTGTAATAATCCTATAATTACGGATTTGACGGAACCTTTCAGTTGCCAATGACTGGGAAAAGTCTGACCAGAGAGCCACGCCCTTCTTTCACTGATTGGCTGTTGTAATCCAGCCCCGCCCTCACCTTGGAGCTCCCTGGAGAAGCTCTTTTAAGATGCTCTCGTGAGAAGACTGGCAAATAGCAAATAGCAAAATCTCAAGTTTATGTTTGGAGTTGAGCCCTAGCTTTGGTTCTGATGTGGAAACAAAGGCAGAAGGAAATGTAGATAAAATCAAATGTCCTTGTAATCTGCGGCCCATTGACAAATACTTGAGATAGAGTAGACCATTCCTCCAAATTCCGAGTCTTCCTTAGCATATGGAAATCCTTTCGGAACTTCCCTTAGCTCTACTTCCCCCAAACCCAAGGTATATCATCAGTTGGTCCTCACAATTCAAGGAGCAGCAGGCAGTCTGCCCACTGGTCCTGTCCTTTTGCTTTAATAAAACCACCTTTTTTTTGCCCTGAAACATCTCAAGAATTCTTTCTTGGCCATCTGCTCCGGACCCCATCATCACACCAACACTACAAAAATACATCAGCTACTACTGATTTGCCATTTCTCCAATGGAGTTAATCAGTGCCGCCTAAGAAACCAGGTTCTAGAAAATGCTCAAGTCAAAGTCACGGCTTCACCATCTACTCGCTGTGTGACTTTGGGCTTTATTTTTCTCTCTAGGCTTGATTTTTTTCCCACGTATAAAATATGGTTGTTATGATTCAATGAAATTAAGCATGCAAAAGCTGATTTACTGCGTCATAGAGGGACCTAATGGATCTTCAATATTATTCATTAATTATTAATTAGTATTAATCATTAATTATTATTATTATTTGCTGTGATGCTAGAGAAGTCAAGCAATATCTCAAAACTTTGGTCGTTCCACCCATAAAAACAAGTAATGCTACCTAATGCTGTCCTTATTACAAGACTGGTATTAAATCAAATGTGATAATAGCTCTCAAAGCAATCTGAGCCTTATAAAGTACAGGTACAAATAAAGAAGTGATTGTTATTTTGAGTTTCAGCCTGTCTTGTGTTCCAGACCAGAAAATCTTCAAGTAAGACACAATGACAGCTTTAGTTATCACCAGATTATGCAAAGACTTTTGACTATCATTTAAGAATATTAAGAATAAAAAATAAACTGCATCAAATATCCACATGCTGGTGAGTTAACAAAAACTTAAACCAATGTCCTTTTTCCTTGCCAATTATGAGCAATTTTATATCAACAATTACACGAGATCTTGTACGTTTAGAGCTGAAAGTGGTGTCTGAGCCTAGGTCCCTGCAGGGGGAGACAACCCAGCTGCATGACATCTCCAATCCTTATGCATATTACAACTATTAATATCTTCCAAGGCTCAAAGAGGTGCCATCAAAGATGGTCTGAATCTTTTTCAAACTATTTAAATTTATTTAGTTTTAAATGTATTTAAAATATATGTGTATATTCTAAATACATTTGAATTTGAATTTGAATATTCTCTCTCTCTTTATATATTTATATACATATAAATATATACATATATTTATATACATATAAATATATAAAGAGAGAGAGAATATTATGTATTTATTATTAATATACATAATTATAATATGTATACATACATACATAATATGTATACATACATAATATACATAATTATATGTATTTATATACATATAAATATATAAAGAGATATATAAACATATAAACATAAAAATATATAAACATAAATATATAAAGAGAGAGAGAATATTCAAATTTATTTTCTGTTTAGAAAATTCAAATGCATTTTCTATGTAGAACTTTTAAAAACCCATAAGAGATAGATATTTCAAAAGAAAAAAAAGTGTGCAAAAGTAATATATACAATAAGCCACGGGAAATACACATAACATATCCCCACAGATAATCAATGAAATAAAAATTAACACAAGGATGTGATATTTTTCCCTTACCACTCTAGCAGAATACAGAGAAGAGGTGACCCAGGGTCGGTGGGTGTTGATGGGAATAAGTCTCACGGTCTTTACTGGTAGACTTGCCTCTGATGGTGAGATTGCAGGTAATCTGGATTCTCCCTTGTTTTTACAACTTTCTGTTTTCGCTGAATATTTTTAAAGGCTGGGTTCCTTTCATGATGAGAAAAAAATAATAAAATGATTTTCATTCTCTGAAAGCACTATAAAAAGGTATTTGATTGTATTGTATAAATTAAACATTGATTTACCATTACATTTGCTAGGGTTTTTTTGTTTGTTTGTTTGTTTTGCTACCCTTTGTGTTGAGTTTTTCGTTGGGACAGAGATGTTTGGAGGAACATGGAAGATGTTTGGAGGAACATGGATTTATCATGTTGTCCCATTTCTCAGTGAGGGTGGTCCCTTAATGTCCTAAATATTTGGGTCCCCACATAGTTGCTTTGATGTTAATTGACTTAGAATTTCCTTGAAGCTGAAGTTACCTCCATAAACAGAATTAATTAAATGCAAAGAACAAATGGCCTTGTTTACATTTTAAGAAAAAAAAATAAAATCAAAATTTTAAATATTCCTATGGGGTAAAGGCTTAATCACAGACTGAATTTCAGGGGGTTATAAATGGCTAGAGAAAACATTTGGATACAACTTAGTGACTTATCTGATTATTATTATCTCTCCATTTTCATGGCTTAATTAATTAGTGTGAGTTACTTTATAATTCACATTTATTTTCACTCACATCAAGTCCAACTGATGTGGATGTGGGAGTGATAAACGGGGATGGCTCTGCGCAGTCATTCAGGGGCCCAGGTTGATGGAGGCCGGCCATCACCTTGAGGCATCAAAGGGCATCCACAACCAGGTGGGAAGACAGGGTGGAGGAGCTTTTGTGGGGGAGGGGGGCAGGGGCGGGTTTCAATGGGCCCAGCCTGGAAATGGTGCTCACTACCTCTGCCCACACTCCACCAGCTGCTGGAGTACTTATCTCCTGGCCACTCCCATCCATTAAGAGAGGCTGATGTCATCTGGCCATGTGCTGAGGGGAAAGGAACTGGTGGGGCCAACGCCAAGCCACTCAGATGTTTCGTGATGCTGTAATAGTCAAGGCATTTGTGACATTCAGAGTATTCAAGTCAGTTTTCCTTCCCATTCAGGGTTCCCAAATATTTTTCTCCCATAGTTGTTAGGACTTGCCTGCTGTCCTGCTTTCTGATCACCACTGGGCTGGTGTCACTGTTCATGGACGTTCATTTTCCCAATGCATGCCTTAAACCTTTCTCCCAGTTTTGATACCTTCAACCTGAGTAGCAAGCACACCTCATACTAATAGCTACTCTTTGTAGACCACCTTGTGGTGCTATATTCAAGTATACTGTAGGCCAGTTCATCAGGACAAAGTTTCTTTCTTTCTTTCTCTCTCTCTCTCTTTTTAAAGTAGTTTCCACGTCCAGCATGGAGCCCAATGCAGCGCTTGAACTCAAGACCCTGAGATCCAGACCTGAGTAGAGATCCAGAGCTGGCTGCTTAACCTACTGAGCCACGCAGGTGCCCCAATGAGTAACTTTTTTGTTTTGCCTTTTTTTAAAAAGATATATTTATTTTGAGAGAGAGAAAGGGGGGGGCTGCAGGAGAGGGAGAGACAATATCGCCAATAGACTCCTCTGCTGAGCACAGAGCCTCACTTGGGCTGAATCTCACCACCCTGAGATCTTGACCTGAGCGGAAATCCAGAGTCGGAGGCTTCACCGACTAAGCCACCCAGGCACCCCTAACATGAGTCTGAATAACACTTCTATGAATAAGGAGTTAGGCACAGAGATGACCCACCAAATGACAGAGGTCATACAATCAATAATGGTAAATGAACCTCAGACTTTCTAGCTGCAAAGAATTCTATGTTCTGCCAATGACCTCTGTGATAGTTCTCCTTCACTTCTGTTCCTCTTACTTTCCCCTGCCTGGAGTGAAATATCTGCCTCCAACTTTTCAGCTGAAAAATCTCCCAAGGCAAAGGGTCCTGGTGTCCCACTGAAGGTAGTCTAGATCAATTTTGTTAGTGTGTCCATGCCCCCTGTTTAGCCTACCGTAGGATCCAATCCCACTAATGTGGTAGTGTTCCTGCTGTAATAGTTAATACTGTTTATTGAGTTCATCATAGCCAGGCCCTCTGCTAAATATTTTTTTGTGAATTACCTGAATCGATTCTTAAAACCAGTCTGTGGGACAGAGCAGTGCAGGAGAGGTGGGGGAGGGTGGTAGCCACTGTTCCCATTTGAGTTTTGCAAGTGGAAACACGAAAGCTTAGCGAAGTCGCCTGCCCCAAGGAGACCCAGCTTGGCTAGTTTTGGAATCCAGGCTTTCCGTCTTTAAAGATGCTGGTTTTGACAGTCTGCGGAGGGGAAGTGGGGCCTGGTGCGTGTGCAAGGGGGTTCATGTCGCGGTGGAGGAATTGTCCAGGGGGAGTGAGATGTACCCACTGGTGTTAAGGGATTCAAACCAAGTGTGGTTTCTGTCTCTTGTTTTTTCCCTGAAAATGCTTTAAATAATCCTGATTAGGAGGGATTCAGCCTTAGCACCAAATAATTCTCTTGTTTTCATAAGCAATTGAATGCTCAGATGTGTTCAAAATTCTTCTTATGGAAAACTTTTCTGTATGGTATAATTTTCGGCAGTTCTCAACAGAAACGTGAAACTGGATCAGCACATCACCTGTGCTCATTTTCTTTTCCCAGGCAATCTTGAAAAGGGTGTAAGATATCTTTTATTTTTTTTTTAATGTTAATCTTCAAAATTCTTCTGGGGCATATAATCCCGAAGTCAGCTTAACTGTAACCAATACTGAGTTTTCATTTTTTCCACAAGCAAACAAAAACAATCTGCACAAAGATAATTTACTGGGATAAACCCCTCCTCTGCTGATCTCCTTTATAGGTAAAAATATTCTTGGATGGTTTGCTTTGAGCCATAGGAAGTTTTGAAAGGTAAATTTTGAAGGGATCTAGGTTTTCCAGACAACAGAAGAAGATTGTGAGGAATAGGGTCTGGGGGGCATCCCTTCATTTTTACTAGATCTGTAATGTCATTTTAAGTTTGTTGCCTTTTTAGAGTATGTGCTTAAAGATGCTCCCCCACGGAGCCACACTGGAGAGAACATCTAAACATAAGAGCAAGACTAATTACTTCATTTCTTTAAAATAAAAGGAAACTGAAGCTGTCAAATGAGCACATTAATAATCCAAACTCCAATTTATCACATCTTAAAGGTGTCTTGAAAGCTTGAGTCACTTGTGGCATAAATATTACATAGATATTTCTCATTAATTTAAGCCAGCCAATTGATACGAGGCACAATTTCATGAGCTTTAATTTTTGTCTTCCTAGTGACTGAAAAAGCGAAAATCTAATTACGAGCACCTGTATTCTTTACCGAGTTTGATTTAAAAGCAAGTAAAAGCCTTGAACCGATCTATTTCAGAATCATCAACGGCCTTTTGGGTTCAAGATTTAACTGGAGTCTTGACCAAAAAAGTCAAGGTTCTGATTCCTTTATTTTTTGGTGTTCTTATTTAAGCAAAATCAGTGAAAAGTGGATTGTCCAAAGGAAGTGAATACCAGGCAAGCATTTTGCCAGAAAAATGTCTCAGATGAGAAAAGTAGGTCATGCCAGTTTCAGCACAGCTGAAACTCTCCTCTTTGCCCACTGATCCAAGGGCAGGTGCTCTCCTGTCCACAGAGAACTCCCCTCCCAGCTCCATGCAAGATGGCTGTCTACATTGGCCAAGGCCATCCCTTACCATCTGGGAAATTTAGCGTCCAGCTCTGCAAGACAATTAGAGGCTCTTGAGTGAATAATCGAGGAATTCATGTCTCTTACGTGCTCGGGTTTCTTTGGGACTTAATCTTTCCTCGGGTACGGTTTTGATAAATGGAGCCAAACATACCAGCAGAGCAAGAAAGCCAGGAGGATCAAGACGTTCAAGAGATGCAATCATCGTATAGTTGTTAACTCAGTATGCGTCGGTGGGAAGATCACCCTACGTCCTGTGGCATGCTTCTTTCAAGCTCTAGAGCCAGAACCAGGGTGTCTGTGTTGATCTTGAGCATCTGCCAACGGGAATCAACTGGGTGACACTTGTTCTGGGGAACCAACGAGACTGAAACGAGAACGAGAGGCCAAAAGGTGAGATTGCCTAATGGTCTGGTGACACGCTTCTTGGTGATGATGTATGTACTAACTTCAGAAGGTGGGAGGGATTCCGCGGAGCTCCAACCTGGAAGAGAGACGCGAAGGTTCTTGGCAAGAAGCTCAGCAGCTGGGATGTAGCTCCTTGGGTCGTGGGCCCAGCATGGCTGAGCCCACTGAAGGGGTTTCTGAAATCTTGACCCCTTTGTTGTCTAACTTGCTGGTGGCGAACTTGAAAGGTTTCAGAGCAGTAGATTGCGGCTTTACGGGAAGGCAGGTGTGAGACCGTTAAAATTTCACTGTATCCTAGTGCTTTTAATCCCACTGACCAATTACCTGGAATTTAACCCTGAGCAAGTAATAGAAAATGCGGTTCCTACTATGTCCCAGGAGTGTCTTATTTTTTATTTTTAAAAAAATATTTATTTATTTATTTATTTATTTGGCAGACAGAGATCACAAGTAGGCACAGAGGCAGGCAGAGAGAGAGGAGGAAGAAGACTCCCTGCTGAGCAGAGAGCCCGATGAGGGGCTCGATTGCAGGACCCTGAGATCATGATCTGAGCTGAAGGCAGAGGCTTTAACCCACTGAGCCACCCAGGTGCCCCTGGGCATGTTTTAAATACATATGTGTAACATATACTCTAACTGATCATGAAGAATAGCTGATTTCTTCTCTCTCTGTTTTGAGCTGGTCTAAATTTGGGGGGTGATTATACTTAACATATTGAAAGATGCTTCTTTCAATAACTTCTTAGGAGAGCTTAGCAAGAACTTAAGATTGGATGGGGATTTATATCCAGTGAGGCATTTTCGATCCTAATGATTCCACCAAGTCTTTAAATCAAAGATCTCGTGTGATCCTTTCACTTGAATTAATTGCTATAAAATATCTGGTTTCTCTTTCTACCTCTCTTTATCTCTGATGCTTATTTGAAAATATGGAAAATGTATGAAAACACTCAAGCTAGAAGTCCAATTTAACAGGTCTTCACTGGGTATCTGCTACTTGATTAGGACTGTTTGGGGAGAAGAGTTACACAAGGAGAGCAGGGGAGTTGGAGACTTAGTTCTTCGGGCAACCGTGCATTGAAGTGAGAGACAAGATAAGGTGACTCACTTGGGAGGTCAATTAGGAATAAGTATAGAACAGTATGTTATCAGTTACCAAGATGGATACAGTAGATGCTCAGTGCTCTGAGACGTCAGAGAGATGGGCAGGCTAGAGGATTCTGGCAAGTATTTTAGGGGAGGAGCACCTGGAAGCCTGGACCTATGGGCTTTGGGTAGAACACGTGAGAGGAACAGCAGGAAGGTTTCCTGTAAGAGTAAATAACTTGTGAACCCCCCTTGAAATTCCCTTTTTGTCAGCAGAGGGAACAGGTTTCTTTTCAAAGCCAAGCTTGAGAACAAGGAAGGCACTGTGGCCTTTTCATCATGGAAAGAAAGAAAGAAATGTAGTTGGTTCATTTCTCTCACCAGCAGGGCTGTCTCGGGTTGTGAATCTTGGTTACAATGTTAGGGTAGGGAAATGTATGATTTGGAGACCCACGAGTCTGCTGTAAAATAACTCTTGAAAGGACAGAAGCGAGAAGCCCATAAAAACCAGAAGCTGGATGGGATTCCCAAGAGGGTATCTTGTTTGTCCCTTGTGCCCAAACTGGAATCCAAATGAAGAGCGGAGGGTGTGCCCAGTAGAAATGAACGGGACGTAACTGAAGTCCTAGTAGGGGGTAAATATGTGACTCCGACAGAAGGACTGGGTCTCTGTAATCAATGTACATTTTCTCCTTCACTGAAAGGTCAAAAAGAGAGAAAAGACAAGTAGAATATTGCGAGCCTTTCTGGCTTTGCAAAGGAGACCACAAAGCTTTGCTGGATTGTAGGAGCAAGTGTGGAAGTTGTGGTAAAGGGCACAACACATTTTCAGGGGGGGGTGGGGTGGGGAGGAAACTTTTCCTCTGAAAAATAAGTATCTATATACAAATACGGCTTGGGAATAAGAGCTTCTGTTTGGCCATGGAGACATATCCCAGGTTTGGGCTTCCGTGGAGCCCCCTCCTTCTAGAATTCCCGTTTGGCTTGCTCATTAAGGGGCAGCCATGGGAGCGGATCATCAATCACTGGGTCAGAGGCATAGATTTTGGATTTTTTAAACATGGCTCTGAATTGAAGGGGTTTATTGGATTTTTTTTGGTTCTGCTTGTTTGTTCGGTGTGTTTATTGAATCCGGTATCAAAAGGACATGGGTAGAAGAGATCAAATATTTCTGAAGAAAATGACAAACAGGAATTGGAGTTACCCAGTCCATGCGCCCTAAACTTTGGATCAAAATAACCTACAGCAAATCCAATTAAGATTTGAAATCCCTTACCCAGGAGAGGAAGAATGTTTGGTTTTCAAACAACTGCACAGTAACCCCAACAAATCAGTCACAAATAAAGATCGCCACTTAGCTACCTTCATATGTTCTACAAAATCTCATTGGGTAATAGACAACAAATACCCTAGATGTGCTCTAGGATTTGAGATGAGATTAGAGGCTAACATTTTAGTCCGAGCTCTAGAGCCTGGATTTTATTTCTAACTCAAATAAAGCTCAAAAAACAAACAAACAAACAAAACACGAAAAAAGAAAGAAAAAAAAAACCAACTATCCCAAAACAGCTTTGGAAGATGTATTTTGTCCTTAATTCACTAATGACATAGTTTCCATTTCTTCAGGGCTTACCATAGACAAGCTGCCACTTGAGGAACTGGATTCCAGCATCATATCACTTCCTGGTGCCCCTGATGATGACATTGACTCAACTGGAGGGCTTTCTGCTAAGTGAAATAAGCCAGGCAGAGAAGGACAAATACGGCATGGTATCACGCATATGCAGAATCTAAAGAAAAAAGTACAAAAAAAAACCATAGGGAGAGTAGAAAAGTGGTTGCCAGGGCTTGGGAAGGTGGGGGAAATTGGGAGAGGTCAGTAAGAGGACACACACTCTCAGCTATGAAATGACTAAGTCTGAAGATCTAATGTGTAATGGGATGACTATACCTGATAACACTATAATATTATTTTTGCAATTATAAAAAAATCCAAAAAATTATGTATCGAGAACCTCCCATGGGCCAGCAGCAAGCTAGGTAGTGGCAATGTAACTGTGAACGAGATGCAGCCCCTGGTCTTTGAGGGGCTGGCAATCATCAGCTTCCGGTTGTCCCTTCTTCCTGTTCCCTGTGAATCTCTAGAGTTAGCACTTTTTGTGTTCTGACTGACCGTGTGAACTGTGCTCCCTATCATTCTTTATTTTTTTATTTTATTTTATTTTATTTTTTTATTTTAGAGAGAGAGAGGGAGGAGAGGGAGAGAAGGAAGAGAGCCCTAAGCAGGCTCCATGCTCGCTTGATCCCACAACTGTGAAAACACGATCTGAGCCGAAACCAAGAGTCGAACGCTTGACCAACTAAGCCGCCCCGGTGCCCCTGTGCTAAATATAGTGCTAAATAAAATAAAATAGTGCTAAATAAAATAAAAATAAATTAGTCTCTATGTGAAAGCTGGAGGGACCTATGGATGTATAATTTTTATAGGATTTTATGGGAATCGGTGGTTCAAGATGACTGGTACCATCGGTCATGATTTAATACTTGGAACCAGCAAATGTAGATGTTTATCCGCCCATTCACTGGCTGTATGACCTTAGCCAAGTCATTTCATGTTTCCAGACCCTAATATTATCATCTGCAAACTGGGAACATGGAGAGATTTGATGATAACCATCGATTCCTTCATTCATTGCCTGGGATGTAAGTATTGACTATTTTTACTGTTGGAGAGGGAGGACCTTTTCTGACTTCTTTTAGTAAAGTTAAATTTTAAAAAATTTCATTGCTGTTGTTTTGTTTTTCTTTTTGACGACATAAGCAAGACATGGCTCATTGTGGAAAATTTGAAACGCATAGACTGGTATAAAGAAAATTATGGTGTTCTTTCCAACATTTTTCTGTATGCAAGTATATTTTTCACATAAATGAGCTATATTACCTATCCAGCTTCATTTCCTACATTTTTCATAAACAAATTTTAAATATGTCAATTATATAAATCAAAAAAAGTCTTTCACGTTGTCAACGACGTGCTGGGGAACCCGCTCCCTCAAAAAAAAAAAAAGAAAAAAAAGAAGTCTTCTTTGTAACATTTGTGCAAATCAGTATGAACATAATACATTAATTGTGAGTTACTCTATTCCCTATTCAGAATGATGTGAGGTCTTAATTTCAGATTTTTTTTTTCCTAGTAGCTAACTACTTATTCTAGTACCATGCATGGAAAAATCCTTTTTTTTTTTTTTTTTTTGAAATTTTTTATATGCCTTTGATACGGGTTGTTGCTTTTGGGGGATAGTGCCCGCTTTTATTTGTTAGGATCTGTTTATAGACTTTCTATTCCATTTTTTTTTCATATCTCCACCTCTTCCTCTGCTCATCCCAGACTGTCTAAATTATTTTGGCCTTATGATCTACCAAGTCCTTTGAGGATAGTAACTGTAGGTCTCCATCAATGCATCTCTGGCTTAGGACAGACGCCTTCTCCAAAATACGTGATCTTCTTGATGTGTTTTACTTCCTGGAAAGGCGGGTCCTTCAGGGAGGTCCTGGTGCTCTCAAGCATGTGCCAAGTGCTTGTTGGAACCACATATTTAGTAGCAATTCTCCAAAATTTCGTCCTTAAAAGAGGTCTTTGGCCACCTGTATTAGTTACCTATTGTTGTGTGACAAGCCACTCTAAGATTTAGAGGCTCGAGATGAAGGTTTATTAATTCCCATGGTTCTGGGGGTTGCTCCGATAAGCTTCTTTGCCTGTTTGCTCGGGCTCACTCATGAGGCTGGATGAAGCGGGAGGATGATGGTGGGCTGGGCTCCATCAGGAAAGCTATGATGGTTGCCCTCTCTCTCTCCATGCAGTCTGTTATCTCCAGTGAGGCCGGGCCTGTCTCACATGGGGATCACAACATTTCCAGAGGGCTAGCCACAGTATCGATACCCTACTATCAGGCTTCTCCTTGCCCTGTGTTTGCTGATGTCCCATTGGACAGAGCAAGTCACATGACTAAGTTCCATGTTCACGGTAGAGGAGGCTACAGAAGGATGTAGGTATGGGGAGATGTGAGTCACTGATACATTCATTCAGGGGCAGCGTTAGCGGATCAACGCATAACAATGTTGAAATATTTCCCCTTTTCTGATCCAATCTGGCCACATGACTGGGCTCCCTATAAATGGAATTAAACATCCAATGAGCTGATTATAAATGTTATTTTTTTAGCTCAATCATACTTATTATATTCTTGGCATGCATGATTTTACGTACATGTGTTACCTATACACCAGTTCCAAAAGGACTAGAGCCTGCTTGCAATGAAAAGCAGATACGCAATTAAGCACTAGAAATGCTCAAAAGGCTTGAAGGCTGACTTTGTTGTTTTAATTGAATATTAAATCTAACATGGAGCTTCCTAGGAATCAAGGCAAAAAGGGAGAAACATGATAGGTCACGTGCTCTTCATTCCTTGCTAAGAGGAAGCGCGCTGTTGTTAGGAGTGATCATTTTTCTTTTGCCTGCAAGTCCGTGGAGTGTTCTAGAGACTGTACATTCCACAGAGAATCTCTGAGGGAGGAGAAGTGTTCTTCATTGGTCCCGGGACAAAAACCCAAGGCATGACGTGATTGTTGGCATGCTAAGGCAGTACAGTTATGGGACGTCGAAGACCTCCAGTGATAGTTGCCACGTTAGACCACAAGGACACCATGAGAGATACCCAGGGCCACTCGCTGTTCATTACACCTGCCACAGAGCTCTGGTCCTTCCTGTCCCCTCACTCTAGATCACTCCCACACACATTTGCACAACTTTCCACTCTCTGGCTCCTTTCAGGTTGCTATATTTGAGCCCCTCATTAAAATTCTCCCCTCCCTGATCATCAAAACTGGTCTCTCTGCTAATGTCACTCTCTAGGCAACCCCCTCTCCCCCCGCATTATTTTCCCTCGTGGTTCTTGTCACCACCCAGCAATGACACGTGCAGTTGTGTACTATTTGAAGCCATCACGACACGTTGCCCCATGTTGACTTCTCTCTGGATGGAGACTTAAAATCTCTTTTGTTGGAGCCCTGGCTGATGGCTTTTAGGAAGGCAATAGATAGGCACTGAATTTAAAAGGTGAGAGCGAGTGCACATGGCCTTTGCCTGTGCTGATCGGGTCTGCTGCAAGCACAGGTGCGATGGGTGAAGTAGGTAAGGGAGGGGCTGGGTTTCAACAAGATATAGACCCAATCCAGCTCTGCCACCCACTAGCTGCGTGGTTTTTGGTAACTGTGAGCCTCTGTTTCCTCAGAGGTGACATGGGGCCCGTGATGGTGCCCACTGGCCACGGGGTTTCAAAGAGCCAGTGACAATCACATAAAAAGTGCTCAACCCAAGGACTGGCATGCATTGTGAATTTTCTTTCTGGCCACATATATATGAAAGAGGTAGGAGCTGACAAAAGAGAGATCTAGCTCTCTTTTTTTTTTTCTTCTGAAGGCAATTTGTTGGACTACCGCAGGGATGTTTATTTTCTTAACTAGAGGTCACGAGACATGAAGACCACTAATGAATGAGATCGGTGACTGGGGAACTAAGGGGTTTCCCTGCTTCTTCCAAGTCTCTTCTCAGACTGGAAAAAAAAAAAAAAAAAAAAAAGGTCCCCTGTAAATTTTATGACTGCAGTGTCAAAAGTCTTCTATCCAAATTGCAGTAAATATTCTAATGAAGTCTGGAAAGAAAGCCATTTGTAATGGCTCGGGGCAGAGTATTAAGATAGCCTGTTTCTAGTTAGTCAGTCATTAGAGAGATCTAACATGCATGGGGAATGATTTCCTGTTCTAAGTGCTTTAAAACCAAGTTTTAGGAAACCCCGTTTCCTGCCGGCTCATTTGGAGACAACAATGTGCCAACAGGTCAGACTTTTCAGATGGCCAAATGGTTGTCTCCTCAGCTGCAATTCTGTTCAGCGGCATCGGGGTCTACCAGGGAGCCTGGATTTCGCATCCCAGGGATCCTGGCGAGGAGTTGACAGGCCCATGGTGCGTGGACCTCCGGACCAGGTCACCCCGGGGGCTGTCTTTCGCCTCTATTTTAAGAGTTTCGGAATTGAGTGATTCACAGTATGAATCAAAAACAGGAGGAGAATCTCCCAGCCCAGAGCCTGGATATTAACAGTCTAGGAACAGATAGATGGGGCTAAGGGGACCCTGCCGGGTAAACTCCCTAGTTTGGGAGGGACAGGACAGCTGAAGGGAGAGGGACTTCTTTGGGCCACCTGACGTGCTGTGCATTAAAATGGGCTTTTCCAAAACAAGGAAGTCCCAGAGACTTCAATTAGGATGTAGATGAAAGTATTTGCTAATCAAATCCATTTGCCCCTTTTCGTGTGTGAGATGAGGGTCAATACTGTACGGAGAAGCAGGAAATTGATGGATCCAGGAAGACCACGTGTTTCCTCACCTCCAGGAGACACCTTCTTTAACAACTGCCCACATCAAAGAGGGAAGCCCTTAGTCCCTAATCCATCATTGCTGCTCCACCCAGGAGAGACCAAAAAAATACCCACCTCTAGGTCCCCTGCCATTCTCTGAAATGGCACAGCCAGACGGAAGGATTATACACATACTTTTTTACCTAATTCTCAGAACAATGCCGTGAGAATGTACTTTCATTAGCCCCTATGGTAAATTGTATTTTGGGGCCAATTCTTTGCCCCTCGCTTCTTATGCATTCTGGCCATAGCCTCAATCTGGGCAGAATTCATCCCTTGATTATGGACTTGGTTGTGTCCTTGTTTAGGCCAATGATATACAGTTGGAAGCATTAGTTCTGAGCCCAGGTCTTTAGAGTCCACACGTGTTTCCTCCTGCCCTCTGGCCTTTCTGCCATCACTGTAGGAAGACCCAGGGAGTCTTCTGACTCCAGAGAGATGACCACAGACACATACAAGGCACAGAGCCACCCCTATGAACCCAGTGAGTGCAATGAGAGGCAAAGCCTCCAGAACCTACCCTCAGACACATTAGAATAAATCAGCTGTTTTAAGCCCCTGAGTTTTGGGGCAGCTTGTTAC
The DNA here is from genome assembly GCF_922984935.1 of Meles meles. Lineage (NCBI taxonomy): Eukaryota > Metazoa > Chordata > Mammalia > Carnivora > Mustelidae > Meles > Meles meles. The sequence continues at coordinate 31,516,324 of NC_060084.1, read as the reverse complement.
AGCGCAATAGCTAACTGATACAATCTCTATTTTACAGATGAAGAAAATAGAACTCAGAAATCTTGGTAGTGATTTTCCCAAAGCACAGAACTTACAGCTGATTCAGTGAAGATTTCAACCAAGAGATATTTTTCTTTTTTCGTTTTTTTAAAGATTCATTTATTCATTTGGGTGGGTGGGAGGGGCAGAGGGAAACAATCTCATGTGGATTCCCTGCTGAGCGCGGACCCATGAGATCGTGACCTGAGCTGAAATCACGTCGGATGCTCAACTGACTGAGCCACCCGGGTGCCCCTGGAGACATTTAATTCTTAACCAACATGCTGAGCTGCCTTTCCCAGGGACCCTTTTAATGGCGGGCTAGCAATTTCTAGGAAGTTCCTCGGGGTTTGATTTTTCTTTGCTTTTAAGGAGAGCTTCATTGTTGTCTTTTTGGTTGGAACAGCTGAAAGGTAGAGCTGATTTGTCATGTCAGCCAGACTCTTCGGCTCACAGGTGGGAGGAGGTCAGCAGCAAGGAGGACACATCAAGTAGCCTATCTTTAGAACTAATCAAAGAATTTATCTCTGGTCTCCTTATCATCCTATTTCTGCCGAACTCTGGCCTGGTTCGCTCCTTCCCACCTAAGTTGATATCTAGTGATGAGTACTTTCATTTTAACAAGGGAGACATGATTTAAAAAAAAATCTTCGTAATCCAAAGTAAAGGGTAGAATTTCAGATATGCTGCTGGGGTGAAAAGTTTGGTCTGTAGGACACCTGAAATCAAAATCCATAGGCAGTCATTTGTGAGGCAGGTCCTGGTGGGAAGGTAGCTTGAAGACAACATCGCAGATTGGGAGAGATTTGGCCAAGGGTGGGGAGACCTACACTCGAGGCCCATTTGTGCAGCTAACTCACTGCATGAACTTGAAAGGCTCACTCTCTCTTTCTGAACTTTAATTTCCCCAAATGCCAGAGGAGAGGTTATCTGGAGGCGCAATCCTTTTGACCCCATTCAGCTTTCTTGTGGGGTGATTCCTCTGTCACTAACCGCAAGGCCCCAGAAGATCCAGGCAGTGCCATTAATACCGAGCTTGAGTCAAGTTTCCCCGTCTCAGAATATCAGATCTGAACCTGTTATTTTCCTGATGTGCTCTGAACAACCAAAGATTTCATGTCACTGGGTAGAGCATAGATATAATTTGGAAAAGAGGAGGTTTATAAGAAGTACAATAACAGTCCCCATTATTTATTTTTTTAAATCTTATTTAAATAAAGATTGTGCATTTAAAGTTGCATTTGATTGAACAACTGTCCTTTTTTTTAATTTTCCCTGACAAAAGCTATGAATTATTAATTTCTGTCATTGTATTCACTGAACAAATGTAATTGCAAGTAAATGTCTGAAGTTAATGAAAAAATTAAGAAAAAAAGATTTCTTTATAAGAATTAATGAAACATTTCCACAAACCTCTTTGAAATCGTGATTATGAAGCCTTGTAACATTCTTTGGAGCAGCAATACCCAGAGCAAAGGCGTTTGAGCTCTACTCTTTCTTTGGCATGAAGGATGAAAACATTTTATTAGGATTGTACCAGCTGTGGAAATTAACACACACAAGGATTCTAACCTTAACCCTCTTGAATATTTCAATTCCCTTTATACTGTTTTTTTCTCATTCATTCTAAGCCACTGATGGGAGGTCATAGCATGTTTTCATCATGTCACCATTCTGGCTGCTGTCATAACCGTTGAAATTTTTATATTAACATAATGCCATGAGAAGTTGTGCTTTAATTTCTTAAAGAATAATAATGATACTAATAATAATGATACTACTACCAATAATATTCAAGACAAGGGCACACAGGGATTGAATCTCTAGATCGGGCTGGTATTCAGGCTTAAGATAGGGAAGTGAAATAATTTTCTGTCCCATCCCTCAAATACCTCGTGAGTAAGTCTTTACCAATACTTAGATGGAACCAGAACTAGTCTTCTGATTCTATCTAGCCGCCAGCTCTCTGAGGACCCCACCCGACCTCACCTCCCAAGTACCATTAACACTTAAAATTTCTGTACAGTAGTAAAATCTGCCAATTTAACACTAGAATACTTGGGTTCTGATTCAAGTCTTGTCACTTAGTTTTATGACTTGGGCCACAGACAAGTTCCTGTCCCACTCAGAGCCCCAATTTAAAGTAGGGATAACAATGTTTGCCCTGTATCCCTCATAGAACTACCGTGAAGGCTGAGTGAAATTTAGCCCATTGTCAACCATGGAATATAAATTGAAGAAAATGACTTTTGTTGTTGTTATTTATTACAAGTCCTTTGGTCTCTGAGGTAATCTCAACAGCCATGCCATAGTATGGTGATGTGGCTTCTGCATCAAAATAGAGGTTGGAAACCAGGTGTCTTCATTTCCCAGCATCCTTTGCAGCTAAGGAGATACATGACTAAATCTGCCTCATGCTCCATTAAACCTCTCATGCTGTTCTCCTGACTTCTCTCTCTTCCCATCTTTCTCATTTGCCAGATGAATGCTGAGTATCCAGTGGAGTCTCCAAGTTTCCACAGTTGGGAAAGATGGAAGAATATTGAGCATCTGGGTCACCATGGAGAAGACCACTCTCTGACCACCCAACAGGACTACAACATGAACAAGAAATGAACCTTTACCTTGTTAAGCCACTGACATGTGGGGCTGTTTGTTGTATTAGCTAGCATGACTTACTCTTACTCATCCACCTGGCTGAGTAGACCCTGTGGGGAAGCCTGAATGTCAGACTACACACAACACAGGTTAACACTGAGTCATTTCTTCTGGGACTGCTTAGAAATCATTTTTTTCTGGGTTAATTGGCCACCAACTTATATGGTACAAAGAGAGGTTTATGTTTGGAAATCTCAGTCCCTGTGGGGTAACTGCTGGAGTGGAGCAGAGCCAAAAGAAAGGTCTTGATATGGAATCGCCAGGGCTACACATTGTCAGTATCCCCTGAAGCCAACACAACCATTCTGCCACCAAGAGAAGCATGGGAGTGGGGAGGACCTGTGTGTGGTTTACGATTCTGAGGTTTACAATGCAGGATCTTTCCTCTTCTCTCTTGTATTGCCAGAGCAACATCAATACCAAATAGGGACAAAAGAGAACCATATTTTGAGCACACACATACACACACACTCTCTCTCTCTCTCCCTCCCTCCTCCTCTCATGTACTCACCGCCCTGATCTGAAGCATTTTTAAACATAAAAAAGAGATCAAGCGAAAAGGCATATTCCTATAATTTACCCAAATGTGCACATTTCAATCTATGGATAACAAAGGCTCCAAATTACCCCCAGACGAACACACTCTCCTTATTTAAGGAATCCTCTTAGCTCTTTCCCTGAAGTCTCCATAAATCTGCCTGATATATAGATGTCAGGCATTTTCTGGCAGTTGAAACATGAAACATGACATCAGCTGGGGATTAAGTTACAACTCATAAAGGCCATGTTTATTTGCTGGTTCTGTTTAAAAATGTTTTCCAACTATCATTTTACTCAAATGGCCTCCTATTTTATGGGGAATAAAGTTAGAACTAATGAGCTCAGATAGACATGCAGGCTGTGGCCATCTTCATTGTAACCAAATATTTAAATTATTTAGGGCCAATTACTGCTCACTGTGTTGACAAAATGGGACCATGGGTTGATACAGAAACTTCCAGCACAGTGATGGGAGGAGCCATTCTAAGAATCAAAGAGATGTTAAAAAAACTAGAGGAAGAAGCTAAAATGCAAGTCAGCAGTCCAGGGTGTAGGCTTACAATGTTCCTCCCCGCAGCAGCCCTCACTTTCCGGAGAATACTCTGGGCCATGGGAAAGAGGTCTTGAAGCAACTACGTGGACAGAAGGCTGCCTACCCCACCCCTCTGTCCACTGCCCAGCACGTGATGCTGGAACTGCCGACAGGAGACCCCATTTTCCAACAGCAGGAGCTGGCGTGAGAGGAAATGCCTCTCGCTGAAGGATTTCAGGGCAAAGGAACAGCCATGATAAGAACTAAGTTCTTACCACTGGAAACTCTGGACTCATACACTGCTACCCTTCTCCTAAACCCTCTTCCCAAACACACACACACACACACACACACACACACACACACACGCGTGCGCGCGCGCCAGTAACAAAAAAGAACTTTGTATTCCCAGTGCCCAAAGGTCAGCTTACAGTAGACCCTCAAATTTGTTGAGTTAAATTCTGCTCATCCCAAGAAATCTGAGATATGTACAATGAGGGAGCCGTTTGAATCATGTTATTTTAAGTAGTGCTGGGAAGCTCCCTGGCCTTTTCCCCTAAAATTCCCTTCCAGTAAGTCTGCCATTACTGGTCCTATATATGGCTAGCACTTCATTATGGCAACGTTGGAAAGTCTCCTTGTCATCTTCTCCAGCAAATACTTTTCATCAATCCCACTACAATTTTATTTATTATTAATTTAATTTAATTTGGCTTACCCTTGTCTGTTTATGAAGGCCTTTGCTCTAATGAGAATAACCGTGGAAGATATGCTAGAAGGCATTCATCACATTCTGAAGTGAATTCAGTGGGTTTTCTCCTTGCCTTGTTTTTTTGGGACATTGTGCTGGTCTCATTGAGTAGCGGGACAAAATTTCAGGAAGGGGTAATGAGGGCCAGCTCCAGGTTTGACTCAGTCACAGAATGCCTTATTCTGGCTGAGCCATGAACTAACACATTTTCCAAGGGTGACGTTTCCTACCTTCCACTGAACACCACCTTTAAACCTGGGAGAGATTTCGCACACTACCAGCAAGGGTTCATCTCAGTGATTTGGGGTTCTGGCTCTGGGATCAGCAAACCAACTTGGGGGCCACATCTGGAACCTCTGCCTGGTAAGACCCCAAAATTAAGAATGTTTTCAAAAAAAATAAAGCTAATTTGTAAATGGTTGAAAAAAGGGGCACCTGGGTGACTCGGTCAGCTAAGCATCTTCCTTGGGCTCAGATCATGATCTCGGGGTCTTGGAATTGAGCCCCGAGTCAGGCTCCCTGCTCAGCGGGGAGTCTGCTCCTTTTTCTCCCTCTGTTCCACTCCTCTCATCCCCTCCCTGCTTGTGCTCTCTGCTCTCTCTTCTTCTCTCTTTTTCAAACAAATATATAAAACCTTTTAAAAATGGTTGAAAAAAATCAAAAGAAGAAAATTATTTTGATATGTGAAAATCATATAAAATTCAAAATCAGTGTCCACAAATAAAGGTTTGCTGGAAACCAGCCATGCTCTTTTCATTTACATATTATCTATAGATGATTTCACAATTCAAGGGCAGTGCCGAGTGGTTGCAAGAGAGACTGTATGGTCTAGAAAGTAAAAAATATTTACTATCTGGCCTTTTATGAAAAAAGTTTGCCAACCCTTGTTCTAAACCGGGCATTTTATGGCTTAAGAGACACTGTGTGTCTGTGGACTTCTTGCATTTCTAACCTTTCTTTATTGGTGTAATCTTTTGAAGCAAATCACATTCTCCAGGCTGCATGGGAGAGCACATTAAAATACACATCACAGAAAATTTATAATCTTCACCATTTTTGAGGCTACAATTCAGTGTAATAAGCATATTTACAAAGTCGCAAACCATCGCAGCTATCCATTTCTAGAACATTTTTATCACCCCAAACAGAAACTCTGTACCCATGACACAATAACTCCGAATGGTGCCCTCCTCTCAGACCCTTGTAACCCTGATTCTGTTTTCTGTCTCTATGAATTTACCTATTCTAAATAGGTCGTGTAAATCAGATCATACAATCCGTGGTCTTTGGCATTTGGCCTCTCTCACTTAACATCAGGGTCACAGGTTTCGTCCCTGTGCTATCAGAATTGCATTTTAGTTCCGCTAGTAGCTCATCGCATGGGAGATGGTACTTCAGGTTCAGTCAGGTGGATGGTTTCAGTGGGACCTACAGACAAAACCCGCCATGTTCAGAGGGAGGTGATGGGTGGGTAAGAAGCCTCCATTTTGGATATGGGTACCTCCATCGCCACTGGAATAAGATCAGGTAATTCAAAGAATACCTCCAATAGTCCAAGCACACACTTCTCTGTGTCTGTTTCAATGCCCTAGGGAGACCGCAGTTGATGGGAGCTCTTTAGGTAATTTCCCTACGCATAGAGAAAGTCTGAGAGCCTCAGGGATGTGTCCTTTCTTCACAGAGAAGTATCTGAAATATCTCAAGAAGAGATGACTTTCCATCAACTTCCGGTATAAAAGCCCCCCTCCCCCGAGTATGGGCAAGAATATACATTGTCATATGCTGGCTGCGACTGGATATGCTTACCAGGTATAGGCTCTCAAGTTGTCTTACATTAAATTAAAATGATCTAAAGAAGAAAAAACTGCTAACCAAGGTACTGTTCTTTAACTAGTGTCTGTTGTGTTACTGTGCTAGGCACAGAGACTATAAAGATGGGTGACATAGATCCCATAACATCCAGGAACATCAGGTCTAGTGCCATGGTTCCCAAACTGTGTGGCGGGGCACGCAGGTGCCTCGGTGAATTCTCAGGGGCGCCTGTCCGATATTGTGAATTTTGGAGGAAAACCCAATCCCATTTGTAGGACACCGTGTGAACTAGCAGCTGGAAGGAGTCCCTAGTTTCAACATGAGATCGCACGACATTTCTTTGGATGACTTCCTATCTTTGTGAATTGGGGCTTTCAACGGTTGCTGTGTTGAAAAGCAAGATCGATGTGGAACAGCAAATGAGAGTGTGGGGTCCAATCTGATTCCAGGACACAGACGTCCCATTAGGAAGTAATTGTGGGTATTTGAGAATAATAAGAAGTGTATTTTTTTCTTTCAGTTTCTGGGTACTTTTTTCTATGCCTATGAAGTTGTTAGGATGTCAGTACATAGGAAGTTGTTTCGAACTGACGCCTGGATAAAAAGAATTGGTAGACCTTGCTTTTGAACAGGAGCGCCCTGAAAACATGACCGAGACACGGAGGGTAGGAGGAATTGAGAAAGTTGGTGAACCTCTGATCCCGTGAATCAAGGATGCTACTTACTGTGTATATACTTTCTAAATTAAATGCAAACAGCAGGCAAAGGCTAGATGGTATGTAAACAATCCAGCAACAAGCAATGTGGCTGCTGTTATAATTCAAGGGCAATCAATGGATGCCATCGGCATTAATAACACACAGTCAATATGCGCAAACTTTTAATATAAGCCTCATTATGAGTGTCTCTTTGCATGAAACTAAAAATATTGAAAATGTTGACATTGGGGAGGTGCCCTTGGATCAAAACTCCTGAAGAAGTCAATAATCTATTATGATTTTCATTTTGCAGAAGCAATGCTATTATTTCAAAAGGTCTCAAAAATCAATTTGGCATTCAGGATATCTGTGTAATAATGACATCCTAATTAAAAATCCCAATCTGAGTAGTGCAAAGGATGATGCTTAATCTCTAATCAATGAACACCAAGTCTAGAAGTTATAGACGCAATAACCCTTTTTAATGAACTTTACTACTTTTCTGAGATTTGGTCTGCTTTTCTCCCTGCCATTTGGGGAACCTTTTCCGTCTGTAAACATATCTGAGGAAGCTGGGACAATTTGGTGCAATAAGAACATACATTAAAGCAGGGAACATCAAAGAAAAATATCTTCAGAATTGTGTGGGTTTCTTTTTAATTGGAATTTATAATTACTCCTAATTATAGGACATATTTTAAATGTCACTTTGAGAGGCTGAGGGAGGGGGTGGAGCCTTGTCCACTCCAGCCACATGAGCTGTAACCTTGACATTTTAATTAGATATTAATTTGAAATATGTAGAAGGGATTTATATACTCAGCAAAACAGGTCATGGGTTGGACAATTTGCCCAAGAAGACAAAATGAGACGCAGTTTAATAAAACAATCAACTTCTCAAAGGAACTGTAGAAATTCCTGAGAGGTGTGGAAGGGACAAAGCATGTCACCCTTGTGAGCACATTAAGGTTTTCTCCTATTTTCCCCAGGCAGAGTCTCTTTGTAACAAGCCAGCGTCAGTGACAGCATCAGACTGGGCAGAGGACGGTGGGTTCCATTGATTTATGGTTCCCACACACCCATCTTGCAGATAAAAAGGGAGGTCAGAGGAGGGTCAAGAATCTTCTCTTTGGAAGGCATCTCTGGTGCCATATTACCTGGCTGCAGGAGGGTGATTAAAACAATCCCTTTGGTTGCCTTCTTGTAGATGCCTTGCTCTTTGATGCTTCAATAAATTAACAATTTAGGACAGAAATTATAGAACAGATGGGACAACGCCATCTTCCAAACTTGGCTGCCATAGATTACCTAGGGGTTGGTTGCATGAGATGAAATTTACTGCTGAAATCCAAAGTTGGGAACACTTACTTATGGAACTCTTCCGGCAAGGAAGAGATGAGGACAAGAGAACTCTATTGATCGCCCAGCTTTAGGCAATATAGTAATCTTTCAGAATCTTAGGTCCTGGCAGAGACTAATAATAGGGAGGAGCGATGAGTCTCATAAAATAAAACTCAGGGATATTTGTAAGAGGAGGCTGGATAGTGAAAGGGGAGCTTTGCCATCTTTGAGATCCTGGGACCCCAGACCTTCCCCCAGCTGTCCAGGGCACTGTGTGGGTGAAGACACCTACTGGAGAGGGGATATCCCCACCAAATTTGGAGGAATGCTTTGGCTGTCAGGCTTCACTGTCTGCTGAAGGACTTTCTGTTAAGGCCAGGATCTGAACTACAAGATGTGGGAGCACTTGGAGGGAGATCCTCTGTCCAGACCCCCTCATTCCAGTTCTGGCAGGCATTGTGTGCATCAACCTTGGCTGCACCAGTGAGGGTATTGCCACCCTATGTTAGGTTTTAGAACCCCATTTTGCCCTGGTGGCTGTCTGCTTGGCAGCCCACTTCCAAGGGGACAGATGTCAATGGCATCCACCAACCTCAAGGGGGCGCCTCTGAGTTATGTCACTGCATTGGCCAGGACTAGGGCATTCTTGGGGTGTTCATGGGTGGGGTGATGCTGGAGAAGGGGTGAATAAGAGGGACATGTGATGGAGGTACTTAAATGGGCTCCTAAAGGGGATGTGTCCACATTATCTTGGATCCACATTGCTAAAGCTGATAAATCACATGGGTATAAAATCCAAATCTTGAAACCGAGTAGTTGGGGCACTGGTAGAATAGGGGGCCATCTCATTTTCTACACATGGCTTAACACTCACGGTCCTTTGAGAGTGGGTGTTGTCTGAGTTAGAGGAAGGAGACATACAGAGTACCTACTCTCTAGGACTGTCAGAGTCTGACCCCTTCAATGACAGCAAGTGGCAGTCTGTTTCCCACTTCCTGCTTGGAGCAGCTCACCACCTAGACTCCCCCACCGCACTGAAGGAAGTTCACTACTGACCACCCTGAGCTTGCTGCCCTCTACGGTTACCCCATGCCCTCCAGCCTTGGGGGGCAGTCCGTCATCACAAGCGACATCCTGAGCTTGCCCTACGAAGCATGGAGAATGTTCCCCAGGGAAGGAGAAAAAGCACAAGCGATTGTTGTCCAATCCATTCTAGGGGTCTTTATGGCCTCCTCCCTGTCTCACCCATGGGCACCTCTCTCCTCCGATGACAGAGACATTGGAAAAACCCTCCCAGGGAGACTGCGGGGAGGGGACACACCCCTCTCACGGCGGCCTCATAAAAACTCCCTCTGTGTCCAGGATGCAACTGTATTTCCTCCACACACCTAAACCTAATTTCCTGTGGATTTCAGATCATCTTTTATTTCCAATTATGCTGCTGTTCGCATTATCGATTTGGAGGATACAAATGTTGAATGACAAGAGAGAGAGAGAAGAAAAGGGTGGGGGGAGGGAGAAGAATTCCATTTTGCCTGAAGGATAAGATACTCGAAATGCCACCCTGTACAGCATCTCCGAAGCGTTCATCAACGTGGCAGAGGCTGGCTCAATTATCTTCGTGTCAGATGATTATCTGAGAGCTTAATTTAATCTCCATTATCCTCCCCCGTCATATTTCAATTAAATCTGCTATCAGAGTGTTAACACATCTTTGAACCTGCTATTTCTTCAGTTAATTTTCCACTAAGAGGTGCTGGAGAGTAACAGATGTCATAATTATGCAGTTATTAAGTGTATTTGACACTCGTTCTCTCAGGATTTTGTGGTTGGGGTAGGAGCGTTGGAAAATTAATCTGATGACAATATGCTTCCGTTGTGATCCATAACACCGCTGCAGGCTGGGGGACTGTCCTCCCGCTGTTTCAGAAGCTCCCGCCAAGAAAGACAGAAGATTAACTGATTGTGCGTCAGATTTGTTTCACTTTTGTACGTCTGGTAAATCCGATGAGTTCATTAGGTGAGCAGAAGTTCAGAGGCAGGTTTTTTTTTTTTTTTTTTTTTTAATTTTTTAATTTTTTGGTATATTCCACCATTTTTAAGACCTCACAATTGGGGTATAGTATGAGGTACACAGTCGAAGAGTTTATAGAGTTTTGATTTGCAATTTGGGGGTTTTAGGTGGAGACTGGATGGGATGTCAATGAACAGTGTGACTTGGGCTACATCACCCCCTTTCTGAGCATGACTCAGAAAGGAAATGAACAAGCTTGATTCTATAATTTACTCCATTTCCCAGCTCTACCATCCTGTGAAAATGGATAAAAATGGTCTATTTTCTCATAGATAGATGATATAGGTAGACAGATAGATAATCTCTCTAGATATAGATCGTTCTTTCTCTCTAGATAGATCACTGTATATATAGATGATACAGATGTTTATAGATCTGTAGGCAGATCTATGGAGATACAGATATATATGAGATACACAGATAGATAAATCTTTCTACATACATGATATGAAAATATGTTTATGAAGCATATCTAGATACATTTTAAATATATTTTAAAGACTTAAATAGTATATGTACATGTATGCTTTATTTAAGTTTTATAAATATGTGAAAATACACATAAATATATATATACATTATTCCATATCATCTTTACCTATAGCTATTTAAATCTTCAGAGCTGTTAAATTTGAGGTCTGAAAATATATCTCTGCTGGCTTTTGGGTCTGTAATACCTAGTCACTGAAACCAAAAGCTCCTTAGGACTTTAAATCCTGCTTCTGAATATGTGCTGTTTGTGAGACCTTAGACAAATTGCTGTCCCTTTTTGAATTTCAACGTCCTCCTCTATGAAATGAACATGGAATGATGAAACCTAGTTCATAAGATTGCTGAGATGATTAAATAAAATATTGTATCTGTCAGAGTCTATTTCTACCCACATATCTGGTGCCTCTCTCAGGAAGGAGCTGCAAATACATAAGGAAAGCTGAAGTTAGGAATGGATATGGAAACTGGATGAATATGGGTTAATTGGGGAAATTTATTTTTGATGTCACATAAGGTTTTCTGTGTATGAAAGAACACCCGTGTGTCCCTGGCAGTCTCAAGAGACCATCTAGGTGGAGCCCCTGTCCCCCAGAGAAGGAAACTCAGGGCCCAGAGTCTTGGGTCTACCCAAACACATCACCTGCTGGTGACACAGTGGGGCCAAGAACACAGCTCTCTCTGTTCCCGATCTAGGGTCTTTCTCTCTGCACTTGGCCTCTTAGTCCAGTGGGTCAGTTTTACGTGAGCTCCAAGTCATTGGTTTGCCACAATCATTCTCAGATCTGCTCATCATCCAACCCAGACTCTTCTGCCTTCTTACTCTTTCATGCTACCCATGTGGATGTAAGGTCAATGGACAATGACCCAATGGACATCCTTGCCTAGAATGCTTTATTCAATGAAAACCTTATCTGGAAGCCAGACAGATAAAAAAACAGAAGAAAGTAAAATGCTCTGGTTAAGTCAGGATTATGGTATTAGTAGTCTGGTGTGCACTCACACCCTTCTGTCCACGATGGGTTCTGAGGAAACCTTGGGGTTCTGTAGATGACATTTTAAAAAAGTAACACTCATGTCATAATTTTGCCTGAATAGAATTTTATTGCATGGTTGTAGAAAACTTATTTGGCCAATCCTTCTGTTGGGCATGTAGGTTGTTTCTGATATTTCATTAGAAGTATAAGAAACAAGATATTTGGTTTATGAAAAGCTTCCTTTTATGTATTGGCTCCTAATAGATTTCCTCTCTGGAAGGTGTTACTTTCTTTCCCTCAGGAAGGATATCAAGATTAGCCATGGCTCGGTATGGATGCCTACATTTACCAGAGCCACGGAATTCAGTAAAACATAGTACCATTCTCTGGCATTTAAGTCTTTGATGACAGTAGCTCTGGTGAAAGAGGAGAGAGGCTTCAGGTATTGCTGGATCAAGGGCTTAACTGACATCCTCATGTTTATCACTGGGAATCTCATTCTCAACACTCTGTCTCCTCTGTGTGCTGGACTCATCCTCACACATGCAGATAGGTTTCTTTCTCACAGAGAAGGGAACTGCCAGTACCCACCGGGCTCTTGCAAAGGAAATTTTGTTCTGTTTTTTGTTTTTTTTTTTTTAACCTAATACCTTTCTATGAATGGATACTGATAGCCTCTGTCTTTTGAATACTCTGTTTCTCCAGATCCATTCTCCACGTTTTCCCCCACTCTCTTAGTCATGGCTTTAGCCAGGTTCTCTTGTCTCCAGTGAGTTTGACAAATGAGAGACTACATTAGTTTTCCTAGAGGCTGCCTTGCTTCAGTACCACAAACCGAGTCGCTTAAAACAAGAGAAATTTATTCTCTCTCAGTTCTGGAGGCTGGAAGCCCCACATCAGAATTCAAGTTTCCCTCTGCAACCTGTGGGGAAGAACCCTTATTTGCCTCGTCCACCTCCCGGTGTTTGCCAGCCATTCTTGAAGATCAATCCCTCCCATCTCTGCCCAGTTATCACAGGCCCATCTTTTCCCCCTGCCTGCTTCTATGTCTTTCTGTTTCTATTAGGACACCAGTCATAACAGACTAGGGGCCCACTCCACTCCAGTATGACTTTATCTCAACTAATCACATCGGCCATGACCCTGTTTCCAAGTAAGATCATCTTCTGAGATACTGGGCGAGGACTTCCACAGATCTTTTGAGGGGTGGGGGGAACATACAATTCAGCCCATCACAGACAGCAGAGAGGGGAGGAAAGAGGGAGAGGCTGTGTGTTTATTTTACCAGGGTTACTGAAGCCCACAGCCTTTGTAAAATTCGCTCACTTCTGTCAGAGCACTTTTCCGGGATGCTGGTGACTTCCTCTCCATGCCCATTCAGGTCTGTGGGTGGGGGGGAGGGGCACAGCTTCCCGAGTGGCTAGCCTTCTGCTTTACCTTATTGATTTCCTGTCCTTCAACTTGCTCTCCTACTTGAACATACCATCTCCCACACACCAGAGGGTAGAGCTAAATGCACGTGACGTGTCATCATTATAGCTTCTGGGAGCGCTGTGTGGATGGAAACCCCTTGAGGGTGTTGTTAACATGTGGGCTCTGTGGAATCTGAGGTAATAGGATGGGAGTGGGGGGAACCTGAGACTGGGCATTTTCTAACAAGCTCCCAGCCGGCGAGGTGAACGCTGACAGACTGTGGAGGAAGTGGCACCAGGCTAATGCTAGGAATTCACAGCGGGAAGAGAGAGAAAGAAAGAGAGAGAGAGAGATCACCTACGCCATGGGCTAGAGGAGCACAAACGGCAGTGGGGAAGTGACATCTTTTAGGATGTCCCGTGTCAAAGGCCCTGTCAGATCCTGACTTTAGAACAGTTAATATTCTGTGAGGTGGGGCTGGAACCATTTTGGGTGGGGAAGTAGGAACTTAATTTTAAAAAAATCACTCTTCTTTGCTTTCTCCAATGTCTTTCCACTATAGTCTTAATCACATGTAATCACCTTTTAAAAAGATACACTTCATCCAGAAAAAAAAGAGTGCTGAGGTGTCGACAGTAACCCTGGCTCATCTGAGGGCCGGCTTTCCTCAAGGCCTCAGACACAGTGGCCCAGGAGTCAGTAGCCAGCTGGGAAGGTTCATCTTCAGAGGCCCTCGCTGCTCCTTCTCTATCTCCTCCCCAAGAAAGGATAAGATGGTTGCCATCTACCTCTGACGCCAATAGGCTGCTCCTTTCAGAAGGGGCTATCTTGGCCACATCTCTTCTCCCTGTGGTCTAGAACAGAGCTATCACCGCCTGGGCCGTGGCTCTCATCCACATGAGGAAGACTTTAGAAAGCTTTCCAGCAGGGCACCTGGGTGGCTCAGTCAGTTAAGCATCTGCCCGGGTCATGATTCTACAGTCCTGGGATCGAGGCTGCGTGGAGCTCCCTGCTCGGTGGGGAGCCTGCCTCTTCCTCTCCCTCTGCTGCTCTCCCTGCTTGTGGCTCTCTTTCTCAAATAAATAAATAAATAAATAAATAAATAAATAAATAAAATTTTAAAACAAAAAAACTTCCGGCAATTTGACTTTACTGTAACATCCAAGTTCTGTAATGCAAATATGGATTATATATGGATATAAATATCCATATCCAAATGTGTGTGCGTGTATGTGTGTTTGTGTGTGTGTATATATATATATAAAATCCGTCAGCGATGGATTGGAAACACAAGACAAGGGTCTGGCCCTTCACAGAGCCTTTGAGAAGAACCTTCTGGAAGACCTGATCCCAAGGAAGGAAATCCCAGGTAGTCTCCGGGTCAGAGGCACTTGTGAGGATGGACCAGGGTGCTCGCTTTCCCTGACTCTGCAGTTGGCTTGTGTGGGTACAGGCCCTTCGGCCTTCCTATGAGGTCACATTGCGTCAAGGACGGAAGGCTATGTGGGCATCATCTTCATGTCAGACTTCAAATTTCGCAGCAATTTATGGAGGTGCGAGATTGAGACACAGTGAGCGTTGACAGGGAAAATATGGACCAAAGAGGAGGCATTTCTATGCAGTGCCCAGCAAAGAAGATTCTTGGTCAGTTCTCCTCGTACACATGGAACTTGGAGGGCCCACCTCCAATGCCATTGCATAACCCCTTTTTCATTCCCAGTTTTAGTCCTTTTGCTCTCCTTTCCCCCCTGTTTTCCATCCCTTTAACTTGTTTTTCATAAAGCAATCTAGGGAAAGGCCGCCCCGTGGAAGGGTTTCGTATACAAGAAATTACTATTTTTATGCATTCCCCCTTAGGGTACACTCCAGCACAATCCATACTTTTGTGGGCATTTTTTTTTCCCCTATAATGTTTGTAGCCAGAATATGGAACCAGCTTCAAGAAAATTAAACAGAACAAGAGAAGCCATGTGCCCCGCAATTAAAGGAAACACTCCAAGTAGCAATAGGAACCCGACAGGACAGTGCACGGTGCCAAGAGAAAAATGTGCCGCTGGAAAATCTGCCAAGTGTCCCTGATTTGTAAAGATTTTTTTCCATATTTAGGTAAATTAATGTAATTATTTAATGCCTCCTGCCATAGTAATAGGATTGCGCTTGGGCCTTTTCAACATATGGTGCCGGCACCAAAATCCTCTTCGAGGGAGGAAAAAAGATGGGGAGGGGGGATGGGTATCAAGGCTCAGATCTCATTTGCCGGTTTTAATGTTGGAGGTCCGCCTGGCCCTCAGCCAGCTTTTGGGGGGGGGGTGTGGCGAAAGAGCTGGGGCAATTGATTCAGGGCCTGTCACTGGCTGGTGAGGACAGCAGATATTAATCAATGTGTCCTCTCCAACCCCCCTGCATGTTCCTTCCTGGAGCCTGGCCTTGGGGGCTGGGAGCCACGGGCAGGTAGTCTCTCTTCCAAGACCTCCAAAAGTGACTGAGAAAGGAGGGCACTGAGTTCCTTCACTCTCTCTTATGTTACGTGACTTTCAAAAATGTCACCATTTCTAACGTTTCTGCTACCAGACCTAGGTATGGGGTCCCCTTGTACAGACTATCCCAGGCATGGCCCGGAGTCTTCCCTGCATGGGGGACCTGGCTTACTAGGTCATGATCCCAGGGTCCTGGGATTGAGTCCCGTGTTGGGCTCTCTGCTCGGCAGGGAGCCTGCTTCCTCCCCCCCCCCCCCACCTACTTTTGATCTCTCTCTGTCAAATAAATAAATACAGTCTTTAAAAAAAAATGAGTGCTTGGTTTATGGGCTAAAGAGTACAAGATACACTACCTCTTTGGCACAAGGCTTATCACTTCAGAGGAGAGATGGGTGAACGCACACCAAATAATGAGAAACACTGGGGATAAGACGAATGGTGTGGTATGAGCTTCTCTTTGCAGGTGGCTCAGTTGGTTAAGAGTCTGACTCTGGGTCTCAGCTCAAGTTGTGATCTCAGGGTCATGAGATCGAGTCCCCCGTTGGGGTGTGCACTCTGTGGGGAGTCTGTTTGAGATTCTCTCTCTCCCTCTCCCTCTGTCCTTCCCCCCACTTGCTCATTTTTTTCTCTCTCCCTCTCTCAAATTAATAAATGTTAATATATATATATACATATAAATATACATGTAAATATATATAAATATAAATACACACACACGCATACACAGAGAGAAAGTTGGGGTGCAAAGATGTGGTTGCATGCTAACCTTGAATTTGGCAGGACTTGCTGAAACAGATAGAAGGGGAAGAAGCAACATTAGGGACCCCGGAACACAAATGGCATGCTTGAGAGTTTATGAAGAGTAGAGTGGAGAAAACCTTCTGGGGAGGGGAAAGCAAGTTTACATGAACAATCTTAGAGAACTCTAAAAGAAATTTTCCAAGGACTTTTTAATATTCTTTTCAAGACTATCATGTGCTCCAGGATCTCAAAAACCTTATTGCCCTCTGATAATTTTCACCTCATGATGCTACTGTGCTCTTTCCAGAAGAATTCCTACTTCCCTCTGGGAATGAGTCAAGGAATTGACATTTATTTGGGTCTACCAGCAGGGGTTGAAGGATTGGGCCACCAGTGGTCATCCTTGGCCCCCATTGAAGGCCTCTGGAAGAGCCTCTCATGTTTTACCTCTTGCTTTGATGGAAACCCTTGGATAGAAGCCGGCTTCTGAATCTGAATGTTCTAATGTCTGAGCAGTGACCAAGCAGCCTGGCTCTATGTGGGATTGTCCCATGTTTATCCCAGATGCTGGGATGGCATATAGTCAGTAAAACTGGACTCCGGTGTTTATGGATCCAGGCTTTAAACCGAAAGCTGCATTTCTCAACTTGTATATCTCAAGTCCGGGCTAAGGTGCTGAGAGAGAATGCTTCTTGGTCCCTGGGGACCCATTAAAGACTGTCCAATTCTTGAACTCAGATGATCTCTCTGATACTTCTAGCCAAATTCCAGATCATGCATAAGTGGGGTTCAGTGCTTTCTTGCCATATGACACTCCTCCCACAATTTTGCCCATCACAGGCTGGCAGATATGGGAGGGAAGAGGCATGCTTTATAATCCTCAAATATGTGTCCTCACTGTGGAAGCATAGCATGAGGAACACTTGGAAGCTAACAGGGTTCAGTAAATAAGTGCTTAATGAACATTAGCTGAATGAATGAATGGATGGATAGATGAAATTTAGAGTCCTGGGATCTTGGCTTGAGCTTGTCTTTAATATTTTGTGATATTGTTAAGTTATATTCCATCTAGGATTCTCTATTCACCTGTTAAATGAGTAAATGCCTCTCTGCTTTCTTTATTTAAATAGATTCAACGATTAGGAGTGTGGGGGTCCTGCTGCTCGAATTGGTGTCACATAAAGAAAGGGGATGGCCATCATGACAGCTGAGCACATGTATTTTTGGAGGACTCTCCAGGGGAACAATCCATTCGGCTATGATATTCAAGTCATCATCTACACAATACTGGGACTTTTCCAACTCCCTTCTCCCAACGCTGGATCTCCAAGCAGATCTGGACAATTTGGATTGCTTTTTCTGTGCAGGGAAGGTAAAATGAAGAGTGAGAGATAATCAGGGAGTATAGATCTACCAGGCTGTCAAGACTACTCCAAGTCTATCAGGAGCCATAATACCTGAAATACCTGAGTTGTATTATTCTACTAATTTGGTTTGTTGGTAGCTCTCCTACCTAGGAAAGGTAGTAAATATATTAGATAAGATTTTCTTTGTAGAACATCATCATTCATTCAACTAATGTTTTTGAGCCGCTGCTATGGTAATGTGCTAAGTTAAGTGATGGATATTTCAATCCTTATTTCAAGAAGGTAATAGTCATGCTGGTATAGCAAATAGATAGTATTTTAAGAGCCCACTTTAATCTTTTGTAATCCCAATTTTAAGGATTCCAAGGTCATATAATAACTGAAAGAAATGCTATAATCAATTAACAGTATTTCCAATGGGCATAGTAGGGAAAGCAGCAACATTTGTTGTGTATTAATGAACGTAAAAAAAAAAAAAAAAAGGTACTATTCCCCAGTCTTGGGGCTGAATGTCACTCTATCAGGATAATAGTAGCTGCTCAAAAACAAACAAACAAACAAAAACCAAAAGTCCCCCAAATAGAATGACTTTAACATAATAGAAGTTTATTTCTTACACATGTCATGTCCAAAACAGATCTTCCTAATTGGCCCTTAGCTCAAGGCTAAGAGGTGATGCAAGGACCCAGGTTCCTTCCACATTGTGGCTCTGTCATTTTTAATGTGTGATTCCTAGGTGACTCTGCTTTTCTGTAGGAAGCCAGTGGAAGGGGAAAGGAGGATGGTGCAGGTCTGAAAGAGCCACCCATGGCTTCTGTTCCTATTCCATTGGCAATATTCCTTGACCCCATCTAGACATGAAAGAAGCTGGCAAAAGGACATGACTTCCTCTCCACAGCTATACATCTCCTTTGTTGGATAGGGAACCATCGCCTCAAGCAATTTCTCAAAATTTTGCAATCAAGCCTGCCTCAGCTCATTTTTTTCTTCCTGCAATGAGCCTGGCTTCTTTTATTTGAAGCTGGAGAAAGTCCAATCTGTATCTCTATATATAGGTACTATCTTCGCCACGTTTTTAAATACAGACGGTCTTTTCCGATTCTCTTCCAACTTGCTGTGGAGCAGAAACCCAGAGACAGGGTGTACCATTCTCATTCAGGGCTCTTCCAGGTGTTGTCAGGAGGAACTGTTTAAGGAAAAATACCCAACAGGGTGTACAGCCATAAAGATTGCTGAGACTTTGCCCCAGGGGGAATGCAGGGATTTGCATTTCTCTTCGCTAAGCCACTAGCTGAGACTTGGCCTTTACAACTCAATGTTTGAAGCTCTGGGGCTGCTTATATAAACATGCTATTCTAACAGCACCTGGCAGCCCAATATAAAATTAATTTTACTATATCTTACAAGCCATATAGAGCCTTTATGGTAGAGGGCAGCATTAGGTCTTTACATAAAGACTAGTAGATAATTTTATCTAATTTCATTGACTGTGGTTAAGTGGTTTTTTTTTTTTCTTTTTTCTTTAACCCCTTTTGTTGCTACTTCCAAAGCCCCTCCCAGTCTCTCCAGCACTCTGTCCATGAAGCACATGTAAGGAAAATCTGGGGGACTGAATCATTCCTACAGATTATTCTGGAGTCTTCTGTCCCTGACAGTTGACTCCAGTTTTCCTGGGAGTAAGAGTGAAGGTCAACCAGTGTCTGGACCCTGCCTGCATGGATGAGCCAACCCAGTCAAAGCCAGGATCGCCAACCAACCCCACCCCCCACCCTGAAGGACATATGCCTTTCTCCATGTTCTCTTCCCATATCAATCCTCGCTTTGGGAGAGGAGGCAGAAAGACTCAGAGTGAAGCAGTAGGGTAGGACTAGGTTTATATCCAAGCCCTCCTTTTTTTTTTTTTTTTAAATTTTATTTATTTATTTGACAGAGATCACAGCCAGAGAGGCAGGCAGAGAGAGAGGAGGAAGCAGGCTCCCTGCCAAGCAGAGAGCCCGATGCGGGGCTCGATCCCAGGACTCTGGGATCATGACCTGAGCCGAAGGCAGAGGCTTAACCCACTGAGCCACTCAGGTGCCCCCCAAGCCCTCCTTTTACCTGCTGTGTAATTTTGGGCAAGAGACAACCTCTCTGAATCTCACTTTATTCATTTGTTAACTGAGGATAAAAATTGCTTCTTTCGGGGTGCCTGGGTGGCTCAGTGGGTTAAGCCGCTGCCTTTGGCTCAGGTCATGATCTCAGGGTCCTGGGATCGAGTCCCGCATCGGGCTCTCTGCTCTGCAGGGAGCCTGCTTCCCTCTCTCTCTCTCTCTGCCTGCCTCTCTATCTACTTGTGATCTCTATCAAATAAATAAATAAATAATCTAAAAAAAAAATTGCTTCTTTCAGCGTTGTTGTGAGGTTGATCTGGGATAACCTAGCACAGTACCCATACAACATCACGGTTCAGGTATCTGTTAGGGTAGAGTGATGTTACTTCCTGCATTAAACAACCCCTGGTCTCAGTGCGTTAAGACAATATAAGTTGGAGGTGATGCAGATGCATCATCTATCTCTCCATTTCATTGGCCAGAGTCTGTCACACGCTCTCACTTGGCTGTAACGGGTGGAGGTGGGATTGGGGAAATGTAGTTAACCATCCAGAAGAATGGAGTGTCGGACATGAGTAAATGCCAGCAGCTACAGCAAACAGGAAGGGTGAATGTTCCTCTCCTGCCATCCCTGGCCTCCATCCTCTGCCTGAGTCTGATTCCCACCACGGCCTCCTCTCTGCTTTCTCTGTGTCCCAGTGGGCTGGGTCCTTCTTCCTCTTTCAGATTGGCACAGAATACTGCATCCTGGGAATGGGGGCATCTGGCTCTGAGTGGCCAAAAAGGGGCCAGATGATGTGACCTGCAAGTGATAATTTTGGCCAGTGGTGAATGGGAGAGAGAGCTGGGCAGATAAATCCCCTTGCTCTGTCCCAGGGACTGCCCCAGTGTGCTGTCCCTCCTTGCAGCTGGTGGGGAGGCGGCTGCCTGCCCTGTCACTTTGTGATGGTGAGGAAGTCTAGCTCCTGCATGAATGCAAATGCTGCATTGCCTCACTTCTCCACCCCTGCCTCACTCTCACTGTCCTGGGCTTGCCCAACCCCCGTACAGGGCTGCATCTTCATCCTTGCCAGAGACCATTTTCTGCATGACCAGGGCTGAGATGTCCTTCTGATACTTATTCTCTAAATCTATTATTCATCCCCTGCCCCCTAACCCCTGGCCAAGCTTCTGAGTTCCGATGACATTGGTCTTCTTTGGGATCCTCTAAAGAAACATGGCTCGCCCCTTGTTCTCTCCAGGCCTGCGCTCATGCCTTCTTTCTGTGTGGGTCCCTCTTCACTCTGGAATGCAGTTCAATGTCATTTCTTTGACTCATCCTGGGAACTTGTGCCCAGTGTATCTTCCTTAGGCAAGCCTCATCTCCCCTCCTGTCCAGACTCATTTGGGGCCTCTGGTTGCCCTTGGGCTAACATCCTGTACTTAACCTTCACAGCACTCATCACAGTCTGACATGATATATTTGTGGGAATATTTGATTGATACCTGTTTTCTCTACCAGACTTGAAGCTCAATGATGTGTAAAATGACATTATTCTACTCTGCTCTCTACTCTGTTACTAGCATGAAGACAGCTTCTAGCACAAGGTAGGAGTTCAAGAAATACTCGTTAAAGATCTTTGGCTTTTTCTTGAATCATCATTTCTCCCTGACCCATGGTAAGACAGCCCAGAGGAACTCTTAAGGGCTTTCTGGTATGGTCTGCAATTGTAGGATTGGACATCAGTTAATTTGTAGAGCTTAGCATCTGAGAACATGGATTGCTTGTCTAGCTCCAGCTGAGGACACTCATCCTTTGAGCCAGATCTTTGTGTTGGCAGCCAACACAGTACCTGAAACATAGTAGGTGACTTAAAATAGATATATATTTTTAATAGACACAAATGATGTTACTATTCTGTCTCGGTCCACTCCTCTTAACTCCTTCCTCGGGCGACCTTCCATATGTGGGCTCTGTCCACACATATGATCAACTACTTTGAGGTCTATTTAACGACAAAAATAGTAGTAGTAATAATAATAACAAATCACATTTATTGAGCACCTGCTGGATATTTGATATTTATTGGCTTATGTCCTCCTCCCCGTTCCGTGGAGTGATAAATGGGCGGACTTTCTCCAGGTCAAAGCTAATGAGCGGCAAAGCTGGGATAGGAATTCACCTTTGTTCGACTCCCAAGCCCGTTCTACACTTTTCACTCCATCAGGCTGCCTCCATTCGAGCCCCTGGATTGTCCAACAGCACCAGTAGCCATCATGATTGCCGCGGAGTCAAGTGGAATGGTTAAGAAGAGTTGTTGTGTGTGATTTTGGGGATGGTGTCTCTCTGGAGGGTGTCCTGCTTCCTCACAGGGCTGTGGGAACTTTCCTTCCCAGCATGGCTCAGTATGCATATAGACCTCCCTCCCCCCTGTTCCTCCTGGGGCCATTCAGCTGACAGCTGCGGAAGGGATGCTTGCCTGCTGAAAAAGGGTCCATAATTTCCCTCTGGCAAGAGACTGCAGTCCAACTTTGGAGAGGACAATTAGCGTGCTCTCAGCTGGAACAATAGGAGCAGCAACAGATGCTTCTCGTCCCAGGGATGCTCCAAGCCACAGCCCCTGCTAATGGGAGGCTTTCTTCTTCCTCGTGGAGGGAACCTGGCAGCCATGCCAGCAGCCTGAGGGCGGGGCTTCCCCCGAGCTGGTAGAAGAGAAGCCTGATCAGAGCAAACCAGAGGAGCAAAGATCTACAGGCATCTAGTCACCACCTTCCTCGGGGGCCAGGGTACCACCCCATCTTCCTCCAGAGGAGGAATTGCTCAGGACCAGTTCTGCTCTGATCCAGGGTTTTGGCAAACTCCAAAAACTGTGGCCAAATGCTTAAGAGCAAGCAATCTGGAGTAAATAGATGTGGCTTTCAGCCCTCCATGCCACTTACTAGCTGTGGTCCTTGGAAAAGTCTAGAACTTTTCTAAGCCTCAGTTTCCCCATTTGTAAAACAGGGCAATAATTGTAGGAACACTGCAAGTTGGTTTGGGGGAGATGAAATAAAATTACATATGAAACCAGCTTACAGTGAAGGTTCTGAAAAATGCTTCATATAGAAGGGCCCGCATGTGCATAATCACCTTTATCTCTGAGGACTAGCACATAGTATGTGCCCAATAAACACGTAACCAGACTTAGAGCCATTTAGAGGTAGAGGAACCTCTGGAGATCCTCTAGCTGGTGATGTTCACACTGCTTACTTGGAAGCGTGTCAGGGGTTCTCCAAACATTCTTTTGGATGTTTGCTAACTGTATTAATGAAATGTGTTTTAGCATATCGGAAGACCCCAAACATGTTACGCTGTTTTGCCAAGGCTAACTCATTTCTCTGAAGACTTTGGAATATGGCTTAACTTTCCATTTTGGCTAAACTGGAGATTCTGAGATTGTAAAATGAGCATTTGCCATTTTTAAGTGTCTGTGAGAATCTCCTTGTTTCACCATGAAAACAAAAATTAAATATAAATTAGATGATCGTAGCCGATATAAAGCTGTCCAGCTCTTCCATTACCGCAGATTTCAATATCTGGTTTAGATCAGATATATGATTGTTCTTGCTTATGTAAGTCAATGGTAAATGTTAAACTTTGGAATATGTAGGAATAAACATACACCAGTTAAGTTCCACTTCTCTTTGGGATTCCTTCTAAGATTTGGCTATTTAAAAGTAAAGCCTCGGGGCACCTGGGTGGCTCAGCGGGTTAAAGCCTCTGCCTTCAGCTCAGGTCATGATCCCAGGGTCCTGGGATCGAGCCCCACATCGGGCTCTCTGCTTAGCGGGGAGCCTGCTTCCTCCTCTCTCTCTCTCTGCCTACCTCTCTGCCTACTTGTGATCTCTATCTGTCAAATAAATGAATCTTTAAAAAAAAAAAAAAAAAAAGTAAAGCCTCAGTACCACTGATTTTTTCCATCTCAATTTTGAAGACACGGTTTCAGGCATGTAAGGAAAGGGGTTTGTCCAAGGATCACTGGTGTGGAACTGGGGCCGTCACCAGGAGATGGAATTCAATGCACGTCTCCCTCTGGACCCGTGCTTTTTCCCAATCACAACCATACAACCAGTTATCAGTTCACCTCTGACTACCATGATGAAAACCAGAAAGACCACAGTGTCCAGATTCACTGTAAACTCACCCAACTAGCTTAGTGCTCAGTTAGTTTTCGGTGGTTTTGATCATGTTGAAGCCCATGGCAACATTTGACACAATGACAAAGAAGAAACTTTGGGAATCCAAAGCCAGCCTACTTGCTACCTACGCTCTGACAACTGCAGAGTCCAGATTTCGGGGACTCCTAAGTCTCTAAAGCTTATTCAGTGAATAGTAATTGCATTTCTTCTTGTTTTTTTTTTCCTCCCTTCCTTCCTCCCTCCTTGCCTTCCTTCCTCCCTCCATCCCTTCCCTTCTTTCCTTCCTTCCTTCCTTCTTTAAATGTTGACTGTCTTCCTACTATGGCCAGGCACTGTTCCAGTTGTGACAGAATTTTCAACAAAACAGTCCAGATATCACTTCTCAAGGTGTTTACCATCTATCAGGGAAGATGTATAATATCTAAATAAGTAATAATAGTCGTGTAAGTGTATTACAGATAATGAAGATGCTCATACCTGCCTCAGCCAGGCATACTCTTCTCTTGACTTCCCTCACACTGGAGAGAGTGTCCCTCAGAGCAACTCATTGCTGCCACTGCCCTGGGGAAGGCAGAAGGGCCCTCTGTCAACAGCGATCTATTCTTACTCAAGGGTGTATTAGATGCCTCAGTTGGAAAGAGCAGACACTCTCGGCTCCATTTAAGGAGCAGCCCTAGAAGCTTCTGCTCCTACATGAACCTGGGACAACAGTCTGATGTCTTCAAAGCCTGTTTTCCAGACTTCATCATGGCAGGCTTTCTGAGAAATTCTGGTGCTGTCTTGGGACCACCTCTTGAGTGAGGCTGAGGGGGCCAAAGCCGGAAGGGCAGGGGTTCAACTTTACTCACTGAGGGTAGAGAGAAGGACCCCCATGGTGGCTGGCCAGGCCTACCAAGAACTGTTTGGAGCCCTCAGGTACCATGCTTCAGCCTCTGTTGAGTTAGGGAGCAGAAGACCTCTGCTCAGGAACCCTCCTGCAGATGCCACCTTGTGGCCACCCTGAGATGTCACCTGGGTTTATCTGGACTATCAGGAAGAAAACACCTGCTTGTCCCCCACTCATTGACACAAGAAAGTACCAGGGATACACCAGTGCCCATGAGAGACAAGACCTCTCTCCTCATGGAATCTTCTTCCCTGCGGCACAGAGAAACAATAAGTAAGGCCCCTCTGTGATGGTCCGTTTTCAGCGTCAACTTGGCTAGGCTTTACTACCGGGCTTCATTAAAATCTAGGTGTTGCCATGAAGGTATTTGGTAGATGTGGCTAATGTCTACATTCAGCTGATTTTAATTAAAGGAGATTATTCTTGGCAAGCTGGGTGGGCCTCATCCAGTCAATCAACTGAAAGGCCTTTAATAAAAGCACTGAGGTTTTCCTGAGGAAGAAGGAAGTACGGGCGGCACAAAACATTGGAGTTGAGACCTGGACAGTGAGGAGGAGCTATCCACGTAGTAAAGATCAGGAGCATGAAGCACCAAGATGGTAAATCAGCTGGTACTGAGGCAAGAGGAAGAGCGGCTTCTCCAGGGAGGCTGGAGGGAGAGGTGTGGTGAGACTGGGTCAAGGGGGTTGGCAAGAAGCAGTTGGGACCAAACCAGGAAAAGCCGGGAACACCAGGGACAACTGTGTCCATGGGATTCAGTGCAGAGGGTTGCCATGGGTGGGTTTTAATTGGGGACCTTAAGAAAACCACTGAGCCTAAATTAATTTGTAGAAGGGATATTCTCACTCCATTTCCTACCACCCTCCTTTACAGACCAGCTGTGAGCATCAGACACCATACGGAGTGTGACAGTGTTTTCAAAACTAGAGTATGTTTTGCTGAAAGGGAAGAGAGGGCTTTTATGAAGCAGGGGAGGTGAACCAAAGTTGTGGAGGTAGGAGCTCAATTCCCCTTGGATGAAATGTAAACCTACAAGAGAAGTTCATAGAGTTCGGCTCTTTGGCATCTGTCTGGGTTGGATTTCTGTGTACCTGAGGTTGCCCAGCTACATTGAGAATGAAATTCCCCAGTTTTGTTCAGAAAGCCCCCTCTGGACAGCTCCTCTGACTCTGACAACTGTCCCTTCCTTACAGGAAGTCTCTGGAGATCAAAAATTTGGTCTGTGCCCACCAACAGATCAAGACAAGGCCAGACTCGCCATGTCAACAGCCCTCAGAGATCTCTGAGCTGGCCTGAGTAGGATGGAAGTATTAGCAAAGACATATTCGGGGGCAAAGGATTTAGTAGAACAGGGAAATTCGTGGCTCATATAATTAAAAAGTCCGTAGGTGTTTCTACCTTAAGTCATGATTAGATGTAGAAGAGACCATCAGTGCTGTCAAGATGTTTTCTTTGTCATGTCTTGTTTTTCTGCTGTATTTGGATCCATTTTCCAATATCCCTTCCATTGCAGGAGCAACATGGCCACTGACCATTTCAGAAACTCTAAGGGAAAGCAAGCTCCCCCGTTCTCAAAAACTCCTGACCATTCCATGGTTTACTTCGGTCTCCTCCCAGTGCATTTATCATCCACTGTCAAGATTTCCCATGGTGGGGACTGGAAAAGTCCTAGTTCAGCCCATGGACCTCTGATCCATCTGACATTTCTTGACAGTCTATTGGATTGGCCTGTGCATAATCCCTGTTCCACCTGAAAACACTGATGGATGCTTCAAAAATTCATTGTTGACTTAGGAGATTTGAGGAGTCATGAAGTGTTGTGTGATATAATATAAAGGCAGCTCAAAGCCAAAAGGTACTCAAGAAGCAGTGCTCAGTGGGGCCACCTAAATTTCTGCAAAATATTTGATTGTGCCCCAGTGCAGGCATGAAGAGGAGAGTGGAAGGAGACTTTCACTCTACCACTGTTTCCTCTGTCTAAGAATCCTCAATGCTCAGAATCATGACATCAGCTCAAGTGACTCGAACCTCAAAGAACGTTGAGCAAAGCCTACCTATACATTGGATGGGTTTAAACTTGAACCATGCAAAGTTGCATTATTTTCCTTTTGTTATCTATTTTAATTTTATAAGTCATCTGTATAGAACATGTATAAAAATAAAGGATATATAAAATCAAAACCTTACAAATAAAGGTAAAACACATCTTTAAATCCCTTTCCCTTCAATCCTGGTCTCTTCCTATCTCCACAGGCACAGACACCATTAACCAGTTAGGGATGTGAACTTCCAAGCTTCCTGTGATTTGCATATAGAGAAATGATGTATGACTGGAAAATAAATAGTATTGTTTTATGATTTATTGACTTAACATACAGATCCTTTAGCTGTATGTATTACTCTGAAATTATTTTGTGTCTTAAAGACGACTCCATGTTGACAAATACAGATTCCCTTTATTGTACATAACTGCTGTGTATGAATTATGGCTTATTTAACCATTCTTGTGTTGATGAACATTTGACTCAGGCCTCCCCCCCCTTTTTTTTTCTGTCTCTTATAATTAACACTCTGTACATGTTTTTGGCTGCATGTGTTTCTCTTTTTCTTTTATTTCTATTTTTAAAAGATTTTATTTATTTGAGAGAGAAAGATAGAAAGCATGGCTGGGGTTTGGGAGTGGGAGTGGGCAGAGGGAGAGAGAGAAGTGGGGCTCCATCCTAGGACCCCAGGATCATAACCTGAGCTGAAGGCAGACACTTAACCAACTGAGCCACCCAGGCCACATGTATTTTTTTCCTAAGATGGATATGGAGAAGTTAATTCCTGGAATAGGGTAAACACACTTAATTTTACAAGACATGCTCAAAGGAACCACACTGTGATGTGATTATACCAATTGCCACTCCTGCCAGATTATCAATTCTTTAAAGAATCTTTATCTTTATTTTTTTTTTCTATATCTTGGCCTGTGTGGGTTTCCAGACTCTGGTTTCCTTATTTGTTCTCCTGTCCAGTTGCTTCCAGTTTTCAGCGTTCACGTTGATGGCGCTGAAGGTCTGTGTTGGGTGTGCTGAGCAAACAAAGGTAATTGATCAGAGAAGTATCTGACAGCTCGGCTGCCATCGTGCATCTTCAGGAGGATGCTTTGCCCATTGTTGTTTCCTGATGTAGTGGCGGCTGCTCAAAATCAAGTGACTATTGGCTGGGGCTTGGGAATCTCTTTGCTATAAAGATATCTGACTTAAAATACGTCCCTGCCCATATATTATGTGGAACGTTCATCCCTTGCATACCTTCCTCTATATTCATTTTTCAATTCTATTATAATTTTAAAAGAATAAAAAAGAATAAAATTTTAAAAATAAAAATAGTTCCCTAAAAAAAAAATTAGATAAAGAAGAAAGAAACTACTCTGCAGGCAGCAGAGATAAAATGAGAATATAGGCATTTGTCTTCACAAACAATCACAGACTGGGTCAGCTCTGGCAGTATTTCCTCTCCGCACAAACTGTTGGTTGCTGGTCCATATTCAACTTTACAAAAACCACTAATCATTCAGCTGGAGAAGCAGGCGCTCTGAAGAATGGATCTAAGACAATCCTACATTTGATTTCTGGTACACATTTTCCTGTTAACGTTTAACATATGTAGCCCGCAGGCATGCCTCACACAAATCTCCAGCATTCTAAGGAACCAATGATCAGTAAGAGAAATGTGTAAAGATTTGAGAACACGCGCAATTTTCACTTTATATGTTGTCGGTGAGTAGCTATTCGAAAGGTACTTTTCTCACCACTTGGCTATAAAAAAAAAAATCCGGGAATGCGGTGGCACTCTGACAAAGTTACACATTTAATGAACACATCACCCCAAGGAATATTTCTTCAAATTTGATAACTGCCTCACTCACATTCAAAGGCATGCTAACTAGAGACTTTGAGCTTAGTTGGAAATCATTCTTCAATTTATCAGATTACACGGAGAAACTCATCAACAATCTGTTTTACCTTAGCTCAGCATTTATATCATTTGAATATGGGCAAGGGTGGGATTTAGCCTTGATCGATAAGAGAAGGAATTTGGTAAGCAAGCAATCAGTGTAAATAAACATTCATTGAGAATGTTTACATAACTCTGCTTTTTCTTTTTCCTGACCCCCTCCATAATTTGTTGTATGTCTTCCTCGTGTGGACAGATCATTCTATTGCATATTATTATTATAAGTCTTGTTAGAATCTCTATAAGTCTATAAGTCTACTTAGAGTCTGTAAGTCTAGTTAGAGTCCTTAAGGGCAAAGGACCAGTCTTTACCTTCTTTAATCACCCCCATGGCTTCTGTGATGGGGTTTGGCATTTAACAGGCACCAAATGAATATCAGTTAGAATGGAGGACACTTCAGAAATACCCACTTACCAATCAAATTCAATAGACTCACTAGAAAATTCTTATCAATCCATTAAGCAATTCTCCTAAACTATTCGGATATTTAAAAATTTTGAGTTATTTCCTATGCTTGTGTCACCAAGAATTATCCTAAGAGTTACATGAGAAATGAAAGTGATTTAAAGTTAAGATGGTGGTATAGGTTTACCCTATTTCAAGCACATAGCGATGAGAGGTGAATGGGTTAGGATGTCTTTGGCTGCAAGGAACAGAAAAACCCAAACTCAAATCGCTCAAAGGATAAGCAAAATTTTTGATACCTGATCATGGAGGTAATGACAGAGGGTGACTTCTGGGTTCGCTAATTCAATGACTGAAGAACATCACCGAGGACCTTTCATTTTTCAGCTCTGAACTCTTTGGTGTGTTGGTTTTGTGTTGAGGTTGACTTATAAAGAAAATGAGATGCTTTCTTCTGATGCTTCACTTTGAGAAAGGAAAGCTTTCCCAGAAACCTCCAGATTTCTCTTCCCATCTCATTGGCTAGAATGGGTCACATGACAAATTTAAGTCAATGACTGTCCCTTTCCATATCTGGGACTGGAGCAGGAAAGAAGATAGATGATTCACTGGGGGTTCTGTTTTAAGCAGGAAGGAAGATGACATTAGAAGGCAGCTGTTTATTATCGGCTACAATATGCACAACTGAGCAAGACAATTGAAAAGGTATAACCATTGCACCAAACCATACCTGCATGCCCATAGATGAGAACCAGAACTGAAATTCAGTGACATGCATGAGGCTAAATGCCCTGGTCAGCTAGGTATTCATTTTAACTTCTGTGAGGCTGAGAATCAAATCAGCTCCACTTCTTGAAACCAGAGACTCAGATAGGATGTTCTCTCCCGAAAAAGGATCCTGAAAAAGAAACGCAGTGTCTTCTCCTAGGCCTGTGGTTTCCCAAAGCAGATCACCTACAAAAGCAGATGGAAGCACATGCAGGCTCCCGGACCAAGATGGCAGCCAGGTGCATGACTGGATCTTAAAATCTCCAGTATTTTTTGGCCATGACTCAGGGTGCTATATGGTGCTCCAGCTGATGCCAGACTGTGGACTCTCTGTAACTGGCACTGACTAGAGAAATACAAAATTTGGGAGTAAGCATTGACAACTTTTACAGCAATTTGACATGGTCAAGACATACTAGCAGGTAATGATGCTTCTATAATTCATTTTTATTAAATTTTACAAAAGTGTCAGTCCTTGAAGGACTGGGAGGAAACTGCTCCATCATCAGAGATCATGTAAGGAACATTCCTGAAGCCTGGACTGGGTGTCTAAGAGTTTTGGGGGCCTGGCAGGAGATAAATACAAAATATCTGGAGAGAGAAAGAGAAAGAGACTGACTGAGACTGAGACAAACATGAAAAATTAAAATAAGAGATTGCCCCTCAAAATGAGCCTGTAGACTAAAATCCCTAATATGTATGGAAAATTGGTAGACAAGAAAATCAACATTTGGAAAAATGATTTTTCAAGGTGAAATTTTAAAAAAATTCCATTTTTATAACTGAAAAGGACTTTAAAATAAGTGTCCTTGGAATTACTAACAAGGTAGAGGCGCCTGGGGGGCTCAGTTAGTTAAGTATCTGCCTTTGGATCGGGGTCTTGGAATGGAGTCCGGCATCAGGCTCCCTGCTCAGTGGGGAGTCTGTTTGTCTCTCTGCCCCTCCCCCTGTTCATGCACACACTCTCTCTCTCTCAAATAAATAAATAAAATCTTAAAAAAAAAAGAATCACTAACAAGGTAAATACATGCATAGTATTCATCTAAGAAATTAAATATCTTATAAAACAAAACAGGCGTAAATAAGCAGGAAAAGGAGGACATGTGAAGGAAGCAATTAGAAATTTTGAAAATAAATCAAATCCAAAAAGACAGGACACTCTTGGGTGATGGGAAATAATCATTTAAAAAAAAAAAAAAAGAGGGCTGGTGCAGAACTGGGGAATTCAGCAAGCACACAGGCGAAATAGCAGTTCAACATTTGGTACCTTGAAAAGCTCTGTAGTTCCCAAAGGAGGAAAATAACCATGGAGTACATAGTGAAGATGCAATATTAGAAATGATGAGGAGAGAGGATTTTCTAAATTTGAAGAAAGGCCTCAGTTCTCAAAAAGTAGACTACCTAAATTATTGAGATGATTGATAAAAGCCAAGCTACTGCACTCCTCACTTTTATCTGAGGGAACTGAAAACTCATTCACATAAAAACATGCACATGTACATCCTTGGAAGTTTTCATAGTGACCCCAAACTGGAAGCCACCCACATGTCCTCCAGCAGGGGAACCGTTGAACACACTTGTGCTAGCTCCTTGTCAAGGAATACCACTCAGCGGCTGCAAAGAAGTTCTCGATCCACAGAGCAACCTGCACAAATCACCAGAGAATGACACTGAGTGAGAAAAGCCAATGGTGCAAGGCTACCTACCAAAGGACTGTGTGCCTGTAGCACGGTGGAGAACAGATTAGCAGTTCCAAGGAGTTTTAAAGGGGGTGGGGCAGGAGAGAAGTGGATGTTCCTGTGAAAAGGACACCATGAGGGCATGAGGGATCCTTGAGGTAGGACAGATGTTGGGCCTTTTGACATACACATTAATACCCAGGTGGTGATGTTGTCCTACCGTTTGTAAGACATTTACCACTGGGGCAGCCTGGAGTAAGGTCCATGAGATCTCTCTGTATTATTACTAATAAATGTATGTGACTCTCACAATGATCTCAAAGGAAAAAGTTTTAGCCAACTTTTTCATGACTCCCAGACACGTCTTGAAATGCTATCTTCAAAGTGCTGAGAAAATAATGATCAACACAGATTCTTATATCTCGCTAAATTATCTCTGAAGGGGGACCACTGGAAACAGTAACAGGTAATTGGTAATTCCAAACCCTCTGAGGAAATAAGAAAAAGGATGAATGAAAATAGCATTAATAACGCCACAGAAAACAGGAAAGCAGGAAGGGAGGGACAGAGAAGATGCACTGTAAATCGAAGACAAAAGTAAATTGACGGAGATAACCTCCAAATACCATAAAATCATAATAGGTTAAACTCATCTATGAAGGGGCAGGAAGTGTTCAACTGGATTAAAAACTGAAATAAAGTAACACAGAAATGTTAAAAATCAAGCAGTGAAAAAAACACCAGAAGGGTTTTGGTTTTTGCTCTTGTTTTTCTTTAATCGGTACAAGAATATTCTTTTAAGACAGTATAGAACTGAAAACAAAAGAGCCTTAATAAGCATAAAGAAAAAAGGATGAAAAGAAAATCTGATAATATGATATAATAATAATGTACTTGTCTGTACTTAAGAATGTACCATTTAGTTGGAAAAATAGGAAAAATGCAAAAAATAATGCACTGAAAGAACATGATTGCCTAGACATAATAACTGTTAATGTTTGAAAATAGGCAACTGGAGTCTTTTAGGCACATTTATAATATATATGCTTCTTTGTCACTGAACATCTTTCCATATCAAATTATCTACATTGTAATCAAGATTAATGTGCATGATTATAGTCACTATTGAATGGATATATCATAATTTATTTAACCAATCTCCTGTCATTAGACATTTAGACTTCTTCAAAGTTTACTCTATTATAAACAACTCAATGAATATCCATGAGCAAACAACACTTTCACTTTCCCTGCTATAAATAATACATATCATGATGCCTTTGAGACATATCGCTACATCATTAATATAAACTTTTCCGGGTGGTGTATAAGGGTGCTTATTTTATTAGCTGCTCATTAACACTGGGCACCATCTTTCTTTCTTCCTTTTTAATGAACATGAAGATGATTTAATTTTTCCAGATTCTATAAACAACAGAGTGTATGGCTACTCTCAAGCATTTTCTACAATTTAGGGAGCTCAAAAAGATAAGAACAACTATTACCTCTCACCAGATATAAGAACAATTAAAATTCTGTGTATGACTTGTGAGAAGATTCTTTTTTACAAAATTGAGGTTATATATATATATATATATTTTCCATTTTAAAATTAAGATTTACCTTCCCCAAATTCAGGACTTTTCATGTCCAGTTCCCCAAATTTTGATGTTTATAGTTGAAAAATCACCACCACAAGCAAGATATAGAACAGTCCCTTCCACTAGAACATTCTCCCATACTCTTGTGTAGCCAACTCTTCCCCCTACCCCAACCCCTCTTTTGTGTCCCTATAGTTTTGCCTTTTCCAGATAGTCACATAAATAAAATCAGGCAGTATGGAGACTTTTGAATTTCTCTTATTTAGCATAACACATTTGAGATTCATCCTTGTTACCACGTGTTCCTTTCCGTTGATGTGTAATTTATATTTCTTTTATCATTTTGCTAATTCTACTGATAACAATGATAAATTCCTCTTTTACAATTTTACATTGATTTTATTACTAGTGAGATGAAATATATCTCCTATGTCCTGGCCGTTAGAATTCTGTCTAGAGTGAATCACACCATCTTCTTTTAAAACATACCATGAAAGAGACAAATACTGTATATTTTCACTTACATGTGGAATCTAGAAAAGTCACACCCACAGAACCAGAGAGCAGAATGACGGTTGTTTGGGTTGGAGAGGTGGGGGAAAAGGGGAGATGTTGGTCAATGAGCACAGACTTTCAGAGATAAGATGAAACAGTTCTGGGGGTCTCGTGCACAGCACGCTGGTTGCAGTTAATAATACTGTATCATATCCTTGAAATTTGCTAGGAGAGTAAATCTTTAGTGTCCTCACTGCAAGGAAAGAGACAATTATATGAGGTGGTGTATGTGTTAATTAACTCAATTGTGGTCCTCCTCTCACAATGTATACACATATTAAATCATCATGTTGCACACCTCAAAAAAAAATCACACTGTACAACCTAAACATACACGACTTTCACTTGTCAATTATACCTCAATTAAGCTGCAAAAGAATATTCCGTGAGTCAGGTTTTCCTCACCCTCCTCATCGAGGCCCATCACTGATGTGGTTTTACTGTCTCGTATTTGGAGGCTTAATTGACCAAGAAATCTCATCTGCACTCTAGTTTATATTGGCACCGTCTGTGTGTGATGGAGGTTGAGACGCATGCTTCTAACAGATGGGCATTAAGCCAGGACCTTAAGTATCATGATGGGGGTGGTGGCAAGGTAGTTTTAGCCTTTTCCACCCGAGCAGCTAGGAGGGCGAACTGGAAAACTCACCATGAGAACTCTTTATCCCCAGACAACTCAGAACCAATACAATGAAAATTAATGAGCTTGTATCAATAAACATTTACGAGGCTAGTTTCAGGTTAACAAACTAGGCCCTTCAGGCAAAGTCCATCCACCTGCCAGGCCGGATAAAAGGGTCATTCTTCCAGCGTTTTCGGCCATCTTGCTCTAGAGAGACCTTATAGCTCTGTGGTTAGGGGTAAGACTTTCAAAATCAGCCGGTCCTGGGTTCTGTCTACGAGACCGGGTGCCTGTTGTTTAACTTTCTAGAAATTCGGTTTTCACCTGTCAAAAGAGAATGACAACAGTCCTTACTCCCCAAAGAAGACTGCGAGGTTAGGCCTTCAAACATCTTGAGCAGTACCATGCACAAATGGAGAACCCAATTAATGGTAGTTGTTGCCATTACTTGGAGCCAGAAGAGGCCATCCTGTAGGTGGATCCAGGGCTCAGACATTTCCTTTGTGTTCTATCCTCCCACCCAGACCCAAACAGGAGGACAGCAAGAGAAACAATGTGTTCTCATCACAGCACACATTTCAGTGCTGTCTCTGGAACTATTGGATGCCTCCCTACTTCCTGCCACTAGACTCTGAGCTATGCTCCTTGAGCACCAAGCCTTGATCCCAGCTGCCCATCAACAAGTCTTTACTGAAGTATTAGATCAAAGTGGCTTAGCTACCTTTCCCTTCCCTATGAAGAGTTCTCTCTACAGGCTCAGAAACTGGACCAAGGGAACCAAACAGTATTAAATCAGAAGCACAAGAGGTCACTGGACGTGCATCCGCACTCTTACTTTTATTTTATTTTTCAAAGATTTTATTTATTTGTTTGAGAGAGAGAAAGTGAGAGACAGAGAGAGCACGTGCAGTGGGGAGGGATAGAGGGAGAAGCAGAGTTCCTGTTGAGCAGGGAGCCTGACGAGGGGCTTGATCTTGGACCCCGGGAACATGACCTGAGTCGAAGGCAGATGTCTAACCAACTGAGCCACCCAGGTGCCCGCATCCATGCTTTTATCTTGTGAGAGGCATTGTGTGTTACAGTTGAAAGACTGTGGGATTTGAGGTCTAAATATTATTTGGTCTCCAAACATGAATCATGAGATGAGGATCATCCTCCGAGGATTATGATAAGGATCAAATGAGGGAACATCAGCCATAGACATTGGTCCCCATCCTTCTCCCTTCTCCGTCGTAATTCTTTATCACTTTGGTTCTGGTTCACATCACTGGTCTTAGAAGACAGCATCTCTCTTCTTCCTCTCCTCTTGATTCTGCCTGTTCTGTGACTGGAATTTCCAGCTTGATGAAGACCAGCTTGAGGGTTTGGGCTGTGGGGATGGGGCATATATGGTCTCCACAATGACTTGTACAACTTGAGTTTGGTCTTGCTGCTGGCTTGTGCTTTCTCCTCGAGGTGATGTTTCTCACCGGTGACAGCAATCTACAAGTTACCATCTCAAAAACACTGCCCACCTCCAAGTACCCTTCTCCCATGAGCTCCTCCAGCCGTGATAGGGAGCATGGTCATGACCACAGAGCCAGTCAGGTAAACTTTCATCAACCCATCTGGCAAGAGCTCAAATGCTAGAGGCACCCTTTATTCTTACCAAGAGGTTGCCTTTTCTTGAGGGAGTGGTGGGCCTTGGTGGTACCAGTCTATTTTGCCTGACTCCCTTGTTGACACTCCAGGCACCATCTTCAAAAGCAGTGTGTGCTTTTGTGTGGTAGAGAACCAGGAGGGGTCCAATTTTGCCATCAATCGTATTTAATAGCATATGCTATTAATGTAATTTTGTTATTGAAGATTCTTGAATCTATTCAGTGGCTTGTACAAGACAATTATGGTTTTTAAAATGCAAGCAATCAGATATCACCTTTAATTAGAGCTGTAGCAATTAAATATGGTCATTATAAATGTAATATAAAATATTCATTCAATAATGCTTGACATGGCTGTTCTTTCACTAAAAGAAAATGACATCGGAACCAAACAATGAGAATTCTTACTAATTCTTTGGTGTCTTATAAAAAGCTGGTCTGCTAGGAAGAGCTGTTGACATTTGAACAGTTTCGTTGGTCTCAAGATATAGAACAGTTCTGTACTCACATGACTCATAGTTTTAAGATCTACTCGTTGCCCCAAAGAGGCCGAGTTCAGGTTTTAGACTTAATTAACAACAAGACCCCCCACCATCACCCCCTAAAGTGAGGGCAGGAGTCTGAGACACATTCCCAGCAAGTTCTCACCGTGAAATCCATATCTCTTTCCTGGAGTGTTTTGCTTTTGGATCAAGACAAAATTAATGTCTGCTCGATGCTAAAAATGCTTCCTTGGAGGAAGTCTGTGGGAGGTGAGGACGGGTAAGGGGAGAAACACCCCAAGTTCAACAGCAACTTAATCCCATTGTACATGTCAGAAGGCAAATTTACTGAGCATTAATCAAGAATTTAGATGGTTTGAATCACTTTTTTTAGTAATAAAAAACTTCAGACAGAATCCATAAAATAGACTAAATAAATAAAATAGTAATTCTTCTTCCCCAAGTGGGCCTTACTGCTGTTTTGCGTTTTGATGTAATTAAAAAGTGGCGAGAATTTTCCTTCCTTGGAAAAACTAATGGTCTCAGTTTATGTTCCTTTATTGTATGTTCTCTGGTCATTTTGTGACTTGTCATTTAAGAGCCGGGCAAAGAGGCTGCTTTGTATCAGGAGAAGATTTCAACCATCCCCAGTCTTGCTGCTACAAACATATTGGCCGGGGAAGGATATAGAAAGGAACTACAGAAGGTGAATAACGACTCCTCCAACAATTTAGAATGTTTGAAGTTAATTATCCTACTCTGATGACTGGTTGTCTAGACATTTTAAGTATTTATTTTGTGGTGTCCCCTACAGTTCATAATTAAAGACCTAAAGGAAGGCTCCCGGAGGTTTTTACTGGCCAGACCAGAAATTACCCACACAACATACTGTGCTTGGGCAAAACACAGGAAGAAGCTGCATTCCTTTTTTTCATGCAGTCTGATCGGAGGCAGCGGCTAGAGTATTGACTGTCTTTGAACCACAATGGCATTAATGAACCCGACTGAGATCCATGAGGCTCAGCTTAGAATCTATGCCTGGGACCCCGTTTGTCAATTGCTCCTAAGAGACAGAATGGGATGGGACAATCTGCTAGAGTCATGAGTTCCTTAATTTCTAGTCCCCCGACATTACCTACGTGTCATCAAGAACACAACAGGAGACACTGAACCGGAAGAGGCATGGTGAAATTGTTCATTCATTCAGCCATTCATTCGTTCACTCACTTAACAAGTCTTTGTCAGGCCCCTATGTCAAAAGCATTGAGTTAATGGTTTTGGAAAGAGCACAGGGATTGGGTCTGAATCTTGGCTTTGCTACTCATGAGATGGGTGACCTTGGGCGAGCTGTTTAACCTCTCTTGATGTTTTGTCATGTGGGAATAATCGTATTTCTTCTCCCATGATTGCTAGAGGGATTAAACCAGAGAAGATCTAATAACATTCACTCAACATGGTGCTTAGAGAACTAGCACATTGTCAGATAGTTCATCGCTGGGGATTTTCAATGTACAGAGATATTTGTTAATGATGTAGTCGATGTGAAGGTGCCTTGGAAATTGTGGAGTTCTGTGCGCTTGTGATGGTGTCTACGGTTCCGTGAATCTTGCTGGAATCAGAAGTCTCAAGGATATGCTGATAAAAGATTCAGTGAATGTCCTCTGTGTTTGACTTTCCCTTCCAAGGGAAAATGAAAAAAAAATCGCCCAAATATAGTGAAATAACATGGAAGAGAGGCCAAATCAGATGCTAAGGCATCCAGGCTGGAATAGATCTCAAGGGGCTTCAAGGAGGAGGCAGAATTTATAGAACAGGCATCCCATAATCACCCTGAGCCTGCACTCTCCTTTGTGTGCCTTAAGCCTAGGCCTCTTCTTGGCTTCTTCTGGAGTATCCCCACTTCCTAAAGAATATCCAAGACTCACACTCACACATACACTCAGATACAGGCAGAAGCCTGAGGCAAGCCTGCAGTGGTTAAATTCCAAAGCGTGTGTAGGTGAGTGTGTGAAGTTGCAGTTCTTCCTACTTGCCCTCCAGACCTTTTGTCTCCAGCTCTTCTTCGGGCCTTCCCTTGATACAGCTCTAGTGCCCCATGCAACCCTCCAAGGCTGCTCTCGCCTCAGCCACTTCTCTGCGCTCCAGAGGATCCCTAGGGTCATTCTGTCAAAGAGCAGTAGAGTGAACTGTAAACTCAGCTCTCCAAACTCCTAAAGCCGATGCTTATCTTCCAGGTCTTTCTGCATATGGCTGGAAAGCCATTTTGAGGAATCTCTATAGAAGTAAAAAATGGCCATGTCTTCTTTAACCACGTTCGTTATGCCCTACGGATGGATGCTTGCCACATCTATGCTTGTGGGCTGTGTTCGCTGAGTGTCAGGAAGAATGAATTAGCTCCAAAGGGAAGGTTGGTTGAAGGCAAGGGATCTGTCTGAGCCCCAAAACTTAGCACATGGATAAAGAGGGGGATAGATATCGGCAGATGGGCAAGAAGAGAATTGGATGAATGGGTGAGTAAATGAGAGATTAAAGGTTTCCTTCCAAGGCAAAGAGACTCAATTCATGTACTTTTGTTGGAACTCTTGCAATAGAGAAGCCATTTTCCACAGGGATTGCTAGTTATAAAGAGGAAGCAAATCCAGAGTTAGTGCAGGTTTGTACACAGGGAGAGACTGCCTGAGCCAGGAAAGAGAGGGAGGGGGAGGAGGAAGGATGGAGAGTAAGAGAAAAGGGGAGAGACAGACAGACAGACAGACATTGTTCTGAAGACGTTATTTGATCACCTGCTTCCAGACCTGCCCAAGTCATTATATCCTAGACTTATCTGCCACATGAACCAAAAAACTCCTTTCTTTTCTTAAATCTTTTTAATCATTTGTAAATGATAGTCCTGATTAGTACAATGACTGGCGTGGTGGATATTACTCTTGTTTTTCTTTTGAAAATATAGCAGAAGAGAAAAGGTAGGGAAACATGTTTTATGGTTGGTTCCACAGCTACTTATATTCTGTGGTAATCTTTAAAGGGTTGGAGAGGGAATCAGACAACAATAGTCCTGCCTTCCATTAGGATAAGCTCCTTTGAATGAAGCTTGACTGAGTCATCACAGTGGGGGAGGGGGAGGTTATCTGGAAAGGAGCAATGCTGGGGTGCAGATTGGTTGGATTCTGGTTCTCTTTTGGGGAGCTGCATTTTAATCCCTATTTTTGAGCAAATCGGTAGATCAGTAAATTTCTCTTTCCTTAATAACCTCTCTGAAATTAATATCCATCAATCTCTCTCATTTAGGTATTAGAAAAATCTTCTTCAGGCAAAAGGCTTCACTGAGGTTGACTATCAGAATATTCCCTCTGAAAGAATGTCCAGAATATTCCTCCAGGTGGAGGAAAAAGTGGATTTTAAACAGCTCTGATATTTTCCCCTTTGTTTTATCAATACTGCTTCATTTTAGCATGGGCAGGCCAAACGGCTCTGACTTCATCCCATGAATTAATGATTCTTCAAATCAATTTAATCTGGAGCCTAATAAATTTTCCTAATGACAAATCAATGTCAAAAATAATGAAAGAAGGAGTGATTCAATGTGTTTGCCCCCCAATCTCCACTTCCCTAACCAGAGATGTATTATCTGAAGGGCAGATTTAGCATTTTCTCTTTCTACAATGCATGACACTTTTTCCTATGCAGGTTGAATCGTCAAAGTTAAGAATACAGATTTCTTTCACCTTCTGCGATCAGACACTAGTATCTACACATTATGCTTCTCATGTCAGGTCTGAGAGCACCAGAGAATTAAGTTCTTTACTGTTGCTTGTACAGGCAAACAAAAAGGATGGTGAGTGTGCGAGTGTGTGTGTATGTGTGTGTGTGTAATACATGTGTTTCTGGAAAATTTTTAAACAACATTGAGAGGCAAAGGGAGGTGATGTATTTACATAATGGAGAAAATGGTTTGCAAATGAGCAATATGGCTCCTTACTTTGTTCTTCCCAAGTCCTGTTGCTTGAAACAAATATGTAACTAGTATCCCTTCCATCTGCAGACCCTTGTTTAAGAGCCCCTCAGAAGTAGTCAGGACATTGTAAGAGCCTGCTGTGTGTTCATCCATCATTGCCAGGTGTCATGGGTAGTCAAGGAGATTAAGTCTCAACCCTATGAAACTTGTAACCAAGATCAGGGAGGCAAGCCTCACACATACAAGAAAATTAGAAAAAATAAAATAAAAAGAGGTGGATGCTAATATGAGGACAAGGGCTGCTCAAGTTCAGAGTTGGGTGAGGGATCAGCAGTGAAGGAAAGTAGGAGGAAAGTCATGTTTAAGAGGCTGAGAGGCAGGATTTAGACAAGAGGGCTGGGTTCAATGTGAGCTGAGAGCAAGGACAAGATCCTGATAGACAAGAAGGTTCTTCCTCATTCTTATGGATGGAGCCTCCAACACATACAGGATTTGCTTTCTTAGGAGTGATCTTTGGTGCTGACTTCTGAAGACATGTTAGGCTGGTGAGGGTGTTTTTGATTGGGTAAAGTCTTGCTTCTAGGTACTCCATTTGTAAAGGGCTGTGGAAATACATGCTCTGTGCATTTATCTTTATTCTCTAGACGACTTCAAGTGGGCTGAAGGATATGGGAGTAGCATGGGCCAGAGCAGATGACCCCAGCAGGACTTGCAAACATTGGTCTCCTGGACGTCTCAGAGGCATTCTCTTCCAGGGTCATGAAACTCACACCTCGTACGTCCACCATAATGGATGTGTTTAATAATGCCCACTGCCCTTCTGGGAGTGAGGTTGAAAACAGCTCAACCTTTCCCCTCTTGGAGCTGAGCAGCATCAAATATTTAAGGCTGGAACTCGCCCTTACCCTTGGTCATTGTTTAAGATGGGGAGGGTGGAGAAATTCCAGGCTCAATCTTGGCCACCCAGAGATGCTGACTTTTCTCATAGCTGGTTATGTAGAAACCAGGTGGATTAATGGCAAATTAGACGATTCTCCCAGTACTGGGGAGCTGGACTTGGCAATGAAACCTACAGCTCAAGCTGCAAAGACGTCCTGGAGAAGGAGGACGGGTCCATGTGATTCCATTGACGACAGACTTGCCCTTGGACCTAGAGGGTCTGATAATGTCACTAACAATTAAGTTTACTCCTGATGAGACTGCTGGGTTTGCTCAGGCTGGAGGTGGGGTTAGGATACAAACAGGAAATGAAAAAGAGGAAAGACCCACTCAGAAGTTTTTCCCTACACCACCAAGACTTAGAGATCCCTTTTCAGCTTTCTTGCCACTTATCAACTAAAAACTCAAAATCATGATTTGAAAAAAGAAGGATCATATGGCTTCCTTTCTTATAGGTTAAATTGAATTAAAATTTATTTTAATTTGAAATATTTGGATGTTACTGAGATAAATGTTACTACGCTGAAATGGACTGGAAACTAAGGCTTGCCAGCAAAGATAGAGGCTTCCTTTGCCGCTGCTCTGGGCAAGGTCAATGGCTCCAACTCAGAAGCATCCCACTGCTCAGGACAGCAAGTGGGTACCCCCCTTTCCATTAAAAGATTGCTCTACTTTGTGAGCACTAGGAGAGAAATGAAACACTTTACCACCCTTCAACATCACAATGTACAAAGCACATCACATGTTTTGATGTTCTGGTGATGTCTCTTGGCTTGGTTCTATGTAGAGCCTGCTTTGGGAAATGTGCCATTAGCATATCGTCATCCTTCAACTTCATCTCCCCTCACCTCTGGCAACTTGCACAATGCCCAGCATATAGCAAACACTCATCATATATTCTGGAATCCTTTTTCTTTTTCTTTTTCTTCTATTTTCTTTCTTTCTTTCTTTTTTTTTTTTTAAGATTTTATGTATTTATTTGAGAGAGAGAGGAGGAGAGAGAATCTGAAGCAAACTCCCCTGCTGAGCGCAGATCCTGATGTGGGGCTTGATCCCTGATGGCAAGATTGTGACCTGAGCAAAACCAAGAGTGGGACGCTTAACTGACTGAGCCACCCAGGAGTCCCAAGGATCCTTTTTCTAGGTGCTTTAACATTCATGATTTTATTTGACATTTGAAATAGAACCTCTTTGTTTTACAGACAAGGAAAATGAAAGGCAGAGCTCAGGGACCCTCCCCCCATGGTAGAATCAGGATCCTCACTGATGTCTGCTCCCTCCAAAGCCCGTGCATTTTCTATTCCACCAATCCAGAAAGCATCTCAGTGAGAAAAAAAGTTCTCCCAAAGCCTGAAGAATGAGAAGCCCTGAACACATAAAGAGTTTAGACTTTTTATATCTCCACTTGCTCTGAGTGCCCAGAATGAATGTCTCCCTACCAGACTTAGTCTTGTCTTTCTGTGTGCAAATCTGTAATCTAGACAGTGGAAATGCATACAAGCTGAATGGGGCATCTGCCTCCTGGTCTGGTTTTCTCACTTTACATTCATATTGTTCTGAAAGTTTCAGCTAATGGACCAGTCGGGACCCCTCTGAGCTGCCTTGGCCTATGCTGTATTCAGGTTACAGCTGGCCTAGAGGCTACAATGTCAGGGTAGCTATGTTGCGGTGTACCCCAACAAAGGCCGGTGGGATGCGCAGGAAATGCAGACAAGTGGAATGTGATTTCAGGCCCACCAAGGAGAGAAATCCCCTGACTCAAAGACTCATGGGCTGGGAAAGGTGGAGGAGCGCTGGTGAGGCAGGAACGCCCGATGATCCCATGGACATTCAGATTTTAGTCTTGTCCATGTTGCCCATGCATGTGAGTTTCCTCAAATGCTCTCGACATCTCCTTCTTGGCGCAGTAGCCCATAGCTAGCAGTCCACTGCCCTGGGAGGCACATACCTTGGCCCAACTCTCAAGACCCCCCAGAATAGAGCCCTTTGCTCTCTGTGCTCAGTCTGCCAGCCATATCTCCATTCAGGCTGCTGTTAGCCCTATACCATCTCTGGCCCAGGCTCACCCAAGTCCACCACTGTGCTGTTGCTTATGCTGTGTTCCAGGACACGTTCCGCTGGGCCACACCGCCTCTCTATCGCCTACCCATCCTTCAAAACTGGATCCTGTCCCACCTCCTCTTTGATGTCCTGCCCCACAATCTTAGCCCTGATTCTGCATCTGAGTTGGGCTGCTTTGCTCTTGCCTGTATCGTAAATACTACGCCCTGGATTATTCCTGGACAGGTCCATGTGCACACTAACTGTCTCACGAGGCAGATGGTAAGCTCCCTAACTGTTATATCTTCAGGAGCCTGAGTCACTGCCCCAACCCTCTACCCCGTGGCTGGCATAGTGTGGGGCTCACTCCAGCCCTCTGATCCGTGTTCAGCCCTTGCTCACGGCCAGACATTCTCCAGGTCACCCTGAGGGTGACCTCACTTCTTTAAATGGGCACAGACTAAAGTACTGTGTTCTGAGTGATTTCTTTTTGACGGGGTTTAGTACTCCCCTCCGCTTTCAAAAGTGCTTACTAAGCATCAGCTATTTCTAGTATATACTTTATATAAGTGTTCTGGTTTCATTCTCCCAAGAATTCCCAGAGATCAAGGATCAGAGGCTCAGAGAGGTTAAGCAACTTGCCCAAGGTCACAGTGGAGATGGTAAAGCTGGGAGTGGAATTCAGTGACGAACGT
This sequence comes from Meles meles, assembly GCF_922984935.1. Taxonomy (NCBI): domain Eukaryota; kingdom Metazoa; phylum Chordata; class Mammalia; order Carnivora; family Mustelidae; genus Meles; species Meles meles. Next base: position 31,471,897 of record NC_060084.1, on the reverse strand, counting down.
TCCCCTGGCCCCTTGGTGGCGGCTTCAGGTCCCCCGAGGGGCTTTCTTCTTTTTCCATTCCAGCCTCTTGACGTTACACTGAAATTCATTTCTTCTTTATGACTCTCAGGGCTGAGAAGCAGCTCCCGCCTGCCCTGTGCCAGCCACTCTGGCTCGGAGGGGCGGCCTTTTGACAAAGGACCCCCGGAAAAGCAACTTCCGGCCGCGCTGCACCCCCACCCCCCTGCCTGGGGTCTGGAAGCTCTGTGGTTGCTGCCCCTTCCGCCTGCATCTTCCAAGACCCCGGACCCCTCCTCCGCCTCCAACCCCCAGCCCCACCATTAATGAGAATCAGAAGGAGGGAGAGTGGGGACTTGAAAGAGTCATTCCTTTCTTATTTATAGGTCTCCACCGGAGGACCAGGGGCAAGGAGTGTGGTCTCTACCCCGAAGCGAGGAGCAAAGCTCTCATAGGGGGCTGGGTCCTGGCTGGGCTCGGCCTGTGACCCCTTGTGCCTTAATCTCCCCAGCTGTACAATTAGGTAAAAGTTGGGCTGCAATGAAAACCAGATGTTGCATCAGGAGCGAAGTCTCCTGGGCAAACAAATTAAATAATAAATAAATGCTTTCGGTTTTACTAGCAACGGGCCATTCTGTACCTCCTCCCCGGCTCCAATTAGAGTACTCCTGTTGTCTCGTGGAGTTTTAAAACCCAAGTGTAAATAAGAAAGAGTCCTGGGACGCCAGAAATGCTTGCCAGTTTTGATTTGTATTTTTGTCAGTTGCTTGGCTTCGGTTTGGTTTCGTGCAATGTTGCAAGCCTGTTTTCTTTGCAAATCAGCAGCAGCTTCATTTTACATTCTGGTTTAAGCATGTGTGGGCGGCGGCGGGGCACGGATAAGCAGGTTGTAACCCCTTTTCCCATCATTTGGGGAACCTCCATCCTGGGACATTCTCATGTCTTTGGGGATTAAAGAGATGTAGCCGGGACCTCTCTCCTTCTGCCCCAAAACCCAAACCAAACCCAAACTGGAGGGACTTCGTCTCTAGGGAAAGCAGTCCCCGGGCTTGGCTTTGTAACTCCAGACCTTCACTTGACAATCTCTTGGCGGTATTGACATCCGCTTCCCGGCCTCAGCTGGGTGTTTAGAGATAATCATACTTGGCTGAGTGAGGAACTCAAAAAGCCTCAGACACGTGACTTTCATTCATTCTTTTCTTCGTGAACTCCTTCATTCATTCGACAAATATTTACTGAGCACCTGTTACATGCTCAGCACTTCTCCTGGCCTGGGAGCCCGGCTACAAAGCAGCAGACCCGAGTTCCTGCCAAGAGAAGGACTAAAAACACAAAATTCTGATTTTACAACCTGTTTAGGCCATAGGGCTCCAGTCATTCCAATTTAACCCTTGGAAAAAATTAAGGAAGCTGTGCGTCGACGGACAGAACGGTGATCAGTGAAGGGATGGCCATCTCGCGTGACTCTCCCACAGCCACATTTGGCCCAGCCTATACCCACTGACACAGTTACAGCCGCAGCTGTCCCTTTAGTGAGCACCTACCATGTGCCAGACACGGGTACGTCTCACTGCTTTGGCGTCAAGGAAACCGCGCTTCCAAGAGCCGCATCCCATCTTATGCGATTTCTCCTATTCCTGCTGGCTGCTAGGGAAGCATGAGAAAGGGTCTAGAAGTTATAATAACATCTAGATAGTTTTCCTAACCTGCCAGGTGCCGGACACTGAGTCGGTAACTTTTGGCATGTTCCCTCATTCCATCCTGACAGTACTCCGGCAAGGCTGCTACTGCAATCCCCATTTTACACAGACAACACGGTGACTCATCAGGATGAAGTCCCTGGTCCCATGTCACACAGAGTGCGTGTGTCAGAGCCAGAATTCACACCGGTGTCCTTCTGATGTGTAAGTCAGCACTGGGTCCCCTCCCTTCGAGCTTCCTGTTTTATAAGCAAATGAGCAAAGGCTGGCACTAAAACAACAAGCCTCAATGGTTTTGCTTAGCCTGACTTGACCTTGGGAGGGCCTGAGTTCTCACCACGGGCTCTCGGGAGCCCCACATCACCTGACAGGCGATGACTTTCTCACAGGTCAGATGAAGTCATTGAAGTCAAAACTGGTCATGTCTCTTTTTTTGCTTTTCCCAGAGCAAAGATTTCTTGAGCAATTTCTTGCTTGTGCCCTCAGTTGGTTTCTGTAAGAGACACTGAGTAGAAACACACCTTCAGGCACAGGGTTCTCTCCGGTGGGATGTGGGTGGGGAGAGCACAGGGGCGAAACTGCTTTAGGGAACCACGCTTGTATCCATCCTGCTCATGGGCCTCGGTCCAGCTCCAAATCCTGAGGGAAGCCCGTGTCCAAGGATATGTCTGATTAAAATATAGCGCTTTTCTTGTTTTTGGTTTTGTGTCAGACAGAACATCAAATGAACAGCAAAGCGTTCTGACACGTGGATATATTCTCATAACCACCACCTGAGTCAAGAGAGAATATTTCCATCTTCCCAGGAAGTGCCCGTCTTGTTCCTTTGCAGTCAAACAACACCTCCGCCCGCCCCAGCTAAGTGCTAATATAACTTCTGTATTTCTCTCTCTCTTTCTTCTTTCCTTCTCTTCTGATAGGAATGCCCTCTGACTGCACGAAAATTAGCGATTGCAAATAGCATATATTCCTGGGTCACTGTCTTTTTCGCTTGTTTTCTCCAATGTCCTTACTTGGCAAAATAAAAAGGTGGCAACCCGAGGTCTGTAAATTTTACTGCTCAATGAAATCCAAAGATCTATTTTTATAAGAGCAGAAATAATTTGCTCGATTGGGGGTATCCGAGAAAGGTATTACAGACGGGAGAAGGTGTTGGGGATAAGGATCCGACATTCTACTTCCAAGATGCCAGACTCCGAGCCAACAAAGTTGAACCCAAGGAACAGTCGGAGCCCCACTGTCAGCCATGCCCGGGGAGGACGTCGGCAGTGGGTCTGAAATCCCTGCTCCAGTCCTGCCTTGGGGCTCCCCCATGACCCGACACAGCGCTGCTCTTGTCTGAGCTCATTATGCTCACCTGCAAAGGAGATGGGGCTGGTCAGATTATTTCTGTGGTCTCATTTCTTCTCTGGCCAGGTTTGGGTTAATTGGCACTGATTTCCCCAGAGCTGTGCGAGGCCTGAACTCCAGGTTAGCGTTTCCAGCCCAAAGCAAACACGATTCTCCGCATCAGGCTTCGAACGAGTTCTGTCTAAAGTTTCCTTCCACCTCTTTCTGGGAAGCAATCAAGGGCTCCCTTTTCGAGGAGACTGTAATTTGTTGAAAAGCATTTGATTGTTGTATTGAAAGGTTGCACTGTATGTGTAAAAAGGTGTTTATGAGGCTTCGTACAGTATAGTTAATAACAACCAAGACCAGGGCCTTTATAATAGGGACCCTGGCTGCGAGCGTCTATGGTGTGCCTTTCAGAGGCCTGCAAATGTGTAATTATAGTGGCTGGTGGTCTGGAATATAAACCCGGGGCGCTTGCTGCAGGCCCGCCGGTCAGCCCTCTGTTGTCAGTGCTAGAGTTTCTGTACCTTTCTCAGGCTTGGCGGAAACTCACCCCCGACTCACTCCATCCTGCTCCTTGGACGCTGGCATGCTCTAAGGTAGGCCGAACGAGGCACATCCTTAGACTTGACGGAAGGAGGGAGCCCCGGCGGCGGCAACTGGAAATCACACGAGCTCAGGTGTTTTATTTACTCCTGCAGGGAGACATGTGGCTAAGGGACCCACTAGCTCGAACTTGGGCCATTCTTCCCAGGATCCAGACAACAGCTTCCCAGGAGGCCTCCCCACACTCCTGGGTCCATGCCCCTGGTGTCGTGCAGGTGGAGTGCTGAATATTCAAGGCTGACCAGGTCCTTCCCTCCTTTGAACCTTCTTAAGGTCCCCCAGTGTTCTCTAGGGCCAAGCCCAAGTCCTGACTGTGGGCTTCTGGGCCCTGCCCCGTCTGGCCTTTGTTGACCTCCTTGGCCTCTCTGCATCACACCTGACCCTTTGCTCCCTGGCCCTAGTTCTCACCAACCTCCTTCTGGGTCCCTTCTGTCTCTTTGCACATCTGCTGTCCCTTTTATCTAAAATGACCCTTTTTTTCTCTCTTCCTCCCCTAGCCCAGTGCCCTGTCCCCTTCTCTGCCTGCTAAACTTCAGATCCCACATCCAATGTCACTTCCTCTGAGAAGCCCTCCCTGATCTCCTGGACCCAGTCAAGTTCCCCTACTTGGTTCACTTATTCTTTATTGCAAAAGCCCTCCTTCTAGAGTCTCAATTGTGTGCTGGAATGGAACTACACAGTTACATGGAAGAATTCACTTTGAGAGCATGTCCTAAGGATAGCCTCAGAGAGGAAGGACTTTGCACAGGAGACAGGAGAGCTGGCAAGAGACTGAACCACATTCTCATGGCTCCAAAACACAAGCTCTTCCATGTTTTGGGGTTATGTGAGGGGAAAATGGCATGTATAATACTCAAATATGTAAAATGCCTCCCCCCCCCATATTACAAAAATGCAATAAGACTTCAGTGAGAGAAACAACCTTTTAACAGCAACTGCTGTTTGGGGATGACTCTGGGGGTGGATTTCCTCTTGTCCTTCCAGTTTTTCTCACGGTCCCTCAGGTTCTATAATGAGTGTCTGTTTCTTCAAAAATGTCAAGTTTTAAAGGAAATTTAAGTAAGTAGGATGTGTCTGAAACATTATATTAGTCCTAGAATTACAAAAAAAAAATTTTTTTTTAACTCAAACTATCACCACACCGCACAAACCCACTGTTTTCAATTTTCTGTTTGCCTCTCAGGATTCATCCCCACAAATGTTTCCTCATAGCTGTAATCATAGTGTACGTCTGTACACATTCTATTTTGGTATTTTGTTCTCTCCCCTTAATATTTCACTCTGACGATCACGTAAATAACGGCACAAGACTCCGTCAAGGTGAACGTTATCTCTCATTCCGGAGTCACGAGCGTGATTCTGGCACGGCCCAGGTCTCTGAGACCAGCGCTGTCTTTTGGGTTAACCCAGTCTGCCCCTGGCATTCCTTCTTCCAGCCAGTGTTTTAGTCATTCATCCCACAACTATGTTCTGAACGCCTACTGTGGGCCAGGTACTTTGCTAAGTATGCTTTAATCTGCCCGCGACCATCAGCCCCCACGGAATGCAGATCCACTGACCTCATAAGGAATCTTTCATGGACACAAGGAGACTTTAGGAATTAGAGAATTGCCTATAGGAAGGGAAGGCTTCAGACTCCCAAGTGATATCCCCCTCTTGTCTGATAGATTTTACATAGTGAATTATATAGAACTTCACAGTTTATAGGGTTCTGTTACACCCAAAGTCACTTTTTAGTAATACGTGGGAGGTAGGAGGAATTCTCTCCAAATGAGAAAACCAAGATTCCAAGAGGTTATTTGATTTGTTCAATGTTTTTCATCCATAACAAATGTGACCATCTCACACACACGGTGCTTTGGCTTGATTTTCTTACATACTAAATGCATCTTGGGGATATTTGTCATAATGGTCATTTTTTTTTTTCAGAACAGTTGCAGACTATTCCAGAGTCTGGATAAACCATAACGTGCTTAACTTGTTTCCCATCAATGGATATTTATGCTTCCTCAGCTTTTTCATTATTCTAATGTTGCAATTAAAATCCTCATATTGGGAAAGGGGAACCCTCTTACACTGTTGGTGGGAATGCAAACTGGTGCAGCCACTCTGGAAACAGTATGGAAGCTCCATAGAAAGTTAAAAACAGCAATTTCACTACTAGGTATCCATCCAAATGATACAAACACAGTGATTCAAAGAAGCACCTGCACCCCAGTGTTTATAGCAGCAATGTCCACAATAGCCAAACTATGGAAAGTGTCCAGGTGTCCATCGACAGATGAATGCATAAAGATGTGGTGTGTGTACACACACACACACACACACACATACATACATTAGAATATTACTCAGCCATCAAAAAGAATGAAATCTTGCCATTTGCAACAATGTGGATAGAACTAGAGTGTCTTGTACTAAGCAAAATAGTGAGTCAGAGAAATAGAAATATCTGATTTCACTCATATGTGGAATTTAAGAAACAAAACAGATGAACATGTGGAAGGAAAACAAAAGGAAAATAATACAAAGCCAGATAGGGAGGCAAACCAAAAGGGGCTCTTAACTCCGGGAAACAAACTGAGGAACACTGGTGGGGGATGGGGTAACTAGGTGATGGGCATTAAGGAGGGCTCCTGTTGTAAGGAGCACTGGGTGTTATATGAAACTGATGAATCACTAAATTATACCCCTGAAACTAACACTACACTATATATGAACTAATTTGAATTTAAATAAAATATTGAAAGAAAAATAAATATGGATTTTAAAATGCAGTAACTACTAAGCACTTTATTTACAGAAAGATGAAATAAATTTATTTAAAAAAAAAAAGTCCTCATTCTGGGGCACCTGGGTGGCTTAGTCAGTTAAGAATCTGACTCTTCTGCTGTGAAGTGTGTAAACCTGGCGATTCACAGACCTGTACCCCTGGGGATAAAAATACATTATATGTTTATTAAAAAAAAAAATTTGGAAGGGGAGGCGAACCATAAGAGACTATGGACTCTGAAAAACAACCTGAGGGTTTTGAAGAGTCAGGGGTGGGAGGTTGGGGGAACAGGTGGTGGGTAATAGGGAGGGCACGTTTTGCATGGAGCACTGGGTGTTGTGCAAAAACAATGAATACTGTTACACTGAAAAAATAAATAAAATGGAAAAAAAAAAGAATCTGACTCTTCAATCCCATTTACAATTGCACCCAACAAGATAAGATACCTAGGAATAAACCTAACCAAAGAGACTAAGACTCTATATGCAGAAAATTATAAAGTACTCATGAAAGAAATTGAGGAAAACACAAAGAAATGGAAAAATGTTCCATGCTCCTGGATAGGAAGAATAAATATTGTGAAAATGTCTATGCTACCTAAATCAATCTACACATTTAATGCAATCCCTATCAAAATACCATCCATTTTTTTTTTCAAAGAAATGGAACAAATGATCCTAAAATTTATATGGAACCAGAAAAGACCTCGAATAGCCAAAGGAATATTGAAAAAGAAAGCCAAAGTGGGTGGCATCACAATTCCGGACTTCAAGCTCTATTACTAAGCTGTCATCATCAAGACAGCATGGTACTGGCACAAAAACAGACACATAGATCAATGGAACAGAATAGAGAGCCCAGAAATAGACCCTCAACTCTATGGTCAACTCATCTTCGACAAAGCAGGAAAGAATGTCCAATGGAAAAAAGACAACCTCTTCAATAAATGGTGCTTGGAAAATTGGACAGCCACATGCAGAAAAATGAAATTGGACCATTTCCTTACACACACACGAAAATAGACTCCAAATGGATGAAAGACCTCAATGTGAGAAAGGAAGCCATCAAAATCCTTGAGGAGAACGCAGGCAGCAACCTCTTCAACCTCAGCCGCAGCAACATCTTCCTAGGAACATCGCCAAAGGCAAGGGAAGCAAGGGCAAAAATGAACTATTGGGATCTCATCAAGATCAAAAGCTTTTGTACAGCAAAGGAAACAGTTAACAAAACCAAAAGACAACTGACAGAATGGGAGAAGATATTTGCAAACAACATATCAGATAAAGGGCTAGTGTCCAAAATCTATAAGGAACTTCGCAAACTCAACACCCAAAGAACAAATAATCTAATCAAGAAATGGGCAGAGGACATGAACAGACATTTCTGCAAAGAAGACATCCAGATGGCCAACAGACACATGAAAAAGTGCTCCACATCACTCAGCATCAAGGAAATGCAAATCAAAACCACAATGAGATATCACCTCACACCAGTCAGAATGGCTAAAATGAACAAGTCAGGAAATGACAGATGCTGGCAAGGATGCGGAGAATGGGGAACCCTCTTACAATGTTGGTGGGAATACAAGCTGGTGCAACCACTCTGGAAAACAGCATGGAGGTTCCTCAAAGTGTTGAAAATAGAACTACCCTATGACCCAGCAATTGCACTACTGGATATTTACCCTAAAGATACAAACGTAGTGATCCAAAGGGGCACGTGCACCCGAATGTTTATAGTGGCAATGTCTACAATAGCCAAACTATGGAAAGAACCTAGATGTCCATCAACAGATGAATGGATAAAGAAGAGGTGGTATATATACACAATGGAATACTATGCAGCCATCAAAAGAAATAAAATCTTGCCATTTGCGACGACACGGATGGAATTAGAGGGTATCATGCTTAGTGAAATAAGTCAATCGGAGAAAGACAACTATCATATGATCTCCCTGATATGAGGAAGTGGAGATGCAACATGGGGGGTTAGGGGGATAGGAGAAGAATAAATGAAACAAGATGGGATTGGGAGGGAGACAAACTATAAGTGACTCTTAATCTCACAAAACAAACTGAGGGTTGCTGGGGGGGTTGGGAGAGGGGGAGTGGGGTTATGGACATTGGGGAGGGTATGTGCTATGGTGAGTGCTGTGAAGTGTGTAAACCTGGGGATTCACAGACCTGTACCCCTGGGGATAAAAATACATTATATGTTTATAAAAAATAAAAAATAATAAAAAATAAAAGGAATCTGACTCTTGATTTTGGTGCAGGCCATGATCTCAGGGTTATGAGATCAAGCCCCAGAGCTGGCTCTGCACTGAGCGTGGAGCCTGCTTAAGATTCTCTCTTTCCCTCCTCTCTGCCCATCCCCCCACCTCTGCCCCATTCTCTCTCTCTCAGTCTCTCTCTCTCTCTAAAAAAAAAAAAAAGGCCTCAATATTGTATTTCTGAGCAAACAAGTATATTTCTATAAAGTAGGCTCTTAGAAACATACATAGATCAGTTGGGATGCATTACAACATTTGACAGATAGTCCAATAGAGGAAATATAATAATATTGTGTAATGACCCCCATTTGCCAGCAACTGGGCCAAATGTGGAAACTATGAATCTTTTTAAATTGTGCCAATATTATGAGACCGAGATGATATCTCACTGTGGTTGTCATACTGAATTTTCCTGACTACCATCGAGTTGGAGCATTTTTTCATATGCTAGGAGCCTATAGTGTCTCATCTAGGATGAACTTCCTAAAGTCCTATAAAACTCTCTCTAGGGAGGGTGCTGGGGCTACAAGCTAGGCCGGCTTTCCTCGGTGAGCCCATGGTTTTGCAGTCAAACCTAGATGGCACGTGGAAGCCAAAGGAAGAAAAGATTAGGAGGTCAGTGGTTAGGAGTCGAGAGGGAAAGAGGAGAGGACCCAGGATATGTCCCTTAGTTTATGATGTAATCCACGAAGGGAAAGAATTTTTCGGATGCTCCTGTTTGTGGTTCCCAGCATACCCCATGGGAGTAGTTCCTTCAAGGAGCCATGCTGCCTGGGTGTGAAGCTGTCTTAAGATGGCAGTCTGTGTTGGGAGACCTCGAAGGGGTTACTCATGGTGAAGGGGATGGAACCTGATTATCAGGGTCCCTCACTAGCACACGTCCCTTCCAGGGCCAGGAGAGTGGACTTAGCAGTGGGTTTGCCTGGGCACAGGGCCTGGAGATGGCATGTTTACGTTTTCCTGAAATTTATATATAAAGCCCAAACCCCAAGGTGATGGTTTTAGTTGATGAGGGCTTTGGAGGTGATTGGGTCCTAAATGGGAGGAGTGTCCTTCTCAAAAAGGCCAGAGGAAGCCTCCACCATATGAGGGGAGGCCAGAAGATGGTCTCTGGGAGGTGGGTCTTCACCAGACCCCAAATCTCCTAGCACCTTGATTTTGGACTTCCCAGCCTCCAGAGCCATGAGAGGTAAACGCATGCTCTTCCCAAGCCACCAGTTCATGGTGTTTGGTTACAGCAGCCCGAATGGACGGAGACAATGTGCTCCTGTAAAAATTGCAAATCGATACCTTCACTTCCATTGGGTAAGAGGGCTGTGTCTCCACTCTAGCTTCCATTCCATGACACTTACCCGCCTGTGGGGTGGCTATGGACATGTTCAGGAGCTGGTCAAGAGGACACAGAGTTGGGGATCCTTTTAGCTTGCATGTAGTGACAGATATTGGCATAACGTGCGGTGTCCACGAACGGTAAGTTCCTGCTGCTGATCCAGGGGTCAGTGTGGGCTCAGGAATGTTGCCTCTGCCCCCTTGGGTCAAGTCACTGCATTGTGACATCAAAGTACAGGCAGACACTGTCTTGAGATAGGAATGTGTCCAGTGGTACCTGGCCCCAGAATTGGGAGGACAGAAGAGGAGAGATGGAACAGGATGGAAAGGAGGAGCGCCAGAAGTTTATAGGAACAATCCTGCATTCATCAGATGTGCATGGTTATAAGCAGAAATTTCTGTTCACCTTAATTCCTAGTCAAAATAGAAGCTCTTTCTTGTCAGAATATACTAAATAAAGCAGGATTTTATTGACAATATAATTATAAACCCACCATGATTTATATGAGAATTCCATGAAATATAATTTATCAGAAATATTGTATTTGAAGAGTACCTACCTGTATCCTTCAGTAAGTAAGCCTTTTCCTGAAGGTGCGTATTTTCTGCATGCATCCCATGTTTTTATTATTTTGATCAACAGTACTAGAGGAATTATCTTTCTATTCTATTTTATTCTCATTCTATAGAATTATTTTCCTATTCTTTCTGTAGAAAAGATGACAAAAGCTATCATCAGAAGGAGAGGCAAAGAGTGCATGGTCAAAATTGTAGGCAAAAGGTGACCCAGGCAGTTACTTATTAAAATATTACTATTTTTCTGGATGTTGTGGGTTTTTAAGGAATTTGTCAGCATTTTAAAAATCTGTATTTTTGTCATGACTTCTTATTCTAAATAAACATTGCTTTCATGCCTGAGTTGTGTCATGCCTTTGCATTCTTTCCCTTGTTGAGGACTCCAAAATTGAATATACACTTTGAGGAGATTGGAGGGTTTGGGGTTGGCCTCAATGACCTCTTTAGTCTAGACTATAAGGTGGGTTCATGCTGTCTCCTGTGTAAACTCATATAACGTCAGCATGCTGGTGGCCACCAGAGTAAAGTAGGCACTCAGTGAAACTTTATTGCATGAATAAACAACACATCTAGCTCCAAGATCCTCCCATAGGGTTCTTTTGGTACCTATGGGCAATCAGATTATGGTGCAAAAATGTTCACTCTCTTCCCCACCCGCATTGCCATAGGAGGAATATACTTCCATACCGACTGCTACTGAGCTTGGTGTGTGACTTACTTGGAGCTCACACACTAAGAGGAATACACTTGGCATCTCTTGGTTTTGGATACTAGAAAACACGATGGAGGCAGAGGCTAGACATGACCTACATGGTTAACCTTGCCTTCTTGTACTTCTGCTATCACCACGAGAAGAACACACTTGGTTAATCAGCTGCTCCAAAGAGGATGAGATACACGTGGTGTGAACCTGACCCGACTTTGCAGCCTGTTGGGCCTCTGGGTGAGCTGGACCCTGACACCCAGCACGTTTCCTGGTTTTTGTCTTCAGTCTAAAATCTAGCCAGCAAACCGTCGGTTTACTGAAAACCTGAACAGTACCCTTTTTCAGGCAGAGACATGGGCAGGGGTAAGATGAACTAGCCAAAGGGAGAGGCAAGAAAAACAGTCTTGCAATGCAACCATTTAGACAAAGTCAAATATAGATTTAACAACTAATTATAGGAGAAAGCTGCAAAGTGCGTTATAAAATCAAGTGTTTGCACAGAAACATTTTTGCTAGAAAGCAAAGTGGTAGCTCATTTGCATGTTTGGTATTGTTAGCATACAAAGGAGCTGAACTGCTAAAATTAAGATAGTGAGTTGTTTGAAAACCTCATTTTAAAATAGAATAAATCACACCACAGACAGATGTTTAAGAGTGTGCCTGATGTGGGGAGAGCTGGCCTCCAGTGCGAGGCTTGGTGGGAATTGAGTCTTTACTCCAGGAAGACCAACCAAACTCCTCTCTGAACCTCAGGGATCGGGGGTATGGGCAACTCGCTATCTGTGGCTTGCTGGGAAGGGGTCACGGTCAGGGATTCAGAGTCTGGGGCTGGGCTGATAGAGCGGATGTCCGTGCTGGCAGTCACCAGTGACCGAGCCCTCTGTGTGTGTGCCAGCTACATACCAAACGCTCCACAGGCCACAGGATAAGGAAAGAGAGGTGCTCGGGTGTGGAGTGTCAGGAGTCCACCCCATGCTTACGCAACCCTGAGAGGGAATCCCTACCTTACCTCATCCTAACCTCAGCTCTCATGAGCAGTGTCTATTTTCACCCTTACCCAACTTTTTGCAGTAAAGTATTAGCATCACCATCATCATCCCATTTCACAGATGAACACGTGGAGGATGAGAGAAGTTCCACACACATCCTCAAGTCCCACAGGCAGTAAGGGGGGTGGCTCCGAGTTAACCCAAGCCTACCTCCAGAGAGATGTCATCAAACATTTTGTCACACGCCCACTGTGAAGAAAATGTGTGACCATGCCCATCCACTGATACCCATTTATTTATTTACAAATTGTGTGCATGGATGACTATATCATCCACCTTATTTAAAGGCACAAAAATAGATGTATGAAAACACTGAAATGAGATGAAAACACTATTGTTTTCTTTGCAAAAAAATGGATTTACTTTATTTTTTTTGGACTGTGAGTTTTTCCCACTTTGGAAATGAGTATTTAACTGCTCTGCCTTTCATTCTGACCTGTTCTAGGCTCGGGAGGTGATTAGTCCAGATTCTTCAGAGAAATACTATGTATATTTATTTATATACACATATATTATATATATAAACATGTACTCATATGTTATGTATATAATGCATATTATATATTATTATATTGTATTATTATATAGAATACATTACTGTAATATTATTATTATAATAACAGAGATTGATTTATGATATGACTCATTGTGTGGAATTAGCCCACAGGGTTATGGAGGTTGAGCCATTCAACAATCCATTCTCCACAAGATGGAGACACAGGAAAGATGGTGGCATATTTCAGTCAGAGTCTGAAGGCCTGAGAGCCAGGGGAGCCAGTGGTGTAAATCCCAGTCCAATCCCAAGTGAGCAAAGATCGTGTCCCAGCTCAGGTAGGCAGTAAGGCAGGCAGGGAAGGAATCCTCTTTTTCAGTGCTTTGCTCTTTGCTGGCCCTGGACAGACTGGAGGAGGCCACTCCCATGGGGAGGGTAGTCAGCTTCTACCCACCCGAATGCTGATGCCAGCAGGAAACACACTCACAGACAAACCCAGAAACAGTGTTTAATCTGGGCACCCCATGGCCAGTCGAGTTGACATATAAAATCAAGCACCTCAGGGGAGTGATCATTGTAGGGACCCAGGCACCTTGACCTTCTCCTGATGCACGCCTGTATAGTTGTCCGTTTCTGCTATCGCAAATCACCACAAACTTAGTGACTTAGCAGACATTTATTTTCTTTGAGTTCAGGAGGCCAGAAGTCTGGAGTCAGTCTCACTGGGTTAAAGACAAGGTGTCAACAGGGCTGGTTCCTTCTGGATGCTCTGGGGGAGAATCTGTTTCCTTGCTTTTTTCGACTTCTAGTGGGCACCTAGATTCCCTGGCTGGTGGCCCCTTCCTTCACTATAACATGCATCGTTCTACCCTGTGCCTCATTGTCAGGTTGCCTTTTACCCTGACTCTGACCCCTTGCATTCGTCTGATGAGGACGCTTGTGATTACATTGAGTCCACATGGATAATCCAGGGTTACCTCCCCTTGCACCCCCCACCTGTGCCACCTCAAGACTCTTAACTAAATCATATCTGCCAAGTCACCTCTGCCATGGAAAGAAGGTTCTGCGGATCAGCTGGAGATCTGCAGGGACCATCGTTTAGCCTGTCACCACGGTCCTCACATTTCTTGCCCAAACTGTGGCATTCCATAGCCTCAAACTCCAGAAGACAGAGGTCACCACATAGGGTCACCAACCACTCTGGTCTTCCTGGGACTTTCCTGGTGTTTGAGCTGAAAATCCCACATTCTCCGAACCCCCTTAGTCCCAGACAAACGTGGGTGGTTTGCTCCTTTACAACGACAGCAAGGAGCACATAGCACAGTGCCTTATACAGTGTCTTATCTACAGCAGACACTGATGGGTCTCTTTTTAAAGATTTCTTGATTTATTTATTTATTTGAGAGAGATTGAGCACACAAGTAGGGAGAGAAGGAGAGGGACAAGCAGACTCCACGCAGAGCATGGAGCCTCGCACAAGGCTCAATCCCAGAACCCAGAGATCATAACCTGAGTGGAAACCAAGAGCAGGACACTTAACCAACTGACCCATCCAGGTACCCCAACACTGAAGAATATTAAACGGACCCACTTTCTGGGGCAGAAATGAATCTCCTTCAAAGTCTCTCTAGACTTTTCAAATCTTTTTAACTCCTCTTCATGGCCCAGGTCATCCCTAGAATCCTGAATGTGTATCTGAGTCTCACTTCATTGCACACACTCTCTTCTTAGGTACAGAGCACAACATATGTATAACTTGATTCATGAAAGCTTTGATGCTCCACTTAAAATATTAAACCCATGAACCCAGACATTATACATGTTCTATTCACATCCCATTTAGTTCATCCTGCCTTGCCAGCACCTTGCCAGGCGTCTATGCAAAATTGCAGAGCAATGAGGTGGTAAATGAAGATGGAGAAAAGAGCAGGGCTTGAGTGTCTAAAGTGGGAACAAATCGTTGGTGGGGATAAATTCAAGGCCATCAGCTAAAACAGCACTTCCCAAGCTTCAGTAACTTTGGTAGTTATTAAAATATTTTGCCATATCTACTTGTCACCTGTGCTCATTCTTTTTTTTAACTTAAATACATTTAAAAAGAAAAGTAAATGCTTAGTAGCCCCAAGCTTTTTTCTCAATATACATTATAATAAATATGGGATTAGTGGAATGAAAATCTTAGTCCATACATGTAAGAGTTACCTACTGCTGTGTGACAACATACCTCAGAACTTTGTGATTTAGAAGAACACTTAAAATCTCACAATTTCTGTGCATCAGGAATTGAGGTCCAACTTAGGTGGGTGCTTTGGCTTGAGGTCTCCAGGGAGACTGCAGTCAATGTACTGGGCTGCTGTGGTCTCAAGGCTGAATGGGGGAAGGATCCACTTCCAAGGCTCTCAAAGGTGATCAGACTGAGGATCCCAGTTCCTCGCTGGCTGATGGCTAGAAGTCACCCTCACATTCTTGCCACATGGACCTCTCTATAGGGTGGCTCACACCTTGGTAGCTGGCTTCATTAAATTAAGTAAGGCATAAAATTGAGGGAGTGCTAATAAGACAGACATCACAGTCTTTTGAAACCAACCACATCTTGAAAGTAGTATTCCAACACCTTAGAAGCAAGTCAGGAGGTCCAGGCCATACTCAAGGAGGAGGGGAGTATTCAAGACTGTGAATACCAGTAGGTAGAAATCATTAGAGGACATCTTTGATGTCCACCTACCTCAATATGATATTTGAAATCAACTTTCTACTCTTCAGGGTCTCTGGATTATACTCTGGCCATCCCTCACACTGAGAATGAAGTAGGTTTACTTCATTCATAGGGGGGACTGTGGGGGCAGGGAGGGTCCTCCAGCCACAGAGAGATCACAGTTAAGATGTGGCCATTGGGAGGGAAGGGCTGAGTGAGAGGCTGCACCTGGATTGGTTTAACTGGAATGCAAGGACCACACTGCAGAAAGAGGGAGCTGGAGAGTTTTCTGAATGAAGAGGAAATTTGAGAACCATTTAGATGGACACTATCTTCCAATGGTACATATCAGGCCCACCTCAGTGGAGAGTTAAATAATACTTTCTTCACTTGCAGAGAAAATTATTTTAGATAGATTTTGACTGGTAGCATTTGACAGAGGCAGATTTGATTATGAGTTCAGTTGATTTGGATGTAGATTTTCCAAATTGTTCTTTGCTGTTCTACATATGTCAAAAACTCCTTCAATTCATTGAGAATTGAGAGATTTTAACTGATTTGCTAGAGCCAAGGTCAACAAGCTAGAGGAGCCAAATTCAGCTGGCCACCTGTTGGTTTATGGTCCAACAGCTAAGCACTTTTTTTTTCATTTTTTAAATAGTTGCATTTTAAATGTTTATGCGAGGATCTACGCAATGGCCTTGATTTTGTCTCCTGACTGGCAAAGCCTAAAATATGTATTATGTGGCCATTTAAGAAAAGTTTGCCAATCCCTACCCTGACGTTCTCCAAAGCGCCATACTCAGCCCCAAAAGGGGGATTCAAAGAGGCGAATTATGTTGTCTTATAGATTAAGACAGGGAGAAGAGTAGGGGAAGGAACAGAAAGAGGTAGGAACGGTTCCATACACACAAAGCACTTGCAGTCCTTCATGGTACCAGAGCTCACCTTCACATATGCTGACTTCTTAAGTCCTTGAGAGGTGATGCTGGTGCAGGGAACGCCATTTCAAGATTTTCCTGCCTTTCACTCTTCAAAGTTTCTCTGATTAGAAGGAAATGGAAACATTCTCTAGATTAAAAAAACAAACAAAAAACAAACAAACAAACAAAAAAAACAAAAAACAAAACCAAAAAAACCTTTTAGGAACTAACCAAAAAAGAAAACCGAAATGTCACTGACTTCAAAATGTGGACCCATTATCAGGAAACTATTGTGATAGTAACTTACAGGGGAAAGGAGAAGTTCTCAATGAAAACCCTCCATCCAAGAGACAGAGGAGAGGTACTGAAAAGAAATAGCTCTGAAAAGAAGCAGCCAGACTCAATAGAAGGAGACATAAGCAAGAAGAGTACACGCATTTTTTTTTCCTCTCAAAGAGAACATAACTCATAGAAATCTCAATGTGTTTTGAAAGATTTGAAGAATTTCCCAAAAGCTTGTCTTTGGAGCAACCCCTTCAATGGCATGCCATTGAAATTAGAATAGAACAAATTGGAAAACCCTGGAGACTTGAAACCCATGGCAAAATTATGAATCTGTGGCATGAAGGGAAGGGACTGAACCACAGGAGAGAGGTTTCTGTTTCATAACCTAATCCCAGATATCCCCAGCCAAGAGCAGAAAAGACTTGCATGAAGAAATGCCTTGACTTGGTCCTGAACTTTCTCAACCTCTGAGGCCAGCCTTTCCAACTGACGTCACACCACCTCATTCTTCTCTCAAAGAACAGCTTGAAGATGCTTATTTTAAAAATCTCACAGTGCTCCTTGGAATCGGGCTGTAACACCTGAATGCATTAATGGGCACAGAGTGGTAGTTTCTTAAAAAGGTAAACTTATCATAGGATCCAGTCATTCTACCCTCAGGTATTTACCTGAGAAAAATGAGAGCATATGTCCTTACAAAGACTTGTCTGCAAATGTTTATAGCAGCTTTATTTGTAAGAGCTGAAAGCTGGAAGCAACCCAGTGTCCATCAATAGATTAGTCGGTAAACCAATTGCGGTCTTTATACACAACTGAATATTCTTCAGCAATAGAAAAGGATAAACTACGGACATGAGCTATAGCCCTTATGACTCTCATACTAATTACATTGAATGAAAGAAAGAAAACAGACTAAGAAGAATATATGCTGTATGGCTCCAGTCATATCAAGAGATAGGGAATGCAAACTCATCTATAGTAACAGAAATCATATTTTTGTCTGGGGATGGGAGGTAAGAAGGGAGGGATTACAGAAAGACATGAGGAAATTTAGAGGGATGATAAATTTGCTCACTGACTGTGGTGATGCCTTTAGAGTGTGTACAGACTTCAAAATTTGTCAAATTGTACACTTTGTGTATGTGTAGCTTATTGTATGTCAATTATGCCCCTAGTAAAGCTGATTAAAAACATTACCTGTTAGAAAACTAGATGTTGTTAATATGTCAGTTCTTCCCAACTCGATCTATAGATTCAACACAATCCCTATCAAAATTCTAGCACACTATTGTGTGGATATAGACAAACTAATTCTAAACTTTATATGAAAAAGCAGAAGACTCAGAACAGCCAACACAATATTGCAAATGGAAAACAAAGCTGGAGGACTGACTCTCCCCCACTTTAAGACTTCCTATAAACCTACGTTAATCAAGACAGCATGGTACTGGAAAAAGAATAGACACATAGATCAACAGAACAGAAGGGAGAGCCCAGAACTAGACCCACATAAATATAGCCAGAGAATCTTTGATAAAAGAACAAAGGCAATTTAATGGAGAAAAGATAGAGAATTGTCTTTTCAACAAATGGTGCTTGGAGCCATTTTGACTTCCATATGCAAAAAAAAAAAAAAAAAAAGGTAATTTAAATACAGACTTTATACCTTTCACAAAAATTAACTTAAAATGGATCACAGACCTAAATGAAGAATCTGAAAGTACAAGCCTTCTGGAAGGAACACAAGTGAAAATCTAGGTGGCTTTAGCTTTGGCAGTAAGTTTTTTGATATAGTACTGAAATCACGATCCCTAAAAGAAAAATTTGATTAAGTTGGTCTTTATTCAAGTTAAAAATATCTGCTCTGCAAAAGAATCTATTAAAGAAATGAAAAGACAAACCACACGGGTGCCCGGTTGGTTTAGTTGGTTAAGTGTCTGACTCTTGATTTTGGCTCAGGTCATGATCTCAGGTTCATGTGATCGAGCCTGGCATTAGGCTCCATGCTGAGTGTGGAGTCTGCTTGGGATTCTCTCTCTTCCTCTCCCTCTTCTTCCCACCCCGTTAGTGCATGTGCACGTGCACGCACTCTCTCTCTCTCAAAAAAATAAAAAGAAAGAAAGATAAACCACAAACTGGGAGCAAAGTTTTACAAAATACTTCTCTGATAAAGGACGGGTACCCCAAATAACACATAGAACTTTTAAAATTCAAAGAAAGAAATAAAGAACCTATTTAAAAATGGGCAAAACATCTGAACAGACACTTTACCAAAGATACATAGATGGGAAATATGCATATGAGAAGATGTTTAAGATCATTTGTCGTTAAGGAACTGCAAATGAAAACAATGAGCTATCCCAATACATCAATTAGGATGGTTAAAATCCAAAATACTAAAAACACCAAATGCTGGCAAGGATGTGGAGCAATTCTCATTCCTTGCTGGTGGGAATGCAAAATGGCACAGCTGTTTTCAAAAATAGTTTGACAGCTTCTTACAAAGTTAAGCATGGTCTTCCATATAATCCAGTAATTATACTGCTAGGTATTTATTCAACTGGACTCAAAACTTGTGTCCACAAAAATATATGCACAGGAATATTTGTAACAGCTTTATTGTGGTTACTCAGCAGAAAATGCAGAAAACCAAGATGCCCTTCCGTGGGTGAATTAATGAATTGTGGTTCATCCATACAATAAAATACGATTTGGTGATAAAAAGAAATGAGCTATCAAGCCACATACCGACGTGAAGGAAACCGGAATGCATATTGCTTAGCGAAAGAAGTTACTCTGAAAAGGCTGCGCACTGTAGGATTCCAAGCATACAATATTCTGGAAAAGATAAAACTACAGAGATAATAAAACAGTTAATGATCGCAGGAGTTTGGTTAAGGAGGAGAGAAAAATGAATAGACAAAGCACAGGGAATTTCTAGGACGGTGAAAACATTCCGTAGGATACTGTGAGAGTGGATACATGATATTATGCATGTATCGAAACCTATGAACTTTATAGCAGAAAAAGTCAACCATAATGTATGCAAATTAGAAACAAACAAACAGACAAACTTAGGAGAATGGAGGATCCCAGGAAAGAATGCAGGCCATGATGAGAGAATCTTACTGGATCCCAAATTTAGGAAACACCACCAGTGAACCAGGAATGGGTGAAAAGTAAGGAATTTTGGAAATTGAGGTCATAAGACTACAAGCAAAAGGAACTTCACATATTTCTCTGCTCTGACAGCTCAGAGGGTTTAGACACAGTGATGTCCCAGTAATGACAAACACATCTAGTGCCCAGATCTTGGTTTCTAATACCACCCCTCAATAAAAGTAACCAGAGCTTCTTTTTGTTTTTTGTTTAAGATTTTATTTATTTGTTTGAGAGAGAGAGCACAGCAGCAGGAGAGGGAGAAGCAGGCTTGCCTCCGGAGCAGGGAGCCCGATGCAGGGCTCGGTGCTGGGCTCGATCCCAGGACCCTGGGACCATGACCTGAGCTGAAGGCAGAGGCTTTAACCCCCTGAGCCACCCAGGTGCCCCATAACCAGGGCTTCTTAAAGTTACAGCTGATTTAGGGAAGAGAACCTGGAGCATCTTGTAGGGATAGAAAGTAAAGAAGCAAAACAAAGAAACGGTAATTAAAAACTCCCCTAGCACATTGATAGACGTATGTCAAAGGGGCATAGGAGCCATCTGAGAGTGCCCAATGGTCAAAAGCTGAAACAATGTGAGCCAAAAGAAGAAAAAAGAAAAAGAAAAAAAAAAGGTTGTTTTGGATTAAAACCCAGGGTTTAAAAATAAAGATCTATGAGTGCATACTGATAAAACTGAATAACTGAATAAATTAATAAACGGAGGCAAAAAGTCAAATCTCCCATGTATAAGAATTCCAAATAAATTGTGTCCTCACGGAAGGGGAGCATAATTCCCCACTCCTTAAGTGGAGGCTACACATCGTGACTTCCTTCCAAAGAGGACAGAAGGGGACTGGGGGAAAGAGTCATTTTATAGTGGAGAAACATGACACACATGGCCTTGGCCAGTTGATCAAGGTCAACATCAGTAGCAAGAAGCCGTGTTGATCATACGCAGCCTTGATATGATGTGCTTAAAATGGCCTTTTACCTCTGTGATCTTCTTCCCCCAAACCCTTAACCCCAATCCAATTATAAGAAAAACACGAGACAAACTCCAAAAGAAGGACATCCTCCAATATATCTGACCGCTAGTCCTCAAAACTGTCAAGGTCAAGAAAAATAAGGGAAGTCTGAAAAACTTGTCACAGCCAAGAAAAGTCTAAGGAGACCTGAGAACTAAATTTAACATGGTATCTTGAATGGGATTCTGAAACAGAAAAAGAAGAGAAGGTAAAACAAAAACCAAAAACCCAACACGAAACCCCTCAAAACAAAACAAAACAAAACAAAACAAAACTAAGGAAATCTGAATCAACAATGGACTTTGGTTAATAATAGTGTATCAACTTTGGTTCATTAATTGTATCAAATGCAGCACACCAAAGTAAGACATTAACAGGTAAACGGAGAGTGTGTTCGGGGGATCAGACGTAATATAACACCCTAAACTATCTGCTTGATGTTTCTGTAAATCCAAAACTGTTCTGAAGAATAGCTGATTGATTAAAAAAACAGAGTTCTGTGACTTGTGAGATGCAGGATACGGTCTGGCCCCCACATGTCTAGACTCTACCACCAGGGTCCTTCTATTCTGTAACTAACTGCTGCCTTTGAGATTAGGGACTCACACGAATGATTTCAGTCCAGGCCGGTGCTATTTGCGATGAGCTGGAAAGCCCATCTTTTAAGTCACCCTGCCGCTCTTTTTGTAAGTTGGGCCCTTTTGGAGGTCCTGCTTGTGTCTCTGAATGGTTAACACTACTCATGTGTGGAAGGGGGCGGGGAGAGAGATGGGCTTACCCCCTACCGTGTTTATAGACGCTCAGGAACATCTACCATATACAACTTAAGCCTCATGTTTATGTCTGGGAATATATAAAATGCCATCTGCCTAACCATTTGCCATGTTATAAATTAAGGCGGCATCAACAATGCTACATGGCCAAGGAGCACTCCGCTGTCTTCCAGTTTGATATTAAATGGGTTTTGTTACCAAACTCTTCTTACAAACATGAAAAGAACAGTTGCGAGCCTTCTGGAGGAGCAGATGGGCTCGGAGGCTTCCCAACACGGGCTGTCGGTGAGAGTTACAGAGTCGACATTTTCTCCGCTGTACAGAGTGGACAGGGGCTGTGGTTGTTATCCGGGAAAGCAAACCTTCACCGGATCACTGCCTTGCTGTGTGAACTCGTGCAGGGCTGTATCACATCTTGGAATCTCAGACCCCACCCCACCCCCCCGTAAAATGGAGGCAAAAAGCAGCCCCAACTTCTTGGAATTGCTACAGGCTTTAAAGGCGAAAAGTCAGCCTTTCTCTGTCTTTGACTTGCGGTGAGAAATACAGTTCACACCGCGAGCGACTGTGCATATGTGTGCCCGCACCCCTGCGTGCACACACACACACACTCACCCATAACTGACTTAGTTCGAGCGAAATCTTCCTTAAATAAAACGGGTCCGATGCTGCAGCTGATACATGCTATTTTCCACTCTCAGTCTATTCTCCTCTACTGTTCAGTCCTCTTCCGTTTCACAGGCAACCGGGTGAGTTCACGTGAGCCCCACCAAGGCTTACAGCCTACGGATTAGAAAACACTAAGATGGTGTATTTAAATACGCAAGAAAGGGGCCGGGACTGTCACGCAATCAACGTTTGCAGATAATATTGTTATTAACGGTATTTTTATGAACTGGGGCAAGGTCGCGTGAGAAAAGGAGGAAGGTGAACAACGTGTCAGTTCGCACGGACCCAGTCATGGGGCTGGTTCCTTCCCAGCCCCAACGAAGCATCTATTAACAAAAGCAGCAGCGTTTCAGAAATTCAAATGCCCACTTCGGTGTCCTTACTGAAGTCCAAGGTCTGACTCAGGGAGGAGCTTCTCCCTGCCCTCTGCTCCTTCCTGCCGCCTGGGAGGTCAGCTTCTCTTTCTCCCTCACTTTTCTGCTCTTCCTGAGTCCCCGGCAGGGCTGAGCCCTGGGTGCCCACAGCAGTGACCTGCTCATTAAAGTGCCCCGTATTGGCTTCCTTCCCTTCCTGTTCCACTCCCGTCCTCTGCCAGCGCTGGCTGGGATCATCTCCAAAATCAACGGCTTGCACTCACACTTGAGTCCCAGGGGCTGCTTCTGGAGAACCTGACCCAAGATGGTCTCCTGTGCCCTGTGTACCTTTATAGTCCCTGCCAAGCTGGCCTCACGACAGATATTATCGGAGCTGGGGCCACTCATGCTGGCTCCAGGTACGCGCTGGGCACAGGTAAAGATACGCTACCAATCCTCACCTGCGCGGGGGCTAACTCTGAGGGCCTGGCCGCTTTGTTCCTTTGTCACTTCCTCTTTCTGTGGATGAAGCCCCCGTCCCGCACAGGTGTGGGTAGCTAAAGGCGTCTTCAAAGAATGCACGATGTCTATGTGCCCATCTTTTTTGTTGGCTTTCCAACTCAATGAACAAAGTGCCCTGATCTCAGGCATGGAATACATGTATTAGCCTATCTTTCTTAAAACACATCTAATATCCTCCAGTTCTGGAAGGGCCACCCCCTATCGCCCTCGCCGGTGCACCCACAAAACAGCATTTTCTTCAGACAGAACATATCTTTTATTGGGCTTGTGTCTGTGATAATGATACAGGTGGATTTTATCATCCCTTTCACCCAACTAGTAATGAACAAATTCACTGCGTATTACTTTGGACTTGATCTCTGGCAAAACACTACTGGAACAAACAATTTGATTTGTCAACACCTTTACAAGGGCTCCTCAATCAATGTCACAAATCCAAATTTAAACAGCAAAGTACATTTGACTGCAGGACCCTGGACTGATTAGAACTCTGAGTTCAGAGAATTGCTCCAGACAGGGCAGCAATCAGATTATTAACTCCACTTGAAAATACTCTCCACTGCCTGGGATTAGCATGCATATTTTGATATAGATCGATAAGCAATCTCCTTTCTATAAGAAATGCCTACAACATTCATTTGGCTGATCAAAGGTAGATATCAGCCGGCTGTGACAGCTAGCTATTGTTTCCCCGCTTTCTTTACAGAAGAACCTCTATTAAAAAAAAAAAAAAATTCTCTGGCTCTTTTTCAGCTAATAGTGGAAGCCAGCAGAGAGCCACAAAATCCCATCTCCTTCTTAGCACTGAAAGACAATTAGTGCAGAAGGGACTTGAGGGTTTGTTTTTTTTTTTTTTTTTCCTTTTTTTGAGGGGGGTTAACATAACCCATTTCCACTGTGGTCACTGGCAAGAAATGGCAAGTTTCTTCTCTCTCCTTTCCCTAGCCCCTTCAACTCTGGCTTATTTGCCCCTGGAGTGGTGGTCTCAGTCTGGGGAAGGTGGAAGGATGGCACCCATTTTCTGCCACCTGGTTGCTTCCCTGCTGAGATCAAAGCTCACATGTGAAGCCCCTGACACTGTTTTAAACTGATTGGTGCAGGTTTGCATTCTGGATGGGGAATGGGATTAATGTATTGCTTTGAAGCGTGTAATTCAATCCCTTCACCCTGTCTCTCTTCCTGATTCTGTTACGTCATTTCCTGTTGAAAATCATTTCTTTCCTTTTTTTTGTTTTTTTAAAGATTTATTTATTTGAGAGAGAGTGCGAGAGAGAAGCAGCAGCGCAGCGGAGGGGAAGGGATGGCAGAGGGAGAAGCAGGCTCCCTGCTGAATAGGGACCCCGATGCAGGACTCCATCCTGGGACCCTGGGATCATGATCTGAGATGAAGGCAGACACTTAACCGACTGAGCCACCCAGGAGCCCTGGAAATAATTCCTTATTCATATTCTCTGCCTATTTTGTGTATCTGAAAATCATTTTCCCTCCCCTAAACTCTTCCTTATCAACCAACTCAATCATAAAAACTTAACTTAAAAACCAATTGATTGTTTTCTTCTGCCCAGTGATCCCAACACACAAAAATCAAAGCATGTTCTCTCCAGACAGATTTCTAAGTGACCAGTGCAAACTACAGAACGGTTTATATGGCACAACTCAGCTTTTGTTTTAAAAATATGCTTGCATTTTTATGTGTCTATATAGTCACTCTACAAAAATATTACTGCGTAATGTATACACACACACACACGTGACAACACTTGTAGCCACTGGTTATGGGGAATGATATTTTTTTTTTTTAGATTTTATTTATTTATTTGACAGACAGAGATCACAAGTAGGCAGAGAGGCAGGCAGAGAGAGGGGGAAGCAGGCTCCCTGCTGAGCAGAGAGCCTGATGCGGGGCTCGATCCCAGGACCCTGAGATCTTGACCTGAGCCGAAGGCAGTGGCTTTCACCCACTGAGCCACCCAGGTGCCCCTGGGGAACGATTTTTTTAAGTGTTTATTTAAATTCCAGTTAGTTAATGCACAGTGTAATACTCATTTCAAGTGTGCAATATAGTGACTCAGCACTTCCACACAACACCCAGGGCTCATCACAGGTGCCCTCCTTTACTCTGCGTATCTATTTGGGTTCTACTTGAATTTTGAAAATCTTCATATCATGTTTCAGTTCAGAACAGTTACTCGAGAAATGAGAATCAGAGACGTCTCCCACACATTCTCCCTGTGTATATAAGTTCTGGTGTGTTCTTAAACTTCCCGCCATGGGATGTCACCATGTTTGCCTTCTACGCCAAGATGGCCCATTTGGACGAGCACATCACCAGGCTGGTGTCAACAATATGGCAGCTGTTCTGTGCACATGAGATGGGTGGTGATGGGCATTATTTCATTTGTTTTCAAACCTCAGTAGTCTGAATGGGTTGTGGGAGACTACAACCTCAATGAGGGAAACTCTACATTCTAGTTTGGTTGAAAATAAATGCCTTTGGAGTAGAGTCACAAGGCACGCCAAAAACTACACACTTAGAGAATATTCAGGTAGGTGCTGTTGAACACCGCTATAAAAGAGGTAAAAATCCTCAATAACAATAACTTTATGATACTTTAAGCTTTTGAAGTGGTTGAAACAGTATTTCATTAAACTGTTTAAATTTTTTATCTCTGTGGAAAAAGGGTTCGCTAAGTCTAGCTCTTGTCCCACTAACTCCAAATGCTCTCTGTTAAGTGGGATTTGGGGACATCATTTGAGTTCCTTATCACAAATATCATTTACAGGCTTCCACGTGAGTTCCCCAAATCTGCACAGCAACATGGTGGGCTTAGTGTGTTTAATCCCAACGTCCACATAAGAAAACACGTTCAAGTAGTTTAATTAATTGCCCAGGAATTTCCATTCAGATCTGACAATAAAGCCAGGGAGAAGACAGACTTCTCCTTCAACAGCATCAAGAACCACCTCATAGTAAAATGATACAGCAGACTTAAAGCCAGAGTCCAGAACTGGGTTGTGAATGTGGTACTTGTGGAAGTAATCTCAGGAAAACTGTGGAATTGATTCTAACGATTGACATGGATGGGATCTTGCTTACGGTTCTCAAATTCTAACATATAGGAACTGAACAACTCTGCCATTAATTAGGGTAATTAATTAGGGTAGACCCTAATTACCTTGATCTAGAAAATCTAGCTTCAACAGATAGATTTGGCTGAAATGTATATAAACGTAACTTTCACTTGAGGCATGCTTCCATTTCTTTCTTTCTTTCTTTTTTTCTAAGATTTTATTTATTTATTTGACAGAGAGAGAGAGAGACAGTGAGAGAGGGAATATAAGCAAGGGAGGCAGGAGAGGGAGAAGCAGGCTTCCTGTGGAGCAGGGAGCCTGATGTGGGGCTCAATCCCAGGACACTGGGCTCATGACCTGAGTGGAAGGCAGACACTTAACGACTAAGCCACCCAGGCTCCCCTCCCATTTCTTTCTGATTAAATATGCATCTTGGCTTACCTAGTCAGGTAAGCTTGGTGAAATTTCTTACCCTTTCTTGGTTTTCTCTGTCGGATGACAGTAATTGTGTTTACCTGCTGGGGTGGCTGTGAGGTGTAAATGAAATGACACATGGAAGATACTTAGCATGGCACTGGGATATAGAAGGTGCTCAATAACTATTAGATAGTCCTAGTAACAATGACAATAAATTTCCTCAAGCCTTGGTTTCCTTATCTATGCAGACAATCAGGAGCTTGAAAATAAGTGAATGTCTTTCTTTTCTGAAGTGGATTCTTCCACTTAGAACCTTTTCTGATCTACTAAGGCCTTTCATTCTTCCCACCTTTGCTGTGACGATTCAAACCCTTACATGCAGAAATTCCAAATGACTGTACTGTTTCTAGTGTTCTTACATTTTCAAAGTGATTTCATATACTTTAGCTCTCCTGAAACACCCTGAAATGAGGTAAGTGCAAAATTGTTTAAGAAATCTTTATGAAGCACATACTGTGTGTCAGGTGTTGTGTTAAGTGCTAGCAAGCAAGAACACTGATGTGCTCGCCCTCCACCAACTCAGGGTCTCGGGCAAAATTCCTCGCCTTATTTGAAGAAAAAAAAAAAAAAAAAGACATGGGGAAGTGACATCAACTGTGCTGAGCATCGGAACCCAGGGCTTCTACATTTCAGTTCTGTTCCATGAAGAATGTGGGTTAGTGGTCTGCAAGGAACAAAGGTCTTGGGAAGGGAGGGAAGAAAGGAGAAAAGAAGGGAGAGAGGAAAGAAGGACACATTCACCCGTGATTAGGTGACCCCGGTTAACTATAACGTCAAGCTGGAGTTATACATGGGAAATGATACATGGGAAAACAATTTAATTACCGTCCAATGAACACAGTTTGATATGCAGAAAGGATCTGTCCAAGTAGTCTCTCCATGGAGGGAAAACCAAGGAGGAAACTAGTAGCTCGACCTTTGTCACCCATGACTCTGATGTGCATAATCCGGGCTTGTTTTCACTGTGCTCCTCCCATCAGGGTTTTTGGGCTTGGAAATCCAGCATTCCGTGTGCCTGAATATGTTCCTGGAACCATCAGTCTAACTGCCTCAGGGGCCTTGAATTCACAAAGGAGAGGATTTTTCCCAAGATCTTGCCACACCGAAAACCTAACTGAAGAAGAAACTCAGCTCCACGCAGCAGGTGTTAATGTTCCCTAGACTTCTGTGATGTCAGTTTACAGGTCATTTGCTGGCTAAGAGGTATACCCTCATGGTGCCGTCATCAGGGAAGATGGGGCCCATTTCCCTTACCATGCCAATTAAGTTTTGCCTTCTTGGTGTAGTGTGGTGACCGCCTGCCTTGGACATCTCCTTAAGTACGTTCTACAACAATCTGTTAAATACAATGACTCGGCAAATGTTCTTCTCATTCCCTGACTGAGGAAGAAAGATGGTTTTCATTTCTAGCCCCATAATCTAGGACTTCTGTGGCAAGAAAAGTGAATCAAACTTTTTGTTCCACTTGGTCGAGCCCAACAGGATATTAGGATGACATTTCTAAGCAGTCAGGCCTGTGTCCTATATCAAATCACTGCTTTTTCCTTGCGAGAATGATGTTGTTGACAAGCATTCAGACGGCTGAAGACAATGCTTGATGAAAAATCTGGTTTTTCTCCTTGGCTTGCCACAGATAAATCAAATGCAAAGTTTGTGAAATGCACAGTGGGTGTCCCTTTGTGAGGACAGTTTCTCCTTCTGAAGTGAAAGATTAAGTGCAAGAGGCAATCCAGATTATTGGATGGCTGCAAGAATCAATGAGTGAAAAATATTCTTCCCCATTGAATGGGGTAATTTATTCTCACTGATGGCACAAGAGGTCAGAGGATGGTTCTTGTTTCATTAGCTCTCACCCTGGGAGACAGTTCTGACTGGGGCCACCGGAGAGAGTGTCTATACCAGCACATGGTCAACATTCCTTCCCTGTAGCGCTACTGAAGGTAAAACTTGAAGAAAGACATTAAGTAGCTAGATGTGTCCTACTACTCGGATGATCTCCATATTGGGGAGGGACAAATGCCATCTTCATGCTGCCTGGTTGGATTTGGAAAATTACAGTGACTTTTAGGTCTGCTAAATAAAGGTCATTTAGCAGGGTCCCATCAACCTGCCCTTCCAAGTATATTGGGGGGGGGGGGCATTTTCTATGTCTTTACATTTAAAAACACAATGTATGTTAATGTTTGGCATGTAATAGGTATTCTATAAACAATGGCTGTATTTATTGCTAATAAATACATTGTAGTATATGTTATTAATCATGATAATTTAATTGTTTTCTTAAATCTCATCTTATAATTGAGTGGGAGAAGCAGAAAAACTATCCATATAATTTAACATACTGTGATACAAGCAAGGATGAATGAATATAGATAGTATTACAGGCATGCAGGGAAGAAAGGAACTTCTTTGGGGTAGGTGAGGAAGGCCTCATAAAGGAAGTAATGGCTGAGCAGTTTTGAAAGAGGAATAGAAGAAGTGAGGATGGGTACACAGGGAAGGGCATTTTATGCCAAGGGAACATCACATGGAAAGACATAAAGGTACAAACACTCAGAGTCTGTGTGCCAATCTATGAAATGTCACTTTGGGGAGAACATGGTTTGTCTTGGCAAATGTTCCATATGCACTAGAAAACAATGTGAATTCTGGTTTTATTGGATAGAATTTTCCAAAATGTCAATTAGATCAAGTTGGTTGATTGCACTGATAAAGTCTTTTATATCCTTACTGATTTTCTGTTTGCTATATATCAATTATTAAGGAAGATTATTATGATAAATCTCCAAATATTACTGTGGATTTCTCTATTTCTTTATGCAGTTTTGTCAGTTTTTGTCTTATTTATTTATTTATTTTAAAGATTTTATTTATTTATCTGACAGAGATCACAGGTAGGCAGAGAGGCAGGCAGAGAGAGAGGAAGGGAAGCAGGCTCCCTGCTGAGCAGAGAGCCCAATGTAGGGCTCAATCCCAGGACTCTGGGATCATGACCTGAGCCGAAGGCAAAGGCTTTAACCCACTGAGCCACCCAGGTGTCCCTGTCTCATTTATTTTTGTTTCATTACTCTACCGCTAAAAGTGTGTAAAATCTTTGGATAGTTCAATTCTTTTGATGAAATCACTCTTTTATTGTTACAAAAGTATTTTGTTTGTTTGGTAATACTCTTTGCTCTGAAATATACTTGGTCTGGTATTAATATAACCATTCTAATTTTCTTCTGATCAGTGTTAGCATGGCGTATTTTTTCTATCCTTTTGCTATTTATATCTTTATAATTGAGGTGGATTTATTATAGACAGCATATTGTTGGGTTCTTGCTAGTTTATCCAATCTGACAATCTCTGTCTTTCAATTGAGGTATTAAGATGATTTATATTTAATATGATTATTGGCATGGTTAGATAAAATTATACAGTCTTGCCATTTGCTTCCTATTTGGTCTGTTTATTCATTGTTCTCCTTTTCTTCTTTTTTGAGTACTTTCAGATTGAGTACTTTTTGTCCCCCCCCCCCCTTTTTTACTTCCTTTGTTGATTCATTAGCTACAACTGTTTGTTAGTTATAACTATTTCAGGGGTTGCTTTAAAATTTATGATATAATTTTAACTTATTATTATATATCTCAAGTAATATTATACCCACTCGTATAGCATAAAGGAAACTTTGAATGATACATTTTAATTTCCCCTTTTCCAGTTATTGTTCTGTTGCTGCCATACATTTTATATGCCATAAATCTTATACCACATTATTATTAGTTTTCACTTAAAAAGTTATGTTTTAAAGATATTTAAATAACAAGAAAATAATTTAATTTATCTCTACACGTAGTTGCCATTTTTGGAACTCTTCGATCTTCTGTGTAGATCTGTATTTCCACTTGGTATCATCTTTCTGCCTGAAAGACTTTCTTTACCACTTCTTATAGTGTGAATCTCCTCTTGGCTTACGTATGTCTGGAAAAAAGTCTTTATTTCACTCTTTAAGTTAAACCTGCTTCAGAGGGCGCCTGGATGGCTCAGTGGGTTAAAGCCTCTGCCTTCAGCTCAGGTCATGATCCCAGGGTTCTGGGATCGAGCCCCGCATCGGGCTCTCTGCTCTGTGGACAGCCTGCTTCCTCCTCTCTCTCTCTCTGCCTGCCTCTCTGCCTACTTGTGATCTCTGTCTGTCAAATAAATAAATAAAATCTTAAAAAAAAATAAACCTGGGGCGCCTGGGTGGCTCAGTGGATTAAGCCGCTGCCTTCGGCTCAGGTCATGATCTCAGGGTCCTGGGATTGAGCCCCACATCGGGCTCGCTGCTCAGCAGGGAGCCTCCTTCCTCCTCTCTCTCTGCCTGCCTCTCTGCCTGCTTGTGATCTCTCTCTCTGTCAAAGAAATAAATAAAATCTTAAAAATAAATAAATAAATAAATAAACCTGCTTCAGATATGCAGAAAAATTGTGATAGGTGGGTAGAGAGAGAAAGGTTGGGATGGAGAAACTAGCACTTACAAAATGACATTTGAGCTGCACTAGCAATAGTCTCGAAAACACATCTCAGAGCAAGTGCATGAGGGTGACGGTACGGTTGGGGGAAAGCCTAAGTCACAGGAACTGGTGAGCTGGTGGCCAAATGGTAGTGGTGATGTTGGGTTGATCAGTCTGTGTCCGGTCAAAACAAGCAAACAAGCAAATACACACACAAAAAAAAACAAGGCTCACTCTAGATTTTTCAGTTGCAAGGGATTTAATTCAAGGTGTTGGGGACAACCTTTTTTGGCAGAGCCACAATAACAAAATGGGAAATGGCCGTTACCCGTGACCAATAACCCAGTACCAATTCTCAGATGGAGCCCATGAGTCAAAATGTACTGCTGTTGTCACCGGAAGCCCAAGTTCTTGGTGCTAACCAGTGACCTGTATAGTTGACACCAATACTATCGGAGCCAAGATGCTTCTGGAAATGCAGATGATGAAGCAGGGCAAGTGTCACGTCTACTACTGTTTGCAGTGGTGTCATCAGAAGTAGACAAGCTTCTAGCTACTCTCTGCCTTCTAACTTGTCAAGAATACGACCTTCTGGCAAAACCTATCTGGAACCCAGTGGGCAAAGGAGTCTGGGCCACAGAGGTTGCAGGCTTTCTGCTCCAGAAGGCCAGAGAAAACAGAAAGAGGAGTGCAGGCTGAGAGCCAAATATATATTTGGCACAGAGAGTAAGAGGGGGAAGGGTCAGGGTGAAACCCACAGCTTCTGATTGTGCTGGAGAAGGTATACCAGCAGGCTGTCCCGATGGTCTGTCAATTATGTCATGGCTTCCTGTTCTGTAGGAAGCCCTGAATCATCCCTTGGCTCAAAGAGATATAACTTGGTGTCTGGTTGTGAGAAATATACAATGGCGGATGGTCACTTTACCATGATGACCTCTCCTATTGTAATAGTTGCCGTGATTGTGGCTGAGTAATTAATTGGGTGAGATTATAAACTCCATGAGGGTAGAATGTGTTTGCTGTGGTATCCTGCATATCCTCTGCATCTTGAATGGAATCTAACAAATGGTGACTACTCAAGAATTTGTTGAATAAAGACATGAATGAGTGTTGCATGACTCTTGCTACGGGGAGTGCGCAAATACGTAAAACAAGGAAAACGCTCTACAACAACTGATATGGAAGATTGCAAAATTGTTGGGTGGTCAGGTGGATCTGGAGGTGTGGGAGTTCAGCAAGTGAGGGGAAGTCAGTGAAGTCTTGTGGAGAGCATGTCTGTCAGTTTGGAGCTGGCCTGGAGGAGGGAGAAGAGGCAGGACTCCTGTAGGGGAGAGACCGTGTGACTAGTGCACCAGGATTCTCCACGTGCCAGGTGGTCTGTATCTTTGTCCCTGCCACTTGAAGGAGGGTGAGCCCCTGACTTCTGTGGGGGAAATACAAAGACTTCTCCTACGATGAAAGAACAGAGGTTCTGGGGGTGGACAGCCAGCTTCAGCCATGGAGCTGATTATGGATATATAAGAATAGGGATCACTTAAAATCTGATCATAAATGTTTATTTTTAAAGCATTAAAATGCAAAAACCCCATGCTCAACTGGAGGGAAAAAAGCTTAATTAAAAGCAGAACATTTCTAAAGGGCAATCGGACCTAAGATCCACATAAAAACCCCCACACTGGGCACGGGAGACACCAGCAACCCAAAGGCCAACAATAAATGCACCCCGTAAAACCAGAAATAAAATGAGCTCTGTCTGAGGCATGAGGCGAGGGGAGGGCCAGCCCCTGAGGCTGTATAATTGTCCAGCCCTCACCTCATTGAGGCCAATTACGTTGGGAGGGATTAGAAACTGACCTGGAGGTGACCACTTGTGCATTAAAGTGAAAATCCAAAGTGGAAAGGGCTTGCCTGACAGATGAGGGCTAGAGGTGTGATAAGACCAGGGGGCAGAGGCATTAAGGGGTATTCTAACTCTGGCTGCCCTCACCTTCCCAGGAAAAGCATGCTGGCTTTTCTGACTCACCAGGTGATGAGGCCAGCAATTCCCATCCCCACTGGCAGAACAGCTTGGCCACAGTCGGGAGCTGGACTTAAAGAAAAGGTCAGGCAGCCCTCTGAGTCCTAGAGCGAAGTGGTACAGAGAAGGCTGCATGCCAAGGCAGGATAAGGGGGAATGGGTCCAAACACTCACTACTCAGTGTATGCCCCCACCCCCCCCAAACAGCTGCTTTAACATCACCTGGGAGTGACTTGGAAGCATTTGGGCCTCTCCCCAGAACTGCTGAAGCAGACTCTGCATTTGGACATGATCTGGGGGTGAACGCATGCCGACATTACTTTCAGAATCTGTGAAATGGAGACACTTGCCCCAGGCTGCCCAGCTCTGCAGAAGGAATGTTGAGGAAGGAAAACGAGACACATTGATCAGAAAGTGCCTTCAAGTGGGGGTGGGAGGTTGGGGGAACCAGGTGGTGGGTAATAGGGAGGGCACGTATTGCATGGAGCACTGGGTATTGTACAAAAACAATGAATACTGTTACACTAAAAAAATAAAGAAAGAAAGAAAGAAAGAAAGTGCCTTCAAGAGGTGATGTGTCTGACAGATGTTAGATAAAATGACAGAGATGTTCCTACTGCATGGGTAAAAACATTGCTCCGAAAGGAGAGCCAGGAGAGCCTCCCCACCTTCCAGAAAGCAAAAGCCCGGCAGGCGTACGCACGTGGTGTGACAGTCTGGGTGGAGCTGACAGGTGTGGTGCCGAGTCTGACTTCTCGAGGATTTACCTGCTGGCAGGTCGGCCATCTAGCAAATTTCATTTCTTCCGTGTTCTAGTTTTCTCCTCTGCAAAACTGGGATTTTAGAGGATATTATCAGGTTCCGACAAAGTGTTGAGAACAGTGCTGAGCCCAGACCCAGTACTCTGTGGACAGATGGCCACTATTTCCATCTTACGTAGGATCCCGGGGACCCTGTGAGATAACACACCTAAGGGAAACGTAGTGTTAGTTCACCTCGCTGAGTTGCGACGGTAAGAAGACAGGGACCTGAGCTTTTGGGTCTGAGGAGTGAGGACTTAACAGCTGTTTGTAGACCTGATTGTTGTTGCTACTGGTATTATTGTCATTAACGGCAGACCACGCCCTCGATCCCCTGCCTTCAGGTCTTCCTTGAGATTGTGCAATCCCCAATGGAAGCTCCGCAGATGAGATTCTCAGCAAAGTCACTTTATAAAAGCAAATCCCGCCTCCTGCGCGCGCGCGCGCGCACACACACACACACACACACACACACACACACACACATACCCCATCTCTAGCTCCCAAATGACCTTCATGGAAAGGAATGGGATGACAAGGTCAAGGGTAGAGAGTCTGTCCACACAGCCCAGGAAAGCCAACGGAGTTCAGAGCAACACACCATCCAGGTCAAGTTTATATGATGGTCATCCAGGGCTTGTCTCCACTCCGTAAGCACTGATGGAGCCTCCGTTTCCTTCCACGTGCTACTGTCCCCAGCATCTAGGGCAGTGCTTGATGTATACAACAGGTTCTTAATAAATATTGGTTGAACTGGGCAAACTCTCAAACTGGACCCTGTCACTCAGGAGGCCAGAGAATCCTGACACTGCAGGAGAAAGCACGAGGGCAAAGCAGACTGCCGCGTGTCCCTGTCCCCCTGTGGTCACTTTAAGCGGACGCCTGCTAATTTGTCTCACCGTTCATGTCTACAGGATGATGATGATAGTAATAATAATAACAACAAAAACAACTATTCTTGATTGAGTACAAAGTGCCATGCTATAGAATAATACATACATTTAAACCTCACGCCAATCACGTACCTTATCTCCATTCTACCGGTGAGGGAGCTGGGCTTCTGAGGGGTCAAAGATTAACGGTGACGGAGTTAGTCAGGGGCACAGCTGCTCTTCCAGGCCAGGTCCATCTGAGTCTCAGCTTCTTTTCTCTCCATTGCAAGAGACCATCTGGTTAAAGGGGCTATCGTCGCCCCTGGTTTTTCAATAGACCTCCACCAGGCTTCCATTAACATAGGCTAGGCACGTTGCTCTTGGAAGATTTCCTTCTCAGGGGGCAGCCTCTCTCAGACTCTGCCCTGACTGGGTATCATTGACAGGACACCAGGGAGCAACCCACACAACCACCATCCACCTGGCTATCTCTTCATTACATACACGTGTGTTGACAGTTCCTGAGTGACTGGGAGTGAGCGCGCGTGAGTGTGGGCGTGCGTGCGCGCGCGCGCGCGCGCCTGGATGGAGAATGGGCTGCTGATTAGGGCGGGGCATCAAGAAAGGCCTAGAGACCCAAGATGGTTCCTACCCCCATGGACTCTGCAGTGTGTGGGGGAAAGAGATAAACATAATTGTGATGATACTGCACGGAGTATGGTAAAGGCTAAGCAAGTTCTTTCCAGGGGAGGGGAATTTGAATCAACTCTGTTAAAGCTACAAGGGGAATTTCTGAAGGAGGTGCTGGCTTTTGAATTGGACCTTGGAGCACAGTTCAGATTTGGGTGGGTGGAAAAATACAGACTAGAAAGAAGAGCACCCTGGCCATAAAGAACAGCACCGGCAGAGGTACGGAGGTGACAAAGTGAAGGCTGGTTATGGGATACACTTGCTTCACTGGCCTTCCTTAGTCTGTGACATGGCTTGCCTTTCCTTTCTCTTTTGGGTTAAGAAGGCTGAGGTCCATTTGAGGTGCTAGTATTGGGCCTAGAAGGGATGACATATTCAGTCACTTTGACCACTTGGAAAGGGAGCTTTAAGGAAATGGGACACTGAGAAAATGCACTTTTAGAGTGAGTGGAAGAGAAGAAGAGTAGGACTGACCTGCACATAGCCGAATGTATGCTACTCCTTCCTTCTAAAGCCATAGCAGACGTTAATCAATAATAGCATTGCCTTAGATGGGGCGCCTGGGTGGCTCAGTCGGTCAAGCATCTGACTTTTGATTTCAGCTTAGGTCGTGATCTCAGGGTCAAGAGATCAATCCCCATGTTGGGCTCTGCACTCAGCAGGGAATCTGCTTAGGATTCTGTTTCTCCCTCTCCGTCTGTCCCTCCCTCTACTCATGATCTCTCTCTCTCAGTCTTAAAAAAATAATAATAGCATTGCCTTAGAACCCCTTCAGCCCAGCATTCCCTCATCCACTAACATCTGATTCCGGATTGTATATGAAATGCTGCCCATTTCCCCTCCCCGTGGTGGTGCATAAGGTACCTGGAGAGAAGTCTCCAGGAGTCAGAGGACTTGGATTTGAATCCTTGTTTTTCCACCTTCTGCCTTTGTCCCTATGGACTATTGGGCTGGCCCCTCAAGCTATTGCTTAGCCATTTCCAGGTGGGAAGAGGAGAGCCTAACATGGTTTGGACACTACACCAGAGGCAACGCTATGTATTTACTTAATCCCCTTTTCTTCTCTTCCTAGATACACAGCGAAACAGCATTTCCCAGCCTCCTCTATGGTGAGGTGGGACCAGGTGACTGATTTGGCCAAGGGAACGGTGACAGAAGCCATATGTACAACCACCATGTTCCTCCACATCCTCTGTCCCCTCGTCTGCAGGGGACTCCATGGAAGACTTGAAGGCCCTCGGAGAGGGGACAATAGTTAGATGGACAGCCTCGGTGCCTAAGTCCCCACTTGGAAGTCCACCACACTCTCAATTGAATTAATGTGAAGGAGAAAACAGCTTCCTTTTGGTTAAGCCACTGAGGCTTTGGAGTTGGTCCAGCAGCTACGGTGACCCATCCCAACCAAAAAAAAAAAAAAAAAAAAGCAAACATGTGACTTCATTTAAATGCCTTAACAGCTCTCTCAGGAAGATATGATCCTTCCCCCTTCCCCCAATTTTGCTATCGTACTGATGACAAAAACTGCAGCTCAAGGAGGTGAGATAAATTCCTTCGAGAAGGTGATGATGTTTCCGAAGGCTCCACTGTCACCAAGCCCTGCATCTTTCCACAGCACCCAGCTTTTGATCAAGACCTATGTATAGTCTCAGAATTTGAGGAAATTCTGAAGGCCTGCTGAGCTCCCGGAGGTGAGAAGGTTCATAATAAGGTTCACTCAAGGAGTCTTGCAGAGACTGATTATGGCGGTGATGGCGAGAAACCCAGGCAAGCCACCTTCGCCCGCTGGAGGGGCAGCCCTGGGTGCAGATTCTCTCCAAAGCTCATATGCGCAGATGGGGAGGGGAGGGAGCACTGGAACCAAAAGCCCCGTGCCCCTGAGGAGCCAGTGGGATCGGGGATGGGGGAGGGGTGGGGAGGGTGAGTGGAATAATTATAATGGCATGGCAGTAAATGAGCATACTTTTAAATATCAGCCTGATTTACAGGTTCCGCCCACTTAATTGCTTCTTTCATAAACTCTGCACATTCAATACATCATGGGAAAACATTAAAGAAAGAGTCCTCATGTAAAATATTAAAGGCAAATGGCCTTTTCAAGGGACAGCCACCCACTGCTTCCCGGTGTGGCCAGGTGTGGGGTCTGGACTGGACACAGAGCTTATGTGGGACAGCTGCCTCCCGCCCCCCACCCCCTCCACTGCTGTGAAGCTGGCCCAGCCTGTGCCTGAGTCTGAAGGGACAGGGAGGGGACCCCTGGCCCTCAGCTGCAGCCCTGGCTTCTGGCCTTATTCCCAGTTGCCAAGATTAATAAAGCAGGCAAGGCTTTGCACGGGAACTTTGCATCAAACCCAGTCCTGCAATTATAGAAGAGGACCTCCCCATAAACCCCCCAAGGTGATCATAGCTTGGCATAGAGGAACCCTTGTTGGGATGTTCAAAGATTTTCAAGATGTTGCTTAAAGAGGATTTAGGTTTACTTTAAAGAACTATAAAACTGTCTCTCCTATCTTAGGTTTGAGTATCTGGGTATTGTTGACCATAAAGGAAAAAAAAAAAAGGAAAGTCGATTTTCTGCTTAAAACTGGAGGAAGTAATTTAAACTCCTTTCTCTAAACACTCAGTAACAAGTCCTCACTGACCACCTACTACATGCCCAGTGCTATTCGCCAGTTTGGAGAACATAAGACATGAGCCATACTTTTAAGGTGTTTCCAAGTTGGGAGATAAGGTACAGAACACACGAGAACATTCAGCATCTGTTCATTCAGTTACGGAAAGCCTACTGTGCATACCATGCAATGCCAGGCACAGGACAGACATAGAGATGGGATGGAGGGGTAGTGTCTCAGAGGCTGGGTGACCCATAAGTTTCTCATGATTCTCAAGCTGGACGTCAAGATTAGGATGCTGACTTGGCCCGCGTTGGGTGAGGACCATCATCTGGGCTTTAAACTGCCAAATGCTCATTGTGTTCTCACATGCAAGAAGAGGGATGGGAGAGGTCTCTGGGATCTCTTTTATAAGGGTCTTAATGCTATTCATGAAGGTTCTACTCTATGATCTAATCAACTTCTGAAGGTCTACCTCCTAATACAGTCACATCGGAGATGAGAATTTCGACATATGAATTTCGGGGGGACACAAACATTCAGTCCACTGCAGATAGCTGTGGGTAGAGCTAATTAGCATTGTGCCGGTGAATGTTTAATAACCTGCTAACAGAGAAAGGAAAAGATCCCCGGTTTGTAGTACTTGCTGTGGTGTAAACACTTCCAATATGGGTATGGCCAACTTCAAGCTATAGAAGTGACCATGATTGAATGAAGCATTGGGAAGAGACTGCCTAAGAGACTCGCTTGCTAACCAATGTGACATGGCTAGCACGTGGCTGCTAGAATGAAAAGTGAGATTGGGTGGTATGTGCAGTAAATGTCTTGCAGTTCAGAGAAGGGCAGAATATCCTCTCATTCAGGAAAGGGATCCTTGGGCAGCATAGATGGGTGCTAGGCATCTAGGATGGCCAAGGTTTGGAGAGAAGGAAGAAAGGGCATTCTAGGCCAAAGATGCCAACTGAAGCAAAGGCACAAAGGTAGAAATGGGTAGGGGACTCATGTGTTACTGGAAGATGGAAGTGGGGAACCAGAGCACCATGAAGTCACAGGGCAGAGAGTCTTGAAAATATGACCCAAGCTGTGTGTGCCATCATGGGCTAGAGAAAGAGGTTTCAACACTGGGAGGCCCACTGGGGTCTTCATTCTGGTTCAGGTCCTGGAAGCCAGCACTAATACCTGCTGTCAGTGGTACAACCATTTCCAGGAGAATGAGAAAGTCCATCTAATAATAATTATAATAATAGCAAACACTTATGAAGGGCTATTATCTGGACCTTTTTGTCTGGGATCCCATAGATAGTAATGACAAAGGCAAGATTTGACCCTAGTCCGGTTGATTTTGAGTCTTCCCTCTTAACCACTCTGCTATTATTTTTCCTTCTAAACTTCTAAACTTTCAAACATGCATAAAATAGTGAACTCTCATACCTATCAATCAACTTCAGCGATCATTAATTCATGGCCAATCTTATTTTTATTTAAACTCCCATTTAAAAAAAATAAAAATAAACTCCCACTTTTTCCCACTCCCCAATTATTTTGAAGCAAATCCCAGGCATATATATTTTCATCCATAAATATTTCAGCATGTATCTCTAAAATATAAGGAATCATAAAACACACACAATCCCATTACTGTATTTAAAATTAACAATAATTTTTAATTATATTCAATGCCCAATCAGTGGTCACATTTCTCCAGTTATCTCATAAATGCAGTACAAAATAATAAATGCGTGTTCAAATTAGGGTCCATGCACTATTTATGCATGTATTTGGTTGCTCTTTCTGTCTCTTCTAAATTCTCTTCTTTTATGATATAATTTATTTGTAGAAGAAACACATTATTTGTTCTATGATGTTTCCCACAATTGGATTTTGCTGTTTAGGTCCCCATGGTACCTTCTCTCCACATGTTTCTCTGCTCCCAGCATTTCTAGTAAACTGGGCGTTGTTTCTGGAGGCTTCATTGTATTTAATTTTTTTAGTATGCATTTACACATAATAAAACTGAAATTAAGCATAAAAATTAACTTTGAGCTTCCTGGTTGTCAAAGCAAAGAAATCAAAACAAGTTACTTAGCATTTATTCCACAATAATAGGGAACATAGCAGATCACTAGGAAATAAGGTTTTTCAAAGCTCTATGGTAATTTGCAATGCAAAAATTTAAAGGCATACTGAAAAACAGATGAGCTGTACCTTTAATAGCATTTTGAAAAAAAAAACAACAAAAAACAAACAAACAAACAAAAAAACTCAGGGACTCCCCTCCCCCCTTTTTTTCAGTATCTATGAAGATCCCACTTAAAGAAAAATTGTCAAGATTACCTCTTAGGAAATGTTGTATTCTTCCAATAGGAGACACCTCAACTCAGGTGTCTTTCTTTTCGTGATCTTAGAGCCAATGATAGTTACTGCCTCAATCCATTATCCCATTAGGAGCTACATAATAGTGATGTTCTAATTCTATCATTCCTTCTTCATTTACTCCAGAAACTGAAATCTTTCCATAAAGAAAAATTTTCTCTTACTACTTGTTAATTATTTGGTTAGCTTAATACGTAGTTCATAGAATGCAGGACAAACATCTAAGTCTTTCCTTTTATTTATTACATTTTGAAATTCTGTGTTTTTCCTATTATGTCCAAAGATGAACCCTGAGGCCTTTGTTATCGCTGTTTACATGTTTGTCGGTTGCTGTTTTTTTATCAGTATGAACTTGAGGATTTAAACATGGGCAATATGTTCAAATCTGTTGTACTTGTAGTGCATTTAATGCTACAACTGTTCCATTTTTGACTCATGGGAGTCTTCTGGGTTCTTTTGGCTCCTGAGTCATTTTGAGATAATCCTAGTCATTTTTAATATCTATATCTTAGCAGTCTTTAATACCTTTTTTTAAAGATTTTATTTATTTGACAGAGCAAGACACAGTGAGAGAGGAAACACAAGCAAGGGTAGTGGGAGAGGGAGAAGAAGGCTTCCCACCGAGCAGGGAGCCCAATGTGGGGCTCAATCCCAGGACTCTGGGATCATGACTTGAGCTGAAGGCAGACACTTAATGACTGAGTCATGCAGGTGCCCTGTCTTTAATATCTTTAATAATTTAATATATTAGAGACTAGTAGTCTTTAATAACTATCAACCCTAATAGTCCTTAATATCTTGCCTTCTGGAATGTCAAGGCTTGCCTTGCACGTCGTCTCCCTAGACCAAGGGTCATTTATTTCTCCAGTAGGAAATGGTATTTAGAGACCACAGTCTAGGACCCAGGGATGTCCTTTATTGCTTATACCAGAGGCAAACAGTGGTGTAAAGACTTGAGGCTACCGATGAGTCAATTTTTTCTATTTGGACTTAGTTTTTGCTGAGCAGAAACAAAGACAGAATACGCAATATAGATAAATTTTCAGGTTAACCAAGTTGTCACAATTTGTCCTCTTAGTTCTTCCCTTGTTATACCCCTAAAATCTTCATGAAAAACAAGAAAAAACAAACAAAAATAAATAAATAAATAAAAATTTCCCCAGAGAGCATCCTCAGTTTCAAAGATCTAATGTGTGAAATTTTTCTCCACAATCTCACCCACCTAAAAAGGAGAAAGGAACTAACCCCTTAGTTAATTTGTGGCATAGAGAAAGGGTCCTGAAAACAAATATTCTCAATGTTCTTTAAAACAAAACAAAACAAAAAAATAACTTCTGTAATATTCTCAAACAAACAAACAAACAAAACTCATTACCTAGAGTTTTGGAGTGCAGATCTTCCAGCGTTTTCCCAGTAATACCTCTTAGCTCAATTTCCAAATTGCAATAGGCCCATATGTTTTTGGAGGGCGTGGAGATCAGCCATGTTATGTTGACATTTCTGAAACACATAGTCTGGGCAAGATTTCCTAAGACAAATATCACTTGCTTTAAGAGAGGTAGGAGGTGGCTAGAGAAACACCAAAGTCCTGTATTTTTCTTCCTGGGCATGCAGCAAAAAACTATGTTTCGCAGTCTCCCTTGAAGTTAGAAATGGCCATATAATGAAATTCTAGTCAATGGAACATGAGAGGACATAGTATGAGTCACTTCCAAGCTTGGCCCATAAAAAGCCCCCTCCAGGGGCTCTTCTCTGCTCTTATCTGCTTCTCTTATCTTAACCTGGCACATAGGATAGAATGGACACAACCATCTCATATTTGCAGGCAATGGGTTGAAGATGAAAGAGGCTCCATCATCCTCAATCCCTGGATGGCTGCATGGAAGAGAGCTGCCCTCTTCAACCAGGAATGCTTGCACTGATTTACGCAAGGGGAAAAAAAATCATATATACTTCTACTAAATTTGAGCCGTGATACATGTCTGGCTCTATTTGTTATAGAAGTTAGCATTACTTAACTAAACCAAAAACTTTTATATCCCAAAGGAGCTACTCTCTTTAAGGCTCAGATATACTGGATTCATAAGATCTCTCCCTGAAATGTCCACTGGTTCTTTAACATCCTCTTAAAATTGAAGTTTGAAGCACACTGTGTAGATGTATATTTTCTCCTTGTAAGATTAAACTGGCCTGAGAAAA
The DNA here is from genome assembly GCF_922984935.1 of Meles meles. NCBI lineage: Eukaryota > Metazoa > Chordata > Mammalia > Carnivora > Mustelidae > Meles > Meles meles. The sequence continues at coordinate 31,429,095 of NC_060084.1, read as the reverse complement.
TAGAAACCAAGTTTGAGGACACACAGCCCTTTGGAACATGCATCACTGGTATGGTATTATAGTTCAAAAAACAGTACCTTGATTAAAGAGCCAAAACACAACACAACACAACACAACAACACAACACAACTATTTAGTCAGGTTGCCTGGGCTCATATGCTGATTCCAAATTTTATTATCTGCAGACTCGGGCAAAAATCCTTCTGTCTTGGGGTGGCTGGATGGTTCTGTTGGTTAAGTGTCCAACTTTTGGTTTCAACTCAGCTCATGGCCTTTGAGGTTGTGAGATCAAGCGCACATAGGGTTCTGAGCTCAGCCAGGAATCTGTTTCCCCTCTCCTTCTACCTCTGCCCCCTGCCTCCACTTGTGCTCTCTCTCTTTCTCTCAAATAAATAAATCTTAAAAAACAAAACAAAACAAACAAACAAAAAACCTCTCTGTCTTAATTTTATTACCTGTCAGAATGGAAATAAAGATTTGAGTCAATTCGTACAAAGCGCTTAGATCAGTGTCTGGCACATTATATGTGCTCAGTAAAAGTTAGCTCTCATAAGCAAAATTTCATCAACTAATCTATCGAACAAATACGTATGGCCTGCCTCCTGAGGTTAGTCTCTGTTGTTGGCCTGTGGTTTCAGGGGAGTGAGTGTTTGATGGAGGAGAAATCTGGCTGCCATCATAAATCAAGAGGTGGATGGGAACTCTAGAACAGAGCATTTTCATATTCCTATCAGATTTAAATTCTGTTTGTCTCTGACCAGAGTCTCACTTACTCATTCATCCATCAAATCACAGGACACATGTCATGCATGGAACTAGAACATACGGCTGGGGTTGGGGCAAGACAAAGATGAGTAAGTTACATTGAATGATTATGACTTTAAAATTTCTGCAAGAAGAGGGGCGCTTGGGTGGCCTCAGTTGGTTAAGCATCAGGTGGTTGATTTCGGCTCAGGCCATGATCTCAGTGTTGCCGTACTGGGCCCTGCATTGGGCTCCACGCTCCGTGGGGAGTCTGCTTGAGGATTCTCTCCCTCCCTCTCTGTCTGCCCCTCCCCCACCTCAGTCTGTAAAATAAATAACATAACTCTTAAAAAAAAGTTCTATTAGAGGAGTCAAGCATACCTGAAAAAAGGAGTCCTAAGCACTTTCTAAGGTAGCAGAGGATGAACTGAAATTGCTTAATCTCCTGTCAATTGAAAAACAAACAAACTTTTGGATCCCTTGTCTCTGGAACTGGTTACTTCAGGGTGCCAAATTCAGTGCCCACCAGGGGACAAGGCAGGGACTTCAACGAGCACCATCAATCATCCTGAACAACAGGCTTCCATTGGAATCCCTTCCAACGGGTGGGATGGGATTGGCTGCCATGTGGGAAGGTGGGCCCAACTTGCCAGTTCTAGCTTTTTAAGAAAAAATCTCCACACAGTGATTTCTACGGTCGGGGGGTTGGGGGGGATGGGTAAAAAAAATCTAGCAACTCTTCCATAAATCCAGATTTTTATGTGAAAACTTATAATTGTGAAACATTAACACATCTTTCTAAAAATGTTTCCTGAGTGCCTATGTCCACCAAAACCCAAATGTGGACCAAACCTGGCACGGAGGCCTTCCGTTGCAAACCTCTGATTTGTTTACTGGAGAGGAGTGAAGGAGATTTTGGCAGATAGAGTGAGAATCACTAGTGGCAAATCTTTCAGTGAAAAGGAAGTAAATCAAAACAACAACAGGGAGGAGTCCTGGGCTCCGGGAAGGAAGCCATCCCACTCCCCCTTCGTGCAGGCAGCAGCCGGCATGCCAGGGGGAACCAGTTCCACACGAGCACCCTTAATCACTGGCATGCCATGTCAATCGGCAATTTTCTCAGCGGCGAGAACCCTCCAATGCCATTTTACCAATATGAATATTGTCCAAGTGATCACTGGGGGAGAATGCACAAACAGACTGTGATTAAAATATATATATATATATATATATATGTGTGTGTGTGTGTGTATATATAAACTTTGGAAGGAAATAGTATATCGGAAGGATTCATTACAGAAGTTCAAACAAGGGCCCATATGTTTCCCTCTCTTTATGGTGGAATCCACAGACTGCCTGTAATAATATGAGGGCAGCAAGGGTGGGGGGCGGGGAGTAGGACTTGGTTGTTGAGGCGGAGCATGAGATCCAAACAGCAGATAAATAACCGAGATATCTTTATGATTATACAGGCCTATGCCTCCCGAGCTCACAGAAGTTTCCTTGCTGGTATACATTGGCAATGATGTTTTAATTAACATTGGCTGGATGTGATAAGAATGGTCTCCTGTCTTTATTTTCTGTCCATCCCCCTGCCCCCCCACCCCTCCTTTGTCTTTAAGTAAACCTAGGAATTTGTTCCCTCTGGATATCAGTCTCTCTTGAACTTTATTGTTTGGAATCCAAAGTCCCTTGCGATTTCCAGGTTGACTGAAGGTCACATGGCAACAATACAAGAACTTACCCAGAAGTTATGGTTCCTTATAATTTAAGAGAATTACATTTATTCTCAGAGTCTGTCTGAGGCTGTATACAATGTAAAATTTTATTTTATCTTTTAGATAATAAATTTTCCTATAAATCTCAGAACACATCAGCTGTTTTAGACCAGTTTGGGGGGGCCTGAAGGGATAAAAAGACAGCGGGAACTTTTTCGTACACATGCGTGCACGTGCACACAATTTTGCCCTGGTTTAAGTTCTGTGACCATATTTATATTAATATCCTTCTAATTTGTGCTTTATCCTATAGGCTTTGATTTACCAGGGATGATGCCAAAAGTTTAGAATGCACAGTTCAGGCTTCCTGAAGGTTAAGGAAAGGCAGAGGTGTGTTTCCCTCTGAAATATTAGGGGATTAATTAATATTAATTAATTGACTTTTATAAAGGAAGAAACCATCTTTCCTTCTTAAGTTAATCTTCCAAGAAACCCTAGATGAATTCCATATGAGAGATTATTGGGAATGAAAGGTTTAAAGGAGTTACACATAGTGGAGTATACATATTTATAAAGAAGAAGGAAGGAAGGAAGGAAAAGAGGGAAGGGAGAGGGACAGAGGGAGGGAGGAAGGGGGTGAGGGAGGACCCCACTGTCTTTGTACCTGGGGAGATAAGTGATGTTGCCACCGTCTTTCTCGGACCACCTGTAAGGTTTTGTCTCTCTTTCCTCTCTTTCTAGTTAACCTTAAGTTTAAGCCCTAATAAAATACAAATTTATGGGGATCAAGCTTGTCACCAGCTTTTCATTAGTGTCAGTTTCTCTTCAATTTCATCTAATTCAGTTTGGGGCATTTAAAAATGTTTTATCACGCTTGCTAGAGAGGTTTTGCGTACTCACCACCAGGACGAGTAACGACCGTTTTTAAATAAACCAAGACCTGAGACTAAGATCAGGGACTAAGATACCGACGATGCCTTAGAGAGAGGGTCTTTGCGAGGCCCCAACCCCTCGTGTTTTAATCAGGAAAAACGGGTGGCAGGTCACAAAGATTAGGCTTAACCTTCCTGATATACATCAGATCTCTTGCCCTTTCAACCTTCCAGCAGTGTGAGGAGGCATTCTTTCTGAAACTCATAAATTAGAGGCCAAGGTTTCTTTGCAAAGTATAATGACAAGATGACAGAATGCGCATGAAGCCTGACTCTTTTCCCTAGACACGAGATTTTTATTTATTTTCTTTGGAATGTTCAGCCACGATCGGTGGGTCAAGGGGAGTCCTGCATGTATTTTTTTTTTTTTTTAATGAAAAAAAAAAAAAATGCTCTGGTCATGAGTGCATTCTGCTAAGATTTAAGACCCTCAAAACCCCAAATGACGTTTCCTCGTTTACATGCTTGTTTCAAAATCCACTAAGTAACTTATTCAGGTTCTGAAAGTTATATACAATATAAATCCATCCAGGCTGAAGCAAAAAAACCCAGGAGCTATAAAGCTGGTTTCTATAGTGTTTGGACATAATGCTGTTCTCAAGTGAAATCATAAGGGAATAGGGCACTTAAAATAGGGTGTCACATTTCAAGGTAATAAATAGCAGATTGATTCTACCTCCCAATTGATCCTGCAGTTTACTTATACACAAGATGGAAAATAAAGTACCAAAGCCACTGTGATTTACTTTGTAGAAATGAGACACTCAGTATTAGTTTAAGTGAAGGCAAAGACCAGCTCTGACAATTTATTACAAGCTCAGTCCAAATGTAGTTGGATCAAGTTGCATTATTGGCACACACGTATCGCATGCTTTTAGCGTCTCTGCAATTATACACATTGTGAGCCTCTTTAGTTCTTCACATACATTTCGTTATGTTCTTCAAACTGGCTTTGCCATCCAACAAGAGATAAAAAGGAAATTCACTCCCTTTCTTTGCTTCCCATAGACTCCATTAAATAACAGGACATCATCTCATCTTATCCCTCTCTATGCAGGAGTGGTTTGTCCTATTCAGAACTTGGGATGTGGCCCGTTTGTTTTTGCCATTCTCTTCAATATTTTTCTCCCTTTCAAGCACTGTGTCCCCTAATATGTTGGTTTTATTATGGATGATAGACACGTTTATTCTAAGGATGTCTGAGGAATTTTCCAGCATCTTTGAGTCACTAAATCCTGGCTCTGGTCCAGCTGGTGTATGGCTGAAAGTGTTGACCTGTCCCTTCATCCTGGCCCAATGGTACCGAATCACAATAGTAACAAAACATAATGTTCTTGAGCTCTCACAATACGTCAGACCCTGTGGTAAGTGCTTGTCAATGCTTGTCGTATCCTGTGTTCTCAACTCTCACAACAGGCATATGAAGGAGGTTTGAATATGAATTGAGGCTTAGCGAGGTCGAGCAACAGACTAAGGAACTGAAACCCAGGTCAGTCTGATTTCAGAGTCCATGATCCGGACAAGTGTGGTGTCACGTCTTCAAGAAGGGTTCCCTGTATGACCAAAGATGACAAGTTTCTTGTGGAGCCGCTGTTCCTAATTCTCCATTAATATGTTGCACTGAACCACATCATACAATTAAAACATGAACCTGGTGTGAGAGCTCAAGATATTTGTATGAAATTCCTACTCCATTTTATCAGCCCAGTTTTCTGATTTGTTTTGTTTTTGTAATTTCAATGTGAGCATCCTTGTGTGTGTGTGTGGTGGGGGGAAGGGTTGCGATGGAGACCCTGTGCCTACATGCAGTATGGATCATCCTCTCTGTCATAGTTCTGGAAACCTTTCAGGCTAGGATTCTTCGCATATTCTGCTATCTCTTCTGAAAGTATCACTTGTGCTACGTGTAAAATAATTTGTAATATGAGAGATTAAATCTTTTTCCTTCTACTTCATTGATGCATGCTCATGCATTCTCATTTCTCAAATGCATTAGGAGAAACATTCAACTCTCAGACACCCTGGGAATTGTGTCCAGTTTCTATTTTAGGGTTTCGTTTAAGCTGTTCTTGCATTCTATAATGGAAGCCTGTCTCTCTCATGTGTAGGAGAAGATGTATCTGTGGTGTGATACAGAGAAACTTTTGGGTACTGAAACAAAATCTTGCTGGCCATTAACAGTCAGGAAGAGCTCTCAAAGTTCAGTGGGGGGAAAGTATTGATTAGAAACAAAATCAAAATATTATGGAATCAAAATAAACAAGAGAGGAGATATTACAGGGAATGTAAAATGATGTGGCCCTTTGGGAAACAGTCTGATGATTCCTTAATAAGCGTGGACTTATCATATGACCAAGAATTTCCATGTCTAGGTATATATCCCAAAAAATATATATATTTACACAAAAAAATTGTACATAAATGTTCACAGCAGCATTTACTAACAATATCCAAAAGGTGGAAACAACTCAAATGTCCATCCACACAGACAAAAGGATAGATAAAAATGGTACATCCATACAATGGAATAGTATAATGCAGTATAAAGGACTTGACTACTGATAAATGCTACAACACAGATAGTCCTCAAAACACATTATGAAAGAAGCAATCATAGAAGACCTCAGATTGTATGAAATGTCCAGAATTGACAAATCTATAGAGACAGAAAGTCAATTGTCAGTTGCCTGGGGCTGGGGTAAAGGTTTATAAAAAAACGGAGCATGTTATTAACAAGTATGGGATTTCCTTTGGTGGACTGAAAAATTAAAAAATTGATGTGGTGGGCGCCTGGGTGGCTCACTGGGTTAAAGCCTCTGCCTTCGGCTCAGGTCATGATCTCAGGGTCCTAGGATCAAGCCCCACATCAGGCTCTTTTCTCAGCAGGGAGCCTGCTTCCTCCTCTCTCTCTGCCTGTCTCTCTGCCTACTTGTGATCTGTGTCTGTCAAATAAATAAATAAAATCTTTAAAAAAAAATTGATGTGGCAATGGCTGCCCAACTCTGTGATTAGGTAAAAATCCTTGTGTGCTTTAATGGGTAAATTATATGGTATATGCATTATAACTAAATAAAGCTGTTATATAAAAAATAAACTAGAAAAACCTCATATGGTTGGACATTAGAAACCACACTCTGAATAATCATAAGTCAAGGATGAAATCTTAATAGAAATTAGAATATATTTAGACCTGAATAATAAATAATACTATGTATACAAACATGTGTGAGATTACGGGGCGCCTGGGTGGTGCAGTCAGTTAAGCATATCCTACTCTTGATTTCAACTCAGGTCTGATCTCAGGGTTGCGAGATTGATCCCCACCTCAGGCTCCATGCTCAGCACAGACTCTGCTTGAGATTCTCTCTCTCCCTCTGCCCCTCCCCCTGCTTACACGCATGTGCAATAAATAAATAAATAAATAAACAAAATCTTTTTAAAAAGTGGAGATTAGCTAAAGCATTCTTAGAGGAAAAGTTATAGACTTGTATATCAGTGGTTATATTAAAAAACAAGCTGATGTTGAATAAGATCAGTATCCAACATGGTTTGACAATAATAAATCCAGAAATAGAAGGATGGAAATAATAGAAATAACAGCAGATATTAATGAGATGAAAAATAAATGTACAGTATAGAGTATCCACAGAATCAAATGTGGGTTTTCTTAAAGGACTCATAAAACTAATAAGCTTCTGGCAAGACTTTTAAAGAATAAAGGGGGGCAAGGAGCTAATAAATATGATTAGAAATGAAAATGGGGATCACCACTGAGCTGCCAAGACTAAAAAGAAAATAAAATTAGTAATGATTTATTCTCAGACATTTGCAAACAGGTAATACAGACAGAACTTAAAAAGTAACTCAGAAGAATTAGAAAATTTGAATAATCTTATAATCATTAAAGAAATCGATTTCATAGTTTAGTTCCTCACGAGACAACTCCAATTCGACAGTTTTCTGGTGAGTTCTAGCAACTTGTAAAGAACAGAATATTCCAAACAAACACACATTTTTCCACAGAAGAATAAAAGAGGGAACACTCCTTGGCACATTAAATGAGACTAGTATAATTGTGATTCCAAAACCACTCAAGGCTTCACTCATGAAAAATAAACAAATATTCCAAACAAAATATTAGTAAACAGAATCCACTCATGCATAAAACAGATAATGCATCATGGCAAGTTAGGTTTATCTCTAGAATACAAGCTTGATTTAACATTTGGAAATCAGGGAATTAATTCACCATTATTAAGAAATTAAAGGAACAAAGTTACACGGTCATCTTATCAGATACAGGAGAAAGTGTTCAGTACACGTCATTGTCTATTCATTAAAAAGGTGCTCAACAAACCAGAAAAAGGATAACTTTTTAATATGAGAGAGGGTGTATTAAGGGGAAAAAATCTTAGGCAAGCATTTAGAAAATACTGAAATGACAATGTGTTCTATTTGCTCTCTCAAAGAAAATAAGGCCAGCTGCTATTACCACTTCTTTTTTATTTTTTAAGATTTTATTTATTTATTTATTTGTCAGAGAGAGAGAGAGAGAGAGCGCATGCGCACAAGCAGGCAGAGGCGGAGACAGAAGCAGGCTCCCTGCTGAGCAAGGAACCCGATGTGGGACTCGATCCCAGGACCCTGGGATCATGACCTGAGCTGAAGGCAGCAGCTTAGCCCACTGAGCCACCCAGGCGTCCCCGCTATTACCACTTCTGGTCAACGTTGCATTGAGGGGTCTAGAAAGGGCAGTAAGACATGAAAAAGAAAATAACAATATGTTTAAAGATGAGAAAGGAAATAAAAATGCCCCTGCTTGCAGGTAATGTCGCTTGTCTATATAAGAAAGCCAAAATTAGCTACTGAAAAATTACAGAAATTAAAGAGTTTAGCAAGGTTGCCAATATAAAAACAATCAATATACAGAGGTGAACAGCCTTTCCAAACACCTTCTACCGTTAGCAAGCATCACAAAAAAACCCATATGATTTATAGCAGCAACATGAAATATAAAATACATAGGAATAAACTAAATAGAAAATGTGTCAGATCCTCATGGAGAAAATGAGGAAATCATATTGAGAGACATATTTTTTAACTACATGGAGGCAGAAAAGATTAATACAATAAGAAATTTGGTTGGCATCCAGATTTTTCTATAGATTGATGTGGTTTCATTCAAAATCCCAAGGGAGTTGCATTTGACATTCAGCTAAAAGAGAAGACTCCAGAACAGTCAAGAAAGAACAAAGAGAGAGGATTACCCTACTGGATATTGACTTCTTAAAAAGCCCCAGCAATTAAGACTCTATGATATTGGAACAAGAGTAGCCAAGGAGATCAATGGAACAGAAGAGAAAAACCAGAAACAGAGCCAGTCTGGAAGCTCGCCCTATGACAAAATGATAAAATTACAAAAATGATACAATACAACCCTTGGGTGAAGTTAGTCACTCTCAAAAATAGGAAACTGAGTGTCCCCTTTGCTCTCTACATAAAAACCAATCGCCACGTGGATTAAGGCCTTATGTGAAAGAAAACATCATAAAAATTTTGGATGACAATTTCTTGAAGCTTTGGGATAGGGTAAGATTATTTAAACAAATGTTTAAAGTAAAACACAAATCATAAAGGAAATGATTGATCAATTCTATTCATCAAAACATTCTATGAAGGGAATGAAATGTTTAAGTTGGAGAGAGCTATGCTTGCAATGCTTGTAACCAATAAAAGGGGGGTAGGACCCAAAATGTTTAAAAGTTCCTACAAAACACTGAGAAGAAAGGTAAGCAGCCCAATAGAAAACTCAGCAGAATTCTTTATCAGACCTTTCAAAACAGGAATCACAAATGGACAATAAACATAGGAAAACATGCTGCTGATTGTTGGAAACCAGGAAATTGTGCATCGAAGTCACAGTGATATCATTTCACACCTACCGGATTGGCAAAAAAATGTTAAATGTCTGACTGGATTACATTTTGTAGATCATATTGAGTATTCCACACTACTGGCAGAAGTCTGTAAGTTAGGTCAACCACAGTGGAAAATGGTTTCACATTTATTATTTGGTAAATGAAAGAAAACAAATACCCCACAAATAAATTCTACCCTTGGAAGCGCAACTTAGAAAACGTCTCGCAGTAGACATTAGCAAGATGGATGATAAGCAGCAAAGTTCATTCTAACAAAAGCAAAATAACCCCCAAATCTGAAGAAACTCAAAAACCCACAGACAGGAGAACAGAGAAAGAAGGACAGGTGATTACAGCAAAGAAGTGAAGATTACATTTTCCGTTGCTCATGTCAACACTGAAGAAGTTCAAGACACGATGCGGAGGGAATAAAGTCACAGATGAATATCGAGTGTAGGAGACCCTTTGTTCAAAATCATAGGAGACTGAACAGAATCGAGGTGGAAAGAAAACAAGGGAATGATGTGACGACATTTCGATTATGAGAGTGTCAAATGCATTGCTAATCTATTTAACGTAGGTCGGTAAGTACGCAGATGCGTCGGTAACATTTTTCTTTCCTCTTAAAAATCCAACATAAATATTTTGAATTATTTAATATGAACAATTTTTAAATGTTCAAAAAGTCATAGATTGTTAGAAATCAAAGAGTGCCTCAAAGATAATCTTGTACCCTGATTCTCCAAGGTGGGACAGTCAGGGGTGCCTGGGTGGCTCAACGGGTTAAGTGTCTGCCTTTGGCTCAGGTCTTGATCTCGGGGTCCTGGGATCAAGCCCCGTGTGGGGCTCCTCGAGTCTGCTTTTCCTCCTTGTCCATCTCTCTCTGCCCCTCCTCCCACACATGCACTCGTGTGCTTGCTCTCTCTCAAATAGATAAATAAATAAAATCTTCTAAAAAATGTGGTAACAGTCAGTTGAAATGATGAGAAGGATAGGGGTGATGGCAGTGATCCTGGCCGACCCTCTGATACCCTGTACTGAGTAGTTCACCATTCCTGATATTGCTACACCCAGGCTGGCGAACGGTTGGCCTTCAAACTCAATCGATGAGAGCAGAATCAAAATTCTTTAAATCCCAACATCACTTTCATGGAGGGCCTTAGCCATCTGCTTTGTTTGGGGGGAAGAGGGATCGGCCACCACCCAGAGCCAACCTCCCTATGCCTCATTTGTAGTGACCTGCGATTTCTGGTACAAAGTGACCAAGTGAGGTGCTTATGGGCAACATTAGATGGTTCTTCTCCTGAAATTCTTTTTTGATTTTTTTTTTTCCAGAATCTGGGTGCCTCTATGGAAATGTGACACCTGTGTGGACATCATCCATTTTGTCCACCATGACATAATACCAGTCATTGAGAGAGAGGTTAATGTTTGTTGAATGCTGTGGGTTAGGCAATTGCACACATTATCTCATTTAATTATTATGATGACAGTGAGGTAGCTACTGTCATTCTCTTCATTATATTCATGAAGTTAATATAGGCCTTAATAGCTTAAGAAACTTTTATCAGAGCTTTCAGTGCTCACAAGTGACTGGCCTGGGTTTGAACCCAGTCCTGGCTGACTCTAGTTTCTGCTGGCCTGGACTTCTCTCCCTATGCTTCTTTTCTCAAGAGCTGAAAAACTCTGACCAAATACAATCTCATTAGTTCAGAGGCAAGGACACCAGGACCCCAAAACATAGGTGATTATGCAAAAGGAGTCCAGGTAGGAGACCAAAGTAGGTAATAAATGATAAGCCTGACAACAAATTGCATTCCATTCAAAAGTGGGAAGGAACATTTCAGCTGGTTTCGACTTGTTTCCATATCTGTGAAAGGGGAGAGGGGTTTCCCTCTCAGTGGTTCTTAGGATTTTGGGGGGGATCAGAGAATCACTCCCCAGAAGGGCAGACACAGGCATTTATACATATCCAGACATAGGAAGTTGGGGGTTCTCCATCCTCTTGAGCTCCCTCCTCAAGTCCTGTCAACATGAATAGATCCGAGACCAAGAGCCTCTGGAGCCCAGAGACATGCGAAGTCCCTTCCAGCTGAATTATTCAGTGACTCTCGAATGTTCTCTTCAAAGAGCTACAAAAGGGAGCCTTCCTTGCCAGCCACAGGCGAGAGCAGGCGCCTTTCGTCTTCAATCCTCTGCTATCTGCAAACTGAGAAACTCAGTGGGGCCTCGCCAATATTTTAGTGTCTACCAAGGAGGGCTTTGTGTCAGGCTTGTTGGCAGTGAAACAGGAAATGAGGACGGGGACATTAATAGCCTTTGTAAACAGCACCTCCGAGGTCTTCAATCACCAATCTGAGGTTGTGGAAAAAGAAAAAAAAAAAAGAAGAAGAGGAAAAAGCCAAACAGGAAATGCAATGAAAGGAGATGAAAGCAGATCAATAAAGAGAGAAACATTTGGTTTGAAGTCTTGCCTTTAAAATAATGGGAACCCCCGCCCCCGGCCGCCCCTTTCAGAAAGTAATTTGGGGCATTACCGCAGGTCTGGCCCTTAGGTGTAATTGCCCCAGATTCTAGCCACACAGAGGTTTAGAATTCCACAGCTTGTGCGAAGAATTCAGTTTGGGGGCCTAGATTTATTACCATTTTTTAAATAGCAGTTTTTAAAAAAGAATTTGCTTAACGTTAGAAGACAATACTGCGGATTCTTTTTCTTCTTCCCAAATGAAGGGGAGGCAGAAAAAGTTATCCTCAGAGCCTTTGTTCAAAGGACACTGCAGTGCCATAGTATGGAAATCATCTTGAGCTGAATTTCTGGAGCAAAGAGGCAATGGGCTTTTCTGGTACAAGGAAATCCCTCAGAGCTTCGAGAATGAGACAATGGGGCCTGTGATTCCCTAGGTCATTCAGAATACAACAGCCTCCAAGGAAATGCAAAGTATTTTTCCTTAGGGATGTTGGGTTCTTGAAAATTCAAGCAGGAGTGGGGAAGGAATGGGAACACCCGTATCTCAAGACTTTAATTTTTGGTTTAGGCATTCACTTTGTTTTTAAGACCTTGAGCCAAATTTCATGATCACACTTTTTCTGTCTGTTTTTCAGAGACAAGACCAGGGAGCTGAAGAGATTCTAGCAGGAAGGCAAACAGATTGGAGGTTGAAGAGAAATTAAGGAGACAGAAACAGGATTCAATTACATGATGGAAGGGGCCATTATTCTGTGCGCTGGAAAGACGGACATTCCAATCCCATCCCTAAATGGCATTCAAACTCCCACCACCTGGAGAGCTCGCCTTGTCTCTGTGGTTGGAACAGTCTCCAACGAGAGCGCGGAGTTGAAAATCCCAAGTGCTTTTCCAAATCCTATATTGCAGATTGAACAGGATGAAATCACCCTTTCTGCTAATTTTATAATACTGGCTATGTTTAAAGGGAAACACCTCTTACTATTTTTATCATTCAACCAAGGGAAAAACATACATTATTTTGAGAATAGCATCTATTTGCGCATTAAATAATGTTTTTTAAACATTTATTTTGGTTTGGTATCTCTATGAAGCACTCAACAGTGAGTAGATGGCCCAGAATAATTGTTTTCTCTGTCTTTCCCTTTCTCCTTTTTAGACTTCAGCCCCCTAACATACAGACAGACACGGGAACAGAGGGGATGTTACCAAGCTCGAACTGTTATGCACTGTTACTTTTATACTTTGATTTTTTTCCAGGGTGAGGGCTGGCACAAACATTTTACGGTAGGTGTTTTATCACATCTAAATTACTTACTCATCTCTGCCTTCCTGATCCTAGTGATTTACAGGTCCTAATTTTGTAGCTATTCCCTGTTAAGATTTCTCCTCTGCTGGGACCTCCTATTTTCCCCGCATTCTTCTATTCGACTCACAGTTTCTGTGGTCACCAGGTCACAGAGCACTAACGACCACCATAAATCATTGAGATCATTCCTTCTCTCTTGGCTCAGCTTCAGGGAAGCCCTCTTCTTTCATGGCTACGTGTCACACCTGTGTGTCCATCCAACAGTCAGACTGGGAAGCCCTCATCAAGAATCCATTGAGCCCTGGTGCTCATTCTTGGTGGCATTAGCTGGGGAGCTTTAAAATAGAGCTGCTCAGTCCCCATGGCTGGAGATTTTGAGATAAATGTCTGGTGTTGCTGGACATCATGATTTTGTAGAAGTTGTTAGTAGATTTCACTTTGCAGCCAAGCTTGAGACCTGCCATCTTAGAATCTTTTCATTCGTTCTTGATTGCAGATTTTTTTCCTCCCCCATGAACAATCACAATTAATGACATACCCAAATATGTGAAAACTGCTATGCACTTTCTTTCTGAAGCTTCTGAGATTGGGAATTTTAATAGCCATCAAAACCCTCCCCTTTCCCCATCCTACCCCCAGCAGGGAGCTGCGAGAGGGGAGTTGTTCACAGGGTCCTTTATGAAAATGGTGCCCATGCAAGATGCTAAAGACAACCCTACCCTTAGAGCCAAGCCAGTTCTTTAAACAAAATCTACCCTCTTCTCTGGTTCCCTGAAATCTGTACCAAAACCCAACTTCCCAAATATTGTGACAGGGTTTTACATCAATGTAAGAATCTCAGCATTCCAACCCCCCACCGTTCAGTGCCTCAGCTCTGTGGAGTCTTGTGGCACCTTTGTAAGAAGGCCCAGTCTTTGTCAGGCTGCAATTAAAATAGAGCCAAGAGTCTTCATGTTCAGTGGGAAAACTACGCGGTGTTTTAAGAAATGATTGTTCAAGCTTGGTGGGAGTGGGAAAATCCTGAGGTATCGTCGCAGAAAAAGTTACATGAAAGGGATTCAGTGAATTCATCAAGGTCTTCCTTCCTAAAATTCTCTTCTTTATGCCAGGTGCAAACTGGCTTTAACACTCAGAGGCAAAGTATCTCTTACACCATAAAACACTCTTCTCGGTCAACATGAAGAGGTTTACTAGAGAGAGTGTAAACTTCCCAGAAAGATCAGATAATGGCTCCTCGGCAGGTGGAGCCCAGACATCCAGGACTCTGGATGGAAAATCTGTCCGTGCCTTGATTTAAACAGCAACCATGGAGCCCTATCTTCAAAATTGGGAGAGATGGAGGGAGCAGGGTAGTGGATCTCAATGTGGGATTTCACTGGGTCCTAGAATCCATGGAAGACCCCAAGACAAAATTAGATGCTGAAAAGTCTGAGAGCAGGATGGCAGATGAACTTGAAGTGGAAAGGGCAACTCAAACACTGGGAAGCCCTAGAAGAAAACACCCTCGGTAGCATACTCTTAAAACTCGCAAGCTCTCAGGTTCTTGAAGACTGTCGAAAGTGGGTAAGTAGTATGCTCCCTTGCAAATGGTTTGGCCCAACACCAGTAAGTCACTCACTGAAGCTCTGGCAGACAAAGCAGGTTGAAACAGTGGCTTTTGCTTTGCCTAAATTTTCATGACCTTTGAAGAGACTTCCAGGTTCATGATTACCCCGATCCAATTCCCTACCCCCTCGTGACACACAGAACCTCAACCAGCACCTAGATGGAAATGCCCTCCTTCATTACAACAAGGATTTAATCCAAGGAAATAGTTCAAAACAACTGCACTTCAGCTTTGCTTAATTTCTTCTACTTTCTTTTGAAATGTCATGCGGGATGCTTAGAGTGACCTCGTCTGTGCGAAAGATGTGGTTAGACACGCAGAAGGAGAAAAGGAGGGAATGCAACCTAAGTCCTTAGAAAGATTGCTAAGTCTTCCATTCCTAGGTTCATAGAAAAACCCCTTCTCCAACCTAGTAACAACTGCTGCCACCATATATATATATATATATATATATGTATATATACACACACACACACATATACATACACACACATATATATAATTTATATATATATAAATTATTATTATTTTGGTATAAGCAGTGGTATGCATGGAAAGCACATGGAGCTAAAATTAAGTAAAGGACAGAACAACACGTTGAGGAAACTGAAGATCTTTTTATTTGACCCTGGGAAATCAGGATTCTACAAGATAATGATTTCTCCATCTGAGAATTCTGATCAGAGTTCTTCTCACTTTTCTTTTAAAGGTAAAAAGGTGAAGGGGTAACACATGTGCATGGGACATTCTAAATAAAGCCAAAAGCCACTACAATTAAACGTAGGCGCCTTTCCATGAGTATCCTCTAGGAAAAATCACCTTTATTTTGAAATCCAGGCTTTGGAAATGGAACTAGATGAAGAAAGACCATGCCAGCTGCCTTCATGCTCTTCAGACAGCTGATGATATAGGGCAGGCAGCTTATGGGGTCATTCCATAGCCTAAGGTGAGGGGGGCTCCTGTTTACTGAGTTACTGCTTTTAACCATCAACACCATGTGAGGATCAGCTACGTAATTGCAGTTCAGTGCAAAATTAAAAGGTGGCACCCCTTGTACAAAAAATAAGAATTTCAAGATGGTGCTAGCACGTCAGTAAACCAAGCGTGGAGCCCTTCGTGAACGCACAGACTGCATGGCCATGAAACCAGCCCTGAACCACATATTAAGCGAGTGTTGTTATTGCCAGTGAACAGAGGAGGGAATGAGGCTCAGGGAGGCAACAAGACTCAACCAAGGTTGTTGGGGCAGTGAGGGTCACAGGCCATATTCAAACCAGGCACACTGGACCCCAAAGATGGCAGTCTATCTGCAGTCTTGAGCGGCTAGGCCTCTGAACTTTCCAAGGCTATCTTCCTGGGCCCATGGGGCAAATCCCCCGCAGTAATGTTTGTATGGTACACACAGACAGGGGCCTGCCTGGGAAATGTGTAGAGTGAACAGCACATTATGATAATTCAAACCAAATTATAATTCTTATCTTGGATTATGAAATGCCTTTCAGAGTGCAATTTCATAGATGAATCGAGTTTATTTATAATAAGCATGTCTAGTCAAAATAGGAGAACTACTTAACATTATAATTAAAACTGATACATATCTAGTTGAAAAACTATCCAGTCCCTAAAACACTTCCACAGGAGAGGGCTACATACTTTGGCACAAAATCTTTCTGCCCCTTCCAAAACATTTAATTTTTTATTCCGAAGGGGAGATTGTAACTTTTCCCACAATATCATATCAAACAAAAGGACAGCATTATGCATTCAATAACCCTCAGCACTGGGCAGCCTGGGCATCGGCTGAACTTGTGTTGTAAGCTGAGACTCAAGGAAACATTTATTTATTTAAAATATTTTTGCCCATAAGTTAGACCAACAGCAATATTTCATTTCAGAGTGTTTTCAGACAGCTCTGTAGACAGAAATCCCACAGACCCAGGGCTATGATCATGCTTACATCTGTAGACAGATTTAATTATTATTTTTCTTTGAAGTCAGATAGCCACTGAGAATTTTGCATAGGAACCTAGTTCCCTGGAAATGGCCTATAGATACTGACGACTGAACACCATATGCCTCTTTTTCATTACAGTCACTATTTTCTCTATAAATTTGGCCAAGAATATAGCAACCTTCTGGTGGCAGATCTGGGAACCAGAGCTGGTGTGGACGGAGTCTTGGGAGTTGTTTCAAGGAGACACAAGGAGGGCAGGTGGAGGACGAGGGATGATGATGTGGTTAAGATAGGAAGAGCTTGGAGTTACCTCTCATAGGTGACCCTGAAAGCCTATTGGGCTCACCGGCAAAATCTCCAAGATGGGAGTTTTACAATGTCACTACTGATTACTTAAAATATCAAAAGCTCTTCTCTAGGAGCAACTTAAATGTCTCTTTCTGTTTTTACTGATTTCTGTTTTTACTGATTTCTTTCATTTTATCAATAATTAGCATCTCCGTTCAATGCTATTGTTAGTAGGAATGAGCTAGACCATGGTTTCCAAAGCGTGGTCCTTCCAACCTGGCAGCATCAAGATCACCTGGGTACCCACTGATCTTTATCTTTGGGGTCAGGGCCCACGGAGCTGTGTTTATCAAATTCTCCACTTTATTCTGACATGGGCTAAGTTTTGAGAACCACTAAGCTAGAAGAAAATACCAGAATTGGGATGGGTTCTCTGAGAAGTAAAAAAAAAAATTGGTGATATCTAAATTCCATCACAAGGGGACACCCGGTCTGGCCCCAAACCAAGAGACTTTGCTTTTGGCAACAAGGAAGGATGCTCATTTACACCTTCTGTAGGTTTTCCATGAACCCTAAAAGCAGGTATGTTCTAAATTAGATATGGTTTCCATTTTTAAATCAAAGATCATGGGTTCTGTAATTGGTATGAGTCAAAAGTCTAAGGTCTCCACCTTCATTGCATCAGAATCACGCGGAGAGCATCTGAAGATAACCCAACATTCCCTACTCCCCTAATATTCACATTTAATTGGCGTGGGTGGGGCCATATCTTTGTAAAGTTTTTTAGATGATTCTAACACGCATTCAGGGTTGAGGACAGTTACTACAGATGTGTGGTATTCCTTCTACTAATATTAACAAACACTGGTGACTTATTGAGTAGATGTCTGAGATTTAAATCATCTCTTTACTGCAAAGAAGATCTGGGCTCTAATCCTATCTGAATGTCCATAGAAAAGTTCCTTTTCCTGCTCTGAGCCTCAGTTTCCCAGTCTGTCCATCAAGGATCTCGTCAGTGATGCTGTCTGGTTCCATGACTGGTATGTGCCTCTCCAGTGATCCAGAGGCTTCACAAATGGGAGCCAGACTGGATGCTGGTGCTGGCCATCCCCATGGAAGGAGAGCCCAGGAGGAGAGAGGGTGTAGTCATTACCTGCCGCTGGCTTCAGCTGAGTCCACATCACATCAAATGTGTGTGAACAGGGACTGACTTCAATATCCCCAGGCTCCCTCCACCACCCTGATGTTTGGCACCAAGGATGTTCTAATATTGATGAATTGTTTGCTGAGACTTAGGTGGTCCCAGGACCCCACCCCAGCAGGGCAACCCAGAGGCTCTCAGTCATTAACATCCCCACTTGGGCTTCTGATCTTTAAGAAGACCACCTACCACACACCCTACTGAGTCCACTCAACTAAGAACTCACACCGGAAGCCCTCTGAAGGAGGGACTGTGAACTATGCTCGGCTGAAGTCTCTCTTAGGTGCTATCCCTCGCCTTTAACAAATGTTTGGCACAGAGTTAATGAGTCAACAAATGAATAAATAGTGATTTTTAAGCAGAAGGTGGATGAAAATAGCTGATAAGGTTGATGATGGTGATGGAGAAAACCAATGTTTGTTGAGGACACTCAGTGTTATGTAGATATACAACCCTCACTTAAACCTCATAAAAGTCTAGAAGGTGGGAGGAGATTGGTGCCCAGGAGGTAATGGAACTCACCCAAGGACATCAAATAGTGGTGGCAGTGGGGATTCCACCCAAGCCTTGTCTGACTTGGGAGGTCTACCATGACGTGGCACAATCAAAATCTCTTTAATGGGGGCGCCTGGGTGGCTCAGTGGGTTAAGCCGCTGCCTTCGGCTCAGGTCATGGTCTCAGGGTCCTGGGATCGAGTCCCGCATCGGGCTCTCTGCTCAGCAGGGAGCCTGCTTCCCTCTCTCTCTCTCTCTCTCTCTCTCTGCCTGCCTCTCCATCTACTTGGGATCTCTCTCTGTCAAATAAATAAATAAAATCTTTAAAAAAAAAGAAAAGAAAAAAAGTTTGATCTGCAGTATTGTGCTGTAAACTACCCTTTAAAAAAAAAAATCTCTTTAATGGTTCTCAAGAACCTGCCGCTTCCCTTGGTACATTCAGTATTTGTGCTCAGACCCTGTGCCAGCCCTATTTGAAGTCCTAGAGTCAAAAAGATGGATGATGTGGTTCCGCCATGAAAGATCTCATAATCTTTTGGGACAGACAGTCCTGGATACCTCAATACACAATATATTTATAGCTAGAAGGATGTGAAAAGAGGAGGAGGAGGCCTTTGATTTGCCTACAGCAAAGGGAGGGGACTAATCTCTATCGTGGAGAGGTATCCTCTCTTGCAGGGGAGCACTGATGCTATACAAAGGGAGGAAGAATGTATACACATTTACGCTTATGCAAACATCAGCGCGTAGATTCTATTTCACAAATAAATATTGTATAGGTTGGCTGAGCATTAAGAACTTGTTAAAATCCCCAAATGCCTCTATACTTTATCAAGTAGCCTTGGAAATTCTTTCAGTTCTGGCAAGATTGGGAAATATAAATATATGTGTAACAGAGTTCACGTCTCCTCATTTTCAGTGTGCTTGTCATTTTCAGGATATCATTTTTTTTTTTTTTTAAGATTTTATCGATTGGGGCACCTGGGTGGCTCAGTCGGTTAAATATCTACCCCTTATCTGACTGAGCCACCCAGGCACCCCCGGGATATAATGTTTAAGAAGTACAATAAAATCCCTTTACTGAATTCTGTGTTGATATTCTACCTACCACAGGTCAAAATGTACACGTAAAACGTAATTTCTTATAGCTAAAACCCTGATATGGTAATGTTACTACAGAACCTTTTTAACACCCCCTAACCCAACACACACACACACACACACACACACGTGTAACTCCATGGTCCCCAAGCACAGATGCTCAAGTTTGTTAAATGACTCCATGAGTACAGCCGTCCCGAATAATGATCAATAATTCCTGAAGAACAGCATTCTAGGAGAAAACCATATCCAAATTACTATGCCTCGTCTAAGCCATGCCTGCAAAATGATGGGCCTGCTGTCACAAATATGATTTCCTCTGTTTCTTTCGGCAAAAGCACCTGGAAGTGGGACTCTTTTCTCAACACTCAGCAGTCGAATTTACCAGTCACCATGCATTCCCGGCGAATTGGGATTTCCAAGCGTACCTTTGTCTTTCTCCAAGTGCCCTGTCTGTTCACAATTTCCCAACATTTTTACAGTTCAATTAAAGAAGGCCTGCATTAACATCAAATATTTATACCTCCGTGATTCTGATTTAGAACTTGACTTTGGAAGAAAAGCCAGGGTGAAACTGCTTCTGTTAATCAGCTCTAAGGGGGCTTTGTCCCTCTTCCCCTGGAGGCTGTCATGCCAGTGGCCCAAGTGTGTATGCCTCCTGTTAGTCTGCACTGAAATGACAGCAGCGGGGTCTCCTGGTTTGACATCAGAGCCTTCCTTTCCTGGCTGGGGCTTTGATGGAGTAAGCAAGGTGGAATATGGGAGTGACGTTTGCCAAAAAGCATCTGAGGGACTCTCCAAGCCTTCAGGATGCACATGTATACACTCTAACCCCCCACTGCAGCCTCGAAGGGGTTGGCCAGCTGCTGTAAATCAGGCCAGTTCGAGTCAGGGAGACTCAGTTCTGGAATGTGGGCTTAAAAGAGAAATTATTCTTCTGTAATATTTATAGAGAGAGTAATCGTAATGTAATAATAGCTTTCTCGCTTCAATATCAATTTGAAAACAGACTCCCTTTGGCTCCAGTAGGCAGGCCCTAGATCTTCTGGATGTGATTCATGAACGTGGATTCATCGGGAGCCTTCCCTTGGGAAATGGCAGAAACCCGTTTATTGGCTCAAACACAGTGTCGGGACTTGGGAGCTCTGTCTTTCAGTCTTTCTCTCTCTCTCTCTGGCTCTGTTTCCTTCTGT
This sequence comes from Meles meles, assembly GCF_922984935.1. NCBI lineage: Eukaryota > Metazoa > Chordata > Mammalia > Carnivora > Mustelidae > Meles > Meles meles. The sequence goes on along the minus strand of NC_060084.1, from coordinate 31,408,173 downwards.
GTGGCCTCCATTGAGGCGGGGTTTTCCCATGCAGTGACACGAGGGTCACCGGCATTTATAGGCTAATAGCCTATTCTTTCAGTAAATCCAGCAGAAAGGAAGAACTCCTCCCAACCAAAAATCTAGAACTGAGTCTCACTGTCTCAGGCTTGCCTGGCTTGGATGCGATTATGAACCGTATCCAATCATAGGAGACAAGGCGCACATATCCCTCAGACTGGCCGGACCTGGATCTCAAGCCCATCCCAGGTGTCAGGCTGTGCTCAGCCCCACCAGAAAGCAGGAACTAAACCTTGGGAAGGAGAAGCTGGGAAAATGGGTCTTGGGCAGACAAAAGAGACCAAGAAAGAAGGGATTTGTCCTTACAGAACCTTCATGGTAAAAACACTGGTCCAGGTGTAGACTTCCAACAGTATGATTATAGCTTATTGTCTATTGTTAAAAGATTTTTTTTTTAAAGAGAAAATCATGCCTCTCATCAGTGAACACATGATGAAATTTTTATTTAAGTCATTAAACAAAATGAGGGAACAATGGAGACGTCACAACCGGTTCAAAGGAGGATCCAAAGAACAGCCACATTTTTATAAAAGATCAAGAGTATTGAAATGAACCTGTAAGGGGATGCAAAACCGCCTGTTCCCCAGTGACCTTGACGGAGGGCTGTCCCTCAGCCCAGCAGGAAGAAGTTCATCTCCATTGCTACCAGTTAGTTCTCTGCACCCTACAATTCAAAGGCACTGAATGCCAGAACCAGAAAGCCCAGACGGGTGTGTCCCCAATAATGCAGTTTCCTGCTAGAGATATCTGTCATAGGTTTTGCTTAATCCAAATTTCCCTACAGTCTCTGCTCAAAGGAAGATGATTCTAGATCATAAAATAAGGCTGGTCTCGTTAGCTCTGGCCTCATTATTTACAGAGACTTGGCAAGAGCATTGACTTAGTCTGTAAGTTTTTCCGGTTTGTTTTGCTGGAAGTTTCCATATGAAATGTTATTTGCTATCCTGAGGCGGGGAAGCCAACTCCCAAGAAACTCTCTCCACTAGATTTCACCTGCACGCAGTACCTATACATTTTGGTGAAGTGCTCCTTTCAAAATAATCCAAATTTCTTTTTTTTTAAAAGATTTTATTTATTTATTTATTTGACAGACATAGATCAAAAGTTGGCAGAGAGGCAGGCAGAGAGAGAGAAGAAGGGAAGCAGGCTCCCTGCTGAGCAGAGAGCCCCCATGCGGGCTCCATCCCAGGACCCTGGAATCATGACCTGAGCCGAAGGCAGAGGCTTTAACCCACTGAGCCACACAGGTGCCCCAGTAATCCAAATTTCTTAGCCTACAAGGAAGTACCCTTCCTTAGTCCTGGGACCCTGTAGGCTGAGAACTGGGCTTCCAGTTTTCCTGGAAGGACCTCCCAAGCCCTGGCTCCAGAAAGTCGGTCTTAGTTCCTTAAATGTGATTGACCATGCCTGATGAAACAAGCATCGTTCTCAAGTGTGACCTGCCAGCCAAGGCCTTGACTACGTGGCTGATGTGTCTAATCATATCTTGATAAAATAACAACCTGTCTTACTGAACCTCTGCAAATAACGGTATGGCCAAGACAGGTAAGGACGTTCTGCGAGAGTTTATGATTTAGAAAAAGGGATGCCAGAGAGAAGAATACATTATTTTTTTAAATGTTTCATTTTTAGTTTTCAAAAGCAGTCTACTGAACAGTAATGAGCTACAGATAGCTTGGCCAGGAAGAGAAAGGGCTTCCTTTTATATTTAGAAAATAAAACCTTAAAATAGCATTGGCAATATTACACATAAATGACTCAAGTAAAACCGCCTTCTTTAGTTCATTCAGCCCATGCTTGTTGGACCTGATCTTGGGTGGAGAGTCTTAGGAAGTCCCCTGCTTTGCAAATGAGGAAGTGTCCTGGAAATCCTGACTCAGCCTACTGGAAGGCTCTGAAAGGTGTTTACACTATGCCATCAGGAGCCTGCACGTCCAGCGTTCCATTACTTGAAGTTTCGATAGTTTGAAGTAGCTGGTACAGTCTTTTTCCAAGGAGCTCTCAGATGAGCCTTTTTTGTTTATGTCCTTTGGTGAGCACAGGGACCCCAGCCTGGAGCTGGGGGCAGAGGCCTAGGCAAGCATCAGAGTTAAACAAACAAACAAATAAAAATGACACTATCTCTAGATGATGGCGGCTTAAAATGGCTGTAGTTAATTTATCCCTGAGAGTTTCCCAAAGTGAAAGACCTGACAAGAGTCCATGATGAGACGGGGGCAACTGACAAGGAAATTTGGCTGCTTCATAATAATGTCCTTACAAAATACTGTATTGAAGGATGATTCAGTCTATTTTCAACGAAACGTTCAGGAAATATTACCGTGTTACACTGACTGACAAAAACAATTGAACATAATTTTTAAAAAAGATTTATTTATTTATTTTGGGGGGAGAAAGAAAGTGCGCAGGAGCAGGGTGAGGGGCAAAGGGCAAGGGACAAGCAGACTCCCTACCTGCTAAGCATCAAGCCTGACCTTGAGATCATAACCTTAAGCTGAAATCAAGGATCAGACGCTCAACCGACTGAGCCACCCAGGCTCCCCGAATGTAATTTTTTATAAAGGGAAAAGTCTTGAGCTGTAGCATGTCATAATTGTGAGATATAGGGAAGTGTGTATCAACTAACAAGAATAAACCAGGCATATATGAAGAACATACCAAGAATGTCAAGTTGAGATCTCCAGTAAGTCTGGCACATGGCCAAGACACATAATTTTATATAAATCCCTAGTACATCCCCAGTCCAAAACCACTGGCCTCAAAGATGCTAGATTTGAATTCAAGCCAGGTAATGACTCAGCAAGCATTTTAAATCATTACCAGAATCATGGCTGATGATATTACAGAGTTGTGGTCTAATGTCTTCAGGACGCTGATCAATAGAAACCCGTCAGGGGGAGTGGAAGACACTGATGAATCACTAGGGACTCCCTATACAGGGTGCACTTTCTCTTTTTAGAGAGAGGAGAGAGGAAGAGTGTGCAGGAGCAGGGGATGGGCAGAGGGAGAGGGAGAGAGAGAATCTTAAGCAGGCTTCACGCTCCAGCTCTATGACCCCGAGATCATGACCTGGGCCCAAACCAACAGTCAGACGCCCAACCAACTGAGCCACCCAGGCTCCCCCAACTTACAATTTCTGAAATAGGTAAATTGCTAACATCTGATGTGGATTTAACACAGAGGAGGCTGAGCATCTCTTCTGACTTGCTAATCGTTCCCACACAATTCATTGGTAGTAACACTTCAAATAAGCCACGTTCCTCTTTATAAGGTGAAAGAACAAATCTTTGTGATTTTCCAGGGAGCTTGTAAGAAATCGCAAAAATAGTTTTAGAAGCAAATGATGACTCTTACCTTAGTTTTTATGCTTAGGGTATGGCTTTGCATGGGCAGTCGTCAAAAAAGTTGTCAAAGGGATTTGGACGCTTGGTTAAAGCTAGGGTCCCAGGTGTCTGAGACACTGTACTTGCTTACCCATTAGTTTAAAGAGATGATCAAGCATTAAAAAAATAACATAGAGGATGACATTACCATAAGGAACCCTTAACTCTTTCATAAGTGAGAAATATTTGTTTTCTTAAATGATCAAGAACTCCACAGCCAGAATAGAGCATAGCAAATTCCTTTGGTGAGACACAGAATCTTTATTACTTGGGCAGATTACACAGAGAAAGAATAACCCTCTATTAGCAGTAAGTAGACCAGGGAAATACAGCCTTAAAAATCCGGCACACCTTTGCTAAGATTTTAACACATATTCTAGCTTTTCAGACAGATATTATACCCAAAACCAGGGTAAGTAGAATTCACTTTCCAAGTTCTGTTCTTTATTGTACTTTCAGTTTGGGAAACAAACTGATACTTTACGACAAATCCCAGAGAGTCTGTGAGGCTACAACCGATTTCATAATAACACTAGGTTGATATTCTATGGCATGCATTCCTCATTCCTAGTTCCAAATGAATCAATAAAGAAGTATTTAAAAATGCTATCAGTTCTAATTCCTAGGATGTTAAATATATGTAGTTACGACCTATGAGAACCACAGCTCTCTGGGGCCTGAATAAGTTTTGAGAGTGTAAGAGGGTCTGGAGAAGAAAATAAACCTGAAGATAAAATTCTTGCCCTTGAGAAACAAAAGCATGTCAGCAATTCTATTTCTCTGTGACCATCGCTCTTAATATAGTCTCAAATATTTATATTAATTAAAACTTTAATCAAAGTAACTAACTTCCATTTCACAGAGAAAAATGAAGGGTAAATAATTCAAACGTGTTCCTGTCTGTCACATATGAACATTCAACTGCCACTCATGTCCCTTATTCCATACCCTCAGTGGCAAAAATAGATGCATTCATTAATGTAGCCCAAGGATCTAGCATCTCCACAGTATTTCAACACAACAAAAAAAGCAAAAAAGCTATAGATTTGAAATGATGTTTACTAACTCATGCTTTAGTATTTGATCTTAGTTAGAAATGATCTCCATATCAAATAGTATTCATTAATCATCTCAATTACTATGCCCAGGTTACCTAAAGATCCTAGAAATTATATTCTAGCTGATATTCTACAAAATAGACTTACTGTCGAAAGAAATCGTTTGTGAGAATGGTTCCATTTTGTTAAACACAAATCTACATTTACATTTTTCATAACGTTAACCATCACATAGGAACAATGTTACATTATTTGATCATTAACTTGTGTAAGTTTAAGAAAAATACACCCGAGTATAATGAATGTGGTTGCTTGTACCATAACTGACACTGATGAATAAGAAAAGACATAGTAGTTTTCATTATATAAAAATTATTAAACTAGTCTACTCAGCCAAAGATTTACCCTATTTGAGTGAATTCCAATTACTGAAGTATTTGTGAGTTAGTTTCTGTAAGAATATTTTTCTTTTAAGTCTGGAACACTTACAGTACCAAAAGTTCAATATTCTGGGAATATGTAATATACACATGTGTGTATATTTATCTGTATAAACCATTCAGAATAGAATTCCTTTAAGATATTTTACAACCTAATTTATTAATATCCCCTAGTGATATGAAAACATTACCCACTCTAACATTGGGAGGCAAAGACCTTTCTGGAATTACACACAAATAGACACGGAGACACATAGAGAGCTTAGAGCTTCAGTTCTGCAACCTCAGCCACAGATCGAGAGAAAACATAGAACACAGAAACTCACCAGTCTGGGTATCAAGGAGCTGTTCTCCTTTTCCAGTAGACACTTTTTTTTTTTTTTTAATTTGAGCTCAAAAGAGATAAACAATAAGGAATAGCCAGCAAGATTCTGCCATTTCTCATCAGACAGAGACCAGCCCTTTATAAACCATTAGTTTATAATATAGACCATATAGATGGTCTGACCACAAAACCAAATTCCCAATCATTGTTGCCACCAGTGGGAAATCACTTATTGGCCATAGACAAACCAAAAGCCACGCCCAGTGACAAACAAAATTAGCCGAGAAGACAGGTAAAATTGGAAAAGTAGGGTTAGTATAGTACTATTGTCCATTTTATTCGCCTGATTCATTCAGACTGAGAACAAAAATAACAAGGTGTGCATGCGTTTCAGCAATCTGAAAGGTGCCACTCTGGGCATGAACATTAATCAGCTCTTTCCAGTGAACTCACCAGGCATGTGAAAGGATCGTTCAAGCTACGGAAATATAATTTCCAAACAAAGGTAAAGCCATGACTCATACAAATATAAAATGAACAGGTGTCAAATATTTTATTTAACTCCTTATTACATGAGAGAACTAGCAGGTGTTACAACTGATTCAAAGGAGAATCCAAAGAAGAATATATACAGACAATGAACACTAAAATGAACTTGCAGGGGTGCCTGCGTGGCACAGGCCTTAAGCGCCTGACTCTTGATTTTGGCTGCAGTCATGACCTCCAGGTCATGAGATCGAGCCCCATGTTGGGCTCTGTGTCCACTGTGGAGCCCTCTTGAGATTCCCTCTCTCCCTCTGCCTCTGCCCCTCCCCACCCCTGCTCCCACACACTCTCTCTCTCTCAAAAAAGAAGCAAATAAAATGAATTTGCAAATAAATACAAGAGTGGCTTCTCCATGGTGGTGATGGTCGTGGTGGTGGTCATGGTGATGTGTGTGTGTGTGGGGGGGGTGTTTTTTCTCCCCTAAATGGAATTCGTTTGCATGTCCATATACAAGAATCATTTGCACTGCCCTTGGTTCTCTACAATTTGTTGAGCTATAAATAGCTCAAAGGCAATAAAAGACTAGAATCAGATAACTCAGAGGAGTTTCCTTTACATAATGAAATATTTTCATATTACTGGAGTTACCCAGTAATCTTTTTTGCTTATTCCAAATTTCCTTATACTATGAATGTGGACAGACTCTGCCTGATTTTAAGGTGTGGTATGTTCCTGGGACGCCTGGGTGGCTCAGTCAGCTAAGCATCTGCCTTCTGCTCAGGAGGTGATCCTGGGGTCCTGAGAGAGATCCCCGAGTTGGGCTCCCTGCTCAGTGGGGAGTCTGTTTCTCTCCCTTGCCCTCTGCTTCTTCCCGCCCCTGTTCCTGCTCTCTCTCACTCAAATAAAATCTTAGGAAAAAAAGAGAAGAAGCGGTGTGTTCCTACCCAAAGAATCTCTTCAAATATTCAGATTCTCAGTTGCTGCTAAAGGAGACTGAACTCAACTCAACATATATTTATACCTCCTAGATGCAATATAACATGCTAGGCTCTATTTTAAGGATTCAAAAATAGTAAGACACAGAAACTAAGGACAGTTGTATTCAATTACACCATGCTTAATTTACTGCACAAAGGTTTGCTATCAGTCATCGAATGCTGTGTAACAAAGCACCCAAATGTGGTTTAAACAATAAACATTTACTTAGCTCATAAATCTATGCGTTGATCAGAAGTTTTTTTCTGGTGTAGGTCTGGTACAACAGATTGCAGCTAGAATTCCTCCTGTGTCTGCAGCTACTTGGTAGAGTGGGAGAGGACTGGCTTTACACGTGTCCTCCCCTGTTATGACTCTGCTCCATGTGGTCTTTCATCCTTCAACAGACAAAACTGGGCTTATCCATATGGTGTCAGTAGTAGGGAACCAAGCATGTGAGCAGAACCCTGCAAGACCTCTGAAAGCAAGGCTGCCTCTCTTGCATTCTGTTGGCCAAAGCCAGGGACAAGATCTGACCAGATTCAAGGGGCATGGACATCCACTCCATCTCTAGATTTGAAGAGTGCATTGCCCATACATGGATACGGGAGGGGAAAATCAGTTCATTAACTCAGTTCATCTACGAAAGCCCCTTAACTTGTGAGAGTTCACTCTCTAGGACAGGAGGAAGCCATGAGATAAACACCTGATGCACAAAGAGACTTTGATAGGTGCTGCCCTAGAGGCCCATGCCACCAACGCATAATGGTAGAGAAGGCAAGAGCTGAGTTGAATGTATCTGGGAAAGCTTCAGTGAGGCGTAATTGATGGTAAATTTTGAAAGATATGCAGAAACTTCCTTCAAGGCCAGGGGGAAATAGAGTTGAAGATAGTTGAGGGAGATCTGACAGGGCTAGTCATAGAAAGAAGGAAGCCACACTTCTCCTCACTTTTCAGGTCCTGGTGGAATCCACAGAGACATGAGGTGGTTGATCCATTGGGATTCAAACCTTGGTTTTCCCACTGAAAGGGCAAGTCACTTCCTGTCTCTGAATCTCTTTTCTTCACTCAGAGAACCTCTATTCTGCTCTGACCACAGGAAATGTTTTAAAGAGAAAAAAAAAAAAAAATCTTGAGTATGGCCTTGTAAATAAAAGTAACCTCAAACAAGAGATGCAGATGCCGTGTTTTTAATCCACAGGGAGTTACTATGAAGGTACGGTCTCTGTAAATTTACAAGATGAGAAACAACAGAAACAAAATTTGCAGATAACGTGAACAAGCGATTCCACGAAGAGGAAATATGAGTGACCAAAAAACATTAAAAGGCACACCACCACTCACTCCTGATGGGGAAAACACAAACGAGATAATAATGTGATACCGTTGTTTTCTTCCAAGTTGGCAAAATTTAAAGGTTGAAATTTTCTAGAGCTGGAAGGAGAAGGAGAAAATGAAACCTCTATATGTTGTTGCATAGGGTCTGAATTGAATAATCTTCCGGGAGGGCTAGTTGGCAGACTGTCTCAAAAATTTAAATTATTTCTATTCTGATCCAGAACACTATCTTGTGCCAAAATGTTTATAGGCATGCTTGTGCACACACACGCATACATACACATGTACATATACATGTGTGCATGTGTGTATGTATATGTCTGTCCGTATATATACATATCCATCCACCGGAATATTGATCCAGCATTGTTTATGATAAGGAAATTCTGAAGGCATTCTAAATGTCTCTAATTAAACCACATTTTTACATATGGACATGAAAGATACCCACAATGTATTATTAAAAGGAAAAAAGCAAGGGATGCCTGGGTGGTTCGCTGGTTAAGCATCTGATTCTTGATTTCAGCTAGGGTCACGATCTCGGGGTTATGAGATCGAGCCCTGCATCGGCTCCATACAGGGTGTGGAGCTTGCTTAAGATTCTCTCTCTCCTTCACCACCTGCCCCTCCCCCGCCTCTCTCCCAAAATTTAAAAAAAAAAAAAAAAAAAGGAAAAAAACAAGCTGCTGAGAATGTACCCACTATCATACGTGTATCATGGGATAATACTATGTAAATAATAGACATGGAAATGCCTTGTAAACCATAAAGTACTTTTAAATGTCAGGGCGCATATCTATTCAGCTTTAAAAACTTTAAGAAATACAATAGTTTATTTCAAAGCTCTATTGGCTTCCATTTAGGACGCGCATTTGATTTTCCCCCGGAAATGAGGAAACTGTGTAATAGGAGTCTTTGGCAAACTGGTTTTGGGTGCATCAGAAAGGCACATTGGAACGAGGAAAAAAAAAAAAAAAAGCCCCCCACCCCCGGACGATCTCATTTTTCTTTCGGGTAGATGATCAGCCACTAGCAGAGACGATATTCACTATCTGCCCTCAGTCCTTCTCTTCCCTGAACAGTTAAACTGGATAACAAACTAATAAAAAATAATTTGGAATCTGGGGCACGATTATGGCCGAGAGAGATGCTGATGATCATTTCATGTGATCAGAGAGAAACCTAAAATAGAGCGCTCTTCAATTACCATAATTTCTACTGTCATTGCAATTTCTGTACATAAAAGCATTTGGTCGGAGGCACAACAAATTCATCTGTAAATTACACAATAAAGGGCAGCAAATGGACTTGCCTTTAAAAGAACACACAGAATCGGTCATTGATGGGGACATCGTCCTCTTAATCGACACGTGAGGGCCACCAAGCTCAGACTCCATTACCGTACAAAGTTCTGGAGGCTGTCACCCAACCCCACACCCACCTTCTCCCTAGTTTAATTAAACCAGTATCACACTGAGACTGGAAGGCAAACACAATGATACAACAATAAACAAACATTAATCATGATCATTACATACATTTTATTACATGAAATAAATAATACTGTGGAGCTCTCAGCCGCCGATAAAGCTCTTCCTCTTGGATACCATCCTAAGGCAATTGAGGGGTAAAATAATACTAATAATGATAATAATAATTAGTATGAAAAGGAAAAAAAAGGGGGCTTATCACCACATAAAGCAGAAACTGTATCCTCCTTCACTTATATTAATCTCATATTTGCTCATTTGTGGCTTCTTCTCCCTGAGAGGAATGAAAAATAATTTCTTATTTGTGGCCTAGCTTTGGTGTACACGATTCAACTCGAATCGCCCCCCGGGGCAAGGACAGCCCTGGAAGATTGAGTCAATATTCAATCGACTCTTACGAGGTTCCACCAGGAAGCAGGGGTGAGGTTCTGAACCCTGAGCTGCACTGAAGCCGAAAAGAGAGGTAGAGGAAAAGGCATTTAGCAAGACTCAAGGCGATGGCTTTTGTCCTTGCTTGAGAAAGACCAGGCCCCCAGTCCTGCTCTGTTCAAGAGTTCAAGTCCTTGTCTCAGCCGAAGACCTCCCTGGTTTGTCTCTGAATCAGGAATGAGCCCCCTTGGGGGAAAGCTCTTTTGTTTTTCTTTCCAGAAGGCTTCCTGACCGTCTTTAGTATAAAGACCACGTTGGGAATGTCCGCTAAACATAAAACACGGCTGTCCGGCCCTATTGTCCCATCTCCATGTGCGAACAACAAGAAATAGGTCCTCTCCTGCAGAGATGCCCATTAAGGGCCACTGCACCAGCCGGACATGAATCCCACTCTGTGGCCTTACTAATTGTCCAGTTCTGAGGTGTTTTGTTGTGGGCCGCCCATGACACCATCTTAGAGAGTGTCTTTCAATAAAAAGATCCAACCTGGCCCAGCAGCCTCCATGATGTGGAAACAGAGTATTAGCCTAGGAGACAGTTTTTGTCCCCTCCTGACTACGGAACATGTGATTGCTCAAGAGGGGGATGGAAGTTCCCACTTCAGTCTTCTGACAGGAATTAAAGAGGAGGGATCCTCCCGTCTCCTCCAAAGGGAGGAGAAAGGTATCGCTACATGAGGATTGCCTTTTTTACTTCCTTTCAGAGGGAAGAACTGACTGTTCCACAGTCTAACTCCTGTTCTTGCCTGATAGAACCAGGGTTTTAACGGCTTACAATTCAAATACAGGCCCTGCCTCTGGGCTTAAAATGGTAGCTGTTGAGTAACGTACGTGAGCGGACGGACGTCCCTCTGGGTCTGACGCTGTGGTCTCTTCTGTGGTCTCATTGGAGTTTGTTGGGTTGGCTGTCAACCCACTGAGGAAATAGGAGAAGCAGGCTCCTCAGGCCAAGATATCGCTCCCTCCTCTGTGAAATCCTTGGTGAGGAAGCTCGGGAACCATGCTTGGCCACGCTTGGCCACCCATGGCGCTGGCATTTGACACCCAGTGACAGAAGACACCCAAATGCGACCAGCGTTCCACTCTCTGGACATGGCCAGCATCTGGCCCTTTCTCCGGGAGATTAACCCAAGTGTGGAAGTGTGGCCAGTGGGGAGGAGGCCACTGGAGTTCTCGCCCCTTCCCCAGACAGACGCTTTTGGATGACTAACAGGGGAAGTAATAGGTGAGTGGACATATTCCCAAGCCCACTCCCTGCCCCAGTCCCTCAGGGAATGTCGCCTCACCCTCTGCCAATGAGTTTCTGGGGCTGCCTCTATCATAAATACTCTGATTAAAATGTAAATTTAGCCAACCTATCAGCTTCCCATTAAGGCAACTCTTTAAAAACGCCGTTAATCAGCTGAAAGATATGTAGGGAAATACCACTCATCAATTGTAACTGCTTATGACAGTTAACAAAGCTTTATATTTGCCCCAAACATGTGCTGATCTATCCATTATGCCAAGGTTCACTCTCACGCTAATTGTACATTTTCTTCTCTAATGCATTTTTGCTGTTATCTCATAGGCTAATGAAAGCCAGGAAATCAATAAATATAAATTATACATGCAAAGAAGGACTGCTGCGAACATAAAGTTTCTAATTAATTGCACTTGATTAATTTATATCCTTTAATTATCTTGCTAAGCCACAAACAACATAAATATCTTTGCAATCTGGTTATTGCTATGTCAGTCATAAAAAAGCAGACACAGTAAATCTATGAAGTCTAGCGAACTGCATGGCCAGAAAACATGGAATGGCATAACCCATAAATATCATCAGACTTACTCAAGACACCGATGAATAATTTCAGTGTGACAAATTAACACTAAATATGTTGTATGGTTATTTGACGAAGGTTATAGTGATGTTAGAGCTTTAAATGGCGTGTATGGTGTAAGCAAAAACGTGGATTTTACGGATAGGCTTATAAAAATCTGCTCCATCTGGGGAGGAATGGTGTGAGTGAGAACCCACATGCAAATATCCAGGGCGATTTTGCAAATGAAAGTACTCTCCGCCTGCTGGACAAGTTGAAAGGCAAATAGTTAATTACCTTGTTTCTTAGTTTCCCTTTGATAAACTTGGTCAACACAGAATGATCCCACCTCTTCACCCCAGACCAAAATAAAACGCCTATTTCAAGCAGGAATTTAAATCTAGGAATTTGACACCCCGTGGGAAGAGCGCTGAATGTTGCATGCTGCCATTGTCTTAAGAGATGTAACTTTTACATGGAAAGTGGCTTCTTTTTATCCATCCCCTACCCCCCTTTTAATTTTATCTGACTCTGCTAAGCCAGCCATCTGTCACTGATCTGAAATCTAATCCTCTCTGTCCACCAAGCTTGCTCTTTGTCCTAGGCCACTGCATATTACCAAGCATCTATATCTACAACTTTCATAAATGTGTAAAAAGAAACTGTATCTGTCCTCAGCTACACTCAGACAAAGACCATCTGTCAGCAACCGCAGCTTTTCTTCAAAAAAGAAAGCATCCAAAGGGATTTGCCCTTTACCAAGTAAACCCACTTAACCCTTCCAATAAGATTAACTGTTATTTGTTTCCATTAAATAAAAATGACCACGCTAATATACGTTTAATAGTTCTGTAACAGTTGCAGAAAGATCAGCTCTCATGTGGATATCTTTCATAGATAAAACATGCATGCATATAAATACTGGAATTATGACGGCAATAAGATAACCTGTGAGGCAGAAGGCTGTTTTCACTTCCTTCCCTCAGTCTGGGGCTCTGGAAGAGAAGCCGACATAAAATATAGAAGCTAGAAAGTACCACACTCTCCCCGATCTTCTCTTTTACAGTAAAGAGCACTTCCAGAAATAACATATGGCTGAGTAATACAATTATTAAGATTCAGAGGCTGTCCTCTGACTTCTGCCCGTTATCACTGCACATTCTTGTAGACAGCTTTACAGCTGGTAGGCTACACATTTCTAAACTCTGTATACGTCTGCTCTACAAATAGACACTAACTAGTGCTGTAATCGTGGCAAATTTGTTGGTGGAGGGAAAGAAGTGCTGTTTAGGGACACCGAGGTAACGTTTGGGGATTTCCGCCTCTTATTTTCATCCTAGAATGCCAAAGTCGTTTGGCTTAGCATTTCCGAAGTGAAATAAATAACGCATTTGCTCCAGTGGAAAAGCCCAGGCGAATTTTTCACACGTTTATCCAGTGGATATAGGTTTATGGACAGATGACTGCAGAATAGCTGTGTTGTTAAGGTCTCGTCCTCAAAGTAGGAAGGCCAAGTTCTGCCCACAGGTGGATGCATTCTTTAACACCCAACAGCTCCTGGGGCCTCCAGCGCACCTCCTATGTGCTCAGGACTCCTGTTCCACCTGGGGGGAGAGGGAGTTGTTTCCAGGCTGACCAGGACCAGGTATTTTTGCCCATGACTGGAGCTGGGTGGGCGGGTGAGACAGTGGACGATAAGGCAGGGCCCCCAGCAGCCTCTACCTGCCTTGATCTGGCAACTCTCAGGGTTTGCTGAGCCTCTAAGCCTAATTATTACTGGAAAGTGGGGGGGGGGGGGCCTAGGAGGGGGTGGGCAAGGGGTGGGAAACTATGAGGCAGAAGAAATGGCTTTGTTTTCCCCTCCCGCTGAGCTTCTAGGTTTGCTCCCTTAAAACCTTTTACACAGTCATGACGACTCAGTTTCATGGGAAAATCCCATCGCAAGATTCCCAGTCCAAATACATACACCTGGCCTGTTGGCAATCGGCGTCCGCATTCCTTCTCTCTCGAGCTGGGACTCTAAGGAGCCCTGGCTGTTTTTGCTTTCCCCAAACTCTCCAGTGTGTGCTGCAGACCCCCAGCCGGTTCTCAGCTTGCCCAGGGTGCCGGGGGGTGGGGGTGGGGGGGTGTGGGGGTATGTGTGGGGGGGTGGAGGACACAGGGACCTCCGTGCTGGGGGGGGGGGGGGTGGGGTTAGTTTCCCTTCCCCCTAGAGACCTCAGCTCAGGACCCGGATGCCCAGCTTTGCACCCGGCAGGTAGCTAAGGCGCCCGGTGCTGTCTCAGTCGGAGGGGAGGAGCCCTGTGCTGTGTTCAAAGTGGATGTCGCAGTCTCTAAGGAAACAGGTAAATCTCCTGATGCCGCAATCAGATGGGCGAGGAAGATCCACTCCCGATGCACGTCGCCTGCCTCCCGGCTTCTCGGAGGTAATGAGAAAACCGCCCATGACAAGTATGGCCCCTGCATGTTCTTCTGGCTGATGGTTGGAAAAATACCAATGCGTCCAGCAGGGAGGAAGTATGTCTCTCCCACTGGAGTTCACGAGATTTGTCATTTTCGATTTAATGCACCTAGGTAGCAAGTCGACTCGCTAGGTTTGACTGCAATTACCTTATCTTTCCTATTTTTAGTGACAGGACCAGATTATTTTAAGTGCATTTTATAGAAAACCCTTCTTTACTGAAGTATAAAGACTGTAATAAAGACAATACAATGTTTTGAAACTGTTTTAAATCCTTCACTCAGCGTTGCTTCTACAGATTTAACATGTAGGGGTTCTAATCTTACTGCTACTAATTAGAGCTTTAGTGTAATTGTGCCAACAGGGTGCTTGGCATAATAATTACTATTGAGAGATTCTGGTGGCGCAGGAACTTGCCTACATAATCAGATATGTCTAGTACTACAGTGCAGTTACCTTTGTATGTTGACTCAAGTTGGATTTTAACCAAGTAAGGGGTTATTTTGCCTTTATAATAAAGCTTAAAAGGCATATACATATGTATGATTTAGGTATCCATTTTTCCTCTTCGAGTCTTTTGAATATTAATTAGCAGGAACCCCAGAAGGCAACAGGGACACACTTTGTTTCAAATATCTCACAATTTGGGGGCAATTCGCTCCGCGAGCAGGCTCCTCCGTGCTCGTGCGGGGAAGAGTCTATTTTGATGTCATGGTGCGCTGAGCCTCCGTGCCTCCCAGGTGAGGGTCTGTGTGTGTGTCTCTCTCTCTCCCGAGAAATCCTGCCTTGTTGTGACAAGCAGAGAAAGGAAATGGAGGCTCTGGGCCCAGCCAGGAGCTGAATCTGGAAGGGATCTGTGTGTCTGGCTTTACAGGAGGAATCTCTGAGCCCATCTGCACGGTAATTCTCCTCCATTTGCATCTCGGGAAATGGAAGGCTGCACCGGGGAGATCGACTGCTACCCCAGACCGGGTAGCTTGGACCGGAGTTATCCCTGGTCCTTGCTGGTGACTGCAAAGACAAGCATCTGAAAAGACCTGTTGGGGTGTCACGTGTGGGGGCGGTAGGAGTACATGTACCACTGGCCCTTCTCCCCTTGGGACAAGACCCCGACATGGGGCAGGTGGTCTCAGAGGCTCCCCCGGATTTATCGGGCAAGTAGCCAGGGTGTCACACTGGTTGGTTTCACTTTTTGTGGCGCTGAGCTGAGTGAGCTCCGGCGAGGCTCTGTGCCCGGCCATGGAGACTGTGGGCTGCCCATGCACGAGCACAGCAGTGTGTGGAGACCCCGTGGACAGGTTCTGAAAAGTTCCTGGGCACGGACACGGGTGTACCAGATTTTGTTTTGTTTTGGCACACTTGAAAGAGTTTCTACAAACCTGATTTCACAGAGCAGTAAGTCATCTAAGAGGGTGTCGCCGGCCATTTAAAGTGCACTGCAGAGGTTTCTTAATGTAATAAATACATTGGAAAGGTAGTGTGTAATGGCCCAGACCCTGAACTATAGCTCCATTTAGCTCTGACTGCCTTGTTTTTACTGCCCCTTAGTGCCTCACTTTTAAAGTGACAGGAAACCAATTTCTGATTGCAAATCAATGGGTTAGGATGTCACCTCTGGACAGTGAATTTAGCTGTAAATCCAAAGAGTCACCCGCAAGGCTAGGAAGTGGGGGGTCAGGAGACGAAGGTGACCGCTTTATACAACGCCAACGGAAATACGTTTGTTAATGGGGCACGTTAGAACTCTGTTTCTGGGGGGAGCTCCCAGGTATGCCCAGCCTGTCATTCATCTCTCCTTACTGGCCCAGGGGCGGGCAGGGTGGGTTGGCCACAGGCCCCAGAATGTGGCAGTGACATTTCCATTTTACCGTGGAGGTTGCAGACCTTCCCCGGGGGCTGATGCATAAGCAGGATCCCTTTCTCCCCAGACTTCCGGCGCCCTCCCTCATCATGTTAACCAAAACTGTATATGTTCCTGTCATGCCAGATACCTTTTGATGAGGCCCCTTTTTTCTTTAAGCTTTTAAGATAATCTTAGAGAAATCATCAAGCTATAAAAAGAAATCAATAAAAACAGAAAAGGTTCCCATCACCCTGAAAAAAATCCATAACTTTTGCATTTTAATAGAGACGCTACAGGACCAGACCCTTCATTTTCTTTCTGATGTGTTCCTTTGATTTCCTTCGTATCTCTCAGGCCTCTTGACTTTCTTGAGAAAGGGATTATTGAATTGTGTGTCTGCCTTAGATGTACTTGATCACTCAAGTATCTGTACTTAAGAATGTTAGAGTCTGTTCAGCTGTTCCCTCTTTGGAGCTCATCGGGGCTTGTCATCTTAATATTAATTGGGTTTTGTGCAGGAATCTCAAGTCCCACATTGAGTGGCTTTCAAGAGAGAAGATTATGCCCAAAGCCAGATACAAAGACAAACATATTTAGCACAACAATTATGATAATTACAGAAACATTCTGTCATGAAATAAGCAAGTCTGATTAAGGGCCCTTCTATATTATCAAATATTAATCTGATGTCTTCGGTCTAACCTGGTTTGAACATAAGAAGCTTCTGATGGTTTTATGTATTAACAGATTTGTAGAAGCCGAACATACACAGCCTAATAGTATGAGACAGCCAAGCCGGGGTAGTAAAAGGATTTTTGCTGAACGTAATCCATTTAAATTTAAAATAGACACAGATAGGATCATAAACCTGAAATCAAAATTAAAACATACCCTGCCAGTGAGACATTTTGTGTAATTCCAACCACATGGTAATCCAGAAACATATTGGGGAAAAGAATTATTAGGGCTCATTTCTATTTAAAAAAATGAGTAATCATCACAATAAATGTACAGTCACTTGAAACTTTCCAGACTTTCTTGATACCCACATAAAGTGGCTGGTAATAGAAGCAGTAATATTCTTGCTAAACTAGAGAGTTAATTTTATTTGTAATTTTCAGCTGCTTTCAGTGTAATTGCACAATTTCCTCAATTATTAAAGTTCATTCTGCATACTTAAGTTCATTAGCCATTGTCAAATGGGCAAATTACTTTGCAATTTTAATATTTGTTGGACAAAGCTGCATTAATAGATTCACTCTCCAAACACAGTTTCTCAGCTTTCGCTACAGTATCCACAGATAATTGTAACCATCCAAATCAGAAGCCAGGGACTGGGTTATTATTTTTTTTTTTCTCTCTCTCTTTCTCTTTTCCTGAACATCTCTTAAATATTGATGATTTTCACCATACAGGTGGGCATTTTTTGTTTGTTTACTTTGGGGGGGGGGCAGCGGGAAGGCTGGCAGTAAGTACAATAGTGTCGGAGTCTTCCATAATACACAGGAAAAAGTACACTGGATGGGGAAGTTTCTCAGCATGGCTATGCCATTTGCATAAATATGGTCCAGTCATATGCAGGAGAGGGGCCTATAACAACACAGTGTGAGTCTCTGAATAATCAATAAATCAGACTTTCAATCAGATTCTAGTCTATAGAAGTTGAGTCACTATGCCACATACAGTACGATTCTGCCTGTTACACTGCATCTGTAATCTACCTATATTGAGGGATTCTTTCCCTAGTGTCATTGCTGTCATCAGAGAAGCGTTCTCAGTATCTCCCTCTCCATCTTTCACACTCTCACCCCCTACCCACACCCCATGAGTTGTTTAGTGCCTGCTTATGTAGACGGTCTTTAAATATACATACATGTCCTTGGAACAAAAATTCCACTCTCTATTTGTTTTGCCCCTTGCAGTTATGAAGCACCTTTGTCCCCCATTATCTCTTTTGATTAAGGAATACACACTTGCTTCCCCCTATAGATGCACACTGACCACACGATCCCCCTAACGAAGGCGGTCGCTGAAATTTATCAACATTGCTCTATGAAAACAAATGTGCTCCAACTGGCTTGGTCTCTGCGTGTTCTTGGTGCCCAGGGTCTCACTCCAAAACGTCTGGGTGCAGATAGCTCCAGACCCTGCCAGCCTGGTTTATCTCACCAGTAATTAGGCTTGGATTTCTGCTTTATTAACTCAGATACAACAACGCCCTGCCCTCTGTCACCAGGGGGACTAATAGACGATAGTCACTCTGATTTAGAAACCTTACAAATTAAATGACAAAGTGAGAGGAAGTGGAGTTAAGGGAAATCGTGTAGAGATAAGGTAGCTGGTTTCACGCTAAGTTTTTCAAATGGGAAGCAGCAGCCTTTTGCCTTTCTATCCGCAGATGCAAAAGTACCGAAATAAATAAGCCCAGTTTTCTTGATGGGTTTGTTAAACCTCAGTGATAGGCGAATTCTGGACCGATGTGAGGAGTAATTGATGGTGTCTGTTTAAAACCAGGGGAACTTTTTTCTTCTCTGGAAGTCCTAGTGTTCCCTGCCTTCCTTGAGAACAATTTTCTTCTATTCAGTGTGCCTGTGAATCCAAGTGTTTATTTTCTCAGGACCATTTCAACAGGTCTCTCTTCATCACCTATAGGGCAGATCTGCTTTTACATTCTTTTGAATTCTTGTCCTGCCTTTCTAGGAAAAAACATCCATACACCTTATGTAAGATTAAAATTACCCAGGGAAACAAAATAACATTGAATGATTGGGCGGAGGGGGTGGTGGGGGGGTGGGGGTGAGGGGCGTGGAGAGGCCCTCCAGCGAAGCTGATTTCCATCTGTCTGCTGCAGAAGCTGTAGCCACTCGTTTAGCAATATGATTTAACAAGCATTAGCCCTGGGTATGGAGCTGCCGGGTTTTGAGAAGGCTGATGAGATGTGATTATCTCTATGCAGAAATATCAGGGTGGTTAAAAGATAATTTGAAATGAGGTTAAAAATGAAGCGACACTAAGCTTCTCTCACTGGTGTCAAAACAATCACATCTTTTCTTGTCTTTCCTTTTTTTCCCCTTTCACTTTGATGACATTCACTCATATTGGAGGTGGAGACATTCTTCATAGCAAACTGTAATCCTTGACTAATTTTAAATTTAATGTGGCTCTGTTTGAAACACAGCTCTAAATCGGATCCAAAATCAGCTTCTGGATATTATGGATAGAATCTGCAATGTTTGTAATATTTGGTAAGCCTTAAATATTGCTATTAGTCACAAAACTACAGTTTCATATCACTCCGTTGACAATATTCACGGGATAAACAGCATACATCAACATAATAAATGACATTTGGCTAGAAAAATGCCTTTGGACTTCAGTTTTAAAAATGAAAACAGGTTGAAAAAAGACCCAGCATCAAATGTTAAAAACCATATGTTAGTAAATGAATTTACCTTGTCATATTATTCAATCACCTTAAACATAATTACTGTTTTGAATGATTAAGTTTCAAAGTCTGGGAACAGTTCTTACTTTAAAGGGATGTATTTCAGTACTAGATATATTTATAAATTACCCAAGAAAAATAAATCCACATAGCCATAGCTCTTGATTTATCAACAAAATAAAACCATAAAGTGGCTTAAGAAAGTTAAACATTATCTCTAAAGGATATAAAGAGAAATGACTGGGCCACTGGCTGAAAACTTTCTAAAAAGTCCAGAGAAGATTGGAAAGCCTGTCCTTTTTGTGTAAAAGATGACCAGGATGTCCTGCCAATTTCCAAAGTTTAATCAACATTAAGAAAGAGAAGTCCAAAGTAATCGTGCACAGGGCAGATGGTTGCGGGCGCACTCTGCCTGACACAGTACCACCTGAGTAATAAAATGCTCGGAAATTGGAAAACAGCGATGTTCACATCCACAGGCAAGAGGAAACCTTCTCAGTACTGCATTGCATCCCTGCTTTATCAATCAGTTACCGATCAATTACAGTCTCTCCCAGTCCCCTTCCTCCAACATGTCTTCCCTGCCTGCGGTGCTGGCCCTGTTTATTCTGATTCAGGGAGATGACAATTAGTCATATTTATCCTTGCTGGGCCCATCTAATCCCCACTGCTTTTACTCATGTCAAATCCATTATCCCAAACAAAGCTTCATCTGTCTTGCTGGAGATGCACACAGCCTTGCCTTGTTTACTTTAAGAAGATGGACTTTATGGCGATGTGAAATACATACTGAGCCCTAACTAGTGGGGCCACTTGGCATGGGGAGCAAACACCCTGGCGATTCATTCCACTCTAATCCAGGGTTGTTAACTTTGTCCTGGAAACCCATGGCCTCTGGCTGTGCCTTCGAGACCAACTGCCTTGGGTCTCCAGCACATCTCCTAAATTTTGTCCACCGTGAATTACCCGTGATTGTTGCACTCGAGTGTCTTCAGCAGTGATATAACCCAACCCCCTTCCTAGCACCCCCCAGTAGACACGGACTCTTTCCACCCAAAACCTGAGCTGCTTTCCTGCTCACTTTGGTGCTTTATTTCTGAGCCTGGTAAAAGAAACGCCCTCCCTCTCTTGTTTATTTAGAAAGAAGAATCTGAGGCACTCTGGTTACTTACATTTTTCAGCATTTCTTTGTCTTCCAAACCATTCTAGCTCTTAATATGGAAGTTTTATGGGTTATTTTTATCAGAAAATGCAGACTTTCGCTCGCTGACCTGAGCAGATTAGGATGGGTTAAAATGTGCTTGGAAACCCCCGATTTCACCCCAAAAGCCAATATATGGCATATTTAACATCTAGAGCCTGAAAACACGGCCAGTAAGAGCGGCGCAGACTAAAGGAAGTCACTACTTAATTCCACAAACATTTGTTTCGGTCCAGGAATGGCACTAGAAACTTGGAGCCGTCATGCTCCGGGCTCGCACACGAGGGGCCATAACGTGCGGCACAGCGCCATCTGCCGGCGGGTCCCGCTGCCCAAACCGTCGTCCGCAGAGGGGGTGGCTCTGAAATCCACCGGAGTCGCTTTCCCGACCTCCGTCCCCTGGGGCTTCTTGCTGCTGGGGAGTTCTGACTGTACTAAAAAGGGAAGAGAGAGGGAGACTGTACTGGAGAGAAAAAGCAGTGCTAGAGAAACAGTTTCCAAAGACCTATTTAACATGTAAGCGGAGGAAGATTAATACTTTGGGAACAGTCTCCAGACATCTTGCCAAAGGTGCAGGCTTTCGGTATTAAAGGTGAAGCTGAGTTTATTTGCATCCAAAGCAAGGAGTTGTTTTTCCTCCTTTCTTTCTGTCTATAAAACATGGTGTCTTAGCCATATTGTGTTCACACCCAGGCTCTGGTTCGGTGCACTTCTGGGTGCAGGTAGAATTTGGGGGAAGCCGGGAGGTTGTGTGTCTGTGTAGGTGTGTGGGTGTGTGAGTGGGGGGTTGCCGAAGTGCTTTTGGAGACACTGGGGCTCTGTTTGCCCATCCATTCCAGAAATCAGTGGAGGGACGGCTCCTCTCAAGGGCGGAATGCTAGGACTGTGGAAATGTAATCAACACGCTTGTGCATGTTTCCACACTGCCTTGAATGGGATCCCAGACTCCAGGAAACTCATCTCTGATAAATTGCAAAAGACCCAGACTAAATGGTCCAGAGAGGTGGTCATTATTCTTAAGGGAGGGACCTTACACCGTGACACAGGATAAAACGTTATCTGCAATTATTTTTTAAGGCTCTGTTGGAAAGCTTCTTATTTTCATCCCACCTCCCGCTACCAGGCCTTTTGCTAACTGCAATTTCCATCCTGGAACACTGACTTCCAGCATCTCCCTCCCTTGCCTCTGCCTTGCTCTGTACCCGTCCCTGCACCCTTCCCCATACCCACGGAGGTACTGCTGGGCACCATCTCCACTTCACACAGGGAAAACGAGGACACCCAGAACCATCCCTGGCTTCCACTAAAGGATGATTTGCTCAGGTCCCTGTAGGGGGAATTCTCTGGTTCTCCTCGCTTAGTGGCATGGTGGCACAGGGCGAGGATTAAGTCCAATTGCCTCTGTGCTCTGAAAGGACTAGAGTTGATTTTTCTTCACCCCGATCCCCAGCACAACACTGCCCATGCATGAGACAGCTGCAGGGGACAGGGGAACTGACCTCCCTGGGCCTTCAAGGGATCGAGTCTCAGGGCCATTAGGAAAGGCTGCTGTTTTCTCAGGGGGCTGCCTCTGGAAATGAGAGCTCTGTAACACAGCGTTCCTCTAGATGCTGTCCACTGTCCTTTTGTGGACTGGAATTCTGCTGGTATTTTCAGGGAACTGTCTCTCTGTCTCCCCCTCCCCCCTGTCCCCCATCCTTCTCCTCTCCTTGCCTCCCTCTCTCCCTCCCTCCCTCCCTCAGGATCACTCACACTCTCTTTTAGAAACAAATACAAGTCAGATACATTCATTACAGAATTCAAATTTAAGATCGCAAGGGTTTTAGAGACTGAGGTTGCCAGATAAAATAACACAATACCCAGCTCAATTTGAATTACAGAAAAACAATGAATAGTTTGAGAAGAGTAAAAGAATATCCCAAATATTTCTCGGGACATACTTCTACTAAAAAATATCTGATATTGAAATGTATCTAGATGCCTGTGTGTTTCATTTTTGTTTTTCCTAAATCTGGCAACTGATGAGAGGCCCTTTAGTGCAAGTCTTTAGACAGTAAACTAAGATCAAAAGAAACAAAGTAATATGCCCAGTTACACAAGCTGGTTAGAGGCAGAACCAGAGTCAGAAATCAGGTCTTTAAGTCAGTTACGGTCCTCTTCATCAACTACACCACCTTTTCCTCCCCCAGGATAGCCGATTGGGGGTGTAGATCTCAAGCTCATGTAATAAAACCAGTCCCTTATATAATCATTTCATAGAGACTGTGCATGCCTCAAAGGACCATAATGTACACTTTTGGAAATGCTACTAGTTTATAAATTGTGAAGTTTCCTGCCCAAGTGAATCTTGACATAGCCGACTTTGTCTTGCGGGAGAGTCCAGCTCTTTATCTCTGACCTTTGTTCACGATGACCTCAAAGACTCTGTCCTACCAAGTGCTTGCAAAGACAGAAGCACCCACTTACATGGAAGCAAATAGTACTCTAATTACAGTTGACCTTTAGACAACGTGGGCTTGAAGCGCACAGGTCCGCTTACGTGGGGATGTTTCCCAGTACAGGACTGCCAATGTATTTTCTTTTCCTTATGATTTTCTTAGTAACATTTTCTTTTCACTCGTTCGCCTTAAGAACACAGTATATAATACCCGTAACATACAGCATATGGTTTAATCGGCTATCTATGTTATCCGTAAGGTTTCCAGTTAAAAGTAGTTTATTAGTAGTTAAGTTTGGGGGTGAGTCAAAAGTTAAACGCAGATTTTCCATCATGCAGGGAGGGGGTCAGTGCCCCTACCCCCCCCACATTGTTCAAAGGTCAACTGTATTCCTCTCTCTGCACTTCTGTTAAAACAATAGCTCTAAAGCTATGATTGTGGGCAGAATACTGTTTATCTGAACTAGAAGGCTACACAGAGCCTCTTAAAATGTTCTAATATTTATCATAGCTTTTAAATTAGTGACGTATCTTGAGGCTGCACTCCAGATTCCTGGCAATACAGTGATTGGGGATCATGAAAACCCTCCAGGCAGTCAGGGGAGAGGCTTTATTTTGGAAGGCTGAGTGGGAAGTTAGCTTAGCCATGCCCAGAGTTGCCTCTGAGCAGCCCCCTTTCCTTATTTTTGAACTAAGGGCTTAATTCTTTATAATCCCTCAGATCCATTGTGGTTCTAAAACACTAGATGTCTGAAAACCAGTGATCCACTCACTCTGTTGATGTTTTTTAAGTTCCAGCTGGCAAGCAGCAGCAGGAATGGTATCTGAGTCTTTGAAAAGTGCCCTGTGCCCTGTGCCCAGGCCAGGCGCCCCCCTCCGCAAGCAATCTGGCTAACCCAAACCAAATGACAATAGCTCACACTGAGGAAGGAAAAAGAAAAAAAAAAAGGTGTTAATGAAACTAGTTGTAATGCAAAGAAAGGTCAGCTTTAGCTGCCAGCCCTGAAATGAAACCATGTAATTGCAAACGCAGAAAGGGCTCTAGGTGAGACAGGGGTCTGTGTCCAAGAGGTGTCTTCCCAGCCCAGCCCAGTCCACACCTGAGCAACTGCTCCCAGAGGGGCTCTTACTGGGCCACAGCAGAGAGGAGTAACAGTTTGAAGGATATGGACCTTTTACAGTTCGATCCAAATACTCAGCCGAACGACGGAGCTCTGCGAGCGCCACACATGCTCATTACGGTTGGCGGGGAGAGCTGGAAGTGAGCACAGCCCCAAAAAGAAGTGATCTGGCAAAAGATGGCAAAATCCTCTTCGGTCTGGGAACTCTCATTTCACGCTTGGAGCTCACGTTTCTCTAAGGCACATGAAAGAAGACTAAATGAGGCCAGGTGGGGAAAGAAGAGCCAGGTTCTCCCTCTCTCTCTCCCTTCCTTCCTCTTTGGGCTTTTTTTTTTTTTTTTTAACCTTACAATTGCTTCTGCAGAGAGCCCATTCAGGGAGGCTGAGATGGACTTTGGATCCCGGAGCTACTGGGGGGCCTCGATCTGCCTTTAACCTGCCGTCTTGAACCTTCCCTGCCTGGTGGGTCTGGCTCCACACAGAGGAGTCTTGACTCCTGATCACAGTAGTGACAGGGCTGTGATTCCCAAAGATGATGGGTCAGTTCTTTGGAAAATCGAAAACCCTCAAGTACTTCGTCCATTTCTTGAATGGGGCCAATTCGGGGACCATGCCCGGGAAATGCGGAAATGCTACATGGATTATTGCCACTGAAATGTTTTCCTGTGGCTCAACGTCATCTTCAGAACATCCTCCAGGCTTTCCCTCTCAAATACGTGCTATGGTTTTGCAAGCTTCTTTTTTTGCGGATGGAGGGTGTGCCTCTGGGATTCCATTAGCCAAGTCTAGATTTAACCAGGAATCCAGGCATGACCCGCTGGGAATAACGTTAACTGTGTAATGAGTAAATAATTTAGTATCCCTGGGAGAAGAAAGGGGGGACTTTAAAAACTTGACCAGGCACTTAGGACCCTGTCTCTTCCTAAAGATTAGATGACACCCAAATTTGCTGCTAGTAGTTACCACTTCTATAGTTATTACTGGCGTATTACGACAAGCTTGGGTATGCTGCCTTCAGAAACCCTCCTTTGAAAAGTACTGTAACCCCCCCTGTTATAAATGAGTAAAGGCTGAGGTTGGGAGAGGTTTAGCAACTTAGATAACGTCACAGCTACTACCTAGTAGAGACAGGACTAGAAACTAAGTTTCGTTGACTCTACAAGTCCACGTTTGCAATGACTTCTGATAATAAGAGAGAGCTTTAATTGAGCACATACTACCTGCAGGACACTGTTATGAGCATTCTCTGTGTATTATCTCAATAAGCCCCCACAGCAACCTTGTGAGGCAGGTGCTACGATTCAGCCCATGTTGTGGATGAGGAATGGGAAGGACGGAGAGTAAGTGAAGGGCTGGAAACTCAGCTAATAGCCTGCGTTCCCTCTTCCTCGGTGGAGGCTGCTGGCCTCGGTTCTAATCAAATTTACGGTAAACCCATACGTAAAATGCAAAAGATGACATAAAATAGGACAACCCCCAACAACAGACAACAAAACGTAGCCCTCTTCCAAGCCCAAACTGGATGACTGTGTGTATCTTCTTCACTTCGAGGCAGAAGGTCTGTCCTCTTCCTCCTCGTGTGTAAAAGAAACACTTGGTAGAACAAGGGGTTCCCTTAGGTTACCTGGGTTCCTCCTGCTCCCTACAGCCACAGGCAATGGAAATTTGGTTCTTTAAACAACTGCACTATCTTTTCCCACATGTGCGTGCAAACACACACACACACACACACACACACACACACACACCACTTTTCTCCTCCTATCTAAAAATCTTGAATCCAATTTTTGGGACTTTCCTTTGGTTCCTTAGTTCAGCATGGCACTCCAGCTTAGGATGGAGGTTCTCCAGGACCCCTGGCTGCTGGGAGGTGGGGTCTCGGCTCCAAGCCCCCCGTGTTCACCCAGAGGCCCGCCGGCCCCTTACTGCCTGATGAGAGTACAACCTAAGGAAGCCGGCGGTTTTATTTCCCTCAGTAAATCTATTCTGATTAATGTAAACACTGTATAATACTCCACCTGTAGGTACTGTAATTAAGGCACATCTGAACCACAATCAGCACAGTGACAGGCAGAGGGAAAATTGTTGACCTCCCACAGATTTTTTAAGTCAGCACAGTTACTACTGTGAAAATCACCAAGTCATTAGCAGAGGGGTTTTTAGAAAAATTTTAAATGAAGGAAGTCTACTCACATTACAGCTGTTTGTCTGTTAACCTCCTTGTCCCCTCTCTTTCTGACTTTAGGTGAAATTCCCCTGCACCTCATCGGAGCCTCCGCAGCCTGGGGGGGCACCCATTTTGGAAGGAGGGGAAGTTTTCCTTCCAGTCGGGGAGGAGCACCCACCTTCTCTGCGGGAGATTGAGGGCTTGGCCCATACAGAGAGTCCTGGGATGCTGCCACCAAGCACCCGTCCCTCGTGTTTGCAGAACTCTCAGGAGACCGCTGACATGCCTTGCTGGGCTCCCAGGCTGCCTGAGAGCTCACACTTTGGCACAAAATTAATCTCCATGGACGCCCACTTGGGACGTGGAGAGCTGTAGTCAGGGGGTTCTGCTCACTGTCTTCTAGATGCCAGGCTGTCAACTGGGGGCCTGGGAGGTACACAGCGCCCCCCCCGCCCCGCCCCGCCTGCCCAGCAACAGTGCTTTCAATCACTCCCAGCCATGCCCTTCCAACCATGGAACCGGAGGCCCTGGTTGGGATGAGTTAGAGGGGGAGAGGGGCACCCTGACGTCCATTTCCAGCGAGTGACTGAATGCTTCCTTCCGCCAAAGTCAAGGCTATCACTTCCCTCACCAGGTAGGAGGCCACCAGGGCGGTGGTGAAACACATGAACATTTGAGTCTCACCTCACTGGGTCCTGCTTCTTGCTCCGTCACTCCCTGACTGAGCCCCTTTGTGCCTCAGTGTCCTTATCTCTAAAATGGGGCTAAGCACAGTACACATCACTTAGGATGATTGTGAAAACTGGAAGGGATGCCCCACAACATGCGTGCACAATGCACAGCACCTCATAAATCAGGAGTCGATGAACTTTTGTCTGTAAAAGGCCAGATGGAAACTACTTTAGGCTTGGTGGATTGTCAGGTCTCTGTCACAACTGCTCCACTCTGCTAGTGTAGCCTAGAAGCAGCCACAGGCCATGTGTCAATGAATGAGTGTGTCCTTGTTCCAATAAAACTTTATTTACAAGAACAGGTAATGGGCCAGATATGGCCCTTAGATCATAGTATGCTGATCACTGTTGATTTAAAATCTGAATAAATTTCAGCAGCCATTACTATATATAACAATCCCTTCTAGATCACGGGATCAGGGATCTAGAATAGATCCCTTCTAGATCTATTCCAATCTAATAATCTAGATTATTGTACACGAGGAATTGCTGGTAAATTAAGAGGACGTGGTCCGCCTTAAAACCTATGATTGGTGGGGCGCCTGGGTGGCTCAGTGGGTTAAAGCCTTTGCCTTCGGCTCAGGTCATGATCCCAGAGTCCTGGGATTGAGCCCTACATCGGGCTCTCTGCTCAGCAGGGAGCCTGCTTTCCTTCCTCTCTTTCTACCTGCTTCTCTGCCTACTTGTGATCTCTGTCTGTCAAATAAATAAATAAAATCTTTAAAAAAAAAACAAAAAACTTATGATTGGTATTAGGGGAGGGGAGTGGAGGCACGAATACACACATAGTAACTGAGGGCCGACTGTGTCCCAGAAGGAGTCTGCGTAAACTACAAGCTACTACCCAAAGCTTAAAGCAGAATGTGCCATTGAAGTGTTCATATTTATTTTGTAAAACATCATTCCCACCCCACGAAAACAAATCAGAAATATTTTGCGTTAACCTCAAAATTGATGTCAACTTTGGAGAGGAAGTTTTTCCCAAGAAAAGTAAAGAAAACTAAAGGTGCACGGACACTATTGCATTGGGCTCTAGACATTCCGTGTGCTGCTTTAGGTAACCAACAGCAGGGAGAGAAGCCAGCGGTGGGGTGGGGTGGGGGTGTCTGTTTAAACTGCCAGCCAGTTTGCCCAAGTCAATACTCGCACAGTCAAAACAGCCAGCTTAATGTATTTTGGGATTGAATAGGCCAGTTAATTTAACCAGGAACCTCAGTGTGGAGAAGTCAAGGTCTCAGCTGCCAAAAGTATTAAGAGAGAAGTGAGGAGAATCTCTCCACCTCCAAGGTACAAACCCAAAGACATTGTTTAAAAACATCTTTGGTTTAAGAGTGATATCAACGAGTATTTGAAATATGTGTATATCCGTATCTGTCTCTGTGCCTATTATTTATCTGCCTACCTACCTCTCCAGGCTAGTCTCTCAGGTCAGTTATATATAGAGAGAGACAGGCAGATGCTTAACGTAGTTGCTCGTAACTGAAGGGAAGGGAACCTGCGTGGGTGATAGGCCAGACGGGCATTTTCCACATTATAGACTGTGTACAGACACCCTGGACAATGCACTATATGCGTGGAGGCAGGCACTAGGGAATACAAAAATAACGGCGTCGTGGAATTGAAGCTCCTACAAGATGCTCACACTACGTGTGACGGAGAAAAGAGCACAACTGACCAGGAGGAGGTCAGGAAAGGATCCACAAGCCCCTTCCTTCCTCTGAAACATGTGGGTCAAAACTCAGTTTTATCAAAGGCGAGATTTCTCTTCTGATAGAGGATCACATTAGAGTGGGAAGAAAGAGCCTGCATCACCTACCTGGGTCTGATGGCACTCTCTAGAATGGCCATATCAACTGACTCTTAGGTCTGGCACTGGGAGAGACTTACCAGCTCCTACAGCCTTTCTCCCCTGTGGGTCACTGCCATTCCCCTCCGCATTCTAGTTGTTGGGACGGGTTCTCCTTGCCTTGCCTATTCATCTCTTTGCCTGGGTTTTTTCACATCTAAGTGATTTCCTTTCTTCCACTCCCTCCTCCCAGCACAATCTTTCGGTCCAATCACCCCCCACTCACTTCTCTTCACCCCCCAAATCCCCCAGAGCATAACACAGTTCACAAACATAACTTTGGTTTCATGCCCTCTTGAACCTCCCTCCCCTTCTGCTGTTTGACTTTGTCCCAGATCTCAGGATCACATGGTGATTCAGCGAAATTCTACCAAGATGCTGGCTCCCGCGGTGTGAAGGGCTTGGGGCTCCTGAGTTCTAAGCCCCGGCCCAAAGTTGGCGCTCATTTTCAAAGTCAAATCACAAGACAAATATCAAAGAATGTATAGAATCCACATTGGGAAACCTGTCAGAAAATTGTTGGGAAAATAAAGTGAATCAATAGAATGTCAAGAGACTCAAATGGAAAAAATATTGAATATTCATTTTCTCAGTTTCACAGGGGTAGGGATTTACGAGGACCAAGGCAGCTAGTGGGATTTTCGGCTTTCCTTGGAATGGTTCAAATAATTTTTGTGCTGTGCATTAGATTAGTATTCAATTAACTCCTTTAAAATTATAATGCGCAACTTCAACAAACTTGTGAATGAGTCTGTGGCACAATTAGAGCAGTTAATAGTCACCAGGTACAACAAACGAATGCTGAATTGCTATAAACAGAGAATGTCTAAAACAAATCCAGTGATTGTGTTTCCCATTCACATAGCTGTTCCACTTGCCTGTAAACACCACGGAAAAAATTACAGAGGGGTCCTTTTCACTCATCATTTATCAAAATAAATCGATATAGAATCCATGTAGAAATTGTTTCTTTCTGATGTGGTTACATTCCTCCTAAACCCAACATACTAATACACGCACCTCTTAGAGGGGAAACTTCTTATGTTAGTTGGGTCACAAATGCATCCCTATGTGATCCCTCCATTACTCTCACACAGGCCATTTCAAGGTTGAAGAAAACAAAAGATGATCGTATGAATACTGTGTAGACATCGGTATTAGACTGAAAAATAAAAGTCACTGGGAGTTTTCACTTTTCAGACACCCACCGTCACCAAAGAAAGAGCATGAGCAGGAACAGCTATTGTAGACCTCGGAATTTCAGAGGAAAACCAAGGGGCCATCTTGGTTGTTGGGTCCTTCTGTTGTTGGTGTGTAAAAAATATGTCAGATTTTATTTATTCTGTTAGAGTCAAGACTACAACTTCCTGTACGTTTCTTAGTTTCAATAGAACGAATCAAGACAAATCAAATTCATTTTAAGGACCTTGAGCCTTTGATTCAAGGCATAACCAGAGACTAACTCCCCCTGGTTGAGCAACTTGGCACCTTCAGCTGATCTACTCTAAAATAACAATGAAAAATCGATTTTAACTCTGAAGCTTATAATCCTAATATTTTTATTTCCAGTAAAATACTACCAGAGACTGATCGTGATTTTTAACAATCAATTTTGGCCACAGGATATAATGACATCTCATGTCCCATGTCTTTATCTACATCTTTGAAGGTTTCTCCCTGCTTTTTCCAACCCAAAGCTACCTTACCCACTCTCCACACACATCCACACAATTATGAAAGTATCATGTAACGATTTAAATAGATTAACTACTTCTGATAGTTTGTGGAAGAAATGCTACATCTCTTTTCCACGAGACTGTAAAACTTTCTCACCATTCTTAAGTAACAGCAGAAATAATAAAAACTAAAAAAAAAAAAAGGCGATTTAATTTGGTTTTTTAGAACGAGTTCTTCTCTGGCCTTAGAAGATTAGTTTTCAAAGCAATGGTAAAATCATTGATGTACATCTTTTCAAGTCAAAAGAAAAAAAGACTCCTAAATACCAAACATTTGCTCTTTGGAGCATAGCAAGAAGAAAGAAAGAGGGCCAGACGGCCACATCCTAAGAACAAAGTATTGTCCAGGTAGCTGTTGGCTAAAATGGGATCTCTTTCCAGGTCTTTTGATTAGTTCAAGTTTTTCTTTCCTAAATAAAACTTCATTTTCTTTCCCTAATCTTTCTAGTGGGTA
This sequence comes from Meles meles, assembly GCF_922984935.1. NCBI lineage: Eukaryota > Metazoa > Chordata > Mammalia > Carnivora > Mustelidae > Meles > Meles meles. The sequence goes on along the minus strand of NC_060084.1, from coordinate 31,376,943 downwards.
TCTGCCAGTTCTTTTGCATGACTTGCTATCTGAAAGCTTGTAAAAAGGGAGGAATCTAAAACTAGTGCAATTTTATATCCACAGTCTTTCTGCTATTAAAATGTATTTACCAGAAAGATCGTTCTTTTCTGTATTTAAAGAAACCATCCAACACGTGTGATTTTTGAAGAAAAACACTGCTTCTTCCCCATCAATATAGAGAGATGACTTAATTATAAAATAATTACAAATTCTAGAGGATGTGGAGAAAGGGGAACCCTCTTACACTGTTGGTGGGAATGCAAGTTAGTGCAGCCACTTTGGAGAACAGTGTGGAAATTCCTGAAGAAATTAAAAATAGAGCTTCCCTATGACCCTGCAATTGCACTGCTGGGTATTTACCCCAAAGATACAGATGTAGTGAAAAGAAGGGCCATTTGTACCCCAATGTTTATTGCAGCAATGGCTACGGTCGCCAAACTGAGGAAAGAACCAAGATGCCCTTCAACGGATGAATGGATAAGGAAGATGTGGTCCATATACACAATGGAGTATTATGCCTCCATCAGAAAGGACGAATACCCAACTTTTGTAGCAACATGGACGGGACTGGAAGAAATTATGCTGAGCGAAATAAGTCAAGCAGAGAGAGTCAAGTATCATATGGTCTCACTTATTTGTGGAGCATAACAAATAACATGGAGGACATGGGGAGATGGAGAGGAGAGGGAGTTGAGGGAAACTGGAAGGGGAGATGAACCATGAGAGACTATGGACTCTGAAAAACAACCAGAGGGTTATGAAGGGGCGGCAGGGGGGTGGGGTGGGGTGGGAGGTTGAGGAACCAGGTGGTGGGTAATAGGGAGGGCACGTACTGCATGGAGCACTGGGTGTGATGCCAAAACAATGAACACTGTTATGCTGTAAATAAACAAAACAAAACAAAAAAAAAAGAATGCAAATATTTACTTTCTAATGTGATGTTAGAAAACCCATAAATAACATATTTTCTAATTAAATGGTTCATTGTGTAAAGAATCCAGGAAAATAACAAAAATAAATTCAGAAAAACCTTTTCAATTAAAAAAAATAATTACAAATTCTCCCCAAATTAGATTATAAATGAATATCAATTCAATCCCACCCCCCTTTTCTTGCTTCATAAAAGAATCCAAAATTTATGAAGAAAAATAGAAGCATAAGAATAATCAACACTATTCAAAAAGAAAAGCAGTGAGGGAGTATCTCTCCCACCACCAATTAGAATATATTATAAAGTTATAATATCAGTATGGTGCTGGTGTAGTATTATTGGAACAATAAAACTCTTTGGAACATTCCCAGTTAATATAAGAATTCAGTGTATGATTAAAGTAACATTTAAATTCAAAACGTGACATAGTATTCAATAATTTTGCTATTGTGGCAACTGACTATTCATTGTGGAGAGGGAAGGAACGAAGTCCCTGACTCACATGACTATGACTGAAAGAATACTTTTTTTTTTTAAAGATTTTATTTCTTTATTTGACAGACAGAGATCACAAATAGGCAGAGAGGCAGGCAGAGAGAGGAGGGAGCAGGCTCCCCCCTGAGCAGAGAGCCCAATGTGGGGCTTAATCCCAGACCCTGAGATCATGACCTGAGCTGAAGGCGAAGACTTAACTCACTAAGCCCCCCCCGCCGAAAGAATACATTTTAGATGAAAGACATTTGTAAGTGTACACAAAGGAAATAAGTTTCTCCAAGAATATGGAAATGGATATTCACATGATATTGAAACTAATAATCATAAAAGAAACTAATAATATTTACTAAATAAATGTAAAAAATGTATACACATCAAAACATCAAAAATTATGCCTAAGAAGAAAGGCCAACCAAATTACATGTTTAAATACATATTATAACAAACAATTAAAATACTCAATATGTAAACGGTCTTAACAATTCAATAAGAAAAAGATAAAGACTTATATGTAAATTTAAAAAAGGAAAAAGATAAAGACAGACAATTCATCTCAGGAAAAAAAATGAAATGATGAACAACTTACCTACCCAGAGGCATTCACAAAAAATAATATTTAATGCTAGCAACTTGTTAAAAAAAATAATGTGGGGGAAAATGGGAATTCTTGCATACTGGTGATCAGAATATAAACGGATATGACTTCTTACAGGCCATAGTTTATGTATGGACATGCTTGCTAGTCCAGCAATACCATTGCTAGAAACTTTTCTGAGGAAATAGTCATGGATATAAGTAAATAAGTAAAATTTAAGTATAAGGATGTTTGTTTAACTGTTCTTTCAAATATTAAATACAATAAAAATACTTTCACATATATGAGAATGATGAATTGAGGAATTATTTAAAATGTCCTGTAGGGGGGATCCTGGGTGCCTCAGTCATTAAGCGTCTGCCTTCAGCTCAGGTCATGATCCCGGGGTCCTGGGATCGAACCCCACATTGGGCTCCCTGTTCAGTGGGAAGCCTGCTTCTCCCTCTCCCACTCTCCCTGCTTGTGTTCCCTCTCTCGCTGTCTCTCTCTCTGTCAAATAAATAAATGAAATCTTAAAAAGAAAAGTTCCTATAGGAAGTAATATTTAATAACATCTCATGATATTTTGCCAACTGAGGAAAAAAAAAGCTTTCAAAATAGTGTATGTGGTATGACACCACTTTGTTGAAAATTTAAAATAAAATATATGAACATGTAAATTATGAAAGCAACATTAAAACATTAAAATTCAAAATAAAATATATGAACATGTAAATTATGAAAGCAACATTAAAAAAGCAACATTATTTAAAGATGGTAATTTTATGAGTATTTTAAGTTTATTTTTTGCTTCTCTTTCCAACATTTTCCTTATATGACAAATATTACTGTGTTTGTGCATGTGTGTGTGTCTGTGTTTGCGTCCTACTCTGGCCAACCCTGGATTCTCTTTATTTCATACCAGGTCAACACCTCTGAAACCTGGATTCTCTTTATTCTACACCTTCCCCTTCTAGTACTTGTGGCCCTCTCCTGAGTTGTAGTTCCAGAGACATGGAGATTTCTTTTTCTTGTTCTCTTTCCTTTCGTTTTTTTGTTAATTTTAGAGACCACATAGGAGCTAGATATTTCTCCTCTGCCCTCATTGACAGGAAGTCTTTTAAAACTTTTTATAACTTTTGGAGGGCTTGGGTGGTGCACTTGGCTAAGGGACCAACTCCTGGTTTCCCCTCAGGTCCTGATCTCAGGGTAGTGATCTCCAGGTTGTGAGATCGAGCCGCAGGTCAGGCTCTGAGCTCAGCACTCAGCATGGTGTCTGCTTAAGACTCTTTTCTCCCACTGCCCCTCCCTCCTCTCCAATAAATAAATAAATCTTAAAAAAACAAAAACAAAAACTTTTTCATAGCTTTTAAGAAATTGATGAAGTTCTTTGAAATGCACTCAGATAATACAGAACTGTTCCGAGGAGAAACTTTCCCCTCTTTTTCCGTATCAAGTAACATCTTTTAGGGATGACCTAAGTTAACACAAAAGTGTGGTGTGTGCCTATTTTTCTGGCCTTTTCTCTGTGCCTTTATAAATATTTTAGCTATTCAATCCATCATAATTTATTTTGGTATAAATCTCGTAAAAGGAAATATAATTGCTTACTTTTAACTTCAGGAGTGCTCAGAACAGAATTTTTACCATGGCTCTTCTTTACACTATTTTAGTGGAAATGAGAGAGGAAAAATCGGGGATGGAAAGGATAAAATAACTTTTTTTTTTTCTACATATACTTGAACTTGCTAGAGTGTCCCTTCTTCCTGATGAAATAACCTCAATTTTTTTTTCTTTTTTTCTAACGATAAGGCTGAGTGTCAGGCACCGTAAATTCAGATTCTTACAGTGTCCAGCAGATGCTACAAAGGAAAGGTGTAGACCGAATCTAAGATAGTGTAGGGAGTGATGAGTGCTAGAGCGATAGCGAAATACGTGTTGGCAACTACAGTTCACCCAAGATGGCTTTGAATTTCATGGGTCCGCTTACACACACATTTTTTTCCAATAGAGACAGTATGGTACTGTAAATGCAGTTTCTCCTTCTTAGGATATTTAAAATAGCACTTTGTTTTCTCTAGGTTATTTTTTTTTTTAAGATTTTATTTATTTATTTGAGAGAGAGACAGTGAAAGACAGCATGAGCGAGGAGAGGGTCAGAGGGAGAAGCAGACTCCCTGTGGAGCTGGGAGCCTGATGCGGAACTCGATCCCGAGACTCTGGGATCATGACCTGAGCCGAAGGCAGTTGTCCAACCAACTGAGTCACCCAGGCATCTCTTCTCCAGGTTATTTTATTATAAGAATACAGCATGTAATATATGTAACACACCAAGTATGTGTTAATTGACTATATTACTGATAAGACTTCTGGTCAACAGTAGGCTATTAGTAGTTAAGTTTTTAGGGAATCAAAAGTTACAAGCAGATTTTTGTGTAGGGGCTTGGCATCCCTACCTGCATGTTGTTCAAGGGTCAACTGAAATTTCAATATATTTTTTAAAAAAAGATTTTATGTACTTATTTGTCAGAGAGAGAGAGAGAGAAAGAGAGAGCACAAGCAGGGGTAGGGAGGCAGAAAGAGGAGGGAGGCAGAGGGAGAAGCAGGTTTCCTGCTGAGGAAGGAGCCCGATGTGGGACTCAATCCCAGGACACTGAGCCACCCAGGCATCCCAAGGTTCAACCGAAATTCAAAAATTAAGCAAATATTACTTTTATACTAAGGGGAAATTATTTTTAAAATATATGTTGAAGGTGTACATGTTAAGGTGTAGCTCTTAAAAATATGGAAAGTCTCTAACTTCTAAACTTACAGATAACGTCAGAACAGGTTAGCTGGGGGAAACTTTTGAGTTGACTCTACATGGCCAATGGACTTCAGGTCCGACCCAGGGCAGAGCTCAGTAAGACCAACCATTGCCACTTCCTCAACTTCAAGACTACAGTGCATCCTGATTAAGTAACTTCGGCAGTGAAAGCGTCTATATGCAATAAAAACAAAAAACAAACAAAAAAAAAACTGATAATCAATATTTGAATCCTTGCTATGAGCCAGGCATAGTGCTAGGCACGTTTTTTTCTATAATACATTATTTTCTATGATGGCTTTGAAAATGCTACACCTACATGTTATCACAATCACCATGTTATAGTTGGCGACATGGAGGCTCATAGATGGTAAATAATGTATGTTAGTGAGAACTTCCTTTTGTTGGATATCAAAGGTTGAGTTCTAACCACCACTGTTAGGACAGGTTTCCAACACAGTAACTCTCCGCCCACTCTTTGTCTCTGTCCTGAAAGGATGTCTGTAGTCTGTTCTGGGAGGGCTCTAAGAAAGCCTGCTTCCCCCTTGAAAGTGCCCTTCCATTCTGATGGCTCATCTTCTGGAGAAAATGTGGTGTGACCACATATAAAAATAGGATGGAGACAGATCTTGATTCAAATCCCACACCTTCCGCCTATGAATCAGGTGAGCCAGGACGAGTTGTTTAGCATTTCGTAAGCCCATTTCTTTATCTATAAAATGGGGACAATGCAAGCTACTTCTTAGGTTGTGATGGGGATGAAGTGAGATGTTACATACACCTGGCACAAGGTAGAGGCTTAGTCAATGCCCACCCTGTCCCTTTCTCTTGAGAAAACTTTGATACATGTGGCTTATGTCATGCTACCAATCAACGTCCTAAGAGAGGTATGAAAATAATGCAGTTCAACTGAACATTCTTTATCACCTCAATTTACCTACAGAAGGAAAAGGCGAATTGTGGCAGAGGAGGTGGGAGGTGGCGGACAGCAGAGACAAATAAAAAGAGTTGGTTCCCACAGCTCTTCTAGGTTCTGTCCACCTGCCTCATTTTGTCTAAGGCCCAACTGTGTACACATCTACTGTCCTTCAGAAGGTTGGCGACAATTCCCTGATTAATTTTCCTAGTAATGCCTAAAGAGTCTGAGCCCTTCATCTAAGAAATAACACTGTATGTAAGGTAGGAATGTAGTCTCAGAACAAGGTGCAAGCAATTCATGAGAAAATAAAATTATTCCCAAACCCCACTGGTCCAACAATGACACATCTGCATGGTATCCTTCCTTTGAGACAATCGTTCTCTACATAATGCTCTTGAACGAGTTCCAGAAGGTCCATAAACCTCATGAAATCGCCAAGTTCTTCACAACTGTATGCATGTGCCTTTTGCAAGGACAGGGTTGATTTTATGAAATTCTCAAGAAAGTCTATGACCCCAAACACCTATGACTTATTGGTTTAGAAGCTTACAATCCAGGTCAGCCATGCTGACATCAAGAAAGGCACAATTCATAGTAGTGTACTGATATGTAGTTAGGGAGGAAATGGTCACAGATAGAGATACATGTATGATTTGGGGGTGCAAGTAGGACTTGTACATCTGAACAGAAGAATAATTCTTTCCAGAGGAGGGTTCATTTTGAAGTTCTAGTCTTAAAGAAAATAAAGAGCAGACATCTTGAAAGCCTTTTCATCTTGCATTGTAAGCCTTTCCTCCACTTTCTTTGCAACCCCAAACCACCAAACATTCACATCTAAGTGGAGGGAATGACTTACCAGCTAATTGACCCTGTTTCAGTGATGCATCTATTTTTCTATTTAACAGTTTTTTCTCCTACTCTCACTTTTCATTTCTTGCCTGAGTTCACATGGTCCATTCCTTGTCTTTTTTAATAACTGGCCAAATTATTACTATTAGTAATTTGAAGAGGGGGAAGAGAAACATAAATAAGGGAAATGAGTTTCCATGGTAACCACAGCCAGGTGAGATCATTTTGAACATCCTTTCTGTGACTGTTTCATTAGTGCTTTCCTGAGAGCCTGAATCCCTGTTAACCCCTTTCTGGATTGAGTGTTCTTGAACAGATGCTCTCAGAGTGCTCCCTCACTATTGGGGGTGCTGGTTTATCATTTTTAGAGTGTACTTGGATTTTGTGACCAGAAGCAACTGGTATTGATCTCTCAGTGGATCTGCCTCCTGGTTGGCCTATAATTCTCCAGCACCTTCCCGGGGTTCCACAGACAAGGACAAATGGCAGTCACTTTTTTTTAAAGGAATACCAAACTAACAATTTAAAAAGTAGAATCCTCATAATGGCAGTGTTTATTGAATCTAAACTCCATTCCTGTTAGACAGGATGAGGCACGAGAGCAATTATCAGTCAGGAGGGATTGAGTAATGCTGTAGTAACACACAGCCCTTGTGATGGTTAATTTTATGTGTCAACTTGGTTGGGTTAAGCTATTCAGCTGTTTGGTCCAACACCAGTCTAGATGTTGCTGTCAAGGTAATTTTTTTTTTTTTTTTTTTTTTTTTTTTTTTTTAGTTATTAACATTATATCAGTAGACTGTGAGCAAAGCAAAATACCCTCCATAATGTGGGCAGGCCTATCACCTGAAGGCCTTAAGACAAAAGACTGAGGTATCCCAAAAATGAAAGAAGGAATTCTGCCTCCAAACTGACTTCAGACTCAAGACTACAATACTGACTCCTGCCAGAATTTCCAGCCTATGGGCTGCCCTACAGATTTCAGACTTCCCAGCCCCCTAAAATCATGAGCCAATTCCTTAAAATAAATCTCTCTCTCATTCTCTCTCTCAATAGATGGATAGGTAGATAAAGATATGTAGATATCCCTTCTCTCTCTCTCCCTCTTCCCTTGGCCCTGCTCATGCATGCTCTCTCCACCTCTCTCTAAAACAAATAAAATCTTTTTTTTTTTTTTTTTAAAGCAAAGAAAAGAACTGGATCTGAACACACACCACCTGGGATTGAATTCTTGCTCTCCTACTTGTTAGGTGTATGATCTTGCAAAATTACATAACATTCCTGTGCCTCTGTCCTCTTCCTATGTAAATTTATAAATAATAATGGTGCTTGCTTCACAGGCTTGTTATAAGGATTAAGTGAGTTGTTACAATGTGCATATGGCATTTCCTGGCACATACAAAGCACTGGATATATGTGTTATTTCTATTATCGAAAATTTTTATAATATTATTTGTTTCTTCACCAGTATATCTCCAGTTCCAGATATACAGCCTATCAATAACTATCAGCAGTAGCTTATCAATAATTATTTGCTGATAAAATAAACAAGCCTATATAACAAATAAATGAATTTGTGGTTGTGGTAGGCAGCTTCGAATCTGACTCCCAGTGATCTCTGCTTCCAGGAATTTTATATCCTTGAGTGTGGCCTGGGCCTAGTGACTGCCTTCTAACAGAAAAGTGCTAGGATGTCACTTCTGAGATGAGGTTACAAAAGACTGACTTTCATCTTACTTGTTCTCTCTCTCTCTTACTCTGCTTGCTGGCTCATTCTGATGAAGCAAGCTGCCATGTTGTGAGCCACCCTACAAAGGGGTCCATGTGACTAGGAACTAAGAGTACCCAGTCCATAAAGAACTGAACCCTTCCAACAACCACTGAGTGACCTTGGAAGTGGATCTTCTCAGGAGCCTTGAGATCGCAGCAGCCTTGGCTGATAACTTGACTGAAGCCTTGTGGGAGGTTTTGAGCCTCCAGGGGACCCCAACTAAGCTGCACCTAGATTCCTGACTCATGGAAGCTGTGAGCTAATATATGTTTTGAGGCTATTAAGTTTTGGAGTAATTTGTTACACACCAAATCATAGCAAGTCAAGATAGCATTATATGATACAATGATTTGGATATTCAGGTAGAGATGTTTTAAACCCAAGCTTCTAATAGAGGATCCATTTCCCTGGGCTCATAGACAATCACTAGCACGTCCAAAATCATCCTTTTCCCTTTGTGTCTGCATTCCTATTTCCTGCCTGACTACTGGAGGTCCATAACAAGGAATTCAAAACACAACTCTCTTATTTTATGAACTGTGTGGACTTGGCTAAGTGACTACTGCTCTCAGCAACTTTCTTCACTAATAAAATGGAAATAAGGGTAGTTCTCTCACAGAATTACTCTGAGAGTTACAGTGGTCAGAACCTACATAAAATACCCTGGAGAATCTAGAACACAACAGTCATTCAAGAAACGTTGGATCTTGAGCCTGATGTCTTCTAGTTTAATATTTGCCATGTTTTTGAAACTTCATTTATACCTAACATCCTCCTCACAGTTATTATTTAGAAATCAATAGAATTCAGGTATCTTCCATATGGAAATGAGTTCTAGTGTGGTTTCCTACCAGAGAACCAAAAAAAAAAAAAAAAAATTGTCTTTTGCTTTGGAGTTGGGCAAATGGTTTACAGCATTCAAAAGGAAGCATAATTTAATGAGTATGAGGATTTCCAAAGGAACAAGGAGGAGGACAAGGAGGAGGGGGAGGAGAAGAAGAAGGGGAAGAAGAACAAAAACTTTGGTCTACCTACCGGTTCACCAGAAAGCATGCGTATTGTAAGGTTTGATACACAGCTGCCCTGCCTCCCAACCCCCAATACATGAGCCGTTGGCCATCATGGAGACACAGAACGAAACAATGCTCTGGGGACAAACTCAGTGTGCGCCTATCTAGTGGAGACTGGAGAGAAGACCACAGAACACACGCTGCTGCCCCGAGAAGGCGGCATCAGAGAATGCAGCCGTTCGAACAGCAAAACTCAGGTCATTCAGAAAAGCAAGGAAAGGCAAACATTTTCATTTACATTCTACCTTCCCTTGACATCAAATACCACAATTAAGAACTTGTTTTTTAATAAACACGGTCTTGAGTTGGTAAAAGCCAAAGCATCGTTCACATATCATTTCCTGCACCACTCAGCTCATATTAGCAGACTTAGGAAAGCATCAACCACAAACATGTTGCTGATAGAAATTTCCTAATGCAAGCAGTCTTTATAGATTTCTGCTATTTCAATGTAGGTCTCCGAGGACCATTTGAATCCATATTAATTTCCTTTCTGGCAGTTATGCAGCTGAGTATGAACTGCACTATTTCACTTTTAATCTGTCAGTAATTTAGTAATGTGTAAACTAATTATGCACAGATATTAATGTAATCGGTTTGGGGAGCTATAAAATCAATGTGTTTTTACAGACTGCATTAAAGAGAATTGCGGTATTATAATCACATGTCAGTTACAGATAATGTTATGGAATTAAAAAACGGATGTCACCCACATTTCAGGGAGCACCCACTAACTCCATCAGATAATATGAGCATGGCCCTCACATTTTCTGGCACGGCAGGACTTAAATGTCATGACCACAGCCAAACAACCTTGCTTTGTGCTGATTCGGAGAACATCATTGCTGTGACCCTCCTTCTCCCTTTCCTCTAGGTCAAATAAAAATTGCCATTCAGAGCCTCAAAAAGTGGGGCAGCAGATCATCCTTCTGGGAGTCACGACTGTGTCCCACGGTAACGGTCCCCTTAAGTGCAGTCTACACTACATAATAAGCCAGATCGTTATGCACCTGCAAATAGGTTGGCATGAACTCAGTGGTTAAGAGGGGTTACCACAGCTTTTGTTGGATGTTTTCACAAGGCCCATGATCCCACCCTGTGTGGCAATTTCTACAGGCAGTCCGAGATATGGTCAAATCCTTCCATGAGACTAGAGGCATCTCACTACCTTGACCCATGGTTTTCCACCCCAAAGAGAAGGAAACTCGTATCACTCTATGACAGGCCTTGAGATGCTGGAACACCACTTGTTCAATCAAGCGTTTGGACCAGTTCTAGAAATTTACCTTCATATACCTGTATTGAATGGATTCCCCTAACTCCCTGCAAGTTAGTCTCTGATTCTTTGCCCCCTCTAGAAACTTCGGCCATTCTCTTGTGCAGCTCTAAACATCAGGGGTATCTCTGGTAGAACATCCACTATATCCCTACATGAAAATACTGGAGACCCTTGGGCCCAGCCTTGTAGCTTAAGGAGGCATCAGTATAGAAGGGAAGTAGGTCTCAGTTGGGAGACTGAGTTCCAACTCTGGGCTATGCTGAAAGACAGGTCTGGGGAAATCATGATTCTCATATTCCCCAGATGTGTGGTTCCCTCACCCCTTTGAGCCTTATTTTCCTTGTCTGCAAAACAGGAATGATGACAGCCCTTCCTCCACAGGGGGTGAAGTGAACTTTGCACAATGTCTGGATCATAGAAAGTGTTCAGTAGTAGTAGTCTTAGTAATGCTAGTGAGCAAGCTGGTTGCTTTCCTACTGTAAAATGAAAGTTGCTGAGATAATCTCCAAAGTCCCTTCCAGCTAGCAAATTCAGATTCCCAGAGGTGGTTCAACTAGCTGCAAAAACGCCGCATCAACCATCTATGTGCCAAGAAGATCCTCAGAAGGAAGAAAGTGGGTCAGCCCGATCTGAGGCTCCTCCTCTGAAAAAATCTGCTCACCTTCCCTCTTCAGGACCATCAATGCATCCTTCCCTCCTTCTTCGCTAGTCCCTGCCCATCACTCTGCCTGGTCCTATGGTCTGGCTTCTATTTGACTACATCCTGGTCTTTGCCCTCGAATGTATTCTGTATGACTCACATTCAATAAATGTGCTCACTCATTCACTCATTGCTCAATTATCTCTTGACACCTACTGGGGGTAGAGAAAACTCTGCAGGGAATATTGGTATCCATCAAAAATGTCTCCCGCTTTCTTACAAATAATTGCCCGCTGGCAAGATCCAAGTCCACAATAAATATAATTTATTGTATCAACCTTTTCCAAAACCCTCTTTGCATTAACTGGAACCTGGACTCCCTCCAGGATGCCATGCACTCTCATACCCTTGCCAGTGGTAGTCATGGATCCCTTCACTGGCCCACGTACCGCATGACCACATTTATACCACGTGGATGGCCTATTTCAAGTCTACGCATTCCACTTTTCCTCATTCAACGGATGTGTGCCAATCTCTAAGACTCACATCCACACTGAAATTTTTTGAATCTGATGCCAATTTTTTTCTCACCCATCCTCTCTCATCATTCCCCACCATCTCAACACCCATTCAGCTTGCTTACTTATGTGTTTGGTTTCACTGTGACTCAAATCCAATGAAGGTCAACCATAAGCCACGAGGGCCGACTACTGGCCTGACAGTCATCATTAAATGAGATAATATATATAAGTTATAAAGAATAGTACCTGACACATAGTGACGTTAGCGCTTTCAGGTTCCTACCCTCTGCCTCCAGCTTTTTGTCATTCAACAGAATAGCTACCGTGTCTGCCAGGAACTCATTCACAAACCACTTCTGGCAGATGTTCTGGAGGGAGTATTTGTTTCTGTCCCCAAAACGGAGGGCTGAAGGATGGCATTGGTGGTCACTGTCCACGATCAGTAACATCCTGTTATAGAAACGGAACACCCCTCACAAAGTCAGGAAAACAGATTAGAGTTCCATCGTTTGCACATTCAACTTTTGTGAACTCAAGGTGAGGTACCTGGTTGAACATCCAAAAAAAGGAAGGAAAAAAAAACACAAAGTATTCAAAATATGTAAAAAATATATCTTACATAAACAATCTTCATTAGCGTATATATTAAGTATTTGTATATGCATGACATTACACAAGGCTTCGAACACAGAAGCACAAAAGCTGTTCCTTATGGGTCATTTAGAGGATCTTCTAGGGTCATTTTATCATGCTCTATTACTACTTTACAATATGATTCATGTGAAAGATAACTGTCCCATCATAATTTGTTTTATAATGACTTTGGAGCATGTTAGTGGAAGGCAAAGAAGGAATTCAGGGCAGGCCCCAGTCTACCAAACGTGGGCATGGTCCATAACCAGCCTTCTCTCATTCCCCAAGGATTCCAGTAAATCAAGGTTCTATTTTTTTATAAGATTTTATTTATTTGACAGACAGAGATCACAAGTAGACAGAGAGGCAGGCAGAGAGAGAGGAGGAAGCAGGCTCCCGCTGAGCAGAGAGCTCGATGAGGGGCTCGATCCCAGAACCCTGGGATCACGACCTGAGCCAAAGGCAGAGGCTTTAACCCACTGAGCCACCCAGGTGCCCCTAAATCAAGGTTCTTAATTGATCTCCTTTCTTCCTCCCTACCCTGGCTTCCTCAGGGGAAACCGAGGGTCCATCATACCCACTCATATCCATTCAAACTTGACTCCTTGACCCTCTTCTCTAGCCATCCTCCTGGCTGCCTAAAGGCAGCTGATATCAAAATTCCCTAGTTATTTCTCTCTTTTACAACAATCATAAAGTCTAGTCTTAAAAATAATTACCAATAATAAATGTACATAGACAGTGGTCTCCATACCCTGCACCAAAGGAAATTAGGGCAATGGCTTTTTCATCCTATTGAGAATACCCCCCAGGATAGCTTTTTCTTTGCCAAGATGGTAAGAAAAATTAGCCCCGGAGAATTCTGTGCTACTATTGTCAGGACACGGATTATTGAGAAAGGAATTAGAATCATCATCTCTGACAGAGGAAATTTGAGAAGCTGAGGGGATTTGTGGGCAACGAGGACTTTTATGGTCAATGATCTGGGTTGTAGGTTTGGGTCTTAGCCCTGCTCCACTGGTGGGGAATTATGAACCTTAGATTTTTATCAGGAGTAACTAATGCCCTATTGAGAAAGGTACTTTTGAGTTCTCCATGTATGAGGAAGACAAGCAATTCAGAGACTTAGAAGGCCATGACTGAGCATATCTTGGGCAAACCAGGGGATACCACAAGAATACTGAATTTGGAGTCAGATGACCTGGGCTCAAGTGCTCTGTGTCACTTTGTAGATACTGATCTGTGCTGTCTAATATGATAACAACTAGGCACACGAGACTTTCCAAACTTAAATTTAAGTTAGTTAAATTAAATACAATTCGGGGCCCTGGGTGCTCAGTTGGTTAAGCCTCTGGCTTCGGCTCAGGTCATGATCCCAGGGTCCTGGGACTGAGCCTTCTAATGTACTCTGTATGACTCACATTCAACAAATGTGCTCACTCATTCACTCATTGCTCAATTATCTCTTGACACCTACTGGGGGTGGAGAAAACTCTGCAGGGAATATTGGTATCCATCAAAAATGTCTCCCGCTTTCTTACAAATAATTGCCCGCTGGCAAGATCCAAGTCCACAATAAATATAATTTATTGTATCAACCTTTTCCAAAACCCTCTTTGCATTAACTGGAACCTGGACTCCCTCCAGGGATACCATGCAGGGAGCACTGGGCTCCCTGCTCCGTGGGAAGCCTGCTTCTCCCTCTCCCTCTGTCTCTCCTGCTCATGCTCTCTCTCTCTCTTTCTCTCTCAAATAAATAAATAAAATCTTTAAAAAATTAAATGCAGTTAAAAATCCAGGTCCTTCGTCATACTAGCCATATTTCACACAGGGTGGCTCTGGGGCTACTGCTTACACGGTACAGCTACAGACCCAAGGCACGTCATCTTCCCGAGCTCCAGTTTCTTCTTCTGTTTAACAAAGGAAAAAAAGTAAAATCTGTTCTGTTTACCTCCCAGGTGTGTTCTAAGGTAATGAACACGAAAGCACCTACGAAATTATAAACACTTTATAAAAGATGAATGGTCAGGAGCAAAGCAATTATTTTAGCATCTTGAGCTTTTGAGCTTGAGCTAAATAGAGGAGATCTCCACATCCTTATTTGTATCACTTTGTGGCTTTTTTTTTTTTTAATGTACGTGTTTATCTAATTTTGCAAAGTCACTCCCATCAGAAAAATAGGAACAGGTCAAGCTACGTCTAGATAATCCTAAGTCTTTATATCTTGGTCTCCAGATTAGTCCTAATGTCTTCATTGGATATTGAATTACAAACAATTCATAGCTTCACAATTCACATGAGGCCTGGGAAGCACATATAGAGACTTCTACGGGACAGGCTAGGGTAGTGGTAGCTTGTCTATGGGGACATCAACAAGGAAGTGGCATTTCTTGACCTCTCCCTAAATACTAATAGAACAGTGGGAACCCTGTTGCATTTGGGATTTATGTTCATTTACCTTATGAATTTCCTTGGAAAACACATGCTTTATTTCTCCATCTTAGCTGCATTTGAAAATATCCATTTGAATTCTGCAGGCAAGAAAGAGATCTTCGTTTTTCGCTTCCTGGGCATTGGAATCGGGATGAGTATAACTAGTCTCAAGAAGTGGGTGAAGGGAGGAAGACAGGGAGGGAAAGATTGATGGAGAAAGAATGGGGAAATTTTTCCAGAAGCCGAGAGGCACCAGGCAAGAACAACTGAAAGTCTCCTCTAATTTTAAGAGATGGATAAGGATTCTATAACCAGGGCAAGGCAGGCAGACCAGGAAATTGTCTTGGTTGTATACAGCTGGGTCATCGCCCCCTTCATCATCATCATCTTCAAGCCTTGCACTGATGCTGGATCCGTAGGTTTCAAAGTTCCTATATGTGCGCCTTTGATCATTGGCATAACTCACATGTGAAACAGACAACCATGGTTTTTGCCTGCCTAGAATCCACTCCTCCTGACTCTGGTAATACCACCATAATTTAATCTGGAAAACCATCTCTCTCTCTCGATTTTGGTCTACGTGTCTCAAGTGGGGATGCTTCTACCCTGGATCCAAGTGTGGGTACACCCCCAGGCCCTCACTCACCAGTATATTACATCCACCACCCACAATGATTAGTCCAGGGACAAGTACCTGACCCATGTCTGTCCAGTGAAACATAATCCTGGGGTGTTGGTTGAGACTATTAGGAAATAGAAACCTTTGGGGGCCATGAAGCTTGGAGGATGAAGTCTGCAGCTTCTCTGACCTTTGCCTGGTGAGAGCTTCTCTGAGAATAAACTTGACACCAAGGAAAACACAGCCAAGAGCTGGAAAGAGAATAAGACTGGGTCCTAAGGACATAACTGTGATCCTTCGATTTATGTCTGCCCCGGATCACGCTACCTTGGGACAGTTTTGTTTGAGCCGGTTTGAGGTTATCTTCCTGGCAGAGAGGTCTAGCTAATGCAGCTAAGAGATTTAAGACTCACTTTTACAGATCAGAAAACCGAGGCTTAGGACAGCATCCACTCAACCATAATCGGGACCGTCTCTTTGTTTCTGAGTATGGAGTTTCTGAAGAATTGTAGAATGCAGTCAGCAGGAGAGATGGGAAGAAAGCATTGGCAGGCTGTAGCCCCAAAGAATGTTTAAGGGTCTCATTAAAACGAAAGCGAAATGAGAAAGAACAGAGCCATGCTTATGGCATTACAAGTCTTTTGGGAGAGTAGAAATGCTGAAGTTTACAAATGCTTAAGAGGCAGCAGATAACTACAGTTTACTAAAGAAACAGTGTTTGAAAATAGAATGGGATTTAGCAATAGTGGGATACACATGGTCTGGGAGGAAACCACGGCAAGTACTCACTTGCATTATTTTCGAAGTACAAATAACACGTATATAATATTTCAAAAATATATAAAAGCATCCCTCCATATCCAAATATGGTGTATATCTCTGAAGACAGCAGCCATGCATTCCATTCCAGTGGGTGAAATTTGCACATTAGGGTGACGGTTCTCAAAATGTCATCCCTTGACCAGCAGCATTAACATCTCGGAAAGTCTTGGGCCGTACCCCAGACCTACTGAACCCAAAACTCTGTAGTGGAGCTCACGAACATGTGGTCTAGTAAGCCCTCTAGGTGACTGCGATGCAAGACGAAGTCTGAGGACCACTCTAATAAGGATACCTGAGCACATACATGTTCATGGGTATGCTTTGTATTAACTTTTTTTCAATACTTATCTACCTCCTATTCTGGAAGCCTTGCTAGAGTGAAAAAAGCATCATCTGTTTGAATCTAACCCAGAGAGGGAAGTATAGATTTGGGTCCCTTTAGGTCTTTCTGCTTTGAGGAGTCTTTTAGAGTCAGAGAGCCAATGACCCTCAAGGTGGTTTGGATATGTGGTCAATTTCCAACTTTCATCTTAGTTATACTCATGCAGTAGGCTGAATGCTGAAGATAGGCGCTAGCCCTACTAGCCGCACCAAGTTTTCCATCTCTTGGTTATATAATCAGATGCTACTCTGGATGTTTCCAAAGCCCCAAATCAGTTCATCTTAAGGTGGGGACATTAACCAGTTGGGCCTGATCTCATCATGGGAGTGCTCTTTCTCTAGTTGGAGCCTGAGAGAAATGTCAGAGAGATTTGAGGTATAAGAAGGTCTCAACCATGCCATTGAGGTGGAAAGAGCTAAGTGAGAATGAATGTGGGCAGCCTCTAGATGCTGAGAGAGTTCCCAGGCTGACAGCCAACATGAAGTCCTACCACTACAAGAAACTGAATTCTTTCATCAACATCAAAGAGCTTGGAAGTGAAATTTCTCTCCAGGGCCTGCCAACAAGGACTCAGCTTGGACAAGACCTTGATTTGAGCCTTTTTTTGCTCTGAATAGAGAACTCAGTCACGTGATGTTAGATTTCTGACCTACAGAACTGTGGACTAATAAATGGGTGTTGTTTTTATCTGCTAAATTTGTGACAATTCCAGGAAATGAATCCAACATGAAAGGGAACTGGCAGCTGGAATATGGGGCTCAAGCATTCGGAATTACCTGGGATCTGATCATTCGGGAATGCGTGAACAAGACGGTTAAAGGGGTAGAGGGTGGAGAGAGCATCTGGGGAAAAATTCAGCTCAGTGAAGAAGAAAAAGCACATTGGAAGGAAGGAAGAGGAAACCTGGTCGATGTGTAATTAGGAGAAACGAAGGAAGTCACTGACAACCGAAGTGAGGACAGAGGATTCCATGGAAGGGGATGGAAAACAGAAGAGGTCGGTGCCGCAGAATGGTAAGGAATTGTATGTCAGTGTTATTACACAGAATCATGTTTACAGAGAATTTCACAATTCAAAGGCATTGTAGAGATCAGATTTCTTCTTCTTTTTTTTTAGATGAAGATGGAGAGACAGGAAGAATACGTAAACTGACCGAGGTTACAGAGATCATTTCCAAGTCAAGAGCAGAACTCACATCTCCTGATGCCTGTTTTTATTCTGCAGGACCCTGTCCGCACGGGAGTCTGCCCTTCCCCACAGGCAAAGAAATATCTCTTGTAGCCCCGAAGAAAGAACAGAGCAGAAGCCTGCACAAAACAGCCAGACTGTTGGTACTCCAGGCTTGTGACATTAATCCAAGGCAAGATATGATGCCTTTTGCTCCCTGGCCATCTACAAATCCCATCACTTTGTCACCAAGCCAAATGCAATTAGCACACAAGGCGTGCTCTTCCAGAGAGCCTCAAACCTGATTAACAGGTTCGAAACCGGGGCCTGGGGAGCAAGACAGATGATGTTGGGAAGCCTGTGCCCAGCGACAAAAGGATTAAAGGGGACCAAATGGTGTGGACAGAGCGAGATCTGCGAGGTGCCCAGGCTGAGAAGCACTTCCTAGCACACACACCCGAGATCCAGCCCTGTGAAGCTGCTCTCATCGATGTGGTTTGGTTTATTAAATAAATGGTGGTTTATTAACCTCCTCACCACCATCCCCCACCCCTCCAAGAAACTAAAGAGAATATTCTGCCCAGTGCAAAAGATCCTTCTGCTCACGTTGGAAGAGAAGTTACCCACGGGCTGGTATCGGTTTCTGTGGAAACCAAAAATAAATATTGATACGGAGTTAATGGTCTGTGTCTCACTTAAGCTCCATTAAACTTCGAGCACTTGCAAGAAAACAGCCCATTGATGGCCCAGCTGAGGGAGAAGGAAGAGGCTTTATAAAAAGCAAGTGTGGGAGGCACATGGGGTGCGGGCTGGATTTCTGAGCGCTTCTCAGCCAGGGAGCACTTTATGGAACTCTTCCAGCCAGAGGGACCTACTCCCACGCACTCCACGCAGCTGGCTAGGATGCTCACCCTGCTTGGACAGGGGTTTTGTGAACCTGTCCTTTTTATAAAGAATCATTGTGTGTTTTGGAAAGCTTATCTGCAGACAACAACATTTTCCAGGAACCCACATGCCCAAAGCACAGGGAACAAATGAACTGAGCATCCAAATTAGAATATTTCTTTCTGTGCCACGTTTCCCAAAGCAATTCGAGTGCAGACAACTGAGGTCAGTATTGTTGCCTTTTATATTTATAATCCTGCTTTTAGGAGCAAAGTATTTGATTTATTGCATGAAAGTATTTTATAGCTTTAAGCACTGCTGCTCCTTGGACTAAGGAACATCACGGCCTGCTTAATTTACACAAGGGATGTTAGGACTATTTAATGGCATGTAAACATTTTATAAGGCAAGTTCAAATTGCAGGCGATATTTAATATACTTTAGCAAAATGGACCACAAATGGATTCGGGTTCTTATTTATGGGCCCGATCTCTCTTATGGCATCAAAAGTGAATCGAGTTTTAAAAGGTGTTAAGAGTTTTCAGTACAGTTCGTGACACTGGGCACAATCGGTAAGTCTGCATAAAACAAGCAGCGCGTGAATTAATTCCAGAACCCCGGGCAACTGCGAGCCCCCCAATCAGACTTTATCGTACGGCTTCTGGGGCTCAGGCAATAGACGCTCCTGGGCCCTCAGCCCCTAGCGGAGCTCAAAGCCCGGTGAGCTGCCAAGAGGGAGGAACACAGGGGAGGAAGAGGGTCCGGAAAGGGTGGTTTCTTTGCATGAAAAAGCACTAGTGGGAAAATCCCTGACTAGCAAAATGCAGATTTAGGGAGTGTCCTTAAGTGAGATCAGAGGGTACTAGTGAGTCATGAGGGTGCACAATGATACGTGTGATCAACTTCTAAAATCTCTGAGGAGTGGATCTAGGAGTTTTGCTGTTCTAGAATTTCTTCAGGGAACACTCTTCACCTCCTACCTCTCACCAGGGTGCAGGTGTTAAGGGAGGACTGACACCACCTGTTCTGCCCAAGTCCAGGGCCATGTGAGGAACTCGGTTTGCTGGCCAAAAATTCAAGGAAGGCACGTGACCCAAGCTGGGTCAGTCAAAGCCTCCTGCAGACTGGGGCTCTGGCTCTGGGAGAGGGGGCCATTGGTCCCCTGATGTGAAGAGACCGCCACCAACAAAGCCACCTCACGGAATAACAGTGCCAGGATAGATACCACTGAGGAGGACCCTGTTCCAAACCCGGATTCATTTATGCTGGACCTTACCTTGACTCCCTCTCTCAGAGCCAGTAAATTCCATTTTTGATGTTTTAAAATATGTGTTTCATCAGGATGTATCAGATATCCTACAGAGTATTACAACTAGAACAGCCTGCATTTGGGGAAAAGGATGGGAGAACTAGCTTCCACATCCCTTGGGTTTAATTAAACGAGGGCCTTATTCTAGGAGAGGCTACACAGCGCTCCAAATTCCTGAGATGTTTCCAGTGAGGATCCTTGCAAAAGAAGTCAGGATTGATGTCTCTCTTAGGGCAGAGAGCTTGGGTTCCATTTCTAGCTCCCTTCTCCCTGACTTCTTCTGGATTCTCTTTCTGGCTCAGACCCTGATGCTCACTGAAGAAAGCCATTATTAGTCTTCTTGGGCCTTGTCATTTCAACAAGCACAAATCTTACACCAACGAATATCCACTTGCATTTTTCCCCCCAAAACCCTTTCACACCCAAATTTCAGGATAGCCCTGTAATCTCATTGTTGTTTTACAGACACAGAGAGATGACACAGGTCTCCCAAAGTCACCACGCTGGCCAATCGTGAAGTTGGTTCCTTGCTCTCCAGCCCTGGCTGAGGATATCCCACCACCTGCTCATTTCTGGTCTTTGCTCTGCCAGTTAATT
Source organism: Meles meles (assembly GCF_922984935.1). Lineage (NCBI taxonomy): Eukaryota > Metazoa > Chordata > Mammalia > Carnivora > Mustelidae > Meles > Meles meles. The sequence goes on along the minus strand of NC_060084.1, from coordinate 31,356,220 downwards.
CCCCTGGCCTCCTCCTTTCTTCCCTGCCCTTCATGACAATCTCGAGCGTTAGCGCTCATCCTCCCTATGTTACAGCTGAAGAAATCGAAGCAGAGAAGTTAGAGTGAACTGCTCAGGTCTTCAGTGGAGGGACATGTACCCAGGATTGGCTCGGGATCACAAAAGTCATTCCGCTTACTTTGTCACTGCTGGGGAAGTGGACAGGTTGACGTGACAAAGTCCACTCTAATCTTAACTCAGCTGGTCATGAACATCCCACAGATCTTTTGGAGGGCCTCCTCTGTACCACCTGGGGAAGACGGGCAAAAAAATCAGTAATCCTGGCATGTCCTGCTAAGTCATGAGGGGAAGTGATGAGGTCCTATAGGAGCCTGTGAGAGAACCAAGAACTTTGCCCAAGGCATGTACAGGCCGAAGGGCACTGGAGAGGAGGCCAATCAGAGGAGGTGTCACTTAAGGTTAAGACTCAGAGGACTGTGTGAGCTCTAAACCAACAGAAGGGTTCCAAAGGCCCCCCAAAAGGTGTATTTTCTTTCCCGGTGTAGTTTTTAAAATTCCAAAATAACATTTTGCACACAGCTCTTCCCCCATGGGGACTTTCTTCTTATATTTGCTCCCCGGGCTTCAGGAAACACTTTAATGTCTGGCTGCAAAGGGCGCTGCCTGGGGGTTGGGGGGTTGGGTCGGGGGCGCTGCTCCCGGCCGGACCGTATTTCATCCAAAACAGGGATTCAAAATGGGAGACCATTACCAGTCATGTAATTAACATTGCTGAAGACATACTGCTTATGAAAAGGAAAATGCTAGTACTGATTATGAAATTTATGAGGTGCTTACATCTAGACGATTGGAGTGAATTATCTAGTTCCACCGATGCTCTGACCCATTTAAAATGAGAACAGAAGAGGGCAATCTGTTTGCCTCTCAGCACCCTCAGAGAAGGTAAAAGGGGTAATTTATATCTGTGTATCTGGCCGCTTATTCAGCCTCGCATTAGATAATGAGTTTGTATTTACATCTGGAAACCTCCCCGGCTCGGACGCCACAGGGGAGAAAGCAGGATGATTTTCACACATGTCCTTCCTGATTCTGGGCGCCTCCGCCTGGGGAGGAAAATTCATTTTGCTCACGAAAGCCTGTCTGATGTGGGATGCGCAGGGCAAGAGTGAGGAGGTCTGTGAATTCTCATTCTGTGCCTTCCATGATCATACGTTCTTGGGGGGGGAGGCGCGGAGATGCAGGTGTCCAGAGGCATGGGCTGGTCATGAAGCTCTTGGCTCCAGGTGTCCTCAGACAGGCGTCCTGTAGTCCTGGGGTCCAGGAGTCTTTGACAGCTGTGTAGAAGATTGTCTCCAGGATCCATCATCAATATGTTGTGTGGGGCATTTTTACAGGACTCTGCCATTATCAATGTCTGTTTCATCACCCAACCCTTCTCTGCATTCCAGATTTAAAACAAAGGATCAAAGCTTTGACACCAATTCCTATTTTTAAAATATAAGATAAAATTGTACAGAAGACCTAAAAATCAAGTTCTCCCTAAAGAAATTGGTAAAACATTTTCCCAAAGTATTGACAGCTAAGGGAAAGTTTCCATTTGTGTCTGGGCAAGGAGTCTCACTAGAGACTAGATTCTTACTGAGGATGATGTCTGTGTCCCTCAGGGAGACCTCTGGCCATGTCTGGAGACATTTTTGATGCTCACAAGAGCGGGTGCTAATGGCCTCTAGTAGGTAGAAGTCAGAGATGTTGTGAAGTGTGCTACAATGCACAGGCCAGTCCTTGCCCCCACAAAGAATTATCTGGGCCAACAGGATAATGGCGCAAAGACTGAGAAGCCTTGCATTAGAGGTATACAAAGTTAAAGAACGTTCCCAAGCTTAGCCTCTTGGATTCTCCTGGAATGAACGTCAGCCAAATGAACATTTTCAAAGAATTTACAACATTCCAGTACAGTATTAGGGGCCATACCCGGCAGAAGGGAGATACACCACCACAGGGACGATGGGGCATTGAAGCAGAGACACATCGCTGGGGGTTTGGAAGGATTTGGTTGGGCCTGAGGCCAGGGAGGAGGGGCGGCTGCAGATCATGTTTAGAAAAGCCTTGGTGAGTTCTGAGGACCATTTTTAGGGGGTGGCAGGTACAGAGACCAGAATGCAATGAACTGAATGTAGACCAGCACACGGGGATGAGCATTTTCTCAGGAAGAATTGGCCCCCCCCCCAAAAAAATTGTAATTTTTAATTTTTTCATATATAGAGCATTTACCTAATCAATAAATACATTCTAAAAGTAACATAATAGTGAACACATGTTGAGCGATAACGTATTAAGTCAGAAGTCGTGGTGAGCTCTTTACAACTGATCCTAACTGCGATGTTCTTTATTGCCGCATCTCACAGGTAAGGAACCTGAGACAGGGCCATTGCAGGGAGGACCCAAAATCACCCGACCTCTGAGTGGTGGTTCCGAACCAGGTTTGTCATCAGGAAATCCCATATTCTTATTGACTGCCTTATGCTACATTCTTAGGAATACAACTGCTGTGTGTAGAACCAGAGAGAGAGGGGTGAAGGCCCCTCATTCTTGTTCATGAAAAGGTACCTTTTAACAGTCTGGGCTGTTACACATATAGGCATGAAGAACCTTGATAAAAAGAAAAGGAAGAAGCTGATGCAACCCCAATAAGATTTTCCTCAGACCCAAGAGACACTCACCCAGAAGCTGCCAAGAGTTAACCCTGCACCCAGCCCTTGAGTATCCTACAGCCTTTCCCAGTAAATCATTAGGATTTTGGTATCCATCTAAGGAGAAAATTTTAGTCACATTCACTGAAATTGTACCAGTTACACAGATAGGAAGGCTGGATCATGCTGAAGGTGATTCCAGGGCAAATCCGAACAATAATGATAATAATTAAAAAAAATATATATATATATATATAGTATGGGGCACCTTGATGGCTCAGTTGGTTAAGTAGCAGACTCTTGATTTTGGCTCAGGTCATGATCTCGGGGTCCTGGGATTGAGCCTGGTATTGGTCGGGCTCTACACTTAGTGGAGAGTCGCTTGGAGATTCTCTCTCCGTCTTCCTCTGCCCCTCCCCTGCTCACATTCTCCTTCGCTCTCTCTCTCTCAAATAAATAAATCTTTTTTTAAAAAAAATATATAGTAAAAGCATCAACAACATCTTAAAGTTGAACAAGATCAAAACTCAAAGTAGTCTGGTTGGCCTGCCACTCTAACCGCAACATGGCTTATAGACTGAACATCTAATGGTTTTCCGTTTAATCCATCCAACAGTCCAAGTGGGCAGGGTGTATGGCTCTCGTTTTTGCAGATGAAGAACAGAAATGATGGTAGGTTAAGAGAACTGCTCCCAGCCACAGGCAGGACCAGACAGGAGTCAGAATGCAAGACTTCTGACCCCGAGTTAATTAGCCTTTCTCTTATAGCACTCCTGACCCTTAGTTAGGTGGATATCTCTTAATTTAATCCATCAAAAGTAACGGGGACATTGTGTCTGGCCCTGTGGGATAAGATGTAGAAATATAGACCTGAAAGAAACATGCCCCATGGTCAGGAACAGAGATCTTGGAGTTTCTGGACTTGAGTTTGAACTCTGACTCTACCACCTGCTAACTGTGGGGAGGGGTCACCACACTGAAAGTCCTATCAACTCTCGGTGTCTTTGTCTCCTCTTCTGGAAATTCAAGAAAAATCGTCATATTGCTCCACAAGACTGCTGCAAGTGTGGAATTACTTGATGGTGATGTGTGTAAAATTGGACTATGCCTGATTCAGAGCAAAAATTCACTGAATGGCAGTTATAATATTATTCATATTATAAATTGCTTACAATAATCATCTTGTCTAGAGGTGAACTTTCAAATAACCCACAAGAGCTGGGTATGAAATCTGAATGTTGCAGCAGGCTCTGTGTGATACAACGGGGATCAGTAGGGACTATGAGAAAACAAAGTGCATTCCTCATCTAAAAGCATTAAAGCAGGGGTGCCTAGGTGGCTCAGAGGGTTAAGTCTCTGCCTTTGGCTCAGGTCATGATCTCAGGGTCCTGGGATCGAGCCCCACATCGGGCTCTCTGCTCAGTGGGGAGCCTGCTTCCTCCTCTCTCTCTGCCTGCCTCTCTGCCTACTTGTGATCTCTGTCCGTCAAATAAATAAATCAAATCTTTTAAAAAAAGCATTAAAACAATAAATAATAATAATAATAATGATAATGATAAAGGCTTCTGGACACACACAATATATATGGGTTGTGTGGTTCATAAGTCATCAGTTTATAAATGCCATTTAAATCCAATCCCCATTTTAATTACAGACAGAAAGGTCCAGCAAAGGGAAGAGAATTAACGGTGGAGTCATTCCTACTACCTCTTCACATTCTTCTCCTGGCCTCTCATGAGACAGTTATTCCTATTTCCTTCTTTAAAATCAAAGGAGGGGGCGCCTGGGTGGCTCAGTTGGTTAAGCGGCTGCTTCGGTTCAGGTCATGATTCCAGGGTCCTGGGATCGAGCCCTGCATCAGGCTCCCTGCTTAGCAGAGAACCTGCTCCTCTCTCTCCCTCTGCCTGCCGCTCTGCTTACTTGCTCTCTCTCTCTCTGTGTGTGTCAAATAAATAAAATAAAATAAAATAAAATAAAATAAAATAAAATAAAACCAAAGGGGGTGGGGAGGACTCCACACAATTAACCCAAGGGGATAAGCAGAGTGGTTGGGAGCAACCGAGGAAGAATCCTAAAAAAACTAAGTGTTTCATGAAACTTTTCTTTTCTTCTTTTAGGGGGTAACAGATCTCTGTTCCCTTTGAGTGTAAATATCACAAAAGTTTAGAGGACAGGCCCCTCCCCCCCAATAACTGCCTGTCTGACATTAAAGATGAAGTGGGAATGAAATATTTAATTTCAAAATCATAAAAACACATGATCCCAAGAGTGCCATATTCAGGGGTTTTCACTGACGTCTCAGCAGACTGAGGTATTGATCTGACTATGAAGCTGTGACAATAAAACAATGCTCTATTGACTGCCCCTGCAGGGTCGCCTAATATCATTTATTTGAAGTAAGTTGAATAGCAGAAGGAAAGCGTTGCCCCAGTAATAAGTGGTAATTGCCAGGAAGTGAGGCATTGCGGTCCTCATTGACCCCTGCATCCCGATATTTTGATGGATTCTATGTAACTCCATTAGGATTGGCATTGTAATATTACACCAGCTCAGCTGTAGAACAACAGACCTCCCTTTGGATCATTGATTTTTGATTATACATCTCCTCGGCATACCCCATAAGCAATTCCCATTGCTGGGGCCGGGGTATTGGAGCTGATAGGGGTGACAAATGGAACACTCCATAACTTCCAGTTACTCCCATAGTACTGTGAGAGAGCTGCCTCCTCCAGGAGCCTGGACAAGGAAACAATCAATCACGACATCCACCTAATCAGTGGACAGAGTTAACCTGGCTCCCATATTGTGTCCCCAAGGAGGATGACAGAATTAGGGCATATTTTTTGGATCTTAAGGTATGGGTTGAAATCGCCGAATTTGCAGTTTTTTTAATATCTCCATGATTGTTTCACCTGTGTTCTTGAAAGTTCTAGTAGAGATGCTTCCATTTCTCTGTCTGAACATTCATTCCTTCACTCATTAAACCATGCTACTTAGAGTCCATGAATCAGTGTCCCTTCTGGTTTGTTGTGCTTAGGAGAGAGGGGAAAGTACTCAGATAGGGTCTCGAAGCCTGTATCCATGACTGTAGAACTCTGGATAGCCCTTTCTGTTGGATGTGATTTTGATCATGTGGCTGCACAAACATTAGAATGTGAGAAAAAATATAAGTTAAAAACTGAAGCGACAACGATAAAAGTCCCCTAGTGAAAAAATTTCAGAACAAAAGCAATGAGTTTTCTCATAATGAATGATGTTTGGTACCTATCCTTCATTAGGAGAAAGTCCGAGTACCTTGCATGCTCCATTAACCCATATAGAAGTTGAGACTGGGCTCCCTTCTCTGAGTGATGATATTCCATAATATGTCATGGCTGAGTGTTTCAGAGTCTGTGTTGTCCTCAACTCCCGTGATGCATTTCTACTTGTTTCTTCAGAAATGAGGATAATGTTGGGCACATGGTAGGTCTAAGAACCAAAAGGTTTTCTTGTACAAAATGCCAGGGCCTCCGGGGGTTTGATATTTGGCATCGAACCTTGGCAAACTCTACAATCTTCTTCTAAGAATAACACATCAGAGAAGGCTGGATATTGCTCTGAAGAAGGTCCACAGGTATCCGTGGACAAGGCTGAAAATGGCAGAAAAGACAGATGGAAGCCCTCTCCACCTTGGCCTTGCCTCCACAGAGGCTTCGCTCTTGTCACACTGACTATTTTCATGCTTCCTGACTTTGGTAGTGTAGTTCTCTCTTCCTAGGTTGCCTTCTTTTCTCTAGAAAAACACTCATTTGTCAATGACCAGAAGTTCCTCTCCCCTTACCCTTGGGCAAAAAAAAAAAAAAATTAAAAATTAATATATATATATATATATGTGTGTGTGTGTGTGTGCGTGCGTGTGTGTGTGTGTATACATATTCCATCTCAACTACAAGTGCACCTCAATTATTCTGTTTGGAGGAGTTTGTTCACGAGGTTCAAAGGTTTCTGCGTTTCCACCAAGCCCATGTGTAACCGGTGAGAAGAAGAGCCCCTCTAAGCCAACACCAGGGCACTGTGATTCTAGAAAGCAGTTGGTGAGGGTTAGGGTGAGACCAAAGATTTAACTCCACAGTGATTCTTAGGGATTTTGAGGGAGGAAGGGGAACCCAGGGTAAGATGGGATTTGCTGATAAATAAGGCAGGTGTGAACTTGGAGTCATGGTAACCTGTTCTCCATTCAGGTCAGGCAGGACTTATCTTCTCCATCTCACCATTGGACAAGGGGGCAGTTGGTCATTCAGGCACTGGACCCCGGCCACCCGATTCACTGCCCAGTGGTTCAAAGGGCACAGCAGTAATGGGGTCTCCTGTGCCCTTGGTGATTTCCCCCGCTTTGATTGACAGCACATTTCTTTAGTCATCTTAACAGAGTGTTACCCAAAGGTCCGCGCTGGTCTGTTTTTGCTTTCTTTCAAAGTATTTGTCCTGCAAGGAACTCACCAAAAAAGGTGATCCGTGAGCCCGGGGCATGCTACTGTTTCCTCTTGCAATCCCATTAGTGTGCTGTAGGTTCTGGAAAGTCCTGCTTGGCAGAAATATTTTTACAATCATTTAAATTATTTCTAAAGCACTATCTCTAATCTAATTGATTGCAGAAACCTTTTTCTTTTTTTCTTTTCTTTTGTTTTGTTTTTCTAGCTAAACAGCGATGCTAGTTATGGAATTAGTGGTCCACGAACCCACTTCAGGAAACAGTCAGAAATTATTTAGTCAAATATTGCCTGAGACGCATCCGGCTACTCTCAGGGGCTTTCCTCCTCTATCATCATATTCAACTGTTTATTATTATTTCTTTAATTCAGCCTCCTGGAGAGTAACCCCCTTTCCTTATTTCCCAGGAGCCTGACGGGGTACGTCACGGTTGCCCCTCATGCCACCCAGACTACTGGGTTTTCTAATATGATCCTAAATTATTGCCCCAAATAAATACGTGTTGCCAAATGTCAGGCCCTTTAATGTGACGAAGGAAACCTTGTTCCTATATACTTCCTCCTAAATGCATTTTGCTAGAGGGCATTTAAAAAAACACATTAAATTTTATGATGACTTTAACAAACAAGTCAGTGATCATGATTTCAATATGAGCAGCAAGCAGTTAAGGAGAAAGGTCGGTGAAACCGTGGCATATAGAGTTTCTGCTTGGGGACGGCTGACTCTCTCTCTGCAGCAAATGCAAGTCAGCTGACTCTCTAATGCTATAGTTAAAACATAGATTCTAAATAGTCAGGCTAATGACTCCAAAATTAAAATAGTCCTGGCCCCTGGATGCAGCTAGTAATTAACTTTTAATTTTATACAGAAGCATGTCATGCTTTTGACCCTTGACTTTATTTAGTTCTCTCCTGGCATTTCAAAAGCATGATCTGCTAAATAAGGTTGTTAAAATCAGTATTACAGAGAGAAGCAATTGCACAAATGTGCATATGGAAATTATAGCCAGAGGGTTGCTTTGGAGAGAAGCTGCCTCCATGAACTTAAATTTGTGCTAATTGCTATTGCTATATTATTCAAAATTATAAATTAGACTATTAGCAAATGGAATTATGTAAGACCTATGGGAGCAAAACAATTATTGTCACAGAGCCACGATACGTTACAGCTGAAAGAAGATTTACGGAGTATCTACTAACACTGTTCTCTTACTTTACCATCAGGGAAACTAAGGCCGAGGGAGGGAGCCTGGATCCCTCAAGGTCAGGCTATGAGAAGGAGTGTGGTCTAGTACCCTGGGGTTGGGGCCCTGAAGGTGGGCATTTTTATTGCTGTTATTTTCCAGTTTTCTAAAAAGCACTCTAGCGTTTAACTTTAATGTCTGTGCGCTTGAATGGTGGAGAGGGAGTCAGAGATTGAAGGCAAGTGTTAAGAGGCTGTATATAGGCCAGGCTGGGACAGGGGGTGCCCCCAGCAGCTCAGCATTTCTCTCTTGTTAAATCAATTTTATTTTACATGTGTATCAGTCAGCTCAGGGTGCTGTAACAAAACTCCACAGGCTGGATTGCTTACACAACAGAAATTTATCTTTGCACATTTCTGGAGGATGGAAGTCCAAGACCAAGGTGCCGTCAGGGTTGGTTCCTGGTGCGATCTCACTCCCTGACTTGTAGAAGGCAGCCTTATCACTGTGTCCTCATGTGGCCTTCCTTTGGGAGTGTGCACAGAGAGGCAGAGGGAGGGAGGGATCTGGCCTCCCTTCTTACAAGGACACCAGTCCTATCAGAGAAGGGCCCCAGCTTTATGACCCCATCTAACCTTGATTTCCTCTCTAAATTCCGTTTCCAAACACAGTGACATTGGGGACTAGGGCCTTCATTTTGGGGGGGACATAGCTCAGTCCATAACAATATGTTGAGCACTGTTTTGAGGAGGAATGAGTGAAGAGGCTGGACATCGGGACCTTTATAGTTGTGATCAATGTCTCCTATTGTCCCAAGCTCTGGCCCCCCACTTGCATACTTCACTATATATAGTGGGACACCCAAAATTTCAATTCCTGCTTTGATATCTTTGAATTTCACTGGACCCCAAAGGTCTAAGTTCCCCTTCTCTCATCAGATATGCATCCTACCCAATGAGAAAGGACACCACCCAGCTGATTGTTCCATCAGACCAGCTGCACTCCATCTGGTCCTCAACCTACTGGGTTTCATTTCCCTGCTAGCCTGTGAAATTACTCAAACAAGCCAATCATAACCTCCTGCAGGAACCAAGGGACACTTCAACCCCTTGTTACCACAAATCTTGTCTCCCACAACCCCTGATGCTTCATTCTACTTCTCCGTACAACCCTGTGTGGCCTTCCCTGGCATGTGATGTCCTCCTGCCAGGGGCCGTGAGTATATACAACTAACAAATGCTGTCAATTTCATCTGTGCAGTATTGAGTGTTGTGAGAGCAAGGGATCCCTCCTCTACCGACGGCGTGAATGTGAAGTAATCGGAATACTCACCTGGAAACATAAAAGCTCTTCAGTTAACAGGATCCTGTACCTTTGGATTGCTCCATTTGCTCTAGTCTGCCCCACCACAGTCCATCCCACCCCATTCCTTGTAAGGGGTTTTCCAACATTTTTCTCTTGATCATACTTGAGAGTCTAGGTAAACACAATTTTCTCCATCTCTTGACATTTTCAGTGATGTTTCATCTGCCTTTATTGATTGGCACTCTGGGAAGCTTCCTTTAATTGGCTTTGTATGTGCGTGTGTGAATTTGTGCCTTAAGAGAAAAGACGCAGGATATCAAGAAAAAAAAAGCACATAGCAGCAGCTAGGCTGTTGTAATCCAGCAACTAATACATTGAGGATAAGAGATGCAATTCTGGTCTCTGGAAGGAAATTTTAAATCATGAATATAAAGTTAGCATCCTCTAAGATCTGCTTTTTAAAGAAACTTTAGTTTATGCTTCTATCTCCAAAAATAACTGTATTTTTTTTTTAAATCACATTATCTATTTCCAAACTGTCTACTCCTGTACAGGTAATCTCAATTTTAAATAACAGGTTATATATATTTTTTAAAGATTTTATTTATTTGAGAGAGAGTGAGTGCAAGCGGGGGGAGGAGCAGAGGGGGAAGGAGAGGGACAAGCAGACTCTGAGCTGAACACAGAGCCCTATGCAGGGCTCAATCCCAGGACTATGAGATCATGACTTGAGCTGAAACCAAGAGTTGTTTGCCCGACTGACTGAACCACCCAGGTGCCCCTAAAAAACAGGTTTTATTTTAAAGTTTCATGCATAAGCTAACTTAGGAGTGGCCTTAGAAAGCATTAGAAATTTTAAGTTCACATACGAGACCTCCTTAACCAAATTATCTTATAGCTGGAAAAGATCATCTGCCATGGACCATAGTAGAAAATAATACTTTTAGAATATTTTAAATCAGATATAACATTAACACAATGTCACCCAAAGTATGGCTCTCTTGCCTAGGGCTTAATTTTCCTACTTGAAAAAATGTGGATGAAGCAATGTCATAGGTCTTTCTCAGTTTGACTAAATGTAAGATTATTGACTATAAAATACATTTTGTAAGATCATAACTTCAAACTCAAGAAGACATAATGAGCATTTCTCTTAAATGACAGTAAAAAAATCAGTTAAGAAAATACTATTACAAAAAAAATAGAAGGCCATCAGTAGCTAAGAGATTTTAACACAGGAAACATGAGAGAAAGAGACAAAATGGAGACAGTATTTCAATCAACTAAATTTAGCATCATACAAATATGATTTGACAAAGAGAAATCAACGGAAACTAGGTGGGAGAAAATCCTCAAAAAATTATATAGAGCTAAAGACAGAGATAAATCTTCAACAAGGGCCCATCCAGTGAAAGAAGACGCGTACTCACAAACATTGTTGTGAAATTTTAGATCAATAAGGGCGCTAACATAAAAGATTCTAAAAATAAAAGAAAAATCCTAAAAGCTTCTGTATATATAGAAGAAAAAAAATACCAGATTATCCACGAAGAATCCTATTTTGATGGCATCTAACTTTATTTATTTATTTATTTATCTGACAGAGAGAGATCACAAGTAGGGAGAGAGGCAGGCAGAGAGAGAGAGAGAGGAGGAATCAGGCTCCCTGCCAAGCAGAGAGCCGGATGCGGGGCTCAATCCCAGGACCCTGGGATCATGACCCGAGCGAGAGGCAGAGGCTTTAACCCACTGAGCCACCCAGGCGCCCCGGCATCTAACTTTTTGTAACTGGTGATGGATATGAGAGAACAATCGAGCAATATATTCGAAGTCCAGAGAAAATTATTTTTTAATGAAGAATTTTATATCTAGTCAAGCTATCATCTCAATGAAGTAACAAAACACTATTTTTAAACATTTAGGGAACATTCAGAAAATTTATCACAAATGCATCCAGATTAGTCCTATTAGCTATGCAGAAGGCCTAGAAATCACTTGGTTTAAATCAAGTCATTAGGTTCCAAGAAGAAAGTCAGTAGAAAAAGAATGGAGTAGATCCGTAAAATAGAAATAGTAAGAAACTAAGACAAATTATGGTACAGTGGAGAGTTAAATACACATTTAATACATTACTTACATTTGGCCAAGATGAAAAGAGCCTAAGATTTTGTTTAATCCACATTTTTTTTAGATATGAAATTTGAGGCCTGGATGCCAGAGACACCTTTGGGATGTCACACCATTCTAATGTTTTGTTTTATTTCGAATTAAAAAATATATATATTCTGGGGCACCTGGGTGGCTCAGTGGGTTAAGCTCAGGTCATGATCTCAGAGTTCTGGGATCAAGCCCTGCATTGGGCTCTCTGCTCAGCGGGGAGCCTGCTTCCCCCTCTCTCTCTCTCTGCCTCTCTGCCTACTTGTGATCTCTCTCTCCCTCTGTCAAATAATTAAATAAAATTAAATATATATATATATTCTGTTCTACTATGGTTCGGGGCAAATATTCTTTGATTCTTTTCCAGCTGTATAACCAAAGGGGTTCCTCGGGTCTAATGCGAACTTAAACATAATGTCTAACAGTGCATTGTGGTGGAGTGCTTTTTAAGGCAACCACCCAAAATAAAAGAAACTCAGAAATCAAATAACAAAGAAACAGAAAACAGCAGCAATCAGCAGCAACAAACAGCAACCAAACCGAATCAAACCAAGAGGCAGGCATGCGGACCTCCCGACGTGGCATGCCATGTTCAATGGATAAGGAGACCCGTAACAAAAATTCACTGGCTTTTGATGCCAAGCCCATTCTCTGCTGAGTGGCGAAAAAGTCACAGCACTAAACCCCTAGAAAAAGAGACGTAATTCAGATACCCTTCCTTGTTCCTCAGGGAGCAGTAGTGACAGTTACATCACTGAACAAACCGTTTCTGGCTTGAGAGTCAAGCCATGGCCAAATCTTGAAAGATTAGTTAATACCCTAATAGTATAACTCAAAGATTTGGGAGAAATTGTCCAAAGTTGCTGGCACAAGGGATACGAATTTAAGTATATTATGTGAAATTGCAGGGATAGAACTTTCAAATCCTGGGTAAAAGAGAGGCTAAGGGGGGGCCCCACACAGGAGCTGAAGCTGCATTTCTATGGCAAAGACTCATTTGGTGGATAATACCCAGAGTTGACTCAGCAAGAAAGAATGGCTACAGCATAGACTTCAGTTGTGGAGGTGAAAAGAGAACTAAGGGAGAAATACTAAAAATTGCTCTTTGAGGAGTAGAGAGGTGGGTGGAGTGGGGGAGGAGCAGGGGACTATTTCTTGTTTCTACGGACTTTCTTTTTTTTTTTTTAAGATTTTATTTATTTGTTTGACAGACAGAGATCACAAATAGGCAGAGAGAGAGGAGGAAGCAGGGTCCCTGCTGAGCAGAAAGCCCCGATGCGGGGCTTGATCCCAGTACCCTGGGATCATGACCTGAGCCAAAGGCAGAGGCTTTTGAGCCACCCAGGTGCCCCTCTACGGACTTTCATCTATATTGTGTGCTCCTGGTGGCATTGCTACTATTCCACATGCATACATCCACGTGTGCATTGTGTGCACACTGCCTGCATGCATACACACACACACACACACACACACACACACGTTACCTTTTTTTTTTTTTTTTTTGATTTTATTTATTCATTTGACAGAGAGAGAGATCACAAGTCGGCAGAGAGGCAGGCAGAGAGAGAGGAGGAAGCAGGCTCCCTGCGGAGCAGAGAGCCCGATGCGGGGCTTGATCCCAGGACCCTGAGATCATGACCTGAGCCCAAGGCCGAAGGCAGCGGCTTAATCCACTGAGCCACCCAGGCGCCCCCACACGTTACCTTTAATGCTAAGGCATAGGGCATAGAATTTCTGGGAATATTATATAAGAGTTTCTTCATATTCCTAATTTCTCTTGCCAATATTACTCTCCTTTTCTGGGACAGGTAGGTCATTGAACTCTAATCTGTAAGATTACACTTGATTTTCCCCTTTCCTTCCGTATAAATTTCATATCCTTCTCTCCCTCCCCCCTCAGGTTTTAGAGACCTTCTTCTTGGTTCCAGAAACCACCAAAGTCATTTGCTTCAGGGCCTTTACATTTGCTTTCCCCTGTTCCTCGGGAGACTCTCTCCTCAGGTCTTGCTTTTCATTTTTTATTTTTGTTTTTTAAGATTTTATTTATTTATTTGAGAATGAGAGGGAGATAGCAAGAGAGAGAGCATGAGCATGGGGCAGAGGCAGGGAGAGGGAGAAATAGTCTCACCACTGAGCAGGGAGCCTTATGCGGGACGCGATCCCAGGACTTTGGGATCATGACCGGAGCCGAAGGCTGATGCTTAGCCGACTGAGCTACCCGCGTGTCCCTCTCCTGAGGCCTTCTTTAGACATGGCTCTAAGTATCATTCAGGTCTCTGCTCAGTATCACCTCTGCAGGAAGACTTTCCCTATATCTCTTGTTAGACAGAACTCTTTTTTTCACTCTTTAAGAACTCTTTTGCTGTGAAATGTATCATACTCATATGCAAGAGTGTGTCCGCAACGCATATGTTTTGGATAATAATTACAAACTCAAAATGGAATGAATTCAGTGCATCTCAAATCCAGCTGATGGCTGGATTTGAGACATTGCTGCACTTTGGCAGTCCTGGTGGGTCTCTAACCAATTTTCTCCCCGTTTCTTCCTCAGATTTAGCCATACTGTTGGATTTCATGTGAATAATGACCATGTTTTCTTCATAGTTTTTTTCCCCTTTATTACAGCTGTATATGTATTCTTGAACATTTCATTATTTGATTTTGCCTATTTTTGAACTTTACATAAAGAGAATCATTCTCTAGTTGTGATTTCATTCTGTATTTCTTTGAGAATCGTTGATGTTGATGTGTGTAGTGGCACTTTGTTGATTTTCATTATGAATATTATTCTGTTATCAGACAATACCATACCTTGTTCCATATGCTATGGGGTGCACATTTGGATTTTTCCAGATCTTTATCACTATGAACAATGATCTCTTGAATGTCTCTGTACAGAATGTCTCTGGCCTTGGAAAGACTTTCTCCAGGATCGAATTGATAGATCAGAGGCCCTGTTGTGATCACTTTTGGTAAATAATTCCAAAGTGGTTGCAGCAATTCACACGCCCATTGCTGGGAGACAAGAACTGCTGCCCCCACATTTTGGTTGACACATGCCGTTGTCAGACATTTTTGGCAGTGCAATGGTCATAAAATGATATTTCACTGTGGCTTCTCATCCTCTTCCATCCCCATATTCTGCCTTATTTTTCTTCACAGCATTTATCACTCCCTAGAATTATGTTATATACATTTTTAAAGATTTATTTACTTCTTTATTTGAGAAGGGGAGGGCCACAAAGTAGGGGGAGGGCAGGGGGAGAGGGAGAGAGAGAAACTCAAGCAGACTCCTCCATGAGCATGAAGCCGGAAGCAGGACTCCATCTCATGACCCTGAGATCACGACCTGAGCTGAAACCAAGAGTCAGCTGCTGTACCCACTGAGCCACCCAGGCACCCCTACATCATATTTCTATAATTTCTGTTTGTTTCCCCCACCAGCATATTAGCTCCACGAGGAAGAGGACCATTTTGTCTTATATAGCTTTGTTAACTGGTTAGATAAGTCAGTTAAGTGTTCTTGCCATATAAGCTCTAAGTGGAGTCACTGAAATGTAGGAAAAGTGATGGAAAAAGGAAGAGGGTGAGTTGATCATGGGTACACAGTGGGAGGCAGCGGAGATGAAGAAATGGAAGGGGAGGGAGTATGCATGGGTTAAAAGAAAATGCTGTGAATTGGAATTAATGGAGCTATGAAGGCAGAGGAGAACATGAATACCATGTCCCTGCTTGGGAGAGGGGAGGGGAGGGTGATTAAAAGGCGAGAGCATGGAAGATGATGTAAAAAACAATTCCTTGCCCCGGTCACCAGGTGGCAGGATTGACCCAGGACAGTATAGTTGCTAAGCTGCTTTCAGGTGTGAGGAAAAGCACCAGTTTCGAATCATTTATGAATGTAAGGTGTAGCCAGAAATGAGTGCATTCGTGCCTTGGTACATTAGGTGCTCATAATTTTGGAAACGGTGTTGTCTATGGAATCTCTGTTATGGTGACCTAGACATTGAAATATTAGCTAGTAAAACTGTGGCTATAGATGAATTTTGCTTGAATTCTTATCTCCAGCTTAGTTCCCCAAACAAGCGGCCTGCAGTGCCTTAATGATTTAATCAACACACATATTTATATCTAATACAAAATATGTTCTTCTTCTTTTCTAACCATAGACTTCATCTTATAGATATTAACACATTCCTCTTCAAATCCAGTTTTAAAATGGCAGTCAGTAGGCTTTGAATCTGAGTCACTTTTGACCGAATTTGACGAAGAGTTGATTATTATTTGCGTAAGCCGCAATCAAATAAATCAGCTGCCCACAGTCTGCAGGAGCAACATGTAGGTAATTAACTTTCCGAAAGTTGAGACCAGTGGCGTGACTTGGCTGAAGGGATGAATGAAGGATTCTCTGTGCCAAGTTTAGTACCTAATCAAACTTCACGGGCTTCGGGTGGTGAACAGAACTCCAACCCATCAACTTCCAAGACTATTTGCCTTTGATAAAACACCATTTCCTCTTTCTAATGAAGGAAAAACAAATGATGTTTTAAGATTTTTTTGAAGAAAACGAAAGACGTGAAAGGGGCTTTAGATGTTAAATTCTTCTTCCTGAACAACTTAACACATAAATAGGTCCAACAAATACACAAGGGAAGGAAATGGGGAGAGGACGGCCAGCCGTCACAGGATTTGAGGCAAGGAGAGTTTAAGAGATTGTCTTGGTGAGTTCAAGGAGTTAACAGTAAGGAGCATTTTGTTTCCCTCACACACACACAAAAACAGTAATGCTGAGTTTGACTTTCTCTGGATTGGGCTGGAAAGGCATAGAGGATGCTGAAGGAATTTGGATTCACCTTATCTCAGAATCCAGCCATTCTGAATTCGTTGGGAGAAGAGGAAGCTTCTGCCGTCCATGGAGGATTCATTCAGCTCATCTCCCTTGGAGATCACAGTATTTGATTCCTGTCCATAGAGAGGAAATGGATCCTTGAAGAAGTTTCATGCTTTCCAGTATCCACTCCTTGTTCTGGGCCCCTGAAGTCCCAGGGTAGCTCTGAAACAGCCTCAAAAGTGTACCCTCTCTCTCTCTTCCTCATGTGTCTCTTAAAAAACCACAAACGATTTCAGATCCAACCTATATCTTGTTCATCCAAATCACTAATCTCAACAGAGATTTATCAACAGGAGAAATTCTTCATGACTTGAAGTGCTTTCCTAATTCATATGTAGTGCACCTCTGATCCCGAGGGGCTCGAAAAGTGCAGTAATTACCCAGAAATGCGTTGCTCAGAGTGTTTTATTGCAGTTACAAAATGAAATGTATACATAAAAATTAGGAGAACCGTTAGATGCAATGTATTAACTAGGTATTATGGGCATCCTGGCTGTGGCTATGACATCATCCCAAGCCAATCAGAAGTCTCCTAGCAACCGGCTTCTAACCACAATTCATAACCAGGTCGTATTTCAGAGCCTGCTTCTTTCACAGAATTTGTTCATAAAACAAAATAAAGGCCTATAATGTACATGAAGCTTATCTGATCTGACTGTTTACATTTCACCTCACTCTCCAGAGCTTTTCTTTCTTCTCCCAAACAGGAAATTCTCTTTGAAGGAAAAGGGAAGATATTATTAAAACTAGGAAATTCTTTTGAAACTGTATCCTAGGATAATACTACAATCTGGGCACTTGAGGAACTTATGGGAGAGATTATTTCCAGAGAAAACTGTAATAGTACTGAAGCAGAAGAATATGTATTATTACTGTTATTATATGCATTATAATTCTATTGCTATAATATGCATTATAAAAATTGCTTGTTCCTTATAGGATTTTGTAAAATAAAATACCAGTATCTGAATGATTTATTTTCTGGCCACAAAATGAATTTTTTAAGTTATATCAATGACAAATATGATCTAAAAGGGTAAGAAAAAAATAATAAACCTACATTTGGAAAAATGGAAATAATGTGAGTTGTAGACAAAAGAAAATAGTTATTTTTCTCGCAATATTGATTTCCATCATTCATTCATGACATAACCACCCCAAGAACTGCCAAGATCTCAGTGATGCCTTTTCCTCATTATTATCTATTATTTAGAGGCTTTTTGTTTTGTTTGCAAAAAGAACTTCTTATTTGTTCTGAATTTTTAAAAGCTTTCCATGGAAGGAAATACACATACAGGAAAGTGTACATATTCTAAGTAGAAAAGCTCTGAATGTCTTAAGAGGTTCCAATTTTTCTGTTCTCTCCTAAATTAAAATATCCAAATTTGACTTGAAATAACTAGCTCAGTTTCATTTTAACAAACCTAAAAGAGCATTTCAGTATCAAAAGATTGTGACATTTTCAAGCATGAATTTCCCATTTGACTTTCACATGGGAAGAGGACTAAGGTAGAAAAAGCTAGTTGCCTGACAAATATCTATTTTTTTCCTTTTCCTTATTAACAGCAACTCTATTTTTCAGCTCACCTCAAAATACAACTTTCCCAGTCTTCCTTGTAGCTAAACTAAGTGTGGCCATGTGACTCAGTTCTGGCCAATGAGCTATAAGTAGAAGTATGGTAGAAATTTCCAGAAAGGTTGCTTAAAATCAAACTTCATCTCCCAAGAGGAGCCAGAGTAGCCACCCCACGAGCCCTGGATAGCCTGCACAGATTACATTAGAGAGAAAGAAACCTATAATCGAAGATGCTGCTATTTGGGGGTTTTCCTTCTACAGAGAGCCAAACCTGACCCAGAAGTTTCCTGGAGGTATCTCCAAGAAGTCATCACCTCTGAGCCAGATGGAAATTTAATAGCCATTTTTTAAAAAAGATTTTATTTATTTATTTGTTAGAGAGAGAGAGAAAGCACAAGCACGCAGAGTGATAGGCAGAGGCAGAGAGAGAAGCAGGCTCCCCCCTAAGCAAGGAAGCCCGACGCGGGACTCGATTCCAGGACCCCAGGATCATGACCTGAGCCGAAGGCAGACACTTAGCCAACTGAGCCGCCCCATACTACTTGTGGGAGGTTATTTTCCATATATGATCTCACTGAATCCTCCCAATAACGCCCTGAGGTAAATATCATTGTCCCATTTTACAGAAGAGGAAACTGAAAAGGTCAGAAAAAGAAAAGAATATCCTCCAAATCATAGGCTACACATGTAGCATGACTGGGTTCAGTCCCGGGTCTGACTGTGCACTTAACTGCTGTATTATTCAGACCCTCATCCCACATGAAGCCATGAGGTCCCACTGGGCTTTGAAATTCTGCAGAACAACTGGCAGGAAGGACCAGTCCTCAAGCACTTATTGTGCTGTGTATAAGACTCTGTTTATAACAACCTGGGGATTAACAATGCACAGAGAGAAGAGCCTTGGCTGAACCGATAGGCTTAGGGCAGAGTTAATCAGTGGGGAGGAGTGTGGCAGCCTCTGGAATGCCCCTCACAGCCCCTTCTGTCCTTGGGGGAGAATCAGGAAGCTTCTCATTCTGCATTCAAGCAAATTTCTTTTCTGTGACATCTTTTGCTAATTTTGACCAAGATCAGACCAATAAAGATAAAGGTAAACGCTTTATTGGCTTGCCCTAGACGATAGGGGAAAATAAAGGACTCTATTTTCTGACTCTACATAATATTTGATTTTTCAATAGGAAAACAGTAACGGATGACAGCCAAGAAGTAAAAGGAGGTAGTTCACAGACGTGGGGTTGTGGGGTGTGCAGTAACGTGAGTATCTTTGACCGGCAGAATATTTTGGGCAAAGTAAAATCTTTCTGTTCATCCATCTGTACCAAACCTGGCTGTGCTTTACGGGTTTCTGTTGGGTTTATATTGCTTCATGCTTTCCATTAATGAGTCTTCGGCTGAACCAGCTCCCTCCAGCTTGTAACAGTTCCTTTTCCTACTAGCATCTGTGAAAGTATCCCGCGTGCTGCAGAAGGGAAAGACTTCCTTCCAAGTGTCTAACCCAGTGTTGATGTTGACTGACGGACCAAGAAACAGAATGGTTACTCACTCGCTTGAGAGGCAGACAGCCTGGATGTTTCCTGACTCCTGGTGCATACGGGCTGTAGCACTTTCCTTGAGTCATTGGTCCTCAGTGAACCTCTTCTGTAAAATGGATGTGATACTAATAGTTCCCTGAAGAACTGGTGAGAGAATTTAGAGATGCACAGAAACTGTGCATAGAGCGTATACCCAAAACATCCCGCCTTCCATTTTACTGGCTCCTGTTCCAGGGAAACCTGCCAGCAGGGGGCACTGTGGAAACAGCCACCTTCTCTAGGAAACCTTGAATTCTGATTTTCTTTTAAGTCAGTGGTTGGAAGTCCTTGACCCACTCCATTTTCTCCTTCTCTCTCTTCTTTCCCTTCTGTTTCTAAAAGACATGGTGGAGAAAGCATTCCGGGCAAATCTTGGAATGAAAATGCAAACGATTCCTCCCGAGCCAGGACGGGTTACTCGGGCAAGTGTCCTGAAGGGGCAGGGGCAGCGGCCAGAAGCCGCCAGCCCACAGCGGGATGCTTTACCCTGAACTCAAATGCGACCTGATTTCTCTGTTTATATGACTCTCTCTCTCTCTGGCATCGTGAGCAGAGACTGACTTATTCGTCTGTAGCTCTACTACCTAGCCTACACTGCGAACTGAGCAGCTGCTCAGTGAATATCTGTTGAAGAAATGAATGGAAAAAAAATGAGAAAAACAAACCATCCCATTTGTCCAAGAACTCATGTTAGCCCCTTTGGATTCTGCCCTCTCCCCTAAACCGCAGGAACTCCATAAGGGAATGGAGATGTTTTCATTAAAATGAAACCAGTGTTTCATAAGATGCTTCCAAGTCCCTGACTTAGATTATTATGATGGCTTCCTAATGAAGCAGAGAAGAAAAATTAATTAGCGAGTAAGATGGGAGATGTAGGGTAGGAGTGGCTTCTACTGCCTGCTTGTCCTGCTGGGCAAGGGGCTGGGCCGTGGCTAGGGTATGGCTGAACTGACCCAGAGGCGTCTCCTGGATGCAGGAGAGGACTCTTGACTTGTAAGGGTGGGCGCTGTCGTCAGCTTGGAGCTCCTTGTCTCCTGTGTCCCAAAGCAGAAGGAATTTCAGTGTCTTCGTCTTATCCAACCACATTAGAACATACGTAGCCTTCCCTGGAATAAAAATCATTAGCGATAACCATTGGTCTCAGAGATGATATGCTGCCTGGCTTTGTGCTAAAGGGTCAGATGGAGAAAAATGCAAGCACAGACCCCCAGTTTCCTTGAAGTTGTGTTAAGATCCTCTTCAGTCTACTCTGCTTGGTGTGTAATAAATGAAAAATGTCCTTAGGAATTTTTTTTTTTTTTTTTTTTTTTTTTAAAGAAGAAGCTGTCCGGGGCTTCTGGAGCCCTTTTTGTCTTTACCACCTCCTCTCTGACTTCCGAGTGGTCTTTACTACTGTGTGCCCCCCAGCCCAGACCACCATGGCATGGGTTGCCATTAATATGTCATTTCCCTTTCCTGTTATCACAATATAAAGGACCTTGGCGTTGACCTTTCTATCAAAACATCCTTTGTTTAGAATGAAAAGCTATTCACTGTTAGAGTCTTATCTATAGGGTTTAGCCAGAGGATCAAATCCAAAGAGCAGAATTCGTTTACTTTGTATTAAATGAGCTCAGTTAAGAAGTCTCAATTTTGGCAGAAAGGTGCATTAATCACAAGGAAAAGAACAGATCTCGCTTTTCACAGCTTCTAGTTTACTTTCAATACAGTCACACAGTGAGGCTTTTGTTCCTGAAAAGTAGCACTGTATTTAAATACAGTAAATATAACAAAATTGCCTTCTTAAAATTACACAAGGGTTCCTCCAGCTCAGGATGCCCATAATGACCTCAGTGTTCCATGAAGAACTTTACGGCTTCAAAAAGGCTCTAAATTAGTTTGGACAGATGGGTTTTATCCCTAGGAAATCAATGAGTTTTTGTGAGTCTGACTTAATTTTTATGCAGCTAGCACTTTGAGATGAAATTAAAATATGTATGAAAAACATATTAAAGTTTCCCTTGGGTCTACGGTTGTTTGTACATTTACAAGGTGTTAAAGAGATGATTTAAAAACTAACCCTGTAAGGGATCAATGCAAGCAGACCATGATTTATGGTCTTCCATGACATTTTTGACACTTGAGGCCTAATGTCTTGTGCGTGTTGAACCGCTAATTATCTTTTAATTCATAAGGGCTTCGTGGTATTTTATAAGTGTAATATAATATATAGGGTTGGATCACATAGAAAAGCTCAG
Organism: Meles meles; assembly: GCF_922984935.1. NCBI lineage: Eukaryota > Metazoa > Chordata > Mammalia > Carnivora > Mustelidae > Meles > Meles meles. Next base: position 31,334,140 of record NC_060084.1, on the reverse strand, counting down.
AGAACAACATGCTTTACACGTTTGGTTGAGTGGGTAACACGTGTAAGCAAATTTGGGCCGAACCTGGCTGAAAACATGTCTTCATGATGCTATAAAATTGAATCATTGCTTTTACCTGCCCGGCTCTAGAAAAAATCACAGGCTTCTTTATTTATTTATTTTTTTATGTGCAGGGTTAGGGCCTTAGTGGATTAGAAATCATATTTCTGATACAAACCAAGTAGTTGCACCATGCCTGGAAGGCAGTAGATGCCCAATAAACATTGACTGAATGAATTAATCATTGAATGGTAACTGACCCGGAAGTGTATTTAAAGATTTGTTTATTTGAGAGAGAAAACATGAGTAGGGGGAGGGCAGTGGGAGAGAGACAATCTCCAACAGACTCCCTGCTGAGCACAGAGTGCAACCCAGGGCTCCATCTCACGACCGTGAGATCATGACCTGAGCCAAAATCAAGGGTTGGACACTGAGATCATGACCTTAGCCGAAATCCAGAGTTGGGCACTTAACCAACTGAGCCACCCAGGGGCTTCCCTCCCACCCCCTGGAAGTGTATTTAATACTGGTTTTTCTCTTTCCTTCCAAATCAGATTATTCAACAAGGTTCATTTAGAGACACACTAAATATTTACCAGACACACCCTGTGCACCAGAGAGGGTTCTAGGCACTGGGGAATACAAAAGACAGCCTGACAGCAAGAAACACCATGTCCCAGTAAGGCCACCTGAGAAAAAGGATCAATGAAGGTGAAATAAAGTTGCAACTGAGATTTGAAGGCAGAGAGATGGCATAAGGAATATACTTACTCATATTTTGTATTGGAGGCAATGCCATAGTTGGTCTGAAACTCTGCAACTGGATGGTGACAGCATGAGACCAGCATGAGAGCTGGCTACTGAGACAACAACGTGGGGGGAGAAATACTGTAACTGGGAGGACTATGAGCACAAAAGCTTAACGGTTACTCCTGCCTCATGTACAAAGACGAGTCTCTAAATCATTGCCTGGTTGTTGGTCCCTGCCCCTGAAATGTACTCCAGGAATGTATATTTGGGTCTGCTAGGAATTCTCTAATTAAGCCTCCCCAAACTGGGATGGGAGTCATTCAGGGCATGGGCACTACGAAGAAGAGAAGTGGCCCCTCCTAAATACATTTTAGGGTCATCCCCCACCATTCCTGCCTTATAGTAGCCCTCAGGTAAGAACTGATATCAAACCCATATTACAGATGATGAAACTGAGTCACAGAGTTGAGTGGCTGTATTGGTTATGGAGCCGGTAAGAGGCTGAGGCAGGCAGGCTGGCTGCAAGCTCACATTCTTGCCACGACATTGTACGTATTTGAAAGTCTTCTGAGCACTGCCTGGGGAGCTTGTGTGGGGGGCCAAGAACAGAGTAGGGTGCTGGTCTTGGGAAGCAACAGCCTTGTAGGGAAATAAGACAAGCACCTAACTGGGCAGAGCACAGGCTGGGTGGTGTGAGTACCCGGAGATGGGGAACATATCCAGACTGGGACAAGTGAAAGTCACAGAGGATGTGACTTCTGGAGCCATGTGGCAGGAAGGTGTCTGCACAATCCCAGGAAATCCAACCATCAGAGACTGCGATTTTCTTCACGCAAGAAAGTCTGGGGGTGCCGCAGGCATGCGGATAAAAGCTAGAAGTCTATTTAGCTGAAGCAGAGAATGTGGAGAACAATTCAGTGGGAATCGATAATAATACTTACCAATGAGTAATAATCTCTAATAATCTGTGAAGTTATCTAGGAACATCATCTATGCACAATTAAGTGCAAGAGTATATTACTGGGTTGGATTCACAGACACCCTTTCCTGGAATGCCTACTGACTTGCAAGGTAGATTTTAATTCTAGAGATAGCAAGAGTACATGAATAGTATCTTTGGTTACTTGCTTTAAAACTGTATTTGAGATGAAATTGACTTTGAAAAGTTGCACTATTTAAAATGTACAATTTGCTGAGTATCAACGTATGAAGACACCCATGAAATTATCACCACAACCAAGAAAATGAATATTTACATTACCCATCGCATAAACTTTCCTCATGCTCCTTTTTAATCCATCCTCCTTCCCACTGCCTCCAGGCAGTCACTGATCTGCTTTCCCATCATGTAGGTCACGTTGCCTCTTCTAGAGTTTTTAAGATTCACCTATACGGCATGAATCAATAGTTTTTATTATTATGATTATTGCTGAGTAGTATTACTTTACCTGTTTGCCTGTTCGCAAACAGCGGCATTGATTCCAGTTTCTATTACTAATAAATTGCGGTGAACACTCCTGGGTAAGTCCTTGGGAGGACGTATGCCTTCGTGGGTGTGTTGTGGAATCTTACTGTGGTTTTACCTTGACACTCCTTAAAAACCAAAGAGGCTGAGCATCTTTTCATGTGCTTATACGCCATTCTTCTATTTTTTTTTTTTATGAAGTGTCTGCTTAAGTTTTTACCCATTGTTTAAAAAAATGGGTTGTTTCTCTTCTTATCATTAGTTGGATGCGTTCTTTATACATTCTGGATAAAAGTGTGTTTGTTGTTCGATACATGTGTTGCAGGTATCTTCTCCGGGTGTTGGCTTGTCTTCTCTTAACAATGGCTTTTGAATAGCAAAAGTTTGTAATTGTAAATAAAGTCCATTGTTAAAGAAGTCCATATTAACTTCTTTTTGGTTTGTGCTTTCTTGTGTTCTACAAAACTCATGTCTTCCCCCAAGGTCTCGAAGATTTTCTCCTGGAAGCTTTACAGTTTTAGGTTTTGCATTTAAGTCTACGATCCACTTTGAGTTAATTTTTATGTATGGTATATAATGGTGATGTTCTCCCCCCTACCCAATGGATGTTCAGTAGATCTGGCATTATTCAGTGAAAAGACTTCCCCCCTTTTCCATTGAATTGCCCTGGCACTTTTGACATAAATCGACTGGTTGTATATGTGTGGGTCTATTTATTTAAACTCTATGCTGTTTTATTGATCTCTATGTCTATCTATTTGTTAATATCAAACTATCTTGATTAGGGAAGATATAAAGTAGGGTAGATTTACTCAGATAGGCTAAGTCCTCCAAATTATCTTTAATTATTCTAGGTTCTCTGTATTTTCATATAAATTTTAGGATCAGCTTGCCTGTCAATTTCTAGTTTAAAAAAATCCTACTGGAATTTGCTTGGGGTTGTGTTGAATTTATAGACCAACTCAGAGAGAACTGCCATCTTAGTAATAGATGTGATAATCTGTGAACTATTAATGAAGACTCTCAATCAGCAATATTTATGAATAACATCTATAATAATAATTATCATTGAATAATAATCTCTAATAATAATCTATGAAGTTACTGAGGAACATAATCTATTTCTCAAGGTAGGCCTTCCTCCTCACAGCATTCCTCCTCCAACATTTTACAGTTGCTAGTGTAGCGTTCTTGGACACCTTTTATTAGATTTATTCCTAAGTATGCTATGCCATAGGCAAATGTGAGTAATAGATGACACAGGCTGACTGGGAGTGGATCACAGAATGAATTAAAGAAAGGGTTAAGGGGCACCTGGATGGCTCAGTCGGTTGAACATCTGACTCTTGGTTTCAGGTCAGGTCATGGTCTCAGGGTCATGAGATCAAGCCCTGCGTCCAGCTCTGTGCTCAGTGCAAAGTCTGCTTAAGATTCTCCCTCTTAGGGCGCCTGGATGGCTCAGGGGGTTAAGCCTCTGCCTTCAGCTCAGGTCATGATCTCAGGGTCCTGGGGTCGAGCCCTGTGTCCAGCTCTCTGCTCGGCAGGGAGCCTGCTTCCTCCTCTCTCTCTCTCTGCCTGCCTCTCTGCCTACTTGTGATCTCTCTCGCTCTCTGTCAAATAAATAAATAAAATATTAAAAAAAAAAAGACTCTCCCTCTCCCTCCCTCTGCCCTACACCTTGCCTCTGCCCGATAAATAAATAAAATTTTAAAAAGTCCATACAGCATCCTCTCTGGGAAAGGCTAACCAAAGAAAGGGGGTTTTAGGTTAGAAGAGAAAAGGGAAGAAAGAGAGAAAGAAAGAAAGAGGGAAAGAGAGAGAGGAGGGAAGGGAGGAAGAAAGAAAAAAAAAGAAAGGGTTAAGAGGATAGAACAGTAGTCTGGGTGAGAAGTCCAGCTGAAGAAATAAATCAGAAGGACACCCAATGACAACAGCCACTGACCTTTATAAAGACTGTGGTTGTGGAAGGTGATGGCATATAAGAAATGCCACCTTGGAACCACCAGGAGGGTGGAGAGCTGACAGAGTGCAGAACCTTCAAGGGAAAGACAAAGTTCAGAGTATTAAATGTTGCTCACTTCTAAATTCAGCTCCATGTGATCTAAACAAGTGGCTTCTGAAATGCCTTGTCCTGCAAGATAGCTTCTAAACAAAAGGTGGCCCTCTGTCCCTTAAGGTTACCAATGGCACCACACAGACAGGGTGACTGATGCTTGAACCAAGGATCTCAGTGCTCCCGGAAGCTTGGACACCACCCAGGCTATTCTTTTCGACTTATGTTTGGAAAACGGAGGGCCTCATGTATGTAGAAAATCTAATTTTGCATCTAAGAATTTGTGTATGTACTACATAGATGTTCATACACATATTCTTAGATTAATATATGCACAAATATGCATATTTTAGATGAGCGTATTATTACATGTGTACTCTTAGACAATATACGTGTTAATAGGCATACTGACACACATATCCTTAGACAAATTTATACACTAATCTACATATTAGTACACATACTCTTCAGTGGACATGTGTGTGTATCATTTCAGATCATAATCATGGTGGGCCGAGCCAATTCATGTTTGTGGGGGATGATGGAAGTAGGGAGGTAATCCCTAGTGAGGGAAGAGGAACCAACACTTAGTCAGCTCCTACTGTTTTCCAGGCACTGTTCTAACAAGACACATGATTACACGAGGGAGCTCAACTCTGAACAATTACATGTTTAAAATGACACCAGCCAGATAATAGTATCTATCCCCTCTCAGGAGATGAGGAACCAGGCTTGGACACGTTCAATCATTCCCCGCAGGCCCTAGCTAGTGGTAGAGACAGAGACAGGTCCTGTGACAAGGAAATCTATGACTCTCGCTCACTCACTCTCTCTATCTTTCTCTCTCTATATATAAGACATAAAATCCAAACGACAAGCTTATTTAGCCAATATCACGCCTACGGAATTTTTATTTTTATCCAACCCCATGGAAAAAGATGCAAATGAGTTGCATACCTGCATTTATATTTGATTACTTTCTAGTTAAAGCAAGTCATTAAACTGTTTGCTCACATTTATGAGGGCAGGGTTTGAATTTTTATGTATTCTAGTTAAATGGGGAGCTTTTACCTACCCCTGAAAGCACTGTGGCAATGAGACCTGAGACCTTCACATGACTGCGAAGCTGGGAGCTGGGAGCCTTATGCATTCATTTCTGGTCGATTGGGACAAACTTCTGCTGGAGTGTGTGCTCCTGACACACACACATACAGGACGCGGCCCTCCTTCGCTTCACACCACAGGCAAGCAAAGCCGCCTGACGTGCACCTCGGGGTCCGACGGGTTGTAAAAAGCTGTCAGCAGGGTGAAATTCATTGCCCCCCAAACCACAAAAGTAACAGCAGCCTTGGTAGCTCTTGCTTATGGAGTCTTTTTCTATATTAGGCAACCTGCTAAGCACTTTACAGATAGAATCTGTGTTTTGTTTTTTTTTTTTTCCTTAAGGGATTCTATTTCCTCTACCCAGAAGTTTTCCCATCTCCACTCTTTCCCTCAATGTCCCCATTCCTCAGCTGTCTCTCCCCTCAGGAAGAGGACCCTGACCTCAGGCTAGGGTAGATCCTTTCCTTTATTTTCCCATAACTGCTCAGTTTCCCACTGCAATACTTTCCGATCCCAACACTCCATTCACTTTATCATAATTCATGCCCACCTGTCTTTAACTCCCATGAGACCACAGGCTCGGTGAGATCAGACGCTAGATCTGGGTTACTAAATAAGTATTTATATCACAGATATCTTATCACCAATGCCTATTTCGTGCCCTGCCCTGGTTACTTGGTACGTGCTTAATATTGGTTAATTGAATACAGTGGAAACGATGATCATCCTCATTTTATGGGTGAAGAGACCATGACTCAGCAAAGGTAAATTCAGCCATTACATATCAGAGTCAGAACTGGAAACAAGCATGTCTAAAAGCCTCTTCGCCCACACTGCAGTGCCTCAAGAGACTGTTACCCTCTTCTAGGATACGCTCTGGCTCCAGCTCAAGTCTCTTCTTAATTATGGATACATAGATATTTACAATATTATACATATTACAATAATACAAAGTTACAATACTATATATAAGTTACAATATTATAATACATATTTCATATATTTTAATTTTATTAATATATATTAATATATAATATAGTAATATATTTCTATTACTATATTGTATCATTTATTATGTATTTTATATAAATTATATGCTATTTATAATATATAAATGTAAAATCAAATATATATATGTGTATTTTTTTTCCCCCTGAACTTCTTATTTCTCTTATACTTTTCTAGGCAGGACCCCCAAGACTTACCTTTTCTTATCCTCATTTCACTGGAAAACAAATGTTCTGTTATTGTCTCCATCTCTCTTCAAGAATCAGAACATGCTAAGCAGGGAGAGATGCTATCCATATGCCCAGTTTCCTGGTTCAGAGACAAAAATGACTTTTTGAAACTCACCTAGGTCTTAACAGCAAGGGTAAAACCAGGGCCAAATGTCTTGGTGCTTAAATGTTACCATCCTACTTAGTGATCAGCTAGTCTGCGCAGAGCTGAAATGAAAGTGTGTGTGTGTGTGTGTGTGTGTGTGTGTGTGTGTGTGTGTGTGTATTACTGCTCCTTGTTCTAAGAAAAAGCACAGCCATGGCAGGTGACAGAGGAGGGGACAGTGAAGCTGACAGTTTCCCTACAAGTGTCTAGTCCACCAAAGCATGTTCCTTTCCCTGTCGATGGCCCACCCTCATTGCTCTCATCCCTGTGTTAGCTCATCCTATTTCTACATTCAGGGATGCCTTCCTTTGCTCTCCGCTAGCATCATTCCAAGCTCTGCTCCCAGTGCCATCTACCACAGTCTGTCCTCCTTTGTTCCAGTGAGACGGACTCATTCCTGGACTCTCCCTCCACGTGGTTTGAAGTCCTGTTATCACGTGTCTGCTTTGTGTCTAGATCTATCAACGGCTCTCACCTGGAAGGCCAGGATGCTTGTGGTTCACCTCTGCATTGTCCACAGTACCGTTCACATTGCAGGACCCCCTCCATAAACTGAACACATGTGACTGCCTGATGCCGTAGAAGACAGCTGCTTGCTCTCCCCACATCTTGCAAGTGGATTTTGAAACAGAATTCCTGACAAATTATGGGAAGACAAAAGGATGTTCTGTGCAAGGTGTTTTCACTCCAGGTGCCAGAATCACCCAACCACGCCTTCTCCTGTTGCTAAAATAAGCCATCAAAGAGGTAACCAAACCATGATGTGTGAACTTAAAAGTGGACTGAGAAAAAACATTGCTTTGAGATTCCCTGTTTACTTCTTGGGTGAGGTCTGCATTCATTGATCTGATCTATGATTTGGGGATGTCAGTCTGTCACTGAAACTGGGAAGTCGGCATTTTCAGCGCAAAGACTGTGGCCTCACTTTTTCTGTATCTGCCATAAGGCCTGTGGCAGGGTCTTGTTGCCAAAACCTCTGCTCCAGCAATTCAAAGCAGCAGAAACTCATCGCAGGTTGGGAAAGCAGTCACTACGCAACTCAAATAAAATTGTCGAAGATTCTGAACAAGGTGAAGTCACCCATGGGAGGTACGAATCCTAATAGGAAAGGAAGTCTGGTTTGACAAGGAGGGTACCTTCTCTTATTAGCCAACAAAATATCTGGGATTTTTTTTAAAAAAAATTTATTTATTTATTTAAGAGAGAGAGAGAAGGAGCACAAACAGAGGGAAGGGCAGAGGGAGAGGGAGAAGCAGACTCCCTGGTGAGCAGAGTTGGACATGGGACTCAATCCCAGGACTCCAGGATCGTGACCTGAGCTAAAGGCAGACACTTAACCGACTGAGCCACCCAAGCACACCTGGGATTTATTTAATGCTTATTTCTATGGAAATCTTGATAATTTGGTCACTCCTGCCATAAGCCATTCAGCCTTCATAAGGTGAGAGATTTGGGGAACACTGAAGCAGTGGGCAGGATGGAATTGTAAAGATGGATGAGAACCAAGATCAGTGCACTTTGCAGGGTACCAATCCAAAAGAAGCAGCACGAGTTTGTTTCTACATGGGAAGTCAGCCTTCCCACAATAAACAACATTGTTTTCCCAATTCTCTGTTGCCCACAAAACACACGCATTGGTTTGAAGCACAGTGATTCTCATGCCTTCCTGCCAGACTTGGTGGTACTTGGTCACACGAGCTTTCTTTCAACTGAAATACGAAAATTCCATACTTCTGTGGTGCCTGGTTGGCTCAGTCAGTTAAACGACTAGTCCTAGGACTGAGTCGCCGCATCTGAGCTCCTTGCTCAGCAGGGAGTCTGTTTCTCTCTCTCCCTCTGGCACCCCCCCTTCTTATGGGCTCCCTCTCTCAAATGAACAAATAAAAAATCTTAAAAAAAAAAAGAAAAGAAAAGAAAGAAAAAGAAAAGAAAATCTCATGCTTTCTCCCACCCCAGAGCCTTTGCACGTGCATCTTCCTTTCCCTAGGATGCTCTTCTTAGCTTATTCACTTTCCCAAATTTTTAAAAAAATATTTTACTTATTTATTTGACTAAGAGAGGAAGAGAGATCACAAGGAGGCAGAGAGGCAGACAGAGAGAGAGAGAGAGGGAAACAGGCTCCCTGCTGAGCAGAGAGCCCAATGCAGGACTCGATCCCAGGACCCTGAGATCATGACCTCAGCTAACAGCAGAGGCTTAACCAACACTGAGCCCCCCAGGCGCCCCACTTTCCCAACTTTTATTCCCTGGTCAATCCCTCCTTATTTATCAGATTTCCGGCTCTGCTCAAATGGCATGTAGTTTGGTAAGGAAATCTACCCATAACTATCCCCCTCCAGTTGCACATTGGCTCAGCCTAGGAGGTGGACACTCTTGTAGCATCCTCTACTCTTACTTCAGAACAGTAACCACAGTAAGACACTCACAGTTACATATGTATCTATGTGATTATTTGATTAATATCTGCCTCCCCTATAGAGTGAACTCTCTGAGGGCACCCACAAGATACATTTTGCTCAAAATTGCTTTGCCCATGCCTAGCACAGTGTCTGGCACATAGTAGGGTCCAATAAATTACCTATCGAATAAGCCTTTGAATCACTGCAGAGCACTGTCAGTTATGCGAAGGACCTCCTCAAGAATCAACTGGTGAATCCGTTCCTAAAACCTGCATAGAGAGAAGTGGAGCCACTGAACCCCAAACCACCAGCTCCTGTGCAAAGTCACACCCCAACTCTGCATTTCCCCAGAATCCCCAAATGTGGCTTGGTGTGAATTCAGCCTCCCTCATTTCCTTCAGTGAGCTGAAACCAGAGCATCCTCTGTGGGTTAATTTCCTCTTTTAAAAGCAGGTACTGTGTAACAAAATAGCAAGAACCATGGCTGAATTCTAGAATAGCACACACTGGCCAGCCCCATCCTTGAAGGCTAGCCACAGACATGGGGAGATTATTAACACAATAAACCATAATTCTGCAAATTTGTGCTCAGGGACCTTTTTACTGCCTAGTTGGGGACTATTTAATCTATGGCTTTACTCCTTGGTTACTGGATTACTTTGTTACTAAGTAACCAGGTAATTGACACATGAACCACAAGGATTTACAAAAGATGCTGTATCCAATATTAATTTTTATGAACTTAGTAAAAACTCCAGTTACATATTTAGAGTTTTAAATGAAGTTTATGGCATTTTAATATCCACATTCCATATCATACCTAATTTCCTAACAGGTTTAGGTTTTCTCGTAATACTGGCTCTGAGAAAGCTTTTTGGAATTTTTCCCTTTATTGATCATTTTTTTTTATAACTCTCTGGTACCACATAACTCATTCTAAAATTAAAACACCTAAAAATATTTCCATGAAGCACATGCATAGTCTCGGCCTTGTTCTCCTGTGAAATTTTCATTTACAATATGGTGAAAGGGGATTGGTACTGGAGACCTGGAGACCTGGAGACCTGTCTTTGAATTTCTTCTTCACCGTTTGCTGTGTGACCTGCCCATACCATATAATCTTTGAGCTTCCGTCCCCTTACAAGTGGTAATAATTCTTTAATTTTTAGGGAAGCGTTGTGGATTAAATGAAATAATAAATGAAGGAATTGTATAACCTGTAAAATGTTTTATTAATAATAATACAAATGTTTTATTATTAATAATAGTATAAACATTATATAAATGTTTTATTATTATTAATAATATTACCAATGTTTTATTATACAAGGGTTTTACTACTAATAATAATAATGTGGAAATGTTCTACTATTCTTATTAAAGCATTCTTACATTTTTGTCTTTGATTCCATATGTACCATGATTCCAGTAATAGCCTTAACTACTTAAATGTAGATGCCAACCTTTTTTTTTTAAAGATTTTATTTATTTATTTGAGAGAGAGCAAGAACAAGAGAGAGAGAGCATGAGAAGGGGGAGGGTCAGAGGGAGAAGCAGACTCAGTGCCAACTTGATCTCAGAACTCCAGGTTCATGACCTGAGCCGAAGGCAGTTGCTTAACCAACTGAGCCACCCAGGTGCCCCAGATGTTGACCTTTTAAAATAGAGTTTTGTTCAGGGACCTTCTTTCAAATCCTAATTTGGGAAGTGCCTGTCCTAATGGTTTTTGACTTCACTTTTGTTCGAATTTGGCCTTGGCCAGTGGATTTTAACCATGTTACCGAGCACCCCCAAACCAGCCAGGCAGGGAGACATGTCTTCACTGTCCCAGCGGCAGTGCAGAGGTTCTGGGCCGCCACTCCGGGATTTGCTCTCTTTCCAATGTTGGCACAGAAACCTCCAGGACACTGGTCAGAGTGCCCACTTCTCTAGAACCTCTGGCTTCCCCTTGCCACTCCATTAGTTTTAAACTAACACAGGACATCTGTTAGCAAGAATCAGAAAGAAGGAAGCTTGGGGTTTTAAAAGCAACAGTTCAACCCAAGCTCATGTCTGTATCTACAGATTGGATTTTCACTGGTCCCAGTACCCAACTCCATATGTGTTCCTTCCTGGAAGGAGGTGGAAGTTAAGCAATGTGACCTTTTGATACCTACAGTAAAAAAATGCCCTTGTAGGGGCACTGGGTGGCTCAGTGGATTAAAGCCTCTGCCTTCGGCCATGATCCCGGCTCCTGGGATCAAGCCCCGAATAGGGCTCTCTGCTCCTGGGGGAGCCTGCTTCCTCCTCTCTCTCTCTCTGCTTGCGTCTCTGCCTACTTGTGATCTCTGTCTGTCAAATAAATAAAAATTAAAATTTAAAAATGCCCTTGTTGGGGCACCTGGGTGGCTCAGTGGGTTAAAGCCTCTGCCTTCGGCTCAGGTCATGATCCCAGGGTCCTGGGATCGAGCCCCGCATCGGGATCTCTGCTCCACGGGGAACCTGCTTCCACCTCTCTCTCTGCCTGCCTCTCTGCCTAGTTGTGATTTCTCTCTGTCAAATAAATAAAATATTTAAAAAAAATGCCCTTGTAGAGGGCTCTCTGCAGACACAAGCCCAATAGTTTTTGAGCACTCTAAGGCTGACTGGAACCTATTAGACCTCCCCACTCCTGATTCGCCCATGTGTTATAAAAAGCAAAGGAGAGCTAACATTTGCATGGATTGTACTTTCCCTGTAAGTGATATATATTTATTTTATTTCTTTCTCTTCTAATACTCCCCAAAAGGAGACACCACCTAGACAGAATACCAAGGTTCAGAGAGGTGAAGTGGCTGGCCGGGGTTCACACAGCCTGGTGTGGGCAGAACCAGAGATTGATGGGGTTCTCATCCCATTCTTCTTTCTACTCTACCCCCAAAGAACTTGGAAGTTATGTTCATTGCCTGTCGTGTTAATTTCAGCTCAGTATCGCACTCCTTCCAGGCAAACCCTCCCCAGAGCCACAGCCTACAGTCTTTACTAGCATAAGTCCTACAGAATAACTGGGTTTAGATACTTGCCCCCACCCCCTTCCAAACCTAATTGAAAATATCCTGCTAAAACGTGGCTGCTATTTAATTTGCAAGGAGCCTGGGCGATCCTTCCTCTACTTCCCTTCTTAGATGAAAAAGGAGCTTCACACAACAAAGCATTTTTTTTAATCTAAATAAAATAATTGCAACTAAGGGGACGGCACCTATATTGAGCAAATCCGTGGAAGAAGTCGATCTCATCCCCGTTTTCACGTTCGCCTATTATTTTAGAAGGCCATACAACGTCGGAGCAAAACATCCTCTCTGGCAAAGGCTGCCAGAGGAAAGGGGGTTTCAGGTTAGAAGAGAAAAGCAGAGACAGATTCTTCGAGACACATCTTTGTTCAAATACCGACGACACTACCGCACATGAAGTCAGAGCGGTCTGACTTAGCCACATCGACTCTTCGAAACTAATTTTAAAAATTACCCGATGTGCAGTGTGTAGGAAGAATGCCCTCCAACAGAGCTTTGATGCCAGCACGTCTCATTTGCTGCAGCGAGAGACACTCCTCCCGCACCTTCTCCCCCAGCTGCTGTGCAGTATTAAGACCATTTGAAGAATGTAGTATATTATGGGCATGAAAAGCAGAGGGAAGAGAATGAGGTATCCCAGATTCACCTTGGCACTTTGTAAAGAACAAATGCCTCTTCCCGAACCATGCCCCTCCTGAGCCAGGCCCCGCCTCCCCCAGAGAAGAACTTGAACCTGGAGTCTCCTGTAAAACAGGTTCCCTGGTCGTGGGAGAGAAGTGAGGTATCCTAGAAACAGCGTTTGAAATTCAGGGTCCCATGCGAGGCTCTTGTGCAGGATTCCCATACAATGAGCTGACCTTGCTCTCAGGGGGCACTCGGGCCTGCCCTGAGGTGTTTGCCCCCACTGCCCCTCCAGCAGCCTGAATAACAGATGAGATAAATAATAGCACCTGTAGGAGGTTTTATAGCTTACAAAGTGTTTTTACATAGTCTTTACAAGGCAGGGCCTTTCAACAGAGAGGCCAGTCCCCTCATGATTTCTGGGGGCACCCACTGTATTTTAAAAAGTATACATTCTAAAATAGATTTTATCATCTTGTTTTCCATGTTTGCACAAACAAATTAGGGCCTTTAGCAAACACACACACACACACACACACACACACCATCCATCCCATCCTGTCTGACTCTGCTACTAAGAAGGTCATTACAGAATATTAAAAATACTCATTTCAGCTCAGTGGGTTAAAGTCTCTGCCTTCAGCTCAGGTCATGATCTCAGGGTCCTGGGATGGAGCCCCGCATCGGGCTCTCTGCTCGGCGGGGAGCCTGCTTCCCCCTCTCTATCTGCGTGCCTCTCTGCCTAATTGTGATCTCTGTCTGTCAAATAAATAAATAAATAATCTTAAAAAAATACTCATTCCCAAGGCAGTCTGGTTCCATGACAGGGCACGAGGGTACAATTGTAAGCAGACTTCCTTCTGGTCTCTGAGTGTGTATCTCTGTGACTGTGGATATACATTTGAGAATCTTCAGGAATGCAAGGCCAGGTACCACACAAGGGGTCTCTTGTTCCCACTGTGACAGACCAGTTCCAAGATGGCCATCCACCTGCACACCAGGGAGAACTTCCTGCTCTGTGGAACTTCGCAGAGCCTGCTTAGGAACATACTCATGATCTAACGTGCTTAAATAGCCAGGTGCATGCCTAGGAAGGGAGAAAGGGTCTTTAAGCAGAAGTATGATATGAACAACTCAAGAAGCTCTTTGATGGCATGACAGCCATGAGCAGCGGAAAGACCAGATCTCTTGAGTTGACTGTCCTTTCAGAGAGAGTCTGATACCCTGGCCTTTGCACAATGTCTTATATGATTGGGCCATAGGGATGTAAGTTGAGAAATCTAGTGGTGCCCTCAACTCTCACCTTCTGAGAAAATCACCCTTTGGTTTTAATCACACTATTGTTGATGGAGGCATCAAGTATTCCAGGTAGAAATCAGACACAGTTTTTCCTCTCCCAGATAGACACAACATAATAAAATGCTCTACTGCATGGCTGAGATCAGTTCTTTTTAAAAGTCGAGAATCCTGGAGTTCCCTATGGAATTCAGAACTTTGGTTGCTTTATCAGTTACTACACTTTGGCTGTGAGTCAAAGAAATCTTTTCTCAAACTACGTTAAACAGAGAGGAAGTTCGTTATCTCAGTTCATAGGCAGTCCGGAGGTAAAGTGAGCCAAGCACAATTAGGGCCCTTACTCTGTTCTTCCGCTGTTTTCTGGGCACTGCCTTCTTCTGCGTGCCAGCTTTGAGCGGGGACTGAATTCAGCCAGGTTGCTGGCATTTCTGTGCATTTTTCAAGCAGAGGAGCATGCTGTTTTTGTTCTGGACTATGTTTATTCAAAAAAAAAAAAAAAAAAAAGAAGTGTGTCTAGTGAATAGCTTTGGAAGAAGGATAGTATCTCCCTCTGGAGCAGAGGGCAGGCAGGCATGCTAACCATCCATTATAAAAGATACAGGTTCCCTAAGCTCAGAATTCCTGGTGTAATCTTTTCTGCACAGCCCGGAAGGAATCTGGGCTGGGGACTAGACACAATTATGCTCGTGCTCAGCAGTTCTCTGCGCCCTAATAAGTCTTCTGTCTCTGACCCAGGCAGGGGTCTTGTGTCATCTTTCAGCATCTCTGAAATCATGGGAGTCTCATTTTTCAGCTTGTCGATGGGGTAAAACATCGGCTCCTTCCTCACACACGTATGATCCCAAGTGGATGTGGGCAAGGGCATAAAATGATTACCATTAGCACTGGGGCAACAGGCTTTCCTGTTTAGGGTCTATAAGAAAGAGAAAAATCTCTCCCTTAATTAGAGAATATTAACCCTAGCCTTCATTCTCATGGGGTCTGTCTAGCTCACAAGCCTGTCACAGGAACAAAACAGTCATAGGGAGAGAGGCAAGACTTAAGCCTGGGATCTGGAACCTATCGACAAAGTCAGCTGCTCTTGAGAAACAGGGCGGGTGTAGGGACTGAAGAAAACCTGGATTCCTGTAGAATATGGGAAGAAGTCACGGACACCGGCAACCCAGTGTCTTCTATCTACGGAGCAGCTGTGACCGAGGTACCCATTCGCTATGTACCTCTGCATTCGCATGGACCATGGCTTTAGGAACTCTCTCTTACCGGCATCACATGGGACTCTGCCAATTGTACTTTCTAGCTGCTCGTATTTCAAGCCACTAGCTATGAGTTTAGACGTTAAGGGATCTGGTTCAGATCATAAATGTTATACAAATCAACCAGTATGGATTAAATGCTGCCACAGTCTATAACTGCCGAACGAGGGTCATGATTTGAGGCTGCTTAACAGACTCTAATACACTGAATCGTTTCATGAAATCCTAGTCCAACGGCATTCATCATAAGTGTGAAATTATATATGGTCTTGTGGAAAAGCAGCAGGTCACAGACAAGTCTGCCTTCTGCTCACAGAGCAAGGTTGGAATGAAAACTGAAGGCTGACTCAGGTGGCCGTGCATCTGTGGGACAGTGCTACATTGGCCTTTGATGGGACCCAGTTATTTATTTATTTTTTAAAAGATTTTATTTATTTATTTGACAGACAGAGTTCACAAGTAGGCAGAGAGGCAGAGAGAGAGGAAGGGAAGCAGGCTCCCCACTGAGCAGAGAGCCAGATGTGGGACTTGATCCCAGGACCCTGAGATCATGACCTGAGCCAAAGGCAGAGGCTTTAACCCCCTGAGCCACCCAGGTGCCCTGGGACCCAGTTATTTCACAGGAGTTAAGTACACACAGGGCTGGGGTCATGCTGGTGAATATTGAATGGATTTACCCATATTGAGGGTCACCAAACTTTGGGCCAATGCGTCTTCTCTCATCCCCAATGACTAGGATGTACTTTTGTGATGCAGCTCATAATGTGTCCCCACATTGGCTTTTTGGAAAGAAAAACAATTCTATAAGCCCATGTCCTCCTTCAAAGATTGGCCAGTTGACTTAAAAAAAAGCATTCTTTCTGCCCCTGGACTGAACTGGAGCTTGAAGATGAAACTCAATGTCCAGAAAGATTCTGGCTACATCACCTCCTCTCTGGAGCACCTTGGGGATGTTTCTTCATTTCTTTGAGCTTATTCTGTCATCGTCCCTAAGTAGATCATGTTATATACGTCACAGGTAGCTCTGAGTATTAAATAAGATCGTGTTTATGAAAGAAAAGTCTCTCTTTTTTTTTTTTAAGATTTATTTATTTATTTTGACAGACAGAGATTACAAGTAGGCAGAGAGGCAGGCAGAGAGGGAGAAAGGAGGAAGCAGGCTCTCTGCCGAGCAGAAAGCCCGATGCGGGGCTCGATCCCAGGACCCTGAGATCATAACCTAAGCCGAAGGCAGAGGCTTTAACCCACTGAGCCACCCAGGCGCCCCGAAAGAAAAGTCTCTTAAAATCACATTTGGCATCTGGAGACCGCATAAATGTTAGTTACTTTTTGAATTAAACTGAGAAAGTATATTCATAGGCAAGACAGTTTTGTCATCAAACTCAGTACTATTTTTTTTTCTAATTTAGATGCTATAAAATGGATATTCCCATCCCTTTCTTCAGCAAAACTGCCTCTTCAAATTCTTTTGTAGCCCTGAAAAAGACTTTATCTGTTTTCCTTTGTATCCTGAGGTCACTTCATAACACTAATCACTGGGGTGCCTGGGTGGCTCAGTGGGTTAAGCCTCTGCCTTTGGCTCAGGTCATGATCTCAGGGTCCTGGGATTGAGCCCCACATCAGGCTCTTTGCTCAGCAGGGAGCCTGCTTCTCCATTTCTCTCTGCCAGCTTCTCTGCCTACTTGTGATCTCTGTCTCTCTGTCAAATAAATAAATAAAATATTTTTAGAAAACACTGATAACTAGATTATATAGGTACCATGTATAGTTGGTGGAATAAGGGAACCCCAATGATATCTACTTCCTAATCCCTGCAACTGTGAATATGTTTCTTTTTTCTTTTATTTCTTTTTTTTTAAGATTTTATTTATTTATTTGACAGAGAGAGATCACAAGTAGGCAGAAAGGCAGGCAGAGAGGGGAGGGGAAGCAGGCTCCCTGCCAAGCAGAGAGCCAGATATGGGGTTCGATCCCAGGACCCTGAGATCATGACCTGAGCCAAAGGCAGAGGCTTAACCATCTGAGCCACCCAGGCAGATGTGATCAAGGACCTTGAAATGAGGGAGTATTCTGGACTGTCCGCATGGGCCCAATCTGATCACGTAGGTCTTTAAAATCAGATATCCTATCCCAACCGTGGTCAGAGGGAGACACAACCCTGAAAACATGGTCAGAGAGAGGCCGCATGGCTGCTCTGGAGATGGAGGACGGGGACAAGAGGCAAGGGATGTGGGCAGCCTCTAGAAGCCCGAAAAGACAAGGGAGCTCCTTCTCCCCTCACACTGACAGACAGGCATCTAGCCCCACCCACAGCTTAATCCTAACCCAGGATCACACTTCCACTCCACAGAATTGTAAGATAATACATTTGTGTGGTTTTAAGCCACTGAGTTTGTGGTCATTTTTTACAGCAGCAGAAGGAAACTAATAGACTGTGAAATCGGCCTTGTTCTAAATACTTAGCAAATTTTATCTCTCGCAATTTCATAAAGACTCCCTAAGGTAAATCCTATAGAAAATTCATACTTAGAGAGATTAGGAAAGTTGTTCAAGATCTCACAGCTGAAGTCAGAGCTGGCCCTTCTCTCCAGCTCCTACCTATTTCATTTTACATGGCTGCTCCAAGTCGCCTTCTTGCCCTTTTTATCTAATCCCTCGCAAAACTCAATAGTTATTAAAGTAATTCATTACATAATTGAAAACTTTAAATAAAATCATGACATTGCCTCTGGGCCACTGTTTACATGAGCCATGAATATAACTTAATGGCTTTGCCTAGTGTCCATCTTTTCTTGGTTCTTTGAAGAGACCTACGGCAACTGTAGTGGAATTTCTCGAGTCACTGTGGGCCACCTACCTTACAGGGACACTAGAATGGAGAAGCTCTCACCTCACAGGGCACTGCTCCTACGCAGCTCAGAGCTGTGATTACGACCACCTGTCTCAAGATTTGCAAGGGAGGTTTCTGGGCATATCTACTTTCAGCTCTCAGAACTCATGGGAACATTTGGAAAAATCCCACCAAGTTCCTGAAGCTCCTGGGCATCCTTTCCGTTTTTGCCTTTTATTCCTGGCAACTCCATTACCCTGGAAGGCTCCCAGCCTCCTCCCCAACCAGCCAAAGAGAGCATCTCCTCCTGTCTCATGCCTCATCTTTACTGGGGAGCAATTACTCGTGCTTTAATCCATTCAGTTGAAAATGACCTGTTCTTGCCTGTGCTCACTTGCTTTCTTTCCTTTCCTTTCTTCCCTCCTTCCTTCTTTCCTTCCTCCCTTCTTTTTCTTTTCTTTTCCTTTCCTTCTTTCTTTTCTTTTTTCTCTTTCTTTCTATCTTTCTATTTTCCACCTTTCCTCTCCTTTTTCCTTTTTTCATTTCCTTTTCCCTTTCTTTCATTTCCTTTCCCCTTTCCTTTCTTTCTTCCTTTCCTTTCTTTCTCCCTTCCTTTTCTTTCTTCCTCTTTCTTTTCTTTTCTTCTTTTTCTTTTCTTTCATCTTCCTTTCCTTGCCTTTATTTGCCTTAATTTCCTTTCTTCTTTCTTTCTTCCTTCTTTTCTTCCTCCCTCTCTTTCACCCTTTCTTTCTTCTTCTTTCTTTCTTTCTCCAAGTTAAAACTCAATTTTTTTCTTAATCTTTCAAGGCCCCCACCTGCTTCCCTCCCCCTAACCCCCACCAAACTAGACAAGCTTTCTAAAAGCAAGGGTGATGTTGTGCTGGGCAGATAGTAGAAGATTACCAGCCTATTAACTATTTTAGGTAGGAATGGGCCCTGTAGATTAATCATCACACAATTATAGGACATTGAAAGGGATCCCAGAGATAACCCAATCCCAGATCCCTGCTTTTGACTTCAAGCTTTCCAGGCAGAACACCAGATGTGAGGGTTTTTTTTTGGGAGGGTCTCCCCCCTCCCACCTCAGGGCCCCATGTGGTTCTAAAATCCCAGTAGCCATGTGGCCAGGCTTGCCACACTCCATGCCTTCATCACTCTTGCCTTTCTGACATCCTCCCTCTCCATCTGCTGGTTCTTCCAGAATTTACAGCTTTTTCAGGAGCACCTGCCCAATTACTCAGGCAAGGCCCGGGGTAGGATTTGCCATATCCTGAGTGAGTTGAGAGTTCCAAAATGTTTGTTTTATAAAACGGAGACTCCATTCTACTTCATATTGACTTCCTCGCCCATCAATCATGTTTTCTGGTAACAGCGTCATGGGAGGAATGTGATTTGGTCATACACAGAGGTGATTAAGTGCCTGAACCTCTAGACTTCATTGGGGGGATTTTGTTATGGCAAATGCTTACTTAATGACTAACTCATTTTTTGTTTTTTAACCTCTTGAGCCGTGGTTTAGCTGCCAGTGAGCAAAGGCCTTGCCTACATGGGCTACTGGGCTGAGACGAAACGTTGAAAACATGGGAAAGAAGAGGGAAAGTGAAGAGGAGGGAGGGAGATAGACGAGGAGAGTGAGGTGGGGGAGACTAGCTGGGGGACGAGGGCACAAAACATGGGAAGGGGAACAATTAAGCGGTCAGAGGAGAGTGAGGAAAAAGGGAACAGAGGGGACTAGAGAGGAATCTAAATGTGATGAGGAAGGAGGAGAGAAAGTTGTAGAACAGAGAGTGAATTGGAGACAGGAAAATTAATGGGGATGAAGGTGAAGAAAGGCACAGAGAGTCTAACCCATCCTTCCTGCTAAAGCCTACCCTCCCTGGACACTCAGACCTTCCAGAAGCCATTGTCCCAGGGCACCTGGGTGGCTCAGTTGGTTAAGCATCTGCCTACAGCTCAGGTCTAGGTCCCAGGGTCCTAGAATCAAGCCCCACATCAGGCTTCTTGCTCAGCAGGGATTCTGCCTTTCCCTTTCCTTCTGCCCCTCCCCCTCCCACTTGCATGCTCCCTCGCTCTCTCTCTCCCTCCCTGGCAAATAAATAGAATTTTTTTTTTTTTTTAAAGAAGAAGCCATTAATTCCAAGTCCAGAGTCCTGGAGAAGCAAGACAATGTCAGGGAGAACACTGGGAGACCTTTCCAAGCAAGTCACTTACTTGACCTGTTATACCACATCCTTAATGAAAGGCGGTGCCTTGTGACCATCTACAATGACAATGTTTTATTTTATTTTATTTTATTTTATTTTAAGATTTTATTTATTTATTCGACAGAGCGAGAGAGGTCACAAGTAGGCAGAGAGGCAGGCAGAGAGAGAGGAAGGGAAGCAGGCTCCCCACCAAACAGAGAGCCCGACATGGGGCTCGATCCCAGGACCCTGAAATCATGACCCGAGCCGAAGGCAGAGACTTTAACCCACTGAGCCACCCAGGCGCCTGTGCCTCTGTCTTGGACCTTCTTTAAACTATCCCCTGTCCTCCTTATCCAGGTCCAGATGTACACATGAAAGCTCTAGAAACTGACAGGTGAATGTGGACACACATCCCAAAGTCTGAGAAGCAGGGAAGTGGGGAGGTCTGGGAGTAAATTGAGAGATAAGACAGAACAGCTCAGAGGGTCTAACTGGGACGTCTACTCTATGGAAACTACAATGGGAGAGGCAAGTGGACCCTCAAAAAACGATGCAAAGGCACCGAGGTCGTTGAGCATTCAGACTCAGATGTTCCCATGATAAAACAAAATAAAACAAAACCCCTAAAATTTGGAGGCTTTTTTCTAAATAAACTTCCGTCCCTGGGAGGTGTCTCACCCTGGAGCCCGGACTGCAGAAGTCACAGGCCTCAGGAGGAGTCAAGGGGGCCGGTGGGGTGTGGGGCAATGGGAATGGGGAAGGAGTGAGGGATTTCAGCAGACGGGAGAGTGCAGACCATCTTGCCCCCCTCCGTGAAACCTGCCCAAGTCTCACTTGAGAAATGACCCACTCGGCTGCCCAGTGTTGAAACCACGTCCCCAGACAGGATGCAAGTCCAGATGGCTGCTTGGGAGAAAACCCTTACTGTATATACCAGCAGTCAGTGGAGGGGCCCTCAGATGCAAGAGAAGCAGAGAACGCCTGCCCCCCAGCACAG
Organism: Meles meles; assembly: GCF_922984935.1. Lineage (NCBI taxonomy): Eukaryota > Metazoa > Chordata > Mammalia > Carnivora > Mustelidae > Meles > Meles meles. The sequence continues at coordinate 31,312,735 of NC_060084.1, read as the reverse complement.
AGTCATTCTTCCTGATCCTTCCCCCCCCCCCCCGACCCTCAGGCATGCCTATTTTTCTCGTTGGGAAAACAGGAGTGTGAAGACCCAGAAAATATGCCATCTTCCCCAGTGAAGGCCGGGTTACAGTCTTCATTTCTTCAAAGAAAAAGTTGTCCTTGGAGAGTGAGGGAGCAGTATGGTCAGATGCTGGGTCCCTCGGATGAGGGTGAGCCTACAGGATGGGCACAACACACAGCTGAGGTCGGGGACTCAGAGGCATGCTGGTGTGAGTGCCTGTGCACGGGGCAGGGGATGGAACTCTCTGAATCTCAATTTCTGCATCTGAGAAATGGGTCATCATCTAGCTTCTGGGGCTGTTATAAATAAGATAACTCACATGAAAAGTTTAACCCACAGAATAGCTCAATACTTGTGAGCTATTATTGTTATGGTCGTTATTTATTCACTTAGCAAATATTAATAAGCACCTGTTAGGGGCCAGGCGGTATCACTACTATTAGTATCAGAAAAGAGAGCCACAGCTCACTGTCAGTCCTGCGGAACGAGACATATATTTTATAAGCTTTCTAAACCCTCCTAACAAGCATAGCTCCTCTTTTTCTCTGTTTCTTTCTTCTTTTCTCTTTCTCTGTTCCCTTGTGCCTTTCTCTGCCTTCTGTCACCTTACCCCTACTCTAGCTCTCCTTCCTTCCCTCTCCCCGAATATTTTTCTCCTTTTCATCAGATCCCTCCCTAAATCCACATGTCTCCAACAGAGGCCAAACCTAAAGGCCACCAGGCAGTGATTTCTATCCAACAGCAGGCATTCATTGAGCAGCTACTGTGGGCAGGCCTGATGCTGCAGGTGGGGTCAGGACCCTTGGGCTGAGGAGACAGATTTTGGTCCCAGGGTGAGAAGTGGTGATAGGGAGGCTTGTAGTAACAGGGGGAGCGAGGACTGGTCTACAAGAGCTAGTGACAACTGGTCAGTTCTTCACAGAACATTGGAACTAGAAGCTCCCACGGAGAACTTCCAGTATTTCCCTACGTGGGTCCTGCAGACTGTTGATAAGGGATCTGCAAAACAATTGTCAAACATGACTAAGAAACCTTGAACTAAGAAAAGTGAAAGGTTATTTGCTGAAGGACATCTCCGTCTTTAACTGGCTCAACTTCAGAAATGTCCAGGAGGTCCCAAAATCCAGTGTTTTCCCCAAACTATTTATCTACACAATTCTAGCCTCAAATAGACTGCCTCAGATAAGTGTTCCACAGAACACACTCTGGGAACTGATGATCTGGCCAAACCTGCTCACTGTACAGGCAGAGAAAAAGACAGAAGAAGGGGAAGTGACTTCCTCACGTTCACCCCACCACATCCTTAGCTGTACCTCCCAAGTAATTCCAATTGTTCAAGCAGATATAGATGAAGGGCTTGTCTTTGGACTGAAATAGAATTTTACCCTTTTGCCCTCATTCAGCCTCCTCCACTCCTGGCCCCCACTTTCCCCCCAAGTTGCATGAAATGAATTTACTCGGGATGTTAATAGCAGAACAGAAGGGAGTGAAGCCTGCGGGAGAGCACAGGCACCCGACATGCTGTCCATTCCCCACTCACCACTAGGGATTCAATATCGTCTTTCCACAGGGCAGCTGAACCTGACTTCTTGCAAAGATGGGCTCTGCCGCCGCTGGTCTCTCCGCAGCCCTGGCTGGCAACCCCCAGGGTGGTTTGCAGCCCTCTGCACCGAGATGTGGAAGGTTCCAGAGATCAGGGGGCAGGCGAGAAAATACAGGAGCCAGGAGGAAGGGGTCATGCCCTGAAAAGTCCCCTCAGAACAGGAAATACGCCCAACCTGGAGATGAGGCCAATCCTCACTTTACATGTGTGGTTTCTATACTGTTGGCTGAAAACAGGAGAGAGACATCCCATCTATGTTATATTAAGAACTTCCAAATAGGGGCACCTGTGTAGCTCAGTGGGTTAAGCCTCTGCCTTCGGCTAAGGTCATGATCCCAGCATCCTGGGATTGAGCCCCGAATCAGGCTCTCTGCTCAGCAGGGAGCCTTCTTCCCTATCTCTCTCTGCCTGACTCTCTGCCTACTTGTGATCTCTTTCTGTCAAATAAATAAATAAAACTCCCCAAATAAGAGATTTACAAGTGAATGAGGGCACACGCACATGTGTGTGTGTGTGCGTGCATGTGTGATATTCATTTTAATACCCCCCTCCCCGTGCCCCACCCCGCCAGGTTCAAACCAGAGGGGAGCACAGTCTGCTTGTACTGACGGCTTCTCAACTTGAACCTGTCACTTTAAAACCACACTGACCCAAAACTGCAGGAAACAGGCTCATACACATGCACTGATTTTTGTCCTTTCTGTCCATTCAAACCAACGATTCCACTTGTAGGACCTTGCCCTTCAGACACACTTATAAAACCCAAAACTGCAGGAAACAGGCTCATACACATGCACTGATTTTTGTCCTTTCTGTCCATTCAAACCAACGATTCCACTTGTAGGACCTTACCCTTCAGACACACTTACAGACAGGAACAGAGATACCCACATCAGGATGTTCGTTGTTAGCGCCCCGGGCAATAAGCCCAAGACAGAATGTGGCCGCCACGTCCATTGGAATAAACACTTTATCACCTTACAAAGATGAGGAAGCCGTTTGACCGGGTTTGGGAAGCTCTCCAAGACATACTGCGAAGCGATGAGGGAAGTATGGAACAATGTGTCCAGTTTGCTTCAATTTACACACGCACACGCACGCACATACACACACGCACATTTGCTTGTATATGTAAAGGAAACCCTTGGGAGGCTGCAAAGAAAACTTGTGATAGTGGGAGAAAGTGTGGTGGTAGGAAATAAAGGGTCCAGGGAGGGAAGGACGCAGGCTGGCCCGTCACTGGATACCCTGTCGTAGAGTCTGCATACATTTTTAAAGGGGTCCTTCCAGTACTGACTAGAGGGGCCAGCCTTTCAACACTGGGGGTTCTCTTTGTCTTCCCCCTGTCCTGGAAACTCTCAAAACTCTTGTTAAAATCATGGCGGCGGGGGGGGGCAGGCCAAGGCCGCGCTCTCGAATGTGTGGGGCGCGGTGGGCAGTGTGCCCAGCAGGTCCCAGTTACTCCGGCTGTCCTGCCCGCTTCTGCATGCTCCACTAAGCATGGCGACAACTTGGTCCCGAATAATAGCCACCGATTTGAGAAGTCACGGGGGGTAGTGTGGGGAGAGGAAGAGAAAGTGAGCTTTGGAGAGCTGTTTTCTTCCTACACTGTAAAAACTCAAATGCCAGGGGGTGGCGGGGGGCGGGCAGGGAGACGAATCACCACCTTTGTCTTCAGTCTGCAGTGTAGCAAGTCAAGGTTTTCCAGCTTGCGCACACTGCTGATGCCTTTTAAGCCTTCCCATTCTGGCGCTGAGTGCACATAACGTGCAAATGAAAAGAATTGGGAGGTTTAATTTAGAATTCGGACAAAAGGCCCAGACACATGTGTCTCCCCGAGAATATTCGGGTGGGGGGTGGGGTGGGCAGGCAGTGACAGCACGTGTCTGTGGCCCCTGCATCCAGGCCGCTTTTGGACTTTGATTGGGAGACTCGTTCTGATTTTAACAAGTTTGCCAAGAAGACCTTCAGCTGGGTTGCATATGAGGCCCTGCTATTTTTAATATAAATGTAATGTTTTTAAATCCATTGACGGTGTCCTAAACCAGAGTTGGTCGTAAGCAGCTGTGCTAAAATTGTAAAATCTCACTCTTGTGTCTGGTTTCACATCTGGTAACTCACAGCTAACAGTTACAACTCTCCAATAGTAATTAAATGTTTTCTTTAAAAGAAAAAAACACCCACCCATCATATATGGCAGAATGCATTATTACGGAGTATTTTGATTCACAACAACCCCCATAAGAAAGGGTCCAGCGAGAATTTTATAGGTAGTTGGGTACTTTTAGGTACTGTTTCTAAAGGTGTTGATCAAAATAAGTACATGTTACAAAAAGCAAAGGCAGTTTGCAACGGGGTGGGTATTGAGTAACATTAAGGGACCATAATTGCTAGTGAGGAGAATGCGTCCTCTTTGATGTCAACCGTAGCTTTTCTCTTTTGTTTCAGAAAGGAAGAAACTTCAAAAGCCGTAATTTCAGGACAATAAAGTACTCACATTAATATAGGTACCAACTTTAACTGTTCTTGAGCTCAGGAAAAAAAAAATAGGTTCAGGGTGAGGATGTGGTCGGATGAAGGAGAAAGAATTCCAGTGCTTTTCGATTTCTTCCCTGACACCATTTTAAATATGAACAAATGATACCACGTACACGGAGGATGGCTGATGAAGCCTTCAGATGTACCTGCGATGTCACGAGGTAAAAACAGTTCATTCCGTACATTTTGAAAGATGTAGCTTTATATTCTCATGCTATTTTCAATCTATCAATACATCGTCTTGAATTCTGAATTCTCCTAATAGCTTAAAGATTCTGGGACTGCTAGCAGCCCAAAGAAAGGATGCTCCAGAAATCAGCCACTTCTTCTTTTTCTGAAAGCACTTCGGGAAGGTGTGATTTGAATAAGATATAAAATACACATGTGACTTTCCCAATGCTTTTGGTTTTCAGGTGAGCTTTTCATGTCATAAACTCTTTTACTGGAGTTCAATGAAGAGGAAGGAAAAAAAATACACACATTGGGATTGCATAGGGCTTGAAATATTTGAAGTTCACTTTCCTTCACATTTTCAGTATAGAAATCAATGTTTTTTACTGGATTTTTCTGAGTTGTGCAGCCACCATCCCTGTCTAGTTTTAGAATTGAAGGATTTCTTTTTTAAGAAATAATAATGGCTAAGAGGAGCGGGGGAGGGGACAGGAAAGGTTCTGAAAGAGAGTAAGCTTGGGGACCAAGCCTACGTAATACATGACACTGAATGGCTTAAATCCTTGGTACTTGCACGGAAAAATTCAAGACCCTGCAGGCTCTTTAGAGCCAACTGGTTTCTCATTAGAAGCCCTGAAAACACACCCTGTACCCATAGACCTCTGTCTTTCTGTGTTCTCTATGATTCCTTAGGGGGAAGTAAGAAGTCCCATATAAGCACTGTTGTGATCCCAGCAACCTAAGAAGACAGTAAGCCAGAATCAGTTTGGTGAGCACAGATCTCAGAAGTCTGACTTCCAGCATGAATGACCGGGTTGGGGGGGGGGGGGCATTAATGACTTCCAAATAGAATTAGCAGGGCTGGACCGTCTGAACAAGCAGGTGCCATCTGTATCACCCAGGACTTGGGAAACCCTATTCATGGTGAGAAGCAAGGTACCCAACAGCAAGGCAGACTTTCCTGGGTTCCGTTGCTGCTTCTTCCCTCACAAAAGTCGGGGGGGGGAGGGGACTGTATAGTCTCCAGGGGCTCTTAGGTGTCAGGGCCAAGCAGAAGGGGGAAGAGAAAGACGAAAGCAATGAAATCCACAGCGTTGAGCGTCACAGGGACACTCGCTCCAGAGAGGACTTACTGGGAGAGTCGAGACACCGCATTACAGATCTGCTTCCCTCGTTATAAACTTCAAATGAGATTGGCTGACGCAGAGCTGCCAAGTCTACACTCAGGATATTTTTGCCCTGACGTATGAACCACTGCGGTCTCCATAAAGGGGACCTTTTCGGGTGTGACACAGATGCAAGAGCCTGAAAGGGGATGAGAGACAAGGTATGAGTCCTTATCCAAGCCACTTGGATAATCAAGCAGCCCAGCACATCACCTAGCTTGGGAGTGGCTGAAAATGAAAGCCCCTTCGCAGTGGGCGGGATGTAGAACGCAGTCAAGGTGCTGTCAAGAGAGCTGGGCTGTGCTATGAGACCTGTTATATAGCCCATTGGGTCTATACCTTCTTCTCTTCCTAGGTCTCTATTACTCATCTGAAATGGTAGGTCTTACCTGGACATCCTCTGGACCCACAAGTCTCAGTGCAAAATGGTGTGAAAAGCCCAAAAATGAAGCCAGTGGTCAGCAACCAAAACAACTCCCTATCCATTCTGGACCATTGAAATACCGTAGACTGATCTGTCCTTGGAAAAAGGAAACATACCCAGAACCAGGATGGGCAGCTCTTGGTGTCTGGTTTACAATTCTTTCTGGGATGTTCTACCCACATCTCAGTTCCAAGAAAGACCAAGAAAAGGAGAGTTGCTCTCCCATTGAAAGAAATGACCCCATCCTTCTTTTTTTTTTTTTTTTTTTCCCACATATCCTTAACTCTGGCTCCATTCAGAACCAGCTGTCCTTTGAACCCTGCAATACAAAGACAATTGCCATGGCGTGGTCATTTAATTCTCTCTCTCTCTTTCTGATGGCAAACATTAACTGCTGGCTACAACAGGACCACCTGCAATGTGTTAGTCATTAAAAAGGTCACTGTTACTAAACATTTTAAACTGTGAATAGCTTCAGATTAAATTAGGTGTAAAAAAAGTCATTTCCTCTCTGTGATAAACTCAAACACCTGCAGTAGGGCTCACGTTTACCAGGGACATAAAGGGCCTCTCCCACTCACAGACCATTAGGGGGGATGAAAACACAAAGCGCCATTCTGCCAGCTCTCTCTGTCTGTCCCCTGTAATAGGATTCTCTACGTTTGGTGATTGTGTGCCCGGCTCCTCGAGACACGTGACGACTGCACGGACGGGAAAGAAACCCTGCATTCGCATTGACCTCCTGGTACCTTCTTTAGTACATCAATGTAAATTTCCTTACATTCCCCCCCTTTTTTTCCCCCCACATTTTCATCTCATCTTAAGCCATTAGAACAGTCAGCATCCTATCCCCCTGTTGCCGTTCCCCGGAGCTGGCTGCTGTTGGCAATCCGGCTGAAACTCGGTAAAGCAGAGTGAGTGGGGATGGTGTGCAGAGAGCTGGGACGATGAGCCAGGCACCGTGCTAGGTGCTGGCATACAGCTTCCGGACTGCCCCTCCCCACCAGCAACCTCAGAAAGCCGGTATGCCCCCACCTCACAGATGAATGCACACTGAGCTTTGAGGGGTCAAGTCGCTGCTTATGGGAGGCTCATTGCTTCAGGAAGTGTCCTCTCCTTGCCGTTACCTGGCCGAGCCCACCCTAGCATCTCACCGCAGCATTAGCCTCCCCACTGTACACTGGGCACCCACACTTGCCTCTCCATGACTCATTTCCCACACAACAATCAAGGGATGAGCTCGAAGGTTTAAATTGGATTGCATCACACCCTGCCATCCTCCCAACTACCACTTTCCCATCACAACCCGTAGATTCTCCCTGCAGTGAAAATAAAATCCAGACTCTTCTATCTGAGCTTTCCTCTGACCTCCCCACACCATCACCTCTCCCCTTCTCCCAGCCGGGCCTTTCTCATCATCTGATCTGGACTGTCCCTCCAGGCCTCTCTAGCATATCAGCCCTCTGTGTTGTCTTTATAGTTCTCATCACTGCCTGAGGGTTCTTGCTTCTGTCCATCCTCCACTAGACGATAATTTCAACAGGTGGGAACATTGCGGTGTGCTCTGCTGTATCCACGGTGTGCCTACAGTACATTGCCTAAGGTTGGTGCTTGGTGAACGAAGGGAGAGATGAACCCATGCGTCGTGGAGTTGAACTTCCATGTCGATGGCTCCAAAGCCAGTCTTCTTTCTGTTGCATCACAGTGATTACGGGGAAGCTGGACACTGATGTCTGGGACAGGAGTGGAAACCGCTATTGGCTCCAAAGACTGTTTTCTAAGGCTGACCTGTACTTCACCTCAACGCAACATATATATATACATGTACATATGTACGTATATATATATATATATTTTTTAACCTATAATACTAGGTTTAAAATAACTCTAAACATTGCAATGGGTACTCTGGGGGGCAAACTTGGGGCTAGCTATCACCATACTCAATCTTTTTACGCAAAATGTCTGTCGTAATTTTTATGCCCTCCCTTGTGTCATTTGTATGAAGTTTTCTCTCTCCTAATAGACAGTAAGTTCCTTTGAAGGCATCACAATTTAGCACAGTGTTATGTATCTAGGTAGCATTAGTCAGTCTTTGTCTAGTAAAACTAAATAATTTACCATATAATCCCTTTGATCTAGAGAGGTTTTTTTTTTTTTTTTTTTAATTGCCCCAACATCTTTTTTTCTTTGTTTCTTTATGTTCTCAGTTCTCCATCTATATCTGCTGGAGGGCCAGAAAGGACACTTAATAATGGACACTCAATAAATGTTTGCTGCAACTGAAATAAGGGCCCATCCTACAATATAAACTGTAAAAAAACAAACAAACAAAAATAACCAAAAACCAATAAACAAAAAAAAAAAATTAAGTCGGGCTTATTCAAGTCGGATGGCAATGAGTTCTGCATTTCATGATAATGATCAGAGGTAGACATTACTGTGCCCAGTTAAGAAAACACATACACCCATGAAAATAATTGGGAATTGCTAAGAAGAACTGAGGGTAAGGATGAAATAATTCTAGTGACATTTAAATTTAAACCTTTTTTTCCCCCCTAACAGCTTGGTAGAAATTTTATTTTATTGAAAATTCATTTTATTGAAACAACCTGAATTTCCATGAGCTGAAAAATAGCTGTTCCACACAAGCAAAAGCTAAAGGAGTTCATTACCGCTAACCTGGCCTTACGAGAAATGTTAATGGGACTCCTTTAAGCTGAAAAGAAAGGGAGCTAATGAGTAACAAGAACACATATGAAAGAATATTGCCCACTAGAAAGCTAAATATTTAGTAAAGATAGTGGATGAATAACTTATAAAGCCAGCATAAAGATTAAAAGACAAAAGTAGTAAAAATTATGATGACAATAATTAATTAAAGGACACACAAGACAAAAAGATTTAAAATGTGGCATAAAAACACAAAACACAGGAGGGAGTAATATTGCTAAGCTTTACGATGGGATCAAACTTAAGTTATCAACTTAAAATAGACTGTTACAGATATAGGTTGTTATATGCAAGTCTTATCCTAGCCACAAAGCAAAAACCCACAGTAAATACACAAAAAGAGAAAGAGAAAGGAATATAAGCATACCACTAAAGAAAGCCATCAAACACAGGGCGTAAGAGCAAGAGAAGCAAGGAAGAGAAGGAACTACAAAAACAGCCAGAAAACAATGAACAAAATGGCAATGAGCACATGCCTATTGACACTTACTTTAAATGTGAATGAACTAAAGTCTCTAATCAATAGACAGAGTGGCTGAATGGGTTAAACAAGACCTATCTATATGCTGGCTACAAGAGACTCACTTCAGAAGTAAGGACACAGGGACCCTGAATGTGAAAGAATGAAAAAAGATATTCCATGCAAATGAAAACAACAACAAAAAAAGAGGTAGAATAATTATAATTATATCAGACAAAATAGGCTTTAAAACACAAACAGCAATAAATGACAAAGAAGGGTGTTACATAATGATAAATAGGCAAATCCAACAAGAAGATATAACATTTACAAATATATAAAGTCAACATAGGAGAATCTAAATTTAAAAAGTAAATATCAACACACCTAAAAGGAAGGATCAATAAGAATACAATAATAGTAGGGACCTTTAATATCCCGCCTACCTCAATGCAGACAGAAAATAAATAAGGGAAAACTGGCTTTATATGACATGTTGGACCAGATGGACTTAAATTCCATCGAGAAGCAACAGCATACATTCTTCTGAAGTGCACATGGAACATTTTCCAAGATAGATCATATGTCAGGGCACAAAACAAGTCCTAATAAATTTTAAAGGATTAAAATCATATCAAGCTTCTTTTCTGGCCACAATGATATGAAACCAGAAATTAATTACATGAAGAAAATGTATCCCACAAATATGTGAAGATTAAACATGTTACTGAACAACCAATGGGTCAAAGAAAAAAAAATCAAAAGAGAAATCAGAAAATATCTTGAGACAAGTGAAGATGAAAATGTAACATACCAAAATTTGTGTGATGCAGCAAAAACAGCTCTAAGAGGAAAGTTCATAGTGATAAATGACTACCTTGTGAAACAAAAGGCTGAAGTAAAGAACCTAACTTTACACTTTAAGGAACTAGAAAAAGAAGAAGAAATGAAACCCAAAGTTTAGTAGAAGGAAGGAAATAACAAAGATTAGGGCAAAAATAAATGAAATAGGCACTAAAAAGACAATAGAAAGCTCAATGAAATTAAGAGATGATTCTTTGGAAAGATAGACAAAACTGAAAAATCTTCTGCTTGACTCACACACACACACACACACAAAGAAGACTCAAATAAAATCAGAAATGAAAGAGGAGATGTTACAACTGATGTCACATAAATATAAAGAATTATAAGACACTACCATGAACAATGATAGGACAACAAATTGGAGAATCTTGAAGAAATGGCTAAATTCCTAGAAACACACAACCTACCAAGACTGAAACATACTGAAATAGAAAAACTGAACAAACAGATTACTAGGAAGGAGATTGAATTAGTCATTGAGAACCTCCCAACAAACTAAAGCCCAGGACCAGACAGCTTCACTGGTGAATTCTACCACATTTTCAAAGAATTAATACCAATCATTCTGAAACTTTTCCAAAAAATAGAAGACAAAGGAACTCTTTCAAATTCATTTACAAGCCTAGAAGTACCAGAAAAGGATGCCACAAATAAATTACAGTTCAATATCCCTGAAGAACACAGACGCAAAATCCTCAACAAAATATTAACAAGCCAATTTCAACAATATGTTAAAAATATCATATATCATCATCAAGATTTATTCCAGAGATGCAAGGACAATTCAATATCCATAAACCAGTCAATGTGATACACAATTAAAAACATAAATGATAAAAATCACATGATTATCCTAATAAATACAGAAAAAGGATTTGACAAAATTTAACATCAATTTATCAGAAAAACTCTCAACAAATTAGGTATAGAGGGAGTGTACCTTGGAATGATAAATCCATATATGACAAGCCTACAGTTAACATTATACTCAATGGTAAAAAGTTGAAAGCTTTTCCTTTGAGATCAGGAACAGGATGCCCACTCTTGCCACTTTTATTCAACATTTTTTTAAAGTTTTTTTTTTTTTAAGATTTTGTTTATTTGAGAGAGACAGAGTAAGAGCCAGCAGAAGGAAGAGGGAAGGGCAGGGAAAGGGAGAAGCAGGCTCCCCTCTGAGCAAGGAGGCTGACATGGGGCTGTATCCCAGAACCCCAGAATCATGACCTTAACTGAAGATAACCGACTGAGGCAATGAGGCACCCCTTATTCAAAAATTTTTATTCAATTATTTTTATTCAACAATTTCACTATTGAAAGCCCTACCTAGAGCAATTAGGTAATGTTAATGATAATAATAAATAATAATAATAATAATAGGCATCCAAATTGGAAGGAAGCAGTAAAATTGTCACTAGTTGCAAATGACATGATATCATATATAGAAAATCCTAAAGACTCCACCAAAAAACTGTAAGAATTAATAAATGAACTCAATAAAGTTCCAGGATACAGAGTCAATACATGAAAACCGTTATTATTTCTATATGTTAATAATGAATGATTGGAAAGAAATTAAGAAAACAACCCGTTTATAATTGCATCAAAAATAATATAATATCTAGAGATAAATTTAACCATGGAAGTGATAAACCTGTAGAATGAAAATCAGAAGACTAATAAAGACTAATTAACTTATAAAAGAAATTGAAGAAGACATAAATAAATGGAAATTTATTGGATTATAATGGATTAGAAGAACTAACATTGTAAAATGTCCATACTAAAAAAAATAAATAAAATAAAATAAAATAAATTAAATGTCCATACTACCCAAAGCAATATATAACTTCAATGCAATCCTTACCAAAATTCCAATGGCATTCACATAAATGGAACAATCTTACTATTTGAATGGAACCATAAAAGACCCTGAATAGCCAAAGTCATCCTAAGAAAGAATAACAAGACTGAAAGCATCATTTCCCTGATTTCAAACTACATTACAAAACTATAGTAATTAAACAGTATAGTATTGGCTTAAAAACAGACACATAGATCAATGGAATAAAATAGGGAAATTGACCCCCTTGTCCACTAATTTACAAGAAAGGGCAAAGAGTATACAATGGGGGAAGGATGGTCTCTTCAACAAATGGTGTTGGGAAAACAGGACAGCCACAGGCGAACGAATGAAACTGGACGACTATTTTACACTATATACAAAGTTAACCCCAAACGGATTAATGACTTGAACATAAGACCTGAAATTACAACACTCCTAAGAGAAAACACAAGCCGTAAGCTCCTTGACATGGGTCTTGGCAACAATTTTTATAGTATGACACCAAAAGTGAATGCAACAAAAACCAAAATAAGCAAGTGGGACTAAGTCAAGCTTAAAAAAAACCTACCCCTGGCTAAGGAAACCCTTGACAAAATGAAAAAAACAATCTACAAAACGGGAGAAAATATTTGTGAATTATATATCCAATGTGGGGCTAATATCCAAAATAGATAAAGAACTCATAAAACTCAGTAGAAAAAAAAAACACCAATTTGATTTAAAGATGGGCAGAAGATTTGAATTTTTCCAAAGAAAATACACTGATGACCAACAGGTACATGAAAAGATGCTCTACATCATTAATCATCAAGGAAATGAATATCAAAACCACAATGAAATATCACCTCCCACCTGTTAGAATGGCTATTCAAAAAGACCGGAAATAACAAGTTCTGATGAGGAAGTGGAGAAAAGGGATGCTGTGCGTTGCTGGTGGGAATGTCAATTGGTACAGCTGCTATGAAAATCAGTATGGGGATACTCTAAAAATCAAAAGTAGAACAACACATGATCCAGCAATTCTACTTCTGGGTATTTATCCGAAGAAAACAAAAACCACCAACTCAAAAAGACATATGCAAGCCCCATTTTCACTGCAGCATTATTTACATAGCCTACATAGAGGAAAAACCTAAGTGTCCATGGGTAAATGAACAGAGAAAGAAATTGTGGGGTGTGTGTGTGTGTGTATGTGTGTGTGTGTGATGAAATACGATTCAGCCTTTAAAAAACAAAAGAATCTTGCCATTTGTGACATGATTGAGCCTTGAGTAAATTATCAGTAAAATAAGCCAGATAGAAAGACAAATACTATATGATCTGTCAAATGTGGAATAGAAAAATAAGCAAGTAAATGAACAAACCAAGGTCACAGGTACAGAAAGCCAGACCCGTGGTTGCCAGAGGCAGGGGGCTGGGGTGGGGCAAATGATTGAACTTTTATAAATATGTATTTTACTTATTTATTTGAGATAGAGAGAGAGAGCAGGAGGGCCAAAGGGAGACGGAGAAGCAGATACCCCGTTGAGCAGGGAGCCTGACATGGGGCTCAATCTCTGGACCCTGGGACCATGACCTGAGCCAAAAGCAACACTCAACTAACTGAGCCACCCAAGTGCCTGTGAACTTTTTTTTTTTTTAAGTTTCGTTTACATAAATGGAACTTAAAAAGAGCGAAATAAACTGTGGAACATCCCTATTATGGAATATCATTCAGTTTGAATGAGCTAGCTCTTTATGTTTTAAACTAAAAGGATTCCCATGGTTATATTGTCAAATCCAAAAAAATAAAATAAAATATCTAGAATACAGTGTGATATATAGGAGCATACTTGTATTTAAATAAATGTGTTGATAAGCATGTGTTTATTTGTATGGGCATGGAGAAACATGTGGAAGGATACACACCAAGCTGTTAAAATCTGTCATCACAGTACGCTGGGGACAGAGAAGTTGTGGCAGAAGGTAGTCATTGACTTTTCCTTTATACCTCTCTATACTGCTTCACTCTTTACAAGAGTATTGCTTTTGAATAAAAACGTATTGGAAAATAAAGATTAAAATGAAATGCCATGCTTCCCCTAGAATAGGGCATACATCTCAGCTAGATAATAATCTTCAAAGTGTTCGGCGACTAATGAGTTAACTTTCTTCTCTTGCTCTGTGTCCCCTGGCGAGCTCATCTCTTGCTCACAAACCCAGTTATCAAGAATAAATGGCAGGCTGCTGGGTATTGACCCTAAGGAAACCGTCCGAAGAGAGAGCTCAGAGAAATCTTCCTCCTTGGGGTTATTTATCACGTTGCTGTTTCGTAAGATTGTAATATTGGATACAACATAAATGCCCTACAACAGGGAAAAAGCTAACTAAATTATGATACGTTCACTTGGAAATATTAAGAATGACTAAAACAGAGGCATCTACCACTTTATAGCACCCTGGAAAATGCTCCTATTATAACATTAATTGAGTAGCACAGTACACAAAAATAACCTCCATAGGACAATTATATGAAAATGATCAGAAAAAGACAAGACAGGAAGAGACGCAACTAACAGACTAAAGTGGCTTAGCATCATGCTTACAGGCAGCCCCTCTCTCCCCCCAAAGCTCATGTGCACAGGTTATTACAGGAATGTTAAATAATCACTCTGGGAGAATCACCCCTCATTGTATAAATCACCAGGGAACGTCAGTCCCAGAGTTATACGTCTAGCTTAAAATCATTTAAGAAGATGACACTTTGGCCAATATTTTCAAATAGCCTGAGAACATCCCCATCATTTTTTTGTTCTTTCTCCCAGTTGCACTGCAAGAGAGAGTGGCATGGGTTTCTTGAGAGATAAGGAAGAAAATGAGATGCTTTGTTTTGTAAACTTGGTCAGTGTCTCGTGAGATCTCAGGGGGAATAATTTTTATTAGTCCTGAACACCATGAGGAAATGTTAATTCTCGTTCAATTTGTTGAAAATCCCAAGGGGAAAACCATATGAGGGTCACAGAATAAAATCTGGTCTGTAGAAAATGGTGGATGGAGCACTGGACTGGGAGTCACGTGGACATGCATTCATTCATTCATTCATTCATTCATTCATTCATGTCTGTTGTGTGTAATAGACTTCAGAATGCAAGTCTCCTGAAGCAATCTGGTCCCAGCAGTCAGGCAGCTATGGTGAATGTCCAAGGACACAACCAAGTAATTATATTACTGTGTATTAGAACAGTGATAAAAAAGGATATTATGGAGTATGAAGGAAAAAATTTCCGGTTCCTCTTGAGACAGTAGGTTCGACTCCAAGACAGAGGTAACCCTTGAATAACAGGGCCCTGGAATGCTGGCTGCTGGGCCACAAGAGAGAGTAGTGGTTAAGTAAGGGCCCGATTACCGAGGCAGACTCCAGGCCCAGGTCCATCCGGAAGTGTGTGACATTGGGCTCATTATTTAACCTCTAGAGAGCGATTTCCTCGTGTGTCAAAAGAGCTAACAGTCCACATGGCCCAAGACAAGGGGTGGAATTCCAGAAGAAGCTGCCCACGTGGACTTCAGCAGAGAGCCTGGCAAATCATTCCGGCTAAATCAGTGGTAACTGTATCCCTATGAACTAACAGCTCCTCGGCCTCAGTTACTGTGACCAGAGCGAGGCAGACAGGAGGACACTGTCGTGGAATATAAATCACGGGCTGCTTCGGGCGCTGGATTTTGATCTGTGGGGTATGGAGCGACATTCTCAAGCTTTCCAACCTGTTACTATTAATCATTTCCCTGGGAAGCGTTTCCGGAGTCGGTCTCTGGGGTGGATTCTGTCGGTGGGCGTTGGGTGTGCGAACAGAAGGGATCTTCCTCACCTGGAGTGACTCTGCCCTCCCCGGAGGTGGTGCACATTAGAGGGAGACTGTGGGACTTCTCGTCTGCTCCTATGGGCCCCTCGGGGGAGGGCTGCTTGACAGCTTTGTGGCCTGGCCTGTCAGCGAAACTAACCACTCATTTCTCAACTGATGTCCCTTGTTCCTCCGCGCATCCCAGCCAGGCTGTGGGGAAGACACCTGCAGAGCGCCCAGAGGGTAGCCCGGCCCAGCCTAAGCAGCTGGGCTGGGAAGGATGGAACAAAGTGGCCCGGCTGAAGCCAGGAGCCTCAGACACAAAACCAAGATGTCTCCTCTGCTTTCCAGATGAAGGACGTCGCTTTAACTGCACTGTGTGATCTCGGATGGGAGTGGATTCCAAGGCAGCTGCTGAATTCCTGCAGGCCCCCCAGCATTGACGTGGGTCAACAGGGCCACCCATGGTCAGAACAGTAAGAAAACCCCCACTCATGGAGTCCTAAATTTCTTGTGGAATTATTGCTTTGTTCGCATACCATTGTTGTGCCCATCTCGTAGGTGAAATCATGGAAAGACAGAGAGATGAAGGGAAATTATGGAGAGACAGAGAGATGAAGGGCTGTATCTAAGTTGGCAAGCTAGCAGGAGGGGAGCCAGAGTTTAAATCCTGGCGATGGGAATTCGGAGCCTGAAGACTTTCTCTCTGGGCATGCTGCCTCCCAGCGAAAATAATAAAACAAAGAGTGAGCATGCAGAAAAGACCCCAGGAACACTGAAGTCCTAGAATAAAACAAAGAGGTCTCCTCATAAAAAAAAAAAGAAAAAGAAAAGAAAAAAAAAAGCCGTAATAAACCACCACAACAGAGAGGTTTCCTGGAGGGGTTTTGTCAAAATGCTGGTCAGCCTTAGCTACCTAACATGGACTAATTTCACTGGATCGGGTCCTTACCAAGCTCAGGAGAATTCGGACAGGTGGATGGGGAGGGTTTTGTTGTCTTTCTCTTGAGAGAAAGAGGCTCTAGGCAGGGGGAGGTCTAGGATTCCCGAGAGTGAATGAGAGCCCAGAGAATGGAGACAAAGGCCCTTGCAGTGGAATTATGGGCCAAGGGGGCAGGGCAGGGAGCCGGGTGAGATAGGACGGAAAAAGTGTTAATACGGATCCTCCACAATGTGGTCAGGGCTGGTCCTGCTCATTCAGAAAGTTGGTCTTCAACTCTCCCTGTTCAGAGGGGCTTATCTCATCTCTTTGACTTGGGCATTCTCAAGTTCTGTGGTTCAGCAGGTGCCCGAGAGCTCAGGTGGACTATCAAAGCCAATGCCATCCCCAGGATTACTGGGTCCAGGTCAGCCCAAGCCAACAGGGATTAACTGGTCACCGAAGTGGCAGCGCCTGTCCTGGGGGCATAGGTGGCATAAAGGCACAATCTGCTGGATGACCTGTTGGAATGAGTTACAAGTGCCCAAGGAATCATGGCCACTGGAAGCACAGACATCCAGCTCCTCTTGATGGGCCACTGTGGTTTTGGAAAGATAACCCTGGGGTGAGATGAAAAGGGGCCTGGAAAGACAAGAAGAAAAAAGTGGGGGAAGTGGAACTGAATGGGGGAGGGGAGACTAGCAAAGGAAGAGAAGCCAGGAAGCCCACGAGTAATGAGGAGGGAGGCAGCTGGCAGGAAGATGGGGATGAAGAGCCAACCCAAGAAAATCCCCTGTGGCTAAGAAACTCAGAAGAACAGGACCGAATGCCTCACGGTTAGCTCCATGTTTGGACTGGGTTGCACTGTGGAGGTGACCTTCTCCTCCAGTATTTCCCTCTTTTTTTTTTCTTTTTTGGTAAAATGTGCCACATTCAACTGGCATTGGGTAAGTGGTATTTGGGGGAAATCCAGAAAAATGGGGCTGAGTTGTTTGCTGGGGTTTGCAAGAAGCAAAAATAAGGGAGAGCTGCAAGAGGGGAGACATGAGAGAGACTGACATCAAGCATCCAGAAATTCCCCTTATCCACGGTTTCAATTATCCGCCATCAGGAAGCTCATGATCCTCCTTCTGACATGGAGTCAGAAGGTCAAGAGACTGTCTATCTCACATCATCACAAGAAGAAAGAGTATAAGACAATGAGATATTTTGAGAGCAAGACCACAATCACATGCCTTTTATTACAGCATATTGCTATGGTTATTTTATTTTATTAACAGTTACTGTTGTTAATCTTTTATTGTTCTTAATTTATAAATTAAACTTAGTTATAGGTAAGTATATGTAGAGAAAATGCAGGATATAGAGGGCTCAGTACTACTACAGTTACAGACATCCACTGGGAGGTCTTGGAATCCCTACAGATAAGCTGAGTCTACAGTCTGGCAAAACTCAGAGTCAGGTCTGGTTGGGCCAATTCCCAAGCCCAGCTCTGTGGAGCAGGGGAACCGCCCTAGTGGAATCCCCTGGAAGGTTTGCTGGACTCCATCTCCAGGCTTTGATCCAGCAGGTCTGGGGTGCTGGGACTTGAAAATGCATCCTTCCTGATGCCCACAGGAGCTGATGCAGCAGGTGGAATTATCTTCCAGATTGTGAAGCCACGCTGAGTTCCTTACTAACCATCGGGGAGGAAATAACAAGATTTTCTCTGAATCTCAAAGAAAAGAGTGATTTCTAGGTTACAAAAAGTAATATACAAAGAGCCACCAGCAAGTTCCTAGGAAAGTATTTTGGAAGTTTAAAGAAGGGGAGAAGGCCCCCAAGTCCTGTTCATGGAGGGCTCAGTCAGTAAGACCAGGCTCCCTGTGGGGTTAAGGAGTGTGACAACTTATTGCAAAGGAATCTAATTAGGGGTCAGGAAGCCCAAGTCTGAATTCCTAGCCAAGGCTCTTACCATCTGGAGGGCCTTGGAGGGGGCAACTCATTAACCTCTCTGACCCCATTTTCTCTACCTTACCCTGGGGATTATTGCTCCTACCACCATGCTCGCTCCCTGGTCCACATATGGAGGCAAGATTTCCTTCCTTCAATCCTAGCACACCTGAGATAAACAGAACACATAGACACTTGATGGAAAACCTGAGTGTCTTAGTTCTGGTTCCCTGGAGATGGAGTCTGACATGGAGATTTGCATGCAGGAAGTTGACCAGGAGCCCCCTTAGGAATGACACCTGAAAGGGAGTGAGGGACACAGAGCTGGCCAGAAGGAGAGGCTGCCCTGTAAGGCTCACCTGTGTGCAGGTCCAGCACCTGCAGGGATCCTGCTGGTTGTCTCGGCTAGAACGAAGGGGCTGGGTCTCGGTACCCTCAAATCTGCCCTATGCTGCTCTGCTTCTGGAAAGAGGGTTTAACCTTGGGCAAGATGGCTGTCTTCAGATAAGGGCAAAGCCTCAGGGGCAAGATCTCAGCAGGCAACAGTCCTGGCTGCTGGGGGAACAAGGGGCTTGGTCCCAAAGGGGGAGCTGAGACCAGCTACACACTTTGTGAGGTCCCTTGTTCACAATTACTGAGAATTTCAAGATGGCCGCATAGGGCAATAGGCACAGGGCCTTTCTAAGCACCAGGCTCTGCTCCACTATACAGGTTGCCTATCCATGAAGCCAGGGACTTGGTGGTGGATCCAGGAAGCTGGTCTTGGTGGTTGGTTGGGTAGCAAACACAGGGTCCAGTTGCTGTTGGGAGAAGAAAAGAAATGCAGAGAGAGACCCCAAGCTAGCTAATCAGCTTTCAAGATACTCCTCGTCTTTAATTTGATATCACTGAAATGGTGCCTCCAACATAGCTCTTGTGGCAAAGGCTTGTCCCAAAAGCTTCCCTGGGACCCTGCAGACTCCTCAGTGCAGACATATGGGACCATGAGGTAGTCACTGGCCTGATTTCCGGGCTGTTGGGTTTTGATCCCCAGCATCATGACCTTCCTCTCACCTGGGTGACAGGCAATGGGGACACCCATCCCTGTCTGGGGAAACCTCACCTAACCAACTGGCAGGGATCGAATCATCTTTCTGCCCACAGGAATCAGCTGCCATTCTTCAAGGAGCACCTAGCAGAGGGGCTGGGGGATGGGGTGGGGGGATTTTTTCTCTACAGCAGCTCCTTGCTTTCCCTCTGCACCAACATGGCCAGCATGCTCAGTCTAGGTTGCTTTGGGCCTCAGTTGCTTGTCTGTTTCTTGGCCCCAGAGTCAGGCAAGTCCTTTTCAATTAGCGAAAATAAATGTTATGTTTGGTTATTTTTTCATCAGCCACAGCCCTTGGTTTCTGGACCCTGTCTTCCAGTTCTTTCAAATTAAATTTGAACCAAAGAGTAATCCCCTCTACACAATTTATCAGTTTCATTTTCTCTCCCTTTTCCAACTGTGTTCTTACCCCACTTCAGGGGCCCCCAGAGCCCATTAAACTTGCTCAATGAGATGCTGTGTTTGCTACTCACCCCACACAGGCCTTCCCCGCCAGCCCTCAGCCCATGTTTGCTTTCCTCACTCCATCCCTCTTTATTCTTGTTTTAGAATGTTGGAGAGGCGGTTGGATTTCTTTCTTTCTTTCCTTTTTATTTTCTTTTACCTATTCAAGGATTTGAACTGTTTTATATTTCACATTACCCAGCCTTCACTGGGTATCTGTCCTCCTCTGACTCCGGAACGTGCCTCAGCTGGCTGGGTGTGGGAGGCAAGGGTGGGATTCCAATCTTTTTTTCAACCTTCACCCCAATGCTCCAAAAGCAAAAAGGAGGGAAATGGGGTTATCCTTTGAGTTCAAGCCACAAAAAATCAGATGTGGGGCACCTGGGTGGCTCAGTGGGTTAAAGCCTCTGCCTTCGGCTCAGGTCATGATCTCAGGGTCCTGGGATCGAGCCCTGCGTCGGCTCTCTGCTTGTCAGGGAGCCTGCTTCCTCCTCCTCTCTCTCTGCCTGAGTCTCTGCCTACTTGTGATCTTTGTCTGTCAAATAAATAAATAAAATCTTTAAAAAAATCAGATGTAATTATCTATCTATCTATCTATCTATGGTCTATAAGTAATGATAATCGTTTATAGAAACTTACAAAATATCTACCCAGGCAATAACCTTCTACATGATATGTGTGTATATATACTTGTATATGTATATATGTATATGATATCTATGTATTACGTATTTATACACTGGGTGATTAGGGTAACAACACGCATATCCATTGTATATAATCACTTAGAAGATATTTCAGTGAATATATTCATTTATATATTCATTTACTCTTTACAAAAACCTTATGAGGTAGATATTTTAATTCACACTTACAGGAGTGATTGTGCATATGTTTTGTAATATATATACACACATTACATATAAAATAATTTTGAAGATATTTATATATATATGTATTTTTTAAATTAAATCTTTACTAAAACCCCATATTTCAGATGAGTGAGTGAGGCAGAGAGTGAGGTTCCATAACTTGCCAAGGTCACTCAGCTGATAAGAGGCAGAGTGGGATCTGGACCAGGTAGCCTCACCCTGGAGTCAGGGCCTCGGACCACCTCTAATGTACATGCAAAGTGGAGGTCTATAGGGACTCTGATCAGTCTAAGCCAGACAGCATCTCTGGGCAGGAAGACAGGATTGTACTTTTGTAAATGTCAACTCAGTTTGGGGTCCTGTGTCCTGCCTGAGGGAGAACCTGATGCACAGTAGGAAACAGCTCCGAAAGCCAGAAGCTGAGTGTGTATACAGTCATCTCAAGGAGAGGTGCTGCCTCAGGGGGCACGGACATTGAGAGTCTGTTCCTTTGCTTCTCCATCACAGGGACCCCCCTGTGGTATGCCTTTGGTTTGATATGTATTTGCTCCGTGAGTGAACGGGCAACTGGCGAATGTTCTTTTCCCTCTTTCACACAGGACATGCATGCGTGTGTGATGTGTGTGCATGCGTGCACACTCCCGTAAATAAATACACACATCCACACACACGTCTATGCTACTCTTTGACATATATCATGCATATGTCTTATTCTGACCATCTCAGCAGTCCCCTAAGCGATAATATTATTGTTATCATAATTTTAGAGTTAAGGAAATTGAGCAAGTAACTGGGTATGTAAGTTAATAAACGTCTGCGTTACGTAGCTAATTAAGATATGTACACACACACACACACACACACACACACCCTGTGGGTCTACATGCTCTCTATAGGTTAAAATAAAAGATTATTTAGGTAGACTGCACACCTGTTTCTCACTGTCTAGAATGTGTAGACAGTAAATGCATGTATCCTCGTGCATCTGATACCCACATCCTCCCCACCTAGATGAAAGCAGAGAACATCTTGGCACCACAGAAGCTTCTTGCCTGCCCCTCTCCTTATCCCCAAAGGCAACTACTCTTCTCACCTCCCCGCCATAGACTCGTTTTGCCGGTTTTGTTCCCCACATTTTATTTGAGTAGAACCGTACCATAGATACTCTGTTTTGGTTTGGCTCGTTTTGTTCTGCGTTACCTCTGGGGGTTCACGGAGTAGCAGCTCAGCATTTGCCTTACTGTGGAGCATTCCATTATTTGAACAGACCACGTCAGCATCACTCACCTGCAAATGGGATACATTGTTTCTAGTTTGGAGCTTTTATGCCTACTGTTGCTAGGAAGACTTTTATACACATCCATTGGCGAGTATATACCCTCAATTCTATTGGCAACATAGCTAGGAGTGGACCTGCTAAGTCAAAGGTGGAGCGTATGTCTGGCTAGAGTACATATTGCTACAGTCTTTCAAAGTCAAAGTCAAAATCATGGGCCCGGCCAGCACAGAACAGACTCCAGCTTCTCCTTTCACACTGCAGTTATGCAGGCATTTCAGGGGATTTAAATATTAAGACACGAGTGTGCAGTGAGACATCCATGAGAGCAAGACCACAGCCCTTTCTAATGGAGCACGCAAAAGCCCAAGCCGGCAGCTCTGGCTTGGAGTTCAGTGGTGATTTCCCCCAGCTCCCTCCCACTACTCTGACTTGCAGATAGCTAGGCAAGCCCAGAGGAGATGGAGAACAATTGCAGGCTTCATCCATGTCAGGAGAGTGAAACCCATTATTATGAAAAATGTTAACCTTTCCTCTTCTGGGCAGAAATAGCTCTTGCTGTCAGAGGATGCCTTGTTTAGAGAACTCTGTGGTTTCAAAGGAATGCTTCAAGTTCCAAAGAGCAAAAACAAACAAATAAACAACAAAAAAATTTCAGCTGCTCTAAAGAGCCATTGTTCTATCATTTGACCGGCTGAGGTGTCACCTAAATCTTCAAGACAAGACTACTCATCACGCCAGAAGTGTCCCATACCAATGACAGGTGTCTTTCTTCCTCGGTTTTCCACACACTGGAAGAAATTATTTGAAGGCAGTTGCGACCCCATTGCCTCGCACCCCTCACTATAACTCATAGTTAGGAACATGACGGATTTGCTTTTTCCTCCCAACTTTCCAAGAAACTCCACTTTGACTCAAGGACAAAGAATAGGTTAGCCGAGTAAGTTTCTTGGGGCAGGTGAGATGTTTGATTTTTGGCAAAGAAATTCAGGCTGGGGCTACATATTTTAGCCAATTCAGAGCCTCATTCTAGCAAGCAGATTTGAAACTTCAGTAAGGATGTTCATAACTGATTACCCTCTGTGCTAGTCCTTAGTGCTGTCTGCCAAAGCTTTGTATCCTGCTCCCTCCTGAGCGTGTGTAGAATTATGCTCTCAGTCCCTGGAGTTTGGATGGGACCATATGACTAATTCTGGCCAAGGAGTTGTGAGTGGAAGTGGCATGAGCCACATCTGGGCTGGATGGACTTTTTTTTTTTTAAAGATTTTATTTACTTATTTGACAGAGAGAGATGGAGAAAGCACAAGCACGGGGAGCAGCAGGCAGAGGGAAAGGGAGAAGTAGGCTCCTTAATGAGCAGGGAGCCCCTGCTCATCAAGCCTGTGGGGCTTGATCCCAGGACCCTGGGATCATGACCTGAGCCAAAGGCAGATGCTTAACCGACTGAGCCACCCAGGCGCCCCTGGACTAGAACTCTAATCTGTGGTCTCATACCCTTCGGAGCTCACTCAGCCTCTTGGGATGGAAGCTTCCCTGACCACATGGAACAAAGCCTTTGTTGTTTGCTGTCCCTGAGATGTTTGTGTTACTTGTCACTGTAGCATAGACTAGCCCCAGCTGATACGTTGGATCTCTCATTCAGTTTACGTCCTTGCTCAAATGTGTGCCGGCTTTATTCGTTTCAATCCTAGAGGAACTGGGGACTTGAAAATAGGGCTTAGTTGAAACAAGAGAGGCTCTAATAGAGAATGAAAGCTACGTCATTCTGAATGCTGTACTTAGCATATTAATTCGTGGATGCATCCACGAATTAATATTTAAACAACGAGTATTATACATGTGTTACACAAGCGATCCTGTCAGTATCTGGTAAGGACATGGGACGAGGAACTAAAGGAGATCAAAGGAACAGGGCTTCATTTGAAGCTGCTCTCAGGGAAATGCCGACACGGGGGCTTCCTGGCAGAGTTGACAAGCAGAAGCGGGCAGCGTTTAGAAAGCAGAAGATCGACTGTTCAGGCTGGGCCTCAAAGATGATTTCCCTTCCCTCGCTCACATTGAGGGGGACATAGATGGGGAGAAGGATAAGGAAAGAATGAGTATCCCCCAAACGATCCTTTCTGTATTGGGAAGTCTAGGTTCACACAGCTGTGAGCACAGAGAAAAGGGAGAAACAAGCCATATAATAGGCATGCTTTATTTCAAATTACTTTGCCAACCAAACAGGTAGGATCTCCAGGATTCCTACTAGGGGCAGAAACTGCTTCTATCTTGTTCATTCCTATAATCTGGGAGTTTAAGGTAATACGTGGCATATATTATTTTGCCATGGGTTATGACATTAATAGATACACTAAGGAATAAATGGGTGAGCAGGGAATAAAGAAGGGCATCGAAATACTCTCTACTGTATGCATTTCTTTCTTGTTGCAAACCTTTGCCTCAACATCTCCATGACCATCCTCTCTATGAATCGACACTCGACAGCAGAGCTTGGCTGCACTCGTGAGTTGGTGACAGGCCTGCCACCTCAGAGCAAAGTCACTGAACATTAGAACATCAGTTTGCAATGTAAGGAACAAAGTACAGCAGACACAGGGGGCCACCCAATCTGCCAGATCTGCTGCCTACTTCCCAAGTATGCTCAACATCAGAAGAGAGAGTACCGGCCCAGGAGTCAGGAAACTGGGTTTCTAGTCCCAAGGAGCTGAACGCCTTACCCCATGTAAGTAATGCTTCCTACTTCCTCTTGTACTTGCCTTTTCCTTCGAGCACCTTCAGGAGAAACCCTGTTCCTCTGATCTCCTTTGAGTTCTTCACTTCTCCTTGTGAGCAACTTAAAAAGGCCAGCATGAGGATTTCATTGAATAAGCCAATTTCTTAAAATCTCTTAGAGATAGAGCCCCCAACTTCTTCGGAGGATTTGTTAAACTCAAAAGCAATATTTTTTGGCCCTTGTCAAGCTCTTCACTCAAGCACTTCAGAGTTTACAAGAGAGAAAAACTACAGACAGAGCTAAGTGGACCCCTACTTTGCCCAGGAATACCCAAGGTGCACGGTAGATGTGGCACGTGATAAATCCTTACCCAGAACTGAACAAATCCTAAAGGTTGCCATAAGCATTCGCTTTCAGGGAAGATGGGGGAGGATTTGTGATAGAAGATGAAATTTTGTTCTGGATCCCAACTTTGCGTGGCCCTCGATGACCACGAACCCTTAAATCTTTCCTTCTAAGTTCTGGGGTTGCTGTGCTTCCCAGGCAATCTCCAATTGTTCTGTCATCCTAGATGTCTCGCTCAGGGAAATCTAGGGTTAACCACACGGAGAGACTAGACATCAATCCCAGAATTCCAATTCCCCGCCCGAGGCTCAAGTCGGGAAAGTTGGGCATGGTGCCCACCCCACGACCTGGAGCAGAAGTGCGGAGCATCCAAGATATGCAGTGTGAGGTCATGCCCCAGCGACATCCGAAATGGACCCTTTTGGAATTTTTCATGAAATTCATGACCAACTGTCATCAACCACAAAGGGAGAAGAGGCTGAAATCCTAGGGTCTGCATATGGGTCTTTTCCCGGTAACTCATTGAGAATATCCTCTTTACCTTTTCTTACTTGGTTTCACCGTCCTCAATGCAATATTGGTATTTTGCAGCTGTTTTTACTATAACAATGACTATAGTTCAATTATGTTCTTGCATATGTCAGGTATAGTACAGTCTAATTTAATCTTCATTACACATCGCCATATTGCAATTATACATGCTATCCAAGTGTTAACACATATTTAAACCTGCTATTCCTTTGTCACTGATTTACAAAGGAGGTACCTGAAAAGAAGCAGATGTCATAATTACACGCTTATTCAGCTCATTTTAAACTAAGTCTCAAAGTAAATTGCAGATGAGCCAAGCATGTCTTGAAATTAATGTAGTGATAGGACACTAATGCCACGATTCATTATGGTTTGTCAATGTGCTGTACTTCTGGAATGTGCGATAAAATTATATTAATACTCTGTGCTAATGAGATTAATGAATATGAACATGCAGGAGAAGAATAGGGTCCTTTGTTCAACTATTGAAAAAATAACATATAGGTAATTAAAAAGAATTAATCAAATCATGTACAGCCTCATTTATATTAAATTAATTTGTCTGGTTTCATTTCTAATAATTAATCACTTTTTGCAAATTACAAAGCACTTCAGGCGGATGGAAGCACTACTGTAGGAGTTGTGATTCAGAATATTTAGAACGATCAAGGTGGTCCCTGTGGGTTCATATTAATTAAGGTTTAACAGTTTGGAAAATTGTAGCAATATTTTATGATTCATGTAATTAAACTCTGTAACAAAATGTCACAACTGCTAGTTACTTCTGCGCCTGTGATTTATATCTTCCTCCTTTTGGAGAGGAAGCAGCAGAAATGAAGTCTTCTGAAACGTGCCGACACAGTCAATGGGAAAACAAGCTGGTGAGTTCAGTGCAAGCTGGAGCACTCTGTCTGGGGTACCAAGCACCCTTCTGCTTCCAAATTCCACCAGGGGGTAATGCAAATTAGGCTGAGTCATGTGATCTGACATATGGTCAAAATCTCCAGGGTCTCCTCGGGCATGTTTGCTTGAATTAAAAGCAAAAAGGCAAGAGCTGTGAGTCTCTTTCCCTCGCCGGAGGGGGTACATGACAAACTGCCCTTGATGGAGGCTCCTGGGCGTCCAGCACCCACATTCCCGGAAAGAAAGGCAGCTGTTAGCTTGGGCATAAAGTACCCAGGGTACTACCTAGAAACCACTTGCTCTAGTCCCCGGTGTCCTGGAGTAAGGATGGCAACAGGAAGCTCTCTCTTGAGAGCTGTGGTCTTGGACAGCTCTGTGTGTGATTCTGGCCATGGGTGGCTCTCTTCGCTGGCTGCTGGGGGAGTTGGGAGAGAGGGCCCATGAGGATGTCTTGTCAAGGCGGTGAGTCTCATTCTGCACCGTGCATCGAAAGCACCTGGGGATTTTTTTTTTCCCCTAAAATTGATATGTTGGCTTTTCCCCCTTTGTCTCCTCAAACCCACTCCCTGTACTTCTCTTCCTGGGCTATGCCTGCGGTTATGGACTCCTGATGATTGGGTCCCTGACCTCCTGGGTTCTGCCCTGCCCCGAGGGAGGCTGGTGCTGGAGATGGAAAGACAGGAGGGGAAAGAGGTCAGATGGTTCTTCCCCACATCTTCCTGCCTCAGTGCTGTCTCTCCTCCAAGCTGAGTGTGGGTGACCACAGCCCCTGTAGCCAGTTCTCCAGGGTCCCAGCTCTCCCTGGTCCCGTTGACACTACTCACCCTTCTTCCTTTAGTTCAGTGGTGCTAATGGTTTCTCACTGCTGCTAGCTTCCGAGGGCCTCCCCAACTCTTCCTCCATAAACAAACACTTAATTCAGTTTCTTCCTTAAATATCTGATAGTGAATTCCTACGTGGGCCTCTTCCCAGAGATTTGGATTCAGCTGGCCTAGGGTAAGTCCCCAGGAACTATATCTTTGTTAATCACTCTTGATTTCATTGTAGAAGGTGGGGAACCCCTGCATTAGAGAGATTCTGGAAAGCATTGGTATCTCCAAAAATAGTGCCAACAGAATATTTACTGTGAGCCAGGTTCTAAGGGCTTTACTTATATCTAGTTCATTCTCCTGATGACTCTGAGAACCAGATGATATTATTGTCCCCATTTTCCAGATAAAATAGTTGAGTGCAGAGAGAGGGTAAGTAATTTGTCAAGGTCAAACATCTAGTAAGTAGTGAAGCTAGGATTCAATCCAGAATTTGGGCTCTCTGCCACTACTCTATGCTGTACTAATACGAATTTTGCCAATTTATATTCTTTTTTAAAAAAAGGATTTTACTTATTTGTTTGAGGGAAAGAGAGAGCATGAGCAAGCATGAGTGGGAGGAGGGTCAGAGGGAAAGAAGCAGACGCCTGCTGAGCGGGGACCCCGATGAAGTCAGTGCCTGATCCCAGGACCCCCAGATCACTACCTGGGCTGAAGTCAGAGGCTTAACAGACTGAGTCACCCAGGCTCCCCAACCAATTTATTCTAAGCAATGATTTGGAGATGAGAAGAACCTGCTTGTTTATTCACACTTACATTCAATAATGTTTTCATGCATTCACTCTGGAACATCTTAATGAGCAGCTACTTATGTCCCAGATATCGAAGAGCCTCTACTCTACCTATCAAGTCTAGAGGGGAAAAAAGAGACAGAATTATAAACAGATAAACAAGCAAATGTGTAAACAGATAACACTGAAACATCACAAGATGGATTGGACATATGTGTGAGGGAGCCCTGGAGAGTAAAAACTGTGTTGCCGCTGGGACATGAAAAACTTCCCAGCCAAGGAGACCACAGATCAAATAGGGTCATTGTCAGAAAGTGTCTCATGGGGAAAGATCCGCGAGGGCAGGATGGATTCCGTGGCAGAGGCTGGGTCTAGAGAGTCAGAAGGGTCATTTATCCCAAAAGCTCGGATTCTGAATTCTGTTCTGTAAGCTCAGAAGAACTGGAATTGGTATTAAGTGAGGGAAATAACATGTTCATACTGAGGTTTCAGGAGATTACTCCGCCAACACCGCGGAACGTGAACTTCAATGAGCCACACCTAGATTCTGTGAATCCTTTAAGAGACGGTGGAAATTCAGGTAAGAGATGATGGACTCAGAATGCCAGCTCATCAGCACTCAGAATGCTTCCCCCATCACAGTGGCTGTTCCTAAGGCATTTTTAATTCATTGATTTTTCTCTGGTCCAGTGCACAGTCTGGCTATTAAACGTAATGTGTGTGGTCTGGTAATGATGCCGATCTGCCCGGTTCTGCCAGGCCCTTCGGGAAGCTCTGGTCCCTCTCAGCCCACACTCAAATTGGATTAACTTGGAAAGGAGAAAAACCATGCCTTTCTCTGCCT
Organism: Meles meles; assembly: GCF_922984935.1. Taxonomy (NCBI): domain Eukaryota; kingdom Metazoa; phylum Chordata; class Mammalia; order Carnivora; family Mustelidae; genus Meles; species Meles meles. The sequence goes on along the minus strand of NC_060084.1, from coordinate 31,283,586 downwards.
GTGAGCGGCTGCTAGGAATTTTGGGACTCCCGTGGGAAAGGGACACACACTTCTGATCAGCAGCCACAGCGTTACACGTCTGTAAATGGCACTAATTGGGCACAGTTTATTTTGTTTTGTTTTCTTTACAGAGTGTATGACCCCATTGTTGTGCTCAAGTAGGAAAGCCATCCCGGGTTCCTTTGCAGGTAACAAGTTTCGTTCTGACCGCATCATGGTGGAGGCAATACTAACGGGATGGGGAGCAAAGCCCGCTCACAGACAAATGATGATAAAGTGAAATCTTTAAGTAATCATCAGAAGGATGAGGCAGGGCCCTGTGAGCTGTCTCTCCAAAGTGACAAGGCTAAAGAAGCTGCCAGGCCACCAGCCTGAGGCCCCGAAGCACATTTATGATTTAATTCCCATTTTGACATCAATCCACACATATTAATAACCTTAGCCAGAGAAAGGAATGTCCTGGGTGTGCTTTTATAGTGACATGCCTGCATCCAGGAAGCAAATTTTTGATTGCCAATTAAACCCCAAACAAACTCAACTGTTTCCACTCATCCCACCCTACAAAGCTGCATCATATTTCAAACGGCACTGGGGGGCCCACTGACATAGCTTCGTTTGGTATACTCCCTTGGAAACTGACACCAATTTCATTAACCGAAATCTGGTCTTATGAAATTATAAGATCTGTTAGTTGGAAACAGGGGTGGGGGTGGGGGAGTGGTCTCAGAGTCTGACCCCCTTCCTGAAGAATATCCCCTTCTACTCTACTCAACCTGACAAGGGTGGTCCACTTCAGTTAACTCTAGAACTGAGGAGCCCTGACACCCCAGAGAAGCTATGTGATTTCCAGAGATCTGTGGGTTTTAGGTCAGAGATCTAATTCTTTCCCAGACAAGGCTATCTATCCTTCTGTCTATCCATCCATCCAATGTCTGTATATTATACCACACAGTATGTTATATATGCAAGTATATATGAACATACAAATATAATATATAAAATATTTGTATAATATGCAATGCATATTATAGAGAATACATTCTATATTAAATATAAAATGCATGATAACATAATAAATACATTCAATAATAAATATTAAAATATACCATGATATATTTATTATATTATTATATATTTACATAATATATATGATATGTAATATAATCATAATATGTGCTATATATATTTGTGTGTGTGTGTATATACACACACACACACACATTTATTTACTTATTTATTTATTTATTTATTTATTTATTTATCAACCAAAGCAATTCTGCCTTCCAGGGAATATTTGGCAGACTAGAGATATTTTGGCTCCCATACTGGGGATGCTCCTGGCATTGAGAGGGTAGAAATCAGGAGGTTAAACATCCTTAAAAGCACAGAATAGTTTCCCACAAAGTCCCCATAACTTGACCCAAAATGTTAATAGTGGTGATGTTGAGAAACCATGGTCTGTACATACAGAGAAATACATGCGAATACAAACACACATACATACTTAGCTCAGAGTCAGGCACATTTCCCTTCACCATGATCATTAGAAAATATATGGTTCCCTTGAGCCAAAGTCTGTTTCCCATTTAGTCTTCTATATGCCCCTTGGAAAGATATAGATTAAGCCAATTCCACTTCTAATGACAATCCTTCAAATACATAAAATAAATACATAAAGACATCTTCCAAAGTTACAACCACCCCAAACCCAGCACCCTAGTTCATTCCCATGATCCTCTGAATTTCAGGGCTCCCGATACACTCATCATAATTTTGGTGGAAAACCACCAAACAAAAGCCACTTAGGAAGATTAAGGGGAAACTTGATGGGGAGGGGTAGTAGGATGACAGGGAATTTGCTGGAAAGACATTGATTTATCTCCGAATCCAAAAGAATTCCAAGAGTACCTGACTTTTGGGGAGAAAGAATATTATTGTATTCTAGATGACGGGCTAGGTTTGTCTTTATTATAATCATCAGATCCTCAAGCAGCAACACAGTGGCTGGAAAATTGTAGGCATTGAATAATTATGTGTTGGATGGATGAATGGAAGGAAGGAGGGAAGGGAAGGAAAAGGAAGGGAAGGGGGAAGGAAGGAAGGAAAGGAAGGGAAGGGAGGAAGGAAGGAAGGAAAGGAAGGGAAGGGAGGAAGGAAGGAAGGAAGGTAGGAAGGAAGGAAGGAAGGGCAGACAAAGGGGGAGGAAGAAAGAAGGAAGAAGGGGGACATAAGAAGGGAATTCTCACTAAAAAAGGGAATTAAGAGTAATAGCCAACGTCCAGGAATGTTCTTTGTCCCTTTTAGGAGTCACGTCTCTATGAAAAAACAAGGAAACTGTCAGCAAAAATAAGCATCAGCACATGTGTGAAGCACAGACCCCTACCCTTTAAAGACCTCTTAGCTTTGATGCTTCGGCTTCTGTTTGCGATGTTAAATTTCTTGCTGCCTCTTTAAGCTTACAACATGGTTTGGGGCTTTGCAACATGCAAGTCTGTTATTAGAGATTCTGTTGAATTATTCAGGGCTAAATCAAGATGCGAAGACACCTTTTTTGAGACAGAAAATTGGCAAACACTCTCTAAGATGCCTTACAGCCAAAAAAAAAAAAAAAGCCACAAATTCTTTTGCAGCTGTTGTATGTACTATAAAATTTATAATGATAAAATTTTTTTTTTTACCTGCATAAGAATGGCGTGTCCTTCCCAGGACATTCTTTTGTCTTCAGTGACAGTATTAGCTTTTGACAGCCACAGTCCCACAAGGGATGCACCTGATCTGAAACCCAAGGGGTTAATTCCATCCCTTGAAGCTTCTGAAACACAAATGGGCTAATGTGCCATCAATATCAGAAATCAACATTAAGTGGAAAGATTTCCCTCTCTTTGACTTTCATTATAGGCCCCGGAATATTGAAAACCGCAGTGACTCAGGGGATTGTGTCAAAACACACTTGATACACATCAAAAAGAATTGCCTCAGCAAGGCTGAGAGAATCAATTGTCTCTCCTTCCAAAATGCTGACCCAAAAGCTGAGGGCTTCTGCAAAGTGCAGCAAAGTTTCCTAGAAAGCTTCTGAATATAGCCCAGGTGTGGCACAATGTACCAATTCTCTGCAAATAAATAAATAAATAAGGCCATCTGGACAATGTTCCACAGCCTGGGCCTGTTCTACATATCAATAAACCAAGAAGGAAGGTAGGAAAACGAGGTCAAGCAGACAGAAGAGAGCCAGCAATACCTAAGGGCTATCGATGACCATGGTATGGCCTGTGGATGATACAAGTACAGGAAACCCGAGCATTTAAGCCGAGGCTCTGGCTGCTAAATGCTGTTACAGTTTAGTGTCGAGAAGGAATCAAAGTGAGTGCGTCTCTGGAATGTTATCAGTATAATTGACCTTTAATCAAAAGTAGGCAGTGACCCTCTCCTTGGTTGCTGAGGAATCCTCCAGTGGACTAAACTCCTTTAAGGAACTTTCTCTGTAGCTTTTTGTCCCACAGCCCATCCCTCATCTCACTCCACAATTCCCCAATAACAGGTGAATCTGAGCTGTGTGCTTAAGTTCGGAGAATGGAGTATCATGCCAACAGCTCATCTGTCGACTGACGCCCACCAGCAGTGTGGATGTCCGTCCATTTCCCACTGGCTAAGCTGGAATAGGGGCCTCGACTAAAGGCTTCAACAGATGATTGAGCTCTTTCTTGAGAGCTGCTAGAAATGAGATTTCGGAAGCTGTCCATTAAAGCTAATCTGCTGCTGTGGTCATGATGACCTCGTTCACTCCAAAGCATATATACACACCCAAATATGTTCACATGCACATTATTTGTCATGTACTTATGTCCCCAAACAAGTAACATATCTGATAGTCAAGAGACACAGTCAGGGCAGTAACCTTACTGTGGACAATTCAGACTGAGTCCATGACTAAGTCTTGAGTAGCAAGAGGAAAGAAAGTTTTTTATAAAGAGAAGTTTCTAGAACTGAGTCAAGATCTGCCCCCTTCAACTTACATCTAAACTTACTGCACTGGTTTCCCAGAGTTGGTAAACAACTCAGTCTTCATAATTTTTTTTTAAAGATTTTATTTATTCGAGAGAGAGACAACACAAGCACAGGGGAAGGGCCCAGGGAGAGAGAATCTCAGTCTCCCCACTGAGCTTAGAGCCTGAGGTAGGGATTGATCTGAAGACCCTGAGATCATGACCTGAGCTGAAACCAAGAGCTGGATGCTTAACTGACTGAGTCACCCAGGCACCCCAATCATAAATCATTTTTAAAACAATGCTGTATCTGGAATGTCAGCAAAGTGCCTCCTTTAATGGTGGGGAACATTCTTAAGTACTGAGGTACAGAGTGAGGTGTTGCCCCAAATTATCTAAGAGTGGTTATGTTTATTTCCTTTTTTTTTTAGACTCTGCAAGTAATTCTTGAGCATTAAATGTTAATCCATAGCTCTGCTATATTACAAATCATTTGGTCCATTACTATGTCCTTGGGTTGCCTGTAAGAGAAAGGTCTACTCTATTAGCTTCAAAAAATAAGAATTTTTGATGTTTAGGCAACCAGAAGTTCAGAGGTAGGCAGTCTAGAGCTGGTACCAAGAATCAGCAATATCATCAGGCTCCTTGCGCCTTCTTGCTCCCATTTTTAGCACACAGCTCTTACCCTCATGCTCGCAAGAGAGCTGCTGTGCTTCCAGGAATCATAACAGCATTCCAGGTGGAAAGAAAATGGAAGGGCTTTGAGTCAGAGGCAGAGGCTTGCCTTTCATTTGGGAAGGGATGCTAGCTCGAAGAACTTCTACCTGTGTCTCACTGGCCAGAACCTTGTCACATGGCCACCAACCTCTAGCTATAAGAGAATTAGGAGAAGTGATTTTTTTAAGAATCTGGGACATAACCACTCTGAACAAAATTGTCTAATAGTGAGAAAGAAATGGAGGTGAATATTGGGTAACTAGCACAAGCTACAGTATTTTAATCATCTGCTTCCTCATTACTATTTCCTAATAGAAGAAAGTAGTATGCATGACATAAATTGTACTGAGAGAAAGAAGAAAGCAAGGAAGAGAGAGAGAAGAAGAAGAAGAAGAAGAAGAAGAAGAAGAAGAAGAAGAAGAAGAAGAAGAAGAAGAAGAAGAAGAGGAAGAAGAAGGAAGGGAAGAGGAAGGAGAAGAGGAGGGAAGTTAGGGGAGGGAGAGTAAAGAAAGAATAAAAGTTAATGCAGAAGGGGAATGAAAGATTAAATCAAGTAGGCAAACCATAGGCCAAATCCTTCCCATCACCTGATTTTTAAATAAAGTTTTATCGCAACACATCCATGTGCATTCATTTACGTGAGGCTTAGGCCTGTTTTCCCCCTAACAGGACAGTGAGTAGTTGCGACAGAGACTTGTGGTCCATGAAACCTAAAATATTTACCATACGGCCCTTTATAGAAAAAGTCTACAGACCCTTGGGCTCAGTGACTAATGATTTCTTAGTTCCTCAGGAGAGAGGTCTTACAAAATGTTATTTAAAAGTAAAGAAATAACACAGCAGCGTGGGTGCGGAGGGAGCAGTCCACTTGAACTCCTGCCTTTGAGCACCTTCCCACTCTCCAACTGTACTCTCCTTCCCACTGGATGGAGGAGTCCATCTGACTGACTACCTCTGTCTCCAGGCCCTACTATGCCCACTAAGCAGGCTAAGTGACTCAGGGGCAGGCAGAAGGTCTTAAACGCAGACCTCGTGCTTTCTGGATTTTCTGATTTAGGATGTCCATCTATCATGCTCTAAGAAACCTGCTACCCCTTTACACCCCTGTTTTACCATTCAGCTCAGAAAATCAGATGGCTAAACATGGCTAGGCCTATCATGGTACTGGGTTAATAACTGAGTAAAGAAACAGGCCTTATAAGGTAAGTCTGGAGGGCAGGAAGTATACATGGACATGTACGTGGAAATGCGCATGGAGGCACTGGCTAGGGCTTTGCATTTCCTGCTTCGCCTTGCCAGGGAGGGTGAAACGGGAGTCTGACCTCAACTGGTTCTTCTACCCTGTGCTTTCTGGTCCCTTTTCTGGGAGGCCTGGAGGTCCTGCAGTTTACAGCCGCTGGGGAACTTCTGGATGGGTGGGGGTGTCACCAAGGCCCAGTCTTCCTTCTCCCAACTGAGCTGGGAAGAGGGAGGTGCATTGCACAGGGTCCAGCCCCCAACTACCCCCCCACCCCCACCACCGGGAGCTTTTTAATAACCTTCTCCCTCCTGCCAGGGCTTAGAGGACAGTCCCTCTTCCCCCGGTGGGAAATGCTCCCACACACCCCGTCCCAACCGCAACCCCTTCTCTTCCCTTGCGTGTCCTCAAAACCAAGGCCTTATATTTATTTCCCTTCCCAGTTGCTTTACATATGGACAATTTTAAATTTAGAAATTGATGCTAAGAAGAAACATAGGCATCGCCCCCAAGCAAACCTGAAAGTCTGTCTTCCCCATGTTCCATGTCGACGAACCCCCGACACCCCTCCCCAAAGTGCAAAGGCCACCCCGAGCAAAATGCCAAACCAGCTTTTACAAATAAACTTGTGGCCAAACTGCAGCCATAAAACTTTGAAAACTACTCTGATTGAGACATTTGGACTAATTACCAGGGAGCAGAGGCTCTGGGCCCTTCCCTAATGCTGTTTATTACATTCCCTCGTTACGGGGACTCCCTGGGGTTGGTTTCTGAAATAAAGATTTAATTTGCGGGTAAATCAGAACAACAAAAAATGTAGCTCATTGTAAACAATAGTATCCCCAGCCCAGCTGAGCCCATCAATATAAAAACAGAAGTCCTCCTCATCCTCTCCATTCTGTAAACATGTTAAATGCTATTTATTGTGACTACATGTGTGTGGCCCGGCATGAGTGAAATTGGGAGCATTTTCGTGACTGAGAGACATAAACATCAAATACTGCTCCCATCATTCTTCCAGTTTTCAAGTTATAAAATCTAAATATTAATTTTAATAGAAAGGTTAGGAAATTGGAAACTGCAGTACCCACTGAAATCATCGGAATAACACACAGCCCACAGAGGGAGCACCAGCATTCCAAGGAGATTAAGGAGGCAGGTGGGGTCCAGACGTGGTCCATGAAATATGACATGTGTCATAAACAGAGGCTTAGGCCCATGGCTCCCCACCAACCCCAAGTCCTGCCCAGCCAATGTTGTGTGTGTGTGTGTGTGTGTGGGTGTGTGTGTGTTTTAACTCAAGACAGTTAGTACACAGATACAAAGAGCAAGAGAGGAGACACAGTTATTCTGCTGCCCAGAAGAGAGTCAATTTGACCATCTTTGACCTGGAGTCTGGGAAAGGAACAGTTTGATTGTCATTAGCCCCATACCTGTTATCCCCAGACCCCATGATGAGTTAAGACAGTCCTACTGGAAGAACATGATGATCTTTGGGCCACTCAAGGGCACATAGTCCTAACTGTGGATGAAATCGGGAAGCACACAATCACAGGCTCCTCTCTTCCAAAAACCAAGTCATAGAATCCTCTCCATTTAAGAGTAAGGACTTCTTCCTCCCCTTGTCCTCTCACCTCTGGCTGCATAGGGCCCAGGCTTTGGCAGAAACCATGCACTTGAGGGTCATTGCCATGGTGGAGCAAAGAGGCTGGCACTGGGTTGGAGTCAGAAGCCATAGGTTCTAACCTTCACCATGGAACCAATGCCAACTAGACCTTCAGCTAGTTGGTTTACAACTTGTTACACATTCTTCAACTGCCTTATCTGCCTCCTTCACTGGCAGGGCTTAGACTTAAAGACCAGGCAGTACCCTGATCACATGTTAGGACAATGGCTCGCAACTGTGGCTAATCCTATTCCCTGACCCCCACCCCAACAGGGGACATTTGCCAATGTCTAGGGACATTTTTGGTGTGACCACTTTGGGCAGGCTACTAGCATTTAATGGATAGAGGCCAGGGATGCCACTAAACGTCCTCTAGTGTACAGAACATCATCCCAGAATGTCAACAGTATCAAGACCAGTTGGTTTTGTATCCACTACTCTTGAACTAAAGTCACTTCATCAAAACTGGATAGTTTGGGAAAAGTATAAACCTTTTAAGACTTCATATTTGTAGTCAAAGAAAACATAAGGCAGACTGCTTTGAGCATCAGCCTGTGAAAAACAGAACTAAGAATTCTGTTTTTTAGATTTTACACATCTCCCAAGTTCTCCCAAAGAAATGGCCCAGACCCAGGGTCTGCCCAGAGCAGGGACTTTACCGGTGTTGGTTGAACTGAACATCATCTTGTTACTGTGGCCAGACCAAGCACTTTGCCTGCTAGGAGAGGTCTGTTCATTTCTGTGTGGAACAAAACAAAGGTGGGCAGAAGGCAAGGGCAGGGGACCCCCCACAGAGTTGGTGCTTGGTAAATATTTCCTGAGGAAATGAACAGATGGATAGAAAACTGAAAAAAGTCTCATCTAGTCAAGGCACTTGTCTTCACTCTGAGCTTCTTTCTCCCCACCTATAATGTGGAGATGATGCTAACATCTGTTCCATAGATTTCATGGGCTTCTTACGAGTAACAAATTATATCATTCCTGGAGCACCACCTGGAGGAATGGGTTTAGAAACTAGTGATTCCGGAAATAAAATAGACTCCACCCAGCTGCTGTCTCTCATGGTCAACCCCACACCAAACCAACGGGCATCTTCATTAAGTCAGGAAGCAACAACTCCTCCTACTTCAGTAGAATCTTAATCCCAAGTTACCATAGGAGTCATTGACATTGGGGAGGGGAGGTGGGATGGGGTTTCATGAGCATGTCATCCACAAGATGGATGACAAAAGTTCTGAGACATCTCAAGCTGCTTCTAGCCAAATGAGTTTTCTCCTGATAAATTTCAAACAGAAAAGGAAGATGAGTGGCCTCATACACAATGACCCACACGTTTAGAATGGATTCATGTAAATCTCACATGCTCCCAGGTGACTGGGACCCTCACTAGCTCTCACTCCTTCTTACCTGACACCACCACTACCACTCCTGGCGTATTTCTAAAGATTTCCATGAAAGCACAGTCCTCTGAGATAATTCTTGTTATACTAACATAAATTCTATGATCACACAAATCTGGGAAAATGCTACATTAAATGAAGTTAGACAATTTTTTTTTAACTAATAAGGATTTTTCACAGCCTTGGATGTATGTTGGGAATTTCCATTGGCTATAGTGTGTATTTCCAAATCCACTTGAAGATCAAATCTTTTCTTCTCACTTTACCTAGAGAATATTGTTTCAAAAAATAGCTTGAGAAACTGGGCAATCATTCCATCTTGACAAGTGACTGCCCTACCTTGCTTTTAAAAGGATCAGTCCATATACTTCAGAGAAGTATCCCCCATGCGTAGTCTACTTTTAATCCCAGAACCAGGTTCTCAGGCCTAATGTCTCAGTTTCTAGATGTTCATTTGGAAAAGTTCAACCCCTCCTGGGAAATCTACCACAGATGAATCTAGAGGGACACCCTTTACTGACCACACATTGCCTCCCTCAAAAACATGCACCCTTAAGCAACTTGTAATTTATATATATATGCCAAGCTGGCAGCTAACCCAAGAAGACAGCAGCTATGAGAGCACTCAACTTGAGTGCCACTGCCTGAGAAGGGCCCAGCAGCTCAGAGACAAGAAAGAGCTAGAATTGGAATATCAGGGAAGGAAAGCTGGAGAGAAGTAGAAACTAAAGTGGACCTTGACCACCCTAGAGAAGCAGAAGGACCTGGCCTCTAAGTTTTAAACACAAAAAGAGAAAAATCTGCATTAGCAGTACCTAAGATCTGTTTCCCTGAAAGGAGAGCATGAGATACAGATCAGGATGCATTATGGAATTGTCCCCCACTTCAAGGCAAGGGAGCAGTACTTTTCAGCCTCACAGCAGACAACCTTTGGTTATGGATGCCCCTTGGCCTCAGGGGATAACCTCAAGAGCGAGGCAGAGCTCAGCAGCAGAGGATGGGGGCACTGGTTTGGTAAAAGGCATTGGGATGGGACCCCCCCACACACACACACCAGCACCTATTATGAACAGCAAAGACAAAAATGGAGAAATAAACAAAAGATTTTCATGGAACAATCAGAACACGGTCTGAGGATAGGAAAAGATGTGAAATGTAGTATCACATCAGGCATGTCTAGGTTGAAGGGAAGGATACAGAAACCTTTTTTGGGAGGCAACATACACCCTAAGGTAGATTTTTCCCCTTTCAGATATAATATATTTTGAATGTGACCTACTCGGTGATTTGATTGCTTTTCCCTGGAACTGATTTTATTGCTGCCATCCATCTATATTCTACCACGACCACTCACAGAACCTTTCTAGAGTGCTGAGGCTTCAAATAAAAAGCTACATGGAAAATTTGCTTTTTTCTTTCTTGCATGATCATGGCGTTTGGTATCATTTTCCTTTAAAACTCTTCTTTTAGATAAACTAAACAGTAGTCCTCAGGGATACAGAGAATAAGACAGATATGGGATATGATAATGTCTAATATTTGCAGGCTGCAAGAGGAAATGAGTCATTTGAATAACATAAGCAATGATAACTCAGCTGAATATGACTAAGATGTTAAAAATAAGGTGTGTTTACAAGTGAATAAACTTCCTGATCATACTGCTAGTCTCCAGAGAGATGGAAAAGGAACAGACAAATGTCCTTGGCATCCCATAAACTTCATCCTATTTTCCACCAGCCTAGTGTGGTCATGGTGGGTTGCTCATGGTGGCTGCTCATTGCCTATGATACATAATTGAATGATATGCCCACAAGAGAGGAATCCTCTTGACGGTCTACATGACGGCCCCATCTTTGGGGTCCTTTGCTTTTATTTTCCTAAAGATTTGTGGATTAAAAGCATTGGAACTATCTTTTCTCGAGGAACAAAACCCCGTATACATTCATTACTATTTAATTCTCCTTTTCTGGTCCCTCCTTCAGTTACCTTATTGAATCTCAGGTCCCTAAAGTTAATTCCTTTCTCACCAGATCCTTGATGAACTTATAGAACTATTTTGAACTTGGCTGTGAATGTCTTACAATGGTTAAACATCTCTCCTACTCAGAAGACACCAATAACTTATCAAGGGTTTTCTTTTCTTGAGTCCCACTGCTATAGATTACATGAGTAAAGACATAGGAAGAAATATACTTGGCAAGAGACTTCTGTCCATTCAGTACTTAGTCTATTGTCTATCTTCTGTCTACTGTCCTTCAGCATGCATTCTTGAGAAGTTGGCAAAAATGAAAAACTGCTTTTCCAAAACCACCCTGCAGTCAGAGCACTCACTGTGATTTGAGTTCTGCGGATGAGATGGACCCGCTGAGATATGGAAAGGAGCAAGTAGACAATGCCACCTTTCCTTGGCAAGGCTGGTGGACAGCAACCAACAGTAGACATGAGTCTTGGCAATTGCCTTATTCATTTCCTTTGCCTGGGAACTGTATCTGTGGGTGTGAGACAGCTGTGGAGAAGAGGGGAGAGAAGCAGTTCTCTGTCAGTTGATCCTGAAGTAAAAACTCAACTTCATTTTCTCTATGTACACTATAGTTCAATAGAAGTTAAAGTTAGAAAAAAAATCTGATATCAATCCCCTGACTTCAGATCCACCTAATTTTTAAAAATAATTTTGAAGTACCTAAGCCCCTTTATTAAATCCCTCCTTGTTTGTAATAGCTCAAGGGCTTTCTATTTCCTGCATATAACCTTCCCCACTGTAATAGCTTTCTTCTTCATTTGAAGACCAAACACAAGGGGACAGATCTCAGTTTGGTTAAGGAAGTTGTCCAACAAGGGATGGACCGGGCTGATGGCTAGTAAGCTTGCTATCATAAAAGGTAGTTTAAGAAGAGACTGGACAAGCCTTATGAAAGGGTTGGTTCAAGGGGAATTTGACTACCAGGTTCTATAATTCCTAATGTCCTGTCCAACTCTGAGATTCTCTGATTTGCAAAGGGACAACTGATTCCCTTTGAAAGTGGCCTCTGTGAGACTGTTCCAAGAGATAGTCAGCCCCTCAAAAGAATGTCCTTGACACGACAAACATCAAAGGACCAAAGAGCACACATGTTTAGGCTCTATGAGTCTTCTGCTGGCTCCGAGTTTGAGCAGAATGTGGGAGAAGGCAAGAACCGCACCACCATCACCAATAATAAGGCTTACCAATCAATAGATAGAATCTAGAATCAACTCTCTTAGACCAAAGGCAACACAATGGTATTGAAGAACCAAAGTAACCCAAGTATAAGAAGATTTTCTATTCTGACTTTTGCTGCTTTTCACTGGTTCAAAAATTCCAAGAACTTTCCAACTAGAAAACTGCTGTCTCTTTATTTCCATGAATATTTCTAGTTGAAAAAACTGGACTTGTGGATTTCCTTCATCAGCTTTTATGAATGACTGTCCTTTGATCTCCATTCATAGATGATAACTTCTGGAGACTACCTGAATATAATAGGGGAAGGAAAACTAGGAAGGATATGTTGACCAGCCAGAAGTCATAGGTAAAAAGAAGATAGGATACTCTGTGATAGGAACAGTTCATGTATCCCATTTGCTCAGAGGATCATAGTGCTAGGCACCAAAAGAAGGAAGAGAACTCCAGTAGGAAGAGCCACAGTTGATAAAAATCTACTAGGCTATGGGCCCAGAAACCTACTGTCCAGCTCTAGAACCAGGAAAGAATTCAACACACACTCATATGAGAAGAAAGCAGAACAAAGGAGAAAGTGCATACACTTTGCTTGTTGTCATATTCTGGATCCAAGCAGATTTCTTCTCAGTTGAAAAAACAAAACACACACACACACACATGTGTGCATATATGTACACACACATATATGTGTGTGTGTATATATATGTATATATACTGCATTTGCTATACGTCAGGCATGCACTAAGTGCTTTCCATGTATTATCTCATTTAATACTGAAAAGCGCTCCATTACATGTATAAATATTCCTGTCATACAAATGATGAATCTTAAACTAGAAGGGAATAACTAACTAGACCACAGATACACAAAGAGTCACTGAGAGAGCTAGGATTCAGACACAGACCATCAAATACCTGAGCCTTTGCTTTTGAGAACTCTGTTCTACTGCCTCATTTGTGATTGAGTCCATAAGAAAATCAAAACCTGTGACATAGTAAAGAGGAAATACAGCTCCGCTATTCTGAAGATCTAAAGGAAAAACAGAATTTTGAAAGTCATTTATTATGAAAACCTTATATCCTTTTAAATCCATTTTTTATTTAGAAGGAAACCATAAGACATAGCTTCTTTGAAGCTGTAGTGGAAAGTCATAAAGACCAGAGTAGATGAGGATGAAAGGAAAAATGAAAAATCAAGCATCAAAAGTTCTCATAAGGGGTAGTGAAGGCAGAACTGGAATAGTATGAAATATGTCAGCGAGGGGAGGATGGCATTGAGAAGCTCTCCTAAAAATGCAAAAGAAAATAACACAAGGGTAAAAACAGTATTCAAGATAATAGCTGTGGAGGATAAAGAATAGAAATACAAATTTTAAAATGTTAAAAATGCAAATCTTCTAAAGGAAGAAATCAAAACAATTGGAGCTGTAGCAAATACTCGTAGACATCAAGCCTTTCTGAGCTGATAAAACACATGCATATCAGAAGGACTCTCCACAGTCCCAGCAAAAATCAATGAAAAAGGCCGAGACTAAATCTCACCTTGGAAACATTTCAAAATTCTAAGTACAAAGAAAGATACTGTAAGTATCCAAGCAGAAAGCTCATGATTTCTTCAAAGAAAACAAATCAGGCTGCTCTTAAACATCTCTGAAATTTTGGAAGGCGGAAGACAGTATTACCAAATCTGCAGACTTCAGGAGAAAAATGTGATAATAACCTAGTATTTTTCTGCCCACATAAGTTGTCTTGCCTAGTGGAAGACGAAAGAAATGTGTTCTCAGATATGGGAGAGTTCAGAAGACAAACCTCTTAGGTGCTTTTCCTAAACAGATTGGGGGTATACCACAGGAGGCCAAGAAACACATAAAAATGAAGATGGACAAAATCTCAATGACGTAGAAAGGGACCAGAACACTTCTCGGTGGGAGAGCAAGATGCATAATATCCAAACATTTAGAAGTCTGCAAATAATCATGACCTCTACACACCAGACTTGGCTGAGTCCATTACACTAATGAGCTCCCAAGAACATGGGGGTCTCAGTACCTCCTCTCACAGTGCCATATGGATAAAACCTAAAATGAAATTTTTAAATAGATTTATTATAATTCACATACCATACAATTCACCCACTTAAAATGTGTGCTTCAATGGTTTTTAGTATATTTATAGGTACAGGCAACCATCCTCACAATTTTCAGAAATGTTCATCTCCCTAAAAAGACACTCTCTACCTTTTAGCTATCAATCTTATATTCTCCAACCCCACCGTCAGCCCTAGACAATCCCTAATCTCCTTTCTGTCTCTATAGACTTCCCTATTCTGGATTTTCATATGAACGGAATCATATACTATGTGGCCTTTTATGCTTGGCTTCTTTCACTTAGCATAATGTTTTCAAGGTTCGTCATGTTGTAGCATGTGTCAGCATTTCATTGTTTTTGTGGCTGAGTAATATTCTATTGTATAGACATTCCACATTTGTTTATCCACTCACCAGCTGGTGGACAGTTGGGCTGTTTCCACCTAAAATGAAACTAGTTCTTGAGTAAGTGTTACCATTTACCATGGAGAAAACTCTACTTGAATTCCACAAACCCCTCTGATAGGCACTCTCTCTCAGTCAAGGTTAGTTATATATGTAAGTTAAATACCTCAAAAATAGAAAAAGATACCCCCCCCCCCAAAAAAAAAGAAAGAAAGAAGGAAAAGAAAAGAAACCCACTGTGGTCATTCTAGGATTAAAAGTGAACTATCTTGGGGCGCCTGGGTGGCTCAGTGGGTTAGAGCCTCTGCCTTCAGCTCAGGTCATGATCTCAGGGTCCTGGGATCGAGCCCTGCATTGGGCTCTCTGC
Organism: Meles meles; assembly: GCF_922984935.1. Classification (NCBI taxonomy): domain Eukaryota; kingdom Metazoa; phylum Chordata; class Mammalia; order Carnivora; family Mustelidae; genus Meles; species Meles meles. The sequence continues at coordinate 31,268,528 of NC_060084.1, read as the reverse complement.
TCGGCGGGGAGCCTGCTTTCCCCTCTCTCTCTCTCTCTGCCTGCCTCTCGGCCTACTTGTGATCTCTGTCTGTCAAATAAATAAATAAAATCTTTAAAAAAAAGTGAACTATCTTTCTCATTTTACATATTTTCAACATTAAAAAAAGGAGATACTCTACATTATAGTTTATGTTGAGGCTAAAAGACACATTCTCATAGGTACATTCAGTCTTGTAATGCCTTGAAAACACAAGCTTTTTCGAAGGTGACTGGTCTATCAGGGAACAATTTGAACATCATGTAAACTTCGCTCATGAACCATTTCTTACACAAAACAATGGTAGGTGAACACAGAACACTGTACCCCACCACTAGGAGCCTTCTGGGAATATACAAACACACATACACACATACGTTAGACATCTACCTGCTACCTTGGTTCACTCTGTGTTAGGAGCTACACCCATCCACATTTGGCAGCTGAAATTTCTGTCCAATTTCAGGTGACCCTGCTTCTACTAACTGACAGAAACTCACGACCTACAATCCTTCCATCATTCATTGCTATAAGTCAACTCCAGGTCCTTTTCAAGGTAAGGTACCATACTTACAGTTTTTTTATGCATTTCTTAATCATTTAACATGGGTAACACTGAGCTAGTATTTTTTTAAATCAATTCTTACAGTTTCTACTTCTTCAAAAAGCATATTATTGATTTTTTTTTTTTTTAGTCTTACACCCCAACCCCCATTTTTCCCATAAGCCCTGTGGTTTTTGTTGCATTTTTTTTGCAGTGTGGTGATTCTTAGGAATGCCTATGGGGAATCCTAGCATGACCGACTATTCATATATTCCTCTATTCATATATTCATATCCTCCTCTGAGAGGAGACATAAGCAAACTGTACCTCAGAGACTCAACTGGCAGTCACCAATGTGAGGCCTGAAACTTTGCTTTACACTGTATTTTCTATAAAGATTTTATTGATTTATTTACTTGACAGAGAGGGAGACATCACAAGTAGGCAGAGAGATAGGCAGAGAGAGAAGGGGAAGCAGGGTCCCCACTGAGCAGAGAGCCTGATGTGGGGCTCGATCCCAGGACCCTGAGATCATGACCCGAGCTGAAGGCAGAGGCTAAACCCACTGAGCCACCCAGGAGCCCCTTCACTGTATTTTCTTGTGTGATGTGTTTTCAAAGAGAAATCGCTTTGAGAAAGAAGGTCAACATCAACCAAGCCTTGTGACCAAAGAACCCAGATTCGAAACTTCCTGTTAGCCCTGAAACATAACTCCAAGGAACCTGCGGAATATGGCTGCACAGGGAACTGAGAGAGGTATGCCATTCTCAGTTACGACACGAATGCACATGGTTCTTGGTCAAGGGTCCTTCCAGCAAGTAAGATCAGACACAGGTCTCACTCCAGAGGATAGTTGGCACAGAGAAAATGCTTGATAAAAGTTGAAGATATGAACAAAAAATGGGACATGTGACCAGATGGGAGGATGATATTTGGGTATGAAAGCTCTTTATGAAGATCCCTGGTGGTTTGAATCCAAAGCCTGGGTGAACACCGGCACTTGGGTCCTGAACAAGCCGAGGGTCTAAGTGAGGACCCAGCGGGAGTCACCTAGAAAGTCTGGCTGTCTCCTCTTTCACAGTGTACCCAGGCCTTCTAATTATTGTTGCTATCTCCCGTGCTGTAAAATATTTTATCGGTTGCACCACTTTGCAGCATTTTGTCTAAAGCTCTTAACTGTCATAAATGCATCCAACTGTCTGCCAATGTGGAATAATAAATAATTATTATGGGAGTGACTGATTTACTTTGAAAAAACATGAAAGGCTCTAAACTGGAGTTTCCTGCCCCACATAATGTGCGTGAAAGAAATGAGCATCAGTAATCACTGTCAACAGTCTCTTGTAACTAAGAATTGAACCATTTATCTGTCCAGCATGTGTAAATTATCATCATCGTCTCTTCCACGGGAAGGCCTAACAGCAATTTATGTTATAAAAATAATAAGATATGAGGGCTTAATAGAAATCGCTTCTTGTTGCTCTACCTGGGAACACCAGGCTCCGGGGCCACCAAGCGTCTTGGCCCCTACAAATTCAGGCATACCATCCAACTGTTTATAGCTGACTTCCTGATTTGTATATATATTTTTACCTCCTTTCCCCAAACTAAGAGCAAAGAGCTTGCCTGTTATATTTATGAGCTGACCTTTCCCTATCCCCTTCAAGGATACTTCCTCTTGTGACCAACAAAGATAATGGCAGGGAGCAAATGAGTTCTAAGCACTGAATAATTGTAAATGTTCTGACATCCTCTGAAAATATTATCAGGGCTCTAAGTTGCTATGTATCCATCATGTCTTGCCCTGGAGAGTTTTTGTTTTTTTGTATTTTTTTCCCCCAAACGAGGCTGATTTTAACTTTAACAGTCCTTGGAATGTGCCAGCTTCCTTAGTTATCTTGACCTTGAGGATGTGTAGACTTCTTTGGATACCCTAAAGAAACGGCTTTGGGTAGGAGACATTTATATGTTTGCAAGTATGTAAGTATGCTAAGTGAATGATTTTTTTAAGATCTTATTTATCTGTTTGTTTATTTATATATTTGAGGAGAGAGTGAGTGAGAGAGCACAAGCAGGGAGTGTGGCAGAGGGAGAGGGAGAAGCATACTGCCCACCAAGCAGGGAGCCCAACATGAGGCTCAGTTCCACAACTCTGAGAGCATGACCTGAGCCAAAGGCAGACACCCAACCAACTGAGCCACTCAGGTACCCCTGAATGATTCTTTTTACCTTTTGGGGTGAGTCTTCAAGGATTAACACCTAGAAGCCACAGGGTCCATTCTACGGAGAGGAGAAAACATACTGTGTATTGCTTAATGGAAGAGATTTTTCACTTTCTATCCTAGTTGGCTTCCCCAGGTAAGCTCAGTCATGTTGGTTAGAGTCCAAGATGGTGGCCATGTATTGAAGCTGGAGGATATAATTTGGGGAACTGGGAAAGATGGTTTGCTTACTGGAAGAATGAAAAGCCATGCTCAAACCAAAAAAAAATCCCTTATCTCAGGAAATTCAAAGATGTCTAAGACATGGTCCCCACCCATAAGAAACTCAACTGAGCGGTGACATGGGAATGTATACAGATTACTCTTTCTTCTGGTGCAGTAATTCGACTTTTAAGACTTTTCCCACTATAGTTAAATTGGCACATATATCCCAAGAGTGTTTGCAAAGAGAATCTTAATGGCATTGTTTATTGGCCATACGGTGGAAACAACCTAATAGTCCTTTATCACAAACTGGCAAATGTACCATACATCATACACTTAGAATACTATGCTGCACTTAAAAGAAGGAAGTTATCTGTAGATCTAAGTGCACAATTCCCTCCCTCCCAAAAAGGTTCTCAGTGAGGTCTTTCCTGACCACTCGGTTTAAGATTGCAACCCCATTTTTCAGTATTTCCTATCTTCCTATCACAATAACGCTCAGTACCATCTAGCACAATACATATGATGCTAACATAATACCTTAAATATATGTAAATGTGTACATACATAGAAACATATACAGTCGATCCTTGAACAGTGTGGAGCTTAGGATATACCAACCCCTCACACAGTCAAAAATCTGTGTATAGGGGCACCTGGGTGGCTCAGTGGGTTAAGCCTCTGCCTTTGGTTCAGGCCATGATCTCAGGGTCCTGGAATAGAGCCCCACATTGGGCTCTCTGCTCGGCAGGGAACCTGCTCCCCTACCCCCTGCCTGCCTCTCTGCCTACTTGTGATCTCTCTGTCAAATAAATAAATAAAATCTTTTAAAAAAATCTATGTATAACTTTTGACTCCCCCAGACCTTAACTATAGGACTCATAGCCCACTGTTGACTGGAAGCCTTACTGATAACATGAACAGCCACTAACATATATTTTGTATGTGGTACATATTATATATGCTATTCTTACAATAAAGTAGGTGGAGGAAAGACAATGTTAGTAAAAAACAATCCCAGGGAAGAGAAAACACATTGACAGCCCTGTGCTGTGTTTATGGAAAACAGCGAAGTGAGAAAATGGGCGGCCCATCCTTCCTTGTGTACGAGTCCTGCAGACGCACGTGCTCCATTGAGGGCCTCTGGAGGGAGGGTCGAGACTGGGAAGAGTGGTCTCCTCTAGGGACAAGTACTATGGGATGTGGGTTTAAGAGTGAGAGAGACACCTAGGTTTTACTGCATATCCTTTCAGAAACTCTGACTTTTTTTTTTTTTTTTTTACTATGTGCATATTTGCTTTTTAAGATAAGCTTTTAGAACCATCGTTAGAGCTGAGGTCTGGCTGGTTGTGTGCTGAGCATATACGAGAGTGATATCTAGACTAATCATGTACAGTTTCAAATCCAGATGCCTACAGGGGTCCAGGTGGTGATAACTGGGACGGAAGTAGGCAGGGATAAGAAAAATATCTGGGAATACTGATCACATGCTTGAAATTATATGCTTTCTTCCATTTTCCTTGAAATACACAGCATTCTTTGTCTATCTTTCACTTTCCACATTTTTGGAGACACCATCATCAATATTTCTTTGCCCTAAAAAAACCAGAAGTGCACGTGCCATGGTAAATAGGTCTAGACTCTGGCCTCTACGGTGGTGTACCAAGGGCACCCAGCAGTCTACCAGCGGATGGCCTCTCTTCACCTCTCATTTGTGACCAGGCAGGATTTCTGACTCTGTGTTACCAGATCTTCTGAATTTTTAAGAGAAACGAGAAATTCAAAGTGTTCATTTAAAATCTGCCACAGAATCAAGAGGGGTTTACAGAGGATTGTAGGTCTGATTCAACCCTCAAAAATCAATCACAACAATTCATCACACTGTATGGTCATATCAATAGATGGAGAAAAAGCATTTGGCAAAGTTTGGCATCCGTGTATAATAAGAACTCAGAGAAAAGTAGGAATAGAAAGGAACACAATAAAGAGTATCTATGAAGAAGCTATAAGCCATCATCATATTGAATGTTTTCTCCGTAAGAGATCAGGAACTAGTCAAGGATATCCACTGTTATGCTCCTACTCAATATTGTACCAGGAGCCCTAGCAAACTCAATAAGTGTATAGAAAGAAATAAAAGGTGGTCAGATTTGAAAGAAAAACAAAACTACCCCTATTTACAAACACTATGTGGAAAAAGCACAGCAAAACCGCGACAAAAGCTCCTAGAACCAAGTGAGTTTAGCAAGGTTGGAGAATAAAAGGTCAATATACAGAAATCAATTGTACTCCTTATGTGTTAGCAATGAACAAACTACTGAAAGTAAAATATTTTTGAACAGTACCATTTACAATAGCTCCCCAAAATGAAATTATAGACACAAGACTGACAAAATATGTGCAGGATCTGTACGCTAAAACTACATCATGCTGATGCACAAGAACAAGAAAGGCCTAAATAAAGAGAAAGACATATTGTGGCCATAGAGCAAGAGTCAATATAGTTAACATGTCACGTGTCCCCTGATTGACTCATAGATTTGATCTGATCCCAATCAAAATTCCAGCAAGATGCCTTGTGAGGTACACTAAACTCATGCGCAAACTTATATGGGAAGAAAAAGGAACTAGAATAGTCAAAGCAATTTTGAAAAAGAACAAAGTTGGAGGACTCAGACTACCCAATTTTAAGCTTTACCATCAAACTATGGGAGTCAAAACAGGGTGGCTTTGGTGAACACTGAGATTCACGGGCCAGTGAAATAGAACTTGAAAATTCAGGAATTTTCTGGTGCACACAAATATCAACTGACTTTTAAATTTTTGACAATGGCTCAATGGAGAAAAGATAGCCTTCTCAGCGAATGATGCTCTAAAAAACTGGATATCTGTATGCAAAACAAACATACAAACAAAAAAAAATCCCACAAACACCTTGACCCACACTTCACCCTAGATGAAATTAACTTGAATTGTCTCACAGACCCAAGCACAAAACATGATACTATAAAACCCTTAGAAGGAAACATAGAACTATATCTTCATGCTTCGGTTTAGTCAAAGACATCTTAAATTTGGCCTCAAAAGCACAACACACACAAAAAAAATGATGAATAGAAAAATGACGGGGACTTTGGCAAAATGAAACACTTCTCTTTACCCATTTTTCCTTGAAAAACACAATTAAGAGAGCAAGCAGAGAAGCCACAGCCTGGGAGAAATTATTTGTAAATCACATATGCAACGAAAGACCTGTATCTAAAATACATTTAGAAAAAAAAAAAAAAACCCTCATAAACACAATAAGTAAATAAACAACCCAATTAAAAACAAAACAAAACAAAACCGGGCAAGAGATCCGAACAGACACTTCACCCAAGATCTATGGAGCTGAATAAACACAAGGAAAGATACTCAATGTCGTTAGTTATTAGGGGAATGCAAATTAAAATAACAATGAGGTATCACTACACATGTATTAGAATGATCCAAATTAAAAAAAAAGAAAAGAAAACACTGCTGAGAGTACCAGTGTCCGTGAGGATGCCGAGAGCCAGGAATTCCCATGCACGGCTGGACGGAGTGCAACATGGCACCGTCGCTCTGGGAAACACTCCGGCAGTTCCTGAAAAAGTTAAAAGCACACTTACTGTAGGACCCAGCAATCCTACTTCTAGGTATTTATAGCAAAGGACTGAAAACACATTCATCTGAAAAACTGAACACAGCCTAGAGCAGCCTTATTCATCCCTGCCCCAAAATAAGAGCTCAAGTACCCTTCAGAGGACGAATGGACAAACGGTGGTGCAGCCATACAGTGAATGCTATTCAGAAATTGAAAGGAGCAAATTGGTGACACACACGACGTAGATGAATCTCGAATGCATTATGCTGAGTAAAATAACTCAGTCTCGAAGGGGACGTAACAGTATGGTTTTACTTCTATGACATCCTAGAAAAGGCGACACAATGGGAAGAGACAGCAGAGCTGGCTATGAGAGGTTGGAGGGAGGACAGGGCTGGGTGACAAGGGAGAAGCCTGAAGGAATCCTCTAGAACGTTGGACTGGTTCTAGATCCTGCGTGCAGTGGGTACAAGAATGCATGCACGGAGCGCCTGGGTGGCTCAGTGGGTTAAAGCCTCTGCCTTCAGCTCAGGTCATGATCCCAGGGTCCTGGGATCGAGCCCCGCATCGGGCTCTCTGCTTGGCAGGGAGCCTGCTTCCTCCTCTCTCTCTGTCTGCCTCTCTGCCTGCTTGTGATCTCTGTCTGTCAAATAAATAAATAAAATCTTAAAAAAAAAAAGAAGAATGCATGCACGTGTCAAAACTCATGCCAAAAAGAGTGCACACCCAAAAAAGTGAGTTGTACTATAGGTGGATTTACAGTATTAACAAATTACTTTTTAAAAACAGAAGAAGAAGAAGAAAAAAAAAAGCTGGGTCAAATTAAACAAAGAAAAATGGATGCTTTAGAGGCCAAATGAAACCCATCTGTAGGCCCAGTCCCAGCTATGAAACTCCCAGTTCACATTCTCTGACTTGGGCAGTCAGTCTGTGCAAGACAGAGTGTACTTAAGATTGATTTGATCCAATTTCTTAACATGAAGCCCAGAGAGGGAGAGGTAGCTGCCAAAGCCACACAGCTAACCCAAGCAGGGCTAGTCCTGAGGTCAAGTTGCCTCACCCCTACTCCTGTACGGTGCATCTTTTGATAACAGTTGTAGAGTTGAGCCGGCATGACATCTCAAAGTATAACATAACTCCCAAACACTGATTTTTTTTTTTTTTTGAGGAAGAATAGCGGGGGCAAGAAATGAACCTCATGGGGGAAAAAGGGCAAACTCCTTCAGGTTCAGCATTTACAAGAAGTATATTAAAAATTATGACCTTAACAAATGACTCCAGTGAAAGTCTGCAACCAAGAAACCTAGAACGATTTAACTGTTGAAATAATTCTGTCAAAAAAATTAGCAGTATTACAGGGAAGGCTGTGGGACCTGATGGGTCCCCGGCAGAGACGTGTCCGTGCCGGGCTGCTATCGATTCTGAAACAATCTTGTACATGATAAATGAGAATGTGCTTAGGAGAGGATTCAGTCACGAGAGCCCCCAGATCAATCAGCTTGTCAACTGGCAGAAGAAATTCAATTTTTATTCTTAGTAAACTCTTATTTGGTGGCAGACCATTGTTTCTGTGGAAATTGCTTCACAAAGGCCGAGGGGCAGGCATGAGAACACGGGAAAAGATCATTTTTTCAAAGCATGTTAAAAGTGAAGATTTGGGCTTGATGACCAGGACTGAGGAAATGGGATTATAGGGCAGTAGTTTCCACAGCCTGCTTTCTTTGCCTGAAAGGATTAGCAAGGGCCAGTTCTCTGTGTCCTGGACACAATGGATTTTCTTCTCCATCATCTGGCCCCACCATCTTGGAAGAAAATTCCCTTAAGAATGGGGGCCCCAGGCTTTGCAAACAAAACTCAGTGACCCCATGACAGAATGGGAATTCTAGGGACACCTTCCATTCCCTTAGTTTAAACCCTGTGAAACTGCCACTTTAGTAAGTTTAAACGAAAAAAAAAAGTCAGACTCAGCAATTTTGTATGGTTGACTCAAATAATTCTTCTCTCCTCTGTTGTCTTACTTTGCCATGATATTAGGAATTTCTAGGTAGTTTTTCTTCTTTTAGCCTTTTGAAGTGACCTAAGAAATTAGCTTTCGGCCTGGGACTAGTGTCTACAGTTCTTAACTTCCAGACCAAAGTCCTTTACAGTAATCTTTGATGCCTCCCTCCAGAGAGACAGATGTTCTTCCATTTGGCTGTCAGACCTCAAGTCAATATCTACACTGTGTATATGTATATGCAAATGCATATCTACGTACACAGAGTAGGCATATGGAGCACCCACACTGTGCCAGGCCGTGGGAAGTGTTCTCTTGGTGTTCTGACAATCTGGTTGGCGACACAGACATTAAACCAATGGAAGAGGTCACCAAGTAATTAGCAGCATACACAGCGCTACAAAGTCCACGCTCAAGAATATGGTGCAAGCAGCACATCACAAAGGACCTAACGTAACATGAGGGATAAACAAAAGCATCCCTGAGGACAGTGCTCATAGATTTAGACTTGAGGGATACAGGGGAACAAGAAGGGCAAAGGTGTAGTGAGGAAAGAGTTGAGTCCAGTGGTGTCTAGAGAGATCATTCCAGAGAAAACTGCATGTGCAAAGGTCCTGAGGTGGGAGCTGAGCCAGCTATTGGGAGACATAAAAGAAGGTTTATATGCCTAGAAAGTAGAAAACAAGAGGGAAGCTATTATAAGATAAGGGTGGTGAAGAGGGCAGCCCTGGATCCTAGAGGATCCTGAAGACCTGAGATATCCATCCATCCCTTTTCTATAATCCTTGGGCAAAGAGTTCCCTGAGCTTTCTATCTCATTCAGGCATACAAAACTAGAAGAGCAGGGGGACAGGGAGGGTGATGAATCTGCTATTTTCAGGCCTCCTTAAGAGAAAATTGAGCCCAGATATTCTATCAAGAATGTCTCTGGGGTCATCTGTCTGGCTTCAGCTTAGGTCATGATCCTGGGGTCCTGGGATAGAGCCCTCTGTCAGGTTCCCTGCTCAGTGGGGAGTCTGCTTCTCACCGTCCTTGTGCTGCTTCCCCTGCTCATGCTCTCTCTCTCTAGTAATAAAATTCTGTAATAAAAAAGATGAATGTCTATCAAAACCACAATGAGATATCACCTCACACCAGTCAGAATGGCTAAAATTAACAAGTCAGGAAATGACAGATGCTGGAGAGGATGTGGAGAAAGGGGAACCCTCCTCCACTGTTGGTGGGAATGCAAGCTGGTCCAACCACTCTGGAAAACAGCATGGAGGTTCCTCAAAATGTTGAAAATAGAACTACCCTATGACCCAGCAATTGCACTACTGGGTATTTACCCTAAAGATACAAACATAGTGATCCGAAGGGGCACGTGTACCCGAATGTTTATAGCAGCAATGTCTACAATAGCCAGACTATGGAAAGAACCTAGATGTCCATCAACAGATGAATGGATCAAGAAGATGTGGTATATATACACAATGGAATACTATGCAGCCATCAAAAGAAATGAAATCTTGCCATTTGCGACGACGTGGATGGAACTAGAGCGTATCATGCTTAGTGAAATAAGTCAATCGGAGAAAGACAACTATCATATGATCTCCCTGATATGAGGACATGGAGAAGCAACATGGGGGGGTAGGGGGATAGGAGAAGAATAAATGAAACAAGATGGGATTGGGAGGGAGACAAACCATAAATGACTCTTAATCTCACAAAACAAACTGGGGGTTGCTGGGGGGAGGTGGGATTGGGAGAGGGGGAGTGGGCTATGGACATTGGGGAGGGGAGGTGAACCATAAGAGACTATGGACTCTGAAAAACAACCTGAGGGTTTTGAAGGGTCAGGGGTGGGAGGTTGGGGGAACAGGTGGTGGGTGATGGGGAGGGCACGTCTTGCATGGAGCACTGGGTGTTGTGCAAAAAGAATGAATACTGTTACGCTGAAAAAATTAATAAAAAGGGAAAAAAAAAAAGATGAATGTCTCTGAAGTTTTCTTGCTTCAAAACAATTAAAACTCAACCATCCAGAGCCAGCTGCTCCATAGACTGCCAGGCCTCAGGCTGTTCCCACATTCTGCCTCCACTTCTACCCACTGTGGTCACTGCTCCTTCCTAAGTGCTCATGATGACACAACGGCCCCAGCACGTACTTCCAAACTCTTGCCAGGAACTCATCCACTCTGTTCAAGCAAGGATTCCAGGCCCACTCAACCCAGCTGTCCAAGAAGACGTAGGTAGCATTGAAGAACTTGACCGAATATTTTCTCCACCAATCCTACACAGAGACAGTGTGCTGAGGAAATGGATGCCTGATGCTGAGCCAACAAAGGGGTTAAATCTTCCTTCCAATCATCAAGAAACCTGACGTCAATGACCAAGAACACAGGCTTATACAGTATTCATTACACTTGGGGAGAATAAATGGAACGATACCATTACTGAGTTTGCCAAAATTAGACACTGACACAAATAGCCTTCACTTATGTGACTTCCTTGAGACCCATTAAGTGAAAAGGCACAGAAATTTCATCAAAGAACATGCAATTGGCTTGGACAAGATGAAGGCCCCTGAATTGAAGCATGATGGAAGTATTTTTATGATAAGAGTTAAGATTCAGACTGGCTTTTCCAACACTTTTATAATCTCTTCCTCTAGCCAGCAGTACAGTACCTCCCTCTTTTGAGCTTCTCTTACTTTTTCCATAAGTTATACTAGAATGTCTTCTTCTCCTCTGCCCCTTCCCCTCTTCTCCCCCCTCCCCCTCCTCCTCCTCCTCTTCTTCTTCTAACTTCCCACTCTTCCTAATAAACTGAGATCTCATATCTTCCCAGCCCCAGAGGAATGAACCATGGCAATACGGTTTGGGTTTATTTGAAGAAATGGCAATGAAGAGACAACTTGCTTACTGGATAATTTGATAAAAGCTAACCTCATTTCTAATTTTTAAAATGACCTATTTTTAGGGAGCTTTTTAGGCTAAAACATCCAGAGAATGAACTTAACCATGCAAAGAGACTCCTCAATATTACCCTTAACCCTGAGCCTCATCCTTCAAAGTGTCTCAACTCTGGCTTCCTTTGGCCAAAATACTGCGGAGGCCAAGGAATTGGACCTGTGCTGAGTTTTGTGTCTTCTCTGGACCATACTGCATGGAGCCAGGACACTGATAGCCCCTAACCAGTCATCCCTGAGTGCTTCCTACACTCTGTTGTTCCTGGGGTGGATGGCCCCAATAGTGTGCACACATCTAGGCCTGAAGGGGTGGCTCCTTAAAGAGAGAGAGGAGGATAAAGAGATTAGGAATACAGGCCAGACTGTCCACACTCAAAAGCTAGAGGCTCCGTCTATATGGGAGGAAGCCAGAGAAGGAAAAGAAGGTAGATTGTGTGTGTGTACCACAGGTTGGAGCTAGAAGTTCATTCTCAGGGAAATGCCACACTCTGTTGTGTGACTTTGAGAAATCGTGCTTTATGTCTGTCAAGGACAGAACATATTAAACCGTTTGTTAGCGGGGCACCTTGGTGGCTCAGTTGGTTAATCATCTGCCTTCGGCTCAGGTCATGATCCTGGGGTCCTGAGATTGAGCCCCATGTCAGGCCCCCTGCTTCTCCTACTCCCTCTGCCCCTTCTTGTGTGCTCACTTTCTCTCACTCACTCTATCCCACAAATAAATAAATAAAATCTTTTTAAAAAGTTTGTTAGTTTGATTTGTAATTTTAAATATTGAAACATATGGTATATAGGCCTCTTTTGCTCCTTGCCCCAAGTCCCAACAACTGTTACAAGGGAGCCAATGACCTTTGTATCAGTTATATTGTCCTTAGTCCCCTGTTTAAGATAACACTGGTAGTCCACAAATAAGACTGATGGAAAAGTTTTTGTATCTGCCTTCAGAAAGTTGTATTTAAAATTCCATGTATTGGGGTGCCTGCGTGGCTCACTGTGTCAAGCCTCTGCCTTCAGCTCAGGTCATGATCTCAGAGTCTTGGGATTGAGCCCCACGTTGGGCTCTCTGCTCAGCAGGGAGCCTGCTTCTCCTTCTCTCTTTGCCTGCCTCTCTGTCTACTTGTGATCTCCGTCTGTTAAATAAATAAATAAAATCTTTTAAAAAAAATTCCATGTATCATGATGGTTGACTAAGTCATTCAAGGATAGACTATGCATGACACATATAGTATATAAATTGTGTATACGCATGTATGTGTGTTGAGTAAAAAGGAAAAAGTCTGTTTTTCTTCTGTTCTCTACTCTAGAACCTTCACAATACTTCTGGTCACCAAACAACTTGATTTTTTCCCCCACCAACTGTTCTTTGACACAAGCTGGGGGTCTCAGAGTTCAGTCCAGTTCTAACACTAGCCACCAGGAGTTCACACAGACCCACGGACTAAAGGCTCACTCTCACAAAACTGACCCCACCTCAGATAACAACCACAAGTCCCAGGCTGTCCAACCAAACAGGTGTATGTAATGGATACAAAACCCCCTCACTGGGTTTGATAGTTTGCTAGAACTATAACACACTGTTATAAAGGATATGATAAAGGCTACCGATGGACAGACAGATGAAGAGGTATATAGGGCAATTTCCAGAAGGTACTGAGTATACAAGCCTCCATCCCCAGGAAGTTAGGGTGTATCACCCCCCTGGCATAAGCAAGTGTTCACCAATTGGAAGTTCTCCAAACTACATAGCTCAGGGAATTGTGCGGAGGCTTCATTACATAGTCCTGATCATTAATTCAATCTCCAGCCCCTCTCCTTCCCGGAGGATAGCAGGTGGGGCTGAAATTTCCAAGCTTCCAATCATGCTTTTGTCTGAGGACCAGCCTCCATCCTGCAGCTATCCAGGACCCCGAGAGTCACCTCATCAGGACAAAAATTCTCCTATCACCCAAGAAATTACAAGGGATTTCAGAGCTCTGTGTTAGGAATCAAAGTCAAAGAACAAATATCAGAAGAAAAGATGCTCCTAGTACCTCTACTGTGTAGGAAAGTTCAAAGGTGTAAACAGCTCTGCCCAAGAGTTGGGGATGAACACTAAAGTGTAGATCTCTTACTATGTCACGAGATCACAATGGATAAATACTGAAATGGTCTTTGAAAACCCATCTAGATTCCAAGTTGGTTGCTTCGGAAAAGAGGTGACCTTGTGATCACTTGAGGTATGTGAGTTCAGAGTGTTACAGCTGAGGAGAAGCACATACTACACCTCACCAGCAAAATGCTCTATATGGAGATGATTAGAGATGGCTCCAGTAATTGTGTGTATTTGGGTTTTATTAAACACCTTGTAGAATGAAAGGCATGTGTAGGATGATACTGACCATGTACAGAATAAGAACCACCTGTATATAAGCAGGAAACGTCTAACTCCAGAGGTATCCAGAAGGCTGGAAAGACTTTGTCTTTTAAGACTCAGAGCCTTGCCTCACACAGAGTTTGGTTTCCCCCGCTCAAAATCTCCTGGAGCGGTCCCCATTCATCCTCTTCCTTGAAACAAGGATGGACGGTGGAGAATGGATGACACAGAGATCAAAGACTATAGGAAACCTTGAACAAACCAAGGGCTTTGAGAAAATTGTGCATTCTGCTTCTCTGGCTCTGTAGGAAAGAGGGAGAGTATTTCATTTCAAGCCTGGGTTTTAACATGAAAAATTACCCATATTCTTTATGCATTAAACTACTAGTACATCCCAGCATTGTGAGTCTTAATAACATTTCCTTAAATAACTGTGAAAGCCTATTGGTTTTATTTCTTCCAGAAAAAAAAATTGAAACGAGGAAGATATAACATATTGGACTCAGGAATCAAGCTAATTAAAATTGTAAATGCCAATAATGATATCTGACATTTCTTTTCAACAATAACCAATTATTGTAAGCACTCCCCCAATAGCTATTAAATATAGCGCTACAAACCTCATTTTTTCACATTTGGAATATCCAACACAGATCATTTGTCCTAACCCCTTCCATTAGTCTATGTATAAATATATATTCAGGGAGTGGTATGGCTTATGTTCTGTCTAATTTGGGTATCACATTCCATGCTGAAAGCAATATTAAGTTACATTTAGGAAAACAGGAATATTATACGTTAAATACCAGAATAAAGCCACACATCTGGTATATTTTAGTTGTGGGATATGTAATATCTCTATCCTTCCCAAATTCTGTCTACTGGAAACCAAAATGAACAACTTGAGGAAGTGTTTCCTTTCTGTTGTAACTTGAGACCTAAACAGAGAGCTTGGTGAACAGATTGAAAATGGATGTGAAAATCATTAGCTATTAGAACAAGAAGATCAGAGATTACAGCCTAGGGAAGAAATGATTCCATTTCTGAAGGGTCAGGGAGAACATCTTGGGATACGTGGGACCTGGATGGAGTTTCCTGAAAATATCCCAGAGGAGCCAGCGGTGAGCACGGACACTAGAAGATGAACAGACCCAAAGATGAGGCCAGAGTGTAGACTGCAGCATCTCTGTTCTAGAAGTGGGGGGCCATGGGGGGGGCAGGCTTCTTTCTGGTCCTCACCATTTATTCCAGACTCTCACAGTCTTGTTGAATGAGACATACAGTCACAAAGTAGAGGATGGTTTCTCTGGTTGAAGGAAATGTGCAACTGTCTACTGGATTGTGTGAAAACCCCCAAATAAATTAGGTTTTCATCCAACTGAATGGGAATATTTTAATATTGGTCACTGAGTGGTACTCAGGGAGTAGAAGGAGACAAGGGAATAACATTTGATGATTCCAGATTTATCTCTAATCTTGAGATCTCTCATTTATTTGTGAAGAAAACCTTGTGAGAAAACAAACATGATCAGTCTCATCTTGGAGATGAGGGAATTGAGGCTTAGAGGTCTATGAAATCTTCCCAAGAAAATATAGTTAGTAAATAGCAGAGATGGGTTTGATTCAGGAGCCCCCACCCTGAGACTCATTTTCTATCCCCCTCCCCCTTGATGACAATTCTGCAGTGACACTCTCCTTTCTGTGCCTTAAATGTGCCAAGGACCCTTCTTCTGCAGAGGCTTTTCACCTGGTGTTCCCTCTGCCTGGAAAGAGGGCTCCTTTTCATGGGTCTGCTTCCACAGCAAAGTCCCTTCTGTCCATCCTTGTTCAAGAAATCTCCCTACCCGCTCTGCCCAGAGCTCAGCCACTCTGCACCACCTTTCTGGTCTACCTCCCTTTCCAGCACTTCTCTCTCTTCTCTTTTTTATGCTGGTGCTCTCTGGCAAATTTTCCATCAACTTGACTAGAATGTCAGCTCCTTGAGCACACATCAGGATCCCCAAGGCCTGGCATGGTGTGTGGTACACAACAGGTACTCTCATTCAACATCTACTGAATAAATTTGTAAATGAATGAATGAGAGGGGTTTCCAATTCAGGTTTAATCTACCCCACAAGGCTGGCTCTTTTTTTTTTTTTTAAAGATTTTATTTATTTATTTGACAGAGAGAGAGAGAGATCACAAGTAGGCAGAGAGGCAGGCAGAGAGAGAGGAGGAAGCAGGCTCCCCGCGGAGCAGAGAGCCGGATGCGGGCCTCGATCCCAGGACCCTGAGATCATGACCTGAGCCGAAGGCAGCGGCTTAATCCACTGAGCCACCCAGGCGCCCCAAGGCTGGCTCTTTTGACAAAGCACAGAGGCCTTGAAGTAAATGATATACTTGGAATAATGACTGTGACAGTGTTCTGGAAGGTTGATGAGGGTGGTTAGTACTTTTTCCCTGCCCAGAATTTCTGTGAGGGACAAGTGACTGCAAGAGTCCTCTCTAAAACTCGTGGGAAATTGAGATAATGAAGAAAATTTCACTTGGAGTCAAAAATCCTTCAGGAAAGGAGGAAAGGGAAATTTTAAAAAGGAGTAAGAACACACACACAAAAAGTCTCTCTTTGTCTCCATTTAGTTCAGCCAAATAATAGCGAATAATATTTGTTTCATTTTATTGGACAGCTGTGATGAGCCAGGCATGATCCTAAACCTGTTGTGTGTGCATTATTTCATTTACAGGATCTTCACAACACCACAATGAAATTGCTCCTATTAGAAACTGAAGCTCAAAGACATCAAGCAGCTTGCCCAAGGTCTCATAGTTTCTAATACAGGTATGCTGTCTCCAGTGCCTATGAAAGCCTAAAATATTGGAAATACCTCAAATCCATTCTGGTGAGGAGAAGGAGAAGGAGATACTCCAAGGAGGAGACTAACATGGACAATGTCCTGGGCTAACTAAGATCCTTACAGCACAAGTATGGCTGACTCCAGACAAATTTCTTACTTATGCCCCAAACCCATAGTGTGGAAGCTGTCTACACAGTCGAAATGAGGATAGAAGCAACTGTTATCTGCCTAACTCATTCTTAACTATTGCCTCCCAAAGAGAGGATCCCAACAAAGTTTTGCAGAAATCTTGGCCATGAACCAGTAATTTTGGTTTTGGCCGTTAAAACGAATTCCACAGTGTCTCCTAAAAAAAGAAGAGGCAGTCCCCAAATTTAATGAATCTCCAGATCTCTAGGCTCTCGGAACAGGGACACAATCAAATCTGTGTTTACTGTCTTTCCATGGCTTAGCTGGCTGCAGACGATTTTCCCAGAAGCCCAAGGTCCACGGTGCTATGGCCAATCCTTGTGTAATCCCTGTGCCTCCTAGCAGTATCTCCCCAAAAATGCATATTCATCTCATTCATCCTCCACTTTATACCCCTGTGGCCCTACCAGGTGCAGGAACATAACTCATAAGAAATATTAACATTAGCTGTTTATCATGGAGCTTGCAAAACAGAAAAGCAATAAAAGTGCAGGCACACTCACTCAATTACCATTGAAATAGATATCACAAAAATTATTCAGTGTCAGAAATCTAATTTTGTATGATATTTCTATATATTTCCACTGCTAATTTTTCTTCCCTCCAGTATTAGTGAATTAATATGCTTCAAATGCCCCTCTAGCTACCCTGGAAAAAAAAATACTACTTATTTAGTTGAGCTACCCAAATCCATTAGACAAATTTCCTTTACAGCAAAGCATTGATGAATGAAATGTCTCATGCTAATGTAAGAATAATCAATTTAGAATGCTTATGACAATTAACAAAGCTGAAGATACGCCTTGAAGGCTCCATGCTTTGTCAGCCCTGATTTGGATTAAACTTGCGCTAATGGGATCATTTTTCTTCCAAAAGGTATTCTTTTTAGGCAGACCTATCAATTAATATGAATTATGCATGTATAAAAGTACTAATGTCATTAATTAGACAAATTAATTTTTATGATGCAGTGGATAGACTAACACTAGATTATATGTGATAACTTCCCCACGGCGCCCGCCGATTTGAAATAAATGAATAGTTTATATTTGTGTGCTTTCCAAAGACTCAATCGGGATTAATCAGGCTGGTCTGTGGGCGGGAGATGGTTGAGTTGCCACATATTCTTGATGGTCTTCTTAGCCAGAGGGGTCACTTCTGAGACAGCAGAGCCCAGATTTTAATAGTGAGAAACTTTAGAATAATGTTATATGGGGTCATTTGGAAATTAGTAAACTGTAACGATTTATTCTGGCAAGGGTTTTTTGATTCTCTCCCCCAAATTTACATGCCGCTGCCCAAGTCAGCTAAGAAACAAATAAAGCTCGGGAGATAAAGAGTGGAGAAAAGGGTATTTTCCTATTGTCGAATTGGCAGACATAGCTCATGACTGTTGGTCAGATTTGACTGGTACAATATTTACCTTCTAACTGTGACTCTAAGTTAAGTATTAGCTTTGTTCATCCTCAAATCCATGCAGACTTTGATATCCCTGGCCCAGTATATAATCTAAAGTGTATGATGATGAGGATGATGGGAGGTCCAATATTTGTGAGATCAGCATCTCCTTGCTTTTGTGTCTTGCAATAAAGCTTATGATTGCAATGAAATGACCACCACTAGGAAAGTAAATCCAAAAATTATTTTACTCATAGTAAGCCTTTTTTTCTTTTAGTTCTTGTTTTGCAAGAACTTGAAACATGAATTTGTGTTTAAGTTTTGTAACTAGGTTAATTGATGACTTCGATGATGCATCCTAAAGTCACACTGGTACTTCCCATCATACAAGGCTGGCGGGAATTAAAGCAAGCTGTTGTGACTGGGGCAATGGCTCAAAGGTCAGTTCAAGAGGTCAAAAGTGGTCTCTCCCTCCTGGTTCACATAGTTATTATCTAGACCATGGTAAATGCGTAATAAATGCAGGTTGAAAAAAATAAGTAAAAGTATTCCTTTAGCTAAGGTATTTTTTGGCGGGGGGAGGGGGTTGGACAAAGGGGAGGCAGAGAGAGAATCTTAAACAGGCTTCACACCCAATGCAAAGTCTGATGTAGGACTCAATCTCATACCCCTGAGATCCTGGCCCAAGCCAAAATCAAGAATCGGATGCTTAACCAACTGAGCCACCCAGGCCCCCTTAGCTAAGATCTTAACATGGGTTCTAAAAACATGAGGTCATCACAGAAATGCAAAGGACATTTGCTCTGTAGACCCAAGGTTCTTTGTTACAGCAATGATGATATGGCATGACCATTAAAAGCAAACCCTTTGAAGACAAAGGGTCTTGGGTTCAAATCATGGATCTGCCATATCCTTTCTGAGCAATCCTAGAGGTTTGATGCTGTCTCACTGCATGGCTGTAAAGCTTAATGATGCGTGATCAGGTACACATGGTACCTGCCCCATAAAGAGGAATTGGTGTCTTTACTACTCAGAGCAAGGCATAAAAGGTATGCCTTTTATGGCATACTCTCCATAATCAAGTACTTCTTTGGGCAAACACGCCATTGAGTAGTAGGATGGATTCAAGCTCTACTAAAAGGTAAGGGATGGAATCCTATCCTCTCATTCAATTCTGATCACACATCCATCTTCTGGCAAGAAGCAGATGAGAGAAGAAAAAAATGATTAAGATAACAGAACTTGGATCAGACTGCCTGGGTTCAAATCTCACTCCCACCATGTTACCAGCAGTGTAATCTTGGGCAACTTGGCTGCACTTCTCAACATTTCTTTTCATTGTCTATAAAACAATAATGGTAGGGTTAATTTTTTTAAAAAATAGGACTAAATGAATTAAAACTTCCAAAATACTTAAACAAGGATTGGCACATGTATGCCAGTAATCAATAAACAAAGGAAAACTACTTGGCATCTACTGTGTTCTAGATGTCTTATACACACTGTCCAATTTAAACTTCACTATTTCCTCGGGAGGTAAGTTACGTAATTTCATTTTACAGATGAGCAGATTGAGGCCCAGAGCACTTATCTTGGTCAGTGTGAACCAACTGGTAAGTAGAAGAGGAAAGATTTGAACTGAGGGTTATCTGAGAAGTTATTATATAGGAGGGAGAAGTGCTGGGAGAGTCAAGTCTAGGATTTAGGAAGGGAAAACCTCTTCCTATGGCAAATCCTACAACTCATCAAAAAGGGGGAGCATGCAGGTCATGAAGGTAAATATTGGGTAGACGGGATAATAGTGATAGCTCCTCTGGTGATGAGTGAGGCACACCCCTGTGGGATAGAGATTATTAAAATCTCTTCATTTTATAGATGTGTTAAATAATTTATATTAGATCATAGCCCTGACACCAATACTGATCCATCTTATTCCTTAGTCTATATTACTAACCCTACACCATAAGACCTAAAGATTTATAAGTAAATAATGATATACCAACTGGAGACTCCACATATCAAGGCCCTACCTTCCAGGCATGTGTCTTATCTACCTACTCTTCTCTTATAGTTAACTGTGGCCAGTGGGACTCTATGATTACCCCCCACCCACTAGTTGCTGGAGGAGGAGGAGAACAGCAGTTTGTAGAAGTGAAGCCTACATGTACAGAAGGAACCAACCAGGACTAGTCCAGCAATATTATGGTAGATTCTGCCCACAAAGGGTCTTACGTCATAAAATCTATCAAAAAGATTAGCTTCCAGAGGTGAAAGGCAATAATCCAAATCATATTTGCAAACTTCTTCAAGGTCTGTGATATCGGATACATTTTTTTATGGGGTTGAGTTCCTAGAGCATGTGCTTTTATTTTTCTGTCTAGCCTTGGTTTCAATTCAGGGATGTTCATGGTCCTGAGGTAAGCCAAGCATATTAAATTCCTGGATTTTCGTTGGAATTGGGAGCCAGAGGGATGAAGCATGCTTGACGCCCTTGGAGGCTACCATGTTGAGAGGGTCTACCAGAGAATGAACACACAGGAGAGAAGAACCTAAAGCTGGAGCAAGAGAGAAGGAATGCTAATGACATCATCTGAACTCTGGGATGTATCCTTATCTGAACCACGTGACCCTAGACTTTCCAGCTATGTGAACAACTGTATTATCATTTTTGTTTATGCTAGTTTAAGTCAGGTTTCTATCACTTGCATTTGAAAGGAATCAGAATAATACAGAAATAATACATCATAAATAAACATTAATAGTTTCTAAGAACAAAATTTTGAGATTCACTTGAAAATCACTAATTCCCTAAAGTATTCCTAGAGGCTCATTCTCCGAATGAAGCTACCTTAGAGAATTTGTGGTCATAGTTCATTCTTGGCTAACAAATCACTTTAGACATAATAACGTAAGGAGTCTTTTAGTAAGATTTGTTGATGTCTCTTTTGGTTGTTTTTGCAAAGGAGGACACAGAACTTCTTGGGCCAAATGTAGAGAAGGGTTTCCTGGGAGAGTGAAATCACCACTGATATAGATGGCTTGGTCACCAGGGACTAAATATTCACAGGAAATTGCTACTTTGGAACCAGGATCCACTTGTGTCTACATTTCTTCCTCCCTCAGTATGTTCAATTTCACAACAGTCTTCATTTTATAATTAGTCTGAATATGAAAAGTTTCCTGTGATCCTGAGAAGTGAGCAGATGAACATGTTCCATTGACTAGTTAAGGGAATGGTCAATAAGATCAACAAAGTTCCTTTCAGTCATTCATTTCATCCTGTGAACAAGTATTGAGTGATACTCTTGTTTCCTTCCTGCCTCTCCACAACATCCTGACAGCATCATCCGTTGGCTTTAAAACAAGGGGACAGCTCTAAAGCCATAGAGATTTGGGTCAGCAAGACCCTTTGGGTAAAATGCTCCACCAAGAGTCTTTCTGGGTTTTTTTGTTTGTTTGTTTTTTGTTTTTGTTTTGGTTTGGTTTTGGTTTTTGTTTTGGTTTTTACTCTTTCCATTTTTGACCAGTTTTATTTTCCTAAAACATCAAAATAGGGTCATGGTGAAGATTGTGGTCTTTGGAGCCTAATGACCTGAACAATATCCTTGCTTGATCACTTCTTAGATGCAGGCAAATTTACCTTCATGTTATCTGTGCAGTAGAGATAGTGATGAAAGCCAACAAGCTCATTTGACCAGTTATGGAGCATGAACTCTCTACTAACAAACCAGGCAGTCTCTTAAGTTGCCTTGAGACACAAGGTGCAAAACAGACAAAATTCCTTACTTTCATGAAATTGATATTCTAGTCCTTCTTGGCACCATCTTGGAGGGACTCTATGAGCTGGTGCTTGTAAAATGATTAGCACTGTGCCTGACACATACTGAGAGTTCAAGAAGTGTCAGCTTTTGTTGACGTTATTATTGACAGCTATGGCTATAGTTGGTTATGTCCTCCTAACTGCTGTTGTGAGGATTGATTTCTCCCACCTGGCCCTGCCTACTGCTAAGAACTCAAATTCCCAAGTCCCAGACTGCATCTTGTCAGAAGAGGCTCCAAAACTAAATGCTAGTTATTTTTGTCAGAGTCTCTCCAAGCCCCCAGAAGACTTGGTGACTCCTTTGCACCCCAGCCCACCCCCAACTCATGACAGCAGAAGTTTCTTTTCCCAAAAGCAAACCAAATTTTTTTTTCGGTGCTCCAAGATTCATTGTTTAGGCACCACACCCAGCGATCCATGCAATACATGCCCTCCTTAATACCCACCAACAGGCTCGCCCAACCTCCCACCCCTCAGTTTGTTTCACAGAGTCCACAGTCTCTCATGCTTCGTCTCCCCTTCTGATTTACCCCCAATTCACTTTGCATCCTCCATTTTTTTGTGTGTGTTTTGTGTGGAAGGAATAGCGCACTGTGGGATGAATGTAAAGGGAAGGGAAGAATGACAATAATTCAGCAGTGCAAGCCTTCCTTGTTGGCTAAAGGGAATCACTGGGTTTTGAGGAAACCACAGGCTCAGCTCTCACTGTCTTATTCTCCAAGAGCACACGGGCCAGCTAGACACTAGGTATACAAAATCCAGGGGTCTCCAGGGGTCTCCATCACCAAAAAATTCTCTTACATCAACTCTAATAAACTATTTTTACCTTTTATACTTAAATCTGTGACCAACCTGAACCTCTTTCTTGACTTTGGTGGGAAATAGAAGCCAAGATATGCTTCTTTTTCTTCATGGATATCCAACTGGCCTGGCACCATTTATCAAAACATTCACTCTTTCTTGATTGCACTAAAGTATTACATTTGTCCATTGGATCGGGTTTTGGGACACCTATCTTGTTTCATTATTTGTATGTCTACTATTTGAAAAAAAAAAAAGCGTACTCTTCATTACCATTGCTTTGTAATGATGGTGATATCTGGAAGTGTAAATTCTTTACTCTAATTTTTCTTCAAACTGGTTTTACTATACTGCCCGTCAAGAGGAATTGCTTTACTTTGTGAATAGATTTTTTGATTATGCATATAGTTTCTTTAGTAGATATTTGGTTTGTCATATATTCTACTTTATTTGTAATTTTTTTGTTGTGTTTTGTATTAGTTTGCTGATTCCAAGTTTTTAAATGCTATTAATTTAAATGCAGGCTATTTTAAATTGTCAGAGTAATTTCTTACTATCCTTTTATTCCTACTGTCAGTAATTTGTGACCTGTGTGTGTGTGTGTGTGTGTGTGTGTGTGTGTGTGTGTGTGTGTGGTGTTATTGTTGTTGTTGTTGTTGTGGGTCCCCAAGACCACCCTCAGTATCCACAATTTCCTGGTAGGGCTCGCCGGGCTCAGTAAAGTTGTTATATTCATGGTTGCATTTTATTATAGTGAAAGGATACAGATCAAAATCAGCCAAAGGAAAAGGTACATGAGGACAAGTCCAAGAGAAACCAGGTGCATGTTTCCCAGTATTCTTGCCCAGTGGAATCACACAGATTTGATTTTCCCAGCAATAATCTGTGACAATATGTGCAAAGTGTTATCCACTGGAGATGCTCACATGAGCCTTGGGGTCCAGGGTTTTTATTGGGCATCACTCATGTAGGCATGAGGCACGTGTGAGACTAACTTCAGCTCCTCAGTCATACTCCTGCTCCCTGTCCGAAAAGCAGGTGCTCACCATAAATTACATTGACAGTGCAAACGATCTGATCAGACTGGTACTGCATGGCCCAAGGCCTCAGACCTGTAACACTCTTATCAGGCAGAATATTCTAGAATATTTTTCTCAGAGTTCATCTCCCAGGAGCTGGCTAAGAGCCTGTACCGAATGCAGGCCTTTCTTACAAACACGCAAAGTTTGGCCAACCCAAGTCTGTTGGATCATCTTTTCCTGCATACTTTCTTTTCTTGATCATCTCTATTCTTGCCAAGTTTTACCATTATATTGATCTTTTTAAAGAAAATATTTTTTTGATTTGTTGATTCTCTTTTTTTTCATTAATTTCTGCCATTTACTAGTTCTATCATTCTTATTTTGAATATAATTTGCTTCTCCCCCACCCCCCCCAATTTATTGACATGGATACATTTATTTTCAATCTATCTTTTTTAACAAGTGCCTGTAAGGCCATCAATCTCACACTAAACACGGTTGTAGCTGCATCCCAAAATGTTTACTATATTGTACTTTTCTTAAGCTCAAAGTATTTTCTAATTTCTATTCTGATGTTTTCTTTGATGCTTGTTATTTATAAATGCACTCTTTAATGCCAAATGTTTGAGGATTTTCTAATAATTAAAAAAATTGATATCTAGGTTAATTGCACTGTGGTCAAAGGACATACCATAGATAGTATCAATCCTTTGAAATTCATTGATATTTGCCTTACAGCCCCAAATAGGTAAATATTCCATATTTACTTAAGAAAGAATATGTATCTTGCAGTGTTACCGTTGTGGGTGCAATATTCTGTAATGTCATGTAATTTGGGTGGCTCATGTTATAATTTCTTAAACATTCATTTTTCAATGATTGAGAAAGGTACATTAATATCTCCAACTTTCTTTATGTGTTATAGGATTTCTTCTTTTTAATTCTGTTGATACTTGCTTTGTGTACTCTAAGGCTCTGTTTTAGGTACATACAAATTTAAAATTATTCTTTTTTTCCTGATGTATTACATCATTTAATATTGTGAAATATCCCTCTTTATTACTTACTTTTGGATAAAATCTACTTTTCTGATAATCGGCCTAGCTACACCAGCTTTCTTTTGGTTGGTGGTTGAATAGTATGTCTTCAATGGTATATAGTTTCACCCTATCTATACACTTACATTCAAGTTTTGTCTTGTAAGCTGCATATAATTAGGTTTTGAAGTTTTATTCAGTCTAACAATCTTTGTCTTTTAACTGGGACATTTAGTCTGAATATATTAGATGTAATTACTGACATGTGTGTTTATATCTACCATCTCAGTTCTTTTGTTTTCTATTTGTTCTACAGGTTTTATGTTCCTTTATCTTCTTTCTTGTTTCTTTTTGGATAAATAAAACAGTTTAGACTATTCCGTTTGTCACTCTATTAATTGTTGGTTATATGTAATTTCCTTGTTCTTTCAGTAGTTAAACTAGATATGACAATATGGATTTTTGATTTGATAGACACAATAAAATTCAGAATTTTTACCAACTTTGTGTTTAACACAAAGATCTTAGAAAACTTTAATTACATGTCCTATCTCATAACTCTTGTATAATCATTAGGCATTTAAAATTCTACCTATATTTATATCCCACAAAACACTGATATTAATTTAGGTTACCCACCTACTTATATCCTTTCTGTTCTTCATGCCTTCATTCATCTTTATGTTTCTATCTGAAGCCACCACCTTATCATTTCTTTTATTACAAGCCTGCTACTGGCTAATTATTTTAGATTTTGTTTGTTTGTTTGTCTTTTTTGGAGCGTATTTTTGCTTGATATATAATTCTAAGTTGACGATCTTTCCTTTTGGAACTTTAAAAATGTCTTCGTGTTCTGACTTCCATTATTTTGTTGCAAAATTGCTTTCAGTCTTATTTCTTTGCCTGTAATGTGTTTTCTTTCTTTTTTTTTCTCACACTCCCACCATTCCCCTCCCAAATGGGTACCTTTACATTTCCTTTTGGTTTGAGTTTTTAGTGGTTTTGTTGCTGTGCACCTAGGTACATGCTCTTTTTATTTTTCATTTGTAGCTCATCCTGCTTGAGTTCATAGAGTTTAAATCATCTGTAGCATGGTGCTTTCTTCAGATTGGGAAAATTTTTCATCATTATCTTTTCACATATTCATTTTATTCCATTTTTTTAATCGTATCTACTACAGCTCCAATTCCACATGTGTTAGATATTTGTGTGTATTACCCATTTTCATTGTGCTCCATGCTTCACTCCAAACATCTTCCTACATGTCCTTCATTTCACTAATTCTTTTTGCAGCTTGTTTTATATGCCACTCAACCTATACACAGTTCTTAAAATAGATTATTTTTCAGTAATGTAATTGTCATTTGATTCTTTGTGTAGGTTCTATTTTTCTCATGATACTACTCATCTTCTTGTCTACTTTAATGGACATATTAGTCCCAGTCATTCTAAATCTTTATCTTAATACGCCAGTATCTGAATTACCTATGGATTTGTTTTACTGACAGCTTTCTTTTTCTTTCGGCTTTCACTTATTTAGTCCTACATCCTTGTAGTCTGGTGCCATTTTACTGAGAATTGCATATGAAATCTACAGAGGCTCCAGGTGATGTTATCTAGACCAGGCAGTTAGAGGAGGGGTATCATGGAATGATGCATGTTTGAAACTGAGACTATGTGTAATTTCTCTTTTTCCTCAGGAGGGGACATTCAGTGGTGCCCAATGAAAGCCAGGCATGCTTGCCAAAAGCCCTTCTCTTCCTGGATAGCTCCAAACTCTAATTCTGTCTCCCTAGCACCATGAGGTTGTCAAGTCTGCCCAGTGTCCTAGCCTCTAGGCTCTTGCTTACAAACTGTCAAATTCCTTGACTAAAAAAAGTCATGTGTGATATTGAATAGATTTCTTGTCACTTTCTGCTCTAGAATGTTGCCCTCTCATAACCTGATTACCCTGGAAACTCTAAATTCCAGTCTTTATCTTTCTAAGTAAAAAATTTTGCTCAGATTCTTCTTGTGGGTGGTATTTTCAACTTAAGATACAAATTCTGGGATGCCTCATTGCTTACGTATCAGCAGGTGTCACGGATACAGAAGTGATACAGACTTTCAGGTTTAATTCTGCACATGTCCCTTTTCTCAAAGACCACAATTCTTTACATTCTGGTTGCCTCACTAGCGCTCCAGTGCCTTCAGATGAATTCCTCAAACATTCATCCAGTTTTTCTAATTGTTCTCAGCAGGTGGGTTAGTGTGATACAAGCTCATAGGAAGTTGGTTATAATAATCATCAGATATCATAGAAACCTATAATCTTAGTGCAAGAATTACAAACTCAAATTTCTACAGAGATTAGGCAGGTAAAATAAATGGGGGAAGTGTGCCAGGTAAGAAAGTGCAAATGGCACACCCTCTCTAAATAAGGAATTATCCATCTTTAGACTTTCCAGTTGAAGCCAGAAATGTGGAGCTTTATGTGAAATTGTCTGAGTTTTAAATATTCAATTTTAGAAAATTTTTTCAGCCTGAGCTTGGAAATATATCTCCAGACTATGTTCAACCATAAACTGGTATTTGTTAATCTTTCTTAATTTTTCTTTTAAAATCTGTTATTTACTAGAACACATGCCCATTTTAATTTATTCAAAGACCATTTTTTTAAAGATTTTATTTATTTATTTGAGAGAGTGAGAGAGTGCAGGAAAGCTGTCTGAGGGGCAGAGGAAGGAGCAGATGCCACGCTGAGCAGGGAGCCCAAGGCAGCGCTTGATCCCAGGACTCCAGGACAATGACCTGAGCCAAAGGTAGATATTTAACTGACTGAGACATCCAGGTGTCCATCCAAGACAATTTTTAAATACTTACTATTCAGGGTGCCTGGGTGGCATAGTCGGTTAAGCATCCAACTTTTGGTATCAGCTCAGATCATGATCTCAGAGTGTGATCTCAAGGTCATGAGATCGAGCCCCACGTCAGACTTTGTACTCAGTGTGAAGTCTGCTTAAGATTCTCTCTCCCTCTCCTTCCACCCATTTCCCCCCAGTGTGTGTGCACACACTCTCTCTTTCTCTCAAATGAATAAATACGTCTTTTTAAACAAAATACTTAGTATTCATGGAAATCTGTGCTAGCTTTAACAGGAGACATTCAATCACACTTTTTGACTTAAAATTCACCAACAAGTAATGACTTACACAAACAAACATAATTCAAGAAAAAGAAATAGCCAAGCAGTCACTCTCCATTGCAAGCAGGAAATTCAGTGGACATTTGGAGAAAAGGAAGGAAGGTCTCTTTTAGCTGGGTGAACTGAGAAGAGAGTAACACTGAATAACATTTTGATAGAACATGAAAAAGAAGGAGCTGGGCATAAGTACTGTCCAGAGATAGCAGATTTTGGGGAATGAGGAAAAAAAGAAAGTGAAGAGGCACTTCTCTACTTCAGGAAAGTGACAAACAAATCTGTGTTTGTGCTCTACAGTAGATCAGCCAAAGCTTAATCCCAAGAAAGAAAGAAAGAAAGAAAGAAAGAAAGAAAGAAAGAAAAAGAAAGACAGACAAAACCCAGCACCATGTATCGGAGTACACAACCAGCAACCAAAGTAATGTTGTTGGGTCAGTTTCTCGGGCCCATAAACAAGCTCCTGTGTATGTAATTATCACTAATATATGGGAGGAATGGACAGGGATGAACAGATGTTGGAATCAAATGAGGATACAAAGAACCCGACATTGTGATATAAAAACCTGAGTTTATATGGTGCAGCTGCCTGCATTGCATGCTTTTTTAAAAAAATTTATTTACAAGGTGTGGCATCTGGCCTTCTATTGTCAAACCTCAATTTTTCTTGCAGCTAATTTTCTTCTGATACACAGGGGGTACCAGCGAGGCCAAGGAAACACTTAACTAAAAATCCTTTCTGAGAAAGAAACCCTGGGAATTAGAAAGAAGGGCAACCCAGAGTCCCCATCAGAGCTAAACAAGCTGAATTTCATTTGTCTACATTTCAAATCTGGGCTCTTTGAATCTCCTAGAGCTCTTAAAGAAAGCCAAGGTCTATTTTGCCTGTGCCAGCATGATACCAGTCAAGCAAGTTAATGGATTTCCCCCCACTGCGGTGCCCACTGAAGTGGTGTGCTACATACAGCTAGGTGGGAAGTCACAAGATGGGGGGAAATACATGCCATTAGCAAGAGGGAAACCTGCCCTAAATATACTCTCAACTAATTCTAAATGGGCCCCTTGGAACTTCCTCAATCAGGAGTTTCCAAACCACCGCTGGGGATCCAGGCGCTACAGAACACGACATTGTAGGATCATGGAGCTTCTGCATCCTCGTGGCCATTTGGAGGAGGCAGTCGCCACAGGTCACACACTGTCCAGTCTCCAGTGTTAATTTTGTTTTTATGTTACTGAGGTTTTAAGACTTTTTCAGTTGGGGAAGCCCATGAAACATCTTGATCTTCAGCCTCAGAAGTTTTGGGGGTCAGCTTGAGTGGCAAGAGAGTATTTGGGGTAAAGCATCTGGCCCGCCTTCTCGGTAGCTTCAGATTTTCCACCAAGCTATGCTGAGTAGGAAAATTGTTTAACCTCGCTAAGCATGGTTTTTCCCTCCACACCAGGGACTAACACGATCCAATGGATACAGCATATGGGAAGCCCTTGGCACAGGGCCTGGCACAACATAAATATTTATAAAATCATATCCACTATGTTTAATCCCGTCTCCTTCATCAACTATGATGGACTTGCTGCTATAAGCTGGCTCACACAATTAAGTTCAGTGATTTATGAATAAAAATTTTCTCTTAGCTAATCCCTCCTCCTACCTCCAAAGTCAAAGTGTTGCCCTCTCTGAGAAATTCCCCTTGAATTCCCCCAGCCTCCTGAGTCCATCACTTCCTCTGGGTCACCAGGACAGAGAATGCACATGGCGCATAAGTAGTCTTTCTTCCCAGCACTCCACACGGGGAGCTTACAGCCATCTTATAATTAGTAACATATATGCACATCTTTTCTCCTTGACACTCAGCTCACACGTCATCCATCCCTTGCTTTTGAACATCCTGCTCGCTGAGCTGCTGCCAGGGCAAAGACAAGGTCTAGAAATGCTGTGACATAGGCATGGATGGGAACAGTAATCCCTGACTCAAGTGGAAAGGCCACTTGTCATTCCAGATGTTAACACTCTGGGCAGAGTTTTAGCTACTCATAGTCCACTTACATCTGTCCTCTTTGCTGAGTCTCCTAAGTTGCCTTCAAAATCCAGGACACACACTGGGCCAAGCTGTGGCCTTTTCTTTCCCCCTTTTCTTTTCCCCCACTCTACTGCTATGTGGCATCTGGGCGCCTCTGCAGCTGCCCCCAGCATCAAGGAGCGGGGCCTCCTGACTGAAATATTACTTCTTCATAAACAAAATAATTTCTCAAATCAATTAGAGGCTTCTGGGACCTACAGCAATTTAGGAAATTAGCAAACACTCCTTATTCCTCCCACAGACTATATTTTATTATTGGATTAATGTGCAAAAAACCCCTATTTTGTAGTACCAAATATTTACTTTGGAGAAGTTTTCTGGTTTTATCATGGATTTGCCTTATACTGTCAACAAATTAATACAAGTTTGCATAATGAACTATGGAAGTAAGGAAAACATTCAGAGGGCAAGTCTAGCTTAGAAGCACATTTTTTGGTTTTAGGGAGGGCATCAGTGAAGAGTTGACATCCGGTTCCATGCCGACTGTATTTTGTGACCCTATCTCATTAGTCTTGCAGAAATTTTCATTTTTATTTTAAACATATGGTCCGCTCTAAGAGTACGGGCCAGATGTCTATACCCAGAGTTTAATTTTAGGGCTGAGTTCTGTATCATAAAGAACAATTACAACTCCTCCACTAAGCCAGGTAAAACAGTCAAATGACATCAGTGGTGGGGCCGTGAAGTGTCGGGACAATGGTCAGGAGGCGCCTGTATCTTTACCAGGAGCTGTATAAACAATGCAATAAATTCTGCACCAAAGAAGAAATATTTACAGGACTAAAGTACTATCTTCAATCAGTCCTCTTTTCTGATATATCCAGGAGTGTTTGAGCAAGAGAAAAAGCAATCTTTGCTATTAGCTGGCTACTTGACACTCTTGTACGCCCTGTTACCCCATCTGTTTCTACCCTTGAAATGGGAATCAATATAAAAACTGTCCATTTCTCCACTCAACATGGTAGCTCATACACAAGATGCAGTGGCTGATAGAGAAGCATTCTGTGTATCATGTCCTTGCAGAGCACATGCACTCTTACCACCACATCCTACTCTAAGCTCAGGTATTATTAGGGCAATGCAGTTGTCCTGGTCCTGAGCTCAGTGTGCACCCTCCAGCCATCCATTTTCTATATTGACTCCAGAGCTCCTGTTTTGAAATGTAAGCCTAGTTTTCCTACTCTTCAAATTAAAACAGTAATCCTTAACCCAGCCTACCAGATCTCACGAGCCAACCATGCTGTTCTCTCTTTGTCCACCCAGCAGAGTCCTCTTTCAGATTCCAGAATGCCACCTTTTTCTTCCTGCTACCGATCTTTTGCCCATGCTCTGTCCTTAGCCTTCAATGCCCTTCCTATCTACACCACTGGTCCTCCATAACAATTACTCCTCATCAGACCAGGCCAAAGTGCCCTTCATAGCCCTTTACTACAGTTGGAATTTTACATTCATGTTGTCATTATTTCCATACTGTGTGCCTCTCCTAACATGGTAAGAGCTCTGTACAAACAAGGACGTTTCCTTTTTATCACTGCATCAACAGTACAGAACATATGCCTGTCACATAGTAAGTGTTTAATACATATGCTTTGTTTGGAATCAATGTCTGATCCCTCAGATGTGAAGCCGTGAAATCAAAGCAGATTGCCTTAACTCCAAAAACAGCTTGTATATGGAAGAAAAACAAAGAATAATTTTTTAATATTAATATTTTGCCAGAGTAATTCTACAAAGTGTAATGGATTCTGGTCGGGGCACAGCCCGTTGCCTTGGACAGATTGGGAGCTGGAGGCTTGATTTGGAAAATGAGCAGATAGGCCTTGTTCTCTAGTACCTTCCGGGGTGACAATCATACTGGCAAGGGTTTAGGACCGATGGCAACAGAATTCATAAAACGTACACCATTTGCCCACACCTGGAAGAAGCAGGATAGGAACTCCCTAGAAGACACACAGCACTCACATCGCCCATTGAGGGTGTCATTTGGACTTTCCACAAACATCGTAGCTCTCTCCTCCTGGGCATATGAAATTAGATGTGACCACATAACTTCCTTTGGCTAATAAAATGTAACCTGATGATATGCTTGTCAGGTCCAGAGGGAGCTTAAAGGGCCAGAGCATGATTCTTACTTTGCCTGTCATGGAAATATATATTCAATGCAGCTTCTGTCACCCTAAATCTCTGAGTCACCATGATGAGCAGAGTCTTCCTGCTAACCTGTGGTGGACTTGTAGCAAAATAATAATAATAAAAATAATAATAATAATAATAATAAAAGAGAGAGAGAGAGGCTTTGTTGTATTAGGCCACTGAAGTTCGTGCACTCACCATCTGTAAGTGACACTCCCTGTCATTCTTACTAACCTTACTGCTCAAATTGGAAGGCCATGCTGAAGGAGGAAGTGAAGAATGAGAATGTGAGAATGAGCATAATCGTAGGAGTATGAAAACTGCCTGGAAGAAGACATGCAGAATGGATTTGGGGAGCAGTTCTCACTCCTAACAGAGTAAGACAGGTTAGCTCCGGAACCCAGCCTCACTGCAGAGGCTGTAAAGTAGCACCAGGGCACGCCTGGCCAGAGGTTTATTGATGGCTAGGAAATGAACGACAGAAGGACCACCAACACAGACGCACACATACATATACACACCACAGTTTGCTTCTATCCTTCTACTTCCTTTACATTGGCCACAGCAACCATACGAATACCTACCCCAATCCTTGTCCCCCACAAAATGAAAATCCAAAAATACTTCTGTAACCTCAAACCCTTAATGCCTCTCCTTCCCACTTCTGCCATTTCATTCCACATCCTTAGTTAGAAAATACACAGATTTTGAAAGAAATAAGCTAATTTATTAAGAGTTATGGTGTTTAGGGGCACCTGGGTGGCTCAGTAGGTTAAGCCTCTGCCTTTGGCTCAGGTCATGATCTCAGAGTCCTGGGATCGAGCCCCGCATCAGTCTCTCTGCTCAGGAGGGAGCTTGCTTTCCGCCCCCTCTCTCTCTCTGCCTGCCTCTCTGCTTACTTGTGATCTCTGTCAAATACATAAATAAAATCTTTTAAAAAGGAGTTATGGTGTTTAAACAAGTATTTATAACTTTCTACATTTTCCAAATTTTCTGATGAACACTTTCATAATCTCAAACCAAAAACAAACAAATATCACCCGTTAAAAAAAATAGGCAGACTTGTCAATATTCAGTTGCCAAGGCCAACCGTAGGCTACAAAACCAACTACATCAATAACAAACAACAAACCACATCATGGGAAGGAAGAGTCAAACTCTTGTTTGTAATACTCCCACTTGGCTGTAAGATCGTGTCACCAACAGGAAACCAGAGGACAAGTTTATAATATGTTTTAACAGTGTAGAGCTATCATCAACATTCTGTTAATTTCCCTCCTCTCTGTGCGGCATGTTCGTTTAACGGAGGGTGTTTCCACTGGGGAAGATTAAAGGCTGAAAATACTAGACCAGTTGGACCCCATCTATAGAACAAATTATTTTTACCTATTTCTTCAGGGGACACAGCTTTGCATTAAACTGACATAATAACAGTTGCCTGGAGGATCTTTCATATTCTGTGAATTCTATAGGCCACACTGGGTCCAGTGTATATTTGGAAGAACACCATCCCTTAGTTAGAAACAAAAGCAGCCAGCATCTCAGTCTGAGGACACTGGTAAGAAGGGATTCATATTAGTAGAGTGCTTTTTATGATCTGTTGCTTTTTTTTCTCCTTAAGTACCTTCCCGTCCATCATCTTACTAGCTCCTTGCTCCAGCACCCTGTCCTAAGGAAGACAAGTCTCCTGATTTACAGGAGAACAGCCTGAGGCCTAGAGGGACCAAATGGCTCACCTAAATGAGAATTAACAAGTCAAAAGCAAAGGAAGCTCAAGAACTCAGGTGGCTAATCCCACTAATTTTATAATAATCGTGGTTAGTTCTATTGGCCTCTACTACATGCCAGACACTTGACCTCTGTTAACTCTTTCAATGCCCACACAAGACAAATTTTAAAACATAGGAAAACTGAGGCTGAATTGACATGAGTTGGAAATGTAGCCATAGCCATTGAGCAAATGAATGTCAAACCCAGACCTGTCTACTTCCAAAGTCCATATTCTTTACACATGCCAACTCCCACAGGAGAGCGTTCTCATTGATTTTGGAAGCCAACATTGCAAAGATGAGCAATAGATATTTCCACACAGTCCATATCAGTCCTGCAAATTAAACCGCAAGGACCAAAGAAGAAATGTCATCTATAAAGGTGACATAGGGAAAAAAAAAAAAAAAGAAGACACAGAACTTCCACTTAGCCAGCATGATTATGCCTCAGTTTATTTAATTTGTTTCTTTTAAAGCCACCTCCAGGTTTTGTGAAGTAGAAAGGGTTAGAGGAGAGGAACTTTGGGTCAATTTGGAAGACAAAATAATAAATGGATGCGGGAGAGCTGATGTGGTGTTTGTTGGTTTGTTTGTGCCCTGTAGGTTTGGGATAGAGAGAGAAAGCTGATGTAAAATCTTGGGGTCTTGGAGATTATGTTCCTGTGGGGAAGGGGAGAAGAGAGAGTCCAAGTGAGGGAAAAGGACTGTCCAACTGAAGCCTGGGTAACCCTGTGCAATGGGGTGGGGGATGGCCATGGGCACACAAGCCTGAAGCTGTATGTGTTGGGGTAGGGGAAGCTGGGTGTGATGGAGACTGCTGGAAGTCCATCCAATGTGTCTTCTCCTCCCTCCCTAGGCAAAGAATTGCAGTAGGGCTTCCACTGATCTGTTGGACCACATTTTTTCAGACCCCCTTGTAGTTGGCTATCCAGGGGACAAAGTTCTCATTTGTGGAATGTACTGGAAGTCATGTGCCTGGTTATTAAAACACTGAGTATCCTTCCTCTAAGAATATCATGGCAATAACCCAGCGTTAACCCTGAGAAAATGACAGTACAGAGGGTGTAAAGGAGCAATGATTTGGCAGGAAGGGGGATCCATGAAGCAGGACTCACCTGCCTCAGCAGACAGCCCCCATGGGGCCTGGTACACGAGAGAGAAATCAATTCTTTTGTTCTTTATGGCTCCTATATTTTGAGGTCTCTTTGTTATAGCAGCAAAACCTTACCCTAATCAATACAGCAAACTGACGCAGGGCACTCAAAGCTTTGCTCATCTTAAGCATCTGTGTTACTCCCCAGAAATGGCCCAAAAAGTCATAAACCAAACTCTAAACCATAGACTTGGTTCAAAGAGAAAATTACTCTCATATATCAAATCGCATGAGCCTGAGATCATTTCTTGATCAAAAATTCTATTCTACTTTTGACTCAACATATATGCAATAGATAATAAGTCCATTTTATTTAAAAGGTTGCTTTGTTCTCACTGTCTCCTTTATGACCACTGTCATCACACTACACTGATTTAAAGTAACACTGATTATGTAACACAGAAGGCAAGCTGACTTGAGAGTTCCATCAGCTGGCATTTTGTGTGTGTGTGAAAACAGCAGCCTGAACCACAAATTTAACCTAAGTTTTACATATCTTAATGCCACTTTGTAATATATCCATTTTGTCAATTTCTTGAAAAAATATTTATTAAAAATAAAAGCATAGGGGCGCCTGGGTGGCTCAGTAGGTTAAAGTGCCTGCCTTCAGCTCAGGTCATGATCCCAGGGTGCTGGGATCGAGCCCCTCATCGGGCTCTCTGCCCAGTGGGGAGCCTGCTTCCTCCTCTCTTTCTGCCTGCCTCTCTGCCTACTTGTGATCTCTGTCTGTCAAATAAATAAATCAAATCTTAAAAATAAATAAATAAAAAATAAAAGCATAAAGCCAATTTCTTAAAAAATATATGAAGACATATAGTCATAATATGCCTAGAAGTCAAAATTATGTATCTATTTTCATATCTGTATCTGTATTTCTGTGTTCTATCACAGTTGTGTTCCCCCCTTCCCAGCCCCTCTCTCTCCTGGCTTTTCACCATCTCTTTAAGGTTCTGAAGGAGGGCTATAAGCATGTTTAAAGTCCCTGGGACACAGAATGATTGCAACAGTAAGCATTTAAAATTCACACTGGCAAGGTGAACATCTGGAATGCATTGAAAAGAGGGAAAATTATGAAATGAGCATGTTATTAATAGTCAACATACTGGAAGACATGAATCAATGGTCAACCTGTTTCCCAGATTCTTTTTGAGGCAAAAAAAATATTTGAAAGGAAAATGTCCAAGACTGCCGAATATACTACTACCATGGAAGGAAATATGATTTACAACATCACCTTTGAGAAGTAAACTTTTTCATTTATTTAAAATGCTGATAATGTCTGTGCTCTCTTCTTTCCTGCTACTTTACATGTTGCTGAGGGAAGATCTTTGTAGTTAACGAGGAGTTTTTTCTTCACTAGCAAAGTGGGATTTTCACACTTGTGCTTTGCGGTAGCAAGTCTCAGCCCTGCAGTTTATTTTTGTAATAATTAATAAAATATCACACTTCCTGGCTTTCTTGCCCCTGCCCAGGGACTGGTTTGCTGCCACCTTTCTGGGTGCTGTTTTAGGAAGCAAAGTGATTACATGCGGATCCAACTTGGGGAAGAAAGCATAAGAAAGTCCTTGTGTTCCAACTGAGGGCTTTCTCAGTGACAGCTTCATCGAAGGGTGGCTCCTGTCATCCCCAGATGTGTAGTCTGGTGGAGATGAAGACTGGTATTTATAGGGCCTGGTGTTGATATACTCAAACAGAATAAGAGTCTTTTATTACTCTTATTTTCGGAATAAGGAAAAGGAACTCAGTGGCAATGCATCTGGTAAATGTACCTCCAACCAAAAGAAAAAGCCAAGGAGTACAAGAGTCATTCATATGTTTAACAACTATTGAGTGCCAACTAGACACCAGGCACTATCCTTGGCACTGGTGATATGGCAGTGAAACAGAGAGACAAGCCCTACCAAAAAAAAAAAAAGGTAAAAAAGGCAGAGTTTGGGGAAAGAGACTCTTAATCATCCAGGTAGGAATCACCATGAGGACCAAATCACATTGTTAACACCCAGGGAAATCTAAGAACAGTGTTCAAAACTTTTCACATCCTATCTCACAGGCAGCCAAACCCACCTGCCACTAATTCTCCATCATTGCCATTACCATCACCTTCACCACTGCTATCAGCACCATCACCATCATCATCACCACAACCATCATCATCATCATCACCACAACCATCACCACTACCATCTCCCTTATCATCACCACAACCGTCATCATCATCATCACCACAACCGTCATCATCATCATCACCACAACCATCACCGCTACCATCACCACTACCATCTCCATTATCATCACCACAACCATCACCACTACCATCTCCCTTATCATCACCACAACCGTCATCATCATCATCACCACAACCGTCATCATCACCACAACCATCACCACTACCATCTCCATTATCATCACCACAACCATCACCATCATCATCATCAC
This sequence comes from Meles meles, assembly GCF_922984935.1. Classification (NCBI taxonomy): domain Eukaryota; kingdom Metazoa; phylum Chordata; class Mammalia; order Carnivora; family Mustelidae; genus Meles; species Meles meles. The sequence goes on along the minus strand of NC_060084.1, from coordinate 31,230,771 downwards.
AACCGTCATCATCACCACAACCATCACCACTACCATCTCCCTTATCATCACCCAACCATCATCATCATCATCACCACAACCGTCATCATCATCATCACCACAACCATCACCGCTACCATCTCCCTTATCATCACCACAACCGTCATCATCATCATCACCACAACCGTCATCATCACCACAACCATCACCACTACCATCTCCCTTATCATCACCCAACCATCATCATCATCGTCACCACAACCGTCATCATCATCATCACCACAACCGTCATCATCATCATCACCACAACCGTCATCATCATCATCACCACAACCATCACCACTACCATCTCCCTTATCATCACCACAACCATCATCATCATCATCACCACAACCGTCATCATCATCATCACCACAACCGTCATCATCACCACTATCACCATCATCACTACCATCACCATGGCCATCAACATCATTGCCATCGCCATCACCATCTCTGCCACAGTATCATCGCCATCGCTACCACCATCATCATTGCCATTGCTACCTCCACCATCATCACCATCGTCACCATTACCACCACTGTCACCACCACCATCACCACCACCACCACCATCATCATCATCATCTTCAGCAATGAACACAACAGTGAGATTTTCTGAATGCTCACTACATGCCAGACATTACACTCTGTGCCATATGTGCTTTACTCCTTTACTCTTCTCGACAATCCCATGAGCTAGGTGGTATTATTAGCTTTGCTTTACCAATGAGGAAACTGAGGCAGAGCTGTGCTAACAATTTTGCCCAAAGCCACACAACTTAGAAGTGAGAGGCCCAAAATGAGAACACAGATAATCGGGCTTCTCAGCCCATTGTCATAACCACTGTTTCTTTTGTTCTACTTCTCTAGTGCCCTCAGCTCTTCAACCTCCAGTGAATCATGCATTTTTATGTCGCTGCATGTGTTCTCTTTTGCCAAGCCCTGGAAAACTTTTCCTATGGAAACAACAAAGAAAGTCTCCCCCTAGAACCAAGATCAAGGAAACTAAGGACCCACACATGTCCTCTGGTTATCCTACCTTCTGAGACAACACAAACCTCAGAAGGAATCCATGCATTATGCATCACGTAGACTAGTAAATGAACAAAACCTGAGTCTGAAGGAGACACTAAACATGAGAGAAGGCTCTGCCCCAAACTTGAAATAAGAAAATGAGATATGTATTTTTCATTTGATTAATTAAATCAAAGAAATACTTTATTCAGTTCAGGCTGCTAGGGAAGCCACAATATAGGTCTTCAAGAAGTTTTACTCTTAAAGAGAGAAGACATACTATAGTAAAAACAGGACCTGCATCATATGGCATTGAATATGGCCCTCCTGAATGTTTTCACAACCACCTGAAATTCAAACACCTTGGGAGGTAGGAAGGACAGTGATTATTATTATCACTTGACATGGGAGTAGGGAAACCGAGGAACAAGAGAATGTCAATCACCAAAGTTATCTTCGAAGTTAGGTTCCTGACTCCTATTTCTTCGACATCCTTGCTCAGTAAGGAAATCTCCCAAGGGGGTTGGCCCCCTCATCAGCCAAATGTCACAAGTGTTCAGCACCTCGGTTTCAGGTCATGTTGGATCAAATGTGCCCACAAATAGCTCTTCTTTTGCACCATCGTCTGTTCAGCTCTGAAGCCCCGAAGAAAGCCAGTGAGCTGCGTGAAGACACTGCACCAGTTTGGGCAGCTCTGGCTGCTAGACTTTCATCATTTGTTCCCATTAATGTACTTGGCAATCACACAGAAGAGCTTTTAAATCTAATGGCTCAGACAATAACAAAGCAGAATTACATGAGCATTTTCAAAATGATGGAGCTATGACCCTTTTAGGTATGTCATGCTGCCTTATCCCAGGAGCATGCTGGTGCTGCTTTACAGACTTCAAGTCTGGCCCCTTGCTGAAGTTCCACATGAAGGGTTCATCCGTCGTGAAGATGTGCAGTGGGAGGTTTCTGCAAAGGAGCATGTAAATGCATACCTGTGTACATGTGTATGTGTGTATGTGTGTGTGTGTGTGTGTGCCCACACACTTTTCTCTGGCCAAAATTGAAATGGGCCACCTGGAACAGAAGTCTTCATGTTAAATAAAACTCCACTTCAGGCTGTGGGTCACAGTGGAGAGGGCTTCTAGGGGGCTTGGTTTGTGTTCTAATTTCTTCTCGAAGGTTCTAAAAACCTTCTTCTTCTCCATGGGTTGTGATCGAGAAGTTGTATTTAGATTTTAGATTTTTTTTGGTGGTATTTAGATTTTAGGCAACTAAGTTGGTGAAGTAAATCTAGACTTTCTCTCATCAAGTTTGAACGTTAGAATTTTTTTTTTTTTTGAGAGAAGTATAGAATGTCTATCACATGAAGAGTTCCTTTCAGGGTTCTCCATATTTATTGAGTCTTTTTTTTTTTTATTACCCACATACTCCATTTCCAGGTGATACCATCATCGGTCCTCTTATCAGTGTCAATAATTCCATTTGGCAGGCAGCAGCTAATTCTTTTCATGTGCTAATGATTAATCAGACAAGCCTATTTACTAATGTATCAGAATGCATTAGAAACATAAGGTAATGGTGGACAGAACATCAATTCAGATATAAATGAACTACATTTACATTGGATACCTATTGACTTATGTCACCGAATGAAGTAGAAAATGCAATTTGCTTGTAAACCATTAAAATGAATGAAAATAGAATTTCAAACTCCATCTTCAAACATAACTTTATTGACTTGGCTGTGAGCCTTAAGGGAGTGTCTAAGTAAGTTTAAAATATATAAATAACCCACTAATTCATTTTGCCATAAAAGAGTTAGTGTCTCACCTCCTGAACACCATGGAATTTACTTAAGTTGGAACTAGTACAAGTAGAGGTTACAGAGCATAGGGCCAGGACATTTGGGTTCTCAGGTAGGGGCAACTGATTTAATTCTCCTCTGATCCGTTTTTGTCCCCAAGTCCTGCATCTGCCCATGTCCCCAGGGCACTGGCCCATATCCTAGTAAGCAAAAAATAGAAATTGAACCCCTTTTGAGCGAGAGAGCTAGAGAAAGAGTGATAGCATGAGGAAGGGAAGGAACGGAGGGAGGGAAGGGGGGAGAGAAAATCTATGGGGAGTTAGGTCAGATAAAGTGATACAAGTATGCATCTATAGACTAAAACACCAAGAACCAAGCTTCAGTTGCCTACACTGGCTGACAGGGATATCATAAGATAGTCAGAGAAAGACTAGAAGCAGCTTTATGATGGCTAGAAAGCAGATGACCTGAACCACTGTTTATGAAAAAAGCTCCACCTCGGAGATGACGGTTTTCATTTTTTTTTATCCAGATGGTGAGCATGAAATAGACAGGACTTCCTGACTCAGAGCTTCCCAAGTGTACAGGGACACGAAGAGCCATGAAGAGCCTGGAGCTGCTCGAAGAAATACAGTTAATACCCAGCTACGGTTTGAATCTATGACATCTCAGGTCCAGCGAAATGACCAATGGCTGCCTTTGAATTGGAGGCTTGGGCAAATGCTGCAGTTCTGGCAAAGCAGGCTTGGGGGTGGGGGTGGGGCTCAGAGAAGACGTGGGAGAGTATTTTAAGGGAAACCCTGACCCACCTGACTTTCCTTTCTTTTGGAGCTCTCCTTCTCAGACTAAACTGTGAGGTGCTAATGAAATGTGCTGTGGAGCCTAGAACAGCATTCTCCAAAAGCAGGTTCCCAAAATCCAGTCGAGAGTGAGAGGTTTGCTGATGAAGAATTTCAGGACCAAACCAACTTGAAGAATTCACGTTCATTTCTCTCCCCAGCCCCTGGAAGATCCTCCGGACACCTTACCATATTTAGAGCTCTAAAAAGTCCTGCAGTGAAATAGCCTTTAAAAATCACAGCCTTGGGGTGCCTGGGTGGCTCAGTGGGTTAAGCCTCTGCCTTCGACTCAGGTCATGATCCCAGGGTCCTGGGATCGAGCCCCACATCTGGCTCTCTGCTCAGCAGGGAGCCTGCTTTCTCCTCTCTCTCTGCTTGTCTCTCTGCCTACTTGTGATCTCTGTCTGTTAAATAAATAAATAAAATATTTTTAAAAATCACAGCCTTTCTCAAGCTTCATCAGGGTTCTTGGAACAGGGAGTTAGTGTTCCAGAGAGCACAGGTTGGGAAATATGAAGGATGAAAAAAATAATGCTGAGAAAATGAAATAAAACATGTTAAGCTAGGTAAATCTATTTCTTTCCTGAAGGAAAATGGGAAGCATGTCTCAATGCTAGTATTCTCCAGAAAAGAACACCAGTACAGGATTTCACTCCTCCCTTCAGTGTCAGCAAAGGAAGCTCTCTGCACACATCTGAACCCAGTGGTCCCTTTTCTGGTGCTTGGGTCCTGTCTCCTTACAAACACCAGACATGCGTTGCGTTGAAGGGCACATGCCAGAACTGGCCCAGGACTAGGTACTCCCCACCAAGAAAAAAACAGCCTTCAACACCCATGCACCCCCTCCCTAGGACTGTGTGCAGGCATTACTGCAGTGACCAAGGAAGGAATTCATAATAGCTTTGTTTGTGTCCAACATAGAATATAAGAGCCCCTCCAGTTTCTTCCCAACATTGACTCCAACAACAAATTATCTGGAAGAGAAACTGGAGCTGAGCTGACTTTTGTTAATAATGTAACGATTTTGAAAGTGCAGCTTTAATAAGGGGAAAATTTTCCAGAATTTGACAACCTTGTCCATTCCCTCTGGTATAGGCTCCATTTTTTTTTCCTCAAAACTGTCTAATGCTGTTTCTTAGGTGGTGTTCAATAGAAACCAGTCTACAATGCAATGCACTCTCTTTATGTGATGTTTAGATATGAGATTGATCTCAGTGGACACCCTGGAGTTCTGAAAGTAGGATTATTGGATTTTGTGGCTTTCTCAGATGTCGAAGATCTTTAAACAGTGTCTTGCAAAGTTGCTACATCCCTCCTGTCTGTGAAACACTTATGAACTCATCAAAGAAGGTAGACTCCATGTTAATTAGACATGGTAGGCAAAGGGGGGCGGGAAGCGACTTCCTCCCAACACGGAGTTAAGTGCTAGGACCACGTGTACTTTCATACCTTGAAAAGAAAAATAAGTTCATCCGTCTCCAGATCAATACGGCCTTAACAGGAAGATTGCTGACACAGGATGGAATTCAGAATTCAGAATAGCAGCGGGAGACAAAAGACACGGTGGTATAAGCAGAAACTTGGCAGCCATGTTATCTCAAGATTTTTCGAGAAGATTTTTAATGGCTTTGGATTTCAGCTGAATCAGATTGGGAGCAGCAAAATGATAGACTGGCCCCATGGATGGTGGCTCACATTTAAAAAAAGCAAGGTAATTAGGACACCGTGTATTTCCTGTGACTTTAAAAGTGTTACAGGAAGCCATTGTGGAAAGCACACTGCCGTGGCCCACACTCACCCTTGCCTTTGTCCCCACTCTGAAGCCTCGGGTGTCAGGCATCAGGATTGTCTGCACGCAAACTGGATATTATTCCAGAGGAAAAGAGTGGGGATTCTTAGAACACAATCACTGGAAACTGATGCTCCACAAGCCAAGCCAAGGATCTTACTACTGTTATCAAATACTGGCCCTACTTTTTTGCAGCCAATGGATACCAAAACAACCAATCCATAAATGCATGCATGAAAAAGAACTGATAGATGTTCTCACTTCAAGTTTTTCCTCCCATAATTTCTTCTAAACTATGGGCACATGTGTCTATGTTCAAATATGGTATAAAATCATATCTGATGTGGCACAAGTTTGCATGGCTTCATTCCCCAGGTATATAGGTGGAACGCAGGTTTATTGGCCACCATTTTGGCTTTGAGGAAAGAAGAGATCTCCAAGATGGTTCAACCGGTCCCATTCAAGTACAGAGGCTGAGGTATTTCAGTCTAACGTCACTCCACAACAATGAGATACTACTACAGACCTGCTAGAATGATTCAAACCTAGGAGGCTGACAACACCAAATGCTGGCAACAGGAACTCGCATTCATGGCCGGTTGCAGTGTAAAAAGGTACAGCCACTTTGGAAGACAGTTGGGAGATTTCTTACAAAACTAAACCTAGTCTTGCTATATGACCCAACCATCTTGATTTTTGGTATTTACCCAAAGCAGTTGAGAGCTCATGTCCATACAACAACCTGTACAAAATAGTTGTAGCAGCTAGATTCATGATTGCCAAAACTTGGAAGCAACCAAGACATCCTCCAGTAGCTGAAGGGATAAATAAGCTGTGGTGCATCCAGACAATGGGGTATTTTTAAGCACTAAATGGAAATGAGTTATCAAGCCATGAAAAGACAGGGAGGAACCTTAAATATATATTGCTAAGTGAAAGAAACCAATCTGGAAGGGCTAGGTACTATGGGATTCCAATGATTTGACATTCTGGAAAAGACAAAACCATGGAGACAGTAAAAGATGAGTTGTTGTCAGGGTCTGGGGGAGGGATAGATGAAGAGGCAGAGCCAGAGGATTTTTATGGTAGTGAAAATACTCTGTATGACACTCCAATGATGGATACATGTCCTTATACATTTGTCCAAACCCACGGAATGCCCAACACCAAAAGTGAACTGTGCTGTAAACTCTGGTTTCTGGGGGATAATGATGTGTCACTGTAGGTTCATCAATTGTCACAACTGTCCACCAGGGCAATGTTGATGAGAAAGACTATGCACGTAGAGGGGTGGGGCGTATATGGGAAATCTCTACACCTTTTTCTCAATTTTGCTGTGAAGCTAAAACCGTTCTTTAAGAAACCTCCCAACAAAAAACAAAACCCACTACAATACACTGTGGATGTCCAGGATGCATGACTTCTGCCTCTAATGTATGCAAGTATCCCATGGTATTTGGGGGTTGGTCACATGGGATAGGTTGGATGGGGTGTGAGCTCAGTGTTGGGGTCAGTCACCCCACAGCATCCTGACTGGGTCACAGAGGCTCATCCAATGGGAAGGGAAGCCACTACAGGTCTCCGGGACAGGCTCTCTGTTATGCTCCCCTGAGTGGTGGCTGGGCTTCCGAAGATACAGAGGAGACCCACATTCACCTCCTGAGAGCCAGCCACCAATGAGACCTTTCTGGAAGATGCTTTGGCAGAGCCTGAGGGGCATTGGATGCTGGCTCTGTTCTGTCCCACATGCTCCGGCTCCCTCCATTCAGAGCCTACACCACAAACCCACAAGGTCTTTCCCTTTTTACTTCCCTGCCATCCTTTTCCTTCCCAAAGTCTAGGGCTTTCTTTGATTCCTGGGCTATTATGCTTTCCTCAGATCTATGCTCAAATGATGCTTGTGGGTCTTCCGCTCACCCCCAGCCCAGGCTTTGGGAATGTAAAAACCAATACTGGAGTCCCCCTTTCTCTCCCCATGTGGTTGGGCCCTCCTTTCCTTGAGCAGCAACCACAGAAATGTGTTAGATGAGTGAATAGAAGGGCCAATGGGGGGAAGGAAATGCCCGTGTCTCCTCAAACACATAATCCTTTCAACTTCTAAAATGTCATGAGGTTCTAGAGATGATGTCTGTGACTTCTAGAGATGATGGCTACTGAACATGCTTCAAATGACAGAAAGGGTCTCAAGACAGTGTTCTTTTAGTTGAACATGGGAAACTTAGTTGAGTCACTGAGATTGGAGTGAGTGGGAATAACCCTGGGGCCCCCAGAAGCTGTAGAGCAAAGGGGGCTCTGCACCATCACCCCCAATACACACAGAAATACACTGGCAAGGACACATGTGTGCCTCATCTCAAAATATGATTGATTGTACAGGATTATACATTCACCACGACCATTTGTTTCTTTTTTTAAAAGACTTTTTTTTCAAAAAGTCTTTTGAAAGCTGGGCAAGGAGCCCAATGCAGTACTTGATCCCAGGAACCTGTGATCATGACCTGAGCCACCCAGGCATCTCCACAACCATTTGTCTCTAAGCAAGGAAATAGACCAAAACCTCAACGTCACAGTGCTAAATATGGTAGTAGATTTAGGGTTAAAAGTCCTGAAATCAAGACTCACTTATCCCTTAAGAACTGTGTGACCTCAGCAATATCCTCTTTTATTTCTGAACCTCAGTCTTCTCATCTGTTAAATGGGGATAATAATCTTTCTTTACTGCTAGTCTCAGAGGATTTGGAATTTTCCATGAGATCATGAGCACATAAGTGTTTTCTAAACTATAAATAGTTCTTCCCCAAGGTTCTGTGTTGGGAGGACTATTAAAAGAAACTACCAAGTCTGGGGAAAGAGAGAGGAGTGTAGAGGAAGAACATACCCAACGGTGTGTGTAGAAAGGATTTGCTGTAGCTTAATTGCCCCCCCCCCCTTAACTCCAGATGGGGCCTCATCTCCCAACCATGTTCCACACTCATAAGAATCTAGCTCTGAGTGAGGGAGGAAGGAAAGCAAGGTACTTCCAACGAAGACAGTCCACCCAGAGACTGCTTCCTAGAAGGAAGTAAAAAATAAATTTAAATCTGCTCTCTGGATTTTTTTTTTTTTTTTTTGGCACTATCTTATTCCTAGAAGATGGCATTTAGGCTGAGCTACCTAGGTATCTAGTGAAAGCCTCAGTTTTCTGTGCATGCCATAGACTAGCACTTTCCAAATGCAACTCACACATTGCTAACATCAGAAGCATCAAGGAGATTGTTAAAATGCAGAGCCCTAGGCTCTAACTCAGATTGTGGAATCAGACCGTGGGGTCTGTGGCCCGGAAATGAGCACCTTAAGTGATTATGTCCACTAGAATGGGGAGCCATGGAATTTGAGGCTGGGGATAATAATGATGATAATCCCAGTCATAAAAGTTCAAATGAATTAAAGTTCCCTTTATGTGTCTGCTGCTATCGTGCCTTGCATGCATTCATGCATTCATGCCCACAATCGTGCTATGAAGCAAGTACTACAATTATCTCGGATGGGTGAATGAAAAACAGAGCTCACAGATGCAAGTGACTTCCCAAAGGTCACAGACGGGATAGGTACCAAGGAGGGGGATTCCACCCAGTTCCTAGGCTCTCCATGCACATTCATGCAGTCACTCACACCTACAAGCAACGTACAACAGCAAGGACAAAAATGTACAGTATCCCCATCCATGGGCAGGATATACTCCCCTTCCCCCACCCATGATGTTGGGGCAAAATCAGCAGCTTCCAGAGTGAAAATCCCTCTCAGTGCCCACAATCCCCAGAGCCAGCCAACCCCTCTCTCTTACTCCCATTATGTTTTGTTGCTTGAGACGCATTTGTGATGTTTAATTTATATCCCCTGATCATAAAGTGATTGCATCACTAAAAAGGCTGTGAGGTTGATTTATACGATAGTTGCCTGTGTCTGTTAATTAGAGAAATATCATTTGGCTTCCTACAGAAGAAAAACAATAAATTATGGAGGAGGAGGGAGGGGCCGTCGTCCCCCAAACCTATGCCAGTTGCTTCCCTTGAATCTTATTTATGACCCTAACCAATTTTCAGTACACACCAACCACCTTTGGAAAAGAACTGTAACTTGGGTTGAGAAGGAAGGAGCGGTTGGAAAAGGTAGGCAAATAAATGTGGAGGTAATCTCTGCACATATATGCATGTACACAACCGCTCACATGGAGAAGCGTGGTTCAGAGAAATAGGTCAGTTCACTCGGAGTCTCTTCCTCAGACACCCCTCCCCACCCACCCCCAGCATGAACATCGCTGTCTCCGCGGTGGGACACTCTCCAGCAAAACCAACAAATAACTTGCAAGAGGAAGGGATTGCCTTGGAGGATGGTGGCCCGATATTTCCTATGTAGTGGACTGAGTCCGGGACGGGGACTACCTTTTTCTCCAACAACTGTTATTGATCTTGCTTATGCCCGCAGCGGAGTACAAAGAGAGTTGTTTTGTTTTGTTTTGTTTTCATTCATTTGGTCATTCACTCATTCAACAAACATTAACAGGTACCTGCTACATTGCAGGCTATGGGTTAAGGTTGGGCATACAGCAGTCCGCAGAAATGGTCCCAGGGCCAGACCTCACAGAGATTACTGTCTACTGAGGGAGATGACATGAAGTAGGCATCAAATGGATCGACACAGCATTGCAACCATGCCACATGTTATAAAAGAAAAATGCAAGGGATCATAGGAGTCTTTCTTAAAGAAATGATCAATTTGAGTTAAATATTAGGGATGCACTAATTTGGTTAGGATGGAGGGGAAAACATTCCAAAAGGAAGGAACAGCATGCACGAAAGCTGGGAGGGAACAGGATGAATCTGAAGGACTGAAAGGTGCCCAGTGTGGTGGTAACAGGAAATGGGGCTGGAGAGGCTGGAGCCAGACCACATGAGGTCCTCAAGCCATGCATGGTACAGAAGTGGCTTTTATCCCAAGCGACTGGGAGGTTTTAAACTAGGGCAGGGGAGTGGTAGGACCATATTTTGCATTTTGAAAAGGTCACTACTTTAAACCTTGAAAAGACCTGGAGTTTCATGATATTAAAAGGACTGCACACTTAGGCTTGGGTAAGCAGTCCCCAGGTGGGGTGACTTGTTCTGTAATGTCATGGCTCATGGCTAGGCTGCAGCTTTAAAACCGCCAGTGCAAATGAACCTGTCTTCTTCCCAGCCCCTCACCCCTGGCCCACCTATTGTACCCATCAACATTCATGCCTGGAAGTGCCTGTCTCGGAACCGACAGAAGGTGAAAGTGGAGGACGGAGGAAGACAGGTTGATGGAGGGGAGGCCACAGCATCTGTTCCCATCCCACCCTGACCCTGGCTGAAAGCCCATGTGGGAGAGAAGTGAGAGCTGGAAGCTGGCCGAACAGAGAGGCTGGTTGTGACATGCTCTTTGTAAACCTTTCCTCACAAAAGCTTTCCTTTGACCACTTGAGTTAAGGCAGTCCTCAACAGATCTCCCCGTTTCCATGCTGAGATGACTGGATGGACTCATTCACTACTTTGTTAGTTGTGCCTAGACTAGAACGAGGGCAGACGTCTCCCATGTTCCTCCGTTTATCAATACAACATAGCATGGTCCCTGCCACACAGCAGGTGCTCAGAAAGCATTGATGCCAGGAATGGATGGTGGGTGAATTATGACTTCAGCAGCATCAGAGGACATTAGCTTTCCAGAACCCACGTGAGCAGGCTAAAGAAAAACAGGAAGAAGTCAGGGTAAGGAAAACGATCAGTGAAAGGTGCTTTCATTCCAGGGTAGCCGGGGAAGCCCTTTCTGATATCTGAGTAGATATTCGAAGGGAGTGAGGGACGGACGTGAAGATATTTGGGGAAGAAACATCCCAGACAAAAGAAGGGGCTAGGACCAAAATGACAAGGAGTTGCTGTAACTTATGAGTGTGTTGACTCCCGTTTTTCTTGCCTGAGGATTTGGAAGGATAGGATGATCAGTCCCCAAGCTTAAGACTCACTGCACAGACGTGAGGAAGAATTTCCTGGGGCTTGATCAGTCAGGACACCATCAAGCAAACTCATGGTTAAGATTTCTGGAAAGGGGAGATAAAAAACAGAAGATGTCAAGGGGAACGGTTTCTGTCAGAGTGGATGTCACCAGAGGACCACTACAGCACTGGGAGAGGCTCCTGAAAATCTGTAAGTAGGAAGTTGGGACACAGCCATGATGGTCAAGGAACATTATTTTTTGTAACCACCTGCTAGAAAGGTCCCTTGTCATGGGGACTGAGGGTTAAGGGGGAAAACTGAGTTCTGAGGCATGGAAATGCCACTCACTCACCTGAATCATTGGAAACTTCACACATAGGGTGGCAGGCATGAAAAACAATACAGCAAAAGAAAACACACAGCCCACCCAGAAAGCCCTCCAAGACACAGATGGACGATTCTGCCGATTCAACCCATCCCCAAATGACACACTCTTGAAGCCCCAGACCACATCTTCCAATATACACCCCCTCGCCATCCGCTGTCCCACTGGGCAACTTTCCAGCCTTGGAATTCACCCTGCTCCCTCCCAACTTTTGCACATGCTGTTCCTTCTTTCTGGAATGCTTTTCTCTCTGTCTTAACCAAGTTAGGGCATCTTTAATATTATACCACATCTTCCTATGTTTCATTTTGTTCAACTTCCAAAGCAATACAGTGCAATTATGTAAAATGACTTGATAGAAAAGAGTCAGAGAAAACTCTTCCAGCTTCAGGACGTAATAGGCTAGAGCATTTTAGGTGTTTCAGCAGTGATTCGCGAATCAGTATTAATCACCAACAGTAGGCAAAGTTCAGGGTTCTCATATGGTTCTGACTTAAACCCTGACTTCACTGACTGTAGGATTGGGGATATTGGGCTCCATAGTCTGATGCTGTCCTGGCTTCTTAGGGAAGACTCTTCTGTCTGAAGCCCCAGGACTGTGTTCTTATTGTAATTAAGTCATTGCTTCTGACCCAAGCAAGAGCAAACAGAAGTATCAGAAAGGGCCCTCCAATGTATGCACAATCTTACTGAAACTCTCACTTTTCCTCTTAATTATTGCAACCCTGTCGTTGGGTCTCATTTCACCACAGAAAGGTGGCCTCATTTTGAAACAGGAAACTTTGTAATGCGTCTGGGATATTATATGTATTTCTACTTTTCAACCAAATTGCTCTGTGTTTGGACAACAGAAATCATTCTGTCGTGGAGAGAGCCCATCCCAGGAACTGCGTTCCTCAGAAATGTTGAACACTCATCTCTTGAAGTCCTAACTCCCAGTACCTCAGAATGCGACAAGTATTGGGAGACAGGGCCTTCAAAGAAGTGGTTAAGATGACGGTATTAGGATGGGCCCTGATCCACTCTTACGAGGGGTGTCCTTGTAAGAGGAGGAGATTAGGACACAGCACCACAGAGGGAAGACCATGTGAGGACACAGGGAGAGGATGGCATCCACAGGCCAGGGAGAAGTCACAGGACTCCCCATAGGCCAGGGAGTCCTGTCGTGGACGTCTAGCCTCCAGAACTGTGAGGAAAGTAATTTCTGTCACTTGCGCAACAGAGCGTGCAGGGGCAGCATTATGGAGGCCCTGGAAAACTTACAGCCATCTTCCCTCCCTGTGTGGACGCCATAACCAGAGCCTCTGCCCCTGAGACCAAACATGAAACTCGCCAAGCCTCGTGCCCAAGACGCCTGAGGGTAAAGCAGTCTCACAAGCTTTGTCTGCAGGGACGTGATACTGTGAAAATCTCAGCATCCCCTGAACTCTCAGCAGGGGCCCAGCCCACCTCTAAGAACCTCTTCTTCCGGAAACACCCTTGACCTCACTGCTCTTCTTCCTCCATCTCCTATGAACGCCCATGAGACACATCATGCTAGGCGTTCTCCAGTAGAAACACACAGAAAAAATGATCTTTTAAATCATAATCATCAAACATTCCTCTGCTGTTTCTACATCCAATCTCCTCAATTAGAATCTCGGGAACCCGAAATGGGGAAACACACACACGCACCAACAGAAGACATGACGGAGAGGCAATGGGTAAGCAGGGAGCCCACATGGTGTGTAGTTGGCAACACACAACTAAGTCATAACATGGAACGCTTTCATATTGTTCATTCTTCCACTCCAGAAATTTGTGGTGAGTTTCTCAATGAAGCCACTTGGGAAGCTTTTACTCCTCTCTTCAGCACTGGTAGTTCGCATACAACGGGCGGTGAATACTTGCATGGTCTTGCTGAAACACCCACAATACTATGTCCTGTTACGTACAAAGCTGACCTTTTTTTCTTGGCTTTTTATAGAGCTTTTTGTATCAGGTCTTTTTATAAAAATGTATCATATTGTTTTAAGGTTGAACAAAATGGAACCCTTGAAAGTGTGGTAGAGCACACTTGGGTGGTTCCTGGTGCACCCCTCTTCCCAGAGTTCACGCATTGCGGAGCCGCTTCCCAGGGTGAGTCTGGCTCGGCCATGTGACCAGCTCTGCACAACACAAGCAGAGCTCGGGGTAAGCTCAGGGACGGGCACAACAGAAATATCATGTGAGCCACAGATGTAATTTCCAATTTTATGGCAGCCACATTAAAAACAAAAGCGAAAGAAACCAATGAAGTTCATTTTAATAGTGTACCTTGTTTAGCCCACTGTAGCTAAAATACTCCTCGAAGATGTGATCAATATTGAAAAAAGGCAGAAGTGGCATTTTTCCTTCTATTTTTTGGACTGAGTTTTCCAAAGTTGGCGTGTGTTTTGCTCTTAAATCACATCTTGATTCAGACTAAGCGTAGGTCAAAAGCTCTCAGTAGGCCACTGTCCTGGGCAGTGCAGGCTTGGACATTGGGACTTGTCTCTGAGAACATATGCTGTTAGGATTCTCGCCTGGGGAATCTATCCACCGTGCTGGCAGAAGTCCAGACCAGCCAGGAAAAGGGCCCATGAAGGAGAAATAAGACACAGTGGACAGCCTGCCTTCCAAACTAGCCATCCATGGGAGTAAGCCATCGGAGAAGTGGACCCTTCAGCCACAGAGGCCACATGCATTCCAGCTGAGGCCACATGGAGCAGAGAGGAGCTCTCCGTTGGGAACCCTTTCTAAATTACAGAATCCTGAGCAAGTGCTGTTTTAGGTCAGCAGCTGATGTGGTGATTTGATAAGAAGCACTAGAGGACCAAAACAGAAGTGATCAAAGATACAGCTCCTGGAGCACTGGTGACTTTCTTCTGCCCCTCAGACCTGCATTCACTGTAATTCTGCCTCTCCTGCAGGCTCAGTTGGAGTCGGTGGGAGATGCAGAAGACATCAAAGTGTCGGTCACCATCGCAAGGACATTGGAGGCCAACCCAGAAGTCACTGGTCGGTGCTGAAGACGAGGTTCCCATCCTGGCTTTGCCACCTTATTAGGCTGCTTGACCGGCCATAATAAGCTATCACAGATTGGGGAGCTCAAACAGCAGAAGTTTATTTTCTCTGAGTTCTGGAGGCCAGAAGTCCAGAATCTAGGCCAGCCAATTTGGTTTCTGGTGAGAAATCTTCCCGACTTGCAGACAGGTTCCTTCTCGCTGAGTGCTTGTATGGTCTACCCTCTGTGTGTGCATAGCGAGAAGGTGAGAGATGTCTGGTGTCCTTCTCTTATAATAATCAGAGGCAGGCCCCCTCCTTAGGACCTTCTCTAATATGCATTACCTCCATAAATGTCCTGTCTCCCTGTCTTGTCACACTGAAGTGAGGGCTTCAACAAACCAAGTCCACAGTGGTCCCTAATCTCCACGTCATCTCAGCCAATTCAGGTCCCCTCTCTGAGCGATGTTACTGCTCTACCCTTTCTCCTAAGTCTGATATGAGGAGCAAAGGAGATTACGGAAACGGAAGAGAGGATGGAGAAATCATCAGAAATACTCAAAAATAACAGAGGCTCTACCAGCCTTCTTTCCATCTTTGTGGATTCTGAGAACCAATAAATGATGCTAAATAGATGACTGAATGAACAAATAGCAAAAAAAAAAAAATGAAAATAAAAAGCAGAACTAACGAATGAGGAAGAACAACTATCTTGACACAGGAAAGAACAAAGGAAGGATATTTTGCCCAGACCCGGGGATTCTGGCAGGGCAGATGATGAGACGAGGACAAGATGAGGACGGCTGATGCGCTGGGAGTGCTCCCCAGGTTTGCAGGAAGGTGCCGAGCTGCGGGTCTGTCTTAGTGTATATATATGTGTGTATTATTACAGAAGCCACACGGCAGCCGTCTGGGTTAAGTATGATTAGGTGAGGTCTCGAGAGAAGGATCAAAAGCCGACTGAGACATTTCAAGTCCCCCAGAAGGGAAGTCAGAAGTAGGGAAGGAACATGTGGAGACCCCCTTGAGGCTCTATTCGGTATAGAGGGGTGAAAAAGTTGCAGCAAAGGAAGAGACGGAGACAGGAAGCAGGGGAAGGGTTTCTTGGGTAATGCCTTGCTGAGGAAGAGGGAGATGAGGGGGAGGAGGAAGTAGGAGGGGTGGGCCTGGCCCCAGCAGATGTGGCAGCAGTAGTGGCCGGGCTTCAGCCTTCTGGCTGTGCAGCCTGAGCAGCTGCACCAGGCCCCCCGCTTCGAGGGGATGCCCCACTCAGAAGGGCTCCGGGCTCGATTCAGCCTTCACTGTCACTACCTTGAAATTCTCCATTTTTGATCAAGGAGCCCCACACCCCCATTTTGCACCGGGCCCCACAGATTATTACATATGGTTCTGGTGCTGTGGTAGGAAAGCTCTAGGGCACTGTGCTTCCACTCTGAAGTGCCGTGGGGATCACTGTGCACATGTGACCTAGGAGTGAGTGTGTGTGCCCTGAGCACAAGCAGGGAGGACCCAGGAGGACACGGGGAAGAGGTCAGTAGACTCCAGGGACTAAGGTTGTGGGACAAAGAGGAACAGTCAGCAGCGCCTGTGAACATGACTCCCAGGAGGTCCTTCCTTCTCCAGGGAGCTGCCCAGTGGTCACAAAGTGAAGGGCACATTTCTGCCTGCCTACAGCGGTCAGGTTAGAGAAGTCGTCCTCAGTAGCCAGAATCACAAACGACAGGGTTCTGTTGTTCCTAGATTTCGCACTCGCTCCTGCTAAGCCTCTTCCTTCACACACAGAAAATCCGAAGGCATCATTCATTCATTGTTTGTTCGTTCATCCGACATTTTATGAGCTCTTGGGGAATGCCAGGTGCCAGGCTGATCTTAAGAAAGAAGCAAAAAGAAGTCGGCTTAGCCCTTCCTTAGGAAGCTCTCAGTTAATGATCTCACGCTTATGACACATGTCCAAAGTAGAACACAAGAGACAAAGCATTAAGTACTAGGATCTCAGAGTTAACCTGCAGACTGGGAGGCCCTCTGAACTGGCCCAGAGTGGCAAGGGAAATGGTGAAAAATTGGGACCTGACTACCACTATTACTACTTCTTCTTCTTTCTCCTCCTCCTCCTCCTCCCTCTTCTTCTTCTTTTTTTTTTTTTTTGTTGTTGTTTTTTAAGATTTTATTTATTTTTTGGTCTTGGAGAGAGAGCACAAGCAGGGGGAGGGCAGAGAGAGAAAACAGGCTGAGCAAAGGGCTAGATGGGGGACTCAATCCCAGGACCCTGGGGATCATGACCTGAGCCCAAGGCAGACGCTTCACCAAACTGAGCCACCCCGGCATGGAGCCTGACTTCTAATCCGAGTCTCTTCATTTATCCTGCAAAGATCTCTGCTTCTGAGGCTGGGAGCATCTCAAAAACAGTCTCCCCCCACCCCACCACCCATAGCCAGCATGAGGCCTCCCGTCCATTGCCACCAGCCAGCGCTGAATCCGGATGACAAGGACTCTTCCCCCAGCCTGTCGAAGCACTGGCCTGGAACCCCAGCTGAGCAAACACTCGTACACACACTCTCCGGTTGAGTGGCTGTAGGGAGAGGACATGGCGTGAAATGAGAACCAAGTGTAAACTCCCACATGCTTGGAAGCAAGACCGCAGGGTAAAACCCCAGCGCAGCCCAGTCCTAGCGCTAGCTCTCTTCCTCCCCAGCCTAGAAGGGACTGAACCCGGAACATGATAAACCCCTTGTTGCCCAAGTTAAAAAAAAAAAAAAAAAAAGACCACTCAAAACACAACAAAACATCATGCCCTTTCAGCCGCATTCCTAGAAGTTTTGGTAAGAAGCTTCAGGAAAGGGCCACTCCGACGTCTGCCTCCCTACTCCCCGAGCTTTCGTAAACACTTGCCGTTTCGTAAAAGTTACAGTTTTTACACATGATTTCTAAGCTGCCAAAAATGTACAGTGTGCCGGGCCCCGCCTGCTCCGGCATGTTTTATAAACATAACAAGCTGTAATCGCCACCCCAGATGTTGGCCCGCCTTTTTTTTTTTTTTTTTTTCATAATTTAAAATCTGTTCGACCTGATGTTTTGGGCTCCGCGCGCATTTCGACTGTAAAAAAGGAAACTGAAATATTATTCATGTGGTGCTAGGCTGCTACACCTAATTTCTTCTCAAGTTCACACTGAACTGAAATGTCTCAGGGAACCTTAAAAAAGGCAGCAGCCGAGAAAGTGAGGAAATACGTCAAGGACTTGTAAATAAACAGCTGGCTCCCAACATATGGGTTTTCTTCTATATTTTTCAGGTGCCACAGTCTCCCATCCGTATCTGCCAGCCCCGCAGCACACGGCATAATTCAACTGTAATTGATAATGTGAGGGCAGATGGAGAGGACTGTCAGCTCCTCCCTGGGCTCTCTGGGGACCCGGCAGAAATCAAAGCAGATGGCCCAATTGCTTCTTCTTTATGTGTTGCTGCGAGCTCCTCTGTCTGCAGGATAATGGATCATTACGGCCTGCTGTGTACAAACACCAATATGCTTTTAAATCTGGTTCTCAAGCTTATGAAAAAGCACTATATTTCATATTAATTTGTGAAGCTGCACTTAACAAGGTCCACTGTTGTTAATTTACGGTTTGGAAGCCGGGGTGAAGGGGGGGTGGTGGGAGGGAGAAGTTCACATGGAGAGCGACCCCCCCCATTACCCCTACTCCCCCCTCCAACCTCCTTCCCTCCCCCGTTCTGGCTCCCTCTTAGCCCGCCCCCTAGCCCTGCCTCCCAGCCAGCCCGCAGTGGTCAGCTGAAGGGAAGACAGTATCCAGATCGGCTGCTCTGGTCTTTAATTGATGAATCGGATTCCGGCAGTAGAAGGTCTGCTGAACATGCTGTCATGGAAGAGGCTGGGTTTGAATTTCCCATCCACGGCACGGATGATGGGAAGGAGAGAAGTCTCCCAAGTGTTCTTTCCATGCTATCTCTTGCCTCCCTTCTTCTTGTCTGTCCAACGAGAAAAAAAACAAACCAACAAAGACTGGGGAACTGGGCACCCCTGCCTTATCACGGTGTTCTGTGGGGAAGAGTCCATGGCAAAATTACAAAATCAAAGCAGTGCTCCATGGTACACATGCATCTGTTTTGAAGACATTCTTCCTCTCTGTCACTTCCTAATTGGCAAATGCTTTTCACCCTCTACAGTGCGCCAGAAAATATCCGGGGTCCAGAGGAGACCGAGGAAGAGACAAACCACCCTTAGCTCCCGCAGCTCCTTGTTCTAGATCTCTCAATTGGAAACATGAGGAGAAAATGGTCAAGGTGGCCAGTTAGTCCCAGACTCAGATAGGAATATAGAATTGGAACAAATAAATCCTGCCCAGGGACCATGACGTTGTGGCTTAAGAAATAAGTAAGACTTAAGAAAAAAAAAAAAAGAAAGAAAGAAAAGAAAAGAAAAAAGAAAGAAGTAAGACTTGACCAGGTATGGGGGCGCCTGGGTGGCTCAGAGGGTTAAGCATCCGACTCTTGGTTTCAGCTCGGGTCATGATCTCAGGGTCCTGAGATCCAGCCCTGGGTCAGGCCCTGTGCTCTATGTGGAGTAAACCTGAGATTCTCGCCTTTGCCTTCTCCCTCCCCCTTTGCCCCAAATCCAACTAGCACATGTGTGCATGTGCTCTCTCTTTCTAAAATTAAATCTTAGGAAGAAAAAAAAGACCCGACCAAGTGACAGAATGTGTAGATGTTGGGGACTTGTACGTTTTAATACAGTGAGGTGGGGAAGCGTTGAGGAATTCTGAACTGGAAAGTAGAAGAATTACGCTTCCGCATTCTGGCTCAGGGCCTACTTTATTCTCTGTCCCATTCCAAAGGAGTCCTCAAGCCAGCTGCACCTGGGTTCTTTTCCTGAGATGCTAGTAACTGATGGCTTAAGGCAGGGGTTACAGCTCAAATGGCCACAAGGATCCAGCAGGTAGCAAAACTGGGCAGCTGGCCAGCTGTGTGGCACAGGGGATGAGTGGAGGGGTAGGGCGTGGAGAGGCAGCCTGTGGGGACCAGAAGAAATGTTCCTGCTGGCTAGGGATAGCGGGGGCCTCTGGTTTGTATTCTTGCCTTCAAGTATTAAAACCAATACGTCATTGGGGCACCTGGGTGGCTCAGTGGGTTGAGCCTCTGCCTTCGGCTCAGGTCACGGTCGCAAGGTCCTGACATCAAGCCCCATATCAGGCTCTCTGCTTAGCAGGAGGCCTGCTTCCTCCTCTCTCTCTGCCTGCCTCTCTGCCTACTTGTGATCTCTTTCTCTGTCAAATAAATTTTTAAAAATCTTAAAAAAATAATAAAAAATGAACAATATGTCACATTCATTGCTCCCTTATTTGTCACACGTCACCCCAGAGTCCCTTAAAGGCCACACAACAGTGTGGAATTTCCATGGAAGAACCATGGGTTTGGCTCGCATGGCTCTTTGTAGATGGGCAACAGTGAACAACAGATGAGAGGCCACTCTCTGAGCCTCGACACTGACCTTCAACCCTGAACTTCCTCTAGACGTCAGACACCAGCCGATACTTGGGTCTTGTTCGAATCTCACAATGTCAAACCATACTTTCAATAATAGCAACAACTGACAAAAATTTAAAATTGGGAGACATCACCTCTAAGACCAGTTTCCTCACCTCTTCTAAAAATTCTGTGGCGATCTGACAAGGCTGGGCTGCATCATCCCTGAGAGCTGAGTACTTCAAGGCCCAGCCAACTCCCGGGGGCCCTGGCCTCCACAGACACAATCCAAACCCCTCAGGGAGGGAAGCTTGTCCACTCACAACGAGCGATCCTCACGCTCACCTTCTTTCCAGGACGCACAAGGCAGCTTGAAGCTCACAAGGCAAAGGCTTTCTCATTGGCCTTCAGAAGGCAAATAATACATCATTACTCTCACAGACAAATAAATGAAAAATGCAAGAAAACCAAGCCACAAATGGCAGCCCCTAAATGTGTTTTTCCTCCCTCACATGAATTAATTACGTAGTGATCATAAGTGAAACATGCTGTTTGTGTTCATTACCGCATTTGCTACCTTTTTTTTTTTTTGGTGAAAATATAAACTAGTTCATGGTTTATCACAAAACAAGCTTGAGTCAGGATTGTATTCACTTGTCTGGAACAGCACCCAGAACCACAGCACTAAGGGAAGACGTGAGGGGAGCCGGTCTCCCCGGATGAACAGGACAACAGCATAGATGGTAAATCCTTTTTTCAAAGCTTTAACATCCTTTCTCTTCCTCTCTTTCTTTCTTCCTCTCTCCCTCAGTCTCCTTTTAAGCAGGTGATGAGAGGGGACAATGTCGTCCCATTCCGAATCTTTGTGGAAAGTTTGGCCTGTTTTACTATGAAGTGTGTTATCAGCCATATGTTTCGGGAGATGTCCTTTATAAAGCTGAAATTCCCTTCTATTAAGGGCTTTAGATTCATGTGTCTATTTTCATTTTTTAAAAAGACTTCATACTTTTTTTA
The DNA here is from genome assembly GCF_922984935.1 of Meles meles. Classification (NCBI taxonomy): domain Eukaryota; kingdom Metazoa; phylum Chordata; class Mammalia; order Carnivora; family Mustelidae; genus Meles; species Meles meles. The sequence goes on along the minus strand of NC_060084.1, from coordinate 31,209,448 downwards.
AAAGATTTTATTTATTTATTTGTCAGAGAGAGAGAGAGAGCGACCACAGGCAGGCAGAGTGGCAGGTAGAGGCAGAGGGAGAAGCAGGCTCCCTGCTGAGCAAGGAACCGGATGTGGGGTTCAATCCCTTGACGCTGGGATCATGACCTGAGCTGAAGGCAGCCGCTCAACCAACTGAGACACCCAGGCGTCCCTAAAGACTTTATACTTTAAGACCGTTTTAAGTTCACAGCAAAATGGAAAGGAGGTAAAGAGTTGTCTCCTGTCCCCACACATGCACAGTCTCCCCCAGTACCAACATCCCCCACCAGCATGGGACATTTATTACCATTGACGAACCTACACTGATGACTCTGGCACCATAATCAGTCGACGTCCGTAGATGACGTTAGGGTTCACTGCTGGTGTTGGACATGCAGTGTGTCTAGACAAATGCATAAGGACATGTACCCACCATGAGAACATCACAGAATAGTTTCACTGCCCTATAAAGCCTCCGTGTTCCGCTTCTTCACTGACTCCTCCCCCTCCCACCCCAGCAACCACTGATCCTTTTAAAATTTCCATAACTTTACCTTTTTCCAGAACATCATATAGCTGGAATCATAGAGTATATAGACTTTTTTTTTAATTGGCCTCTTTCACTTACTAATGTGTATTTACGGGTCATATCTTTTCATGGCTTGATCACTCATTTCTTTTCAGCACTGAATAATATTGCAATATTTGAATGATAAATTTATCCACTCAAATACTGCTTCCGAGTTTTGATAATTACGAATCAAGCTGCTATCAACATCTGTGCACAGGTTTTGGTGTGGACATAAGTTTTTAACTCCTTTGGAAAAATACCAAGGAGCAAGATTGCTGGATCACCTGGTAAGGGTATGGTTAGGTTTGTAAGAAACCACTCAACTGTCTCCCTAAGTGCCTGTTCCATTTTACATGCCGACCAGCTATGAATGAGAGTTCCTGTTGCTCTCCATCCTTGCCAGTATTTGGTGTTGTCAGTCTTCTGTATTTGGGCCATTTTAATAGCTGTGTAGTGATTAAAATTTCTCCTTTCTTGTAAATGGCCTTCGTAACAAGCAAAAGTGCAATTTCATGTGTACATGTTGGTACAACTCATTCCCTGCTTCTTGACATATGGTAATGCTGACTTACAACGACTCTTTACCTCATTTTCTACATTTCTGCAAAATGAGATAGAGTTTGAGTTGATTCATCAGCCCAGTTTATGCCAAAGGTACTTCATTAACTTCTTTAGTTCTCAAAATTTATTCACTCGCCCATTAATTCATTCAACTCACAGGTATCGAATGCGCACTATGAGTCAGATGCCTTCCTGGTCAGCGACATTTTTAATGATGGACTGAATTTATCTGGCTTTAATGCACGTTCACTGCTAGGCAGACATTTCATTCACTCTCTTCTTTACTGTCTCCATTCCGGCTTTGCAAGATAAGACACCATGTGTTACGTCCGCCTCAGGCAAAGGAGGAAGAGAAGCAGGTCTAAATGGGGCTTGGGAAGACCCTTGGAGAAATATTCTGAAAGCAGATTTGGCAACTTCCCTGTAGTGCCTACTCACAGAATTATGAGGGGAGACCCAGTTGGTGGTCAGACCACCACATCACAAAACTTAGCTTGCTTGTCTGTCTTGCACACTGATCCTATATGTTATTTAAGGGTCATGTGGCAATATGTAATGAGCATGGTCCTTGGGGTCAGAAGAACCTGAGTTCAAATCTTGGGTCTGTTCTTACTGCCAAGTGACCTTGGATTGCTTAGTCAATCTCTGGGGATCTCCAGGAGAATTACAGAGTTGCGGAATTATTTAGGAAGAAACAAAATAAGGCTAAAAACACATATATCACATACCTGGCCATAGTAAGTGTCATTCATGATCATTCCAATGTCTCCAGGAACCAAATCTCTTTTGTCTGTGGCCCCCAATACGCACAATGCTCAGAGAAGATGTTTTGAACTAAAAGGATTTTTGCCTTGCCTAACCCACTATTTGGGTTGCTTTCCTTTTGATGGGAATTAACATTGTCAGTGCTTACTTTTATATTCTCTTAGTGTCTCTGATGCCTCTCCCCAAACATCAGAATCATGGCCAATGTTTGCTCCTGAAATGCAAGGATTTCCACGCTAGAAAATCCAAACAAAGCCACAAGAGATCTGGGCTTTTTGGCTGGGGTGGGGGGAATGCTCAATTTAGGAGAAAAGACAAATTCTAAATTACAGCATTGTTTGGCAAATATGGGATGACCTCAAGGTTCTTTAGCTGGAGGTTTTTCTGGGGGAGGGTGGTGAGAGAGGTGACAGGTCTTTACCCTGAGCTAGTCATGAAGTTTTGGCAACCATCCCCCTTGCAGCATCCTCTGTACGGGCTGGGCTTGAAGGCTCACACTGATACTGCGCGAGACAACACAAAATGCTTTGGGGAAAATTAGTGCAAGTTAATTAAGGGCTTGTAAGGACCTTATCAAGATTCTAGTGGCATCTTGTGCAAAAGAATATGTGCATGGGTGAGAAATATCTCACTTCCTTCTAAAACTGTCCCTCACGTTCCCTATCCATCAAATGGGATGTCATCATCCCATCTCATCCCTAGAATGTTTTGAAGAGAAACTGAAACCCGTAAATGAAAAAGAGCTCTGAAACATATGCATGAGGTATCTCCATTATTATAGGTGAGGTGATAGGGCAGTGTTTCAAAGGACAGGGCCCTTGTGGGGAGAGAATTATGTCTGAAGACATTTGTGAGCCTCAAGTTCTTCTCTAGAAAATGTAGACCTTCTAGGGGTATTGCTGGGACAAAGTGAGATGTGTTGGCAAAATGCTTGGCATTGTGCCTGCCAAGTAATACTGACATGGTGAGTAAGAGTAAGAATAATGGGGGCACCTGGGTGACTCAGTGGGTTAAGCCTCTGCCTTCAGCTCAGGTCATGATCCCAGAGTCCTGGGATCAAGCCCTGCATCGGGCTCTCTGCTCAGCGGGGAGCCTGCTTCCTCCTCTCTCTGCCTGCCTCTCTGCCTACTTGTGATCTCTGCTTGTCAAATAAATAAATAAATAATTTTAAAAAAGAGTAAGAATAATAGAATAGTAATAGCAGTAACATACATCAAACATTTTCATGCTCCAGATATGACATCAGATATGTACACGCCTTGTCCCATTTATCCCTCATACCCACCCTGAGTTTTGCATCATTATTACCACTATGCATAGAATAGGACACTGAAGCCTAGAAAAATGAAATAGCTTGCCCAGATGCAAAACCAAGTGGGCTGAGCACAATGTGGAGCTCAAAAGGGAGATGCTATAGTGAGAGACACCATTTCCCAACCTCACTGTGAGAGCCCAGCTCCGTGTCTACACATATGCATGCCCTTTGCAAATCTACAATGGAGCCAAATGCTCCCAATCTTGTGCCAACGACCTTAAGACTGCCCATCTAGCAGCAAAGCTCGATAGTCCTGACATTCTTTAAGTATTCTGCCCTTCAAGATGGTCAGGAACATGGAAAGACCCAGGAATAGTCATAGATCAGAGGAGACTAAGGAAAAATAGCAATGATATGCAACGATTTGGTCATGGAAGAGGAAAAGGAACACCAGGGAAAGGTTGATGAGATTCACATAAGGCCTGCAGTTGCGTTAATAGTACTGGCCCAGAGTTAATTTCCTGGTTTTGATATTTCACAGTGATTGCGTAAAAATGTTAACATTAAGGGAAGCGGGGCGAGGGGTAGCTGGAAGCTCTCTACTTTTATGGCTTTTCTATAAATCTAAAATTAGCTCAAAGTAAAAAGTTAAAAAGAAAACATCCACGAAACAAAGCAAATTTGAGAAAATACTTGAAAAAAGAAGAAAGATTTTTCTCTAGAAGGAGAGGAGACGCACATCAGGGATCCCCTGGGATTTGCTCTCCACCGAACTCACATCAGAAGGCCAAGAACAGCTTCAGCAAGCCAGCCTGTGGGCGCCCTCCTGGCCTGGAAATGCAAACGTTCCAACATCAGAAGTTTCTCTCCTTGTGCCCAGCCCCTCTACCCACACGGTGCCCAGGCTCAGCTTGCCAGCCCAGGACTTCAACACCTCCAGCCTCAGGAAACCCGAGAAGCACGGAGAACACAGAGCTGCTCACAAAGCCCTCCTCACCACAGACAAGTTCAGCCTGCATTCAGGAGCTCACATAATCCTGAAAGAACTGACAGCTGGAGCCACCAGGAGAGCGGGGCCAGGTCTTCGTCATGCTGGGGTTCGGTGTAACACCCCATGGCGCTCCATAAAATTCCGTGAATGAATATTTGGGGAGTGGCGGTTATTAACTTACCATTAACTAGTCCTCTGGACCCAAAAAATGCAATGTTTAAGAAGAACTTTGAAAATAGCTTCAGAATAGGGGCTCCTGGGTGGCTCAGTCAGTTAAGCGTCTGCCTTCGGCTCAGGTCATGATCCCAGGGTCCTGGGATTGAGCCCTGCATTAGGATCCTTGCTCAGCGGGGAGCCTGCTTCTCCCCCTGCCTCTGCCTGCCACTCTGCCTGCTTGTGCTCTCTCTCTCTCTCTGCCTGTCAAATAAATAAAAAAAATCTTTTAAACAAAAGCTTCAGAATCAAGTTACCTAGATGACATGCATCAGAAACACTTCGTACTGGGTATAAAATAAGATCTGAAATTTCCTATGAAATTGGCATGTATGTGGAATTTGAGGAATGACATGCTTTTGCAACCTGCCATATGTATACACTATGATGGACTGAAAAAGACACCACCAAGAGTTTCTGAGTCACCCCCTTCGAATCAAACTAGGAAACAAGTATTCGGTTATTGTTCAATGGTCCCTGGATGTACCCTCCTTTTAAAACTCAGATCAGATGCTGTCACTTCCCTGCTCAAATCTGCCAATTCCCATACTATATATTTATTTGTCATTGTCTAACTCTGTCACCCAGCTGCAAATACCCTGAGAATGGGATCGTGTGGCTTTCTCTTTGTTCAGCGTCGAACCCCAAGGATCCGGGACAGTTTCTCACACAGAAGCAGGTGCTTGATGAACATTCATAGGACCATTTTTCATTTACAGGCAGATACAGCAGGTTTTTAAAAAAAGATTTTATTTATTTATTGAAGGAGAGCAAGTGAGCAAGAGGGAGACAGAGAGAGAGAAAGAGAAAGCACGAGCAGGGCGGAGGGGCAGAAGCAGAGGGAGAAGCAGACTCCTCACCGAGCAAGGACCCTGATGTGGGACTCGATCCCAGGCCCCCGGGATCATGACCTGAGCCAAAGGCAGATGCTTAACCAATGGAAACACCCTGGAGCCCAGCTACTAACAGTTAATAAGGTCCTATCACAGATTTGACCAGTGCCCCCAGCAGCCCAGGTTGGTGATTGGACACTGAGACCCTGAGAAATTAGGTCAAGGTCACACAGCCGACAAGGAGGAGCCCGCAGTCCAGCTCCAGCTCAGACTTTCAGACCCCCGACTGCTGCTGGCTTCCCTCCCACAGCGTCACGTGAGACCACCATGACCAAACGCCGCTCAGCTTCCAGCACCCACTCCAGACACCTAGTTAGGTGGCTGCTAATCCCAGCCAGACTCCGGATCCCCTCTTCCCTCTTGACTGTGTGCCAAAATGTGTCTTGGAGGGACAAACAAGCTGAGCTGGTTTTTTTTTTTTTTTTTCTTTTCCCCACCACCCAGAAAAGCATCTTGCCTCCTTTTCACACGCTTCCCGGCATCAGCGTCATTTCAGTGAGTGCACTGTGACAATCCCGGGACACTGCGTATCGTATCGTCTCGTCTCCCTGGAGAAGAATGCCCTCGATTCTTAACTTGGTCTCATTCTTGTCATTCCTGGGCTCCATGGCATTTATTATGGCAATTTATCACAGATGAATAGGTATCGAAGCAATGAGTCTCGTAGGCAGGGACTCACTGGTGTTTTTTGTTTAAGTCAACAGAGGCAGTGATCATATCCTTAATGGGTACTGACCCAACTTTCTGGATAGCAGGTCGGGGTACTCCTTGAAGACTTGGTGGATTAGAAGAAAAGTCAGAAGCACCCCTGACTAACAGAAAGATTCCAGGAGTAGAAGGGTAGGTCCGTCGCACCCCCGCCACCTCCGACCTAAGGTCTCTGATAAAGGGACAGTGCCAGAGCTTAGGGGAATGAGAAGGAATCATCGGGTCATCCTGACCAGCTGTCACTGGGGGAAGAACTGAAGCCAGGAGTCCAATGAACCACCCAGTCTTCGCTTTTTAACTAGCACCAACCTGTAAACTTCTATCCTCCAGAGCCGCACCCCATTCCCTACGCATTGTTTTCGTGTCTTTGCTTAAAGTGCCCATCCAGACACCAGGGTCTTCCATTCATGGGGAGGGGGGGATTGACAGAGACACGAAGAGAGAAAATGGCTTTGCCCAAGTATAAAGGACAGGGAACAAGAAGAAAGCCCTGGGTTCTTGCTTGTCCTTCTACAAGTTTTAGTCTATTTAGTCTGCCATAACAAAATGCCATAAATGGAGTACCTTATAAATAACAGAAATCGATTTCTTCCAGTTCTGGAGGCTGGATGTCTGGGATGTAAGTGCCAGTGTGGCCCAGCATGACTGTGTTCTGGTGAGGCTCCTCTTTCTGGATCATGGACAGTACCTTCTCGCTGTGGGGCAAGGGAACTCTGTGGGATCTCTTTTCTAAGGGCAATAATCCCATTCGTCAAGCTCCACTCCTATAAGCTAATCACCTCCCAAGGGCCCCACCTACGAATGCCATCACCGTTGGGGGTTGGGATTTCAACATACGATTTTGGGGGGATGCAAACTTTCAAATTACAGCAGACAGCATGAGCTCTGGAATCAGACTGCTAGCACTGGTATCCTGGGGGCCAGGCTCCCTAGCTGTGAGGCCAGTCCTGGGATCAAATGCCCCCAGACCTCAGTTTCATCATCAGTGAAATGGGGAGAGTCGTAGTACCAGCTCAAACAAAATGGCACGTACAAAGGACTCAGTATGGAACCTGGGTCCAAGAAGAAGTCAGCTGCTGTCGGCTCTCGCTCCTGTTGTCGTCAGCGCCATTCTGCCTGGGTAACTGGCCTGAGTAAATGCGATTGTAGACTTAAGGGTCTCCAGGAGTCAGTACGAGATGGTCACATGCAGCCAGCCAATCAAGAGTGTGTTCATTCTTATGGATAAAGAAGATGTAGGGGCGCCTGGGTGGCTCAGTGGGTTAAAGCCTCTGCCTTCGGCTCAGGTCATGATCCCAGGGTCCTGGGATTGAGCCCCACATCAGGCTCTCTGCTCCACAGGGATCCTGCTTCCTCCTCTCTCTCTGCCTGCCTCTCTGCCTACTTGTGGTTTCTCTCTGTCAAATAAATAAAATATTAAAAAAAAAAGAAGATGTGGTATACACACACACACACACACACACACACACACACACACACACAATGGAATACTATGCAGTCATCAAAAGGAATGAAATCTTGCCACTTGCGACAACGTGGATGGAACTAGAGGGTATTACGCTGAGTGAAATAAGTCAATCAGAGAAAGACAATTATCATATGCTCTCCCTAATAGGAGGAATCTGAGAGGCAACATTAGGGGTTGGGGGGTAGGGAAGGAAAAAATGAAACAAGATGGGATCAGGAGGGAGGCAAACCATAAGAGACTCTTAATCTCACAAAACAAACTGAGGGTTGCCAGGGGGAGGGGGTAGGGAGAGGGTGGTGGGATTATGGACACTGGGGAGGGTATGTGCTCTGGTGAGTGCTGTGAAGTGTGTAAGCTTGATGGTTCACAGACCTGTACCCCTAGGGCTAATAATACATTATATGTTAATAAAAAAATTTTTAAAAATTATTTTAAAAAGATTAAAAATAGAACTACCATATCATCCAGCAATTCCACTTCTGGTTATCCAAAGAAAATGAAAACACGAATTTGAAAAGATATATGCATCCCTGTTTAAAAAAAGAGAGAGAGAGAGTATGTTCATTCTTATCCTATATATGATAAAACAAGGCTAGGGTTTTGCTCTTTGGTGGTTTCTCCCTACCTTCTGTGGGACCACCTTATCGATGAGCTCCTCTTCTGAAAAGGCTTATGAGATAGCTGAGAAACTAGACTTATCTCCAAATCTTAAGACACAATTTCCTCTCATGGAACTTCTTTCACAGAACAGCAAAATTATTCTGTTACGATAGAGAGGAGCAGAATCAAGCACGTATTAACTCTCTAAATCCAACTGTGTGTGCTCTCTCTTCAGATAATTCAAATACAGCATACAATGACATGTGATACATTCCTCTGTTGTATGCTGTAGGTTATGTGTAGTCTGTACGCTTTTAGTGGTGACATATCCCTATTATACACATCCAGAGTCATAGCGTAACGCCTGGATTTCTGTGCTTCCTTACTGGGCAATTTATAACGGTTGCAAGGATAACCGACCCTTCCCATTTTGATCAGTCTTTTGCACCCACCTAACCTCTACATCAGAGGCAATACTGTTTTTGAAACAAATGTCTTTCTGTTCTGGAGCTCAAAAGCCATGGCCTCTCAATGGCCAAAATAACACAGGGTGGTTGAGAGCCAGTCATCTTATTTCACAGATGGAATAACAGGCCCAGAGAAAAGTCTCTTTCTCGTTCCCATCTGTGATGTTGTGATGAGTCTGAAAGAAAAAACCCAGAGAACGTCTAGGAGGCCAGCCAGGGCTCCAACACTAACAAATGGGACATGCTGGCCGTTCATTTTCTTTCCTTTTTTTAAAGAGTTTATTTATTTATATGACAGAGAGAGATCACAGGTAGGCAGAGAGTCAGGCAGAGGGGGAGGGAGAAGCAGGCTCCCCACTGTGCAGAGAGCTCCATGTGGGGCTTGATCCCCGGACTCTGAGATCATGATCTGAGCTGAAGGTGGACGCTTAACCCACTGAGCCACCCAGGCGCCCCTGTTCATTTTCTAATGTAAATTCTAGAAGGGAACCGAGAAAGGAAGGGGCCGAGAGGGAACAAACGGGATGGAATCAGAATCAGATTCAAGATACGCTGTTAATGGTTAATAGGGTCAGCCACCCACACGGCAGCCAGACCTGGGATTTTCCACCCTCACTCCTTGCCTGACCACAGATGCCTTAGTCCACACGGTTCCAGGAACCGGTTCCTGGTTCTGCGGAGAGGCAGAAGGAACGGGAGGCACTTTCCACCCCACAAACTACATGCCATCCAAGGAAATACTCCAGAACCAGGGCAAGACTCAGCTTCGAGGGAGACGATGATAGCAACGATAAACAATCATATCCATCTACCCACCCCCCCCCAACACACAACGTTGCCAATGGGTCCTAAGGGTTTATGTCAGTCCCATGTAAGGAGTTTGAGAATTACGTCTCGTTAAACATTCATGACTGTCTCTGAAATAAACACGGGAATTAGGCTCATGACAGAGATGAGGAACCTGAGAAGCCAAGGGGCTGAGATCCTGACCTAAACCACTCAGCTAAGAGGAGAAAGAGCCCGGCTTGCAGCACATTCGCTCCCAAGCGCCCTGCGACCCTATGCCGACGCGTCTTTTAGAGTGCTTAAGACTATTTTTAAATTCAGTTGGATTTTTATCTCTTTTGCATGTCCCTCCAAGGCTACTGGTCTCTTTCAGGGAATGCATTCCCGTGTCAGAGACGGGACAAAAATAAAGAAGGTTCGGATCAGTGTGCAAAAGAACAGGTGAAAGAGGAGACAGCACATGGACTCGGTCACACACACACACACACACACACACACACACACACACCCGCTCACGGGATGCCCTCCCCAGAACACGCCCACCTAGAAAGGCAGGAAGGAAAGCGCTGGGGCGTAAAGATGTCACAGCCTGGGAGTCTTCTGGGTTAATGTCCATCGGATGCAGACTGACTTCACCTCTGGATGGGATGAAGGACAGAGAGGGGAGAAGGAGAGGAAAAGATCGGTAGGAGGGTACATCTGGTCCCAAGTTGTCTGCCCAGACCCCGGATCCAACAATCGCGTCCATGGCCACAGATCTCCCCGCACCGAAACCCTCAAGACGGTGCCTGCCCTCACTCTCCGACTCCACCGCCTGCCCCGGAGTTAATATGAAACCAGCGCGCTTGGACATATTGTACTTCTCCATGGAAATGAGGGATTCTGTTGAATACAGTCACGCCTGCAAAAGCTCTCTCTTTTTTTAAAGCTCCATTGACTATCAGGATATTCAAGCCCTGGGGTTGCAATGGAATCCTTGTGGGGAAAACTCAATTAAACCTGCGACAGAATGCACACAGAGCACGAAGGAAGGGAAAGAACAAGAGGGGAGGGAGGGCGGGGGGGGGGGCGATGGAAAAGAAAAGGACATTTCTTTTGAATAAAGCTCCAGATTTAAAATTAGACTGTGCAATAACAGTCCTAATTCCTGGAAACCCAGATGGGGAACCAAATACATAACATAGAGAGAGGAATTTATTTTCACAGACTTCAGGGATGTAATAGGGCTTTTGGCCCTTCACCCAGCCTTGGCCAGTATTTCTGACAAGGGGAAGAGGCCGTTAAGCACCTTTTCATGGAAAACATACCTCCAGCCTGAGTCAGAGGTTAAGTTATTCTCTGGCCAAAAGAAGCAATCCATCACCCTTCATTATGGCGCAGATCTCACAATGAATAGCATTTGGCAGAGATGGATAAGTTCATAGGACTCCATTCAGCAGCGCTGTAAACGCATCTGTCATCTCCGAGAATGGCAGAGGTGGTCCGACGCCACTGCGAGGGGCCCGGGCAGGACTCCGGCTGCTGCGCGGATGGCGTGTGGCTGCTGAGTTCACACCTGAGTCACGGGCTCGGCACGGTTAACTGACCAGTGTTTACTTAAGCATCTACTCCGTGTCAGACTGCCGCGCACAAAGCTGGGCCTTCCCCCTTATAAACTCTGGGATCGTGGCAGGGTAATGACCTTAGCTCAGTGTCTTTATCAAAATGAAGGTCACGACACCTGCCGCCGAGGGCGGGGAGGCCGTGAGGCTCTCGAGAGAGTAGAAAGCTTACAGGAAATGCTGCTAAGGGTTAGTGGTTATTAGCCTCACCATCTTACCAGGGCCCGGACTACAGGGAGCCCGAGGAGTCTTCTGGGGGCAACACGTTGGGGGCATTCCCTTTCAGGGCCATGCATAAGTGTTTCTGGAAGCATTGTCACCTGGCTGCTTCTCTTGTCTCCCCCTAGTCTGGACGGTCCCCGCAGGCCCCAGGTTCCTGGTCTTTCTATCCCATGACCTAATGCTCCACCCCATCGCACTACCTAAGGACTCGTGCTCCGGGCACCTGCCCACTCCCACATTCTGGTCAGCGTCACGAGCAGAAGGAAAAATCCAGAGACTAAAACCAAATGTTGAGATCGGACGGAAATGCTGGCCTGAGCAGAGGGGTTAGTTTGTAGGGACGGAGTAGACAGAGAACCCCACCCACTCACCCACCCCCATAGAAAGAGGCCCCGGCCGAGTCTCTTTCAAGGCCCAGTGTCCATGCTAAATAATGCAGAACTCCTTACCCTTGAAAAGAGTCTGGAGTAATGAGAACCGCATCTCACTGGTCAAAGGGAAAAAAAAGAGAAGAGATACATGATTCTCTAGCGAAACCTTCCTTATCAGCTCTGTTGGGGGAAGGAAAAAAAAAAAAAGAAAAGAAAAAAACCAAGGCAAATAAATGACAAAAGCAGAGGAAGCATCAATCACTCTGTTGTTGGTCTGCCAGGCCCGGCTGCAGGCGTGCAAGGCACAGGCTACCCTTTGGTTCCAGCGAGGCTCCAGGCAGGAGAGAAGGCGGGGGGAGCGTGGCTGCAAATCAGAACCTCAAATCCTCCTTGCAGCTCTTGTCTTCGACTTTGGTGAAGCAGCAAAGCTCTCCGCGTTTCTGCATCTCTGGTACTTCCCGCACAGCCTCAGAATTCCCCCCGGTCCAATCCCCAAAGGCACTGAATTACGGAGCAAAGAGAACGTTCTGAAGTGGGATCTCTCATGTGAACCCTCCATCATCTGGAAAGTGTTCTAGATCCGTCCTCTCTGATGTCTTGCCCTTCTGATTGTGTGTGTGTGTGTGTGTGTGTGTGTGTGTGTGTGTGTGGTGTGTGTGGTGGATCAGTAAAAGAAACGGACAGATTCTGAAGAGACGCAGTGAGAAATGTTATGCTTTCAATGTAATTTTCTGAGTGCTTTCGCTAGCATGGGTGAGGCTTCTTACCCACGTAGGACGTTCCCACTTCAAAGCTTTGTCACACGTGCCATTTTTCTGTTCTGACAATGTCCCTGAGCCAATGAAGAACTGAGATCAGAATGATTGTGGTGGCTTCATTTGGACACCCAGCCAGCCAGCCAGCCGGTACACACTACTGTGGCTCTTGAAGGCATCAGACTCCGTGCAAGGGGCCAGAAACTCAGAGACAGATGAAACAGAAGCAGCGTGGTGAGGTCATCGAGCACATAAATTGTGGTGGAACTCTGTCCAGATCCTGTTTTCGCTACGCATAAGCTCTCTGACCTTGGGTAACTTATTTTAACTTCTCTGAAACTCAACTTACATGTCTATAAAATGGGGGTAATATCCGTATACCACTTGGAGAGCAAGTGAGCATTAGATGGTCTAATAATGTAAAGCCCTTAGCACACGATCTGGGACGCAAGCAACATGAAGAGCCATTTTCATTATGAGCTTCAAGAACATTCTCAGTCGATGGCTGGGCCAAGCATGGAGAATGGTTATTTTTGTTTGATCATTTTCTTGTTTGTTTGTATCTTTTTGCGGAGGGCAGATGTCCCATGTACTGATGTATCTTGTGGCAGCCAAAAGATGGAGAGCAGACCGCCTGCACAGTTCTCCGTGGAGTGCAACGCTGGGGAATGGTGCAGACCAGCCTCCAGTTCCAGGCCTGGCAATGAATCTAAGTAGCACTCACCAACTCATATATATATATATATATATATATATATATATATATATATATACACACACACACACACACATATTTAAATATATATTTATTTATTTATTTTTATATATATTTATATTTTTTATATTTATATATATATTTAAATTTAATTTAATATATATATATATATTTAAAGCTCTGTTTCCTTCCTGAATCAAAGGAAATGCTAGGTCCCTTGGCAATGCAACCCAAATAACTTCAGCAACTCCCACAGTGATTCAGACTCCCCCCCTCACAACCCCTCCACAACAGGCCACTGTCTTTCTTTCCTTCCTAGTGCCAAGCCCCAGTGTTTGCCCAGCCTGACCGGGGATCCCCAGGCCCGGCCCAAGAAAAGCTCTCAGCCCCCGCGAGCCGGACCTAGACAGGGCACCAACCTGGGACAATCTGAAAAAGTCATCGTCAAGGAAATTGCAGACACGAGGCGCCCTGTCATCATAGTGAGGGGGACACTCACCAGAAGGAACTGCGTCAACCTCTCCCTCAATCTCAGCACTGTGGGCCTGCAGCTCGGCCCAGAAGGTTTTGTCATTTGGACTGTAATAAACCCCATGCCTGAACTCTGTGCCCCTCCGGGGTCGACATCAACCACACCGTCTGTCCCTGCGTGTCCCCTCTTACCCTCAGAGTCCTGTGCACCTGCATAGCCATTCTGAGGCTTCAGGTGCTGCTCACGTGTGTTAATGAACAGCGCTCCCCAGGCCACGCTGGAGGACAGGGGCAATGGATCCAGCTAGGCAGTGGATCTCGACCTTGGCTGCCCTGGAGAATCTCCTGGGAGCTTTCACAGTCCTGATGTCCAGGCTGCAGACCAGACCAATCAAACTGTAGTCTCTGGGGGGTGGGGCCTGGGCATCCATATTTTTTCTTTCTTTTTTTTTTTTGTTAAGTTAACCAGATGATTCCAGTGAGCAGCCAAGGTTAAGAACTCGTATCCACACTGCGCTGGGACGCCAGAGGGCGCCCTTCCTCTCTCCCTCGGTCCTTCCTCCCTATCATTTTCCGTCCATCCCTCCTTCACTGTTGACAGAAGCAGCATATTCTGTGCTTAAAGCGCAGAGCTTGCAGATAGACCATTCTCACTTTGAATTCTGGCTTGGCTGCCACTAGCGGTGTGATTCATGGCAAATCACTTCACCTCTCTGAAGCTCGGCTGTCCTACGAAGTGGGGAAAACAAAAGGACTCACCCCAGAAAATCCTGGTGAGGATTAAATATCACGGATAAAATGCTTAACACAGCACCTAAAGATTAGTAGTTGCTCAATAAATGTGCACAATATTTCTTCTAGGTATCGTTGTCATTTTCCAAGAGCTATGCTAGATGTGGGGAATACAAAAGAAATAACATGGGCAAAATGTTTATTCTCACACAACGGACTCTTTTCCCATTCAGTCCCCAGCTGGGGAATAGCCTTACGCTGTCAGGCAGGGTGGGGTGCACAGATTTCTCTTAACAGTAGTAGCTGTTCTGTATGGAATCCACCCCACATGCCAATTATACCTCGAACATAGAGGGACACACGCTAGAGAAGTACAATGCGGACCATGAGTCCTTCACAGGCTCTCCACCAACCAAGAGGAGATGATAGTATTAATATTTACATTTTGCAGATGAAGAATCTGACACTCAGAGCAGTTAAATATTTCATCCATGGCCATACAGGTAGATATAAACTCAAAGCTTCTGGACACGGCACGTCTCTGCTTTGTGCGTGGACATGGGGTAGGCCTGCAAGTGAATTCTGAGGGTTGGCCAGAACAAGGAGGATAAAAAAGCTCCTCTAAGTTGGGGGGCTGTAGGGGAAGGACACTGCCAAACTGGGTTGAAGCCAGGGTATGAGGGCCCAGGAGAAGAGGAAGAGAAGTATGGCGAATGGGGGTAAAGAGGGAGGGGGTGTGCATGGGTTCCGGAGTGGGGGAACAGTGATGAGCGGGAAGTAAGTCAATTTAAAGGATTGAGGGCAGAATGGAATGTTCCCAATTCCTAGAAATCTTGGTCTCGTCCAATGAGCTCGGTGTTAGGTCAAGCTGTATCACCCCTACAGGTCGTTGAAAATTAAATAGCAAAATGCAAATGGTGAGTGCACACCTTCAAACACTCCTTCAGTGGTTCTGTCTGTCAAGAAGGACTTAACTTTGACATAGGCTGGACGGCAATCCATCTGGGGAAAGGTGGAGGTGGAAATCCTTCGGAGGCATCACTGAAGCTCCAACCTCAAGATAGCTTGGTTAGGAATGCTGGATAACCTAGTGGTCAACGCGCGGACTCGTAGGTGTAATTTAAGATCGGGTTTAAATCAAGGCTCGGCCACTTACAATGGTGTCATCTCTCTGGGCCTCAGCTTCCCCATCTGTAAAATGTTGCCAATAATGCAGCTCTCTCTCGGTGGGTCATTGTGAGGATACCACACTGCCGATCCTCTTAAACACTTTGAATGTAAGCACGCGAATCGGGGGGCTCTGGGTTGGCTGGCCCGGTTGTCGGGTCGGCCATCCGTACTCAGGAATCACTCCCGCTCAGCTCAGGCCCCTCTGCTGTTAGATTCCCCACTATGGCCAAGTTCACTTGGCTCCTCTGCCAAAGCTAGCTGTGCGTTATTTGTTTTCTAGGGTATTTGTTTTCCAATATTTTTACTAAGCAGGACAGCTATATCAATGAGGTCTGCTGCTTTATTGGTTGCTAATTGCTGGGGCATAATTGTTGCAACATTACTTGGTGTTCCTATAATTCTCTACAGCCAATCAAGGTGGCCAATTCTCTAATTACAACACAGTGAATTCTCAGGCACCAGCATCCAAATGTTCAGAGCAGTCGGTTTACAAGAACTCCTTCCAGTGCTTTTACAAGAAAGGGCTTAACCGACAAAGGCAAGAAAGTCATGTCAGCAAATAATTTTGGAAAGTAATTCTGTAAGTCAAATAATAAACATTTTATAATTATATCAGCATGTAAATTTTTTGAAAGTAGTTTCTAAGATCTGTCTCAAGATCTTTGCACATTCAACTCCATCTCTAGCTAGATGACCAGAGTCGGTGTTTGTAATGATCATAATTCTGAGGCCCAGGCAGATCTCATGGGGCCTTTACACACACCGGACATTAACTACACTCAGCCCTGTTCTAGCACTAACGCGGCAAGCGTTTTGTTGTTTTCAATGTTGTCTGGAACTTGCAACCCATCTATCTCCTCTCTGCAAGTCGGGATCAAAATATTCAATCCACTAAAGTCATGAAGAGAATGGTGGCCTTGGAAGTACTCTGGGTGCTGTAGCATAGAAAGGGGAAGTTATTGCCAGCAGCCAATCCATGAGCTGTATCAGGTAACATCACTTCTTTGTTTCCGTTTTCCTTAGAGCAAAATCCATGCCTTTGCTTTGCCTTCCAAGGCCCTGCATATCGTGGTCCTCCTGGCTTTCAGCTTAATCACCTCCTGCCTCATCCCACTCCCTCACCTTGCCCCAGCCCCACTGGCCTCCTCTCTGTGTCTCAAACAGACACACTGAGCGAGAGCTCAGGGTCCTGGCTCTCACTGTTCTCTCTGACTGCTGCTATCCCCTCAGCCCTTCCGGGGGCTGCTTCCTTCTCAACTGTGTGTCTCGCTTCCCAGGTTGTCCTCATGGCCAACCTTTCCTGAACACCTAAATGCCATCCCCATGCTAAATTTCATATTATTTTGCTCTCATGTTAAATAGCCATTATCACAAGCTGGTATTCAAGGTGAGAGCAAAATAATTAATTCACTTGTTACTGTTTGTCCCTCCAGTATGTAACTTCTGTGAGGACAAAGTCTTGTTCATTGTGGTATCCCCAACATTGTAACAAAGATGGCCCATAAGAGCCACCCAATCAACAGTTCTTTAACAAAGAACATGAAAGAATGAATGAATGAATGTATGTATGTATTTTTTTCTGCTACTTTGTTTTCATTTTTTCCAATTGACTTTTACTTTATCCAAGATATGTAATTATATTTATTGGCAATTGACTTATTTTGGGTCACCATAAGGTTTCTTATCATCATTACCACTAGAACTCGGTCCACCACATTATCGAATACTCGATACTGTCTAGGGCACAGCCTTGCTCCAAAGGCAATGAAGGAAGATGAAGATCAAAGCCATCACCACTTCTGTCTAATTGGCCATGAGAATAAGCAGATTTGGCCAACACACAGGCAGAGGTAGAGCACTGTGGGAGACATTCTTAGTTCCTCCCTCTTGTGGTCTGAATTGTGTCTCCCAAATTCATATGTTGCCATCTTAATCTCCAGTACCTCAGAACGTGACTATTTGGAAACAGTGCCTTTAAGGTCACAATTACGGTCATATGGGTGGGTCCTAATTCAATATGACTGGCATCTGCAGGAGAAGAAGACATCAAGACACAGAGGAAGGACCACGTGAAGGCACAGCGAGAACACGACCATCTACAAGCCAAGAAGAGAGGTCTCAGAAAAATATCAACTCTGCTAACAACTTGGCTTTGGACTTCTGTCTGGCCCCTAAAACTGTGAGGAAATAAATTTCTGTGGTTTAAACTGCCTGGTCTTTGAGACTTTGTTATGGCAACCTGAGCAAACTCATACACTCTCCAAAATTCTTTTTTGCTTACTTGCACAAGTGAAGGAGAGCCCTGAGGACCTGGCCACCAAGCTCGGGACTGCACTTCCTGACCTCCACTGCAGACGGATGTGACCACGTGATTAATGAGGCTCTACCGCAACACCCTCACCCTTCAGACTCCAATCCTAACTCAAGTTCAGGGAGGCTGTTGGTGGAGAGTGCTGAAAGGGAAGAAGACACCAAGAGATAGGAGAGAGATCATACTCTCCTAGATGGCGGACCACACAAAGGCCTCCCCAGCCAAGACCCTCTTCCACAATTCCCGCCTAAATTGTGTTGCGTTGCTAAGCTGGGCCACCCAATAGAAGCCTTAAAAAAAAAAAAATCCTGTAACTATCTGTGTCAGGGCCAAGAGACATCAGTCACTTGGGCTTACTACTTCAAAGTCCTACCAGAGGCAGATGCCCTAGGGAAATGGGGGCTTCGTGGTGGGGCAGCTGGGTGGGGTTGACATCCTCTCCTGAGAATTTCTGACAGTGAGTGAGTCCTCAAAGGTGGGAGAAGGGCCCAGTAAGGAAGGGAGAAAAACAAAAGTAAACTTCAGTTATTTAAAAGTTCCATTAGGGGTTAGTCTTATGCTCAAAAGGAGTGCAAAGGCTCCCTCCTGCCCGGTTCTCTGCTCCCAGATGGACACCTCATACTTAAACACCTGATCTGACCTCTGGCTATGTCATAACTACCTTGTAACTGGTTTTGAGGGCCTTCCACAAAATCTTACCCGCTATTTTCCACATGATGCTTATGGACCACCCCCGCCAAAAAAAAAAAAAAAAAAAAATGCGTTCTGAATCCCCAAGAATTGAAAAAGTTTTGGAATAACTTACTTGAAAAATACAGGCCCCTCAGCCAACGTGCCAACTAAACAGTAGAGAAGGAGCCCAAGCCCCCCAGAGAATGCAGAGCTCCAAGAGGGAAATTTACCGGAAAACCAAATTCTATTCCTCCCCCCAAAACATGGACCTCCAGAATTCCTCTGCACCAAACCCGCCTCATGGTGTATCTTGTTTTTGTGCTGCAAAGGCTGGCATTTTCTAAACATGGGCCCCTACATGGACTCCTGTAATCCTCCCCCAATCACATGGCTGGGACTCCGGGCCCCAGCGGAGTTTGGGGAAAGCTTCAGGTAGAGATTTTGTCAAAGATAAATGGCCAGGCCCAGCAAGTGGCACTGAGCTGGAAGGAAACCCGGGATGTGGCGCCATGAATCAGTGAGTTCCCTCAGGAGGAGAGGCGGTCTGCTTATTACACTCACCTTGTCATCGATCGAAACCATACAGACATCAGGCCTCGCCCCGCAGGCGGCCAGAGCAGCGGTTTCCAATTTGTCTGCAGCTTGCTGAATCCTGGAAACTCCAAAGTACGAACAGTCCACTCAAAGGACAGGAGCCATGAACCAACCTTCCCCCTAGCACCTTGGGTCGGGGATGGGAGGCTCCGGAGTATGTATGATCCCTGACCCAGCAGCCAACAGGGGAGGCAGGGGGCATGCTAAAGGGTGTCTCTCCTCACCCCTGCATTCCCAGGGCCCAGCCAGGCCCCAGTAAGTGTCTGTCTGGCAAATAAATAGGCACATTTTTATAAAAGCAAACAACTAAAATATCATGTAGGGATTTAAGTCATTTTGGAGATTTCTGTAATAATATGGGCATATAGCTTACTCTGCAGTGCTCAGTAAGAGAAATATAACACCATAATGTATACTCTGGATAATCCCCATTTGATGATACTTACATGTAAATTTGGTGGTACATATTGCCAACATGTTAATAGAAGTTACTTCTTTTTTGGCCATTATATATTTCTTTTTATGCATTTTGATCTTTAATGTTTCTGTGTTATACACTCACCACTTAGTATAACAAGTAAAAAATAAAAGCTAAAAATGAAACAGTCCTTTCTTCTACTGTGCGTCCCTGGGGCATGGCTGTCTTGCTGTAAAGAGTCCCCAAGATGTGTCATATGACGCCCTGGACACATAATCTTCCCAGGGGTGAGGGCCACTCAAAGGAGAAGCCAAGGACCCAAATGATAGCACAACGTCACCACTTATACCACTGGAATTTTTCCTTTTTACTCCAAGCAAAATGTGATACTGTAAGGTCTACAGTTTAGCTCATGGCATTTTGTCTTCCCACTTCCCCCAAGGAGGTGGGTTTCAGTTGCTCTAGATACCACCATGCTCCATCCTGCAAAACCTGCCCTTGTCTCCACCTCTGCATAGGGCTTCCCTGCGAGCCCTCCAATTTGGAACCCAAAGCTGGCTTCTGTAGCCAGATACTCCCCTGAAAGGAATCTTGGTCTACACATTGGGCCAGATAATGAGATTCCAAGCTCCAGGGGTGCCTGGGTGGCTCAGTCAGTTAAGTGTCTGCCTTTGGCTCAGGTCATGATCTCAGGGTCCCAGGATGGAGACCTGCATTGGGCTCCCTGCTCAGTGCGGAGCCTGCTTCTCCCTCTCCCTCTGCCTTTTGCTCTCCCTGCTTGTGCTCTCTCTCTCTCTTTCTCTCTGTCAAATAAATAAATAAATAATCTTTTTACAAAAATTCCAAGCTACAAGTATGGACTCTTGCTTTAGCTAGGGTGATGCTGGTTGGGGTCGGTTCAGCTCGGAAGGGTTTTCCTTGCTGCCTGTGGATAAATACGGCAGCACTGTGGAGCACCCCGCCTTGGTCCCCGGGACAAGCAGAGTGACACGTGCACAGGGCTGCAGTGTCATGAATGAAGTTTAGCACCGTAACCAAAGCTGTGGCGGCTTTGGTGGACCGCCACCCGGGGCACGTGAGCCCTTCATGTCGAAAATAAGGATCTTTCCCTAAGGCTGGCACCATTAGCATTTCTTCCCCTTTCAAAATCGAAATATGATTACATGCTGAGGAGGATGGGGGAATGAAGGTGGAAAATCGCAGCAGGGCGGCCAACCGTGAATCCTAACCAGCACATCTGGGCTGGAGCAGGTGATGGCGAAAGAAATAGCCATTGGACAAGAAAGTGTTGGTAAGGAGAGAAAGTCCTTCAGGCCCCATTCAGCCTGAATCATTCACCTAACATCAGTGAGGGTTCTGCAAACCCCACCAGTGTGGGTCACCAGTGTGGATCACAGCCTGCTCTTTCTTATCTTAAAAAGACATTGCTAGGTTCCATGCATACTGGTGCAAAGCCAGAGTCCCAGAACTTTCAGGCTTTCAAGGATTCACAGAACAGCAAATAAGCCACCAGAAGGAAGTGAAGGAGCATCGAGACAAGTGGATCTCCACGTTGGAGCATCACATCCCAATCACTGGGGTGCAACTTCCAGAGCTTCTGATTCAGAGGAGGTGGTGAGGTCTCACCTCCATTCTGCTTGGCTTTCCAGGGTGGGGCCCAAGGGCGATAGAAGAAGGCATTTCTTAAGCAGGAAGGAATGCCCCATGCACTGTGGAAAAGCAGTCTCTCCCAGGGCAGAACAAACCATCCCAGGAAGACCACAGCATGGGGGAGAGTAGCAACCTCACTTCTTCTCCTGAGATGGCACCATGCTGTAGGACTGCATCAGGCAGGAAAGGCGAGGGTAGGTAAGTGTGGCACCAAAATCTCTGTGCCTTAACACAGCAAAGTCTCTTTTTCATGCAAGGCAAGTTTGTTGCTGGTTGAGTTATGCTCCTGGATTGGGTTATCCTCCATGCAAAGTGGCTTTGGTCTCATGAAACTCTGTGTGAACATTTACCTCCCTGATACCTGTGGTGGGGACACCAGGAACCTGGTGAAGGCTTCTGCTCCCACGTCACTGGCCAAAGCAAGGTGTCAGACTTCACGAGGGAGGGGCATCATAACCTTCCATGGAGGAGAACAAGATTGGTTAATACTCAACTGTGTCTACCTATACTGACTCTATTTTTCTTTTTTTTTTAAGTTTTTTTTTTTTCATGTTTTTATTTGACAGACAGAGATCACAAGCAGGCAGAGAGGCAGGCAGAGAGAAAGAGAGAGAGGAGGAAGCAGGCTCCCTGCTAAGCAGAGAGCCCGATGCAGGCCTCAATCCCAGGACACTGGGATCATGACCTAAGCCGAAGGCAGAGGACTTAACCCACTGAGCCACCCAGGTGCCCCGATTCTATTTTTTCTTGATCACATTTCTTCTTCCTTTGGAGAGTCAAGAGGGCTCTCAAGGCCTTAAGCACTCATGATATCAGAGTACGCCCCTGACCCAACAGCAGAATGGTTGTAAAGACAGGATCAAGGACACAACATATTTTGTGATTTTATTATTCCAAACATTTAAAAGTTAGAAAGACTACTGTGATTGCTGCTACTGTTTAATGATTGAAAGCACAGCAAGTCATCTGTACATGTGATAACCTTTTACAAAATACACACACACACGCACGCGCACACGAGTACACGAGTGGGTGCACGTGAAAACTGGTAATACTCACTAAAGCCAGTATTCCAGTTACTAGCATTGTACCAACATTGGTTTCAGATCGTGATAGTGCATCATCGTGAGAGAAGATGTTAACACTGGGGAAGCCAGGTGAACAGTACACGGGACTGTTCTGTACTCTTTCTGCAACTTCCTCTCGGTCTATAATCTTTCAGAATAAAAAGTAAAAAAAAAAAGTCTCAGGGGAAGTTTCTCCATTGAGGTCCTCCACCTCAGGTCTTCTCTAGAAATACCCCACATGTGAGCTTCCAGAGAACTTGTCTCAGGAAAGTGATTTTTTGCTAGAAACATGGGAAATCTGGTGAATGCGCCAGGGAGCTGTCTGCAGACATGCACCTGCCTTCTCTGCACCTTCAGCCTCTGCAGAAATATAGATGGAATCTCTCCTTTGAAAGTTAAAATAAAGGCCAGTCAATCCCCATGTGTACCCCCTTTACTGCAGGTAATAAGTGGGAGCCCAGGTGAATTGTTATGTATTTCCCTTTAAATTCTTGGGATTTCAGTGACAGACCAAGGCTCTCATCTGTCAGCAAACTGTTCCAGGCAGACCCATTACTTTAGCACTACAATAAAACGAAGGACATCAGGATAATCCGTCAAACAAAAGCAGCTGGGGGCATCATCGTGAACCAGAGGCTGTATTCATTTGCCCAGGACATTTAAAAATCTATGCCCCAGCTTTTCTCCCCAAAGTCCTTATTTCACCCAATAAAATAAATTTAAAGTGCATAAATGTATATTAAAAATATCTAAGCAAACACTTGCAGTTAAATAATGTTCACCCAGATGCGCCTACATTTTTTTTTATCGTTAGGCATGTTTCTTGTTCTCCCAAGTAAATATTTCACTGAAAATGCTCCCCAAGTAGTTGTTATCTCGATATTTTCACAATAGAATATTCTGTGCTCTACACATATAAATACTGTGAATAACCAGACATTTTCCCGAAGAGACCGCTGATTTCCCTGCCTTTCGCACGATGATTCTCTCCTGATACTAGCTCTGAGAGCAGCCACATGCTTAGCAGCCTGTGAACTCCAAAATCTAAGGCACCTGCTCCCAGGAACTCCTAGGAGTCCAACACACGCTGAGTCCCTACAGAATTTGTATGTTTCATCCCAAGTTTCCAGGGGACAGGGGAAGGAACCCAAATGTTGAGGTCACTTGGACCCCATTCATGAAGGCTCTTTCTCCCACTTGTGTGAATTTGGCCAAGTTATTTATTGTCCCCTCTGTAAAATGAGAAAGCAGAGTCATACCCGCTGCTTCTGGGTGGGGAGTCTCTAGCCCTCCAACCCTATCTGGTCCTCCTGCTGTGCTTAACCAGAGCTCCTTAAGGAGCAAGCCAGCCAGGGGGCAGCCCAGGGCCCGCAATGCCATGGTAACTATCCCTGCAGAAAGATTCCCCACATTCATAAAGCCCCTGTCGCCCGCTCTGGTGGGGATTGTCCCAGGAAGCTCTTGCTGTAGAAGTACTCTACAGAATAGCTCTCGAACTTGAATGTGCAGCAGAATCACAGGGGAGCAGAGGTTGGGAATGGGGAGGAGGGGGAGAGCTTGTTAAAACACAGATTTCTGTGCCCCACCCCTGGAATTTCTGACTCAGTAGATCTGGGTGTTACTGAGATGCTTCGTTTCTCACATGTTGCTGGTAATGTCAATACTGCCCACCTGGGACCCAGGCTTCGAGAAACACTGATCTAGAACCCGGGAATCTTCCAACTTTTTCTGCCAAAGGCTAGCAGGCCGGTAAGGTTTCTGTTGCAATGACTCAACTTTCTCATTGTCACATAAAGCAACTAGAGATCACACCCACGACATTCCAAAGAAACATCATTTACTGACACCAAGTTTGAATTTCATAGAATTTTCATGCTTTTATTTGTTCGTGTGTTTTCAACTTCAGCTTGAAGACGCGAGCACCATTCTTACAGTCTTTGGCCACAGGAAAACAGGTTAAGTGGTTGGATCTGGCCCCCGGGCCATAGTTTGCCAATCCCGACAAGTAGAACACCAGGCAAATGCAATGCTTTCAGTAAACGTCTCCATTTTTCCTTCCGCATCTGTTTCTGTGTCTGACGAGCCCACTCTGTACAGCGAGCTCCCCACTGGTGTTCCCCCGGAGGCCCCCTCAGCTGAATCAACACGGCCTTGGCCACCAAGAGGCCTCCAGAGTTTTCCCTGCCCCCCCCACTCCAGCCTTCTTCCAGCTTTACTTTTGCTCTTTTTATAGCTTTGCACAAATTTGTCTCTGTGGCAAATTTACAGCATGCACTGCTTGTCTGAACTATTTAAAGGCACAATATTCTCGACTGTGCCATAAAGCTTTCCCATTCCGTGTGTTTTATTTCTCTGTTTGAGAACCTTTTATGAAATCAGCAGCTAGGCGGAAGGAAATCATTTGCATACTTGGCTCCATACACCTGGAATTCCTTAATTTTCGGGATTAGCAAAATGAGTCTAATAAAAAGTGGAGGCCCTTGTTAATCATCTCTGGAAAGTCCCTTCATTACCTGTTCCTTGTGCCCCAATGGAGCGCCCACTTCAGAAAATTCACCTGGCGCTGGTCACTTATGACAATTTTATGAACTGATGCGTAATTTTACACAACATGGTTTGTGTCTCTAGCGTTCCTCAAAGTTAAAAGGACAGTTCTCGTCTCCCATCCTCCTCCAGAGAGGACATATCTCAGGGTGATCAGAGATGGCTCAAAGGTGACAGGTGTATTAAGTTGACTTTCGGCATGTAAGTGTTTCCCAAACTCAGTCAAACATTTAATTTACTCCAAATCGTCACCATCAGCTGAGACCTATCGAATGCCCACTATACTGACCGCTTTGTATCTTTTATCCCACTCGGTGCCCTTGACATCTCTATGAGGCAACAGCTTTACCAACTCCTTTTCACAGATAAAGAAACTGAGGCTTAGAGTGGCTAAGAAATATGTCCCAAGTCTCCAAGCCACTAAATGATGGAGCCAGGATTCAGAGCCCAAGGCTGAGTTTCTAACCGCTACACCCCACCCCTCTCTAGAAAGATTAGCGAAGAACCCCAGCCAACCAAAGAGTCGTTGCTTAGATCCTATTTGTAATTTTATGAGATACAGTTTTTGGTTTTGAAAGTTAAGAAATTTAAATAATTTTTATTCCTCTCTTCCCCCACATCCTGCTTACCCTAAGTCAAACAGGGAAATTACTATCTGCCTCCAGACCCTGCCATCTTCCCCCACCTTCCCTCTTTCCTCCTCAGCTGAAGAAAACCCACAGGCCTGGTTGCTTATCTGTATTCACACCCCATCATCTGAAGGCCGAAGAAAGACCAGTAGGACTGTGAATCACCGTGATGAAAACTGAGATGCCATCTCGTCCCTCAGGAAGCCAAGGCAACACCCCAAACCAAAGCCACTCTCAGGACCAGACACCCCCTCCCAGCACCCCCACCTCACCCCGTGATCCTCTCCCTGCTCCCACTCTGCCAGCTGAAGCCCACAGCATGGTGACTTTGAAAGCCATGTGTGAAGAACGACAGGGCCGCTGGACCGGAAGAGACCGTAGAGCTGCATCCTCATTTGTGGAGACGAGCTCTCTGCTGATCAAGAAAACCAGTGTGGGACTTGATGCCAGTGAGAAATAGCTTTTACTACAAAACACACGGATGTTCGACAGCTGTTGACAGCTGTTCTTACCCTAACGAACGCAATTATTGCTGGATGTTCTTTATCAGTGGTCTCGGATAGGAACCTATTTAGTTCAAATAACAGAACATGGCTCCTCGGAGCTGGGATGTGACTCAGGACGGTGCCCCAGGATCCTTCCTTTCAGATCCTTTGCCCTCTGTGAGAAGGCACTCACCCCCGTGCCTGTCACCTCGTGCCGGCTACTCCCTGCAGCTCGACCTCCACAGTATTTCTGCCAGGAAGAAGAGCAGAGGAAAGGACCGTATTGCTATCAGGAACAATAAAGCTCTCCAGACTTCTTGGCTTATGTCTCATTGGCCACCCCTGAGTAACAGGCTCACCTCAGGCAGTGAGCGGTCTGATCGAGTGCATGGTTATGACGGAGCACACCGAGGTTCTGGAAAAATGCCACGTGTTTTGTAGGGAAGAGGGGGACCGGGAAATTAGCAGTGTCTGAGTCAGTCGTTTATGGAGCTAGTACACAGGAGCTGAGCTGAAAAGGATCACCAAGAGCCCCCTGCCCAGCCACGACCTTGCTGAAAAGCCCCCTACTTCCTCTGCCCCAATGTTCACGTTTTCATCAACTATTGTACTTTTCTCCCACCCAAACACCATGTCCTTCGCCCTTTGGCATGGACGCCCTGTAACACACACATCCTCTTTTTTTTTTAAATTTATTTGACACAGAGAGAATGAGATCATAAGGAGGCAGAGAGGCAGGCAGAGAGAGAGGAGGAAGCAGGATCCCCGCTGAGCAGAGAGCCTGATGCAGGGCTCAATCCCAGGACCCTGAGTTCATGACCTGAGCCGAAGGCAGTGGCTTAACCCAGTGAGCCACCCAGGTGCACCCACACACATCTTCCTTTAAGACTTCAGTTCAAACTCACAGTGAACTAGATCAGGATGCTTTTTCGGTTTTTGATGAAATGGGCCACGTCTTAGAGTCAGAGAGCATGTCCACGGGGATAAAGCCATCTCATGAAGCCACGCTTGCTTTGTCCTCTCACAGCTTACTTCCACCAACTTGGCTCCCCTTCTCCTCTCTCTCTGTCACAAGCTCCTGACTGTGCTGCTCCATAACCAAACAGAGAGATAACCATCTCTTAGAGAGTGGTTGGGTAGAGGCAGAAGACTTGGCCAACGAGTCAACTGGTAAGAACGGCCATTTTGAAGAAGACCCACCCGGCAATGAAAGGACAAACTGTCTGAGGTGCTTGGCAGAGAGTGCATTTGGAAATGGAGCCAGGAGTCTGTTTTTACAGGTTGTTTGTTCTGATTTTGCAAGAGAAAAGTATCTGTGTTTGAACTGGGAGCAGATACTCCTAAGAAGAGTCACCAGCCTAACCCAATATACACCACTTCCACTGAGGATCTAAACTTCTAATCACCGTGCTCTTGCGAACAGATTTACCACAGAGGCCACTCTGGTTGACATGAACGACCTGCACCAGGCTACAAACGTGGAGTGGGGGAAAATGTAGTATCTGGTCTGTTGGGAGCTGCACATTAGGATTGTTCAAAAAGAACCAAGATAGGGGAGCCTGGCTGGCTCAGTCAGTAGAGCACACGGCTCTTGATCTCAACGTTGTGAGTTTGAGCCCCATGCTGGGGGTAGAGGTTACTTAAAAATAAAAAAATACAGAAAATAAAAGAACCAAAGTGGATGAAAGTGGTGGAGGCCAGTGTCCTGAAACTGACTTTGAATGCCGGAACCAACATCAAAAGTCACAGAAAACGGGGATGCTTTCTTAAACTCGGGTGCTCAGCCTCTTGTGTATTTCCATTACAAATCTAAAGCAATACAATAAAATACGATGCTGTGTTTCAGCCCAGAGAAGCCTTGGTCATTTCAGCCTCATTAGCCCGACCAACTGTACGAAAGTCATTGCTAGTGTTATTGTGTTTGGCTAGACCCTGTCTGGCTTTCTGAAACTGGCAGCACGCACCTGGGAGATTTCTTCCATTTTCTGTTTTATTTCCCCTAAAATGAGAACAAGAGCATCTGAGCCAGTTATAGACAGGACATAGTATAATGAAGTAGAGTACCAATAAGGATAATTATTAATGCAAATGTACTATGTGCCAAGCTTGCTGTCACCTGCTTTATAGACAATTGCAGTGAATCCACACTAATAACAGCCGATTCAAATAGAAGATAGGTTCTCATTCCTAAGGTGAGCACACCTGACTCAGAGCGTCACTAGCCTGTCACATCACTGGTAGGTCACTGAGCTTGTACTGGGACTTACGGGTGACCACAATGCCTAGGCTATTTCAAAGCCTTCTGCTGACGAAAGACACCAGGGTGACTTTGGAGGTAAACTCAATAAAGCGTTTGGGGTGAAGTGAGGTATTTTGTCTCTTTGTTTGCCTTAACCTTTGCCTACCAGAGAGGAGACAAATGTACTCAATTCTATGAAAACATAAAGAAAGGCAATTTAGCTCAAAATATAACTTGGGATATAAGCCCTCAAGAAGCAATCATCCAGAAACCAAGGAAACGCATTCCTGCCTTCCTAACCTCACTGCCATCCTACCGTGGGGTGAAAAGATCGCTGAGCTCAGTGTCCAGAACTTTCATCAAAATATGTGGATTTTGGAATCCATTTTAGATGTTAAGACCTTTTATAAAATTCCTCTTCATACTGGCTGGTAAGTGATACAGAAATGTAACGACTTATTATTTAGTCTGTGTCTGTCTGTCTCTCTCAAAAGCTAACTTGGGAGAAGTTGACTATCTGGAGAAACGATCAGGAGTTGCCAAGAAACTCTTCTATTGACTTTGTGTTTGTCTTTCCCCTTGAAGTGTCTGTGCTACAAGCCAATGGGCGCAGTTATTTACGCAGCTCTTAGATGGAAGAAAGCGTTGTCTCTTGAAGCTGGCTACTTGGGCACCACACCGACTTTGACCCAATCTGGTGCACTAGTGGAAAAAACACCTACATAGATGCAAGGCTGAATAATGCTGCCGTCAAGTTCTTGAAACAAAATGGCAGCTAGTTTTTAAATCAGCAGGTCTTCTTGGATTTTAAGCGAGTAAGGGCTCCATTTATATTTGGGACATAGGTAGGAAATTACAGAAATTTATGGTTTTCCTGGACAAAGGAAACTGTAGACAAGTTGTTCGGTTTCCATACTACAGTAATTTAATTAAAGTAAAAATGCTTGTCCCGTTCCCTTCTTCAGCTAGGAAAATTGGGATATGTTTAATAACGGGGAATGAAGCCCACTTAACGAGTCTTTAGTCCACTTTCTCCTGAGGGATATGTGTACTGAATTACATTTCCACTTGCACTACTTAATTTAGGAATTGATTGAATGCAGTCAGGTAGAGAGTGTGGCTTTTTTTTTTTTTTCTACACATGAATGTGAGTTATAGAAAACACAAAAGGAAAATCGCTATACAGATAATACCTGGGCATAGGATCTCTTAAAAGAACATGTGCTTTTTTGTAAGATGCTGGTTAAAGCCTTAAAACTCTACAGACTATTTGATCCATAGTTTTATTTCTGGAAAACCATCTTAAGGACATCATTAGGAATGTGTAGAAAGCTCTTGGAACTCTACAACTGCCATGCAAAGACAAACTTAAGCTGACCTCCTTGGAGAAGGGAGGCCATTTGGTCATCCAGCTGTCACAACCATCCCAGCTATCCTAGCCAATACCAACCAGCAGTCTTATGAGTTAAATTGTCTTAGACTTTCTACCCAAAACTGAACCACTGAGACTGAAATCAACTGAGTGACCCTAGACAAGACGAGCAGAAAAATACTTAGCTGAACATAGCCCAACTGCTAATCTACAGACTCACTATTACAAACCACCCTATGTAGTTTATTTCACTGGTGTGCTGAATGCTTTTTAGGCACAAAGGTGTGGCAGCTGAGGGTCCCCAGGAAACAGCCTCTTTCTCTTCTGCCTGATCCTGCATCTCTGTTCCAGAAAAAAAAAATGTGGGTGCCTGGTGCTCGTGCATCCCAATTTCAGAGGCAGAATTTTCCAGCAGTGAAGGAGTAGCTTTTTAAATCTCCTTCTTAACCCCAGCAGTCACCAGACTCAAAGACCAAAGACTTCATGGACCAGGCAGTCTCCATCTTGCCAGGAAAGTTGCCCCTTGGGTCGCCCAGTTCTCTCGGCAGGTGAGGGTCCTGATGATGCTGGGGTCAGGACACAGTGGGTTGGGATGCTTCTTGTCACATACTCAAAACACCTTTAGGCCAAATGCGGGGTGTGAGGGACATCCTGGCAGTCAGCGATGAGGAACCAACTCTGGCAAACGAAGACATGAAACCCGGGGAGAGTCTGTGTGTTTTTTCCAGTAACCCCTTTAAACTGAGAGAATCACACCAGGGTCAGTGATATGTGGGTTTAAAAGAATGATTGGACAAGAAAACCATGACCTAAAAAGAAATTTGAATCATTAGGTACCACTGGTTCTACTCACGATATCCAATCAGCTGCCAATGACTGGCATTGAAAGGAGGGCTTTCCCAGTGAAAGAGAACAGAGGGGTGATATGGGTTTTCTTTGGTTTCTAAAATATTCAGTTGTGTCTCATAACACCAGACTTCTCACCATTCCATCTGCCACTGTCCAGTCACTGAACACAGGCCCCCATATGCAAAAAACTAAAAGGCTGATTGCACTTCACTGTGGCCCTTTGCTTCTTGTCTTTAACAGTTATAGCCCTGAGGACAAACTTCCTGAGACAACTATGTCAGGACTGTTCTCTCCCTTAGACCCCCAGACTCAACAAAGACGGTGACAAAGACATCATGGCATTCCACAAAGTGTCTTCTGAGTGTGAGAACATGAGAGACATGCCATTCTGAGGGCGAAAAACACGGAGGAGAATGGTAGGAGCTGAAGGTCCCACCAAGCGAAAACAAGAAAGTGTGTTCTCCCTTGCCTGTCCACCCTTCCCAGCAGATCTGGAAGTCAGCCAAGGAGACCTGTGAGGTTCCGGCGATCGTGGTGGCCCTGGCCAGACAGTCTGCAAGTGTGAACCGAATGACTACGGCATGCCCCAAGAACCCGAGAGGATCCTGCTATCAAAGAGCTCACGGTTGCCCAAATGAAGGGCAGCACATGTACAAAAATATTAAATAATAATTAAGTGCCTATGTCCTCCCAGGTCGAGTGGAATCCAGCCCGGCTTATGGTAGCTGAGTATTTGTCAAGAGTTTGAATTTGTTCTTACCTTTGTTTTCTCTTATGCTTTCTCTCTCCTACATCTTGTCTTGAATTCTTCTCTGTTCTCTGTCAGTCAACCTCACTCTACCCCCAACAGGACTTGTTGCCTCTTTCAACTGGCGAGAAGCTTACACTTCGCATTTAAAAATATATACGTATATTTCCCCTATATCAAAAACTGACAAGATGGTTCTTCCATTTGCTCAATGCAAAACCTTGGCATCATCATTCTGTGCTCTGGGTCTTCTTCGGTCCTACCCACGTCAATGAAAATATGCCAGGATCTGACAACTTCTCTCCTCTCCCACCCCCTGTTCCTCTCCAACTAAAGGGCCACCATCCTTCTACATGTCCCCACCACCCACATGGCCAGCTGTCTGCACTAACAAGTAGCCATAGAAATTCAAAGCCTTCCTGAAGATCTCAGACATTCTCTATGACTTGGCTGCCACTACCCACCTGTCTGACTTTATACCCTATCTCTCATGGTGCATAATGACTTCATTTGTTCAAGCAAGTAGCTGAGTAGCAACTGGAGAGGCAAGGAGGGAAGGCATTAACCCCAAGGATGCTGGCCTGTAGAGATGCGACCAGTTAGACAAGAGCAGGACTTTCCATTGGTGGAAGAGAGGGCAAAGATCAAAGACCCTGGCGTCTGAGGTCCTGTCTCCTTCCCCTGGCTCCTCTGCTCCTTCGTATGAAAATTAAATTCTGCAGTAATCATATTCATTGTGTCAATTTACATATGCATCACATTCTATGGGATCCCTTGAGTGAGGTAATTAACACGCTCTGTTCTTCAATTGTGTGCCCCTTTCTTTCCTTCCTGCCAGGGCTGGAGCAGGCAACAGTTTTGCCCAGGCTGGGATCCTGCCCCCACCCTCTCAGAAGTGGGGAATGGATGCGTTCATAGGGTCCTTGACGGTGTCACTGAGATCTGACCTGACACACTCGCATGCATCCTCCCCTAGCCCCCATGCTCTCTCCTTTAAATGGAAAACCCTCCACCATTAGAACTCTCCTGGTTTCCTCAGCCTTCTCAGTAGGAGCAGCTGGACGTCTTTTCAAGAACAGGCAAATAAATTGTCCTGGGCTTTGCTAAAGGGATTAAATGAATTGGTTCTCATCCACACACGTTTCTGTAGGGCAAACCATCCAAGCTGGCCAGGGTGGGTGAGAACAGACCAGGGGTGGCAGGGGGGATGCAGACAGGTGGGAGTCAGGTTCCTGGGGGAAAATTCAGCTGAGTCCCACAAAACAGCACAAAACAAGCACCAAGAACACAGATCCAGTGAAACACACAAGAGGAAAGAACCCTTGCCAGCCGCTTTACAGCTTACAGAGAGCTCTTCCGAAGACCAGCATCGCGTTCCTCCCCCACTCCTGCGAAGCAGCGCAAGGAGGGCTCTACCGTCAACCTGACTGTGGTGACACAGGTTTTCAGGTGCTGAGTTGTACTCTGGGACCCATTCTGAAATCCTACTTGGCCTGAAACATATCTATCAAAATGATACATGCTAAATTTCCAAGATTTTAAGATCAGCCTTTGTTTCCCACCTTCTGGCATTTCTGAAGCTGGAACGCACCCTACCATCGTTGCGTGTGTGTTCAATCTGGCAGTGTTTCTTCTTCTTTTTTTTTTTTTTTCCCTTAAAAGGCAGTTACTGTATCACTGGTGTGTCTTCCAGTCGGTGGGGTCTGAGAATCGAGAACATAGGGGACACACACGTGTGCAAATGTGAGTATGCGTGTGTATACTCTGGGTCTATCCATCCAGGAGCTCCTCTTTGCTATTAAATGCAAGCCAGTGCAGCCCCGAAGTCCCAGGAGAGCATGCTCCAGACTCCACCGGCCTGCCCGCTGTCTTCAAGGAGAGCTACAGGCCTCCACGATCAATTAGTATTCTTAAGGGAAAAGCCCCATCAAGCCCCAAGCATCGCCTAGAAGTCAAGGAAATGCTCCTGCTGCTGTTGTTGCTAGATCCTCGGAGGCCCAAAACAAACCCCAGGAGGAGTCCAAGCCCTTGGTGGTCTCTGTCCTTCTCTGACCTGCTGAACACCACCCCCACCTTCTTTTGTGCTCAAGTTCCTGTCAATGACACCAAGGGCAGGCACCGAAGACATGCAAGACAGGGCCACACTCCGCAAGTGAAGAAAATGCCTCGTGGTTCAGGATTTCTTTACGAATTCCTTCATTTCACCTCCTGAATTTTACGCTGAATTTTGTCAGTTTATAAATTTGCACTACAGCTTGGCACTGGGAAGGGGTGGGGGAGATCATCAAACCCACAGGCGTTTTACACACAGACACTGAAAAATAAAGACCATTAGCAAAAAGTATAATTAAATTAAAATGCCAACTTGCCAAAGAAGCTCGGTAAATGGGAAATATATCAAATCGCGATAATACAAATGGGCTATTTCTCAAGGTGTGAGAACGTCGGGGGAATAAACTCTGATAATTTGCTGACTTTTTCTGCCGAAGGTAGAGAGATCGTTTAAGAATAAATCGCCACAACAACACTCACAACCGTGTAGTAAGTGTACAATTGTTGAACTGTGGTGGTACCGCCTACCTGGGAGCACCAAGGTCTGAGGGACATAGAAAAAGCACTTAAAACCAAACAGCTCCTTTTGGGTGAGTTGGCCAGGCCCCAGTCCCAGAAGAAATTTTTATTAGTCGCCGGATCTACTTTTTTTTTTTTTTCAGGTCCATTCGGCCTCATTTATTTGGAATTGCATGTTTGCCTGTGAAGTGTAGCACACCCAGTTAACGATAGCGAATATTCTCTAAAAGCGATCTCATTATGAGACCCCGGTTCTTTGTAGAATATTGAAAATTACTTTGGGCATGCAAGTTCGTTTTGTTAATTCCTCTTTTAGTGTGCAAATAACCTTTGCAAACCTGCTTCTAGGTGTTTATGTGTCGGACAGTATCAAAAATTACTCAATTGCCAAATCACATGTCAACACTTCAATGTAC
The DNA here is from genome assembly GCF_922984935.1 of Meles meles. Lineage (NCBI taxonomy): Eukaryota > Metazoa > Chordata > Mammalia > Carnivora > Mustelidae > Meles > Meles meles. Next base: position 31,175,547 of record NC_060084.1, on the reverse strand, counting down.
AAAGCCTCCGAGGATCCCGATTCTCACGACTCTGCTGCCCTCTAGTGGACGGCTGGCAAAGCTTCACCTGCATTTCTATTTCTTTTTTCTTTTTTTTTTTTTTTTCCAACCTCAGCCTGCAATGCCAAGGCATTCCCATTTGCATCACACCACGAAGGTAAGTGGCACTTTAGGAGAGGTAAAATATAAACAAGAAAACAGGGACCCAACTGAAATCCCTTGGGGGAACACTTAACAAAGGTGAGGTTGTCAAACATTTTCTAAGAACCTCTCCTTTTACAAGCAGTCACCTGTGGCTACAGCCAGACCTTGGGAGCAGTAGAGGGCAGCTCCCCCATTGTTCAGGGTGGGCTCAATAGACACAGGAAGTTTGAAAGGGGCCTGGCCTCTCCCTCCGAAAGTCACTGGGCACAGACCAGAATGTCAGAGAGAGAAGTTCACCCATCCAGATGGCTTCTCACACTGCCTGATCTCAAGCAACCTAGCAGAAATAGTCAGGTTCTTAGCCGAACTAAAGAAAACTTGTTACATGAACAACAGCACAGCTGGTCCGCAGTTGCGACAATCACATGTAATTGACAAGCCAGTTCGTTCCCATAATCGGATGATGCAAAGGCAGACGCCCAGAGAGGGGAAGGAACCTGCCAGGAGCCAGCAGCTAATAGCTAGCACAGCTGTAACCAGGACCCAGGTCTTGCTATTCAGAACCCAGGCTCCCCCCTTTACAGCAGGCATTTTCTTCCCACTATCCCAGCAGCAGGCCTTGAACACGTTCTCGTAATCAGTTGCCATAGGCATAATGAGTAACCTGACAAAACAGAGCCAAATTGGGGGAAATTTGTGAATTAATTACTTTTTAGAAATAAATTAGAGTGGATCCACATTTATTCCTATAACAAAATCACTCTTACTCGTGAGTGGTCGAGAACGTGATGGAGATACAGCTGTGAGGAACTGTCCATGCTGGGAATACAAATTTCACTCCGCATGCACAGATGAGTGAGAGACAGACGTTTCCTGGTTGGTTTGCTTGTTTGTTTGTTTTAACTACTGTTTCTGTGTAGACCCTCATTTCACCGAGTGGTATAAACTTTATTTCAGTTGAATTGGGACTGCTCTGGCCTCCCAGCCCATCTGCATGGAGGAAGGGCTAAGGTGGTAGGAAGGCTTAGGGAGGAGTGGGACACAGCCCTTATGCTCAGTGCTGTCCTTTATCCAAGATGGCACGCAGCGTGATTTCCTGGTGCCTGTCTGTTCACGGTCTCTAGGCCTGCCACTTCCATCAGCTGTCTGGGCTAAACCCAGAGGTCTGTCTAGGAAGCATTCTCCTGCCTTCGGGCATGTCCACCCAGACCCCTCTGGAAATGTCAGCCTCCCCTATCTCTACCTGGCGAGGAGCCCCGTTCTCTCTTTTACTCTCAAAGCTTGTAAGTTACTTGGGGTTTCCGTTACTCCCATCCTCAGCGCACACTGCGCTTACCCCATGACCCATGACCCCATGACTCTGCTAGAGAGCAGAGCTTTTGCTCAAAGACCCACCAGTATCAAATTCGCGTCCTTCATTCAATCACTCAGTATCTGTTGAGCTGCTCCTCTGAGGCCTGCCCTAGCATTGAGAACACCCCAGTAAACAAGGTTGACCAGGTGCCTGCCCCAATTGGGCTCCCCACCTAGAGACAAAGATGCCATTAAGCAAGCAAAATATGCACAAAATGACCTCAGGGATGAGTGGGGAGAATGAGGGATGGTAGGGAGGCCCATTACTTCAAATTGGGTAGTAAGCAAAAATCTTCACAAGGAAGATTATGTTTGAACAGAAGTTTGCATAAACGTCATATCAAGCCATTTCCTAGTCTTAGCGCCTACAATCTCTGTTAGAATTTACCACCTATTCTTCCAAATAGCAAAAACCAGAATACCTTTCCTTTATATGTTAGCTGTCTTAAGGGACGTGAGAACGGGATTCTTAAGTGATAGGACACAGGAGATCATAGGAGGTATAGTAGAAAAATACCAGCTAATATTCCAAAATACTATTACAGGACACATACACCCTGGGGAGAGTTTGGTAGAGATGTCCCTAGTGAGCAAATCCGCCATCATGGGTGCAGAGGAGGGGAAGTAAGGCTGAGACCCATGGTCCTGAAGCCTCTCTTAATGGTCACTCCCAGCCTCTGAAGACCAGAGAGCCCATGTCAGTCACTGCTGATCCCATCAGCCCAGGCCTCTAGCTGGGCACCTTGCTCTCAGTAGGCCCTCACCACAAGGATAAAGGAAGAGGTCACACCATGCCAAAGTACGTGATAACCTGTATATGGCACTTCTGGCTCAGAAAAGGACACTGGTGTTGGTTCAATGATGGCCTTAGGGAAGGGAAGTCATTTCCCCCACATGAATCCCTAGTAGAGGTATCTAAAATGAAAATACTCATGGGAGCTTAGGTAAGAGAAGGAGGTGAAATGGGCTGGGGTAGGTACAGTTCTTCACTTTCCAAAGAAATATTCTCTCTATATATATCTGTAGATCTATATATCTACAGATATATAGAGAAAGAATATTTAGAGAGAGAGAGAGAATATTTCTTTGGAAATATTTCTTTGGAAATATATATATATATATTCTATATATTCTTTGGAAATATATATATATATATATATATATATATATATACACACACACACTTATCTCTTATTGCTTCATTACTCTGTCTTTTATAGGAACAAAGGAAATAAAAATTTATATTCTTCTTCACTATTAGCCTGTGAAAGCATCCAAATAAATGGCAATGAACTCTAAGTTTCAGAGAGAAGAAAGCAATAGGGTGCAGAGGGGACGACAGGGAATTGAAGAAGATAGACTTCATCTAAACTGGGAGGAGCTAAAGCCAATCGTTCCTTGGTGGGAACATGGACCCAGCAATGCCAGACCTTATAATTGTTCAAGAGAAGTTGGAACCTATTCTTATGAAATATCCTGATTTTTACATATTTATAATTAATTCATATTATGTTAATACCTTTTGTAGGAAACGAAAACACATCTTTGGACCAGATCATGGGCATGAACCCGTAATCTGGAACACAGATTTTAATCACATGTTCCATCTCTTGGGATATCAGCCAGACACACCGGGAGCCCAGAGCCCTGGGGTGAAGTCTTCATTCTACCGTAACTGTGTAAATGCACACAAGTTACCATCCCTCCCAGACCTTCTACCTCCTTTGAGACTAAATTTATTTTTATATATAAAATTTAAACAACTATAACAAATAGACCTTAAAATGTATATGGCTAAACAAAGAAAAAATAGAATCTCCATTCTCACTTACCCAATAATCCACAGTAGGACAGTTGGCAGCTTTCCCCCATACTGTGATTCAGGGACCATCTCTCTGGTTTCTGGGCCACCTCCTATGGCCTTGCCATCTTCTTACACTAAGTGGAGAAACAACAAAAATAAATAAATAAAAAGTATATACTTGCTTCTTAAAAATAATGGCCTAAAATCAGTACATATCATTTTTACATACATTCTATCGGTGAGAAGTAAACACCCCATCACAACTAGATCCAAGGTGAGTAGTGACTCCATTGTGGGAGGGGAGAACAGACTTTAGTGGACATCTAGAATTCTTTGCCATGCTTCTTCAAGCAAAATGAGAGTCCAAAATTGCATATGAGTCCAACATATAGAACATGAAGCTGCATTATTTGAAGCCAGGGTAGGGAATTCCTAGACTCCATGATGAATACTGAATCACCACTCAAATATCTCCCCCATTTCTGGAAAATGAATATACCTCCTTATTACATTGATGTGAGGCTTAGCCCATGATTTGCTTTTGGCTAGTGAGTGTAGGCAGAAGTGACAGGTGCTATTGCCAAGCAGAAGTTTTAAAAGCAATGGTCCACCGCTCTTTTCCCTCTGAGATGGGTTCAGTGTGTCTCAAAAAAAAGCTTCTCCTATAGCAAATTCCAGAATGAAGAATCCATGAAGCAAAGCCAGAGCTGATCCATGATGGTCATGTCACATGAGCGAGAAATACGCCTTTACTGTTGTTGTAAGCCATTAAGAATTGGGGGGTCATTTGTTACTGCAGCACAACTTGACCTAAGCTGACAAATACACTCACATTTCCAGAGGCCTCGGAAGCATAACTCTAGAATTCAGCAACGAGGAATTCAGAATCTAGGAGAGTCCTGGGAAACACCATTGCTGAGATCCTTCCGAGTCCTGTATTCTGTGATTTCAAGTCTCCAGAGGGCAAGGCCCCCATACGAGTGGTTTTTGTATCCCTAGTGCCTGATAGTGCACCAGCATACAGTAGGTGCTCAGTTAGTTTGGTGAATGTGTAACAAATTCTTCTGATGGTATCTTGTAACATGGAATATTCTTATCAGTGCCTCTCCTCACTGACTCTTCCCTCTGCCTTAAATACCTTTCCCTTCTTCCTCCACCTGGTGGACTCCATGCTCCAAAGCCCAGCTCAGATATCCCCTTCCCCATGACAGCTTCACATCCAAGCCAGAATAGGCGTGTCCCATCTTGGATTCCAACAACTCAGAAGTTTCTCTAGGCCATTTCATGCCATATTCTTTGGGAAGTGATACTTGGCTTGACGATCCTTGTATCCTCAGTTTCTAGAATGTCTCCTGATTAGTAATAAATTAGCTCAAAATGTATTTATTAAGTAAATGAATGAATGCAATGTTTCCAAGTCATAATACAAAAACAAAGAAGAATTTGCTGTCACATATGCATCTGTCTTAAAATAGAACCATCATGTAATTTGAAGACTGTAATAGAGGAAAGGTAACATCTTTTGCCTGAAACAAATCACCTTTCTAAATAACCTGCCACTGTATTATACTGTCCACTAGATGTATTCTGTATATAACATTATGCAATTATAGCATTTGCTATGCATTCCCTCAAGCTAAACACTGCCCTTCTAGTCATCTTTAAATAAATATGTTCCAAGAAATTTCTCTAGGAGGAAAATTATGCCTAATCATTTACATTTTAGTATGAATTAGTTAATTACTTCTGGATTTCTGCATCCCTTACCATATTCATGCACACACACATATCTGTGTGTGTATAATTTAGATCCTAAGACTCTTGCCTTTTTAAAAATGATGCATTCCTGAGAACTTTCTCTCCCTCTTTTTTTTAATTTAATTTCTTTTCAATGTAACAGAATTCATTGTTTATGCACCACACCCAGTGCACCATGCAATATGTGCCCTCTGTAATACCCACCACCTGGCTTCCCCAACCTCCCACCCCCGCCCCTTCAAAACTCTCAGATTGTTTTTCAGAGTCTCCCCTTCCAATCTCCCTCAATTCCCTTCTCCTCTCCATCTCCCCTTGTCCTCCATGTTATTTGTTATGCTCCTCAAATAAATGAAACCATATGATAATTGACTCTCTCTGCTTGACTTATTTCACTCAGCATAATCTCTTCCAGTCCCATCCATGTTGCTACAAAAGTTGGGTATTCATCCTTTCTGATGGAGGCATAATACTCCATAGTGTATATGGACCACATCTTCTTTATCCATTCGTCCCTGAAGGGCATCTTGGTTCTTTCCACAGTTTGGTGACCGTGGCCATTGCTGCTATGAACATTGGGGTACAGATGGCCCTTCTTTTCACTACATCTGTATCTTTGGGGTAAATACCCAGTAGTGCAATTGCAGGGTCATAGGGAACTTTCTCTTAAGATGATGTTCAGATTTGAACTTGGGTATGTTTCGGTCTGTTTCCACCATCTCCTGGCAGGGAATGCTGGCAAAGTCAGGCAAATTCCCTGAGCCCCATTTTTTCAGAAGGAGATAAAGGATGCTTTATAAACGGTACTTCCATACCCACATATTAGTTATTATTAAGAAGGAAGAGAATGGATCCAGAATTGGGTTGGATGGGAAGTATAGCATGAAAGACAGTGTTTGAAGGCTTCTTTTTCAGTTACTCCCAGACGGATGGACTAAAAGAAGGCACCTTCAGAAGCAGGTCAGAAACCAAGGTAAAGAAAGCCTCCAGACTCCCAGTGATGAACCTAAAGCATCCTTTCTCCTATAACTAGAGTGACAACTCTAGTCACCATCACCAGCTTTAATAAAGTTAGAGAGTTGGTAAAACCCTCCCCGGGCCTCAGGTTGATCCCTGAGACTCTTGTCTCCCCACAACAATTTAAATGGCAAGGACTGTAATGTCACAGCAACAGAACAGCCTGGAACAAAGAAAAGCTGGTATTCCAAATAAACCAGCCCTGTATATCAGAAGCAAAAATGTTCTCTTCTCACTAAGGAGATTGACAAATCCCTTCTCCCCAGGTGGTGGGAATGGCAATGATGACGCCTCCCCCAGTCGTAACAGTTACATGTTCAACCTAAAAGGATAAAACAAAGAAAGAATCTTGTTGCCTCCCGTAAGTTACAAGCATTACGGGACTGACACCTTTCATCTTCTCAACTCACAACAGATGGCTTCTGAGGAATGGCCTCTAGGGGTGACAGGATGGCTGGGGTGTGCTGGGGGCCATTCACTGAGAAACAGCTGTTTCTCAGGTTTGCTGGAAGGAAATTTTAATCAGGGTCAGACTGAAATTGGTTTGTGCAGGCTTGAGCCTACCCATGTCCTGTTGGACAACAGACAGACAGAGGAATGAAACAGAATACAGAATAGGGTAACTTAAAACCTCCTTTTGGCACGATTTATATGAAAAATTGAAACTCAGCTGGTGCCAGACTTCTCAATGTATTTACCATTCCCACTATTTCAAAATAGTAGGAAAGGTCTTGCCCAAATCTCTAATATCATCATCCTAGGACAAGATTTTTGCTGACACTAAGAAGGAAGAAGTAGTAAAAATGATTATGAGTCAGGCACCCTGGGGGTCGTGGGCCACATCAGGCTCTGGTACTTACATGTGGGTTCTAGCTGGACGCCTGGCCCAGTGCATTATTTGGAGACATGCCCCACACTGAGCCAGCGAGGAGGACCATAACAAGGCCATCAGCACTAGTATCTGGGGACACATGATTCAGTCCACCTGCATGCCAAGAAAATTAGCTCATTACTAAGCATCTCTGAGCACCACAGGGACATGTGGTCCAGGCCATGGGAAATCCTCAGTGACAAATTCAACTGCACTTGGCACAAAGCCATAGCGTTATTCATGTGCCATTTCTCTGGGCTTCTGCCAACCCCCCCATATGATGTAGGAGTCACTGAACACAGACGGTTGGTCCTGCCCACAAAACTCACAAGAGGCTCCAAGGAGCAGGTAGGAAATGAAATGGGGCACAGGATGGGAAGAAAGACAGGAGGGAAAAGGGAATTCCCAGAATTCTCCCCCACAATCTGTATCATTATCCATTTTCAACAGGAATTCCAAAAATACCCCCGCCCCAACTTCTCAACATGAATTCTCAGTCTCTACTCACTGGTTCTTCTCAGTTGTCCTCATACCCAAAGATAAACTTAGAAGCATTCAACTTTCAGCACCAAGAGAAACCACAGGACAGAGCTTATAAATTGACACTCCCAGGGGACAAATATGGCCCTTCAGAGGTGGTTTGCCTGGTCTGGATTGGAAGTTCTTCAAACATGTCTCTCCTCCCCCCGGGTTGTCTCAGTTCTCATCTGACCCACTCTGTTCCATCATGTTACACACCCAAAGGCACTTGAATGGGCCACCTGGCCTTAGAGAGTCCACCACACTCCTTCCCCCACCATCTTCCTTTCACAAATGAGAAAACCAAACTACTCAGGGAAAAAATAAATAAATTGGAGTATATATAGCCATGGAAATCTGTTTCCTAGAGAGAGCTGGTGTTTGCTCTGGCATCTTGGAAAGGAGGTAGGAAGTCCTCATAGAGAGAAAATGCTCTACATTTATGATTTTTTCACATATATGAAGAATCCCTTTGTTGAAATGATTTTGATAAAAGTGGATCAAAGTGTCTGGCTGAAGGGAGTGGGTGGTGCAGAGTACACCGATCTGGGGTCTCATTCTTGCAGAGTTGTGTACCTACCTGTTGGTGCCCCTCTAAAATTTCCTCTAAACTAATTGTCCCTGAGTAGCTCATTAGAATTGAGTTACATTAAGTTCCTTGAGAGACAAATCCTTAACCCAAAGGAATGGCTCCCTAATGGTGAAATTTACAGCAGGATGGCATGTCAGAGAAAGAGAGAATTTAGACCCAAGGCCATCCCCACCCCCCAAACCATATGCCTAAGACTGGCAATGATTCCAGGACATAAACCAGTGGGGTTATCTTTTCCCTATGATATCAAATTTTACAACCTGGTCTGAAAGATCAATTTATTTCAAGAAACAGATCCTCACTCAAGCTGGCTTTGGCAATGAGGAATTTATTGGAAGGAGGCAGGAAAATCTTGTGAAATCTATTTGAGGAAATACAGCTGGTCATTACGGCAACTGGAACGTCACCAGCCAGCTCTTCTTTTGGCCTCCTTCTTTTGAGGACTACTTGACCTCTCATTCCTGCTTCTCTTTGCAAGAATATTCCATTCTCTCTGTAAATACTCTTCCTTTTTGAGACTCTTTTTCTGTTCCTCCAGACCTTTGCAAGTTTCACTCAGATGTGGCTCCTTGTGATTCTAACTCCATGTAGCCTCATGGTTCCATGGCCAATGTGGCTCAGCTGTATGTCCCATGCCATTCATATTTTTGAGCAGGACTGATTGGCTCAGCTCAGGCCTGGAGCCCAGCCAATCAGCTTTGGTAATGGGGCAAGGTCAAGAAGAATAAAGAAAGTTACTCGGACCTAAACCAAGACTATTAGGAGAATTCTGAAGAGCGGCACAGCACAAGCTGCTCAAACCCTTGTCCCTGTGCCTCCCTGTTATAAGTTGGGGCTAGAGCATACCACTGCAGCACAAGAATTAGACGAGAGTTTGGGGCAATAAGCTCTTGCAGTTCTCCACCAGAAGCTCCACAGATGAATTCCTCCAGACAGAACTTCTTCCATCACTCCCCATCCTACCAGGAAAAAGTGCCCCCGGATGAACTCATTCAAATCCCCCAGGGCAGGAAGAGGGGAGAAAGATACCAGAAATGATCTCAGCTTAACTGAAGGAAAGGCAAGGTAGCACTGTAGGGTGACTGTGGGAAAGGTCCATCCCCAAACCTCCCAGATGGGGCAACATGGAGAGGAGACGCTTTCCTGCAGGAGTGAAGGGCCACAGCCATAGGCTCCTGGTGTCCCTTCCTTCCCTCCTTCCTTTCTTCCCTTCTCCCTCCCTCTCTCCTTTCCTTCCTTCCCCAGGTGTGTATCATGGTATTTGTCACACACCTGTTTAACAGATCACCCAGGCTACAGAAGGATTTTATATCTTCGCATCCTTGCTCCGCTTGGCCCAGGCTGGCTCCAAGTTTTGCTGACGGAGGCCACTACCTACCAGGTAAGACTCGCCAGTGGAATGCCCTTCCTTTACATGCCCTCCTGCCTGCCCCGCTGAGATGCCACACTCTACTCTCCAGCCACCCTTCACCACTAATGGCTAAGCATCTCAGAGGGAGGGCAGAGACAAGGTGAATTTGTGAATATGTGATAGGACATGAAACAATCTCACAGAGACTCTGCAACATAAATTAGGAAACGTAAGTCACAGTTCTATTTGCCCTGCAACTGTTATATCCAAACAGAAATGAAGAGCCGCCTGGAATGATCTACCTCAATCATGGTGTGATCTAAATCGCTAACTGTAAAGGGTGGAGCATCACAAGGTGTGTGTGTGTGTGTGTGTCTGCGTGTGCATGTGTGTACATACGTGTGCGCACATGTGCATGCGTGTGCCTGCGTGTATGTGTGTTTGTGCGTGCGGACATGCAAGAGGGAGACGAGGACAATACCATGATGAGGTCAAGCTACTATCAGGTGCCTTCCTTTGGTCTGAAACTTTAAGAGTTGGGTTTTGGTCCCGACACATAGAACCTATACTTTTTTCCAAGACCTTTAATTTCTAGAGGAGGTAATCCCACTTAATGGAAGGTAAAATCTCTCAGTTCCAACATTTTCTATTCTGGTACTGACATTCCAGATTCCCATGTCAACACTCTATTTTATTGCCCTTTCTGGGTGAGGACGATCTCCCCCCGGGAGTCCAAAGCCACTCCTTGGAGTGCTTCACAGAACACACGTATGGGCTGAGATTTCAGGGAGCTCCAGGAAATGTGGAGCTAATACTACGTAATTAATACTATACAGTATTTACATTTTTCTCTCCGGCTTATTTCACTTAGCATAATGCCTAAGGTCCACCCATATGGTCATAAATGGCCGGATTTCATTCTTTCTCATGGCTAAGTAATATTCAGATATATATGCAGATATATGGATACGCACGTACAAATAAAATACACGACGTCTTTTTTTATACATTCATCTGCTGATGGACATGTATGCTATTTCCACGTCTTCACTACTGTGACTAATGCTCATTGAACATGGAAGGACAGATATCTCTTCGATATCCTTTTTCCATTTCCTCTGACTATATCCCCAGAAGCAGAATTGATGGATTATATGGTAGTTCTAGTTTTAATCTTTTGAGGAATCTGTTTTCCAGAGTGGCCACACCAACATACATTCCCACCAACAGCGCACAAGGGTCCCTTTTCACCGCATCCTCCCCATTTTTCCTTTTGATGAAAAACATTCTGACAGGTGTGAGATAACATTTTTTTTAAAGATTTTATCCATTTGACAAAGGTCACAAGTAGGCAGAGAGGCAGGCAGAGAGAGAGAGGAAGGGAAGCAGGCTCGCCGCTGAGCAGAGAGCCCGACGTGGGGCTCCATCCCAGGACCCTGAGATCATGACCTGAGCCGAAGGCAGAGGCTTTAACCCACTGAGCCACCCAGGCGCCCCTGAGATAACATTTCATTTTGGTGTTTGATTTGCACTCCCCTGATGACAGTGATACTGAACACCCTCTCTTGTACCTGTTGGTCGTATGTATGTCTTTGCTGGAAAAATGTCTGTTCAGTTTCTCTGTCCATTTTTAAGTCATATTATTTATTTATGTATGTATTTCTACCATTGAGTTGTATAAGTGCTTTATGTATTTTGGATGTTAACCCCTTATCAGATATAGGACTTAAAAATATTTTCTCCCATTACCTGGGTTGCTTTTTCATTCTGTCAATGGTTTTCTTAGCCTTGCTGAAGCCCATTAGCTTGACGTAGTTCCACTATATTTGCTTTTGTTGTCTTTGCTTTTAGTTTCAAATTCAAAAAAATCATTGCCGAGACAGATGTCAAGGAGTTCACCTCCGTGTTTTCTTCTAAGACCTTTATGGCTTCAGATCTTCAATGTAAGCTTTTAATGCATTTTTAATACATTTTGAGTTGACTTTTATGTACACTGTAAGACAGAAGTACAGTTTCAGTTTCTTGCATGTGGTTATCCAATTTTTTTTCAAAACCATCTAGTGAAGATATTATTCTTTCCCATTATATCTTTCTGGCTCCTTTGTCATAATAGATAGCATATAGATGCATTTATTTCTGGGCCCTCTATTCTGTTCTATTGATCTGTGCATCTATCAATATCATACTATTTTCATCACTATAGCTCTGTAATATGGTTTGAAATCAGGAAGTGTGATGCCTCCAGTTTTGTTCCTCTTTTTCAGTATTGCTTTGGCTTTTGGGTGTCTTTTAAGGTGCCATACAAATTTTAGTATATTTTTTTCTATTTTGGTAATAAATTCCATTGGAATTTTCACAGGAATTGCATTGAATCTGTATATTGCTTTGTACGATATGAACATTTTAACATTACTAATTCCTCTAGTCCATGAACATAGAATATCTTTCCATTTATTTCTGTCTTCTTCAATTTTTTTCATCAGTGCATTTATTTTTAGTGCACAGATCTTTCTCCTCCTTGGATAAATTCATTCCTAAATATTCTATTCTTTTTGATGCAATTAGAAAAAGGATTATTTTCCTAATTTCTCTTCCCTCTAGTTGTTAGTGTATAGAAACACAACAGATTTTTGTATATTGATTTTGTGTCCCACAACTTCTCTGATATCATTTATTAGTTCTAACCAGTTTTTTGGTGCAGTCCTCAGAGTTTTCTATGCATCGTGTCATCTGCATATGGAAACATTGTTATTTCTTCCTTTCCAATTTCAGTGCATTTTATTTCTCTTTCTTGTCTAATTGCTCTGGCTAGGACTTCTAGTACTATGTTGAATAAAAGTAGTGAGAGTGGGCATATTTGTCTTGTTTCTGACCAATGGATATGAAGTTAGCCTTGAGATTGTCATAGATGATCTTTGTTAAATTGATGTCTATTTCCTCTATTCCCAGTTTGTTGAGAGTTGTTTTTATCATTAATAATGTTGAATTTTGTCAAATGCTTTTTATTAATTTCCTGCAATGATCATATGGTTTTTTTGTCCTTTATTTTGTTAACATAGTGCATCATATTTATTGATTTGTGAATGCTGAGCCATCTTTGCATCCATGAAATAAATCCCATTTGACTATGGTGTAGAATCCTTTTAATGTATTGTTGAATTTGATTTACTAATATTTTGCTAAGCATTTTTGCATGTGTATTCACTGAGGATACTAGTTTGTAATTTTCTTTTCTTGTAGTGTCCTGTCTAGCCTTTGTATCAGGGTAATGCTCGACTTACGAGTTTAGAAGTATTCCTTCCTTTTCTATCTTTTGGAAGAGTTAAGGAAGGATGGTATTAGTTCTTCTTTGGCTATTTAGTGTAATTGACCAGTGAAGCCATCTGATCCTGGATTTTTCTTTGTTGAGAAATTTTGGTTACGGGTTCAATCTCCTCACTAGAAATTTATCTGTTCATATTTTCTATTTCTTCATTTCAATCCTTTTTTTTTTTCATATGACGTCTTCAAAGTCTGGAGTGTATTATATTTAACAGCACTTCCCCTTTCTAAATGGCCACATGTCAAATGCTTATTAGCCACAAGTGGCTAATGGCTACTATAATATATAGACAGCTCTAAACTGATGAGTCATCTTGACCATGAAATCAGTGGTAACTCCAAAAACTTAGATGGTGTTCTCACTGGACTGAATGTTTTGTCCCTCCCAGTAATGATATATTGAAATCTTAATCCCAGTGTGATGCCATTTGGAGGTGGGGCACTTGAGAGGTACTTAGGTCATGAGGGTGAAGTCCTGCCAAAAGGGTTTGCTTTCTAAGAGGGCTACTTAGCCCTCTACCCATCATGTGAGGACACAGCAAAAAGATAGCCATCTGCAAACCAGAAGAGAGCTCTCACCAGAATCCAACCAAGTTGGCATCCTGATCTCAGACTTCTATCCTTCAGAATATTGTCATTGATAAGCCACCCCAGTCTGTGGTACTCTTCCAGCCACCCAAACTAGCCAAAACTGTGGCTGTATCTTTAAAGGTTTTACAGGGGATGATAAAGTAGACCTATAAGCCAAATCTGGCATATGAAGTTTTTGTTTTGTTTTATTTGTTTGTTTGCTTTATAGCCTGTGAGGTCACAGTGGTTTTTACATTATTAAATGACTGAGAAAAAGAATTTTTAAAAAAGAATAATAATATTTCATGACACATGGAAATTTATAAAATTCAAATTTTAGTGTCCACAAATAAAATTTTATTGGAACACAGTCATGCCCATTCATTTGAGCATTTTCTGTGGCTGTGGTATAGTTAAATAGTTATCTGTGGTCCATAAAGCCTGAAGTATTTACTAGCTGGCCCTTAACGAAAACATTTGTTTGGGTTTAGGATTGCCAAAAAATATACAAGATGCCTAGTTAAATTTTTATATCAAATAAACAACAAATACTTTTTAGTGTGTTTCAAATATTCCATGGAACATACTTATACTAGAACACATTTTTGTTCATGTGAAATTCAAAATTAACAATGCATACAATACTCTTATTTGCAAATCTGGTAACCCTACCTGGGTTAGAATATTGTTATTTGCTCAGAATAAAGACCTTTCAAGATCTCACTTATATTGAAGAACAAGAGATACTGATTAAAAAAAAAAAAAAAACCCACTCTGGAGACTTCCAGACGCTTCAAATCATCAGTGAACATTTCGGACACCATTACTTTCATTTTGAACTCAGTTCAAAGGCACATGGAGGAACAGACTGCTTAAATAGTTACTGGAAAAATATGGCTTAAATTTTATTGGACCAATGTTTTAAAAAATGCAATCAACAAGCTTGTGTTGAAAAAGCCCCCATAAGAAACATTCTTTCATTTACATTAAAATATTTAGAGTTTATGTTCTCAGCACATGTTTCTAAGAGTATATATCTTATACCTTGTTATTGATTTTCAATGCTTTTCATAGTCAACTTTGTACTTTTAAAATCGAAATCAGCATCCAGGAACAGAAATCCAATTTATAACATTTACATAGGGAATGAGAGGCCCCACTTTAAAGAGCTTGACTCTCAAATAGTCTCCAGGAATAAATTAAGCCTAAGTCAAAGGTCTGCAAAAAACAACTCTGGCTTCTTCTCCATTTTGCTGGAAGCCAGCTTTCCACTGGAGGCTGAAAAGAAATGTTCCCTTCAGCGGAACATGAGTAGGCTTATGTAAGACACAGGTAAGTTCTCCATTACCCTCTGGGCCCTGGGGCCGTTAATATTTGATGCACTCCTCATCATCTCTGTTTGTGTAATTTGTCAACGCCCAACAGGTCCTCTGCCAGCTATGCATTAAAACTATTTTCAAAATATGTCATTGTCAGCCTTTGGCACACTCATTACTTATTAAGATAAGAGGCCGGATGAGGCAAGCAGGAGGTGGCTTGCTTACTTAAACATACTTGACTTAACTGTAGGGAAATCAAGTGATCTACCGGGTTATGCTTAGGAAGGCTTAGAGGGCCCCCATCCCTTCTTCACTGGACAGATGGAGAAACTGAGGGCCAGAGAGGGGAAGGGACTTAGCTAACGTTACTCAGAAGTTCTGAGGCAGAACTGGAAATACAGCTCAAGTTTCTTAAGTTCTTAGTTCTTGCCTCCTGCACCACCATCAGCACGCTTGCCTATGGGCATAAATTTGAAAAAAAAAAAAAAAAAGGCATAACTTCACAGATATTATCTCTTTGAATAGCAGAATCCTCCATAGGGACAACTGAAACAGTGTTTTCCAAGCATGGAACACATACCCTTAATGCTACTCAAGATGATTCAAGATGTCAGTCATACAGATAAACTGTTTAAAGTTAAATGATATGTTTATTTCGATGCATTATAAAACATACATCAAAGTTATGATCTGGGCAGTGAGGAGGGACGTACTTCAAACTCATGAATTTGTAGATACTGCTGCTTAGGTCACAGCTGAGTCATAAATAAGGCCTTGATTTAATATTGCTTTAAGCATAGTTATCACACAACTCATGTTTTTCATTATACATATTGCAGCATTTTTATTATCCTACACATATTTTTATTATTACTTCTCATGATCAACTTTGGTATTTTAAAGATAGGAATTAGCATTCAGGAACCAAAATTAAAACAGTCACACAACTCGTGATCGTGCCAGGACTTCCAGGCATAGCAAGAATGACAGAGGTAATATTTGAAGAGTCAAGGTCTTGGGGAACCCTAAGTTATATACTTAAGTAAAACTTACTAACATAAGTGTTAGTAAGCATTAAAAAGTATAATCTAATATTTATAAATTATGACTCTAATTTATGTTGTAATATCTGTGCAATATGTCATTCATACAAAAGCAGAGAGATTCAGAATATAAATTGTTTAAATGGTCCATGTTTGGTTACAGTGCCTCAGCTTCTGCTTTCATTCCCTCCCCCCCAACCTGAGCTGCCAGCTCCAACATTCTCTCACTCATCTCCTGACACAGCTTACTCTTTGGAAATTCAAACGCAAGTGTTCATATTGCTCTGGCTCAATGTACTCACTATCCCTGAGAAACTGCATTCATATTGGAGGGCCGTGGGCCTGTTTGAAATGAAGCACTAATGGTGGAAATTCTGGACATCATTTAAGATTGGGAAAAGGTAGGGGAACCTGGGTGGCTCATTGGGTTAAGCCTCTGCTTTCAGCTCAGGTCATGATCCCAGAGTCCTGGGATCGAGCCCCACATCGGGTTCTCTGCTCCACAGGGAGCCTGCTTCCCCCTCTCTCTCTTCCTGCCTCTCTGCCTACTTGTGATCTTTCTCTCTCTGTCAAATAAATAAAATCTTAAAAAAAAAAAAGATTGGAAAAAGGTGGACTGAGGGTCCAGCAGACCAGCAACAGATACCCCAATTCCCCCTCTGTCAGGAAAATCAACACAAAGCCAATCAACAAAATATCTGGGTACTATGTTTTGATTAAGTGGGTGGTACCTGAAGGAGGCAGCTTCAGAATTCTAATGTTTTCTTTGTAGAGACCTCAAGAGCAAAAAAGCATGAGAACTTTTGTTCTCACGGCAATAATGAATGATTTGAAAAGTTACATGGCAGCAATGTCACAGGACTCTCAACAGGGCTTAATTAGCTAACTAACCAACTAATTAATCAATTAAAGGAAGCACTAGAAAACATTCAACATTTATTCACTCATTTAACACATTTTTATTTTATGCCTTCTTTGAGCTTTTAGGCTAGGTATGCAATGGGGAATTGTTCCTTTCTTCACGAAGCAAAAAAGTATTGATGTCCTGCTTACACATTACAGGATGTGTGTGTGCAGAGGAGGAAGGCTTACATACTCTGTGTGTGTGTGTGTCTGTGTGTCTGTGGGTGTCTGTGTATGGAGGTCGTGTACCACCACAAAGAGATGGTAGAAGAATTTAATGATATTAGCCATGTTCCTTCCTAAAAATGATTTTTTTTCCAGGCAGTTCATCTAAGTTGCCTTCATTTACTCCAAGGAAGGCTCACTCCTAATGTGTGTGCGCACTGGACAAAGATTTTTGACAGTGTCCCTGTCATGCAATCGACTTGATTTTTCCTAATACATGATAAATTTCAAGGGTCATGTGAGACACAGCAGCTTATCTAGGATGATGTAGAATAATGAGTAGAGAAGAGATATTTATGTCTTTGTTTACTACTTAATCAATGCAAAGATTCTTCCTGGTGTGTAGGCAACAGCTTTCCTCTCTAGATCCAGGAACCAACACTCTGTGTTTTCTACCATTGAATACACCATTCGTAGTTAATTTCAAATGTCCCCTAGAGGAAAAAGGTAACACGGTCATTCTGCCCAACACCATGGCTCCTCCCAACCTGTTTGCATTGAAACATTATGGATCTCTACCTAGCTGCTGTCCCCAGCTCCGTCTACTTAATATGAGTTACAACATTATTCATGAGGCTGCGTCAGCCACGTGCCCCCCCACCCATGGTTTGCAGTGTCTCTCTCGAAGTTCCTTAGTAAACTTCGCGAATGACCTACAAATGCAAGGCTTCCCCAAAGTACACAGAATAATGTAGATGACAATCAGTGCTCTTACCACATTAAATTTGTTCTAAACATTCTGGGTAAAAAAACAGAACAACAGATCTTCCACCCCACTTCTGTCTTCTCTTAGAAATGCCCTTGTTGCCTTTCCAAAATGCAGTTGCTTTTTTAAAAAAATTCAAATACAATTTACAGTGTTATATTAATGTCCAAGGTGTACAACAGAACGTGTCAACAATTCTGTAAATTACTCAGTGCTCATAAAATATGACTGCTTTTTTCTTTATTTTCTTTAGAGAGGAAGAGGGAGGGAGGGGCAGAGGGAGAAGGAGAGAGAGAATCTTGAGCAGTCTCCACACCCAGCATGAAGCCCAATGGGGGGCTTGATCTCATGACCCTGAGATCATGACATGAGCAGAAATCAAGAGTCAGAAGTTTAACTTACTAAGCCACCCAGCCACCTTAAATAGGTCTTTCTTTCTTTCTTTCTTTCTTTCTTTCATTTATTTATTTTGAGAGAAAGAGTGTGTGTACATGCAAGAGTGAGTGAGCATGAGTGAGGGGAGAAGCAGAGGCAAAGAGAGAAGCAGGCTCCCCACTGAGCAGAGAGCCCTATGTTGGGCTTGATCCTAGGATGCCAAGACCATGACTCGAGCCAAAGGCAGACACCCAACCAACTGAGCCACCCAGGTGCCCCAGTATGACTGCTTTTAACATTGGCTGCCCCAAAATCCCCACCAGAGAAGGAGAGTAGGTGAGGGGTGTATGGCCAGAGCAAGAATAAGAGGTTCCCTTTGTAGAAGCCATGTTCCATCTCTTGTCTGGTGTGGCTTAAGAATGACCTGGGAGGGCATAACTTTATCACCTTCATTAGAAGGAGGCTGAAAAGGTCATGTGGAAGGACCCAATGGCAATGCTGAGTAACATTCGAGGGAGTACTCAGAGGACCTAAGTGTGGCCACCCCTGACACTTGGTGGGGAGCTTGTGGGTGGGGGGACAGAGTGACTAACCTTGTGTCACGGTTGGAGGCTGCTGCCTTCAAGGACTACGGACCTGAGGGGGCACTGAAGTGGAAACACAGAGAGTAGAGAATTTGTGCATGGCTTATGGGTGTGGTTAAGCCCATGGGTCTGCTGTGGATTGTTGGGAGCCTAGGGCTATGTTTTACTATGCCTGATGTAAAAGTCATTCAAAATCGGGGTGTCAGCACCATTTTGGCTGCAGGATCTCATGTGATCCTATAAAAACAAATACTGTGCCAGAAGGAGGAGCAATCAACTTCCAGGCCACTTTCCTATAAGTAAGACCATCAACTGAGCCCACATACAGAGCTCAGCAAGTAGAATTCAGAGAGTTCCCTGTAGGGGTAGAACCCAGACTGGGTCCATGTGGATCCCAAGCCAACATGGGCTCCTCACTGGATTAATCACAGGCACAGGCAGGGTACTTAGAAAATTTCCAGCATGGTGTCTCAAAGCAAGGAGGTCCCTGAAGGCAAAACGGATATTCGGAGGCCAAAGGGGCACAGTGGGCCCTGTTCTGGTTGCCTGTTGAAGTCAGGGGCAAAGCCAGACTGGGCAGTGATAGACATGAGTCTGCTGGGAGTCAGGAGTGTTTGCTGACAGAGGTTAAATCCCAGTAATACTGTGCCCAGGGGCCTGCCCTAGTGGTAAGGGAGGGCCCAACGGCTGCATGGAGCACACCCCATCCTGGAGCAGGGTGGGCTGCCTGCTCTTTTAAGTTACCAGGCTGAGGAGAGGGAGCAGCCTTTCATCCCGTATGAACTTCTAGTCAGATGGAAGTTGGTGGGAGGGGAGGGAGGGACAAAGTTAACAACAGTAAGAGAAATAATACACCAGTGGGGTGGGTGGGTGAGGGGAGGGAGGACAGTGCCCCCGTGCTTACCTGCCAGTAATTAATGTGTGCTTATGGCCATGGGCTAAGCACCCTACATGACTTCCTTCATCGAATTCTCCCAGCACCCTGAGATGTGCTAGGATTAGTTCCATTTACAGTTGAGGGAACTGAGCTGAGAGAACTCGAGGGATTTCCCGAAGTCACACAATTTATAAAAAAGGCAGTCAGCGTTAGAACACAGCTTTGTCCATTTGTTTATAAATTGAGGTAAAATTGACATAATGTTATATTCATTTCAGGGGTACGAAGTATAATGATTCTGTATTTGTATATATCACAAAATGATCAGCACAATAAGTCTAGTTAATATCCCTCACTATACATGGTTTCCATTTTTTTTCCCCTTGTGTTGAGAACTTTGAAGATCTACTCTTGTGGCTACTTTTAAATCTGAAATACAGTATTATTAACCCAAGTCACCATGTGGTACATTATATCCCCATGACATATTCATTCTAGAACTGGAAATTTGTACCTTTTGATCTCCTTTACCCATTTTGCCTACCTTCCCCCTTTGCCCCTTAGGCAACCATCAATCCATTCTCCAGACCCATGAGCGAGTCGGTGTGCACAGGCTCATGTGTGTGTGTGTATGTTGATTTTTTTTTTTGGTTTGGGTTTTTTGTTTTGTTTTGTTTTTTAGAAATCATATGGTATTTTTTTCCCCTGTCTGACTTACTTCACTTAGCATAATGCCCTCAGAGTCCTGCCATGTTGTTGCAAATGGCAAGATTTCATTGTTTTTTTATGGCTGAATAATATTCCAGCATTGTTTCTTATTGTTTGTTTCTTTTTGTTTTTCTGGGGCTTCTTTGTTTCACTTTTTTGTTTTGTTTTGTTTTGTTTGTGCTCTGTTGCTTTCTTTAGAGTTTCTGGTCTGCCTGAAACGTATATTTGGAATATAGTTTAAGTAGAGAATGTATATATAAGGTGGGAAGAAAGGAGAGAGAGAGACAGGAGACCCAGAAAGTGCAGTGGGGAGAGAAGGTTGAGATTCTGGAGGGAGACTATTTGGGAATATTCACAGGAATAAAAAGTTTTGTCTATTTGGGTGTTTTTTAATTAGCAGGAAATTTCCACAGGAAAAGAGGAGTTTTCCTTGCTTCCCCAGTTTAGATTATCAGAGGCTGTGAAGCACAGATCAGGGGGAAACACAAAGGAACACTGGGCAGATGACAGTCGGGAGGGGAATTGGAGGCCAGCTCTCCTACCTCGGGAAGTCACTTCCATTTATGAACTGAGGACAGAAATTCTTTGTGTGACCTGCACAAAGTTGCCTCGCGATCAGCCTGAGCATCATATCACGTTTTTAAAAAGGATCAGTCTCACAGACGAAAGGTACTGAAAGGCCACTCTGTGCTTTACTCACATCTCACGAGGAGATGCCAGAGACGTCCATCCATTCATAAAACATAGAAACTTTTCTCCTCATCTCTGTCATGGGACCTCTCACAAAAAAGCAGCTGTCCTCAACCTCATGTCCCCCTCCCAAATCCCAGCTCTCGGGAGACCCAACTCCCTCTCTTCTCTTTTCCTCCTTTCCTCTCCACCCTGCTCCCTCCCCGAGCCCTCACTTTGCTCTTCCCACCACAGGCACCTCTCCAGTAAGCCACCCAGACCGCCTCACTTCTCCAGTTCTCTGCCTCTCATGTGCCCACAGACATCACAAGAAGAAAGTCAGGCACAGAATGAGCTGACGGAGAGCTCTTCTCACAAGGCCAAGGTCAGGGTGGGCAGTGAGGACATACATAGGACCACTTTTTATCCCCATCTTACAGATACTGCAGGAGGCTGTTGTGAAGGTCAATGAGATGATACTTACACCAAACACTCCACACCCGGAAGGCAAATTTATTATTCCTCATCACCCCCCCACCCCCCATCATGATTTCCCAGCACCCTGCCAACGTATCCTGTGTTTTATCTTAATTGTTACTTACCCAATTTGCATTTGAGAAAAAAAACCCATAACTGCAATGTCAGGGAGGAAATACAACTTTCCCTCTACCCTCAAGTTTAGTTTCTGGGGGCCTGTGAATTAAATTGATAAAAGACAGGTAAACAGGAGGAGAAAGTTAATTTACCCGGGCAACATGCATCCACACAAGAGTGCTCGTGAGGAGTACCTCAAAGAGGGAGTCAGAATTTGGAACTTACAGACCTAACTTTGTAGGGAAAGGGAGGGGGGAGAAAAGGTTCCTGTGGGAGGAACAAATGGGTTTCTTTAGATTAAAAAAATGCATTTTTAGGAGAACAAGTAAGAGATAACGAAGTTTCTGCAGGCTTAAAAATAGAACTACCATATGATCCATAATTCCATTTCTGGGTATGCAAAGGAAACAAAAGCACTAACTGGAAAAGATATATGCCCCCTCCCCCAAGTTCACTGCAGTATTTTTTATAATCTCCAAGATATGGAAGCAACCTAAATGTCCACTGATAGATGAATAAATAAAGAAAATGTGGTGTGTGTGTGTGTGTGTGTGTATATATATATGTATATATACACACACACAGTTACATATATTTATACACATATATATAATAAAATATTATATATTATATAATATATTTATTTAAGTTACATAATTAATTTAATATATTTATTATATAAAATATTATTCTATAATAAAATATTATTCAACCATAAAAAAGAAATCTTGCCATTTGCGACAACATGGATAGAACTTACAGGCATTATGCTAGGTGACAGGAGTCAGAGAAAGACAAATACCATATAATCTCTCTCATTTGTGAAATCAAAAAATAAAAGCAAAAACAAACAAGTAATCAAAAAAACTCAAGCTCATGTCTACAGAGAACAGATTGATGGTTGTTAGAGGCGAGGGCAGGCAATGTTGTTGGGGGGGGATGGGAGAAGTGGGTAAACAGGACTAAAAGTTCAAACTGGCTCAGTCATTAGAGCGTGCAACTCTTAATCTCAGGGTCATGAGTCTGAGCCCCACATTGGATGTGCTCAAACTTCCAGCTATAAAAATAAAATAAGTCGGGGCGCCTGGGTGGCTCAGTGGGTTAAGCCTCTGCCTACAGCTCAGGTCATGGTCTCAGGGTCTTGGGATGGAGCCCCGCGTCGTGCTCTCTGCTCAGTGGGGAGCCTGCTTCCCCCCCACCCCCCTGTGGACTTGTGATCTCTCTCTCTGTCAAGTAGAATAAAATAAAATCTTTAATAAAATAAAATAAGTCATGGGGATGTGATATAAGTATGGTGGCAATAATTAACATACTGTATTGTATATTTGAAGGTTGCTAAGGGAATAAATCTTAGAAGTTTTCATCACAAGAAAAAACTGTAACTGTATAGTATCGGATGTTAACTAGATTTATTGTTGTGATCATTTTACAATGTATATAAAATATCGAGTCATTAGGTCATACACCTGAAACTAATATAATGCTATATATCGATTCTATCTCAATGAAAAAAGACAGTTTCTGATAAGGTTTGTCTATATAGGTATGAATGGTCTGCTTCCTTCAGGGCCATAAAACTCCCCAAGGAAGGGATTTTGGGGTAGGTTTTATTTGTATTATCCTTTCTAGGAGTAGATATACCCCGAATTTATGGCAGCTTCAGTTCCCAGAAGTCGCTGCTTTTAGTCAGATAAGGGAAGCTCCAGTAACACTTCTTTCAGGATCTGCTGAATCTCAAATGTCTTCGGTTTAAAATAAACTTCATATTAACTCTGGGGTTCCAAGTGCATTCCCTCAGTTACACCAAGACATAAAGTAAAAAATAAAAATAAAAATATATTTTAAATATACACATAAATATAAAAATATATATTTAAATATATGTACATACAAATATATATAACATACATATAAATATATATTATATAAAATATAAAATATACATTTAAATATATATTAAATATATAGTTATTATGTACAGTTTGAGACCTACTTTATATGTGTATATACATATACACTCCCCACTCTTCCTGAAGTAAGCCCTCCATTTAAGCCAAGACTCTCTCTCAATATTCCTATACTGTCTCTAAGCTTGAAATGTATGTGAAACATCTGGCAGACATTTGGAAATATAGATAGAAGAAGATAGGAGAGACCAGGAAGTTGATCCTACATACTTGGGGACATTGGTTTCTGAATGGTGTGTACTCAAATGTCATCACAGTAGAAAAGGTCACTCAAGCAGGGTATGTAAACTACAGGCCACAAATACAACTTTTTGGAATTCAATTTTTTTTCGGGTTCCACAATATTTTTTTTAAGAGCGAGAGTGGGGAGGGGCAGATGAAGCAGGAAAGAGAGAATCTTAAGCAGGCTTCACACCTAGCATGGAGCCTGACACAGGGCTCGATCTCAGGACCCTGAGATAATAATCTGAGCCTAAATCAACAGTGGGACACTTAACTCGCTGAGCCACCCAGGCACCCCCACAATTATTTTTTTTTAATTGAGTGTTTCCAGTATTTCAAAGTATGGTTTTAATATAAAAACCAGATTTCCTGGGGCACCTAGGTGGCTCTGTATGTTAAGCATCTGCCTTTGGCTCAGGTGTTGATCTCAGGGTCCTGGGATGGAGTCCCTCTTCGGGCTCCCTGCTCAGCGGGAAGTCTGCTTCTCTCTCTCCCTCTGTCCCCTCCCTCTCAAATGAATAAATAGGATCTTTAAAAACAAACAAACAAACAAATTTCCAGCTTCTCTTGAAAAGCTTTTCGATCTGGCTACCCAGGGCTGGCCTTCCCACCTGGCAATAACTGGGTGGACTTGAAGTGCTCTTGAGATGAGGCTTCTAATCCTCCTGTTGCCCTATTATCTTATTTACTTGGTCCTATAGCCTTTTAATTTGTGACTCTTTGTGTAAAAGAAATGTTAAGGAGAATAAGGACAGGGAGAGGGAAAAAAAAAAGAGAGAAGGGAAGACAGAGGAAAGGGAAGAAACAGCAGAAAGTGAAGAGGAGACCCAAGGAAGTTGGAGGGAAACTCAGGCTTTGCGACAGCCTGAGTGCAGGTCCCAGCATAATCTCTCTCCCCAAGAAATCCCACAGAAAATTCCAGAACATGAAGGAAGGGGTGAGGCACTTTTGCTGGGGTTGGAGTGAAACTCCACTGCGGAAGACATCCGCCATGTTATTGAAACACATGGCCAATGACTGAGTAGCTCAGAAATGTCCCCCTGGGTCTGGTCATCAGAGCTCATCAGAAATGCATACTTCCCTCCCATCATTCACCTATGTCTGTCCCCACCAGGTAAAGAGGCCACATCAAATTGATATGCATCAATTTTCATATCAGTCCATGTTATTAACAATACTCCCTGTCCTTTATTCCATTCAGCTCCCTCAGAGTCAAGGTGTCAAAACCGACTTTCCCAGGAGCTGGTTCCTTGGACATAGGTTGGCCTGCTGTGACCACAGACAGGAGATCACCTCTGCTCAGGCGAGGGTAAAGATCAGATCTGCAATGTGGAATACTGTACCTTCCAAGATGCACTTGGACTCCCTGGTTGAACTGATCACATCCCTTTTTGTGAGGCAGCCTTCAGAGAGTCACGGCAGCTATAGTTACAACCATGTACAACAGTATTTCAGAAGTCCATACCCTCCAAACCCCGGCTTTCCACGATGCCTCGGGCCTACTGGAAGTTTCAGAAAAGTCAAGAGGGCAAGTGATTTGGACTATAGAATGCACACGTGTGACAAGGAGATGATATCAGACGAGCCAAGAGTTAAGACATAAAATAAATCCTACTCCGAGATAAAGTGGAGGGGCGACGAGGCTCTCTAACCCACGTTCCCAGCACTGGGCCTCCATTAAATCAATCTGTGTGAAATGATGGATTGGACCAGTAGAACGGCCAACTGAATGCACTGCCTACTGTTTAAGAGATAAACAGAGTTTTCGTCACCTTTCTCATCCTCTAGGTTTTATAGTTTGCCATTTCCGACAGCCTCCGACAAGCTCTCTTATTAGCTTAGGAGGGATCATTTTGGTAAACAAGTAAATATTATTTGGTACTTTTGGGCTGTTTACCTAAAATCTGGATTCATCGATTGGCTCCCGCACTGGGATGGGAGGCCCCGGGACTGTTGTAATCTACATGTAATAGACATTATGAGATTTAAGAAAAATAGCTAAGGCGGCAGTTGAGTCAGTTTAGGACAGATCATTATAAAATTCCATTATCACCGCTACAAGTTGGACTATTTGTCATCACAGAAGAGATGACAAGCTCAGAAATACTACATTTGTTATTATCAGATGATAAATGATATTCCATTAAAGCGGCAATACATCATCGGCAAAGCTGCAAAGAAGATATCAAACCTATCAGGACTTGACTTATAATTTAATTTTCAAAAGCTGTCAACTAAAATTCCAAAGGCTAAGCATTTTCATTTTTAAAGTTCATCTTATTTATTTTCCTCATCTGTTAGTCCAATTTCAGTGATATGGCAAAAATAACTGATTATGTGCAATGTATAATTCTCTTCTTTTGATTAGGTAATATATCAGGTGTCACTTAGGTATTAAAAATTAAATGACAGATAATAAAACAAGAGAGCCCCATAAAACACACCTTATTTTGATTTACTCACGTTTTGAAATATAACAGTAAAGGACAGGTCAATATTTGTTAAAGATACACACATGCCATCAAAAAAAGCATATTTACTCATTACGGAGCGCGCTTTCATGCCATCTGCAGGGAAGCTGAACATGCTTTTCCATTTGGTGTTTATAAAATCTTTTCACAGATGAACAACTAGTCTTTATCCCCATTCTATAAATCACACCCACATATTCCTTCCCTACGTGCAAGAGCTTATACGTTTCCTGTTATTATCGTTGTTACCAATATTAAGCACCCAAAGGCTGGCTGGGACAGCGACAACAACTCTTATCAGTTTCTACTGGTGCGCGCGTAATTTCAGTTTATGTGCGTCTTGCTCACGATCGCAGACTTGCAAACTTACCAGAAAATGTTCGCGGACGGCTCGATCTAACTATAGGAACAGAATCTGCCCATCCGAGAGTTCAAAGGCAAGTCCTAAATCATTTGAGAGGCTCCGAGAAGGAACGTGCCTGAAGTCACACAGCAAGGGAGTAAAAAAGATGACAGAAGAAGCCGGGATCCTCAATGTTTATCCTGTCTTCGATGTGACATTATGCTGATTGACAGCATCTTAGGAGCAAGGGAACTCTTAATAGTCAGGATCTGGCCAAGTGTCCAGCATGTGGTTGGTGCTCCTCCAAGTTCTGTTAATGGAATGGATGCACAACAGACATATGGATGGATGGGTGGACGGATGGATGGATAGATAGATGAGTGTCTGTCTGTTTTCTCTGATCCTCCATCTGGGAGCCTCATTTATTTAAATAAAACCTCTGGACGTGGATCCAATCCCATCTTTTGCAAATGCGGAATGTTAAGATGCTTCCCATTGTGATGCTGGCTATCTCTCAGATCTTACAGATCACTCCTTGCTACCCTAACAAGGCAAGGGGAATCTCTGAGCTGATATGTCTTCAGGCAACACAGAAAAGCAAAAGAGCTGGGCTTGGAGGTACTTCTCACTGCTGACACAATGACGAAATGACATTGACTCACAATGAAGAAAAAACCAGTCCAAGTAGGTAAGGCTGCACCTCCATCTCATTGGCCCTGTGAACCATGGGGGACGCCACGCCTCTGTGACACTCAGTGTGGTACAGGCAAGATGAGATAAAATAGTATTCTAGAGTAAAGCTTTCCAAAAACCAAGAGACTTGGAGGATTGTTTTTTTTTTAATTATGGTAAAATACACAAAACATAAAATTGACCACTTCAATCATGGTCAAGTGTATAATTTAGGGACATCAGTTGTGCTTACAGGGGTGCACGACCATCACCCACTCTGTATTTATAACTTTTTTCATCATTCCAAGCAGAAACTGTATCTGTTAAGCTATAACTCCCATGCCCTCCTCCTTCCAGCTCTGGGGTAACTTCTAGTCTACTTTCTTGCTCTATAAATTTACCTATTCTAGATATTTCAAGGCACCTGGGTGGCTCAATCTGTTAATAGCTGACCTTTGGCTCAGGTCATGATCCCAGAGTCCCAGGATCAAGTCCTGCCTCAGGCTCCCTGCTCAGGGGGAGTCTGCTTCTCCCTCTGCCCTTCACCCCACTCATGCTCTCTTTCACTTGCTCTCTCAAATAAATACATAAAATCTTTAAAAAATATATAGATATTTCATATAAGTGGAATCGTACAATATTTGGCCTTTTGTGCAAAGGACGACCTTTGTAACTACAGAAGTAAAATATACCTGTTGTGAATATATAAAAATATGAACCTACAATAAAAAGTAAAGTTCCCAAATTTGCCCTGCCCTTCCACCCTCCTCCACATCACACTGTCCAGATGTAACCACTGATAACAGTCTACTATACATCCCTCCTGTGTTTTTCTAGGCATGAAAACTTGTATTTCGTAATGACTTCTAGAACAAACTCTGGAATCAGACCATGTACTTGTATGTGTGCCTTTGAGAAAGCTACCCTCAAGCCTTAAATCTGCATTAGTAATATGGCGTTGATAACAAATGCCAGTTTCTCTCCATTGTCAGTATGAAAGGAGGTAAGTGTTTGAATAGCACTTAGCACAGTGTTAAGTAAAGAGTAATAACTCATTGAATCATAGCTATGTATTAGATGGGCTTCAGTTTTGAAAAGCAAAAATGTGGGGCAGCTGGGTGGCTCAGTGGGTTAAGCCTCTGCCTTCGGCTCAGGTCATGATCCCAGGGTCCTGGGATTGAGCCTTGCATTGGACTCTCTGCTCAGCAGGGAGCCTGCTTCCCCTCTCTCTCTGCCTGCCTCTCGGCCAACTTGTGATCTCTGTCTGTCAAATAAATGAGTAAAATCTTTAAATAAATAAATAAAAGCAAAAAACGTGATCACACCATTCACATTGTTTTACAATGTGCTTTTTAAAACTCATTCTTCATTAGTGCACACATACCCCCTTCATCCTTTCTTAGCTGTTGCATCCTATTAAAGGACTATAGCTCATTTTCAAGTTACGGCCTTCTGATATTTTACTGTTTTTTTTATTTTAATTTTTTATTCTTAACCAACTGAGCCACCCAGGCGCCCTATTTTAATTTTTTAATAGAAAGGAAAGTCCAGAGATAAACCCTTATGTTTATGGTCAATTGATTTTTTTAAAGAATTTATTTATTTATTTGACAGAAAGAGAGAGAGAGAGCGCACAAGTAAGCAGAGCGGCAGGCAGAGGGAGAGAGAGAAGCAGGCTCTCTGCTGAGCAGGGAGCCTGATGGGGAGTTCGATCCCAGGACTCTAAGATCATGACCTGAGCCGAAGGCAGATGCTTTAACCCACTGAGCCACCCAGGTGCCCCTAATATTTTTGTTTTATATTATAAAGTTAATGGAGCTTGCCACTCTGGAGCCAGCACTGTTCCTAAGGGGGTCAACACAATCCCAGGATACTAATAATAATGTTAACTAGAAGAAATGAATTACTTAACCATAGTCTAGGCATTGTGTCAGTGGCTTTGTATATCTTATCTCTGGTCCTCATTACACTGTTCTGCCTCTACTGGAAATGATCTCAAGGGTGGATGGCCCTGTTTGGGTGGATGGTGCCTACAAGCTGGCAGGTAGTTCTTGGCATTCTGAACAGCTTCCCTGTCCAACAGTAATTCACTGGGCCGTAGACCAGTCTTTGATGAAATCCACCAGTCTTGGCTTGCTCATTTTCTCTTGTCAAATTTTGGTCCAAGGAGCGGAGAAGAAAGGATGGAGGGAAGATAGCTCATGAATGGGGACTTGGAGATCATCCATTTCTTTCCCTAAGTAACATTGACCTTAACCTTCTGGTTTTGGGGTGGAGCTGAGAAGAAGAGTCTTTTTAAATGAGTGGGATTTTATGTAGATACAAACAAACAGAAGTATGGATAAAAGGCAAGAAATCTTCAAAACCATCTTCTCTCTTCCCAATCCCTGGTGTGGAAGAAGGGGATGGTCCCTGTGTAGAGCAAAGTTCGGGTTATAGTTTTCCAGCAGTCAAGCAAGAAGATGCTTGGGTGGACTATGAAGAATTTGGAGCAGGGACAAATAGCCCTTAGTGTCCCAAGGACACTGGAACCTTCCTCCCTGTCTAGGCAGAAGGATAAAAAGCACACCTACCATTAACTGCTGACCATTAGGAGTGAGTTGCTGTTGTCCTACTGCCCCAGAGCGTGAGCTATCAGACTCTTAAGTAAGCTGGGTGTTGTCCTGACTATTGCTAAGAATATCCATTCCAGGATTGGGTGGCCTCTGCTCAAGCAACTTACCAGTCTTTATAAAAATATAGAGAAATAAAATCCAAGTACCCTCTTACTCTTTAATTAGTAGATATCGAATGTATATATTTAAATTGGTCTCTAAATTCGAACCCCTGACATAGAATCCTGTTGGAGCAATCAATTTTATATTTCAAGTTCCTAATTTTCAACTACTTTCAATGAAAGTCTGATGAACAAAGATACTCTCATTACACAGTGACATTATCCTGGAGTATCCCACGCCCTAGGAAATGGAATTTTTCCAGAGGTCTCTTGTCAAGAGTTGATTTTTTTTATTGCCTGGAATTCCATTTATCCTTTTATCTTTGAAAAATTATTCCCAGTCCTCCATGCCATATCTAAGTCCCGCTAACTTTATGAAATCTTCCCATCTACTCCAACCCACTGATTTTTTTCATTTTGATTAATTCTTACACTATATTCTGGGCAACAATGTTTGGGGCATTTACCCTTTATCTCATTGGTGTTGTTTGGTTAGCCTGTAAGGACCTTGGGAAAAATGACAGTTCACCATTTTCCATCTATATCTACTACAATTCCTACTACAACCCTGAGTGCTTAGACGAGGCTCAGTAAATATGTGTAGGTTATAATCCAGAGTCAGTAATAGAAAAATCTCCACTTGGAAGAAGGAAAACAAGATTCATGCTCCTTTTGTTCTTATCCCAGTAACGAAATCCTTGAGCAAATGCTTTGTTTTTACAGTGGAATCTTAATCAGGTGCTGAAATTTCGAGAACGAATATCCTTTATTTAGTCTCAGTTCTTACAACCCATGACTTAAATGGGCCAGGTTAATAAATACTTGTGAGTTCAAATTATGACCTCCAAGGAGAGCATCTCGTAAAGACCAAATTCAGATGCTGGTAAACTTCATGTGAGAAAACTGAGGCAGCTTGAGAAATGGTTTGTACAAAGCAGTCTTTACCAAATGTAGTTGGAATTATTTGTAAATGAAAAGGTTTGGCGGGTCAAATAGGGTTTAGGAAACCATAATTAAACAAGTTTATTTATGTTTCTTCATTGCAAGATTTTTCAATACTTTTAATAGGCTTATAACCTCCAAGTGGGGACATTAATGTGTTGAATTTCAGGTTCTTTATCTGAACCCTCTCTCTATGGAATATCTCTGGATATTCCATATATGGAATATACCCCCAAGTAATATTTTTTGGACTTCTCCTCTATGGTCATTCATCTGATATGAAGCCCTCCACTGAGGTCTTCTGACCAAGCACAAGGCTTTCTTGATTTCCATCAAGACATCAAGTTAGAGATCACAGTTCCCATCCGCTCCACTCCATCATCTACCTGTGCAGAAGCCTCTATTACAATAACCACAGCATGTTCAGGAGAACACAGTTCACATAAAATATCTCTTCTACTAGATCTGTTTATTTCACAGATTGAGTATGTGATGCTATTATCCTACTCCCCAATCATCATTACTGTATCTACATATAGTATATTAGATATTACTAATCATAGTGTATGTAGTATATAATATAGTAGATATTACTCATCATATAACAATGTTATTATACAATCATCCAGTGACAGCAAAACAAACAGAAAATGCCCGAAGTTTCCTATTGCGCTTAAAATAAAATGTATCACCTTGGTTTTGCCGAGAACAAATACACAATTATTATTTGAGGCTGCAGGCACACAAGTTCATATGCAAAAGTTACGTAGCTTCCTCAAGGTCACACTTAGGTATACCACACAGGGCAAGATGAGGGACCATGCACTCGAGGCCGGTCAGTCATCTAATTCCATGTCCTGTCATCAGCTGGGAGCTCTATATTCTTAGAAGCCAAGTGGGAATTTTTGAAGTGTGACAAGGAAAGCAAGGGTAATAAAAAATAAGGGTGTGCAAGGAGCATAAGAACTAGTACTGTTTAGATCGTTGTTAGGTTGCCATGAGCTCTGCCTTCTGACCTTCGTTCTAAGCACGGAGCCCGTGAGTGGGTGCTAAGGGCAGACGAGTTTGGGTTGCAGGCACAAGGATGATATCTGACAGGGACATCAGAAAATAGAAGGAACTGCCTTTTGGGTTTGTAAACATCTCACCATGAAGGATACTTAAACAGAGACTAGACAACTCCTCGGGCTCTACCTTCTAAAGCAGATTCAAGAAAGTGTAAGGATAGAACCGAGAGCACCAGGATTGTTTTTTAGGACTCACTCTAAGACTTTTTCCAGGCCCTCTGGCAAGGGCACAGAGGCTAAAAATTGTGCACTCAGGTCCTGTTTGGTCAGGGGCAGGAATGGGGAACCACTTCCCCCACTTCCTGTGATCCCTGGATCACAGACCACTCCTAGCTCTGCCCCAGCTCGGGGACCCTCTGAAGAAACTCTGGTATCTTCCTTTAACAAGCCTGTCAGAAAGTCACACAGTCTCCACCTCAAGGAAATCCCTTCCCATCTCTTCACCCTGATTTGTGCTCCTGTGACAGGAGGACTTTGCACCAGAGGTACATGAGAACCTTCCTCTCTGACCTGATATTTCATGGTTTTATTGGTTCATATGAATCAGATGCATACAAAGACAGCTTAGAAACACTTGAGCTAACACATTTTAATGCGAGGATCTTTCCGATGGAAAATAACATCTTTTTTTTATTCATTTCTTTTCAGCGTAACAGAATTCATTGTTTATGCACTGAAAACACATCTTTTTACTCCAATCTCAGTAATAAACCTCAGAATACAGGTTTTGAGTGGAAAGCAGGGATGCAAAGAAACAAACCACGTTCAGGGGAGTTTTAGAAAAGAAGAGTGGGAGGAGTCAGTGTGGAGACCAAAGAACTGAGACTGGGCTCTGTGGAAAAAGGACAGAGAGGGAAGGCTGGAAGGGAAGGGCATTCCCCAGTCAGTCCCAGCGAGGCTCAGGTTCCTCCAAACATGCTGAGCGGAACCAGACAGAACGTGCCTCTTCTGGGCTGTCTCTTGACAGCTACGGACAGCCTCCTCCAGTGACCGACGACCATTTCTCCCCCTGGCTGGATCCCTTTACCTGGTGCTACCGTGGCTTGCATTCACTCTTCTCATTCCTTCTCGGCTTCAGTTTTCCTAGCTGGACTCTCTCGATTAGCTGTCCAACCACCTCAGCAAACGCGGGGTCCCACTCGCACACACACCAGTTGAGCTGTCAGAGTCCAGGGACCCACCTGGGAGCTGACATGCAGTTTCCACATATCGGTCCCCTGCAGACCCCCTAGGGCCTTCTTAGGAACAACACTCTATGGATGAGAAGAGCGAGCCAGGGAAGGATGGACCTCAGTTTCCTGAGGGTTCCTTCAATGAGGTTTAAAAAGAGGGTTCCCCAGGAGGATTTGCCTGTTTCTCCATAGCAATGCTCGTCCTTGAACTACCACTACTCCAGTAGGCCTTGCCCTTCCCTGCCGTGTGTCTTTCACTCTCTCATAATGCTTCCTGGAATCATCCTCTCAATGCACTACTTAGACGTAATCCGTATGAAGGGGGCTACTTTTGAAGGACCACAGGCTAGGATACCCATTGAATTCAACATCCGCCATTTTGGACCCTGCTCAGTATAGCCCCATCCGAGTCCCCTTGCAGGGACTCAGAAGGGAAAACAATAGCAGGGCCCCAGTGGAAAGTTCTGTGAAAACCATAGCCCTGAGCACCATGATCATCCCCCCCCCCACAACATGCATTCATCTCTGTCTTCTTTTTCAAATTTGATTTTAAATATTTACAGCATCATACATCTTCCCCACCAGATATTACTAATGAACTGTTATTGTCTGCAAAACCTACCAGATGAGTGATGGCCGACTTAAACAGAGCATCAATGTTTTATTCGTAAAATAGAAGCTGGAGACAGAAAATGCTTATGCGTTTTTAGGCCTTTCATCATTATTATTATTGATCCTCTAGTAGAGAGAAGGAGCTCTGGCAATTAGCAAAATCAAACAGAACTGAGGTTCCACATGGCACCAGCAAAAATTTTATAAATATGTAAATGTTTTTATCTGCTTAAATCAGTCAGTGGGACACAGTTCAAGAAAATGTAAATTTAAAAAAAAAGAAAATGTAACTTTTCAACTTGCAAATTTCTAGAAAAAAGTGAAATGTTCGCTTATCTCACCGACAAAGAAGGAACTCTGTATTCCGGCCAGTCCCTCCAGAGAAAAGGCTGTGTGCTCTCCTAGCCTTTAGTTTGTATTTCTCTTTCAAGGTTAGAGGTCAAAGCTCTACTGACCTTGTCAGGGCAGACCTGTTACCTTTCCTGCATCACTGTTTCTGATCTTTTAGGTGGAGACAAGAATGTTTACCTACTTTGCAAGTCAGTAGCATCAGGGGCTACTTCCTGCCCATTGCGCGGTAAAGGGTTCCAGTCTCTTCTACCTAATTCTCTCTGTTTATGGAGGGACCAACATCTTTAAATGTTCTGCCTTTGCCAAAGGAATCTCCTTTTTCCAGGTATTCAAATCTAGCTGAGGTCAAGGCCTTCAGGTGAGTTAGAAAGTCTTTATTCCATGGGCTTTAGGTTTTTATCAGCAACAATTCCCTTCCAGGGTGACAAGGAGTGGCCGGGCATCTGTGCCCACCACGCGGACTGACCCCTGTGTGCTCTTAGGATAATGTATATCGCCTGGGTCTGTAAGAGTATGAACTTGAGGTCCAGAAGTTTTGGGTTTGAGACTTTCCTTTACCACTCCCTAAATCTGTGTGTCTGGGGGAAATATCTTCTCCTCTCTGGGCCTTATTTAACTCACCTTTAAACAAGCGGATTGAGGCTGTCTTCTGAGTTCAATGAGATCAGTGCATGGGGATTGTTTAGCACAGGACAGGACTCATGGGAAGTGCTCAGGAAACGCCAGCTGTTAGTATTACTCGAGTCATAGTACCTTGTCTAATAAAACAGGATGACAGCCCTTTGCCTTGCCTTCCCTAGAGGCCTATAGAGAAACTCTCAGGGGATGGCTGTGATATCATTTTGTGGTCTCTAAACATGAAGCTCTTGCTTTCTCTGTGTGGGATTCCGGATGACCCTCTGGAAAGATCATGATTCACATGAGCACTCTCCAATCACAGCAAAGAAAGACATGTGTGTGTGTGTGTGTGTGTGTGTGTGTGTGTGTGCGCGTGTGTGTGTGGCGTTCCACTTAACTGTGTTCTAGTTGAGGTTGTGGCCTGAGTCCTAGAAACTGGTCACCCAACCCCTACCAGCCCTTACATTGAGCTGATACCTCTCTATTCTTCCATTGTGTTCTAATTCCCTGAAATAAGAGACCCAGCTCTTTCTGGAGGGGGACGTCTTCAGCTAGACCTTGGGCATAGCAAAGCCGAGAGGAGACCCCGAGGCATCCTGGGAAAGGGGCAGTCCTCTGCTGGGACGGGGTAAAGGAGGTGGCTGATGTTTCTAAGGTCACTGTGCCCTTCCTTCCAGGTTAGGCTGATGATAAGGCAGCTCGGATCCAGTCATCAAGCTTAGCACCGTGGGTGACAGAATAATTTAATGCCTTCTCCAGGAGGGATGAGTCAGCTCTAACACAGACCTTTTACAGTCTCCTGGGCAGACAGACCCTGAATCCATCTTGCAGAGTTACTTATCTCTGTGTCCTCTAAAACACAGAGCACAGTAACTGGCATGTCAGACATATGAAAAAATGCTCATTGTCACTAGCCATCAGGGAGATTCAAAATAAAACCACATCGAGATATCACCTTACACCAGTTACAATGGCCAGAATTAGCAAGACAGAAAACAACATGTGTTGGAGAGGATGTGGAGAAAGGGGAACCCTCTTACACCTTTGGTGGGAATGCAA
This sequence comes from Meles meles, assembly GCF_922984935.1. Classification (NCBI taxonomy): domain Eukaryota; kingdom Metazoa; phylum Chordata; class Mammalia; order Carnivora; family Mustelidae; genus Meles; species Meles meles. The sequence goes on along the minus strand of NC_060084.1, from coordinate 31,140,035 downwards.
GTTGGTGCAGCCACTTTGGAGAACAGTGTGGAGATTCCTCAAGACATTAAAAATAGAGCTTCCCAGGATGCCTGGGTGGCTCAGTTGGTTAAGCGGCTGCCTTTGGCTCAGGTCATGATCCTAGCGTCCTGGGATCGAGTCCCACATCGGGCTCCTTGCTCGGCAGGGAGCCTGCTTCGCCCTCTGCCTCTGCCTGCCACTCTGTCTGCCTGTGCGCTCTCTCTCTCTCTGACTAATAAATAAATAAAATCTTTAAAAAAAAAAATAGAGCTTCCCTATGACCCTGCAATTGCACTACTGGGTATTTACCCCAAAGATACAGATGTAGTGAAAAGAAGAGCCATCTGTATCCCAATGTTTATAGGAGCAATGGCCACGGTCGCCAAACTGTGGAAAGAACCAAGATGCCTTTCAACGGATAAATGGATAAGGAAGATGTGGTCCATATACACAATGGAGTATTATGCCTCCATCAGAAAGGATGAATACCCAACTTTTGTAGCAACATGGACGGGACTGGAAGAGATTATGCTGAGCGAAATAAGTCAAGCAGAGAGAGTCAAGTATCATATGGTTTCACTTATTTGTGGAGCATAACAAAGAACATGGAGGACATAGGGAGATGGAGAGGAGAGGGAGTTGAGGGAAATTGGAAGGGGAGATGAACCATGAGAGACTATGGACTCTGAAAAACAACCAGAGGGTTTTGAAGGGGCGGGAGGTGGGAGGTTGGGGAACCAGGTGGTGGGTAATAGGGAGGGCATGTATTGCATGGAGCACTGGGTGTGTTGCAAAAACAATGAATACTGTTACACTGAAAATAAATAAAAAAAAATAAAGAAAAATATAAAATAAAATAAAATAAAATATTAAAAACAAAAACAAAAAAACAATTGCTCACTGATTAATGGAACAAACAAATCTGTGGGAGGGGTGGAGGGGAAGGAGGATAGAGGAGCAGAGAGCAATGAAGTTGAAAAGAGAAGATCCGTCCTGGAGCGTGTGTCCAGAGATGACAGTCCTGGATTCCAGGTCGGGTAACCAGGTCAGCTGTAACAAAGCCTTCGGTAGTTCGCTTCATAGGAAGCACCCGTTCTGGGAAAGATCCAGCAACCAGGACATGGATGCTGTCACACCTTCTCTAACCTACAGGTCCATTCAGGCGCCAAGAATCAGACGGAGAATGAGACTCTGGTTGGGCCTTTGGGGCACGGTCCAAGTGGCAGACTCCAGCTTTCCAGCCCCAAGGAACACGTTCCTTCTCTCACTCCCCATGGGCTGCAGAAGGGACACACCTGCCTTGGGTTTCCAGGCTGCAGATGGGTGAGAAGGGTTCAGATTCTTACAAAGATGGAAAAATGAAAGCACATCAAAGAGGATGAGGTTGAAGAGAGGGAGCCTGGCCTCCCCAAGACCTCCCCATTCTGGCTGGATCTCCAAGAGGCCTCGGGACACACGTCTTCTTTTTTTCACTTACTCACCAAGCTTCCATTCGATCCATCCCCATCTGCAGCAAAGGGCGTTCAGTTACCACAAGGGGCAACTCTCCCTCCTTATCTTGCCTCATTCTCAGGGCCCAAAGTGCCTCAGATGTGCTAGCTACCAGCGCCCTTCTCTCCTTGTGGAGAATATGAGTAAATCTCATGTCAACAAAGTTAACTTTCCTTCTACACACCACATCCACCTGATCAACCTTTCCCCAGAAACACTTCAGGAAGCTGGGGATATTGGGTTTGCTTTCTCAGGACCTGGATTTCAGTAGCAAGAATTATGGATGGGGTGCTTGGCATGCTTCCCTGCCCACGAGGCACACCACGCCTCTGGGACGTGGGTAACATGCATCTTGAACTCAACAACGGGTAGAAAGCCACAGGTTCCCAGGCAGTACCCCCAGTCGACTCCAAGGAACCAGCCCCTCTGAGAAACTAACACCCCTTTGAGATTTAACTCTCATGGGTTTCTGATTATAAATCATCAGGGAAATTTTAACTGGTAGCAGTGCACATACAGTTAATTGAGTCATTTTTCCCAGGATGTCAGCCTTTGCTGCTATTTCTATTCTGAACACTGACTCATACTGTTAATTTAAACTGTGTGTGTAACCGCGGAGATTTCATTACCTTTGGCATTCTTTTTTGTCCTAGAAAATCTAATTTCAGAACAGAGAGGGGAAGGTAAAATAGACTTCTACTCCCTGCACTGAAATCTTTCACACATACACACACACACACACACACACACACACACACACACACACACCTCTCCATTGGTCTGTTGGAAGAAATCCCCACTGGTCCCATTTTCTAGTAAGGCAGAAAGGAAGGTGTGGTTCTGGAAGATGGGGAAGTAGCATGTCATTCCTGCCAAGCGAGCCAGAACGCATACTCTACACAATGCTGACTCTGAGCAATGTTTTATCAGGCCGCAGAAGAAGAGGGTGAAACCGGCCAACTTCTGAGGCACCTTCTCGTTTTGACGTTCCCAGCAAAATCACCCTGTGTTACCCTATCCTTGCATGGGCTCCACACAATATAAGTTTACTCCTTCCTCAATTCATTCAACAAATAGTCACCAACCACTTCTTCTGGTGCCATGGGACAGCCAGATGTTTCAGGAGCTGTGCATTACAGTGGTTAAGAGAATGACTCTGGTCGCAGAAGGCTTATGTCTGAATCCCGGCTTCCCATCTTACTAGCCGCACAAACATGAACAAGTTGCTTCACCACTCCATGCCCCAATTTCCTTATCCATAAAATGTGTCAATAACCCTACCATGTAGAGTTACTGTAAATATCAATGAGTTTTTTCAGACAAAGCGCTTAGAGCGAAGTGTGGCATGTGACGTATGTTGGGTTTTGTTGCTGTTCTAACACTGTGAGTAAAATCCCACATAGTTACTGTCTTTGTAGAGCCTACAGTCTTATAGAGGAGACAGATTTTAATGACTTGAACAAAGATCAAATTGCAATAAAGAAAGATTTTACACATAAGTGTGCTTCTGGGAGAGCCCATGATAAGTATATCGGACACAGTCAGGAAAGAGTTCCAAAGTTCAGTGTAGATTTGAAGGATAAATGGGAGTTTTCCCCCCAAATGGAGGAAAAGATATACGAAGAAGAGCGGTCATGCATGTTCTAAGGCATGTGAAGGAAAGCAGCAGGGAAAAGGCCCCAGTGCTGATTTACGTTGTCTTCCTGGGAACATGCTGAGATGGTGTCTCTTTGCCTCCAGGAAGGGAGGCGTGGACAGGCAACTCGCTCCTGCCAATGGAATGTGAGCAGACAAGTGTGTGCCATTCCTCAGGAGAAGCCCCAGGAGCCAGTCGGTAGTCTGCCATGCTTTCTTCTCCTCATCAGTGCACCTGCTGCCATTGCTGATGCATTCTGGACCCACAGGGCGAGTAACCGATGGGCCTTTGTGCTTTTAAGAGGCTGACATTTAGGGGTTGTTTGTTGCTACAGCTTAACCTATTGTATCCTGATTGATAAAGAAAGTAGGTGTAGCTGACAGAGAGTAAGGGGGAGCATGGAGTCAGGTGAGACAGGAAGGTCTTTGGGGTCAAATAGTTAAGAGTTTTGTAGGCCATGTTAAGGACATGCAATGTCATCTTAAGAGCAAAGGAAATCGCTGAAGAATCTGGAAGAAAACAACAGAACACTGACCTCATATGGAGAAAAGATGGGGAAGAAGCCAAATCAGTAGGAGCAGTAGGAATGGATAGGTGGGAATCTGCTGAACGGTCCAGGCAAGAGATCATTCTGGTTTTGCTATGGTTATGGTAGCCGATGGGAAGTAGCCACGTAGCTGAGGTCTATTGGGGAGATTAAAATGGATGTAACTTTGGTAATGAACTGGCTATGGCTTCTGAGAGAGAGGAAGGCTCCCAGTTTGCCAGCATGTCCAACTGGATGAATAATGGGGTCGCTTACAGGATGGGGTTCTCCAATAAGCGAGAACCCCAAAAGAGGCCTTCGGTTAATGAAAAGTTCCTAATGTCCAGAGATGGTTTTCAGCAAAGGGCTCATGCCAACACTCATTCATCAACAAAAAAACAATTCAACCCTATCAGAAAGACCAGATATTTTTTAAACAATTCCAAGTATTTCATCATTAAAGCAAAGAAAGAATTTGCTTCAAAAAAAAAAAAAAAAAGAATCGTCTTGCCCTCACCCAAAGAAAAACATCCAGAAAAAAATATTTTCTTTGTCACTTTTGGTAGAGGGAGAGTTTTCTTCTCCATGATAAATTATGACAAAAGTATCAGATTTCTCATTAAGCAATCAAACAAGAAAGTAAAATCGACTTTTTCTATTTTACTTTGTGAAAAGTAGTAGAAGCAATGCAACACTTCGGGGTCAGAGGAGCTTGTGTTCGAACCCCACTTTTTCACTTATTAGCTAGGTGATCTTGGGCAAATTAATGAACCTCTCTACACCTCAATTCTCCCTTCTGAACAATCAGGGTAATAACAGCCATACCCAAGATGATTATGTGAATTAGATGGAATAATGTATGTGAATAGGTTAGTAAAGTCCTTGGGACAGAGTAAGTGCTCATTAAATGTTAATATTGACTAGAGGAATTATCTAACAGGGATACTGATAGGGTATGCTACAAAAGTTTAGGACTTCCTCTTTCCCTAAGGAGATCCTGTTCAAAACACCCTACGTACAAGGAAGAGTAGCGAGTTGGGATTATAGACTCTGTTTCAACTCGTCCACATAGCTCAAGCCAGAAAACTAAATGAGATGTCTTGTTCATGTTTTCCCCTTGAATCTGAGATGGCCGGCAGACACAGGCAGAGGAAAGGAACAGAACAAGAGAGAGGGAGACTAGTCCTAACGTGGAGGCTGGCTCTTCCCTGATGTTCCTGCGAGGAATGTTCCCTCCTTTACCAGAGCAAGCCTGCCCGCTCGGAACATGTGGACCATTGACAATGACAAACAAGATCTACTGGCAAATCTAATAAGTACTATAATTTTGAAGCACTGTTGTGCATAAATACTATTTCAAGATCCCCATGACAGCTGTAATATGAAAACACCAGGGATTTCTGGAGGATGAAAACATTACAGGTACCACGAACACTCCTGTGGTTGGTTAGGTAGGTTCATAATTGAAGATTTTGGGTGGAAGTCGGCAGAGATATTATTTTTTCCCACCCAAGTGCAGTCTCCTCCTTGCTAAGCATCTACCCATATATGCCATCCTCCACAGGGATTCAGCATCCCTGACTGTACAGATATGGCCTCTGCTTAATGGAACCCAGCAGCTCATGGGGTACCACTGTAATACAGACCATTTATTAGACATATACTGTGTGTATCATGCAGTGCTAAGTGCCACTCGAATCATTTTGATCCCCACAACAAATCTAATAGGTCAACACCATTACTGTTCTCACTTTCCAGACAAACTGGTTCAGATGAGACACATACATGTCCTAGGTCAAGCAGCCAGAAAGAAGTGGAGTTGGGATGAGAACCCCTGCACCTGGAACTCCAGAGCCTTGAGTCATGTGGCACTCAGCAAAGGCTTTGATTCTGGCCATTCGTCCCATCACCAGACCCAGGTTTGATTGCTTTCAGAACAGATCCCTTCCAATATTGTATCCAATATACAGATAGGATAGACTGGCTTATCAGTTTTTCAAGGTACTTAATGCCCTAGAAATAGTCAAATGTTGTTCACGTATTTAAGAATATTCCAGGGGAAACGAAAGCCTTGTAAGAGCATTGTCTTTCCCGTCGCCAACGTCAAAGTCAGCCCTCAACTGCATTTAGCTACTCAGTGCCAATACATATAAAAGCCAAAGGAAATTCAGTAGCAGAAAACTTCCCCTCCACGCATCTACTCTGGGGTTAATGGCACTAAAATCTTTAAACCAGCTCTCTGGAGGACTTCTCTTCTTGATTTGCTATTTGAAAATCAAAATATTGTAAACTTTCACAAGTTGCTTTTTGGACGACAAGCAAAAAGATTCATGGATTTATTTATGTTTGTTTGTTTTGTTTTGTTTTGGCTGAAACTAGGATATTGTACATCCATTAGAAATTCCAAGCTGCCTTCCAGGATCTTATCTGACATCTACCAAATATTTGAGCTTGGCTGGGTTTATCCAGGACATCACTACAGATAGTTCATGATCAGAGAAAAGATTTTTGCCCCTAGAATTGTGTATATGCATCTCTCCAAAGACGCTCAGAGGAGAAATGATCAATGAGAGGCGGGCTGTGTGCTCATTCACAAATGTGAGTGCATCTTTTCTCTCCAGCTGACTGTCCAGTTTCTCTGAAAGCTAAAAAAAAAAAAGAAAGAGAGAGAGAAAGAAAGAAAGAAAGAAAGAAAGAAAGAAAGAAAGAAAACTTATAAATAAGTTCTTGTTATGCCTAAAGTGGGGTTATACAGGGATCAGAAAATATTACCCTGATGAGTTGATATTGAATCCGCAAAGCTCTGTGGTATTCCTACTTCTGTTCTTAAGTTACTATTTTTTTTAAAGATTTTATTTATTTATTTGACAGACAGACATCTCAAGTAGGTGAAGAGGCAGGCAGAGAGAGAAGGGAAGCAGGCTCCCTGCTGAGCAGAAAGCTCGATGCGGGGCTCGATCCCAGGACTCTGGGATCATGACCTGAGCTGAAGGCAGAGGCTTTAACCCACTGAGCCACCCAGGCGCCCCCTTAAGTTATTATTAATGGTATGCGTGACTTAATTTCCCACAAAGTATGGGAAGCATGGTCATTTTCATTCTTGAATGTTGTTACCCATTGTTACATCGTTTTAGTTTATCAGATCAGGTTTTATCACTCCTAGAAGATAATGGGGTTTGAATGAAAGCTAACTCAACTGGCGAAATATTGTTTATTTTAAGATGAAAGGGAGATAATGCTCACTATATTCACTAATTTCCAAGGGGACCTTGTAGAGGAGGCATAGAATTGGGAGACGCTGCAGGATCAGAGGTTTCAAGGAAATGAAGGGATATAATATAGATCAATCCTATAACAGTGTTTGACCCATGGTAAGTTGTAGCTGGGTTTGTTTTCTTGTTTGGCTACAGATAGGGAATATTTGCCAGAGGTAACCAGTTTGATCTGATTTATCATAGGGAAGGTTAATGTCAAGTTGGTTCTGACACCTCTGCGGTGCATCCCTCCTGGGAGTTACTCAGACCCATTTAAACTATATAGCTGTGTCTTACATTGGAACCTATAATATGCCAATGAGTAACCCTTCCTGGGCCTTCTAAGCTCCAAGAGGACAAGGACTAAGACTGTGGCATCCACAGCATCTGGCACATAAAAGGTGCTCAAAAATACTTACTCAGTTTAAGAATGTGCACATGTAGAAGGCATTTTCAACCTGAACTGATGGACCAGGTGTCATAAGATTAAACGCTATCTGTTTCATCATCATGTGTGGGGCAAATTCATGTATAGGTTCTAGGACAGTCTTATCCATCCTTTCTTAAATGAGAAGAATAAACCCTTCACACATTCCTATTCCCTTTAAGACCAAGGGGCCCCACCACCACCACCACCACCAATAACAGGAGCTTTCCCTGCAGCTCTTTATCCAGAGAATCCCACTGGCTCCCTGTTTCATTATGTCCCTTCCGTAGCATAGTTTCAAGAGATGTGATCATGGAATAAACCAACATATACAAATATCAAGTACCTGTCCCGCCAAAGTAGGAGGAATGTAATCTCAAATGACTTGGCTCTCCCTCTTCCCCCAGGAAAGGTTCTGGGGATTGAATCAGAGTTTCACAGTCTTGACAGCATGGAAGGGGGAGAAAGAAGACTGTCATCTGATCCTCTGTATTTCCTGCCCATGCCAATATATCCTCCGAAACAGCACCTCCCTTTCAGCTTTTGGCCACTGTTTCAAAAAGGTCTCCATTTTCTCCTTAATCCTGACTCTTTCTGATTGAGTGTCTCTCTAGTTACTTCTGAGACATGCTTGACGCTGTGGAGCTTGTTCTGTTTTTCCCATGACGCTGGGGCATGACTATCTCTCTAAGCCCATTGCAGGTCCCTCATAGTTATCTACTCCTCCACTCTGCATCTTCTCTGACCCTGACCCTGACCTCCAAGCCCAGGCCAAGTAAGTTTTATCTAGTTCCTGGAGAAACTGACTCCAGATGTTTCTTCCCAGCATCTGTCTCTGCCTTGGGTCCTCCTTACATTTAGGCTTAGTACTTTAGAACATAAAACATAGGAAAGACTAAGTTTTACTCTACGTTCCACTTCTATCCCTTCTTAGCTGCAGACTCTTTTGGAGTAGAGAAAACCTAAATTCTTGAATGGGGTCAGGTAATGTGTATTGGGGTGCATGTATGGGGGCAGGCATGGGGGATAGAGAGAAATTGTAGCAGATATTTTTTATAAAAATGGCTTCAGTAATCCTTCCCATCCTTTTAAGCTTCCCCCTTGCAAAGTGACCTTCCTGTTCCCCACTCCCCAGTAAAGAGGTGGGCAACTATTTCCTTTATCCCTTGAAACTAGGTCAACCCTATGTCTTATCTTTGACCTGCAGAATGGAGAAAAAGTGATATTGTGTGACTTGGTCTGGAAAGACCTTGCTGCTTTCTCTTTTATCCTCTTGGAATGCAGTGTCAACCAGGTGAACCCCAGGCCAGCCTTCCTGAGGGTGAGGACACATGGACAGATGATGGCCAGCAGGACAGCCTGGCATGGTGTGAGCCTGTCATGGACCATTTGGCCCAGATGAGCCACCAAATCACTGAAGACACATGAGTGACCCCAGCCAGGCCAGCAGAAAACCTACCACTGAGCTCAAACCAAACTGCTGACCCACAAAATCAGAAGTATACAAAACAGTAGTTATTTTAAGCTTTAATGGAACAATGGGTTATGAGGCAAGAGAAAACTGATACAGACACAAACACCAGGAAAAGCTGGGCAATGAGTCAACTTACTATTGTGGTGTAGCTCTGCCTTAGGTTTTACTTCCAGTATTTTCCGCGTCTCGGAATGTCCACACTTGTAGATTACTTGTCAGGAAATTTTACAACATTTAGAACTGGAGAGTCCCCAAGGACTCTAGAGGAAAAGGCAGAAGGTGTCAATGATGGGGATAACTTCCCGGTATTAGCACTATTCCCTGGATAAGCATAGGGAATGCTGATCACCTTAGCAAGAATTTACTGATATGCCTATTATATGCCCATACCCATGGTACTGAGACACCAAAATAACCCCAACCACCCAAGATTTACAACCTACTTGGTGGCAAAAAAATTAGGATGTAAATACTTAAAACCATTCTTCCTTCAAAAGCAGAGTTACGTTTCCTACGCGAAAGTCCCTGGTCGAGATCATGTTGCTAAGAGTCAGTCTGACAACCTATACACCGTCTTTCCTATCACTTACATTATATTACTATAGCTCTCAGGGAAAGAGCTATCAACAGGAAGCATTTGTGATGTGTTCATTGAAATACCCGCAATACTTTATTTTCTGTGTAACTTCTATTGATCACGAAAACATTTAGGTGATCTGTTTGTTAGGTCTGGGGTTGCTTGGTGATATTGATCAAGTCGATCCCTTTGTGAAAAGCTACGTTGATTAGTTTCCTGGCGAGCTGTTCAGGCCACTTGGGAAGCTGTCAGTGGTGATTCGTAGTTAGAAGAGTGAGGTTCACCCATAATGTCTTTCTGAAAGGAGACAGAACGGAAGACAGATGGATGTGACTACATCCTGTTCAGTAGGTAAACACCCAGTGATCCATCTCCCAGCCCCTCTGGGAGCCCCTTTATCATAGGGATAAAATTAATATCCAAGCGATGAACAGTCTCTCCTCCATCCTTAATTAGCATCCGTCCTGCAAAACCCACCTGAAACACCAGAGACTAAGAGACCAGTCTGGTCACTTTGAGCAGCCCCATTCAAGGACACCAGTCTGCTCCTCTCCTCTTTGGAATGGCAACTGGCAACACCCCAGAAACAGAACCCCACATCGGGATGGAAGACAATAAATATACTTTGTCATGGAAAATACAATGTGAGCCCAAGAGGGATGAGAACAATAAGCTTTGGGGCCTTCTGACAAAAGAACACCAGATCACAAGTACAAAGAACACTCAGTAATTCCCATTTCTTACAACTAAAATGAATTAATAGCTTGCACACCCAAAAGGCAACAACAAATGATATTCAAAGGCTGCCTTGTACAAGAACAAAACAAGTCTCTAGAGCTGGGGCAGGGGAAGGCGAGTAGCAATGCTGCTCCAAGACTCTGACCCTGGTCAGATAGCTTTTCCTAAGGCATGTTTTTTAGACCTACGCCCCTGAAAAGCACTTCAAAAGAGTTCTGTGACGGGCTGAGTTTGGCTATCAGTTGGAATAGAGGTTAGCTTATCTGGGAAATCCCAGGAATAAGAAGTCTCTGGGTTACGTGGGACAGAAACTGGTCAGGATCCTTGTCACTTGTCTATTCGATATGATCATTAATTCAGTCAAGGTGATCATTCCCTCCATCCAATATTAGAGTTTAGGTTGCTCATCCGATAACAAAGGGTTAGGTCCTGACTCTGTCACTCACTAGCAAAAGGTGAGCAATTGGGTAGCCTTCCAACCTTCTGTTTTGAGGATTCGTGGGAGAAGACATGTGCAGGTCATTACGAATAAGAGACCACAAATAAAAGACAACACTGGTTGTTAACATGTTCTTATAATGGATAGTTGCTTAAAAATTATTCAACTTAGTATGTAAAATACTCCTATTATTAAGACAATGCTTTGTTCTTTTTTTTTTAAGATTATTTATTTATTTATTTGACAGAGAGAGGGATCACAAGAAGGCAGAGAGGCAGGCAGAGAGAGAAACAGGTTTCCCGCTCAGCAGAGAGCCCGATGTGGGGCTCAATCCCAGGACCCTGATACCATGACCTGGGCTGACAGCAGAGGCTTAACCCACTAAGTCACCCAAGCACCTCTGTTCTGTCTTTCAAAAGGGGGCATATGTATAAACTAGGATGCTTAACTTAAAATGGGACCGAGAGAAAACAACAGATTGAGCATCTAAGTAAAAACTAAAAATACTTCAAAAAGAGATTATGCTGTTGTTAGTGATAACAACAAAAATATATACCAGTGCTAATGAGTTACTGATTTTATTTCTGTTTTTTTTTTGAAAGACTTTCTTTCTTTATGCATAGAGAAAGTGCACATGCATACAAGCAGGGGGAGGGGCAGAGGGAGAGAGAGAACCTCAGACTCCACACTGAGCTGGGAGCCCAAAGTGGGCATCCATCCCATGACCCTGAGATCATAACCCAAGTCAGAAATCAAGAGTCAGACACCCAGCCAAGAGTTAGAGCCACTCAGGCACCCATTAGTGCTTTTGTTTCTTTTTTTTTTTTTTTTTATGTGGGATTTTTTTTTTTATATTTATTTTGTTTATTTACAGCATAACAGTGTTTATTGTTTTGGCATCACACCCAGTGCTCCATGCAGTACCTGCCCTCCCTATTACCCGCCACCTGGTTCCTCAACCTCCCACCCCCCCCACCCCCCTGCCGCCCCTTCATAACCCTCTGGTTTTTCAGAGTCCATAGTCTCTCATGGTTCATCTCCCCTTCCAGTTTCCCTCAACTCCCTCTCCTCTCCATCTCCCCATGTCCTCCATGTTATTTGTTATGCTCCACAAATAAGTGAGACCTTATGATACTTGACTCTCTCTGCTTGACTTATTTCGCTCAGCATAATCTCTTCCAGTCCCGTCCATGTTGCTACAAAAGTTGGGTATTCATCCTTTCTGATGGAGGCATAATACTCCATTGTGTATATGGACCACATCTTCCTTATCCATTCATCCGTTGAAGGGCATCTTGGTTCTTTCCACAGTTTGGCGACCGTAGCCATTGCTGCAATAAACATTGGGGTACAAATGGCCCTTCTTTTCACTACATCTGTATCTTTGGGGTAAATACCCAGCAGTGCAATTGCAGGGTCATAGGGAAGCTCTATTTTTAATTTCTTAAGGAATCTCCACACTGTTCTCCAAAGTGGCTGCACTAACTTGCATTCCCACCAACAGTGTAAGAGGGTTCCCCTTTCTCCACATCCTCTCCAACACATGTTGTTTCCTGTCTTGCTAATTTTGGCCATTCTAACTGGTGTTAGGTGGTATCTCAATGTTGTTTTAATTTGAATCTCCCTGATGGCTAGTGATGATGAACATTTTTTCATGTGTCTGATAGCCATTTGTATGTCTTCATTGGAGAAGTGTCTGTTCATATCTTCTGCCCATTTTTTTGATATGATTATCTGTTTTGTGTGTGTTGAGTTTGAGAAGTTCTTTATAGATCCTGGATATCAACCTTTTGTCTGTACTGTCATTTGCAAATATCTTCTCCCATTCCGTGGGTTGCCTCTTTGTTTTGTTGACTGTTTCCTTTGCTGTGCAGAAGCTTTTGATCTTGATGAAGTCCCAAAAGTTCATTTTTTCTTTTGTTTCCTTGGCCTTTGGAGACATATCTTGAAAGAAGTTGCTGTGGCTGATATCGAAGAGGTTACTGCCTATGTTCTCCTCTAGGATTCTGATAGATTCCTGTCTCACGTTGAGGTCTTTTATCCATTTCGAGTTTATCTTTGTGTACGGTGTAAGAGAATGGTCGAGTTTCATTCTTCTACATATCGCTGTCCAGTTTTCCCAGCACCATTTATTGAAGAGACTGTCTTTTTTCCATTGGATATTTTTTCCTGTTTTGTCGAAGATTATTTGACCATAGAGTTGAAGGTCCATATCTGGGCTCTCCACTCTGTTCCACTGGTCTATGTGTCTGTTTTTATGCCAGTACCATGCTGTCTTGGTGATCACAGCTTTGTAGTAAAGCTTGAAATCGGGTAACGTGATGCCGCCAGTTTTGTTTTTGTTTTTCAACATTTCCTTAGCAATTCGGGGTCTCTTCTGGCTCCATACAAATTTTAGGATTATTTGCTCCAGCTCTTTGAAAAATATCGGTGGAATTTTGATCGGAATGGCATTAAAAGTATAGATTGCTCTAGGCAGTATAGACATTTTAACAATGTTTATTCTTCCAATCCAAGAGCATGGAACAGTCTTCCATCTTTTTGTGTCTTCTTCAATTTCTTTCATGAGTGTTCTGTAGTTCCTTGAGTACAGGTCCTTTACTTCTTTGGTTAGGTTTATGCCCAGGTATCTTATGGTTCTTGGTGCTATAGTAAATGGAATCGATTCTCTAATTTCCCTTTCTGTATTTTCATTGTTGGTGTATAAGAAAGCCACTGATTTCTGTACATTGACTTTGTATCCTGCCACGTTACTGAATTGCTGTATGAGTTCTAGTAGTTTGGGGGTGGAGTCTTTGGGGTTTTCCATATAAAGAATCATGTCATCTGCGAAGAGAGAGAGTTTGACTTCTTCCTTGCCAATTTGGATACCTTTTATTTCTCTTTGTCGTCTGATTGCCGTTGCTAGAACTTCTAATACTATGTTGAACAAGAGTGGTGAGAGTGGGCATCCTTGTCGTGTTCCTGATCTCAACGGGAAGGCTGCAAGCTTTTTCCCATTGAAGGTGATATTTGCTGTGGGTCTTTCATAGATAGATTTTATGAAGTTCAGGAATGTTCCCTCTATCCCTATACTTTGAAGCGTTTTCATCAGGAACGGATGCTGGATTTTGTCAAATGCTTTTTCTGCATCAATTGAGAGTACCATGTGGTTCTTCTCTCTTCTCTTATTGATGTGTTCTATCACACTGATTGATTTGCGAATGTTGAACCAACCTTGCAACCCAGGGATGAATCCCACCTGGTCATGGTGGATAATCTTTTTAATGTGCTGCTGGATCCTATTTGCTAGGATCTTGTTGAGAATCTTTGCATCCATATTCATCAGTGATATTGGTCTGAAATTCTCCTTTTTGGTAGGGTCTTTGCCTGGTTTGGGGATCAGGGTAATGCTGGCTTCATAAAAAGAGTCTGGAAGTTTTCCTTCTGCTTCAATTTTTTGGAACAGCTTCAGGAGAATTGGTGTTATTTCTTCTTTGAAAGTTTGGTAGAATTCCCCAGGGAATCCGTCAGGTCCTGGGCTCTTGTTTTTTGGGAGGTTTTTGATCACTGCTTCAATCTCATTACTAGATATCGGTCTATTCAGGTTGTCAATTTCTTCCTGGTTCAATTTTGGGAGTTTGTAGCTTACCAGGAATGCATCCATTTCATCTAGGTTGCTTAGCTTATTGGCATATAACTGTTGGTAATAATTTCTGATGATTGTTTCTATTTCCTTGGTGTTAGTTGTGATCTCTCCCTTTTCATTCATAATTTTATTAATTTGGGCTTTCTCTCTTTTCTTTTAGATTAGTGTGGCCAATGGTTTATCGATCTTATTGATTCTTTCAAAAAACCAGCTTCTAGTTTCATTGATACGTTCTACTGTATCTCTCGTTTCTACCTCATTGATCTCTGCTCTAATCTTGATTATTTCCCTTCTTGCATGTGGAGTTGGTTTGATTTGTTGTTGATTCTCCAGTTCTTTAAGGTGTAGAGACAGCTGGTGTATTCTGGATTTTTCAATGTTTTTGAGGGAGGCTTGGATGGCTATGTATTTCCCCCTTAGAACCGCCTTTGCTGTATCCCATAGGTTTTGGACCGAGGTGTCTTCATTTTCATTGGTTTCCATGAATTGTTTAAGTTCGTCTTTGATCTCCTGGTTGATCCAAGCATTCTTAAACAAGGTGGTCTTTAGCTTCCAGGTGTTTGAGTTCCTTCTGAACTTTTCCTTGTGATTGAGCTCCAGTTTCAAAGCATTGTGATCGGAGAATATGCAGGGAATAATGTCAGTCTTTTGGTATCGGTTGAGTCCTGCTTTGTGACCCAGTATGTGGTCTATTCTGGAGAAGGTTCCATGTGCACTTGAGAAGAATGAGTATTCTGTTGTTTTAGGGTGGAATGTTCTGTATACGTCGATGAGGTCCATCTGGTCCAATGTTTCATTCAATGCTCTTATTTCTTTATTAATTTTCTGCTTCGATGATCTGTCTATTTCTGAGAGAGGCATATTAAGATCTCCTACTATTATTGTATTCGTATCAATATGACTCTTTATCTTGATTAATAGTTTTCTTATGTAATTGGGTGCTCCCATTATGTAATTGGGTGCTCCCATATTGGGGGCATAGATATTCACAATTGTTAGATCGTCTTGGCGGATAGTCCCTTTAAGAATTATGTAGTGTCCTTCTGTATCTCTGACTACAGTCTTTAGTTTAAAATCTAATTTATCTGATATGAGAATTGCTACTCCGGCCTTCTTTTGAGGCCCATTGGCATGAAAGATGCTTCTCCATCCCTTCACTTTCAGTCTGGGTGTATCCTTAGGTTCAGAATGGGTCTCTTGTAGACAACATATGGATGGGTCCTGTCGTTTTATCCAATCTGCAACCCTGTGTCGTTTTATGGGTGCATTTAGGCCATTCACATTGAGAGTGATTATTGAGAGATAGGTTTTTATTGACATCGTGTTGCCTTTGAAGTCTTTCTGTCTATAGATTGTTTCTGTATTTCTGTTCAATGATATTCTTAGGATTTTTCCTCTCTTATAGGACCCCCCTTAATATTTCCTGCAGTGTCGGCTTGGTGGTTGCATAGTCTTTTAAGCCTTGCCGGTCTTGGAAACTCTTTATCTCTCCATCCATTTTAAATGTCAGTCTTGCTGGATAGAGTATTCTTGGTTGCATGTTCTTCTCATTTAGTACTCTGAATATATTTTGCCAGCCTTTCCTGGCTTTCCAGGTCTCTGTGGAAAGGTCTGACGTTATTCTAATGGGCTTTCCTCTGTATGTAAGAAGCTTCTTTGTCCTAGCTGCTTTTAAGAGGGTCTGTCTTGAAACAAAATTCCCCATTCTAACGATAAGGTGCCGTGAGGACTTTCGAGAATCTAAAATCTTGGGAGGAAATCTTTCTGCCTCTAGTACATGAACGTTGTTTCCATTCGTGAGATTGGGAAAATTTTCATAGACAACTTCTTCCACTATATCTTCTAGACTTCTTTCTTTTTCTTCCCCTTCAGGGATTCCAATAATTCTGACGTTGGAACGTTTCATGGCATCGTTTATTTCCTTGATTCTGTTTTCGTGGCTTCTGAGCTGTTTGTTCCAGGCTTCCTCCTGATCCTTTCTCTCTATCTGTTTGTCCTCCAGATCACTAATTCTATCTTCTGTCTCAGTTACCCTAGCTTTTAGAGAATTTAGATTGGACTGGAACTCATTGAGAGCATTTTGAACATCATCCCTGGTGGCTTTCAGTTCTGCCCTAATCAATTCTGTTTGGTCATCCATGGCTTTCTCCAACCTAGCTATTGCCTGGATAATTGTTAGTCTGAATTCCTTTTCTGACATATTGTCTATGTCGATAGCCATTAGCTCTGTTGCAGAAGGCCCATCCTCTGTATTTTTCTTCTGTTGGGTATTCCTCCTCCTAGTCATTTTGGTAAGAGATGACTAAACAGATGCAGCTGGACTTATCGATTGTGGTGCAGTCAATGTGCACCCTGGAACGCTTCTGTGCAATCAGGATTCCCCACCCAAATGAGAGAAAAACGAGAAGAAAAAGAAATAGAGAAGAAGAAAGAAAAAAAGGGGGAAAGAAAAAAGGAAAAAAAAAGAGAGGGAGAGATAGGAAAAAAAGGGAAGATAAAAGAGAAGGCTCAGCCCAAATGGGCCACAAGGTAAGATTTGTGGAGTATACAAACAAAAACAGACAGACAAAAAGAGTGATAAAAGTATATGACAAGAGAAAAAAATATGTATATATAAGCAAAAAAAAAAAAAGGGAAGAACCTCATCAGAAAGAACCCCAAGTATAAGGTTTATATATTATCAGGACAAACACAAATTCACAGAAACACTGACAGAAGGAAAAATTGGGAGAATGGTTATAGATTCTCAGTGTGGGTGAGGAAGGTTATTTTGATTCTTCCTGAAGGTATCTTGATGTTTTTGTTAAGGGACTCAACTTTCCTAAGTTACAGGGGGATTAGAAACTGGTTTGCCTATAGGGGTAGCATTGATTGGGGAAAGGGGATTACCTTGAAGTTTAACTCTATATGTATAGTAGAAAATAAAAATTAAAAAAGAATAAACTAGACTAGACTAAGTTAAAATTAAAAAAGAATTTAAAAAATAGAAAAACAAAAGAAAAACACGGGTGTATGTATCAAAAAGTTCAGGTTAGAAGGTTATTAAAGAATTTGATGTACTGGACATCTCGGTGTGATGGTAAATAGGTTAAAAAATTATCTGTATGTATAAAAAAAAAAAGGAACCAGAATATTGGTAAAGAGTTAAAAATAAAAGTTGTATTTATGAAGTAGTGGTGGTTGTTCTCTTGTAGTCTTTTTTTTTTTTTTCTTCCTTCCTGGTTGGTTTTCTGGGGGAGGGGCCTGCCACGTGGGTTTTCAGACAATGATATTCCCTGAGTTAGGTCCTCCCGCTCCCCTCAAGGGGGTGAGCTCTTTTTTTTTTTTTCAGGAAACTGTTTTTTTCAACCTTTTGTTCTCTGGGGGTTTTTGTGTTCTTTCATCTGCTTTCTCTCGCCTTGACAGCTTTTGATGGTTTTTGGAGGTTTAGAGGAGAGCAAACAGCACCCCAACCTCCCTCTCAAAGAGATGCCTCAGACTGTTTTGCAAAAGCTGCTGGCAGAGTCGGTTCTGAGTCACTGTCCCTGGGGATGCAGGAGCTCCTCGTTGTACCCAAAACCAGGGAAGCGGTGGCTGTCTGGGCAGCTCCAGACCGCCAGAGAGGTTCGGAGCAGAGATCGCACACTGAGATTTTCCCGCTGTCCCGGGCTGGGAATGTCTGGTTTTTCCGGATGCCAGAGCTCCAGGCTAGCGCCTATGAGCACCTATCCCAAGGGAGGGTGTGGGACGTGCGCGTTTCAGGATTGCCGTCTGGCCGGGCTCCCAGCCCCTCAGGGGAGCCAGACCCCACTCGTTCTCGGGCGCGCTGGCCTTCAGGTGCACTGGCTGCTCAGGGACTGAGACCTGATTTCTCCGCCGCACTCTCTCTGGCTCCGGGCCAGGGGAGGCTGTCCTGGGTCCGGGGACTTAGGTCCCTGACCCTAACTGCCCAGGTTCCCACTATTACCCCCCGCGATCCTTTGCTGTTTGTTTTTTGAGTGCTTTCAACCAGACTCCAAGTTAATGCTGGTCTCCAGATGCAGAGCACTCTCGTGTTGGGGTGTTACTTTCCGATCGGTCACCTCTGGTGGCTCCCTCCCCCTTTTGTTTATCTTCCGATATCAGTCGGACGTTCCCAGTCTGCTTTACCTGCCACTGGCGTCTTCTGCTCCTGTAGAGATCCAGACGTGTATAATTCTGATCTCAGGCTGATTTCATGAGTGGTCGGAGTTCTTTGGTAGGTAATCAGCTCACTTTAGGGTACAGGTTGAAATGGTGCCTCCTCCTACTTCCCAGCCATCTTGGCTCCCCCAGTGCTTTTGTTTCTATCAGAGGTTTGTTGGCTGCCATAACACAGGAGACAATGGGAACATGTAATCCTCACCCAAGAAGCGAAAATAGTAATCTGACCTGAAATTGTGTTCTACATATCTGGAATTTTCCCCAACACCAATCATACTGAACTTAACCATCTACTACAGAAGCCCCAGAGCCAAAAGGCCAAAAAGTCCTGGATCTCAGTAGCTCAATCAGTTAAGCATCTGATACTTGATTTTGACTCGGGTCATGATCTCAGGGGCTTGAGATGGAGCCCCACCTGGGCTCTACTCAGTGCCCACCTGGGCCCTACTCAGTGGAGGTCTGCTGGAGGAGTTTTTCTCTGCCCCTCCCCCAATGCTCTTGCTTGCACTCGAGCTCACTCTCTCTCTCTCTCTCTCTCAAATAAATACATCTTAAAAACAAACAAACAAACAAAAAACCCAAAGACCAAAAGTCCAATATTATTTCCCCACTGGGACCCTCACACAATACAGAAGTAACTTTTTTTTTCTTTCAAAAGGAAGGTAATCATAGAGAAATGAGAAAACTTACAGTGATATAAATTTGTGAAGACTACAAAGTATTTTCACAGCCATTATGCATTATTTAGGACTACCACTATGCTTAGTGGTAGGTCAGCCTAAGAGGTCTCCATTGTATTGTGGACAAATCTAAGACCAGCTGTTATTTACCCAAGGTCACATAGATGGCTCCAAGATCCTCAACTCAAACCTGGTCTTGGGTCCTCCAAGTCTAATCTTTTTTTTTTTTAATCTAAAAAGCAGAACAATGACTCAAATTCAGAAGGTGACAGAAAGGAGAGAGGTTAAAAATTTGCTGTGATATTATTTGGTTGGAATCATCTTAACCTCTAGTGGGTTAAATGGTAGGTAAGTTCCTGGGAATGTGAGGGCCAGTGGGACTCCACTGAGGGGAAAATAAAGGTAAAATCATCAGAATCCAAGACTAAGAGCTTTAGGATGTTTCCTGCCACATTTCAGATCTAGGGACCTCTCCCTACCTGAACTATCCCAGCTCTCAAGAAAGTTGACATGGATAGAACACCACACAAGACTGTTCTCTGCACACATGTGTGTCACCCCCAAAATATCTGCACCATGTTTTCCAAGGACAGAAATAATATTTTTTGTTTATTGATTTGTTTTTTTTAAATCTTGTCAGATATCATCTTTTACCAAATTTCAAAACTGACATGTGTTTACCACAATCATTGAAACCAGTGAACAAACAGAAATCCATATAAAGAAAATGCTAATCATATATCTTTCCTTCCCATAAAAGTAAAATATACCAGCCAGGTGTTCTAGTCATATCTTGCTACATTTAAAAAAAATAATAAACATTGATGTAAGGGATTTGGGGTTGTTACTGTCGTCTGGTGTCTTTCTCACATGACAACAATTTATTGATAGCACTTTGGATCAATAGATAGAGATTTAACTTATGTATTTGAGGAAACATTTAATATTCCACAATGGGATTGATACCAGAATTTACTCAATCTTTCCCATACTGATGTACATCATGCTTTTTGGGTTTGGTTTTGTTTTTGCCTTGACAAACAATGGTGTGATAAATACCCTTGATTGTAAGTCCTGGGGCTGTGATTTCATTAGGATAGATTTCTGTAACAGGAAGTTCTAGGACAAAAGCTACATATATTTTAAAGGTAAACTTTAAGGTATGTTGTCACATTAGAAAAATTAAATCCAGGGAGATCATACGATAGTTGTCTTTCTCTGATTGACTTATTTCACGAAGCATGATACCCTCTAGTTCCATGCATGTCGTCACAAATGGCAAGATTTCATTTCTTTTGATGGCTGCATAGTATTCCATTGTGTATATATACCACATCTTCTTTATCCATTCATCTGTTGATGGACATCTAGGTTCTTTCCATAGTTTGGCTATTGTAGACATTGCTGCTATAAACATCCGGGTACACGTACCCCTTTGGATCACTATGTTTGTATCTTTAGGGTAAATACCCAGTAGTGCAATTGCTGGGTCATAGGGTAGCATAACAAATGACATGGAGGACATGGGGAGATGGAGAGGAGAAGGAAGTTGAGGGACATTGGAAGGGGAGGCGAACCATAAGAGACTATGGACTTTGAAAAACAACCTGAGGGTTTTGAAGGGGCAGGGGTAGGAGGTTGGGGGAACCAGGTGGTGGGTAATAGGGAGGGCACGTATTGCATGGAGCACTGGGTGTTGTGCAAAAACAATGAATACTGTTACGCTGAAAAAAAAATAAATAAATTTAAAAAAAGAAAGAAAAGATGGGGCACCTGGGTGGCTCAGTGGGTTAAGCTGCTGCCTTCGGCTCAGGTCATGATCTCAGGGTCCTGGGATCGAGTCCCGCATCGGGCTCTCTGCTCGGCAGGGGGCCTGCTTCCCTCTCTCTCTCTCTCTCTGCCTGCCTCTCTATCTACTTGTGATCTCTCTGTCAAATAAATAAATAAAATATAAAAAAAAAGAGAGAAAAGAGAAAAAAAATTAAATCCAGGAGGATTAAAACTTAAATTTTAAAACACAAAGGGGCAAAATCTCAACTTCACAGAGGCACTGTCACTCGCTACATGAGGCCCCTGATTAGGTCTTAAGTAAATGCAAATCCATATCAAAACCAAGATGAAAATTCTGCCTTTAAACTAATCTTAAGTCAGACATGCAGATAAATGCAGTTAGAGGGAAATAGAAAGGGAAGCCCCCAAAATATCAGGCTGTCTACTTTGATCATGACCAAGCAGAATACTAAGATCCAATCAAGTACCACCATCCTGGGTCTCTGGGATGAAATTTCTCAATTTCATTTGGATTTATTCTCAACCAGATCTTGCTTTATTCCTCTAAAAGAGCCAAAGATCTCCTAGCATGGTGATCTGGGCTGGTACTCCCAAGGGACATGTCTGAGGAATAACCAGTGGCCTTATTTGCTTATCTACAGAGGCTTAATTACTTTGAGTGAGATTTCCAAAGTGAGAAGAAAAGCTAAGTTGTTTTTAGTTGATAGAGAAAAGCCCAAGAAGCTATATAGGGGAGAAGAACAGTGGGGGAAGAAAAATCAAGCAGATGGAGAGACACTAGGAATGAACCGAAGAGAAAAAAAAATAACGCTTAATGAAAAAAAAATTACAGTAAGTTTTTGCTATGGAGTGACCAATGTGACTTCCTTTTGTGGGGAGCCACAAAACCTTCAGAACAATCTACTTTATTTATGATACTTTAGAGCTTGACTGTTATTTGGGGGAGGGAGAGGAGACGGTTAGAGACAATGCGAAGAAGTGCCAAGTTCGGTCTCAATGTGGGCGGGAGCTTCCTAAGGGAGACACTGTCACATTGGGCCAGTCTCAAATGCTGCTCCAAAGTTGGATTAGAAATGAAATCACATCCCAATCTTAAACCCCTAAACCTCTTGATCAATCCTGGTTTACAAAGCATCTAAAGAAAGGAAATTTTGACCAACTGATCAAAGCAGCACTCAGAATGGAACCACTGATTGAATATTGACCTCAGCAGGCACTGTAATTGCATCTTATTGGCAAATCATTACTAGTTTATCTTAGTGATAGAAAGCACAGATTGAAATTACAGAGGCACTTACTTCTCTGGATCAGGTGAATAACTAGCAGGCAAAAAATTCCTGGGGCCTTTCAAAACACAGCGGAGGGGCGGGCAGGAGAAGGAAGGGAGGACCCCTGCTAGGAAGATTAGAGGTTGGCTTAACCAGCCTTCCTGTAACAGGGGGAGAGAACAGTAGCTCCATGACTATTCCAGTCCTTGTCCACTCTTCAAGTCTGGTCACACCTCCTATGACAAGCCTTCTTTACCTCCCAGACCTCCTCTACTTTGCTGCCCTCTGTGGTGTGCTGGTGCCATAGAGTGCAGTGGTGAGGAATTCAGGTTCAAGCTATGTGAGCGATCTCACACCAATCACCCCTTTAAATCCCCACAACAACCCAATGGAGCGACTAGGAATAATAACCCCTCTTTAGAGATGAGGAACTTAAAGATTAGAAATGGCCAAAAGTTAAAAATAAGATAAAAATAAACACACATCGAGGTTCTAATATACTTCATGCCCCAGGAAGTAAGGAAACACAGTGTGGGAAGCATGCACTGAATTTTGCAGTATACTTCGTATGGGGACAGGCAAACTTTTTCTGTAAAGGATCAGATAGTAAATAAATATGTTAGGCTTTGCAGGTATGATATTTTCTATAATTAATCAACTCTGTTGTTGTCATACAAAAGCAGCCATAGACAATAAACAAATGAACGGGCAGGGCAGCATTCTAATAAAACTTTTTTTGCAAAATTAGGGGCCCCTGAGTGGCTTAGTCAGTTAAGCGTCCAACTAGTGACCTGGGCTCAGATCATGATCTCATGGGATGTGATAGGGAGCCCTGAATTGGGCCCCCCACTCAGCGGAGAGTGTGTTTGATATTCTCTCCCTCTGGCCCTCCCCCTCCTTCTCTTTCTCTCTTTCTCTCTCTTTCTCTCAATCAGAACTCCCCTAATAGATGATTATTCAGTCACAGCTCCAATATCCCCAGTAACAGAAAGCTCATGCCTGCACAGGTTACCCATATTCACCAAGGGACACATGGGGGATTTTAGGATATTTTTGTAATTAGATTTCTGTTTCTGAACTAAACACTAAGCTGACAGAACACTAAATTGATAAATTTCCCAACTGAAATCTTGACATGGTAAGCACCTTCTGTCCAAGAAGACCAGAACCTTTTTTCCACTGAGCAGTATTGTCCAGGGTCTCCTAAATACAGTCACCCTAGTGAATATATGAACCTCATCTTAAAAATAGCTTCTGGGGCACGTGGGTGCTCAGTGGGTTAAGCCTCTGCCTTCGGCTCAAGTGGTGTTCTCAGGGTCCTGGGATCAAGCCCCACATCGGGCTCTCTGCTCAGCAGGGAGGCTGCTTCCCTTCCTCTCTCTCTGCCTGCCTCTCTGCCTGCTTGTGATCTCTGTCTGTCAAATAAATAAATAAATAAAATCTTAAAAAAAAAAGAAAAAGAAAATAGCTTCTTACCCAGCTGTGAGGATCAGTGAGAGGGATTTCATTTGTGTTGCTCCATTGTAAGAGCCTCTATCTATGAGAGAGGCACAAGCTACATGTAATACGTATGCCTACTTGAAAACTATTTCTTTCTGTTTTTTTCTATTTTTTACAACATGTTCTTAGAATACAAGCAGTCCCACAGAAATGACACTCATCATTTGACCTTCCACAGAAGGTAACGTTCTTCAGGACCACACCCATTCTTTCGTGTTAGTCCAATATTCACTCAACACATATCTACAAGCATCTGCACTGCACTTGGTTTTAAGGAAGAAGCAAATAAACATAGTAGAGTTCCTGCCCTCTGTCAACTTAAAATCTATTTGGAGAGATTAAAGCACAAGGTTAGGAAGCTTTAGAAGACCGTATATGGTCTCTTGGTCCCATACCAGTCAGAGCACTTCTGAAGACTTCTACTGAACTTGAAGGGCCAGATGAGCTCTCAGAAATTTTACGATTGTAAAAAAGTCTTAAGGTAAACACATTTTCATTTTGGCCAAATGTAATAGTCATTATTTGCTTTGCAGAATGCTTTTAACCTTTTAAAATGCTTTGAACATATTTATTTTTATATCCTCCTTCTGTGAAGTAGATACAGCAAGCAGTGTTATTATCCTCATTCTAGAAGCTGAGGTCCAAAAAGGGCAAATTGTTCTCCAGTGGTCTAGTGGTTAGGATTTTGCACTCTCAGAAAGGTTAAATTGTTTATTCAGAGTCACATGAATTAATGGTAGTACTGGAACTAAACACATCTCCTGATCCTTGCTCTTGGTCCTTCCCTTCAGACAGAGCTATCTTTCTCCTCACAATGAAGATGAACCATTTATTAGTGCAACTGGCATTCCCAAAAGGTGGGCTTGGGCTCTAATCAAGGCTGGAATGAACAGGAATGCTCTCAAGCTAGCTCAAATAAAAGAGAGAAACACATGCAAGGGAAACACTTGGAACACAAAGGCTAAAGTGTAGCCAGGTTTCACGGAAATTTGAAAATTTTTCAGTCATAGAAGCCTCTCCTGCCATCTCTCAGGTGGGTCTCTGTTTCTGCTTCTCAGTTTCTTCTCTCTCTCCCACAAGCCACTACTTATCAATGGCCTGATCTGGCCACCAGCCCCTGGCCCTGAGTATACATGCCCTCATTTACCAGACCCTCCTGCCATTGACAATGACCTCTAATTCTCCTAATTCAGTTACTGGCAGGCATAACCTAGACACAGGTCAAATATTTCACAGTTAGGCACTGAGCATGAGGTCAATATTGTTATGTCCTTACAGAGGCTGTGGCAGGCTCAGCAAAGACAAACTGACCTTTGTCATGGACTGCCTATAAAAGAGAATGGAATATTCCAAGTATGACAGAGCTATGCTTGGCACATTATAAAATGTCGATAAATAATAGTTATTTCAGTGGAATTTTTACCAAATACTCATTTCACTGGCATGAATTCAACCACACATACTCAGGAAAGGGAAAGAGAGAACACCACAGCATTGGAGCCCAGCATTCTACTCAAAGAATGTTGCCTTCAGTGAGAATGAGATGAAAGATGGCTCTGCCACCCCCTCACTGGGTCCAGTCCTTCCGGGTCTGTCACAGAGCATCTCACCATGTTGCCTAGGCATCTCACCATGTTGCCTAGGATTCTGATGTGCAAGGATAAGTGTTTTTTGTACAACATGGCCAATGTCTTCCTCTGTTACTCAACAGCTCGTTCGGACACTGGAGGACATGCCTGCACTTGGAGTCTCCAATGAGATACTTTTTTTGCAGGGTTTCAAAAATAATGTTGGTGGTTAAAAAAATGTGGCTTCACATATCTTTTTTTAATTTAGCTTAATCAATTTTCACCTTATATGCTGTGTTTTAATTATAGTAAAATATACATAACAGAAAATATCTTCTTAAACATTTTTAAATATGAAATTCAGTGGTATTAAGCACAATCCCATTTTTGGCAACCATTGCTGTGCAATCATCACACCATCCATCTCTAGAATGTTTTCAACGTCCCAAAATAAACTAACTGTATATAAACCAGGGTCCCCAACTTTGTGTTTTTGTTTGTTTAGTTTGTTGGTTGGTTTTTGTTTGGGGGGTTTTGTTTTTTGGTTTTGTATTTTTTTGCAGTGGGGTGCCTTGAACCAGACATCCATCAAATTATATTGCTTGGATAATATAATATATATTATATATATAATATATATATTCATATATATATATAATATATATATTTATATAATACTTGGATACCCACCCTGGACATTTCATTCTCTCCAATAGATTTACCACCACCCACACTCATAATTTCCAAATCTATCCATCTAGTCAAGACCTCCTTGTTACGTCTTAGACAAATCCACATAGGTTTTACGTCACAATTTTTACTTCAGTATGTAGAAAAGTGAATCCATCTCCCTACCTGCCATCTTCTTTCCGCCATGTTATAAATCACTCTTCCAGGTGTCATGAATAGGCTTATTGTCCAGATAAAAAATGCAAACATCTTTGAATCTTCATGTTCCCAGCCTACTGACCATATCATTCCAGCAGTGAGCTCTTCAGAGAGAAACTGGGCTGCAACTTACAATGGGCATGGTAAGTCTAAGACTCCAGTACTAGGGATGGAAAGAAGAGGCATATCTGAGATAAGTTTGGTGAATAAATACCCTTGCAATGTGGCAGGACAAATAAGACACAGAGTCAAAGTAATTACATGAGTTTTTTCTTACACACATAACAAGATCATGGTTGACAGTCCTGGGACCCTGGATTGTTGACCACTGTTCATGCTGATATTCTTTCCACTGTACAATTCTGTTTTGTGCTGCAATTTTTGGAAACTTCTTTCCTTGAAACTACAGAAGAAGCTTCAGGAAGGAAGATACCCTTTTGGAGGAGCAATTATTTCAAAATAATCTAGTTAAAACCCATTATATTAAAAAAAAAAAAAAACTAGTCAGGGCAGCAAAGAGAAAGCAGGGACTACCAAACCTGTAGAAATGAAACTACTAATAAGTGAATTCCATTTGCAGAACCTCATGAAAACCAACTGTAATTCTTGTCCTTGGGTTCCATGAGATGTTCTCATATCCTGCCAATATCACTTCCGTTTCCATTCTTTGTAATCAAAGCTGGATGTCAAAGAGGTTACCTAAATCCTGGTCTAGTACATTATTTCAAAATGTCACAGAACTTCTTTTTGTGACATTCAAATAAAGTCTTTAAACTGAAACTTTTGGGGCACCTGGGTGGCTCAGTGGATTAAAACCTCTGCCTTCAGCTCAGGTCATGATCTCAGAGTCCTGGGATCAAGCCCCGCATCAGGCTCTCTGCTCAGCAGGGAGCCTGCATCCCTCCTCTCTCTGCCTGTCTCTCTGCCTACTTGTGATCTCTGTCTGTCAAATAAATAAATAAAATCTTTTAAAAAAATAAATAAATAAACTGAAACTTTCATAACAGATTAATTACAGCTGGATATTTATCATTTTTTGCATGTGATTTTTATCTACTTAGTGGCCCCTAAATTTATTCTGCAAATGAATAGCATTTAATAATAACCTTTGAGTGAATACAATAATGATGGATATACAAAAGACATTTCCTATATATGTAAACATGCATAAGATATGCAGTTTATATATATTTCAGCAATACTCAAACTATTTTATGGACAGTTTAATCATAAGAGAACTGAATTATTTGAGTTAAGATTTTTTTTCCCCAGTTAAAATATTCATCTTCTTTAGGATTAGGTAAATATCTACTGACCATTCTAATGACTAGGAAACTCATCCTCCCCACAAAATGGGTTACATTCTTTCCCATTGCATCTTTGGACAACTTTCAACCTGGGCTCTCTTAGCTGAAATGAACTTTAGTTATGTTCAAGAATAAGAACAACTTGCCATTAGGCTAGTCCACTATTCCTCAATTTGTCATAATTTGGGTAATGGGGAAAGTGCTTAGCATATTTTAGGAGGAAAAAAAAAAACATTTTAAGCAAGTTAATAGTATATTGAACCCATAAATAAATATGCTGCTAAGAACTCCAACCTGCTCATTAGATAAGTTCTTGAAGTATTGTTGTACATGCTAAATGAATAAAGGAAACTTCTGTGTGCAGATGGGGAAAAGTATTCAAGGTAATTTTGTTTAAGTGAAAAAATAAAACTGCAGCATAAAGTGTAAAAAATGCCATTTCTTATGTAAAATGGGAAGATAAGAACCTATATTTTGTCTCAAATTTCATAAGGTGAAATCTGAAAATATAAGAACATAAGAAACTAAGAACAGCAGTTATTGATGGATGCATGTGGGAGGTATTATAGGAGGAACGGGGAGGACGTAGGACAAAGTTAGAGAAAAACATTTCGCTGCTTGAAATTTTACAATGAATTTTTTGGAATGAGACACACAGGAGTGTATATTATCTGTGCAAAGTCTGTCTGAAAAAGAAAGACAGAAGAACCACAGAGAATGGGGAAGGCAGACAGCGTAAGCATGGTGGAGATTCCCCAGAATTAACACAGCCGGCAAGGACCACAGACATGTTTCAAATGCCCCCAGGGACTATACAGCCCTGATTTCAAGTTCTTTCTAATATGGACTCCTATAAAGTCTTCACAGTAACACTGTGATATAATTATAAAAGCACAAATAGAGCTCGAGAAAAGTTTTCCCAAAGTTACACAAACATTAAAACTTCAAATGAGATTTCCACAGCCACAGTAAAGAACACTATGATTATACTACACACATATTCTATACAGCTTTGACTCTGTCCTAATTCCAACTCACTTTACCCTTAATGTGTTTATTTCATAGGATTAATTGTGAAATAAAAGATCAAAAATGAGTAGTGGGGTTTTTAAAGGGGGTGTTAAGGCAGTCCCTGTATTAGTTCCTTGTTGCTGCTATAAGAAATTACTGCAAACTTTGTGGTTAACGCAACACAAATTTATTATCTTATAGTCCTGAAGTCCAAAGAGGGATCAATGGGCTAAAATTAAGGTGTTGGCAGGGCTGTATTCCCTTTTGAAAACTCTAGGAGAGAATCTATCTATACCCTTGTATTTTTCACTTTCTAGAGTCTGTCCACATTCCTTGGCTCACGGCCCCTTCCTCCTCCTCCACAAAACCAGCAAGGGCGGGTCCTTCTCCCATCGTTCACTCTGACCTCCTTGCATTGTCACACTTCCTTCCCTGATTTCTCTTCTTTCCCCTTCTTTTATTTTTTTTTAAAGATTTTATTTATTTATTTGACAGAGAGAGAGAGAGATCACAAGTAGGCAGAGAGGCAGGCAGAGAGAGAGGAAGGGAAACAGGCTCCCTGATGAGCAGAGAGCCTGATGCAGGGACTGATCCCAGAACCCTGGGATCATGACCTGAACTGAAGGCAGAGGCTTAACCCACTGAACCACCCAGGCGCCACCCCCTCCTTCTATTTTTAAGGAACCTTGTATTTTATGTTGTGCCCTTCCAGACAATCTAGGATAACTGCAGTCAGCTCTTCAACAATCTTAATTCCATCAGCAATCTTAATTCCATCTGCAACCTTAATTTACCTCTGCTGTGTACACTGACAAGTTCACAGGCTGCAGGGAGTAGGACATGAGCATCTTGGGAACATTGTCTGTCTATATAGTCCCTTACACGGGTTGAAGGAGAGAGGCATTTCTGCACTGAGGGGCGCATTCTGTGGAACACCATTACTATGTAAGAATAGTGGAGTGTTCTTGTGTTAAATATCTTCAGGAAAACTATTTTAAACCAAAACAGGTTTCTTTTCTATAGGATTTCAGAATATTTTATGTGTTAGTGGGCATGATGAATGGCCAATAGCATATTTCCTAAGCAGATTTGACATAGAATTCACCTCAAGATAATCCCTAAATATTGATCCTTTGTGGAACTTTAATAATAAAATCTATCACACTGTAATTTTTTTCTTTTACTACATGGCGGAATTCTCTTTGCTAATATTGTATTGGAAGCTTGTGTACTTATTTATAAGTAAGAGTGTATTATAGTTTTCTTTTTCAGTGTGGTTTTTATTTGGTTTGGGTCATTTTCCAGAGGAATTAGGAAAATTTGCTTTTCCCCTCATATTCTAACATTATGTGGATAATTTAGGTTTTAGCTGTCCCTAAAAGTTTAGAAAGAGTGCCCTATAAAACCATTCAACCCTGGTATCCTTTATTTTTCATCTTATAACTTTAAAAAATAACAGATTTTGTCAGGGCTCTTTTAGGTTTATAGAAAAATTAAGCAGAAGAGACATAGAAATTGAACAGAAAGTACATGGGCCCCCTTACCCCCAATTTCCCCTTTATTAACACCATGCATTAGTGTGGTACATTTGTTAACTGATGAGCCAATATTGATATATTATAATTAACTGAAGTCTATAATTTATATTAGGGTTCATGCTATGATGTTTTGACAAATGTATAAAAATATGTATCTACCATTTTAGTATCATATAAAAAGTTTCACTGCATAAAAAGTCCCCTGTGGGGCGCCTGGGGGGCTCAGTCCATTAAGTATCTGACTCTTGATTTTGGGTCATGTCATGATCTCAGGGCTCTGGGATTGAGGCCCACATCAGGCTCCTCACTCAGGGTAGAGTCTGCCTAAGACTCTCTCTCCCTCTCCTTCTGCCTCTCCCCCCCCACTCAGGCATGCACGCACTCTCTCTTTGTCTCTCTCTCTCTAAAATAAATTAACAAATCTTTTTAAAAATCCCCCATGCTTCACCTTCCCCCAATGCTTCCTTCCCCCAACTCTTAGGAAACACTGATCTTTTTACTATCTTCATAGTTTTGCTTTTTCCAGAATGTCATATACTTGGAATCATATACTATATGACCACTTAGCAATATGTATTTAATAATCTGACATGTCATTTTGTGGCTTGACAACCCATTTCTTTTTATTGCTAAATAATATCGCATTATATGAACTTGCCTCCGTTTATTTATTTACCCATTGAAGAACATTTTGGTTGCTTCCAAGTTATGATGATTTGAATAGAGTGGTTTAAACATTTATGTATAGCTTTTTGTGTGGACATAAATTTTCAATTCATTTGAGTAAATTCCAAAGGAGTACAATTGCTGATTGTATGGTAAGAGTATGCTTACATTTTTCTTTTTTAATGACGTTATTTATTTATTTATTTGGGGAGACCAGTGGGGGGCAGAGGTGGGAGAGAGAGAAACCACAGACAGACTCCCTCCTGAGCACAGAGCCTGATACAGGGCTTGATTTCAGGACCCTAAGACCATGACCTGAGCCAAAATCAAGAGTTGGACACAACCAACTGAGCCACCCAGGTGCACACAGAGTATGTTTATTTTTGTAAGAAACTGACAAGTTAGGGTCACCTGGTGGCTCAGTTCGTTAAGCGCCTGCCTTCGGCTCAGGTCATGATCCCAGGGTCCTGGGATTGAGCCCCACATCAGGCTCTCTGCTCAGTGGGGAATCTGCTTCTCCCCCTCCTCCTCCCTTTGCCTCAGTGATCTCTCTCTCTCAAATAAATAAAATCTTAAAAAAAAAAAAGAAAGAAAGAGAGAAGGAAAGAAACTGAAACTGAAACGAACAAGCTGACTTCTAAAGTGGCTACACCACTTTGCATTCTTTCCAGGAATGAATGAGGCTTCCTGCTGCTCTGCATCCTTGCCATATTCGGTATCGTCAGTGTTTTGGATTTTATACATTCTAATATGTGTATAGTGCATCTTATTATTGTTTTAATTTGCAATTCTCCAATGAAGTATAAGTATCACATTGAACATTTTTTTTTTTCTGTGCATATTTTCTTTGATTTTCTTTTGTAGATTTTCTTTGATCAGGTATCTGTTCAGATTTTTTGTTCCTATTTTAATTAGGCTGTTTTCCTATTGTTTTAAGAGTTATTTGAGGATTTTTGGATACCAGTGTTGTTTTCACAATACAGAATCTGTTACTGTTTTCTGGAAAGGAATTGGTATCATTTCTTCCTTAAATATTTGTTTGAATTCACTAGAGAACCTGTCTGGGCCTGGCGCTCGCTACTTGGGAAGGTTACTATTATTGACTCAATTTCTTTAGTAGATATATAGGCCTTTTCAGTTTATCTGTTCTTCCCTATGTGAGTTCCGGTAGGTGTGTCTTTCAAGGAATTGGTCAGTTTCACCAAGTCCATATCACCACTATCATAAGACTTGTTCATTATCCTGATAGTTCTTCAAATTGTGGGTCTTAAACAAATGTTTATATTGCTTTTATGATTTTTGAAATAGTATGAATATTTACCCTTGTTGAACCAATTTTAATAATTCATGTTTTTAGGAAGTTACCTATTTCAAATTTATTGACATATGGTTACATAAAACACTCTTTCTAATCCTTCTAAACTCTTAGCATCTATAGTTATATTTCTATTTTTTCCAAAGGTTTAACTCTCTCTCTTCTTGTTTTTTCTCCATTAGACACTCAAGGCAGAGGGGGTCACTTTGATGCTCTAAAAAAGTTGTTTTTGTTTTATTAATTGCATTTTGTTTCCTATTCCATTAAATTAGCTTTTGTCATCATCAATTATCTCCTACTTCTGTTTGAATTGTTTTGATGTTACCTTTAATTTCTTAAGTTAATTATTTAATTCACTTTGATTTTTTTAAATTTCTTCTTTGATAACTTAAATATTCACCATAAGCTACATGCTTTTCTAAATGATTTGCAAACTTGGGATTGAATTTCTCTAAGATTCCTGTATTTTTTAATGTATACAGTTTTCTTTATGGCTATATGAGCAACATGGACAAACTTTCTAGTCATAAGAAAAAATGTGTATTTGTTATAAATCATAAAATGTTATATGTATTTATTAAATGAAATAATATTGTCCACCTCTTAATTAGCATTCTCTTTACTTTCACTTCTTTAAATACCCAATTCTCTTCACTTTCTTTTTTCTTTTTTAAAGATTTTATTTATTTATTTGACAGACAGAGATCTCAAGTAGGTGGAAAGGCAGACAGAGAGAGAGAGAGAGAGGAGGAAGCAGGCTTCCTGCTGAGCAGAGAGCCTGATGCGGGGCTCGATCCCAGGACCCTAGGACCATGACCTGAGCCAAAGGCAGAGACTTTAACCCACTGAGCCACCCAGGCGCCCCTCTCTTCACTTTCTAGAAGCATCCTTTAGAGACTCTTTCTTGGGAGGTCTAAACCCAGAGCTTTCAGAGACTAGATGAGTCATATCCTATTTGCAAAGTCCCTCTTGGTTCCCTTTCTGAGAAAGAAAAATGTCTGAATGTTCTGAAGGCCAGAGGCCATATACTGACAGGGAACCCATCCTAATTAAGTGTTCACTGCATAAATACTTTGCTTGGATACACTGAATTTTCTAAAGTAGAACTCGATCTCCCAAACTACAAAGAGGAAACCAGTAAAAGAAATAGACTGTTTTCTTCTGTATTTCCAAGGAAGTTGATTTCAAAAGATGACAATGCAGCCATCCTATGAAAAGGCCAATGAGCCATGAACATAAAACACCTCATTTAGATTCATTTACAATATCCTTCTCAACCTCCTCTATATTCTCACCATGATCTGTGTGTGCTTCAATGTCCAACTCATTCAGACCAGGACCCTTGGAAGAGCTTTATAACCGATGGGTTTTTTTTCCTTCTCTGACCCTTCCCATCATTCTGTCCCAATGACCTATATTCCCAAAGTATTACTCTGAGAACAGCATTTCCTACAGATTTCTGCACCAAGTACTGTCAAAACTCCTTAGACACTCAAGATCCTTGACAATAGAGCCAGCCCCCTTTTCTGACCTTTTCACCCTGTTTATTCCCCTGAGCCCTCCAGATCTTCTGAGACGAATAAATTCCTGGACAGCATATCCATTTTTTATTTTTCCTACCACTGACATATTCAAGCTGAAAGTCTTTTGTTTCCAAAACTGAAAATTAGCAATAAAATAATTCCTGCCATACCCAAAGCCATGGCTCACTGGTTACTTGTGATGTACTAGATGTACAATGCTTTACATTCACTCTCTTCCTTTAGTCTGCCTTTCAGTAAGATAAGCACCGCTGTTATCACTGCCCAGTTAACACACAAGGACGCAGATGCTTCGAGCAGCGAAGTCAAAATCAAAGCATACTTGGTTAAGAGCTACACTATTACTCTCTCTTAATTGCCCTGCCGGGACCAAGAGATCCCTTGCAGCCTAGACCAATTACTCACAGAGAGTAGGCTCCCGATAAGTTGTTCATAAATGACTAAATGACTGAGGGAATATGGAAATATATGCTAAAATGCTTTAGAAATTATAAGTTACTATGCAAATCTTATTTATCACACCTAAAATCACATCATTAGATTGTTTTTATGAGGGTGACTCTTTTCTTCACACTGAATCCTATGATTTATATTAATATATGCTAAATGAATATTGATGTATGGTTTTGTTCATTGTTTTTCTCCCAAACCCAGGCAGAACCTCACCTATGGGAACCTCATGTCCTATGGCAGATAGGGACAAGAAGAAGACATCATATTGAAATTAGCCTTCAAGTATGCATATTACTGGAAAGTCAGAGTTAGTTCAAAACAAAAGTCTGTGGAGGGGCGTGTGTGTGTGTGTGCGCACGTGCGTGCATATGTGTGTGTGCCTCTACTCAACATTTTCAAACATTTGGCCTTGCTATTTCTTAAAACACGGTCACGTCTCAGAAGCCTCCTTCTGACCTTGTACCGTCTCAAATCACACACAAGCACCAGATGTCAGTGTTGTGCAACTTTCAGGCTGACTGCGTGAGAAGGCAAGCTGGTCTTCGTCGCTTAGAGACAGAATCAACAGTCATTTATACACATGAACACAAACACTCGTAGGTGCCAGATAAATCTTAGAGTTCACGGCAAAGAAACTAATTAGATCACGTACACAGCACTCCTGAAGATGCAACTGTGGGTCGAGGGCCGGATTGAATAAGCCCAGGAGAGACAGTGGAACCCACAGCATCGTCCTGACCCAGAACAGGATAGAGATACCCAACGAGTACGGGTCTGACTCTTTCGCCACAATGGCTGTGAGCGAGAACAGTGGAAGGTCAGTCTTGTTTGATTCATGGACAGTGCCTCATCTTAGCAAGTAATGTGGTCTGATGGCCAGACTCCTGCCATGCCCTCTGGGCCATAATCTGGCCCCTGCCTGCTTCTGCAGCCTCTCTTGGAGGCTCACTCTCCTTCTTTCTCTCTACTCCAGCCACTGATCTCTCTCCACATCAAGAACTATGTTCCCTGCCGGACCCAAAAGGTCTGCTTGGACTGTGCTTGCCAGCCCCTTACTCCTACTTCTTCTGATCTCAGCTCAAGTGTCCCTTCACCAGGAAAGGTTAGGTCTCCTAGGTCAGGTCTCTTTTTTTAATGGTTTTATAGTACCCCTTAATTGCTTTCCCAAGGCTTATCACAGTCTGCAATTACATATTTGTCTGATTATTTGTTTAATGTCTATGTAGTCAACTTCAACTAACGTGTAAACCCCATCCGAGTGGTGAATATGGCTGTTCTGCCTATCACTGCTTTCTTTCCCTACTGCCTAGCACAGAGCTTGGCGTATAGATGGTCTTCAACAAATAAATGTGAAACAGACAAATGAATGAATAAATAAGTAAACTTTGTTTATATGAACGGATTCCATCCACTCTTCCTCTGAATAGACTTCTGTGTACAAAGGAGAGCACAGAAGATAGGGTGGAAATAGGAGTGAGTATCTCAGACAGCTGGAAGTGGGATGGTCACACTGTTCCCCAGATCGTGAGAAGACCTTAGGAGGCTAAGAGACCCATAGGAAGGCACCCTGATTTGGATCTAAATTACAGTAGTGGGGCTGGAGTCCACCAAGCAGCGACAGACTTCCTTGGAGCACGTGAAAACACAATCAGTCCTATCAGCAAAGAAAAGAGGTCAGGTTGCAAATTTATGAGGCATACTGGCCTTTTCCTCAGAATAAATTATATGAACTGTATTATGTAAACAAGGTGATAGAGAGAGAAAAGACAGCAGGCCTGAAGTGGTTCTTCTGGGGCACATGCCCAAAGGGGGGATAAAAATCTGGCTATTTTGCTTTCTTCCACAAGATGGGGCAATTGGAATGAGTTCCCTACAGAGGGGGCCGCACTAGTGATGCTTTTTCCATGTGTATGCAAGCTCGATTTGGTGAGACCAGAAAAATGGAGCCAGTTTCGAACTTGTTTATGTCACCGTGTCATATTTTCTAAAAAGATCAGGTCCAGGGCAGACAACAGTTAGGCAAGAGGAGAAAGCCTAGGGCAGGTGCCCACCCTACAGTGAGGTCAAAGGGACACTGCCCAGCTTCCAGAACCCTTAACGTTCTAGCCCCAGGGAGCTATAAGGGTCTCCAGCTCAGGAACAGCTGCTGCAAAATTGAGCAAATTTACCATGCAGAAACATTTCCTCACATTAGGAGGAAATTCTAGATGAGATATAATGATGCCTACTTTGAACTAAATTATTTTAATATGATCAATCACAATGTACGAACTCTGCTTCTTAATATCTTCGCTTGCTGCTGGAAGTCTGCAATGATTTCATTCACTGGAATATTCCATAATGCATTAAATCAAGCCCTACATAAAATAATTATGACACCAGAAAACTGGAGTTTTATTTAGATAAAACTCTTGTTCTACCTATGACCCTTCTTGCTTCTACCTGGTTATAGATCTGTTCCCAGCTCATTATACATTTGTCCCTGGAAAGAACCTGAGGGAAATGGGATGGACAACAAT
Organism: Meles meles; assembly: GCF_922984935.1. Lineage (NCBI taxonomy): Eukaryota > Metazoa > Chordata > Mammalia > Carnivora > Mustelidae > Meles > Meles meles. The sequence goes on along the minus strand of NC_060084.1, from coordinate 31,103,639 downwards.
TTCTAGATTCAATTGGCATTTTTCACAAAGATAATTCATATTTCTGTGGTGTTTTTATCATCATTACCTCATCCGATTCCCCTGATAACCCTGTTAAATATCATTTTTACCATCACTGTCTCACAAGCCTGCAATATGGGATATCTACTTTTTCAGTGCACACAGCAGGTGAGTAATGGAGGTAGGCAAGAACTCAAGTCTTAGGACTCTGGCTCTCATCCTCCATGGATGGGAGTGTGGAAAGAGTGGAAGGGGAGAAAGGACTTATCAGAAGTCAGCATGTGTGGATATGAGGGCCAAACACTCACTGTTATGAGCTTAGAAACCCAGCTAAACGAGCTTAAAAAAAAAAAAAAAAAAAAAAAAAAAAAAAAAACAGAGAAAATGTATTGACTCACATTCTAGAAAAGTCCAGAAGTCTGAGTTGCCAAAGGATCCAGTCCTTGAGGTCTTAGGTTCATCTATAAGCCTCCCTCACAGCTTCCGTGGTCCCAGACTATCTCCTCATGGTAATAAAATAATCTAAGCAGGTCCACGTCTCCAAAAGTCCCATGAGTTCTGAGTTCTGAGTTCTCCAAACTATAGTTTCCACATTGTTTAGGTGCCTCTCCCTAGAGTTCCCTCACCTGTAGCTCAGCCTCTCCTTGGTTCAGACTGGGTTTTTGTCTGAACCAATCTCAGCTAGGAAGTTGAGTATGGCTTATTGTCCTGATATATTCAGAATTTCTACACTGAACTGGGGATTAGCGTCAATATCCTCCAAATTCTCATTACTGAGAATAAGTGAGTGGTGCATTATCCAAAAGGACAGCCAGAAGGAGGAAACAGATTCTAGAAAATCAAAATAGATATACCTTTTTTTCTGGAATACAATCAATTATAAAACATGGCCTCAAATAAATAAAAATTTGTGAGGGTTCTAGGTCTGTCTTCACTGCTGTACAATTAAAAGAAAAATCTATTAAAGAATGTCCCAAGGGCGCCTGGGTGGCTCAGTTGGTTGGGCATCTGCCTTTAGCTCGGGTCATGATCCCTGAGTCCTGGGATTGAGCCTTATATTGGGCTCCCTCCTCGATGGGGAGTCTGCTTTTGCCTCTCCCTATCCCTCTGCTGTTCTCCCTGATCATAATCTCTCTCTCTCTTTCTCTCTCTCTCTCTCTGTAAAACAAATAAAATTTAAAAAAAAATAAAGAATGTCTCAAAGAAGGCTTTATGAAAACAGCTTTAGAAAACTGGAAAACCAGATTCATAGACCTGGTGCTTAGAAAACAGAGGATTGCTTAGGAGCCCTGGAGAGGTCAGACCTCTAGAGTAGGTAAGTATTAAGGGACTACAACTTGGTGGGGGGGGGGGGGACTGAAGAACAGAAAATCTAATTGGATTGGAAACTTGCTATGTCCCTTACATAAATGTCTGCAGGGAGGAGGGCTATCTAATCAAATCTCAGAACCTATTCTGAGTTCTCCAAACTATAGTTTCCTCATTAGTAATGTTTCCAGGGGTGGTAAGAGCTACCTATTTCAGCATTTTGTGAGAATTAAAGGCGATAATGTTCACAAAAAAGTTTTGTTAATACAAACACTACACAAATGTAAAAATTATATTGCTGGACATTTTATTGATAGTTTTAAGTTGCTGAGATAGAAGGAAGTGTTTGCCAGAAAATGGGTTCCCCTTTGATCTTTCCAAAATGCATTGTTGAGGATTACATGTACCTCCCCTCCCATGACATGTACACCAATCTCCCATTAGCTCCACCCCATCAATCTCAAATCTCTCAGAAGAGATCTCCAAATTCACTCCACAGTGAATTTGTGTACCCACTAAATAGTATGCACGGGTCTATACACGTGTTTTCAGAATGGACTAATGAGCCTCACTTGTAGAGCAGACTGTTAAGAATTATCAAATTAAAATCTAAAATGCTGCCACACTTTATGAAAGAGCTGAAAGTTCTGACGTACAATGCTGCCTATTGCTTAATGGAGCTGCACTTGAAAAAATACCCGTCTGTAAGAATCCCCGTCCGATTTCTTTTGGGATGTCATTTGCAATGGTCCAGTAGATACTATCAAGCAGCTCTGCCTCAGAGATAGAGAGTGCACAGAGTTAGAAACATTGTCTTGGATGCAGCTAGTTGGGTATTATGGTGCAAACATAACTTTTTCTCAGCAGTTTTAGCAATTAGAGAAATGACAATTAACTACTCACTCTGAGAGCTGGACATGAACAAACAAATTATCACACAAGGAGCAAGAGTTAAAAGAAATAGAATCCCTAGCACACAGACACATTTTTCTCTCATTTTATCTCTTGGTGGTAATCATGACCTTGTCTTTTACATTTTTCTAACATAAAAGTGATCCACCCTGGTTCTTTTCGTAGTATCTGAGGTTCTATAAGAAATCACTATTGTGTGCCCATAATGCTTCTGAGCCTTAAAGAAAGAACAATACGAAAAATTTCCCCCTTTCGCTTTCCAGGCATGAAAATCTTTGGTTAACTGCAAAAAAGTGAGGATGTCATACTTCCCATCATACTTCCACCAACGAACCCTGCCACCAGTATTCTGTGATGGCAATGTAAAATCAAAAAAGAAAAGTCTTTTTCACATGTAATAGGAAAGAGGGGCACCTGGGTGGCTCAGTGGGTTAAGCCTCTGCCTTAGTCTCGGGTCATGGTCTCAGGGTCCTGGGATCGAGCCCCACATAGGGCTCTCTGCTCTGCAGGGAGACTGCTTCCCCCTCTCTCCTTCTGCATGCTGCTCTGCCTACATGTGATCTCTCTCTTTGTCAAATAAATAAATAAATAAATAAAATCTTAAAAAAAAAAAAGAAAGAAAGAGAAACAGTGTTGTTCTTCAAAAATTTTGCTTGGTGTTTGGGATACAAACATGGATTAGTTTCCATCTCTAAGCTGCTCTCAAAATAGCTCAAACTAAAAAGACTGTCTCTAAATCTGTGATCATATACTCAATTTCTACCCTTAGAAGTATCTTTATCTTAAACATAAAAATTTCAGGAATTCCTCATCTAAATCCCTCTTTCTCTAACATTCCTTTGTTACTCTGTGGTATCATGAATGTTCCTTATACAGAATCACTTAAAATTATTCATTATTAACTATGTTTTTCATATATTTTACTCAACTCCTGAGAGGTATGTGGAAATGTTCTATTATTTAGAGATCCTGTTTTACTCTTTATATTTGAAAGTACAACTGTAACATACTCATTGACAATAACTACAGTGAGTTCTTCATGTGTGGAAGGGGTTCCAAAATAAAAATTCATTGAAAAATAATAGCTCTGTTTATGTAGCACATATTATACAAGCCCTGTTCTAAGCACTTTATGGATATTGATTTGCTTAGCCTTTGTATAACCGTAAGAAGTAGCTCTACCATTATTGCCCATTTTACAGATGACTTAACTGAGACATAAAGAAATGTACCCAAGGTTACTGAGATAGTAAAAGCCAGCACTGAGATTTTTAACTTGGCCATCTGCTTCCATATTCTAAGCTCTACACAAATCAGAAATATTCCTACGACATTAAGGATTCAGAACCTTGATTTGAAAAGCAGAGAAATGATATCTCACTAAAATCTTTTCAGGAATGTAATTATCTGCTTATGTCAAGTGAGAGCTAAGGATCCTCATGGTTCTGAATGACACTGACTTGGTAGGGGTAGAGGGAACACTTACCTACATACAGCTCAGTTTCTACAGCGAGATCTTAAATATGTATGATCTGCTTCACTAATTAGCAGCCCTGTTCAGTTCTCTGAACTTTAATAATGTCCACAACTTTAATAATGTCCACAGCTATGTAGATGAGCTCAATAAGGAGCTGCTGAGCAAGGACAAACGTGAAAATCTGAGTCACCTTTCTGACACAGATCAAGACAGTTGTTAGGGTGAGAGTCTGTCATTTTATTCATTTAAAAATATGAGGGTATGCTGGATAGACTTAGGAAAAAAGAAGTTTATTGCAAGATGATGTTCCTAAGGGATGCTGCTTTAAGAAGAGTTGGAGTCAGAAACATCACTGCCATCAAGATTCTCTCCTTTTCTCCCAGCTCTGCTTCTCTGTCAGCTTGATTCTTTCCCCTCAAATCAGCTTTATCAACACAATAAAAATCAAGGGCTAAGTTTCTTGTATGGGAAACTTCCTGACTCTCCCATTTCCAATTTGAAACATTGTAGAGAAAGTCTGACCTACATTGTGTCATTGTGTCCATCTCTGGATCAGTCAAGTATGGTCAGGAGGATAAGGTCTGGTAAGAACATGGTAGCTGGGAACAAAATGTTTGTGAACATAGGAGTTCCCAAAATTACAAGTAGTCTATATCCAGAAAAGTGCCCTGGACAGGCAAAACAATGAGGCAGGACATGAGCAAAGAAACAAGTCTGCCCCTGTCCAGCTGTAGGAGAAAACAGGTCAAAAATTCCCCCAAGTCTCAGGGTTGTTTACTCCATACTAAGAATAATAATCCTGTCTATTTCACCAAATTGTTGTAAGAATTGCCTGAAACATGTGTGAATGTGCATAGTAACTTGAAAAATACTACGAAATTTCAAGGTATGACTGTTGCTATTACTATCTATAAAGGTAACTAAATTTCCCATTTTTCACACTGATGCCTGGAGTCAGACTGACACAGCAAGTGGTTTGAACAAATGGAAGCTCATCTAACATCCCAGGCTGTGAGTGTACTTCTTCTCAAACCATATTGCAGTCCAGCTGTGCGTGGTTATTATGCCAAGTTCATCAAGTGATGGTTGAGCTTCTCGGAGAGCAGGCGTAGGAGAAGGCAGAATGAGACTCAGATGGAAGGGAGTAACTCAACCGGGAAACCCTGGTTAGTCTACTTTCCAGAGAGCTTCCTTTTACTTCTTGAGCTCGAATTCACTGGTATATACCAGAGGCAATTATCAGCTCATTAATTTCCATGTGGACAAAGATGACTGTTTAATATAGGTCAGGTATGTGTCGCCTGAAGTGAACACCAGCAACAGAAGAAAGGGTAAATGATAGAAGGGATCAATAGTAGGGGGCCTCCCCTAAGTCAGCACTAGATATAAGGATTCAATTGCTCTTTGGGTACCAACTTTGCTGCTAATGAGTGATGAATGACTGATTCTTGTAAATAAGTCTTGTTTCTTCCGGGCTACCTTTCTCTTTACATCACATCAAAGGGAGAACCTCCAAATAAGTATATAATACACCATTTACGGCACACACTACAATTTCCTAGTCATGTTCCCATATATCATTTATTGAAAATGATGCACTTATGGTCTGTTAGAAATACTGCTGAACCTGGGAGCCAGGGAACCATTTTGGTAGCCTTGGGAAATGCTCCACATCTTCATTTGTAAATTGGGAATGATACGATCGATCTCAAAGTGTTAGAGTGAGGCATAAATGCAAGGATTCACGAGAAATGCTCTGTAAAGTAAATGCTACATGAACATGAAGAATTTTTCATAAAGTCCTATGACTATGAAATGACTATGAAAATCCCATCCCATCAAAGGACACAAAGAACATGTAGAATCTCTGTGAAATTGGAAGTCAAAAATTTCTAAAGAGCAGGCCAAGGTCACTCCTGAGAAGCTGAAAGTACAAGTGATCCAGGTCCAAATCCACTTTAATAAGTTGTCTTGGCAATTGTCCAAAGAGACAGATGTCAATATCATTTTTTCCCTGAAAATATACCTTTTTTCTCCTATTTTAGGTTAAGAAAAGAAAATGTAACTAAAGACAGAATGAGCCATCCCCCAAACTATGACCACATCCATCATGTCTATGATGGTACTTATGTTGGTATGGTCCTAACCATTACGCTCTACCATCTCCCAAGGAAGTGAAGCTTGGTGCACTGTCAGACCTTTTAAAAACTCAAGCAAGAGAAAGAGGTATACTATCCAGGATCTTCAGCTGTTTCTTACATATTCCTAGAGATGATCCCACTGGTCTGGTTTCTGACTTCATATGGCTGTGCTCAAGTATCCATCTCATCAACATTGATCTCAGAGGTTGAAATTCATTGTGAAGGTTGCAAAGCTAAGTAAGCATTTGTCTTTCTGGGTAGCCCTGCCTGCTATCCACCCTGTCAGTTTGGGCCCACATGTGCTCAGGTGTAGTGAGAGGCCCCACATGGAGATCGACCAGACTTAGCATCATCTTCACCCCTCCCACTAAGAAGAATGCTTTTCTAGCAGCGAGGATGCTTGGGAAGTTGATGGTTCCCCAAATGACAGGAGAGAACAGTATAAGGGAGTCATGCTGAAACTGATTTTAATGTATGCAAATAACTTAAATCCAGGTACTCAATTAATGCTATCCATTCCAATCACCTGACAAGCCTGAAAACACAGCTACAAACACTTGGCCCACCCCAGACGAGTGACACCAACACGCTTTGCTTTCCATACCACAGTCATTTTCCATACTCTGCAAATGTGCCTGGGATGGGAACAGCTCTTCCTTTGGTCTCAGTTCCCAGGGGCCTTGCAGCATAGAAGTGTCTCACTGTCCTGAGTAGAATTTAAGACATACTGGAAAATCAGAGTAAACATATACAATTTTTCTATATTATCCGCGACCGTCTATATTCAGCTAGTGAGGTGCGTCCCACCACCACGGCAGCGGGGACGGGTTCAGGCTCCAAAGATGCAGCAGGCGCTAACTACTCTATTTAGTTAGCTGAAGGATAATCACAGGAACGGTGGCCAGCACACCATTCTGATCTCCATCCGTCTCATTGGTGGGCTAGGCAGCTGCCTAAGCAGGCAGTTTCTTTGGTGTTCCCATCTATTTGGGTCAAGCATGGCCAGAGCAGATGAACAATATGGCCACAGGAGCCACCCCTCCCCCCCAACTCATCACTCTTCCCTTCTAGGAACAATCCCATTTTCACAGCACACAAGGTAGACCCATGGGCTCCCAGTTATCTTACCTCAGTAGTTTGAGGGAACTTGTGGTGTAAGAAGACCCAGGGGCTTCTTGACTCAGAGTTCTATATACTATCCATGGAGGGAACTGAGCATACCTCTAGATCTGAAATATTTTGAAGGGTGTCGTTGACCCTGTGAAATCCTCACCTTCCTGTCCACTATTAAAACCCAATGCCCTGGGCACTCAGTGGGTTGAGCTTCTGCCTTCAGCTCACGTCATGATCTCAGGGACATGGGATCGAGCCCTGGGTCGGGCTTTCTGCTCAGCGGGGAGCCTGCTTCCCCCCACCCCCACCTGCCTCTCTCTGCTTGCCTCTCTGCCTACTTGTGATCTCTATATGTCAAATAAATAAAATATTAAAAAAACAACAACAATGCCATAAGGAAGCTGCCCTTTTGCAATCAAGAGTAGAAATGAGGTTCTGCGGGTTTCTACCAATGAGTTTAGTCTTCTGCCTGACTAAAGGGAGGCTCTTGTTTAACTGGGCAATAACAAGATAATTCAGAGATCCACAGAAGCATCTCTATCGCTTCTCTCAGAAGCAAAGGTAGTCCCTTCTCTCATTTGAGCCCATTGCACTACCCTGGCTAGCATCAGGAGAAAGCCAGCCAGCCTGGGTTCTTAGGGAAAAGGCAGGACCGTGGAGGGACAGGAAATGCCAGCACTAAGCTGAATCGGTGAGTGGGTGGCACTTTTTAGGAATAAGACTGAACCTGGGTTCCTGAAGCTGCCCTCTCTGACCCAACAACAGACTCCCAAGATGGGCTTGGGAGTGTCCCGGCCCTCGGCTCTTACTTGTCAAGGGGGAAACACGAGGGTCTCACGCCCCCCCATTCCACAACTGCTGTCACAGCTGCAGGGTCTTCAAGATGGCCCCCGCTGCTTCGTGGCAAGAGACCCTTCATAAACTCCAGTTGTCAACATGACATCAACTCCGCTAACGGGCAAGAGGCTGTTTCGCTGTCCCAATATTTGCACTTGGCTAAACCACATCCACAGGCCGCTTGAGCACTCTTTTTTATTATTATTTAATTATTTATCTTTCCCAAAATGAACTCTCAGCCCTGAGAGTCTCAGGCAAAAATTTCATAAAAAGCTGTAAAGTACAAATAGTCCTCTTTTAAAAGAAGGGGGTGGGGCTCATCTTGGAGAACAAAGCCCCCCTTTGAAGACTAGCGATTCTAATTTGGAGCTGTTTCCCACTCCCAATTCCAAATCTGCATCATTAAACCATGAACGAGTGAAGAGTAATAATTGTGAGCGAGCCGAGTATTTCTTAATGATTTTCTGTCTTATACCCAAAGCAAATAAGCCAAATGCTTACTCAAAAGCTGAGGGAGAAGTCGGGGTGGGACTTGGTTTTGCAATTTCTTTTTTTTTTTTTTCTATAGTCTTTCTTCTTCCACTGAAAGTGTCTATAAAATTTTTAAAGGAAAGTAGGTTGCTAAAATGTACTTAATTTGCCATGATAGATTGAGTCCATGCTTCAGTGACTGTAATTGAATCTGTGACCTATTTCTTTAGTAAAGTAGAAATAGTCTCTGGGGTTTTTGTCACTACCATCTTTTAATGAAATTCAAAAAGACTGTCAAAATGTCTACACTTTTTCTACTGGTGGTTAATGTTATTACTTTACAATTTGTTACTTTTTAATTAATCTTAATAAATGTGTACACCCTCTACCTGGCTGTTGGAGATGCTAGACATTGATTCTTCACTGTCAGAAGGCAAAACAAAATTAAAAGGCCAGCCAGGGCAGAGCGGCAGGGAAAAGGTATGGACAGATGTTTGTTCCACTTTCAAAACCTATTGCAGGCATCAGTTTAGAGGATCTGCTCTGGGAAGAGGGGTGGGTAGGGGTGTCAGCAGCAAAAGGCTGAGCGACGTCCCCATGGCCTTCTTGCTGGTGCCACCACTAACTACTCCAACATCGCTTATGGGCTGCAAACATGACAAGCTGACTGCCTCGGGGAGCAATATTTTATTGACAAAATGTAAGAGAAAATATGTTTGGCTGCTTTTAAGCAGTGGTGTAGGAGGGTGTTACAGAACCAGATGGTTCAAGTTAGTCTTTCATTTGCCAGGATGATGGGAAAATGCTGACTGCTCTGCAGCAGAAATGGCGGTGGCCGCTCTGCCAATGGGCGGTGAGCTGTGGTTTCCGGGGGCAGCTGCTCCTTCCAGAGTCCAAATGGCCCAAGGTTCCAAGTGAGTTCTAGGGTCCATCTCCTACAGTCTCTGGAGTGGGACTGAGGAAGGTGATCTTCACCATGGTGGTGTCCACAGGAAGGTTCTGCAGTGATTTTTAAATATGGCCCTAGACCACAGCATCAGCATCATCTGACCTGTTGAAACAGAAACTTGGTAGCCAGAATGGAGTCCAGCAATCTGTGTTTTACAGGCCCTCCAGATGGTTCTGATTCTCACTCAAGTTTGTGAACCGGTGGGCCAGAGAAAGGATCTGGGGCTGCTGGAGCATGGTGGTGGGAGTTTAAGTAGTGAAAATGAACCAACTGGGATCCAGTTAAGAACAATCAGTTGTTCCTTTTATTTTCCAAAGACATTTAGGGCTTTTCCATCTTGTTGCCTTTGATATTTCCTCTGGCTAGAATGCATCTTCTCCCACTCTCCCTTTTACCTCTCCTCAATCTCTATATCTCAAAATTGTTGCCATTTCCCAAGGTTATTTGATGTCTCCCTTATCCTACAAAGTCTTTCCTGGCTCCCTCAGGAGCATGCTGTCTGTCTCTTCACTGAACTCCCAAGGCTGTCACTTTTCTTGCAGCACATACTTATAGTTTTGTGCCCCTAGGAGACAAACCCTTGGGGAGCAGGTGCTCTTTCTGGTCATTTGATGTATCCTCATAATGCCTATTAAGGATCCGAGGAGATATTAAAATGACTTTTGAAACACAGGGAGATTCATTCAGTGGAAAATGTAGACAATACCCAGCTTATCCAATATTGGCTTGGTAAGCACCTCAGTTCTCCCCTTTGTCCAGTATTCAGGGTAGATCTCCATTCACAGAAGGATGTCTATGTAGGAATGTCCTAGCAACACAACTGATAGCTCAGTCTGATATACACTTGCTATGCAGACGGCCAGGCCTCGTGCTAAGTGCTCATGACTTAGACATAAAGAAAACATAGTCTTTGCTTTTTAAAAATCCATATTCTAATGAGAAAATTACATAAAAGGTTCTCTCAATGTACCATCATAAGAAGAGAGGCATGCACAAATTTTAATGGAAGCATAAAGCACAACCTTCCTTGTACCCCACTCTGGAATTATAAGAAAGTTGTTGGAAAAGATGTCTGAATTAAGTCTTGAAGGCTGAGGAAGAACAGCCAGGTATGGAGATTAAGAAGAGTGTTTCAATAAATAACAAGGCAAAGGCATAGAAGTACGAAATAGTCTCATGGTAAGAAGCAAGAGGTGCATGGCTTTCAAGTACTCTAGCATGACGAGAGCATAAAATGCTAGTTGGAGACTGGCAGAAGGCTGTATCACTGACCTGGGGATCAGAATGTAGAGGGCTTTACTCTCTATGCTAAAGAACTCAGAATTTATTTTAGAGGACTTGAGGAATAGGAGTAGTGATTAGACCTTCATTTTTTAAAATATTATTTTAAATTCCAATATAGTTAACATACAAAGTTATATTATAGACTTGTATTTAAATAGATCACTCTGACTCCAGTGGTGAAGAGGGGTTCGAAGGAATGATGGTGATGAGATCCACGGTGAGCTCTGGGCATTTGCAGATCTCCCTAGACACAGGGAGCAGGATTCACTCTCAAACCAATTAGAGCAATGAGTTCTATCTCATTAGAAGCAAAGCCTGAGTAGAGCACAGTTCTTCTGAGACACAACAGGCCTTGCTCATGGCAAATGCAATGGTAGACAGGCCTGTTTGGATAGAAAGGGCTCATCTTGTATAAGTGGCCAGACCACCCCCTCTCATTTGATAAGGATTTCCAGCCTGTGCATTTGAACCTCACAGGCCATAATGGTTCAGACGCCAGTCATCCATCATTATCATACTCTCCACAAACCTCAAGACAGACTGACTTGGACTCATTACTATTCCAACTCTCAGTCTTGCCATCCACATTTTTATAATTTCCTTGCACACTTCCCTCTATCAACCAAAGAATGTCCATCTTTAGCTACTTTCTTAGGACAAATGCAGAAAGGAAGAGGTTTTTCAATGACTTGATCTTTATGCTGAGACTTAAACCACATGTGATCATCATTGCAGCACTGCTGAGCTCAAGTCCTAAAGAGGAGTCTGTTCCCATAATCAGAGCCCTGAGGTCCTAGATTTCTGAAGAGAGAATTAGGAATCCTGAAGCATCTTATCACCCAATGGAAAACTAACTCAACCTTTCTCAGAGGGTTTTGTGGTTTAGAGAATACTCAGTGCCTGCATTGTTCTGCTGACTCACCATTGTGATCATAGGACTACCGATGTCATCTGCAGGAGCTCAGGGTCAACGTCTTGCTCAAGGTCACCTAGCTGGTAAGACTTCAGAATGTGAACCTGGAACATAGCTCTTCCTGCCCTGCTCTGCTCTCCACTTCACACTGGAACAGAATCACTTGACTCGGGATAGTTGAAGGAAGGAAGATGGTCAGAGAGAAGGACGGAGGCCTGAGAAAAGTGGTCAAGATGGCAGATTCTGCTTTGCCGCCACGACCGGCCCCCTTTGCGAATCTCTACCCTCCAAGTGGTCCATCTCCTTTCCAGAGAGAAAGGGATATAAAGGCCAAGAAAACACTGACTTCATACTTAATCCATGTTAAAACCCCAACATCTATTCAAATTCTACTCTAGCTTCAACGTGTAGCACAAATCCTTAACCATCCTTTCACCTGCAGAGCTTAGAATCACTTACTTTACCCTGGAATCTCTCAAAGTAGATGACAGACAACCCAGTATTTGATGGCATCCTGTCACTTTGCTGACTATTAGTTCCTGCCTCATCAACAATGCTAAAATCTCAGCTATCCAGAAAACAAATGCATCAGAGTGCTTGAGTTTTCCAGATAATTGAGGGTTTTCTTCCTAGGCCCAAGCTTTCTAAAAAGCATAAACATGTTGGCAAAATGCACATTTATGGTGTATGTTATGTATCTGTCTTTTTAGATAAACAGGATGTTAAGTACACCTTTGCCATGCATTACTCAATTGCACCTCATGACTAGGTATCCTTGCACTTAAAGTCCTCACACTCTGGAGCCTTTTGATGTCTACCTATTTGTTTTTCAAATCTTTCTTCTCTTACTTGCATAAGTTTTCAGTCATCGGTCTGCCTGTAGCAGCAAACTATTAATCTTCCAATTTATTGCTCCTAACGTGCTAGGAGCTTGGACATCAAAGAATCATGTTTGCTAGATTTATAAGCGAAGTATGAGGAACACAGATGTCCCGTTAGTGTTAGAGGAACCATTCTCATTATTTAGGCTGATCTCTTGACTATTTTCTAAATAGCTAAATGTACCAGATAGCTGAATTCCAGATAAAGGAAGTGTTCCAATCCAATAAGCATGGTTTTCTATCACCATTAAGTAATGTTTTCTATAACTTCCACAATGTCTAACTCAACTCTGAGCCCACAGCAGACACTAAACAAATAGCTTGTTTGGTTACATTGTTTTCAAAAGAGTATCCAACAATGACCAAAAGATTCTTTGCACTCACTGCTCTTTTGAATGCCCTTGGAATTGCATGGTATAGTAAAGCATGAACTCCGCATGATTTTAATTTTGCATCCTGACTTCACCTCTTTCTGGAACATGGTCAGGTGTAAGCAACTAACCTTGAATAAAAAAGACAACTTCCAAAGAGACATGGGTTGAGTGACCTCTGAAATAAATATCCATCGAAATGAAAACTAGGTCATTGTTATAATGTGTTTAACTTCATCAAAGACTGCTCGGTTAACCCCCTTAGAACTACTGACCTGAGAGAGAGAGAGAAATTAAAATGGCATGCCAAACTTGGTCCAGACTGACAATACCATATGTGTCCATTTTGTTCGTATTTTATTTTAACCCTTTGTGGAGAGGATATTGGGAAATATCAAGGAATGGCCATAGAAAAGGAAAATAAACTGAAGATAAGACATCACATCATTTTATCAAGTGTAGAGGATCAGTGTGTTTTGGAAATTATTAAACATATGCAACCCCTACTGCAGTGATGACATTGATGACTTCTGCCCCCTGAAGTGTTTGCTCCCCCCCCCCGAATCTTTTCAGCATCTTTGATTTGAGAAGAGCCCTAGAAACCACAGGTTTGATCATTCAAATGCTACAATCTGGGAACTCTTAATAACTACATGGTTAGACTATCATATTTTTGCCCCGAGGTACTGATTTGAGTCTTCAAGGTGGCATTCTGCATCCTTTCCTACTGAGATCTCATTATGCATGTGTAATTTGAGTAAACAATAAGACTACTGAATTAAATTCCTCCCTTTAAATTAGCTTTAATACAGAAAGGGAGGAGATGGCGTATTTATTATTACAGAGATCCAGTAATTAATTTTCTAAGTTCTATGAAAGATCGAAAGAAATCATGCAAATGAATTGGCAAACAATTAGAACAGTGAGCACTCAAATATGTATATTTATGGCAAAAGGAGATAAAGTGAGTCTGGGTCAGTTCATTAGTCTCATGGAATTTCTCCATGCTGGTAAGAGTGATGTATACACGTGATTGAAGTGGTAAATAAAATTTCAGTCAGACGTCGAGTAACTGGAATTCAATATGGCTAGATATTGACTTTTTTTAAAATCACTTTTAGAAAATATATTTTGTTCAATATAATTTTAGTCCAATCTCATATCTAGGAGAAATTGTGTTAATAATCATAATTCTCTCCTCCTACCTTTATGGAAGAGTATAAGATTTTCAACTTGTTTGATAATCCAGAAACAATGCCAGAACCTCATCCTGGAAATACCATCTTTTTTGAAAAATGGAGTTTGAAACAAAAATATTCTGAGGGTAAACTGCCACTAACTAGAAAATGTAAACCACACAAACAGCACAAGCCCTTAATATGTTAGATAATCATGTTTTAATCAAGGTTTATGGTAGTATCACTTAAAAATATAAGATACATATAAATGTATGTAGAGAGAAACATCTCTCTGGTTTTGTGCTTCAAATATTCACATCATGCTCTCAAATGCTCCAGCATCAGCATGAGTATCAAAAAATATTACCTATAAGAAGAAACATTATCTACGTATTACTCCTATAGAAGTTCTGGATTTCTTCCACAGGATTTGAAATAATTTAAAACTACAGATCTCGGGCATCTGGGTGACTCAGCCTGGTAAGCCTCTGCCTTCAGCTCAGGTCATGATCCCAGGGTCCTGGGAGTGAGCCCCACATCTGGCTCCCTGCTTTTCCCTCTCCCTCTGTCCCTGCTCATGCTCCCTCTCTCTCGCTCTCTCTCTTTTGCTCACTTTCTCTCAAATACATAAATAAAATCTTAAAAAAAAAAAAAAACTACAGGTTCATCAGGATCCAGCCTAAACCCCGGGGCAAGGTTTCTCAGCCTCTACACTACTGACATTTTGGACCAGGTGATTCTTTGTTGTGACAGTGTCTGTCCTACACGTTGTAGGGTTTTACCAGTGTCCCTGGCCTCTCCCCATTAGATGTCAGTAGCTTGTCAATAAGCATGTGATGTTGCCAAATGTTCCCTGGGGCACAAAGATCTCTGATTCAAAATAAAAAGAGATTATAGACTGGCATAATAAAAAAGAGACCCATGGCACAATAATAAAAATAATAAAAATTTAAATATATATATACAATAATAAAAATAATGAAAATTTCTACATATGTAGAAACTAGGAGTCTATGGAGTACAGACAAAAAAAGAGAAAGGAAAGCTTTACTACAAAGCTGTGATCACCAAGACAGCGTGGTACTGGCATAAAAACAGACACATAGACCAGTGGAACAGAGTGGAGAGCCCAGATATGGACCTTCAACTCTATGGTCAAATAATCTTCGACAAAACAGGAAAAAATATCCAATGGAAAAAAGACAGTCTCTTCAATAAATGGTGCTGGGAAAACTGGACAGCGATATGTAGAAGAATGAAACTCGACCATTCTCTTACACCGTACACAAAGATAAACTCGAAATGGATAAAAGACCTCAACGTGAGACAGGAATCTATCAGAATCCTAGAGGAGAACATAGGCAGTAACCTCTTCGATATCAGCCACAGCAACTTCTTTCAAGATATGTCTCCAAAGGCCAAGGAAACAAAAGCAAAAATGAACTTTTGGGACTTCATCAAGATCAAAAGCTTCTGCACAGCAAAGGAAAAAGTCCACAAAACAAAGAGGCAACCCACGGAATGGGAGAAGATATTTGCAAATGACAGTACAGACAAAAGGTTGATATCCAGGATCTATAAAGAACTTCTCAAACTCAACACACACAAAACAGATAATCATATCAAAAAATGGGCAGAAGATATGAACAGACACTTCTCCAATGAAGACATACAAATGGCTATCAGACACATGAAAAAATGTTCATCATCACTAGCCATCAGGGAGATTCAAATTAAAACAACATTGAGATACCACCTAACACCAGTTAGAATGGCCAAAATTAGCAAGACAGGAAACAACGTGTGTTGGAGAGGATGTGGAGAAAGGGGAACCCTCTTACACTGTTGGTGGGAATGCAAGTTAGTGCAGCCACTTTGGAGAACAGTGTGGAGATTCCTGAAGAAATTGAAAATAGAGCTTCCCTATGACCCTGCAATTCCACTGCTGGGTATTTATCCCAAAGATACAGATGTAGTGAAAAGAAGGGCCATTTGTACCCCAATGTTTATTGCAGCAATGGCTACGGTCGCCAAACTGTGGAAAGAACCAAGATGCCCTTCAATGGATGAATGGATAAGGAAGATGTGGTCCATATACACAATGGAGTATTATGCCTCCATCAGAAAGGACGAATACCCAACTTTTGTAGCAACATGGACGGGACTGGAAGAAATTATGCTGAGCGAAATAAGTCAAGCAGAGAGAGTCAAGTATCATATGGTCTCACTTATTTGTGGAGCATAACAAATAACATGGAGGACATGGGGAGATGGAGAGGAGAGGGAGTTGAGGGAAACTGGAAGGGGAGATGAACCATGAGAGACTATGGACTCTGAAAAACAACCAGAGGGTTATGAAGGGGTGGCAGGGGGGTGGGGGGGGGTGGGAGGTTGAGGAACCAGGTGGTGGGTAATAGGGAGGGCACGTACTGCATGGAGCACTGGGTGTGATGCCAAAACAATGAACACTGTTATGCTGTAAATAAACAAATAAAAATTAAAAAAAAAGAGAGAAAGGAGTCATAACAAAAGAAAACACTGCTTAATGAAAGAAAAGCCCAATTGGGACTAGAAAGGACTGTCCCTACCCTGAGAAACACCAAGACATTCTGGTAATGAACTTCAAGGATAATAAATTAAACTAAGAAACAAAACGAATAAATGAGAAAATACAAACATCTAGGCATGAAAAGACAAAGAAGAATTTCAGCCTCTGATGTAACCAAATGAACACTAGAAGACTATCAAAAAATTTTTCTGTCTTTGGGGTTAGCCCCAAAAGGAGTCATCCTTCGCTTGAACTTCAGAGGTGGGATCCCTGACACAGGGAAGCCTCTGCCTTGCTGGACCCCTGCTCTGATTCTGGACCACAGACTCAGGAAATACATAAGCTAGTGCTGTTGTTCACTATTCCTAGTGGACGCCCCCTTCCAGGTAACCCCACGAGGATGCCCAGTTAGCCACCACGTTGCCAACAATGTTTTTATTTATGGCGGAAGTGTCATTTTAATCTTCAGTAAATGTTAATCTTTACTAGGCTTTTATCTTCTCTCTTTATTCAGATCGAACAGATTTTTGCCACGTAATTAGGCATTCCTGTTTCTTATTTCCTCCTGGTGAACACTGTCCATTTTCCTACCACTTTGTTCATTTTTCAAGTCGGACTGTAGCTGCTCTTTGTGAACTGACAGATGTGTTGAGAGAATGGGCTTCTCTGCTGTGTATTTTATCTTTTGAATTTATTTCTGGTGTTTTGCTGAACCAAAGATTTTCATTTTAATGTGGTCAAATCCTTCAGACTTTTTCTTTCCAGTCTCCAGATATCTCATCTTCCCTAGAAAGGTCTTTCTATCACTCTGGGATTATGATATTCTTAAGCAGCTAGTTTTTAGGATAGCTGAGGCACAACAGATAACAAGGACACAGATGCTTCTCACCCAATGATCAGAAGAACCCTGGGAAAAGAATGACATTTTTAAAAGGGCTCAAAGTGTAAAACATGAAGATTATACATCCCAAAGAGCAGATAAATGGAAACTCCCTAGGTTTATAAAGAAGCTTTTGTCCAGCTCACCTATAATTTGAATAGACAGCAAGGACACAGAAACATACACTATGGTCCCAGAGTCAACTACGGTGCCCCTTTCTAACGGTATATTATATACGCATGTATGTGAGTGCGTGCACGCACACACACACACACACACACACACACACACATACAATACTTTCAACAGAATGATTCAAATCAGGTTTTTCTGAGTGCACAGAAAGAGAAAAAACTCTGACACAAACCACAATTCTTCCTGAGTCAGCATACCTTCAGGTAACCCATCCACACCCCATTTTCCTTGCCACTGACTGTGATCCCTAGATCACAAAGTCCCTCAAACCATCTACTCAATTCTCTCCCCTTCCAGTGTCATTTGAACTGAAAAAACCCAAATAGAAACATTGCTCAATGCCCCACCCCCCCACCATGATCTCAACCCTGTGCTCTACCTTTCTGGATTAAGTCCCTCTTGACTGATAGAACCTGGCCATCTGGTTTCAAGAAGCTCGGATCCATCAGTTTAAACTCTGGCTCCTAAGCCCCACACACTCCTGACTGACCAGGAGCCATTGTGATGTTTCATCTGAGAGTCTCTACCGTGATGCGGGCAGGAGGCCCAGAGGGATTTTTGCTTCACCACTTTAGGGTTCTGAAAATTGCTGGGCACATAACAGATTTATACTAGTAATTATAATAATAATGGCTAACATTGATTAAGCATGTGCTATATGCCTGATGGTACTAGAACTTCTCATATCCCCCATTCTTCAGGAGACATGGAAGTCCCAAATCAAAATGTGAATAAAAAAGACCTTTCCATGGGAGAGATGGGATCCATTGGTTCACTGCAAAATAAACGGTATGGGAGATAGTTATTTGTGGTAAACTTTCTGTCAGAACCAATGGCAGGATGAGAACACAGACTCTTGTCCAGAACTTTTCAAAATGTCCATGATCAATGTTTGCGGTCTACCATACCCCTTGAAGAAAGCCACCACCCTTGGTGAGGAGAACAAGGTATCCATACAGAAAAAGGAACAAGGAGTGAAGTAAAATGAAGGGTAAACAAATTCAATAACTTGCAAATAAGAGAGTTCCTCATCTTTATTTTTTGAATTAACATATAGTGTACTATTTGCCTCAGGGGTTAGGGTTGGGCCAATAAGAGAATTCTTGACGGAAGCCCAGGGAAGTGTCATAATTCCTTCTAAGATAGGTCTCAACAGCCATTACTACTGGTGTTTCCGGGGCCAAGGGCCACACCCATTTCATTGTATACATATGGGAGTGAGGAAGAGAGGGAACATAGATTCTCTCTTCTTGTTTCCATATGGACTAGAAATAGTTATTGTGACTTATAAGGTTTTGAAATTTATTTAACTCTCCCAATAGCATCACTGTTTTGTTACTCTTGTTATAATTCTTTTCCTATGCGAAAAACCAATTAGACCCTCAAAATAAAAGTGATGTAGGTTTTTTAAAGTTAATTTTTAAGTTTTTATTTAAATTCCAATTAGTTAACATACAGTGTAGTATTAATTTCAGGTGTACC
This sequence comes from Meles meles, assembly GCF_922984935.1. Taxonomy (NCBI): domain Eukaryota; kingdom Metazoa; phylum Chordata; class Mammalia; order Carnivora; family Mustelidae; genus Meles; species Meles meles. The sequence continues at coordinate 31,084,699 of NC_060084.1, read as the reverse complement.
ATTTGGTGACTCAACACTTCCACACATCACGCTGGTGCTCATCACAAGTGCCCTCCTTCATCCCCTCTCTCACCAACCCTCCACACATCTTCACATCAAAATGAACTTTTTGCTGATTTTGGAAGGCAGCAGAAAGGGTCAAGTGGAAAATCCTATACCCTACTTTACATTTGGCCCAGTGGGTTAATTTTCTATTGCTGTGTAACAAATTACCACATATTTAGCAGCTTAACATTGTAAAATTTGTTTTCTCACAGGTTCCATGGGTCAGGAGCCCATATCCCAAATGGGTCCTCATGAGGTTGAAAACAAAACGTTGGCCTTCTACATCCTCATCTGGAGGTTCAATGAGAGAAATACCCACTTCCTAAGCTCTTTTAGGTGGTCAGAAGAATGTACTTCCTTGATGCCATCTGACTGAAGTCTCCATGTTCTTGCTAGCTATTGGCTGAGGGCTGCTCTTGGGGTCACACCATGTAGCACTCAGGACACACAATCTACAACATGTGTTTTGCTTCAAGGCTAGTAGGAGTATTTTGGTTTCTTCCTTCACAAAGGGCCCACCCAGCTTTTTATGAACTCACCTGATTAGCTCAGACTCAGCCATGACAGTCTTCCTTTTGATGATCTCAAAATCAACTGATCTGAGGCTTTGACTACATCTGCAAAATCTCTTCACCTTTGTCATTATGTAACCTAATCAGGAGAGTAAACAGTGCAAACACCAGGGAGCGGGAATCGTGGGACCATCTCAGGATTCTGCCCATCACTCCCACAGAACCAGAATGTGCCGTGAGAGAGCACGTCCAGCCCCTGATGAATGCAGAGAGAAGGCACAGAGACATAAAGGAGGAGGTGGCCTGAGATGAGACAAAGAAGGAACATGCCTAACAAAAGAGCCCGTCTTATACTTGCAATGCTTCACTAGAGCAGAGGGAGAGGGAGTTGTAGGAAATGTGGAATACTCATAGTTTCCAGATGAAGCTTGTCTACTGCATCTGGCTACTCATGCTAAGAAGAGAAATCACATCACTGGCTGAGCCCAGACCAGGGAGGGTAGGTCAGTTTCACTTTGCATCAGAACCTTGACCGACTGGTGGAGTCCTACTGAGGATTCTGACACTTTCTTCTTGGTTCTGCAGGAAGGAATTCTGTGCTTGATTAATGATGTCTGTCATGAACTCTAGCTTGGTGATTAGATGTTGAACAAGTATTGGCCACCCCTGCCTTTAACAGTATACTTTGCTCTAAGAAGTCTCAACAAGTATTAAACAAGAAGGCAAGCGTTTAGGAATATCCAGTGTAGAGGAAAGAGGCAAACTTTATAAGATGGTTTCTTATGCTTCCCTTCCTTAAAACTGATATTTTCCTACTTAAAACTCTCCAGTGAGAAAGTTGTTGACTTTTAGACCCAATTCATAAGTGGGTCCTTAGGGACTACTGGGTAGATGTAAGAATTTGCAGATCTCAAGGAAAAATCGACTCATAAAACAAAGCCCTTCAATGCCTAGGGCTAGTTTTTTGAGTGTGCTCATCATCTACTCACCACTATGCCCCTAAAGCAGTAGGTGTCTGATTTCCAAGTGCAGCTCAAAATCCACATAAAGAAGGAGGTGTCCCTGTGCGGGACTGAGTGACTTCCTGAAGAGTCAGATGAGTCACATCCCATAGAACAGACAGAAGTGTAAGGTCACGTCTGAGTCTCTAGGCCTCGGCCAAAACTTCTCATTTCAATTAGATCAAGACTCCTGAACATTTTAATATTGGGAACGTTTGCGGTTCCCTGTCAGAGCCATCTCTGCTTTAACATTCCTTGGGGCTTGGCAAGGGAAAGTCACCTCATTTTCACAACTTCACAGCATTTTTTCACATCATGAAAATGCCCTCATGTTTGTCACTCGTACAATAAACAAAAGCAAGAAAGCAAATCCATCTGCAGAACAGTGCCATATGAAGCTAAATTAAAATGCTAATGGGTGAGCACGACACAGAGAAAACAACACACTGCTGAGAGTTAAGGGAACATGGATTTCATGCAGAAGGGTCCTTCAAACCACAGTCTGTACGACCCGCTCCATCTGAGGAGCTAGAGACAGCCAAAGTAGGACAGAAGTAGAAACCAAACTTTCATGGCTCCTCATCTCTGTTATTGCTCCCTTCAACTCTCTGGCTTGTTTTTTTCTTGGAATGAGGTGATGGGAAGTCTGAAGAGACAGCCTCTGGCAAGGCTTCCTCACAGAAAAAAAAGCCCTTTTTCTTCTTGCCCCTCCAACCATTTATGTGATAGAACTACATGGATATAGACAAGAAGATGCAATTACCTTCCAGGTCTGAGCAAGGAGAGAATACTCCAAGATAGACATGGGAACAGAACTAAGACACTTATCCTTAAGATACTAGCCCAAATGTATGCCTCTGATACTCTCATTAATGTGGAGCCAAACGATTCAGTCCATAGATGTTAGATGTATTAAGAGGTTCCAGTCACACTACTCTCCCTTAGGTGTAGAACTTAGGAACAATATATTGATTAATCAACTTCAAAAATCTCTGGGAGAAAACGGAATTGCATCCAGTTCATTCAGGAATAAATAATATGCCTGAAATTTGGAAACAAAATGTAGTTCCATTAAGATTCTCCTGCAGTAACAAAAGAGAACAAGATACGTAAGATATTCCAAGCACCCCCTCTCTGCAGAAGGACTTCGGATGTAAGGTCTCAATCCTCTGCTGCTATTCCAAATGCTTCTTTAAAAAAGAAAAAAAAAAACCACCTATACGTTGTGCATTTATTGAGTACGTCCAAGCCATAAATGTGCATTGATTCTCTGGTTGCCATGGCAGAGGGAACGGTTTCTATGTTATGATGGTAGTTGCCATATGTTCAGCTTCAAGTCAACTGATTCCATCACAAAAGGAGGAGAGAACAGAGCGGGGGCTGTAGAGCCTCACCTCTCCCAAGATTCCAGTTAGCACTGAAATGTCACGTGAGCCTGACCCTGAACTTGTGCCATAGCTGTGGCTTCTAAGCAAACACATTTGCGAGGGATTCATACATGCAGGCCAGAACTCTAGGAGCCTGACCAACAGCTAACTCCCAAAAAGTACTTATAATTTCCAAAACAGCCCAAGAGGTGATCTAGAGAAGACTTACAGCCGAAAAGGGACAAATTCTTTGGGGGGGGGGGCAAGTGGAGCCGTTAATGCCCTCTCTTAGGGAGCTGGAACTGGAGACATGGAGAGGGAAAGTGGAAATTCAGGACCACATGTAGAATCGAGAAGTATTTAATTACAGGAGATAGATCCGGAGCAAGTCCTAGAATTAGAAGGTGTCTTGACCCTTGAAAGCCACATCTCAGAGGGTGAGTTGGGCACATTCTTGCCCAAACTTAGTCCAGGCTGGCTATTTCAGTGTTTGACGTTGGTCTGGCTCAATGTAACAATCAAGGATGTGGTTATGTTGCCAATCAGGATGTGGCTATCTCCACGGTCAGAACACTAATGAGTGCTTTGAGTGTCCAAGAGCATAGATTTTGGTATTCTTCCAGGGTCCTGAGAGTAAATGGGCTTTTCACTGTTAGAGGAATTTTTTTGTTTCTGGAACTCTATGGTATGCTTTATTGGATCCCTACAGCAGCAATCTAAATGATCCTTGAAGGACCCAGAGCCCTTCCAAAACAACACAACTTTAAGGAGAGAACTCCTGGCACTGAGATATATGGGCCCAATGGCCTTTTTTTAATGACTTACATTTTCTTTACTCTAGAAATTCATAAGACTCTCAGAAATAGCAGAGTCTGCCTTGGTATCTACACTAATTTTTTTTGTCTTTATCATCGTTCAGTTATGTGCTGGCTACTTCCTAAGTAGACACCACGCTAGGGTTTTCATTTCTTTGTCAGGCCATCAAACCAATAAAGAAAAGACAATCCACTAAACAAATGAGCAAAGGACTTGAATAGACACTTCACGAAAGCACTCCAAACAGCCAACTGACAAATGAAAGATATGCTTAATCTCACTGATAATCAGAGAAATGCAAAATGAAACTATAGGAAGATACCACTACACACCCAACAGACTGGCTCAAATTTAAAAGCCTGGCAGTATCAATCTTGATGGAAATGTGGCACATTTGGAACTCTCATGAGGCTAGTAGGAATGTAAACTGGTAATACCACTTTGGAAAACAGCTAGGCATCATCCAATAAAATTGAAGAAATGCAAATATATGACTTAGCAACCATACTCTAAGGATGTGTTCCAGAAATAACAATTGTATATGCACACCAATGAGACCACTCACAGAGACACTGCTTGGAATAGCCCCACATATAAATTTCCCAAATGTCTGTTAACGTGAGAATGGATAAATAAAGCCTTTTATCATCGAAGGTTACCTAGCGTTTAAAATGAACAAACTCCAAGGGCACCTGGGGGACTCGATCAGTTACGAGTCTGCCTTCGGCTTAGGTGATGATTCCAGGGTCCTGGGATCGAGTCCCGGCATCCAGCTCCCTGCTCAGTGAGGAGGCTGCATCTCCCTCTGCCCTTCCCCACCCTGCTCACGCTTGCTCACTCTCTCTTCTCTCACAAAAATAAATAAATCTTTAAAAACTAAAACAAGGGGTGCCTGGGTGGCTCAGTGGGTTAAGCCTCTGCCTTTGGCTCAGGTCATGATCTCAGGGTCCTGGGATCGAGCCCCACATTAGGCTCTCTGCTCAGTGGGGAGCTTGCTTCTCTCTCTCTCTCTCTCTCTGCCTGCCTCTCTGCCTACTTGTGATCTCTGTCTGTCAAATAAATAAATAAAATCTTTAAAAAAAAAAAGAACTAAAACAAAATGAACAAACTCCACCTAAACTTGAAGACATGGTTAACTCCATGGGGGCGGGAAAGTTGTCAAGTAGGCACCTACACGGGGCTTGACCTAGGATGACAGCCACGTAGATTTTTATTCTACGTACTCACACGCACACGCCCGCACACATACACACTTCATTCTCCAGTCAGTTATATTTCAGAAGAAAAGAAAAATTTAAAGAAAACCTCGTATCCAACAGGTGCCTCATGTAGAAAGTAGTAAGAGTTTGTTTTTGTGAAGACTTTGTCCCACAGCTTGGAATGTAATTCAAACAAATCTTAGCAGCACTCTCCTTTGTCTATTTCAACTTTTCTTGGAGCTGCCTGTATTGTCTACCTAACAACTCTTTGGGATAATGAGTTTCACAGAGACACACGGGAAGAAAAACTGCAGGGTGGCCCGAAGAAGAGTTCAGAAAGCTCGGGTTCGTTAGGAAGGAAAAAAAAAAAAAACCTCTTCCTCCTTCTTTTGCAAGGGGGTAGGGACTCGAGTAGAGAATCCTCATCAAACTATGTGTTTCCTCTGATGAGCTCTTGTTATGATAATTATTATCACTCCAAAGATGTTGATAATTATATTTAGACAGTTTTTAAAGCAATATTGTATAATATTTTCCCCCATTTAACACCAGCGTCAGAGCGGATGAAAACTCAGTCAGATGAAATGCAGGGCTGCTGGTTTGTCCACAAAGTGTTCCCATCAACCGTGTAAGTGAGTTTTATAATGTATACATTATAGTCAGGGGGGAAACATACTCTTTTGGAAAGGACCGATTCTTGGCACATAATCAGTTCCCATTGAATTTAAATGACTTTTGGTCCTACACCGATGCTGATAAAATACTTTCAAATGTACAGAATATTAACCAAATGTTTATATTAAACAACTCCTTTCAGGTGAAAATGCGCTCGGCGAAGCGTGGCTCCCTGGAGCAAGTTAGTGAATATTAATGTTCAGCAGATCATGAGGAACTACAAGTTCTCCACTGTAAGAAGCCGAGCGGGAGACGAAAGAGCAAGGTTGGTGGACAGGCCCTGCCAGGGGAAGGTACAATCACATTGGACATAACCTCATTGAGATGGAAATGGAGTTTGACCTACAGGCAGTCGGGGCTGCCAGGAACTAGGAAGCAATCGTGGGCTGGGGAGGAAGAGCACCGGGCTCTGGTCTGCGCTTCCAGATTCCACGTGCTGCAGATCTCAGCTGGCCTCAGACCCGCCTGGGGCCCCAGCAGCAGAGAGATTTACAGGACGCGCCTCATCATTTATACCAGCCAATTGCTAGTTAATCGTGGGCCCTTTCAGGTAAGTGAAGGCTGCTTATCACAAGAAACATTCAGACTTAATACTTAAGTATTACAGTATTTCAAATCTGCCGAAGCACCCTCTCCATTTCCAATTATCATTGTTTATCTGTAGGTGTCAGGAAACCACGTGTCTTGTATGGGACACATTCATATGCAGCATCCCGTAACTAGACACATATTTCAGAGGGAAGACAGCTTTGATCAACTGGGCTGGAAATCGAAGTGAACGCTCTGCATATCCGGTGGTGGGGAAAAGGTCATGTTCGGAGACATCGGGTCCAGGGCAATGCCCAGCACTGACTAGGATGCTACTGGAGAATTTGGTCATCTTCCATAAGGGACTTCCATAAGGGACTTCCACTCCCTTATCCATAAAATGAGGATATCAGCATTTCAGTGTGAAGTGCTTTGAGCTACTTGGGAAAACCGTTTCTATAAGCAGAAGGTACTATGTTTTTTAACCAAGTGTTAATAATGCTTGCAAGTTCAACATATGTTTAAGTTCTTTTGTTGTGGTGGCTATAATCAAATTATATTTCCAGCAGCTACTTTTAAAATTAGTAAGGTTAAATCTTCTCAGATTTATTCAAGTTCGGAATGACTAATGGGAGAGGGAAACACATTATTGTCCTCATTTTATATAGATCACAGAATTTCAGTCCTGCAAAATCTCTTTCAAGATGACTTCGTATCATGACCTTGGTGCTGTCTCTCCTCTAAATTATTCTAAAATATTGACTTTCTTTAATTTTCAAACACTGTTTCCAGGAAAGCAGAGTAGAGAATTTTCCCTGAAATTAAGCTCAAATCTCTCCAATGATATCTTACATCTACTTGAAGATTCTGAAGCTTGCACACCGAGATTTCCAAGAAGGCTATCATCTACTGGCTGAGCTGATGAAGTGGATGCTGGAGCCCAGAGACGGTGAGGGTCTGGCTCAAAGTCAACCCAGCTAATTTCCAAGCCAGGATTATAATCCCCATCAGATATCTTCCCTACCATGTTAAATTCACCTTAGGCCATTCAGATCCTAGCCAAGTGCCTACCACGTCTTCGGCCTCTGCTTGGTTGCAAGGTAGATATAGAAGACAATCATGGACAAACACAAATGCCAATGTGAAGTGAGAGTAGAAAACCAAATAAGCGGTGCCTGGGTGGCTCAGTGAGTTAAAGCCTCTGCCTTCAGCTCAGGTCATGATCCCAGGGTCCTGGGATCGAGTCCCGCATCGGGCTCTCTGTTCAGCAGGGAACCTGCTTCTCCGTCTCTCTCTCCCTACTTGTGATCTCTGTCTGTCAAATAAATAAATAAATAAAATCTTTAAAAAAAAAAAAAGGAAAGAAAAAAAAACAAATAAGCATAAGATTCCTCCTTCTACTCTAAGAGTTTACCATCAAGCTGAGAAGAGACATTCAAAAGACATGCAATAGTCAGATCACAAGATAAGACAACACGAACACTGTCATCAGGTCAGACAAAATAAATTCCAAACTTACGGGAGTAGATCAGTGATTCCCAATGCCTTGAAAGGCATTCATCCCACAATTGGGCCCTACTTAATAAGCAAGTCAATAAAGCTTCTGTGATCAAGTATATTTGGGGCATACACCGCCGTCTTACAGAGTCCCAATACACAGTGACATTTCAGTGCTCTGAGAAGACTCTCAGTAAAGGAAACTGTGGCATAACTTCAGTCTTGTGTTTTTCAGACTGATTTGATCCTAAGACCTTTTCAAGGCTTTCAACAGACTTGGCCTTTTCCTAATTCATCTCTGGGACCCGAAACTCCAGCCATACTTGTAAATTCTCCAGTATCTCTGCATCTCTGGCTCCAAGGGCAATGTCTGGCGTGTGATTCATTATGTCTACGTGCTGAGTAAATACATCAACTACTCTGCGCTGTCAGGGACTTAAAGACTCACTAATCCCTAACCTCTGTCCCTTAGGAGAGCCTCTCAAATGTTCACGTTTATACGAATCCACCTGGTAATGGTGTTAAAATGAGTTTCTGATACGGCATGTCTGGGGCAGAGGCTGACGGTCTGATTTTCTAACAAACTCGCAGGAGAAGCCAATGCTGCCAGGGCCCAGGATCACACTTTCAGGCCGCGAGGAGGTAGGAACTCACCAGGCAAGGGGCAGGCACCTTGAAAGGATGTATTTGCACCACAGATCGAGGACAAAGTGCTATGGGAACAGCAGGGAGGACACGATTTGCTCTGCCTGGGTAGAGAGTCAGTGGAGGAGTGCCTTGTAAATGCCATGAGGAGGGGCTGCTCCTCATGGACTGCACTTTGACATGGAAACATCACTTAGAAGATACATTCAACCTGTAGGTTCAGGAGTCATAAGTTGGGAAGAGTGAGTAGCATTTCTGCAGGTAAAGGAAAGAAGGACAGGTGGGTTGAGCAAACAGCATGAACTACCTGACGGAGTAGAGAACAGTGTATGGCATGTTCAGGTAGCAGTAAGGGGGGGCATGGTATTTTGGGGTATAGGCAGAAGAACAGGGGACAGCAGGAGTCAAACCCAGAAGGGATATTGGACGGGATCGTGGAAAGCATTGCATTTTAAAAGTCCAAACATTTAAAAGGGAGCTTTGAGAACTGATAAACTGCTGAGAGAGAAATCCTAGTGAGTGAGCGTGGTCTTCATGCCGCCCTTTCACTGAGCCACGTGGCCACGGTGGATGCCGGCTGCTCTTGGATTTAGCTCTGCTTTCAGATGCTCATGGGAAGTCAGAGAGGTTCTCAAAATCCCACGATTGACAGAGCATAATCAGTCCCTTTCACTGGTTGGAGATTAAGCTGTTTTTTAAAAAAGCACTTAGCATTTCAAGGGTGCTTTTACAGGCATCTCCACAAATCTAGGAAGCTACGAACTTTATTTAGCGGTTACAGACAAGACTACTACTGCTTACGGGGCTGTATGCTTCCATTCTGTTTCAGATTTCTGTCCAGCTGTTCTGGGATCTTTTATTTTAGAAACTGGAAAACCAGGGCTATTAATAGAGTCAGGCAGCCAATTTAAATCTGATAATGTGCTGACACTTGGCTGCGCACTTCAGCACAGATGCCCATGTGTACAATGTGTACTTATTTCTGTACAAATGTGTACAATGCATATGGATAAATAATAGCAAATACTACGAAGTCCACACTTAATATTCCACAGGGCCACCTGGGAGTTATTATCTGGGAGTTATTTTCCGCCCCCTAAATAGGGCACTCTTTGACATGGAAACATCACTTAGAAGATACATTCAACCTGTAGGCTCAGGAGTCATGAGGATTATAAATACACACAACCCCTCCTCTGGGTGGAAAAAAGACCCACAGAGAATCGCAACATTCTAGCTAAACTTCCCTTTGCTTTGCCTCACATACTTCATCCCGTAGTCAGACTACTCATTATTGATCATACCTGTCCAGCAATTTTCTTCTTCTTTTCGCTCATGTTATTCCCTCTACCGTGCAAGAGTTTGGGCTTTGGGGTTATCCTTGGGTTCAAGGTCGAGCTCTGTCATTTACTAGCTGTGCAATTTGGAGCAAATTTCTTACTAAACAGAGCTGTTCCTTCATGTGTACAATGACAAGAGTCACCGCACTTTCATCAGAGGACTGTTGTAAGGATCAAATGAGAGAACCCAAGTGAGTACTCATTAGATCAGTGGCTGCCTGGAGTGAAGGGCTGTGGGGTGTTGCTCAGAGACGGGCACCAGGAAGTTTTCTAAGGTGACAAATGTACTGTATATATTGATGGAAGAAGTGGTTACATGGGAGTATTTTTTCCTGTCCAATAAATGGGAGAAATTATTATAATTCCCTCTTCTCTACATCTAAATACTATCCATTTTTCAAAGTTTACCTCAGACACCATCTCCTCCATGAGCCCTGTGATAGTTTCCCCAATCAGAAGGAATCCCTTTTTACTTTGAACTAACATTCCTTCACCTGCACTTACTTCTAAAACCCTTAGAAGCTCCCTGGTGTTGAGGTCTAGCTCTTTGTATGTATCTCGAATTTTCATGACTAAAACGGCTAGCCCTTTGAAGAGGCACATCTGTGTGGTCTTGGGATTCTGCACTGTATACAGAGTCTTACACTCTTCATCCTTCCATTAAATCATAGTGGAAAGAGTGAATTCAATGTGAGATACACAAGACTGCCTTGAACCCCATTCCAGAGCCTCAATCCACTCAAAGTCCTCCTCAAGATTTCCATAATTATAGTTTCCCTCTGGCTTTGGCTATTGCTTGCATTATGTGGACTGTGTTACCTTGACCCAGCCATGAAATGCTGTGACATTTCTTCTCATGGACATATGCACACATGGACACATGAAATAGACTTTACTGAAGACTTGGGGGGGGCAGCGTTGCAAACAGGTGGCACTCAACCCACAGCAATGCCAAGAGCTGCAAAAAAAAAAAAAAAACAAAAAAAAAAACCCAGCCTGTTCTTAAATGTCCTCATGGCCACCCTCCCACCAGAGGTTTTACACAAGCCTTCTACCGTCACTTTGTCTCTTGTCTGCTTCCTTCTGGACTCTCCTTCTTCTCCCTCTCAGGAGCGAAAACAAATACCTTGCTTTGTCTCAGGTAGAGAAGTTCAGTCATTACCTTACTTGATTAAATCCCAGCCCAACTCCTGTGCTCTCAGCATCTCATCTTGAACCCTAGCACTTCCTGATGCTATTTTCCCACATCAAGCAGCTTCCTTCTCGAAAAGAACTTTGGTGACAGCGATGAAGATAATTTTCACCCCTGTCACTGAATACCCAAACAAAAGCACAGACAGCGGGAAGAATGAAATTTTTAAAACCACAAGGAAAGACCAATGACTCCTCAAAATAGACCATAATGAGAGAATGATGGCTGAGGAGTCTACCTCCTACATCAGTCAACTTACTTGCTACCAGCACCAACGCCACACCGGAAGCACCCTCTTGAAGAGAAGACATGGAAGCCCGGAGATGAAAACAGCTGAGTTGTTCCAACAAACTTTAAGATTGTGAGAGTAAGACAGAAGCCAAAATAAATCATTTTTATCTGGTGTTTACAATGGCCTCTTCTAAGACTTTGCAAATGACTGAAAGAGAAGAGGAATATATATGTCTGGCAGGAAGGATTTGTCTAGAACAGATGGGCAGGAGAAGGTAGGTTAGTCACATCCAGGAGAGCTGTAAATTGGGTACAGCCGTGTGAACAGTGTCCTGGACATGAAAGAATACTAACTGGAGAATTCTCTGCTGTTTTCCTGAAACTGAAAACGGAGTAGCCATCCCTCGAGGAAGTATCGCCTCTATTAAAGACCGGCAAGATAAGCCTGTGTCTTTTTCCACATGGACCATTCCAAATGGGTCTGTGTTCATTAAATTTAATTTGTTAACTCTTCAACTAAATACATCATAGTGTACGCACACCATGTTCTTGACACTGCATGAAACATAGAAAGGAGTCAGAAAATGACGTAAACATAAAGCCAGTGATTCCCAACCTTGACTGCCCAATAGAATCACCTAAGGAGATTTGACACTCTTGATTCCCAAGCCACGCTTCAGATCAAGTAATCAGAACATAGGGAAGTTACCTGGCCATAAGTAGTTTTTGTTGTTGTTTTAACATGGCTCAGTATTAAGAAAACAATTCCAAAACTTGGAAATAAGCAATAGGATAACAACATAGACTTTCAACATCATGGTGGAGAAACTGTTTAACAGGTTCACCCCAAAGACTATCTAAGTCTTTAGGGTGACGTACCATCATTTAATTTCACATTTACTAGGATTTTTCACAACTCTGTAAGAAAAGATAATGCCTTGTAGAACAGTGGTTCCCAAACCTTGATACATAACAGAGTTACCGAGAAAGCTAATAAATTATATAGAAGCTCAAGCTTATTAAAGCAGAACAAAGTTTGGGTTTCTGTAATTTTAGCAAGTTCCCAGGTGATTCTGACACATATCCAAGTTTGACAACCTCTGTTGTCGAAGTCTGACGGCAGTGCTATAGATTTTGGTCCATTAACAATGCAAATACGTTTTTCCAGGAGAGGTGCTAATAATTTCTGTCCAATTTGAAGATTATAGGGTGTTTTGGTTTTTTTTTTTTTTTTTGGCTCCACAGGACATTAAACAATTTTATATCTAACCTAGCACTCTTATACTAGCATTTTTTTTCAGGACCTATATCTATTTGACCTTTCTAATTCTCTTTGAATGTATCCTGCGGGTTCTCTCATTAAATGAGTCAAATAAGTCTTTGGCAAGTACTGACTGCATATTTGTATGAGAGTCAAGTTTTCAACTTTTGAAATTATACTTTGACACCAGGTGATCCAATGTGCATCCAAGACTGAGATTCACTGCTATAGATAGAAGCCAAAATCCTGGGAAGCATCCAGAAAGAAACCTCTGTTTTCTCTACACCAAATATAATAAGCTAATTATTCCTGCAAGTCTTTTATGAGTCACACCTCATAATAATAAAATTAATATTTATTGAGTGTTTACTATTGCCAAGCACTGTTCTGAGAACTTTGCATGCATTATTAACTCTTTTAATCATTATATAACCCTAAAAGATAGGTACACTCTTCTTAATTAATCCCAAGTTTACAGATAAGAAAATAGAGGCACAAAAAGGTGAAGGAACTTGTCTATAGTTACACAAATGATAAAAGACCAAGCATACATTCACACCAAGAACATGCGAACAACACACTTGGTTCGGCCTATGCCCTCCATGGCTAAGTCAGACCACTCTTCAAAAAGGAATTGGAAAGATCCCATCTTCATGGTCATTTATCCAGATTCATGGCAGCCCTCATCTGGCTACCTGAATTATTTAAAAAATCAAGGCCAACCAAAAATTTATATTCTTACCATCGTTTTCTTTGGCAAGGCTATCACATACCCTTTCATTGTTTCCCCAGCCCACTACTAGGAATCATTTTCAAAAAGGCAGGTGTCTAACATTTCAATTTAAGTATCTTATAAACAGTTTAGATTATAAGCCTAATAGAAACCTCAGTTGTATCCAAGATGGGACATGTGATGTGTTTGGAGATTTGAAACCCTTGTCATGTAATTCTGTGGATTCCCTAAGTGCAATAATAAAAATATAAAAATAAGAGGGAGAAATATTTTAAATTTCCTCCTAATTTAAACTCACCCAAATCGACATTTGGGCAGGTCCATCAAAAAGCACTTGGTGAGAAATCATCTGTGCACTAAGTGCTTTTTTTCCTACCATGAGCAAAGGTCTGAATTGTAAGTAATATTGGCAAGAACAAGCTATACGTTAAGATGCAAATCCAAATCGAGTGTGCGGCGTTCTGGCTTCAAGCCTGGTAATTGAATTTCCAGTTTATTATCCTGAATGTTTTTTAATGTGAGTTTGCAATTCAAGTCCAAATGGAAAGCTGCTCCTCCAAATCTTTCCCCTGAAGCACTTCCAGGAACAATTTCTTTTCAAAATCAAGAAATGGTTTTGGGTCAGGAGTGCACTTTAACTTTTTCAGACTCTAGAAAAGTCTGTCCTGAGGATGCACGACACCATGGGTCCGAACGGCACTCAGCTGGAGACCAGGGGTTCTAGAATCTGAACCTAGCACTGGAACTTTTAAGGGAAACAGAAGAGCTACATCCTGTTAGCTGCATGTCACAGCTGGGAATTTCAAGGGACATGGCGTTGACATGTAGGGCCATACCCGGTGGGTGGGGGAAGAGGCTTCATATGAAATCCTCCTGCTTTATCCAACTTGGTTTATGCACCCAAACTTTGGTTTCTATCAAAAGTCTGAGTCTTTTCGTTTTAACAGCTGGGCCTCATCAAGAGCCTGCTCTACATTCCTTTTTCCTAAAACTAGCCCTGAATCAAGGCTGAGGACCACATTGCTTTGAACTCGTCTTCTTAATGGAGAATGAGGTTTAAAGGTGCACGCTAGCTTAATGTGATGACAGTAACAAAAACAGTAACTATAAACACAACCTAATGAGGTTTTGCCGTGTGGCAAGTTATATTCAACCCTATGCATTATTTGTTATATAATGTAACTCCCATAATAGGCTGAAAACATAGGTTATCGTCCCCCAATTTCATATAGGAAAACTGAGGTTTAGAGAGTTCAAGTAATGTTCCCAAGGTGATATAACTAGAATGGAGGCTTAGCTAACATTCCCACCTAAATCTGTGTGCTCTGAAGTTTGTGCCTTTTATTACTAAGCTAAGGGACTGTATACTTCCATTTTTCTTTAAACATTTATGCATTCATGTATGTATACACATATATGTTTCTGTGTGTAAAAAAGAGTAGGAGGAAGAAAGCAGAACTGTCACATAAGCTCATTGCTTACACATGTACATGGCATAAAAATCGAAGTATGGTAACATCAGAAGATGAAAATTAAAAGCTTTCCGTAGGCTCTGTCCCCAAAGGTAACAATTTGTATATTTCCTTATACATCCTACCAAGAAAAATTATTGTGCACTGCCTTGTGAAATGTATATATATTTCCTCCACCAAGTTGTTTCTTTTGTTTATTTCTCCTCGTATTATTCTCCTGCCTTCTTTGGATAATACGATATACACTGACATGCCTTGCCTTTTTTTTTTTTTTTTTTTACATATCATATCTTGATGTTCTCTCCATATCCGTATGTATGTGTATTTTTTTAAAAAATCATTTAATGTTCCATTAATTGACATAACTAGCTCCTAAGTATGTTAATTCAGATTATACCCCTTTTTTGTAATGAAAAAGTTTAGTATATGAATATAGTGTAATAAATATTTTTATGCATATATTTTGACATATCCTTAGGGTGAATATATAGCAGTCAGGTTTTGTTAGTGAGGGGTCATGTGCATGGTATAAAATTCCTGTAGACATTGCCAAATTTCCCTCTAAAGGGGCTGCATGAATTTGCCTTCCCACTGGCAAACTGTGAGTGGTGTTCTTTACTGTGTCCATTTACTTTCCTGTCCGTGTCACTTGATGCTCCCACCAACATTATGTGGCAGGTAGAATACGGGTGTCACTCCTGTTTCTAGCATGAGTCAAGGCTATAGCCCAGATGTTCTTATTCTAATTACAGAAACCTTTCCTCAGACAAATTGCACTTGAAAGATGAAAAGATAAATAAACGGTCAGTATCTTCTGTTTCTACCTTTGACAGATGAAGACAACAAACACAACTGGGACCTTTTGTGGTTCAGGGCTCTGGGATAAGGACTTTAACCAAGTTTGGAAACTCCTAAAATACCACTCACTTAGAATCTGGGACTGAGCCATGACCTTCTATTGTTCTAAGGCATTTTCCTTTGTAATAATTCCATGGAAAGAAAAATGACTTAAAAGTTGTATTTATTAAACAGCCCCAAAGGCATTTGAACATCAATTTACATTTTTCTTTTTTATAGAAAATAAAAACATAGTTAAGTGTAAATGAATGTCAAACATATGGTTTACATTTCCTTTAAGATGCATGTGGGTTTTAAAAACTAATAGAAATACCTTTGGAGAAACACAATATGGTGAATCAAGATACGAAGAACATTTGAAGTGAGCCAGCATGGCAAGATGGTTCTTGTAGAAGTGATCTTCTGACCCCTCACGTGAGATTTCAAAGGAATCAGCTCTCTGAACTCCTGTTCAGGCTCATGACTTAAAGGGATGTTATCAAGGTTCTTCAAAGTTAAGAAGGCCTTTGCTATTATTCCCTAGCCATTTAATGAACACCTATTCTGTTCTGGGAATCAGAGATAAGAAGACAAATAAGAGATAGCCCTTCCTCAGGGAACTGAAGTCCTAGTGAGGAAACCAGATAAGAAAAGAGAGAAAAAAAATGGGGTCGGGGCACCTGGATGGCTCAGTGGGTTAAAACCTCTGTCTTCTGCTCAGGTCATGATCCCACGGTCCTGGGATAGAGCCCAACATCGGGATCTCTGCTCAGCAGGGAGCCTGCTTCCTCCTCTCTCCGCCTGCCTTTCTGCCTACTTGTGATCTGTCCATCAAATAAATAACTAAAAAAAAAAAAATCTAAAAAAAAAAAAAAAGGTGGGGTCAATGGGGTATAACATAGTCAGGTCAGTACAACAAAGAACACTCACCCTGCTTTGTGTAGGGGGAGGGGGAGGGAAGCTATCCTAATGGAGAAAACATCTACTTAAGAGATCTGGACGATGAGTAGGAGTATCTGGCCAGAGTTTTCTGAGGCCATCACAGCACAGAGGGTCATGTGCCCAAGGGCAGAAGCATGAGAGGCTTGGCTCTGCAGGAAATGATGGTAGCTCCAATGACTAGAATACAGAATAGACCATGGAGGGTGGAGTAGTTAGCAAGAAGGCCAGACAACAAGCCGTTGTCAGACCATGCTACAGTGTTTGAACTCCACTGGGAAAAACCAATAAAGGTTTAAGGAGAATATTTGGGGTTTTAAATTATTCTGTCCTATGTTTGGGAAACAGATTAGAAAAAGAGCAGTATTGGGACGCCTGGATGGCTCAGTTGGTTAACCCTCTGTCTTCGGCTTGGGTCATGATCTCAGGGTCCTGGGATCGAGCCCCGTATCAGGATCTCTGCTCAGCAGGAGCCTGCTTCCTCCTCTCTCTCTCTGTCTGCCTCTCTGCCTACTTGTGACCTCTGTGTCAAATAAATAAATAAAATCTTAAAAAAAAAGAAAGAAAAAAGAAAAAGCAGTATTGGAGATAAGGAGGTCAGTTCGGGTGTTGTTGCTGAAATTCCATGAGTCGTGATGGAGACCCACACTAAAGGGTTAGCAGTGAAGTTAGAGAGAAATGGATGGATACAAAAGATTATGATAGAATCTCAAAAAGATAATTTTAAGTGTAAAAAATCAAATTGCTGAATGATATTTACAAATGATATTAAAACAGTTCATTGTATTATTTACAAATATTTACCTTTTTCCACGGTTGAACACACTTTACTAATTAATTTATTTAATTATGTGTTCATTCAAATTTTTATTTTAATTCCAGTTCGTTAACATACAGTGCAATATTGGTTTCAGAAGTAGAATTCAGTGATTCATCACTCATGTACAGCACCCGGTGCTCAGCACAACAAGTGTCCTCCTTAATACCCATCCCCCATGTAGCCCTCCCCCAACCAACTTCCCTCCAACAATGCTCAGTTTGTTCTCTATCTTTAAGAGTCTCTTATGGTTTGTTTCCCTCTCTCTTTTTCCCCCTCCTATATGCTCATCTGTGCTGTTTCTTAAATTCCACTTACGAGTGAAATTATACAGTATTTGTCTTTTTATGAGTTATTTCATTTAGCATAATACTCTCTAGCTCCAGCCACATCACTGAGAATGGCACGATTTCATTCTTTTTCATGGCCGATTAATAATGCATTGTGTATATATACCGCATCTTTATCCATTCATCAGGTGATGGACATTTAGGCTGTTTCCATAGTTTGGCTATTGTTGATAATGCTGCTATGAACATCGGGGTGCATGTACCCCTTCAAATCTGCATTTTTGTGCCCTTTGGGTAAACACCTAGTAGTGTAATTAACTTTTGGGGTAACCTCCATATCGTTTTCCAAAGTGGCTGAACCAGTTTGCATTCCCACCAACAGTGCAAGAGGGCTCTCTTTTTCCCATATCCTCACCAACATCTGTTTTCTCCTGTTGTTAATTTTAGCCATTCTGACAGGTGTGAGGAGGTATCTCATCGTGGTTTGATTTGAATTTCCTCATGATGAGTGATGCTGAGCATCTTTTCATGTGTCTGTTAGCCATCTGGATATCGTCTTTGGAACTATCTATTCATGTCTTCTGCCCATTTCTAAACTGGATTATTTTGTTTTTTGGGTGTTGAGTTTGATAAGTTCTTTATAGATTTTGGATACCAACGCCTTACCAGGTATGCCATTTACAACTATCTTCTCCCATCCCGCAGACTACCTTTTAAATCTGTTGATTTTCCTTTGCTGTGCAGAAGCTTTTGATCTTGACGAAGTCCCAATAGTTCATTTTTGCTTTTGTTTCCCTTCCCTCCAGCAATGTGTCTCATAATAAGTTGTTATGGTTGAGGTCAAAGAGGTTGCTGCCTGTGTTTTCTTCTAGGATTTTGACGGTTTCCTGTCTCACAATTAGGTCTTTCATTCATCTAGGATTTATTTTTGTGTATGGTGTAGGGAAGTGATCCAGTTTCGTTCTTCTGTACAATGCTGCCCAGTTTTCCCCGCACCATTTGTTGAAGAGACTGTCTTTTTTTCTATTGGATATTCTTTCCTGCTTCATTGAAGATTACTTGATCATGGAGTTGTGGGTCCATCTCTGGGTTTTCTATTCTGTGCTATTGATCTCTGTGTCTGTTTTTGTGCCAGTATCATACAGTATCGATTACTATAGCTTTGTAATAGAGCTTGAAGTCTGGAATTGTGATGCCTCCAGCTTTGCTTTTCTTTTTCAGGATTGCTTTATCTATTTAGGGTCTTTTGTGGTTCCATACAGATTTTAGTTTTAGGATTTTTTTTTCTAGCTCTGTGAAAAATGCTGGTAGCATTTTGATAAGGATTGCATGAAATGTGTAGATTGCTTTGGGTTAGCACAGACAAATACAAACACTTACCTTAGTAGTAGACACATAAAAACATGCCTAGAGATACCTACGATCAGGAAAAATGGAGAAGTCAAGAATAGGTATTAAAAAGCCTTCAAAAATGAATGGTTTACTAAACCATTTATTTAGTTTTTCAACCTCTGCACCACTGGCATTTTGGCATTTGATTTCTCACTGGGGAAAGTGTCCTGTGCATGGCAAGATGTGTAGCAGTGTCCCTGTCCTCAATACAGGGGACGTGAGTAGCACATCCCCAAGTCATGACCATCAAAAATGTCTAACAATTTGGCCACATGTCCTGAGAGGGCAGAGCAGGCAAAACACCCTTGGTCAAGAACTACTAGTTTAGTAGATGGGTGTTCCTTACATTATTCCTTATACTTTTCTTAAAAAAAATCGTTATAAACTGGGTGGGGGAGAATACTCCTTCAGCTATGATTTCAATCAGCTGGAGCATGTGCTTGGCATTGAGCTATCAAGTTGCATAAAACAAAACCCTGTCTCCAAGCAGTCAATGTGTAGCCAGGCATCTTACTGTGGAAGGGAAGAATCTTCGGTGTGGGACAGATCAAGACCTAAAGATGGATTGGAGACAGATCTAGGACAGATCTAAAGACAGCTCCTAACTCTGCCACATATGAGTTGTGAGAACCTCAGTGTTCTCCTCTCCAAAGTGAGTATTTTTCTTAAAAAATCCAGGTGTTACCTCCAGGTAACCTCTGAAACATGGTAAGAATGCTATAAGCAGTAGGAATGATATTGTTTATTGTTGTTTTCATCATGATTTATAAGTACATCTGACAATACAAGATAGTGTTGATGACATCCTCTCTGCACACACACCCCCCCTGCTCCCCCCCACCATCGCAGGTGGCCATGAGGGACAGGAGAGCAATTTGATCCTCGCCGTTGCTGGCCAGGTCCTCCCATCTCAGTTCAGTTGCCAAGCACCCTCAGTGTGCAGTCACAGAAGCATCGGTGACAGTGACAGAAAGGGAGAGAGCAGATACAGGCCAAGCAGGAAGAAACAGCTCTAGTGGTCATGACGTAGAAGGAGGTTCTGGAGAAGGTCTGACACATTCACTTAAATTTTCCATCTTTATGAAATCAAAACCCCTTTGTCTTTTTTTTTTTTTTTTTTTTTTTGTCTTTCAATCCTGCCTGGATTCTCCTTCTTTATAGGCCCTACGGGGTGATACCTGTCCATACCGCCGCTAAGAGCTGGCTAATGCCATGCTCAAATGAAAGCTGGTAACATGTTCTTATAACATAGGAAATGTTCGGGAGTCTTGGGCAAACTTCCTTGGCATCTGAGCAATCTTCCTTGGTAATAGGCCTGATACTAGTTGGTTTCTTCCCAAATATATGTACATTGTATTATACTTTCGTAATAAACTCTTTGCAAGAATCAGAAAGTTTCTATTAGCATATCCTGTTTACTGTGCTTAACAGGCTATTTTTTTATTTAGATCATTAAATTCTGTACTGAAAATGTCCAAGTGTACTATGGCCAGCTCTGTGCCACATCTTTGCATTTGCCAAACAGCTACAAAGTTGTTACAGGAGTTGAAGAACGAAAGAAATCCTCCCTCTGGAGCAACCAAAAAGTCCAGCCTAAAAGAAAGCCTCTGAGCCCAACCACAAAGAATGGCTGTGATTTGGTTACCCAGTAATAGAAGGCAGACAGTCCTTGTTTGTAGAACAAACGCGAATGAGGGCAAAACAATAGGAAACAGGACAATAGAGAGGAGAAATATGATGCTGATTTGACTTAGAACATCAAAATCAGGGCACCACAGAATCACTTAGTGCTAACTCACTTCATTCATTCAGTAATTAATTGGGTAGCACCTAAAATGAATCCAGCACCCCACTAGGTACTAGGGTGGATCTATCCCAGATCTTTCTACAGTACCAGGAAACAAATCGATCATTATGGGGTTATCAAGATCCACTGGTGGGGGGGGTGTTGATATTCTAGAAATGGAATAATAACTCTACAGCATCATTTGTATGACATTAGTGTCACGAGTATGACTCAAATATGTCATCTCAAATTTGGTTTTGCCCACTAACATACGAAGTTACACATCATCGTTTCGTATCCTGGAAGGAACATGTCCCAAGACGTACCTTCACCATCCTCCCCTTCCCACAATACATGGTTCCCAAGGACAGTCTCTGTCCTCGTGGATGAATTAAATTCACAGAAATTAATTGTTTCCAGAGTTCTTTTCATCTCCTAAAATACACAGGATCACAATGGGCTGGAAGAGAAGGCTGTAAGAACAATCCGCATTGCTGCTAAGTAATCATTCTCAGTGGGCTTTATCTGGGCTGCACATGCCTTTAATCTGCTTTTAAAAACATTAAAACTCATTTAATATACTTCTAAAAATGAATAAGGCAATAGGAAAGGAACACATTAATGACTATTCACACAACCTGTTAAAATTTTAACCCAGTTTATTATTTAGTGTACTGTAAATCAAATTAATTACAAATATTGGTACTGACAACGCACGCATAATTAGTTTTTAATCTTTACTGCCTTAACACAGTTGAGGTGCAAAGAAAGACTTCTTAGTGCTATCTGACTATATTAATAGACTGCTTAGAGGTAAACCACTGTAATTTATATACATTTTATTCGTACATAACTCTCCAACGGCTCTCTTGTGATGCTTAGTAATCCAATGCCAACATGGATTGAAATGGTTTAGCAAACACTTAACCAGAAATGAAAATTAGGGGGCGCCTGGGTGGCTCAGTGGGTTAAGCTGCTGTCTTCAGCTCAGGTCATGGTCTCAGGGTCCTGGGATCCAGCCCCACGTCAGGCTCTCCGCTCAGCAGGGAGCCTGCTTCCTCCTCTCTCTCTCTCTGCCTGCCTCTCTGCCTACTTGTGATCTCTCTCTGTCAAATAAATAAATAAAATCTTTAAAAAAAAAAGAAAAAGAAATGAAAATTAGTATCTACTAGGAGATGATGTGATTAGTTACTGTACTGCAGCCTATGGTTTGCAAAGGTTCAATTTACCCCAATATGCAAAATCAGTGTCTTATTGTACTAAGCTGGCAACAACTGGAATTATGTAACCTAGAAATCTAAATAAGTGCACAGTGAGATAAAAAGTAAGGCACCCCAAATCTACTTTGATGCTGCAGGACACCTCTGAGATGGAGATGAACCTCTTCATTTTACAGATGGGGAATATAAAGAACTACCAGAGAAAATGTATCTTATCAAGGTCCGACCCATTGTGAAGTTCAATCCTCTGTGCCTCACGGATACTCCACGTGTCCCCTTAGGGCTTCCTACCTGTGTTATTATAAGACAGAAGATCCACATGGTGTAATTGATGGGAAAGGAACAGGATCCTCTTCATGAGCCAGAGTCTGGAATTGCATCATTATTAATTATTCTTTGGGGATATGATAAGATTTTCTATATTACTTTTTTCTCACATTTCCGATTGCTAGAGCAGTCCCTAAAAAAGTAAGAGCTTAAATCATCAGTCAGCACCTTGGTGAGGAATGCTAACAAAATAAGGACAGAATAGCTATGAAACCACTGATCAAAGAGATAAGATGTTTGAATGCACAGAAAAGGAAAATGATTTTACTTCTTAGAATCAACCAGTGGGTTTGCTATCACGGGCTGAGCCAATGGCCTCACTTGTCAAGAATGCTGTGGAGATCTTTTGAGAGCAGCTAAGGGTTGGCCTACAGTAACTCTCTAGTTCCTCTCTATTTCCCAGCTTTCCTTAGTCATTGAAAACAGAACGAACAAGGTAGATGTTTAAATAGTTGAGGGGAGGTTTGAGAAAAGAAGTGGGATAATACCAAAGATAAACTCTGCTTACTTTCTATTTTCCTATAAAGTAAAATTGCCACGAGAACAACTGAATAAATAGAGAGAAGACTTGTTTGAAACCACTGAGCCCCCTACCATATCCTATCAAGTGGCATCTAGAGGTGAGGGCTGGGGTGTATCCAGATCCCTAACATGTCAGTGAGACCTCTAAGCCTTGAATACCTTACAGAGGTCCTAGACAATGAAGCTGCTTTCGATTCCCATCATCTCTGTAAAGAGGAGTTAAAATGTAGGGTTTCTTATTTTAACTAGGGGCAGGAAAAAGTAGACTTATTCAGAGGGCACTAAAATATAATGCACTCTTGTTATTACATATATTACATGTTATACATTATTATTTGATCTCTCTAACCCTTCCTCCAAAGGGATTATTATTTTTGTGTTTTAGAATTCTACATAGATATGCTCAGTTAAACACACACACACACACACACATTAATTAAGGTGAGCATGTATGCATTTATTTATTTTAAATAGCAAATGGCCAAACCTTGACGCATAGAGAAGCTCATCACCTTTAATCCAAGAAACTCCTGGGAACTACTGAATGAAACTGCCAGTGTAGAGCCCAGCATAAACAAGCCATAGGTCAGAACTTCCCAGCAAGTGAGCCACACGTGAGTTATAAGTGGGTGGAAACGGGTTTGGAATTTGGGAAACCTTTAAAAAATGCATAAAAAACTATAGATTCAAAACTAAGGTTTAGGACCTTGGATGGAGCCCATGACAATGAGGGTTCCTGAAGTGTACCTTATGAAGCATCCCGGTGAAGACATCTCTAGGTGACCCTTACGCTCAGGATCTGACCCACCCATCTCTCAAAGTGGCCCGGCAGACATGAGGCGGGTGGTGCCCGCGGAGAGCTTGCCTCCCCCCGGCCGTGATTCTGTCCCCCCGTTTGCCTAACACATTGTTATAGTCACTGGGAACGACAATGAGAAAAAGTTGGGAAAGCTCTTCTCCGGGGAACTTGAAGACCATTTCACTTTCTGTGACTAAACATTTTCTCTTCGACTACTTGAAGTGAGAACCGGAAGGGATGAAGAGCACGCCTCGTGTTTTCGACCTCTCCAAGGACTGCTCAATCACGTACGCAATCTGCACCTCAAAACAACTCTGTAAGGCAAAACCATTTTCTTGCCCTGGTTTGATGAGAGTGAACCGAGCGATTATTTTTTATCACTTTTGAATGGGTGTCCTCTTCACGTACTTCTCTCTCCCTTCTTTCCTCCCCGCTCCTTCTCTCCACGCCCACCAGAAAACATCAGATGGAAGTTTCATCATGTCACCTTCATCATCATGAGCATCTTTAATGTGACTGCCTTTCTTGTGTCATGAGGGCTAACCACATGCTGACCTATGCAGAAGGAATCCCAATGCCATCTGAGTCGGTCAAAAATGCCATAAAAGCACCAGGCATCTAAAACAAAAGTTACTTAAGATATTTGGTGTATACTCTTGCCCTGAAGCTGTTGCTTCCTAAATGCTCATTTATCGAGAGACCCGCATAGTTACCAAACAAATGCCACAGAGGAATCGTTCCAGTCTACTGAATGACGGTTCCTCTCCCTCAATGAAGGCTACAATGGCTTAGCAAAAGCAGGTTGAGTTTTTTCTGCAATGAAAAGTCGCATATGTCCCATCTGGGCATCAAACACTATGCTGTTATCAGCTTCTTCTGTTCTTTCTAGAAAGATCTATGAGGCAGGTGAACTGAGGGCAGTAATAATCTGGGTTAACATGGGGAGCTTTTTGCCCCATTTATTAAAATTAAGTGCTAATTGGTCCCAGAGCTGCAGACAAATCTGAGATACAAAATAGCATGCATCATGGGCATTTATCCTCCTATAGTCTGAAGTGTCCTCAAAAACCACAAGTGCTGGCCTATATCGTATGGATGCTCTTTAGTGAATTTTCAAATAAGGAAGGATGGAAGAAAGGAATGAATGAATGAACAAATGAAGAGGAAATGCCCCATTTTTGGTTTTAAAATTAGCTTCCAGGAATGCCTGGGTGGCTCAGCTGGTTGAGTGTCCGACTCTTGGCTTCAGCTCAGGTCATGATCTCAGGGTCCTGGGATGGAGCCCTCCAACAGGCTCCCGATTGAGCAGGGAGTCTGCTGAAGATTCTCTCTGTCTCTCCTTCTGCCTCTCCCCCCTGCTCATGCATATGCACACACTCTCTCCAAAATAAATAAATCTTTAAAAAAATAAGCTAACATCTAGCCTACCAGACACATACTGATCACAGTATTATTCACAATCAAATATCATTTAGTTCATATGTACAGACCCCATCCAGCCACCTGGAGGGTAACATCTCTCACCTTTGGCTCCCCTACTAACATCTTAGAAGTTTCACCTACACTATTTCTCTAATTCTTTTGAGCGTAGATATTTTTATCCTTGTTTTTCAGGTAAATAAATAAACTCACACAGGGTGCCCATGGGTGGTTCAGTCGGTTAAGCGTCTGCCTTCGGCTCAGGTCATGATCCTGGGAGCCTCTTCTCAGGCTTTCTGCTCAGCAGGGAGTCTGCTTTTCCCTCTGCCCCTTATCCTACTCATGTTCTCTCTCTCTCAAATAAATAAAATCGTTAAAATAATAAACTCACTTACTGAGATTAGATTGCCTTGTTTTCATGGACTGAATATTTGCGTCCCCCGAAATTCATATACTGAAACCCCAGCCACCAGTGGGATAGTATAAGGAGGTGGGGCCTTTGGGAGGTAACAAGGTCATGACTGTGGAGGCCCATGATGAAATTCATGTCTGTTGGGAAAGGGACTCTTGCTTGCAGTCTTTTGACACCCACTTGGCCACATAAGAATGGGCATTGCACCCATAACATTTCCTTACTTAGACATAGAGAGTCCTCCAACCTGTGCTGCACTGGTCACCTGAAGTGGGAATAGCTTTCCCTGCTTCGCACTCAATGTGTGTTCCTCTGTTCTGCTTAAGCACGTGTACCATAGGACACCGGGTCTACCATATTGCACTGTCTGTCCTCTTCAAGGAAAGAACAAGGTCCTTCTGCTTAAGCATCAGAGGAGTATGTACTGGCCAAATGCCCTGTGTCAGCTGGTGGGAGGGACCCACTGATCTGGGGGACAGACATTTACCACCGAAGCTGATCTTACTCTGTCTCTTCTCTATGTGAGTCAAGAGTTATTCTATCCAGTGCTGGCCTGGGTTTGTGGTTAACGTCACCTGGACTATGGGCTTTTTGTTATAACCACCCAAACTGCCTAAGACACCTGTAGAAGGATGAACAGAAGAGCAAGTTGTACTAAGAATGTCATCTTCAACCCATGGGTAGTAGCTTCTTGAAATACAATGCTGAGAAGAGAAGCTGCATCCAAGTTCAGAGGAAAGTCGAGGCCGGTGTGGTGAGCAATGTCCACCACAGACCCTGAAGAGGACAATGGTAAGTAGCATGCCACGTTGTGCTGATCTTAAGTGACAGTTATACCTTACTTACTCTCCTCTTTCACCTGTCTAGGTTATTGTGGAAAGGAACCATCACTTCTCTTCAATCTTCCCAAACCGAACCACTCAATGTGGATTCATTCATTAAATTGAATTAGGGAAAAATGACCTTCCCTCTGGGCCAGATGGCAAAGAACATGACGCGATGATGGTAACAAGAGCAATAACAACAACACAACCACAAATGTTTTGGACTTTCTGGCCAAGGTTTGAACCCAAGACCTGTGAATTCTCCATGATGGACAACTTGCCTCCCCAGTGGAATCAAAGGAATTTAATAAAATAGCTTTCTTTCCCGTGGAATGAGCTCCCCCCATCCCACGTACTTTTAGTAGAAAAGCAAATCTGAATGCTGTGTCTTCTCATGCATCTTCAAGATTTATTCATGAGTCACAGCTGAATGCTCTGTGTGTTATGTTTACGTGAACAAACACACATTAAAAAAAAATCAGTTCCATTATCTAGATAGATGTGTGTTTATCAGCCTCTGAGAGAATATCCATCCTGGATGGTATAAGCATTCAGCCACTCCTTTAAAAACATCAGTCAGGCATTGTAAGACATATAACTACAGCATAAGCAATGACCTTTAGACGTGTCTCCCCTCCTATTAGCTACACACTGTGAAACAGAAACAAGCTGATACTGAAAATCTGCGTAGTATCAGTTTAGAAGCTATTTATTTCAAATGCATTCTGCCTGCTGCACCAACCATAATTTTATTAACAGTGGCAATGTATTGAGACATTATTCAAAGGAATTCAAACAGGTGTTCATTCATCCCCCCTCCACTATCCTCAATGTGCCCATTTGGTGTGTGTGCACATAACACACACACACACACACAACCTTTTCAAAGAAGACTCACAGGGCCTTATTGCTGTTGTTATTGTTTTCCCCTCCTAACAAAGGATCCTATGGTCATTTAGAATCTTTGTAACATTTTTTCAATTTCAATAAATTTTTCAATTAAATTTCTAAAGCCTTATCAGGTGTACAGCGTCTTCAAGGGACACAGCTGTCACAGGAAATATACGAGCCTTGTAATCTTTCAAATGACTCAGCCACAGTGATGAATTTACCCCTCCATTATCTAAACTGCAAATGGCACTTAGAACAATAACAGGGGTCCCTGGGTGGGTCAGTGGGTTAAAGCCTCTGCCTTTGGCTCAGGTCATGATCCTAGGGTCCTGGGATCAAGCCCAGCATCGGGCTCTCTGCTCAGCGGGGAGCCTGCTTCCTCCTCTCTCTCTGCTTGCCTCTCTGCCTACTTGTGATCTCTGTCTGTCAAATAAATAAATAAAATATAAAAAAAAAAGAACAACAATAACAACAAAGAGCTTTACTTGGGGCAGATACTTTCCCCAGGATTTTTCTTTAGATGTAAGTCACATGACTCCAGTCAAACTTAATTCTGGCTGCTGCTCCTGTCAACATGGGATGACTCCCAATGTTAAAAAAAAAGCTGGTGGCAGAAACACTGTTAATGACACTTCATGCAAAAAAAAAATTATAAGATAATTTGGATTATGAACTTTTGCAGTTAATCAGGCTTGTGCCAGCTGGTCTTTTCATATCATTCACCTTTAAAAAAAAAAATCTATTGACCATAAGAGTACTCTCAACCTTCTCCACAACAGATATTGTGGCACAATTTTCCCACTAACTGCCTGAACACTTTACAGTGCATGTGTGTGAGTTGCCATTGATCTTCCCCAGCCTGGAAACATAAGAGTCAACATGTACTGTTTTCCAAACCAAGCATAAACCTACAAAATGATCTCGTTTCATTAACAATTAGTTTCCTATTGCTGCTGTAACAAATTACTCTAAGCTTGGTGTTTGGAAAAAAACAACACATATGCAAATTTATTGTCCTATATTTCTGGAGGTCAGGAGTCTGAAATGAGTGTTCCAGGGATAAAACCAAGGTCCTGACAAGGCTGGTTCCTTTTGGAGGCTCTGAGGGAGAATCCAACCCCAGCCTTTTCCAGTTCCCAATGGACACCTGTATTCTTTGGTCTGTGGTCCCTTCCTCTCCTTTTTGCAAGCACATCACTCCAGTCTGTTTCTATCACCACATTGCCTCCTCTTCTGAAGCTGAATCTCCCTTCCCCTCTTCCTCACATTCAGGACACACCCAAATAATCCAGGATACTCCACCCCACCCCCATCTTAAGATCCTCAACTGAATCAAGGAAACTGCAGTCCCTTTTGCTATATAAATTACAGGTTCCGGGCATTAAGACCTAAATATCTCAGGGAGACATTATTCTACCAGCCATATCCACTAATTGTTTGCCCAAATAAGAAGGAAAGGGAATTGATTTCTCTTTTAAAATGGGACATTATTCAATGACTCTTGGACTAGTACATCAAAAACTTGGGGAGCCTTGGTGGCTCAGTGGGTTAAGCCTCTGCCTTAGGCTCAGGTCATGATCCCAGTGTCCTGGGATCAAGTCCCGCATTGGGCTCTCTGCTCAGCAGGGAGCCTGCTTCCCCCCGCAACCCCCCACCTGCCTCTCTGCCTACTTGTGATCTTTCTCTGTCAAATAAATAAATAAAATCTTAAAAAAAACTAAAAAAATCTAATGATGTACTGTAAAAAAACTGATGACTATCATAACACAATAAAAATATAAAGAAATTAAAAATTAAAAAATGGGACATTGCTCAGAAACAGAGTATACAAAATAGAATTATTTCCAAAGAATATAAATCTAACCTGTAACATCAAGTTCCGTCCTTAGCATAATATTTTAAGCAGTTTCTTGAAATAAAGATTATTGTTACACCATTAAGAATATGGAAGCAGAGTCTATGGACCAACAGGGCTTTCAGTTGAAAAAAAAAAAAAATCCAGCTTGAGCTAACTTCAGCTAAGGAGAAAAGACATTGATTAAAGGATTGCTAAATCCTAGATAGCTCAGCTCTGTCTTTGTGAAGAAACCAAGAGACGTTGGACGTAAAGAACCATGACTTCGGGTACACCATAGGAAGAGTGGGATGTGGACTTTTCTGGAATTTTACTAAAGGTACTGGATCGAGGTGCTAAGCCTAGGGTTTCATCCAGCAACATGCCTTGTTAGTAAACAGGGACAGGTTACTTAAAATCCCAGCCTCGGTTTCCCCATACGTAAAGTGAATAACGTAAGAGCACTCAATACACTGTTACTGTGAGGATCAAATGAGATATTAAATATAGGTTACTTCGGATCACTATGTTTGTATCTTTAGGGTAAATACCCAGTAGTGCAATTGCTGGGTCATAGGGTAGTTCTATTTTCAACATTTTGAGGAACCTCCATGCTGTTTTCCACAGTGGTTGCACCAGCTTGCATTCCCACCAACAGTGTAGGAGGGTTCCCCTTTCTCTGCATCCTCGCCAGCATCTGTCATTTCCTGACTTGTTAATTTTAGCCATTCTGACTGGTGTGAGGTGATACCCAAATGTTTGTAGCAGCAATGTCTACAATAGCCAAACTATGGAAAGAACCTAGATGCCCATCAACAGATGAATGGATAAAGAAGATGTGGTATATATACACAATGGAATACTATGCAGCCATCAAAAGAAATGAAATCTTGCCATTTGCGATGATGTGGATGGAACTAGAGGGTATCATGCTTAGTGAAATAAGTCAATCGGAGAAAGACAACTATCATATGATCTCCCTGATATGAGGACATGGAGAAGCAACATGGGGGGTTAGGGGGATAGGAGAAGAATAAATGAAACAAGATGGGATTGGGAGGGAGACAAACCATAAATGACTCTTAATCTCACAAAACAAACTGGGGGTTGATGGGGGGAGGTGGGGTTGGGAGAGGGGGAGGGGGTTATGGACATTGGGGAGGGTATGTGCTATCGTGAGTGCTGTGAAATGTGTAAACCTGGTGATTCACAGACCTGTACCCCTGGGGATAAAAATACATTATATGTTTATAAAAAAAAAAAAATTGGAGGGGGAGGCGAACCATAAGAGACTATGGATCTGAAAAACAACCTGAGGGTTTTGAAGGGTCAGGGGTGGGAGGTTGGGGGAACAGGTGGTAGGTAATAGGGAGGGCACATTTTGCATGGAGCACTGGGTGTTGTGCAAAAACAATGAATACTGTTAAGCTGAAAAAATAAATAAATTTAAAAAAATATATAGGTTACTTATAACAAACAGCACCTGCCCAACACAGATGAAAATAACCTGAAGAAATCATCAACTCACTCTTACAAACCAACTCATGAATAAGTTCTCAGCTATCCCTGAGTTTTTGCCTCACTTTCCCAAGTTTCAAACTTCGGAATGGGGTCACTTGAATCCATTGTTCCCCACCTCTCAGAGAATGGAAACATGAAAAATGTTGCCCTTTATTTCCATAGGGAAAGCAGAGCCCTATCTCATCCAATGAGCAGTATCCCTCTAAGTAAGATGATTTGGGCACTGAGTTGAAGATAAAGGAAAGACAAATGGCCCCATAGCTGATGTTGACAGGTATGAGGCAAAATCCAATTTAGAACAGCAATAGCCAATTAAAAGTATCACGGGGCCAAGAGCCACATGGAGAGGAACAATTCACTGACCAACTGACCATTCCCCCTACGTTTCCTGGTTACCTCGGTGACCTCAGCTCATTTTCTTAATCCTGATTTACTTGGTTTCCCCTTAGTAGAAGTTTAATTCTTATTTTTTGGTATACATTATCAAAGATTTAAAACATTAAAATGTACCAATATAATTTGTGAAAGTCTATTGTACATGTACATTGGATATTTTTAATTTGTAAAAATATTATTAAAAATGGATCCATTTCAAATTTGGAGATGGGGCACATGTTAGAGGTTGGAAGATAGGTTTTTGATAATGATCAAAGGAAATTTTAATTCCTGTGAAATGATTTTATTCTATTAAAACATTTAAATTCAACCTAAAGCAAATATTGAAAAAAATTAATAGCAGTTAATTCTGGGCGATAAAAGTACATGTTAATTACATTTTTCTAGTTTCTTAATTTTTTAATTTCTCAAAAATAGTCATACCAAGTTATAGCATAAAAAAATGGAAAACAGCCACAAAACATGTTCTAAAAGCCCGAATATTTAGTAATATGTGCAAACCTATAAAGTGGAGAGGAGAGAGAATTCTTTCCAGTTGCACGAAATGGAATTTAATAAAGAGTGCATTAAATTCATTGTATTTGGTCCAATGAAAACAGAAAAGTCATACGACTATGAAAAAGACCACACAGCATGTAAGAAGGAAAGGTCTGAATAATAAACCCTCCAGTTTGGCGTTGCAACAGCTCTTTGTTCTACTCTAACACAAAGGCCAAGGGCTCTAGGGAAAAGTGGACTTTTCCTAATGTGTTGAAGTGGAAAACTGCTGTCCACGAATACAATAGGTCAACAGGCCTTGGGCAATGATAGTCTTCCTGACAAAGGTGGACCAGGTAGAGGAGCAAAGCAACAAAGGCCATAATTCATTAAACACTCTACTACAAAGATCATTAAAACCAGAAGTACTCTCTGGGCACCTGGCTGGCTCAGTTGGTTTAAGCATCTGCTTTCAGCTCAGGTCATGATCTCCGGGTCCTGGGACTGAGCCCCACACTGGGCTCCCTGCTCAGTGGAGAGTCTGCTTCTCCCTCTCCCTCAGTCCCATTCCACTGCTTGCTTTCTAATAAGTAAATAAATAAAATCTAAAACAAAACAAAAAGCAAACCTAGAATAACTCTCAAAGGGGATAATCTTCCCTGAGTACAGACGAAAAAACTGAGGCCCAAAAGGAGGTGACAGCATTACATAACCAGCCACAGCAACAAAGAACTGGAACCTGGATCTTATGCCCCCTTGGACCAATGAGTATTAACTCCTCTGATATACATCATACAAGGGGTTCTGGCATCTGGCTCCCACCCACCTTCCAATGCAAATCTCCTACCACGATCCCATCTTCTAGTTTGGGTTCCCTAACAGAGTGACAATTCTCATTTCTCTCTACCTTTGCACAGATGTTCCTGGTGCTTCCTAAAGTAGATCTCTTCTTATCTTTCAAATCTGAGCCCCTTCCTTTGATCTCCTGAAGACCCAACTTAAACTGGGTTCCCTCCTCTGTATTCCCATGACATCCACTACCTCTCCTTGTCACAGCACTTAGCAATTGCTATGTTCCCTTCCCACCAGACTGTGACCATTTGATAAAAAAAGAGAACACACTCTGCACTCCTGTTAAATTCGGGGTTTTATTGCCAAGGTCGCTTTGCATTGATTCTAGCGACCTTCCTGGAGTGAGAGAATGGAAAATGTGTAACTGCAGTGAGGAACATGGGCAATATCAGCTCTAACATTCTGTGGCTCTGAACTCCACCCTCCTTTCTAGCTCTGATGAAGAAGGTACCTCTTCCACTTTGAAGTCTTCTCCTCATTAACTCAGGTTGAAACACTTGATTGGAAACTAAGCATCCCAACAAGATGGCTGTCACTTCCTTTTCACATGGATGTCTCTTCAACTAGACTACCAACGGCCTGAAGGCAGGAACTGCATGTGTCACTTCCCCTGCCTTTCAGGTCTTTGATACAAAAGTATGCAATGAACACTTATAGATGATAATCCTGTTACTAAAACAATGTTGCATAATGCCTGCGCTATCATTAATGCCAGTTTTAAAGATGGCAGAGGAATGAAAAGTGTGTTCATGTGTCCATAAGCTTAGGAACCAGTTGACCTAATCAAAGTAAAACGAATCCCTGCTAGAAGCCTAATGGTGCACCAGCCTGGACAGCACTGGAGATGGTCCTAGAGAGGTCCTGGGCAGGAAGTTGGATAGAGCAGAGGAAGGAAACAAAGGAAGATGTCTTGTTTATTGTGAATTTGTAAATATCATTTGTATGATGATTTCTCAGGGGCTATAGATCTGTGGTGTTTGCTGTGCACTCTGGTTGGGTCACTGTGGACAATCAACCGTTTAGCTGCATATCCATGTTGTCTTGCCTCTTGGCCAATAACAGGACAGCACAAAAGAAGTCATAAGCCAAGAAAGGTCATAGGCTCTCTTGCTCTCCTGGTGCCCTGTTTAAGTTGCTCTGGTATCAGAGGGACCATGCTGCCTGGGCTGCCTATCTTTTCAATGCTCAACACTGCTGACCTTCCACAAAAGGGAGAAGGATGCATAAAATGATTCCATGGATCAAGGAAGTAGGGAAAAACTGGCATAGTTAAGCAAGTCTGTTTGCTGCAGGACTTTGCAGAGCCATTGGTATGCAGATAATGCTTCCAAAGAGGGTCTGTAATTTGTAGAGCTTCCCACACTTAAACTGATCCCACAACAGTTTTTTATTAGATTATTCTGTAGGAGTGGTGTTCTATGAAACACACTTTGTGGAATGCTGCGTTAAGTCAAATAAAAATGTATTAATATATTACAAGCTTATCACGTTAAGTAAAGTTAGCAGAACATTGAGGGAGAGGAGAGGAGCTCTCACCCACCGCTTAAGAGGTTTTGTTTTGTTGTTTTGCTTTGCTTTGCTTTGAACACACTTCTATTGCATGATCTGCCAGCTGGAAAATACTGGTGTAGACGAGGAAGACTCATCCCCATGGAGACTTTGTCTTCTAAAATCTAAGTTGATTTCTGGCTCCAACATTTCCCCCTTTGCAAGGATCCACATCTTTAGTCTAATGGAGTCTAATTTGATTGCTAGCCAGTTTAGGATTCTGGGGTTCTGCGAGAGAGTCTGATCTTGAAACCAACTAAGCCCTCAGTATGTGTTGTTATCAGTAACTAAATGATTGGATGAATGGTGGAATAGCTTTCCATATGTATGTCCTGATTAGGTTTGTTTTTTTTTTTTTTTTAATGATAACCCTGTTCCTTGGATCCTCCAGGCCCTTCCTCCCCCCCACTAAAAAAAAAAAAAAAAAATCACTTGTTTTCTTACACCAATAGCACATTAAGGAATGATATTGAGAAGGAAAACAAAAAAGATTCAGAAAACTGAGCTTTGATCGTTGATTTTGCCCCTGAAAACTCAAATGTACCTGGTCAACTAAACTCAATGCTCAGATCTTTAGTCCAAATCTTCCCAAAATCAGCAGCACTGCTGTGGGGGCACCCAGGGCTGAACCGCTCCAAAGTGCTGCAGGTGAGGAGGTCTCGAACAATACCTGTGCCTGGAAACCACCCTGGTGCCCTCCCAAACCAGTGATGTATGGTAAAAAGAAACAGTCTTTCATGTATTTATATATAAACTTATATTAAACAGAGTTAAGTGGAAATAGTCTGTTTTGAAATAAATCGCAAAGTGCAAAACATTCCTTATTATTAAGTAATACAACCTGAAAATGTAACTAAAACATAGTCTTGAAGCTTGGAATTTCATAGGAACCTGTACTATCCATTATCTGCTCATAGTTCGTGTTTACTACGGACAAGTGTGTTCACACCTTAGGGAGGTTTAGTCCCTTTTGTAGAGTTATTTGAATTTTTTTAAACCATACTTACTATGGAAATTTCTAGATAAAGCTTAGAGTGATTTTCCTATCTGATTAAGGAATAATATACAAACACTATAGAGAGGCTGGCTGCAAATCTTGCATAATGGCAAAAACAAACACCGTTCTGAAGGAGCAGAGATAAAGAAAAAATGGAAAATAGACTTCAAAACGTGTCACAGAGAATAAATCCCTCCCAAGAAATATGCTCTCTTCTAAACTTCATATTTATAACTTTGGAAACACATTTTATTTCAAGCAGAAGCAATATAGCAAATGCATTTTCCAAGGAAACACATAAACTTATACACACCAACTTTTAAACTTTATGGGAGCAGTTCTGGAAGCCTGGTATAAAGATCAGATCTGGCAAAATAAAGGCTTGGGGTGGTATTAATTGGCCCCGATGGGTCTTCCTTCTGGAGAAACAAGAAACTGAAAACTAAGTTGAGAGTCTTCTCCAGGCTCATTATATGATTTCTGATGCTGAGTTTTAGTGGCCAATAACTATCATTCTTATGTCTTTATAAAATGTTTAGTAACTTCTTTCTGTTACCAAGCAACGCCATGTATATCTGCCTTAGTCTCACACTCAAGACCCTCCAGAATTCAGTGTTACCCCCACAAGCCCCTCACCATCTCCTCTTTCTGCAATCTCAAACCTTCCTTCCAAGAGGTCTACTCATTGTTTCCAGTCATAGGCCAGCGTGCTGCAATCAGCTATCTCAGTTAATATTCCTCAAGTACAAGACCCAGAAAGCCCAATCCAGAGAGAGTCATTTATTGTATCATGTAACCAAGACGTTCAGAGTTGGAGTAGGCTTCGATTGATCTGGAGAGGTCTTCCAGTGTTTTCCTCAGATTCCCTTGCATATGCCCTACTGTGTGCTGGATCATTCTCAAAATAGCTTCTCTCATGCAGCTGCTCTGGGCCTCACATCTGTACACCATAATGACAGGAACAGAAGAGACTGAATTAGTCAGCAAGGCCTGGGGATGAAGCGTTAGGAGGGATGGAACGATGACCGACTTAGGCTATTGGACCCACTCCTAGAAGTCAAAGCAGAGTAAACTTCCCAGAACCTTTGGGTCATAAACAAAGCCAGGGTCTGGTGAGAGGTTGGAAGAGGAGATGTTCAGAGAGGCAAATACCAGAGCCTACCATTTTTCCCTCCACTTTTTACCTTCCCTTCACTCCTCTTGTCAGTCAAACTTCCAAGCATCCATCCTTTGAGGCTCAACTCATGTCCAACCTCTCCACAAAGCCTCCCTCCAAGCCACTAGCTCTTTCTTCCATCCACCTCTATAAGACCAACCCAGAGTACTAGTTTTTATGCATACTTAACTGAGTTTCTGTTATTTATGGATAAAATGTTTTATTCTCTTAAGTTTTCAAGACACATGGAAGACATGAGTGTTGCCTTTACTCATACTTCCCATAACTCTGAATATAATACTGGGAACAGGGTAGACACACAAAAAGTATGAGGTAACAAAGAAATAGACATGCCAGTCATAAAGGTCAACTTAGATGACATTGCTACGTTGCTCAAAGTTTTATGGCTTCCCATCACCTATAGGGTGAACTCAAGGATCTACAACATAGCAAATTTGGCAAGATGGTTTTTTTCAATCTTTAAATCCATTTTTTTTCCTGTGGATGTTTCAGGCTCTACCTTCACCCATCCCTGCTCCCTTTAAGTCAGCTAGGCCATTTCCATTCACATGGCCTCAGGAGAGGGAACTGAAATCAGGAAGAAAACATGGGCAGGAAAAGCAGTATTCCTTTTTGTTTGTTTGTTTGTTTGTTTTCCAAAGGTGCAGTCTTTAGACAACTTGAAAAGGTATCAGATGGCATGGAAAATTATTTGGGAAAAACACTATGAGAGAGATCAAGGCCTTGTTCGTTATCTCCAACAACAGTCAAAGACAGAGCTTAGAAAGAGAGAAGAGGTCAGTTGGAGTCCAGAGAAAGAGAGTTAGCAGGTAAGGGCCACAGATGCATAGAACATTCCAGGGGGGAACCCTATCAGGAACGTTCACCGTGGGAGCTGAGTGGGCAGCCCACAGTTTCCCAGTTTCAGCCCACTGAGTGCCCTCCAGAATCACTGTTTCAGAGGCTGTGCCCATCTTGCTCACCTCCAGCTTCCACAAAGGACTTCCCTTTGCCAGTACCTGGTTAGATCTGCCTGAGGAATGACTAGACCTGAGACCTGAGATTCTGTTCAGTCCTTTTCTACACAAACACAATTCCATGTGGACAAGTCATGAACAACTAATATTATCAAGGTGACACTATAGATACTATAGTACCAAGGTGCAACCTGGGAATCTGAGGGGGCATATTACCTATACAAAGTTAAAGCCTTTTCACCCATAACATTCACCTTGGGAAAGATTAGGATAAGTGAAAGGTGGGGACTGTTTCTCACAAGGACCATGGTTAAAACCAACCAACGAAATCCAATGTTTTGTGGTGGTGTTGTTTGTAAGTCCTGTTATGCACAATCCCATCTGTTTCATTAACCTCCTTCTCCCACTATCCCTCCCTCCCCAAAGGGTATTCAAAGGTGAGTCAAAGAGCTAAAATATGGGTGGGTCTTTTCATACCAGGAGCCTTTCCCTATTTATCCAATCTTTTTCCTATATTGGTTATACACAGTGTGAATAAGAAAAATGTGAGGCAAACCTTTGATTACAGTAGCATCCATGTTCATTCATTTTGTTTCACTCAATACAGTACTGGGTTTACCCCCTATAAAGTACTTGTCCATTATGGTAAATGTCAGGAATTAAAGTATGAATGAGAGCTGATATTTGTCATCAGGAGATTCACAGACAACACATACATAAACACAGAGTTACAGTGAAGTGTATTAAGTGCTGAAATGAAGTTCCTGACCTGATGTTAAGGGCTTACAACAGAGGAAGTCACTACAGGAGCAATGGAGGCTTGCTCCTTGGTAAGGGGTATAAGAAATGCAAAGACGAGACATGTGAAGTTCACCAGCCTACAGAGTGAATCTTGTGGTACCTCATTAACCCACAGGTGATCTGAGAGATCACTGCCTTCAAACTTCCAGAGATCTGGAACATCTAATTTCACCATCCAGAAATTGAAAGGCCAGGAGCAACTGAAAAGGCCAATGCCTTCTCAGTGTCCTGGAAAAGTGAAAGAACGAGACAAATCCACTGTCCATGTACCTATGAAAAGAAAGTCAAGAAAATTTGACTTCTTCATGAAATCTTTTTATTGTGCTTAAGAAAAAGATAGTAAGTTAACAGGACCCCAAACTTCAATTGTACCTCCCAATCTCCTCAAGTAACTCGCTGATAGTTTTACTTTTCCAGATTGTACGGAAGGCAGGCTCAACTAACAGCAGAATGGCCAGGTACCAACCAAACAAGACGACACATATACCATTTAACCACTTTCCATAACGTATATTTAAGGTAAGTTGAACCAAACACCATTTGGTCTTCCTTCCATGTTTCAAAAGATTCCCCAAGATATTTCCCCAGTTGAAGGTAATCATAATTGCCTTCAGTAATTTCCCACCTTCCACCTTCTACTTGGTAAAATTCTGGGGGGAAAGGTGGGGGGTTGGTTGTTTGTTTCAAGAGCAAGATTTCTCTACAATGATTAAAATAACAGTATCAACCGAGTTAAGAAGTCAAGCAAAGCCCTTCTTTGCAAGAGCTTAGGCAGAATTTAATATGGAAACCCTGGACAAGGGAAATGGCAAAGATGAAGGGGAGGAGGGGCATCAGGAAATGGAGAGGGTGGTTCCATGAGCCACTCTATGAACTAGCCTATCTGGAAACTGAGGCTGTGGCGTGATGTCCCTTATGCCAGAACACAGAGCCAGCAAATGGAGGTGTTGAATGCAGAACCCCGGGCTCTCTGCTTCTCTGCCCTTGGACAGCCTTCCTTTGCTTCACCTTAACACTACCTCTCCATATCTGGGCAGAGACCAGAAATCTTAGAAACAAAAGACCCTTTTGAAGCAGAATAAAAAACCACAGTTGTGAGCTGCATTTTTCTGATTCCTTTTAAGACCATCCTGTTTTTTTTTTTTTTTTTTTTTGCATCCCCGTGTTTTGCCCTCTGGTAGGCTGGGGGTTGATAGAGAGATCGGCGAGGAAAGATGGCGATTTGCAAACCATCCTACTGGGTGTCTAATAAAATGCAAATCGAGACGTGGGGAGAAGAGAAGTTCTCTGCCCTTTTCTTTACAAATAAAGTGTTACGTGCCACTTGCGGGGATCAGGAGCGCCCTGCTGGGGCTGCATCTGCTCTTTCTGACAGCTCCCCAAAGAGCCCTGCTTCTTCTTTTTTGCAAGCCAGCAAGCTGTTCTTGGAGAGTACAAAAAGAAACCTGCTGCAGGAAAAAAAAAAAAAAAAGTTTATCTGACAAGCAAGAAGAAATTCATAATCTCCTGAAAAAAATCAAAAGCTAAAATCTATGAGAGCAAAAGCCAAGCTCATGCTTTCACCAAAGGAAAGCCTTTTCAGTTAGGAACAGGAAGGATGGCATGCTCACGGGCCACAGGGTCCGACTGTGTGAAAGCGTGAGGAGTGACTGGGCTGGAGATGATGGGGGACCTGGAGAACCG
This sequence comes from Meles meles, assembly GCF_922984935.1. Lineage (NCBI taxonomy): Eukaryota > Metazoa > Chordata > Mammalia > Carnivora > Mustelidae > Meles > Meles meles. The sequence goes on along the minus strand of NC_060084.1, from coordinate 31,045,468 downwards.
GAGCCACTGCCCAGCATTAACTGATGATGTCTGATTAACTGAGGTGAATATTACTATTTTTAAAGAGACACTAGAAGTTATAGATTTCCTGTACAATCTCCCACTTTTCAAGTTTTCCCAATTAGTATTATTTTGCCAGGCAAACTGAATGGGGTTCAAAGTTCCCCTTTCAACTGCCAGGATGGAGGAATGCTGGGACCACCTTAAATATCTAAGCTTGGTCTGCAAAAGGGGAAGTCCTCAAGAAGGAAGAGAAAGCTCCAAGGAGGAGCATGAAGACACCCAGGGCTATAGAACTGTAGGGTCCTGGGCTGTGGAATCCTTGCATGTGGGGGGTTAATTACAGCAGAGTTAACCTGTGTTCACTGAAAGTTTACCACATGCCAGGCCCAGAGCCGAGCTCTTCAAAGGCGTCCTCACATCCTGTCCTATCTACTACCTTATGAAACAGGCACAGTTCTGATCATCAATTTACAGATGAGAAAACAAGGAGCCAAATGACAGCTAGTAAGTGAAAAGGAAAGGGCCCGGGCATCCCTCCCAATGGCATCTAATGGAAACATGTCAAGAGTCCCAAAAATGTCAATTTGTAAATGATGAATAAATCCTGGGCAGGAGGGACCTGCTGTTTATAAATTGCTTGCATAAGAGTTGTTCTGCCCATCATGTTACTAATATTGATATTTAGATAATGTTAGTATGTTTCATCTTTCATGAATTCTGGGGGGCATGTCTTTGTAAAATCAAAGCTAAATTTGATGGAAACTGGGTACCTCTCTTTCGTTCGCAGTCTTACTACTCAATGGACAAAATCAGATTAAAATTTTAAATTTTAATAAACTAAATAATAACATTATAACATAACATATAACATAATATTAACAAAATAAATAATACCATGCTTTCTTTTTTTTTCTTTTTTTTAATATTTTATTTATTTGACAGAGAGAAATCACAACTAGGCAGAGAGGCAGGCAGACAGAGAGGAGGAAGCAGGCTCCCTGCGGAGCAGAGAGCCCATTGCGGGGCTCGATCCCAGGACCCTGGGATCATGACCTGAGCTGAAGGCAGAGGCTTTAACCCACTGAGCTACCCAGGTGCCCCATACCATGCTTCCTATCCCCTTGAAGCAAAACTGAGTCTTCTCCTGAAAATTGTTTTCTAAATTCCTATAGCATGTCTTGTCTATGCCACAGACATTGACAGTTAAATTCCTTTCTTCTGTTCATCTCACTTCCCCCAACTGGTCTATAATCTTTTTGAAAAATAACCAGGAGTCTTGGAAGGAAGAGCCAAGATATCTGGACTTCAAGAGACAGAGCATGTTTACTGAGGAGACTTGGTAAGGAAGGCTTGAGGGTCAGAGTAAAAGCACAGATAGATATTTTCAAATGCTTACCGGTAGCAATTAAATGAGAGACAAGAAAGTGATACATGACTTTATTTGGGGGAGCACTACTGCCAGTAGGCAAAAGTCATTAGAAGACAGTTTTCAGTTCAACACATTACCAACTTGAGAGAAGCCGTGCTTATAAAAAATGTAACTGGATGAGGCTAGACACTATCTCTGTTGCTAGAAGTTTCTGACTAAGACCTGGAGTGCCTGTGGAATAGGAGGTTCCAGTTCTGTGGGAAGTTAAACAAGAAGGCCACAGGCATTTCAAAATTTTTGTTATCTATTTCAGAGCACTGTAATTTTTTATTATGCAATGTAAGTATACAATAATTGTTTAAAGAAAGATCATACAGGGATATAGAATATATGCATGGTTTAAAGAAAGATAAAAGAATGATCTAGGTGCCAACTACCATGCTAAGAAACAAAATGTTACCAGTGCCTTAGAATCCTCCTCTATGCTCTTTTTTTATCATATCCCCTTACTCTCTCACAAAGGCAACCAATATCCTGAATTTGGCCTTCATCCTTTGCTCTTCCTATAGTTTTTCCACATATGTGTTTACTCCTAAATATATATTGTTTAATTGTGCCTCACTTGGAACATTCTATAAATGAACTTTATGAAAACAGCATGTCTTCTTCTGTCTTGCTTTTTCCACCAAACATATGATATTGTAGATATCTACTATGTTGAAGTATCTGGAGTTCATTTATTTTCACTAAATGACTAGCAGAATTTGTCCTTACTTTCTACTGTTGATGAACATATGTTGCATTTCTGTTTTGTTTTGTTTTTTGATTCTATGGATTATGCTGCTCTGAATATTCTTGATGGGCACACATGTGATAATTTCTCTAGGATTCATTCTTAGAAGGATATAAATGGTTGTTTTATTGGGGGAAACGTGGGTTCAACTTTACTACATGTGGTAGGATGCTTCTAAAAGGTGACCTTGGAATTGCAATATGTTCTTAAATTTAACATGAAAAGCACAAGCTAAAAAGTAAAAATAGATCAATTGGATGTCATCAAAATTAAAAACTTTTGTGCATCAAAGGACAGCATCAACGAAGTGAAAAGACAATGTGTGTTGTAGAGAATGGGAGAAAACACAAATAATATATCTGACAAGGAATTTATATGCATAATACATAAAGAACTATTATAACTCAATAATTAAAAGACAAATAATTAAATTAAAAATGGGCAAAAAGGGGCCCCTGGGTGACACAGCCAGTTAAGTGTCCAATTTTGGCTCAGGTCATGATCTCAGGGTCATGAGATCGAGCTCTGTATTGGGCTCTGGGCTCAGCTCCCAAGTCTGCTTGTCCCTCTCCCTGCTCCTACCCCTACTCTCTCTCTCTTTCAAATAAATAAGAAAAATATCTTTATTTAAAAAAAAATAGGCGGGTGCCTAGGTGACTCAGTTGGTTATGCATCTGCCTTCAGCTCAGGTCATGATCTTGGGGTCTTTGTATAGAGCACTGTAACAGGCTCCCTGCTTGGTCGGTGGCTTCTTCCTCTGCCCCTTCCCCCTTATGCTCTCTCTCTTGCTCTCTCTCTCTCTTTCAAATAAATAAAATATTAAACAAAAATGATGGACAAAATCCAGCATCCATTCCTGATGAAAATGCTTCAAAGTATAGGGATAGAGGGAACATTCCTGAACTTCATAAAATCTATCTATGAAAGACCCACAGCAAATATCATCCTCAATGGGAAAAAGCTTGTAGCCTTCCCGTTGAGATCAGGAACACGACAAGGATGCCCACTCTCACCACTCTTGTTCAACATAGTATTAGAAGTCCTAGCAATGGCAATCAGACAACAAAGAGAAATAAAAGGTATCCAAATTGGCAAGGAAGAAGTCAAACTCTCTCTCTTCGCAGGTGACATGATTCTTTATATGGAAAACCCAAAAGACTCCACCCCCAAACTACTAGAACTCATACAGCAATTCAGTAACTGGCAGGATACAAAGTCAATGTACAGAAATCAGTGGCTTTCTTATATACTAATAATGAAAATACAGAAAGGGAAATTAGAGAATCGATTCCATTTACTATAGCACCAAGAACCATAAGATACCTGGGAATAAACCTAACCAAAGAGGTAAAGGACCTGTACTCGAGGAACTACAGAACACTCATGAAAGAAATTGAAGAAGACACAAAAAGATAGAAGACCATTCCATGCTCTTGGATTGGAAGAATAAACATTGTTAAAATGTCTATACTGTATGGACATTGGGGAGGGGAGGCGAACCATAAGAGACTATGGACTCTGAAAAACAACCTGAGGGTTTTGAAGGGTCAGGGGTGGGAGGTTGGGGCAACCTGAGGGTTTTGAAGGGTCAAGGGTGGGAGGTTGGGGGAACAGGTGGTGGGTAATGGGGAGGGCACGTTTTGCATGGAGCACTGGGTGTTGTGCAAAAAGAATGAATACTGTTACGCTGAAAAAATAAATAAAATGGAAAAAAAAATGTCTATACTGCCTAGAGCAATCTATACTTCTAATGCCATTCCGATCAAAATTCCACCAGTATTTTTCAAAGAGCTGGAGAAAATAATCCTAAAATTTGTATGGAATCAGAAGAGACCCTGAATTGCTAAGGAAATGTTGAAAAACAAAAACAAAACTGGCCGCATCACGTTACCCGATTTCAAGCTTTACTACAAAGCTGTGATCACCAAGACAGCATGGTACTGGCATAAAAACAGACACATAGACCAGTGGAACAGAGTGGAGAGCCCAGATATGGACCTTCAACTCTATGGTCAAATAATCTTCGACAAAACAGGAAAAAATATACAATGGAGAAAAGACAGTCTCTTCAATAAATGGTGCTGGGAACTGGATAGTGATATGTAGAAGAATGAAACTCGACCATTCTCTTACACCATACACAAAGATAAACTCGAAGTGGATAAAAGACCTCAACGTGAGACAGGAATCCATCAGAATCCTAGAGGAGAACATAGGCAGTAACCTCTTCGATATCAGCCACAGCAACTTCTTTCAAGATATGTCTCCAAAGGCCAAGGAAACAAAAGTGAAAATGAACTTTTGGGACTTCATCAAGATCAAAAGCTTCTGCACAGCAAAGGAAACAGTCCACAAAACAAAAAGGCAACCCACGGAATGGGAGAAGATATTTGCAAATGACAGTACAGACAAAAGGTTGATATCCAGGATCTATAAAGAACTCCTCAAACTCAACACACACAAAACAGATAATCATATCAAAAAATGGGCAGAAGATATGAACAGACACTTCTCCAATGAAGACATACAAATGGCTATCAGACACATGAAAAAATGTTCATCATCACTAGCCATCAGGAAGATTCAAATTAAAACAACATTGAGATACCACCTGACACCAGTTAGAATGGCCAAAATTAGCAAGACAGGAAACAACGTGTGTTGGAGAGGATGTGGAGAAAGGGGAACCCTCTTACACTGTTGGTGGGAATGCAAGTTAGTGCAGCCACTTTGGAGAACAGTGTGGTGATTCCTGAAGAAATTAAGAATAGAGCTTCCCTATGACCCTGCAATTGCACTGCTGGGTATTTACCCCAAAGATACAGATGTAGTGAAAAGAAGGGCCATCTGTACCCCAATGTTTATTGCAGCAATGGCCACGGTCGCCAAACTGTGGAAAGAACCAAGATGTCCTTCAACGGACGAATGGATAAGGAAGATGTGGTACATATACACAATGGAGTATTATGCCTCCATCAGAAAGGATGAATACCCAAATTTTGTAGCAACATGGACGGGACTGGAAGAGATTATGCTGAGTGAAATAAGTCAAGCAGAGAGAGTCAAGTATCATATGGTCTTACTTATTTGTGCAGTGTAACAAAGAACACGGAGGACATGGGGAGATGGAGAGGAGAGGGAGTTGAGGGAAACTGGAAGGGGAGATGAACCATGAGAGACTATGGACTCTGAAAAACAACCAGAGGGTTTTGAAGGGGCGGGGGGGGGGGGTGGGAGGTTGAGGAACCAGGTGGTGGGTAATAGGGAGGGCACGTACTGCATGGAGCACTGGGGGTGGTGCAAAAACAATGAACACTGTTACACTGAAAATAAACAAATAAAAAAAAATGATGGGCAAAGGATCTAAAGAGAGAAATCTGTTTCTCCAAATAAGACATACAATATGTGTGTGTGTGTGGGGGGGTGCCTGGCTGGCTCAGTCAGTTGAGCAACTGCCTTCAGCTCAGGTCATGATCCCAGGGTCCTGAGAACAAGCCCCACATTGGGCTCCCTGCTCAGCAGGGAGTCTGCTTCTCCCTCTCCCTCTGCCTGCCCTTCTGCCTACTTGTGCTTTCTCTCTCTATCCCTCTGTTAAATAAAGAAATAAAATCTTAAAAAATATATATCTATACAATATGAACATGGAAAGATATTCAACATTGTTAGTCATGATGGAAATGCAAATCAAAACCACTATGAGATACCATTTCATACCCACTAGGATGGCTATCATCAAAAAGACAGGCAATAACATAGTAACAGATAATCATAAGTATTGATAAAGATGTGGGGAAATTGGAACCCTCATTCATTGTTGGTGGGAATGTAAAATGATACAGGGACTATGGAAAACAGATTTGCATTTCCTCAAAATTTTAACATAGAGTTACCATATAACCAAAAAATCCCATTCCTAAGTATGTATATATATATATATATATATATATATATATATATATATACACACATACACATATATATGCATATAGATACATATATATATATAAAACTATGTCCACATAGAAACTTGTATACATATGTGTATGATAGTATTATTTATAACAACAAAAACCAGAAACAGTCTAAGTGTCTGATTGACAATTGTATAAACAAACAGGGTATACCTAATGGGATATTAAGCAATAAAAAAAAGGTCAAGTACTGATAAATGCTACAACATAGATGAACCCTGAAAATTATCATGCTAAGTGAAATAAGCCAGTCGCAAAGACCATAGACCATGGGACTCCATTTATGGGAAATGTCTAGAACAGGCAAATCCATAGAAACAGAAAGTGTATCAGTATTGTTGTCTGCAGCTGGGGGTGAGGAACGGCAAGAAAGAGTGACTGCTAATGAAGACGGGATTCCTTTTATTTTTTAAGACTTTATTTTTTTAGAGTAGTTCTAGGTCCACAGCAAAATTAAGAAGATAGAGATTTCCCATAAACTCCCTGCCCCCACCCATGCATAGCTTGCCCCATGATAAGCATCCCCAGCAGAATGGTTTGCTTGTTACAACAGATGAAGCTTATCATTAACACCTCCAATCCATAGTTTACACTAGGGTTCACCCTTGGCAATCTACATTCTATGGATTTGTACAAATGTATGATGATCTACAGACATCATTATAGAATCATACAGAGTATATTCACTGCCCTAAAAATGCTACCTTTGTCTATTCATTCCTTCCTCTTTACCCACTCAAACTGTAGAAACCACTGATCTTTTTACTGTCTCTCTAGTTTTGCCTTTTCCAGAATGTCATATAGTTGAAACCATCCACTGCGTAGTCTTTTAAGACTGACTTCTTGCACAAGATGTAATTAAATTTCCTCCATGTCTTTTTATGGCTTGATGTTTCGTTACTTTTCAGTGTTGAATAATATTCCATTATCTGGGTGTGCCACAGTTTTCATATATCCTTCCATCTACCAAACAACATCTTTGTTGCTTCCAAGTTTGGGCAATTAAATGAATGAAGCTGCTATAAACATCCACGTGCACGTTTTTGTGTGGATGTATTTTCAACTCCTTCGGGAAAGCACCAAGGAAAAAAAATCACTGGACCATATGGTAAGAATATGTTGAGTTTTATAAGAAATCACCAAAATGTTCTCCAAAGTGGCTGTACATTTTCTTTTCCCACCAGCAATCAATGAGAGTTCTCGAGGTTCATATCCTCACCATCATTTGGTGCTGACAGTGTTCTGGATTTTGGCCATTTTAATAGTCCTTTGGCTATTCGAGGTCTTTTCTGGTTCCATATAAATTTTAGGATTATTTGTTCCATTTCTTTGAAAAAAATGGATGGTATTTTGATAGGGATTGCATTAAATGTGTAGACTGCTTTAGGTAGCATAGACATTTTCACAATATTTATTCTTCCAATCCAGGAGCATGGAACATTTTTCCATTTTTTTGTGTCTTCCTCAATTTCTTTCATGAGTACTTTATAATTTTCTGTGTATAGATTCTTAGTCTCTTTGGTTAGGTTTATTCCTAGGTATCTTATAGTTTTGGGTACAACTGTAAATGGGATTGACTCCTTAATTTCTCTTTCTTCAGTCTTGTTGTTGGTGTACAGAAATGCAACTGATTTCTGTGCATTGATTTTATATCCTGACACTTTACTGAATTCCTGTACAAGTTCTAGCAGTTTTGGAGTGGAGTCTTTTGGGTTTTCCACATATAGTATCATATCATCTGCGAAGAGTGATAGTTTGACTTCTTCTTTACCAATTTGGATGCCTTTAATTTCTTTTTGTTGTCTGATTGCTGAGGCTAGGACTTCTAATACTATGTTGAATAGCAGTGGTGATAATGGACATCCCTGCCGTGTTCCTGACCTTAATGGAAAAGCTTTCAGTTTTTCTCCATTGAGAATGATATTTGCGGTGGGTTTTTCATAGATGGCTTTGATAATATTGAGGTATGTGCCCTCTATCCCTACACTTTGAAGAGTTTTGATCAGGAAGGGATGCTGTACTTTGTCAAATGCTTTTTCAGCATCTATTGAGAGTATCATATGGTTCTTGTTCTTTCTTTTATTAATGTGTTCTATCACATTGATTGATTTGCGGATGTTGAACCAACCCTGCAGCCCTGGAATAAATCCCACTTGATCGTGGTGAATAATCCTTTTAATGTACTGTTGAATCCTATTGGCTAGTATTTTGGCGAGAATTTTTGCGTCTGTGTTCATCAAGGATATTGGTCTGTAGTTCTCTTTTTTGGTGGGATCCTTGTCTGGTTTTGGGATCAAGGTGATGCTGGCCTCATAGAATGAGTTTGGAAGTTTTCCTTCCATTTCTATTTTTTGGAACAGTTTCAGGAGAATAGGAATGAGTTCTTCTTTAAATGTTTGGTAGAATTCCCCTGGGAAGCCGTCTGGCCCTGGGCTTTTGTTTGTTTGGAGATTTTTGATGACTGTTTCAATCTCCTTACTGGTTATGGGCCTGTTCAGGTTTTCTATTTCTTCCTGGTTCAGTTGTGGTAGTTTATATGTCTCTAGGAATGCATCCATTTCTTCCAGATTGGCCAATTTGTTGGCGTAGAGTTGCTCATAGTATATTCTTATAATTGTCTGTATTTCTTTGGTGTTAGTTGTGATCTCTCATCTTTCATTCATGATTTTATTGATTTGGGTCCTTTCTCTTTTCTTTTTGATGAGTCTGGCCAGGGGTTTATCAATCCTATTGATTCTTTCAAAGAACCAGCTCCTAGTTTCATTGATTTTTTCTATTGTTTTTATAGGTATAGTGTTATCTCATCACTGTTTTAATCTGTGCTTCCCTGATGACATTTTTGCAGAGGATATTTGCATATTTGCAGAGGCCAGGTGTCTGTTAGATTCTTTGACCTATTTTTAAGTCAAGTTTTTTGTTTTCTTACTGTTGAGTTTTAACAGTTCATTGTAAATTCTGATTTTTATGGTTGGCTTTTTCTTTTCTTTCTTTTTTTTTTTTTTTTGCAAAGATTTTCTCCCAGACTGTGATTTGTCTTCTCATTCTTTTGACATCATCTTTCATAGAGGAGAAGTTAAAATTTTAATTAGTCCTGCTTATCAATTGTTACTTTTTTGGATTGTGCCTTTGATATTATATCTAAACAGTCATCACCAAACCCAAAGTCACCTAGTTTTCTCAAGTGCTGTCTTCTAGTAATTCTATGGTTTTGTGTTTTATATCTAAGACTATGATCCATTTTGAGTTAATATTTGTGAAGGGTGTAAGGTCTGTTGTGCCTAGATTTTTTTTTTTTTTGCATGTTGATATCCATCTATTCCCCAACCATTGGCTGAAAAGACTAATCATTGCCCTATTGTATTATCTTTGCTCTTTCATCAAAAATCAGTTTGCCATATTTGTGATGGGGTTCCTTCTCAAGGTAATGAAAATGTTTCAAAATTAGATGATAATGTGGATTGCACAAATGTATGGATATAAAAACCAATGAACTGATACTTTAAATAGAAGAATTTTGTGGTATATGAATTATAACTCAATAAAGCCATTAAGAAAACAACAACAACATGTCTTCTGTCTCGGGTCCCCGTCTAGCCATCTCTCACTTGCTCACTCTGCTGAAACCAGCTATCATGCGAGCTGCATTATGGAGAGACCCAAGAGACAAGGAACTGTTAGAGGCCTCGGGCTAGAGGCAGCAAAGAGCACCCATCAGTGCAATAATACACAAGGACTGCATCTTGCCAACAACTCCATGAATAAGCTTGGAGGTGGATCCTTCATGTAGTCAAGCCGCGTGATCAGACCAGAGCCTAAGACAAGACCTGGATCACAGCTTTACATGAGACCTTGAGATAAAAGACCCAGCAAAGTCCTGCCAGGATTTCTGACCCAGAGAAATTATGGATAATAGGTGTGATTTTAAGCCAGTAAGTTTTACAGTAATGGGTTACACAACAGTAAAGAATAAACACACTGGGCGACACCAAAGCCATGGCAGTGGTAATAATTCAGACCTCCACCAGCAGTGAATCAAAGTCCCCACTTCCCCCCAATGTCCTCACCGTCACTGAGTTGTTTGACTTCTAAATGTTTACCAATTGGGCAAGTGTGAAATGATATCTCAGTGATATTTTATTTTGCATTTCCTAGCTCACTAATGAGACTGAGCATCTTTTCATGTGTTTAGAGAATATTCAAATACAGCTTCTATGAAACATCTGTTTTTGTCTTTTGTGCATTATTCTACCTTTCCTTAGCTTCTTTTTATGATCAGAGCAGTTTTCAAATATATTGTAGATACAATCCTTTGTCAGTTATATGTGATGCAAATTCTCCCAATCTGTGGCTTGCTTTTCATTCCTTATGGTGTCTTTCAGTGAGAAGAACTGTAAACAAATTTAATATACTTAAATTCCTTTATCCTTTCCTTTATGTTTAGCACTTTCTGAGGCTTAAGAAATCCTTTCCTGCCTTGAAATCATAAGAATATCTTCCTACATTTTCTCCTAGATATTTTATAGTTTGGTTTTTCATATTCTCATTTATTTCATCGTTAAGAAAGTTATGGCTACTATCATAGGGATAGACTTTCTCATCACCGGTTTTTTCCCTCATATTTTTCTGTTTTTCTTCCTAGAAGAACAGTCTTCTTAACTTTGCATCATCACCAGCATTTCTAGCTGTCTCTCCTTCTCTCCACCTTTCTAAGCCCTCCCATTAAACAGCCCAATGACCCATTTAGAAAAGGTTGAATAAATAAGTTCTGGTACATCCCTGCAGTGGGGATGCGGTGGCTTTTGAAGAATGAAAGAGAACTCTATGCCAGAATGGAAGAACGTGTGATAAAAGTTGCCAACGGCACAGCTACAAGTGTATGACAGTGACGTGCCCATGAAGAACCATGGAGTCAATGTCAAATTTAGCAGGGACCATCTCAAAGATAGGACACAAAGGAGATTAGAGGCTTTTCCTATCTAAATCTAAATGCCTGATGTTTTTTGTCATGAGCATGTATCACTCTTACAATATGGGGAAAATAAAATATGAGGCAAAAAAGAAAACCTCCTACCCATGATGTATTTGATGAATACTGCTAATGTAGGGACCACATCAAGCATTGGGGGAAACAACAAAGACAAGGTGGTCCCCAGCTTTGCAGAAATCACTTTACCTGACTTGCTTCCAATTCCCCATCCCTTCTTTCATGCCTGTCCTAACTGTCCCACTGGGTTTCCCCTTCTTTGTGCTCCTAAATGACTTATACCCTTGTCCCCTCACTTTAGCTCATAATGACAGGTTATCTAATGTTAGTCACTGTTTCTTCCTATACAAACCTCATTACCCTGAACAAATGAAGTAAGGCTTCCTTAAGACAAACACCATTTTTCACATGCCAAGCTCTCCCCCAGCCACCATCAAAGAGTAGAGAAAAAGACAGCAGGTACTCGATAGACATTAGCTGAGTGACTTGGACGAGCTAGAAGCTAAAGTAAGCCTTTTGGGAAAAATCGAATTTCATATTTTCATTTTAAAAAACGGGAATAATCTTGACTCATATTGCACTCTGAGGGGAAAAAAAATCCATATCCTGCACAAGCAAAATAGGGCAATTGTCATTATGTAACTATTAGAATACTGTAGAGGTATCAATCGATTGTCTGCACCCTTGTTATCCACTTTGTGGATTATCTGTGACCACACTGATATCCTCAACTGGTTGCCCTCTCTCCTGCCTGCAGCCTTCTGCTCGGTTGCAACACTGGTGGATGCCCAGGGAACACAGACTACTTTAAACATCAGCTTGGGGGAAAATGTAATTAGAAAAATAAATCTGCTGCAAAGCTCCCACACAATCTCTATTCAAACCAAGAGATAATAGCATTATCATGCCTTGTTTTAAGTGATCCAAGATCCTGCTTACCACAATAACCATGAATAGTCATCATTTTTTTAAAGATTTTATTTATTTATTTGACAGACAGAGATCTCAGGTAGGCAGAGAGGCAGGCAGAGAGAGAGGAGGAAGCAGGTGAAGAGCCCGATGCGGGACTCAATCCCAGGACCCTGGGATCATGACCCGAGCCAAAGGCAGAGGCTTAACCCACTGAGCCACCCAGGCGCCCCTAGTCATCATTTTTTTAATAGGAAATATATCTTTGCTATAAGAATATATCATTTCCCTTATAAGTTGAAACATACCATAACCTAAGCAAACCACATGACCCAACAATCTTAGTCCAGTTTCATTTGGTATTTACCCAGGTGAAAGAAAAACACACAAAGACCTGTACACACATGTTGATAATGGTTTTACCCATAATTGCCCCAAACTAAAAACAAATGTTCTTCCACTGGTTAAGAGATAAACTGTGGTGTCACTATATTATGGCACAGCCCTCAGCAGCAAAACAGGCAAATTACTGATACCAGCTTCAACACAGATAAAATTCAGATGCGTTGCACCAGGGGAAAGAAGCCAGACACGAACACATCTGTATACCCTCTGATCTCATCTGTAGGACACTCTGGAAAAGGCAATATCACAGAGACCAAAAAAAAAAAAAAAAAAAAAAAAAAAATGGACACGTGTTGTGCCCGGGGCTTCAGATGGAGGAAGGATTAGGCACAAAGGAGCAACAGGAAGTATTCTGGGGTGATGGGGATGTTCCAATTCTTGAATATAGGGGTGATTACACAATTGTAAGCATTTCTCCAAACTCCTAGAACTGTACCCTGTCAAGGAAGAGTTTCACTGTAGGTGAATGATACCTCAATATGCCTGAATAAAAACCAGTTCAGCACTCCCTAAATCTCGGTTTTTTCCTTCCTTCCATAGAGCCCCTGAGTGAGGAGTCTTCCTTCCAGCTGTGTTTGGTCCATGTTCTTGAGAGTCATGGAGGAGCAAACTCCACCACCTCCATTTGCAAACGCTGTTACCATGGTTTTCAAGCTACTCACCAAGCTTCATCATTTAGCATTTAGGAAGATTCATCTAGTCAGAGCTTCATTTCTAATACACTTTTATTTTAGTAACTTGAAAAAAAATTCATTCAAGGGTTTTCATTTGCATCAGGCATTGAGTTGGATAAAGTAGCTTAAATTAGCAGAAGAATCACACATCTGTGCCAAATTTTCCTATCAACCACCTCAAAGACTCGGAGGCGCAAGAATTCAGATCCCAAAATGATCTCGCATTTCATCCTGTACAGTGGCATGAAGGAAATAAACCATGCTAAAAGAAATTAAATAAAAAATAAAAATAAAATCAAAGAGGTGTTATTTATGGTTCTCCACTCACATCCGATCCTGCAGCAACTCTCAGAACACAAAGCATACTTCAAGTTAGTGATGGACATGGATCAAAACCAATCCTAATTGTCTTCTGTTATGTCCAGCCAATGAAAGGACATGTCCTTTGAGGCATTCAGTAATACGCCCCATGATTTGTGTATCAGAACACTTCGTGGATGAAATTTCACCCAATAGTTACAAGCACCAGCAAGGGTCCAGGACCTGTGCTAGACACAATGTGATACATAAAGATGAAGAAAGCTGTAGGCCCTAACCTTAATGAAACTGGAATTTAGCAGGAGAAACTGGTATGTGTGTTGTCTCTCCAAGTCAATCAATGGGGTTCCCCAAATGTGGGGCGACAATCAGGTAGCAGGCGATGAGTGGTGAAAGGGTGCACCCAAGGCAGAACAAAGGAAACAGAAGTTTCTTGAAAACATTGCCAAGGAAGAGTGCGGGCAGGACAGCAAAGGAGAGACTACCACAAGGCAGTGGGTAGGGGCTGTATTTAGAGCAGGAAGGGGAGGAGTATGGGGATGTAAGGAATTTTCCCTTTTTTGTTAACAGTGCCTGATTGTTAGTAGCCCACTTGTCAGTTAGGGCCTATGGATGTTTTGAGGTGGGTCTCCTGATGTTGTCTGTATTCAGCCAGTGGGTTGGGGTCACTTTTGGCCCTTCTGCCTTGACCAAGTTTCCATTTCTCAAGACTGTTGTCTAAAAGCACCTGCTGCAGCACAGACACAACTGTATATAACACACCACAAGGTGCCATCAATGTTATAATAATCTGAGGTCACCAAATACATGAATTTTGGTGAAGGAACCAGGAAGGCTTCAAGAAGGAGGTGGTACCTAGTCTAGGTAGGATTTCACAGATGGTTATGGAGACAAGCACTACTCTGCAAATGGGGAACAATGTGAACAGAAAGGGGTAGTGTGTAACTGGAGAGGGAATGAGTTGGGTGGAGCTGAAGGTGAAGAGTAGAAGGCAGGGAAATATCCTGCAGACATAGTAGAGGATATGGATTCTGGGACAAGGGTGTGGACTGAAGAGCAGCAGGCTCAGAGACTAGCTTTATGGGCTGGCATTAGTCATAGTCCCGGAAGGCAGAAGAAAGGAGAGATGGAAAGTCAGTTCTAAATCTTGGAGGCAGTCCCAGGCCCGTTGTCTCAGAGCTGAGACTTGTCTTGCACACCAGTGGGTGACCATACAACAGCCATTTTTCTCTTTTCTTTGCTGACACAACCCTGATTTTCTTTGGTCAGTTGCCTGTCAAACTTCGGAAGATGAATGGTCTTAGATAGTCATTTTCAAAGTGTGGTCCACAGGCCCCTAGGGATCCCTGAGACCCTTCTGGAAGTCTTCAAGAAATAAACTATTTTCATAAGAACAGTACCCTAGAATGAGTCAAGGCAGGGGCATCAAATTGGATCAGTGGTCATGTGTTGTCAAAAGTAAAGCTGGTTTCACTTGAAAGTGTCCCTGGTGGAGCACAAAAATTACTAATAAATTATTAACTCTCTTACATCTTGGCCTTTGAATATACACGTAAATACACTGTGTGATGGAATGAGAAGTGCACAGGAAGCATTTGGGGCCATGCCAAAGGATTAGGTCTCAAGGAAAGGCAATTTGCTCAACTGCCTGAGTTATAGGCTGAACTAGCCACATTTTGTCATGGAACATCACTCCTACTTAAAAGAACAACTGGAAAATCATGGTTTTTCAGACTCACATATATTAGGTAGACACTAGGAACCTTATGCTTCAAGTAAAACAACTGATGGCCATTTGCTGCCAATGATAAAATATGAGCTTTCAAGTGAAATTTGGAATTTTGGAAAATTTCAAAATTTTGCACACACACACACCACATCTTCTTTACCCATTCATCTGTTGATGGACATCTAGGGTCTTTCCATAGTCTGCCTATTATGGGCATTGCTGCAATAAACATTGGGGTGCAGATGCCCCTTTGGATCACTACATCTGTATCTTTGGGGTAAATACCCAGTAATGCAATTGCTGGGTCATAGGGTAGCTCCATTTTCAACTTTTTGAGGAGTCTCCATGCTGTTTTCCAGAGTGGTGCACTGGCTTGCATTCCCACCAACAGTGTAAGAGGATTCCCTTTCCTCCACATCCTTGCCAACATCTGTCATTCCTGACTTGTTAATTTTAGCCATTCTGACCAGTGTGAGGTGGTATCTCATTGTGGTTTTGATTTGTATCTCCCCAATGATAAGTGACGTGGAGCATTTTTTCATCTGTCTGTTGGCCATTCTATGTCTTCTTTGGAGAAATGTCTGTTCATGTCTTCTGCCATTTCTTGACTGGATTATTTATTTTTGGGGTATCGGGGTTGGTAAGTTTGGGGACTAGCCCTTTATCTGATATGTCACTTGCAAATATCTTCTCCCATTCTGTCAGATGTCTTTTCATTTTGTTGACTGTTTTCTTTGCTATGCAAAAGCTTTTTACCTTGATGAAGTTCTAATAGTTCATTTTTGCCTTTGAAGACATGTCTAGCAAGAAGTTGCTATGGCTGAGGTCACAGATATTGCTGCCTGTGTTCTCCTCTAGGATTTTGATGGATTCTTGTCTCACATTTCAGCCATTTTCAGTCTAATTTTGTGTATAATGTAAGGAAATGGTCCAGTTTCATTCTTCCACATGTGGCTGTCCAATTTTCCCACCACCATTTGTGGAAGAGACTGTCTTTTTTCCATTGGATATTCTTTCCTGCTTTCTTGAAGAGTAGTTGACCATTTCTGGGTCCTCTATTAGATGTCCATTTCTGGGTCCTCTATTCTGTTCGACAGATCTATGTGTCTGTATTTGTGCCAGTACTATATTGTCCTGATAATTACAGCTTTGTAATGAGTTTGAAGTTCAGAATTGTGATGCCACTAGTTTTGGTTTTCTTTTTGAACACTCCTTTGGCTACTCAGGGTCTTTTCTTGTTCCATACAAATTTTAGGAAACTCTATGAAAAAAAATTGATGGTATTTTGACAGAAATTGCATTGAATGTGTAGATTGCTCTAGGTAACATAGACATTTTCACAGTATTTGTTCTTTCAGTCCATGAGTTTGAAACATTTTTCCATTTCTTTGTGTCTTCCTCAATTTCCTTCATGAGTGTTCTATAGTTTTCTGAGTACAGATGCTTTGTCTCCTTGGATAGGTTTATTCCTAGGTATATTATGGTTTTGGATGAAACTGTAATTGGGATCAACTCCTTAATTTCTCTTTCTGTCTCGTTGTTAATGTATAAAAATGCAACTGATTTCTGTGCATTGATTTTATAACTTGCCATTTTGCTGAATTCCTGTATGAATTCTAGCAATTTGGGGTGGAGTCTTTTAGGTTTTCCACATAGAGTATCATGTCATCTGCAAAGGGAGAGTTTGACATTTGGGGAACCCCACTGATCGGTTGGGAAAGACAACACACATGCCAATTTCTCCTGCTAAATTTTAGTTTCATTAAGGTTAGGGCCTACAGCTTTCTTCATTTTTACCTATCACACTGTGTCTAGCACAGGTGCTGGGCCCTCACTGGTGCTTGTAACTATTGGGTGAAATTTCATCCACGAAGTGTTCTGATACACAGAGCATGTTACTGAATGCCTCAAAGGACGTGTCCTTTCATTGGCTGGACATAACAGAAGACAATTAGGATTGGTTTTGATCCATGTCCATCACTAACTTGAAGTATGCTTTGTGTTCTGAGAGTTGCTGCAGGATCGGATGTAAGTGGAGAACCATAAATGCCACCTCTTTGATTTTATTTTTATCTTTTTAATTTCTTTTTTTTTTAAAGATTTTATTTATTTATTTGACAGGCAGAGATCACAAGTAGGCAGAGAGGCAGGCAGAGAGAGAGGAGGAAGCAGGCTCCCTGCGGAGCAGAGAGCCCAATGCGGGGCTCTATCCCAGGACCCTGAGATCATGACCTGAGCGGAAGGCAGCGGCTTAATCCACTGAGCCACCCAGGCACCCCAACATGGTCTTGTCCTAAACTGCTTTCAGGATTTTCTCTTTGTCTCTGAGATGTGCAAATTTCACTATCATATGTCAGGGTGTTGGCCTAGTTTCACTGATTTGGGAGAGGGATTCTCTGTGCCTTCTGGATTTTGATGCCTTTTCTTTCCCCAGATTAGGTAAGTTCTCTGGTATAATTTTCTCCAATATACCTTCTGCCCCTCTCTTCTTCTTCTGGGATCCCAATGATTCTAATACTGTTTTGTTTTATGGTATCATTTATCTCTCAAATTCTCCTCTCATGATCCAATAGTTGTTTATGTCTCTATTTCTCAGCTTCTTTATTCTCCATCATTTGGTCTTCTATATCACTAATTCTCTCTTCTGCCTCATTTATCCTAGCAGTAAGAGCCTCCATTTTTTTTAAAGATTTTATTTATTTGATATATAGAGAGAGATCACAAGTAGATAGAGAGGCAAGTAGAGAGAGAGGGGGAAGCAGGCTCCCTGCTGAGCAGAGAGACCAATGTGGGGCTCGATCCCAGGACCCTGAGATCATGACCTGAGCCGAAGGCAGAGGCTTAACCCACTGAGCCACCCAGGCGCCCCGAGCCTCCATTTTTTATTGCATCTCATTAATAACCTTTTTTATTTTGACTCGGTTAGGTTCTAGTTCTTTTATTTCTCCAGAAAGGGATTCTCTTGTGTCTTCTATGCTTTTTTGAACCCCAGTTAGTGTCTTCATAATCGTTATCCTGAAGTCAATTTCCAACACCTTACTTATATCCATACTGATTAGGTCTCCGGCAGTCAGCACTGCCTCTTCTTCATCTTTTTGAGGTGAGTTTTTCCTTCTTGTCATTCCATCCAGAGAAGAACAATGAACAAGAGAACAAAATACTAAAATGGCAAAAACAACCCCAGAGAAATACACACTAAACAAATTAGAAGTGACATGAAATGAAAAAAATAAAAATAAATTACAAAAAAAGAAAAAAGAGAATATAATCAGACAGGTGAACAGAATAGAGCAATCCACTGGATCCTGCGTGTGTTTTTGGTATATTTGTTAGAAAACTAGATCCCAAAATTGTAAAGAAAGAAAAATGAAAATTAAAAGAAAAAAGAAAAAGCAACAACAACAAAAAGGAAGGGATATAGACAGTTGAACAGAACAGAGCAATATACAATATCCTAAGTGTACTTTGGTTGGTTAGAAGAAACTCCATTTCAAAATTGGAAAGAAAAACTTATATATATACAGAAATAAAATTAACTACATTGAAAGGATAGAATGTAACTGTAAAGATGAGAACTTAAAAAGACTTTAACAAAACAAAACAAATACAAAAAAAAAGGAAGAAATAAAAAAAGAGAATATGATCAGACAGGTGAATTGAACAGAGCCATACACTAGATTTGGGGTGTATTTGGTCTGTTAAAAATCACTGTATCCCAAAATAGTAAGGAAAGGAAAACTTACATATATACAAAAATAAAATTAAATACAATGAAGAGATAGAATGTAACTGTAAAAATGAAAATTAAAAAACGATTTTTTAAAAAGTTGATAAAATAAGAAATTGGTTGAAAAAGGAAAGGGAGAAAAGTTTTAAAAAATTAACGTTGAAAGACTAAAGATTCATGGGGGAAAAGCCATGAAGTCTATATGGTGTATTCCTCTAGTTCTGGAGTTTTACAGTTCTCATTGAATGGTAAACTTGGTCTTGGCAGGATGTTCTTAATGATATTTTGGGGGAAGAGCCTGTTGCTTTTATTTGTTTTGATTCTCAAGTGTACCTGCCCAGGGCAGAATTGCACTGCCCTTGACAGGGGACCAGGCTAAGTAAGCTGCTCCTTTGCTCTATGTGGCTCTCGTTCCATGAAGGCTTTCCTCCCACTTTTAGAGGATGAGAAAGAAAATGGAGGCCTCCCAGTCTCTTGTCCCAAAACTGAAAGCTCAGGTTGCACTCCTCAGTGCACCCTCAGAGAAAAGCAGTCAATCACTCCAGTATCCCTGGTCTCTGTCCACACTTTGTGTCACACTTTGTGATGGAACATTTCTATTTCAGGCATACGACCCTGTTTGGAGTCTGTAAACCTTGCAGACTCCTGTGGTGTGCTCCCAGGCCACTCTTCCGGGGGAGTTAGTTCAGGGGTTCTCTCCAGTTCTTGTTGGCCCTCTGCTCAGGGAGTGGTTGCCCAATGGACCCTGGTTGGTGGTTTATGGCCACCTCGAGCTGAAAACCCATTCCTGCGCTCACTGATTGCAGCTCCCTTCCCTGCTCCAGTATCTGGGAGCTCTGCCACACTCAGGCACCCCCAGTCTTCCCGTGATTCTGGGGATCTGAGACCACACTGACCCACCTAGGTCTCCCCCCACTCAGCCAGGACATCCCACACTGGAGCAGAGTTCTAAAGTTCTGATTGTGCGCTCTGCTGCTATATCACTTTCCAGAGCCAGCTTACAGAGGCTCCCTCCCCCGTAGTTTATCTTCCACAGTACATCCCCTCAGATTCATATCTTCACACCTCCTACCTTGCAGAAAGTGGTCACTTTTCTATTCGTAGAGTCGCAGCTATTCTTTTCTTTAATCTCCGGTTGAGTTCACAGGTGTTCAGAATGATCTGACAGCTAACTGAATTCCTGGTACCAGACAAAACTAAAGTCTCCTACTCCTCTGCCATCTTGGCTAGACCTCTGAACATGGTATTTTATATTGCATAATGAAGTATGGAAGATCTGCATAACTCACTGAGCTAGTGCTTTCCAAATGACCTACCCATGATGTTACAAAGTCATATATGGATAAAAGTTCCCTATAAATTATAGAAGAGACCAATGTATTTTAAAGAACAGAGTACATGACATTTATTGATACATTTTTAGATTTCACAATGAAATGAACCTTAAGATACTACCATTTGGTGAGTTTGAGTAGTGTCAAAAAAATTCATCATGATATCTAAAAAGGCTTTTCAAATAACCTAATTTTTCCAACTACATATTGTGTGAAGCTAGATTTTCTTCACATACAACAATCAAATCAACATATCACGACAGTTGAATAGAAAGAGATATGAGTATCCAGGTGTCTTCTGTTAAGCCAGACATTAAAAAGATTTATAAAAGCATGAAACAGTGTCACTCTCCTTGCTATTTTTTTGTTTTGAAAAGGTTATTTTTCAATAAAACTATTTGAATAGCGATATGTATTCTGTTTCTTGTTATTTTTAATAAGTTGACAAATATTTTAAAAACTTACCACTTTTAATTTCCAATATGGTTAAGTATTAATAGAGATAACAAAGCTCTCTGGGGTCAATAGGTTCAGAGTGAAAACAGGTCGTGAGACCAAAAAAGTTGGAGAACCATTCTTCTAAGCCAATCAAGGTAATCCTACTTTCCTTTGCCATATACTCACTGTCCCAGCTTCCCTGGAGGGTGAGGATGATGGGATGGCCTAGTTCTAACTAATGAGTTGAAAATAGAGTCTGCTGGGGTTGTCTAGGAAAGATTTTCCTTCCTGAAAATAAAAGAACAGTAGAAAGAAAAAGCCCTTTGCTATTCCTCTTTTGTTTCCTGCTTTGGGTGCTTTTCTATGAAGACGTGACGCTTGGGGTTGTTGCAGCCAACTTTCAATACATTGATGATTCACTGAAGTTAGCAGAGAGAAAATATCAAAGGAGACTAGTCCTTTGGGACATCATTGAGCACTGGTAAAGGCGGCTTTGAGATTTCTTATAAAGCAAACAATAAGGACTTTAACCTGTTTAAACCACCTTTAACTAATCTTTCCCTCTGGGAATACTGTGATAATTAAATGAGATCATCCAAGTAAGGTTCTGAAAACAATGCTTGACTCACAGTAAGCACTCAAAAACCGTCAATGATTATTATAGGTTTGTTGTAAACAAGGTAATGTATATAAAGTGTTTAGCCAAGTTCCTACTTGCATAAAAAACTATTTGTGAGAAACATTTCTCAACGATACATGTGTACACTTAAGCTCATATTGTCTTGTTATTCTTTTCCTGGTTGAAACAGGTTGGATAACTAGGTAGTTTTACCTCTATTTTTGTTGCAAAAAAAGTAATCAATGCTCCTTGATGGCAAAACAGAACTTCTAAGAAATTCACATTAAATTTCATTTGCAGTTGTCATATTCCAAAAGGCAAGAAGCTTCCAAACCATGCAATTACCTAGAATTCCAGTGAACATGCAGTTGTTTTTCATCTGGAACACTGTTATTTTGAGGTGTCAGTAGGCACTAAGCTTACATGCATAGATAGATGATAACCACAGGAAAATCTCGAACACAAACTAACATCGAGAAATCTGAAATAAATATAAGAGCATTTTTTAGACACCCAGAGATAATAGAGGGGGAGAAAAATACAAATAGCAGGAACCCAAATTAATATTAGTTCAAGAGAAAAAAAAAATGGATGTTAACCAATCTTGATTCTGAGTTGAGAGTCATGTGGCTGCCTCCCAAAAGCTATGACTATTATCTTAAGACTATATTGGTAAACTTATAGTGTCTAGAAGGACAGATTTAGAAGTCTGCGTTTATATTAGTCCCACTACTAAAATTCTACGTTCAGGGGCACCTGGATGGCTCAGTCGTTGGGCATCTGCCTTCGGCTCAGGTCATGATCCCAGGATACTGGGATCAAACCTCACATCAGGCTCCCTGCTCGGCAGGAAGCCTGCTTCTCCCTCTCCCACTCGCTGTGCTTTTGTTTCCTCTCTCACTGGGTCTCTCTCTGTCATATAAATAAATAAAATCTTTTTTAAAAAGTGCTACTTCCAGTCTCTTCCTACAAAGAAATTTTACTGACTCAAGGACGTTTAGGTCCATAATACTTGCCCTTATTTAGGTTGACCCCTTTTGATGACCTGTTGACCCCCTGCCATAAAAAAGTTTCACCAGGTCCAGTACAAGGGCCCAATGATGTCTAACTTGGATTAAGACAACATGGGTTTGAAATAGCTCTGCTATTTACTGACAGCCTAACCGCGACCTGCTCTTTAGTCAATACACCATTTTGTGTTTGATTTTAGGAGGTTCATTTATACTCTCCTTCGGCTCCAAACCCATCCAAAGACCCTCTACTTAAAAGTTTGTCCATTTACCCTCCCAGTTAGGGTCACCAAGAAACCTGGTTTTCTCGGGGCTCAGGAGATTCTGGAATAAGGGTCTTTAGGTGCAAAAACTGAAAGAGTTCCAGGCAAACTGGGATGAGCTGATTACCACACTCCCAGATCAAAGACAAGAAAGTAGCCAAAGGCTATCCTTATAAAGCTATGTTTGCATAGCATTTTTTAAAAGATTTTCTTTATTTATTTGAGAGAGAGTAAGAGAGAGAGAGAGAGAGCATGAGTTGGGGGGAGGGGAGGCAGTGAGAGAGGGAGGAACAGGCTCCCTGCTTAGCAGGAAGCCCATCATGGGGCTCCACCCCAGGACTCCTGGATCACAACCTGTGCCAAAGGCAGATGCTTAACAATTGAGCCACCCAAGTGCCCCATCACTGTGTTGATTTTCCATTGGTACCTCTGTGGGAATGATAAAGAAAGGGAATAGGGGCTAACAGACTAGAATCCTCTCTACAGCCAGTTTGATAGAAGCTCCTATAGTAGGAAGAGAGAATATGGGAGTTACCCGGATGAGAAGTGTAGGGATTGGGATCAACTATCAGGAGGGAAGAGGAAATCCCAGAGTGGCTTACCTGGGCCTAAACCCAACAACGAGTTCTGGAGCTCAGTAACGGAAAAGCCTCCGGAGGGTTGTCCCCAGAAGTATTACGTACGGGAAGAGTCAAGGCTTTGGAGTTAGAAGTATTCAGGTTTGAAATTCATCTGCTATCTACAAGGCCTGAGTGTGTGACCTAATTGATAGGAGCTTCAGTTGTTCTACCTATAAATTGGAAAAAATATTAAGACTTCCCATATGGACTCAGTGGATTCATGCTTATACAAGTGCTTGGCACACTCCCCTGGAATTGTTAGTTGGGGGGTGGGGGGCGGGGCCTGAAGGATCATAATAGTTTCTTTAAATACATGCAGAGATACACACAGAAGCAAGATAATAATGATTAAAATAAAAACATTCAATACCCATGCAAGGCTCTCCAGTTTGTAATGTCTTTCATATATACCAGGTCTAGGGACAAAACTAGAAGCAGTGAATTTAAGCTACAAGAAGAGGGAGTCTTAGATAATAAAGGAAAATTCTTTCCTATAACAAAGGACTACCTTGAGACTCAGACTTTCCTGTTCTGGTATGTTGAGGCTTCTGCTGGCCTATGTCTGGATTATCAGAGAGAGGTTAAACAAAAGCAATTTATATTATTTGGCAGGCAGTTTAGGGTAATAGTCAAGAACAGAGGCAGCCTGCTGTGGTTCAAACCCCAGTCCCATCACTGAACAGCTGTGTAACCCTGAGCAAATTACTTAACCTCTCTGAACCTCAACGATCAAGTCATTCAATCGAAGCCAATACTTGCACCTACCTCAGAGGTAAAGGGAGAACAATCAGTGAGACAATACCCTAAAGTAGTTCATAGGGTGTCCAGCACTGGGCACTCAGTAAATAGTAGCTATTTTTAGCTAAAAACAACTGGTGAAAGTTTGAAATATTTTAAAATTGTGAATATTTCGGGGTGCCTGGGTGGCTCAGTTGGTTAAGCATCTGCCTTTGGCCAAGTTCATGATCCCAGGGTACTGGGATCAAGTTCCCCATCAGGCTCCCTGCTCCGCAGGGAGTCTGCTTCTCCCTCTGCCCCCCCCCCCCGCCCCCGCTGCTTGTGCACATTCTCTCCCCCCACCTCTCAAATATAAATAAAATCTTTTTTAAAAAGTGTGACTATTTCATTGTTCTTTAATTTCTGAAAATTGCTAAAATATTAGCAAATGAATTAGTAAATATTAGTTGGCCAAGTATTTAATTGCATGGTACATTCTATTTCCTGATCATTCTTGGTTCTCAAGAAAACGAGCAGCAGTAAAATGTACTGAGTGGCTTCAATCCACAAAGTATTGTCTGTATGTACTATGTCACCACTTCTCCAAAGATAGTCACCTATGATGTATAGTAACACACAGTACTTAATGGATCAAGAGATTTGATATGGGCTTTTAGTAATAAATCCATGGTCCAAGAAGGGGGAATTTTCTTACAACCTTTTCTCCCCAAAGAGCTATTAATAAAAAATAACTCAGAGGATATATTTCTACTAAACCAAGATTCCTGGGACGTAAACCCTTACTGGAGTCATGCTGAGCCCTTTATCCCCACTGAAAAAAGTATGGAATGATTGATGACTCCTGCCAGGAGACTGTCACACATTTCACCTTGCACCATTATGTACATTTCACCCGTAGTAAACTTTAATGTGGGTATCTTTCAAGCTCTACCTGGAAATGGAAAGTGTAAAGGAGGCCTTTCAGTTTAATAGCCTCACACTTTGAGTCCCCATTCTGTAGGAACCCTTGAGGTCACTTAGTGGGAATGGTGAGACCCCTCCATCTCTAATCACATCTGATCCACCCACCCAAACCAAAGCCAAAGAAGACCTACAAAGTTGGGTGGAAAGTCTAGAAAGCTGGAGTCAATGGAAACTTCCCCTGATTGATGGTTAATTTGGAAGCAGAACGCTTCATAAAGAAGAGGATAGTCACAGGAAAAGTCAAGCTCACTTGAACCAAAGTTATAGTGAGTAATTATCTCACAGCTTACAATAAATATAAGTGGGCAAGTGAGGTCCATGGACCAAAGGGTGGCTAGTGATTCCGAACGTTAATGGCATCTCCTGTGTCTGAAGGGGGACTTTCAAGCTCATGTCTAACGACTCATCCAGATGAAAGAATTGGTGGTGGAGACCGGGTAATGGATACTACAGATGGTGTGAATTTGGAGCTCTCAGATCTCAATCAACCCAGATCAACAGCTTTCTGGTATTCTGAACACTTTTTCTTAAAAAAAGAAATACTCTTCTTTTATTCTTTAGAAGGCCATTCACATACGCACACATTTAAAATTTATTCAAATTCTCTATAAAATTAAAAACATGCTGCGACGGTCACCGACAAAGTCAATCGGATATTTTAGCAGAAACCAGAAATGAAATTGCCTGGCTCCCTTTTCCTAGTTCCCTTTGCCACTTCTTTAAAAAGTAGCCAAATGCTGCCCCTACGCTTCATATTGCCAATCTTGTTTGGGATACTGTAGCAGGTATAGGTGTTGTTAATTGAGTTCACCTCGAATAATTCGCTTATGCCTGATTTGAGGAGGGTCTATGGAGGGAGTGGTTTTTCCATTTCCTCTAGGCAGGCCACTGAGATGCAGTTCCAGCCACAAAAGAGGACACTAATAGTCTATATCTCCAGAAGCAAGAAGCAGCTGGCCAGAGGTGGCCTCTCTTTTTCTTGGATCTGAATGCCCAATCTTCCCCTAGGCCAAAAGAAATTGCTCCCTAGCCAGGCAGGACACCCTAGAGAGTCCCACTGGAAATTATTTTTGCTCTTTCATAATCGACACATTACCAAGGGAAAGACTCCCTTCGCCAGGCCTAGACCAAAAATGATTAGGAAACAGGTGTATGTTGTATTTTGCCACTTAAAAAAAAAAAAAAAAAAGATCACTCAATAAACCAGCTCAGAAAACCTTCCCAGGGTTAAAATTATCCTTCTTATGTGTATAAACTGCTCCCTTCACACCTACTCCTCAACCAAAGGAAACTCACCTTTTCTTCTTTCCATGGAAAACAATCCCTAAAAGCAATAAAAAGCCCGCCCTCCATGAATTTCGAAGAGGGGGGAGGCTTTGGGGAGGAGAGAAGCAGCTGTGGAAGTCAGAAATGTCATCTGGAGAACACGTCATTCGTTCTGCCCGGCTCAGTGATCTTGACAGTTAAAGGGGCAAGGCATGCTTTGCCCCATGATAAAACGTGAAATGAATTCGTACATTTATAAATAAATGATCTGACTCTAATTGGCATTTCTAAGCCCTCTCTGGGTAGTAGCTTTCTTGTTAACAAGCTACTGCTTTGACACCAGTGATAGAGGAGCCTCGGAAGAGAAATTGCAAGTCTATTTCTGTGCTCTTTATTTAGTAATAGTCCCTGAAAACTTCCCTCTAATATCTACACCTCCGGACTGACATACAGAGAAGTTAACAATAAAAGTTTCTGAGTACAGTGAAAGCTGAAAATAAGAATCAAAACATTGTCAAGGAAGACAAAAAGTAGATTTTTAAAGGCTACACATCCTGGGACGTCTGGGTGGCTCAGTTGGTTAAGCGGCTGCCTTCGGCTCAGGTCATGATCCTAGCATCCTGGGATCGAGTCCCATATCGGGCTCCTTGCTCGGCAGGAAGCCTGCTTCTCCCTCTGCCTCTGCCTACTTGTGATCTTTCTCTCTCTGTCTCTCTCTCTGACAAATAAATAAATAAAGTCTTTAAAAAATAAATAAAGGCTACACATCCTGGAGAAGTAAAGACTTCTAGGACTGGGGGTAGGAAATATACAAGCTGAGCTTAGAGCATTTCATAACAGCAGAAAGTAATGAAGTGCTAAGAAACAACAACAACAACAACAACAACAAAAACAAAGAAACACATTGATGAAGGCGTACCAAAGGCATGCAGGAACCAACTAAAAGAGCTCCCAGGGGCCAATACTAGAACAATCTGGGCGCAGTATAAATAAAATCGTACTGCATTTTATCTCACAAAACAGAATATATACACATAAGTCCATTCAGATATACATGGTTAAGCAAATAAATAAGGGAGAAGAGCCAAATTCCTTGTTCAGAAGAATTGCAAGTAATATATGTAATTACCCTGCCCTGAAGGAGGTGAAATGGGACTCTCAACTCCTTCAGTGTGGGAAGGATGTCGCAGCTTCCTTTCAGAAAGTACAATAAAGAAAGGAGGGGAGAAAGCGTAACGTCACCCTGGAGATAGCTCACAAACGCTATCTCACCAGGGGATCAAGTCAACGGCAACAGGGATAAGTCATGTTCATCGTGTGTACCCTCGATGCTGTGTGACGAGAAGAGCATTTACCTCTAAGGTCTTCTTCCCCCAAACCCGTAACTCTGGTCTAACCATGAGAAAAACATCAGACAAATTCTATTAGTGAGGCATTCTACAAAATGTCTGACTGGTATGCCTCAAAACCGTCCAGGTCGTTATGTAAAAAACAAGAGAAGTCTGAAAGTGTCACAGTCAGGAGGAACCTAATGAGACATGAAAACTAACTGTAATGTGGATCCTAGATGAAATGCTGGAACACAGAAAAGACATTAAGTAAAAACTGAAGCAATCTTGGGAGGCCTGGGTGGATCAGTGGGTCAAGCATCTGCCTTTGGCTCAGGTCATGATCTCAGGGTCCTGGGATTGGACTCCCTGCTCAGCGGGGAGCCTGCTTCTCCCTCTCCCTCTGCCCCTCCTCTCTGCTCATGTGCTCTCTATCTCTCAAATAAAGAAATGAAATCTTTAAATTTTTTTTAAGAAACTAAGGAAATCTGATTAAATTATGGACTTCAGTTAATAACCATGTGTCAATGTCAGTATATTAATTATAATAAATGTACCATATTAATGTCAGATGTTAATAAGGGGAAACGGAGTGCAGGTATATGGAACTCTGTACCATCGCCTCAATTTTTCTGTAAATCTAAACTGTTCTGAAAAAACAGTCTGTTCTTTAAAAGAGGATGCCCAGATATATGACTAATAAGATTTAGGACTTATTTAGGTGAGCAATCACAAAATGGAGAGTAGAACGAATGCAGTATTTCCAGTCTTTTTTAGTGTTTGAACTCACCCCTGAAAGTTAACCCAGTTGCATCCAGTCATTTAAGAAACCAGCTCTGGTTAGTAATGGCCCATCACATAGACCCACCTCTATCTCAGTCCTAGCCCATGAACCATTAAAAACTAAGGACACTTGGGGCACCTGGGTGGCTCAGTGGATTAGGCCACTGCCTTCGGCTCAGGTCATGATCTCAGGGTCCTGGGATCGAGCCCCGCGTCGGGCTCTCTGCTCCGCAGGGAGCCTGCTTCCTCCTCTCTCTCTGCCTGCCTCTCTGCCTAGTTGTGATTTCTCTCTGTTAAATAAATAAAATATTAAAAAAAAAAAAAACTAAGGACACTTTTGCCAAAAAATGTCTTTCCTCGAGTCCAGGTCAAGATGGCGGAGAAGTAGCAGCCTGAGACTACATCAGGTAACAGGAGATCAGCTCGATAGCTTATCTAAACATTGCAAACACCTACAAATCCAACGGGAGAGCGAAGAGAAGAAGAACAGCAACTCTAGAAACAGAAAATCAACCACTTTCTGAAAGGTAGGACTGGCGGAGAAGTGAATCCAAAATGACGGGAAGATAGACCGCGGGGGGAGGGGCCGGCTCCCGGCAAGCGGCGGAGGAACGGAGCACAAAATCAGGACTTTTAAAAGTCTGTTCCACTGAGGGACATTGCTCCAGAGGCTAAACCAGGGTGAAGCCCACGCGGGGCCAGCGTGGCCCCAGGCCCCGCAGGGTCCCAGAAGGATCGGGGGTGTCGGAGTGTCGGAGAGCTCGCAGGTATTAGAACGGAGAAGCCGGCTGCAGAGACAGAGCCGAGGACTGAACTCTCAGCTCGGGGTTACCTTGAACTGGTCGCGGGCTGGGTGAGCTCGGAGCGCGGCTAGAGGCTGGGGATATGGGAGTGATTGGGTGCTGTCCTCTGGGGGCGCACTGAGGAGTGGGGCCCCAGGCTCTCGGCTCCTCCGGGCCGGAGACTGGGAGGCCGCCATTTTCATTCCCGTCCTCCGGAACTCTACGGAAAGCGTTCAGGGAACAGAAGCTCCCAAAAGCGAACCTGAGCCGATTACTTAGTCCGGCCGCCGGTAAGGGCGGTGCAATCCCGCCTCGGGCAAAGACACTTGAGAGTCACTACAACAGGTCCCTCCCCCAGAAGATCAACAAAATATCCAGCCAGGACGAAGTTCATCTATCAAGGAGAAAGCAGATTCAATTCCTAAGACAGCAGAGCAATTCCAGAGGAGGAGAAAGCAAAGCACGGAACTCATGGCTTTCTCCCCATGATTCTTTAGTCTTGCGGCTACTTCAATTTTTTTTTTCTTTTTTCAATTTTTTTTTCTTTTTTCAATTTTTTTTCTTTTTTCTTTTTTCTTCTTCTGCTAAATTTTTTAAAACGTTTACCCTTTTCTTTTTTAACGTTTTTTGACTAGTTCATCTAAATATATATATTTTTTCTTTCTTTTTTATATTTTTTATTTGTTTTATTTTTTAAATTTTTTTCTTTTTTTTTTTCTCTTTTTCTTTTTTTTTTCAGAACCTGTTTTTTATCCCCTTTCTCCCCCCCACAATTTGGGGTCTCTTCTGATTTGGTTACAGCGCATTTTTCCGGGGTCTTTGCCACCCTTTTAGTAGTTTATTTGCTCCTTCATATCCTCTTATATGGACAAAATGACAAGGCGGAAAAAATCACCACAAACAAAAGAACAAGAGACAGTACCGAAGGCTAGGGACCTAATCAACACAGACATGGGTAATACGTCAGATCAAGAGTTCAGAATGACGATTCTGAACATTCTAGCCGGGCTCGAAAAAGGCATGGAAGATATTAGAGAAACCCTCTCTGGAGATATTAAAGCCCTTTCTGGAGAAATTAAAGAACTAAAATCTAACCAAGTTGAAATCAAAAAAGCTATTAATGAGGTGCAATCAAAAATGGAGGCTCTCACTGCTAGGGTAAATGAGGCAGAAGAAAGAATTAGTGATATAGAAGACCAAATGACAGAGAATAAGGAAGCCGAGCAAAAGAGGGACAAACAGCTACTGGACCATGAGGGGAGAATTCGAGAGATAAGTGACACCATAAGACGAAACAACATTAGAATAATTGGGATTCCAGAAGAAGAAGAAACAGAGAGGGGAGCAGAAGGTCTATTGGAGAGAATCATTGGAGAGAATTTCCCTAATATGGCAAAGGGAACAAGCATCAAAATCCAGGAGATGCAGAGAACCCCCCTCAAAGTCAACAAGAATAGGTCCACACCCCGTCACCTAATAGTAAAATTGACAAGTCTTAGTGACAAAGAGAAAATCCTGAAAGCAGCCCGAGAAAAGAAGTCTGTAACATACAATGGTAAAAATATTAGATTGGCGGCAGACTTATCCACAGAGACCTGGCAGGCCAGAAAGAGCTGGCATGATATATTCAGAGCACTCAACGAGAAAAACATGCAGCCAAGAATACTCTATCCAGCTAGGCTATCATTGAAAATAGAAGGAGAGATCAAAAGCTTCCAGGACAAACAAAAACTGAAAGAATCTGCAAACACCAAACCAGCTCCACAGGAAATATTGAAAGGGGTCCTCTAAGCAAAGAGAGAGCCTAAAAGTAGTAGATCAGAAAGGTACAGAGACAATATACAGTAACAGTCACCTTACAGGCTAATAATGGCACTAAATTCATATCTCTCAATAGTTACCCTGAATGTTAATGGGCTAAATGCCCCAATCAAAAGACACAGGGTATCAGAATGGATAAAAAAACAAAACCCATCAGTATGTTGCCTACAAGAAACTCATTTTAGATGCAAAGACACCTCCAGATTTAAAGTGAGGGGGTGGAAAACAATTTACCATGCTAATGGGCAT
Organism: Meles meles; assembly: GCF_922984935.1. NCBI lineage: Eukaryota > Metazoa > Chordata > Mammalia > Carnivora > Mustelidae > Meles > Meles meles. The sequence continues at coordinate 31,014,372 of NC_060084.1, read as the reverse complement.
CAGAAGAAAGCTGGGGTGGCAATCCTTATATCAGATCAATTAGATTTTAAGCCAAAGACTATAATAAGAGATGAGGAAGGACACTATATCCTACTCAAAGGGTCTGTCCAACAAGAAGATCTAACAATTTTAAATATCTATGCCCCTAACGTGGGAGCAGCCAACTATATCAACCAATTAATAACAAAATCAAAGAAACACATCAATAATAATACAATAATAGTAGGGGACTTTAACACTCCCCTCACTGAAATGGACAGATCATCCAAGCCAAAGATCAACAAGGAAATAAAGGCCTTAAATGACACACTGGACCAGATGGACATCACAGATCTATTCAGAACATTTCATCCCAAAGCAACAGAATACACATTCTTCTCTAGTGCACATGGAACCTTCTCCAGAATAGATCACATCCTGGGTCACAAATCAGGTCTCAACCGGTATCAAAAGATTAGGATTATTCCCTGCATATTTTCAGACCACAATGCTCTGAAGCTAGAACTCAATCACAAGACGAAAGCTGGAAAGAACCCAAATACATGGAGACTAAACAGCATCCTTCTAAAGAATGAATGGGTTAACCAGGAAATTAAAGAAGAATTGAAAAAATTCATGGAAACAAATGATAATGAAAACACAACAGTTCAAAATCTGTGGGACACAGCAAAGGCAGTCCTGAGAGGAAAATATATAGCGGTACAAGCCTTTCTCAAGAAACAAGAAAGGTCTCAAGTACACAACCTAACCCTACGCGTAAAGGAGCTGGAGAAAGAACAAGAAAGAAACCCTAAACCCAGCAGGAGAAGAGAAATCATAAAGATCAGAGCAGAAATCAATGAAATAGAAACCAAAAAAACAATAGAAAAAATCAATGAAACTAGGAGCTGGTTCTTTGAAAGAATCAATAGGATTGATAAACCCCTGGCCAGACTCATCAAAAAGAAAAGAGAAAGGACCCAAATCAATAAAATCATGAATGAAAGAGGAGAGATCACAACTAACACCAAAGAAATACAGACAATTATAAGAACATACTATGAGCAACTCTACGCCAACAAATTGGACAATCTGGAAGAAATGAATGCATTCCTAGAGACATATAAACTACCACAACTGAACCAGGAAGAAATAGAAAACCTGAACAGGCCCATAACCAGTAAGGAGATTGAAACAGTCATCAAAAATCTCCAAACAAACAAAAGCCCAGGGCCAGACGGCTTCCCAGGGGAATTCTACCAAACATTTAAAGAAGAACTCATTCCTATTCTCCTGAAACTGTTCCAAAAAATAGAAATGGAAGGAAAACTTCCAAACTCATTCTATGAGGCCAGCATCACCTTGATCCCCAAACCAGACAAGGATCCCACCAAAAAAGAGAACTATAGACCAATATCCTTGATGAACACAGACGCAAAAATTCTCGCCAAAATACTAGCCAATAGGATTCAACAGTACATTAAAAGGATTATTCACCACGATCAAGTGGGATTTATTCCAGGGCTGCAGGGTTGGTTCAACATCCGCAAATCAATCAATGTGATAGAACACATTAATAAAAGAAAGAACAAGAACCATATGATACTCTCAATAGATGCTGAAAAAGCATTTGACAAAGTACAGCATCCCTTCCTGATCAAAACTCTTCAAAGTGTAGGGATAGAGGGCACATACCTCAATATTATCAAAGCCATCTATGAAAAACCCACCGCAAATATCATTCTCAATGGAGAAAAACTGAAAGCTTTTCCGTTAAGGTCAGGAACACGGCAGGGATGTCCATTATCACCACTGCTATTCAACATAGTACTAGAAGTCCTAGCCTCAGCAATCAGACAACAAAAAGAAATTAAAGGCATCCAAATTGGTAAAGAAGAAGTCAAACTATCACTCTTCACAGATGATATGATACTATATGTGGAAAACCCAAAAGACTCCACTCCAAAACTGCTAGAACTTGTACAGGAATTCAGTAAAGTGTCAGGATATAAAATCAATGCACAGAAATCAGTTGCATTTCTGTACACCAACAACAAGACTGAAGAAAGAGAAATTAAGGAGTCAATCCCATTCACAATTGTACCCAAAACTATAAGATACCTAGGAATAAACCTAACCAAAGAGACTAAGAATCTATACACAGAAAATTATAAAGTACTCATGAAAGAAATTGAGGAAGACACAAAAAAATGGAAAAATGTTCCATGCTCCTGGATTGGAAGAATAAATATTGTGAAAATGTCTATGCTACCTAAAGCAATCTACACATTTAATGCAATCCCTATCAAAATACCATCCATTTTTTTCAAAGAAATGGAACAAATAATCCTAAAATTTATATGGAACCAGAAAAGACCTCGAATAGCCAAAGGAATATTTAAAAAGAAAGCCAAAGTTGGTGGCATCACAATTCCGGACTTCAAGCTCTATTACAAAGCTGTCATCATCAAGACAGCATGGTACTGGCACAAAAACAGACACATAGATCAGTGGAACAGAATAGAGAGCCCAGAAATCGACCCTCAACTCTATGGCCAACTCATCTTCGACAAAGCAGGAAAGAATGTCCAATGGAAAAAAGACAGCCTCTTCAATAAATGGTGCTGGGAAAATTGGACAGCCACATGCAGAAAAATGAAATTGGACCACTTCCTTACACCACACACGAAAATAGACTCCAAATGGATGAAGGACCTCAATGTGAGAAAGGAATCCATCAAAATCCTTGAGGAGAATGCAGGCAGCAACCTCTTCGACCTCAGCCGTAGCAACACATCTTCCTAGGAACAATGGCAAAGGCAAGGGAAGCAAGGGCAAAAATGAACTATTGGGATTTCATCAAGATCAAAAGCTTTTGCACAGCAAAGGAAACAGTTAACAAAACCAAAAGACACTGACAGAATGGGAGAAGATATTTGCAAATGACATATCAGATAAAGGGCTAGTATCCAAAATCTATAAAGAACTTAGCAAACTCAACACCCAAAGAACAAACAATCCAATCAAGAAATGGGCAGAGGACATGAACAGACATTTCTGCAAAGAAGACATCCAGATGGCCAACAGACACATGAAAAAGTGCTCCACGTCACTCGGCATCAGGGAAATACAAATCAAAACCACAATGAGATATCACCTCACACCAGTCAGAATGGCTAAAATTAACAAGTCAGGAAATGACAGATGCTGGCGAGGATGCGGAGAAAGGGGAACCCTCCTCCACTGTTGGTGGGAATGCAAGCTGGTGCAACCACTCTGGAAAACAGCATGGAGGTTCCTCAAAATGTTGAAAATAGAACTACCCTATGACCCAGCAATTGCACTACTGGGTATTTACCCTAAAGATACAAACATAGTGATCCGAAGGGGCACGTGTACCCGAATGTTTATAGCAGCAATGTCTACAATAGCCAAACTATGGAAAGAACCTAGATGTCCATCAACAGATGAATGGATAAAGAAGAGGTGGTATATATACACAATGGAATACTATGCAGCCATCAAAAGAAATGAAATCATGCCATTTGCGACAACATGGATGGAACTAGAGCGTATCATGCTTAGTGAAATAAGTCAATCGGAGAAAGACAACTATCATATGATCTCCCTGATATGAGGACATGGAGAAGCAACATGGGGGGGTAGGGGGATAGGAGAAGAATAAATGAAACAAGATGGGATTGGGAGGGAGACAAACCATAAATGACTCTTAATCTCACAAAACAAACTGGGGGTTGCTGGGGGGAGGTGGGATTGGGAGAGGGGGAGGGGGCTATGGACATTGGGGAGGGGAGGCGAACCATAAGAGACTATGGACTCTGAAAAACAACCTGAGGGTTTTGAAGGGTCAGGGGTGGGAGGTTGGGGCAACCTGAGGGTTTTGAAGGGTCAAGGGTGGGAGGTTGGGGGTACAGGTGGTGGGTAATGGGGAGGGCACGTTTTGCATGGAGCACTGGGTGTTGCGCAAAAAGAATTAATACTGTTACGCTGAAAAAATAAATTAAAAAAAAAAATGTCTTTCGTCTTCCTGGATAGTAACTGGATGAATCCGCAGCTCATACTACAAACTTGTATGAAGCAAACCTATTTATCATTCAGTCCCTCAACATGCACATTAGCTCAACAAATACTGACACCGTTGTGGTGCAGAAACTGTTCTAGGCAGAGAACAAGACAAGGCAATTGCTTGTGGATCCCACATTCAAGGCCGAGGTCTTGGGGAGTAAGCAACACGCAAGTCGATTAATTTCCAGCCAATCCCATGAGTCAATGACCACATGTTTTAAGATGCACTTTCCACCAGCTTCCAAGATTTCTGGATTTCTCATTCTTCTTCATCCCTAGGCAAGTGTGCATGTCCTGTGATTCCGTTTCTTGGGTTTAATGTATGAGATCTTCTGTGCTCTCTGTAGGCGACATGAGGAAAGAAAATTTCTTCTCACAGCAGGCTGAATGAAGCAAGAAGGGGCTGCTGAATTCATAATTCGGCTTCCTTAATTTTACAGATGAAGTAAGTGAAACTTGGTGGAGTTAGATGACCGACACAACCAGGAGATGGGACCCTAAAAGTCTGCAATGAAGAGTTTCTTCTACAATCCCCATAGCACCCACTACAATGTTGTAAAACCTACAGAGTCTCGAAAAAGCTCCCTTGCTCTGATATTCCACATAAGTATCCATATAGATATTCCATCTTTAAAGACATCCAGGAAAACGTACCAGCTTCTACTCTACCGAGGCATTCAAGGGCTGCTCAGGTGAAACCCCAGAGAAATTTCACTCCTTTCTGCCAGTTAGCGAAGGGGTGAGACGTCAGAGAGTGAACAAAGGATAAGAGTAAGGCAGAACATTTGCAGGCTATGAAAGAAGTATCTTGAATTTTTTCCCTTCAAAATGTTACGACTTCATATCCCTGGCAGATATTATTTTCCTTCTGATCACCAGTAAGCAATTATTTCAGCCTGTTTTACAGCAGCAAGCAAATGCAGCACTAACAAGAAGAAATGCTGTGACACACTGAGAAAAATATTACCCTGTGATGCTTTAATCAATTACAGCATTGACGGCTGGTAACGCTGGCAGGCCCCGGAACCTCTGACCTCTCGGCCCCCGTTAATACCTGATGCTATTTTATCTGAGCATCTAATTTGGGTTTTTCAGTAATTAAAATTCATGAAACTCTGTCCACTATTAACCCTAGGTCTCCCCTCCTGGATCCTGAATCTCCTGTGGAAAGCTCTCTATCTCAACAAAATGTCGATGGCTGCTTTGGATATTTACATGTATGCAGATTTCAGCAGTAGAAAGAAGATGTGTAATGCTTCAGAATCCCATCTTAGAGAAGGGGATGCCAAAAAGACCAGTAAGCGAATAACTATTTGACGAGCACCCACAAAACCACCATTACCACTTTCCTGACAAATGGACATTGGGAAGGAAATGAATGAAGTTAAGCCACACCTAAATAAGACATTTTGTAGGCATTCGGGTGATGCTTGTGAAGATGTGAAGAGAAATGGAAGATACTAACGATAAATGGGAAATTGACCATGTTCAAAAGAAGAAAAAAAGAAGATTGGAAGGGGCTTTTGCAACACTAAGAAAAGGGTAACCCAATCTTAAGAGGTGATCCTGGCCTCCTGTGTTCTTTTTTTTTTTTTTTTCCCTCCTTCAATGCGCCAGAAGAATCTGGTCTCACTGCCACTTCCCCTCCTTCACTTTGTTAGTTAAGAGGAGAACCTGTCATAAACCCAGTAACACTCGAGATGATTGACATATACTCTTTGCCTTCCACTGGGGCCTTCCACTGACAAGAAAGCTGTTGCCTCGCTTCCTGTTTACCACCAGATTGCCAAGTGGCTTTGCTTCACGCTCTTTTCCCGAGGCACTTACTGCCTGAGTGATACCCACGATGGAGCCTATAAATTTATACAACAAATTGAGGAAATGTTTCTCACAAAGCTTTAAGAGGCAATATTAATTAAATACGTCTTTTCACATGGGATCATACAATATCTATTGCTGAAGTAATTAAGGATGAAGACATAAACTCATTAGATGTGTACTATAAAGAGGAAATGCTCAGAACTTATTGACTGCCCATATATCACCACACCCAGCCACTTAAAGAAAATGCAATCAGCTAAGATGCAATGTGGCAGGGATTTGAGTGAGAATAAAAATAAATATATGTCCCTTTATTCTACGTGGAAGTTCATGAACTAGCCGGCTCAGGAACTCTTCTGATTTAAGAAACTCATTTCGGTTTTTAAATTAAGTGAAGATGTCTGACTTTTCTGATTCTCATTCAGTTTCCACAAATCTTAAAACCCATTTCTTTTTTCTTTTAATTGAAGTATAATTAACATACAGAGTTATATTAGTTTCAGGTATATAATATAATGATTCAATAATTCTATGCATTGCTCAGGGTCATCATGGTAAGTATACTCATAATTCCCTTCATCTATTTTGTTCATCCCCACTCTGGTAACCACCAGGGCATTGTCTATATTTGAGTCTGGTGTTTTATCTCTCTGTCTGTTTGTTCATTTGCTTCTTAAGTTCAACATATCAGTGGAATCAAATGGTTTTTGTTTTCTTTGACTGACTTATTTCACGTAGCATAATACCTTCTAGGCCCACCCATGTTGTTGCAAATGGCAAGATTTCATTCTTTTTCATGACCGAGTACTATTCCATTGTGGGGGACGTGGAGGGGTGTGTTTGTATACCACATCTTTCATCCATTCATTTACAGATGGAATCTTTCATTGCTTCTATATCTTGGCCTCTGTAAATAATGCTGCAAAAGACACAGTGATACATATATCTTCTCAAAACTAGTGTTTTCCTTTTCTTTGAAACCTCATTTCTTCATCATCATTTTTTCTTTCTAGGATGAAACTATCAAGACACTCCATTTTAGGCAAATCCACAGTGTACAGTATGGTGCCTACTTACCAAATGTACCTTAGGTTGACTCATTTTGAAAGATATTCAGAAACTAAGACGGGGCCTATATGGGGCCTTCCTACTGAGAAGTTTTACCTTCCTCCTGGGCATTCCCTTTTCACATCAGAGCAATAGAAACATTCTCTTTAGATCATATTACTAAGTTTACCTTGACTGGTAGGTGAATTATAGTTTCACCTTCATTGTCCTAGCAGCCCAAAACTTCTTGGTGGTGAGAGTAAAGTATCTTAAGGCTCTTACATACTGTTTTTAACTCTCTTTTTAAAACAGTGGATGGGTATTATTGCTTCTTTTAGAATGACAACTTTGAATTACTGAGTCTACAGAGCGTCCAAAACAATAAACTTAAAAATTTTAAAATAACCAATCAAGAGAGTGTTACTTTTCATTTTAGGCCCTGTAAATCTATATAACTTTTAACTTTGTGTCATTGCATTATTCAACTCAATAAAACCTAAGAGAAGAAAATAGGGAAAGAGAGAGAGGAGGAGAAAAAGTAAGTTAGGTAACTAAACATTAATTTAATGATAATCGATAAAAGACCTAAGATAAAAACTATAAATCATGTAAATCAAACTAAGAGAGGAAATAAAAGGAAATAAACAAAATCCTAGAAATCTACAAGAAGTATGAAAAGAAAAAAAAAGCTAAGAAAAAACATGGCAAACTGAAAATCAAAGACAGTAGAAATAAATTTTAAAAAATCAAGTGATAATAATTCAAATAAATATCAGATTGGACAAACAAAACCCAAGTATTTTCAGCTTAGAGAGAGAGAACTAAAGGAAAATGATATAGAAAGGTTGAGAATTAATAGATGGGAAGAGAAAAACCATTATAAAAATTAAAAGCTAATATAGTGCCATTATTATCGCAATAAAAGAGCAGTTAAAGCAAGAGATACTAATGAAAATAAATAAGGATGTTACATCATAAAATAATGATAAAGAAATAACCATTGCATAAGGAGAAATAACCAGCAAAATATTAAAATTACATGCACCTAACATACACATCTTAAAACTATAAAGGAAAAATGCTTCAGTTTCATAGAGTGGGAGATTTTAATACACTTCCTTTAGAAACTAATAGATCAAAAATACCGAAAACAAGAATATGAGAGCTAGGAAAAACACAAGATTTATTGTTAGTGACATAGTTCCCACTCAAAGTGACTCTCTTTAGAAGGTCACCTCAATTGATGTATTTATAGACAGATCTATCTATGTATCTAGAGAGGAAAAACAAAAATTTTTCAAGTATACTTGAAACAAGTAATATATATGTAAATATATATTCCATACTTAACGATGCAATTTCCCTAACTCATGGTTCACTTTCAGGTAGGCATTTTAGTTGCATACATGTATAATATATATTTTGCATGTTGTACATATATTATGCATGGGTGTATATACATCATATTGTAATTACATATGAGCAGGGAGCCCAGTGTGGGGCTTGATCCCAGGACTCTGAGACCATGACTTGGTCTGAAGGTAGAGGCTTAACCCACTGAGCCACCCAGGCACCCCATCACTATGATAGTTTAAAGAGGACTGGAAAGTTAATTTGTAGAATATTCCTTAATCAGGGTTTACCTTGTGTTTTCTCATGATTAAACTCAGGTTACGCTTTTTTGCCAACAAGACCACAGGAGTGATATGGTGTCCTTATCAGTGCAAAATATGGGGAGTTAACCACGATTACTTGCTTAAGATGGTTAAAATAGTTTCTCCACGGTAAAGTTACTTTTTTGTAATGAATATCTTATGGAGAAATACACTGAGGCAATACAAATACTCTGCTCAGCATCATAATCTCTCCCATTAACTGTAACACCCATCAGTGATTTGGGTCTGCAACAATTATACCTCTGTTGTTTGCTGAATGGTGATTTTCTATTTCATCATTCACGCAACCTTTATTCATTGAAATCCTCCTTCAGGAAAAGCTGTCCCTTCTCCTCCATTCATTTACTGCCTCAATCATTCAGTCATTTGCTCCTATCAGTTTGGACTCACAGGTATTTGTTTTATTCTGTGGATTATCCTCCAATACTATCTATCATTGTTTATTTTGTTGCTCTAAGTATCCCAGATATGGCCCTTTGAAGCCTCTGGATGAGCTTCTGTGCATGTTAAGCATGACACCTCAAGGTTTGCACTTTACTTTCAGGCATAACAAAATGTTTCAATTCGTCTTTTACTTTGCTAACATCAACTTGGCCATTTCTCTAGGAAGAACCAACTACTCTTATTCATTTGTTAAAGAGTATTATTTCCCCATTGGAATGGTTTGAATCCTTGGATGGAAATAAAAGATCTCAAAATAAACACCATAATCCAGTTATATCAGTATTCTTTTAACTTGGGTGAAATTCATATTTTAGGAGGAAAAAGTAATCAAAATTAACTCAAGAAGATATCTAAACTAATTATCTTTCACTAATTTTAAACTAATGGAAAAAAGAAATCTCACCCCCTCCAAAGACATCAGGCCCACACATTTTACCTGATTTTTCCATGAACAACAAAAAGATAATGCCTGCATTTTATAGTTCTCAGCTTCAGAGACTAGAATAAAGACATAAAGATTCTCTAATTAATGTTTTTCTTTTATTTTCATTCATTCATTGACACTTTCATTAAGGTATAATTCATACACAATTATACAATTAAAGCAAACAATTCTATACTACTCAATTTATTCACAGTTGTACAACCATCACCACAATCAATTTTGGGATATTTTCATCACTCCAAAGGAACTCCATACCATTTCCCGGTTACTCCCTATTTTCTTCATCCCACACAGCACTGGGCAACCATTCAACCACTAATCTACTTTCTGTCTCTGTGGATTTGACTACTCTGGACCTTTCACATAAATGGAATCCTACAATATGTGGTCCTGTGTAACTGGTCTCTTTCACTTAACATAATATTTTCAAGATTCATCTGTGTTGTAGCATGCCTAAGCATTTTATTCCCTTTTATTGTCCAATAATACTGTATTATAGGGATATACCATATTTTATTCATCCATTCATTAGTTGATAGACATTTGGGTTGTTTTTACTTGAGGGCTATGCGCATTTGTGTACAAGTTTTCATGTAGACATATGCTTTCATTATCTTGGGTATAAACCTAGAAGTGTAATTGCTGGATCACGTGGTACTCTACATTTAATGTCCTGAGGAACTGCCAGATGGTTTCCAGTGTGGCTGACCATTTTACATTCCCACCAACAGCGTATGAGGGTTCCAATTTCTCCACATCCTTGCCAATAGTTGTTATTATTTGTCTTCTCTATTATGCCCATCCTAGTACATGCAAAGTGGTAACTTGTTGCAGTTTTTGATTTGGATTTCCGGACAGTTAATAATGTGAAAGCTTCTTTCATGTGCTTATCGGTAATATTTATAAATTTTATGGAAAAAATGTCTATTCAGACCCTTTGCACATTTTTCATTTAGGTTATGTGTCTTTTTATTATTGAGTTATAGGGGTTTGTATCTATTCTAGATACAAGTTCCAATCATATATGAGATTTGCAAATATCTTCTCCCATTTTGTGGGCTGTCTTTCACTTATTTTTTTTTACTCTTTTTTTTTCCCTAAAGATTTTATTTATTTATTTGAGAGAGAGGGGACGGAGCACAAGCAGAGGAGAGAGGCAGAAAGAGAAGTAGACTCCCCACTGAGCAGGGAGCTGTATGCAGGGCTCGATCCCAGAATCCTAGGATCATGACCTGAACCAAAGACAGACTTTTAACAGACGGAGCAGTGGCTCAGTGGCTTTTCTTTTTCTGGAGGGTGTTCTTTGAAGCAAAATTTTGATGAAAGCCAATTTACCTATCTTTTTCTTTTGTTGCTTGTGCTATGGGTGCGTATCTAAGACACCATCGCCTAATTCATGGTCAGAACAATCTACCCCCATGTTTTCTTCTAAAGCATTTTAAAGCTTTAACTCTTACTTTTAGGTCTTGGATCCATTTTGAGTAAATTTTTGTGTATGGTATGATGTAAAAGTCCAACTTTATTCTTTTGCCTGTGAATATCCAGCTATCCCTGCATCATTTGTTAAAGATGGTTTGATGTCCTTGATTGAATTGATTGATCGAACTGGAAAATCAATTGACTATAAATGTAAAAAATAAATTGACTATAAATATGACTATAAATTATTTCTGGACTCTAGATTCCATTCTGTTGATGTATATGTCTGTCTTTATGTCAGTACCACAATCTCTTGATTACTTACAGTTTTGTAGTAAGTTGTAAAATCAGAAAGTTTGAGTCCTAAAACATCATACTTTTCCAAGTTTGCTCTGGCCATTCTCTGTCTCTTTCATTTAAAAAAAAATTATTTTATTTTTTCTGTGTTCCAAGATTCATTGTTTATACACCACACCCAGTGCTCCATGCAATTCGTGCCCTCCTTAATACCCACCAGCAGGCTCTCCCAACCCCCAACCTCCCTCCCTTCCAAAACCCTCAGTTTGTTTCTCAGAGTCCACGGTCTTTCATGGTTCGTCTCCCCCTCTGATTTCCCCCAACTCACTTCTCCTCTCCATCTCACATGTCCTCCGTGTTATTCCTTATGCTCCGCAAGTAAGTGAAACTGTATCATAATTGACTCTCTCTGCTTGACTTATTTCACTCAGCATAATCTCCTCCAGTCCCATCCATGTTGATACAAAAGTTGGATATTCATCCTTTCTGAGGGAGGCATAATACTCCATTGTATATATAGACCATATCTTCTTTAAGTCTCTTTCAATTTTCAAATAATTTTAGGATAAGCGTGTCAATTTCTGCAAAGAACCCCCTTGGGATTTTGATGGGGATTGCCTTGAATCTATTAATAAATCTAGGGGACTACTGCCATCTTCACAATAGTGTCCTCTCATCCATCCATTTATTTGTATCTTTAGTTTCTTTCCACAATATTTTACAGTTTTCAGAGTATGAGTTTTGTATTTCCTGTTTTTCAGTTTATTGTTAACTAACATTCTTTGTGATGCAAGTATAAATGAAATGGTTTTCTTAATTTAAACTTTGCATTGTTCTTTATAAATTTATAAAAACAGAATCTACTGAAACTTATCTAACTCGTTTACTCATTCTAATAGTTTCTTAGTGAACTCCTTGGGTTTATTTCTGTAGGCAGGATCATGTCATCCGCAAATAGACATAATTTTACTTCCTCCCCAATCTGAATGCCTTTTGTTATGGACTGAATGTCTGTGGTTCCTCACCCCCACCTTCATATGTTGAAGACATAATCCCCATTGTGGCTATATTTGGAATAAAGAAGTAATTAAGATTATATGAGGTCATAAGGGTGGGTCCTTGATCCAAAGATCCTTGATCCTTCATAGAAAGAGCTGAGAGACTGCATTATCCCTCTCCCTCTTTTCCCACCTCTCTCCCTCTCCTTACTGTTGAGGATACAATGAGAAGGCAGCCATCTGCACCCTAGAAAGATAGCCCTCACCAGAAACTGGCTCTATCAGACCTTAATCTGGCACTATGAGAAAATCTATGAGAAAATAATTTTTTTATTTAAGCCATCTAGCCCATGGTATTTTTCTTATGGCAGTCTGAGTCGACTATATGCCTTTTATTTCATTTTATGACATAACTGCCTTAGCTAGCACCTCTAGAACAATGTTGAATAAAAAATGGTAAGAGTGGACATCACCATGTTCTAGATCTTAGCGAGCAACTTTCAATCTTTTATCATTAAGTATGATGTTAGTTGTGAGTGTTTTATAGAGATTTATTATCACATTAAGGAAGTTCCCTTCTGGGGAGCCTGGGTGGCTCTGTCAGTTAAGCAGCTGCCTTCAGCTCAGGTCATGATCCCAGGGTCCTAGGATCGAGCCCCCCATTGGGCTCCCTGCTCAGCAGAGACCTGGCTTCTCCTTCTCCCTCTGCCTGCCACTCTGCCCATGTGTGCTCTATCTCTCTGTCAAATAAATAGATAAATAAAATCTCAAAAAAAAAAAAAAGGAAGTTCCCTTCTTCTCCTAGCTTGTTGGGTGCTTTTATTATAAAAGATTGTTGGGGGGCACCTGGGTAGCTCAGTGGGTTAAGCCTCTGTCTAGCTCCAGTCATGGTCCTGGGGTCCTGGGATCGAGCCCTGCACTGGGCTCTCTGCTCAGTGGGGAGCCTGCTTCCTCCGCTCTCTCTGCCTGCCTCTCTGCCTACTTGTGATCTCTGTCTATCAAATAAATAAACAAAGATCTTTAAAAAAAAAAAAAGTTGTTGGATTTTGTCAAATCCTTTTTCTATATGTAATGGGATCATCATGTGGTTTTTGCCCTTTATTCTTCTAAAATGACATATTACAGTATTTGATTTTCGGATTATGCACCAACCTTGCATTCCTGGGTAAATCTCACTTGGTCATGGTGAATAATCCTTTTTTATTCGTTGCTGGATTTAGTTTGCTAGTATTTTGCGAAGAGTTTTTCATCTATATTCATAAATGATATTGGTCTATACTGTTATTTTCCTGTGATTTGTATATCTGGCTTTGGTATCAGGTACTACTGGCCTCATAGAATAAGTTGGAATATGTTCTTTCTGATTCTATTTTTTGGAAGGTTTTGTGAATAACTGGTTTAAATTCTTTAAATGTTTGGTAGAATTCACCAGTGAAGCCATCTGGATCTGGGTTTTTCTTCGTGGATACATTTAAAATTTTTAATTTAATCTCTTTACTTGTTGCAGATTCTACTCTATTCTATTCTATTCACATTTTATATTTCTTTTTGAACCAGTTTTGGTAATTCTTACTTTCTTGAAATTGTCCATTTCATTCAATTTATCTAATTCTTTGTCATGCCATTATTTATAGTATTCCCTTATAAATTTGTTTTTAAATTTCTGTAAAGTTATTAGTAATTTCCTCTTTTCATTCCTGATTTTAGTAATTTTGGTCCTCTCTTTTCATTGTTGGTCAGTCCAGCCAAAGATTTAAGGAACCATGTTTGATTTTATTGATTTTCTCTATTTTTCTGTTCTCTAATTCTAATAATATAATATTCTATTAATTTTTAATCTATTTTTAATTAATTGTATCCTTCCTTTTGCTTGCTTTACATTTAGTTTGCTCCTCTTTTTTTTTTTTAATTTCTTAAGGTAGTTGGGTATTGGTTTAAGATCTTTCATCTTTTTTCAAGATTTTTTTTATTTATTTGACAGACAGAGATCTCAAGTAGGCAGAGAATCAGACAGAGAGAGAGGAGGAAGCAGGTTCCCTGCTGAGAAGAGAGGCCCATGCAGGGCTCGAAGGGCTCGAAGGGCTCAAGCCGAAGGCAGAGGCTTAACCCACTGAGCACCCAGGTGCCTCTCCTCTTTTTTAATATACACATTTTACAACTATAAATTCTAAGTACTATTTTAGCTGTACCCCATAAGTTTCATATTGTGTTTTCAATTTCATTAATCTCATAATATTTCTAATTTCCCTTACGGTCCTTTATTTAACCTATTGGTTATTTAGAAATATGTTGCTTAATTTCTGCAAATTTGTGAATTTCCCAAATTTATTTGTTATTGATTGATAATTTCATTCCACTGTAGTTAAAGAATATACTTTATATGATTTAAATGATATTGAAGTCCAGTTTATGGTCTACTACATGAACTAACCTGGAGAATATTCCATGTGCATTTCAGAAGAATGTATATTCTGTTGGTTCTGGATGTAGTGTTCTGCAGATGTCTGTTAGGACTGGTTGCATAATTGGGCGGTTCCAGTCCTCTATATCCTTATTAATCCTCTATATAGTTGTTCTAGCCATTATTTAAAGAGGAATATGGATGCTTCAAGTATTATTGTTTAAATGTCTATTTCTACATTTCATTCTGTCTGTTTTTCCTTCATGTATTTGGGGCTCTGATTTTAGAAGCATGTATGGTTTACAATCGTTATATATTCCCAAGAGATTGACTCTTTTATCATTATTAGCTGTCCTTCTTTTTCTCTAATAACATTGTTTAAAAACCACTTTATTTGATAGTACTGTAGTCACTCCAGCTTTCTTATGGTTACTATTTGCATGATATATCTTTCTTTATCCTTTTCCTTTTAATCTATTTGTAACACTGAATCAAAAATGTATCGCCCATAGACAGCACATAATTGGATCTTATTTTTCTTTCTCCACTCTAACAATCTGACTTGATTAGTTTGCTTAAACCACTGACATTTAATGTAATTATTTATATATTCTGCCATTTCACTTTTTGGTTTATATGTCTCATAACACTTTCTCCCCTCAATTTCTCTTTTACTCCTTTATTTTCATTAAGTATTCTTTAGTGTAACAAATTAATTCCTTTAATAATTTTTCTCTGAGATATTTTCTTAGTCATTTCTATAGGGATTAGTGTAATATAAATATTAACTTGTGAGAACCTGTTTCATATTTATACTAACTTAATTCCAGTGAGATAAAAATTTATAGAAAGTAAATAGATACACTTCTAGTCCCACTTCCCTTTTTTGTGCTAGTTCTGTTATACGTATTACATCTATAAATGTTGCACCCTCAAGGATACTGTTAAAACTATTATTTTGTGTAATTTTATCTTTTCAAAAGCCAAGAAAATAAGGACCGCTAGTTTGTTATGTTAAGCTTATTTACAATTTCTGGTTCTTTTCATCTGTTCCTATAGATTCAAGCTGCCATCTGGTGTCATTTACTTACCTCGGTACAGCTTTATTCCCACCCACCTCCTCTGTGCTGTTTGAGAAATTATGTTACATATTTATATATTACAGGCCAACATATTAGTGTGTATGCATGTGTGTGTGATTTTATATGATTGCTTTTTAAATCAGTTAAGAAAAGTGAAGAAATGTGCATTTACACTGTCTTTTATAATATATAATTACTTGACCAGTGCTCTTTGTTTTTTCTCATGGATTGGAATTACTGCCTGGGGTCACCTGCTTCATTCTAAAGAATTAGTATCTCTTGTAAGGGAATGGATTCTGTCTGTTTGTGTTTACTTGTATAGAGTAAGATAGGAAGTTGGTTTTATTTCTTCATAATGGTCTAATAAATAAAGACTAGGAATGTCTTCATTTGACCTTAATTTTCACTTTTTTTTTTTTTTTTGGTTGTAATTAGTTTTATTTTTTTTTCCATTTTATTTATTTTTTCAGCGTAACAGTATTCATTCTTTTTGCACAACACCCAGTGCTCCATGCAAAACGTGCCCTCCCCATTACCCACCACCTGTTCCCCCAACCTCCCACCCCTGACCCTTCAAAACCCTCAGGTTGTTTTTCAGAGTCCATAGTCTCTTATGGTTCGCCTCCCCTCCCCAATGTTCACTTTTATTTCTGAAAGACGATTTTGCTGGATATAGAATGTTTCATTAATAGGGTTTTGGGGGTTTTTTTGTTTTTTTTGTTTGTTTGTTTTTTTCCTTTCAGCACTTTGAATATGCCATCCCACAGACTTCTGACCTTCACTCTTTCTGATGAGGAATCAGGTTTGGGGCCCCCTTGTATATGAGGAGTCATTTTTCTCTTGGTGCTTTCAAGATTGTCTCCGGATTTGTGACATTCAGCATTTATGCTATGACCTGTCTGTGTGTGCATCTCCTTGCATTTATTCCACTTGACAATTGTTACATTTCTTGGATGTATATGTGGTTTTTCATCAAACTGAGGAAACTTTCAGCCATTATTTCTTCAAATATTTTGTTCTGTCTCTTTCTGTCTTCTCTTCTGGTACACCCATGTATATGTTGGTATGCTTAATGGTATTTCACAATTGATGTTCTATTCATTTTTCTTCATTTTCCTCCCTCTCTGTTCTTTAGATTACATCATTTCTATTGATCTATCTTCAAGTTCACTGATTCTTTCCTCTGATAGTTCAAATATATTGTTGAGCTCACTGGTGAATTTTTCACTTTAGTTATTGTACTTTTCAACCACAATTTCCATTTGGTTCCTTTTTATTATTTCTATCTCTTTATCAAAATTCTCTATTTTCTATCACATTGTCATCATACTTTCCTTTATTTCTTTGATCATGATTTCCTTTAATTCTTTGGATATATTTAGAATGACTACTTTAAACGGTTTCTATTTAACCAATGTCTGATTCGTTTCACAGGCAATTTCTGTTGTTTACTTTTTCCCCCCTGGTTTTGTATATCTCCCTGTACCTTGTATGTCTCTTTATTTTGTGCTATGGGGAAATGGGACATTTTAGAGCTATACTGTAGCTGGGTATTTGTCCCCCACCTCTGAGGATTGTGTTGTTATTGGATCCTATTATGAGTGAATGGCTGGACTAAAGTAGTGAAGTCTAATCCTTTCCATTACCCCATAATATTGTTTCTCTGGGGGCACAATTTTGGATATGTCCACAGTGACACTGGGATGACACTGGTTTTAGCAGGACTCCCTTTAACTGTCTCTTCCCATGACCACATCTAGCTGTTAGGCTCCACTAGTTGCCAAATGATTGCTCTACTGTTTTAACAATGGCCTGAAGGATAAATGGCTCCATAATCTGGTGCAATAAAATTTGGGTCCCTTACTATATGTAGTTTGTGAGGTTAGTGTTTGAGGTTTGTTCTGACCATAGGAAGGCTCTTCTTAGATGTCTCTTGCCCTGATTATCTCTAGTAAAATAACTGGCCTAGGATGGATCTTCTGCTTTTACCTCCAAACCTTCACTGTCTTTGAGAGGACTTTTAGGCCTGAACTTCCTCCACACTGTTTCAAATAAAGTCATTTCCTTTGGGGAGAGCTTTGAAGTTTGCCAATACCAATGTCTACCTCTCCCCCTGCATAAAATCTCTGAGCCATGAACTCTAGGGCTGGAAACAAGGACAGGGCCCTGTTTCTCTCCAAATAACACCCCTCCTTGCTTTAAGAATAGGGCAATAGCAGGAGCAGTATCCTATAGTCTTTGTCTTTCCTGGAAAGGAAACTCCATTCTAAGAACAAGCTGGATGGAAAAGGGGAGCCCCCAAACTTTAGCCTCATTCACCTGAAATTTAGCCTCTGCAACATGCAGCTGGACAAGATAAGAAATGCTAGTAGTATGCCTTTCCCAGGAAGATAACTTAGCTCTCAGCTTGCAGTTAGCTAATGGAATAAGGAGCCCTGTGTTCTTGGCTGCATCTGCCTAAGTGGGATTTCCATCATAACAAGCTGAGAAGGGGCCAAGAGGGAACAGGTCGTATTTCAAATACCACAGATTCTCACTGATCTTAACAAGCTTTAGATTTTCTTGAATAAATGTTTCTTTATTTGCTATAT
Organism: Meles meles; assembly: GCF_922984935.1. NCBI lineage: Eukaryota > Metazoa > Chordata > Mammalia > Carnivora > Mustelidae > Meles > Meles meles. The sequence goes on along the minus strand of NC_060084.1, from coordinate 30,996,086 downwards.
ACCCTTAGGAAAATTTCCAGAAAATTTAAATGGCCGTTTTCTTAAAATAATTTTCAGCAGTAATGTTTGTTTTGCTGAAGAGCAGTTCCATGGAACTAGTAATCATGTTACCATTCCAGAGGTGGACTCCACTCATTCATGTTTTTAAGCTTGTAAAACTACAATCCAGAAGCAAGAAACTTCAGAATAGTAAATTAAAGACCAACCTTAATTAAAACTCCCCCCAAAATGTTAATAGAATGAATCTGGCAGTTTATTCTTAAAAAATAATAATCAATCCAACCTGGATGTGATACATTAAGAATTCAAGGACGGTCCAACATCATATCTATTCACCTTAAAAGATAAAAGCAAGCTGAAAAATACATATCATATGGTACCACTGATACACATTTGAAAAGTACAAAAATTCTATATGTTTTTATGAATGCAGTAGGTATGTAGTGAATGAAGTAGAAGTAGAAAAATGCATATAAATATAAATGATAATAATGTTTATCTTGGAGGGAAGGAAGAATGAGATAGAAATATCGGAGATTTCTACTGGATCTGACAGATGTTTATTAAAGTATAAAGAATATCTTTTTCTCTATTTTTTATATGTTAACATAAAAAGTTATGGGCTAAATTGTGCCCCACCGCCCAAATTTAGATGTTGAAGCCCTAACATCTAGTACCTCAGAATGTTACTAAATTTGGAGATAGAGTCTTTAAAGAAATAAGGTTATGTTAAAATGAGGCTATTATGGTGAGCCCTGATTCCATCTGACTGGTGTCCTTACACAGAGAAGAAATTTGAATATAGAAAGAGACACCAAGGAAGTAGGCACACAGAGAAAAGACTGTGAGGACACAATGAGAAGGCAGACATCTGCAAAACAAGGAGAAAGGCCTCAAAAGAAACCACACCCCATGACACTTTGATTGGGACTTCTAGAATTCCAGAGTTATGAGAAAAATTTATTCTGTTGTTTAAACCACCCAATCTGTGATATTTTGTTATAATAGCCAAGATAGATAGATCGATCGATCAGTCTACCAACTAACCCAAAGTCAATGTAAGCAACTCAATATGCTTCTGTATTTGCAAAATCTAATTATAGAATTCAAAGCTGAGGCACACATGCTGAAAAGTCCAGGAAGGTTTACTTGCCTTTCCGATGTTACAAACTTCCAAGACAAAATAGAGTTTACATCCTTGTTCTGTCTGCATACTAGCCATGTGACACTAAGCTAGACATGTTTCTTTCTGAACCTCAATTCCCACGTATGTAAAACAGGGACAAGAAAACCTACCTCTCAAAGTTTTTGTGATGATTAAAGGATTTACAATACATAATGTGCTACATTCAACTTCCCAATTTACACAGATATTCATCAAATCCAAAGGCCTGAACATAGCTACCTGCAGAAAACTCTACAGATGAGTCATCCAGAGGGAACAGAGTTAGAGACAAGAAGTCAGATTGACACCACAATGGCTGGTGGACGTGGAGTATCACCTCCCCTGTGCATTTCGAATGTTCCCAATATTTTCTTGAACCATTTGCTTCCTCATGGGCAGGGAAGTTTGAAGCCACAGAGTCTTGGTTTAAATTCCCAGCTCTGCCTTATCACCTATGTGACTTTGAGCAAACTGCTCTGGGCCTCAGTCTGCTAATCTGTAAAATGAGGCTAACGATCTGGACCTTCATGAATCACCGTGAGAACCGCAGATCGCATAAACAAGTACCTGGCACATAGTAGATACTCAGTTCATCAAAATCGCTATTGTTACTATCACGATTTTTGTTCTTTTTAAATTACCATTATTATGAGAGCAGCTTCCTTATCCATATTAAAATATCAATATGGGCCACCCATCAATATGGGCCACCTGACAAGCAGTCAGTTGAGCGTCAGACTCTTGGTTTTGGCTCAAGTCATGATCTCAGGGTCATGAGATCGAACCCCACGTCAAGCTCTGCACTCAGCTCTGAGTCTGCTTGAGACTCTCTCTCTTTCACTCTCTCAGCCTCTGCAGGGGTGCACATGCTCTCTCTCTCTCTCTCTCTCATTCAAATAAATGAATAAAATCTTTAAAAATAAATCAGTATGGATGTATATATTCTATCCAACACTATATCATCCCCGTTAAAATACCGTTTATAACCTGTGGCCACAACCCTGGTTACCATCACAAAGATACAGACTGAGTTTTCAAAAGGACATACAACATTAATCTCTCCTCCGTGAATATTTCCTCCTCCCAGCTTAGGTTCCACTCTAGAACAGTGAAGAATTTAATGTCTTACAGTTAGTGGATCCTAATAAACACGTACCTTTTACTGGGTCCACCTGTCTAAAGTCAGCTCCCCAGGTAGAATGGTTACCTAAGTCAGAGTTATTGACTTCAGAGATTTATTTCAGACTCTCACGAAACAGCAACATGCCTTGGTTCTAAGCCTGTCTCAACTTTGCTCCAAGTGCCCTCTGAATTATTGACAGACCTAATTAACCCAGCAATTGCTTAGTGATAATTACCATCTTTTCAGAGGCAACAGACCTGATCTCCAGGCCCAGATCTGCTAAGAAACCTGAAGAGATAGCAAAATAATCACAGTCGAAGCCACAAACTCCTATCTACAGTGAACAACCTATCAGTTAAACTCTTTTATCCCTCAGAAGGAACACATGTCCATTTTAAACAAGAATTAACCTTTTAATTCCAAATTTCTCTTTTGAAGCATCAGGATGGAAAGGTACGAGGACCTGATCAATGAGACACTCAGGAACCATTGCTTCTGGGTCACAGAGTACATTAAGACACCCTCTCACCCCAGAAATGCACAGATAAATCTTTTGACAAAATACTTCCAATTTTTGAGAGCCCTTTTTAGCAAACACAAATGTTTATCCCAAAGAGCCTCAGTGCTGTTCAGCACAAGCTTGGCATGTTTATCATGCAACTTGCATCAAGCTCAAGTCCAAAATCTGGGCAGTTTGCAGAGAAGGCACCCAGAAACCGTACTGTCTGCATTATTCACAATGCCGGAAGCAAGATCAATAGCTACAGTTCACCCACGAAGCTCCAAAGCCCAGCAAGGAGTCGTTTTTGACACAGTGAAGTTAGCGAGAATGATGTGCTCCTTTGCAGAACCCGAAGGGCAGTATTCTCAGGTTAACAAAGACGATAATGAAGTCGCAGCCTTCGGGCCAGAGCATACCACCTGGGAACCATTCTTCCTGGGAAGGAGCTATGTGCAAATACAGTATGCAGGGAGAGAAAAATCGCGGTGGAGTTCAGCGCACACTGGGGCGGCAGTGGGGGTAGAGTTCATAAAGAACATCCAGTCTCAGGAGGGGTCCATCCACCCTTTCCCATTCCCATCTGCCAGCCCATCTGGAGACTGCCAGGTCTCACACAAAGTGAAGTCCTTGGGGCTCTGGTTCTGCCACCAGAAAGGCATGGCCTGTAGGGCTTGTCTTGGAAACAAGAACCAGAAAAGGACCAGGATGGATTTATCAGACACAATCAGGTAGCCTGGGGACAAGGGGTCGGGTCACTTGCTAACTACTGGATATGTGTACAGGTGGTCTGGAAAATTAAACAAGGCCAGTCCCCGAGAGTAATACCGTTATAACAAGAGGATGGGTTAGATCTCTCTGAGAGGTGAGAGCACAAATTTAACAACGCTTGGAAGTGATTCTTAAAGTAGGAGAATAGCTACCCAATATTATAGGTAAACTAAGGATTAACCAAACATTCAACTTAAGCATAGAAATACTACTACTATTAGTAATAATAGAGAGACACCACTGTTTCTTGACTGTCTACTACGTAACCTCAGACTGTTTTTATTTTATTGATGCTCCAATGGCCTGTGAAATATGGGTAATACATTTACCCATTTTACCGGTGAGAACTTAAGCCCTTAGAGCATGATCAGCAGCAGCAGCATCACTTGGGGACTTCTTAGAAATGCAAATGTTCAGGCTCAACCCTAGCTGTGGGGCTGGGATCCAGAAATGTAAGTTTTAACAAGCCCTCTGGGTGAGTGTGACATGTGCTAGAGTTTGAGAACCACCATCTTGGAGCAATGGCTCTCCATTTGGGCTGTATACTCAAATCACCAGGACAGTTTCTTAAAAAACTGTTGCTTGGGTCCCACCCCTAAGATATTCTGACGTAACTGATCTGGGGTGCAGCCTGGGTATAGGATGTTTAAATATATCCCAGGTCACTATAATGTGCAGCCAAGCATGAGAGCCGTGAACTGGAAAGTAATTTTCCCAAAGTCCACCAAGGCAATGAAAACAACAAAGCCAAGATTCAGACTCAAATCTGAGACAAATGAATACTCTGTCCACACATCCTTGGTACTCAAAGCCTGGTCCAGACCAACAGCACCGGCATCACCTGGAATCTTGCTAGGAATGTATGATCTTAACTCACACCTCAGACCTCTGGTATCAGAATCTAGAAGTTAACAAGATTCTAGATAATAATCATATAAAGTTTGAGAGACAGGGCATTACTCAATGCCAATTTATACCACATAGTCATCAGCGCTGATTTGTTTAACTGTCCTTAGCAGTATGCGACAGACTATTTTAGGATGCTGATATTTCTGTTCCCAACAATCCCCTCTTCCTACTTCCTTATATCCATGACTTTTCTGATTCCATTCATCCACAGAAATAGCAGGTAAGTGGGAGGAGCCTGGAACAAAGAAGTGAACTAAATTGCTAAATGCTGTACATGATTTCTAGGAAAGATTTCCTCTGCAATGAGGAAATAGCCATTCTCCACTCTGAAGACATTAAGAGTTTGTCATGCAGAAGAATGAGAAATAAATACAATGCAATAGTATACAGCAATCAGAATGAGTTATGGAGCTACAAACAGCCACCTGAATGAATTTTACAACTACAGTGTAGAGGGGAGGGAAAAAAAAAAGAAAATTGCAGAAGTATACATAATTATAAGTATTTTAAATACACAAAATAATTTATATTGCTTAGGAGTACATATGTTTGTATCTAAAGAATAACATAAAATGTGAAAATGATAAATACTAAATTTTAAATAATGGTTGTCTCTGAATAAGAGAGGGTACAACTGGGGAGGGAGATTCTGAAGTACTACTAATATTCTATGTCTTAAGCTAAGAGGTAGATATATGGGTCTTTGTTAAAGTGGTTTTTTTTAAAGATTTTAATTTTAAGTTATCTCTACACACAACATGGGGCTCAAATTACAACCCCACAGTCCAGATTCACGTGTTCTACTGATAGAGCCCAGCAGGCACCCCTGTAGTATTCTTTATACATTTTGTATGTCCAAAATACTTAGTAATTCTTAAGAAGAAAAGAATCACCTTCTTTCTTTTTCCACTGTTTGGGATTAGAGATTGAAATTCCCAACCTCAACATGAAACCACAGTGACTTATATTCAAATTGCTGATGTTCAAATTGTGACTTATATTCAAGTATTGACTTATATTCAAATTGTGTTCCCAGACGAAAAGCCCTCTTCCATATTCCAAATAGTTTATTAATTTTTGCCTGTACAAAGTTAACCGTTGGGAGATCAAGTTGAACTATAGAAACAGATCTACAGCAACACCCCTCCACCAGGGTTGTGAAGGTTGGAAAAGTTGGAGAAATGCTAGAAAGAGTAAATTCTCACTTTTGTCTTAGCCATGTTTTCTGGGTTGCTACGTGGTCTACTCACGCCTCAGACTGGGAAATAAAACAGAATTGTGATTCTGCTGGAAGTACAGCTGCACCGATAAGAAGATGCTTTTCAGTGCTTACTCCGTGCCAAGCATTGTTCTCATTTATTGGATTAGAACACGGATTAATGTTATTATGAATCTACCACAATCCTATGGGATAGGTACTGTAATTACCCCATTTTATAGACAAAAGAAGACGATGCATTTTCCCAAAGTCACAAAACTAGCAAAAGTCAGATTCAAGATCCAAACGAGGTCATCTGTCTCCAGAACTCAACCACAGTGTTTTCTAGAAGTTACCAAAATAGAGATGAAGGGTAGGAAGGCAGGAAGGGGGGGGGCAGGGGAAGGAAAGAAAGAAGGGAAAGGAGGGAGGGAGAGAGGGAGGGAGGGAGGAAGGAAGGCCTTGCTATAAAAATTGAAACTCCTCTGAAATGGTAGGAATTGCCTTATGTGGCTGAGAGCTCCATATCTCTAGAAGAATTCAAATAAGGACTGAAAACAAAATATCTCTGCTTATGAAGTTGTTCTAAGTCCTTGCCATGGGAAGGATAATCCATGGACCAGCAGCATCACTGGGGCACTTACTAGAAATGCACAATCTTGGGCCTCATTCCAGATCTACTGGAACAGAACCTGCATTTTAACAAGTTCCCCCAGGAGAGAAGCACTAATCTAGATCCAGGTTTTGAATCATCAGCTTGCAGGTTCTTGGGCCCTACCCCAAACCTGCTAAATCAGAATCTCTAAATTTTTTTGTAAAAAAAAATTATCTTTAATAAGTGCTCTTGGGGCACCTAGGTGGCTCAGTGTGTTAATCCTCTGCCTTTGGATCAGGTCATGATCCCAGGGTCCTGGGATCAAGCCCCACATCGGGCTCCCTGCTCAGCAGCGAACCTGCTTCCCCCTCTCTCTCTGCCTGCCTCTCTGCCTGCTTGTGATCTCTCTCTCTGTGTGTTAAATAAATTAAAAAAAGAAATAAGTACTCTTGAGTGCTTTGGATGAGCAGTCAGATTTGGAAGTCAGTGGTCAGGTGAGCTTGAAGAGGTCCTTCCATCACCAAGATTGTGCGATTCTGGGTCACCCCTTTTCAACTTCCAGGTGGGGACCAAATCTTAGTGGGGAGGGGAGCAATTTCCCAATCACCTACTGCTGACCTGAGCATTCCACACAGAGGACGCCCTGATAAGGTCTGCTTCTCCCATCACTTGCAGGGTCTGTGTCATGAAGACAAGGCCTTTACCAAACACAGCTAACAAGGAATACACATATCAGAGATGGGCTCTCTTCTGACGCAGCGGGGAAATGGAGCCCTGATGCTTCATCTGGGTTCAGGGCTGCCTCTTCCACCCATTCCCTGAGCTGGAGAGATGCTTCCCACAAGGCCAGGCACAAGAGGACCTGCGGTTTCACCTTTAGGATGCTCACCTCATTAGGCTGAAGGTAAGGGGCAGGATGTCATTGGCCTACCTCATCCCCAGACTAGAGACTCAGTCTTCCTCCATGTTGAGTTAGATCCTTGCTCTGGAAACTCCACTCTGCTTTTGAGAAATAATAAGTAAGTCGGAAATGTTCCATTCTCACATCTTTTCTTTTCTTCTTGAGACTTTATTTGAGAAAGAGAGAGAGAGAGAGAGACAACAAGTGGGCACAAGGAAGGGAAGGGACAGAGGGAGACAGAGAAGCAGGCTCCCCGCTGAGCAGGGAGCCCCGATGCGGGGCCTGAACGCAGAATCCTGAGATCATGACCTGAGCCGAAGGCAGACGCTTAACAGACTGAGCCACCCAGGTGCCCCCCCTCTTTTTTTTTAATAAACAAAAAATATAAATTCATCTAGAATTGTCAGTTATAGTATCTAGTTATATTTTCTTCAAGACCTCCTGAATGGACGCAGCACGTGTCTCAGGAACCAAACACTCCTCTTACCTTAGGCCCTCAGACTCCTACAACAGCCTCCCCTTCACTCCCCCTGCGCGGCTCCTGCTCCCTTTTCAACCGTCCTCCATAAATCTGTTCACATCCTTCCACTGCTTCAAGCGGTAAATAAGTGCGATGGTATTAAATGCAACTAGAAATTATAAACAGCCAGTTAATCCTATGATTACATGTTCATCCTGTGAGCTCATGGGCAGCCCTGTGGCCATCCTGTTCCTCGTCGCCGTCCAGTATACAGCACAGAGTCGGAACACACTGGATGCCAAGTAAATATTTGTTGAATGGATGAATGTATGAATATTTGAATAAGTAAATGAGTGAATAACCAAAGTAGGACTAGGAAGAGAACCACCAAATATCTTCAAGAGCCAGGAAGGAACGCTAGAAATGCAGCAGGCCCGGGTTCTGAGACCAGACTTTCTGGGTCTAAATCTGGGCTCTTCTCCTTATCAGCCGGGTGATTAGGGGCAAGTGTCTTCCGTTCTTTTTGCCTCGACTTTCTCTTGTCAAAAAGTGTTGATAATAGCACATTCCTCAGGGAGCTGCTATGACAGAATTAAACGAGTTTTTGTACGGGAGAACTTAGTGCCTTGGACATGGCTAGTATTAGGCACATAGTTGCTGTGCTCTTTTATTATCTCTGCATCTATTCTGCTCTACTTTGTAGAGATAATGAACGCTGAACCCATAACAAACTTTCTCAGGGCTTGTCGTTAGAGTGCCTCTACTCTCAAACTCAAACCTGGTCTGAAGGGCAGAGCAGAAGCTTGGTAAATGAACACAATACCAGTGCTTTGGAGCAGGGAAAAGAAATGTTCAAGGGGAAAAGCCAGCCACGTCATGGTCACATGAAACCATGTATGTGGTTGAAAAATGACAGGACTAACAACCAAAAAAAGTCTGATAATTTCTCTTTTGTTTTTCAGTTTTATTAAGGTCCTTTTAAGGCCATCCTGAGCTCCCCAAGATGCCCAGAGTCATGCACAGCTCTGAGTCAGGCCTCGTGGCTGGGTCGGGGGTGGGGAGGTTTCATGGAGGCCATGACCACCCCTTCACCTATGCCACTCACTTCTTCTCCACAGAGAAGCTTGGGCAACTGGGCCTCACGTCACTCAATTGTAACTTCTCCTTCAACAGATTTCAGTTTGTCTGAGACAAGATTCCATGATAACTGTAAAGAAAGAGGGAGGGAGCAAGAGGTGTTTATCAGACAAACCCGACTAGAGAATAAGCCGCCGTCAAGGGTCAGCTATCCCATGGCTGCAATGAACTAGAATCAATTCTCTAACCAGACTCAAATAAATTAGCAAAAATATCTCCACAGACACAGCGTCTCCCATCAGGAAATCATCTTAAGCAATGAAGAAAAAAAGATTAATTTTATTATCAAGGGAAATATCCTCAAATTCCAGCATGACTATATTTTCACCAGGGGACACATATTTTTTTTCTATTAGTTGAAGCTCTTCCAATACAATATTCTACTGTTGTCTTTGAAGGGAAATGAATATATTCTCATTAAATTTCTGTTTATTTGGAATGCAAGATGTGGGCAGAAAGAAAAAAAATTTCAGGCAGGTGTTCACCATAAGAAAATCTCACTCTTATTCCCTAATGGCCATTCCAAGCTCCCATGGCCAATAATGCCTTTAGTTAAATCAATCACCGTTCTCAGAAAATTGAAACACATTAGTAGAGTAAGTGGTTGGCTGCCTTGCCGCCATTTTGAAGGAACCATATGGAAATATGTTTGCCTCCCCAAATTGCTCCTACCTTCCTGTATGCATGCAATGACATCTAGTGAATTCCTACTAGATATTTCAAACAGGAAAGGGTTTTATCTGTAGATAAAAGTTGACTCTATACTAGATATTATAAAAGTCTTAGTGCCACTTCTGGATCACGGCATCCTGTTAGGACTATTTTGTTTTATGTTGTTCCTGTTTTAGTCAGACAAGGATGTTTTCCTTGGGAGGGGCACTCCAGCCAGCCTTTACCCTCACTACAGAGGACCAGAGCAGGGTCACATTCAGACAGAAGTTCATGAGAGAATTCACTGACTCTCAAGTGATTGAAGGGAATTTGTCCAGCAGAAGCTCCCCATTCCTGATAGAATGGAAACCACGCAAGAGAATCCTCACTGTGGAAAGAAGAAATGCAGAGCAAACAAAGAAGATGGTAGGGGATTCAGCTCAGGTTCCCACTCTTAAGGAAGATAAAGACTTTTGGGTGATATTTCCAAAGGCCTCCACGAGAGGAGAGAAACTGTCTAGAGTGTTAATGTGGCTGTGGGGCAGTTTCTAGTTCTATGTGGGATCATGACAGATCCTTGTGATCAACTTCCACCATGCTCAAACAATTAACACAGTTTTGGTTCTTACACCCGAGGAATCTGCTTGACTGACACTGTACAGCTACCCCGAAGAGGACGAAAAGACCTCAAACCCAAGAAAACCCCAGCAAAGGTATGTGGCAGATATTGAGGTCAATGCTTTATATGCATGATCTCACAAGATCCGCCACGTAATTCAACAAGACTGGTGGTAATATCCTCATTTTGGAAGTAAGAAGTCTGAGGCCATGAGAGGTTAAATACTTTGCCTAAGGTCATCCAAAGAGGCTGTGACAGAGCTGAGGGACAAACCGAGGCTATCTGATTCAAGAGTCCATGCTCTTCATTAACATTGGGATCATTTTATTTAATCCCACAGCAACCCCATGAGGTAGATAGAATTACCTTTCCTTAGATATGGACAGAGGTTGAGAAACTTGACTTAGGGGCATTGCTGAGATGTGAACCTTGGGTTCACCTGTCTCAGGAGCCCAAAGGTTTAACCACCATGCTTGAGGAAGAGAGGAGAAGTCCTCCTAAACAGCACACAGCTCCATTGTATTACGACGTTGGGGGAGGGCAACTGTTTGCATCTTTTAGTTTAGGCAGCACACAGTTTGGATTCCTACCCATCATCACTGGATGTTTTCCACAGGGTCCTACCCATCCTTGTCATGTGGAGCCACTCCAGACAAAACATACCCAGCAGGGTCAGGAGAGGGGTGGCGAAGACATAACTGGCAGGAGCTCGGCCCTTCTGATATTCTCAGGTTTGTTTCCTTTTTAAAATTATTATTTTAACTAGTATTTTTCTTTGGCTATTCCTCATTGAACAGTGATTCAGCTGATGGAGAAAGGCACTTAGAAGGGAGGACCAGGCTAGCGAGCATTATATCTGAAATAAAAATCAATTGCCCACCATGGAGATTACAGAAGAAGCTGCAAATAAAATTACTGTAAATTTAATTAAAACATTCCAGCCAAGTCCATACATTTGGTATTGATTACCTGGCCTGCAATTTCAGGGAGTTAATTAACACGGCCTGCGCCTGGACAACAAAAAGCCTGAACGAAAGCCTGAACAGGCACTGGTTGTCCTAGCAACAGGTAGGCGAAAGCAGCTCGCAGATTAAATTGAAGGAAATACAGAATCTTATTGAATTAGACTTAAATGCAATGATTTAAAAATATGAAGAGGCAACTTAAAGTTCAAAACACACTTCGTGAACATGAGTCATTGTGTGTTTCTAATTGAGCCAGAAGACAGGATTTGTACTGAAGGATGGAGAGACAATGGAAAGGATGAGGATGGGGTCACTTCAGATAATCCATTAAAGTGAGAGCATTTCCTCAGTGCTGCTGGCTCAGGGAATGACTTCTGCAAAAAATTCATTTAAAAAAAATAAAATAAAAAGCCATTATGATTAATCTTCTAGATCCATAAGTAGAATGAGCCCATTTTTTCCTTCCTTCCCCAGAATGGAGTTATCCTGTGGGAAGAAAGCACATTCTGGGGGTCTGGCTAATAGGATGACCACCATGGACACTGCTTCCACATCCTGTGTTAATACCCACCCTAAGACACTACCTTAGTGCACACCCATGCTCTCTCCTGGGCTTCTTCTGTGAGGTTTTATTCTACCAGACAAGAAGTAGAGTTCTGGCTTCAGTGTCTACAGCAAAGGGTCATCAATGACTATGGTCCCTAGCATAAAAAAGTAACCATGCACTTACTAAGAGATGACATCAGGTATGCAAATCAGGAAATGAACCCCGCCTCCACCCCACCTCTTCTGGCCCCCACACACCCTGTTCTTGGACACGCGGAAGCTCCTTATTGAATACAGTATACTGGCTCAGAATCGCAACTGTGTAAATGCAGAGAGGGCATGGGCAGGTGGAGAGACCAGCTGCTCAGCCTCCTGCACACACACTCCGGCCTCTCAGAGACTCCTGAGACTCCCCTGAAGCATCCTGGCCCACTGAGGACACGGTGGCGATGGTCCTGGCCCATTCCGAGATTCCTCCTCAGCAAAAAGAGCAGCCTGGACAGGGGAATGCTCCACCGGCCTCTCCCCACCTTGTACCACAGCTGGAAAATCCCAGCTGGTGCAGGAGGTCTTGGCTTTTTGTTTTTTTCTCACTAGGGATCATCCACAAACAAATGCATAATCAAAAGATAAAAGAGATTTTACTCCAAAATGTATTTCAGTTGACCTTACAAAGCATTTTGTAGAGGTCTGGTTTACTTTCCTAACCACGTTTGACTTAAGGCCCAGAGTGGACATTAACTAGCTGATGAGCAGAGAGTCCTACGAGAGAAGCCCCAAGCCCAGTATGACCCCTACCTCCACAAGGATTATCGGTATGGGTCCCTGGACAAATCACTTCCCTCCTTGGGCCCTAGTTACTTCCTCTGCAAAATAGAGTCAAATGGGATCACACAGCCCCATGTCATGACAGCAACGTTTGCACATGGCTCTTACACTATCATTTCTGTTAACAAACATATTTAAAAGAAAATATTATATCCTTGCCATAAATATAAGAACCCTAAAGCTCTTTTCTAATATGCACACAACTATAGTATCCCTATAATGAAAACAGAGCATGTGTCCATTACCACTTAAACAAATTTCAAGTCCCACCAGTGGTTTACGTACTAGGTTTTGGGAAATGCTGGAGACATTAGGAAGTTTTACCTCTAGATGATTTCAAGAGCCTCTTCCAGCTCTGTTCTTCTGGGATCCAAACTTCCTGGTAAGGGAGATGGCTGAGCAGCATGCAAGGGGACAGAGGGACACCCTGGGGCAGGTGAAGGGGAGCAGGTGGTCTACAGCTATGTAGGGTAGAGATGACTGGAGGCATAAAGAAAGTCTGCTAGGTGATAACAGTCATCCAAGTTCTACTGACTACCCATTTACCACCTACAGTTCTCAACTGCCTTTGAGACCTCTTCCACTCCAGGGAGCTGAATGACAAGCAAACACACAGGTCATGAGATCCATGCCTACAGTTGGGCTCCCAGGTGAGACACAGGATCCATACAAATTCCACACTGGTCCCCCTCTGCTCCAACACTCACTGATAACTTCCCCCAAGCCATTCTCCCAGGGGACACATCGACCTTCAAATTCAGCCTGGTTTCCTCCAAGCCACAGCTACTCTACATGGATAAAGCTACATGCCCCTCAAAACTCTGACCACAGAACTCAACAACTCCCTTTCCCAAAATGTTTATGTAATGTATCAAGTTTCTCTAGGGAGCTTGACCAAGATATAGGAACTGGTTCCAATTTAGGGGGTCTGAGGACAGGGAGGCACAGAATGTGAAATTTCTCCCATTGGCGAAGGTGGCTTTGGTGTGTATCGCCAGTGAACCCCCCTTCCAATGCAGCTGTTCTACAGGGTCCTAGAATAAGGAGGGAGCATGGGGTTCTCAGAATCAAGACATCACATCTCGCACTTTCCTCTCTCAGCCAATCTCTTCCTCTGCAAGTGAGCCCATCAGGCCGGGGTCCAAGAGCCTTCCAGCCTTTGCATGCCTGGTCTCTGCAGCCTTGCCTTCACCTGAATGTACTGTCGAGCCCACTAATGGGCATAGCATAAAAGCCTCCTCTCTTCTCACTTCACAGGCAAATGTTTAGTTGGGGGGGCCAGAGAAGCAGAGGGTTTGGGAGAAGGTACTCTTGAACCAAAATGCCTTCACTCAAATCTGGATCTGATTTTTATTAACTGTCTGCGTAGGCAAAGTACTTAAGATTAACTTTTCTGAATCTGCTTCTTCAGTTGGAAATAGGAAAGACAACACTGAAATGACTGAGGATTGAATGAACTCTTAACTGTAGAGGCCCTAATACAATGCCTGGCATGCAATGTCTGCTCTAAAAAAATATTACCTATTAAGAGGATGACCAGTACACTTGTGCTCTCTGCTCCAAGCCCACTTAATCCTCTCCTAGTTTAGAAAGAAGCAAAGAACAAGCAGAACAGCCTCAGTGCTAGAGGCAGAAGCCATATGTTTAGACACGCCCCCCCCCCCCACACACAGGTGTTCAATTCCATCTTTCCTAATAAGACAGCATTAGAACTGAGCTCATATGGAGCCGCACTTCGGGAAACAGGGAGTGAGAGGAGGCGTCCACAGACCCTCAGCTCTAATTCCCCAGCCCAAGGTCACTGTTCAGCCACTATTAGACCCTCCCTCCCTGTGTGTTTCATCAGCCTATAAAATGGCATGAAGTTTCTTGGGCTGCAATTAGGAGAGTCCATGCAGACCTGTGTCTCTGTGTGGAACCTCATTAAAGTGAGAGATAAAGTGAAGGTCAGTTATCTTTATAAGGACAAGGAGTGGAACACCAAATACCTAGAAAACCAGGAGGCTGATGAGGAATACAAAGCCCTTTCAGCATTAGGGATGAAAAGAGGGAATTTATTTGGGAACAGGAACTTGTCAGCCACTCCCCAAAATTCACTACAAAATCTTCATAAAATACAAATATTTATAAAGACATAAGTTCAGAGGCTCCCAAAGAAAATGGAACAGATACCACTAAACTTTAGATAATGTTAAACCAAACCAGAGACCCAAGCTCCCATTACACAGGATTTTTGCTGAGTGTCTACTATATTCCAAGACCAATACATTCTAAGAGAAACACATGCTTTAATTACAAATAGTCCCACAACCAAGCACTGCTCATTATTCTACGTCTCCTTGTTCAGTTTCTCCAGCAGCTCTTCACCGAATGCCTCCAATCTTCTCAATGCTCCCAGAAGATATGGAACTCAAGGGGATGCCATTCTGAGAGCCCACTGCGCATTTCCATTCTGGTAATAAAGCACGAGCCCATGGCCAGGGGTTTGGGCAGTGAATCATCCCAGTGTATCCCATTCCCCACTCACAGGACTGGTCTGTGGTGGGCACGTGGACACAACCTGATCAGAGACCCACTCTAAGTGTCTCTGACACGGGATGGTGACCATATTTCTCTTTATTCTGTGATCAGGAAAACGTCGGCATGCAATTCTGTGGCTTCAGTGGATCGCATCAACCCAGCACGCAGAGGAGAATGACTACAGGAAAGGGAAATGAGGTTATACACAAAGAGAAGCAAGTTTGTGTATTGCCAAAATATGGAAAGAGGGGGCACCTGGGTGGCTCAGTCATTAGGCGTCTGCCTGATGCTCAGGCCATGATCCCAGGGTCCTGGGTTCGGGCCCCGCATCAGGCTCCCTGCTCATCGGGAAGCTTGCTTCTCCCTCTCCCACTCCCCATGCTTGTGTTCCCTCTCTTGCTGTGTCTCTCTCTGTCAAATAAATAAGTAAATTCTTTAAAAAATATATGGACAGAGCCCAGATGTCCATCAACAAATGAATGGATAAATAATTTGGTGTGTATATATAAAATGGAGTATTATGCAGCCATCAAAAAACAATAAAATCTTACCATTTGCAACGACATGGATGGAACTAGAGAGTATTATGCCAAGTGAAATAAGTCAGTCAAAGAAAGACAATTATATGATTCTACTCCTTTGTGGAATTTAAGAAATGAAACAGAGGATCATAGGGGAAAGAAGAAGAAAATAAAGTAAGACAAAATCAGACAGGGAGATAAACCAGATGAGACTCTTAATCATAGGAAACAAACTGAGGGTTGCTGGAAGGAAGGTGAGGGGGGATGGAGTAATTGGGTGATGGGCATTAAGGAGGGCTCGTGATGAGATGAGGATTGGGTGTTATATACAACTGATGAATCCTGAATTCTACCTTGGAAACGAGTACACTATATGTTAATTGAACTTAAATTCAAAAAATTAATTAAGAAACAGTGAGTGTGTGCATGTGTGCATTAGCACACACAAGCTTATATGCATATGCACACAAGTAATTGTATATGAGAAAGAGATGCAGGTAGATTGTCCTCCAGGTATTTGATTCCTGGGATCTATAAAAGCAAAAGCCAACTTCACCTTTGTTCTGTCCTTGTTTGGTTATAAAAGTCAACAAAATATCGAATTAGATTTGGGTTCCAGTCATTTAGCCAACTAAAGTGTGCTAACAACTAGAAGGAAGTAAAACAGAAAACAGGCCTTGATCTCAGCTTTCAAGGAGCTTGAAACCGAGTAAGAGAGCCAAATATGGCTATTTGAACTCCAAACCAACACAAATGTCCACATACACTCTCCCACAAGAATATGAAAGGCCACCGAACAGAAGGTTCTTCTTTCTAATGGTTGTGTTCTGTGGCACGAAACAGTATCTCTTACTCTGTCTTTCAAACAGCTTCATTTCAGTCCATAAATCAGTTCTTGCCATCAAGAAGATTAGGACATGACCCCTACAGAAACCTATTATTCCCAGGCAAATACAAGGAGGCAGGGCCTCATTTCCCAGAGAGGGTTCCCTGGAACACCAGTTTTGGGAAATAGGAAGCTGAGTCTGCTCTTCTCAAAATCTGCCCAGCAGAGAGCCCAGTGTGTGGTAAGCAGCAGATATATATTTGCTACGTGAGTAAACAAAGCTGCCATAAAAACTGAGTCTACTGTCAAATAAATTGGAGAAATGTTACATGTTTCAGCCTCTTTTTACAGATCCCAAGCACAGAAAATCACAAATAAAAGCCCTGAGGGGTTCTACAGGAAACATGTTTTGCTTTGTTTAGTACACTGCTCCCCCAAAGCCTTGATCACTAAGGGACCGGTTTTGCTGCCTAACACCAATTAGCATGTTCACCTCATGGATCCAATGTGTGGACCACGCATGGGGGAGCACTGGACAAGTGCCACTGGTCAGTGAGCAAACCGTTCCCATGGCTTTGCCTAGGCTCAGCGGAAGCATACCAACCACTAAACCAAGGCTTTCCCAGAAGCACCTTTCCCGTATTCACCACCCCCTATTTCCATTTCAACGTGTCTTCTTTCCAAAGGGGTAGGAGCAAGGTGTGTAGACTCTTAACCTTGTTGAAGGCTAACCGCCCCCCACCACCACCACACCCCAGCCCCCACACCAGCTCAAACATGAGCACTGGAAGGTGATCTTAACCAAAGATACCTAAATATCAAACCAAGGAAAAATGCCTTGAATCCAAATATAACAGGCTGGCACAAATTAGGAAGATTAATAGAGTCAGACACACACTCTTTGAGTCATTTTTAGATAATCAGCAGGTTTTCACTGGCATTATCGTAATCCAGCACCACGGTGGAAGAAAATTCACTCGATGGCTCTCATGGTCAACTCCACAGGAACCCAATAAGCTATATTAATGTGCGGGAAAGATCCGGGCCAGGGCAAAGGGGGAAGGGAGCTAATTCTAGGTATGAAATGTTGCCAGAACTCAGAAGCTCCGCTTCTTTAGGAAAGGCTGACATCCTCCATAAGAAAATTAAATAGTTACAATGATTAATTACAGCCATTTGAGTTCGTCTTTACAAAGAGGACCCTAAGAGCTGCGCTCAGGACTTAGTTCTTGGATGTTCTTAGCCCAAAATATAATAGGGTGAGCAGTAAAATGGGGAGCCAAGATAGCTCTAACCTTTCCAGCAGGAACTTTTTTTAAAACGTGGAAATTGAAACTGGAGATATAGCCATTCCTTTAAAGAAAAGGATGGAGAGGGGTGAGGTCATGCAAGACTAACTGAGGTGAGCCTCTCTAGCTAGTCACTGAAAACTCGTTATAATCAACTTTACAAAATGTTGCCTGTCTTTAATCATCATCTCAGGATTTGATCTGTCTTTTCTTCATTCTTTTGGAAAGAGAGCCTCCACCTCATTTGAAAAATTACTCATCTGGTAATCCACGTGGTTCTCACCAAGATGCCAATCACCGTGGCCTGCCCTCCTCCCCCCAGTGTTGGTATATGCCCCAGTATTAACCAATCTTACTATGTGATTCCCTTGGCCCCAGAGATTTGTCCAGGAATAAACATGTGACCCAAACCAGCCAATAGGAACCCTTCTCATAACCATCCTATAAATTCTTTTTTTTTAAAGATTTTATTTTTTAAAGATTTTATTTATTTATTTGACAGACAGAGATCACAAGTAGGCAGAGAGGCAGGCAGAGAGAGAGGAGGAAGCAGGCTCACTGCTGAGCAGAGAGCCCGATGTGGGGCTCGATCCCAGGACCCTGGGACCATGACCCGAACCGAAGGCAGAGGCTTTAACCCACTGAGCCACCCAGGTGCCCCCATCCTATAAATTCTGAAAGAAGAAATCCCACTTTCCCACTGAATGAGTTGGACTCATTTTTCTCTAGAGTTGCTGGCTGCCATCTTCCCCAAGTGAAGTAGGTGAGAAGACCAACACAGAATCAGGAGAAAGACTGTAGTTTCCCACAGAAATAGGAACTTCTGGCATTTGATCGAGAAAGCAGGGGACCCGAAGCATCTTCCCCTTAAATTATGATCTTTGCTTGGATCTAAGTATGTATCCAAGCTTGCCCTAGAGGAAGAGCATCAGAGATTCTACTTGCATGCAGGAAAGAGCCGGGCTCTGGGAGAGCCATGGCAGCTCGTTTCTGAGACCCTGCGTGGGGCTCACAAGACGGCTCTTGAGTGACTGGCATAAGCTGATGCTGATTCATCCATCAAATTTCATGACTGAAGGAGAAACACACTGTGATATGTGTCAATCAGCTCAGCTCCCATTTCTCCCCTCAGCTGATCTCCAACTGTCCGTAGGTTAAGAAAACCAAGATGGGACGCACCAATTATTAACAATAATAGTATTATCTAACCTCTACTGAGGCTTACTGTGTGTCAGAAGTATTGCTATGTGCGTGGTAGAGTCATGCCAGCTGCTGTAACAGACAAACTCCCACTTTTCAGTAGATTCATATAATAAAAGCTGATTTCTGCTCACAAAATAGACCATCAGTAGGGGCAGGACAGAGAGTTTGGTGATGCTCCATGCCCCCAAAGAGACAAACAGGCTGCTTCCATCTGGTGGCTCCTCCATTCCCTAGGGCTTCCGAGTCTTCACAAACAGCTGGCAGTCAGACAAGATCATGGGAACCACTAGGAGGCTTTTATGGGACTGACTGGCTCTCATCACTTACACTTATTTTCCATTCGCTAGAACCCAGTCACTTGACCTCAATTGACTGCAAGAGAGATTGGTAAGTGCAGATTGGCTTTGTGTCCCAGAAGAAGATGGACAAAACTTTAGGGAAGACAGAGCAATGCCCACCATCCTATATTTGTCACATGATCTAACTAATCCTGCCCGAAACTGTGTGGGGTGGATACCACTGTCATTTACATTGTACAGCTGTATGTACAGTTGAGTCTAAAAGAAATCAGATCTGTCCTGCAGGTCCCATAGCCCACGCTATGTCCAGAATACAAGTCATGGCATCCTAAATCTACTCTCTTAACCGTGGTTCTCAGTTGGACAATTCTGCCTGCCTGTACCCGGCCTCCTGCATGGATATTTGGCAATGTCTCTAGGCAATTGGTTGTCACAATTGGTGGGAGAGTGGCATACTAGTGAACATGGGAAGTGGCCAAAGACACTACCACACATCCTACAACACACAGAAAAACCCCTATAACAAAAGTCATCTAGCCCCGTATGCCAATAACACGCAGATTGGGAAATTCTGCTCTTCACATTACATTTCTACCATTCTAATGAGAAGGGGGCTGTCTCCAGAGGTTATCCCACTGAAAAAGCACCTAAGACAGACCTGAAGACAGTTAAATTTTAGTAATACAGGGTTTTTTTTTTAAATACAAAAGGCAAAGTGCCAAATTATTTAACTTATGATGGAAATTATTGCTCTAATAAAAATATATCCCTTGGAAATATGACTGCAAATAAGCAGACCTGAGCCAAGCCAAGAGTCTGCTCCAACTAGAACAGCAAGGGGCAGTGGAGGGCGGGGGGCGGGGGTGCAAAATCAGGCCTATGATTTATTTAGTATTTTAATTATCATGTGTTAGTATCATCTGATCTTGACTCATATGCTAAAATGAACAATTATCCAAAGTGACTTTGGCAAAATGGTTACTCTTCACCATAATCCCGAACCAGTTTGGGGACAGCACAGGCACAAAATAAGCTACTTCTTACATTAAGAGAAGTGCTCACCTTTGCCAATCCCCAAGGCTTTCCCTCCAAGCATAGAGGAAAGATAGAGGTTTGCTACCGTCGAGTGCAACTCTGCACAGCTTTGATCAGGAAACCTGGCTTAAACCTTGGCTCCCTACCTCTTAGCTGTGTGACCTTGGGAAAAATCGCTCGAGTCGCTTTCCACACCTGTGAAATGGGAATAATAACTGTATAGACTTCCCAGAGCACTGACAATCAAGTGAGATAATCACGTAAAGTAATTCGCTCAGAGCCTGGCACATATTTGGCCCCCGAACACCAGCCCTCAGTGACACCATCATCACTACCAGGAGCACTGCAGGGAGAGAGGGGTGGTAATAACAGCTCTGGAGGTAGAATATTACCATGAAAAGACTTACCCCAGGCTCTAAGCACCCATGGTAGAGCTTCAGCTATGCTCCTTTCTATTACTGTGAGCCTAACCACATCCACTAAGAGCCTCTGAGTCTCCGGGTAGCCAGCAGTGAAATAAAGATGAAATGCGTCTCTGACACCCTCTCCCAAGGCAGCCATGATCAAGTGGCCATGTGGCAGGGTCGCAGATAGCGTACGCTCTGAAGCCAGACTGCCAAGGTTCAAGCACAGACCATGCCAGTCACCGGCCCACTAACCTGGGGTGAGCGACTAAACTCATCTGTGTTACAAGTCCCCTCTACCCCACCCCCATCAATCAGACAGGGATAATAGTTGCCATTAGGATGTAAGACACATAGGGGATCCTTGTTTCTGTGTATCACTGTACCCCCAGCACCTAGAACTGGGCCTGCTATATGACGGGCATTCAGTAAGCATTTGTTGAATGAGTGAGTATTGGTCCCTATCGCACAGGGTTGTGGTGTGGTTTAAATGAAAATTTACCTGTGAAGGCCACAGAACGGTGCCAGCCCATGGTGCGCATATAAGAAACACTGACTCTTAAGACACTCTCCACAGCATTGTCCAAATAACGTAAACTACACCTGAATACACGCAGCCAGAGCCTTGGGTTGGGTTCACCACCTGAACCGCCACAGGGGAGAGTCAAGGCCATCATCGGGAGTGCTCCTTCCTCCTCAGCCTGCTCTGTACTCCGCTCTGCTGCTGTCCTCCTGGCCAGGCATTCCATGAACTTGGTGTCCCCCCATGCTTCCATCTCTGGGCTTCTTCCCCCAGCCACATGTGCACGTCAGACCCCTTGTTGATCATCCACAGGGTTCATGAGTGACTCTGATGCAGGGTGTCTGTCCCTCCAGGAGTTTCTGGAGAGCTGCCTCACCGGGACAGGTCCATCTTGCGGAAGATTTCAGCATGGAGGCTGCCCACAAGGGGCTTTGTATACTGTTGAGATCTTAATTGTAGTGGACATCCTACTGGGCCCTCCACGTAGTGCTGGGGAGATGGCCATTCAGCTTCCACTCGACCCTCTCTCCAGTGGCTGCAGGTGCTGTGAAGATAAATACTTCTCAGACTCCCCAGTGTTGGAGATGTCATGCAGATTTGGCCACTCAGACGCACAAGATTTGGAAGATGGCCGTGAGGCAGAAAACAAGTTTCAGCTCCTTTTCATAACGAAGTTATAGCAAAATTCGATTTTTCTGTCACAGGGTTAGCAGAAGTCCAGGGAAGGGACTCACCAGCTTTATGGGTATCAAGAGCCAGGACATCGGGCACTGTTCCACTGTGTGAATCCAGGAGTGGCACAGCTCTGGGGCCAATGGTGATTAAGGCCGCTTCCATATCCCTGGACCACACAAAGATGGTGTGACAAGGAGCCAGTACTCAGGAGGTCAGCTTCCCAATTCTCCACTTCATGAGTATAACAGGGGCCGTTCCCCATGTGGACCAATTCTATCATTATTCTTCTGCCAATCTTTCTGGAGCCTGATCCTAGCTCTTGCAACCATCTTCTAAACACGGAATATCCTGAAAATTGCTTTTTGCTCAAAACAACAATTTGTGTGTTCTGCCACTACGCCATGACTGTCAACTGACCCTCTTCTTTGGCTAACAGCCCCAGTTTTCAGCTGAAGCCCCATCCTGTCCCACCTTGGGCCTCCTAGCCCTTATGGGTAGAAAATACACCTGACCCAATGAGAGGCCTGTGTCCTCTCCACATAGCCAGTGCTGCAGGGGTGTGCCTGGACTCAAGCCTCCCTAATCAGAGCGAATCTCAGGGAAGGTTTCTTGGAATACAAGAATAAAGACTCTAACTCTTTTCTGGCAGACAGGAAGCTAGTAGGATATGATTGAGAACTGGAAGCAGGCATCTTGCATCCATGAGAAAAAACCCATCTAAGAATAAGTCCTCCCAAGAAAAAGCCAAGCCATGAAACGGACAATAAGAAATCATATCTGGTGACTTGAGCTCTTGTATCCAGCTGTGCCCTAAGTAAGATCGATCCTTAGATGGTTGAAATATGCAAGCCAGGAGTTTCATTTCTTTTTTTTTTTTCCTGTAAGCCAGTTTGGGTTACATTATCAAACACTTATAATCAAAAAGTCCTGATTGTCATACCACCCAATACAACAGTTTATGTTGCGGGCCTGCCTCTGCTTCTGGAAGTCAAAATTAGTGCTAATGTTTCCTGGGAAAGAACGAAATATGTGCACAGAACCTGCAGCCAGAGGCTACCGCTTTGCTCTTCTCTCTACCCCTGAGCTACTCATGACCCCTTTCCTCCTAATGTCTGTGAGCATGTCTGAGGATGATTCCCCAGAAACCACCAGTCCAGAAAGCCCTTGTCTATGTAACTCACTCCACTAGCCTGGGCTTCTGAGAGAAAGAAGAGTTTGTTTGTTTGTCACTTAGTATAATTGATTTGTTTCTCCCTAGCTGTGCACTCAATCTCGATTCCCTTGACTGTAGACAGCAAGTCTGGGGCCGAGAGCTCTGGAAAGTCCATTACTATCTGCACATCATTTGTCATGGGAAGGAGCATGGATTTGGGTGGCCATGGAGAAGATGAATGGTTTGGGAACAGTGCTGCAGGCCTGGGGAAGAGAAGTCGGAAGAGGTCGGAAGAGCTCGAGGAGAAATGTGAGAGAATACACAGAACTCAATGGACTTTCCATAGTGCTGGACAGAGGGTCTCGCTGGCAAAATTCACAGCCATCCAAACTTGCCACCATGACATTTTTGTAGTGGCTGCTGTTTCTAGGCATAGTTGGGTCTTGGATATCAGATGACTCTTTGGAAAGCATTGAATAGAAGCAAAACTGTGGAAGAGACAACACCAGGCCTTGATGTGGCCTCTTACCTCCCCCAGATACCAAGGAGTCTTCTATTCCAACATTCCTCAGGCCATCTGCTGCCTTCTCTTTAAGCTTCTAGGTTCCAGGTCTCACCTTTTCCAGCATTAGATCAATCCATCCCCATTCCTGGTGATGTTCATACAAGAAAGCAATGTGGTATACACATACGCATCAACCTTTGCCAACACACTTCATATGTGGTCCTTTCTCTTTTGCATGCCAGACTCCGAATCCCCTGAGAACGGGTTTTCAAACTGTTAGGAAGGTCCACACAGGAGAGACCTGAGATGAGTTCTCAAACTACATCACCACTCTGCCATTAGCTGATATCTAGTGCCTCCTCAAAGATAGCTAAAATGAAAGAAGATTTCTGAAACGACATCCAATACTGCCCTGTATTTACGTAGCACTGGACAGTCACCCCAGACTTAGACTTATAAATTCACTCCCTTTGATCTTCTCACATGACCAGAAAAGTCTAGAAGGCAAATAGTTACAAAAGGTCTACTGTATAGATTTTCAGGAACAAGGAAGTCCAGTGACTTGCTCAAGGTCAAACAGCTACTGTGAGGTGGAGTCAGAACTCAAATTCAGATTGTCCAATATTTAATATTTAACCCAGCACGTCCTTCACTGCTGTCTGCTCTACAAGATACATTCAATCCGTTCTAAGATACATTGACATCTGTAAATTCACCACAGGCGTATCCACCATAATTAACATTGGTGATGTCAATGTAGGACAACCTTGTTTTGAAGTACCTAAGAAAAATTTAGCCATTTAACATGTCAGAGACTATCATTCCTGATAGTCTGAAAAGGCTGAAATTCAGCCTTTTTATCATATCACCACCAAGAATTCAGGGATAAGCTGGGCAGAAAACAGACATCTGGAACGGGATATTACCCACCACATCTTCTTGAGCAGAAATAGCCAGGTGCTTCTTACAGCATCTCTGGAAAACAGCAGTGACTACCCCTTTCTTCAGTGGCATGATCACGGAAGTAAAGACACATCAGAATCCAAAGACCCTGGCATGTACATGTCATCCTCATTAGGGAAATCAGAGAAAATTGTGAAGGGTGATGCTTTCATAAAAGTCACCAAGATCAACCACAGTGAGAAGTCTCTGAGGTAAGGACAGAAAGGTTGTGATTAGCAGATCAGACACAAAACTGGAAACCATGAACAGCACTGGGTAATTTCTCTGATGCAACATCCTTACCCACACCGTGGCTTGCATCACCCAGAGAAGACTTTGGAGATGCTGGGTTTATTTAAAATGCACGGGGACATCCCATTCATGTGCTAAATGAGCAGGCTCTACACCCCTTCTGCTTTCCCTCCTCACTTGCCTTCAATATTAAGATTGAGGGACTGACTGTTAGGTATTCTTCCCTGCAGGACGTGGCAGAATATTACAAAACGCATTTGCAAGCAGGCTAAATCATGACTGACAAAACAAAATTTGTTAATACAATGGTTTGAGGCGCTTGACAGAAATTTTTGTCAACAGTCTAGATTAAGGGATTCAAAAAATGAAATTTGCAGATGAAATGACTTTGATGTTTCTCATGAAAAGCATTTTGTTGACAGACTGGATCAGAGTGAAAAAAAATGTGCGTTTTCTCAACGCTTTAAGTCTTTGACAAAACACGTATTAGTCCTGCTGTTTCTGCTCATTTGTCATGTACTCTATTGGCCTTGACTTTCGCCAGAGGAGGGGCTCAAGCATGAGTAGAGATAGCGAACTTCCACTGAAAAAAAGGGTCAGATTGGTTCTATGCAGTCAAAAAGTATGGCCATGTCACTTTTCAGGGGCTTAATGACTCGTTCCCAAACACATTATTTTATTTTATTCTATTAATCCTTCTAAGAATAAGACTCCTTCCCACATAGAAAAGATCTTCTGGTATCCGTCGGGACACTTTTGGTTATAAACAGCAGAAATCAAAAGAGGCTTATAAATCAAAGCTTCTCAAAGTATGTTCCCTGGACCAGCACCATCCACATCTCCTGAATGATTATCTGAAATGCAAGTTTTTGGTCTGCACCCTAGACCTACCTGCAGATGGGACACAGCAACCCGTACGGTAACAAGCCCCTTCAGGAGATTCACACCAAAGTCTGCGAGCAAGAGATTTGAGCAAGAGCCAAAAAGAAACAGATGGGTTCATGTAACTCAAAAGTCCATGGATATATGAAGCTTCCAATGTGATTGTATTTAGGAGCTCATACAATATCTTTAGGACCCAAGCCCAAATTTTTCTTTTCTCCTCTAGGGTGGCTAAAGTCTCACAAGATGTCACCAGCACCAGGCTTATGACCCATCTTTTGGACTAATGCACACACACACACACACACACACACACACACACACACACACATGCTTTCCCCCTAATTGCTTCAACAAAAGTCCCAGGATGGACTTTTTGTCCTCACTGTCCTAACTCGTTCAGCCTAGGTCTTGGGCCCCTCCCTGAACTTATCACAGTAGCCTGCAGATGTCAAACACTAATGGCCAGGCATGGTTTATATGCAGAGTGTTCTGAACTCTAATGTCATGAATAAAGAGAGTAAGGAGAAGTTGTTGCCCACGGAAAACCCAGTGTTGATATAGGACGATGGGGGAGTAGATACTAGTCGGGCAAAAACAAAACAAAATATCCACAAGAGGGATAGCCCTTGATCTTCCAATGGATTCCAGATTCAGTTCCCTAAATCCACACATCTTGTATTAGCATTACTCTAGATACTGAAGGTGGGACCCTGCCGCTTAATCCCACGCTCTTCTTGGGCCCTTTCTGGCTTCTTGGCTAATGCAAAAAAGTGGGGAATGAGTTCTTAATAAATGCCATCCAAAAACTGCTAGCAAAGGAACTGGGACAGAGGATGCCTAACCAAGACCTACATGTCTTCAAATAGAGCTTCTAAAGGTTGATGACAGGGAGGAGTCTAGAAAGGACTCCTTAAGGAGCATCAGACGCAGCTCTGCACACATGTGGGGGACAAGTGACCATCTCTGGCTCAGCTGCCATGTAGCAGGACTGTCTCCCTCAATACAGCCTTTTATTTCCTCGCAGCTCATGGAGGCATTTATTGAGCAGAGGAATAAAGAACTCATGTATGCGGTTTGGCTTTCATCTTCAGACCAAGACTGAGACTTTGAGCTGTCATAGTTGTTCCATCTCAGCAGTCCAAATCCAGTGTTTTACAAAAGAGAGAGAAGAAAGAAAATTTCATCTATTCCCTGTACCATCTCCTCTCTCCAGCACTAGGAAATATTTTCCTCTTTGGGAACAAATACAGATGAAAATGCTCAGGGCGTAATCTCACTCTCACTTGAGAATTGCTATCAAGAATAAACATCTTGTCAAATGCCTCTTGTAACATCATTTGTAGTCTAACTCGTGGTGTGTCGGGGTGGGTCCTGCTCTCTACACGTCAGTCTCCCCAAGAACAGAGGTCGGGTTTAATTGCTCCACGTACCTTCAGCTCTGGACCAGAAATCCGATGCACAGTCAGGACCGTATACATGGGAGTTGCACTGAATTAAATGAAATGTCCTGCTTCCCATGTTTCCTTTTTACTACTAAGTGGCCCCAATGCAGCATATACATGGCTGTTCTCTGGTTCCTAGACCAGAATATCTGTCCTCTCATTGCTAGGCAGGCTGCTGACAGGATGGGCAGTTTTCAGGTAGCTCCAGGCACCTTCCTTTCTTCCACAATCTAGTTGTGGAAAGGATGACCTTGAGACATTTTTACACCCGACTCCCCCAGATGACCACTAGAGGGAAGCAGAGAACATAATGATGGCACAATGGCCATTTTGTCCAGCCTTTGTCTCCAGCCCTCCAAGTCCCTCAATTTTCCTAGCTTTCATCCTTTTGTTAACTTTGGCTTTATGGGTACAAGTTTCAGGATGGGGCAGCCTGGTTTGTTTTAGAGCAAGGAAAACCATTCCTTTTTTCCTTTCTTCTGATGCGATTCCTTGGAAACATAATTTTGTTGGCAAGCCAAATTAGTCTAAAGTAATTTACAAAATGCATCTTTTTCTTTTATTTCAAAATGAAAAAAGTAAAATCTTATCTACCTACATTGGGCTACACGCTTCCCTTCTGAACACTTTTCTATAAGATCTTTAACTGAGCTGTTCTATCACTCCCTCTGGCCTCTGTTCTCCTGATCCAAAATCCAGTCTGGGGGAAAAAAGCTCTCATTGGAAGGATAATTAAAGTAGATGAACAAGTCCTTCAGTCTCAGTTAATCCCAGTAAGCCTAATTCAGCTTCTATAGATAGAGGGATAAGTATGTTCTCCCATCAGAGTCCTTCATAGCTGGACCGCAGCCTACACCAATAAATCACTCCCCAGATAAACGCAAGGTCATGGAGACCAAGTTTCTACATAAGTAAGATTTAATTTGGTCTAGTTATGATCCAATTGCACAGGTCAAGGAATCACTACCCTCCGCCCCCAAAGGCTACTCAGAGCTAAATTTCAGGAAGAACCAACACCTTGAAGCCTTGCAAAATTTCTCTCTCAAGTTCCAGCAAATCGCCCTTCATTTGACATGCAAACTGGAAGACCCTTTTAAAATAACAATTTGATAATAATTATTCAAACTAGTTTCGAGAAATCTACCCCACATAAATAAAAAATTAAATATATATATATGTTTGTGTGTGTGTATATATATACATACATATTCATATTAGGATACTCATGGCAGCATTATTTATATTATAGCAGATAACTGGAAAAAATCTAAATGTCCATCAACAAGGTATTACTTAGATATATTTTAGTATATCCATACTATGAAATACCACACAGCTTAAGAAAAAAAAAAGAATGAGGTAGCCCTATATTTAATAAGAGAAAGAGTGGCTAAGAAATATTAATAACGATGTGCCAAAAAAGCTAAAAATGTATGGTTTTAAAAACTATATGTGTGTGTGTATATATATGTATGTAAATGAATGCACATACAAAACTGTATTTACAAGGTCTAGAAGGATTTACAACTGGTTTGGGGGCTGCTTCAGATCTGAGAGAGGGATAAGAAAGTGGAAATTTCACCATATTCTGATACTGCCTGTGTAATTTTTTTTTAATGTATAAAAAGTTGCTTATACAATTAGGCCCAAATTGGCCAATTTTTTCTTGGCCACTTGTGTTTGTTAACTAAGACTACATTTATTTCGGGCCTAATGGTCTTCATATCCCAAGGACAAAACAGGTTTGTTTCACTCTTGGAAGAATTTTGGACACTAATATACTCTGCTAGCATAAACAAACAGAAAAACAGAACACACATCATTCTCAAACTAAAAGAGAACACATGTCCTCTTACTATCAGTTTGCCCAAAGACATATATAATACATATATACAGAAGCTGCGAAGGGAGCTTAGAGTTTTTGCTCAATGCCCCTTCACTGAGTGAATGAATGAATGAATGGGAGGCCCACTGAGGTTACAGGGCATCTGCAGCCCAGAAAAGTACAGGCCAACTGTCGGGTTCCTTGGCCACTTCATGGAATGACCATGTTACTTATCATCTAAAAACCAGGATACTTTTGAGGGTGAAAAGTGACGCCATTCATAGTTATTCTGGGATAACATAAGTCAAGACTGTCTTGGGCCAAGTGGACACATAATCAATCCCCTTTCAACCCCACTAAATTTCAAAGAAACATATTTATGAAATTTGTAACCATCCCCCCAACCATCACTATCTCCCAACGCAAGACCTTGATGAAGGCCTTCCATTCCCCCTCACAAAAGTTATCCAAAGTGCAGTGGTTCCTCGTTATTCTAGTTGAGTATTCGTTAACAATCATCTTTCTGGCTTCTCAGGAGAAAGAAACTATCTAGCAAATACTTTAGTCAGTCCTGGGAAAAATAAAACCAAAATAGGACTATTGTTCCTCTCCAGCGTTCTCTCAATTACTCTCAGAGCCCTTGCAAGATGACGTAGTCATCCAGTTCTGGCTTTCTAGCCTCTCCTGATACAGTTGCCAGATTCAGCAAGTGAAAATAGAGAACACCCAGTTAAATTTAACTTTCACATAAACATGCAATATTGGGGACTTACTTATACTAAAAAATAATTGCATGTTTATCTGAAAGAGAACTCTAACTCGGTGTCCTATATTTTATCTAACAACCCGATGGCTGATCTCACTTGGCCTCGATTTTCTGAAGATCCAAAACATGTCAAAGATTGGTTAGGCTTTTAGAAATACTGATCGGTACCAGGGGGAGAGATGCCACAGTGGAGCCTACAGAATAACTATATGAGGGGCGCCTGGGTGGTTCAGTGGGTTAAAGCCTCTGCCTTCGGCTTGGGTCATGATCTCAGGGTCCTGGGATCAAGCCCCACATCGGGCTCTCTGCTCAGCAGGGAGCCTACTTCCCCCTCTCTCTCTGCCTGCCTCCCTGCCTACTTGTGATCTCTCTCTCTGTCAAATAAATAAATAAAATCTTTTAAAAAAGAAAAAAAAGGATAACTACATGAAATGTTTCCTCGTACCTACCTTGTAGGAGGTACCTTGGGCCAGTGATCAAACCAAAGTTCTCTTTGTCCCCCAAATGCTCAGCAGGAAATAGAGAAGACAGGAGCTGATTTTGCTGGTCAGTCTCTCAGCCAAGGAGGGCATCCTTACAAATCCTTCCCCAGATGCTTTTTGTGCCTCCACCTCCCATCACTACCCCCTTCCTCCCTCTACCCTCACCCCGGTCCAGGTCCTGCCATGCACCCCACAGCTCCCTGGACCATACCACCCACCTGTGGCTTTGTTCAGACTCTCCCACCTTCCCAGGCAGGACAAAACCCTGCTTAACTTAAGTCAATTGGAAGCACTTCGTCTTATGCAGCCTCTCTGTATCCCCCTCTCTTGCCTATTTCCTTCACATCACTGTCACTACCTTGCATGATGACATTGCATGATGTTCTTTCTACTTCTTTGCTTATCATCTGTCTCCCCCCATCTAAAACAGAAGGTCCAGAAGGTCAAGGACTCTGTTGGCCTTGATCACCACGGTGTCTCCAGTACCTAAGAAGAGTGCCCAGGGCCAATACACAGCTGAGAATGAAGGGATAGCAAGTCACCTCCACTGGGAGGCTTCTTACCACACTCTCAAAAAATTAATGACTTTCTCCCTTTGCAATTCCACAGCCCACTGGTCCTCTTCATCTAAGCATCCATTCAAAAAATAGCTATTGAATGCCAGCCATATGCAAAGAATTAAGCACATTCACATAGCTTAGTTATATACTTATCTATCTCCACTCTAATGAATGAAACACGTGAGGGTAAAGAATGACTTATTCATCTATTTAATGGCCCTAACAATTAGGATGGTGTTAAAAGTGCTTATTAAATAGGTTCACTTAAATGACTAGGTATTTGGGGACAGGGAGTAAAGGAGACATAATTCATTCCCTTATTTATAATTGAGATAACATATTTAAAAATTGTTCTTATAATAGAATTTTCTAAATTTAAATGTCTCTTTCGGGTAAGTATGTCGATAAAGGCACAGTTTCATACTTCGCAGGTGGAAGGTCCACATGGGTGGAAGATTCCGGAGGCTGTTGTAAACTGAGTCTAACAGTCGGCTTTGCCTTCCAATTGCCCTCTGCCTTCCAATTCCTCCCCTAGGACTTTGTCCAAGGACAGGAAAAAGGGCACAGGGAGGCTCAGGCCATTGGTGTTTATGATAATCTGTAGGTAGAAATAACATGGTCAAACATTCAATATGGAGCTATGCAACCATGGAAAATCATTTGTTAGGATATTTAGGAATGTCAAAAGATATCTGAGTTCAGTATTAATTGAAAGAAGTGTCAAAAATTCCTTTGATAAGGAAGAAGAACATAGACACACAAACACACACACACACAAAGAAATGAGTGGAGTATATAAGTAAATGTTACCAGTAGTTAAATCTGGGTAGAGGATTATAGATGTTTTTAATTTTCTTTAGTTTTTGATGTTTCTTTGAGTGTTTCAAAGCTCTCACGATAAAGATGTATTACGTTCAACACAAAGTGTGAACCCTAATGTAAACTGCGGACTTCGGATGATAATGATGCATTGGTGTTGGTACAAATGGTACTCCTGGTGCTGGATATTATTAACAGGGGAGGCTATGTTCATTGGGAGAGTGGGGATGGCGGTATGTGGGAATTCTCTGTACTCCCTGCTTATTTCTGCTGTGAACTTAAAACTGCTCTAAAAAATAAAACCTGTATTTTAAAGTGTATTCCTATAGGGGTACCTCGGGGCTTAGTCGCTTAAGCATCTGCCTTCAGCTCAGGTCATGATCTCATCGTCCTGGGATCGGGCCCCACATGGGGCTTCCTGCTCAGTGGGGAGTCTGCTTCTCCCTCTCCTCCTCCCCCAGCTCATGCTCACTCACTCTCTCTCTCCAATAAATGAAATCTTTTTTAAAAAATGCATTACTTTGATAACAAGAAAAATAGACCTAAATACAAAGGTAAAAAATAAAAACTACAACTCAAAAAGCCATCTTGAGAATTAGAGAAAAGCAGGGAAAGCCGGAATGAGTCACAATGATACTAGATGACATTCCATGACATTAGAAAGAAATCGGCCAAGCTGAGAGAAGGCAGCCCAACTGCAAGGGCTTTGAAATCCTGGGTGGATCTGCTGGCTTGATCTCCTGCCCCAAAGGAAAGCAGCCTCGTGTGTTCCCGAAAGAAGGGAAAGACCAGGGAGAATGTTCAGTTGCTGCACACACATGCACACATAAAGGGATGTTCTCTTTTCTCCCTCACCCTCATACCTCCTTACACCCATAAAGGAAGAGCTAGCCTCTCTCCAGGTTCCCTATGAGGAAATCCAATTCGGGGAAAAATCCTGTCCTCCCAGCAGCCTGACCAGGAGAGTACTCTGAGGAATCTCAGGCTCCATTTTTATGAGTCCATAACTATACATCTATTAAGCATGGAGCTTTTTCTGTTTTTTTAGAGATTTTGAGAAGGTGGTTGTTTTGATTAAATCTGGAAATTATTTTACCTCGGAGAACTCGCCTCCTTGAGAGTCGCCGAGAAAGTTTCCGCTTCTGATTAAAACATGGTGATGATCCATTCTGAGAGCCCCAGAATAAAGTGGAAGATTTAGGAACAGCCATTTGCTTTGAGTCTTTTAAAAATGCCTCTCCCTCCTATCTACGCCCGTGATCTTTCTGCTCCAAACCACGGGCACTGTAACCCTCAGAGTCCATTTCCAGGCGTGAAGTATTAACACCCTCCTGACTCGGGCATTCACAGTGTCATGGGGAAACACGTAAAACATCATTAAAAGGTGCCTGGTTATGTGAGGAAGCACTGTGAGGCCTGGTTATTCCAGGAGGCAGAGAAGGCATATCTCAGCAGCGTTCGCAGGAGAATGAATGAAAATAATGTCCAAAAGAGGTACACAAAGTATACCTGTTGAGTGGTAGTTGTAGACAAAATTATTATTGATTGGGACAGAGTCAACGTCATGAATGGTGACCAAATCAGCAGGAAAGAGACCGAGGATATTTGTGCTGGGTCACTGGCTAGCTGTGTGTCCAAGTATGTTCCCTCTGTCCTTTGTGCCTCTGTTTACTGTCTATAAAATCAGGCTGTTGCACTAGAGGCAATCTGTTCCCAAATCCGACTGAGCACCAGTTTTCTAAAAATAAAGATTACAGGACCAGACCCCAGCCCTTCTAAATAAGAATTTCTGGGGGTTGAAGTCCTAGGATCTGTACGTTTTGAAAGAGCCCCAGGTGTTTGGACTTGAACACAGTCAGTCAACCAAAAAGAGTTTGGGCACTGCTGGTTTATATGTATCCCTGGCCTTTTCCACTTCTAACATCTCCTAATTCAAAAGAATCAAAGGGATGCCCAAAGGACCATGGTGTGTAAAGATGTGATCATCCAAACCTTTATGGACTTTAAGTGAGGAAATACTGAGTATGGCCTGAGGTGACAGATGAGGTAGACGGCGGTAAGTGCCCCATTACAAAGCTTAGATCTTGGGTTCACAGAAAATAAATCTGTAGGAGTACAGCTGGACTAGAATGTCACCCTTTCTGCAGTATTTACAACACACTCAACTCTTTCAGTTGGTGAAAAAAAAAATGCCTACTTGCACTAGAACTTTGTTTTGCGCTTTTAAAAATACAATCACCAGAATTTTGAAATTATCCAGCTATGTTAATGTCAAATACATGAGAGAACGGGCTTACCTGAAATTAACATAAAAATACAAAACTTCAGTCTATAATCAACACCTCTGAATGAAGTTATTCAGATCAGCTATTCTCACTCAAGATGATATCACCGTGAGGATTCAGAGTTGTCTCTGAATGTTAACCTGAATAATTCCATTCAAGGAAGAATTTTGCATTAATACAGAAGTTACCACAACCACTAACTGCAAACTGAAAATTAACTTACTGGTCCTGAACACAGTGCAAAATCTTCAAGAAAGACTTCATTGGTCTCAAGGGTCACATGCCATGTAGGCTCTGGGACAAGGAAGGTGATCCTTGCCTGAGGGGCCCTCATTCTGACAGTGTTTAATCATGGCGTGTTCCAGCCCAGGACCTTTAGAATCCTGGTATCAGAGAACTTAACGTGCTTCGTGCAGTTGGTCCTCAAAAAGGAAGCAGAGTTAACTTTCTTTCAAAAGCCATTTACAGTGTAGAGGGAGTATGGTCTACTGGAAAGAAAGCTGGCAAATGAAGGTTGCTATGGCCGACCACATCCTAAGGAAGGATAGAGGCTGAATCTGTTTTCACGTGTTCAGGACTGGGGAAGTTACCTTGGGTCACTGTAGTTGTTCTTCTGGCTGAGTTTCTTTGTGTATGTGTGAGACTCACTGATTTCATACATCTACTCAACCAAATGGAATGCTCAAGTGTATCTACGCTTGCAGCTAAGGAAGTCACCCTTGGAATAAAGGAAGAACTGGACAATTGAACTGTTTTTGGTTTCTAGCTCCGTGGCTACATTTAATTATTGATAAATTAAAAATATTTCTGGACCACCTAGATATATTTGGAACTATTCTAAGCTACAAGGAGAAATGAATAAAGGTCCTATTATCACCAACTAGTAGAGCATTCTAGTCAAGCAGAAAAATAGCAGAGAAGTAAACAAATAAGGTAATTTTCAATAGTTCTAAGTTCCCTGAAAGAAATGGAAAGGATGATGTTATAGAGGGTGACTTGGGAGAAGGCCACTTTAGACAGATGTTGAAAAAACCCTTCTCTGAAAATGCTGCAAAATGTCAGTGATGTAAGCCCTCAACTTTCTCATCTAATGAGCACCTACTTGTTGTGGCCAGTTCTGGAAACTAACATCTCCCTCAAGATCCAGTATCAAAAACTGCCCACAATCTATTGATTCCACCTTTATATAAAAACCAGATGCTCTCACCAAACAAACAAACAACAGTGTTTGAACTGGGATTCTGGCAGAAATGTGGAAGATATTTACCTGGAGACTAGCTCAGGACTAATCAACAATTATGCCCACTGAGTCATCAAACAGACACCATATGGAAGATGAAATGAAAATCAAAAAAAAAAAATCAAATATTATAGATTCTGCCTTTGAGGCATTTTCCACATCTTAGGAAGCATCTTGTCTACTGCTTAGAATATTTCTATATTAAATGGGCTATTCAGACAATTAAAGCAGTGTCATAGCTTTCTGGATAGTGCCTTACATTTCACAACATAACGAACACTCAGCACAATCCTATGCGGTAGGTGATCTATCTCCATTATACGGAGAGGAAAACTGAGGTTTGGGGGGTTCATGCAACACCATCAAGGGCACAAGTAGCTATTAAGGAACAGAATCTAGACTTGAGTTCAAATTTTCTGAGCTAAGTTATGATGCTTCCCTCTCCCACTTATCCCTGTGCAGTTAGGAATAGGAAGAAAGGAGGGTTTATCTTCCAGTCACATTTTACTGAAGGTATAAAACATGATAAGAATACAGAATTAGACCTATTGTCTTGGCATAAGGTATATTGGTCTGGAAGAGGATAGTAATGTTAACACTTCACAGTTGTGAGGCCCATTACACTACTGTAAAGATTTCATGTAACTTGTACCATCTTATCCTCACAATCACCAAGTGAGGTTCTTTAAGAGTCAATGTATGCCTCTCTTCCAGAACATTCTAAGCTATCACAGCTTCCAGTGACAAATAATGCCCAATTGGTTGAGAGAGTCTGTGTTGTTCTTGGCGACACTTGCCTACATAGAGTACATCTCCCCAACCAGATCACATGCAACATGTGGGCAGACTCATGCCTCCCATCCCGATGCAAAACAGGTCATCAACTAGGATCTGTTAATAAGAAGGAGGGAAAACGGGCATGATCCTCTTCACCTTACAGATTAGAAAAACAGAGGCCAACAGACACAGCCTGGCTTCCTCAGTGACTCACCTACTTGGAGGCACAATCACATCTAGAAGCGACATCTCCAGAAAGCCGGCCTATCCTCCTTTGTCAAAATGCTCCATCCCCATAAATCCCATTTGCTCGAATCCACCCCGCAGGCATGCCTTGTATTACCAAAGATGGGGCAGACCCCAGGCTGAGAATCAGGCAACCTGGGATGAAGATCTGGCTCTGCAATGAATCATTTAGAGAACTCATTGTGTTCGATTGACATAGACTTATCCAGTGTCTACTTCATGTGCTCATTAGCACACACACACACACACACACACACACACACACACACACAGACACACACACTGCTTCAGGACTTTCAGGAAAAAAAATTCTAATTATTAAATGTATTCTATGAAACTGGCACTGTAGTAAGCATTTTATATACATATTATTCATCTTCACAACAAGTAGATTTTATGACCTAATCTAACATAATGAAAACAGAATGACTTGCCCAAGGTCACACAGGTGGCCAGCAGCAGAGCCAAGATTGCTTCATTTCTTCAGTGAACATTTGCCTCTGTGCCAGGCGCTGGCCCGGCCCTGAGAAGACAGCAATGAATGAGCCAGGATGGCATCCCTGCTCTCTTAGAGCTCGCATTTCAGGGAAGGAAACAGACAATAAACCAGTAAACTAAGAAATTAATAAGATGATGACCATTGGTTGAATCTGTTAAACAATCACATAAAGTAGGGTGGTCAGGGACACATCTGTGTGAGCACACAGACAGGAGACCCGAATGACAAGGAGACAGTCACGCCAAGATTTGGCAGAAGAACTTCCCAGGCAGAGGGAAATGCAAGTATAAGGGCTCTAAAGAGAGGGCCAAGTTGGCAGATTGAAGGGACAGAAAGAAGATAAATACGAATGGAGAGGTGTGACTGAGGACTGACTGAAGGAAATGAGGTCAGAGGGGTGGGCTGTGATCAGCTCATGAAGAACATGCAACATGGTAAGAAATGTGGATTTTAGGGATGCCTGGGTGGCTCAGTCAGGTGAAGTGTCTGCCTTTGGCTCAGGTCATGATCCCAGGGTTCTGGAATCGAGTCCTGCATTGGGCTCCCTTCTCTCTCCCTCTGCCTGCTGCCCCCCACCCTGTTTGTGCGCTCTCTCTCTCTCTCTCTCTCTCTGTGATAAACAAATAAAATCTTTTTTTTTAAAGGAAGAAATTTGGATTTTATTCCAATTGTGATAGGAAATCATTGTAGGGTTTAGCTTTGTACATGCAATTTTTAAGAAAGCTGCCCTTGCCCTACTTTTCCTTTCTAAAAACAGGTTTCCACATCTAGAGGCAACCTCTAAGCCAGGTAGAGGGGGTCCCCGGCTGCTCGTGGTGAGTGGCTGGTGGTGCCATCTGTGGATGCAGGACTGTCCCTCTGAATCCTGGGCTCTCCGTCTCAGCATCCGGCTGCTCCTCCTCACCATCACGAGACTCCCATTCAGCCAGGACAAGACTGGACATTAATAACTACAGGGTGGAAAGCAACAAGAAGCAGAAGACAGAAAACGCCCTTATCACATCTGTTTTTCTAGCTCTAACGTTGAGGAATCAGACCTGGTAACCTCCTTCTCTCAACCACCTTCATTCTATCCCTGACAGCTGTGGGCATGTGGCCCCTTCCTGAGCTGCCATGCTGTGGGTACGCTCACGCAGTCCTATGAAGAGACAAGCCTCCCGCCAAGCACCTTCCAGGAAGTGAGATCTCTTGCCAACAGCTCTCCTTTTGGAAGACGATCCTCCAGGCCCAGCTTGACATCAAGGCTTTAGCTGACTGCACCCCTGGCTGACATCTTGACTGTAACTTCATGAGACCCCAAGCCAGAACTACCCATCAAAGCTGCTCCCAAATTCCTGACCCACGGAAGGTGTGAGATGATAAACATGTGTTAAGCTGCTAAGTCTGGGGGTAGTTGGTTACACAGAATTAGACAACTGACCCAGGTGGTAATGCTTTAAAGGGGTATGAAAAATCAAGAGGATAAGGATAAGAAGGTAAAAATGGCTGGCTCTACACCTTCAAACTCCAGTTCTAATGCTCTGAGACCGAGAAGATACAGGTTAAGCTGGAGTTAAATGCAGAAAAGCTATTTCTCCAAGTTAATAGCCAGAAGCCAATTTCCTGAAACCTCAGTTAGTAAATTTACCAAGCAACTATCCAGGGTCGCTATGTGCCATCAAGAGTGGTGAATACTAACTAATCTTTCTCCTGAGGGGAGTCAACTGGCCCCAGAATAGAAATATTCCTCTCCAGTGTACCCAAGGGCAGTGGAAAAAACCCAGGCTTCTCACATGCAATCTGACTTTGTAATTAACAATTTCAGGTAGCAATCATTAAGCACACACCCCACCCCTCAATTTACAGATAAGCATCTACCTACACATGTACACACCAGGCAGCAGAACAAGATCATTCCCAGGGCTGTGTCCTTCATCTGGGTCACCCATCCCGGAATCATCCACCACACCGTGATCTTAAAGAAATGATTATCATTTGTGGTTCTAAATAGGACCGCATTATTTTCCACAAGTGTCAATTTTCCACTGCAATATTACATTTTCCAACATTTAGTTTTCTAGCATTTTGCCATGACTATCTGTGTAGATTAGAAAGGTTCTTAACTGTTATCTGTAATAGAGTTTGCCTGTAGCAAAATTCATGCAGGCATAATAGAAGAACAAAGTGTACTCTGATGAAATTGCAACCATAATTTCCAGATGCCTGACATTTATTGCTTATTGCTATTAGAATTCAAGTGCCTATTTGTTTTGTACTTTGCTTTTATTCTTGCATCACAACATATAATGGAAAAAAGATATTTTAAATGTTGGGTTAAGTATCACAGATCAACATGAGGCACCAACATAATCAATACTACTTAAACGTACTCCTAGGCAATTAATTTTTAAAGAATCAAATTGTTGTACCACATCAAAATTTATAATGATACCAGAAAGGGTGTTACATTCTTTATGGTTTAATTAAAAGCAACATTTAGCACTCATGCAGCTAACTGTTAAGACATCACAACATCAATGGTTTTGCTTATCCTTACGATGAGGGAGGTACAATGGACTCTTTACATTTTTGATTATTAAGTGTTACTTGTAACTTATTGGTTAGTATGCATTTATACAATTACCGGGAACAATCATAAGGAGGGCTGTAAGAAGCACGGCTTAATATTGCCACCCTGGGGTACCTGGGTGGCTCAGTGGGTTAATATTGCCACCCTACAGTGACCAGTGCGTCGCCGAAACTCTATATCCAAATAATTGTCAGCATTTTAAAAGAAGAAAACAAGTGGGTTTTACGGCTGCTGTGCTGGTGAAGTTGAATCTGGAAACAGCCAGAGCAAAGCATGAACAGCTTCAGGGAAAGACATCAGAGGATGCATACATCGAACAGAGAGGAGACCTAGGAAATACAAACAAAATGCTGACAGGTCCAAGCTGAAAGAGAGAGAGAGAGGAAGGAGAAAAAGAAAAAGTGGGGGAGGGGAGAAAGAGGAAGGGAGGGAGCGGGGGAGGGGCAGTTTCCAATCTTCTAGGTTCAGACAGAGGTGTGAAGATTCAGGATAGATGGGGGAGGCTGTCAGACTCAGGTCAGGGTATCTGCTCTGTACAGAGTCACCGCCCAAACGCTGAGACTGTGTTTAGGCTCTTAAGAAAAAGAAATGGCTAGTGGAATGAGAGTACCTTGCCCAGAGGATCGGGATCCTGGACCAGTCGGGTCGAATGAAAGAATATCAAGGGGGCTTGGAAAGGGCATAGAGACCAGCTAGACTCCACCAAGGACCGCTTCCATTCACTTCCCTTTATGAACTTCACATTGGCCCAAATTGTGTCTAACAAACTGCATTTACTCTGTGATAAACAATGTGGGGCCGCTGGAGGCAAGTATACAATCTCTATTGGGCTTTGTGCAGTACTAAAAATAGCTTTTGGACCCCACTGCTACTGTTCATGTCTTAATCCAGTATTTTTTCTATGGTTAAGAAATGGTGCCTTCCCTAATACTAGTGATGACCGAGACCGATTCCGAAGATGGTGGATATGGTAAGAAGCAGAGGGTGTTGACTTGGTCTGTAGGCAATTCTATAACTATGTTCTGTAAGTATGTACTTTCTATAGGAAAGGACCACAGTCTCATAAGCTACCAATAACTCTGTCCACTGACTCTAATTTGCAGAACTCTGCAAATTCATACTTCCTCCTTGGGCTCAGCAGTACGACTACATAAGAACCTATCAGAACCGAGAAGGCCTGGATTCGGACACTGGATGTCCTGGCGACTGTTGTCAGAAGTACATAGGGTACTGGGGGCATTCCAAAGAAGCAAGGTACAGCCACTCCACTCAAGGACTCTATTGAGAGCAGTCCTATGTAACACGATAGGAAATTTACTTAGAACTCTGAAGTTAAGTACAGAAACTCAGCTGCTCCATTTTCTGTAGCTGACCTCGTCTTCTTGATGACATCTTAACCCTAGTGGAAAAAAAGGAGGGAGAGGGTTTTGATATGCCATCTCTTGGCATTTCAAGGTCTTCAAACTCAAAGTGTCCTCTCTGGATAACTAAGTCAGCTTTTGGAAAACAGGCCTTAGGAACGTCTTGGTGCCCTCACGTGTACATGTGTGTATAAATCTACATCACATCATTTAAATAACCATCAAAAGCAGCTTATCACTCCATTCAAGATAACCATGAAATTCAGTTCACTAGTGAGAGAATGCAGGGGGTGGGAATTCGGGGTTCAACCAAGAAAGCCTTCCTGGATCTAGAATGAGTGTGACTACAAACTAAGGAATGTGGGCTCAACCTCATAGCCAACCTCTAGTGATGTAGAATCCAAGGAACCAGGATAAAATTACCTTTTAGTGAAATGATTCCAGTAGGTTTTGCAAGACAGATTAGTAGGAAACAAAAAACTTCCTGTTCTTTAACCCAGGCATGGGATCATACAGGGCCGAAGGAGAGATAGTTGGGAGAAAGGAAACATGGGTCTAGCCAACACTGATGAGAAGGTCACAGAATAGGAAGGACAGGGTCAGGGAGGGGAGAGAGAGGGAGAAGAACAAGGTTGACATTAGAGATGAAAAGCTTGGTTGGTGCGTTTTTTGAAATACTACCTATCAAGAGTCATTAGGACATTCACTTAAAGATCTGTTTTTTTTTTTCCTAAATATCTAGATGTTTGTGATACAGACTGCAATTAAAACAATGAGAATGACACTAAGGCTAAACCTATTTAAAACTTAAAACCAGCACACTGAGTACAAGAGAACAAAGGATAGAAGAGAAACATCTGTTTATCAATCCTAACTTCTTTTTCCAGATCACT
Organism: Meles meles; assembly: GCF_922984935.1. Classification (NCBI taxonomy): domain Eukaryota; kingdom Metazoa; phylum Chordata; class Mammalia; order Carnivora; family Mustelidae; genus Meles; species Meles meles. The sequence continues at coordinate 30,954,923 of NC_060084.1, read as the reverse complement.
AAATGACTTGATGCGATAGCAGGGTAACATTTTTTTTTTAATTTTTAATTTTTAATTTTTTTATAAACACATAATGTATTTTTATCCTCAGGGGTACAGGTCTGTGAATCACCAGGTAGGGTAACATTTTTTAAGGAAATGTTTCAGATATACAAAAAAAAAAAAAGAATAACATAATAAGTTTTTGTATACCACCAAAGGATCACTTTTGAAACATAGGCTTTGAAGAACAATTAATTCAGGGGGAACGCTGTACCAAACCACTTAACATCAAATGTGGTGTTCTTTCTCATTAATCCCTCAAAAATATTTGCAAAGCATTTTCTGTAAGTGTTCTACTCGGTTTTTTTTTTATTTCGAAGTGATTCAGCAGATCCTACCATCATCATCATTTTTTAACCTAATTTTTGAAAGAGAAATAATGTATAAATGTGATTTAAAATCCAAAAGCTACATGAAGGCATAAAATTAAAATGCACAAGTCTCTCTTCTTCCCCCAACTCTTTGCATTTCAAAGATAGCTCTTACTGTTTCTCATTTATCCTCCCAGATAAAAAGGACATAAAACCACATTTATAATTTTATTTTTAGATTTACACAAATGCAAACTTGGAGATCACGTATGCATCATGGGAGCAATTCTGTGTTTTTCCATACCATTCTAACACATATTTACAACAGCTGGACGGATATACCATGTTCATACAGCCAGTCCCGTGCTGGTGGACATGTAGGTTGTTACCAATGCTTTTGAATGTAATGCATTCAATGCTCTGATACATAATCTCATGCAAATGTCTTGGTATAGGTTTCTAAGCATATCCTTAAAGTAATTTCCTAAATATGCAATTTCAGGGTCAAAGAAGAAGCTCATTTTTAATGTTAATAAATACTGCCAGATAGCTCTTCAAAATGATTTTACCAATTTACATTTTCACCAAAAGTTGTATAAGTGTACATATTCCCTTTTATCCTTGTTATGCTCACCTATAAAACTAACTTACTATATAGCTTGTTTTTTTTAAGATTCTATTTATTTATTTATGAGAGAGAGTGTGTGAGTCAAGGGAGAAGCAGAAGGAGAGGGAGAAAAATCTGAAGCAGGCTCCATGCTGAGCATAGAGCTCGACATGGGGCTTGAACCCCTGACTCCGAGATCATGACCTGAGCAGAAACCAAGAGTCGGACGTTTAACGGACTCAGCCACCCAGGCGCCCCCTGACTTGCTATCTGACTTCTTAATGATTATTAATGACTACATGCCAGTATCAATTTTACTTGCTTCTTTATACGGTATGATTAAATATTCTTTTGGTAGGAAAACGAGCCCTTTGTATTTTTTTTTCTGAATTAACTTGTGAAAACTCAAGAACACGCTATTGCAAAGCGTTTTTATCAAATGCCTTCCCTAGTTCTACACTGAGAATCATTACCCAAGTGATTTTCTACAGCTTGTAAATTTGCAAAAGAGTCAAATCTCTGGTTCAGTGAGCTCCATCAAGGATTCACATTTCCCACAAATATGGCCAGTGCTAAGGTTGTCTTATAAAAGCAACAAAATAGAACCAATGACATTTACATCACACTCAACTTAGGAAGCACAAGAGTAGACGGAGTCACCTGCAAAGAGAGATAGTTAGTGTCTTGAAGAAGAGTCTGATCAAAGAGAGATGATTGATGGGTGAGCAGGAACATTAATGTTAGGATGCTGGCTGCAGCATAACTGAAAGAGAAAAGTGAATAGCAAGAATATATTTTACCTGGGTTTTCAGATACTGCCAATTTTTGGAAATAGTTCTTTTTTATATATTCACAAAGAAAAAGAAGGAATGATCTGAATGTAGTACCAAGATGATACCTACCGCAGGTGTAAGAAAACAGATGTGATGAATTCGGGTAATCTCATCTGTAATTACAGAAATTCAACCCATTAATGTCTTCAACCCAGACTGTATATTAGTATCATCGGGAAGGCTTTTTAAACCATTCAATGCCTGGGCCCTACCTCAGACCCCCTGAGTCTAGACCTGAGCATTGTGTTTTGTTGTGTTTCTTTTTTTCTTTTAAAGTTCTCCCGGGAGACTCTAATATGTAACTGTATTTGAGACTTTCTTCATTAAGAGCACCTACAGGGTTCAGTTATACCTCAAGGCCTTCCTAAGGTCTTTAGCTAATCTAGGGACTGCCTTCCTGAAATCTTATAGTCATGACTATGCCTTGCTATGACGATCTGAAGACTGGTATACAACATAATAGCTATTAGAAAGCCATGTATGCAGACGAGTTAACCACATCAGACACAGTGGAATACAGTGAATGTAAAATTCCTGTGGGTCGTCGAAGGAATTAATGTTTTTTTTTTAACTGACTTTACTGATAGCATAATCTGGAGATCATTTTAGCAATTTAAATAAGTCTTTAAAATATGCATATCTGTTGACCCATAAATCGCATTTCTAGGGACCACGGCTATGTACAAAGAGGTAGGCATGAGCTAGGATGTTAATTGCTGCGTTGTTTGTTTCAGAAATATGGAAATGTTTCATCTGAAGAACATTAAATAAACTCAAGTTCAGCTACACAATGGAGCATTATACATTTAAAACAGGATGCTTAGATAAAATATGGTTAGTAGATCAGTCAGTCATTGACATGAATTACATGACATGAAAAATGTTCAAAATATATGATAAATGAACAAGCAAGCCTTGAAGTTGCACATGTAGCATGATCTCATTTTTTCATAAATGAGATAACATTAGCACATTTATTAAAGTTTTCCTCCATTCCAGGTATGGTTCTAAATACTTTATGAGTATTAACTCATTCACCCTTACAAAATTACTATTGTTACCCTGTTTAAAAGTTGAAACCACAGGGTGCCTGGGCAGCTCAGTGGGTTAAAGCCTCTGCCTTCAGCTCAGGTCACGATCTCAGGGTCCTGGGATGGAGGCCCGCTTCGGGCTCTCTGCTCAGCAGGGATCCTGCTTCCCCCACCGCCCCACCTGCCTCTCTGCCTACGTGTGGTCTCTCTTTCTTCAAATAAATAAAGAAAATCTCTAAAAAAAAAAGTTGAAACCACAGTAAATATAGGGAACACACTGGTTGTTGCCAAAGGGGAGGAGGTTGTGGGGGAAGAGGAGTGGGAGGTACTGTCTTCCAGATTGGGAATGAGTAAATCACAAGGATGAAAGATACAGGATAGGATATAATCCCATTCTACAACGGTATTATAACAATGCTGTGTGGTGACACGTGGTAGCTACACCTGTCCAGAGCATAGCGTATAGACCTGTCCAATCACTATGCTGTACACCTGAAACTAATGTAACATTGTGTGTCAACTATACTTCAATAAAAAAGAAAAAAAAAAAAAGAGAGATGAAACCACTGGAGCACAGAGAAGTTACTAATGTGCCTGAGGTCACACAGCCAATGAGTGGCAGAGCTTGGCTTTTAAATTCACACACACTGACCCATAGCCCATGCTCTTAACTGCTGTACCATACCACGGTATGGTACACCATGCTGTACCATGTTTTGTGTGAAAAAAAATGTCTGAAAGGATGAAAGAGGAGTTTTGTTTTTGTACCCTTTGCTAAAAATTATCTCTTGTTTTCTATAATGAACATATGTGACACATAGGTTTTGAAAGTTGGTATATTTTTTAGGAAGGGCAAAACATTTGGCAATACCAAATAAAAATTAGAAAGAAAAAAAAGTGGGGGGTTGGGGGGACAGGGAGGCGTTAATAGAGGGCAGCTGGGCATCTGCCCTGTAAGGAAGGTTGGAGGGAGAAATGGTCTCCAAAGCCCTGTCCCAGATCGCAGCCTGAATGGGTACTTCCCTACCTGGTCTGATCTACAACAAAAGGTGTAAAGTTGCAAAATGAGGAGGATGGCAACAACCAGAAGGTGAACCCTTAAATCCTGCAGAGCAAGAGTTTTTTCAGTGTAGGAGAGAAATTGTGAGGAGAGCAGAGCAGGGAAAGGTAAAGGTGGGAATACTGAAAATACATGAGAGAGAAGAGAATGGGTAAGGGAGAGTGTTGGCCATTCACAAATGGAAGGAGAGACAACACAGCCTTTACAAAAGACCTCAAGGAAGGGGGTCTGCAAGGGAGCCTCCCCCTTATCCCTCCCCTGCCCTCTGTAAGATACGATGAGCAGCCAGGCCTGGACAAAGGCCAATGTTAAAAGTTGGAACAGTCCTACTGATGAAGAAATGGGGCCCTGAGGGACAAACCAGTGATCTGGAGCTCTGTGATGGGGCTGTGCGGTCCCGTTAACGCTCCTTTCCAGTGACATCATGACAAAGAAACCTCAGTGCTCACACCCCGGCACAGTGCTATTCCTACTGGCCCGGGGGCCCAGCCTTCTGACTCTCCGTGGTCATTAGAGTTGGCCAACCAGCGATGCCAGGTTCACGTTCTCCCACTTCAACCGAAGCTTCAGTGGGTAGAACGGCTTAGGAAAGTAGGACATCAATTCTGAGTTCGGGAGAAATTCTGGAGTGTATTTAAAGAAATGCAGCTGGCTGTGTTACTTTTAGGAACATATAGACATCCAAACTATGATAACAAGTTCAAACTACTGCCTAATAAAAATACTTTTGGAATAAGCTACCGATTTATAACTGATATGTAAATCTGTGCTTCTAAAGTACTCAGAGGTGCTAGAAAACAGAAATTAAAACAGATTCTATTCAGTATTTTAAGTGCATCGCTCCATTTTGTTCCCACTTTCAGCTTCTATTTTAAGACGGACTCTCCCCTTCTTCATAGACTCCCCATCCTCATTACTGACAAGGCAAGGTTAAATAAATAAAGTTTCACGCTACATTTTGCTTCACTTAGCAGATGCCCTCAGTATTTTCACACGTTCACACTTAGAATTATAGCCAAGACCACATTCAAGCCAAGAAGTGATTGTCTTTCACAATCATTCTGCAACCAGAACTCTCAAATTAATGAGTTTAATAGCAGATTTTTTTCCTCCTTTGGACACTAACCTCTTCCTGTCTTTAGATATAACATATGATACCTGGGAAGCATATGGAAATTATGCACAGACATGCACCCGGATTGTAAAAGCCTCACTGTGGAAAGAGCTATCCCTACAGTAAGTACTCCTATAACTTTTTTGCCTCCTTATTATTGCAGTACATAATTCACTCCTCTGCAAGTTCAAATTGCATATTACAGCACATTAATGTTGGTCTTCCTTTATAGCGACCTATCTTATGGTTAGCATTCTCATTTATAACCTAAATTACTTTTATTTCTCCAGCCATTTCACCTAAGTACTTTGAATCAAATGGGAAAATGATCGCCTATCCCAAGTTGCAGAAACACGCAACAGTAAGAGTTGGCTGGGGTACAACGTGACTCATATCTGCCGGTGGGGGCGGGCCCAGCTCTGAGGTGGGCTGCCCTTCTAGAGCTACAAAGTGTGTTGGGGTTTCCTGACTCCATTTAGAAGCAGCGTCAGCAGTGGGTAGAACGGAGGACCAGCCCTGCTTTAAATCTAGATTATAGTCAAATGTATTCTTTACAGGGAGGAGGAAAAGAAGGAGCCCTTCAACGCCTTCCCATTTACCCTAAGATAAGGATGGAAAAGTTGGCCCTCTGGCTCCTGCCTGACTCTCTGGTCTCATCATGTATCCCTTTACTTTGCTCCCTGCACAGAAGCTCCCCTAGCGTCCTTTCGGTTCCTTGAACATGGCACGCTCCCCTTCAACACATGGCCTTTTCCTATTTGTCTTATTTCCTAAAACACTCCTTTCCCCATAATGCAAAAAATCTGATCCAATCATTAGTTCCTCAGAAAATCTCGTCCCTGATTTCCCACTTTGCTCCAGAATATAATTTCAGGCAGGATAATTTATGGAATCTTTTTGGTTACATATATGTATGTGAATTTTCCTTCTCGTATTTCAAGCCTCTAGCTTGGCCTTTTTAGTCTTCTTGCGTTACCAAGTTTTGCAGCGCAAAGAGCAAAAGCCTCCCGTCTTTGCCAGCATCTTAAGCCCAGGCATCTAGAGAGGAGACACAGAAATAGAGCATGAGAGAATGACATATCCTATAAGCAATGAAGACCTTCTCTTTGCTCCCAGACAGCTCCCTTAAGAGACAGCAGGATCACCAAAGGATGGCAACATAGCATTTCTGAGAACTTCCTATGGGTCCGATAGCAGCACACCTCTGTCCTCCAAAGAGACTTCTAAACTGCTCCAAAAGAGATACCAAACAATGACCATGAAAGCTATGAGAACTTGGAACATGGAGGCCCTCCCTACACTGTCCAGATACCACCAGGAGTCCCTAGGCTGGAGTGACCAGGAAGAAGGAAGCAGCCACAAGGTAAACAGAAATGGAACTTCCCAACTACCCAGATCTTAAAAGGAAAGAATGTCATACTTGTTACCCATCTGAGTTTAAGGACTTCTGCTCATACCTGTTGTACACTATCTTCCTGCTCAAACACTCCACTCATCTGTAATTTTCAACTTTTCTCATGGATCTCGTTCTCCTTCTCTCCTTACGAAGATCCATGAGGACTGGGACTGTGTCTGTGTCGCTCCACTACATACTATTCCCAGGGACTAGCACAGCACCTAATACACAGTGGGTGTCAATACATTCCTTTCTTAGATTTAACTGCAGAGAGTAAAATGCACAAATCCTAAGCATACATTTCAACGAAGTGGGGCAAGTGCATGCACCAATTTAAGTAATACCTCAATCAAGGTAGAGAGCATTACCATCATCCTTGCGTTCCTTTCTAGTTTCACCCCTCTTCCCACTACAGACAACCACTATTTTGATTTCTAACCTCATAGATGAGTTCTGTCTGTCCTTTAGCTTTATATAAATGGAAACACACAGTATGAACTCTTTTGTATCTTGATTGATTCACTCATCCTGTTTTTGAGATTTACCCATATGTTGTATAAATGAGTAATCTGTTCCATTTTGCTGCACACTATACCACTGCATGAATCTACCACAATTTATTTATCCATTTCCTTGTTAATGGGCAACAAGAAAATTTAAGCATGTTTTGGATTTTTTACTGTTATGAATAAAGCTGCAATGAACATTTTTACACAAGTTATTTTGTAGAAATGAGCTTCCATTTTTCTTGGGTAACTAGGTGGAAGTTGAATTGCTGGGTCATAGGGTAGGTGCATGTTACCGTTATGAGACACTGCCAATTTTCAAAGTAGTTATACAATTTTACACCTCCAGTAACACCACATGAGCAGTCTAGCTGCTCTGCGCCCTTTACAGCATTAGATAATTGTTAATCCTTCTAAATGTTACAGATTTTAGTGAATCAACCATAGTTTGTTATTATGGTTTTAATTTGCATTTCCTGGCAGCCTTATAATGTTGAGCCTCTTTTCTTGTACTTAGTGGTCTTTCATATATCCTCTTTTGTGAATTGCCCTAAGTCCTTTGACCATTTTGTATTGGGTTGCTTCTCTTTTTGTTATTTATTTGCAAGAGTTCTTTACATATTCTGGATACAAGTGATATGGAATGTCATCAAAGACATGACCACAAATTGACCTGTCACCTCAAGCACTCCTCTAGAGGCTCCTTATCCCCTACCCTGTCCATGGAATGTGGGTTCCATTTGCCTTTCCTGTTCCCAGAGGATGCTCCTAGGACAAGTCTTTGAGATAATGATATTGTGTTGAAAACATCTGCTGGTACACATGACTAGATCCAGGCAAGGCCTCTTTATGAAATCTGAAGACTTGGCGGGCCAGTACAGGGAACTATTCATCTTGGTGCCACCCTAGACAAGCCTCATATGTAAGTTCTCTTTACTTATTAAAACTGCCATCTACCAACCTGGAGAGGCCTCTTTCTTCTATCTCTCTGCCTTCTTGAGTACAAAAGGGACCAGTTTCAGATTACATTCAGGAAGCTCCCAAGAGGGTTGTGAACTAATAAAAATTTCTTTTGGTTGTGTGTGGAATACTTTATGGAAAATATTGAGAACGTTTCCCCATTCTTTGGTTTGCCTTTTCATTTCTGTAACTATCACTATTAAGGAACAGAAAATACTTTTAATGCAGTAAAGTTAGTATCTTTTTCTTTTATGATCTTTGCATTTTGCTTTGGATCTAAAATATCTTTGCCTATGCCCAGGTCACAAAGCTATTTGCCTATTTTTCCATCTAAGAGATTCATAGTTTCAACTTTCACATTTTGAGCTGTAATCTACTCCCAGTTAATTTTGTGTATGGTGTGAGGTATGACTTGTAGTTCATTTTATTTTTTTCATACAGATATCCACTTACCTAGCATCATTTGTTGAGAAGAGTTTCCTCTTCCCATCAAATTGCATTGGTGTTTTCTTGAAAAATCAATGGACTATACACGTGTGGATCTATTTCTGGACTTTCTTCCAACTCCATGAGCATAGTAAAACCATATTCAGTTAGGCCTTTACTTTTTTCTCAAAAGTGTTTTATGGATTTCAGTACAGGAGTTTTATAACTTTTGTTAAATTTATTTCTAGACAATTGCTGATTTATGCTATGATGAGTGGTATTTTTAAAATTCTATTTTTGGATTGTTGCTAATATACAGATGTAAAATTGGTTTTTGTACATTGACTTTTTAATCCTAAGACCTCACTGAATTCACATATCAGATCTATTAATATTTTAGGCTTCCTTTATATATGCCGCCATGTCATTGGGACTAGTTTTACTTCATCATTATCAATGTTTCATTGCTTTGAACTCCACTGAAATGTTGAGGAGAAATGGTTTAGAGTAGAAATATTTGCCTGTTCTCCATTTTAGAATGAATGTTTTCAATATTTCACCACTAAGAGTGATGTTAACAAATGATGTTAATGTTTTCAATATTTCACCATTAAGAATGGTGACATCTTTTTCAGAGATGCCCTTTATTAAACTGAAGATATTCTTTTCTATTCCTAATTTTCTCAGCAGTTCCTCTTCCTCTTTGTCATCATAAATGCACGCTGGATTTTGCCTAAACGCTTTTTCTGTACCTCTTGAGACTGTCATATGATTTTACTCTGTCATGTGGTGAATTATATTGGTTTTCGAGTGTTAATTCAACCTTACCTTCCTGGAATTAAACCCACTTGGTCATGATGTATTATATTTTTTATATATTGCTATACTAATTGATAATAATACATTAAGGATTTTTTGGTCTATTTAATGAGTGATTATGACCTGCAGTTTTCTTCTCTTGCAAAACACTTCTCAGGTTTTGTTATACCGGCTTTATAAAATGAATTAGAAAGTTCCTCCTCGTCTTTTTTTTTTTTTTAATGAGTTTGTGTAAGATTCAAGTTATTTCTTCCTTAAACATTTAATAGAATTCACCACTGAAGTTTTTGGAGACTGAAGTTTCTTTGTGGAAAGGATTTTAATTATGAGTTTAATTTTTAATGAATATTTAGAGCTATTCAGGTCATCTATCTCTTTTAATCAGGTTTGATAAGCCGTATTTTTATGAAAGTTGTAAAATTTGGTGTCATAAAGGATCTACAGTAATAACCTCTTTTATCCTTAATGTTTGTTCTGTGTTTTCTCTCCTCTTGATCTGTGTTAGTATTTTATCAGTGTTACTAGTATTTGTTAAATGATAATTAACTTTCGGACTTGATACTTATCTACTGTTTTCCATTCCTGTTATTTCTTAGAGAGAGAGAGTGCACGCACATGTGGGCAGGGGGGTTGGGAGAAGGAGAGGAAGAGAATCTTAAGAAGGCTCCATGACCAGTACAGAGCCTGAGGCAGGGCTTGATCTCATGACCCTGAGATCATGACCTAAGCCAAAATCAAGAACTGGACACTTAACTGAATGAGCCACCCAGGTGCCCCTACTGTTTTCCATTCTTAAATTTATTATTTCCTTCTTTTTACTTACTTTGACTGTATTTTTCCCAATTTTTTCAGGTAATTTATTTTGGCTCTTCTTTGCTAATAGTAAGCATTTAAAGATGGGATTTTTGGGGCACCTGGGTGACTCAGTGGGTTAAAGCCTCTGCCTTCAGCTCAGGTCATGATCTCAGGGTCCTGGGATCAAGCCCCGCATCAGGCTCTCTGCTCAGTGGGGAGCCTGCTTCCTCCTCTCTCTCTGCCTGCCTCTCTGCCTACTTGTGATCTCTGTCTGTCAAATAAATAAATAAAATCTTTTAAAAAACCCAAAAACTAAAGATGGGATTTTCTCTCTTAACATCACTTTAGTTATATCCTACAAAACTTGATGGTTGTGTTTTAACTATCATTTATCTCTAAATATTTCTAATTCCCCTTATTCTTTGAACCATGTGTTGTTTAATTTCCAAAGACTGGGGGAATTTATAGATACATTTTTATTATTTATTTCTAATTTAATTTTCCCTTGGTCAGAGAACATATTTTGTATTATTTCAATCTTTAAAATTCTGGGGGTTTGTTTTATAGTCCAGAATCTGGTCTCATTTTGTTCATCTTTAATGTGTCTTTGGTAAAAATACATATTCTGCATCTAGTTGATTATAAGGCTTGTATAATGTCTATTAAGTTATGTTAGTTGACAGTGTTGTTCAGATCATCTACACCCTTTCAGATTTTCTGTCTCCTTTTCTATCAGTTTTGGAGAAAGGAATGTCAAGGTCTCCCACTCTGTGGACTGATCTATCTCTCCCTTTAGTTCTGTCCATTTTTGTTGTATGTAGGTTGATTCACTATTAGATGCACGTATATTCAGGATGATGTCTTTTTTTTAAGATTTTATTTATTTATTTGACAGACAGAGATCACAAGTAGGCAGAGAGGCAGGAGGGGGAGGGGGAAGAAGCAGGCTCCCCACTGGGCAGAGAACCTGATTCGGGGCTCGATCCCAGGACCCTGGGATCATGACCTGAGCCGAAGGCAGAGGCTTTAACCCACTGAGCCACCCAAGCGCCCCCAGGATGATGTCTTTTTGATGAGTTAGCTCTATGATTATGAAATGTCGCTCTCTTCTGTCTGGTTTGAGGTCTTCTGTCTGATTGGCAGAGGAATACACATTTTCTAGAAGTGTCCATCTTCTTCCTCTTTTGACTTCCCATTTACCTGCATGTTCCTAGTCAAGGTCCCTCAACAGCAGACGGCATTCAGTTTTTTAGCCATCCTGATCATCTTGGCTTCGTAACTGGAGTATTTATGCCCATTTGAATATAGTATACTTACTGGTAAAGACTGGACTGAAATCTATCATTTTGTGATTTTTTTTTCTATTTTTCTTCTTCTGTTCTCTGATTCTTGATCCTCTTTTCTTGCCTTCTCTTCTACTCATAGAGTACTTTTCAGGATTCTATTTTTTCCCCTCAACGGATTTGTAATCTGGAGTGTGTGCTTCCTATGGTCACTCAAGGGAATCACAATACATATTGATTAAACGGGTAAATGAGTGGTGCAACATATACCAATTTCCAATCCACCTTATTAATCCTTTATTAAGCCTAGAACATCATGAGCTGTAGCACAGCCAGAACTGATAATATGCCAGTAGAGGGGAAATTCTTTAAATTCAGTCTCACATACCCTACGACCCAGCAATCACACTACTGGGTATTTACCCTAAAGATACAAATGTAATGTTCCAAAGGGGCACGTGCACCCAAATATTTATAGCAACAATGTCCACAATAGCCAAACTATGGAAAGAACCTAGACATCCATCAACAGACGAATGGATAAAGAGGATGTGGTATATACACACACACACACACACACACACACACACACACACACACACACACATATATATACACACACACAATAGAATACTACGCAGCCATCAAAAGAAATGAACACTTGCCATTTGCAACAACGTGGATGGAACTAGAGGTTATTATGCTGAGTGAAATAAGTCAGTCAGAGAAAGATAATTATCATATGATCTCCCTGATACGAGGAATTTGAGAAGCAGGGAGGTGGGTTGTGGGGATAGGGAAGGAGAAAAATGAAACAAGGTGGGATCAAAAAGGAGACAAACCATAAGAGACTCTTAATCTCACAAAACAAACTGAGGGTTGCTGGGGGGTCGTGGGGGGTCGGGAGAGGGGGGTGGGGTTATGGACATTGGGGAGAATATGTGCTATGGTGAGTGCTGTGAAATGTTTAAGCCTGATGATTCACAAACCTGTACCCCTGGGGCTAATAATACATTATATGTTAATTTTAAAAAATCAGGCTCACATTGTGATGTTAAGGAATTCTTGTCTCAACTTTAATACAACTGCTTCTTGGCCAAGTTGCATTTTTATTCCTTCCTTAATTCAATTATCACTCCATCTAGCAAATAAACATTTCCTTCTTTGGCAATTTGTCAAGATTTCCTTTGAAGATTTAAGAAACTACAGAGGCCTAGACCACTATGAATCAAAAATCTTCAGAGAGCTTCGAATACCCAGATAAAGTAGAGAACCACTGCATTACTGAATGGCCACTGAACTCCAGCCACTGACTGTAAGTGCTAATCCCAAATGTCCCCCACCCCCATGCCACTGAGCAGCCCTGACAGCAACGTACACAAGTGCCTTCTCTCTCCTCCTGATTATGTACAAGGCCAGGAAGGGGGAAAAAAAAAAAAACAAAAAAAACCCCAGAAACTAAAGAGGCTCATTAGGTTTCTAATAGGTTTTTCTTTTTCCTTTTTCTCTTCTTTTTGGAGATTGGCCCCCTTGAGGCACATCGTAACTCAAAATAACTCCCATGGGGGGAAGTGTGAAGAGTAATGTTGGGAGCAAAGGCAGAACCTAATGGCAGCAGAAGAAGATTAAGAGAAACAAAAACAAAAAGAGAAGGGAAGGGGGGAAAAAAAAGAAAGAAAAGAAGAAAGCCTTCTCAATAATGTACTAGAAAAGATTTCTTTAAAACAGAAGACTTACCTCCTCACATTTCTTCTCCGCGTGCTCTGTGGATACAGTAGACTATGGCTTGTGCGTCCTTGGGATGCCTGAATTATATCTAAGCCATTGGCCCCGACTCTACTCAGTGCGTGCTGTGTTTGGTCTGTCACGCCCAGCTGGCAAAAGCCAGGGGATGCTCGCTGCCTCTAGTGGAGTCTTGGGCCCCACAAGGCCGTGAAACAGATCTGCAACCATCATCCTACCCTTCAGGCCAGTGAACTCCTTCCTCTTTCCCATAGGGCAGAGCATAGTTCCGAGTCCACCGCTCACCCTGAAAGCTTGGTTTGACTGTATTTCTCAGAAGCCCAGCAGAGAGAATGGAAGAAAGCCTGTTGTTCTGGAAGGGAAACCCAAAATATCTTTCCACCTCCTTTGTTGCCTTGGAAGCTATACAGTCCAAGAGAAAGAAGGAAAAACAGAGAACCAAGTGAAGAGTGGTTCAGGAAATAACTATATGAAACTACTAGAGAAATCTATCATAGCCTCTAATGATAGCGTAGACACTTGCTCCCTTCCAAATTACTAGTGTTAATGCATGCAGTGTAGTGAGTGTTCATAATGTGTAATTGTACCCTGCTTTTGTTTTTATTCCATCCTTTGGGTGGACAGGAATCATGCTATTTATTTTGCATGGCTGCCTATGAGATCAGGTAATGCTGTAGTTCATGAAAACAGGCACCAGGTAAATAGCACCTGTTTAGAAGCACCCAGCAGCCAGAATTTAAAATGCCTACCAACACCTCCCTCACTCTGTGGGCCTGGATACTAGCCACAGGGGAACTGGGGCTTCACACACAGGTGAGAGGGCTAACTGCACGGAACCAGGTGTGCTTTATAAGCTCTTCACACTAGCTTAGAGAAGGTCTTGCTGGGAACAGAGAAAGCAACTTTCTCCCAAACCAGAGGCTTCAAATTGGAGGCCTGTGGGCTGGATGTAACCTAATCAGGGTTTCTGCAGCCCTACATGCACCTGTGTATGAATATGAATTAGAAAAAGGCCTTCCTACATGTGATTAGACCTGTTTTAGGATCCTCAGCTAAAGCACAACTTACCCAATTGTATGCACATGATGGCCCTGGATGCCATGCTTGTCCTGTTTTTAAAATATCAGAATATTTAAAAAAAAAAAAAACAGGATTTACAATTTCCCTTGTAAATCGGAATGATGGCACATGAATTCACATTCCCACCTGACAGCCATCAGCAGAGATGAACAGCAGCTGCCCACTTGAGATGGGCCACATGCTCTCCAGTTCCCTACAGTCCACTCCATTCCCTATTGCCCTTCACATGGTTCACTCACCAATTTAACTGGCCAAGCACTAAGGGCATTAGAGTATACAACTGCTCTTGAGGTCTTCAAAACCTTATTAAATACAGTCAGGGTTAGGTTGCCTTCTTGCCTCCCTGAAACAGAGAAAAGAGATCCCATGGGGCCAGCAACACACTTATGTAGAGGGTAAAAATGGTGGGATCGGGAGTAAGATAGCCCTGAGTTTATAAACCTCTTCTGCCACTTCTTGTCTATATGATGTACACCTAAAATTTGATTCCCACTCTCTTCTGCCTTTCCTTAGAGATTCAACCTGAGGACACCTTCTCCAAGATGTGGTCTCAGACAGCTTCCACCTTCAGGGATCAACCTGAACCTTAATACCAAACACTCTCATCCTGAACACTGAGCTCACATTCCCACTGCAGCTGTCAGTGGGGATGAACAGCAGCTGCCCACATGAGATGGGCCATGTGATCTAGATAGGCTTCAGGGAGACCATCTGGAGCTAGAGTTGAACAAAATATGTAAATAAATAGTAGATAATGGGATCCAGATTTCTCACTGCCAGAGAAAGAAATGTGCAAATAAGCAAACTAGAATTAAAAATTAGAAAACTGGAAATAAATCTGTGGTGCTGAATTAGAGTCAGAGAGAAGTATAAATTCATCTACATTTAATGTATATACAAGTAGCTAGAGAAATAATTATAGATACAAGTGTCTTCATTGGTTAGTGTACATACATATATTTCCCAGTTCTGCCCACTGAGGACCTAGAAGCAGGGACACATCAGTGAACACTGAGCACACCCAGTGTCCATATCTTGGTTTCTAAATACCACTCTCCATTAGAAAGAATCTGGGCTCATCAGAGAAATATTTGATTTAGGGATGGAGCACAGAAAATACAAGATGAGCTTGGTCATCTTATCATGCCAGACAGTAAGAAAGTACTAAAAAAAAATAAATAAAAATAAAGGATGAGGGCATGTCAAAAGGACACAAGAGCCAACCTGAAAGATCTCTCAATGGTCCAACTTGGAGCAATTTGAGCAATAAAACACATAATGTAATATTAGATTATAAAGAAAATATAAAATAAGAATGCATGAGTCCATACAGATATAAATAAATGCTTGAATAAACAAGTAAATGGTGAACAGGAAGAAATATTCCCCACCCAGAAGGTAAAGTTTTAATTCCCCTCCCTTTGGATGCGAACTGAATCTAGTGACTCGCCGCCAAAGAATAGAGCATGAAGAGGGAAAGACAATTACTGTGTAGTGGAGAAAGGTGGCAGACACTGCCTTGAAAATGTGGCCAACACTATTATCACCAGTTATAAGTCATATTGATATAATATACCCTATGATACAATATATTATATATATATATATATATATATATATGAGACGGGTTTGAATCCCCACTCCATCATTTAGTACTTTAGGGACTGAATATAGGCCTCACTTTCCTTCTCTGTAAAATGAGGGCAATAATAAATCTCTTCCCATGGGATTACTGTGAGAAAATGTGATAAGTGGGGATCTTAAAACAGGACCTGGTACTATGTAAGTGCTCAGTACATACTGGATATTATTATACTTCTTTACCCCTCTCAGCTCCCTGTATAAAGAACATCCTGAATACATTACTCGGTCCTGATGTCTACTACTAGACTCTTAAGCAAATCATTTTAGAGGCTAAGAATTACATCTGACAGCTCTCAACGCAGGATTTCTGGGGTATCTGATCCCTTATTGGAGTACTGATTCTCACATCTAAACATGAGAGTCAGCCTTTGGGACACAAAGAAAAACATGATTATAGGGTGGTTCGAAGCACTAGCTCTGGAGTCCAGATCCTAACACAACCCCCAAGAGCTGGATGATTATTTTTTCCACCACCTTGAGCTTCCTGATCTGCAAAATGGGTATAATACCAACATGTATCTCAATGATAAGTGAATAATCCATCTCCTGGCAAAATGCCTGGCACATAGTAAGTGTTCAATAAATATTTGTTGTTATTATACAAGATAATAAAAAGAAGAATCTAGCTGCTGGTATAAGCATATCCCCTATGATGAGAAGACATTAAAAAAAATCTCTCATCCTAGATATGAGGTTTTGTGAGGCCCTAGAGGTAGCAAAAGAGACAAAGGTTCCTTCTTCCTTAACCCTCTGTCTGGGAAGGGGGTGGGGAGTTGAGGCCCCAGGTCCCAACCTTGTCATCTGGACCCACTGTCTCTCAGGAACAGCTGCTCCTCTCTCCCCTGCCACTCACAGGCCGGAAGGGTTTGGGAAGTGGATCTGAACAGATGACCCCAGGGCCTCACAGGTCAAACACAGGCTGGGAAGGGGAGGGCCCCAAGGAGTAGCAGCTGGTGTTTGCCCTCCTGAGTCCCCTGGGGATTATTTGTTTAAGTTTCAATGAAATGATTTTAATTTAGTGGTTCTATGTTATATGTTTAGTGTTTTTCAAGAAAAGATTTTCAATCCAGCCCCAGACCTCCCTAGAGGTTGTTGATAGTAATTTAAGTACTCAATTATTTGGTCTGATACGAGGACAATTGTTAGAGGTCACAAGCCTGACCGGGAGATCCCTATGTCAACCACTGAGACACAACATTCTGCTCCATTTTATTTTATTCATATAAACAAATAACATACACGACTCAAAATTCTAAATCCACTAAATAATTATTGCCTATTCATAAACTATTCATAACTTAAGGATGAGTTTACCGGTTTCCAGGTTTGGTTTTTGGGTCCTTCCGAAGACTTTTTTCTTTGGCCCAAGCAGGCAAATATACGAGTATACACAATTTTTCTTTGGTTTTACTTTCTGTATTTGTTTTTCATAGGAAATATTTCTCAGATCCCATGACAGCTGCTATATTTTTGCTTCCAGATGCTTAGATAGCAAATTTAGTAACATTTTAAATGAACTAGTGCTTTATCAATAACACCTGCATTCATTTGAAAAATTGTTTTTATAGATTAAAAACACCCATACGACACTGTATCACACAGCAGCTAAAAGGAACAAAGTAGATCTATCTGTATTAGCATTAAAAGATCACTAAAAAGAGGTGTTTGGCAATAACTGTTTATACTTCGATACCATTCATATATAAACTGTTCCCCAAATACTCCATATTCACTGAGTACCTACATAAAAGCAGGTAACAGTCTCTGGAAAGTCACATGCCAAACCAAGAACAATGAGAAAGGGAACAAAATGGATGAGAGTCAGGGGTGGGTGGTCACAAGGGTCAGTAGCAGAATGCACACTGTACTGGGAGGGACTCTCAGGCAGGAATTCCTGCTTCTGACTGGCATCAACCTGACTGGCCAGAGCCCACACCCAACTGTTGTTAAGTATTGGGAATATCACCCCTAGTCATTAGGCTTATCTTTACTGTTCAAATATTTTTAGCAAAAGAATTCACGTATTTCTCTTGAAATTAAAAATGTATATATGCAAAACGATTCTATGTACAAAGTTCATGTATTTTGACCACAAAAAGCCTTGGTGAATATTGGCCATGTTGTCCACAGACTAGGATCCACTGATCCATAACACATATTTTCCAACAGCTAGAGGATATTTTCTCAACACATTCAGCTGGACTCAAAATGCACCGGGGGACCCCTCACAGCAGCCTGGGAATGGCCTCGTAGGACACAGAGGTGGACTAACTCCCCGATGTTCGAATTCCAGATCCAATCTTCCCCGTCAGTCTGAGCCACTTGGATACTGAGAAATAGGGCAGGGGAATCCCTCTAGGGTCATTCCCACCTAACGGGCTACAAAGGCAAGGGCTGCTTATCAGAACTCAACTCTGACAGCTTGCTGGGGTCAACACACTTTCTCAGAGGGCCAGATAGTGAGTATTTTTGGCTTTGCAGGCCACATGGTCTCCATGGAAATCAGAGTGGACTCTGCCATTGTGGTGCGATACAGTGAACCGGCATGGCCATGTTCCGATAAAACATCCTTTACAATAGGAGGCCCATGGCAGGCCACAGTTCACAAACTCGGGAGGATGACAACTAGTGTGGCCAATGCTTCATCGCTCGCTAGCTCATCGCTGGCCTTCGGTATCAGGTTCTGAGTCCTCCATGCAACCTCACAGATGAGGAGATCTGTACAGAGTAAAATCCCCAAAGCAACTCCACCCCAACACTGCCCAGTGACCCAAAGATAAAGGACTCTCTCACAGTGTGTGATGTTCGACTTTCCCTGCTCAAGGAAATTCAGATACTCAGTAGGAACAAGTTCACTCCGGACCCGTAACTGAGGAAATGCACAGGAGCCAGATGGGAAAGGGAAGTTTCAGTTTGGGTTCTCAAATCAGTATTTCCGTCTCTCTGCACTGAATGCTTGTCTCCTAAATTTAAGTAGAAGTATAGAGAAGTGAAATGTAGAAGTCAGTCACAAATCCTACCTGGGTTAGGCAGACTTTCCCTGATAAGACCCTATCTATTGTAAAGCTCCTACATCACACAAGAAATCTATCTTTATCTTAAGTAATAAGCATTATGCCAGTCAATCTTTCTGTGGCAGGTTGACACATCATTAAACCAAGGCATGAGGATTAGGGAAAAAAAAAAAAAAAGGCCCCATCAAACCATTACAACTCCTATTTCTTTTATATGTAACAATACAATAACAGCAACTCTTAAGATTACAGGATGTCCTACATTCAGCCTGACCAGCTCAAGTTTTCCCAGGCTTTCTCCAAAGATGTCACACAAATCAGAGTGCCAATCTCAAAGATGGTACTGAGTAGCTCACGGAACAGGGGAAAAAATAACAGAATAATAGAAATAATCACATTCAAGTCCTTCTATAAATTGTTGGAAGTTTTTTTTGTACCCAATTAGAGATGAGGGGAAGTGGGGGAAGATCTAAAAATTGTGATTAGTGCATTATTTTTTTCCCTCCTGCTCCCAATTAAAGAGGGGTTTCTTCTTTCACTAGAGATGCACAGTTATTAAATCATTATGTCTTTCTTTAAAAGACCAATTTATAACAGAGGGCTCCATACTGCTGCCACTTCTGCAAGGTTGCTTATAATTGCTCCATGCAATGCTTTGACTAATTAAATCACACAAGAGATTGTTTCTTAGTAACACACCTGGTCCACGCTTTGTTGTTGGCTTTCATTAAAGCACTGTGTCTCATGCTGCCTTGTAACATGAAAGGATATTAATCAGGTAAATGGCCATTAAAAGTCATATCAATGTTTGCTGTGCAGTGATTATTTTCTTAAATCTTGAACAAAGGAGGTTTCTTTGAAATCTCACGGCCGGCCTCCAACCACAGGAGAGAATAGCCACATTGAAATGCTTTGTTTTTCAACCTTCCCAAGAAGGAAAAAAAGGAGCAAAATGCAAGGTGTGGCAAGAAATAAGATTATATTCTCTTTGTTCCACTGGGCTATTTGGGGCAAGGAGGGACAAGTTGAACAAACCGAAATCAGTGTATAGCAAGTGAGGACAACAGACAAGAAGTGCTCTCTACAGGCCCCCCATTCCCTGGGAGAGGAAAGCTCCACCTTCCAGGCAATGCTGCTAATTAGGTTGCATTTCAGAGTGTGAGTTAGAAATAAAAATGCCCAGGGAATCAACTGTTACTTGCATATTAAAATGAAAAAGAAAAAAAAAATGTTGCTAAATGTTTCCTTCTGTCAACAAAACACCATTTACGGTCTCACTGATCAGGTTCTGTATCTGGACCTGGAACAAGGTCACACTCGTTTGATTCCCCAGTTCCTTTGCCCCTCAACCCTAGAGCAGCCTCTCCAAATAAATATATATTTATAGAACCATGTCCACTTTCAATAGAGCAAACATTCCACTCAAGAGAGAAAGGAGAGTGGCTGCATACATATACACTGGGGGAAAAAATGACTACTTTGCCAAAGGCACCTACCTTGGATCCCACAACGTTTTCTTCTTTTCTGCCATAAATCACCAGTGCTCTGAACTGAGCAAGGACCCTTATTGAGGCCAGGATTAAGCACTCTGCTGAATGTGGGGTTGGAATCTCAAGTCTGCAATTTGGTGGCTGTGTGACAGGGAGCCAACTACTTAAACTCTCTGTGCCTTGGGTTTTCCCATGTAGAAAATGAACACAATAGCACCAATAACCTATGGTTGTTATGAGAAGAAAATTAATATTGCATATGTAGCATACATAGAGTCTGAGATATATAGTCGACTATATGTATGTCTCGTATATATGATATCTGATACACTGTAAGTCCTCAATAAATATTTAGCTATAACATGTTTGACTGCTGCCAAAGGTTTCCCTAGTACATGCTTTTATTCAAAGCTGAGTGCCAACTGGAAGGCTAAAGACTACATACTCTTAGCTTGCCCGTTGTGACACTGTACCGTGAGAGAGGGGTGTGAGCTTGGATTGGTTCTCGTTGAATCTACGGGACATGAAATCAGAGGACCAGCGACACTCCCAATAGGGTCCCCAGCGAAAGGCTTCTGTCCAAGGCACGTGCACCAGGCCTAGGCTCTCCTCAAGGCCTCTGGCCATGCTGTTCCCTGTGCAAGAGCCCCCAGAGGAGTGACGGGGCTGAAACTGAGTCAGAGCACCATTGTCCATGCATGTCACGGTGTGAGCCCTGAGCCAGCGTCCTTTTCTTTCTTTTTTTTTTTAATTTTTTTAATTTTATTTATTTGACAGACAGAGATCTCAAGTAGTTGGAGAGGCAGGCAGAGAGAGAGAGAGGAGGAAGGAGGCTTCCCGCTAAGCAGAGAGCCCGATGCGGGGCTTGATCCCAGGACCCTGGGACCATGACCTGAGCCGAAGGCAGAGGCTTAACCCACTGAGCCACCCAGGTGCCCCCCAGCGTCCTTTTCTAATCTCACAGTGGGCGTGGGGGCAGGCTGTGCCCCATAGGGTCCTCCGGGGGAGGACGCCTCTGGACGACTCCCCAGTTCCAGCCAGAGGACAGCAGGCTAGTCAGGCAGGACCTGAGCTGAAAGGGGCAGAAAGGCCAACACAGGCGATCTCAGCCAGAAAGGAAGACAAAAGCTGTCCTGGCTGGGACGTCCACGGGTGGACCCAACTATGAACATGGACTGACTATGCTTCCAGCTCGCCTTCCCTCCCCTCTGCAGACCCACATTTCTCGCGGCTGGCTCCGTTTCAGGCTGAGTTCTGCACCGGGACAGGTTGGCGGGAAGCACCCCAGATGCAGAACTAGAGCCTGCGAGGCCTCCGCCTGGGCGGTCGAAGAACTTGCCCCTCATTGGCCCGGACCCAGTCACGTGCCCACCCCTTCTGCAATCACGCCGGCCATGGGAATTTGAATTCTGATTGGCCAGGTCAGGGTGCCTCTGGGCGGAGCCACAACCGCTCGACCTTCCTAGCTGCGGATTGGGGACAGGGCGAGGTTGCAGGAAACAGGGGCTCCTCCTGGAAGGAGCGTGTGAAAGTCCTGGCCCGGCAAAATGGCAGATGTTCGCTGGAGTGGAGAGAGGAGGCGGCCGCGGAGGACTGGGATGAGAGTAGGAAGGTGACCTCTCCTAAGGTGTGTGTTTACTGCTGTGCTATCCTGGCAGAAGCGGGTTGCTGACCGCAAAGCAGACGGGACACCTGCAAAGGCTGCGGGAACTGCCCGACATCCCCGAGGCTGTGGTTCTCATATAGACTGCATGTCAGACATCACCTGAGGAGCTGTAAAAATATCAGAGTGCCTGGACCCTTCCCCCAGAGATCCTGCTCTAATTGGTGGGGGTGAGAGAGGAGGGGGAGGGGGGCTGTTTTTCCCCAAGTTCCCCCAGTGATTCTGTTGGACAGTCACGTTTGAGAACCACAGTCCTGAGGCACCTGCCCTCTATTTTTTGGTAAGCGTACCCACTCCCAAGAACTCTCATTCTAGCTAACCAAACCAACTTCCCCCCTTTCACGCCAGATTCTTAGGGCTATTAAGCTAGGAGTGCTTGGGAGGAGACTGGGGGCTGGTTAGGGTTTCTGTTGGATGTTGAGAGAATAAGTATATTAAACGTGGCCGTTTTACCTCCTCAGGGTTTTCCTTTTGAACTGTTCCCTCTAATATCGTTTTATCCTAGTCTCAACAGCCATGATGTCATCATATTAGCTTATAATACAAATTGACAAAAAGATGTAACTTCTGGAAAATGTGCTCAGAGGAGGAAATTTTTCTCCTGCCCTTATTCTCCCTGCCCACCATTTCATTTTTGTTCCTTTTCCCCAGGGAAAGACAAAAACTCCTTATCAGTTGTAAGGACACCCTGTTAGATGTTTGTATGAATTCTACTTTTACCAGTTAGGAGAAAAGTTTTGCTATTTAATAAGCAAAATTTCTGATGAGGAACTGAAAATATTAAGCAACATATTAGCTATAATCTATCTCTGCTTGCTGGATTAAATGCCAAGAAAAGATACATCCACTGCTGTTTGTAATCTACTTTGGTTCACTATACTGCTTGAGCTTACTAGCTCTCCAATTTTTTTTTTCATCTGTGATTTTCTTGAACCATTTAACAGACTCAAGAAAAGCTTAAATTCATGAACAGAAAGTCCATAATAAATTTGTAAGCAGTTATGATAAGTGTCTGGGCATATTTGCCCACAATTGCCATCCTGTGATGCAGAAGGAACTATCGGGAAGCTCTCCCTGGCCTACCCAATACAAAAATTTTATGTGTTAAAATTTAGAGAACTTCCTCAGACACCACTCTCTTCCCTGGCTTTCACATACTCAAATTTATTCTGTCATTGTGAAAGTTTTAGTGCATCTTTTGTTTTGTTCTTTATATCCTCTCTTGTATTTGTAAACCACATCCCTTGTATAGAACACTTCTATATTTGTTATCCTATTTTGATCCTCAGAGTCATCTTGGAATAGTGAAGTATGTTAAGGAAATAAATGCTGTTAATGATTCCATTTCTTAAGGTTATTTCTGAATTAATCAATGAACGTACAATTCCACAGCACATTTTAAAAATATTTTTATTTTTTTAAGATTATCTATTTACTTATTTGAGAGCGAGAGGGAGAGAGAGCAGGGAGGGGTTGAGGGGGCCAGGAAGAGGGAAAGAATCTCAAGCAGACTCCGCACTGAGCACAAGCCTGACAAAGGGCTCAATCTCACGACCCTGAGGTCATGACCTGAGCTGAAACCAAGAGTTGGATACTTAACTGACTGAGCCACCCAGGCACCCCTTGAATTTTTTTTTTTTAATTCAGTTAGCCAACATATAGTGTATCATTAGTTTCAGATGTAGTGTTCAGTATTTTGTCAGTTGCATATAACACTCAATGCTTCTCATTATCACATGCTCTCCTTAATGCCCATCACCCAGGTACCCCATCCTTCCACCTACCACCCCTCCAGCAACCCTCAGTTTGTTTCCTGGAGTTAAGAGTTAGTCATGATTTGTCTCGCTCTCAGGTTTCTTCCCTCCCTTCCCTATGATCTTCTGCACTGTTTCTTGCAGTGAATATATTCACTGAATATATTCCATGTATGAGTGAAACCATATGATAATTGTCTTTCCTAATTGACTTATTTCACTTAGCATAATACCCTCCAGTTCCATCCATGTGGATGTGAATGGTAAGTATTCATCCTTTCTGATGGCTGAGTAATATTCCTGTGTAGATATGAACCACATCTTCTTTATCCTTTTATCTGTTGAAGGACATCTCGGCTCCTTTCACAGTTTGGCTAGTGTGGATATTGCTACGATAAGCATTGGGGTACAGGTGCCCATTCTTTTCACTACATCTGTATCTTTGGGGTAAATACCTAGTAGTGCAACTGCTGGGTCATAGGGTGGCTCTATTTTTAATATCTTGAGGAACCTTCACACTTTTCCAGAGTGGCTGTACCACGTTGCATTCCTACCAGAGGTTTCCTCTTTCTCCACATCCTTGCCAACATTTGTTGTTTCCTGTCTTGTTAATTTTAGCCATTCTGACTGGTGTGAGGTGGTATCTCATTGTGGTTTTGATTTATATTTCCCTGATGACAAGTGACATTGAGTATTTTTTCATGTGTCTGTTGGCCATTGTATGTCTTCTTTGGAGAAATGTCTGTTCATGTCTTCTGCCCATTTCTTGACTGGATTATTTATGTTTTGGGTATTGAGTTTGATAATTTTTTTTTATATATTGAATACTTGCCATTTATCTGATATGTCATTTGCAAATATGCTCTCCCATTTCGTGGTTTGTCTTTTAGTTTTGTTGACTGTTTCCTTTGCCGTGCAGAAGCTTTTTATCTTGATGAAGTCCTAATAGTTTATTTTGCCTTTGTTTCCCTTGCCTTTAGAGACATGTCTAGCAAGAAGTTGCTGCTTATGTTCTCCTCTAGGATTCTGATGGATTCCTGTTTCACAGTTAGGTCGTCCGTCCATTTTGAGTTTATCTTTCTTGAGTAGTGTAAGAGAATGGTCAGTTTCATTCTTCTGCATGTGGCTTTCCAGTTTTTCCCTCTAAATGTTTTTTAAAGTATCATCATGCGTTCCCTCTGTTGGGTACATAATTCTTTGGTATAACCCTAAAGCACAGATTTTTATTACTCAGTATTGTGTGCTACAGATACCTTTGATTTGTCCTTAACCCCACCATCCCATTAAATAGAGATGAAACTCAAATCCACACAGGGACCAGGAAAGAGGATCCATTGTGTGAGAGGGGCTGGAGGGAGACTATGGCAAACCAGAAAGCACAGTCCCCTCGTTGCCATGAAAAAACAAGGACCAACTATTGCCAGGTCCTCCATCATCTCAAGAGAAACTGTTAATCCTGATCTTTGTGTAATCTCACTATTTTGGAATTATGATAACTAATCTTTTTTACTGTCTTTTTTAACTGTATAGGCCAAATAGGCCTTTTTCTTTTTCCTTTTTCTTTTTCTTTTTCTTTTTTTTTTTTTCTGGCTGGATTTAACCCTTGAGCTATCATCTGTGGACTTGCTTATCCTTCATTTGTTCCTTTTTCTTGAACTCAGGACTGGCAATGACAGCATCACTTACTCAAAACAACCAAATTATTATGTCCTGGGAGTTCCAAATGGCCATGTCAAATTATTTTACCTTGTCCCTGAAACAACCCTGCACCAGTTTTTATTACTGTTTACATCTGTTACTGTTTTCTTTATTTTTTTTTAAAGATGTATCCATTTTAGAGAGAAAGAGAAAGTGCACATGAGCCAGGGTGGGGAGGGGGTGACAAGGGAGTGACAGGGAGAAGGTCCTCAAGCGGACTCCCCACTGAGCACAGAGCCTGATACAGGGCTCGATCCCAGGACCCTGAGATCATGACCTGAGCTGAAATCAAGAGTAGGATGCTTAACCAACTGAGCCACCCAGGCGCCCCTCCTGTTGTACTTTAAATATAATTCTGACACCATATATATTCCACTTAATGGTAATTATTTGTGTACTAGACAGTGAGCTCCTTAAAAGCTAAAACTGTCTTTTTCATCCTGTGTTCCTAGTCCCTAGCTCACAATGGATGCTCAGTTGCTAGTTAATGAATGTAGAGAGATCTGTATCATTGCTTCTAAAAGGAACAAATTTAGTGAATTAGAGAAGCAAATAGGCACTAGTATGATGCCACAAGCATGTACACATGCACACAAACACACACACACACACACACACACACCACCCCTTACCAGTATCATCATCACCACAACTATATCTTATGGCTGGCCCACCAGGGGAGGTAACCTCAAGATTCTTTTGAATCAACAATAATAATGAATGTGATTCGGGGAATAGAAGAGGTAGACAGTGAGCTAGAATAGGATGCTGCCCCAGGTGCTTAAACATTAAGTTGGTGTCTTGAACCACATTTCCTCCTACTTCTTCTGAGCTTCCACAGTCAAGTTTATTCTGTCGGGTTGCCCTGGAGGCCAGCCTGAAGAGTACGAACAGAGACCCCTCTTCTGTGCTTCCAAATACCCCACCCCTTCTTAGATCCTATTCATCCTTCACAAAGCTCAAGACACATCTTCTTCTAGAAAGTTCCCTGCCTGCTTGAACCCCAGGGAAATTCCTCCTCAAATTTTGGTAGTTCTTATACTCTAGCTTTTCCACTTTGCCACTTTATTACATCTGGTCTTTTCTATTTTAATGCATAGTTGCATCCCTAAGAGATTATCATTGTGAAAAATGCTGTTTAAAACACTATTGTGTTGATGGGGAAAATAGAAATTAGGGGATAGAGAGCTTCAGAATCACGGTAACAAATTACATTTTTTGCACTCGTTTTAAGAATAGTAGATGTTTGTGTATAGCTATGAAATGTAAATATCACTGGAATAAATTTAACTTCTGCTCAAGCAAAGCCCTTTGTCTTTTTATACACAGTCTTACCACCTTTATTTCATTCATTTATTCAGCAAATATTGAGCTCCTACTATGTGCCAGGCACTGATGGAAGGGATACAACAGTAAACAAAAGAGACAATTCCTCATGGCACTGAGTGGACATTACACTAGGGAAAGTAAACAATATCAGACAGCAATTAGTACCATGAAGAAAAATAAGCTGACAGGCTAGAGAATGAGTGGATTTGTGAGTAAGGAACAAGCTTAGCAAGCCAATGGAATATACAAACAGTAGTAACATGCAAAGCCACTCAGACAAAATGGTTCCATCACATCTACGAAAGGGCTTTGCTTTTCTATATAAATAGAAATTGCTAGTTCCTAGACTCTGCTGGTTGCCTAACTTTATTTTTAACACTAAAACTGATGTATAACATATATGCAGCAAAATGCAGAATCACACACAATTTTCTCCAAGTGAACACAGCCATATGTATACCCTGATTAAGAAATTGAAGATCATTGCTCCCCATCCCCAGAAGTCCCCCTTGTGCCCCTTTGCCATGACTAATACCCCTTCTTTTTTATTAGTTTCGCCCAGTTTTTATATCTGCATAAATGGAATCCTGAGGTATGTTTGGTTGTCTTTCATTGACTATATTATGATTTTATTTCTCCACTCTGCTGTTAGTGGGCATTTGATTATTTCCAGTTTGGGACAATTAAAAATAGTGCTGTCACAAACTTTCTTGTTCCAGTCTTTTAGTGCCTATATGTATGTATTTCTGTCTATTATACAGAGTGTTTGTATGTCCAATTTTATAGATACTGCCGAAGTAGTTGTACTAAGACTAATAGTACAACTCTGGGTATTTCCATGCCCCCTTAAGGTTGATCTACAAAAATCCTTAATCTCATATAATAAAATGTATCAGTTTTTTTTTTCTCTTGGATTTTTTTTTAAAGATTTTATTTATTTATTCATTTGTCAGAGAGAGAGAACACAAGCAGGCAGGGTGGCAGGCAGAGGCAGAGAGAGAAGCAGGCTCCCTGCTGAGCAAGGAACCCAGTGCGGGACTCGATCC
The DNA here is from genome assembly GCF_922984935.1 of Meles meles. Classification (NCBI taxonomy): domain Eukaryota; kingdom Metazoa; phylum Chordata; class Mammalia; order Carnivora; family Mustelidae; genus Meles; species Meles meles. Next base: position 30,927,279 of record NC_060084.1, on the reverse strand, counting down.
CCAGGACCCTGGATCATGAGCTGAGCCAAAGGCAGCGGCTTAACTGACTAAGCCACCCAGACGTCCCTCTTAGAGATAATTTTTTATATGTCCTGTAAAGAAATGCTTGTCTCCCCAAACATGGTGATGAAGTAGAGTTACAGTGACACACTGACCACAGAGAGAAATGTTTGGTCCCCATGTCATCCACTTGGATGCTTGTTGGTCTCTCTTGGCTGATTTTACCTGCAGATTCACAGTTGCAGTAGCCATGGCTTGAAAGGTGTGGTGACGGGGAACTCAGATGGCTCAGGAGTAAGAATCCAGACCACACCCCACCCCCCAAGTAGGCTACTGAGCCTAGCGGAGGTGCTGGCAAAAGTGAGGAGAGTAGGATGGCTGTAGAAGAGAAGAATGATTCTCAGTGACAATCTGAGACCACCTGCAAGTGGCAGGGGCTGCAAATTTTCCCACTGACCTTCTCCTTTTAAGTGTCTGTTGGGAAGGAGACTCCTGGGAGTCCTCAGGGTATTGCTTCCAGAAGTTATATGACGCGAATCTGAGTGGGGCATGGGGTGGACTGTAGTGGACGTTGTCATCGGCCCGGCCTTGCATCAGGTCCATAGACATCTGGCCTTGCAGCATATATCTACATCTAGTTCTCTGAGCCTTTCACCCTCCCCCCACCCCACTGTTGTCTCCATAGTGATTCTTCCCTATGGCGTTTCTGGCTTCATTGGCTTTTCTGCTTCCCTTAATGTAGGCTGTTACTATTTCCATGCCTGTAGAAGCCACTCTAACAGTATGCTTCATATCTTGTAGGTCTTCTCAAATCAATAAACTCTGTTTCACAGAATCTTTCCCCCCTAGTTCCAGTACCCTCAGAATACAGTCCCATGCATATTTTCTGGCTCCTAATGGCACGTGTTGAGATCCTGCTTCTCCTTTCAAGTCTAGCACCTTCTCTCCCTCATCAGGCCCAGTATATCCCTGCCCAGGTCATCTCGGACTTGACCCTTGTTACTTTCTTACTAGCTTGTTGGCTGGAAGGAAATGGGGCAAAAATCCTGGGGGAGGGGGAGAGAACGGCATGTGACGTGCAGGGGGGAAATACCTACAATCTTCAAATAAGGGGAAGCAGGCCATTAAGGGGGGTATGCACCGTTTCAGAGGTTCAGAGGAATGTTGAGATTCAAGACTTTAGCCTGCTTTCTTTCTGTTCTTTCCCGATCAGGGCCAAGACGTAACAGATATGAAATCTTAGTCTGTTCAGGCCGCTATAACAAAATATCACAGACTGAGTGGCCTATAAACAGTGAACATGTACCTCTTACAGTTCTGGAGGCTGAGAAGTTCAAAATTACAGTGCCAGCAGATTTAGTGTCTTTACTTAACCTATCTCATATTCAAATATTGTTAGGAGTACTTGTGCTATATGAAAACACCTGTGTATTCTTATATTGTACTCTATTTTTTCTGTAGTGTACAGTAACCTTCTTAAAGACAGTGACAATGTATCTTTCAGTGGAGAAGCAGATTTGGATCTAAGTACTGAAAGCTTATTCATGCAACTTGAAAAATCACTAAAATTACCATTTTAAGCACATTAAATGTTCTCAATTAATATAGTCTGTTACTATTACATTATTGCAAGTGCCTTATTACATTTCTATAAGATAGCTCTCAGCAAAACAATGAAGAAAATTGTCACAGTAGTATAATTGGCTGAGAATGGCTTAGTTATTTACCAAATTCAGTGAACTTAGTTTAATGGACCAAGCAATCATTATGTAAAACTAAATGCTTGATTCTTTCTTACCTAAAAAAAACTTAGGTTATAATCATCACTACTTATCTTAATCTCTTTATTAAAATCAGGAATGATCTAGTTTCAGACCAGACACACACATAAAACAGTGTGACACAATCATAAAATACACATGCTACCAAAGAAAGGTTTATGTAGCTAAACCAAAGAGGTGAAAAATTATCCAATAAATTCAAAATTCAGTGAAGTTGTCTACCTTTTCTGCTTAAATATTTTAGAGAAGGACAAATGTCAAAGGATGTAAACTCTTCCCATTTGTCTAAATATAAGCCAGTGAGATGATTTCTTGCATTTCTGTTTTGTCTTGGGAAACTGTAATGTCACACAATTTCAAGGAGATAGTATTAGCCCAAGTGGGCCATGATTTTAAGAAAGAAGTGAAGTCAACTGAACCAAACATTTTAGGAACAACCATACTTTGAGGAATTATAATAGATTCTGGCTGCAGGTGGAAATGATAGCAGTAGAAAATTTCCACTGCTGGTTAGCTTGGTTATACCCTTCTCTAAAATGTCTTTTGTTAACCTGATCTCTCTATTTAGAACTCCTTACCCTGTGTTTAAAACAAAGGCACCCATTCAAAGCAGGCTGTAATTGCAATTTACAGCAAAAAAGCATTTACCAAAACATGGCTTTCAGAATATGGTACAATTCATCACCCCCATAGTGCACGACACACAATCACATTTGTCACTGCTTTAATTGAATATTACATTTCAGTAATGACTCATCAGCTCCAGAAGTTATGAAAGATAAATTCCTTACTACCGTGCCTCAGAATTTGCTCCAAAAATAAAACGAAAAAATCATTTATTTCTCAGTAAAGGTAGAAGCTACATTTGGAAGGAACACTAATCCCTGTTTTAGAAAAATAACAATGTATTTCATTTATTGACAGCAAGATGATTGCCTACAGTGTTTCTCATTACTCGTAGATCACAAATGAGTAAATCACTGTCAGACAAACCAAGGTTAAAGCTGAATGTGTACATTTTAACAAGATGCAGCAAATGGAATGAATGAATGATGAATGGATGAATGAATGAATGAATGAAATTGTTAAGGACTCCATCAGTAGGAGAGAACTGTTAATTCAGAGAATTTTTCAGATTCTGTGATCTGATAAGCTCTGCAACCCAGTCATTGCTGGAATTAAATTAGGTTTCAGAAAATGAATATTTCATTTTTAAGATTCTGTTGCTTGGCGACCTGGAAAGAGAAAGCTGGTTTAGCCCAAGACGAGAGAGATGTTATGAGGGCCAGCATTTTCTACTCCTGGAAACTGCCAGAGAATGCCTAGGAAAAATTACACAAGAGAGACAAAACAATAATAATGGTACAAATGAGTGTATTATAAATGCCACGATGCATGTCATTTCTTCCCAGCCAAGGAAGCCTATGTCTACCTTTCACTCTTATTACCAAGACTTAAATTGAACACAATATCATGATACCATAAGCCCCATCTACCTTTTGTTTTAATAGACACGATTTTTAAAAAACAAAATGAATATAGCTTCAGTGGCAAAACAAAGGATACATTTGTTAGTAAAGAGGCTCTACAAAAGATAGAGATACATACATAAACTCATTCTACACGTGGGACGGATCTACACTTGTCTGGCCGCATTTGAATCACAATTACAAGCATGGAATACACTTTTCCTTCCTCACCATTTCTATGAAAGTAGAGCATTATCAGAGATCTCTGACTTTGGAGGTACAGTAAAAACAGGACCACTTGCACTTTACCTGGGCCCATGACTGCACATAGAAAGATTACTTTTCCCAACCTTCCTGGTAGGTAGGTGTGACCATGTGAGATTCAGGCAGAAGCTATGTACATAGCTTGCAGATCATGTTTTTTTTTTTTTATTTTTTATTTTTTATTTTTTTTTGGTAACAAGGTTCTTCCCCCTCTACTTCCTGCTTTTCCTTCCTGTGGGCTGTTGTACAAAGGTAAAGCAGTGTGCCAGATTTAACCATTCAGAGCTATACTCAGGGCATAGCATAGCAGCAAGATAGAGGTAACCTAGATCCTTAGATGATCTTACAGAACAAAGTATCTTAACCAACCTGCACCTCCTGCCCAATTCTGGAGTATAATATAAGAAAGAAAAAAATGTTTATCATAAATTTGTATTTGAGGGCTTCTTTTTTAGTGCAATGTAGGCTTTCCCTAACTCACACATTAGATTTTGGTCAACATGATATCAAGAGACAACTTCACTTCCTACCATTTATTCAGTTGCATCACCGTCCTAACCTTGTCTTGAATCTCATCGTCCTTCCTCGGTTCTTTATGGTACCTACAAATTGGGGTGACCGTGGCCCTCCAAGGCCTTGTTTGAGCCACCTCCTTCTTTTGGGATGCTGATACCCACTACCTAATCTCCATGCAGAATTCTAACATGAGTTCAAAATATGAAATGCATCTCTCTCTATAGAGGACCCTACTTCCGTGACCGCAGTGACTGCCCAAGAAACAGGCATGCGACACGACCTGGGAAAGTCAGAGTTCTTTTCTGGATGCTTCCTAAGGAATAGACACAGTCTCTCCTGTGAAACAGATTTCTTGATTTGTGAAGCACTTTTGAAATTATAAAGAATGAGGTCAATGTTCAGAAAAGAAGAAGATAGATCCCTGTAGTCATTTCCAGTCATCCTAAGCCAGGAGCCTAAATACCCACCCTTCACAAGCCATGGGAACACCCCTCCACAAAAAGTTACTTTAGCCCTGGCTAGTTTGAACTGGGTTCTTCCATTAGGAAATAAAAGATCCCTGATTAAAGCTCTCTGCAAATTAACTCCATCTAAGAACTCCATCTAAGAACAACTCTGTTCTTAGATGCTTCAAATGGGTCTTCAGGCTTTTCCCCTAGAAGCACCAAAAGTCAAACAGTAAAAGAGTAAGAAAACCCAATGCCCTCTAGTATCTGGTTATCGATCCATATCCTATGTGTAATCAAATAATTCCACTCTTCAAATCATGATTTTATTTTTCCAGGCTAAACGTGAAGTCGCCGGGATCCATAAACGCCGTCCTAATTTTGTGACCGCCACACTACACCAAAGGGTCAGTTCAAAGCAGCAGCAAGATCGTACAAGAAAAGTATTTTTTTTATTCTGTGATGATTTCTACTCAGCCCACAGCATGGAGGTTAACCACCTGGAAAAAGAAAAATAAAAACTGTAATGCTAACCCTAAAAAGCATATATAACACCGAAAGAATGACTGCTCTTTTCTGTACATGTGAATAATGGAAAATGAAAAGGTTGATGTGCTATCTGTTTATAAAGCGAGGGCCATCTTACAGGCCAGGTTTGATTAAAGAATCAATCTCCGTGCTCTAACTACATCATTTTAAAAAAGAAATTGAAGGGGGAAGAGGCAGCCACTTCTAACTTTGGAGTGGGGAGCACTCTGGGAGTCCACGGAGATGAATGTGAAGGCTGCATTAGTGGCGAGTGGATTGTTGCTGTATCGCCCAAGCCCTGATCTGATCACACAAGATAAGGAATTCTCTTTGAATAACTGATGAAGAGGAATCCTTCACGACAGATGGAGCCTTAATTTTAACCAAATAAAACTGCTTGTTGAAGAGGGTGCAGGAACCATTTCCGAGGTGTGAGATCGCATGAGCCATACACATTTAAGGAAAAAATTCTTTCGTGTTCTTTGGCACCAGAACTACTCCCAAGAAACCAAGTGGAGACTAATCCCTATGACAAATAGGGGCCGACAAGGGCCACCACATCAAAATTCTCTTCTCTCCAGATGCTGCTCATTACTGATTGACTGAGTAGATAGTCCCGGTTGTAGAGCCTCAAAGATAAACTTATTTTAAATCTAATAGCCAGTAGGATTGTGTTCTAGCCTTTCTCATGATTGCCCCGCTCATACAAATACTCTGTGCCCAGCAAGTATTAAGAGATGCCAGGGGGTGCCTCGGTGGCTCAGTGGATTAAGCCTCTGCCTTCGGCTCGGGTCATGATCTCAGGGTCCTGGGATCGAGTTCCACATCGGGCTCTCTGCTCAGCAGGGAGCCTGCTTTCTCTCTCTGCCTACCTCTCTGCCTACTTGTGATCTGAAATGTCAAATAAATAAAATCTTTAAAAATAATAATAATAATTAAGAGATGTCTGTAAGGAAGAAAAGTAACAGTAGGTGAGTTGGGTTTTTTTTCATTTTTATTATGATTCTTCATTATGCATTAATTATATGTGTTCTTGATTTTAATGTATATATTTGTAACTATGTGTACATTCTTAATTACATATACATGCTTCATTTTTCACAGTGTAACTGTTTTTCTTTGGATTGTGGCTGGGTAAAGAAATAAGTTATTTTTTTCTCCAATCACATAATAAGTAGTTACTGTGTTATAGAACTACTAGACAGGATGGGAAGTTCAGAGAATACCAGACATTCTCTTCCAAGAGGTTAACAGTCCATATGAGGCAAGGGGAAAGGACTCAGAGTAGAAAAGCAATGTGAAAACCTCAATGACCCCAGACCATTTGAACATACTTTTTACGTGGAAGAGACTGATATTTCTTAAATTTCAGTCACATGCACACTAATGAATCGATGTGTTGTGTTTTCTTTGTTTTTTTTTTTGCTATTCTGATATGCCTCAGGAATTATTATTTGCTCAATATTTTCATGTAACCAAAGCAGTTATTTTTTCCTTAAACAACCCCATAGTCAAAGGAAACTCAAAGATCCCTACCATAAATGGAAACATCATTTCCCATAAGTTCATAAGCATAAAAGGAAATACACTAAAAATAAAACAATGCAATAAAATTGCAGCTAGATATTTTCTGCTGAAAGCTGAGACCTGCTATGGCTGTGTATCATCTCCAATCATTTTTCTTCTGCCCAAAGTCATCCCGGCACTGCCAATAGTATGTGCCCCACAGTTAGAGAGCTACGAGTCAGAAAGTAATGGTAAAAGTCATTCAGAAAAAGGAGTGATCTGTGGACCAGGTGACCAGCTGAGGTTCCAATGGCAGTTGTAGCATCTGAGTGGAGCTTGAGTTGATAGGATGTCCTACTCTTGGGCCCAGAGTGCTCTGGGCATTTCCAGGGAAGAGCTGAGACATAGGGGCAGGATAAGTGGTGCTAACTTCTCTTTCTTAATTAGCCATCATATCTCACCTAGGACTTCAGTAACAGAAGACAAGTAACATCTCCTAATTACTTACTGTGTACCAAGCACTAAGCAAGGCATTTTCACATGTTTCCTCGTTTGAGCCTCATAAGGAAACAGCTATTATCCCCATTTTATAGATGAGGAAACTGATTCAAGTTTGCACAGCTTCGAAAGTGGTTGAACTGGGACTCTAGTCCAGTTCCTCCTGTACCCCAATCCCATGTTTCCTACTGTATACTATGTTTCCAATGAAAGCATGAAATGAAAGCATGGGCCATCTTGGGAAATTCTCTAGGAAGGCTCTGTAATGGGAGCTAGGAATGCAGAAGGGGTGAGTGGCATTTGAGCAACAGAGGATAATAAAACCCAGGTAGATGCGCGGTGCTCCCGCATCTCCTTCCCTTCTGGAATGTTGTAGTCTGTCCTTCAGTCATGAGAACGACAGCTTCCCATTGGGCCTCCCAGCTCTGAGAGTGGAAAACATCAACTGCGTGTATCAGCAGCATCAGTGACCAAAAGTTGACCTTGCTGAGTTAATCAGTAGAGAAACTAATCAGTTGGAAAAATGCAAATTTGTTTTCTGCACAGAGTTGGAAACTCATTACACTGAACCACTCCTTAAATTAAGTTCAGAGTAGGGACTCAAAATCTGGGTCAGATAAGGAACAATGTAAGGTTGTAATAAGCAGGCTTGAGAGCAGTAGCACTCTTTAATCCTATCATGGAAGGTATTTGTATTAATTTCTCATTAGACTCCTTAAGTGTGTCTACGGAGCAGCAAATGGCCAATGCAGTTTGGATTAGACTATTTTTTCCAGATATTACGTACTTATATGAATGGACATTTCCTTGGAACACATTTGGTTTAGAGTTTGAACAGTGCACCTGCTCCTGTAGTCCAACTGTCAACCTTAAGCTACTCCATCTTTCTAAATAAACAGCAGGTTGCTATAGCAGCGAGTCCCTGGGTCACAGGATTCCAGAAGTGAACATCTCATGGACTAACCTCATCCCTTGCTACTTGGAACCTCTGGGTAACCAAGTCAGAGAAATCAGAACTGTGTCATTGTTGCCGTTGTCATTTTTCAAAGTGCCACTTGTGATTTAAAACCAATGGCTAGCATTTCATATTTCATACCCCAATGAGCCAAATCAGTAATGGCACTTCCTTTCCTTTTCTTACACTGTCCCTCTGCCCTTTTGCTAACTTCCCTTCCGGTGTGCGTTGGAGAACTCCGTGTAACAGATTCCCATGCATATCAACTCAGAAGACACCTGCTAAAAGGTGCCCCTGTTAAGAGGGCACTTAATAAAATGCACAGAATATGCAGCAACAGGATAGAATTGTCTAGAATTTAAATCCAAAATGCCTTAGGATTCAAAATGAAGATTATTTTGACTGACACATTTCTTTCTTTTTTTTTTTTTGACACATTTATTTCTTTATGCCCCTACTATGTTCCTGGCATAAGGTCAGATTGTTGGGGGTGGAAAAGTTAATTGGACACAATGTATCAGAAAGCTCAAGATCTAGGAGGCAAAGCGAATACAATTATTACCAAACAGTGAGACAAGTGTTATTATAGAAGTATCTACAAGAGGCAAGAGAAGTACAGTTTTTCCTTTCTCCCTCAAAAATCTTTTTTTCAGATTTTATTTATTTATTTGACAGACAGAGATCACAAATAGGCAGAGAGACAGAGAGAGAAGAGGAAGCAGACTCCCCGCTGAGCAGAAAACCCCATGTGGGGCTCCATCTCCGGACCCTGGGATCATGACCCGAGCTGAAGGCAGAGGCTTTAACCCACTGGGTCACCCAGGCACCCCTCTCCCTTAAAAATCTTAAAATTAACAAATCTTTTTAACCTGGAAAAAATGTTTTTAACCTGGAAAAAAGATAATGGGAGAGGCTGTGGATATCAATTGCTATCTTCAGATAGCTGAGGAGCTACCCCAAAGAAGGGAGGATAGTATTTTTTTTAGTAGCTGGAGAAAGCATATCTGGTTAAATATTGATTAGACACATTTTAATTTGACATCAGAAAGAAATTTCTGCTTGGTACGATGTCCCCATAAGAGACTGGCTGCATTGTGAATCACTGATCTATCCTATCTCCGTGCTGCCAGTGGCCAGTTGTACTGTTTTTCACCTTACTGGCATGTTTTCATGTCTTTGCCACCAGCTCATTTCTCTGACAATGACCTTTATCCTTATGCCCTGGGAACAGATGGGTCCACTCAGCCACATAATCCCACACTGCTCCCACCCCACCCCAGCCTAGGTCCTAGATGAGACACATAACTTGAAGCCCAGCAATCACGGACTGACTAGCCACAAGTTGGGGTGTCTCTCCTGAGAATCTGAATGAAGAGTCACATAACTTGAAGCCCAGCAATCACGGACTGACTAGCCACAAGTTGGGGTGTCTCTCCTGAGAATCTGAATGAAGAGTCACATAACTTGAAGCCCAGCAATCACGGACTGACTAGCCACAAGTTGGGGTGTCTCTCCTGAGAATCTGAATGAAGAGTCACAGAGACTGTGGCTGTTCGGTCCTGAAGTATCCAGTTTGTAGACTCAGGCTGTGTGTCCATAAACATAGGCAGCTCAAAGAGAAGCCACCAAGAAAAAGAGGTGTGACGGACCACGTGGCCAGTGAGGGAGAGCAACAGGACCAAGCAGCTCCTGAAACCGAGGGCAAGGCTTTGATTTGCTCTGGCTTCTAATTTCTAGTTCCTACGGAGCTGGCTGCGACTCTGAGTTTGCTTGCAAATCCTTAAAATAAGCCTCCCTTTTTGCGCTAGCTTTAGTAGGCTTCCATTCCCTGCAAACCATGATCATGACTAGAACATTAACAAATATAAACAAGGTTTTTATTTCTGCACCAAGAATTAAGCATCAGGTGTCCGGGTGGCTCGGTTTGTTAAGCGTCTGACTCTTGGCTTGAGATTAAAGCCCTGTGTGGGCTCCACACACACTGGAGAGTCTGCTTAAGATTCTTACCCCCTCCCCCTTTCTCCTTCTCTGCTCCTCCCCCTGGTCATTCACTCACACTTGCTCTCTTCCTCTCAAAGAGATAAATAAACAAACAAATAAATAAATAAAAATCTTTAAAAAGAAAGGATTAAATAACATCTATACACACTCCTGCCAGCAACCTGAACCAAAATGATACTTTTATTAAACAATGACTCGTGAACTTTGTTGTTATAACCATTATTCTATTATCTTCTTTTTCTGTGTTCTTACACAGGAAGAATAGCTTGAGAGGACTTAAGAATGCAGAGGCAGAGATCAAAATTAGTTCTCCTCCAGAATTTTGGGATTACTTTCCTATTACTGTTAAAATTTTCATGTCATAGGTGAGACTGATTCCCCTGCCTTAATGGTCCATATTCTTTCTTACTCTGATATTGTGTATACTTTTCTCTACATATCCCAATAATTTAAAAACTCACATGAGGGTTATGTCTGTGTGTGTCACTTTTCCCAGCCCCTGCCTAGCTAAAATGCTAAATGTGTGCCTTTTGAGCTAGAGACTCCATAATTTCTTCATCAGAGGGATTTTATCCAGTTTTTCTATTATCACCTTTAAAAAAAATTTCTTCCCCCTCTTATATTCTCTTTATGTAAAGCCCATAGACATCCCATTTCTTAGCTTTATCCTGGGCTTCCTCCCTTTTATCCATAATTTTAATTTTTGTCTCTTGGATTTGCACTTTGAAAGAAAGTCTTGTGCTAGCATATTGGTTTGCAGTTTCACTGTTCAGCTACTCAGTGTCTGTGTTCTATTTTTAATTTTTCCCATCAAACATTTATTTCCTATATTTTTTCTTTCTTGTCCACCAATTGCTTCTTCTCTTTTTAAGCAACTGATGCTCTTACTTCTCAAAGTTACCATTCCATCATAAAGAGACTAATAGTTTAAAATTTGACTTTTACCCCTGTTTTCTCTGTTAGACCCATTTCCATAGGCGACCAAGAGTGGTGTAGGGTCTGGTCCATGAAAACCCCTCTGACTCCTATACCTATGTAGAGCATGAAAAGAAGAAATAAATAAATAAGAGATGTAGTCAGAAACAGAAACAAGATTAGCATCTCCTCGGTGGATAAAGGCAGAGCACGGACTAAGGTAATGTTGGGAACCTTACATCAGTGGCTAAGATTTGGCTCCCACTGAGTGTATGAGTCTAAATGTAACCCATGCAAAGTGGCAGACAAGGCAAGGCAGCAAGGCAGCAGGAGATGGCAGAAGGGAGTGGAGTATACATTAAGTTGAAAGGGAAAAAATAAACAATATACAAACAATTCCTGCCAACCTAGAATGTTCTGTTTTGCTAACTCTTCATTTAAATAGAAGACCAAAAATAAGGACGTTTTCAGACATATGAAGAGAGTTTGTAAAGAGATGTTCTTCTTGTTTTTTAGAGATGTTCTTTATAAAATAATTATTAGCAGACGTGCTACATAAGGGCTTTAAGATTTCAGGTATATATAGAAAGCCTCAATCCCCAAAACAGTATGTATATGAATTATGACTTTAGTGAGTGTAATCTCTAGCCAGTTCTATAGGCATATATGATATATAAAGCTATAAATCTATATGTATGTGTACACCCACACGGATGTCTGTATATGTGTGTATGGACTTATGCATGTCTATTTGTGTGTGTGTGTGTGTGTGTGTGTGTGTGTACACAATATTGTGTTGCTTATGTAAGAAACAGAGATCTGAAGAAAATACAGCAAAATGTTCACATTGGTTAGATAGTGGGAGGTATGGTATTCTCTATTTTTTTCTGTCTGGAATATTCTATATTAAAAAGTTTTTTAATAATTTTGAAACAGAAGGTCAGCAAACTTGCCTCGTACAGGAGTGTGGACTTCAGGCTTCTGAGAATATCAGTAGCCCTTCTCTCACCAGCTCATCAGCCGGTGGGTTGTCGAAGCTGTTTCTTATGTTCATGGCAGCAAGGCTACCTGCTGTGGACTGTTTAAAAATATAAAGACATTTGTACAGTCGGCCATGGGTCTCTGAGAAATATTCTCCCTCTATTTGAATTTAGCTTTCCTGGAGTTGCCTTTTCATTTTGGGGAAGGGACTGGGTTTGGCGGGATTGTCACAAGAGATCGGTGGGAGAAAAGCACGTGCTGTCTCCCCTGGTGAAGGGGGACTCTCTGTAACAGTCTCTTTCCTTGGATTCATAAATGGATTTCTGCTTCATCTTGCAGTAAATCTGAGACCAAAAGAATTCATAGGGCCTCCTAATGCTCATAATGCAGCGTGACTGATGAAATGTGGCAGGCACAACCCAATATCTAGTTTTCTGAAAACCACGCTGAAATGAACCATCCTGGCCAGAAAGTTAAAACAATACACAGACTTGAACAACCACCAAAGTTATTTTCCTTGATTCCATCGTTTTCTCAGGCACTTTGCAATTTGGATTACAAAGCACTATCTGTGTATTTTCTGATGGTGGCTGACAGCTACTGTTTATTCCCAGAAACTCAAATTAATGGTTTTGTTAAATCGACTTTCACCACTGCACACATAAGTCATCCCCTGGGGATCTGTCTCACAGTCTAAGCCAGTTTCATGTACTTCAGAACGAGTGCTCTTAAGCAAACAGCAAGAAAATCTGTTACCTGAATCTTGAAAGTCAATCGAGGTGCCGCCTGCAAGGACACAGGAGGGTCAGAAGAAATAGGTATAAAATAAGAACCAATGTCAGTGGCCCTTCCTAGTATAATAATCATATCAGTAAAATGGACCAGTGACTCCAAGACAATGGAAAGCCTGGAATTAAGACGACCTTGGTTCTAGGTTAGTTCTTTTCCTCGGCCTCTCTCTCTGCCTCGGCCGTCCCATCTGTAACACTTGATGCCAGCTTCCTGTGCCGTGATTCCATATACGAGGACGAGACGAAACCACAGGCGTGAAAATATCTTGTCCATCACCATCGATACATACGGGATTCGACTGACTTCCAGATAGTTGGTGGAATTTCTCATTTTTCGAGCGGGTGGTCTGGGCCCAGGAAAGACAACAGACCGAATCACATCTGACTTCTCAGGGTCTGAGAGTGCCCTGTCAAATGAGTGTAACCATCCTAAATCGAGCACCTTCTAAAGCTGTTGTGAGAAGCACGGGAGAAAATAGACACAAGCTCACATTGCACACGGAAAGAGATGGGATAAATAGCAAGTGTGGTTATTTTTGCTGAGCGTTCTGACTGCCTTTCTAAACAAGCAACCTTCTGTAAATGATGAAGGAGGCCTAGAGCTGCCAGTTCTGAGCAGCAAGGCCCCGGGAAGGGACTGGGGGGGGGGGGGTCCCATAGGGTGAGTCAGATTTGCCTCAATTATTTGGATATTTCAAGTAGAAATCATGTTGTCATTATTGTTTTCTTGTCTCCAGTCTCCCTAAGTCACCTGGAAAATTGTCACTCTTCTCAATTTCCTTTTCTATTGGGTATTCTGAAATGAAATGCTTGAACTACATGACTATGATTTGGGGATTCTGAAGAGTACACGTAGGGGCGCCTGGGTGGCTCAGTTGGTTAAGCGTCTGCCTTCGGCTTAGGTAGTGATCTCACGGTCCTGGGGTCGAGCCCTGCATCAGGCTCCCCGCTCAGCGGGGGTCTGCTTCTCTCCCTCTGACTCTCCCCCACTGATGCTTGCTCACGGTCTCTCTCTCAAATAAATCTTTAAAAAAAAAAAAAGAGTACAGGCAAATGAAGCTATAGAAGCTGAATTAGGTAATGAGAAGTGTCTCATTTAGGGTGAAAGTAATGTGTTTTCTTTGGCTCTAGGAAATCCTCCCAATACCAGCCTGTTGAAAACATCTAAAACCAATATCATCTGCTCAGAGATCATAGGAAAGAGCACAGGTGGGTTATATCAAAACCATAGGCCTACTCTAAGAGCTTGAAAACCAAAAAAAGAAAAGTCAAGTTTGAACAAGGATTTGATTCAGATTCAAATAGAGCTCTTGTCAGAGCTACGTGGCGGGAGTATGAGGTTTGCGATCCCTGGCCCAGAGGGCAGGCGCCTTACTTTCACATTTGCTTACTCTTCTGTAAAATGGAGATACTACTCCAGTACCTGCTCTTTGCTGAGCAGAACTATAGATGGGAACGTGGCTTCAAAAGTACAAAGCCCTGTGGAATTGCAAGTGGTCTTGGTTACGTGAGTACACAATTCACGCTGGTTGTCTGCATCCACTCTGCGCTCACCATCATGGGGATAAATCAAATCTTCACATGCAAAGCAAAATTTAATGCCCTTCCCTTTCCCCCCACCCGATGTAGTGACAATATTATGTGTGCTCTGACACATAATATTACTGGACACCAGGCCCTCACCCTGGTGTCCACAGTCCCAGGGGAGGCCCAGGATTCACTTCAAGAAAGGATTCTGTTTCCCCTAAAATTGTACCATGTATGTGTGTTTATTTATATGTATGTGTCATAAATACAAATGTGTGCGTGTGTGCAAGCATGTGTAAGCTTGTGTGGGTGCGTGTACACAAAGAGGGCATACATTTCATCAAAACACCAAAGAGACCCATGACCCAGTCATTTCCTCTTAGTGAGACGCATTATCTCCCTTCCATGGTTGTACATCACCTACCTAATCCATATCTCATTGTAATTATTCCCATTTTCAAATGGAAGGGACACCTGCAATATATTTAAGCGGAACTGCCTTATCTTGGACCATGTATCCCTTAAAGGTATTTATTCCTGCAAACCTTCCTTACGTTTCTATTCCGTTTACTCTCATTCTCTGGCAGGCATTGAAATATTGATATTTCGATGAACATTGGGAGGGTGACTCTGAAGGCCAAGGTCCAAAGATGGCAACCGGGAGGTTTACTGTTTTGATAAATCCTGATACGTTCTTTGATGGAGAAACAATCATAGTACGTTCCGCAGGGAAAGTAGCACAGTACACATTTGATAGCTCCTGTAGCCTTGCTGCAGACCGTCCAGTAGACAATTCCCTTCTCTGCACTGACTTCTTACCTAGTTGGTTGAGAGTCTCCTGATAAAACTCAGGACGCTACAATCCTGCCGGTGAGGGCACTGGGACCTCCGCCATGCTTCTTGCCGCTGGTTCATCAGGCAGCCATCCCGAATGGTAGCAGAGGACTGCACCTTTCTCACAAACAAGATCAAACCAAATCAGATGAAGTACTGCATTTGGTTCATGGATCCCCAGTTCCACTGTAATGCAGTTCTTATTCCCAGTGTCACATAAATGATACCTAAGTTTCCCTGAGGTCTTAAATTCTGGGGTGGCCATGCTTCTTACAAAGGGGTATATGTTTGTTTCTATTAGCCACTTGGTAAATGATACATTGGTGTAAACCGAGGTTGATTGCCATGGAAGCAGCTGAGCCCAGACCAATAGACCCAGGGCTTGAAACATAATGATATTGAAGATCTAACCAACAACAACGTCAGTACTTCTTGTTTCTGATCGCAAGAATCAAAGTAGACCTTGCCAAACCTTTGTAAGGTCGAACAGGCTGGATAAAATGTTACTGTCTGGGCTTTCTTTCCCTTTTGGAGGAGGAAGGATCAGCCTGGGTGGCTCAGTGGGTTAAGCCGCTGCCTTCGGCTCGGGTCATGATCTCAGGGTCCTGGGATCGAGCCCCACGTCCGGCTCTCTGCTCGGCGGGGAGCCTGCTTTCCCTTCTCTCTCTGCCTACTTGTGATCTCTCTCTGTCAAATAAATAAAATCTTTAAAAAAAAAAAAAAAAAGCACAACCTTTAACCCCTCCTAAGCAGTGGGTAAACGCCCTCAAAACTTCATCTCTCAGTGCAACAGAATAGTTTAATGGTTTTATAGTGTTTTTGTGCATTCAGTATTATTTACAATAGGTATTCTTCATTTTTTACAAAAAGTATAGAGCTGTTATTGTGGCTTTTTTTTTTTTTTTAAGAACCTTCCACAGAACTCTTTTTGTCACCAACTCATGTGTTAGGATTATTTTTAAAAAGAAATAGGAGGGTGGTGGTTAATAATTTGCTTTAAAACTTAGTATCTCAACTTTCCATCAAGTCCCTCTAAATAGATGACTAATCCAACCTTTAAAAAAGAAAATCGGTGCCCAGGAAACAGAATTTGTACATACACATGACAATCAATAAATAGGAGACAATATAAAAGTGTGCTAAATCATGTATTTCCTAAGTTTCATCGTGTGTGTTGGTGTTTGGTGTGTCAATAGGGTGGTTTGTTGTGGAAATAGGACAAATGTGAATTGAACTCCCAGCCAAAATAGCAAACAAATGGTCATTTTTGCATGTAATGCTTTGTCGTGGTGTATCTTTTCTTTACACGAAAATGTATATGCATGTGTCTACGTACATAAATACGCCCCCACATAATTTGCTTGCGCATTTACAAACACGCAGATATGCTATTTTAATCTCGAATCTCCATTTGTTTTCACTTAAAACCAAAAAAGTTGAGGTACCATCTCAAGTTTCAATATCAGTTGTTTACAGCCACAATGCAAACAGCAAGAGGGTTAAAAAGGGGCTGCTTCTTGCCTGCATTTGCCTCCAAAGCATTTTATCTAGAGCTGACCCCGTTGGCCAAAATCGTCTTCTCTCTTCATTGTACTTGATTTGGTGTGTCACCTGTCTCTTGTTTGTCTATAGATTAGCACAAAAATGTCATTGCAAACGAAGTGAATAGGGCACAGGCCTCAGCACCTGCCACTTTTAAAACTCTTTAAAAGATTCCCTTGTTTATTTTGTAGACACCCAGGGGGGCACTTAAATAACTGCATTGAAACAAACAATGCCAGTGATGATTAAGGAGCCTTTTCACATGAAAATTCACTTCAGAAAAATGTTTTGCAGATGTACTGAAGAAAACTGTATCACTAAGAACCACTCAAAATACTTTGGTGGACCAAAACACCTTTATATTTCTTCTGGCAGCCTGCCAAGTTCACTGCCAGCTTGAAAAGAATTCTATAGCTGGAGGCTAGAGCAGAAACTGCAATGATTTAAAAGAGAATTGGCTACAGTAAGAACGATAATGCCCTATATCGTTAAAATGCAACTGGCATCTTAGCCTCCCTACAGCTCTTTGAAAATGTGCTTACTCTTCATCTATTTACAAGGAAAAATGCAGAGACAATTGAAATCACAGGAAATAAAAATTATTTTAAAGGACGGAGAATTATTTGCCAAATGATTTATCAGTGGTACTTATAAAATAATGACATGTTCTCAACTGTTAAATGACTAAAAAATCCATGCAGAAATTCCACTCATTATGAAACTCACCCAGCAGACATAAACCATTTTCATGATGTCCTAAATTAATTAATGCAGACTGTAAACACAAAAACAGTTGGCTTAAAATTAAGATGTAAACACAAATGGATAAAGTCCTGATGTCGTTGGTTTACATCTTAGCATTTAGCAGAAATGATATCTTTGGTTACTTTTCTTTTCTGGATAATTTTGAAGAACTAAGCTGTGGTCTGGCAAGCTCAGAGGAATCACAGAAAGTCCATGAACCAAATTAAAAGGATCTCTTGGGTACTTGCACAGAAAACCGAGAGAACCATCTTATCTAGTTCAGATTTATAGTATGCAGTGAGGACACGCTTTTAAATTTAGGGCTCCACACATTATAAAACATATAAAACTTATTTCTTCCTCATGTGGGAAGGAGTAAAATTCTCCTTTGAATTGGGTTCATATACCTCCCCACTTAAATTTGCTCCCAGGAATCCACACATGTCAATGGGAAAGTCAAGAGTAATTTGCTAGAAACTCAACATAGGAATGCAGAGAGGGAGCACTCAGTCTAGCACACCACCCTTCAATGCAAGCCAAAACTTAAGTAAGTTATGCATGATACCTGGCCTTAGGGGGCTCCAGGCACAAGGGGAAACAGCTGCTCAAATGCTTATTGGCAGACAAAGGTAAAAATTACTCTCGGGGCCACCTGGGTGGCTCAGTGGGTTAAGCCTCTGCCTTCAACTCAGGTCATGATCTCAGGGTCCTGGGATTGAGCCCCGCATTGGACTCTCTGCTCAGCAGGGAGCCTGCTTCCCCCTCTCTCTGCCTGCCTCTCTGCCTACTTGTGATCTCTCTCTCTCTCTCTGTCTCTCTCTCTGTGTCAAATAAATAAATAAGATATTAAAAAAAAAATTACTCTCATGGAAGTGTGTAGCAAGTGCAGGGAGAACATCAATGAGAGAATATTTTCTAAAAATCTAAAAGTGTATGATCAGATGAAAACTGTAGGAATGAGGATTTTTGGTAATTTTATTGCAAACTCCCACAGCCAAACCCTTCCGTACAGTCACAAGAGCACGCTTTGTCAGTTCTACCTTCTTTTCCCACTTGTGGAACAAGGAGTCACCTGTGGAGCATGAAAACTGACTACAGTGACTGGCCACAGTGAACTTGATCCAACATGCATTTACTCTTTCATTTTTTCCTGATGATTTCATGCACCATCTATGTGCTAAATCTGTATGGGCTGGAGTCACCTCCTGAGTTCCAGATCCTTAAGTTTGACTTCCTTCTTAACATTTCTAGATGCCTCGCTGGTTCCTCCAACTCAACAGGTTTCCAGCTGGACTGACCATCTCCCCCATAACTTACGTAAATGGGGGCCCATCTTCCATTACCTAACCACACAGCCAAGCTGGGGCATCATTCCTATCTTTCCCTCCTCTAGGATTCCCACTCATGTCCAGTCCTCTGTTGAATCTACTCTGTTGATTCTAACTTAGCTATAGGGTATAGATCAAATGTGTGTTGAAATCCTAACCTCCAATGTGATCGTATTAGGAATTAGGGCCTTTGGGAAGTAATTAGGTCATGAGGATAGAATACTCCGCCTACCACATTATTACTGCCTCCAAGTCAAGTTAGGGACTATGACTTATTTTCACTTGTATCCCTCATTCCTAGAAGAGTTATGAGCACATAGTAGGTGATGAACAAATACATGGGACAGATTGTGTGGCCAGCAAATATCTTCTTACCATTGGTTAAAATGATAGTTCTAAATACAATTATGTGTATTCATATGACAAAGATCTAGATCTATATAGGTCACATTTATGTAAACTCTAGGCAGATGATCATTGAGAACAGAAGTGATAAGTATGATGAGCTTTAAAACAACCAAGGATCCCAGGAAAACAGAAGATATCATTACTATAGAGCACCTAACAAGAGTCTCGAAGTATCACTTTGACTAGTGACATTGGGCCTTAAGATTCCACCACTGGAGATCGATGCATTCAAGTTGAACATGAATCACCCAAGAATTCTTTGTAAAGTGTAAATACTAATAGGAGACAAACCACATTAAGTCTCTAGACACCTTAGTGCCAATTAGCCTATGGAATCATGTTCTGTCAGCGGAGCCCTAGGGATGGGGACTGAATCTGAAGAGGGCAGAGAAGACTATGCCTCCTTCATTACTGGATTAAGAAATGTCACTACCAAGGCCTTAAGCTTCCCACACTTGGGTTGTCCACAGATAGCTTATATGCATGTATATATATATGTATGCTTGTTTACAATCTTATTGACTATATGGCCTATGCTGTACTTTCCTTAGCTTCTCTGCTCCACAGATAATTTAAATTATTAAAAAAAAATAAATAAAAATCGAGGACCACCAAAAGGCTGCTATGTTGTTCCAGTATCACTGAGGTATAAATGAAATACACTAAATGGCACATATTTAAAATATATAAAGGGATACATGAATAAATACACTAAATGGCACATATTTAAAATTTAAAATTGCCATTTTCACCTCTGTGAAGCCATCACCACAATCAGATAAGGAATCTTTTTATCACCCCCAAAAGTTTCCTCATGTCCTTTTATAATCCATCCCTCTCTCCACCCCACCCCTCAAAACCACTTGTCTGATTTCTGTCACTAGAGATTGGTTAGTTTGCAGTTTCTAGAATTTTATGTAAATGGAATCATACAGCATGCACTCTTTTTTTCTGCAAGGCTTATTTCACTCAGCATAAGGATTTTGAGACTCATCCATATTGTTGCATGTATTAACAAACTTTTTACGTTACCAAGTGATGACATCTTTCAAACCATTCCTTCTACTATCATAATCATTTCATGAAAGAAAAGGCATTTTTCACTATCAAAAGGAGAAAAAAAAATATGTGTTCTAAATAAGGACGGTTGCTCTCCAGAATGAAAAATTGGCCATCCTATGCTGACAAAGAGTGGGGTCCTTAGGCAAAATCATGTAAGCCCCATCACCCAAAGGCAATCCTTCTCCTGGCCACGAAGGGAGAAGAGCTACCCCCTCACAAAGCCCTGTACTCCACCTCATTCAAGGAGGGAGAAAAGCAGATCCCTCTTGAGACCTGTTTCCATGGTAACCAGCCAGCAATTGACAATGTGGCGGCAGTTGGGCCTCCTGAAGGGGAAAATCTTCAACAGAGACCAGGCCACTGAGAGGCCCAAGAAGGGACAGCTCATTCCCAGGCCTTGTGAGGAGGCCCGAGGAATCACCAGGCTGTCCCTTTATTGGGAGAAGCCCTGACGGGTTTACCGAAGAAATGGATGGAGAAGAGAAGACAGGACTTTCTGAATCAGGCTGGCCCACCACCTGGCACCAGGCAAGGCCATGATGACACAGAAAGAGCACAGGCCCTAGACAGATGTCACCTCAGAATCGGTGATTTTGAGCAAGTTCATTCAACTCCATTAGGCAATACGGGGGCCTCTCCATGGGATAATTCCTGAAGGCATCATGGAGGTTAGAGCCTGTTTGCTTGCCTTCATTCCGGTGAGCATATACCTGCCTTCTACAATGCCCTGGGGGCCAAAAGGGCAGAGGCAGGCATGTGTGTGCAGTGTTTTAGACCTGGAAGGGCTGGAAGGCAACAACAGTGGATAAATATTTCAGATGAGGAAGGGGCTTAACTCCGGACACTCCCTACCCCCCATTCCTCTCCAAGACAGCCCTCGGGAGGGCCCCATGTTGCCAACATCTGTGGCTCTGTGTGAGAGCAGGAGCACCCATCAACAAATTTCACACAGTCTTCCCCAGTGGCTCTCAGGATGGTCTGACGGATTTCCGGTGGTTGGTGGTTCCACCCACGGACAGCCTGAGAGCAAACCACACGGGTTAAGAATTCGGTTCTTGTGGCAGGTGCACTGAGGTTCAAATCCCAGCTCTGCCTTGATAACTGGGTAATCCTGGATGTGTCATTTAATATTCTGAAGCCTCAGTTGCTTCATAATAATAATTTATTTCATAGAGGAGCTGCAGAATCATTGTAAAAATATGTAAAGTGTGTAGCAAATTCAGATTTTCCTCTGGGCTAAGGTAGAGACTTTCTTAGGGTTATTTTCTCACTTAATCCTGCCCTAGACATCGCTTCTGCTATGAGTAACCCAACATAGGCCTGATCCTCTACTTAATGGGAGAGAGAGTACAAGGCCAGCCATTAGGCAACTTTGAAAAGTAAAAGATCTACATCATTTTCAAAGCCCTCAGAACAACCTGTGAAAGTTTATGAAATGCAAACATTTTGGAGAGCCTAATTCAGTAGGTTCATTTAGGGCAGAGTTCTCTACTGGTTTATTTGCGTCGTTTTGTTTTTGAAGACTCCCCAGTTGGCTCCAGTATGTAGCTCGATGGAATACCATTGGTCTAGAGCAGGGGTTGACAGGGTTTTCCTGGGAAGGGCCAAATCATAAATATTTTAGGCTTTGTAGGTCATGAACTACATTCTCCATAACAAGCCCTTTGGTTTTTTTTATAACCCTTTACAAATGTAAAAAACCATTCTTAGGTGCAGGCTATACAAAAACACGTGGTGGCCGATTGTGGCCCACAGACTATTGTTTGTTGAGTCCTGGTCTGGAGACCTTAGCCCTGGAGTTTCCAAGACTCCAGGGTTTGACCCGGAATTCCGTGACGACATTGATCCCATTCCCTTTGGCCAACTCGGTGGTCCCCCATCCTTGATTTGCCCCCCTCACTCTACACGAGCTACTGCAGGGCTGCACTGCGGCTGAGAGGAAGAGCTCCCCGAAGGCTGCGGAGAGAAGAGTGTTAGCAGAGCTATTGCTTTCCCACCGGAAGAACAAGAGTCAGCACCATGCCGAGCCCAAGCATGGATCTGTGAATCTGCCGCCAGAGCGTCGTCATTCCCAAGCATTTTTTGAGGGCCCTTCATCTAATTCATCCTGCAGAAAGTAGAAAATTGCTACACTTGCACGCAATAAACTTCTGGCAATAAAAATTGGGACTCTGTACCATTCCTTTCTGATGGGTGGAGAAGAAGCCTCCGCGGACTGCCTGGGTTTTGTTCAAACCCCGGAGCCAGTGATGGAGACCCATCCTGTAACTAGCCATGGCCAACTTTGCACTTCCTGCCCAAGGCGCGGGTGGGATGTGCGGAGGTGTCCCCATCAGAGCGACGGCACTGGCTTCCGGATGAAGACTAAACTCTCTACCAGCCTCTACATGGCTTTTCAGATGTTGTGCTGCGGAACTCCAGAGACCTCTTAGGGGCGAGAGGTTCTGTGCTAAAGCGGAACAGGGAGGAATCAATGGTTGAGCAGCTTCTATTTGAAGTTTGAAGTTAAGAGGCTGAACATCAGTTCCTTTTTTTTTTTTTTTTTTTTGGTGTTTTGGTGTTCCACTTGGTCAGCAAGCTCACCTCATTCCTAGAGTGTTGTCCTTTGAAGAAGCAGTTTCAAATGACAGCTAGCTCCTCTGGAAGCTCCCGTTAGATACAGGAGACCCATTTTCTGTGTCATAAGATGGAGATGTTTTTATTTTACCAGGTCTCTTGGGACAGATGGAGTCTGTTTGGAAAAGTGCTTTGGTCAGGACTCCTGGGGGGGCTTAGTCCGTTGAGCGTCTAACTCTTGAATTTGGCTCAGGTCATGATCTCAGGGTCCTGGGATCGAGCCCCATGTGGGGCTTGGTGCTCAGCGTGGAGTCTGCTATTCCCCCTCCCTCTCCCACTGTGCTCTATCTCTGTCAAATAAATAAAATCTTTTTTTTTTTTTTTAAGAAAAGTGCTTTGGGTTGAAGGGGGTATAAATACAGGTGGGGGAGTTTGGTGGGAGACAGGGTAAAGAATCAAGTCACTTTTCCACTGAGGGAGGGAGGACGATGAGAAAGGGAAAGGGATGGGTATCGCCGGAAAGATTGTGAAACAATCACCTCTTGGTTTCTCTCCCAGGTTTTTAATATGTTAGGAAATGCATTAAATGCTTGTGTTTCAATACATTTTGGGTGGAAATGGTGAAGATACTGAGCTTCATGCCGGGGGTGATACAGGGTGGGACAGAACGGGAACAGCACAGGTGAAGGAGGAAATGGGAAAATAGAGAAGACATGGTGTCAAGCCCTAAACCCTTCCCCAAACTGTGGGCAGTGCTGGACACTTCCTCCAGATGGTGTAATTAGCCGTGGCTTAAAGGTAACTAAATCCCCATTTCATGCTATTCTTTTATTATGTTATTATTAATTTCATAGGGGCTCCATCTAACTTCTGAGTCACATCTGGTTGTCCTAGCTCACATTTTTAGTGCAAGAGTAAATACAAAGCAGTAGATTTATTTCTCTCTTTTTTCCAAAAAAAAAAAAAAAAAGTCAATAACCAGTTTGCGATGCCTTTGATAGAAATTCAATGACTAACATAAGGTTTTACTTTATCAAGAAGCTGGGATATTGTCAACAGCCTTCCAAGAAAGTAACTGATTCGAAATCCAATTGTCAAAACACTCACTGGGCACTCATCGCATGCCAAAACAGTGTGTGCGGCGCTGGGAAGATTAAGAGACATAAGATGCATTCTCCCTCCTTGGAAGAAATGTCACCAAATAGCATGAGCATGGGACCAGCGGAGCGATTCCAATGTGCGTTTTACAGGGACAAACATGGCAGTGACTATGTGACTCACTCAGCAGGATACAGGTCTATAACCTACCACGTTGACGCTGAAGACCCCAAAACCACAGCCGTCAAACACCTGCCGGTTCGGGGCAAGTGGAAACTTCACATCCCTTCAGTGGACATTCCAAAGGCTTTCAGCCTGAAATTAGCTAGTACTGGGGCAGAATGATCAGGAAGTGTTTCTGAGGGATTTACCACATGCCCAAGCTTCACATTGCCTCTTGAGGAATCACTCCTAGAGGACTCACGGTTACCTTTTGAAACAGCTTTCAGGAAAGAAAAAAATCGAAAGATATGTTTTTCCAAGAGCCTGATATCCCAGTGGCCTAACGAGGCATCCTGGGAAAGACCTTAGATGGGAATGGCTGGAGATACAGCCCTGCCTGAGGTGTAGGAGTGGGGAGGGGGGAGTGAAGCCTAAGTAGCCCATAGAGGGACACAACAGAAGCAAGGTAAGAATAAGAAAGCGGTCGCCCCAAATCAAATTTAATTCTCTCCTACTCGTACCGGAAGTACTCAACCCACGCAGCATCCACTGGCACATAGCCTATATTTGATAAATATTTGTTAAAAGAATATACAAGGGGCGCCTGGGTGGCTTAGTCGGGTGGCTGCCTTTAGCTCAGGTCATGATCCCAGGGTCCTGGGATCAAGCCCCACATCAGGCTTCCCGCTCAGTGGAGAGCCTGCTTCTCCTTCTCCCTCTGCCTGCTGCTCTGCCTGCTTGTGCTCTCCCTTTCTGTCAAAAAAAAAAAAAAAGGAATATACAAATATGGATGAAAGGTCTAAAAGCTGCCCTTGAGAAACATAGGAAGCTATTTGTTTCTCAGAGCCAAATTATATTTAAGGTATCACTTTAAAAGTCCTCGACAATAATGCCACAGAGACCATTTCCACGGGAAGCCAGGTTATGAGGACTCTGAAAACTTACAGGGAGATGCAGGCAAGACCAGAGATTGCGATAAGTAAAAGTGATTAACTGAGGAGCTGTGTGGGGGGAAAAAAAAGAGACTCAACTTCGCCAAGGTTCAGAGATAACAGAAACATTTCACCAAATGCGAGGTGACTGTGAGCAGACTGTCATTGATTTCAGGGAAAGCTCATGGTCAGAACAGGGAGATTCAGATACAGCTTTCAGGTGAAGACCTCAAGGGAATCCAGCTCGTGGAGGCAGCCCCCACATCCCATGGGAATCCAGCTTCTTTCTGGGAAACCTGAACAAGAAAGAATTCAGAGCTCTCGAAACGAGGCAGAAGCAAAGTGTCCCGGTAAACATAGGAAAATGGAAAATTTTCCTGGGAGTGTCAACTACCAGCAAATGTATGTTTCAATGAGATGCACAATTCAAGTTCATGAACGTGTGTCAAGAAATGAAAATATTGTGGTTGTCATTGGTGATGATGGTGGGGAAAGGGGGAAAGAAGTGAGAATTGCAGTTCTCTTTTTCTACATGAAAGGAAACAACATTCCAGAAAGATGAAAGGGGCTTGCTCAAGGTCTCATACACAGCTGAAAGTCTCTCAAAGCTACATATGAAATGGGGCACCTGGGTGGCTCTGTGGCTTGAGCATCTAACTTTTGAGTTCGGCTCAGGTCATGATCTCAGGTTGTGAGATCAAGCCCCCTCCCCCGACCTGCCCCCCGCACTGGACGTGGAGCCTGTTTATGAATCTCTCCCTCCTCCTCTCTGTCCGCCCCACCAATAAATAAATAAATAAATAAATAAATAAATAAATAAATAAAAATTTTAAAAAGCTACACATGATTTTTTACCCGCTGGCATGTTATCTGTTTTTCTACTGGAGTATCATTTCCATTAAAATGAGAATTCCTTGTTTGTTTACTGATTCATTCCCCAGCACCTGGAACAGTGCCTGGCATAAAGTAGGTGCTCAGTAAAAATGTGTTAAATGAGGGAGTGATTGACATGCCAAGACTCTTATCACAATGACCTTCAGACTACATCATACTGTGTCTTTTTTTTTAAATATTTTATTTATTTGACATAGAGAAATCACCACTAGGTAGAGAGGCAGGCAGAGAGAGAGGAGAAAGCAGGCTCCCTGCGGAGCAGAGAGCCCGATGTGGGGCTCGATCCCAGGACCCTGAGATTGTGACCTGAGCCGAAGGCAGAGGCTTTAACCCACTGAGCCACCCAGGCGCCCCCATCATACTATGTCTTAAACCTAGGGACCTGGAACCATGGACATCAGCAAGTATTTATAGTGTATACATCACATGCTTGGCACTGTGCTAGGTTGCTTGGTGGGCAGGGGTGTGTGTGTGTGTATTGGTGAGGACTTTTGGAAGCAAAATGCAAACACCCAACTGAGCCCAGCTTAAATATCAAAAGGGATGTGGGAGGTAGAGAAGACTGGCTGGTTCCTATAACTGGAAAGTTCAAGGTAATGCTTGCAAGAATGACTGGAAATCACAGCACCAAAAAGGTTTCTAGATTTTATTACTCTCTCCATTATTCTAGGCTCTGGTTTTTCTCTGCATTGGCTCCATTCTTTGTCAGAATTTCTCTTGATGATAGCTCTGGTAGTTCTAGGCTTACATTTCACTCACTTAGCAGTGGAAAGAAAATTCATTTGTTCTAACAGTTCAAGGAAAACCCCAAGTACTGCTCTTATTGGTCTAGGATGGATTATGTGCCCGTTCGTAATGAGCTACTGACCAATGGGATACGGTAATTCGCTTATACAGGTGTGGGTTAGGCAGCCACACATGGCACCTGGGATGGCTAATGGACTGGACTAAGAGTAATTCCCGACAAGGATCTTGGAGGTGCCCTGTACAAAATAAGAGATGCTGGGAAGGTAAAGTGTACATATTTCCATCCCAAATCAGGACTGGTAGTAAAAGCAGTAAGAAAAGTCCCTAAGTTTTAGGGACTTTGGCTCTTTAGCTTCATTTTTGTTGAGGAAAATCACCATTTATAAATAACCAAATAACATTTGATGAAGATCAAGTCGGAATTTGAAGTTATATAGCAGGAGCATCATGTATCACTAACTTCGGAAAGGTCAATTTCCTTTTAGTATTCCATTCTGTGCTGCTTACATGGACACCCCTTCACCACCTGTGGCTTGACCTGTCTATCTCCCCCTTCTGAGCCACTTCTGAAGCTTGTTCCCATCTTCAAAACAAGTTGCTCAAGCAATAAGCTATTTTATTGTGCTTCGCCTCTAAAGAACAAAAACGAATAAAAGATGAAAAAAGAACTCAGGGCGCCTGGGTGGCTCCATCACTTAAGCGTCTGCCTTGAGCTTGGGTCATGATCCCAGGGTCCAGGGATCGAGCCCCGCATCCTGCTCCTTCCTTGCCCCCCCCCGAAATAAATAAATAAAATGTTAAAATAAAAACACATTGGGTTCTCATAAACTTAAAAATGCTCAAGTATGACCCTCCTTAAGGTGTGGCAGAAGCCGGAAATCTTACTCCTTAGTTGAATGTTCACTGGACCACGTATGACTGGGCGTTCAAGGGTTGAAGAAGAAAATGAAGGAAAGTGTACCAAACTTCAGAAATGTAATATTTTAGTTCTCAAGTCTGCTGACTGCACTTATTTCTTGTCCATACCTTGCAGGACTTTTACATATGAAAGAGGTGCCTATCAGTTCAACAGAACTTTCTTTCTGCTACAACTGTTTCTTAAACTTGTTATTCACAATCTTTGCTC
This sequence comes from Meles meles, assembly GCF_922984935.1. Lineage (NCBI taxonomy): Eukaryota > Metazoa > Chordata > Mammalia > Carnivora > Mustelidae > Meles > Meles meles. The sequence continues at coordinate 30,899,668 of NC_060084.1, read as the reverse complement.
TATTTGCATAGCTCCTCTACGAATATTTAGTGCTTCCCATTAACTCCCTTTTGGGGAGAAGGGAGTTAATACTCCCTTAAATACATCCATGTTTAAAGGAAGATCTGTATCAGAGACATAAATGGAATACCAGCATTCCTCGCAGTAAACAGAGAGTAACAATGTTATTAAATTCTAGCTCAACACTGTTCCCTGGCAAAGCTTTAAGTCCAAGGTGGGCTCTCTCTTTGCTAAAAAATAAAACAAACAAACAACTAAGTGACCAGCAAAGATCAAAGAATTGTTAAAGATACATTAGCATCAAACTTGAATTTCCTTCCTTGATTTAAATAAAGGAACTGGAAAAAAAATTGAAAAAGGCAAGAGCTTCCTCACTAAGGAATATTCTATAAAGCCTTGTCCATGTGCTACCTAAAACAATCACAGCTCAACAATGACCACATGAGTGGGGGAAGCAGCAGGCCAGAGGAATTAAGGAGAAAGGTGAATCAGGTAAGGGGCATTGGGGAAGATTTCCTGGAAACAGTGGCCCTTGAGCTTGGCCTCACAGAGTGGGCGTGGCTCTGACCTCTCTGCCCAGGCAATGGGGTTAGGTTGCATAAGCCAGGAAGGCTCATGGTCAGTTTTCCCTGAAGGTCCAATTCCCAGACCTGTCTGAGTGTCCTCAAGGCCAAAGTATTTGTGTAGGGAGCTAAGAACCTCTGTTCCATTCTCTCTCCAATCATTTGTGCTTAGATTTTTTTAAATTAATTAATTTATTTATTTGATTTCGTTCTGCATTGTTTTTATGGCACCTTCTCACTCCAGTTAAGCATTTGCTTCCTAGAATTATTTTGCTTAGCACATAATCGTTGTCCATAAGGTGTTGTTCTCATTGGGGACTCTGTATGTGTCACCATTGTCCCCTACGACAATGCCAGCCCCATGAGAAGCTCAGCTGGGAAACTGGGCCAGCACTACACCTGGGAAAGACCCACCAGGCACTTTCCACCAGAGTGAACACTGCCCATGGAAGGATCTCTTTGGACAGACAGAATGCATCCTTCATGCCCATCGAGAATGTACCTATGGTCCATCTCACTGTATCTCACCCCTGTCCCTTGGGATAGGCCCCAAACCTCTTTTCACCAGTAATAAAGAAAGCACACTTTACAAAAAGGCCGCTCATCTATGAACATATTGGCTAGTATAACACATCTTAGAGCTAAATGTGTCATTGTAAATGGACTCATTTTATGTCTCCACATACTGTAGATGTTTAAAAAAAGGCATATGCACAGAAACTATGGGAACTGAACCAGAGTATGAGCCCATGAGCTTAGACTCTGGTATAATCTGACTTTCGTGTGGCACATTCTCTTTCTTCAATATTTTCTTAATGGAGTGGAGGAGGAAGCAAAAGGAGACAGAAGCAAACACAGAGGATTGTATCTGAACAAACAGAAATACATTCAGCATGTCTTAAATTATCTGTCATCACCAGGATATTTTGTGATTTTAAAACATTTTGTATGATAATTGAGTATTATGTGACACCACCATAAATTTCTTTCTAAGATTTTATTTACTTATTTGACAGACAAGGAAGCAGAGAGGCAGGCAGAGACAGAGGAGGAAGCAGGCTCCCCGCTGAGCAGAGAGCCCTATGCAGGGGTGGATCCCAGAACCCTGGGATCATGACCTGAGCTGAAGGCAGAGGCTTTAACCCACTGAGCCACCCAGGCGCCCCCCACCATAATTTTTTTAAAAGCTCATCTTCCAGTATCTAATCAATCACCAGGTCCTCTTTCTTCTACCTCCAAAATACATCTGGAATTTTTATGTATGGAAATGAATAAAAATACATTTTACTTATGGGACTTCCCATCTGTATTGCCAAGGTCCTCTCTCAATGGACAAATGGGCAAGCCTCTATCTTGGTCTCCCTCTTTGCACCATTGTCATCAAATGGCAACAAGAGGAATCTTCTAATCCTATCACCCTGTTGTTAAATCCCTCAAGAGGCTCCTCACTGATCTCAAGATGGAGTCCCGATTCCTCTGGAAGCCTTCAAGGCCCAGCATTTTTTTTTTTCTGCATCTTTCTCTCTCTCCAGATTCATCTCTCACCACAAGCTTCCCCCCCCCCCTTTTTTTTTAAAGATTTTTATTTATTTATTTGACACAGAGAGAGATCACAAGTAGGCAGAGAGACAGGCAGAGAGAGAGAGAGGAGGAAGCAGGCTCCCTGCAGAGCAGAGAGCCTGATGCGGGGCTCGATCCCAGGACCCTGAGATCATGGCCTGAGCCAAAGGCAGCGGCTTAATCCACTGAGCCACCCAGGCGCCCCCCCTCCTTTTTTAAAGATTTATTTATTTATTCGAGAGAGAGAGAGAGAGCAAGAGAAAGAGTGCTAGTGAGTGGGTGGAGGAGCAGAGGGAGAGAATTTTCAAGCAGACCCCCACTAAGAAGGGAGCCCAATGCATGGCTAGATCTCATGCCCCTGAATTCTTGACGTCAGCCGAAATCAAGAGTCAAACACTCAACAGGCTGAGCCACACAGACACCCCTCACCACATGCTTTTTATTTTGTGGACCTTGAGCTCTGGCCTGGAGACATGCACTCCGGTGTTGTGGTTAGAAGCAAAAGCTGCAGCCAGACTTCCAAGGGCCAAATCCTGGCTCCCTGACTGATGAGCTAATTGCATGATCTTTTTTTTTTTTTCCATTTTATCCATTTTATTTATTTTTTCAGCGTAACAGTATTCATTCTTTTTGCACAACACCCAGTGCTCCATGCAAAACGTGCCCTCCTCATTACCCACCACCTGTTCCCCCAACCTCCCACCCCTGACCCTTCAAAACCCTCAGGTTGTTTTTCAGAGTCCACAGTCTCTTATGGTTCGCCTCCCCCTCCAAATTTTTTTTTTTAATAAACATATAATGTATTTTTATCCCCAGGGGTACAGGTCTGTGAATCGCCAGGTTTACACACTTCACAGCACTCACCATAGCACTTACCCTCCCCAATGTCCATAGCCCCTTCCCCCTCTCCCAATCCCACCTCCCCCCAGCAACCCCCAGTTTGTTTTGTGAGATTAAGAGTCATTTATGGTTTGTCTCCCTCCCAATCCCATCTTGTTTCATTTATTCTTCTCCTATCCCCCTACCCCCCCACGTTGCTTCTCCATGTCCTCATATCAGGGAGATCATATGCTAGTTGTCTTTCTCCGATTGACTTATTTCACTAAGCATGATACGCTCTAGTTCCATCCACGTCGTCGCAAATGGCATGATTTCATTTCTTTTGATGGCTGCATAGTATTCCATTGTGTATATATACCACATCTTCTTTATCCATTCATCTGTTGATGGACATCTAGGTTCTTTCCATAGTTTGGCTATTATAGACATTGCTGCTATAAACATTCGGGTACACATGCCCCTTCGGATCACTATGTTTGTATCTTTAGGGTAAATACCCAGTAGTGCAATTGCTGGGTCATAGGGTAGTTCTATTTTCAACATTTTGAGGAACCTCCATGCTGTTTTCCAGAGTGGTTGCACCAGCTTGCATTCCCACCAACAGTGGAGGAGGGTTCCCCTTTCTCCACATCCTCGCCAGCATCTGTCATTTCCTGACTTGTTAATTTTAGCCATTCTGACTGGTGTGAGGTGATATCTCATTGTGGTTTTGATTTGTATTTCCCTGATGCCGAGTGACGTGGAGCACTTTTTCATGTGTCTGTTGGCCATCTGGATGTCTTCTTTGCAGAAATGTCTGTTCATGTCCTCTGCCCATTTCTTGATTGGATTGTTTGTTCTTTGGGTGTTGAGTTTGCTAAATTCCTTATAGATTTTGGATACTAGCCCTTTATCTGATATGTTGTTTACAAATATCTTCTCCCATTCTGTCAGTTGTCTTTTGGTTTTGTTAACTGTTTCCTTTGCTGTGCAAAAGCTTTTGATCTTGATGAAATCCCAATAGTTCATTTTTGCCCTTGCTTCCCTTGACTTTGCCGTTGTTCCTAGGAAGATGTTGCTGTGGCTGAGGTCGAAGAGGTTGCTGCCTGCATTCTCCTCAAGGATTTTGATGGATTCCTTTCTCACATCGAGGTCCTTCATCCATTTGGAGTCCATTTTCGTGTGTGGTGTAAGGAAGTGGTCCAATTTCATTTTTCTGCATGTGGCTGTCCAATTTTCCCAGCACCATTTATTGAAGAGGCTGTCTTTTTTCCATTGGACATTCTTTCCTGCTTTGTCGAAGATTGGTTGACCATAGAGTTGAGGGTCGATTTCTGGGCTCTCTATTCTGTTCCACTGATCTATGTGTCTGTTTTTGTGCCAGTACCATGCTGTCTTGATGATGACAGCTTTGTAATAGAGCTTGAAGTCCGGAATTGTGATGCCACCAACTTTGGCTTTCTTTTTAAATATTCCTTTGGCTATTCGAGGTCTTTTCTGGTTCCATATAAATTTTAGGATTATTTGTTCCATTTCTTTGAAAAAAATGGATGGTATTTTGATAGGGATTGCATTAAATGTGTAGATTGCTTTAGGTAGCATAGACATTTTCACAATATTTATTCTTCCAATCCAGGAGCATGGAACATTTTTCCATTTTTTTGTGTCTTCCTCAATTTCTTTCATGAGTACTTTATAATTTCTGTGTATAGATTCTTAGTCTCTTTGGTTAGGTTTATTCCTAGGTATCTTATAGTTTTGGGTACAATTGTAAATGGGATTGACTCCTTAATTTCTCTTTCTTCAGTCTTGTTGTTGGTGTACAGAAATGCAACTGATTTCTGTGCATTGATTTTATATCCTGACACTTTACTGAATTCCTGTACAAGTTCTAGCAGTTTTGGAGTGGAGTCTTTTGGGTTTTCCACATATAGTATCATATCATCTGCGAAGAGTGATAGTTTGACTTCTTCTTTACCAATTTGGATGCCTTTAATTTCTTTTTGTTGTCTGATTGCTGAGGCTAGGACTTCTAATACTATGTTGAATAGCAGTGGTGATAATGGACATCCCTGCCGTGTTCCTGACCTTAATGGAAAAGCTTTCAGTTTTTCTCCATTGAGAATGATATTTGCGGTGGGTTTTTCATAGATGGCTTTGATAATATTGAGGTATGTGCCCTCTATCCCCACACTTTGAAGAGTTTTGATCAGGAAGGGATGCTGTACTTTGTCAAATGCTTTTTCAGCATCTATTGAGAGTATCATATGGTTCTTGTTCTTTCTTTTATTAATGTGTTCTATCACATTGATTGATTTGCGGATGTTGAACCAACCCTGCAGCCCTGGAATAAATCCCACTTGATCGTGGTAAATAATCCTTTTAATGTACTGTTGAATCCTTTTGGCTAGTATTTTGGCGAGAATTTTTGCGTCTGTGTTCATCAAGGATATTGGTCTGTAGTTCTCTTTTTTGGTGGGATCCTTGTCTGGTTTGGGGATCAAGGTGATGCTGGCCTCATAAAATGAGTTTGGAAGTTTTCCTTCCATTTCTATTTTTTGGAACAGTTTCAGGAGAATAGGAATGAGTTCTTCTTTAAATGTTTGGTAGAATTCCCCTGGGAAGCCGTCTGGCCCTGGGCTTTTGTTTGTTTGGAGATTTTTGATGACTGTTTCAATCTCCTTACTGGTTATGGGCCTGTTCAGGTTTTCTATTTCTTCCTGGTTCAGTTGTGGTAGTTTATATGTCTCTAGGAATGCATCCATTTCTTCCAGATTGTCCAATTTGTTGGCGTAGAGTTGCTCATAGTATGTTCTTATAATTGTCTGTATTTCTTTGGTGTTAGTTGTGATCTCTCCTCTTTCATTCATGATTTTATTGATTTGGGTCCTTTCTCTTTTCTTTTTGATGAGTCTGGCCAGGGGTTTATCAATCTTATTGATTCTTTCAAAGAACCACCTCCTAGTTTCATTGATTTTTTCTATTGTTTTTTTTTGGTTTCTATTTCATTGATTTCTGCTCTGATCTTTATGATTTCTCTTCTCCTGCTGGGTTTAGGGTTTCTTTCTTGTTCTTTCTCCAGCTCCATTACGCGTAGGGTTAGGTTGTGTACTTGAGACCTTTCTTGTTTCTTGAGAAAGGCTTGTACCACTATATATTTTCCTCTCAGGACTGCCTTTGCTGTGTCCCACAGATTTTGAACTGTTGTGTTTTCATTATCATTTGTTTCCAATGAATTTTTTCAATTCTTCTTTAATTTCCTGGTTAACCCATTCATTCTTTAGAAGGATGCTGTTTAGTCTCCATGTATTTGGGTTCTTTCCAGCTTTCCTCTTGTGACTGAGTTCTAGCTTCAGAGCATTGTGGTCTGAAAATATGCAGGGAATAATCCTAATCTTTTGATACCAGTTGAGACCTGATTTGTGACCCAGGATGTGATCTATTCTGGAGAAGGTTCCATGTGCACTAGAGAAGAATGTGTATTCTGTTGCTTTGGGATGAAATGTTCTGAATATATCTGTGATGTCCATCTGGTCCAGTGTGTCATTTAAGGCCTTTATTTCCTTGTTGATCTTTGGCTTGGATGATCTGTCCATTTCAGTGAGGGGAGTGTTCAAGTCCCCTACTATTATTGTATTATTATTGATGTGTTTCTTTGATTTTGTTATTAATTGGTTGATATAATTGGCTGCTCCCACGTTAGGGGCATAGATATTTAAAATGGTTAGATCTTCTTGTTGGACAGACCCTTTGAGTAGGATATAGTGTCCTTCCTCATCTCTTATTATAGTCTTTGGCTTGAAATCTAATTGATCTGATATAAGGATTGCCACCCCAGCTTTCTTCTGATGCCCATTAGCATGGTAAATTGTTTTCCACCCCCTCACTTTAAATCTGGAGGTGTCTTTGCGTCTAAAATGAGTTTCTTGTAGGCAACACACTGATGGGTTTTGTTTTTTTATCCATTCTGATACCCTGTGTCTTTTGATTGGGGCATTTAGCCCATTAACATTCAGGGTAACTATTGAGAGATATGAATTTAGTGCCATTATTAGCCTGTAAGGTGACTGTTACTGTATATTGTCTCTGTACCTTTCTGATCTACTACTTTTAGGCTCTCTCTTTGCTTAGAGGACCCCTTTCAATATTTCCTGTAGAGCTGGTTTGGTGTTTGCAAATTCTTTCAGTTTTTGTTTGTCCTGGAAGCTTTTGATCTCTCCTTCTATTTTCAATGATAGCCTAGCTGGATAGAGTATTCTTGGCTGCATGTTTTTCTCGTTTAGTGCTCTGAATATATCATGCCAGCTCTTTCTGGCCTGCCAGGTCTCTGTGGATAAGTCTGCCGCCAATCTAATATTTTTACCATTGTATGTTACAGACTTCTTTTCTCGGGCTGCTTTCAGGATTTTCTCTTTGTCACTAAGACTTGTCAATTTTACTATTAGGTGACGGGGTGTGGACCTATTCTTGTTGACTTTGAGGGGGGTTCTCTGCATCTCCTGGATTTTAATGCTTGTTCCCTTTGCCATATTAGGGAAATTCTCTCCAATGATTCTCTCCAATAGACCTTCTGCTCCCCTCTCTGTTTCTTCTTCCTCTGGAATCCCAATTATTCTAATGTTGTTTCGTCTTATGGTGTCACTTATCTCTCGAATTCTCCCCTCATGGTCCAGTAGCTGTTTGTCCCTCTTTTGCTCGGCTTCCTTATTCTCTGTCATTTGGTCTTCTATATCACTAATTCTTTCTTCTGCCTCATTGATCCTAGCAGTGAGAGCCTCCATTTTTGATTGCACCTCATTAATAGCTTTTTTGATTTCAACTTGGTTAGATTTTAGTTCTTTAATTTCTCCAGAAAGGGCTTTAATATCTCCAGAGAGGGTTTCTCTAATATCTTCCATGCCTTTTTCGAGCCCGGCTAGAATGTTCAGAATCGTCATTCTGAACTCTTGATCTGACATATTACCCATGTCTGTGTTGATTAGGTCCCTAGCCTTCGGTACTGTCTCTTGTTCTTTTGTTTGTGGTGATTTTTTCCACCTTGTCATTTTGTCCAGATAAGAGGATATGAAGGAGCAATTAAACTACTAAAAGGGTGGCAAGGACCCCAGAAAAATGCGCTGTAACCAAATCAGAAGAGACCCCTAATTGTGGGGGGGAGAAAGGGGATAAAAACAGGTTCTGAAAAGAAAAGGAAAAAAAAAAAGAAAATAATTTAAAAAATAAAACAAATAAAAAAATATAAAAAAGAAAGAAAAAATATATATATTTAGATGAACTAGTCAAAAAACGTTAAAAAAGAAAAGGGTAAAAGTTTTTAAAAATTTAGCAGAAGAAGAAAAAAGAAAAAAGAAAAAAAAATTGAAGAAAGAAAAAAAAAATTGAAGTAGCCACAAGACTAAAGAATCATGGGGAGAAAGCCATGAGTTCCGTGCTTTGCTTTCTCCTCCTCTGGAATTGCTCTGCTGTCTTAGGAATTGAACCTGCTTTCTCCTTGATAGATGAACTTCGTCCTGGCTGGATATTTTGTTGATCTTCTGGGGGAGGGGCCTGTTGTAGTGACTCTCAAGTGTTTTGCCCCAGGCGGGATTGCACTGCCCTTACCGGCGGCCGGACTAAGTAAATGGCTCTGGTTCGCTTTTGGGAGCTTCTGTTCCCTGAACGCTTTCCGTAGAGTTCCGGAGGACGGGAATGAAAATGGCGGCCTCCCAGTCTCCGGCCCGGAGGAGCCGAGAGCCTGGGGCCCCACTCCTCAGTGCGCCCCCAGAGGACAGCACCCAATCACTCCCGTATCCCCGGCCTCTAGCCGCGCTCCGAGCTCACCCAGCCCGCGACCAGTTCAAGGTAACCCCGAGCTGAGAGTTCAGTCCTCGGCTCTGTCTCTGCAGCCGGCTTCTCCGTTCTAATACCTGCGAGCTCTCCGACACTCTGACACCCCCAATCCTTCTGGGACCCTGCGGGGCCTGGGGCCACGCTGACCCCGCTCGGGCTTCACCCTGGTTTAGCCTCTGGAGCAATGTCCCTCAGTGGAACAGACTTTTAAAAGTCCTGATTTTGTGCTCCGTTGCTCCGCTGCTTGCCGGGAGCCGGCCCCTCCCCCCACGGTCTATCTTCCCGTCGTTTTGGATTCACTTCTCCGCCAGTCCTACCTTTCAGAAAGTGGTTGATTTTCTGTTTCTAGAGTTGCTCTTCTTCTTCTCTTCGCTCTCCCGTTGGATTTGTAGGTGTTTGCAATGTTTAGATAAGCTATCGAGCTGATCTCCTGCTACCTGATGTAGTCTCAGGCTGCTACTTCTCCTAATTGCATGATCTTGAACTAGTTACTTAACCTCTCCACTTACTTCACCAGTAAGACAGGGGCAATGATGGCTCTCACTGTTCAGATTATCATCAAGATCATGTGAGTTAGAATAACTTTTAGAGCAGTTATAGAATGTGTAAGTCACGAACATGAAAGGTACAGCAGAGGGAATACAGTCAATGGTATTGTAATAGCATTGTATGGTGGCAGATGGTAGCTACACTTGTGGGGAGCCCAGCAGAATGTATAGACATATACATATAGATACATAGACTATGTTTTACACTTGAAACTAATGTGACATTGTGTACCAAGTATACTTCAAAAAAATAACAGCTTAGAGCAAAATTGAACTAGCCAGAAAGACTTAGTGCCTTTTAAGACTTTATTCTCTCTGGGAAATGGACCTTCTTTCCCTACCTCCTTCCCACTTGGAAAATCCCAACTACTCCCCAAATTCTATCTGTTACAGGCTGAACTCTGTCCCTCCCCAAATTCATATGTTGAGGCCCAAATCCCCAGTACCTCAAAATGGGACTCTATTTCAAGATTGGGTCTTTAAAGAGGTGATTACCTTCAAAGGAGGCCATTAGTTGGGGCCTAATCCAATGTGACTGATGTCCTTAGAAGAAGAGGAAATTTGGACACAGACCAAACAGAGAGACCATGTGAGGACCCAGCACAGAGAGGGAGTGGCCATCTGCAAACCAAGGAGACCACCCAAGACAAACCAAAGCTGGCACTCCTTGGCCTTGGCCTTTCTAGACTCCAGACCTGTGAGAAAATACATTTCTGTTGTTTGAGCCACCTATTTTATTTTAATAGTATTTTATTACAGTCACCCTAAAAACTACTATAGATTTGCAGATTTGGGACTTAACAAGTCTCCATAATCATGTGAGCCAATTTTTAAAATTCTTTTTCTCTCTGTCTCTCCATAAATGGATGGACAGATAGATAAGTGGATAGATGGATCAATATAGATAGATATATAGATAAGTTGATCTTTTCACAGCTGCATCTATACCTCATTATCTCTATCTCTCTGTTTCTATCTCTGTAAAAGCCCCCTTGGTGTATGTTCTCAGGACACCTGCATGCTTCCTTCCAGCACCCAGTCAGCACCCATGGGATAGAAGGTTGCACCTCTGATCTTATGGTCATTATCCACCTCTCCCATCATTTGGTGACATCCTGAAGTGAGGACCCAGTTCTCCTGTTCATTGCAGCTCGCCTAGAACCTACAGTGCTAAATCAGTGTGGGACAAATACATATGGATATGTGGAGACATAATTTTTTTTTTAACCAGGTCTTTGCTCTTATGGCTCCCAAGAAAATTAAAGGAACACATCTTTTTATAGAGATGATCAATATATTTCCCAATATGATGAATATATGTATTATCCCCCAGTTGGCTGCTTTAAATCAATATTTTACTGAGTTTATATGTTCAAAGGGAGAAAATATTTACTAAGAATCCCCTGTTATTATGGGTCCTTGTACCTTAGAGTCATAGAGGTACATTCAACATAAATGGGAGTGGGTGAGAAATGGAGCAGCCATGATTGACAACAGATTCTGGAGCAAGAAGCAAGAAGGGGAAGGGGAATGTGCTGATTGCATTCTGTAATTCTATATTTAATATTTCCAGGCAAATAAATTCTGTCACTTCTGGGAGACTTAGCTTCGCTGCAGGGCATGACATATTAGCCATGATTTTTTTTCCAATATTTTTGCATCTCGGATTGCAAACTTCTGGTTCTTAAATAAAAATAGTACCACCATTCTTATTTGTAAAGTCACTGTGTGGCACAGGCAAAAATGCACCAGTGAAGCACTCAAGGATGAGTAGTCCAACTGTCATTAATTGTGTGGGGTTTTTTGAGATACTTTCCTTCTTATTACCTGTTTTCTCAACTCTGGAATGTCTGTCATAATGAGGGGGTGACTTAGTGTTTCTAAAGACCCTTCCAACAATAGTAGCTAAGTCTGAATAGTCAGCTCACCTGGGGGGAAGGGGTCCAAGAAGGCCAGTGTTCGCCCGGCCACATCTTCCAAGATTTCATCAGAAAGTATCCGTCACAAAGTATCTCATTTAAATATTTCTGGGGGGAAAAAATCCAATGATTAAGAAATTGGTACTGTGACAGATGTGGGGGGAAATGATGATGAGCATGAGCCCCCCGTCCTCCTGGAGACAGGCAAGTCAATGGGCACACAGAAGCCCTGGGTATTGCCGAATTCACATCTGGGAGTTTCTCATGTAATCCTGTAGGTCAAGAATGCTTATTGGAGGGAGTGAGGTCTACCGAGACAGCAACGATGAGTAAGACTTGTCTGGGTAACAGTATGGGGTCGATTGGGGGTGCAGGACATATTGCAAGCAAAGATTTGCAGCCACAGTGCACTCCTCATGCTTCCTTCTCTGATCTTTACTACCTTGGTATGTTTCATCATTGCCTCCATCTGGAAGCTCTACTCAAATGAACTCTGTTCATCCATACCCCACCCATCCTTCAAGACTTGAGTAAAATACTATCCCTCCCTAAAAGCCTTCTCTGATGCCCCAGATAAGAGGGCAGCTCTCTTGGGATCCTGGGTGGCTCAGTTGGTTAAACATCTGCCTTCTGCTAAGGTCATGGTTCCAGGTTCTATGCTAAGGTCAAGATCCACATTGGACTACCTGCTCAGTGGGGAGCCTGCTTCTCCCTCTCCCACTGCCCCTTCTCCCTGCTCATGATCTCTCTCAAATAAATAAATAAAATAAAATAAATTTTTTAAAAAATAAGCTAGGGGCGCCTGGGTGGCTCAGTGGGTTAAGCCTCTGCCTTTGGCTCAGGTCATGATCCGCAGGGAGCCTGCTTCCTCCTCTCTCTCTGCCTGCCTCTCTGCCTAGTTGTGATTTCTCTCTGTCAAATAAATAAAAAAGATTAAAAAAATAAGCTAGCTCTGTCTGTAATCACATGAACATCCAGAGATAGACTGAAAGACCTTTCCTCCATTACAACCCCAGCAGTGGGTCACCTTATACAAACCCTATAAAACTGGGCCCCACAAGGCATAAATATGTGTTCAGGTACAAAATAATGGTACAAAAAATGGTTTATAACATCAGTACCCACTCTTGAGAAAATACAAAATGAAGATAACCACACAGACTACAGCAATGCCTTTATTTATTATTTTTAAAATTCTCTTCTTTTTCTTGTGTTCAGTACTTTCCACACCAACCCGTGTCTACCAAAAATACATCCAACATGGCTCTTTGACTTCTCTGCTTCACCTTTCTCTGCTTCACTAAAGTCACTCTCTCCTTTCTGACATAATAACAGGGGGATGAGAGAAAAGGGATGATAATATACATGCATTTCCCCCATTACACTAATATGAGAATGTGTGTGATTTAAGTCTTATCTTCCTTACCAGGCCTGTGATTAACGTTGAAGCGGAGAATTTCCGAGTCTGATTTTTAAAACTTCTACTAACAAAGATCCCTCCAAGACATAAGAATTCTCTTTCGCAGGGAAGAATGTATCCTTTTCTAACCTCCAATGTTTCTCCATTATTATTCAATCAATTACTTAGCATTTATTCAATATGAACTTTGAGAAAGTCCAGTACCTTCTTACTCAAGTTTGGAGGGCCTGTGGTTTTCTCCCTGTGATATTGTGATTTATAATAAGAAATATGTATTTGGACTTCAACCTACTCCTGGAACAGAGCTCCTAAAAACCATTTCTTAGATAATGAGAGCTATAAAAGTGTCTTTTCTTTTGTTAGCCAGTGATTTTTGGAAACCCCCTTAGTCACTTAAATTTGGAGCTGGTTGCGATGGCCAACAGACACATGAAAAAGTGCTCCACGTCACTCGGCATCAGGGAAATACAAATCAAAACCACAATGAGATATCACCTCACACCAGTCAGAATGGCTAAAATTAACAAGTCAGGAAATGACAGATGCTGGCGAGGATGTGGAGAAAGGGGAACCCTCCTCCACTGTTGGTGGGAATGCAAGCTGGTGCAACCACTCTGGAAAACAGCATGGAGGTTCCTCAAAATGTTGAAAATAGAACTACCCTATGACCCAGCAATTGCACTACTGGGTATTTACCCTAAAGATACAAACATAGTGATCCGAAGGGGCACGTGTACCCGAATGTTTATAGCAGCAATGTCTACAATAGCCAAACTATGGAAAGAACCTAGATGTCCATCAACAGATGAATGGATAAAGAAGATGTGGTATATATACACAATGGAATACTATGCAGCCATCAAAAGAAATGAAATCTTGCCATTTGCGACGACGTGGATGGAACTAGAGCGTATCATGCTTAGTGAAATAAGTCAATCGGAGAAAGACAACTATCATATGATCTCCCTGATATGAGGACATGGAGAAGCAACGTGGGGGGGTAGGGGGATAGGAGAAGAATAAATGAAACAAGATGGGATTGGGAGGGAGACAAACCATAAATGACTCTTAATCTCACAAAACAAACTGGGGGTTGCTGGGGGGAGGTGGGATTGGGAGAGGGGGAGGGGGCTATGGACATTGGGGAGGGTAAGTGCTATGGTGAGTGCTGTGAAGTGTGTAAACCTGGCGATTCACAGACCTGTACCCCTGGGGATAAAAATACATTATATGTTTATTAAAAAAAAAAAAAATTTGGAAGCGGAGGCGAACCATAAGAGACTATGGACTCTGAAAAACAACCTGAGGGTTTTGAAGGGTCAGGGGTGGGAGGTTGGGGGAACAGGTGGTGGGTAATGGGGAGGGCACGTTTTGCATGGAGCACTGGGTGTTGTGCAAACAGAATGAATACTGTTACGCTGAAAAAATAAATAAAATGGGGAAGAAAAAAAAAATTTGGAGCTGGTTGCCAGGAGAGTCAAAGACTTTTAGTACCAAGCCCTCCTTCTGCCCCCAAGTTGGGGGAGGAGATAGGGGCTGGAAATTGAGTTCAGTTCTCAGGGGGCAATGATTTAATCAATCATGCCTGTGTCATGAAGCTTCCCTAAGAAATCAAAAGACAGGATTTGGGGAGAATGATTCCCTTGGAGAGAGCATGGAAACTCCTTTCCCCATAACATTGCCTTATGCATCCCTTCCATCTGGTTGTTCCTGAGTTATATCCTTTTATAATAAACCAGTAACCAAATAAGTAAAATGTTTCCCTATGTTCCCTGAGCCACTCTGGCACGTTTCTCAAACCTGTGGTGGGGGCTGGCGGACCCTCCAATCTATATAGCCAGTCAGTCACAAGCCCTGGTGACAACCTGGTCTTACAATTGGCATCTTACGTCGGGGTGTGGGGAGGTGGGGAATCTTGTAGGACTGAGCCCTTATCCTGTGGGATCCAACCCCATCTCCTGGTGGATAGTGTCAGAACTGAGTTGAATTGTAGGACACCCAGCTTGGGGGGTTGGGGGAAAACCTTCACACGCTGGCGACCAGAATCAGATTCATTAGTCTCCAAATATAAAATTAAAATTTCAGAGGAGGTTACCTTAGGGAAGGCCTTCATCCATGCTTTTTAATCTCCACAGTATACTACAGGATTGCTGAGAAAGAGGAGCTAATGAGGTCAGAGTCTGTATGAAGTCCAGTTAGGGTTGCACAAAAGGGAAGTCTTCGCTTCACATTAGTCTGCGTCTCTGGATACTGCTAGATGTCTTACAAATTCAGAACACTGATCAGAGGCAAAATCAGAAAGGAATTAGTAAATGCCTTAAAAAAGTAAGAAAAAAAAAAGTCCGCCCCTCTGAGGAAAGAGCCCAGCAGGAGGCCTCATGATGGGCAAGTTAACAGATCATCTTTGTACACAAAGCAGAGCCCTTTTCTGGTTCAGGATCTCAGAACTTCCCAGTAGGGCCAAATATCAGGACCATGAATAAAGCTACTACATAAACACAGAAAAAACTGTTGACCCATCGTTGAAGAAGGAGTTAAAGGTATTTCCTTGAGAATTAAGCAAGCAATAAATTTTCTCATTCACGAGGATGACCCATGTTCTCTCACCCTTGCCTTTTATACAATTTTTCTCATCCAGTATAAAAAGAATTATCAAAACTTATACTAGAAATATTATTAAGAGCTGGCCTGCCTGTTTCAAAATTGCTCCCACGAGGAATCTCCACAGCAATTCAGGATAGGCTATGAATGTGATTGGATTAATTAGAACACATCAGAAAAATTTCAAGTGGGGAAAATAAAATTCTGATGGAAATTATTCCCAGGAACGCACTTAATATATCAAAGTTACCATCTGAGTATTGAGATAGTGTGATAATTCACTAAATGGCCCGAAAGTATCCTAGTAAATTGGTACGTGGCTATAAACACATATAATCTATTCATTATTTAATTCTCAAATACCTATTTAGGGTCTAATATGAGTTGACAGAGTGTAGGTGCCCAGAACACAGTGGTGAACAAGCAGACAAAAATCCTCTCTTCGTGGATGGAGACAGGAAATACGTTCATACCCTTAAGACAGTAATAAGAGGTGTGAAGAAAACAAAGCAAGGTAAGAAGATAGGGAGGCGTAAGCGGTAGAGCAAATGGTTATTTTAGTCCAAAAGAGTTCTCCAAGGAAATTTCATTTCAACAGAGACCTGAATAATAGGGGACAGGCTATGAAAGATCTGAAGAAAATGTCCCAGATGAATGCAAAAGTGGCAATAAGCTTAGGGATATAGAGTGATATCATGAAAAAGGATGACTAAAACAGGTGTTATGAAGGAAAAAAAACCTTTTAAAGGAAGAGACACAATGATACCAACAGTTTGGATGGGTTACCAATGAAGGTGTTGCATTGTCTCCCAAAGAATAAACATACGACTATGAGAGGGACCTACTAAGCTGTTTACATTGTCAATGCTTGGGGATGTGGAGTGGCTCAGACATTCACAGAAGACAGGGCAAAAAGGGAGTAGTAGTAAATAGTCTGACAGCATGCATCTCAAAGCAACTGGTGTTTAGGGAAGAGGAGATGGGAAGTGATTTAGAAAGAGCAATGAGAAAGAAAATAAAATGAACTATCTCCAGGCTCTGGTCCAAGATCATGGGAAGCAATCTCCTCAAAGGGGAGCCAGGTCTCAGAGCACAATGCTGAAGAGAATGTTCAAAACAACAGGATACAGGATATTTTGCTTGTTCACAAGGCTCAAATGCCACAGTTTTGGCGGTTGGAGGAGCAGTGGAAATCAAAACCAGTTTTGGGCTTCGTATCATATGGTGACGTGAGTCACGTATCATATGGGGCCATTAAGAGGTACAGATGGGTCAGGATCCCGTAACTTTCTATCTCGGGGCAATGCAAAAGATCAGAATGGGTCATAATAAAAAGCCACTGAGGCAGTATGCTAAAAAGATGAAGCATTCCAATTTTTTGCATTTTCCTTCTCACCCCTATGCACAACATTTGATCGATATCCAGCTTTATTAACTACTCTAATATAAATTTTAGAGGGTGACATGTTATCTGGAAGGATACTGAGATTTCAGATAGCAGCTGCACTTCCAATTGATAGAACTTTTGGGAGCTGAGAGATAACACTGACTTCCCATACCGCAACAGCACACATCAACTCGGCCAAGAGAACGTCTCCAAGATGCCTTATGCCTCCATGCCAAGGGCGCGTCACCCATATGCACTGACTTTTCTATTTCAGTGAACAGAAGGGGGAAATGGCACCATCAGATAAGATAACATGATGAATGTTCTCAGATTGTACTTGTACTTTGTGAATCCTGGAGCTCTAAAACTTCCTTGACTTTGCTGAAGCCTGGGAAATCAGTTGGAACACAAGCTGGGTATGTAATGTGAAATGGGTCAAGCCTCCCCCTCGCTCAGCACCTCAAATACAGCGTTCAAGCCGCTCAGCCTAAATTACAAAGTGAGTTGTCTCCCCCAAGCTCACAAGGTTCATGCTTCTCCTTTAAACTTCAACGATAGTTATTGACAGTGTGTGAGGAGTCCGGCTCCTCATCGCCGACTCTTTCATTAAGGGACTCCGTCTCTCACGGTGGAGTGGGCTGAGCGTCCACTGCAGTTAGGAAAATCAGACAGAGAGCAGAACAAACAGACGGAAAAGAAAATAGAAATAAAAAAACGAATCAATACACCGGCAAAGGAAGGGGAGTGGGGGAGAAAAAACCTAATGAGAGAATACTAGGGGTAAAGCACTGTGCCTTTCTCACCATTCACTCCGTTCACAGCTCACTGTGCTTCTATCGAATTATGAGGCTTAGTTCTGAGCACTGCTAGAAAGCATCCATTAGTGAAGAACTTCATGCACACATGAACCAGAGAGGGGCCCTACCCAGATTTCTCCTTCTTATTGAAATCTGCTAATTCACTCTCAGGAAGAACGGCAAAAACAACAAAGATCATTTCACTGATAATCTAAGAATAGGTTTTTGGCTAACTATGACAGATCTGTGCCATGATATCCTCATTTCTGACTCTCCTGAAATAATATCAATACACGTAGGCAGAATGCCTTCTTAGATGGTCAATGGCATTTTCTCTCCGCTTCTCCGACCATTCCTTCTGTCCATTCAGGTGTTCTTGCCACCTGTACAGGTTTTGCCAAGGATTTCTGGAAAGGTCCGTGGAAGGGAGAATGGAACCTCTCAGCAGTAACCAGTATGGAGAGAAAATTCAAGGAGGCCTCATGGTAACTCAGAACATTCTAGAACAGACATTGCACAAGCTTTGGGATCTGGGGGACCTTAGTGTGGGCTTGAATTTCCTGGCAGCTTGGAAACAGAAGTTCAGAGTTAAATTATGGGGATTTATTGAAAATAAATGTATCTTTTGAGTGTGTGTCCTGAGATCCACACCTCACATACATATCAGCCTCTCTGCAAGTGTATACATGCCCCCCACACACACCCATGTTTGTATCCTATCATAGAGAAGTGTCCTGAAACCACAGGCACCAAACTATTAAGAGGCTGCTTTTGAGGGTTGAGGTAAGCCTGCAAGAGCAAGGAAAGGTAAGGGTATGATTGCTATTTATTTATGATTTCACTATTTATTGGTTTCCTTTTTTTAGAGAGAGAGTCCGTGCAAGCGTGGAGGGTGGGGAGGTAAGGAGGGATACAGATGGAGAAGGAAAGAGTGAATCTTAACAGGTTCCACACCCAGTGTGGAGCCCCGCCCAGGGCTCAATCTCCTGACCCTGAGATCATGATGTGAGCGGTACAGCTCAGTCAGCCTGAGATTTTCTCTCTCCCTCTCCCCCTCTCCTATCTCGCAATCTAAGTAAGTAAGTAAATTAATAAATAAATAAAATCTTTAAAAGTTTTTAAAAAAAGGCAAAAAAAAAAAAAAACCCACTTTACCAGGCGGTAACAGAATAGAGAGAAGGCAACACTTGGAGTGGGGCTGAATCACACTTAGACAGAGCCCTGGAGGGAAGAGCCTTCAGTCTTGCAGTTAAGAGCTCTGACTTTGGTACCAGGCAGCATTTCTTTCAAACGCAGAGGGCAAGTTGCCTTGGTCCGAAGATATGCTCAGCTCCATCTGTTCCGATGTAGCAAGAAACCGCAACTGAAAGTCAACCGAAAAGAAAGCAAAATACGCATATTGCCTTTACACACAGAGCAGGCTGGATATTTGTCCAGAAAATTCTCATCTCCACTTATCAGATTCTGGGAAAAAACATGTATGTATGTCCTCCGAGGTAAATACGCTGATGGCAAAACAGCCAGGTTCATTGTTTTTCCTTTAAAATTGAGGGAAGCAATAGATATATGACATAATAAAAGACTCCAATTCAGTTTATACTATTTATTTGACAATCAGTCAAAAAAGCAGTTGTTGCTTTTGTTTTATTTGAAAAGCATTTATAAAGTACCGACTACGGTCAGGCATTTACTGTGTGTGTTTACTGTGTGCTTAACACACATTCACATTTAATTTTCATAACCATACCATTAAAGAGACATAATTATTTTCCCCACTTTATAGATGAAAATGCAAAGGCGCAGAGAAGTTACAGAATTAGCCCAAGGTCACACAGCTAATAAATGCCAGAGCTGGGATTCAAACTTGGGTCTGGAACCAAACTTTCTCTTTTTTTTTTTTTTAAGATTTTACTTATTTACTTTGAAAGAGAGAGAGGAGAGAGAGAGCATGAGCAGGGAGAGGGGCAGTGGGACAGAGAGAGAATCTTAAGCAGACTCCACGATGATGAGCACAGAGCCAGAGGAGGGGCTCGATTTCGTGACCCCAAGAGCATGACCTGAACCAAAATCAAGAGTCACATGCTTAACTGACTGAGTCACCCAGGCACCCTCCCGCCCCCAGAATCAAACTTTCAACTGCTAGCCCTTGCAGCCGCTTTGCTATATGAGGGACAGGGTCATGTTTTCTGAGAGTAAAGACAAATGACATCAACAACATTCTGGAGCATTTCTTTTGGGAAAACTGAGGCACCCAACAGTTACTGCAGGTTGGGAATCTGTTCTTTGTGGAAATCTTCTGGGGTCACGACGGTGTGTTATTATTATTCTCTGGCCGGGATGTGAGGTACCCCTCTTGCAATACACAAGCTGATGTCCCAAGATCCATCTCTGCTCCCAGACTCTGCTTTTCTATTCATGTTCCAAAGCCGGCATTAGCCGGTTCAGGAAGGGGTCCGTTGTTCAGTTTTTAAAGATTTCAAACTTCTACTTAAATCTTCCAGCTTTAAATCATTTTTCTTTTATTCATTCTTCTGAGATTTCTGAGGGATTGCCAATACTTGACTCTGCTTTGACAAAGCTATCCTTGGCTATCAGATTAGATAAGATGATGAATGGTACTTAAGACTCCACATAAGTTAAAAGCCCAGGAGTTTTAGTGGAAAACTTTCTCAAACACAGTTAAATCTCCTTGGTTGCAAAGAATGGAGGGGGCTGGGTTGACCGATAAAATAATCCAATTCATTGATGCTGCTGCTGGGATTACTGAAACCCAGCAACAGGGAGATTTTCTACATTTTTTTACCCCAAATAAGCCTCCACAACCAGCGAAAATCCCCTGGGTCATAGGAGGAAAACATTGCATTCCAAATGGAAAACAATACCGAGATTAGGACCAGGGATAAAATTTTCATACTTCATAGATTCTAAATGTGTAGTCTCACATTTCTGAAATTGGGCGCATGTCCTCATCACGCAGGTGGCGGCCATGATGTACTTGACTTGTCATTGTGTGCTCGGGGCAACCACGTGTGGAGACCCAGTAGCAACCGGTTTGCAAGAAAATCCTAAGAAGACAGCAGAAGACTTCCCTAAGCTGAATACCTCGCCAACCCAGATGAAACACTACTCGGAAGTGAAGTTTTAGGAATAATCTCTTGAGTCATTTCACTTAGACTTTCCTTTCTATGGTAATAAGTGAGTGTAAAATAAATCTTTCAATGGGTCAGACTGAAAGTTCTGAGTGCTCCCATTTCTTGGACACTGGTTTTCTTCGTTGTTCTCAATTTGACATAAAATAACAATCTAATTTCAGTCGATGGTGTCTTAGAGTCGATGAAGTATGGTAATGATCAAGTAGTATAACGCCATGCTTATGAACTCTGGTTTTGACGTCAAATAAGCTGAGGACAAAAACAGAACTTGACAGTAGATCCCTTTGGTTGATTTCCTCAAATGACTGGAGCTCCTCTAGAAAATGCAGGTGCCCATTATACAGTAGGGATGACTGAGGGAGAGGATGCATGGAAGACACTTAGCAGAGAACACACGAGCATTTAACCTGTGAACAGCGATTGATCTTGATCTGCTTTGGCAGAGGCCTCACAACACCCCCTCTTTTTGCCTTTTCCCCCTTGGGAGCAGGAGGCTCTAAAAGAACAGTTCTCACTAGTTCTCAAAACTATTCTAGTGGCCAGAGAAAAGTAAAATTCACTAATAAAAACTCACCACCGGGGCGCCTGGGTGGCTCAGTGGATTGGGCCGCTGCCTTCGGCTCGGGTCATGGTCTCAGGGTCCTGGGATCGAGCCCCGCATCGGGCTCTCTGCTCCGCGGGGGGCCTGCTTCCTCCTCTCTCTCTGCCTGCCTCTCTGCCTACTTGTGATCTCTCTCTGTCAAATAAATAAATAAATAAAAAATCTTTAAAAAAAAAAACAAAAAAAAACTCACCACTGAGTTGAGCATGCATGAGCCGTGCGACCTTCCATCATGACTCTGGAGTATATCTAAGCCACAGAGGGCCAGATAAGGGCACCTGAAAGTGGATTGAAGAATAGTCAGCTTATCATAAGATGAACATTAATCAGTGGGAAGCAAGAGACAGGGGGATGTCAGACTGACAATTTCCTGCTCTTTTTACCATGCTGTGGTTCCTTCTTGGAGACCTTCTAGAAAGGTCCAGTGTGCCAAGCAAATCCACTCACTGAGGGACCTGATGTGTTAGCCTGTGGCTCATTGTGATGTGGTGGCCTGGTCACAAACACATCCTCTCAAATGCTTTGCATTATTCCCTTTTTTTCACCTTCGCCACTGTGCTCTTGAACCTCCCAAATCTAATACCAAGTTCTTGATATTTAATGAAATATTAAATCCTTGTCTTGCCTCTGCTTCCAGAGTACTCAGTGCATTCTCATGACCCATGTGTGGGTTCTGATGCAGAGTTCATGGGGAGCCCCGGGAAAGTTGGTGTGATGAGTTTCTAGAATCAGACAATGGTTTAGGCAAAGGCTGACGTGATCATGGAGCCAGGTGTCCTAGCTGCAGCCTTAGCTCTAGTTCTCATTAACTGTGTGGCCTTTCACTTCTCTCAGTGGTCTCATGGAAATCGCATTACCTGCCTTCCTTATCCTGAAATGCCATCATCAGGATCAGGAGAGATAAGGTCTGAGAAGGTAATGTGTAAGCCATAAAGCATCATACAAATGATAATTATTACTACCAAACATGAATTTGGTCCAACAAATTCTGTTGTCTTTTTCAGTCAATACAAGATTGGTGTTAAAAATCTCCTAAGGAGGGAGTCAAGATGGCGGAGAAGTAGCAGCCTGAGACTACATCAGGTAACAGGAGATCAGCTCGATAGCTTATCTAAACATTGCAAACACCTACAAATCCAATGGGAGAGCGAAGAGAAGAAGAACAGCAACTCTAGAAACAGAAAATCAACCACTTTCTGAAAGGTAGGACTGGCGGAGAAGTGAATCTAAAACGACGGGAAGATAGACCGCGGGGGGAGGGGCCGGCTCCCGGCAAGCGGCGGAGGAACGGAGCACAAAATCAGGACTTTTAAAAGTCTGTTCCACTGAGGGACATTGCTCCAGGGGCTAAACCGGGGTGAAGCCCACGCGGGGCCAGCGTGGCCCCAGGCCCCGCAAGGTCACAGAAGGATCGGGGGTGTCAGAGTGTCGGAGAGCTTGCAGGTATTAGAACGGAGAAACCGGCTGCAAAGACAGAGCCGAGGACTGAACTCTCAGCTCGGGGTTACCTTGAACTGGTCGCGGGCTGGGTGAGCTCAGAGCGCGGCTAGAGGCCGGGGATACGGGAGTGATTGGGTGCTGTCCTCTGGGGGCGCACTGAGGAGTGGGGCCCCAGGCTCTCGGCTCCTCCGGGCCGGAGACTGGGAGGCCGCCATTTTCATTCCCGTCCTCCGGAACTCTACGGAAAGCGTTCAGGGAACAGAAGCTCCCAAAAGCGAACCCGAGCCGATTACTTAGTCCGGCCGCCGGTAAGGGCGGTGCAATCCCGCCTCGGGCAAAGACACTTGAGAATCACTACAACAGGCCCCTCCCCCAGAAGATCAACAAAATATCCAGCCAGGACGAAGTTCATCTATCAAGGAGAAAGCAGATTCAATTCCTAAGACAGCAGAGCAATTCCAGAGGAGGAGAAAGCAAAGCACGGAACTCATGGCTTTCTCCCCATGATTCTTTAGTCTTGCGGCTACTTCAATTTTTTTTTCTTTTTTCAATTTTTTTTTTCTTTTTTCAATTTTTTTTTCTTTTTTCTTTTTTCTTCTTCTGCTAAATTTTTTTAAAACTTTTACCCTTTTCTTTTTTAACGTTTTTTGACTAGTTCATCTAAATATATATTTTTCTTTCTTTTTTATATTTTTTTATTTTTTTTATTTTTTAAATTTATTTCTTTTCTTTTTTTTTTTTTTCTTTTTTTTCTTTTTTTTTCAGAACCTGTTTTTTATCCCCTTTCTCCGCCCCACAATTTGGGGTCTCTTCTGATTTGGTTACAGCTCATTTTTCCGGGGTCTTTGCCACCCTATTAGTAGTTTATTTGCTCCTTCATATCCTCTTATCTGGACAAAATGACAAGGCGGAAAAAATCACCACAAACAAAAGAACAAGAGACAGTACCGAAGGCTAGGGACCTAATCAACACAGACATTGGTACTATGTCAGATCAAGAGTTCAGAATGACGATTCTGAACATTCTAGCCGGGCTCGAAAAAGGCATGGAAGATATTAGAGAAACCCTCTCTGGAGATATTAAAGCCCTTTCTGGAGAAATTAAAGAACTAAAATCTAACCAAGTTGAAATCAAAAAAGCTATTAATGAGGTGCAATCAAAAATGGAGGCTCTCACTGCTAGGATCAATGAGGCAGAAGAAAGAATTAGTGATATAGAAGACCAAATGACAGAGAATAAGGAAGCCGAGCAAAAGAGGGACAAACAGCTACTGGACCATGAGGGGAGAATTCGAGAGATAAGTGACACCATAAGACGAAACAACATTAGAATAATTGGGATTCCAGAAGAAGAAGAAACAGAGAGGGGAGCAGAAGGTCTATTGGAGAGAATCATTGGAGAGAATTTCCCTAATATGGCAAAGGGAACAAGCATCAAAATCCAGGAGATGCAGAGAACCCCCCTCAAAGTCAACAAGAATAGGTCCACACCCCGTCACCTAATAGTAAAATTGACAAGTCTTAGTGACAAAGAGAAAATCCTGAAAGCAGCCCGAGAAAAGAAGTCTGTAACATACAATGGTAAAAATATTAGATTGGCAGCAGACTTATCCACAGAGACCTGGCAGGCCAGGAAGAGCTGGCATGATATATTCAGAGCACTCAACGAGAAAAACATGCAGCCAAGAATACTCTATCCAGCTAGGCTATCATTGAAAATAGAAGGAGAGATCAAAATCTTCCAGGACAAACAAAAACTGAAAGAATTTGCAAACACCAAACCAGGTCTCCAGGAAATATTGAAAGGGGTCCTCTAAGCAAAGAGAGAGCCTAAAAGTAGTAGATCAGAAAGGTACAGAGACAATATACAGTAACAGTCACCTTACAGGCTACTAATGGCACTAAATTCATATCTCTCAATAGTTACCCTGAATGTTAATGGGCTAAATGCCCCAATCAAAAGACACAGGGTATCAGAATGGATAAAAAAACAAAACCCATCAGTATGTTGCCTACAAGAAACTCATTTTAGACGCGAAGACACCTCCAGATTGAAAGTGAGGGGGTGGAAAACAATTTACCAAGCTAATGGGCATCAGAAGAAAGCTGGGGTGGCAATCCTTATATCAGATCAATTAGATTTTAAGCCAAAGACTATAATAAGAGATGAGGAAGGACACTATATCCTACTCAAAGGGTCTGTCCAACAAGAAGATCTAACAATTTTAAATATCTATGCCCCTAACGTGGGAGCAGCCAACTATATCAACCAATTAATAACAAAATCAAAGAAACACATCAATAATAATACAATAATAGTAGGGGACTTTAACACTCCCCTCACTGAAATGGACAGATCATCCAAGCAAAAGATCAACAAGGAAATAAAGGCCTTAAATGACACACTGGACCAGATGGACATCACAGATATATTCAGAACATTTCATCCCAAAGCAACAGAATACACATTCTTCTCTAGTGCACATGGAACCTTCTCCAGAATAGATCACATCCTGGGTCACAAATCAGGTCTGAACCGGTATCAAAAGATTAGGATTATTCCGTGCATATTTTCAGACCACAATGCTCTGATGCTAGAACTCAATCACAAGACGAAAGCTGGAAAGAACCAAAATACATGGAGACTAAACAGCATCCTTCTAAAGAATGAATGGGCTAACCAGGAAATTAAAGAAGAATTGAAAAAATTCATGGAAACAAATGATAATGAAAACACAACAGTTCAAAATCTGTGGGACACAGCAAAGGCAGTCCTGAGAGGAAAATATATAGCGGTACAAGCCTTTCTCAAGAAACAAGAAAGGTCTCAAGTACACAACCTAACCCTACGCGTAAAGGAGCTGGAGAAAGAACAAGAAAGAAACCCTAAACCCAGCAGGAGAAGAGAAATCATAAAGATCAGAGCAGAAATCAATGAAATAGAAACCAAAAAAAACAATAGAAAAAATCAATGAAACTAGGAGCTGGTTCTTTGAAAGAATCAATAAGATTGATAAACCCCTGGCCAGACTCATCAACAAGAAAAGAGAAAGGACCCAAATCAATAAAATCATGAATGAAAGAGGAGAGATCACAACTAACACCAAAGAAATACGGACAATTATAAGAACATACTATGAGCAACTCTACGCCAACAAATTGGACAATCTGGAAGAAATGGATGCATTCCTAGAGACATATAAACTACCACAACTGAACCAGGAAGAAATAGAAAACCTGAACAGGCCCATAACCAGTAAGGAGATTGAAACAGTCATCAAAAATCTCCAAACAAACAAAAGCCCAGGGCCAGATGGCTTCCCAGGGGAATTCTACCAAACATTTAAAGAAGAACTCATTCCTATTCTCCTGAAACTGTTCCAAAAAATAGAAATGGAAGGAAAACTTCCAAACTCATTCTATGAGGCCAGCATCACCTTGATCCCAAAACCAGACAAGGATCCCACCAAAAAAGAGAACTACAGACCAATATCCTTGATGAACACAGACGCAAAAATTCTCGCCAAAATACTAGCCAATAGGATTCAACAGTACATTAAAAGGATTATTCACCACGATCAAGTGGGATTTATTCCAGGGCTGCAGGGTTGGTTCAACATCCGCAAATCAATCAATGTGATAGAACACATTAATAAAAGAAAGAACAAGAACCATATGATACTCTCAATAGATGCTGAAAAAGCATTTGACAAAGTACAGCATCCCTTCCTGATCAAAACTCTTCAAAGTGTAGGGATAGAGGGCACATACCTCAATATTATCAAAGCCATCTATGAAAAACCCACCGCAAATATCATTCTCAATGGAGAAAAACTGAAAGCTTTTCCATTAAGGTCAGGAACACGTCAGGGATGTCCATTATCACCACTGCTATTCAACATAGTATTAGAAGTCCTAGCCTCAGCAATCAGACAACAAAAAGAAATTAAAGGCATCCAAATTGGTAAAGAAGAAGTCAAACTATCACTCTTCGCAGATGATATGATACTATATGTGGAAAACCCAAAAGACTCCACTCCAAAACTGCTAGAACTTGTACAGGAATTCAGTAAAGTGTCAGGATATAAAATCAATGCACAGAAATCAGTTGCATTTCTGTACACCAACAACAAGACTGAAGAAAGAGAAATTAAGGAGTCAATCCCATTCACAATTGTACCCAAAACTATAAGATACCTAGGAATAAACCTAACCAAAGAGACTAAGAATCTATACACAGAAAATTATAAAGTACTCATGAAAGAAATTGAGGAAGACACAAAAAAATGGAAAAATGTTCCATGCTCCTGGATTGGAAGAATAAATATTGTGAAAATGTCTATGCTACCTAAAGCAATCTACACATTTAATGCAATCCCTATCAAAATACCATCCAGTTTTTTCAAAGAAATGGAACAAATAATCCTCAAATTTATATGGAACCAGAAAAGACCTCGAATAGCCAAAGGAATATTGAAGAACAAAGCCAAAGTTGGTGGCATCACAATTCCGGACTTCAAGCTCTATTACAAAGCTGTCATCATCAAGACAGCATGGTACTGGCACAAAAACAGACACATAGATCAGTGGAACAGAATAGAGAGCCCAGAAATCGACCCTCAACTCTATGGCCAACTCATCTTCGACAAAGCAGGAAAGAATGTCCAATGGAAAAAAGACAGCCTCTTCAATAAATGGTGCTGGGAAAATTGGACAGCCACATGCAGAAAAATGAAATTGGACCACTTCCTTACACCACACACGAAAATAGACTCCAAATGGATGAAGGACCTCAATGTGAGAAAGGAATCCATCAAAATCCTTGAGGAGAACGCAGGCAGCAACCTCTTTGACCTCAGCCGCAGCAACATCTTCCTAGGAACAACGGCAAAGGCAAGGGAAGCAAGGGCAAAAATGAACTATTGGGATTTCATCAAGATCAAAAGCTTTTGCACAGCAAAGGAAACAGTTAACAAAACCAAAAGACAGCTGACAGAATGGGAGAAGATATTTGCAAACGACATATCAGATAAAGGGCTAGTATCCAAAATCTATAAGGAACTTAGCAAACTCAACACCCAAAGAACAAACAATCCAATCAAGAAATGGGCAGAGGACATGAACAGACATTTCTGCAAAGAAGACATCCAGATGGCCAACAGACACATGAAAAAGTGCTCCACGTCACTCGGCATCAGGGAAATACAAATCAAAACCACAATGAGATATCACCTCACACCAGTCAGAATGGCTAAAATTAACAAGTCAGGAAATGACAGATGCTGGAGAGGATGTGGAGAAAGGGGAACCCTCCTCCACTGTTGGTGGGAATGCAAGCTGGTCCAACCACTCTGGAAAACAGCATGGAGGTTCCTCAAAATGTTGAAAATAGAACTACCCTATGACCCAGCAATTGCACTACTGGGTATTTACCCTAAAGATACAAACATAGTGATCCGAAGGGGCACGTGTACCCGAATGTTTATAGCAGCAATGTCTACAATAGCCAGACTATGGAAAGAACCTAGATGTCCATCAACAGATGAATGGATAAAGAAGATGTGGTATATATACACAATGGAATACTATGCAGCCATCAAAAGAAATGAAATCTTGCCATTTGCGACGACGTGGATGGAACTAGAGCGTATCATGCTTAGTGAAATAAGTCAATCGGAGAAAGACAACTATCATATGATCTCCCTGATATGAGGACATGGAGAAGCAACATGGGGGGGTAGGGGGATAGGAGAAGAATAAATGAAACAAGATGGGATTGGGAGGGAGACAAACCATAAATGACTCTTAATCTCACAAAACAAACTGGGGGTTGCTGGGGGGAGGTGGGATTGGGAGAGGGGGAGCGGGCTATGGACATTGGGGAGGGGAGGCGAACCATAAGAGACTGTGGACTCTGAGAAACAACCTGAGGGTTTAGGAGGATCAGGGGTGGGAGGATGGGGGAACAGGTGGTGGGTGATGGGGAGGGCACGTTTTGCATGGAGCACTGGGTGTTGTGCAAAAAGAATGAATACTGTTATGCTGAAAAAATAAATAAAATGGAAAAACAAAAAAACAAAAAAAAAAAAAACAAAAAAAAAATCTCCTAAAATTGGAAAACTTCAGGTAGTTCATTATGTATGTTTCCTAGGACTGCCATAATAAAGCACCACAAATCAAGTGGCTTAAAACAACAGAAACTTATTCTAAGGCAGTTCTGTAGGCTAGAAGTCCAAAATAAAAATGCCAGCCAATCAAGATGCCAGCAAGACCCGATCCCTCCAAAGGTTAGAATCATTCCCTATTTCTTCCAGCTTTTGGCCACACCAGGAGTTCCTTGGCTTTGGCACCATAACTACCATCTCTGCCTCCCTCTCTATATGGCCATCTTCTCTTTGAGTGTCTCCAACTCTCTCTTCTTATAAGGAAACCTATGCCCTAACCCTATATGACCTCCTCTTAACATGAATTACATCTCCAAAGATTGTTTCTTTCTTTTTTTTTTTAAGAGTTTATTTATTTGACAGACAGAAATCACAAGTAGGCAGAGAGGCAGGCACAGAGAGAGGAGGAAGCAGGCTCCCTGCCGAGCAGAGAGCCCAATGCGGGGCTCGATCCCAGGACCCTGGGATCATGACCTGAGCCAAAGGCAGAGGCTTTAACCCACTGAGCCACCCAGGCGCCCCCAAAGATTGTTTCTAAATAAAGTCACATTCACAAGTACCTGGGGTTAGGACTTCGACATATCTTTTTGAGTGATATAATTCAATCTAAAATAGTCATATAAACTCTTAAAAATATATATACATGTATATACAGTAGTATGATCTTTGAAGTTAGCAACATGAAAAGAATTACAGTTTTTAATAAAAAAAATAAATAGCTCTTAGAAATCTCTCCCCAGGATCCATGTTCAAATTTCCACTTTTTAAACTCCAAGTTTCTCATCCTGCATATAGCATAGCTTAGCCATACAGTAGCCATTTAAATCTGTGTGATGAAGCCATCCTTTAAAGAAGGCTTTCAGAATTCCAATAACTGAATCATCTCGGCTAAGGAAAAGAAGAAAAAATGGAGAAAGGAATTCACATTTATTGAAAACTTATCACTACTCAGGTTACAATAGTTCTTTCGTTTTATCATCAGAACCAACCTGTAAGGGAAATGCTGTGTTTTTTGTTTATTTTGTAGATAAACAAACCAAAGCATCAAAGAGTAAAGTGTCATGCCTAAAGACTCATGGTAAATGGGAGAATGTAAGATACAAAGACTGGTGTTCTGAAACAAAATCTCAATATAACTTTCCTTATTGTCAGTTTAATTCTAGAGTAAATAGTGTGTGGAATAATTGTCCCATTTCTTTAGCAACTAAATAGCACCAAAGATATAATCTGAACATGGAAGTGCAGTCTCCCAATCTCTCTAAAGTTTAGTGCCCAAGTTTTATAATTGAGGAATCTCTCAGTTAGGATTTTTCTCCTAGATGCTGAATCTGATTGGCCCATTATACCATTTCCCACTTCAGTGCTTTGTTGTTCATTCATTCATTCATTCATTCATTCATTCATTCAACAAATATTATATTCGTCGAATATCTACTATATTCTATCTGTAGGGTTCCAATGGTGACTAAAACAGGTCTTTACAAAGCTTATAGTTTCATTGTAGCTAAAACATTAGTCCCAGAGATCCAACCAATGTCTCATTTTTGGTACCAAGAATGAACATGGTTTTGGTCGTATTAACCTAACACTCAAACAAAAAGAAGGAGAAAAAAGTAACACACACATACCCACAATCCATAGAATCTTCTTGGCTCACAGCCAAGTAAATGATATTAAGAGAGTGAGACAGACAGACAGAGAAAGAGGGTACTCAAGAAGGAAAAAGAGGGAGAAAGAGGGAAGGAAGAAAGGAGAGAGTGACAAGCTAAGGAATGGAGAAACTACCCAAAAAAAATCCCAAAAGCATAGAAAGTATAAAAAGACTATCCATGCAGGTAACTGGTGGTTGAAAATTTCCTTTTTTTGTGTCATAGGGATGGTTGAAAAAAAGAATCTTGCTTCTAAATGCACAAATACTGACTTGTGTTAATAATTTAAATCGGAGTACAGACTCACAGAACTTTCAGAATTCTGCATAAAATCAGAGATAGGAAAAAGTGCAGTCTGACCAAAAAGGATAGATGGGTACCTGGTTGGTTAAGCATCAGACTCTTGATCCCAGCTCAGGTCTCGATTTCAGGGTCGTGCATTCAACCCTCACACTGGACTACATGCTGGGCACAGAGTGTACTCAAAATAAACAAACAAACAAACAAGCATAGGGGTGGAAGCTGCCAGCCTGAGTGAGGGAGGGGTAAGGTGGTGTTAACCCCTGAAGCAACAGGGAAAGAGGGAGCCCTCGCCAATGTCAGAGAACTGGGGACAGGTGAGAAGTAGGGGGTCTGAGGCACCTCAGTTTTGTGTTTTTTCTTCCTGTAGATTCCCAACTTAGTGATGCCTTTGAGATCTTTCTTTCCCCTCCATCTTCTGAAACTGATGAAGATTTTCAGTGTCATTCATTTGTTATCAAGACAGATAAAGCCCATCTGCAGTTAGCAAAGAAGAATGTAGCAATGGCCCCATTGTGTCTGGGTCTGGATTTTCCTAGCCCTATGTGGTTCTCAAACGTGGGCAAGGTCAGAGTAAATTCCCACCATCAGGCTTTACAAAGTAGTCATGGGTCTGGAAGAAAGCAAATCCGATGTGGTCACTGCATCCGTGTTTGTAGCAGCAAGAACTGGGAGCAGCCCAACTATGAATCAAAGGGGAATTAATACATATACTGTGGTTTATCCAAATCATGGAGCACCGCATAGGAGGAGTTCAGGCAAAATAACCAGCTCTGCATGTTAGATCTCAGAGACCTGTTTCGATAAATACTTTTGACTCTTCACCTCAACTGCAATTATTTATGTGTATTTCTTTATAAATTATATATAGGTTCAATCATACTGATCACTTTGTGCTTTCTAAAGGATGCACTAAAATGGAAGTAGAAAAGAAGGAGATAAAAAAATCAAAATGATAATATTCTCTTCTGGCCCCCAGAGACAATCCTCCTGCAGATAGATACATGTAGACCGGAGGCCACCACTCTGACATATAGTGTTAGTGGAACAGGACGAGGCACCTGGCATTTCTTCCAGTTCAAGCAAACTTTTTCTATAAAGGGCCAAATAGTAAATATCTCAGGCTTTGCAGGCCGGACATTCTATGTTACAACTGCTCATACTCAACTCTGGGTCTGTAGTGTGAAGGCGGCTGTAGATAATATATGAACAAACAGGTATGGCTGAGTTCCAACAAAACCTTATTTATAAAAATCAGGACTGCCCTAAGAATTTGGCCAGTGGGTCCGAGATGAACAACCTCCGCTCTAACAGGATAATATTTCTCTAAAAACAAAATAACACATCTAAGTTATTTGAGGCTTCCCCAATTTTAGAACTATTTCTTAACATTGGTATTTTGGCAGAAAAGAACAGTGGAGGTCATTGGACCAAATTCATATTTGGTAGCAATAATTATCATTTGTGTGCTGCTTTATGGCTTGCACATTACCTTCTCAGACCTTATCTCTCCTGATCCTGATGACGGCATTTCAGGATAAGAAAGGCAGGTAATATGATTTCCACAAGACCACTGAGAGAGGTCAAAGGCCACACAGTTAATGAGAACTAGAGCTAAGGCTGCAGCTAAGACACCTGGCTCCACGATCACGTCAGCCTTTGCCTAAACCATTGTCTGATTCTAGAAACTCATCACACCAACTTTCCCGGGGCTCCCCATGAACTCTGCATCAGAACCCACACGTGGGTCATGAGAATGTACCGAGTACTCTGGAAAGCATAGGCGAGGCAAGGATTTAATATCTGATTAAGTATCAAGGATTTGACATTTGATCTGGGTGTTGCAAGAGCACAGTGGCAAAGGTGAAGAAAAAGGGGAATAACGCAAAGCATTTGAGAGGATGTGTTTGTGACCAGGCCACCACATCACAATGAGCCACAGGCTAACACATCAGATCTCTTGGTGAGTGGATTTGCTTGGCACACTGGACTTTTCCAGAAGGACTCCAGGAAGAAACCACAGCATGGTGAAAAGGGGGGAAATTGTCAGTCTGACATGCCCCTGTCTCTTACGTCCTGTTGCTCTCGGGATGGAAAACAAGCTAGACACTTAGAGGCTCTCCATTAATCCTGAGTTGACCATCCCAGGAGCTTCTCCAGAGACCTCATGGACAGTTTCTTCCAGTGTGTGCCTGCAGGAAAATACAATGATGCATAGGAAAGGATGAAAATGTCAGTCTGCTCTATAAATAAACCGTAGCACTGAATGATACAGAGAGGATAAGCACAAAGGATAACGTAATAGTACCAATGTATCTACTTTATCTGCTACATATATATATATATATATATTTTTAAGGAAAAAAAGCTTTATAGATAAACAAAATAGCTTATGTTTTCCTCCCATTCCTTCTTTTGAGACACCATTCTCATGACTTCATGTTTTAATGCATGTTTTGTTTTCCTGACATTATGTGTACTATGTATAGTATATATTATATATATGCCACACACATATATACCTGTATACTGTATGCATACATGTGCATGCCTATATATTTAAGTGTATATAGTATATATTTATGTACTATACATATAGTATATATATATGTGTGTGTGTATATATATGTATATATATGGTCCTTAGTACATATGTAGACACTATGTATATTACATATGTGTATTGTCTACATATATGTGTGCGTATATGTATGTGTGAGTGTATGTACAAAAAGGGAAAGGAAAAAAGTCCATCACATGCTCATCGACAAGGTGCTCGTTGAATGAATAAGGGCCATGCAATACTATGCAGCCATTTTTTTTTAAGATTTTACTTATTTATTTGATAGAGAATGAATGAGAGAGAGCATGAGAGAGGAGAAGGCCAGAGGAAGAAGCAGACTCCCCAAGGAGCTGGGAGCCCTATGTGGGACTCGATCCTGGAAGTCCGGGATCATGACCTGAGCCGAAGGCAGTCGCTCAACCAACTGAGCCACCCAGGCATCCAATGCAGCCATTTTTTTTTAAAACTGAAGCAGAACTACATGGCCATGGAAAGATGTATGACATTACTCCCAAATGAACCAAAGCAACTTCCTGAGCCATGCGTATTGCCCGATGCCATATGTATGCCACATGCCACGCTTCTTACACACGGATGATATGTCTGGAATGATACGTACAAAACCACTAGCATGTCTAATTTGGAAAAGTAAATAAGCAGGAAATTTTTGGTTTTCCTCTTTATAGCCTTTCGCCTTAAAAGAGGTTAAGAGGTGTCACTTTTCTAATTAAAGAAGACGAATAAAAAGTGAGGTCTGCAACAGTTCCCCCAGTAAGCACAGCAAACGGTGCGTTTCCGGGAATCTGAATTCGAATCCTGCTTCTGGGAGTGAGTACCGGACGTGCTTGGGCAAAGCAAGCTCCTTTGCGGGGAAGTTCCTCCCTGATCATCTGGTACCTCCTACCTCTCTTGATTTCTCTCTCCACTTCCCATCCTGGCTTATAGACCCCTGACCATTTCTGCATGGTTTCCTCTTTGCACCTGTGCTCCTGCCTGTCCTCCCATCTATCCTGCCTGGATGCCTTCCACCAACTCATTGGCCTGACTAAGCTCGGACATCATTACCCCAAAGTGGCTGGAAGACCCTCCTCTGTATTCCCAGCACACCTGCTGTGGTCTCTCCTATTCCAGGGTCAATGCTTGGGCCTGGTCTGCTCCCCCACTGAACACAGTGGCTGACCGAACTTTGTGCCTCGTCTTGGGTACACTTTCGTAATTATTCCTTATTTTTTTTTAAGATTTTATTTGTTTATTTGACAGATAGAAATAACAAGTAGGCAGAGAGGCAGGCAGAGAAAAAGAAGGGGAAGCAAGCTCCCTGCTGAGCAGAGAGCCTGATGTGGGGCTTGATCCCAGGACCCTGGAATCATGACCTGAGCTGAAGGCAGAGGCTTTAACCCACTGAGCCACCCAGGTGCCCCTTGGGTACACTTTCGTAAAAGCACTCTTTCACTAAATATTGACATTGTGTCCCATCCACCTTCCCTATAAAATGAGGAGGCTGAGTTATATTTGGTTCAATTCCACAAGGATATACCAACACCTACACCACCATGGCTCTAGAAAGGACAGGAAAATGGGTTTGGCCCTCTAGTGGGAAGGATGGTCTAAGTCCCCCAAAATGCAGTCTTCTGGTTCTCATAACCAGAATTTAAACAATCCAAGTTCAATTTTTGGCTCTGCCCTGATTTGCTAAATGATCCCGGGAATAGCGTTCTGCCCACGTGGGGAATTTCCTGGCAAGGAAAGACACTGCGTAAGGGCCCCCGAGCTCTCCAAGCTGTGGAGGAGGGGACTGGTATTTGTCCCTGATAGACAATATATTGTGATAGGGTCTTCTGCTCTCTAATCATGCAATCTGCATAATTTATCCTCTTAAAATGAGTCACAATCCCCAGAGAGTGCTTGCCTATTGATATCAAATGTAAGAGGGTATTTTTAAGGACACAGCCGCATCATGGCTATACATTAACCTACACAAAATCAATCCATTTCCAAGTTAAGCGCGGCCCTAAAAATTCACTAATGGAGCTCAGTTTAGTTTGTTCATGACATGTGCAGTCAGGAATCATGCATAATGTAATAGTGCAAATGCTAAAAGCAGCTCCCACAAACTAATTTAATCTTGGTTTAATGGACATAGGAGAACTGATCTTCAAAAGAGACCGCCAATGAGATTGTTGGGGGCCTCTCAGCAGCCCGAGAGCAAGCTCCAATATTAGCTTTTGGTTAGTTCCCCCTTTCAACTCGTGCCTATTAAAGGCAATCCAATATTGTCATTGAAATTATAAATAACTTGTGTCAACTTTCATGGACTATATAATATAGATGTCTCCATTCATTTGCATAGATCTCCATGATTGAAATTTTGCTCCCCATACCTTTCAGTGCATGTGCGGCTACCCAGTGGAGGGAATCTTTTACCCTCTAGAAGATCAGAAAGCTAAGCAGTATCCACAGCCCCCAGGCCACGCCAGAGAGATAGCATCTGAATAAAGATCTAGGATATGGAAGCCTGTATACAATCAAAGGGATCAGAATCACACTGCTGTAGCTTGCCTCCCAGGGACCCCCAACGTGCACCCCCCACCTGACATGATTAAAGGAGGAAGAACATTTGCCCCCGCAAAGACACGTGTGTGTGCTCACACACATACACATGCACAGAAAGACTCCCTTGCCATTTTAAGCCGGGTTTCTATCCGATGATCTCACATCACATCTGGCTAAGTTAATTGTAGAATACCCAAATTTCGGAACTTTCCAGTGAATCTAGTTCAAGTCACATATTTTGTTTTAGATGAATGTTGCAAAGTGGCTTTGGACTTTTCAAGCCGGCTGAAGAGAAAAGCATCCCCAAGGCAGCTTTGGTGGGTGGACAGAATGAGCAACGTACAGGTAATGGGGGGGTAGCAGGGAAGGGGACTTGGGAACGGGAGGGAGACAGAGAGAGATGTTGTTGATAATGCAATTTTACAAGTCAAGGGAAAGGTGATGAAATAAATAGAGGTTAAATAATGTTCTTTGGAGTTAGAGAGCTAACCAATAAATGTAATAATATAAACTTCAAACACTGGGAGGAGGAAACAAAGGGGAGTGGTCGATATGGGTGAGCTTACTCTCATCTTCCATATTGAGAGTTAATAGATATTGACTGACTGATAAATTAAGAAATGAAGTTATGGAAATGGTCACCAAAAGAACAACAACAACAAAAATACCCTAGAAGCATTAAATAGATTTTGCCTTTAGAGTATAGGACGGGGGGTGGTGAGGGCTCTTTTCTCGTGCTTCTGCCTTACTTCATTTGTGACAATGCATACACTATCATTTGAGTTAAAAATTTTCCCGTAGGTGCTTCTGGGAAGCTGCGCTTCTGGGAGTAGGGAAGGATAGAGCAAGGCAATGCTGCTTTTCCTCAGAAGCAGCCAGATCATTTGTGTAAAATCCCGAGTACGTGCATTGTGACACGTTCTTATTTCTACGTGCAATCGTAAAACAATTGAGAATTTGTACAGTAAACTGTGAATACCTCTAGAGCAACAGTGTCCAAAATCCTCGCTATGATAATAGAGAGGATCTAGTTCGGCATTGTTTAATACAGTAGCCACTAACCACACTTGACAGTTGAGCTTTTGAAATATGGCACTGGGTTTTCATTCTCCTTCATTTTAATTAAATAAATGTAAATGTCAACATGTAGCAAGTGGATACCAGATTGCGTAGCACAGCTAGAGAATCATATGGAGGTGTGAAAGACTTTCTTTTTATTACTTTCTGTACTTCTATATTATTTGAAGTTCTTGCAATAGGAATATGATACTTTCATGATTTAAAAACCTCAAAACTTTTTAGTTTGAAACAAAAATGAAAAGCAAGCGAAAGGAAATAGTCATAAAGTGACGTGCTGGCAGAAAAAAAAAGAATCCTACAAAAAGGATTAAAATATTCTGAGAAAGACAGCTAAAGAGAGAAATAAATGTATTTATCTTCGGGGCAACTTCCATCTCTGAACTTCCACGAGAGCCTCCCGAGCAAATATCCTTGCATCATCTCCTTATACAGTAAGCACTTATGTTTCAATTCTCTCCACTCTGCTAAGTTAATTATTACTCTCTGTTCTGCTTTCAGTCTTTCAAAAATGTCTTGACATCTCTCCTCCGTGGACACCCTGCTCCCATTCTTTGTCCTTGTTGGTAAAGATCCAGATCCGGATAGATAGACAGATACGTAGGTTTTATTCCTTTACTCGCCTGTGAACATGTGTGTAAATACACATGCATTCTATTTGCCATATTTACTCTGGCCCAAGGGGAAGAAACCAACCAAGAATTAGCAGCAATATGATCTAGATCATCTAATCCCTAATCTGATCCCTTTCCATTCATCAAGCTGTTCCACCATCTGGAATCTAATCGTCTCTCAATTATCAGGCAGAACAATGACTCTGCCACTTTTTTAGCTGCAGAACCTCCATCAGTCACTTAAACTCGGTTTCTTCATCTATAAAACTGATGTAATAATTGAGTTGACCGCATTGGATGGTGGTGAGGATAAGATATAGCGTTGGAAGTGCTCAGCGCAGCCGCGCCAAATGGAAAGTATCCATAAATGGTACCTGTTATTTTAAATGTAACAAAACTAAGAATCCTTTGCCCTGATTGTACAAGGCCAGGGATTTCTAGTCTTCTAGCTCTTAAACTATTTATCCATCTCTCTTCTTTTGTGGCCTGTCTAGCCAATTAGAGGTACAATTACTTTTAAAGGAATGGCAGGTAATACTAAGCAGGCACATACTATGTTGGGAGGCAGTGTTTTTCAATGCAAAATGATTCACATAAGCAGGAAGCAGCCCATTTCCAGGGGCAGCTCATCTCCTCATACAAAGAGTAGATGCAACTGGGCTGGGAGAAATTGTATCCATTACACATGGGGTGAGGACATTAGAAAAGCCCCTTAGTCTCATCTAACCTTGAAGGCCATTCGCAAAGTTTCTCCTTCTTCCTCTTCTTCTTCCTTATTTTTTTAGGAAATAGCTTTCTTCTTATTATAAAGGTAACAGACACATGGGAGAGAATTCAGAAAATTTAGAGTAAAAATAAATTCACGTATGGTCCTATCTTCTAAAACCACCTAAGTATAATCTGTTAAAATTTTGATATGTGAAAAACTGGAACGGATATCCACATATATGTCAATCTAAATAAATTTAAGCCTAAATAAATGTATATAAAATATGATATGTATGCAAATATAATTAGACATATAATTATATCAATTATAATTCTAAATTCTAAAATAGAACACAGAAAAAATAAAAATAAATTAAAATAGAGCATAAACAATATAGAATTTTATAAACACAAAAATAGGATCATATAGTTCATAATGATTTAAAACACCCTTTTATTTAACTATGTACTATGGATCTTTACATGTCAGTAGGTTTATCTATGTATCTTTTTTCTTTCCTGAAAATTCATTCTTCATTTGATACAACAAATTAACCTGTAAAGAGCGTCACTTATTTTCATATTGTAGAGCAAACTTACGGAATAGGAATCCATTATCAGCTCCAAGAATAACACGTATGCTTTAGAAAAAGTCATTTCTATTTGGGTTTAAACAAACATCAGTGTGGAAGGAGTAACAAATTATCTCCTTCTCCTGACTTGTCCATAATTTTATGAAATCATCACTAGGAACGCTAATAGTTGGGATGTCACATAATTATGCCAGAGTCTGGTAAGTGTAGTGAAACCAGCCATCTGAATCCAGTTAAACTATAAAAACATGACCTTTCATTGTCCTTCTCTCCTGGCTCTGGGGTAGGAAGGGTCTACTTTATAGCCCCATGGGCTAGCTATAGGCTTGAGTTATAACGTGTAGGTTCCTTCTGGTTGTACTTGCAAAAGAAGCCATTTAATTCTTGAGGGTCTGACATCTAGAAATGAGCAAACTAGGAGGCAGACTGTTGATCTGGATTTACTCTGATGGAAAACATTTATGCGAGGAGTCCAGCTGATAGGCTGTTAATGTTGAAAAAATCCAAGCCTGTACTGTCAACGAGTTCCGTCAGCGGATCAGGACACCATCCCTAGACCTGTAAGAGACGCGTTCGAAGTTCTCACTGTCAAGTTGCAGCTCCGTTGGTATTATCTTCTTTGACTTTAATGCCCATTAATCTTTACCAGCTGTAGCAGCCACTGCTTGGTAAAACTTGGCCCCAAACTCTGCCTCACTGACCTCCAGCTGCCTGACAAATTCATTGCGCTTCTGCTCAGCCCAGCCTTGAAACCACTGATCCCAAAGATGTAGCTGACCCTCAAATATACGAGGTGGTCAGTTTGCTCCAGACGCACTAAGCTGGTCCCGCCTTTCC
Organism: Meles meles; assembly: GCF_922984935.1. Taxonomy (NCBI): domain Eukaryota; kingdom Metazoa; phylum Chordata; class Mammalia; order Carnivora; family Mustelidae; genus Meles; species Meles meles. The sequence goes on along the minus strand of NC_060084.1, from coordinate 30,859,974 downwards.
AGCAGTGACTGCTATTTTCTTGGCACCGCCTTCCCTACCAGGTCCTGTAAGGAAAGACCACACTGGGGATCCGACTAACTGGTAAACCAGTGAGGAATACACTTCATCTCCTAGGAAGGGATGTAAGACATTGGGGGAGCGGAAGAGTTAGTAATACTCTCTGGTACTGAGGGTAAGGGAGAAGGGAAGGATAGTGGCATCCTCTCCTTTCCTCTCACAGGGCAACCGGAGACCGTCACAAAAGTATTTAAACTCCAACTGTTGCCACCACTTCCATGTTTTCTGAAAACCCTCTATATATGTATTATTTTAACAAATATAAAATTCTCATATATAGTGCATATATTTGATCAATCTCCTCCCAATGGACATTTAGTTTGTTTCTTATTGTTGTGGGTTGTTTTGCTTGTTTTTACAATGTAAGCTCTTTTGTGTGATGAATATCATCTTTATGAAATTACTGGGTGAAAGTTGAGCACACTTTTAAGGCTTCTGATATTTAATACCAAATTACTCACAAGTGCAGTGAGTTACCCGCCCTCCCTCGAGGTTAGGGAGAGCGCCATGTCTCCATTCTCCTACCTACAATTGGGTACGATCTGTCATTTTACTTTGGCCAGTCTGATGGGTGGAAAAATAATATCAGCTGCTTCTCTCAATTTTGATTAATTTCAGTTTGATTATTTACATTAGTGGGAGTGGCTATCTTCTTATATCTGTAAAGTGGTCATTCCTATTTCCTCGTCTTTCCTGAAAGACTTCCACATTGTTCTCTGTCTTGGGGACGCGGGGCAAGGATGTCCTGCATACCTGTCCACCTACCTATTTCACTATTGTCTTTTAAGACGAACCAAAGGGACTCCACATCCACGAAATCTTTTCCAGTACATCTCAGCCACAAGTAACCTCAAGGGTCCTTTTATAAAACTATCCTTGTGGCTTTACCACTTTGCCTTGTTCTGTGGTTATTTATATCACCATCTTTTTTCTTCTTGCTTTCTTTTCCTGTTCAGGCAAAATGCCGAAAAGAACAGAACTGCCAGAAGAGCACATGCCATTTAAATACTATTTATTGTTTATCTATGGGTAGCAAAGTAGATATATATAATTATAAACATCAACACTAACTGATTCATGTATTAGGCCTAGCTTGGCCATGTGCAGTACAAAATAACACTGAATGTCAGCAGTGAAACCCAACAAAGACATTTTTCTCCCTCATGGGGAATCCAACCTGGGACCAGTGGCCTTTCTTCATCTTGTAACTATTTTGTCTGGAACACACTGATTTCAAGGTTATCTTGGCAGAGAAGGAGAAAGACAGAGGAGACACACAGACAGTTAAATATCTGGGCTCAGAAATGACAGGCATGCCTTCTCTAACAGTCCACTGGCCAGAACTAGTGACTTGGTGCCCACCCAGTTGCAAAGAAGACTGGGAAACCAAGGGAAGCATAAGCATACTTAGTGAGCATTACCTATCTCTGCCATAATAGGCTTCAGTGTTTCAGGAATTTCATAAGCATGAACTCATGTATACCTATAATCTAAGTAATTATAATTATCTCGGTCTTCCAGATGACAACAGGAAGTTCAGAGAAGTTAAGCAACTTGCCTGGGATCACTCAGCCAGTAAATGGCAGAGCTGGGATTTAAACCCCATCACTGTGATTTTGAACTCTCCACTCTTAATGAGTAGCTTATGAAAATTCCATTTAGTAAGCAACATGAAGAGAAGCTCCAATTGGAAAAAAATGTGTGGGTCTTGGGCCATACGTGGGTGAGTGATATCTTCTCCACACGAACGCGGTATGTAGCTTCTCTGCCCACACTCTGTACCTACTCATAGACTGAGCAGTGGGGTCCAAACCAGACTGTGTCTTTAAAAAAATAAATCATGATTCTCATTCTATTAGGAAACTGTGTATTCATCTCCTGATAGCAACTAAAGTGAAAATGGCTGAGAGCAATAAAAATCCATTTTGCTATTTAGTACAGTTTGTCAGACTAGAGAAATGGGATTGAATTTCAAAGCCACAGGCAAGCTGGTCGCAATCTGTGGCTACACAGTTGATGGGTTTTTTTCTTCTTTATTTACAACTCTTTTGATAAGCCTTCAGCAAGTTACATAGGTTGTTCTAGTTGTATCTCGTTTGACTGGATTAGAATACTTGATGACAGTTTGGATAAGTTGGAGGCAGATGGTTCTTGACATTTTTCATGGCATCAGTTACAAACCATGCAAGAAACGCTTTCATCCTTTGTTTATCCTTCACTTAGAAGCCACTATAGTAGATCGTTAAACTTTCATTTTTCACAGTGCTGATTAAGGCATACTACAAGGCAGATGTTATTCCGTACCATTTTTAACAATTTACATTTAGCACCAAAGCTGGCTTTGTACTTGTTCCAGTGGGGATCAACTCACTTTTTTAAAAACTTCAAGGTCAGTCTCTGAAATACTGTGACTCCCTTAACAATCCAGTGTTTCATAAACTTCTCTTGGTTACAGAAGCCGAGCTACTTTTCCATGTATGTGTGTTTGCTCGTCAACGCACACACGATGATTCAATAGTTCTCTTCCTTGAGGAAGAGCATTATTCAAGAGGCAGTTCGCTAAACAAAGAGAAGAGTCTACAAGAAAAAAAAAAAAAGAATCAAAATATAGCCTATCAGAATATCTTAATTTTTCTGAAGCAGTTCTAGACTCCGAAAAGGCAGACAGTCCTGAAACACAAGGTTTAAAGAGTCAGAAATATTTCTCTTTCCTTTTCCATGATTTAGTGATTTAGTAAATTACATGCTATTTAGTTCCACCTAAGACAAACAAGAGGATACAAGCTTCTTTAGATACAATGCAATATTGACAAATAGGCTTACTTAGCACAAATTGTGACAAAATTTGATTGTACTTTACAAAGGCACAGCCTTTCACTTTTTCTTTCTTCTAGAATAATTTCAAAGTAGATTCCGTTTGTAGACAAAAGATGATAGCTTGCTCAGGAAAAAACTGTGTATGGGAAATCCTGAAGACAGTCTCCATAAAATATGCTCTGATATATTGCCCACTTATTGGGAAAAAAAATATTTGAGACAGGATTAAGAGTCATGGGAGGTGGAGTGCTATTTCTCCCAAAAAGGAAAGAAAACCACAAACAACATAATGACAAATGCGTAAACAATAGCATCCATGAGCTCCATTATAGCACTGGCAGAACCCATGCACAAACAACTTTAAGGGTTAAATCTGGCCTTGAGAGATCATCTGGTCTGAACTTTACACTAAAATAATAGGAAACCTTTACCCTTTCCCTCCTCTTACCTCCACGGGTAAGAGGCCAGAAGGACCCGCACAGCAAGTAATTCGAGAACTTTCATTCAATCTTTGTGTAAAACAAAGTAACTATTTTGGAACAACCTATATGCTAACGAGCCCCTTAACTGGAAAATCTGGAGGCTGTAATAATAAAAGGAGGACTAATGAATATTTGCATATTAGTAGGCAAGGGAATCTGCATAGAGAAGTGTTTCTCTTTCTTACTGTGTGTGTGTAAGTGTGTGTGAGTGTTTAGAAAGGGAGAGAGAAAGAGGGGAGGAGGCAAAGGAGAGAGAGAATCTTAAGCAGACTCCATGCCAGCGCAGAGCCCCAGTGTGGGCTCAATCTCATAACCCCGAGAACATGATCTGAGCCAAAATGAAGAGTTGGGCACTTCACCAACTGAACCATGTGTCCACATTCTCTCTCTTTCTCTCTTTCAAATAAATAAATACAACCTTTAAAAAATAATAATAAAAAGAAATGATAATTTTGTTAAACTCACAGATTCCAAGACGAAGGGGATCCAGTGCTAGGAATAGTGGAGAGCAAGAAGGGAAGCACCAGGTCAGTCAGGAGGCAGAGAGGGGAAACTGTGGACAGGAGCCTTTATTGTGGTTTCTGAGGGAAGAACTGGGTCAGGCTGATTAAGGAGGCTTAGGTTTAGCTAGTTAGCATTATTTCTGACATACAGGGGCTGCTAGTTGTCCTGGCACCTGCCCTGAGCTGATTAGGGCAGTATGAGAGTCCCAGAAAGAAGGTGATTGGGGTTGGGGGCTCTGGATGGGTTGACCTGCACTGGCAAAGTGCACTCCCAGGAGAACTGATAACTATTTCCAGGAAGTTACTAACCACAGAGAGTTGGGTGGTAGTCCTTCCAGGGTCCTCAAGATGTTAAAGCATCGAAATACAGAAAATAAGAGATGTGGTTCATACAGGAGGGCAGGTTTTCCTGACCCCTTTGCTAAGCTAGGCCAAGGACACTGAGACAATGTGGCAGCTTGCATCCCAGAACCAGGGCTCCAAGAGAGTGCAACGGACAGCGGGAGAGCATGAAGATGTCGGGCAAGATGGAAACCAGTGTCTTCTGTAATCTAATCTTGCAAGTGACATCCAAACACTTCTGCTGGATTCTAGGAGTTGGAAATGAGTCGCTAGATCCAGTTCACATTCAAGGGCAGATTACACATCAGATGTGTACACCAGGAAGTGAGGAACCACTGGGAGATCAATCTATAGGTCGCCTACCACAGGGGTGAACAGAAATTTGAAAAACAAGAAACCCAAACCCCAAGCAAACAAATACAACATCTCTTCTTCCTAATCACGTAATGGAAGAAAGTAGTCCTCATGCTCTATGTGGGTTATGATTGTTCCCATTTTACAGTTGCATCTGGGGAGAAGTAGACTAATCCCTTTAGATAGTGTCGATCGAGCAGGGCTAAAGGCCACCTTCCAGGCTCTGTCACGTGGTCGCTTTCAACACAGTAAATGGGAGTTCATAGTCTGACAATTCATAATGTTCTGTGCAAAGGGCTAATTAGCATCTAACAAGATGTACAAAGTCAGTAACAATCTTAAAGACAAAAATAAGAACAAAGAGTGTCGATGCTATGGTGTTTTAGCCTTTTGGCTTGGCAAAGATGAATTGGATTGCTATCACCCAGTGTTCGGGAGCATATGGAGAAAAGACACTCCCATACCCTGGTGAAGGGAGGACAATGGGTATGCAATTTTGGCAGGCAATTTGGCAATATCCATCAAAATTTAAACATGTGCAGACCCGTTGATCCAGCAATTCCACTTCTGGAAATTCAACTCTAGGAAATCATCAGTTAGGCACACAGAGCAGTATTTGAACAATTATTGATATGTTATTGAAAATAGATTGATAGGTAAAAACAATCAGTGTCTATCAATGGTGGATAGGTCAGATAAATTATAGATTAGATAAAATATAAGCATTCCTTACAACTGACAACTTATATTTGTATTTATTGACAAGGAACAACCTCTGTAAAATATTGCTGAAAGAAATCAGCAGAAATAGGAGAAAGAAGACACAGTGATTCCATGCATAATTGGAAAGTTTTATTTTAAAATGCTAATTTTGAACTATAGAATGCTTATGAAAGAAACTGAGGAAGACACAAAGAGGTGGAAAAACATTCCATGCTCATGGATCGGAAGAATAAAATGTCAACTTTGAAAAACAAAAACAAAAACAAAACTAAAATGTTAATTTTGTGTTCTGATAGGATTTCTGGTGATTGGAACCTTTTCTTTTTGTATTTTCTTACATTTTCTACAATACATATGCATACTTTTTTTTAAATTTTATTTATTTGACAGAAAGAGAGATCACAGAGACAACGTTTGTAAAGAACAAAGGGCTTGTTGGGTCAACAGGGTGAATTTTGTTTTGGCCGACTGTGAAGATCTAAGGATACACATGTAGCTTAACCACCATTAAAAAGCTTTTCCCACTCAAAACACATGTTTGAGTCACTTGGAAGAGCACCTTTCCAAGCAATAAGCTGTTGCTTAAATATTGTAATAATTGTCTTGAAAAACAGTTCATTAAACCTTGTGCACTTGATTTTTCAGGCCTCGTGTATCTGGATCTTTCCTATCCCAGACTCAGCTACAAAATGGGCTTCTTCTTTCACTCTGAACCCACGCCAAGAAGACATCTGTGCCCTCAACCCTTCCAATATATTCCATCTGCTTATTTCCCCAAGTCCAGAGCAATATGGAATTTACAATGCTGGCTTTTGTATATACCCTTAAGTCATGTTGCTTTTCTAAATGTGACTTTTCTAGGATTACAATTTTTATAAGGAAATCCCAGCACGTGAATGTTCCCATTTGGACAATAATAATTGGGAATCAGGTTGGACTCTTGCTTTAACTAGACATCAAAACTTACCTTCTCTACAAAGGTCTGTGAAATGAGCTTGCCATCAGAAGGTACTCCGGTCAAGCAATTTCCTGCTGCTAAGTTAAGCCAGCATCATCTTCTACCTAAATAGAATAGAATGGTGTCTCTGGAATGAAGGAGACATTTGTTTGACATTCAGTTTGCCGTGCAGAGAAGACATAGGTCTGGCTGTCCTTTTGACAAATCAGCCCTAAGGAACAAATCTTAGAAACAATAAATATATCATATGTGTTCCATAATGGAACAGAAAAAAAATGGCCCTATTCACTGATCTCCTGTCTGCTTTGTAAATAGGGGGGAGGAACTCTCTTATTTATAGGAAAGGAGGAATTTAACTTATTTTCATGATTAGATAACATTCTCTCATAATTTTTCAAGTTATCATGAGACAATTTGATGTGGATTAATGTATGTCTGGGTTTTATCACCTAGATGAAAAGCGTATCAGCACCGAGATGGGTATAGGAGACATCCTGTGATTTAATTATACTAAACAATCTTGTGCTTTAGTACACAAAAGATAACAGCTAACATACTGCTAAACATTTCCTGATATACAAGTCAAGACAAAGATAAAAGATTTCATTCCAAAGGAAAAATACTCTTAAGGAAAAACGGCTGTCATGGGATTTTGAAACAGAAGTGAAACAAAACTTAATAGTGGAGATGTGGGGCGCTCATGTAGGGATGTGATTGGGGGCATGGTACTTGTTTCAATATTCCATTCTCTTCTTTCTTTCTACTCACATTCTAGGTTCCTGCTTTTCTTTCCCTTGTGGGATTTGTATAAACCTACATTCATACCCCACACTAATCCTATTCTCTACCTTTGGGATAGGACCTATTTTTATCATTTGGTACACCTTCAGAGAATCTTCTCTCCCTAAAAGTGTTTCTCACTGTAATGAAAACTCACAAGGGCCAAAGTCCATTTGGGTGCATTAGTCCATTCTCTTTTACCATACTTGGTACCCCCCGGTTTGGACACGCTAACACAGAACCTCTTCAAATCACTCGAAGATTCATTGAAGTTGGATGAGATGACAGACAGAAAAGGAGGTGCCAACAGCTTCTAGCCTGTCCTTGATTCTCCCTACACAAAGCTCTTCTTCCTGACCAAATTCGGACTGAATAATGGTGACCCTGGTTCACCACTAAACAAAGAAACAACAGCTTTCCAGAAAGTTTTTATTTTGTTTCATTTTGTTTCTTTTACCAGATCCCTTTTGTGACCCTGCTCTGGAAGCTGGGACATGCCTAGCTTCCCAGGATTCCCTAGAAGTTATGACTTGTGCCCCTATGCCCATGTCTCAGGAGAGTTGTTGGTGACTCTTCTCTGATCCTATAACAACATTTTTCTGGACCTTAGTTCTCCAGCTCCTTCCACAGTCTGTAAGATCTAATCCCCCCATCAATTCTGCAGTCCATAATACTCACAGATATTCTGCTCCTTAGTTGAACCCCAGGGGGGACAGCCATTACCTAGTTCTGATCACAACTAACCCAACAAGAAGACCAATAGGTCATTCTCAGAGCTGCTGAGGCCACAGGAAATGAAAAGCCTGGAGGAATTGTGATCCTAGGGTGACATGAAAGCTGCCACAGCAGCAGCTATGGTTAGTTCGCTAATGCATAGCCCCCAACCTCTTTCCCTTCTACCTACATTGCCTTCCCAGTTCACCTTGCAGCAAGGGGTGGCCATTTCATCCAGTCTGGTCAATGAAAGATATCAAAAGTCTGCAGAGGGACTTTAGGGAACATTATTTTGCATCCTGAGAAAAGGAAAGGAAAGGAAAAGAGAGTTAGAGATTCCACTCCTCTCTCTTCCTGCCTTGAATTCATTCGTGATGGCTGGGGCTATGGCAAACATCTTAGGGCAACAGCATAGAAAGCATGAAGGAAAAGGCCAGTAATGCAAAGAATAATTAAGCAGAGAGGTAGAGCTTGGGTCCTTCACGAGAACAGTGAGCTACAAGACTTAGCCTAAGGCTGCATATCATTGAGCTTCCTATTAAATTAAATAATGCATGTCTTTATGTTAAAGTCAATGTTATTTGAGTTTTCTGTCACATACTTGTTGCCCGGTTCATTTCTTATCTATACAGGTGTCATTGGGCTTTTAATTAATGAGAAAAGAAAAATAGGACAAAAAAATGTATTGAGCACCTCTAGGTGTTAGACATATATCAGGCATTTTCACACACATTCTCTTGTTTAATCCTCAGAATTGCTTGGTGGGGTAGGTACTAGCTATGTTTTATAGAGGAGGGAATTGAGACACAGAAATTAAAAACCAGCCCAAGATCAACTAATTGGTGGGACCGTAACTTGCATCTTCTGCTTCACAGACCAATTAAGTCTTATTAGGCCATGAATAGATAAGATACATTCTGTACTCTTTTAGGAAGCACACTTAGGATTACTGGGGAAATGTTAGAAATGTAGATTTTGTCACCTTGAAGGTTATAGGATGAAACTGGTGCAAAGAAGTCATGTCTAATAATCGGAGGTAACTGAAAAATCAACTGGTCTTTCATACAAGGTACGAAGTTTCTTCATCAAGGGAAACATTCCCATGTAAGCAAGACAGATGGTCATGAAGGGCCCTTATAAACAAACTCCAGCCTTGGGTAGGGGAGTGATATGAATAATTTCTAAGATCCTATGACTTTCCAGAGATGTCAAGGTATTTTCCAATTCATTCTGACTGCCATATGTTTCTGAATTGGAGTTGTTTTTCTAGTCCCTCATCTTGAAGATGCTATCCTTGAGAGAATGGGAAAGCAAAAACATTTTCTGGTTTCTGGCTTAGGAAAAAAAGAAAAGAAAAAACCTTTCCATGCATCAAGGTCATTCCTTAGGGAAAAACCAAAATGACTGACAACTCATTAAGTTGGTAATGTAGCACCAACTAAATTTAGAGACACAGAGAGGTAATAAGAGGCTGGATATATTCTATAATTCATATATTACATTAAAGAAAATAACTTTTTCCCAAAGTGTATTTTCTCTTTTCTTAAAACAAACAAAGAAACACACACAAACCATAGACCCACGGGATGACAGAAGGAAGAAAGTGCTTCCTATTAACAGGACTTTAAATGATTGTAAATGAAGATTGGGTAAAGGATCAAATTAGATTTGTAGATAATGATGATCTTTCTTTCCTGGTTCAGAGTAAAGATCTGGCAGAGAAGCAATGTGGAAAAATAAAACCATTTTAATATTCAGTCCTAAAGATCATTTTGAAAATAATCTGTGTCTTTAGAGACTCTCCAGTGAGGCATCAGTGAAATTTAAGATGTCCCTGAGATAATACGAAGGGATTCTTTCTTCATTCTTTGGAATACAGAGAAGCATGGTTCAGTATGTTGAGTTCCTACTACAGGAGAGGCAACTGAAAACTGTTCTCCCCTCCAAAAAGCTTGAAAATAATATACATATATACATGATAAATACAATGAACAATGGGATAAGCAAATATAGAAGGATTTCAGAAGCAAAATAGATCATATTGTTCCCTTGTGGAAACATCCCTGCTCTTCCCCTCTATCATCCTTCAACATGTCTCCTCATTTTTCCTATTTTTTTAAAGATTTTATTTTTAAGTAATATCTATACCCAACATGGGGCTTGAACTCATAATCCCAATATTAACAGTCCCACGCTTCACTGACTGAGCCAGCCAGGAACCTCCCAGTTTTTTCCATTTTTCTGCCTTAGGATAAACGCCATCTCTGTTTAATTAGGTATCATTTCCCTGTTCTCCATCAAGACACCATGTTGATTTTCTAGTTAGGATTCGTTACAATTTTTCATTTTATATTTATTTGTTTGCTCGATTATATATTTTCTGTTGTCTTCCCTTTATAATATTATCTTCAAGAGGGCAAGAATGATATCTGTATTACGCAAATTTTCACACAATGCTTGGCATTCAGTAGGCATTCACTAAATGTTGGATTGATGGATGGATAAGATGGATGATGAACAAATGGGAAAAAACGTACATAGGTGATTTAATCAAATCTTAAAGGACACCCCAATTTTGGCAGTTGAAGACATGAAGGTCTGGGGAAGGATGCATTCTAGGTATAACGGATGGCAAGGGGGAAAATGGTATACGTGAGGAAAGTAGGCCAGTGGTATTTGAGAAACAATGATTCTACGTGATGTGATTAGATTTCCCCTCTCTAATTCACTACCATTGTGGTCATTTGGAATGGGCAGGAAACGGAGTAGGAACAGAATAGGAAATACCAGTCCATTTATCTTCAGTTAATTATATCATTCAGACCATTATTTGTCACTTAAAATTTCCTGCAATTTTTTAAAAAACTACACAAATAATGCGTGGATAGATTTCAATACCAAAAAAAAAAAGATGCCTTCCCTTTCCAGGGTTAAACCCTTAACCATAGGGAGAGGATACACTCCCAAATGTCTCTCCTGCATTTAACACACTCACATCTGCACACGTGTGTTCACACACATGCGCCTGTACATGTACATCCATGCCTGTGCATCCATGCCCGTGCACACGTCCATTCACACATACACACAGATATTCATACATATACAAATAAAAATTAGTGACGAATCTGTCGTAGGCGGAATAAGCCCAGTGTACCTGGCTGAGAGGATGGAGGCTTCCATTCTGTTAAACATGGGAACGCATCACGGGATTTGGGCTTTATCGTTCCCCACTCAGAAAGCAGGGCTTCCCTCCTCAACCTCAGAGACCCTTGGCTTTCTGAGACACGGGTGGGAAATGTAATTTAAGAGCACCGCACTTGGCAGGAAATGCTGTAGAACTGGATTCTGCACATCTGCACACATCTGTAAACATCTGTACACTTTCCCTTCAAGTCCTATAAAAAAGCTCTCTGATTCCTATTAGTTTTAGGAACTGACTCTTCCGGCGCCCCCAAGTCCTGACCTGGCCTAATGCATTTGCCTCAGTCTGAAAGTCTATGGACTGTGGCCATCCAGGCAAAAGAATTTCCCAAGCTCCTCTGAGTTCTCTCCGCATTCCTCTACCCACCGGAACCTCTTCCTTCTCCAGGGCTTGGTACCAACCAGGCAATTGCTGGTAGTGGAGGACAAATGAGAGGAGTCTCTGGGAAAGGGCCTCAAATGGCAGAAGAGATTCCGGTGAGTTCTCTAAACACCATGCACACTCTACTCGGCGACCTACCAGCTGCCCAGAACAGACACAATTTCGGGCCTCAGACACAAACCCAAGCTCTTCCAATAAAACAAATACTTCACAGTTCATTTAATCCAAGATATTGAAAAGACCTGCAGAGCCTCTGGGTTGCCCTCTCCCCAGGGATGCCGCTGTGTTTGAGTAAATACAGATGCTGCCCCCTTCCCAGCTCAGCAGCTGCTCTGCCAGCACCCCTAGCCTTCCTGCTCCTCTGTTTGTTTTCTGGAATCATCATTGGAGTCAATCCAAAGGAGGCTCAGGTGGGGCTGTCTACCTGGGGGTTCCTCGTCATGGACGGAAGTATGGCTGAAGAATATAGCTAGGTATGTCCAAGAAATCTTTATGAATTTTATTGGTCTTTATTGGTCTTTACTGGTCACTCCTGATTTGCCAAGTGCCTATCCTATGCCCGGCACTGTTCCAGGTGCTGTGGGTACAGCAGTAAAAAAGAAAGATGAAAATCCCAGGTTTTATGGAACTGATGTCGTAGCAGACAAGAAACAGTAAATGCATAAGACACAGTATGCCATATGGTAATGAGTTCTGTGAATAAAATGACTGGAGAGTCCTGGGAGCTGGTTGGTGGGGGGAGGAGGAAGAGTAGTGCAGAGAGGACCATTTTCAATAAAGTGGACGGGGAAAGAGTCCTTAAGAAAATGATATTGCAACAAAGACCAGAAGGAGGTGAGGGAGGGAGCCATCTAGATTTCTGGGGTAGGATTTTCCAGGCAGTGGTAACAAGTTCAAAGACCTTGCTTGGGGACACACCAACATGCCCAGAGTGTTGGGAGCACAGGAAGAATGTCCAGGGATGAACTTGCAAAGCAGTAATAGGGAATTAGATCTAGTAGGGATGTTTCCCCAATCTTAAGGACTTGGGTTTTGAATTCCCCAGCTCTAAATCAGTTTCAAAAGACGAGTTACAAAGCTAATTTCAACTTTGGAGGGAACATTTAGGGGAAGTACTCCTCGGCACCCCAACCCATCCTTCTCCTGGGGACTGTCATCTATCATCGTGGATGGCCACCAGAGGAACTGCCATGGCCTTACCTGACACTGGCCATGTTTCAACCACTCAATAGTAGGCACCTGAGCAAGAACCGGCGACTGATTCCCTCCCTGGGAATCTATTAGACTTGCAAAAAAGTAGAAATCAGACCCTCTCTCATGGCAGAAGCTCTCAGGTATGAAACCTAAGGTTGGGGGTGGCCCTGTTTTCTTCTTTGTGGAAATGATGGAGCACAAGGCAGAGAACAGCAAAAAATTTAAAAAAAAAATTTTTTTTTAAACAAGGACAGATTATTTCAACTTGTATTTAGTTTCCCGGTGAATTCTATTTATGTCCCTACTTACTTACAGTTCTCTTATTTAATCCTTCCTTGGTTGCAGGGAGACACGGAATAGAGCCACGAGAACCTGCTGAAGACAAAAGCCAGGTCTCAGGGAAGAAAAGCAGAGCACAGCACAAACCTAGAGTGGGACTGGAAATTATTATAAACCCCACGTGGCGTTGTGATTCCTGATCGTCAGACACAGAAGCATTAGCCTGTCTTCACCATGCCTTCCACCTTTTCCCCCTGATAAAACCACTGAACCCAACACTAGTCATGTTGGTCTCAATGTTTCGTTGACCTGGAAAGGGGACCCGCGGGTGCTGGAGCCAAGGTGAAAGTGGAGACCATGGTGGATTGATTCCAGATAAACGATTCTCAGACCTACAGATCATCGACACTACATGAGAAGCTATCTGCAAGGACAGGTGCCTGGCCATCACCCCAGACCCACTCAACTGGCCCAGCTTGGTCAGGGTTTCAAGCACCTAGACTTTCCAAATGTTCCCCAGAGTTCATGATCATCCAGTCAGTATATGGAACTTCCAGTCAGACCTCACGCCTTCACTACTCGGAGAAAAGGTGAAAATCAGCAACTGTGGGAAAACAGTTCATTCCAGCACATTGGCCTGTTGGTTGTTCTTTGTCATCTCAGAGTTTTCGTATTTCCTGAGCCCTTCACCTGGGACATCCCTCCACTAGCCACGACCTGGTCTCTTGCTTTCTTAGTGTATTTCCTAGAATGTCACCTTATCAGGAAGACTTCCCTTTCTAGTATTTCAAACGCCCTCACCCTCGTCATTTCCTGTACTCCCACCCCTGCTTTCTTTCTCCACTAGTATGGATGATGCTCTAAAATGTTCTATATTTTATTTACTTTGTTGTGTGTCATCTCTCCCTCTCCCTGCCTCAATAGAATGTAGGCTCCAAGGGGGCCAGGAATTTGTACCTGATTTGCTCACGTCTCTTATCTCCGGGACATGGACCAGTCCTCACGCGAGAGGAGGTACTCAAACATTTGTTGAGAGAACAGCCGCCTTCTTGGCCGTGTTTCCGCAACACTGATGATCCTGTTCTCAGAGTCATCTCAATCCCTACAGTTAGGAACCAAATTTCCAACAAGTCAGTTAACCTTTTACACAGCACCTAAGTGCCTGCTCTCATGCATCCAGACACATTTCTACATGCTTGGAAAGCACCCGAAAATGGTTATCCGGCTGAGCAGGGGCAGATCGTGGCCAAAGCAGGGCCTGAGGCCAGCTGGTTGTGAACTGACAGGAAAAAGAGGTGAAAGTGTGCACCAGTGTCAGAGACCTCCGGCTCGGGATGTTGCCCCACACTGACAAAGCCTCCGTCAGTCTTGTGTCTTAGAAAAAGAGCTTCCTCCCCATCTGCTCCCCAGAAAGTGTCCGTTTCCTTTCAGAGTCTTTCTGGATGATGAGCACCTGGGGGAAATGCATACTGGGGTGCAGTGATTTTTTTTTTAAGATTTTATTTATTTATTTGACAGAGATCACAAGTAGGCAGAGAGGCAGGCAGAGAGAGAGGAGGAAGCATGCTCCCTGCTGAGCCGAGAGCCCGATGTGGGGCTCGATCCCAGGACCCTGGGATCATGACCTGAGCCAAAGGCAGAGGCTTTAACCCACTGAGCTACCCAGGCGCCCCTGGGGTGTGGTGATTTAAAAGGGGGTGTTGCCTATGTGCCTTGTGTAGAGAACTCAGTATTATCCAAATGTCTTCCAGAGACCAAGAAACAGCCTCAGTGTTCTTTGCACTAGAGAATTGGGGGATAGGGGGAGGTGGGTGAAGAGAAAAAGAAATGACCTCTGTGAGTGCTGGGCTCCCCAATTTTTCTTTGTTCTGGTCACTTCCTCTCCAAGGGCAGGCTTCCAACACACAAGGGCAAGCTTCCAATGAGGGACTAGAAATGGGGAGTAAATCCAAGACAGAGCTGAGCTCTCCAGACGACTTCACGTTCTGTTTTCCCAAACGTAGTGGGGAGATAGAGAACCTTGATGATTTACCCTCGGCCGCAAAGCGGCACACACCGAGAGGCCCACCTCCAAGCTGGAAGTAAAATGTAACTGTTACACATGCAAAGATATAAGGAACTCGAGGCAGCTTCCATGACTAATTTATAATAGGAGTGCAAAAGGAGAAGAGGTGTGCTAAACCAAAACAAATGCTTCAAAGAGAATCAATAAGTGATGAGTGACTTTAAAAATGTCCATTTAATTAGGCTGCAAGTATATAAAAGGAGTCCACACTCAGCTGGTTCTTGAATTCCATTAAGTTCTCTTTCCTCTCTAAAGAAATCGAAGTAAAAATCATAGCCAGTACGCCACAGGTATGGTTTAATGCGAGGAAGGCGATATCAAAGCCAATTAGGGGACCCAGACCTAAAGAAAAGGCCTCGATCCTGGAGAAAAAGACTATGCATGAACTTTATTTGTTGGGGTTGGGGTGGATGTGTTGAGTTAAAAGAAGAAGTTTAAGGTATCCAAGTCCCAAATGTTTTGTGATTCCTGGCATTGACTGATTTTTTTCAATTATCTGGTTGAAAAACCAACGAGTCCCAGTTAAGCTGATTAAAAGATAAAAAATATCATGTTTTGTTCTTTCACCAAAGTTTCCTCGAATGCTGGCTTTATGCAGCATCTTCCTCCCCCCCTCACCCCACCCCCAGAATGCAAATAACTTATCTGGCACAGTTTGATTTGGTCATGAGAGGTTAGGATTTGGGCAGGGCTAGGGGGAGGAGAAATACCAACAGGACAAGATAAAATTATTTTACCTTTAGTATTCCTTCTAAATTTCTATTTCAGAGCCACTATTACATAAAGACAAATTATTTTTAATTGTGTTTTTAAGGTTTTTATTTATTGAGAGAAAGAAAGAGAGCACAAGCAGGGGGAAGGGGCAGAGGGAGATGGGGAGGCAGACTCCCCTCCAAGCAGGGATCCCCATGTAGGACTTGATCCCGGGACCCTGAGATCATGAACTGAGCAGAAGACAGATGCTTAACCGACTGAGCCACCCAGGAGCCCCTGTTTTAGTTATTTCTAAAAGCAAGAACCTACCACATACTGGCACAGGAATTGTTATTTTACATGTTTTTGTTCCTTTAATAATATAGAAACTATCATCCCCATTTTACAGACAGAAAGGTTCAGATCAGTGTTCTTATCTGTATGTGTTTTTTAATGCAGAATTATTTTGAACAGATTTTGAAATACTCATGTTTCAGTTACCATTGGCAGGTGAAAACCTACCCCATAACTTAGAATTTTAAACAATCATTTTTTTTTTCATGTTTACACATTCTGTGAGTCAAAATCCAAGCAGGACCCAGCAGGAACAGTGCACTCTACCCCATGATGTCTGAGGACTCAGCTGGGAATTAGTGATGGCTCAGAATGATCTGGTGGCTGCAATCGGAATCACCTAGAGCCATCTTCCCTCACATCTAGCAGCTCACCACGGCCATTGGCTGAGTCCACAGGTGGAGCTGTTGGCTGAAGCCTCTACTCTGTGTGGTCTGGGCTTCTGTACAATATGGCGGCCTCAGGGTGGGTGAGCTGCTTGAATGGCAATGCTAGGCCCGTGGGAAGATCACTGCCTTTTATTCCCTTCACTAGAAAGTGACACAGTGTTACTTCGCCACACTCTGTTAGAGCCAGTTGAGGCATAAGCCTGTCTCAATTCCAGAGGAGGGAAAAAAGGAGAGGGAACATAATCTCTTCTTTCAATGAGAGTAGTGTCAAAGATTTTGTGGTCATTATTTTAAACCATCGGTGGAAGTAATAACTTTAGAGTGCCTCTTAGAGAAATCCTGCTTCAATGATAGACTTTTACTACTTGCGATATTCTAGGCATTATCTTTATTAGGGAGATATTTCAGTGAAAAAGATTAAGAAGGATGAAGTATTGAGGAAAGGTTTGCCAACTGAAAGGAGTACACAGGCTATGCAGCTCATATGAGCAAACGAAAGAGGCCAACTTCACTAACACGGAGTGTCTCTCATCAAAGAGAAACTGGAAATCTGGATTTTTGTGAGAAATCTCCTGATTTTTAAAAATGCTTTGCAAACAGGAAAAATATTACATACAAACCACCAGTTTGATATTCCTGTAACTGATAGATAATGCTATTTTTTGTTCAATAAATATCTATGAAAGTGATTATCATTTGCCTGAGAATTTTCTGGGTCCTCTAATTCAATGACAAGCTACCTCCTGTTCTTTATGAGGAATGGCTTTTCCCATATCATGAACAAAATTCCCTGGTTAGAAGAAAATTAATTTACTCTGATCCTGAACATCGACTTTGCAGAAACAGAAATAACAGTCCATCTGTTCTAAAACTTTACAGAATCATTATTTGTTCCATTAGCTCCATAAATGGGCTGTCATCAGTAATTGTCCTGTGTACTGTGAACACCTTCCCTGAAACTATATCAAGCTTAACTCCCAGAGTTCTGAAAGATTAGTGAATCAGTGTTCAAACCCCTCACAGCTACATACACTCCCATACCATGCACCTTAAAATTAGAACATGTGAAAAGTAAAATGTTCCTTTCCTTTTGTAATGAATAGGTAATGAATATGCCCTCACTTACTATGCTAAGTTACCCTGAGGGATATCCAAAAGCCAAAGGGATAACGTAATATTAGTAACCTTCCTGTTATTATAAGTGGTTCATTAAAAAATAAACTCCAGGTCTTTAATTTCCAGCTAAGATGTAGTAACAGGGACCCTTGTTCCTGAAATCACTCAAATACAGGCAAAAGATGTGAAACAATGGTTTTCAAGACACTGAGCATCAGTCAACAAGGGACAGTGGTCCCCAAAAAGCAGGAAACAAATAAGGGGAGCCCCACAGTTGCCCCAGCTTACTCCATTGAGAGAATGTCTAGTCCATGGCATAGGAAGGGGGTCCCCATTGGAGCAAGGCAAATTCCCTGCTTGAGGATCTGAAGGTAAGTGTCTGAGGAGAGCATGGCGACTAGAGTTCAAGGGCAGAGAACCAGAGAGGAAAGAGTTACACAGGCAGAGATTCTGTAGCTCTGGAGAGAGGCCCCCTGGAGAATTTAGCATATTACTGGCAAATGTCTGGCATCTAATAAAAAATTACCAGGCATGAAAAAAAAATTGAAAAATAGAATCCATGATGAGGGAAAAAAATCAATCCATTGAAACCAACCCAGAATTGACCCAGATTTTAGAATTATGAGAAAAGGACATTAAAATGATAATAACCGCATTCTGGATCTTAAACAAAACTAGAGGAAAGATTGAACATGCTGAGTAGAAATATGGACCAAAAAACAAAACAAAACAAAAGAACAAACAAATTGAACCTAGAGAAGTATCTACAATGTGTAAAAGGAAAAGTACAGGAGGGGATTCATGACAGATGAGACATCAAGGAAGAGAAGATTAGGGGATTTAAAGACAAAAAAATGGAAATTACCTGAAATGAAAAGAAGAAAGAAAAAAGAAGAAAAATGGACAGGGCATCAGTGAGATATGCTACAACTTCAAGTGATGTAGTATGTGTTTTGCTGAAAGGAAGACAGGAAGAGAAAAAATATTTGAAAAAAAAAATAATGGCTACATATTTTTCCAATTTAGTAAAACCTATAAGCCCAGAAATCCTAGAAGCTCTATAAACACCAAGCACAAGAAACATGAAAAAATATACATATACCAAAGCACAACATAATCAAATGTCTTAAAACTAGAAAAAAAGGAGAAAATCTTAACAGAAGCCAGATTAAATAGACACAATATATGTACACAGGGAAGAAGATAAACTTGACGGTAGATTTCTCACTGGAAACAAGGCAAGTGAGAAGACCATGGAGCAACAACTTTAAAATGCTAGAAAACAAAGCTATCGACCTAGAATTCTATAGCAACCAAAACATCTTTGAAAACCAAAGCCAAAATGAAGATTTTTTTCAGATGTCAAAACAAACAAACAAAAACACTACCTCCAAGTCAAATTCAACAGTCAGATATGTACTCCCAGATGTATTAAAGAAAGCCATTCAGGCAGAAGGAAAAATGATACCAGATAGAAATACAGATCTACACAAAGGAATAATGAATACTAGAAATGGTAACAACATTAATAAATAATATTTTTCTTATTATAATTATTTTCTTATTATTTCTTATATTTCTTATTTATTATTTAAATCTATCAAAAGGAGAGGTTAACCCGCGGCATCTTGGTGGCTCAGTCAGTTATGCGTCCATCTCTAGATTTCAGTTCAGGTCATGATCTCAGGGTTGTGAGAGAGAACCCTGCAATCGGCTTTGCACTGAGCATGGAGATTGCTTAAGATTCTCTCCAGTCCTTCCCCTCTCCCTTCCCCCACATGCTCTCTCCTCCCTCATTAACAAAAAAAAGAGTAAGAGAGGCTAACCCTTTAAGAATTTTTATAAATTTTGGGGCACCTGGGCGGCTTAGTGGGTTAAGCCTCTGCCTTCAGCTCAGGTCATGATCTCAGGGTCCTGGGATCGAGCCCTGCATAGGGCTCTCTGCTCAGTGGGGAGCCTGCTACCCGCCCCCACAACCCCCGCCTGCCTCTCTGCCTACTTGTGATCTCTGTCAAATAAATAAATAATATCTTTTTTAAAAAGGGAATTTTTATAAATTTTATAAATTTGTATAAAACTAGTTATTGAGATAGTGTGGCATTGGCATAAAGGTAGAAAAATAAACCAAAGAACAAAAGAAGTCCAGAAATGGACACACACACATATGAACAGTTGATTTTTGACAAAGGAAGAAACACTCACAAATGGTGCTTTATCAATTAGATATTCATATGCAAAAAAATAAGGCCAATCCATATTTCATACCATATATAAAAATTAAGTCAAAGCACATCATCGACCAACATATAAAAGCTGAAACTATAGAGCTTCCAGAAAAAACCAGGGGGGGGGACCTTAGTCAAGGATTTCTTAGCTATGACACTAAAAGCATAATTCATAAAAGGGAAATTTGATAAGTTGGATTTCCTCAAATTAGGAATCTCTACTGTTTGAAGACACCGTTAAGGAAAAGCTACCGGCTGGGAGAAAATATTTGCTACCAGGTATGAGATGAAGGATGCATATCCAGAATAAATAAAGAGCTCTCAGAACTCAATAAGAAAAAAAAAAAAAACAAGCAACCCAGTGGGAAAAAAATGGCAAAGGTCTTATATCTGTCTTCTCCTCTGTATCCCCACTCCAATTTCCCTATTCTGAATGCCCTTCATTTCCTCCTGCCCATAGGTAGGATGTTATTATTCTCCCTGCCTCTGAGAGTGCCCCATGGCAATGTATTCTCCCAAAAGGATCCAGTGTCTTCATTTAAAAATGCAAATTGGATCATGTCAATCTCCTGCAGTAAAACCTTCAATGGCTTCCCAAACTGCCCTCGGTGCCCTACAAATCCCTGGTTCATCTAGCCCCAGCCTCTCCTCTCTTCACTACCCTCTTCCTCTGTCCTTCTCCAATCATTCTGACCTTCCTTCTGTTTCTCATACACATCCATCTCCTCCCAGGCTGGTGCCCCTACAGACTTATTCTATTTCCTACAGGCATTCTTCCTGGCTGAAGTGGTTGGGAAAATCTACTTGACCGCTGACATAACCCGGCCATGTGTTTGTGCTGCAGAAGGCACACTGCCCTGCTCTGCCCTCTCTGGCTTTCCTTCTTCTGCGTCCAAGGAGAGGAAAGCTCTGCCTGGGATCAGAGGTCATCCAGCACTATTAGTGTTTCTGAGAATGGGGTACACGAGCAGACAGCTGAGGGCCGGCGGTGCCCCGGCCAGCTCCTGTGGGGTCAGAGGCCGATCAATCCTACACCCGTTGGGCCAACCTGAGTGGGAGCATTGTCCCTCCTCCATGCCAGAGAAGAGATAACATGCCTGCACCCCCGGAAGTTTTCCCATGGCAGGAGAAGAAAGGGAAGCAGTCAGCTTAAAAAGCCGAACACAGGAGGTTCAATGGGCAGAGAGCCCCTCATTCAAGTAACTTGAGACCTGGGAGGGGGGATAAAGGCAAGGGGAGAGTTGGAACCCACTCAGGTTGGTTTTCTTTCTTTCTTTTGCCAAAGCTCCCATTGAGCATGGAGGCAGGGAGGAAAGGAGAAGTGTTGCATGACACAAAAGAGACTGCCCAGAGCTGATGCCAAGTTGCTGCCTTAGAATTAGCAAGTGCAGGAGCCGAGAGAGTTGGGGCCTCTCCCCAGATCCCAGCAGATGAGTGAAAGTGATCCTCTCAAAACCATTTGCTCAATGAGAGCAAAGCATGCCATTAGGAATCATGCCAGGAGTTTTTTGCTTGTTTTTTTGCTGCCTTTGGGAGGAAGGGGCAAAAACAAATGATAGAAAGCAAAAGAGATATTAAAGAGTAAAAGCAGAGGGTGGAGATAGTGTAGAGGGGTGGGGAAAAAAAACCAAAATCTTCATTTAACAGCCAACAGGGAGTTTTCCATAAGGATGGGCTAATCAGTGGCGTGTGTCTCCAGGCCACTCAGCGTGGGAGGTTTTATGAGGAGACAGTGGAATCAGAAGATAATAAACTCATCTGCATAGGAAGTTCAAAAGAATTTAGGACAACACAGCAAGGGGTAAGATGAGAAGAGCATGATGATAGGGAGACGTGTATTGCCAAGAGAGGTCACTGAGAAATTCCAGCATTTTTGAAGAGGATTTGATGTCTAATGTGTACTTTCAAGTTGTTTGCAATTTTGAAACATCAACATCTTCACCATCCAGACTTGGAGCAAGACTTACCCAGTGCACCAATGCCTAGGGAGAATGGTTCGGGGTAATCAAGGTAACAGGGCTAGTTCCTGATCTGAGAGGCAGAGGAGAACAGCAGCGAGATGTGAGAATGGAATATTGCTGGGAGTTCACTGAGGGCAGATCAGAACCAGCTGCCAGAGAACTTTCACATAACCCCTCCATCTCCCTCCCCAAACTCCCGCTACCACCCCCACCACACACACACACACACACACAAACACACACACGGAAAACAGTGCCCTTACCCTCTGTGTTGGCCCTGGGAGTTTGTGCCAAATTTTATTTAAATCCAAAGGACAGGATAACCCCAGCTAATCCTTGAGTTAAATTAATTAGCACACAAAGCCAAACATGGTCCCTGAGAACTTCTCAAAAAAATGCATTAGAAAGAAATGTGTTGGGGTGCCTGGGTGGCTCAGTGGGCTAGGCCTCTGCTTCTGCCTCAGGTCATGATCTCAGGGTCCTGGGATCGAGTCCTGCATTGGGCTTTCCGCTCAGGGGACTCCCTCTCTGCCTGCCTCTCTGCCTACTTGTGATCTCTCTCTCTCTCTCTCTGTCAAATAAATAAATAAATAATCTTTAAAAATAAAAAAAGAAAAGAAAGGAAGGAAGGAAGGAAGAAAAAGAATGTGTTGACTCAGGAAACCCAAACCATGGGGCAGGGGGAGAAAAAAAGGAGTGGAAGTGGTTTCAGGATTGATTGGATCCAGAAACTCAAATATCACAGGGACTCTAATTTCTCATGTGTACCTCTCTTAGTGGATGTTTCCTTTTGTTTTGTTTTTTTGTTTTCACACAAAGGGAACTCATGCCTGCAGTTTGATGTTAACTTCCAGAGGAAAATGATTAGCTTAACCCAACGAAATACATCCAGAAGGTGTGGGGAGAACATGAGACATGGACATCACCACCAACCTATATTTCTGAATGCTGATGCCAAGCTTTTTGATTTTCATCCTGGAGAGGTTGGTAATGCCTCTTAAGAGCCCACAAGAAGCAATCATGGAGGACATTCTGTCTAAGCTAATGTAGACTTGGAACAATGACTGTGAGCCTCAAACTATTCCCCAAATGGAGTAGTCATTTGTACCATTTTCCAGAGTAACCCTGGAAATGTCCCTCCTATCCCACTCTCCCCATTAAAAACAAAATTCAGTTCCCTCACCTTGTTCTTAAAATACAGCCTTTCACAAAGCTTAAGAGATCCAGTCCAACTAATTCTCCATCTTGTTTTGCCCACACTTCTGGTGCCATTTTCCTCTGAACTCCCTCATTAACCACCTCATCAATCACATCAGTTGTTCCTTAACATGCCACTCTCTTCCCATCACAGGGCCATGAAAGGTGCTGTCCTCTCTATCAGAGTTCCTCTTCCCCTTCCTCTACCCCACCAGCTGACCAACTGAATTCCCACTCATTATTCAGGTCTTGACTCAAGTCATTATTGACCATCTTCTTCTCTCATTGTCCCAGAATTAGGTTAGATCCCTTTGTTATAAGTTCAAAAAGCACCATGTACTTTTTCTTCAACATAACCATTGTAATTTGTAATTGTATATTTAGGTGATTCTTTGATGGATGTAAGTTTCATAATGGCAGAACCCATGTCTATTTTGCTCACCACTATTACCCTTGTACCAAGTACCTGGACTGGCACAAAGTTGGTACTTAAGATATTTTATTGAAATAAGCAGATGAATTAATGAATCAATAAACAAATAAAGAAATGAACTGATGGGTAAAGGGATGAGGAAAGAAGACTTAGGGTAATAATCAAAAAAGGTGGACTGTAGGCACAGTACATTTTTCTTTAAATTACAGAGAAGGGAATATTTGCATTTTTCTCCACATGTGACTGATACTGGGTTAGATATTTTACACTTGATTTATATTCAGGTCATCCTGATTCTAATGCCCAATGGACTTTTCACTCTATTCTGTAACCTTCTCCAAACAAAAGATAAGTTAGACACTAAGGAAATTGGGTAATACAGAAAAGATAGTCCTTCCTTCAAAGACACTTATATTCTATGGGGCTCATAAACATTAGTTTATATAACAAACACTTAGATATCACTTACTAGTTGCCAAGGACATTCTAACGCTTTATAAAATATTAACTCGTGTAATATTAACCCTATGAAGTGGCTTCTATTATTATCAAAGAGATCTCTTTAAATCCCAGAGATCAAGTAACTTGCTGAAGGTTGTACTTGTAGAGAGTGATAGAATCAAGATTTGAATCCAAGCATATGTCTCCAAAGCTCAGGTGTTTTACTATCACTCTAGGTAATTTTCATAATTGAAAAAAAAAAAAAAAAAAAGGACTAGAGCTTAGCTAAAGCCTCAGAAGATCTTTTTTTCTTTCTTTTCTTTTTTTTTTTTTTTTTATTCCTCTGTCAAGGGAGAGTTCAGATTGTATTCAAAATGGAGTAAGCACATTCTATTCTGTTTCTTCCATTCAGTGGAACTAAAAACCCTAGACAAAATGCATGGAACACCTAGCTAAGGATTCTGAAAAGGAAATGGCAGCAGGAAGTTTTAGGGGAAAAAAAACAAAACTCTAAATAATACTATACTAATGGTAAGCTCCCCACTTTTCCTCTTCCAGTAATTCCTGACCAAAATTCAGTCATCCTGAAACCTAGAACTGTGAAGGAAAGCAGACTGAAAGAGCTTCAAGAAAGCTCAACTTCTAGGGGCACCTAGGTGGTGCAGTGGATTAAGTGTCCAACTCTTGTTTTCAGCTCAGGTCATGATCTCAGGGTCTTGAGATCAAGCACCCCTTCAGATTCCATGCTCAGCAGGGAATCTGCTTAAGATTCTCTTTCCCCCCACTTCTGCCCCTCCCCACCATGCATGCTCTCTCTCAAACAAATAGATAAATCTTTTTTAGAAAAGAGAAAGAGAGAGAGGAAAGAAAGCTCAGTTTCTGGTTTAAGACGTGGGAAGGGGATCGCTCTGGATAAAAGAGAGTTGGGGCACCTGGGTGGCTCAGTCACTAAGTGCCTTCAGCTCAGGTCATGATCCTAGGGTCTTGGGATCAAGCCCAGCATTGAGCTCCCTGCTCAGCAGGAAGCTTGCTTCTTCCTCTCTCACTTCTCCTGATTGCATTCCCTCTGTCACGGTGCCTCTCTGTCAAATAAATATATAAAATTCTTAAAAAGAGAGAGAGAGTTGAAAAACATCCCATTTTTCCCATTTTCTCTAACCCCACCCCCCAGGGCAATCACACTGTGGTACTGTTAATAATGACACCAGAAGCTGAACAGGTGCTTAAAGTCAGAATGGAGGAATTCTTCTTCTTTTTGACCATAGTGACTGGTCCCAAGAATACAGGGATAATACCTATAGCTTTTTTTCTATATATGTCCTCTTGACACTTAGCCCCAGAAGCAGAAGTGTTGTGTGAAGGGCATGGCAGAGAGGAGGAATTAAGTTGCAACTTTCTAATCAAAAGATCAAGAAAGGAAATTCCTTTGAGGCAGTGAATGTCTGGGAGGTCACAGAGTAAAGAGCTTGTGAAAGTGATGCCAAAATATTTTGTATGAACTCCTTCACTCACCCTGAGTTACGCATACATGGATCTGATGCCAAACAATAGGCCAAAAACTTTCAGAACTGAACTATACGATAAACCACTGTCTCATCTCCACATTGGCAACTGACTGACATTCACATGGGTTAGACCAAAATAACACTGCAGAGGCTTTGAAACATGACTGACACAGGGACAATAGCTCAGAGGAGGCAGATAGGGACTTGTAGCCTGAACAAAATCTGGTTGACTGTCTGATAAGCAAATAAACAACCTTTTCCATATGATTTAGTAAAAGCAAGAGTACCCTCACAAAATATTGAAAAAGTCCAGGATACAATTCAGAATTAACCTATATACAAATAACCAGACAAATCTGAACATCTGGAAAGGGAAAAGACAATTAACAAATCCAAATCTAAAGACGCTACAGAATCTGAAATTATCAGATCTAGTTTTAAATCATGTATGTAGCCATGCTCCAAACAGTAAGTGAATAGTCTTAAAAAAAAAAAATGAAAAGATAGAAAGTTTCAGCAGATAAATAGAAGGTATAAAAGATTTTAAAGAACCAAATATAAATATTAGAACTAAAAAAAAAAAAAAAAAAAATACTTTCTTGATCGCTTGATAGCAGAGTGGAGATGTGATGAAAGTTAGTGAACTTAAAGATAGATCAAAAGAAATATTGAATCTGGGAGGTGCCTGGGTGGCTCAGTGGGTTAAGCCTCTGCCTTCTGCTCAGGTCGTGATCTCAGGGTCCTGGGATCGAGCCCCACATGGGGCTCTCTGCACAGCAGGGAGCCTGCTTCCCCCTCTCTCTCTCTGCCTGCTTCTCTGCCTACTTGTGATCTCTCTCTTTAAAAAAAAAAAAAAAAGAAAGAAATATTGAATCTGGGAGGTGCATGGGTGGCTCAGTGGGTTAAAGCCTCTTCCTTCAGCTCAGGTCATGGTCCCAGGGTCCTGGGATCGAGCCCCACATGGGGCTTTCTGCTCTGTGGGGAGCCTGCTTCCTCCTCTCTCTCTCTCTGCCTGCCTCTCTGCCTACTTGTGATCTCTGTCTGTCAGATAAATAAATAAAATCTTTAAAAAAAAAAGAAATATTGAATCTAAATAATAGAAGGAACATTTTTGACAAAAAAAATGACAGTCACAGAGACCTGTGGGACAATATCAAATGGCCTAACATTCATGTCATTAGAATCCCATAAGATGATAAAGAATGTGGTACAAAAAAAAATAAAAATAAGACAAACTGAATTATAGCTGTAACTCCCCAAAGTTGGTGAGAAATATAAATTAACAAATTTAAGAAGCTCAGCAAACTACGGAAGGAAGGAAGGAAAGAGAAGGAAGGATGGAGCTTGGATACATCATAATAAAAATGCT
Source organism: Meles meles (assembly GCF_922984935.1). NCBI lineage: Eukaryota > Metazoa > Chordata > Mammalia > Carnivora > Mustelidae > Meles > Meles meles. The sequence continues at coordinate 30,833,437 of NC_060084.1, read as the reverse complement.
GGAGATTAATGAAAATGAAAGCAGCCAGAGAAAAACAAGGGTTTGGATATAAAGGAACAATTATTTGAGTGAAAACAGATTTCTTGTCTGAGACCATGAGAGCCAGTAGACCGTGGAACAACACATTTAAATTGCTGAAAGAAAAAAAACTGCCAACCTCAAAGTTTTATATCCATCAGTATTCTTTAGAAATAAGGATGAAAGAATGAAATTTGGAGGTGAAGGAAAACTAAGAAAATTCATCTTCAAAAGATCTTCTCTTAAAGAACTAAAGGAAGTTCTTCAGAATAAAAGAAATTGATCCCAGAGTAAAATATGGAACACCAGGAGTGAAAGAAGAGCAATAGGAATGGTAATATCTGGACAAATGGAATAGATTGTATTTTCCTCTTAAGTTTTGAAAAAATAGACAGAACAATTGAAAAGAAAAATTGTAACTTTTTCTAGTGGGGTTTTCAATGATTCAATAGATGTAGCACATATGAGAAATTGCAGTTTAAATGGAGGAGATCTTAAATGGTGGAAGATAAAGTGTTTCATAGAGTGGTAAGGTTTATACATACCATATAAAGTAGGAAAATATTAATTCTGCATAGTGTATAAGAAATGAAGTATGTATATTTTATGTATATTTTATATATTTATGTATATTAACCTCTGAAGCAACCACTACAAATTATATGAAGATATGGTTATAAGCTCAATAAATTAAATTAAAACAGAATACCAAAAGTACTTTAATAATCAAAAGAAGACAGGAAAGGGAAAATAGAGAAATAAAAATACAGGAAACAATACCATGATAGAGCTAAATCCAAACATATTAATAATTACATTAAATGTAAGTGGCCTAAATGCACAAATTTAAAAGCATAGATTGTCAGAATGGATAAAAGAAAAGCAAGACCCAACTATATGTTATTCATAAGAAATTTATTTTAAATATAATTATATAGCCAGTTATAAGTAAAATGATGGAAAAAGAAATGCCATGCAAAAACTAATCAAAGTAAGTCTAGGGGGCCTAATGAATGTTAGGCAAAGAAGATTTCATGGCAATAAAAATTACCAGGCATAAAAAGGGACATTATAATAGATAAAAGCATCAATTCCCAATTCACCAAGAAGACAGAACAGTCCAAAATGTGGATGCATTTAACAATAAAGATTCAAAAATATATGAAGCAAAAATTTACATAACTGAAAGAAGAAACAGCCAAACCCACAACTCTAGTTGAAAATTTCAACATTCCTCTATAATTAATCAATAAAACAAGTAGAAATAAAAATCAGCTAGTATATAGAAGAACCAAACAACACCGTCAGCAAACTGGAACAAATCAGTATTTATAGAACATTATGCCAAACAGCAGAATACACATTCTTTTGACAAGCATCTATGGAATCATCAACATAGATTATATTTGGGGTGTAAAACAGACCTTAACAAATTTAAAAGACTTGAAATCATATGAAGGATATTCTCTTTTGACAATGGAATTAAATTGGAAATAAATAATAGAATGATAACTGGAAATCTCCCAACACATGAAAGTTAAATAATACACTTTCAAATAACATAAGGGTAAATGACAAGAGGAATTGGAAAGTGTTAAGGAAACTGAAAATGCAACATACCATAATCTGTTGGAAACAACTAATGCAAGATTTAGAGTACAATTAATGGTTAATGTTTGTATTAGGAAATTTTAAAAATCTAAAGTCAACCGTCCATTTTCCCACCTGACAGAATTTTAAAAAGAAAAACAAAATAAACCCAAAGCAAGCAGAAGAAAGAAAATAAACAGCAGAAATCATGAAATTTAAAATGATAAAACAATAGGGAAAAAAACAGTAAAAATAAATGTTTATTCTTTGAAAAGACCTATAAATTTGATTGGCACAAGATTGGCCAAAAGAGAGAGAGAGAGAGAGAGAGAGAGAAAGAAAGAAAGAAAGAGAGAGAAGACATGAATTTTCTTTTTGGGGGCAGGGTATCCTACTTCTCCGCCATCTTGCCCCTCCCCCTGACATTAATTTTCAATATCAGGAATAAAAGATGGACTCTCACTACAGAACCACAGACACTGAAAGAAGAAAGGTGGGGATACTTCCAGATTCATTTACAAGACTAACATTACCCTTATACAGAGGCCAGGCTTACACTCATCCCAAAGCCAGACAGTGAAAGAAAAGAAAACCACAAACCAATATACCTCATGAACATAGGAAAAATCTTTAACCCAATATTAGCAAATCAAATCCAGCAATACATAAAAAGAATAATGCACCGTGACAAATGGGCTTAATCCCAGGAATGTAAAGCTAGTTTAACATACGAAAATAATTTAATGAAATCCATCATGCTAATAGACTAAAGAACAAAAAAACCCACATAAACATATAAAATTATTCAGAGAAGGAAGACTGACATTCATTTCAAATAAAAACTTCCATCAAACTTGGAAGTGAAACATCCATCATATGATAAAGGGTATCCAAAAAGACACACTGCTGACAACATAATGGACAAAGACTGAATGTTTCTTTTCCTAAGATAAAGAACAGACGAGGATGTCAACTCTCACCACTCCTATTCAATATGATACTGAAAGTCCTACTTAGTACATAAGTCAAGCAAAATTAAAAGGCATACAGATTTAGAAACAAAGAAATTAAACTGGTCCTATTCACAGGCAACATGTCTGTCTATTTAAAAAAACAACTATTTAATAAATCTAGGAGAAAGTTCTTTGAAATAACACAAGAGTTTAGCAGCACTAAAAGACAAATTTCTACATATTATCAATTAAAAATTGGAAACTGAAATTTGAAACTAAAGATAATACAATTTAAAATAGCTCCAAAATAGGAGATATTCAAGTGTATACCTGCATGTGCAAACCCTATATACTGAGAACTACAAAATACTTGTGTAATAAATTAAAGAAACTCTGATTAAATGCAGAGACGGGCCATATAAATGAATTAGAACACTCAGTGTAGTTGAGATGTGAATTGTCACCAAACCGATCTATAGATTTGATGCTATTCCAATCAAACACCTGTTCAATTCAATGAAGGAAGGATAAGATTTTCAACAAATGGTGTTGGAGTAATAGGACGTTCAGATACCAAAAATAGATGTTAACCTAAACCCCACATCTTATACAAAAATCAAGGAAAGGTGGCTGAAGTTTGGTAAGAAAGCACCATGGCATTTTACTTCCCAGATCCAATAACCTTTCTTGACAACAGAAAACTAGAACTAGAGGGGAACTCTCTCAACATGACAAATGGCATTTTATGACAAAACCCATAGCTGACAACATATTCAGTCATAAAAGACTGAGAACTTCCCTTTTAGGATAAGGAACAAGGCAAGGAAAGCTGTTCTTACCATTTATTTCTATTTGACATGGTGCTGGAGGTTTTAGCCACAACAGTTGGGCAAGAAAAGAAATAAATAGCATCCAGATTGGAAAGAAAGAGGTCAAAGTCTCTATTTACAGATCACAGAATCTTTTATATAAAAAAATCCACTAAAAAAATCATGAGCACTAATACAAGGGTTCAGCAAGTTACAGGATATCAGTTGAATATTTTAAAAAACCAAGTGTATTTCCATACCTCAGCGATGGACAATATGAGAATAGAACCAAGAAGACAATTCCATTTACAATAGCATCGAAAAAGAACAAAGTGCTTACAAATTAACACAAGAAATACCAAACTTATACACTGAAAACTGTAAAATATTGTTGAAAGGAATTAAAGAAAATCAAAGAAAGTTGAAAGACATTCCATGATCATAGATTAGAAAATGTAATTTTTTTAAGATGTCAACACTCCCAAGTTGATCTACAGATTCAATGTAATCCCCATCAAGATCTCAGATCACTTCTTTGCAGCAATTGACAAGCTAATCCTAAAACTCAAATGAAAATGCAAGGGGTTCAGAAGAGGCCAGTAGGAGGGCTTACATTTCCTAATATCAAAACTTCCTACAAAGCGGGACACCTGGGTGGCTCAGTGGGTTAAAGCCTCTGCCTTCGGCTCAGGTCATGATCCCAGGTTCCTGGGATCAAGCCCCGCATCGGGCTCTCTGCTCAGCTGGGAGCCTGCTTCCCTTCTCTCTCTGCCTGCCTCTCTGCCTACTTGTGAGCTCTGTCTGCCAAATAAATAATAAATAAAATCTTAAAAAAAAAAAGCAAACTTGCCAAACTACACACACACACACACACACACACACACACACACACACCAGTTTTGGGCTTTTTTGGGTGGGAGGTTGTTTGTTTGTTTTTGCTTTTTGTTTGTTTATTTGTTTTATTTTGTTTTGTTTTGTTTTGTTTTGTTTTTGAGAGAAAGAGAGAGAGCACACATGAGCATTTGGGGCGATGGAAAGGAAAGAATCTTAAGCAAGCTCCACACCCAGCACAGAGCTGGACGCAGCCAGATCTCACAACTCTGAGATCGTGACCTGACCCGAAATCAAGAATTGGACGTGTAACCAACGGAGCCACCCATGCACTCCCTACACAAACACACCAACTTTTAAAAGCACATACACAAAAAGAAGAAATAAAATAAATGGTCCAGGATCAATAATCCAAGACTTCAGAAGATGCCAAAGTGTTATCATCTCTGCTTAAGAAGATTTGTGATCCAGCTAAAAGGACAGAATTAGCAAATTCTGGAGAGCTATCACTAAAAATAACACTAATTCCTGTCATTTGTCAAGCATTTACCCTGTGCCAGACCCTTTACTGATGCCTTCCACCAGCTAATCCTCCCAGCCCTTATTAAGAGATAGATAGAGACCTGGCATCCAAGCCAAAGCTGACTGACTACCATGGCCAGGCTACCTGGCACACAGCAGACAGAAGAAATGTAGAACAATTTCCTTCTCATTAGGGTCTCTCTCAGAAATCAGAGTTCCAGGAACACAGCGGAATGCCATTTGTCACAACTGGTTTGTTGCTTATGAAGATGTAACAGTGTTTTTTACATGTGCATTCTCCATCATGACAACAAAACCATCTTAATAAGAACTTAAAGGGTGGTTCCTATGTGCTTCTCATTCCTTGCTGCCGTGTGGTACCCAACACCAAGTGACTCGTCACCTAAATAAAAATCATGGGCAACTTCTCCCCATAGGGAAATGAGAGGTCACTATCTAGGCTGAAAAATTAGATTGGGTCAATCAGAAAGGTAATTAAGGCACGACAAGGACACAGAAACTTCCTGATGAATGAAAAATACCATCAATGTGCTGGAAGTTGGAGGCCACTAATGTTACTAAACCCTGAACACAAATTTTTTACAGCATCGAGAGTTAGCACTAAATTTTGACATCATTTTAAAAATGCAGGTATTTTCTAGGAAACAGACCTCCTACCACTGAACAAAAAGATTGAGGCCTCCCTAAAATGTGGATTTTCAGGTTTCATGTCCTTGATCAGAGACTTCCACCAATACCTGGGTTGTGTTGTGTCTTGTTTTTACACCAAATGAAGAACCAACAACCTTAGTTGGGACTCAAAGTGTTCCCCATCCTGACTTCTCTGGCCCATATAGGCAGAAAGTTGGCCACCATCTCCCCAAGTTTTATTTCTTATTATCTCAGCCACCCTGAGGGATGATGAATTTTCTAGTCTTACGTTTTCTGGGGAAGAATAAGTATTGACTCTGCTTTGGTCTGAGGACTGTGCTTAGACCAGCCCAATGTGACCGGTGAGGCAGACACAGCTGTGAAATCCAGAGGGGGAGTGGAACAGGAAAGACAAAACACCATTTTTTGTCAATTCCAAAGCTTTCTCTCTCCTATGAATAATATCATAAAAGCTAACATTTACCAAATATTTATTGTGTTCTAAATACTTTATGCACTTTCATTCAATGCTCAATGAGGTGAGCATGGTTATGCTCATTTTTAATTGAGAAAATTGAGACACATAGAGGTTATGTAACTTGCCCAAGATCACAGAGTTAAGAAGCAGTAGAACCGGGGCACCTGGGTGGCTCAGTGGGTTAGGCTGCTGCCTTCGGCTCAGGTCATGATCTCGGGGTCCTGGGATCGAGTCCCGCATCGGGCTCTCTGCTCGGCAGGGAGCCTGCTTCCCTCTCTCTCTCTCTCTGCCTGCCTCTCTATCTACTTGTGATCTCTCTCTATCAAATAAATAAACAATCTTTTAAAAAAAAAAAAAAAGAAGCAGTAGAACCATGGCCTGGGCTCTGACCACAGTGTGTTATTGCTAATTTTTGAAATATGAACTATCTAATCAACTCTTTTGGTGATAGCAAGTCTCCAAGTGTATTTATCATTCCACACTTATTCCCATCTCCCCCGCTAGACTGAGGGTGGAAGCCAGGTCTTCTCACTCTCTATCTATCCCACATCTTAGGCTCGGACATGCCCTGCAATCAAGGCCCAAGAGTGCCAGGGCCCCAGGTGACATGCGATCAGAGTGCCTGCCAAGGAAGGAACAGATGGGTCTGCTAAATGGTGAAATCAAGTCCCTGCCACTGTAATGGCAATAAGCATTCCACATAAAATAATTACTTCCAGTTTGCTTGGCAGGTTGGACAAAGTCCGAGGGAAGGTTAATTTATCTTTCACAGCTTTGAGCCTTCAAGCTGTGGTTTCCCAAGTGAAAAGGGCCTCTCTTCAATGATTCTTTGCAAGATGCATTTAGTCATGACAGAATTACCTCCTCATCACTGAGGGGCAAAGTCTATTTGGAGTCCACTTGTCAGCGAGGGAGCAGAATGGAAGGAATTATTTAAGTCTCATGGAGATTTAAGTCCATAGCCAAGGTCTATGGTACAGTAGGTAGGATACTGAAATGAGTTTTAGGTCAAGACATCAGCCACCTATACCATGTAAAATTTGTGCAATGATTTTCTCATCATAGAAATGGGTACAATCTAGCCTCAGCAATCAGACAACAAAAAGAAATTAAAGGCATCCAAATTGGCAAAGAAGTCGTCAAACTATCATTCTTTGCAGATGATATGATACTATATGTGGAAAACCCAAAAGACTCCACTCCAAATCTGCTAGAACTTGTACAGGAATTCAGTAAAGTGTCAGGATATAAAATTAATGCACAGAAATCAGTTGCATTTCTATGCACCAACAACAAGACAGAAGAAAGAAATTAAGGAGTCAATCCCATTTACAATTGCACCCAAAACCATAAGATACCTAGGAATAAACCTAACCAAAGAGGCTAAGAATCTATATGCAGAAAACTATAAAGTACTCATGAAAGAAACTGAGGAAGACACAAAGAAATGGAAAAATGTTCCATGCTCATGGATTAGAAGAAAAAATATTGTGAAAATGTCTATGCTACCTAAAGCAATCTACATATTTAATGCAATCCCTATCAAAATCCCATCCATTTTTTCAAAGAAATGGAACAAATAATCCTAAAATTTATATGGAACCAGAAAAGACCTCGAATAGCCAAAGGAATATTGAAAAAGAAAGCCAAAGTTGGTGGCATCACAATTCCAGACTTCAAGCTCTATTACAAAGCTGTCATCATCAAGATGGTATGGTACTGGAACAAAAACAGACACATAGATCAATGGAACAGAATAGAGAGCCCAGAAATAGACCCTCAACTCTATGGTCAACTAATCTTCGACAAAGCAGGAAAGAATGTCCAGTGGAAAAAAGACAGCCTCTTCAACAAATGGTGTTGGGAAAATTGAACAGCCACATACAGAAAAATGAAATCGGACCATTTCCTTACACCACACATGAAAATAGACTCAAAATGGATGAAGGACCTCATGTGAGAAAGGAATCCATCAAAATCCTTGAGGAGAACACAGGCAGCAGCCTCTTCGGCCTCAGCTGCAGCAACGTCTTCCTAGGAACATCGCCAAAGGCAAGGGAAGCAAGGGCAAAAATGAACTATTGGGACTTCATCAAGATCAAAAGCTTTTGCACGGCAAAGGAAACAGTTAACAAAACCAAAAGACAACTGACACAATGGGAGAAGATATTTGCAAATGACATATCAGATAAAGGGCTAGTATCCAAAATCTATAAAGAGCTTAGCAAACTCAACACCCAAAGAATAAATAATCCAATCAAGAAATGGGCAGAGGACATGAATAGACATTTCTGCAAAGAAGACATCCAGATGGCCAACAGACAAATAAAAAGTGCTCCACATCACTTGGCATCAGGGAAATACAAATCAAAACTACAATGAGATACCACCTCACACCAGTCAGAATGGCTAAAATTAACAAGTCAGAAAATGACAGATGCTGGCGAGGATGCGGAGAAAGGAAAACTCTCCTACACTCTTGGTGGGAATGCAAGCCGGTGCAACCACTCTGGAAAACAGCATGGAGGGTCCTCAAAAAGTTGAAAATAGAGCTACCTTATGACCCAGCAGTTACATTATTGGGTATTTACCCTAAAGATACAAACATAGTGATCTGAAGGGGCATGTGCACCCAAATGTTTATAGCAGCAATGTCCAAAATAGCCAAACTATGGAAAGAACCTAGATGTCCATCAACAGATGAATGGATAAAGAAGATATGGTATATATATACAATGGAATACTATGCAGCCATCAAAGAAATGAAATCTTGCCATTTGCGATAATGTGGATGGAACTAGAGGGTATCATGCTGAGCGAAATAAGTCAATTGGAGGAAGACAACTATCATATGATCTCCCTGATATGAGGAAGTGGAGATGCAATGTGGGGGGTTTGGGGGGTAGGAAAAGACTAAATGAAACAAGATGGGAGCAGAAGGGAGACAAACCATAAGAGACTCTTAATGTCACAAAACAAACTGAGGGGGGTTGGGGGGGTAGGGAGAGGGTAGTGGGGTTATGGACATTGGGAAGGGTATGTGCTATGGTGAGTGCTGTGAAGTGTGTAAACCTGGTGATTCACAGACCTGTACCCCTGGGGCTAATAATACATTATATGTTTACAAAAAAAAAAAAAAAAGAAGAAGAAGAAGAAAGAAAAGAAAAAAAAAAGAAAGAAAAAAATGAGTATAATCATAGGTGGCCCAATCTATTTAAGGAGTAAGTTTACTAAATGAAATTTGGCATGGTGAAAGGTGCTTAAAAACTTCCAGGAAGAGAATCCAGGCATGGTTGGATTTAATCTGAACTGAAATGGCAGAACTTCCTGTCTTTCCTGCTGGTTAATGTTTCTAGACTTCTTCTTCACCTCTGTTTTCTGACTCTATCTTCCTCCCATTAGGCCCATCTGATAAAGTCCTTACACTAGGGGCATCAAATGAGCCAACTTTTTTGTGTGTTCTCAATAACCAAATACCTCTTCCCTCTGAATGGCACAGGTCTAATCTTGGTAAGAATTTGGTGACACAATTCAATACAACCTCTTTCTCAGAGAAACATGATTTGCTAAGGTAATCCCTGGTGGCCAAAGGAAAGACATGTCAAGGAATTTATCCAAAAAGTGCCTTATTTGCTACCACAGAGAGACATCCATTCTTAATAAAGTCTTGCCTAATTGGCCTGGGTCAGAAACAACTCCCTCATAGAAGCAAAGAAAATTTTACACAGCAGAAGAAAAAGCAGAATGGTATATGTCATAAGACATGTCAGCAGTGTGAGATATATAATATTCTTTCTAAAAGAACAGAGTCATAATCACAAAAGTAAAAGAAGCAAAAATATTTCAGTTGATGTGGAAAATGGCTTTAATTATCTGCTATATTTGAGGTGATGTATTCATCTCCCCAGTAGCCATGTACCCTTTTACTCTTAACAGAACTTTGTGTGTATAACTCCCTTCCCTTCTCTCTATGTCCGTGTAATTTACTGGATCTAGAATTCATGATTGACAGTCATTTTATCTTAATAGTTGAAAAATGTTATCCCACTTCTTTTTGGCCTCCATGGCTTCAAGTGAGAAATCCACTATCACCCGAATTGGTGTTTATCTGTAATGCCTAGTTTCTTAGTACCTTCTTTCAAGATGTATCCTTTAGGTTTCAATTTCAGAAGCTAAATTTCAGAAGCTAAAAGATGTAGCCTTGTTTGTATGTCTCCTGTGTGGGGTTAGCTGAGTTTCCTGATGACGGAGGTTTAGATCGTTGGCCAAATTTAGAAAGTTTTCAGACTTTTTTCTTTGAACATGTCAATACTTCTTTCCCTTTGCTCTCCTTCTGGGATGCCAATAACACAGAAGTCAGCTCTTTTGTTGTTGTCCCACAGGTTTCTGAGACATCGTACACTTTTCTTTCAGTCTATTTTCTTCCTGTTGTTTATCACAAAACTGTAGTGATCAAGACAGTATGGTACTGGCACAAAAACAGACACATAGATCAATGGCACAGAATAGAAAACCCAGAAATGGACCCTCAACTATATGGTCAACTAATATTTGACAAAGCAGGAAAGAATATCTAATGGGAAGAAGACAGTCTCTTCAACAAATGATGTTGGGAAAACTAGACAGCAAAACACAAAAGAATGAATCTGAACCACTGTCTTTTTTTTAATATTTTATTTATTTATTTGACAGAGAGATTACAAATAGGCAGAGAGACAGGCAGAGAGAGAGGGGGAAGCAGGCTCTCTGCTGAGCAGAGAACCCAACGTGGGGCTCAATCCCAGGACCCCGAGATCGTGACCTGAGCCAAAGGCAGGGGCTTAACCCATTGAGCCACCCAGGGACTCTTCTGGATCATTTTCTTAACACCATACACAAAAGTAAATTCAAAATGTATGAAAGACCTAAATGTGAGACAGGAAAATATCACAATCCTAGAGGAGAACACAGGCAGTAACCTCTTTGACATCAGCTATAGCAACTTCTTACTAGATATGCCATCTGAGGCAAGGGAAACAAAAGCAAAAATGAACTATTGCAACTTCATCAAGATAAAAAGCTTCTGTGCAGTGAAGGAAACAATCCACAAGACTAAAAGGCAACCTTCAGAATGAGAGAAGATATTCACAAATGACATGTCTGATAAAGGGTTGGTATATATATACACACATATATATACTAATGTATATATATATACACTAATATATATAGAACTTTTAGAACTTGACCCCCAAGAACAAAATAGTTCAGTTAAAAAAACGGATAGAAGACCGGAAGAGACATATTTTTCTGTTGTTTAACTAGAGTAAACTTTTTTGGTCTATCTTCAAGTTTATTGATTGTATCCTCTCTCATCTCTTGCTCTACCACTGAGCTCATCAACTGAATTTTTTTATTTCAGTTATTTTATTTTTAAGTTCTAGAATTTCCATTTCGTTCTTTTTTATAACTTTTTTTTCTGATATTTGGTACTTTCTCATTTGTTTCAAAATAACTCGTTGGGGTACCTGGGTGACTCAGTGTAACCCACTGAGCCTCTGCCTTCGGCTCAGATCATGATCCCAGGGTTCTGGGATCGAGCCCCACATCAGGCTCCCTGCTCAGTGGAGAGCCTGGTTCTCCTTCTCCCTCTACCTGCCTCTCTGCCTACTTGTGCTATCTCTCTGTCAAATAAATAAATAAAATATTTTTTTTTAAAAAGAATTAGTCATTGCTTGTTGAAGCATTTTTAAGATGGCCACTTTAAAATCCTAGTCTGATGATTCTGATTAATCATGATCTTGGCATCTCTGATTGTCTTTTCTCATTCATTTTTGAGATTTTGAGATTTTCCTGTTTTTTGGTATGACGAGTTATTTTTTTTTTTAATTGTATCCTGGACATTTTGGATATACAATGGATATACAATGAGGCTCTGGATTCTATTTAATCTTCTCTTTTTAAACAGGAAGGCCTCCTTTTTTGAAGTTGTGTGTGTTTGCTCAGAGTGGATTTGCTCAGCTTCCTGCCAGACTCCACTGATATCATCTCCAAAGAGAAGAGCAATGACACCCATCACACCATCACACCTTGCTGCAGATGGGTGGGGTAGAAGTTCAGCTCTATCCTTAGCCCATCAACATCTTCCATGCAAAGTGGCGCACCAACCCAAACCAACTCATTATCTTAAAGTGGGGGCATGAGCTCAGCCCCCTATTGATGTGGTGAAGGGTGAAGGTTACAAGGCAGAGGGCTAACATACCATTTTTTTGTTGCAGAGTAGGAGTGGAAGTTCAGCACCCTACCTGTCCTTAGTCATGAAGGGTGGCAAGTCAAGTGTCAATTGGCTGCATCTCTCATCACCTCATTCTATCTGTTGTTGCCATTTGGGGGTGGCAACTCAGAAGCGGAGTACAGAAAGCAGAATCCCGAGTAGCCTGCTTTAGACTGCCTCATTGGCTCTCCTCGCTGTGGGTTGGAGGGGGAAGTTCAACTCTCCAATAAAACCCCAGTGACCTCCAGAATCAGAGAAAGTGGAATGCAGACTAGCTCCAATTTACACTTCCCTATTCATGATCAATGATGCTAGATGAGGGTAGAGACTCAGGTCACCATTGGACTTGGCCAAACACTATAATTTGACCCTTCCCCTCCAGGGGTTTGTTCAAGAGAAGGCTGAAATCAATCCAAGGTAACTCAGTATTGGGGTTTTTGTGGGGACAATTGGGAAACATAGGGTTATTGAGAGAGCCTCTTTTCTTTGTTGTGGACTTGACGTTGGTAGGAATAGGCCTGGAAATTATGGAACTACTACTAACGATTAAAGAGAGTTTAGATTCTTTTGGCTTCCATATGCAGTAAACACAGTGGTTAGGTACATACACCTGATTTCAAAATGTAGCTCAATTAGGAGACTTTGATCACAACATCTTACCAAGCAAAGCAGGAATAATAAAAGTATATCCCTGATAAGGTTACTTCAAGCATTTAATGAGGTAAGACACGTAAAGCAGTTCCACCAATGTTTGACATGTTGTGAGTTCTCACTACATGGAAACAATGATGAATTATTGATGATGGTTGTTAATGGCAAGTCAGTGTCTTCTCTTTTTCTTTTCTCTTTCCTAGGACTGCTTGAACTCACGGTAAGTGCTTAATAAATAATGTCAGCACCAACCAACGTATCAGGAATGAGCAGATTAAAACCTGTTAACTCAAATTTTCTTTCCTATCACCACACTTGTTTTAATGCAAAGATTAGAGCTGGCTGACCAATTGCATCCTCACCATCTGCTGTCACACAACGTAACTCTGCTGCCTCTTCCACGTCTGTCTCTTCAGGGATTCTGTATCAAAAGCAACTTCCCACGAGACTGACATCCTTATAGCTGCACAGAATAAAACCTTATCCACAATAATGTAGACACTCTTCCCTCCCTTCTCTAGCGTACCAGTTTCCTATCACCACTTGTTCAAAATCACCCCCAGCGGGGCACCTGGGTGGCTCAGTGGGTTAAAGCCTCTGCCTTCGGCTCAGATCATGATCCCAGGGTCCTGGGATGGAGCCCCGCATCGGGCTCTCTGCTCAGCAGGAAGCCCGCTGCCCCGTCTCTCTCTGCCTGCCTCTCTGCCTACTTGTGATCTCTGTCTGTCAAGTAAATAAAAAAAGTCTTAAAAAAAAAAAAATCACCCCCAGCAGAAACTGGATTCAAGGAAGAAAGTCCTGTGAGGAATAGAACCGGTGGGGAACTGTCAGCTGGCACGAATGTTAGTATCACGTTAATGGAGTCGTCTTGGGTTTTTCAAGACAGTTTCATGGTGAGAAATGCAGACAGTTCAATGGTACTCTGCCCTCATGTGGGTGGTAAGAATTGTCCTGCCCAGTAGTTAGAACCTCAAGGGCTCTAAAATGAGTTTGCTCTGAGGGCAACCGGGTTCAAAGAGCTTTTCTTATTCTAAGCTCTAATTGTTGACAGCGTTGAAAAACACGGCCTGGCATCTACCTCAATCTCATACACCAAAACCTAGTTGGGTCTTTTCATTCCGCCCTGGTAACAGGTGTGAGTATATCTAAATGGCATTTGTATTTGTATCACTGATCCTTGAGATGACATGGAATTTCTTTTTCTCCTACACTAACATCCCATTAATCTATTTTGTAGCATCTTACTCAGTCACATTCCTACTCCCCTCTGTCACTCCTTAAAAACCCAAGAGTACTCTTCTCAGCAGGAGGCAGTTTTGCCCCTCCCTCAGGGACATTTGGCAATGACAGGAAAGATTTTTGACTATCACGACCTGAAGAAGAGTGAGGAGGAGCCGGCCAGTGTTATTGGCATCTGGTGGATAAAGGCCAACGACATTGCTAAACATCCTACAATGTACAAGATGTTCCCTATCCACCAACAAAGCATCTGGCCTAAAGTCGATAATATCAAAGTTAGGAACCCTGATCTAGAGTCCGCAAAACAAGATCATATTTCCAAGGTATCTTTGCAGCTAGATTTCCACATCTGCTCAGTTGGAAACAGAAGTGAGATCCATGAGATCTCCATTGTAAGGTCTTCCTGCAAACTCAATGACAGAGCTGTTTCACTCCTCTGCCACTGTAGGGCTCTGGCTCTTGTCTCTGATCCCTAGATTCTGAGTGGCAAAGGTAAGCAGCGCCAAGGTTCCCACTGGAAGTGTCCCAGGTGTGATTGGGTTTTTCTCTTGGCTTATTTGCTCCTACTTGCAGAGCATTCAATTTTGTTTCTCTGACCCTCCTAGACATTCTTGTAAGTGACTTCATGGCCTATAATAAATCCTTTTCTGCTTAAACTACTTAGAGTGCATTATTTGGTCTGCAATTAAGGATCCTAAGTAATACAGTAAGTGACTATAGGCAATCAATCTTCAAGAAGATGGGAATGTGAGATTGATTATGGTTAGAAATCAATGTAGATTTAGTTAGTATTACATAGTAGAACTCTTGTAGGCCTTGGAGGACTAAATGGCTGCTTCTATATGGGTAATGGATTGGTATGGGGGATTAAGATGGTCACAAATTTTTTGTCACTCATCCTTCTGTTCCCTCCCTCTCTCTTGAACATAGGCCACCCCTGTTATTTTATTCAGTGAATAGAAATATAGCAAAATTAATCCTGTGAACTTCAGAGGCTGGGCCTTAGATCTGCAGTATCTACATTTATCTCTTAGAACACTCCCTTTTGGGATTCAGCTGTGGGGAAGACCAAGGAACCATGAAGACAGGCTACAGAGAAGAGAACCAAGGTTTCCTTAGCTGGCAATTCCTGCTGACTCTCCAACCAACATCCAGCATCAACTACTGATCATTTTGAATGTCCCAGACCCCTGTGACCCTCCAGTGCTTGCCATTTCATCAGTCACTGCTAAATACCATCAGTCCCCAAAATGGTGAGAGATAACGACTGGGTTATTGCTTTAAGTCACTGAGTGTTGAAGTGATTTGTTAGACAGTAATAGATAACCAAAATAATTGGCTACTTCCAACTGTACTGGCAAGTTTAAAAAATAAAATGACAAGGTGATGATTTAAATTCTCTATTCAAGATATAGTCAGAGAATCAGAGTCTCTATGACTGCCCAAAAGAAGGTGTCTATAAAAATAAGATGCCAAGTCTAATTCTGTGGGCTGCTCAAAATTCAACATAGGTTGAATAAACAACCTCACTGGATCTCTTGTGTACATGTTAGAGTGCTGACTAGGAAAGAACAGGATGTTGACAATACAAGTGGTGAAATTTGAGAGGATTTGCATGATTCTGAAGACATCTGATCTTCCACATCTGACTGTTGCCAAGGGAAGCAGTCCCTCTTTATCTGTTGCAGCTGGCCCTGCCCACTAGAACAACCAACAAAGACATCATCTGAGGTAGTTATCATCACAGAAATACCAATTATCCCCTTGCCTCAATGTACTACCTCTCCGCGGCTCCAGGCCTAAAATTGCAATTGGATCGTAACATGCCCTGGGGCATCAGTTACAGAGTAAAACCATAAAAAAGGGGACACATGCAAAGAACTATTAGATTTTGATAAATTATGTTAGCAAAACTTGGGGAACATATGTGAGATCACAGATTAAAGAGAGCGTAATATAATTCTGAATGAAGTTGAATTTAGTGCTATGATTTTATGTACCAGTGATTCTAAAAATCAGTGCACTCACAAGTTTCTTTCCAGTTATTGTGGCAAGGGGTACCATGAACAGCAAAGTCTCACATGATACCCCATACAAGGCAGTGAGGGAAGTCCTACACGGGAACCAAGACAAGTGCCCAAAGTTTTTGGAGACAGTGGAGCTGCAGATCAACTTGAAGAATGATGACCCCCAGAAGGACAAATATTTTTTGGGCACCATAAAGCTTAAGTCCACTCCTGACTCAAGTTCTCCATGTGTGTTTTGGGGGATCAGCAGCGCTATGATGAGGCCAAGGCTTTGGATATTCCCCACCTGGACACTGCAGCACTGAAAAAACTCAACGAGAATGAAAAATGAGTTCAGAAGCTGGCTGAGGAGTATGATGCCTTTTTGGCTTCAGAATCTCTGATCAAGCAGATCCCATGAATACTGGGCTCAGGGCTGAATAAGGCAGGCAAGGTCCCCTCCTTACTGACACACAATGAGAACATGATGGCCAAGGTGGTTTAAGTGAAGTCCATGATCAAATTCCAAATGAAGAAGGTGCTGTGTCTGGCAGTGGTCATTGGCCACATGAAGATGACAGATGATGAGCTCATGTTCAACATCCACTTAGCTGTTAATTTCCTGGTATCATTGCTCAAGAAGAATTGGCAGAATATCCAGGCTTTATACATCAAGAGCAATATGGGCAACTCCCAGTGCCTATACTAAGGCACAGCTTAATAAACCCTAGTGCTACCATTACCTGTTTACCTGCGACCAGGGAAAGGGAGGTGGTTTGTGAGCTAACATTGTTTGCCAATGCACTGTGCTAATGATGCAATTTCTGGCACTCGGTGATGGGTGGTCATTTTCTCTGCAAATGACTGCAGACCAAGTCATTTGGTCTCAGTCCAAACTGCAGACCAAGAAATGGATTCTATCTACCTTCAAATCTTATTTAGATCTTATTTAGATCTCTTGGAGCTGAGAACATGTGATGCTTAAAACATGTGACAGTAGGTCTGCTAACCAGGACTGAAGCTTTTCTGATAACCCTGAGAAGGGCAGAGTGGACCTTCACATTGAAGACATTGACTCAGCCCTTGGCAGTGTGCTTAACCTATGGCCTGAAGTCGCTCCCCTTTAAGTCAGATTCTTTCCATGGGCTTTTTGTTTTCTTTCATTCCTGTAAATTGTGCCTCTGGGCTCTTGGTCTATAGGGATCACAAGGAATGTTCCAAATGGAGATCAAGTTCCCAGATTATTCAGAAGGGAGTGCTCCACAATCCTGAGAAATTGATCTAGTATTTGCTTGTCTGACCCCACATTGAATACCCTATGTTCAGGGTAGCAATTCTGTTTTGTGAGATGTTTAGGAAAACACAAGCAGGAGACCTATACAATATTGTAATTCATCTACAGAGCTTTCTAGGGGAGTTTAGCAAATGGGTAGAATCAGGCTGTGGAAATGTATAGGCCCTTTGTCCCCCAGGTGGGTTCTGCCCCTTTCCTGACTTGAGGCAATTCCCTGTTGGGGTTCTTGCCTCCACCACCGAGTACTGGAAAGTTGGTTTTGGTGTGGTAGGAAATACCTGTGATTTAACTTTTAACTTGAATCTGCTTCATTTAACTTTGATAAAGTAACTAGTTTATCCCTCCAGCTTTTAATACAGGTGAAAGTCTATTTCAAACCATAAATTAAAATGTCGCACCTTCTTAAAACAAGCTTGAACCATGAAGAATACAAGTTTTTCACCAAAGTAATAAAAAAATAACATTAAAAAATAAAATAAAATCAGTGGGTTCACCCAGGCAGCTGGGAGTGCTTCTAAATGGTTGATAGAAATCCTGTCTCAGGGCACCTAGGTGGCTCAGTTGGTAAGCATATGCCTTCGACTCAGGTCACGATATCAGGGTTCTGGGATGGAACCTCACATCAGGCTCCCTCTCAGCAGGGAGTCTGCTTCTCCTTCTCACTCTGTAATCTCTCTCTCACACACAAATAAATAAACTTAAAAAAAAAAGTTTTTTTTCAGGGTGCCTGGGTTGTTCAGCCATTAAGCATCTGCCTTCAGTTCAAGTCATGATCCCAGGGTCCTGAGATCGAGCCCCACATCAGGTTCCCTGCTCAGTGGGAAGACTGCTTTCCCTCTCCCACTCCCCCTGCTTGTGTTCCTGCTCTCACTGTCTCTCTCTCTATTAAATAAATAAATAAAATCTTTAAAAAATTTTTTTCTTAAATAAACTTAATGTTTTTAAAAAAAGGAACTTGATTCAGGGATAGCATACTGTAAATAAAGTCAATATTCATGTAATTCCTTGGTATAATGCAAGGAGAAAAGAATGTTAGAGAAAATTTATTATAATCCATTTACTCCCCCACTTTTGAGAGGGTTCAAAAACACTCCTTTACCAAAGCAATGAGAAATACATTGATGAGAGGAGTGTCAGAGTCTTTGAAAAGCACTGGAGTGGTTGTGCTCTAAGCTAGAAGTGAAAGCACAAGATGCCACTGTTGAAAAGGGCTTTCTGATTTCAGTGGTGCTGATTGGCTGGCACAAGCACCAGAGGCAAGGTGAGCACGAGTATCCTAATAGGCCACATAGTTGAAAAGACAATCAGAATGGTTTGATCTGTAAGGGTCTCTATCCTGGGGTCCTTAAGACAGCTAACCTAGGTCCAACTTGATCCATATCTTGAAAGACTCAGTCTGGTAAAGAGAAGCTTGACTTGCATCAGCATGACAAAGATCATGGTCTGGTTCAATTCTGAGGCCTGAATCTCAGAATTGACCCAAAACTCCTTGGGGGAAAAAAAACTTTGTACCCTCAAGGGAAGAGCATGCAATAAATATCAAAGTGTGTATGTTTCAAATCTTCCTCCTAGTCTTCCTAAAGGAAACTGTGGCCCTGTGCCATTGTTATTGTGTGCAATGGGAGAAAGGATATACATAGACTTTATGACATCATTAGACTGCATTATTCTGAGTTATCATTAATTCCTGGGACCTAACAACACAATTGTAGACCAAGGGTTGAAGTGAAGCTGATACAGACTTTAGGCCTGAGCCCTCTAACAGTGGTTCAGTGGATATGTGAACCCATGTTGGTTATTTCCTTAGTTCCTGAGTTCAGTTAAAGGAAAGCTCCTGGAGCTTCCCTCCATATGAAGACAGTAAACCAAAAACAATAAAAATTCCTATAAGAATAAAAAATTATTGCTACCAACCAAGTCTTGGAAAATCAACCCTATCACAATCCCATTTTGTTTGCCTATTTAATTGGTGCAGGAGATGGATGGGTCTTGGAGAATTACAATGGCTTATTCTAAGTTTAATTAGGTTTCACTTCAATTGTAGATACTATTCCAGATGTAGTCTTCTCGGTGAAGCAAATCAATACAGCCTCTGGCACCTAGTGTGCAGATATTGATCCATCTAATGCATTTTTCTCTATCCCGATTAGCAGAAAATACCAGAAGTAATTATTAAGTAACCATAAGGCTGCCAATTTAGAGGGAGTTTAGAGCAAGAGAAGGTTTTCCAGCTAGCCCAACTCAGCCAGTTGTCCTTTGTGATACAGATCCAATGATGTTTGATTTGTAATTGATCAAGTCACTGTATGAGGCTTAAGGAAAGAAGTGTTAGGAGAATCGTAGTTGCAGACCTTCAAGATTGGTAGGAAAGCCCATGCTCTTCTCTCCTTTTAAGAAGCAGCTCTCTTTCAATGTACCTGCATGCCAAGGACCCATGAAAACTGAACTGTTCATCATGAAGTGGAAGTTGTCTGACCCACCAAGCCATAAATTCAGGCAGGCCCAGGATCAGTCCATCATCAAGGAGATACAATATAAACAGAATTAGACTTGAGCAAATCATTAAGATGGTTATTTACCAGAGCCTCGTACTCTAAGCATAGTTACTCTTACCACACTGCAGTCCTAAAACTCTTGAGCATTCCTTGTGATCAGTTGAATGAGGAGGAAAAGCAAGCCTGATTTATGGTGCCAGTGAGAAATGCATTGCTGTGCCACTTCAGCCTCACTCAAGATTGGCCTTGAAGGACAACACAGAAAGGAAGAATTTTCCAAAAGGTAGGATTTTAAGCAGTTAGTCTTGTGATGCGAGGTCCAGGCATTTGGAAAGAATAAGATTAGATGATTGGTAACAAGGTTTTAATGAAATTTGAGCAACTCCAAATGAACTCAGCATAAGAGTTCCATGGTCCCATGTGAGTGCTCAGAAAAGGGCCTCACTATGTAGGAAGTTCTCAATAATCATGTTGCAAATTATACTCTCGTGGATGTCTGTTGATCTCTTTCCAGACACTCTAGTGAATAGGTTCACAGACGATGTGGTCATGGTGGCAAAGAAAGAGGTAATACACAGGTTTAATAACAAAGTTAATTCTGGTTACTATACTCTGGTTCAGAGCACCAGAGTCTTGAATACTGCATCACTGTCTGAAGACCAGACTGCTATCTGGCAGCAACTGATTATACTGGAACCCTTCCTTTGTGAAGGGGCAGAATTTGTCCTTACTGGAATGTCCTTACTGGAGTTCTCTACAGGTTTTGTATTCCGTGTTCACCATAACTGGCAGTCCCAACGGGCATGGAATCACTAAATGCTTTGTTTGAGATCATGGTATCACATAAAACACTGCCTCTTCATTTTATAGCAAAAGAAATGAGGCAGTTTCTAATGTTCATAGGGTTTACTTATCTTTCAATGTACCCCATCATCCATAAATAGTTGGTCTTCCAAAATGATAGAGTGACCTACTGGATTATCACTATTGGAGATAATATCTTGACAGACTAAATAACTATCTTGTAGGCTGTAATACATGCTCTGAGCAAATCAGAGACCAATATTATGGTGTCATTTCTCTTAAAGCCAGATATAAGGGAGCAGGAAATCTGAATGGGAGGACCAATGGCTCCTCTGACTATCTCAACTAATAATAAACCACCTAAAAAGTATTCCCTTTTTATTTCCATAATTCTGGACTTTGCTGATTTAGGGCGTCTTCATACTCTAGGAGGAAATGCTTCCTTCCACAAGGGACACAACTGTTCCATTGAATATAAAGCTGAGACTCCCTACTGGCCACTTCATATTCCTCAAAAGAAAGTGTTGGCTAAAATGATCAATCTTTCCCATGAAGAGGGTCTTTGCCACATAACGGATGGGAGGAAAAGTAATAATAGGAGAATCCAAAAGTCCCTGATGCTACCTTTGGCCTTTTCAGTGATAAAAATTAATGAAAGATGCCAGAAACACCAAATTGGTAATACTATCAAGGCTTAAGCCCCTACAAATGAATGACCCACAAGAAGAACCCCAACAAGATGGATGCAAAGGAATACGGACTGGGGTGTGGAAGAAAGGAGTTTTGAATGTGAGTACCTCCTTTCCTTTGGCACGTCACTGTTACCAGCATTGGGTGATAATATACTTAAAATGTTTGCATTGTATCTTTTATTAGAAACATTGCAGGGAGGGGCACCTGGGTGGCTCAGTGGGTTAAAGCATCTGCCATCGGCACAGGTCATGGTCCCAGGGTCCTGGGATGGAGCCCCGCATCGGGCTCTCTGCTCAGCGGGGAGTCTGCTTCCCTTCCTCTCTCTGCCTACCTATGATCTCTGTCTGTCAAATAAATACATAAAATCTTTAAAAAAAAAAGAAAGCAAGAAACATTGCAGGGGGTGGCTGGCTCATTCAGTAATAGAGCACGCAACTCTGGATCCTGTGGTGAATTCAAGCCCCACCTTGGGTGTGGAGCCTACTTAAAAAAAAATATTGCTGATTAGTAGTGAGAGGTTAAGCATCTTTTCATATGCTTATTGGCCATTTCGATTTCTTCTTCTGTAAAATTTCTCTAAATAACTCTACTGAGTTGTCTTTTGTATTATTAAGTGGATCCTGCCCAACGTGCAATCTATAAAATCACAAGATAAATGCTCTTTTAGGAAAATCTGCGACATATATAAAACATATATGTGTGTACACATAAGTACGACATTTTATATATGTTGGTTACTATCTATAATACTCTGTAATAATCCAAGAAGGTCTCTATGAGTCCAGACTTTTAAGTTCAGATAATAGAACATGGCATGGAGAAGAATGAAAAAGAGGGCTGACTTGCTCAGAAGTCTATAACCACACCCCCGCCACCCCCCAAGCTTACACATGGCATACCTAGGAAGAATTGAGAACCCAAAAAACGTCTAGTGGAGAAGAAGAAGCTTTGTTCACTCCAAATGGGAAAACATAATGGAAAATGGGAGCTGAAAAAGGTGAAGAGAAGAGGTTGAGACTTTAAATAATATTGAGTCAGGGCATGACCGTGCTGCCCAGGCTGAGAGTCAATGGCAGGGAGGAAATCAGAGCCTTATGAAGGTCACCCTCCACCCACCTTTTCTGTGCCACCCATGCTGTTCACCACTGTTAATCATGGTGGGGGAATCTCATCAGCCATATCAGGCAAAGGACCAGATCTTCACTCATGGGCGTTTTCACGACATTCCTAGAAGGTAGAATGCC
This sequence comes from Meles meles, assembly GCF_922984935.1. Lineage (NCBI taxonomy): Eukaryota > Metazoa > Chordata > Mammalia > Carnivora > Mustelidae > Meles > Meles meles. The sequence continues at coordinate 30,810,906 of NC_060084.1, read as the reverse complement.
TTTGTGGTCCTCACAGATGCCAGAAGACCAGAGTCCCAGGAGAAAAGGGTTTGGGGATGACTCCAAGAGCCTGGCCTACTCCCTCTCACAGCTCACAAGCCTTGCATTTTTCTTACCTCGTTCAGGTTGTTATAAAAACATGCTATTCTGAAAAATAAGGATGATTTTACCAATCCACTCCCAAAAGACCAGTACAGATGGGTTTCCTACAACGACGAGTTGCTGAGACAGAATCAGATGTGTGATTTGACAATATTTAATTTAATACCAAATATGGCAGAAAGTTAGAAACCAACAAGGACACTACAAAGCACCCGCATACACACGCTCTTCTTGCCTGCCTCCATAGAAGACATTACCAATCAATCACAAAACTCTTTCCTTTTGAACCCGGACATAGCTCTAAAATGTTCCTTTATTCAGTGCTCCTTAAAACACATCCAAGTCGGCGTGTAAAATTAACAGAATTTGCCTCCCTGACCAACCTTTATCTAAAGATGATAAAGCGACAGTTCAGAGGAGGAAATGAGTTGTCTAATAACACAAAAGAAGTAAGCACCAGAGCCAGGGAGGGTGGGCAGGGAGAGGGTTGGAAAAGGGCAAGAAATTCAATTTATTCAGTGCATTTGTGCCATGTTCATCAAGGCATTGTGCTTGCAGCTTTGCACATGTTGTTTTGGAAGAGAATTCAGGTCTTATGAGTGTGCTAAATCAGTTATGCTCTTGATCAGTGTCCTTTATGGACAACAGCACAGGTATACGTGATAAAGTGCCAGGATCATGGCTATAGCTGCGGCCATGGGCTAAGCGGCGTTAACTAGGTCGTGGGTGCAGTCTGAATAAAGTAACAGTCTTGCTATTCGTGCCCCTATGCTCTAGTCAGACACTTTCTTTTAGCATTATGACTGTGGCTCTGTACCCAGAAAGCATGGCACTCTTAAAGGCACCGGCCATGCTTTATCAGTTGACAACCTCAGCCGTGTACAAGAACCATTTGCTTGGCACAGAAAAACTCACTCCAGGACCACAGTGTATCAGTGTTTAATACTGAGCTTTCTGACCATAGCCAAGCACTATCCTTATCACGCAAGGAGCCAAGTAAGAAAATGAGACGCTCAGTACAACCTACCTCTTCTACCAGTTATTATTTAATCCTCCCTGACATACCCCATTACTACTATCACCACCACTGACACTGGGAAAGATAATGGCATAAATATGAAATTACATCGTGATCGCTGGTGATGATACGAAAGTCAACTAACAGGTACTGTATTCTTTTGCCGTTCCGCAGAACTTAGTTAGCATTTGCCAGTTCCTCTAAGATCTCAGAGACAATGACCTGGGAAAACATTCAACAGCACATATTCAGAAGCTATATTTTCATATATTGTGGCATCATCTTTGGAGTCAGACAGATGTGGCTTCATGTTCTGGCTCTGTCACTTAATTATGTGACCTCAGGCAAGTCACTTAACTTCTTTGACCTTCAATTTCTTCAACGATAAAACAAAATGTGGACAATAACAAGGTGATGAAGGTATAATATTTATCACGGTCCTTGGTGCCTAACCAAATTTCCATAAATGTTTCGTATTATTAAATGCCTTAACATTAAGAATAATAAGCAATGAGAAGCAATAATTCCTATTATAAGTCACCATCATCATTATCATCTTTGTAATTATGGTAATAGATGCTTTTTAGCCCCCATAATGGTGCCCATCAGTTTTCTAACCCATTTTGACACTCTCCCAAATAAGACCTTCCACAGAAGGGCTTTTGTTCATGGCATTTCCCAGGGAAAATCCATCTATCCAGGAGATTTCGTCTTCAAAGCCAAGCTAAATGTCTCCTTCTTCCAGGAAGCTCACTCTCACCACGTAAGAACCACCTTTGGTCTCCGACATTTTTAACACGCTCATTGGCACTTCCGTCAGTCAGCTCATAAGTATGACATGCCTACATCACATGAAGCATTCTAATCATATCACACAGGGTTGTGCTTGGGTCTTTGCGTTTGTAGGTCCCTCTCTGTGTCATGTTTTCGCCCAACCCACAACTTCATGCAATGGCATCCTCCCCACTGTGCAGGGGTCAGGTCAAATGCTGCCCTGAGAGGGCTTCCTTTGTCATTATCTGCCAATGGCATCCTGCCCCTCCCCCACCAGTTACTCTCCAGTCTGTTTTCATCACTGGTTTACCTAATTTCCCATATTCCTCCTTTATGGGGGGATACACTCCATGAGAGCAGAAATACTGTCTTTCTTGTTCATGGCTAAACCCCTAACACCTAGAAAATTACCTAGCACATAGTATGTGCTCAATAAACATTGGATAAATAAATATTTGCTTCCTTTTTCCTCCCAAAATGTTAGCAGCTTCAGGGCAACACCTTCTAAAGCAGATATTCCTTTTACAGTCAGCTAACTGAGCCTGATACAGTTTTACTCAAGAGTTGAATAAAATAGCTAGCAATACAGAAATTCAATGAGAAATAACATTAAAGTGTGTGTCCATCAGATCCCCAGTAGATTATAAGCTCCTTGGGGGTAAAAGCCATCTCTTTTTCAATCTTATGCTTCCTGCGGTGACTAGCAAGCCCCGTGAAATGCCCATATATAATAAAAAGCTTAGCTCTGTCAAATGGAATTGAATGGAATAGCACAAGCATTTGCAGAAACATTCAAACACACACAGGGGCCAACAATAAAACTGCAAACTCATACCCACTTCCTCTGCGGCATTGGCTCGGATCTTAGAAAAGCACTATCTATAATTAGGCATTTTGTTCTTTTTATATCCGAGGGATGAGAAAGGAGCTCTTACTTTCTGGGTGGCTGGGGAAGCAGAAAATAAACCCACTGTCTGAAACAGAAATGAAAATCCTTCGATTATTTCCATCTTGTCACCAGAATCCTGAGTCCATGTGCCAGTCTGTATTTCCTCCGTCTTACATGGACCCTGTTTCTGGTCAGAGCCTTGTCCTACTTGAGCAAATAGATGTTTTCCCACTGAAGTCGGCATTGATAGCCAAAGATTAGACCTGTTTGGTGTCAAAGAAACGTTACATAGCTTCTGTGGCTGATGACCTTCTTCTCATTAACCCCTATATAGTAATGAAGAGGAAGGTGGTAACTACCGTTCACTGAGTACATGTTATGTGGCCAGTTAAGTCAGTCACATGTGTTATACCATGTCGTTTTTACAAAAACCTGTGGTTTCATATCATCATCATCATCATTTATTTTATTATTATTATTATTTTACATTTTTTTTAAAGCAAAATCTGGGACTGGTAAAATCCGAATATGGCCTATAATTTGGTTGATGGTGTGGTTAATGTCCCTTTCGTGGTATTGATCATTGAATCCAATCCATACATTATCATTGGGGGAAGCTGGGGGAAAGTGTGCAAGACAGCTCTCTGTACTATTCTCTGTACTATTCCTATGACTTCTTGTGGGTTGAAAACTTTTCAGATAAAATAGTGGTTGTTTTCTGCTTTAAGAAAGAATCCTGGAGGGCGCCTGAGTGGCTCAGTGGGTTAAAGCCTCTGCTTTCAGCCCAGAGTCCTGGGATCGAGACCCGCATTGGGCTCTCTGCTCAGCAGGGAGTCTCCTTCCTCCTCTCTCTCTGCCTGCCTCTCTGCCTACTTGTGATCTCTCTCTCTCTCTCTGTGTGTCAAATAAATAAATAAAATCTTTAAGGAAAAAAAGAAAGAAAGAATGAATGAATGAATGAATGAATGAATCCTGGAACACAGAAAGTTAAATAGCTTGCCCAGATCACAAAGTTTGTATATGAAGAGGTCAACATGAACCACTGTTCTCCCGGTTCTAGAGCCCAGGCCTTGACCATCAGTATACAGCTTGCTGGCCATGCTTCTCAGCTTCTCACCAGTCCTCCTTCAGTGCCAATTGCCCTCCTCACCTTGGTCGATGGGAAGCTCAGAGCTAAATGCTGCTGAACAACATCTGTGGGCTGCTATCTCTGGAATATCAATTTCATTCCTCTTTGGTCACTTTCCTTCCAGCATCCATCCTCTTTGGTCTTCCTTAGAGTAATGTTATCACTTTTTTTTTTTAAGATTTTAATTTTTATTTGACAGACAGAGATCACAAGTAGGCAGAGAGGCAGGCAGAGAGAGATGGGGAAGCAGGCTCCCTGCAGAGCAGAGAGCCCGATGCGGGGTTCGATTCCAGGACCCTGAGATCATGACCTGAGCTGAAGGCAGAGGCTTAACCACTGAGCCACCCAGGTGCCCCTAGTTATCACTTTTTAAAAATGTTGTGTCTTTAGTAGTTCCCTTAAATCCTTCTGGGAAAGATTCTGGGTTATAAATAAGGTTATAAAGATCTTTCTCCTCAAACTCCAAGAACACTCTTCCACCCAAGTTTCTCAACCTAGAGATCAAGTCGTACCACTCAGCCAGCATCCCATAGTCCAAATGCTACGACTAGGAAGGTGCCCAAGGCATACGATGGGATATGAAACAATGGCTTTAGGTGGTAGAGGGTTGAAAGGCCTTCCCTATCTTTATTTTGCTTTCTGAAAATTAAATACTTGGCAGGGCTTTCCTTGAGCTAATTAGCATCCCTTCCTAACATTTTAAGTAAGTACTCATTTAGAGCAGTGAATGATTGCACTGAGATTAGAGTATAGGGAAAATCTTTCTATTGGGAATAATCTACTTATTCGGCTGTTTGTTTGAAGCAGAGATAAACAATTTTTTTTTTCCTTCCTGACATGCCAGGCATAAGAGGGAACACAGTGATTAATGAAGCTCTGCTTTTCACCAATAAATTTCTGACTTCAGATACAAGCTCATAGTTGTTGAGTTTTCTGGGAATTTTTTTTTTCCTTTCTCCCTTTTATTTATTTATATTTTTAACAGATAGGAAAAAGAAAATGGCACCGTCCAGATTCTAAAGCTCATTTAAATCTGTTACATTGTGCACTATTTTTGGTTCTGAAAATGGCTTAGGTAATTTTTCATTGGTTCTCCTGGGAATGCCACTTTGTGCTCTGTTATTTATAATCTGCAGAAATTAATTATGCTGCTAATTAACAGCTTGCAAACAAATTATTGCTCAAGGAGTTATTTATTCAGTTATGAAAACACGACTTCAGGCTTCTATGTAGATTCTTTCTGACAGCTCTTTTATTTCTTGCTTTTGTTTTTGAGTCTTTCTGCTCCCAAGATTCAGTGTGGAGGGAGTGACAATTAGTCAGGATGTCAGTAGCAGAAGCTAGGTCAGCTGTTCTATGAGAGGGAAACAGACAGGCAAGAGGGTTGCAGAGCCTGCCCCCTGTGCCCCCCTGGGGTTGATGAAATTCCTTACATGAGTGATGGTTTCTGTAACAACCACCGCAAATCTGCACATGCCCATTTTGCCTCTCACAGAGAACTCCGGAAGCGTCAGGTAAGGAGGAATGTAAACACATGCCATAGGCACCACCCCTCCCCATGCCCATACTCATGGCAGACAGCAACAATGGATCACAGATCTAATTCAGCCTCTGAATCATTCTAACACAGTCTTCCCGGTAGGCATTACCAGCTATTGCTATCTCTGGTAGGAGGAAAAAGCCGGCCAAAGTGAGTGGAACTGGGCCAACAGGGTAGAGGAAGTTGTAGATAAGAAACCGCTTTCTCCCTTGGTCAAACTTCAGAGGGGCACTGAGAACACAGTCTGACTCCTAACTGACTCCATCCTGCCCAGAGAGACACCAAAATACCGGCTATTGACAAAAACAGAAAAAGCCAGTTCCAGGGGAAGATCCGTGTTGGACAGTGACTGCAGAGCTCCCGCACAAGCCCTTCCTTGAGGCTCACAACCAAGATGACCTGTTGAGTGTTAGATAGTTAGAATCCCCATTTTACAGATGACATTCAGAAAAATGAAGCAACAGGCCCCGAGTCCCATGACTTGGAAGTGGCAAAGCTGGGTCTTGATTCCGTGACTTGAGATCACCGACCCTGTACTGTCTCCTCGTTGTCAAGTTTCTTGATGCCTCTTTGCTCCATCACTGGCAGCAGGAAACTGAAGCGAGTCTCAGCTCCGTGTCCTGAGGCAGCCATGAAACCTCCTTTCTCAGATGCCTCTCCAAGCAGTACACCTCCTGTTGGCCTTTGGGAGGCTAAGTGCAACAAAAGAGACACATGGTCTGAATTCAAATTCCGGTCCTAACCTGATTAACCTTCTGAGATCAGACAAGTCCCCTAAGTGCTATGAGCCTCAAGTTCCTCATCTGGAAAAGGGCAACGATGAACTCTTACCATGCACAGCTGTATACCAAGGTGTCCGAGATAGCCTGGTTTACCCTAATAAATACAGGAAATAATTTAATGATCCATCAATAGCAGAGTGAACAATAGACCAATTTTAGTCACAAAATGAAAGAATCTACCTCAGTTAAAAGGAACAAACTAGGGGTGCCTGGGTGGCTCAGTGGGTTAAGCCTCTGCCTTCGGCTCAGGTCGTGATCTCAGGGTCCTGGGATCGAGCCCTGCATCGGGCTCTCTGCTCAGCAGGGAGCCTGCTTCCTCCTCTGCCTACTTGTGATCTCTCTCTGTCAAATAAATAAATAAAATAAAATTTTAAAAAAGGAAAAAACTAGACGTACAGATACGAAGGTGCATGACTTTCAAAACCTAAGAGTAAATGAAACAAAAGCACAAGTGGATAAGAAATATGTAATACAATATCTGGTGTTTATTCTGTATTTTTCCATGTATATGTCTATCTAGTAAAAGAATAAAAACATCTTGGCAGTGATACTCAATAACCTCAGAATATTGTTTCCCCTGAGAAGGGATGAAAAGGGAGGCATAGGAGTTGGAATATTGCTGCTTCTGATGTGAAGGCTACATGATTGTCTCTGGGTCAGGTTCATGTGTCTAGTGAATTTTCAGTAATTTGGGGCTTTCCACGTTGAATCCTGTTTTTGATGTAGCATGCAGTCTCAATATTTAAGGGAGTCTTGGTTCATCTCTGCTTTAGCAAATGATCCTTCTGTTATGTAATTAGTCATCCCCTAACTCTGCCTATATACTAGACTACTGTTTTTGAAACTGTCTCCCAAAAGATGGTTATTCATTCAAAGTGCTTTAGTGAAGGTCAAGTCTGTGCCAGTCACCCTGCTAGATACGGATATATACAAAGGCAAACAAAATAAATACGGATGCTGTGCTCGGAGAGCTTACAGCAGGAAAGAAAACTAAACAAGTAAACAAGTTGTGCAAAATTCTGCAGGAGAAATGAGCAGCGTGGCATTAAAAAAAATAAGGAGGAAGAGGCAGAGTGTTTCTGTTATTTCTTGTGTGTAATAAACCACCTCAAAATTCAGTGTCTTGTAATAGCAACTGCTTATTATTTCTCCCAATTCTGTTGATTGACTGAAAGTTTTTTCCACTTCCCATGGTATTGGTGGGGTTGCTGAATGGGCTAGAAGGTCCAAAGTGGCCTCAATCCCATGGCTAGCTAAGTGCCCATCCATCCACATGGGTACTTCCTTGGGTCTGCTTGAACTTCATCAACATCGTGGTCGGGTTGCCAGGGGTATTCCTCGTAAAGGAGACGGGAGCTTCAGATCTTGTAAGCGTAGTCCCAAAATTACTGTATCTCTTCTGCCACATCCTGTCGGTTAAAAAATGTCACGCGGCCATCCCAGATTCGAGGGTAGGGAAATTAGACTCTACCTGCTAAAGGGAGGATTGGTAAAGAATCGGAGGCCATCTGTACCCACCAGACAGAGGTTTGGACTGATCATAGCTAAGGGGTTCTGGTGTGCCATGTCTTTTCCATAAATATTCAGCTGTGCCCATTACCAAGGTCTCTAAGCAGTCCTGAAGGAAAGAACACGGTTTCACTTACCTTTTTGAAAATGTGTCTTTTACGAGGTGCCTGGCTCGTTCAGTCTGTTGAGCGAGGGACACTGCATGTTGGGGCTGGGAGTTCGAGCTCCACATGGGGTCTAGAGATTATTTCGGAAATAAATTAAAATTTAAAAATTGTTAAAAATGTATCTTTCATCAATGGATGTACAAATTTCTCATTTATGTTAACCTGGCATTTTCCAAAGTTAGCTGAGTCCAAGTACTCTTTTTTTTTTCCACAGAACCCCTGGATCTGGCATTTTCAACTCTCCGTTTGGGAACGGATTGTTCTTAAATGAAGCAGATTTTTGTAGATCCGAGTTGCTGACAGCAGAGTCCTAATGACACATATCACGTGGTCTTTGGAGAAAAAGTTCTTCCGTGTAAATCAGAAAAATTAATAAACACGGTGACACAGTCTGCATGACATAGCCCAGGCCTGAGTCAGGGAGGGGGCTCTGGCAGAAAGGGGAGGAGAGGGATCTGGATTCTGTCACCTGCTCGCCACCCCCCCCCCCCACCTTCACTCCTGACCTTCAGCATTTCCCTATTCATTCCTCTGGTCCAGGAATGACAAACTCTGGAATTTTCATTTGCATCTAGAATAAAAATGTACAAGCAAATACCATCAGTCTGTAACACTACGACCACCTGGACAATTATTAGAGATGAACTGCTGTGAATTACACGAAAGACAAAAGCGCCCCCCCTTGAACACAATCCAGCATCCAGCAGACAGGCTGTGATGTTCAGCAGCCTCGCCAGCCATGTTACAGTGGCATTACAAGGGGAAAACAGCTCTGTGCTGAGTTCATAATTATCATGATCTACTATTATGATCCATCACCAACAGAGCAGTTGGTGAAGCCACCATAAATCACCATTATTTATATTTCAGCAAATCACAAGGACATATCATTGAGAATCATAATTCACACTCACTTCAGATCATAATTACCTATATACGACTGTCTAGGTACGTCACCAAGGTAGCGCGGGAGGAAAAAACTCATCAGCTGCACTGTCTCCAAGACTTGGCTTCTCTAAGCAAGCTTTTAAGCTTTGCAAGGAAAAAGAAGACAAGTCTAGCTATTTCTCTCCTCCCTACCCACCCCCCCCCCTCAAACCCAGATCTGTCCTGGATCTCCTTAGATCACACCAAAGTGGCTGAGTTCTAGGATCCAGCTTTAGGCTGGACATTAGACAACCTTATGACCTCTTGGTTTGACATTATGTGCTGTGAAAAGCAGCTGAAGAAGGTGGGATGCTTATCCTGGAGGACATGCCCTTGGTCACAAAGCTGTGGGCCTTCAGAGGAGTTGAGCTCTGTCCCAGTCGTGTGCCAGGGAGGCTAAAGAGCCATGTGCTTTAGACAAGATTAAGGCTCCAGATAAACACTGGATTAGATTAGCCACAACCAGATATTTTTCAGCCACCAAATTCTTAGGATTGGTCATAGCGCTCTGCCAGCCATATTGGAATGCAGAGTAAAAGGAAAAACCAGCTATTTTGATCCCATCTTTCCTCAAAATTGTGCCATTTTGTTCACTGTGGATTGTTTGCATTAATTTACATTTTTAAAAATATTGCATTCAAATAGTATTTATCTTCATTACTGTCTGGTACTCTCTTAAAATCCTGCAAGAATTACTCAGCTCCTCATCCTAGTTGCCCCCTGGGTGATTTTATCAATAACCTTATGGCATAAATACAGTTATCCCCATTTTGGGGATGAAAAAGCTGAGGGTCAGTAACTTGGCCAAATCACATTCTGGGCAACTCTGAAAGCTCACTGAGAGTAAGAAGACGTTACAAACTTCCTTTACTTCCTCCTTTTCTCAAGTCCTACACTGTATCACTGAAGGGAAGAAACTGAATTTGATTGAATCCAGTCCAAAGGCAGAGACCTAGAGTAACAATTTGCCCTAACAGAAAGGAGAGTGTCCTTATGGCCAGCCCCCTTTCTTATTCATCTTTGAGCAGACAGTCTTACCAAAGGTTCAATAAGTGGTCAGCTGCCTTTCCAGGGTCCACAAACTCCCCCAAATCTATATGAACATGTGTGTGTGCCTGTGTGTGTCCTGGACAGAGGACCTGTAGGTCTTAACTCTCAAAAAGATCTTTGACCCTCTAAATTTAAAATACTGCCTTGTAAGAGCTTGGGTAACTTTTCATGCAGTCTCATAGTGAAGCATCCATAAATAATCTATATTATCTTTCTCACCACTAAGGAGTCTCCATGAAAACACTATGTAGTTTTTGGAGCCAAAGTTCTAACAGAACATTGTATCACACCGTCCCTCTCTCGAATTTCAGCTAAGCATAAATTTTTAAGTTCCCAGTGAAGGCATTTTATAGGTCAGCTAGTTCCCAAAGCCCAATCTTAATTTCACTGTATTTAGAGATGGACAAGAGTGAGGCCCTGAGGAACTGTGTGACCTGTCCCCTGTCCCACAGCTGAGTCACCTCAGGGCTGAGGTTAAAGTCAAAACTCATCTTCTGGGCCCCTTTCTCCACTGGGCAGCTGGCTTCTGTTGGCCAAGTACACCTAGGACCATAACTGGCTGACCCACCACACCTTGGTGCTCTGTTTGGGCTCAAGCCTCTGGTACACAGCAGCTAACATTTCACGTACTTTGCTTCAACTCATCTGGGACACAAACCCCGTAGCCCCACTTCTTTGCAACTACTTTCAAATATGAACCAAACAGAACCTTTGGTGGAGACCTTCTGTGCTGAACTAGGGATTCCCTCTGGTTTGAGATTCGTAATTAATGGCTGTGTAACTGACACCCTAGGATGACTCCCTAGGATGGCCTGATCTCTCTCTCTCTCTCTCTGGACCTAATTTCTCAAGAATTTCCTTCTGAAGACAAACATCTTCAGTGGTGACAATTATTAAAAAACAAAGAGAATCTGGCTTCAGAGAGGGCACGTGAGTCCTGATCTCCAAGATGGTAAATAATCTCCCATGGCTTCAGAACATGGTTTTCCGATAATTAAATTTGGGGAAGCAATAATGAGAAATGGCGTTCAGGATGGCAGGGTTGGATAGATAAACTTTCACCGGGTCTCAGGCCTCAAGAAAGAAAAGCTTAACAAGATCGGAAAAAAAGGTATCAAATGAGATCACTAGTAAATTTCACCACCAATTTAAAAGTGGTGAAGGTCCCTCACGCAGGGGTGAGCTGTGCGTTGAAGCTCGCCACGAGCCCCAAACTGTGCTAAGCACCCCGTGAGACACTGAAGGACATAACAGAGAGCCATTGTCCTCAGGAGTTTACCATCTAGTTGGGGAGCAAAATGCAAAACACAGCAACAAATCTATGAGTGATGCAAGAGGCGCCATTATTTCGGAGAAGAGAGAGCTATCAGCACGAGTTGAGATAGCAATGTCAGATCAGACTCTGATTAAGTGAGCACCAACTACAGTCTGGTAAGGGCTATCTTCCACCTCGCCCACAGCACCTGCATCTCACACTCTGCTGTAGAGAGAAGGTATCTTCTAGTATCGGGTTCATTCAAGACGGTTTTGTTGTATACCCAAAGGACGTAAAAAGGACAACTGTGTTCTAAGGCTAAGGCTATATGGGCTCAAATAGGGCATTAAGCAGTCAGATATGATGAATTCCTTTTCCACATCTTGAAGATGATGAAGGAACACAGAAAGTCGACTGCACATCTGGAGTGGAGAATTGCCTTCAGCATCCCTCCTGCCTCTTCTACAGGTGGGGCTTAAAACATGCCCCCTAGAGGGGCGCCTGGGTGGTTCAGTCAGTTAAGCATTCGACTCTTGGCTTTGGCTCAGGTCGTGATCTCAAGGTCGTGATCTCAGGATTGTGAGATCAAATCCTGCGTCGGGCTCCGTGCCGGTGTGGAGCCTGCTTGGGATTCTCTCTCTCCTTCTCCCTCCCTGAAAAGAAAAGAGAGAGGAGAGGAGAGGAGAGGAGGGGAGAGGAGAGGAAAGAAAATGCTCCTGGAAAGAGAAATGTCTAAATATTAGACCAGAAGAGTTATAGACTACAAAAGAAGGGTTGGGGTTTATGACATCTGGGGGAAAGCCAGAAAACCAGAAAAGAGGACACACTCTAGAGGAGTGCAAGTTCAAAGGACAGAAGAAGTAGGGAGGGAGGAGCAGGGGTGGTGGGAGGAATCCATAGGGACGCACTGGCCTAAGATCTTGGTGAGGCCACAGTGACCCAGATGCATAGATGAGTGGGAGCACCACCACGGGCAGGATTGTCATCTCTCTCCCTTCCCATCCCATCTTGACTCTGTGTGATTTGGATATTTATCTCCAGAAATATCAAGTGAAGAGCTGTCAGAACCTCTCTTGGTTATGGGGAGGGGCAGGCAGCAAAATCAATGAAAACATAATACTCGAAATGTGTGTTCAGTTAGGGTTAAGTACGTTACATGAAAGAACTCATTCAGTCCTTGACAAAAGGAGGAGGCAACTCATTCTCTCTTCTGCCATCATTGGAAAAGAATAGAGACCACTTCAGTGTGGAATTTGGGGGAAAAAGGCCCACTCCTATAGGAACCCTACTTGCAGCTTCCTTTCTCCCTCCCCCCACGCCTTCCTTCCCTCCCTTCCTCCCTTCCTTCCTTCCTATCTTGTCCCCTCACCTAAACATCCCCACCAATAAAGAAGAGCTGTAGAAACCCCATCAGCTGAACACCAGAAGCTTGGTGCCAAATGGGACTCAACAGTTCAAGCTGCCTGGGCCCGTGTTCTCCTCTAGCTCATGAAAAATAGGAACCAACAGATGCCCCTGACCAGGCATACATACCTTGTAAAAGTTTCCTTTGTCTTCCTCAAGGGTATAAGGGCTACTTGTGCAAATACACACACACACACACACACACACACACACGGATCTCTCTTATTAGATAGGATCATCCTATAGCCCCTGGAAATTTTCTCCCACTAACTGGTCATCATCTCTAACACTTGTACCCTCCCCGAGTGATCCTTCCCGCTACCTTGCGGATCCTGCCAAGCCCTCACCAGCCCACTCAAAAGTAGTGTCCCAGTCCCCCCAACTTTCCAAGCTAACCCTGGGCCCTGTACAGTCAGAAATGAGCCCAGTTCAGGCTCCTGACCACTGATCCAACATCAATTTTTTCCCAGCCCGAGGCATGCGATTATCTGCAAAGCTGACTTACAAGATAAAATCCCCAGGCCTCTCCCCGACCCCCCCCCCTCCAACAAGCAGACATTGATTTTACACAGAATGTGCATGGCTTTGATGGTGTTATTGCAATCAACATGAAAAATACCACCACAGTGCTTATCCGGATGTCTCAGTTGTTTTGCCTCATAGCACAAGTGATTGTTTAAAGAGGCCTGACGCCGTTGGAGTCTCTTGTTTTATGGATTTTGTAAAGCATTGCTCTTTGTCTCCTGGGCTGGCCGAGGAAGAAGCTCTTTTTTCAAGGCAGTGGGCAGTGCTTTCAGGAAATAGGATCCAACCTGAAGGCTGATTTGGGGAGTCCTTTAAGCTCCCCCGTTTACATGATGATGGTCCCACAGGAAAGGCTGCTCCTAACTGGTGTGTGCCTTTAACAGATGACTGGCCAGGTTACCCAGAACCTTTCTCCCTGCCTGTTTTCCATGGTGCTCTGCCTTTCTTATTCCAGGCTGCTCCTAAGTAACTAAATGCTCCTAAGTAACTAAAGAGAGGGCTCCCTCTCTTTTAGCCCTTGCTTCCCTCCCCCGCCCCAACCCCACACTCCCCACCCCCGCATCACAGCCAAGCAGTTATCTGACTCATCTGATCCCCAGCAAAAGGCCACACACCATTCACCACCCCTCCCACACAGGCAGAATGCCAGAGACGCAGACACCCCTCCTCTCTCCTCTCCCCTGCCTGGAACACACAGTTGCTTCTACCACCTGATCGGGCCACCTCTCCCATCAGCACGGGACAACCCCCCCTCCCAAAAGGCTGGGCTCTTCACCATGTCTGTGTACCTACTTATTGTCCAATTTAGTGCTGTTTGAATTATATGGAAAAGCAGAGTGAGGGTCAGGATTCAATTGGATAATTATGAGACCACGTATTGGGGAATGATTGTTGAATTCTGAAGCAGGTTATCACAGGTTATCGCAGCCCGGGCACTATTGACATGTGGGGCCAGACAATCCTTTGTTTCACAAGAATCTCCTATGCATTGCAGGATGTTTAGCAGCATCAAGGATGTCTCAAATATTGCCACAGATCCCCTGGCGAGCAAGATCACCCCAGCTGAGATCCACTGCCCTAGGGCATCACAGGGAAGGAGGCTAATGCTAAAACAAGTTCATGAAGAGGTGGTAACCTGCAGTCATAGTGAGCCATAGAAGCTTGCCTGCAGATTATTGCCCACGCTGCCTCTAGTCTCTGTGGTGCTCCCCACCAGCCCTGCACCATGATTCCCATCCCCCCTCCCTATTTCCACTGCCCCATCAAATCTCCCGGCTCTAAACTTGATTGCCGGACTTATTGGACCATGTTTAGGCCCAATTTGGGGTTCTCTGTTTATTACAGTGCAGGCAGAGAGCAAAACTGAGCCATGCCCATACAACCTTAGAGAAAAGGATTTAAGCTTAGAGTGGGCGCAAGTGGGTTTGGGGCCCAGATCTGCTGTTGGGCCACTGGGCGCCATCAGGTGACACCCCTACTCTCCATGGGCAAAGTTTTCTTGTTTGACTTTCAGTAGGAGAGCAGAGAAGGAAGGAGGTGGGCCCAGTTAAGGATCTTTAAGCCCTTGTTTGGATTTCCAGAGTTTAATAAAGCTATTGTAGGGGTGCCTGGGGGGCTTAGTCAGGTAAACATCTGTCTTTGGCTCAGGTCATGATCCCAGGGTCCTGGAATTGAGTCCTGCATTGGGCTCCTTGCTCAGAGGGAGTCTGCTTCCTCTCCCTCTGCCGCCCCCCTCCACTTATGCACATTCTCTCTCTCTCCCTCACATAAATAAAATCGTTAAAAAAATTTAAAAAAAATAAGGGTTTCATAGGCATCACCTTAGAAGAAGAGAGAAAATGAGCAGCTTCAACCTGCCGTTCAAATTCTACTCCAAGAGGAGTTTTTCCTTTTACCAATACTAAATACTAAACTTCCGGGTTACATTTCCTCCACACCCCAAATAAAGTTTCCATATCAAATGTGTGTGTGTGTGTGTGTGTGTGTGTGTGTGTGTGTGTGTGTGTTTTGTCCTTAAAGAAAAAAAGGAAAAAAAATGAACTCAATGACACGTATTAAAGGACAATAAGGAACCCGTGGGGGAGAGAGACTGGGCCAAAGTCTGAATACAGCAAGGGCACTGGGAATGTGTCGTCAAGGGCAAGGTGGGGGGTCAGTGGACAGATTTCTAAAAGGAAGTATCCGGAGTATGGGCGTTCTGGCTAACCCAGCCTAATAGGAGTCTCACTGAAAACAGGCCAGGGTGGTCAGACATCACCTTGGTGGAGGATGAGGAACCTGGTCTCACCTCAGGAGTTACCAGATCTCGAGGGTGGGGGGTTTGGTTAAATGGACTGCACACGTTTCTTGCTAAAACCAGGTTTTACAAGGAAATGTACCGATGGGCCCAGGAGACATTCTGGTCAAGCGGAGAATTTTTGTCGGTGTGTATAATGTTATTAAAGTCTGAAAAATCTCTAGACCAGATAACATCAAGGAAACTTCTGGTTCCAGTGTTCTAGCAAAACTTTTAACACAGAGATAATTTTCTGTGCAAAAATATTTTAATGACCCCTAGAAGCCAGACTGAACGAGGGCAAGGATTTGACCCTCCGGGGAAGAAAAAGTAGCTTATGCCTCTACCTTCCCAAATTCTCAGCTTGCCACCCCGCCCCCACCCCCCCAACCAACGACAGATTAATGAGAGGAAAACATACACCTGCATTTCAGGTCAATTCCAAGTGACTTAGGGGCTTTCCTAAGAAAATGAGACCTGAAGAAACCATTTAACTTCAGTGTTTCTATACTGTTGTTGTTATTATTGTTTTAAGATTTATTTCTTGGGGTGCCTGGGTGGCTCAGTGGGTTAAGCCTCTGCCTTTGGCTCAGGTCATGATCCCAGGGTTCTGGAATCAAGTCCCGCATTGGGTTTTCTGCTCAGCAGGGAGTCTGCTTCCCCCTCTCTCTCTGCCTGCCTCTCTGTCTACTTGTGATCTCTGTCTGTCAATTAAATAAAATAATAAAATCTTAAAAAAAAGATTTATTTCTTTATTTTAGAGAGAAAGAGAGAGAGAGAGAAAGCACGAGCAGGAGGGGCAGAGGAAGAGAGCATCTCAAGGAGGCTCCCTGCTGAGCACAGAGCCCAACCTAGGGCTCGATCTCAGGACCCTGAGATCATGACCTGAGCGGAAACCGAGAGTCAGAGGCTTAACCCACTGTACCACCCTGGCACCCCTTTATACTGGTTTTGATGAAGAATGCAGACTTGTAGGGAAAAAAACAAAACCATAAGATAAAACAAGGGTATAAACTTAGAGGAGTAACTCAGGGAAATTTTGCAAGTTGCCTTCCTTTGGATTCCTATTGGCCTCCAGAGATAAGGACCCTCTTTCCTCCCTCTAGGTGTGAGAACACCTCTCACATGAGGGTCTTATGACCTGCTTCAGGGAGAGGTCAGAAAGTCCCTCCTATACCTGCCATTTCTCAGATTCCTTCAGCTTGAAATAGTTCATACGCCAATGTTCCCTATCTTGGGGTAGCAGGATCACCAGTTTCTCCTTCGCTTTATATATCCAACCTCCAGGGGAAAGGACCCAGGACCTAGAATAAAGTACCATCCAAAGACCAGAATTTGCAGGCTGTGTGAGAAGGTGGAAAGACAGGGGGAGAGGGAGGGAGAGGCTGGGGTTTCCCGACCTCTGCTCTCAGTGACCTTGGCCTCCCCTGATTCAAGCTCTTGCATTTTTGCTCAGAAATTTTTTGCAGCCCAGATCTACTAATGCAGGCAACCAGTTCAGCTTCCGCCATCTCTTGGAGCCTCTGAGGAGGACTGGAGTCCTCTGACTTATTTCTGAAGCCCGAGCCTTTGACAGCACACCAGCCAGCAGCCCAGCCCGGCTCTGCAAAGTTTGCCTTGAGCCTCAGTCCTCCTGTTTTATTAATACCACAAATAACGAGAAGGACCAGCCTGAGTGGCAACTACAAAGACACTCGTCTCCTAAAATGTGATATTTGATCACAGAAGGATTTTGTGGTGGGATAGTTTATAATCCTAAATTTAAATCCTTCCTGACTTTCAGAGGTTCCAGTATCAAAATCCTTTTAGGATTTTTCAAAGTGTGTAATCTGTTTAGAATTAAAAAAAAAAAAAAACTCTCCGGCCCATTCGTTCTCCAAAAATAGGCTTGCTACATTTTTAACTTCCTTTAAAAGAAATAGAGAAATGCCTTTTTTTTTTTTAATTATTTCTGTTGTTTATTTGACTTAACTGTTTCTAAGACATCCAATGAAATACGCCTCCTAAAACCCGGGGAAACTTCTTTCAGTAACTGCAAATAAACCCAGAAGAAACATTTATTTTAAAAGGGATTAAGAAGGGAGAGAAACAAGGAGGTACATTAAGGAAAAGAAGCTAAAGCACACAAGAAAGAAATACCAAACTCATCTTCCTCTCTCCTGGACACCTCAGGCAAGCAAAGGAGAGAGGAAGCTGGCTGCTTATTATAATTTAAATTAGAGGGTGGAGAGTAAGTGTTCCCTGAATGGGAGGGAGGGCAGGGGGGAGTAGGAGAGCTGAAGGGAAGGGCAACCACGTGGAGAAGAGTAGGGCTGGCTGGTGCCCAGGGATCAGGACAAACCTCACCCTGGGGGCAAACCTGGGACATCTTCAAGGGTTGAATAAAGGTTGAAGTCAGAAAAGTGTCCCCAAAGACAGTCCACAGGTAAGATTTCCTCAGAATGGCTGAACCCCATGGACAAATTTTTCCATGTGATTTTCATTCCATTTTCCTCATCTGTTATAACATAAAATTTCATCAACTGTAAATGTCAGTTCTTCCCTTTATTACTTGCTAATGTCATAAAAATCTGAATTGTTTGCTTTGTTAAAGGGCTTGCTGGGCATTGACTTTTCCTTATTTGTACTTTACTACCCCAAATGTGTGGGGTTTATTTATTTAAAAAAAAAATAACATCCCTTTTGAAATGGGATTTAAATAACAGAGCAAGGTTTGCCATTATCATAAATGTATAAAGTGCTTTGTGAGTAATAAAATGGATCATGGATTCAGGATAATTCAAACTGAAATGTTATGTTCAGTATCAAGATTAGATTACGTTAATGCAGTTCATTTTAAGTAGTTTAAAGGCCATCAGATGCATGTGAAAAGGATCTGTATCATAACTTAGAATAAATAGACTGAGACATTTGTTTATAATGTCAGTGCTAAACAAATCTATTACTACATTTCTGCATGTAGCGTTATATTACCACTGCTATTAAATAAACAGAGCATGAAGATAAATTATAGCTTTAATTATAAACATTACCTTTGCGTACTTATTAATTTAAAATGGAACAATGTTCAATAACCTTAGGTTATTTATATCAGCTAACATTTTAATTAACTTTGTTGTATTTATGCGTCTTGGTAATTGTTGCTACCAGGCACATGGAGCTCCTTGAATAATGGAAGCAATCTAACCTATCCCAGTGCATATTACCCATTAATGGGATGGTAACTTTGTAACTCCTGCCAGAGTCAGACTCTACTGCACAGGCTCCCTGGGTGAAAAGCCTAAGGCTGGAAAATTTGCCTTCCTCCATGGAGGCCACCAATGGGAGCACATGGAATTCCTGAATAAACTCTGGGTAAAGGTGGCAGAGGGACCAGGAATTATCCTGTGAATTATGAAAAAAAAAAAAAATGGGCATCTTTCAAAAAGTTTGAGCTGGAAAACCATCATAGTAGATCCTGTGGCCAGAGGCCATGTACAATCAATCAAATACACCCATCACAGGTTGCAAGCTGCCCTAAGACTCAGACAGGCAATAACTATCACAAATCTTGATGTTTCCTTATTCAACTTAATTTTTCCTTTAAACCTCCATTGCAAGAGGTGGATGGGCAATCTTTTTTCAGTCTTTATTGAAGTTGTACTGAAATTCAGAAGGCAGAACAACAGGAGGGGAAGACTTCTGGACCAAAGCTTACCATGTTTTCTACTGGTAACCTCTTTGCTTTTCCATTAGTTCCTTGGAGTCTTGCTGCTACCTATTTCCACGCCATGAGAAGTCTGGGAAAGCTGTATACTGCCTGAGAACCCCTTCCTCCTGACTTAGATTATGGGAGTCTACTCTCTGAACCCTGGCTACCTCTCCAGGATGCTGGCCCAAGCTTTCCTTGGGTCAAGCTTCTCAGTATATCCATAGGTCTCATCTCCTGTCCAAAGTCAAAGGAATGGTCACTCCTTTCCTCCTGTGTCCCCATAGCTTCCTACCTTTTTTTTTTAATTTTTTATTTATTTCTTATTTTTTTTATAAACATATAATGTATTTTTATCCCCAGGGGTACAGGTCTGTGAATCGCCAGGTTTACACACTTCACAGCACTCACCATAGCACATACCCTCCCCAATGTCCATAACCCCCCTCTCCCTCTCCCAACCCCCCCTCCCCCCAGCAACCCTCAGTTTGTTTTGTGAGATTAAGAGTTACTTATGGTTTGTCTCCCTCCCAATCCCATCTTGTTTCATTTATTCTTCTCCTATCCCTCTAACCCCCCCATGTTGCATCTCCACGTCCTCATATAAGAGAGATCATATGATAGTTGTCTTTCTCCGATTGACTTATTTCACTAAGCATGATACCCTCTAGTTCCATCCACGTCGTCGCAAATGGCAAGATTTCATTTCTTTTGATGGCTGCATAGTATTCCATTGTGTATATATACCACATCTTCTTTATCCATTCATCTGTTGATGGACATCTAGGTTCTTTCCATAGTTTGGCTATTGCAGACATTGCTGCTATAAACATTCGGGTGCACGTGCCCCTTAGGATCACTACATTTGTATCTTTAGGGTAAATACCCAGTAGAACTTCCTACCTTTTTGCTAACACATCCCTTCCTTTTGTCCCTTTTTTCACAGACTTTATTAGTCCATTAAACCTAAAGACCAAAGATATTCAAAATGCAAACATAGATGTCACTGTTCCTGGGAACAAAGAGGGCTTAATTTTCATAGGTTACCTCAACTTCCAAGAAATTAGAAGGAAGAAGAAAGAATGGTTACATGGGGTTGGGGGGCAAGAGTCTTGAAGACAGGGATCTCTCTGAAATTTGTCCCCGTATCTGTGTCCTTATCACATCCTTTCCTCTCCAAAACCAAGTAGCCAACAATCTATCCAACAGGCTTCTGGATAAGGAGAACATTCAGGGGAGGAACTCTTTCATCCTAACTAGCATATCTCTAGAATTCAGCAAGCAGTCAGGCATGTGAAAAATGCATGATATACATTTGTTGGAAAAAAACAGATAAAAAAATAATGATCTCCTCAACACATATCAGCCCACCCTGCTGGTATAACATGATCTGAGCCAGGCACCATCTCCACCTTCAAAAAATAGGAATATCTGTCCGGAAGGTCAGCAGATCCCATCAACCTGTACGGGGTTCTCACTCTAGATCTGATATTGCAGTAATGTCAAGGGCTAAAATGGCCAAATTTCCATACCAAGATTATGAGGAGATCAAAACGGTAACTGTTTAAGAAAGGGACATAGAATCTTTAAATAAATATTCTTCCTTATCTACTTTTTTTAAAGACTATTTTCATCCACTCTTATAAAAAATGTAGCTAAATCAGGGGAATATGTGCACACATGTGCGCACACACACACTCCAGTTTTCACACCCACATTCCCACTCACCCCAGAGGCCAGCTTTACAGTCACTTCCATCTAGAAGAGAAAAGATCTGGATTCCATTTTCATCTAGCACTGACCATGTGGAAAGCCTTGAACATCTCCAGATCTCTGACCCTGCTTATTCATCTGTGGAATCAGTTCAATAATTTCGTCCTTGCCCACCTCATCAGAATGATCACTGTACCTACAGATATGACAAATATGAAGACATCTGGGCAGAAATAATATCTCATCTGAACAAAAGGAGTTATTTTACAAATACATTATTTGGGAGGATTCCTAAGCAAAGCATGTTTTGCAACAGGGTCAGGTCTGGGCTCAAACGGGCTTCATCATGGGGCACCTGGGTGGCCCAGTCAGTGAAGTGTCTGACTCTTGATTTTGGCTCAGGTCATGATCTCAGGAGTGTGGGATCAAGCCCTGTGTCAGGCTCCATGCTCAGCGTGGGGTCTGCTTGGGATTCTCTCTATCCCTCTGCACCTCCCCCTGCTCACTTGCTCTCTAATTAGTTAATTAAAATCTTTAAAACCATTTCATCACACTGTCAAGGAGCTGGATGTGTCCTGGGTATCCATTATTTGGTAGGGAGATAGGTCAAGTAGGTACTGGGGGATGGAACCCAACACAGGAGTTCAAAATAAAGAACTCTAGTAATCGAGCAACACAGAGAGACTTCAGAATCCTAGTGTTGAGGAAAGCAAGTTAGAAGCGGAATCAGATTCACCCAACAATATCATGATGCAAATTTAAAACAAACTATTTTAGTTCAAGGATGCGTGCTATGCATGTATAAACAAACGGAGGGTGAATGGGAAGTATGTGTATTTAAGACATTAGCACGGACATCTATAGAGAAAGGGAGCGTGGGACTGGAGAAGCAAAATGTTGTAAAAAATAAGAAAAAGTACAGTAAAAATGAAACTATTTTTCAGAAAGGACAGATGATAGCATGCCACAAACTGAGGAATAAGAGTGAATCTGTACCTGTTGTACAAATAATTCTTCTCAAGAAGGAAAGAAAAGTGCTTGCATTCGTTTGCTCGGGTTGCCATAATAAAGTACCATAACTTAGATGGTTGAAACAACAGGAATTTCTTGTCTCGCAGCTCTGGAGGATAGATGCCTGATGTTAAAACGTAGGCAGGGTTGGTTCTTTCTGAGGGCTGTGAGGGAAGGATCTATTCCAGGTCTCTCTCCTCAGCCCAAAGGTAGCCATCTTGATGTTCACACATTTTCTTCTACTATGCTTGTCTATCTCCAAATTTCACCTTTCAATAAGGACACCAGTCATATTGGATTACCGTGCACCCTAATGACCTACTTTTAACTTGATTACCTCTATTAAGATCCCATTTCCAAATAAGGTCACATTCTGAGGTAGTGAAGGTTAGGATATGAATTTGAGCTGGAAACACCGTTCAGCCCCTAATGGTGCTATATCTTGAACAACTTGGACAGGAGCAAATACGATGATCTAAAAATTATTAGACATCTCAGACTATGGTTATGGAGATGATTAAACATTGAAGTGAAGATTAAGAGAAGAGTTAGAATAAATGTCTCTTGAAGTATGCATATAAAACATGATACTTCTAAATAGTTGTATTATTTTACAAATTCATGATTTTAAATATGCACATCTAATTAGACCAAGAACATGAGTATAATAAGGTATTTGACTATTTCTAAATCATTCTAAAAGTTTGTAAATTTAAGCGAGCCATCAAACTATTTTAATCTTCTCACTAGAAAATTAAAGGATCACCACGTTGTCAGCTTGCTTCATACTCAAATATACATGTAGGGGCTAAAGCTAAAAAAAATGCATGTTTACCCCCTTCCAGTTTGATTAATCAGGTGTCTTCTCTATTGAAATGCCTATTCACTAGCCTGTTAAGAATTAATCACTCTCTCTTCTGGATAACAATTTCTTCATTTATTCTATTGTTGTATGTTACGATTGTTTTTTTTAAAAAGTATGTCTTCAGCATTAGAATGGAACTTTTTTGAGAGAGAGAGAGAGTGGGTGAGCAAGTGGGGGTGGTGGGGCAGAGAGAGAGAGAGAGAATCTTATGCAAGCTCCACACTCAGCATGGAGTCTGACATGAGGCTTGATCTCACAACTCTGAGATCATGACCTGACCTCAAAACCAAGAGTTGGTCGCTTAACCCACTGAATTAGCCAGCTGCACCCTAAAGTGTGACTTTCTTAAGGGTGGGGACTGTGTTTCATTCACCCTGGATGCACACCTGGCTCATTTTTTTCTAGAAAATTAATAAATATTGTGGAACTCGACTCACCTATGATTGCCTTTGTTTCAAGTTTTTATTTTCCTTTCTTTCAATAGGCAATATATGTTTCTTACAGAAAATTTAAACAATGTAGCTTTTTTTTTAATGTTGTCTGGGAAAAAAAAGCGTTCTAACGAAATGCTGACCATATAATGCAATGTCTGTCCCTCTCAATGGTATATTTTGTATAATAAATAGCTTTCTTCATTATCATGTTTCATGGCTCTACACTGTCCCATTGAATAGATGTCATAATTTATATAGCTTAAATGCCCAACACTAAGGGAGTGTATACTTTCAAGTTTTCCATGCTAGAGATCCAAGTAGAAATAGATAGAAACCAATAATAAAAGACTTTAACAGACCAATCCCAGTGGTCAAGTAGACTGAAAGTAAGTCATGATATAAGAGATTTGAACAGCGTAAGAATAAGGAAAATCAGATCTTGAGAGTAAACATTGAAATGTACACCCCAATAAGGGAGAATTTTTCTTTCAAGAGCACAATGAATCATTCATGACAACTGAAGATACACTGTTTCACAGAAGAAGCCATAATAGAGTCTATAAAATAAAAAGATACAAATAACATTCTCAGATCTTCTCCTAATAAAACAAGAAATTAACAATAAAGTTAAAATAAGTCCTTGGCTCTGAAATTTAAAAACACCTCTCTTAACATAGTCAGGTGCAAGGTGAAATATAAACTAAAATTTCTTTCTAAAAGAAAATTATTGAACATATCACATGTCAGAATCTCTTGGGGGGGTATCATGAAAGTGGTGACCTGAGGAAAATTCAGAGCCTTAAATATTTATAACAATAAAGTGATGCCATAAAAAATAATAAAATAAAAAAATGAAGGGATGCCATGAAAACAAAGTCCCACATCAAAAAAGCAGGAACAAAGCCAAATAAAAAGAAAACAGAAGAATAGAAATCGTAAAGGTAAAAGCATAATTAAGATAAACCCCTGATGTTTATAAAAAAATAAGAAATAAATAAAAAATTAAAAAAATAAAAATAAATCTACCATAGGATCAAAAAAAAAAAGATAAACCACTGAAACACAGTGAAATCAATAAATAAATCAAAGTATTGTTTCCTTTCAAAAGAATCAACGGGCAACTACTCAACAATCTAATCAGAACAAAGTAGCCCAGGGGACAGGGAGGGATGGGGGGATGCGATGGGGAGGACGCAAATACATAAAATAAGAAATGACAAGTGGGAAATATTGAGTTAGTCCTGGGCATGTGACTCTCACATACTTGGGCAGATCCAGGTGGAAATGTCTGGGAAACAGTGGGCAAGGGGGTCTGAACCTCAATAAAGAGGTCCAGGCTGGAAAGAGCCAGTCACCAGCCTACAGAAGCGAGTAAGAGCCCCCAGCCTGAGTGGGGACACTAGTGGCTGGCTGTCTCCTGTTCCATCTTGGGTCCAGTCCCTGCCTCTCCTTGCTGGTTGTAGTGTGCTCCCAGGTGGCATGGCTTCTCAAGGAGACGTGGGTGGATGAGGGGAAGGCGGGGGTGGGGGGGGGTGTGGGGGGGTGCGGTGCAGAGAAGGGAAAGCCAAGGTATTTGCTCTCTTCACTTCTTCCTTCCTTCCTTCCTTCTTTCCTTCCTTCCTTCCTTTCCTTCCTTCCTTCCTTCTTTCTTTTTTGTTAGATTTAGATGTAGACAAGTAGATTTCACTTATTTACTTGAGAGAAAGGGAGAGAGAGTGAGAAGAGAGAGGGAGAAGCAGGCTGAGTGTGGGGGGAGCCAACACGGGACTTGGACGCAGGACCCTGAGAGCATGACCTGAGCCGAAGGCAGAAGCTTATCCTGACGGAGCCGCCAGTGCCCCGCTGCCTCTACTTGTATCAATGACTTCTCGGGCACGGCTTGCCTCTCCATCCGTGGCTCCAGCGCCCAGGTGGGCAGCCTCTGCGGTGGCTCCCACTTCCATGAGCAACCTTGGCTTTTTTGGCTCAGGTACAGCCCCCAGCTCCCCTTATTCCTCCTGCCCTAGGATTGGTGCAAGGTTTCTATCGTTGCTATTCTGAGTCGCCTCGTCTTCCTCCCTGTGGCTTCACAGCTCTCCTAGCCCTGATGGATGTCCTCTGCTGAATTCTATTTTCTGAGAGGACCTCCAGTTTCAGCTTCTCACTGCTCGCCAAGAAGGGAAGAATTAATGCAAATTGGGGAGCCCCTACATTCAAGATTTAGACAGAAGACAAGGATCTCTAGAAGGACATGGGGAAGGAGTCATCAACAAGGCAGGAAGAAAAAGAGGAAACTCCATTCTGTCGTTCCTGTGGTTCTTCCTCCATCCCCCATAACGAATTTATATTTTAATTTGTGTCTCCAGGAAACGTCATGTTGATGGCCGAAGTAGCACATGGCAGGGGGAAATTGGGGCGGGGGGGGGATGCCTCTCAAACTCCGGAAATGCTCAGGTCTGCCGGTACCCAAGGCGCAAGCTAGCTGTCTCTTGGAAAAGGGACCCTCAGTCAAGATATATTTTATTCAGTGGCTGGGCCGGGCTGTGTTTATAATCTTAATAACACCCCAGCCTAATCAAGTCAGCCCTACTACCTTAGCTATCATTTAATTGCCTGTGGTTTATATCTTGCATATTCAGTGCCTATGTGATTGAAAAGGTAACGATTGAGCCACTTAAGAAAAAAAAAAAAGAAGAAGAAGAAGAAGACAAATATTAACATGCATTGCATGAGAAACTCAGATTAAATGGGGTAATTTTACATTTCATCAGATTTCCTTTTTCCAAACTACTGAGTAAAGCTGGGGCATACACACAGGGGGGGAAATTCTTTCTAGCCAGAGCTTAACTGTGCTTTTTTTTTCTCTTTCTTCTTCTTCTTCTTCCCTTCAATAGATCTGCATAGCAGTGCTTCTGAAATCATCTAACTAAATGTGCCTCATTAACCTGTATTTACCCATGTTGAGTGCCTGGTGATCCCTGATGTTTCTGGAATTGATTATTTCCCTCCAGGTGATTTTCAAAGAACCCAGAGCTTGGGAGGGTTTAATGGCTCTGTTGACATTTTCAAAAGATTTTAAATTTCAGTCCCCCTTCCCTGACCACTAGTCCTTGTCCATTTTACTTGTTCCTCTGAGTTTCCAATCGTTTTCTTTTTGTCCCCAAGCAGAAACCCTGACCTGACAGGCTCTCTGACTTCCTCAGAGCTGGCCCAGAACTTTCTGCAGCCCACCAGGGTGGTACGGTGGTGGTCTCAATGACAGATGACACTTCCCCTGCAGTCAGGAAGTGAGTAAAAAGTAATTGTGCTTTACGGAACCATGCCACGTGGTCACGGAAGGATGAGGAATGGCCCGTTAAAGGCAGAGCCCAGGGGCCACCCACTGGCTCTGTTCACATCTGCCCCAGCTTCCTGGGCAGTGCGGACAGCTGGTTAGAAGATGGATACTCCCTGAGGGCAGGGGTGCCTTCTGCTTCTGTGCTTCCAGACCCTGGCCCATAAATAGGGCTCAAAAATTATTCCTTAAGTGACCGAATTCGTGAATGTTGAGCAGCATGAATTTAACATATTTAGAACAGCAAACCCAGATACAAACTTCCAAATCTGAAGAGATCTCGAGATTATCTGGGTTCCTGCTTTCCCTTCAGAGGCAAAAGCAGCATCAAAACCAGGCTCTGGAATCAGATAAGCACTCCACATATAAAAAGTAGGACTCTGAGAGATCACACTCCTCTAAGACTCAGTTTCCCCATCTGGGAAGGGGAGATAACAATGGTAGGTACAGGTGCGTGAGGGATGGGTGAAATAGATGAAGGGGATTAACAGGGATTAACAGTGCACTTTTCATGATGGGCACTGAGTAATAAATACACAGAACTGTGGAATCTCTGTATCATACACCTGTAACTAATATAATACTGTATGTTAATTATACTTGAATTAAAAACAATAATGGTAGGTACATTATAGGGTTATGGTAAGAGTTAGAAGATATAATGCTTGCGATATACTTAGAAGAGTGGCCAGCCCTCAAAATATGTTAACTACCATTACTTAGGTCAGGGAATTTGGTTTAGTTTAGTTTCGATTTAAAAAAAAAAAAAAATGGAACTTTCCCCCCAGAGAAAGCCTTGATTGAGACTTCATGTATATAAAACAGATTGAAGCAGAAGTATCCTGGTAGACACTGGGGCAGGTGGGGGGGCCTTCTTGTCTGTGTCCTCCTTGTCATGAAAAGGGACATGGGGAAACCCAATGTCCAGAATACCCAAGACCTCCAGAGAAACAGAAATTTCTGGAGCAAACTCTGATGCTACATTTACCCGGGTCATTCCTCATTCCACAGACAATGACACCAAAGCTCAGAGATGGGAAGTAACCAACGGGGTCACACAGCAAGTGTCTGATGCCATTTTCTTGGATTTTCTTCTCTCCTTTCCTATTGACTGCAGGATCTCAGACTGGCAGGGTCCTTGAGAATAAAATAACCCAGTCCTCTCCCTCTGTAATATCTCTTGGTGATGGTGGACTGGCTTTCTTAGATGTCTCCATCAGCATGAAGCATTCTAATGCTGGAGAATTCTGGTCAAAATTTGCCTGCCCACAACATCCACTTTTATTTAGTTATTATTGTGAGTAGAGTATACCCAGTAACCTTCCGAGATTAGACAAGTGGCTACTATTCATTTGGCATTGTGGACACATCCGGGTCTTCCTGCTTATGACATGTGCCCCATGATGGTAGAGCAGGGGAGGAAGAAGGATCCTCAGCCCAACTTCGTGAAAGAGCTCCAGGCCCCAAAGACCACCACCATCCTTCATCACTACCTGCCAGACGAGAATGGTCAACACCCAGGGGCTAGCTGAACTCATCCTCACTGCCTGAGCTGGGGTCATCTTCCTGACTGTGCCTCTCACATTCACTCTCTATGTGAATAATAAACTATTCAACCTTTCAACGTGTCTTTGTAGTCATGAAAATAAACCAGAAGGTCAGGGTCACCACTCTGCTCTCCCAAGTTTCCCCTCCCCATCCCCATGACTGTGCTGCACAGTAGGGGAAAAAAAATGCACGTGTCTATCTCACCACAAATCGCCTACACTTCTCTCTGTGACCACGATGGGGGGTTGGATGAGATGGATAATGGACAATGGAGTAACTGTTCCACATAGTCTGACCACCAGGCATTGTGCCAAGTCAGGAACCCATGAGAAGTGATGAACAGCAGGAGCCCAATCCACTTCCAAACCATCAGAAGGGCAGTGCCCGGCCCACAGATTCTCTCAAAGCAAGCAGTGGGGCATCTCTCTTCTCCCTCATGGGTATAAGGGTTGTTGCCATTCCTGAGCCCATGAGTACGCATGCAGGGGTTAGAACAGCATGGACTAGTCACCCCTTTCTCAGTGTTTACCACACTGTGGCCACCTCTCCAGAAACACCACCAGCACCCAGCTCCCACTGAGCTTCTCTAGAAGAGCACAGTATAATTAGACACCTTCCCTGCTCTCTGAGTCTCGGTGATCCTTCAGAGGTCTCATGTAATCTAACCTCATCCAGGAAGCCCTTCTGGATTAATCAGAGAAGAGAGGAGGAGAGGGACGGAAAGGGAGAGGAGGGGAGGGGAAAAGAGAGGCGAGGAGAGGAGAGGAGAGAAGAGGAGAGGAGAGGAGACGAGAGGAGAGGAGAGGAGGCCATCTAATGGGCATTCAAACTGCTCCTCATCCCAAGGTACAATAATGCATCAGTTGAGTAAAAAAAAAGTTGTGCCATATCCAGGGATAAAATATGACCAAGACAAAATTTCTGCCTCTAAGGAGACAAGTTAGAAAGAGAAGCAGAACAATAATTTGTTCCCAAATAAGGGATTTAAAACTAGACAAGGGTGCTCAGAGAACCAAGGAAGTCGAACCTGATTGCTCTGCCTTTGAAGAGAGGTGAACGGTGGGACATCACAATCATATCTTATTGGCTCAGTGGTGATCACAGAGTGGGAACTTCATCAGTAATTGTTCATTATTTATTCTACTCTCTTGATTTTTTTTAAAGATTTTATTTGTTTATTTGTCAGACACAGAGAGAGGGACAGCACAAGTAGGGGAAGCGGCAGGCAGAGGGAGAAGCAGACTCCCTGCTGAGCAAGGAGCCCATTGCAGGACTTGATCCCAGGACTTGATCCCAGGACCCTGGGATCATGACCTGAGCAGAAGACAGACACTTAACCAACTGGCGTCCCTATTCTGGTATCTTAAAAGTAATTCTGAAATCTGCTAGGTGATGCCCTCCCCTTAATGAGGCTTCCTTTTCAAAAATTTAAAGGTTGTTCTTTTATGTTTATTCCTCCCAATAATATTTAATATCAACTCGAATTTCCCCTCCCCACAAAGATACCCACAAAAAGATCTTATTGGCACTTTCATTGAAATTGCATGCAATGTATGCATTGATGTGGAAGAAATTGAAGCATATCGATTCTTCTCATTATAGAATTAGGTATGCTATTCCATTTAGATCCAGATCTTTCCTAAGCTATAAAGTTGCTATGCTATGAAATTTTACAGTTTTTCTGTAGAGCCTTTGCATTTTGTGACAGTGGTTTAAGGAGGCGAACCATAAGAGACTATGTACTCTGAAAAACAACCTGAGGGTTTTGAAGGGTCAGGGGTGGGAGGTTGGGGCAACCTGAGGGTTTTGAAGGGTCAGGGGTGGGAGGTTGGGGGAACAGGTGGTGGGTAATGGGGAGGGCACGTTTTGCATGGAGCACTGTTGTGCAAAAAGAATGAATACTGTTACACTGAAAAAATAAATAAAATGAAAAAAAAAAGGGAAAGGAAAAAAAAAAAGTCCTTTAATAAAATTTATAAAAAATGGATATTCAAGAATAATTTTCTCAGCTTGAATTGTTTTCCTTTTCCACCCACAAAACAATACAAAATTATCGGCACCCAGACACATATACACTTAAAACTCTAGTGACATTCTCCACACAGAACTACATTAGATAGAGTTTAAATTGCTGAAAAATCAAGACAATTTCAAAAAGTAGTACAGGGATTTTTTTTTCCTTCTGAAACAGCTGACCAACAGTATAGAAATTTAGATAAAATTATTTTCTGTGATTGTCAAAAGTTTTATGAAGACCGCATTTCAAGCAAAATAATTTATTACATCTATTTTTAGTGTTTATATTCTTGTTAATGTGGATTATTGTTGTTATTTTAGCTCGTTGCTTCTGAAATTTAGGAAAGTGCTATTTCCATACTAGTCTGGTACTCTTATCGAACTCTGTTATTGGTCTTTGCAGTTTTTCATTTGATTTATTTTTGAGACTGTATATGGAGACAATCATGTCCTATAAAAATGATGACTATATTCTTTCCAATATTTTTCTCTCATTTTCTAGTTAATGCCTTGTTTTATTGGTGAAGACGCGATGTTAAAGAATAGAGGTTATTGTCAACATCTTTATCTTACTCTCTATTTTATTGGTATAATCTAGTGCTTTATTGTTGAATTTGTTATTCATTATTTGTTTCCAATAACTGTAGTTACATTATCAGGTTAAAATGGTAGATTAAAAGCTTCCTATGACTTGAATATATCTATATTACTCAGTTGCTTTAAAAAAATGATGTGTAGACCTATAAGACCCCAGTTTCTACAGGGGACATAAGTTATGGTGTTTCCCTGGACTTGCTAAGGTGAAGGAAATAACATATACCCTTTAGCAAACTTTTAAAAATAAAAGGTTAAAATGCAAAGGGATTTTTTTCAAATGATCCTTACTTGATTCAGAAAGTAAAAGTATACAGAATTAGCCAATTGCTAATGCTTCCAAAGAGGAAAAAGATTGTGTCCATAAGCAAATGATCCTGATTCTCTGAACCATATTTTCACTGTTGAAAATGAGGACTATTACCACCCTTTGCGATTGTTTTAAGATTGAGACATATGATATCTGGTATAATTCATGACACATACCAAGCACTCAATACATCTGAGTTTTTTCACTTCCTTTAGCCAAACTCCAAATACATGATAATCACTTTATGGATATATAGAGAAGAAAATAGAATTTGTCATTCAATACATTTATCCTTTTCCTGGATAGTATTTGACTATTCACCATCCATTTTTTTTTTTAAAGATTTTATTTATTTAACAGAGAGAGAGATCACAAGTAGGCAGAGAGGCAGGCAGAGAGAGAGGAGGAAGCAGGCTCACTGCTGAGCAGAGAGCCTGATGCGGGGCTCGATCCCAGGACCCTGAGATCATGACCTGAGCCGAAGGCAGCGGCTTAATCTACTGAGCCACCCAGGCGCCCCCACCATCCAGTTTTTCTTCCACAAGAGACTCAGCTTCTAGCACTTTCTTTTTGAACAGCTGTTACATTCCAAGCACTGTGCTACGCAATTTTAGATGTGTTCTTCAACTGAACTACCACAGTAGATTTTGGATTCTACAATTAGAAAGGTCTACACGGTTCTTTTTGTACATCTTTCAGCACTGCCCCATTTGCATTAAGAACTCAAGAATGTCTTTTGGATGGTAATCATCACGTGGAAGGCTCAGAGAATCTCAGTGTGGGAAGGGATAATGAAAAAAAAAACTGGAGAGAAGGGGAGTTGCCTTCCCTATTGATCATGATCCATGTGGATGTTAACAAATGGTTTTGTTTTTTTTTCACTCAAAAAGCATTTATTAAACTCCTGTCATTTATTACGTTACTGGGAATGCCTAGGCGCTGGGCATGTGGCATAGTCAAGAATGGCAAGGTTGCCCCTCTGCACTTACTGTTTCTGATACCTGCAAGTCCCTTCTCTCAGACACCTGCACGGCTCCCTCTTTGGCCTCCATTCGATCTCCACCCCAGACCACAGTGTCAAAGAGATTTTTCCCATTAGCTTGCCTAACAGTCCAGATGTTTAAGTCTGGTCCTAGTCATTGGTCTAAATTTTCCTTACACACTGCTGATACATATCAAACCTATGGACGACCAGGGTCATTATCCATAGGAAGGACTTACCTAGTCCGTTTCAGTCCTCCACTCTGAGTTGGGGGGAGGGAGGGCAGAAGTTAAGTTAATGCATATCCCTGTGACCTTGAGTCAGGCCTGCCCATTGCCACTTCTACATCTTCATTCTTTCACCTAGCCCACTAGGCTTTCCTCCAAGCCAACTAGTGGCCACAAATAGGATCAGAACAAGTTCTCCTCTCTCTTCCAGGTCATTAAATATGTAGAACGGGATAGAACAACGGCGGAATCCTTTGTTAATCCACACTCCTCAGAGGCAGATTTTTCAATGGAAAGATGAAATCACCGACTTTAAATACCATCTATTTGCCAAAGAGTCCCAAATCTACATTAAAAGCTTGGCCTCCCCTGTAGATTCCGGATTTGATGACCAAGCTCTCTATTTGATATTTCCACTTGGACATTCCAGAGACATCTCGAACTTAACATGTTCACAAACCTCCCATCTTCTCCATCTCAGTAAAAGGTACTCCTGCCATTTTCCCAGGTCAAAAGAAGTCACCCTTGATCCCTCTCCTTTCCTAATCTAATTCAAACCATTAGGAAGACCAGGGAGATTCCACCCACAATGTGTATCACAAATTCAACTCATCAACCACCACTCTAGTCCCAAATGGCATCTTCCTTCCCTTGGACGAGCACCCTCCCCATATCTCTTCCTTTAGCCCTACTCCAATCCATTCTCAACAGAGCTCCCAGTGTGATTAAAACAAAACAAAACAAAAAAAAAAAAAAAGAAACAAAAACCATATGGTTATGTCACTTCCTTGACTCAAATCCTTCAATGGCTTTCCATATGCAAATAGATTAAAATCCCAATCTTTACCTTGGCTTCACAGCCCAACCTAACCTGAAATCTACCTCCTTCCCTGCCCTCATCTCCTTTTTCCACTCCCCATTTGTCATTGTTCATTTTGTTTTGGCTTTAGTTTTGTTTTTTTGTTGTTATTGTTGTTGTTGTTTGGGTTTTGTTTTTTTGTTTTTTGAGAGAGGGAGGGGAAAAGGGATGGGGAAGGAATCTTCAGCAGGCCCCACACCCATCATGGAGCCTGAAACGGGGCTCCATCTCACAACTATGAGATCATGACCTGAGCCCAAATCAAGAGTCAGACGCTAACCAATTGAGCTATGTAGGACTCCCTCTGTTCTCCACTTTGTTCTTTACCCTGCACCCTCCTTGATTTCCATGCTATTCCTCAAGTCCACTGTACTCATTCCCTACTTCTGGCCTTTGTACCATCTGGGCCCACAATGTAGATTTCCTCCTGTTTGCCACTGGGATGGTTCTTCTTACCCCTCAGATCTCAGCTTAAAAGTGATTTTTTTTTTGGATGCACCTGGGTGGCTCAGTTGGTTAAGCAGCTGACTCTTGGTTCCAGCTCAGTGTCCTGGGATTGAGCCCAACAGTGAGAACCCCATTCAGCCAGAAGCCCGTTATCTCTCCTCTTTCTGTCCCTCTCCCTGCTCGCATGTGCTCTCTCTCTCTCTAAAATAAAAAATAAAATCTTTTTTAAAAAGTGATTTTTTTTTTTCCTCCAGGCTTTCCTTGGCCACTCAGTATCCAATTCATTGCTCTCCATCTCATTCTCTACTTTAATCCCTTCAGCGGAGATGGCTTATTGATGAGTAATTATTCATTTATATAGTGACTTTTCCCTCCAGTTAGAATGGGAGATATCTGGGGAGAAGGATCTTGTCTGACTTGTTTGGTGTTGTATTCCAGATCCTAGAAGAGTGTCTGGTATATAATAGGTTCTTAATAAATACTGGAAGATGATCAAACAGTTCTCAGCTTCAGGTCTTCAGCTTGTCCAAAAGGGCAACACAAGAAACCAGGTTAAGGGATGTTAAGATACACCAGTGTACTGCATTCCCTTGAACTATGAGTATAATAATCATATTTTTAAAAAAGAGGAAGAAAGAAATGAAATTAGTTCTGCATTACTTGTTAGTCCTGGATCATTGCTTTCTTTACTCAATGCCCACAAACTAGCTGGTTAATAATATATTTTTTCCTTTATCGGTTTTATTAAATTACAAAAGCAGTGCATGCTCCTCAAAAGAAATTCTAAGAACACAGAAATGTATACAGAAAAAGAAGCAATATCTATCCTCTACTCCCATCTCACTTGCCAGATGTAACCTCTGTTACTACTTGATGAATATCTTTCTTTTCTCTATGCATATATACATATAGAGAGATATACATATGTAGCTTTAAGGCAAACATAGGATGTGTGTGTATGTATATGCATTTTTAAATTTACTATATGGTAGACACTTTTCTATGTCCATACAGATTGATCTACTCTATATTTAATGGTTACATAGAATTCCATTGCATTCATTACTTTTTCAAAATATGCTTAATTTATTTTATGAGCAAAGAAATAAAAATGTGGGATTATAGATTAACAAGAATGGCAAGATAGTGACAATTATTATAGCCTGGTGATAGCACACGGAGCTTATAATACTATTCTTTCTACCTTTGATGTAGAATTGTAAAAGAAATACTTAACAGACTTCCTTCTAATGGTGAATTACTGAACACTTTTCTCTGAGACTATAAACAAAATACGGATACTCAGTATCACTTCTCCTGAACATGATAATGAGGGTTCTGGGCAGTATAAGTCGCCAAGAAAATAAAAGGGATATGAAATCAAAAGGAAAAAATAGAAGTCATTATTTATAGTTGATATAACTGCATATAAAGAAAGTTCAAGAGAATCTACAAAGTCTTAAAATCAATTAGTGAATCTAGCAAGGTCTCTGTTCACAAGGTTGACACACAACTCAATCGTGTTACTATCTACCAGCAACAAAGAAAAAGAATTTTTAAAAATCTACTGAAAACATCAAGTACTTCAGGATAAATCTAATGAAAGATATGTAAGGCTTCGTTGGTGACAACTACATGACAAGGAGAGAAATTAAAGATAATCTGAAATAATTAATTAACAAAACTTTGGTGTTCTATGCCACACACTCTGCTTGGCTAAGGATACAGTGTGAAGTAAAAAGAAACACAATCCCTGTATCCTTGAACTTGCAGGGGTAACCAATACCCGTTAGATAATCATGCAAATTAATGTCATATTGCAAATATGGGAAGGGTTCCAGAGAAAGGTAGGCAGCATTGTGAGAGCTTTGGAGACAAGATTTGAGCTGATAAAAAACCAGGGAAGCAGTCTCAAACTGCATTCCAAATAAAAGGGAGAGCATAATCAAAGACTTTGTGCAAAGAGTAAGTATGAACCCTAATTAAATCAACCATTCTTGGCATTGATGGTTATTTAGGATATGGGTTAGACTTTTGGATAAAGAGGCTGCAAGGTTTCCCTTCCCTTGGGTGGTATGGTACTCTCTGGACTCTGGGGGGAGACCACGTGGCTTCCCTTGGCCGAGGAGATACTTAAAAATATCATACCCTAGGGCCTTCTCTCGCTTGTGGCACTTCGAATCTTGGGAACACCACGTGATTGAGCTCAGGCTAACCCACTGGAGGGTAAGAGGTACAGGGAGCAGAGACTGGCTCTCCCAGCTGACCATCCAGCTGCAAGCCCAAACCCTGGCAGACACCAGGGAGCCAAACGCAGATCCGCCAAGTCAGCCGAGACCAGAAAAACCACCTGGTCAACTCAGAATCATGAGCTGAATAAAATGGCTATTGTTTGCCACCCCTACCTTTTGGAGTAGGTGTTAGGCAGCAAAAGCTAACCAATACAGGGTGACTGCAGTTTTCTTACAAACGTGATTTAAGAAATGTCTTTGCATTTGCATCTTGGTGCGCCGGGACCATCAAGGTCCTGGGGATGGGTAATTTTACTGTTATCAACAAATTAAGATGTTGCCCAAATGAGGAAACTGAGATACAGCTAAATGAAACTTCAATACCAACCTTATGGTTGGAGAAGGAGATATCTGGGATTAGTGGCCAGGACTTCAAATCCCAGTGCAGCAGTCATTCAAACCCATCATTGTCTTACCTCGCTAGTGGAGAAAAGCGACACATTTTTCAAAGCCAAAAATCAAAGAAGTTCAGAATCAGTTGGCTGGTTTACAACCAATCTACATTTTTTTTAAGATTTTATTTATTTATTTGACAGACAGAGATCACAGGTAGGCAGAGAGGCAGGTGGGGAGAAAGGAAGGGAGGCAGGTCCCTGCTGAGCAGAGAGCCCAATGCAGGGCTCGATCCCAGGACCCTGGAATCATGACCTGAGCCAAAAGCAGAGGCTTTAACTCACTGAGCCACACAGGCGTCCCCCGTCTACATTTAAAAAACAAACAAACAAACAAAAAACCTGTGCCTTTTTTTTTTAATTTGTTTTCCATTTTATTTATTTTTTCAGCGTAACAGTATTCATTCTTTTTGCACAACACCCAGTGCTCCATGCAAAACGTGCCCTCCCCATTACCCACCACCTGTTCCCCCAACCTCCCACCCCTGACCCTTCAAAACCCTCAGGTTGTTTTTCAGAGTCCATAGTCTCTTATAAACCTGTGCCTTTTAATCCTGACAACAAACCTGAGTTTCTCAGACTTTAAGGAAGAGCGATACAACAAGACCACTGGGAGGACTGACTCCAGTTTCAACAGAAAAATATTGCTGTCCCCTGGGAAGGAAATACAGCAGACAAGCATTCCCCCTGACCCGGATGGTCCAATAGTAGCCACAAATCATGAAGGGTTAAACAAAGATTATAAAGTCTCCTCAGAAGGGAGTGGTAAAGTTTATTTTTTTTTTAATCCAGTCTAGAGAATTACAAAAATATTATTTTCCTGGAACTTGGAAGGAGAGTTCAGCAGACAATATGAATTTCAGGAAAATATTTTTGCCATTAATTATGTCATAAGCAAAAGAGTAAAATAAACTGTTTATTATCACATATAAAATGCTTTTGATCAGTCAACTGAAAAACTAATTTCATTTTCTCATTACCGTGCCTCAGGCATCCTTTAACGTCAATTTTTATTATAGCAAAAGCAAGGAAATTAAAATGATCAGTTATGGTGCAGAGAGAAACATTTGCTTCACAATTTTTAAAAGTAAAAATAATAAAGTACTGAACCTCTTTATCATTCATAATAATCACAACTCATCTGGCAAGGGAGTAATTTGGCTCCAGGGGGACCATGCCCACCGTAACCCTCTCCTGGAGTCCCTGGGAACCAATAGGGTTGGTGAGCACTGAGAGATGCTAGCGGCCCTGTTCAAGTACCTAGTGGAGAGTGGGTTGAATTTCCAGCCCAAGTGGCTCAAAGTTCCCCAGATGGAACAGGGTAGGAGGGGGCTCCATAGCCACCCAGAGGAGCTAAAGAAGAAATCTCTGTGGACGATTAGGGGACCATGAGCTTGGTCTCCCATCTTTTGGCCCAGGAGCCGATGTTGTGGAAAGAGAAGTGATTTTATGGAGACACGTTTTCTAAACGTGCTCCTGGCTTTTACAAACTTCTTGATTGTGGGTGCCATTCACGGACCAAGGGTCCTGACTCAACACAACATTATAAAACATTAACGACCTATATATGTGAAAGAGAAAGCATTTTGTAAAGCAATCATCAAGGTCCATTTTATAGTGGTTTTTAAGATAACAATGCCCCAGCTCGGGTGACCCTGGGACTTGGTTGTGTTCACTGGGGGATCCCTGGCTATGAATGGACCTCTTGCTTCCTGGCTAGAGGAAGAGGAAGTGATTCAGGGGGAGAGGGTGATGGGAAGAAGGTAACAGAGTGAGGACAGAGCCTTTGACCCCTTGTCAGCCTGAATGGTCTGACGGAGGGCCCCATGGAAAGAGAAACAGGGAGAAACTAAATGAGCCATGACTCCATGATTCTTGGGTGAACGTCCCGATCCGGAGCCTAGAAGACAAGGTTGTTGAGGGGCTGTGTTCTCTCTGACCTGCTTCTCCACACTCACAGAGCTACACTGGCCGTGTCGTGAGGTTACATTTTAGGAAGCAGAAATGGTGACGTCACTCTTCACAAGATGGCAAAGGCAGAAGGAAGTAGGAGACCTGCTCAACTAACCCTCCATGCCCTCTGCCCCCTCCCTTCAATCCTGGGAATCCCCAAAGAAGCTCTGGAAGAGTTCCTTCCCTGTGTCTGTTGGGGCTGGTAAGAGAGAAGAATCTGAGCCAAAGGCAAGCAAACTGTCCCCTCTGGGTTCCCCACGGGACCCATGAAGAAGCCACTGTCCTCTGAGATTTGCATAAACATCCCCATTCCCCGAGTCGTCCCGGCAGAGATGAATCTTGAGGCTGGACTCTTGCAGCAGCTCTGTCGGCCAGGGGAGAGACAAATCAAGCCCCCAGAAGACTCTGCCCTCAAAGGTAAGTCAGTCTGCTGGGGAGTCAAAAGTCAGACACAAAATGACCTCAAGGGCAAATCACAAACAACCTATAACTGGTCCAGTTAGGAGGGATGGGCCAGGTGGAAGGGGGAGGCTGTCTTTTCAGAGGAGGATAAAGCACACCCCAGTATATAAGGCTCCCCCAGCTCACTGTTGTCCCCCTTGCCTCTGAGAAATGTGTGTGGGCTGTCCTCCCACTGTCCACTCCAAGGATGGACCTGCTGATGGGGCCAGCGTCCAGATGCCAAACAACACAGCCAGGCAGGTGACTTTATCTCTGGGCTTTGCTTTCCTTAGCACCAGCCCCATTCCAGGCATACTCTCCTACACGCCAGGCCACTGGGCTTTCCAAACTTGCATCCTACTAGCATGGACACAAAGAGGACTTTGGATACAAGTTCTAAGAAAGGGGTGTCTTTGACCCAGAATGGCCTTGGTGAGGGGCCCTCAAGAACCTGACCAATGCTATAACCTGATTGGCCAGCTTTGGGTCACATGACCCTCCCCAGGGGCGGAAAGAACAGGGTCCTTCTTTAAGGAAAAAACTGGGTGGCTCAGTGGATTAAGCCGCTGCCTTCGGCTCGGGTCATGATCTCGGGGTTCTGGGATCGAGTTCCGCGTCGGGCTCTCTGCTCTGCAGGGAGCCTGCTTCCTCCTCTCTCTCTGCCTGCCTCTCTGCCTACTTGTGATCTCTCTCTCTGTCAAATAAATAAATAAAATCTTTAAAAATAAAAAAAATAAAAAAAATAAAAGGAAAAAACTGTCAGGGAGGCAAAACCCACAGATGGCTCTGTAAGTACCAATGACTAGGCTCACCTTTTCCAAGCTTTCATTAGGGCTTGGCTTGGAGCAGGAAAAAGATCTGAGGACAGATTCTAGATCCCCTCATGCCTGTGGCATTTCGACAGGCACACGCAGGTATGGGGCAAGTCCCGGACAACCCTGTTTTTCTCCAGCCAAGATCGCCCAGCCTGATGAAAAGCACGATTAATCCAGCGGCCTCTCGGTAATCCAGCAGCCCATTTGCTCACCATCTGTATGCCTCATTCTTTGGGGCAGCCCAAATGAAAGAGGCCCATATTTGTTTTTTTGGAAAATGTTATGATTTTTCAAGTAAACAATAGAAACTTTGCAAAGCCATGAGATTTATTGAAACTGCCAGGCTGTCTGGACTTGATCACACTGGTTTATGCAGGTTTAAATGTGTGCTCCATTCTCTCGGTTTTATCATCATAAACAACAATTTCTATTTATTTGCACAGGATCACAACTTCTCTTCATGTTTCTCACATACTATTTCACTGAATCCCCACCAAATCCATGTTTGAAACAAGGGTAAAGACTATTCTGGGGCCTGTTTGATGGAGAGGGACGCTGGTGTCCCAAGTGGTAAAGGGGTTCCGGAACTCACCTTGGTACAGTCTTGGGGGGGCGTTGGAGCCCCACTCTTCGGATTGAAAACCATGTTTGTTCTGGTGTGGTTTGTCATGTCTTGACTCAGCTTACAGCCGTAACATCCCTCACATGCCCTCTGACCTCATTCTGCACCAGTCAGACTATTCAAAAGAAGGTAAAAGTAAATGAAAGAAGCCTTTGCTCATTATCCATACCTGAGATTTGTGCTATTTCTGACCTAGAGAGCCAAGGCCGTTCTATTCCATTTTATTCAATCAGCAGACTTAGTGTTTCTATGGAAGAAGCATTGTTCTAAACAACCCTGGTAAAGGGTCACAGAGGAAGGAGCAGTCTTACTCATCTCCTAAAAAACATGATGCCTAGCTGTGGATACAGGACAAACGGGAGGGAAAAAAATGCTGTACACTTTTGCAAATTTTATAAAAATGATCATTTTATAATAATATTTTTAAAAGATTTTATTTATTTGTCAGAAAGAGAGCACGCGCCAGAGAGCACACAAGCAGGCAGAGTGGCAGGCAGAGGCAGAGAAAGAAGGAAGCAGGCTTCCCCCGAACAAGAAGCCTGATGCAGGACTTGATTCCAGGATCTTGGGATCATGATCCGAGCTGAAGGCAGTGGCTTAACCAACTGAACCACCCAGGTGTCCCTATAATAATATTTTTTTAAAGTTTATGGCTGAATTTATTTACTTAAATAATCTCTCCACCCAATGTGGGGCTCAAACTCATGACCCTGGGATCGAGAGTCACACGCTCTTCTGAATGAGCTGGCCGGGTGCCCCAATTATAAATTGTATAAAAATGTAGCTAGAATGATAGACACACAGATAAAAGATCTTGAGACAAAGGGGATGAGCAAAAGTGGCCATTGCAATGAAAGGTAAAATACCACACAAATTGTACAGAGGACAAATGGAGAAAGGCTTCAAAGAAAAGATGGCATCTCTAAACCCTGGTTGCCGAATCACACCTGTCAGATGACAGCAAATCGCCTGAAGTTCAGGGTTTTCCCAAGACTAGGTCAAGACCCAGATCCTCCTAAAAGCATCGCAGTTGCTACCCTGTAGGCTGCGTATGAACAATTAGATCCTTTTTTTTTTCTTTTTTTTAATGGCAATTAGAGACAGCTCTTCTCAAATTTGGAAATGCTTGGGCTTGCCTTGTCTTTATTAGTGAATCATAAACCTCTGGAGAACCTAAAACTTGTTTTCTACATTTTCTTCCTCTCCGCACATTCCCTAGCAAGAGTTTGCCTCCAGAGCAAAAGCTAAGTCCTATAAAACTGGTATTGAAATAAATCTAATTTAGCTAATGAGCTCTAAGTATCCAGCTGCTTTAACCATGCAATGTTTAGGGAAAACATTCCCTGAGAGGCTGGCATAACTTAGATGGGGGCCCGGAGAGCAACTGGGGAAACAAGACACCATACATTCAGCCTGCTGCCAGTCGCACCTGGGCTTTCCCACCTAGTGCACCATGAGTCACCCCAAAAGAAGGGAGAGGTGAGTAACTTGGATGACCAGAGGCTTATCCCAGATTCTTAAGGCTGGGCATATCTCCCAGGGGACTCGTCTCTATCCTTAGTGATCTTTCCTTCATGGTCATCTGAAGGGGACCTTGTTCCTGTGAACAGATCATTCATGACAGAACTGAGCACCGGAGACCATGGGAAGATACACCTGATGGAAATCAGTACATGACATAAATGAACTATCTGGAATCATTTGATGAAATCCTATGCTTCACGTCCTTAGGGTTTTTTTTCTCCTCCTCTACCCTGTTAAGTGTTCCCACTTGTGCTTGCAAGATCTGTACTGAAACCGCCTTAATACATAATTTCTCTTCCGAGCAATGAGTTGATCGAGCCTTGTTTGGTACATCTGTTATAACACATCACAGCCTCCCATAATTGCTCTTTTATTTAATTCTACACATTCTGATTAGCTGCGTCTGTTCCGGGCGAGCGCTAGGAGTATGCTGAGTGTCCTTCATTCGAAAAGAGTTCTTCAGAACAGTATGAAGTGAAATTAAAGTAATTATTAAGTCCTAGAAACTAAACACAGTTCCATAATTGGCAGATAGCTCGCACCCCGCAGGAAGAAGGGATCAGAGCGTCCTTCTGAAAGAATTCCTAAGTTCTGGTTCTTGGGAATGGCATGCAGTGAGTGAAGAGGCAGGAGAACAGAGTCTCGAACTGCTTGAGGATGGAAAAGGAGCCCTCTCTCAAACACGGGGGAGGAACTGGGAAAGCAGCAGCCACGGAGAAGTGGTGGGTGTGATCCTGAGGCTGGCCAGGCTTGTCTGCTGGAGCTCATCTGCTTAGTTCTCATGAATATTCTGTGAGCCGAGAGGCTTTTAGTAGAGAAGAGACAATTAAATGCTAGCTTTTCACCATTGTATTTCTTGCACCAGAGAGAGTAATAGGGCACAGGGCAATAGACTAAAATTACATTGTAGCAGAACATGTGTACTGACCTTTCCTCTGAGCAGATCTATTTACTTGATGCCGCAGATCAACTTGTAGGAACTGATGTACTCCTAGCTGGAGTAAAGGTTAAAAACTGTGTGCATCTTAATTCATCTGGATTTCCGCTCTGCTCTATTCCTCTGCTTACTCTACAGACCCGCATGGACTGGCTTCAACAGAAGGGTGAAGGCGACATTGTTTTGAAGTTAGCAATACATGGGCTCTTCCCTTCCTGAGCGCATGGCTCCTCCAAGTGTGGTCTTCCGCAGCAGTGTCTGTGTTACCTGGGATCTCATTAGAAATGCAAATATTGAGGCTCTGTGCCCAGCCTGGTGAGTCAGAAACTGTGTTGTTCGACAAGCCCTACAAGGGAATCTGTTGCACGCTAATATTTGAGAACCATGTTTGTGCACGTGCATGTGTGCGCGCATGTGCAAGCATGCATGCTGGGGTTCCCACGGACTGCTTTAAATATGCAGCCACCAATGTAGTACATTGTTTCCTAAAATGTGGCACGCAGCAGATAGGACCAGCGATGTACGAATATTAAGTGGTAGATGACTCACTTTGGGTGGTCTGGAGAAAGTGATTTTAAAAGGCACTGGAATGCACTTTTAAATCATATTGAATCTCATAGCGAGAAAGTTAATCCCTTTCAACCCTTCTCACTTCTCAAGAAGACTCAGTTGAGTACTAATAGACTCTCCACCATCTCTTTAACTTGTGATAATCTCCCTTTGAAATAAAGACAGATCGGGATCCAAGCTTAGAACCTTTAGCATTCAACAGTATCAAAATAGAATACGATTAATATCATTCAGTTTTATCTGGGTTATCCCTATGGGTTGATTTCTATTTATCCCAAATGACACCAGTTTTCATACTATGACAGTGAGATACATTTTCTTTTTAATTAATTTTTTCCTAAAAAGAAAGGAAACCAATTTAAAAAGAAGTCTGAAATCATTCAACTAATAGAGTAGGAATGACTCTGAGGGACTCATAAACAGGCCAGGGCAGGAAGGCAATTTCCAGGGCAGTACCCAGTCAGTATAGATTAAGCTTAATTTCCAACACCAGCTCGGCCTGTATCTCCAGGCCTTGACCTTCAGAAAAATGACCTGAAGTCTGAGACATTTGCCGTCAGTAAAGAAAAATTCCATTCCAGTTACCACACAAGTTAAAAGAGAGAAAAATGACTCATAAATTTCCGAATGACTTCTTTTTTTTTTCCATTTTATTTATTTTTTCAGCGTAACAGTATTCATTCTTTTTGCACAACACCCAGTGCTCCATGCAAAACGAATGACTTCTAATCACAACTTTTTGAAATCAAAAGGGTTCTGAGGTGCTCAAAAATTAAAATATCAAAAATAGTCCATTACTCAAAATTCAGATTCATTGAATTTGGGTTGGTCATGGGGAAAAATCTTACCTTTCCTAACTTTTATAAGAGTAACAAGTTTTCTAATATAACATTTGAAGAAAAAGAGAACCAAAAGAAAAAAAAAATCACACCATCTAGATTTAGGTCCCTAAAAGGGACTTATTAAGATTTTGGTCCGTTTCCTTCTAGCCTTTTTTATTGCATGATAGTAAAAATTTTTCTTTTTATTTTAATGAGGATTTTATTGTGTGTGTAATACAGGAATAAATACATGACTTATAGTAAGTTTCCATGTTCGTATTTCCAGTAATAAAAA
Organism: Meles meles; assembly: GCF_922984935.1. Classification (NCBI taxonomy): domain Eukaryota; kingdom Metazoa; phylum Chordata; class Mammalia; order Carnivora; family Mustelidae; genus Meles; species Meles meles. The sequence continues at coordinate 30,766,892 of NC_060084.1, read as the reverse complement.
GCATACCTTAGAAAAAAAAAATAAAAATTTTTTAAAAAGCATACCTTAGGATGCTTTTGGTGGCAAATAGCAGAAAACCCAACTGGAATGGACTAAAACCACAAAGATATTCATCATACCGCATAACAGAAAGCCCAGAGTAAAGTATACTGCAGGACTTTGTCTAGTCTGACGATGACATGAAGGATCTAGGTTCTCACGTCTTCCCAGAATAGGCTGGTGAAGAAGAATAGTCCCTTTCTAGGGAAAGAGAACCCTTTCCGCAGAAATTCCTCCAACAGACTTTTCAGCCTGTGGGAGATGGGCTGGATCCCATGCACACCTCTGACCCAGTCACGGGACAGGGAAAAGGGCTTAGCCTGGTTGGAAGGCCCAAGAGGAAGTCATGCTGGTGAGTCAACTGCCTTTTGCTCCAAAAAGGAAAACAGATCGGCGGTTTTTGTAACAGACCAGCATGGCAAGTAATGTCTGCAGTGTTTGAAGATACATTTAACCTCTCTCGATGGCTGGTTGCTTTCACATACTGCATGGAATCTAGCTCTAGATAACTTCTAGTCCTTTGATGTTTTGGTCCACTCTGCTTCTCCAGCTTCATTTACTCACCATTCCTGAGATAATTTTACGTTCTCGTCAGTCTTTATTCTCCCTTCTTCCTTCCTAGAACACAGCATTTTCCCCCTCATGATGTCCTTCTGATTAAGGTTTACTTCAGCTCCCACTCCATAACCAAACCCCATACTCCCTCATATTTCTAGGCATTTTTTAAAGAGCATTTCCCCCACACTTGTCAGTTTCCCTCTTATAGCCATGTCTTGCATTTGTCGATCTAACACCTACTCGCCCACGCATCTGCAGACGGCACCCCAAATTTCCAGGAAGAAACACCCCTCCCATTTGCGATCCCCATGACTCTACCCTCTGCTTCATAGGACCAGACAGCCACGATGTCTGTTTCAGGGATGGACATATGACCCAATCAGAGCCCATAAGGCTGAATTCCAGGATTTGGGGAACTGTTTAGCAGAACGAATTTGCTTTTCATTAGGGTTGCTGATGGGATTTAAATCTGGACATCCTGGCAGACCTCTTGCTACCAAAGAGACAGCCTGCCTGGGAATGAAGCCAGCATAAGGTAAAGCAGATATAAATCAAGAGATGGAGCAGATAAGACCAAACTCAGAGAACCCCACCGGGCTCCCTGGATCCAGCTATGTCTAAACACAGTGTTCCCTCCGGGGTTTTCAGATGTGAACAAGGGCATTCCCTTTTTTATTTACATCAGTTTGAACTTGATTTTGTCCCTTGCAACCAAGAGAATCATGGCTATGCGGCTCCTCCATTATTCTAACTCTGGTCTTCCTTAAAGGCTCGGTGCTCTCTCTTCCAAGAAGTCTTCCCCATCCACCATAGTCTTCACCTTTCTCCCTCTCTCAGCACCCAAACCATAGGCAGTTTCATCTATTTATGGCCCATTGTCCCTTTTTTTAAAATGAGTTTTAACCCAAAGTACAATATTGCAGGCAAAGGCCACGTTTCATGGGTCTTCTGTATTTATATCAAGACCTGAAACAGAGCTTAGTGCATCGTAGGGACTCCCTAATTTATTGTATGAAACAGGTCTCCAAAAGAAAAAAAATTAGAGATGCTTATTATGCAGAGGGTACTCAAAAAGGGACCAAGATGTTGGGGCACCTGGGTGGCTCAGTGCGTTAAAGCCTCTGCCTTCAGCTTGGGTCATGCTTCCAGGGTCCTGGGATCGAGCCCTGCATCGGGCTCTCTGCTCAGCAGGGAGCCTGCTTCCTCCTCTCTCTCTGCCTGCCTCTCTGCCTACTTGTGATCTGTATCTGTCAAATAAATAAAATCTTAAAAAAAAAAATAAAGGGACCAAGATGCTATTGGACTTTTCAAGTACAATGCTATGAGTTTCTGTCATTTTCCCACTATGACCCAAGGAGTCACACCCTATTCCATTCTCTGAGGGAGGTCCTTGAAAACAGAGCCTCCCAACCAGAGCTGGCTTCTATGTCAGTTGAAGAAACAAAGAAAAAAGGTGAAGGCCAAAGCCAACTGAGTACATTAATAGGGATCAAGGCCGAAGACGAGCCGTACTGATACCATACTAACAGCACGTCAGGAAGAGTTAACGACCTAGTCTTAGCATCACTGGGCCAGGGAAGCTTCCCCCAGAGTGAAAGGGGGAAGCAGAGATATCATGATCCTTGTGGATAGCTCACTCCCCGAAGAAATAAGGTCAGATCTGAGTCTCCCATACTCAGTCATTCCCCTCCTACTTACAATCAAGTAGGTCCACTCTAACCCCCCAAGGAGAGGAGAAGGAGAAGAAAACTAGGAGTACCACATCTGAGGCCTTCCCTCCACCTCAGAGGGAATGTCAAGGCCAGGGAGGAAGTACCTCCGTCCCTCAACACATGCTCCAGCCACTTGCCTTCGTCAAACCTTAGCACGTGACTGATGGCTGCTCACGCTCTCCTCGTACACGCCTAGTGATAGAAAAGAATTCCCAAGGAGATTTTGTGGAAAGAGTCTGAGAGGGTGATACCCTTCAGGAGAAGAAGACAGTGTCCCTTCAGAGGAAAATTTTCTCCCTTTCTCTCTCTTTTAAATTCTTATTTCAGGCCTGGCTTTTCCTCCTTCTAAGTTTGCTTTCTAAATCTTTCTTTTCCATGTTTTTGGATCTATGCTGAAGTGGAATTTTATGCTTCAAGAAGAGAGTTGATGAATCATGGAAAGTATAATCGACAAAGAATTGGCATGTTTTTCAACTCTTCTTTTTTCTGCATCAACTGAATAAGATTAGTGTCTTACATGGATTATTTTTTCAATAATAGAGAAGGCTATGTTGGCAACAAAAATTGCAAAACAGCAACATCATAAGCTTGCCTAACCATCCAGTGGCAGAGAATTTTCAACTTGAAAAATACTCTTGGTCCAGCAAACCAAGGACCAGAGTAACAATTACAACTGAAATCATTAAACACTTGCTTTTTCTCCTACTGAGAAATTGGATCCTCTAGGATTCTTAGAGAGAAAAGCAGAAAACATGAGGGGAAGACCTTACATAATAACCTTTCTGTAAAGCTTGGATGGCATAAATGATTTTGTGAGACATTCAAGTCACATGTCATTAATCAGAAATGACAGTCTTTATTCACATATATTTGACTGAAGCCGCATAATTTTAGACTCCAATAGGTCTAGATAAATGACCCTAAGTATTGTACTTTTTCAAATTGACAATGATTGATGATGGAAGTGGGGGAAAATGAATGCTGAAAAGGGACCCTGAAGTAAACATTGAAAATCAGTTGCAGTACTTTGGGGAAAAAAAGAGTTTGGGGATTTTTTTTCTTCAAGACTTTCCCTCTTTCTGAGCATCTCTCATTCTTTAATTTTAAGTTTAATCAGGTGGGCATTGCAAAACCCTCCGTATTACAGTCAGATCTCAATGAAAATCTGAGACTGACTTAGTTATGTTTGTTCACATAGGCAGAAAGGGAAAATAATGACTAATTAAAATTTATCCCACTGCACAACTATTTCCTGGGACCATTATGTTCTGGGTGATATTCTACATACTAGGGCTTCAGTAGAAACTAAAACGAATATAGTTTAAGTTTTGGGGGAGCTCACATTTTAGGGGAAGGAGACAGGCAATATCCAAGAAAACAAAAAAATGAATGGGGTCCTTTCAGAGAGTGCTAAGTTGCATGAAGGAAAAAAAAACAACAACAACAACAACAAAAACCAGATTGGAGGTTGGAACAAGATGGCAGACGAGTAGGAGATCTAAATTTCCTTGGTTCCCAGGAGTTCACCTAGATAGTTACCAAAACATTCTGAACACCTACAGACTCAATAGGAGGTCGAAGAGAGGAAGAGCAGCAATTCTAGCAACAGGAAAGCGACCGCTTTTTGCAAGGTAGGATGTGTGGAGAAGTGAATCCAAGGTGGTATTTAGGAGGACAGAGCAGGGGAGTGGGGAAGGAGCCTCTGTGAGCCACTTACCGGCAGGTGAGAGAGCAGCAAGGCACAAAATCGGAACTTTTGAAGTCTGCTCCACGGAGGGACATCGCTCCAGTGGCTAAGTGGGGGGTCGAATCCTCGTGGGGATAGTGTGGTCTCAGGATCCACGGGGCCATAGAAAGCCTGGCAGTGTCTGAGTGTGGCAAAGCTCCCAGGTATGGGAATAGGGACACTGGCTGCAGAGACAGAGCTGAGGAGGGGCTCTCAGCTCGGGGTTGCCATAAACTATGATCCAAAGCACAGTTGGGCCACTGCTCTTCGAGAAGGAGCCCCATAAGTGGCAGTTGGGGGAGACCCTTCCCCCTTCCTCCACTGGGAGAAACGGTGCAGGAGCACGCAGCAAGAATCTGTTGGGCGGTGCACCTGAGATAGCAACGCTCGGTCACAGGCCAGGTGAGAACAGAGCACCGCCGGAAACCAGGGAGATGGGAGTGATTGACTGCTTTTCTCTGAGGTCACTGAGGAGTGGGGCCCCAAGCTCTCCGCTCCTCCAGGCTGGAGACTGGGACGCCGCCATCTTCATTCCCGTCCTCCAGAGCTCTATGGAACGCATTCAGGGAACAAAAGTTTGGAGAGGGAACCCAAGGAGATTACTTAGCCTGGCCCCTGGCAAGGGCCATGCAATTCCGCCTCGGGCACGGCAACAGGCCCCTCCTCGAAAAGATCAGCAAGAACATCCAGCCAAGACCAAATTTACTGATCGATGAGAACTGAAAAATACCAATGTTAGGGGAATAAGCAAATAGAATTCATGGCTTTTTTCCCATGATCCTTTAGTCTTTCGAAGTTGAATTTTTAAAATTTTCGTTATTTTTTTCTTTTACTTTTTCTTTTGTTGAATTTTCCTCTTTCCTATTTTAACTTACTCTACTTTGTCTTATCAATACCTTTTTAAAAATCTTTTTTAAGGGGCGCCTGGGTATTTCAGTGGTTTAAGCCTCTGCCTTTGGCTCAGGTCATGATCTCAGGGTCCTGGAATCGAGCCCCGCATCGGGCTCTCTGCTCAGTGGGGAGCCTGTTCTTCTGCTCAGTGGGGAGCCTGTTTCTCCCTCTCTCTCTGCCTGCCTCTCTGCCTGCTTGTGACCTCTCTCTCTGTCAAATAAATAAATAAATAAAATATTTTTTTTAAAAATCTTTTTTAATTTTCATTTTTATAGTCATATTCCATCCCTTCATTGTATTTAACCTTATTTTTTGTACACATATAAGTTTTTTTTTCTTTAAAATTTTGGGGTAGAGTTTCTTCTAACAGACTAAAATATACCCTAAATCTAGCATATGGCTTTGTTCTAGTGTCCAGCATGATCGCATTCAGGCTGATCACATTCTCTAGTCGCCAGCTTGATCGCATTCTCTCCTTTTTATTTTCTTTTTTTCAACCCACTTCTTATCAATTCCTTTATTAAAACCATTTTTAATTTTCATCTTTACACTCATATTCCATCCCTTCATTGTGTTTACCCTTATTTTTGTATATATATAAGTTGTCCTTTCTTTAAAATTTTGGGAGGCAGTTTCTTCTAACAGACCAAAATACACCCAAAATCCAGTGTGTGGCTCTGTTCTATTCACCAGCCTGATCATATTTTTTTTTCCTTGCTTCTTCCCCTGGTTTCAGGTCTCTTCTGATTTGGTTAGTGTATATTTTTCTGTGGTCGTTGTTATCCTTTCAGCATTTTGTTCTCTCATTCATCTACTCTGGACAAATGACAAGACAGAAAAACTCACCTCAAAAAAAAAAAAAGAACAAAAGGCAGAACTGACTGCTAGGGAACTAATCAATATGGACATTAGTAAGATGTCAGAACTGAATTCAGAATGACAGTTATAAAGATGCTAGCTGGGCTTGAATAAAGCATAGAAGAAACTAGGGAATCCCTTTCTGGAGAAATAAGAGAACTAAAATCTAACCAAGTTAAAATCAAAAAAGCTATTAATGAGGTGCAATCAAAAAATGGAGGCTACTGCTAGGATAAATGAGGCAGCAGAGAGAATTAGTGATATAGAAGACTAAATGATGGAGAATAAGGAAGCTGAGAAAAAGAGAGATAAACTATTGGATCATGAGGGGAAAATTGGAGAGATAAGTGATACCATAAAGTGAAATGATATTAGGATAATTGGGATCCCAGAAGAAGAAGAAAGAGAGAGAGGGACAGAAGGTATATTGGAGTGGCACCTGTGTGACTCAGTGGGTTAAGCCTCTGCCTTTGGCTCAGGTCATGATCCCAGGGTTCTGGGATCGAGCCCCGCATCGGGCTCTCTGCTCAGCAGGGAGCCTGCTTCCTCCCTCTCTCTCTGCCTGCCTCTCTGCCTACATGTGATCTCTCCCTGTCAAATAAATAAGCAAAATCTTAAAAAAAAAAAAAAAAAAAAAAAGAAGGTGTAATGGAGCAAATTATAGCAAGAACTTTCCTAATTTGGGGAAGGAAACCGGCATCAGAATCCAGGAGGCACAGAGAATCCCCCTCAAAATCAGCAAAAAATAGGTCAACACCCCGACATCTAATAGTAAAACTTACAAGTCTCAGAGACAAAGAACAAATCTTGAAAGCAGCTTGGAACAAGAGGTCTGTAACCAACAATGGCACAACGGGGTCAAGCGGCCTCAATCATGTCCCCACACTCAGGTTAGCTCTTGCATCATCTTCGCCTTCCTCTGTTGGATGCCATTTTCAGCGACGGGAGCGTATCTCCTAGAGCCGGTTACGATAACCTTCCACTTACTTTTGAACAAGCTAACGACAGGTAGAGATGTTCCCTTCCCTAGAGATTTAGACTGTGGCTGTGTCCAGTCTTAGAGACCATGCGGGTCTCTAAGTCTATTCTTGCGACCCATGAGATGTGATGCTCTAATTGGCCAGGCCTGCTTCGTATGTCCAAGTTGGGGCCAAGAATGGAGTCAGCAACACCCATTCCACACACAGTAAGGAAGAACCAGGATTCAGATACCAAGAGAAGAGGACTAGATACTAAGCAATCAAACAACTCTGCAAATTCTACTTCACTATGAACATAAGGAGGAGTAGAAGATGGACCCCAAAATTCAGGCTAGCCTTGTCCATCAGTGAAATCAATACTTAACACATAAGCAATAGGTAAGTCACAACAAACTCTAAGGCACACGACAACCTTGGCAACGCAACCACGAAACTGGCAGAGGCTGTAAGCACGGATCTAAAGATAGTCTCACTACAGCAGAGGAGACATCAAAGAAGGTTTGAAGCTTTTCAGAATTCATAGCATCGGTTCCACTCTGGTATTTTGTGAGCAACCTTAACTGATACACTTTTATGGGGAGTAGGGTAGGGACTCAAAATAAGACAGCACTTCGTCCTGACAGTGGGCTTCTACAGCTGATATCAGATCCCGAGGTGCAAGGCCAAAATAAGAACACCAAATACTGCTCCCCTGGAATGCTCTTTCCCAATTCCTCATTACCCAGGGGACTTAATATTAGATGAATGAACTAAAGCTGCCACAGAGCTGATGGGCCCTGGTGAGGAACTGCTAACAAGATGTGAACATGCTTAATAAAATGACCAACTCTTGCTGATATATAGCCAACTAATTACCTGCCAAATATCGAGACTGTGTTCTCCCAGCTGGAATTGATAGCAGGCTGTCAGTGTGAGGGGACAAAAAGGCAGTTCAAGATTGAGAAATAAGAAGAAGGGTTTGATATATTATAGTGGACACTGTTACTCTGTATATCAAATTATCTTGGGCTGCCCAGGGTCGCACTGTCAGACAAGTCCAACCTGGTACTGTTAGGGAAATCTAGAGCGACTTAGAGTCTCATCTATGTACCAAATTTTGGGGAAGGGGTAGTGAAAGACATTTGTAAGGTCTGGCTCTCGGGAACAGGGGAAAGAGACAGTATACCAGTACAGTAGAACTCAAGAAATAGATGTCTTATTTGCACATATCCCTCACTCTGGGACCATAAAATATGCATACATATATCCTCATGAAAAGACCTTCCTTCTTATGAAGAACACCCACTTTGGAAACTTCTGCTTCTTGCATTGCTATTAGTTTGGAGAGCCCTGAGCTGCAAATCTAGTGCTTAAGACTAAAGTTTAGCAAGAGATTTCTGGCTAAGTAAACAGCTAGCCACGTAATATGACTGCTAGACTTTGGCCCTTTGGCAAGAACATCCACATGCATTTAACAGGCTCACCTCACTTAAGTGGTTAGAAGTTACTACCTGGGAATTAAGAGTCTTTATATGAAAATAGAAGAACTCACTATGGCTCAAGGAAAAAGCATTTGGTCTACTGGCCTTTCTTGATCCAGCTGTCAAGTGGCGCATCATGGTGCTTTTCCAGTTTAGCCACGTGTTTATCTCATATATCAATGTTACATCTGAAGTTGAACACTTCATTCTCACACAAAGGGGATATTGACCAGGAAAGCCTGGGGGTGTCGGCACTTTCTGAAAATACAATGATAGGAAGCAAAAGAAGGCATCAGACATCTAACAGTAGGTCACAGAGGACTCCAAAAGCAATAGCTACTGTTTGTTCATTTGCCCAAAGGGTTAGATTCCCTCATTTACCACGTTTTTCTCTTTCCCGGGACAAATGACTGTAGGGCATACCATAGTATGGAATATCTTCAACCGGCTAGCAATGTGATTTAATTAGCTCATCAACTTCTTCCGTATTCATCTGTAGCTCCTTCTGGTTTCAACATGTAATGCCCTTTGACTGGTCCCTCGAGACATGGTATATTTCCAAATTAGTAGTCTTCCGTTGTAAGCAAGAGAAACTAATTTTAGCCAATGTAAAAGACAAAAGAGAATGTGTTAAGTTTATTTATAGTATAAAGAGTTGAACACTCTCAAGAACTTGGGAAGGAAGAGCCAATATACCATAAAGAACCCTGAGCGGAAATTCCTAGACTTCCAACAAGTTATTTTCCAAATCAACGTGAGGATAAGAAGCACCTGGGAGTGCTTGCTAAAACTGATTTCTGCTTCCAATCCAAACTTACTGAATCAGTTTTGCAGGGAGTAGCCTGGAATCTGCATACTTAACAGAAAAGACTGAGAATATTAGCGAAGTGCTAACATTAATTCCACTCCATTGGCCCTCAGGCTCTGCTCCAATTGGCAAGTTCTGGAAGGGGTTGATCTGATTGGCTCAATGGAGCACAGGTGTCCCTGGTCCATCAACTCTGGCCAGAAAGGCTATGTCGGAGGACCCTGTCCAATGTATCAGGAAACAGTGCCAGACAAGGAAAAATCACAAAGAGCAGGGAAACCATCACTAAGTGGTGCCCATTACCAATAAAATAAACCAAATCTTTGTGGAATTCATTATCAGCTCTTCATAATTCATTTAGAGTTCTGAAATACCATATCAACAGTTTTTGAAATTAGGAAACATAACTGTACTGAAAAACTAGAGGCAACGTCCCCATTGGCAAATCCAATCTGGATCAGGAGTTTGCATGACGTGGAAAGACGTCAAGACACAGTGCCTTCCAGTTACAAATGCAACCTCCAGGATATCACTTGGCTGTGGAGGGCCAAGGATGCTTCCCAACTCCCAGTCCCACACCCTGAAAAGTCCTCAAATTGGAGTCCATCCCAGCCGTGCTGAATGTAAAGCATCGAGTCAGTGTAAGAGCTTGGGCAGGGGTCACCTACGGTGTCTTCTTCTCCTCTTCCCACAGGAGGCCCCACAGAGAGGACTTTTGCCAAATGATGGCAGCTTTACAGACAGCCTTCTTTGTCCATGAGGTCTTAGTCACAGCAAACATTCAATAGATGGTTTTGCTGCAGGCACACTTTCAAATGCCAGAAAAGCATCTGACAGTGTTGGATGTTTGCAGGGCTATTGTTAGGAAGATAAGTGCTGTCCCACGTTCAATCATTTATTCAACAGTCACACAGGGGAGCTCAAGAGGGGAGGCAAGTGAGCTTGGATGTTTTGGTAGGTTTTGCAGAGAAGACTCTCTCTCCTTATTTTATATACATAAAACCATGCAGGGGGATTCTGAACAATAGGCGGGTCATACGGCCTCAATTTTCCGGGATGGACTATACGGGTTGACTCCAGGCAATGTCCTCACTTAAAAGGCAGGCTGAGAGCAAGAGCGAACGCATCCCCAAAGCCACAGAACTAATTATGTTGGCACACACCAAAGGCAAATTTACCCTTTTCCCAGGCTCCTGTTAGATGCTTTGAATCAGCCAGCTCTGTGAGAGGACTTTCCTTTGCAGAAAGTGTGTTACTTGCACGGTTAATGCCTCCTAGAATCCACTTGTTCTTCTTCTAGTGACAATTCTCTAATTTCCCAGAAGGGAACAACCTCTCCCTGTTCTTCCTCCACGCACTTCTAGGGGAGCGAAATCCATCCTCTCCAGGGATGAACACGTGGCTTGAGCCTAGACAATCAGAGTGGTACATTATCCTAGCCCACTGTGATTGGTTCTGCCGGCGCACAAGACCCAATCAGAACCAACCTAACACAGTGAGATTTTACTGGGTTGGGGAGAGAGTACGCTCTCCTTCCTCCTGGGAATGCCAGTGGTAAGGGTATTGTAAGCCAGGACTTCCAGAAGTCAATGAGTGGAAGCTGAGGATGAAGAGAACACAGTAGAGGACAGAAAAAATGAGCCCAATGACTTGTCCATGCTCTTGGTACCAGCTGTGCCTGAAGCCAGTTCTATCCCTGGACTTTTCAGTTACATGAGCAGATAAATTCCCTTATTTCCCCTAAGCCAATTTGATTTGGATTTTTAATCTCCCACAACTGAGAGTCCTAATTAAAACAGGAATGAACGCAATAATCCATTTTGTTAATTCTATTTCTTTAAACACTATCTCTTGAGCACCTGTTGCGGGGCTTCCAAAGAAGTAGAAGGCATCATCCTTCCACCAAAAGTTGCTTATTGCCAAAGAAAGAGACAATGTTCACGCAGCCATGAGGTACAGAATCACTTCTACTTAAAAAAAAATTGAAAGAGTTAAGTTTTATGGATCAAATGATATACAGAAAGCTTGAGGTGATGCAAAGAGAAAGATCAGTGTGGAAGGCAGAAGTCCCATTTTCTTGGAGGTGAGATACGCTAGCACAATGTCAATTTGGAATTTCTTCTCTCTTAGCAAGATGGGCCTGGACCAAACGGCTTAAGCTTGAGATAGCACTAAGAGTCATGGTCAAATTCGGGATCTTCTTAGGGGCCATGGGAAAATCCAACCAATTCAACTTCCCCTGCTCATGTGCTCCTTGTGAAGCTGGATTTTGGGGACCATCCCAGTGCTCCAGAGTCTGGGACAGATCATTTGACGTCATCTTGCCATCCCCCTGCAGTAACTGTTATTAACATACTACTCTTAAACTAAAGAATTAGTAAGAAAGTAAATATTGATTAAAAGTTAAGAACTCTTATTTAAAATCAATAAAGTCTTCTTATTGATTTCACATGAAAATTTTCTGAAAAATCAGTCAACCAACATATTTAAGCCTTCATTGTGGACAGAGCACTTTCCTTGGTGATGAGGGACTGTGAAAGATTCTATGTAAGACCCTGCATTCCATGAGCTTTAAAATCAGTAGCAACATATACAACAAAGAAGATAATCATTAACTGCTTATTTGTGTGTTAACTCAAGTGCTCCATGAGCAAAGGCACCACATAAATATTTGTGAACAGATGCATGAATGTATGAGAATACTATTATTAATATTATGCCTACACTTGAGCCAATAAGATAATGGGATAAAGCATAAGAAGTCAAGTCCATTGATACTCCATTTCATAAAGCTCAGAGAAAAATCATAACATTTGTAAACGTGAAAAGGTGAGAATAATTAATTGGTAGCATTCACAGTGAGCCATTAACAGAAACTAGGGTCTTGGAAATAAAATCCTAAACTCCAAGACTAACACCAGAAGGAACAATTGTGGGACGCCTGGGTGGCTCAGTTGGTTAAGCATCCACCTTTGGCTTGGGTCATGATCCCAGGATGCGGGGATGAAGTCCCACATCAGGGTCCTTGTTCAGCAGGGAGTCTGCTTCTCCCTCTGCCTGCCACTCCTCCAGATTGTGCTCTCTTTCTCTCTCTCTCACCAGTCAATCAATCAATCAATCAATCTTTAAAAAAAAAAAAAAAGGACAATTATTCTCTTTCATTGACAGTCTCTTGGGCTGCTTGCTGCTTGTACTATAGAATTGAGCCAGGTTGATTAAAAGGGGTAACATATAGTCAAATAAAATAAACAGTTTGATATACTGGTTAAGCTTAGTAGTTCATAAATGCATATGCATGTTTATCTGATCTCTACTAAAAAAAAAATAGGGTGTGCCAGTGCAGGTCCAAGGAGGCAAAATCCTGAGCATCCTTGCTTATTGAACATTCATATTCTCTTTTGCAAGAGAACCTGATCCCGAGTTGATTATACATGCTGCCGCACTCATGGAGTCAGGAGCGTTCTTGGCCAACTTCCGGGTGCAGGAAACAGCAAGACAGCTGAGAATCTCTGGAAGGCAGGAGCCAGCCGCACACCCAGGCGTAATGCAGCAGGGTACCAAAGCCATGCTTCACTGCGTCCCTCCTCCAAGGCCAAGGAGGACAACCAGGAGCAGTTCTCCTTTTTGGAAACCATGCCTAAAACAGGTTGTTTCAATCTAGGCTTGGAACATTCAGTATTGGCCTCCGTCATAACAAGGGAGCTGACTCTCACTCTTCCTGGCTGCTAAGGCAGAAGACATCATGCTTGTTGTCACCTGGCAGATAAATTATATTCAAGGGCAAGGTCCTCGGAGCCACAAGGGGCGAGCTTATGTGAGTAATAGTCTTCAGCCTGGCACTCACTCCTCTGCATTAGGAATCACGGACATTAGAGAGGGGTCCAGACAGTAAAGATGCTTCTCACTTCTTGATGATAGCACAGGAACGTTGGAAACCCCCCGATACCGCTGTAATAAAGACTCTAGTCATCAGAGTGCAATAATTACCCTCAAGAATCAGGCAAAAGTTCAGCAGTGGATGCCACCCATGAGTAGGAGTGGGGAGGGGGGCACTGGAGAGAGCTGCATTGATTTCAGTGTCCATTACACATGCATTGGAAAACAAGACTCTCACTGAAGTCATTTGTTCTGAAATTTACTTCCCATGCTCTACTGTTCCCGGCGAGAAGAGCTGCTGCGCTCACGGACACAGACCTGCTTTGTAAATGCAATTAAAAGGAAATGAAGTTTTGCTGAAAACGCTAATGAATTTTCTTTGTGCTGGTTTTGTAGCTTGGGGGTGATAGGGACATAGGCTCATCTTTTCTTCCTATTAGAAGACATAAGAGTTTATGTGTATAATGATCTGATGTCTGTAGATTCACTAATTCCATCCAGAAACATTAAAATAAGCATTATGCCGACGTGCCAGTTGTCACAATGTGGCGTAACAGAACTTTGCTTAGAAAAAACTGAAGAATTGGGTGCTTTCAACAGCACAGACCCATTTTTTTTCCTTTTTTTAACTGCTAAAATACTGATATATCCAAAACTATCCATTCATTTCAGTGGCCTACAGCAGTTGGCTCCTCAAGTCCCAGGTGGCTTGCTACTGGAAGCAAGTAAGGGCAACTGGTTTTCCTAGGGATGCAAGAAGGAGAACCTGGGCTTTTTATATTTGCAACTTTGCCAAACCTTGTAGAAGTTTGTAAACACCATAAAATATGTTACGATGTTTACAGCATATGTCTCTTATTGTTAAGAACTATTATGAAAGTATGAACAGAGTCTACTTCTTAAAATATTTTTTATATAATAGTTATGGCATCCAATTATACAATAGTAATTGTGAATAATTATACCAAACCCCAGTCTGTTTTATGACTACTTCTCACGCTGAGCTCGTATACTCCACATAAACACCATCTGTATCAAACATAAAACTCTTAGTTGTTCTAAGAATACAGGCTTACAAAATGCAGCTTATTAGTTCTGGGGCCAAGCAGATTCAGGGCTGTTCCCTGGGCCCCTGGAAACCACAGGAATTCAACGATCTCCTCCTTCCTGGGCTGCGTTCTCTTTCATTGACGTAGTTCCTACTTACCTGTCAGCTCAGGCCTGTTGCAGGAATCGCGGCCAACGTATGCAGACCCCTGACACACTTCTGCAGAGTTTTTGTGTAGCACTGACCATGCTTAATATGCTCTGGAGAACTGTGTTCATTTCCTGCAGGAGTGACAGTGATGTAGGCACTTGAAATTGACCAAATGGTGCTTTGTAAATTTCCCTTGGGGAAGTGCTGGTGAGGTCTTGGGAGTACCAGCCTTTGCCTCCAGAAATCCCCAAAGGAAGTTTTCCCCAGGAAGAGGCCCCTCACTTTGTAAAAAATTTTAGCAACTACAGAGAACAATTTTTTTAAAAAGTGACTCTGATCTTGAAACAGTTTTGATTCAAGAATTTATTTTTTTAAAGATTTTATTCATTTAGTTGTCAGAGAGAGAGAGAGAGAGAGCACACAAGCAGGAGGAGTGGTAGGCAAAGGGAGAAGCAGGCTCCCCGCTGAGCAGGGAGCCCGATGTGGGACTTGATCCCAGGACCCTGAGATCATGACCTGAGCTGAAGGCAGACACTTAACCCATTGAGCAACCCAGGTGCCCCTTGGATCAAGCCCTGAATCGGGCTCAGTGCAAAGCCTCTTCCCCTTCTCTCTCTGCCCAGTGGCTTGTGCTGTCTGTTAAAAAAAAAAAAATCTGAAAAAAAAGAGAAAAGAATTTAAACCTCTGTAGAAAGTTACCTTCTAAAGAGTCTGACTTCCCTATTTTGTTCAAAATATGAACAAAGCACATATTTTATCCCCAACAAATAATATGTTCTTCAGCAATAAACAAACTTCAGGCACAACCTACAAATAAATGTCTTCAGAGAAGTTAACCCAATGCAAAAAAGATCATTTGCACCCATTCTGAAAGCCATTCTGGTTGTTTGTGTCTACTCGTCAACTGAGGCCAAGCAGGGCTCTCAATGACTTAGAAGCAAGATGGCTAGTAGAAGCCACCTTTTCTTAGTGTATTTCAGCCCTGCAATTTTTTCCTGCTCATCATCCCAATCTCCTTGCTAACTCGGATTTTAAGATTTAAACTGTGAGAAAGCACACTTTTTGGGGGAGGAGGGGTAAGATGTTTCTACCTCCAAATAGCTTAAGCAAGGATTTTATTTTCTGCATATAAAAGGCTAGCACATGTCCCCCACGGAATTACGTTCTGCTTTGAAAAGAGCGATCGCTCTCCTCACATTCGTTGGCCAACACATTCTGAACATCATTAAAAAGTCCCATGCTAGGTATGCCAGCATTTGGACACAATTTATAAAAATGTTATTATGGAGAAAATGGTGCCAGTCCTTCCAGGTAACTGTCCAAACATCCAAAGACGGATGTCTTAATTTGGCATCCAAAAAAGCACACCCGAGGTCGGGCTACGTGTAGGTAATTTCCTCAGATGCTATTATTTGTCCCCTGGGATTCTACATACTCAATAGCAATTACGGAGGAGAGGATTAAGAATGAGCGGAGGCGGGGGGTGGGAACAGCAGGCCTGAATGATTTGGACTAAGATCTTGTATCAAATTTGCAAATTACCAATTAAGACAGGTTTAGAACATGGCATCATTTTCTCTCATTGTGACAGAGTGAAAATTAAGACTCTCTCTGCATGTCAGAGGCATGACATGTAACAAGGACTGGTATCAGAAAGAAACTTACCGGGTAACAATAGATCCTTGGATGCGAGGCGACTTGACCAGAAAGAAAAAGTGGGCCAAAAATCTGGTTAAGTGTAAGATGTGGGTCTTAATATAACCAGGACTCTGTAGAGTCCTTTCTTTCAGTATAAGTCACTCAAGCACTTAGCAAATGAAAGCCCCCCCACCCCGGCCCCCAAATATTCATTCACCAGAATGCTCATGCCTGGCATTCTGGCTTTTAGAATTGTCATTCATTTCATTTCTTTTTTTTTTTTTTTAAGATTTTATTTATTTATTTGACACAGAGAGATCACAAGCAGGCAGAGAGGCAGGCAGAGAGAAGGGGAAGCAGGCTCCCCGCAGAGCAGAGAGCCTGATGCAGGACTCGATCCCAGGACCCTGAGACCATGACCTGAGCTGAAGGCAGAGGCTTAACCCACTGAGCCACCCAGGCGCCCCTAGAATTGTCATTCATTTCTATTTGATTTTAGCAAGTGACTGTCTGTGATATAGCTTTAGAGCTCCGTTCGTTTAAAGTTGTGGCAATAACAAAATCTTGCAGACAGGGGACAAAGGATTAGCCAGGTCCTCACCTCTGTATTTCCTTTAACAAGTGGTGGCCCGGGGTAGAGCCCACCTCGCTCAGCTGGGAGGGAGGGCTGTGGTCACAGAGATGGAGCGGTCACTCACAAAACAGTAGGCAGGGTCGCTACCTCAAAATCCTTAAGGAGATGCCTTTCCTATACAGGCATTGATTTCCCTTGCTCAATACTGATTCACAGAATGCCCTAAATAATGCATAATGACACACATCTACCTGATGTTCACCCATCCCCATCTTCCTTCAAACCCAATTTTTTCCTTCTTTTTTGCACAGGTGGTACGGTGTCATGCTTTGGCATTTCTGGGCTAACTCTGGTCCTAACACTCAAACGCCACAGGTCAAAGCTGTTTGTCTGAATACAAAATAATTACAGAGAGACCTTGGTAGAGAAAACAATCTGACTGGAAAGTATTCACGCTCAAAAACCTGCCATGTGGCATGACGCCCCTTGGAGAACACAAACGAGGCGGCGTTCACTCTGGTTTATGGTCTGTCTAGCCATAAGGAAAACATGGGTTACTATTCTCTTTTGTATTGATGGATTTCTGTCATCTATGCAAGTATCTGTCTATCAATCATCTGTTATCTCTATATCTATCATCTATTCACATACATATCTATTTACCTATCCTGTATACCAATATAAAACAGATATAAATATGTATCTTAGATATGCCATTCATATGCAAGTATTAGAAGATGAAATCACAGGAAAGCTACAATGAGAATATTTCCATTTCAGTTCCGACTGTGCCTCTTCTACACAGAGCTACTGGAACACGTTACAACTCTCTCTGTGCCTCAGTTTCCTAATTTGTTACAGGAGGTTAACACCTGCCTAACTAGAAAGGGAATGGCTTTGAAAAGGGCAGAGCACGATACACATGCTCGGGATAATGAGATGTTTTACAGAAGAGCATTATTCCTCTGCTAAGAAGTGTACATCCACATTCACGTTTTCTATCTGTGAAGGTTCGTCTTTGAAATTAAATTGAGACCATAACCAACATCCCTCCCAGTGCTGCCTGCCCGAGGTTTTACTCAGCAACAAAGCACGGGCTTCTTTTCATCATTCATCACATTTGAGTTCAAGCACTGAGAGGTACTTTTTACAGTGGTGAAAATAGCTTTCTTTTCACAGCAGAAACACAGAAAAATGATCTCCCTCTCGATGCTAATGCAGGGATAAGGCTTATTCTACAGTCGTCACCCAAAATGCCTTCCTTTGGCTGTGTTGTTGGTGTGTTCTTGCACCAGGAAGGTAGACGTGGGGTGAGGTGAGACGACGCGAATTCACAGATTTATTGAGGAATGTGAGTCATTAGAATAGTGAGGTACATTGTCAAGTGGGAATCTTGTTCCATTTTCCTTTCTGCTTCAATGCCAACTGGATTCCCCCTTCTTAGAAGTCAGTTGATAAAACCCTTCATGCATTTTATCAGTCTTGATCATAGCTTGCTCATTTGGACTTCAGAGCCTTTTGAGTTAAGCCCAAGTCCCTTGCAGGGCTTACCCAGAACTTTGACAAATCTAACTCCTAATTTCCTTTCTAGTACATTCTCTTGCTCCCCTTCCCAGAAGCACTTTGTGTCCGGTTTGCTATACTGTCTACTGCTGTTTTGATGGGTCTGGTGCTATCGACCTAAATGGCTTTTCTCCTGTTCTGCTTGTCCGGGTATCACTTCCATCCTGGCCCACTGAAATCCCACCCAAACTTCAAGGTACATCTTAAATGCCAATGATCCCATGCAGCCTTCCCTAATACCCCTAACCAATTGTGATCTCTTCCCTTTCTCAATAAATGTTCAATTTCTTAGATTACCAAAGAAAACCCCAAAAACCCAAAACCAAAAAAACCCCACCCAGAACAATGTGCTATATGTCTCTTGTAGGCATACTCATCATTCTATCTGGGGGGGTACGTTTCTTTGCCATCATAAACAAAATGTTCCTGATGTTGAAGATGGCTTGTTATTATTATTTTTTTTTACTTTTTTAAATCTTTATTATGGAAAAGTTCAAACATATACAAAGTAAACAGAAGGTCTTGTTTATTTTTGCGTCTCCTTTGGGACCCATCACAGTGTTTTGCATGTAGCAGAAGTAAATTTAAGTAATTAGGGCAGTAGGCAAATGGAGAGCCTGTCTGCCTATCTCACTCCGTGATTCGTGGGTGGTTAAGCTTTTCCCCTCCGCAACACGCTGGGATACGCATAGCCTTCACACCTGTAGGATCACAATCAACATGGGTTGAACAGTTCACTGACTTTAAAACTCAGGAAAAGTGTTTAATCCTGAAGGTTACTTCAGATAGTTGGCAAGCTAACTATATTTGAGGGGTGAAAACTATCTAGGAATATTTTCTAAGAGAATACTAATCTGGTTGTGCGTCCGTGTGATTATCCCAGTAAGGCACTGTTTTTTTTGTTTGTTTGTTTGTTTTTGTTTTTGTTTTTTACAAATTTGCAATATTTGATGAGTAACTAACAACTAGGAGGGCTGTCTGTCTGAACACACCCGGATCATAGCTTTTCTTTACCTTGCACTGTTAGCTGACACAAGCATCCCGACGAGATGTCCTTGCCTTCCCCACACCTCAACCTTGGGACTCCTGTCTATAATTTTAGACATATTTTTTTTTTTAGACTTGTGTCTACTTAGCCCGTTAATTTCTGCTATTACTGTGTGTGTGTGTGTGTGTGTGTGTGTGTGCGTGAGCAATGAAATCCTGAAAGCGAACCAGAATTCTAGAGTGATAGATTGCACGCCCATGCTGTGTCATATCCAATTAACTCAAATTGACTGTACAGTGCATTATTCTGTGAGTGCATGGAAGATCAATAAATATGGGGACCGTCCACCCCAGCGCCCCACTTTCCCATCCGATTCTAGTAGATCGGTGGCAGATCACGCTACTGTGATGTGGACGCCACAGCCCAGGCAGGCAGGTGGTGCACAGACACCATTCAAACTTGGCCTATTCAATCTCAACGCCTCTAACTCGCCATTCATGCATAGCAAAACACCATCTGGTCCTATTTTGCCTCCAGCAATCACAGCTGACCAAAACCGATAATAACAGCTGTTGCAAAACAAAAGCCAAACAAAAGGGGTGGGGGTGGTTGGCGGGGGGAGGAAAGGTTAGATTGAAGTCCAGTGCTGAAAAATGCTCCATGAAGTGAGTTACGGGAAAGAAACCATTCAGAGGTCTGAAGCCCGCTGAATGGACACAGCGGAGGACTTCTCCTTAAACTTGAGATATTAATCCATCTGTCTAGAACGCCTTCAAACCTCCGTCAGGTGGTAATAATATATGGCAGAAATTATGCTGCACGAAGGCATTTAAGCTTTTGTTCTTTGAGTTGAGAACTAATGACCCCGTGTCAGCTAAAAATGAGAACCCTCTTATGCTCCTCCATCATATGGTGGTGCAGGTTACCGCGAAAAGGAAACGTGTTTAGCAGGAGTAACCTGGCAGGGGGAGAGAAAAGGTGTGTGTGGTGGAGATGGGGGGGAGTTGTGTGGTGGGGGGTGCGTGATGGGGGGGTGGGTAGTGCGCAGGAGCCTCCTTAATGCCCGAGACCACTTAGGAGGGAAGGCAGTTAGACCATTTAGAAATCCTACTAATCAGTTACCACGTTTCTCGTGCCTTATTTTTCATTGCCCTGATTTATTTCTGACCTGTAACCAAAGCAGCACAGCAAGTACTTACTGGCGTTTCAGGACTAGGAACCAGTCACATGTATAAACTGAAATACAGGTTGATCCATAATATGCTTTAGCGAATCCTGAGAAAAATAATCGGGTGACAAGGTTGGAGAAGTCTTTTCATGATTCAAGCCTTTTGACATTTTAAACATACAGTTTTGCCTGATGATTAATTTTCCTAAACTGTAGTCATTAAACTACTTTTTCCCCTTGAAATGGATCGTCAGTGGCTGAGCAGCATTTAATCAAATGTGATAAAAACCCAAGATTTATAAAATCATTTAATAGATGTTGCAACACCTGCTTCTAACTGCAAACAGTTGAAAACAGACTTCGCTTGCAATTAAGTCTTATCACTAGTGACATTTTTTTCCCAAGCAATACTTCATGGGTTTTCAAAATGACAATAACAGAACTAATACACAATTACTGTCACATGTAGTTTAGCAATTAATTTTGAAGACATTTGTCTAAAGGTTTCACAACAGAATATAAAATGGTTCTTATTGTTATGTAATGTTAGTTTCAATTCACAGAAAATCTCTTACCATCAGCTCTGCTTCTGATGGGTCGGAGGCAGATCATTTCTTTGTGGAACACAATTGCCTCCTTGTAGATGTGATTAGGCATCGTTCTAAGACTGTTTGAACACTGATACCTGTCAACTAATACATCTTATGAAAAGCTTCAATTTAGACATAAATTTTCCTACAGCAAGAAATCTATAAATTTATAATTAGAATCTCTTGCTGTTCAATATTTGTACATAATACAGAGTACAAGAGGATTATGAAATATTGAAAGCTGAATTCATTATTCATAACCCACAACATACAGTAAATATTCTTTGAAATACAACAACAACTTTGAGGAATCCACATCCCGTTTCTTTCTAAATGTCTCACGCACAGGAACTATGGACACCATAACCCACACCCCCATTTTTGCCAGATTAGGATTCTGGTCAGGGTTGACACTTTGTTTTTAATTTTCATTTTATCATAAGCAGTTTAAGACTGTTGCCAGTGGTAATTTGCAATTTTTATCAAGACCTCTTCATTATAGCTTCTGACAGGACAGATGCTGTAATTAATCATGCAAGACAACTGGGGATAGTGGTTCACACTGTTCTCAAAGAGGAGCCACTACAGAGCAAGAAAAGGGGGGAAGAAATGAACACTGAAATAATTATTTTCACCACCCTTTTTAATAGCAATAACACAATGCTGTGAGTTCTAGCCCCAGACAGAGGACAACCGCTTTTTCCTCTATACTTACCTTGCCACTTGCCTCTTAACAAAATGATCATCAAAAAATATATACTTCCGATTTTCTTAAGAGGTCCTGGATTTGGACCATACGATCCAAATTCCTAGCAACAAATATCCTATTTCCAACTGGACACAGAAGATGATGCTTTGGCTCAAATAAATGTTGGTACGTGGCATCCTTTCCCATCATATACGTATTCAAGGAACCAAAAGTGAAATTTGACATATCATTTTATTTGAAAAGTGAACATTTTCCGGGTTGTTGCATCAAAATACAGTCCACAGTTTTTACTGAAATGTGTTTATTCTATAGCAAGATAAAAGCATTTTTGTTTTAGTTAAGCAAAATACAAACAACTTAATTGCTGCTATCATAACTCATAAAAAAGTATAAAACAGCATAAAAACACAATAAGCAACGTAGCAATGAATGGTTTATGTCACCAGTGTTTACGTTAAAGCCTCATTTATGAAAACTTTACAACACATGATATGAAAACTTACAACTTTGAAAGAAAATATTTACATTGATTATTCAGATGTGGTGCGTTTTTTAAATAGTCTACCGGTATCACATCATAATAAAAACTCTTGCATTTTTTTTTAAATCTTAACTTTTTGTAATAACTGTTTTCATTTAAGTGCATTTCCCTTTTTAAAAATACAGTGTTTTTATTTTTTGAAACTTGTCACTCAAAACACAGAATATAATATTCACATTCTTTTCTTCTAATTGGAATGAGTATAATGGGCTAACAGTGGCCATAGATATCGTTACAACATATACTGTGGTCTGATTTGGAGAAGTCATGGGTTAAAAAAGTGGAAATGAGTCAATAATGGAATCTAATCACTTGCATTTTTTTTTTCTTTTCTGGAGAGATTTAGGAAAAAAAAATAAGAGCTTTGGCAAAAGTCTGTGATTTACATTTTTTTTTCATGACAAAAAATGCCATCAACAATTCACGTCATACAAATGTTTGTATGAAACTGGATCTTCGTATTTCAGGTAATTAGGACTGTGCTTTTTTATTTTTTTAGGGCTCCGGAAGTTCAAATAGCCTCGAAATGTGGTTTATTCACTTCTGGGGGGGAAATAAGGCCATTTTCTATGACTCAGAGAGGCCAGTCTACAGTCATCAGTATGTCCCAGGATTCGTTAAACTGTTTGATTCACATATTGTAGGTATATAGCCTGAATAAATAAAAAAAGGCATCACATAAAAGAGCACAGCTTCTCTTGTTTAAAAACAAAGTGATTTATAGTCAGCTAGAAGATGATACTCAGCTACACTGTGTTCTTATTGCCTATCTAATAGACACTTGAGAGGACCATGTGATCTGTTACACGTTTCCACGTCCCCGACAGCCACTTATGGGCTGCGGCCGCGGGCGCGCGGCGGACCCTCCTTCCGTGCGCCCACCCCCGAGCGCACCTGCCTCTGCCGCGGGCGTCTTCAGAAAATACTGACCTGCGACAGTACTTGAGTCTGTGTCTGAGCCTGTATTTGCGACTGGTGCTGCTGGGAGGCAGGCTGGGGGCTCCCGATGGCGGGGAGGGGCGACGTCATCTGGGAGGCGGCGGCGGGGGAGTGCTGCCGGGGGGAGGGCTGGGACGGGTGCTGCATGTGCTGCAGCTGCTGCAGCTGCATGTGCTGTTGCAGCTGCTGTTGCAGCTGCTGCTGGCTGATCTGCTGCTGGAGGTGCTGCTGCTGCTGCTGCTGCAGGTGCTGCTGCATGTGGTGCTGGAAATGCTGCTGCTGCATCTGCTGCTGGATCTGCTGATGCATTTGGTGCTGCTGCAGTTGCTGCTGCTGCATCTGCTGCATCTGCTGCTGCTGCTGCTGCTGCTGTTGCTGCTGCTGCTGCTGCTGCTGCTGCAGCTGCTGCTGCAGCTGCTGCTGTTGGGTCTGCACGGAAGGGCTCACTTGGGTGGAGGAGGCCGAGCCCACCAGGGTCGCTCCCATGGAGCTGATCAGCGGGGCCCCAATGTTCGATGGCATGTTGGCTGCGATGGTGACCGACGCCACGATCTGGTTCATGGGGAGTCTCATGGTGAGGGGCTTGGGGGCGATTGACCGAGGGAGCGATTGTTGGAGAGTCTGAGGGGAGGCCGACACAGTTGCGTGTTGCGACAGCGGAGGGTTGAGGAGGAGCGAGGATGTCAGATTGGTGGACGCCAGGGTCTGCTGAACGGAACGGATGGTCTGGGCCTCTGCTGATTCGGCAGCAGCCTGCATGGTGGGGGAGAAAAGTCCCCAAATATTAAGATAGCCAGGGACTGACAGATTGAACTGTTTTTAAGTACTGTAAATGGATTTTTAAAAAAAAGATTTTATTTATTTGAGAGAGAGAGAGAGAGAGAGAGAGAGCATGAGAGGGGAGAAGGTCAGAGGGAGAAGCAGACTCCTCATGGAGCTGGAGCCTGATGCGGGATTCGATCCCAGAACTCCAGGATCATGATCTGAGCCAAAGGCAGTGACTTAACCAACTGAGGCACCCAGGTACCCCTGTAAATGGGTTTTTAAAACATGACCACCATGACTCATTCTTCCCTAGACCCAAGTCTCTGGTCATGTGATTTTTTAGCTTCCCCTCCCCAGAGGGAGAGTGAAATCCCCCACCCCTGGGACCTTGGCCGAGCCTGGTCCCTTCTAATCGCTCTGGGAATCTGCTATCACCATGTGTGTGGTAAGGGACATACGGCCCAGTCACCACTCGGAAGTCAGCCAGCCAACTGCCATGTACGTGAATGAGCCTGGCCCCCGCCAACCTCCAGGCTGACTGCAGACTGAGGAGCAGACCCGCAGATCGTCCCAGGCCGAGACTGCAGAACTAGCCAGTTCTCTGGCACCCTCTGAGATAAAGACTCCTCTGTTCTGGGAGTCTTTGGGGCTGGTTGTTACACAGCATGATGTAGCAAAAGGCGGCTGATACACTTCTTCAGCAGTTAAGTCTGAGCTGACCTGCATCACTAAGAAACATATTGAAAGACAACAGAGTATCAGCTGCCTGCGTTCCAGTTGTGCTCTATGACTTAACAACTTGGTGACTTCAGGCAACTTAATGCGCCCATCTGTTCCGCACTTTCCTTACCTACAAAATGGGGTTCTATGGCATTTACCTTACACAGAGGTTTTGAGCATTAAACTGACTCATATTTGTTAAGCATTTAGAATAGGGCCTGGCCTACAGAAGCATTCAGCATATGTGAGCAATTTTTACCAATTAACAGTTACTATTACCAGAAAATCATGACTCGAAAACATCAGGGCTCTGTACGGGCATAGCAGCGTGGAACCGTGCTCACGTGAATGTAAGAAAAATGTAACACAATTCTGCAGAGATACTAAATGGAAGTATTTTACAACCTAAGAAACTGTTTTAGTTGACCCGGTATTTTCAAAGATCTCCACAATTTATCACAGGAGTCCTAGATGAGGGAAGAATGTTCAGCACTCAGATGACTCTATAACCTCTCACAGGATAAGAACAACTGATCGGATGTGAGGCTCAACGACACAGAGAAATGACCTATTACATTCTGCACTGACCATACACAAATACAGCCACAAAAATAAATACTTTTACTCATGCAATGGTGATGGACATAATTGTGCTATTTTTTCTCTTATTTGTCACAGAATTAGATGTTTCTGGAGGCATGGAGCTGATATCAAGTCTCTTCAATGATATGGAATGCTTACTTTCAGATTTGTATTACTCACATTTTAAAAATCTACCATGAGAAGGAACCTGAGAGGTGATTTTGTATTGGAAATCACTCAGTGTGGGAGAAGCCATGGCTAATGGCTTCTGTTTGAACACATTATCAATTTAAAGCACCGTGCATCCATGGACAGCTCTCTGGTTTCATGCAGAGGCTTGGTGGCCTTGCATGCCTACTGGAGGGGCACATTCTAAAGCCTTAGGGTAAGAAGAAACCTGCAAAGACTCATTCACCATCTTAAAAAACCGTTAAATCACCCATAAGGTAAAATACACACAGTGTGGTACATATACACAAGAAAAAAATTCTTATATACTCCAATGTTCAAAAATCACCCAGCTAGTCTTAGGATAAAACTACAAGGGAATCTATATTTAGACACCTGGGTAATCATACCCGTGTGCATTTCAGATGCCACCCTAGGGGGGAATAGAAATGAGTGGATGAAAGAGTTCTTGCTTGCCTGCCAGGTTTACTTCCTTATGTTTTACTATTAGGCTCCTATTAATTTTTGTTGGTTGTTGGGAAGATTAAAAGTAATATAGCACAGGGGCGCCTGGGTGGCTCAGTGGGTTAAAGCCCCTGCCTTCGGCTCAGGTCATGATCCCAGAGTCCTGGGATCGAGCCCCGCATCGGGCTCTCTGCTCTGTAGAGAGCCTGCTTCCTCCTCTCTCTCTGCCTGCCTCTCTGCCTACTTGTGATCTCTGTCTGTCAAATAAATAAAATCTTAAAAAAAAACAACAAAAAAACAAAAAAAAAACCTCTGCCTTCGGCTCAGGTCATGATCTCTGGGTCCTGGGATCGCCCCGCATCTGGCTCTCTCCTCAGCAGGGAGTCTGCTTCCTCCTCTCTCTCTGCCTGCCTCTCTGCCTACTTGTGATCTCTCCCTCTTTGTGTCAAATAAATAAAATAAAATCTTTAAAAAAAAAAAAAGTAATATAGTACAGACACATCTTAAGAGAGGGGGCCCAGGCTCTGAATGTAGGGGCAAAAATTAAATGCATGTGTGATGCAACCCTACTCACGATTTCTTTTTTTTTTTTTTTTAAGATTTTATTTACTTATTTGACAGAGATCACAAGTAGGCAGGGAGGCAGGCAGAGAGAGAGGGGGAAGCAGGCTCCCCACTGAGAAGAGAGCCCGATGCGAGGGCTCGATCCCAGGACCCCGGGATCATGCCCTGAGCCGAAGGCAGGTACCCACCGAGCCACCCAGGTGCCCCCCTACTCACGACTTCTAATGAACATTGAATTTTTGCTGCCTGTGACCTCACTCCTTGGATGAGATCTTCTATCTGGGGCACAGAGTTCAAACTTGGGCTTCCCAGGTGATGACCTTTAACTTGAGGACCAAGATCACATGCCCCCAAGTCCTTGCCCCCCTGATTCTTTCAATTATTTGAATATAGTCTGATTTTCAGTCCTCACCATCGTGGAGGCAACCCTCCAGGAGGGCTTTTAGCTGGTTCCATTCCTTTTTAAATTGTAGGGGCCAAAACAGAACAAATTCTTCAGATGTGGTCTCATCACCACGCTGCACAATGGATACTGCTTCATGTGAGCTCACCACTTTGGAAGCTATCTCATACTTTTGGTTCAGACTGAAATTATTCTGAACATCTACATCAAGGACCATTTTAGTTCCTGCGAGGGCTCTGAATATAAATTAAGGATGCTCTCAAACTGCACTAACTTAATGAAAAACAAAACAAAACAAAACATAAAACCCAACAAACACTATTTTCGATTTCTTCCTTTTAAAATCCATCTTATTAGTTGTCGGGAATCGCTGACTTCCATTCGGAGCTACTTCTGAATCCTGATTCTGGAGCCCATATGTAACTTTCACAGTATCCCTTCCACCTCAGTGACAGACTCGATGAGTCCAATTGTGGTTGCTGTTTCCTGAATGCCTTTTGAGATACCCGCTCTTGGCTGAAATCCATGTGTGGTCAATTATTCATGCTCTAATGCACAAAGATCACCTATTCCTGCTTCTGGGTAAATGAATGAATAAATGATCCACTTAGGAAGTACATGTACACTGTTCCTATTCACGTCACCCCATCTCATTAGCCAACTATATACCTCCCTTCTTAACATCTGTAGCCCACACACTTGGCTGTTATCTGCCAATATGCAAATCTGAGGCCAGGACTGGTACATCTTACATGATGGGTCTTGCAGTGCCTCAGAAAAAGGTTTTGCTATTGACCTGATGAATGTTTTCTCTTTCTAATGAAGTGGAAGGTGTCCTAACAGCTGGCAGTGGAAAAAAGGGAGGACCTCTCCTGATCTGATTTGATCAGCTGCCAATGGTACATCTTAATATAAAGAAGAAACAGCTCTGGTGAGGAAGAGAAAAAAAGGAATGACATCCTTTCTAAACAGCTTTGCTGGCAACGCCTAGCATGCCTTGCAGCCCTACGTGGTACCTGAGGCAACGCGCAAGATCATGGAATGGAATGCCCGATTGCCAGAGGAAATACATCAAGAGCAAAAACATAAGTTCAAATTATTCTCCCCAAAGCCTCTCTAAATTCTAGGAAGGCCAAAGACAAAGTTAATTAAATGTTAAAATATAACCTAATAGCTCATGTTCCTTCTGGATCAAGGTAATAATAATCTAGACTGACATTTGCTTTGGGATACTGGTGCATTTTATAATACATCAGGGTCCATTTTATACTCTATGTATAATACATATACATGTTTTTTTTTTTAAGTAGTTGGAGCACAATTTTATTTTAAATAATCATGAAGTTTATTTATTTATCTGATGTGGAACAGTTTGGTCAAAAATGCGACACCCCCTATTACAATAATATAACCATTGGAGAATTTACTTTAGGATGTCCCAAATATGACCAAAACACCACCCGTTTAAACAGAGGACATTCGCATAGATCTCAGTCCCTGACAAAAAGCAAAGATAAAGAGGCTTTTAAAAACCTGCCTACCCTATTTGTGTCTGTTAAATAGTTTCAAAAGAGAGACCACAGAATCTTCTGGAAACAATTCAGATTCAGCAGCTTCCATTAACTCCTACTTTTTGGGCCATCACTGTGGTCATCTCTCATGGAAACGAGTTTATGAGTTGTCCAAGATGGCTTTTTTTTGGTCAACTCTAAGGGGAGCTGCCTTGATGTTTTCAACGCCCAGGGGGTGTTCTCAACGCCGTGACTCAGAGACCCGCCATCCCCACACAGGCTTACCTTAGAAACGAGGCTGGCCCGGTATGCGGCCAAGGCCTTCAGGTACTCCTTTTTGGCAGCTTCTGTTTTCCTTTTATACACCTATTAAAAAAAGACCACAATTAGCACCACCTTTAGCATACAATTTCTCAGCCATAAAATCACAGCCGCGCAAATGAGGTCACAACCGACCTCACCTAAAAAGTTGGTCTGTGTGGCTTTGATTTTCAAATGTGAACACAGACACACACACACACACACACACACACACAGACATATTAAAACAAAACCCTGCCACACTCATCGGAGCACAATCTTGATGTTTCCGATGATAAATGGAAACAAGATTTCCAGTTGTAGCGCAGATGCCTTGAGAGAAACAGTGGAGGGCGTCATAGCTAGGGCAGGAGATAAGGTACAAGAAGAGTCAAATTGGCTACAAATGGGTCAAATTACAGAAAATCGCGAGTTTCTCCATCAGTGCTCCTTTCCCTCACACACATTTCTAACCGGCACCAAATCAGAGGAATTAAAGACCAACCACAACAGGTACGGTGTTGTGAAGGCACAAGAGAAAAGATGAAACCACCTCAGATTTCTTTGGAAGGGAAAAAAAAAAAGAGGAATGAGAAATTTCCATTAGTGAGGCCAATGAGTTACATGAACAAGTCCCAATATATTAAATGTGATGGGCGCTTCCTTTTCTTAACAGTGTCTGGTGGCCGTCTGTTAGACCAAAGTGCAACCGTCTTTCCAGAGATAAAAGAGGTAGGAGTCTGCCAGTCCCCTTAGGATTACATTTCAGGGACAGAAAATCAGTGTGCCACATACAACAATAAATGGTCAAATTCTACAGCTGCACTGCACCATCCCAAGCTAGTAGGAATGAGGTCATGATTTGTAAAGAAAAATCAAGGATCCCCCCCCCCATCTTCATTTCTGACATGGTGATTCTATTTTATTACTAAGAGAGGTCCAGTCATCTGAAGACATGGAATGTCCAGTCCTACTAATGGTCATTGGGAGTTTCATGCAAGGAGCAAGGAAGCCATTCTTCCTCTCTGTTCGTGGTAGAGATGCTGTAAGGGGAGGCCCAGGAGTCCAGATGCTAAGGAAGTATCTCCCGCCAGCTTGGCTAATCACTCAATACCTCTCATATGGCCGAGCTTTTCAATGACCTTGGAATAAAATTTCAAATGCCCAGTGATGGTAGTGAGACTCGTGGAGGTGGGTTCAAAGTTTGGAGACCCACCAGGATGGCATAAGGGTTCGGACAGATGATCAAAGAAAAGGCAAGCGGGATGGACCTAATCCCTTTGTAGTGCGCTTTCTGAACAAAGGGGGCAAATTTCACATTACTTAAAATGAAAAGATGATCATCAAAATTTAGGTGTGCAGGATGCCACTGAATTTCCCCATTTCTCCTCTGAATGGTTCTGAACACGCACCCTTAAGGCAGACTGAGAAATCCATGTAACTGGGGAGGGGCTTGGATTTACTCAACTGTGTTTCTAAATTCCATAGCTTAGAAAGGACTTGATGAGAAACAGTCATAGTAAGTGAACGTTCATGCAGGAAAGATGTAAGAGGGGTGCCTGGGAGGCTCAGGCTTAAGTGAAGCATCTGCCTTTGGCTCAGATCATGATCCTGGGGTCTTAGGATCAAGTCCACATGGGGCTTCCTGATCAGTAGGGAGTCTGCTTCTCCCTCTCCCCTTTGCTCCCTCTGCCCCCCGTTCGCGCTCTTTTTCTCTCTCAAATAAATAAATAAAATCTTAGAAAGAAAGAAAGAGAAAAGAAAAGAAAAGAAAGAATGGAAGGAAGAAGAGGAGAGGAGAGGAGAGGAAAGGAGAGGAGAGGAAAGGAAAGGAAAGGAAAGGAAAGGAAAGGAAAGGAAAGGAAAGGAAAGGAAAGGAAAGGAAAGGAAAAAGTCCAGGAAATATTCTGGTGACTTTTTCCTATGTGGCCGTGCTGGGTCTTCACCTCACCTGCTTTTGTTCTTCTCCAAGGCTGTCCCACATGGATGCCACGATTTTTGAGACCTCTCCAAAAGTGGCATTGGGGTTTTGCCCTTTAATTGCAGCCTGTGTGTCCCTGAAAAACAGGGCATATGCTGACACCGGCTTCTGGGGCTCGTTGGGGTCTTTCTTTTTCTTTTTCTTTGGAGTCTTGGGCTTCTTGCCAGAATCTGGAGCAGCTCTTTTCTCTCCAATGGCCTGCAAAGCAGGAAGAAAATTCACTGCCTAGAATGTCTTTGCAGAGAAGGTGGCAAGACCTACCCAGGTCTGTAACTGTACTGTGAAGGTTTTGTTCAGCTGATTCATCAACAGAGGAATCCCCAGCAAAAGCAGGGGAGGGGTGAGTTTTCTTAGAGTTAACTGGACAGCAGAGATTAGCATTTAGAACATTGATTAATGAGACCCAGAAGTATCTTCAATACATTCACAACATATGCTCTAAATAGCAATTATGAGTAATGAAAAACAGAATGGTTTCTTTTATTTATTTATTTATTTTTATTTGTTTATTTACAGCATAACAGTGTTCATTGTTTTCTGTACCAGGCAAAGACATGCGTGTGTATGTGTGCACGTGTGTGTGTGTGTGTGTGTGTGTGTGTGTATGCATACCATGTGTGGACATAAAATATTTTACATTTTCGGAGGTTTTAGAAGTAACTGTAAGTAATTCCGGATGTTGATCATATCCAGACATTTTAAATGAGGTCCCTGGCCATAGTTACATGAATCGATTTTCGCAAAGCTTCATTTTTTTATTTTATCAGAATGTTACCTTGCTCATGGGTCTCCGAAACTAGCGGAAATTAGCTACAATCCCCGAGCTTGCAAAATAAAAGAAAAGTCATCTTTATTTCTTTAAGTCATGATAACTTTCGAAACAATAGACTAACAAGAACTATAAAAAATGTCAAAATTCCTTTAACTGGAGATAGAGAGGAAATTTTTTCTTCATTAAAATTAAAAACCTCTAAGAGTGCAATGATTGTTAAAATCACCAAGGCTGAAAAGAAAGATCGATAAGAAAATAGTCCCACGGGGGGCACCTGGATGGCTCAGTGGGTTAAGCCGCTGCCTTCGGCTCAGGTCATGATCTCAGGGTCCTGGGATCGAGTCCCGCATCGGGCTCTCTGCTCAGCAGGGAGCCTGCTTCCCTCTCTCTCTCTCTCTCTGCCTGCCTCTCTGCCTACTTGTGATCTCTCTCTGTCAAATAAATAAATAAATAAATAAAAAGAAAGAAAATAGTCTCACGGAAAGTAACTCTGTTCAGAAGCCGACTGCCACAGGGACAGTAAGTGCCTCGCACATATTTACCATAGGCACGCTCTGAGATCAAGGCCACAGAAATGACCTGGGTATAACTCCCCACGTTCATATACCATGGAGCTCCAGATTCACCTCCTGCTCCCATCATCAAATTTCGTGATCATATAATATACTTATTAGAAGGGCAGGAGGAAAAATTCATCAGCCTTGCATTCTCTCCCTAGATTACAACAGGACTGAACTGAAGATCATTTTGTAGCTAACTTCGTCGGGAAAGCTGAAGCGTGTGACAAAATCGGTTTTAAAAGCCAGCCGTGGGGAAGATCAACAGAGACAGACTCAAGTTACTAACAGATTGGCTTTTAAGGGCCTTGAGTCTCGAATCCTAAATTCAAATTTTCCAAGAGTATCATTACCTCCTGAATGAGAGTCATTTGGAACTTAATCCGATTACTAAAATTCTTAGGGAGAAGACTGTGAAGTAACTTGTCTCTGAGAGCTCTGAACCCTCAAGATTGTGGGGGGGGGCCACAAGTCTACTTCTCCATGAACCCCCCTTGAGTCATAACAACTGTGTACTTCACACAAGTAGTTTACACACCTCCAGTGGTGGTGAGCCACATCTCAACTCTCCGCCAAAATGCCATCTTTCATAACTCACGATTAATTCAATCAATTTCAATGGTCTTTTTTGTTTTTTTCTCTAAATTCTCAGGATAAGTGAGTCTTGTTTATTTCTAGTTAATGAATCTGAACTTGTAAGAGACTCGGGTACTTTTCAGTTAGAGATTCAACAGGGGCCAAGTTTTCCTTCTGTGAAAAATACCACTTAAACCCCATGGTGGGGAAAAAAAAAAAACCACAGAGACACAAATTTTTCTAACTGAATCCAACAAGGATACTGTTTTCTTGGAAGAAAAGCTAGCACTGTTGGCACCAACCATGCCCCGACCAACGGCCAGGTAAGAGTAACTTCCGGAGCAGCCTTTCCAAAAGAAAAAAAGCTCGATCTCTCTCTGTAAACCAGCATTCCATGGTGACAACCTTTGATATTTCCCTCGGATAACCATGACTTCCCCTAATCATCATTACCTTTGAAGAGTAAACCTGAAATGAAGAATCTCACAGTTTAAACAAAAGCTCAGAATTAATTCTCCAAAAGAAACCTGAGGGTTGGGGAAGGGGGAAGGTGGAGAAAAAGTTTACCCTCAATGATGATTTTAATCTTTCTTTCTCAGCTCAGGTGCTTAGAAGATAACCGATTGGATTCTGTGCCTTTACACAGAACCTAGACCCTTGCTTACAACAGAGTAAGCAAGGAGTCGCGGATAAGGTTCTCCTTAGCCAGGACAATTTCAGAGTGGTACAAAAGTGAGTAGAAGATCTGTGGCAATGTGAGTGAAATGAAAGGAATCCATGTGAATTGTGTTCTGGCCAGCTTTTACTTAGCGGGGCCTTTTTCACGTCTCTTGAGTTTCTTTATAATCATTGTTCTCAGGTCACCTTCACAGAAATCTGTGAGCAGAGACTGTTAATGCATTAATGCACTGACCCCATCTGTGTCCAGCAGGGTGCTAACATGTCCAGTGAGGTGCTAACATGTCCAGTGGGGCGCTAACATGTCCAGGAGATGCTAACATGTCCAGTGGGGTGTTAACATGTCCGGTGAGGTGCTAACATGTCCAGTGGGGTGCTAACATGTCCAGGAGATGCTAACATGTCCAGTGGGGTGTTAACATGTCCGGTGAGGTGCTAACATGTCCAGTGGGGTGCTAACATGTCCAGGAGATGCTAACATGTCCAGTGGAGTGCTAACATGTCTGGTGAGGTGCTAACATGTCCAGTGGGGTGCTAACATGTCCAGGAGATGTGAACATGTCCAGTGGGGTGCTAACATGTCCAGGGGGTACTGATGTGTCAGGACAGATCAAACCCTTCTTCTTCCAATCCTTGCAATATATTCTTACCTCCCTTCCCTCCTCTTCCTCACTCTCAACCCTCTCTAGTTCCTCTTCTTCCATTTGCTACTTAAAAATAAATGATGCTCAGGGCTCTGGCCTTGACTTGTTCCTTACACACACTGAGAAATCCCGATTACTTCCATATCTTCACATTTAGGTGCTGATGGTCCCCAAAAGTGTAGTCCCACCCCCTCCTCCCCATGAACTGAGTTCTAGACTCAAACGTGGCTACTTTCAATTCAACCCAGACCATGCCAAACTCTCATCTTCTCCATGGGAGAAAAAGTAACACTCCTCTTTCTGGGCCGATTCTCTCATTCACTAATAATCCTTGCTGGCTCTCATACTAAAATCCCATTTATCTTTCATGCCTTCAAATCCCAGTGGATTACCAACACCTCATGATTCTCCCTCTTACTTAAAAGTCCCGCTAATCTGGTACCTCCTGTCCATTCCTTCCTTGGCTAAAAGGAAACACTTCATAGCAACTGTTGATCATTTTCCTTCCCTCCAGTCCCTCCCTCTGTAATACATTTTCTACACAGCCAAAGCTATCTTTCTAAAGCATACGTTGCTTATGCCCCTCCTCTATGCAAATAATTAATCAGCTCTCAACTACCTGCAGGAGAAAGGCTACCACATTTCAGCGACTGCTTTCTTCAATTCCTATTTCTTTCCTCCCTACATCAAACCGTTCATGATACTCATAAATTGACGTGTACTTCCACTGCTCTCTCGACCAGAATGCTGGCCTCTCTCTTCTGCCTCACAAACTTTTATGTATCCTCTTAGACCTAATTCAAATATCACCTTCTCAATAAAGTCTTCTTCAAATCGCTCTCCCAAGCAGAATCGATTACAATCTTAGCACACCAAGATACATCAATTGTACCTCTAATCACATCTGGAGCTAGTATTAAGTAGGTGTACAAGATATGATGAAAAAGGAATGTACCTAGGACAGGTACCTTTGATGAAACAGAATACCTTTCTAAGCATTCAGAAAAGTCCTCCCTGAAATTAAGTTTTGATTTCAAACCATGTATGTTTGAATTATCATTCTCCATGACAAAAGCAGAGATATGGAACGGTTAGAGCTTACTGAGTGATAAACATAGAAGGTGTAAGGCTGTCAAACATGACAGTGCCTCAGCCAACTACTGGATGAAACTTATCCACATGAACATTACCTTAGAAGCAGAGCGCCTCAGAACTCCTGGGGAATCTAGTGGAAGTCCTCCCTTCCGCAGAATGGGAAAATCATGCCTACGAGAGTTAAGTGACATTCCAATGCCTTATAACCAGTAGGAGAAGCCAGATCTCCCAATTTCCAGTGGAATACGCTTTTTCACAGAAAATAAGTACGTAAAAGAGAGAAGAAAAAAATTCAACTGTCATGAACTTAAATGCTAGCCAAATGCAGAAAGAAGGTAATACCATGAGGGAAGTTCAAGGACACAGCATGGGGTGATTCCGAAATCTTAGGGAGTGACACAACGAAGGCAGTTAGTCAACTTACTCTGTTGGACTCATCAGCGTCCTCTTCATTGATGGAGCTGGAAGGGGAAGGGGTTGCAGACTTGCTCGCTGGTGGTGAAGGAGATGTGTGTGGCACACTGGCACCTCCCAAATTCAACCCCAACTGGGCGCTGAGCTGAGACTGGTTGATGGTGGTGAGCTGAGTGGGAGGCATGATCCCAGAGCGAGCAGCATCAGTCATGTGGACAATGGACCTCATGATCAATGAGTGATCCTGACGGTACTGGGGCACTTGTGTGTGGCTCTGGTCCTAAAAAGACAACAGACAATGGTGGGGGGAGGGGAGGGGAGATCTTAGTTTTCCCAAATATCAACAAGCTGAAAATGTTAGCACTGGTTCCTTAGATAGGTCTGACCTACTCCAGGATGATGGTCCCTGTTCATTAACTCTAAGGACTCATGCCTCAAAAGTTGAAAGGTCAAAAGCACAAAGCCCAGATGGTCCAGCCTCATTAGTCTATTTCACTCTAGAACTGTCACTGGATGACTTTTAAAGGAAATTTAATAAAAGATCTGGCAATGAAAGAAAACTTCCAACTCTTGTTTCTTGGGAGGAAACGGATAAGAAAGGGTTGAAGCAGAAGCTCGGGCTTTCTGGCTCAGCAGTTGGTCTAGTCCTCTGTCCTTCTCACACGCACATTCTACCTCCATTCCCCTTGACCCAGCTCTGTGAGGGAAGGTGAATCCAGTCTTTATTTTATCCTTCCGGGAATGCATCTGACATGTAGGGAGCACGGGCTTAGGGAAGCACAGAGCCAACATCTGTTTGCTTCAGGGCACCCTTTCTATAAAACCCTCTGTGGTTAACCAGAGGGTCATTCCGATTCTGAATTACATTGTCGGGGGCATCTGGAAGTCATTCAATGTCTTTGGAATTGGATATCACTTTCTTCTTCTTAAACCTGCCTTGTTTTCTTTCCTTCAACCCGCCATGATTTAATGGGCTAATGGATTTTAAAAATATGTATAAGGAAGAGGTAGAGATCATCAGAATTGACTTCTCTGAAAATCACTGCAGTCCCTTCAAAAGCAGCCTTCTGTTTTTGGCAGTCATGTAAAAGGCTGCAGAGTTGTTGCCGCTGTTTCTTTAATTCCAAAGAATCAAAAAAATGAAGACGTGCTTTTAAACAACTTACTTTAAGACTTGTCATTTAGTGTGAGTCTGTGATTCTTATTGAAACCAAATTCTCTTGACTCACAGTGACCCAGAATCCAATTTTATACACAAGCCTACAAATTTTTAAGTGTTCTTCTTTTGAGTCTTTCCAGTACCTTATTTTTACTTTTTAAAGAAGCAAAAAAAAAAAAAAAAATGAGTTGTAAATATCTAAATTGGAGCATTTGGTTTCTTAATGTTAAATATATAAACGCCACTAAGAAGCCATAACTATCAATAGGAAACTAGTTGAATAAATTATGATCTACCGTACTACAAAGTATTATAAGCCTTTTTAAAATAATGAATTAGATTTATGTGTATTGACTTAGAACAGGGTTTCCAATCTTGGTTCTATTGACATTTTGAACCAGATAATTCTTTGTTGTGGGGCTGTCCTTTGCCTTGTGGGATGTTGACCGCAACCCTGGCCTCTATTAGATGCCAGTAGCAACTTCTCCCTCCCCACCAGTCAGGGCAATCACAAATATCTCCAGACATTTCCCTCGAGGGACAAAATTCTCCCACCTGAGAACCAGTGACCTAGAGTGATAGTCCAGCTATCATAATTGAAAAAAATGAGTTGTAAAATAATTACAGAGTATAGCCCCTCTCTTTATTTTTTAATTTTTTATATTTTTTTAAAGAAGTATCTAGAGGCACCTAGGTGACTCAGTGGGTTAAGCCTCTGCCTTCAGCTCAGGTCATGATCTCAGGGTCCTGGGATAGAGCCACGCATCCGGCTCTCTGCTCAGCAGGGAGCCTGCTTCCCTTCCTCTCTGCCTGCCTCTCTGCCTACTTGTGATCTCTCTCTCTCTGTCAAATAAATAAATAAAATCTTAAAAAAAAAAAAAGAGAATCTAAACTTTTAACAATGGTTATATTATAAGGGGTAGAACTGGAAGGGTGAAGAGAAGAGCATCTTAAATGCTTCCATTTATAAAAACACAAAATGAATTAAAAAACCTAAAATCCTTGAGTCAAGAAAAGCTAAAAAGAGCAATGAGCCATTAAAACAGAATAGCTAATTGC
Organism: Meles meles; assembly: GCF_922984935.1. NCBI lineage: Eukaryota > Metazoa > Chordata > Mammalia > Carnivora > Mustelidae > Meles > Meles meles. The sequence goes on along the minus strand of NC_060084.1, from coordinate 30,729,663 downwards.
TTGGGTTACATCTTAAATATATAACCTTCCCATTCCTAAATAGTTTGAGTTATTAAATTCCTGTGCCATCCCCGGAGAAACGTGTCACATGTACTAGAACAATCACACTCTTTTCTGTCTCACTGACAGTATCGATATCCTCTTCCACTGTTCCTAAAATATCGCATTCTATTGGCAGGTGTTCCTCTGCAGACTTGTATCACAAAAGTGGATTTTACATGATCGGTTTGTCCTCTTCCTTCCTTTCTTTCTTTTTTTTTTTTTTTTTTTGATTAGCATTCTACTTCTCGTTTAGCTTTTTCTCCTCAAAAATTTGAGCTGTCTACTCTTCCATGTTCTTTTCAAGATTTTTTTTTAAGATTTTATTTATTTATTTGAAAGACAGAGATCACAAGTAGGCAGAGAGACAGGCAGAGGGAGAGGAAGGGAAGCAGGCTCCCTGCTGAGCAAAGAGCCCAATGCAGGGCTCGATCCCAGGACCCTGGGATCATGCCCTGAGCCGAAGGCAGAGGCTTTAACCCACTAAGACACCCAGGCACCCTTACTCTTCCATGTTCTGTTCAAGTTCCACCATTGCTTGCTTACATCACGTCCACCCTCCAATGACTGGCAATTAAGTTACCCTCTTCTTTTTATTTTTTTCTAAGTTTTACTATTATTTTTTAAGTAGGCCCCATGCCCAACGTGGGGCTTGAACTCACAACCCCAAGATCAAGAGTCACATGCTTCACACACTGAGGCAGCCAGGCGCCCCTGAATCTATCTTATTCTTCATTCTACACTCCATACGTGTTCTTCGGAATGCACTTTAAAAGTCCTTTCAGACTTATTTAAATCTAGATGTTTTAAGTGTTTACAAGCCACTTCCAGAGTCCATTTGAATTAAGTATCTTAATTTGGACTGTAAAACAATAAATTAGCTGACTGGCATGACCGATTTATGCAACTTTCTCATTAACAGAGAAGTTGCTTTGCTCCAATACCTATGAAAATCAGCACGTACAGATACTAGATTGACTTGCCCCACATCTACAGCATTCCAGATGAATCTCATCATCAAACGGAAGGCCAGGAAATAAGTTTTCTTGGCTTCATCAGCTCTTTCTAGCCTCTATGTGCAATGTTGTGGAGCTAGGGTGATGGGAAAACTGTGCTCTAGGGAGCCATGGCCCACCAGTGGAGGCATGTGTTGACAGAGAGAGATGAATGGGGCCCCGAGCTCTCTACCACCATCGCCTCCCCACCCTGCCCTTCAACGAAAGCACTCTGTATTCATTTATTTTATAAGTTGAGTGTGTTCATAACATTTCACTTTAAAAGAGAGAGAGAGAGAAATAATGGGGATGTTCCGCAGCGGGGACAGGGGAACACCACTCATGACGCATACTGGTGTTGGGGCCCAGGCCTGACACAACTTAGAGCCTTTGCATCTGCAAACACGTGGGCCCCATCTTTCTGACCTCCCATGGGACAACACACCGAGAGCCTCTGAAGTCTTTTCAAGGAACCCCTGATGCGTCACTGATGCGTCAAAATGTGCTAGATTTTGCCATGGTCCACAGCTGTCCCGTAATAACTTCCTATGCGTCAGGGTTACAGGATAAGGAGATCAACAGTAAAAGGGTCTTTTTAGAAATTCAAGTTCCTTTGGGGCTGCCAATTATTCACAACTACCTTGGGGAAGTTGGTGACTCTTAACAGTTCCAATTGTTTTCCATAAAAAAGGGTAACCTTTGAAAGATACTTCCTTTGATCTTAGGATTCCCACTTAAAGAAAGATGTCAGCTCAGTTCAAAGGTACTTACTGAGCACCTATTATGTGCCAGGCCAGAGAAACCAAGAGACCAATTGCTCAAATCCTTGAAAACTAGAAAACCAGCATGTGATTCTTTTAAACACTACCCGAGTTAAACATAATTTAGAACGGATTAATAGACTGACAAAGCACAGGCAAGAAGAATTCATATCTACTCCTCAAAAATAGCTTGCAATTTCTCCTAATAGTCATGACACAATAAGGAAATATATAACCATCGATAAAGCCCCAAGAGATTTCACGCATTTTTGGAAATCATTACCTCTTCCCTATTAGAATTCAGTCTTAAGAGACTTACTCACGATCACTGAAAGGCAAAGCAACTAGTGTGGGTTCTAAGAGATTGCCGCAATTGCGTCCAACGTAAGAGCTGAATGCTAGCTTTCACAATTACATTTTTTATCTAGAGTTCTCTTGTATCATTTCCTAAACTGTTCATCCTTTGGGAAAAAACTCCTTCTTTCCTTGGTCTCACTCTGTCCTCTGATGTTATAAGATAAGGCTTTCCCAACCTCAGCAGGATTGACACTGTGGTCTGGATAATTCTTTGTTGGGGGAGGAGTATCTTGGGCACAGTAGACTGACTGCTTAGCACCGTCTCTGCCTCCTACACACTAGATGGCAGAAGCCTCCCCTCTCCAACCTGGTTGTGACAATCAAAATGTCTCTTGACATTGGCAACTGTCCCCCTGAGGATGGGGGGCAAAATGCCCCTCGTTTGAGAACTACTTTATTAGACAATTATAATGAAAACATCTTGGGTGTGGAGGAAAAGGAGGAGCCAACCACAAAAGGAGGGGAAAGAAATCATGTTCCAGGCAGAGGGAACAGCATGTGCAAAGTCTGAGGTAGGAGAAAGCGTGGCATGCCTGAGAAATGGAAAGGATGCCCGTACAGGTGGGAGCAGGGTGGGCCAGGTCAAGAGGGCAATGCAATGGATCGGAGAAGTGGGAACGAGCCATTCCCAGATGACCCCATCGTACAAGGCAGGGTCATCTGGGAATGCTTCCTGAGGAGGTGACCCACTAGAGCCGAGGTGCAAAGGGAGAGTAGAAGCTACTTTGCTAGAAAAGAGGGAAGAGCATCCAAGGCAGAGAAGAATATGTGTAAAGACCCGGTGCACGAGGAAGTAAAGGAGAGGCCAATAAATAAAACCAGACCAGGAAAAGCAGGACTAGCTATGAAACTGGAGAGGCAAGGAATGGCCATAAAATGACAAGTCTTGTAGTGTGTATCCTAGGAAGTCTGCATATTATTCAGAGTGTAGAAGGCTGTCACGGTAAGTATAAAGGGTGGTTATCTACCTAGCAGGTTATCTACCTAGCAGGTTATTTATTCCAATAGATATTAACTGATCGCCCCTCCAGGGCAACCCATCTAAATCAATGGTGGGCTACTGAATTATAATATAAGTAATATAAATATATATACTAACACTTTAACCTACATTTTGAAGAGGACCCAAGTCTTTCTGAATGGGCAGGCCATGGACTTCACAAGATAACAGGAGGCACACTGCTTTCTAGTTGCCCATAAGTACAATTCAACAGAACTTTGATGGTCTGCACACATCTTGGTGCAGGGAGTGTTCAGCTGACACGCCCTTCTCTCTCCACCTGGTAAGAGCCTGTCTTTTTTTCTTAAAACAGGAAATCATGGAATGGATATTGCTGGTAGTGGTCCCTCATTTTCTTAAATTGCCTGAGATCCAGTTTATTCCTGAACATTAATTATTTGAGTGAACTGTTAAAATCCAAATAATTTTATGTGAAAAAGGAAAACTTTGGATCATTAGCATAAATTCAAACCCAGGAACACATGGACCAATGGAATGCCAAATAAATACCCAGAAAAGGAAACAACACGGTTGTAGTCTGTCTAAATACGGGGCCTGCCTAAGGCTCTGAGCCAGACCTCTGTTTTCTCTTATTTAAAAAAGGATAAAAGAGGTGTGGAAGACTTATTAGCCCCACACTGAGACTTTCTCCTGGACTTAAACAAGACTGAAAGCAATTGGCAAGGTGAAAAATGTCCTCACTAAATTACAGTGGGGTATTACCCTTGGACATGAATCCTATAAAGATATGTCGGGATTCTGGGGGTGGGAGGGGCTGGGTGGGAATGGGCAGTTTGCTCCTACCTTCTCAGCCAACAAAACTCGACCTCCTCTACACATTAAAATCTGTTCTCTCTCATTCTACCAGGCCTGGACGAACCATAAGAGACTATGGACTCTGAAAAACAACCTGAGGGTTTTGAAGGGACGGGGGTGGGAGGCTGGGGGAACCAGGTGGTGGGTAATAGGGAGGGCACGTATTGCATGGAGCACTGGGTGTTGTGCAAAAACAATGAATACTGTTACGCTGAAAAAATAAATAAATAAATTTAAAATAGTCTACCAGGCCTGGAGCAAGGGCCGGTCCTCCATGGCATTTCCTTGGTGCATGGGTGAAACCCCTTTCCCTCCCCCGTTGGCATTTATTATAATATCTGTGTGCTGCATGCTTAGTAGTATATAATTACACATCCTTGAGTACTGGGTTCCAGTTTCTTTTGTGAATGCGAGACAGAGGTTTTCAGACTGATACCTTATTTGAGGTATCACACATGATGACTCTATTTTATTTCTATTTTTCTCATGGCAGGGTCACTTACTTCCTTCTGGGCTGCTTTTTGCCATAAAAGATTTTTAAACATCTAATGTGCGTCTTCTGTGCACACTTACAAATAAATATTCTTCGTAATGATCCAATGTTAGGTTTTCATAACAGAAGATAGCATCTAATTAAGAAGCAAATAACCCAAATATATTAGCGAGTGTGACTAAACACATTCGCACTGGGGTGGTTTTTTCAATCAATATTTCTTGAGAAATGGAGCAATTAAACAATTATCAGTAATAAAAATTGCTTTGTATTAATAAAGATCGGAGAACTACAGATACGAAATTCAGGTCGGTAATTTTACGCTCTATTATTTAAGTTACTACGTCCTATAGCTATGTTAAAACTTTGTCTCCAAATGAACAACAATCAACTGTCACGGCCAGCTAGTGTATTCCTGACCCCAGTAAAACCCTGAAATAAACACCGTTATGACAAATGCATACCAAGGATAATTACAGACCTACATACCACAAACCTTAACTTCATCAAAATATCTGCCCTGAAATAGACAATTTTTCCTTAATAGCTACCCTTAGGGTTATAATCAAACATACCTACACATGAGTGTTTTGTGAAAAACAGTCTTCCTGAAAGTTAATTAATAGTTTCTAAGCAAAATAAAATTTCCAAGAGTTTGCCATAAAACACTTAATGGTATTGCACCTGTAGACCCCATAGCTCCTTTCTTTTACCAAGGAGTCGGCTCCTTGTTGATTTCATTCAGGCCCCAAGGAAAAGTTCAAGGAGGAATTCCATGTTTACAGCTGTTTATACCTCAAACGGCCTCTCTTTCATTTTTACTTAATAGTCAAGGTATGCTCTTAATAGCAAATACGCAGTCTGTCTTTCATTCATTCATATATGCAACAGATAAAACACTTATTGAGCGCCTAGTGTATTCTAGCCCAAACACTGTTCCAGGTGTGAGCCTGCCTGCCGCCCATGAGACAGACACGAGGAGGGGACAGGCTGTGTACGGGCAAAGGAAGCCACTTCAAAGAGTGACAGGTGCCACGATTAAAGGAAATGGGGCAACAGCACGAGTATAACCTTCATCCCTCTACAAAAAATGTCTGAACCCTCATGCCAGTTTTATTTGGCAATCTGAGCGATGTAAAAAATGCTGTCTCTCCTGTCCCTGATCCACTGGGAGGTGCTGGCGTTATCACCATACAGTAGGTAACTATAGGTTATATAGGCTAAAAACAAGATCCGGGGCAATAAATCAGGGCATGACTTTCTAACAATTCTTTGTCTTGAGTGTTATCAATCAAGCAAGTGATCACGTGTTTGCACACACGTGAACCGGAGTTAGCAGAAGTTTGGAACACGCGCCAGGTGACGGTGAAGTTAACTCAACTTTAAAGACAGAATAAGGAACATTTATTTTAGGTGGCTCAGTGGGTTAAAGCCTCTGCCTTTGGCTCAGGTCATGATCCCAGGGTCCTGGGATCGAGCCCTGCGTCGGGCTCTCTGCACAGCAGGGAGCCTGCTTCCCTGCCTGCCTCTCTGCCTACTTGTGATCTCTGTTTGTCAAGTAAATAAGTAAATAAATCTTTAAAAAGAAAAAAAGAACATTTATTTTAAGCTATGCATGGGCCAAGGCTATTTGCTCTACAAAGAAAGGTAGATCATAAAAATGCCTGTGGCCTGTGTATTTGGATCACACAATGGTCAAGGTGTAGTAATTGCTAAGTTAAAAGTGTGGATGAGAAGCACCTTTAAAGCAGTCATCAGGACTCCACAAATTTTTGGATGACCTGGAAGAGATGTTGGTATTTGAGAAAGCAACTCTGTACATAGGATAATCACTCTCTAATCATTGAGAATAATATACGGCACTTTGGTCTGCCAAAGGTTGATACCATTTCAATGTGCTCACATTTGGACTTGAAAAGGATAGGTCCCACTCCACTCAAAGCGGGTGTTCTGTTGAGGTAATTGGTGCCTTTTCTACTGTTGACTCAGAATAAAAATACTTTTTTTGACTATCACTTGACCAAAAACATATCTAACTCGTCGTTATCATTCAATCCGTAATCATTCAATCTGTATGAGAGACTGTCGGTCCCTCCAATGGCTACGTGGTAATTATCCTGTGGCATGTAGCTGTGCAGACTGTTGACGATGGCAATGAACATGTGCATAACAATAATAAGGGCTTGTTTTAATAGAACGTTCCACGCGTTACACACATTAATGACCCATGAAATAACTGTTTTATCTGTAACACATTAAGCAACATCGCTAAAACAATGTATTACTTGAAAGTCTGCTATTTCTCTAAATGTAAGATTTTTTTTTAAAGTATAAAAACGGCATGAAAGTCATTTTGTAAAAACGAAAATAATTCAACTTTGAAATCAGAGCCATAACAAACAATGATTGTGAGAAAAACTTTGAAAATAGGCCTGGTAGTTTTCGATGTGTTATTCTGCTTGTAGCCTCATTTCTCTGCTTATAAGTGGTATCTGTCCAGAGTGTGACTTAAGAATCTTATGAATATTTTAAAAGCTTTTAATTTTCTTCTCTGCATGCATATCTTCTATAGGACTTTTATCACTCCTTTTCTTTTTCGTTAACAGGTACAGAGCCTCCCATATTCCAATATGCCTCCCTTACTTCCTGCCTTTTCAACGTCCTAACACTATGTCTGATACGACCAGAGCAACAAGAGTAGCATTTTCTATAAATATGCGGTATCACAATTAAATCCAAAGCAATATCAAACAGAAAAATGTCAGTCCTCTAAACATGAAATATAATGTATGAAGAAAAAGTATGTGAATTATCAGTGTGTTTTATAAATTCTCTTTTGGGGGGCATACAAAATATCAGACTAGAGACAATTATTTTACTGTCTGTTTCTTGGATATCAAAGAGAATTTTGAAATTCATCAAAGCTAACCTTCTGTTATGTACAACAGGCTAAGCTGAAAAGAATGTTAACAAGTTCAATTTTCATTCAATCAGCACTACTGCTCTCTGAAATGTTTCATTGCAGGAAAGAAATAAAAATAATCTATATGGTAATTATGAGGATGAATCCCCCAGTAACTTTCAGCTACATGAAAGGTCAGTTCTATTCAAGATATTTTATCAGTCCCCTGCACATACTCCTGTCCTGTCATTTTAAATCTGAACAGCATTTTATTTTCCCATTTACAGCTACCTGCAGAATTAAGTACTTAAGCCAAATAAGAAAAAAAAAAAAAAAAGAAAGAAATGTTGAACGCTGGCAAAGGCTATAATAGCACAGAGATAAATCGTTCAGCTGCTCTCTCAAGCCTCTAGGGCTGCCGATTTTTCTTCTCCTGGTGCACTGTGGGTATTCAAAACTTGTTCAACATGATTTCATTTCATTTCAGGCACTGCCTCAGAAAACTAAATTACAGAATCAATCATACAGAAGGTCAGAGTGAGACTTCATTACAAGTATTGCATGCTTGCATGAATATCTTTCATTTATGACTGACCCAATATGTCACAATAGCTGTCTAGTAAAAATAATCCACTTTCTGAAATTGATGTACTACTGATGTCACTACTACTCAGCAGGCTGGGCAGATTATAGAGAGGTGTTAAAAAAAAATAAATAAAACACCACCAAACCCTTTGGAGCGCACGTTGTAGATTTTTAGAATTGCAATCTTTTGGAGATTAAAAAAATTTCCAGATGATCATCTGTACTGACCATAATGCTTAGAGGTAGAGATTTTTTTTTTTTTTTAAACCAGAATATACTGTTGGTTTTGACTGGCCAGCAAAATACACATATCCCCCCCCCCCCCCCCCCCCCCGCCCCGCAACACACACAGATGCAAATCAAGGTTGTTCTTTGAAGTCACAAACGCATTGACGTTCAATTTTTCAACAATTTGCTTTCCACTACGAGGCCATTCTTTGCATTCTTTGTTGAAATATGAATGCTAATCACTGGGCTCTTTTTAATCCTCCGGTTTTGTTTCCCGCTTTCTGTTTTTACGTCTAATGGTCTAATGGCATAAAGGTAAGGAAGATAAACACGTTGCGTTTGTTGCCAACAAAAATGCGGCTCATCAGTCATGTGACGCAGCTGTCAGTCTTTCTAAAGGAAAACCGGAGAAGCTCTGAAGAGAAGCTGGTTGGATACAGCATAAACAAGCTGGCTTCTCTCCTTCTGGGACAGTCTTAATTCACCGCAGCAATCCTTAACAGACGGCCATATTCATTTGGATAATAAAACTTCTTACTTGGATAAGGTCTGAAATATCCTGAAATATCCAGCACACCCCGGGAAGCCGAATGCATGATGTATAAAGTATTATTTATTATTTTTCCGGTGACCTTCCTAAGGCAAATCTCCAAGGAGCTGCTGTGGAGTATTATGATGAAGCCAGCCAACTCAGTACCCGGAGGGAGATCTAGAAGAACCTTGACATAGCCTATTTTTAACCATGCCTCTGGCGATTCTGAATTCAAGTTTATAGGTGAACATGTCAGGTAGTACATAGAACAAAGCCAACGACACATTGTATTCATCATAATTCTGTCCAAGTACATTTTATTCTTTCCAACATTTGTGATTTAAAATCCCATGACATTTCTTCAAGGTGAAATCCGACTAGAATTTTCAATACAAGATTAGTTTGTTTCAAGCCAAAATAAATATCACTCAGGTTCAGCAAAACTTCAGAAAGGCACTCCGTAAATGTGATGAGGTCTGTGTCCGTACCCGTGACAACAGCCTGCACTTAGCTAAAGCACTTCTCCTTTTAAAAATCAATGAAATAATTCAACTGCTTTAGTGATTAGCAATACATTACAAAAGAAGCATTAAAAATTGAGTCCTCTCTCCCAAGGCCAGTCCGTGAAAGCATTGTTCTTTAAGTGTATGTGAATATCATAATTATTTTATGATTCCATCTTTAGTTCTTTCCAATATAGTAAATTCAATTGACCATGAAATGAAATTTCATAGTCAAAATGCCTCCTTTACACTTTTTTACACCAGCAATAACAGCTTTAGAGCGTTAAGGCAAGGTAATTCATCAGATGCTTAATTTAAAGGCAGATTCTTATATTATTAATAATATTTACCAATTTAATAAAATACACATTTAGCATGCATTATATGGTCTTTTAACTATTTCTGCAACTGAAATGAGCCTCGCTGAGCATCTGGGAATAATGGTGAACCCCGGTAAACTCCCCTGGTGACTAAACACCCTTTTTATTTTCATGAGTTTCTGAGCACAGCCCTACAAGGCTGATTGTAGAGGAACAGAGGACAGAACCCTCCATTCCAGTGTCAAAGGGACAGAAATGTTAAGAAAGTCCGCAGGAAACAATTATTTGCGATGGTGAGGGACGTTTATGAATACTTAATGACCATTTCCCTACTGTTCGCTGCATTCTTTTCTGACAAAAAAAAAAGTAAAAATAACAGCCCTGATGTTCAGCTCAAACACAAAAGATCACAAGCAAAGAAAATTATGTTGCCGCAATCCTATTTGGGAAAGTAATCTTATATCTCAGAGAGCACTCTGAATCTTTGCGCCGCTAATCCACTATATATTTTGCAATCATCTGTTGTTATCTGGGGAATTAACAGTGAAACCAATAAACATCACTGGCATGGTCCTAATGTGCAGAGAAATATGTAAACAAGAAATAGGATTTGTTTTTTGTTATACCAACACATCTGTTTCATTTTAGCAGGGTTAAAAAAAAAAGGCCCTATAAACTATTAATCTTGTTTTAAGACGTCTGCTTAGTACCTCACCTAGATAGACACAAATGTATTATATATAGTATGATGGAAGAAAAAACCAATCCCAGCAGAAGACTTTAAAATACTTAAGCAGATTTACTCTGGTGATTGCGGACTATAATTGCACACTAAGAAAAACAGAACCAAAATTATTGCATTAGTGATTTTGGCTCTCTGGAGTGCCTTATTCCATGTTTATGACAATAAATAACACAATTAGGTATATTTCACACAATAACCCACTCTATGTGTTCCTCTGCTGGCTATGAGCAATTATTCTTTTTCCCTTTCTCTGTATCACAGTTTGATATTTCATCTGAGGTAGGAGCAAATCATGTAGCATAAACATTATGTTATAATCCAACAAATGAAAAAGGCCTAGGTACCCGGTAAGGGCCTCCATTTCTAAAATCTCTCCTGGGCAGACTTTCCACTCAAGTACATCTCTGTGTTATACCAAAGCCAAGAAAAGACTGCCTACTTCCCAACCAATGGATCAGACTTGCTGAAAATCATTTCAGATCAGAAGGATCTTGCTGGGTCATCCTCCTTCAGGTGATCGTCCATCAACCCATAACCCTCTCGCCTCTGTGTTTAAATGGCACCGGGAAGAATAATCCTCAGGTCCATCGGCAGATGGGCAGAAGCCCGTTTCAGAACATGCGTTCTCAGGTCTTTACCAAGAGAAGTGCAAACGATTAAAAAAACACTTTCAAGCAATAAAGGTAGCACCTACCATATGCAACCCACTGCTATGAAGCACGCCATCTTGTTCCACGAGATTTCTTGAGATTGTAATGGAAGGAAGATCCAGGCTTTGAGGGGGAAACTGGGGTGTGAACTCACTTCCCTGGGAAGGCAATGGATCACTCAGGCCTTGGAAGGGTAGAAGAACATCGGGCATGCCCAGGGCGGGGTCTGACTCTGGAGGAGGCGTGATAGGGGGGATCTCAAACTCCTCATCCCCAAGGCTTGGCGTATGGAATGTCTGCTAAAAGGAAACAAAATAGAGACATCTTCATATTCTCTTCCTACGTCTTATTTCTCCTTAGAGGGAAAAAGAAAGATTTTGCATGATAACACTGCATAGCTAGGCCAAATATTTATTTCTCAAATGAAAACATCTTAAACACAGATTTCCATATATAAAGTTTTGCTGATCGTTCTGATTAAAGATTTAAGTCTCATTATCATATGGTTTTAATGGAGTATCAGTATTAACAGTTTTTTAATGCGTACTTAATTAGCAACATCTGTCTTTGTTGTTAGTGAGAGCATCAGCGACATTAGACTTGGCTATATAACAAATTGCTACTTTATTGATATGTTAGCGAAACAGCTCAAACCGCTTACATTATCCACATGCTTCATAAAATGCTGACGATTTTGTGGTGCGCACACACAACATTAATCCGGAAGTGAACATTACACATATTTACTTTCTGCCACAACATATAAAACAAGTAATATTAAATTTGGGGTTTGCTTTTTTAATTTCCTTATTGGTCTATTCCCAAGCACAGCGAAGGCTTCTATGGAAATTGTAACAGTTTGTAATACAAAATTTTATATAAGGATTATCGGAGCATATATTAGAAGGTCCCAGGGCTTTCATTTAAACTATAAGGAGAGTTATTTTCTTTCATGATGATTTTAATATGTATTCATCAGAACACTTCTGGCAGTCTTCAACTTCAAAAGTCTATTTATAGGGGTTCCTGGGGGGCACAGCTGGTTAATCATCAGAGTCTTGATCTCAGCTCAAGTCTTGATCTCGGGATTTTGAGTTCAAGCCCCATGTCAGGCTCTACTTAAAACAAAACAAACAAAAAGACAAAACCAAACCAAAAAAGACCACAGAATGAGCACAGAAATACACTGATACAGACACACTGAATTGACTGAGGTTGCTCACTTATTCAGAAAAGTGTTATTTCTCAAGACCTAAGTAAATAACAACACTACACTCTTCATTGCTACTTCAAGTCTTAAAGATAGTGTTTGAAAACTGGGTGTTTGGATGCAAACCAGGGTTGCCACGTTCTATTAAGCTAACCACCTTTCTTAAACTATAACTTGGATTTGGTGGGGTTGGGGCGGAAGACTAGGTCCAGGATGTTAGTTTTGGCGGAGTGAAGGGGTCAAATATTTTTTGTTCGTAGCTCAGAGGATCAAAGGTATCATCCATTATTAGTAGCATTTTTTTTGAAGAATTAACTGATGCAAGGTAATTTGAAACTGCGACAATTGGTTTAGGGAACTAATTAAGAAGCTACAAGCCATCACTCCTCAAACTATTAATGACGCTATAACTTAATAATCACTTGTGAGAAAACAGAAACAAACTCAAGGAAAAAAAAAACCATTCCGCATATAGAATCTGTCCACTGTTAATTGTATCTTCCCAGAAATAAAGAGGTCACAAGCTATGGGAAGCTACGGTGGGACAAGTGGACATCTTGAGGTCCCTAGCAGATTCGCTATATATGCAAAACATGAGAGCATAAAAAGATATTTGAAAGCTAGAATGGGTACAAGATTCTTTGACATACTTATTCTAATCCTGACCCCCCCAAAAGATATCAATGTCTGACTGTGGTACCCCGAGTTCTCAAACACAAAGGGATAAATTGGCCACAAACGTGGTTGGCTAATGAACATAGCCCTATAGCTGGCATTTGCCGTTACTTTGGCACTAATGTGGTCTAGTAACAGATGCAACTGTAATTTGTGACTCATTTGCTACCCCATTACTGCTTAATGAAATCTAACATATCACATTAACAATACGGATAAACACTCATTCTTGATATGTGGCATTTGGCTGTTTTCATTACCACTGTAATTAACACTTGAAATATTATTTCAATAAATATTTAAAGTACTTTAAAAATGGTCAGGGTAATCATGACACAGACAGAAAACATAAAGCAAATGTGTGAATTTCAAACTCGGAGTATCCGAGTCCCCGTGGTGTTATCTACAGGGCAGTATCTATGGGAAGGGAATTGGTTTCAGGCACAATTTCGACTTTACAGCATTCAAACCTAAAGTCTGCCTGAATTACTTTGCGCTCATTAAAATGTTAAAAAACCAAATAAATTTACTTTTAATGCAATGATTGGGAAATTAGGCACATGCTATAATGCGGTGCATTAACATTTACTTGGGCTTTATTTTTTGTTCAAGAAAAGATGTACGGCAAAATCGTTGCGTAAGATTAGCTCTTAAACTCTAACGTAAAGCATGTCTTCTGCTAGGCGGTCAAAATTAAAGAGGCTTTTGTCTTTATTTTTGTTAAGGAACAGAGAGATATCTTACATGTAATACATCCCTGTGGGGTAATTTAAAAAAAAATTAATTTTAAGGAAGACTCGGGTCCATTACTAGAGCATAACCTAGCAAAACAATATAACAAAATGACATTATCATAAATAACCAAAAAAATGCTAAGATCTTGAAACACTTTTAAAGAGAGGTAATATATGAACAATAAAGTTAAGCATTCCTTAGAGAAAAGAGGAAGTGCAAACTCTGGGTATGTCTGAGAAGCTACAGTAACTATTATGGTCCCACCACCGACAAAAAAAGACAGACTTTTGCAACCCTGCCGTATGACCGGTATCGGGTTCATCATTGAGAGCCTACATGATTCCTTCTCACAGATACGGACTCTTCAAGTGTTTACCTTGAACACGTTAAAATAGTATGTACATGGTTAAATACCATCTGTACTGAAATGTTCAAAACATTGGTTCCTTTTGATAAAAATGCAAATCCCGAGAACTGTTGTATCAACATATAACAGCCAATGTCTGCCACGGTGAATTATCACAGCTGGAATTAAATTGTCTCTGAACAGCTGCTGGCAGTAGAGCTTTCATCAATGTTTGATTCAAATGTAGGGAAAAAAATCCTACAGAATGAAACATCATGTTGTCCTTACAGATGGGGTTTGTGTTCATTATCACAAACAACACAGCAGCCAGTGCCAGACAATATCCCTTATCTGGGCCGTCTTCTCAGTGAGAGAGAGAGAGAGGATGGTCACTGGAAAAAACGATTCATCTACGAATACCCTTAATTCTTGATTCCTCATTTTTTCTACTAATTTCTCCAAGTTAATTTCTTTCGTACCACTTGCTTCCCTGTACCGAGATCATTTACAAAGCCATTATGATTTTCATCCTCTGGGGTCAAGTTAGTTCAGTTTCCTATATTTGAGAATGTATTGGGGAAAATGAAGACTTTTTATTACAGGAACCCCAGGAGGAAATGTCCCATTTGGACCACTTTCACCTGTGTGTTCTTGTTTTAAAAATCTGAAATCTCACGGTTTGACTTTTTTTTTTTTTTTTAAAGGAAACTGTTTTCTTGATCTTGTCAAGATCGAGGTTTTTCTGGAGGGCCAGCCAGTGAGCCCAGAAAACAGCCATAGGACAGTAAGCAGGGCATGTAGTAAAAACAGCAACAAGAAGACGTTTGATCCCTTTGTTCCAGTATATTCTACACAGACCCAGAGCCCACGTGGTGTTGCCTCTCAAGTCTGCCACCCAGTTTTCCCCCCCATGGCCAAGTCTTGGAACATATCCTTTCATTCATTCATTCTATCTGTATTCATTGAATACCTACTACGTGCCAGGCACTGTAACAGGCTGTGGGGACTCTAATGAGAAAACAAAACACTCACTTCATATCACTCCCCTGAAGACCCAAGAAACCATAATACTACCCTGCCACATCCTTTCCCCAACCAGGGCATCTTAATGAAATTATCTCCAGAGCTTAGCGAAGTTGAAATATTTTCTATGAAAGTCACTTCCACCCTAAGTTTCAAAATCACCACTTGATTTGCTCAGATGCCAATTTGAGAAAATTTGCTCATGATTTGCATGAGCATTTCTTTACATCAAGAGATGTGTGTGAATTACTAACGTTGGTTAACAGCCTCTGGACAAGTGATAGACTTGTCAGGTCATTTTCTTTTCCAAAAGGTTTTTCTCGTTTCTCCTCCAGAGTCATTACCTTGCACCACATAAGAGAGATAAATTCGATACTTTGCTTTTTCCCTGCAAGCCTTTTAAACCATCTAAATGACACACAAAACATGAACAGACATATGAAGGCAGACACCTACCTCACTGGCTGCAAAGAAAGCACTGTTTGCCTCAGCCATGTTCATGTAATTATTGTTACTCCCGAACTGAAAGAAAACAGATTGTTTTACGTTAATATGCAGAAAAATAAAGAATCCTGATGGTTTCCTTAAAACTCAGATGGGATTTGGCAAGAATGGCGGTGTCATAAGATAAAAGAGTGGTTTTCCTCAGACCAAATGGGGCCTGGGACAGAGGCTCTGTGCTACGTGCTGTCGGCTGCTTCTCTGAGGAAAGAGAGCACAGAGTTAAGCTAACTTGAAAATTCTAGAAAATGGTGTTCCTCATCAAGACGGGCGGCGAAGGGAGACGATGTACAAACATTTGGCCAACCGACCACTAGTGGGTGTGGCTTGCTGAACCGGCCTTTGTCAGAGGGCGAAGGCAAAGTTCCCAAGAAAATCACCTTGACACGTTTTTAGAGCATGTTGGGATTTCACAGCGTACTTTTCAGGAACAGATGTCACAAGTGTGAGAAGGTTAAAATGTGAAATAAAGGGAATAGAATTCAATTCTCGGGACTCAAATTCTATTTTCTCGTGAATGGGGTGTGGCATGAATATAAATAAATAATGAGACGAAAGAATTTTTTTTTAATCTCCAAACAGAGTTGAAAACGATATCTGTGTCCATCAGAGCTGTTGAAAACAGTGATATTTAATCTCTCAATGTAACATTAAGTGCAAAGAGGTTTAAAAAATAAGCGGGATCCTATGAACACAGCAATTTTTATTTAATTCCCTAACACAATAGCCTATTCATACCATCACAAATAAGACTGTATCAGCATTTCAGACATAAGCTCTTTACTGCGACAGACCTGTTATCAAAATGTAAAACTTGGATTTTGCCAGAAATGTATTTTCAGGTTCAGATGGTATAAGTAGGCACGTTTTGTTGCTTTAAACATTTCGTTATCAGTCTGGAAATATGGAAAGGCTCCGTGAGCATAATTATTTGGAGCTATATTATTTTCATCATCTTTCCATGGTGGAAGAATGCCCTTTCTTTTTTTATAACACGTATTGTTTCCTGACTTCAGTGCATCAAATAACACGCAGGTTTGGCCTCCAAAGGGTGAAATGTATATGTCCATTCTCTAATGTAAACAGAGCTAGTTAATTACTTAAAGTAAAAGGCGTAACTTTTCCAAGGAGTGAGAGAGAGAGAAAGAGAGAGAGAAATACAGATACATGGACAGGTAAATGTAGAGAATAAATATAGACATGGAAGACCCACGTAATCCTTCCCTCAGCAATTCTAGGGGGCTCTGAGCCCCTGACTCAACCTGTAAGATCCGCGCACAGACGCGGGATTGACATGCTACACTTTATCATGTCAGGCATCCAAGAACTAAGCGGGATTTACACGAAAGGCTCTAATGGCTCCGGCACGCCGCTCTGGTCTACAGAAGCAAAATCCCACCCTGGAAAACGACCCCTAAATACATACTCACACAATGAGCCCTCAGATTCATTTGGATAAACATCTTCATAAGGATTTCTGAAAGATGTATTTGTTAGCACTTAAGAAAGACCTTTATCTGGTTTCTCTGAAGGCGTGTGATACCAAAAACTTGGGGGGCTGCTTTCACCCACGTATACTTGTCTCCAGACTCACAAAGGCGTCTACGTGAACTACGCGCAGTTTGTTGTGTGTCCACTGCATATCAATACAGGGGTTTAAAAATAACTTTGAGGTTAAGAAAAGTACATATGGGAGCAGGTAGACGTGCACTGCTGCCCCCCTCCCCAGACACCAACATCTTTCCCCCATTTTTCTACAATGTTAATTATATGCAAGAAAAAGCATAGGTTTCTGTCTTGGAATTTTCCATGAATTAATGACGCTAGGAGAAAATCTCAAGGCCTCCCTTCCGAACGTTCTTTTTGGGTATTTTCTGAGAACCTGGGACACGACGTAAATTCCAGGCACCCATCCCGCTTCCCCAGATCGCCCGGCAGCCTGCATCCCGCTTTAACGTTATTTAAATGTAGGTTTTGCTGGGGAATTAGAAATCCATTTAAGGAAAGCAGCTCATTATCAGAGAGGTTTGTTTTTTTTTTAAGATTAAACTCACTTATTATCTAATAGCACCTAAAACAACAAAGAAAAATAAAATGGCTATTAAACTAAGGGCCTAAACAATTCAAAAAACAAATTAAGCTTAGAGTGAAGTAAGAACTGGGTTAGAAATCCTCTTCTGAACAGTTAGTCTGCGAATGTAATTACTGAAGAAACTACAGCTAATCAGCTGTGAATTGTATCCATTAATTAGTATTTGCCCTGGAGAAATGAGAAAAATCAGTAACAACGCTGGCCCGCGGTGTGCTGATGAGCTACAGGCCCGCCGCGCTGCGTTTAGTCAAGCAGGTGGTTCCAGTGGTCCACGTAATTTGAAAAGCTCTCACCTGAAGTACTGGGCTGGAATTACAAAGCACTCCTTGCATATCTTTTGTATCTATATAAGGCCTTAATTAATGGCTTTTAATTTGGAAACACTTGGCGATCAGGCAGGAAGAGTTATAAATCATTTCAAACAGAAGCCAAGGTTTTCCGTTCAGTTTGGGGTAAAAAAAAAAAAAAAAAAGAAAAGAAAGAAAAAGAAAAAAACCTCCCCCACAAAGATGCTGTAAACATTGACTTAGGCCGCTCTCTCTCATGCACAGGTGCCTGGGCCCCTCATTCAGCGTGGTAGGGTAGCTGATTAAGACAGAGGGTACCCAGTTAAATTTGGTTTTCAAATAAAGAACTTGAAGTGTAAGTATGTCCCCTGCACTATTTGGGATATACTTATACTAAAAAAAAGGGGGGGGTCTCTATCTGCGATTCAACTATAACAGGCCACTGTGTATTTTTTACTTGCTAAATTTGGCCACTCTACAGTGTGGTTAAACTGATCAGGATGAAAGGGATGCCACTTTCCATCTGATTTACCTTATCTGGTAACACTAGCTTAATTTAATTTGTTTTATTTTAAAATGTGACCTATGAATCCTCCTCTACTCGTTTTGTGTATGAACAGATCTGATTCTGAGAGGAGAAGTGATCCTTTGGGGCAGATCTCTAATATAATGACCTCGGAACAATTAACTTTAACTGAATTGTGTACAATTAAATTTACTTTATGTTCTAAGAGACAGCGACATCGGTAAACACAATATATTACAAAAAATCCCTAGGTCCATGAGGGAAGGGGCCTTCACTGCCTTCACTGTCTCCCCCCCAAATCAACAATGCCCAGCACATTATAAACATTCCAATGTTTGTGGAAAGGCTGTTTAGAAAGATTGATCACATTTTTTTTTAACTTCATTGTCTCATAATCATGCATCTTGACTGAAGCAATTTCATCATTTTTTTACGATGATACTGAGACATAATGATAGTAATAATAATTATTATCATGAGAAACCCTCTACATACATTACTTCCTTTAACTTTCCCAAGTGTGACTAAATGCAATTTATTTACCCAGAACAAGTTAGGGGGAAAAAGTCATTATTATCCCTATTTAATAGATAAACAGACCGAGGCTTCTAGAGGTCAGTGGCCAAAATCATAGATGCAAGCATGGGAGTCTGGCATCCCTCTTGCTTCACAACATGTACCACTTATGTTCCAAGGGCCACAAGACCTTGACTATTTCACTCAATGATCAATTCAAGGTTAAGACCCCATTTTCATCAGTTTTACTCAGGGCTAGAATTTCCCAGGAGCTACTTCCAGGGACCTCATTCTGGGAAAATGCTCCTCAAGGGAAGAGTTCCAAGGCTCTTAGGTTTGAGAAAGACTGCGGACCACTGCTCCTCTTTGATGAGCCCCAGTGCCCACCACACCAAGTTCCGTGTTCTGAGAAGTCCTGCAGCTCATTCATTCAGCAAACGTTTACTTGTGCACTTCCTATGTGCAAGGCACTGGCCACAAAATGATGAGAAAGGTGACGAAGTTCCTATCTGGATGAAGCTTATATTTTTCTTTAAGTGGGAGATGGTAAACCCTCCCCCTTTCCCCAAATTTGCCATGGGACGCTGCTTTTGCATTCCCCCACAACAGTCTGTGGGAACACTCTGCGAAACCTTGTTCCAAAGCCTTTATTGACAATACTCTTTTATTTTCCCTGAATCCTTACCAAAGCTAATATCCTCATTTTGTACCACGGTAAGCTTCATGCATTTTGTGAATCACCTGAGTAAGAATTTCTAAAAATTATGCATTCCGGGTCATCTTAATTGGCTGATTTCCAAACTTTCTAGATAGTAGCTGTTCAGGGATCTTCCTTGGAAGATCCCTAACTCAACCAATATAAGGTTTTATAATGTGATTTCAGGAGTCAAAACAAAATATTTCAAATAAACTAAGTGAACATTGGGTGGAAAAGGGAGTTACCTATGGCAAAGAGCGTATAAAAACATTGTGAAAGAAAGAGTCCAATTCCAATGGTTTCCAAAGGCTTATATATTGGGGGAAATGGTCACTACAAGGCAGGGGCATTTATGAAGTACACTGGGGATGATCGGTCCTTTCCACTTTGATAGGCTCTAATAGATGTGATCCCCAAAGATATAATCCCCAAAGATATAATTATAAAGCAGAACTAAATTACTCTGCCTGTCGAACTTCTGTATCTTAATAATTTCACAAAAGAACATCTTCATTGTACCTGGAGATAGATTTGCTTTGGCTGCTTGATGAATAATTACAGCTTCGGCAAATACAATTTATGAAGGACATCAATTAAAAAGGAGCATTGCAGGATTTCTAAAAAAATTTATTAGAAACCATCATGTTCATGGCCTGTCTCACCGTGTGAAGTGCCAAAGTAAATTAATGGAGATTGTTAATTCTAGCTTGTCCAGCAAAAGGCCTGGAAGAAAGTAGAGCAGCACAGACAAAAACCCATCTGTAATCACAAGACAAAATACTCCAGCCCGATGAGTCCACACAACATCATTTCCCCTAAAATTATTTTGACGCCCATGTAAAGAATTGTATGGGCTTCTAATAAAGCGGCATTAACTACAGGGTGTCAAACAGCTAAATGGCACAAATGTAATCCTTAAAAAAAAAAAAAAAAAGATAATCCTTCGAATTCTCTTTTCTTTTTTCCCCATTACATTTGTTAGCAAACACCACCCAATTTGATGCCTCAGTAAGGACATCGGTCAAGTTGCTTACCCAAATGAACTGTGCCACTGTGGCTCCAGCGGGCCAAGCACAGTCACGTGAAGGGAAGAGCAGAGCCCTGCTCACTCGCATAGTTCACGCACTCTCAAAAGCTCAGCTACCTACCCCCGCGGAAAAGAACTTCCCCGAGATAACCAGGTTTTCACCATTTCCAGCAGTGGTCGTCTGTGTCAAGACAGACAGCCCCAAAGAGTGAACACAACAAGTCCAGTAGGACAGATGACAATAAATACTGGTGATTACTGGGTGCACCTGCAGTAAAGACGGTCTACACCAAAGGTTACGGACGAGACCACAGCCTGGACACGAAACACTGCCAACGACGGACCAGGAGGTATAATGAGTGGGAGAAGATATACAGACGTGCGCAAACATGTCTGCTAATTATGTATATACAGTTAAATACAGAGAGAGGCTGATGTACACACATATGTATAATTATACACATGCATAGACATATGCATACATATATTAACAGGTTCAAATATAAAGCAAGATTTTTTTTTAAGAAAATAAACTTTCAAAAATATTATTTGCCTTTTCCATACACTAAAAACTCCTAGATAGTTATCTCCCGAGTGCCAGACTCCTCTATCCAACTGCCTCCAGCATTTGCATTTGGATGTCAATCGGCAGACTTGATCATATGCACAAAACTGAATTCCTCATCTTCTCCCCAAACCCGCTCCACCCACAGCCTTCCCCATCTCCTTTGACGGGGAGATGACTCACTTCCGGTGACTCAGGCCACAAATCATCCTTGAATCCACTCTTTCTGCCTGCCCCCATCAAATCATCAAAGACTCCGTTGGCTCATCTTTCCGGTTATGCCCTCACGGCTGACCACTTTGTCACCCAGACCCAAGCCACCCACCCCCTCGTGGGCCACAGCGGTCACCTCCCAGCTGGTCCTGCCACCTCTAACATGCTGTCCATCAGTATATTCTCAGCACAGAGCCAAGGAGATCCCTTGAAAACCAGAGTCAGAGCCCATCTCTCCTCTGCGCAGGACTTCCAATGGCTTCCTACTCCCTCAGGGAAGAAGCCAAGACTTCACAATGGCTCTCCGTTTCTCCTCTGACCCTTGGACAATGTTCTCCCCCTTGTTTATCCTACCTTAACCCTGTTGGCTTCCCTGTTGTTCCTGCAGGACCCCAGACACATTCTGACCTCAGGGCCTTTGTACCAGCTGCTTCCTCTACCTGAGCCATCATCCCCAGCAATGTCCTCATGCCTCTCTCACTTCCCGTCCTTTGGAGGCTTTTCTCAGATGTCATACTCTATGTTATCAAACGTCTTTGCAGCTCTCCTCCTCCTCCACCACTTTCTAACCCTCTTCCCCGTTTTGTTCTTTTCTGCAACACTTTTCCACATAACACGTTTATTGTCTTTCTCCCCCAACTAGAAGTAAATTTAATGAGGATAAGCATGTGTTGCGCTGTTTGCGCTGATGTCCCAGTGCCAAGGAGAGAGCTTGATAAATAGGAGGTGTTCAACAAATCTGCACTGAATGAACCAACAAATAAATTAATTTCCAGATGGGAAATGCTGGTATGCAGAACTGCTCTCCAGGCCCCATCTAAGCACCTGAAATTCAAGCCAAAGGAGAAACCAGGCATCTATCCCCCCACAGGTTCCAGCACTAACCATACCTATGCGAAAAAAGGAGAAACAAGGGGCGCCTGGGTGGTTCAGTGGGTTAAAGTCTCTGCCTTCGACTCAGGTCATGATCCCAGGGTCCTGGGATCGAGCCCCGCATCGGGCTCTCTGCTCCACAGGGAGCCTGCTTCCTCCTCTCTCTGCCTGCCTCTCTGCCTAGTTGTGATTTCCCTCTGTCAAATAAATAAAATTAAAAAAAAAAAAAGAAGAAACAAGAAAGAGTTCTAGATTCTAATAAAATGAATATTTTAAACAGTAGACATACTGAGCTTGAAAAAAAAATGCTTTGTTCTAGAAAATGCACCAACCCTTTGATAGAGAAGATATAGAGGCCTGGGTGGGTGGGGTTGGAGTGTGAAGGGGAGGTGGCTGAAAACACACTGCAGGGAATCGCACTGATTTGGGTCTGCAGGCAGAGAATCCAGAGAAGAAGAAGCCAATAACCTAACATCAAAGGGGCAAGAATCTTCAGTATTAAATATTTCGTAATATATAGGACAGTTGATTTTTTTTTTCTAATTTAAAATGCCCTGTTTTTTAAAAAAAATGTTTGCTTTATTGGCTAGGTCAGAGTTTCTCAAACTCTGGGCGCCAGGGAACGCCAACTGACCAGGTTAAACAGATGCCTGTTAAAAATGGGGATTACTCGACTCCCCAAAGCTTACTGTATCAGCATCTCTAGGTGGCGGGGCCCCACGAATCTGTATGTTTAACCAGCTTCTCAGGAATTCTAGGACACACTAATATTTGAAAACGACTATTCCTTTTAGACAAGTATGGATTTTTTTTTTTTGTAATAAACCTTTCCAGACATCTGATGATGATCTCATGGAAATGTTGATGGGGCATGAGCTGTTTTGTTTAGAGCAACAAAGGCTCGGCTCAATTATTTCTAATCTCTTCTTGCCGTCCTCACTTACAGGAAAATGGAACCAGCCATGAGGGGACCATCGGCCCCTCTCCCAACCCTCATGAGCAGAAGGAAGGATGGGAACATCTTAAGTTGGACCAAGTAGGGAATGCAAGTTCCACTACTAGATTTCTCAACAAGTTCTGTGGACCCACACAAGGGACAACAATGCCTAAACATATGGACTCTACCCAAACACGGGGGCCTTTGGATTTTCATGATCTGGACATATTTGAGTCTGTAAATTGCATAACCATCTGGACTAGTTAGAGGTGGTAAGGGAAAAAAAAATACCCACAACACCCTCTCAAACCCAACTGCACTTGTTTAATAGCAGAAAAACAATTAGAAGCAGAGGAGAGGACCCTAGGCTTCCCAAATCAAGTTTTCTTTTTAACAAAAATGGAGCCATCTTTGGGACTGGCCCAGCCGGCAAGCGTCACCACTATTCAGAGAATGGAAAAAGAAAGGCCTGATTTGCCTTAAATACACACCAACAAAAAGAAGTCAGTTGTGCTGCACAGAGGGCTAAGTGGTCACCTCTTCGGTGTAATTCTGGTTTCTCCAGGCACCCCCCTCCCCCAACAAGGCCTTACCAACTCTAAACCCAGTACCTACTAGATGCCAACTAGTAGCGTACGTCTGGGGAATACATCTACCTTTCCAAAGACAAGAAGTAGAAGTAGAAGATACTCTTGTTGCTTTTAAGGGATGACAACCCAGTTAGGGAGATGAGGGCAAAACATTTCTCAACCTAAGGGCCAAGTCAGGGAGTGACACTGACCAATGACATGCTCATTTAGAAGAACCGAAAGGGAATGAGGAACTTGGTTCCACTCTGAGGAACAAGTCTTGAACTGAGGAAGGAGGGGGAAGGAGGGGGAAGGAGAGGGCGTCCCAGGCAGAGGGAACAGAGTATGCGAAGTTGCAGACCTACATGAACAACACAGAGACCAATGTGGCTGCAGGGAAGTGTCTGTGACTGGGGGCAGAGGGGAGGCTGGGGGAGATGGCAGGCAGCCAGGCCCTGGAGAGTCCCCGAGGCCAATCTTAACACTTTAAAATGCACTAAATCTCAAGGTCTGTGAAGGATTTTGTTGGGAGGAAGAAGGAGAGAGAATGGAAAACCCAGCCCCCAGCACACAGATAGTCTGACGTGGACAAGGTTAATTACAGGGAAAAACTGGAAACAAGACCCGGTAAGACTTCAAGGCAGGCATGAGGCTGCAGATGTCTAGACTGGGCAGAGTCAAGAGTGGGAAGACTCGAATATGGAGAACACTTCATCTCGAGAGTCACACTAAGTGGCTTTGAACTCCCGTCCTGCTACAGTAGCTGTGGGTTGGCAGTCGGTAAGTCACTGAACTGGGCTTACGGACAAGTTCGAATCCCAGCTGATGTACCTGCTAGCCACAGAACTGCGCAGCAGCCACTGGGTCTCCGTGCACTTCAGGGTTCTGAGGACTGAATGGGTTTGTACCTAAAAAGCCACCTTTTCTATCTTTACCAATGGCAAGGTAACACTTTAGTGAGCCCTGCAGACACCAAAACAGACCACGCAAGTCTGTTTCGTACACTGTCGTGGCTTCTATTGTCAGAACAGGAGAGTTTTACTACTCAAAGAACTTCAATGGCTCCCCAATGATATTTACAGTAAAATCCAAGTTCCTGTATGATGTGGCTGCTGGTTGCTTCTCCAGACTCCCTCCTCACTAAGCCCCAAGCACACTGCCCTGACCACTCCTTACTCTCTTCTCTGGGCCTTTGCACTTGCCCTCCTCCTGACCCAACAACCACTCTCTCCCCCACTTCACCCTTTATGTAGCTTTTGGCTTCACAACTGGTTCCCCATGGTTTCCTCTGGCCCCGGGGCAATGGGCGGCCCACGGTTTGTAGGTGCTCAGTAAATAGTTGTTGAACGTGTGGTGAAGGAACGGGGCCAGAAAGATCCAAGTTAAAATCCCAGTTCTATCACTTACAAGCTGAAGATCATCAGGTAAGCTGCTTCATGTCATCGCTCTGAATTTCTGTTTCTTTACTTCTAAGGGCAGAAGAAAGGAGCTTTAGGTGGACTGGCTGTGTTAGAAGAGTGACAACACGAGGTCCCCCAGCAAATGGTCTTAGATGGAAGAGGCACTTGGTAAATGTCAGAAAGCTGAGAGTGAGGAGCCCAGAAAGCTAGGACCATGATCATCTGGGAAAAATAAATGGGTGATGGAAATATTTTACATAGTATTTATCAGGTGCCTATAATCTAAAAGAGATAATGATGGATATTAGGTAGGAAAAAACATGTAAGACTCAGACTCCACGTGGCAGGTACTACTGCGTATGGATATAACGCAAAGCACACCCCATGAATAGTCAGCAGATTTCAAAGAAGAGAAGCCACCGGAGTGGGGTTTTGAAGGATGCATAAGAGCTTGCTGGTGAGACAAGAGCATCGTCATAGAGAAAACCGCTTGGGCAAAGGCCTAATGTCGTAAAAATGGGCCTGGCTGACAGAGAAATGGGGATACAAGCCTTCTTGGCAGAGACAGAAGAAGGAGGGCTGAAACAGGAGCCAGCAGGCACAGAGCATACTTTGGAGAGGTTTAGCTCAAACATGCTTTACCGATAAAAGGAGATTCACACATGTTTGTAGGTGGCAGCAAGACCAAACACCAAAGTGAGGGGAAGAGCAGCCAACACAAAGCAGAAGATAATACGATTCGGAGCACATTTTCCAGAGAGTAAGAATAATGCCTATTCTGTGTGTTTTCTATTGTTTCCAGCAAACTGTGGGCATCTTTTATGTAATGCCAGCGACTTGTGAAACAGATATGCTTGGTCTGTTCTGGTTTCTTGAAAAGCACTGAAATGACAGCTAAGAGTAGTGATCAGTCCTGAGGTCAGGAGTAGAACCAGAAAGACCGTGGCCCCTGAAGTTTCGGCCGTCACATGCAGGTTTCCATCACTAGCCGCAGTAGAGCGCCTCACTCGCATTTTGAGAGGGCTGTGTCTCGTGATAGAGTCTAGTGTCTCTGGGAGGAATAATAACTTAGCTCTCATCTGGTAGAAGCACCTCAGTGTGAATTCGTTTACAGGGAATGGATTCCCCTGAAGCACACAATACGTATCATCAGCAAGGATGGTAGACAACTAGCCCCTCAGAAAAGTCCTCCTTGGGACCACCTTGCCCAACACTGAGCTCCAGGGCAGGCTGTGTGTCTCTCTGTACTGTGCGCCAGTGATCTACTTCCACACCTGTCTCTTTTGAGGGCAGAGGCTATATGAGAGACCCATTGGCCACCGAGCATCATTGCCTGGCACACAGTAGGTCCTCAACTGATAAGGCAGTGCCTCGGGGTCAAGCTCAGAAGTACTTCCAATTGGCAGCTTCAGTGGCATTAAAAACCTGTAACCAAACTATATTTTTTTCTGTACACGTGATTCCGTCCACATCAAATTCAGGCGAACCACCATTAACATCAACAAGAACAGAAAGGGAAAATCAGAGAAGAGAAAGTCAGAGTTATTTTCCTCATGCTTCCAGACTCTGTGGTTCACGCTGCAGTCAAATGACTAAGGGCCTCAGAGACTTTCCACCGGCAACAAACTTTAAGGTCTCTAATGATGTGACCTATTTATACCAAACACCCTTAGTAAGTCTCCTGGGAGGAGGTGTTCCTTGCGCACCGTATGAAATTTCAAATGTAAAAAAAGGACCATCAAATGAAGCCAAATATCCCTCAGTGGTTTTTAAATGAAAATGTTTTAACCAATTACAGTATTTCTTGAGTTCCGTAACTAAACTCTATTAACCAATGGTAAAGCTCACCCTCTCTCGTTTCAGTTGGTCCCTATAATTATGATTTATCATGAATTCCCTCAAAACATCCATGACTTCTATTATCAGTCTTCTGTTCTTTGATCTCTGAAGTAGAAAATGCAGTGCTCTTAAAGTGTAGGGTGTTCAGGTACCCAGAACAAATATGCTAATACAGAAATGGCAGATAAAGCCATAGACGTAGAGAGGCAGATCACAAAGAGGTCTGCAAATCACACATTCTCAACCATGGGCAGTTTTGTCCCCCTCCCCCCGCCAGGGACATTTGATAATGTCTGCAGAGTTTTTACTGTCACGACTACAGGCTGCTTCTGGCATCTAGAAGGATATTGCTAAACATCCTACCATGCACAGAACAGCGCCCACAATAAAGAATGATCCTGTCCACAATGTCAACAGTAGCAAGACTGAGAAACCCTGATACCAATCAGTCCACACATTCAGCATAAACAAAAGACATTCAAGTATTTTAAAAATAAATATTACAAGATTATTGCTTCTGCACTATCCAAACACAATCAGGGTTCTTTCTTCAAGTGGGCATTACGCTGACTTTAGATGGATCTACGTGTAAGACTATTGCCTACAATCAAGGATTACTTAAATGCGTTTCCAGTACGTATCAACTAGTTGGTTGTCAGCTAGGAAGCTTTCCATATACATAAATACTCTTTTGCTTTTTTTCCCCCTGCTGCACATACATCAAGAAATAGAAACAGTGTAACATGGTATGCTAAGGCTAACATTTTAAAAAGAGCAACAAATCTATGAATTCTTCCTGAAGAACTGTAAGTGATTTCATGTGTTTGTTTTCCAGTCTCAATCATATTTGATAAACCAAATACCGCAGGCCTACTTTACTCAAAAATCATCAGTGATAAGAAGATACCAACCAGATATAATATGTCATCATTTAAATCAATCAGGATTCACCCCTATGAATTCACATCTATCATTTCCAAAAGTTAAGAAAAAAGGCTCAGCTACTTGATAAGAAGGAGCATTTAAGAAACCACTGGCAGGGTCTTGGCTACTAGAACAGGTCAGGGCTAGAGTTTTATAGCCTGGTGGCCCAGAGCTTTTGCTCACACTACAAGAACATCTTGATTATATACATCTTTCTGTGATTTTATGATTGCCTGAATTCTGTAGGGACAACTTTTTACCAGATGGGTGATCGTACAGCTTTCATTAGTTTCCTGTATCTTACCAGTTATGTTTGTTTTTTAATCTAACATCTTTGACTAGGAAAGGGCTCACACAAGACTCCAAATCCCACTTCGGATAAGGTCTTGGGGCAGGAGGAGGAAAATTACGTTCCTTGCAACCAGCTCTTCCAAAATCTGTAATTTGAGATTTCATAACACGTTTATTTTTGAAAGAGGGTGTTTTGAGTTTTTTCCCCCAGACCTATATTTTAATTGGAGTATGAGGCTGATGGCTTCTTAAACATAACCATAAAATAAAATCTCTTGGATTTCATCTGGGAGACAAAAAATGGAATTCAGTCAAGATGCCGATGTTAATATGGTATATAGCTCAAACTTATTCTAGCATTTTCATATAAAATAACCATGAATTTAAGTAGTCCTAAATAAAGGAGGCATTTTATTCTTGCAACCCCAAAAGTCGTTGTGTACTAATACATTCAAGATTACCTTAACATTACCTTGCATGAATTTAAAGAGATGTGATTATACAGCAATTTGTCAGCAGCTCTCCTTAAATCATTTATCAAATTTTATGCGCTTCAGCAGAATCCCAATTCTACTCCAGAAGAGTGACTCAACTATATACGAAGGACAATTGTATCCAGTTATAAATGCAAAGGCAACCAAAAACGAGGTAAAACAGATGCAAAAATCTTAAAACAATCATAAAAGCGTATTTGTGAGGCTGCTTTTTAAGCTAAAGACAGTTTACGGATACTATCTTAAAAAGCTGCCCAACCCTCTTGACACACGTTAAAAAACACAACCTTATTTGGGGAGGAAATTTTTGCTTAGAAACTTTATCACAAAAGGACAAACTGCTTCGCTTTAAAATAAAATGTTAGCACCTTTTTATGGTGACTCAAGTATACACACTACCAACCTGTACCGACTCCATTTATTCCTAGAAAGAGATTTTTTTTTTCTCATTGCTACTAGCGCAAGAATATATATGGCACAAAGGAAAAATTGCTACACATTTCACAGCGCTGGTTAATAACGGAGGGAAAAAGTAAGATCCGTCTATAAAGCCTGTCTATAAATTTCTTCGGCTACCATAAAAATAAGTTAGAGGTATGATCTTTTTTATTCCCCAAGAACTGCAGCTGCTTTCATATCGAGATTAATATTGAAAACAAACCCCGTATAATAGGGCCCCCTGGGATAAGTAACAGATTCCATGAGGGGTGTCCATCTGGTACTGGCCATAAGCGACTCCCTTCCCCATCGGGCTGTGGAAGCATTCCATACCAAAAATAAGCGCTCACAGAAAGACCATGCCCTCAAAAGCCATGCTTATTGCCCAAATTGTTTCACTCTTAAGTTTTAATAACTTTCATAAGGTGATAAAGCGGGGAAGCTGATATCTGAATGAACAACGGGGCAGGAGGAGTAGGGAGTACATAGAGAACAGAGTTTAATGTAAAAGATGAGGTTCCGGGGCGCCTGGGTGGCTCAGTGGGTTAAGCCTCTGCCTTCAGCTCAGGTTATGATCCCAGGGTCCTGGGATCGGGCTCTCTGCTCAGCAGGAAGCCTGCTTCTCCCTCTCTCTCTCTGCCTGCCTCTCCGCCTACTTGTGATCTCTGTCTGCCAAATAAATAAATTAAATTAAAAAAAAAAAAAGGATGAGGTTCCCTCACTGGGAAAATAAACCCTCCAGATAACAGGATATACATTATAGTGAGTCAAAGTTCTTGATTCTGGCATTGACCAGGGAGCACAGCAGAGCAGAGCAAAGATCAAGTTGGCATCTCGTTCTAGCGTCGAACAATGACAAACTCCCCTCATACGCCTTTTTTGAAAATGAGCTAAACCCTCACATACCGACACCTCTAGTGTTGGTCAAAGTTTACTTTAAAGCTGCTGCCTCGGGGCGCCTGTGTGGTTCAGTGGGTTAAAACGTCTGCCTTCAGTTCAGGTCATAATCTCAGGGTCCTGGGATTGAGCCCCGCATCCGGCTCTCTGCTCAGCAGGGAGCCTGCTTCCTCCTCTCTCTCTCTGCCTGCCTCCCTGCCTACTTGTGATCTCTGTCTGTCACATAAATAAATAAATAAATAAATAAATAAATAAATAAATAAATAGATAGCAAGCTGCTGCCTCTACTAATCAGGGCAGTTTTTAATACAAGAAAAGTAACTTAACCAAAGAGACACGATTACATTTCTAATGACAGACCCCGAAGTCCATGCTTTATGGGGTCACCTGGAACCGTATAGAGAGTGGCTCTGTGACCAGTACTGACCAAGGCGTCCCCAGCCTGCTCTTAAGAAACATGAATGATGAAAGGCCAGGAGGATGACACAGAGTTTTACAAAGTAGCAGCAGGACTGAAGTAGAAAATGTACCTTTGACGCTAAACACAACGTAATACACTTTAAATGCAGCCTAACTTTCATCAAACCTTGTGGACTCCAGGAGTGTAGAGAAACTCCATTAACTAGGTAAGGTCTTTCTGAGAGCTTAACTGCACCAACTATAAACATTCTGGACAGGTTGTAGGTCTCAAATTTATTCATTTTATTTTAAACAGTTCTGAAGTGGTTTTAACAACGTAGGAAAATGGCCAGGGTGTACACACCATGGTTCAAAATCATACACAGTGTGATGTAATTTTTCTTCTTTTATTTTTGTATGCTTTTTAAAATTAGTACCTACTAGTTCTGTACTCAGAAAAAATATATATATTTACAATGGAACTGCTCAGGAAGGATTTCCCTAATCTCTATCGGCATAAAGCATGTAAGTAAATAAAAATCCTGGAAATAAAAAAGAGCAATAATCAATTTTTACTGTTCATTCATGTACTCATTCTAACAGCAAACATATTCTGATAACATCTACGTTGCCAGGCAGTTTGCTAAAGTTCTGAAAATACAGCATGAGCCCAAAATGTCCTTGCCTTCACAGAGCACACAGCCCTGATCAGGGAAATACGAGGGCCATCACATGATTAGAGAAAACATGGTGAGGGGCGCCTGGGTGGTTCAGTTGGTTAAGCGTCGACTCTTAATTTTGGCTCAGGTCATGATCTCGGTCATGAGATTAAGCCCCGAGCTGGGCATGGGGTCTGCTTAAGACTCTCTGTCTGCCCCTCCCCAGCCCTCTCTCTCCAAAAGAGAGAACAGAAAGGAAGGGGAGGCGAGAGGAGGGGACGGGAGGGGAGAGGAGGAGATATGGTGAAATGTCTCCTGTGAAGTATGCCATGAAGAAAGACATGGAGTGCAGAATGGATTAGGAATGGGTGCTGGTAGACCAGCTAGGAAAATAATCCAGCAGACCAGATGAGAGATGATGGCGGCATGAACTAAGGAGGTAATGGAGGACAGAGGCAGGGAGCGGGGGCAGGTGCAGGTGAGGGATGAGAAAAATTAAGAAGTGGATGGAGTCCCAGGATTTTGACCCTGGATTTGATGAGGTGAGAGGGGAGAGCGAGAAGGGGCTGTCACGGAAGGCAGCTAGGGTTGGAGCCTGCATAACTGGACACAAGGCAATGACATTCATGGAGGTAAGGGAGGCAGAAAAGAATGAGTCTTGGGGGAAGGGGCGCTGAATCGTGGTGCATTTTCAATGTGTTGGGATTGAGGCACCAAGAGATGTCTGTAGTTTAATGGAAAGGTGTAAAATAGAGACGGTGTGTGTGTGTGAGAGAGAGCTGGGTGCAGATGTTCAACGAAGCCAGGGACATGAATGAGCCCTATGGACAGAGCACCTACAGAGCTGGGCGAGAAGAGGCCGAGGGCAGAACCTTGAGGAACTGGAGTTTAATGACCCAGATGTAGACCCAGCAAAGAAGCCTATGAAAGTGACAAGGGTTATAGATGCAGCTTAGAGAGGGTCGTGTTCCTGATGCCAGGAGAAGGTTTCAGGAAGAAGACAGGGATAAGTGATGGTAGATACAGAGGCTGAAGTGTACCTGTTTGTTTCATGACACCCAGACCCTTTGCCACTCACAAAAAGCACAGAGCAGAAATATAAGGGAGGGACAAGACCCCTAGCCCTTGAGGAGTTGTGAAGGCAAGACAGACAGACTTCTAACAGCAGGGAACCGTATCCAAAGCCCCTCAACTACTTACTCCAGGTTTGGTGGGAGAATGCAGAAGGGGAGAGCAAGAGGGCATGCTGTGGCTAAGGACAAATCACACATACGGGGATCCCTGAACAGGGCGGGGCTAAGGGGCATCAACCCCATACTGCTGAAAATCCACATATAACTTTGATTCCCAAAAAACTTAACTACTGACAGCCTACTGTTGGCCAGAAGGCTCACCGACAGGTAACCAGTCAATTAACATATTTTGTATGTGGGAGATAATATATACTGTATCCTTCCAATACATAGCAAGCCAGAGAAATAAAAATGTTACCAGGAAAATCATAAGGAAGAGAAAACACATTTAGAGTTCTGTACTGTATTTACCCAAAACATCCACATGTCAGTGGACCCATGCAGTCCAAACTTGCACTGGTCAAGGGTCACCGGTATAAAGAAAATGTGCATACTCCTCATGAGTTCCTGATTTATTATGGAAGGAAAGATGGCAAGCATTATGCCCATGGCATGTAAATTACCCCTCAACAGATAAACAAGAGTCTAAAAATAACTGTCAAGGAAAATCCCTTAGAACAAATGGACAAAAAAGATTTTCCTACAATAAAGCAGTGATGTACCTTTGGGGATTAGTGAAATGACCTCGCCCTGCCTATGAACTGTAAGTGCTGTGGGTTCCAGAAACTGGTGGGTTTCCGGTGGTGACGAGCACAGGGCTACTTCTCCTTGTTCATGCCACTAACTCATATCCCTCGCCATCAGGGGCCACTGGAGCAGCTGAGTCAGAGATGACAGAAAAGGAAAAGGAAAAAAGACATCCCCTTCATCATGAGTGGTGCAAACGGGAGTAAAACCTCCTTTCCCGATACCCTCTCACTGCCAGGAGAGGTCATATATTAAAAGGTATTAGAAGTTGACTCCAACCTCAAGACTGAATACTAATCTAGGGGCAATTAAAAATCCATGTATTGAGGGGCACCTGGGTGGCTCAGCAGGTTAAAGCCTCTGCCTTCAGCTCAGGTCACGATCCCAGGGTCCTGGGATCGAGCCCTGCATCGGGCTCTCTGCTCTGTGGGGAGCCTGCTTTCTCCTCTCTCTCTGCCTGCTTGTGATCTCTGTCTGTCAAATAAATAAATAAAATCTTTAAAAAAAAATCCTTGTATTGAACAAGAAACACCTCTCATCTCCAGTTTTACTGACCCACACACTTAAGCATGAGGAACTTCCAGACATGTTCAGAGAAAAATAACATCCACTAGGAGAAACAGGATAGAAAGCATTGCCTCTGTGTCTGGGACAACTCTAAGTTGGAAACTGTCATTGTCATGTGTCTTCACAATAACGTTTTAAGAACAAGAAAATCAGACCAGATTTTATAGCTCAAGTTAAGGCAGGGCAATAGGAACAGGACATTTGAGGAAATTTCTCATAAAACTTGACACCATTCCTCACAAAGCAATTTGGTTTTGATAAACATTGGCGTTGGGGCTCTTTTAAACTGTCTGCGAAACAAAGTGAATTCTACAATTTATACAATTTTTAGAACCGCAAACGGAATGATTAAGAAAATATGGAAATATGGGGCGTCTGGGTGGCTCAGTGGGTTAAGCCTCTGCCTTCAGCTCAGGTCATGGTCTCAGGGTCCTGAGATCGAGCCCCGCATCGGGCTCCCTGCTCAGTGGGGAGCCTGCTTTCCCCCTCTCTCTGCCTACCTCTCTGCCTACTTGTGACTTCTCTCTCTGTCAAATAAGTAAATAAAATATTTTTTAAAAAGAAAATATGGAAATAAATTCTGAAAGAAAACAAAAGTAATGATGAATGGGGAAGAATGAATTCCATCCACCTTCCCCATTCTTCTATTGTATAAGGAACAAAATTCACCCACATGGACTCCTTTCCCTTTCATCTGAGGTCCTCTCAGCTCTATTAAGGAAGCAGAGAACTTCCATGTCCCCAAATTTGAGTAACGAACTGGCTGCACTTTGTCTGTATGGGAAATCCTGGAATATATTTTCTGCCTCTAACATACCCCGCAGTCTCACAACTTGGTGTGTGCGCCCCGTCTCCATCTGAAATGCTTCTTCCCACCCCCATTCCAACAGGCCCTTGCCTGAAGCTAGGGGCCTCCCCTCGAAATTCCTTGCATTCATGGAGATGCCGAGCAAACAGCTCTGGCAGAAAGCCTTCTCAGCTCAGGCCACCAGAGTTGCTGTCTCCTTTAGAATCTTCAAAGCCCTTCCTCTCTATCTCTTTTATGGCACTCAGCATGTGCTGTAATAAGGAGTTCCTCCTGCTTCCCCCCACCACCCACTTCTCCCACTCCACTGGAAGCTTCTTAAGGGCAAGGACCATCTTGTCCCCTAGGACTCTTTGGCAGGACTATCTGCAGAAGGGACACAATTAAGTATTTGGTTTTATCTTTTCATTCTCTGTGAACTTTTTTTTTTTTTTTGACGTGTTAGAGGAAATACCAACTAAAGACAAAGAAACACAAAGGTCATAAAAGTAAAACATAACAAGGAAAAGGGACTCAAGTCTTAACATTATATTATCTGGGTTCCAGGAAATAGACCCTCTCCAAATGGTCTGCAAATCTACAACAATTGACTCATTTATTCAACAGAGGTGTACTGAGCCTTCATTACAGAATATATAAATAGACACGGACACACACATATATGTACACACAAAGGATTAAAATAAGCCTTGGAGACATGAGCACCAATAATATATATGTCCCAACAGGCATGATCTATCTCTTTATTATGAGGTTTCTGATCTCAGCAGAGCCCCTGTTAGCACTCAGGAATCCCTAGTAACTCTTCCTATTCATTTCTTAGAGCAGCTCTATCAAACCTCTGCCCCTCCTCCCCTTCCCTTGCTCCCTCCCCTCCAGCATTCTCTATCCTCCTCCAAAGAACGTTGTTCCTTACCAAGAAACAGGCCGAGTGGAATTCTTCACCTGTCACCCCAAAAACCAGCACCTGAAATCATCCTTTTCCTTCCCTTACCAGAAAAAAAACCACTTTCTTCCACCATTACTCTAAATGCCGACCCCATCTAGAGGTAACTTCCATCAATTCACCTCTCATTTGGTTCTTCTCTTGGTTTTCCCACTGCACCGCTTCCTCCCTCAACTTACAAAAATGATCCAACCCTGTTCCTGGGGGGAGGGGGAGGAACCACTGAGACCACGGAGTCCCTCTCGAATCAGTATCACCTCCCTCCCCCACCCCCACTCACTGGCTCCATCCCCACACCTAGATCTTCCATTCACCCCTAACCCTCCTGCCATCAGTCTTCCTCTGTAATGAACCGCTCTCATCAAATCCACCATGGACTCCTAAATACCAAATCCCAAGGACACTTCTCCACCGTGTCTCAGTCTAAAATGATCACTTTTCCTCCTCTGACAGGTTCAAACATTCTTTTTTACAAAAAGAGTATTCTCGTTTGGAAACAGTTACTCTCAGTTTTCTTATCCCCCTGAAGATTTCTCAGTTTCTTCTTAACACATGCTTTGATAATTCATCACGTCCGACGTGTCAACCACCACCAACTCTCCAGTCTAAACATCAGTCGTTGTACTGAGCTGCAGTTTTCCAGCTCCTTCTGAATAGGACCAAGGGCGTCTTACCAACTCAAAGTCAACACACCCAACACAGAGCTTTTCTTTACCAATCCTCTGCTTTTCTTGACCATCTGCAGACAAGTTCCCCTCAAGGAACCCACCACTATCAGTTCAACCTTCCATCGAAACATCGCCCTGGATCCTCTCCCTCATCTTCGACCAGAGGTCATTCGGCTAGTCCCCTGGTCAGCTACACAAACCTTTTTTCCCACTGTTCTTCGAATGGCCCTGTCAGTCCCAGCCAGCCCTCAGGTCCCACTCCAGATTAGAATCCTTCTAACCCATGTCTGCAGTTACCTTTCTTTCCATTTATCTTCCCGATAACATTTTTATTACATTGCAGAACAAAATGGATATCGAAGAGCACAATGAACAGAAAAGTCATTTCTCAACCCACCTGATACACCACCCAATATTTTCGTACAATGCTTTCCCAGCATTTTTTGTCTTTCCTCTCCACAACGTATGGTGTAATCTTTCAAATAAAGTTGGGCCACAGTGTATATGTAATACTTTTTGAGCTTAAAGGTATTCTCCAACCATTTTCCTCACCATTACCTTCTAAGACGTGACTTTTAATAGCTATATGGTGGGCCAACGCATGGGCATGGCAAAATTCACACCATCGGTACGCAGTAGGTTTAGCCTTCCAAAATGGAAATCGGACCATGCCTGTCCTTGTGGGGCTCAAAACCTTCAAAGGCTGCCCACAGCTTACTGACTCCAAGCTTTTTTCCTCAGTAGGACAAAAAGGCCATTCACAAATGAATGTCCCCCTATCTATACAGAATTATTCCTGTTCCTTCCCCTCCCCTGCCGTCCACCTCACCCCCTCTACTCCCATGACCCTCCGCTTCTCGGTTCGGCATTTCTCCTAGAAGTGTCCTCTCCTCCTGGTATCCGATGGTGACAGGTCTGCTGCCAAGATGCCCGGGCTGTCTTTCACACTGAATATGACTGTTTGTCTGTTTCTCTCTTTAGGCTGTGAGCCCCTAGGAGACACATCATTTCCTTGCACAGCTGAAGACTCAGCAGCCCCTCAAATTTGTGTTAAATAAGCGGGGACAACGGGGACAACAGGCGTGTCACCCGTGAGGACTTACTGCCTAATACCTATTATAACAAGAGCTCAAAGTTATTGAACATTAAGTGTGAGCCATGTGAAACGTTGTCTGAGCTCCACAGTTGCAATTTTATTTGTATTTGTATAATTATTTGCCAGACATACTTGCCCTCCCCATAGACTGGAAATGTCACAAGGGAACTGCTTCCCTCTGTGTTCAGTATTTGGGTTGAGTATTGGACACACTGAGTGGTATGAGGTAGGTGCTAAATCAAGGTTTCCCGCGTCAATGAACAAATGACCCTGGGAGGTCACTGACAGGGTCGTCTTCATCCTTCAAGAGTGGAAACTCAAGTTCAAAGGCCTGGGTTGGGGTGTTATATCAAAACTCAGATGATGCGTCAGTATGGTTTCAGTGTCCCCTGACAACTTCTCTGAATGTTTTCTTGTCTCTCATGAAAGAAGACACATGCGGCCATATGCCAAGCAGTGCTCAGGGCTGGATGCCATGTCGCCTGGAGCAACAGAAAGTTCGGGGCATCTGAAGGACTCCTATCTGAACAGCTCAGATAGGCCCCCTTGACAGGACAAAGGCCGACCTTGAAACAGTACTCCCTCAGTTGTTCCCGGCTTTAAATATCAGATCCTTTTTGAGAAATGGAGCTCTACAATGAATTTTTGTTCCAAATTCTTTTGGCAATATTCTGAAAATATTTTCATGGGCTACGCACACCAGTCACTTTCAAAACTACCAAAAAATTCCTTCATTTGCCTTTTATGTAGAATATTCCCGAGAAGCTGCGTTTCCAATATACCGCACCTAGGACCCAACACAGATGGCCAATCAAAGCTCAGACCCTCTTCCCCTTCCCAACTGAGTCGGGGCTCCAAACGTTACCAGGTGTTCTCGGCTATGACAAGAAAAATAAAAGGCCATATCTTTGCTTCTGAGTCGCAGAATGATGAAAAGCATCTTCTTTTTTTTTTTCCTCAAGAGTGGAGTCTTTCAACTCTCAATTTTGTTTTCATGAGAGGCACAAGGTAGATCAGACAACCCAACTGACAAAAAAAAAATTTTACCTCAGCTTTCGTTCTGAGAACAGTCGGATCAAAAGAATTTTTCTGAAGGCAAAACAGGTGGGTTTTTCCCCTTTATACTTACAAGTGAAACAAATATGTACTTTGTACTTTCACTGAACACAGAATGAGTGGACAGAACTGGGCTCCTCCAGGCTTCATTAAATACTCGCACCTGTAAAGGACTCCTGTCTCGCAAAGGAAAGGAGGACCAAACCATGGACTTATCACTGGGGCAGAGGGAACAGGAACTCAGGCACAGCACTGCAAACAACTCGTGCAGAATAAAGTGCAAGGGAGAAATAAATGTAACGAAATGTTAAGAAATATTTAACTTTGAAAAAAAAAAAAAGAAATATTTAACTTTGTTCACACACCCCTCCCCCAGCGCGCGCACGCGCGCGAACACCCACAAACACACACCCACACCCACATGCCCATCGACCTGCTTCCTCTCAGAAACTGGCTCTTTGGAACAGTGAGAGCTACGATTTTTACTCAGGTTCAGCATATCCATAAATTGGCCCATAAAATAAAAGTAGTAATGGTGAGCTCCCAGGAGAGGTTAAAAAATAAACGTCTAAGTAAACGACGGGCTGATGAAAAGCAATACAGCACTTTTTGAACCAATTCTCATCCGAAGAGAATGACTTACTGGCAGGAATAAAGAGAGACAGTCAGTTACAAATGTTTGACAGCCCTAAATACTCTCTTTGTCCTTCTCGACCCCTCTGTTTCTCCCAAGGAAACGTCCCCAGTGTTATCTTTTCGTCCCAGTCTGGCTCGCAGAAATCTTCTTTAACAAACTGTGCCTTGGTTGGAGAACATGCCTTCTCCTCCAAACATTTGTTCCCACCTCTTGAACCCCCACCATCCCTCCAAAGCACCCCCCGCCTTTATTTGGAAGAAAGGTGGTAGACATTTTCCAAACTCCCATCCCTTTAAGCACCTAATTACCCAGACAGCTCTTGTCACTGCCACACCCCCCTTCTAGTCAATGTCAGGACTCGAGATGCTTTTCCGGCGTTTTCTAACTCTCCCTGCAGACGCATGCTCTTTAAACATTTATCTGCACCAATACTGAAAGGCTCGAACGTTCTGTCTTAGCAGAGCAGGCCGCTTCTGACTGATAATCCAAAACTCCCCTTATACGTTGAGGAATAATTTTCCAGTCTCTTTTTCCAACTCCCAAAAGAATCCTCCTATCCTGGCAGACAAACCTGCTTGTCATTTGCAGCTGCAGAGAACTCTTTTCTGCAAATCAGCCTCCTCTTTCCATCAGGAAGCAGGCCTGGAAAACCCCCTGCACTTCCGCGAGACCCCGCACCCAGCTCTCACGCATGCTCTTGCCACGGCAGGGTGAGCAGAAAGCATGGGCCTCCCTCCCCGGGCTCAAGCAGTTGAGAAGCAGGTGTCGCTTTCCCACTTCCTGTCCCGGCTGGCTATTGGCACTTAAAAGGAAGACGGCAGAGCCTCCATTAGCCTAAGTTCACTGCCCACCAGATCATCCTTGAACTGTACAGGTGAAGAAGAAATACACCTCGACTATGTGTACCCCATCTCACGGTTGAGGTCTACTTGTTAGAGCCACTAGACTCTTCTCACTGGGCTACCATCTCCTGTTTCCTCATGCTGTCATGCGTCTGAGGTCATCGCCATGGTTCTACATGACCAAGACCACCCTGCGCCCTTCATGTCCTTCAGACCTCTGACCAGGTCCATCTCTCAAATAGAAACTTCCACCAAAAATCACCCTCTGGACACATGTATTGTTTATGTCACCACTCACTTGAGCCTGGTTCCATCAGTGTTTCGATCCCTCCCTCAATAAATATGTATTTAGCACTTACCGTCAGATATGCCAAGTTTCTACCAACCTGCTCATCTGATACGGGAGGAGGAAGGAGGTTTTTCTCATTTGCATGATTTCCTGTGACAAATCAACCACCTGCGTCACAGGCCAGGGGGTACAAGAATTTATGTCCACTGGCCAACAGGGGTTTAATTCCACCATTTATGACAACATCCTCCTTCGTACCTTCCAAGGAGGGGTGGCAAATAAATCCCCTAAAAATAGGAACAGTGCCTAATGTTGTGGAAAAGAGCATGGGTGTGCAGTCTAGGGGATGTGGGTTCAAATCCCACCCACCAGCTGGGGTAACAGAAGTTCCTCACCAGTTCCTTGAATCCTCTGAGCTCCCACTTCCTCATCTATACAAGGGAGCTAATGCTGAAGTTGGCCTTGCAGGACTATTGTCCATCAGCTGATGAGAGACATAACCCCTGTACCTTGAAGACCTCATACTACCGGCTTCCAAAGAGTCAAGATTTCCATAAATGCTTCTGGAAACAGGGAAAATCTTCCTGTTCCTCAAAATGCAAACTCCCGTGATGCCTCACGTCTCTTCAAAATTCACGGGAGATGAATTTGAAGGGAAGATTTGTTGGGAGACGTGGAGAATAGTCATGTGACTTTACACTAATCATTATCAAATAATGTGGTGGGGGAGGGAACGTTAGGTCCCAAATTTAGCACTCCTGAGTCAGCTTTTCACTGGCTCTGAAACATCGAAGAGAGGGACCACACGAACAACGTTGACTGGCAAATTTCAGTACACCCTACCTGGACCACGAACCAACGAGGGACGCACCAGTGTCTCCCCCTGTTGCGGACGCAGCTGATTCTCAGAGAAGCTGAGTATCTTGTTCAAAAGCCACACAGTGCACGCACATGCGGTGGACACAGGACTGGAAGGCGGTCTGCCTGTTGCCAGATGGCGTGCTCTTCACCACCAGTGCGGTGTTGACAGACACCCTGGCCCTTCCAGAGCCCAACTGGCAAGTCTATCATCTCCAGATTCTTGCAGCAACGCACTGGATCCTAAAATTTCCTCCCCAAGTCATCTAGAAATTCTCTGAACTATCCTGGGTGGGGGGCAACGGGCGAAGGTACAAAGCCCTATTTCGGTACGGTGAAACCCATGGATCACATTTTCTTCCATTTGTTCTCAGTATGGACTTTCGACATGAGAAAGGTGGCCGGCCACCCCAACCCACCATCAACAATGATCGGACACGACCATCGTGACCCATAGGCCAGTGAAAAGAGGACTTCGATCCAGTTTTATTAAATGCCGTTCACAAAGGAGTATCAAGTTCTACCTATGAGTTTTTTCTCATTCTCTTTAACTAAAGACTTAAAAGCCTACATAAAATAGTAACTGGGAGCTTAAGAAAACATGTAAAATACCATATAATCAAGATTGTTTAAATGTATAAAACTG
Source organism: Meles meles (assembly GCF_922984935.1). Classification (NCBI taxonomy): domain Eukaryota; kingdom Metazoa; phylum Chordata; class Mammalia; order Carnivora; family Mustelidae; genus Meles; species Meles meles. The sequence continues at coordinate 30,688,374 of NC_060084.1, read as the reverse complement.
TCAAGTAGATTATCCTTTATGCAATTCAAATGAGCCTTTGGGAAACAGAATTAACTGAGGGCAAACAAGAGCTTAACTTTAAAAGACAAAGAGTTGGCTTATATCAAGTTGACACTTGCAGATAAGATACCGCATTATACCAGGTTATACTCGCAATAATAATTTTTGATTGGCATATCATTTGCCGCTAACTACTGCTTGGCTCCCACTGAGCACACGCAACATACTATAAACTGTTTTGAAAGATGTCTTTGTATTGTTCAATATTTACAGGGTGTGTTATTTTATAAATGCTTGAGTTGGCATAAGTTAAAAAAAAAAGACATTAAAACATTTCAGATCAAAACGATCTCCTCTTGCCTTACAAAAGAAGTACTCTCTAAAGACAGGTGACGATTCTGTTCAGAAATCTTCACACCAAGGCTAAGTAAATGTGCAGTGGTAAAAAACAGAATTGCTTTGTTCAGCTGCACAAACAGATTTCTACATCGCCTCTATTTGCGTATTCCTGAATATCCCCTTTCAGATCCCACTTTTATGGGGAGCAAAATCAATTTTCTTTGGGACAAAAAAGTGAGATCTGGTCTAATGATTTTAATCTTTTAAATAAACATGAACTGAACTTGGAGCACAAGCTTTTTCCCTTAAGAAAAGATCTTTGTTGTTCAGAAAGATCTCTTTCAACCTCGGAGCAGTTAATGCCAGCGACAAGCTAACCTGGGGGGGGAAAAAAAGAAAAGAAAATCTGTATTTCTACCAATGTCTTTTTAAAAGGAATAGCGAATATTAAACACACACACACACACACACACACACACACACACACACAGCCGGCGACCACATTATCCAGCCCCAAATGCAGACTGATGTGAAGTTTAATTTTCGAAGCAAATGAGGCTCCCCAATTCAATTTTCAACAAATAGAAAATGAGAAACAGAAAACTCTGACATAAAACTTTTATGGCTACTTTGCTAAAAAAGCACTCTCATGTTTATGAAAGAGAGTCTCCCGTAGCCTCAAAAGGGGAATTATTCCGAAATTCAGCAATGCTGCGGGACCCTCACAAACAGCAGCCCACTGCAGCTTTTCCAGGCCTGTTTCAGGCCTGCTAATAGTTATTGTTTGTACAACTGTAACCAAGTACATTACCAACCAGTTGTTCAATCTATATAAATTTAAGAAACACACATTGCCAAGGAGTGACTCATATATCAGTCTATTATATGCTACAGGGCTGACTGTATTAAACAAATCACTCTGCCTACAGCCGAAGAATAGAAGCTATATACAGAGCAGAGGTGATTGTCTAATTTAAATCTTGGCTCGCTTCCCAGTGCTGTACAAGATTCCAATTTGTGGAAATGTTGCTCTTTGCTACTGCCAGAAAGGCTGCAGAAAATGGTATTGGGAGCCTTCCAGAAATATGTCTGCAAAACGCCAATCAACAAGTCACTAAAGATTAACAGTATGACTGTACCAAATTAATTTAAATTATAGAAACATATGGCTAGGATGTTTGCTTTGCACTTAAGACAACACCTTCCTCGCGACGAGCTAGGTCTGCCCGGCAGTCTAAGATCCTAGCCCGGCAAAACGGGAACATCGGCTAATAAATTGGGAGCCAGAGGTCCCTGCCGAGCCTGCCCTTTTGAAGGTTTAGGGTCTTCCCTCGAATATATTCAAAGCATATGGGAAGGTATGTTCTCATCACAAGGTAGTTTTCCCCCTCCAAAGATATAAAGAAAAAATCAACATTATTCAGTGCCTGAAAACAATTTGTTCTGTAATGTGAAGAAAATTCCGGCTTTATTGAGATTTGCCGTAGAACCTGGAGGATGATGTGATCTATTGCACATTATTCCCAATTCTAAAATATGAGAGTGGGCTAAGAATTTAATATCTCACCAAGAGAAACGTACCAATTATATGGCCAAATCACGAAAATCAAAAGACAACACAATTTATACCCCGCCAGCTGCTCTCAGTATATATGACATTCATGCAGCCTCCCCATTATTTTCACACGGATCTTTAATATATACAATCATGTCATCAACCAAAAGGGGGGAAATCAATGGCACTTCAAGCCATAGTTACACATTAGTGTACGCTGTATTTCAACTGAATAGGAAGAGAACTGTTTTATGTTTCTCTCCACTGCTTTTCTATTATTGCCTAGTTAATGGAAATACATCAAACAAATGTTCTACAAGAGCAATAAATATTAAAGTTGACCTATCCATCTGGGAGAAATGAGAACAATACTGCTCACTTTTAGCCCAAATATGACACTGATAAATGGAGCGATGAGATTCTATCACACTCGCAATGTCTGGGCCGCAGCCCCCGCGTGATCCCGGTACCAGCAATTTTCTCCATTCATCTTCATTAGGCAGTCACTTGACCTGCCTCCCGACATCGCTGTCAAATCAGAACCTTTGGGGGGCTTGTTGTACTTTCTAACAATGTAGCCTAAATGTGCTCTTCATTTTTTTTTTTTTTTAGAAGCCAGAAGAAGGCCTCAATGAGCATGAAAGAGGGTGCGAACAATTCCTCGGGATGCAAAGAGACATCAAATGTTAGTCATGATTAAAAGGGAAACCGCGGTATGGAATGGGGCCATGCAGCCCCCTGCTTGCCAGCGCATCGCCAGGGTGGGAGGGGACGCCTGGGGCGGGGGCAGGAGCGGGGCGGGGGTGGGGGGAGAGAGTTGCGGGGGGAGCAACAGGCACCCCCTGAGCCCTACAAAGACAATTATGTATTCAAATGAAGGATATATGCGGGGCTTTATCACAGATGTAGAAATGCTTTCCATTTCCTTCCTCAATCACAGTTGCAAGTGAGCTGGAACAAGAAAGGAGGACATTCTTACCTCGCACAATGAGCGGGTGTCATCACATTAGCGGTTCTACATTGCAGTTCCCATTATTTTCTATTTCAACGGCATAGTAAGAGGGGTGCTGATTTGATTATTCCGTAATAGTGAAAATGAATACCAATGCAATATAAAATTGCTATTATAACACAAAGCTACTAATATGATTCACAAGACCCCCTGGAAATTGGGTTTTATAACCATGATCACAGGGGAAAAATTAGAAAGCCAGTAGGCAAGAAGGGAATTAGGTGTTCCTACATCGGTCTTAGCGAGGCGGGCGGTTTGCTCAAATGAAGCTGGCGTTTCCTTCCAACCACATACAAAACCCATTCCACGTGAATTATCTGAGACGTGCCCCTTTGCGTCGGTCTTTCTGGCGTGTGCTAAATACTCATGTTAACTAAAGCCATGTTCGAGGGTGGTACTAAGGCAAGGTTTTCTGATTCAAAGAAAGCTGTAAATGAAAGCACGCTAGGCAAAGTACAAAGAATCCATCACTTTCCCCAGAACCAGAGTTTTAGGACCAGACGGATTCTAAAAATCCACAATAAACAGAATGAGACAAGAAGTACAATTGCCCAAAGATTTCCATCAAAGGGCCTCTTTTATCCCTGCCCTTCACCCCCCCCCAATAAAAAAAGATGCCAACCTCGTGATCACAGCTAAACCAATCTCCTCCCTCGCAGTCTTGGAGGATCTAAGAGCCAGCTCCGGATCTCAGGAGGCAGGGAGTACACGCCTGGTAACCGAGAGGCTAACCAAGCTGAAAATACACTTTCCCTTTCGCTTCCAACACAGGCCTACCTGGACAGGGAGTGGTCATGAGCACAGAAGATGCTGGACCACATCTCTGCCATCACCAACCACCCTCCCCTGCCCCGGGTACAAGGTAAAGATCCAAGACCCTCTACAAAAGCTCTTTCCAAGTCAGTTCTCTTCCAGCTTCCAAGGGTGTGTGAGATGTCTAAGACAAGCAAAAATCATGGCAAGCATCAATCTTTGGCTTTGACACAAGTGTCACCAGCCCCAAAGGGACAACTGTAAATTCTCGCATCTGACCCAACGTGAGAAGGGATACTCTTATGGAGGCCGGAAGTTGTCCACCTCGGCAAAGACAGGGCGTTCTAGAACTGGAAAATGATTTCCTATTCCTTGTAGGACGGGATTTTCTTCTCCAAATAAAAGAGATGCTGCTGTATCTAAGAGACCTAAGAAATCACTTGCTCATGTTCCGTTGGCAGGGGAAACCACCTCGCATCAAATTTTACCCTGTGTCTGCGTATTTCCTTCGTGTGTTTCAACATCTGTTACGGGAGGAGGCGGCATTACGGCCTGAACAAAAACCAAGGATTCTGTAAATAAAACAGGTACATCCTTCACACATCACCCCCTCAGCACAGGCCATAACTCCTGACACAGCCTTGTCATCAACAAACACCCTGCCAGTTGACAGGGCCGGTACCACCTCAGCAGTATCCGGTCATATGAACCAATGGTATCGCAATGGAAGGCCGCACAAAGAGCTCCGGAACGTGAAAACGCTGCCAGGTTTCTTAAGCAGGGCACCAGAGAGGTACTTCCAAGACTGGGGAAGGCTGACAGGGACACTGCACAACTCTGCCCTCAGCGCCACCGCGTCTTCGAATAATCCATACGCAATGTGTCTTGACAACAATATTTACTGAGAACCTTCCGGACGCTGGGTATTAGGCTAATCACATCCCAGTTACTTCACTTATCCTTTACAGCTATCGTAGGAGGTAGAAACTACCATATTTCACAAATCTAAGACACCACTGATGGTCAGATAAACCCCAACTACAGATGTGTTATGATGTGGAAGAAAATGTATGCCTTAGGTCAATGAAATATGGCATTATCATCATTATTATTATTACTATTACGATCCCCATTTATATCTAACAAGCTCAGAGTTCAAAGCTCAGACAGGTTAAGTAACCTATCCACAACCACACACCAGGAAAATCTGGACTCTACTGAGAACAGTTGGATTCTGACGTCTTAAATTCTAAATAAGTAGTCTCCAGTTATTTTTATTACATGCCTCTACTAAAGATATTCATAGAAATAATCAGAGTTAACACATTGCTCTTGCTTTCCATGGTGCCAAACAGTCCAAAGCCCTCTCCATGGGTTAACTCATTAATATGTCTCATTAACCTGTCACTGTACCCATTCTACAGAAGAGTAACTGAGCCCCTTGGCCAAGGCTACACAGTGATGCAGACAAGAAGGCTCCAAAGCCCACACTCTTTTTTTTTTTTTCAGCGTAACAGTATTCATTGTTTTTGCACAACACCCAGTGCTCCATGCAAAACGTGCCCTCCCCATTACCCACCACCTGTTCCCCCAACCTCCCATCCCCGAACCTTCAAAACCCTCAGGTTGTTTTTCAGAGTCCATAGTCTCTCATGGTTCGCCTCCCCTTCCAATTTTTTTTTTTAATAAACATATAATGTATTTTTATCCCCAGGGGTACAGGTCTGTGAATCGCCAGGTTTACACACTTCACAGCACTCACCATAGCACATACCCTCCCCAATGTCCAGAACCCCCTCCCCCTCTCCCAACCCCACCTCCCCCCAGCAACCCCCAGTTTGTTTTGTGAGACTAAGAGTCATTTATGGTTTGTCTCCCTCCCAATCCCATCTTGTTTCATTTATTCTTCTCCTATCCCCCTAAACCCCCATGTTGCTTCTCCATGTCCTCATATCAGGGAGATCATATGATAGTTGTCTTTCTCCGATTGACTTATTTCACTAAGCATGATACCCTCTAGTTCCATCCACGTCATCGCAAATGGCAAGATTTCATTTCTTTTGATGCAAAGCCCACACTCTTGAGCCACTGTACTGTCGCTCTAAAAAATGGGCATCCACTCCCAGCATATGCAAATTTATTTATAATTTATACATACAATGGTTACCATCTGACAAATTATGCATATTTCAAAACATCAAAAATTATAATAAAAAAGGATTGAAAATACAGAATTACTAATATTTTCTCCAGCCATAAAAGTCATTCCCTGAGGGGCACCTGGGTGGCTCAGTGGGTTAAAGCCTCTGCCTTAGGCTCAGGTCATGATCCCAGGTTCCTGGGATCAAGCCTCATGTTGGGCTCTCTGCTCAGCAGGGAGCCTGCTTCCTCCTCTCTCTCTGCCTGTCTCTCTGCCTACTTGTGATCTCTGTCTGTCAAAAAAAAAAAAAAAAAAAGTCACTCCCTGAGCTCTGTGAACTGTACTAGGGAAACCACTGCCCTCAAGCCACTAATCTAAACAGATTTGTTTTGACAACCTTCCCTATCTAGAATGATCTATAAAAGACAATCATGCCACCAAAGAAGGCTCTCTCCGCCTTCCTTCTCAGGGGGTAGCATGGACTCGTTTCAATTAAGCCCTACAATTACTTGAGGGAAGGTAGCAACAGAAAAGGGCAGTCTCCCATCATCTGAATACCCACCAAATAAAACCTGGGCTGTGTCAATAAGGGAAAAGAGGAAACCATCCCCCAGGCAGCTTATCAATACATAGTATCCTGAGACACCATAACTCCATTTCTTCCTGAAAGTTCCTTCCCGCCCTCTAACCAGAAACAATTAAGCATCTCTTGAGCACCCACTGTTTGCCAGCTCATGTGTGGTACCAGAAGCACAAAAATAAAAGCGACAGTCCTTCAGGAAAAAGATTTCACAGTCAAAATGAGGAGGAAAATCAAACATTGGTAGAAAAAGCCCCACACTTCCATGTTTCAAGTTTAATTCTTACTTCTAAAATGTCTTCCCTTAATATTAGCCAGAAAGCCAGTCTCCAGTAAGATAAGCTCCAATAAATACGATGCAATTCAAACCCACAAGAATAGATCTTCAAGAAAAGGAAACAATTTTCGGATCCATGCTGCCATGTCTAATGAGAAACAGTGAGGTTTCTAAGAAAATCTTCAGTATTGAAGTTTGACCAAAAAAATTAATTACATTGTAGTCAAAATGAAGAACTGCACAAAGAGTTCTCAAATGTCACTTTTTAACAAAACTAAGAGCAGAGGAAGTATTTTACAATCATGATAAAAGAATTTTTTGAGGGAGTAAATAAGAATTCCATGATATTCTACTGAAGACTAATTCCAGTAACTCAGTTTCTAGGAATTTGAAAACACTGTCAAACAATATTGCTTCTTGCTTCACATATAACATACTGGCAGAATACTAATACTACTAATAAAAATAACAATGCATTTTTTCACATTATTTTAAATCAGGGGTTAGCAAACTTTTTCTTAAAGGACCAGATCATAACTATTTTAGGCCCTATGGGCCATCAGCTCTGCCTGAGGTAGCATGAAATCAACCACAGAAGACAGAGAGTACAGAAATGAATGAGCATAGCTGCATTCCAATAAAACTTTATTGACAAAAAACAGGTGAACCAGCCAGGGCCCTAGTTGGCTGACCCATGCTTTAAATTATATTTGTATCTATTGAGTTTCTTTTCAAGATTCATGTTTCTCAGACTCTTTTCATCACAAATATTATGTTTGTTCATTAAAGACATTTGGAAAGTGTAAAAATGCAGAACAAGGAAAGAACGCTGGGCCAGGACATCAAACAAGGACGAGGTTCCACAGCATCTCTGGGACTCTGAGCAAGTGACCCACCATCTCAAAGTGTCGTTTCTTCACTCAAGAAATCAAGCTGATGACCATCCTGACTATTTTTTTTTTTAAGATTTTATTTATTTTTTTCACAGAGAGAGAGAGAGAGACCGAGAGAGGGAATCCAAGCAGGAGGAGTGGGAGAGGGAGAAGCCGGCCTTCCGTTGAGCAGGGAGCCTGATGAGGGGCTGTAGCCCAATGTGGGACTCGATCCCAGGATCCGGGGATCATGACCCCAGCCAAAGGCAGCAGCTTAATGACTGAACCACCCAGCCGCCCCTTATCCTGACTTTAAGCATCATCAACATTCCCAGAGGAGTGAATGTGAGTAGAGTTCAAGCCCAGCACTGGCACTCTGTCACAATTACTGCTATCAACTTTCTTCTAATTCATCTCTGATGACATGAAAGCACACCCAGCATGATACCCAACATAACTAAGTAAAATGTACTCCTACATGAGCAAATGAAAACGGTAAAAGGACGGAGGGAGATGGCGGATTTTGACCTTAGTTCCCAAGTTAGTGTAAAACCTGAATGAACCTCAATGTTTTCTAAAAGAGAAAGGCAACAGAAAGTAATCGTAGATGTTTGAACTACATTGGTAGGTTTTCTAAAGAGAATTCCCATAATTTGTTTTGCTCAAACTCCCAAAGAAGACCCACGCGGTAAAAGAAAAGACCTGCTATTATATGATATGACTTGAACCCAAGGATGCGGTCACAGAAATGACACACAACAATACTCCAGGAGTAACAGTACCAGGCAGTCACACATCTCTCCAAAGCCAGCTTTGTCACTGTTTTTAATCAAGGGGTTCTGGGCGCCTGGGTGGCTCAGTGGGTTAAGCCTCTGCCTTTGGCTCAGGTCATGATCTCAGGGTCCTGGAATCAAACCCCACATTGGACTTTCTGCTTGGCAGGGAGCCTGCGTCCCCCTCTCTCTCTGCTTGCCTCTCTGCCTACTTGTGATCTCTCTCTGTCAAATAAATAAATAAAACCTTAAAAAAAAAAATCAAGGGGTCCTATGTTGGTGTATGTCTCCCAACAGCATCACCACTTTTGATTCATGACAGTAGGAGATGAAATATTAACAAATAATAGGTCAGGAAAATACAGGGACTAAGTCGTTTCTTTTGGCAACACTGGACAGGAGAGCAGCAAAGGCACAACCTAGTTGTGCAGTAATTTTTGTTGTTGGTAATTGATGAAGAAGCCCAGTGTGTGCCCTGAAGGAGTTCACGTTCTAAAATGGGGAGCATGAGGAAATGTCCCTGTGCCCACAGGCCCCCATAGACACACATTAGCTGGAGAGCACGGTCAAGTAATATTTCAAAGCTCGGGTGAGATTCAAATAAGGGAAGGGGAGAGATGTGGTTTGTTTCACTAAGGGAATAAAGGAGGCTTGCAGACATCTACTGGGATGGCCAAGTAAAGAGTCAAGTGTGAGAGACAGAAAGGCAGTGTGAGGGGCTCGATCTAGGGAAATGGGAAAAGGAGATGAAAAGAGGAGATGGAACAGCAGTCCCTGGTGATGTATTAAAAGAAGACAAACTCTGAAAGAAGCAGGATAATGAAGATCAGGTAAGGAAGGCAACAGATGGGAAAGAAAAGGCCTGGCTAGGAGTCTCTAAACCTTACCATTTCTATATGGTGTCATTGTAGTCATCAATGTAGTTAAGATACAATGATTAATTTATGCCACTATAATAGCTCTGCTTTTATTAATCTCTTGCTCAAACAACAATAATCTGGCTAATCTATTGCTTCTGAGGGATGACTTATTTGTTTGTTTCCTTAGCTATAATAAATTGTGAATGCCAGGATCTCCAAACTAAGCATTAAACAAACTGATTGATAATTTGGAAGCATGGGAATAATTACAGATTATGCTAGACAATATAACTAGATTGTGTTTTCATGAAGCTGATGACTGGATTTTGCCACCAAAATCACAAACTGCTTTGGCGTCCAGAGAATGGCCTCATGGATAAGCCCCAAGTTCCTTCTGGAGAATGCAAAACAGTCAAAATCACATTCAACGAGCTAATAATTCCGTATCATCATACAAATTCAGAATCCCTAGGAAGGTCTCAATTTTTATCTAAACTTATTTGAAACCTTGATGATGAATTTATTAACTTAGCCCTGAATCGACACTTCCAGTCAATATTACTGGAGAAGGTGCTCAGCCTTAAATTCTTAGGCTACTTTATTTACATCCAAGAATTTGGGGAGCACTATAATGAAAATTTCTCATGCTAAAAACAATGCATCAGAAGTACTTCTTAGTTTTAGGTCTCACTAGGCACATGCCTGAAACACACAAAATGCTCAAGTTGCCAAAACCCAGGTACCCAAAGGTACAGCTACCAAAAGAGAAGAACAAATAGAACAGACAGGAGTATTTTCCGCCAACTGGTAGAAGACAAGTCCGAGATGAAGAAAAGAGGACAGAACACAAAGTCCTACTGCCTTCATCTTACTGCCTTCATCTCAACACAACCCACCAAGTAATATATCAAATTGGACTGTAGAGAGATTAGAGGCTTTTTTTTTTTTAAGATTTTATTTATTAATTTGCAAGAGAGACAGTGAGAGAGAGCATGAGGGGGAGAGAAGGTCGGAGGGAGAAGCAGACTCCCCGTGGAGCCCGATGTGGGACTCGATCTCGGGACTTGATCCTGGGACTCCAGGACCATGATCTGAGCCGAAGGCAGTTGCTCAGCCAACCGAGCCACCCAGGTGCCCAAGAGATTTAGAGGCTTTATAAAGTGGCTTCTGTATGCAACTGGAGGGCTTTGTGAATCCGTAGCCCTTCTTTCGAAGAAGGAGGGCTTCTGGACAGTGGAATAACCATGGACTCATGGTGGCCAGCCCCCTACCATAAGACGCTCATGACCAGAAGCCTACTGGTCAGGTTCATAAAGTAATGAGGACCCTTTAGAAGCTACAGACAAGATGTAGCAAAGAAGACTCTTAGTGGGGCAGGAGAACAGGGCTAGAGAGGCCTCCAATGACACGATACTATTTACAATTATAGTAAAGATGAAAAAAAGATGACTAAATCACATCTTAACACTCTCTTCCTTAGAACTCTGCCTTTCTTTAGAATGCCCTTCCAAACGTACTTCACCGAACAAGTGCTACCATTCATAATGTAGTATGGTTTGTGTCAAATTCTCCAAGGAGGTTATCATGGAGACTGGAAGTAGCTGGAAGCCCTAGACAGAGTCACTCACAGAGATGTGAATTCTGCTCGGTGTTCGAAGCTTCCCAAAAAATGGTCACCGACCCTCATGGTGATGAGACCCCTTTAGCTCACATTTATTATTAAAATGTGTGGTGTTTGGCACCCCGCTACTGGGGCTCACAGACACTCGGGATCCATACACAACATTTGCAGAGTTCCAGAGTGAAGGTGATAGTTTCCCAAACGATCAATTTTACTCAAAGCAAAAAGAGAAAGGGAACTGTGACTTACTTATTGTAGCAAACACAGAGACGCTATATAAAAGAATGCAAAATCTGCATTGAAAAAACAAAACAAGGGACTTTGAAGAGTTGTTGCAAGCTACGGGACTTTGAAGAACAGGAGTTCTCACCTTCTTTGCCATCCAGGTGCTCCTGTGATAAAGCTGAAGAAGGCGGGTCTTTCAGAAGTCACTGACATCTTCATTTCAACATTTAGGCTGACCTGTTTGTGCATATTGTAGTAAATAAAAGAAGCCACAAACAAGGAAAGAGGAAAGTATTATGTCAAAGACTATTTTTAAGGAAAATGATCTATAGTCAGTATGACCATGTTCATGGAGCAAAGGAATGCCACAGATAACCCAAGAGACCTGGTTCTGAAGTCTAGAAGTCATCCACTAAGAAATGAAATCCACCAGACTTTTCACAGTTTATCTATGATCTGAATTACACTTTAGAGGCTAGTATCTTTTTTTTTCCTCCCCTTGGTACCTAAATTATATTATTTGAAAATAATAATCTACCATATTAGGTGGCAGTAGAAAGCCCAGGAAACAGAGAAAGTAAATCAGATAACTCAGCTACGTCCCAAATGAGCTATGGAGTTTGCGTACCTACAACGACATCCTAAGTTTCAGGTTGGTTACAGAACATGTTTAATATTTGATCAAAGATATTGAGCGCTTCTAATGAAGCATGGTAAGCAAAGAAATATGCAATCCAAGCAGAACTCCTCTAAGTTTCCATTTTATAAGAAGTTTCCCTTTGATTTAATCAGACGATCAAGCCTACGAATATCTGGAGATATAATTAAGGAGACTGATATGGACAAGCTGTCCAGCAGAGACACATTCTGGGTGGGAGCACCCATTAGTGCAACCACTCCGGACAACATTTCACCATGACCTAATCAAGCCTGTTACCCTACTTGAAAACCCATGAGTTCTACCCCTAAGAGATGAAAGGAACTCTTGCATGTTGCACTGGGGTGCAGACACTCAGATGTTTGTAGGGATACTGTTCCTAAGGGCAGGATGCTCAGAACATGTCAAATGTCCACTGACAGAGTGGCATGTTCATACAATGGAATACTACAGAGCGGTGAAAACAGAAGTACAGACCCGCGTGTCCGTTGGGAGGGGAGTATCACAAAAATAATAATTGGGGGGAAAACAGCAAGTCACAGAAGGAAATGTACAGCGTAATTCCACTGCTACAGAGTCAAGAAGTATGCAAAACCAGACAATACATAGTTGAGGGATAACCAGATGCCTAGTCAAACCATAAAGAAGAAAAAGAAATGATAAAGTCATGAGGATGACTACCATCAGGGGATGGGGATGGAGAAAACTGCCACCAGAAAGGACCCCAAGGGGAGAGGGAGAGTAGGAAATCAATGACAACTTTCAATTAAGTTGGGTGTTGAGTAAGTAGGTGATCATTTTATTATTATTCTTTAAAAGTCCTCATCAGGGGGCACCTGGATGGCTCAGTGGGTTAAGCTTCTGCCTTCAGCTCAGATCATGATCTCAGGGTTCTAGGACCAAGCCCCGCATCGGGCTCTCTGCTCAGCAGGGAGCCTGCTTCCCCCTCTCTCTCTACCAACCTTTCTGCTTGTGATCTCTCTCTCTGTGAAATAAATAAAATCTTTTTTAAAAAGTCCTCATCAATCATCCTCATCATCATCAATCATCAATCATACTCTTGTATATAAAATATATTTCATTATTTAAATCCACATGTATAGCTCTATATACATGTATATATTACATATGTAACAACGAAGAGGCTTAAAATGCCATGGAATAGGGAATAAGCTCAAATCTCTGGCATACGAACAATCAAAAGATGATTGTTATTAATAAAGTAACTCAAAAAGAAGCATTAGTGTATTGCCAAAAATCCCGGCTGCTGTGATGTTCCTTCAACCCAGGACAGCCAAGTTAAGGAAAGTTCCACTTTGTGTATCTTTCTTCTAAGCCGCAAGTATGAATAAATGTTTACTTGGAATTATCTCTATAACTATGCTTGAAGCTAATGTTGCAAGCGAAGCTATTTATATAGCCTCATCATTGGTTTGAATGCTTATCACTGCAGTTTTATTACAAAGAACATCTAAAAGATTTCTTTCCAAGCTAAGAGGAAAAAAAAAAAAAAGCAGTACTATAATAAGGTATCTTACATTAGCGGATAAAAATACTCCATGTAGAGAACATAATATAATTAGTTTCTATTCCAAGTCTGTCAGTGTGCACTGTTAACCTCTGACAACTATACATGAACCTTTTAATTAGTGTGTTATCTTTGGTGCAATTAATAACTTGTACCTCATGTTATAGGCAAATTAAAGTTTTCCTACTAAAGCCAAATTCCTCAGTTAGCCCTAAAACTGTTTTGCCATTTAAATGAAATTTTAACATTCCGATCTCTTGCTCCCCAAACACATCAACCATTTTTCCAGAGCTAGGCAGCTTTTTGCTATCACTGTTCTTTCAAATATTTTACCTAAGACAGAGAATCTCATATTAAATTCAATTTCACACTTGCCAATCACACCCACCCACTCACAATTCCTCCAGATGATGTGGCGTGGCCTAATGCCTGTGTGTGTGAGTGTGTGGGTATGCGTGTGCACACAGCACGCACAGAATGCTTAAATACACAGAAACACATTAACTGCTAGGGACTGGTCAAACCAACAGATTTTTAGTATACCATCTTCTTATACATTGAACACAATGGCTGACAGTAACAGTTCCACGAATACCTTTAAATGTGAACTGGCAAGTCCAAGGTCTAAGGTCCATAGCTGTGTTTCTCAAGTTCATGCTATAGTGGTGAGTCATGGTGTTTATGAGATAAAATATATCTCATAAATCAGCTATATTCCTCCAACCCCTGGAAACCTACCTCCTCCCCTTGTGCCTCAAAAAATACATGTTGCATTTCCAAGAGAAAGAACAAAGATGGTAAAACAAAACAAAACAAAACAAAAAACAAAAACCCGCCACTTACAAGATAAAATGCAAGGCTCTTTTTCACTTGTCTTTTCCCTTTCTCTCATGACAACCTTAGATAATCTCAAAATATCTGTGTCAGTAAAGTGATGCACAAGACATAAAGATTCAAGCAGAGAAAAGTGATACTTAGCATGAGGGCCTTAAAAGATCTAAAGTAGCGATGTTGAGCAGAAATACCTATGAAACATTTATATTAGAACAAAATAAAAATGGATTTAGTAAAGCTGGATTTAAATTGAAAATAGCTATTTGAACTTGTGACTTTAACAAACAAACAAAAAAATCTTTTCAGCTCTCTCCTTAAAATGACCTAATGGAGAAGTCATTTCTTCCTTCCAGAAGTATGTACATGGAACAGTAGCCAAGCTTTAGACTTGAATCTGTTCTCCACTCAAAAAGATCAGAGCTCCTGGGGCGCCTGGGTGGCTCAGTGGGTTAGGACTCTGTCTTTGGCTCAGGTCGTGGTCCCGGGGTCCTGGGATCGAGCCCCGCATCGGACTCTCTGCTCTGCTGAAAGCCTGCTTCCTCCTCTCTCTCTGCCTGCCTCTCTCCCTACTTGTGATCTCGGTCTGTCAAATAAATAAATAAAATCTTAAAAAAAAAAAAAAAAAAAGATCAGAGCTCCTTGGAGAACAGTCGATTCCAAGTGTTGGAACAGGAGAATATCGAGATTGACTGGAACTTTTTGTGATTCTCAGAAAACAAAAATGCTTTCAGGAATGTCTGGGAGTGAGGCTGACAGGCCACGGAGGGAGACCCAGAGGTCACACTGTGACCATCTGAGAAGCGACAGGAGAATATAATTAATCAGAACAAGTGCATCTTAGAAAAAGCTGAATTGAAGATGCCAAAATGGAACAGTTCATGAAAAGTATATTTTAAAAAAAGGTTATCTGTAATACAAAAGAAGAGTGAGTCTAAGAAGATATTTTAAAATAAATTTTAATGGGGGGGGTGAAGTATTCACAGATTGGGACGTTCTGTTTCTCCTATTAAGCATGTGCCTCTTTATAAAGTACAGATCTGCATTCTTCATTATGTTGTGTTTGTACGAAAGAATGAAAACAGGAACTCTGAGTAACCCAATAGCTCCAGAAAAGTATAATACATTCCGAGAAAACATGAAGGATCCCTGCCCCAGTTGGAAGAGTGATCTTAAAGAGTCAGGAAGTCTGAGAACTCTTAGTCCATACTCTCTTAAAAATGTAGCATCCTTTAAAAAAAAGAAATTCTTGTATAAAATCCCAGTGGAGCTCCTGAGGGAGGCAGCAGAACACAGTGGAGAAGCAAATCTGGAATCAGATAACCCAGGTTCAAACACCACTTTCCCTATTTCCCAACTTAAAAAATGTTAATGCCTGCCATTCCTCCCTCTCAGAGAAAATGAGAGGATCAAATGTGCAATAATGTGCTTAAAGTGACAATCTCCGAGGCCTGTATTTGTTTGAGGGCATTTGATGGTCCATCTTTAAGATAGTTGGACCATGAAAAGAACAGGACACTTTTTTATTACCATACTTCAGAAATCAGGACTCATTCTGGAAAAGACAAATATTAGCTCTGCTGACTTTCTTTTGACTGAATCAAAGGGGTAAAAAAATTTACCTCAGGAACAGTTGCTAAAGTGTCTGGAAGGTTCTGGAAGGAAAAACTACCATGCTGGCAGATGGAGGTCAACCTCAAAATGATTCCAACCCCAAATGCTCTATAACCCAGAACTTTACTCTGGGGATATTCCAACCAACACGAGCCTCTGTTTTCCGTTTACCCAGAGCACAGCTACTGCTCAATATGTCCATTTATACAACATATGCCATGTGCTATTCTACGTGCTTACAACGTCACTGGCAACAAAAGAGAACAAGGTCCCTGAGCATGACAAATGGGGATAGGCAAACACAGCTGGCAATCAATAAGAACTGCAGATGAGGAAAACACAAGATTATGTTACTTAAAGTGAGTTGGTAGAAAGATGGCGGTGCCTGGGTGGCTCAGTGGGTTAAAGCCTCTGCCTTTGGCTCAGGTCATGATCCCAGAGTCCTGGGATCGGGCCCCACATTGGGCTCTCTGCTCAGCAGGGAGCCTGCTTCCCTTCCTCTCTCTCTCTGCCTGCTTCTCTGCTTACTTGTGATCTCTATCAAATAAATAGATAGATAGATAGATAGATAGATAGATAGATAGATAGATACTTTTGAAGGGGGGAACCAAGAAAGGCTTCTTGGAGAAGGTGACACTTGGAGCTGAGACACACACTATGAGAAGACAGCCTTAACCAAAAGCTGGGGCAAGAATTTCTTGCAGAAGAAAGAGCGGAGAAGCCCTGAGTTAAGAATGAATGTGCCTGGGAGAGGAAGAGAAGAGGAGGGGGAGGGGAGGGTACGGAGTGGGGAGGGAGAAGAAGGAGGGAAGGAGAGAAGGAGGGGAGAAGAAGGAAGGGAGGAAAAGGGGGGGGGGAGAGGAGGGGAGAAAAAAGCAAGCAAGTAAGCAAGCAAACTGAGCTGGCTTTAGCAAAGTGAAAGCCAAGAAAAATTATGACTTGAGCCTGGACAGGAAAGAAGGAACATAATGTAAGCAAGGTAAGCAAAAATAAATAATATCACTCTTAACATCCAAAAGTTGATCAATTTTCTTTTTGCAATTCCAAACACTATGTAAGTACATAATATCACATTGTGCACAACTGCAGCGGGTGAAAAGGAATGAATGGTTATAATGTATATAGATGGCAGTGGATTCTTATAGGGGCTTAAGAAAACAGAGGTGAAGGGGTGCCTGGGTGGCTCAGTTGGTTAAGCGTCTGCCTTCAGCTCGTCATGATCCCAGGGTCCTAAGACCTAGTCCTGCATTGGGCTCCCTGCTCGGTGGGGAGCCTGCTTCTGCCTCTGCCCTTCCCCGCTGCTTGCGATCTCTCTCTCTCAAAAAACAAACAACAACAACAAAAAAAAAAAACTTTAAAAAAAAAAGTAGAAAACAGAGGTGGAGATGCCAATATGCCAATACAAAAGGCCGAATAAATCACAGGCTTATCCAACACTTGTAAGGACGGATGCTGTAGAAAAGGCAACTGGTTCTCCATTTTCACTCATGCCCAGCTGAGACCTATCACTACCAGTAATCTTCCAAGCAATCAGATACACATCACCTGTGTCCTAGAAACATTCTATGTTATGATAATGGAAGATTTATGGGATATTTGTTACAAGAATGTAACAAATCATCTCCTCCTTGTATACTCATTGTAAAGACATATCTATGACCTGGCCCATTCTTCCCAAATAGTCACATTAACTGGAGCTGTTGTAAGAGTCAAGGCATGAGTGAAAATCACAGAAGCCTAGATGAGACAGAAATTGAAAATATACTGAAAACGATTTCTCTTGCAGTTAAAATAGGAAAATCTATGCAAAGCTCCTAGCAGAGTACCTCAGATCCTCTAAGGGTTCAGTAAATGTTAGTTCCTTTCTAAAATAAAAGTAACTTGGTTTTTTCTGCATTGCTTCTACTCTAGTTTTAAAGCTAACTCTACTGAATAAAAGCAGAGTGATCTAGAATCATGTAATGGAAAGGTCGATCGAAAAAAAAATCTAAAACAGAGAACTTTCAAAATAAGGAGGACTTATTTGATTCATTAAAACTACTCAGCAGAAGGGCAGGGTATTTACATCTATTTTTCTAGATGCTTTAGAAACATTAAACCTTCCAATGGAACTGAGGTGGATATTACAATCTCCTTATTTCTGAAGGAAAAAAAATCACAGTTCAGAGATATTAAGTAATGTCAACAAAGGCACAAAGCCAATAAACGGCAACTGTGGGAGTAGAACAGAAGGTTTTTAGGCTCCAAATTTAGGTACTTTTCCACTATATCAGATTGCCTCTCAGATACAAAAAGTTAACAAACTCCAAATCATTGAGACCTAAATAAATATATTTTTTATTAGACAATTTATGTCTTCTTTTGTGTTTCTGGGTATCACCGTAGCCATAAATCAAGAGCCAGTGCTTTCTTTTTTTTTTTAAGATTTTATTTATTTATTTGACAGAGAGAGGTCACAAGTAGGCAGAGAGAAAGGGGGAAGCAGGCTCCCCACTGAGCAGAGCCTGATACAGGGCTCGATCCCAGGACTCTGGGATCACGACCTGAGCTGAAGGCAGAGGCTTAACACACTGAGCCACACAGGTGCCCCAACCAGTGCTTTCTAATTTAACTCCACATGACTGGTCTTCAGCAAGATCCTGACTGATACTTAGTCCTTAAACTACTCATAGCACACTTCATTCAACTTTGAAAGAGCCATTTTAAAAAGGGGGAAATGGGTATTGTTTTCATAGTGTGGTTATAAAAGATGAGGTAAGAATAGCTCTAGCAAGCTAAATAGAGCTGGAAATAGAAGACTCCAAAAGCCTATGAGAGGATGGGTATACTGGAAGAAGACAAGTAGACTGAAAATCTAAGAGCAGGTATTTATATGGGAGATAGGAATTATCTTGGAAGAGCCAAGTCCCAGAGGAAAGAAAGAGCATGTAACTTTAGAAAGGAACCAACTTTATAAGGGGACACAAGAGAATACAGTCCCATGAGAGGAGAGTTTTGGTCTGTCTTGTTTGGTCACACAGTAGACACTAACTAGGTATTACTGGATAAATAAATGAAGCAAATGGTAACTTAAAAGCATAGGTATGTAGAGTTTATAAAAAAAAAAAAAAGTATTTTTTAGTGGGGAGAGGCATGCCGGTGTCCCTGTCCTTGGTCCTGAACGGTTGTGTTTGGTTACATATAGTTTTCCTAATCCCAGGTCACTGGTGTTCAGATTCTTTGTTTGAATTTTCATCTTTATGAAATAAAAGAGGATGATTTTTTTGAGCTGTTGAACAAATCATCCCCTGACTTCTGCTCTGAGCTTGCATAGCTGGCTGCATGGACTTAACAGTTCTACCATGCTCCACTTACAAATATTTTCCTTACTCCCTTTGGGAAGTTGGGCGTTATGTGTTTCTCATCTTCCCCTGATGTTATACTTTAGTTTAAAAATAACAGTCATTATCACTCAATTATTCAGTGATCAAGTGTAACACCAGGTGCAAACAAAAGTTCTGACAACACTAAAACATGCCCTTGTTACTGCAGAGGATTTAAGAGCCTGGCATTCATGAAGCTAGTGATCATGTTACTCTCTCAGTTTGAAGGAGGTAAAACAGAAGACCAGCTTAAACTGATTTTTTTTTGCTTTTTGCCCTTGTAACTTCCTTTTTTTTTTTTTTTTTGGTATTGAGGATAGCTGTAGCAAACTATATGTTAGCTTTCCATTTTCTTCACTTTCTCATCAACACAATCAACATCGAGAATGCTTTTAAATTATTTTTATAATCAATCTTCTGAAACAGCAAGTCTAAAATAGCAACAATATAACCACTTTGGGTTTTTCTCTTTTCCTTTTCATTTATTATTCATGTGTATTTTGCAGGGAGGCTCTGTTATACATAGCCCTATACAACCACACACACACAAATATAATGCACACATATATTTGGGGGGGGACCCAAAGAACTATGTATTTCACAACTGAAAGGGCATTTGAATCCAAACTCATAGTCCTACAGATGATCTCAAATGTAAATTAACTTTCAAATTTCACACAGATGTGTAACATGGTCATGGATACAACAGCTAAATAAATCAGCTAAATAAAGATTAGCATTAACATATTTAGATTTTAAAATCTCATTTAATATTTTTATTAGTTTTCAAATTTCAATAACTAGATCTTTAAAGCCCTGTGCAATACACTATTAAAGAAAAATTACATTTTTCCCAGTTTAAAAATAAATATATAAATGAAAATTTATAATTGCAAGAGAAAGGGACCTGGATGCATTACCTATATGCTTTTAGAAAAATCTATCTCAGGGGTGCCTGGCTGGCTCAGTCAGTTAAACATCAAATCTTGATCTTAGTTCAGGACTTGCTCTCAAGGTCATGAGTTCAAGCCCCATGTTGGGCGCCATGCTGGGCATGAAGCTTAGTTTAAAAAAAAAAAAATCTATCTCATTCATTAGCAACACTGAAAAAGAAAGGCTGGCAACAGAGATAATTAATTATACTTATTTTTCAAGAAACAAATAATTTAGGGTGTTTAAAAATCTTTTTTTGCTATAATTGATATAAACTCTTCACTAAAATTCCTGGCATTCTTTCTTTCTGATAATGACTCAACGTCAGCAAAAGTAGCAAGAGACTGAAGAAATAAAACATATGTTAATCCACAGAGGTTTACCAATATGGATATATTTAAAAATTTACATACTTCTTGGCTTAACTTAATTGCTTTAAAAATAAATGTATACCATAAACACTATATAGACAGAGACGAGATGAGTGGTTAGGGGTAAGTTGTACAAAGGGGCACAAACTTTTTTTTTTAAGATTTTATTTATTTAGTTGACAGACACAGCGAGAGAGGGAACACAAGCAGGGGGAGTGCAAGAGGGAGAACAGGCTTCCCGCTGAGCAGAGAGCCCGATGGGGGGCTCGATCCCAGGATCCTGGGATCATGACTTGAGCTGAAGGCAGATGTTTAATGACTGAGCCACCCAGGCGCCCCTACAAATAAACTTTCTGAGGTGATAGAAATATTCAATTATCACCATGGTGGTTGTTCACAACTATCATATTTATCAACTTACCAAACTGCACGATTAGAATTGACAAGTTTTATTTTATGTAAATTATCTTAATAAATCTGAGTCCACCCCCCGCACCCCCCCCCCGAAAAACCCAAACCCTGATGTACCATGACTCCTAAGAATAATTTCTATGGAGTACCTGTCTAGAACATTATGTGCACACAAATCCTATGACCCAACATAATACAAAGCGTGCAGAATGTACATGGTGTTCTCCTAGACAACCACACACATGCTACATGTTAAGGA
Source organism: Meles meles (assembly GCF_922984935.1). Taxonomy (NCBI): domain Eukaryota; kingdom Metazoa; phylum Chordata; class Mammalia; order Carnivora; family Mustelidae; genus Meles; species Meles meles. The sequence continues at coordinate 30,667,400 of NC_060084.1, read as the reverse complement.
ATAATAAGTACAAAAATTCAGTCAGACACCATCATACAGAACAGAAAATAGATTTCCCACCCCCTGCCCTGACTATCCCTTAATCATGCTCAGTCTAACTTAGGGCAGAATGGGAGAATTTCCAGAAGTGTCTTAAGTCACTTCCTCCAGATACCCACCCCTCGAAGATTGCCCTCGTTCCCAGGCACTTCCGTCTAGTCTCACTCGATGTTCAGAATGATTCCAACAAGGAAAGAGTGGCTCACCTCCACCTACGCCACTGCCTCAACACCAGTAAGAATCAAGCAGAGAAAGAGATTCAGATACAGGAAGGAAAAAGATCTAGCAGCAAGCCAGGTTTGTTATGGCAAAACCTCCTCTTGACACACTGATAGCTCCCTTCTCCTCGGAGGTGCCCTGGGCCGGCCCCCAAGAGTCTCTATAAATAGAGAGCAGAGGAGAAAAGCACTAATAACGACTAATGTAACATAATTAAATAATTTATGAAGGATAAAATATTAGAGCCAGGGGAGCTCTGGAAGAACAGAAAGCCTACATATGTCTTATGCACAGGTTCAATCTTTAAAAACCTAACTGTCGGGGCTCCTGGGTGGCTCAGTCGGTTCAGCCTCTGCCTTTGGCTCAAGTCATCAACCCAGGGTCCTGGGATGAAGCCTGGGGTTCAGCTCCCTGTTCAGTGGGAAGTCTGCTTCTCCCTCTGCCCTTCCTACCCCCCACCCCAGCTTGTGCTGTCTCTCTCTCAAATAAACAAAATCTTTTAAAATAAATAAATGAAAATAAACAAATAAAAACCTGTCTCTACAATGCCATCACTTTCCACGCAAACTAATAAATCAAGAACACTGTAGTCTTTCTGGTCAGAGTGAACACATCAAGACCACTTTGAATGTATGCAGGAAAACACAAAAGTATCAAACCATATCATTACATTTAAAAAAATATAAACCACTCAAAGTATGAAAATATTTGTATTCAGTCCATCTGCGAGCCCTCTCAAACCCCCAAGCAAAGGAGACACACACATTTCGGCTTCCAAAAAACAGTTTTGTATTTCTCTGTGTCTTTTTTTTTTTTTTTTTTTGACAAACGGTATAATACATGTGCTTTCAATTTTCAATTTTATTTAATAAAAAGTAGGGTGAAGTAAAAAGCAGGTGCTTCTACAGATGGAATATGCTAAACACATGTAACCCCTCTGATAATTCCAGATCCCCACCCCACCCCCCTGCTTTTGGAATTTACAACAGCCCTAAAAACCTGCATTTCAAATATTGCCAAATATTTAGAGTCTAAAAGGATGGGGGTCATTATTTTGCATGGCAACACATCTTCAAATAATATTTCAGGCTAGTTTTGAAGATCTGCAATTGATATCTTTTCCATATATACTTAACCTCCTACAGATTTATTTGATTCTCAATAATTACTATTCTCTGGTAAAAGGCATATGTTATTACAGTACACTGCACTCCCACAAGCTGTCCATTCAGTGTATTTTAATAAATCTCTGCCAGAGCTGTATAAATTTGATCCTGTTTAAATTTAATAAGGATCAGAATATATCAAAGCACAAATACCCATGGGAGAAATAGATATTTTGCATAGTTATTGAATGGCCTATTCAGGGATACAATATGTAAGACCCAGACCATCAACCTTGAATTAAAAAGAGAGATTAATGTGTTCAAAGCCAGCTACTTGTTAAATAACATATGAAATTAGTATTTAATAAAACATCTTCTCTCTATTGCTGCTAATGGTATCAGTCCTAATACAGCTTTAATATCAATATTCCCACACAGAATTCTAATATTTACAAGAATTGTCAGCAACATATTTCTTAAATATCTACATTTACTCTGATAAAATACAATAGTAGCAAAATGCTACATGGCACAGAGATGAGCAGTACCTTATACTAATTTAGAATCCTTAATGTTCACCTGAATAATAGAAATTAAAAGAACAACTACTTTACTTGATACATTTCTTACAGATTTCAAGCACGATGAACAATGAATCGCTTTTCCAAACATCATCTTCCCATGGAAGGATGTTTCTGATTTGAATCCTATTTCAATGATCATTAATATTCTGTGATTAAGCAAATCATTTCAATTTGTTTCATACCAAAATTCACACTTGAGTGTAAACACAAGACAGTGACTCATGAGCCTGGATTTAGGACCAGGAAGAAGGTAAAAAAAAAAAAAAGAAAAAAAGGCAAAATGTCAGTCATCAGGAAATCCTTCCTCACAGTGAGGACAACGATCACCAAGATCAAAGGGAAACCGTATCACATAAGACATGTAAAACCAACCTCTTCTAGCAGTGAACGACCGTCCATGGCAGATGGATGGGCTAACAGCACTTGAGTTATCTACAAATATTTTTGGAGGCTACAAACTGTTTAAAGCCCATGAAATCGACATTAGCTCCCACATGTTATATTGAAATTTATGCTTTGTTCCTCCCAATCACTTTCATCTTCTTTAGACTAGAAATGTAAGGGCTAGTTCATTCATCACTCGAACTGATAAAATACACTACCACTTGGCCCACCAAGATCCATTAGCCAACCTTCCCAGAAGATTAGGTCGTACTATCAGATAGGTAGTTATCAGGTAACTAAGCCTCATGTCAACATGCTCTGTGCCCTGAGCTAGGCAGTCACCCTTCCCTATATCTTCTGTGAGCATCTGAGTCTTTCTTCTCTGCCAGTTCTGCCTCTTCTGTCCCTCTGCTGGACTGGGTTGGGTGAAAGAAGTGAATCCTAGTGAGCAAGTGAAGGCAGGAGGAGAGGGTTGGGCCATCAGCCATTTTTCTTCTCTGGTATGAAGACACGCTTAAACACCCAACAGCAGTTCAATGACCTACAGATAACAATGGCCAACGGAAACCGAAATGTGGATGCAGATAACGCCTATCTGATAAACCCAACCGTACAAAGTACTACTGCATAAAATCCAGACATAAAAAAGAGATCTGTAGGGGTAATCGCTGCATTTAAAAGAACCTTGCGGTCATACCTCTACATCTATTTACAAACTGGTTCTTGGTTGAATGTCTTCAGTTTTTCAACAACAGTAGTGTAATTTTTTCATACTACACTTTCCCTGAGAAGCTTTTATTTTAAGATCAGTTTAGCAGCAGGACTAGCCCCTTATCTTAGGCAGAAGACAGAAAGAAGAGAGATGCTACCACTAGCAACTGTTTAGAGCAAGCAAAAGCTGAGTGCTCTATCAGATGTCATGTTTGTTCCTTGCACGTTAATAGAGTCACCGCGAATCACAGCTCTTCAACTTAGATCAGCATCTGCCAAATTTCAATTATTCATATAACACCTTTATGCATTTTTGCCATTTAAAGCAGGTGCACATTCATCTTTATCCCTAAAACTTTGGGGCCGGAATATGTTTTACAGTTGAAAGTTTTTAAGGTTTAGAAAAGTAATACAGGACATATTCCATCTATTACATAATACCTCTAGTGGTCGGACATAGGACCTCATAATCTGCAAATATTTCTGCAGCAAAATGTCTTAATATGGACAAATACAGAATGAAAACAGTCTCGTGTGAGCTCAGCTCAGGTTTTGCAGCAAACGTGTTGCCATAAACTTATTTTTTAAACAACTTGGTTTTACAGAGCTTTTAGAATTTTGGAATTATGGATAAGGTTTTGTGAACCTTCATTTCTCCTTAAGTCAGCCACTTGAATAAAAACAACTGTGTTTTTTACTAACAAAGAGATACTTGATAGCCTAAGTGGGGGGGGGGGGGGAGACAACAACATTCTTTGCCATAAATGGAACATAATCACCAAAAGAAATACAATGAAAGTAAAATAAGTGATTTCGTTCTAGCAAACTTCTAGCTCCAGGATTCTGTAACTAAGTAACTAAGTCCCTGGCTCTCTCCCTTTCCCATCCCTCCCTCTCTCCTTTTCTTCACTTTCCGTCTCTCAATCTCTGTGTTGAAAAAAAGAGATTAGCAAGTGTTAGGTGTTAAAGACAGATTGGCACCAACCTGAGATTTTTCTCATTGATGTAATAAGAGAGACTCAAAGGGAAATGGAAAGAAAACACTTTCTGTGTAATCCAGTATGGTTCAATGACATGTCCTTGTAGCTTCTACCAATGGTAGAAGATCGCCACCACCCAGTTTCCTCCCGCCCTACACCAATGCACCCATCCTAGTGCTTGCTGGTGACCCTCCCTTCTCTGTCAGATGTCTGGAAACTCACAGAGGTCTCCAGTATTCGCCTGAAAGGAAACTGAAGTTTATATAAGGCCACAAGGGAAGTGCTTCATTTCCTATAAAACCCATCTGAAGCCTGTTTAATAGGTTTTGCCTCTGTCTATGGCTGCCACGGCAGAAGACACTATCATCCCCAGACTAGGCAAGCGTGACAGAACACCTGTGTGCCCAAAGCTCCAGTGGACGCCAGTATATTCTCTCCAATGGCCCCTGACCCCTTCCTTCAGAGGCCTCAGGATGGTTCACAGCAGTGGCAGGTACTCAAACTGAGATCCCAAGACAACAGCAACAGCATCATCTGGGCACGTCAGAAATGCACATTCCTGGGCCCCGCTCCAGACCAAGTGACTCAGAACCTTTGAGTGTGGGACCCAGCAATCTGGATTTTTACAAGCCCTCCAGGGGATTCTGATGCTCCTTAAAATTTGAGAAGCAAGTTGGAGGAGGTAGGGGGGTGGGGAACACAGGCCCTGGAAGAGTTGGGTTTAAATCCCTGCTCTGACACCTCCTAGCCTATGACGGTGAATGAGTTCCTTCGTGTAGCCAGGCCTCTATTTCCTCATCTGCCAGCTGGGACATTAGGAGGGCTTGCCTCCGAGCTGTTGAGGGTTTAACTGACTAATACACATACAGTGCTCAGAAAAGGTCTTGGAAATACTCCACACATATTAACATCATTCCATGGGAGCTACATAAAACCTTTACCTACAGCTAATCATGACATTTATTTTCTCCACACAATACATTCAATAAACACATTCTTCATTTACCACTTGAACATTAAGATTCACGGGCCCTCTCTCCTAATGAATTGAAGTCTGGGTCTACTTCAGTAGAGGTAGCCAAGCGACAGCCCACAGGCCATATGTAATCCTTAGACAGTTCCAGATTAGCTGCCAACATTTACAAATGAAAAACTACCACAGAATGAAAATCTCTCATCCCCCTTGAAAACTCCGGAGCTCAGAGAACACTGGCCTCCCCGGAGCTGTCAGTTATGACCACTGCCTTCAAAAGGGTCTGTGTCCTCCTGTTCACTACAGCTACTAGCCACACACAGGAGCAGGTCCACTGTCACCAGGTGTCATCTTCTAGGTGTCTGTGACCTATGGTTTTGGGAGTCCTGTCCTCATGCAAAGTCCAACATCTTCCAGTATGTTCTCTGTGCCTATGGTAACCAACTGTCCCAGCCTGCCCAAGACCGAAGGTGTCCCATGGGCATGGGTCTTTCATGTGAAAATGGGAGAGTCCCAGGAAACCCAGAACACAGCAGTCACCCTTTCCATGCATAAGGTCACCAGATCTGTATTCCAGGTGCCTCTCCTGACACTCTGGTCCAACTATCATGGGGAACATTTCCCTTGCAAATTCCACTTTTGCCTCAAAAAATGCCTTTCCTTCATTCACCCATTCCTTCCGCAAACACTTCCTGAATGCCTCCTCTTTGGCAACAGGGGTAAAGCAACGAAGAAAGGAGACAAGGCTCTCTGTCCTCACAAGGTTATGTCCAACATGGAGGAGAGAGGAAACTGATAAAATTACAGTCTGTTTTAAGACCACCCACTTGGAGAAAAATGAAGCAGGGGCGGAGGGGATGGAGAATATCATGTGGAGGAAAGAGGGTTCAATTTCAGACAGGGTAGGTCATACAAGGCTTCCCAAAAGACCCTGAGAAGATGAAGAAGGGAGATATGGAAGTATCTGAGGAGGGTTGGGGGCAGAGGGAGGTAAACCAAAGGCCCTGAAGTGGGAGATGTGCTAGAGTTTCCAGTGATAACCAGGAGGCCAGTGTGCAGCAAGAGCAGCGTGAGCCATGCCCAGAAAGTTCATGGTCAAGGACATCATGGCGGTCACCTAGTTCAGGCGGTGCAGGCCTGCACGCAGACTGTGACTCTCACCGTGAACAGATCAGAACCACTGGCGAGTTCTGAGCACAGGAGCAATGGGAGAGATAGTAAGTAGCTCCATTACTTTTCTAGAATAGTCACCACCATACAGTTGCCTTTTGGTCACATCCAAGTCAGCTCAAGGAAGGTAGGTTCTACCCCTTCTATCATCTCAGCCTCGTTCCCATCCACAACAGGAACCACACTGAATATCATGGGGTCCTTAAGCAACAAAGACTGACAGAGAATCAGGCAGCTGAAAAGCATGTCTGACCTCAGTTCCTCTGCTGGGATTTATGTACTGCGGGCTACTATGCTATTTGTGTTTATGAAGACATTGTGATGAACGATACTTTTTTTTTTTCCGTTCATGAAATTTTCAACATAAAAGAACCCTGAATTCCTATTTTGAAATCCATTGTGCCATTTTTATTCTGCCTGTATTTTAATATAGCATCAATATTTAACTACTCATTAAATGAAGTGTGACTTTTATAGTGAAAATGTCAGTCTTTGCAGTTCATTAAATTCATTTAAAGCATAGCTGCTTGATATTTTTTTTTCCCCTGGAAGAATAAAAGGACTATGAATTGAAGGCATAAACTTTAAATTTAAGCATGTGTTTTCCTCAAAATTAACATTCAGGATCTGGAACATTTTTCATAAGATTGAGGGACTGTTTGTATCTTCCTGCATTTTACTGAGTGACTGTCGTCTTTATGGAGTATAGAGCTGTTTATCACAGTTGGATATGACCAGTGGAATGTCACTGTGGACATTAAGATGTCATAAGCTATTATGAATCTCTGGAATTCTGCATGTAGTATTAAAAAAACATTATCTTGAACTATGGCATCAGAAAAAATAAAACCCTGGGAGACGTGAAATTTAATAACTCGCTGCATCCGATAGGGGCTAAAAGTGGCCTATTTCAGTTAAAAAAAAAATTCTGGTAGGACATTAGATTGCCTGAAAGAAAAGGGCATATTAAAGATGGAATTTGAGAAATGAATTCAAATGAATTTTTTAGATGTTTCTGATTTTTTTTCTTCCTAAAATTACTATGATTTACATGTATGGAGCAGTAAATGCAAATGATTTCAAATCACCACGGGTACGTGTGCATGATTACAAAGTCTCCTAATGAGATTTTGGAAGACTTCAGCATTCACAGAATAAGACATAAAGAGAATGAAGGCTTCCAGGCCCTTCCTCCCCTGGCAGAGGGCTGAAAAGGACTCAGCTCTTGGGACAAGGACAGGGCCACTCCAGATACTTCTCCCACTCCTCCTCTCCCGGGATGCCCCTTGACGCCAGTTCCAATCTTCCAAAATGGAAATCTAAGCATGTCCTTTGATGTCCATTGAGCTATGAAGTACCTAAAAGATAAAACCTAAACTCTGAAGGATGACAGCCTAAGACCTTCCAAAATCTGGCCTCAAATCTCCTCCCCAGATCTCCTCTCTGAGAATCCCGTTTTGCCCATTCCTGACCCCTTGGCCTGGTGATGCTTTTTCCTCACCCCCCTCCCCTGCCCTGGCACATGTCCCCTAATGTTCTTCCACTGAGGTAAAATTCCCCAAAACATTTCTTTAGCTGGAGTGATCATGATAAAAGAAAAATTCTACTTTATCCTATTCTGGTTTCAAACATCTAAAGAGAAAGCTATTTGAGTGGGGAGAAAAGAGGTTTGTGGGGTTTTTTTTTAATTGTTCTTTTTTTTTTAAAGATTTTATTTATTTATTTGACAGATAGAGATCACAAGTAGGCATAGCAGAAGGCAGAGAGAGAGGAGGAAGCAGGCTCCCTGCTGAGCAGAGAGCCTGATGGAGGGCTCCATCCCAGGACCCTGGGATCATGACCTGAGCAGATGGCAGAGGCTTAACCCATTGAGCCACCCAGGTGCCCCTAATTGTTCTTTAAAAAAATAAAACTGCAGAACCTAACTGGGATTGTGTGTGCCCAATCCCACCACACCTAGGCAGATACAGTAAATAAAGTGACTGGAGATTTATTCTGATGAATGCGGAGGTTGATGGCTGGGGGAGGGACTATCCATGGGTTATGATGTGATACACTTGAACCCGTTCATGGTTGTTTCTTCCTTTTCTTTTTCTTTTGTCCTTTTCCCTGCAGCCCCCCTATTGGAAAGGAATAGAAAGAAAACTTATCTGGACCCCAGAATACCCACCTAGATTACTCAGACAGTACAGCACCTACAAAATAAAATAAAAGGGCGCCTGGGTGGCTCAGTGGGTTAAGCCTCTGCCTTCAGCTCAGGTCATGATTTCAGGATCCTGGGATCGGGCCCCACATGGGGCTCTCTGCTGAATGGACAGCCTGTGTTCCCCCTTCTCTCTGCCTACTTGTGATCTCTGTCGAATAAATAAAATCTTTAAAAATAATAATAATAATAATAAATCAAATTCGACTTCAGGCATCCTGGCCACTGGCTAGCAAGTGTGCACCCTGCCTTCAGTAACTTCACCAGCTACACCTAGAGGGGCAAACACTAATTTCAATTCAGTTGCTACTGTCAAACGTTTATGAATTTATCTCATTGCTTCTTTGCTATCAGAGACAGTAAGGGCGTGAATTACAAAGGCAGCAACCAAAGGAAGGACCTCTTTCCAGCCTTTGCTCCTCTCCCCGCAACCCCACTGGGAAGTCCATGGGGACAGCAGGTGCCCAAGCCCGTCCACACGCACACCGTAACATTTTCCAGTATTTTTGTATTTGGGGATAATGGCAGTAATACTCTGTAATACACAGCTGCCAAGAAAACGCAAAAGAAAGAGAAACTTTAAAAATGTGTAATATAGCTCACTGAAAGATACCTCCTGAATTAAATTATTTGAATTATTTGTTCCTACCTGTAAATAGCAAAAATCTTGGTCTGTCATAAAGAAATAAATGTTCCTTTGTTTTCATTTAGATCTTCCAGAATTGACTCTACAAGAACTGCCCCTGAGCTCCTAAGTGGCTACTTTTATAAAAATTTCCCACTGCCTCGAAAACATTCTCCAACATTCCCACTGGCTTAAGCATTCTCTCCTACTTTTCCGCCTAAATTTGTCGTTCCCCAAATTTAATTACCCCAGAACAATTCAGTCATCGACAACCATCTAAAAGAGTATGGAATTTTTCCCCCCATAAATCTATTCATTGAGATTCTACCGAGCCTGGAATGTCCAGGGAAAGATTCAATAATCAGGGGGAGAAATGAGTTGCAGAAACTCAAAGAGAACAGAATAGCCAAGGCAGGAGATTAAGAAGCCAGGAGATGAGGGCTCACTGAATTAAACATTCTTAAGCAGACTTACATACATAATGAATTGGTCAATTCTGTCCAATGTTTCTGAAAGAGATTACCCTTCCAACAAGCCAAATGAGTGTTCAAGGATGGCAGCTCGGATGGATTCCCGAACAAAATAAGTGTTAATCACTTTATCTCCTCCAATCTTTTTTGTGAAGAAGAGCAACTTTTCATTTCCATAAAGCCTTGAAATCGTGGGCTGGCGGGGGCTTGGGGGGGATGGGAGAGAGCTGGTTAGAGGATGCGGACAATGAAGTCCCTCAAAAGGGGGATTTCCTGACAATAAAACCCTGATCACAGCCAGAGAGAGGACATTGTTGTCTGCAGCACTCCCCCCCCTTTCCTTTGGGAATTCCAGGCATGGTAGAGAGGGAAGGGTCATGGCGACAACTGCGTTGGGAAAGATCAACCAGGTAGGCTTTGCAATTCACTGCTTGGGAAATAATGCCGGCCACCGCAATGCATGTTCTTGGAGTCTGTCCTTTCAAACCGAACACTGCAGCTTCCTTGAGACATCCTGCCTCAAAATGGTTCAAAAAAATGTGTGAAGTAAAAAACTACAAAATCCTTAAGCAAGGGACACTGAATAGTGGCATGAAATCTTACAATGAGTTACATGTCGAAATGTTCCTACACACCAGGCACAGTGCCAGGCACTGAAAGCGGGGCAGGGAACAAAACAGATATGGTCACTGCTCTCTGGAAGCCAAGTCTGGAAAGTCAAGACTGTTTCTGAAATTTCTATGCGTGCCATACCAAACACGGTAGCCATTCCCAAGATATTTGAGGAATAAATGAAGAAGAGACTTCTGAGTGGCTCAGTGGTTAAGCCTCTGCCTTCGGCTCAGGTCATGATCTCAGGGTCCTGGGATGGACCCCGACATTGGGCTCTCTGCTCAGCAGAGAACCTGCCACCCCTGCCTGCCTCTCTGCCTACCTGTGATCTCTGTCTGTCAAATAAATAAATAAAATCTTTAAAAAAAAAAAAATCTTTTAAAAAAAGAAGAAGAGGAGATTTCTGAACTTAGGGTTCACGGGAGTCAAGATAAAAATAAATAAATTAAATTAAATATAAGCAGCCTATAAACTGGAAGTGACCAGAAATCTGAAATAGTCAATTTGAGCCTGCCCCCAAATTAAAAGAAATGGGATGAGAAATTGAAAAAAAAATTTTTAAAGATTTTATGTATTTATTTGAGAGAAAGAGATGGAAAGGAAGCAGGAGGAGGAGGAGCAGAGGGAGAAGCAGGTTCCCTGCTGAGCAAGGAGCCCCATGCGGGACTTGATCCCAGGACCCTGGGATCATGACCCGCACTGAAGGCAGACACTTAACTGACTGAGCCAGCCAGACGTCCCGAGAAATTGAAATTCTTGACAGTCAGATCCTATCCATTATTCTAATATGATCATTACGCAGAGCTAGTCACCAGCTGCTCACCAGTGTTTTCACAATTCCTCCCCAAAGGTTTTGCAACTGACTTAGTTCAAGCACCTAGAGACACAGGTAGACCCCGATGGCACCAATTCCCCAGATGATGGTCCCTTACTCCCTCTAACAAACGCAGGCCTTCTCTTCCCCATCCTCTAGATCACACAGCTTCTAAAATTAAAGACATTTTTACTAATTCCATGAGATTCCCAAACAAGTTGAGAGAATCAGAATGAGAGGAAACCGTTGGCAGGTGCCAAGACAGGTGTTGATTCTTGTTCTTGGCCCTGGAACCTCCCTTCCCTGCTGGCCATCCATGGCTCAGAACGGATGCCAGCCTTCGTAGCCCTTCTGAGGAACACGCAAGTGAGGGAGGCTTCTTTTAGCTCCATCAGGCCCAGAGAAGAACCTGCCCTATATTTAGACCGATGCCCTTTGTAACAAAGGAGTAACTCATCCCAGTTAGCACTCCCTAAATGACAAAACCAGAAAGCTTTTCCAATATATTCCTCTAGCTCAGTGGTTCTCAAGCGGGGGCAATTTTGCACACACACACACACACACACACACACACACACACACACACACGGAGAAGATCTGGCAATGTCTGGAGACCTCTTGGGTTGTTGTCACTGTGGGTATTACTGGCATCTGGCAAGTAGAGGCCAGGGGTGCTGCTAAACATACCACAGTCACAGGAAAGTCCCACAGCAAAGAATGATGTGGCCCAAAACATCAATTGTGTTCAAGCTGAGAAACCTGACCTAAGTAAAGAACAGAGAGGATCGGGGCACCTGAGTGGCTCAGTGAGTTAAAGCCTCTGCCTTTGGCTCAGGTCATGATCCCAGGGTCCTCGGATGAGTCCCGCATCGGGCTCTGTGCTCAGCAGGGAGCCTGCTTCCTCCTCTCTCTCTCTGCCTGCCTCTCTGCCTACTTGTGATCTCTGTCAAATAAATAAATAAAAATAAAAATCTTAAAAAATAAATAAAATCTTAAAAAAAAAAAAAAAAAAAAAAGAACAGAGAGGGTCTACCCAGCAGTGCTCAAAGTGTTAACGTCTCCCCAAAGAGTTCTGTTAAAATATCAAAATATTCTGTAGCAAGATTCTTCTCCCACAGTCCATGCTCAGCAATCTATCCATATGTTAGGAAATTTCCCGGATCTCAGGACAGTAACAGTATCTGATAATAACCGTGATGACAATAGCTAACATTAAACGGTACTTTGTATGGGGTTACAATCAATACGTAACAGCAAATACTATTAGGATTCTCTACACAGTGAGCTTCTCACCCACAATAACCCTACACCATAGGTGGGTTTTGAAGTCCCCAGAATCTGAATATGATGGGGCAGGAGTTTCTTGGTTTCATTACCACTGTTTACCCAACACCCAGCAGAGGAAAATGCCCATTTTAAGAGAGGAAGACACTGACAGGCTCAGGAATGTGATGGAGCTCCCGGTGCCAATAAGTAAGTGGTGGAAATGGGTTCAAACCAGGCTTCTGCGCGCACGCCTTTCCAGCCTGCCAACTACCCGATATCCGAGGACATCAAAATCCAAAGGACTTCTTGGGCCTAACCTTAGATAAATAAAACCCACAGCAACTTAAGCAGGAATGAATCAGAGACTGCTTTCCAAAGTTACCAAAATAAAAATGTCCACTTTTCAGGAAGCTGATTAAACAAAACAGTGACCTCAAGACAATGGTGAAGTGTATTTGCATGGCCATGAGTCACTTGAAATCAATCTGAGAGGGTGGCTGGTTTTACAAGAAGTTAGTTGGTTCTTTCAGTTTGAGCAGGGCTCACAAAGCACCAGGCAGCTTTCCCCAAGTCAAGCCAGCTTTCTCAAAGGACAAATGCCCTGGGTGAGCACAGAAACTCTTTTCAACCACTGGGAAGCCAACTCATGGGTCATGAGATGCACATGTGGACCCAGTCAACACTTGACAACAGGTCTGATGGACGCCCCAATGCCAGTCCAATCTTCCCACACAACTTACTCAATTCAGATCGATGCTGACTGTGGCAGGATGCAAACTTTCAGGAATTTGCATTTTTTTGAATAGTAAGGGAGCTCAAACTTTAATTGAAAGGCTCAGGGAGTGAACCAATTTCCCTATTTTCATCATTTCAAGAGATGCCATATTTCTGGGGGAAACATCCCATAAGAAACAAATTCTAGGGAGAGCTATAAATTGAGAATTACATTCATCCTTATAAAAAGACCAAAAGGGGAAGTGTTAAGTTTTTTTAGTTCTACAATACTGGCACAAGTAGACTTCAGCTTTTGTAAGTGGAACTTTCTCTTGTAGAAAGATAAGCAAAGTATCCTTGACACTACACAAACATATTTATCGCAATTCTAAATACTTGAAGTATTTATTCACAGCCTGCTTTTCTCCACAAAGGAGCTGAGGGTGAATTTTTAAAGCACTTTTGACTCTAAAAGGAGGGGTAATACTTAAAAGAATCAAGGCAAAGAAAAAATAAAATTAAGAAGGTAATAAAGCCAAGATGGCCAGCATACAGGAATGCTGTACTACTGTGGTCGGTCAGTTACATGCTGGTTTCATGTCAGACTCCAAGCTCCTTGGAAGCTAATGCCAAGAAGGAAACGAGAATGACAAGATTAGTAACACTCCTAAGATAAAACTAAGTGATTTTTTTTTCAGCTCTTCCTGATACAGTAAGCTAAGAAGACTCTCTGGTAAATCATTACAAAAATGGATGCTCTTGGGCGCCTGGGTGGCTCAGTAGGTTAGGCCGCTGCCTTTGGCTCAGGTCATGATCTCAGGGTCCTGGAATCGAGTCCTGCATCCGGCTCTCGGCTCAGCAGGAAGCCTGCTTCCCTTTCTCTCTCTCTGCCTGCCTCTCTGCCTCCTTGTGATCTCTCTCTGTCAAATAAATAAAATCTTTTTTTAAAAAAATGGACACTCTGATATGTAACAGGCTATATTCTAAACAGAGCCCTAAAAAAGGACATTCACAAAATTATTATTCGTTAACTCCACTCAGCGCAAAGTGAGTGTGCTAATTCCACACATGAGAGACAGTCAGGGAAGGCAACTGCGCAGGGCCCTTCACACTGATGGCCGTCATGAGCATTCAGCTCCCAGGCTGGCAGAAGCCTCCCATCAGATCAGGTTCTCTGGATGAATGGAAGCACTGCATCTTCTTCAGGCCACTCTCCACAAATGTATCATTTCTAACAAGAGAACTTTTAATAAGGATTCAGCAGCAGGCTTCAAGACCGTAATTTCTGATAAGAAACCAAAGAACAAAAATGTGGTGTCAATCATTAAGCAGGATTGGCAAAACTTAGCATCACAAAAAAAAAATTTCCCTGAAAGTTGAATTCTAACCTGTACACGTTATACCCCAGTGGGAACTTTTAGTCAGCAACTATAATCAAGCAATGAGGGTAATGAGGTGTTGTCTGTCCTCTAACTTTAGGTTGAGTTCTCCTCATGTCTTAAAATCTACCATCTCTTTTCCCTCTCCACAACTAGATACTGCTTTTTTGTCTCTCTTCCTTAAGAATCTTCTAGATCACTCTCAATGGTTGTCGCTCTTCTTGTCTTCTGTTATCACTAGTCTTACTCTTCTCATTAGTCTATCAGAATTCCCTTAACTTGATTTGGGTTTCTTCACTTGCCTTGAACTTCCACAAGTTTCTCCCTAATAAGCATGCAGGCTTGAGAAAGGCGGAAGAAGGAGAATGGAAACTGCAACCCACCATCTTGCCCCTGTTTGAATGGCAGTAAATTCAAAGTGCCAAACTATGAAGAGAAGCTCTTCATAAGAAGAAAAGATCTCCTTCATAAGAAGATGATCAAAGCAGTATGTATCATAACTACAGAGTTTCCTAGGAATCTAAGACTGAGACAAGCCATAAAAATGGAAATATGTAGTATATGATTTTAGCCCACTGGCAGTTAGAAACCTGTTAAGCCAAAGCCAGAATTGAAGAGGGTATTTGAAAAATTATTAAGGAAGACAGAGCAAGGCTATTATGCCACCCAGAAAGCTATTTATGATGAACAACTGGGATTTGGGGGACAGGGAAAAGAGCTATTTCAAATTAATATTTTCAGAACAATGAATACATCTATGTAATAACTAAAACTATTAAGACAGGCAATCCCATTTTGTGGTGCTGATCTATAACCACTACAGTGACCTTGAGCAGAACTCTAAAATTTAAGAGAATTCAACAGCTTTTTTCTAAGGAAGTTTGGTTTTCCTTAATATGGTAACTCTGGCACTAGACATGGAGGGTCTTCGATGTCAAACTGAAGACACAACAATTTATCCTGTCGGCCAGTTCTCTCAATACCTATTACACATACTGGACTAATTTAATTGGTGTATAAAGATTGTAAAATGTTTGTAGTTATGCATTTATTGTATGGGTAATTTTTATATATTGCAAGCTATACAAGGTTGCCTTAGGCAATAGTGGTATTAATTTAAAAATGAGTCAATGTAGGGAGGCCTGGGCGGCTCGGTGGGTTAATAAGCCCCTGCCTTGGGCGCCTGGGTGGCTCAGTGGGTTAAGCCGCTGCCTTCGGCTCAGGTCATGATCTCAGGGTCCTGGGATCGAGTCCCGCATCGGGCTCTCTGCTCGGCAGGGAGCCTGCTTCCCTCTCTCTCTCTCTGCCTGCCTCTCTGCCTACTTGTGATCTCTCTCTCTCTCTCTCTGTCAAATAAATAAATAAAATCTTTAAAAAAAAAAAAAATAAGCCCCTGCCTTCAGCTCAGGTCATGGTCTTGGGGTTCTGGGATTGAGCCCCTCATCGGGCTCTCTGCTCAGCAGGGAGCCTGCTTCCCCTCTCTCTCTCAGCCTGCCTCTCTGCCTACTTGTGATCTCTGTCTGTCAAATATATAAATAAAATAAAATAAAATGAGTCAATGTAGGGGCACCTGGGTGGCTCAGTCAGTTAAGCCACCAACTCAGGTCACAATCTCCATGCTCAGTCTGGAGTCTGCTTGAGATTCTCTCCCTCTGCCCCTCTCCCTGTTCTCTCTCTCTCAAATAAATAAATCTTTTAAAAAAACATAAAAAACATTAAAATGGGTCAATGTAAAGAAATTCAAATAAATAGCCATACCCATGGCAGGTAGGTGTGGCATCGATGAAGATGGCGGGTCTGAGAAAACACTGCTCGGCACAAAGACAAGCGACTGGAAGTGTTTTTAGAAGGAGAATGACAGCTTAGACTGGTATCCTTCCAAGGATTAAAGCAGAAGTGGACCATAGATTCAGCTGGAGATGGGAGAGATTCAGGGTACAGGGGGTCAATGAGGACCCTGCAACTCTAGGCAGAGGCCCAAGCTAGGACCCATGGAAACACAGACACAAAACAGATCATTAGAAGGGAAAACAGAGCCCACATGAAGACTCACTGCATCAAGGGAGTGGACGGGGACACGTAATTGAAATTCACTTTGTGTACCTGGGAACACAGGGGCGCTGAGAAAAATGGCAAGAACCTGAACAGGAACTTGGGTTCCATGAGGTTTATGTTGGACTTGAACTGCCAGCCCACCACGAAGGGACGGCCTCCTGTAGAGAGCCACCTGCCATCTAGGAGGTGACACACAGAGGTCAGGGTAGGGATGGGGATCCGGGGCCTTGGGGTCAGCCGCAAAAAGGAGCCACAGTCCTTCCCACCTTCCTGTGTCTACACCCCTTTGTGACTTGATTGTTGATGCTCCTCTCCTGGACATATGGAATCCATATCCTTTCCCCTTGAGTCTGGATTGGCCTAGGGACTTGCTCGGGACAGAAGAGATGGCAGAAGCAATGGTGTGACATGTCTGCACCTGGGCCCAAGCGCTTTAGGGTACCCCTCAGAACGCAGCCCCCAAGAAGGCTCTTGGGTACAGTGTGCTGGAGAAGAGGGACTCCGTGCAGTGAGAACTGAGAGGGAGGCCCCAGCCGGAGCTGGCCAACCTCCAGAAGCAAAGTCAAGCCTGAGGCAACCGCAGACACAGCGGGGAACCCAGCCTGCTGGGCGGACTGGCAGAATCACGAGGGAGATGGGTTTGTGGGTTTGTTGGTTTGTTTGAAGCCTCAAAGTTTGGTTTGTTACACAGTAATAGATGACTGATACAAATGGTACCAGAGTGGTAACAGCTAAAGACAGAAAACAAGAGGCACAGACAAGGTGAAAAGAATACAGAGGCAAAAGAGGAAGAAGCCGAGTTTTGGGAGGATGTCCCCCAAGGCCTGGGAAGAGGCCGGAGAGCAGACAACGTAACAGCAACAGCAATCGGAAACGTCCACATATACAAGAGTAGAGAAAACCAGGGACATGGGAGGTTAGGGGAGACACAGGGAGAGGGCGGAAAGACAGGAGGTCAGGGAGTCATCAGAAAAGCATAACCCCAGGGCTCAGAGCAGCGGCTGGCCTAAGGAGGCACTCCATAAGCTTGCATGAGGGAAAGCAGTCAGATCTGGCAAGGTGGAGTGCCCTGGCTTCGGAAGAGCCAAGAGTTTTGGTAATGGAACAGAGGGGGCCTGCGGCATGTTGGGGAGGGCCAGGTGGGAAAGACATGGAAGCCTAAGTAAAGATTTCCGGTTTGAGGAACTGTTCAGAGACGTGTTGGAACAGGGGCCCGTGGAGTCAGGAGGACTTCTGAATGTGCATGGTCCTTTCTCTTGGACTCTACAGTTCTAAGAGGGGCCAGCGGCCAGCAGCAGCAGCGGCCCCCAGGAACCTGTGGGCAATGCCAGTTCTCAGGCTCGCCCCAGACCTGCTGATCTGCATTTTACCCAGAGGCCCAGCTGACTTGCATGCACAGCTGCACATCTGAGTAGAAGCAGCAGCTCTGGGCGGTACAGAGACGACAAAGCAAGAGAGCCTTTAATTACATCTTGAGAAAGTCATTCTGTTTTGAATTCCCTTTCAAGCTCCCCACTGGCGTTCCTCCCCACCCCCAAGATAAAATCAAAGACAAAGTCTCAGTTTGGTGCTAAGAGGTCTTCAACACCTTCCTCACACTTGCAAATCTCCCTTTTCCACAAACAGAGGGCAAAGCCTTAGGCAAGCAAGGTCTCCAGTAAGCTTTGGATAATGGTGTTTACTTCCCTTGTGTTTATTTTCAGGATTTTCTTCTGTGTAAGGAAAGTGATAGGGTTTTCCATTTGTGGTGGTCTTCGTTTCACATTTATCTAAGCGAAAAACCCGGAGTTTTTCATGAAGTTTTTCATGAAGTTTTTCATGAAGCGAAACAGAATGTGGATGGAATGAGGAGGGAGCCAACGTCATCACAAGGGAAGCGACACTCAGCAACCTGAAGACTGGAAAATTCTTGTGCAGGTCTCAAGACGCTTGGGCACTGGTGGAAAGTACAAAGGAACAAAACAGGAAAGACGGGAGCTGTCTGTAAAACCAAGAATACGCTACATTCAGGAAGGGATTAGCACCGCTGGAAAGATTGATCCCAAATAGTAGAACTGCTCTCCTCTGGGTCTGGAAAAATGACAAGGAGGGACAGCAAACTATCAATGTTCCCCATAAAGATCAGAGCTCCCATCTAAGGAGAGTAGGGCTGGGTGGACTATACCAGCAGAAATCTTGGACCAGCCACTGTGGAGAATGGCCAAGAGAATCAACAGATGAACGGAAGTTTGACACAGCAAAGGCCCAAGTGCTCTTCGTTAGTCAGGAAAATGGGCACCGAGTTCAGTCACCCTCAAGTTGAGAGAGGCCACCTTCTGGAGGCTGATAGAACATACACAGACAAAGGGGAGGGGATTGAGGGGGTTGGTAAGGGCCTAGGACCGTGACATGTCTTTGTCACCAAGGCTGCACAATGGTCAAGGGTTAACAAAATTGGCCAGTGGAGGGACAGAGGAGGAAAGAGTGTACGAGATTATAAAGAACCACAGGTTTCTAGGGAAGAAGACGCAGGGGAGTCAGAGGTAAGCTGGGTTTGATCGAAAAAGAAAAGCATCAAGAAAAAAAAAAAAAAAGTCTAGTTTAAAAAATGTTGCCTGAAGATTGACCTGTACTCAAAATTTTGTTACCAACGGTCAGGACTGCTGAAATGGCAGTATAAAAATTCAAGAGGTATTTTTTAAAAAGAAGAGAAATGTGGGCCAGAAATAAAGGTAATCAATTAAAATCAGGACATAAGGATTTGCAGTTCCTGCAAGAAGATAAATCATTGGGTATTTTAAGCATGGCCCAAATAAAACCCCCGAGCGAACAAAGGACTGAAAAGCTCTCTCGTCACAGTGCATCGCCAAAAGGGGACCCTTCAAAGAGCAAATGAAAACTAAAATATTGAATAAGGTTTACCAAAATATAGTGCTATACTTGGTACACAAAAACCTCAAACATGAAGATACCCAAAAAGTCTTCCTTGGACCTCCCCCATCATTCACTCACTCCCATGCACCTGCTAAAGTATGCAGTTTGTCCCTGCCTGTCCTTCTTCCACAGCAATGAAGCATGTAGCGGGGCACAAGGCCAGTCACGGCACAGACCACATTTCCTGGATACCTCAAAGGCAGAAGTGCGGCCATGCTCTCAGTGCTGACCAATGAGAAATAAGCATGTATCACGAGGTGGCCCCTGGAAACCTCCCTTTTCCCTTGACCACCTTTCTTCCTCTGGTTAGATAGGGATGTTGATGGTGCTCTACCCTGCAGGGTAAAGGGTCACATGGAAGTCAGAGGTGGCTTGGCTCCCAGGTGTCTATGAAGCCCCAACAGCTCTGGACTGCTTATCCCTTGAGTTCAGTAGAGAAAAGAGAGATGAAGGTCTACCTCATTTATGCGGTTGCTACTCAAATTATGTTATTTCTGCTGGCCCACCTTAACTAACACACTCTTCTTTGCCTTTTAGCAAAGTCTTCCTGTCCTTGACCATTTGACCTTCCTCGGCCAGCCTGGATCCTTGGGATTGAGAACAGTCATTTCAAACTGCCCTTCTTGCAACCCCTGTTCTTCTCTCATTCCTGCCGAAGCAAGACGCACACCCTCGTCCTCACCACCCATCGCTCTGTCCCCTGCCAGCAGTGCACGATACAATGAAAGGGGAAATTTAAAATAAAATTTAATCTTAAAACAGTCCAAGAGGGATCATCCTTTCAACTCCAGGCCAGTTCCTCAAGAATAGGGCAGGTGACCCCCCACCATCGCCTCCCACTGTCTCCAAGTATCTGGCACATAGGAGGTCCAGCATGTGTTTATAACTGAGGGTTTTGGTGAGGAGGGGGGTGGAGGGGATGGGTGAGCCTGGTGGTGGGTATTAAGGAGGGCACGTAATACATAGAGCACTGGGTGTGGTGCATAAACAATGAATTCTGGAACACTGAAAAGAAATTTAAAAATTAAAAAAATTAAAAATTAAATTTAAAAAAATTAAAAAAGAAAAAAAGATTAAACTTCCACCAGGTCTACTCAACAGTACTCTGACTCATCTCCAGTTCGCTCCTTATTATGCCTTCCTTCCCATGCTAAGCACTGTTCTAGATGCTGGGCATAGAGTGGTCAGCAAATATCCCCGCCTTCACAGAGCTTTGCATGCTAGTGGAAAGAGGTAAACAGGGAATATATGAATGAATGAATGAATGAACAAAAAGTTCAAAGAGATACACGCTACGAATGAAGTAACAAGACAGTGACTGGAGGTTGGTGGGGGTGGTGGGAAGAGATTTTAGATATTCAGATGTTTTTAAGTGGCAGGGCCATACTGGCAGGGTAAGACAAACAAGGCCAAGGTGGAGGGACCAAGGGCCAGAACCGAGGTAGAAACAGGCAGGGGATGGATCCTGGGTTTGTCAGTCATCTCCCCCACCCATTCCTCCTCATGTTCTCCTCTTCCTCGCCCCTGCTTCCCTCCCTCCTTCTCACTCTATCTCTGTCTCTCTCCCTCCCCCATTTCTTGTCCACTAAAACGCATGTCTGAATCTTCAACCATCTTCCCTTTCTGCCCAATTATCTCAGAGGAAGGGGTAGCCAACTTTCAAGGCAAATGTCCCCCTACCTACAGCCTTCATTCCAACACCAACCGACCATCCGTCCATCAGTTCATCACTCTCTCTTCGTGTGTCTGTATTCTCTCCTTCAAACATTTTCGGGTACAGTCTTGGAACAGCCTCTCATTTCCTCCCACCCCAAATGGTCATCCTCTACGTACACGCACCCCACAAAACTGGCACATATACACGTATGGAAACACACATGTGCCAAGCAGATGCACCCCCCACACACACACACAGACACATCCTTTAGCAGTATCTGGTGAAACCTCAGCTCTTTCACCAGATATGCCGGCACCCCCCACACCCGCATCAACCACCAAAGGAAACGTCTACACAGATGCAAACTCATCTCCAAACACTGTCCCACGGGGCCATCCTACACAGGCCCCATGGGAACTTTGCTAGGGTGTCACACTCACACAGAAGGCCTGCCTGGAATTCCCTCTCCGGCCTTCTCTTCTGTGACTTCCCATTTTTCCTACTTGTCCTTTCCAAACCCTCAGCCTCTGTGAGCTCCTGCACCGGACCACAACCCCCCACTCCCCACCCCCCCAGAAAACCACTTCTCTTGTCCCAGCCGTTCCTGGAGTTCTTTTACCTATTACAGTATCTCCCTTAGACTCTGTTTCTCCAACACACACACACACACACACACACACACACACACACACACTTCATGAATACTCACATGCACACACCTATGGGGACATGAGGATGTGCCTTGGAGTTACTGCTGGAACCCTGCCCCCACCTGAGGGGGGCCTGACAGGGAATCCAAGAAGGAAGTGTTGATAACATCCCTGGAAACTCTGGGTTCAGTCATGCCTGAGACAAAGCTCACTATCCCTTTCCTATTTAATTAAAAGTTTAAGGACTTTTTCCCATTTGCAGTCGAAAGAATTTTCACAAATCCAACAGTTTTAACTACCTCTCCATTAAACACTTTTATCGGAATTTATATAAAAGCCAAATAATAAGGGTTGAGGTTCTCATTAAAGACACACACAGGCCAGGGGGAGGGGGGGTAGGGAGAGGGTGGTGGGGTTATGGACATTGGGGAGGGTATGTGCTATGGTGAGTGCTGTGAAGTGTAAACCTGGCGATTCACAGACCTGTACCCCTGGGGATAAAAATACATTATATGTTTATAAAAATAAATAAAAAATAAATAAAAATTAAAAAAAAAAAAAAGACATACAGGCATAAAGGAACAAGACAGATCCACTGAGGGGTGCCTGGGTGGCTTAGTCAGTTAAGCGTCTGATTTCGACTCAGGTCATGATTCCAGGGGCCTGGGATCGAACCCCACACCGGGCTCTCTGCTCAGCCCATTTCTCCCTCTCCCTATTGCCCTGCTTGTACTTACTCTCCCTTTCTCTTCTGTCAAATAAATAAACAAAATCTTAAAGAGGAAAGAAAAAAAAAAAGATCTACTGAGTATGCTGGAGTGTCCAATGTTTCTAGTAAAGTTTAACTCCTCTTTTTTCCAGAAAATCAACTTCCAGCCAATCATACGTATTTCATAAAAGCTTGCTAGTCAGTCAGCATTTGGGACTTCTACCTCCTATACCAAGAAGATTTTAAGAGAAAGTGCAAAAACTTTTATAATTTTAGAGTACATCAAACCCCTTGCTCATTACAAATCAGAGGGAAAAATTACTACAAATTTTCACAATATGGTACCATCGCTGAAATCACATCAATTTGGAGTATTAAAAAAACTCACCTCCCTCACCATGTTTGATAGAGCTCTTCTATATGAACGATTCAGTCAGTGCAGAAACGACCACATTCAACTTCCACCATTTAGAATAGGAAGGCCTAGCTTAAAATGTATCTCCTCTAAAACAAGGAATCCATACCCTTCACATAGGCGTTTAGAGCAAAATCCAAATACTTCTCGGTATTGGCCAGTTTGTTTAACTTATGGATTGTCAAGACATTCAAATTATTCTTTTATAAATGAAGTACAATCAAGTTAAGAGTAAAGACAGAATGTTGGTCATAAGAGAAGGGCCATTGCCCAAGGTCAGATGTTCTGCGCACAAGCACAGAACATATTTAAGAGAACATGGCCTCCCTGAGGAAGGGATTAAGGATACAAACCCAGGAAACAAAGAAAACAAAATAATCTACTACAAAGGGAGAAGATAAAAACCTATCACAGGCTCCTGCAGACCTTGAATAAAAGCCTCTACTTTATTTTAAACAGGGTTTGGGGAGTTTTGTTTTTGTTTTTGTTTTTAAAGAGCTCAATCCACTTTCCAAATACCTTTTATTTATAAGCATTCTTAGCGGAAATCCCATCCTTCCTCATTAAGCATACTCAAAACAGATTCTCCAAGGTACTCATGACTTCACTCATGTCATAAAATCCAGCTAGAAATTGCACCACTTACATAAAGAAAAGACACGAAATGTTTTAATTCCTAAATGGCTGAGAGGGTTTTCAATTACATTATTATAAATTTTACATCATTCTCCCTAAATAACAACAATTTAAAATTGTTTCTTCCCAAACAACTATTGAGATAAAAAGGCAGCACCATCACACACACACACACACACACACACACACACACACACACACACACGTACACCTTTTTTAATACCATTGTTGCAATGGTACAGCAGGACTTCCAAGTTTTCTGAGTCCCACACATTACTTTCTGAAACACTGGCTCGCCAACTGGGGAGGTGAGTGTGCAAAGTTTGCGGGGAGGCAGTCACTCATATTTCCATCACTCTACTGCCTACAGGACTCCCACTTGGGTCCGCCTCAGCCCTGAGGGCTCTCCAGTGCATTCATGCACGTGTCTACATGATGTCTCTGTGGGAACATAGCACCACAATAGCCAATATCAGCTTTCGCTTTCCTTCAAAACCAGCTTCTTCTATGACATCTCTGCTTTGGCTCCAGACCCTACCATTTGTTGAGAGCCCTAGTTCAAACACCCTGAGTCACCCGTGCCTCCTCTGTCTCCCTTCTAAGTTACAGAGATGCTCTGTTCAGTGCCCTCCTCTCCCTCCCATCCATAGTCACAGCACCTTAGTTCGAATCTTCTCACACCTTTATCTCCACTGGGTGGTGGCATCTCTTGTTCCCCCTACCTCTTGTCAGGCTCTACACTAATCTAGTCAAAAAGTCAGATCCATTCTCACAATGTACAACTCCAACCACAATGCTGGTCCACGCCAAAGTCTTCAAATGTGCTCAGGGGTAGAGCTGGTTGTCTTTTCCAAAGGCCTTCTTCCTCGCTCATAGAGCGTTAAGATCACTGATGCTCATGTGACAATGTGCCTGGCCCCCAGGGGATGACAGGGGATTGGTCTAAGTTGATCACAGCAAACTCCTTCTTTGTTAAGGGCTGGCCTATGCCCATTTGAGGTCAGCTGATCCATTTCTGATCAATAAATTAAAAAATCCAATGGAACTGTTTCCAGGAAAGCTAGTCCTCCTTATTAAGAGATATAGAGAAGAACTTTTGCTATCACTTCCACCCCCACCGCTACCTTGCTTCCTGTTTTGCATGCTATCATGTGAGGATGTGATGTCTGGAGCTACAGCAGCCAACTTGTGACCACGAGGAGATTGCTGAAACTTCAAAAGTGGCAGAATAAGAAGAAAAGAGGGTCCTTGAAGACATGGTTGCTTTCATCCAAAATAGCCTGAGACTGACACCCTAATAATTGCTCTTACGCTTTACACCACGGTCTGTTGGGTGTTCTGTTACCTACAGCCCAAAGCATTCTCACAAACTCTTACAAGGAACAAACTCTTTGCCTTACCACTGGAAGGTCCTCTGTGCTATGTGTTGTACTCAAAGCACAACATCAGCATCAAGTGGGAGCCCCAGCTTAGACCCCAGGATTCAGAACCTCTAGGGGTGAGGTCCAACAGTCTGTGCTCTAAAAAGCTCTCGGGGCGATTCTTGTGCATGCTGAAGTTTGAGAAACACTCCCCTGTAATATGATCACAAATTACTTTTTCCCCATTCACCTATTACCCTACATACCCTAAGGAATACTGGGGACTGTATTTCTCCAGTGGTGGTAACCCCACTTCACTAGGTTTGAGGATCACATTTTTTTGCTTATTTAACTTCATCTCTTCTTAAAGTTTGCAAACTCAAAGCCTCCGGGTGCTGGTGAGGGACACCAAGGGCTAAGTATGAGAAAGTCAGAGTGGAGAGGAAAACATTGCCATGCAAGGGAACAGATACAGGACTGCCAAATTTATGATTATGTCAAGGAAGGAAGAAAGGAAGGAATGGAGGGAGGAAAGGAGGAAGGAAGAGACAAGACAAGAAAACAGAAAGGAAGGAAGGAAAGACAGACAGACCTAAAAATCCAGATTTACATGCAAGATTTTTAGACACAGACAACTAACTGAACTTTTTAAACTACGGGTCCAAATTAGATAAAACAAGTCTTCAGGTGGACTCAGCATCCCCCTGACTGTCTGTGACCCAAAACAGCAAGTTCTTAAAATATGTACATGTACAGTGAATGTTGTGGCCATCTACATTCATCAACTTGATCTAAAACGACTATGATTATTTCTCTGTGGCTTACTGTGTATCAGCCTTTCCTGGGCACAGGGTCTTCATCAACGCTCCCCTGTTTGGGGTGGCGAAATGGTAAGTTCATGGACCTTTAGTTAGTGTCAACAGGGCTATTTTATCCATCAGTCAGTGAAGATGACATCTAGAAGCACAGGCTTCTCAAGGGCTTACAAAAATGCTTACGATGTGAGGAAAAAATTAATTGGCCACACCCCCCCACACACACATGTGACAGAGTTTAAACTTACAGATGCCTACAACATGTGAATATAAGTCAACCAAACAGCATCAGCTCAGATAGGGTCTAGTAAGATGTCAGCACCATAAATGCAGGACGTGGACACAGCATTTTAACGTCTGATATGATGTGGAGGGGAGCCAGACCAATAGGGCTTAGGACCTGCTGAGGTCTGGAAAAGGCGGTGAGTGCCAACATGGAACCAATAATCCCTCCGTCCTAAGTCTTGTCTACTTTACAGCAATCCCCAACTTCTTGACTCAGTTCTACTGCCCCTTGAGGTTTCTTGCTCCAAAGGAGGATCCCCAGCCTGAAACAAAGTTTTCAACCATGGCTGCACATTGGAATCACCTAGGGAGCTTCAGAAACACGGCTGCCTGGTTCCCAGCCCAAGAGGTTCTAACTAAACTGCACTGGGGTAAGACTGTGAGGCTGAGTATCTTTCACGAGCTTCACCCCACTCACCATAGCTCAAGTATAGCCAGGGTTAAATCCCCACCATTTTAGAAGCACTCTGGAACACAGTCTCTGACATAGTTCATCTACCCAGTTACACCACCTCTTTAACTAGATCTTCTTTCTACTGCCCAGTCTTGGAACAAAGGAAGACCCTGGTGCTATCAAGCGCTCTGGTGATCTAGAACAGAGGTCAGCAAACTGTTTCTGTAAAGGGACAAATACTTAATATTTCAGACTTCGCAAGCCATACCGTCTCTCTCAGAGCGACCTGACTCTGAAACGGCAGCATGCGAGCAGCCATAGATGATATATAAAAAAATGAGGGGGCCGTGTTCTAATAAAACTTTATTTATGGACACAAATGTGAATGTCATGTAATTTTCACACTGATTAAGTCATCTTTCTTTTGATTTTCTGCCCTTTAAAAACAGAAAGACCATTCTTAACTCACAAACCAAGCAGGAACAGGTGGTGGGCCAGATGTGACCCATGGGCCACAGTTTGCCAACCCCTGATCTAGAACTATTCCAATGACTCAAGACCTAAAATTAATAAACGGCAGAATTCAAATTATCCAATCAGAACTACGCTGAAAGTGGTCAGATCCCACTTCCTGCACCCATTCCACCGAACTGTCCACACAGGTGGACGCCAGTAGAGCTATCCATACAGCTGAACATAAACCATAAATGACTTGCTAAAAAATGATTTTCAAACCTCAGCTGCATCTGAGTTTATCAAAGACAAAACCGTGCAAAGAAGCAGTACACGAGCATGTTTTAAGGGTCTTACATAAGGATTTCAATAATGGGTTAATTTGCTGCCAACGTTTAGCATTCAGGCTATTTCACATAAAAACTCAGATTATCATTCTCTTGGAAAAATAACTGCAAAATGCAGATACTGGGCCCAAACGTTGGCATGGCAACAATCTAGGGATGCTGAGCAAGGCTACCCCTTTACACGGGGCATGTTCTCCATCTGACCACAAACCCTATCTTCAATAGGTTAACTGGCTGTCCCCAGAGGCATTTTGAGTTTATGACCCCTTGTCTACGGTCCTTAGAAAAACCTTCTATCTCTTTCACAACATGGCTTCAATAGTTATCTTATTTGAAGACCTCACATGGAAATCTCTCAATCTTCTCTCAAAATTCCACACCCCCTTCCACCAGGCCCTAGAAACAAAATCACTGGTTCTCACACCAGTGCAACGTATCAACTTCAAAAAAGTTTCAATCAAATCCCCCTCTCAGTGTGGCCTCAATTTGAACCACGGTCTCCAATAAGATAGACAAATGACAAACAACCTTTCAGGTCTTTTTACTCTCCTAGCTGGCCAAGGTAGAGGCCAGCCCAAGGAGGTGGGGTAAAAGCACTCACATCAGAACACCTTAATTAAGCAGAGTGATCAATCACACATATAGTAATTAGAAAGCAAGGTTTGGGACTGATATAGTAAAACCAACCAAAGGCCATTCTGCACAGGGTAAGAAGTCAAGAGCCAGATTTCGGAAGGGGGCAGGGGGTAAAAACAAACAAACAAAACAAAACAAAACCTAAGAATACACAGAAAAAGCTAGTAACTAGAGTCTGGTCCAAGTTCATTATTAACCTACTGTGTCATTTCACTTGGCTCACACCCACCTTCAATACAATAGCTTATTTTGGGGTGGCAGACTTCTGACAACTACATGCTAATTGATCTGACGCATATAATCTTACTGGGGAAAGGACTGGTCCTTTCCCCTTCCCTGGGGAAAGAAAAATTCCAGATATATAGACGTGGATCCCTAATGCACTTGGGCAACATAAGCCTAGCCCCACCCCCCACGGCCTTTTAAAAAAATATAGGTGTTAGTTTAATTTGTTAGCCACATCAGAAAAAGAAATGTTCAAACAGTAGATTTTCCACTTGAAATTAAAATGGAAATTAGCCCTTAGAAAGCAGAGATGACTGTAAGTTTATACATCAGCGGCTGATTCATGAATTATTAACAGATTTTAATGATCCTGGCTATATTTTATTTGAAGTTATTCTCCTACTTGCAATGACTTTTGAACCCTCAAAACTCCTTCATCCATTCTCCATAGACAGTACACTTTCTGAGCGCTGACATTTAAAAAGGATCCATATACTCACAGAATGTAAAGATAATACACACAACATATAATTTATACAAAGACTCTGGACATTTGTTAAAGAGAGAAATGAATGAAACCCTATTATTCACGGTTTGTAAATAAATTTAAAGATAAGTGCTAACTTTTCACTTGTTAAGCCTGGAGCAGAGGGTTCTGTATTTCTTCTAAAGTTTCCCAGATGGTCGTTAAAACAAGAAAGGGCAGAAATGTACTTTGTTTGAAACCTATCATTTCGCCTCCGGAGTGATAATATACCTCACAGAGAGTTAAGTCTTAAGAGATTAATAATTACAGGTATTTCCAAATTAAAATAAATGCATGTCTTTGTATGCTAGTTTTTACATTTTCAGTATAAATCTGTACTGAATAGAACCACCTCAGACACACAAGTTAGCTGTGAAACAAAATGCTATAAACCCTTAATTATCACTTGCTGTTTTATACCCACAAAGTTAATACTTCCTCTTCTACTACATCTTCCCTATAAAGAAAAATCACTGTGAATAAAATTGGGTTTTTTCTCTGCTGAAATTAAGAGTACGAAGATAAAGTATTGGGGCTCAAATGCAAGATTATTGTATTTTTATCTGCAAGGAATTAAATGTGGACATCCCTTAGAAGAAGTACAATTTGATTTCCACCAATGTTAAGCACTGTGTCTAACTTTCATAAATCAGTACACACAGCCCTTGCGACCACCAGATTGCTGAATTACTAAGAAACCAGGCTGTTCCAGGCAAAAAGCTGTGTAAAGAAAATATGACAGCAAACCAACTTGCATTCTCACTCACGAAGTTGAACAAGCATCTCGATAAATAACGGGTGGGTTTCGAGCTTTCTATACCCTCCTGAAGTAAATGTTCTGTGTTTAAATGGGCTCAAAATAGCTTTGCTCAAAAATAAATAAATAAATAAAAATAAAAAAGAGACACACACACACAAAACACCCACAATTTCCTCTGGTCCCTTGAAGCACCCTTGGGATCACAGTGAACAGAGAGATTTGCCACGCACTGCAGTGACTGGATTAGTACAAAAGGTTTCTATTTTGGTGTCATTCGAGTGTTGCTGATCTTAAATCAGAGAAAGAAGGAGTTACATTAAGCAAGGTAATGGCTTCCAAAAATAAGAGCATGGCCAGTTCTCCCAGGCTTGCACACACAGGCTAAGTTGTAAGCAGATAAATAATACCCCACTGGAACAATTAGGTAGGTTCTCAGAAACACGACATACTTAATTAGGCTGCCTAAGTCCCTAACCGAGCATACAAGGGGGACTTTTTAAAGCATTTAATAACCTGAGTAAATCCAAAATCAGAGGACAGAAACTAAAACCCTTAACCCTGGCTACTGACAGAGGCCTTTTCTTGCTTCCCTTTCTAAGCTTCGTGTACCAGTCTTGGAATTTTGAGAGCATGAACGCCCCCTCCCACCCCGGCCCTCCACCGCCAGCACCACCAAAGGGTTAAAACACGCTGAATAATGTCCCTTGGTTCTTTACTGGTGGGGAGGCCCGCGGTGCCAGGCGCGGAGCTGGGCGCCAGGGACACAGGGGTTAGGCAGAGAGACCCTGAAGGTCTTTCACAAACTTCAGCACTGGAGTTGGGAACGGGAGTATAAACAAATAGAAAGGAACACGAGCCTCCATCAGCCACGGGGCACAGCAAACTGTTCCTCACTCTAGATACAATCCCTCCTCTTCCTGTTATTTATTCATTAGTTTTGTATAGCACCTTTCTTTCAGCGGCTCCTTATTTCCTCCTCTGTTATCCAAGCAATCATAAACAAACTACGATTTGAAAGAAAAGGCGGGGGGGAGGGAGGAGCAGGGGGAAGGGGAAAGAAAAACCACATTCAAAAGGCACAGGCCATCCAGAGCACAGCTCTTTCTCTGAACATCGCCCTCGGGGTGAATGTTTCCTCCAAAGCTTGGCCCCGGGGGCTTCAGGAAGGACCCAGAAGCGGAGTCCGCGCCGCCCTGGCCCAAGGGTTGCGACTCCAGCCCCGCCTCGCCGGTCCGAGCTGCGCCAGCTGCCCTTCTGAGACCCACCTTCACCCACCTGAAAAGCTCGGTCCTCGAAGTTGCCGCGGGGGAGTGGGGGGAGAAGAGGTGGGCTGACCCAGGGCATGGTGGGGAGGTCTCCAAGCCTGATCTCCCCGAAATGCAAAACTTACCCCTTCCCCAAAAAAATGAAAGATGAGAAGCCGCTTGGCGCTAACGAGGGAGGGGCTGGCACCTCCGTTCCGGGGTCCAAGGCGCCCTAGCGAGAGGACAGCAAAAGCCACCTGCGGGGGTCCCAACACTTCGCGCCCCCACCGCCCCAGCCCAATCCAGGGAAAGCTCAAAAGTTTGTTCCTTTCCTCCCCCCCCGAGCGGCCCCGGGGTCCAGCTCCCGAGTGTACCGGGAAGGTAAGAGGGGTTGGGGGGGGGGGGTGTGGCGAGGTCGTCGGACCACGAGATCAGGGACTCGTGCGGTGCCCCCCCAACTCAGGGGCGCCGCGACCATGTTTACTAATAACAACAACAAAGAATCACAAGCGTGTCCCCTCTTTCAGTCCTCGGGCTGCTCTTCGCTTCTTTGGGGCAGCAAAGAAGAGTCGGCGGGGTTGGAGGGGGGAGCGGTGGGGGGAGAGAGAGTGTAGCGCCGGCAGAGGGACAAAAAGGGGGGTGTGGGAAGGGGGCAGAAAGAGTAGAGTGAAAGAGTTGGACAGAGACGAAGGCGCAAAAAGGAAAGGCGTGGAGAGGGGAGAGAAAAGTGCAGCGGGCGGGGAGCTGGAGCGCGGGGCGCGCCCGGGATGGGGAGGTGGCCCCCGCCCCGCCGCCCCCCGGCCCCGGCCCGGTCACCTTGCTGTAGCCGTAGTAGCCCAGACACTGCGCGAAGTCCAGGCCGGCGGGGTCCCCGGCCGCCGCGGGGTAGAACCTCACATCCATGCCGGAGCCGGGCCCGGGGCCGGGGGCCGGGGCTAGGGCTCGCCGGGGCCGGTGCCTGCTTCCTCGAAGCCGCTAGATCCACCGTCGGGGGCGCCCGGCCGGGGTTGCCCGGGGGCGGCGCGCGGGGCTCGGGGCGGGAGGAGCGCTACGACCGGAGCCCGAAGAGCCCGGGAGCCGCGACCGCCGCACACAAAGGCGCGGCCACGCGAGCCGCGGGAGAGCGGGAGGCGGCCCGGGGGACGCGCCCCACCGGGGCACCGAGGCAGCGCTGCGCGCGGGCCGGGCGCCCGGGGCGCGGGGCGCGGCGCGGGGGCCCGGGCGGCGCGGCGAGTTCAGGTGCGCGGGGCGAGGCTGGGACGGCGGCGGCGGCGGCGGCGGCTGGCCCCGCTCCTCCTCCTCCTCCCCGGGCGGACTGAGGAGAGGAGCCGCGGAGACAAGGGGCCCGGCCCCTCCCCTCCTTCTCCCCCTCCTGCCTCCGCCGCCGGTCCCCTCCCTGCGCCGCCGCCGCTCCGCCCCTCCCACCGCGGGCAGCTGGCGCGCCGCCCGCCCCGCCGGTGCGCTCCTCGGCCCGGACCGCCCCCGGGCGCGCCGACCCCGCCCCGCTGCGGCCCCTGCCCCTCGCGGCCCCTCGCGGCTCACCCCGCGCCTCGCGCAGCCCCGGCTGTGCCCATCGCGCGCGCCAAGGCCTCCCCCTCCGCGGGGCCCCTCTTCTCCCCACCTCGCCCCCCTTCCCTCTCCGGTCCTCTTTGTCCCCGATGCCTCGGAGCGCTCCTCGCTCCCTTCCGCTCCTCGGCCGCTTCGGTGGGCCGGCTGCCAGCCCGGTGCCCGGTGTGGCCCTCCCACCCCCCTTTCCGAGCCCCGCTTCGCTCGGCCCCCAGCCCCGGCCACCGGCGTCCACACGCCGTCCGCTCTCTTGCCACCCCTGGTTCCATCGGTTTCCTCCCCTCGCCCCCTTCGTCCCTCGTGGTGCCGGTCCCCCGGTCCGTCTACCCTACTCCGCCTTCACGCAGAAATGGCCCCTGCTCGGAGGCACCTAACCCAGCAGCAAACCGGCATGAGGGCCTCCCGGGACCCGGGACCCGGGAGCCCATGTACACCTGTGGTATTTTCCAGAAGGGGTATTGGGGCCTGACCTTTCACAGGTAGGCAGACTCGAAGCCTCCCGAGTTAAGCCTCGTGTCGGTTCTCTTCGTATTTCCTTTGCTCTTGTTTGTATTCGAAAGGCATTTGAGTAACTGGATCTAGGCGGATCATTCACTGCTCTCAGAGAGAAAATGTCCCCATTTTCCTAAAAGGTTCTGGGTGATTAACTTCCTCAAACTGCACTCACCCACCTCCTCTTTATCTCTCTGTCTTTAAGCTACATCTCTCTCTCTCTCTTTCTGTCTCTCTCTGTCTCTGTCTCTCCCCCCTCCTTCCCCTCTTCCCTCCACGCCCCCCCCCCTTGCTTTATTGCTTTGGGTTAATTTGAGAGTTTGATCCTCAGCCTTAGCGAAGGGAAGTGACTTTATTGCTTAGATGAGAACGTTAAGGAAAGACTGTGGGATTTTTGCCCCCCGCCCCTCCCCAGTTTGGTTATCTAGAAGCTGCTTTAACCGGAAGGGAGAAATTTCAAATATTTTAGCGGACACTCTCCAACACTTCCATCGCCTGAACACACTTGGCTGGCCCGGGGCCTGAACTTTTTCAGACAAGCTTCAGATGGGTTGCTTTTCTTCTGTTCTTCTGTTCTCCAAAGTAGGCTCTCCAGCTTGGTGACACCTGTGTGTGTACCTTCCCCCAGTATTATCTTTCTGGAACCAAGCAGGAAAAATAAACGTCAATTAGGTGAAAGTTTGTGTATTTGCTCTTCTCTTAGCCGAAACGTGTGTTTGGACACCACCCGAGAGAGCGGTGTGTATTCAGGGAAGGAACAACTGCTCACATTGTCCCAGAGTTGACTCCAGCCCCCCCCCCCCCTAAGCTAAGAGAGCTTAGGTCCTCTCTCCCAGGTCTCCATTTAACGTTGACAACCCAGCGGCGCTCCCTAATGGCCCAGCGGGTTGCACAAATTGGCAGCGAGCTGAGATATTATCAGGACAACACCCCATTGAGCAGGTTCTTGAAACTGCAGACGTGGAGGCCCTTTCTCTGGGCCACTGGGCGCCTGTGGCCTTTCCACCAATCAGAGCGGGAGGGTGCAGTGGCCACCTGTTGCCTCGCACGAGAACATCTTTTAAGTTTCACTATTAGTATTTAACAATGGCGTATAGGGCAGCATCTGGCCGCAGGAGAGAAGCAGCCTGCTGATCTGAGGTACCAAAAAAGAAATTATTATTTTTTTCTTGCAGATAGTTAGTTGTTAACCAGAGCCCCAATGGCTGGGAAGAGGAAGTTTTTCATTTCACACTTCCCTTGCCCACCTTGTGCTCACTCTGGTGTGATCTGAGCTTGATTCCACGGGATGAGGGAAAGTATAATCAGAGTTACGGAGAGACTAAACCTGTAGTTGTAATCAGACCTCGAGGATCCAGAATACAAATACTCACAGCGGAAACACCACTAGCTGCGAGCCTGGGAATTGCATGTGGGCTGACGTGTTGCCACAGCACTGAGCTGTAGACGCTGGAAACTGAAGCAAGAACCTTCTCCCAGGAGGCTCCGGGGAGTTAGGAATGCCGGGTCACATCCAATACCACCTCTTGGCCCTTGTTTTGAAAAAGCCTTCCTCTTAAAACCCGCCCCCTCCCCCTTATGATGCAAATGCCTTGGGGAAAGGAACAATATTCATCAGTCACTATTTTATTATGATGATGATTTAGGAGGTAAGGTAGGTGATTTTTGAGCGTAGATCTTGATTAAAAGGGGGGGGGTTGGGCGAAGAAAAAGAAAGTGAAGGGTCTGAGATACGTGTGTCAGGCATTTGGAACGGAAAAAATCCCTGGAACAGAAACAGGTCCTTCCGGGAGGCTGCTGACCTCACGGTCTTGCCTACAGTCTCCGTGCCCTCAGCAGCTACTTGCTTGCCTACCCCGTGCTGTTTTAGGCACTTATGAATGAGAAAGAGGGGTTCCCCAGATGACACACGTGGAAATCCTCTGGGGACACTATGGTTTGGACCTGTCACACTCCTTGACACGCATATATCCCATATGCACACGTGGACGCATGCCCTGTCCCATCCACTCACCGGGAGATCCTGGCCTGACACAAGCCACCAGTGCTATTGAGAGAAGCAATCTGAGACACACATTCACAAGTAGGAGGAGGGATGCCAGGCTCTGTACTTCCATGATATTTTTAAAAGAAAGCTCGGGGTGGGGGAGGAGAGGGCACGGAATATGCTGGATGGCAGCAGTACCCCAAGAACCTTGGACCATGCTTGGTACTCAGGGGGGGTTGCAATGAATGAATATCCATTTAAGTGAGGACAGTGAGAAGGAAGATAGGCAAGAAGGGAGAGGTGGAGAAAGGGAGGGACAGGGAGGGCAAACAGAGGTTTTAACAGTAGACAAGCATTCCCAGGGAAGGTGGTCAAGGGAAGATTGGAGAAGAGCGACCCCAAGACCTCTGATGTGGATAAGAACAACCTTCCTGAAGGTGCGGGGGGGTGGGGGGGGGTCTTCTGCCCGCTGTTGTTTTAGCTCTCTTGTATACAACACAACTAGAATCGTACGTTGTTTCATTTAGAGTTGATCTGACATTACTGCCCGTTGCGTTCAGAATACCACCTGATTTTAAGGGTTCGAGTGGATTTTGAAGCCCATCCATGGAAAACTCGAGAATGATGCCTTTAAAACATGAATGCAGTTGTAACCGCCATGCTATTTGTCATCTCAAGGGTGTCCCCTTTTTCAGGCTGTCAGCATTCGTTTCTGAAATGCCACAGACAAAGGTTTCCTTTGTACTACGTTAGCCTTGAGTTTGAAGAAACTTCTCCAAGAACATATCTTAAGCATGCTTTGAATTTATGCTGAAGAGTGCTAACAGTTACCGATTTGGAAGGGCAACACAAGATTCAGCTATACAGAAAATACAACTCCTGGGCATAAGAAAATTCCGGTAAAGTTTTTGAATGACTTGAGTCAAAATGGTCAGTCTTATTAGCTTGATGTTTCCAATTGAACAGTACTATGATCCAAGAATCTCTTTAAAAAAAAAAAAAAGCCAGGAGTGGAGGGGTGGTGGGGGGTGGAAATACACAAGCTTATCTCTAAGAGATTCAGTGAAAATAAATAGTTTTTATGAAAGGAGAGAATTCATGATGGGAAAACTATCTTACCTCTTGAAAGAACTCGAAAACTCTATTTCTCTACTCTGTGTCCAAATTAAGCAAGAAAGTTCCCATGAGGATTGCATTCAACCCGCCAAATATTATACCCCAAGATCTTCCTGAGACCCTAGCTTTTAGGGAATCTGTGAACAGTGATTTAACCTCTCTGTGAATTGGTTGCCCAGATGAGATGAGAATACTCTTAAACATTACATACAGTTTAATTTTCCTGAGTTTTGGTCATGAAAAGTCCTATCCAAATATTATGATCCTTGTTTGCAGTATGTAATGTAGCCAAATTAACAGCAGCTCCAAATGGAAATTAACAAGGCCAGAGCTACTCCAGTTTCTTCTCATCCTATTCCCATAGTAACAGCTAATGTATTATATTGGTAAAACATTTTATATTTGGTTTTATGTCTGAATTTGGCTTCCTGTCATAAAGCAGAGCATTTCTATCCAGCATGGATTCTTAGTATCTGTATAACTCATCTCCGTGAAATTCAGAGTTTCATGTCAGACAATCACGACTTTGCATTCGTCGTCTAAATCACATGCAGATAAAATCAAGTCCAGACCTACAAAGGCTCTCACAATAGTAGATGGTATAGAGGAAGCATTCCGACCTCGGGACCTCAGTACAAATCCCCAGAGCAGACTCTAAAACTACTCACCGGGAGATAGTTCCACACAGGAATTAGGGTGTGAAAAGATCCCCAAGCTTTGTCATTGTGAGCTTCAGTTTTCCATGAGTCCAAACTTTTCAGATCGGGAAATAGGAATTATGGTGATATTGTTACTTAGGTCAAAAAATGCAGCATGAGCAAATTGGGAAAAAATCAGCTCACTTTCCATACATGTTTACATTTATGTATATACATATATACATACATATTATATGTGTATATATGTGTGTATATATATACATATGTGTGTGTGTGTGTATATAGTATGTATGTGTACATATATATTTATGTGCATGAGATCGCTTCTCCCATTACTGCAACCAACTTTGGCCACATTGGTCTCTGTGCTATCAGGTGCAAGAACCACTCTGGAAAACCAATCATTTTCCCAGTTGACTATTACTTTTACTAAGAATAGGTACAGCCATCAGTTCTAAGAGATATACAGTGATTAAGGAACAGTAACCCCCAAAACCCCTAATAGCAAAGAAGTACTGAGCTGAGAATTCATTTCCAGAAATATGAAATGCAGCAAGTATTTGCTTGTGATCTAAGTAGCTCTTCAATAAAGCTATTTTAAAAACCAATACACTCGACACAATCAGGAGGTGTGCAATTTTCAGTGTGTTTACACCCTGCCTTAAAAAAAAATATCCTGTATTCACAGAAATCCTAAACTGTTGTCCTGCCTGTTTTCTGAAATATATTCTATTTCTTTTAAAGTGAAAGAATGACCTCTTTTGCAGGAACAATTTTCAGAGACAGCGTGTTTATCAAATGGTTTCTCTGCTTTCATAAAAACAATTTATTTTCACTGAACCCTTCAAGATAAGCATCAAAGCCAGGAAGAATGTACAATGAAGTTTATAATTACACTCCAGAAACAAATACGGGGTAGTTTTTATTTTGCTCAAGTGAAAAGATTTTTTTTTTTTT
Organism: Meles meles; assembly: GCF_922984935.1. Taxonomy (NCBI): domain Eukaryota; kingdom Metazoa; phylum Chordata; class Mammalia; order Carnivora; family Mustelidae; genus Meles; species Meles meles. The sequence goes on along the minus strand of NC_060084.1, from coordinate 30,630,293 downwards.
CCCAAAGAGACAAAGGTAGTGATGGGGTGGGGGGTTTATATAGGAGTGAAAATCAGGAAGCTCAGAGGCTCTCCAGCAGGAGGGGCCCTGCAGCGTTGCCCACAAAGACCACTGCCAAACAATGAAAGCTGAGGGCCAGGACTCTCTTAGCCATGGGTGGGGTGGGAGGGGGTGGTCAGTCCATTTTTTAATTCTTCAGCAGGGGCCAGCTAAAAGAGCACTAAGGAAAGAAAATCATTACGCTGATATTAATTAAACCCTTCCATGACATCTGTAGAGCATTGCTCCTATGTATCTCTCCCAGTCGGAGCCTCAGATGACATCCTTTCTTTGCTAGGCACCCATGTTTCTAGGCTTAATGGATGTGGCATGTTCTTCTCAATAACCACCGAAAAATAAAATTGTCCAAATAAACAAGAAAAGAACCGAGTCGCATAAAGATTCCGTGTCTTAAGAAATGGGAAACAATTGCCTTTGATCACAGAACAGCCAAGGACCAGGAGCAAAATAATCTCCCCTAATTTACATAGATCTGTGCGTGCCAAACAGATGAGTGTTTGCTTTTCGAGTAATAGTGCAGGTGCGTATCCTGCAGTGACAAAATCTCTAACTCATCAAACTGTTTCGCCAGAGTGGGACATGCCCTCTTTTCTGGAACAGTTTCAAGCTCTCTCCCCAGCATTCCAGCCACCTGTTTATGGAGTTCATCCTCGGGAGTACATGCATGCAATTAGAAACAAGAAAATGAAAATAAATGACCTTGTTTGTTATTTATAACAAAGAAACTCAGCGAAATTAATGCTGTGCAGCTTGACCTCTTGACCCGGGAGAAACAGCCACCTCTTGGCTTTGTGAAGGATGAATAATACTCTGGCAGCTCCCTTTTGTCCAGCCGGCCTGACTTTTGGCTGGTCACTAAAGCCGTATATCCAAAATATTAAATGTTTTACAAGTTAGATTAGAGGATTTGCGCTCTTTTAAAAAAACATGTTTAAAGAAGCGAGGCAAGTGGGCCAAAGACCTCGTCTTTTTAAGGCGAGCAGGTAAGATCACTTAGTTTTATCTACTCAGTGTGTCCTGTGTCAACAGCATGTTGAAGAAAAGGAAAATATTAAAAACTTTGAACTACAGCTTTGGGAATTGAGGGATTCTTAAGTATGTAAAGGAACTCAGACCGAAAGGTGGTCTTGCCCAGTAGTTCAGGGAAACCATTGTTCCCTTGTTGTGGAGGCTGCTGGTGGGAAAGGAGAGGGCAACTTCCTTCCGTTATGTAAATACAGTGCAGACAGCGCCCCCAGGAGTTGTGCAATGACGTAGCACTGTCATTCCTTTCCCCGTCAACTCGCCTCAACCCACACAGTCCAGAAACCCAGGGCAGGCAGGAAATGGTGGAAGACTCTTCAGAACCAGTACTTGGGGGCTGCTGGGGGGCTCGGTCTGTTAAGCATCTTTCTTTGGCTCAGGTCAGGTCATGATCCCAGGGTCCTGGGATGGAGTACCCTGTCGGGCTCCCTGCTCAGTCAGGAGTCTACCTTTCCCTCGACCTGCTGCTCCCCCTGCTTGTGCTCTCTTACTCTCTCTCTGTCAAATAAATAAATAAAATCTTAAAAGAAAAGAAAAGGACCAGTACCTGATTGAAACATCTTCAGGTAGAATCACTGGTCGCAACAGACACCCCATAACCTGTGTGGCTGGTCCTCGGGCTGGCCTCCGCTACCACCTGCTGCCTTCTTTCTCCCCTCTTGGAGCCCTCCTTCATTCACCCACAATGCATTCATCCCATGAGTGTCCTGGATTCTTCTAGTCCTTACATGAAAAATCTAAATTTGGTTGTTTTTCCTATTCGAGTTGTTTATTTCATGTCCTATCTGTCCAGTGCTCCTAGGTCTTTGGCTGTTTTATTTTTCCCCAGGAAAAAAAAAAAAGTACTCTTTTCTCAAGAAGGACTCACTACTGTTCCTCAAAACTCTCTTTTTCATTGTAAAATGAAACCAGTTTCATGCGGGGTGCAGACTGCCATGTGAACACTACCATATTATTGACCAACCCTCCTCACCTTTTCTTTTCTGGCTGATGCCTCTCCCCACCTTTCACTGGGGGTTCTGCAGCTATAAATCTGGAGCCATCACTACAAAGCCTTGTTGGTCACTCCCATACCCACACAGCAACAAAATTAGAACCACGAAAGGTCCAATCTTCCCGTTCACATCCGTGGGACTGGCCGATTGTCCAGCTCAGAGAAAGAAGCTTCTGCACTTAATAGGTCTAAAGAAACCCATTCTGCAACCCAAAGCCTCATGTCAGTTATTCTTTCAGTGAAAGACTAAGCTCTCATGATCTAGAAATGTCACCAAATGCCTCCCGCTGTGTGCTTCAGGTTCCAGGTGTTACAGCTGCTTTCAGGGGGAGACCTAGGGTAGCCTGTGATTACTGTACCTTACCCAAAACTGAAACTCACACTTACTCTTCAACACATTCTCACTCTGCCTTTGTAAGTATGTGGTCCCTAGGTCCTAGAAATGGGGGTGAGGAGGGCAGGAAGCATGATCACTGTCCACCCTGAGGATTTTAAGACACAGGGAAAGTATTAAAATAATGAAATTTTCTCATCAGTGTCACAGGAGAAGGACCCCCTCCTTGATGGAGTCAGCAAACATTTATTTACAATCTATTTACAGGTATTATGGAGAACATGTTAGGGTGTTGCTTAGACAAGGGAGAGATCGTGGGTGATCAGGAGGATCAGGGGAAGCTTTCTGGAGAAGACAGTTAACAGTAGAAAGCATTTAGGGGAGGCAAGAGGGATGAAAGAGTGCCCAAGGGAGAGAGAGATTATGAACACAGTTCTCGAAGAGAAGAGGTCATATTCATGGTGGGGAGATGAAGCTGAGTTGGCCATTTCTTGGATAGGTTATGCTACGGTAACAAATAAACCCAAATACCTTAGAGATGTCCGTTTACTCCCACAAAGGGCTATTTGTTGCTCACCCACATTTCTATTTTACCACCAACCAGCTGCCACTTTGCTTCACACTTGCATCTCGGGGCCAAAGCCGTCTTGTGGGAGAGCAAGAAGACAGAGTAGAAGCCTGCTATGGCGTTCCAAGTTCTTGCTCTCATCACGACCACTGACTTCGCTCATCAAAGCCAGTCAGACGGCCAAGCCTCCTGCCAATGGGGCAGAGGGGATGATCGTCCTAGAGGGAAGAGCCTATATTTCGCCATCATGCGGTCAGTGATACGGGAAGAGGGTTCTGTTGTTGCTGCTGTTGTGTGGGGACTTAGGAAAAGTCTCAGACCACCAGTAAAGTTGTTCAACAGAGCCGTGAGTGAGTGGTAAAGAGGTTGGTGAGATAAGATGTTGGCAAGTCGTGGGAGAGGAGACGGCCAGAGCAGAGAAGCCTGTGGGGTTGCCGAGTTAGATTGGACGTGGGTGGCTGTGAGGAGGATGACACAAAAAAACATGGCGGGGTGCTCTGATCTCCAATTTGAACTAACTCATCTATAGCAGGTTTGTTAACATTTTATGAGTTTATACCCCGTGCCCATGGCGGTGCGATGTAGACATTTGCATAGGTATATATATATATATTTTTTTTTATTTTAATCCTCATGACATCTCCCTGAGGTAGAGCCTATGCCCCTTCTTTTTTAGCTCAAGAAGTGGGCTCGCCAAGGTTAAATGACTCGCTTCAGGACACAGGAGTGGCACACGGAGCTGAGATGCAAATTGAGGTCTCTTCTTTCCACGGCATCACTGCAGGGCGAAGAAATAAAAGTGTCACCTTGCTTTAGTACTGACTTGTTATTCCTTATGTCTTCCTAATACCCAACTGTCTGAAAGCGAGGTTAATATGCTACTTTTTCTCCTCCAGCAGAAGTTGTCATTAACATGATGTTTCTATAAGCACTCCTTGCCTAGTACAACATCGTAAGTGAATAAAGAAGAGACGAGTCTTTACCGGAGGTATTCATTATAAAATCCCGTGGCAGAGACAGTCGCTGTTGACTAAATGTTCCTGTGCTGTCCCCCACCCCCACCACGTATTTCCCAACGTGTCTTGCCTTCAGGTGACCAGGTGTGGCCAGTGGACTCTGAGCACTGTCTGTATTCCAGGCTGAGACAAGCACGAGCTGGTATTCATCCTCCATATTCTCCACACACCTCTCTTGCCCCGTGGTGGTGTCCTTCGTGGTGGGGGAGTCCAGATACCCTAGGGAGAAGTTGGAGGAGGACCCTCCAAGCCTCGGAACTGACATGAGCAAAGCCATGTCTCTATGGTGTTGCTGCATGAGATGTCAGAGTTTACTAGTTACTGCAGACTAGCCCACCCTGATCGACACAGATCCCTCCTACTTTAAATGATGCAAGGAAAGGTACCACGTCTGTCTTGCTCATTTCCCTGATTCCTGTTGCTGAGTGAAGAGCCTGCCACATGGCCCATTCTCAGGAGATAGTGGTGGAAGGCAAGTGAGTGAATCCAAATGGATTCTGGTCTCTGTATGCTGTTCAGTTAAACCACCTACGAAGTGTTTTTGGGAATCAGTGGTTGATCCATCTTCCTGAAATATCTTGCATCATATCAGATTAAGACTTTATGATATATTGTTCAGTTTCAAATTCCTCCCCCTAACACTGAAGGTTCTCATAACCTGACCAGGATTCCTATGATTTTACCGCCTTGTATCTCTGACGTAAGCCATGTGACATGTGGCCTCTAGTCATTGGAGAGAGATTAAAGAAAATATCTGTATTTCAGCCACACATTTGTCAAAATTGTCCGTGATAATCTTGTACATACCATCGCTGTCTAAGGAATCTTACTAACAGGAACCAGGAAGGCACTGTTGGTTACCTTCTCCAAATTCATTCTCTCTTCTTTTTGTGTAACACTATCTCCCATGTATGTGGTCCCACCATCTTCATGTGGCCATGTTCACTAAGGGTGGATGATATCATGACAGCCCCATTTTTGCTGGCTATGATGCAGTTTTGGTCCAGCGGGCAGGGGTTTCTAAGAGGGGTTTCTTTGCTCTTGAAAACAAACACTCAAAAAGTCGCAATAATTTCTTCTTCTGGACAATATCATGTCTGACCATGTTGCAGCCATCATGTCAACAGGAAGGGATCTAACCTGAGGTCAGAGCTGACATACTGAGAAGATAATGGTGAGGCAGAAACATGCAAAGGACATAGATCCTTGACGATGTCATGAGTCTCTGAATTAACCAGCCCCGGAGCTCTTTTCCTCCTAACTCCTAGTTATGCGAAATAAAACATGTGCTTATCCTTGAATCCAATTAAGTCCAAGTCCTCTGTGTATACAATTAAAAACCCTGAAAGCCACTTGAACTTGCTGTATTTGTTTGCCAGCGCTGCCATGCAACAAATTTATCACAGACAGGATGCTTAAACACCAGAAATGTATTTTCTCACAGTTCTGGAAGGTGGAAGCCGCAGATCAGGGTGCCCACAAGTTTGTTTCTCCCAACACCACCTTCTTGCTGCCTCTTCTTGGGGTCGCCCCTGTGGCCTCATGCATCCTTGGGTTTCTCTGTCTGTCCTAATCTCTTTTCGGAAGGAGACCCATCCGATTGGGGTGGGGGCCACTCCATCAGAAAGGCTCCATGTCCAAACACAGTCACATTCTGAGGCCCTCAGGGTTAGGGCTTCAGCATAGGACTTTTGGAGGCAACAAAGTTACAACACTTGCTCAAGCCAAAAAGGGAATTAATTTTAAAACTACAGAAAAACACAGAACCAAAGTACAGGTTATAACGTTAGACACCTCATGGGAACTGGGAAGCCAACAGACAGCTACTCTCTTCATCTTTTTCCCTCTTTCTGCTTTCAGCCTCTGTTTCTCTCAGCACGTATGCTTTGGCTCTTTCTTTCTCTGTACAGATCAGTCCCGACTCGGCTGCACGTACACAGACTATTATGGTGCCCCACGATGGTGGTCTCAGCCCCTAAGTCACACGACCCTCCTGTTTAGTTTCCTACAACTAACAGACTCGGGCTTCATGTCTTATTTCTCTTTTCATTTTCTCTGAGTTTTGTTTAGATATCATTGACATATAGCATTGTATAAGTTGTGTGAGGCACACGATAGCATGATTTGATCTATGTATACGCTGCAAAATGATGACCACAATAAGTTTTGTGGCACCCATCACCTCATGTAGTTATAATTAATTTCTTGTGATGGGAACTTTTAAGATCCAGTCCTTTATCAAGTCTTTACTAAGCTCCTAAGATAGAAAAATCTGATTGGTCCACTTAATTCACCCTTTGTCCAACCTAATGTGGCCAGCTACCTAGAGGCTGGCTCTTCAGATCTATGACTAGGTCAGTTCAACAAGGAGAAGATTTAAATGGGAATCAAATATCTGGCAGTCTTCATGGAATGAAGGAAATATGGGTAAGTTCTACTACAGTCAGAGGGATTTGAAGTAGATTGAATAACCATACAGAGGGTGTTGATTTATTATTGACAACCCGCAGAGAAGCTTTTGGTAAAATCTCAATTTATTCTGCCCTTGATTCTGATTTTTTTTCATTTTTCCAACATTTTAATAAATAACTTAGATTAGGACATCAAAGACATGCCAAATGAATTTTCAATTGATAAAACGATGGAAACATTCCTTAATATGGCTGGAGACAAAATGCAGACTCCACAGGATCATGAAAGACTAGAAACCCAGGTAGAATGAAGAGGATAAAAGTTAGCTCTGATTGGTATGAACTTCCAAATTTAGAGTTCAGTGTTAAAGCCTGCAAAACAATGGGATGGAGTTTTCAAATTGAGCCCTTTTATAAATTGTAGGAGTCTATAAGCCTGTGTCTTCTCTTCACAAGAAGAAAGCCCTTTTTAATTAGTTGTATGCTAAAGTTAGTTTGGTTAAGTAAATGTTTTCCTAAAGTTGGAGGGTTCCTATAATTTTGGTTTCCCTTTTATTTGCAGATCAAGTAGATAAAAAGACCCAGTAAGTAATTTCGGGTTCCCACAGGTAACTCATCAACCTGGAAAATCCCTGAACTAAGAAGCCCCTCCATAATGTAGCTTAACAAGGGAAAACTACTATAAAATACAGTGTGAGTCTAACCATGATTCCTCTCACTCTCTCTCTCTGTATAGCTGGATATTCTGTAAGCTCAGCTTTCCCAAATTAGGGAACAAAAATAAAGATAAGCTCACTTTCCAGATGCTGTGTCTATTATGCCATTTCTATTTCCTTAATTTTTTGAAGTGACCTTATTCCTTTCCTCTTATATACAAATATATCATCATTGAAAACTAAAGTCCAAATGTTATAAAAATATGTAGTGTAGAAAATGAATACTGGGCACCCGGGTGGCTCAATAGGTTAAGTGACTGCCTTCAGCTCAGGTCATGATCCCAGGGTCCCCAGATCAAGATCCCAGGGTCCCCAGATCAAGCCCCACATCAAGCTCTCTGCTCAGCAGAGAGCCTCCTTCTCCCACTCCCTCTGCCTTTCCCCCTGTTTGTACTCTCTCTCTCTCTTTCTGGCAATTAAATAAATAAAATCTTTTTTAAAAAAGGAAAGAAAACGAAATATTGCATGATCTGTAACCAATATAAACAGGTAGATGACTACACCTTTTTTAGATTATATTTCTATGCATATTCTAATAATTTATCAATATTTTATTTTAATGAAATGGGATCACACACGTATTCTTTTTAACTTTCTTTTCTCATGTAAACATATGTCCTAGAGCCTATAATGGTACACTTATTTGCCTTATACCAGTTCATCAGCCAAGGTCAACTAGAAAAGCCAAAGTATTTGATGAGGTTTGAGGCATCAGAGAACTTGAGGGGCTAATATTCTTGAGAAAAGGCAAGTACAAAACGGTGAGCTTAACATTCATCCTGCTTTCCCCTTAAGGCCTTCATCTGGTTCACAAGCAGTAGCTGAGGACAGAGAAGCTGAGCAATGTTTCCAGCAGTCTCACCAGACAGATGGGGAACATGGGAATTCAGAACCCCGTAAAGGACAGAGGTCATGATACGAATGCCAGGTTTTCCATTGGCATCCATGAAGGCTGTACTCTAGAAGTAGTCGTGAACCAGAAATAAATCAACCCTCACAAAGAGTGAAGTCCAGTTTTTAATAAACTCAACCTCTGATATGATAAGGTGATTTGCCTCTACCCAGATTGAGAGAAGTAAAAAAGCAAGTCTTCTCTGTAAGAGAATAAAGTTACGCAGAGCCTCAAATGATCTTAACTGTCTTATATATGTACGGTTGACCCTTGAACACAGGGTTGAACTGTGTGGATCCACTCATCTGCAGGATTTTTTTTTCAATAAATATAGTCCAATGTAAATGTATTTTCTCTTCCTTAGAAATTTTATAATAACATTTTCTTTTCTTTAGCTTACTTTACACAAGAATACACATAACATAAAAATATGTGTTAATTGACTTGATGTTATCAGTAAGGCTCCTGGTCAGTAGTAGGCTCTTAGCAATTACATTTTGGGGGAATCAAAAGTTATACATGGGTTTTCACTGCATGGGGTTGGTGCCCATGGTGCCCCTAACCTGTACTTTGTTCAAAGTACAACTTGTGGTACCTGGCACTTAATTCTAAACTAGCAGTCATATTAGGAGACAAAACTACATGATTGAAAAAATAGTTGAAAGGGGTACATTTAAAGGATGTCCAAGTATTAAGCTTATTAGACTTAGATTTTTAAATATCCATGATTAACACCTTAAAAAGTAGACTTGTAATGTGGGGAATTTCAGCAGAAAATTGAAAACTATAAAAAATGAAATGGAAGTTCTATTACTGAAAAATCATTGATATTAACAAACCATTAATTTTGACAGTAGATCAAATCAAATCATTTTGACAGTAGATGAGTCACAGAGAACAGGGAGCTATTGAGAAGAAAACTGCTGAGCTAAAGTGGGAGGCTGGTTGGTTCCGTCAGTGGAATGGGCCACTCTTGGGGTTGTAGGTTTGAGCCCCACATTGGGTGTACAGATTACTTAAAAATAAAAATCTTTTAAAAAAAAATACTGAGTTAAAGCAAAGGAAGAAGAAAAAAGGATGAATGCAGTTGAGCCTCGCGATCAGATGGACATGGGTTTTTCTAGAAAGATACGTATTTTCCTCTTCTCAAAAGATGAGGAAAAAGCATAAGGGGCAGAAATAAGGCATGAAAAAAAACAATGGCTGAAAAATTTCTAAAACAAATAAAAGACTTCAATCCACAGATCCAAGAATGACTTTGAATCTCAAACAAGATAAATTTAAAGAAATAACACTGGGACGCCTGAGTGGATCAGTCAGTTAAACATCAGACTCTTGGTTTTGGCTTAGGTCATGATCTCAGGGTGGGGAGACCAAGCCCTGTATCAGGCTCCATGCTGAGCACAGAGTCTGCCTGAGATTCTCTCTCTCTCCCTCCTCTTCTGCCCTTTGTCCTCTGGCTCACTCCCTGCTCATGCTCTCTCCCTCGAAAAGAAATAAAGAAAATCATTTAAAAAAAAAAAGAAAGAATTCTTAGCACATTATAGTAAAACAAAAAAAAAATCCTGAAAGGAAACATCCTCCCTTTAAAGAGGTAACAATTAGAATTGCAAATGACTTCTAAATGGAATGACGGAACTCATTATACAATGGAGTAATATATTCAAAGTGGGGACAGAAAATAACTGCCAACCTAAAATTTTAAAAAGAAAGCTCTAAAAACAATGGTATAGTATTGTAAAGACATCCACTCTCCCCAAATTTCTGTGCAGAATAAATGCAGTACCAATCAAAAATCCAGCAGAAATTTTTTTTAAGAAACTGACAAGTTGATTCAAAATTTATATTAAAATGAAGACATCCAAGAATAGCAAGTCCATCTTGAAAAAGAACAAGTTGAAGAGGCATACTATCAGGGATAAGACTTCTTCTGAAGCTATAGTAATGAAGATAGTGTGGTATTGATTCAAGGATAGATTAAAGGAGACCCACACAGATACGGACACTAATTTTATGAAAAAGGTAACACTGTAGAGCAGTGCAAAAGAATGGTCTTTTCAGAAAATGGTTCTGAACCCTTAAAATTCATATGAAGAGGGCTTCTGGGTGGCTGAGTCAGTTAAGTGTCCGACTCTTGATTCTGACTCAGGTCATGATTTCAGGGATGTGAGATCAAGCCCCACTGGGTGAGGATCCTGATGAAGATTCTCTTTCTCATCTCCCTCTGTCCCCACCCTAAAAAAAATATATAAAAAAAAGGATCTTTGATTATTCTTCATCTTATACATCCAAAGTGAATTGGAGATGTGTATTGAAAGGTAAAATATACAGTTTTCAGAATATAATTTGGCAAAACCTTTATGCTTTTGGGATAGTCTTTCTTAAGATGACATAATAAACAGTATAAAAGAAAAGATTGGTACTTTGGACTTCATGAAAATAGAGAAATTGATCTGCTTTAGAAGACATCTTGAAGAGAGTAGAAAAACAAACCGCAGAGTGATAAATGAACTTTTAATACTAAAACTAGGAGAGTCATATCCAGATTATATGCCAATTCCTACAAGTAGATAAGAAAAATAACAGAAAAGTGGAAAAAGATTTAAACAGGGGCTTCACAAAGAAGGTATCCAAATAGCCAATAAACACATGGAAAACTGTTGAGCCTTGTCAGTCACTGGGGAAATGCAGAGTGAAGCTACAAGTACTTGAGATTTCTGAAGACTCTACCTGAAACCAAGACAACTTAATGTGGCACACAGATACTAAATTGTATCTAAGAAGTCCTTTCCTTTTCTCTCCTCTTTTAGTCCTTCTGATTATGTCATGGAGGATCCCAGCTCCATGCTAATATGTCTTTCACACTACCCTAACACAACTGGATTTCCCTTTTTAATGAAGACTTCAAACTTGGACCATTGGCAGTCTGTATCTTGGTATCTCTTTTCCAGGAGTCTTAAGAAAGATGCCACAACCTCGTTGGGAGGTTTGGTGATGTCTGTGGACTGTGTACCAAAATAACATTTGTAAATGCATACAATAAGATGCCTAGTTTTACAAAGGAAACAATATGTTGAAATAGCGTTTCATTTGCCACTCCCTTGGCACTAAGGTTTATGATCACTATATTCATACTTACGGTTACTTTCTCATTATGGAAGTAATATTGGTTTCCATTTATAGTCATGACACACGATGTATACTTTCAATGTACTTAAATTACAGACGAGAGATGAATGAGAGAAATACACTAAGTAAATAAGAGTAGGAGTTAGGACAAAAACTGTGGGAATTATGTCGTGTTTGAGTCAAGAATGCTGACTTACCCAAAGCGGTGACATTAGTGGTGGGAATGTCAGGCTGGCGATTTCACCAGATCAGGCTTGGAGCGCACCTGCCTATCAGTCAGTGGACATCTACTTACAGAGAAGGCCCACCAAGTCCAAGACACTCCTCCTGCTATAGAGATCGGGCAATAAACAAGACAAATAATCTATTCCCAGAGTGTTTCCATTCCAGTGGAAGGATACAGACAGCAAGCAGAAAACCACATCTAATAGTGGGATTAACTTTGTATGCTAGTATTGGCCCTGGAGAGTCACTGGAGAGGGGGTGACTTGGGGCACAAGTGGGAATCATGAGGGAAGGAGTCTTGCTTGGCCCCACGCCTAGTCAGAAAACAGCAGGCCCCCACTCCAACAGTGCCTGGAAAAATGCAGAGGGGCAGGCTGGGATTTCTGGATCATTACTGTGAGGAGAGGAGTAAATATGTGTTCTCTCTCTGCCCCTCCTCTTGACACCTGGGTAAATGGCTGTTTGCACAGGCACATCACCCAGCCGCTCCCTCAAAGGTAAACAGCCGCTTCCTGCCTTCCCTGCTAGCACAGATTGGGGCCCCGAAACGTTGTGTACCCACAGGAGAGAGGAGGTGTCCTCCATTCATGTTTTCATTAATTCATTCAAGCAAGATTTAGTGAGAGCCTCCTGAGTCCCAGGCACTTTGGTAGATACTGGGAAATATAGTAAAGAACAAATAACTTTCCCCGTGATCTCGGTCCACTCCACTTAGAATCCAGGGTTGCGGGGCGCCTGGGTGGCTCAGTGGGTTAAGCCTCTGCCTTCGGCTCAGGCCATAATCTCAGGGTCCTGGGATCAAGCCCCACATCGGGCTCTCTGCTTGGCGGGGAGCCTGCTTCCCCTTCTCTCTCTGTCTGCCTCTCTGTCTACTTGTGATCTCTCTGTCAAATAAATAAATAAATTCTTTTAAAAAAATAAAAATAAATAAACTTAAAAAAAAATTGAATCCAGGGTTGCCCAAGCCAGAAGTGCTTCAGAATCCCAAGGCCAGTCCACTCATGGTGCAGATGGGAACATCCAAATCTGGAGAGGGAAAGTGACTTGCCAAAGATGCTAAGCGAGATTATTATAGATTTCAAGCTGGTCAGCTCTGAAAACTCCTTTGTCAACTACTTTCCACTGTGTGCTTCTTTTGAGGTGTCCATCTTAGACAGTATTTGGAATGGACTGTCTTAGTGCGTTCTCCATTACCAAACTGTCACCGCTTGGAGAGAAACCAGATTGAAATGTGATCCAGTTTAAGGTTCTTAAATCACCACTTGGGGTGCCTGGGTGGCTCAGTGGGTTAAGTGTCTGCCTTCAGCAGCTCTGCCTTCAGCTCAGGTCATGATCTCAGGGTCCTGGGATCGAGCCCCGAGTCTACCGCTCCCTCCTCAGCCAGGAGTTGGCTTTTTCCTCTGCCCCTCCCCTTGCTCATGCTCGTTCGCTCTCTCTCTCTCTCTCTCTCTCTCACTCAAATAAATATATAAAATCTTCTTTAAAAATCACCACATGAACTACTTGGACCACCTGAATTTGTCTTAATGTTTATTTACCTTATTCTTCAGGGAATGTTCCCCAATTCCCATTTCCATGTTGCAGTTAGGACAGCCTATAGTCAGGACAAGCATACATTACATTTAACCATACCTTCCATTTTCATAACTCACTGTGTTTTCAATGGTTTCACTCGTTTGTCAAATCAGTGTTTCCTTGGTCCCCACTGTGTGCCAGGCTCGGTAGGAGGGGCTGGGATTTAATGGTCAGCCAAACACAAACATACCTAGGAGCTAATCCCTACTTTCATAGTTAAATCTAAGAGGTAAGCAAGCATCAAATAATTCTATTTATAAATTTAAATTTATCCCCATAATAGATACTTTTGCTAGTTCAGATCCTCCAAGGAGGACACTAGGACAGGACTAACAAGCAGGAGATTTATTTGAGAGGGAGAATAGGGAGGGGGCTGGAGAAGACTGGGAGAGCCATCAGAGGGTAAAGCAGGTCTGGAGAGGAGAGAGCTGGGTGGTCTTGCACTGCAGGGTAGTTCCAAGGGGCTCTCAGCTAAGCCAAAGTCATCCATCAGAAGAGTCTCATGTTCTGAAGAATAGACCTGCCTTAGAGTTCTGGCGAGGCTCCATCATGGGCTGGGAGCAGCCTGTGGGAAGTGTGGCCCCAGCAGAGGGGCGGTGGTAGATTCAAGGAAGAGCAGCTGCGGCAGTCAATTAGACTCCCCTTCCTCAAGGATCTAAGAAGTGCATTCTCATAACCACCACAATGCTTGCCGTCACCCTACTGGCAAGGCCAAGTAGGATTTGGGGTGGTGCACGATTACTCTGGTCCAGGAGGCAGTCAAGTCCAGGGGGAGCATCCTGGTAAGACACATCATCTTAGAGTACCAAATGACGCTACTTCATCAGTGAGAAATTTCAAGAAATTTCTTGAAAAGAAAACTTTTCAAGATGGATTTTCAAAAGACTAGAGACATTATTCTGATGTTGCTTCCTGACAGTTATATGGTAGAAATTATTAAACCATGTTGGTAGCCCATAGAAAAGAAAGAACTAATTACTAAGAACCATTATCAGTTTTCCAAGAACAGATCACGTCTTTCCGACCAATTTCCATTGTTGATCAAGTTACTTCACCAATAAGTATTGATCTAAGCAAGGCCTCTGGTCATGTCACTCATTAAATATTCTTGTGGACAACATGTCAAAGCACAGATAGGATGACTATATGGTTATAAAGGGATTTGTTATGGATTTCAACCAACCCTACTATCTGCAATCTGGAAGTCTCTAGAGATACGCCATAAGGTTCTTGTTTTTACCCCTGTTATCTTTAATAATCTTTCTCATGATGATTTGGAGGAGGACATGGCAGGCCTCCATACCAAATTTATAGATGGCCTAAATAAGCAAGGAATCGTTGATAGGTTTGATGACAGAATAAGGATTCAAATTGCATTGACAGACCAGTCTGTGAGGTCAAAAACAGCCATATACAATTTAAGAGTAATAGAATCTCTATTTAATGTTAAAAAAAAAAAGCCAACGGTGTAAGTATAGGTTCAGGGAGCCGGTTTGACAAGGCAATATTGAGTCAGAAAAGATCAGAGTGTTAATTAATCCAAAGCTCCATACTATTCAACAACGGAACTTTTTTCTTTTATTTAAAGCAATTTTAGACTCATTAATAAAGTATTATTTTCCACTGAAGGGCACTGGTGATCCTAATAGGTTCTGCGAGGGGCATATTACATCTGGAGTACCTTGTGCTCTGTTCTGGGTGAAATAGTGAGCAATTATATTCAGGAGGGATTTGGAATGCATGTCACACCAGGACTGGTTATCAGCACTGGGATATATGAGAACAAAATGATAATATTTTGGGGGAATAATAGCGGCCTCCATCTATTGGAAGAGATTTCTGGTGTAAAAGGAAATATACCCTGCCGTATGTCTTAGCTATTGCCGCATTAATGCTTATAGCCACATCTATCTCCTTCTTGCATACCCACAGGTGAGCAGAGTTTGTTTGATCTGATGTAAGCTCCTCTGTGCTTGGATCCAGGTTGTGATTTGAGTCCATTTTGTTCCCTGTGTTTCTTTTTCTTTGGGAATCAGTAGGTGCCCCTTGGAACAATTTTCTCATATTGATTGGAGTATAAGATGGCATTCGCAAATGGACACACACATTGAAAGCCTTTGCTGGCATGACACCCGCCAACATCCTAATTGCTCAAATCAAGCCATCCCAAAGTCAATGGTAAGGAAAACACACTCTATTCACTCTGAGACCATGGGAAGGGATGGAATGTATTAACACTACAGATTAGTAGAACACATAATTCAGTTCATATCATCCAGGTAAGCAAGTAAAGCAAAAACAACGATCAGTGGGCTATATTTACAAAAAGATTGATTCTGGTATAATGTAATAAAAAAAAACCAGAATGATCATGGAAACTGTCTAATAATAGATGCCGACTCGTGAAGTCTTTGTCCCAGAAGATGTTAGACAGAGTCCAATGGCTCATTTCCCAGGAGTGGCAAAGTTGGAATTCCTGTATCACTTTGAAAGTGAGACACTAAGCCGGGAGCTATCTTTCCATCTCTAACATCCCACAATTTCACGATCCTGATCTGCCCCACACCATTCTTTCCTGACTCTGAAACCCTAAGGCTATTTCTCTCTTTGCTGTCCCCTGGGGAGTTTAATTATATATGGCATATTTGTTTTCCTGAGAGTTGTTTCCTGAGAGTTTCACATGAGTAATCCTTGACATCCCAACTGACATCCCAACATCATCTATGGCTACTAACTCAGTGTTGAGCACCAAGCTCTTAGCATGGTGTCAAACTGCCACTCAACACCCAGTCCAGCCCCATACCATCATTCTGGCCTCATCTACTTTTCACACCTTGTGACGTGGTCAAGTTGAGCTATTTGTGCCTCCCATACACAGCCTGTGCTTCTCAGGGCTTTTCTCCCCCAATACTATATTCTCTTATCCTCATAGTCTCCAAGCCTACCCATCTGTCCAGGCCAAACCAAATGCTACCTTCTCCAAAATGTTTTCACTGATAACCCACCCAGAAAGAAGTATCCTCCTCTCCTGAATAGTTTAAATACTTCTCATGATGCTTGTTTCATGGGATTGAAGAGTGGTTCTGAACCCTTATTAAGGAGAATTTGGAGTATTTAAAATATGCATAACCAGGTCCCACCCCCAGACAGTCTCGTAATATTGATCTGGTAATGGAAATTCCAAGCAGCAGCAGTTTAGGCAACAAAAACATTTAGTTTACCTGAGATAGCAAGGTATGTGGAAGTAACTGGTTCCAGGATTGGCACAGAAGTTGAATGGTGCCACCGGGAACTTAGGCTCCTTCTGTATCCCTGATCGGCAATTCTCAATGTATCAGCAATGTCTCCCCTCATGGCTGCAAGACAGTTGCTGTGGCTCCAGGCATCACATCTTCACACCAGCATACCAAGCAGGAACAAAGCAGGCATGGGCTAAGTGTTCTTCTCACAGGTTTATCTTGCCAGAGAAAGAGAGCCTAGAAGTTACCTGCGGACATTTGCTTCCATCTCGTGGCTAAAACTGGGACAAGCCTATGGGTTGTCCAGATTGCTTTAAGCTAAGCACGATCCATTACTGGAGCCAGACTGTCCAGAACAAAACCTAGACTCTGAGCTGGGAAGCAAGTAAGGAGGAATGGCAAGTAAGAAGGGCAGCTTGTGTATATAGATGCCCCTATGGGAGAGTAAGCTTGGGGAAGGAAGGAACATGTCCCTGCACACAGAAGCCTTATGACTCTTCAGAGAAGCTCTGTAGTCAGCTGCTAAAAAAAAACCTCTCTCTCCAAACCACTGTCTTAAAAGCTATTTTTATCCATTTTTTAAGATTTTTATTTATTTGACAGACAGAGATCACAAGTAGGCAGAGAGGCAGATAGACAGAGAGGAGGAAGCAGGCCCCTACCCCCAAGCAGGGAGCCCAGTGTGGAGCTTGAGCCCAGGATCCTGAGATCATGACCTGAGCTGAAAGCAGAGGCTTAACCCACCGAGCCACCCAGGTGCCCTACTTGTATCCATTTGTAATCCATGCAGTTCCCATGCCCCATTTATTTTGACTTCTGAAGGTGTTTGCTTCCCCAGGATCCCTAAATACAAGCCAAGTTTTTACTGTGGCCTGCAGAGCCCCTCAGAGGTATAGAAACGATCTAAGCATGTACTAACGAGTTAGGTTCCTAGAAAATGTGTTATCTATGAAGAAAACATGGGTTAAGCAAGGCTTTTGTCTTCCCTTGTATCAGCTATCATGAAGCAGGACGGGGAGGGAGTAGATCCGACAAGCCAGGGTTCAAGCACAAGAGCCACCATTTACTGCCTGTGTGACCTTGGGCAGTTATTCGATATCTCTGAACCTTCACTTCCTCACATGTAAAGCATGACCCTTCTCTGGGGGTGCTCGTAGACCAACACTGATAATTCCTGTGAGAATAACCACCATGCTGTGGGGGCCCTGTCCATGGTGGGCCCTCGTCTCGGTATTTCATACACATTTTTATTTCTTACATTCCCCAAAACACAATGAGGTCGGGGCTTGCAATGTCCCCGAGGCTCAGAGAAGTTGAGGGACTTGCCCAAAGTCCCACAGCTAGGGAGCGAGGGTTGAGATGTTTGACTCCAAAGCCAATTCTAAAACGTATCAAATTGTTCAGTATCTCTTGCTTTCCTTTCTCCTGTTGTCCAACTATCTGATGCTATTCCAAAGTCACCGGAAGGCTTTTTGTAGGCACTTCTTGCCCTAATTCCCTAATTCAGCACTTTTCTTCTCTCTTTTCTGTTTGGTTCCCAGGTAAATGTTTACTAATTTTTAAAATTTTATCTTAAATAAATTTTAAATTTGAGAGAAAAAGCCCACCTGCAAGCAGGGGGAAGAGCAGGGGAGAGAGAGAGAGAATGTCAAGCAGACCCTTCACTGAGCTCAGAGCCTGAGGCAGAGGTCGATCCCAGGACCCAGAGTCATGACCCAAGCAGAAATCAAGACTCCTACGCTCAACCAACCAACCCACCCAGGTGCCCCAGTGTTTAGTATTGTTTAAAATACCCCTACATTATATGCCCTTGTTAATAAATGCCACTTTTGGACTGTCCTGCTTTCACATAGTTTCAGAGGAAGCAGAAGAGAGGCAGGGAGACAGACCAATGAACTCCAATATCCTTTTTAGCTTTTATTCTGCCTTCAAGATGCCATCTCCCTCCATGAATCCCCGCATCTCAGTCTCTCCTTTCCTGGAGGGTACCAGCCTGCTTTCACTTCCCTTTTCAAATTTCCAGGGATCTTTGGGGCCCCGGTCACTTAGGCTGTATTGCACTGGGACTCGCTAATGGCACAGGATTCTTTTTCATAGTAGGGTATCCCAAATGGCATAGCAGACCTTTGTATGCGGCCAGAATCGCCACACTAATTGCGGACACCATGCACCGGTTCTATCAAATACCCTCATTTTCTCTTTTCAGGAAGGACTGGTGTCCGCTTTTGTCCCGCCTCTTATGAACCAGCGGCTCCAAGTCTTGAGACTGCCGTTTCCCAATCTCCACCAGTTCCCATTTCTGCCTATTACCAGTTGAACGGAATTGCCTCCCATCCAGGACCGGGACATGGGTGGGTGGAAGGACAGCTGGTTTTCTCCCCCAAGTCCGTTCTGCATATATTCCTCAAAGCTTGTTGGTCTCCTGTCCACCTTCTTTTTTCCATAAGTAAAGCCCGATGGACGCATCACTCTTGTCTTTGGTTACTAGTCTCACCCACTTATTATATAGGAGCCATTATTTGGCTGCGGGGGATCGTCACATCGTGGGAGACTTAGCGTGCGTCAGTAGTGACCACAGATCATGCTCTAGAAATTGAAAAAGAATATTATAATAAAAACCCTGATGTGACCTTTTCTTGAAATATGAGTGTCACAAAGAAATGTAAGAGGAGAGAGCTTGAAAATAGGTTAATTGCAGTTTGATTGCATATAATAAGAACTCTCATTGACTGAACCCCTAATAATGCGGGGCACCCTCCCAAACATGTTCTATACATTAGAAAGTTGCATCTATATAACAAGACTCAGAGGAATGTATCATTATCACCCCAGATTTATGGAGGAAATTAAGGCAAAAGCTAGTAATTTGCCTAATACTGGGCAGCTAGTTAGTATCAAAGGAGGGATTTGAACTCAGACTTTGGCAGATTTCCAAGTTCATGAGCTTAGCTACCGTTTCCAGGCTTCACTTGCTTTTTGCTCCATGCACCACCTCTCTGATGTTTCCGTATTTGCTTTCTGGTTAATGTTTACTCCCTCCTCCCTAGTACACCCTGTCAAGGGTGTGGCATGGGCTTTTTGCTTCCTGAACGTTCCTGAGTTTCAACTGACTTTACTCCCTTCCAAGGGGACATTAAAAGTGACAGCCTGAGAGGAGTGGGGAATAGAGAGCTGACTCTAGTGAATTATTGGCTACTATGTAGGATTTTGATGATATTGCTGAAGGTTCTTTGGCAAAATGTGATCCATCCTTCAAACAACCCCAGAGGACCTATAGGAAACCCACAAACACCCAGGATGGGTCAGTGGGTATAAATGGATTAAGGAAAGGTCCTGACTCACAGGATTAGTGGTGGAGTGAGGACAGTATTTTGGACTTTTTTGTTCTATCATGAAATCAGCGCAGTAGAGGGAATGTGGGTTTTGGAGTCAGACCCAGGCTTGTGGGATGACCTTGGGCAGCATTCTAGACATTTTTGGCCCACCTTGGATTCCTCAGTGGAGAAACAGAGATATCAATATGCCTTCCCAGGAATACTTTGTGCATTGATGAGATTTTTGTCTATAAAGCACCTACCAGATACCTAGCACATTGTACATGTTCCTCAAACCGAAGCAACACATCTTCTGAGAGATGTAGCTGGGCTCAGTCTGAGATCCCAAGTGGTCTGGGGTTTCCTCTGAGCCTCCATCCTAAGCCAATGAGTGAAACTTGACTTGTTTGCCCCTTCACTGACTCAGAATACTAACTTGGGAGGTAGAAGTCCTTATTCTGCTCTGCCTTTTATACACTCTAATAAGAATCTCTGGGAAATCCATGCAGCATTTCAAACATCCAAAGTACTGTTAGATAATTCTTTTGTTTTCAGAGTGAAAAGAAAAGGGAGGGAGGGAAGAAAAACAGAAAGGACTCATGACTGTCTCCAAATTTGCAAAGCAGGTAAGAGTGGTGTTTGGTACTTTTTGGTCTTTTCTTTCCCTGCCCCTTTAGTCTCCCCTAAAAAGAGGGGGGAGTGTATTAGGATCTCCCCCACCCCACGTCCAGAGAGAGAGAGGAAGAGAGGGAAGGAAAGAGAGAGACAGATACACATTCCTCCCACAAGCCCTCCAATCATGCCAGAGACAACTCCTTGCTCTGCTCCTATGTCCCCCGGGGCTACAGTTTTCTCATCTGTTGAAATGTGTTTAGTGGCAGCTGCTCTGCACACCTGCCAAGTTGTTAGAGTCAAGGGTAAAACAGCCAGTATTTGAATTGAGATGGGGAGACTTCCTGGTAGAGGGAAGGAGCACTGGGCAGGAGTAAGCAAACCCCAAGTTTGAGTCAGCCCTTGACAATAGCAGCACCGTGACCTGGGGCAAGTCACCTCATCTCCCTGCCTCTCGGGTTCCTCATCATGCAACCAGCAAAGCCGGAGCGGGTACCCGTGCCTCATGGGGTCGGAGAGCCCACGGGCTCCCATGTGTGAAGGCACCTGGAAAATTGTTGCGCTCAGGACACTGCCATTTCTGCCAGGGTTTAAGGTCAGTGTCAGGTTATGCTGGCCTTTTGTTTTGCTTTGGTTTTTTTGTTTTGTTTCGTTTTTTTGTTTTTGTCTTTCTCACATAGCGAAAGCCAAGACACTATCCATATGCATGTTTAGGAGCCTTGGAGGTGCCTGTGGGTTATAAGCAGGCTGGGTGTAAGACCAAGTGAGTGTGAGGGGCACCTCGGTGGCTCCAGTTGGTTAAGTGTCTGCCGGGTAAGCATCTGCCTTTGGCTCAGGTCATGATCCTGGGGTCCTGGGATAGAGCCCCGCATCAGGCTCCCTGTTCGGCACGAAGTCTGCTTCTCCATCTCCCTCTGCTGCTCCCCCTGCTTGTGCTCACTCTCTGTCAAATAAATAAATAAAATATTTTTTAAAAGAAGAAGGAAAAAAAAAAAAAAGAACCAAGAGAGTGTGAGCTTGGGGTGGCAAATACTCACTCCACTTAGAAGAGGCAAAGGAACTTGGTGCTGATAGGAGTGTAAGTCCAGTGTGGCCAGATTTGGTTTTTTTCAAGGAAGGTCAATGATCTTGATTTTTTTTTGTTTTTTTTCTTTTTCTTTTTTTTTTTATTTATTTTTTCAGCGTAACAGTATTCATTGTTTTTGCACAACACCCAGTGCTCCATGCAAAACGTGCCCTCCCCATTACCCACCACCTGTTCCCCCAACCTCCCACCCCTGACCCTTCAAAACCCTCAGGTTGTTTTTCAGAGTCCATAGTCTCTTATGGTTCGCCTCCCCTTCCAAATTTTTTTTTTTTTTAATAAACATCAGACCTGTACCCCTGGGGATAAAAATACATTATATGATCTTGATTTTTTTTAAATGTAAAATCTACCATTGTGAAAGTACTGGCTGAAAAATAATTGTAAACAATTGTCAATATTTGTCTTTTCAGGGGCGCCTGGGTGGCTCAGTGGATTAAGCCGCTGCCTTCGGCTCAGGTCATGATCTCAGGGTCCTGGGATCAAGCCCCGCGTTGGCTCTCTGCTCCGCAGGGAGCCTGCTTCCTCCTCTCTCTCTGCCTGCCTCTCTGCCTACTTGTGATCTCTCTCTCTGTCAAATAAATAAAAAAAAAAAATCTTAAAAAAAAATAATTGTCTTTTCAAAAGGGCTGAACCCGTGAACAAGTGCCCCTCTCCTGCATTTACAGTGTGGGGGCTCAAATCTAGAGAGAAGAAGGCTGCTGGGCTGGCGGCAACAGCAGCACAGAGCTGGGGCTGCCCGCTTTGGATGTGGCATCTTGCATTCCTTGTTGGCAATGATGGGGTCTCCTGAGTTCTTGGGTGTTTGTTCTACCACACTGGGATTTCTTTTCTAGAAAGGAAATAAAAGAAGCAAGAGACAAAGGGAGAAGAAAAAGGGAGAAGGAGCTAGGGAAGGAAAGAGAAGAGAGAAGGGAGATCTTTGATGAGCACCACCTAGCAAGTTCCCAGCATGCCTTTGGGAGGAACCCAGGCAAGTACCCCCTTTTTCCTGCTTGTTCCAGCACCCCCACGCACTCTGGGGAGGGCATGGCTGTTGTCCCCATGCATGGAGCAGAATACGTGCCGTCCCCAAAGTCCAACGTGTGGAACATCGTGGTGCTGTGTTGTTAATCTCAGATACTGAGGGAAAAGTTTTCAAACAAGTATTGGAGGAGTGGCTCCTGGAAGCTGGGCAGGGTTGGCTACATTCTAATTGTCTTGCTGGGATCCCAGGTGAAAGAGAAGTTCATTGTAAAGCCCTCTGGATATTATCAAAGGTTATTACAAAACAGCAAGCGCCTTATCCCATTGTGCCCTCTTCGTAAAAGGAAGTGGGCTAAAGGGGAGGGTCTGTGACTTCCCTCATGACCCTCGTTTCTTGCCTGGCCTTGGACCCATCTGCCTTCTCTGAGGTAAGTCAGGTGTACCGCTTTCTTGGATTTGCATCCTTCCTGGCTTGCTCCCTGCTGCCACGGCCCACACAGAAAGCACATCATCTTGAAGTCCCAGCTTGGGGGTCTGGGGTACACGTGCCTCACTCTCAACCCAGGCTCTTCCACTCACAGGCCTTGCAGTTGGTCTTCTCTGAATTTTCCTTTCCTTAGCTCCTACATGGGGATAACAATGCATATCTCTCGGCCAGAACAGAATAATGAGAACAGAATAGTGAAGAACAGAATAATGAAGGTAAAGCCCTTACCCCAGGACAAGGCACATGAGATGCAATCAACAAATGATGGCAATAGTTGGGAGAGCGGTGGTCTCCAGAGGTCCCAGAGTCTAAGCAGAAAGCTGAGAGAGGGGGTCCAGCCCGGTATCCCAAAGGGTAGGTTTGAATACCCTGACTCTACCACACCAGCAAGTTACTTGACACCCCAGTGCCCCCTGTATCCTCATCCACGAGGTGCAGATAATAGTACCTTGAGGGTTTGCCGGGAAGACCCGTAGAGCTGACCTCCTGGAGCGCTTAGCATTACATTCAGCGCTGAATGGGTGCTATTATCGTCCACATGGGCGGCATGGAACACAGATGCATGAGCTCAGCCTTTGTCACTAGAGGCAAAGTAGTCCCCCCCTTATGTGTAGGCGATACATTCCAAAACCCCCAGGGGATGCCTCAAACCAAGGATAGTACCGAATCTTAGATAGTTTTTCCTCTACATCCATGGCTATGACAAAGTGTAATTTATAAATCAGGCACAGTAAGAGATCAACAACAATAACTCATAATAAGAGTCACCGTAACACTAGCCTGTAATAAAAGTGTTGTGATGTGGTCTCTCTCTCTCAAATATATGCTATAGAACTCACCCTTCTTCCTTTTGGGATACTAGGACATGCTGAATTGCCTGCTTGAGGAGAAGAAGTGAGTCCAATGACATAGGCATTGGGAAGCACTGCCCAAGAAGTAACCCTCCGCCAATGACTGACCAGAGCGTCTGTATGAATCCACCTGGCTCCCTCGGCCTCAGTGGGATTACTCTGCAGGACACGTTCTGCGGTGGCCCTGGAGTTTCCCAACAGGCTTGATCCCCACTTTCTGACTGGCTCGATGACCTGTTATTTGTTGATTATCTTTCTGCCTTGTCCCAATCCCTCATTGGGGGATCATCTCCGCAAAACTTCCTTGCGCTTGAATCCGAGTCCTAGGAACCAGATTAGGAGAACTACAAACCAAGGAGCTAGTCTGAGTATCCCAAAGTGCCATGATGTCTGTGTAGGCTGCAGGTCCCAGGAATTCATGGCCCACCCCCGGAGAGAGGCCTCTCGCCACCACGGTGGCTTTCCACCGTGGGAAACTGCTGTCGGCTTGAATATCTGATACCTGCACTCCACCAATCCACCCGCCAGTCCGTGTTGGCGAGCAGGCTTCCTTAGCGATGTCCGTGGAGGCTGGGAGCCCTGGGTGGACTGATGCAAGGAGCCGGGATGGTGTCTCTAGGCTGGGACCACATCCCAGCTGCTGGGGTCTCCGCCTAAACTTAGCATCTGAACAAGAGGAGGGATGCGCCACGCAGGCAAACTGGAGTTTTCCCTTCTTTCACTGCTTCTTTTTAACAGGGGGCAAAATGTAAAAACATTTCAGTCTTTGGCTCCTTTTCTGTAAAAGGATTAAAAATTAAAAATATATATATAATACTTAGGGGCACTGGGTGGCTCACCGTCTGCCTTCAGCTCGGGGTGTGATCCTGGGGTCACTAGATCGACTCCTGCATCCGGCTCCCTGCTCCCCGGAGAGCCTGCTGTTCCCCCCTGCCTGTGCTCTTTCTCTCTTTGACAAAGAAAGTCTTAAAAAAAATTTTTTTTTCATAATAATTAGAACAGTAAACCCAGCTGAGGGAAGTACGTCTCATCTCGTACAAACGAGAGACTATAAGATGCCCTCCCCTACCGGATGAGGAGCTGGCGAGGTGGAAAGGAGAATTTAGAAGTGCTGCTTCTGAACTGGGTAAATTGGCGTGCGAATGAGTCAAGTTCTAGTGCAATTGTCTTCGCAAAATAAAAATACAGAAAGAGAAGGGAGGGGGGAACCCACACAAGACACTCCCAGTAAGCACTGATACTCAAGCATTCACTGGCGAAAATGAATGTATTACGGAGACAAATGTGCTTTCTCCAAAAAGTTGCCCCACACCAGAGGAACACGCTCTTCATTGTGGCACTTTCCCTTCACAATGACCAAGAGTTTGAAAATATAATAGAAGCCCAGAGTGTGGGTGTGTGCCCAGGTCCTAGAAAGAACAAGGAGATTAAAGAGTGGGATTTCCTTCAAAGAAATTTGATTTTTGTAACAAATCAGGGCCTGGACAGTTTGGAGGAACACAAAGAAGACTCAGAATCCCCTCCCGAGGCTCTTCCAAAACCAACACAGTCATTTCCAACCACTCACAGGTGTTTTTCCTCCCAAAACAAACACAGAAACAAATATTTACAGAGTTATGAAAATTCAACAGAAGTCACCTGGACTCAGGGCTTCCCCACCTGTGCTCAAGATCTCTGGCTCGGGATTATTAACCAGAATGTCACACCTAGTTTCCATGGTGGGACAGGAAACCCTCAAGCCAGAGAGAATTTGTTCCCAGAAGGTATTCATGAAAATAAACGCTGCATGTTTTCAAGAAAGTGTTTGTAGCTCTGAGAGAAGAATAGCTTTCAGACAAAGGAAAATGTCAGTGGCTTTCCCTCCCATATCTGTCAATATTTGCAGCCCTGCCCTCAATGAGCGAATGACCACCTTGTGAATTAATCCGTTATGTTCATCAATGGCCCAGGGTGTGGTGCTGGTTGTGGCGACTCTGACCACCTTGAATAGTTTCTCATTTCTTATTCTTATTTGAATAATTTCTCATAATTTCCAGGAAAGGCCCTTGTTGGCTTTGCCCAAATGTCCCAGATGTGACCGGGTCTCTAAAATTAGGAAATGCAGCAGGAGAGTGGTTGCGGTCCACACTCGCTATGTCATCCTTTGGTCTTCTTGGGTGGATCCCGAGGACCAGGCAAGCAAAGACAGTGGATGTGTTATGGGAGAAGGGAAGGAAGGGAAGGAGGAATGGAAAAAGTACGGGAACCGGAAAGATGCACAGAAGGAGCAAGAAGGAAGAGAATGGAGAGGAGGAAGGAGGGACAGAGGCAGGAAGGGAAAAAAAGAGACTGAGAGAGACAGAGAGACCGAGAGACAGACCTGCTGCTGTCAGACCCTCACCGGTTTCTACCGAGGAGCCAGATAGCCGCTCAGTGAAAAGCTGAGATTAAGCTCACAACATAATTTCCATTATGTTAATGTTGCTTTAAAATATATTGCACAGAGTGCGGCAACAATCAAATTATCAATTATAATGTCTACTCAGAGTAGAAAAGTGTTGCAAACAGAGGGCTGATTACTGCTTCAGTACATCCAATCTGCATACTCATTGTTCAGTACAGGGAAAACAAATTATCTTGTGTTGGCCCCAGTTCAAATTTAATTAAATGAGTGCAAAGCAATTATAATAAAGTACAATAGTGTAGTAATGAAAGGAAAATAACTCATTAACCTATTAATCTTTATTTATGTTCCTCTCAAATAACTATGTAATTTCTTTATCACCGCATCCCATAAGAAGAAGTAGGGTCTCACTGCTTGTGGCTTGGTTTAACAGGTTCTATTTGGTTAAGATGCCTTCACGCCAACCATTCATACCAACTTGCCTTAGCTTTGGGGTCAACCCCCCCCAACCCTTCCATCAAGCTCCCTGCCCACGCATAACGGACATGATCTAGATTTAGTGCTTCTCTCCTGGTGGAGAGAGAGCCTGAGTTGAAGTCTGAAGAGATTTCAATAACCCAGACTTCACAGTGCCTTCCAGTTGACAACAGTTTCCACATGTATGATCTCATTTAAGTCTTGCAACAACAGTGTGGGGTGGTATGAATATTGTTGCTGGTTCTAGATGAGGAAATGGACTTTTCAAACAGATAAGCATTTTGTCCAATTTGAAATTCACCAGGAGTAGATCCGGGATTCTTTCTTAAGTCCATGGCCCCTATATCCTCATTCTCCCCCACCCCCGCTCCCCGAATCTCACTACTCAAAGTATGTTCCAAAGACAACAGCTTTATCATCACCTGAGAGCTAGTCAAAAGTACAGAATCTTGGACCTCACCCTAAATGTGAAGAATCAGAATCTGCCTTTTTATAAGAACCCTCGATGATTCTGATGCAGGTAGAAGTGGAAGAAACACCACCACTGCTGGATACCACCAGGCCTTTCCCGAAGGGACTCAGAACGCACCCCCCCGAGAGATGCTTTTCTGGAGCTCTCATAGCAATGACTTGAGATAACCTTGAGATGACCTTCAGCAATCAGGATTCACTATGGCTTCCACTAGCCTATCACTTGAAGAAACTCCTGGAGATAGAGGAGGTAGGAAAAGCCGAAATAGTTTCTCTCTGTAGCCCCACACCAGACCCCCAAACCCATACCCCTGCCTTTAATGAGAGTTTAGAAGAATGAAGAGGAAAGAGAAAGGACAAATTGAGGAACTAAGGAAGGAAATAGACATTTGTTAAGTTTTCTTCATTCCTGAAGATTTTCTGTGTGTCATTTAATTTAATCTTCACAAAGTACATCTTGTTTAGATAAGATGACTAAGAACAGGTTTAAATGATGTGCCCAAAGTCACCTAGGCTTGTAAGTGAGAGAGAAGAAACTGTGGTTGACTTCAAAGTTTATATTTTCACTGTAATATGTCTCCTCAAAAAAAAAAAAAAAGCAGAGAGAGAGAGGCAGTTGTAGGAAGGGAAGGAGGAAGGAGGGGAGGAAGGGAGGAAGAAAGGAAGGAAGGGAGGGAGGGAGGGAAGGAAGCAAGGAGAGAGGAAGAAGGGAAGAAGGGAAGGAAGGGAGGACAGAAGAGAGGGAAGAGGAGGGTCTGGGAGGGGAGGAAGGGGAAGGGAAGAGAACTACATGAGGTAAAACAGTGGTGTGGTAGTCATCAGTGGTGTTCACAAATATCTCCAGATATCTCTCCAAGGTATCAGGAAGATTCTATTTCCTACCTCTCAGGAGTAGATGGAGGCCACAGGGATAGTTCTGGCTAATGAAATGCCAGCACAAGTTTCATGATTCATTTTCAGGTCAGACAATTTGTTGCCAATGGACACCTTGTAGAGCTCCCTTTCTCCTCTCTGCCATGGCAATTGGCAAAATTCACAAAGGTGGCTACAGCCCAGAGTGAGCGAGTATGGCAGGGAGCTCCCTGCCAATCTGTGGTGGATTTGTGATGTGAGGAAAAAAATAAGCCTTTTGATTTTGAGCCACTGAGGGCAGAGGTTGTTTGTTACTGCAGCATGACTGAGCCTATCCTGACTGTTACAAGTACTGATCTAGAAGAAGCGGGAGGTAGGGAAAAATTTAACACTACAAGTGCCCTCTCCTCAGAGTACAACACTGCATTTTTTTCATTCAAAACTCACAGGCTTCTTATGACAGAGGTAAGACGTGGCATTGTTTCTTACATTGTTATTCATTATCATTTATTTTATAAATAATTTATAAAAGACATAGTTTTAAGTACCCTGCCTAAGGTCACCAAGTTGGTAAGTGGTAGTGTCAGTTCTGGAACACAGGTCACCTGCTGGCTAATCTTTTTTTGACACAGGTCATTTCCTTCAAGAAGGAATGAGAGCCCTGTTCTCTGACTTGTCCCCCAACTCACATTTCACATTGGTACATCTAGTGCTGTACTCACACTTCCCTCCCTCCACCTCTCAGTAGGAGTCCAAATTACTGGGCAAAAGTCAGTCTGAAGGAAAACAGGTCACACAGTTGCCAGCAGATGACTGCCCTGGGCCTCTGCTGGGGGTAGCAAAACCACGCAAGGGTCAGAATGATACCCTCACTGTAGTCAACTACAAGCAACTCTACAGTCAGTTCTGCTTTGTCTTTCTTATGATCATCTTGGGTTGTCTGCAGGATAGAAAGGAAACATCAGTGACAAAGAGATCGTCCTTTGTAATGTGACCTCTGAAATATTTAGTGCTACTTTAGGTACAGTAAAATCTCTCTTCAAAACCTCTATTGAATCAATTTACCAAAATAACCACAGCTCTCCCTTCTACCTATAAAACACACTTCTCTTGCCTCCATTGAGTGGAAAGCTCATGGTAAATGGGTTCCATTCCAGGATGTCCCTGATCCTTCTCTCTCATCTGTTAAATGCTGTACATGCTAGAAGTCCATTCCCAAACTTGGCTAGTTTCCAGTTGTGCCTAGGATTGTGGTGACGTATATTAATGCCTTGTGAGCAGCAAAGGAAAGGGATGTTTCTATGAAAACTAGATTGTAAGCTTTGGAAACATTTGATAGTGGGTTGGGCCTCTGCCTTCGGCTCGGGTCGTGGTCTCGGGGTCCTGGGATCGAGCCCCACATCGGGCTCTCTGGTCGGCGGGGAACCTGCTTCCCCCTCTCTCTCTGCCTGCCTCTCTGCCTACTTGTGATCTCTATCTGTCAAATAAATAAATAAAATCTTAAAAAAAAAAAAGAAGAAGTTTTGGTGGGGCATCTGGGTGGCTCAGTGAGTTAAAGCCTCTGCCTTCAGCTCAGGTCATGATCCCAGAGTCCTGGGATCGAGTCCCGCATCAGGCTCTCTGCTCTGCAGGGAGCCTGCTTTCCCCTCTCTCTCTGCCTGCCTCTCTGCCTACTTGTGATCTCTGTCTGTCTAATAAATAAATAAAATCTTTTTAAAAAAAAGAGTGTTGGGACATTTATTAAAAATTGAGGAAAATGTGAAACTACGCCGTATGGGAACTGTCCTCAGAATATTCTCTAAGTCTCTTAAGGGTTTACCTTCCATTTTAAAGAACATGAAACTGAAACTCATAGATAATGCATCGTGAATGAGTTTTATGCAAGAAAGATAATCTAAAATTCTCAGCAATTTGATATAGCCATACCAAAAAAAAAAAAAAAAAAAAGAGGCCAAGCCCTACATTAAATGTTTGGGAAAATAATATATATGTTTTGACTTTAAAAAGAAGCTAAATATTTAAGGTACATTTTTTAAAAGGATTATTTATTTGTCAGAGAGAGAGAGAGAGCGCGCACGCACAGGCAGGCAGAGTGGCAGGCAGAGGCAAGGGGAGAAGCAGGCTCCCTGCCGAGCAAGGAGCCTGATGCAGGACTTGATCACAGGACACTGGGATCATGACCTGAGCTGAAGGCAGCCGCTTAACCGACTGAGCCACCCAGGCGTCCCTAAAGTACATTTTTAAAAATCATTACAAATCTCAACTTTGTCTATTTGTCTCAATTTCTTCTGATAAGAGAACTTTCACATTGTTACTTTTCATGTTTGCCATTTTCCCACATACCCTTCATCCCATAGACCTACTATGTTATTTTTAGGTGCAAAGCATTTCACATATTCTGTCTTCAGTGAACTTATTCAACACACATTTATTAAACAACTATCTGCCGCACTGGACTGGGGATGGGGCTAGATCGGTGAATGGTAGAGACCATAGTGGGGAAAATAGACTTCACATACACAGTCACAGAACCCTCATTTAATAATAATTGAGATTTGTGGATCAAGAAAGGAAGGTTCACCCTGTTTTCGTATAACTCGGGACTGGGAGGGGTTTCCTATTTCTGAAGGGTAAAATAAGTGTTATTTGAATAGATGAGCCAGCAACTTTTCTTCCTTGGATCCAATTTTTAACATGGGGTCTTTTTTTCTTCCTGCTTTTTTGAGATAGCATTCACAAATCAAACTTGTGTATATTGTGTACAACAAACAATTGTATATACCAAAAGGATTTGATGTGTTGATAATGCAATTTCTTTGGGCTGAAAAATTTGTCATTCTCTTTTCTCACCCATGACTGTGATTCTGTAGTATCTGCGGTCTCTTAGGATTTGGAGCAAGTTCTCTCACTTACCTATTTTCTTTTCTGTCCTTGGATTTGCCCCTAAGGATGCTCTGTACTTTCTTCAACCTACCCTGGTCCCCAGGAAGCTGATGTTTATGGACCCCGTCCGCTGGTTCCTTGGACCTGAGACTTCCAAGTAGATGAAGCCATTTGAGTGTTTGGAGACAGGCTGTGGGGTCTATACACCATCTCCATACTTGCAGAATTCCCATGTATTGGTTATATCTCTCTCCAAGAAGTCACAACTCCTGCCAAGTAGTTTTCCCTATAGAGCTACTCTCTGCATCCAAGATCAGCAAACCAGGCTGAGACTAAGGCAAGTTACGTAGCTACGTGCAAAAGCTAAGGAAGTTGGGACCCTCAGTCCATGCATTGTCCCAGGCCTGATGCAACATTTTTCTGTAAAGGGCTGGAGGTAATATTTTAAGGGTTGCAGGCCATACAGTCTCTGAGGCAACTATTTAACTCTGCCTTTGAACTGCGAATGCAGTTGGCAGACAATAGGTGTGTTTCGATAAGGCTTTATTTTCATAAACAGGTAGCAGGCCAGATTTGGCCCATGGGCCATAGTTTGCCAACCTCTGCTCTAAGTCAGACAATTGCCCACACTGCTAACTCTGGGATACAACACTGTCCCTTGTGGCTTCCTTTAACCCTGCTCGTATCTTTGCAAACAATCCCTTTACTAAGCTCCCCTCGAATTATCCAAATTGAGTGTACCATCTGTTTCCTGCTAGGACCCTAATTGATGCACTTGGCTTTGCATTTCTCCAACACAGGCTTTAATTGCAAAGTAACAACAACAAAAACAAAACCAACAACAAAAATGGAGATTATGACCAATTACTATGTGGCAGGGACATGGTGCTTTACATGTATTCATTCATCCTAAATATGACAGAATATTTCATGAAGTTACAATACACTCTTCAAGTTGGCTGGAGCTGAAATAAATAAACCTTTTTTTTTCTTTTTCTTGGGGCCTGGAGTCTCAATCCTGCTGCCCTACTTGTCCTCTTCTAATGGAATGGAGGCCTGTTCTAATTAAACAAGAAAACACATCTTTTCACAAGGGGAGAACGGAGGGCATTGTACTCTGTGCCTCAATGAAAGCATGCTTTAATAAGAATCCTTTTATAATCCCTGCTTGTATTTGTTGCTTCCCAAAGCTTTTGCTGGGAATAAAAGGATTGTAAAGTTGACAAATATAAGCAGGGACAAAGAAGTTTGGGGAGATAATGCCTTAGTGAATGGGCAAGTATTTGAAAGTGTATTGATCCCACAACATGTAGAAGATGATCGCGAAAAGCCAAGGCTGCCATCAGGGTGATGATTCTATTACAAAGTAAAAACGCCTCCAGGCAGGACCATCTATTCCTCCTATCATGTAGAATTATGCCCAGTGCTGAAGCAGAAAAATAATTCAGGCCAAAATGTAGGATTTGGTATCTGAAGATCTGGGTTCCAATGTGAAGGCACTGTACTTCTAACCTACTGCATGATTCTATGTAACTAGCAAAGGGAGCTTCAGCAATGGCATTGTATCCTACGATGGCACATTATGGGTATCTGTTCTCATCCTACCATCATCACTTTCACCAGCAGTCTCCATTATTCCTTCTGGCAAGAGCCACTAATTTTGAGGTTCCAACACGCTCTACTCAAAGGCCTTACGCTTTCAGTAGTGTTCCATTCCCAGGGCAAGGATGGAACATGTGGCCAGGCCTGGGCCAATCAAGGCATGGTATCCCTCTGGCCACAGAGACTGGTTTAGTTACAAGCCTATGAGCCAGTTGGCCAATAACTTTCTCTTGCTGAGAGCATGAAGAGGTGAAGATTATTTCCTACCCTTTGAATATAGACTAGTCTTGTGACTTGCATTGGCCAACACAATGCAGTGGAAGTGATGGTGTACATTATTGCTCTACCTCAGAATCCTACTGTCCTGCAGCAAAGCCTGGGCTAGCCTGTTGGAAGGTGGGAAAGGATGTGGAGGACAGCCAAGCATCCTCGCCACCTGCCAGAAGCCCATCAACAACTAACAGCAGATGAGTGAGGGAGCCCAGTGGAGACCAGAAGAACCATTTAACTGAGCCCAGCTTTAATTCCTGACCCACAGATTTTGAGCTAAATAAGTTGTTTTAAGCTCCTATATGTTGAGGTGAACTAGCATTCATCAATAACTAATATATACAACCCCACTTATTTTTCACTTATGTGAATTAATAATTCATCTTTCTGTTTTGGTCAGTTAGGATTGGGTTTTCCATCATTTGAAATGAAAGGAATCCTAATACAGTGAAGATGTGACTCCACTCCCCAACCAGATACCATTGTTAGGTATCCTGTCTGATGTGGGTCCAACAGTGAGTGAGTGAATGAGCAATAAATTCTTAATGATTGTGTAATATCTGCCAGGTCGTCAAATCACATTTTGAAGAGCAAAGGATATATTTGTTCTTGATTCTCTGCAATCATCTGTATAGGGATCGTGTTTAACTTGGCCTAACTCTTCAGCAAGACTTTGGGATATATATGAGTCTTCTTCAACCATCACAATAGGTGAAAACAAGTAAGCCTGAATACCTAAGGTATCCTGAGTATCTACAAAACCACCTAGAACCATCTTTCTCCAGGGAATCTGGAAAAATCTGGGGCTCATTTTATCTTCCTCTTCTCCTATAGAAACCTGAAATTAAGTGTCATTTTTTTCTTTCTAATATAAAAGGCATGTACTTTTTCTAGGCAGGAAGCCCAGATCTATCTGTCCTTCTCCTCTAGGATTCCATTCATTTGTTGCTCTAACTTGCTGCATTATTCCTATAACTTTTTTCAAATAAAGAAAAAAAATCTATAGCAGGAACTCCACAGGAGTCATATTCCACTCCAGTAAAAGCATAGAATCTACCTGGCCTATGGCAGAATGGAATCCAGCAACCAATTCTTACCAACTGGTGACAAAACCTGAGTGTGTGTGTGTGTGTGTGTGTGTGTGTGTGTGTGTGTGTGCACGCGCGTAGGGAGAGAGGAGACACCATTATTTTTATTCTTTAATCAGAGGATAACCAGACTTTCTCTACCCCAAGTGAGTTTACATCGTAAATTCTTAAATGGTTGTTTTTTCTCAAATCCACAAAGTTCAGAAGGAAGAAGACCTTGAGGACGGAAAAGAGAAATATACTCAATGGCCGGAGATAACTTTTTTCAGCTCAGAGGTCAGGCAAGGGCATCTCTGGCTGACATTCACCCTTCTCTCTAAACTCTCCCAGGCCTTGAAAGCTCCTAAACTTTCTTTTCTTCCTTCTTACTCTTTTTCACTCATAGGCTCATCTCTTTCCCAGAAAAGGTCAAGGGAAAGACCAAGGTAATGAACACCATTCACGAGAAAAGGAAGACATGGGTTCAACTGGTCCTTCTCCTCCAACTAGACAAGTCACTGGGTGTCTGATAATTGCCAGTTGTCAGAATGAGGCTGGAGACCATTCATACATTGCTTCCTCGTTAGATTGTAAGTCTGCAGAGTAAACACCACATTGGGAAATTGGATGCCAAAGAGAAGACCTTCAGGAGGTACATACAGGAAGAGGGTGGAGAGGGGAGGGGCAGGTAAGCTTTGAGAAATGGGTGTGTATGAGGGAGAACATCTGAAGCTACTGGGCAGCAAATTGACAATGCCTAAGAAGCAATAATGCAAAGTAGGGTGACAAGGCAGAAAGTAGCAAATAGTTTCAAGTTATTTCCTGTCACTTGTCCCCTTTTTTGCATTATAAAATGCAAACTCCATAACATGGTCTTATGACCCTGTGTGGTTGACACCCCCTGTCTCTTCAGCCTCCTTCCTAAAAAGTTTCCCCCTATTCCTAGTTGCATTGACCTTCTTTAATTTCTTCCCACATGCCAGACTTGTTCTTGCTTCTGGGTCTTGACATTGGTGGTTTTGTCTGCATGGCAGGCTCCACCATTTTGAAGTCTCAGTTTAAATGTCATTTCCTCTGAGAGATCATCCTTGATCACCATCTCCAATATAGACCTGCCCCTGCCCATCACCTCCTACTCCAGAATGTTCCCCTTCCTTGTACTTCACAGAGGCTAAAACATCTCATTCATGTTCCTTCTTTCCTTCTCCTAACTTGGGGTTAGCTCCTCCAGGTATAACATTAGGTTTTCATTCGAGATCTTCCTTTTTTAATGTATGCACTTACCACCGTGAACACTCCTCTTCCTGTTGCTTTTGCTGCATCCCATAATTTTGTTTTAAATTGTTGAAATCGAAGGGGTCTTTGTTACAGTAGCTAGTCCTACCTACCCTAAGACACCAAGGAAGTCTTGCAGGTGTTTTGCAAGGACCAACCAGAAGACACACATATCACGGCTTTCCTGAATTTCCTCCCTCCCATAATTCATTTCTCCTGGGCCTTGGAACATGTATTCCAGCTGCTCCTGCCACCGAAGCCTAGAACCGTTTTCTCTGAAGGGCATAAGGTCTTCATTCATTAGGGTACTCTCAAACACATCCATTCCCTGGTGCTCATTTCCTGGCCTGGAAGAGTGTAAGGAGCACAGCACTCCCTCGATTTATATTCTCTACTACCTGTATTAGTGAGCAGGCTAGGCTGTGGCCATTCATCATCTACCAGCCCACCAGACAAAATGATTCACTCTAGATTTAAAGGTTGAAGTCGACTGCATACCGTTTTAACTGGAGGGAAAGGCGCTTCCATAAAGTGGCAAGAGCTTTATGGAAGAAAGTTGTATTAATGACCCCACTTTGGCGCTTATCAGGAGGAGGTCATATAATCCCTTCCCGGAATTACATGCTGGCCAGTTCAGATAAATAACACAGATCTCTACTATTCATAATCCAAAATGTTAACAATTAATTTCTGAAATCAATCCTGGAGGGGGCTGGAAGCCCAAATCTCTGGCCCAGGCAGGCCTTGCTTGGTGGATTTCTCATGAGTCAAAATTTAAACCTCAAACTTGTAACAAACTGTTGTCAAGACACAGCTGACTTAGGCAATCAAGATAACATTATTCAGCAATAATGTGGGTGAAACATACTCTAAGTGTGAATTAATAAGTCGGCTGACACCAGGCCCCAGATGTTTCCCACTCTGGCAATATGCCCAAAGTGATGATAAGCAGATTTACATACTTAACTAATATGTTTATTTAAAGGAAATTTCCAAATCCAAAATAACATCCAGATTTCTTATTTGGCTGCAGATCAAAAGACATCCTATCAATAAAGACAGAATCCAGGATAAACCTTTTCAACATCTGCTTAAAACCAAACAACAGATTTTGAGGGTTTTGGTAAAACTTAATTGCAGACAAATTTTTACTGCTTTTTACATAAATATATATTTTCATGTCCCTGGGGTGGCTCTGACCTCATCAGTTCTCATGTTCACAATACACAACATTGTTCTTTTACCAGCACCAATCGTTCTGCCTCTATGGAGTCTTGTAGTCTCAAGGTTTTCTTCCAGCCTGAAGGATGAACAGACCTTCCCCCTCACCGGGAAATTGGAGTGAATGTCAGGGGCGAGAGCAAGAGTTTGAAACGTGGTAGAGAAGAAAAATCTGTTCCTCTCCCAACCAGTTAGTGCTTTGTTTTTCCATAATTACTAAAAGCCTTTCTTTGGTCTCATTCTCCCTTCATTTTAGAGTGATGGTCCTTTGAGCACCTATGTTTTCCTTTTTGTTGCTGTGCTGCTGGTGGTGGTTGATTCCCCAAGGGAAAGCTTGGTAACTGGATAAAAGTGTGAACAGATCTCTGGGCTTGAGAAGGAGATGACGACGGGATGGGTGTCGGCCATACTAGCTCATATCCTTTCAGTGTGAATGAGTTCACTTTCCCTCTGTGTTAACTGCCTGAAGTTGGACCAGGACTGTTGCGCACTGAGACATTTTCCTGCCCATTGGCCAGGGTCGTAATTGAACCAAGGACGTGCTTCAGAAACACCCTTTGCCTGGGGATCTGTTTGGTGTCAGAGCCAATATTAGCCATGTGACCCCGGGGGCCGGGAGATCTGGAGAGTCAGAAGTCATCCATCTTTGTTCCCACTCTGTCCTTTGAACTTAGTTGTGTTAAATTTTTGAGTCCTATCTCTTCATAGCCAGATCAGATGGATAGGTTGGTGGAAGCATTCAAAGAAATAGCAGCTAAAATAGCAGTGAGGATACTATTTTCCTCCTCTTGATTGGCAAATACATTTCTAAATACTTCATTTAATTATAGTTCAGACTTTTTACAGTAATAAGTGATACCATAGATAATTATGTATAAAACATAGATTTCAAATGCCTTAAAATCTGTGTAACATTTGACCCAGATATTCTACCTCTGGAATGCGTCTTAAGAGAATAATTATAGGGACACCCAATTGGCTCACTTGGTTGAGCCACTGACTCTTGGTTTTAGCTCAGATCATGATCTCAGGGTCCTGGGATTGAGCCCCAAGTTGGGCTCCACGCTCAGTGGTGAGTCTGTGTGAAGATTCTCTCTCTCTCCCTCTCTCCCTCTGCTCCTCCCCCACGCATGTGCTCTCTCTCAAATAAATAAGTAAATCTTTTTAAAAAAAGGAAATTAATTATAGATTTGTGCACAGATTTAACTATAAGAATCCAAGGGTCTGCTTATGATAAGAAAAGAAATATCACAAATGACCTAAATGTCAAACAATTAAGACCAGCTAATTAAATAGTGGTCCACAAGTTATAAAATTTTTCAAAATGTAGTAACTTAAGAAAACTTAATGACAATGAATGGTGCTCATATTGGTGAGGAAAAAAACAGCTTGCAAGAAAGTATGTGTTATATTTTGCCATTCGAAGATATACATGTACAAATATGTAGTATGTAAATATCTTAATGACATATAACCAAATTATGATGGAGTTACAATCATAGGTGATCATAGTTTGCTTTTTATACTTATTTTATAATCTACGTGTTCTACCATGGACAACTATTATTTTCATGATGCAAAATTCTAAAAATATTGTGAAGGTTTTAGTTTTAAATTAATTGTCTAGAGGTATAATTTACATACAATTAAATGCATTCATCTTAAGTATTCATTTTAATGAGTCTTGAGAAATGTATGTGCCCCATGTCACTGACAATTTAAGACACAGAACAATTAAAATATAGAATCATTATATAATTTCTACCCTAAAAAGTTCTTTCATGTCCCTTTGTAGTCACATTCCTTCTCACCTTTGTCTCCAAGACAACTTTCTGTCACTATTATGGGCTGAACTGTGTCCCTCCCAAAATTCATATGTTAAAGTCTTAACCTCCAGTACCTCAGAGATTGTGACTACATTGGGAGATAGGGTCTTTCAAGAGGAAATTAAGGTAAGATGAGATCATACAGGTGGGCCCTATCCCAATTTGACTATCGTTATAAGAAAGGGAGATTAGAACACAGACATGCACAGGGGAAGACAGAAGGCAGCCATCTACAAGCCAAAAAGAGGAGCCTCTGAAGATACCAAACCTGGGGGCACTTGGGTGGCTCAGTGGGTTAAGCCTCTGCCTTCAACCCAGGTCATGATCTCAGGGTCCTGGGATCAAGCCCCGCATCGGGATCTTTGCTCAGCAGGGAGCCTGCTTCCCCCTCTCTCTCTGCTTGCTTCTCTGCCTTCTTGTGATCTCTCTCTTGCTGTCAAACAAATAAACAAAATCTTTAAAAAAAAAAAAAAAAGATACCAAACCTGGATCTCAGACTTCTAAGCCTCCAAAATCATGAGAAAATAAATTTCCATTGTTTAAGCCACCTAGCCTGTGGTATTTGTATGGCAGCCTTAGCAAAGGAAGACACACATAACAGTATTATTTTTAGGAGTTTCATATAATGGAATCATACAGTATGTATGTTTGGCTTCTTTTGCATGGATTCAGCCTTGATGTTTTCAAGATTCATCCTTGTTGTGTGTATCTATAGATGACTCAATTATTTAATCTGTTCATGATCACTTTTTATTGCTGGATGGCATTGTTTGGCCATACCACATTTTGTTTATCCATCCATCAGATAATGGACACTTGGGTTGTTTCCAGCTTTGTGCTATTATGCATACGTTACTAATTCTTGCACAAGTGTTTCTTTTTTTTTAAAGACATATTTTCATGTGCCTTGGATAAATATCTGTGAATGGAATTGCAGGCTCATGAGGGAAGTGAATGTTTATAAGAAGCTTCCAAACTGGTTTCCAAAGTGGTTACACCATTTTAAAACCCTGCCAGCAATGGATGGAAATTCTAGTTGCTCCATATCTATTACAACACTTGGTTTTCCAGTTTTGTAAATTTTAGCCATTCTAGTGGATATGTGGTTTACATTTACATTTCCCTAATGGCTAAGAAGGGGAGCATCTCTTAATGTGCTTATTGGTCATTTACATGTTTTATTTCATGGTCAATCTTTTCAAGCCTACTATTGACTTTTTGTTGGTAATTGATCTTTGTTATTGAGTTGCAGGAGTTCTTTATATATTCTAGATACAAATCTCTGTCAGTTACATGAAATGCAACATTTTCTCCTAGCCCATGGCTTTTCTTTACATTCTCTTCAGCTGTCTTTGAAAGAGGAGAAGTTTTACATTTATTTTGTTCTTGAGAAAAAGAAATGACTGGTGTTTTTTTGTGAGAATTCAAGATCATCAAGATCATTTCCATCTCATCCCAGCCTCCAGTTTTCTGACTCAATTTCTCTCTCTCTTGTCACATGGACTTTTCCTGATTAATTCAACTAACTGTTGCCTACTAGTGCCTATTGTTAGACCTACTGGTGCCTACTGGTGGAAACTGTGAGCAGCAAAGGTAAATGAGGTGTCAGGAAGCCATAGCAAAAACAGAAAGAAAGCTTAACCTCCCCTGGCACTTCCTCTGACCTCTAGGATGGGAAGCACCATGTCTACTGAAGTAACTTCTAGTATTTTCTAGCTTCAACCTGATAGCAAGCAGTTTCTTTCATTCACAACTCACAAAAGTCCTTTTCAGATATGATTTGGTGAGTGCTGTCATGCTTCTTTGCCACAAGCAAGACAGAAAAATAGAGATCCTTCAAAATTCTATTAGAAAACAGACCTTTCAGGAAATACAGA
The DNA here is from genome assembly GCF_922984935.1 of Meles meles. Classification (NCBI taxonomy): domain Eukaryota; kingdom Metazoa; phylum Chordata; class Mammalia; order Carnivora; family Mustelidae; genus Meles; species Meles meles. The sequence goes on along the minus strand of NC_060084.1, from coordinate 30,590,593 downwards.
ATTGGGCTGTCTGAACTAAAAGGCTAAACCATTCCTTCACTCCTTTGGAACTTATTGCTTTCTGCTCTGTGCCCCAAATGAACCTTATGTACACATATGTCATCACAACTCAAAGTTTTTACAGTGTGTATGTCTTTACATGTCCATCTCTTATAATTGCCCCAGAAGCCCCTTGAGGACATGTTCTTCTTTGTATGTATGGAGCCTAATACAGAACTGGCACAGCAGAAGAGTTCAATGGATACTAACTGAATGAATGAATGAATGAGTGAGTGAATTAATTGTTCAAACCCCAAACTCTGAGATGCCTCTTCTAGTTCTATACTCCACCTAATGAAATCTTTCACTCTGGAGTTATACAGACCTGGAATCATGTCTCAGCTCCATTTCTTGTTCCTGTGTTACTCAAAGTTCTCAGCCTTTGGGTGTCAGTCTCCTCAACTTATTAAAAGAAAATGATGGTTATGGTTATGATAATCACCTCATCGGTTGGTGTGGATTAAATGAGTGAACACAAGGTGTGTAACCAGTGTCTGGTTCATGGTAAGTGCTCTGTAAATGTTAGTCTGATTATTGATTGGCAACATTTTATGTGACTCATGTCTTATAAAATTACTCTTCATGTTTGCTATGGGTAGAAGATGATGGTAGTGGTGATGAGGATGATCAAAACTATGGGAGTAAGTGTCTTAGGTGAAATATATTTACTAATCTTCACAGGAAGCATGAATCACAGGGATTTTATCCATGTTTTATAGCTGTAATTAAAGTGACTGCATGAGGTCACCAAGCTAGTAAGTGATGAAGCTGGGATTTAGACTCAAACTCATCAGACTCTAAGTTCTTTCAACATGGTCACTCTGTCCCTTTGCTCAAGAAGGTGCTCTTTAGAGGAAAGGATGCCTGTCACCAAGGAAGACAGTTTTGAGTCCCAGGCATGGAGTTGGCAGATCGTTCAGTCTGGAGGAATGGTGCTCAGCCAACTTTGAGGACCACCAGTTCTATCCTTCTCTTCTTTAGATAATATGCCAGGATTAACTTCTGCTGTATGTTACACACAACACAAATAACAGTGGCTTAAATGTGATAGAATTTTTTTCTCTTGCATAAGGAAAGAGCAGAGATGTTTAGTCCAATACTGGTATGGTGGGTTCCAATCTGTTCCTCCCCCAAAAAAGAAGTCAAGAGAAATGCTCTTCTTACGCACAGGGCCTGAAACTCCCTTATCCCTCTAAGAGACATCCAGCCCCAACAAGTAGGTTAGCCCAGGAACACTCTTTGCCTGGGGACCTGGGACTTTCCTCCTTCACCTAATGCCCCTTCTGCTGGCCTGGAGAAAGCCCTCTGCACCCTCAGGTAGCTCCACTAGAAACCAGTTGGGAGCCCCAGCAGCACCAGATACAACAAGTAGATCAAAATATTTCCAAAAAGGCTCTGGAAATTAAATTGCTATTGGATGTGTTCATCCTAGGATCATCTCTCAGCCACACCACTTGCCAAGATCTGTGTGCTGTACCTAAAGAGCCTGCTAAAATCAAAGATATAAATAAGATCCAGCATCTCCTAACAATTACAGCTAAAAGTCCAGGATACAATAGGAAACCATCATACCAAGAACCAAAAAAATCATGATGTGAATAAGAAAAGACAACCCACACCAACACTGAGCTGAATCAGGTGCTGGAATGATCTGATAAGGATTTGAAAGCAGTCGTCATTAAAATGCTTCGACATGGGGCACCTGGGTGTCTCAGTGTGTTAAAACCTCTGCCTTCGGCTCAGGTCATGGTCCTAGGGTTCTGGGATCGAGCCCCGCATGGGGCTCTCTGCTCAGCAGGGAACCTGCTTCCTCCTCTCTCTCTGCCTGCCTCTCTGACTACTTGTGATCTTTGTCTGTTAAATAAATAAATAAAATCTTTTAAAAAAAGAAATAAAATGCTTGACAATCAACTACAAGTTTTCTTGAGACAAATTAAAAACCACCAGAACAACAAAATCCCAGAAAAATCTCAGCAAAGAAAAAGAAATTTAAAAAAAAAAGAATCAAGTAGAAATTATAGACTGAAAATTATAATAATAGAAATAGAAAGGGCTTATCTCCCAGTTGGGTCAACACCTTCAAAGAACCCCAGAAGAACTGCTCAATAATTTCCAAATTTAAATTTATTAGATATTTTTTAGTTACAAGGGAGGCTGGGAAATGTAGTCCCTATGCTGGGCCACCACGAATAGATTAGAGTTTTGTTTATTGGGTAAAAGGCAAGAATAAGTATTGAATTAATAACTACTCATGTCTATCACTGAGACAAATGGCTCATATGTGAGAATGAGACCAAGGTTCTGGGAGTTAGTATTGGAATATGGGAGTTATTATGAATAAGACTAGAGAAATTGTGCAGCGGTTAAGGAGGATGATGAATTTTTGGTTCAGTTTGGCATGATCCACAGTTACCATGATTCCTAAGAGCTGGCATAAAGACAACTTGATGTGACCTAATGTCACTAGCACCTCTACAGGCTCACCTTCTCAGGAAAGGCCACTTAATTACCTGATTAATTTGCTCATCTTAATTAACTTGTCCCTATTGTTGATAACCTTGTATTGATTGTTCTGCCGGTAGTAATTAGAAAAGTGGTAGAGAAGTAAATGGAGAAGCCACAAGGAGGAAAAATAGAGCATGCAATCCTGTCTCTCAAGAATCTACCCTCTAGACTTTGAGCTCAATACTTTTGTTTCTCCTTCTGGGTAAATATATTAGAAATGCAAGTCATTTTCTCTGGTAATCATTTCTACCTACTCCACACTCCTTCTTAAAGGATCTGCCCTTGTCTTTTCCTCAAAGACTCTGCTCACGTACCCTGACATGGTCCTCCTTCATCGACTACAGCTGAGTGGTCAGTGGATAAGCCTGTAACCTAAGCTGGACCAATTACATTCTTTTTTCTTTTTTCTCTTTCTTTCAGATTTTTGAATTGGAGTATAAAGAAACAGTATCATTTAACTTTGGGGGTCAAAACTGTACCATTCCATAGATATGGAGGGTGGCCAGGGCAGCCATTTCGTGGCAGCCATCTTGGACTTTGTACTCTATCAGAAACCAGAAAGAGCTGGTTAGTCAAGTTCACCAGACTGCTAATGGGTTTATAATTCCTGGTCCTAGTCTCTTGTCCCCTAGCCATACTTCTTACTCTGGGCTTTATGTGATACCCTTGATTCTTTTACAAAAGTTTTTTTGTTTTTTTGTTTTTTTTTACATAAGTTCACTCAATTTGGTTGCCATTTCTTGCAACCCAGTGAGCCCCTAATTAGTAAAACACTCTCATTATTGACTTCTTTCCATTCTAGCCTGAACACCTCTGGTGAAAATGCATATGTAAGGAATCTATGAAAAATCAGTAAAATGGAAGTTGCTATCAAAAATGTATAAACAGAGAACAGATTGTTGGTTGGCAGAAACCAGAGGTGGGAGTGGAAGGAATGGTTGAAGGTAGTCAAAATGTACAAACTTCCTGTTATAAGATAATTAAGTTCTGGACATGTAACATACAGTGTGGTGACTATATTTAATAATATTGTGTTGATGTTTGAACATCCCTAAGAGAGTAAATCTGAAAAGTTTGAATCATAAGAAAAATAATTGTAACTATGTGAGGTGATGGATGTTAACTAAACTTATTGTGGTGATCATTTCACAGTGTATGTAGATATATATATATCAAATCATTATGTGGTGTACCTTAAACTAATACAGTTCTATATGTTAATTATATCTCAATAAAACTGGGGGAAAATGTATAAAGTGATAAACTGTTCTGGTTTCTTTTTTTTTTTAAGATTTTATTTATTTATTTGACAGAGAGAGATCACAAGTAGACAGAGAGGCAGGCAGAGAGAGAGAGAGGGAAGCAGGCTCACTGCTGAGCAGAGAGCCCGATGCGGGACTCGATCCCAGGACCCTGAGATCATGACCTGAGCCGAAGGCAGCGGCTTAACCCACTGAGCCACCCAGGTGCCCCTGTTCTGGTTTCTATCAGGCCCAGTGTTCTGCCTAACCCTTTCTTACCCATTAACTCACGCTCTGCCTGCCGTTAACTTGTCACCATATCCCCACTGACTTCAGTCCTTCAGGACTCCCTAATTCCCATATCCCACCCAGATTCCCAGAACTCTCTTGCCTCCCAGAAGTAATCATAGTCAACACTTAGTGCCAGTTATTTGGGCTTGGGGCCAGGGCCTTGCAAAGCTGGTATTGAAGTAATGTTCTCCTACCTAATTTGATTGAATTGAGTGTTCCAGTAAGACTGGTGATGCTTTCCTTGCTACAGGGTCCATCCTAATGAGCAAATGCTGCCTCTCTTTCATAGAAGGCTGCAAATGTGGGCTTGTAAAGAAAATCTTTACAATCACTTCTTGGTGGATCAGAGATCACTCAACATAATTACACATGGGACTGTGCTGGAAAATACTAAAATAGACCTAACTTAGAATGCACATACACATTTCATTTACTATTGTTGTGTCAAACTTTGACTATTTCCTCAAACTTTGAGTATTTATTGTTTTCCCCAAACTTTGACTGTTTATTGGGAATATAATAGAAATGAAAGAGCCAACACAAATTTAAAGCTGCCTAATGACCAAGACAGAGTTATGACCATCTGGAGTCTCATATTCCCAACCTGGTTGTCTCTAATCTTCATAAGCATTGCCTGAGTTTTTACATGCCACATAAACAAGAACAACTCCAAATTTTGTTGAGAAGAATGAGGGCAGCGTTACAAAGAATAACCAGTGTGGAGGAAATTCATATGCTACTTACAATTCTTTGATTGTTACCCAGTGCCAAGTATTTTTACCAGTCCTGATAAAGCAGAAATCTGGAAGCTCAATTCTAGAAGACTGAAGAGACTCATCATAGCCGTGAATTTTCACGTAAGAAAGAAACTAACTCCTCCTTTGTAACAACAACACTTCTTTGGGTCTCTGTTACCTAATCCTCATGAATACACAAGCTTCTGTGTTGACAAGTACATGTCTACAATATCATTTAAATGGCAGCATGATATTTCAGGATAGAGAAAGACCACAACTTACTCATCCAGCTCTCTATTGTAGGATGTTTAAGCTATTTCTGACATTTTTCTGGGTTAAACAAGGCATGGTGATCACCCTAGTAGTGAAACAAACATCCAGGCACACCCTCAGATATCTCCTTAGGATAAACTGCTAAACTAGTTTATGTATACCAGTTTGGCTGGGCCCAGCTACACTACTGCATATATTTAAAATTTTTTGAAACTTACTTCCAACATTCTTTCCCAAAGAGGTATACCAAATCATGCTTCTACAAAGCTTGCAGGAAGTGGTTTATTGATATTCTCAACACATTGATGATGACTATTCTTTTTAATCTCTGACAATTTGATTTATACTGGACTTTTCCAACCCACCCATGGTAGTGTGGTGTCTCTTAGTGATAAGTATCCCCTCCCCATCACCACCACCAACACTTCCAGCTTCTCTGCACTAGGCTTAGAAGCCCCACTTACAGTCCTACCACTCTCACTTTATTGTGGGGAAGAGAAAATTTGCCACCATTCATTAATGAAGCCATTCATTCGTCTACTATTATTGAGTACCTGCTTTGTACCAACATTGTGATAGCTGTTGATGGTATAAGGATGGACCAGACTGACAAGATTCTTATCTTCATGGAGCACATTATCCCTGCCACTATTCCCAGAACTGACTGTTTGGGCTCGGGATCTGCTTCCATCCCAGTACTTTGTGGAAACAGATCTTCTCTCTCCCATGGGCACTCACCCATTAGCCATGGAGATCTTCACATTGTCTTTATAATCTGGCTGATTACAATGGGAGACAGTCATCATGGCAACACTATCATGAGCTACTAGTGAATAATTTGGATGTTAGACATCAGAGTGGTCCAAATATGTGAGAGAGGAGACTCAGTCTACCTCATAGATGAAGTTTTCCTGAGAGCAGTCCCCTCAATTGTAGATGATCTTCTCTCTCTGACATCCAAATGACTTCCATATGGACAAGAGGCCACCCTCCAGTTCCTACTGCCTAACCAGTCTAAGGAGGTCAGAGGTCTGGAATGTTCTAGGCATCACAGAATCTATAGGGCAGATGAGATCATAGAGGAAATGGAATATAACCCACCTCCTGTCTAGGAATCTCTCTAATGTCCATCTTTCACACAGACTCTATAGTAGTCATCCTTCATTTCTGTAGTTTTCTAGAGCAGATACATAGAGGGACATGACTCAGAAGCCATGATCCAGATGTGGCCAGAATCAGACCCAGGTTTGGGGACTGAAAAGTAATACCCATATGTTCTGATTTGAAGTAGTGCTTCAAACAAAATGAGATCTATGGATTCTTGACCAGACCACCAGTCAGGTCACATGGGTTTGTGTCTTGCATATTTTATAGGAAAAAATAATGTATAACTCAAGAGCATTCCAAGTCCAAGAGGATAGTGCGTGTGAGAGAGAAACTGTGTACATTTATATGCACATACACATGCATTTATGGAGGGAGAATTTCTTTGAAAATCATCTGGCAAATACAGGTGAATGGCCCTTATCATATAGGTGCATGCGAGTCTCCTTCATTTTGATGTTTTCCATGGGAACAAAAGAAAAGTGATTGAGCTCTGTAGTTTTCGTTGTGAACTTGTCTGTTTCTTGATGGAAGATAAGCTCCCCTGGAGCAGGGATCTTGTCTGTCTTGCTAGACACTACCTCCACGGAGCCTAGAATGGTGCCTGGCATAGTAGGTATTCAAAAATTAAGGTAAACATACACATCACATTTCATTCACACAACTACTCTGTGAGGAGATCTCTGTTACTCATTTCTTCATTTGACAGCTTTCTTTGAGTGTCTACTATGTGCCTGATATTACGTCAGCCACACACCTTGGTTCATCATCTTCCTCTTCCCTGCCAGGTGCCTTTGGGACCTAAGTATAACATGGGAGATGGGAATGTACCCTTGTTAGCAGGTTTTACAGATACTTGGCATTCTCTCTGTCCTTTCAAACGCATTTTGGAACAAGGGAGTGGAATAAAGACATTTGATTTATTACTGACAATGTGGATAAATTCAGTCTTCCCCCCAACCCACACAGTCACACCCACAACAAATGAGATTCAGTGGAAGGGATTTACTTCCAATTACTCTAAATTGATGTCCCCTTCCACTCCCAGGGCATGCAGGCAGGATCCCACCCAACTCAGGCTCATATCTCTATTTAACCACTTCTTCCCTTCCTCACAGAGTCTCTGCTTAGAACTGGGCCTCACCATCCAGAGGACAGGCCTTTCTCATCCCAAGCTGGGGTCTCCAAAGGGGGTAGTACCTCCAGGTAGGAACCAGGTAAAAGAGTCAGAAGTGTGCTGGAGGCTCAGTATTTTCAAGGGGCGGTGAGAAGGAATCCTGAGAGGGCAAAGTCTCCTGCAGCCAGCTTGCTGGTGGTTGGCACCTAGGTTTAATAGAGCTGGCTTTGGGGCCTGGGATCAGGCTCATTGCCATCTTAACAGATGGGCACGTGGGTAGATGGCCAACGGATAAAGTATGAGCAACAAATGTGTTTGTCGAGGGCAGCTTTTCCAGGCAGAAGCATCAAAACAGGCTCATCCTGAGACTCCACACCTGTGCTCCTCTTCTGTCTAAAAACCTGCTGGAAGCTGAGGTCCCAAACATGGGGGAGGGGCCTGTACAATCGTCATCTAATTCCTGTAGGAGAGAGGAAAGCATGGCTCCAGAGAGCACAAGAAAGACTCCCCCGGGGGTGTGGGGGGCAAAAAAAGATGCCAATGCCTATTTTCCATGAAGGCAGCTGGAAGGAGTAAAGTCAGACACAAAGTAGATCCCCATGGGTTTGTCTTTATTTCTCCCTCTTACAGCTGAGAAGTTGTGAAAAACCCATTTTATGACACTCCCGTAGCCATGGTGAGCTTTGAGGAGAAAATGGGGAATGCGAAAAACATTGACAACTGCCCTGGAATCTTCTCGCTGGGAAATGAGAAATTCTGTCTTCATGGGATATAAATTATATCATGACCAGTGTCCAGAGGTAAGAAATGCACAGCCCATGTGCAGACACTGCTTTATCCTGTGTGTCTGGGAGACCCCACAAATTGATCACAATGTATTCAGTATTTTCTCATGAATCTCAGGGATGGCTTCAGATCTTTGTAAAAAATCTATTATCTGATACATTCACGGGGTTCAAAATACTAAAAGTTTATACTTGAGAAATCTCTCTCCTGCTCCCGACTCCCAGCCACCCGGTTCCCTTCCCTAAATGGGACCAAGGGTGCCCAGAGAACATTCCAGCTTTGCAAGAACATGGCACAGGAGATGATTTGCCTTTCAGAATCTTGTCTTTTGGTTCCGGAGAAGTGGCCCACGAACATTTTTCCAGCTCCAGTCTTGGTCACCCAATGGTGAGCTGGAACACAGCAGACATAGCTCTGTGGCAATGGTATAAGTCCATAATACCAGTTTTTGATAGGATGGGCATTTCTGTATCCACAATGCTCCAGATGCTCCTGAGTAATGACTGGGCTTCTCAAGGGCTGATGTCCACTGAGCAGGGTCAGCCCCACTTGACAAGCCTTTGCCAACTAGATTTTCTCATGCACTTCTCGAGGGCTGCTCTTGGAAATGAGGGTCGGATGCCAAGCTGGAAAATTTCTTTGGGCTACAAATGTTGACAAAACAAAGCCGGAGAAGCAAGCACTGGACTAGGAGTCAGAAGATTCTGGGTCCCTCTCACTATTCTGGTATTTCCTAGTTTCGTGACCTTAGGAACATTAATTCCCACTTCTAGGGTAAGATGAGGGGCTGCCGTGAAGGGAAGTAGGAGGAATGGTTATATCCATGTGCTTTAAAGCTACTACACCTTCTAGGTGTGAATCTTGTCTCTGGCACTCACCAGTTTTGTGATCCTGGATGAGACATGTTAAGTTCTCTTAACCTTCATGTCCTCCTAAGTAAAGTGAGGATAATAATAGTTCCTGCCTCATGGAGTTATTGTAAGAATTGAATGGGCTCATAAGACATTTAAGCTGGGTGGCATAATGTCTAAAACATGGTAAGCACTCAGTCAATGTTAGCCATTATTTTTATTCTTTAAAATATTTAATTTATTTATTTGAGAGAGAGAAATAGCGAGAGAGAGCATGAGTGGGGAGGAGAGGGAGAAGCAGGCTCCCCCTGAGCAGGGAGCACGATGTGGGGCTTGATCCCAGGACCTTGGGATCATGACCTGAGCTGAAGGCAGATGTTTAATGGACTGAGCCAGCCAGGTGCCTCAGCTGTTATTATTTTATGATGACTTTCAAGAGTCCCAGGAATTTCTAGCAGGAATATCCTGAGGAATTAACTAGCTATTTTTATACCAATACTAATAATGACAACAGGCTACTAAGTTATTTGAAACTTCTCTATTTGCTCTTGCTGTCACCATACTCCAAAGGTAGAAACATTAATTTTGCTACCAATGATTACATTGAGAGACGTTGGTGAAGGTAACCTGTTTCCACCAATAAGGTTTCCACCTTGACATCAAAATCACTTACGTGAACAAAAAAATAAGAAAGTGTCCATAGGGAAGCCAGGCATTTGAGTTTTTCACACTGAAGATGGGGCCATGGTTTTTGTTCTTAGTAGGTAAAATGTAGATCTGTTTGGTGGTAGGAAGGTTTGATACCCATGCTATCAAAGTCACACCAGACTCCACTAAGACGTTTCCTTGAGATGCATCATCAATGTCTCTGAGTTGAACTGTGTCCCCCAGAAAGATATGCTGAAGTACTAGCCCCCAGAACCTGTGACTGGGACTTCTTATTTGAAATAGGATCTTTGCAGAGGTAATCCAGTTAGGATGACGTCATAGTGAATTAGGGTGGGCCCAATACAATGGGACTGCTTTCCCTGTAAGAAGAAAAGAGACAGGCACACAGGGAGCATGGCAGGAGATCAGAGAGGCAGAGATTAGAGTGGAGTGTCTATGAGTCAAGGAAGCTAAGAGAAAGGCATGGAACATACTTTCACCTAGATCCTTCAGAAAGAGCATGGCCCTGCCAATACCACGTTTTCTGACGTATAGCCTCTAGAATTGCAGAGAGAATACATTTCACTTGCTTTAAGACATTGAGGTTTGTGGTATTTTGTTACAGCAGCTCCAGGAAACAACTACAGTTCTTGATGAAGGTAAAGATGGAGGAACTGGTTTAAAAAAAAAAAATCAAGGACAGAGAAACAAGGTCTTTGGGAACATATATGACTATTTCTATCTGCCCATATTTAGATTATTGTGCAAAGAACAACCATGCCAACCATGTCCCATTAACCTTATTTCCATTTCAGTGTCCACCTGGCTATCTCCCCATTATGGAAAGTCCTCGTCTCAGATCTTATCATGTTACCTCCTTTCCTGCACTCAGCTTCACCTCCGCAGAGAGACCTTCATGGACCAGTCCTACCATAGTGGCCCAAGCCCTGAAGTGTTCTTTATCATTTTTCCATGCTGCATTGTTCCAAAACACAATGCTCTATGAGATTCTGCTGTTCAACTGGTGGCTGCTCAGCTCGCTGCAGTCCACTGAGGGAGGGTGTCAACATTCTGGGAGAACATGCTGCCTCGGGCCCCACTCCCTGCAGCACCCAGAAGAGAGTGTAACTTATCACAGGCATACAGTCCCAACACCATCCCATTTAAGATGATCCCAGTTGTAAGATGCATCATTAGTGTTACCACCAAGAAAGAAAAAGATGCTAATTAAACTCTGACCCTACAGTGATGGGGAGACACATCCCAACCCAGAGATGTTCAACTGTGAAAAAATAAGCATTTCTTAGATGCAATGAAATATGGTCAATGTTTCAATAATAATGACTTCATGCAGAATCCTCTTCTGTTCTTGGAACACTCTCATAGAGCATTGATCAGAATTCAGCATAGAGCAGAATCTCATAGAGATTCTGAAGGTCTCTCTGCAGAGGTGAAGCTGAGTGCAGGAAAGGAGGTAATATGACCCCTGTGAAGATCAATACAGAAGTTATAGGGCTTGCCCCGAGCATGGTTCCAAGTCTAGGAAGGTCCCACATGTACAAAGTGGAGAGAGAGAGAGAGAGCAGGGTGCCAGGAACTGTGGGTGGGGATAATGTAACAGGAAATGTTCCAGCCATTTCTGAAGCCCATGATGGCATCACTGAACCTCAGGACCCCTGCATAAGGTCATGTGACCCTATTGCATTTCACAGCTTATGTTTGGATAGAGCTTCCTACCCACAACACAATTTCTCAGGGATTCTTAACATTTCCTTTTGCCTCAGCGTAGTGCTTTAAGGCAGGTAGATGAGGGCAGTTAAATGGCTTTAGGTTATAGTGGGTTAAATGACTTGCCCAAAGTCACATGGATAATTGGTGTCATAGCTGGGATCCCTACAAGTTCTCCTAATGCAGTGTCCAGAACTCTTGCTACACACTCAGTTGACTAGTGCCTAGCCCAAGTTAATTACAGAGTTTGCTAATTACGGATTCTACTGGTAAATAGGATCAGATTGAAAGAATTCAGGCTGAATAGTCTGGAAGTTTCCAGAAAAGTATGAATGAATGTTTGCGTGCCCTTGAGAGGATCTTCTAACCTCTTGACTCCTGACTCACCCCTTGGAAGCCTCCCAGGCACCTTGTTCCCCCATTTTGATTGCAAAACCTCTTCATGTAAATGAGCTATTGAGCCAGCAAGAGAAGAAGTCTGGGCTCCTGTGGGGGTGTATTTTGGAGCACTTGACTGTTTTCTTAAAGCTTGGGGAAGAGTAAGCAGTAATCAATAGCGAAATCTGCCTGAATCTCGGAGGCTCGATGAAGGTGCTTTTGAAGCACATCACAGAGCTTGATTTTCTGTTATTTAGTGCCAAAAGTTATTACCTCAGCAGCAGTGCAATGTCTAATTTATACCAAATTGTTAGCTGAAATCTATTAAAGTTTATTAGCACCACCTCACAATACAGTAACATCTCACTGGTTCTGCTCGTGTTTAAATTGACCAGCTGGTTTACCTCTATTAGCTTGGAGGCTGAGATAAACTGGAGTCTGCAGAAGCTATCCACGGCACTGGGGGAGAAGGAATACAGATGAAGCTCGGGATATTCGGGGTGTTAGCTGCTACCAAATCGCTCCAGGCTTCATCTCTCTCGATGCGGCCGTGACCCCGTTAGTCCATTACCAAGGGAATGGGGGGCTGTCCTCAGAATTCAGAAAGTGGTTGTCAGTATGATGGAGTTTCCAGCAGAGGGGAAGGCTGACAGCCCACCACAGTGACTTGGAGGAACCCAGATTGTCTATGAGGAGAAACTGATTTTTCCAGACATTTCCCCATTGCCTTCAAAGTCATGACTTCCAGAGGGCGCTTCCAGCTGCGTGGAGGGATGACAAAAGATCTAACACTGCCAACAGAAAGATGTTCTGACCTTGGGTCCATCCTACCTGCCCTCAGGGTCAGGACCTCAAAGAAACCAGACTATAAATGTATGGAAGCATTTAAGCAGCACCTGAATGACACTCTACAATGGTACACAGTGTTTGGTTGCTCTGGATTGCCTGCAGCAGTGAGAATCCTAGCCTTAGAAGTCACCCAGATCTAGCTGCAGGACTGACCTCACTGCTTACTGTCTGCACAATCTTAAAAAAATGACCCAAACATTCCCAGTCTTAGTTTCCTCTTCATCAAATGTTTTTTTGTTTTGTTGTTGTTGTTGTTGTTGTTGTTGTTTTTGGTGAAGGTCCTAGTGTTGTACGTAAGTGCCCAGCACAGCCTCAGTAGCACCATAAATATGTAATCAACATTAATTTCTTTCTCTTTGCTTTTGATTAGTGGTTTATAGCCATTGAGTTGTAAAATGTATATTCGGTTAATTGTATTTTCATTTTGCTCCGTACTTCTTCTTGGCTCCCTTATATTCATTACCTTTTTCAAGGCTGGAAGGGACCCAAAATAGTAGGTAGAGCAGGAATTTATAACCCTCTTTGTCACAATAGGCAGTCCTTGATTTAGAGAGGTGAAGACACCTGCCCGGTGTCGCACTGCTAATGTACAATGAGGTAAAAAAGGCGAGGTTCCTAAGTCCTGCACCTTCCCACATGGTCATTATGTGCCAGAGTTGTGTCAGGGAGAGAAGCTGCAGAAAAGTCACCAGCACACCAAACCCCACGCCTACATCAGGGTCATAGACAGCAGAAAGAAAATTTTCAATCCCTCAGAAGCACCCAGAACTAGAGCTCAGCACATAGGAGGGGCTCGTTATGTGCTCCCCGAAGGAATGAGCTGGTGAACCAAACTACATTCACTCCATCGGGATCTCCAGAATGAACCTGGGGAGAGGGTATATAAGAAGCTATGTTAAAGAAGAGGCAAAGTGGGGAGGTAGTAGAAAGACCTAGAGTTTCCCAAGTACGTGCCCATGATCATTCGATAAAAAAGCGCACCTAAAGTATGCTGTGTTCTGAATCACAGGCAGCCCCATCAGGAGTCGGGGAGAGAAGGCATCTGGGGTGCTAGGCTCTTAGTGTCTGAGAGATGAAGCTTTCCACGGCGTGATCAGCCCCGACTCTACGCATCCTCTACCTAGCTCTTGACACCAAGCCTGCAGCACCTGACCCTCTTTAAGACCCCTTGAACTTGTTCAAGACGCTTTTTGTCCCTGGTACCCAGCACATGGTCTGACTGCAAAACCGGCTTTTCTGTGGTAAGCCAGTGATGTCAAAGAAAGCAGATATTATTAGCTCTACTTCACAGCTTTTTGAAAAATGAAGCCCAGAAAAATAACCCCAATGGGAGGCTTTCATTCCTTCAGAAACATCATTAAATTATCTAATATCTACTCTATGCCAGCACTGTCATGGGTATGGGGGGATGCTAGGATCACAGGGCGCATGGCATCTCTGCCCTCCCAGTGGAGAAAGACAGACCCGAGAGGAAAGTACACCCACATCACACAACTGATTGTGATCTGAGGAGGTTTCACCAAAGACGGAGACAGAGGATGTTTGCGGGAATTTAATCCAGGCAGTAAGATCCGAAAAGATCCACCTGAAATAGCAGGGAGTTAAGCTGGGGTCTAAAGGATCATAAGAAAGCAGAGAGAGAAAGGGTGGCTGGTGGAAGCAGCAAAAAGGTTTCACGTAGAGAAAAACCCACCTAAAAGGGAGTGAGATGTGAACGGCATTTGAGAGAGAGGCAGAGAAGGATAAAATACAGCTTGATACACCATGGGTTTTATTTTAAAATTAGAACCCTTACGGAGGGGCATTAATCAAGGAAGCGACATGATTCATTTAGAATTTAAGGAGACCACCCTCTGCTGTCGGGTGAGGAGTGGGTGGGAAAGGGGCCAAGGATGGAAGAGATTGGGAAGTTGGGGAGCCATCCCAGTTGGGGTAGGAGGTGGTGGCTTGTCTTGGGCTGGTAGAGATGGAGAGATCTGAGAGGAGACTTGGCTAGAATCTAAGCTAGTGAAGGCTACAGCTAGAACTAGAGCCCACGTGCCCTGATTGTCCATTTGGGCTTTTAAAACTGAGCACACTCTGATGGTTCATGGGGCACGGGGCAAAGGAAGATGGCTGGCAAGGGAGATGGAAAGGTCATTAGGAGAATACGTCTAGAACACTGTGTTCCAACTGGAGTCCACAGCCCCTGAAGGTCCACACACATTATTCTCTCTAAACGAAATTCTTATTGTCACATGCAATTCCAATGACAAGCAAAAAGAAATCAATAGAAGCACGTGGTGGGTCATTTGGATGACCACATTCTAGTCAGGTTCAACCTGTTCAGAGGGACCAGTTCAGAAAGGACTTCTGGATTTTTTTTATTGACCACCACGCATGCTCCAAGGACTACTACCTTTCTGCAGAAAACAATAGAGAAGGATCTAGTACATCGATTCACTTGAGATTATAAATTCATGCCAAGTGATGAGAAAGAGAAGGAAGGAGTAGTACTGCTCTTTGAGGTCTCCCCCACCTCCAGGAAAACATGCACCAAAGCCCAAAGTATGAAAGGACAACAAAGAGGGGATTTTTTTCAGGGAAAGACCACAGTCCATCATATTTAATAGTTTTAATTTGGATTTTATTGGATCTGCACTGATGTTTAGGTTTAATTTCTAATTTGTTTTGGTTTCATAATTGGCTAAAACCATAAGCACAGCATTTTATATCTGATTTTACATTTATGTGTATTAACATTTTACTAAAAATAATTTGTAGTCCCATTGGGGTCAATGATGTTATTTTCCTCTCTAAAGAGTCTACGTCTTACTCAAGTTTGGGAGATCCTGGTCTTAACCAAAGGGAAGTCAAGTACTAGGCTACCGTGTCTAGGCTACAAGAATTTCCTTTCAAGGTGGGGTGAGGGAGAAGGAGCACTAGAAGAGGAATCATCTGCCCTTTCTGGTATATCTCCCAAAAGGTGCAACTCCCAGTCTCCTGAAAGTTAGGTTTAAAAAACAGGTTCAAATCGTGTGAACTTGTTACTGTTATTTCCTTATTACAGCAGTGGGGCAGGGGGCAGGTTCTCCCTCTTCGGATAACAAGCAAGTTATTATCCTCACAATCTCTTAAGAAGTAGTCAAGGACCACGTTCTATAAAAACCGCGTATGTGAAAAGCTAGACTTTGCATTCGGTAGAGAGAGCTCTACATGTCATGGAGAGGCAGGCAGGAGCTGGGACTGCCAGCTCTCTTTCTCCCTCTCAGCCTCATGTGAAGTGGGTGAGCTCATCGGCCCCTCCTTACGTTTGTCTTTTCCTCCTCTTTGTTGCCCTCTCTCGAGTGGCGTTCTCTTGAGATGAGCGTGCCTGTGACGTGGGTAGGTTTTGCCCGTAGTGTTAGGACTCTAAGGATAAGGTACTGGGGCAATATTAGGCATTGATGAAAGAGAAAAGGTCAGCAACAGGTGTCGTCTTTTATGTGGCACCCGAGGCATTCAAGGTGCCAGTGAGTATCCTGGGGCTCTGGGCGGGAGGCTTTTCAAAACACATACCATCTTTACCCAAGACTTAGGGGAATAGAAAATACCACTCATTGACTGTCTGCTTAGGCATTTGGAAACCCCGGCACCTGACAAATTGGAAGCTGCTCATCAGAGGAACCCGACCAGGAAAGTGAGGCTGCAGAGAGAGAGAGAGTGCAGAAGAGAGGTGATGTCCTGACGGTGTCTTTTCTTATCCAACTTCAGCATGAACTCGCCTACATGATTCAAGAGAGGATAAAAGCCAGGTGTGTACCCCGGGGATGGGGGTGGGAGGATGGCTCCTCAAACAGATTTCCTTTGCTTTGCTTCATGCATCACCACTGACCTCTATCATTGCCCATTTGCAAGGCACACAGAGCACCTCCCTGCCCCGGTGCTTTTTAGGTAAACATTAAACTGCGCCGCGCATGGAGAAGAGCCAAAGCGTTTGAGAATTCAGCAGCAGTGGCAAACCTGAGTGTTTCCATGCGATGCAAATTGCTTTGGCTTCCACGCTGCTCCTGTCGCTTCAAGTGCTGATGGTAAATAGCCTTCCTTGGGATTACTATCAAGTATTCAT
Organism: Meles meles; assembly: GCF_922984935.1. Classification (NCBI taxonomy): domain Eukaryota; kingdom Metazoa; phylum Chordata; class Mammalia; order Carnivora; family Mustelidae; genus Meles; species Meles meles. Next base: position 30,573,959 of record NC_060084.1, on the reverse strand, counting down.
TTTAACAACATTAATTTACAACGTGTTATCCCACTTTACATTGTGCTACATGACTTACTCACGGAGCCGGCCCTTTGGTGACTGATACTTATTCATTTGATTCACCGCGCTTGTTGAGATTTTTAGGTTAATGGGACCTGGACTGGAAAAAAGTGCTGTGCTGGGTTGTTTGGGCGGGACTCAATCATGGCAAAGGTGGCAACGTCTTGTGAAAAAAATCTGTGTCTTTCTGGTTGGGTGGTGGAGAGGGAGAAGGCTGCTAGAAGGGGCTGAATCAAGTCAGTTTCCTTGCCCAAGGACTTCCTGAGGCCAGAACACTGGGGAAGCAGCAGCGACCATGTAAGTAACCCTTTTGGCATCTGCATTGTTCAAGTCCCTTTCTCTCTATTATTCTCCTGATAACCCTGTAGGGTAACTATAATGGACTTCAAAAATATGGGACCTGGGAACTGGCCACTGAGGTTGAAACTTGGCTTTACCACTTACTAGCCAAGTGACGGTTCTGTGCCTCAACTTTCTCATCCTTAATGTGAGCACAGCAATCAGTAACTACACCAGGTTGTTGGCAAGTAGAGTTGTTACACAAAAACACATAGAACAGAGTTGGCACATGGATGAGGGTAGTTGATCCATGGTCCTGTTCTTTCCTCCATGCACCTGGCTGGACTGTCCGGGTTCTGGGGCTCAGGTGTGGTCACATGGCTTGCTTTGGAAGTCATGCACCACTGCTGAATGGAAGCCTGGAGCTGCCGGTGGAAGACACGGTAATGCCCTATCCCCCTCCTGCAGGGACTGTGGACGCCTGCACCATGCTGGAGCCCCAGTAGCCAAAGCACTAGAGAAAGAAGATGCAGAGTGGAGGTCCCAGCTGACTAATGATGTAGCATGAGCAAGAAATAACCCTTTGTGATTATAAGCGTTCTATTCTTTCACTGAGATGTAACCCAGCTTACCTAACTGACACAGAAAGTGGTCTATTGATGTTAAATATCATTAACGTCATTATTTTTCATTTACAGAAGAATCTAAACCTCAGAGTTATGGACCCAACATTATCACACAGCAACTATAGGATGGAAGCCTAATGAAGCTCCAGGTCTTAAAGTGGATCCTAAGGGGAAGACAACAGAAATAGACTGACTCAAAGCGTACCTGTTACACAAGTCCCAAGAACAGACTTCACAACATCTTGGCTGTGCCTCAGTTTCTTCATCAGTAAAATGGGAATAATGAAATAGTACCTAAGACAGGGGATTGAAGGAAGATTAAATGAGATAATACATGTGCTGTGCTCATAGGAATGTCTGGAATATACTAGATGAGAGTAATGTTGGCTATTTTTAGTACTACTATCAATATTATTAAGGACTAATTATTTTGTAATCTTATATCACCTGGTCTCATCAATCTCTGAATATAGGAACTTGTATTTATACAGATATGTAAATAAATAATAAAGCTAAACCCAACGCTTGCAATTGTCATCATGCTTGCTACATCCTTATCCTGGAATTTAAGTCTGCTTTCCACTTGCATGTGGCCAATTCCTCCTACTATTAAATATCTTCTCTGCCTGGAAGCCTTCCCTCCTGACTCCCACCCCAGACTGTTATGGGCCCCCGCAGAACCTGATACAACACTTTCATTGGAGGCATCGACTTCTTCTCACCATTGTCCAAGGTCTGTCTTCCCTGCAGGACTGGAGTTCCTTGAAGGAATCTGTTATGTTCATAACACTAGGAGCTCAATATTAATTCACAAGAAGAAACAAACTAACAATAAACAAGTGGATAAATGATATGAGCAGTCAGTCACAAAAGAAATGCACTCAGCCAGCAAACATGGGGAATGGTACTCAGCCTTGCCCCGTATTAAAGAAGTGGATAAAAGCAACAGTGAGGTATTATTTTCACATTAAAGATCAGGAAAGAATAGCCAACACTGATAACATTAAGTGCAAGAGAGGCTAGGGGAAATAGAGCAGATTTAAACTCTTTCAAAACATTGGTACAATATTTTGGATAGTAAATTAGCAGTATCTATTACAATGCTGAAAGTGAGCTAATAATTCTGTTTCTAGGCTTGTATTCCCCAGAAATGTTAGCATGAGTATGCAAAGATAAATATCCAAGGATGTTCATTATGCTATTTTTTTGTAACAACAAATTAAATTGAAATAATCAAGAATGCCTGTCCCTGGGTCATTGGTTATGTGAAATGTGATATACTATGTAACAGAATAATTACATCATAAGGTCAATTTTTATGGCATGACTCATTAAAGTAGGAATGTGGTCATGTTCACCATTAAGTCCCCAAGCCTAAGACAGCACCTAGCACGCAGCAGGTGATCAGTAAATATTTGTTGATTAAATGATGCTGAATATTTGTAGAATATAAGATCAGTGAAAATTTTCACAATATAGAATTAAGAGAAAAGGATTTCAGCTGTATGAAATAACACCCAACTTTTTGGTTTTTAACTGTATTATATGTACAAAATGATCATAACTGTGTATGTGAATAGATAGATGGATAGGTAGGTAGGTAGATGGATAGATAGAGAGATAGACAGACATACAGACAGACAGGTGGATGGAGGGATCCGTACAAGAATAGTTTTGCCCCAAATTCTTAACAATGCTCTTCTTTGGGAGGAAAGTCTGACAGTGGTCGAGTCTGAGGACTTGTTGGAAGATGGGAGTTCTTTCCCCCTCACCTTGAATAACTCATTTCATTCCTGATATTATAGGTGATTTTACTTTCTTTTTGCTACTTTTCCTGAATGTGTCATATAATAACTTTTTTTCATATAATAAATGATGATTGCCTGATTGAACAATCCTAAGAGGGAAAATTAGGAACTGAAACTGCTCCAAATTCTCACCTACCTATTTGCATCATCCTCCCTCAGGGAGAAAGTCTCCCCCTGAACCCCTTCCCAACACAATAAAGAAAGAAGTAGGCATCCACATCAATGGATGCTAACTGATGGAAAAAGGGAGGTGGCCTATACTAGTACTTCCTGCATTGAGGTCAGCCGGGCAAATATCCTATCCCATCAGACTGAATGAGGTGGGGGATAAAAGAGGAAGCTGCTCCCCTAAAAATCATCAATTTGTGGAAACTCTTGTTAATGGCTTATGTAAATTATGATGTCCCAGGAATCACTGCAAATTAAGCAGACCTGGATTTGAACCCCGGTTCTAACACAAACTGTGTGACTAGGGCAAGTTATTTCAATTTTCTGAACTCAGCTCCGTTATTTGGAAAAGGAGAGTAATACATGAGTGAGAGTAATTAGCATTTGCTACTGTCATGAGCAAACCCATTTCCAATAGCTGGAATTGATTTCTTGCTTACGTAAGATTCAACATTGATGTTCTCCGTTGGGTGGCTGTCCTAGAAAGCTCTCAGCCCAGCAGACATGGTCCCACAGAAAGTAGACACCGAACAAAATGCTTTATGGGGTACACCAATAGCAGGCAGCAGGGGTGAGGATAAGCAGCGTGAAGCAGGTTAGAAGGAAGGGTAGGTACAAGGAAGCCTCACTAAGCCAGAGACTCTGTAGGGCCACCGAGGGCAACAGGGTATGCAATCTCACAGACTCTGACAAAGGACTTGAAGTGTACCTTATGAGTATGTATCTGATAGAAAATTGGTGAATAATTTATCTCTTGGCTCCTATTTCCACGGATCAAAAATTTGCCCTGAGGACCCAAATAGACATTTTCCAAAGAAGATACACAAAGGAGCAACAGGTATGTGAAAAGATACTCAACGTCACTGGTCATTTCGGAAGTGCAAATTAAAACCACACTGGGATCATCATCTCACACCGGTTAGAACGGGCCTCATCAAAAAGACAAGAAAGCAAAAAATTAAAAAAATATATATATAAAATAGATAGCTTACTCTGCAAAACAAAACAAAACAAAACAAAAAAAGACAAGACACCTAACAAATGCTGGCGTGGCTATGGAGGAAAGGGAGCCCTGGGGCACTGTTGGCGGGAATGTGAATTGGTACAACCTCTGAGAAAAACTGTATGGAGTTTCCTCAAAACATTAAAAACAGAACTGCCGTGTGATCCAGCAATTCCAGTTTAGGGAACCCATTCAAAGGAAACAAAAACACTAACTCGAAAAGATATCGGCACTGCCATGTTCAGAGTGGCGTTGCCTACAACAGCCAGGACATAGAAAAAACCTAAGTACAACCTAAGAGTCCACTGATGGGTGAATGGATAAAGGAGTTGTGAGATACAGGGGCGCCTGGGTGGCTCAGTCAGTTAAGCATCTGACTCTGATTTTGGGTCAGGTCATGATCTCAGGGTCGTGGGATCAAGTCCTACGTCGGGCTCCAAGCTCAGGATGGAGTCTGTTTAAGAATATCTCTCTCCTTCTCCCTCTGTCCCTCTCCCACTCGTGTTCTAAATAAATAAATAAATAAATAAAATCTTAGAAAAAAGAATTATGAGCTATACACATAGAGAGGAAGATTAGCCTTAAAAATTGAGAAAATCCTACCGTTTGTGATAACATGGATTGACCTTGTAAGCATTATACTAAGTGAAATAAGTCTGAGAAAGACAAGTACTGTATCGTCTCATTTATATGGACAATTTTTGTAAAAACTCATAGAAAAAGAGAACAGACACAGTCACCAGAGGCAGCGGGTTTGGGGGGAGGGAGCACTGCAAGAAGGAGGTCAAAAGGCACATATTTCCAATTATAAGACAGGTAAGTACTGGGAATATAATGTACAAGGTAATGTACTAGCTAATGCTGCTGTGTGATATATGGGAAGGTTGTTAAGGAGGTAGATCCTAAGTGCCCTCGTCACAAGGAGATTTTTTTTCTCTTCTTTCTTTTCTTTATATCTATGTGAGATGATAAGTGTTGGCTGAACCTGTTACAATAATCATTTCACTCAATATGTAAATCAAATTATCATGCTGTATGCCTTAAATTTGTACAGTGATATATGGCAATCCTTTCTCAAAAAAAAAAAAAAAAACCCTGGAAAAAGCAAAGAAACAAACAAAGCTTGTCCCACTGAGGCTTTCATACCCCCAGACCTCTGAGTTATCTTGTGTCAACCATCCGCAAAGAAGCTACGGTATACGTAAGAGTTGTAGGCTTGACCTTGTGGGGTGCTTGCTGGTAACAACAGCAGTGGCTGGAATAACGCACAGGGGAGACCCCAGAGAATCTGAAGAGATACATCTGAGATGCCTCCCATAGGGAGATGCAAGGATTCAGAGCTATGGGCTTCTGCCATATTATAGCTTGAGCATCTTCACACATGGCTAACCACCCCATGGAAGAGGAAGATGGACAAAAAGACGAAGCCAAGCCCAGAGGTAGTTGATGTCATTTCTGCCCGTGTCCCACTGATCAGATCTGGGTACATGCCCCAACCCACCCCCATCAAAGAGTAGATAAGAAATGCAGCCTTTCATGACCTCAAGAGGAATAAAGGAAATAGTTTGACAAACAGGGAACATTATTGCTTCCACTGGCTACCCTGGAAACCTCTCAGCAGCTGAGTGTTTTGGCTGATCATATATGTTCAAGGGACTAGTTGTTCTGGGCACATAGCAGGCAATTGGGAAATGGTATCTGTACTTAGTCCTTCTACAAAATGAAAACTCTTAAGTGGCTACAAAAGATCTTCCTTGGCAAGAAAGCTGTAAGATTGACCTTGGCTAGCAGAGATCTCACTAAATTGTATGATACCTGGTCCTGACTATGTTCAATTAGTGGACTGGTGGTTACATTCCTGTTCCTCTGGGGCTTGTGAAATGGAAGCATGACTTAGAGGGTTGCACACAGGAGATGCAGTCCTCTTGTTACTGAGTTAGGCCATTGTTGTTGACCTGTGCATGTGTTCACTGTAACCCATTCTCACTGACTGTCTCTCTCACCAACTGGGCAATTAATCACTGATCAGACAATACAACTTTACCCAAGGGGTCAGGAAAAGAGCACCCACCTTTCTACTCTTTGCCTGGAATTCTCTTCTTATCTTGTAGTTTAAATAAGATAAACTGTCTTTTTCGTGTCTTGGCTTAGAGCTGGAGAAACAGGCAAGAGGTTGGTGTCCTAACTTCCAACCCTGACCCTTCTGGTGATCCACTCAAAAAATACTGTGCAGGGGCACCTGGATGACCCAGTTGGTTAAGCATCAACTCTTGGTTTCAGCTCAGGTCATGATCTCAGGGTTGGGGACTGAGCCCTGCATCAGGCTCCACCCACAGCCCGGAGTCTGCTTCAGATTCTCACTCTCCTTCTCTTTCTGCCCTGCTCCCTGCTCTCTCTCTCTCTAAATAAATGAAATCTTAAAAAAAAAAAAAATCCTGAGCACCTACAACATGTCTGGCTCTCTGCTAAGTGCTGGAGAAATAGTAGAAACAGGTCAGAAGGTCTTAGTTTTGGCTTAGTGAGAAAGATACTAAATAATACTTACACAAATCAAATCATATTAATTGGGTAAGTACTCTTAAGGAACACTGTTGTCTTCCCATGCCTATTCTCCCCTTCTTGTTTATGACCAGAACTCTCTACTTTCTGGATGAGCATAAAACCTTCAAGAAAGAAAAAGATTGGTTTTCCCGAACTCCCTTGCAGCTAGGTGTGACCATCTGACTAAATCCTGGCCTATGGGATGTGGGTTGTTCTACCCCTCTTCCTCCTTTTGGCGGGCTGGAAGTCAGACGTGATGGCAGGAACTGCAGCAATATTTTTGGATTCTAAGGCAGAGCCATGTTGAAGAAAGAGCCTGGTCCTTCATGATTATGGAGCTGCCTACCAGCCCTGGATGCCCACACAGACTTTTGCATGAGAGACAAATAACTACTGTTATTTGGGGATCTCTTTGTGGGAGAAGCAGGACCTTTCTTTTGCTAAGATCGTCTCATCTGAGAGAGGAAAAGGAACCACGTGCCTGAAGAGTGCAGGGGAAGGATGTTGTGGGAAGAGGGAACCTCATAGGCAAGAACGGTGAAGTGAACCCAAGAGAAAATCAGATGGTGCTTAAGGGCTAAACAGTAAGAAGAGGGTGATGAGAAGTGAAGTAGGCAGGGGATGGCAGAGCATATGTGGCTTTGCCACAAAATAGGTGCTCATCCCTGAGTCATTGAACCTCTCAGCTCCTCAGGTTCTGTCTCTGTTAAGTGGGACTTGCAGGTACACTTCTGTCCTCACAGGATTGCTGCAAAGAGCAAATGATATGTTAAAAGAGCAAAACCAGCATGATACCTTGGCGCAGAACAAGGGCATTCCAACCAAGGTCAACCAAGTTCAAAGCCTACCTCTGCCACGGACTAACTGTATGACTAGGAGTTAGTTACTAAACTTACAGCATGTGCCTCAGTTTCCCCATCTCTAAAATGGAAGTAGTATTAGTATTTACTACTTAGTTATAGTATTTACTATACTATACTATGCAATACTATACTATACTATTACTCAGTATATACTACTGTGTATATTGTATATATATACACACAGTATATATTATATATTCAGGAGTATATACTGAGTAACAGTAATATTACTATTAATTACTGTTAATTACTGTAACAGTAATATTACTACTGAGACACAGTATATACTGTATATGTTCAGGAGTATATACTGAGTAATGGTAGTATTACTATTACTACCAAGTTAACGTTTGCCAAGCACTTAGACTAGGACCTGCCATGTACCAATCGCTGTATACTTTTCTTAAAGAAATAAAGGAAAGAAAAGCATTTTATGACTTCGAAGAATGACACTGTCTACATATAGCCAACTCCCACCTTCGACGGAAACTTTCCAGGTTCAGTGATTTGGCCTGCTACTCCTCTCTAACTCCCTAGCAGACTATAGAAGTGCCTCCTTTTAAAAGAAATCTCATCAAAAGTGACTTGGGCATTGGGGAGGGTGTGTGATATGGTGAGTGCTGTGAAGTGTGTAAATCTGGCGATTCACAGACCTGTACCCCTGGGGCTAATAATACATTATATAGTTATAAAAAAAATTTAAAAAATTTTTTAAAAAGTGACTTGGAAAAAAAAAAACAAATCAGGCCAAGTGCCTGGGTACAATGACTTCTCTGCATCTCCCTTCCCTTTCCACTGACAGCAATAAGGATAGCCCGGGGCCCTACTCTGGAAGTCCTCTGTAAGAGTGAGATGATTTTCAAAAGCAGGAGTCCCCGAACTCCTGTAAAGGGCCAGATAGTAAACACTCTTGGCTTGGTGGGTCTTAGTGTCTGCTGGCGCTGTTTAACCTATCCATTGTCACCCCAAATCAGCCCTAGATAAAGCATAAATGCATTGGCATGATCAGAAGCCAATAAAACTTTCCTTATGGCCATTGCAGTCTGATTTTCATGTACTTTGCATGAGTCATGAAATAGTTTTTGATTATTTTTTTAACTATTAAAATAATGTCAAATCCATTCTGAGTTCACAGGATGCACAAAAAGAAGTGGTGCATCGGAAATCATCCACGGACTGTAGCTTGCTGACCCCTGTCCGTGAATGCTCAGCACAAATGTCTGGCACATAGTAAGTCTTCGGTAGCTGTAGTGAACGTGTTTGTTATTAAGATCAGCAAGAGAGCATCAGGCAGCGGCTTCTTAGGTCACAAAACCCAAAACCTGGCCTGGTCTGGGACTTCACTTTTTCTTCCTGCTCCTCAAGCCACTGGACATGGCCTAGGTGGGGGCTGGGCTTTGGGGTGGGAGTGGGGGAGGAGTGTTGCCTGAAGTCAATGCCTCGGTTCTACAGCTTCCTAAGCATCCTGACAGCTTGGACCAGAACCTGCCAGCTTTGAAAGGGGCTTTATAAATGAAGAGCCTGTAAAGCAATTCAGAATCTGATTTTGCTGCAAAAGCATGATTTTAACAGATCTGTAGCTGTTCCCAACCTTTTAACACTGTCTCCTGTGAGTCAAGAGATTTTGATCTTGTAACTAAATTGACTCTGCTGCAGGTTGGCCATCCTCCTGGGTAAATTCTCTGACATGCACGGCTTCAGCCTCAGCCCCCTCAAAAGAAGAAAAAAAAGGAAAGGAAAAGGAAAAAAAAAAAACCTCTCTTTTGTACCCAGTTATCCCCTATCTCATTTCCTCCAAATTGAATTTTTTTTTTTTAATGATAATGTCAGAATTGACTCCCTTTGGCCCTAAACCTAGTGTTCAGTTTTTTGTTTTGGGGTTTTTTTTTGTTTTTTATTTTTTTTGGCAGGAGACATTTCTGTTTCATACCAATGCTAATATTTAGAAAAGTGACAGCAGATTTAAAACAGTTATTTGCATCATTCCAGAGATCTATCTAATGTTCCAGGGCCAGGCAATCAGTGCATGGCAATGAGGCCTTTTCTTTTTGCAATTATTATTCTATTCTATTCTATTCTATTCTATTCTATTCTACTTTTTGAGACAGATTGTTGCAAAATCCAACAAGACATGGCTTCAAAATAAAGAGCTCAAAGAGTAGCTTGACTGTGGCCAAAGCAGGGGCTCTGGAAGTGCAGGCTTTTCTGGATGGAGCATCACTGACTGCATTCTGTAGTGCAAGGGAAGAGGCTGCTGGGCTGAGCTCAGGTGCCGGAACCCCTCTGGGCATGTGCCTGCCCACAAAAGCAGCACTCACTCGTGATGAGCACAGTCCTGGGGCTGGTTCTGGGGGCTGGAAATATATCTCATCTCCTAAAGTCAAGAACAGAATGTGACCAGGAATGAAGGTGCTTCTCCTTTAACAGGGGAAAGAGAGGTAGGAGGAGGGAAAGAGGAATGGGGTGTGGGTGTGGGAGAGAAACACAGAAAGAAAAGAGAACGAAGAAGAAAAGGAACCATGAGCAAGTGCGCAAGGGGCTGGCTGGGAGCAAGCTTGAGGTGGGGACCAAAATGCGGAGAGGAGAGGTGCTAAGTCTTGAGTCTTTGTGCCTTGAGCATGGGGCACACAGAGAGCAGCCTCCAATAAGATTTGGAAAGAAGAGTTGTCACTAGCAGATTTAGAAAAATATGTGTATTTTCTTACAAATCCAAAAGTCCTAGAGATCACAGAGAGTGTGTGTGTGTGCATAAGAGAGAATTTTTTCTCTTCCTTTGCTTCCCACACTCCGCCCCGTTCCCCACTCCACATCCCCCCCAACCCCAGCTCCAATCTCTGTTTTCTCTTACAGAATACAAGGTTATTCCCCCTGGAGTTCTGACTGAGAAACCCAGAGTTCTAGAACTTTACAAAAGCTCCTATTGTCTGGAGAGGAACACTTTTCTGGGGGATGAATTGGACAAAGGCTTTTGGCCGGCAAACGGGGAGAAGGTGGGATGGCAGAGCTCTGGAAGGACAATTTATCCCAGTAACTTATGGCCGCTGGTGAGAATCCCTAAGTGTGAAATCAAAGCTTCACCATCTAGAAAAAGGGAAATGGAATCAAAGCTAAAAAGCATGCAAGAAATGAAACTGAATTTATTTATCAGAACTTTCTGGAAACCAGTACTTTGGCCCATCTATAAATAATGGCTTATCATTGTTCTCCTCAAGATCCCCAAGGTACAGGAGATGTTTTGTTGCTGCTAAACAACTTTTCAAGTCATAAAAAAAAAATTCTTTTGAGAAGATTTTTGTATAATAATATCCAACATTTGTTGAAGGCTTAACTCATTGAATCACCGTACTATACCCCTTACATGTAAATCTTATGATTATTCCCATTTTATAAGTGTGGAAACTGAGACAAAGAGAGTAAAGGAACTCGCCTAGGGTTATGACAAAGAATTATAAGAGCTAAGATTTGAACCTACGCAGGTCTATATGATAGCAGATTTCTTGTGCTTAATCTACAATCTATACTACTTTCTTCTGCAAAAATATGCGTTTGCAAGGGAATGAAGATGAAGATAAATAAAATGGAGCCATTCTAAGGGAGCTTAGAATCACGTCTACCATATGTGAATAATTCATGGATGAAGAAAACAGAAGGATTGGAGGTGGTGCTGTGCATCCAATCTAGGGGTGCCATTTTGTGTTGATTTAGGTCAATCCATGATCCCATTCTAGTGGGGTGTGTGTGTGGGGAGTGTAGGAGGGGTAAGTCTCAAGGAGAGCTTCTTGGAGGGGGGTTATTTGTGAGTTCGTTTTAGCAAGTGAATAGGAGTTTCTGAAATGAACAGATGATGAGAAAGGTTCTAGAAAGAAGGAACAGGATGTTCAGAGGTATGGAGTCACAAACACCATGCATTGTTTCAGAAATTCATAAGGAGTTCTAAATGTCTGGAACATAAACTACAAGATCAGAGTGGTGATCACTGAGACAGGAGAAATAGCAGGAGTTAGGTCTAATGGGTTGTGTTTAATACCAAAGAGTTTGAACTTTCTAGGGTCTTCGTGAACCAGCCTTGTTTGGAAACTTCATATACACATCTGTGGTACAGAATGATATGCCTGGTAAAGAACAAAGTTCTTTATTGAGACCCAGAAAAATAAACTTGTAATCACTGGAGGAACATCCCAGAAACACAACCTTGACATGGTCAAAGCTTGAGGTCTTGAAGATTAGGTTCATGTCACTGTTTTCTGAAGGGTGGCATCAAAAATTAGCAATGCTTTCTTTTTTCTTATTTCTTCCTATACATGAGCTTTCCCTAAACTGACCACTTGTGATTCTCCTGCTGCACAGGCACTTAGAAAGGCATAGATGTTATATATTTTTTTCAAAGATAGGGATTGGGGAAGCAATCTGCTCAGTCTGCAAGTCTTCCTCTTCTTTTTAAAGAGTCTTCTTTCTACCACAGGGATGGGACATTGACAGCTGTGTTTCTACTCTTTGACCAATCCTATAGGCAAGGCTGATTGGTATAATATTAAGGTTTATAAAAAGAAATACGTATTTGGTCTTTTCCTGTTATTGGCAGAACTTCTAGAACTCTTGGAATGGCCTGTGATAGAAGCAATAAAGGTGTCTCGTTATGTTAATAGGATGATTTTTGGAAAGCACTAAGGGTTGCAGGCCCATTTCCCAGAGAAGCAATCTAGTGATCAGAGGGTTGGAACTTTCAGTCCCATCCCCAACCTCAGAGAGGGGAAAGGGCTGGAATCACCAATGGTCAGTGATTTAATCAATCATACCAGTATAATGAAACCTCCACCCAAAATGATGAGGTTCTGAGATCTGGGTCACTGAACACATGGAGATTCAGGGAGACTTATGTGCCTTGAGAGGGCACAGACCCTCCAGGCCCATTCCCTATACTTTGCCCTATGCATCTCTTCCACTTAGCTGTTCCTGAGTTCTATTTCTTCATAATAAACTGATAATCTAGTAAGTAAAATGTTTCTTTGAGTTCTGTGAGGTACTCTAGAAAATTAATTGACCCTAAAAAGGGAGTCATGGGAACCTCTGATTTTTAGCGGGTCAGTCAGAAGCACAAATGACTACTTGGACTTGTAACTGGCATGTGAAGTAGGCGAACGATCTTGGAGAACTGAGTCCCCAGCCCTTGGAATCTGATGCTATCTCCAGGCAGATAGTGTCGAATTGAGTTGAACTGTAGGACACCTAGCTGGATCCATCCAATTCCTTGGATGTGTGGGGAAACACCACCCTCCCACTTTGGAATTGGGTGTTAGAAACTTAATTGGACCAAAGAGAAACAGTGGCTTAAATTTACTTAGACAGATTCCCTACCAGGCCTGTGAGATAAGGATTCAGAGAGAACCAGTTTGTGTGAATAATAGAATATGAAGGACATGTTAAAAACTTGGACATCTGAGCGGCCATTTTTTCCTATGGGCTGAGAAGCATAGGAACCAGTATATAGAAAGAATAGAAAAGATGCTCAGAAAGAAACAGAATGAGAGAGGGAGTACTCCCTGGATCCCCAGCAACTTTACAGGTTCTGAGAGCAATTCTTATCTATAGCCCAACTATATTTCTCCCCCGGGGTTCCATGAGACATTCATAGTTTTTAGTAAATCGCCCCCTGACTTTTGTTTGCTTGAGCTCTCTTGAATTGACTTATGTTACTTAAAACTCCAAATAGTTTTGACATTACCTAAATCCCCACCTGCTAGTGGCCACCAAGAATCATAAAGACCAAGTAGATACACAGGAGGAGATAAAAAAAAAATCCCAAGTGGTAATACTGCCCAACCGAGATCTACGGAGCATAAACATTCTGAATTTCTGGGACATTTTCTACAACATGGCATGTCAAGGATTCCACAAAGTCCTCTTTTATCCATCTGGTTCTGAAGTCATGATTGAACTGTATTTGGTTCAGCCATGGATAACGATACTGCCTTGATCACCATGGATAGCCCTTGTTAGATTGTCTTCCTCTTTTTTACTTCCTCCACCCATGTAGATGTTTGCCTCCCTTCTTTTTCAGTGAACACTTGCACACACATTGCAGGACTTGCCACAGTCAGTTTAGTGCCATCATTCCTTCTGTACAGCTCGGTCTTCCCCAGCAGAGAGTAGATCACTGAACATGTCTTCTCTCCATTTTGCCCACAGTTTTCCTCATGAAATTTTCCTAATGCCTTTAAAATGTGTTTAAAGGGAAATTTTCACCAATAAACAAGGTCCATGTTGATACACTATTTTCTCAAGCTTTTTTTTGAAACTCTTTTGAAGGGAGATGGAGTGATTTCTATAGGTGAGACTTTGGTTTGGAGCCTGTAGCTTCCCCCAATGACATGTCAGGGTTTAGAGATGTGTCCATGCATTGGAATAAGGGAAGAGAAACAGGGTTGTTTCATCCAGGGTGCAGAGCCCAGGATCTCTAATGAGGGCTGTTAAACTTGGTTGCTGTGTCTCCTCTTTGGAGCAGACCACACTTTGCTTCTTTTCCATCACAATGAGATAGAGATTCTAGAACTCCAGAAGGAGAAGCTGACTGAAAGGATTCACCTCCTCCTTACTGTCTTAATAGGCAAACAACACATATTTCTTCTTCTTTTTTTTTAAAGATTTATTTATTTATTTACTGAAACAGAGAGAGTGAGAATGGGAGAGGGGGAGAGGGAGAGACAGAATTTCAAGCAAACTCCCTGCTGAACACAGGACTCGATCCCACGACCCTAAGATCATAACTTAAGCCAAAATCAAGAGTTGGACGCTTAACCAACTGAGCCACACAGACACCCCAAAACACATTTCTTTCAAGCCTCCACCTGAAGGTAGAATCTTCGAGCATCTGAGTGCCTTTGGCCCTCAGAACCAGAGCCAACACCCCCACACCCACCACCAATGGGCCACTAGTGCAACAAAGAAGAGGATACTCCTCCTTGTCCACAGTGAAATCCATTGGCATTTTCAGAATTCAAGGGAAAGGATATTGGTGAAGAAATACCAAGAAATAAGCCAACCAAATTCTTAATCAAATGGGCTCTAAGACTTTAGATGTTTCTCACTTTTCTTTAGTATAGGCATATAACTACCTTACAGGAAATAATTCTGTGACCTCTGACCTATCAAATGACAGTCCTAATTGATTAGTATTCTCTGTTCTTGAAAGAAGGGAGAAAAATCATTTCACGGTTTGTGCTAATCTTTCAGATTTCTGCCAGCAACGTTCCAGAGAGTCCACTATGACAAAACTCTCAACCCAGCTTCTAGAAAACTGTAGAGGACAATCTAAGCCCAGCTTTTTGCATCCTTGTGAAAAGCACAAACAGGGTTCTCAACTCTTTTTCATCCTGGTTAGGCTTGGCTCTATGCTTTATAGCAGACTTCAGAAACTAGAACCTGTAAGGACACCCTGGGGGCAAGAAGAACAGATAAACATTCTATATGATGAAGGTTTGCTGGTTTCCTACTGGGTGTTCAACCTTTTTCTGGCCATTGTGGGAAAATGGAAGCAACTGGAAGGCAAGAAGTTCAGTATTATTGAGACTTTATGTCAATTCCAGGATTTTCAGTTTACGAAGTGCTTTCACTTCTCTTAATATTAGTAACATTTTTTTGGAGGTGGCAATTTGATAGATAAGGAACATGAGGCAAATGTTTAAGGTACTTGCCTCAAATTTCCATGATGAATATATGATGGTGCAATAAAACTAGAATCCCTGGTTTTCTTACCCTTGGTGTGCTAGTCTTTCCATTTTCCCGAGTCTCTGCTGAACACACAGGGGGAAATTAGATGAAACAAGGCAAGGCCATGCATGATTGAGTGTTAATGGTTCAATAAATAGCCAGAGATGATACAGAGGGGGAAAATGATGTGGACCACAGGGTCATGGAGGGCTTCCTGAAGGACAAGTGTCTTGGCTTGGACCATGAAGAACAAAGACAACATTGCCACGAAAGGGATAGAAGCAGTGAGTAGAAGAAAGTTTCTTGAGGGGGCTGGGAGTTCCCTAAGAGTTCGAGACTTAGAAAAAAATTAAAATGAAAAATGCTAAAACTCATTAAAAAATAAAGTGAGAAATCCAAGCAGAGGCAGTAAAAAACGTTATTCTTTAGTCTCCACCAGACCAGGAGGGTAGACAGAGCCAGAAGAGAGGCTTGAAATTCAGTGAATGAGAAGCGAATGAGAAGTAGAAGGAAAAGGCCTGCTTTGCGTCAAGGACAGCCAGGATCCTGCAAGTATCCTCCAGAGCTTCAGTCTCTGAGAGGAGAGACCTTCAGAACGTAGAGCTTGGCCATTCCTCCAGAATCCCATCCTCCAAGACACAGATAATGTGCAGTTGCCCCAGCCCAACCTTGAGTTCCATGCAGCCTTTACTGGGTGGTGATACAGAAGGATGGGAGGTGATGGCTGAGAAATTAGATGATCTTTGGTGCCAGAGAAAGAAGTCTGGCTTGGCTCTTAATCTCCTCCCCCAAATTTCCATACTGGTCTCTTCCCAATGTTTAATCCTGTTAGCAAAAAGTCCAAAATCTCTAGGCCAAGATGAGCCTGGAGAGCCCAGCACCTCTCACTGGGTTGGTTAAAGAGTCTTTCTGCAGGTCTCTTATCTGTTCCATCTCTTCTAGAACTGATGGCCAAGGAACCAAGGGAGCCGTTGAGTTGACCCTGAAACAAAAGCAGCTGGACCACCTAATCCTGAGCTGGCCAACTGGAAGAACCCGTTTCTACGGTCTTTAGTGGCAAAGAAAATTCAAGGTCAGTGAAGCACGCAATCATAGGGCATGCTTTTCCCTGCTTCCCCTGCCTGACCCACTTCTCCACGATCCACCTGCTTCAGCCACCTTGGTCCCGGTCCTAGCTGCCAGATGCTAACTGAGGCTGTTCCTCAAATTGCCAAGAGATTGCTATCCAAACTGTCACCCCCTGATCAGAAAAGAAGGAGTTATGGAAAGTATCTGACAGCACCTGAGCGATCTCTCATTTGGATTAAATCAAGATCTTTAAATATTTATAAAGTTCTGGTATCTAAAATAGCCAGCCTTTGCCTTGCACACAGGCTGTTGAAATATGGGCCTAGTGCATTCTAAACTGAATATTTGTCTGAGCAGTCATATATTTCATTTGTGTGAGAGAGTGTAACAGTGTGTGTGATTGTGTGTGTATGTGTGTGTGTATGTCGAAAAACCTATTGCATTATGTTAAATATCCCAGGGGCTCCGCATAGAACATGACTGGAATGAATATAGGACAAGAATAACTTTTTTTCTATCTCATTAGATGGTCTGAGTTTTGAAATCTGCTCTAAAAAGTGTGGTAAAGTGTTCAGTGTTGTAGATTAATGCACTGAATACATTTCTACAGTTCTTGATGTGTTTCATAAAAGGTCCATTTCAAAAGTGTGCTGTATTATAGGTGAACACTCGCAGTAAATAATCTTGTTACAGAAACCTAAGCAATTTTTACGAGGCGTATTTCTGGCTGACTGAACAATTTATTCTCCAGATGTCACATTGTATTTTTCCAATATAAAATGAAACAGCTTTTTTTTTTCTTTTAAGGCTGACTGTGCTTCTTTGTCTGAGTCTAGAACAAAGGAGCTCTCCTTAAGGAGGCTGATGTGGTGTTAAAGCCCATCACTTTAAAATTAACACCACACCTGGGAAGAGCAGGCAGCACCATCGCTGGCTTTCCTTTTCAGGAATGATACTTGACAATCAGGCAGGACACTTGCCTGGGTCATCCAGTGGAAGAAAACTCTCTGGTTTCTTGAAAAGCCAGGAAGAGCAAGAGGAATGCGTGAGGACAGCGAACAGGAAGGGTGGGAGAGGAGGGGACAATGGGGTCTGGAAGGGAAAAGGAGAGAAGAAAGAACAGAAGGAGGGAAAGAGGCAGAGAAATATGGGAGGTAGAATGACAAGATGAGATGGAAAAGCAGGTTCAAAGGAGGAGAGAAGACGTACAATGGCGAAGGAGAAGAGAGGCAGCGAGAAGGACAGATGACTGGAGGAGACAGGAAATACACAGTTAGCTACCACCAGAGGCAGCATTTGCTGAGATTTTTTGCAGAACACTAAGCCCATGAAATACTCTATGAAAAAACTAAGAGTTCCATGACCAAACAATTTTGGAAAACAATGAATTCTATATACACCCTCTTTCCTTGGAGGCTCACAGTGCACCTTAGCCTACTAAAAGCTTTGAGAAGTCTTGCCACAAGGAAACCCATTGAACTTCATTTAACACATGTTTTCCAAACTTATCTCTCTCTCTCTCTCTCTCTCTCTCTCTCTTTTATTCCCACAAATCATCTGTGATCTGGTGGTTTGGACACATTGGACTAAAAGTTTCTGGCACATTCATCCTATGTTGTGTCTAGAAGGCTGTGTGGTCTCACACCATCCATGCCCTTAACATCAACAGGGAGGGGTGCCTGGGTGGCTCAGTCGGTTAAGCATCTGCCTTCAGCTCAGGTCATGATTCTAGAGTCCAGGACCGATGGGAAGCCTGCTCATGGTGCTTCAGGCTCCCTGCTGGGTGGGAAGTCTGCTTGTCTCTCTCCCTCTGCCCCTCCCTCTCTGTTCATAATCCATCTCTTGCTTTCCCTCTTTTTCAAATAAATAAATAAAATCTTAAAAAACAAGAACAAGAAACCCCACATCAACAGGGTGTATAAAATGAAACATTCCCTAAGCATAATACCCTCTAGTTCCATCCACGTCGTCCAAGAGAGTTCTACAGCTATATGACACTCACTCAGAATGGGCCGCTGGGAAAGTTATTTCTTAAGTTATTTATTAACATAGTACCTAATGCTAGACAAATGTATCAGTCAGCTTTGGTTAGGTATGGTCACAGTAACAAACAATCCCCAACATTTCAGCGGCTTACAAAGGTTTATTTTTCACTGGCTCCTATGTCACTGCAGCAAAGCTGAGACTCTACACTTCTGTTTCTCAGATCTTCACAACCCAAGATCCAGGTCTCATGGCAGAAGGAAAAGAGCACTGTGAATAATCCATGCAATGCCTTTTATTTATTTAATTTTTAAATATTTCTTTGTCAAGGAGAGAGCACACAAGCAGGGGAGTGGAAGGCAGAAGGAGAAGTAAGCTCCCCACTGAGTGGAGAGCCTGATGCAGGGTTTGATCCCAGGACCCTGGGATCATCACCTGAGCCAAAGGCAGATGCTTAACCAACTGAGCCACCCAGGTACCCCCATGAAATGCCTTTTAAAGCTTCTGCCCAGAGTATCATGCATCACATTCCACTGGCCAAAGCAAGTCCCGTGGCTAAGCCTGATGTCAAGTGGGCAGGCGATACACTTCTCCCACAGGGACACACCATCAGTCACATGGCGATCGGTGAGGAAAATAAAAACCTCTTCCAGAGAGGAACACTAAAGTAAACTACTACATAGACGTTAGAGGACAAAGCTATGTCCTATTGGCATGTCTTCTGGGGGCTCCTTATTATAGGTTCAACCAGCTCATAGTCTCAGAACATGAAAAAAAAATAGATAAAGGCAGGAAATGGAGCTAGTGCCAAGGTAGTTGTGTCAGGATATTAATGAATCAGGTGGCGGGGTTGGGGGGGGTCCCACCTTAAGAAAATTCAGTATATGAAAATTAGGACATATATTAGGGTTGAAACATTCACAAATGCTTCAGGACAAGAAATCTTGATTTAACCAAAGACTTACTTAACCAAAGAATTCCCAGCAAAGGTCCCTGGAACAGAGTTGTATTTAGTTCAGAGTATTAGATTTAACCACATGAAATTGCCATTTTTAAGGATATATTTAAAGTTACCTATTAGCAGTTTCATTGACCTAACACCAACATTCCATTCGTGTGCACACTGTAAGAAAGCATCATCTGGGATGCCGGAAACTTTCACCTGGGTGCCAGTCACGACTAACTGGGAGTGTTGAGAAGGATTCTGAAGCGACATCTAGTCTCAGTGAGAAAAAGCACCATGATTGACAAGCGCTACCTGCCACGGGATCAGGGCCCTTGGGCTGTGTATTCGCCATTCCTGGTCCCCTGCACGGGAGGATGGGGGTATACCCCTCTCTTTACACCTAAGAGGGATGCCCTCCACTTCTCCACATTCAAAGGATTTCTGCTACAGTGCAAACTGTATCTTATTCAAGGAGATGTCATGGACCAACTCAAAATTCCCTCTCCTGGGGGCAAAAGAAAAAACACCTTTATTTCTGGGAATTAGAGAAAACCTTAAAAAAAAAAAAAGACACCATAGGGTAAGTAACCTTAAGGCAGAAAGAAGTACCCAGTCACAGCCATCTTCCCAGAGTCTCCCACTTGAGCTGTCTTCCAGAGCAGACAGGTTTGCTCCTGCAAATGGAGCAGGGCCTTTGCACTGGCGGCTCCCTCTGCCTAGAGTAGTTTTCCATCAGATAGCCACATCTCCTGCTCCCTTACTTTCTTCAGGACTCTGTTCAAATTTTGCCTCTGCAGAGAGGCCTCCCTGGCTGTGCCATACACAATAGCTACCTCTGTCACTCTCAGATCTGTCCCCCCGCTTGTTTTTTCTTCGGAGAACTTGCGACCATCTCCTTTGATGAATGATATGGATGTATGATAGACACTCAATAAGTGATTCTTGAGTGAACTGATGAATGAATGAAGGAAGGAAATCAGACGAGGAAAGCTATGGGCTAACACAACTGGGACACCTTAGACAAACAGCCTTTCTCATCTAGATTTATTGCTGAAAATTGAAAAAAAAAAAGAAGAAGAAGAGAATTCTGACAAATGTAGCCTCATCTCCAAGGGAATTGAGTTTAGAAATGAAGAGAGGAGAGAAGAGAAATGGGAGGGTGTCCTCAGGGAATCTAGCTCACGAGTGAAAAAGAATATTAACAAAATAAAGAACAGGAGGAACAGAAGTAAAAATCCAAGAAAATGCTAGCAGAAAACTTGTTTGGGCAAAGGATTGGAAACTGAAAGGATTTTCTGACACCAAGCAAATTAGTGAAAATGAGTCTTTTATTTGTTTACGGTTTTGTAAAAGATGTATTTATGTATTTGAGAGTGAGAGAGAGTACGTGATC
The DNA here is from genome assembly GCF_922984935.1 of Meles meles. NCBI lineage: Eukaryota > Metazoa > Chordata > Mammalia > Carnivora > Mustelidae > Meles > Meles meles. The sequence goes on along the minus strand of NC_060084.1, from coordinate 30,553,532 downwards.
AGGAGAAGGGGCAGAGGGAAGAGGGAGGAAGAGGGAGAGGGAGGGAGCAATGTAGACTCCCTGCTGAGCAGGTAGTCCATCTGAGCAGAAACCAAGCCTCAGTGGCTTAACCGACAGAATCACCCAGGTGCCCCAAAATTAATCTATTAAGAAACAAGTTAATTCAAGGAATTACTTGTGGGTGCTGTGCTAATCACTGGGTTCAGTGCCTTGTGTTACATCATCCCATTTAATTCCCACAACCACAGGTGGGGTGGTATCACACCTATTTCACAGATGAATGAATGGAGGCCTGGGAGAGCAGGTGAGCAGTCCAAGGTCATGTTGACAGCAGTGAGTCAGGAATCAAGCCTCCACACTCCAGCTATCCGGCACCCCTGCCTCTCAGAGAACCTGAAGCACTTGGTACAGACTGCGGTGAACACACCACAAGCCCCAGCCACTTACCGAGTGCCTACAATGTTAGCACCACATAAAATGTGCCCCTGCCCCTCAGAGAGCACTTAGAGCCTTGCGTTGATTTTCCAAAGACAGGGACATCTTTCACAAAGCCATCCTCTCTCTTTTTATCTTAGTCCCTCCCATGCTCATTGCCATCCTGATAGGCAAGTTCAGGAGGGTAGAATCTGTTACTGGAGCAAAGTCCACTGCAGTGGTTAAGCTCTGCCTCCAGAGGCAGGCAGCCTGGGTTTGAATCCTGATTCTGCCACTCATGTGCTGTGTGACTTTTTGCAGGTTAAGTAACTTCTCTGTGCCTCCAACTTCCTTATCTGGAAAAAAAAAATTAATAGCCTCCTCTAAGGTTTGTAGGAGGATTAGTTAAGTTGAGATGCCTGGAGTTCTTAGCATGAAGGCACGGAGGAAGCAGTGAGGTTGTATTAGCTCTCCTGCCCTGACTGAGAAGCACAACTGGCCACAGCATCTTGCACGCTCTCCTCCACCTCCCACACCCCTGCCACTGCCGGCATGCAGATGCTGCTCCATGGATGAGATTCTACCCCCTATTTAACTGGTTTCCAGCCAACTCTGTTTGCCATTCTCTGTAGTGGACCCCGGCGAAGGCTGTGCAGCCTGCCTCTCCCTCCTTGGGCCTTCTGCACGGTCTCTCCCCCTTCACACCATTTAGTCAATGCCATTAATCAAAATCCTATAGCAGAAAACGCATGCATAAGTCCGACACATTTATTGCTATGGCAACAATTCAGGCACTTGTCCCAGTGTCAAGCTATATCAGTGGAGATAAATTCTATTGTTTTCACAGTGACAGTTTTCTCTGTGCTGGACTTAATCCATGGAAAAATATAGTCTTTCTCCTTATTTAAGAGAGTGAGAGAGAGCTCGAAAGAGAGAGAAAGTGACCTCTGGGTTTCTCACCCTGCGCATTCAGAACTGAAACGAATTTTTTCCCCTTTCTTTTAAATGAAGGAAGACATTCAGCGATTTGCAGCAGAGTCCTACTGATCAATCCATCCGTGGAGTCCCGATAACCAAGAGTCTCCTCTGTGGAAACTGGGCTTCTGGGAGGGCCCAAAAGCATCCAGAAAATTTGCAAGATCTTGCCGTCAGGGCCTCCACTGTCTTAGCCAACACCAGGGCCTGACTCTCTGGATGCACCGGGTGAATTCAGCCTGATGTCTCTGTGAACAATCTGGTAAACAGAAATGGGCTCACTTGTAATGAACATTTCTCCCTGGTGGATAACATCTCTCATCCACAGAAATGGTCTCTTCTGTGTCTGGACATGTGCTAAGAGTCCTCCCTTCCATCTTCCCCAGTATCTTTGTCTGGAGCTTCATGGCACAATGGCATCACACCCGGCTTCTTTATTATGGGCCTTTAGGGGTAGCCTGCACTTTGGGAGGAAGTCAAAACCTGTGTGGCTCCTCTTCTATGCTGTGTTGCCTTCCCATCCCTCTTGTTAGCATCAATCAATCCCCAAAGGTCGAATTCAGTTTGAGTCTAGAGGTCTTTCTGAGCATTGGTGTGTGCCCAGCACTCTGTAGGTGCTGAGTGAAATGTACAAGAAGAAACACTGCCCTCACATTGCTGATAGTTTAGCTGGAAACAGTAACCAACCAACCCACCTACATACCCACCTTCCTTTCTACCTACCTACCTTCCTTCTCTGCTTGCAACTATTAAAGTGACCAAGGCCAGGGGCTTTCCGCACAATATTTGTGTATTAGCTTCCTCTTGCTTTTGTAACAAATTACCCCACAGCCCACTTAGTGACTTAAAGCAATGCAAGTTTATTCTCTTAGACTTCAAAAGAACAGAAATGGATCTCAGGGGCTAAAAGAAGGGTGTCAACAATACTGCCTTCCTTCTGGATGCTCTAGGGAAGAACCCATCTCCTTGTCTTTTCCAGTTTCCAGTGGCCACCTTCATTTCTGGCTTTTGGCCTCTCGCTCCATCCCCAAAGCCTATGATGTGGTACTGAGTCCTCCTTGGAGCCTCAACTCCCTGGTTCACTCCTGCCTCCCTTTTCTATTATGAAAGACCCTGGTGATTACTTTGGGCCCATTCAGAGAATCAGGATCATCTCCCCTATTTTAAGATCAGCTGATCAGCATCCTTTACTCCACCTGCAGTCTCTTCGTTGCGTTATTTAAAATATCCCCTTCTCCTGGGGATTAGGATGTGGACATCTTTGGGTGGGGAGGCTTCATTCTGCCTACTACAACCTGTCAATGTGGAGACTTCTTTAGGGTAGGTGTTATTATCCTCATTTTACATGTAGGAAAGCTCTGGGGGCAAAGAATTAAAGAGACTTGCCCAGAGCCATACAGCTGAAGTAATTGTGCCACTGGAGATAGAACACAGGATTCTGAAGACTCCTCCATTCCTTCCGACCTGGACCACAGTAATTAAATCCCTGATTTGTTCACTCAGTAAATAGCAATGGTTGACCGCCTATTATGTGCATCTCTGTGAGATGCCATTTGGGGGGACAGTGTTAAAACACAAGAAGGGAAGGGAAACAAGGCAATGTCCCTAATAGAAAGACGGGATGGTGAAGAATTAAGTTTGGAGTTGTACTGTGCCTGAGTAGAGGAGACTCAGTAATTCAGGAAGGCTTCCTGGAGACAGTATGGCCAGAGCTACAGGAAACTTGGCTCCATTCCTTCCAGATGTTTGTGTTTATATGCACCCAATTTTTGTACTTAGGGGCTTGGGAAGCCCATCCCAGGACAAGAAGTCTCAATTCTTTCCAAATCTGACATTCCAAGTTGCTGTTCTGATTGATATTCATGGAGGCCTCAGCAAACTTCCACCAAGATCATTCACCTTGAGTTTAAAGTAGAATTTAGGGTTGTGTTGCCTCAATCCTGGGATCCTCCAGCCATGGTGATAGAGACAGCTTTATCAGTTAAGCTGAAGTCCTGCATTTCCCAAAGGGAGGCCTCCTTTGCTTTTTCATTTTTACCTTCCCCTCTTTCTATCCCACCCTTCCTCCCTTCTCCCTTTCCTTTCTTTTCCTCCCCTCCTCTACTTTCCTTTTCTTATTTTTTCAAAAGGGAGATTGGAAGAGGGAGCACAGGATGGTATTCTATGTCCTTAGGACCCTCCTGGGAGCCTCCTGCATATGGACAAAGCCTGGGGTTCTCAGCTGGGTGTTCCCATTGTGATGGCAACCTGGTTAGGCCGATGGCCTTTTCTTTCTTTCTTTTTTTTTTTTTAAGATTTTATTTATTTATTTGACAGACAGAAATCACAAGTAGGCAGAGAGGCAGGCAGAGAGAGAGGGGGAAGCAGGCTCCCTGCTGACCACAGAGAGAAGCTAAACACAAAATAAATACACTGGACACAGAGAGAACATGATTCCATGATAGGCATTTAAAACTTTTACTCAAGGTTCTAAGGAGAAGATCCGGTCTCTGTTGAGAAGGAACTTATTATGTAGGGTTGTTTAAGACAAAGCTGCTCCAAAGGGAAATTTTCTCCAAGGAGTCATCAAAAAGATGATGCAAGCTGATTCAAAGCAACTTTGTCACCACAGGATTCGGTGCTGTATGTGTGTGGGACACCTAAATGAAACCCCAAATGCAAGTGGTAGGTGTCCGGTATTGGGGGAGACGCTGCTGAAAGATGTTGTCTCAGCACAGCTCCTTAAAGAACAGCCAAGGTAATGCTCACACGCTAGGTTTTAGAGTGTACAACAGCACGCTTCCTGGGTGGCTCAGTCCATTAGGTGCCCAACTCTTGGTTTCTGCTCAGTCATGATCTGAGGGGGGGTGAGATCAAGTACTGTGTTGTGTTCCACGCTCTGCACACATCTGTGTGGGATCCTCTCCCTCTGCCCCTCCCCCCACTCATGGGCTCTCTCTCCATCTCTCAAATAAATAAATAAATAAAATAAATCTTTAGGGTGTATACTACCAAGGCATAAATACAAGTGGGGGGCATTGCTGAGTGGGCCACAGGCTCACAAGAAACACAATTACTCCTTGGTCATGTCGCTAGGATATCCCTAGAAAAACTGTGGAATGACTATAATTGGGAACTGACTTTTGGAACAAGGAAGAGTAAAGAGTTTATTTGTGGACTCCTGGCTATCTTTTTTCTCTCGCTGGGTAGAGTTTGCCTCACAAGGGTTCACTCATCAACACTTCTGATTTGGGTTGCACCTTTGGATTCTGTGAGTCCAATCTCATTAGACCTGGGCTTGGAGCATAATGGGGTCACGCTGAAATGCAGCCTTCTTCCCAGGGGAGGCTGAGATGACCAGTCACATTACAGGATGAGGTGATGGTGGTGGTGGCTGAGACAGCTGCATTTCCTCTTCTCTACAGTGAGGCAAACAATGCAGGAGATCCCACCCTGTGTTGAACAGAATGAGAAACTATAACATGAAATGCAGGGCTCTCATCTCATGACAAGGTTCTGTGGATCAGACTGGCAAGAAGGGTAAGGCAAATCCAATGAGGTACATCCTACCTGTTTCTATACTGGTATCCATGGAAGTTTACCTTCTATCATAAAGGGATATGAGAACTCATGGTAAGAGGAAAGAAGGAGAGACATAATTAGGTTTATGTGGCAAATTATGACTTGGGAGAAGGACAATATCCTTGCTTTTCCATCATCATCTATAACTGGAAGGGACCACCAAAATCATCTCCTCTAACACCTTCATTCGGTGGGGAAGGCAGTGGAGAAGGGTGACATTAACAAGATGTCAGAATAAGAAGCTCTTTGACCCTCCTTCCCCATACAAATACAACAAGTCAACAATAATTTGTAAACAAATTCCTTTTAAGAGAAATCCAGAAATCAGTTGAGAGGCTCCTGAACTCTGAGTGAGCACAGAACTATCCACACGGAAGCTGGTAGGGAAATTCAAGGCATCTTCCTGAATTTCCATAATTCCTCCTTCAGCACAGTGCCATAGGACTGGGAGGAAATCCCCCAGCTCCTAACTTCTCCCAGGGGATGAACAGAGTTGAAAAGAACATATCCAATGATGAAACTTTGCTAGCGGCTCCCTGATGAACAAAGCTTTAGTCTTACTTATCCGAGAGAGCTGGCAGGACCTAGTGTGCTCCAGATGCCCAGAGGCAGCCAAGAACAAAAGAGTCGCTTAGACTAGCACAAAGGTTAGAGACACCTCCAGAATCTCTGGCCAGGCTGATTGGTGCTTGTCTTTTGTATGCGGCCAGTCCATGAAGACCAGGAAAAGTGACTGTTTTGTCTAATACACAGATATCAACAGAGAGTCAAGGAAAGCAAAGAAATAGCGAAATGTGTTCCAAGCAAAAGGACAAGCTAAACCCTCAGAAATGGAACCTAATGAAATGAAGTTTATTAGATGGAGTATTCAAAATAGACATCATAAAGATGCATGCGAAGGTCAGGAGAGCACTTTGCACGAGCAAAGTGAAAACGTCAATGAAGAGAAAATATAAAAAGTACCAAAAAGAAATCAGAGAGCTGAAAAATACAATAACTCACATGAAATATTCACTAGAGGGATTCCACAATAAATGTGAAGATCTGTGCCCACATCTCATCCAACCCTAAGCCCAGGGCACAAGGCACTCTAGTACACTGTGGCCACAGGATAAATCACCTTCTCTAGTCACCATGAGATGACATAGCATTCATCGAAATCACATCTCCAGCTTATCACTTCGCTTAACTGTGTATTTACTGTGGATTTAATGCTAAAGACCCATGATACAGAAGCAAGAAATTAAGGTAGCAAACCTGTATTTACTCTGTTCCCAGCCCACCATTCTAACCCATATACTGCATTGGTTTAAATTATATTATATTGTATTGTATTATATTATATTATATTCACACATACACTTCTTAAATGATCAAAGTGTTCCTGGTCATAACCCAGTCACTCTCACTTTCAATGACATTGGAAAATCACTCTTTAGACAACTTGGCATTATACTGATTAAAAAAAAATTATATGATGATCTCAATGGAGGCAGAAAAAGTTTTTGTCAAAATCCAACATCCCTTCATGATAAATAGCTCAACAATTAGGTATAGAGGAAGGTGCTTCCACAGAATAAAAGATATATAGGACAGTCACACAGTTAACCTCATAATCAATGAGGAGAAAAGCAGAAATCCTTCCTCTAAGATCAGGAGCAAGACAAGGAGTTTCTTGGCATTCCTGTTCAAGATAATCCTTGAAGTGTCAGAGCAATTTGGCAAGAAAAAGAAATAAAAACCATACAAGTCAGAATGAAAAAGCAAAATTGTCTCTGCAGATGACATAATCCTGTATATACAGAAACCCTAAAAACTCGACACCCAAGTGTTAAAATAAGCAAATCCAGTAAAGTTGCATGATATGAAATTAGCATACAAAAATCAGTTGTCTTTCTATATGCTAACAATGAACTATGCAAAAAAGAAATTAAGAAAACAATATTTTACAATAGCACAAAGAAGAACAAAATGTTTAGGAATAAATTTAACCAAGAAGGCAAGAGACCTATACACTGAAATCTGTAAAACATTAATGAATGAATTGAAATAGGCACAAATAAATCAAAAGATATTTCATAGTTATGGATTGTAAGAATTAATATTGTTAAAATGTTCACAATGCCTGAAGTTATCTGCAGATTCAACGCAATTTCTATCAAATTTCCAATGGTATTTTTCACAGAAATAGAAAAAAATCATCTTAAAATTCATGCAGAATCATCAAAGACCCTAAAGAGCCATAGCAATCTTAAGGAAGATGAACAAGTCTGGAGGGATCATGCCTCCTGATTTCAAACTATATGACAAAGCTATAATAATCAAAATAGTATGGTACTGGCATAGGAACAGATGTAGAGGCCAATGGAGAGAATAGAGAGCCCAGAAATATACCCACGTATATAAAGTCAACTAATCTTTGACAAGGGCACCAAGAATACAAAATGGGGAAGAGATAGCCTATTAATAAACAGTGTTGGGAAAACTGGATATCAACATGCAAAAGAATGAAATTGGACCCTTGCACTATACATAAAACTCAATTCAAAATGGATTAAAGACTTCAGAGGAAGACCTGGAACCATAAAACTCCTTGGAGAAAGCATTGGGGGAAAGCTCCTTAATATTGATCTTGGCAATGAATTTTTGGCTATGACACCAAAATCACAGGTGACAAAAGCAAAAACAAACAATTGGAATTGTATCAAACCAAAAAAAAAAAAAATCTGCATAGCAAAGAAACAATCAACAAAATGAAAAGGCACCCTCCAGAAAGGGAGAAAATATTTGCAAACCATACATCTGGTAAGCCATAATATATAAGGAATTCACACAACTCAATAGCTAAAAAAAAATTTAAAAAATTTTTTTTAAATGCCAAAAAACTGGATTTAAAAACAGGCAAAGGACTTGAATACACATTTCATCAAAGAGGACGTGCAAATGATCAATAGGTAAAAGTGTTCCACACTTTTTACCCAAAGGAAAAAGTGCTCCACATCACTAATTATCAGGGAAATGCAAATTAAAACTGCAGTGAGGCATCATTTCACACCCATTAGGAAGGCTCCTCTAAAAGAGGGAGAGAAAGTTTTGGTGAGGATATGAAGAAAAGGGAACCAAAGGCACACTGTTGGTGGGTACATAAATCGGCACCGCCATTTCGGAAAATAGTATGAAAATTCCTCAAAAGTTTAAAAAGAGACCTACCATTTGATTCAGCAGTTCCACTCCTGGGTATTTATCCAAAGGAATTGAAACCAAGTTCTCAAAGAGATACCTACACTGCCCTGTCCACTGCAGCATTATTCACAATAAACAAGAGCTGGAAATAATCTAAATGTCTACGACAACAGATGAATGGATTAAAGAAATGCGGTATAGGGGTGCCTGGGTGGCTCAGTGGCTTAAAACCTCTGCCTTCAGCTCGGGTCATGATCCCAGGGTCCTGGGATTGAGCCCCGCATCGGGCTCTCTGCTCAACGGGGAGCCTGCAGGAAGCAGGAGGAACCTCTCTCTCTGCCTGCCTCTCTGCCGACTTGCGATCTCTGTCTTTCTGTCTGTCAAATAAATAAATAAAAAATAAATAAAATCTTTTTTAAAAAAAAGAAAGAAATGCGGTATATACATACAACGGAATGTTATTAAGACTTATAAAGAAAGTCCTGTCCTTTGCCAACACAGGCATGGGACTGGAAGACATTATGCTAAGAGAAGTAAGCCAGACACAGAAAGAGAAACACTGTATCACCTCACCTACATGCGGAATCTAAAAAAGCTGAACTCAGAAGCGGAGTGTAGAATGGGCAATACCAAGGACGGTAGAAGGACGGAACAGAGAGGTGACGGTCGAAGGACACAAGGTTTCAGTTACACAAGGTAAGTCTGTAGAGCTGCTACCTAGCACAGCGCCTATGGTTAAGAATACTGTGCTGTATGCTTGGAAGTTGCTAAGAGGGTAGATCTGACGTTGTGTTCCTACCGCAAATAAGGATAATATTATTAACAATAAGAAGAATAAGAATAATTAAAGTGGGAAGAAACTTTTGTATATATTACATATGTACAGCTCTTTAAATGTCAATCATACCTCAATAAGGTAACTTAAAAGAGAAAAAAAAAATTAGGAACAACCAAAGTGAACTATTACAAAAGTTAGAAATAAATGTTTATTGTGTTAAGCCAATAAATAGGATTAGGGTTATGATCTGTGGTAGCAGCTGACATGACCTAAATTAATATCACTTTTGAGCAGTTTGACGATTTCTTTTTGGGAAACGGCTTCTCCCGTGTGTGTCCCCTGCGTGCCATGGTAAGTCAGGTGCCCATTTTCCACTGTGGAAGCAAAAGAGTCTATGTTTCCTCCCCTCTGCTCAGTATGGCCAGGGAACAAAGCCAGGACTTAAATCTCAGCTAATCAGATGCTTTGTCCTGGGACAGAATGAAATAAAGGGAAGGCATTTTCATGGTTGGAGGTGGTGGCGACATTCTGGCCACTCTTGTCCCCTATAAGGGACTTCCTGTAAGTCCTATTTTCCTGCCCTCCAGAGTTGCCCTGGTTCCTGTCCCTGTTTGTTCAAACTCAAGGCTCTCAAAAATTCTGGGAGCTCCTGATACCCTGCCAATAAGTTTCCTCTTCTTGACTTAGTTGGGATCAGTTTCTGTTGCCTACCATCAAAGAATGCTAACTTATATTATCCCCTCAAAGGAACAAACATTGAAAATAAAATTTACAACAGTCCCAGTTCTGATAGATACTTTGAAGACTGGTTTGGGTAAGCAATGTCAAAAGCAAATCCAGATCTCTTAAAATGTAAACATGTTTTACCTAAATGTCCCTGAGTTTTGCAGGAGTAAGGGGGTTCGGGGAGGGAGGAAAGAATTAATGGTATGGTTTTCCATAAACTGCACTAAATATAAAAACACTACAGTCAAGACAGAGGGACTGTGATTGATTTGTTACATTAGGGTTCCTTAAAAATGTACTACTCATTGCCTTTTTAAAAAACATCTAGTCATGGGGGCGCCTGGGTGGCTCAGTGGGTTAAAGCCTCTGCCTTCGGCTCAAGTCATGATCCCAGGGTCCTGGGATCGAGCCCCACATCGGGCTTTCTGCCCCGCGGGGAGCCTGCTTCCTCCTCTCTCTCTGCCTGCCTCTCTGCCTAGTTGTGATTTCTCTCTGTCAAATAAATAAAATATTAAAAAAAAATCCAGTCATTAAAAAAATCTTTGTGGATACTACTTACAACATGGTTATAAGAGATTCTTGACAGGTCTTCATTTTTAATGGCAATGTTATAAACAGGACCCATAATGATTCTGTTTGGGAGGATGGTTTGGAGGCCAGTGACTAAGGGAGCCCGGGCTTCCGCGGTGGCCCCGTGCACAGACCGAGTCTGAAGTTAATTTGTATCGAGGAATTGAGGAATTTGGGTTTCACACTGTGATGCTGCCTGTCCTTCTTAAAGGGGGCTAGAATACCAAACAGGGCTCTGAAATGTGTTTTCCCTTTTAAATATGAAAGACAAGGAAAAACAACTGAAGTGTCAGATTGTCCTTAAACATCCAACAGGAAGAAATTGTGCTTATATGCAATTCAAATTGGAAGGGAAAGATTGTGCCTCAGGCCAACTGAAGGGAAAATGCTGGTTTTCTAATTTGTAGCAAATGGAGATGAGCTCTCAGCTGGGTTGGCCAGGGTCCCCAAGAGACCTGGCAGCAGGAAAAAGATCTGGGGGTGTGATGAGGGCTGATGTCAGCGTGCTGTTCCTTTCTGCCCACCACCCACCGTAGAGACCAGTGTAAGAAATCCAGGCTCCCTCCCCCACCAGGGTACGGAAAATACCCATGGTGTTTTCGAAATAAATGTATAATGCAAGTGCTTATACCTCAATTTGATTCCACAGTTACTGAGTGCTTACTTGGTCCCCGGTCCCCTGCCAGACATTGTTGGGATATAGAGGTGAATAAGGCATAATATTTCCTGACAAGTCAGGGCCACAGGGAAATAAGAACAAGGCAGGTAATAGTAGGGCTAGGAGGGGTAGAGGAGGCATCTATTGTTTGTACCTGCCCAGCATCCCCTGTTCTTGGGACAAGTACCTTGGATTTCTTTAGGTAAATGGCCCTTCTGTTCAGATGAGGCTGAGCCCGGCCCTACTCCACTCATGCCTGGGTTCCGGGGAAGGGCATGTGGGCATTCCACTCTCCTGGGCCTCGTGGTCAATGCAGGCATGGACGCTTGACCCAAGCCAGGCCAACAAAACTCAAGTCTGGGACTTTGGTGGCTGGAAGTCTTGAGAAAAACGTCCTGAGAGCTGCCGCGGCTGCTGAACCAACGGGAGATGTAAGCCTAGAGCTGCCGGTGAGCACATTGCCGCTCCGTGGAAAGTGGCCACATGTGAAAAAGATAGTGGAGATGGACAGAGACAGTTCTGCCTGACGACCCAGGTGAACACCTGCAGCCATCTCGTCCTGACGCCCTTTCAGTCCAGACGTTTAAAACAGGAAACACCTGCAACTGAAAGGAGTGCCAGCTGTTCCTAGTTCAAGCGGCATCCCGTGGAAGGGAGCAAGTCAGACCTCCAGGCATCGGGCATGGCTGTAGGACAGGTGGCTTATGAACTGACTGAAGGGCCATCTCTCAGATGCCATGTGCCTTCCATGTCCTTGAGTCTCTTCTGGGCTAAGTGGCCGCAGGGGTTCCTGAGAAGTGATTTGCCTTGGTTTGTGTCACAGGACCCTACAGGCTGCTCACCTGCCCCATTTGCTCTCAGATCACTTAGCTGCCTTGGCCTGCCCTTTTCATCCCCCATAATTTGACTTCTGCAAATTGCAGTATCCAAGCTTCCTTAACAAAAGGCTTCTGGTAAGCGTTTCTCCTGGGAAGAGCCAACGGGAGACTGAGCAGAGTGAGAGAAGGGGAGGAACTAAAGCATTTATGTTTTATGTAAAGTATTTATACTCCTCTCTCCCTTGGACTTTGTCTTTGGCAGTAAAGTTCTAGCTCCCACAGGATATCCCACTGTGGCCACGTGGGCCTGGCTTGTGGGCATCCTCTTTGTCCCTCCAGCTCTATCAGCAGAAGCAACGTCCCACCATTGCTAATTCTGGGTGGCTTCCCTGTCCCTTGAGTTAAGGGACAATGGAGATTGTCTCCATTGAGACAAGCACCCAATGGAGATAATCAAAAAGACCAAAAGAGGATTTCTTCTGGTGATGGAAGTTGGTGGTGATGTTTTGAAAAGGTTGTAACCTTGCACCACATGAAATCATGTCTGCTGCCTAAATATCAGTTTGTGTACCCTGGAGGTACACATCCTAGCTTTGGGGAAGCAGTTTGGGTCAGGACAGGGCTGCTTGCAGAGAACAGAAACCCAATTAAAAACAAGCTGAAATTAAAAAGACTTACTTTTCAGAAAGCAGAGGCAACCCCTTTACCACCCCTCTCTCCAGAAGAGCTTTTCTGCTGGGCCACCAAGCAGCTATCCCAATCGCCCTGAACTCTTATCCTTCACACCCAAATGGCCTGCTAGGTCTGATGACACCTACTGGAGACCTAATAATTCAGTCCTGAACTTGGAGAAAGAAAATCCTATTGGTCCTGCTTGGGGAGGCATTCAGCTCTGACTCAGCCAGCCATACAGCTCAGGAGGGTTGTGTCCCCTATGGGTAGGCACCCTGAAAATACTGAGCCCCAGCCTTGGAGGGAGTCTCTAGTGGCCTGGAAAGCCACTGTGGAAATTAGGAAATCAGCTCTGTCCAGGGTACTTTGCAAAGCCACTAGCAATATAGAGAGAGCCTGAGGTACTGTAGTTGCTGTGGGATTCAGAATTATGATGACTAAAGCTTCAGGTTCCCCCTTAGGTCACTTGCATCCTGTAATCCATTGTTGATGGAGTTAGGGTTTTGCATATTGTTGCTCACCTCTGAGTAAACATACCAAGAGGAATGCAAATGTTCTCTTTTGCAACTACTGAAAGCTTATTTTTAAATGCATTCTCGCTCTCTCTCTCTCTCTTTTTTTTTTTTATTTCCCTCTACATCAGGTTGTTCTTATATTCTCACTATCTTGAATTCCCAGGAGAAAAAGTAATAGTGTCTTACTTACACTGTGTCCTGTTTTGACTTGTCAGACTGTTCAGTTCTAGGCTCAGCCGGGGATGCTTGGAGGAAAGTAATTAGAGTGATTTTAGTTAACCTTCCTGCTCTCTGTTATTAATGATAGCAAAGATGTTTCAACAGCTAAAATGACAACCCCTTTCTCCTAACCCCTAAATTCCTGTTTATGTTTGCCTAAAAGTTACACCACTTTGTCCTTTTCAAAGTGGTTGGCAACATATCATTATATCTTTATCCCTCCCCAGCGATTAGTTGGAAAATTGATCCCCAGCCTGCAACCATTCAAGAACCTGGATCGGAGACCCTTAATGGGTTTCATTTTACATACCAGCTCAGATCAGTGGTGGGGGCCACCCAGAGAGTTGTGTTGAGAAAGAGTTTGAGGTCACAGCCAGGTTGAGGAACAGTGTTAGCATCGATTGGTGATGTCTGCCACCGGCTGAGAATGAGAGCGTAACTTCATTCGTGCCTGTTTGCCATATCAGATAGACCCACGTCAACATCAGTCCAAATCCAGCTCCTTAGAGTATATGAATCACACTGACTTTGAAAGATCCCATTAGGGGGACGCCTGGATGGCTCAGTTGGTTAAGTGTCTGCCTTCAGCTCAGGTCATCATCCCAGAGTCCTGGGATCCAGTCCCACATTGGGCCCCTTGCTCAGCAGGGAGCCTGCTTCTCCCTCTGCCTTCTCCTCCCCCTGCTTGTTCATTTTTTTTTTTTCTCTCTCTCTCTCTGACAAATAAATTAAAAAAAAAAAAACTTAAAAAAAAAAGAAAAGAAAAAGATCCCCTTAGGTCCTCACAACACCTAAAAGAAGTTGGGAGGGCTGAAATTTTTATTATGACACTTTGATAGGTGGGGATGAGGGCTGAAATTTTTATTATGACGCTTTGATAGGTGGGGATGGGGGAAACTGGGACACTGAGCTCCCCTAAAAGAACAGCCAGGGAAGTGGAATTCCTGTGCACTTGACTTCTGAGAAAGAAGTCCGCAGGGGTATGTGGTCCAAGGTCCAATTCTGAGTGTCCCATAATATCTTGTCATTCTTCTCTGTTCTATTATAGTCTCCTGAATTAATTAATCATTTAAACAATTGAATCAGGCAACAACAATTATGGAAGGTATATAGTTGCCCTTCCTCCTCTCCCACACGTGGTCTCTGCTGCACCCTGCCTCACGCCCCTGCTTGCAATATATCAGAAATATTCTCTGGGCCACTTCCTCATGTAAGTTGGAGTCTTGGACCACAGTCGCATTCCCTTTTACTCCCCAGTAACCTGCCTGGGGCTGTGCATGCAGTGGTGCTTAATTAGTGCATACTGAAAGTCAGAACCATCACCTCTGGGGCTATTTGAAGGGCAACGGTAACATAGGACAGTCCCTAGAGGCCCCAGATTCATTTCCAGGATCTTCTTACCAATGAGGAGAGCATGGAATGAACTTCTTCCCGTTTATCCCAGCATATGTTTATTACTTTCTGAGCCATCCCTCCCGGAGGTGTTGCTGATTGAAGATCATCACAGGAAGAGGAGGAATTAAATACATATTCTCACCCCAGTTTGGGTCACACAAATCTGATGAAAACTGTGGATTCTCTCCTTTCAAGATTTGTTTCTGCTGTGGATGACAGGTACCCAGTAGAATTAACATACCCAAAGAAAGGCTATTTATTGACTCAAATATCCAAATTAAGAAGGGGCATGAGTGAAACGACCAAAGGGATAATCAGATTATTGAGTGCTGTCAGCATGATTTTGTGCTCCCTCTCTGGCTGTCCCCTCCCTTCTTCTTCTGAATGATACCTTTATTCCCTCCTATAGCTGATGGACTTTTACCACATGATGGAGACCATGGCTGAATCCTCTTACCACCACCCAAAGAAGGATGTGAACTCTTTGTCTCCAGATCAGTTGGGAAACTCCTAGGGAAGGACTCTGATGGGTCCAGCTGGACTCAGGTGTCCACCTCTTGAGTGTGACCAGGATGGTGATGATTGGTTTAACCATGCCCCAGCCTCTTTGCTGGCTCAGTCATCAAAAGGTGGGGGTGACCTCTCCAAGAATTGCTGTCAACCGGGCAGCCACCCCCAAATCTACCTATAAAAAATCCTTTCCTCCAAAAACACACATGTTCATATATATGCAATTGTTCACCCAAAATTTCAGGGAGTTGATAGACCCTTCAAACGAACCCTTCAGACCCCTAAGTTAGCCCTGTTTACACACACACACATAATTTGAATTGCTAGTGGAAAAATTCCAAATCTGACAATCTGCTAAGGGAGAAGCCCCCCAGGTAGCCCCTCCAGTCCCATCTGGCTCCATTCCTCTAATCTGCTCCCTTTTCAGCCTGCCCTGCATTTTCATGCCATTTCCTGTCTTCCTTTCCTCCTCGCCATCACTCTCTGCTCCAGCCCCTGCTAGGACAATGGGAAGACATTTCTGTGCAGGGACTCCTGGAAAGAACCATGTGGTATCAGTCAACTTGGAGCATCACCAGGGAGTTAAAACAATGGCACCAAATTACAAATTATAGAGGTAGAAAGACAGAGTTTTGTTCTCAGAAAAGAGGGTATGGGTTCTTTAAACAAACAAAAAAAAAGTAGAGGAATGTTTCTCAACATTTCATAAATAGTCATTTGAAAACTGCCCTAGAGCAAATTGGAAGTCAACATAATGCCCACACATTCACTTGTGAGACCCCGAAGAATGTGCACACAGGCTGCATTCTTTACATACACATATTTACACACACTCTGCATAAAGAATGACCTTCTCCCGCTCCTCCCTTCCCCTGCCTGCAATGGTAACATTTACCAGAGATTTTATTACAAAAGCCACAAAATGAAATTCTAATCAATAATAGTTTGCAGGATGGTGGGGGGAAAGAAAGGGACTGAATACATTCCTAGGTAAAAGATGTTATTATCTCAGTTCAGTGACTATGAAAGAGAAATAGATGAAAAAATCTGGGTTTTATATTAAAAACCGGCACAGCTGTAGAGTTACATAATAAAGTATTGCCTGTATCCATGGAAATGGAGAGTAATTGATGTACCACAAGTTATTTTTATAAACCCAAACAAAAAAATTCAATCAGAAATGTCTTTCCCCGTTTTGGGGGCATTGTATATTTTGTATCTGTACATAATGCACACATTCAGAGTGTGAATGCACTCATTATTGATCAGCCCTGTTGAATAGGACATGCTGCTTTCCCTGAATATTCAAGATTAGAATCCTACGGCCCAGCTCTCCTTCTTGAAAGACTTCCTCTGCATAAATTGTGCGGGGTTTTAAAATTCAGGCAGTTCCAACTCAGATGAATAAAGGAGCCCCTCTCCTGGTTTTGGAGGTGTCTGGAGGGGCCCAATTTTGAAGATGGGAAATCTGCATAATGCAGTTACTTCACTTGCCCCAAAGACGGACTGTCCCCTCTCCCACTCCCCCAGCACACACACAGTGCTGAGCACAGAGCAGGCCCTCCACTAAAGTCAGGACACACAGCTCATTGCGATTTTCCCTGTTTGCTTGCTAAAGCACCCGTTAAAACACAGATCCGACCCCAACCTCTTGTACTGGATTCTCTGGGGCAGAGATCTAGAAATCTACAAAATCTATGTACCTCCCCCAGGAAATTCTGGTCATTAGGCCAATTGGAGAAGCAGAAATGCAGGGTTAGCTTCCTAGGCACGTGAATCTGTGCTGCCCAACCGGGCCCCACACTCAAGAGGTTTTTATTCTTTGCTTAATGCTGTCTTCCCCTGAAAATTCTTAATAATTTTTTAACAAGAGGTCCCAGATTTTCATTTTGCACTGGGTGCTACAAATTACGTGGCTGACCCCACATAAATGGAGTGGTTCAAAGCATCAATTTAGCAAATAGACTTGGATAAAAATTTCAACTCTGCCACTTAACTGGTTAGGAGATGTTCAGCAAGTTATTTAAACACTGTGAGGGGCGCCTGGATGGCTTAGTCATTTAAGCATCTGTCTTCGGCTCAGGTCATGATCTCAGAGTCGTAGGATCGAGCCGCATGTCGGTCTCCCTGCTCAGCAGAGAGCGTGCTTCTCCCTCTCCCTTGTTCTCTCTCTCTCTCTCTCTCTCTCTGTCAAATACATGAATAAAATCTTAAACAACAACACTGTGAGCTTCTGTACAGTCTTCTATAAGATGGTACATCGATAATCATACTGATCTGCTGATCTCCAAAGTCACACAGTGTTTGTTGAGTTGCTCACTGCTGGAGGAGAAGCAAAGCTTCACTCAATGGACACCATTAACATTAGTTGAGATTTGAATTACTGAGTTGAGTTGAGTGAAATAAGGACCTGGAAGAGAGGGGACAGTGCAGCTGGTTGCCGGAGGAGGGTACTAATTAGCCTTCCTGAAGTTGAACCAATGTCCAAACTGCCTTACATAAAGCAACTCCAGTGTGCATCAAGCTTTGCTGCTACCACCAGAGGACTATACTCTAAGAGCACCACTTTCATCTGAGGATCTGCTCAATGTCTGGCCAAGAATAATAGCCCCACCAGAATGAAATCTACTCCACCAGCCCTTCTAGATCCACTGACCACAGCTGGGGCTAGAGCTGGGGTAGAAAGAGGTGCTGTGACGGTGATAATGAGTGGGGGGGCTAGAGTCCTATGAAATCTTTTCCATCATCTGTCTCAGATCTGTCCACTTCTTTTCATCTCCACAGCCACCCCCTCTTCTATGCCACCATCATCTCTCACCAGGGCTATGGCATTCGACTGCTTTCTGCTACCATTTTGTGAAATTTTAAAAACAGTATTATGTACATATGATTCACGTATCGTGAAGTCCACCACTGGAAGTTTTAATTCAGTGGCTTTTGGTATATTCACGACGCTGTGCAACCATCCCCTTATCTATTCCAGAACATTTTCATCACCCCAAAAAGAAACACTATACCCATTAGCAGTCACTCCCCATTCCAACCTCCCTCTGACCATGGGCAACTACTAATCTACTTTCTGTCTGTATAGATTTGTCTATACTGGACATTTCATATAAAGGGAATCACACGAGGTATGGTCTTTTGTGTTTTGTTTCTTTTACTTGCATAATGTTTTCAAGAGTCATTCATGATGTAGAATGTATCAGTACTTCATTCTTGTTTATTGCAAATAATACTTCATTGTATGAATATATAACACTTTGTTTATTCATTCATCAGTTGATGAACATTTGGGTTGTTTCTACTTTGGGGCAATATTGGGTCTGTTTTTTAAAGATTTTATTTATTTATCTATTTATTTATTTATTTGAGACAGAGAGAGCAGGGGGAGAGACAGAGTGAGAGGGAGAGAGAGAATCTCAAATAGACTCTGAGCTGAGCATGGACCCCAACATGGGACTTGATCTCACCACCCTGAGACCATTTCCTGAGCCAAAACCAAGAGTTGGATGCTTAACTGACTGAGCCACCCAGCCACCCCATCTGCTTTGGGGCTATTTTGAATATGGCTGCTATGTGTCCTTATGTTCAAATTTTTGTATGAACATGTATTTTTCATTTCTTTGGGTTAGATAATTAGGAATCAAATTACTGAGTCACATGATAATTATTATTTTTTTAAAAATTTTTAAAGAACTGTCAACTGTTTTTGCATTGTAGCTATGCTATTTTACAATTCTTCCAGCAAGGTATGAAGGGTCTGGTTTCTCTACATTCTTACTAATACTTGTTATTGTCTGACTTTTAAATTTTAGCTATCCTAGTGTGTGTGAAGCATTGTGGATTTTTTTGTTGTTGTTTTGTTTTTTACACTTCCCTAATGACTAATGATGTTGTACATCTTTTCATGAGCTTAGTGGCCATTTTTGTATCTTCTTTGGGAAAATGGTACATTCAAAACCTTTGCCCATTTTTTTTTTAAATTGGAAAAAGACAACTCTTTGCTTAAATAACTATTTGCTAAAAACTTTTCTTTCTCCATTGAATGATTTTGGCACCCCCATCAAAAATCAGTTCGCCATGCTATAAGGATATAAGTTCGCACTCTCAGTTTTATTCTACTGATGTGTGTTCATCCATATGCTAGTACTATCTTGATTATTGTATCTTTATAGTAAGTTTTGAAATCAGGAAGTGTGAGTCCTCTGACTTTCTTCTTTTTCAAAATTATTCTGGCTATCCTGAGTCTCTTATATTTCCATATAAATTTTAGGATCAGCATGTCAATTTCTGCAAAAAAAAAAAAGGCAGCTGGAATATTGATAGGGATTTCATTGAATCTGTAGATCTCTTTGGAGAGTATTGCCATCTTAACCAGAGTTAATCTTTCAATCAATACCATGAACATGGTATATCTTTTGATTTATTTAGATCATTCAATAATGTTTTATGATTTCCAATGTAAAACTCTTATATTGCTTTTCCTTAATTTATTCTTATTATTTCATTCTTTTGGTGATGCTACAAATTGAGTTGTTTTCTTTATTTCGTTTTTACAGCCTTCACTGGTAATGTAAAGAAATACAACTGATTGGTGTATCTTAATCCTGCATCCTGAAACTTTCCTGAACTTGCTTATTAATTCTAATAGCTTTTTTTTTTTTTGCAGATTCCTTAGGGTTTTTAGATACAAGATCATGTCTTCTGAAAATAAGGATAGTTTACACCTTTCTTTCCAGTATGAATGGTTTTTAATTATTTTTCTTGCCTAATTATATGGCTAGAGTCAGTACAATGTTGAATAGAAGTGATAAAACAGACATCTTTGTCTTGTTTCTGATCTTAGGTCAAAAGCATTCAATTTTACACCAAGTATGGTGTTAAATGTGGGTTCTTAGTGGATGCCCTTATCAGTTCCTTCTATTTCTCATTTGTTGAATGTTTTTCTAATGAAAGGGCTACTGCCATTTTTGTCCAAACTCTTCCCATTCTCCAGAGGGCACTCAGAAGAATCTTTGAATTGTAAGTCTTGTCAAGTTACTTCTCTATTTAAAAATGCTCAGAAACTCCCAAAAGTCATTGGGATAAAGTCTAAACCCCACAAGATAATGCATGATTTGGGGCTTCTATTGTCTCATCCTCTCTCTCTCTCTCTCTTTCCTTGTGCTCTGGCCACATTCATTTTCTCATCTCACTGCCTTTGTGCCTGCTCTTCTCTCTACCTGAGATTTCTAGACACTGCCCTTTCTGCTTGGTAACTTCCTACTCATCTCTCTATTTCAGTTACTTATATGTGAAGTCTTCCCAGACCCTCAGACCCAGTCAGATCACAGTGCCATATTCTCAGATCTCCTTTTCCTTTATAGCCCTTACCACAGTTTGACACTGTGTAGTCATGTGATTATTTGACAGATATCAGTCTTCTTACAGAACACATGCTGCATGAGGGCCAGGACTGTGTCTCTCTTATTAACCACTTTATCCCCCATTGTTGTAAGAGCACCTGGCACAAGAAGAGAATGTTTTCAGGAAATAGTAAATGAACAAGCTCAACCAAACCAGCCAATCTATGTGGAGGTAAAATGGGAGTGGTTATCTCCAGACACAGCTCTTAGCTATGAAGACCCTTAATGTTTCATTCCTTTTTTTTTTTTCTTCCATGGCCTAGTCAAGAATGCTTCAGAAGAAAAGACCTATTTTATATGCTAAAGTGGCAGAGAAAAGTCTCTTTAGAGATGATTTTTAAGCTGAGTCGATGCTATAAATCCTTCCCATTCTCCATGAAGCCTTCCTGATTACTGCCAGTCACAGATAATCTCTTCCTTCTTTTCATAATATCTCGGGTTCCTTATCCATATCCCTTTTAAGAGCATTCATGATTTTCATTGTGTTATCATTACACATATGTTAGTCCTGTTTTCCCTACCATTTGAAGCTAAAAAACCATAGATGGTTTAATCATGGTATCCTCCCATCTCCTAACTTAGTCCTTGGCAATGTGTTAAACATACAAAAGAATGACAATCACTGTGAAATACATAATTTAAAGACTGAAGAAAAAGATAGTTTTGTTAAATCCAGTTTTATTCTCCAGTATATGTTTTTGTGTTCTTTTAACATTTAAAATATTATTGCATTTTAATTCTTCATAAAAGTCAAAGTTTTAGCAAGTCTATTAACCAAAACTTCTAACTATCCACATGTGGCCATGGTAAACCTTATACTTTAGTCGGATGGGTCTATATGCCATCCTCATCTGCCAGCATCACATTTAACATTTCCATCTTGCTTGCTTAAGGCTTTTGCATCCACCCCGAATGTTTGCTTGCTTCTCTACCCATCTTTTGAGGACCATTTGAAATCCTATCTCATCCTTGAAAACATTTCTGATCACCCTTCCATTTATTTAACATTTACTTCTTCTGACTTTATTATAAGCCCCTTTTCCCTGCATGTTTAGTGGCTCTTCAAGCCATCTGCAAGCTCCTTGAGATCACAGGCTCTGCTAAAGTCTCTTTCCATGCCCACAGTTATTGGAAGTGGAGATATAAAAAATCTCCACAGCCACAGTTCCATTCCAGAATTATCTCATTCCCCAGACATTAGTCCTAGAATATCTAGGTCCAGGTTCCCACCATCCCCACCAGACTTCCTCTTTCATTGGCTTTCCTTGATGCATACCTTCCTTGACTTTAAATCTTGTCTCATATTTTTATTCTAGCTCTACCTAAGTGGCTGACTCTTGGGCTGACCTATTGCTTCCTATGGTTATTAGCCCCACACATCACAGTAACAAACCTGAATGCCCATGCCCAGATTCTTTCATATATTATCCTCTCCTCCTTTCAGAAGAGGACTATCGGACAGTGTGAATTAGCTCTTAGTCATGTTGAGTGCGCTCTATCCCTGGCAAAATGCCCGGTGCACTACAGGGTCCCAAAATGGATATCAGAGTATTAATTCTAATGTGTTAAGTGTCAGAGTATTAATTTAAAGAGGGAAGGCAGTGTGAAAAGAGTGTAATACCCAATAAAGTTGAAAATGTGTTCTTTGTGTAGACATAAACTATATGACTAGGGTCTACTTATGCTTGAAAAATTAGGGTAATGTCTCTTCACACATATTGTAAAATAATTTTATTGATGAGAGATGGAGTCCAGAGTGAGTTCCAGGCAACAAAGGAAAAAATTCCAATTCAATTGGTCCTATAGCATTAGCTTAGGATTTGTTTTTTGTTATTTCTGCAAAATAGAGGTTCGCAAATTCTCGAGGAGCCAACGTTTCCTGGGTACTGGATTATATGCAGAAAACCAACCCACACTCAAACAACAACAAGAAGTAACAGCCCTGATTTATTGTGTTTGTCTATTTCCACCAACTATTTCCATCAGGTCCACCACGGCCGATTTCAAGCTATCACAGATGTTACAATTGCCTTACAAATTTCCTGCAGCTTGCCTAAACCTACAAGTTAGTTCCAGCACCCCATGAGGCAAGTCATTATGCCTGGTGCTGTAAGATACAAAGCCCCTCTCCTGACCTCAGTGAGCCTATAACCCAGTGGAGACACAGACCTACCCCTTTGACCAATTGCTTTGATTTTTTCAAAAAACAATCTGTATCAGCCATGTTATTTATTGTTATTTGGAGCCCATCAAGGTAAATACAATGAGTTTCCCAAAGGCTTAATTACCAAAGACTGATAGGCTGCCAATTTGTAATAATGCAGCTATAATACCATCTACTCTAAATGTTCTACCTAACTACATTTTCAAGAGCCACCCTCTAACAGAATTCTTGGGTAATTTCTTTTTCTCAGCATTAAGGCATTCGTGGCTAGACACAACTAGTCTTTCAAGATATTTAAAGATCATTACCAGGAAAAAAAAATCCCCACTCCAACAGAAATTGTTTTGATGGAACAAGATAAAATTCCTCCATTTGCTCTCAGATTTTGTATTATTTATGAACAAATCACCAATCACAGGGAGAGGGCAGCAAATAGAAATGGAAACACATTGCAGGAACACATGCTGATGTCATGTACAACACATACTGAAAATACTTCCCCAGTCCTTAACAGGACACGTGAAATATCTCCGTGGTAATACAGTTCGCTCAAAAGTGAAACGTGTAAAGAACCTGCAGAGATTTCCATCTCTGGTAATGGGTGAAGTTTTCAAGGTTTAGATTTGTTTTGCAGGCAGATTGTAGGAGAAAAGCAAGACTAAAAGTAAGAATGGAGAGAGTCTTCCCTTAGTAGGTTTCATTAAGAAGGACCCTTTCTCCGATAACACCATGTATGGATTCAAGGGACTAAACAAGTAAAGGGAGACAACATCATGTTCTATGCAGTCCGTTTTGAATTTGGCCACTATATTTTTCTTCCTTTGAGTTGTGCTCAGCTTTCCTGTTGTGGCCACCATATCCTCTCTCTTTCTAGATCATCTTCAGCATCTGTCGCTCTGGGACTGGATTCTCTTGGGAGTCTAGAAGTCTGGGACACTTGCTCTCATGCAACTTTCATACAGATGATGATAAGCGGACATTTATCAACTTTCACTCCCCCACACTTCCACAACTTCTGACTCCCTCTGAGAACTTCCTCAGCACCCTTTCAGCATCTGCATGGGAAAGTGGACAAGTCCATGGGACTTTGTTACCAGGTCTATATGTCTGGATTAAAGTCCCTTCTCCCACCCTTTCTCCATCTGTTGTATCCCACTCCTTAACATAACCGGGGCAATTTCCTCAGCCTTCTGAATAGTTTTCCCATCTCTAAAATGGGTACAGAGTTATACTTAATAAATGTTGTTAAGTGTTGTCCATTTAATGAGTTTGTGAAGGCTTATGTAATCTCCTCAGCTAGAGGGAATCTGTCCCATTTCTTGGCTTCTGATGGACTCAATTAGGTATATGCCTCCTTGTTCTCACTAAATTGTAGCCTACTTGAGGTAGCCTCCATCCATCATATTCATAGTCATTCATCACTTTCACCTTCGAGTGCCTGACAATGCCTAGGAGAGTGCATTGCCTGCCGGCACTTCCTTAAGGACAGATAACATGGCAGTCTTGCTCGCCACTTCTGTGTTTCAGCACAATGCTAATAAGAGCTCCACATGCAAGAGATATTTGTTAGAGGAAGAATGGGCACATAAGTAACAGCTTAAGATACATGTTTTGTAAGAGATGATGCATAAATCAATGGTAGCCAACTACAAGTTCTTGAAAGTTCTTGTTCACCATTGTTTGACTGGAGTTCCCTACAAACATGCTCAGTAAATGATTAGTGAGTGAATTATTCAATGAACCCATCGATCTGGTGACATAGTTTCTCCTAATGCGCCATGGAAGGCAACTTGCAGCTTAAAAATACAACTGGGTAGTTTGAGTAACATTTTGCTATTAGAACCAATGGGACAAATATCACAAACACAGATGCGTTTTCCCTAAATTAGTGATTCCCAACCAGGGTGATTTTGCCCCCCACCCTGCCCCCAGGGGACATCTGGCAACGTCTGGAGACATTGTTGGTTGTCACAACTGGGGGAGTACTACTGAGCCCGCTAAATGCCCTATGGGATGCACAGGACAGTTCCCAAGACAGAGAATTCTCCTCCCTCACGTGTCAACAGAGCAGCACTTGAAAAACCCTGCTCTCAATGATCAACTAGGGGGAGATTT
Source organism: Meles meles (assembly GCF_922984935.1). Lineage (NCBI taxonomy): Eukaryota > Metazoa > Chordata > Mammalia > Carnivora > Mustelidae > Meles > Meles meles. The sequence goes on along the minus strand of NC_060084.1, from coordinate 30,528,851 downwards.
CTTTTTTTCCATAACAACATATTAAAACGTGGGTCAAGATTATTGAGATGGTCTGTATAATGCCTCCCTCCTTCACAGAATCACAGAAAGTCAGGATTGAAAGGAACACAAGAGATCATTAAGTACCAACTCCTCACTTTACATCAGGGACCTGACAAGTCCAGAAAGGGAAGCTGCACAGCTGGTAAGCCAAGAAGCCAAGCTCCCAGTGCCCAGGCTTTTCCCTCTCCCTTTTCAATATATCTGCAACTGAGCTTCCTTTCAACTCCCATCAGCAGGTTCAGCTCCAGCCCATCTGGTAAGATGGGCGGCTCCAAGCCAGCCGCCCATCCTACCCATAGATTAAAGCACTGTTTTCACTCAATTTCCATCATTCCCATCCACATGGATGACTTTTGCCAGGTCCTTGAACCATCAATACTATTATTTATATAATAATTGTACTTAAATGGACATTGACTTTTTCCCTAAATAAGTTTAATAAGGAAATCTTCTATCGGTACTGTAAGTAAAAACTGGTTGGATTTGCCATGATGAAAAGGGACCTAAAAATTGGCACCACGCAAACAAAAATGTTCAGCGTTCACTTGCTTCTGTTGCATCTTTAAGGATCCAAGCCTGAGCCTCTTTGTTAAAAAGGGAGATTCTCAAGTGTAGGAGGTGTTAAGGACATATTGGCACCAAACTGAGACTTTCTCCTTAATGTAATAAGAGGTATTAAAAAAGAATTGAAAAGGGAATGTATTTCTCACTGTGTGCTTCAATATTATTTATTATGTATCCATGCACCACTGGAAATCATTTTGTATTCCCTCAGTGGTATATTTATTTTTGGAAAGCCTGGATTAGAGGAATGAAAGCGACCCTGATCACTTCCGCCCTCTTTGATATGAGTTCCTTCTTTAGCTTCCCAGACTGAAGGAATGCAGGCATCCTGAATTCTTCTGTGTTTCCATGCCAAATGCAATTAAGTAGGGAAATGAAAGAGAAACTGAATGAGGAAGTGTTCCCTGCTTTGCAAGCTTGGACAGGATACATTGAGGTTGTCAAAGGTTATAATAGAATTCTAAGATGACCCCCAGTGACCTGAACCTTTGTATCAGTCCCTCCCCTTTGAGTGTGAGTTGAACCTATGAATATGGCTATACCACACCTGTGATTGTTACATTACATTGCAAAATAGTGATTGCTCTGGGTGGGCCTGGCCTAATCATGCGAGCACATTCAAACTATTTTTCTTCAGCTGGTAGTTGGCAAGGAGGCCTGAGAGACGGACTGCAGGTGGCTTGGAAAAAAGTAAACCCCCATGTTGTGCAGTGCCACTGGGGGCCACTTGGCAAGGACCGAGGGGCAGACTTGAAACTGTAAGCAGTTCCCAGCTGACAGCTAGCAGGAAAATAGGAGTTTAGTTCTATTACCTGCAAGGAAATGAATTCAACCAACAACCAGCTGACATACAAGAGGACCCTGAGCCCAGACTTCTAGACCTAGGAACTGTGAGATCATCCCTTTCTGTTGTTTTGAGCTCTGAAGATTGTGGAACTTTGTTACATAGCAAGAGAAAACTACTGCAAAGGGATCCAGAGGTGAGTATGATAGATTGGCTGGCATCAGGAAGCTTATATTCTAGTCCCGGAGATAAGATACACATGGAGGCAATGGAAATATTAATCAGGGTATACAAGCTGATGTATGAAAAAGGTACAAACAACGTGAAGAAAGAAATGTGGGTTGAGAGGAATCAGAGAAGGCTTCATGGAGAGCGTTTGCACTGGCCTTAAAGGTCAAAGAGAATGTCACCAGAGAGGTGCACGCAGTGCAAGCACCTACCGGACTGATCAGGTTCCTGCTCAGCCTTGCACACACAGCCATGCAGAGTATCAGTCCGGGGTTTAGTTGCTTAATTTCAGTTCTGGCTTCGCCACTTAGACTAAAGCCTCCACTCCTTGTTGTCCTCATTGGAGAAAGATGGGACACACTGTCTACCTACAGTTGACAAAATCCCATAGCCTAGATCTCCCTACGTGGACTTGAAGCTTCTGACATTGAACATCTTCCCTGAGGCCGCCGCCAGCATTTACAGGGCCCAAGGCAGGACTACAAATAGAAGCCCACGTACCGTATGTTTGGATATTTACAAGTTAGAAATCAAGCTAAAGGCTTTTAAGTGAAATAAATTCTCTCCTACTTCGGCAAATACACTTTCATAATGACAAAACAGAAGGCAAAAACAAAGGTTTTTTAAAAAGATGGGATCGTGCTGCCTTGCCTCCATTTGGGACACTTCTGAAGGGCCACGCAAGCTTCAGAGTTGTGACCTTATAAAGGACCAGCTTCTCCCTTTGCCCAGTCCTACCTTCCCACTTGCTGACCGAAACGTCTCCTGAGAACATTTTCCTGGGAGCCTTCTACGTGACAGTCCATTTCCAGGGGACCCCGTCGAAGATGGCTGCTCTCTCACACCTGATCGTTTGGGAATGTTGGATCTTTCACCTGTAAGAGAAAAATCTTTCTTTAAAAAGATTTATCTATTTATTTCAAAGAGAGAGAAAGAGAGAGAGAGAGTGTTTGTGTGTGTGTCTGTAAGAGTTGGGGGAGGGGCAAAGGGAGAGGGAATGAGAATCTCCAGCCAACTCCCCAGTGAGTGAGGAGCCCAATGCAGGGCTTGATCCCACGACCCATGAGATCACAACCTGAACCGAAATCAAGAGCTGGATGCTCACCTGACTGAGCCACCCAGATGCCCCTATAGGAGAAATTCTAACCTGTATCTTTAGCTCCTGGACCCATCTCCCTAGGGCACTGTGGTCCACACCGTATGGTTCAAAGGCAGGAGTCATGGTTAGGGAGGGAAACGTTGTTGCTGTTATCACTTTATGAAAGCAAAGCAGGGCTCCCCCTTTGGCAGTGTGCCCTGTGAGTGCTACCCGCCTTGGGAGGACCAGCTCTGTGTGCCGATCGCATTCGGCATTTGAAAAAACATTTAATTACGTGCAAAGAGAGAGTCTATGTGTCAGTCTTGGGCTGGGTTTGTTTGGGACTTTATTATCATACATACCTCTGTAGGCTATTATTCCCGGACAGATTGGACAAGTTTCAAGGTTAATAAAAATGTTCTGGCAAATTGTTATTTTGAAAGTGATTGAAGGAAATGTCCCACTTGGAGCATATGTTTGACCTTTTGGGGGAGGAAAAGGAAGAAAACGCTCATGGAAGCCTCGTGCAGCTTGATTCTTTTGACAGCTCTAAATTGTTTGGCGCGTGTCGAGGGGCTCAAAGCACCACAGGGACTGGCATTTCCTTCCCAAGTCTCTTCCCTCCACTTGGACGCGTCATTTTAGGTGATAATGATAATAATCATAAATAAGTTGCATTTTTTCCGTCAGGCCCAGTGCGACGCGCTCCGTGGGTATCATCCCGTTCAGTGTTCACAACCCTGGCAAGTCAGGACCCCTTCCACCTCTTCTGTGCCGAAGAGTGAAATGAAATAACTTGTCCAAGGTCACGGTGGAAGTGGTGGGACGCAGACGGAAACTCGGGTCTGTCCATCCCCAAACGGCCCAAATACTACTTGTCTTTAGCCAACCCTATAGGATGCCACAGGCCATGGTGGCACCCAGACTGCCCACTACTGTTTTGTGGCTGGCTGCCACCTGCCAGCACCTGTGTCTCTGTGCCTGAGGGCTGGCTCTCCCATTTTATTGAGACATCACTGACCAATAAAAATTGTATGCACTCGGGGTACACGACCTGATGATTTGATATTCATGTACATTGTGAAATGATGACCACAATTGAGCTAATTAACACATCCATCACTTCACATTGTTAACTGTGTGTGTGTGTGTGTGTGTGTGTGTGTGTGTTGAGAGCAGTTAGGATCTATTCTCTTAGTAACTTTCAAGTTTTCTATACAGTATTCTTAGCTATAGCCATCATGCCGCACATTAAATCCTCAGAACTTACACATCTTCTAACTGAACGTTTGTACCCTTTGGCCACCTTCTCCCCATTTCCTTCTCCCCCGAGATCCTGGTAACCACCATTCTACTTTGGGCTTCTGTGAGTCTGACATCTTTAGATTCTACATATAAATGCGATCATGTAGTATTTGTCTTTCTGTGTCTAGAGTATTTCTATTAGCATCCGATCCCCCAGGTCCCTTCAGATCCACAGAAGCCACACTCCCTGCACTGAGCAGGCCAGAAATGCTAGGGAATTAGATCCCCAGCAGAAGCCATCGAATGACAATTCTTGAGCACTGGTGTAGAAATGTCCCAGCTCCCTTGTCCCTTGCAGGAGGGGATACCCCCACTGATGTCCTTGGTACTTCCCAAATAAACTACTTGCACATAAATCTTTGTCTCTCTTTAAGATTTTTTTATTTATTTGAGAGAGAGAGAGAGAGAGAGAGAGCGCCTGAGCAAGCAGGGGGCGGGGCGGGGAGGGACAGAGGGAGAGAATCTCAAGCAGACTCCCTGCTGAGCACCAAGCCAGACACGGGGCTCCATCCCACAACTCTGAAATCATGACCTGAGCCGATACCAAAAGTGGGATGCTCAACCCACTGAGCCACCCAGGTGTTCCTCTTTGGTTCTTTCAGAGTCATTTGGAGTAATCTAAACCAAGATAAGGATTCCGTAAAAAATACCTGGGGCATTGGAACATCTGTGTGCTGTAGACACTGAGGAAGGACAGGTATTGGATGGACCTCTGTTGCTCCCCAGATGATCACATTGACTTTTGAAGATTCTATCCCTGGTTACTTTGGTCCTAATGCTAGTGACTGGAAGTTAACACTCAATATGCAATTTTTTTGGCAGGAAAATTCTATTCCAGATAAAATCTTCCCCCAAGGAAATGTGTAACGAGAAGTTAGACCTTTAAGACTTCCAGAGATGTTAAAGGACACAGACAGCTCCAGGTAGCGTGCAGGTGGTAGTGTCCGTGATGCTCATGTCAACAGACTCTGCCCTCGTGCTCTGTGCCTCCTAGGTTTGCATCCTGGCTCCAGTACTTAAAGGCTGTGCAACCTTGGGCAAACATCTTCATCTTTCAGTGACTTAATATCACTGCAAAAGCATGACAACAGTACTATCTACCTCATGAAGTTGTGAATATAATTCATTTCCTATGAAGAGTTTGGACAGTGCCTAGAACATAATAAGAGCTACATAAGTATTTCCTATTGTTATTATTAGGACATTGAGAGGGATGTGGGATTGGCACCCAACGAATGTGAAGTTATTTTTCCAAGTTTTCCTAACTCTCCTCTTATAAGAGTCATGTTTCCATGTATTTTTGCTGGTGGGTTTGGGTCCCTCTCTGCCATGCATTTGTGCACACCTGTCCGTGCAGGATATTACAATGGTATCCCAGATCTGCTGCAAAAATAAGCCAAGGAAGTCACCTTTCTAAAATAACTTTTATTTTTCAGATGAAGACCCTGTTCTGTCTCACAAGCCAGGCCCACCACGACTGGGTTTCACCTCCGCTGTTCAACCTTGGTCACAACCGCTTTTGGCTCCCGGGATGTTATGGCCGCCAGTACCCCAGTAACACAGCACTCTGTCCAGCTGTACCTCTGTACAGTTGTTCCTGCCATTTCTCATGTGAAGGCCGACCGTTCCTGGAAACTCTATTCAAGGGTGCTTGAGAGTTTCCCTTTCTGCAAAAGCTCATTCATTCCACTTGACCCACCTCCTCCATGATGACTTAGCTCCTCATTATCCTCTTCCTTCCCGGCTTATCATCCATACACACTGGCCATCCCTTATATTTTGTCTTGTGAAAAGGAAAATGTTCTGGGTTTATGGTCAAAAGGCCTAGGCACAAATCTCTTGTAAGCTTGGCCAAGACACGCAAGCTCTCTGAGACTTGGTTTCTGTACCTCTTGCCATCATTCCTCCATCCCTCAGTCAACAGACATTTCTGACCAGATGTTATATGCCAGCCATTGTGCCAGGTCCTGGAGACACGACGTAAGTGAGACCCCCGCCTTTGTGGAGCAGGGAGAGAAGCAGGGGAGACAGGCCCTGACCAAATAGTAACACCATCCAACAGCTACGTAATCAACTCTAATCGTACATAGCAGAGTGGGTGCCATGGATAGTATGTCCACAACCCTTTTCCACCTACAGATCACCCATAACTTTGAGAGACAGCTGACAGCCCCAACTCTGGTACTGATGTCTCCACACCTGAGAGCTTCTTCTGGGGCAGACAACAACCCGGGGACAACTTGCAGCCCACGAGAAAAAGGGAATCGGTGAATAAGTACCCCAACTTCCTTGCCTATTGATGAGACCATTCTGAGGTATGTTCTGGAGCAGGGTCAAGCCAGCTTTTTTCTCAAAGAGCTAGACAGAAAATATTTTAGACTTTGTGGGACGTGTGGGCTCTGTCACGATGGCCCTACAGCAGACGGAACATGACAAAGGAGCATGGCCATGTTCCAATACAATGTTACAGAAACAGGTAGGTGGCCCTCAAGCCATAGCTGGCTAACCCCCATGCCAGACTCTCAGGGAGTCCCCAGGGGAATTGGGTCCAATTACCCATAGCTGTAGCTTACCCACTAACACACTATTCATCTGGTCTCCCTTCCTGCCTCTCCGCACCTCTTCCTTACCACATGGGCTGAGATCACATCCTGAATCACGGCTTTGGTTCTGCTTTGGAAGAAACCCACATTGAGACCAAGGGCTATGAAGGAAAAGTGTAAGAAGTCATGAGGCCACATAACAGAAAACTCATCCAGTCTGATGGGGTCAGAGAGAATATTCCAGGCAGAGGGAAAAGCCCTGAGCAGAAAGGAATCATGGCTGCTTTGAAGAACTCAAAAAACAGCAGCTATTGTTAGAGCTTTGGAGGAAGTGGGAATAACAGAACCAGAGAGAACAGTGGCCAGAGAGAGAGAGAGGTGGGGCCGGGCCCTACAGGACCATCTAGGCCCTGCTGAGGCCTCAGGTCTGGACCATGGGGCAATGGGGAGCCACCGAAGGGATTAGGCAATCCAGCAGCATAATGAGCTAAGCACACGCAGGCGGGGCTTAAAGGGGCCATGAGAAACTCCACCCCCATCCCCGTGGCTCAGTGAGTGACCTTCTCCCCTTGCGCCACTCACCCCCATTCACTCGGAATTCTAGGCAGAAAATCAAAAGCATCACCCTTAAATAGGACTCATAAACAGTTGAGTACCTTCTATCAACAGGGAACAGAGGGGTAAATACCCAATAAAAATACATAATAAAACAACTACAGAGCAAACAGAGCCGCCGCACTCAGGCCCTGCCAGGTTATTATTTAGACTAGGAGAAGGATTTTGCGGTAATATTATTTGATTTTTCTGGCTCCTGGCCAATTATTTCACAATGCCCTTTATTCCTTCCTACTTTGTGTCTTCGTCTTAAGGAATTGATGCTCTAAATCTTCAATGGGAAATCCTGGAAAAATAACCCCCTTCCACCCCCAACCCCATTACACAGACAAGAGGGAAGGAAATGTCACCGGGAGTTTTCTATGTCTTTATATTTCTTCCAGATACCCCCTTCTTCTGGGGATTCAAGCGCTTCTGAACAGAACAGTCTCCTTAAGAGATAACCCTGTGTTTCTGGTAGGCAGAAAAGACTGTCTACTATCCTTCTCTATAAGATTCCACACCAGTATTTGGAATTTGAGGGTGGAATAAGCACACAGAAACCTAAGAAAGCTCCTAGAACCCTCATGGCACACTGGCCAGGTTGTCAGGGGACTATTTCCACGGAGAGATTCAAGGGGCAGTCACTTGGTCCCTATAGGTAGACTCATTCTGTAATAGCAGCCAGGCCTTCCAACGGATTTCAAGGCAAACTTCTGTACTTCTTCAAGACTGAACTCACTCAGCCCCAAGCCATATCCATGCTTTATAAGCATTTGCAAGGCATCCCCCCAATCTCTCAGCCCCTCCTAGCGTCTTATCCCAGCATGTGAACAGGTATGTGTTTGTGCGCATGTTGACTGGACTCCTTCTGGGTTGTTCTGAGGAAATCATACAGCTCTTAGAAACAACATCAGGGTTGACATATTCATAGACCCAAACGAAAAGTCAGTTCAAATATCTCCACCAGAAGTAGTGCTTGCGTTCTGACATTGGATAGACCTTTCCATTTTTTTCTTTTATTTCTTCCACTATTCTTTGACAGTGGTGAACTGAATACATTCCCAGGCCAAGTAGTTAGGGAACCATAAATTCCCAGAGGGTAGGAGTGCCTTTTTTGGCTGATGTATTAGATTTCTCTTGGTTTCTACTGAAAGAAAATCCAGCTCAAACCTGCTTAAGCAAAATGGAAATGAAGCAAACCTAGCGGAAAAGACCAAGGGTAAGGCGGGCTACAGGTGCCTCTTGGTTCCTTCTTTTCTTTTCTTTTATTTCTTCTTCTTTTTTTTTTTTAACTGAAAAATATATTGTTTAATTTCTCTCTTGTTAATCATCAGACATGATGGATGTCAGTCATTATAGATGAATTTTTAAATCACTGGAGGATCTAAAGAAATAATTGTTCTATATACAGGAAGATGTTACCAAAATTTATCACTGACTAGCTGTGACTTTAAAACATTTTTGATCCCTGATAGTAAATGCATTTCTTTTTTTTTTTTTTTTTAGATTTTATTTATTTATTTGACAGATAGAGATCACAAGCAGGCAGAGAGAGAGAGAGAGAGGAGGAAACAGGCTTCCCGCTGAGCAGAGAGCCCGATGTGGGGCTCGATCCCAGGACCCTGGGATCATGACCTGAGCCGAAGGCAGCAGCTTAACCCACTGAGCCACCCAGGTGCCCCAGTAAATGCATTTCATTGTAACCCAGTTATTCTTGCTCATTCTCTCTCTCTCTCTCTCTCTTTAATGCTCATAGTGATCCTTTGAATTTATTTTTATAACTCACTAATGGATTATGGTTCAAGGTTTGGAAAGCATCATGTTAGGATATTCTGCTCAAATTTTCTTTCTTTCTTTCTTTCTTTCTTTAAAGATTTTATTTATTTATTTGACAGACAGAGATCACAAGTAGGCAGAGAGGCAGGCAGAGAAAGGGGGGAAAGCAGGCTCCCTCTTGAGCAGAGAGTTCGATGTGGGCCTCGATCCCAGGACCCTGAGATCATGACCTGAGCTGAAGGCAGAGGATTAGCCCACTGAGCCACCCATGCACCCCCCCTTTTTTTAAAGGTTTTTTAATTTATTTATGCTCAAATTTTCTACTGAACTGCCTGGGCAGCTAGGAGAAGGGACCTGAGTGGTGGGGACTCAGTTTCTCTCTCTTTAAACTGAGTCTTGCCTATGTTGGCTTCATCCTCTGGTTCTAGATAAGACCAAAATGGCGACAGTTGCTCCAGACTCTATGTCCTTTCTGTTTGAATGCTAGCAACCCATGACTCTCCCGGCCTTTATTAGACCAAGCACCATTCCTCAGCCAAGTACTGTGTCCAGAAGAATCCTATTTGCCAACTGGCCTAATGATATGCTCCATCTATGACCATCTGTGGAGCTCTATTCAAGCACATGAGCTTAAAGTTGGGGAGAATCAGGGTATGCTTATAGAAGAAGGGTAATAGGCAAAAGAACTGCAAAAACAATAGATATATTCTACAAGGTTACTCCTAACTGCCTAAGGCGAAGCTAGCAATGAACTTGTGATTGGCAAGTGTGGGTAACTGCCCCAAGTGTGGCCCCTTCCTGACTTTCCAATGCTTGGGATAACTTTAACAGAGGTCTGAAGCTTTCCTTTCACAATAGAAGATAAAGCTAAAGGTACAAATGTGGCTAAGAAAGAGGAGTCAGTTCAGACAAAAGTGTAAAGGGCTGATGCAAAAATCTTCTTTTGAATGGGGCGGAAGGGAAAGGTATCATAGGAGAATTCATGCCATGGAGTAGAAGAGCAGCATAGCTAGGAGAGGTGCAAAGAAGAAGAAAAATATCTATCTCCATCATAACTTAGCCTAAAGGTATCCCTACTCTAGTGTATGGGGTAAACCATCCTATCTTAAGTCCAAAAGGAGTTTCCACATTGTGCAAATAAACCTCTTCTTGCTACTAGGAGTAGAAGGAAGAAATGAAAGATATATTTTCAGAAGAATTACAATTTGCTTGGGAAACAGAATCTATGATACAAAACAGGATCACCATTTGCGATGGTGAGGGTGCACTGTGAATGGCAGCCCCTGAGACTGTGCCTGGGACAGCCAGGAAAACCACATGCTCTGGTACTGCAGGAAGACTGAAAGTAAGTCATCAACAAATCTAAAGCAACTCAGGGAAGCATTCCCCAATCTGTGCACTGTGGAATACTAATTGTTCAGAATTTTCATAGGTATTGGTTAACGGAAAGTTCATGGAATTAAGGAGTTTGAGAAAGGCCAAGTTCAAAAAGACCTTTGCAGGACCTCTCAGAGCTGCTAACATGGTATGCTAACATGGGTAGTAAATCTCCAAGAGGGAAGTACAGAATGCGACCCTATCCAAACATATTTGGTGATAGAGTTCTGTGCACAGTTTTGTGCAGTGCAAAAAGGAGTAGCAAACATTTTTCCTTTTTCAAGGATCAGTTACATTCATTCAAAAAACCGTTATTGAAACCTACTACTCTGTGCCAGGAAATATACCAAGTGCTGAAGATACACCAGTTAAGAAAGAACATAGTCAAAGTTCATGTCTGTGATACTTACAGTCAAATGAAAGGAAAGATACTAAACAGATAATTGTGAGATTAAAAAATATATAATGTCCTATATGATGTCCCTATAAATGATATAAGTATGCATTGATTTGAGCTGACACATATATATATCACCATGCATATTCATTCACATTAGTATGCATATATGTATATATGTATCACTATGCATATATATGTATCCTTGTGTAGATGCACATATGTGTACACAGATACACATATATATGCATATAAACATGGAGTTATTATCTTTTAAATTTTTTATTAACATGGAGTTATTTTTTAAAGAAACTAAATCCAGTACATCTGATTCTTTAGAAAATTCCAGAACTGGCACAGATTGCAAAGATGATCTGATCTAACTACCTTCTCCATTTTAGACACGCTCATTTATCCAACAAATATTTATTGAGTACCTGCTACGGCATGATTTAGACACAGGATACAGTCCCTGCCCTTAGGGAGCTAATGGTCTAGTTGGAGAGACAGACATGGATCAAATAATCATACAAATTGATCTGTATGAAATGCGTCTTTTCAACAACAACTTATTGAGGTGAAGACCAAGGCTATAAGGATGTAAACCAAAAAGATTCTAGTCCAGCCCTCCAAAAGCTTAGGGCAACATGGATGTCTGGATAACAATTGACATATAAAAAGAATAAGAACTGAAGTGGAAATTCATGCAAGAGAAAATGGGAGCAGATAGAAAGAGGATATACCTGGGTGACTTTTAAGGGAGAACTTGGTAGAGGAGGAAGCACACGAACTATGTTTTAAGAAATGACAAGATAAAGCCCCAAAGATGTGAAGTGACTATGAAGTCACATGACTTAATCATGGCAGATGGAAAAGAAAAACACTGGGACTCCAGAGCTTATAAAAACTACGGGAGGGCCAGCAGCCAGAGCTGACTTCTCTGGGGTTCTTGAGGAGAGTTTTGGACCCATATAGAGTGAAAAGCATTAAAAGAGTAAGTTTGAACCAGCTCCCCCTCCCGTGGCAGCCCTCTAAATCTGTGTGCATCTGGTAAGCCCCTGCGCAGAGCTGAGCAGCTCTAAGCCTCATTGGTCTTAGCCAAAGAACAATCTGGCTTCAGAGGTGTGTTTGCTAGTAATTCAGATTACACCTTCCACTTGAAGAGAGAGGCTGGGACAGATGCCAAACCCACTGCAAGCCACTATGGTCCTTAAAATGGCACTTACAGGGGCTGTAGGAAACGTAAACTGGATCAATCACTCAGGATAAAACAATCATAACGGTAAAATTCTCATTGGGCTCGATTCTACCGACAGTAACAAAGGGATGAATCTTTGTCAGCTCTGCCACCAACCAGTTAAAACTATTAAGTGTAATAAAGATATAGATAGAAGTAGATATTAAGATATAGATATACAGATATGATATATACACATTTATCCAAATCATCAATATACAGTTCAATAAATTATCACAAACTAAACGCACCTGTGTAACTAACCAGCACCCACACTGGGCTCCTGTGTGGCTGGTTAAGCATCTGACTCTTGGTTCTGACTCAGGTCACGATCTTAGGGTTGTGGAATTGAGCTCCACCTGGGGCTCTGCACTCAGCATGAAGTCTGAGATTTTTTCCCCCTCCCTCTCCCTCTGCTTCTCCCCCTACTCAAGCGCTCTTTCTTTCTCTCAAATAAATAAGTAAACCTTAAAAAAAAAAGCAGCACTTACATTGAAACAGACAGACCATTACCAACGTCACAGAAGCCCTTATGCTTCTTTCTAGTCACTCCCCCAAGGTGGACTATCTTTACAACAACAGTATAGATTTGTTTTGCATGTTTTGTGCTTTTGGAAATGGACCATGAAGTTTTCACTTTTGTATGGCACCTTCCTTTAACCATCATGCACGTGAGCTTCATTCATACTGTTGCATATGGTTGTATAGTCTTCACACCCAATGCGCAGCATTCCATTGTGTGGTCATATGTAGCTTCCACCTTACGGCCATTACAAATTACGCTCCTACACATATGTTAGTACATATCTTTGGTGATCATGTGTATGAGTTTCTCTTGAGCCCACACCCAGGTGTACAACCACCATATTGTGGGATATAAGCAAGTTCGGCTTTAGTACATACTGCTGAAGACTTTTGCAAAGGGGGCGCATCAGTCCGCACTGTGATTTACAGTGTCCCAGTTTCTCCACGTCTTTACCAGCTCTTGGTATTCTTTGTCTTTTCCATTTTCACTCTTCTGGCTGGCGTGTTAAGTGCCATTGCATCGTAGTTTTAATCCTCATAAGCTAGATGCTTTAGTGAAATGTACTACTTTTTCATATGCTTATTGGTAATTTAACACCCTTTTTAATGAATTATCTGTTCAAGTGTTTTGCTCGTGTTTTTTATTGGGTTTTCTCTTTCTCTTCCATGTTGATTTGTAGTTTTCCATATATTTTTGGAAAAGGGTCTTTTGTGAGTATACAGAATGTTTTCTTTTTCATGTTATTGTGACTTTTGAGGGATGGAAGTTCTCAGACTTAACATATTCTAATTTATCAATTGCTTTTCCTTTATGACAGGTGATTTTCATGTGCTATTTAAAAAATCTTTGCCTACTCTAAGGTCACTGATACTTTCTCCAGTTTTTTTCTAAAAGTGTTATTGTGTTGCCTCTCGGACCTCAGTCCACTGTGTATGTGGAATTAATTATTTTGAATGTTGTGAGGTAAAAGTCAAAATTCATTTTTTTTCCCACAAGGATATCTAATTTGCACTTGACAAGTGTTAATATTAAGGGACAATAAATACAAACAAGCAAACAAAACCTAAAAAACAAGCAAACAAATACTCAGGTAAGATTAGAGGATTTTTTTTTTTTTAAGAAGTCAGCATGGATGTAGAAAGAAAACCTGGTTAATCTGAAATATACCATTAGGGCAAAAGGAGAGAAGTCCCCATATTTATATGGTTGTACTGAAGGCTTTGTATAAGGATTCGTTGAGATGAGATGAGTCTGTTTTTTAATCTAATAACCCACCATCTTTCTCACAAGACCTAAGATCCAGGGACCAATGTGGCTGCTCAAACACACCATGCTTACTGATGCTGCCACGCTTTTGCACATGCTAGTCTCTGTATGGGATGCTTTTCCTAGCTCTTGTTCACTTCCTCCTACTGCTTCAAGACTGTCTCCGGTGCTCCTTTGTCTGCAAAGAGGTCCCTGATTCTGTTCCCACAACAGTTAGTATCTCCCATCACATATTTTACCTGCTTCTGTGATTGCAATTATTTTACCCTGTTTTAATTAATTCTATGCCTCATTTCCATCATAACACAAAATCTTTGAAGACAGAGCTTGTGATTTATCTTAGTGTCCCCCCCATTCAGCACAGTGATTGGCCCCTATAAGATAGCTTAATTTGTTTTGATTTGACTAATGGCAAATAAATCACACTAATAGGAGGAATGCATTTGACAGAGGAATGACAAGATGGAAATGGGACCATATCTTAGACAGTAGAAGAACATGGTAAACAATGTCTATAACAATATCACCCTTTTTGAATAGAAGAGGAAGCCAAGAAGGGCAGAGGAGATATAGCAGAAGCAAAGGAGGAAAACAAAAGAAAGAGTAACTAGCACTCATCAGAAATTGCTATAAAACTGAATAAAATAGATAAGACAACTTTTTCAAACATTAGGCAAAATGCAGCACAGGAATGTGAGAAAGAAGAGATATACAGGAAATGAGCCCCATGTTTACGACACTCTCTGTATGGGGACAGTTTCCTGACTATGCACAGGAAGGTGAAGTCCAAGCAAAACAGGATGTTCCTCCTAAGCTGAGGAGACAGAGTCTAGACTTTAAGACCAATAAGGCAGCTGGACTTGCGGGACAGGGCTTTCTTATAGAGAAAGCATCTCCAGAAGTTTGTATAGAGAAACTCCATGTGTGGTTGTTTAAAACCTGGACTGAAGAGGGTAAGATTCCACAAGACCTAGAAGAAAACAATAACTGTACCATTGAGTCATATTCAGGTTGGACTGGACATACTCAAGGTCACATGTAAGTTAACTGCCAGGAAGAAACCTAAACATTCTTTAAAGGAAGACATCATAATACAGATTCCTTGAAATATATTATCTACCATGTTCACCACACAATGAAAGATTATTAGACATGTGAAGAAACAGGAAAATGTGACCATGATCAGGATGAAACCCATCAATAGAAAAGGCACTGAGATGACAGTGTTGGAATAATAGTCAAGGACTTCAAAGCAGTTATAAATAAACTCAAAGACTTAAATGAATATGGTCTTATATAGTAAATAGTAAATCTCAAAGGAAAACAGAAGCTATTAAAAGAACTAAAGGGCTATAACTGAAAAGTATAATATCTGAAATGGAAAATTCACTGGATGAGCTGGACAATAGAAAGGGAAGAAAAATAGTCACTGACCTTTAAAACAAGGTAATCACAATTATCCCATAAGAAGATCACATATTTTTAAAATGGAAAAAATTGGAGAACGTCCATGATCTGAGTGACAGTAATGAGACATATGTGTGATTTCAGTAGCAGAAAGATGGGAGAGATTGAGAAGATGTGGTGTATATGTATACAATGGAATATTATTCAGCCAGAGGAAAGAATGAAATCTTGCCACTTGGGCAACATGAATGGACTATGGAAAAGTATTTTTGTTTGTTTGTTTGTTTTTTAAACAATGGTGCCAACAAATGGTGTTAGGAAAACTGGACAGCCACATGCAAAAGAATGAAATTAGACCTCTTTCTTATGCCATGTACAAAAGTAAATTCAAAATGGATTAGAGACCTAAACATGAGACTGAAACCATAAAAATCCTAGAAGAGTACACAGGCAGTAACTTCTCAGCCATAGCAACTTTTTTTTTCTAGATGGGTATCCTGGGGCAAGGGAAATGAGGCAAAAATAAACTATTAGTACTACCTCAACATAAAAAGCTCTGTACAGCAAAGGAAACAATCAACAAAACTAAATGACAACCTATGGAATGGGAGATTTTTGCAAATGACATATCCAGTGAAGGGCTAGTATCCAAAATATATAAAGAACTTATACAACTCAATACCCAAAAACCATTAATCCAATTAAAAATGGGCAGAAGTTGTGAACAGACATTTCTCCAAAGAAGACATCCTGATGGTCTATAGACACATGAAAAGATGCTCAATATCACTTATCACCCGGGAAATACAAATCAAAACCACAATGAGATATCACCTTAAACCTGTCCAAATGGCTAAAATCAACAATACAAGAAACAACAGATGTTGGTGAGGATGTGGGGAAAGGGGAACCCACTTGCACTATTGGTGGGAACGCACACTGGTACAGCCACTCTACAAAACAGTATGGAGGTTCCTCAAAAAGTTGAAAATAACTACCCTGTGATGCAGCAATCACACTACTGAGGATTTATCTAAAGAATACAGAACAATATTTCAAAGGGACACATGCACCCCTATGTTTATAGCAGCATTATTTGCAATAGCCAAGATATGGAAGCAGCTCAAGTGTCCATAGATAGATGAAAGGATAAAGAAGATCTGGTGTATACAATGGAATATTACTCGGTCATAAAAAATGAAATCTTGCCACTTGAAAAACATGGCTGGAGCTAGAGAGCATAATGCTGAGTGAAATAAGTCAGTCAGAGCAAGACAAATACTATACGATTTCATTCATATGTGGAATTTGAGAAACAAGAAGGATGAACAAAGGGAGAAGGAGAGAAACCAAGAAACAGACTCTTAACTACAGAGAACAAACTGAGGGTTACCAGAGGGGGGTGGAAGAGGAAATGGGGGAAATAGGGGATTAAGGAGGGGATTTGTAGTGATGAACACCAAATGATGTACAGAACTATTGATTCATTATTTTGTACACCTGAAACTAATATAACACTGTATGTTAACTAACTGGAATTAAAATAAAAACTAAAAAAATAAAGGTGTAAAATTTAATGAAAAAAAGATCTAAGAAGCTTGGCAAAACTGACACAGGATAAATTCAGAGAAACTGCAACTAGGCACATCATTCTTAAGCTCCTGAAAATGAAAAATAAAAACCAAAATTCCCAAGCAGCTGGAGAAAACCAACACATTACATAGAAAGAAATAATGATATCAACATTAGCCAACTTCTTATAAAAAACTAAAATAAGAGATAATAAAATATCTTTTCAGTTGTGAAAGAAAATGCAGCCAAGGAAGGAGCAAGGTGGCGGAGGAGTAGGAGACCTAAATTTCATCTGGTCCCAGGAGTCAGCTAGAGAGTTATCAAACCATTCTGAACACCTACAGACTCAAGAGGAGATTGAAGAGAAGAAGAACAGCAATACTAGGAACAGGAAAGTGACCACTTTCTGGAAGGTAGGACATATGGAGAAGTGAATCTGAGGCAGTATTTGGGAGGACAGACTGCGGGGGAGTGAGGGAGGGAGCCTCTGTGAGCCACTTACCAGCAGATGAGAAAGCAGCAGGGCACTAAATTGGAACTTTCAGAAGTCTGCTCCACGGAGGAACATCACTCCAGTGGCTAAGTGGGGGTGAGGGGGTTGGACTCCTCATGGGGACAGTGTGGCCTCAGGGCCTGTGGGGTCACAGAAAGCCCAGGGTGTCTGAGTGTGGCAGAGCTCCCAAGTATGGGAATAAGAAAGCCGGCTGCAGAGACAGAGCCAAGGAGGGGCTCTCAGCTCGGGGTTGCCATAAACCATCATCCACAGCACAGTTGGACCACTGCTCTTTGAGCAGGGGCCCCATAAGTGGCAGTCCAGGGAGAACCTTCCCCCTTCCTCCACTGGGAGAAGTGGTGTGGGAGCATGCGGCAGGAATCTGCTGGGTTTGGAGACTCCAAATAGTGCCATGCGCCACAGACAGAAACACTTGGTCACAGGCCAGGTGAGCTAGGAGTGCAGCCAGAAACCAGGGAGATGGGAGGGATTGACTGGCTTTCTCTGAGGGCGCACTGAGCAGTGGGGACCCAAGCTCTCGGCTCCTCCGGGCTGGAGACTGGGAGGCCGCCATTTTCATTCCCATCCTCCAGTGCTCTACTGAACATGTTCAGGGAACAAAATCTCTGAGAGCGAACCTGAGTAGATTACTTAGCCCAGACCCTGGCAAGGGCAGTGCAATTCTGCCTCAGGCAAAGACATTTGAGAATCATGGCAACAGGTCCCTCCCCCGGAAGATCAGCAAGAACATCCAGCCAAGACCAAGTTTACTGATCTATGAGAACTGAAAAAAATACCAGCGTTAGGGGAATAAGCAAATAGAATTCATAGATTTTTTTCCCATGGTCCTTTGGTCTTTCAAAGGTGAATTTTTAAAATTTTCATTATTTTTTCTTTTTCTTTTTCTTTTTTTGAATTTTTCCTCTTTCCTATTTTAACCTATTTTAACTATTTTGTCTTTTCAATACCTTTTTAAAACTCTTTTTTTAATTTTTCATTTTAATAGTCATATTCTATCCCTTCATTGTGTTTATTTAAACTTATTTTTTGTATACATACAAGTTTTTCTTTCTTTACAATTTTGGGATACAGTTTCTTCTAAGAGACTAAAATACACCCTAAATCTAGCCTATGGCTTTGTTCTAGTCTCCAGCCTGATCACATTCTCTCCTTTTTCTTTTTCTTTTTTCAACTAACTTCTTATCTTATCAATTCCTTTTTTTAAAATCTTTTTAAATTCATGTTTACACTCATATTCCCTTCATCATTTTACCCTTATTTCTGTATACATAAAAGTTTTCCTTTCTTTAAAATTTTGGAAGAGGGGCGCCTGGGTGGCTCAGTGGGTTAAGCCTCTGCCTTCAGCTCAGGTCATGATCCCAGGGTCCTGGGATCGAGCCCTGCATCAGGCTCTCTGCTCATCGGGGAGCCTGCTTCCTCCTCTCTCTCTGCCTGCCTCTCTGCCTATTTGTGATCTCTGTCAAATAAATAAATAAATCTTAAAATTTTGGAAGATAATTTCTTCTAACAGACAAAATACACCCCAAATCCAATGTGTGGCACCATTCTATTCACCAGCCTCACTATATTTTTTTTCCCTTGTCACCCCACTTTCAGATTCTTTCTGATTTGGTTAGTGTACATTTTTCTGGGGTCATTGTTACTCTTTTAGCATTTTGTTCTCTCATTCATCTGTTTTTCTCTGGACAAAGTGACAAGGCAGAAAAACTCACCTCAAGAAAAAGAACAAGAGGCAGAACTGACCACTAGGGACTTAATCATTACGGACATTAGTAAGATCTTAAAACTAAAGTTCAGAATGATGATTATAATGATGCTACCTGGGATTGAAAAAAGCATAGGAGATACTAGAGAATCCCTTTCAAGAGAAATAAAAGAACGAAACCAAGATCTAACCAAGTTGACATCTAAAAAGCTATTAATGATGTGCAATAAAAAATGGAAATTTTACTGCTAGGATAAATGAGGCAGAAGAGAGAATTAGACAGAATTAATGATATATCAGACCAAATGATGGAGAATAAAGAAGCTGAGAAAAAGAGAGATAAACAACTACTGGATTACAGGGGGAGAATTCAAGAGATAAGTGATACCATAAGATGAAACAATATTAGAATAATTGGGATGCCAGAAGAAGAAGAAAGAGGGAGAGGGACAGAAGGTATATTGGAGCAAATTATAGCAGAGAATGTTCTAATCTGGGGAAGGAAATGGGCAGCAAAATCCAGGAGGCACAAAGAACCCCTCTCAAAATCAATAAAAATAGGACAATACCCCGTCATCTAATAGTAAAACTTACAAGTCTCAGAGACAAAGAGAAAATCCTGAAAGCAGCTCAGGACAAGGGGTCTATAACTTAAATGGTAGAAATATTGGATGGCAGCAGACCCATCCACAGAGACCTGGCAGGCCAGAAAGTACTGGCATGATATATTCAGAGCACTAAACAAGAAAAATATGCAGCCAAGAATACTATATCCAGCTAGGCTGTCACTGAAGAGCTTCCAGAACAAAGAAAAACTAAAAGAATGCGCAAACACCAATCCAGCTCTACAGAAAATATTGAAAGGGGTCCTCTAAGCAAAGAGAGAGCCTAAAAGTAGCAGACCAGAAAGGAACAGAGAAAATATACAGTAACAATCACCCTACAGGCAATAAAAGACACTAAATTCATATCTTTCAATAGTTACCCTGAATATAAATGGGCTAAATACTCCAATCAAAAGACACAGGGCATCAGAATGGATTAAAAAAAAAAAAAAAGACCCATTGATATGCTATCTGCAAAAAACTCATTGGAGACCCAAAGACACCTCCAGATTTAAAGTGAGGGTGTGGAAAACCATTTGCCATGTTATTGGACATCAAAAGAAAGCTCGGGTGGCAATTCTCTTATCATATCTTATCATACAAATTAGATTTTAAGCCAAAGACTATAATAAGAGATGAGACCACTATATCATACTTAAGGACATTATATCATACTTAAAAGGTCTGTCCAACAAGAAGATCTAACAGTTTTAAGTATCTATACCCCAAACATGGGAGCAGCCAATTATAAAAGTCAATTAATAATAAAATCAAAGAAACACATTGACAATAATACAATAATAGTAGGGGACTATAACACCCCCTCACTGAAATGGACAGATCATGTAAGCAAAAGATCAACAAGGAAATAAAGGCTTTAAATGACACACTGGACCAGATGGACATCACAGATATATCAGAACATTCCATCCCAAAGCAACAGGATACACATTCTTCTCTAGTGCACATGGAACATTCTCCAGAATAGATCACATCCTGGGTCACAAATCGGGTCTCAATCAGTACCAAAAGACTGGGATCATTCCCTGCATATTTTCAGACCACAATGCTTTGAAATTGGAACTCAACTACAAGAGGAAAGTTGGAAAGAACTCAAATACGTGGAGGCTAAAGAGCATCCTACTAAAGAATGAATGGGTCAACCAGAAAATTAAAGAAGAACTAAAAAAAAATTCATGGAAACAAATGAAAATGAAACAACTGTTCAAAATCTTTGGGTACAGCAAAGGCAGTCCAGAGAGGAAAGTATATGGCAATACAAGCCTTTCTCAAGAAACAAGAAAGGTCTCAAATACACAACCTAATCCTATACCTAAAGGAGCTGGAGAAAGAACACCAAATAAAGCCTAAACCCAGAAAGGGTAGAGAAACAATAAAGATCAGAGCAGAAAACAATGAAATAGAAACCAAAAGAATAGTAGAACAGATCAATGAAATTAGAAGCTGGTTCTTTGGAAGAACTAATAAGATTGATAAACCCCTGGCCAGACTTATCAAAAAGAAAAGAGAAAGGACCCAAATTAATAAAATTATGAATGAAAGAGGAGAGATCACAACCAACACCAAAGAAATACAAACAATTATAAAAACATATTATGAGCAACTATATGTCAGCAAATTTGACACTCTGGAAGAAATGGATACATTCCTAGAGACTTATAAGCTACTAAAACTGAACCAGGAAGAAATAGAAAATGTGAACAGACCAATAACCAGCAAAGAAATTCAAGCAGTCATCAAAAATCTCCCAAAAAACAAGAGCCAAAGGCTCTTCCCAAGGGAATTCTACCAAACATTTAAAGAAGAATTAATAGCAATTCTCCTAAAACTGTTCCAAAAAATAGAAATGGAAGGAAGACTTTGAAACTCATTTTATGAGGCCAGCATTACCTTGATCCCAAAACCAGAAAAAGACCTCATCAAAAAGGAGAATTACAGACCAATATCCCTGATGAACATGAATGCAAAAATTCTCACCAAATTACTAGCCAATAGTATCCAAAAGGACATTAAAAGGATAATTCACCACACCAAGTGGGATTTATTCCTGGGCTGCAAGGTTGGTTCAACATTCACATATCAATCAATGTGATACAATACATTAATAAAAGAAAGAACAAGAATCTTATGATACTCTCAATAGATGCAGAAAAAGCATTTAACAAAGTACAACATCCTTTCTTGATTAAAACTCTTCACAGTGTAGGGATAGAGGGTATATACCTCAATATCATAAAAGCCATCTATGAAAACCCCACAGTGAATATCATTCTCTTCCCCTAAGGTCAGGAAGACAGCAGGGATGTCCACTATCACCACTGCTATTCAACATAGTACTAGAAGTCCTATCCTCAGCAATCAGACAACAAAAAGAAATAAAAGGCAATCAAATTGGCAAAGAAGTCAAACTCTCACTCTCTGCAGATGATATGATAATTTACGTGGAAAACCCAAACAACTTCCAAATGACCCAAACTGATAGAACTCATACAGGAATTCAGTGAAGTGTCAGGATTTAAAATCAATGCACAGAAATCAGTTGCATTTCTATGCACCAACAAGACAGAAGAAAAAGAAATTAAGGAGTCAATTCCATTTACAATTACACCCCAAACCATAAGATACCTAGGAACAAACCTAACCAAAGAGCCAAAGAATCTGTACTCAGAAAATTTTAAAGTATTTGTGAAAGAAATTGAGGAAGACACAAAGAAATGGAAAAACATTCCATGCGCATGGATTGGAAGAATAAATATTGTTAAAATATATATGCTACCGAGAGCAATCTACACATTTAGTACAATCCCTATCAAAATACATTCAACTTTTTACAAAGAAATGGAACAAATAATCCTAAAATTTAAATGGAACCAGAAAAGACCCTGAATAGCCAGAGGAATGTTGGAAAAGAAAACCAATGTTGGCAGCATCACAATTCCAGACTTCAAGCTCTATAACAAAGCTGTAATCATCAAGACAGTATGGTACTGGCACAAAAACAGACACATAGATCAATGGAACAGAATAGAGAGCCCAGAAGTGGACCCTCAACTTTATGGTCAGCTAATCTTTGACAACGCAGGAAAGAATGTCCAGTGGAAAAAAGACAGTCTCTTCAACAAATTGTGTTGAGAAAATTGGACAGCCACTTGCAGAAGAATGAAACTGCACCATTTCCTTACACTACACACAAAAATAGACTCAAAATGTATGAAAGACTTCAATGTGAGACAGGAGTCCATCAAAATCCTTGAGAAGAACATAGATAGCAATCTCTTCAACCTCAGATGCCACAACTTCTTCCCACAAACATCATCAAAGGCAAGGGAAACAAGGGCAAAAATGAACTATTGGGACTTCATCAAGATACAAAGCTTTTGCACAGCAAAGGATACAGTCAACAAAATCAAAAGACAACCAACAGAGTGGGAGAAGATATTTGCAAAAGACATGCCAGGTAAAGAGCTAGTGTCAAAAATCTATAAATAACTTATTAAACTCAACTCCCTAAGAACAAATAATCCAATCAAGAAATGGGCAGAAGACATGAACGGACACTTTTGCAAGAAGGACATCCAAATGACCAACAGACACATGAAAAAGTGCTCAACATCACTGAACAGCAGGGAAATACAAATGAAAACCACAGTTAGATATTACCTCACACAAGTCAGAATGACAAAAATTAACAAGTCAAGAAATGACAGGTGTTGGCGATGATGTGGAGAAAGGAGAACCCTTCTACATTGTTGGTAGGAATGCAAACTGGTGCAACCACTCTGGAAAATGGCATGGAGTTTCCTCAAAAAGCTGAAAATAGAGCTACCCTACAACACAGCAATTGCACTTCTGTGTATATACCCCAAAGGTATAAACGTAGTGATCTGTAGGGGCACCATGCATGCGAATGTTTACAGTAGCAATGTCTACAATAGCCACATGATGGAAAGAACCTAGATCTCCATCAACAGATGAATGGATAAAGAAGTGAATATATATATATTTTTTGATGGCTGCATAATATACATATATTATGCAGCCATCAAAAACCCCTGAAATCTTGCCATTTGCAATGACATTGATGGAACTAGAGGGTATTATGCTAAGTGAAATAAGTCAGTCAGAAGAAGACAATTATCATATGATCTCACTGATATGAGGAATT
Source organism: Meles meles (assembly GCF_922984935.1). Taxonomy (NCBI): domain Eukaryota; kingdom Metazoa; phylum Chordata; class Mammalia; order Carnivora; family Mustelidae; genus Meles; species Meles meles. The sequence goes on along the minus strand of NC_060084.1, from coordinate 30,505,142 downwards.
TGAGAAACAAGACAGAGGATCATAGTGGAGGGGAGGGAAAATGAAACAAGATGAAACCAGAGGGGCGCCTGGGTGGCTCAGTGGATTAAGCCGCTGCCTTCGGCTCAGGTCATGATCTCAGGGTCCTGGGATCGAGCCCCGCATCAGGCTCTCTGCTCCACAGGGAGCCTGCTTCCTCCTCTCTCTCTGCCTGCTTGTGATCTCTCTCTCCGTCAAATAAATAAATAAAATCTTTAAAAAAAAAAAAAAAGATGAAACCAGAGCAGGAGACAATCCATAAGAGACTCTTAATCTCAGGAAACAAACTAAGGGTTTCTGGAGGAGAGGGGGGTGAGAGGGATGGGGTGGCTGGGTGATGGACATTGGGAGGGGACATGTGCTATAGTGAGCACTATTAATTTTGTAAGACTGATGAATCACAGACCTGTACCCCTGAAACAAATAATACATTATATGTTAATTTAAAAATAAGAAAGAAAATGCTGTCAAATCAGAATTTTTTCTCCAGTCAAATACATCTTTTAATAATTTGGGGAAAATAAAGGCATTTTTGGATAAGTAAAAACTGAGGCAGTTTGTCAATAACTATCTGTATTATAATAACTAAAGAAAATTCTTCAGGCTAATGGATTTGATCCACATAGAAACTCAGATCTATTCAAAGAAATGAAGAGCACCAAAAATGTTCAATATAGAAGATAAGATTTCTTTTTCCTTCTCTTAATAATCTTGGAAGTTAAAAGTGAGAGGAGGAAAGGAACTGAGAAAAGTATGATGTAAAAACCATATACAACGAGGGAATTTAGAATCAAATTTTGGCTCTGCCACATACAAACCATATGATTGTGGATCAGCTGTTAAACATCTCTAAGCTACTTTCTTCATCCATTCCTGGGTTAACCCTTACCTTTGTATAGTTGTTAAGAAATTGGGGAGACTATCCACAGAATGCCTAGCACAGTGGCCAGGGTATAGCGGGTAGTCAGGGAGAGAAAATGTTGCCATCGTGAATGTTAGGTATTATATCAGAAGACCCAACACTTAACATTTGGTATAGTGATCAAGTTTCTTAATCTATGGTAATCTATTATGGTTTCTTAAAACCAAGACAACGGTGGTTTTATACTATGAGACTATTGCAGGAATTAAGTGTAAAAACATATTTAAGACATTTAGCAAAATGATTGACATACAAAATGACCCATAAATATTTGTTACTAAAAAAAAAAAAAAATGGAAGTTCAGACCTGTCTTGCCCTAGCCAACGATATGTAAAGTTTTAAACTTTTCTCTTTCATGTTCATTTATATTTCTCTTTCTTCCTAAAGTAAAAAAATTACAAATGCACATAGAATTCATGTTGGTTTGATCAACTTAGGTCTATATAGTCAAAGACATTGAATTTCAGAACCATCAGTTATTGCCAAGCCCAGTGCTACAAACATCATTTAAAAATCTCTGGAAAATGTATGCCTCAGAGGCAAGTGGACTTTAAAGTATGTACAAACTTTTGTCAATGACTAAAGCAGCAAGCGGTGCCTTCTACACTATTTCCCAAACTTGTCTCATACTTACCTTATAAATATTACAATTATTTACTCATATCTTTAAATGACTCACTATTCTACTTAAATTAATTTCAAAAGGCAATTTGGGCTATTAGTAAATATGGAATACTAGTATCCCTGAAACTATATGGTAAAAAGAGAAATAAAACAACACAATGTTGTTACAGTTTATTTACAGATTATTGCTTTCCAGGGGCTCTGAACCTGGGCTTTATCTTTGTTGAGGGTATGAAAGAGAAAGCTTGGGAAAGAAATTGATTAGCCAATGTTTCAGAGGTGTTAAAAACATACTAACTCCTGAGACTTCTTTTTTGAAATCACAAGGAATGAAACAATTTAAAAGAGAATAACTTTCTCCATGGGCAATTCAATTTTATTAGTGATCTGTTTTTTGGCTTTTATGCTCTCATGTATTAAAAAAATTGAAATAATCATAGCACCTACTTCACAGGTTTGCAGTAAATGATAGGGAAACAGTATATGGAAGCCTCTTAGCACTGTGCCAGACACAGACGATACTGAAGAAATACCTGTGGTAACTTAAAATAGTACATACACATTCATTAGCCACATATTTCTTGTCCATGGGGAAAACACTGATGGTCTTCTTGATAGTCATCTTTTTATTTGCATGTTGAAATTGGTAGGGGGGGTGGGGGGGGGGACCCTGGAAGGGGAAGTCACCATGGTCTAGAATTTTAGCTTTTTTTTTTTAAGATTTTATTTGTTTATTTGACAGAGAGAGGTCACAAGTAGGCAGAGAGGCAGGCAGAGAGAGAGGGAGAAGCAGGCTCCCTGCTGAGCAGAGAGCCTGATGCAGGACTATCCCAGAACCCTGGGATCATAACCTGAGCTGAAAGCAGAGGCTTAAACCACTGAGCCACCCAGGTGCCCCTAGAATTTTAACTTGTTAAATAGCTTTGTTCAATTTTCTGAACTAAATATAGAAAGGAGTTATGTTACTAAAAGATATTAAGACAAGCATTCCCTGCCACATGGGTATTTGCATTCATTACTCTATGCTATTACTCTACTTTTTCAGCCTCTCTCTCATTCTGTCAGTCTATTTGTCTGAGCCTCTCTCTTGTCCACCCCCCCCCAGCCTACAATCACAATAGATTACTTGAGCACTTAATTAATATCTGTATATTGTGGAGGTCTTCAAACATGGAAGCCCCAGGTCTATCTCATTTTCAAAAGACCTTATAAAAGGGAAAATGTGACAGTGTGACACTGGTTATTTCCCAGTTTAATAATAAAATCTTTGATTCTTCTGAAAATAATTTCTAGGAGCAAATTAAAGAAAACTTTTTTTAGTAAAATTTGAATCCAGGAACCAAGAATTTGAATTCCAAAACCCATAAACTTCTAGAAATAATGGTGTATTTATTCCTGGTAGAAGAATCTAAAACTCACTACATCTAAATACAACAGCTTTTTCTTCCACTGACATGAGCTGTTAATTAATTGCACCTCTTGCTATCAAAAACAATAAAGAACAAACAACATAAAAGGAGAATGTTGTCAAATCATCACCATATATTGGGCATAATTTTTTTTTACTTTCATCAGATCTTTTCAATCCATCAGATATGTTAATATTTATGGAGTGTTTATAGAAGAAATCTGTTAGAATTAATAAATAATAGAGCTAATGTCTTTTTAAAAAGTAAATCAAGAATCCCATCATGAAGTTGCTCATAATTTACCATAGCAATATAAAATCAGAAAAGCCATAAGCAGAAAAGATTACATTCCATTACTCAGAATAACTAACACCAAAGTGTTTTTGTTGTCCTTTTCTTTTTTTTTAAATGACATAAAGTACTTTGACAACTCCAACTTTTAGGACTTCTTTTCATCAAATTGTGTGGAGCCATAAGTGATTATACAGACATAGGAATTCATGCTAAGGGATTTTTCTTTTCTCCTGATTTGAGCCTGAGACATTATATTTGCTAATACATTACTCAGGATTATAGTCTCTGTATTCCAAACTAAGACTTCTTTTCTTATTTTGTGCTCTTTTAACAGTTTTTAGTATTAAGATTATGCAAACTTCTTGATTATGTAAACTTCTATTTCTATAACTAACATATTGATAAAATATTCCCTGACGTCATTGTAGTGATACAAATAGTTGTATTGCTCAAAAATTCCTGGAAGAGGAAGGGGAAATATAATGCCTTAAAAAATTATTTTCCCATCAAAAGGGAGAAAAACAGTTAAAGTTGTTGTTGCAAACATTTTTTTTCCATAGTAGAACAGTGATTTAAAAAAAAAAAAAGTATTTCAGTGCATACCAATAGACCTGAGCTCTGGTTAACTTTTATTTTTTCTCTTCTTTATTCAAATATAATCTTTCTTTGTTTGGGCAATAACCATGTTCTTGGGGGTAAATGTGTTAGTTTTCTGTTCAAAATGCAGTACTTTCAAATCTCTATCCTAATAACTGAATTGGATCAATTGCAGAGCTGATGTGGTGTGAATACACTGAAAAAGATCCCAATTTGATCCAAAATATTCACTTAGTAAAGACATGCTACCTACAAGTTACTGAGAAAGAAAGTGTCTACGTTGGGGGAGGAGTCAAGATGGCGGAGAAGTAGCAGGCTGAGACTACATCAGGTAGCAGATCAGCTCTATAGCTTATCTAAACATTGCAAACACCTACAAATCCAACGGGAGATCAAAGAGAACAAGAACAGCAATTCTAGAAATAGAAAATCAACCACTTTCTGAAAGGTAGGACTGGCGGAGAAGTGAATCTAAAACGACGGGAAGATAGACCGCGGGGGGAGGGGCCGGCAAGCGGCAGAGCAATGGAGCACAAAATCAGGACTTTTAAAAGTCTGTTCCACTGAGGGACTTTGCTCCAGAGGCTAAACCGGGGTGAAGCCCACGTGGGGTCAGCGTGGCCCCAGGTCCCACAGGGTCACAGAAGGATCGGGGGTATCAGAGTGTCACAGAGCTCACAGGTGTTAGAACAGAGAAGCCAGCTACAGAGACAGAGCCGAGGACTGAACTCTCAGCTCGGGGTTACCTGGAGCTGGTCGCGGGCTGGGTGAGCTCAGAGCGCGGCTGGAGGCTGGGGATATGGGAGTGATTGGGTGCTGTCCTCTGGGGGCGCACTGAGGAGTGGGGCCCCGGGCTCTCGGCTCCTCCGGGCCGGAGACTGGGAGGCCGCCATTTTCATTCCCGTCCTCCGGAACTCTACGGAAAGCGTTCAGGGAACAGAAGCTCCCAAAAGTGAACCAAAGCGGATTACTTAGTCCAGCCCCCGGTAAGGGCGGTGCAATACCGCCTCGGGCAAAGACACTTGAGAGTCACTACAACAGGCCCCTCCCCCAGAAGATCAACAAAATATCCAGCCAGGACGAAGTTCATCTATCAATGAAAGCAGGTTCAATACCTAAGACAGCAGTGGAATTCCAGAGGAGGAGAAAGCAAAGCACAGAACTCATGGCTTTCTCCACATGATTCTTTAGTTTTGCAGTTAATTCAATTTTTTTTTCATTTTTTTTCTTTCTTTTTTCTTCGTCTGCTAAATTTTTAAAAACTTTTACCCTTTTCTTTTTTAACGTTTTTTGACTAGTTTATCTAAATATATATATTTTTTCTTTCTTTTTTATATTTTTTCTTTATTTGTTCTATTTAAAAATTTTTTTTGTTTGTTTGTTTTTTCTGAACCTCTTTTTATTCCCTTTCTCCCCCCCATAATTTGGGGTCTCTTCTGATTTGGTTACAGCGCATTTTTCCGGGGTCTTTGCCACCCTTTTAGTATTTTATTTGATCTTTCATATCCTCTTATCTGGACAAAATGACAAGGCGGAAAAAATCACCACAAACAAAAGAACAAGAGGCAGTACCGAAGGCTAGGGACCTAATCAACACAGACATTGGTAATATGTCAGATCAAGAGTTCAGAATGATGATTCTGAATGTTCTAGCCGGGCTCGAAAAAGGCATGGAAGATATTAGAGAAACCGTCTCTGGAGATATAAAAGCCCTTTCTGGAGAAATTAAAGAACTAAAATCTAACCAAGTTGAAATCAAAAAAGCTATTAATGAGGTGCAATCAAAAATGGAGGCTCTCACTGCTAGGATCAATGAGGCAGAAGAAAGAATTAGTGATATAGAAGACCAAATGACAGAGAATAAAGAAGCCGAGCAAAAGAGGGACAAACAGCTATTGGACCACGAGGGGAGAATTCAAGAGATAAGTGACACCATAAGATGAAACAACATTAGAATAATTGGGATTCCAGAAGAAGAAGAAACAGAGAGGGGAGCAGAAGGACTATTGGAGAGAATTATTGGAGAGAATTTCCCTAATATGGCAAAGGGAACAAGCATCAAAATCCAGGAGATACAGAGAACCCCCCTCAAAGTCAACAAGAATAGGTCCACACCCCATCACCTAATAGTAAAATTTACAAGTCTTAGTGACAAAGAGAAAATCCTGAAAGCAGCCCGGGAAAAGAAGTCTGTAACATACAATGGTAAAAATATTAGATTGGCAGCAGACTTCTCCACAGAGACCTGGCATGCCAGAAAGAGCTGGCATGATATATTCAGAGCACTCAACGAGAAAAACATGCAGCCAAGAACACTCTATCCAGCTAGGCTATCATTGAAAATAGAAGGAGAGATAAAAAGCTTCCCGGACAAACAAAAACTGAAAGAATTTGCAAACCAGCTCTACAGGAAATATTGAAAGGGGTCCTCTAAGCAAAGAGAGAGCCTAAAAGTAGTAGATCAGAAAGGTACAGAGACAATATACAGTAACAGTCACCTTACAGGCTAATAATGGCACTAAATTCATATCTCTCAATAGTTACCCTGAATGTTAATGGGCTAAATGCCCCAATCAAAAGACACAGGGTATCAGAATGGATAAAAAAACAAAACCCATCAGTATGTTGCCTACAAGAAACTCATTTTAGATGTGAAGACACCTCCAGATTTAAAGTGAGGGGGTGGAAAACAATTTACCATGCTAATGGGCATCAGAAGAAAGCTGGGGTGGCAATCCTTATATCAGATCAATTAGATTTTAAGCCAAAGACTATAATAAGAGATGAGGAAGGACACTATATCCTACTCAAAGGGTCTGTCCAACAAGAAGATCTAACCATTTTAAATATCTATGCCCCTAACGTGGGAGCAGCCAACTATATCAACCAATTAATAACAAAATCAAAGAAACACATCAATAATAATACAATAATAGTAGGGGACTTGAACACTCCCCTCACTGAAATGGACAGATCATCCAAGCAAAAGATCAACAAGGAAATAAAGACCTTAAATGACACACTGGACCAGATGGACATCACAGATATATTCAGAACATTTCATCCCAAAGCAACAGAATACACATTCTTCTCTAGTGCACATGGAACCTTCTCCAGAATAGATCACATCCTGAGTCACAAATCAGGTCTCAACCGGTATCAAAAGATTGGATCATTCCCTGCATATTTTCAGACCACAATGCTCTGAAGCTAGAACTCAATCACAAGAGGAAAGCTGGAAAGAACCCAAATACATGGAGACTAAACAGCATCCTTCTAAAGAATGAATGGGTCAACCAGGAAATTAAAGAAGAATTGAAAAAATTCATGGAAACAAATGATAATGAAAACACAACAGTTCAAAATCTGTGGGACACAGCAAAGGCAGTCCTGAGAGGAAAATATATAGCGGTACAAGCCTTTCTCAAGAAACAAGAAAGGTCTCAAGTACACAACCTAACCCTACACTTAAAGGAGCTAGAGAAAGAACAAGAAAGAAACCCTAAACCCAGCAGGAGAAGAGAAATCATAAAGATCAGAGCAGAAATCAATGAAATAGAAACAAAAAAAAAAACAATAGAAAAAAATCAATGAAACTAAGAGCTGGTTCTTTGAAAGAATCAATAAGATTGATAACCCCCTGCCCAGACTTATCAAAAAGAAAAGAGAAAGAACCCAAATAAATAAAATCATGAATGAAAGAGGAGAGATCACAACTAACACCAAAGAAATACAGACAATTATAAGAACATACTATGAGCAACTCTATGCCAACAAATTTGACAATCTGGAAGAAATGGATGCATTTCTAGAGAGATATAAACTACCACAACTGAACGAGGAAGAAATAGAAAACCTGAACAGGCCCATAACCAGTAAGGAGATTGAAACAGTCATCAAAAATCTCCAAACAAACAAAAGCCCAGGGCCAGACGGCTTCCCAGGCGAATTCTACCAAACATTTAAAGAAGAACTAATTCCTATTCTCCTGAAACTCTTCCAAAAAATAGAAATGGAAGGAAAACATCCAAACTCATTTTATGAGGCCAGCATTACCTTGATCCCAAAACCAGATAAGGATCCCACCAAAAAAGAGAACTACAGACCAATATCCTTGATGAACACAGATGCAAAAATTCTCACCAAAATACTAGCCAATAGGATTCAACAGTACATTAAAAGGATTATTCACCACGATCAAGTGGGATTTATTCCAGGGCTGCATGGTTGGTTCAACATCCGCAAATCAATCAATGTGATAGAACACATGAATAAAAGAAAAAACAAGAATCATATGATACTCTCAATAGATGCTGAAAAAGCATTTGACAAAGTACAGCATCCCTTCCTGATCAAAACTCTTCAAAGTGTAGGGATAGAGGGCACATACCTCAATATTATCAAAGCCATCTATGAAAAACCCACCGCAAATATCGTTCTCAATGGAGAAAACTGAAAGCTTTTCCGCTAAGGTCAGGAACACGGCAGGGATGTCCATTATCACCACTGCTATTCAACATAGTACTAGAAGTCCTAGCCTCAGCAATCAGACAACAAAAAAGAAATTAAAGGCATCCAAATCGGCAAAGAAGAAGTCAAACTATCACTCTTTGCAGATGATATGATACTATATGTGGAAAACCTAAAAGACTCCACTCCAAAACTGCTAGAACTTGTACAGGAATTCAGTAAAGTGTCAGGATATAAAACCAATGCACAGAAATCAGTTGCATTTCTGTACACCAACAACAAGACTGAAGAAAGAGAAATGAAGGAGTCAATCCCATTTACAATTGCACCCAAAACTATAAGATACCTAGGAATAAACCTAACCAAAGAGACTAAGAATCTATACACAGAAAATTATAAAGTACTCATGAAACAAATTGAGGAAGACACAAAGAAATGGAAAAATGTTCCATGCTCCTGGATTGGAAGAATAAATATTGTGAAAATGTCTATGCTACCTAAAGCAATCTACACATTTAATGCAATCCCTATCAAAATACCATCCATTTTTTTCAAAGAAATGGAACAAATAATCCTAAAATTTATATGGAACCAGAAAAGACCTCGAATAGCCAAAGGAATATTGAAGAACAAAGCCAAAGTTGGTGGCATCACAATTCCGGACTTCAAGCTCTATTACAAAGCTGTCATCATCAAGACAGCATGGTACTGGCACAAAAACAGACACATCGATCAGTGGAACAGAATAGAGAGCCCAGAAATCGACCCTCAACTCTATGGTCAACTAATCTTCGACAAAGCAGGAAAGAATGTCCAATGGAAAAAAGACAGCCTCTTCAATAAATGGTGCTGGGAAAATTGGACAGCCACATGCAGAAAAATGAAATTGGACCACTTCCTTACACCACACACGAAAATAGACTCCAAATGGATGAAGGACCTCAATGTGAGAAAGGAATCCATCAAAATCCTTGAGGAGAACGCAGGCAGCAACCTCTTCGACCTCAGCCGTAGCAACATCTTCCTAGGAACAACGGCAAAGGCAAGGGAAGCAAGGGCAAAAATGAACTGTTGGGATTTCATCAAGATCAAAAGCTTTTGCACAGCAAAGGAAACAGTTAACAAAACCAAAAGACAACTGACAGAATGGGAGAAGATATTTGCAAACGACATATCAGATAAAGGGCTAGTATCCAAAATCTATAAGGAACTTAGCAAACTCAACACCCAAAGAACAAACAATCCAATCAAGAAATGGGCAGAGGACATGAACAGACATTTCTGCAAAGAAGACATCCAGATGGCCAACAGACACATGAAAAAGTGCTCCACGTCACTCGGCATCAGGGAAATACAAATCAAAACCACAATGAGATATCACCTCACACCAGTCAGAATGGCTAAAATTAACAAGTCAGGAAATGACAGATGCTGGCGAGGATGCGGAGAAAGGGGAACCCTCCTCCACTGTTGGTGGGAATGCAAGCTGGTGCAACCACTCTGGAAGACAGCATGGAGGTTCCTCAAAATGTTGAAAATAGAACTACCCTATGACCCAGCAATTGCACTACTGGGTATTTACCCTAAAGATACAAACGTAGTGATCCGAAGGGGCACGTGTACCCGAATGTTTATAGCAGCAATGTCTGCAATAGCCAAAGTATGGAAAGAACCTAGATGTCCATCAACAGATGAATGGATCAAGAAGATGTGGTATATATACACAATGGAATACTATGCAGCCATCAAAAGAAATGAAATCATGCCATTTGCGACAACGTGGATGGAACTAGAGCGTATCATGCTTAGTGAAATAAGTCAATCAGAGGAAGACAACTATCATATGATCTCCCTGATATGCGGACGTGGAGATGCAACATGGGGAGCTAGGGGGATAGGAGAAGAATAAATGAAACAAGATGGGGATGGGAGGGAGACAAACCATAAATGGCTCTTAATCTCACAAAACAAACTGGGGGTTTCTGGGGGGAGGTGGGGTTGGGAGTGGGGGAGGGGGTTATTGGGGAGGGTATGTGCTATCGTGAGTGCTTTGAAGTGTGTAAACCTGGTGATTCACAGACCTGTACCCCTGGGAATAAAATATATTATATGTTTATAGGGGCGCCTGGGTGGCTCAGTGGGTTAAGCCGCTGCCTTCGGCTCAGGTCATGATCTCAGGGTCCTGGGATCGAGTCCCGCATCGGCCTCTCTGCTCAGCAGGGAGCCTGCTTCCCTCTCTCTCTCTCTCTGCCTGCCTCTCTATCTACTTGTGATCTCTCTCTGTCAAATAAATAAAATCTAAAAAAAAAAAAATACATTATATGTTTATAAAAAAAAAAAGGAAGAAAGAAAGAAAAGAAAGGATGAATACCCAACTTTTGTTGCAACATGGACAGGACTGGAAGTGATTATGCTGAGTGAAATAAGTCAAGCAGAGAGAGTCAAGTATCATATGGTTTCACTTATTTGTGGAGCATCACAAATGGCATGGAGGACATTGGGAGATGGAGAGGAGAAAGAAGTTGAGGGAAATTGGAAGGGTAGGCGAACCATAAGAGACTATGGACTCTGAAAAACAACCTGAGGGTTTTGAAGGGGCGGGGGTGGGAGGTTGGGGGAACCAGGTGGTGGGTAATAGGGAGGGCACGTATTGCATGGAGCACTGGTTGTTGTGCAAAAACAATGAATACTGTTATGCTGAAAAAAAAAAATTAATTAATTAATTAAAAAAAAAAGAAAGTGTCTACATTGCTTACATTTTGTTTTTGTTATGGATTTTAGCCTTTAATAAGCAGCTTGCCAAATTACTTTACAAATGTATTGGATTAATTTTTACTGACTTGAGCAAAATATATGTTTTGCAGGGTTTTGTTGTTTCAAATTTTTACCAGTGTCAAGTATTTAAAATGAATTTCTTATAGACAGCATCTGTTGGATGGTGGGGTTTTTTTTTTTAAGATTTTATTTATTTATTTGACAGACAGAGATCACAGGTAGGCAGAGAGGCAGGCAGAGAGACAGGAAGGGAAGCAGGCTCTCCGCTGAGCAGAGAGCCCCATGTGGGACTTGATCCCAGGACCCTGAGATCATGACCTGAGCGGAAGGCAGCAGCTTAACCCACTGAGCCCCCCAGGCGCCCTGGATGGTGTTTTTTAATCTACTCTTCCAGTCTCTGCTTTTTAATTGGTGTAATAGAACATGTATATTTAAGGCAGTTGTTGATATGTCAGGACTTAAGTTCCAAATAAGTTCATGAATGTGTTTTCTCAAGATATTAATGTGACATGAAGGTTAGGAGAAATGGCCTTCTGACCAACCAGATAACAATTTCAAGTTGAGCGATAAATCACGCTGTACCTCTCACCAGTAGAATAGCCTTCACCCAGGCTTTGGCTTATATTATGAGATGTTTTAGGAAAATGCTAAACAAACCTATTAATTCATTTATTATAGAGAGGGTGGGGTTTTTTTGTTTGTTTGTTCATTTTGTTTTGTTTTGCTTTAGTATACCGTCCACTATATTCAGGGTCCTGTCCAAAAATACCAAATTAAAATTTTATTTTAGCCCTCACAAAAAAAAAGTTTTATTTCTCTTGAGGAGTAAGAATATATTTTTCTATGGACACACTGATTTTGGAAATAGTAATATTTCACTTTTTGCTTTGGCTTCTAGGAAGCACAACACCAATTTTATCACCTTAAAATTACAGCCTTATAATTGATTAATGAACCATACTCTTTCTGTTATTGTGATTTTATATTTAACTTCATATGCTATAAACACCATAAGATATGGTTATGTTCCTTTAAGCAATCAATAAATCAATAATCTTTTGCATGTACTCATATATGTATCTTTTCTTTTCTCTCTCTCTCTCTCTCTCTCTTTTTTTTTTTTTTTTTGGTTTTCATGAAATAGTATTTTTTTTATTTATTTTCAGCATAACAGTATTCATTGTTTTTGCACCGCACCCAGTGCTCCATGCAATACGTGCCCCCTCTATTACCCTCCACCTGGTTCCCCAACCTCCTATCCCCCGCCCCTTCAAAACCCTCAGGTTGTTTTTCAGAGTCCATAGTCTCTCATGGTTCACCTCCCCTTCCAATTTCTCTCAACCCCCTTCTCCTCTCCATCTCCCCATGTCCTCCATGTTATTTGTTATGCTCCACAAATAAGTGAAACCATATGATAATTGACACTCTCTGCTTGACTTATTTCACTCAGCATAATCTCTTCCAGTCCCATCCATTTTGCTACAAAAGTTGGGTATTCATCCTTTCTGATGGAGGCATAATACTCCATAGTGTACATGGACCACATCTTCCTTATCGATTTGTCCATTGAAGGGCATCTTGGTTCTTTCCACAGTCTGGTGACTGTGGCCATTGCTGCTATAAACATTGGGGTACAGATGGCCCTTCTTTTCACTACATCTGTATCTTTGGGGTAAATACCTAGTAGTGCAACTGCAGGGTCATAGGGACGCTCTATTTTTAATTTCTTGAGGAATCTCCACATTGTTCTCCAAAGTGGCTGCAACAACTTGCATTCCCACCAACAGTGTAAGAGGGTTTGCCTTTCTCTACATCCTCTCCAACACACGTTGTTTCCTGTCTTGCTAATTTTGGCCATTCTAACTGGTGTAAGGTGGTATCTCAATGTGGTTTTAATTTGAATCTCCCTAATGGCTAGTGATGATGAACATCTTTTCGTGGTCTGGTAGCCATTTGTATGTCTTCATTGGAGAATTGTCTGTTCATATCTTGTGCCCATTTTTTGATATGATTATCTGTGTTGTGTGTGTTGAGTTTGAGAAGTTCTTTATAGATCCTGGATATCAACCTTTTGTCTTTACTGTCATTTGCAAATATCTTCTATTCCGTGGGTTGCCTCTTTGTTTTGTTGACTGTTTCCTTTGCTGTGCAGAAGCTTTTGATCTTGATGAAGTCCCAAAAGTTCATTTTTGCTTTTGTTTCCTTTGCCTCTGGAGACATATCTTGAAAGAAGTTGCTGTGGCTGATATCGAAGAGGTTACTGCCTATGTTCTCCTCTAGGATTCTGATGGATTCCTGTCTCACATTGAGGTCTTTTATCCGTTTCAAGTTTATCTTTGTGTATGGTGTAAGAGAATGGTCAAGTTTCATTCTTCTACATATAGCTGTCTGATTTTCCCAGCACCATTTATTGAAGAGACTGTCTTTTTTCCACTGTATATTTTTTCCTGCTTTGTCGAAGATTCTTTGACCATAGAGTTGAGGGTCCATATCTGGGCTCTCTACTCTGTTCCACTGGTCTATGTGTCTGTTTTTATGCCAGTACCATGCTGTCTTGGTGAACACAGCTTTGTAGTAAAGCTTGAAATCAGGTAAAGTGATGCCACCAGTTTTATTTTTGTTTTTCAACATTTCCTTAGCAATTCGGAGTCTCTACTGATTCCATACAAATTTTAGGATTATTTGCTCCAGCTCTTTGAAAAATACTGGTGGAATTTTGATCCAAATGGCATTAAAAGTATAGATTACTCTAGGCAGTATAGACATTTTAACAATGTTTATTCTTCCGATCCAAGAGCATGGAATGGTGTTCCATCTTTTTGTGTCTTCTTCAATTTCTTTCATGAGTGTTCTGTAGTTCCTCGAGTACAGATCCTTTACCTCTTTGGTTAGGTTTATTCCCAGGTATTTTATGGTTCTTGGTGCTATAGTAAATGGATCGATTCTCTAATTTCCTTTTCTGTATTTTCATTGTTAGTGTATAAGAAAGCCACTGATTTCTGTACATTGACTTTGTATCCTGCCACGTTACTGAATTGCTGTATGAGTTCTAGTAGTTTGGGAGTGGAGTCTTTGGGGTTTTCCATATAAAGAATCATGTCATCTGCAAAGAGAGAGAGTTTGACTTCTTCCTTGCCAATTTGGATACCTTTTATTTCTCTTTGTTGTCTGATTGCCGTTGCTAGGACTTCTAATACTATGTTGAACAAGAGTGGTGAGAGTGGGCATCCTTATCGTGTTCCTGATCTCAATGGGAAGGTTGCAAGCTTTTTCCCATTGAGGATGATATTTGCTGTGGGTCTTTCATAGATAGATTTTATGGAGTTCAGGAATGTTCCCTCTATCCCTATACTTTGAAGCATTTTAATCAGGAACGGATGCTGGATTTTGTCAAATGCTTTTTCTGCATCAATTGAGAGGACTATGTGGTTCTTCTCTCTTCTCTTATTGATTTGTTCTATCACATTGATTGATTTGCAAATGTTGAGCCATCCTTGTAACCCAGGGATGAATCCCACCTGGTCATGGTGGATAATCTTTTTAATATGCTGTTGGATCCTGTTTGCTAGGATCTTGTTGAGAATCTTAGCATCCATATTCTTCAGTGATGTTGGTCTGAAATTCTCCTTTTTGGTGTGGTCTGAAAGGGGGGTTCTATAAAAGAGGAAAAATCCTAAGAATATCATTGAACAGAAATATAGAGACAATCTACAAAAAGAAAGACTTCAAAGGCAACCCGATGTCAATAAAAACGTATCTATCAATAATCATTCTCAATGTGAATGGCCTAAATGCACCCACAAAATGACACAGAGTTGCAGATTGGATAAAACGACAGGACCCATCCATATGTTGTCTACAAGAGACCCATTTTGAATCTAAGGATACACCCAGACTGAAAGTGAAGGGATGGAGAAGCATCTTTCATGCCAATGGACCTCAAAAGAAGGCCGGGGTAGTGATTCTCATATCAGATAAATTAGATTTTAAACAAAAGACTGTGGTCAGAGATACAGAAGGACACTACATAATTCTTAAAGGGACTATCCGCCAAGATGATCTAACAATTGTAAATATCTTCACCCCCAATATGGGAGCAGCCAATTACATAAGAAAACTATTAATCAAGATAAAGAGTCATATTGATAGGAATACATTAATAGTAGGAGATCTTAAAACACCTCTGTCAGTAATAGACAGATCATCGAAGCAGAAAATCAATAAAGAAACAAGAGCATTGAGTGACACATTGGACCAGATGGACCACATAGATATATACAGAACATTCCACCCTAAAACAACAGAATACTCATTCTTCTCAAGCGCACATGGAACCTTCTCCAGAATAGACCACATACTGGGTCACAAATCAGGATTCAACCGATACCAAAGACTGAGATTATTCCCTGCCTATTCTCAGATCACAATGCTTTGAAACTGGAGCTCAATCACAAGGAAAAGTTTGGAAGGAAATCAAACACCTGGAAGCTAAAGACCACCTTGCTTAAGAATGCTTGGATCAGGAGGAGTCAAGATGGCGGAGAAGTAGCAGCCTGAGACTACATCAGGTAGCAGGAGATCAGCTCGATAGCTTATCTAAACATTGCAAACACCTACAAATCCAACGGGAGAGCGAAGAGAAGAAGAACAGCAACTCTAGAAACAGAAAATCAACCACTTTCTGAAAGGTAGGACTGGCGGAGAAGTGAATCTAAAATGACGGGAAGATAGACCGCGGGGGGAGGGGCCGGCTCCCGGCAAGCGGCGGAGGAACGGAGTACAAAATCAGGACTTTTAAAAGTCTGTTCCACTGAGGGACATTGCTCCAGGGGCTAAACCGGGGTGAAGCCCACGCGGGGCCAGTGTGGCCCCAGGCCCCGCAGGGTCACAGAAGGATCGGGGGTGTCAGAGTGTCGGAGAGCTCGCAGGTATTAGAACGGAGAAGCCGGCTGGAGAGACAGAGCCGAGGACTAAACTCTCAGCTTGGGGTTACCTTGAACTGGTCGCGGGCTGGGTGAGCTCGGAGCGCGGCTAGAGGCTGGGGATACGGGAGTGATTGGGTGCTGTCCTCTGGGGGCGCACTGAGGAGTGGGGCCCCAGGCTCTTGGTTCCTCCAGGCTGGAGACTGGGAGGCCGCCATTTTCATTCCCGTCCTCCGGAACTCTACGGAAAGCGTTCAGGGAACAGAAGCTCCCAAAAGCGAACCCGAGCCGATTACTTAGTCCGGCCGCCAGTAAGGGCGGTGCAATCCCGCCTTGGGCAAAGACACTTGAGAGTCACTACAACAGGCCCCTCCCCCAGAAGATCAACAAAATATCCAGCCAGGACGAAGTTCATCTATCAAGGAGAAAGCAGATTCAATTCCTAAGACAGCACAGCAATTCCAGAGGAGGAGAAAGCAAAGCACGGAACTCATGGCTTTCTCCCCATGATTCTTTAGTCTTGCGGCTACTTCAATTTTTTTTTTCTTTTTTTCTTTTTTCTTCTTCTGCTAAATTTTTTTTAAACTTTTACCCTTTTCTTTTTTAACATTTTTTGACTAGTTCATCTAAATATATATATTTTTTCTTTCTTTTTTATATTTTTTATTTGTTTTATTTTTTAAATTTCTTTCTTTCTTTTTTTTTTTTTCTTTTTTTTTCAGAAGCTGTTTTTATCCCCTTTCTCTCCCCCACAATTTGGGGTCTCTTCTGATTTGGTTACAGCGCATTTTTCCGGGGTCTTTGCCACCCTTTTAGTAGTTTATTTGCTCCTTCATATTCTCTTATCTGGACAAAATGACAAGGCGGAAAAAATCACCACAAACAAAAGAACAAGAGACAGTACCGAAGGCTAGGGACCTAATCAACACAGACATGGGTAATATGTCAGATCAAGAGTTCAGAATGACGATTCTGAACATTCTAGCCGGGCTCGAAAAAGGCATGGAAGATATTAGAGAAACCCTCTCTGGAGATATTAAAGCCCTTTCTGGAGAAATTAAAGAACTAAAATCTAACCAAGTTGAAATCAAAAAAGCTATTAATGAGGTGCAATCAAAAATGGAGGCTCTCACTGCTAGGATCAATGAGGCAGAAGAAAGAATTAGTGATATAGAAGACCAAATGACAGAGAATAAGGAAGCCGAGCAAAAGAGGGACAAACAGCTACTGGACCATGAGGGGAGAATTCGAGAGATAAGTGACACCATAAGATGAAACAACATTAGAATAATTGGGATTCCAGAAGAAGAAGAAACAGAGAGGGGAGCAGAAGGTCTATTGGAGAGAATTATTGGAGAGAATTTCCCTAATATGGCAAAGGGAACAAGCATCAAAATCCAGGAGATACAGAGAACCCCCCTCAAAGTCAACAAGAATAGGTCCACACCCCGTCACCTAATAGTAAAATTTACAAGTCTTAGTGACAAAGAGAAAATCCTGAAAGCAGCCCGAGAAAAGAAGTCTGTAACATACAGTGGTAAAAATATTAGATTGGCGGCAGACTTATCCACAGAGACCTGGCATGCCAGAAAGAGCTGGCATGATATATTCAGAGCACTCAACGAGAAAAACATGCAGCCAAGAATACTCTATCCAGCTAGGCTATCATTGAAAATAGAAGGAGAGATCAAAAGCTTCCAGGACAAACAAAAACTGAAAGAATTTGCAAACACCAAACCAGCTCTACAGGAAATATTGAAAGGGGTCCTCTAAGCCAAGAGAGAGCCTAAAAGTAGTAGATCAGAAAGGTACAGAGACAATATACAGTAACAGTCACCTTACAGGCTAATAATGGCACTAAATTCATATCTCTCAATAGTTACCCTGAATGTTAATGGGCTAAATGCCCCAATCAAAAGACACAGGGTATCAGAATGGATAAAAAAACAAAACCCATCAGTATGTTGCCTACAAGAAACTCATTTTAGATGCGAAGACACCTCCAGATTTAAAGTGAGGGGGTGGAAAACAATTTACCATGCTAATGGGCATCAGAAGAAAGCTGGGGTGGCAATCCTTATATCAGATCAATTAGATTTTAAGCCAAAGACTATAATAAGAGATGAGGAAGGACACTATATCCTACTCAAAGGGTCTGTCCAACAAGAAGATCTAACCATTTTAAATATCTATGCCCCTAACGTGGGAGCAGCCAACTATATCAACCAATTAATAACAAAATCAAAGAAACACATCAATAATAATACAATAATAGTAGGGGACTTGAACACTCCCCTCACTGAAATGGACAGATCATCCAAGCAAAAGATCAACAAGGAAATAAAGGCCTTAAATGACACACTGGACCAGATGGACATCACAGATATATTCAGAACATTTCATCCCAAAGCAACAGAATACACATTCTTCTCTAGTGCACATGGAACCTTCTCCAGAATAGATCACATCCTGGGTCACAAATCAGGTCTCAACCGGTATCAAAAGTTTAGGATTATTCCCTGCATATTTTCAGACCACAATGCTCTGAAGCTAGAACTCAATCACAAGAGGAAAGCTGGAAAGAACCCAAATACATGGAGACTAAATAGCATCCTTCTAAAGAATGAATGGGTCAACCAGGAAATTAAAGAAGAATTGAAAAAATTCATGGAAACAAATGATAATGAAAACACAACAGTTCAAAATCTGTGGGACACAGCAAAGGCAGTCCTGAGAGGAAAATATATAGCGGTACAAGCCTTTCTCAAGAAACAAGAAAGGTCTCAAGTACACAACCTAACCCTACATGTAAAGGAGCTGGAGAAAGAACAAGAAAGAAACCCTAAACCCAGCAGGAGAAGAGAAATCATAAAGATCAGAGCAGAAATCAATGAAATAGAAACAAAAAAAAAAACAATGGAAAAAAATCAATGAAACTAAGAGCTGGTTCTTTGAAAGAATCAATAAGATTGATAACCCCCTGCCCAGACTTATCAAAAAGAAAAGAGAAAGAACCCAAATAAATAAAATCATGAATGAAAGAGGAGAGATCACAACTAACACCAAAGAAATACAGACAATTATAAGAACATACTATGAGCAACTCTACGCCAACAAATTGGACAATCTGGAAGAAATGGATGCGTTCCTAGAGACATATAAACTACCACAACTGAACCAGGAAGAAATAGAAAACCTGAACAGGCCCATAACCAGTAAGGAGATTGAAACAGTCATCAAAAATCTCCAAACAAACAAAAGCCCAGGGCCAGACGGCTTCCCAGGGGAATTCTACCAAACATTTAAAGAAGAACTCATTCCTATTCTCCTGAAACTGTTCCAAAAAATAGAAATGGAAGGAAAACTTCCAAACTCATTTTATGAGGCCAGCATCACCTTGATCCCCAAACCAGACAAGGATCCCACCAAAAAAGAGAACTACAGACCAATATCCTTGATGAACACAGACGCAAAAATTCTCGCCAAAATACTAGCCAATAGGATTCAACAGTACATTAAAAGGATTATTCACCACGATCAAGTGGGATTTATTCCAGGGCTGCAGGGTTGGTTCAACATCCGCAAATCAATCAATGTGATAGAACACATTAATAAAAGAAAGAACAAGAACCATATGATACTCTCAATAGATGCTGAAAAAGCATTGGACAAAGTACAGCATCCCTTCCTGATCAAAACTCTTCAAAGTGTGGGGATAGAGGGCACATACCTCAATATTATCAAAGCCATCTATGAAAAACCCACCGCAAATATCATTCTCAATGGAGAAAAACTGAAAGCTTTTCCGTTAAGGTCAGGAACACGGCAGGGATGTCCATTATCACCACTGCTATTCAACAGAGTACTAGAAGTCCTAGCCTCAGCAATCAGACAACAAAAAGAAATTAAAGGCATCCAAATTGGTAAAGAAGAAGTCAAACTATCACTCTTCGCAGATGATATGATACTATATGTGGAAAACCCAAAAGACTCCACTCCAAAACTGCTAGAACTTGTACAGGAATTCAGTAAAGTGTCAGGATATAAAACCAATGCACAGAAATCAGTTGCATTTCTGTACACCAACAACAAGACTGAAGAAAGAGAAATGAAGGAGTCAATCCCATTTACAATTGTACCCAAAACTATAAGATACCTAGGAATAAACCTAACCAAAGAGACTAAGAATCTATACACAGAAAATTATAAAGTACTCATGAAAGAAATTGAGGAAGACACAAAGAAATGGAAAAATGTTCCATGCTCCTGGATTGGAAGAATAAATATTGTGAAAATGTCTATGCTACCTAAAGCAATCTACACATTTAATGCAATCCCTATCAAAATACCATCCATTTTTTTCAAAGAAATGGAACAAATAATCCTAAAATTTATATGGAACCAGAAAAGACCTCGAATAGCCAAAGGAATATTGAAGAACAAAGCCAAAGTTGGTGGCATCACAATTCCGGACTTCAAGCTCTATTACAAAGCTGTCATCATCAAGACAGCATGGTACTGGCACAAAAACAGACACATCGATCAGTGGAACAGAATAGAGAGCCCAGAAATCGACCCTCAACTCTATGGTCAACTAATCTTCGACAAAGCAGGAAAGAATGTCCAATGGAAAAAAGACAGCCTCTTCAATAAATGGTGCTGGGAAAATTGGACAGCCACATGCAGAAAAATGAAATTGGACCACTTCCTTACACCACACACGAAAATAGACTCCAAATGGATGAAGGACCTCAATGTGAGAAAGGAATCCATCAAAATCCTTGAGGAGAATGCAGGCAGCAACCTCTTCGACCTCAGCCGTAGCAACATCTTCCTAGGAACAACGGCAAAGGCAAGGGAAGCAAGGGCAAAAATGAACTGTTGGGATTTCATCAAGATCAAAAGCTTTTGCACAGCAAAGGAAACAGTTAACAAAACCAAAAGACAACTGACAGAATGGGAGAAGATATTTGCAAACGACATATCAGATAAAGGGCTAGTATCCAAAATCTATAAGGAACTTAGCAAACTCAACACCCAAAGAACAAACAATCCAATCAAGAAATGGGCAGAGGACATGAACAGACATTTCTGCAAAGAAGACATCCAGATGGCCAACAGACACATGAAAAAGTGCTCCACGTCACTCGGCATCAGGGAAATACAAATCAAAACCACAATGAGATATCACCTCACACCAGTCAGAATGGCTAAAATTAACAAGTCAGGAAATGACAGATGCTGGCGAGGATGTGGAGAAAGGGGAACCCTCCTCCACTGTTGGTGGGAATGCAAGCTGGTGCAACCACTCTGGAAAACAGCATGGAGGTTCCTCAAAATGTTGAAAATAGAACTACCCTATGACCCAGCAATTGCACTACTGGGTATTTACCCTAAAGATACAAACATAGTGATCCGAAGGGGCACGTGTACCCGAATGTTTATAGCAGCAATGTCTACAATAGCCAGACTATGGAAAGAACCTAGATGCCCATCAACAGATGAATGGATCAAGAAGATGTGGTATATATACACAATGGAATACTATGCAGCCATCAAAAGAAATGAAATCATGCCATTTGCGACGACGTGGATGGAACTAGAGCGTATCATGCTTAGTGAAATAAGTCAATTGGAGAAAGACAACTATCATATGATCTCCCTGATATGAGGACATGGAGAAGCAACATGGGGGGGTAGGGTGATAGGAGAAGAATAAATGAAACAAAATGGGATTGGGAGGGAGACAAACCATAAATGACTCTTAATCTCACAAAATAAACTGGGGGTTCCTGGGGGGAGGTGGGATTGGGAGAGGGGGAGCGGGCTATGGACATTGGGGAGGGGAGGCGAACCATAAGAGACTATGTACTCTGAAAAACAACCTGAGGGTTTTGAAGGGTCAGGGGTGGGAGGTTGGGGCAACCTGAGGGTTTTGAAGGGTCAGGGGTGGGAGGTTGGGGGAACAGGTGGTGGGTAATGGGGAGGGCACGTTTTGCATGGAGCACTGGGTGTTGTGCAAGAAGAATGAATACTGTTACACTGAAAAAATAAATAAAATGAAAAAAAAAAAAGAATGCTTGGATCAACCAGGAGATCAAAGAAGAACTTAAACAATTCATGGAAACCAATGAAAATAAAGACACTTCAGTCCAAAACCTATGGGATACAGCAAAGGTGGTCCTAAGGGGGAAATACATAGCCATCCAAGCCTCCCTCAAAAAAATTGAAAAAAACAGAATACACCAGCTGTGTCTATACCTTAAAGAACTGGAGAATCAACAACAATTCATACCAACTCCACACATAAGAAGGGAAATAATCAAGATTAGAGCAGAGATCAATGAGGTAGAAACTAGAGATACAGTAGAATGTATCAATGAAACTAGAAGCTGGTTTTTTGAAAGAATCAATAAGATCGATAAACCATTGGCCATACTAATCCAAAAGAAAAGAGAGAAAGCTCAAATTAATAAAATTATGAATGAAAAGGGAGAGATCACAACTAACACCAAGGAAGTAGAAACAATCATCAGAAGTTAATATCAACAGTTATATGCCAATAAATTAAGCAACCTAAATGAAATGGATGCATTCCTGGAAAACTATAAACTCCCAAAATTGAACCAGGAAGAAATTGACAACCTGAATAGACTGATGTCTAGTAACGAGATTGAAAGAGCGATCAAAAACCTCCCAAAAAACAAGAGCCCAGGACCTGACGGATTCCCTGGGAATTCTACCAAACTTTCAAAGAAGAAATAACACCTATTCTCCTGAAGCTGTTTCAAAAAATTGAAGCAGAAGGAAAACTTCCAGACTCTTTATGAAGACAGCATTACCCTGAGCCGCAAATCAGGCAAAGACCACACCAAAAAGGAGAATTTCAGACCAATATTGTATCTTTTCAAGAACACTTTGTGCCTTCTGGCAGTTCTTTCTTTTCAACTGGAAATAGTTCCTTTAGCCTGAGGAAATTGTTTATCCCTCCACCTGCAGAACATTTCTAGGTTTTGCTGGATGAATATTTGTGATCTCTCCTGGGACATGTTTCTTCTCTTTTGGTTAAATACCTGAAAGTGGAATTGCTAGGTCTTTTGGTAAGGGTGTATTTAACTATACAAGACTGTACCAAACTGTTTTCCAAACTTGCACCATTTTACATCTCAACAAGCAATGTATGATGGGTGTATGAGTGTGTCTGTTTCTATTGGCTATTTTTTCTCTTGATTATAGATTGGAGTTTCCTGTGTCACATTTTTATTGAACGCTAGATATTTGAGTAAAAGAAATTAAAGACTATAAATTGATATTCACTTTCCAATGTCAGGGAAATTGGTTGAGAATCCCTTCACCTTGATTCAATCAGGAATTATGATGACTGGCAGTTGGGCTATAACTAAGCTACTTTTAGTCCACCTATGATTTCAATTGTCTTGGGGGTAGGAGACCACTGTGGTCATTGCTAGCTCCTTTCTTTGGCAGAATTATTACTTCTGAGCACAGAGACTAGGTGATTTCACTTTCCTTTCAAGGGTTCTTCTTTCAAGGAAAGAACCCAGTTCTTGGGTTTTCTTGCTGTGCTAATTCTCAACAGAAGTCCTGTGGAGGAAAACTGACAGATGGAGAAATCAAATTCCTTGACCCAACTCACTTTTGATAACTATATTATGTTAATATGGCTTATTCATTTTAATTTCCCCCTGTTTTTACACTCTAGTCTACCTACATTTCAAGGTCCTGAATTTTTTTCTATTTTATTTTATTTCTTATATTCTTTTAAGTTGCTTCAAATGGCTGTCAACCAAGATAGACAGGGCTTATATATAAATAAATAAAGTTAATCTACATTTACTGCATTAATTGTATCACATCACCATATTTTTAAAAGTGCTCTTTAAGCTCTTCAATCTGCTCTAAAATACCCACACAGAAGACCATTTTTTTTCAGTCAAACTTGGTTTTTCAAAATCCTCACTGTGTTCTAAAGGGTGCTATAAGAACCAACATACAATTTACTAGCAGAATCTACAGTGGATGGGCAATTGTTGGCTACTGAATTGAATTCATTTTTCTAACCAGTCTCTTTAATGAGAAAAATGAAGGAAATAAAATGGAACATTTAAAAACTAATAGAAATCTTGAATATATTAACTACTGACAAAGGCAATTAAGGAACACTTTTAAAATTTTTAATAGAAATAAATGAGAGTGTTCAAATGAGAGGCACCCAAAGGAAAGAAGGAAATTTGTTAAATTTAACTATTGCATTACTCCTAATTATTTTCCCTAAATCAAAGAAAACATTTTATAACTTTTAAAAAAGTACTATAAATAATGATCCCCGAGTTTATCAGCAAATAAATATGAATTAACATTGCTTCTTGTGTGTTCCTAATTAAGCAACATTTTACCATCAGACTGTCCCATATTGCATTCAGAATCACATGACCATGTTTTGTGACATGGAGAAATGAGGAAAAGTCAGATTTGAAAGTTCTTTCTTTTTTTTAAAGACTTATTTATTTTAGAGAGAGAGAATAAGAGAGAAGGATCAGGGGGAGGGGCAGTGGGAGAGAGTCTACAAGTGGACTCTGAGCTAAGCTCCACACAGGGCTCGACTTGGGGCTCAATCCCATGACCCTGAGATCATGATCCAAGCCAATACCAAGAGTCATATGCTTAACCGACTATGCCACCCAGGCACCCCTGAAAGCTCTTTTCAATTGATTAAGGAGGTTTTTAAAAGGGAGAAGGAATCCTAATTGAAACTGTACAACCTCCATCTCTTAGACACCTCTTTTCAACTGCCATTTTACACTTCTATACAGCATATAGAAACATAGACTATGTAGAGACCCACACAGTCTAATGATACTTAGAAATTTTTCAAATATCACATACTAAGAGGGAAAAAACTACTCTAAAATGCAGTCAGATTCACTTAAGGGCAAAGAGAGTTTGCCATGAATTTCCAGTGATACCAAGTGTTTTCTATACTGGCCAAGTAAAAATTTCTCCAGATTTTCCATTTCAGAGTAGGGGAAAGGAGAGTTGTAGGGGGAGGGAGACTGTATAGGGTAATGTTCTTGAAAAACATCTTCATAAAGGTCTTCATGTTCAATGACCTTTTTACTTGCTTGAGGTTCAAACACAGAACACTAATACCTTCCCTTTAGTCAATAATCACTGATTACAATCAGGAAGATGACTGATTGGTAGGGAGTTCAAGTACCTCTTCTAAATGCTTCTATTTAGCTGTCCATGAAAACCATGTCTTATATTGATAAGCATCAATATCCTGCCACATGGAAACAGCGTCACTCTTGAACACCAATCTTACACACTCACATACCTATCTTGCAGCCAGATTGTGCAGGACATAAATGTGAGCAAAACACCAAGCCAGCACAGACTCATCACAAAGCAAGATCACCTAGGTCTTGTGTTGGATTATCTCAGTCTAGCTGGTAGGTTCTAATAATGTTGCACCTTAAAGGGAGTTGTGTCTATGAGGTTTTCTAGAGCATGACTATTTTCCCAGGAAGCTCAATGGGCCCTCTACCAAACCCCTGCCTCCTTCTCCACTATGAGTTCTTTGGGACAGGCGGTTTCTGACAGGCAAAAAAAAATCCTGCAGTATTTGTTCTAGATTGTGTTTACCTTATGCTTATGTAAACACAGCAAGTCTTCAAGAAGAGACTTCATCTGCCCCAGAAAGGGTAATGACTGAATGTTACACTTAAAAAAAGAAGCCCAAGTGTCCGTTCATACTAGGGATGGCTGCTATTAGGAAAAAAATGAGAAGAAATTTGACTCCGGTGTTCCCATTTCTCCCCGTGCAATATTTTCATGCCAACAAGGCTTTGTTTCTGTAGGGTTCCATCTTGGTCCTCTTCCCTTCACAATCTACTTAGTCCTGCTCAGTTCCATGTGGTCTCCTCCCATCTGTGTGTGTCTGGATAACTCCCAAATCTGACTCTCCAGCCAAGGTCACTTTCCTCAGCCTCACATGTGTACACCTAACACTTCTAGATACTTCCACAGAGATATCTAACAGACATCTAAAACTTGCCATGAAGGAATACATCGTTATCAATCCATGCATCATGGTTAACCCACTGCTGGAGCACAAACATGGCTGGAAGCCATTGTTGCCTCTTACCTTCCCTCACTCCACATCAGCAATTTCCTAAATATCTCTCAGGCCACTTCTCCATGGTTAGATCCCAACCATTATATTTCCTAGGTCACCACTTGCCCCTGGTTTGGGTGACTCCAACTGCCTCTTAAGCCCATTTGCCAAATTACCTGCTTGGCCCTCTTTAACTGATCTTCTGCTTTGTGGCCAAAATGACCCTTCCCAGAGGAAATCTGACCTCCCACCCTGCAGCAATCCCTGTGATACCTAAATCTTGCTCTGAATTCCCAAAGGATAATGTCAAAAAATTTGTAACAAGTCTCGCAAAGCACATTTTGATGTGGCCCCTGCCACTGTGGCCTTCTCCTCCTCTTTTCCTTCCTCCTCCTCTCCTTGCCTTCATGCTTCTCCCTCTAACATTCCATCTTTCTGGACAATTTATAATCCTCTCACTTTTGCCTCCAGGCCTTCACACATGTTGTGCCTCCTGTCAAAGCCCTCTTCCTCACTCTCCTGGCCTAAGAACCTCTTATACATCTTTCGAAGCTCATCTTCAATGCCACTGGCTGGGGAAGCTTTCTTTACCCTCTGAAGTTAGATTAGGTGACCCTCTTGGAGGCAGGTACTCTCCCTGATCAAGGTACTTGCTATCTTTTATTAATTAAGTCAACAAATATTTGTTAGGAACATACTACAGGCCAGGCACTAGAGAGATAGAAGGCTCATTATAGATATTTATTTATTTATTTATTTATTGTAGATATTTTGGAAGCAATAATAGAACTGACTAAAACTTTATTTTCTTTCCACTGTCACCATGTATTAGCAATTCTTTGTCAGCAATAAATACTCCTGTCTGAAGATCTTCTTCTTTTTTCAGTAACAGCTTTATTGAGATATAATTCATGTACCATATAATTTTGCACAATTCACTGGTTTTTATTATATCCATGGAGTTGTGTGACTATTACTACAATAAATTTTAGAACATTTTCATCATTCCCCAAAGAAACCCTGTACTCTTTAGCTATGGCCCTTCCAGTCCCCCAATCCAAGACAACTACTAATCTGCTTTCTCTTCCTATAGATTTGCCAATTCTGGGCATTTCCTGTAAGTGAAAAAACAGAATATATGGTTTTTTGCATCTTTTGCATCTTTTTGCATCTATGGCTTCTTTTTCTTAGCAAAGTGTTTTCAAGGTTCAACCATATGAAGTCTTCAACCTTTTTTAAATAAACCTTTTTTAAATAAAAATTTTATATATTGAACGCATACAAGATGATGATTTGATATGATTTGCTACATAGTGGACTGATTACTGAGTCAAGCAAATTAACATATCATCTCCTAACATAGTTAACCACTTTCTTGTGTAGTGAGAGCATTGGAAATCTACTCTCTTAGCAGGTCTCCAGTGTTTATTTCATACATTATTATTAAATATAGTCATCAAGGGTACATTAGATTTATAGATTTATTTATCCTACATGACTATAATTTTGTAGCTTTTGACAAATATATTTCCCTCTTTCCCTACTTCATCCTCACCAGCCCAGATAATCACCATTCTACTCAGTGCTTCTGTGATTTCAACTTTTTAAGATTCCACATATAAATGAGATCATACAGTTCTTGATTTTTTTTCTAAGTTCTTGATTTTTTATGCCTGGCTTATTTCACTTAGCATAATGTCCCCCAGATCCATCCATGTTGTCAGAAATGGCAGATTTCCCTTCTTTTTAAAAGCTGAATAATATTCCATTGCATGGACATACCACAACCTTTTTACTCATTCACCCATTGATGGACATTTATGTTGTTTCAACATCTTGGTCATCATGAATAACACTAGAACACAGGACCGAAGATATCTTTTCATCATCCTGCTATTTCCTTTGGACATATACCCAGAAGTGGAATTATTGGATCATATGGTAATTCTATTTTTAATTTTTTAGGAAACCTCAATACTGTGTTTCATAGTGGCTGCATTAATTTACATTCCCACCGATACTATATCTAAGTCCCTTTTCCATACTCGTTATCTTTTGTCTTTTTGATAATAGTCATTTAACAGGTAGGAAGTGATATATAACTGTGGTCATGATTTGCATTTCCCTGATGACGAGTGATGTTGAGCACCTTTTTTATATGGGCTGGCCATTCATTAGGTCTTCTTTTGAGGAAATGTCTGTTCAGGTACTTTGCCTCTTTTTAATCTGGTTCGTTGTTTTCTTGTTATTCAGTTGTTTGAGTTCCTTACATGTTCTGGATATTAACACCTTATCAGAAGCCTGGTTTACAGCCATTTTCTCCCACTTCATAAGTTGCGTCTTTATTCTGATTGTTGCCTTTGCTGTGCATAAGCTCTGTAACTTGATATGATCCCATTTGCCAATTTTTGCTTTTATTCCTATGCTTTTGGGGTCATATCGAAAAAAGCATTACCCAGACCAATGTCAAGAAGATTTTTCCCTTCTGTTCTCTTCTAGTAGTTTTACAGTTTCAAGTCTTATATTTAAGTATTTAATATATTTTGGGATCATCTTTGTATAGAGAGTGAGAAAAGGGTCCAATTTCATTTTTTGTTTATGGATACTCAGTTTTCCCAATGCCATTTATTGAAGACATTGTCCTTTCTCCCTTGTGTGTCCTCTGCTAAATGTGTGGATTTATTTCTGGGCTATCTTTCTGTTCCATGGGTCTATGTGTGTACTATTAGGCCAGTACCATGCTCTTTTGATTACTATAGCTTTGAGGTATATCTTGAAATCAGGTGACGTGATGCTTCTAGTCTTATTCTTTATGCTCAACATTGCTTTGGCTCCTTGGGGTCTCTTCTAATTTCACATGAATTTTGAGACTATTTTTCTATGTCTGTGAAAAATGCCTTTGTATTTTTTTCTTTTTTTCTTTTCTTTTTAGAGAGAGAGAGAGAGCTCGGAACAGGAGGGGCAGAAGGAGAGGAAAATAAAGAATCCCAAACAGGCTCCATGCCCAGCATGGAGTCAGACCCGGGGAATCAATCCTACGACCCTGAGATCATGACCCAAGCTGAAATCAAGGGTCCAATGCACAACTGACTGAACCACCCAGGCACCTGCATTTGTATTTTTGATGTGGATTGCACTGAATATGTGGATGGGCCTGGATAGTATATACATTTTAATAATATCAATTCCTTCAATACACAAACATAGGCTATAACTCCATTTATCTGTGTATTCTCTGGCTTTGTCCCTCAATGTTTCATTGTAAAAAAAAAAGATCTTTTCTTAGTCTAAATTCTAAATAATCGTTGCATTATCAGTTGAGTTAACTATATATGTAAACTTCAAATTAGCACATTTTATCACCTATGGCCTCATAAATATTACATTCTAAACATGAGATAATTCAGACCAACTCCTGCTTCTGCACACCACCCCCCCACATTGGAACTCAGCTACAGGGTATATCTCAAAAGAATAATCTGCGGGACATCACAGATATATTCAGAACATTTCATCCCAAAGCAACAGAATACACATTCTTCTCTAGTGCACATGGAACCTTTTCCAGAATAGATCACATCCTGGGTCACAAATCAGGTCTCAACCGGTATCAAAAGTTTAGGATTATTCCCTGCATATTTTCAGACCACAATGCTCTGAAGCTAGAACTCAATCACAAGAGGAAAGCTGGAAAGAACCCAAATACATGGAGACTAAACAGCATCCTTATAAAGAATGAATGGGTTAACCAGGAAATTAAAGAAGAATTGAAAAAATTCATGGAAACAAATGATAATGAAAACACAACAGTTCAAAATCTGTGGGACACAGCAAAGGCAGTCCTGAGAGGAAAATATATAGCGGTACAAGCCTTTCTCAAGAAACAAGAAAGGTCCCAAGTACACAACCTAACCCTACGCGTAAAGGAGCTGGAGAAAGAACAAGAAAGAAAGCCTAAACCCAGCAGGAGAAGAGAAATCATAAAGATCAGAGCAGAAATCAATGAAATAGAAACAAAAAAAAACAATAGAAAAAATCAATGAAACTAGGAGCTGGTTCTTTGAAAGAATCAATAAGATTGATAAACCCCTGGCCAGACTCATCAAAAAGAAAAGAGAAAGGACCCAAATAAATAAAATCATGAATGAAAGAGGAGAGATCACAACTAACACCAAAGAAATACAGACAATTATAAGAACATACTATGAGCAACTCTACGCCAACAAATTGGACAATCTGGAAGAAATGGATGCATTCCTAGAGACATATAAACTACCACAACTGAACCAGGAAGAAATAGAAAACCTGAACAGGCCCATAACCAGTAAGGAGATTGAAACAGTCATCAAAAATCTCCAAACAAACAAAAGCCCAGGGCCAGACGGCTTCCCAGGGGAATTCTACCAAACATTTAAAGAAGAACTCATTCCTATTCTCCTGAAACTGTTCCAAAAAATAGAAATGGAAGGAAAACTTCCAAACTCATTTTATGAGGCCAGCATCACCTTGATCCCCAAACCAGACAAGGATCCCACCAAAAAAGAGAACTACAGACCAATATCCTTGATGAACACAGACGCAAAAATTCTCGCCAAAATACTAGCCAATAGGATTCAACAGTACATTAAAAGGATTATTCACCACGATCAAGTGGGATTTATTCCAGGGCTGCAGGGTTGGTTCAACATCCGCAAATCAATCAATGTGATAGAACACATTAATAAAAGAAAGAACAAGAACCATATGATACTCTCAATAGATGCTGAAAAAGCATTTGACAAAGTACAGCAACCCTTCCTGATCAAAACTCTTCAAAATGTGGGGATAGAGGGCACATACCTCAATATTATCAAAGCCATCTATGAAAAACCCACCGCAAATATCATTCTCAATGGAGAAAAACTGAAAGCTTTTCCGTTAAGGTCAGGAACACGGCAGGGATGTCCATTATCACCACTGCTATTCAACAGAGTACTAGAAGTCCTAGCCTCAGCAATCAGACAACAAAAAGAAATTAAAGGCATCCAAATTGGTAAAGAAGAAGTCAAACTATCACTCTTCGCAGATGATATGATACTATATGTGGAAAACCCAAAAGACTCCACTCCAAAACTGCTAGAACTTGTACAGGAATTCAGTAAAGTGTCAGGATATAAAATCAATGCACAGAAATCAGTTGCATTTCTGTACACCAACAACAAGACTGAAGAAAGAGAAATGAAGGAGTCAATCCCATTTACAATTGTACCCAAAACTATAAGATACCTAGGAATAAACCTAACCAAAGAGACTAAGAATCTATACACAGAAAATTATAAAGTACTCATGAAAGAAATTGAGGAAGACACAAAGAAATGGAAAAATGTTCCATGCTCCTGGATTGGAAGAATAAATATTGTGAAAATGTCTATGCTACCTAAAGCAATCTACACATTTAATGCAATCCCTATCAAAATACCATCCATTTTTTTCAAAGAAATGGAACAAATAATCCTAAAATTTATATGGAACCAGAAAAGACCTCGAATAGCCAAAGGAATATTGAAGAACAAAGCCAAAGTTGGTGGCATCACAATTCCGGACTTCAAGCTCTATTACAAAGCTGTCATCATCAAGACAGCATGGTACTGGCACAAAAACAGACACATCGATCAGTGGAACAGAATAGAGAGCCCAGAAATCGACCCTCAACTCTATGGTCAACTAATCTTCGACAAAGCAGGAAAGAATGTCCAATGGAAAAAAGACAGCCTCTTCAATAAATGGTGCTGGGAAAATTGGACAGCCACATGCAGAAAAATGAAATTGGACCACTTCCTTACACCACACACGAAAATAGACTCCAAATGGATGAAGGACCTCAATGTGAGAAAGGAATCCATCAAAATCCTTGAGGAGAATGCAGGCAGCAACCTCTTCGACCTCAGCCGTAGCAACATCTTCCTAGGAACAACGGCAAAGGCAAGGGAAGCAAGGGCAAAAATGAACTGTTGGGATTTCATCAAGATCAAAAGCTTTTGCACAGCAAAGGAAACAGTTAACAAAACCAAAAGACAACTGACAGAATGGGAGAAGATATTTGCAAACGACATATCAGATAAAGGGCTAGTATCCAAAATCTATAAGGAACTTAGCAAACTCAACACCCAAAGAACAAACAATCCAATCAAGAAATGGGCAGAGGACATGAACAGACATTTCTGCAAAGAAGACATCCAGATGGCCAACAGACACATGAAAAAGTGCTCCACGTCACTCGGCATCAGGGAAATACAAATCAAAACCACAATGAGATATCACCTCACACCAGTCAGAATGGCTAAAATTAACAAGTCAGGAAATGACAGATGCTGGCGAGGATGTGGAGAAAGGGGAACCCTCCTCCACTGTTGGTGGGAATGCAAGCTGGTGCAACCACTCTGGAAAACAGCATGGAGGTTCCTCAAAATGTTGAAAATAGAACTACCCTATGACCCAGCAATTGCACTACTGGGTATTTACCCTAAAGATACAAACATAGTGATCCGAAGGGGCACGTGTACCCGAATGTTTATAGCAGCAATGTCTACAATAGCCAGACTATGGAAAGAACCTAGATGTCCATCAACAGATGAATGGATCAAGAAGATGTGGTATATATACACAATGGAATACTATGCAGCCATCAAAAGAAATGAAATCTTGCCATTTGCGACGACGTGGATGGAACTAGAGCGTATCATGCTTAGTGAAATAAGTCAATCGGAGAAAGACAACTATCATATGATCTCCCTGATATGAGGACATGGAGAAGCAACATGGGGGGCTAGGGTGATAGGAGAAGAATAAATGAAACAAGATGGGATTGGGAGGGAGACAAACCATAAATGACTCTTAATCTCACAAAACAAACTGGGGGTTCCTGGGGGGAGGTGGGATTGGGAGAGGGGGAGCGGGCTATGGACATTGGGGAGGGGAGGCGAACCATAAGAGACTATGGACTCTGAAAAACAACCTGAGGGTTTTGAAGGGTCAGGGGTGGGAGGTTGGGGCAACCTGAGGGTTTTGAAGTGTCAAGGGTGGGAGGTTGGGGGAACAGGTGGTGGGTAATGGGGAGGGCACGTTTTGCATGGAGCACTGGGTGTTGTGCAAAAAGAATGAATACTGTTACGCTGAAAAAATAAATAAAATGGAAAAAACAACAAAAACAAAACAAAACAAAAAAAAAAAGAATAATCTGTGAAGTTTCCGAATTGCTCCAGCTTGCTTCTGACGTGGCATGTGTCTCTAATCCCTAGAGTGTGACACATTCCAATATTTGTATGGTAGACTCAAAATAAACAATGAGGGGCGCCTGAGTGGCTCAATGGGTTAAAGCCTCTGCCTTCAGCTCAGGTCATGATCCCGGGGCCCTGGGATCAAGCCCCACGTCGGGCTCTGCTCAGCAGGGATCCTGCTTCCCTTCCTCTCTCTCTGCCTGCCTCTCTGCCCACTTGTGATCTCTGTCTGTCAATAAATAAATAAAATCTTAAAAAAAAAATAAACAATGATATAATGAGGGATGCAAAAATGAGGAATTTTAGTGACTTCAGTTTTGTCATTCCTTATGACAAATAGTTTTCATTTGTGTGTAACATGGTGAAATAGTACAAACAGCTAGGTGTAATTCTTTGATTTGGTAAAAAATAAAGTTTGATTCACATGTGAAATATCTCACCGAATTGGAATAATACTTTGAAACTGAAATCCAATCTTTTAAAATTCCTTATTGTTTTAGAGCTAAAGGACAAATACAAGAATGATGATTGTAGCAATTTCATTAATTGTTATGTAATTATTACCGAAAATAATTTTGCTGTATGGAAAAAAGATATATAAAAATTATCTGCTTCATATTTTTAACGATATTAGGTGTGCCACTAAATATGAGACTTATGCTTACAACAAACTGGAAACTATTGGCTGCTTGCTGTGTACCTGACACTAGGTACTTTGTATTCATTTAATCATTTACATCACATAATAACTTTACAAGGTAAAAATTTCATTATTGCTGTAGTTCCCATTTTTAAATAAAGAAATGGAGCCATGTGGGGCACCTGGGTGGCTCAGTCGGTTAAGTGTCTGCCTTTGGCTCAGGTCATGATCCCAGGGTCCTGGGATCGAGTCCCACATCGGGCTCCCTACTCCATGGCGAGCCTGATTCTCCCTCCCTCTACCCCCCAATCCCTGCTTGTGCTTACGGGCTGTCTCTCTCAATCAAATAAATAAATAAAATCTTAAAAAAAAAAAAAAAAAGAAACTGAGTCATGAAGATGCTAGATAGGAAGTAAAGGTGAGAAGAGGACCCAGTTGGTCTCAGTCCATAGACCGTGCCTGTAACCACAACATGGCACTGCCTCTCATTAACTCACTCATAAACAGTCATCACAAGCCACCCTTTAGTGAGCTCCAATTATGTGCCAAGAGCTTTGCCTACATTATCTCATTTAATCTTTTTTTTTTTTTCCTAAAGAAAGAGAGAGCACAGATGGAGGGCAGGTAGGCAGAGGGAGAGAGAGAGAATGCCAAGCAGGCTCCACGTTCAGTGTGGAGCCCAACATGGGGCTCAAGCTCATGATGCTGGGATCATGACCTGAGCCAAAAATCAAGAGTCAGCCACCCAGAAGCCCATAATCCTTTAATCTTTATAACAACCCTATGGAGCAGTTATTATTTTCACATTAGAGATTTAGGAAACTGAGATTCAGAGAAGTTCAATAACTTACCTAAGGTCTAAGATGTACACCTGGCAGAGAGGGTATTCTGATTCTGCCCTGCCTGGCTCCAGAACCCCTCCCCTTCCCAATGTTCCTTCCATTTGTTGTACCAAAGAAAGGACCACAGGCTTCCAAAGTGCTAGAAAGGGCTTCCAGATCAGCAACTGCAACCTCCATGGGAGGGTCAGTGTTTGCCTACTAAGTATGACCCTATTATTCCTTTCCCCATAGCCATAGGAGAAGGAAGAAGTAGGAGACACATCTTGTGAGTAAAAATGTCTTACAGATTCAGGGGTTTGACACTCAGGCAACCTAAGAAAGGACCCCAGGTCAGAGAAGCCCAGAAGTTAGGGTAGCAGGGGGAAACCAAGGCACATACTGAGCTTCAAAGTGCAACAGCTAGAGAGATGAGTAAGCATTTTCTTGATTCATCAGAGAAAAAGCTCTGTCCCAGCAAGATAACGCAATGCCCAACCACATTAAGACAAAGGAGCAGCGCCCAAGGAGAGGAACTGCAGCTCTGTGTGGGTTAGGCATGGCTGGAGCACGCCACCACCAACAGGTCTCCATATCTCCATATCTCCCCTTCCATCTAATGACATTCGTCTTGGGCGGAGTCTCCTACAGGGACTGCAAGGATGGCCTCCTAAAATTCCTGGCTGCCATCCTGCCAGCTGCATAACCCTAGCAGAAGGAGGGGTTGTTCTTTCCTGGTAATGACAGCAAAATTCCCAAGCCTGCTATTTCCTGTCCCAGCTTTGGTCACATGCCCATCCTGAAACAATCAGAGAAAGGGACATGAAAACCCTCATATGTCAAGTCTGAATTATGGGCCTCGCTCTGGTTCCACGCTGCAGAGTCAGCCCACCTGAACCACATGAATTAAGTGGGAAAAGACATTCTATTGTTTCCAGAGGAAAAGAGAACAAAAGTGTGCAGACAAAAATACAAAAGCAAAAACACATGTTCACCCTGACAGTCATCTTAACTGCCAAACCTATGGAGTCTCTCTCGGTCCTTTTCTGATTTGTCCTTCTGGTTCTATGTCACCCTGTTGGCCATCTTACACTTGACCTCTTGCTCACAGCTTGATCTTGGGGTCATATCAACCATTAGAAATCAAGGCACATGCCTGTCCAGTGGCTACTGTTGCGTCAGTCACCCTTCCAGGCCACACCAACTTTATCACTCCAAAGGCCTCATCCCCTCCTTCTATATCATGTGATGGAAGCCATTCATATGGCGACACATTTCCCATGAGCATTATGACTGAATTAGCCATAGCTATAAGCTACTCCTCTTTTCTTACAAAAGTATACAGAAATGCAAGCCACAAAAAGGATCATCATTAAAGCGGTATCATTAATTCTTTCCTTGCTTATTTTTTCAAGGCATTTAAAAATTGCACATCATGGGACACCTGGGTGGCTCAGCTGGTCAAGTGTCTGCCTTCGGTTCAGGTCATGATCCTGAGGTCCTGGGATCGAGCCCCACATTGGGTTCCTTGCTCAGCAGGGAACTTGCTTCTCCCTCTGCCTCTGCTGCTCCCCCTGCTTGTGCTTCTCTCTCTCTCTCTCTCTGACAAGTAAGTAAAATCTTTAAAAACTTTTTTCATTTCATACTTATCCGTCATTGTTGAAGACATCTCTGAAACAATTGTGACAAATAGGAATGTCCAGGAAGCCAAGTCACATCCAGGTAACTTTAGTCATTTTGTCATTCCACTCATAGCCTTTATCTGTAGCAGACATTTGATCATGGATTCGTATCCTGTCCTGCATTTTTATTTGTCTGTGTGTCTTATATAATGATTCCAAGGGTTATAAATACAAATTCCTACTGGAGCAAGGCAAGTATAGCCAGTGGGGGCTGTGATGAATTGGAAGCTATTATTTCTCAATAAAAGGATGTAGCCACTATTCAGGTCCAGCTGGTTGTTGGCATGAGGGAACATGGGATCTGCATTTCTGAATCATCTGATATTTTTCAAGAGGAGTCTGTACTCTCAATTTTCAAGTGAAACAGCTCAATCTCTACATTCTGACAACAACATCCAAATTTAGCTTTCCTGTTGTGTGTTTCCTTATTAATGTAAGACACTATCCACCAAACCAATTCCATCTACCATCTCGCTATGTTGGGTCTCTGTGCCTTTCCCCTCATCAAAAGGGTGCATTTCAGGAAAGATAGAAGGACTAAGTATTTTTCTGAAAAGCTTACAGCACTTTTCACAGGATGGAGCTCATGGCAAGCAGTCAATAAAAAAGAAATAAAGTAAGGCTTGCTGACAAATGTTAGACACACACAAATGCTGTAACAGCAATTGTACAGAGCGTTGCGTCAATGTGGATTTGGATTTTTTGTTGTTGCTGTTGGTGGTGGTGGTGGTGGTGTTTTTAAAATTTTTTATTTATTTATTTGAGAGAAAGAGAGAGAGTGCACCAGAAGGGGGAGGGGCAAAGAGAGAGGGAGAAGCAGGCTCCGCACTGAGCAGGGACCCTGAACTTGATCCCAGAACTCTGGGATCATGACCTGAGCCAAAAGCAAATGCTTAACCAACTGAGCCATCCAGGCGCCCCTGGATTTGTCTTCAAAGATGTCAAGTGACCTCACCAAAACTTTCTTTCAAACAAAGTTGGTGATTCTGGAGAAGCTGATGAACTCATTTAAATCAGAGTCACTCTAACAGTGCCCACATTGAGGGGTCCCGCTGTCTGTAGGCTGCAGCAGGACTGTAGGCTCTGAATCAAAACACTCACCCTTCAAAAGCTGTTCATGGCACCCACCCCAAATTTCTCCCAGCCTTCTCTCATTTTCTACAGAGCCCCTAATCTGTACACTGTACATACCAATGAGATTTACATATGATTTTAGCAAATTTCTAAAGCTATTCTGCTACTGAGTTTTATGTGTCAAAAGCAGGTTTTAAGGAGCTAAGATTCCCCAGCCAAGCACAGATAAGGAAGCCCAGCGTGGCCTTGGTTTCTGAGTCTATATCTGGAAAGGCCTCGGTGATGATTTGTTTAGGTGGCAAAGGTTTTAAATGTCCATTGATCAAGCAGTATTTGAGAATCGCTTGAAAGGAAATGGCACATAAAATCAATATTTAATTGATTAATTTCCTTTATGCATCAGTGACTGGCAGGTCGAGAGACTGACATAAATGGAAGCCTAATGCCAAACTTCACACCAGCAGGATGCTCCACGTCCACCACCAGGCTGAGGATTTAAGTCAGCGCAACTCCTGAGAGTGTTTGAGGGCAGCTGGGAAAGATCTTTGGTGGAGGGAAAGTCACAGACGTCCTCCTCCCTGTTCCAATCCTCTGCTCATTGATCCTTTCAAGAGAGTCAGTGGGGATGCTTCTGCTTCTGCACCCTGCAGGTGCTCTGCAGGCTCCGCCCACTGGGGAGAGGGACGGGGCTGAGGGCAACACCAATAGTACTCAGGGGGAAAATGTTCTTAAGAGTGCATGGGTGGGGGGGCGCCTGGGTGGCTCAGTGGGTTAAGCCTCTGCCTTCGGCTCAGGTCATGATCCCGGGGTCTTGGGATCGAACCCCGCATCAGGCTCTCTGCTCAGTGGGGAGCCTGCTTCCTCCTCTCTCTCTGCCTGCCTCTTTGCCTGCTTGTGATCTCTCTCTGTCAAATAAATAAATAAAAAATCTTAAAAAAAAAAAAAAAAGAGTGCATGGGTGGGGGGCGCCTGGGTGGCTCAGTGGGTTAAGCCTCTGTCTTCAGCTCAGGTCATGATCTCAGGGTCCTGGGATCGAGCCCCGCATCGGCTTTCTGCTCAGCAGGGGGCCTGCTTCCCCTTCTCTCTCTGCCTGCCTGCCTGCCTGCCTGTCTGCCTACTTGTGATCTCTCTCTCTGTCAAATAAATAAATAAAAATATATATTTAAAAAAAAAGAGTGCATGGGTGGGGCGCCTGGGTGGCTCAGTGGGTTAAGGCTCTGTCTTCGGCTCAGGTCATGATCTCAGGGTCCTGGCATCAAGTCCCCCATCCGGCTCTCTGCTCAGCAGGGGGCCTGCTTCCCCCTCTCTGTCTACTTGTGCTCTCTCTCTCTCTGTCTAATAAATAGGTAAAATCCTTTAAAAAAAAAAAAGAAAAAAAGAAGTGCATGGGTGAGGGCGGAGAAAATAAAGTCAGACATCCCAAGGACAGGGTGAAGGGGCTCATTCTTAGGAAATGACAGGAGCAGTAGTATGATCACGTCTCCTGGCTTAGTTACTCTTTTCTGCTTATTACTTATATTCTCTGCACTTCATTTGCTATTTTTATTTGATTTTATTATTTTATTTCATTTGATTATCATCACAGTATGAGAATGACTATACACATATATTTTTATGGATGAGAAGTTACCTCAGAGGTGACGAATGATGATGACGACGGAGTTGCTGAGTTGGAAGGGTCTTTGGATGTCATTAATCTTATCCCATTTTACACACATGGAACCTGAAGCCCAGAGAGAATAAGTTACCTGCCCAAATCCAGTGAGTGAGTATTAGCAGAAACCAGATTAGGACCCAGACTTTCAGAGCTTGCCTTATTTGCCCTGGTGCCAACATTACTCAGGACTGTGCTCTAGAAGTTAGTCTTTCTGTCATCTCAATGATAAAAGTTTAGAGGTAACAGGGGCAGACAATGTCCAAGGAAGGTTCATCCGGAGGTCTTTAAAGTCTTACAAAACAAAAGTAAATCACAAAAGAAAAGGCAATGTAAATCAACCCAATGTTTTAAATATGAACTTTTAAGAACTCCCTGCTTGTTCAATTTCATCCCTCTAATACAGACAAAATTTTGCCAAGTATGGATACCCAACAGACCAATATTAATGAATAGACCAGGATTACTTATAATTGACCTATTCATTGTTCCTATGCAGATGGTTCTACTAAGTATGTGAAAACAATTTGTTCTCTTAAATAGGTTATATATTCCCTACCCTCGATCTTGTTTACACTATTAATTTGCTTAGCAAACCCTTTTTTCCATATCTAGTACAAAGGTAAACTTCAGCTCAGCTAGAGGGTCTGAATTATTCATACATTTTAAATTAGCAGGGTCCAGATTAATGAGGTTTTACTCTACTTTTTATCCTCAACTACCTTCCCTTGGGGCATAGAGTCATTGCTATCCTCTCTTTCCTTCCCTATTATCATAAGCTATATCCCCCAAGTGATACTCCTTTAAAGGGGCACCTGGTTACAGTCTCTCTAGAGTGGCTCCAAAGGCACAATGCAAGAAGGACAAGTGCAAGCGGTCATGTGTTGCAAATTTCCTATTGCCCCATCCTTGGTGCAAATTCTTTGTGGTAAGTAGCTACTGGAAGATAGCAACTGGCTTAATACCACTTTCTCCCACATAGAATATTTTTTAAAAGGACTTGGGCACCATGAGGCCATTAGCTGGGAGGACAGAAGCAGAGAAAGCCTTGTGGGACTTCTCCAATGGACCCCCTGGTGATCATGTACTTAGCAAGAATTAGAACTCCAGCTCCACCGGATAGTACGAGAGGGCTGGCTGGTTGAGGACCTGATGACCATACCCTGCTCTTTGGTGTTAGATGGGTATAGGCATTTTAAACATTCATCTCCATGCAAAATTCATGAACAACGAACACCCTCCTCCCTTCCCCCCAAAAAAAAATTACTGCAGGAAAGGAGCTCTCTCTCTCTCTCTCTCTTTCGGCTCTGCCAGTGTCATCTTTATGATGTGAAAATAACTATTTTGAGATTGGTGCAATCTGTGAAAACGAAAAGCAAAGAAATTATGTGTGTTTATCCAAGGTAAGTAGGCAAGCACCGGGAACATAAGAACACGGACACTGTTGAGGGTTAGCCGAAAGCCAGTCACAGTATGCACGCTCATTTCCTCTTTTACTGTTTAATTCCCCCATGATGCCATCTGATCAGTTCGCGAATGTCCCCTGTGTCTTTGCCTTAACAATCGAGCCTGGTAGGCCATTCCACACATTTGTGATTCTCCGCATGAAAAAAAATGCTTCCTGACATCTGTTCTGAATTTGTTTCTCTTTAATTTCCATTTATGCTTCCCTTATCCTAACATCTGTGTCATTCTGAAAACAGTAACTCAGACTGACGTTATCTGTGCCATTTACAATTTTATATTCCCCAGCTAGAAGTTCCTCTTAACCATGTAGTGGATGTGGAATTCTGGTTGATGTTCAATCCAGCGAGTGGGGCTCAGCTGTGATTTCAGATGGCTCAGGAGATGTGTCAGCCCCCAATCCTTTCTCGATAGCTGTTTTGAAAGAGAAGCTGGGGGCGGGGGGGCAGACCTGGATAAACACAGCCTTTCAGCTGGAAACCTTTCTGCCGAGGCTTCTCCCCTGGCCCTTCAGTGCAGAGGTGGACTTTACTCTTAGGTTCCTAAGGCTTACCTGCCCTCTCTTCTAAGTCACTTTCCAGCATGATCCAGAGCCTAGGGTGTTGCATACACCCAAGAAATATTTGTTGGATGAATGCACGAACCAAAGAAGGTAGGTAGGTGGGAAGGAAGAACGGAAAGGAGGTTGACTGTGTCTTAGAAAACAAAAGGGGGCAAGATCTAAAACTCAAAGCCAATTCCAAAATAATCATGTCCTTCTGAAATACATCTGCTTCTCAGAGCTGTTATTTGGATGGTCAAAATTCCACCACCACCACCCCCCCCACCCTGCAGTCCCCACTGCTCAGGTAAATCTCTCTCCAGTGGGCTTGACACTGGGTCCATTCTGTGCCCTAGTCATTTACATAAATTCGTGGCTGCAGAAGGCTGTATTCTGGATACTACCGCCATATTTCGACTCACAATTCCCACAAAGGCTTTCCCCAATGTCATCTCTTTCCCTAAACTTGAAGCATGCACCCGAAACATGTCCTGAGATCCAAGTGCTCCCCCAAAGAGTTAAACATTCTTTAGTTTTCAAAAAATAATACAGTCATTCAAGAAATTCTTCTCTGCTGCCCGACTCCCAGGTATCAGGCGCTGTGCTACATGCTTGGAATACAATGGGGAAACCCAGACACGGTGCCCAGACTGATGGAACTTAGAGCCCAAGGAGAGAGGCATCAAAAAAAAAAAAAAGGCACAGATAAGCAAGAAAATCAAATTAACCTCCAACCGTGCTTGTGTCCAGCGTTATGGAGGAGAGGGAGGCATGAGAGAGAATAAGGGAACAGCTGTTTTTAGGCTGAGTGATGGAGGAGTGTCACAAAATGTAGTATCACAAGACTCATGGCCCCAAAGTAGCCAAAGTCATCATGAGCAATGAGTTGGTCACATGGAGAAGTTCATAGGAGCTGCATGTCGCTGGAGGAGGGACAGGAGCCAAGAGAGGATGGCGTCCTCTAGCATGGCTACAGATGAATACACCTGGAGCTGTGTTTATGGGCATGGAGAAGCAAAGTGTTCGCTTGTTTTCAAATATGGAACAAATGGCAATATGCTGCCATTAGAGCTCAAGGAAAGGAGAGTTCGGTGAAAGCTGGAAACGTCAGGGAAGGCTTTGAGAAAGAGAAGAGACTTGGGCTGGGCCAGACAGTTATCCTATGTCTGTTCTGGTCCAGGACACCACCATCTCTCACTTCAGTGACAGCTCCAGCCTGCACTGCTTCCCCTGATGAAGCCAGAAGGACGTTCCTCATGGATCAATGTGATCCTGACCCCTCAAACCCTTCCATGACCCCCACTGTCTTCAAGATAAAAGCTGACATTTTTCGTGGGGTTCCCAGGGACCCTCATCATCTGGCCCCTGCACTTACCTACTCTTGGAAGCTTCTACAACCCGCTCTGCCCCCTCAATTTACATTCTACTTTTACCAACTTCTTTCAACCCCATGAGTATGTGATGCTCCATTTGTTCCTTCCACCTGGCTTTCTTCTTAGTTCTCCACTCAACGACCTGCTGCTTGCCCTTCAGAGGCAAGTGATGAAATTGCCACTCTGGGAGGCCTTCTCTGAGCCTCCCCCCTATCTGAGTT
The DNA here is from genome assembly GCF_922984935.1 of Meles meles. NCBI lineage: Eukaryota > Metazoa > Chordata > Mammalia > Carnivora > Mustelidae > Meles > Meles meles. Next base: position 30,462,252 of record NC_060084.1, on the reverse strand, counting down.
GGGGTCCCCCTGGTGTGTGCTCTCACAGCCACAGTCCATAGTGGGATAGCATGACCCTATCTCACTATTATAACTTCTTGTTTAATTGGCTCCCCAGCCACATCATAAGTTTTATGAAGGCAGGGCCAGTATCAGGTTTGTTCCCTACTGGTTCTCAAGAACCAGCACAGTTCTTTCTAGAAACAAATAATGCATGAGCACTGGTGAAACTGTTGAAACCACACTGCTGAATTGAAAGAAGCTTTGGCCAACGGCGCATCTAGATCTTCCCTGGAAAGAAGATGATATTGACATCATTGACCGATTCCAACTTCCTCATTGATATCATCCCCATTCAGAGATGAACCAGCCTCCCCAACATAAATCTGGCTCAAACTAGAGAGCCCCGATGCTAGGGAGCCCAGAGTTCTGCCTATTAGTGTCCAAGAAGAAATTACCGGGGGGGGGGGGGGGCAGGAGGATAGAAGAAGAGGGAAGAGGTGTTTCAGCCCCTCCCAAAATGACACCGGCCTTGACATCAGAAAGTCCAAGAAAAGCACAGCTGCCTTTCTTCCCCTCCCCCCAGGTTATGATGAACTCCTTGTGTCAGGATTCCATTTCCCCTTTTGGAATTATTTATGTGTCACTGGGCTTAAATAAAGAATCCACTCTTTGGAGAAAAACATTTCATGCCCCCCCCCCCCATTTTTTTAAACATTTGATATACTGATCCTGTTTTTAACTAAGCTCCAGTCTGTGAGTAATTGGTAAGTTTTCTTTCCTGGTTATATCATACTAAAGCTTATTCAGATGTGATAACGTTTTTGCTGCTGTATCTTGGCAACATGATTTATTCTGCAAATGCTCAGTGTTACCGTCTCACAAAGCTGTACCATCTGGGTTGAATTAATAGGCTACCCAGAGAAATAAATGAGAATGGTCTCCCATAATTAACATGTAGGTAAAGTATATTTAACAGATTATTATAATTAATATGTCAGTTACTGATTTCATGCTAAATAGAATTGTGAACACAAGATATTAAGATTAGTTACCCTCTCTGTGCGTGCCTCTGAAAAAAAAAAGGCAATGGGGAAAGAAACAAGGGCAGGGAGTTCAGTATCAATAACATTGACCTTAACATTAAGAGCATCAGATACCCAAACTCTAAGCAAACAGTGACAATGTCAGGCATTATAAGCTGGGAGCAGCAAATTACTGGTTTCATAAATTCAGAGTTTATACCAGAGATGTCCGGAATATCCCAGATGTGACCTGCAAAAAGCACAAGAATGTGCTTAATTTATACACAGCTGAAGGCGGCTATCTAAAGGAAGGGGGGTGGGGCGTGGGGGAGGGAAGACAAAGAAAGAAACCAGATTTGCGCCTCATGCCAATCTGCATTCCCTGCTGCTCAGTACTGTATGCAGAATGCCAGTTTAAGAGAGAAAAACCCACAAAGGAGGCCTCAAGGCGATGGGAACTCAGGGAATAGAGGCATCTGTGCTGCGTGCTCACGGGGAGTGGATCGAGCTTGAGTCGACAGGCATGGATGGCGATGGACGGATGGACGGGTCGCTGGGAACAAGGCAGTGGGGGCTGGGGAGAAGAGCGAGGGTGACTCACTCTCTAATGTGCCTTTCATGACAAATTCCTCGATCAAGATTATTAAGTTCCATTTCTTTCAGAGCTTCTGGGGAAAGGAGAGATTCATCTTAGCGGAGATTCTCACCGGGATGCTGAACTGAACTGTTAAGTCACCCAACCGCAGAAGCTACTCTTCTTACTGGTTCAGCCGGCTTTCCCCATCAGGGGTGTGTCCCTGCTGCACACCGCAGTGAAGCAACAAGAGACTGGTTTCAGTGTGTGTGTGTGTGTACACGCATGTGTGTGCAACTGAAGCAAGAATGTGCATTTATTCCCTTCTGCCCGGCTTTTCCTCGTCATTGGAAGGAGGTGATTTTCCTGACAGTCCCTCTCTCCATTACTCCTCCCTAGTACCCAGGGATTGGAAACTCATTGGGAATTGCCTTACTTTCTCGTGGATCTTGAGATTCTAGGCTTGGATTGAATTACAATTCTGATTTCAACTGGGATGTCCAAGTTGCGCCTTCCTTGGCCTCCAAGGAGAGACCACATTTTTAGGGAAGTTTCTGCAGGGGGTGTGGGCCACGACTCTTGACGCCCCCACCAGGGAACCATGCAGAGGGCCCGACTCACAGAGCGTCTGTTTCCAGAGCTCCCTAATTGATGAACAAATGGATTCATGAATCCTCCAAGCTGAGCCTTCCTTAGGGAGTCGCTGAGGATGGAGTTCAGCACGTTTCCAAAATAACCAGGCCATCAGAGAAATGACAGATAGAGCTAAACGAATACACCTCCCAAGAATGTGTCTGTGTAGGCCTTAGGAGCAGAATGCAAAGAAGTTTCCCCATTGCCCTTTTCCTCAACAGGTCAAAGGAAGGACCAAACATTGTCATGACGGGAGGGGAACAGGGAAGGAAAGGCAGAAAGAGGAACCCTCAGGTCAGTTTAAGGGAAAACAGGTTAGAAAAATACAAATCCAAACCACAATGAGATATCGCCTCATGCCTGTTAGAATGGCCATTATCTGAAAGACAAGATAACAAATGCTTGGATGTGAGAAGCAGAAACGGGAGCTCTGGGGCACTGCTGGAGGGATTATAAACCTGCACCATCACTCTGGAAAACAGTAAGGCCCTTCCTCAGAAAGTTACAAATAGAGCTACCCTAGGACCCATCAATTCTAATTCTGAGAATACACTCAAAGGAAATGAACACACTAATTCAAAAAAGATATCTACGCCCCATGTTCATAGCAGCATGATTTACGAGAGCCAAAACATGGAAATAACCTAAGTGTCCGTTAACAATGAGTGGATAAATAAGTTGTTCTATAGATCTATAATGGAATATTATTCAGCCATAAAGAAAACCCCAAAGAAACCCTACCATCTGTGACAACATGGATGGACCTTGTAGGCATTATGTTAAGTGAAAGAAGTCAGACAGAGAAAGTCAAATACTGTATGATCTCACTTACATGTGAAATCTTAAGCAAACAAACTAAAACTTCATAGAAAAAGAGATTGAACTTGTGGGGACGACAGGCTAAGAGGTAATTGGAGGAAGGGGGTCAAAAGATACAAACTTCTGTAAGATAAAGTCCTAAGGGATTTGGTGATCAACATGATGACTATCGCTACCGCGGCTGATTCATATGTAGGAAGCTGCTGAAAGCATAAATCCTAAGAGTTCTCATCACAAGAAAAAATCATTTTATTTCTCCTTTTTCCTTTCTTTTCTTTGTACTGTATCTATACAAGAAGACGGACGCCTGCTGAACCCACTGTAATCTTTTCATAATATATGTAAATCAAACCATGATGCTGTATGCCTGTAACTTACATGTGATGTTTGCAATTATTTCTCAAGACAACTGGGGAACAGAACAGGGGTCTGTTCAAATGATCCAGGAAGTGTTCAGAGCACCCAAGAACAGGAAGTGCTCTTGATCTCAGGAGAGAATTCTAACATAAAAGGAGAGACTCTTAACACAGTAAGGAACTGTGGGTTGCTGGAGGGGAGGTGGACGGGTCACTGGGTGATGGGCCTTCAGGAGGGCATGTGACGGAATGAGCACTAGATGTTGTATGCAACTGATGATCACTAAACTCTACCTCTGAAACTAACAATACAGTATACATTAATTAAATTGAATTGAAATTTTTTAAGGATTTTATTTATTTATTTGACAGACAGAGATCACAAGTAGGCAGAAAGGCAGGCAGAGAGAGGAGGAAGCAGGATCCCTGCTGAGCAGAGAGCCCGATGCGATGTGGGGCTCAGTCCCAGGACCCTGGGATCATGACCTGAGCCAAAGGCAAAGGCTTTAACTCAGTGAGCCTCCCAGGCGCCCCTGAATTTTTTTTTTTTTAAAGGAGTTCACCTCTCCAGCTCTCTCTCTAGGACTATATTGTGCCCTTCTTTGCTTTTTTCCTTCTCCTTCCTTCCTTCTCTCTTTCTTTGTAGAGTCATCTCTGTTTCATTTGCGCATGGGCTGCGACAGACTTCCACCTTTTAAATTCATCCCAAATAATATGTCCCCCCAAGAAAGGCTGACTTAGGTTCACTGCTATAATTGCAACTCCCCAGGAGAGAATCTGATTGCTAAGCTCAAATCAGGGCTCAATCCTAGTCCATCAAAGGTGCTGGTGCCCAAGTAAAGTGGCCCAAGTTGTTCCCTTAGCAGGGGTGGAGGAAACAACCCTATGTGAGGGAGGGAGGGGGGATAAAGGCTAAGTGATTAACGCCGTTTGATTTAATTTTTTATCTTATCAATACCCTGTTGACTTACCATTGCAGAGTGGAACGTCCTTTGTTGGTTTCAAGGGGAGTTCCTCTTCACTCCACCATGGATTGATTCGTTCCGGTTTCCAAAACACCTTCTCAAACTCAAGTTTCGTTCTCTGCATTTCTGACACAGAAATCCAAAATTGCGAGGAGAAGAGTTGTACACCTCTCTATTGTTAGAGCTGTCATGAGTAGGGGGCCATCTGCGCTTTTGGTGACTTATTATATCCCTGACTCCTGTCTCGGTGCTTTGCTCACAGTAGACACTGAAAAAAAAAATCTCTGTTAAAAGAAAGGAAACAATTAATGAGGTTTTTCCAGAAGCTGTAAGCCTCCAGCATCTGTGTCTTGAGGAGCCAGTCTTAGGAATCTCCCTCTCACTCTTAGCAAACAGTGGCAGCAAGATGGTTCAGATTTTGGCCATGGGTATGACTGAGGGTACCACCAGTCACCGTCTGGCTGGGCAGCTGCTCCCAGCCTCCAGCCGGGTCTGTAGGTGGGCAGCATGTGTTCGGAGGTGAGGTGTGCACAGGCTGGGAAGCTGGCCCCCAATTTGCCACAAGACACATAAGCCCGGGAAGCTCAAGGGGAAGACAGGACTCAGACGAGCTCTTGAATGTAAAGGGGGATCCAGAGGGAGTAGGACAACCAAGGCAACCGAGAGGGCACACCGTCCCCATGTCCAGATGATCCTAAGCACAGGAAAAGGAGCTAAACCCAGCCAGCTCTAGGATATTTCACCAGAATCTCTTTAATAATGCCCAAAATGGTGTCTCATGACTTTACTTTCAATTACAGAATCAGGTTTGACCCTGCCATTCTACTTCTAAGGACCTGTTGCAGAGAAAGATCCAGTGTTGTGAGCAAAGCTACATTGACAAGGGTATTCACTATAGCAGAGTTTAAGATAATTTTTTTTTAAATTGGCAGGGGAGGGGTAAAGTATGTGAAAGGGATTAAGGGGTTCAAACTTCCAGTTATAAAACACATAAGTCATGAAAAGTATAGCATAGGGAATATAGTCAATAATATTGTAAAAAAAAAAAAAAGGAAGCAACTGAAATGTCCATTAGTCAAGGAATGATGGAGCAAATATATATGTCCGTATCTGCAGATTAAATGTAGCTCATCCGCAACACTCCAGGAGATAGATCTACAGGTACCTCTGACATGGAAAGGTGCCGAGATAAATGATTCTACTTTTGTTTAAAAATAAACTCTACACTGTGTTTCAGGAAGACTAGAAGTCCACAGAAAAGAGCTGAGAAAATGCACACCCCGCTTGAAAACTGGCCCCCTCTGAGGACTGAGAGGGTGAGAGCTGGTACTACACACTGCTGTCTATTTCTGGCTTGAGATTTTTTTTTAAAGATTTTATTTATTTATTTGACAGAGATCACAAGAAGGCAGAGAGGCAGGCAGAGAGAGAGAGGAGGAAGCAGGCTCCCTGCTGAGCAGAGAGCCCGATGTGGGGCTCGATCACAGGACCCTGGGATCATGACCCGAGCCGAAGGCAGAGGCTTTAACCCACTGAGCCACCAAAGCACCCCCTGGCTTGAGATTTTAAAGCGTGTTTTGCTTTTGAGATTTTCCAAAACATGCGTATTAAGGAAACTGGGAAAAAATATGTAAATGTACCAACCACACTCCCCACATAAAGAAGCAGCTTTGGACACTAAGTAACTTTTAAGTCATTTGTCGCATGTGAGGTGGGAATCAATGTCCTCCTGTGTCGCCTCCATGAAACAATGTGTTTCAACTGTGTCATGATGCATTTAAGTCAAATGTAAAGATTCAAACCATTATAGACTGGTATGCATTGTGACCCATTAGTAGAGTAATTTATAAAGTCAGTGAGGTGATTTAGAATGTGGCCTCTTGTGTCTTCTGGACTCAGGTTTGGCTTTTGCTCCCTTAAAGCTTTGTGATCTTGAGCACGGTACCCAACTTTCTGTATTTCTGATTACTCACTTGGAAAATTAGGATACTAACAGCATTGACCCTGCAGGTTGTTGTAAAATATAAATACTGCATGTTAAGTACAGTGCCCGAGGCAAGCCCTTAAATGTCTTAGCCAGTAAATATGTATCACTCACAAGAGATCTTATAAAATAGAAAAGATAAATCATTTGCCTTGGTTCCTCGGGTGTGATCCAGAATTCCTGGGGGGCCTATAACTTGGTTTCTGAGAATCTGTGAGCCCCCCAAAATTACACAGAGAACTCTGTGGGAAAGAGCATCTTACTAGGGAGGTTATAATCTTATCACATCCTTAAAGGTATCCCCTACTGGCTAAGGATCCCTGGCTGATGTCTACTTCTTCCAAACAATCTCCCACCAACACAGCTTAGTCCCCGATAGCAGTCCTCGGCACCAGCCTACACCCACAGCTCCACAGAACCACCCCTCATCCCTGCTGGGGGGGTCTTATGGCCCTACTTTCACTGGAGCTGAGTCTGTCCCAGGCTGTCAAACTAGCCCATCTCACCAGGTTAGAATAATCTAGTCTAGCAACAGGTTGATAAATCCATAAGTACATTTTATCACTGAATTGGCCAGTTGGGCTTAATTAATCAGCTGGACTACTGAATTAATCAGAACTATTTCAGTTTTAAGCGATAGAAATCCAACTCACACTTGATGAAAAAGAATGGAACTTCCTCACCCAGACAAGTCCGGGAGTGCCTCTGGTGAAGCAAGAATGTATCCAGGTGCTCAAACAGTATCATCAGGAATCATTCTCCATCTCTTATCTCTACTTTCTTCTGGGTTGGCTTCAATCTTGGGTGATCCACTGGCAACGATGAAACCCAGCAGCTCAGAGCCAGTAACCCCAGCAAAAAAAAAAAAAAGAGAGAGAACTCGTCTTTCTCAACACTTCCAAACATGCTTCCAGACCCTCACGCATTGGCACACCTGGTCATTGGTCCACCCCCGAACCAACTGTCGTGGCCAAGGAGATGGACAGCTCTGATTGGTTAGTCCCGGTCCCTCCTCTGGAGCTGGGCGATGGCATCACTCCCACAGAACCACATGAAGGAAGAGTGGGGGAAGGATGGCTTCCAGAGAAAATGGGTGTGTTGTTACCAAAAGAAAGAGAGATGGATTTAGGATGGACCACTGTTTGCTAACCTGTTATCAGACATCTCAAAAACACAGCCACTGTGTTGGTGTAGCTGAGTCTTTTCTGAGGGAGACAGTCGAGCCCAGTCCTGATTCAGCAGCACCAAGCCATTGGTGTGGGTGAAAGGACGTCCCAGCCCAGGGATGGCCGCTGTCTTCAACAGATAAGCCACAGACCAGCTTCTGCTACTTACCTCCACTCAGTGTCTCTCCACTGAGGTTTCCAAGCTCCTATTAGCCTGTCAGAAGGAAAGGATTAACATGTATTTTGATTTCTGTTGAAAACACGTTGTTTCAGAAATAAAGTTGGCATGGCAGGCATCTTGGTTGATTTAATCTCTGACACAGAAGCTTATTTATAGCATCACAGCCTTCTGAATGTTTAAAAACTTGAGCATTATAAGCCTGCTGTGCTTTTCCTGTGAAGTGTGGAACAGCACTGAATGAATAATGCCACCTGAGCCAGACGCCCGGGCGCGCTCCAGAATCAAACACAGCTTTCATCTGCTCCTGGTGTGTGCGCACTCCCTTCTGCTGACACTGAGTCCATCCTGGGGGATGTTCCCCGGGGTCCCAGCCTGCCACCTGGGAATGGAAGTCCTGAAAGGAACAGGCAGGTCCCCGGACCCCCTTTTCAGCCGCCTTCCCACCCTCCTCTTCCGAATCCTGTCCAGGATGGCTAAGCACGTCCCTGGACTGGATGAGCTTCTCTGTGATGCCTCTCCCTCCAAGAAAACCCCTTCCTCCTGGCTGTCCAATTCCATCAGTTCCAGCGTATCAAGAATATTGTTTGAGAAAATGGTATTAAAGCACCTGAAGCCACTCTCCTCATTTTCCAGGTCAAAGGGAATCTCACCCAATACATTCGCCACCCCCACAACTAAATCTCACTAAAAGTGCATATTGGTGGTAGACCTGGGTTAATTTAACCCAGTCTTTCTGTCACAGGAAAAGCTGATTATACTCAGTTTAAAAGGTAGGTTGTTTGGTGTGTATTTAAAGCTGCCAGGCAATGACATCCTTTGGCCAGAGGATCCCCAATGGCTATGACAAGCATAAACCTTTTATATTAGTTTATAGGCAAACACCAACAGCCTGGATGCTATGACTATGAAGGCTGTATTTTAGTGATCAAGGATCAGAAGGGTTTTTTTTCTGTTTGTTTTGGTTTGGGATTATGGGTTATGGTTTTGACAGACAAAAAACCAGAGTGCATACATTTTAGATCAAGCTCACACCCCCTCTTTGTGGAATCTGGATATAAAAATAGGTATTGCATGCCAGGACTTTTCCGTAAGACACAGAATACAAAACAGCTAGAAAATCTCCATTTTTAATCACAGGTTGATTACAGAAAGTTCTCATCAGGGGAGGAAAGTTCTTACTGCCACCCAGGCCAAGAATCTCCTGGAAGAAGCATGTGACCACCCTGGCGAATTAATAACACCGAATATTATCACTACAGTGGCCACGCTTCTGAGCCAAAATTCAGGCAAATGCACTGAAAAGCATAAACGTTCTTATGTGGTAAATACCGAAAAGAGGACCATCACAGAAAATGCTGAGAAGACACAGAACGGCATCTCCAAGAGCATCAGTTATGTGACCATGAGCAAGTCCCTCTTCCCCCAACAAACGTCCATTTCCACATCTGTAATGTAGAGTCTATAAGGGCAGTAATCCTATTACCTTCTTCCTGAGGTTGTCACGAGATACTGAATGGTAAATAAGGTTTCTCTGTGTCATGGAAAACCCTAAGATTTAAGATAATAAGGGGCACCTGGGTGGCTTGGTCAGCCAAGTGGTCGACTCTTGATTTCAGCTCAGGTCGTGATCTCAGACTCCTAAGATCAAGCCCTGCTGTGGGTTTGGAGCTCAGTGGGGAGTTGGCTCAAGGAATCTCTCCCTCTCCCCATGCCCCTGCCCCGCACTTGTACTCGATCTCATTTTCTCTCTCTCACAAATAAACACATCCTAAAAAAAAATTAAGATAATAAAATAGATGTTGAATCACCCCTGTGGAACATGCTTAAGAAATTGTAAAACTGATTTTTTAAAAACTCTTGGCTCATCAACAACCTTGAAGAAAGGCAAGAAGTGTGATTGAGAAGGCCAGTACTGAGGTTCTAGAAAAATCTCTAGTGTGCACTAAGGGTATTGAGCATCAAAAGCCGTGGTACCAACAATTTTCACTAGAAAGAGCAACTCATAGAAAGACAAGCAATGGGTAGTTTTGGAGGGTGTCACCAGCATGGCTGCCATTGGGTCATCTCTGGGGATGGACAGTATGGTCCCAGTAAGACATGGCAGAGAAGAAAATGGCTGGTACACAGGGGTGTGTACACAGTGTACACACTGTGTGTACACAGCAAGCTCTTGGATCTCACAGGATTCCTCCTAGTTAGCTGTTTAGGAGGGCTATGATGGGGCTGGATATCCCACAGGGCACATCCAATTAGAGCTAAAGCAATGTGGTTGTTTGGAATCTGACTTTTTCCTCCATGCTAGTGTGGCCCAAGGAATGCAGATTCCAATGGTTGTGCAAATGCGTGACTTACAGAAAATGCTCTGTGATGAAAGGGAGCAGCTCACTGAGGTAACCAGCTGGCAACATCTGTGTAGGCAGGGGCGGTGTCCCACAACAGGACCCAAAGCCTGGAAGGGGAAGAACGGTGATGGAGCCCCTTGAAGGAATCAATATCACCTGGAGGCAGCAAATCTCTTTCAGAGGCGATATTGATGGCCAGAGATGGAACCTGGGGAAAAATGTGGCTATTAGCAGTCGCCAGAGTTTTCCATGAGAGCACCAAAAAGAATGGAGAAACCTGAAGACTTCAGCTTATTAAAAGTTTAGCCTCTTTCACAGACCCTCTCAGTACAAATACCAGTGGAAAGAAATTTCTCCAAAGGAAGAAAAACGTACATGCAGACTCCTCCAAAGCAAGAGAGAACTTGAGTGGATGAAGCAAGTCAACCAAGAATGGAAGAGGACAAGAAGAGGAGGTGAAGACAATTAAGAGGCTGATTTCTGAGGACGGGAGAATGATCATCACAAGGACCCAGGCTCTTCCAATGATAGCCTCGCCTCAAGAAGCCCACGGACCTTCATGGCAACCACATTGCTGAGGAACTTAGAAGGTGTCTCTCCCAGCCACTCAATATTGGAAGCTCTAGATCCAAAAGGAAGTTCAGCCAGGGGTTTAAAAGAACATGTGCAGGCATGAACGCTCCCAACCCTACCTATGTGCAGGTGGCTGGGGGGACGGTGGGGTGGAGACGGGAGCTGCTGACGCTGTGCTTTACAGAAGAGAACGCCACCATTGGTTCTTTTAAACCCCTGGCTTGTGATGCTTGTTAAACAGAATATCAGGACTGGAAAGGCTGATCTCACCACCTCCAATTCGAAACCAGAAACAAAAATGTGCTTGGTATTTCCTTTCCTTGCTAATGCATCAATGCAGACACTTTTAAAAGCACCCATCTCAGAATTGGCCAAGGACCCTTTCCCTATTTGTGACTTCTTTTTTTTGTTTGTTTGTTTTTGTTTTTGTTTTTTTGTTTATTTACAGCATAACAGTGTTCATTGTTTTGGCATCACACCCAGTGCTCCATGCAGTACGTGCCCTCCCTATTACCCACCACCTGGTTTCTCAACCTCCCACCCCCCCCCCCCGCCCCTTCAAAACCCTCTGGTTGTTTTTCAGAGTCCATAGTCTCTCATGGTTCATCTCCCCTTCCAGTTTCCCTCAACTCCCTCTCCTCTCCATCTCCCCATGTCCTCCTTGTTATTTGTTATGCTCCACAAATAAGTGAGACCATATGATACTTGACTCTCTCTGCTTGACTTATTTTGACTTCTAATAAAAATAAGTCTGACTGTCACTTATTCTAAAAAATGTAAATGGTATTATTAGACCAAGGAAACCTGAAAATACAGTTCTGCGGCTCCACCTCCTAAATCAGGGGTCAGGTGACCAAATCCAGCTGCCATCTGTTTTTGTAAATAAAGTTTTATTGAAACATCGCCATGTGTATTCGTTTCCATATTATCTGTAACGGGGCTAAACAATTCTAAGAGAGACCATAGGGCCCACAAAGCCTAAAATATATACTCTCTAACCCTTTACCAAAAAGCTTGCTGGCCCCTGATCTAAATCATGCACTTTAAGTACAGTCAGAAGATTTGTTCACTCTATAGTGAAAGACGTGATGCTGCGGAAAAATTACAAATTTGTGAGTCAGATAAAGCAACAAAAAAGACACGTGACCCCCTCTTAAGTGCTCACCCTATGCCTGGCAGTAGCTAAGTGTCTAGTGAGCATGACCTCACTCAACCTTCATAACAAGCCTGTACAGTATGATCATTCCCATTTTACAGATGCAGAAACTGAGACTCAGAGAGGTCAAGTAACTGGATTAAGGCCACACAGCTGGAAAACGAGGAAGACAGAATTTATGCCCAGATCTGAAGCGCTTGCTACTAACCCTTCTACCTGCTGCCTCCAGGTTTCAAAGCCAGCTTTGTTCCTTCCCAGTCAAGCAGGGAGAGTAATTCGAGTCCTCACTGTGGCTCAGGGTAAGTTCAGGAGCAAATGAGTACTAATGGATGTCATTGCCAACTCCAAAGCATCCCCTATTCTCATTTGCCCTTCCCTCCCTCCCACTTTTCTTTTCTTTCCAAAGTAAAAGGGCAAGCCTGTCCCTCTCCTCCCCTCCCACAGCCAGAGCCCTTGGTGTTGTAAGCCGAGCAGGGGTGGATTAAAGCAATGGAACAGATAGGAAATCAATATGTAGATGGGTGACGTTTTTTCTTCCCCCCAAGTTTGCACTTCAAAGTCACTTTGGCCAATTGTCAAAATGTCAAGTGTGCATTTTCTCTCCTTTTTTCTCTCACTCCCCTTCTCAGCTTCCTTGCATTTCATGGTGTATGCTGTTTTTGTTGGCCCTGGCTCCTAAGGAGGGAGAAATCTACCGGTTTCAGTAGCTCTTTGAAAAACGAGGTGGGGCGAAGTTGGCGAGGTGACAAGGTCACCAAGAGTCATTTATCATCTCCGATGAGGCATAATAAACTCCTTGAAGCTGGGCTCTAATTTAATTGTCTTCTACTTAATTGAGGAGAAGGAAGCCAGTTCCGAGGTACTGGCCGAAGGTGTTTCTTATTGAAACATGAAACTTACTTGTCTCCTTTAGGCGACAGAAAAACCAGCTTCTGCTTAGAGGGACTCTCGTATTCAACACAATCTGTATTTCGTGTCTAGTGGAGTCTACATTTTCCTCCCCAAACTGATTCATCCCCTTTCAGTAAACGGCACTGCCAGCCATGCCACCAAAAATAAAGGAGTCGACCTTGATCTTCCACACCCCATATCCTCATCAGAGAGCCCATCGGCAGATGACATCAGCTTCCCCAAAGCTGAGCATGTCTCACTATCGCCGGTGAGAACTTCCCCCGATTCATGCCACCAGCAACGCTCACCTGGGTACCTACCAAGCTTTCTTGATGTTTCCCTTGTTTCCACTTTTACCCTCCAACGTTCTTGGTTCACCCAGCAGCCCAAGTGTGGAAAATCTACATCAGATGATACCACTTGAATTAGTTATCTATTGCTGTGGAACAAATTACTCCAAAATTTAGCAGCTTAAGATAAAAAATAAACATTAATTATCTCACACAGTTTCTGAGGATCAGGAATTTGAGAACAGCTTAGCTAAGCCATTCTGATTCAGAGTCTCACATGAGGCTCCAGTCAGTATGGTGGGCTGGGCTGCTGTCATCTGAAGGCCGGACTGAAACTGGAGGGCCCACTGCGAAGGTGGCCTGTGCACAGGGCTGTTGGATGGGGGTCTCAGTTTCTCACCACATGGACCTCTCCTAAAGCTGCTTAAATATCCTCACGGCATGGCAGCTGGCTTCCTCAGAGTGAGTGAACCCAGAGAAAGGAAGGCAACTGCTTCAATGTCTTTTATAGCCTCGCCCTAGAAATTACCTATGCCATTTCCACATAGCCCGTTGGTTACACACCAACGGTGTGTTATTCAGTGTGGAAAGGAATAAATACCAGGAAGCAAGGATCCCTGGGGGTCACCTTGGACAGTAGCCATCAGATGACTTCCTTACTTAAAACCCTCCAATAACTTCCAACTGCAATTAGAATTAAATCCTAACTTGTTATTATGGTTTACCAAGCCCTGTGCAACCTAGCTTCCACTTACCTTCCCCTTCTTCACTGGGCACCAGCTATTGTGGACTTCTTTCTGACTTCAAACACATTCCTGCCTCAGGGCCTTTGCACTTGCAATTTCCTCTGCCTGAGATGTTCTTCTTCCAGATTTTCACATGACCAGTTCCCTGTCATTCAGGTCTAGAAGCAAATGTCATCTCCTGAGAAGCCTGTCCCACCTTTCCTGGAACTCTAACTAGAGTTGCCTTCCCTGTACCCATCCTCCTATTGAGGATTCAAGAAGGAAACCTACTACATGTGAAATTTGGTTTAAAGCTTATCCTGGCCTGATCATTTAATTGGAATGTACATTTCCAAGTAGAGCTCAGATACTTGGGTGTCTTCCCCTTCCCCCGTGTCTCTCTGAGCCTCTCACCAGACTCTCCAATGAATTGATAGCCCCCCCAAAATGAATAACTCTTGGGAGCCAAGTGGATAGCTATAAGCAGATTCCTTTCCCCAATCCACACGAATCTAATCCTTTCGAACTCTTTGCATGTGTATGTGTGTATACCTGTGCTCTTACAATGCACACAGGTACATCAGGCGTGATGCAAAGCACTTCATAACTTCAGAAACTGTGTCTCACATAATTCTAACAATAGACACGTTTAAGTCTTATCTCTGCTTCATGAATGAAGATACTGAGGCTGGCCTGAGACTCTACATCGGTTAAATGGCAGGAGCCAGAATTCAAATCCTGCTTTAACTACAAAGTCTATAGTCTTGACATTTCACTATATTACCTCTCTCAAGGTTTACAAAGGCACTGTGTGTAGTCATGGTAATCTACCGCATTTCTCTAATCAATTTTATATTACTACTACCCTGACTCACAATAGCGTTGACTTATGATTTTTTTTTTTTTACTTTATGATTTTTCAACTTCATGTCAGTATGCAAGTGACAGGCATTCAGTGAAAAGTGTACTTTGAATTTTGATGTTTTGATATTTTGATATTTTCCTGGTACCAGCCTCTCCTGAGATGCTGGACAGCTTCCCCGAGCCTCGGCTCTCAGTCAGCCACAGGATCACAAGGGTCAACCACTGGTAAACTTGCAACCATTCCATACCCAGACAACCACCCTGTCTTTCACTTTTGATACAGTATTCCATACATTACATGAGATATTCAACACGTTATTATAAAATAGGCTCCATGTGAGATGATTTTGCCCAACTATAGGCTAATGTGAGTGTTCTGATATGTCTAAGGTAGGCTAGGCTGAGCCGTGATGTTTGGTTAGTGAGGTGTATTATGTGCATTTTCAATTTCCTATGTTTTCAACCTCTGATGGGTTTATTGGGATGTAATCCCATCATTGTCGAAGAAGACCTGTATATGAGTTTTTCTGAACCTTAAACAATATTTATCAAACATCTGCTCTGCAGTCAGCACTCTGCTAGTTACTATGGGGATCTTGAAAAGCCTGACAACTCCAGCCCTCAAGAGGCTTGCCATTATTCATCGGCTTCAGCCATTTCCCTAATATTTGGAAGAGTGACAGCATTACTGAGATGGGTTAGAGCGGGGGGGAGGGGCACTTAAGGTTAGAAGGCAAATGGAGTTTGAATCAAGCCTGGAAGAAGAAGGATACAAACAGCAGAAGGGAGGAGAGCAGGTATAGCAGGCACAAGGACATGGAGGGAGGAGAGATAAAAGGCAGAAAAGAGCGAGATGTCCAGGTTGTGAGAACCCGAGGCTGCTTGCCAGAATGCAAATGGTGTAAAACCAAAATCTAACATACAAAGAGAAGGATGCGAGGATAATTAACTGACTAACTGGGCAGGTGTCAATAAATATATGTTGAGTGAAGAAGGAATGAGACATGATGAAGAACCAGTCCTTTCCCAAGAAAATGTCATTGGATAATTAGCCTTACATCTTATTTGCCTGCTCTTAAGTAACCCATATATAAACTTGAGGAAACTGAATAGCCACATGTTTTCAATCAATCATGTATTTGGGGTCAGATAAACAGGGTACCCATGTTCTTTCAGATTTTTCTGTCCTAGCACAGTCCCGGAGAACAGACTCCTCCCACATCCTCAGGACTCTGAATGGAGTCCAACAGAGCTGGTTTCTAACCCTGGATCAGCCACTTCCTGGTTCACTGATGTGATCGAGGTAAATGGCTTTTCTAAGCTCATCTGTAAAATACGGATACCAGTGCCATATTTACCAGGCTATTGTGGGGATTCGTCTGGATAACATCCATATTTTATAGGTACTCAACCCTGACCTTTTATTCTATAAGGCAGTTGTTCAGATTGAGATAGGAAGGGATGATGGACATGGGCGTAACAGGTTGGCGTGACCTCATAAACAGGCATTATGGTGGACATCAATTATTTTGGCTGCCCAGAAAAGCAACACAACTCCTTTCCTGGCTCTGCTCCATGCTCGTGTCCTAATCATGGGACAGATCCCACCTTCCTGGCCACAATTCTCATGGGAGGAGCTTATCCTAAACCAAAATGGGCCAACCACAGGCTCAACCTCTTGGCTACAACCATTGGGCCCGAGATGAGTGCCTGATACAAACCAGATCAATCAGAACTCTTTCTTGGAATTCTTGAACCTGGGGTCCAGGAAGAGTGGCTGAGTTTCAATCTCCGTCCTCTGATATTCCCTACCCTAGAGAGGAAGTAGTTCGCAATAATAGAGAGTCTGAATATTCACATCTAGAGTAGAGAAAAGACCGAGTAGAGACCACCTGAGAAACACTTTTGGTTCCAAGGTCTTCCTGAACCAGATATCCAGCCGTCCCTACCTTCCTGGATCTGGGAGTCAAGAAACTTCCCCTTTCTGCCTAAACAAATCTGAGCTGGGTTCCTGGCACTCGCAACCCAAAGAACCCTACACCAGAGGAAAGAAGGAAACAAGCTCGTCATGTCTGAAGAACACCAAAAAGACAAACTTCACTGGAACGAGAAGCTTATTTTACAGAATTGTGAGGTCAGAACTGCCACACCACAAGGACTCACCAAGGCTTTTGAGCATGGAAACAACTTGGCGAAAGCAGTCCTTGAGGATGAGTACAGGGGAAATAAGTGGTCCATGATGAATAATAGCAGGTAGAGGCTGGAGGCAGGGAGACTGGCTGGGAGGCTGTTGGAAGTATGGCGGAAGAGTAGGTTACATTGTATCAACCTGCAGCATGCAGCAGAGAGATCCTGGCCTCACCTTTTTGGCACATGAGCTGAGCGCTGTAAGCTGCCTCCACCTTTGGAATTTCACTTGACAATGGCCTCATTAGGGAAAAGCTCTATCGACAGTCCCATCAATAACTAGATGTGTAATTAACTTAGATTCTCACCCCTCCCCCAGGGGGTGGCAGTGGGGCGGGCTGAGAATACGAGAGCTCCCTCGCATAGTCAAAGCTTTTATGGATGTGTCTTCCTCCAGCGGGTGCCACACTGACAGCAAGGCTAAATGTGGCTTAATTTGACAATCCCAACAATCCATTGTTAACGACATGCCATTGTTGTAATTTGCATTTGGTAAATGCAATTTTTAGGCTGTTTGCTCTCCCCTAGCTCTCTCTTCTGGGTTCCTGGCCCACCATGTTCCTTGGCGGGGGGGTGGGCAACACCACAAATCCCATCTCTGCTATTGGGACACAACAGTTAAATAATGTGAAATTGCACTGATGCCAGTGAAATAAAAGTGAGTTTTACAAAACCGAGTTCCTTCCCTGAACATAATAACAGTAAATTTCTAGGGTCCTATAGTGTAATATCCATTAGATTTATTATGTTGCAATTCCCAGTCCCACTAGTTCTGCCTGAGGGTGAGTATATTACATTTCATCACAGTTTCATTTTCTCCTACAGATGAGAAATGGGAATGCGATTGCAGTTATGTAGCATGCATGTGTTAAATCTGATCTCTAATAAAATCAAACACATCACAACTCAAAGCACTTTAGCACAGTGTCGGCAAAATGAAACACCATCTGTCATCATGTAGAGATTGCCTTATTATAACACAAAATCAAACTACTCAGTGTGAACATTGTTACTTAATAAATGGGTAAATGAAAACTGATAATTATGACCTTATTTATTTTAAATGATTACTTAAAGCCACCAAAAGTGCAACATAATTTGTCAATTAGATGCTCTGGACCCCGTAACAGCAAATAGAGCAAACACCCCTCCGTAAAAATGGTAAATAGACTTGACGAGAAACAAAAGAGAGGGACAGAAAGGAACTTTCGAGAACAGCCAGACTTGGAGATGAGGAAGGGAACGTAAGGCTTGAGAAACCATGGCCAGTTCCGCTCAGGTGATATAGTCACTACCCCAGGATTGCCCAGGATTTTCACTTGGAGAAAAAAAAAAAACTTTCAAAGGTGCTAGAAGACATGGTGGCAGACTGGTGGCCCAGCCTTGGTTCCCATGGGGCTCATGTAGTCGTGATGTCGTTTCCAGCTGCTGGGTACAGTAGGCTTTAACTTGGTTTTCATCTTTCATTTGAATAGAACACTATGAATCTAGAGGTAGTTATTTCTGAAAGCAGATGCTAAGGTAGGTAGGAAATACACAATTTGGGACAGAGGAGTGTAAAAGTTGAATGAAATCAAGGGCACTGGGTATTGTGAATCTGCTATAATCTGTAGGAGGACTTTGCTCTTCTCTGGAAAAGAGAAAATGGAAACATCTAAACGACTGGTTGTGATTATAGATACATGATGACATCTCTTCCTAATGCTTTTACCTATAATCCTGATTATCTGCCCTGATGAAATCGCCACCATTCCTGGGATCTTGTGAGATGTGACAAGAGTCTGCAAGCCCAAGAAGATACAGAAACCCTTGCTGTCCCTGTGCTAAGCAGTTTGATGGAGGTGTACTACGCAGGAATTAACAGTTCTGGATTCTTCCTTTGGCACGACATGCAGGTTTTTCAAAGAATCTTGCAAATACTACAAATTCTCTTAGTGCCCAAGAAATTGATAGAAGAGTTTACAGATCTCCCTAGGTTTCTCAGACTTCCCCCCACCCCAACCTCCCCAAGACCTGAAAACAATATCTTATGTGTCAGAGAAATAAACTGAGTCTGAAAAAAAAAGTCTACTGCCATTTAACCATGCCCTCCCCCCACCTCACACCCCCACCAACCCCTTACCCTCCATCCCAAATGATTTAATTTTCAAATTTCAAGAAAATGTAATTACAAGGTGGTTTTATCTCTAATATTCAATTAGGTAAACATATTTGGAGCTCTTGCTATATTTAAATCAATGAGGTGATTTAAATAAATAAGCAGTTTGTATTCACATGTAATTTGCAACCCAGTTAGAGCAAACTTGTAACAATGATTAGAATTTGTTGTAAGTGAAGGTAAAGTTAAAGTTATATTCAAAGAAAAACTATCTTGGTAGCAGTTTAAAGGTAGAAGGTATGGCATCTGGGATGGACTTTGACGGACTCAAGAGGTAAAGAGGACGAGGCAGAAGGAGAGGCATGGTTGGCAGATGGTAGCCAGATGGCCTTGTGGTATAAAAAAGTATTTGTCTGCTCTTTGTTTCAAGGTTCCTGGCATAGAGCTCGAGACTTGAGCTGACATAGTCACCAGAAAGACCAATGACATGAATAGAGAGGGTTGGAACATTGAGCCAACAGTGGACCTTTGGATAACCAAGGAATAGAGGGAGATGGAGACTGAGTTTGATCACGTGGTCAATGATTTAATCAAGTATGACTACATAACAAAACCCCAATAAAAACTCTGAATACAGAAGTTCGATGGATATTCCTGGTCGGTGAACGCATGGATGGGCTGGAAGGGTGACATATTCTTGATTCCACAGGGTGAGGGCATGGAAGTTCTACAGTCCCTCTCATACCTCATCCTGCGTGTATCCTTCCTAATAAAACTGTAATTGGAAGGATTGCTTTTTCCAAGCTCTGAGAGTCATCTTCGTGAATTACTGAACTGAAGGAGATGATAGAAAACTCCCAGTTTAAGTCAGTCAGTCAAAGGGTGGGTGGCCTGGGACCTCACCTGCAGCTAATATCTGAAGTGAAATCAGCCATGCAGAGGATTTTGCCTTTAGTTTATGGAAAATATTCCCAGTGGGTGTGACCTGTTCAGGTGATCCCTTACAAGGAGTGAAGCTCCTAGTGGCAAAAGAGCTGGAAGCATCAGAGGGATTTGACAAGAGGGATATTCTCCATTGTGGGCTTTGGAGATGAAGCAGGTCATGTGGCAAGGAATGTGGTAGCCTCTAGAACAGCCCCAGCTGACAGCCAGCAAAGAAATGGGACCTCAGTCCAAACTTCAAGAAACTGAATTCTGTCACAAGCATGTGGCCTTGAAAGAGGACCTTAAGCTCAGGATGAGAGCCTGGCTGACACCCTGATTGCAGGCTTGTGAAACTCTAAGCTGAGAACCAACCTATGCCACACCCAGACTCTGACTACAAAAACATGAGCTAATAATGAGGATTTGCTTTAAGCCACTAAGTTTGTGGTAATATGTCACACAGCAATAGAAAACTAATAAAAGAAGGCCATGAAGACAATGTCATGAACCTCATTGTCATACTGTACAGCCATATTGTTTTGTCTGCTCAGCTTCTCTGATTAGCTGGGAGTGACTCCATTTCTACTGGCCCACTCAATCCTCACAGCCATCATGGGAGCAGCCATTTTGAAAATGTGGCTTGCCCCTTGGACACAGCTGATTGGTCCAGGAGGGAGACCTACATTGGCCGCAGTTCTAGAACGCGTCTCTGAAACCTTCAGACTTGAGACCCAGTGGGAGAAACCCCTGCAGTGAGAGAAAAGAATGAAGTCAACACAGAGAGAAGCAAGGACCAGAAATGTTGTGGCCATATTTGAGGCCCAATTCCTTTTGATTCTTAGGTCCAGATACAACCCATCTTTAGGTTCTGAGAGATAGTCAAGTGTCTTTTACAATAAATTCCTTTTTGTTTAAGCCAAATCAAGTTGGGTTCTGACTGTTATAATGAAAACACTCTTACTTAATGCTACGGTATTAGTAAAAATTCATCATTTTCTGATTCCTACTAGGCCAAGCCTAAATTCTGCTTGTTCTAAGACAATGTCTCTCCTCTCAGAGTATTTTCAAGAATACCTCACAGATAGTATATCGGGCTCCCCAGACACAAATCTAAAATGCCTCAATTTTTGTCTTTTGGACATTGTTCCCACAAGATGCCAAAATCATTAATTTATTTGATCCATGCAGGAAACATGTTGATTATACCTACATTTGTTAAAACATAATTTTCCCAAAATTGGTGCATTGAACTGGCCTTGCAGATAAGCTACAAACATGTTGTTGAAACAAAGATTTGCCTGAGTTACCACATAGCCAAGCCTTCACAGGATGAAAAACGAAGGGACTGCAGAGTTTCTAAGGGCTGCACTTCCTTTATATTTCCCTCATTAGCTCAAAACACTGAACGCAGTCACTTCTCCCAGACTCCCTCCAGTAAGAAGGGGTGTTAGCCAGCATCTCCCTTCTTTCATCTGCGATCATGTCTACAGAAGCCCAGGAGAAGTTCAAGACAACTGTAGAGAGTCAGAGAAAACAGTGGGTGTTGGAGGAAACTTGGCATTTCAGACCTCCTTCCCATTTTCACATCAAAATCAAATAGAAATGCCACAATCATGGAAGGAGGAGTAGAGTCCTTTCCCTGTTGCAACAGATCAAAAAACAAAACTCAACTTGTCTTCAGAAAAAGGAGCTTGAGTAGCTGGAAATCTGAGAGGTTCGTCAGCATTAAGCGGCGACCTCCCTGACCCGAGACTCCAGCAATGGCTTCTGGATGTGGGGTTCCTCCCTCTCTCCCCTCTTTGGTTCAGCTTTATTCTTACTCAGTTGCCCTTTCACATGCCGACTCCAGACCAGTCCAGATATTGTCCTCAGAGCTTTGAATTCGGCAGAAAGAGAGATTCTCTTTTTCTCCAACTGTTCAACAAAAGCACACAACTCAAATACTGGTGGACTGACTTGGGTTACGTGTCCATCCCAAGTCATTGTACAGGATTTAAGAAAGCTTCACTCAATCAAGCTGAAATTCTGCCTCAAGTCACTCTTGCTGGTCTTCCGGCTCTGACCCCACTTCATATCCCAGGATCCTGTTCTTGTTCCCTAGGCCTCCTTGCCTTGGCCACCTGCCGTGGGGGCCTCCATTCATTCAAAGCATGCAATGATCCTGCCTTGCTTTTGAGAATTTTGTCCCACAGCCTAGGTTGGAACCCCAGTCCCTTGTTGGGCTGCATGTGGATGGACTTCCATGATGTCAGAATGGACGTCAGGCAGCTTATTATGTATTCCTGAACTCTCTGCTATTATGTTCCACTTGCCTTTTCTTTCATCTCGTTATCTCCTGCTGAACCCTCAAAGTCTATCCCTAATCCAGACTACCACCTGTCCTCTACTGACTAAGGTCTGGTTGCTGGGCATAACATTGTTCAATTATTCCCAGCTATGTCTGTTTCTAAAAAAAAAAAAAAAAAAAAAAAAAAAAAAAATCCTGCCTGTAGGGTGTATTTTTTATATTTCTCGCCAGCAGCAAACTCCCTTTTCTACAATACCCCAGTTTTCCTCTTGGGAAACTACCCGGGGTCAATCCCCTGGCTTGTTTGCCCTCAGCTCTGCTCCTCACCTTTCCCTTGATCTATTCTGTATTTCAGGAGCGCTGATCCCTACAAGCTGCATTTCCCAGGCCCCAGTGCCTGCTGGTTTCCAAGTGGATTAAGCGAATGAGAGGCAGTGACCGTGGAGGAGGGGAGAAAGGAGGAGGCAGGGGATTTCTCTCTCTCCCTCTCTGCTTGAGTGATGTCACCAGCGTTGGAGGGGGTGGGGGCAGGGGTCTTCTCCATAGCTTCAGTTCCTGTGGCTCCTGCTTCCACCAGGTGGACCTAGCCCCAGAGATCTAGGAACGCCGCTTCTTCCTCCCTCCGTCCCTCTAGCCAAGCTGCAGTTAACCTCAGGAGCGCTTTGCCATATCTGCTTGGCTACGCCACTCTGCCATCACATGTGTAACCAATCTCCCGCATTAAATTACCTCTGCTTTAAATATTGAGAGTGGTTTCAGTTTTGTTAGTTGGGCCCTGGCTGATCCCGCCCTTTTCCCCATTCTTGGTCGCTTTTTTGCTTCCAGTTAAATTGACTCCACCCCCCGGCTGCAAAGGTGGACATATGACTTAGAGCTGGCCAATCAGAAGATCTCATCCTCACGGCCATGGTGATTGGTTGAGGAATTTGCATATAACACAATCACAGCCAGTAATAAACGCCGTCAGGAATGATGCTGGGATGATTCTCCTTTTTCTTGTGGACCAGCATGCAAGCCCAAACGCTCCAACAGGCATCTTGCTGCCTTATGGAGAGAGCCGTGCCTGAGAAAGAAACCAACGTGGGTATTATAGCAGTGTTGAGAGACAGAGGGAGGAAAACTGTGTCTTCATAATATCTAGAGTCTGATATCTTGAGCCCCTGGAGTATGAAGACAAAAGAAATTGCTTATGGGGAAGGGGGTAGAGAAGGCTGTATCAATGTCAATTTATCTATATCTATCTTTCTGTTGCCTACTTACCTATGGTATTTTTTTTTTTAAGTAACTGAAAAGACTAGTCAAGGCTAGATCCAGGGGTTCAAATAATATTCTCAGAGCAAAATCTTTTTCTTGGTTCTCCACCATTACATTTTCCTGGCTTTTATTGGTTTGACTTCATTATGTGCCCAGATCTCACCCACTGTGACTATGGTTATATGAAACTTCATTGCTCTGCATCTACCCCCAGGAGCCTGGGAGAGGAAGGGGTCAGCCCCACCCAAAAAACATGGAAAGAATTTGGGCAAAAGTGGTTCCCCGAAACGGTTGCCAGTGTCCTAACTTCCACACGAGCAGGAGGCCATAGCCGTCTCTGACCCATGTCCAGAGCTGTCCTTTTGTAGACAAGAAAACTGAAGACAGATGAAACGAAGTGCCCTAGGCCACACAGACCCAAATTTATTTCCTCGGTCTAGTGTCATGGCAGCTGGAGACCTCCTTAGCCTCCTTCCACGACAGCTCCCCCAAAACACCCTCCATGATCTTCAAGCAACACCCAGAACGTTCCCAAACCTCCCCAGTTCACAGTCTCTTTGGAATCTCAGTAATTCATCCCATTGCCTTGAGGCCAAAAAGAAATACATGACAGTTTCATTTATTTAATTGTTAGACCCAATCAACTCAGTATTTATGCTCTAGTGATAGTAACCACTTGAAAAAATAGTACTACAAATACTTTTCAGTTCATTCTTTCATACCTACAGCCACTTTTTTTAAAGATTTTATTTATTTATTTGACAGACAGAGATCACAAGTAGGCAGAGAGGCAGACAGAGAGGGAGCAGGGTAGAAGCAGGCTCCCCGCTGAGCAGAGAGCCTGATGCGGGACTTGATCCCAGGACCCTGGGAGCATGACCTGAGCTGAAGGCAGCGGCTTAACCCACTGAGCCACCCAGGCGCCCCCCTACAGCCACTTCTTAATGGAAGCCAGGTTCCCATGGGACACTGCACAATTTCTCAAACTTTGGAAACCGATTAGGCACCACTGCCCTCATTTCCTATTCCACACTAATGTTCACAACCTTCTTGCTTTTGATCATAGTGACTGTCAAACACACACACAGAGCTTCACAAAGATATGACATCACGAAAGAAATGTAGCACCATTTACTACTAACTACCTCAAGGTAGTATTTTATAGATGCCCACTGTCATTGGTTTCCTTCAAAAATGTCACCATTTTCCTTCAAAAATGTCAAAAGTGCCACCACAGTTTGGCCACAGCGTTCTGATATACCTCAACAGTGTGGGAACCACAGCCTTAAGCTAGAAGCCCATGGCCTGCCCCCAGGGTAGTCCTCAGCAACCTTTAACAGCAGAAGGAAGCCATGGAGAATGAAGGAGCTGCTGGCAATTGGCCAAATTTGGGGAAATCCCATGCCATCTGAGCAAAGGAGACATCTTCCCTGAGACTAGCTATCAGAGAGAAATAGCAATGCTGCCCCCAATTCTAGGGGATCAGGGTAACTACCTTTGGCTTCTTCCTCAAGACAGTGGGATGGGACGTCACTGCCCTCAATGACCATTTGCAACATGATGTATTGCCCCTAAGATATTTGTCCTTGATTTAGTTTCCTGTTTCATTTTGCATCTCTGACCTATAATCTCATGACAAACAGAGCACTTGTATTATAAATGCCTTCAGAAATGGAAGCAAACCTGTTTAAAAATTATATTTTGCTCCCAAGTGAAAATGGATGCTGTTTATTTTCCTTTTCTATGTCCACTCACCTAGAAGCCTAGAGATCTGGGCTCTCAGCATGCCTCTGCCGTCCTCTTACTGTGTGATGCTGGCACAGACACACACCCAGATCTCACTTATTCTTATTTGTTAAAAAATAAAGTGGTGGGGGGAGCAGGTTTTGAGATTTTACCAACCAGCAAAATTGTTAATGCCTTGGTGATTGAACCGATGGCCAAGGTTTAATTTCACCAAAGATGAATCCAAAGCAATTGCCATCAACCATCACCATTATTTTATAACACAAAAGTCATTTGCTACCAAAAAAGGAGGAAGCAAATATCCCCAAATAATCTCCATTTTAATTTTAAGATATTTTATTTATTTATTAGAGAGAGAGTGAACACAAGTGGGGCAGGGAGAGAGGGAGAAGCAGACTTCTCCAGGGAGCCTGATGTCGGGGCTCCATCCCAGGACCCTGAGATCATGACTTGAGCCAAAGGCCATTGCTTGACTGACTGGGCCATCTAGGCACCCCAATCATCTCCATTTTAAAAGACTGTTTCCTCTGGGGTTTTTTTGTTTGTTTGTTTGTTTGTTTGTTGTGTTTTTTTTTTAGAAGAATTCATTTTTGTCCTTTTCTCATTTTGGTTCAGATTGGTGAATACATCATCACAGATCAGCACAAGTTACAAAGGAGGGCTCACATACGTTCAGGATCTCCTGCTGTCCCCTGACTTTACAGACATTCACTGCAATGATTTACCTTTCCGAGCCTTGTTATCCTCCTCTGTCAAATGGGCACAGTGAGACCTGCCCTATTTACTTCCCAGCGTTGCCAGCAATGTGAAATGAAAAAGTTGATGCAATCGTGCTTTAAAAAGAAAAAAAAAAATGAAGATATCAATCCCAGCACCATCTTTTGGAAACCTGTATGTCCCACCCAGAATTAAGGCTGAAATTATAGACCTCCAACTTTCCCTCTAACTCTTCAGCCTTGGCTGGTTTAAGTTAGACCCTAAACATTAGTTTAACAAAGTGCTTTTATGTTTATTATATTGGATTAGCAAATTATAAACTATCATATGAGGCTTTCAAGAACACCCAGACAAATGGCCTGCACATAGGGAACAGTCATATAGTCACCATATGGGTTTCATTTATTAAAGCTTTGGACCCCGAGCTTGGGGAGAGCCAACCTCTTTACAGAGGGACTCCTGAGGATTGGTTGCTAGGAAGCTACAAAAGCTAGTGTTTTTAATGAGATTTAAAGTATCATAAATTATATATTATTTTCTGCACTTAGGACATTCATAGCTCTTTGGTTTATTTTGTATTTCATTTTGCATCGGTGACATATAATCCCTTTACATAGAAAATGCCTTGCATAAGAATTCCCTCAGAAATCAGAGCAAAATTACATTTCGAAATTATTTTTTTCCTCCCTAAAATAAAAGTTCACGTTTCTTTGTCTCCTTCTGCATGTCCAAGGCAGGCAATTGCTAAGAATTTATTTTCTCCGGTTTAAAAAAAAAAAAAATTAATCCCAGCCTTTACCAATAATAATTACTCAAGTGAATACTGTGAGTTCAGTCTGGAGCTGCTGTTAATAAGAATTCTCATAATTCCATTTTCTGATGAGAGTTAATGTGTGTTCTGCGGGTTTAATTCCACAGATAATTACGAAGGCAGTATTTAAAAAGCCTGTTTAGTCGGTACTCTTCCTCAACTGCTTCAGTTTTCAACATTAAATAAAGAGGCAGCCATTCCACAAAAGAAATTAAAAACTATTTGGTTTAACTGCCCATCTTTAAGGAGGCGAGGCATTATGCAAATAAGGCGCCCAGAATTGGCTCGCCGGGCTCTGCCAATCTGCATAATAAAAGACAGCCCACCCCCTCACACACCCCCCGCCCCCGCCCGTCGCAAAGAGCTGGGGGCGTATTTCTACCGACACTGGCCACTGATAAGACAAATTAAGACAGTGGTTTTACATTAAGAAGTCGTTTTGATCAGGGATGCTTTGTGAAATGAGATTTTAAGATCTTTGGAAAACCGTGATCGCTGAGAAGCTCCTGTTTTCTCTTCCACTACCCCTTTGAAACTTTTCTCCTTCTCCATCATCAGCTTCTCTCACTGGAGGCTCTCCATAGTGTTCGTGAGACTTCTCTAGGCTGCTTTCAGGAACATCTCTGTGATTTAATTAACCAGGCTCTATTTTTTCACTTGTTAACAAAAATTAAGGACTCTAACAAAGTGCAATTGATCAACTCCAGGGAAAGTTTTAGGACATTTATAAGCTGAGACCAGGCGAAATCTGTGAAGCAATGAACAGTGTAGACGGACATCAGCAACTGGACCCAGGACCGTGGGGCCCAGGCCTTCTCCAAGCGTTGAAGGTCATCTTTGTCTTGGCGGCACTCTAGCCGGCCTGCACACCTCCTGATAGCCTATCCAGAGAGCAGGTGGTTTGACAGAGCTAGCTCTCCCAGCTTCAAGTTTCTGATCTCCCATTTTGATTGCTTGATGTCTGGATTCAGTTTACCCTTCCCTTGGCTCATAGCTGACCAGTCAGAAGCCTGGCCCTTGCTTAGCATCCAGGTCCCACTTTCCTTCTGCCCTGCTCTATACCAGAATGCCTTTTCCAGCCCGTTGCCTGCTGCTCCACTTTAGAAACTATACCCTTTAGCTATGATTTCAAGAAAACCATGAGAGAGTGGAAGGATGACTTGGAAGGCTGGAACAATGGAAAAATGGGAAAAAATAAGATCTTGTTGACAGAATCAAAAGGCACTGGAAATAGGAAAAATAAAATCTGAAAAGAGATACATACCCCAGAATGATTGTAGTGGCTATATGTGATGAGTTTTGATGGTCGACATGTATTTTCTTTTCTTTCCTTTCCTTTCCTTTTCTTTCTTTCTTTTTTCTTTCTTTCTTTCTCTTTTGCTTTTGCTTATCTTTTCTATATTTTCTACAATAATCATTCATTACAATTACAAATATTTTGAAGTTTGGTTTGTTTGTTTGCTTTTGTTTTATTAAGCATGTACTGATTTCCATTGCGAATATGACTAAGTTGAGCCATCCAGGTCAGCCAGGCTGAATGCCTTAAACAAATGTCACTCTCCTGACTTCAGTTTTCTACTTTGTCAATGAAGAAGTTGATTCCAGGGTTCATATATTGAGTCATCTAATAAATACGTTTCATCCTAAGGACAAAATAAGAATAAGGAAGCATAAGGATAAAGAATCAAAATAAATCCTATTCCTACAATTCAGTAATACAAAACCTGGAGATCTTCCAAAATGTTTTTGTGAAAGAATTGTTTGGAAAGAAACATTCCACTAAAAGGAAAAAATGGTTGGGAACCTCTGATCTATTTTCATGCCTTAGATAAGAAATTGGTGGCTCAAGGACACGCTGGAAGGACACAGAGCTAGGCTTAGAACTTCGGTGCCTTAGATCTGTCTAGAGCTCCTTCTTACCAAATGATGTCCTATCTTTAATTTGTGGTATTTCCCTACTTGACCCTTGAATAGGGTGACAATTCATTGCAATTTGCCCGGAATCAGCTGGGTTCATGGCTGTGGTCCCAGTGTAATTATTAAGAGCATCTCTTTTGCTCTCAAAAATGTCTTAAATTATAACTTTTATGGTCATGTCATACCCCTTAGCCAGATCTTTGCCCCTCACTCAACCTGATACTTCACCTGTGACAGAGCTTGACCTGGGCTTCCTCTCTGCCATCTGTCTTTGTCAGAGAGAGGACTGACCCTAATAGCCCAGAGTCCATATTCATTCATGGGTCAGCTTATGGTCTGGATGACAAAAGCAATCCCAGGAGACATAAGCAGGTGTTTGGCCTCCCACCTCAGGAAACAAACTCCAACAAATCATGAAACACCATGCAAAGAAAGGCCAGCCCTGTTTAAAAGGAGCCCACCAGGCCTTCATGTGCGACAGCCTCTCTCTACCTGAAAGGAAGGATATTGTATATGAAATGGCACAGATCCCCATAGGCAGTCTTCCCAACCAGCTTCTTTTATTCATTTCTCTGACAATCATGATGTCAGTTTCCACGTTAGTTCTTGAGGAGACACAGAGATTGCCAAGGCATCATCTATGTTCTCAAAAAGTTCACGGTCTGGTTGGAGGGTAGAGGGTGGGAATGCAGGTTTTTCGGGTCACCTGCTTTTGTGATATGTAATTATGTAATACATAATACATAATATCACGTGTTATGACCCACTTTATTCTTTTTCATCTCTTCCAGACAATGTACCATACAGTAGGTATGCAAAAAGACTTGTTGAACGCGTGCATGCATGAATTAATGCATTCATTAAAATCTTCTTTTCTCTAGTTGCGTTGTGTGTCTATTTCTCATGTCCCAAGAGAGAACCGTATTATGATAGCATGGTAGACTCAGAGAGACAGTAACCTGTCACAGGTGAAAGCAGAGTTCCTGGGCTTGAATCTTGGGGCTGTCTTCTATTAGTTGCACAATTTGGGGCAATTCACTTTACCTTGTTGTGCCCGTTTTCTTATTCTAAAAATGAGGATAATAACAGTAGCTGAGGGGATGGAGCTTATGTGTAGTGACAGTGTTGTGCTGGTAGATGTTTAACAATCGGTTCTCTGTTGGTGGGGGGAGGCCCGATTTGTACCATTTGCTGACTTCAGTGGTATAAATGTTCTCGCCGCCAGCTTATGTTCTCGCCACCAGTCACTGAATCCAGGGATGGGGAAAAAATGTGTCCCACCGGTTCTGAAAACCAGCGCTCCCTTGACTTATGTCTAATGAGATAGCCTATGTATTAACTTTATACACGTAAGTTTGCTCTACTAATCCTTTTTCCAAGTTTGGTCCCCATTGTGTTTAACAGCTAGTAGAGACATGGAAGCAACATTCTGAATAATTACCCACACAGGTCAACTACACTCCCCAGTCTGGCTGAGCACTGACGAATGAGGGAAGTCCCCTTCTCAGCATGATCCACTGTGCACAGAATTTCTTTAGAATGATGCTATGATAATAACACACCATTTCAAAGGACTCGGTATATTCTAAGAACCGTGTAGGGTGCCTTAAATACATCACTCCATTTTATCCTGACAACTTGGTGAGATTGGAAGTGTAACCCCCAATTTACAAATAGGGACACTGAGGTTCAGAGGGATAGACAGCGTTCTCTGATTCCATCATGACTTGTTCAACCACTACTAAGTGATAACGCTAGGATTCCACCCCGCTCTGTGTGATGCCATAACTCACATCCTCCAACACCAAGCTCAACAGCCACAACTCCTTTGAAGTTCTAATACCATTTTAATTTGCCTATTGGTGCAAGTAGGCAACACATCAGAGTGGCTTAAGGGGAGAGACTCCAGAGCCAAATTCAGTTCAAATGCTGCTCTGCTCTCTATCAGCCATGTGACCTCACGCAAGTTGCTTAACTTCTCCATGCCTCAGTTTCTTCATCTATAAAATGGGGATACATACGGGATCTACATTAAAGGGTTGTTAGGAGGATTAAATAGCTACTATGGATGAAATATCTATAATAACGCCTGGCACAAAGTTCTATGGATGTGTTTATTAAGGGAAAATAAAGTTCTTTTAGATAAGATGAGAAATTCCTGGAATTTCAAGACAGAAACGGTGTGAAATTGACTCTTAGATCTAGTAGCCAAGCTGCTTAGGGAAGATCTAGTCCAATGATACCAAACAACATTAGGACCAAATATGGACAAACACTAGCTCTACGACTCTCTGTGCACTGATTTTCCACGTAAACAGCCTGTTTGTAAACCACAGGCATCACAGGTAAAGCACAGCTCCCAGTTTTCTTTTTTTTTTTTTTCCATTTTATTTATTTTTTCAGCGTAACAGTATTCATTCTTTTTTTTTTCCCTTTTTATTTATTTTTTTTTCAGCGTAACAGTATTCATTCTTTTTGCACAACACCCAGTGCTCCATGCAAAACGTGCCCTCCCCATTACCCACCACCTGTTCCCCCAACCTCCCACCCCTGACCCTTCAAAACCCTCAGGTTGTTTTTCAGAGTCCATAGTCTCTTATGGTTCGCCTCCCCTCCCCAATGTCCATAGCCCGCTCCCCCTCTCCCAATCCCACCTCCCCCCAGCAACCCCCAGTTTGTTTTGTGAGATTAAGAGTCATTTATGGTTTGTCTCCCTCCCAATCCCATCTTGTTTCATTTATTCTTCTCCTATCCCCCTACCCCCCCATGTTGCTTCTCCATGTCCTCATATCAGGGAGATCATATGATAGTTGTCTTTCTCCGATTGACTTATTTCACTAAGCATGATACGCTCTAGTTCCATCCACGTCGTCGCAAATGGCAAGATTTCATTTCTTTTGATGGCTGCATAGTATTCCATTGTGTATATATACCACATCTTCTTGATCCATTCATCTGTTGATGGACATCTAGGTTCTTTCCATAGTCTGGCTATTGTAGACATTGCTGCTATAAACATTCGGGTACACGTGCCCCTTCGGATCACTATGTTTGTATCTTTAGGGTAAATACCCAGTAGTGCAATTGCTGGGTCATAGGGTAGTTCTATTTTCAACATTTTGAGGAACCTCCATGCTGTTTTCCAGAGTGGTTGCACCAGCTTGCATTCCCACCAACAGTGGAGGAGGGTTCCCCTTTCTCCACATCCTCTCCAGCATCTGTCATTTCCTGACTTGTTAATTTTAGCCATTCTGACTGGTGTGAGGTGATATCTCATTGTGGTTTTGATTTGTATTTCCCTGATGCCGAGTGACGTGGAGCACTTTTTCATGTGTCTGTTGGCCATCTGGATGTCTTCTTTGCAGAAATGTCTGTTCATGTCCTCTGCCCATTTCTTGATTGGATTGTTTGTTCTTTGGGTGTTGAGTTTGCTAAGTTCCTTATAGATTTTGGATACTAGCCCTTTATCTGATATGTCGTTTGCAAATATCTTCTCCCATTCTGTCAGTTGTCTTTTGGTTTTGTTAACTGTTTCCTTTGCTGTGCAAAAGCTTTTGATCTTGATGAAATCCCAATAGTTCATTTTGGCCCTTGCTTCCCTTGCCTTTGCCATTGTTCCTAGGAAGATGTTGCTGCGGCTGAGGTCGAAGAGGTTGCTGCCTGCGTTCTCCTCAAGGATTTTGATGGATTCCTTTCTCACATTGAGGTCCTTCATCCATTTGGAGTCTATTTTCGTGTGTGGTGTAAGGAAGTGGTCCAATTTCATTTTTCTGCATGTGGCTGTCCAATTTTCCCAGCACCATTTATTGAAGAGGCTGTCTTTTTTCCATTGGACATTCTTTCCTGCTTTGTCGAAGATGAGTTGGCCATAGAGTTGAGGGTCGATTTCTGGGCTCTCTATTCTGTTCCACTGATCGATGTGTCTGTTTTTGTGCCAGTACCATGCTGTCTTGATGATGACAGCTTTGTAATAGAACTTGAAGTCCGGAATTGTGATGCCACCAACTTTGGCTTTGTTCTTCAATATTCCTTTGGCTATTCGAGGTCTTTTCTGGTTCCATATAAATTTTAGGATTATTTGTTCCATTTCTTTGAAAAAAATGGATGGTATTTTGATAGGGATTGCATTAAATGTTTAGATTGCTTTAGGTAGCATAGACATTTTCACAATATTTATTCTTCCAATCCAGGACAGCTCCCAGTTTTCTAAGAAGATTCTTTAAAGGTGACTATTAATGCCCCTCAGAGGACACAGGATAGCAAGAAAACAGAGGTTTTTATGTGGTGATAAACTCAGGACTCAGCAGCCTTCCCTCAGTGATAGGGAACCCCACTTCACTCAGCTATGTACCTCTGAACATGGCTCCCCTTCGCAGTCCTCCAAATAATAAACACTCCTGTTGAAAGACAGAGGCTTTTGAAAAATCTAATAAGGATACAGACCCAGGTGAGTGTGCTCTATCTCCCAAATGAATGGCTCACCAAAGGTACCTGGAGGGCTTTTATGGAATTCTTCTTTCCCTTCCAAAAGATGTAGTTCAAGGCAGGGGCAGCATTACGAGGCTGGGCGACCCAAACATGCCCCCAAAGGACACTTAGATTGGACAGTACCCTTTGAAACCTTTCCCACATGTATACCCATTTAGCCCCTCAGCCCTGATACTGTACCTAACATGTCTCCAAAAAATTATGTTTTTTAGGGATGACCCCTTTTATATAGAAATGTATAATGGGATCTAACAATTTACAAGATCAGTGGTGAGAGGAACGTGGTAAGTGATACCACCCAGATGCGACCAGCAAAACTGGGGGATTCCATAGGATAAATGACCTGGTTTCTCCAATGAAGAAAGAAGGTGGTCACGTGGGGAATTGTTACAGATTAAAAGAGACTTCAAAGCCTTATCAACCAAATGCAATGCGAGGCCTGGGTTTTGGATCCTACTTTGAGCAACCCTATCACAGAAAGTCGTTTTGACACCATCTGAACACTGACTAAATATTTGATAATGTTAAGGAACTCATGTTAACATTTTTTGGTGTGTTGAGGAGATTTATGCTTTTAAACAGTTCTTATGTCTTAGAAATACATACTGGAGTATTTATGGTTGAAATAATGGCATATCTGGTATTAGCTCTGAAACACTCCAGGTACGGGTGAGGGGTGTAGGGTGGGAAAATAGTACTGATAAGCCAAACTAGTTCTATGTTTATAGTTGTTGGATGAAGAGTCCATGATGGTTTATTACACTAGTCTCTCCACCTTGGATATGTTTGAAGATTTCCATGATAAAAAATCTTTCCAACTTTCTGAATCAGAAACATAGGAATCCTTTCTGATTCCTCCCCTGCCTTCTCACTTCTGCTCTGCCCCATTCTGCCTCAGGGCTGGGATGTTCTACATACTACAGACTGCCCCTCCTCTTTGTCAGACCCTCCTCTTTCCTGCATCAACACAACTTCCTCCTTACTAGCTGCAGTCTCCAAGTCCCTAAGTCATCATCCTCCCTCCTACCAGAGTCCTCTTGCTAAAATGCAGAGCTGATCAAGGCACTCCCCTGCTGACAACCCTTTAATGGCTCCCCTTCACCTACTAGGGAGTGTCCAACCAGGATCTTCATGGCTACTCATGATTGCTGCCCTGCCTACCATCCCAGCCTCTCCTTCACATCTTGCCTTCAAATATGGCACGTTCCAGTGATAAGGGGCTATTTGTCATTCATTTCAACAGAATGTACAGGGCCCCTATTATAAGATGAGCCCTGTGCTAATCATCAGGAAGACAGGGGCAAACACAACAGAATCCCTCCCACATGGAGCTTCCATTCCAGTAGGGAAGACAAACATTACATCAACAAATGAGAGATGGTGGTGAACAGGGGATGTACTCACTTATCATGCCCTGAATTTGCTATGCTCTTAATCTTCTATGTCTCTGCATGTGTGGTTGCTTCGATTCGGAATGCCTTCCCACAACCAGCTGCCTTCCGTCTGCTAAAATATCCACCCATCTAATGACACCGTAAGATTCAGCCAAAGCATTGCTCCCTCTGGGAAACCTTCCCTACTTCCCTCAGGCTGGACTGTTTAACATTATATCACCAATATCTTGCACACTGCCTAGGCCAAAGTCGGTGTTTAATAATGTTTATTGGAAAAAAAAAAAAAAGAAAGAATGGGTCGGTAGTTGGATTTCTGCCTTCCTTAAACTGGTTTTCTTGGGGGTTTTGAGTCCTGAGTTTTAAGACGTTATATCTGAGCATGATTCTATATCCTGAAGCACTTGAGGTTTGGTTCACTTTGTTAACCAAAGTCATTGAAAATGGATATTTGCCTAAAGCAGATTTTCCCCGCATGTTTCCAGTGAATCATGTTATGCGCGAAGAAAGGTTCTACCGGGAAACACATTGAGTTAAATAAAAGTTAGATTGGGTTGTTGTTTTGCTTTCTTTCGTTTTTTAACTCCAGGATTTCTCAGAACCTTTAATATGCTAATTTGCACCGTGACCCTCCAGAATGAGACTTTATACAGTTTTCCAAAACATAATTGACCAACAGACCCTTTTGTTGTAAAGGTGTCTTAACCGACAAATGTCCTCAAGGGCATCTTTCAGGAAACGCTGATTTGCCTAATGCCCTGCCCACAAGTACGTCTTTACTTGCCCATGTGACTTACCTTACATCTTCTTCTTTTTTTTTTTTTTAAGTAATCTCTACACCTAGCATAGGACTCAAACTCATAACCCCAAGATTGAGAGTCACATGCTCTACTGACTGAGCCAGCCGGCATCCGATGACTAATCTTAAAATAAGATAATGAACGGTGCAATGACTCAGGACCTGTGCAACAGCAGGAAATTGCTGATGCTCTCTGTTCCCTTGCCTCCTTGTCTGTTAAACTACAGTATTAATGCATGTTGTGACAGATGCAACACAATGATGAGTACCTTACACGGATAGGACATAGAGATTTTATTGTGGTCATGTGTCATTATCATTATTTGCCAGCTTTCCACCTTTCTGTCTTTATTTCTCAGCCTATACACTACAAGTAACAATGTCTTAGTAATTGAGACAATGGCATATCAATCGATGCTTGTTAAAACAAACATACAAAAAGGAAAACCTCCAAGGACAAAAATCAGTCGCTTCTAAGGCTGCTTCTAGATATGTGAGAAATGAAATAAGAGTAGACAATATGCCATTTGGGAGAAGGGAGTTTCTTTTAACACAGTGGTTTACATTGTTTCCAAAAACACAAAGCACGCAATAAAAAACACGTGAATGTGTGATTTTACACACGTACATGAATCGCCATCTTCCACTATTGCATGAGAAAACAAAATTGACAAGGGTTTTCTTCCCAGCCTAGGTTTTGGTAGCTTAAATGATGACTAATCTCAGAGATTAAATCTGATCACTGGATTATTGATATTAATTCTTTCTTTGGCTTGACAGCTGTAGGATGGAAATGTCATAAGAAACACACTGAAATTGACTGAGCCCAATTAACCAGGCAGGACCTGAGCGGACACATAAAAAATACATCAATCACAGCTCACAATTTTATTTTTAAGTCAGAACATTTTTGTAACCAAGAAAGTATATTTAGAATGCTATATTAATAAGTCTTATTTTACCTGATGATTTATGTGATGATTTCAGCTTTATTCCATTGTTTTAGACCTGATCTGTCATCAAATAGTAAAAAATTTCTTAAGCCCTTTTAAAGCACGGTTTGACCAAGAAATGTTCAGGCGTGGAGGAGGCTTTACCATCTTCGGGATTTTAACCCTGCTTTTAGTTAAAGCTTTTAGTTAAACAAAGACAAATCTAATCTGGCAATTTGCAAATAGGCTCATTTCTACACCCGTTCATTAATGTGCTGATTAGAATCATAATGTAGAGTTGGGGGCATCTTAAAGTCAACTCATTTATGGAAATGCTCATAAATTTAGCACATCATTGTTCAAATAGAAACACTCCATGATTATAGAATGTAGAAAAGAGTCGATTTTAAGCAATCGAGGATGAAAGAGCATTACAAAGTTATCTAGACTGGAGTGATAAAACCTAAAATCAGAACTGAAAGATATTCAGTATCAGTAAATGGTAGAGCTGGCAGATTCCAGTAAGACTGGTCCCTATCCGAGTGCAGAAAGCAACAGGAAAGAAGGACATGCAGGGTTATGACAAGAAGAAGTCATCAGGCAGAAGGAGTAAGGTTGGCCATGAGCTGATTATTTTTGAAACAAATTAATCAACACATTGGGTTTAAGACTTCTATATTTGTGCAAAACTTTTCATGATAAAAATGTAAAAATGTATATATTTGACTTCTAGCAAGAAATAGACAAACTTGAATTGCACAAAAAGAAAATCAAAGGCAAATCAAGAACTATGAAAGGAATATATTAAAAGGAAAGGAAGACAGAGAACTTTCTGGAGAACAGAATAAAGATAGTATTAGGAGTATTTGGGGGAACCAAAGTCACCACTACCACCAGCACCCCAACCACAACGAAATGGTAATTATGTGAGGTGAAGGACCAGTTAACTAACTTTACTGTGGTAAACATGTTGCAATGTACACGTGCACTGAATTATCACATTGTACACCTTCGACTTACACAGTGTCATATGCCAGTTAAATCTCAATAAAGCTGAGGGGGGAAAAAAGAAAAGAAAACCAGAAGCAGAATGATTACAGATGTGTTTTGATAGATAACACATTTTTCAATTTCAAGAAAAACAAACATTATTTTTTTAAAAGATTTTTATTTATTTATTTGAGAGACAGACAGAGATAGCAAGAGAGAACAAAAGCAGAGAGGGGAAGGAGAAGCAGGCTCCCCACTGAGCAGGGAGCCCAATGTGGGGCTCAATGCCCGGACCGAGCGGAAGGGAGATGCTTAATCGACTGAACCACCCAGGCACCCCTCAAGAAAAATAATCATTATTGAAGAATACTATATATCTGAAAGAGTACTGAGGAAAAATGTACAGGCAGAAGAGTACATCGCTGGGACAAAAATTATAGAAAGGACTTCATTAAAAATTTTCCTGAGAAGAACTAAAATAAGAAAAATAAATTAAAATGTGTACTATTGAAATAAAAAGGAGGGAATATAAATTTCCACATGTGAAGCAGGGGACTTGTAGAGGCAAAAAGGATACTTCAGAAAATTCCAAGAATTTCTTTCCTCTCTAGGATGGCATGAATGCCAGCCCTTGGCCAGCCACCCACCCCTGTGCAGCGCGTGCCTGTGATACATCCCTCAGCGCGCTTCTGGGTGGTCCTAGAGTAGGGCCCGGGAGGGATGACGTGCACTTCCGGGTTCTATCTCACGGGGCAGGAGGATGAGGACAGGTGTGAGGCTATGTTGTTGGGAGCCTTGGAGATCTTTTACCATCCACCTTTTTTTTCTGAGCTTTCAGCATATTCCTTGTGCCTGGCAGAATGCCTGGTATCTAGGCATTATTTTCCAATAAATATCCGTTGGATGAATAAAGAATGGGTGGATGTATTAGAACAAATGAATGAACTGTTGTACTTCCCCTGCATGACGCTGCCTCCACTAGACATCCGGGTCTCATGACCTGTCAGCCGCCTCCATTCCAGCTCATCATGGCATAAATGCATCAGGGAACTGGTGGTTCCGGAATCCCCCTCAATGCCTCCCTGTCCCGTGATCTTCCTGTCTAACCAGTCCCCAGTGTCCATGCCACTTCCTAAATATCTCTCCCATATACTCCCTGTTCCATTATCTACTTGGATCCTTATCATTTCTCACTTTGTCTGTGTCAATGGTTTCCTACCTAGTCCTCTCTTCAACCTTTCCTTGCTCCAATGTCCTGCATAGCTACAGGTTCATCATGCGTCTTCCATTTTTTAAAATGTCCACTGCGGGATACCTGGGTAGCTCAGTGGATTAAGCCTCTGCCTTTGGCTCAGGTTATGATCTCAGGGTCCTGGGATTGAGTCCCACATCGGGCTCTCTGCTCAGCAGGGAGCCTGCTTCTCCCTCTCAATCTGCCTGCTTCTCTGCCTACTTGTGATCTCTCTCTCTGTCAAATAAATAAATAAAATCTTAAAAAAAATAGTTTAAAAATAAAATAAAATGTCCACTGCTTCCCATATCTGGTAGGATAAAACCAAAGGTCTTCAGCATAGCAAAGGTTTTCCTTAGTCTGGGCCTGGCTTTTCTTCCCTGGGCTCCCTCCACCCACCCGCCAGTTCCCTCTTCCCTCTGCTTCCATTTGATAGAGCTCTATTTGTGAGGGGTCACTCTCCCCTTACGAATGTCTTTTTTTTCTTTTAAGAGAACTCCACTCCCAATGTGGGGCTCAAACTCACAACCCAGGAATCAAGAGTCACCTGCTCCACCAACTGAGCCAGCCAGGCAACCCTTATGCACAATTTTCTTATCCCAGAAATGCTTTTCTCTCATTTTCTCCAGCTAGGACACTATAGAAACTTCTGGGACCATTTCAAATGTCACCTCTGAAACACTCACCAATCATCCTTTCCTCCGCTCCCTTTTGCATTCAGGTCATGGGCTCTTACAGCACCTACCTGTTTACCCTAGAACTATTGGTTGACTTATCCTTTTTTACCCTCTTAACAATGAGCTCCTAGATGGCAAAATCGATGCTCATTCTGGTCACAACCTGCCATGTCCAGCGGACATCTGACATATTGTAGGTGTTCAATATGTGTTTGTCATATTAACATAATTTACATTTGGGAATGAGGTTAAGGACAGAGAAGAGAGTGGCCCAAGAAAGAGTCAAAAGAATGCTGTGAAAAATCCCTAAGTTTCTTGAAAAGAACTTAAGGGAAGGTACTGAGCACATTAAGTCCCTAAATTAGCAAATGTTAGGAAGGTAGCAAGCCTTCAGGCCAATTACTACTCTACTATTGGGAAAAATGAGAGCTGTTAACTGAGTTCTCCCTCTATGCAATATCCTTCCACCCCAAATAATTTTTTCCCTCATCTGGCCAAAAAGAAAAAGTGGATCTAAGAGGAAGATCACACCAAGATTTGAGATTTGAGTCATGTAGGGAAAAGGAGGGAAGAAAGGAAATAAAGAAGTGAAGGAAGAAGGAAGGAAGACAAGGAAGATCTAAAAAGATAAATGTAATGATTTAGTTCCATCATTGGTTTTATTTACCGAGTTTTGGGGACCCAGTATTTTTCATGGCCTGCTAATAATAAACATCAGCCTGGAACATAGACACCAAATTGCAGTGATGTGATCTGCTTTCTTCCTGTTTCCTTCTTGGCTAAAATGTCCTTGATTCCTGCCCCTCCCCCCCATTAATTGCACTCTGGTTCTTCTAACATGTAGAATATCTTCTAAATTACGCGTTGGTGTGAGCGGTAATGCAGTGTGTGAGATGAATGAGACACTCAGCTCCTCAAAGCTCCCCAAATTCTTTCTTTCAAAAATGATGCACTATTTTCTTAGCTTGAACAGTCTTTTCATACCAACCTCAGTGACTACCAAAACAGTTTAATGTTATTAGAATATCATCAAGTTTCATTATGTTTAATAAGAGATGGTGACAAGAGATAATTTTAAATACATTTTCACCAAAATTAAAATCACAAGTTGTAAAATTAATCCTAGAAGCGTCAGTTATAATGTGATGTAATTTCAATCTCTTTAAACTTATTCTCGTTAACTGCTCTGGTATAGAGCTCTAGCAATAAAATTATAAATATGGCAAAGAAGCCAGTAGATCTCAAATACTCATCTTCATTCTCAATAATGAAAATTGTGGTTCGCCTCATCAATTTATTTGCCACTTTAAATGGATTATCTAAAGGAAATTGATTGGCATGATCAAATATCTCATTGTCTATTCATCATTCAGTGTGTATTCATTAAGTATTTATGTGTAGAACATTACTGGGAGGCCCAACGTGAACTAAGAAAGGCAAAAAAAAAAAAAAAAAAAAAACACTGCATGCTCACTTTCCCCCATTCTCTGTGATTAACTCAGAGACTAGCTTAGAAGAGTATACAATTAAATGTGATTTGTGTTTATTTATTTATATCCACTGTCATGTCAAAAATATTTTTGAGTTTTCTTTAAAAAAAAATCCTGAAATATAAGAGTATGAAACAAACAGAAGGTTAAACTAGGGTGAAAGGAAAATGAAGGGGAGCCAACGGTTAGATGAGCATTGAACGAGGTGGACTGTAGGGACACCTGGGTGACTCAGTCAGTTAAGCATCTGCCTTCTGCTCAGATCATGATCCCAGAGTCCTGGGATCGAGCCTCGTATCAGGCTCCCTGCTCAGCAGGAAACTTGCTTCTCCCTTTCCCTCTGCCTGCTTCTATGCCTACTTGTGATCTCTCTCTCTCTCTCTCTCTTTCTCTCTTTCTGTCGAATAAAAAAATAAATAAATGAAAAAGAAAGAGGTGGACTATAA
Organism: Meles meles; assembly: GCF_922984935.1. NCBI lineage: Eukaryota > Metazoa > Chordata > Mammalia > Carnivora > Mustelidae > Meles > Meles meles. The sequence continues at coordinate 30,421,344 of NC_060084.1, read as the reverse complement.
GTGAGGCAGAGCACTTGCTGAGGGCCACTGCAGAGAAACACAGAGACACACAGACATGCACACATGCACTGATCTCTTAGAGAAAGCCAAGCTTTTCCAGAACTAAAACTTAAGTCGTGCTTTCATGGAACATACAAAGAGATGCTATAGTGTTTCCTTAACATCAACATCTCTGTATCTAATGACATGTGAGTTTCACGTAACCTAGCTGATAGCAAAATGGTAACAAGAGGCCAGAGCAGAAGGGCTGAGCTTGGTGCCTTCTAATCCCCATCTCTCCCCATTGTCCAGTTAGGGTCACCGAGGAGTGCATTCAGAATGACGGTCCACGTGAGAAGACATCATTTCATACGTACAACGTATCAAAAAACCACAAAGAAAGAGGGGACCCTTGAGCAAAATTCTAAAGGAGAAGGAGGAAGGAGAATTGGCTTAGACAAAGGGGAGCAAACTAGTGGGTCAGAGATCAGATCCGACCCTCCACTGTATTTTAATAGTTTAAACAAGTTGCTGATATTTAAAAATCCAGATTTCCCATTTCTCTAAAAAATAGTGGAAGAGGGTCAGCACAGAACCCATATTCCCTCAGTATAAACACTGAGACTGGTAGCAGCTTCCTCTTTAGACACAGCGAGCTCTCTAGTTTCTCCCAAACCCCACCTAGTCTGCTTCATTCAAATGGTTTATTGTCCTTAGCCCCATGGACATTCAAGGAATAAGTGAAGAAAAGATATTTGGGTAAAAAAAAAAAAAAAGGAGTAACAGCACATGCAAAGGTATGAGATAGCACCGCACCCTGGGAAAACTGGAGTGAAAAGTGTAGGATGGGGAGGAAGCTAGGGAGGCCAGTAAGAACCAAATCCCATGCAAGACAGTATTTATTAATGTGTCACAAAAGAACACATGTCCTTTTGCTCATGTGGTCCATTGACTCCACTTGCTGGGAGAAGCTCTTAGGGTCTAATGTTGCTCTGGTTGTAGAATTATTTTTTCAAGATTTTATTTATTTATTTATTTATTTGAGAAAGAGAGTGCAGGCCCACACATTTGAGCAGGGCGAGGGTCAGAAGTAGAAGGAGAAGTAGACTCCCCACTGAGCAGGGAGCCCAATGCAGGGCTGGATCCCAGGACCCTGGGATCAGGACCTGAGCTGAAGGCAGATGCTTAACTGACTGAGCCACCCAGGTGCTCCTGGTTGTGGATCTTCAGTGGAGAGGCTGGATTAGGTATTTAACACACTGTTCTACGAGGAGTTCCCTAGGAACATTGGCATTCAAACACTTACTCTCAGTCTCATCTTTGCAACAGGGTGGGTTCTCCACTTTCATGGGACAATCATAAACAGTCCTCAGGAATCAGTGTCCTCGGGACATTTCCTCTGTATCTGGAAACCCATACTATGTCCAATCTTCCCCACTCCTCTCTGCAGACCCAGTAGGTAGTGCAAAGACTGCCTCCTCCTGAAGCCACCTGACTTTTACCTACCTGGAGGTGAGTTCTCCCTCCTTTGAATTCATTGTGGCCCTCAGTACTTGCTTTCTTTATATCAGCAAACTATGTCCCAGAGATCAAATCTAGCCCACCATCCATTTTGTAGGGCCAGGAGCTAAGAATGACTTTTACATTTTTCAACTTAGTAGGAAAAAAAATCAAAATCAAGTAATATTTCATGGCACATGAAAATGATATAAAATTCAAATTTCAGCATCCATAAACAAAGATTTATTGGAATACAGCCACACCCATTCACTTATCGATGACCTATGGTTGCTTTTACCCCACAACAATAGTTGGCAAGTTGCAACAAAGACCATAATGCCGACAAAGCCCAAGATATTTACTGTCAGGTCCTTAAGAGAAAAAGTTTGCCAGCTCTTCAACTAGGCTGTAAGCTTCCTAAGGTCTATTCATTTATTCAACAAATATTTCCTGAGGGCCTTCTCATCCAGGCATTATGTTGGCTTCTGGGGAAACATGGCGGGCGAAGTCATACAATGGCAGATTCTGAATTCCAGTGAAGCTACAGTAAATACTTGGTGAGAAAGAAGACCATTTTCTTTGAGATCAAGGATTTACAAAACTCTTGTGACCCATGGCTTCTTCCCAGTGAACAAAGGCATCTGGCCCCATTGTTATCAACCCAAAAAAAGAAGAGAGAAGCTGGATCCTGAAAAGTGACCAGCTTGTTATAGAAATGTAGCCAATCAGCAAAATCTAGAGGCTCTGAAATATGTTGAGTCAAACTTTTTTTCTTCGGAGAAAATACGAAAAAAGAAAATGAAGTCCTCAGAAACAGAATATTATTTAGCAAGCGATGGAAAGTGTTCTCACTGCACTAATGAGTCATTAAGTGAGGCGTTTGGGAACTGGGGAGGCGCTATAATTAGGTTATCTGTATTTTTAACACAAGAAAAATAATCCAAAGTGGCATTAACCAATGCAGCTGTATTGGAAGGGGGACAGCTCTCTGCAAGTCTCCAAACAGAGGGGAATCATTTTTAACAACTCAGAGCTCAGCTGAGCAGTTAATTTAACAAAAAGCTTAAGAACAAACCCCCAGCCATTGGTAGCCATCCTTAACTATCTCCTAGCTAGAAAGCAACACCCCATTCCAAAACACCAGGCCTATACAGATATCAGTTTAGATGGAGTGGAAATAGCAAATCTGATCATAACAAAAGGGGAACAGAAATTATGTGAGTGACGGGTTAGGGATTTCACATAATTAAATTGTCAAAGGCCACAAAAGGAATGTGAAAATCAGGGGATATCACCATCATGGGGGAAGAGAGAGGGGATTTAGTTATAAATACATTTCTGAGGAAGATGAAGAAAAGATAGATGTCCAGATTGCTCATTTTTGGCCTAATGAATAAATCATCTTGCCCCCCCCCCAACCCCAATGCACCTGCTGCTTTGAAAAGTCCTTCCACACCAACCCAACAGTAAATGCCTCACAATGGTTCCAAGGAGGCTGGAGTCCCGCCAATGAAAATTACCACTCTTCAACCAAGATAAACATCATATTACTTCATTACCCTTTTAAAACATATGCAAATTAAACCCATTATTCTTTTTTCACCCAGAAATGAAGTTCGTTTGGCTAGAATTCAGCGATTCCTTTTGTTGCACTTGACCATGAATGGATGAACTTCATGTAGATGGTGCCCACTCCCCATCTTTGAATCAAACATTAATACCATTTGACAGTAATAAATAACACTTATCACAATAGGGATGGAATAATGATTTTCCCACTCAGCTGGCTCATCAGAGCCTATCAGCTGACAACTGCATAAATGAGATTAGCATAACAGCTGCCTATGACAAATGTATCTAAATCCTTCTAATGCCAGCTAGTGCTTTGATCTCCCTATCAAGTCGATGCCAAAACCCAAATCCATTTCTGCAAAATACATCTTGTTTATTATAGATACATATGTATGTCCCAGCACAGTCTGCAATCCCAAGACATCCTTAATTAAAAGAATTTGGAATATTGATTGAAAATTGTCACCTCTGGCTTTGTACTTCCTTCCATGACTTTGCTGAATATTTTAAGAAATGTGTTTTCAAAATGGAGTTTATGCTTTGCCTTCCCATACTTCTTGAGTCACTCACCGGAATGTAATGAGGTACCATTCTGATGTTTTCAAATGAAAATAATTACCATGGTTTCATTTTGATTATTGCCTTTCAGAGGTATCAGGTTCATAAAAATTTAAATCAACTCCAAGTAACATAAGCCACGGTCCTTTACTTCCTATTATACAATCACAGTGAAACACAGACTTGTTCTTTGTTAGGGAATGCAAATGGGGAATGAGATCAAACCTGAACCATAATGTCTTCATTTATCCTCCTCAGCAATCCACACTGCTGATGAGGGTAATATGAGGAGCAGTAAATACACATTTTCTTGTGTCCAGGTCCCTGAAAGACTCAATTTGTTTCTCTTTCTGAACTTGAAGTGGATGCAAGACAGAAAATCCAGTGTCCAGGAAATAACACATTAGATATTAGGGAGATTAGAATGTAAGGAGTTAGAGATCTCCTTAAGAAAAATGAGTCAGTTTGGAAAGCAAGGCAAACCCATGCATCAAACGTGGGTCTCGCTATTCTATCTTGGTGGTGCTAATGGTAATATGTAGTTTACTTCCCGCTCCTCTGAGCCTTTTAGTCATACGCCATATCATAATCCTTCTCCAAACAATTATATTAATCAGTCGGTCAGCAGCCATTCATTCATTCATACTAGAAATACTTATCAGGGTCCTGCCATGTTCTATTATAGGGACATCACAGAAGCCAAGGAAACAAGGTCCTTTCACTCATGGGACTTACATTCTAGGGAACAGGTATCAGAAGCTGTTGAAAAAACAAAAAAGCTATTGAAAAATAACTGTGTAGCAATAAAGAGGGCCAGGACACTTTTCAGATCACACATTATTGAATGTATGAATCCATTTCAACGTTTGCTTAAGTATGGGCAGTCACCAAAAAGAACAGACATCAGTGTTTTAGGCAAATACTATAAAGACTACATTTTAGTTCTGACTTTTGAGTAATTTCTGGAGTGAGGTCAAGATTCCTCTACAATTAACTAATTTTAGTTCTGACTTTTGAGTAATTTCTGGAGTGAGGTCAAGATTCCTCTACAATTAACTAATCAGTGCAATATGGCGAGCTCAATAGGAAATAACATAAGTACTCATGAATTTATTGGACAAATGTGTTGACCAGGCACTATGTGTGCTGAGGATACAAACACTTATGTACAAGGCTGAGTCTCTGCTCTCTGCGGCATACCATCTTCATAGTTAAAATTATGGGCCCAATCATGATGTCAGAAAAGAAGATACCTACCAGGCTGGGAGGAAGCAAGCAAGGCCTCCATGAAGAAGTGGTCCTCAACTCGGACTAAAGGATTTGGGCTCGTATAACGCTCAGAAAAGTATCAGTGTGATGTAGGTTGACATCAGACAGTAACAACAAAAGGCAGACAAGTCAGAGTAAGAGTTTTACCAGGATCCAATCAAGAAGGCCTTGGCCATTAACACCAGACACCATCTAGTTGTCACCAAATTACTTGTCTTTGGCTGAATACACGTTCTTCATGAACTCTTGGTAAACCATCTTTGTTTCACTGTATAAAGTGGGTACAACCATGAGTGAGTGACTCCCCCAAGTATTCATATCCTGCCCAGAGAAGGCTGATAAGAAAAGTAATCCATTCAGCTGGAAGGTGTTGAAATGGGATCTAGTCCTTTGTTTTGCTGCATAAAAGCAAGACATCAGGAAGATACTTGTTAGTCAATTGGAATTTATAGCCATTGGAAAGAACTCCAAAAATCCTATATACTACACGCATTATCTGTTGTTGGAATAAATAGTATGTATCACAAAACCAAATTCTGCTGTTTTTCCAAAATATATATGTAGAAGGTGTTATGACTAATAAGATAGGAGAGATTTTTAAAGCATCACTGAATTAGTCATAGCTCTATTATTGTGTATTTTCTCCATCTCCAGACACAAAAGTACTACTTTCATAAAATTAACATTAAAAATAAGGTTGTCAAACTGTGAGAAATGACAAACTTTCGTTCTATGTGATGAAAATGCCTTATCGAAAAATGATCAGTTCTGTGTTATTGGTCTTAACTAGCTAATGATTCAGAACAACCAAGCCATCGATCCACTTGAGTTCAGTGAATTCCTACCTTAATGTGACCCCAGAGACTCCTATTTGATTCATATCAGTGTGCCATATATCCAAACTTGAAAATAAAATAATGGAATCAATACAGCCAGTGTTATTAAGAAGCTCATACATTTCCGTTTCAGCCTTGATTGAAAACTCCAACCATGTTTTTGGTGTGTTTATCTGCATTCCAAGCACTTGCTATGTGGCTGGCACTTGGATAGTGTCATGGAAGATACAGTAACTGTTAAATCATGTTCCCTGACTTCAAGGAACTTGCAGTATAATTGGAAGAAAAGATTTATACCTAAGTTCCAAGATAAAACAGGAAGAATTGAGTACCACAAGAAATATGGGCATGCAGAATGGGAAAATTGTCCCAAATACTGGTATCATGAAAGTCTGCCTGAGAACATGGGGGGTCTGGGAGACTGGGCTGCACAAGGCTTCTGGAACACTAAGTGGTCTAGATTAGCTAAAACTTTCAGGGACTGAGTGGCAAATGGGGACCCAAATTTTGAGACCATTTGATGGAGGTCAGTGGGCTTTGGGGAGCCTTGATCTATGTGTATTTTAATAAAATTACTGAATAGGACTTTTTGTTTAGAAAAAAAAATCCACATACCAAGAAGTCTGGAGGTGGGCAGTCAAGGACTGGTACCACTACGTACCCTGCTGTCAATTTCTTTCTATCTTTTTATCCCAACATCCCTTTTTTTTTAATTTGTTTTTTAAAAAAAGCCCTACATAACACAAGCCATTTTAAGTGTGTAGTTCAGGAGGGTTAACTCTACTCACATTGTTGTGCAACAAATCTCTAGAACTTTTTCATCTTGCGAATACCAAAACTCTTATTATACCTGATGGGGGATGACTCCCTCCTTTCCTGGTAACCACACTTCTACTTTTTGCTTCCAGAAATTTTACTACTTTAGGTACCAAATGCAAGTGAGATTTTGCAGTATTTGTCTTTTTGTAACTGGGTTATTTCACCTAGCGTTGTGTCTTCAAGGCTCATCTATGTGGTAGCGGGTGTCAGGATTTCCTTCCTTTTTAAGGCTAAAGAATATTCCATTCCATTTTTACATATACCCATTTTCATTGTTAACAAACATTTGGGTGCCCTCCCCCCCTTAGCTATTGTGAGTAAAGCTGCTATTAACCTGGGTGTGCCATCATTCAGTTTTGAAGTAGGGAAAGTTATCACTTTCCAGTAACCACATAGACATACAGACATCAAGATTTGAGAATTTTTACTTTGCTCAAGCTTTCATCACCTGTTAAATAATAATATGTGAACAGAAGTTAACAATATGTACAACTGGCTCTTGCCCAGATGCATTTGACTGGAAATACCCCAGACAACAGCCTGTCCAACCAACTTCCTCCTGCTTCCTTCCCACATCCAGTGGACAGAACTTTCCTGACCATGCCTACTGATCAATGCCTACTGATCTCAAGGTCCAGGCTGGCTGGATTCACATGACTTCCCCACTCCCTTCTTCAAGGGTGAAACTTAGAGCTTATCTGTTTGTTTGCTTTGTTTTCTCCAACCAATACTGGCATTGCCATTATTCAATTTTGACATACAAGAAACATGATTTGTAACTAGGATCCCTGATTACAGACACTCCAGAGAGTTGGCAAATATAAATGTTGAATGAACAGGATCGTCCCTACTTCCTAGAAAAAGAAACTTCTGCCATGAACTTCAAAGGAAAAAAAAATTTAAATCATCAGCCTATGTTTTTTGGGGGAGGGTTCATAAATAAACTCAGATATAAGCTTGCAATATCCACCATTTCCTCCATGGCTTTCTTCAGGACTTTGCTCAGGTAATACCTGCTCAGAGAGGCATTCTTGACAAAACCTTTTAAAATTGCCCCTCTCCGACCTCTTGGCCCTCCTCTTTCCCCTCCCTGATTTGTCTTGCTTCATAGTCCTAATCACCTTCTAGTCTCCCTATTCTTTTTATTTATTTATTTTCTTCTGTCTCACCACTCTAGAATGTTCCACAAGGGCAAGAATCATGTCTGCTTTGTTCTCTCAGTGAAACTCTGTTCTCTTCTGTATCCCTAGTGCCTGACGCACAGTCAGGACTCAGTAGATGTTTGTTGAATGAATGAAGGAGGGAATACATGGGTTATCATCTGAAGATAAGTGGAGTAATCATCTTTCCTGTAACAAGCCCTTTTCTCACAGAACTAACCTGACCCACAGGCCTGCGCCCTGGCAGTCATGTCTGGAGGACACAAGTAGTCCCCCATGGTATGGCCACCACTATGTAGACCAGGAGAAGACATGACCCTAACTGTACTTATCATACGACCTCTCCTTGAATTGACAAGGGGAACTGAAGGATGCTAACCTGAGGCTGTACATATGGCCACTATTAGAGTGGCCCAAAGCAAGGCCACAGGGTAGACCCATGAAGAGAGAAGAAGCAAAGAGTACCCAGCCTCTGCAAGGGAGCGAAGAGGTTAGAAAGAGCAAGGCAGAGATGAGAGACCGCAGGACCCTGAAGGGAAGGAGACCAAAAGAATCAGTCTTGATTTTGGATGGTTTTCTCAGTTCTAATCCCAGCCCCTTATGTATTCTCACCCATACCCCTGTGCACTTCTAGTAAATTCCCCTTCTTGCTTAAACCGGCTGAGGGTGGGCTTCTGTGCCTTAGTGCTAAAACAGCCCTCATGGGGAGATGGACATAAAACATCTCCCAGTGCAGATGATAATGTTTTGCATTCATCAAAGTGATTTTCTGGGGGTTTGTGGTCAAGTAAGTGCCCTCATGCCTTTTGCACTTGGTCGCTTTTTCATATGATAATGTCGAGTAAACTTTCAGCCCAGCCCTCTATCAAATGGGCATCATCTTAAGAAGATATTGCAGCTAATTTGCTGGCTCTTAACTGAGGACAAAGCAAACTGTGTGCTAAGAAATTATATTCCATCAAAACCACAATGAGATACCACCTCACACCGGTCAGAATAGCTAAAATTAACAAATCAGGAAATGACAAATGCTGGCAAGGATGTGGAGAAAGGGGAACCCTCCTACACTGTTAGTCGGAATGCAAGCTGGTGCAACCTCTCTGGAAAACAGCATGGAGGTTCCTCAAAAAGTTGAAAATAGAGCTACCCTACGACCCAGCAATTGCACTACTGGGTATTTACCCTAAAAATACAAACGTAGTGATCTGACAGGGCACGTGCACCCAAATGTTTATAGCAGCAATGTCCACAGTAGCCAAACTATGGAAAGAACCTAGATGTCCATCAACAGATGAATGGATAAAGAAGATGTGGTGTATATATATAATGGAATACTATGCAGCCATCAAAAGAAATGAACTCTTGCCATTTGCGACGACGTGGATGGAACTACAGGGTATTATGCTGAGTGAAATAAGTCAAGACAGCTATCATATGATCCCCCTGATATAAGGAAGGAGAGATGCAGTGTAGGGGGTTGGGGTTAGGAAGAGAATAAATGAAACAAGATGGGATTGGGAGGGAGACAAACCATAAGAGACTCTTAATGTCACAAAACAAACTGAGGGTTGCTGGGGGAGAGGGTAGGGAGAGGGTGGTTGGGTTATGAACATTGGGGAGGGTATGTGCTATGGTGAGTGCTGTGAAGTGTGTAAACCTGGTGATTCACAGACCTGTACCCCTGGGGCTAATAATACATTATATGTTTATTAAAAAATTTCAAAAAATAAGAAATTGTATTCCAGGATGACACTTAGGACAAGCCAGGGAAAAGGGTCAGCCAGCACAGAGGCATTGAACAACCCATCAGTGCATTTTACTCCCAGATGAACCCCTCGCATTCCCCCCTTACACACACTGAAGGTTCACAAGAACTGTTGTGTATTTCTTTTTCTTGCATTGGGTGGATTGTGATTGCTTTAACAGGTTGTGGTATTATTAGTGCTGGCATATCCAACAAATCCTAATAAAATAAGAAAAAAGGGTTTCAATTACCGGTGAATTATATTCAATAATGGCCACTTAAATACACTAAAGCAAACTTAGGTAAAACAATTGCTTTGGGATTTGTTTTATTTTTGCTTGTTTGTTTGTTTGTTTTAATTCAAGTTTAACCACTCAAATTCATGCTGGAAATTTAGATCTTCCAGTGAAGATTGAGTATTTCGGTAACCTTGACCCTTTTTATCTTTTTCTCCTTTTTGTAGTTTAAAATCGCACAAATGTTACAACAGGGCAAAAATGACTAACCACAGTAATGTATCCTCTCTTAACGCCATGATCAGCGAGTGAAACGTAATTAGAGAACAGTTGGTCTGCCGTCCAATTATTTATCCATCTCTGTTTGATAAGAGAGCAATGGGACTTGGCTCGTCCTAAAGCCGGCCAAGCTGCATTACACATGTTCCATCGTAAAATAATTGTGTTTTGAACTGCAGTAGACGGGTTTGAAAACTGGGACATGAGAGAAAATAATTTCAAGTAATTCAAGAGATGTATGCTAGTGTAAAACACTCTAATTCTCCTTCTTCTTGCCTCTTCTTCCTCTTTCCTCTTCCTCCTCCTTCACCTTTTTTCATTTCAAACATGACCAAAGGTTCACTCACACAACTGGGTTTATGGGTAACACACCCAATGGGTTCCCATCGAAAAGACACTTTTCCCACTCTTTAGCTAATAATATTTCCCTTCTGTTCTACCTCATTACTTTCAGCTTTTCTCCACTGGTCTCAGTAAGCGAAGTAATTTCTCTCCCTCTTCATTGACTGCACCTTTACAAATATTTGCAAATGGTTATCATCCCCTATCCTGCTACTTAACACAAAGTAAAAATCTTCAGTGTCTTAGATACTTAATAACTGGGCCAGTGTCTTAACTATTTTTCTCCCCTACAATTTCAACTGTCTCACATGTAATGATAACTATCTCATGCACTCCTCTGCCGCACGATGCTGAATTCAAAATTCAATTCGTGTCGCTTTTTCTTAGCCAATGCTGTCTTGGATGACACTGCTTTAAGAGGTTCTCAGGGGCAGAGAGCAACACTGAGTCCTAAACAGGAGATCTGGGTCATGAGATCTCTCTCACTGCAGTCTTATTTCTGCCACTGTGTGGATTTGGGCAAGTCACTACTTCTATGGATATCACTTTCTTTTCCTATACAGTAAGGGTTCAAATAGCTTGTCTGTAAGGGGTCTTCTAAATCCTCGACTTGAGGGCTAACCTGCATTTCAGGGTCTACTTTTTAAAACCTAAATCTGATCAAGTCACTCCCTTAAGAGCATTCAGCTGCTTCCTATCATATTTAGAATGAATTCAAACTTCTTTACAAAGCATGCAAAGCATGGCATGGTCCGGCCTCTGCTACATCTCCAACCTCAACTTCTACCACCCTGTCCATTGGCCTTTGACTGGGTTCCTCCAAATGAGATGCTGAAGTAAGGATATGAGTCCAAGTAGCTTATTTAGAAGTGGAAGGATGAGGAAGAGGGGACAGAAGACAGTCAAGGGAAGGAAGCCAATATAAGTCACGTTATCAAGCAACTTACTACAATGGACCGAGGGTCAATCCCCTTGAGGGCTCCTGAGAGATGGGGAAAGCACAGAATATGCCTCCTGGTAATTCCTCCCAAGGGGTGGGAGGCTGGGAATTTCATCTACCAGGTCTCATTTGCCAGAGATTGAGAACAGGTCCTGGGACATCAACTCCCTGGACCCTCAAGCCCACCCAGTGTGTTGACCCAGCTTGCCTGGGACAGCCAGGGGAACTGGGGAAATGGGTAGTACGCTGACAAATCTGATGCTTTACTGCTCCCTGAAAGACAGCCTTGCAAGCCTTCCAGTTCCTCAGACTTATTGCCCTGTCTCCTCTTTCAGGGTCTCTATGTAGACCTCCCCCTGTGACTCAGACCCTTTGCAAGGTTCCCTCCTTCTCGGTATGAATGAACTTTCTCCAGCACCCCTGAGATCAGTCATCCCAATCACCCTAATGAAGTTCCCCTCCCTCCTTTATTTCATTAACACTCCATGTTTGTTTCCATGATAGCATCCTTCATATTGTGTAATTATGTTATTGTTCTAGCTTATTTTACGACTGTATACTCCACTGGAATATGTATTGTCCTCGGGTAGGGACCACATCTACTTTATTCATCAACGTAGAGCCAACATCTAGCTCAGGACCTGATAAATGGCTGGAACTCCCTCAATTGTTCTCATTCAAGTAAATTTCTGAAAGCCCAACATTTGCAAAAACTATTTATGCTCAACAGCCAAACATGTTTTGGTGAGCTAGAGAGAAATGTTTGGATGCATCATTCTCTTGCACATTGCAAGAGAATAAGTGCCCCTTATTGAAATCAGGTCCTGATTTCGAGGACCTCCTGAAGAGGACCATACCATAAAGTCCCACAGGCACTTTAACTTTACTAACTTATACACACACAGTAACAGATAGGAACAGGGATTCCGCATACTAAAGCAGCCAGAAGACAAGATTCCAGTCTTGGCCTCCTAGGCTCATATGCTCCAAGCAATAATTGTGACTTCCTGAGCCTCTGGTGTATTTGCTCTCTGTTTTGGAGTTTTTAATTTTTTTAATTAAAAAAAATAATAATGAGAAAATCGGATTATCTCTTAAGTCTCCCCTTAAGCCTCAATATTCTCTCCGTCTGTTAATGAGAAACATAAATATGGTCCTTGCATATTATAGATGTTCAACAAATATATTTTTCTAAACGCTTGGAATATGGATAGCTGAACCACGCGTACACTGATGTGAAATTCTCCTAACTGAATCTGCTTCCTTATTTGCAAAAAGAGGCAGTTTTATATTAGAGTTAGGGATGGCAAATACTTACTGTATCACTATTACTTGTGCTGTGCTCCTTACAGACATCACTAATCGATTGCCACACTTTTTACCAATGATCCAAAATGTAGCCTTGGAAACCCCAGAAACCTGACAGATATGACTTTAATGGAGAGATCAAGGTTCACACTGCTGGTGATAAGTCACGTTGAAAGCAGGATAGCCCCGTATGCCGGGATGAGAAGGCACTCTACCTCTGTGGTGTTCTTCCCCAAAACCCAGAACCCCAGTCTAATCATGGCAAAAACATTAAGACAAATTCAAGTTGAGGGACACTCTACAAAATACCTGACTAGTACTCCTTCAAACTGTCAAGGTCGGAGTGTCAAGTTCTGATAAACAAGGAAAGCATGAGAAACTGTCACAGACCAGAGGAGACTAGGCGACATGACAACTAAATGCAATGTGAGGTCTTGAATGGAATCTTGGCTCAGGGGGAAAAAAAAGGTTATTCATGCAAAAAAAAAAAAAAAAAACAAATAAAATGTGAGTAAAGTCTCTGCTACATCAGAGAACAATATGCCAGGGGCACCTGGGTGGCTCAGTGGGTTAAGCCTCTGCCTTTGGCTCAGGTCATGATCCCAGAGTCCTGGGATCAAGCTCCGCGTCAGGCTTCCTGCTCAGCGGGGAGCCTGCTTCCCCTTCTCTCTCTACCTGCCTCTCTGTCTACTTGTGATCTCTCTCTAAGAAATAAATAAAAATCTAAAAAAAAAAAAAAAAAAAAAGAACAATGTGCCAGTGTTAATTTCTCAGTTTTGACAAATATACAATGGTGATATAAGATACAAACAGTAGGTAAAAACAGCAGGTTTATGGGACCTCTCTGTATTGTCTTGGTGACTTTTCTGTAAATCTAAAATTATTCCAAAGTAAAAGCTTATTTTTTAAAAAGTCAGTGAGCCAGATCCCCTCACTACTAATATGTTTACCCTCTTTCTGAGCTTCCATTTTCTCATCAGAGTATCTCTTATCTTTTCAGATATGTTAATGCAGATACAGAAGATTGGAATTAAAAACTAACCGTGAAATGGTTGTAGTTTGAACACCTTGCTTAGGGCGTACAGTAGAAGAAATTTGATCCCACCAAAACCAGTGTTGCTTTTTTCCCACTTCAGGCAAGTTGAATTGCTATGCACATGTAGACTTTCCTAAGTTAATGTATTTTTATGTTTTTCATTAATGTTCCAAAGCATCTTTTACTTACATCCAAATTTAATTGCTGAGTCTGAGATCTGGGCACACCGAGAATTTGTTGAATGCCTTTTTTTTTTTTTAAGATTTTACTTATTTATTTGAGAGCGAGAACACATGTGTGAGGACAAGGTGGGGGTGCAGAGGCAGATGGGGAGGGAGAAGCAGACTCCCCACTGAGCAAGGAGCCTGAGGATATAGGGCTCGATCCCAGGAACCTGAGATCATGACCTAAGCCAAATGCAGACGCTTAACCAACTAAACTACCCAGGTGCCCCTTATTGAAAGCTTTTATGTTAGGGAACCACTGTCCCTAATGCTAGCAATCAAATAATTTGCTACAAATCTTCTCATAATACCCTCCAGATGACATCAGGACTGTGGCTGGCTTTATTCGAGTCACACAGCTTTTCCCTTGAAGACATATACCAAGTGCAGGATTCATGCTTTCTGTGTACTTATAGATCCCATAATTCATTGTCTAGGTGAAATGGGCTGCTTTTGAAAACTTGGAGACTACAGCCTTCACTTTTCAAATTGTGTAGCTAGCAGATTTCATTTACAGTATATTGCAACAAGTCCCTGGGAGTTTCCACTGAAAGCCATAAATCAGAATCAGTTAAGAAAAATGTTCAAGAGAATTTCCCATTTCTGCAGATAGACAAGGTTGAGAAATATCAGAGGTAGAGTTATACTGTGTGAAATGACACTTTCTAAAGGGCTCTTTTGAGCAATTTATTAAGAATTTGTCAAAGACATGCCAAGTGCTCATCAGTGAATTAGGCATATATTATAATGCTTATTGTAGCATTTAAAGATCATGATACTTATCACTTAGATTGTACTTAACACGCTCAAAACATTTTCAGTTCTAATTAAATATTCTCCCACGTGTATCTGTGTAGAGAAATCACCATTTGTAGGAGGAAGAAATACCCAGGCTCACAAATAAAAAAAATCCATCAGTGAAGGCTTGGGAAATTTAGTACAGTATTAAATATGTAAGCAAATGTATAACATCTTGAGTTTCAGCCAGAAGTCTAAGTTGGTTCCCCAAACAACCATTTGGAGTTCAGTCTTCTCATCAAAATGAGTCTTCATGCTTTTTTCTCTTTTTTTCCTGAAGTTTTAGCTGCCCTAGACAGAGCCTTTTGAGGTTTAGGCTAATTATATGGAGCCAAACAGGGAAACCAAGTGATTCCATTTTCCCAAATGTAGGGTTTGTCTTTTCAGAAACCAAGTTCCAAGAATATGGGTTAAACATATCCCGGCTTCATGACCTCCTTTTCCTCATTTTTTCTCAAGTTTTTTAAAGGACATTACTATTTCCCAATGGGATCTACATTTCAGGACGGGGACACCCAAAAAGAGAGTCCGTCTTCACACATAATAATTTTGCTATTTGAAAATATGGGGCAAGATATTTTGCTGAGTGAAGTTTGAGATTCAAAATTCAAATTTGGCTACTCAGTGAAAAGCTTTAATTTTAGTGTTCAAACCATGACCCGCAGCAGTAGGCAAGATGGCAGCATTTATCCAAAAGGAACAATGCATATTCTTTGGTCCAGGGATGGGATTTCTAGGAATCTACCCCAAGGCCATTCCATAGATGAAGTGTATGTACAAATGTGTTTATTGAACATACAAATGTGTTCATAATAGGACAAAGCTGGAACTCTCCAGAATGCCCCTTGATAGTGAAATGTATAGGTTGGTTTTTTTTTTTCATCTATTCCAATACAATCCTGGAGAACTGTTAAGGTAGAACTAGTGTCCCACCAGCTGGTCATGTTCCTATCCTTCTCTTCCATGGAGATCCAGCTACCACAACTTTAACCAGAAGGGGAAAGAAACAAGAGTTAGAGTTTTTTGAAAGCTAAATTATTTAGGGTACAACAGAGTGTTTTCATTACATTGCATATGAACAACAGAGCCAGATGATCCGAGTTCAAATCCCAGTGTTCCCCTTTATGTAACCTTAGTCTAATTATAGATAACCATGATCTTTGGTTTCAATACCTATGAAATGTGGATGATATTAACAGTATGCTCTCTGTAGAGGTGTTCTGAGAAGTAAATGAGACAACACATGTATCGTAGCACAATGCCCATCACACAGGAAGTACTCACTAAATAACACCTACAGTGATAACATTCAGATAATATTCAGCTAGAAGGGATCTTGGAGCCCTGTTTCTCAAAGGGTAGTTTGCCAACCAGCAGCAATAGCACCTGGGAGCTTGTTAGAATGCAGAATCTCAGGCCCCACTTCAGATATACTCAATCAGAATCTGCATTTTTAACAGGTGATTCATGTGCACCTTATAGTCTGAAACTAGTTAATTCTGGAACAGAGCCTGAGATTTTGCATGTTTCCAACAAGCTGCTGGAGGAACACATTAAGTTTGAGAAGCCCTGCCTTAAAGATCACCCAGTTCTGCCCCCCTGGTTTTATAGGTGAAGGAACTGAGTTCTGTTGACTGACTTGTTCGAGTCACACACCAGTCAAAACTAAATCTGGGGCCCAGACCTAGCATTACTCCCCCTAAACCTTACACCCTGAACAAAGGTTTTGAATTGTAAATGATCAGACCAGCCCAGTTCCCCCAGAGCACAGTGGATGGTTTGAAATGGGCTCATGATCCAATTCTGAGAATCTGTATGCATGTCAAGGAAAGTGAGACCCTAAATGGTTGTTATAATGAATGCAATGTTATAATTCACGCAGAGTCACTGTTGTACCTAGCAAATTCATAATTAGAGGTAATTTTGCACCTGCTGTCATGAGAAGATGGCATTTCCTTTAATTTAGCTTGATGCCTTGATTATACTGTGGGAGCGGCAGGAGACAAGGCAATCTCTCACTCGACTCCTGGAGAAAACACACAGCCTTTGGTTTATGGTTATGATTAATAAAGCCATTTAGCATCCTTGGAATCATCAGCTGCTGTTTCTTGTCATATTGATGCAGAATCTTGTCACCATCCAACCTGTTGCAGAAACTGTGAGAGCCTACTGGGTTCTTTTTAGGGTAAACTGTCCCTCCAATCCCTGTCAAAGCAACTTGGAAACATCATCATTGAAGCGGCTATGAATCACAGGCCACCGCATCATTTCAGAAGAAACATAATGTGATCTTCCTATAACTGAATTTTTCTAGTTCAAGACCTTGTGTCAGGATGTTGGGGAGTCCCCTATGGGCTACTTTAGATTTTGGGAACTGATCTAGAGCCAAATTGTTAAGGATGCAATAGTTAACTGTAGTGGTCAACCTGAAGAGGCTAAGGGATTCCCAGCTAGCTGGTAAAAGATTATTTCTGGGTGTGTCCATGAGGAAGTTTCTGGAAGAGATTAGCATTTGAACTGATGAACTGAATAAAGCAGATGGCCCATCATCTGATTGTTGAGGACCCAGATAGAACGAAAAGGCTGAGCAAAGGCAAATTCACTGTCTGCTGGAGCTGAGACATCCATCTTCTCAAGCCCTTGGACATCAGGGCTCCTGATTCTCAGGCTTTCAGACTCTGATCAGGATTTATACCATCAGCTCTCACCCCCCAATTCTCATGCTTTGGACTCAGACTGAATTATACCATGAGCTTTCTTGGTCTCCAGCTTGCAGATGGCAGATTACAGGACTTCTCAGTCTCCATAACTGGATGAACCAATTCCTATAATAAGCCTCCATGTAGGTATATCTATAGGGATAACCTATTGTTTCTCTGGAAAACACTAATGCAAGAGGAGAGCAGCATCTAGACATGCTGACATCAACTGGGAGGTCCCCATCTGGTACTGATCATTAGTCCCCTGGAGTCCCTGCTATGTCTCTTTGGAAGATTTCCCCTGTCTCTCCGTTGTTCTCAGACCCCCAGACTTTGTTCTGCTGCTGTGTGCCAGCTGGAAGAGGAGGGGCTAGGTGAAGCTCACCCTTTAGAGACACCACAAAGCCACCACATCTGCCTTCCTGTCATGCTGAGAGAGTATGGAGAACTATGGAGTCTTGCCAGCTCGAGATTCAACTCCAGCTTTAACTAAGGCCAAGTCATGCCTTAACCACTGCATTACTGAGCCCCTCAGTTTTCCCTTCAGTGCTGATCACAGCAGGAGGAATACCAGGGTCCTGGCTATCCATAAGATACATGAAGCCCATTGGACATTCTAGGGAGGAAGGAGGACTGTCAGATTCAGGAGCCAGGAAAAGATACCAGTATGATCTGGCACAAGTCCCTTACTTAACCTGTCTGACTGCCCCTCTTCGGTTCTGACCTTCTTCTCAGTGGTTGGGACATAGTCCACATGGGCAGGCACCATCCTTCATTGTTCTAATCCCTTGCTGATGAAAAATTAGGTCATTGGCATTTGTTTTCCATTTTATACAAAGCTGTAGTGGACATTCTTTATCAGATATCTGCTCAGTCCACGGTCTGATCGCCAGAGTTGGGAACTGAACATGAGGTGTCACAATTAAAAAGCTGGAACCATCTGGAACTGGATGTCCTTCCACATTTGTACAACCCATTCCCCATTCCCTCTTGGCTGTCTCTTTTGAATGACTGTCCCACAGTGGTTACAAGAGCATACTTCAGAGCTGGAAGACTCAGGTCCACATCCCAATTCTTTCACTTTCTTGACCTCTCATAGTCTCAGTGTTCTCACTTATAAAATAAAAATAATGCCTTCTTCACCAGGTGGTACAAAGGCTAAATGAGATATGATAAGTAAAATACTTTTGAAGTGTTTAGCACTGTGTTTCACTCTTGGCAAACACTCAAAAAAATGGTTTGTTTATTATTTTTTTTTGACTTGGATGACAGGGGGGAAAGAAGATGAGCAGGAAACCATTTAAGGAAGAATTAATCCTTCATGGACACACTCATCAGGGGGTGCTCAAACGTAGCCACCAAGTTAGACCAATAGCCCCTGAAGGAGAGTGGATGAACCTTCACCTTCCTGGCCTGATCCTCAATTCATACCAACATCTCCTCACCTCTAGGAAAAAGGGAGTCCATCTGGGATGACTTGAGAAGACTCTGCAACACCCCCAAGGAGGCAAATTACTACTCAAGTATGTTGAATTCATGATAACTTGCTGGTGTAGACACATAAATTCAATGTGAATTCTCAATGAGATGCAATGAACTTTACGCTATTTGAGTAAATAGGAGATTTTGCTCTACATGAAAAAAATTCACGTTGACTTGAAGCCAAGGTACATTCCAAAGGAGTATATATAGTTTTGGGCTTGGGGTTTGCTTTTCAAGTTCAAATAGTAAGGTGGGATATAAAATTAGGGGACACATAATTAAAGGGTAGAATTATTTGGGGTGGGTTTTATTAGTTTCTACTTTTTTTAAGATTTTCTTATTTTTATTCTATTTGCCTCTCGTGAGATTCAAACTACAATTGAGACTGGTATTAAAAGACAATCATTACCCCAAGCCCAGAGGATGGAAGACTCAGCGTGTTGCCTATGAGCCACTTGATTTCAAGTGGTGTTAAGAGGATTTTTAATTACTCAGCTTTGGACTCAGGTATCACCTTCCCTGACAAAACACCAAGAGAAGAACTACTTCCTCAGTGGATTACTTTCCCCACCACCAGCCCCATGACTGGGAGCCATTGTGCCACACAGGAGAAGCTATTTTAAACCAGCTCATTAGAGAGGGCAGGAAGAGGTGCAATTTAGAGTTCCTCAATGCCTATGGGGACAAAGAGAAGAGGAAAGTAGATAACTCTTCTCAGTAGCCAGCATCTCAGCATTTCCCCCACCAAAAGTCTGCCTCTTTCTAGGATGTTACTGAAACCGTATAGAACACCTCAAACCCTATAGAATACAAAGACCTGAGTGCCAATGCCAGCATGGGCACCTGCAAGTTTAGACAAGTTTCTCAGGGATTTTAGACTCACTTTCCTCCCATATGAATATTAATAATTATTAATATTATCTGCCCCAGAGAATTTTTGTGAGAATAAAAAAAATTTTAAGTTTATAAAGGTCTTGGCATAGTGCTTGGTGTCCAGTAGATGTTCATAGGTAGCAATTTTACTTAGTGCTATGACGATGGTCCTTCTCGTCCTTGATCTACCAAACCAGTGTCATACAGCAACTTCATTCTTGTCATATCCCAAATTATCCTTCAATGAGGCACATCTACCTCCTACTCAACTTCACCAGCGGCACCTCTGAGAAGGACCCCACACTCACACAATCCATGATCACCCTGCCTTTCAGCTCTACCAACTCTTTCCCCACCTCACATCCCCAGTGCAGACATCCTTTCTAACTTGCCCATCCTTCAAGTACCTATACCTGGAACACAAAAGACAGCAGCAAGTTCGAAGGATGGAAAGTCAAACAGGTGCTACATCCCAGAAATCCAGAAAGAAGCAAGTTTTCAAGGTAGGCCCAATGGTTTGGGTTTGATTTCTTAGAATGGAAAGGGGTCATAGTGACCAAAGAGGAAGGGGTGGCTTCATGGGCATGGTACCTCTACAGTCACATAGGACCCCACACTTAGAAGGATTCCACACTTGGTTTAACATTGCATTGTAGCCATCTTGACATTTAAAAAAATTTTTAATAGGGGACCCCACATTTTTATTTTGCACTGGGTCCAACATCTGCAAAGAACAAAGAAAGAGCAAAGATGAAGGCTGAGCTGGCTCCCTGTACTATATTCTGGACATATGACCTTGCGTGAGCTCACCTTTTATACTACACACATTTTATTGATTGTTTCCAATCTCAGTGTTCTCATTTATAAAATGGGCATGATGATATTTACATCAGGGTAGTTTTCGGAAACAAAAGTGTGCCTTAAGGCACTTAGCATTAGGTGACACATAGTAAGTGCACAATAAATACCATAATTATATTAACAAGAAAATAAGTCCAGAGATTGGGGTAGGAAGGAAAAATGGAGCTTCCAGCTGACTCTGAGAATGAAAGAAGTCCCATCTTCTTTTTAACTTAGTGTATATCCTTTGAGGCACCGGAAAGATACAATACAAAATAAAGAGAGATGTAATGGATACAAATAAAGGGAATGAATGAATCCTTTCTTCCTAAGGGTCATAGGTGTTTGGGTGAGTGCCAGAGGAATCACTTACTCACATCATGATGCTACAAGATAGAAAGTAGTAAAACTGTGAGCAAGTTACCAAAAGGTTTAAGGATGATTAGACAAGGAAGGTGAGAAAGGTTAACCTTTGGAATAGCTAAGAACTCTTGAGATTTGAGGAGAAAAGAATGGCTTGGACTTTGAAAGTAGAAAAGGTACAGAGAGCAGATCTGTAGAGGGAAGAGTTTGCACAAAGCCCCAGGGTTGGCAGGATGAAAATGGCACTTGGGGAATGGCAGGTAGGCTACATATAATGGGTATACATCTCCCACAAGATCTGGCATGCTAGAAAAATGCTGTTTTCTTTCTTTTCTTTTTTTTATTAATTGATTTTTTATTAATTAATTTAAAATTAATTAATTTTTTATTAATTAATTTAATTAAAATTAATTAAAAATTTTATTAATTTTTTATTAATTTTTTTTATTAATTATTTGAGAGGGACAGAGAGCTCAAGAATGGGGGAGGGGGAGAAACAAGGGGAGAGAGGAAGGGAAATTCAGGCAGACTGGGCAATCAGCACAGAGCTGGTTGTTGGGCTGGATCTCACAACCCTGAGATCACAACCTGAGCGGAAACCAAGGGAAATTTAACGCACTGCACCACCCAGGCACCCCCTTCTTTATTTTTTTTGAATCAACTGAAATGTGACTCCAAGACCTCAGCCCAGCAGGCCAGAAGGAAAGTCAATCTCAGTCATTACTGGGGCTCTCTCTTCAGCCATCAGAGTGTTCCAAAGCCCAGGAGATTTCTACAGCACTTCTGCCCATGGTCCTTGATCTACACTGGTTCCTGCTGAAATAGCCCACCCCATCAGGCTCACTAAAGTGCCTGTTTTGGGGTGAGATCCATGAAATGCATGACCCATAGAGCAGGGAGAAGGCCATTAATTCCAAAAAAAGTGGAGTCCATCTATTCATGCTTCAAGTGGCCACTGATGTTCAGTCACTCCTGATTTCAACATTGAGGATACATTCATGGTATCCCTGAAGCTGGCTAGCTGCCTAGGAGGCCATTCTGCTGCAGTTTCACTATGTACCATCTGTGGAACTTCGGGCAAATTACTTCATATCTCTGAGCCTCACCTTTCTCATCTGAAAAATGGGAATATGAATTTTATGGCCTTCTTAGGGTTGCTCTTAAGATTACATGAGATAATACAGGCAAGGAACAAATTGTCTGGCATATGTATGCAGAAGCATTTATCATCATGACCATCTCCATCCTGTACCCAGGATAAATACACACTGTATAATAAAATTCTCTTAAAAGAGATGATATCCTCTTAACTATGATAACAATTTCTGAACTAAATGACCTAGATTCAAATCTCAGTTTAGCCACCAGTTAGCTCTGTCGTCTTGGGCAACCTACTCATTTATCCTCCAGATCTTGGTTTCCTTATCTGTAAATTGAGGTTCATATCAGTATCTACCTAACAGTTTTGGTCACCAATTCCCATGTGAAGAGGAAGATCTCCCCACCCCCCAAACAACCCCACCAAGCAATTCTCAGACAGCAGCTTGGTGTCCTAAAATTCAGCTCCATTCTGACACTATCTATCCGGGGATGGCATTAGATTCTGCAGTCCTACAATACCACACTCCATGGTAGTCACCAGTCCCAAGGCTAGGCTGGCTTCTGACAGATTGACTATAAACCAGAGGTTCCCAGGATCCCCGCCTTGGATTCCATTATTTTGCTAGAGCCATTAACAGAATTCAGCAAACTCATTTACTCACTGGATTACCAATTTATTACACAGGATATTAAAGGATATGAATCAATAGGCAGATGAAGAGATACTTAGGGCAAGGACCCAAACAAAGGGGCTTCTGCCCTTGCGGAGTTTGGGCCCCAGTGCCCTGGCACCAGGAAGCATTTTGTTTCTCTAACCTGGAAGATCTCTGAACCTCGTGCCTTGGGGTTTTTAATGGAGGCTTCATTGTATAGGCATGATTCATTAAATAATTGGCCACTGGTGATAGAACTCAATGTTCAGCCCCTCTGCCCTCCCTAGAATGGGGGTGGAGGGAGGTGCTGAAAGTTCCAAACCTCTGATCCCAGGATTGGCTCCACAGGCTACCAGCCCCCATCCTTAGGTGTGCTCGAAAAGTCACCTCATTAACATAACAAAAGACTCAGTCACTCAGGAGATTCCAAGGTTTTTGAGTTCTGCACCAGAAACAGAGCAAAGACCAAGTGTGTGTGTGTGTGTGTGTGTGTGTGTGTGCGCGCGCGCGTGCATGCGTGTGTATCTTACTATAAATCACAATGTTGCCCTACCTTAGAGGACTGTCCTGAGAACTGAATGAATTCTTTCATATAAAGCACTTAAAGCAGCATTCGGTAAAGGCTGGCTATTTTTCCTTTGTTTTATTGTTCCAAATATGTGTGCATTCATTCAGTTCTCAGAACCACTGCTGTGAGGAGAGTAGGACATGATTTACTGGTGAGGTTTAGAAAACTATCCTCCTATCAGAATTCATCTTTCTTCTTCCAAACTTGCATCAAGTAGGAAGTCAAAGTCCCTCAATGGTCACCTGCCCAGAGGAAGAAACTGTAAACAGTTGGTGTGTATCCTTCTAGATGTTTCATAAGTGTAAATACATATAAATGGAATCTTCTTTTTTAAATTTACCAATAGATTATAGACATCTGCTGTATCAGTACTATTGGATCTATCTTGTCCTTTTCAATGGCTCATTATATTCAATGGTGTCCATGTACCATACTCTGTTCAACCAGTTCTCTGCCCATGGAAAGGTAGATAGTTCCCAATTATCTGGGATCCTGCATTCATCACCATTTTAAATACATTTACACAAATGTATCTGATTATTTAGGCCAAATTTCTAAATACGAAATATCCAGATCAAGGAGTATGAATATTTAAAATCTGGATACCTAGTGCCTGAATGCCCACCCCAAAAATGATTCTTATTGTATTTCATCTATTTTATTTTCCCTTTCTTCTAGCTCTGACCACATTTTACCTTGGGTTATATTTCACTTCCGTCTATATTTTAGTTTGCTAGGATGACAGTAACAAAGTACTACAGACTAGGTTGCTCAAATAACAAAATTTTATTTTCTCATGGTTCTGGAGGATAGAAGTTTAAGATCAAGGTATCATTAGGTTAGTCCCTTCTGAGGTCTGCCTTCTGGCTTAGAGAGAGCTATTTTCTCTCTGAGTCTTCATCTGGTCTTTCTTCTGTGTCTATGTCTTCATTTCCTCTTCTTACAAGAACTCCAGTCATGCTGGTTTAGAACTGACCCGAATTTCCTCATTTTAGCTTAATTACTTCTTCAAAGGTACTTTCTCCAAAAACAGTCACATTCTGAGATACTGGGGGTTAGGGCTTCAACATATAAGTTGGAGGGTAGGGGACACAGTTCAGACCATAACTTTATCTGTAATCTAATGCTTCCTCTTTGAATTTCTGGAAAATCTAGTGCAAAAGAAGAAGAAGGAGAAGGAGAAAAAGGAGGAGGAGGAGGAGGAGGAGAAAGAGAAGAGGAAAGAAAGAAGAGGAGGAGGAAGAGGACGAGGGGAAGAGGAAGGAGCAGAAGAGGAAGGAGGAGGAGGAGGAAAAGGACTAAGGACTAGCAGAGGAGGAGGAAGGAAGGAGCAGGAGAGGGCAGGAGGAGAAGTATTCCATGATTTCCTATTAATCAAATGCGTGTGTTTGCCCAGAACCATAGTTGTTGCTCATGGTCCACATTTCTGTGCACAGAACAAGACAGGTACTAGTCCAGACCCCTCAGGTGGAATGCCAACTTTGCCTGTCAATAGCTCTGTGACATCAAGCCAGTTGTCTAACTTCTCTGAGCCTGTTTCATCATCTCTAGTAAGAACAGCATTCACTTACTCCAAAGAATTACTAAACAGTTCAAATGAAAGATCCATGTGAATGTGCCTCATAGAGAGCTAAGCATGGGGTAAAGGCTAGTGGCGATTGACACCCCGCCTCTTCTTGCGTCTGCTTCTCCCACCACCATATCCATGCATCCCCACCTGCCTTCGCCTCTGCAGAGTTTACTTCCCCAAGAAGAGGCTTGCTTCCTGTGCAAATGGTCCCCAAAGGCATTTAGGACTCACCCTCCCTCCCCAGAGTTTGTGAAACTCTACACATTCCATGCTTCTAGGAACATTAACCATGACTTGGTGACACTGTCCCAAAGGGGACCAATTGGCTTTGGGATAGCAGACGATGACTTCATTGGGAAAGCCATTAATCATAATTATGAAAGAATGAAATGGCTGTCAATTTGCCCATGCTTAATAACACCTAGTTAATAAGAGGGTCTTTTTCTTTCTCACAGTGGAAATGGATGGCAGAGGATACTGTTTCTGGGAGAACATTACACGTCTTGGATGGCTGAAATGCCATGTCCAGTGGAAGTCACTCGACTTTTGGCTGGATGCCTCAGCAGCACTCTCTGAGCCGTGCAATAACCTCTCTGAAATGCACTGCTGCTCCTGTCTTATTGCTTAATTAATCCACTTCTAATTGATATGGCTATGCATTACCATGTCTGCTTCCCCGCTGTGAGAGCCCATAAAAACAGATTTGGCTGTTTTAACAGGACTCTCGAACAATGTCAAGAACATGAACTTCTCAATGACATCATACTTGGTCAAGAAATGTAAATCCCATGACTTTGGCCAAATAGGATCCTGACATCTAATAAAAATGTCCAGGTCCACTGAAAGCAGTATCATATTTCAAAGGATTTATATTACAGGGAGGTGGGGATGAGGGGAGGTGGAGGAGGATAAGAATTAATTGGAGTTGGGGGCTGGGACTAATATTGCCTCTCCTGGTGAATGCCACCCTTACTCTTTCCCCCTAATCCTGTTACAAAAATGCCAAAGCTTCTATCAGGGACCTGAGTAGTAGGCTATGTGAACCACTGTCCTGAAAGAGAGGTCATCTCTATCAGTCGATTCTTGATGTTTGTGAGAAAAAGTTCCAAAAATACACTGAGAGCTCGAATCCCAGCTCCATCCCTCCCTAGCACGATGCCCTTGGACAAATTACTTTACCTCCCTTGCACCCAATTCTCTCGCACATTAAAAAAAAAATTCACATATAACAGCATGTTAGACTAGGGTTGGGAACAAAGTCTTTCCAAATAACATACAATCAAAGTCATTTTTAGAAAATCCTTTAAACCACTGTTGTCTCCATAAATCTATCTACAGCAATACTCAGTCACATTCAACCTTGAAAACTCCAAAAGGAAAGCCTAGATGATGGGCTGGCAAATTATGGCCCCAGGACAAACCCAGCCCATCACCTGTTCTTATAAAGTTTTATTGGAGGGACGCCTGGGTGGTTCAATGAGTTGAGCATCCAACTCTTGGTCTCAGTTCAGGTCATGATCTTAGGGTCATGGGATCAAGCCCCACATCAGGTTTGTGCTCAGTGGGGAATCTACTTGCGATTCTCTCTCTCTCTCTCTCTCTCTCTCTTCCTCTGTCCCTCCCCTACTTGTACATGCACACATGCCCGCTCTCTGTCTCTCAAAAATAAATATTTCTAAAAAATAAATAAAGTTTTATTGGAACACAGACACATTCATTCATTTACATATTGTCTGTGGCTGCTTTCCCACTGAACCAGCAGAACTGCCTGGTTGACTCGTAGATCATATGACCCACAAGCCTAAAATACTTACTATCTGGCCTTTCACAGAAGTTCGCTGGGTCCTAGTCTAGGCACAGATATGTGTCCATCCCACCTCCTCTGCCTTTAAGATAACTGACCAAATCCCTCTCAGTGTAAGGAGAGAGGTGAAAAAATCTAACCTACACCACCTGCCTGTAGGGTAGTCGCCATTCGGTTGTGATAGTAAACCTCTACCGTTCTCAATTTGGAGTAATGACATTGTTCACTGACTTCAAAGGAGTCTTGGGGTAGGAGTTAGGTCCTAGACATCTGCTGTAACCACCCTTGGGATTTGATTTCTCTGAATACAGTGTTCCCCTTTCCCAAACAAAGTGCAAGAGAATTGGAGGGGCAGTCTGCATTCCCCTGGGAGCTGGTGGAGTCAGTGATTGAAGAATTCTCCATGAAAGGTGAATTGGGACTTCTCATCTACTGCTTCACAGGAGCCTTTGACAGGCTGGCTCTGTCCTCAGTAGAATGCAGGCAGTTCCCAATTTTATCCCCACCACTTTGCCTGTCTTCTGGACCGAGAGCCTTCCTCAGAGCCCAAGTGGATTCTAGTGCCTTTGTTCCTGCGCACGGCTGCGAGCACACATCACAGGTGATATTAATCATGCTGATTAGGCATGACCTCCTCTTTTGTAAACTCATGTTGATGGCCTCAAACCAATCAGTACCTGTCGCAATGTTTATGGTCCCTAAATGAGGGTGGAAGACAGTGTGAGGAGAGAGTGCTTTGTATGGGAATTAGGAGCCCTTTCAGGCCAGGCCCGCTGGTGGCAGCTAATGCTCCTGACAGAAAGTAGTTTCCAGAAATTTCCTTATTGTCATAGCTTCTTCTTCTTGTCCCCCCACTGCCAGATTTTTTGAGGTATGATTGACAGATAAAAACTATATATATTTAAGTTGAACAACATGATTTTTTTTTAAGTAGGCTCCATGCCCAGTGGCTTGGAGCCCAACGCATGGCTTGAACTCACAACCCTGAGATCAAGACCTGAGCTATGACCAAGAGTCAGACACTTAACTGACTAAGCCACCCAGGTCGCCCCAACATGATTTTTTTTAAAGTATACAAGGTGACGATTTAATATACCTATGCATTGTGAAATGATTAACACAATCTGTTTATTAACACATCATCTCCTCATAGTTATCTTTTTGGATCCGTGTGTGGTAAGAACACTTCAGATCTACTCTCTTAGAAAATTTCCTGTGTACAGTACAGTATTATTCACTATCATCACCGTGCTATATAGTAGATACACAGAACTTCTTCATCTCAGAGGTCTTTTAGGGTCTTTATTCATAGGGCCGACCCTGTTAGTGAAAAGAAAATCACACTCTCTTTATGTAGCTCCTTTCTCTGCTTGCATTGTCTCCACAGAAATGTGCTAGAGACTAGTGGCCACAGAACTGCCATCTTGATTCAAACTGCCAGGAAATGAATCCCGTGTGCCTCTTCATAGCCAGTGACCTTGTAAGAGTGGGAACTGCTTTATACCTTGTTAAGTCATCTGCAAATGGGAAACAGTAATAAGGCAGCTTCATTCATAGATGGGGGACATCTGCAGTTGCAAAGAACCCCACGTTTAATGGGGCTTATATGTGGTTTAGCACTCTGTTGTCCCTATCTTGAAATTCTTCGTGATTTTTTAACAAAGAGTCTCACATTTTCTTTTTGCACTGGGCCCTACTAATGTTGTAGCTGTCCTAAATAGGGTGCTGCCCTCGTAGGGGTAACTGGGATAGATGAATGCATGGAAAGATCTCAGCTCAGTTCCTGGTATGTCGCATGCCCTCCATAAATAAACTATTACTAGCAGTGGTGTTTAATCACACAAGAGCCTTATGAGGCAAACCAAACTGAGAGTATGATTTAGCCAACTGTATAATTTTACTTTACAAATGAAAACATGGAGGCTCGGAGAGGGGGACTATCTTCTCAAGATCATGTAACTCAGCTTAGATCGATATATTTACATTCATTCATTCACTCATTCATTCATCAGAAAATGCTAGCTGGGATCCAACTCTGTGCCCACGGGCTTCAGGAGGCTGGTGAGCAAGACGAGTCAGTGTCTGCTCTCATGCAACAGACCATCCAGCTCCTTAAAGCCACTAACTGGTCCTTGAGGGAATCAAGTTCTGAAAAACCCAGGGTCACTACCCTCCAAGGTCAGGAGAGCCATTTCAAGGGCCCTCCCGGTCATAGTTAAGATCAAAACACCCTTGGTCATATCCCCAGGTCTTTGGGGAATTTCTTGGTCCTGTTCTTGGAAGCATGACCCTGCCTCAGGTCTGGCCTCTGTGTTAGCCTCCAATGTCATCTGTCATTCTTAGGTTCTTCCTCTGGAAAGACACCCCAGGGGATGGTCTTTTGCTTCACTGTAAGTTCTTTGCCCATGGAGAGGAAGCCTATGGACAAACACTGCTCTGCCCAGCCCCGTGCTCTGGGCTTTCACCCATTAGAGAGGGGGATGAAACAATGGTTACCTAAGACCTTGTCCCCTGCTTGTCAGTCCTGACAGAGCCAGAGTGAGAACTGGAGTCTTACTCACTAGTCTACCCGGCCCCCCAATAAACCAGTCCCTTTTCTATGCCCCTTCCAGTTGTTCCCAGCACCCATCATCGCTCAGTTACTCAATTTGTCAATGCCAAGAACTCACAACCTTGCTTCTGCCTCACACACCCTCATTATGGGGACTTTCATCTATGGAAATAAGATGGGGGGTACACCAGCATGTCCCCCAAACTTTGAATCGTTCAGACTGCTTTCCATGCCCATGTCCACCTATCTGCAATGTACTTAATCATTTTCTTCAAGGTGCCTTTCTAAAAATTAAAACTCTACTTACATTAGATACCCAAGTTTATTTAAAATGAATTTTGTATCTGTACCATTGATCAGTAGGCCTACCTGCCTTAAACAAAAAGTGACTGCCACGAAAAACAACATAAAATAAAACAGGATCCTGGATTAGACTGCATGGGTACCACCTACAACCATCTTCCACACCACCAGGGCCCATATGGGGAAACTCGGGGTTAAACTTATTCCCAGCACTGCGTGAACAGCTGACAACACTTGGGTATCCTACCCATTTGTAGATATTTTCATTTTTATAGGGGATTCTTGGGAACATAATGCTTAACCCATAGAAATAACATAGGGGTTCTAGGCAACTAATATAGAGGGAAGATAATTTTGCTTAGAGCAGGGCTTTGCAGTAAGGCTGAAATCTTCATGCATGGGTATGAAGTCACCTTACTCATCTGTGAGTAACACAGGTCCTGGACACTCAGAAGTGGGGTCTGGAATCCCTATAGAGTGGAGGAAGAAAAGTGACCTGTTTTCCAATGAGCTCCATTTGCTTCCCGGTAAAACCAGATAAGGAGCTGCTGTCAGGTTCTGGTCATTAGAATTGCCCGGTGGAAGTGAGAGTTAAAGAACAGATAATCCAACAGGTGTCTACCAAACAGGGATGCTCAAGTGCTTATCTGCTCATTGTCAGAGCTGGCGGGCTGCAAACCCAAGAAGACTGTCCTCTGTTTGTCAGCCAAGTCTTCCTTTTCTATCTTGGATTTGCTCTGAGGGCTCATGATTTACCTCCACTTCTCAGGGCTCCACCCTCTCACAATGTACTAGCTAAACAGGACCACCCTGATCCGCTCCCCTGGGACCTGCCAGGTAACACAGTTACAACAGTAATACCCCTGATGAGCACTGTAACTTTACAACCTTCATTACTGCCATGGCATACAAAGCTTTCTCACTTTCTGCCAGAGATTAATCACTTCCCTGGATGATTGACAGTGGGAACATTCATTTCCTTCAGAGAAAAACGCTCTTTCCACCCACTGGGTGTCATCCTGTCACCCAAGTTTCAAAAGACAGCCACAGAAGAGCCAGCTGTTGGTACATTTCACAAGGTCTGGGCTGTCCGGTCTTATTCATGACTAATTTGTTCTGCTATGTAGACCCTTCCAGAGACTACAGATGACTGTCGTTAAAATGAGATGAGCTGGAGGAGAGAAGACATGAAAATGAATTCTGGACCAGATAGAAGCTGCGGAGAAAGGTTGAAGGACCTGGTACCAGCCAAATTATTTTTCTTTTCATATGCAAACTACAATGAATCCAAGTCCCAATATGTTCGAGTTATTTGAAGTCCAGCCTTTGCTTGGGGGTTTCTCCCCAAATATTATCACGGATCCTCATGGTTGCTTAACCAACCTGTGAATCAGCCCCCTTGAGGTCACCCACTGCCACCTTCCAGCAGAGAGTGACTCTCTAATGTCACTCTGAAAGCACGACAGCTTCATCTTCTTCTCTTGGTTGCCCAGAAGCTCTTCCCCCTACCGTGGCCACAGTAGCCCTATAGCCAGAACCTGAACAGCTCAAGAAATCCAAAGAAATGCCCTGGAAATTGATTACCATCACCAATGCCCTGCTCGTACCCCAACCACGGAGAGAGAGCAGGCTCTGCTGATTGGCTCAGGCTTCCTGGTTTGTCAAGTATGAGAAAGAGTGGTCACACTCAAAGAAGTCCATTGGCAAAACTGCCCCAAACGGCAAAACAGCTTTGTGTGAAGTAAGAGATGAGCTAGATGTTAGACCAAGGTGGGGACATTTTTACAGTATTGCCAGACATTTTGCAAATGAAGGCTATTGCTCCAAAAATGATAGTGTGAGTAAGCAGGGGCTTGGGTCTTTTCACTGCGTCAGGACAAACTCGGGCTTTAGACCTTTTCATCTGCAAATACAGCAGCACACTAGGACCCACCTAGATTAGGCAGTTGGATTAGAACTACCAGTTCTAGGGGTGCCTGGGTGGCTCAGTGGGTTAAAGCCTCTGCCTTCGGCTCAGTTCATGGTCCCAGGGTCCTGGGATCGAGCCCCGCATCGGGCTCTCTGCCTGGTGGGGAGTCTGCTTCCTCCTCTCTCTCTGCCTGCCTCTCTGCCTACTTGTGATCTCTGTCTGTCAAATAAATAAATAAAATCTTTTTTAAAAAAAGAAGAAGAACTACCTGTTCTACCAAAATATGTGTGCTTTCACTACTACAGTGGCTATAGGGATAATAAACTGAAATTCACAAACCCACATTGCCTCTGTCTTCCCTGAGGTCTTATTTGGGGGGAGGGGGGTGTCACTTACGATAGAGCAGCCAGACAGTAAAATTTCCCCAGCCCCCAACATCTACCCCAGACAAATGAGACGTAGATAAAACAAGAGACACTTTAAAGAGTAATTCTGAATGCCTTGAATTCTTAAAAAAAAAAAAATTAAAAAATAAGTAAAAAAAATAAACCTCCAAACAAGATTCTCCTAGAAGAGGATTAAAAAAATACAACTGAAACGAAGCCTTTTGGAAATGAAAAAGAAATGGCACATTTGACAAGGGTCAGCTGGCCAGGCTCCTGTGATGACAGCGTTCTGGGAGTATTAATATGTACCAAGAGCTGTAAATGGTTGCAAAAACGTACATGGATTCCTTGACATAATGTACTAGCTCACACCATCTGCCACTTTCAGCCGTCATGGGCTGCATGCTTGAAATCCTTTTTAATCACTTTCACTTAACAAGAAGCTGAGCTCAAACCTAATCATTGAAAATCTGCCACTGGAGTGGTTCCTTGAGGTTGCTGCTCTGGTGACCTTCCAGGACATCTAAGATGAGCAGAAGTCTACCAAAGAATGCCAAGAATTTTGATATTTCATGTGCTAGTCCACACTGGCTTCTAAATTGATCTTCTTTTATGCTAATGCGGCCATACATAACAGGCAGACCAGTAGAATCCCCACCTACAAACACGCAGTTTCCCACACAGTCTGCTGAATGTGCTCAGGGAGCAAAAAAATAAATAAATAAAAATTTTAATATAATGTGGTTCTACACATAAGCCAACTATTTCTCAAGAAATTCAAGATCTGTTCAACTCAAGAAACCGTGAGTCCAACACTTCAAGGAGAATATGGACATTCTGGACTCATTAAGGTCGAATACTGTATGCCCCAAACCAGATTTGCTATATGTCCTAGTGAGTTTAAAGTATTTTTCAATGAAATTTTTGATTCCACATGGTTCTTGCCTTATACCTTTGGAGCCTAACATGAATCTTCAGAGTTAAGCCTTCTTTTGACATTCAAGTTCACAGAAAGCCAGCCTCTCTTTGGAGACTAGTGGGATTATGTGTAAGGAAAGTGAGAATACCCATAGCTGATAGGTGTAGTGATCTGTGAGATGGACTCTCTAAGGTACAGTTGGGTTGATTTGTTTTCCCAGGGAATTGTCCTCTTGACAACATTTTGCCAGAAAGTCAACTTTAAGATCCAAAGAGCCAGACTTTCTAAGAGGGAGATAAAGACCTTCCCCATCCTTCAAAAAGAACACAGGAGAGAACAAATCCAAGATCAGAGCTAGATAAACCCTGTGTACCCTGGGAAGGTACAAGCTGGAAACACACACTGGCATCGGAATAGGGGCAGTTATGCAGGGAGACTTTTACAGACAAGCCATGGGCATTTGTCCCTCCTGCGCTGAAATGGTTTTTGGAGTCTCATTGGATAAATGCACTGATTTTAACACTGGATTCCATCACTCTGTCTTGGCTCCTAGATTTGTTCACTGTAGAATGAATTTGTTTCCTGCCATGCCTCAAATGCATCTCGTGACAGTCAATCTTATGTCTCAACTCACCCGGGGCCATAAGTGCCCAGATAGCTGGTCAAACTTTTTTTTTTTGAGTGTGTCTGTAAGGGTGTTTTAGGGTGAGATTAACATTTGAATTGGTAAATGGAATAAAGCAGATTGCCTTCCCTAATGCAGATGGGTTTCACCCAATCAGTTGAAGGCCTGAAAAAAACACAAAAAGGCTGAATGAATGGGACCTTCTCCTGCCTGAGAGCTTGAGCTGGGACTTGGGTCTTTTCCTACCTTCAGACTAAATCGACATGTTGGTTCTTCTTGGATCTCAAACCTGCTGGCTTTTAGACCAGAATTTACATCATTGGCATTCCTGGTTCTCAAGCTTTTGGACTCAAACTAGAATGATATCTTTGCATCCCCTGGGTTGCCAGCTTGATGGCCATAGATTTTTAATATTTCTCAGCCTCCATAATCATGTGAGCCAACTTCTTATAATAAATCTCTTTACACACACATACACACACACACACACACACACACACACACACACACACACACAAAGTAATCAGTTTCCCTGGAAAACCCTGACTGCAGCCAGAACAATCCTTGCAGTTTGTGCATCAAACTAGGTCTCAAACTGATTACATATATCAATTAGCAATAATCACACCTTGGATAAACCTCATTGGCTACGATACAGCCACTGTGCAAATCTCTGATTGCATATATCAGAATAGGCCAAAATATGCTCTAGTAACAAGCAATTCCAAAAGCTCGGGGACTTAGAGCCATAGAGGTCATTCACAATGCACACTCATCCTGGGTCAATAAAAGAGTTCGTGTCATTTGTCACTGCAGTCATTCAGGGATGTAGGCAGTTGGAGCAGACACTCCCACTTCCCCCAAATCTGGTTTGCCACGGTGCCAGGGCCAAAGGAAGCTCTGGACAGTCTTGCACCACGAATGAGACATTCCAGACTAGAAAAGACAAACACTACCTTAACACTCACCCCTCATTGGCCTGGGCTGGTGCATGGCTCCATCCAACCACTAGAGGAACAGAAAGCATAATCCTACCATATGCCTACAAGACAGAGAGCTGGAAATATTTAGAAAGGTCTGCTGTATTCATCTAAGACATGACTCTCATTTCTGTTGTCTTCTCTAGGTGTCTTAAAAATCACAAAGCATGTTTTTTGACCAGATCCTATGAACTCATTGCTAGAATAGCAAAGAAATAAACATACAAAACCACCTTGGATAGGGTTTTCATTGAAATTATCAGGTCAACAAGCAAATAAGCAAACAAAAGTAAAACCCTTGGGGTGATGGCCTGAAATGTTTCTTGGACGCTCCAGTTTTGCTGTGCAGGTGCAGAAAAGCATTAGTGCCCCAAAGGAAGTCTTGTTCCTTTCAGGGGTCTTTCTATTCTCTATCCCACCTTATGGGTAATCATCTTTCCAGAATTCTTATCTTCCAGTCTCTACTCTTGATTTGAATTTACATTCAAATCAATTTGAATGTACATTCCTCTTACATTCCTCCAAACTTCTCTATCTTCCTTCTATTCCAAGAATTGTTATTTTATTCAGGTGGGATGTACCATTTATCTCAAGAGTGTTATTACATAAATCATAGAGCAAGACAATGGGGAGGCTTAAAAATCAGTGAGAATAATTCCTTTAGGTTATGAAACCATTTTATGGAGCATTTGAGTGCAGCTGGGTCATATCAGAAAATCACCACTGACTCATTCCTTCAGAAGGTGCAAGGAGAAAACAGAGGTTCCTATGGCATCAAACATATGCTTACTATTGACTTTTCCCCTATGGATAGCATTTTCCCAGAGAGTCATAAGACAAGGGCAGAATCAAAAGATAAATAGTATCTCTGGCCTTAACCACCCACCTCTTGGTAAGTACAAATTGCATTTAAATTTCTCTTTCAGCTCTTTGATATTTGACATATATTTAAAGTAAATATCGTCCTATAGAACATCTGCATAATCTTGGAGAGGGTTATAGTCATGCAAATAATGCCACTAGATTAGGGGCTGTGGGATAAAAGCAGTGTTAACTCTAGGTCTTAATCTGAAAGGCTAAATCTGTCACCTGTCACTCTAATTACACTAGTCCTCTGTCCTCCACAGGTTTCCTGATTACGCATACATGTGTGGTGGCTTTCAGTGGAAGGCACAAAGCATTTTAGAGAAGCCACAAAAGTGCTCTTGTCAATTACAGCGGCTATTAATACTAATTGTGCTTTAGAATTCTCACCAACAACAGCGTTAGAAACCCCAATTAATATACCACAGTTCAGAGAGACACGATGGGACCTGAGGTGTTACTGACACCAGCCTAATAACTAGTCCGGTTGTGGTGTGAACTGGCTCAGAGTTAGAATTTTAAGTACTACACAGAAAAGAAATTAGCATTCTTCAGTCTCCTGTCGTATCAGGGGTCTAAGGAGCTGGCCGACAGCACAACTGTGGTTGGAGGTACATAAAGCCTCTGAAAGGGGAGTCTTGCTCTCCAAACCTTTTGAGAAAAAAAAAAAAAAAAAAACAGAAGGACCTTACCAGTATTGTCAGTCTGGGTGAACTTGCATTGTTGGGTTGACTGAGAGCAGGGCCCTTGGCCCCGGAATGTTCACTTCTACGGTCAAACGCCAAACAGGAGATTTACAAGGACTTCCAAAGGCCAGCTTCAGCCTTTGGAAGACAAGACTTCTAGAATACAGTCTTCTAGAAAAGAGGAAGAATCTCTTCTTTTATTTATATAATTGAGAGCTTGTCTTGGGGTGGGAGTGGGGGTTGTACCTGTAAATAGGTGCTTATTGTTCATACTTGTGAAACACACATGCACGCACACCTGTTCTAGCCACTCTCTGTAGAGTAATGGCCCAAATTTACAGAATTTTGTCTCCATTCCATTGGTAGATTTCCTCTTTTCACACATCTCAGAGGGCCAAGAGACTGTTCCAGATGGCAAAATAAATTCCCTTCATTTAACTTGAATTGGTATCAAGATTTTTGTGCAATAGATTTGGACACAGAGGTGACTGAGTTAGGGGATTTTGTTTATCTACATGTGTTATTTCCAGATGCCTGCTCTTCTTTGACTTAAAAGCTCTGCATCCTGCTATACACCTCTCCCTGCACAAACATTACAATCAGGGACTTGTCTTGGACATCCACAAATGCACGCAATCACACTCTCAACAAGTATGGTATCACTAATTTCTTCTCTTGTGCAGGGTTAAAGCAGAGTCAGGAGGTCAAGCCCAGTGCAGTTACTGCCCTTAGTGGCACGGACCACTCATTTTATGCCCTGTGTCAATCCCTCCTCAACTGCCAAAAGGGGGTACTCATTAATGCCCCCTGTTCCTCCCAAGGATGTGATAGAGAAGAAAGGATAGGAATGTCTTTGGAAGGGGGAAAGGTATTTACAAAAATTAGATGCTATTAATCAACTAAAGAAGAGGTTTAAAACAAACAGTAGTGGGTAAGCCTTGGGTGACTCAATTGTTTGAGCAACCGACCCTTAGTTTGGGCTCTGGTCATGATCTCAGGGTGATGAGATCGAGTGCTGCATTGAGCTCTACGCTCAATGGGGAGTCTGCTTGGGATTCTCTCTCTCCCTCTCCCCCTCCCCCCATGCCCATCTCTCTCTGTCTCTCTCCCTACCATATAGAAAATAATCTTAAAAAAAAAAGTGGAGGAGGGAAGAAGAGAGAAAAAGACAGGGAAAGAAAGTATAAGCATGCTCGTCAATAGAACCACCCACCCTCAGAGGAGTTCTTGGAAACTGTTGCCAATTTCATGTGATGTTGGTAGGTGTTATGTGATAAAAAAACATTCCAGCATGGAGCACTGGGTGTTGTGCAAAAACAATGAATACTGTCACACTGAAAAAAAATAAATAAATTTAAAAAAAAAACAACATTCCAGCAATCCCATCCTTGGGCCAGGGCAAGAGGGGCCCCTGACCTGGGACTTAAGGGGCAGAGGCCTACCTTGGTCCTCCCTAAGCTGTGCCCTTTGCAACAAGGAGTCTACAGATCCAAAGGGACTTGTCTATTCAGAACATACTCTGATCCTGCCAGCCTACACTCTGCATATCCAGAGAGCTCTCATGCTCGTAGGGGACGAGCTTGGATGTGGATGCACAACTGGGAGTTCACACACGTGTAGCAAGGGCTCCTTGTACTATGGGACAAGGGGTGGGTACAGAAGACAGAAGAGACCATGAGCTGGGGGCCAAGCTCTCCCCATACAGAAGTCCAAGGTATCCAAGAATTCTGAATTCAAACCTGGATTTCCAGGTAATTAGTAAAGAATATTTGTCAAGATAACAAGCTACTGTGTATATTACATAATATTTTGTTAGCTTAACTTGTAACTTAGAATATTGAGATGTTGTTGTATAGGCTTCTGTTTATACTCTTTTAAGGCCCTGAAAATTTCATATTAGGATTGGGCCCAGATTCCAGGGTCAGTTAAGTTTGGGAAACACTGGGATAAATACTTAAACAGACTTTTTTTTTTTTTTAAATGCAGGATATCTCAGAGCCTTAAATATGCATCATGCATTATGCATATCCTAGAATAGATTATACCATATTTCCTTCTGTCCAAAATGCACTTTTTTCCCCCACATTTTAACATTTCTGAAATCAAAATGCATCTTACAGTTGTAGTCAGCCAGAAAACAGCTGTGCCCGAACATATGCATTAAAATTTGCAGAGTGGCTGTCAGCGGCTTGGAAGAAAATCCCAGAAACAATAGTGGAGCATGTTTTGAAGAAATGTTGCAGCATCCAAACTCTGGTGAGAGAGGAGAAGATACTTTGTTAAAAAAAAAAAAAAAAGACACAAACTTCAATGACTTGGAGTCAAATGATCAGAAGGGTCCAGTTCAACATGAGAGGAGTCTAAACAACTTACTTTGTTTAAATTTTCTTCTTTAATACTCAAGAGTGATTATGATAAAATACATATAGCTACATAAATATTATAGAACTCTTTCAATAAGTAGAAAATAAAAATTCCAAGTGCTAGGAAAAGAGTTATTTCATGGTTTAGTTGGCAGCAATTTGTCTCTCTTGGCTGAGCACAAAGTAATGGTATGTCTTTATTTAATGGCATTCTAGATTCTATGAAATGCAATAGTAGGCAAAGTTTCCCAAATATCTTTGAATGGGGAGGCCTCGTTTTTCCTAAATCATTACATTAGATTCATGTTTTCTTAAGCATGCTTTGAAAAGGCTGCCTTAACTCATGGAATACTGAAATACAGGGGCTGGAAGGGGCTTCAGAAGACCCAAATCCCTCATTTTGAAGACAGGAAAAGTGAGGTGCTCTCCCAAGATTACCCAGCATACAACTGGCAGGTATAGATAAGAACCAGCTACCCTGACTCTCAATAGACAATTCTGATCCCTAGATGAATTTCCTCTTCTTGGTTTTTACCAAACCAGTTGTTTCTGTCCCAACCACAATTAGTAAGTGAATATTCTGTTCTTTTGTGTCTTGGCACAATCAAAATTTGTTTCTGATTTGCCTGTCAATAATCAATAAAAGAAGCTAAAAAGATTGACAAAGAAAGAAAATTCATCCAGAGATCCATATGCCAACTGATCCAGGCAGCTCAATGAACCAGAAGGGGAATGCACTTAAAGAGAACTGCACCAAAATCCCGTCATCAAATTGCTGAAAGCCAATGATTAAAAAAAAAGAAAAAAATCTCCAAAGCAGCCAGAGAAAAGGAATATAGATAGGTTAAAAATAAAAGAATAGGAAAAAGACATGCAAATGCTAATTAAGTAGAAGATGGAGTGGCTTTACTAATATTAGACAAAGTGGACCTCAGAACAAGAAAATTACCCAGAATCTGCTAATGACATTGTTGACATTACAGTATTATAGGATCTCATGTCTAATGACATTAGGTTAAATCATCGAGAAGCTCTAACAATCCTATAGAGATATGCCCGATAACAGAGCTTCAGAGTATCTGAAGTAAAAGCCAACAGACTGAACAGAAAAATAGACAAATCCACAGTTATTATTGGAGATGTCAGCAATCCCCTCTCAATAATCGATAGAGTTAGTAGGGAGAAAATCAGTGAGAGTACATCCAGATGCACAGCAATGCATGTACACAACTCTTTGGAGAAGCACAATTTGAATCTGGGCTTTGCCACTGAAAAGTAATGACATAGAATCCCAAGGTGCTGCTTGGTCTAGGGTCTTGTCAAGGGAAATGGGTGTCATGTGCTTCTCAGCTTATGATAAGATTGAAATAATTCATGCGTCACTGATCATGGGCTCTCCACTTCTGCCCAAAGTATTGAGAAGCTGAGAAGAACCTGCGTGGGGAGCTTCTGCTTGAATGATTGAAATGTGTGTGGCTTCTTCTCGGGGACAACAACTCTACGAGGACACAGGGGGCATAAAACATTCATACTCCCTTTTCTGTATGATTTATCCTAGAGAATGCTAAATACACGCTAGATAAATCCCCATGTGGTACATGGGTACAGTCGTGGTCCCCAGCAAATCATGTCTCCCTCTATCTATGCCCATGTATGCCCATGGGACAGTTGTCTTGGTCATGTGACCTTCTTTGGCCAATAGGATAGTCAGCAAACATGTCCTGGACAGACATTTGACATTTGACAGTGTCAAAAGGCACTTGGGAATTAGGGTTTTCTCTCTCTTTCTCTCTCTTGCTGCTTTTAGAACTGAGCCACCCTACAAAGAAGCCTAGGCTACCCTCCTAGAGACACGTGACCTCAATGACAACCAAGTATCAATCACCAGAAATGTGAGTTAGGCCATCATAGACACCCAGCTCCAGACAAGCAACTAGAAGTGACCCCAGAAGAGATGAGCTAAAGCCCAGCCCAGACTGCTGACCCACAGAATTGTGTACAATAAAGTGGTTGTTTTAAGTTTTGGGATGGTGTACTAGGCAGCAATCGATAATTTGTTATACCCAAAGCACTGGCCAGCTCTGCACCAAGAAAGGCAAGGGTAGTAACTACTCCTTTGGTTACTCAAAAGAGAGACAGAAAATGTCTCATTATATTGTCTGGAACTTTGGGCTTAACCTCTGCCAACAAAATCCCTCTCTCAGTTCAGCAAATCAATGCGAATAAAACACATGTGCTGCAAATCCCCTGATGCCCTTCTAGGCAGAAGTTTTTAGTTAGGAAAAGAAAAAGAAACTTAATTTGAAGCTTTAATAACCTCCCAATTAGGTTGTTTCTGCCAGCATTAATATTTAATCATGACATTACTGTGACTATTTTAGAATTGAACTGAAATTAAGTATAAATGTTTGATCATAAATAATTTCATTATTAAAGATAATCTCTGTTATATATGTTTCTGTGCCTATCTTTTATTAAGTTTACTTTTCATGTTGACATTTTTAAGGGCATAATTGTATGTTTTCATTCTTAGTAATATTGTTACCATATATTAATTATGGCATCATGCCAGGAACACTAGTAATGAAATAAGTTGGTTTTTCTACTTTAAGAGCCAGCAATAGGCTCCCACTCTTATACAACTAACAAATAGATGGTCAGCTTTGAGCTCTACATTGTTTCCCTGAATTATTCTTTCTCTCTCTTTATTTGTGCATAAGCACCATTGCTCTTGATTTACAGAAAAAATCAGTGTAAACGAGAGTGGGAGGGATAGTTTTCTTTGTCCATTTTCTAAGGAGTTTCTTGGAGGCCACATACAGCACCAAAGGAAGGGTGTGTGTGGTAGGTAGAATAATAGTCTCCCAAAGATGTCCACATCCTAATCTCTAGAACCTACGAATATGTCACCATATATGGCAAAAGAGACTTTGCAGGTGTGATTAAGGACCTAGAAATAGAGAGGTAATCCTGGATTATCTGAGTGGGCTCAATGTAACTGCAAGCGTCCTTAAAAGTAGAAGAGAGGGAGAAGAGAAAGTCAGGGAAGTAGATATTACAATGGAAGCAGGGTTGGAGTAATATTGGAGAAGGACTCATCCCACCACTATGGACCTTGGGGATGGAGGAAAGGGACATCATCAAGAAATAGGGGCATCTTCCAGAAGTTGGAAAATGGAAGGAAATGGATTCTCCCCTAAAAACTCTGAAAATGGATGCAGCCCTGTGTGAGACCCAGGTCAGACTTTAGAACTGTATGATAACAGACGTGGGTTTTATTTTGTTTTATTTTTTGTTTTTGTTATTTACCTATTTATTTATTTATTTATTTATTTATTTATTTATTTATTTTTGTAGAACCAAGTGTTATTAAGTTGTGCCTTGGTACAGGTGCTGGAAATTGCCTATGACGTTCTTGAAGTATAAAGCCTGGATGTTGTGCCAATTCTTCTTGAGCAATGGCACCAGGAAATTAACAACTGAGTGGAAACATCCACACAAGCTCATCATCTATCATCTTCATGTGGCCAACGACCACTGCCAGACACAGCACCTTCGTCATCTGGAATTTGATCATGGACTTTACTTCATCTCCTTGGCCACCATGTTCTCATTGAGGGTCAGCAAGGAAGGGAACTTACCTGCCTTATTCAGGCCTGAGCCCAGTATTCATGGGATCTGCTTGATCAGAGATTCCAAAGCCAAAAAGATATCATACTTCTCAGCCAGCCTCTGAACTCATTTTTCATTCTTGTTGAGTTTCTTCAGTGCCTCACTG
Organism: Meles meles; assembly: GCF_922984935.1. Taxonomy (NCBI): domain Eukaryota; kingdom Metazoa; phylum Chordata; class Mammalia; order Carnivora; family Mustelidae; genus Meles; species Meles meles. The sequence continues at coordinate 30,379,427 of NC_060084.1, read as the reverse complement.
TCCAGGTGGGGAATAGCCACAGCCTTGGCTTCACCACAGCGCTGCTGATCCCCCCAAAAACATATGGAGAACTTGAGGAAGGGAGTGGACTTAAGCCTGATGGTGCCCAAAAAGCATTTCTGGGGGTCATCATTCTTCAAGCTGATCTGTAGCTCCACTGTCTCCAAAAACTTCTGGCACTTAAGCTCATTCCCGTGCCAGACTCCCACACCGCCTTGTACAGGGTGTCATGGGAGACTTTGCTGCTCGTGGTGTCATATGCAATAATCACTGGAAAAGAGCTAGGTGTGCATTGTTTTAAGCCACTATGTTTGTGGCAATCTGTTACAGCAGCCACAGGAAACTGATACAAGGGGCATACTCCGGAAGCACCCCAGTGGGATCTGGGCAGTCCCACTTACAGGCTGTAGCAGAAAGCAAGTTGTTTGACCTCTGCACATTGGCACATTGTAGTCAATAAAGGGAGGGCAACAGTGGTTACTTCATAAGGTTATTGGGATAATTAAATGAGGCAATTTGCATAAACATCTTAGCACAGTGTCTAGCTCATTTTTAACATTTGTTAAAGGTCAACTATTGTTGCTGTTATTAAAACCTGCTGTGGCCCACTGTTATTGTTCACACTTTGTTGTGCGTTGCCCTGGTAGGGGTTCCCACTGCCTGACAAGTGACCTGCCCAGCCTTCCTGGAGGTGGTGTGCGCTTCCTGCCTCTTCATTAGGCTTGGCCCTGGAACGTCTTTGGCCAATGGGCTGCGAGCAGACTCCAGCCGAGCCACTTCCAAGGGGAAGCTTTGGGAGCAGGTGCATAGTTTGGCTCAGCCTCTTGTTCTTTTCTCTTTGTGACAAGAAAGACGTTTCCCATATAAGGGCTGCTCCTTCCACCTGAGTCCTGGCTGAGAACACACATGGCACAGAGCCACAGCACATGTAATGTGAGATGTAAATGTTTATTGTCATAAGTCATTGAGATTGGGGGGTTGTTTGTTTTCATAGTAAAGTTGACAAACACACCTCTCATAGATGCTGTTTAGAGAGTCTGCCAGCTCACACACACATGCATACACATCTCCCTCCAGACTGTCTACAAGAACTACACTTGGCCCACAACTACTCTGACACTCATGTTAGTACTCTATAACACTAATACTAGGAATCCTGGACACCCTAACCATAGTTAAGCCAAGCACAAATGGACACTTGGCCCCATGTGGGCAAATAAAAGCTTATCCCAAGCAATATGGAATTGTGACCTGGAGGCAGCTAGAGAGCTTTGCTTAGGTCTATAAATAATAGGTAAGATTTGGGAAGAATTGGGGATCCTAGACATTGTGGCTTGATCATCTTGGGCCTTGCAGTTGGAGAAGCAAAGAAGGAATATCTACAGGGTCAGAAAAGTAGAGATGCAAGAGGAGAAGACATGGCAGCCTGAGCCCATCACTGTTTACTACTCCCTGAACATGGTCTACCCTGAGGCTCTTGTGCTCCATGGGATAAGCTAGTCTCCTTTCAATAAATCCCCCCTCCTACTTAAGAAATCTCAAGTTGGCTTCTTTAACCTTGAACCGAAAGTAGAAGTTCTAAGCAAAGATCTTACTGTTAGGAGATAGCAAGGAAAAGTTTCCATCCATGAGAATGCCAACAGTCCTGAGGAATTGGTCTGCACATAACAGAGGATACAACCTCTCCTCTTCTCTCTCTGACTGAGCCCCATTGGTGCAGAGCTCAAAACTCCCCACTTGCTGCAAAACTGAGCTCTTCTGGGCACATGAGTCAGAGAGGTAGAAGAACATGGAATTAATACAATTAGTTTGCCATTAAACATAGATATTAGAGACCTACTCTAGACACCATGATAACAGGAGAAACACAAACAACATAGCCCCATCCTGCCATTTGTAAAGCATATAGCTTAGCAGAGGATAAGAGGGTAACAAAGAAGCTCAAAGAAAAGGTTCCAGGTGGGAGGCTGGGCCTCATCTCTGCCACTAACTAGCTGTGCAGCTTCAGGCATCATTCCACCACTCTGGCCTTCAACCCCCCCATTAAAAAAATGAGGGGCTAGATTAAATGATTTTTACAGGTTTTTCCATGACACTTGGTCCATTGTCACTATAGCTAAGGTCTGATGAGCAAAAAGTAGCCGCTGCCCTTGGACTGTCAGTAATTTCCACATACAGTATGAGCCTGGCTTCATCGCAGCCATGTGTGGAACAGTCTAAAAATGAAGACTTTTGGAGCCTCAGCTCCACAATTCTGATTCGGTGGGGCTGGACCTCACCTTGGGTAGTGTTGGTTTTAATACATGGCCCAATTGGGGAATGACTATCCTAGGCTATTGTAGATTCTACAGAAATGTCCCAGCCTCCCTTAAGTTCATAAACAATCAGCAGTGTGATAAACTGATAAACTGTACATTAATTGGTAACACTTACATAGTAATTCTTACCCAGCCTAGCACCATACTATGCATATTATAAGTAGTATTAATTCATTTAATCCTAACAACTCTGTGAGGTAAGTCTTTGACTCTCCCTGGAAGGATTTTAACTGTTTTATTCATCTCTTCCCTCCCCAGTGCAACTATGGACTTTGATCCAGGCTTCCCTGTAAGAGATTGATTTGAATAAATAAATAATCAAAATTAAATAAAACACTAAAGGAAAAGTAATCTTCATTTAGAAGCTACCTTCTCTGTGAGCCCATCTCACGCTCACACTTCTTCATGACCTCCTGTCATTATCCACCACACCTCCAGTAAACTGTGAGGAAAAAATGATAAAGATAGTATTTCCCAGGGTAGGGCGGATAGTACTTGCCAGGGTAGGGTGACCTAATGCAACGGAGTTTTACTTGTGGGCCTATCCTGCCACTGACCCAGGTGCATCAGATAAGATGGAAGAAGGAACCCAGGTGGATGACCTTGAAATTTTATGATCAGATATGGTATCAGATATTTACATTCTGGTTAAGGTAATAATCTGTGAATATGGAGGAAGTAAGAAAAGGTGTGAGGAGATAAGCCACTGAGGATTTTATTGGATCTGGGGAGGTTTCTATCTCAAGGAGAAGTGACAGTAGTTTTAAAAAGGCAGTCAGTTATATCACATGTCTAAGTATGGAGCTCGGTGTTCCTACGCTGGTTCAGCATTGCATCCGGGATCCATATTATTTTTTATCTTTCATTCTTTTACTCCACCAACCTCCACATGTAGATATTCACTAGCTTATTACTTCATGGTCACACGATGGCTGCCACAACCCTGGGTATTATATCCTAACACTAGAGCGTCCAAAGCAAGAAAGGAGAGAACAAGCCCTTTCTTCATACACCTCTTTCTGTCGCCATGCAGGAAAACTCCTTCCAGAAATAACAGTTCCCTTACGTCTCTTTGATTAGGACAGGTCACTTGACCACTTGTGAGGGTCAAATTGTGCCTCCCCAAAATTTATGCTTTGAAGCCCTAACCCCCAGGACATCAAAGTGTGATCTTAGTTGAAGACAAAGTCTTTTTTTTAAATTTTTTCAGCGTAACAGTATTCATTGTTTTTGCACAACACCCAGTGCTCCATGCAATATGTGCCCTCCCTATTACCCACCACCTGGTTCCCCCAACCTCCCACCCCCCGCCCCTTCAAAACCCTCAGGTTGTTTTTCAGAGTCCATAGTCTCTTATGATTCGCCTCCCCTTCTAATTTCCCTCAACTTCCTTCTCCTCTCCATCTCCCAATGTCCTCCATGTCCTTTATTATGCTCCACAAATAAGTGAAACCATATGATACTTGAGAAGACAAAGTCTTTACAAGAGGTAACAAGTTAGGTGAAGTCTTTAAGATGGGTCTCAACCACCAGTGTTCTTATAAGAAGAGGAGATTTGAACTTTTGTAGCAACATGGACGGGACTGGAAGAAATTATGCTGAGCAAAATAAGTCAAGCAGAGAGAGTCAAGTATCATATGGTCTCACTTATTTGTGGAGCATAACAAAAAACATGGAGGACATGGGGAGATGGAGAGGAGAGGGAGTTGAGGGAAACTGGAAGGGGAGATGAACCATGAGAGACTATGGACTCTGAAAAACAACCAGAGGGTTTTGAAGGGGCGGGGGGGTGGGAGGTTGAGGAACCAGGTGGTGGGTAATAGGGAGGGCACTTACTGCATGGAGCACTGGGTGTGATGCCAAAACAATGAACACTGTTATGCTGTAAATAAACAAATAAAGAAATAAAAAAAAAAGATCCATTTATTCACTTTAGAGAAAGGGGGAGGGCAGAGGGAGAGAGAGAGAGAAGCAGACTCCACACTAAGCGGGGAGTCCAGTGTGGGGCTCGATTAAAAAAAAAAAAAAGAGGAGATTTGAGGGTGCCTGGATGGCTCAGTGGGTTAAGCCTCTGTCTTTAGCTCAGGTCATGATCTCAGGGTCCTGGGATCAAGCCCCACATCGGACTCTCTGCTCAGCAGGGAGCCTGCTTCTCCCTCTCTCTCTGCCTACTTATGATCTCTGTCTGTCAAATAAATAAAGAAAATCTTTAAAAAAAAAATAAAGAAGAGGAGGAGATTTGGACACAGAGGGAAGATGATATGAAGACACAGGGAGAAGGAAGGCAGCCATCTATAAGCCAAGAGAAGTTTGGAACAAATCCTTCCCTCACAGCCCTCAGAAGGAACCAGCCCTGCTGACACCTTGATCTTGGACTCCCAGCTTCTAGAACTGAGACAATAAAATATACTACCTAGGTTCTGTACTTTGTTACAGCAGCCATGGCTAACAAATACAGCCACCTGTACCTAACTTCAAGAGATGCCATGAGGGGAATATATAATTAGCCTCTGTTGTGCAAGGCAGACCTATGAACATACAATTTAGCGAGGAGAATGTCTGTTGACTGGGCAGCCTGAGGTGACAGCGCCATCTTTCTTTGCAAGTCACATAAATTGATTCTAATTTAGTCAGAAGGGAAGCCTTAGAGGAAGCCTTATGGGGAAGGAGTTAGGATTAGGGAATTGGTGGGAAGGCTTGAGATCCAAGCTTAGAAAAATTACAGAAAGCAGGGTGGACTGGGGTTCTGGATAGCAGGAATGACATAAACTTCTCATAGCTTTCCCATTCCAACATATTTGCTCCTAATACATTTTCTGCGATAAAAATGCCAATGATTCTGAGCCCCGGGAGAGGAGGGACCTAGCTTTTGACCAAGGAAGAGGACAGAAGGCCGGAACTGATTAAGTATAACAAAGCAAGCTCATACAGGGCTGGAAACAGATAATTCCCCAAAAGGAAGTTATGGAATTACCTCTTAAAGAAAATGAGGAATAAAAGCTGGGAAGGAAGAGAATTTAATTTCTACTACACAGTGGAAGAAGGGCAATTGGTACAGAATTGGAGACAAAAATTGTTTCTTTACAACCACAGCAGGTTGTCTTATACCATGGAAATGGGTCCTCTAGGCCAAGCTCTAAGTAACGTTTAAGCTGCCCACACTTTCCATTCTAAAACCCTCAAGCCCTGAGCATGACAACTAATTACCTGGTATCCATTCCAGATTCATTTTCCAATCTCTTCTTCTAGGTCCTCCCTAAACCCTTTGGATCGTAAGCCCTCAGAGGACCAAGTTAAGAAGCAAACACAAAACCAAATGGTTTAAATTTACCAGGATCATCCTTTTTGTTCAAATGCTGTATCCTTGTCCATGCAAATAACAAAGACCAAAGAAAAAAAAAATCACTGAGTCTGTATCGACGAAGCACCAAAACATTTAATCTATCAGATCAAGTTGGAAAACAGCCTGTCACTCTGGTCAAGGGAGGGGAGAATCTGCCAAATTAGATGTTTGACTGAATTGACAGGCTGTCTCGGTCAAAATAAGTCTTTTTTATTAAATGTTGAGAGATCATAGTATATCAAAAAGAAAATCTACACAAGCCACTTTTCATCTATGTACACAGTAAAATCAAGGTGACATATTGGAAATCTCTAAATAACACTTTGTCTACATAAAAGGGTGTAATTCTTTAGGTCAGAATAAATTAGGAAAGAAAGTCTCCTTTTCAAGTGGAAAAGGATTGAGAAACTAAATTGCCTGGAGACAGTGTGTTGTCTCTATCAATATGATTTCTTACCACCTGTACCATTTCACACTGCTTGTGTGGTGCCAGCCCCTAGAATGAATGAACATCATGCTGTTTCCTCTTCATTATCTTATTTAATCTGACCAACAATTCTATAAGGTGGGGACTGCTAGCTTCATTGCAGAAAGAGGAAAATTGTGGCTTATGTGATCTATGTAGCTTCCCCAACTATACACAGAAATTACATTCCAGAGCGGAGACTTGAACTTATGTCTGACTTTAAAGCTGTTGCCTTCTAAGAGTATTCAACTATTTCTTCCTAGCCACACAGCTGGCATCTTTCTCCCTAGGGCTGACTCAAGAATTCTAGAACCTTCTCTTCCAATTGTTCTGGGTCAAAGAGGACCTCTTTTCATCAGCGCCCATAAAAGCAAAAATGCCCCCTCAACAGTCCTGGTTACAAAATTCCTTAATCCAACCTGCCCTTACCTTTCATTGAATCTCAAAGCCATGGAGTCCCATAGGGTCTACCTTGCCCTTTTTAGCATTCTGTTTTCCATATGCAGTGTGGGTTCACTCCTTCTGCTGTACAGTCTGTTCTTTGAGAGGAGAACATTCATACAATAGTATGTACACAATAGTTATCTCCTGCCTTCTTTTATTTAACTCAAGCACCAGGGGGCTGTTTCTATGAGCACAATGGTTAGATTTTCATTGCATTGTCATTGACTTTTGTCTTATATTTATGACCATGGCTTCAATTCCTCCTTTAATTTAGAGAACAAGAGCTGCTTGAAAGTCACCAAGGCTGGTAACTCAGCAGACTGTCTCCTGCCACTTCTTGATCGCTTCTTCTCTTTTATTCATCCCGACTTCAATTTCTCTTTTGTACAATGTGACCAAAGCCCAAAGGGAATCACAGGACATGAAGAAATGGTTTCTAGTTGACCCTTTCCTTCAGGGACAATAGCTCAAGGAGTATGCAGAACACTTTATAGCATGTGAACTCCTTTAAATTCTTTGCCTTTAAGGGGTCTGACAGAAATTAGTAAGAAGGAAGAAAGACCTCTTCCCATGATCCATTTTAGTAAGGCACAAAAAATTTTTTTTGAACAACTGCTTCAACAGGCTGAATCAATTCCTTTAAATTCTAGACCCCTGTTTTTCCACACTTATCTCTTAGACAAGCATTATATATAATTGAGCTGAGCTCCAGGATCAGACCAAGAAGTAAAATAAAGTCATAAGAGAAGTGGAAACTGAAGTTCCTTCTTTAAAAAAAGGGTGGGGGGGAGATCTTCACAAGAGTGTCCAAACCTCGTCTTTGACCTCACTTGTCTCTACTCTTAAAACTTAAAAGAGTATTTTGTATTTTCTGTAATTCTACTTTCCCCCAAATTTATATTGACTTTCCAGGACAAAGGACAGTGGTGAAATAAAACATGCCCACAGAGGGATGCCTGGGTGGCTCAGCTGGTTAAGTGTCTGCCTTCTGCTCAGGTCATGATCCCAGGGCCCTGGGATCTTGTCCCCATGTTAGACTCTCTGCCTAGGGGGGAGTCTGCTTCTCCCTCTCACTCTCCTTCTGTGTTTTCTCTCTCAAGTAAATAAATAAAATCTTAAAAAAAAAACATGCTCACAGAATCATCTGTCCCAAAAGCTATCCCAGGTGTCCCCCCTTCCCCCGCCATAGCACTACTCTTAGGTTTGCACTACCTTAGGAAAGGTTGAGGATTTAACTTCCAGAAAGAGATCCATTCAATCTAGTTTCTTGATTCTAAACAGCACTTCTTCTCCCTCTTTCCCAAAAAGCTTTTTATTAAGTAGATGATACCCTTTATAATCCATGGCAATTTAAAATGAAAACCAAATAATCCTCCTGACTCTCAGGCCAGGAAATGTATATTAATCTATTATGTAATGTCTCATATATTTTACAGGTTTTATTTTGTATGTAAATCATGAGGTATATAATAAGACAAACACCTGTGAGCCCATGACCCAGTGTGTGCTAACCACTATTGTGTCCCTTCCTGGTTATCTTCCCTATCCCAGCTCACTCCAACCCTAGAGGCAAGATTTTTCACTTTTTTTTTTTACCCTGTTCGGTTTTTATGTGTGTGTCTTCTTAAATATATTGTTTAATTTTGCTAGTCTTTGAACTTTATAAAAGTACTAGATGATGTCTCCAATGGCCTGCTTTTTCATTAAATTTTAGATTTATAAGATTCATTTATAGCTGATCTACATGCTATTTCATTTATTGTCTTTACTACATAATATTTCGTTCTGTAACAACACCCTAATTGACTTAACCATTTTCATGTGATGGATATTTGGACCGTTTCCCATTTGGGTTGCTCCCAAACATTCCTTTATGTGTCTCCTGCTAAATACATCTAAGGATATTTCGGAGACACCTACCAAGGAGAGAATTGCTACATCAGAGAGCGTGCAAATGTTCAATTCTATAAAACAGGCCCAAATTATTTTCCAAAGTGGTTGTAACAGTTTATACTCCCACCATTCTTTGCTGCCACTTTTACTTCAATCTTATAGAAAACCAAGAAAAGGACCAAGAGAATGAAACAGAAGATGAACGGAATTTGACATAAGTCGGGTACAAAAGCAGATTGTGCGTGGGGTGCCACCCACACCAGGCTAGCCGCACTGGAATCCTCTTCCTGGCTGGGTCTAATGACTCTGACCCAGCCCCACCCACAGCCACAGGTAGCCCATGAAAATCCACAATGACTGATGTTCCTCACAATGTTTCCTCACTTTGCCTCACACCTGCTCTCTTGGCAGGGTCTAGCAGGTTCTGTCCTTGGTCTTATTCCTGAATATAATCAGTCTACAAGGACTTCTCGAGCACCTATCAGATGCCAGACACTGGAGGTATAGATGGGATATGACAGATACAGGGGTGGCCTTTATATTCCACTGGAGAAAAAGAGACAATAAACAAAAGGTGAGTCCAGATTGTGACCATTGTCATTTGCCTTATTTGTTTCCTTTCTAGCAAGTGAAGAGCTTGGGAAAATCATTCTAGGCAGAGAGCAAGTACAAAAGCACTCAAGGTGGGTAGGAAGGGTACACCCAAGGGTCAGAAAAGAAGTTGTGCAACCAAAGCCTTCCAGAAAGGCAGAGTGGTACAAGAGGAGACTGGAGAAATAGTCAAAGCCAGACCATGTGGGGGGGGGGGGGAGGGGGGTGGAGGAGGAAAGAGGATGTTGCAGGACAAGATAGTGAGAAGTAGCATGGGGTCTGCTGGAGAGAAGCAGATAGATCCACCTGTAGGGGAGAGGGAGAGGGATGGGGGGGGTGGTATAGGGGAGAAATGGAAGGTAACATCTTGTTTTTTTTTTTGTTTTGTCACAGAACATTTTTTTTTAAACCAAATCTTTTTTTTTTAAGATTTTATTTATTTATTTATTTGTCAGAGAGAGAGAGACAGAGAGAGAAAGATCACAAGTAGGCAGAGAGGCAAGCAGAGGCAGAGGGAGAAGCAGGCTCCCCGCCGAGCAAGGAGCCCGATATGGGACTCGATCCCAGGACGCCAGGATCATGACCTGAGCCGAAGGCAGCCGCCCAACCAACTGAGCCACTCAGGCGTCCCTCACAAAACATTTTTAAATAAAACATTTAAAACATTTTTGTTTTATCACCTTTTGGATGATTAACTAAGACTTATGGTCCATGTGGTTTAGATTCTGCATTTCCCTGGGACATGGCTTCTGGGGTGGCTGATAGGGAACAAAAAAAACAACAACAAAAACATGGTTTCTCATCTTTCCACCTCCCCAACGAGTCTGGGTCACCACTCAGCTTCTGCCAGATGAAGCCATGGCACCAAGGGGAGGACCCTAACATGGGAATTGTGGCCCCAAACTTGCTACTTCTTAACAATGTGACCTATGGACAAGTTGCTTAACTGAAGCCTCAGTTTCTCTAGATGTAAAATGGGATGAAGGAGGGGAGAGACTTGGAGTACCTAGTGCACATCAGGCACTGTACCTACTTCGTCTCTTTCAGTCCTGAGAGTAACACCACTTTATGGATGACAAAGCAGAAGACAAGAGATGTTCAAAGTACCCTTCCCAAGGCCATGATGCTAAGATTCAAAACAAGGTTCTCCAAGACTCTACAGAGCACTGCCCCAGGGGCATCCAAGCACAAAGTAAGAGAATACATGTGAAAATATTAGTTAGGCTGCAGTGTTCTTTACAAATGTTAGGTATAAGTACTATTTTTTTAAAAATTCATCTCAAATTACTCTCCCACATCTCCCCTTCCAGAGGCTTCATGCACTTTAACTAAGGCCTTTGCTCATATAATTCCTTTGGCCTAAATACTCTTCCCTATCTTACCCATTACCTATCAGGCAATCTATTATTTTGTTTGCAAAAAGACTTGCTCAGTAATCTTACCCTTGTTCTGCAAATGAAATTGATTACCTCTTCTTTTAGATTCTAATGGTAAGTAGCACATACAGAACACATGCAGACTATGGGCTATCGGCACAAAAGCCTGTTAATATCCAACCCAAACCTCTGTGACTTCAAACAACAACAACTTTTTCTTGCTCACAAAGTGGGGAGTTGGCTGGGAGCCGGCTGATCTAGGCTGGGCTCAGCTCCACACTGTGTGTTGAGTCCAAATCTACTCTGTCTAAGCACTGCTTGGACTGACTCCACAGAAGGAAACTCTTTCTCCAGTGCAAAGAGATGTAGAGTCAAATGGTAAAGAACATAGATTCAGGGATGGGTGAAGATTTGAGGTCAATGACTCAATCTGTCACACATACCTATTAAAATGTGGATAGAGCCACTCACTTGACCCTTTCTTACTGAGCACCTACTATGTCCACCAAGCACTCCTCTAAGCTCTGTGGATATAGGAGGAAGCAAAATCAGAGACGGGGCCTATCTGTACAGAGCTGAAATTCTGGCAGAAGAACAGAGACAAATCGAAAAAGAAGATCATTTCAAATTGTGCTCAGGACCGTGAAGAGAATAAAACACAGGCATATGATAGGATTGTGTCAGCAACAGTGAGAGAGAGGGGAGTAGTCACCTTCGGTGGCGTGGTTGGGAAGGCCTTCCTGAAGAGCTGACTTTTGAATTGAAATGAATAACGAAGCAAAGGGGATCTTACAAATCGCACCGAGATCAGGGTAAGAGCGTTTCAGCCAGAAGGACGTTAACGGTGTCCGAGGAAGAGAAAGATGCCAGCATCACATCAAAATCACCTAGAAGGTTTGTTAAAACACAGATCACTGGACCTCAGCCCCTAGGGTTTCTTATTCGATTGATCTGGTGCGGGTCTAAGAATTACATCTCTCAATGATCCTAATAAGGCAGGGACCACACCTTTGAAACTCATGTACCTGTGTGATCAAGAGAGTGTGGCACAGGATAAGGCCCTTTGGGCCATAATAAAAAACGCGCATGTTATGGTATGTGTAAGGGGAAGCCCCTGGAGGACATGCTCAGGGGAGTGCTGTGACCTGATTTAGGTTTAACAGAACACTCTGGCTTCTACCTGGAGAGAGTGTCACGAGGGAATGGAAGTGGAACAAGAAAGTTGAGATACTTGTTGTATTCAACCATTGCCTCCCCAAGGTTCCTACTTGGGATGATTGGACATGTGGTGCGGCCACCCAGAGAATGGTGAATCATGGTGGAGAGAAGTTTTAGGAGGGAGTGAGGCCAACCTTGAACTCAATTTGAGGCCCCTTTGGGACATCCAAAACCTATAGGATGCATAACTCCAGGGGTACCCTGACCCTCAGTGTGAATCACAGAAGCATAATATGACCGTGAACAGCACCTGCTGGAATTGTGTAATTGTCAGTTCTGGAATATTCTCCCTCCTCTGACCCTACATTCTACTGATAGGAGGCAGACCATAGGCAAGCAAGATACTTTCAAACAGCGTTCGTGCTGCAAAGAAAATAAACTCCCAACTCTATAGATATGGACCACTCATGTTGCCATGGACTCACCATGGACTCCTCCCCGACGACATGGCTGGGGCATCCTGGGACCTCATTCCTAGAAGCCGCTTGGTTAAAGAACACATAGAATGGTAACTTGAAGGTAATAACTATAACTAATGTACCAAGCACAATATGCTCTTTTCAGGACTTAGTTCACACAGTAATCCTATTAGATATGTGTAATGATTATCCCCATTTTACAAGTGGGAAAATTAAGGCATGGAGTGATTTAGTAGCTTGCCAGAGGATATATGGCTGAGAAGGGACAAAGCTGGGATTCAAGACTAGGGAGGGTAATTGGAGAGCTGGCTCTCTTAACCACTTGGCTATACTGGTTCTCACTTAGCCACTGACGGAATCTGTCTGAAGGGGTCTACATCACCCTTACACCCCGCCCAGGTTCTGATATTACCAAAGAGAAAAGTCCAGCCTTGCCAAGGCCTATATTCTTTGCCAGTAAGTAGCTAGAACTGTCAGGGTGTCTGCAGCCTTAAAGAAACTCCACACCCAGATCTATGTGCCAGACCTTTTACACAGAGAAAATATGGACATTTTCTTTTAATAATGCTACAGAGAAATAATGAAATGGTACCATTACAAAAACATAATTAGGTCTTCAAAAAAAAATCTCCGCTGGAGTCCTATAAAAAGACCACAGGTGTTCGTCATTACTTTTTATTTAGCAGACAGTTTTAGCCATTGTTTGTTTTTTCCCCCATTTATTAAGTTCTGGTATTTTAAGATGATTTGTATATAATAATAACAATAATTTCCTGTTTGCCTGTCAGTTGTGAGCCGCTTTAATTACAGATATTCATTTTCACAAGTTAACTTGGTAAACATGCTCATTTGTTACATTGCCTGTTCATTAAATCAGTTAGCACAGCTAGTAACTATGTTAAGTATCTTGCTGTCGGGTTTCAGCAATGGATCTTCATCGGTTTCCAGCACTATGTCTCACAGAGACAGACACAGACTTCCTGAGAGTCCTTTCCCCTTGGTTTGTGAGTGCTAAGTCTTCCATTTCTACAAGGCCAGGTGTGTTGGACACCCCCAATGGAGGCGTCCAGTAGAGGTTTGGTGTATCACAGTTACATTGTTGGAGTTCAGTACTGGCTAACTAAGGGCAAGATACAGGATAAAGGAAGAAGGATGCCCTGACCAGGGAGAATTCGAGCACACATGTTAGGAGCATCCTAGACCACAATCCTCCCCTGGGATGCCCCCAACCCCTTCAACCAGATCTGCAGATAAGGAGGGCCTAGGGGACCACAGTTGTACCAAATGACTCTGAGATCACCGGTTGTCTCACTCAAGCATTTGAAGGAGGGTTTCAGGTTGGAGACATAAAATTCAGATAGACTCAGAGCTGAGTCTCCAAGGCCATAATAGCTCCAAACCACACACAAGCTTGCTGTTAGGAAAAGCATGAAGAGATCAAGGAAAGAGACCCTTCTCAGCAATGAAAGAGCATGCAACCATAAAGGAAAAAGCTGATGGAGAAAAGGTCGCACTGAAGACCTAGCCTTTCCCAAGAAGCCCAGTTCTTTTTTTCTTTGAGACTTCAGTGCATCTTTACAATAAATCTGTTGCTTAGCCGACTTACTGGGTGTCTTATTACTTACAACCAAATGCCCTCTGATCAATACATTCTTCTTCATATGACTAGAATGATGGCGGTTCCACAAAGGTCTCACATCTGGTAAATTCCAATTTCTCTAGGAAGGAGCCATGGATACCAGTGCCTAGGTCATTGGTCACCTGCCAATTGGATATTTCATTCAAAACTTTCCTTTAAGCAAGTGGGGACTACTAAGAAGCTGATATGCAAATCGAGATGAAGTGAAAAGAAAAGATCATAAACTACTCCTAGTAGCTGAGTCACAGGTTCAAGAGGAAGTAGTTCATCTAGGGCATGAGTCAGGATGGAGAAATTCTTGTCAAGGTGCTCAAGAGTAATTATGAAGAATAAAATGTCTGTGAGTTGACCATGGTCGACTCTTTTTCATTATTCTGCTTTGTTTCTTTTGTGGCCTTGCTGAGCTTTACAAAGAGAAGGAAGGTCCATTGGTTGTAGTTGGACAAGCAACGATGAGAAACTGAGTAAGAAAAAGATTTGATGTAAGTACGAGGCAACTAGAGAAGATGATATGTAGTCATACTGAGTTTAAGGTGGGTCATCTAGATCAGACCCTGAGGGTACCATTAATCATCAGAGGGCATAAGCCACCACATCTAATAAATCTAAACCAATCTGGTAAGGATTCTTCAAAGGGCTCTGGAACTAGCCCCATACTATTTTCTCCATGATACAGGACATCACTCTGCATTTCTTTCCCTAGCTGGCAATTTCAATCCCTCTTTGCTTGGCTTTCCTATCTGACCATCACGTGCCCATCTTCTGGTTTCTCTCCTAGGTCTCAGTTATCATTGAGGATATCCCTGCGGATAAAAAAGGATTCTCTAGTGTCTAGAGACACTAGAATTTAAGATAGAGCTGAGGGTCTCATGTTCTACCCTGGCGGTAAAAATGGAACAGCACCCAAACCACAGATTCATGGGGATGTAGGTTGAAGAAGGAATTTTTGCAGCAAGGCCCCAAAGGAAGTGGATGATGATCGGACCTGGAGTGTATAGGAAGAGTTAGAGTCTGAGAAGAGAAAGACACTTTAAAGGGAGGAGAAATGTTCAGGGAGAGCAGATGAGCCATAAGGGATTTCTCTTTAGACATCTTCATCCTTCCTGTAAAGTAGAAGTATGCTGGGAGTACGGGGCTCAGAGATAGAATTACAGGCATGAACTGAGTGGTAAATATTGGGAGAAGGCAATGCTTGTGTACTTATGAGACTTGCTTTCATAAGCAAATAGTCATTTGTGTCCTGGAGTTCTGTAGGTTTTTGTCTAAAGTGCATCCTTTCCCCCTCATATGATAATAGCACCTGGCTTTGATTTGGAACCCTCAGTGGATACAGTTGTATTGGGACTGTCAATCAAAGTGAGCCATCCTCCCCACACACACTAAGGCATGGGCAGGTGACCTAAGCTGGGCCCATCAAAGGTTCCTCCTTAGAATCTGAATCATGAGTGCAGTAACACAAAGCCTGAACACTCGTGGGGCTGATTCATTCTGATGGTGGCTCCCAGAAGGTACAGCCTCTGCCTTTCTGCTCTCCAAAGGCAAAGAGCCACTGTGAGGCCAGCCTTTCCCGAGATCTGGTTCTTCAAGACTTCCTGTATTTTTGTAAGCCACCCCATATCCTTCCAAGATGTTCCTTTTTTGCTTAAATTTGGTCAGAACCAGGTTCTGTTGCTTATAACCTAAAAACCCCAGCCAAGGCAGAAGTAGGATTACCAGTGTTGAATAAAAAGTAAGACATGGCAGGAAAGAATTGAGAATTCCAAAACCAGGGTTCCACTCCTGGTACTGCCGCTGCCACAGAGACCCTGGGCAGGTCGGAGCCAGTCTCTCACGCTCGCCCAGCTTCATCTGCCACCTCTAAAGCAGAGGTTGAAACAGAGCCTACGTAGAAATAGTTTTTCCCACATCTCAAGAACTTTAAACAGTCCTTAGTCCTTATTCCCTGCCATCTGCTAGTACTGGCTTCAGCCATTGGGCTGAAAGGACTCTAAGCAAAGGGAAGAACAGAAACATCCCATTTCATCTCAATAGCGTTCATCAAAAGAATTCTAATTCCCATGTGATAAGCCCATTTTCGTAAGCAATATAAATTGAATCTGATTGTATCATTTTTTCATTCTTTCATTCAGCACCTGCCAAGTTCCTTGTACACTTTCTTTGGGGGCTAAAAAAGGAAGTCAAGACAGCACCCTTCAAGAAACTTGAAATCCCTAGACAATATGTCCAAGGGTGCTATCATCACATGCCTAGCACTGTGCAGGTATCACGTACAAAGTAGGGGCTTAATAAACACTTGTTGATTGAATGAGGGATAATACACATGTCCATACTGTTATACAAACTAAAACCTTAGAAATTCAGAATGAAAGGGTGCCTGGGTGGCTCAATGGGTTAAGTCTCTGCCTTTGGCTCAGGTCATGATCTCAGGGTCCTGGGATCGAGTCCCGCATTGGGCTCTCTGCTTGGCAGGGAGCCTGCTTCCTCCTCTCTCTCTCTGCCTGCCTCTCTGCCTCCTTGTGATCTCTCTCTGTCAAATAAATAAAATCTTTAAAAAAAAAGAAATTCAGAATGATGAAAAGAAGATGAATATTTATTTTGCAACTACTATGAATTTCTACTGTGCAGAAGATTACCATAGGTTTCAATTCTGCAGATGTTACTCCAATGAATCAATTGCAGTGTGATTATTTGTGTTCCGAATGCGAATATATCTAACTTGAGAAAAAAGACTTCCAGAGCCAACCATGTTTAAAAATAGATTTTTCTTCATGCAGAAGGAGAAGATCACATCTACAGTAAGTGAGGATAAACCTGAACTTGACATGCCAAAATATAACTCCACCCAAAAACTTGGCTCTGCCCCTTAGATGCGTGTGGGATGGAAGTTGACAGGCAGCAGCACTAAGCAAATGAAATTGTCAAAGCCTCCAGCCCCTCTCCAGGCCTGTCAACACTTAGAGGTCTGAGTAACACAGGGGACTCGTGTTTCAAGAGGCCAAGTTCACCCTGAAGATTACAATCCATTAGGGAGTAACGAGAGCCTTCTGGCTCAGCCAAGTGGATGAGACTTGGGAAAATCTGGGCAGTGAATGCAGTAAAATTAAAATGCAATGGGGGTGACCTGCCGTGGCAGCAAGCATAACCTTCTTGGTGTCTTTAGCAGCGTTAATGGATCTACTTATGGCCCAGATGGTGGTTTTCAAAAAAGTCATTTTTTTCTCTAACAAATTCATGACTAAACTAAAAAGACCACTATCAACTTCATTATGCTTTCCAATTGACTTGCTTTAAGGGTTATTCTTTTATTATAGCTCTTAAGCTCCCATTTCTTTTTTAAAGTACTTCTTTTAATACCAATTTTCACAGCACTAAGAAATTTAACACTCTTCAGTGGTTATATTATTGGCAAGTAACTGTTGCAGGCTGGAGAGAAGCATGAAAGATTGTGCTGGTGGACTGGTCATTTGTTATCTCCTCTACTACCAGTGAGGAACCTGCATTCTAGGCGGTGACCATCAGTTTGCCACCAGGGAGAGTGGGAATGAGAGAAAGCAGGTGCCATACCTCCCTGGGGGGAAACAGTTTTCCTCCCTTCAACATGAGGATTATGGTACATGGCATATTCCATATTCCTCTTCTCAGACAAAATCCTACTACAAGCCTCTCCAATCCAACTGCACCCACTCAGCTCTTTCAAGTGACCAGCAGACCTAATTTGGGGTTGGAGGTGCAAACAAATCCATAAGCATTTTACAAACATCACCGTGAGTAACTGTAAACATGAAGATAAAACACAGTTTGTATACCATGGGATCAGCCAGAGTTCTGGAGGATGAACCAACCAAACAATTTTATTTAATTTTTTCAAAGCGAGATTGATTTGGAGGGAGATCAGCTTTCACAGGAATGAAGATATTTATTATAATATTATTTGTAAAAGAGTAAAAATTGGAAGGAATTTTCCAGCAATGGAGAATAATGAAATGTATTTGCTCAGCTATTAAAAGGGAGCTAGGGATGAAAATGGGCAAAGACAAAAAAGGAAAATCATTACAATGCTAAGAGAAAACCTGAGATGTAAAATATCCAGACACAAGAGCATACAACTGCATACAACAACAGATATATAGGGAAAGTTCTAGTAGAAATAGATTATAATACCACCAATAGTTGTTCTGTGGTGACATGGCACAGGTATGCTCACCCACCTTTTTTCTATTTTCCAGTCTTATTTGCAATGCATCTACTTAAATTCATAATGAAGAAATTTTAATACTGTATCTCATTGAAGGCTTCCTTCCTTTTGGCTGTAGAGCTATTTATTTTTTTTTTTAATTTTTTTTTCCATTTTATTTATTTTTTCAGCGTAACAGTATTCATTCTTTTTGCACAACACCCAGTGCTCCATGCAAAACGTGCCCTCCCCATTACCCACCACCTGTTCCCCCAACCTCCCATCCCTGACCCTTCAAAACCCTCAGGTTGTTTTTCAGAGTCCATAGTCTCTTATGGTTCGCCTCCCCTCCCCAATGTCCATAGCCCGCTCCCCCTCTCCCAATCCCACCTCCCTCCAGCAACCCCCAGTTTGTTTTGTGAGATTAAGAGTCATTTATGGTTTGTCTCCCTCCCAATCCCATCTTGTTTCATTTATTCTTCTCCTATCCCCCTACACCCCGCCATGTTGCTTCTCCATGTCCTCATATCAGGGAGATCATATGATAGTTGTCTTTCTCCGATTGACTTATTTCACTAAGCATGATACGCTCTAGTTCCATCCACGTCGTCGCAAATGGCAAGATTTCATTTCTTTTGATGGCTGCATAGTATTCCATTGTGTATATATACCACATCTTCTTTATCCATTCATCTGTTGATGGACATCTAGGTTCTTTCCATAGTCTGGCTATTGTAGACATTGCTGCTATAAACATTCGGGTACACGTGCCCCTTCAGATCACTATGTTTGTATCTTTAGGTAAATACCCAGTAGTGCAATTGCTGGGTCATAGGGTAGTTCTATTTTCAACATTTTGAGGAACCTCCATGCTGTTTTCCAGAGTGGTTGCACCAGCTTGCATTCCCACCAACAGTGGAGGAGGGTTCCCCTTTCTCCGCATCCTCGCCAGCATCTGTCATTTCCTGACTTGTTAATTTTAGCCATTCTGACTGGTGTGAGGTGATATCTCATTGTGGTTTTGATTTGTATTTCCCTGATGCCGAGTGACGTGGAGCACTTTTTCATGTGTCTGTTGGCCATCTGGATGTCTTCTTTGCAGAAATGTCTGTTCATGTCCTCTGCCCATTTCTTGATTGGATTGTTTGTTCTTTGGATGTTGAGTTTGCTAAGTTCCTTATAGATTTTGGATACTAGCCCTTTATCTGATATGTCGTTTGCAAATATCTTCTCCCATTCTGTCAGTTGTCTTTTGGTTTTGTTAACTGTTTCCTTTGCTGTGCAAAAGCTTTTGATCTTGATGAAATCCCAACAGTTCATTTTTGCCCTTGCTTCCCTTGCCTTTGCCGTTGTTCCTAGGAAGATGTTGCTACGGCTGAGGTCGAACAGGTTGCTGCCTGCATTCTCCTCAAGGATTTTGATTGTAGAGCTATTTATAACATGACATCGAGAAATCATATTTAGCATCAACACTGGTCAAGACAGTCAAAGAAAGGGTCACGTGCTCCAACCCTCCATTCCCAGGTGGACAAACTGAGGTCCCGAAGTTCCTTACCTGAGGCCAAGAAAGACACTTCTTTGGGCTTCCTCATTTCTCAATCCAATAATTCCTTTCAAGGCAAATCCTCACTCAGGGTACAAATCTGCAAGTCTTTCAAAGGGAAAGAAAATTAACATCTAGATTTCGCTTCATCAGGTTAATCAAATTTCTTCATGATCCCTTGTCATTGGTTTCCCAGAGAATCCCAAACTCAGCAGCGAGATTAGCTTTAAGGACATAATGTTTCATAATTCTTAATTTATAAGAGAACTAACATGGCCTCCAAAGCCCACTTTTTTGAGGTCAACTTTTTTTGGTGGGGGGGGGCCACTCCTGGGTCTAGGGGCAGCGTGATGGTATCACATATTTGGATCTCCTGTCTTTGCCACATCTCACCATGACATGGCCTCTGCACATCCCCAGGCAGATGGAAAAACATAGAGCAGTCTGCCTTATCTGGAAAACAAGGCCTTGAGTGAAAACACTCTAAATTTTGTGCTCGGTTCAACTCTTCCCATCCTGTGGGGATAATAACGTTTTGGGATAGCTGAGGAAAATTTAAGTGCTTTTCAATGAAAGGTTGAATTTTTTTGAGAAAGTTTTCTTCCCTCTTTTTCCTCAGAGACATTGCCCCTTTGGAAATGAAGAGCAATTATTTTTTTATTCAACTTGTCTTTAATTTTTATCTCGTGTGAAGAAAGAACAGTGATCACTCACAAAGAGGTTTTAATGACAGTAAAATGGTTTTGTGATTGATCATTTCGTATCGCGCCTTCCCCCTGGAGTGCCCACAGATCGCCAGCATGGGAGAGCCTCTTCAGTGCAAGCCAGGGGCAGGCCTCAAGGGCTTGGCATATGGGGGGTATTCCTTGAACAAAAAACACAGGGGGAAAAAAGGGCCACAATTAGAGAGGCACCTTTAGAAATGGGGAGAAATAAAGACTCAGAATGTGAAATATTTGAGCACTTTTGAATGTACTTTAAACTTTTAAGCTCTCCTATCATTTCTCATATCCTGATTTTTAATGAGGAACACTGCAGATAGAGAGATACGAAAAAAGAAAAAAATCTGAATGAACAATCAGGAGAGTCCTTAAAAATCAGAGACATTTGAAAGAAGTTACAGATATTTATAATTCAACCTTTTAGTTAACACAATGTTGAACTACAAGAAGGAAACTGTGTCTCAGCACACGAAGTTTCTCACTAAGTAGGACAAATGCAATATTTATTTCATTTCAATTTTGATTTCCCAGCACAGTGTTCTCTGTAGCTGTGTCTGGGATAGAAGAGAACATCATGTATACCCTCTCAGAAGGTTTTACTTTCCCTCCATGGACTTCAGTTTGGCATGGGGGTTAACCAATATTCATACTCCAAACCTCCCAGTAAAATGCCCAGAAAGATATACAAAAGGCCTACCGTGTCCATAACATTGGAAACCAAAGATTGGGGGGCAGGGAGACTACAGACCCAGTGACAGAGGGAACTGACTCTTGCTATATCATTAAGTGTGACTGATTTAGAAAGACATACATACTCTCTGAATCAAAAGAGGTTAGCTCCAAAGAAGCTATGAAAAATATATTCTCCTTCACTATCTATGGCCGAACTGCTTAACCCAAGAGCTGAACTGACGGAAGAGCAATGGCCCATTTTTCCACCCCACAACTCCTAAACAAGAGCGCTAACCTTGTCTTTGTCACCTTCCCTCTCCCCATCCATTCAGAGACATCAAAAACCAACGTATAACACCGCATGACCAATGTTTTCACAAGAATAGCTTCAGAAGCAGGTATGGAGAGCAAAGAGGGCTGGGAGCCATGGAAGGTATTAGGGAGAGGGTAATTTTGGCTCCATACACTACTCCAAATATTGAAAATGGTCAGCACTCTTGAAAGTTTTTAATCAAACTGCAACACAATTTATAAAACAGACAAAAATAGTATATGGGCCAATATACAAAATCTCATGTTACATGCATACAAAAAGACATATGCATGTGTGTGCGTGTGTGTATATATGCACACACGTGCATGTGTCTTCTTGCATGGATGTTGCATGGATGTGTGTATGCATGCATGCGCACACTCACAAGTGCGCACGCACACACACACACACACACACACACACACACACACACACCCCTCTTCCTGCCGAATCTTTATCACAAGAAGGTAAGGGCAAAGTCTCAGCTATAAAAGCATGGGATAGGATGTTGGCTTCTTGGAAAATACGAAATCTGAAAGAAACAGCAAAAGCATCAGTCAGAACTCACTGCTTTGAGATGATTTGAAACATTCCTCTCGTCTGAACTGATAAAAATTAAATCCTGGATAGCATTGGGGGATTTCAGTTCTTGGCATTAAATAATTGTTTAATAACTCCCTTTGGCTACCTCAACAACTGTTTCCCAAAAGTGACAAATGGGTCTTAAAAATCAGCTCTCCATTTGGCTCCACTTTCTCATCTTAAGACAGGAATGTGATTTTGACATTTCTTGAAAGACTACAGTGAAGAAAAGGCATGAAAATGGCTCAGAGAGTCTTCCTGGAATATTCTCTAAGACTAAGAGGAAATCATACAGTTTTATTGTACAGCCGAAGTGGCTAATTTGAAGGGGGTCAGGGATGGGTCCTGCTCGATGAACCCCTTCACTTCTACAATATTAACATTTTTTCTACATGACCTAAACAAACTCTCGGGCTTGGGGAAGAAGTCTTTTCTCTGATCTCATTTTGCAGGTAAACATCTAAAGGAAGGCAAGCCAGTGTGTATTCCTAGGTACAGTGGAATTTCAAATGCCTGATATTCCTGACTTGTGTGCCTTTAAAACCTAAGAGTATAGAAGCTCTCAGGAAGAGCATTGCCTTGATAAGCCTTTAAGAAATCCAAGCCACTTTATTCTCTGAGAGACTTTTACATAGAGCTGACTTAGTAATACATATTCTAGAATAGTCACTGTTACAAGTATTACACAGAAAGTTTTCCAGAACAAAGCTGCTGCTAGAATTTCAAAGATACAAAGTAGGTGTTTTACTGAGACATCTTGTCTACCCACTGTCTAGAAGTCCTGCTGCAAGAAAAGTCCTAATGCTAAAGGGAAGATTCATCAAAATACATTCAACCAAGATTTATGGAGTCCCTTACTAAAAATTTAAGGGAATGAATTCTACAGTTTCTAGGGACATGTGTGGAAATCCTGTTGCATAAGGTTCCAAAAGGCAGCTCACAAGAAAAGAAAAGAATCTTAATGTGATCTTGGAGAATCTAATAATCATAATAACCACCTCAGGAATTGAGTGTCTGCTAGAAACGGCACCAGGGAGTTGTGGGATCCAATGTTCTCTCTCTCTCTGCAGCTTCTCTACCCTCAGAGGCACCTGACATGGTTCATTATGCCCACTGTGTTGGAAACCTTCTCTTGGTTCCAATGGCACCACATTTGTCTGACTTGCCTCCAATCTTAATGGCTACTCTTTTCAATTTCTCCTCAAGGCCATCTCTAAACATTGCTGCCTTGTGGACTTTAAACTCTGAGGCTTTCTGTTCTCCACCCACAAACTCTCCATAGGTGATCCTCCCTGTCCAGTCCCATAGCTTTAAGCAGTCCCTATATGCAGAGAAGTCCTAATGTCTCACCTGAGCTACAGACATGTCCATCTGCCCATTAGTTATTGTGGCAGTTGCTGGTCACATTCCTTTCGTGACACACTGCCAGCTGCCAGCCCCTGCTCTCTCCAGTGGCTAGGGGCCGCTGCACCTGCCCACACAGCAGCAGAGGTGCCAGGAAACTCTTTCTCCCCCAGGAACAGCCCTCAATCAATGGCTGCTGGGAACTGACAGATTAAGAAACCCAGCTTCCTCACCACTTGGGTGGAATAACAATGAGGTACAAGTTCTACAACTGACCCCTAGAGTTCTCCAAGGGGAGTTGCCCAGGTTGGTAACTTGCTTGATCCTGTGTCCCCAGTCGGCTGCCTTCCCCTCCTGCCTCACCCCCCCTCCTCTTGCATCAGTGTTTCCTGGGATCACCTCCACAGTAACTGAATGATATTCTCCAGTCCCTAGCTCAGAGATTCTTTTTATCTGCCTCCCCATTTTTTTCCGTTTCCTTCTCTAGTCCTACCACCCATTGTATTTGTCCCAGCTATGGTAACAGCCTTCCAACTGGCCTCCATGCTTCTCCTCCCTACCTGGGTTCTATTCACCACAAGGCATCCACTGTGGTCTTATAAAACCTTAGATCAAATCCAGTCCCTCTCTTGCTTAAGATGTTATGCTGGTCTCCCAGCTCAAGATGGTTTGAATATTAAGATGGTTTTCCCAGTTTCCAGGCCCTTCACAATCTAGGCCCTGCTTACCACTCCCTTGGTCAGCACACACCAGGGCTCCTTGCCCTCCTCCAGAGATGCCAAGCTCATACCTAACTGAGGATCTCGGGTTGGCATTCTCTCTGCCCACAGATATTTCCGGGACAGATCCTTTGTCTTCCAGGAGTCTGGTCCCTATGTCCCCTTTTCAGAGAGACATCCTTGGATTGTCAGTCTAGGAGTCATCCCTGGTCCTCACCACCTGAAATCCTTATTTCTTCAATTGCTTTTGTCTGCCTTCTTCCAACAGAACATAAGCTTTTGTCTGCCAGAGCACCATGGTAACCTCGGCCCCTGGAACAGTGCCAGGCACAAAGCAGATGCTCAAAATACATCCTGAATGAGTGCATACTACATGCGAAGGATCATGCTAGGTGCTTTGCAGCATTGCTTTCGACTTTTTCCACTCTGACCTTCAATTTCCCATCTATAAAGTACCTTGCCAAAGATCACTCAGCTAATTAGTGGGGATAGCAGCTACTCAGGGATGCTGAGAAGTCAGGAATGAGGACTTGTGGCTAATTGTTTCAGTTGAAACAGCTCAAGTCATGAACAGCTGCCACATCCAGAAATTCAAATAATTAGGTCACACATTTGGCCTAAATTTCCTACCTTCCTATATTCACCTTCAAAGCTACTAAACTTGGGGATAGCAGGACCTTGGTTGATAAAAAGGCATCTCACAGAGAATTGTGAACGGAAGCATTCTCATTGAAATCCTAAAAACGCAAACGTATTGTTTGCTATAGAGACAAACTTCATCAGAAATGATGAAAAACGAGATTTCATTGATGTGGAAGATACCAAATTACAGCGGGGCGTTATGACAGTGGTTTTATCAGAAGCCACACTTCAGAACCTCTTTGTGGATGAGACTATTTTTAGCAACCTTTTGATAGGTTAGGCTTGCCGGATGTTCAAGGCCCAGTAGGAGGCATATATATATTTATAAAGTTCTACATTGCTTTTAGCATGTTTTACTATGATAAAGTGCACATTTACCAAGCCCGCAAAGGACTTTCAGAATTTAGAACTCCAGGCACAGTCCACCTAAGGCCATCGTATTGTTTCCTATTTAATAAAGGAATTACTTGAACTCAAAAAATTGTTTGGATGTCTAATTATACTTTGGTTACAGGAGATTCCATTCTGATTATGGATGTACTTCTTGGCCAGACCAATGCTCTGTGGGAATGTTCAGGGTGAGGAAGATTCTCTCAAAAGAAGCAACATCAAAACTCAAGGGGGAGAAAGAAGCCTTTTAACAAATTCATAGCACTTTTGACAAATTCGTAGCACTAATTTGTGTGGATCTTACCCAGCACGTATTTTATTAATAAGAGTTAGAGGAGAAAAAAATGAGAAAGGAGACTATATCCCTATAACTACCATGTATAATAGAGCTAAAAGCTGGACTTGAACCAGATATCTGAATACCGTGGACATGCCCTGGGTAACTCTGCCTTTTGACCATTGTAATGCAGCTCTTCAGTAGGATAGGAATCCACAGGTAAATACCCCTCACCTCCCATCCTTTGGGTGGGCTATTCTGGGAGATTCTCGTGGAAGCAAACCTCCATTGGCCAGACAGTAACCTCAATGGCACATGTATGCTGACTTTTCCTCCTTCCTTGCTCCCTACCCCACTGTCCTAGAAGAACATGTCCCCAGAGCTTTATCTTGGTCTCTCACAGTAACCTAACCTAGACACCATTCACCGGGGTTTACCTACAGGACTTAAAAATGATCCCCCTCCTCTATTGTACATAATACTTGACTTCTCCCAATTTCCAAAGAAATATCACAAATTCCCCTCATTTTGGATCTCTTCAAAACCATCAGCGTTGTTAATGGACAGAAGGTTATTTTGCTCACTTGGGCATTTGAAGAAGTTGAAATTCAGAGATAAAGAGGATTGGCCAAGATTATAGGGGTCATAAATGGTATGTTTGGACAGGATCACCAACCTGGGACTAACACCAAGTTCTCAGCCCCACCCAGTACACTGGGATTTTCCTCACACTGACTGCAACACCATTCCCATCCTTGTCTGCCTGGCACCCTTCACCTATTTGTCCTGCAAAAGTTGGTTCCAGCCTCATCCACTCCAGGAAACCTGCCCTGAGCTCATATAGGGAAGATACCGAGTTTTATTACTCTTAGTATCTGGTTACTGCCACAACCTTGGCATAGTTCATAGTCAGCACAATGCACCTGTTCCTTAATGAACATTCAGTCAGTCAGTGGATTAACAACTCAGTCTCTCAGGGCATTCTCCTCCTGCTCTGAGGAACTGCCTGCCTGCCAGCATCACTCCCCATGAGTCTGTGGGCCCCTCAAGCAACCATGTTAGCCGTCTTCAAAGCTCTGCGTCACATACAAGTTGGTACTTAGCAGTATTTCCTGAACGAATGAATGGGCAGGAATGAATGAACAGGCAGAACTTCATTTTCCTGAGAATACTACAAGGCTAGGCATAGAATAAACTGGTTAAACAGTCATCTTGAAGAAAATTCTAGAATGAGGTTACAGATGAATCAAATCCACAGAAAAACAAAACTCTAGCCCAAGCTTTTACTAGGCCATTACTGGTTATCGTACTCTAATAACCGAAATCTAATAATACACCAGAATTGCTGAAACAATGTGTGCCTAGTAGTTGCCACATGATGATGGGCTTTTCACAGAAGACATATAATTAGACAGGTTCCATGGCATTTGTGTGCCTTGAGCTTCTCATCAACAATAATAATAATAATAAAATAATAGCGTCATCTATCAAGCACTGACTTTGTGCCAGAGCTGCCACACTGCATTGTAGTCTATGTGACCAGCGCCCTCTGGGGTTGTACAGTTCACAACTTGCATGGCTGTACTTGGCAGCCCTACATTGTGCTAAGCATTCCGTGTGTGTTATCTTATTTAATCCCCTCCCAAAGACTCTGAAAACTATAGAATTACTGGTTCCATAGCACAAATAAAGAAACAGGTCTGGAGGTGGTAAGAGATTTGCCCAACATCACACAGCCATGACCCATGAAACCAGGATTTGTACCTGTGGAGTCTAGCTCTGAGACTCCCAGTATTAACCTCATATAATACTCTGCACTATAACTGCAAAGTTGTTAAAAAAAAAAAAAACACTCATAGGTAGGAAAGAAACACTTTTGCAGAGGGTAGAGCCAGAATGTCTTTTAAAATCATTTTTTATCCTTACTTTTCCTTGATGGTCAACCCCTAATGGTCAAAACCTGAGAGGTTTTCTAAATAACCTGGGAAAATTTCAAAGCCGTCTGTACAAATTCATATTTTATGATGTGAACATAAACTATATCTGAGAGAAAAATAGAATAAATCCCAACCATTATTGATGTTCCTTATCAATAATGATGAATATAGAATGATTCAGAGCAAAGCCGAGAAAGAGCTGGAATCTGTTGAATGGAAAGTCATAGAATTTCCTTCCTTTAAAAAGGTCCCGGAGAATGTACTAGAAAAAAATCCTTCAAAGGCATCAACTCAGCAGCAGCCTGACTGTTGAGAGTGATGTATTCCCAGGGTCCCAAGCTGGAAACAACCAATTTCCCCCCAAGTTTAGCAAGAGTAGTCCAAGATATTCTTTTCTTTTTCCCTAGGAGAACACAATTTTCAACCATCAGCATGAATTGTGAGTACATAAAGTACATTTTATCATTTCACATAGATTGCTTTAAAAACAGGGGGTTATGTAGATTTTGAATGTTCTCGTAAGCCCACAGAGACTCTGTTCAAAGCTCCATGTAAGCTGGTTTTGTTAGCTAGTCTCAAATTTAAAGCTTAAAGAATCAAAGATAAAAAGTACAGCAGCACTATTTTAATTTTTTGAAGATTCTTCATACATCTTCCATAGTGGCTGGACCAATTTATAATCCCACCAACCGTGCAGAAGGGTGGTCTCTTCTCCACATCCCCACAGCATCTGTTATGTCTTGTCTTTCTGATGACAGTCACTCTAACAGGCATGTGGCTTTCATTTGCATTTCCCTAATGACTAGTGACATTGCACATCTTTTCCAGTACTTGGTGGCCTTTGGTGTGTCTTCCTTGGAGAAATGTCTATTCAGTTCCTTTGCTCATTTTCTTTTTAATTGGGTTATTTGTTTTACTGTTATTGGGTTGTAGACGTTATTTGTATATTTTGGATATTAACCCACTGTCAGATATGTGGTCTGATATATGATCCACTATATGATCCAGCAATTCTTCTTTGGGACTATAAGCAAAGAAAATGAGAACAAGAACTCAGAAAGATACCTGCAGGGTAATTTACAAGAGCCAAGACATGGAAATAACCCAAGTATCGATCAATAGATAGATGAATAAAGAAGTGGTGAGATATACCTAACGGAATATTACTCAGCCATGATGAATGCGGAAATCTTACCATTTGTGACAACACGGAGGCATCTTGAAGGCGTTATGCTAAGTGAAATAAGTCACAGACCGATAAATACTGTATGATCTCACTTCTATGTGAGCTCTAAAATAAAACAACAGCAACGACAAAAAACTCAGCAAAAGAGATAAGACTCAGGGTAACCAGAGGCAGAGGGTGGGGAAGAGGGGGATTGGAGGAAGGTGATCACAAGGGCAAATTTCCAGTTATATGAGAAGTACTAATGATGTAAAGTACCACATGATGACCATAGCCAACACCACTGGACAATACACCAGAAAATTGTCAAGGGCATAGATCCTAAGAGTTCTCATCACAAAGAAAAATCATTGTCCTTTTTTCTTTCTTTTTTTGTGTGTGTATATCTATATGAGAGAATGGACATTAGCTGAACATACTGCATTCATCCTTTCCACGATGTGCACATCAAGTCATCATGCTACAAGCCTTAAACCTATACAGTGCTGTATGTCAATGATTTCTCAGTAAAATGGGGAAGAAAAATTTGGTAGCATTTCAAGAGCCACAGATTATGGAAAATGGAGAATAATAGAAGAGTTTTTCAGATACCTGATGTTTACCACCTTAAGTATACCAGGGTTCCTTTTTTATTTTCATCTATTTGGGGTAGCTTTCCCAAATATGTTCCCTAATTCTCTGTCTTTGTAATCAGAACATACAGGAGACAGTGTAATTGTTCCTGGAGGATGTGGGGTCACCACGGCAAATCTCAGTTATCACATCCGATCATCAATCATGTTATTATGCTCGCAGAACCCTTTCTCCCCACACGGAAGGGCTCCGGATGGCTGTACTTTCTGTAAGGTTCTGTCTGCCTCTAAGAGATTGTTTTACCCCAATCTAAGAGATTGCTTCTATTTAACAGCTCTTCCTTCCCTCTATCCTCCCCATGCCCTGTTGCTCGTAGTCTGCCGCTGTGTTTCAGACCAGGGTGGGCAACCTACAGCCCCTGGGCCAAATCCAAAGAGCTTGTTTTGTAAATAAAGTTTTGCTGGAAGACAGCCATGCTCCTTCCTTTCTGCATTGTCTGTGGCTGCTTTCATTCTATAACAGGCCAAGTTAAGTAGCTGTGATTTGAGTCCACATAGCCTGCAAAGCCTAAAATATTTATAATCTGTTTTTTTACAAAAAAAAAAAAAAAAAAAAGTTTGCCAGCCCCTGTTTTAGATTCATGGATAAGTCGGTGTCTTTTGGAAAAATCTCACCCTCTCCTTCTCGATAAAATGCTGTGCTTGCCAACAACTGTGTTCTTAGCAGCTGAAAGACCTTTTTCATTTACAACCATGTTTCCAGATGTGCCCTGGGCAGTTGAGGAGGCAAAAAAAAAAAAAAAAAAAAAAAAAAAAAAACAGAAAACCTGACCTTCCAATTTAGAAGCAGTTGCCAGAGTCTTAAAAGTTATACAACTTTTATGTTTATACATATGTATGTGTATATATATATATATATATATTTGTATATATGTATATACACATTATGTTTGATGGTAGTTTACAATGTCCTAAAAAGAGCCTTTGTGTATAATAGAGTTATATCTATAGGCTTCAGGCGAGGTATATAAATATCACTGTCCTTCAGGGTTCTGACTCCTCAAGGATCTAGACCCTCAAAGCACAGCTGGACTCACTGACTTTAATAATAATGGGAAAATGAGGTAGAAAAGAGAGAAGCAGGAAGTCAACCAGTTAAAAAATAAAATTACAAGGAGCAACAACTACATCAGACTTCTCCTGGAGATTTAGAAGAGAAATCAACCAGAGACATGGTTTAAAAACCAACATGGCATCGTAACCCAGAGCAGCCTTCCAGCTAGAGGAACTCCAGCATATGGCATTTCACACACAAAAGGTAATTAAGAACTGCCTTGGAAAAGAGCATTTGTAGCCACCTCATCAGTGACCTAGCAGGCTGGTTTGTATCAGTTACTATTCATTACTGTCAGGAAGAACAAAACAGGGTATGATTAATGCAGTCCAGTGCAATGAATTGCAGCAGAGGATGACACCTCAAAAAAAAAAAAAAAAAAAGTTCAGAAAAAAAAAAATACCACCATTTACTAAGGCTGGGGGTTCTATCTGCATTTTGTACCAAGAGTATTATTATAATTAGTATTATTACTAAGAAAGTAATGAGCACTTAAACCTTGATAATACTAGTCTACGCATTATGCACACATTAGCTTGTTGAGCCCTCGAGAAATTCAATGAAACGGATGTCAACATTATCCCTAATCCTCAGGTAAAGAGACAGCCTTCAAGAGGGCAAGTAACTTGCCCAGTTAGAAGGTCCTAGAGCCAGAACACACACCCAAACATGAGTAATTCCTGAGGCCATGCTCTGAATTCTGGTTCTATGATTCTTCTCCACCCATTTTGCTTAGGATTTGAATTTTATAGATAGACACAATCTATATCAGGTCTGTCCAACAGAAATAGAGTGCAAACCATGTATTGTGGCTTCATTTTTTGTTGTTGTTGTTAAGATTGGGCGGGGGGGTGGCGGTGGGCAGAGGGAGAGGGAGAGAGAATCTGAACCAGACTTCCACTGAGCGTGGAGCCCGACATGGATTTCCATCCCATGACCCATGAGATCATGACCTGAGCTGAAATCAAAAGTCAGACGCTTAACCGCCTGAGCCACCCAGGCACCCTGTGACTTTGCATTTTCTAAGGAGCCCCATCCAAAAAGGCAAAGAGAGATAAGTGAAATTAATTTTAATAATACAGTTTTACTTAAGACAATATATCCAGGGGCGCCTGGGTGGCTCGGTGGATTGAGCCGCTGCCTTCGGCTCAGGTCATGATCTCAGGGTCCTGGGATCGAGCCCCGCATTGGGCTCTCTGCTCCGCAGAGAGCCTGCTTCCTCCTCTCTCTCTCTGCCTGCCTCTCTGCCTACTTGTGATCTCTCTCTCTGTCAAATAAATAAATAAATAAAATCTTTAAAAAAAAAAAAAAAGACAATATATCCATATGATAGGTTTGACACATACCTAATATGAAAATATACTGAGGTACTTTACATGCCACATCTGTTAAATCAGATGAGTATTTTACCCTTAGAGCCTGTCTCCATTTAGACACTAAGATTTCATCAAAAAATACACAATCTATATTTAGCATCATAAAATTCATAGTTGGAAGAAGCAGGTTCACATACCATTATTATTTCAAACATGTTTAAGAGGTTTCCAATACTTAAATTGAGTATTCAAATTTTGCTTCAATTAATTAAAATTAAATAAATTGCAATTTCAGTTCCTTAGCTGCCACAGCCACATTTCAAGTGTTGAATAGCCATGTGTGGCTAGTGACTACTGTATATTGATGACACGAGTCTGACGTAGCCTACCTTTCACATCCTAAGGATTGGAGTACTTTGAGCAAGTGATCAATGGCACTGGGGAGGGGCAAAAGGGAAAAAAGAGAGTAGGCCCCTTGTCTGATTCTGAGTGTTCAAAATAGTATGGTCTTGGGCAGGAGATTTAACCCTTCTAGACTGCTCTTATTCCCTGGGTAACAATCGCTCTTCTATCTCTCTCCTACAGTTTTTACTTAACTCAAGTTAAGTAAGACAGTATCTTTGAAAGGAGTCAAGGTTTCAAATGCTGTGTCAATGTAGATCCCATGAAAATACTCTCTACTTTTCACATTTAGCTCTGTGGGTGCGTCTAAGTGTCAGCCCTAGCCGGATCAGCAGAAATGGTCATTAAGGTTAGAAAAAGGCCAGAAGAGCAGTCATCAGAGTATTACAAGTTGGATTCACATACCATGATCTCTGTATTCTTATCTACTTAAGGTTAGGAGCTATCACGAAGTAGAGACTCAATAAACATTTGTTGAGTTCATGAATAAATAATGGAATGCATGAATAGATAGTTAAACCAATCTGCCTGGTTTAAATATCAGGTTTATCTTAATTTGGTTGCCTAGCAATCTAAATGTGTGTCTAAAATACTTACATTTTTCCTGCCAGATACATAATGTCTATTTCACAGATGGCTCCCCATGGATGGTCCTTTACAATATGGCAGACACAAACATCTCCAAGGGTACCGTGACTGGAGGTGGCCCCAGCCTGATCACCTGAAACATGAGAGCATTACTTCCTTCCTAGAGCAGAAGCTGGCAAAGTATCTTCCTAGTAGACTAACAGGTGTTAGCCAAAAAACCAATGCCATGGCCAAGTAAGTGTTGGAAAGCGAAGCTAGCCAAATTTCTTAACTTCAGAAATCGTGAGAGATGTTAATGTGCTAAAATGCATTGAGAATCACCAAGTGGAAGGATCTAGTCCAGAGAATTTAGCAAATTCATTTGAACATGAAAACACTTTCCTTCAAGCAATCTTGCAGGACTACGAACCTGAGAAATGCACGCTGGAAAATATTGTTATAGAGAAAGATGAATGCATCAAAATGGGGGGAAATACGATAAATGTATCAACACAAACTGGTGGTGCCAAAAGAGAAAAACCAGGGAGATTTACTCTCATTGAGAATGGATCTCTGGTTTTAAGCACAGCTGAATTCTGGAGCTGAAACACAGCAATCAGGATTCAGTTCCTCTCAGGTCTGCACATCTCCAACCACCATGTAGGCTGCATTTCCAGGCTTTACAGGGTGACCCTCGCTGCTCTAGAGCCACATCCTTGTATGTTCAAGACCAGGGAAGTGTATGCTTCTCACTTGCTCGAGCAAAGACCCCAAGATGTCTCTGATTGAGCCTAATTATAGCTTGACTTACTTGTACCCACCTCCTGATCCCTGACCCCTGACCCCTGACCCAATCATTGGGACCTGAGAACCAAAATTCAGGTACCTTTACCACTGCAATTCATCATAGATAAATACTTCCCAAAGCACAGGGCTGAGATTGGAGTTCAGGGTGAGTATCAAGGGGGAATTTGAGGTACTTCTACTAGCAGGGAAAATGGATGTTGGGAGGCTAAATTGACAAGTCACCAGGACAAAGAGGAATTCCCCAGGATTTCTAAGATGTAAGTAGCTTTCTGACTGGTTTGCATATTAACAGTTGGCTAAAAATCCTCAGATAAACGGAACCTGAAGAGGAGATAAAGTCTCCAGAACTCCATCCTTCCAATTTGTTGCTCTTTATCATTTCCAGGGCTATAGTCTTAGCAAAAAGAACAGCAGAGTACCATCAGGACAGCAGAGTACCATCGACTTCCTATTTTTCGTCTAAATGTTAATCCTTATTCCCCAAAACAAAAGAATAATCAGTCTCAGAAAACCAAATATATACCCATTTCCTTCTTGACAAACTCCGAGACTAAGTGTCCCAGGCCTGTAATCTAGAGTGAAGTGTCTGAGTTCACCGTAGTGATTTCCCTCTTGTTTACTATGATACATTTTAGCACTGCGTTGCAAAAACCATTCAAAATAAAAGGTTATCATGTTCTCTTTTTTAAAAGGTCCTATTTATTTGAGAGAGAAAGACAGAGATTGGGGGGAGGGGCAGAGGGAGAGAGAGAATCTCCAGCGGAGACCCCACTGAATGGGGAGCCCAACGCAGGGCTCTCATGAGCCCAAGGCCATGGTCTGAGCCAAAACCAAGAGTTGAACATCAACGAACTGAGCCTCCTGGAACCCCAGATTATCCTGTTCTTGACCTGCATAACAGCTAAATCTCCATCTCCCTAATAGGACACCTCTGGGTCAGGGCTTTCAGAGTGTCCACCAGCCACATGTGGGCTGTGAAGCACCTGAAATATGACCAGTGAGGACCAAGAAATGCTCTAGGAGTAAAACACATAAGAGATTCCAAAGACGGGGCACCTGGGTGGCTCAGTGGGTTAAGCCACTGCCTTCGGCTCAGGTCATGATCTCAGGGTCCTGGGATCGAGCCCCACATTGGGTTCTCTACTCAGCAGGGAGCCTGCATCCCCCTCTCTCTCTGCCTGCCTCTCTACTTGTGATCTCTCTCTCTCTCTCTGTCAAATAAATAAATAAAACCTTTAAAAAAAGAGAGAGAGATTCCAAAGACTTGGTACAAAGAAAGTAAAAACATCTCATTAATAATTTGGATATTGATGACATATTGAAATGATAGCATTTGGAATATATTGGGTTCGACAAAAAATATTAAATTATATCAAATACATTAACATTAATTTCATCAGTTTCTTTTTACTTTTTAACAATGTGGCTACAAGCAAAGTTAAATTACACACATAGGCTTCATTATATTTCTATTGGATATCACCAATCTAGGTCACCTCTGTTCACACAAATAAATAATAGTATGAGTACTTTACAGATACAGGGGCAAATATCAGAAGA
Source organism: Meles meles (assembly GCF_922984935.1). Taxonomy (NCBI): domain Eukaryota; kingdom Metazoa; phylum Chordata; class Mammalia; order Carnivora; family Mustelidae; genus Meles; species Meles meles. The sequence continues at coordinate 30,344,881 of NC_060084.1, read as the reverse complement.
AATGGTTGAAACCATTACATGCGAGTGCCTCTTGAAGCAGGGATGACAATTTTCATGTTAAGCCTTTTCAGTAGAATCTAAATTATCTTTAACTATGTTCATTCAGCACTTAAATTTTTTAAAATCTAGGAGACAGCAAAATAATAATTAAGCATGTCAGGGAGACTTCATTGAGACATTTTAGAGATGGAGTTGTTTGCAATTTCTTCTTCTCCTTCTCCTCCACCTCCTTCCAATCCTCCCCCTCCTCCCTCCTCCCCCTCCCCCTCCTTGTCCTCCTGCTGCTGCTGCTGCTGCTGCTTCTATTCTTCTTCTTCTTCTTCTTCTTCTTCTTCTTCTTCTTCTTCTTCTTCTTCTTCTTCTTCTTCTTCTTCTTCTTCTTCTTCTTCTTCTTCTTCTCCTCCTCCTCCTCCTCCTCCTCCTCCTCCTCCTTCTCCTCCTCCTTTTTCAATTTAGTGCCTATGCTTCTTAACCAGGAGGATGCTTCAGAAACACCTGTGGAGCTTTAGTATAAATGCTTAAGCCCAGGAACCAGCCTAGATGTGTTAAGCATGTTATTTTTTTCCCCCAAAGATTCGTGGTGATTCTGTCTCACAACCAGCAAAAAACTTCAGGTCATAGAACATCTGGTATAGAACTCTGGGACCTCATGGCAAGTGTTAAAACAGAGCCAAAATGATTTATTGAGAAAAATCTTGGCCCAACCTATAGGTATCCTATAGGTAAGACATCCACTTTCCCTGGGAACGGGCACCATCTTAAAATCAGGCGTGTCCTTATTAAACTACTCAGCTCTGCCCATGAGAATTCATGACTGTTAGAAATATTATGGGTTTGGAATTGTCATTTCCACAGCACAGCTACAAAGCTGGTCCTTATCACATTGTTACCTCAATGTGGTTACTAGGCACATATCTAAATCCCAATTCGGGGAAATGTTTATGGAAGGTTTCCTGAGCAATACAGAAACTGGCCCTTTCTCTAAACCACTGCTTCTCAGAGTATTGTCCAGAGACTATCTGCATTGGAAGCAACTGGGGTTTCCATACAAATACAGATTCTCTTCTTCCAGGCTTCTGGTGGGGTGCATTTTCCTGTCTCCTTTGAAGTTTAACATGACCAGGTGACTTGCTTTGACAATGAAATGGGCTTGGGAAGCAACATGCCTATCTTCCAGGTGGCAGTTTTAGAAGAAAATCTGCAAATTGTCCCAATCTATTTTCTGCCTTGGCAATTGTGAAGGCACAAAGATGGAGCCTTCCTTAGTCTGGACCCCTGGTGCAGAAGCCACAGAGCAGAGATGCCCCACTCCCAGCCCCCATCCACTTCCCCAGCTGACCCACAGTGGTTATAAAGCATGAGCAAGAAATACGCCTTTGTTGTTTTAAGCCCCCGAGGTATTGGAGCTGTTTGTTTTTGCAGCATAACCTGGCTTATCCTCACATATGATGGAAGCAGGAAGGCCTGATAGCTTAGACTTTCAACAAACTGTTGGGTGAATCTTATGCACAGTTTGAGAACCACTGCACAGGCAGGCTATCATCTCTTCTTGGCTTAGGTGAAGCCAAGAAAGAACTGCCTAGGCTACACATTTGGCTCCTTAGAAATGCTTTTGCTGCCTGATGCTGTGCCATTGGCCTTCAGGGGGCTCCAAGTATAAGGGAAAGTCCAACTAATTGATTGTATTTCTTAAGGATATTGCCAAAGACCTTTGTCCTTCAGTTATAGTGTTCTCTTGTGAGGACCTAGAGGGGAAATTCTCTCCGGTGTCATAACCAAGTGCAGTTTGGCTTCTCCTGAGTCATTAACATGTCTCTAATCTAGGGGCTACTGGGAAGTATGGCATTAATCCTACAAGGATCCTCCAAGCCAAATGCCTGACTCTCCTCTTACCATGGCCAGATCTCGTAGCATTCGCTTATGCATCAACCTCATGCCCACGTTTACTCTTCAAAACTGATCTCCCCCATCCCAATAATTTTTCTGACTCATTCGCTTTTATTTTATCTTGAATTATGTATTTTTGCAAGCTGCCTTAATTTTTTTCAGGAGGAAGGTAACACGTGAATAAAAATATATATGACATCCACACATGCATGCATAAATAACAGGCCCTTATTTCCAGAGCTATGATAATGAACATCAACTTGCTTTTTAACGATGCAAAGACAGGAGGAAAGGAAAAAAAGGGAAGGAAAGGGAGAGGGGGTTGGGAGGGATGTGATGCCATGAACACTCCACAGTCTTTGAATTCTGGCTCCTAGTTAATAGGCAGCAGAGGAAGGCAACTTTATCTTCAAGATAAATGTTATAAATTGCATGTAATGAAATAAGGTCTTATTTTCCCACCTTTTGCTTTCTTATTTTTAAGATATACAGTCCTGTGTCAACCAAAATATCTAGACTTATGGCACACAATTCTATTCAGCTTGTAGAACAAATTCACTGGCACAGTCGATTTTTATTTTAATTATTTGTATAGAGTGGAAAAGAATGGCCTGATTTATTACTGAGTTGGACTCCAATGGCAATATTATTATAGTTGCAACAGATGAATAAACCAATATATTTCTTAAAGCCATAAAACAACCAGCTACATGTCAGAGAAAATTGTTCTCCAAAACAACTGCAAAAAAATAAAAAAATAAAACTAAAAAATCAAGGGAAATAGTGGCCTCCTTAGCCTCCCAAAGCCATTCCAAAGAAAACAGGACTCCTGCAGACCAAGGAAAACTCATTTTAACAAACTTACTTTCCATCTACCCACTGAAATTAAGAGTTCACTGATATAATTTATAATATTGTCTCTGGCACTGATGTGTTTATTCCATTCCAATGTGCTTTAAAAAAAAAAATTGGTAGCCACAGAAGATCATTGTTCTCCCATAACCCAAAGTTTGACATGCTGATGCAGCCTTCGGCAGCAAGCTGCAGGATTAAGTTGATCAGAACTCTGTGCTATGATGACATTTTAATGCCTGATCAGAACAGAACTGTTCTTCGCAATTTGCTTTGAAGGGGGAATGAGGAGGGAGGGGGTAGGAATGGAAGGAGGGTTTTTACATTCCATCTTCCCTTATCTACAGCAAGCATGCCATGCCTGCATGGGCTGAGGACAATGAGAAGTGACTGCAGAGGATGGGTGGAAATCAAGTCCAGCCCCAGAACGCCTCTCCTGCAAGGCTCCCCTCAATTAGGTGAACTCAGCCCATGCTGACTGCCAGGCTATGGGGTAATCACGGCTCCTTGATGCTCCCTTGTCCCCTGAGATGCTGATGGTGATTTTCTGATGTATTTTCCCACTTGTATCTATTTCAAGAAATGCCACATACCTCAAAATACGTAGAACTACCCCATGAATGTGCAATGTGTGTTTTCCAGAAATGCGTAATTGTTAGATCTTGGGCTCCAGAATCAGGAAGCTTTGAATGGAGATCTGGTTCCACCTATATCTTGTGGTGTGTCCTTGGACAGGTACACAGAGCTCTTTGATCTGTGGCTTTCCTCTCCTGCTAAGCTGGAGTCAAGCCTACTTCATACTATCATTGAGGGGATCAAATGCAATACACTTCACATAAGGTCTGGTTCACACTAACAACAGCAGAAGCTCATACACTTCACACAGGACCTGGTTCACACTAGCAACAGCAGAAGCTCCCAGCGGTTATCTCCTACAAATACAGAGGTTTTTAACTGTCACCTGTCACTTGCTAATCCAATAGCCAGTTCCAAATGGTCTCATCGGGTCTGGGTATTGGTTGTAAGACAATTCTCTGCAGGTACCCAGAGTTTCTTAGAATGTTCTGTTTGAAAGTTATGTCTTTCAAAGTGAGCACCTCAGTGTCTTAATTCAGAGACAATAAAACACTCAGTGAGGAAACACAAAATGTAAATGCTCTAGACCCAAAAATACAAGTGTGCCCCAAAGGTCCCTCAGAGCTGGCAAAACATCAAGGCTTTTTCTCTTATGGGCAGCAAATCTAAACACTGGCATTTCAGACAACAACCACCATTAGCAACATTTATAAGGCACTCGCTGTGTGCCAGGCACTGTACTAAGGCTTTTCCATGAGACAGCTCAGCTAATCACCAGGATATTCTTATCCAGCCATTATTAGTTGCATCCCCATTTTACAGATGAAGAAACTGGCTCAGAAAGGTCAAGCAACCTGCTCAAACTAGGAGGCGACTGAGTACAAATTGAAAGTCAAGTCAGTCTCATTCCACAGCCAAAGGTTTTAAGCAGTCCTTAGGGAAAATCCAAGATGGTGGTCCCCACATTCTGTTCCTTCCCCATAGGGTCCTTGTTGCTCCTACTAGTCGGGGGCAGGGGGAAGCTAATGCAGCACCTCTCACCACTCCAGGTGACACAATTCCCCTTTCAAGGAGCCCATTCAAAAGGCACTATCATGGGGCGCCTCGGTGGCTCAGTGGGTTAAGCCGCTGCCTTCGGCTCAGGTCATGATCTCAGGGTCCTGGGATCGAGTCCCGCATCGGGCTCTCTGCTCAGCAGGGAGCCTGCTTCTCTCTCTCTCTCTCTCTCTCTCTGCCTGCCTCTCTATCTACTTGTGATCTCTCTCTGTCAAATAAATAAATTAAAAAAATCTTTAAAAAAAAAAAAGGCACTATCATTAGGAGCAGGAATAACTCTAAGGTGGGAACCTCCGGCTTTGGAGGAACACATTCTCTTCTCCATCACCAAGACTTCAACCCATGTGGTTCAGGCACTTCAGTGATAGATCAAGTTATTAAAAAGCCGGTCTCTCTAAAAACAAAACAAAACAAAACAAAAACAAAAACAAACAAACAAAAAAAAAACCACCTGGTCTCTGCTCTCAAGGAGTTCCCATTTCAAAACAAATACACAAATGAAAACATCTCCCATGTATGAATGCCACCCCTACTTAGAGGGAAACATACCACCAGGATCCAAGTGAAGAAGACCTCTTTTTTCCTGAATGCTAATCTTCCCTTGGCATAAGTAATTAATTTTTATAGCTAGAAAACCTCCAGCCTATCCAGACTGAAGACCCCGTCTCTAGCTCAAACTAGACAACAACCAAGGGATAATCAAAAGATCAAAAATGTGTGATTTAAACCTCTCTCCACTGTGAAAGAAGAACATTCATGTTTATTTATTCCTTATTTTTAAAAAAAAAACCCTAGGATTTCATTTCTAACTCTAAAAGAATTCATAGTTTCTTGAGGCCATTGTTCTGATTTGGAACAATTCATCACAGAGCGATAACACACCGATGATGTGTTATACTAATACATCCTTACATTGGTAATGCTCTAATGATCTGTCAGGCTCCTAAATCACCAGAGAGCTGTCACTCCCGTGATGTGTTACTCAGAGATACGGCTCTGATCGGAGAAAGGCATCCAAGAACTCAACAATGGGAGAGTTATATTTTTTTGACTTCAGAATTTCTTGACTATAAATAATAACCTCTTTCATAAAGAATAGAAAACTCAGCCTGAAATCATGAGAAACAGCAACATTTCTTATTTTTTTTTAAAGACGCCAGAGATACAAAGATGAGCGTACATTTTAGTGGCAGCCTGGGCTGTGTGGCAGAGGAGGTCACTGATAAGAAAATGATTTCTGAAGTATCAATGGGGTTGCTGAATTTGTTTCTGAAAGATAATCAGTAAGGTGCTTACGGACCCATCTATCACGGAGGTGGATTTCATCAATGCCCTAAAATAAACAGTGTTAAAACCTGAGTCAAGAGAAAAATGACAGAATGGGGGAGAGGGGTACCCCTCTTCAACCACTGTTAACTGGAGAGTAAGTTGATATAACCTTTCAGAGGGCAATTTGGCAATATATATTGGAATTTAAAGCATGCATATTCCAGACCCAGCAATTTCATTTCTTTTTCTTTTAAGATTTTATTTATTTATTTATTGACGGAGATAGATCATAAGTGGGGGCGGGGAGCAGGCTCCCCACTGAGCAGAGAGCCCAAATGCAGGGCTCGATCCCAGGACCCTGAGATCATGACCTGCGCTGAAGGCAGAGACTTAACTCACTGAGCCACCCAGAAATCTACCCTGTAGACATTCACACACCCACAGAAGGATATTTGTGTGTAGGAACATGTCTGGCAGCAACTGGGGGGGCAGAGGTGGCAAGAGAAAGAAACAGTGTAAATAACCATCAGTAGCAGAGAGCTTAAATACATCGGTGTGTGTTCATTCCATGAAGTTTGTGTGGCCTTTAAAAAGTATGATGTGGGTCAATACCTTGGAAGTGTTGCAGAGAACTGCAGAACTGTGGTTGTCAATTTCCTGTGTGCACCAGAATCACTTGGGGGGCTAATGAAGTAGGTGAAGGCCCGGGCTCACTGAGATAGAATCAGACCTGTACCTCCATGTTTTTATCCAGTTTTCTAGGTAGGGCATCAAAGCATCAGGATCCCCATCCTAGACTCACCCAGAGAAACTTTACTCTGTGTGTGTGTGTGTGTGTGTGTGTGTGTGTGTGTGTGTGTTTCTTTACTTAGGGCTCTGCAAAATACTTTTTTAGCAGGGTTGCACTGCCTTAAACTAGTGTGAGAACAATTGGCATTGCAAGATCGCAAACAGGATGGAGGGCTCGCACTGCTTCATGACCACTGTCATTTACTTCTCGTGGCAGTGCAATGAGGTGGGTGCTATTATGATTCCTCATTTGGCAAATTAATAAATAGAGGCACAAAGAAGGTGAGCAAATGCCTCAAGATCAACAGAACTAGTGATCCTGGAGCTATGATTTGAACCTAGGCAGTGGGATTTTAGGGCCTGAATGCTCTGCTTTCTGACTCCGCTGTGTATGTAAATCCACTGATCTGTTGACTTGGAAACAGGTCCACGATACATCAGGTTTTTCAAAAGCAGGTTAATAAACAACATGTGCGACTAAATACCATTTCACTATATAGTCCCAGGAAGGAACGGATGTATTATGTGCATGTATGGGGTGGGGTGGGGGGAATGAAGCAATATCCAAAATGAAGAAAATGAGAAGTATGGATAAGCCCACTGGGGAGTGTGTCCTAAAGATTCAGAATTTGGTATTGTCTATGGTCCCAGACATTATTATGCCCCTGCCTCAAGAGCTACAGGGTTGTGTTACCCTTTAGGAGCCTATATGTCCTGCAGCCACTTGTGTATGACCGCTTACATTTTCAAGACTGGGATGTATTGGGTGTTCGGGGACCACTAGGGAGGGGGATCCGGTGTAAGCTTCATGCAGACAAGGATGCCAGAGTCTGACTTCTTTTGTGCCTTCAGAGCCTGCTCAACAGTGGGCACACAATACATGATCTGTAGACAGCTATGGAAATGAGTAAGTGGGTTTTATAAATATAGAATTGGTTTTTGGAAAAATATAAGGGGGGGTTCTTGGTATTTTTAAGACTTTTTCGGAGCCATTTTAGATTCACAGCCAAATTAAGAATAAGGTCCAGATACTTCCCATACGCCTCCCAACCCCCACACCGGCAGAGCCTTCCATGATTCACAACATCCCCACCAGTTCACTCTTGGTGTCATGCAGTCAGGGTTTGGACAAGTGTATAATGAATGACATGTATTCACCACCAGAACATCGTACAAGTAATTTCACTGCCCTAAAAAAATCCTCTATATTCAGAATCTTCATCCCTCCCTCCTCCTTAACCCCTGGCAACCACTGATTTTCTCCTGTCTCCATAGTTTTCACTGTCTCCATAACTTTTCTAGAATGTCATATAATTGGGAACATACAGTAGGTGTCCTTTTCTGATTAGCTTCTTTCACTTAACGTGCAGTTAACTTTCCTCCATGTCTCTTTGCGACCAGATAGCTTATTGCTTTTGAGCACTGAAAAATATTCCATTGTCTGGATGTGCTAACCACAGGTGATCCATTGGAATGGAAAGACAACTTGGGTGCTTCCAAGTTTTGGCAACTATGAATAATGCTGCTATAAACACCCCCACGTGTAGGTTTTTGTGTGAACCTAAGTTTTCAATTCTTTTGTGTAAAAAACAAGAAGTATGATTGCTAGACTATATATTAAGAGTTTCTTAAGTTTTTAGAAAAATAAAAAAAAGAAAGAAAGAAAGAAAAGAAAAAACACCAAACTGTCTTCCATTGTGGCTGCGCCATTTTGCATTTCCAGCAGCAATGAATGAGAGTTCCTCTTGCTCTCATGCCCCACCAGCATTTGGTGCTGAAGGTGTTCTGTATTTTGGCCATTTTGATAGGTGTGTAGCGGTATCTTGTTGTTTTAATTTGCTTTTCCCTGATACTATACAATGTGAAACATCTTTTCGTATGCTCATTTGCCATCTGTTTATCTTCTTTGATGAGGTGTCTTGCAACGTCTTCTGCCCATTTTTTAGTCAGCTTGTCTGTTTTCTTCTTGCTTCATTTTAAGAGTTCTCTGTGCATTTTGGATAACAGGCCTTTTTCAGATGTGTCTTTTGCAAATATTTTTTCCCCAGTCTGTGGCTTGTCTTTTTCTTCTTTTGACAGTGTCTTTTGCACAGCAGTTGGCAAAATTTTTCAATCACAACTTCGACACAGGCATGATTAAAGTGTCCTTGTCTTTGTTTAAATCATCTAATCTCGATAAATCAAACTAATGGTTATTTTTAGAACCTACAGATAGAATGAAATTGAACTCACTCAGGAGCCATGGGACAGGTGACACAGAAGAGGTGGCAGATGGTTCCCCTATCTTCATGGAGCTTACACGTTCTCACTAGAATGAGAAAACATACATTTAGAGAAGACTCACAAAATGACATAATAGTTTATAAATCCCTTCTTGGCATACACAGTGTAGACTGAATTAAAGGAGGAGAAAGAAGTTCAGCAGAGTCTGAAGTGGCAAAAAAAAACAAACAAACAATCATAGGGTTTTCATGGAGCTCTTTCAAAAATAATTTGCATTGGCCATTCTACGTAAGTAGAATTTCCGTCTCGAATATCTGGATCTGTGCTCCCAACCACAGAGTTCATATTGAACCATCAGCCTAGCCCAGGGGCATGACCCAATTTCGCTCAACGTCACATTTTTTTTTTGAATGGGTGCACAATTGAAAAAACATTGCGTTGCAGCTGTATCTGCCTGGTGGACAGTTTCGTTGAGCAGGCAGCAAGACGTAAACATGGTCCAACCTCCTGTGAACAGGATTATAGTGTGAGGTCAAATGGCCAAGAGCTTTTGAGCATTTAAGGGAGTACAGTCAAGGCAGTAGCAATTCTACTCCAGTAATGGAGTGGTGCAAAAGGGTGACCACTAACTGCTTTGTAAACACTGGGAGACATTGTTCCTCCGTGGTGATGATTGCATTGTAATTATTCCTAATTTGTTTAAATGTTGTTTCTAGTCTCCTAAACACTCCAAGAGGTCTGCCAAAATTCTGATATGCAAAAGTGTGCCATGAATCCATAAAGTCTGGGAACCACTGATTCCCCTCTGATTCCACTGATTCTCCCACTCTCGCTTTTTGCCTCCTTGGACATAGCATTTTCATAACACTAAGCAAAGGCACTTTGGAATTTCATGATTACCTACAATTATTTAAGTTGAGAAGATACTTTTTCAAAACAACGTTTTATTTTGAAATAATTTAAAACTCACATGAGGTCACAAAAATAGTAAGGTGTGCCCCTATACGCTTCACCCAGTTTCCCCCAATGATTATAGTTTATAAATAACCATAGTATGCTGTCAAAACAAGAAAACTGACCTTGGTACCATACTACTAACTCAGGTTGTACTGTTTACTTGTAAATAGTACTCTCTGAGTATTCAGGGTATCTACAGGATGTGGGTCCACAGGTTTTATGAAATAAATCAAGTTGATGTTGAGTTTCTAACTGAAATATTTGAGGCATTTGACTCCATATGTTAACTCAGTCAGCAAAAGTGAATGTGAAAGTTTATTTTTGATGTCTGAAAATCAGAAAGCAATGCCTTAATGAGCATCTAGTATGTATTAGGCACTGGACTAGTGAGTCAGAGAAACCAGGGACTCTTCCTCCAGTTCACAGGGAAGAACGAAGAACAAACCAGGAAATGGGCATTGTTAACACTGTAGGAAACATGCTGTGATCATTCTTTTTTTTTTAAGATTTTATTTATTTATTTGAAAGAGAGGATGTACACAAGCAGGGAGAAGGGTAGAGGGAGAGGGACAAGCAGACTCCCTGCTGACCAGGGAGCCCAATGCAGGGCTCAGTCCCAGGACCCTGATATCATGACCTGAGCCAAAGGCAGATGCTTAAACCAGTTGAGCCACCGAGGCACCCCTATGATGCGATAATGCTTAAGAAATGTAGGAAGACACAGGATAGACATCTAACCTGGGTTTGGGAAGTCACAGAAGGTTTTCTGGAGGAAGCTCAGACCTGAAAACTACATAGGAGCTAGCCAGATATAGGAGGGGTATGGAAGATATTCTAGACAGACGGAATAACCTGTTCTAAGACCCCCGTGGTGAGAAAGAGCATGATCCACCTAAAGGACAGACAGAAGGTCTGTGGCTGGAGATGAGAGACAAGATGCACATGGGAGGGCCATCAACTGAGTCCATAGCCACACTGTCCAACACAGAAGCACCCATGTGCACGTGGATAGGCTTCACTGAAATGGGCTGTAAGTCCAAAATCTGTACCAAATTTCAAAGACTTATTACCAAAATAGATACATATAAATAAGAAAAAGAAAATATCTCAATAATGTTTATATTGTGTTTGTGTTGAAATGAAAATATTTTAGACATGTTGAGTTCAATGAAATACATTTCTTAAATTAATGAAATCAAATTCATTTCTCCTATTCTTTATAAATGTCTACTGGGAAATTCAAAATGACACATGTGGCTCACATTATATTTCTACCGGACAGTGCTGTGCTAGAGGGTCAGGAATGACCTCCAAGGGAAAATGTTCTTTAAATGGACATGTGTGGGATAAGAATAAGTTAGCTGGCAGAGGGAAGGGCTGACATTTGGGAAAGCCCAGAGTGGAGAATGGACCAGAAAACAAGAGCCCAAAATGTAGCATCTTCTAGGTGAGGTTGAGAGTGTAGGTTACAGGGTAAACTTTAATCTGAGGGCAATCAAACCACTGAAGATTTGACCCAGGGGAGTGACATGAAGGATTTTCAGCAAAGAGGATCCCTCCAGTCAATCAGGAGCAAGGGTGGAGTAGGGGAGACACGTCAGGGGTTGTTGAAGTGTTTCTGGGTTAAATATCTTCTATCTGCCCTGTTCTCAATTCCTTATATCCACCTTGATGCAAACCATTCAAGCATGGATAGGCATTAAGGTGGGTTCAGAACATACTTGGAAACTGTATTAAAGAAGAAGAAAAAACTAGAAATCTTGTCTCTGTAGCTCAATTTTCTAGCTTAAGTAATTAGAGATAAGGTCATTCCTGGATGTACTGGATGAAATTCAAAGTTAATTACAGGTTCTGTTTTCCTTGGCCCTGTGTATATCAAAGTGAAGTGATCTCAGAAGGACAATTAAATCAACCTCTGTGCACTGAAATTTTTTTTCAAGCTTCCATTTACCTTGGAGATCAGAGCACAAGCATTGACTGTGCCTTCCCAACCCTGTCCATCAGTTCCAGCCACTGGCCAGTTGAGTGACCAGTGAGAGATCCTGCTGCCAGCCAGTTAGATAGACCATATGGTGGCATGGAGGCAGAGAACCTCGGTAGAAGAACCAAAGCGATACAACTCTCAGTGTCCCAACATTGGCCATTGGTAGAGACATCTTTTGGGGCTGATTTTAATCATCAGTGCCTCAGTTATACTTTTTTTCTAGGTTGACTTTGTTGCTGTTGTTTATTCTTACTGTTTTCCTATTCCTATTGTCTGGATTTAGGTTTTATTCTCACCTTTTTCATTAGTTTCCATCTTGAGATCATCTTGGGAACACTTTGTAGATGGAAACTGAGGCTTGGAGTTAGCCGTATTATTTGTCTACTGGGGTCCAGTGGAATGAATACAAAAGGAGTAAGGAAAGTACCTTGTCTTTTAAAAAAAAGTTACTTAGCTCAGTCAGCTAAGCGTCCAACTCTTGATTTCAGCTCAGGTCATGATCTCAGGGTCACGGGATCAAGCCCCATGTCTGGCTCCATGCAGGACTAGAGCCTGCTTAAGGTTCTCTCTGTCCTTCTTCCTCTGCGTGGCCCCCTCCACATACTCATTTGTGCGTGCTCTTTGCCTAAAAAAAAAAAAAAAAGTAATTAGCCTAGAAAGATAATGCAAATAGTATATGCAATTGTACAGATATGCAAATAGCATGCAAAGAGCAAGGAAGAAGATAAATCAAAGGGCACAAATCAGCTATCATCTGGCCACATCTGTCCTGCAGAGAGGTTTGATTGAACTTGAATGGTGACTGTAAAATATTTTCATTAGCTGCCAGCATTTAAAAATTAGGAAATTTTACTTCAAAATTGACATTTCAGTCTTCTCTTTAAAATAAGCCCTGTGCCACACTAGACCTGTCTTCACTCATGGCCATAACTGGCAGGGGCGGTTTGGTAGCAGCTGCCCCTGCCTCTCCAGTTGCCCAGGTCTCCACCCTGCCCCACTGCCTTGCAGCCAGCTTTCCTCACTCGTTTGTGTTACTGCCAGGCCCCAGCAGACAGCTGGGGTGCAACCTTCAGCATGAATGCATAGAGAAATGCATGAGGGATATGCCCCATACTTGAAGAGTGATGGCCTGTGCAGAAAGTCATAGAATTGGAAGACACTGTTTTCTCATTGACATCCATATTTTTTGAAGGTTTTAGAACAAGAATATATTCATGTTTTATTACTCTAATGTTATAAAGCCATGTTTATTAAGAAATTATAATGACAGGGGTGCCTGGGTAGCACAGTCAATTAAGTGCCCGACTCTTGGTTTAGGCTCAGGTCATGATCTCAGGGTCATGGGAAGGAGCCTCCTGTTGGGCTTGGTGCTGGCCATGGAGTCTGCTTGGGATTCTCCCTCTCCCTCTGCCCCTCCCGCTCATGTTCTCTCTCTCCCTAAAATCTCTTCTTAAAAATTAAAAATTACAAATTATCATTTGTAATTATAATTACAAATACATTAGGCTGGAATCTCAACTCTGTCCATTCCTTGGCATTTAGCACAACAGATGCTGCACAGGAATAGTCAACATATTTTCTGCGAATAGAATCCCTGAAATGTATAATGGCCAAGTGGCCAAATTAGAAGGTCAAACAAGACTAGAATATATGAAACCTCAGACATAGCAGATCATATTGAAAGAAAGAAATCTGCCTTGCACCGGTCTATTAAACAAAATTCTAATTACTCTATTAGTCTATCAGCAAAAGTCTTTTTTCTTTTGCTAATATAAAAAATAAGCTGGACCAGGCTTCATATCTATTTAAGATGGGACCATCTGGGCTAGTGGTGCTCTTCCCTACCCCACAGAGAGGCATGAAAACGCGTGACCATCAACTGAGCAGATCCCAAAAAGCTTCATTCTTCTCAATGCTCCCCATGCCATAGGAGAAGAGTATGTTCAAATGAATAAACACCATCTAAGCAGACAGACCTGCCATAATCAATGGCCCTTATTACTTCTATCTCCTTTGCTTATACTCTACAATGTTATATAGAACATGTTATGTTCTACATGTTATGAAAGAACCTTGTAATCAAATTTCATTTTTAATTGTCCATGAAAACCTGAAAGAAGAGACTCGCTGCCATGTTTCTAAATTCCACAGAAAGCAGTGACAGTAAAAGCAACAGTCAGCCGGAATGCAGAAAATAAAAAGAAATCACACCCCCTCTCACTCACTTATTTGTAAGGAAAGAGGTAATGTATAAATTACAATTTTTGAATCAATGAGGAACTGCAGTCATTTACCCATACTTGCAATTTGTGGCTATATAGACAAACTGCTTGACTTAAAAGATTTTTAGAAGCATTCCCTTCATCTTAAAAGGAGTTTGGATGAGATGAATCTGTTAGTCCTCCCAGCTCCGGGATCCTATGTTTTATGACAGTAAATTCACTCAAACAGCTGTTGTTTTTTAAATAACTAATTAGCACTACCATAGCTGGCTACTAAAGTTAATTGGGAGAAAAAAAAAACACAGCAATGAATTATTTCAATGCATGTGATGATTTCTTTATAACGTATTATCTGTAAATTTTTGATGAACTTGTTTTACTATAAAAATGACAATATCCATTAAGTATTGAGTGTTTTTATTTCCAGCCACTTGGGTGGTATTCTCAAACTTGACATCAACCCTTTTTTTTTTTAAGATTTTATTTATTTATTTGACAGAGAGAGAGATCACAAGTAGGCAGAGAGGCAGGCAGAGACAGAGAGAGAGGGAAGCAGGCTCCCTGCCGAACAGAGAGCCCGATGCGGGCTCAATCCCAGGACCCTGAGACCATGACCTGAGCCGAAGGCAGAGGCTTTAACCCACTGAGCCACCCAGGCACCCCACAATCCACACTTTTAAGAGAATGCTTATAAATATGCGTCTGAGACCTCCCCCTCATTCCCATACATTGCTTTATTACTCAGCTGTTTGCATGGTTCCTTTGACAGTGTGTCACTCTCATACCTAATAGCTAAATAGGATTGATATGATACCAAACAAATGCCTTTCTGTTCAGGAGAATTTATACTTGAGAAAACATGTTTCCCCTAGGAAGCTCCATTTATCCATCAGAATGAATCATGCGGATGGGTTACAAGGCAGCCCACGAAAGACGATTTGCTCCTCTGCTTTGATTGGTTGGGCTCTCGGCTCTGAAAATATACCTGCAAATGAAGCACGTAGATTATCTTCTCAAAGTCTCCTTCGTTTTGTTCATTTCAGTGGCAGAAGGGTAAGGCGGTGTTTAGACCTAAAACGTTTTCCAAATGGAACATGAAAGTTGGATTTTAAACATTTACCAAGAAGGCATACTTTGAGTCCAGTCATATTATTTTAAACAGAAACACTGTTTGGCCAGAAATTACTTCGGGACAGAGCTGATTCCAACATTCACTGTGGCTACAAAAAGGATTCTATTTTGGCCAGCAAATACTTCCAAAAAAACATTTCTAGCCATCCATGGGAAAGAAGTGAGTGCCCCCTGGTGAAAATGTGGGAAACGTTTCCATATGTTATTTTTGGCTGGCAAGAAGGTGCAGATGTCTTCACAGTAAAAATATACTTGCTATGAGTGCTCGTCTCCTTGAGAAGAGTTGGCACCATTTGGAGCTCTGGATCTACAGTGTGGCCAAGACGCATGAAGGGAGGAGGAAAATCAAAACAATCACCAAGACACAGTTAAGAGGGCAGACACTGATGTTATACAAGCCAGAGCTCGTGGGCGACTCTTTGTTTTATTTTTTATATCTGTTTGGATCGTCTCTTTCTGTGCCTTCCGGTTGCATTCTCCACCTATGTTCACCTTGCTGTGCCCTGGGAGGCTGACTTTCAGGGACTGTAATGTTAACACCCTCCCTTGCCCACTGGCTTCTAATTGGGTCCAACCAAGGTTAAGACATAAGCAGGGAATCTGAGGGTGGGAGGAGAAACATTGAAGTGTTTATTCCCGGTGCTTACTCCTTGCCGGTATATGTTGGAAGGGATTATATCTCTCAACCTATAATCTTAGGTCTGCCAGACAACTGTCTCCTCTACCCATAACTCTCTAGGGTCTAGTGAATTCTCCCTTCCAAAACCCCTTCAAAACTCCTTTCTGTTACCGGCCTGGGAACTTCAACATTCTTTGTCAGGGTTCCTTAATCCTACCCACACCTTCGCAAAAAGTCCACGCAGTAAACGCACCCTCTGAGCCTCTGTGAGTGTGTCTCCTCTTTCCAGCATGCACTTTGACTCATGCGGTACTTTGCCATATATTCTAAATTTTCTTCTTTTTTAAAGATTTCATTTATTTATTTACTCATATGTCAGAGAGAGAGAGAGCATGGGGGGTACACAGAGGGAGAAGCAGACTCTCCGTTGAGCAAAGAGCCCAACCCAGGACTCGATCCCAGGACCTCAGGATTATGATCTGAGCCAAAGGCAGACACTTAACTGTTGTAGCCCCCCCAGGCATCCCCTAAATTTTCAACAATAAGCATCTATCCCTGTCCAACTCCAAGTTTACCTAAGGTTACTGGTAGTCCCAAACTTTAATTCTACCACCACTGATCACTTGGATTGACTGGAGTTCAAGCCAAAGAGTGACAACATAGGACCCTATCCTGTGCTCCAGAAAGGTAGTTAGTCTATTGCCACCCTTGTAACTCAAGTCATTGGCTTGGACTACATGTGCATTCTGAACAGGAAAGAGAAAGGCTCTGTTTACCTTCAGCCTTCACCTATCTCCTTGGAAGGGAAGGAGAACAAGTTGTTCTGTCAGGAGGGATCTAAAAGATTAAGCAAACAGCAGACTGGTTCTGTGGGTCTAGAACTGGCAGGACGGGGCACTCTGCAAGCCACAAGAACAGAAGACCAGCCTGCTGGGTCAGTTTCCAGGGCATCGAGCCCAGAGGTCTGCTTTTGGCAAGAGAATGCTGACGTAGTTAGACCTTGCCGGTTACACCTGTCCTCCAAACACCCGGACTCCCTTTATGAATCTATTATGAAACTGACACCCAAAATTTTGCCTATATCCTCCTGGAAGCCATGAATGGCAATGATGAGAGAGCAGCATGGATTTAGGCTCCAAAGTTGGGCTCAACTCCCAGAGCTACTCCGATCTTCACTGTGTGGTGAGCAGCAATTCTGTTTCAATTTTCTGGGACTGACCATCCTCAACTGTCAAATGGACATGATAGTACTTAGAACTTGATATACATAGAGGGTGGCCTTCAGGGTAAATGACCACGTACAGGAGGGGCACCATTCCGTGCACAGAGTTGACACTCAATGAATCTGATTTTACATCTTCCCTTTAACTTCCTGAGGTATTGTAGGGTTCCACATCTCCCCTGAAATCCAATAATGAGATCAGCATGAAGAAATTTGCTGAGACCTCACATGGAGATTGAATTGTTCTGCATCAAGGAAGTTCCTCCTTGCTTCCTTTCACATCTGCTCAGGGTTGATACACTAGGCGCAATAAAATTAATGATAAGAGCTAATTATTGAAGACTCATTACACAACCAGCACTGTGCTGAGACTTTTTAAAATTTCATGTTTATCAAAGATATAAATGCATATATTGAAAGAGCCGAAGAGTTGTATAAGTTAATGTGAAACTCAGCAACTTCTTACTTTTTGCCCCACTCGCCTTTTGCGGATGTCACCATTTCCAACTCTCTGAAGAGATTATTTGGGTATGTATCTTCATATCTCTAAATAACACACTTTGGATCACATCTTTATTTTTCAGAGTTTGATATTATCTATCAACCCCCTTCTTTCGATGATGACAACTGAGCTTTTATTCACTCCCTGGGCCCTCACCACACACTTCCCAGTACAACTTCCCATTCCCCCAACTTCCCAATATAATTATTTTGTAATTTCGCTGGATCAATATTCGATGTTGACATTAAGACTACGCAAACGCTATTCACAGGTGAGTCATGAGCAAACTAATAATTGTGTTTCTTTCCTGTATAAATTTTAGTTTCCCTGCAAACAATTGTCTTGTTTCCTTATTTTTATTTTTGTATTCTGTAAACTTAACACTAATTCAACTCCAAATTCTCTGTCTTTTGTCTACGTCTTTTTTCAAAATATTTAGATGATCAGAAATTCTATCAATTTGCTATTCTTGGAGAAATCTTTCCAAGTGGCCTCTGATACGTTCCCACCAGAATCAGTTTCCTTCTAGGCCTGGTGTAGGGCTCCTATCCTGGGATCCTCCTTCAACATCTTCCTATGGATTCCCCTTTGTCTCTCTTGTGTGTTAGACCTCCACCTCTTTCTGGAGTCCCATGTCTTCCTTTTCATTGGTTTATTCCCACGTTTGGGTGAAGCCTACCTTCTAGCAGCTTCCTAAGAAAAGAAATGTGGGAGATAAATTGTTTAAACATTGCTTACCACAAAACATCTATATTCCACTCGCATACTTGATTCATAGATTGGCTCTGTATAAAATTCCAAGTAGGCACAATGTTTCTTCAAATTCTAAAGACATCTCTCCATTGTCTTCCAACATTCAGTATGGGTGTTAAGCTTGAAACCATTCTGAATCCTGGCCCTTAGTGGGTGACTATTTTTCTCTCTCTCTTTGCCCCAGTGTTCTGAGACATGTGGGTCTGGTGTAGGTCTATTTCCAACCACTGCACTCATAATTCAGTGGCTCTTACCTGAGAATTCCCCCTCCACTTCTGAGATATGTTCTTCAATTAAATAAACCGTCCACATTGTCTTTCTGGAACCCCCATTGTTCAGATATTGTACTTCCTGGACTGGTTCTCTAAATTTTCTTACTCTCTATCATCTCTTTACTCTATCTTCCAGGAAATTTTCTTGGCTTAATCTTTTCTTCAGTTTCGGCTTCAAGCTCTCCTACTGATTTTCTCATTTCTGCTTTCATTTTTAATTACCAAGTGTTCCATTTTGTTTTCTAAATGTTCCTTTTTTAAAGCATCCTGTTCTTGATTTACATATACAATAATAAGAGAATTTTTTTTTCTTAGTTTCTTTTCCCTGCATGGTGTCCTTTTTTCTTTTTTTTTTAAGATTTTATTTATTTATTTGACAGACAGAGATCACAAGCAGGCAGAGAGGCAGGCAGAGAGAGAGGGAGAAGCAGGCTCCCGACTAAGCAGAGAGTCCGATGCAGGGCTCGATCCCAGGACCCTGGGATCATGACCTGAGCCGAAGGCAGAGGCTTTAACCCACTGAGCCACCCAGGCGCCCCTCCTTTTTTTTTTTTTAACCAGATTGTTTTGCTAGTGTCATTGCCTATTTTTATTGCTATCTTTCAATGTTTAAATTTTCGCTTGTGTCTGGTAGTCCAGTTTTCTGTTGTATTTAAAAGTGAGGGAAGGGGCGCCTGGGTGGCTCAGTGGGTTAAAGCCTCTGCCTTCGGCTCCGGTCATGATCCCACGGTCCTGGGATCGAGCCCCACATTGGGCTCTCTGCTCAGCAGGGAGCCTGCTTCCTCCTCTCTCTCTGCCTCTCTGCCTACTTGAGATCTCTGTCTGTCAAATAAATAAATAAAATCTTTTTTTTAAAAAAGTGAAGGAAGAAAAAACAGATTTGCTCTGAGAAAGACATAATGACTGTGAACTTCCTAGGTGCTCTGTCTAAGCTGCTCCCTTGAAAAACATCCACAGACCATGTCAGATTCCCCTCCAAAAGACTCCTTTCATCTCCTAGGCAGGAGTAAGGCCTGAATGTCACTTCTGGAAGCTGAGGGAAGGGAATGCTGGGTGTCTTAGCAACCAGAATGCATTCATTCACTTAAACCCTGTTTTGTTGTTGTTGTTGTTGTTTGTTTGTTTGTTTTCAGTAGGGTAACCCCATCTTCACGTATGACCGGGGTCTCCCAATCCAAAGACCTTCTGTTTTAAAGTCACCAAAGAATAAACTTCGGGATTCTACTGGGATGAAAGAGGGACAATGTTCTGTCTGGATGCCGGTGGGGAGGGGATATGAGACTCGAACAGTTCTCATATAGGTTTTCAACTAATTCTCCTGGACTCTGATCCTCTGCCTCACCCCATCTTTTGTTCCTGATCACAATCCTTTGGATCTGTGGTTTAAATCAGGTTGATTTTTAGCTTTTCACACTACAAGCCTTGGGATTCTGTTCTCTCAGGCATGCTAAGTCACTTATCATTCTATTTCTCAGTTAATGGCTTCCAATCATTTTTGCCACAGTCTCCCCTCCCATTCATTTATTCAAAGCAAAGCGAAATGCTTTTTTAGTATAATATCAGTGGCATTGAGGAGAAGATGAAAGTAGATAGATAAAATGAACAAATTTCAAATACTGTCTTACTCAGATGTCCCACTAAGCACTTTGCGTATATTATTCATTTACTCCTCACAACCCCACTTTAAGTAAGGTACAGTTATGATCCCCATTTCACAGATGTGCAAACCAAAGCTCAGAGAGATTAATTTACCCAAGGACACACAACCGATAGGAAACACAACTGGGATTTAAAATCAGGTGTGTATGACTCGAGAGCCTCACTTTTAATTACCATACTGATGGCCAACACACAGAAATAATATAGACTTAAGGAGAAAAGCAAATTGTTGTGACTCTTGACCCAATGATCTAGTGTCCCCCTTGACAGCACACATTCTATGAAGACTCGACCAGATTTGAGTTTAAATGCATCACACAAGTATTTATCGTATGATGTCTTGGACTTAATTGAACAATTGTTTGGAAGTTTAGATTATAATTGGCATCTTATTAGATTATAATATCATGGTTAATATTCTATATAAAACACTACAGAGGAAAGAAGACTGAAATGCAAGTTCTTTCAGTGAGCATTTTGATCACAGGAAATAATTTCATTAGAGGTACTTCAGCTGGTAAAATAAGGCAGATCTAATATTCAAACCTTTTATAATTTGAACATGTAAAATTAAATTTTCTCTTAGAGTCCCTGACCATCTTTGCTTTTCCTCAAGTGTTTGAGGAAGTGAGAGAAGACTCTTTCTTCTAGGAGGAGGGATCTACTCTGTATAACACCCCTGGTCTCTCTCTGCCCCTCTGTCTCTGGCCCCAGATGAAGCGGAGGTGGGGGAAAAAAAGGTGGTTAATCTCTAGTTCCCACTCTTCTTCTCTGTTTCCTTTTTATACACTGGCCATCTTCTGGAAACATCTCTCCTCATTGCTCTGGGGTCCAGGACTGCCTGTGACTAGCATGTAAGTATGTGAATCAGTCAGGGTTCCACCAGAGATCTGCCTGCAAGGACTTGGCTTATGCAGTAGGGGCTAACTAGGAGAGTCCAGTATTCATAGAGCAGGCTGTCTGGGCATGCTGGGAACTCTCAGGCAGGGGCTGATGCTGCAGTCCACAGGTTTAACTGCTTATTCCTCAGGAAACCTCGGTTTTGCTCTTAAGTCCTTTCAACTGATCAGATCAGACCCACCCAGATTATCCAGGTTCA
Organism: Meles meles; assembly: GCF_922984935.1. NCBI lineage: Eukaryota > Metazoa > Chordata > Mammalia > Carnivora > Mustelidae > Meles > Meles meles. The sequence continues at coordinate 30,323,809 of NC_060084.1, read as the reverse complement.
TCTCCTTTACATAAAGTCTACTGGTTGTAGATGTTAATCACACCCACAAAATACCTTCACAGCAACACATAGATTAGTGTTTGACTCAATAACTGTGTACTATGTGTCTACCCAGGTGGATACATAAAACTGACCATCTCCATGTTGCAAGCTCATTGTTCACTCAGACCTAAGTCACATTGTCGAATACGAGCTTTCCTTGGCATGTAGTAGTTGCTCAAGAAGCACTTATTTGAGTAAATGCATAAGCGATGTTCTCCAACTGCTTACCCTTCTCAATGTGTTTGGAACTCAGATGCAAGAAAGGATTGAGTCCATTGCAATCCCTCAAACTCACCCAGCCTTTCCCTTACTTCCAAGGCTGAATCCAGTGTGTTCAAGGAAGAATGGATGCCAGGAGAGGTGGTCAACAAGTAAAGAAATGTCCCATGTGACAAAGAAGTATCCCAAGTGGGGTTGCATACAGCTCAAAGAAATGTGGGAATAAAAGCAGCTTCTACTGACGATGGTCGAACAAACCCAGCAGGCTGCACTTGAAGCAAGGAACCCGAGAGCAATCAAATGTTGCTCATGTTCCCAAATAGGGTGTAGAAAGAGCTGATGAAGATCAAAACAGGAAAGGCTTGGCTTCTAGAACTGAAGGACAACACGGCAGCCTGGATCTATGACATGGGCCCGATGGGACCCTCCCAGGAGATGCCAACAGTGAGATTTGAGGGTCCAGGACTCAATATCCTTCTCTACAGAACTGTGACATGAGTAGGTCCCACAAACTAGATAACTCCAAGAGAAATGTTTAGGGATGAGGGGACTCAACCCTGGACTGATTGAGATTCTGTTCCATCTTCCCCCACCCCAACCTTCCTTCTCAGAATGGAAGTTCAAGAAGCAAATCAAGTTTGATTATGATAAAAAATGACTCTACACTTCCCACTTACCAGAGTTGTGGGCCAATATTCGTGCCTGGCTACACGCAGAGACTGGTGGTATGGACCACTGGTACTTTAGTCTGAAAGCCCCTTTTCTTTCCTGCCTGCCTGCCTTTATGATTGATTGATTGATTGATTGATTGCAAGATAGATACTTTGAATGTTTCACAAATTACAACTATGCTAAAAGAGCAGCCCAGAGTGTCTAGGATCTTTCCAGGGATGGAAGAGACAGTAATGCTTATTATTAGAACAAGAAAAAAAATTGTGAGTGGAGTGTCCTTTAACCCTGCAGAGAAGCATGTGGATCCTTTGCTTTAACCAGGAAAAAAAAGAAAAGGAAGAGGATGGAAGGTCTGGAGGAGGTTTTTAAATTTTTAGCAGCATCCAAAATACATTTTTGGAAATGAAATTCAAATTTGTGTATGAAGGTAGCTGACTATTTGGATGTTCTTTCACACTGGTTCAATTAGAAAAGAATCTTTATAAAACAAAATGGGCTCCTACAACACCAAGTACCAGCAAACAGGTACGTGCTGGTGGAAATAGAACTTGGGCAACTTTAGAAAGTGTTTGGTCATAACTACCAACCTGTGACTCAGCAATAAGGGAAATATGGAACATAGTCACCAGAAGATATTGTGATCAACTTTGGAAGATGGCCATAATATCCAGCAGCTCCTCCCAAATGTGATGTCTATGTCCCAACCTCTTTAATATGGGTCGGCCACACAGTAGACATGACAGTGGGCCAGTTCCATAGCTGAGACCTCAAGATGTCCTATAGTTTTTTCCTTTCACCCTCTTGGAACCCTGCCCTGAGACTGCCATGTGAGAAAGCCAGTCCAGTCTGCTGGAGAAGGAGAGACACGTGAAAGAGATGTAAGTTGCCTCAGCTGGCAGCCAACACCAGCTGCCACATGGGGTGGGGGGCTGAGGCCATCTTGAACCTTCTAGTCCAACTGAATACAGGTGGCATGGTGAGCCCAGAAATAACCTCTAGAGGAACTGCCAAGCCAACCCACAGAACCATGTGAAATAACACAGCATTGTCAGTTTGTTTTTGTGGTTTTGTACACAGCACTATGTAGGAGATACAAACATGTTCTAGAATATCAGCCCTCTTCATAATAGTCCAAAAACTGGAAACTACTCAAATGCCCATCACCAACAACTCAAATGTCCATCACCAATGAATGGGTAAATAACTTGCAGTATAGTCACACAATAGAATATGATTCAGTAACGACCGTGAACAATCTGATCTACAAGGACACAGAAGAATTTGGATGGATCTCACAAACATAGAGTTGAATGAAAGAAGACAGAAACAAAGCGAACACACACTGATGCTTTCATATAAAGTACAAAAATAGGTGCAAATATTCAATGCCGTTAGAAACCAGAATAGCAGCTTCCCTTGGGTGACCAGAAAGGAACACAAATGAAAGTTTGGGGAGCAAGAAGTGTTCAGTTTCTCAATCTGGGTAGCAGAGGCATGGATATGTTCAGCTTGTAAAAGTTCAACAATCTGTACAATCAAAGGGTATACACTTGTAACATCCAGTTACAAGATGAATAAGGTTTCAGATCTAATATTCAGCATGATGACTATGATTAATAATACTGTGTTATATACTTGAAAGTTGCTTAGAGAATAAATCTTAAATGATATAACCACAGGAAAAAAAATGTGTACTTATATGAGGTCATAAATGTGTTAACTACCTTTATAATGACCATCATTTTGCAATATACATGTGTATCAAATATATCTTAATAAAGCTGGGAAAAAAATTAAATAAGTTCAACAAATTATAGACTTGTTTTGGAGGCACTTCACTGTTTATATGTAATAATTTAATAAAAAGTTAAAAATACATATTTTGCAGATTATCGACAACATGGGGGTTGTTGTAAGTGGGACACACCTTTTGTGTCAATGCATCATTATACATGAATTCGACTCTTCAAAAATGAATTAGCCAAATGTAACTTAAGATTATTATACTGAGCTCTGCTTGCTCTCAGTTCTATTTACTGTTGTCTTAAAATTTAGACAAAATATTTCCTAAGGAAATATAAGGCCAAACCAAAAGTAAAAATTGGAGTCTTTCTAAACTTGAATGTCCTCCATAGTATCTTTGATAGAGAATCAAAATACTGTTCATGCAATAGTCATTCACTAGGTATCCTATTACATCTTCTTTTTTTTTTTTAATTTTTTTCAGTGTTCCAAAATTCATTGTTTATGCACCATACCCAGTGCTCCACGCAATACCTGCCCTCCTTAATACCTAACTACATCTTGAGTTCTGTGCCATTCCCTGGTGGATGCAGTGGGGAAGAAAACAGGTACTCTGGTTACTCTTAGGGAATTTATGTTCTAATGGAGTCCACTTCAACTTAACCAGTAGCAGGGAGCTCATTACTTCCAAGGAAGCCTATTCTACTCCCAGTAACTTCCTTGTTAGAAATGGCTTCCTTGGGGTACCTGGGTAGCTCAGTCAGTTAAGCACTGGACTCTTGGTTTCGGCTCAGGTCATGATCTCAAGGGTCAAGAGATCGAGCCCAGAGTGGGGCTCCATGCTCAGCAGAGAATCTGCTAAGATTCCTCCCTCCCTTTCTTTATCCCTCCCCCTCTGTTTCTAACTCCCCTCCTCTCTCTTATGCATACATACGTACATACATACATAAGTAGACTGGCCTCCTTATTTAAGCTAAAATATCTTTCTGTGTGACTTTCAGTTCAATCTCTGATGGAGCAGAAAAACTTCCATGTCTCCTGTATCTCCTTTTCTCTGGATTGAACAGCTTTGTCCCTTTCCTGTTATCTTGTTTCATACCATTTCAAGTACCTCCACTCCCTAGCCGCCTCATGGGACAAGCCCCGAATTGGCTGGGTTTTTATTCAAGTGTTAGACTCAGAATCAGACACAATATTCCAGGTAAGACTTGATCTGGAGGGGCTCTCTCCACTACAGCAGCACTGGCATTTGGGGTAGGATAATCTTCATTGTGGGGGCTGTCCTACACATGGTAGAATGTGTAGCAGAGTCCCTGACTTCTAGTTTTTGACAATCAAATATGTCTCCAGACATTGCCAGATGTTCCTTAGGGGGGCAAAGTCACCTCCATTTGAAAACCACTGACCTGCAACGGCATGATTTCCTGGGCTTGCAGGCTGGATGTTCTAGGTCTACCCTTCTGCCACCAAGTTGCCAATCTTGCCCAGACTTCTCAGGCACCAGCTACAAGGCTGTTCTTGCTGGCTCTTAACTACATTGCCTAAAATAAATACATACCTAAAATAAAATGGCAATCACCCAAAGAAAAACCAAGATTGCACTGTGGCCCACAAAACAGAAACTCTCTCTCTTTGCTCTTATAAAATAAAGTCAATAGCTTTATCTTGCTTCCATCTCTCTTTCAGAAGAGAACAGTCAGAGTAAAATTAAACAGACAAAACTTGAGTCTCTATGACCAGATACAAAAGAACCAGGGTCCAGAAACAAAGGAGGTGTAAGTTTAATTCCCAACCAACCGCATTTCCTGTGCCATTAAGGTGGGGTAGGAGGGGGGAAAACGTTTATGGGAAGGAAAGTGATCTGGCAGACTATGGGGTTCTTAGAATCTTCAGGAGTCCTACAAGTCCAAATTAAAAATCTGGTCTCGTCGTCTGCGTCATAAGCAGATCTTATTCTTATTTTTAATTGAATAAAGATCAGCCCAGTGCATAAAAAGCAGATCCTGAGAGATAAGACCAGTGGTGTGGTTTTTACCAAAAAAGTGATCTTCATCAGGCTGAGTTTAGTTTAGGAGGCGGACTTCTGAAATGGGCAATAGACTGGATCTCAGTTACTTGGTAAGCTGTGGGAATTGAGGTTTGTTACTGTTGTTGGCTTGACATTTCTCTGTGGGTACATATGGGACTCCTCTTTGTATGATGAGATCACTTCCGGAATGGGGTGGTGTCAGCACTTATCACAAGAAGATAAACCAAGTGATATTTTCTTGTCTTCCTGCCTGGAGGGAAGGCACTCTGAGCTTTCCTACATAGTTGGGAGGATGGGGGAGACACATTATTTTGTTGTGGGTGTGCATAACTAGAGGAATTCCTTAAAGCTTGGGGTGGGAAGCGGGTAGTGAAAGGCCGGTGGTTGCTTCCTTTGTTTGGTTTTTATTGTGCATGACTAAATGTATTAGACATGTTGGATCAGAGAATATGGATCTGTGAATCACAGTGCTGTGGAATTTGTATGTGTTTTGCCTACTAATATCAGTTGCCCTTTCCAGCTACAAAAGGCCTCCCTACGAACATGATATCTGAATTACTTTAATAAAATTAGAGACAGGGCATTCTACGTTGACTCCTCTGTAAGAAACGAGAGATCCTTCCCAAAGCCTTTCTATATTGTGATTTTCTGTGATTTGTGTTTTCTTCAAACACAAAATAGGATAATATGGGAAAGTAGGAACCACAGCACAGGAAGGGCGAGGGGGGAGTTGATGAACATACGAGGTTTTATAAACAACTCTTTATAGCCCACAACAAACTACAAGTGAAAGTACATTCTGAATTAACTCTTTTCAACAAAATGCATTGAATCTCTACTATGAGAAAGGGGGTTGGCTTGGCTAGGTCATGCTCCGTATGGTCTCTGGAAAGCTATTGATTCAGAGGACAGGCCATTCTTTAAATATTATTTGGGTTGGTTTTTATTCTTCTGTGGATGGAGTTGTAATAAAGTATTGCACTGGGCTACTGCTGGACACCAGGGGTAGAAATCCAAACGTCGTATGGTCTTTCATCAGCTTTATTGTCATTCCTTGGGAGAAGAAAAATGAGATTTCCTTAATCGCAGAAGTATGGCAAATTTCTTTCTTCAAATCTCAAAATGTTTTTCAGTGAAGATTTTCCATTGAGAGAGATTATTATTTAGGGGGAAATCCTTGAAAACGTCTCTGCTCCATGTTTGAAAAATATCCCTCTCCAAGCGGATTGCTTCTAGCCTTACTGGTGTGTCACAAAACCAGGTTCTTTGTGTTTAAAACAAAGGTAAAGGCGGTGTACGGTATACTGGAAGGAGCCCTGGACAGGGAGGGAGGAGTCCACCTGTGTCCTGACTGTCCTTTTACCACGTGACCCTGAGCAAGTCCTTTTCTTTCTCGATGCCTTGGTTTGCCCCATTCACAAAAGGAGGGCTTTGGGCTAGATTATCATTAAGGCCCCACAGCTCAGAGAAATCTTAAGATGAAATTTGTTCCTGCCTGCCAGCCGGATGATCATTCTGAGCAAACATATTTGCTCCATGGAATGGCTGTGTTTCCCCATACACCTAATTGAAGGTATTTTATACCTGAAGTTGCAATTTCATCACTTGCCCACCCCATATCATTTAAGGTCTCCTCGTTCTGCTTTGAAGTTCAAAGAAAAGAGAGGACTCTGTATAATGAGAATGGCCCCTTTGAAATGCTTCCTTCACAGCTGCAGGCTCCGTGGATCTTGCACTGTACGAAGGCTATTGTCATGCAGATGTGCTCCAAAGTGCGTCTGTAGCGAGAACATTTCCATGGGTCTTTACTATATTTCTTCTATTATTCATAGAACACAATGTAAATGAAGCCATAAATTTTACCCCCCACGCTAGATGGAGAAAGAAGATAATGGAAATTGTGAATTATGAATGAATCACTGTTATTGTAATTCCTTAAGGATTCTGATGGAGATGATTAAATTCAGGCAAAGACACAGATTCTAAACTTTTATGCCTGAGTCCTCAGTCATGCTGCCTGGAAGTTTACAAGGAATGGAACAGAGATGGTCTCAGTTTCACACTTACTTGCCAAATTATCTCACAGAGGATCTACCTGGGCCTGGACAGATCACCTTATTAAAGATGAAGAATTCTTTCCTGCAGTGGGGGTGGGAGGTGTTGCAAAATGTATGTGTCTTCCAACCATTCAGACACTAGTGCTTAGGATCCTAAATACAAAACAGTTGAAGCCTTCAACACCGGCTTTATTCTTCCTCTTAGAAAACTAGAAGGAGGAAATACAAAGTAATTAGGAGCCACTACCCCCCTGAAAAAGATGATCTGGCAAAGTCAAGGACTCAGATATCTTTTTGTTTTGTTTTGTTTTCCTTCTAGATTTGTTGTGCTAACCAGCATCCTGGTCAACAGTCTTCTTTCAGCCATGGGATGCGGTTCTTCTGAACCATGACGGTGGTCCATGAGATTCAGAAGCCGCTCTGGTTTTGACAATGATGAGAAGTGATTAGAAGTACTTCACTGATGTGAGACAAAGCCTCTGGAAAATTTCACCCTTAATCCACTTTAGTCTTCTGCCAAGCTTTTAGAACGTTAGAGCCACCAAAATGCGATTTGAGATGATATTGCGCAGTTCGAGTGTCATTCCAGAAAGAGCTCTCTTTTGCAGAACCCTAAGGTAAATGGTTGACATTTTGTATTCCCGAATATGCATGAACGGGTACAGATATAAGTACGTGCAGACTTCTTTTCAGTATCTGCTCTCTGCTCTCAAACACAAAAGAACTGAAAATTTAGAATATGCGTGATTCTGTGGTGTGTAGGAAGTCCCAGGGGCGGTTCTCCATTAAAGGGCTAATATTCACCAAAATGTAGTAGACGCAGGATGAGCTAGAAGTTCTCGCACAGCCAAAATCCCTTCTTCCATCCTCAATATCCTTATCTGCAACCTCTAAGGGAATTTCCAGCTCTAATTTGCTCAGTTCTTGAGTAGAAAGCAAAATGAGATGCAAATGTTCTTACTGTAAGGGTCCTGGGTTGTGAGATATTCTCAATGCTAGGACCACATCCTCTGTCCTGGGATTTCAGGGTGTCCTCAAGGTCTAGAAAGGGGGTTATCTACCCAGAGCCAAGTTTAGGGGACACAAACAAGGGCACCGCAGCTAGTCATCAAGAAGAGACTTCACCAGTTCCCAAAGGTAAGGACAATTCTAGGTTAAGGGTGCTAATTCCCACGGCAAGTGGTTGCTGGGATCCATTGTGCTCACTCAAATAAGAGCTCACATAGAGGCCAGCCAATGTGTAAGAGAAACTTCTGTCTGGTCCATATAGGTGTTTCAAATCTGCTGCCTTCAGCCCAGGACCCATCCATGTCTCCTCTTTTTTGTGGGCCCTCCTGACAACTTTGGGGTATCAATCAGCATTCAGTCAGAGTAACAGAATTGAGGCCACACTGAGGGCATTCAATGTGGAGAACCAATTACAAAGGTGTCAGAAAGGCTGACGGGTGTTATCAAGAGACACTGTGGCAACCTAAAGGGTTGGGGAAAGAAAGGGACAAAGGGAAGAAGTAGTGTTCACAGAGCCCAGATGCTCCCCACAGGGTGGAACCAGAGAGGAAATACAGCTGCCATTAGAGACGCCACGGGAAGCAGAGATAAAAGAGGGAGAAATGCCCTGGTGTCTCCCTCCTCTCACCTTAGACACAAGGGCTGGGCCAGGCTGCCATAGACAAACCTACGCAGCGTCCATATGCACTAGAGAGCCTGGGAGTGGGGTGTACCAGGGTCAATGTTGAGATGCAAAGCAGAGCTACAGAAAGGCAAGAACGGGGTCTCAGAGAGAGTGAGCAATGACCCACACACCTTGGGACCCTTTTCTAGCATTAGAAGCCAGAAGTTTTCTTCTAACGCAACTCGAATCCTTCCTGTTCCTCTGAGGCCTTGGGCTTTTGAAACTCAAATCCAAGAAGAGACAAGGTCCTTCTGAATTTCTGCTAAGACAGTGAAGACAGAGAGCCTGGTTGGCAGAATGGAGGTGTGGCAAGAGCTGGAGAAACAAGCAAGAAACCACAGGCATGCGGCTAATATCTTAAAAATGTTACAGCATCGTATTTTTCTCTATGGCCACGGTGGCTCTTCTAGGCCCGTGGCCTGACTCCTGTCACAGCAGCCTCCTAACTGAGCATCCCGTCATGGCCTCCCAGGAATAAAATGGATTTTTTTACATGTCTTAAAAGTCCCATCAACTTTACTCACACTATGGTCACATTTAATGAATGTCAAAATGGACACATCCGTTATTTCTCTTCAGACAGAGGATATTCTGAGAGCGTTAGTATCTGAAGGATATTCTGAGAGTGTCAGCATCCCAGACACAGCCCGCATTAATTCTTCGTCTATTCTAATTTGATAACACCAGGAACCAACTGTCCATCACTCATCCTTCCAAACAACCCGGGTAGAAGTTTCTGGTCACTCTCATTTCTTACTCACAGTGTTGGGTCATGTTTCCACTGTGCCCCTCACTTCTTTTATGACATGATTCACCCCCGTAATTACCCATTCAAAGTCTGTCTTTCCCTGCAATAATATATGCTCTCATACATGCTATGGTGAGTGCTGTGAAGTGTGTAAGCCTGACGATTCACAGACCTGTACTTCTGGGGCAAATAATACATTATATGTTAATAAAAATAACTAATTAAAAAAATAGTATATGCTCTCACTTTGTAGGGACTGTGCCGGCACGATCACCAAAATGTCCCTAGTCCCACAGTGTCTGGCACATCACAGGAATTTCATAAATATTTGAGGAACGCATGGTTGAATGAATGAATCAAGCCAACTCCTAGGACCGTGTTCAAGCATGCTAGAGGGATATTTTCCTCTTTGGAAAGACGGACTTTCACATAGACAAAGAAAGAAGAGCGAAAGATTTCATAGGTCTGAAAATTACCTGCCTGCTGGCCTGCCATGGTTAACGAATTCTCGACAGATCAATTTCTCGGGGTTCCCATACACAGTCCTCAAGTAGCTCCCATCAAGGGGTTCTTCCTTAAGTGGCACATTTAGGTCATGTCAGAGAAGCAAGCAGTTGACAGGGATGAACTGAGCATTCTGAGGTTATAGGAGAAGAGGGGATCTGGGCTTGGGAATAGCTACCTCAATTAAAATAATTCTTTTCAAGTCCAATTTGCAAAATGTAATTTTTATGTCTGTCTCTCCTTGAAAATCTTTCACCTCTTTATGACATTTCCATAATCACTTTTTGAGAGGAAAGTTTCCTTTTCCAAAACTATGACTTTCTGAAAAATCAATGATTCCTACCACAGCCCCCACAGTCGTTAAATGAAGAAGCAGCGATGAAAATGAATTTCTGGCACAGGCTACGACATGAGTAAAACTCTGAAACCATCATGCTGAGTGAAGTAAGCCAGACACAAGAAGACGCATTGCGCAGGAGCTGGGTTCCTAGAGTAGGCATGTTTATAGAGAGCCCGAAAGAAGAGCCTAAGTTACAAGGGGGCTGAATGGAGAGTTACTAAGAAAACTAGAGTTTCTGCTTAGGATGATTAAAAAAAGGAAAATCTGGAAACAGTTGCACAATATTGTGAACATACCAAATGCCCCTGCCTTTTACTCTCAAATGTGGTTCTCATGGTTAGAATACACATGCGCACACACAGCCACGACCCAACCAGATAAATCCCAGAAATACAGGAATGGTTGGTTTCATATTAGAAAATCCATAAATGGGGGGCGCTGGGTGGCTCAGTGGGTTAAAGCCTCTGCCTTCGGCTCAGGTCATGATCCCAGGGTCCTGGGATCAAGCCCCACATCGGGCTCTCTGCTCAGCAGGGAGCCTCCTTCCCCCTCTCTCTCTGCCTGCCTCTCTGCCTACTTGAGATCTCTGTCTGTCAAATAGATAAATAAAATCTTTAAAAAAAGAAAAGAAAATCCATAAATGGAACTCACCTTAATAGACGACAAGAGATAAAAACGTTGTTTAAGTCCTGCTACTGTCACTGACCCCAGAGTTATTTCCGAGGCTAATGATTCCCAGTCAAGTCTGTTGGAGTTTTTAACCCAGCCATAAAGCAAGGCATCAACAGGACACCATAATAAAAATGACACCAGAGGCGCCTTGGGTGGCTCAAATGGATAAACGCCTGTCTTCAGCTCAGGTCACGATCCCAACGTCCTGGAATCGAGTCCCGCATCCGTCTCCCAGCTCAGCGGGGAGCCTGCTTCTCCTTCTGCCTCTCCTCCCTGCTTGTGCCTTCTCTGTCTCTCTCTCTCTCTCTCAACTGAATAAATATTTTTTTTTAAAAAATGGCACCAGATGAGGGTCATTTGTAGAGTTTTCTGTTCTTCTCTTTTACATTTTTCTTCCTTTTATCCAGGCAAATCAATTCAGTAAACATACGAACTGTCTTTTCAAATGTGATTTATGGGACTATGTAAGTACTCATCACTGGAGGCTCTTTTTCTTCCCCCAGCCCCTCTTTCTCACTAGTCCCCAAGACTTCAAACTACAAATGTTTCAGACAAGTAAACTCTCTAATGTACGACAGATTTCAATTTTGTTCCCATTGCATATAGTGTAGAGTTCCCTGCTCACCTGTAAAGAGACTTCAATAGAACAGTTCTCTTCAGCTTTGAAAGAGGAGAGATGAAAAAGTAATAAAACCCCAACCTGTATGAGTCTGCAGAGGGATACTCACCAAATTCTGGAAGGCCAAGGTCAAGGGAACTCATGCTTTTTCTGTGTCAAAGAGGTAGGTAAAGAACCCACAGGAATAAAATAACTTACTCAACATGCAGTGGTATAATGAATTTACAAACATTGTTCAGACTCTATGTGTAAATACTGCCGAGGCTTCGGGTAAATTTGTAAACAACATCGTCATTCTGGACTCTTCAATAGCTACTCAGTGATTGTTAAGTATGTGTCATTTAAGTTTAAGTAACTTAGAACGAATAATATTTTGAAAGAATGAGGTATCTGTGTGACATTCACCCCCTTCCAAGGAACTGCAGTATTAAGGAAGGCTGGATTAATTCATGGACCACACCGCAGTAATGGACAGCAACAGAAAGAAGTCTATGGGTCACCTCCAGTTACCAAGTGGGAAAATCTACAAATCTGATCACAGTGCATCCAGATCTTGGTAGCTTTGCCAAAGAGAGAATCCTTCCTGCCCCCATGTTCACTATGACCTACTCCCACTGGCCTCTCTGATTCTCATAGACCAGGCTCCTTCCTACCTGGGGCCCTTTGCACGTGTTGTTCCTTCCACCCAGAATGATCTCCCTGGAATACTCTGCATGTTAGTATGAGCTGTTCACTGTCTGGTTCAGTGGCTCTTCTTCTGGTGGCTTCACTCCCTGCAAACGACTAGGTCCCTCTATTACATACCCTCTACACACACCTGTACCTGATCTTAAGTAACCCTCATCACAAGTGGAATTAGCTTCTGCAATTAGTTTCTGTCATTAGGTCATGTCTGTCTCCCCTGCTAGCCTCTAAACTCCATGAGGGCAGAAACGATCGTGTATTTATCAGGATAGGCTACATATTTTGCAGGGCCCAGTGCAAAAGGAAACCATGGGCCCTTTGGGTTGAAAGTTAGTAAAAACTTCAAGACAGCAACAGTAGAATCTTGAGCCAAGTCTGGAAGGCTCCTAAGCCTGTGGCCTTCGGGGAATCCCATGATTCACACGCCCATGAAACTTTGACCTTTATCATTCATCACTGTATTCCCAGCTCCCAGCACAGGGCCTGGTACACAGTAGATGCCCCGTCAATATGAATTCATTGATGAGCAGACAGAGTGCAGGAACTCTCCAGCACCCTTTTCTTCCTTTGCTCACCCATTTCCCATCACTTCAAGCCAAGAAACATGGTTCCTGCTATGGTTACGCCTTGGCAACCAGCTTTGCACAGCTTCTTTTAAAGGCTAGAAACTTCTCCAGCAGCCCCATCCAGAGCCCCCAAGACCAAGATTTCTCAGAAGTTCCAGCAGAGAAATGTATTTTTATGTTTCCTTAAAGGAGACTCCAGTGCATTCTTCAGTGAACTGTTCTTGAAGAGAAGGGAAAAAATCAATGCTTTCAGATAGCATTACCTGGCCCTGAATAATCCTGAAGCTGCCCATGACTTACTGTAGAGAGTATAATTGAAGTGAGGATAAACTGCACACCGTTTCAAAGTCTACTAAATTGAAACCGTTCTTTTTGTTGACACATGCTTGGGAAGCTGTAGATAATGTGATTTAAAATAAATACACTGGCCCAGGATACTTATATAATTGAAATAAATATGGAATAACCCATAGAGTCCACGGGCGGTTGGGTAAATTAACCCCTTGCATGCCGGGTGACAAGGCATAGGCATAAGGAGAAGGACACAGCACTGAGTAAATTTGGGGGGGAAGAGGACGCACACCCTGAAATGAAATGGACACATCCAAATGTTGAGTTTTCAGAGACTCAGACTGAGTTGGGGGAGGGGGTGGGAATCCTGCCTGGTGATGAATCCTCTCTTGATTCCTCCACCATGCAATTCTGTTGAGTCAATATTAAAGGCTTCTGATACCCTCGGGTAATAGCTGCAGTGGATTTTTTTTTAAAAGGAGGGACAAAGAATGAGTTTTCTTTCCTTGCATGGTTCCCAGGGAACAATAAACAGCAAAACACCAAAGGCTGCATTAAAATGCTTTCATCAGAGCCCTTTTGAGCAATCTTCGCATGTGCAATTTCTCAGTTAGGATGAACCTGAGGATGGGGGACTGGGGTGAGGGGGCTGGAGGGGTGGGGAGGGTCTAGAATTTAGGTTTGCATCAGAGGAGCAAAGACACCATGAGTGACAGGCCAGCTCTGTTATAGGGTTTAGGTCACCGGTGATCCCAGGAGCTGGTTAGCAGTCTGTGAAGGTCTGCTGGCCTATGTCTTATCCTGAAGTCAGCAGTCTCAGGCATTGCAAAAGGAAGATGGACATGCCATGAGGACGATAAGGCCATAACAGAGCCAGAAGAACAACCTGCAACTGGGAGGAGGGACTAGAAGGAGTGTCCGGCTCTCATAAGAACCCGTGCTGTCTCTAGATACCTCCCCGCCTACAACACCATTGGTACATGTGACCTGCTAGGGATCCACACATGACCCTGACCCAGGGTTCAGAGAAGCTGAGGGAAGAGCCAGTGGGAGGGGGGAAGCCACAGGCCCTGCTGTGGGTCCACACCAACCATGTGACTGGCAGACCCAGCACCCCGTGTAGTGCAACAGCACCTGACCCCACACCACCTTCCTTCAGAACAAGGCGGCCCTTTCACTTCGTCGTCCAAATCTCACAGAGGCTTCTCCCATAGCCAAGCCTAATCTAGGACCACGCAAGGAAATGTAGCTCCAGCTTAGCCAAAGGTGATACAAATCCCCAGGGGACAATCATTAGCAGAACACCAAAAGCATGTTTCATCAAATTCACACACTCTCTCTCTTTCTCTCTCAAATAAATAAATAAATAAAATCTTAAAAAAAAAAAAAAAAAGATGCAACTGGAGAGGTAGGTGGGAGCCAAATGGCGCAGAACCTTACTGTGTGGTTCTCCATCCCATAAGGATCCCATAGAGTTTACTCCCATTATTACAGGCTGACACAGGATTTGTAAACAGGAGAGTGATCCAAATGAATTTGCATTTTTAACTTTTTTTGATTTTTAAGATTTACTTATTTATTTATTTTAGCAGGGGGAGGGGCAGAGGGAGAGAGATAGGGGAAACAGACTCCCTGCTGAGCACAGAGCCTGACATGGGGCTCCGTCTCCCTCCCAGGAGATCATGACCTGAACCAAAACCAAGAGTCATCGCTCAACTGACTGAGCCAACCAGGAGCCCTCAAATGTTTAAAAACCACTCCTAGAGATGATGTATAGAAGAGGCACAGAGTGGGAACTGGAGGTGATGAGAAGGAAAGCAGGGAGACCAGTTACAGACGGAAAACTGATGACAAAAGAGAGAAGGAACTTGTTCAGGATCCGGCAGCTAGACAGTGACAACTCTGAACGAGCCCACTTCCCTCCTTTCAAGAGGAAAGCCTCCTGCTCTAGCTGGAGAGAGGATACCCACAGAAGCCCTCATCCGTGGCAAATACCCAGCCCCTCCCCTGTGCCACATAGCCTCTGGGCTGCCAACAAACATTCATTGTTGGATTTTAAAATGTTTTGCTAAATGCGTCAAAAATAAAAGACTCATTTTATTCAAAGCAGCATTTACAGTCACTTTACAGCTGGTGGCTGCTAATTGTCATCTGTTAGGTTGGGCATCAGAATGTGGCATCAGAAAATCTGTCCATCTGTCCTGGGCTCTACCAGGCTTCCTTATGCTTCCCATCCACAACCTGCCTTCCTACCATTCTCTCCAGAACCAACCCCCATGTCTCTTGGCACTTATGCCAACCCTCTCCTAGGGGGAAAACAAATTCTTATTCATGAGGTTCCATTGGCTGGAGAAGTGGAAACAGCCACATGAATTCAAAATAAGAGTCTCAAGATGGGCCCCTCCCCCACTCTCAGTCGGTTCCTCACTGGCTGTGACTGCCCCATGCCTCCGATCCTCTTTGTACAGAGCTTGTTAGAAAGAAATCGATACATGAATAAGGAGAGAAATAGATACATGAACTCCCTCCCCGAGCCTTGTCTTCCCCTTTCGTCAAATTTTAGTAAATTTAAAATTTAGTAAATTTTAGTAAATTTTAATTAGTAAAATTTAGTAAATTTTAGTAAATTTTAGTAAAATGCATAGGGAAATATGCATAGGGAAAGATGGAGAAAGATATACATCAAGGGGTTAAGACTTTCTATCTCTGAGAGATAAGACTTTTAAAAATTCTTTTTGTTTATCTGTGTTTGGGAACATTTATATAGGAAACAGGTATCATTTTTTGCAACGAGAAAGGAAAGTAATCAAAGCTTTATTTTGAAGTCAAGACAGTAAGTACCACCTTGCCCACTCAAAGGGCTGGCGGAAGAAGAAAATGAATCACATCCATGAGGGCGCCTCATGAACGGGGAAGCCCAGACACACGCAAAGAATGATGGACGTCCTTATTAACAAGCATAAACACCTGGGCTGCGACCCATGGCACTTCATCTAATATGTTGTTCATTTCTTCTCCTTTCTTTTTCCTTTCTTTCTCCCCATTCTTCCTCCCTGTCTCTTTGCTGATGTCTTGGCCAAAGAAAACAGTGTTTCCAAAGGTCTTGCTTGGTCCTGCTGGGATTCAGAGCTGAAGAATGCCCAGGCAGAGAGGGTGCCCCATTAAAATCTCAAATAGTGGTCATTGTCTATGGGGTTTCTCTTCCTCCTCGGCCTGCACCCCACCTTTCTGAGAGTCTGGCATCAGGATATTCATGAACACACCTAGGATCTACTCCAGTTTCTTAAAGTCAAAAATGTTTCATCCCACCTATGCCATAACACTGTCTTCTCTCCTTCTTTCAGTCAAGGATTCATTTGGGATTTTTTAAGGTTCTTTTCTATGCCAAACACTATGCTGGGAGCTAAGCATCCCAAGAAGGCAGGGTGGGTGTGTTTCCTGTCCTCATGGGACTGACATTCTGGCAGGGGAGATTAATATTAATCAGTCGCATGGTTACTTAAGCTCAGTAAATGATTGAAAATTAAAGTACAGGGTGCTACAAGAGGGTGCTTCAGGGGATTGTGACCTAATCTGGGAGCCTATGAAAGCTTCCTTGAAAACAATGATGGTGACCTGGAAAAGAAAGGTAAATCAGGAGAAGAAGGAAAGGATGTTTCAAGCAAAGAAAACAGACCGTGATATGCTCTTACCTCTAGAGAACAAAGTGATGGTTACCAGAGGGGAGGTGGGGGGTGGGGGTGGGAGAAATACGAGATGGAGATTAAGGAGTGCACTTGTGATGAGCACTGGGTGTAGAATCATTATATTGTACACCCAAAACTAGTATTACACTGTATGTTAACTAATTGGAATTTAAATAAAAACTTATAAAAACAATAAACACTAAAATGTAATTTGCTCAACAAATTAAGATCATGTAAGGGCAATAGAAAGGGCAAATAGATTAGAGAGGTGGGGAGAGCCCCAGCATGTAAGCCTTAGGTCATGTGAGGGTCGTGGTTTTAATCCAACCACAGGGGAGGCTAGGGAAGGCTTTTCAGGAGGAGGATGACATATTTACACGTGTGTGTGTGTGTGTGTGTGTGTGTGTGTGTGTGTGATGTCATGTGGCAAATCGCCAATTGTCTCCAAATCCTTCTTCCCTTCTTTCTGGGCACATTTCACCCGACAAGGGCCTATACACCACAATCCACTTCACCCAGGTATAGCAGGAGAAAAGAAAGATTTGCCATACCACATGAACACCTTTCCTATGGGCTGGAATATGGATGTGGCATTAACCCCTCATCAACCAAGAGGACAAGGACAGCACCCTTGGTAATGGCAGAGCAAGAGGGGAAAGCTACCTGAGCCTAAGTGACCTCACAGCACAGACCCACTTTGGATTCCTGCACAAGAGAAACAGGGGCCTCTGGGTAGCTCAGTTGGTTAAGCAGCTGACTCTTGATTTTGGCTCAGGTCATGATCTCAGGGTCATGGGATCAAATCCCACATCAGGCTCCACACTCAGCATGGAGTCTGCTTCAGGATTCTCTCTCTCCCTCTGCCCCTCCCCCTGCACATGCACACCCCCCCCCCCACCCTCTCTCACATAAATAAACAAATCTTTACTCGGATAATTATTTATTCAACTAAATAAATAAATCTCTATTCAACTAAATAAATAAATCTTTATTCAACTAAATAAATAAATCTTTAAAAAAGAAAATTAGATGTCACTTGAGACACTATTTTGGAATCTTAGTTATAGCAGCTCAGTCTATATCTTATTTAATCTGTGAACATTGGGTAAAATTCTTTGGTTGTAAGCAACAGAAACTCAGGTTAACATAAGCTTAAAAAGAGAGAGAGAGAGATTGAGAGAGAGCAGTTTACTGGAAGGCTATGGGCCAGGGCCCAGAATCACTGGAAAATCTAAAGACCCTGGCTCAGAAGCAAAAGTTCATGAATAGTGTCTTTTGGCACGGTCAACAGGATGGATAACTGCAGTCACTGTCAATGTTTACCACATTCTGCTCAAAATCCAAATTCTGGGGACAGAGGACAGAGGATCTGCATGCCAAGGATGGATCACATGCCTACCTTGGGCCAGATGAGTGGGCTGGAAACAGTGGGGAGCACTAAGGCTGTACCCAAAGGAACTGGATAACCCCCCCACACACACACACACACCAATCATGGTGTTATAACCAAGAAAATAGGAATGAATGTCCATCCCAAGAGAGCAAGAGTGAATGAACATAGAGCAACCATTTGGGAGCTATGGTGGCAGTCCCTCCAAGCATTGACTGATGCTGTCTTGGAGAAAGAGGATAGGAATTATGATACAAAGAAATACATAAATGTACATATATTTAAGAGGTAGAATCAAGAGAATTTAATGTGTCTTTACTCAGGTAATGAGTGTCTGGCTTATAACAGAAGTAACTTTTGAACTACAAAACCCCAAATTGAGATCACATTGAATTTAATTTAATTCACATTGAATTTCCAACTTTGTATATGTTGGAATAATTTATATCAGATTAACCCTCTGGCATTCACAAATATACACTTTGAACAAAATACACAAAAAAGCTATTTGCATGCAATGATGTTCTTTATAGTTATTGAGGAAATTCTAAATACAGAGCAATATGAGTACTATTAGGGAAATTAGTATAGGGAAAATGGGGGACTGTTGAAGGATATGGAAACTCTCTGTACTTCTCCCTCAATTTTTTTTTCTGTAAACCTAAAACTGCTCAAAGAATGTAAGAAAATCTATTAATTTTTAAAAATCAATTTTTAATTGCCAAATAGAAAAATTATGAACAGTAACATAGATTCCAATCTCAGGGAATGGCATTGAAGGAGGGCTAAGTCTGTTTTCTCAAGTTGTAATGATCTGATAGGAAAAAAAACAAAAAATCAGGCAGAAGATTGGAAAGAGAGAAACCAATGGCCTATATAAACCCATAAAATGTGTTCATCATCATTAATCATTGGGATATGGCAAAACTGAGATCATAGAGAGATATCGCCACACCCCACTACAGGGGCTAAAGTTCAAAAAACAAACAGTACCAAGCATTAGTGAGGATATGGAGCAACTGGAACTCTCATATCTTGTTGGTGGTAATGTAAAATGGTACAACCACTTTGAAAAACAGTTCCATTAAAAAATTAAGCATTGCTGTCTACTCTAGGACCCACTCATTCTATTCCTAAATATTCAACTTAGAGTAATGGAAATTTACAACCACAAAAAGATTTGTACATGAATATCTGGGGCAGTTTTCTTCATAATAGTTCCAGACTAGAAATAACCCAACTATCCCCCAGCAGGTTAAGTGGATAATAACATTTTGGGGTATATCCAGTCAATAGAATACTACTCAGAAATAAAATAGGCACACAACAACATAAATGAATCTCAAATATTAGGCTGAGTGAAAGTAGAAGATATGAGAGAGTCATATTCTATTTATATAAGTTTCTAAAACAAGGAAAGCTGAATACATTGGGCTTTCTGCTCAGCAGGGAGCCTGCTTCTCTCTCTCCCTCTGCCTGCTGCTCCTCCTTTTCATGCTCAATCTCTCTCAAATAAATAAATAAAATCCTTTAAAAAAAAAAAGGAACAAGAAACCAGAATAGGTACAAAATATCAAGGGATGAGGAGGAAAGAATAAAAGAGCTCATTCAAAGTATCACAAAGAAGGCTTTAATTTCATATGAAGTTGAGACTGTGACAAATAGGTAATTTCCTAAGAAAACATCGTCACAGCCGACCCAGGAAGAGTTAAGAGCCCAAATACACTAATTTTGTAGAGACTTATTAATTTATTGTAACACTTTTACATCACAAGTGTAAATACATACAGCTACACTTTTTCCTTTTTTTAGATACACTAATTTAAGAAGTAATTTAGAAAGGAATCAAAGAACTAGCCACCCAAAATGTAGAAGACCCAGATGGTTTCACAAGAAAACTACCAAAACCTCACAGAACGGATGACTTCTAATGCCACTTCAAAATATTTCAGAGTCTTCAAAGACCATTTCCAACCTCTTTTTATAACACCAGGGAAACTTTGATACCAAAATAGGACAAAGATAGCATAATAAAAAAAAATACAGAGTAAATCGCCCTTATGAATAGTAATGCAAAAATCCTGAATAAAATATCAGCACTTAGGATCTGGCAGCACACTAAAAGAATAATATACCAAGATTTAAAATGCAAAGATAGTCCAACGTTAGGGACTCACTACAGTCACATGTCAACGAAGAAAAATGATATAATCATCTTCAAAGATACTGATAAAGGTATTGGATAAAAAATAACATGCAGTCTTAGTTGAAAAAAATAAACTCCTTATGAAAATATAAGGAAATAGATACATCTTTAATATGATTTTTTAAACATATATATAAAGAAAAAGTCATCATCATGTATAATAGTGAATTACCAAATCATTCCCACTCAAGTCTGGAATGAAATAAGACACCACACCAAAACAGTTTAACATTGTTCTGGATGCTTAGCAAGCCATGAAAATATGGTAGTTAAAATTGGATAGGGGAAGGAAAAACAAGGATTATTTGTACATTATGGAATTTTATATAGTACCTAGGAAACTCAAGAAGATCCACTAAAGAGCTATTAGGAAAAAACAAGAACACAGACAAGTGAGTATTTAAGTTTTATATATGAATAACAATAGCTTTCTCTATATAGATATCCCAATGAGAACCCATCATGGAAGGAAAAGTCTCATTTATAAACAGAAATTTTAAAAGATAAAATATTCAGGAATACAGTTTAAACGGTAGGCATCCTTGTAAAATGTGCAGAATCTTTGTAAAAAGAAAACTTGAAGGCACTCCTAAGGAACATGAAACAAAACTCAAATGAATGGAAAGACAACCCTGTTCTTGGAATGAAGGTTGAGTATTATTGGTAAAGATGTCCCTTCACCCTAAATCAACCCATAAATTTTATGTAATCTCAATACTGTATCAATAGACTATTTCTTGGATGAGAAAATCTCATCCTACAGAACTAGAAAGCTACAGTAATTAAAATAATTCGGTGCAGGTGTATAAAACCAATAGAAAAGAACAGTAAGTCTAGAAATAAATCTAAGTACCTCTGAAAATGTATTATGCACCAAAAGTGGCATTTCAATTGGTGGAGAAAAAAATAGAACCTTTTCAATAAAAGGTATAATGACAACTAGCTAGCCATCGGGGGTGGGGGGGGTGGAAGAGACAGATTCCCTAATTCACATCTTACCCCAAAATAAATGACAAATAGATCAAACATCTAATCATGAAAAATAACATAAGAACAGTAAGAGAAACACAAGAGAATTTTTTTTGAATTTTAAAACAGAAAAGACCATTTGAATCATGATGTAAAACCCAAAGCCACAGAGAAAAGTTTAACATTTTTTTAAATTTATAGTTTGATTCCATAAAATGTAAGATGTCTGTACAATAAAATAGTCGCCATAAAGAAAGGAAACAAACAAGCAAAAAAAACTGGGAAAATGTATTTGGGACACATCTGGCAAAGAGCCAGTTTTGTCTAAGAAGTTTTTTATAAGTTAATGAGAAAAGTTCAACAGCCCAATAAGTAAATGAGCATGAAAGATGCAGTGTGGTTCACAGAGTTAGAAAAAAATGCTTTTTAAAAATATATTGAACATTACTCGAAATTACGGAAATGTAAATTAGACCGTTAAAAAATGTGCCATTATTTTAACCTATCAGATTGGCAAAAGCCAAAGTTCTCCTACAGATATGACAAAAACTTCCATCCTTAAAAACTACAGCAATGTGTATTCATTAGTAGAAACTCATACAATCTCCAAAAATTTCCTGTGTACATAATCTTGGCCCGACAGTTGTTGTTCTAGAAACATATTTAAGAATTTATTCTAACAGGGTATTCACATATGTGCTCAAAGATGCTTGTACAAAGACGTCCACTGAAGCAGTCTTTCTAATAGCAAAAACTGCAAACAATCTAAATATCTTTCACTATGGAAATGATTTAAAAAAGGTAAAGTAAAAAAAAATAATAACATAGAGGTAGCTTTTACAAAGAATGAGGTATCTCCTGGTGTGCTAATATGAAACTATTGCCAACATATAGTGGGTTTAAAAGAAAAAAGTGAGGTCCAGAACAGTGTATATTATACACCCCATCTGTTCATACAGTGGCCATGTCAATACAGCCTATCTCCAGAAGGCGTCACAAGCAACTAGCAAGGATGATGCATTCTGGGATGGGGAGCTTGGACCCAGAGGTCAGATATGGAGGGAGACTTATTTTGCATTGCACATGTGCTTATGTTATGTGAATGTTTTACTGTGTGCCCACATGACACGGAAAAAGTACACACTTCAAGAAAATAACAAGAAGTCTCCTTGAACAATCCAAAAAAAAAAAAAAATCAAGAAAATAATTCCATTTACAACAGCACCACCACCAACAACAATAACAACAAAAAAACATTAGGAATAAATTTAACCAAAGAAGCAAAGAGTTGTACCCTGAAAACAACAAAACATTGTTGAATGAAATTTAAAAAGATACGGATAAATTAAAAAGCCCTGTGTTTATGGATTTGAAAGCTGAAGATGTCAGTACTATACAATTCAATCTACAGATTTAATACAATCTTTCTCAAAATCCCAACAACTTTTGTGCAGAAATAGAAACTTCCATCCTAAAATTCATATGGAATTTAAAGAGACTCTGCATAGCTAAAACAATCTAGAAAAAGAAGAACAAAATTGGAGTCCTCATAGTTCCTGAATTCAAAACTTAATACGAAGCTACAGTAATCAAAAAGTGTGGCGCTGACATAAAGATAGACTTATGGAACAATGAGAAAGAATTCAAAACCCAGAACAAACTCTCACATATATGGTCAAATGACTTTTGATAAGGTTGCCAAGACCGTCAAATGGGAAAAGACTCTTCCACCAGATTGTGTTAAGAAAAGTGGATGTCCATGTGCAAAATATTAAGTTGGACCCTTACCTCACACCATATAAAAAAAATCGCCTAAAATGGATCAAAGACCTAAGTGTAAGAATGAAAACTGTAAAACTCTTAGAAGAAAACATAAGGGAAAAGCTTAATTACATTGGATTTAAGGATTTCCTAGATATGATGTCAAAAGCACAGGAAATAAAAGGAAAAATAGACAAATTGGACAAGAAATTAAGATTTCTGTGCATCCAGCAAAAGAAACAGTTAACAAAACCAAAAGACAACTGACAGAATGGGAGAAGATATTTGCAAACGACATATCAGATAAAGGGCTAGTATCCAAAATCTATAAGGAACTTAGCAAACTCAACACTCAAAGAACAAACAATCCAATCAAGAAATGGGCAGAGGACATGAACAGACATTTCTGCAAAGAAGACATCCAGATGGCCAACAGACATATGAAAAAGTGCTCCACATCACTCGGCATCAGGGAAATACAAATCAAAACCACAATGAGATATCACCTCACACCAGTCAGAATGGCTAAAATTAACAAGTCAGGAAATGACAGATGCTGGCGAGGATGCGGAGAAAGGGGAACCCTCCTCCACTGTTGGTGGGAATGCAAGCTGGTGCAACCATTCTGGAAAGCAGCATGGAGGTTCCCCAAAATGTTGAAAATAGAACTACCCTATGACCCAGCAATTGCACTACTGGGTATTTACCCTAAAGATACAAACGTAGTGATCCGAAGGGGCACGTGTACCCGAATGTTTATAGCAGCAATGTCTACAATAGCCAAACTATGGAAAGAACCTAGATGTCCATCAACAGATGAATGGATAAAGAAGATGTGGTATATATACACAATGGAATACTATGCAGCCATCAAAAGAAATGAAATCTTGCCATTTGCGACGACGTGGATGGAACTAGAGCGTATCATGCTTAGTGAAATAAGTCAATCGGAGAAAGACAACTATCATATGATCTCCCTGATATGAGGACATGGAGAAGCAACATGGGGGGGTGTAGGGGGATAGGAGAAGAATAAATGAAACAAGATGGGATTGGGAGGGAGACAAACCATAAATGACTCTTAATCTCACAAAACAAACTGGGGGTTGCTGGGGGGAGGTGGGGTTGGGAGAGGGGGAGGGGGTTATGGATATTGGGGAGGGTATGTGCTATGGTGAGTGCTGTGAAGTGTGTAAACCTGGCGATTCACAGACCTGTACCCCTGGGGATAAAAATACATTATATGTTTATAAAAAAAAAAAATTGGAAGGGGAGGCGAACCATAAGAGACTATGGACTCTGAGAAACAACCTGAGGGTTTTGAAGGGTCGGGGGTGGGAGGTTGGGGGAACAGGTGGTGGGTAATAAGGAGGGCACGTTTTGCATGGAGCACTGGGTGTTGTGCAAAAACAATGAATACTGTTACGCTGAAAAAAATAAATAAAAAAAAAGATTTCTGTGCATCTAAGGACATAATCAACAGAGTGAAAAGGCAGCCTCCAGAATGTGAGAAGATATTTGCAAGTCATATATTTGATAAGGAGCTATTATTTAGAATATATAATGAACTCTTACAACTCAACAACAAAAAATCAAATAACTCAATTTAAAAAACGGACAAAGACATGTGCTCGCTTCGACAGCACATATACTAAAAAACGGACAAAGACTTGAATGGACATTTCTGCTAAGATGAAAGACAAACGGCCAGCAAGCATCTGGAAAGATGCTCAACATCACTAATCATTGGAAAACAGTGCAGTGGTTCCTCAAAAAATTAAAAATAGAATTCTCATATGACCCAGCAAGTCCATCTCCAGGTATCTACCCAAAAGAACTGAAAGCAGAGTCTCAAACACACATCTGCGCAGCCCTGTTCATAGCAGCACTATTCACAATAGCCAAGAGGTGAGAGCAAACCAAATGTCCATCAACAGAGGAATGCATAAACAAAATATGGTCTATTCCGCATATGCAGAGGAATACTACTTTTTTGTACCCATCTGATAGCCATCAGTTTGTTCTCCATAGTTAAGAGCCTATTCCTTGGTTTACCAAGCTCTCTCTTTTTTTTCTCCCCTTCACTCAGTTGTTTTGTTTCTTAAATTCTACATATGAGTGAAATCATATGGTATGTCTTTCTCCAATTTATTTCACTTAACCATTACACTCTCTAGCTCCATCCATGTCATTGCCAATGAAAAGATTTTTTTTTTCTTAATTTTATTTATTTATTTTGACAGAGAGAGATCACAAGTAGGCAGAGAGGCAGGCAGAGAGAGAAGGGGAAGCAGGCTCCCTGTTGAGCAGAAACCACCCCCCGGCATGGGGCCCGATCCCAGGACCCTGAGACCATGACCCTAGATAAAGGCAGAGGCTTTAACCCACTGAGCCACCCAGGTGCCCCAAGATTTCATTTTTTAATGGCTGCATAATATTCCATTGTGTGTGTGTGTATATATATATATATATACACCATATTTTCTTTATCCATTCCTCAGCCAATGGACACTTGGGCTGTTTCCATAATTTATCTATTACAGATAATTCTGCTATAAATCAATCTTTAAAAAAAAAGGAAATTCTGACACATGTTATAACATGGGTAAGCCTTGAGGACATGATACAAAGTAAAAACAAACAAACACAAGTCACAGAAGGACAAACACTTCAATGAGGCACTCAGGGCACTTAGTCCCAAATTCAAAGCGACAGAAAGAACGGTGGTTGCCCAGAACTGGGGGGGGGGGGGGGGAATCAGAGTTGTTTTATAGGTAGAGCTGCAAATGGACAAGATGGGAAAGTTCTAGAGAGCCATTTCAGAGCAATGTGAATATCGTTAACACTATGGAATGTACGCTCAGAGGTGGTTAAGATGGTGAATTTTATGTACGCACTTTGTACCACAGTAAAAAATGTTTTAAAAAGCTGATCTTGGTGGGGGGGTGCGCCTGGGGGGCTCACTCATTGAGCATCTGACTCTTGGTTTCAGCTCAGGTCATGATCTCCCTGCTCAGTGGGGAGTCTGCTTGAGATTCTCTCTCTCCCTCTCCCTCTGCCTCTCCCCGTCACTCGTGCACACTCCCGTGATCATGCTCTCTCTCTCAAATAAACAAATAAATCTTTTTTTTTCAAGTTGATCTTGGGGCACCTGGCTGGCTCAGTCAGTGGAGCATATAGCTCTTGATCTTAAGGTTGTGGGTTTAGGCCCCACACTGGGTACAGAAATTACTTAAAAATAAAATCTTTAACAAATAACATGGAGGACATGGGGAGATGGAGAGGAGATAGAGTTGAGGGAAACTGGAAGGGGAGATGAACCATGAGAGACTAGGGACTCTGAAAAACAACCAGAGGGTTTTGAAGGGGTGGGGGTGGGAGGTTGAGGAACCAGGAGGTGGGTAATAGGGAGGGCACGTACTGCATGGAGCACTGGGTGTGATGCCAAAACAAGGAACACTGTTATGCTGTAAATAAACAAATAAAAAAATTAAAAATAAATAAAAAATAAAATAAAATCTTTTAAAAAATAAATTCGTCTCCACAGCCAAGGGTTTCCAAGGAATTCTGTTTCTAGGTCCAGTGAGATACCATTTTTGTCATCATCATCATCATTTCTGAGTACTTACTAAGCATATGTTGACTTATTTAATCCCCAAAATTGCCCCATGAGGTTGCTGGATGGAAGTTATTCTACAGGAAACTGAAATTCAAATGAGTTAAGTAACTTGCCCAAGATCAATATTTTGCAGAGCTTAGACTTGAATCCAGGTCTGTCTTCATTCCAACCTTAACGCATTTAACGAACCACTCCACCGGTTCGACACACCTCTCTATTCTGCCTCCCAGGAATTAGGATGTGAGGGTGGAGAGGGAGGCAGGAACTGTCCAGTGGTTTTTTGTCCAGGGACTTTCCTTTTCATGGCCCTCCCGCACCTTAACCCTGCCTAGCCATGGGAGGTTTCAGGTGAATTAAATCAGATGCGTGCGGCAGCCCTAGAGAAGTAGACGAAGGTTTTATTGTATTAGTCATTTTTCCTGTCATCTTGAATTAGTGTCATATTAGCTTAATGCAATACTAACATGATACAGAAATGTTAGCATATTACAGACTACTCAGTGTGTCAAGTAAGAACTTTATCATATTACTCTGCCACTGATATTTCAAAGAAGAGGGGAAACGTGGGTGTGCCCATAAAACAGCGCCAGTTCATGCCAAATCCAAACAAAACCCTCCAGCTGGACCTTGAATTGGAGAAAGGGGTGAGAGAGTGTGTTAGGATATCTGATTCCAGAAACTTTAACCTCAATAGGTATTAAAGAAAAATAATAATTAATGTAACAATATAAAACCTTATGAATTGGGCACTTTCAATCTGGTCCCCCTTTCCCCCTAACTATTGACAAACACCAGAATTTTTTTTTAAAGATTTTACTTATTTATTGGACAGACAGAGATCACAAATAGGCAGAGAGGCAGGCGGGGTGGGGGGGGGGAGCAGGCTTCCCACTGAGCATAGAGCCCGATGTGGGACTCGATCCCAGGACCCTGAGATCATGACCTGAGCCGAAGGCAGAGGCTTAACCCACTGAGCCACCCAGGCACCCCTACATGAGTATTTCTTAAACAAGGTGTATGGATTCCTGAAGAGGGCTGTGGATATATTCTCAGCCCTTAAATATCTCTACGATATTTTAAATTATGTTTTGTAAGCAGGTTACATCTCAGTCACCAAGATAACCACATTTGACTTACCTGTTTCCACACTATTTATGTGCCTAGTTGACATTTAGGAGCAAGTGAACGCAAGCAGGGGTGAGGGGCAGCATGCAGAGGGAGAAGCAGGCTCCTCACAGAGCTGGGAACCTGATGTGGGACTCGATCCCAGGACCCTGGGATCATGCCCTGAGCCGAAGGCAGCCACTTAACCAACTAAGCCACCCAGGTATCCAAGGTCTACAGATTCTTAAAGGTGAGCCCCAAATAGGTAGGCACCACTGCATTAAAGGAAGACTGGGAAACATCAAGGCAGAGAGAGACAAGGAAATGCTGCAAAACCCAGGGTCCAGTCCAACTCTGTCTTTGACTGGCCACATTACATTCAATCACATCTGCCTCAGTTACTTCATCCAGGCAATGGGGATAATCATATCTGTGTTATGTACTCCAGGAGGATTAATGAGATGATATGTTGGAAGGAACTTCAAAAAGGAGAAATCCTTTTTTTTTTTTTAAAAAAAAAAAAGAAGAAGAAGAAGAAGTAAGCTATTCATACTTCCTTTAAAAATTACCATCAGCTGGTGAGTGCTGTGAAGTGTGTAAGCCTGACAATTCACAGACCTGTATCCCTGGGGTAAATAATACATTACATGTTAATAAAAAAAATTTTTTTAAAAGATTTTGTTTATTTATCTGACAGAGAGAGATCACAAGTAGGCAGAGAGGCAGGCAGAGAGTAAGAGGGAAGCAGGTTCCCTGCTGAGCAGAGAGCCCGATGTGGGACTCGATCCCAGGACCCTGAGATCATGACCTGAGCCGAAGGCAGAGGCTTAAACCACCGAGCCACCCAGGCGCCCCAATAAAAAAATTTTTTTAAGGAAATAAAATTTTTTTTTTTTTTAAAGATTTATTTTTTTGACAGATAGAGATTACAAGTAGGCAGAGAGGCAGGCAGAGAGAGAGAGAGGAGGAAGCAGGCTCCCAGCCAAGCAGAGAGCCCGATGCGGGGCTTGATCCCAGGACCCTGGGATCATGACCTGAGCCGAATGCAGAGGCTTTAACCCGCTGAGCCACCCAGGTGCCCCGGAAATAAAATTTTTTTAAAAAATTTGGATTTGAAAAAAAAAATTACCATCAGCTTTCAATGGGAAGAAATTAAAAAAAAAAAAAAAGTCAGCAACTTTGGCCAAGAGAGATCAAGACAATTTCTCAATTTCTCAAAGTGAGTCCAAGGCTCCATGTCCAAACCAGGGGAAGGATGTTAAACGCAAGGCTGTACAGCTCTACAAAAAATGTTCCCCTTAATTAAAAATCTATTAGCAAATTTCCTGATAGGCCGATGGTATTTACAAATATAAACCGATAGCTATTTATTAGAATGTTTATTCTAAGGCCTTAAAATGAGTTTTCCCTTGTAGTGTGATAATTGTTCAGATGGCTTCCTGCTGATTTAATTACTTCAATTAACAAGGATTCTCAGAGACTAGTTTCCCTTAGCTTTGGATTTTCTCTGTTGTTATCACTGGGGCCTCATTTTTTGTAGCTTAAGGGCCAAGCGCGCGTTTATGCCACCTATCACCAAACACTAACGTTAAGAACCGCAGTGGGAAGAGGGAGGAGGCATAGCGTTGCCTGTGCGAGCATTTCCTGGGCCATCCTCTGCACACACAGAGGACGCTGCCGGTCCCATGGCACGAGGTGGAGTTTCTCTTGGTTCAGAAGCTGGGGCTAGCTGTGTTTGACTGCCTCCGTGTTCCTCCTCTTGCCACCAATGACATACTTTGAAGCGGTAGATGAAGCTGGTGGAGAGCTATATGGCCCAAAGAATGAGCCCCAGACTCTGTGGTTGATGACTTGGGCGTGGTGGTTTTAAAAGCTGTCAAAAGGTTCTTCAACACACCTCCCTCCAGAGTGTGGCCTGAGCTCAGTGACTCTTCGAACACATAAAATAAGGCCAAAGTGACCATGGGTGATGAGATCATAAAGACCTCAAACTTTCCCCTTGCTCTCTCTTAGATCACTCGTTCTGGGTGAAGCTAGTTTCAATGTCATGGGCAACTCCACAGAGAGGTCCCCATGGCCAGGCACCGAAGCTTCCTACCAATCCGTGAGTGACTCACCTCCCTCAGAGGGGCTCCTCCAGCTTCCTACCAGCCTTAGATGACGACGGCCTGGCCAACAGCCCAACTGCTACCCGATGGGAAACCCTGAGCCAGAGCTACTCCCTTTCGTTCATCAGCAAGCATTGACTGAGCACCACCTACGTGCCTGGCAGTGTTCTAGGTTCTAGGAATGCTGCAGGCACACATCCAAGAGAGTGCCTGCTTTCATGACAATGGCATTCTAACACTGTTAATCAAGGAATGGATAAGAGCAACCAGGGCCATTTCAGAGGATGAGAAGCATTGCAAAAGAAATGAAACAGGATAATAGGGTAGAAAATGCCTGGTAGGACTGGTCTACCTCAGGAGGCCAGCTTCTGCTGAGGGGTGATATCTGAACTGAAATGTGAAGAAATAAAAGATTCAGAAAAGAATGTTCTGGATAGGGGCGCCTGGATGGCTCAGTTAGGTCTGGGTCCTAGGATTGAGTCCCACACTGGGTTCTTTGCTCAGCTGGGAGTCTGGTTCTCCCTCTCACTCTCCCTCTGTGCTCTCCACTCTCTCTCTCAAATAAATAAATAAAATCTTTAAAAAAAAAAAAAAGAACGTTTTGGATAGAGGAAACGGCAAGGGCACAATGGCTGAGGGAGGAAAGAGTTTGGGAAGCTTGGGAATAGGAGTGTCAGGGTGCTGTGCAGAATATGCAGATGGGGTTCAAAAGGGTGCTGGAAGACAGCAGAGCTTGGAGGGCCTTGGAAACCGGTGGAAGGAGGGGCTGTGATTGCAATGGAAGTGGGAAGTCGACAGAGGGTTTGAAGCTGGGGAGTGACAGTCTGACGTGCAGCATTGGGAGATCACTCTGGCCACTGGGTAGAAGAGCATTGAGGGAGGGGCCAGATAGAAGCCCGGAGACCCAGAGCCTCACCGGCTTCCCCAGGAGGTCAAAGGCCACAGCTGGTCTGGGGAGAACACGGGAAAGATGAAGAGAAGACCCAGGTTTGAGCAACGTTTTTATGTGGAATGTATACAAATGCTGAGAGATTGGACTTTGGGGGTGACAGACAACAAGGAATCAAAGATGACTCTGATTTGGGGCTTAAGCAACTGAGAGGAGAGAGGAGCTGGTGACTGACATGTTGGGAATTCAGATGGAAACAGGTCTGAGTCCCACCTGTGGGACTCAGCTGATCACACTCCGCAGCCAACCAGGCCAGACTTACCGGTGATATTTTCCTGTGGACCCAAGAAGGTTGCTATGTCCTACAGGACTTTATAATTTGTGGAAAGTGCATTAATATACATTACTTATTTGAAACCCACATTTCTATGAGGTAATCCAGATGAATGCTTATATCTCCATTTTATGAGATGAGGAAAACTGATGCTCAAAGAAGTTAGGTGGTTTGCATAACACCCCCAGCTAGAAAGAAGGCATACAAGGCTTCTTAAACGGGGAGCAAGCGGCATTTTGGACAATTCTTTGTGCTGAACTGGTTCCTGGTCTTTAGCATCCTGGGCTCCTGCCCACCCAATTCCGGTGGGAACCTCCCTCACCCACATCCACCCACCCATTGAGCCAACCAGATGTATTTCCAAATTCTCCTCAGCACCTGGCACACATCAGGTAAATTGATGATTATCTTTAACTGTTAATCCCCTCCCCCTGTAAAATGCATACACACACACACACACACTCCTCAAAAATAAAAAAAAAATAAAAAATAAAAACCTTACTCAGCTTCCCCCTCCCTAAATTAAATTGTTTCTGGGGTGCTCCCCCTCTGACACGCTGGTTGGGCACGGAGAATACATGGATGGTTAAATTTGTACCTCACCTGGATGACCTCTCAGCCAGGTAAGGAGCTCGTGCTCCCTAAAATACCTAGAGTAAAAAATTAGGAAGCTTTCCCAGGCCTGATCTCGTGCAAAATTTCCAATATGAAAACATGAATTCCTTCCTGCTAGTGATAAACAAATATCAAGAGTCTGAATATACAAACACACCCTACAGAGGAGGATTCTGGAACCTCGGGCAAAATATTATAATATTTTCATGGGCTGCCCAAATTCCAAGCATTAGATTTGATGAACAGCTTTATTGAATTTTG
Organism: Meles meles; assembly: GCF_922984935.1. Taxonomy (NCBI): domain Eukaryota; kingdom Metazoa; phylum Chordata; class Mammalia; order Carnivora; family Mustelidae; genus Meles; species Meles meles. The sequence goes on along the minus strand of NC_060084.1, from coordinate 30,292,009 downwards.
TGGATAAATATTTAAAGCCTTCAAGGGCTTGTGTAAATCACACCTAGGCAGACGCACTTGCTCACAGCGCCATCTGCTGGCAGCTACTGGTATAGTGCAGGGAAATGAACTGGTCGCGAGGACGCCGCCGAAAATTCAAGCCCTTCCAGGAGACCCAGGCCATCCGCGGCTGCCCCAAGAACCCAGATCTTGTGCAAACAACCCTGAGGCACCAATTCTCGGGAGCCTCAAGGCATCGAAGAGCAAAAAAATTTCAAAAGCAACGTGAGATGAAGGAAGCAAAAGGAAGAAGGATAGGAAAGAGATGCAAGAGTTTATTGGTTTCAGAAGAATTTTGGAAACATAGTGCCCTCCAGAGGTCATACAACCCTTCCCCCTGTTTCAGGCCAAAATGTACCTGGGATCCACAGGATTAGGCAGGAGAGTTCACAGCCCCCAGCCAGGGTACGGTCTGCCAGGGTCCTTTGTTCCATTCCCTCCCTGACACTTCTCACATAGAGGATGACAACACAGATCTTTAAAAATCGTGTCCTGGCAGCATATGGAATGGCATCCAAAGTGTTCACGCAGATTGTAGGGGGGGAATGACAAAATAGCATGTGCGCCTATTTGCATGTGTGTGGAGGAAGGAAGGCTGTGCATCAAAATATTAGCAGTGGTTATCTCTCATGGTGAGAATGGGGTGATTTTTTTAAATTTTTCTTCCTTGTGGTCTTCTGTATTTTTCAAATTTTCTCTCATGGATACGTCTCACTTTTGTTAAGAAAGAAAAGAAATCTTAAGAAAAATTATACAACCCCAGGAATAAATTCCTCCTTTCCTCCCTCCAGCTGTATTGCAAGTTCATTTCCTCTGGTTTTACCCTCGCAGTAAGTAGATGAAGGTAATTACTAATAATGATGATAAGAAGAACTCACAGTTGAGCATTTACTACAAAAGGTGGTGCATGGAAATCATCTAGCTCAGCATCTGATACATAGTGAAAGCTGAGTTAATGTGACCTAATATTATTAATAATAACATTATTATTATCATGATTAGCCTTCCCTAAAATATATAGAACATTGACCTCAAAAAGCTCACAGTGTAAATGGAGAGAGAGAAACAATACATAGGTAACTAATAACATAACAAAGAAAGTGACATGATAAATCACACAGCAAGTGATGCACCTTAGGGTTTAATTCTAGGCTGGTTCTTTGGTTGTAAGAAAGAGATTCATTCAATCTAGCTCAACCAAGGACTAGTCTCAGCAGTGTCTCACTGGAACCCAAAGGTAAGAACCAAAGCACAGCTAGGTCCCCTAGGAACTGAAAATGGGAAGCCAGGAAAAATCAAGTCTCCTCCCCCGGTCCTTACATCACCCTCTCTCTATTCTATACCCTACTCTCTTACCAAGCTGCATTTTCCTGCACAGAGCTTGTGATATCCACTCCCAAACTATTCCTAACCTACCTCTTTCCCTGCACTGTGCACAACAGCTAACCTGCTCAGTTTCTGTCTCATTTCAAATTCCTGAATGGACAATTACATGGACCCAAATGCACCATGTTTCCACACTCCATCCAAATCACTTAGCACTGGCCAGCCGGTAGATGAACTACCCTTGCATCAGGTACCCACCATTAGTAAAATTGACCCAGTAAGAGGAATTGGGTCACGTGGTACAAATACGCCACTGCCAGTGTCTTTCTAGGGCTAGAGGTAAGGGTATGGGCAGAGAAAGCAGTGATCAACATTCGTTTTTGCAAGGTTTCCTTCCTATCTGTCCTCATAGACCTCTTCTGTTTGTTGCTTGAATGGTAATGGAAATGACTTTTATCACGGATTGGATTTCCCAAAAAGTGGATTCTGAGATAGAGATTAGGGAATGGGAGGCTGATTAGGAATTATTGGTGGGGCGGGGTGGAGAAGGGGGCGCCTGGGTGGCTCAGTCGGTTAAGTATCTGCCTTCGGCTTGGGTCATAATACCAGGGTCCATGGATGGAGCCTCATATTGGCCTTTCTGCTCAGTGGGGAGCCTCTCCCTCTCCCACTCCCCCTGCTTGTGCTTTCTCTGTCAAATAAACTATATATATATATATATGCATATATATATATGTATGTATATATATATATTATATATGTTATATATATAAAAGGAATCCAAAAGGAATTTGGGGGCAACACCAGAGAAAAGAAAGGAAGGAAACAAGTTTGGTCCAGGGGAGAGGTCAAGCTCTGATGACATCTCAAAAGAAATTTCGGCAACTCTGTAGGGAGTCCTAAAGGTGGGCATACCCTACAAGACTCTCCCTATCTGGGGCAAGAAAGACTTGTTACCTCCATCTTTAAATAGTCAAACCCCCTGACAAGTTGAGCCATGAGAAATGCTGTTGATAGGACACGCCCTTAGTTCTTCATAGATTTTTCTCTCTCACCCTCTAGAATACAATTGTCAGAGTTAACGCCTCTAACATGCTAGCCACTTCTTGCAAATCTAGTTGGATTATCACAGTTTTATCAATATAATGGAGCAGTATGATAGTCGGTGGAAAGTCCAGACAGCCCAGATCCACTCCGAGTATATTATGATAGAAGGGAGTGAGTCAACATAGTCCTGGAACAAAACTATAAATACATATTGTTGGCCATTCCATGTGACGAGCAGGCTGTTTCTCATCTTCTGATAAATGAAAAGGGCGCATTTGCCAGATCAGACCATATACTATGCACCTATATCAGCCATGTCTTTTCTGTATTCTGATGCTGTGACATCAGAGCCCTTGCTAACCCTGGAGGGCCTGTCCCTCCCAAGGCTAGCCAATTCCTAGAGGAAGTAAAGGACCCACCCATTAGCACATTTTTCAAATGCAAACCAACCAATCCAATTGGCCATATCCTCAACCACCTCTTTTTTTGGGCCCTCACACTCTGGACCTCTACCATCCTGGCCTAATCATCCCAGGCCAGGTATCAGACAACTAGGGAGAGTCCCTGTGACCCAGAGCCCACTGAAATCATGCAAACTGGCCAATCTAAACCTACTTGTCCTGCTTCACCCATTCCTTCCTGAAGAAACCACAGCGAAGGTATTTCCCCCTCCGCCCCCCCGCCATCTCTTGACAACACTGGTTGCTCCCCACCCCCCTGGCTTTTGGTAAGCCTGCTTCTCTTGGGAACTGTGACTAACAAAGTGTCTTTCCAATGGTAACCATCCTGAGCTGTTGACCTTACCGAACCTCAAATATTCTACTACTATACTATATTTTGGAACATTGTGGCTTTGTTAATCTGCTCTAGGAAAGAGACCACAGACGACATAAGTAGCTGCACTGGCTGGAGTGGGGGAGTACTACTTGGTCTCCACTGTCTATTCTGGAAGCCACCTGATTTTTCCAGGAACCAGGCTAATGAACCGAATAGGGATAGGATGAGGACCACTGCCTCTGAACTCTTTAGGACTTTGCCAGCATTAATCTCTGTTATCTCCCTTAGATGAGATACTAGCATTGACTATCTCTGCCAGCATTGGGAAGTTGGGGGATAGAGCCTTTCACTTGCCCTTCCTCACTATGGTAACCCCTACTCTGTAGACCAAAGACAGTGTGGATGAAACCAACTATGGATTATGTCTATCCCAGTAATACTTTCAAAACCTGGGGCAGGACGACTGGCTGAGTCCACAGACCTTATACACTATGGAGCTGGACTATAGTCAAGGGCCTCAAATCTGTCTCCCATGTTCTAATAGAGGGGTCATGACCATGCTTTGACCTCTAGGTGTCAATGCCAGTTGGGATCCTGTGTCCACCAGTCCTAGAAATGTTTGGCCATTAACCTTTTCCCAGTGTACAGTTACTCAAGTAAATGACTATGCATCCCTTTGGGGAAAGCCTGGAAGAATCATTAACGGGTCTACTGATTGGGGCAAGGGTCTTCCTTGTGGAGAACTGGCCTCTCACTGGGTTTCAGGTTCCAAAACGGGCCCAGGTCTGGCAAAAATGAGCAATGTGCTGTGTCCTTTTATTAGGAGTGATTACTGTCAGCCTCCTGATCGGCCACCCTTGATCTCTTTTGATGATACACATTTAGTAGTACTCTTGTTGGCTCCCCATCTTTCACGCTTGGAGATGTCATTTTCCTTTAAGCATCTCCATAACACTCTGTAAGAAGGGCCTTCCTGGTTGCGGCTCTGACCTTTTCAATTCATTACAGTAATTGTCCACGTGATGTTCAGTGTCACCATCTGGCCTCTGTTTCCCAGTGCGAGCTTCCCTGTTGCTGTCGGTAAGCCCAGTTCCGTCACCATGTATCCTAGAGTTAGCCTTGGCTAAGCCCCACCAGGCTTCCAAGGGATGTTACTGTCCCTCTCACCCACACATGCCTCATTTCCTTACAAACATGTCTTCTCCAAGTCTTTCCCTGGCACGCAAGCACCTGGTGGGTTCTCTGGCCTTCTTCTGAGCCTTTCAATCCATTTCCATCAACTTCTGTGGAAATTCTGGCATTTTCACCTAATTTATCATGGGCCATTTCTTTTTCCATGCCTCTAAAAACATCCTAGCAGCAGGTCCGCATCATCTCCTGGGTCACTGCCTCCTCCCCTGTTGGCTTCTCAACAATTCCATCATCTGCGTAACTACTTTCTGCATTAAATTCCCTCATTCGAAATACTTAGAGGTGTTTCTGTTTTCCTGGTTAGACCTAAGTGATTCTCCATTCAACATCTCCAGATTAAAACTCCCTTAGGGAAGGAACCATCTGTTCTCCATCTTTGAGGCATCTAACTAAGCACCTGATATTTAATCAGTTCTCAGTAGAAGTTTGATTAATTTACTGGACAATATTTACATAGAGAATAATTTCTCCAGCTACAAATGTCTGCCGTGTGTGGAGTGAAAGGTAAGCATCTGAACATATTGCAAAGCTTCATCCTTTGGAAAAAATATTAGAAATATTCCTGCCTTCAATTGAAAAGAACATTAAATTCCCTCTTTTTAAAGATTTTATTTACTTATTTGAGAGAGAGAGAACACATTGAGGGGGGAGGAGTAGAGGGAGAGGGACAAGCAGACTCCCTGCTGAGCTCAGAACCCAATGCAGGGCTCGATCCCATGACCCTGAGATCATGACCTGAGCCAAAATTAAAAGTTGGACACTTAACTGACTGAGCCACACAGGCACCCCTGACAAACCCTCCTTCTATTATAGCTGCATTTATAGGTCAGTTTTGGTCATTACCATTTCTTCAGAAAGCCAAAACTCCTGAAAATCAATTTCCAAAATCACCCCACAATCAAAGCAGTTTCCCCTTCTCATTGGCCCTGTCCCGGTTGCATAATGTTTCCCTTGTGCCATGAAAACTTGAGCTACAGAAAACTTTAGCCACTCCCTAATCCAATCATTTTATTTTCCAAGTGAAGAAGCAAAAAGAGTCAAGGAAGATCAATGACTTGTCCAAAGTCACAAAGTTGTGACAAAGCTAAGACTAAAACTTTGGTTTCTTGCTTTCTTACACGGTTTGCTTTCCTCCAACCACGACCCACCTTCCTGGCATCACCCAGCAGTGCAGCTCAGCAAAACACCAAAGAAAACAATTTCTTTTCTTCTAAGCCTCTGGAAAGCCAGTCTTTGTTGGTGAGACTTTGAGAAAGGGCTCTTACCTACTCAGTATACACTCATTGGGTGACTTCGATTACTAGACATTGTGCAGGACACTGGATAGAAGGTGGTTAAAACAGGGCATGGCCAATAATGGTAACAGTAGAGAGAAGAAGGAGAAGAGGAGGAAGAGGAGGAGGCACAAGAGGGGGAGGAAAAGAATAAGGAAAAGAAAAGATATGGCGCCTGCTCTAATGAAGCTTCTGGATTAGAGGTTGTTTCGTCTATAGAAGCATTTCAGAAAATAAACCTTATAAAAAGTCTTTCTTTAATAAACATATAATGTATTTTTATCCCCAGGGGTACAGGTCTAATTTGGAAGGGGAGGCGAACCATAAGAGACTATGAACTCTGGAAAACAACCTGAGGGTTTTGAAGGGTCAGGGGTGGGAGGTTGGGGGAACAGGTGGTGGGTAATGGGGAGGGCACGTTTTGCATGGAGCACTGGCTGTTGTGCAAAAACAATGAATACTGTTACGCTAAAAAAATAAATAAAATGGGGAAAAAAAAAAGTCTTTCTGAAACACAGAGAAGAAGGGTCAGTATAATTCAAGGATCGGCAAACTATGGCTTATGGACCAAATCCAGCTTGTAGGCAGTTTTGTAACCCACAAGCTAAAAAGGTTTCAACCTTTTTAAGGAGCTGTAACAGAGGGATCCCTGGGTGGCTCAGTCGGTTGAGTGTCTGACTCCTGATTTATGCTCAAGTCATGATCTCAGGGTCGTGAGATGGAGCCCCACATCAGGCTCTGCGCTGGGCATAAAGCCTGCTTAAGATTCTCTCTCTCCCTCTCCCCCCACCTCTCAAGTAAATAAATAAAAATAAAGGATCAGAATAGAAAGAGAGAGTGAAGTGTGATACAGACCCTGAATGGCCCCAAAGGAATAAATATTGAATACTCTTTTCTCCTTTAAAGAAAAAGCTTGCTGATCTCTGGTCTAACTTCAAAGAAGCAATGAGTATTTGTTGACCTTGCCATCCCAGCATGCATTTCCCTTCCCCATTCTGAGACCTGTGTTCTGAAAGGGACTGACCCTGGCCCCACCCCCACCTCCACCGCAGAGCATAAATCCATACTTTAAGAGATCCTCTTACCTGTGGTAATGGTTCAGGAGTGGGTACAGGACTCCATTCTGGCCAACAACAGGCTCCAGCAACTCTTGGAATCCACTGGAAGTTCCCCTTGAGGGGTGGAAGCTGGAAGGATGGAAGCCTGAAGCCACTGGGGTTGGTGACATGGAGACAGCCAATCTGAAAAAGGAAAGCAAACCATCCTGGTAATTTTGTGTGTCCTTTTCACTTGTTAGGTTTACGTCACTTGAAACCCAAACAGTCTTCACCAGGTCTGGAAGAAATCATGGTAAATAACGTCTATTCCCTCCATCAATCAAATTATTTGTAATCCTGGAAACTGCTAATGACGTCATAGACCAAAGGAACTACAAGTTCTGGGGACTCTTGACTTTGTATTTACCTTTGTACATCATCCTCAGGACAGCTCCAAAGCTTGCTGACGGCTCAGAATCGTTACAGAATCGTTACAACCCATTAGAACTCATCAAGCAGGGGCACCTATGTGGCTCAGTGGGTTAGGCAGCTGACTCGATTTCAACTTAGGCATGATCTCAGGGTCCTGGGATCCAGGCCCTTGTCTGGCTCCCCACTCAGCAGGGAGTCTGCTTCAGATTCTCTCTCTCCCTATGCCCCTCCCCCACTCATGCTCTCTAAATAAACAAATCTTAAAAAAAAAAAAGAAAGAAAGAAAGAAAAGAAACTCAACCAACCGTCCACCCCTGCCCCCCGCCCCGTTTCAATGAGCTTCACCTGGATCATCCCCAGGGTTTAAGTAACCTTTGCAGAGTGCTCTGAAATGGGAACAATCTCAAAGATTCGATTCAACCCTCCAAGCAGCCTTTTAGCCCTAATTCCTCAACTGGAAACTCATCCTGTTATTTTGTGTTTCTACTACCAAGAATCTTTCCTCGTTCACTACAAGATTTTGCCTTTCTTAATCTCATGCAATTTCAGAACGTTAGAGCTGGAAAAGACATTAGCAGCCTGGGTTTCCCAAAGTGTGGGACCCAGAACGCTGATGGGCCTCAAATTAATTTCAGGGGTTGTGCTAAATGCCAGTTAAAGGCATTAAACATTTCTGAAGCACATCGTATAAAGTTATATTTCATTCTTAATTTCCTTTCCCTCTTCTGCTTTTAAAGAAAAGGAATAGCATAGGCTGGTGTTACTATATCTTTAGTGGCTTGCCTTTGTATTCTTTTTTTTTTTTTTTTTTCAGTGACTTTCAAGACATTTCCACAGAGACCCATCCTCACACTCAGCCACAGTATCCATCTGGAAGTTCGGACTGTTGGTTGGTTTTCATGTAACTACTTTTACACTTCCCCTGTATTTACCGGGAAAAGGTAAGAGTTTTCCATTGATGATATAAAGCTTCCTTTTTAAATAAAATATCTGTGTTTTAAATTAGACTATTTAAAAAAAGATATTAAGTACACTGTCTAGATGTTCTCCACATAGGGCAAAGGTTCTAATATACATAATTTGGTCTTTGGAATCCCTAATGCAACTCTCCCTTTGAGATGAGTTAATGATGATCTTTGGTATCACTTGGTTATCAGAAGACCACACAGATCCTCATCTTGTTAAATTTTACTTCTGGATATCTTGCCTCTTTTTTTTCTTTTTTTTCTTTTTTAAGATTTCATGTATTTATTTGAGAGAGAGAGAGAGCATGTGCACATGTGCAAGCAAGCAAGGGGAAAAGCAGAGGGGGACGGTGAGGAAGAGAGAAAAAATCTCCAGCAGATTCTGCACTGAGCTGGGGACCCAGTGTAGGGCCAGTGTGGGCTCGATCCCATGACCCTTAGATCATGACCTCAGTCGAAACCAAGCTGACCAAAGCAGCCAGGTGCCCTCTGAATATCTTGCCTCTTAATCCAAACCCCTCTCTTGTTCCCTCTCACCCCAGGAGGACAACAACTTTATGATGTTTTTGTTAAATCTGCTCAGATTTGTTGGTGCCTCTAAAAAATAAATAGCATGGTTTTGTATGGAAATCTGTTCTGCTAGATTCCATTCTGGTTTTTACTTTTTTCACTCAATGCTGTTCTTATGATTTATTTACCTTCATTTCCTCTGACTGCTGCACAATATCCTACAGTATGCATCTACCACGTTTTTTTTTTTTTAATCTAGACCCATGTTGATGAACATTTATGGTGCTTCCACTTCCTTCCCACCTCTCAACACTATGATGAGCATCTTTAATGCATTCTCCTGGTACACTGATAAACCAGTGTTTCTAAGACTTTTACTCAATAATGGGATTGCTGGGTTGTACAATGCTTAATTTTACTAAATACTGCAGCCTGTGCTTAAGAACAGCTGAATATGTTTAAATATTCACAAGTAGAACATATAATTTGCCAATTCTTCACAGGCTTGCCAACATTTGGTACTATCCAAATACATGTTTTAATGTTTACAAATTTTATGAGTATAAAGTGACATCTCCTTGTCGTCTTAATCTGTGTTTCTCTGATTTCAAATGAAGCCGTGTATTAGTTCACATACTTTCCCATCTGGAAATTGCCTGTTCAAAATCTTTGCCTAGCCTTCTTTTGTGTTCCCCATCATTTTCTTTTTCATTAAAAAGAGCTCCTTGTATATTCTAGATGTTGACATTGCAAATATTATCTCTATAACGTATAATGTGTAACTTTCAAACTAATAAAAGGAGGAGAGAAAATAATAAATTATCAATCCAAAAGAATATAAGAAAGGAGATAGATAGAAATAAACATTAAAAATGTAGAATAAGTTACATAGTGAGACTGTAGATATATTTTTTTCTTATTTTACTAAAATACAATGAATTATTTGTTTCAGGGGTACAATTCACAGTGCTCACCATCGCACATACCCTCCCCAATATCCATCACCCAGCCACCCTATCCCCCCCATCCCCCTCCACTCCAGCAAACCTCAGTTTGTTTCCTGAGATTAAGAGTCTCCTGTGATCTGTCTCCCTCTCTGGTTTCGTCTTGTTACATTTTTTTCTCTCTTCCCCAATGATCCTCTGCCTTGTTTCTCAAATTTCACATATCAGAGAGATCATATGATAACTGTCTTTCTCTGATTGACTTATTTCACTTAGCATAATACCCTCTAGTTCCACCCACATTATCGCAATGGCAAGTTGCTTTTTTGTGGTGACTGCATAATTTTCATATATATATATATATATATATATATATACATATATATACATATACATATATGTATATGTATATATATGTATATATGTATATATATATATATATATATGAAAATATATATATATATATATATATATATATAATCTAAGACATCTAGGATATATATATCCTAGATATCCATTCATCTGTCGATGGACATCTAAACTCTTTCCATAGTTTGGCTATTATGGACCTTGCTGCTATAAACATGGGGGAGCACATGCCCCTTCAGATCACTACACTTGTATCTTTGGGGTAAATACCCAGTAGTGCGATTGCTGGGTCGTAGGGTAGCTCTATTTTCAACTTTCTGAGGAAACTCCTTACTGTTTTCCAGAGTGGATGTACCAGCTTGCATTCCCACCAACAGTATAGAAAGGTTCCTCGTTCTCTGCATCCTCTGTCATTTGCATCTGTCATTTCCTGACTTGTTAATTTTAGCCATTCTGACCAGTGTGAGATGGTACTTCACTGGGGTCTTGATATGTATTTCCCTGATGCTCAATGATGTTGAGCACTTTTTCATGTGTCTCTTGGCCATTTGGATGTCTTCTTTGCAGAAGTGTCTGTTCATGTCTTCTTCCCATTTCTTGACTGAATTATTTGTTCTTAGGGTGTTGAATTGTTTGTTTGTTTGTTTGTTAAGATTTTATTTATTTTACTTGACAAACAGAGATCACAAGTAGGCAGAGAAGCAGGCAGAGAGAGGAGGAAGCAGGATCCCTGCCAAGCAGAGAGCCCAATGTGGGGCTCGCCCTGGGATCATGACCTGAGCCAAAGGCAGAGGCTTTAACCCACTGAGCCATCCAGGCGCCCCAGGTGTTGAGTTTAATAAATTATTTCTAGATTTTGGATACCAGTCCTTTATCTGATATGCCATTTGCAAATATCTTCTCCCACTCTCTCAGGTGTCTTTTTGTTTTGTTGACTGTTTCCTTTGCTGTGACAAAGTCCGAATAGTTCATTTTTGCCTTGCTTCCCTTGCCTTTGGCAATATTTCTAGGAAGAAGTTGCTGTGACTGAGGTTGAAGAGTTGCCATCTGTGTTCTTCTCAAAGATTTTGATGGATTCCTGTCTCACATATAGGTCTTTCATCCATTTAAGTCTATTTTTGTGTGTGGTATAAGGAAATGATCCAGTTTCATTCTTCTGCATGTGGCTGTCCAATTTTCTCAACACAATTTGTTGAAGAGACTGTCTTTTTTCCATTGGACATTCTTTCCTGCTTTGTCAAAGATTATCTGACCATAGAGCTGAGGGTCCATTTCTGGGCTCTCTATTCTGTTCCATTGATCTATGTGTCTGTTTTTGTACCAGTACCATACTGTCTTGTTGATTACAAGCTTTGTAATAGAGCTTGAAGTCTGGAATTGTGATGCTGCCAACATTGGTTTTTCTTTTTCAACATTCCTCTAGCTATTCAGTGTTTTTTCTGATTCCATATAAATTTTAGGATTATTTGTTCCATTTCTTTGAAAAAAGTTGATGGCATTTTGATAAGGATTGTACTAAATGTGTAGATTGCTCTCGGAAGCATAAATATTTTAACAATATTTATTCTTCAATCCATGAGCATGGAACATATTTCTATTTCTTTGTGTCTTCCTCCATTCTTTCATGAGTGTTCGATAGTTTTCTGAGTACAGATTCCTTGCCTCATTGGTTAGGTTTATTCCTAAGTATCTTATGGTTTGGGGTGCAATTGTAAATGGAATCAACTCCTTAATTTCTCTTTCTTCTGTCCTGTTGTTGGTGCATAGAAATAGAACTGATTGCTGTGCATTGATTTTATATCCTAACACTTTATTGGATTCCTGTATCAGTTCTAGCAGTTTGGGAGTGGAGCCTTTTGGGTTTTCCACATAAAGTATCATATCATCTGCAAAGAGTGGGAGTTTGACTTCTTTGCTGATTTGGATGCTTTTTATAACTTTTTGTTGTCTGATTATTGAAGCTAGGACTTCCAGTACTATGTTGAATGGCAGTAGTGATAGTGGACATCCTTGCCGTGTTCCTGATTTTAGGGGAAGAGAATGATATTCACTGTGGGTTTTTCATAGATGGTTTTTATGATATTGAGGTATGTACCCCCTATCCCTACACTGTGAATAGTTTCAATCAAGGAAGGATACTGTACTTTGTCAAATGGTTTTTCTGCATCTATTGAGAGTATCATATGATTCTTGTACTATCTATTATTAATGTAGTGTATCACATTGATTGATGTGCAGATGTTGAACCAACCTTGCAGCCCAGGAATAAATCCCATTTGGTTGTGATGAATAATCCTTTTAATGTACTGTTGGATCCTATTAGCTAGTATTTTGGTGAGAATTTTTACATCCGTGTTCATCAGGGACATTGGTCTGTAATTCTCCTTTTTGATGGGGTCTTTGTCTGGTTTTGGGATCAAGGTAATGCTGGCCTCATTAAATGACTTTGGAAGTTTTTCTTACATTTTTATTTTTTGGAACAGTTTCAGAAGAATAGGTATTAAGAACTCCCCTGGGAAGCCATCTGGCCCTGGGCTGTTGTTTGTTGGGAAATTTTTGATTACTGCCTCAATTTCCTTGCTGATTATGGGTCTATTCAGCTTTTCTATTTATTCCTCTTTCAGTTTTGGTAGTTTATATGTCTCTAGGAATGTGTTCATTTCTTGCAGATTGTCTAATTTGTTGGCATATTGTTGTTCATAATATGTTCTTATAATTGTTTGTATTTCCTTGATGTTTGTTGTGATCTCTCCTCTTTCGTTCATGATTTTATTTATTTGGGTCCTTTCTCTTTTCTTTTTCATATGTCTGGCCAGGGAATTATCAATCTTATTAATTCTTTCAAAGAGCCAACTCCTAGTTTCATTGTTCTGTTCTTCTGTTCTTTTGGTTTCTATTTCATTGATCTCTGCTCTGATATTTATTATTTCTCTTCTCCTGATGGGCTTGGGCTTTATTTGCTGTACTTTCTCCAGCTCGTTTAGGTGTAAGGTTTAGTTTGTGTACTTGAGACCTTTCTTGTCTCTTGAGAAAGTCTTGTGTTGCTATATACTTTCCTCTTAGAACTGCCTTTGCTGCATCCCAAAGATTTTGAACAGTTGTGTTTCCATTTTTATTTGTTTCCTTGAATTTTTTTTAGTTTTTCTTTAATTTCCTGGTTGACTCATTCATTCTTCAATAGGGTGCTCTTTAGCCTCCATGTATTTGAGTTCTTTTCAACTTTCCTCTTGTGATTGAGTTTGAGTTTCAAAGTATTGTGGTCTAGAAATATGCAAAGAATGATCCCAATCTTCTCGTACCAGTTGAGACCTGGATATGATCTATTCTGGAGAATGTTCCATGTGCACTAGAGAAGAATGTGTATTCTGTTGCTTTGAGATGGAATGTTCTGAATATATCTGTGACGTCCATCTGGTCCAGTGTGTCATTTAAAGCCCTTATTTCCTTGTTGATCTTTTGCTTATATAATCTGTGAATTTGAGTGAGGGGAGGTGTTAAAGTCCCCTACCATTATTGTATTATTGTCAATGTGTTTCTTTGATTTTGTTATTGGCTTATATAATTGGCTTGCTCCATGTTACAGGCATAAATATTTAGAATTGTTAGGTCTTCTTGTTGGACAGACTCTTTAAGTATGATATAGTCTCTTATTATATTCTTTGGTTTAAAATCTAATTTGTCTGATATAAGGATTGCCACCCCAGCTTTCTTTTGATCTGAAGGTGTCTTTGGACCTAAAATGAGTTTCTTACAGAGAGCATATCAATGGGTCTTTTTTTTTTTAATCCATTCTGATACCCATTGTATTGCCTATAAGATCACTGTTACTAATGGAAAAAAAAAAAAGATCACTGTTACTGTATATTGTCTCTGTTCCTTTCTGGTCTGTGTTACTTTTAAGCCCTCTCTTTGCTCAGAGGACAGCTTTAAATATTTCTTGTAGGAATGGTTTGGTGATTGCAAATTCTTTTAGTTTCTGTTTGTCCTGGAACCTTTTTATCTCTCCTATTTTCAATGACAGCCTAGCTAGTTATAGTATTCTGGGCTGCATATTTTTCTTATTTAGTACCCTGAATATATCATGCCAGTCCTTTATGGCCTGCCAGGTCTATGTGGAAAGGTCTGTTGACAATCTAATGTTTCTACCATTGCAGGTTACAGACTCTTGTCCCAAGCTGCTTTGAGGATTTTCTCTTTGTTTCTGAGATTTGTAAGCTTTACTGTTAGATGTCAGGGTGTTGATCTATTTCTATTGATTTTGAGGGGGTTTCTCTGTGCCTTTTGGATCTTGATGCCTGTTTCCTTCTCCAAATTAGAAAAGTTCTCTGCTATAACTTGCTCCAATATACCTTCTGCTCTTCTCTCTCTTTCTTCTTCTTCTGGGATCCCAATTATTCTAATTTGTTTTGCTTTCCAGTATTACTTATCTCTCCCATTCTCCCCTCATGATCCAATAGTTGTTTATCTCTCTTTTTCTCAGCTTCTTTATTCTCCATCATTTGGTCTTCTGTATCACTAATTCTCACTTCTGCCTCACTTATCCTAGCAGTTAGAGCCTCTACTTTTTGTTGTATCTAATTAATAGCCTTTTTTTTATTTCAACTTTGATAGATTAAAAGGGTAAATGCAATGAAAGGATGGAACATGACTCTAAACATGAAAATTAAAAAAAGATTTTTAAAAAGGAATTGATAAGAAGTTTGTTGAAAAAAGAAAGAAGAAAAAGTAAAAAAAAAAAAAAAGACAGAGAGAGAGAGAGAGAGAGTGGTCAGGTGGGTGAACAGAACAAAGCCATACACTAGATTTAGGGTATATTTGGTCCATTAGAAGAACCTGCGTTCCAAAGTTTTAAAGAAAGAAAGGCATATATTTACCAAAAACAGGGTTATATACACTGAAGGGATAGAATATGACTATGAAAATAAAAATTAAAGATTTTTTTAAAAGGAACTGATAAGTCAGTTGAAAAGGGGAAGAAGAAAAATTCAAAAAAAAAAGAAATATAAAAAGAAAAAGAAAAAATAAAGAAAATTTTAAAAATTAACTTTGAAAGACTACAGAATCATGGGGGTAACGCCATGAATTCTATGTGACTATTTCCCTAGCGCTGGAGGTTTGAAGTTCTCATTGATTGTAAACTTGGTCATGCTGGATCTTGCTGATCTTCTGGGGGAGGGCCCAGTTGCAGTGAGTAGCAAATGTCTTTGCCTGAGGCAGAATTGCACCAACTTGGGGGGTGGGGGGGACTAAGCAATCTGCTCAGTTTGCTATTGGGAGGTTTTGTTCCCTGAACGCTTTCTCTAGAGCTTTGGAGGATGGGAATGAAAATGGCGGCAGTCTTCTGCCCAGAGGAGCTGAGAGCATGGGGCCCCACTCCTCAGTGCACCCTCAGAGAAAATCAGTCAATCCCTCCCGTCTCCCTGGTCTCCAGCCATGCTCTGAGCTCACCTGGCCTGTGACCAAGCGTTTCTATCTCTAGAGTCTCCAAACCCAGCAGATTCCTGCCCCGTGCTCCCACACCGCTTCTCCCAGGGTAGGAAGAGAAGTTCCCCAGACGAGCCATTTGTTGTATCCCAGCTGAAATAGTAGTGGCCTAACTGTGCCTCAGATCACAGTTTATGGCAACCCTGAGCTGAGAGCCCCTCCTTGACTCCGTCTCTGCAGCCAGGTTCCCAGCTCTGATACCTGGGAGCTCTGCCACACTCAGACACCCCCAGGGTTTTCTGTGACACTGTGGGTCCTGAGACCACACTCTCCCCACTAGGATTCCACCCCGCCCCCACTTAGCCACTGAAACGACGTCCCTCCATGCAGCAGACTTCTAAAAACTTTGATTTTGTGCTCTGCTGCTCTCTCACTTGCCGGCAAATGGCTGATGGAGACTCCCTTCCTGCTCCGGTGCCCCACCCCATCTTCCCGTATATCGCCTCTGATTCAATTCTCTGTACATCCACCTTCCAGAAGGTGGTTGTTTCTCTGTTCATAGAGTTGCTGCTATTCTTTTCTTCGACCTCCTGTTGAGTTTGCAGGTGTTCAGAATGGTTTGATAACTATCTAGCCGAATTCCTGAGACCAGACAAGAATAGGTTTCCTAGTCCCCCGCCATCTTGGAGCCCTCAGGACAGTTTATTCTTAAATGGCTCTGAGTACCTCGGCAAGTGTCACTCAGATTGCAGATTTAAACTCAAATATATCAGTAATGTAGATGGACCAATCATTCCAATTAAAAGACAAAGAATTTCAGCCAGATATTTTCAAATTACAGGTTGTTTACAAGAAGACACTTAAAATGTAAGGACACAAAAAGTTACAAATAAAAGGTCAGAAAAATATATATTACATAAGCATTAAATTTTTAAAAGCTAGTATACCTATATTATCAGACAAAGCAAAAACCTTAGTGACGAAATTTTCAGTTCATCCTGGAGATAGAATAACAAGACATGTCTGTACCTAAAATAGCCTCAAAATACAAGACACAAAAGAGACAAAAGTTCTATTATAGTGGGAGATTTCAGTGATAGCTTACAGAATAAATATAAATCAGTGAAAATCTCTTTAAATAATAATTACAATTATAATATACAATATACAACATAATAACAATTATAAAGTTGTCTTAATGGACAGCTATAAACTACAGGAAACTAGTGACTAGTGACAACAGAAAACACATATTCTTAACTAGTGACTACAGAAAACACATTTTCTTTCCAAGAACATATGTAATATTTGTAAATATTTCTGGTCCATAAAACAAGTCTCAAAAAATTTCTAATGATTTAAACCACCAGTTTTCTGGCCCTAATACAATGAAACAAGAAATCAGTTACAAAACAAAGACTAAAAAAATTTGTAAATTTGAACATTTCAAAATGTACTTCTAAATAATCCATAAGTCAAAAACTACTGTGGCAATTCACATATATTTTAACCAAATGATAATAAAACGAATAGATGATATTTATGTGTAGACATAAATTTATGAGCAGCAGATAAACCCATAATTTAAGAAAAATACATAGTTTTTTTAGAAAAAGGAAAAGATGGACAAATAGCTAAACATACTTGTCAATAAGGTAGAAAAACAAAGGACAGATAAAGAAACACAGGAAGGTGGGGCACCTGGGTGGCTCAGTCTTTTAAGTGTCTGCCTTCAGCTCAGGTCATGATCCCAGGGTCCTGGGATGGAGCCCTACATCAGGCTCCCTGCTCTGTGGGGAGACTGCTTCACCCTCTCCTGCTCCCCCTGCTTGTGCACGTTCTCTCTCTTTCTGTCAAAGAAATAAATAAAATCCTAAAAATAAATAAATAAATAAGAAAGTCTAGTCATTCCACTGGCTTAAAAGCATATATATATAAGAATAGAAATTAATAAAATAGTAAATAAACATCAATAAAGAAAACCAACAAGATTTATTTGAGGTAGAAACTACCAAAATTAATAAACCCATGGTAAGATGCCAGGAAAAGTAGACACAAGGCACAAATAATCAAAGTCAGAAATTTTAAATGAGGCATTACCACAGGTCCTGTAAACACTGTAAGTCATAAGAAGGTATGACAAACAACTTTATGCCAATAAGCTTGAAATAAATTTAGTTGAATGAATAAATTTTTTAAAAATTGGTTGAATGATCTCAAAACATTCACTTAAAAAATTACCAATCTGGGGCACCTGGGTGGCTCAGTCGTAAAGTGTCTGCCTTTGGCTCAGGTCATGATCCCAGGGTCCTGGGATCGAGCCCCACATCAGGCTCCCTGCTCAGCAGGAAGCCTGCTTCTCCCCCTCCTACTCCCCCTGCTTGTGTTCCCTCTCTCACTGTCTCTTTCTGTCAAATAAATGAATAAAATCTTAAAAAAAAAAAAAAGACCAATCTGTAACTGGAGTCTTCCGTCCAGATTGTAGAGAAGACTAACTGTTGGTCTCTGGGTCAGCTCCTGTTACAGACGTTTTTTAATAGTCCTTATAGTGTTTTACATTTTTCTTAACCCTGAATTCCTTTAGACTAAGCATATGTTCCTCAGTTCACCACAGTTCTTACCTAGTGCTACACTTGACTTATCTACCTGGGCCCATAAGGTATTTTTTTGCAACCCCTGAAATCACTCAAACCCATTAAGATTGTTCTAATTTCAAATGGATGCATAAAAAAGATGTCTGCCTAATTTCTGCTGCTGATTTTCCTAAACTTGTCAGATTTAGACTATTTTACAAGTACCTCCAAGTAAATTTTCTTCTTTTGAAGGATTTTTGAGGCCAGATAT
Source organism: Meles meles (assembly GCF_922984935.1). NCBI lineage: Eukaryota > Metazoa > Chordata > Mammalia > Carnivora > Mustelidae > Meles > Meles meles. The sequence continues at coordinate 30,273,830 of NC_060084.1, read as the reverse complement.
CATTGCTGTATATAATGGGACACATTTGTATGTCCATAGACCCCTTTTGGTTGGTACTTAACTGTAGTTATCCAAACTGCAATGGTAAGGGAAAATCATCCCCAAGACTCCTTTCACTTATGACACCAATTACAAGTTTGAGGGATTCCCAAAACAAATCTCTCTAGCATGGCCAGCCCCGACCCCAAGACTACTAAGTGTGGCTAGTCTCACACTAAGACCCAGTGTGGCCAACCTCCACCCTAAACAAAGACACTCCAATCATGTATGACAAAGATTACCTCTCAGAAGCTGAGGGCAAAGCCCAATATCTCTTTGGGCATGGCCACATTCTTTACTACAGAGTACAGACATATAAATGATGGTTCTTAATTCAAATTCTCTGGAGTCCAACCTATCAACCCACTTACATATGGACAGGAACCAATTTTGATAAAGAGACCAGTTTTGATAAAGGGGCTATTAAAAAAAAACCAAAGTAACATCATCTTACTATATTCTTTCCGTAGAAGATATTGTTTCATGATTCTTAATATTATATCCCTGAGTAACTCACTTGAGATCCCAGCTGGTTTTCTAAGGCAATTTCAGCAAAATAAAAAGGTTAAGACACACTGAGAGCTCACCCTGCCTCTTCCTATTAGGTATAGCTTTAGTATCTCTTTTCTTCCTCTGCAATCTATGTGGAAAACTAAAGAGATCTTTACCCCAGAATAAGCAGCTCTGTACCTCTGTTTTGTGGCTGACACCTTTCAGAAGAAAAAAGAAAAATAATTTAACATGTCTCTTCTATTTAAGTTCCCTGACAACCAGACTACCCAACCACAAAGAGATTGGGCTGTCATAGAAACAAGCCTTGGAATTTCTCATAATATTAGTCACCTAATATCCCTCAGTAAAGTGGCCACTCACCTTTTAAATATCTAACTTAAAAATCCTTATTTCTCAGTGATTATATATTCTCCAGAAACATTAATATAAAATTCTTTGAACAGCAAGCTCTCCTAGGGCATTCAAAATCTGATTTACATACGAGTTTTCAGGAGCATCGTGTAATATATAGTGAGATCTACCTTGTTGATTTGCTTAGCAGACTCCTTCCCCCCCCCCCATAAACGGTATAATGGTAACATTTAGCCCAGGCTGCACTGGAATTATCATAGATTGTGACTTAATGGCATCTCTGTTTGGCATAGTATCTCTTGCACAGTGAGTGCTAAATAAATATTTGTTGTATTGAATTGAATTTGCGCACGTTTTATTATACATCCGTGTTAAAGCTCTCAGAACTTGAGATAAGAGCCTAATGGGGCTGAGAGTGTAAAATGAGTTCAAGGGTTTAATATCCAGGAATCCACATGAAAGAATACCAAATCCTCGGCCATGTGGTTTCTTGAGGGAAAGAGCATCTGATCAGCACTGATAAGACAACAGAACGAATCATAGAGCCTGTGTCACTTTTTTTTCCAAATCCGCAGTAACATATATATTCATCTTGTCAGGTTGCTATATAAATAAATGAGGTAAAACAACATGGCATTTGTTGTACTTCAATTACTTTCTTGTATAATGTCAAGAAGTAAAAGCTAACAAACCATAACTTTTCTTGACATTTCCTCCCTCAAGTGACCAATGATGGATTTGCCTTAAAAAAGCATTCATCATTTTAAAGAAGGGTAGAGACAGTAGATTTCTTTGTGTTACCTCTTTTTTTTTTTTTCCATTTTTTAAGCCAGTGGTTAAATTGAAAAGCCCAGCTCTCCTGCAGATGGGAACCAAACCTGGTTGATAAGATTACATGTTTCTAATCCTGTGGGATGTTTGAAATCATCCAAGGAGAGAGAGCATTTGCTGTCATAAATGGTCTGGAGATGGAACTGAATTCCCAGACAGGCCAAGAGGCCACCCTCACCATTACAGCCCTCCCTTCCCCCACCTCCAACCCACATTCCCATTAAACAGTATATATTTTGCCAGACAAATCTTTTTATGTGACCAGATCTGACTGCCAAGTGTGACTGTTAGAACCACTGGCATTTGAATTTGAGGGAGGACATAGTTTCAAATACCATCTCCTCCATTTACCAGCTCCGTGACCTTACTCAAATTATTTTTCTCTAAACCTACTACCTTGTCTGTAAAATAAAGACAATAATATTTAATTTCACAGAGTGATGGCAAAGAATAAAATTAAATAACATGCTAAAAGAGATCACTGCAAAGAGTGCTCAAAAAAAGGAAATACTATTAGCAAACTCATTGTAAACTCCATGAAGACCAGAACCATGTCAGGCTTAGTCACCATCTATGGCCTCAGGGATTAGCACAAAATTTGCCCTTAAGTGTTCAATATTTGCTGAATAAATTAATATATGGATGTGATGGTGATGATTTTTATCATTAGTATCTTCTTTGGATGCCAGGGATCAGCGTATCAAGGTAATAGATAACACATGTTGAGCTCTGTTAAGTCTAGGCATCTATGATTTCATATGTGTTCAATCACTTAGGCATTACACCAGTCCTAGGAGATGGGCATTATTATTGTTGTAATTTTACGAATAAAGAAATTGAGGCACAGAGAGGATAATTTGTCTAAGATGACACAGCGAGTAAACAGTGGAGTAGGGATTCAAGCCCAGCAGCAAAGCATTAAATTACACTTTATCGGGAGGAAGGGTCATTATTTGAATAATAATGATAATAGCTACTATTTATTAAACATATATGAAGTGATCGTCATCATTTTTATTTAACACTCCCAGTGATGGGTAGAGTATTATTACTGCTATTTTCCAGATGAGGACTAGGACACAGATTGGTTAAATAAATTACCCAAGTGTACACAGCAAAAAAGCAGCCTAGCTAGGATTCAAGCCCAGGTCTGTCTAATGGCAAAACCATGCTCTGTGATCCCCACATTTGAGAACATGGTAGCATACTTAGAGAATGGACCTTGAATTCCATCCTCAGATTTTCTCTTATGCTAGATGTAGGAAAGACCGCCACCCGTTCACCGATGTGTTTCTTCTTCTTTCTGGGCGCACGACTAGATGTGATTTTCCAACCTCACTGGTAATTGAGTGTTATCAAAAACCTGATTTCTAGCCAATGAACATGAGGGGAAATGATGTGTTTTACTTCCAGGTCTGCCCTGTGGAAAACTCCCACATTTGCTTCTCTATGCTCCTACCCTTTCTCTACTAGATACAGAAGAGAATGACCAGACTCTGGTGCAGGGATAAGCCAACTATGCCCCAGGGCCAAATCCAATTTACCACCTTTTTTTTTCTAAATAATGTTTTATTGGAACCAGCCACCCCATTAACTTATTTATTGAATATGGCTGCTTTCATGGTACAATGGTAGCATTGAATAACTCTGACAGAGACTGTATAGTATGCAGAGCCTAAAATATTTACTATCTTGTTCTTGGAAAAAAACAAAAACAAAAACAAACAAACAAAAAACCCAAAAAAAATGCTAAGCGCTGTTCTAAGGAATGGCAGAGTCACAAGATGGAAGGAGTCTGTGTTCCTAAGTGAGTTGGTCAAAGGAAGCCACTCTGCCAACATGAACACCAATTCCAGAAAACTAATTACGGAGCAAGAAATATGCTTCTGTGATGAGCCGTTCCATTTCCAAATGTATTTGTTACAGCTATCCCACTATCATTTATTCATAGGACACTCTAGTTAAGGAAAATAATAACATCCCTCCACATTCAGAAAGGATAACCTCCTTGTGCTTCTCAGAATTGTCCCTACATTGACTCACTGCTTCTCTGTATCACTTAACCCTGGCATTCAGCCACTGCACCCAGTAATGGAAACACCTCCGCCTTTGTGAGAATGTAGCACACAAGCATCCCCATTGCTCCCAGGAGAGACCTGCCAATGTCACTGTTCTACCTGGCGTCCCTGCTTATTGACAATTTTTTGGTTTTGTTTTTAATTTGGGGTCTCAGCATTCCAAAGAGAAACAGAATTACAGCACTTGGGCAATAATTCCCTCTATGTTGAGAATTAGGATTCTGGCAAGCATCAAAAAATATATATTTTTATTAGGATGTCCAAAACTGGAATGTAATAAAACACAGACCTTTCAGAAGCAGAGGGGGGAAAAAAAACCTTTCAGTTAAGGGAGGGAAAGCCAAGAGCAGATTACTTAATGTTACAGAATTCAATATTGGAAAGTACTTGTTTCCCTTTTTCTATGCCACATTTTTAATGTCTCCATGAGCTCAGTGTGCTGTGACTATCAATCACAGAAAACTACTGACATTATGAAACTGCTTTTAAGATATACAGAGTTTTCAAAGCCAAAGTTGTCTGAAGAATAAAAATTTTCAGAGCTTGTATATTTTCAAAAGTATCTATTTGATACACCAAGCTGAGTGATGGCCAGCTGTCTCCACTCTATAAATGCATAACAGAATGTATGAATATTGTTTTGTGGAGAACATTAAATACAGAAAATACAAATTTTTTATGAGGATTCCCGGTTCTGCTACTATCAACCTTTCTGGTCTGCGGGCAACAGAAGTCACATCAATGCCTGGGTGCTGAGAATGGACAGATTAGAATTATATTAATTAATCAGAATACATAGGGGACTATGTCCTCTAAGTTCTACTTTTTTTAACAAATAAAAGTTGTATATATTTAAGTTGTACAATGTGATTTTGATATATGTATACATTGTGAAATGATTACCACAATCAAGCTAATTAACATAACTATCAGTCATCATTTTGTGTGTGTGTGTGGTCAGAACACTTAAGATCTCAAATTCCAAGTATCATTAACTATAATCACCATGCTTTACATTAGGTCTCCAGAATTTTGTCACTCAGGAAATTTTGATGTATTTCAGACACATATGGATATGAATCATGGAGCCAAGGGTATGAGTGTAGACTGGAACCAGTGGAAATTTGCATCTTCTTCTCAGAGGCCAAGAAAGAACACCTAAAGGAAATCGAATCTGATTAACAAGCATTACTATCAGCATCAATTATTCTTTCATTCAACAAATTCTCAGTTATAGGTATATGCCAAACACCATCCTAGACACTGGGGACATGATACTAACTTAACAGAGTAAGTTCCTTTCTTCATGGGGATCACATTCCAGAGGGGGATTATAAGGAATAAATAAATGTATTATGGATATTGAAACAGAGTTATATTATATACAACACAGTCTCTGATGACAATACAATACAAGTAAAATTCAATAATAGAAGGGAAACCATAGAAACCTTGCTTTGGAAATGTTTATAAATATAATGAATTCATGGGTCAAGGTAAGAAATTACAATGGAAATTGGAAAGCATTTCAAACTTAGTAACAATGAAAAATATTACCAACTGGGACATGTGGAGTGTAATAAAAGCATATATATGTGTGTGCATATACATATACACATAGATATATGGAAAAAAATCTAAAATTTATAACTAAGCACTCAGTATCCCCCCAAAAGTGAAATTATGGAAAGGGAGCCAGAAATATAGATATAGCAATAACTAAACATTAATAACAGTATGCTATAGACATTAAGCCAATGCACTTGAAAAATTTAGATGAAATGGACAAAGTGGTAGAAAAACATAGCTTGCCAAAAACATTCAAAAAGAAGAAAAAAATAAAGTTGCAAATGGATAAGTTAAAATACACCCACAAAAAGAAAAAAGTTAGATGATTTGCAGGTGAGTGTTACCCAGTCTCTAGGAGCACATCATGCCCTTCATATAAACTTAGAGAGTAGAACCATAGCAATAATAGCTAATATGTATTAGCTATCTTGCTATGTTATGAGCACTGTTCTAAGTGCTTTGTTTATTTTAACTGTTTTAACTCTCAAAATATCCCTATGATATCAGCATTTCCATTTCCCAGATTATGAAACTGAAGCAAAAAGGGATCGAGTCTCATCATCATAAGCCACTAGATTGGAAAAGGAAGGAGTAAACACTCTCCTTTCATGAGACTCACATTTCATGAGATTAATACAACTTTGATATGAAAACCAGATGAGAGCAGGGCAAGAAAAGAAAATTATACATCAAATTCACTTTTAAAGATACAAATATCTTAAATGGAATCAACAAACCGAATCCAAAAATGCATAAAACACTTAAGATGCTAACCAAGTAGGGCTTATTCCAGGAATGCAAGGTTAGTTTAATATTAGAAAATCTACCAACATAATTCATCATATTTACAGACAAAAATGTATGATAATCTCAATATATGGAAGGAAAAAGAACTTTTTAACAGACTTGGAATAGAAAGAGAACTTCCTTAAGTTGTAAAAGGTATCTGCCAAAAACCTATAGTAAACATCATATCTAAAGCTAAAGCATTATATACATGCAGTCTCTTTAAAGGAAAAAACAAAGATACCTGTTTCTTCCTTATACTTAACATTATACTGAAGGTCTTAACCTGTATAATACAAAAGGAAAGAAATTTAAATATATATATATACACACACACACACACACACACATACATACACACACAGAGATAAATATATGGATAGGTAGGCCTTGAACAACATGTGGGTTAGGGACCCTGCCCCCTACACAGTCGAAAATTCACATACAACTTTTGACTCCCTAAAATTTAACTATTAATAGACTACTGCTGACTAGAAGTCTTACTGATAACATAAATAGTTGATTAACACATTTTTTTTATGTTATAGGTATTAGGTATTGTACTTTATAATAAAGTAAGCTAGAGAAAAGAAAACGTTATTAAGAAAATCACAAGGGGGTACCTGGGTGGCTCAGTTGGTGGAGAGATGGCCTTCAGCTCAGGTCATGATTCTGGAGTCCCAGGATCAAGTCCTGTATCGGGCTCCCTGCTCAGCAGGGAGTCTGCTTCTCTCTCTGACCCTCTCCCCTCTCATTCTCTCTCTCTCTCTCATTCTCTCCCTCTCTCTCAAATAAATAAATAAAATCTTGTTTTAAAAAAATCATAATGAAGAGAAAATAGTCCTGTATTATTAAAAAAAAATCATGTATAACTAGACCTCAAAGTTCAAACCAATGTTGTTTGAGGGTCAACTATATTCCATATGTAAAACAAAAGCAATAAACAGCACATTAAATGTTTGAGATGCAAAAGACTCTGCTGTAAGGGAAAGAATTACAGAAGAGCAAAAGGACAACTGATGTTAAAAGTAGCAGAAACCATAACTGTTTCAAGTGCTTAGTCGGTTAAGCCACTGCCTTCGGTTCTTCATGAGGCCTACTCCAGACCTATTACTTGGGGCCTATCTAACCTCCAAAGAGCTCAAAGAACCTCACAAATGTACTTGAGTGAGTCATCAGTATGTTAGCCAAGTGCTGGAAGAGTAGATATTTTACTCTTTTTTTAACAGAGCAACACAAAAAGCGAAATGTCAGGTTGGCCTTGAATTTATTTCTCCTGGATCTTAGCCTGGTTTCTCTTTTGGGCCCATCTATCTCATTGAAATGTGGATTAACATGTCCCTTTCCATATATATTCAGATTAATCTTGGGGATAAAGAATCTTTATCTAAATCTAGCACTGTAATAGCTGTTGAAAAAAGTTAGATCATACTATGTGCATGAAATTCCAGTATGGGGATAGGGATATAGGAAGAAGAAATCTAAATACTATATGAAAATTATCTAAATCTTTGTCTGAACCTTACAGATGAGGAAACACAGGCTAAGGTTATATGCCAACTCTTATTTTTTTTCCTGCTTTGGGCATCTCTTTCAATAATGAATATTTCTTGAGTATATATATATATATATATATATATATATATATATACACACACACACACACACACACATACATACACACACACACATATGTATACATATATAGAAAGAATGAGAAGACAAGCCACAGACTGGGGAAAAATATTTGTAAAGACATCTAACAAAGGATTTTATCCAAGATTTGCAAAGAAGTATTAAAACTCTAAGAAAACAAACAACCTGATTAAACATTGGGCAAAAGAGGGATGCCTGGGTGGCTCAGTTGGTTAAGCCACTGCATTTGGCTCAGGTCATGATCCCAGGGTCCTAGGATCGAGTCCCGCATCAGGCTCCTTGCTTGGCAGGGAGCCTGCTTCTCTCTCTGCCTCTGTCTGCCTCTCTGCCTGCTTGTGCACTCTCTCTGTCTGAAAAATAAATAAAATCTTTTTTAAAAAATTGGGCAGATTAAAAAAAAAAAAATTGGGCAAAAGAGTGGATTAAGAGTATACCTATTGTAATGAGCACTGAGCAATGTACAGAATTGTTGAATCGCTATATTACACACCTGAAGCTAATATAACACTGTACATTAATCATGCTAGAATTTTAAAAATTAATCAGAAAAAAATGGGCAAAAGATAGGAACAGAACCTCACCAAAGAAAATAAAGAGATGGCAAATAAGCATATGAAAATACATTTTGTATTGTATGTCATTAAGAAATCGCAAATTAAAACTATGTGATGTCACTGCATACCTATTAGAATGGTTAAAATCTGGAACATTGAAAATGCCAAAAGCTGGTGAGGATGTGGAGCAACAGGAACTCTGATTCATTGCTTGTGGGAATACAAAATGCTAGATCCACTTTGGAAGACAATATGGCAACTTCTTAAAAACTAAACACACTCTTATTTATCTTATCCAGCAATCCCATTCCTTGGTAGTTCCCCAAAGGAATTGAAAACAAGTTCACACAAAAACCTCTAAATGAATATTTATAGCAGCTTTATTCACAATCACTGAAACTTGGAAGCAACCAGGATGTCTTTCAGTAAATAAGTGGATAACTGTGGTACATCCAGACAATGGCTAAAAAGAAATGAGCTATTAAGTCATGAAAAGATGTGGCAGAATCTTAAATGCATATTATTACATGAAAGAAGCCAATCTGAAAATGCCACATGCAGTATGATTCCAAATATTAGACATTCTAGAAAAGACCAAAATATGGAAACAATAAGAAGATCAGTAATTGCCAGGGGTTAAGGGGAAGGAGGGGTTAGTAGGCTGAATATAGAGAATTTTTAAGGCATGGAAATTATCCCATATGCTACCATAATGATGAATATTTACCATTACACTTTTGTCAAAACCCATAAAACATGCAACACCAAGAATGCTACCACAAACTATGGACTTTGGATGACATGGACGTATGTTCATTGACTGTAACAAATGTCCTACTCTGGTAGATGCTGATAGTGGAAAGAGTTCTATGGCAGAGAGCAGGAGGTATATGGGAACTCTATGCTTTCATCCTAAAATTCATATGGAATATACAGGGACCTTGAATAGCTGAAATGATCTTGGGAAGAAAAAAAGCAAAGTCAGAAGTCATACTTCTTGATTTTAAAACTTACAACAAAGCCATGGTAATTGAAACAGTATGGTGCTGACATAGAGACAGACTTATAGACCAATGAAAGAGAATAGAAAGCCCAGAAATAAACTCTCACACATATATGTGGTCAAATAAGTTTGACAAGTGTGCCAAGACCATTCAATGGGGAAAGGACAGTCTTTTCAACAAATTGTGTTGGGAACACTGGACATTCACATGCAGAAGTTAAAGCTTGACCCTTACTTTATAACACACCAAAAAAGTAATTCAAAATGTATGAACGCCCCCCCAAAAAAAATGTATGAACACCCAAACATAGGAACTAAAATGATAAAACTCTTAGAAGAAAACCAGAGAAATGTTCATAACATTGGCTTTGGCATAGAATTCTTTGATCTGACACCAAAAGTACAAGCAACAAAAGAAAGAATAGATACGTGGGACTTCATCCAAATTAAACACTTTTGTATACACTATCAACAAAGGAAAAAAGAAACAGGATGGGAGAAAATATTCAAAATCATATATCTAATAAGGGATTGATATCCAGAACATATAAGTACCCCCACAACTCAACAATAAAAATTCAATTCAAAAATGAATCTGGCCTGGAATAGATGTTTCTTCAAGAAGATATATGAATGACCAATATGAAAATATGCTCAATATCACTAGTCATTAGGGAAATGCAAATCAAAACCATGGAATACCACCTCACACCCCCTAGGAGGCTGTTATTAAAAAGCAAGAAAATAAAAAATAAGAAAACAACAAGTGTTGGCAAGGATGTAGGAAATCAGAAACCTTGCACATTGTGGGTGGGAATGTAAAACAATACAATGGCTGTGGGAAACAGTATGGTGATTCCTCAAAAAAATTAAACAGAGAATTACCATAGGATCCAGTAATTCCACTTCTGGATATGCATCTAGGAGAAGTAAAAGCAGGCACTGGAACAGATCTCTGGACACCCATGTTCGTAGCAGCATCGTTCATGAGAGCCAAAAGGTGGAAGCCACCCAAGTGTCCATCAATGAATGAGTGGACCAACAAAATGTGGAATATACACCCCATGGAATATTACTCAGCCTTAGAAAGGAAGGAGATTCTGATATAAGATACAATGTGGATAAACATTGAAGACGATATAAAGTAAGTTAGTCACAAAAGGACAAATATTTTCATTCCTCCTCTATGATTTTCTTACAGTAGTCAACGTCATAGAGACAGGAAGTGACGTGGTGGCTGCCAGGGACTGAGAGGAAGGAGAAAGGAGGAGTTAGTGTTTCATGGGGACAGAGTTCCATTTGGGGAAAATGAAAAGATTCTGGAGATGGATGGTGATAGTGGTATAATGGTTGCACAACCATGTAAACGTAGTGCCACAGAAGTGAACACTTAAAGGGTTAAAATTATAAATTTTGCATTATATATTTTACCAATGTAAAAAGAATTTTAGTGACTAAATTCTGAAAACATTTTCAGCAGTTCACACAGATTACTTTCCTAATCACAGTGGCCAGTCCCATAGTTTTCTCACAGCATATCCCATTGAGAGTTATATTGTTTTGTTTCCTCTGCATTATACATGAGCATTTCTTTTTTTTAAAAGATTTTATTTGTTTATTTGACAGACAGAGATCACAAGTAGGCAGAGAGACAGGCAGAGAGAGAGGAGGAAACAGGATCCCTGCTGAGCAGAGAGCCCGCCGGCCGCGTGGCTTGATCCCAGGACCCTGAGATCATGACCTGAGCCGAAGGCAGAGGCTTTAACCCACTGAGCCGCCCAGGCACCCCTACATGAGTATTTCTTAAACAAGGTGTATGGATTCCTGAAGAGGACTGTGGATGTATTCTCAGCCCTTAAATATCTCTACGATGTTTTAAATTATGTTTTGTAAGCAGGTTACATCTCGGTCACCAAGATAACCACATTTGACTTACCTGTTTCCACACTATTTATGTGCCTAAGTTGACATTTAGGCATTATGATAATAATGATCTATCAAAGAAAGGGTAGGGGCAGACTTCATTCTTAAAAGATACTGTCAGCATGAGAGCAAATGGGGGCGGGGGGAACCTGCCCACAGCAGTGTGGCCCAAATTCATTCTATGTGTGACAATGTGTTTTCTGTGAGACTGTTCTTTACCACCTTGAATTCATGGGTTAATGGAATGTCATTTAATTTGTGGTTTCCTTTCTAATTAATGTGACAATTTATTTTGATTGTTATATGAACACAAGTCATTCACTGAACGAATCTATAAATATGTCATATTTATACTCATGTATACTTGGGCAGGTAACATAGTAAAGCCACTTTCAGTTTGAAAATTTTTTAAATGAAGAGAAAGGACGTATGAAGATTTTCTAACTTGCCTGGAAATCGGTGGGCAGTTAGCGACTCGGGTACAGTATTTATAATTGCATTATTAGATTTGAAACTCCTTTAAGTTTGAAGAGTCTGGATTTAACTGACAAGGAAACATGAGAGGAGGAATGGAAATGGATTGTAAATGTCAGCATCATGTTTGATCATAGCAAGGTGACCTTAAAATGCCATCTTATCCACTTTAATTTAACAAGGCTGATTTCCTAAAATATCAAATATTTGATATAACTAAGAATATATATTGAACTACTGGAACAAATAGCTAGAAGATATTTTAGTTGTCCCACTTGAAAAAGCAAGATGTAGGCAAACCCTTCTCCACGTGGATCATGGCAGGGGAGGGGGCGGTCCTCCCCAAGTGGAAAGTTTTCCATTTCCTCTTCATTGCAAGTAGGCAGAGTCTACCTTGTACAGACACGAAGAGCGTTCTCCTCTACAGGACCAAATGAAGGGCTCCTGTCTCCCCAAATGCCGACCCATCGGCCTGTCATTCCTTTACATAGACGTCACAGCTCCTTTTTAAAAGTGCAGTTTCCCAGGGAAGATGGGATATATTAAACCCCTAAAATCTTAATGAACAAGCATTAATCAAACTGAGGGACGCTGGTCGGGGGATGGGGTCACTGGGTGATGGGCATTAAGGAGGGCACGTGCTGTAATGAGCACTGGGTGTTATATGCAACTAATGAATTACTAAATTCGACCCCTGAAACTAATACTACACTATATGTTACCTAACTGACTTTATTTTTTTTTTAAGATTTTCTTCATTTATTTGACAGAGAACACATAGCGAGAGAGAGAACACAAGCAGGGGGAATGGGAGAGGGAGAAGCTGGCTTCCCGCTGAGCAGGGAGCCTGATGTGGGGCTTGATCCCAGGACCCTGGGATTATGACCTGAGCCGAAGGCAGACGCTTAATGACGGAGCCACTCAGGGGCCCCACCTAACTGGATTTAAATAGAAATTTAAACACACACACACACACACACACACACACACACACACACACACCACAACTGTTTTCTTGCCTAACATGATGGGCTGGCCACACAAAAATGGAAAGAAGGGGCTAAAAATATAAAATTTCAAAATGATAATTTTTTTAAAGATTTTATTTACTTTTTTGACAGACAGAGATCACAAGTAGGCAGAGAGGCAGGCAGAGAGAGGAAGGGAAGCAGGCTCCCCGCTGAGCAGAGAGCCTGATGCTGGGCTTGATCCCAGGATCCCGGGATCATGACCTGAGCCGAGGACAGAGGCTTTAACCCACTGAGCCACCCAGGCACCCCAAAATGATAATTTTTTGACAGCTAATTCCTTACCAGATACACGAGGGGCTGTATGTACTCTCTAATTCCTACAATTGTCTGAGGAAGATTTCATTTACCCATGTTACAAATGAGGAAACTGAGGTAGAAAATTCAAGTCACTGGCCCAGGAGTCAGGATGTGAACCCACATCCGGCTCCATGGTCTTTCCTCTGAGCCCGCTGTGCATTCACAGAATGCTAAATGCACTCAAATTGTCTACCGGGCACTAAAGATAAGTGTCTCCTATATCACCATCTTGCTGAGCACAAATCCCAGTCGGGATGCCAATCCTGTCAGCTAACCTTGTCTCCCAAATTTTGTCTGAGGTGGGGTTCGGTCACTGGGGAGAAATGTCTCATCAGGATGGCTCCCCTGGAAACTTCTGTATCTTGCAAAGAGTCTCAGGGATCAACATCGATGAGGACTGAGGAGATGGGTGAGCACACCACAGGGCAGGCGTATCAGAGTCTGGGCCAAGGGTGTGGGGAGCCCTGGAGAGTGTATGGCCACTCAGTGTGGTCCCACAGTGAGCTGAGATGCTTTATACACCTGCCGTCATCACCTGTCACTGGGTGCAGGCCCCTCTGCCGCTGACAGTGAGATACTGTCTGCTACCACCACTCTGAGGAGTGGGGGAAACAAGTCCTCTGAAAGGGGGAGGGGGTCCCTGGGCAGGAAATGTCAGGATTCACCACCTACCACATATGACGCTGCTCCGTTCCACTCCTTTGGTTTTGTTCAAGATGCTGTTCCTCCAGGATTCCAATGGGCCTCCCGGGAGACCTCAGAGATGAAGATTAGTGGGATGGAATTCAGACCCCACCCTCCCCGGCAGCTGGTCTCAGAGCCACACTGATACTGACCCTCTCCCTCCTCCACTATCCATTCTAGATCGCCCTCACGCCCAACTAACACCTCCGCTGGTCTCTGTGACCCACCTGGTGGCAGGACGCAGACCCTCAATGCTGAGGGATCTGAGCTTCTGGTCACCATGCCCTTCTCAGGCCGTGACTGTTGCCCTTGACCCTTTAACATCACAGCCGAGCAAGGGAGTAGCAAGAGGCATCCAAGTGGATCGCCCGCGTGCCACACTTGTTCCTTCCTGCCTAGTATGGAAAAAGCAACCCTACCTCCTCCTAGTACTGAGGTCAATTACTCTTCCCCAAATGGACTCCTTTCCTTGCCTCAACATTCTCTAGAACACAAGGAGCCTTAAAGTTCTCCAGCAGCAGCGATAGCTTACAGTTCGATGGGACTCCTGCTGTGTCATTTTTTTTCTACCATCACGGATGGGGGCCACCAGGTTGTGTGACCACATGGCTGATCACACCACAGCCTGGACTTGGCTGCAGAGCCATTGCCTGTTCTGGGCACCACTCAGAGCTGGCAGTCTTTTGTGACACCTGTTATATGGGCTATAGCAGGATTCCCAGGTGTGGAATAAGCTTCCTCCAGATTTAAAGGGCACTGGGCTTCCTCCTTCATGATAGGATGCAAAAATGTATCTTTTTGCTTTGGCGGGACTTCCTGGCATTCCCCTTAATTGAGAGTCCCTAGAAACTTCACCTGCCAGCCCCTATTGAATCTTTATAGGTCTTGTTTCTTATGCTCTGGAACGATCCTCCAGCATTCTAGCTGAATGCCTCCAACATTCAGTTCATCCAGCCTGATTAGCATAATATTATCAATATCATCAATATCATCCCAATCATCAATAGTGGATTAATGTGATATTCTGTAGGATGTCCAAATGGTCAGATCTTCCCAGGGTCTATTATGACAGAGGACAGGAGAGTTTAAATAGCCCTGGGGCAAAACTCCAAATGTGTATCATTGCCTATCATTTTTGAATGCACTGTGTTTCTCATCAGAAATGGGACACGTTCACCAAATTAACGGCTGCAGTTTGCATATCTGAAACCAGGATATTTGGTTTCAGCAAAGATAAGCCTTTGACATGGTGATTGCAACCAGGACGAGCCCTTGGTTATTTTCGTGGAAGTCTACTGTCATCCCTGGGGATGCGTCTTTTTTCTACAGGGGCCAGACTGATGAACTGAATGGAATTATGATAGAATCACCAATCTTCAGATCTTGAAGGGTGACACGAATTCCCACCCTTCCCCTTATCCTGAGAAGTCATATTGTTGTTTATTTGCCATCTTGGCCGGGGATGGAAAAGGGAGCAGTTTCCACTTGGCCTGCCCCACATACCGCACAGATGAAGGACCCAACAACCAAGTATGTCAGTCTCGGTCGTACATCCAGGGACCAGAAAAATAACCACTGGGTGGGTTGGCTAATGCAATGGATTTCCCTTACCAGGCTTTCACATGCCCCCACTCTAAAAGGAGGACCAAGATGATGACATAGGTCTCTGGATAACAAGGTCAACTTAGATCCTACATCCAGCATTCATCACAATGTTTGGGTGTTTCCTTTTCCCCAATATGCAGTCACCCTAGTTAGTGGATATAGATCCATTTTGAGGAAGACTGGGAGAATCCTTCCTAAGTATATTTCCCCTAGTGTTATTTCTTTTTGGAGACCTCACATATTCTTTAGTCAGTGAATGCTGAGACAAAAAACTGGTTCCAATCTGGAAACAAGGCAAGAAATCATTATTTTTTTATAGAAGTCTACCCTCAGCCTCCTTCTGATCACCGACCTATGATTTCTTCTGGTGGTAGATACAAGCTGAATGCTACTTGTGTTGGCTGCATATTTTGATTCTGCATATTTTTTATTCTGTCTGTAGGAATGCCATGTTTTATTAGCCATCTCCCTAACTCCCATAGTTGCTTCTCTGCCAGCAAGCCAAACCTGCTACCGACTATGACAATTGTATCCACTTGGCATGGGAAATAGTCATCCAACTGCATTGTTTTTATAGTTTTGATTTCCACCACTTTCCAAACACTTGATGCATGGCACAAGGTAATAGATATCCTTTGCCATCCTTCCTAATTCATCACTGGTAAGAGTTTTCACAGTAGGACCTCCCACCTTGTTCCACAGGCTACCTGGGCTCCAGCGACCACCGGTGACAAAGTCCTCACTGCTAACCAAATGGTAAGTGACCCAATTCCGAGACTGCATCATACTGCCTGCTTTCTCCGACTTTCTCAGACCAACCAGCACATGTTGGGTTCCTGGAAGCACACACAGAAATGGAGTTTGATATGCAGAGTATTCATTAGGAAGGAACTGTGTGGAAGGGAGGGGGGAAAAGTAGAGGAATAGGCTGAACCACAATATAGGCTCAGTGAAGCCCGGGGAATCTGCAGCTGAGGCAAATCCTGAAGAATCTGAGGACAGAAAGCTGTTTACAGACCACATTCCTAGCAAAAAGTTCTTCCTTCAAGAGAGCTTTGACTGGTGTACCTCCATCACAGACATCATGCAACAAAGAAAGACTATAATACAGTACAACATAATACCAAATGCAAGAAGCTAGACCCAAGTGAGTACATACTGTAGGATCCCATTTATATAAAATTCAGAATATAGTCAAAATGGATTGATGGGGGGCGCCTGGGTGGCTCAATGGGTTAAAGCCTCTGCCTTTGGCTCAGGTCATGGTCCCAGGGTCCTGGGATCGAGCCCCGAATCGGGTTCTCTGCTCAGCAGAGAGCCTGCTTCCCCCTCTTTCTCGGCCTGCCTCTCTGCCTACTTGTAATTTCTGTCTGTCAAATAAATAAATAAAATCTTTTTTAAAAAATGGATTGAGAAGATAGAATTAGAAAAGTGTTTTCAGATGGGATTGGGAAGGAGACAAACCATAAATGACTCTTAATCTCACAAAACAAACTGGAGGTTGCTGGGGGGAGGTGGGGTTGGGAGAGGGGGAGGGGGTTCTGGACATTGGGGAAGGTATGTGCTATCGTGAGTGCTGTGAAGTGTGTAAACCTGGCGATTCACAGACCTGTACCCCTGGGGATAAAAATACATTATATGTTTATAAAAAAAAGATTGGAAGGGGAGGTGAACCATAAGAGACTATGGACTCTGAAAAACAACCTGAGGGTTTTGAAGGGGCAGGGGTGGGAGGTTGGGGGAACCAGGTGGTGGGTAATAGGGAGAGCACGTATTGCATGGAGCACTGGGTGTTGTGCAAAAACAATGAATACTGTTACGCTGAAAAAAAGAAATAAATTTAAAAAGTTAAAAAAAATTTAAAAATGAAAGAAAAAAAAGAAAAGTGTTTTCTTTTAGAGGAGCATATTAACCAGAGACGGGTGGGAGGAAAGCTTTCTAGGGAGCTGGTCCTGTTCTATTGCCTATCTGGTACTGATCACATGGGTGCATTTACTTGGTAAAAAGTCATCAAGCTCTACATAGATGATTTGTATACATTTTTAAATATCCATATTATATTTTAATAATATCCATATTATACTTCAATAACTCAATAATATTATATTTCAAAAATAATAATATTTCTTGATATTCACCAAGAAATAAAATAAATGTTAAAGATTTCTTTCAAGGCATAGAAAATATGCAATAATATCAAAAACATGATGGATTTCCATGCCAAAGAAGAAAAGTTCATTTTTTTTTAATATTTTAAAAAATGAATTGGTTTAGTGGTATGGGGATACTGCAAAACCCTTGATGGTGGCCCTTAAATAACTAAAGTTAGGCAAACTTGAGACCTAATATAACACTGCCTTTCTAGAATTTTCCCCTTCATGGTGCTGGTGGTCCCAAAAAGCAGTAATGCTCTGTTTCTTTTGTCAAAGCCCTTCAGGTTAGCAGGTATGTGTCTGTTTGACTCCTAATTCTGTTTGCACTTAACATTGGACATATTAGATCATCTCTTTTGTAGAGGAAAGAGAAACCAAAATGTAAGGACTGGCATATCAATCTATCAGATTTTCTCTCCTTTTTATCATCTTAATTTTTTGAAAACTTTGACAGCAAAGAAGTTTCTCCCTTAATCCTTATATCTTTTCATTTTTCTGTCCACTTCTGAATGCCATGAGGGAGATATACAAAAGAAGAGAGGGGGAAAAATACACTTTAAACATTCAGTATTATTTTTACCACCTCTGGGGAAAAGAGTATTCAGAAGGCAAATATAGAGACCCATGGGATGTGTATTGTGGCTGAAACTCGTAAGACAAGTCTTCCAAGTTCTTGATCACCTTTTTTTGACTAATCTAATTTCCTCTCCTGTCTCTACCCTATGAAACCAGTTCATGGCTCAGGACCCAGACCTCAAGTAGCACCTTTGTGAAGCTTTTCTTACCTGTTCTAATCCTGACATTATTCCTCCCAGCCCCTACTATCTTCTGTTTCTCTACAGAAGTTATAGTTTATGTAAGAATAGTTATATAATAGAAATAATCCCTATAATAGATATGTGTCATTTGGAGGGGTCTCAGTGTCCTTTCCCTCTTTTTCAAAGCTCAGTGATTTCCTTGGGGAATAGACCTCTCCACTGTCAGGTACAGTCTCGATGAGAGTGTAATTCTGGATGATTACTTAAACAAAAAGTTCCATCCAGTTCCTTCCTTCCTCATCCCAGGATGGTGGGGATGAGGGAGAAGGGCAGGCATAGGACCTAAACTCAGCCCCGCCCATCATTCACACCTGGGACTTCATCTTGAGAGCATCAGGAAAAGGTGGAAAGGTGGGATAGAGGTCAGTTACCACTGTACCCAAGGAAATCTTGATCACTCTGCTCCTGCAGCAAGATTTGTATGATTTTCCTAGGGCAACAGGTGTAGTTTCCTAGGATAACAGATTACACAAACTGGGGGACTTAAAACAACAGGCGTTTATTCCTTCACAGTTCTGGAATTCAAAACATTGAAATCTGTATCACTTGGCCAAAATCAAGGTGTCTGCTGAGCTGTGTCTGCTCCAGGGGCTGTGGGGAAGAATCTGGTTTCTTGCTTCTTCCAGCTCCTGGTGGAGACCGGCATTCCTTGGCTTGTGGCCACCATCACTCTAGGCTTCAAGGCCAGCATCTTCAAAGCTCTCTCTGACACATTGTCACCTCACCTTCTGCCCTGTGTGTAGCAAATCTCCCTCTGCCTCTCTCTCCTAAGAACACTGTGCCCAGGGATGCCTAGGTGGGGCAGTCGGGTTTGTGTCTGATTCTTGGTTTCCCCTCAGGTTGTGATCTTAGGGTCACGAGACTGGGCCCCATATCAGGTTCTGCTTGCGAGTCTCTCTCCCTCTCCTTCTGCCACTCCTGCTCATGCTCTCTCAAATAAATTAATTAGTTTAAAAAAGGAACACTGTGCCTGTATTTAGGGCACACCCAGATAATCCAGGATGATCTACCCATCTCAGAGTCTCTAATTCAATCATATCTTTGAAGTCTTTGCAATATAGGGCAATGTCTACAGGTTCCAGGGACCCAAGAGCTTTGGGGGCCATTATCAGAGTCTACAACAGGCTGTAACGAAAGTTTTTGAGATGTCTGGAAATTGATCTGATATGGCCCTCAGTATTTAGGACAGAAAGAACTTATTCATTCCTACTTTAAACCATCTAGGAAGTAAGAATGACCCAAAAATGGTGAAAAGAAACTTGCATATTATCCCCAAGCAGTGTTCATCAGGCTGGAGGGGCCCAGACTTTATGATACAGTTCATCCACTCAGTCTCTTTCCCTAAAGCAAATATTTCCCAAACCCTAGAATTCACACAGCACTCTTAAAATTTGGCTTGGCGGGGCAGGGAGAGTGGTGTGCCTGGATGGCTCAGTCAGTTAAGCGTCCTACTCTTGGTTTCAGCTCAGGTCATGATCTCAGAGTCCTGGGATTGAGGCCCCCATGGAACTCCATGCTCAGTGAGATTCTCTCTTCTCCTCTGCCCCCTGTCCCTTCCCCTGACGCTGAAGTAAATAAAGAAATAAATCTTAAAACAAACAAACAAACAAACAAGGAAGTCTAGGAATCCCTGCCCCTAGCAAAAAGGATTTTCCAAAAATCTGCCCACCTCACCTCCCTTGAGTTTCTGTTGTATCCTTCATCTTGAATGTCTCTGATCTCTGCAGACACAGACATTGCAGAGAAGGGTGATTCACAGCCTACTTCGCCACTCTGGACCTCGGTTTCTTCATCAGCAAAATGACAGTAATAATAGAGCCTTCCACAGGGTTGTTGTGGGAATTAAATCAGTTAAAACATACAAAGTACATATTTAGATTAATAGCTGGTACATAGTAGATATTATGTAAGTTTCTGCTATAATAAGAATAATTGTTACTACTACATTCCTGTCAGTTAGGTTTATGGTTATTTATGGCCAGCATTGGTTGTTTTTTGTTTGTTTGTTTGTTTGTTGTTTTGCCTTTTGCCTTTTGTGGTGACGAGAAGAGGACTAAGCCATAGTCTTTGCCTTCAGCGAACTTATAATTTCACCGGAGAGGTGGTTGAATAGCACACAAGACAATAAAAGGAAACAGTTCTATAGCAATTTTTTAAAAGCTTACCCTAGGGGCGCCTGGGGGGCTCAGTGGGTTAAAGCCTCTGTCTTCAGCTCGGGACATGATCCCAGAGTCCTGGGATCAAGTCCCCCATCGGGCTCTCTGCTCAGTGGGGAGCCTGCTTCTCCCTCTCTCTCTGCCTGCCTCTCTGCCTACTTGTGATCTCTGTCTGTCAAATAAATTTAAAAAAAGAAAAAGAAATAAAAATAAAAAGCTTACTCTAGTAACTAAAAATCACACTAAGATAAACCCTGGCTGGTTGCTGTCATTTCCATTTGCCTCTAAGAATCTATTCTTAGCCCTCTCTCCATGCTCTGTGCCCCCCAAGGAGCTGACCCATGGGGTTGGCCTCACCCCAATCCATTGCTCTCTGGCTTCCAGTGAGAAGCAGCCAAGCCAATGCACCAGCAGGAGATCAGCAGGTGAGAGGAGAGAAAGGCCAGGGGACTTCTTCCCCACCTGTCCTGCTGTACCTGTGCTTCTAGAAGCCACCTCCCCTCTTTGACTCTGGTGCTCCTGAGTCACTCGCCTTCCCTTTGCCACTTTGGGCTCCCCACTGCTGCTGGTCTCTAGAGGTCCCACTGTCCTTTATTGGTCCCTTACCTCTGCTCACTCCCCTGTAAACAGTCCTTTCACTGAACTCTCTCCAGTTAAATCATTTGGAGGAAATTCTGTTTCCTGCCAGAGCCATGATTGATCCAAGAGCTCTAAGACACCAGTCATCTGAGAATTATCTAATTCCTCTAATATCTCTAAAAGCTACCTTAAGGAATATTAAGAACTTGATGTAGAAAATAATAGAATGATCCAGACTTTCTTTATTCATGAAATTATCTCACAGAATAACAGGGATGGCTAACACATTTTGAAGGTTCAGTCTGTGACAGGCACTTTGCTAAGCCGTCTTCTGCCTCCTTCTTTACCCTCCCCAAATACAAGGAGCTTAGTAACTTTAATTTTAAAATAAAGAGATCAGGAGGGGTTAAATAACCTCTCCAGCTGGGGAAGGGCAGAGCCAGAGTATCATCCCAGTTCTGCCTGCCCCAGGGCTAAACTTATCCCCTGATACTCCCGTTCCCACCAGGCCATGCAGCCTTCATTCCCCTAGAAGTGAGAAGGCGCCTCTAGGCAGGAGAGGTCATGGATTTCAGATGACAGGAGAAAAAACACCTCCATGGCCTTTTTTGTGGAACACATGTGTGTCTGGAATTTTTTTTAATGTCTGTTGTCCAAGCAAACGTGTTATTTACTGCAAATCCTCAGATTTGCTCTCTCTGAGCTATTTGAGAAGATTTGGGTTAAAACACTCAGGTAGGGGAAGGAAATACATGTATATTTCTCCAAGTTTGTGAAATCACTGAAAATCACATCATTTGACTCCATTTGCTGATTTGATTACCCAGTTACTCACTAGGTAGCTTGACACTATGCACCCACGGATGTAGCCGTCTTTCCAGGCAAGGATCTCTCTCTCTCTCTTTCTCTCTCTCTCCGCTTCTCCCCACCTCCCACCCCAGGCTTTATTTCCATCTACCTACATCTCCCCTAAACAGCAATTTTTCTACCTATTTTTTCAATTATTACAACAGAAGCTTTCAAGTTAAAGAAAACAATACCGCTTTCTTCCCAAAGCCAGCCTCTCCCTGACACAAAGTAACAGTGATACTAAACATTGCTAGCAATTGTTATGAAAATGCATTTCTCTGTATCCCGTTGTCATGGCAGCTGAAGATCAAGACATGCCTGCTACATACAGCAATTTATACAAAGACTGTTTGGGGGGAAACATTAAAATGTATAATCGAATGCATTTGAAACCATAGCCTGACAAAGTACAATATCAGTTATTCAAATAACATTTCTAAAGCAGAGTACATCATTTATTCCAATCAACGTTGTGTTCATTATTTATGCTCATGGAGTTAATTTCCAACACACTGGCAATTTTATTATTTTTCTCAGCATCCAGAATCTTCACATTACCTTTGCTCAGGCACTGGCCAACCTAACAGAGACAACAACATCCGAGTCCCATCGCGAGACCCAGAGCTCCTACAGCATTTTTTTTTTCTATTACTTCTTTGTTTGCTGGACTGGGGACATCCCTTAGGTGAATTTCTCCCTTGGACTGCAAACTGCTTGAAATGTCACGGCATAGCTAATTCTCTCCTTCACCCAGATTGCCATTTTATTGCAAGATATCATACCATAGATGTCATGTTTTTGCTTCTCTATGGGGGTGGGGAGAAAAGTCCATGCATAAGAGAGAGGGAGGGTGGGGGATGCCAGAGAGAGAATATAAAGGGTTTTGATGCAAAAATTGAGTACAAAATACCACTTTTATTAACAATTTGGATGATGGTTCTTGTCCCTAATCCTTCTCATTGGTTATCCTTCAAAATCTCCCAGGGAGACCTCTGGCATTTGGCAGGAGGGAAGTAGAGGCGTAGAGACATGGGGGGATTAAGGGGGGTGATGGCAGAACAGATCAGCAGCGGAGCGAGGATGAGAACCCAGAATTCTGACATTCCTGAGCCATTGTTCAGCCTGTGACCTGCTGGACATGGGCCTAAGGAATTTTACTGAGATTACCTAAAGCTTAACTGACTGCCACTCCTCCAAGGATAATTAGTTACACAGCTTTTCCCACAGCTGGTAACACACACACATTTTGGCCTTGACTTTATGAAACTGACTTTTATCAGTTTCTCATCCATCAGAATGGTAACTCGTTTCATCCTTTCAACCCCTTGAAAACGGGCATCCGCCCGCCAGAAGCAGCTAGTCGCCTCCCCTAAGGTTAAGCTTTCCTCCTTAAATTATGCACCCGAGTCAAAAGTCTACACCCACACCCACCGTGGGAGAAGGCATTCATGTAAAATCACCAGTTTATTGCATTTCTCCTCTCATCCTTAACCCCAAATCAACAGAATTGGGCAAACATAGTCATGTCATTGAAAAGAAAAGCATCAAAAACCTGTCACTTACAGACTGTGTCCCCACATCAGGGGCTGTCCGAAGTGTTTTGTACATGATAGCTTTACAACAACATGCTGAACTAAGTTATTATTATTAACATTATGTCTGCAACGAGGAAACAGACACATGCGGAGGTTAAGTCGTTTGCCTCATGTAACGCAGCCAGAAAATAACAGAGTCCAGATGTGAATATCGTTGCTTGAGTCCAGACATGAATGCTCCCCTACTACGCTAAAACTGTCTCTGGGACACGAAGTTGCTAAGAGTTTAAGGCTCTGCCTACCTGCATGGTTTTTTTTTTTTAAGATTTTATTTATTTATTTGACAGAGACAAAGCAAGAGAGGGAACACAAGCAGGGGAAGTGGGAGAGGGGGAAGCAGGCATCCCGCCCCTGAGCAGGGAGCCTGATGTGAGGCTTGATCCCAGGACCCTAGGATCATGACCTGAGCCGAAGCCAGATGCTTAACGAATGAGCCACCCAGGTGCCCTACCTGCTCAATCTTGAATAGATTGCTCTACTAGGCTCCAGGTTGATATGTTGTAATAATTACTGCTAGATTTTGCTGAATGAAGTCATTAGCACCGTGCCTGAGAACCCTCCAAAAATGTAAGCTGCTCATTCTAAGGAAGGAACAAGTTCAGACCAAAGGGACCAAGAGTTCTGGCCTATGGTAGAGTAGACAAAGGCATGTGGGGAAAAGAATGCCTTCCCCATACATGGTCCAGCCTCTTTCACTAAAGAGTGAGCAAGACAGGAGAAAAATGAGAGCAGAGGTATGCCATGACCAGGGAATAGGGGAATGGTTTTCAAGTGAGGGGGGACTGGCTGTGCTTTGGACAAATTAAGATAAAGAAGGGCGCCAGCACAAGACAGACTCTCAGGAAGGAAGATTCTCTAACAAGGACCTAGTTTGAGGCAGTTTCTTCCCAGGGTGATTAAATTAAACACTCCCTTCAGTCAAACAACTAGAGTAACTGATTTTTTTCTGTTTACCAAGTCCTTGGTTGGCTGAATTTTATAACTCCTTGGTGCAATATGATCACTTTTCTTTTCTGTCTTTTTCTACTCAAAGCCAGAAGAGTTTAAATTCCTCTTTGCAGAGGGGGTGAGGGGGACACATTTCCCTTCCAGGAAAGAAGCGTTGTCTCATAGGAAGCCATAGAACCAGAATAAAATCTCTGTGGCCAAAAACTGGGCAGTCTTGCCCAGGAGTCAAAGGCTTGAAGACTGGAAGCCAAAAGCCCACAGAAGAGTACAGGCTCTAATACTCACTGCTTGGCCCTGGGCGCCTCATGTCTCCTCCCTCTATGTCTGGTTTTCTCATTTATAAAATGAAAGCCTTTTATCTGCTTTAAGATTGCATGATTGGGGGAAACTCATTCTATGAGAAAGATATTCTTTGATCAGTAGATACTATCCATAGCATGATTTATTATTGGGGGGAGGGGGGGATATTTTCATGGTTAGTGGTTTTATATGATAATCACCAGTCCCTAGGGACTTGGAATAATTTCACCATCAAAATTTTCCATTATAGTGGCATTATAGCTCTGTTTCAACAAGCTTACTCGAGTAACTTTTCTATTGCAAATTCACATGATAATAGCATTATAAATGGCATCTCCAAAGACTTCAATTAAAATTGATTTGTCATTGTAATCTTAGCTAATAATGGTATGGTAATGGCATTATAATGAGGAGATCAAAGACTTACACTGAAATTATTTTGGCATTGTTATCCTATATTCGAAATGGCTTTGAATGGGCTGCTCTATACATAGATTTGAAACTGTTGTGTCATAGGGATATTATAAGCTAAGAGCATAGACAATGGAATCATCCACTCCTTTCCTCCAAAGCCCAGCTTCGAATTTCTTCTCTCTTTGCCTTTCCCATAAAGGTCAAGTTCAAACAGAGGTTCAGTGGTAATTCTCCCTACCTACTCTTGCAGGTAAAAGGCAAGTCTGAGAGAATGCTGGTGGGCGCAGAGAAATACTGCTCTCTGATGAGGCTGGAGTCAGCCCAGCCACTCTCCCATAACAAACACGGGGCCTAAGTTCTCCTCTGCTCTCTGCTGAAACTGAGACATGCTGACCTGAGATAAAGAAACCAGATCTGAGGGGTGCCTGGATGGCTCCATCGGTCAAGTGTCCGACTCATGATTTCAGCTCAGGTCATGATCTTGGAGTCCTGAGAATCAAGCCCCGCATCAGCCTCTTCACTCGGTGCAAAGCCTGCTTCTCCTCTCCTTCTCCCTCTCCCGGCTTGCTCTCCCTCTCACTCTCTCTCTTAAATAAATAAAACTGGAAGGAAGGAAGGAAGGAAAGAAGGGAGGGAGGAAAGGAGAAAGGGAGGAACCAGATCTGAACCAAGGAGTCTAGTGGAGACAGAATTCTCACCCCTGCACAGGTGGTCATGCTATGGAATTGGAATTCTGCAGCTTCTGACCTTTAATGCCTCTTATCTCTCATCCCTTGTGGCTTTGCAGTGACCACCTTTGTGGGCTTTGTGTGGACTTGAATCCCTGGCTCCCAGCTTTCTGGATATGAAAACAGCTTTGTGTGTGGTTGTTTTGTGTTTACTCATTGACTCTGACCAGGGGCATAAGCTAAATCTAGTGAAATATAGACTCAATCCATATTTAACTCAAAGTTCTAACATTCTACTTTAGAGACTATTATTATTACATTAGTTGACTTTATTTTCTTTATTTTTTTTAATATTTTATGTATTTATTTGAGAGAGAGTGCACAAGCAGGTGGGTGGAGCAGCAGAGGGAGAGGGAGAAGCAGGCTCCCTGCTGAGCAGAGAGCCCTTTGCAGGACTCGATCCCAGGACACTGAGGTCATAACCTGAGCCAAAGGTGATGCTTCACCAACGGAGTCATCCAGGAGCCCCACATTAGTTGACTTCAAAACTAACAATTGTAGCGGGCACCTGGGTGGCTCAGTGGGTTAAGCCTCTGCCTTCAGCTCAGGTCATGATCCCAGGGTCCTGGGATCGAGCCCCACATTGGGCTTTCTGCTTAGCAGGGAACCTGATTCCCCCTCTCTCTCTGCCTGCCTCTCTGCCTACTTGTGATCTCTGTCTGTTAAATAAATAAGTAAAAACCTTAAAAAAAAAAACTAACAATTGTAGAGTTCTCATTCCATGATGGAAGCTATCCTAAACATGACAAATATTTTTGATTATCGTTATTCATGGTAGTCGTGTTCTGTAATGGTATCACAAACACTGAGTCAGTGCATACGGAGTCGCTGCTCCTAGGAGAAATACGGGGTTAGGTTCCTATGAGCCTCTGGCCACACTTTTGTCAACAGATCAGTATAGAACCCCATTTTCTGTGTGTTTGTGTTTAAAGATACCTTATTTAATGTATATGGTTGACTCATTCACATTGAACTCATAGTCCACGACACTATAATGTGTGCCTGAATGAAGCTTATCGAACACATGAAATTTCTCCATAAGGCCCACTGCAGCCCTTTCATGCTTAGGAACTCGAGACAGCATTTCAGCACTATGCTGGAGGGCCATGTTAAACAAATCACCAGCAAAAAGAACAAGCACCGAGGAGGCGAGAATCCAGTGCATCATGGTTTATTTAATTTCATCAACCCCCTTGGCTAGGGTACTATTATCATCTACATATCATAGATTAGGAAACTGAGGCACAGGGATAAGAAGCAACCTGCTCAGTGTTCAATTTTAATTTAAACTACTTGACTTGGTTTTCTTTTTAAAATGAAATAAGTTGGGGCTCCTGGGTGGCTCCATGGGTTAAGCATCTGCCTTCAGCTCAGGTCAAGATCCCAGGGTCCTGGGATCGAGTTCCACATCATGCTCCCTGATCAGCAGGAATTCTGCCTCTCCCTCTCCCTCTGACTGTCACTCCCCCTGCTTGTGCACACTAGCTCTCTCTCTCTCACTCTCTCTCTCTGTCAAAGAAATAAATAAAATCTTTAAAAATAAATAAAGTCATATGCTTAGTATTTAGGTTTTGTTTTTTGGTTCTGGGGTTTTTTTTCAGAGACCAATTCTAGAAATTAGTATGGCCCTAGTTTGGGGATGAAAAGAAGTATCTTTGGACCTCCAATATTTCAAGCCTTTCAGCTGGGCCACGTTGGGGGGCGAGCATGTAAAAACATTCAGCAGGCACTTCTGGTGTTAACCCAAATTCATTCCTGCCCCTCTTCATCCTAGCTGTTAGAGTGCCAACCTTCTCTGTGGCTCTGCATTGGGGACAGGACCCCTCTGCTGAGCCAGGAGATGAATCTTTATTGATCTAAGCCAATCAGAACAATTCCATTTTCTTGGTCAAACTGGTTTAGGAAAGGGCATGTGTTGTCATTCTAGCCAATGAGAAGTGAAGGAAATATACTGCAAACTCCAGGGAAAAGACTCTTTGAAGAGATGTCTGAGAAGAAGCAGTTCCCTCTCCTGCCTCTGGTTGTCAGTGTGTAAGAACATGATAGCTGGAACCACTGCAGCCATCTTGTGACCATGGGGAAACAAATTGGAATGGCAAAGTTGAAAGCTGTCACTTAGGCACAGAATCAAACCCTCCTAAAGCCACACTCCCTCTAGCCCTTTTGCCACTTGAGATAATAAGACCCTAGTTGTCTAAGCTGCTTTAATAAGTAGAAACTGAACGTCTCCTAACAGATACAGGAGTTTTGCTTGGGAACCCATTATAATGGAGAACTGGGAGACACTAAGTACAGAAATTATACAGACAGAAAACACAGAGGTTGAAGAAGCACAACATATTGGTTGCTAAGAGATACTGAGAGAACATAAATGACCAAGGAAATTTCCCCTACTCAGAGACAGCTTATAATCTAGTTAGCTGAGAAAACCAAACAGAGCCAGCTCAAGAATTCTTGTGCAAAGAAACAGGCAAATTCCATTTAATTTTGCCAGCTTTAATCCTGAGGTACAAGTAGTAGGGGTCTGTTGATGAATTAGACACACTCTCTGTCCTCTACAATCCAGTAGAGAATATTAGTCTTATAGGTGATTATAATTCAAGGAATATTGTGGAAAGATGCTTTGGAAGGAAGGTAAATTGAGAGATTAATTTCTTTTGGCAGGCCCAGGAAAGCCTCATGTCTCTCCTGCTTAAAATTCTTCAGTGGTTTCCAGTTGCACTTCATTTATTCAACAAATATTTATCAAGAAATTACTCTGGGCCACACTATTCTAGGTGCTGGAACACAGCCGTGAGCAAAACAAGGTCCCTACTCTCTAATGACCTGACATTCTAATTAAAGGGATAAAAATACAGTAAATAAGTGAGCAAATATATTTTATGTCAGAGGTGCTGTTATCAAGAAAAATAAAGTACAGAGGGTAGGACTACTGGGGTTTCAAGGTACTGTTTATATAGGATGGTAAGATGCTGGCATTTGAGAAGAAAGCTGAAGAAAGTTAGGGAGTAAGCTCTGTGTGAATATCTGGGAAAAGAATTAGAAGCAGAAAAATAGCAAGTGCAAAGGCCCTGGGGCAGAGAATGCCTTGAAGAAGCAGCAGGTCAGTGTGCCTGAAACAGAATGAATGATGGGAAAGCTGTGGAAGGTGAGAACTGGGAGGTAGTCAGGAGCAGAGCCAGATTTCCTATGAACTTACTAAAGCTCTGGCAATGTGCTCAGAAAGTCATAGATTTTGGTATTATCCAGAAAAATAAGATCTTTTAGGCACAATCAGTTAGAACTGCTGTCTCTTTCCATTCTGAATTTTCTGTCACATTTCCCTCCAGCCTAGGTCTTTAGAAAGGCTGCAGATATTTCAGGGAGCTGGCTAAGAGGAAATTATCTTAGGAGATACATCTAGTCTTGGGTTAGTGAGATATATTTATGTGGATCATAGTTACTTCCATGACTAGCTGTCCCTGAGCAGGAGTGGCTTCCAAAAATACTCCTCACCTAAACATGCAGAGCCAGAAATCCGGGGAGCATATGGATATGTCCTATGATGCCCAGTTCTGGAACTCTGTGAGTAGCGAAAAGCAACAAGGTATTAAATATACACAACAGGAAGCTAGTCTTTGGAAAATTTTCACAGTGTGTAAACTCCTAAGCAGAAGTTTCAGTCTTCATTGACACCTAATCACAGTGGAAGTGTTCTCCCTTAAGGAGTAAATTCAAGAGTGAAGAAACTCCAGTGATTAATGCACCTCTGTTGACGGAATCTTGAGAAACAGAGTTTATCAGACAAGGGTACAAATTCAAAGCAGTACAATAAATAGCAAATTTATCTCCGTGTAAAGTCACCCACCATCAATTATAAGAAGCAAATTTCAAACAGTCATCCTAGAGGAAAAACTGAATTATCTTTCTACTCTCTCTGTCAAACATGATATTATAGTATCTTTGTCGAATGAGGAGGCAATCAAAACATATGCAGACAACGAATTTAGGGGGAAAAATATGACAAGGTGGTTCAGTCCACTCATTAGTACAAATATTCTGTAATTTTGCTAGATTTTGTGATGTTTGGGGTGTGGGTCAGCTTTTTTTTTAAGACTGACTTACTTTATTTATTTATTTATTTATTTATTTATTTATTTATAGAGCACGAGCAGGGGGAGGGACAGAGGGAGAGGGAGAATCTCAAGCAGACTCCCTCCTGAGCATGAAGCCTGCTGCAGGCCTCAACTCTGAGATCATGACCTGGGCCAAAACCAAGAGACAGGTGCTCAACTGTCTGAACCACCCAAGCATGCCTGCACTTGGAGGTTCCTCAAAAAGTTGAAAATAGGGGCGCCTGGGTGGTTCAGTGGTTAAAGCCTCTGCCTTCAGCTCAGGTCATGATCTCAGGGTCCTGAGATCGAGCCCCGCATCGGGCTCTCTGCTTGGCAGGGAGCCTGCTTCCTCCCTCTCTCTCTGCCTGCTTCTCTGCCTACTTGTGATCTTTGTCTGTCAAATAAATAAATAAAATCTTAAAAAAAAAAAAGCAGGAGACCATAATTTATTAAAAAAAAATAGTTGAAAATAGAACTACCCTACAACCCAGCAACTATACAACTAGATATTTATACAAAGGATACAGACATAGTGATTCTAAGGGGTACCTGCACCCCAGTGTTTACAGCAGCAATGCCCACAATAGCCAAACTATGGAAAGAGCCCAGAGTCCATTGACAGATGAATGGATAAAGAAGATTGTGGGGAGTCACTAGGTCACTGAGTCACTCAGTGGGTTAGGCCTCTGCCTTAGGCTCTGGTCATAATCTCAGGGTCCTGGGATTGAGCCCCACATTGGGCTCTCTGCTCAGCAGGGAGTCTGCTTCCCCCTCTCTCTCTGCCTGCCTCTCTGCCTACTTGTGATCTCTCTCTCTGTCAAATAAATACATAAAATCTTTAAAAAAAAAAAAAGATGTGGTGTAGATATACAGTGGAATATTACTCGGCCATCAAAAAGAATGAAATCGTGCCATTTGCAATGGCATGGATGGAACTAGAGGGTATTATGCTAAGCAAAATAAGAGAAAGAAAAATATATGATTTCACTCGTATATGTAATTTAGGAAACAAAACAGGTGAACAAAGGGGAAGGGGAGGGAAAAAAATGTAAGACCAAAACAGAGGGAGACTAACCATAAAAGACGCTGAACCCTAGGAAACAAACTGGGGGTTACTGGAGGGGAGAGGGATGGGGGATGGGATAACTAGATGATGGGCATTAAAGAGGGCATGTGATGCAATTAGCACTGGATGTTACATAAGACTGATGAATCTTTGGGGCACCTGGATGGCTCAGTTGGTTAAGCGACTGTCTTTGGCTCAGGTCATGAACCAAGGTCCTGGGATCAAGCCCCCACATTGGGCTTCTTACTCAGCAGGGAGCCTGCTTCTCCCTCTCCCTCTACCTGCTACTACCCCTGCTTGTGTTCTCTATCTCTCCATCAAATAAATAAATAAATAATCTTTTTTTTAAGTGGATGAACTTTAAAAAAAAAAAAAGACTAATGAATATTTTATTTTATTTTATCTTATTTTTTCAGTGTTTCAAGATTCATTGTTTATGCACCATGCCCAGTGCTCCATGCAATACATGCCCTCCTTAATACCCACCACCAGGCTCACCCAAAACCCCACCCCCCTCCCCTCCAAAACCCTCAGTTTATTTCTCAGATTCCACAGTCTCTCATGCTTCATCTGCCCCTCCAATCTCCCCCAACTCACTTCTCCTTTCCTTCTCCCAATGTTCTCCATGTTATTCCTTATGCTCCACAAGTAAGTGAAACCATACGATAATTGACTCTCTCTGCTTAACTTATTTTACTTAGCATAATCTCCTCCCGTCCTGTCCATGTTGATACAAAAGTTGGGTATTCATCCTTCCTAATGGAGACATAATGCTCCATTGTATATATGGACCATATTTTCTTTATCCATTTGTCTCTTGAAGGTCATCTTGGCTCTTTCCACAGCTTGGCAACTAGGGCCATTGCTCCTATGATCATTCAGGTACAGATGGCCCTTCTTTTCACTACATCTGTATCTTTGGGGTAAATACAAAATAGTGCAATTGCAGGGTCATAGGGTAGCTCTATTTTTTAATTTCTTAAGGAATCTTCACAGTTTTCCAAAGTGGCTGCACCAACTTGCATTTCGACCAACACTGTAAGAGGGTTCCCCTTTCTCCACATCCTCTCCAACACTTGTTGTTTCCTGTCTTGTTGATTTGGCCATTCTAACTGGTCATGGGTTGTTTCTTTGTTTTGTTGATGTTTCCTTTGCTGTGCAGAAGCTTTTGATCTTGATGAAGTCCCAAAAGTTCATTTTTGCTTTTGTTTCCTTTGCCTTTGGAGACATGTCTTGAAAGAAGTTGCTGTGGCTGATGTCGATGAAGTTACTGCCTATGTTCTCCTCTAGGATTTTGAGATTCCTACCTCATGTTGAGGTCTTTTATTCATTTCGAGTTGATCTTTGTGTTTGGGGTAAGAGAATGGTCAAGTTTCACTCTTCTATACACGGCTGTCCAATTTTCCCAGCACCATTTGTTGAAGAGACTGTCTTTTTTCCATTGTATATTTTTTCTTGCTTTGTCGAAGATTCTTTGACCATAGAGTTGTGGGTCCATATCTGGTCTCTCTACTCTGTTCCACTGGTTTATGTGTCTGTTTTTGTGCCAGTACCATGCGTCTTGGTGATCACAGCTTTGTAGTAAATCTTGAAATCAGGCAATGTGATGCCCCAGTTTTGTTTTTCTTTTTCAACATTTTCTTAGCAATTTGGGATCTCTTCTGGTTCCATACAAGTATTCCATGTTCATGGAATGGAAGAATAAGCATTGTTAAAATGTCTATACTGCCTAGAGCAATCTGTACTTTCAATGCCATCCCAATCAAAATTCCACCAGCATTTTTCAAAGTGCTGGAACTGATGAATCTTTAAATTCTACCTCTGAAACTAATAATATACTATATGTTAATTAAATTGAATTTAAATAAAAATTTTTTTTAAATTGCTCAGTGAGGGGTGCCTGGGTGGCTCAGTGGGTTAAAGCCTCTGCCTTCAGCTCAGGTCATGATCCCAGGGTCCTGGGATCAAGCCCCGCACTGGGCTTTCTGCTCAGCGGGGAGACTGCTTCCCTCTCTATCTCTCTGCCTGCCTCTCAGCCTACTTGTGATCTCTGCCAAATAGATGGATGGAATCTTTAAAAAAATAAAATAAAATAAAAATAAAAATAAAAATTGCCCAGTGAGAAACAGAATACAGGACATGTATAGAACTTTCTACCTTTGGTTAAAAGAAAGAAGGGAAAATAGGAATATTTATTAGTATTTGTTTAAAGAAAATGTAACAGCATGCAATTAGGTGTTAAAATGGGTTCTTGTTTGGGGGGAGAAAAAAAATTTTTTTAACAGGGAACTGAGGACATGGTGACAAAGATCAAGACATTTTGCATATAATTTTATATGTTTGTATCTTAAATTGTATGAATGTATTCAAAACATAAGAATTGTATGAATGTATTCAAAATGTAAGATTTGAAAAAGACAATGTGTATAGGGAGAACATTCATGTCACAGGGTACAAAAATAATGGAAGTCATTATGGTTCATATTACTACTAGTATCATGATTCTAGCACTATTCCCTAGATCTGCACTGTCCAATATAGGAGCCACTGGACACATGGTGGCCAGTAAGCATCTGATATGTGGCTGATCCAATGGAGATGTGCTGTCAGGGTGAAAACCACACCAGACTTCAAAGACTTAGTGAGAAGAAAAGACTGCAAAATATCCCATTAAGAACTTTTATATTGATTACATGTTGAAAGAAAAGAATATTTTTGATAGATCGTATTGAATAGGATATATCATTTAAATAAATTCCACCTGTTTCTTTTTTTTTTTTTTCACCTACTAGAAAACTTAAAATTGCCCATGTGGCTTGCATTCATGTCTCACACTATTTTTTCTATCAGATAATGCTGCTGCCCTGTGCACCAGGTTTTGGATTCATACACTGGAGAGGCTTCATCCATGTTTGTTAAAGGCATGAGTGAATGAATATCCTGTGACAATCAGAACATGAAGGAGAAGAGTCAGCCTGTTAAATGGCCTCTTTAGGTTGAAAGCATGAGAGCAGAAAAGAACTCCTCTCCTTGTCAGGACCACTGATGGCGGTCATCGTGGGTACACAAGTGTAACTTTAATTTAACAAATTAAAATGTTCTCTCAATTATAATCAGCAATTACCCAGCACAAAGAGGATGTGTTTGCTTCTTGGACTGAATTGTTTAGAGTTTTTCAAGCACAGCTGCCTGTAGAAAATGCTCCCCTTCCTCTAGAGGTCTGTGAAAGCAGAAAGCACTTGCAGAATCCTATCTAGAAAAATACTTTACTTTTTTAGTTCAGGAAATTAATCCATCTCGTAAACCTCACAGATCGCGCACACATCACTACATCCAATGTGGAGCAAATAAAGGAGGGAGAACACTGGCTTTGGGGTCAGAGACAGGGAAATTCAAATTTGGGCCCTGTATTGGTTTCCTAGGACTCTATCAAAGTACTCTAAACTGGGTGGCTTAACAGAAATTTACCATCTCATAGTTCTGGAGGCTAGAACACCAAAATCATGGTGTAATCAGGGTTCGTTCCTTCTAAGGGTTATGAGGGAAGGATCCATTTGGCCCAGGTCTCCATCCTGAGCACAGAGATCATCAACTTCAACTTATCTCTTTACGTTATCTTTCCTCTGTGTACATGTCTATACCCAAATGTTCCCTTTTTATAAGGTTTGGATAGAGACCATCCTACTGACTTCATTTTATTTTGATTACTTCTGTAAAGACCATACCTCCATGGGGCACCTGGATGGCTCAGCCGGTTAAGCATCTGCCTTTGGCTCAGGTCATGATCCAAGGGTCCTGGGACACAGCCCCATGTTGGGCTCCCCGCTCAGCAGAGAGTCTGCTTCTCCCTCTTCCTCTGCCCCTCCCCCCACTCATGTGCTCTCTCTCACTCTCTGTCTCTCATACTCTCTCAAATAAATAAATAAAATCTTAAAAAAAAAAAAAAAGACAGTATCCCTGCATAAGGTCACACTCTTGAAGTTAGGACTTCACCATATGAATGTGCTCTGTCCTTCCTTGCTGGGCAACCTTCACTCAACTTCCCCGAACCTTGGTTTCTTCATCTATAAAATGGGATAACACCTGGCAGGCTTGCCCTGGAATGGAAGATTATATATGAAAATCAGTTAGCTACGCTGGTAACCCTGGATTGCTGGTAGTCATCCTTGCCACCAATTGGGGACATCCTGTTTGAAAATAAAGCCAAAACAAAGGACACCAGGAATGGAGAGAGAGATAGTGCCTGAGGATGTTAAGCACCTAAATCCAGCCATGTCTGGCATCAGGATGTCCACGGAGTTTTCAGATATGTGAACAAATTTGTTTTCTTTTTGGCATGAAAAAAAAATTAATAAGCATAAAGAAAAAAGACATTTTGCCAGTGCCTATGATGTAGTCAGTCAGCCTTTATAAAATGACATGTATTTTTCATGTTTGACATAAGAGTAGGAAGATCACAGTCAGGCCCCACACAGAGTGACCTGCAATGACTGGACTGTGCTCCTAAACTTTTAAAGAAGAGTTCATCCTTTCTGAGGGCTCCGCAAAGACACCAGTGCTCCTGGTATGTTTCAGACACCCTGATGGGGACCCAAAACACTTACCACAAAAGCGGATATTTGCCTCTATTCCGTATCTTTTCTCTTTCCTCAAACATCCTCTCAGGCATTCAGGAACATACCCTCTACCGTCTTCAGTCTCATCAAAACCTCCTGATTCCCATCCCTCATGGATCCTAACAAATAAATTATGCGAACGACAACATTTTCACCGACAGGTAACTAACAGATCCGCCAGAAATACGGGCACTTTCCCAGGGAACAAAACCCCGAGTCTCTGAGGGTCGAACTGCGGACAGAGAGTGGGGAAAGAACCACGGGCACACCAAGGCCTTCCTGCTTTCGAAAAAAGAAACCAAATGGAGCCGGATTATTCTGTTTTTGCGTTTCCCGCCAGGCTCTATCATAAACAATCTCCATTTCCATTTTTACACACCCAATAAAAATAAAAGGACTTACAAAGTTGCCGTCATGCCCACTTTACAGGTGCAGGCACAGCTCAGAAGACGCAGTAGAAGAGCCGGGATTTGAGGTCAGATCTCTCCGCGTACAGAGAGCAACTCACCTCACTGACCAACCCTGCCCATCTGTCGGGGCGCGATGACCCTGCCCTGCCTCCCTCCTAGAGATCTTCTGTCCCGAGTGTCCAAAGCTTTCTGAAAACACACTGGAAAATAAATAGAAGACGTTCTGCAAATGCAAGACACTCGTATTAGACCACAAGTCAACTTCCCAGATTGGTACCCCTATTGGAATTGGTGGTACCCTTATTGGGTGTGGTACCCCTATTGGGTGTGGTACCCCTATTGGGTGTGGTACCCCTATTGGAATTGGTGGTACCCATGCTGGGTGTGGTACCCCATTGGATGTGGTACCCCTATTGGAATTGGCGGTACCCTTATTGGGTGTGGTACCCCTCCTGGGTGTGGTACCCCTATTGGAACTGGTTAACCTTTCAGTCCCTCACAGGCCTGCAGCTTTCTATAGCCATTTATCCTGGGGCTCAGCAATGTCACCAAGACCCAGTTTCCTCCTGTCCTCAGTCCTGCCTTCTTCAATTCAACTACGTCTTAAAACTGGCTTCCCCTGCGGGCCCCAAATGGCAGCTAGCTTGCTTCATAGTCAAAAGAAAAGGAAGAGTCTTGTTTTGGGATCCCCTGAAAAGGCCTCGAGATTCATCCTGATTGGTCAACCTTAGATGACGCGCTCACCGTCGCTGAACCAATCACCGTGGCCGGAAGCATGACGTGTAGCCCTTGGCTCCCTAGATCGTAGGCTGGACTCTGGGAGCCTGAGAAGGAATCATTCACTCAAGATGAGAGCCATGCCCAAATACACATTAGAAGCTACTGGAAAGGAGGAAAAGACGCTAGAAAAGCGTTCAAAAGATGTCTTGCTATGAAGCGTTTTTAGCCTTTCTGACCCCATAAAGCCTGATTTGGCAACTGGTTTGAGGCTACCAGAACACCCTGATCAGCCCCTACTTAGATGGATTGCACCAGATTTTCCCATCCCCATCTCTGCTCTGCTGCCTGAGCACATCAGTCCTCCACTTACTCACTTTATGATTCAAATTTTAGTAAGACCCTTTCAATAGCTTAAATCTCTCCACAGAACAAGCTTGTCTGTTATCTGGAAATATATGGTCACATGAACTTATTCAAAACACAACATTTTCTCATTATAATGAGACATGATTATTAATGGCAGAGTGCCCATCAGAAATGAAACTAATCCTTCATTTTGTTCAAAATAAATGTGCTCTAAAAAGTACAGAGATGGTAAAATTAATTTGAGAGTAATCAATTCCTGCATTTTAAATGAACATAATTATGTAATCATTAAATTATTTAATGGGCTTCATTAGGCTTATTTCTGGCTTGGGTGTCACTTTTTTTAACCCAATTACCTCAAGTGCTAAAATTAATTTTTTATTACTGGTAAGAGTACTAATCCAAGTTAGGATGACTATAACTGGGGCCTGGCTAGCCCTACCTAGAGGCTAAGCTAGGTCATCCTTCCCTTAATGGCAAGATTCGCTGTATCCGTACAAATACAGCCAATCAAGGTGCAGAGAAATAGCCCAAGCTGGTCTATGGCAAATGTCTGATCTGCTTCCAACTAGACAGGACACTGTCAGATTCAACTGGGTGTTCCTCAGAAAGTTTTGCAAAAGAGATGTCTCCCAGAGGAAACCAACATGGTAGCTGCGTGTCAATGTTATATGATCACCAGGAGTGGGACCAGGCACTGTCTAGGACAAGAGAAACTTGGGCATCTCACAGACCTATCTTGAAATCTTGGTTTTGCTAGAGGCAAGTTGCATGGCCCAAAACAATTAATGTGACTTCTGTGAGCCTCACTTTCTTCGTCAGTAAATAGGGATGATAAAGTAATAGGTACTCGGAGTTGATTATAAGATTGGCAATAATGTGTAGGGAAGGGTCTGCCATACAGTATTCACTCAATACGTGGTTCCCATTCTTGTTATCACAATCAGGCATCCCCTTGGGGCACCTGAGTAGCTCAGTCAGTTAAGCCTCTGATTCTTGATTTTAGCTCAGGTCATAATCTCAGGGTGGCGAGATTAGGACCCCATCAAGCTCCGAGCTGGGCTTGCAGCTTGCTTAAGAGTCTCTCTCTCTCCCTCTACCCCCCCCCTCCACTCACACTCTCTGTCTCATTCTAAAAAAAAACAAGCAAACAAACAAAAAACAATCAGAATCCACAGATTCACTCTTCAGTGATGCTAAGGTTAAGACACAGACTAACTTTTTCAATCTGAACACTAATGATGAACTCTATAAATTATAAGGGATTCTGAGTGGTAGTGTTACCAAAGAAGAGATTCTCCAAAAAAACAATTATTCTTTTAAGAAGACATTATAGAATGAAGGCATATAAAATTCCCAAGAAAGAGAGAGACAGGAAAGCTGGGGATTAAATGGGGGGTCTGGAGGCAGACTGTCTGGGTTCAAGTAAAACAATTTTTTTTTTTTACTTCCTAGCTATGGGACTTCAGTCAAAACACTTACCACTTTGAAATCATGGGTTCCTAGTCTAAAATCGAGGGTAGTAAGAGAATTGAGTTGTTGCGAGAGTTAAATTATGTAATGTGTCGAAAGTCAAGTGCCTAGCAAACACACAGTAAACACATAATATGTGTTATCTATTACCAGTGTTACTCATTAGTCATAGTAGTTGTACAGAAATACACTGTGAAATATATTTTCCAGACTTAGGAAAACAAATATTTTAAATTCATATAAAAAGACAGATTTGCTCCATTAAGCCCCAAAACAGATTTTATCCATTCATTGAAC
The DNA here is from genome assembly GCF_922984935.1 of Meles meles. NCBI lineage: Eukaryota > Metazoa > Chordata > Mammalia > Carnivora > Mustelidae > Meles > Meles meles. The sequence continues at coordinate 30,234,854 of NC_060084.1, read as the reverse complement.
TAACATTTATTGGTACTCATTCTCTGTCAGACACTGAATTTAATGACATAACAGGAGAAATATTGTGAAATTTTTCAAGCTTATTCCTCTAACCTGGCCTTTCATACCAGCCAAGTCAGAACATTTTTCCTAACATCTTCTCAGAAACAGGTGACAGGAAAAGGTCGTGGGTAAACCATTCGGAAAGCTACCTTCCCTGTTCCTACATCAGACTAGCCCTCAGGTCACAGTTAGAAATGCAAATGAGAAGCTCAGTGTCACAGCCCGCATGGCCTTTCAGTAACTCGACATAGCCACACCAGGGACCAAGTGCCTCTCTGTTCCAGAACAGGGTCTCTTTGTTTGTCTTACCATATTACATCCATTATGGATGTCTAACACTGAAGGGATCCATCAAAATTTAAATTACTCACAGAAGCCTAAAAAGCAGTAGTCAACCTCTTTTTTTTTTACCTTCTTCCTCCTCCTCCCCTTTCCTCCCCCTCCCCCCCCTTCTATGTGTTTCTTTCTTTTTCTTTTCTGTTCTTTTTCTTTAAGTTTAAAAAGCCAGAATTGCTCCCAGAACTCAGAGTTTCCCTAAATCAAATCAGATGCAGATCTTGGGCAGCTGGATGGCCATGACGTTGGAGAGGAAAGGGACAGCTGACGGACAGTGTCTAACGCGAGCTAACCCTGCACTGACTTCTCTGTGAGCTCTGATTTAGCAGGAGAAAGGCTGAAACTCCGTCCCATTGACCTGGGTTGTCAACAGTCACACCTGCCAACATTAATTAAATAAACATCCATGGGCAAAGCGAGGGCTAAGCAGTTCATATGACCAGTGGTAGGGTGTGGTGAACCCCCAGCTTTCTGACTGTTCAGGTGCTCGAAGCCTTCCCTGTAATGAAAAGTTTACTCGAAGCAGAATAGCAGCAGATTTCTGCAATCCCTGGTTAGAGTCCTGTCATCAGAAATCCTCCTAAACCAATGGCAAGACACAGAGCTGATTAAGGATCCAGTTCAGGTCTATCCTTACAGGTACAGCTGCCAGCCTTTCTGGGCTCATGCAAGGAAGGCGAATGTCTGTAAACTACGTATTTTAGCTCCAGCTACATGTCTGGAGCTCATTTCAAACAGTCACCAAACTAACACTCACTAGATTTGCCAATAAAAGCCCATTTTTTTTAAATAAAAAGCCATTTATTTCCTATAGAAAAACACAGAAAGGAAAGGAAAGGAAAGGAAAGGTAAGGTAAGGTAAGGTAAGGTAAGGTAAGGAAAGGAAAGGAAAGGAGAGGGGGGAAAAAGAAAAGTCCATTTTTTGATACCAGTGTGCTAATTAGCAAATCTGTTGCTGGCCATCTCGAAAGGATGGAGGAAGGACTTGAGGTGGCCACCTCTGGAGTCTGGCTCTGCGGGACAGAATGAGAACTATCCCCCCAGACTGTGTGCTGAGAGTGGGTGACCTGTCCACCAGGTCGGTTAAGTGGCATGTGCCCACCACCTCATTAATTATGCTAAAGTAGGGTGCCTGGGTGGCTCAGTGGGCTAAAGCCTCTGTCTTCAGCTCAGGTCATGATCCCAGGGTTCTGGGATCAAGTCCCGCATCGGGCTCTCTGCTCAGCAGGGAGCCTGCTTCCCCCCTCTCTCCGCCTGCCTCTCTGCATATTTGTGTTCTCTGTTTGTCAAATAAATAAATAAAATCTTTTTTAAAAAATAATTATGCTAAAGTATTTTATATTTTTAAGATGTATTTGTTTATTTTAGAGAGAGAGAGAGAGGAGGAGGAGGAGGAGGGGCAGAGGGAGAGAATCCCAAGCAGACTCCAGGCTGAGCTTGGCACACAATGGGGGGCTCAAATCTCAGCCCTTGAGCTGAAACCAAGAGTCAGTCATCGCTTCACCAGCTGAGCCACCCAGGCATCCCTATGTTAAAATTTTTTCTTTAAAAAGAAATTGGCAGGGATGCCTGGGTGGCTCAGTCAGTTAAGCAGCTGCCTTCAGCTCAGGTCATGATCCCAGCATCCCGGGATCAAGTCCCACGTCCCCTCCTTGCTCCACAAGGAGCCTGCTCCTCCCTCTGCCTCTACCTGCCACTCTGCCTGCCTGTACTCTTTCTATCTCTCTGACAAATAAATAAATAAAATCTTTAAAAAAGAAAGAAAGAAAGAAAGAAATTGGCAGACGTTGTAATGCTGGAGGAAGAATGCCTGCATTGATTGGCTTTGCACAAACCAGGCAGAGAGTAGCAGCCCAGAATCAACTCCAACCCCAGAATCAGAGGTCACCGAGTTCTAAAGGCAGAGAAGGAAATGTCCCCGCAGCCTCCTGAGGGATCAAAGAGCTAATGAAAGTTCAGAAGGAGACACAGAGGGGGCGCCTGGGTGGCTCAGATGGTTGAACATCTGCCTTAGGCTCAGGGCATGATTTCAGGGTCCTGGGATGGAGCCCCGCGTCAGGTTCCCTGCTCGTTGGGGAGCCTGCTTCTCCCTCCCCTCCCACCTCCTGCTCTCTCTAGCTATCACTGTCTTTCTCTCTCAAATACAATCTTTTTTTTTTAAGATTTTACTTATTTATTTGACAGAGATCACAAGTAGGCAGAGAGGCAGGCAGAGAGAGAGGAAGGGAAGCAGGCTCCTTGCTGAGCAGAGAGCCCGATGCAGGGCTCAATCCCAGGACTCTGGGATCATCACCTGAGCCGAAGGCAGAGGCTTTAACCCACTGAGCCACCCAGGTGCCCCTCAAATAAAATCTTTTTTAAAAAAAGAAAAGAAGAAGGAAGGGAGGGAGAAAGGAAAGGATGGAGGGAGGGAGGGAGATTTGAAGGTCTCTTTCCTGGGCTGACATGACATCTTTCACTGTCCTGCCTCTGGATTTCGGGAAGTGAGCTAAGTCTCATGGATGAGCTTCCCAGGCCCTTTCCCAATGGACTTATCATCTAAATCCCCCCCAAAAAAAATCACTTGGCTGGATTCTAAACGTTGGTGCCATCAGGACAGACCCCACCCATCATCTCCCCCAGGTGTTTCTCCTAACCTGGGAGAAGTCCATAGCCCACAGAATCACTATGTGTCAGAGAACGAGGCAGCTGGAAGATGGGTCACATCAGGACTAGAAGACTATTTTTTCTCTTTTTCCATTTTTATATATCAACACTCCAGCTTATTTTAGCCCTGTTCTTATTTCTGCATCTTTTATTTTTCAGAAAAAAAAAAGTTCTCTATTAGAGATGTTGGAATATTCCATTAATTTGAAAGCTGTGGAGGTTGTCCCATTTTAAAGTAGGAGAGTCTAATAAATTCATATGGCATGAAAACTCTGATTAACATTTCACTCAACAGTTAGCAAATTTTAATAAAGATTTAGTGAGACCAAGATTCCAACAGAGCTGAAGGGAGTTTAAAATAGTGGAAGATACTTTGGAAATACTTATCAAGAGCCTTACAAGAAAAAAAACAAAACAGTTTATTCCCATTTGATCCACTATATTCACACCTTTGAAGCTATCTTCAGAAATGTTTAGAAATATGAGTAAAGGTTTGTTTATGGACATACTCCTTAAAATCACATTAATCACCAGGACACATTAGAAACATTTCAAATGCGCAGGAATAGGGAAATCAATAAAGAAATTACGACACATCCATCATGTCTTTAAAAAAAAATAAAGCAAGAAAATGCTCATGGGATAAGATCATATGAAAAAGTCAACCTAAAACTCCGAACATTACGCGACCCCTATTTTGTGTTCATATGAGTGAACACATTGTGCACATAATTTTTAAATATGGAAAGGAAATACCTCAACACATCGGTAATCAAGCTGTAGTTAATGGCGATCTCATCTCTGATTGCTTCTTGGATTGCTCTGTTTTCTAAATTTTCTCTGTGACCATACCGTGCACTTTACATACGTGTGTGTGTGTGTGTGTTCATTTGGGCTTAAGTGCTCATCCCCTTTGATGAAATAATTCTAGGCCTAAGAACACATCCTAGAAAAAAGAGATACAGACAAAGCTTTATGCTTCCCAAGGTCACATACCGCCTTGCAATGAAGCACATGTTACTGTGCTTGGGCTATATTGTACGGACACTTCTATTAACAGGGAATTCTGGTTAAACACAAAGGCAGTTGATAGAGAATAAGTGATTCCTTCAGAAGGCTGCTGAATGTGCTGGAAAGTACAAACATTACACACCTCAGAACTGACAGAGACCCTAGAGATCCTCTACTCCAGTGGTTTCAAAAATTTTTAAACCAAAGAATTCTTCTTTTAAATAAAATCCTGGGAGAAATCTGCAATACAGAAAACGGACCTCAGAGCAGCTGCTGTGGTTGAAGTGCGGGAGGCAGGTGGAGAGCTCCACTCATGTGACCTCTGCTCTGAGGAAGTACAAGCCTCTGTGGAAAACCTTTTGAAGGCCATGTGGGACAGGATAATCTAGTGATCCGTTAACTTGTACTTGTTCCATTCATATTTTTTTCCAAGCAGGCCTTGGTCCGGTTGGCTCCTACCACAGAAAACCCTACTGGGTGGTTTAGAAGCAACAGCAATGTATTTCTCACAGTTCTGGAGGCTGGGAAGTCCAAGGTCAAGGTGCCTCCAGATTCCATGTCTGGTGAGGACCCACTTCCTAATTCACTGATGGCTGTCTCTTTGCTGGGTCCTCACACAGCTGAAGGGGCAAGAGAGCTCTATCAGGTCTCTTTCATCAGGGCACTAATCCCATTCTTGAAGGCTCCACCCTCATGACCCAATCACCTCCCAAAGGCACCACTTCCTAACACGATCCCATTGGGGATTAGGTTTCAACATATGATTTTGGTGGTGGTGGTGGCGGGGAGGGACCCATTCAGTCTATGACAATAGGCCCTTTTGCTTCAGGAGTTGATGTTGGAAAGCACACACTCAAGTTGCCTGCAAGATACTTCTCTTCCCGGATCTAGTAAAGAGCATTGATGAAATTATACCAAATGTAATAGGAGGCAAGTACGGAGGAGAGGATCCCCAGATTGGGGACAGGATGGAAGTCAGTGAGTCGAGTCTCAGAGGCTATTTCTTCAGGTGGGTGAGCCTCAAGTTGCACCCAGGATGAGTGGGGGCTGGGCTGCAGAAGTTTTCCGAATGTGACTATGGCACCTAAAAGGAACCACGCAGGCTTGGGAAACGGGCATCCCAGGGACGGCATTGAGAACCAGCAGTGGGGGCACTGGCACAGCCTGCCCCATGGGGGTGCATTGTGAGACGCCACGGGCTTTGACTGCAAGGAACAAGGAGATCTCCAACAAGCAGAGTGAATTTCCCACCAAGCAGCAACGTGGGGGCTCTGCAGCATGAGACTCGGGCTGATTTAATCAGGTCCATTCAAACAAAATCAAGGAAGAGGTGTTTTTTTGTTCATCTGAAATTGGGCACTGCATAACAAGCTGCGATGATTAATTTTATGTGCCAAATTGACGGGGCCACGGGGTGCCCAGATTAAACATTATTTCTGTGCCTGTTTCTGGACGAGATTAACCTTTGAGTCAGTCTTCTCAGTCAAGACTGCCCTCCCTCCTGTGGCTGATTATCACCCATCTAGTGAGGGCCTGAACAGAACAAAAAGCAGAGGAAGGGAGGATCCCATTCCCTTCTGCCTACCTGTTTGAGCTGGGACGTCAGTCTTCTCCTCCCCTTGGACTGAATTTATACATAATATCGGCTCCTCTGTTCTCAACCTTCATAATTTCATCAGTCAGTTCCTCAAAAGAAAAGTATGTGGTTTGTCTTATATCTCTTTCCTATCAGTTCTGTTTCTCTGGAAAGTCCCGACTAACATACACAAGTCTGACTCCTTGGGCTACAGACATGGATGGATTCTTTCCCAAGGTCACATGCAGGACGAACTAGCGTAATGTCAGGCCTGGAACCCAGCTCCTCTGATGCCCCACGCCAGACTAAGGTCATTTATGAACAGGACAAGCATTTTTTTTTAAAGATTTATTTATTTATTTATTTATTTGAGAAAGAGAAAGTACGAGCATGCTCATGAGTGGGAAAGGGGCAGAGGGAGATAGAGAATCCCAAGCAGACGCCCCACTGAGCACGGAGGTCAAGGCAGACTTGATCTCACCCTGAGATCATGACCTGAGTCAAAATTAAGAATGAGACACTCAACTGATGGCGCCACCCAGGTGCTCCCAGGACAAGCATTTTAAAACAGAAGGAAGGGAAGGAAAAAAGCACGGTTGGCATAATGACAGACCCTCTCATGTCCATGTTTTCAACCTAGAACCTGTGAATACGCCATCTTATATGACCAGAAGGACTTTGCAAATATGATGAGGTCAAGGAACTTTGAGACGGACTGATTATCCTGCATGACGCAAGGGGCCGGATGCAATCACAAGTGTCCTTATATGGTAAAGAGGGAGACAGGAGAGTCGGAGAAGATGTGACAAGGGAAGCGGAAGTCAGGGTGATGTGAGCGGCTCCTCGAGCCAAAGAATGGGAGTTAGCCTCTAGACGCTAGAAAAGACAAGGAAACAAATTCTCTCCTACAGCCTCAGCGAAGAACTCAACCCTATCAACACCTTGATTTTTCAGTAAACTGAGACAAACATTTGTTTGTTTATTTATTTGAGAGAGAGAGAGAGAGAGAGCACCAAAAAGTCTGGGGGGATGCAGAAGGAGAGGGAGACAAAATCTTAAGCAGACACTGTGCTGAGCTGGGACCCCAATGAGGGGCTCCATCTCAAGAGCCTGATATCAGAACCTGAGTTGAAATCAAGAGTTCGGTGCTTAACCTCCCAGGTGCCCCTAGTCCACTGAGACTTCTGACCTACAGAACTGTAATGTAACAAGTTGTTTTAAGCCAGTATATTTGTGATCATTTGCTACAGTGGCAACAGGAAACCAATACACAAAGGAGGGAAGGAGGGGAAGAACCATAGAACAGGAAGATGGTGAAGGAAGGAAAAAGCCTATCAGGTCCCCAGGGCTCTCAAGGTCACGATCACGTTAGCCCAGCATCCAGCTGTGCTGAGTTCACAGTAGGTCTTAGGTTCCTTGAATCAAATATTAGCAAATACATACACAGCCATCATGACTTGCCAGGCATGGGCCTAAGGGCTCTATTTACATTAATAGGTTCAGTCCTCACAACGCTAGAAGGAAGGTACTATTATTGCCCCCATTTTACAGGGGAGGGGACTGAGGCATTGAGATTCTGAGGAGCTTTCCCAAGGTTACACAGCTAGTAGGTTCAAAGCCAGGTTCAAATGCAAGCAATTTGGCTCAAGTTTGGTTGTTTGTTGTTTGTTTGTTTGTTTTAAGATTTATTTATTTATTCCAGAGAGCGTGGGGGAGGGTGCAGCAGAGATAGAGAGCGAGTCCCAAGAAGATTTCCTGCTGAGCACAGAACCCTACACAAGGATCGATCTCATAACCCTGAGATCAGGACCAGAGCCGAAACCAAGAGTTGGACATTCAACTGACCGTTGAGTGTTGTATAATTTGTTGTATAATTTTTTCAATTTCTTACTGCTACCTCTGGAGGGACGAAAGGAGGAGGAAAGGAAGATAAGAAGAGAGGAGGAAGAAAGATAGGGCCTTCTTTCCTCCAATGTTTTTCAGTGTCTGTCTGGTTTCAAAGGCAGCCTCCATATTGAACCCATTCCATCCAACAGGTCACGGAGCGCATGGCATGGGCCACTCAATTCCAGAGGTTCTATTAGCGTGCCTGCTGGTATTTACTGCCCCTGTCCAGCTGCCTGGGAGGGACTGAGGAGACCCTGGCACCCAGCTCTAACAAGCATGTGGAAATGGATGGGTCACATATAAGCCAATTACAGCTGGCAGCCAGGTTTGGGGAAATCACTTTCCCTGGAACCAATTGGGAGCCCGTTTTGGAGATAAAAGGGACAGCACATTAGTCTCTGTGGTCAGAAGCAGCTTTCATGCATTTCACGGAGCAAAAGGAACCTGAAACATTTTGAAATGAGAAAATGGGGTACAGCCAAATTGCTCAGTCAAGGTATTTAATGGGGTCTTTAGCATGACATTCCATACAGGACCTAGTAGCTTGTTCAAGCATGCAGGTAGAAACTAACATCTGTCCATCATGTGTCTGTGCATATTACTTTCCTTACATGTCTCGCACGTGTCATTTAGTGTTTTTGTCATTAAGACATTCCTTCATGTACCCATAGAAATGAGGAGTAGGGAAGCCCGAAACAATTGAAATTCCCAGGTAAGCTGAAATCTCTTATTTGCAATTCAACTTTCTTTCCCATCTGAGTTTGTTACCAGCATCAGTTTCAGGAAGTTAAATACTAGCACTTCAGTAAAAGCCTATGTTACAGAGCCACGGACTCAGAGAATCTTCTACTTGGAAGGAGTTAGAAATCATTAAATCTAACCGAGAGAGAGAGCCAGGCTGAAATGTTTGGGGGAAGCTTCAGGGCAAAACTGGTGCAGGATGAGAATTTTTAGCTTAGACCTGATTTTTTTTTTTTTAATCTGAGAACACTACAGTGCCTATAATAAGTGGTCAATCAGCTTCTGCTTGAATACAACCAGTAATGGGGAACTCATTACTCAAAATGACCCAGTCCAATCCTGTACATCTCTAATCTAAAGAAGAAAAAAAAATCCTTTCTTGTAATAACCACTTTGAATATCGCCAATGAGGTCATGACTTCCTAAGGACTGACTGACTTTCAGAGGTTGTCTCTAAGATGTACTGTTAGTATCTCCCCAGACTCAAGGCCAGAAGTGTAGCCACCAAAACATACACACACACAAAAACATACTCACTCACTCTCTCTCTCTACTGGTCTAACATCTCTGCAAATGACCAGCCCAATTATAACATCAAAAGAAGGCAAAGAATATCACTTGGCACTTGGTAAGGGCTCTACACATGGCAGTGTTGATTATTACCTTCCATCTGTCTGACCTATCAAGATATAGAGAAGGGGAAAGAAGACAAGAAAAGAAAGAAGAGTGGAAGAAAGAGAAAGAAGGGAAGAGGAGAAAGAGAAGGAGGAGTAGGAGAAAGAATAGGAGATGGGATGGCGTGAAGTTTCACAGAATCATGTGGGTACTAGCTGTTTTGCCCTATAAAAGGGGAACGTTGGACCTGGAAGTATTGTCCTTGTCCATAGACATCCAGTGGAACATCTTGCAGTCTTTTACAAAAATCATATTTTATGGGGGGCCTGCGTTTCTCAGTAGATTGGGTGTCCAACTCTTGGTTGCGTCTCAGGTCATGATCTCAGGGTGGTGAGATCGAGCCCCACATCAAGTCTGCTTTTCCTTCACTCTCTGCCCCTCCCCCTGCTCATACTCTCTTTCACACACACTCTCTCTCTCTCAAATACATAAATAAAACCTTTTTTTTTTTTAATTAAACCCAGGGATGCCTGGCTGGCTCATTCAATAGAGCATGTGACTCTTGATCTTGGGGTCATGAGTTCAAGCCCCAATCTGGGCCCAGATCTTACTTAAACAATTTTTTTTAATTTTTTTAAATATTTTATTAATTTAACAGAGAGAAATCACAACTAGGCAGAGAGGCAGGCAGAGAGAGAGGAGGAAGCAGGCTCCCTGAGGAGCAGAGAGCCCGATGTGGGGCTGGATCCCAGGACGCTGGGATCATGACCTGAGCCGAAGACAGAGGCTTTAACACACTGAGCCACCCAGGCGCCCCTAAAAATATTTTTAAGAATTTATTTATTTACTTGAGAGAGAGAGTGCATGAGTTGAGGGAGGGACAGAGGGAGAAGCAGACTCCCCACTGAGCAGGGAGCCCAAAATTGGGCTCGATCCCAGGACACTGAGATCAAAACCTGAGCCAAATGCAGATGTTTAACCAACAGATCCACCTAAGCACCCCAACAAATTTTATTTTTTTTCCCAGGGACAACTTTATTAAGCTGTAATTCACATACATAGGATTCTAAAAATAATAAAAAATCATAAAAAATTAATCCCATCCATTAATGAAATGGAGACATTCTGTACTTCTGGTCTATTTGCTAAGTTATTTTTGAAATGGGAAAATGGGATCCAGCTGTTTGGGGTCACCTAGAACAGAAGAACGTCAGTGGCATAAAGTGATTCTGTGATGATCTCACTGAACCCTTTCAGAAACATTGGAAATTTGAGTCCCAGGAAGATAAACTGCCTCACCCAAACTCACACAGCTATACTAACTGGCAAGTCTCCTGCCAGTTACTGTAACCAGTAAACCAAGGTCACAACCACCCAAAGCCAAAACACTTCTCTCATCCAAGCAATGTGTCAAAAATTGGATTCATGAGGCACAGGAAAGGGTCTAGAGGGGTAACCCTTCTAGGTCAAGATAATGCCTAAACATCTACAAATCTTTATGCCCCATATTAACAAGGTCCAAACTGTGATGGGAGCCTTTAAGCACTCAGACCACTGGCCAGGATTAGGGGATGTAGCCCTAACATGATGAAGACAGGCCATCTGACTATGGCTAACATATAAATGCTATTTACAGAGTCTGTGCCGTTAGACTGTTCTGCAGTCGCTTAAGGATGTAAGGAATTTTTTGTGGACAACAGACAGCAAGACTAGCTAGCTCCATATAATCATCGCCCTCCAGAAACCATCCTGAAGCTTCCCTCTTAAGCACCAAAGGAGAGACATCCAAAGACAGGGGCATGATAACTAATACACTAACTTCCCCTAAAATGCTGCAAGTCAAATCTACAACAGATCGCTATAGAAGGTGAAACTGGTCTGTTTCAAAACTTGCTTTCTAATTAAAAGCAAAAATAAAACCATAGTCACACCATAGCAGAACTGGACAGGATCTTGAAAACCATCCAGCCCCTCCCTTGCTTTACAGATGAAGAAGCTGAGATCCTTCACTTCTTCAAGTCCCTAATCCTGCACCCCATCACCTCCATTGAAAGACCAATGTCTGAACTCCTACCAGACTATAAACTCCATAAGAATGGGGACCATGTCTCTCTCGTTTGCCATGATGCATGCATGGAAGGATTCCCAAGATTACAAAGCACATTAATGTCAGAGCTGAGGTTAGAGTCCAAACCTTCTCATTTTCAGCCCTGTTGTTCCCAGTATTTTATAGTCAAGCCTCATTACGTTCAGGAACAGTGTTGTGCAGATTGGTAATCTACCATGTCAACACACTTGACTTCGAAGCACGTTGGCTACTTCCAAAAATGAAGTCTGTCCTCCAAGGATAAAGACTTTACACTCGTTAGATTTTCAAAAGAAACATACATTTATTCATTCATTCAAAAGACATTTTCTGGGACACCTGGGTGGCTCAGTTTGTTAAGAGGCTGCCTTTGGCTCAGGTCGTGATCCTAGGGTCTTGGGATCAAGTCCCACATCTGACTCCTGGTTCAGCAGAGAGCTTGCTTCTCCCTCCCACTCTGCCTGCCGCTCTCCCTGCTTTGTACTCTCCCTCTCTGTTAAATGAATAAATAAAACCTTAAAAAAAATTCTTTAAAAAGAAAAGATATTTTCTGAACACCTAATACGTGCCAGGGACTGTGACAGGCACTTGCCACATTTTATTAGGGAATTGAGATTATATACGATGTTATTTTCATTTCTTTATTTTCTGAACATTCTATAATGTAATATCTACATTTATAAATTCAAGAAGTATCTTCAAAAAATCCCAAAATAAATAACATTCCATATGTTCTGCAATTTTTTTTACTTGCAGAATACTAGCAATATCTTGGGCATGACATGTCAAGTAATTATTAGAGGACAAAGTTCATGTTGATTCTAGTGTGGAAAATGGGTCTCATGATCTTAGATGTATCTATCATATTCCAGCAACAAAACCTATTTCCTGCACTTGGGACCAGTCTTTCCTAATCCCATAGAAAGTGCCTCTGTCAGAAGGTACCCAACCAAAACCAGATACAAGCATCACCAGGGACAGCAACTGTTGTTGCTTCTGACTACACACAATGCACAGAGTTGTTCTTTTTTTTTTTAAGATTTTATTTATTTATTTGACAGACAGAGATCATAAGTAGGCAGGGAGGCGGGCAGAGAGAGAGAGGAGGAAGCAGGCTCTCTGCAGAGCAGAAAGCCCGATGTGGGGCTCGATCCCAGGACACTGGGATCATGATCTGAGGCGAAGGCAGAGGCTTTAACCCACTGAGCCACCCAGGCACCCCTGCACAAAGTCATTTTTACTTGAAGATCCTAAGAGAAGGGATGAGCATTTTTCCCCCAAGGGCTTGAGAACTAAAAAAATAGATGAATGGACAAAAGGAGGAAGGAAAGAGAGAGGGAAGGGAGGGAGGGAGGAAGGAAGGAAAGGATGGATGGATGAACAAGTGAGTTTTGAGAAAATCAAAGGTAGTTGAAGAATGCCAGAGAGGTCTTCTAACCATTGAAACTCTCCTAAGCACCGAAAACTAATCTCTCCCTGCAATTCTCCTCCTTCCCGCTGGCTATTTCACTTGTATAGCCCCATTCCTTTAAATAAGGGATTGGCAAACCACAGCCCACCAGCCAAAGCCCACATCCTGTTTTGTAAATAAAGTTTTATTGGAACACAGCCATGCCATTGCTTTATGGTCTATGTCTGGTTTCACATTATAATGGCAGAGCTGAATGCTTGCAACAGGGACCCTGCAGCCTGCAAGATATAAAACATGTACTATCTGGCCCTTTGCAGGAAAAGTCAGCTAAACCCCGCCTTAGATTATTCTCTTTTAAAATATTATTGGTATAGTAACACTTTATCAGTCAGTTATACTGTAGTGTGAATTAGTTTATCCCAAGGGTGCTTTGCTGTTTTGGTAGGGGAAAGGGAGAGAGAAGTTGTGGATGCTACTAGATGTGTTGGAGAGAATGTCTGAAGGCAGAAAATGAGCACAGAAAGGAAAAAAAAATGGGAGCGTGATAAAGAGATTCTATCTAATTTGCAGTCCTGCTTGCCCTGAGATTAAAATGGAGATGAGGCTAAGAACTAAGAACTGTCAGGGTCTGAACAGTGAGAATGTCAGACTTCAGAATCAAACCCAAATAGTCCTCTTTTTCAATTAAAAGAAAACTCAATATTCTGATTTTTCTTTCACATAACCGGTCTGTCTGCTTTCAGACAAGTCACTTTGCTTCCATTTCTCTGTGGTCCTGGGCATTAGGGAAATTGTTTTAGATTCCACCCGTCCCAAGTTACGCACTTCTGATTTTTTTTTTCCCTCAACTGACCTCATTTAGCAGGGTGGAAGGCAGCTTTTCCTAGTCTATTAAGACTTCAATAAAATCATCCATTTCTAGTTAACTGGAATAGTATTCACATTTAGACCTGCATATTAATTGGCTGATAACGAGATGATAAAACTGCTTTTCTCTGCAGGTGTACCAATCAATTTCAATGAAACTGAAAAAATGAGTTCTTTTCTTGTTGCATCTGAAATTAAAAAGTGATTTATATTTTCTAATAAAGTGCTTTTCATTGATCTCCTTCTGAAAATATATGGTTTCATTTGCACCCTTTTAAATTATAATAGTTTCCGTTTGTAAAAGAATGATTTTCCAATATCATTCCTGGCTTTCAATTGATGATTAACTTTAATATAGATTTGAAGGAGAATGTTGGGGGGTAGGTTATTAAGAGCCTCCATCCCCTCCCCCCCCAAAATAACCCTGCTATTTTTAATGACCTTAATATCCTCAGACTACAGAATTCTCTTCCTAAATAGAGTGCTGTCAGTGGAAGTTATGTTTTTCCCCCCAAGAAATTCATTTTCCTATTTCACAAGTTTCCTTTTGTCGTAGAGTTTTATGCCTGTGCCAACTGTTTGCCTTTTCTGTTATGTCAGCCTGGTTTCAGGGCGAATGTGGGAAGAAGAGGGTTTTTTTTGGTGGTGGTAGTGGTGGTTGTTAATTTCTTCCCCAGTCACTGACAGCAAATTCTGACTTGAAGGTACTCGTGGAATCCTGTTGTTATCAGCGGAATTCTGGCAGATGTGAAAACTGGCAGAGCAATTATATTTCACTTTAATTTAGTATTATGATCTTCTGAGCCATAATAATTAAGCAGCCATGAAAGGAAGCTATATTCTGAACATGTGATGGAAAAGTGCAGAGTCCAGGGCTGGAGAAAGCAAGATCATCTCATTTCTTCATTAACCAGAGGCACCTGAATTCATATTCAGGCTGGAGATTCTTTGCTAACAGGTGTGGAGTGAAATGAAGAGACCATGGGGGTATAAGAGCTAATTTAAAACAGATACCAGGGGTTTTGTCTGTTTATCCACATGGGAGATAAGTGTTGGCGGATGGATGAATTAAAGGACGGATGGATGGATGGATGGATGGATGGATGGATGGATGGATGACGGATAGATGGATGAATTTATGGAAAGATTATCTTTGCAGCTCCCATGCACAGATCACCTTTGTGATATGATTTGAGTGCCCCCTGCCCTAAAATATTTCACTCTTTCCAAGTCTCACAGTACCTGAATAGACCCCATTAGTCCCAGATAATTGTGTTTAGGTCCAATATTACTCTCTTCTAGGTTCTTTTTTAAAATGTTCTTTGGGGCATCTGGCTGGCTCAGCCCAAAGAGCATGCAACTCTTAATCTTGGGGTCATGAGTTCGAATCCCATGTTGGGGGTAGAGATTACTTAAATAAATAAAACTTTTAAAAAAATGTTCCTTGAAGGGACAAGACTTGGATGGCTAATTGTGCAGCATGGATGAGGTCATCACCTGCCTTCCTGTGTACCAGGAACCTGAACTATCTAATAATAATGGGCATGAGAGCAAGAGAGGGAACATGGCAAAAGATGAGGAAAAGTGGCACAGGGCTGAGTGGTGCTGAAGAAATCTTCTCAGCTCTGCAGAGGACCCTGTTTCTAGTTCTGTTCCCAGGCACTATATATATATATGCTCCCAGATGATTCCTTGGTCTCTAGACATCCTTTATCTTTCAAAGAATTGTCCATCAGTTTCTCAGATCCTTGACAGTCAAGACTCAACCAGGACTGAGGACTGATGACTCCTGTTTCCAAATTTTTTAAAAATATGAAAAAACCCATAATCATAAAAAAATGTAATTGTAATTATAAAATATGCATTATGGTGATATATAAATCATGTTATATATGTACATATGTTACATAACTATACAAAATAATATCATTAGGCAGTATAGAATAATATAAATTAAAATAATTTATAAGTTATAAGGAGATTTAAAAAAAGAGAAGGATGTTTTATTGAGCACCTTTTACATGCCATGCACTTTCCGTGCATTATCTGACTCAGTCTTCAACATAGTACCCCTCCTGTGTCCATCAAGGGAGATGAGCTATTTCCCCAGGGCTGCACAGCAAGTAAAGGATAACATCAGGATTTGAACCCAGAAGAAGCTCATGACTCTTCAATGTTCATGCTCCAAACTATACTCTTCAGGCTGCTATTAAAAATAAAACACTTTAGGGAAGTTCTAATAAGGCAAATAACTCAGATTTCATCCACAAATGAATTCCAAGGATGCAGGGCAAGGGGAGGAGGAGTGCCTGGGTGGCTCAGTCGGTTGAGTGACAGACTATTGATTTCAGCTTAGGTCATGATCTCAGGACCGTGGGATGGAGCCCGGCATCAGGCTCCCTGCTCAGCAAGGAGTCTGTTTCTCTCTCTCTCTCCCTGCTTCCCCCACCAACTCTCTATCTCTCAAATAAATAAATAAAATATTTTAAAAAGAAAAAAGGAGGGAGGAGGAAACTGTAAATTGAAAAGAGACTAAAGAGATCTATCAACCAAATGCAATGTGGGCTTTTCTTAGATTCTGACTCAAACCACTTATATAAAGAGAAAGAAAAAAGCTGGGGGGTGGGGGGTGCCTGGGTGGCTCAGTCAGTTAAGCGTCTGACTCTTGATTTCAGTTCGGTCATGATCTCAGGGTTGTGAGATGGAGCCCCACATCAGGCTCCACTCTGAGTGTGGAGCCCACTTGGGATTCTCTGTCCCTCTCCCTCTGCCCCCTCCTCCCTCTCTAAAAAAATAAAAGAAAGAACAGAAAAGGAAGAGAGGAAGGTAAAAAAAAGAAAGAGAACTCCCCGGGTATTGGATGGTATGGCTATCGGATGATATGAAGGCATTATTGTTAATATGTTCTGGTTGATAGTAATATCCTGCTTATTTTCTTAAACAAAAGAATCATATTTCAGTAGTATTTGCAGTCAAAGTGACATGATATCTGATATCCGCTTCTGAGTCACCCAAAGGGGAGGGAGAATATAGATAAAGAAGATCAGTCTGTGTTCATAATTGCTGAAGCAGGGTGCTAAGTACCAAGAACTTACTTGCTATTCTTTCGATTTGTGTATGTTTGACGATTTCTATGATGCAAAGTCCATAAGAAAAAAATAATAATATGGGGGGGAAATGAAAGGAAAATGACACTTTTATAAAAACGGATTGCTGTCCAACTCTATGACTACACTAAAAACACTGAATGCAACACTTCAAAAGGGTGAAATTTACAGGATGTGAATTGGAGCTCAGGAAAGTTTTTTTTAATGATGTAAATAAGGAGCCTAACGTAAATTACAGCCAATCACATCATTTTCCTCATTTTTCATCTAATGTCTCTTAGTACATGATTCTTAATAAGTAAAGAGCACATATACTTGGAAAAAGAAAAAGAGAACAACTCTGCCCTAATCCGGACCATCTCATGAATTCTGGACTCTTACTGAAATGCTTTCCACATATCTACCACGATGTCTTTGGGAACTTTAAATAAATTCCCAAACCACAAAAAGAAATGGAGTTGTTAAAAGTACATACTCTTCTCATTCCTCTTTGAGAAGGGAGGAGCTGGTGGGAGACTTGCTGTGCCATTGCTAAGAGGCTGGGAAGAAAACTGAGCTAAGAATGTGACATGGTTCAGTGCATATCCCCAGCCGCTGGAGGAACTGCTGACATGCCCTGCCTGCTCAGAGAAGGAAATCGGTTTCCGTCTGGTCCAGCATCCCCTGGAGTTCCCACCTCCTGCCTGTGGACGGTAATAAGTTCCTAACTGGTCTTACTTCATTATGTCCAGTGTACTCACATCCCCCTCCATCACACTCTGCACTAATCAAAGCCCTATTAAAGGATCCTTATTGTTCTCAAGATAAAGAACAATGGTGTAACTGTGGCCTAAAATGTCCAGCATAGTGTGGCCTCTCTTTCTCCAGTATCATTCCATACCCATGCCTGTCTGTTTCTGGGCTCCAAGAACACTGAAATTCTTCCCCAGTAGACAAAAGTCCTTCCACCACAGGGCCTTTGCACATGCTGACCCCTCAGCATAGTTAATACCTACTGACCCTTGAGATATTGAGATCTCAACACCCACAAAGCTTTTTCTCAGAACAAGCTTCTCTGATGCTCTACAGTCCAACTCCCCTATTATTGGTTCCAACACATGTGTCACAGTTAGAATATCACATTTATTTATTTTTTTTAAAGATTTTATTTATTTATTTGACAGAGAGAGATCACAAGGAGGCGGAGAGGCAGGCAGAGAGAGAGAGAGAGGAGGAAGCAGGCTCCCTGACGAGCAGAGAGCCCGATGCGGGGCTTGATCCCGGGACCCTGAGATCATGACCTGAGCCAAAGGCAGAGGTTTAACCCACTGAGCCACCCAGGCGCCCCATAGAATATCACATTTATTTATTTGACTACTTGCCTCATGTCCCAACAAGGCTATAAGCCACATGAAGAATGAAATTCTATCTCCTTTTGCTCACACCTGGATCCCCAGGGTCTTCACAAAGTCTGATATATGGTGAGCACAGCTATCTGTCAGCTAAAAAGAAGGAATTAATAAAGGAAGAGGGAAGAAGGGGATTGAACAATGAAATCTCCAAACACTGACTGCTGTGATCACTGTTAAGAACTTACACAGGCATCATGAGAGTATGCCTTCTTGCAAATTTGAGAATTTTTTCCCAAAAATACCTAAAAAAAAAAAAATCCATGTCCAAAACAACTCACTTAAAAAGAACTCATCAGTGGCCTTCTCTCTGTGGCACAAATCCATTTCATGGAAAAATTTTTAGTACTTTAATGATGCCTTTCTGCCCTATAGCATATGACAATACAGAGCAATTAGCTATACAACTATAATATGAAAAGGTTGAAATGCATTGAAATCGGAATTGATTCTTGTTTAATCCGTGTTTTCATGGGCAAAAATCAGGCTTTCCTGAGCCAGCCCATTTAGAAAGGACATGTTGCTAGGGCTTTGGGATGTTGAAACTCCTCCTTTCCAAGAGAAGAAGGGCCAGAACTCACCTTTGTTCTAGTTTGACTTTCCCTAGAGTTATTGTTCCCTCTCCAGGTATGCCCTAAACTTGGACCTTAACTCACCTGGGTCGTAAATGTCTGGTCTCAACTAAGCATACATACCCCTTCCATCCTACCCATGACATTTCATCCTGACCGGGGTCATTGCCCCCAGAGAGTCTAGCTTTGTATGCTCCCCCGCAGGGGCCCCGACACAATTGGGTACTTTCCTACATCTTGGTTTCTGTCGGGAACAGTCAGCGACAAGAGAGGAGCTGAGTGGGCAGTAGTCATGGCCTTACTCTTCGGTCATCCTGGATAACGAAGATCCTATCTCTGGTGAAGTGCAGGTGTTGTACACTCAACACGTGCAATGGAATCACCTATGGAGCATTTTTTTAAATTTATTTATTTATTTTCAGCGTAACAGTACTCATTGTTTTTGCACCACACCCAGTGCTCCATGCAATAAGTGCCCTCCCTATTACCCACCACCTGGTTCCCCCAACCTCCCACCCCCTGCCCTTTCAAAACCCTCAGGTTGTTTTTCAGAGTCCATAGTCTCTCATGGTTCATCTCCCCTTCCAGTTCCCACAACTCCCTTCTCCTCCCCATCTCCCCATGTCCTCCATGTTCTTTGTTATGCTCCACAAATAAGTGAAACCATATGATACTTGACTCTCTCTGCTTGACTTATTTCGCTCAGCATAATCTCTTCCAGTCCCATCCATGTT
Organism: Meles meles; assembly: GCF_922984935.1. Taxonomy (NCBI): domain Eukaryota; kingdom Metazoa; phylum Chordata; class Mammalia; order Carnivora; family Mustelidae; genus Meles; species Meles meles. Next base: position 30,215,835 of record NC_060084.1, on the reverse strand, counting down.
GCTACAAAAGTTGGGTATTCATCCTTTCTGATGGAGGCATAATACTCCATCGTGTATATGGACCAAACACCTATGGAACATTTTAAACCCTCCACCCTGGTCCCAAACCAGACCTGGAGTGAGGGACTGGAGGTCTGCATGCTGTTAAAGTAGTCCAGTAGGGGGCGCCTGGGTGGCTCCTTCTCTTAGGCCTTTGACTCTTGGTTTACCTCAGGTCATCATCTCAGGGTCCTGGGATCAAGACCCATGTCAGGCCCCATGCTCAGCATGGACTCTACTTCGGATTCTCTCTCTCCCTCCCCCAGCACGCACTGTATGTCTCTCTCTAAAATAAATAAATAAAAATGTCCACAATAGCCAAACTGTGAAAGGTGCTGAGATGCCCTTCAACAGACAAATGCATAAAGAAGATGTGGTCCATATATACAATGGAATATTACGCAGCCATCAGAAAGGATGAATACTCACCATTTGTATCAGCATGGATGGGACTGGAGGAGATTATGCTGAGTAAAATAAGTCAAGCAGAGAAAGACAATTATCATATGGTTTCACCCATCTGTGGAACATATGGAATAGCATGGAGGACCATAGGGGAAGGGAGGGAAAACTGAAGGGGAAGGAATCAGAGAGGGAGACAAACCACGAGAGACCCTGGACTCTGGGAAACAAACTGAAGGTTAACGAAGGGAGGAGGGTGGGAGGATAGGCTAACTGGGTGTTGGGCATTAAGGAGGGCACAGGTTGTAATAAGCACCGGGTATTATAAACAACTGATGAATTAGAGAACACTACATCAAAAACTAATGTTGTACTATATGCTGGCTAACCAAACATTAAAAAAAAAATCTTTAAAAAAAAACTAAGTACCCCAGTGGTTCTGATGTACAGCATACTACTAATGTTGAGGGCCACTGATCTAGGAGTCTACATCTTGCAAAGAACTCTCACCGTAATCCTAAAGGGTTAACCACAGAAAGTAATGATCACCCTCGTTGTACAGATATGAAAACTGAGGCTCAGAGAGGTTAAGTGACTTGCCCAAGGACACACAGTTTGCAAGTGGCCTAATCTAGACTCAAACAAAGGTTTTAGTCTCCAAGTCCTCTAGTCTAGAATGAATGGAGGATGGTATACTCAGTAACTAATAAGAATGGGATTGGGGAGGGGAGGCGAACCATAAGAGACTATGGACTCTGAAAAACAACCTGAGGGTTTTGAAGGGTCAGGGGTGGGAGGTTGGGGCAACCTGAGGGTTTTGAAGGGTCAGGGGTGGGAGGTTGGGGGAACAGGTGGTGGGTAATGGGGAGGGCACGTTTTGCATGGAGCACTGGGTGTTGTGCAAAAAGAATGAATACTGTTACGCTGAAAAAATAAATAAAATGGGAAAAAAAAAAGAATGACGATTAAAGACTAAGTAGCCTGGGACTGCTTAGCTGTGTTAGTAATAGCTTGTTGGTGCCTTTAACTCATTTTCAAGTATTTTGGAGAATAATCCAGTTCTTGTCATGCTTCTGAAGAAAAAGACCACAGGATGTTTCTCCCATAAAGTTGTGGTTAATATTGTATGACCTCACCACCCAGTCCATACCAGTGATAGTAGCAGGCTGCACATAAGGCCACTTACAACAGATGGATGGTAATAAGTCCTTGCTCACTACCAGATCGCTACCGATCAGCAGCTCAGAACATTTTGGCGTAAAGTATTTAAGGGCGAAGGCCTGGGGAAAGGCAGTAGAAGGAAAGAGGCAGTTGTTGGAAGTCAAAAATTGAGGGGGAGCCCTTGGAAAAGCAGCAGTCAGAAAACCCCCAAGTCCAACAACATCACAAGATAAAGGACCAGCAGGTGCCCATTTTTAACGGCGACAAGATGGTGAGGTCATTATGGCTGTCATTGCATCCAGAAACCATTCCGGTTCTCTGAGACCCTGCTGGTGCGACTGCTCAGATTTCTGGCTCCTTCACACATTCCTGAGTATTTTTAAGATGACACATACACACTCTCCTCCTTGTACTGAAAGTACCGACCAGCACAGTTAGGGAATGGCAATAGGAAGGCATGCTCCCCGAACACCTCACAAGAAGCTGCTCTGGTCCCTGGACTCCAGAGGGATGTCTGGATGGCATGCAGCTTCCCAGAATCCTTTGCATCTTCGAGAAACTGCCCGGCATCCGCTGTTCTCGTGGACCACCGCCTGACTGCTCGGCTCTCCGTTCCTTTGCCTGTACTGCCCTCTAGTGCTCACTTCCTTACACCTATCTTGGGACAACAATTCTCAGCTTCTAAGTTTAGGAATCCAAAACCCCGGAAAGACTGTCTGTCCCTTTGTGAAAGTCGACTGAGCACAAGTGATACGTTCGCTTCTCCATGTGCATAATAGCCCTCCATGCAAAGTATTTTAAAAGTCTATCCGCACATCGGTCTATCAAGTATTTATTGAGTGCTACCAAAGGAGAGGCCCCCTTTTAGACAATAGAAAACACATGTAGGACATCCAAGTGGGTGTGAGCCCATTCTGGTCTTCATGGAGACCTAGGGCTCCAATACATCTCACAAGTGACTGGGAAATGACAGCTGTGACGGGGTTGCAAAGGACAGGTTCGTGGAAAACCTCCTGAGCAGGGGTGTCAGGGAAATGAAACAGGAGGGAAGGGCCACAGTTACAATGTCCAGAAGCCTGGAGGAGAAGCAGAGGCAAGACCTCAGAAGGAGGTGGGAGTCAGGTAAAGCAGCAAACGCCGTTCTGGGTAAGTTGGATGTAAAGGGTAGGGCTATAAGCCTGGTGGGAGAACAGGCTGGAGGGGAAATTGAGAGACAGCCTTCAGTAAGAAATTTGATCATTATTAGAACCATCAAAGAACTTAGGTATCTTGTTCACATTGTGTTGTTGGCATCAGATCCTGTGTGGGTGATCAGATGTGTGTTTTGAAAAGATCCCACTGCTGTGGGACGGGCTACAGCTGCGTTCAGCTTCATCAGAGACTAGTTCAAAGGGTGTTAATACAATCCAGGTGCGAAAGAATGGTAACTCGGTCCAGGTGATTTTGGCAGAAGTAGAATGAAGAAGATGGAATCCAGAGATATTTAGAGAGTAGCTGGGCTTGGCGGTGAATTTGCAGCAGGAGGAAGATGAAGGAGGAGATGCATCAAGGATGAACTCAGATCTTAGTTTGAGTAACATGATGGATTTGGATAAGCATCGGTGTGAGTTTTGAAATGGATCTTTTTAAATGTTCTTCGAAAGAGACAGTAACGACCAAAGTTCCTTTATAATTAATCTTGGTTCAAAGGTGGTCGTTTTGATTTGTTTGGAGGGTATGTGTGTGTGGCAGGCTCCATGCCCAGTGTGGAGCTCAACCCTGGGCTTGAACTCAGGACCCTGAGATCAGGAACCCAGTGCTTAACCAACTAAGCCAACTGGGTGCCCCAAACATTATCATTTTTTGAAAGTCACTCAGCTAAAATGGGCCTCTGAAGTGGTGGGACTTAGGATTGCTTTCAGAGTTCTCTGTGTACTGCAGGTACTAATATGCAGGTGCATATTAGTTCAAGGCATCTAAAAAACCCAAAAACTGCATTCAAAGCAGACCAGGATATACCACGCCAAAATATCCCAGTTGGGCAAAAGAATTATTTCCAGCTGAAGGTATTTAAGCTCCTAGAATCCCTTCTCTGCCTTGTTAAAAGATAAGCTGAGGCATATTAAAATGCTCAAGATTATTTGAGCAGAAATCAATTCAGATGGGACAGCACCAAATCAGAAGTGATTAGGAGCACTCCTCAGACAGGAGCCAGGGGAAAGACAGACAGAAAAGATGAGAAGGGAGCACCTGGCTGGTGGCTCAGTGGGTTAAGCATCCACTCTTGATTTTCACTCAGGTCTTGATCTCAGGATACTGAGTTCGAGCCCCATTGTAAAACAAACAAACAAAAAAAAAACAAAACAGTGAAACCCTCAAAGAAAGGTCATAATCTGATTGGCTATAGCTTCAAGCTCTGACTGTTCCCACTAAGGGAACCATAGTGGTTCCCTTTCATAACTTTGAGGGAGTTGCGGGCTTAGACTTTGGTGTGTCTCTATCAGCCACCTGCGCGTTAGAGCCCTCTCAGTCCAACGATCTCCTTGTTTAATTGATTTAATAGCCTACAAGCCAAACCTCCCCCAAAACCTAAATATCATAAATCCCCTGCCCAGAGGCAAATCTAATCCCTTCTCCCTGCCACATCCAAACACACATTGTCAGAGAACCGTCCCAGCTCTCATTTATTCTCCTAAAAGCTCACTCATGTCTCAAAAGTCATCTATGTTCTCATCAGTGCCCTTTCTTATTCCAGCCCCCTAAAGAGTCATTTCTTCTCCCAAAAGTGTGTCTCTGCCCCTCCCTATCCCCTATTATATAAGCCTCAAATTCTAATAGTGTCCTTGAGTCATATTTTTCTGTGAAATCTCCCATACCCACGTGAATGAAAACCTGGGGGTTGTTGTTTTGGTTTTTGGGGGTTTTTTTGTTTTTTTTTTTTTTTTTTCAGATTTTAGTTTTTCAAGTAATCTCTACACCCAAGTTGAGGCTCAAACCCACAATCCAGAGGTCAAGAGTCACATGCCCAGCAACTGAGCCAGCCAGGGTCCTCAAAAACCTGTCTTGTGAGAAGGTTCGGGGCATAATTCCCTAAAATATGGCACCTTGGGATACTGAATATTGTAAGCTAAAAGAGTCTGAGAAAACAGCAGAAACAGAAAGATTTCTCTGGTCTTCCATCTCCCTTCTCTCCTGAAGCCAATCATAAAACCATCATGTGAGAGGTGCCCTCCAAATATTTTGAGAAAAAGAGCATCCTTATCTCCTAGATAATAAAACACCTAGGAGAATCTGAACAAACAGGCCTTCCTAGGCATCACCATACCCAGGGTCACCTAAGTTTTCTCTTACATTTTAGATTTGTAATTTTGCATTTTGCCCTTAGGTCTATGATCCATTTTGAGTTAACTTTTGTAGATGGTGCAAGATCTGTGTCTAAATTTATTTTGTTGGGTGCCTGGATGGCTCAGTTGGTTAAGTGTCTGCCTTTAGCTCAGGTCATGACCCCAGGGTCCTGGGATGGAGCCCTGCTTCGGGAATCCCTGCTCAGTGGGGAGCCTGCTTCTCCCTCTGCCTCTCTCTCTCTCTCTCTCTATGTGTCTCTCATGAATAAATAAAATCGTAAATAAATAAAAAAATTTTGTTGTGGCGCCCGGGTGGCTCAGTCAGTGGAGTGTCTGCCTTCGGCTCAGGTCAGGATCCCAGGGTCCTGGAATGGAGTCCTGCATTGGGCTCCTTGCTTGGCAAGGAGCCTGCTTCTCCGTCTCCCTCTGCCTGCTGCTCCCCCTGCTTATGCTCCCTCCCTGTGTGTGTGTGTCAAATAAATAAATAAAACCTTGAATAAATAATGCATTTTCTTACATGTGGAGGGTTGTTTCATCATCATTTGTTGAAAAGACTCTCTTTGCTCCACTGTACTATTTGCGACTTTGTCAAAGATCAGTTGATTATATTTATGTGGCTCTGTTTCTGGGGTCTCTGTTCTCTTACTGATCTATTTATCTATTCTTCTGCCAATACGATACTGTCCTAATCACCGTAGCTTCATAATAAGTCTTGAAGTTGGGTAATGTTGGTCCTTTCTCCTTCAATTTTGTGTTGACCCCTCTGGGTCTTTTGACTCCCCATATAAATGTTAGCATTTGTTGATACCCATGAAATATCTTGCTAGGATTTTGACTGGGATTTCCTTGAATCTATAGATCAGGTTAGGAAGAACTGATAGAGTGTCTTCCTCTTCATGAACATGAGATACCTGTTTATTTAGTTCTCTGATTTCACTCATCAGAGCTTCATAGTTTTCTTCATAGACACTGTACATACTGTGTTACATTTACATCTAAATATTTCATTTTGGTGCTTAGCATGCTTTATGTAAATGGTATTACATTTTCAGTTGCAGGTTCCACTTGCTTATTTCCAATATATAGGAAAATGATGGAAGTTTGTATAATAATCTTTTTTTTGAAGATTTTATTTATTTATTTGACACAGAGAGAGAGAGATCACAAGTAGGCAGAGAGGCAGGCAGAAAGGGGGGAAGCAGGCTCCCTGCTGAGCAGAAAGCCCAATGTGGGGCTCCATTCCAGGACCCTGGGATCATGACCTGAGCCGAAGGCAGAGGCTTTAACCCACTGAGCCACCCAGGTGCCCCTGTATAATAATCTTTTATCTAACAGCCTTACTATAATTGTTTTTTAGTTCCAGGAGATTTTTTAGTTGACTTTTTTTTTTTTTTTTTTGAGAGAGAGAGAGAGTAGAGGGAGGGGAAGAGAGAGAGAGACATAGAATCTTAAGTAGGCTCCATGCCCAGAGCAGAGCCCAGTTCAGGGTTTGATCCCACGACCCTGAGATCATGATCTGAACTGAGATCAAGAGTCTGAGGCTTGGGGCGCCTGAGTGGCTCAGTGGGTTAAAGCCTCTGCCTTTGGCTCAGGTCATGATCCCAGGGTCCTGGGATTGAGCCCCTCATCGGGCTCTCTGCTCAGTGGGGAGCCTGCTTCCTCCTCTCTCTCTCTGCCTGTCTCTCTGCCTGGTTGTGATTTCTCTCTGTCAAATAAATAAAAAGTGTTAAAAAAAAAAAAAAAGTCTGAAGCTTAACCAACTGAGTCACCCAGGTGGATTTTTTTCAGATTTTTCTGCATAATTATCTCTGTGAACAAAGACAGTTTTTATTTTTCCCTTTTGGTATGTATATCTTTATTTCCTTCTCTTATTCTATTTTTATCATATTTCATTAACAAGGACTTCCACTACAATGTTGAAAGGGAATAGTAAGAGGGGATATCCTTGCCTTATACCTGACCTTAGTGGGAAAACTTCAAGATTCTCACAATTAAGTATAATGTTAAATGTGGGGTTTGTACATATTCTATATCAAGATGAGGACATTCCCCTTTATTCCGAGTTGACTGACTGGATACTGGATTTTATCAAATCCTTTTCTTGCATCTAATGATATGATCATGTGATTTTTCTTTTTTAGATTGTTGATATAATGGATTACATTAATTGGTTTTTGAATAATGAACCATCCCTGCATACCTGGGATAAATACCCCTGGTCATGGTGTATAATTTGTTAGAGTTGCTAGTATTTTTTGAGGATTTTTGTCCATGTTTGCGGACATATTGTTCTCCAATTTTCTGATAATGTCTTTGTCTTGTTTTGGTATTAGAGTAATGCTGTCCAGTAGAATAACTTAGGAAGTATTCTCTCTGCTTCTATCCTCTGAAAGAGATTGTAGAGAATTGGTATCATTTCTTTCTTAAATGTTTGATAGAATCAACCAGTGAACCCATTGGGTCTGGTGTTCTCTGTTTTGGAAGACTATTAATTATTGATTCAATTTTTAATAGATATTATCTGTTTATGTAATCATCCATTCCTGATAATGAAATAGGCAAAAGGATAGATCCTCTATTCTGATCATCTCTATCTTCCTGTGTGAGTTTCGGCAGATTGTGTCTTTCATGAAATTGGTCCATTTCACCTAGGTTATCAAATTTGTGGGAATCGAGTTTTTCATAGCAGTCTTTTATTATCCTTTTAATGTCCACGGGATCTGTAGTGATGTCTGCTTTTTCATTTCTGATTATTAGTCATTTGTGCCCTTTCTCTTTTTTGTTGTTGGTTCGCCTGGCTGCAGGCTTAATTGATTTTACTGACCTTTTCAAAGACTAGCTTTTAGTTTTATATTTTTCTCTATTGATTTCCTGTTTTCAGTTTCATTGATTTCAGCTCTAATTTTTATTATTTCTTTTCTTCTGTTTCCTGTATTTTATTTACTATTCTTTTTTCTACTTTCTTAAAGTAGAAAATTAGATTACTGATTTTAGACCTTTCTTTTCTAATAAATGTTTTCATTGTTATAAATTTTTCTTAAAGTGCTGCCTTTGCTACAGCCCACAAATTGTACAAGTTGTGTTTTCATTTTCATTTTGTTCAACATGTTTTAAAATTTCTTTTCAGAATTCTTCTTTGACCCATTTCTTATTTAGGATTGTGCTATTTACTCTACATGTATTTTGGGATGTTCCAGTTACCTTTCTGTCTTTGATTTCTAGTATAATTCCACTATGGTCTAAAAATAGGTATTTTATTATTTCTAGTCTTTTAAATTTATTAAGGTGTGTCTTATGGCTCAGAATGTAGTCTCTCTCAGTGATTTTTCCATGTGCAATGGAGAAGAGTATGTATTCTGCTGTTCTTGGATGAAGTAATAGATGTCCCTCATATCTAGTTGATTAATGATGCTGTTGAGGTCAACAATATCCTTAGTGATTTTCTGCTTGCTGGATCTACCCATTTCTGATAGAATGGTGTTGGTATCTCCAAGTAGGATAGTGGATTTCATCCATTTCTCCTCACAGTTCTATCCATGTTTGCCTCATGTAGTGTGATGCTCTATTACTAGACATATGCACATTAAAATTATTCTATCTTTTTGGGGAACAGATGCCTTTATTATTATGTAATGCTCTTCTTTATCCCTGTTAACTTTACCTGCTTTGAAGTCTGCTCTGAAATCATTATAGCTACTCTTGCATTCCTTTAGTTAGTGTTAGCATAATTTCTTCATTTACTTTTCTATATGTATCCTTATATTTAAAAGGCATTCCTTATAGACAATAGTTAGGTCTTGTTTCATGATCCACTGTGCTAATCTCTGTCTTTTAATTGGTGCATTCAGACTATTGACATTCAAGGTGATACTAATATATTTGGGTGAATATCTACTGTATTTGCTTCTATTTTCTCTTGCCCTTTGTCTTCCTTTTTGTCTTCCACTCTTTTTCTGCCTTTTTTTTTTTAAAGATTTTATTTACTTATTTGACAGAGAGAGAGATCACAAGTAGGCAGAGAGGCAGGCAGAGTGAGAGGAGGAAGCAGTCTCCCTGCAGAGCAGAGAGCCCGATGCGGGGCTCGATCCCAGGACCCTGAGATCATGACCTGAGCCGAAGGCAGCGGCTTAATCCACTGAGCCACCCAGGCGCCCCATTTTTCTGCCTTTTTAATTGAGCATTTTATATGATTCTATTTCCTCCACTTTCTTAGTACATGAGTTATACTTCTTTTTATTATTTTTTCTTTGTTGCTTAGAGTTTGCAATATAAATTTACAACTAACTGAAGTCCACTTTCAAATAACACCAGGCTAGTCTGAAGATAGTGATTTATCTCAATCGTTTGCCGTCAGTTACAGATTGAAGTCATTGTTCTACTCTTTCCCTCTCTCACTACTGCACCTGATTAGTCTTTAAAACACACACACACACACACACACACACACACACACACACACACACGGGCACCTGGGTGGCTCAGTTGGTTGAGCCTCTGCCTTCAGCTCAGGTCATGATCTCAGGGTCCTGGGATCAAGCCCCGCATGGGGCTCTCTGCTCAGCAGGGAGCCTGCTTCCTCCCCTCTCTCTCTGCCTGCCTCTCTGCCTACTTGTGATCTCTCTCTCTCTCTGTCAAATAAAAAAAAAAAAAACCCACACACACTATACCACTTCATAAGTAGTGTGTGTACCTTAAAATAACAAAATAACCCTAATTTTTATCTCCCATTCTTTGTACCATTGCTCTCATTTATTTCACTTATATAAGATAACCACATATATAAGCATATATATATGTTTACAAGCATGAAACATACACAAGCATACATAATTGAGTATAGTATTACTATTATTATTTTGAACAAATTGTTATATGTTAGATCAACTAAGAATAAGAAAAATAAGTTTTTATTTTACCATTACTTAATCTTTCAATCCTCTCCCTTTCCTTGTGTAGACCCAAGTATCTGATTTATATCATTTTCTTTCTCTCTAGAAGAACTTACTTAATATTTCCAGCAACCCAGTTCCACTGGCAGCATATTACCTCAATTTTAGATTGGCTGAAAGTCTTTATTTTTCCTTCACTTTTGAAGGATAATTTCACAGGGTACAGAATCATTGGTTGATCACTTTTTTCTCTCAACACATTAAATATTCACTCCACTCCTGGTTTGTGTGGTTTCTGGGGAGAACACAGATGTAATTCTTTTTTTTTTTTTTTATTTGTCAGAGAGAAGGAGAGAGAGAGAGAGCAGAGAGGCAGGCAGAGGTGGAGAGAGAAGCAGGCTCCCTGCCGAGCAAGGAGGCCATGCAGGACTCGATCCCAGGACCCTGGGATCATGACCCGAGCTGAAGGCAGCGGCTTAACCCACTGAGCCACCCAGGCGTCCCCACAGATGTAATTCTTATCTTTGTTCCTCTATAGTTACTATTTTTTTTCCTCTGTCTTCTTCCAGGATTTTTTCTTGATCTATGATTTCCTGCAGTTTGAAAATGATAGGCCCTGGTGTAGTTTGTTTTGACATTTATGTTACTTGGTGTTCTCTGAGACTTCTGGATCTGTGGTTTGGTGTCTGATGTTTATTTGGGGAAATTCTCAGCATTACTGTTTCAAATATTTCTTCTGTTCCTTTTTCTCTTTTTTCTCCTGGTATTCCCATTATGTGTATGTTATAGTTATCCCATGGTCTTTGGATATTTGCTTTTTTTTTTTTTTTTTTCAGTCTTTTTCCTCTTTGCATTTTAGTTTTCAAGATCTACTGCTATATCCTCAAGCTCAGAGATGATTTCTTCCAACCATATCTCATGTAGTAATAAGCCTATCAAAGGCCATTTTCATTTACGTTTTGATGTTTTTTTACTCTGGCATTTTTTTTTTTTTTTGGTTCTTTCTTAGGATTTCCATCTCTCTGCTTACACTGTCCATCTATTCTTGCATCCTGTCTATTTTATCCACGAGAGCTCTTTACATTTTGATCATAGTTGTTTTAAATTCCCAGTCTGCTAATTCCAATGTCCCTGCCATATCTGGTTCTGATGGTTGCTCTGCCTCTCCAAATTGTGTGGGGTTTTTTTTTTCCTTTTAGTATGTTTTAATAGTTATATACAACTAGACGTGATGTACTGGATAAAAGGAATTATTGTAAATAGATTTTTAGTAATGTGGTAGTAAGGTGTGGGAAGAGGGGAAACATTTTATAGTCCTATGATTACGTCTCAGTCTTAGTATGTGTCCTGCCAAAGTAAGCATTAGGTCTCAGTCTTTTAGTGACCCTGTGCCATCAACTTGTGAACTTCACAAGTGCTTTTCAGTCTTTTTTCCTTCCCCCTTGAGTGGGACAGGATGGCTAGAGTGGGCTGGAGTATAATTTTTTTTAAGATTTTATTTTTTTGAGAGAGAGAGAGCACCAGAGGGGTAAGGGGCAGAGGGAGAAGCAGACTCCCCACTGAGCAGGGAGCCCAGTGTGGGGCTTGATCCCAGGACTCCAGGATTATGACCTCAGCCGAAGGCATATGCCTAACTGACTGATCCACCTAGGCACCCCTGGACTGGAATGTAATCATCTCTTCTCCCAAGTGGAGGACTAGACCTAACTGGCATTGAGTATTTCCCTTCTCCAGGTCAGTTAGGCTCTGATAATACCCCAGCAAGTTAAGCTCTGGTTAATCAGTCCTATGAGAATAGACCTTGTTAACACAGTATTCTGGCATATTTCACAATGATTCCCTTCCCCTGCCCCCTACAGGAAGCATGAGGGAATTTTTCTCTGATAATTTACTGCGAGAACCTAGTTGAGTTCTTAGAGGTAAAACTCATGAAAGTGGGAGGACCCCCCCCCCCCATAACTGGCTTCCTCTCAAGTTTTTAACTCTCAGACCTGTCCACATTGAGTCTCCAGAAACTCATCAATTACAAGTTCAGGTTTTCCTTCCCCCTTCACTGGTTTCCAAAGCAGCTTCTACCCACATGTCTCTCTTCTGGGTAGACTGGGACTCCCTGCATAAACCTGTCTCTCCAGTCCTCCCCTCGTGGATCCAGAGTGTTGTTGATTTTTCAGTCTATATAGTTTTTTACTTGTTGTTAAGACAGAGTGGCAGCTTCCAAGCTGTTTACATGTGGAACTGGAAACTAGAAGTTTACATTGTTTTTCACGAGAAAAAAATTAAGTTCATGTGATAATAGAGAATCTCAGCATTTTCATTAGCATAATGAGGGTGTTCTCTCATGTTTTGGGGGGGTATTGTGGGGGATTAGGACGAGGAGGGGACAGGGAGACTTTCCAAAAAGATTTAGAGGAAGAAAAGAAGTGTTAGGAAGTTGTTTGAGATTTTTAACTAATCATTTTTTTATCTTTTTTTCAACATCTCTGTTTTGATGCTCAATGTATTTGCTGCTCTTTTTTTTTTTAGGATTTTATTTATTTATTTGACAGAGAGAGATAGTGAAAGAAGGAATACAAGCAGGGGGAGTGGGAGAGGGAGAAGCAGGCTTCCCACGGAGCAAGGAGCCCAATGCAGGGCTTGATCCCAGAATCCTGGGATCATGACCCAAGCCAAAGGCAGATGTTTAACAATTGAGCCACCCATGTGCCCCTATTTGCTGCTCCTTGATGCAAGGTGTTAGCCAGTCCCTGGACACAGTCAAAGTTGCTCTTTTCTCTTTCAAAAGGTGCCAGGGATGGGACAACACAGGCAACTTCTCTAGGAGGAAACAGCTGGCCATAGATTCTGAAAGGACCCAGTGGAATTACCCCTTTATGGGAAGAACCTTTTCGAATTATCCTCTAGCCCACACCCCACCAGCCCAACCACAACCACCACACACCAGAAAAAACCTGACTTAAGTCTCTCCGTAAGGAATAGCGCTCTTGAGGTAAGTTGAAGTCATAAATATGAAACATTCTCTTCACAATCAGGGGCTAGTGACAGCCATCGTGTGGAGAGTGACAAAAACTCTCTCTCTTTGACCTACCTAGTCAGACTCCTCCAAGCCCTCAAGCTCTGGCATTGGTGGCTTCCCTGGCCACTTAGTCCAGTTTTAGCAAGAATCTTGTTGGGTCAGGGGGCGCCTGGGTGGCTCAGTGGGTTAAAACCTCTGCCTTCGGCTCAGGTCATGATCCCAGGGTCCTGGGATCGAGCCCTGCATCGGGCTCTCTGCTCAGTGGGGAGCCTGCTCTCTCCAATCTCTCTGCCTGCCTCTCTGCCTGCCTGTGATCTCTGTCTGTCAAATAAATAAATAAAATCTTTAAAAAAAAAAAAATCTGGTTGGGTCAGGTCAGCAAAAATCCCCCCACTCTTGCTATCTGATCAAATGACCCCCGCTCTTATCACCCTTGTCTGCCTTCAGCAAGAATCTTATTAATTCAGTCAAGCAAGAATCCCCCCCAGCCTTGATGTTTCCTTGTCTTTCCATCCACTAACCCTTACCTTGCTATTTGGCAGTAAATTTCCACTTGTCCTTGGTGTAGTCAGAGTTGAACCTGATCCCTCTCTCCTACTACAAAACCCCATTTTAGTAGTCCCCCTGAGTACATCTGTCTTACCACCTTTAATAAACATCACGAGTAATTTTTTCTTTAATGAGAGGAATAGGAAGAAAGCCTCTCCAAATCAAGAGAGGGGGCGTGCATACTGTAGAGAAGCCTAAATGTGATTCAGACACACACCTCTAAAGGGACAGGTTCTACCCTTCCCCAACCCTGACGTTCCATCTCTCCTCCTGGAATTCACTGACATCACTCTCTTTAGAGTCTTCTACTCTAAGAAAGCCAGTGATAACACAGTGGTTGTAATACTTTGCTAGGGATGCCATAACAAAGTATCATAAACAGGGTGGCTTAAAACCCCAGAGTTCATTCTGGAGGCTACAAGTCCAAAGTAAGTTGATAGCAGGGCTATATTCCCCCTGAAGGCTCTAGGAAAAAATCCTTCCATGCGTCTTCCAGTTTCTGGTGCCTCCAGGTGTTCCTTGGCTTGTGATTTGTTGGCTCCAACCTCTACCTCTATCTTCACATGGTCTCCCCCCGCCCCATGTCTCAGTGGTCATTGGATATAGGACCCACTCTAATTCAGTATGACCTCATCTTAACTTGATTATATCTTCAACTCTTATTTCCAGATAAGATTACATTCCAAGGTTCCAGGTGGACATGAATTTTGGGAGGACATTGTTCAATCCATTGCCACAGTGGTTAAAACCATCGCCTGTAGGCTTCAAATCCTTGCCCTGAGACTAATTAGCTGTGTGGTTTGGGGCAATTCATCCACCCTTCATAAATGTGTATCTCACCCATAATGTGTGAATTTTACCTGCCTTATGGAGCTATTATGAGGAGCAAATTAAATAATTTTTGTAAAGTCTTTGCGCACCATGCCTGGCACTTGGTGAGGGCTCTACACATGACAGCGTTGATTGTTACCTTCCGTCTGTCTGACCTTTTGTCTCTCTTCGGTTTCTTTGTGGCTTTTCCAGCACACCACCCTTTAAGTATTGTTTTTTCCAGAGATCTTCCCTTGACGTGTGCTCTTCTGCTCTGGGAGGCTCCTCCCCTCAGGGTGTATGTGTGGAGGGAGAATGTACAGGAAGCTAATCTACTCCCAGACTTCAACTGAAAGTGTTCTGATGACTCTGTTGGGAGGAAAACTTTACCTCTCCCAACTTGGGTCCAGTGGTTGGAGGCCTGCAAACTTTAATGAAAACAATACAGATTAATAGAAGAAAAGATGTATTTTCACATGTGCATGCAGGAGAGCTCCAAGTAATGAACAACTCACGGAGTTGCCCAAAGGAAAGGTGTATGTATACCAATTAAAGAACAGGAGGTTTTCAGGGCTTCAGTGGGAGAGTGAGGAAGTCTCTGCTGGGCTCTTTGATGCCAATGGAAATGGGCAATCTACCTTCTTGGCAAATGAATTTTCAGGAAACTCCCTAGGAGGGAAATTAATAGCAGTTGTATTTTCAGGAGGTTCTACTTTAAGTGATAAGGGAAGTTCAGATAAGAACTTCATAGGTGGGGGCGTCTGGGTGGCTCAGTCGCTAGGCATCTGCCTTTGGTTCAGGTCATGATCCTGGGGTCCTAGGATGGAGCTCGGTATGGGACTCCCTGCTCAGCGTAAGACTTCTCCTTCCTCTCCCACTCCCCCTGCTTATGTTCCCTCTCTCGCTGTGTCTTTCTGTCAAATAAATAAATAAAATCTTTAAAAAAAAAAAAGAAAGAAAGAAAGAAAGAACTCCACAGGTGGAAATTAGTCAGTGAAGCATGTGTCTCTTGATCTTGGGGTCGTGGGTTCAAACACCACATTGGGTGTAGAGATTACATAAAAAATTTTAAAAAGATTTCTGTCTGCATCTCTGTGTTCAAACATTTTCACTTTTTTTTTTTTAAAGATTTTATTTATCTATTTGACACACAGAGATCACAAGTAGGCAGAGAGGCAGGCAGAGAGAGAGGAAGGGAAGCAGGCTCCCTGCTGAGCAGAGAGCCTGATGCGGGCTCGATCCCAGGACCCTGAGATCATGACCTGAGCCGAAGGCAGAGGCTTAACCCACTGAGCCACCCAGGCGCCCCACATTTTCACTTTTAAATTTTTTTTTAGATTTAATTATTCATTTAAGTCAGGGGAGAGTCAGAGGAGAGAATCTCGAGCACAATCCCCACTGATTGGCAGGCCCTACCTTGGACTTGATCTCACCATCCAAGAGATCACCACCTGAGCCAAAATCGAGAGTAAGAAACTTAATCAACAGAGCCACCCAGGAAGCCCTCAAACATTTCCACTTCAAAACAATTGTTATACCAACTCTGGGGGGTCCAAGAGTGTTCCCATAACTCATCAAAAAATTCTCCATTCTCAACTGCTAGCCAACCAGCCATTTTTAGCTTTGTCCTTGCTAGCTAAAAGACCTGGGGTAAATGATTTACTTTGCTGCTTTAATCTGTAAAGTGAGGATAGGGTAGCTGTGAGGATTGGATGAGACCTACGTGTAAAGCATTTGGAACAATGCCCAGACAGAGTAAGAGTGATAGAAATGTTGGCTATTTTTTAAATTTAGATATAACTGACATACAACATTCTTTTAGTCTCAGGTGTACAACATAATGATTCAATTTGTGTATATATCACAAAATGATCACCACAATAAGTCTAGTTAAATCAGTCACCAAGTTATTATTTTTGTCCTATGAGCATCTCCAGCTCAACCCTACCGAAACCCAACTCTTTCCCCTCCCTCCAGACCTAACCCTCTTCCTGGAGTCCCTTTCTCATATTATGGCACCATCATCAGCTCATCAGTGAACAGAAACCTTTGATCCCCATCCCTCACTCAACCCCGATGAAAAATCAGTCACCAAAACTGGTTCACTTTACCCCCTAAATATTTCTGGAATCTGTCCTCTTCACTCTATTCCTTTTGTGTCATAGTAGATTATCACTGACAAATATTCACTCGCCTACCCTCCATGCAAAAGGATGCTCCCTTGGACTCAGGCTCTTGTGCTGCTGCTACTTGTCATGTGACCACTCTCACGTAGCCTGATTCCCCTGAGCCTCAGTGACCCACAGACATATAATCAAGACCAGAAATTCAGGGCACGGGGGGCGGGGGGAGGGGTGTTCCCGTCAGTTAAGTGTCTGCCTTCAGCTCAGGTCATGATCTCAGGATCCTAAGATGAAGTCCCTTGTTGGGCTCCCTCTAAGGAGGGAGCCCATTTCTCCCTCTCCCTCTGTCTTCCTCCCTGTTCATTCTCTCTCTCCCTCTCCTCCTCAAATAAATAAATAAAATCTTTTAAAAAAGAGAGAGAGAGAGAGAGAAAATCTATGCTTGTGTGCTGCTGAGATTTTGTGGCTGGCTGTTTTGCAATAAATAGAGCTACCTAATACAGCTTTCTTAATTTGGGCATTTGTCTTCTAATTGGTATTCTTGCTTTCCAGTTTTATCCCTCTCACCTCCATCTTTGAAACAGCTACCTAGTTACTCCCCCTAAATCACAAATCTGAGTTGATCTGATGTACTCAGAACTCTTTGAAAATGACAGAAACCAAATTTAAACCACTCTCAACAAGAAAAAAAAAAAAAAGGAGTGAAAATCTATTGGCTTCTGTTAACCATCCAGGGATAGTATTAGCTTCTAGCATGGCTAGATCCAGTTGCCCAAACAAGTTCATCGGGAATAGGGTCTCCACTTCTCTCAGCCCCAATCTCTTCTATGGTTTCATTCTCAAGGACTTCCCCAGTGGGGAATGCCACTAAGAGATTCCAGACTTAAATCCTACAATTTTATTAACGCCAAAAGAAATTGGGTAATTCTTTGCTAATGGCTTCAACAGAAAGTCTGGACTGGTTTGAGCCCGATGACCTCTTCTGAACAAGTCACTTTGACCAGGTACAAGCAGTGCTCGGCATAGAGCCTGAGAATGGGATCATGTAAACTGAGAATGGAAAGAAAAGGGTCCTGCCAGGGGAAAAGATGGGCCTTGTTAACAGAAGGCAGGATACCAAGCAGTCATCAGCAACGGATGTTCTAGCTTTGTTCCTCTGCCTGAAGTCCTTCAGTGAAAATCAGTATACTCATCAGTATTAGGCTGAACTCTTAGCCTCTTGGTATAAAATACAAGGCCCTCCATGAGCTGATCCTTTTTACTTGCTAGGCGTCACCTTCCTATGCGTCATGCCGGTCAGGCTCCCGTAACACTGCACAACACACGCCATGCAGCTCCGCCATACGTTCCCCTTCTCCTGAAACAGCCACCCTCTTTCCCTACCTGATTCCTACTTAGTCTTGAAGCTTTAACTCAGGCCTCCCCTGGGCTGGAAGGATTTCTCTGGACCACCCTTGTTCCAGGCTGTGCTTACAAAAAGACACACTTCAAGACACACTTTAACCTTTTATTAACGCTGAGGAGTTCGGCATAGAACAGCCTCCCCATAACTGCGGAGTGAGTGAGTGAGTGAAAAAGAAAGAAAGGTAATAGAAAGAAAGAAGTGATAGAGAAGAATAGAAACTCAATTAAGTATTTGTTTAATAAGTGAATTTGGTTTGAGATGGAAAATTATTGCCTCGGAAAGATGAAAAATCCAAGGGAGAGATGGATGGACAGATGTTTGGATGGATGGATAGATAGAAAGAAATAGATAGATGGCTGGATGGCTGGAAGGAAGAAAGAAAGGATAGGCGGAAGACTATGTAGATAGGTGAGTTGACTAGAAAACAAACCCCTCCCCTTCCCGCTGTTTGGGAAGTGGCCCAGAGCAATGGCGTTCAAGTGATGGGCAGAGTTTGTGCAGACCTGGCTTTGAAAAGGTTCAAGTTATGTTTGAGTGCACATAATTCTGACCACTTTCGACCACTTTCTGACTCGAGTCTCAGAGGGAGACAGAGGAGTGGTACTGGGCCCCCATGGAATCACTGAAATGTCTTTAAAAAGAAACTGGATCCTTTTTTTTCCTTTAAGGATGAACTTCCTGGCAAAACGCAGCAAGCCTGTCCAAGCTGAAGGCGAATAATGCATCTTGTTTTTAAAAGCCCTGAGAGATCTTGAGTTTAATGAAACAAGCATTTTGCCCCATCCCAGGAGGAAGCAGAACAAACCACCGTCCGACTGTCGAAGGACCTGGAGCCTCCCTCCTTTGTTTGATCTGGTGAGAAGCAGAGTTTGAATCCTGCCTCTCTGTCACCAATGACATGGGCACCACCCAGCCCCAAAGCCTCACCAGCCACTGAGAACTTTTTCCAGGAGCCCTGAAGGTGCCCTCTGAGCAGATTCTTCCCACACAAAGCCCTGTTTTGCAGGGTGAATTTCCATTAGGAGGGAGGAGGGCGAAAAACAGAATTGTCTAAAAAAAAAAAAAAATTGAAAGCAGTTTCCCGAGTTTGGCCTATCCCCAGTAAGCTGTAGAAAAAGGCCCCAAACTTCCTGATCCCCAGCTGCAAGCCTGGGCCTGTTTCCTGGCCCACTCAAAGTTTACCACCCCCAGGGACGGAGAAGGGCCCTGGGCCAGCTGACGAGGCCCCGTCTCTCTCACGCTGTCTTTGGAAGATGACAGCCGCTGCTGAAGCAAAAGGAAACTTTTTCAGGCTGAATTGCTTTACTTCTCGTCCTTCCTTCTTTTCCTTCTCCTCAGCCTGGTTGTCTTGTCTTCTCAAAAGAGTCCCATTCCGTTTCTGACATTTCTGTGGCCAAAAAGCAGGGTCATTTCCAAGAGCCTGAGCTCACGCTCCAGCTCTGTCTCTCCCTCTGGTTCCCCCCACACCCTTCCAGCCCCCTGGTCCTCTCCACCCACCCCTTCCCCCACCACCAAAGTGAAAAGAGAAATCCCTCAAGGCACCCAGAATATGCAGTGCATGGACACCTAGTGGACCCATTGCCGGCTTCTTCATAGGCGGTTACATCCAAATGAGGAAAGAGAAAGGGTCCCCATTAAGCACAGGCTTGGATTTCTGTGCATTCCCAGGAAAAGACCCTCCCCTTTACACAGGACTCAGCAGTGATGAACAGCATGGATTCAGGAGCCACACAGCCTGGCTTCAACTCTGGGTTCTGCCCGGTCCTGAAGAGCCAAGTTCAAGCAAGTGCCTTAACCTCTAGGTACCTCAGTGGCCTCATCTGTAAAATGGGAACGGCCACGCCGGTTACCATAAACCACCCCTGTAAACTCGTCAGCGTGGTGCCTGGCACAAAGAGAAGACTCTCTAGCTTCTCTTCTCACTTCTCCCCACAGACTGACACCCACCCCTTCTGGCTGGCCCTCTCTTCGCACATCCCCAGGCCTGTCTTTCAGATGTTTCTGTCACCACGTATTTGCAAACATGCCCATTTGATTTCAAATTAAAATGCTTTCGAATTAAAAACAAAACACAAGCGGGGTTGGTGTGGCGGGGAGGGTGGGTGAGGAAGAAAGGCTGACAGGCATGTTAGTAAACAGCGAAATATTTTTGAGGGCTGGATTCAGATAGCTCAGACGCTAGAGGGTCCAAATTGACAGACTTTTGATATGAGGAGACTCGGGGATAACGGCAGAGGGGGCATTTTTCTGGGGACTAGAAAACCAGAACAGGCACCCTCTGCCTTCCTTCCGACTAGCGCCCAAGCCTCCCCTTCCAGGATGACCAGGCCCATTTGCCTTCCATTTGCTCCCATCACAGCCTGATCCTGATTGTTCCCATAATTCATTAACATTTCTCCCAGTTAAATATTAAATTATTCATACCGACAGTGTGGAGCGAGCCAAATGAAAACGTCCCTGCTAGGGATGTTGGCTCTTCGGCGAGCTCTTGGGAAAAAGGAGAGGAAGAGAGCAAACCGACACCCGCACGGCCCAGTGGGCGTTAGGGGAGGTCAGAAGGTGAGGCAGGTTGGGTGGGGGGGTGCCTGGACAGTCACAGCTCAGCAGCACATGGCTCTCCCCCAGAGCCAGAACAGTCTGCCACGGGGCTCGCCCATCTCCAGAAGCTGCGCACATGTCCCACGACGACGGGCGAAGACTCCTCCTGTCCTCTCCATGGAGCAAAGCCTGAGGAGGGTACGTGCTGAAAGCAGAGATTTCTCCCTCCTTCTGTTTGGAGGTTCTCAGGACTGGGCTTGTCTCAGGTGTCCTTGGCCAAAGGCGGTTCCCGGAATGCAGCGAGGGTCCAGACCGACTCTAGAGGAAAGCAGCTCAGCTCTTGGGCGCAGGGCCCCCATCCTTCAGTGAGATGTCTTTGCCATCTGCTGCCTCAGCGCCTGCCTCCAGATTTGGCTCTTCTCCCTTGGGCTGTTCTCCGGGCTTCTGGGACTCCCCCACCACCTTGGTGCTCTTGCTCGTGTGGCATCCCATGTCCCTGGGGAGCAGAGGGCCCAGGGCTCTGGGCTGTTCTGAGGAGGGTGCGTTCTGTGGCCCGTCCCGCCGCTCCAGACTTAAGTAATCCTTCCTCAGAGCTTTGTTGCAAGAGAGCTGGTTGGGTTTCTATGGACACGGGGAGAGGCCTAGTCCAATCTGTGTAATAAACCCCAGACCCCCATCTGGGAGGTGGGCAGGGCCCAGGAGGCTGTCCCTCTTGACAACCCAGCTGGTTCAGAGCACCGGGTCCCATTCACCTCCCCGGAAGAATTCCCTTCCTTTAACCTTTAACTTCTTTACAGATTATCACCCCCCATCTAGTTACCTGTAAACAGCAGCCTGTCTCTCCCCACACAAAGAAGGCCCTGTTACTACGCAACAGAGCTGTGGCCTCCTTCCCTGTCCCAGGGTCATGTTCAGTTTCAGGACTCACAGACCCCCTGCTTGGAGACCATCCCCTACCTTAGAATGCCAACTCCACCCAGCGTCGAAGAATAGGAAGTCCGAAGACCGTGGACTCCATGGGTTACCCAAACATGCTATGAAAAGAACCAGCTAGCCTAGCGTGCTACCCTGTGCCAAGCAAAGCGTACAGTTATTATCTTGTTTAGTCCCCACAACAACCTGACGAGGCAGGTTATATTACTTAAACATCATTTAAGGGATGGAGCCACTGAGACACAGAGATAGCAAGTAATCTATTTAAGGCAGTTACTAACAGCCCAAACTGGGATTCGAACTCATATTGTCTGGGTTCCAGTCCCTCCATCACTGTGCTAATCATATCTATCTGAAAGACCCCATCAGGCCAACTTCACATACTGTGCTAGAGGTCATCTGTTTGGCAAACCTGTCATTGCTCTTTTTTTTTCTTTTTTAAGATTTTATGTATTGGGGTGCCTGGGTGGCTCAGTGGGTTAAAGCCTCTGCCTTCGGCTCAGGTCATGATCCCAGGGTCCTGGGATCGAGCCCCGCATCGGGCTCTCTACTCAGTAGCGAGCCTGCTTCCCTTCCTCTCTCTCTGCCTGCCTCTGCCTACTTGTGATCTCTGTCTGTCAAATAAATAAATAAAATCTTAAAAAATATATATTTTATGTATTTATTTGAGAGAGAAAAAGGATGAGAGGGTGAGGGTCAGAAGGAGAATCAGACTCCCTCCTGAACAGGGAGCCTGATGCAGTCCTTAGTCCTGGGACTCGATGCTGGGACTCCAGGATCATGACCTGAGCTGAAGGCAGATGCTTAACCGACTGAGCCACCCAGGAGCCCCTGTCATGGCTCTTTTAATCTGGACACACAGGTAAAGGTTTCTGAAGCTGTGAGTGAATGATTTCAAATGTAAATGCTTCTTGAATGAAGCCCACAGGGTACCGAACTGAAGGTAGCCACCCCAGGGCTCTCTATTACTTCTGGTTTATTTTCTGATCACCAGGCTTTCCTTTTCCTAAATCTAAAAGAAGCCTGATTAGGGGCACCTGGGTGGCTCAGTCAGAAAAGCATCTGACTCTTGATTTCAGCTCAGGTCATGATCTCAGGGTTGAGAGATCGAGCCCCACGTCAGGCTCCATGCTCAGTGGGGAAGCTGCTTAATCTTCTTTCTCTCCCTCTTCCCCTGCCCCCTCCTCACTCACACATGCACTCGCTCTCCTCTCTCTCAAGTAAATAAATAAATCTAAAGTAAAATAAAGGGAGCCTGATAATTCTGACTCAGCTCCTAGGAAGCTGGAAAGAGGATCAAGCAGGTCTGTGGAGAGGCCTTTCAGAGAAGCACAAAATTTATTCTTTCCCAGGCATGCGCAGAGCCGTCAAAAGGGACATCCATCCCAGTGCACTTATGGCGGGCGGATGCACGCCAGCCTCAGACAAGTTGAAGCCCTCTTGTTGACTCTTTACCATCCAAATGGTCCTATGGGGAAGTATTATCAATTCCACTGCAGAGTTGAAATCCTTGAGGCCAGAGCAGTTAGGTCAGTTGCCTGAGGTCATGCGCTTGCTTGGCTGCCCCCTCTTGTTGTTCGGTCCAAAGCCTGTGATCTCCCCACTCCCTGCTCCCTCCCACCCTATGCCCCCTAGTGCCTCTGGTTGAGACCATTCATCCTCCTGGACCTGGGCATTCAGTGATCTGCTTAAATGTAGTAAAACTCCCCATAAATCACCTTCCTTTGAATGAGCTTCTTGCCAAGTGGGCTGGCGGAGAGACAATTAGAAGACATTATGATGTTGCTGATTTATCTCTCCATATAAAAGCCAAAGTACAAAAGTACTTTGGGAGGAGTCAGGATGGAAGAAGGAGCTTCCATGTGCCTTCCAGTTAAGAGGCCTTAATTAAGGCAAATCCAATGAGTATCCTCATTGGATACTGGGATCCTAGGGCAACAATCCTCTTGTGAAAACTCCAAATTAATCATGCTTAGCCCAGCTCAGCACGAGGGCCCAGGGGCCAGGTGTAACCGTCAGGTCGTGCTTGGGTTAGGTTAAAGATGTGGTCAGTAGGAGAAGAGGATGGCCTTTTGCTAAATGACCTGGTGAGAGGCCTTGCCTTGCCGTGACCTCCTACCCAGGACAGGCTACATAATTTGTGGAGGTCCAGTGCAAAATTAAAATATGGAACTGGTGTTCAAAAATTATTAAGAATTTCAAGATGGCGGGATGCTTGGGTGGCTCAGTTGGTCAAGCGTCTGCCTTCGGCTCAGGTCATGATCCTGGGATCGAGCCCCACATTGGGTTCCTTGCTCAGCAGGGAGCCTGCTTCTCCCTCTGCCTGATCTGCTTTCTGCTCCCCCTGCCCGGGCTTGCTCTCTCTCTCTCTCTAACAAATAAATAAAAATAAAATCTTAAAATTAAAAAAAAAAAAAAAAGAATTTCAAGATGGTGACAACAGAACTTTGAATGAGGCACAAGGCTCCTGAGTCCAGCCCTGCACACACCCACCCTCTTCCAGAACATTCTCATATGTGGGTTCATCTCTACCGAGGACTGTAATGTACCAGATCACTAGGGGCTCTGAAGGGGACATTGCCCTTGGGATAGAATGAGGCCAAAAGAAAAACGAGAAAAGAGAAATGGGGTATGGATAACCCCAAAGATGGACAGGACCACAGAAAGATACTTCCAAGATATTTTCAGCTTCAAACAGCTTCCTTGGCTACTACTACCTACAAAACCTAGCACATAAAAAAATATCAACACAAATGACAACTCCCGACAGTACCTTATGTCAACAAGGTTGCAGAGCGACTGGAACTCTCATGTGAGACTGGGGGGGATACAAAATGGTCCAGGAGCTCGGGAAATCAGTTCGGCCATATCTTACAAAATTAAATGTACACTTACCATAGAATATTTAGTTGTATTAATCTGCTCGAGCTATCATAATAAAAGACCACAAACAGGGTAGCTTAAACAATAGACATTTTCTCACGTCCTCGAGGCTCTACGTCCTCGATCAAGGTGCTGGCAAATTTGGCTTCTGGTGAGAGATCTCTTCCTGGCTTTCAGAGGACCCCCCGCCCCCTTGCTGCATCGTCTGTGCTCACAAAGAGAGAATGTCCTAGTGTCCCTTTCTCTTCTTATAAGGACACATTCATTAAGATTTGGGCCCCATACTTACGACCTCATTTCACCTTTATTACTTCCATAAAAGCACTATCTCCAAAGCAGTCACATTGGGGATTGGGGCATCAGTATATGAATTGAGAGATGGGGGACACAGTCTATAACAGTGTCCAAGGGAAAGGAGGACAGTGTTCATGCGAAAACCTACACACATGGATATTGAGAGCAGTTCTGTTAATAAGAACAAACTGGAAACAACCCAAATATGAATGGATAAATAAATTCAAACATTCATACAATGGGATACTACTCAGTCATAAACAGGAATGAACTATTTCTGCATATAAAAGTTTAAATGAATTTCAAAGACATTATGTGGAGGGAAAGAAGCCAGTGTCAAAAGGTCACCTACTGGGGCACCTGGGTGGCTCAGCGGGTTAAGCCTCTGCCTTCGACTCAGGTCATGGTCTCAGGGTCCTGGGATCTAGCCCCGCACTGGGCTTTCCGCTCAGCAGGAAGCCTGCTTCCCCCCCTCCATGCCTCTCTGTCTACTTGTGATCTCTGTCCCTCTTTGTCAAATAAATAAATAAATAAATAATCTTAAAAAAAAAGGTCACCTACTGTTTGATTCCCTTTATATGATATTCTCAAAAAGACAAAAATGTAGGGATGGAAAACAGCAGTGCTATCACTACAAAGTGATAGTTTGGGGGAGTTTTGAGGGTGGTAGAATGGTTCTGTATTCTCTCTCTCTCTTTTCTGCATGAACGGAGCCCATCATAGGGCTCGAACTCACCACCTGAGTTCAAGACCAAGATCTCCTGACCGAGATCAAGACCTGAGCTGAGATCAAGAGTCAGACACCCAGCTGAGTGAGCCACTCAGGACCCTGGAACTGTTCTGTATTCTAATTGTGATGAGAGTTACCCAAATCTGTACATGTGGTTTTTTTTTTAATTTTTATTTATTTCTTATTTTTTATAAACATATAATGTATTTTTATCCCCAGGGGTACAGGTCTGTGAATCGCCAGGTTTACACACTTCACAACACTCACCATAGCACATACACTCCCCAATGTCCATAATCCCCTCCCCCTCTCCCAACCCCCCCTCCCCCCAGTAACCCTCAGTTTGTTTTGTGAAATTAAGAGTCACTTATGGTTTGCCTTGTGCATGTGTTAAACTTCATAGATTCATACTCCAACCTTTTAAGAAGTCAAATTGACTGTATACTAAGGAAGATTTAAAAAAAAAAAATTTAAATACCATTCAAACAAAAAAATAAATAAAAACTGTTTGCCAGGAACACTCTCTTTTTTGCCATCTGGCCCTAGTTCCCAAGATCATTTAAATCCTTTTTCTGGGGCTTCTCACTCACTCACTCACTCCCTCAAGCAAACAAACAAATACACCTGCCCCTAATTGAGCTCAACAGCTGTTTACCGAGCTATATGCTACGAAATTCCATTTTGGGTGTTGTGTAGTTTCTAGAACCTCCTTAAGGAGGCCTGGACATGGAGGCAGAGAGGGCTGGATGCAGAGTGTCACCTTATGACTCTGACTATGGGTTCGGAGAGTGGCCAGCCCAAGGTATCCTACAGAAAGGGAGCTGAGGACATAAGGCCCCAACCCATTCTCCCCCTCCCTCTGGTCTCTCTCAGGGCTCTCACTGGCCAAATGCAATTTGAAGCCAGGGGCATAGAAGCATTTGGTCCTACCCATCTAGGTCAGCTTCCCAGAACTAAGAGCAGGATGGATAATGACAGAGAGTGGATGTGGAAAGGCAAACACGCACTCTAGCACTACCCACATGGCCGTTGCTCTCTAGGGGCCCTGAATCTGTTAGGGGAGACAATATCTTCGCAGGGAATTAAACTATGAGGTAAGCACTTTAATCCAGGGAAAAGTTTACACTGGAAAGAGAGAATAGGGAAGGGCTTCCTTGAGCTAGACCTAGAAGGATGAACAGATTAGCCAGCAGAGGAGGGAAAGGACATCACGGCCAAGATGAAGAAACGCAAATCCCTCCTGAGAAGTTCAGTAATTCACATTCAGTTATGGAAAGGCAGCCAGTGGTTATGGTTAGAAGCACCAGTTTCAGCATGAAAAGAACCTGGGATTGAATACTAACTCTACACTATACATGCTGTGTGGCCTTCAGCTAGTTGCTTACCATCTCTGACTCATAGTTTCCTGGACTTCGGGAAATCAATGAGATGGCATATATATTTTCTACCATTGTACCTCATAACATCTGGCAGGTTTTGCAGGTACAATTCATAACCACAAAGTGACCAGACTTACTCCTGCTGATCATAGACCCACACCCAAAGTCAAATTGCCATTCAGTCCACGGGGCCAGGCTGCCAAGACCAAGTGGCCTTGGTCTCTTTAGCATCCCTGCCTCCTTTCTTCTCTACCCTTCCTTTGCCAGAGTCTTGACGCCACCCTGCCCATGGCCCTGCTCCCTGCAATGTGTGGGTCCTTCCATTTTGGATTCTCACTCTCTTTAATGGAACATCACTCTGGAAGGCACATATGCCCATTCCTAATAAAAATAGCTTGTAGCTTATAACATAACTATGAAATTATTTTTAAAAAACAAAAAAATAGGGCGCCTGGGTGGCTCGGTGGGTTAAAACCTCTGCCTTTGGCTCAGGTCATGATCCCGGGGTCCTGGGATCGAGCCCACATCGGGCTCTCTGCTCGGCAGGGAGCCTGCTTCCCTTCCTCTCTCTCTGCCTGCCTCTCTGCCTACTTGTGATCTCTGTCTGTCAAATAAATAAATAAAATCTTTAAAAAAAAATACAAAATTCTCTCTTTAAAGGAAAGCATGGACAGAACAAGAGAACAAGAGGGTTAAAAATGAGACTCCTTTGTCCCTCCTGTCCCATATCTAAAACAGTGTCCACGTAGGTGCTTAATAAACAGTAGCAAAGTACTCCTAAGGTAAATATTGCACAGTGGGGCAAGCCAAACCGAAATCCCTGCCACACCATCGGCTCTCTTCCACCAAGGGCAAATTACATCATGAGTCTCAGTTTCTTCATCTGTAAAATGGGAAACCTAATAGTGTCTACTTCACAGGATTATGTGAGGTATCAAATCAATAAATCAATAAGTTTCAAATCATGTGAGGATTATGTGAGGTTTCAAATCAATAATCAGTCTGAAATTCTTGGGACGCCTGGGTGGCTCAGTGGGTTAAGCCTCTGCCTTTGGCTCAGGTCATGATCTCAGGGTCCTGGGATTGAGTCCCGCTTTGGGCTCTCTGCTTGGCAGGGAGCTTGCTTCCTCCTCTCTCTCTCTCTCTGCCTGCCTCTCAGCCTACTTGTGATCTCTCTCTGTCAAATAAATAAATAAAAATCTTTAAAAAATTAAAAAAAATTTCAGTCTGAAATTCTTAATGCCTAAGCCATCACCAGTAACAATAAATACTTCTGATTACTGTCAAACACTGTGCTGTCCCTCAAGGATACCCCTGATGGAGAACCACGGAGAAAATGGACCTGTTGATAACTGCAGTTTCTGAAACACTGTGATTACTTAAATTAAAACAAAAAACAAAAAACAAAAAAACCAGCAGGAGGACTCAGAGGGAAAGGCCTTAGGAAAACCTTTAACCTCATCAGGTGATACCTGACGTCCAAATCCCAGAGGTGGTGATCTAGGACTTTGCCCAGGCATGCTCTGGGGCATAGTGGGGTGAGGGGGAGGGAGCTCTTGCAAGGACTGGGGCAAGAACAATCTGGAAATGACTCAGAGACACTTTAAAGTGAAAGAGTGGGAAATGTCTCTGTCAGCGCTTCTCTGACCCATTCACCTTCACCAGAGCACCAGCCTGTCATGTGTAAGCTGGGGCCCGGCCTTATCAGTCACACATATGTGTGCACGTGTGCACACGCGCACACACACACGCACACACTAACCCTGCCCCTTGCCCTTCCAGGCAGTACCCACAGGTGATAGCCCCTCCTCTCTTCCTCTGCCCTTGGACCACATTCTACCAGTACAGAGAGGTCAGGGGAGGGAAGGTTGGCACAGACCTTTCTTTCACAAAGTATCTCTAATCTTTCCACTGGTGATGCTATCCCCAAATGTCACAGTGCAGAGAAATAGACAGGTTAAGAAGGCATTTCCCATACAACCTTGTAACATTTGTATCCATCACCAGGCTGCTCTGCCGTGGGTGCCCCAGACACTGATTTTTTGATATGGTAAATCCTGTACTTGTCCTGTGAGGAGCTCCACTGCATAATTGTGTGGGCTGAAAGTGTTCGTTTGTTACATTCAATGTGAATTCAATGAGGACAGAGATTTTGGCGTGTTTTCCCCTTTGTTGTATCCTTCCATTGTAGAAAACTGTTTGACTCCTAGTAGGTGCTCAGTTAACGTTTGCTGAGGGCAGAAAGAAATAAAATGTAAACACTTTAAATAGTCCATCATCTTTGTAACCCTCTTTTGGCATGTTTTCATTAAATAATAATAATAATAAATACGGGAAGCCTCAGGAAAAGGAGGTGGCTTAGGGTCCCCACCGCTCTCAAAAAGCCTGATAGTGGGACTGCCCTGGACATTGCTTAGTTACCAGCTAACAGGTTCTTCGTCTAGAGAAGTTCCACTCTCCCACTCCCCACCGCCCCACGCCCCCCACGCCACGCCCCAGCCAGGGACTGGCAGGGGTGGGGGGGTACTGGCATTTAGTGTCAGGGAGTCATGGGAAGTTAGAAATCCTGTGAAAGCCCCAGGAAAGCCCCAACCAAAAAAAAAAAAAAAAAAAAAAAAAGCCATCAGCAGCTGGCCGAGAAAGATGACCTGGTTTGCCAGCTCCCTAAGGGACCTGATTGTGTCTCCCAGCTCCGCATAGGGTCAGACACGGACTAGGGGAGTCTAATAAACTTCAGCCAAAGAGACTGGAGGGAGCAAGGTAGGGAAGGAGGGCAAAGAGGTAGGCGGACGGGGTGGCAAGAAGAAGAAAAGATTGGTGGGAGGGGAAAGGCCTCCCAGGGCTCGAGAGAAACCCAGTCCCTTGCGTCTTTGGACGCTTCCACATTATTTCAGAAAGAGGCTGCTCCAAACTGGGGTAATCTGAAAGCTGCCGGCTGAAAAGAAAGATCCCCCTGAGTTCGGCCAGGAAAATCCCAGGATGGCTCCCAGGCCAGGAGCCAGGGCCTGGCTGGCCGCCGGGGCTCCCCCGAGGAAGTTGAGCAAGTACGGGTCCCAGCGCCCTCTGGGGAGGGAAGGTGGTCGGGGGCGGCGGGGATCCGAGCTCCCGGTGCTCGCAGGCGAGCCGGACCGCCGCCCACGTGGGCAGGCCCGCTGCATTTCCGCCCCGGCCGCGCTCGCTCCCACCTCCCCGGGCCGCGGCCCCCGCGCCGCCTCCGCGCGCCCGCTAGGTGGCGCCTGCGCTCTAGTGGGCGCCGCTCAGGCGCGGGCGAAAGCCGCGGCGGAGCCCGGCGGCGGAGCGAACCCGAGCCCCAGGATTCCGGGGACTGGAGGGCAGCGGCGGCAGCCAAGGTAGGATTCCCGAGCCTCGGGCGTTTCCCTCGAGCCTCTGCGGTCGGGGTGGGCAGCGCGGCGGCTGCCGAGCCCCGCGCGCGGTCCGCGTCCAGAACCGGAGAAGTCGGAGCGGCCACACGTGTCGTTGCCTAAGGGGACCCGGAGCCCCGCGGTCTCCAAGCTGGGCCTAGGGGCAGAGCGGAACAGCAGGTCGCCGGCACGCAGACGTCCTCCGCTTAGCCTCTGCCTCCGGAAAGCCTGCCTGAATTCCGCGAACGGCAAGTCCGAAAAGGAGAAAAAGAGTTCCCGAGGCCCAGAGCGACTCCAGCTTTAGCTCCCAGTGCGGATGAGAGCCAGACACCCTTCTCAAACTTGGCGGCACGTTGGGATCCCTTGGGGGAGCGTTAAAAAATGCTGGTGCCCCCAGTCCCACCACCACCAGCGGCCCCCCCTCTCTTCCCCCAGACTCAAATGTAAGTGGTTTGGGTTGGGGCCTGGGCATTTGGATATTTAAAAGCTTCCCAGGAGATTGCAATTAGCCATTAAGTTTGAGGACCCTTGATGTAAGGTTGGAGAGAACCCGAGGACGTTTGTTACAGAGCCCGAATGCTGATTCTTCTGCTTCTCTCGCCCCCCACCCCACCGCCTCTCCTTCTCCTCCTTCCTGCTTTTGAAGCAGGAAATACCTCTGCCTTTGAGCTGTCAAAGCCAAGATAACAAACCCACAGGGCTGGTTCTGAAAGGGTTAAACCCAGAAGTGGGCCAGGAACAGAAATACACTGATACGGAATGTGAGAGAAGACTCTTCAGCTACCCCCCCCCCCCCATTTTGGTAAATGCAGCTGAGGAGTCAGAGTAAGCCCCCCTGTAGGTAATAAAAATGATAATGTATTTGCGTAACAGGCAAAGTGGTTACCAGCATGGGCTGGGCGTCCCCGGAGCTAGCTCAAGAATTCATGGAACCATGCCTGGCCTCAGTTTCCCCACCTGCAAAATGGGTGCGATGGTATAAACCTCTTAGAGTTGTTGTGGGGATTATTAACAATGAAAGATCCTTTTCCTGAGGGTATACCTGTGCCAGGTGCTGCGCTAAGTGCTTTCTGTGCATTTTCAATTTTGACTTCTCATGGCGGCCCACGGGATAGTCCTGTAATTACCCCCATGTGGGTAGAAGAAGCTGGGCCTCAGACAGGTCAAGGAACATGCTCAGGGTTATATAATTAGGCAGATCCTGGGCAGTCTGTGCAGTAGTAATCTGCTGTTTCCCTCATTGAGAGAATGTAGAGAAAACACTGAGCACAGGGCAGCTCGTGGTGCATTTTCCATGACCACGGCTCTCACTGCCTTTGTCACAACAAAGCACTTTCACTGAATTGACTCATTCGTTCACGATCGGTTCGTTATTAAGAGCCTAATATGGGGGCACTGGGTGGCTCAGTGGGTTAAAGCCTCTGCCTTCGGCTCAGGTCATGATCTCAGGGTCCTGGGATCGAGCCCCGCATCGGGCTCTCTGTGCAGCAGGGAGCCTGCTTCCTCCTCTCTCTTCGCCTGCTTCTCTGCCTACTTGTGATCTCTGTCTGTCATATAAATAAATAAAAATCTTTAAAAAAAATTTTTTTTAAAGAGCCTACTATGTGCCAGGCAGCTTCCCAGATGCTAGGCCTAAAATGGTGAGTAAGACAGAGGTAAACGGGCTCTCAGCGAATTCACACTCCCATGAATGAGAGAACTGAGAAAAAGTACAGTAGATCCTCACCTTTCGCAGATTCTGTAGTCGTGAATTCTCCCGCTCGCTAAAATGTGCTTGTAACCCTCAAGTCGATATCCACAGCACTTCCATGGTCATGTGTGGACATGAGCAGAGTGGCCAGAAATTGGAGCTGAGGTTAACACAAGGCAAAGCTCCGCCTTCTGGTGTTAGCTCTCATACTGTAAGCAAGTGTCCCTTTTGGGGTCTATTTTGTGCCATGTTTTCTGCATTTTTGTGCGCTTTTTTCAGTTGGTGATTTCTCTGTTTGAAATTGCCCCCAAGCGTTGCGTTCAAGTGCTGACTAGTGCTCCTAAGCATAAGAAGGTTGTGATGTACCTTACAGAGAAAACATGTATTTGATAAGCTGTGTTTAGGCATGAGTCGTCATGATTTTGGCTGTGAGTTCAATATGATTCAATCAACAGTGTATATTAAATTAGGTGTCTTTAAACAGAAACACACATAACACAAGGTTAGGTATTGATCTGTTGATGAAAATATGACCAGAGGCTCCCAGAAACCTAACTTTGGGTTTTTCCCCGGGAGCAATGGTTCCGTATTTGCTAATTCCATATCCATGGCAACTTTATAGAACATAGCTGCTGTGAAGAATGAGAACCGACTGCAGTTAGACTTTACCCCACGTGCAATGAAAGAATCAAGGTGCAGAGGCATACAGAAAGGGCCTGCCTTAGATTGGGTGTCAGAAAGGTTGGAAGCGGCCAGAGATGCAGTGGGTGGATGAGGAAAAAGTGTTTCAGGCAGCGAAAGTAGCATGTGCAAAGGCCCAGAGGTCACCAATGGCTTGGCAAGGTCGGGAAACTCAAGAGAGCCAGTGTGCAGGGAGTGTAGTGGGCAAAGAGAACAGAATTGCAGTAATAATAATAATAATAATAATAATAATAATATGCTGGAGACAGGCTGGGGCTAGGTGGCACTGTGTGTTTTGTGGGCAGCTCTCATTTCATCCGATTAACACAGTAGTCCTGGCAGGGCGGGCTGGATGGTTTCCCCCTCTCACAGATGAGATTGATGCCCTATGTGGTTAAATACCTTATCCAAAGTTACACAGCTGGTAAGCAGCAAATCTGACCTCTAGTATCTCCTTCTTAATGTAATGCTAAACAGACATTTGAGTACTGATCCGAAATCTTAGAACATAGTCCTGGACTAGAGATTTGGTTTGGCCTGGGGAGGAGTCATAATAAGTGCTGCAGAAGCCATCAAGCATGGGTAAAACTACTTGGGACAGTACACGGAGTGTGGAGAAGAAAAGTCCTCATGCCCTTTAAAAATAAAAATAGTCCTGATATAAAACCATTAATGCCTCAATGACAGAGTCCCAGTTGCCTGCAGGGCAGAATGAGTAGTGATGGTGGGCACAAAGATGTAGAAAAAGGAAGTGTGAAGATCTGACCCAAGCTACCCCCAGAATACTAGGTCTGGCATGGGTCTCCTCATCCATGGGGCAGCCAGTCTCAGTCTGCCTCTTGTCCCTGAAGGACAATCTTAAGCAGGGCTCAGCAAACCTTTTCCTGTAAAGGGCCAGATAGGAAATATTTTGAGCTTTGTGGACCATATGGTTTCAGGTGGCATCTTCTCACCTCTGTGGCTGTAGAAGAACAGCAACCTTAGAAGGCATGGAAATGAGTGTGTTCCAATAAAACTTTATTTAAACCTTTATTTATAGACACTGAAATTTGGATTTCATATGACTTTAATGGGTCACAATATGTTATTCTTCTTTTGATTTTTTAAAAAATGTTTAAAAATGTGGGGCACCTGGTTAGGGGTCTGCTTTACAACTCAGATCAAGATCCCAGGGTCCTGGGATCAAGCCACGCATAGGGCTCCTTGCTCAGTGGGGAGTCTGCTTCTCCATTTCCCTCTGCCCCTCCCCCTGCTTGTACACTCTCTCTCTTTCTCAAATAGATAAATAAAATCTTTTTTTAAAAAATTTAAAAATGGGGCGCCTGGGTGGCTCAGTGGGTTAAAGCCTCTGCCTTCGGCTCAGGTCATGATCTCAGGGTCCTGGGATCGAGCCCCGCATCGGGCTCTCTGCTCCACAGGGAGCCTGCTACCTCCTCTCTCTCTGCCTGCCTCTCTGCCTAGTTGTGATTTCTCTCTGTCAAATAAATAAAATATTAAAAAAATATTAAAAATATAAAAACGATTCTCAGCTCATAGTTGCACAAAAACAGGCTGTGGGTGGGTGGGCTGTGGTCCATGAGCTATAGTTTGCTGACTGTTTATCTAGAATCATGAGACTGAGGGCCATAAGAATACTAAATGTCTATCTAACTAAATCTTTACTTGACCCATGAATCCCCATCCGCTGTTCTCAGCTATTTCTTGAGTTCCCCCAATAAAATAGAAATCACTCACTGGGTAACTCATTCCATTGCTAGAAGTTTGAACTATACCTAGTTGGGGCTTCCCCAAACCCAGATCATGAGACAAGAATTTGGGTGTCGGGGGCACCTGGGTGGCTCAGTGGGTTAGGCCTCTGCCTTCAGCTCAGGTCATGATCTCAGGGTCCTGAGATCGAGCCCCGCATCGGGCTCTCTGCTCAGTGGGGAGCCTGCTTCCAATTCTCTAGGCCTACTTGTGATCTCTCTCTCTGTCAAATAAATAAATTTTAAACGTCTTAAAAAAAAAAAAAAGAATTTGAGTATCAGGACTTCACCGGGAAGTGATCCCAGCCAGCCCGGTGAGAGTGATTTGGCCCCTGGGAAAGGAGGAAAACCAATGAAGGATGTGTTGGTAAGTGAGTTAGCACCAGCGCAATGGCTCAGTCTTGCCCGGAAAACCTTGGAGAGATTGTGTGTCCCCTGAAAAAGCTAGGGAGTTGGGTTATTTCCCTGCCTCCTCAAGGCCTCCCCACTTCTGCACTCTGTCTGCTGCGGTCCACAGCACCTCCCACCTTCCTACCCACCCCCCTCTCCACCAGAAAATGCCTTCAGAGGGAAAGGGTGCAACTGGAAACTGTCTGCAGGTGGCTTCCGGGGAGCGCTGATGAGCACAGGTGCCCTACTAAGTGTTTTCTGATTTGGGTTTTTTTTTTTTTTAAAGATTTTATTTATTTATTTGACAGAGAGAGAGGTCACAAGTAGGCAGAGAGGCAGGCAGAGAGAGAGGAGGAAGCAGGCTCCCTGCAGAGCAGAGAGCCCAATGCGGGGCTCGATCCCAGGACCCTGAGATCATGACCTGAGCCGAAGGCAGTGGCTTAATCCACTGAGCCACCCAGGCGCCCCTGATTTGGGTTTTTTAAGCGTGCACCGCATAGCCCTGGGGACCTCTTGAGATGATCTGGCATGGCATGAAGTCACAGAGCTAAAAGCCATGAAGTCTCAGACTAGGAAAGGTATTCCCTGTATAAACTGCCTCTCTGATCCTGCCCTGCTGCTGTCTCTCCCCAGCACAGGAGCCCCAGCCACACTGGCCTGGTACTTCCTGGAACTTGCCAGACTCTCTTCTGACTACAGTCAATAAAAGAGGTCTAGTGAAGGACTAGACTGGCTTGTCTCTCTTTCTTATGGAAAAGACAGAAATCCTCGAATTCTGGGCACTGAACAGACAAGAGCGGTCAGCTAAAATTTAAGAACACTGTTTTGTTTATTTGTACAGTTTCCACCTATATAGGGCAAGGGTTTCTGACTCCACATTCACAGTAGTAATATAAGGTGTTTTCTTTAAAATACATATACGGGGTACCGAGGTGACTCAGTCGGTTAAGCATCTGCCTTCGGCTCAGGTCATGTTCTGGGGGTCCTGGAATCGAGCACCACATCCTTGGGGCTCCCTGCTCAGCGGAGAGTCTGCTTCTCTCTCTCCCTCTGCCCCTCCTCCTCTCATGCTGTCTTTCTCAAATCATAAATAAAATCTTTTAAAAATGATAAAATGCATTTGCATAATGCATCTACTTAAAAATATGCTAAAAGTGATAGTGGCCATTTACTGAGCACTTAGTAGGCACTTCGTTATTCGAAGCCCCCCGGACATGCATAATTTAATTACTTCTCACCACAGTTTCATGGGTTCAGACCTACTTGACGTAGGTACTATTATTAGCTGAGAAAACAGGCATAGGGAAGTTAAGTAACTTGCCCAAAGTTACATAGCCGGTAAGTGACAGAACTGGAAAGTAAACCCAGATTGTCCTGCTCCACTTTTTTTTTTTTTAAGATTTTATTTATTTATTTATTTGAGAGGGCATGAGCACACTCAAGCATGAGCTGGGGGGAGGGGCAGAGGGAGAGCGAGAAGCAGGCTCCCTGCTGAGCAGGGAGCCCCAAGGATGCAGGGCTCCATCCCAGGATCCCGACCTGAGCCATAAAGCAAATGCTTAACCAACCGATTGAGCCTCCCAGGCCACCCACAGTTTGTGTTCTTAATGGCAGGATGACACTGCTTCTCACAAATGTGACAAAAGAAAAAAAGAAAAAAAAAAGTGAAATTATTATTTTGGCTTACTGATGAGAGAGGAGGCCTCCCGTAAGAGGTTCCTCCTTCTCACCCAGCTGAAATCTGTCTCCCTGAGACGACCGCCCCTTGATTGTCATACTTTCTTCTGGAGCCTCAGAGAACAAATCTGTCCCTTTTTCATCCCTACAGGCCTTCAGCTGTCTGATGACAGGGAACCTGCTGGCCCTCCCAGATCTTCCCTGTTCTCGATTAAATATTGCCAGTTCCTTCTGCTTATACCCTCGTGTGTTCTTGGCATCTTCCCCCAAGCAAAGGGCCCCTTTCTTCCTTCTTCTTGTGTGTCCCAGAACTTCCAAAGTTGTTTTTATTGTTCTACCTTTTTTTTTTTTTTTTAAGGGCCCCTACAGTGCATTCTGGGCTTAGAGTGGATGGCTGTGGTTGGAGTGATGGGTGAGGCAGAGAGAAGCTGGATAGTATCCAGAGGGAGACTGTCAATCAGAGAAAGCCCCCCAAGGCCAGCATCATGGGGTGGGGGGGCGGAAGTGGGAGGCTGGTCAGGCTCATTCTTTGCAGGCCAGAGATGGAGCTAATCAGGCCGAAAGGGACACACTAACCAAATTCAGGAGCCTGGTAGGGAAGCCAGACCACAAATATATTAAATCACAATGGGACAAGCACTGCGAGGCAGCCTGAAAACTTTGTCAGCCTGTCAGCACATTCTTTCATCGGTAGGGAAGCCCACGTAGGAAGCCAAATTCTAGTGAGAAGGTTGATATTCACAGGCCCAAGACGAGGTAAGCAAGAGGAGTGAGTTTAATAGCCAGACAGTCCAAGGTACTTGTATCCTCTGAAGGATAGAAAGGTCCATGACGGCAGCCGTGCTGACGTTAGTCCCCTCATCCCTGTGCTCATGGTGGACGTGACTGAAATCAGTGACCAAATCTTTGCCTTCTTATTGCTCCCGGGACCAACCTTAAGATCCTTATCAGGAAGGCGCCTGGGTGGCTCAGTCGGTTAAGTGTCTTCGCTGCCTTAACTCCCTTCAGCTGGGGTCATGATCCCAGGGTCCCAGGATCGAGTCCTGCACTGGGCTTCTTCCTCAGCGGAGAGCCTGCTTCTCCCTCTACACTTCCCCTGTGCCCATGATCTCTCTCCCTCTCACCGTCTTTTTCAAATAAATAAAATATTTTTTAAAACGATCCTTATTGGGGCACCTGGGTGGCTCAGTGGGTTAAAGCCTCTGCCTTCAGCTCAGGTCATGATCCCAGGGTCCTGCGATCGAGCCCCACATCGGGCTCTCTGCTCCACAGAGAGCCTGCTTCCTCCTCTCTCTCTTCCTGCCTCTCTACCTACTTGTGATGTCTGTCAAATAAATAAAATCTTTTAAAAAACGATCCTTATCAAGAGGGGATTCCAGGAGACTCTGGCCCTCTGAGCTGTCTGTAATGCTCAAGAGTTTCCAGAAATCCCGATGCCTGGACAATGGGAGATAAGATAGACTCTCAAAGACTTCTCTTTTGTATCATTTTTGCTGAGCTCCTCATACTTGACCATCTCTGTCTACCTAATATTCCTTCGGCTTATGTTAAACAATTCACCTTTTTTTTTTCCTTCTCATTGTCAAGTCTTGATTTGATTTCCAGACCTTGCTCTTCCTGCTTTGTCCAGAGGCGCATCCTGTCCTGTCTTAAGAACTTTCGCAGATCAGTAATTACAGATACTGTATGTGGATTCCATTGATATACGCTCCCCACGTTTGGCGGTGACTTGCTGTGTACCTTCCAGTAATAACCTCTTGCAGCGGAGAAGCGGCTGTCTGGGAGCTCTGTTCTAGAATTGGCAGGATCACAGTGTTACACTGTGGTACTGTTATCACTTGTCCATGCTTGAGGCTAGATGGGTCCTGGAAAGGCAGCTAGGGCACCAAACCCAAGAGATCAATGAGTTTGCTGTTACGAGCTTTGGTTATGCTCCTCTGAGTGTTGGGAGACAGACTTTTGCCGGCTTTTAGAAATGTACATTTTGGGACACCTGGTATGGTTCAGTCTGTTAGGCATCTGCCTTTAGTTCGGGTCACAGACCCAGGGTCCTGGGATTGAGCCCCATATGTGGCTCCCTGCTCGGCGGGGAGCCGGCTTCTCCCTCTCCTTCTGCTTGTGCTCTCTCACTCGCACACTCTCTCTCTTTGACAAATAAATAAAATCTTAAAAAAAAAAATGTACGTTTTGTCCAGGGCCTCTCCTCCCTCCCGTCTGAAGAACCTTGACTTCCCCAAAAGGGAGACAAAATGCATACGGAGAATCCATGGCACCTGGGGCCACTGCGGGGGGCCTTCTTGAGATCCTCCAGAGGAAAAGTGGGCCTTGCCCTTAGGGGCAGCCCAGCTGCCAGGTCTGAGAGCGGAGATCCACTTTTCATACTAGGAAGGCTGCCAGTCTGATGAGAGAAGAGACATCACTAGCCTCAGCGAGTCCGATGGAGGAGAGACATACAGTGTCCTTGGTGTGAACGATTTCCCCACCCCTGAAGATATCACTGTATCTGCGGCTTCTCTTGGGTTGGTCAATAGGCGGGGAAGGGGGCCCGCTTCATTCACAGCTCTGATAGACTTGTGCAAAGCCACAACAGAGGGCCATGGCTTCTGAGGATTGGCCTGCGGACTGGATTGGATTGGATTGGATTGGACTGGATTTTATTTTATTGAGAGAGAGACAAAAATAGCAAGAGAAAGCACTGGAGCAAGGAGGAGAGGAAGACAGCAGGGAGCCCTACAGGAGACACAATCCAGGACCCTGGGATCATGACCTGAGCTTAAGACAGATGCTTAACCGACTAAGCCACCCAGGCACGCCCATTTTTTAATAGACCTTTTTAGACCAGTTTTGACTGACAGAAAAATCGAGATGATATCCCAGAGAGTTCCCGTATACCCCACGCCCAGTTCCCCCATTACTGAGATGAACACATGTGCTATGGTACGTTTGTTACAGTCAATAAACCAATATTAATACATTCTTAGTAACCAAAGTCCACAGTTTATTCAGATTTTCTCGGTGTTTACCTCCTGTCCTTTCTCCATGCCAAGACCTCCACCAGTATCTGGTATCTTGTTTCCTTGTCGCAGCGTCTTAGGGATTTGCTGGCTGTGACGGTGGAGAGGATTTTCCTTGTTTCTGATGACCTTCCCAGTTTTGAGGAGCACTGGGCAGGTATGTTGTAGAATGCCCCTTTGGTGGAATCTGCCTGATGTTTTTCTCAGGATGGGACTGGAGTTAATGGGGTTTGCAGAAGAAAGCCACAAGAGGTAAAGTGCCATTTTCGTCACATCATGGCAGGCACCCCCGAAGTCACCACAACCTACCGCTGTTGACCCTAAGCTCGATCATCCAGCTGAGGTCGTGTGTGTCAGGGGTCCTCACTGTCACGTTACTGTTCCCCCGTTCCATCCTGTTCCATACTGTTCTCTTGGAAGGCGGTCCTTACACACAGCGCACGCTTGAGGGACTGAGAAATTCTGTTCTCCCTTCTTTGGGCAGTGTGTCTACAGACCTTTTTTGGAACTTTTCTGCACAGGTAATTTGACTCTTTTCTCCATTTTTTCATTTCTCTTTTTTGTTTTTTGTTTGTTTGTTTTGTTTAAAATAACAGCAGGGACCCATGGGTTTACTTTGTACTCTGGGTTATAATCCAATACTGCCTTATCTTGTTGCTCAGATCATTCTGTCTCTGGCCCCTGGGAATGGAATTTGTGAGTTTGGGTTTTTTTAAGATTTTATTTATTTATTGAGGGGGGGACACACAAGTGGGAGAAGCAGACTCCCTGCTGAGCAGGGAAGCCCATGCCCACCCCCACCCCTGCCCCCCCCACCAGGGGATCTTAACCTGAGCCTAAGGCGGAGGGACACTTAGCCAACTGAGCCACCGAGGCACTCTTGCAGTTTGTGTTTTGTAACCAGCTCCTGCGGCATTTCTTGTACGTATGAGAGTTCAAGTCCCACGTAGGTCTGGGTTCCTGGCCCCAGCTCTCCCGCTGACTGGCCCTGGGCATGCTCTTGGCAAGGCCCTTGAGCCAGTGGGGCCTCTGCACTCTCAGCAGAGACTGGAGATAATGCTGTTACCTAGCACAGGAGGTTATTGAGTAAGAGGTGCCTAGTCCTCTGTGCATAGACATTGTTGTTATTGTTAGCTTGGCATTCACATTCCTTCTGGATCTGCCCCCGGAGGTTACACACCGAGGCCAAATATGCCTTCCCAATGCCCACAGCCCTGTGTGACCCAGATTCCAGTACCTTG
Source organism: Meles meles (assembly GCF_922984935.1). Lineage (NCBI taxonomy): Eukaryota > Metazoa > Chordata > Mammalia > Carnivora > Mustelidae > Meles > Meles meles. The sequence goes on along the minus strand of NC_060084.1, from coordinate 30,175,564 downwards.
TCCCCATCTCCCCCTGTTACCTCCTCTTCCTGGTGAACCAGCTTTGTCTCCCACCTTCTGTCTCTCAGTCACACCACACGCCAGCCAGCCAGACGACCCATCTGAAGTGCCCTCTGCCAGTTCACACAGACACACATCCTCATTCCTTTCAACCCCCTAAAGCACCACTTCCTCTGTGACACCATCCGACAGCCAGGCACGAAGTCCCCTCTCTTCCTGTCAGCTGCCGGAGGGCCCCCTGTACCCAGCCTTGCCTCATAGCCCTTATCCCTTTAGACCGTGCTTGGGAGCAAAGGGACTGTCCTCCCTGAGCAGTCCTCATGTCCATCCGTCTTTCTATCCCTGCCCACGAGGGGCTCCCCACGCCAGCTTGTGGTCTTACTTGCACCTCTGTAAGTTCCGACAAGACAAAGGACGTTGGGGGAAGGACATACCCTGGGTGCTGACTGGGCTTAACTAGACAGACAGCCTGTGAGGGCAGAACTTCTCAGAGGTCGAGAGGCTGACCCGGGGTCGCGTGTGTGTGTGTGTGTGTGTGTGTGTGTGTGTGTACACTAATCATACCACGGCAGGGAAGGGAGTTAATATATATATTAATTATGCAAAAATATACATGACATAAACTTGGCCATTTTAACCATTTTTTAAAATGTATAGTTCAGTGACATCAAGTACCTTTACATGGTCGTATAACCAACCATCGCCACCATCCATCTCTAGAGCTTTTTCATCTTCCGAAACTCATGAAACAATGAGTTTAATTGTTGGCTTAGTTTTCATTTCCTCCCCGATCCCTCCTTCCGCCAGCCTCGGACACCCATCTTTCTCCTTTCCATATCTGTGATTTTGATGGCGCCCTAGGTACCCTGTACCCACGGTATTGTGCGATATTTTTTCTTCTGTGACAGGCTTCCTTCGCTTGGTACAATGTCTCTAAGGTTCATCCGTGTTTGTAGCAGGTGTCAGAATGTCCTCCTTTTTTTAGGACAGAATAGTATCCTGTTGGGGACACCTGGGTGGCTCAGTTGGTTAAGCAGCTGCCTTCGGCTCAGGTCATGATCCCGGCGTCCAGGGATCGAGTCCCACATTGGGCTCCTTGCTCGGCAGAGAGCCTGCTTCTCCCTCTGCCTCTGCCTGCCACTCTGTCTGCTTGTGCTCACTCTCGCTCCTCTCTCTCTCTGACAAATAAATAAAATCTTTAAAAAAAAAAAAAAAGAATAGTATCCTGTTGTATGCTTATATGGCATCAGGTTGATACATTTGTCTGTCCGTGGACACTTGGGTTGCTCCCACGTTTTGGCCATGGTGAATAATACTGTGATGAGCATACAAATATTCCTGCTTTCAGTTCTTTTGGGAATATATCTAGAGCGAAATTGCTGGATCATAAGGTAATTATTTTATTTTGGGGGAAATTGCCATAGCATTTCCACAGTGTTTGTATCATTTTACATTCCCACCAGCAATGCACAAAGGTTTATATTTCTCCACATCCTTGTCAACATTTGTTATTTTCTGGTTTGGTTTTGTTTTTTTGATAATAGGCATTCTAATAGGATCTCATTGTGGTTTTCATTTCCGTTTTCCTGATGACTAGTGATCATGAGCATATTTTCATGTGCTTATTGGCCATTTGTATATCTTCTTTCTTTTTAAGATTTTTTTTTAAAAAAGGTTTTATTTATTTATTTGACAGAGAGCAGGAGAGAGAACAAACAGAGGCAGCAGGAGAGGGAGAGGGAGAAGCAGGCTCCCCACTGAGCAGGGAGCCCCATATGGGGCTCGATCCCAGGACCCTGGGATCATTACCTGAGCTGAAGGCAGATGCTTAACTGACTAAGCCATCCAGGCACTCTTTTTAAAAAGATTTTATTTATTTATTTGACAGAGAAAAAGCACGCACAAATAGGCAGAGAGGCAGGCAGAGGGAGAGGGAGAAGGAGGCTCCCCGCTGAGCAGAGAGCCAGACATGGGGCTTAATCACAGGACTCTGGGATCATGACCTGAGCCAATGGCAGACGCTAAACCAACTGAGCCACCCAGGTGCTCTCATTTGTATAACTTCTTCAGAGAAGTGTCTGTTAAGTTCTTTGCTCATTTTTAAATCAGGTTGAGTTTTGTGTTTTTGTTTTTGTTTTTTTGCCATTTGAGTTGTAGAAGTTCTCTATATATCCTGGTATTTATCCCTTATCAGATATATAATTTGTAAGTATGTTCTCCTATCCCATCATTTTACTACACTGATAGTGTCCTTTGATACACAGAAGTTTTTAATTTTGATGAAGTTCAGTTTGTCTATTTTTTCTTTTGTTGTCTGTACTTTGGGTGTCATCTCCAAGAAATCGTCATCAAATCCAATGTCATGCAGCTTTTGTTCTATGTTTTCTCATAGGGGTTTATAGTTTTAGATTTTATGTTTCAGTCTTTCATCCATCTTGGGTAATTTTTGTATATGATATAAAGTAGGTATCCAGTTCTCCCAACACCATTTGTTGAAAAGACTAGCCTTTCCTCATTGAATATTTTTGATCCCCTATTGAAAATAATTCGGCCATACATGTGAGGGTTGATTTCTAGGCTCTCTATTCTATTATGTTGGTCTAAATGTCTGCTTGTATACCAGTAGCACAACGTTCTGATTATTTTGTTGTAAGCTTTGAAATCATAAAGTCTGTGTCCTCCTGCTTTGCTCTTCTTTTTCAAGATTGTTTCTGGCTATTTGGGGTTTCTTGAGATTCCGTATGAATTTCCATATGGATTCTTCTATTTCTGAAAAAAGCATCCTTGGCATTTTGGTAGAAATTGCATTGAATCTATAGATATCTTTGTGTAATATTGACATCTTAATGTTCAGCTTCCCTCTCTATGAACATGGGATGTCTTTCCATTTATTTGTATCTTCTTTCATTTCTTTCAGCAACATTTTACAATTTTCTGTGTACAAGTCTTTTGCCTCCTTGGTTATATTTATTCCCAAGTATTCTTCTTTGATGCGTCTTTCCACTTTTTGAGGATCTTGATATATTGAAAAACGAAGAAATACAAAACAAGATACCAGACTGGTGGTCACCTTAAACTGTATGGTCCTCTCAGTGTTTCTCAGGGACAACATACATATACAGTGATAGAATTGTATAGTGTCAAGGGCCTAATTTTGAGTCCCTTCATCAGTGTGAGGTCCCCCGTCCACTCACCCCCACCGTGATGGGAGGAAAGTGGCTGGGCAGGTCCTCTTACTGGGCTAAGAGTGTGAATAGCATAATATTCCCCCAGGTGGGCCCTGCTGAGGGATCCCGCAAAGGCCTGAAGTCACCATAAGCCAAATCAAGGCATCTGTCCAGCATGTGATGCTGAGAACATTGAGACCCCTTCGAAGCTTCCCTGAGGTCATGTGGACTTTCTACCTAGAACAGAAGCAGTACCCCAGAAATGCAGATGAAACAGAACAGCCAGCTTGCCCACCCCCACAGCCTTAACCAACACCACGGGGATTTTGTTGGCCCACATCAGTTTCAGTTTGAGGAGTTGTGTGAGGACAAAAGGTGAGGGAGCACAGAGTTAGAGGGCCAGTCCCTGCTCAGGCATTTCCTCACCCCCTGGAAGTCTTTGAAATAGCAGGCCTCTTCTCTTTTGTCATTCAACTGTTTTCCGGCTTTCTTGACCTCAGAGTCTCCTGGTGAAACTCTGTTCTTTCTCAGGCAGTGATTTATTTTGCTTCTTGGTCATTTTTGGCCTGTGGGGATGCACATGCAACACACACACACACAACTCCCCCCGCCACCCACCCGGTCATTCCACATGTCTGCAGAACTCCTAGGCTTCAGGATCTGGAGACACGGTCCCTGTCTCCTCTTTTCTCCTCTCGTCCTCCTTCCTACTGAAGCCTGTTGTCTTATCCCCAGCCGGAAGCCCCTCTGTCACAGGGCCAGTCTCCTGGCCACTTGTTCTACTCCAGCTGCTGCTCCTGCAGGCTCCAGCCAACTCCTATTTCCATAGCAACTGAAACTCATTTTTCCATCCCTGCAGTTCAACTTTGGAAAGGAAACCCATAATAGTCTTTAAAAAGAAAAAAAAAATTGAGCTACATCTGGCATCGTCAACTTGGACTATTCAGAATTCCTCGCTCCCCCCCAACTCCCTGGTCCCCTAAAGACCCTCCCTTACTTCCCGCCATCAGCCTCCACCCCTCTGACTCCCCGGGGCTCCTGACTCAAAAGCAAGTCCAAGGAGAAGTCTGTGTGGGCCCTTTCTGGAAATTAATGCAAGATGACTTTGTGCCTTAGCAACCCAAGAAGGGAAGGTTAGAGGCTGTATTCTACTGCATCAGGTGATTCTGAACCACTTCACCACGGATGCCTGTTTGTCTGCCCTCCCTGGGCTGGAAGGGCTCCAAGAGTGCCTGAACATGTCATGTCATCTGTAAAGATGAGGTTCCTACTCACCCACGGACTCTCAGGCAGTTGTCTCCAGGTTGTTTGAGCAAGATTTGATGCTCGTACTCCCAGAATATAGGCGAGGTTCAGGGGGGTGGAGTCCGGAGCCCGTGACCAAGATAGAATTCTTGAAACGTCTTTGGTGCAAACTGGTGGCTTATTAAAGCACAGGGACAGGACCCATGGGCAGAAAGAGCTGCTCCCCCGGGGTTGTGAGGGGTGACGGGTTATATACTGTGGGGTTAGGGGAGGTGAGGAAAAAGGGAGTTGTCAAGGTTGTTTTTCCCTCTAGCCAGGTATTAATATAAGAGGGGCGATTCCTGGAAGAATGTCATAACACATTCCACCCAGGAGTGGGGGATGGGGGTTGTCTGCTTGTGCTTTGTCCTTAGCTAGCCTTCTGTTCCCTCATCAGCTTGGCTGGCATGACACATACAGGAGCCTAGGAGTATGATGTGAAGGGGTCTCTCCCCTCTCCTACGCCCAGAAAGACTTCCGTTATTGACTGGCTCTGTTTCTGATGCCTAAAATTCCACCACTGGCCGCACGTGCCATTGGGCTCACCCTCTGTTTCCTATTAAAAACGCCAAGTGCATGTCAAGTTGTGGTCAGCTTGGACACTCCCACGCCTAGTGCTATACCTTGCCCGTAGTAAGTGCTCAGTAAATGTTCCTTGGATTGAATTCATGTTTTAGCATAGAGTGCTTCAACAGACAACTTTTCTAATCTGACATCCGGCCCCAAGCACTTCTGGGCACATTTCGGCAAGAAGGGAATTATTTATTTTTTTAATTGACCTCTTTTCCCCGTACCCTCCCCTCCCCCACTGTCGGTATGGATTGGATAACTGAGAGTCAGAGGCAAAGTGCAGTTATCAGTTTCCAGAAGAGCGGTTTGTTCTGACAGCTGCTCAGGAAACAGTGTGTGCCGGGAAAATGAGGAGTGTTGTTAAACACCTCCAAGGGGGAGACGCTGTTTGTCTAAATACGGGTCTTTATCTCTAAAACATGCCCCCCCCCCACTCCTGCTCCCGCTGCTCGTGTGTGCTGGGCTTTTTGAGTCGCTGGCGATGTGTTTTGGAACACAGCGTGGGGGAAGAGCCCCCACGGGCCGTTCAGCTCCGGCTATGAAAAATACAAGCTGCATTTGACGGAATGACAAAAAGAAATCTGTGGAACCAGGAAGCATAGTAAATACCGTGACTCTCTGCAAATGTGCACAGCCTAAACAGATTTTTCCAGTCTGGAAAAATGAAGAGATTTGTCTGTGTGAAACCAGCCAGCTCCCGGCCCCTCCTCCCTTTCCCCTGCTCCACCCCCACCTCCTGGCAAGGCCTCCCACCCTGCCCCAGACATTCAGTCATCCGCTTTCATCCTTTGTGACTTGCTTTGCCCCAGGAAATAACACTGCCCAGGCTCTGGGGAGATACCCCAGCCTCTCCCAAGCATCTCTGAGAGACGTCTGTCTGGCTGGGTGTTGCCGGTCATTTCTGACCTTGGCCGGATGCGGCTCTTGGCTGAACCGTCCAGGAGGCCATGGGTCTGGTGTCCCCTCTTGCTGGGCTTTATCCTACCTGTCCCAGGTCCCCCACCCCCACCCCCCTTTCCTTTTGAAAGAACTTTTTTTTTTTTTTAAGATTTTATTTATTTGACAGAGAGAGAGAGATCACAAGTAGGCAAAGAGACAGGCAGAGAAAGAAAAGGGGAAGCAGGCTCCCCACCGAGCACAGAGCCCGATGCGGGGCTCAATCCTAGGACCCTGAGATCATGACCTGAGCTGAAGGCAGAGGCTTAACCCACTGAGCCACCCAGGCACCCCGAACCTTTATCCCGTCCCTTCTTCTGTGAGCCGTTGTTTAGAGAGAACACTTGCAAAAGGTGAGGGTTTAAAAGCCCTCTCTTGAGGCTAGTCAGAGGGTGGAGGTAGAATGGGAAAACTTTCAATGACTCAAAGACAACCAGAACCAGGACAACCATTGGTGGGGATGGCTTCTATATGGGAGGGACTTGCAGAGAAAATCTGAGCTGCACCTAGCCTAGGAGATAGACTTGCATAGCAACTATGCTGTGTTCTTTGATGGTGTGTTTGCAGGTAGGGGGTAGGGGTGGGAAGGGGGGTGCTGACAAAGACTATGGGGCTGTAAACACCCGCCCTCCGGAGTGCTGGCACGAGACCACATATCCAACCTGCAGTTCAGTCTGTTGAAAAGGGCACTGGGATGGGAATCGGAGCAATGGACTTGAACCCTGGCTTCTCTCATTAGGGAGTAGCTGTTAGTCACCTCTCCATCCGCAGCACCTAGGACAAGCCTGCCACCAGCAGGAGCTCTGTTGCTGTTTGTGGAGTCAGTGAATGAATGAATGAGCCAGTAACCTTGGATACTTTTCCATTGTGAGCCTCAGCTTCCTTTTCTCTGAAAAATAATTATGAAAAATCTGACACTTACTCTGCCTAGCCTGCCAGGTGAGAGTGAGAGAGTGTGTGTGTGTGTGTGTGTGTGAAGGAGAGAGCGAGAGAGCAGACGTATGAACATTTTTTATCCTCTGTAAATTGGAATTTCGAAGTCAGTTTGGTCTCAGGTTCCATGGCTCCCCTTTAGTGTCTAAGTCCTTTATCAGGAGGAAGGGCTGTACTCCAGAGTATCCCCCGAACACTTCTCCATCCTATCATCTGAGTACCTTAAGGACAGGAGGGTATTTTGGGTGCTTCTAACAAAGCAGTTTAAATCTGACAACAATGCCTTTTAACATCCTCAGCCTCGACAGGGCAACCGCCACATCAGTCCCGTACTTGGTCCCAGAACTCCCGTGAAACCCTCCCTAGGAATGGCCTGAGCTCAAACAGATTTTCATGAAGAACTGACCAGGGGGTGGGGGGTGCTGGGAGTCCTTGCCTGCAACACCTGCCTTCCCTTTCCCTGTCCAACACCAACTTGACTTCAGATCTCCACTTAGACTTCATTTCTTCCAGAATATATTCCCCCATTCCTCCCCTCTGTCCTTCAAGCTGAGCCTCCTCCTACCTGCCCTCTCTGGGTTCACCTCCCCTGTCCAGCTTCTCGCCCACCGAGGTACAGTCAACCATTTACCTGTCTGCCTTGCTCTTAAATGGTGGGAGCCCTGAGGACGAGGCCTGGGTCTTTCTTGTTCTAGTTGTAAGCTCACTGCGGGACCCCAGGACGGTGCCCTGAGACGTATACTGATGAAATGAATAGCCACAGTGTGTTGGGGGAGAGGGGAGACCGAGACCAGAATCATGCAGGTTCTCCTAGAAGGGTATTCCCCGGAGCCTAGAAACACTTCTGCTACGAAAATGGCTTGCATGCAAACTAAGCATGTGAATCCGTCCACACCCGGAGATGCGTGCACACATTCTGTTGCCAGCAGTCACTCGCACAGAGCACTCCGCCTTGCTCTGAAAGGTCTCTCTGCCGTCCCCTCCCACCCGTCTTCTTCACTCCCCATGCATAGGAAAATGCACGAATCAAAGACTCCAAGTGGGTAAGTGGCAGAGTAAAGGTAGCCAGGGAAAGAGATTTGATTATCATACCTTGGCCTATAATCTTTCCTCATCTCTCTTTCTCTCTCTTTCTCTCTGTCTCAGCATCATAGATTACATCTCAATGGAAGGCAATTCTACTTATTTCTCTTATATACAATTCAAGAAGACACTAAACTAAAAAAAAAAAAAAAAAAAAAAAAAAACTCAGCAAACTGTTTCCCCTGGCTCTTTGGAACCCTGCCAAATAAATGTATCTTTAGGCAAAGAGCTTTCAGCTCTGTGCCTTGGTTTCCCTCTTCTCTCTCCCATGGAGACGAGGAACAGAAGCTATCCTTCGAGCACAATATGTTTCCTGGGGGTGGGGCGGGGAGAGCTCCTTAAGTACCCACAGTCACCAATCCCGATTTTGTCACATGCAAGTGAAAGGACAGTGTTGTTTGTTCTTCAGCAGGCAGGTGAATTTTAAGTTGTTTGGAAAGTTGACTCAAATTTGGTCAGGTGTGGAAACCGTGGCCTGCCCTACCAAAAGGGAGCGTTAAGAACTGGCCGTGGAGAGGAGAATTTCTGAAGCTGGTGGGAGGGTTGCTGGGAAGGACCCAGCTGGCCGCAGATGCAGCGTGATAAAATGACAGAAGTCTGAAAGTGTTTCGTGAGCCCCGGGAACAGCAAGCGGCCCTACCTCCTCAGCATGCTGGCCAAGGCCTGTGGCCATGGGGCTTCATCTGACCTCCTGTGGCCTCCTCCCAGCGCGGCCTGCCACATGGCAGGTGTACAGGACCTGCTTCCTAGGTCAGGGTGGCAAGCAGGGTATTAAGGTGAACTCTAACCCCTAGAGAGGTTTTATTTGGCCAATACCATCAGCCTTTGCGATATCTGTCATTTAAACCTGTTCTCAAGGTGGGAGCTTCATGTCAAGTCCTATCTCTACTTCCTTGGGAAAAATGGAAGATCTGGCAACACGGAGCTCACCTTCTTGAACAACTGAAACCAGGCAGAGGTGGGGAGCTGCAGTTCCTTCCAGAAAGGACTTGCTGGCTCCAGTCCCCACTGCCACCAGCCATTGGTCCCCCCGGGCCGAGCAGGGTCAGCCGCCTTTTATCCTCACCCCACGGGCCATCTCTTTTCCCTGCCAGGCAGCCAAAGGCACTGGACGGTCTGTGACCTCTGCCTGGGCGAGGACCTTCTGTCCCTTAGGCCCCTGCTGATGCACAGACCCAGCCATCCTCACTGGCCCTGGGTTGGCGCTAATGTGTACAGTTTCAGTGCTGAGGGTTGAGCTTTTTCTGCCTTTAAGGGGTAAGGTGCCATTATTGTGAGAAAGTGCAAGGCCACGGGCTATGGAGCAGGCCAGGACCCATTCCTCCCTTCCCAGATAACATACTTCCACTTTGGCAGCAACCTTCTGGGAACTGTGCCCGCTCGTGACTTTTCCTTTTTTCTATTCTATTAGTGACTTTCAAAAAGGACATTTCAGCCAGCTAAAGGGAGCAGATGGCACTGTGTCAGGCCTCCTGCAGGCTGACTTTGGGGTGGGGGTGGGGAAATGGGGGCTTTCCTGTGATTAGTTCTTGTACCTGGTAAGCTTTGATCTCTCAGGCTGTGGAGGTGGCTTCTCCTAAGGAAGGAATCAGGCCATGCTTAACCTTGATCACCGAAATCACTGTTCTCCTTGTCCTTCTTTTATAAACAGGGAAATTGGAACAGAGCTAAGAGAGGCTTTTTCATACACTTTAGGAAAGAATGAGCAATGGAAAAAGGAAATTGAGAGCTTTGGGGAGTTTATAGGAGAGAAGCATTGGAGTTTGAAATAGGAGCTGGGAATCCATATGTTGGGAGGAAAGAGAAGAAAAGAACAGCCACACGCACACAGAGCTTCAAGGGGAAGTGCGGAAATCGTTATGGGAAAGGGGGCAGGGAAGCCCACGTGGGTCTCCCTTTATCAGCCCCAGATGTTCAGGCAATGGCCCTCAGGATGCCCATGAAAGGGTCCAGAGCCTGTGGTGCTAGACTGAGTGTTTTCTTAACTGCCAAGGAGCATGTGAATTCGGTGGCAGGGAGCTTTCCTCTGTGCACCCAATGACTCCCCGAGGCCCTGCGAGGTCTGTGCCACGCCAGTCAGATACAGACGGGACTACCTCTAGATTTGGAAGTGGACAGCCGCAGTTCACCTCACACCGATCCCTGCCTGTCCGCCCCCATCAAGCAGGGCTGGCCCAACCTGCCTCCGTTGACCTGTGCCCCAGACTGACCTAGGTCCGGCTGGCAATTCCACCTGCATAAATGACTTAGCCTCTCCAGCCTCAGTTTTACCATCTTTAAAATGGGAGGGGGGGGTGCCTGGGGTGGGTTAAAGCCTCTGCCTGCAGCTCGGGTCATGATCCCAAGATCCTGGGATTGAGCCCTGCATCAGTCTCTCTGCTTAGCAGGAAGCCTGCTTCCTCCTCTTTCTCTCTCTGCCTGCCTCTTTGCTTACTTGTGATCTCTGTCTGTCAAATAAATAAATAAAATATTTTAAAAGATAAATAAATAAAATGGGAGGGGGGAATGAACCATCATTGGTGAGGTGCATAGCAAGATACCTGTAAAGGCCTCTGGGAAGAATAAAGCCCAAAACATGGGGTTTTGGGGTTTTTTGTTATTGTTGTTAATTCATTATACTTTTAAAAAAAATCACTATGGAAAATTTCAGACATCTGGGCAAGTAGACAGAATAAAGCCTCATACACCCATAATGCAGCTTCCATAATTATAAGTTCCTGGCCGATCTTAGTTCATCTCTATCATCCACGTTCCCCAGCCCCCTATTATGCTGAAGCAAATATGGGAGGTATCTGGGAGATATTTTATTATTTTATCTCATTATCAAACATGTAATGGCCGACTTGCTCCCTCAACCAGCTGAAACTTACCCTCTCCTGAGATGTCCCTTTTTGTACCTTTTCCCCTCTTCCAGAGGGCCACATCTGCCCTCCCCACTGGTCACCAAATTCCTCTCAATGCCATTCTTCCTACAAGAGTCATGACTGATAGCAGCTCAGGTTGTAAGCCCCCAGGAGGCCTGGGATGTCTTTGCATTTTACCAGACTCCAGTGTTTTCTTCAGAAGAAATAGCGAACTCTAGAAGGGGGACGTTGAAGCATCAGTTCCCTGGAAGGAGGGGCAGATATTGGGCCATTTTGAGCCCTCCCAGCCCTTGACATCAAGCTTAAGCCCTATAGGAGCTGGCTGAACGCCTAGTCTTATGGGTGTCTTTCTTCCAGAGAAGGGGCACCTGGGGCGGAGAACACCAGTGAATTATGTCCTCCCCTAGGCCTCTGGCTGCAGGAGAGGGGGCTCTCCTCTCCCAGCAGAAACCCTACTGCTGACTGAAGCTTGCGATGCAGCTAGGAGACTCATTTCTTCTAAAAGCCTGGTGAAGGGGATAGAATGCCCGCTCCAGAGACCAAATTGAAGACGAAATGAGCTAATGCTGTATCTACTACAATTCTCTTGGTCACAAGGGATGGAAAATCCAACCCAAGATGCCTTTGGGGAAAAAAAAGGGATTGGGGGCTTACCTTGAATTGAAAAGTCCGGGGGTGGTACCTGGGATCTGCACCCACCTTCTAACATGTGTGTGGGGGGTGCTGGTTTCCCCACACCCCCAAGGAAGTCTCCAGGACAGCAGCTAGGCATCCTACAGTGCAACTCCGTTCTGACACTGTCTACATGGAGGTAATGTCCAATCCCACAGGTTAAGTACTGTCTTACAAGACTGCCCCCCTCCAACTCCAGAGGGAGTCCCTACTTCTTCCTATCAACTGTGCATCTGACGGATGAACTCTGAACTGGAGGTCCCCACCACCCCTTCCTTGGGTTTGACCAATTTGTTAGAGCAGCTCTCAAAACGCAGAGAAACTGTTTACTTAGTAGATTATAGGTTTTATTATAAAGGGATGTAACTCAGGGACAGCCAGATAGAAGTGACCCATAGAGCAAGATATAGGGGAAAGGGCACAGAGCTTTTATGCTGTCTCCCAGCACACCAGATTTCCACGTGTTCACCCATCTGGAAGCTTTCCAAACTCAGCCCTTTTGGGTTTTTATGAAGGCTTCATTACATAGGCACAATGGATTAAATCGTTGTCCATTGGTGATTGAGTCAACCATCACCCCCCAGACCCCCCTCAACTTCCCTGGAGGTCAGGGGGTGGGGACTGAAAATTCAAACCCTGGTTTGATGATCAGTTCCTCTGGCAACTAGCCCCTTTTCTTAGGTGTTTTCCAAAAATCGCTCATTAACATAACAAAAGACACGTTGCCCCTCCCCCCCATCTCAGGAAATTCTGCAGGTTTTTAGGAGTTGTTATCCAGACACTACGGTGATTAAACCAAATCTGTACTTCTTATTATGAATCACAGTATCACAGGTGGACATGGCTGGTATTTGGGGTTCAACTGTTAAAATCAGGACTGGGTTTCACTCTACCTCTTGGCTCCAGATTTGTTTCGACTTTCGTTTTGGGTTAATGTGGTAACAAGGCAGCAGCACGGGTTTTTGCCCCTGGATCCTTTGAGGGTCTCCATAGAGAACCTTTTTTTTTTTTTTTTAAAGACTTTTATTTATTTGACAGAGAGACAGCAAGAGAGGGAACACAAGCAAGGTGAATGGGAGAGGGAGGAGCAGGCTTCCTGCTAAGCATGGAGTCCGGTGGGAGCACCCAGGGAGCACCCTGGGATCATGGCCTGAGCTGAAGGCAGATGGAGCCACCCAGGTGTGCTGAGAATCTCTTTTCCAAAAGTCCTAACAGAAGTCACAAGGATCCTGATTGGGTCACATGACCATCCCTGAAAGCAAGTGAGAGGGGCTCACTTGCTCAGGCCCTGTTACTCGACCTACTGGGACTGGGAGGGTGGGAGGAGGCGTGGTCCCTTGGAGGGCATGGTTACCAAAGTGGGGCTGGATCAGTACCGGTGACAAACCGAAGATGCTCAGTCTTCTTGCTTAGCAAGTCTCTGAGTACATTAGGGAAGCTCATCAAATGATAATTCCCTTCTAGCTCATGGAGACTTTTTTATTCCTTTTCAAATAAGTTGTACATATTTGATCTCATAACAGTCCCCGAGACAGACAGGAGTGCAAGGAGTATCTTCCCATATTAAAGATGAGGAAATCAAAGCACAGAGCAGGTAAAATCTTTGCCCATGGGGTTGCTGGGTGGCTCAGTTGGCATGTGTATGCCTTCTGTGCTCATGTCATGATGGCGGGGGAGGTCCAGAGATTAAGCCCTGAGTCAGGCTCCCTGCTCAGCGGGGAGCCTGCCTTCCCTCTGCCCTCCCCCCAAGTGTCCTCCCTCTTGCTCTGCTCTCTTTCTTTCAAATAAGCTGTTTAAAAATAAATAAAAATTTAAAAATTAAAAAAAAAAAAAAAAGACTTTGCCCACAGTGAGAAAGCAGTGTAGTATGGACTTGCCCTGGAGTCCCACAGAGACAAAAAGGGCTTGCATTTTTGGGACAGATCCACTGGAACTGGAAACTGGGATCTATGGGGCTTATCATAGAAACACGGACTTTATTGATATCAACTGCCTGGGTTTGTCCCCGGGTTAGCCAGATAGACTGGTAGCAGGCTGGGGGTCGAGTACCCGTTGATATGCCCTGCCAGGTGGCAAGGGAAGGAGATGTTACATAGGCTGAGACGCTGCCTCCCCAGGGAAGGCATCATCATCTTCCCCAGGGAAGAAATCAGTCTCATGACTGATTTCCTTTTACCCCGGGAAACTGTGTACAAGACTTGGTTTTCCTTGTCCTGGAAAACACACACACACACACACACACACACACACGCACACGCACACACACGCGCACACACACACATGCACACACACCAGTCCAGAAAGAAGTGTGGAGTGGGAGAGACAGTGCTAGTTGCAGGGCTGCCTCCTAAGGGAAATTGGTCCTGGAGCCAAGAGTGTCCTTTGCCAAGACATAGAGGGACAGCAAAAGTCCCTGGTCCCCAGGTCCACCGGTCAGATGGGAGTGGTTTAGCCAGAGTTCTCAGGATCCCCCCAAGTGTCTTTGGGATCTCCAAAGAGCTGTCCAAAAAAACAGCACCCCTCCTCTGCATCCAGGTTTTGAACACATTGAATAAGAAAGAAGACAAAGGAGTGGCAGAGAGCCAGAGTGCCCCCTTCCTTGTCACTAAAGCTAGCATGGAGGACGTGGCTCAGTGTGAGGACAAAATTGACTACCTAAGGGAGCCTAGAAGGAGGCTGGGCCAGAGCACATCATCATAGATGGCCTTCCTGGGTATTCCAATCAGACAGATTGTTCCATCTCTGTGGGTAGTGAGAGTAAAGACAAAAAAATGAGTTTTAGGGAAAATCCCTCCTCGTGGAAACCAGAAGCTAGAAGACATGTGACCTTGGTGAGTTATTCATCTCTCGGCATCCTTCTCTTCTTGGGTCAAACGGCCATAATCACAGTATGTGCCTCACAAGGAGGCACTGGGAGTTCGAAGGGGACAGCCTTCGTAGGACAGCCCCGGCATGCAGTAAGCACTTGGTGAACACGGGTTGTGTCTGTGTGCTGTCCAGGTTCATGGCGGGTGGCCTTGCTGCTTTTTTCTCCAGCACGAAGCCCAGGGCCCCTGGGTCCGGCTGTGCTTGCGTATCTCTCTCTAGCTGTAAAAAATTCGTGTGAATGTCAGTGTGCAGGGGCTTTTGGGTTCCTGGCCTCTTCCCAGGCTGTGTTCTCCCCCTTGGTCGGTGGGGGGGAGGGGCGGGTGTGAAGTGGGGGCAGGGAGATGGCAGAGACATCCTCTTCACCGTGGTGAGCGATGCTGCCACCTCCCCATGCCCTGTTCCAGCAGATCCTGGCTCCAAGTTCAAAGCCAAGGTGGCTTTGTTGAGTAATTCAGTGACACTGCCTGCCCACCCGCCATCCAAGGGTAAGTCTCACTCCCACACACCCATCTGCTAAGCATCTGCTGCCCTGTGTTTTGTGGTGTGGAGGCTGGGAACAGGCACACCGCCCCAGCTGACCGCGTGGAGGCTGGGCTTCCTTCCTCCCCCTGCTGCCCTTGGGCTCGGTCGGTCTCTCTCTGCGCCTCTCTCTCTCTCTCTCTCTCTCTCTCTCACACACACACACACACACACACACACACACACACAGCCCCGCTCAATGAGGTTTCAGATCTGCTCCCAGGCTGCTTGGCGCTGACTGCATCTGGATTCACACCAACCTCTTCCTCCTGGGGGTTCAGAGTGTTCTTGGAAGGAAGCCTGGGAAGGGAAAGGCCTTCCCCAGCATTCCCCCTGCCGTGGCTGGCTGACAGCAGAGACAGGAGCTGCCAAGAGCTGCAGAGTCAGACAGACCTGAGTTCAAATCCCTGGGTGACCTTGGGCAAGCTGCTTTCTGCTTCAGTTTCCTCATCCATAAAAAATGTGATAGTAACAGGATCTATCTCATGGGATTATGGCCAGGATTCATCGAGATGCTAACCGTGCAGCACTCACCCCAGGTCTGGCCGGCAGGAAGGGCTTGAGATGGGGGAGTACTTGACCATCAGCGGGGGATCCCCTGGCTTCCTGGTGGGGGGAAGAGGGTGTTCATGGAGCGGGAGAGAGCGCTATCTCCTTGGACCACCCCACCTCCCACAGTAGACCCTTCCCCCAGTCACGCCCCATGGGACCAAAGGGATTTGGATTTGCTCTTATGCAGAATGTCTCATTTGTCCGGTCACTCCCACGCCTGGTGTGGTGCCTGGAACTTAAAAAGCACTAAATGTTTGCAGTAAACAAGTGCAAGGAACAGGGAGAGAGACTGTCTGGCTGGCGGCCTCAGTTCCAGCGGTTCCAGCACTGGTTTCTGAACTCCAGGCTGTTCTTTCTGCCCCTTCAGCCTCCCTTTTCCCCCGCCTCCCCTCCCTCCTTCTGACCTTCCTCTTCAGACCTTCCTTTCTTTTTTTCTCGGAAGGAAATAGCTTCCTTCTTTCCTTTCCTTGTAATATCCAGACTGTGAGAGCATCCCTTGAGAGCCCTTCACCCAGCCGAAAGCCTCGATTCCTCTTTCAAATTGAGTCTGTCCCCTGACTCATTCATTAAAATGCATAGGGCATGTGACCAAACTGCATAATGAGTCTCTCCAGAGGAGGAAGGCTCAGAGGCAAGAGGCAGGGAGGTGCTGCCAACTGCGAGGGGAACACTACCCACCCCCCTGCTGTGGATCAGGCTCATTGGCCCGTGCCCTGGGAAGGCTGGGGGCTGCCGTTCATCCCCAGTAAATCAGCCAAGTCCTGGAGAGCTCCAGCCTGGCAGTCTTGGAAGCTGTGTTGCTTTGGAGAGTCCAACCCTTGTGACCTTTGCTCAACCTTCCCCCACTCCGGCTGCTTGAGTCGTTATTTAAATATATCTCTTAACAATCCAAGGAACGTGAGCATATTTTTATCACAAAACATTCAAACATGAAAGCAAGCCCCTTTAACAACTACCCCGTACCACTCCCCCCTCCAGAGGACCTTCTGGTCATCCAGAGCTCTTTGCCTTCCAGAGTTTTGACTGCCCCTTCACAAGCACCCCATGAAGCCGATCTGGGGGAGCCCAGACACTCTTTTTGCCCTCCTGAGGTCCCAAGCCAGTTCTCTACAAAGCTGTCAACGTGCATCTTGGAAACTTTCTCAGCCCCCTTCCTGGCAAGTCCCTTGTCTGTCATGCAACCTCCAGGCACCCCACCAAATCCCATCCATGCAAGGGAGCCCTACCATCTGCAGTAAGGAAGCCAGACCAGATGATTTCTCGATTATAAATTCCGGTCTAGGGGCTCCAGGGTGGCTCAGTCAGTTGAGCGTCGTCTGTCTTCGGCTCAGGTCATGATCCCAGGGTCCTGGGATCGAGCCCCAGACCAGGCTCCATGCTCAGCCAGGATCCTGCTTTTCCCTCTCCCTCTGCTGCTCCACCTGCTTGCGCTCTCCTGCTCCCTGTCAAATAAATAAAATGCTTTAAAAAAAAAAAAAAAAGGTAATTCAGGTTTAACTGCTTTCCAGAGGCATCTGTACTTGACTGTCAGAGTCCTGGAGAGTGAAAATGGTGTCAAAATGCAGTGATCTTCATGGTGGCCTCTCTCAGGCACTCAGGGCCTCCTGAGCTCTACTTTTTGGGTGGTGAGGCTCTCTGAACCCACTAATTCATTTCACTTGAGTAACAACCTATCCCACGAACTTCCCTGAATCACATTAGCCCACCTGCAGAACGGGAATCACTCTCGTGCTGCTCTCATGGGGTCGTGAAGTTTCAATGGAATTAGCTACATAAAGCCATCCGTCAGCCCTTCGCCTGGCACATGGTCAGAGATGCAAGTAATGTTAGTAATTGTCATGGTCATCATGATTTTTATTCTGGTCTGTAATACTCCGTTCATTCAAGGACTATTTGTATGGAGGACCTTCTATGTGCCAGGCACTGTTTTAGATCCTGGGAGGAAAGCAGTGAATGGGTCAGACACGCTTCCTGCCCTCAGTGGGCTCATATTCTAGCACGAATGTATTGTACCCTTGTGTTTGGTAAGGACTTCATCTCCCATTATGTCCCGTGGTCCTCACTCATGTCTTCAAGTCATGCAAAGGCAATACGAGTATCCCTCTTGTCCACGGTTCAGAGTAATGGGACAGGTAGAAACTGGCCAGCTACGACCAGGTTCTAATTCCAGTTTCTATGCTCTCTCCCAGTGGGCACTGATCGTTATTCTGGGCTGCAGGAGGAGGAGGGCATGTAAGCAATTCCCAGAGCTCAGAAAGCCTGACCCTACCAGCAGGGGCATAGAAAAGAGGTGGGACTACCCTCTGTGTGCCTTTGAGAATCCCGGTTAGTTCTGTCCATGAACTGAACCAATATTCCTCTGCCTGGTGCCAGTTTCAGAGGCCTGGAGGGGTTTGTTCGCTGAAGAAGCACTTGCTGGTGTGCCTGGGTGGCTCAGTCGCTTAAGCATCCTGCTCCTGGTTTCCACTCAGGTCATGATCTCAGGGCTGTGGGATCAAGCCCAGGTCAGGTTCTGTGGGGACCCGCTTGAGAGTCTCTCTCTCCCTCTCCTTCTGCCCCTCCCCCAGCTCTCTCTCTAAATGGATGAATAAACAAACAAAATCTGGAAAAAAAAAAAAAAAAAAAGGAAAAGCACTTGCTCCAGGCTGTACTCTGTGGGGCCTGTCCATAACAAGTGACAGCTCAGAGATCTGAGAGCACTTTCTATGGGGTCCTCACCGGGCAGGAGAGAGGATGGCCGGGATTGTGGGCTCAGTGAGCAAATTGCATCTTCTCGGCGTGGCACCTGGAGCCCCTGTTTGTAACTTACACAGCATCCCCCCCACGCCCGCCCTGGTCAGGCTGTCCGAGAACATCACGCATAGGAACGGGAAGTCTGTCTTAGGGAAAGTGGCAGGGGTAGGCCTGGGAAAGACCCCAAGGAGAGGGCAATGAGGGCCAGCCATTGTGTGGAGAGACCCATGACCTCAATAGGACTCAGCCTGGGCCTTTCCCTGACCCCATCCCAGTGACAGCTCATGCCTACTCTCTGACCACGGGGTCTAGTACTGAACCCGCATGGCAACATGTGACTGAGGAAGGGGTCCCCACCTCCAAGGCCACCACTGCCTAATCCTCATGGAAACACTTCTTGAGAGTCCTTTACCTGCACTCTCTTGACCTGCCCACACCCTCCTGGGGTATCTCTGTACTATCCCAAGAGTAAATTTGCGGGTTTTTTTGTTTTGTTTTGTTTTTAAGATTTTATTTATTTATTTGACAGAGAGAGAAAGCACACGCAAGCAGGGAGAGTGGTCGGCAGAGGGAGACGCAGACCAGCCCCACCCACCAGCCGGGAGCCCAACATGGATGGGTGAGGCTTGATCCCAGGAGGTTGGGATCAGGACCTGAGCCTAAGGCAGATACTTAACCGACTGAGCCACCCCGACTCCTGCCCCCTGTTTTCTTTCTTATTGAATCTAAGCACACAGGATTATTCATGATCTTTGATAAATGACATTCTTTCATCTTTAGTTATTTATTACTTATCTTGAACAAGGTTATTTATTACTTATTTGCTTACTTATTTGATTATAATATGGTAAAGACCTGTGTACCTACCACCGAATTCTTTGTGTGTTCCTGACTTTTCCATCACTTTGCCTCCCTCACCCTATCCTGAATCTTTTTTTTTTTTTTAAAGATTTATTGACTTGGGAGAGAGAGCAGGGGGAGGGGCAGAGGGAGAGGGAGAATCCCAAGCAGATCCTGTGCTGAGCGTGGAGCCCGACCTGGGCCTCCATTCCAGGACCCTGAGATCAAGACTTGTGCCAAAACCGAGAGTCAGATGCTTAACCACTGAGCCACCCAGGTGCCCACCCCCCATCCATCCTGAATCTTGAGTTTACCATTCCTTTGCTTTTCTAATAAATCATCTTCTTTATTATAGTTTTCTAAAAAGCATATTGTTTAGATTTCATATTTTTACCTTACTTAAGAGAATGTTCTGCTGTAGGTAGTATTCCAGAAAACCACAATATTTTTTTCTCATTATATTGCTAAAATTCATCCATACTGTATCATAGAGCTGTCGTCCATCTGTCTTCACTATTATAATCATCTCTATTACATTCCACATGTATTTATTTATTCTGTTACTGGACATGTGAGTTGTTACCAGCTTTCCACTACTTTGAACGTTCTTGCACATGTCTCCTGGAAAACCATGTGAATGTAGCAATTTACAATCCCAACACCAACAAATATATGAAGATCCTATTGATCTGTATCCTCTCCAACACTTGGCATGATCAGACTTTGTAACTGTTTCCAACCAAAAGGTTATTAAGTGGTATCTCACTGTGGTCTGTTCATTTTTACTGGCTATCCAAGTATGGCTTAGAATGATCAGGGGTGAGGTGGGGATTATCCCATAAGGGAGCTTTCAGGATTTCTTTCTTTCTTTCTTTCTTTTTAAAGATTATTTATTTATTTGACAGAGAGACCACAAGTAGGCAGAGAGGCAGGTGGGGGTGGGGGGAAAGCAGGTTCCTTGCTGAGCAGAGAGCCTGATGTGGGGCTCGATCCCAGGACCCTGAGATCACGACCCAAGCCAAAGCCAGAGGCTTAACCCCACTGAGCCACCCAGGCGCCCCAACTTTGAGGATTTCTTAAAGCACAGTATGCTTGCAAAGCCTCTCCTGATTGGGATCATGTCATTGTCTTGGTCACCTCTGGGTCCCCAATAGCCTACACAGGGCCTGGCACCTCATCGTTATCATTATTATCACCATCAAAACAACAACAAAAGTAAGAGATAATATTTACTGAATGCCAGGGTGCCTGGATGGCTTAGTGGGTTAAAGCCTCTGCCTTCGGCTCAGGTCATGGTCCCAGGGTCCTGGGATCCGAGCCCCGAATAGGGCTCTCTGATCAGCAGGGAGCCTGCTTCCTCCTCTCTCTGCCTACTCGTGATCTCTGTCAAATAAATAAAATCTTTTAAAAAAAACTTACTGAGTGCCTACTAAGTGCCAGGTGCTATGCTAAGAAACACCTTTCTTTACTTTTATTAGCTCATTTTTATTGTTCCAGAAACCCTACAAGGTAGATTCTATATTACTCCCCTATGAAAGACAAGAGACTGATATTAAGTATCTTTCCCAGAATCACATAAGTATTATAGGATGGAGCCAGGATCCGAACCTTGGCATCTGACACCCGAGCCCTTCCCTATTCTATCAGAGGTGTCTGATCAGTTCTTCTTGAACGGTGCCTTTACCTCCCCATAACCAGAGGCAGGGTCAGCTGCTATAGCCCTTTTTCTCTCTTATCAAGTCTATTTAAAATGTACACACACTTTGCCTATAAACAAAGCTTAAAGATTTTTATAATTTTACTCTAGTCAAATATAATTCGTTGAATTTATGATTGGCTAAAATTTCTTGGCAGTCATTCCACACAGGCAGAGAACTCTCACTGTTCTCTGTGTTCTCAAATGTCATGAGATGTTCTTCTTTACCGACAAGTCCCCTAAAATCATTGTTCTATTTTTTTTCTTGTCAATCACACTTATTATCTCTAACATACCTTATCATTTACTAAATATTGTATCGTAGTATTGACGTGCAGGGCAGGAGAATTTGTCCACTTATTTCTGTCTGTATCTTTAATGGGTTTAGTACTTACGTATCCCTAGTGCCTTAGGTTGAGCCTGGCACAAAGAAGCAGCTCAGCAAATATTTGTTGAATGAATGGAATCAGGGTGTGCTTCTGGGAATGAATGAATGAATGAGTGAGTGAATGAATGAATGGCTTGTGTGTGAATGAGTGAACAAACCCATGCTATTTTGTCATTTTATTTTTCATTTTGGAGCCAATTATTTTTTCAGATTTCAGGTTTCAAACCTTTCTGTGGGCCTGGGAGGCCTGAGATTTCGTGCCCAAACACCTGCAGGATAAAACAGTTCTAAAGGTCCAAAACAATGTCTCATTGCCTTCTCTTTATCTCTTAAAACACCAACATCCACCATGAGCCGCCTGCCTCAAATGAGGCTGTTTGGCAACGAGGCAGGAGGCTCATCAAAACAAAACAAAATGAAAAATTCCTGGCAGCTTGACTGTAGCGATTTTCCAGCCGTGTACATGGGCGTCCAGGTCCAGTGCACCTCATTACAGGTGCACGGAGTGTCTGACAGATGTGTGACAGGCCCGAACCCCTGACTCTTTCTCCTCTTTCCAGACTGGGGTGCGGTGGATAAGGGCATGGCTCAGGAGCCATCCCTCCTCATCCAGCGTCTGTGGCTCAGTTCCCAGAGCCGAGCCAAGCGGGTAATTATAGCTTCCCTCCGCGGCGTGCGGGGCAGGAGACTGATTTAGGAAAGGAAGACTGCTTTCTGTCTCCAGCCTGGCTCTGACTCACAGAACCAGGGAGTCCCAGAAGCGCTACCCGCAGAGGGCGGCGAGCAGCTGGGGGGTGGGAGGTGAGGGTGGCCAGGCGAGCCCAGCTGAAAGCCCCGAGAAGGAGGAAACTCCCCACTTGGCCTGGAAGAACCTGCAGCTGGAGCTGGAGGAAGTGAGGTTCAGAGCAGCTGCTGTTCCAGCAACGGCACGGCCAGGGCTGCCCCCGTGCAAGGGGCCCCCGGCCATGTGGGGATGTCAAATAGAACGGGCTAGTGATTCTCATATTCAGAATTAATCGTGGGGAGTGGGGGAAACCCCCGAATCGGTGCTAGAAGGAAGGCTGCCTTTGTATGAGATGCCGGTGGCTTTGGTTTCTTTGCGGGGCAGGGGTGGGGGGGGGCTGGGTTGATGGAGTCTGGAGTGATGAGCTTTCTGCTCATTTGCTTTCCCTCTTTGGCAAGAGAGGTGGCTAATTAGGTCTTTACAAGCCACAGAGGCAGACTGACCTGGGAGTGGCGTCAGCTACAGGGAGGGTCACAGGCCACTCTGGGAGGGATTTTGATGCCACCCTAGGTGGGTCACCGGAGGTCATTTGCCCCTCCTCCTGTCTCCAGCAGCTTCTCCCTCCTCCCCTGACAGGCAGCCAGAC
Source organism: Meles meles (assembly GCF_922984935.1). NCBI lineage: Eukaryota > Metazoa > Chordata > Mammalia > Carnivora > Mustelidae > Meles > Meles meles. The sequence continues at coordinate 30,153,089 of NC_060084.1, read as the reverse complement.
CTGACAGGCAGCCAGACGGAGACAACTTGACCTCCTCCTGCAGGCCCTGCGGGCCAGGAGATTCCGGTTCCCATCCCTCCCCCTTCCCGCTGAGTCACCCCCCTCCCAGTCAGGTGATCCTCCCCTGGGCCCTTCTGAGAGCACCTTGACCTATATTGCAAACTCTCCATTACAGCAGATTCTAATTGTCCTGAGAGAGGGCCTGCCAGGCCAGCGGGCACAGAGCCCAAGTGTCACTGGGGGCCGCCCCAGACTGCAGACAAGGCACCCGGGCAGGGGGAGGGGGGCTGACCCACTCCAAGAACCAGAACAACACCAGACAGGCCTGAAAATGGAAAGTCGGGCGGCTGGAGGCTGTGTGTGCAGGGCAGAGGCAGAAGGGGTGGTGAGACTTAGCTGGGAAAGCTGACAGCCCCTGGGAGACACACTTCCTTCCCTCCTGCCCTGGCTCCGGGCCAGGCCCTGACTGAGCAGGCTGCTGGGGACCAGCGGTGGGGGACAGATGTAGTCTCCCTCCAGGACTGAGTGACATCACTGCCCACAAGGAAGGGGAGAGGTGGGAAACTGTGCAAATGGTAGCATGAACTTTGATGACTCATCCAGATCACCCCCTTTGAGAAAATGTTCCTCCCAACAGGGAACACGTTCTTGTCCCCAGATTATCCACAAAATGGCCTCTACTGACTTTGTCTATGGGTTCTTTGTGCCATGGTTGCCTGGGCAGTCTTTGTGTCCTCTGGGTATGGGGGTAACGTGGGGGCGGGGGTGAGCTGTAGGAAAGCATTAAAAGGGAACTGTTCAGAATCAAACATTAAGCCTCATCCTTGGGCATCCAGCCTGTACAAAGCGGTATTAAGTGAAGATTGCAGTTCTGTCGAATTAGGGCACTGAACTAGGAGTCATTCTTCAAAGCCTGACTTTCCCAGCGAGTAGCTCTGTGACCTCGGCAAGTCACTCTAAGCCTTAGTCCCCAATCTGTCTTAATGGGTGTATAAATAAAACCACATTAGATCAGGTGCCATGTGTAAAAATATTCTATCAATTATACAGAATTATGCATAGCTATGTGACGTTCTCTAGGTTGTTAAGTCCGTCTCCACTCCCCATCTGAGAGGATGGTTTTGCTTGTTGGATGTCCCAAGCATAGAAGAGGCTGCCCCTGTTTACAAACATAGAAAACCATAGCCCCAGCTCGAGTGGGGTCTACCAAGTCTAACAGCCCATGTAGCATGTTTGCCCATCACCCACAGATTACTTGTACATCGTTTTCTTCTTTTAGATCAAGAAAAGCTATGCATGTATCATGACTTGGATAAAAACCTGCAGAGCGGAGCCAAGTCCTGTTTTTGAATCAGGATGTAAACGTATGGAGTTGCTGCCTGGTGCATAGCAGAGACTAGACGTCGGAGTTGGGGCTAGTGAGCTGGACAGAGGGACAAAGAGGGATGGAGTGGAGGGAGAACAGAAGGAAGTTCAGTGACTGTAGGAGCAGAGCTGGAATTACCAGAAAGCTCATTATGCTTGAACTTCAGGACATTTCACTTACATGTATCCCTTCCAAGGCCTGGCCCCTCATTTTGAATTCATGCATTCCTTTCCTAAGGAGAGCGCCCAGTATTGAGAGTTCCCCCATCGCCCGCCCCCCTACCTCCAAACCTGGATCTGCCCCCTTTTTGATAGGTTGCCAAGAGACCTAATCCTTGTTCATGCTCAGGATTCATAAGCGCAAAAGAAATGCAAGTGCTGTAGGGGCTGTGGTATCTTCAGGTCATCTACACCATGAACTCTGAACCTACAATTTGCAGGAAGATCCATAAGTAGCTAGGCAAGAACAGCACTGTAAGGAATGGGATATATAAAGAGGGTAGAGGTCAGGAATGTGCAGAATTACGGGACCAGTTCCAACTTCCAGAATCCCCCTCTGGTAGACCCAGGATTCTTCCGTTTCCGGGCTTGAATCTGATTGCACGGCCTGGAGTAGAGGAGAAATTGCTTGGAATCTGGAATTCTTTCAGTAGTCCTGACTACTCTATCCGGAGTCTTCACTAACCGGCTGCTGTGGCCTTGGAGTTACTTAATCTCTTTGGGCCAACCATGGAAGATAATGGCAGGTGATTGCACAGCAAATCCCTGAAACACTGCCTCATCCACCACTGTATTCCCATGAGTATAATGCCTAATAATTATGGTTTTATGTTAAGAGCACAAATTTACATAGTGCTTGCAGATGGACAAACTGAAGTGCAGAGCTGTGAGAAGCCTTTCCCCAGGTTATCCAGCTAGAAAGTGGCAGAGCTGTGATTCAGAATCAAGCAGTCTGGCTCCAGGGTCCCCCTTTCCCAATCACTATGCCCTATATGCTCAATAAATAACAAAGCCAATAGACTTTACTTTTTAGAACAGTTTTAGACTTAACAGAAGAATTGAGCAGATCACACAGAGAGTTGGATGAATGAAGTAAAACAGCAAATGGAGAGTCCCTTGATTGAGATCGTGATTCATTACCCAGGGTATGTGGGAAGGGAGCTCACGCTTGTGAGGTCTCTGCGTGCACAGGATTTCAGACAGATTGCCCCCATCTAATTCTCAGAGCAGCCTCATTAACTAGGGAGCATTCATCCTATCTTGCGATGAAAAAGCTAAGGCTCAGAGAGGCCCTGGGCTTGCCCTACGTCACACAGCAAATGAAGTCTAAAACATTCTGATATGTCTGACCCTCAAGAACACATTTGCCCTTCTGACATCAGCAGCGGCAGCAGCAAAAGATATTTTGTCTCATGTTTATTAACCTCACACTGCTCTCTAGTGCCTTATAGTTTCAAAAATACTTTGTATCTACTTTTGTCTTTTGGTCCTCCCTACTGCCCAGGAAAGTAGGTGAGGCAGTGATCATGATTCCATTTGATAAATGAAGCTACTCAGACTTCAAAAATTAAGGTCATATGATGGGGGTGCCTAGATGGCTCAGTCTGCTTTTGACTCGGGCCATGATCTCGGGGTCTGGGATAGAGCCCCATGCTGGGGTCCCTGGTCCGCAGGGAGTCTGCTTCTCCCTCTCCCTCTCCTCTCTGTGTGCTCGCTGTCTCCCTCTCTCTAATAAATAAATAAAATCTTAAAAAAAATTAAGGTCCTATGTTAAGTGTTGAGGTAGAGTCAGGAAAGAAACACAAATCTGTTGACTTTTTTTTTCCAGATTTTATTTATTTATTAGAGCAGGGAGGGAGAAGCAGGCTCCTTGCAGAGTAAGGAGCCCGATGACGTGGGGCTCGATCCCAGAACCCTAGAATCATGACCTGAGCTGAAGGCAGTGCTCAACAGACTGAGCCACCCAGGCACCCCCAAATCTGTTGATTCTTAACCTACTCTGTGTTCCTCCCTTCTCACGGAAGCATCCCTCCATCATATACCACTTTATGGTATGTCCACTCTTCCTAAGCCCACACAGAGGAAATACCTTCCTTGTTAGATAGGAGTCCTCAAGGGGCTGCCCTTCCTTGCAGGAGTCTACCAAGAGAATTTTTCCAAAATCCAAGCTTTGATTGCTGAAATGGCCTGTTTCTCAGTGCTCTGACCCCACTTCCACTCAGCATGTTGGCCTATTAGATCAGCACCCAGAGCACATACACTTGGCCGGCCTGAATCTGAGCTGGTCTGGGATCCACCAGGCAATTTACATCTGATCTTGGTGCCCAGTTAGAACACTTGAACCAGAAGTTCGGATTTCATAATGTTTGTATTTGGGAAATAAAACGAAGTTTCCCAAGTGTGCTGGTCAAAGAATTCAAAGAAGCAGAGTGAAAAGGTATAAATACCAGCCAAAAAAACCACCCCACAATAAACAGCTCTTTCCCCAAGGACAGCTGGAACATGTAGTGCTGTGGGCTTAAGTAGCCGGGAACACCCACTGCTTCGTTTTCAAATTAGGTCTTACTACGTGGATTTACTAGGACACAGTTCAGATAAAGAACTGGGCTCCATCCCTTTTAGCTCAGAGGAAAAGAAGACAGGTTGATAATCTAGTTAAAGGTACAATGCCACACTACACACACACACACATGCCCATGCACACTCACCACCATCACACCCCACACCTTACCCATGGTGTGGGTATACTGTTGCATTTTGTGGGGGAAAAAAGTCATCTCGTTTAGTGTCCTGCTTCCCAGATGAGCTACCCTACATCTATTCCAGATTTTCTTTTAAAAAAGAAGACTATATTTCATCTTTGAGAGTATTTAAGAAAGGAAATGTATATATGTTCATTCTAAAATGTGTGTACATAAAGGAAAGCCAGTGTCCAAACTTTTGAGGTCCTTTCCAGCTTTTAAATATTCAGCCACTCTTGTCATCAGGAAGTGCTACTTTGTGTGTGTGTGTGTGTTTATTAAAGATTTTATTTATCAGAGAGAGAAGGAGAAAGCACGGTTGCGTAAGCAGGGGGAGTGGCAGGCAGATGGAGAAGCAGGCTCCCCGCTGAGCGGAGAGCCTGATGCTGGACTCAATCCCAGGACCCTGGGATCATGACCCAAGCCGAAGGCAGACACTCAACCAACTGAGCCACTCAGGCATCCCTACTTTGTGTCTGTTGATTGTTGAAGTAATTGTCACCCTGAGGCTTGGGCCTGACAAGTTCATTTATTTAACAAATCTTCAGTGAGCATTTAACACAGACCAGGCACCACCATGGCGCTGAAGAGGTAAGGGACAGACAGAAAGCCTCACCCCATGGAGCTTATGTGCTAGTGAGGGTAGAGGAGAAAAGCAAGTAGAATATGATAAGTGTATCATCTTACATAAGTGATAAAGGAGAAGAATGAAGCAGAAAAGGGGCTAGAGAATGTGGGGTGGAGGGAGGAGGGTCACAATTTTAAGGTGGTTAGGGACAGCCTCATGAGAAAGTACTGTCTGAACGAAGTCCCGGAGGAGGGAATGATACAGAGGTGGCCCTTTGGGTCAAGTAAATAAGCCCTATGGCACTAATTTGAGAGGAAGGCCTTTTAAATCTCCAGATGTCCTTTTCACTTACTAATCATGATCCCTAAAATTCTGTTATTGATCATACACACTTCTAGGTTAAAAGGCTAAAGTAAAAATATACAGTTATCAACTTCAGAAAGCCTGTGCATTTACTAAGGAGGGAGGAGGGCAAGGTGATTGGACCAGAGGAGGTGTGTGTGGAGGTAACAGATTTGGGGAAGTGTTGGGAGGAAGTAAGAACCTGTTGGGAGAGCGTGGATTGCCACTGCCGGGGAGCAGGACTGGACCCCTTTCCTGTCTCCTACTGCGGTCACATGGCCCCCCATCCCGGGAATGGTCCTGGGCCCCTCCTCCAGCTCCTTCTCACCGTGGTGGTGAGTGAGGTGGCCCGGGATGCAGGAACAGACTGTTGTGGGGTTTAATAATGCAGCTTCTGAGGGGCTTGGAGCGTTTGGAGTTGTGCTGTAACTAGGGACACATGGGAAAGCGGCTCTGGGACTTGTAACTCTATTAGTCTATGGTTAATTTAACAGCCCGCGGAAAATAAATGAGTCAGGAAACTATGAACGTTTCCTCTTTAGTCAGTGCAGGAAAGCAGCATCATTTATGATGACACCCACCTCATCTTTTGAAATGAGATTGTCCCCTATCGCTGTATCCTAGGTTTACCATGGTTCCCAGAAGCTCGGTCCTCAAAACTGCTTCTGCAGCCATAAGCTATAGAAGACCGTGGGTCACAAACTCCAACACCTAGAGGGAACAGACAGCAGTGGCCACAAGCGGTGGGGACCAGTGGGGACTATAACAAATGGGAGAGCACATGCCTCCCTTCAGCTCCTGGGGATGTGACCAACTGAGTTGGAGAGCTCAGTGTTGCTAGAATTTCTCAGTCTCAATAGAAGGTGGAAATCCAGATTCTTAGACAAGACCTTCTGATTTTTAAATGTTGGCAACTGGGGTGCCTGGGTGGCTCAGTGGGTTAAACCTCTGCCTTCGGCTCAAGTCATGGTCTCAGAGTCCTGGGCTCGAGCCCCGTGTCAGGCTCTCTGCTCATTGGGGAGCCTGCTTCCTCCTCTCTCTCTCTCTCTCTCTCTCTCTGCCTGCCTCTCTGCCTACTTGTGATCTCTGTTTGCCAAATAAATAAAATAAAAACAAATAATAAATAAAAAATAAATGTTGGCAACTAATTCAAGGTAGTGGCATACACTGTGCAGGCCAATTTTTTTTCTTTTCTTTCTTTTTTTTTAAAGATTTTATTTATTTATAAATAAATTTATTTATTTATCAATTTATTTATCAATCCCAGGACCCTGAGATCATGAAGGCAGAGGCTTTAGCCCACTAAGTCACCCAGGCGCTCCCCCCACCTTTTTTAAAAGGTTTTATTTATTTATTAGAGAGAGAGGGACCACAAGCTGGCAGAGGCAGGCAGAGGGAGAGGGGGAATATGTAGGCCAATTTCTTTTTTTTTTTTTTTTATTCGTTATTTGTTTATTTACAGCATAACTGTTCATTGTTTTGGCATCACACCCAGTGCTCCATGCAGTACGTGCCCTCCCTATTACCCTCCACCTGGTTCCTCAGCCTCCCACCCCCCCCCCCCCCGCCCCTTCAAAACCCTCTGGTTGTTTTTCAGAGTCCATAGTCTCTCATGGTTCATCTCCCCTTCCAGTTTCCCTCAACTCCCTCTCCTCTCCATCTCCCCATGTCCTCCATGTTACTTGTTATGCTCCACAAATAAGTGAGACCATATGATACTTGACTCTCTCTGCTTGACTTATTTCGCTCAGCATAATTTCTTCCAGTCCTGTCCATGTTGCTACAAAAGTTGGGTATTCATCCTTTCTGATGGAGGCATAATACTCCATTGTGTATATGTACCACATCTTCCTTATCCATTCATCCGTTGAAGGGCATCTTGGTTCTTTCCACAGTTTGGCGACTGTAGCCATTGCTGCAATAAACATTGGGGTACAGATGGCCCTTCTTTTCACTACATCTGTATCTTTGGGGTAAATACCCAGCAGTGCAATTGCAGGGTCATAGGGAAGCTCTATTCTTAATTTCTTCAGGAGTCTCCATACTGTTCTCCAAAGTGGCTGCACTAACTTGCATTCCCACCAACAGTGTAAGAGGGTTCCCCTTTCTCCACATCCTCTCCAACACACGTTGTTTCCTGTCTTGCTAATTTTGGGTGTAGGCCAATTTCTTAATCTCTACTACAGACAGATAGTTTGGTGCCTCGTGGAACATGATAGGAAAGGTGGGCAAAGGTGAGACATCTGATCAACCTGACAGTTTGAGAAGGTACGTTTTTTAGGGAGTTGACTTCTGCCAAGTGGACCCCTTTATCAAGGTTCTCATCTATTTAACCCAATGGGTTATTCTGGAAAAACTAATCCCATCTGAGTAGTCCTAGTGGAGGGAGAAAATGCTGAGCTGAGAAGCCAGAGGCTTCCGTCCAAATGTTGGTTCTTGCACAAACTCACTGTGCAACCTTGTGTAGGTCTTGGCCTCTCAGGGTTTCATTTCCTCCTCTGCAGAATGAGGGGCTGGATTTAAGAGTTTTCAAAGTGTGTCCCTCCAAGCCCAGGAAGACTTCAGAGATGCCTCTGACGGGTGGGGAAGGTTGGAAAGATCCCAGGGCTTGCAGAAAGACAGTTCAGCCTTTGTCTGTTTTCTCTTTGGGGCTTCTGCTTTCTGTGTTTTACATCTTGAGAGTCTGCCAAAAATAAAAAAATTAAACTTCTTGAAGAAAGAATTTTCCTGCTTTCAAAAAAGCTTCAAAATCGCAGAATTAGTTTATCAGCTCTAGTATCAGGCGTTATTAGTAGAGGTTTGCAAACTGTGGAGGGCTGCAGCTCACCAGAAGGATAGGTCTTTCCTCCCTTTGCCTACCACTGCTTGTCTGGTTACAGTTGCTGCTGCTGGCTCCAACCTTGGGCATAAATCAAATCAACAGGTAGCCAACAAATATTAGAGGGAGGCTCTGACACATTACCCAGCTCAATAGCTTGCTTGGGGGGATTTTCTTTCTTGGTTTTGGTGAACAGATGTGTTCTTTTTGTGATATTATCTTGATCGTGTACAGTACAGTCGTATTTGCTACTGAAAAACTTTCCCTGCTTCACACGATTTGGCAAATACATCAACATTTCACAAGTTTGAAAATCACTCAGCTGACTTTTAAAAATGAGCTATAATTTACTGATAACCTAATAGGTACTGACTTTGTGGATATCACCACTAAGCTCCAGATTATTAACCCTGAAAAGGAGATATTTTTGTGTCTGTTTTACTGATGAAGCAGGAAGCTAAGAGGAGATGAGGTTAAAGATTTACCTGGATCACACAGGTTTTCAACCCATACCTGTCCCAGCAAATTCTCAGCCAGATAATCTCTGTAAGGTTGTTTCTAGCCTCGAGAAGTTAGGAGGCTGTTCTGGATGTTTTAAGCTGTCCTGGGATCAACTGCAAAACTGCTGTCCATTTGCCAACTTCCAGAGCCTCTCAGCTACTCAAAACCTTGAGTGGAAGCTTGTTGAACTCACAGCTACTCAAGTTTGCTGCCCTAATCTTGACTGATAGGAGAGTCTCTGAATTTGAATAGTCTCTTCCATGGTCTGGACATCATCATTGGGAAATGAAAGAATTTTAGATCTGGGGGTGGAAATAGACTGTTGGGGATGAATAAGTGGATTTTTCAGAGTTATTTCTGTGTTTGGCTGAGCCGAGTTTCCCCTGATGCAACGGAAATGGCTTTCCCTGTTTGTTGATCTACCTACCGTTCTGGTCTAATGGATTCAGTTTCCCTAGTAGCGGCTGTGTGCCAAGTGTGTGGCACAAGGCAAGCATTGATTGTGTACGGTTTTTGTTTTGTTATGTTTTTGTTAAGCACTTTGCTGGGCACATAGTATAACCTAGATCAGTGTTTCTAATTACCGTAACCACTGGAATTTTTTTTTCTTAAAAGCTCACCTACAAGACAGAAGACCAGTAATTTTCCTTTGCATACTGTAACATTTCCAGGGAATGTTTATGAAAAAACAACAATGGAAACAGACACCAGAGGTGTTATGATTCTTGATTCTCATCTCATGGGCAGGAAAAAAATTGGTGATCATTTATTCTCTTGGCCAGTGGCAGAGCCTGGACCGTAACTCAAATATTTCTACTTCTAATCATGTGTCCTCTCCATTTTATTAGAGTCATTTGGCTTTTCTCACTGGAGGGGAAACCAATGGACTTTCAGCATTGACCTCGTTTATGTTAACATCTCTGTTGGTGATTTTTGAAAAATAAAGGAAAAAAGCCCGTTTCTTAATTGAATGGTTTGATGCAAAAAATCGTTTTTCCATTAAAAAAAAAGTGGAGGTCCCAATCATAAATAAGATCTTAAAGTTTAGAGTTTGCCATTACGAAAAATATGGGCAACTGGGGCGCCTGGGTGACTCAGTGGGTTAAGCCACTTAAGGCTCAGGTCATGATCTCAGGGTTCTGGGATGGCTCTCTGCTCAGTGGGGAGCTTGCTTCCCCCACTCCCATCTGCCTCTCTGCCTACTTGTGATCCCTCTCTCTGTGTCAAATAAATAAATGAAATCTTAAAAAAATATATGGGCAACTGTTTCTGAACCCACTACTACCTGGCCTCTGATTCCTCCAGAGAAAAAAATGAAATTTGGATAGTTCCCTCTTCTGGGAGCATTGTTTTTTGTTTGCTCTGAAGCCTGAATACTTGATTGCTTGATTGCCTTCGATTTCTAGAGCTAAGTGAAGGGGTTTGTGTGTGCGGCTTTCTTTTTTGAAGGAAAAAAGAAGTGCCGGGGAACTTGCTCCCTTTGCTTGGAGGTTTGCAGAGCAGATCCTAAGAGATGCACCTTAGATTACTTGGATGCCTTTTCTCTTTCCTTACAGGTTCATTTTTCAAATGGTTTGTGCCTAATTCTGCCCCTCTGTGATAATGAGGCAGGTAGGTATTTAGAAGATGCGAGGGTTGTCTGAAGAACACTTTGGGTTGCCCTAGACAGAGGTGACCCTCTCATCTAGAGGATGAGACCTTAGTATTCAGGTAACCATTCAGTTCCATGTCACTTAGAGCCCTTCTTTGCTGCCTTGGTGACACAAGCAATTATACAAAGAGCTTTTCAAACATGCTAATGCCTGAGACTCATCACCCGTCATTCAGGGCAAGATTTAAGCAAAGGTCATTTTTAAGTTTCCCAGGTGATTCTTTTTTTTTTTTTTTAAGATTGTATTTATTTATTTGAGAGAGAGAAAGAGCACGAGAAGCAGGTTCCCTGAGGGCTCGATCCCAGGACCTTGAGATCATGACCTGAGCCAGAGGCAGATACTTAATGGACTGAGCCACCCGGGTGCTCCTCCCAGGTGATTCTATTAGAATCACAGAAAGATTTGAGAATCTGTGATAGAGACTTCCAGTGTCTTGTTCAAAACCAGATGGGATAATCCCCAGTGACAGCAATTTATTCTGTTAGCACATTATAGGTATGTTGGGTCAACAGTTCGTTCTGTATAAAGTACACATTTACTGAGCACCTGTGTTCTAGGTGCTGAAAATTCTTCCAGGAGCGAGACAGCTTGTCTCTGCCAACAGATACTTGCTTTCTACTGGGCGGAGACAAATTAAATCAACAAGCAAACAGGACGGTGATGCGTATTAAGAAGGGAGTAGACTGTGACTAGGGGGTCAAGGAAGGCATCTCTGAGAAGCCATTTCTGCAGGACCTGAGGGGAACCAGGGATAAGGCAGAGGGAATAGAAGGTGAAAAGGTCCCAAGACAAGGAGGGTGGTGTGTTTGAGGAACAGAAAAGACTGCAGTCACTTTCATTTATCTAGAAAGAGGAGTGGCAGACAGTGAGCCAGCCCGACATTTCGTAGAGTTCACACAAATCACTCAGTATGTTCTTGCCAAATAGGACACATTCTTCCAAGGAAACACAAAGAGAAGTATCCTCCAGGAGCCAGGGTACTGTGTGTTGGACAAAGAGGGCCCCGCGGTAATTAGCCAAAAATTGCTGAGTATGAGAAAAAAAGTCGGCAGTCCTACATGCCACTGAGATAAGCTATGAAAAGGAAAAAATTCAGTTGTACATTTGATATCCAGAGGATTTGGCCTCATTCTTCAGTCTTTCGTCTTGTTGCTAACCATCACCTGAGTGCGCCCTGTCAGTGTGGCAGAACTCGCCTCGTTTCAGAACGCATCCGGTTCTCTGACAATATTTTTGGGGCCTCTACCCAACCAAACTTTCTGGAAGACAGACTGTTTGTCAGATATGTGGAAGGCTGGAGACATCAACTATGTGCCCGTAGGAGACCTAACTATTCCTATGACTTTCTTGTTTTAAGAAACACAGACCCCGCTCCCATCCTCATTTTTACACAAGACTTCTATGTAAATTGTGCAAGCTAACTAACTTCTTAACACCTAATGGCAAGCAGAGAAAAGAGCTGCACTGGTTTATTTTTAAAGCTTGCTTGCTTGCTCGCTTGCTTATATATTTATTTATTTTAGTAATCTCTACACCGTCGTGGGACTCAAACTCATGACCCCGAGATCAAGAGTCCCATGTTTCTGAGCCAGACTGAGCCAGCCAAGCACCCCAACACTTATTTTTAGCAAAACTTTCTGAGGTCTCTCTGCTATTAAATTTAAATTGTCTTTTCATTCATATAACCTGGAATTAATTTTCAGGGTTGACATGTTGTTACTCAGCCTCCATAAAACAAACCATGGGGTTCAATGCAAAGAAAATAACTATAATTAATATATATCCTCAACCCAAACATCCAAGAATTCCAATAATTTCCAAATGCTTTTGCATAAGAGATCATAATGACACCTTGATAAAATAGGAGTGCTTTAAAAGATGATCTTAATGGGAATGATAGCCCTTCTTAAATTCTTATGAGGCAAGGGAAAGCTTACCCAGTTATTTAAAGAAAAAAAAGATTATGGCAATTGTTAAAGGATTTCTTTTATTTCTAACAATATGAGTTTTATAAGCTCTTCCCATGGCATAAGTAGGAGCGTGAAACTCAGCCAATGGGATCATGGAAAGATGGTGACTGGATGATAGTCATGGCTAGTAAGGATGGAACAAAATAAGTCAAGAAAAATTCAGAGGGAACCTGGTACAGGTTTCTCTTTTTTGGAGTTTAAACAAGACGAGATGGATTTGAATCGCATCAGGATGGGTTTCTTCTTGAAATAAGATGCCTTTAATGCCTGTAAAACAAGCTAGTTGATTAGATATCTTCAAGTCTCTGGTTTCCACCAATCCTTCAGTTATATGGTAGAGATCACACATGTTTTTTTAAGCACAACAATTATGGTACCTGTAAATGAAGGTTAAGTATTACCAAAGTTAATAAGAATAATTAATTAGTGGGTATTTACATCACAGAATGTGATGGCCATGAGGCCAGAGGACTAGCTCTGTCTCGTTCATTGTCTTCCGAGCACCCAGCCCTGGGCCTGACACTTCATAGACACTCTTGGAATATTTGTTGAATGAACTCATTTTTCAAGTAGCAGCTGCATTGCACGCATTTGATCTCTCCAGACTTGATTTAGAAGTCACTTCTCCAGGAGCGCTTACCTTCCCCAAAGAGAAGCAGACTCACGAAGAAAGGGAAGGAGATGCTCCAGGATGAGCAAGGAAAACAGTGAAACCTCTTTTCTCCTGAAGACCTTTTAAGATTAGGACAAGCAACTGTTTGTGAAAGCAGACCAGTGGAAGATCTGAACTGTCAGGCAGGATCGTGCTTTGAAATATATTCCTGGCTAACCATGGGAATAAACTAGATCAAACTTACAGGCTCTACGATCTGTCCCTGATTAAACAGATAGGCCTTAAGAGCAGGCATGTGAAAAATGGCTGCCTGGCTGAACATATCCTTCGGATATTGTTATTAGCAGCAGCCTCCAGATTTGAAAACAGTGCGAAACACGTTTTCAAATGAGCTTTGAGGTGCTTTAAGCTACGGCTGAAAGCTTACCTAGCCTTCTTTTCTATTTGCTTGAACAAGAGCCTGAAAAGAAGGTTAAAGAGCTTTCTAGTGATGTCCTTCACTCCTGTCCTAAAAAGAACCTCTGTTCTTCACTGAGTTAAGGAGATTTCACAACTCCCAGAGGATAATGTGAAGTTAGTTTTTGCTCACTGCTGAACCAACGAAAGTTCCTTTCAAATTCTTTTCCTGGACTGGAAAAGTGTCTGAACTCTTCAAGCTACTACTCATTATTGCAGAAAGGTGGAAATTATGTTCTATTCTATAATATAATGGAACATAAAATATTTAAATAAAAATTTAAATCGATGTAAAATGAGTGAAAGGTTAAAAAAGCATGCTGTAGGGGCACCTGGGTGGCTCAGTGGATTAAGCTGCTGCCTTCGGCTCAGGTCATGATCTCAGGGTCCTGGGATCGAGCCCCGCATCGGGCTCTCTGCTCTGCAGGGGGCCTGCTTCCTCCTCTCTCTCTGCCTGCCTCTCTGCCTACTTGTGATCTCTCTCTCTGTCAAATAAATAAATAAAATCTTGAAAAAAAAAAAAAAAGCATGCTGTAGCGTTTAGAAGTACTTATCATTGGTCTGTGAAAGAACATTTTCTTTAGTGCCTCAGCCTGTAAGTGAATGTTGCTAAAGATGAGCGAGAAAATATTTTATACACATATTTTTCATATTCTATGACACATTTATTATTAATAATTTATTATTTATATAGGGATAGTAATCCCTTTCGTAATTGACACTGCACCCAGCCTTGTACACATATATGCTGTAGGTATTTAAATGCATGTAAATTATACTAAAGTCACAATACTGGCAAGCACAATATGAGAAATAACAGTGCCACTATCAGCAATCTTCAGACTTAAAAAATTATTCACTGCTTAACTAATTTGATCAAAGTAATTAAAATATATCTGTTCCTGGGGTACCTGGGGGACTCGGTCAGTTAAGCGTCTGTCTTCCACACAGGTCATGATCCTGGAGTCCCAGGATCAAGCCCCGTATCAGGCTGCCTGCTCAGCAGGGAGTCTGCTTCTCCCTCTCCTGCTCCCCCTGCTCATGCCCTCTCTCTCTGTCAAATAAATAAGTAAAATCTAAAATATATATATATATATATATATATATATGTTCCTTTTGTCTCAACATGTGTTCATACATGTGGTTAAGTGAATATATATATACACGCAGTCCATATACATGGATTTAATGTATATAATACTTATATAACAAAGTTGGAAGTTGCTGGCTAGGCATCACTTTTTAAAATAGCTTTATTGAGATAGTATTCACTTACCGTAGAATTCACACTTCATTGCTGATGTGCAGTCATTACCACAAACTAATTTTAGAACATTTTCATCACCCCCAAAAGTACTGTTAGCAATCACTTTCCATTCTTCGTGCCCTTTCCTCCAACCCAGATGTTGGCAACCACTAATCTACTTTCTGTCTTTGTAGACTTGCTTACTCTGGACTTCTTACATAAATGGAATCCTACAACATGTAGTCTTTTGTATTTGGCTTTGATCTCCCTGAATGTTTTCAAGGTTTAGCCATATTGTAGCATGTATCAGGACTTAATCTTTTTTTTTTAATTGGTCTTTTTTTTAAATAAAGATTTTATTTATCTATTTGACAGAGAGAGAGAGAGAAATCACAAGTAGGCAGAACAGCAGGCAGGGCCGGGGGGTGGGGAAGCAGGCTCCCTGCTGAGCAGAGAGCCAGATGCTGGGCTCAATCCTAGGACCCTGAGATCATGACATGAGCCAAAGGCAGAGGCTTAACCCACTGAGCCACCGAGGCACCCCCTAATCTTCCTTTATGGCTGAATAATAGTCCAGTGTGTGGAGAAACCATTTTTGGTTATCCATCAGTTGACGGACATTTGGTTTGTTTCCATTTGGGGGCTGTGATGAATAATGGTTGCCATGAACATTTGTGTCCAAGTTTTTGTGTGAACCTGTTTTCATTTGGGGGGGTTGCTGTGTCATCTAATAACTGTGTAACTTTTTGAAGAACTGTTTTTCTGAAATGACTACACCATTTCACATGTCTACCAGCAATCTAAGAGGGTTCCGATTTCTCCACGTGCTCCCCAACACTTGTTATTGCCTGCCTGCCTTATGAGAGCTATCCTAATGGATGTGAAGTGGTATCTCAGGGTGGTTTTGAGTTGTGTTTCTCTAAGAACTGATGCTGTTGTGCATCTTGTGCGTATTGGCTATTTGTCCATCTTCACTGGAGAAATGTCTGTTCAGAGTATTCAAAAATACTTTGCCTATTTTTACATTGGGTTATTTGTCTTTTTATTGTTGAGTTGTAAGAAGTCTTTTTTTTTTTTTAAGATTTTATTTATTTATTTGACAGGCAGAGATTACAAGTAGGCAGAGAGGCAGAGGAAGCAGGGTCTCCACAGAGCAGAGAGCCCGATGCAGGGCTCGATCCCAGGTCCCTGGGATCATGACCAGAGCTGAAGGCAGAGGCTTTAACCCACTGAGCCACCCAGGCGCCCCGAGTTGTAAGAAGTCTTTGTACGTTCTTGATCCTGGGCCCTTATCAGATGTGTGATTTGCAAATATTTTCTCATCTGTGGGTATCTTTGCATTTTCTTTTTTTTTTTTTTTTTAGATTCTATTTATTTATTTGACAGAGAGAGATCACAGGGAGACAGAGAGGCAGGCAGAGAGAGAGAGGTAAGCAGGCTCGCCACTGAGCAGAGAGCCCGATGTGGGACTTGATCCCAGGACCCTGAGATCATGACCTGAGCTGAAGGCAGTGGCCCAACCCACTGAGCCACCCAGGCACCCTCTTTGCATTTTCTTAACGGTATCCTTTGAATCACAGAAGTTTTTCTATGTTGATGTTCAATATATCAACATTTTCTTTGGTTTCTTTAATTTTAACAAAGCTCAATTTATATTTCTCTTTGTTGTTTATGCTGTGTTATCATGTACTATATACAAAACCACTGCCTAACCCAAGGTCCTGAAGATTTACTCCTGTGTTTTCTTCTTAGAGCTTTATGGTTTTACCTCTTAACATTTAGGTCTATGATCCCTTTTGATTTATTTTTTTCTGTATGGTATAAGGTAGGGATCCAGCTTCATTCTCTAGCATTTGTATCTCTAGTAGTCTTCCTTGATTTACATTTTAGCACTCTTTTTGAAAATGAATTGACCAAAAAAAAAAAAAAGAAAAGAAAAGAAAAAAGAAAGAAAAAGAAAATAAATTGACCATGAATATAAAAGTTTACTTCTGGACTCTCAGTTCTATTCTGTTGATCTACATGTCTATCCTTACGCCAGTTCACAGTGTCTGGATTACTATAGCATTGTAGTAAGTTTTGAATCAGGAACCATGAGCCCTTCAACTTTCTTTCTTTTTTATGAAGGATTTTTTAAAAAATTATTGTTTTTGTTGTTTTTTAAGTAACCTCTGTCCCCAGTGTAGGGCTTACCCTCACAACCCTGAGATCAAGAGTCACATGCTCTATGGACTGAGCCAGCCAGGTGCTCCAAGGGATTTTTTTTTTTTTTTTAAATCCAGTGTAGTTAACACACAGTGTTGTGTTCATTTTGGTCTTTTTGTTTGTTTGTTTTCAAGGACGTTTTGACTATTCCATGAGTGTCACTTTAGGAGGTCTCACTGAGATAGGGTCTATTGCTTAGTTTTGCAGTTCTAGGCCTTTGAAAAAATTATTGAGGTACAATTGACATATATTGGCTTTAGGTATACAACATAATGATTCAGTATTTGTATATATTGGGGAATGATCACAGAAAGTCTAATTAACATCCATCACCATACATAATTACAAACATTTTTCCTCTTGGGATGAGAACTTTTAAGATTTATTCTCTTAGCAATTTTCAAATATGCAATGCTGTACATTACATCCCCATGGCTTATTCTGTAACTGGAAGTTTGTATCTTTTTTTTTTTTTTTTTTAGATTTATTTATTTGAGAGAGAGAGAATACGAGTGGGAGGGGTAGAGGGAGAGGGAGAGAGAACCCCAAGCAGACTCCGTGCTGAAGGCAGAGCCTGACATAGGGCTTGATCTCACAACCCTGAGATCACAATCTGAGCTGAAACCAAGAGTTGGCTGCTCAACCCACTGTACTACCCAGGCGCCCTGGAAGTTTGTGTCTTTTGACCCTCTTCACCCATTTTCCCCATCCACTTCCCCCTCCTCTGGTAGTCTGTTTTTGGTATATATGAGCTTAGCGGGGCTTTTTTTTTTTTTTAGATTTCACATGTAAGTGAGATCATGTGGTATTTGTCTTCTCTGTCTGACTTTACTTAACCTAATACCCTCAAGGTCCATGTATTGTTGCAATGGCAAGATTTCATTCCTTTTTATGGATGAATAATATCCCATCGTATATACATACCACATTGCCTTTATCTGTTTCTCCATTAATAGACACTTAGGTAGGGGTACCTGGCTGGCTTATTCAGAAGAGTGTCCATTCGACTCTTGATCTCAAGGTCATGAGTTCAAGCCCCACACTGGGTGTAGAGATTACTTAAGTAAATAAACTCAAAAAAAAAAAAAAAAACAAAAACAGTTACACTTGGGTTGTGTCCATGTCTTGGCTATTATAAATAATGCTGCAGTGAATGGTGGTTGGGGGCGGAGTGCAGATATCTTTTCAAGCTAAAGGTTTTGTTTTCTTCAGATTAAAAACCCAGAAGAGGAATTGCTGGCTCATTTGGTAGTTCTATTTTGAATTTTTGAGGAACCTCCATACTGTTTTCTATAGTGGCTGCACCAATTTACATTTCCATCAACAGTGCACAAGGGTTCCCTTTTCTCTGTTACTCTCAACACTTACTTCTTGTCTGATAATAGCCATTCTGAGGTGAGTTTTAGGATCTTGAGTATATCAGTTTCCCACAAAAGTGAACAGAGCACTGGTTCCTATTCCTCAAACTTGCCAGAAAATGTCATTCAATGTATGTGTTTTGGGATATTCCTTTTTTGGTGTCCTTACCCAAAATGCCGGTGGGGCAGTTCCCCCTTCTAAGATGCCAAATTCCTAACCAGGAGGTTGCTTGCTAAATATGGAATTCACAACTACTGCTTAAAGGAGGAATGTAATGTAATGGTTAAGAGTTTCAGACTTTAGGACCAGCCAGCTCTAAGTTTGAATCCTACCTCTGGCACTCAGTGATTGTGTAACCAGAGCAAGATTTTGGATCCTATTCATCTGTACAGTGGGAGAAATCAGCCCTTCCTTATAGAGTGGTTGTGAAGTAAAGTGAAATAATAAATGTAAACCCTTAACACACCGCCAAGGACTAATGGTACCTGTTGGGCTTATGGAATGTTTCCTTCAGAGTGTGAAGAACCACTCTTTGTCATAGCACAGGCTTTCTGGTGCTTTGAATCATTGTGTCTGCAAATAGAGGACCTTTTTGGTTTGAAAGGCAATGGATAGAACTGGAGCCAGGTTTACTCTAGAGTGGGATAGAGGGACCTGGAGAGCATTGCCACCACCTGCCTCTGGATATTCCATTGCCTGGAGGAAATGGTAGGCCAGTGTTGCCAGATTTTGTTGTTGTTGATGATAATTGACTTTTGTTCACTCAGTCAGAAGAGCATGCAGGTCTTGATCTCAGGGTCATCAGTTCAAGCCCCACATGGGGTGTAGAGATTACTTAAATAAAACTTTAAAAAAATAATTAAAATAAATTGCAGAGGGTAGTATTTGCTGATCCAGCCTCTTAATTCTGGAATTTAGAGCCATCCTTTGCAATAACTTCTTCAGAGTCCATATATGCAGAAACCTCAGTTACTGAGAATACCACTGAGATTTAAGAAATAAGTTGAACAGTCAAAATAGATATCACACAAAGTCATGCACTTCAGCCATAAGAGAATCCTACAGAAAATCTTTACTCAAAACCCGAGAGTCTCGGGGGCCTGGGTAGCTCAGTGGGTTAAGCCTCTGCCTTCGGCTCAGGTCATGATCTCAGGGTCCTGGGATCGAGTCCCGCATCAGACTCTCTGCTCGGTGCAGTGGAGGGCCTGCTTCCGCCTCTCTCTCTGCCTGCCTCTGCCTACTTGTGATCTCTCTGTCAAATAAAGAAAATCTTAAAAAAAAAAAAAAAAAAGAAACCCGAGTCTAAACTAATGAAAGTTTATCAGTGTGTATTCATAGTAGAATAGAAGCAGAAAGAAAGAAAGAAAAGAAAAAGGAAGGAAGGAAGGAGACTATTAGGTGGAAAAATAGAGAAATGTCAGTCCGTAGTGAGGAATAAGACATAGAAAAAGATGGATGTAAGTTTAAAATAATAACAGCTTTCTAGAGACCATTTTTCATTAGGGCAAATAGGTCTACATACTTCTGAGGGCATTCTTGATCATAATAGAATACAATAATGCCCATAATGATGCTCTTTAAGCACCAAGTATAAGTAATGTTCAAAGATTCAAGAAAATTGGGGGGGGGGGGGGGAGTTCTGTAAAAAGTAGCTAAAGTTTTAGACAAAATACGGAATGTCTTATTCTCTAACATCTGTAAATGAGCTGTTACTGCCCTTAAATTTGATTCAACAGGTTAAATTTGCAAACAGAAGCAGTATTCAAATAAGAAGTAGTGTAGGGAGCTCTGGGGGTGAACTGTTTCTGTGCATTCTTATCCTAGTATGTGGTTGTTATTAAGTATCCTTGAGAGGAATCAAAGCTGTAATTGTAACTCTCTCTCAGCAGGGTTCCCTCCCAGCCCCTTCCATATCTGAGCTAAATAGACTTGTGTTGATCCACCCTGGAGGGCCTGCACCAGGACATATAAAGAATGAAATTACCTGGTAAACTAGCACTCTGTATACCGCAGCCATTACCCTCTGGTCAGGCATAAACAAGCACAGTGACATTGCTCTGTGCTTCTTTGTGGAGTCTGAAATTCTTGAATTTTCTGTCCACTGTAAGATGAATGCTAAATGTCACCCACCATGGATTTGAAACGGTAAACAGTTTCCAACAAACATAAGGTAGACAGACTGAAGTCCTAGCATCCCATTATTTTGTCTATCTCTCATTCCCGCTTCAATCAGGTATTAAAGCCAGCCCAGAGTCTGAAAGGCATCCGTAGAATTTTAGAGCTGGAAGGTTTTTAGGAAATTTGTCCAGCCTCTTCGTTTTACAGAAGGGAAAACCGAGGCCCTGGGACATGTTATGATTTCATGTAGGTCACACAGTTAATTAGAGACAGAGCGAGCGGGAACCCAGGTGTCCCCACACCTTCATTGGACAGTGGTTTTCTAGTAGGCCACCTGCTCCTAGACCAGTGTCCCCCCCACCTCCTTTCCTCCCCCCCCCGCCCCCGTTTGTTCTTTCTTTCCCTTCATAGCTGTGCAAATCAGAACGTGGGCCTGAACATCGGGAAGACTAGGTGTCAGCCCCAGCTCTCCGCCACTTGAGGTGCGCGCTCGCTCTCTCTCTGCATCAGGACTTGGGGCTGGGTCTCTCCTAAGCCGGCGCCTTCTCCATGGCAGGTGCTTAGCACCTGGACTGAATCGCTGCATCATTGCGGCGCCACTCTCTTTGCTCCGGATTTTACAGCACAGGCGTGTGTCACGGCGGTGTCAGAGCGTAAGGAGGACGCGGGTCCGAATCCACGCCTTTGAAAAGGGAGACTCAGGACACTGTCTCGGTTCCCGGTTGGCCCCGGGCTGGCGGAGAGATGCCCAGCGCGTGAGTGACCTCGGCGCCGACCCCGCCACTGGTCAGCTCGCGGCCGGGGCGTGCCTGCCGGGCCTGACGTGGCGGCGGGGCCGCGGGGAGGGGAGAGGCCGTCTCGAGGGCGCGGCCTGACGTGGCGGCCGCGGCGGGGCCGCGGGGCGGCGAGGGGAGCCCGGGCCACTGCACTGCCCCGCGCTCCGGCCAGAGGGCGCCCGGCCCCAACACTTCCCCGCCCCGAGGCCGCCCGAGGATCCAGCAGTAACCGCACCGGCGATTGGGTCGGCGGCGCGGCGGGGCCATGTTGGAGCGGGGCGACGACCCCGCCTCCCGCCGCCCTCCGTCCCGGGTCAGGCCGGGTCGGGAGGGAAGCGGAGCGGGGAGAGGGATCCTCCCTCCCGGGTCTCCCGACGCGGCGGGAGCGGCGGCGGGAGCGGCCGCGTTCACAGCCGCCCCTCTGAGCCCCGGCCAATCAGCGGCGCGGGTACAAATATGCAAATGGCGCGCCGGTGCTGCCGGAGTGCCGCTCGCAGGGGCTGGTGGGGTCGCGCTGGGGGAGTGAACTGGGCCAATCAGGCGGGTGCGTGGCGGCGCGGGGGAGGTGGTGCCCCTTCACTCCTCCCTCCTCTCCCTCCCGGCCCCGCGCTGACAGGGGGGCCTGGCCGCGCCGCCGGTAAGTGCCGCCGCCGCCGCCGCCCGCCGTTGCCGCCCGCCGTTGCCACCCGCCGCCCCAGGCGTTGGGAGGAAGCCCGGGGGCACCGCGGGGCAGCGGTCGCTGCTCAACTGGTGGGGAGAGGCGGGGGCGGGTTCTGTCAGCCGGGTGGTCGCCTGAGGCCGCCCCCGCCCGGCCAGCCGCGCGTGTCAGTCTCGGTCGAGGCGGGGGGCGGCGGGGGCGCCTCAGTCATGGCGAAGCCCGAGAGCCAGCGAGCGGCGGTGAGTACGTGCAGCCGCCGCCGCCGCTCGGCCGGGGGGGTCGGGGCAGGCCCGGCCGCGCCGCCGCCGCCGCCGGCGGAGGTGAGGGGCCCGCGCCCGGGGACGGCGGGGAGGTTGGGGAGGGGGCGCTGCCCGCACGTGCGGCCCAGCCCGCCCGCGGCCCGCCCCGCGCCTGTCATGGCTGCGGGCTGCTGCTCCCGCCCCCCCTCCGGGCCCGCAGACCCTGGGGTCGGGACCTGGCCGCCGCGCCTGTTGCGTCGGGCGGAGGTGAGGGCAGGGTGGGCAGGGCCCCGCTTCTCCGCCCCGCGCGAGGTCGGGGCCTCCTGGTCCGCACGCTTCCCTCCCGAGGGTCGGGCTTCCCTCCATCCTGCAGCCTCTTCCCCCGCCCGCCTGCTTTCTCGCCTCCGTGACTCATGACAGGGCGTCCCGCGCGAGCGCTGGGTGTCCCCGAGCCCGGGACGCCCCCGGCGCTCTCCCGGGCCTTGCCTGCTGGGTTACGACAGCACTGCCTTCCCTGTGATCCTTCGCCCCGAGGGGCAGCCCCGAGGGTCTCTCCACGTCTGCAGCGGGGCCCGGACCCCGCGGTTGCTGCCGCTTTCTTGGGCTCTGGGTGTGGAACGTGATGGGTGGTTCCAAGGCTGTCTTCGCGGACATCCATCCCCAAGCCAAGCACGACCCGGAAAGCCTGGGTGTCTTACTGGCCTGCCGTCGCAGTCGCCAGCTCAGAGTGGTTTCTGTTTGTTCCTTTTTTGGTTCTGTTTTGCCTTTTTTTCTTTTTTTTTTTTTAAAGAAAAATAAAACTTTTCGGAACAAAGTAGACAAAAAAATTTCTTAAATTGTGATATTAACAGTGTTACATAGTTACTTTCCTGGGAGTCTGGGATTTGACACTACTGTGACTTTTCTCCGTTATGTGACATACTCATAACTACCTAAGGATTGCCCCGTATTAAATAAAGTTTATTTTCATTAATAAAATCACTATCACAATTTAGTTTCTCAGTTTTGCATGCTACTTTTCACCTTTTCCTCTTCTCTGATTTCAAACTCCAGTTCTACTTAACCGACTAGGATCTTGAACAGAAAAAAGGGCTTACCTTGTGTAATGTTACTCTACCTAAACTCTGCATAATTGTACAGGTACTTTTTTAAAAGAAGGGCTAGGTCTGCAAACACTTAAATGTACAGAAGGTACTTACCTCGTGGGGGTGGGGATTCCACATTGCAGAGGGAGGGAGGGGGTGCGTGTGCGCGCGCGCGCGTGTGTGTGCACGAGTGTGTGTCTTAGTTTTGGGGGGAGGGGGTTTCAGTGCAAAAGGATGAACATAGTGTTTCTTCATTTCTGTTAGATTTACAGAACTTGAAATTAAGTGGGACTTTATGCTAATAGCAGGGAGCCTTCCATACGATAGATATGGGATAAATATTTGCTCTAAGCAAGTTAAACATGTATCCTGTATCTTCCAAGACTGTCTCTGCTTTATTGCTTAGACACTTCACATTAAGTAGCTATAGTGTTCTACAACCTTTAGCAGCTTGGTGAGTTTCCTGTAAACTACAGGTCACGTAATATAGTCATGATATGCTCTGGGTGGGGGTAAAGTAGTTGCCTCCCAGATTTGATTGATACATCTTTGTCATTCTGGACAGTTTCAGGAGAGTGGGTGTTGTAAGGTTAAAAAACAAAAACCTTGTGATTGACTAACTAGGAGAAGGTGATGTCCTAAGGACATAAGAAATAGTATTAGAGAAAATGTGCTGGTGTAACTGGTAAAACCTTCTTGGAAGAAGTTCTGATTGGAGAGAATCAGAACTTTGTCACTTTACTAGGTGTATAGCTGTAGTCAGATTTCAACCTCTGTGAACCCAACTTTTCTTGAATTTTACAGTTCTCCAAATCTGAGTATCCCAGAGATCGGTCCTTTGAAATATAAAAGTTACATCTGGTTTTAGGTATAAGAAAAGGCAGAGGTTTTGAAACAGACAGTGGTAAGCTGGCCTTACCCTAAAAGAACATTTTTAAAAGAATAAGCTCAAGTGGGCAGGTATGAATAAGAAAGCAGTATTGTTAAAGAAAAAGAAAAAAAAACTGACAAGATTAGATTAATAAAATCCTAAAATTTTGAACTTGGAAGTATCTTTAGAGACTTTTTTTAACTCCAAATCCCTTTTCTAATGTAACTGAATACCTTCTGTAAGATATTAAACTAGACTGGCAGTTTACCTATGGAAACCAGGTAGAACTAAAGGAAGGGCTTACTCTATAAATTTAGGAGGTAGGAACTGAAGAAGCATTACAGACTTAGAGGTAAAATTTATTGTAGTTTCAGTAGTAAAATAAAAATTTTGGCACATGTGAACATTTTAGATACCCTGAAAGGTTATACGTGTTAATCGCTAATATAAATGTAGTGGAAGAAAAAGTCAATGAAAGACTTAGAGAAGACAAAAATGAAATCTTAGAGAGGTTAAAGTATAAAGAAAAACCGAAATAATAGATCTACTGGGAAAATTCCATTATATATCAGTATAGTGAATACAGAACATTGGTAAGAATACGGAAACTTAAGGCATTTGGTTAGAGTGAAAATTAATCATGAAACTAATATTGTCATAAATGTTTGAAAAACTTTGAGAGCCAAAAAATTGGAATCAGAAGAGATTTATGGACACTGAGGAGACAGAATGATTTTGTTGTAACCTTTTAAATGTCTTGTAGCTGTTGTGGTCTTAGGGTGATTAACCCGTCTTAACCATACAGATTCTTTACATGATAGAAGGTTTAGCTTTTTTGCACTTACTTTGTGAATATAAGTTGCCACATTCCAGTTTTATAATTGCCTTCTGACACTGGGTTTCTTTTTACTTGTTTGGGCTTCCCTCCCATCCATTCTACCCCTAAGTTTTACCAGTCTGTGAATATTCAGGTCAAATTCCACCTTGCAAATAAGACCATTTCTTGTCATTGTAGCCGTTGTGGATTTCTCCTTCCCATGAGACCATAGCATTATTATTTGTCTCACTTATTTGACATCACGTAAAACTTCCTGACCTTATCTCCACTGTATTTCTTTTAATTTTGTGGAAACACCTTTTGCTCCATTTTAGAAACAGTTGGAAAGCTGATTAAGTGATAAGGAAAAACTCAGAGAAGGGAAAACCACTTTGAGCTGTAATTCATTTTCTGAACTCCAGGTCACTCACATCCATTCGTTCATTAAACAGATTAATTTATTGATTCCTGTATTAATCAATTTATTATATAACAATTTATTAAGTGATTCCTACCTTTGTGGAATGTATAGTCTAATAGTGGAAACAGATAAGTAAAGAACAGGGAAAGTAAATCACAGGGAAACAGGGCAAGTAAATAACAAATGTAAAATTACAACTTGTAGAGAATTCAATAAGGGAAGAAACTAGACTGCTGTGAAAAAAATGGGGACAATTGTAGGGTCAGAAAGGTCTCTCTCAGGTGGTAAGATTTAAGTTGAGACAAAATATAAGCTAGATAGGGAAAGACTTTCTTGGAAAAGAAAATACGTATGAAGGCAAGAAAGCTTAATATGTTGGAAGAAATGAAGGAAGTTCAGGGTGGCAGGAGTATAATAATAGAGGAAAACCTTGCAAGGTGAGAGATAGGCAGAGAGCAGATCATATAGGACCTTACAGGGCATTTTGAAGACCTGGATTTTACTAAGGATGTTGCAGTCAATCATTGAAGATTTTGAAGTAGGGGAGTACTGTGCTTTAGATTTCAAGAATGAAACTTTGGTTAAGAATGGATTAGAGAAAGGCAAGGATGAAAGCAAAGACTACTACTGCACTTGTTGAGGTAAGATGATGATAGCTGGCACTAGGGTAGGAATATCATCTGATAAAGAGAGACAGAGAGGAGATGGGAATGGCAGGGGCATTGACAACTTCATGACGGATTAGATATTAAAGGGAAGATGTCAAAGTGACCTCCAGGTTCCTGGCTTGAGGACCTAGAAAGATGATGGTGAGATTTACTGAGATGAACATGGGGAGAAGAAAAGGTTTGGCAAGAAATTAAGTTTTGAACACCATTCCCAGGCAAGACCTTTGGAAGGTAGAAGGCTGGGGGTGAGGGGCTACCTTTGTTTGAATGATAGTGGTCTCCGTTGGGATAGGTTTAATTATGTATATGGCACCATATTACAATGTACTTTCAAGGTGTTTTTTGGGTTTTTTTTAAGATTTTATTTATTTGACAGAGATTACAAGTAGGCAGAGAGGCAGGCAGAGAGAGAGAGGAAGAGAAGCAGGCTCCCCGCTGAGCAGAGAGCCCGATGCCGGGCTTGATCCCAGCACCTTGAGATCATGACCTGAGCCGAAGGCAGAGGCTTTAACCCACTGAGCCACCCAGGCGCCCCTTAAGGTGTGTTTTGAGACGAGGAAGCTTCATATTTGTGTTAGAAAAATTGGTAACTGAAATGATCTTTTTAACAATACAGTTCAGTTTTTGAAAGTTTTTTTTTTTTTTTAAGATTTTATTTATTTGACCAGAGAGAAATCACAAGAGAGGCAGGCAGAGAGAGAGGAAGGGAAGCAGGCTCTCCGCTGAGCAGAGAGCCCAACGTGGGGCTCGATCCCAGGACCCTGAGATCATGACCTGAGCCGAAGGCAGCGGCTTAACCCACTGAGCCACCCAGGCGCCCCAGTTTTTGAAAGTTTATTTGTGAAAATTTTCTTAATACAGCTTTTATTAGATAACTTTTGAGAAAATATCTGTAGTATGAGATGGGTTTTGATATTATTTGGGTGATGGTGCAGAATTCAGAAGTCTTATAATCTTGATGTTCTCAAGAAAGTGGCACTCTTTAAAGTTATTAGCTTGTAGGCAGCCTTATATTTATCATTTTTAATGAGGCTTCTGGTGTTTATGGGTAAAAATTATAAGTGCAGGCCATTAGGAGCTATTCTCTATCAAATAACTATAGATACTGATGTTTCTGTTATAATTTGTCATTAGCTTAGCAAATAATATCTTTTTTTTTACTGTACTTTTAAAACTTTTTTTAACCAGTAATTTTATTTTATTTTTTTTAAAGATTTTATTTATTTGACAGAGAGAAATCACAAGAGAGGCAAGCAGAGAGAGAGGAAGGGAAGCAGGCTCTCCGCTGAGCAGAGAGCCCGATGCGGGACTCGATCCCAGGACCCTGAGATCATGACCTGAGCCGAAGGCAGCGGCTTAACCCACTGAGCCACCCAGGCGCCCTAACCAGTAATTTTAAATATTGTTATTGCTACAAAGGGACACAGTTGAAATCTGAAGAGAAAAAAAAGAAAGATTATTTTTCTTATTCAGTGGTCATTTCAGTTTAGTTTACCTGACTTATGCAGCTGCAGTATAAAGTATATTAAAATTTATTCTATTGGAAATCAATGGCTTTGCTTCTGAATGATAGCTGCTAATGTATCTTATTCTTTTATAACAAGGAGGAAAAAACAGGCACCTGGGTGGCTCAGTGGGTTAATCCTTTGCCTTCCGCTCAGGTCATGATTCCAGGATCCTGGGTTGAGTCCTGCATGGGGCCCTCTGCTCAGCAGGGAGCCTGCTTCCCTCTCTCTCTCTGCCTGCCTCTCTGCCTACTTGGGATCTCTGTATGTCAAATGAATAAAATCTTTTTTTTTTTTTTAAAGGAGGAAAAATGGCTAGGATAATGGTTAGGTTTCATATATTTTACATAAAGTTTGTTTCATCTTAAAATTTTGTGCTTTATTACACATTACTAAGTAAATTCAAAGTTACTCTTTTTTCATGGAATTAGCTGGAATTCAGTATTTTTTTCCCAGTTATGTTATCTTTTACAGTGTTTATCTTTAAAATGGCAATTAAGGGGCACCTGGGTGGCTCAGTGAATTAAAGCCTCTGCCTTCGGCTCAGTCATGATCCCAGGGTCCTGGGATCGAGACCCGCGTCAGGCTCTCTGCTCGGCAGGGAGCCTGCTTCCTCCCCTCTCTCTCTCTCTCTTCCTGCCTCTCTGCCTACTTGTGATCTCAGTCTGTCAAATAAATAAAATCTTAAAAAAATAAAAAAATAAAATGGCAATTAAATATTTATTCATTAAAATTTTTTTTTTTCAATCAAGGAACTGGAAAGCTTTCCCTAAAATAAATCTAGGGATTCAAGATTCTACATTTAGTGCACTTATTTAGTCCATTTTATAGATGAAGAAACTGAGCTACAGAGAAACTGAGTTGCCTGAGCTTTCTAGTATTAGGGAATATTTTATATCAGGTTGCATAAATTAGTGAATTCACTGCATATCAAAATACAAGAATACACTTAGTTCTGATTTGGTGAACATGTGTTAAGATCAGTAGTAAAGTTTACATAAGTCATTTCAGAAACCATCCTATATTTACTTACCAATATTATTTTGAGTGACATGTACTCTAAATGGTGACTTAAAAATATTTACTTATGATTCATCTTGTTTCAATTAGGTTTTTAATTTTTTGATAAGTTTCAGAAAAGTATATGTCATAAGTTTATAGCTCTATGATTTATTATAAAGTAAACATCCTGTAACCACAACCTAGGTCAAGGAATAGAATGTTATCGGCAACCCCCAAGCTTCTCTCATACTCCCTTCCAATCATCCCTTCCTTTCACCCTCCCAGAGATGAACACTATGCTGACTTCTAAAATCATAGAGTAGTTTTGGCTGTTTTTGAACTTTATATAAGTGAAATCATATAGTATGTGTTCTTTTGCTTAATTGCTTATTTTAAAAAAGATTTTATTTATTTATTTGATAGACAGAGATCACAAGTAGGCGGGGGGGGGGGGGGGCAGGCTCCCTGCTGAGCAGAGAGCCGGACACGGGGCTCAATCCCAGGACCCTGGGATCATGACCTGAGCCAAACACAGAGGCTTCACCCACTGAGCCACCCAGGTGCCCCGAATATTAATAATATTATGAGACTAATCTGGTTTTTTTTAATTTAATTTTTAAAGATTTTATTTATTTATTTATTTGAGAGAGATTGAGGGAACAAGTGGGAGATGGGAGAAGGGTCAGAGGGAGAACCAAACTCCCTGTGGAGCAGAGAGCCCGATACAGGACTCGATCCCAGGACCCTGGTATCATGACCTGAGCCAAAGGTAGATGCTTAACCCACTGAGTCACCCAGGTGCCCAATCTGTGTTTTTCCATGTAGAAGTAGTTCAGTCATTCTCATTGCTAATGATTCTAACGTAGGATGAACACATTTTCAGTTTGGAACTGTTGCGAGTAATACTGACTGATACGAACATTTCTAACATTTCTGTACATGACTTTTGGTATGCAAACATTTCTGTGGCATATATATCTCTAGAAGTAGAAAAATTGGTCATGGGTATGCATATATTCAATTTTACCAATAATGCTGTATCATTTTCCAGATTTGTTGTTCCAATTTATACTTGTTTTAGCAGTGTATGAGAATGCCAGTTGCTTTATATTCAGTTGTGTGGTTTGATTAAAATACCACTCTATAGTATTTGAAAAATCTTGTGTTCTTTTTTAAAAACCTCCAAAGATGAATTGATGGGTAGGTATTTCTACCTAGTAAAACAAATGAATACCTCTGTTGTGCCTGTTGGATTACAGCATATTCAAACAAAACATAGTTTTTTGTTTTCAAATAAGAGATCTTTTCTCGATCCTTAAAAATGTTTGGTTTTGCAACACAGTGACTAGTACAGCATTATAGGGGATATGGTTTGGAAAGGATGAAAAAAATAACATATCTATAACTTAAGAAATCTTAAAGGAGATAGGAAAAAACTTTCAGCAAAATAAATATGGTAACTACTAGGTGACATGTACATGGTACTTAGAAATAAGGCCCTGGAGGGGCCTTTCCTGGAGGGGAGTATTATAAAGATGTATATCATTCCTGAGATGAATAGTGTTATATCAGAAATGGCCAAAGCTCACAGGACTACTAACAGGGTTATACATCATTATGTATCTAGGGAACCAACCGATTGCTTTTCTGGTATGTTCTTGGTCAGAGACCTCAAGGAAGGCAATGAAATGCTATATGGTCTCATTAAGGTAGTGAGAAATTGAGTTTTATATCTTGATTTTATTCTAGTAGAAAGAAAAAAATGTTTTTAATAATTTATAGTATTCCAGAAAAAAATGGAATTGAGTTTCTCAAGGATTTGAATGTGAAATGGCATCTTAGAAGATGTATTGAGGAAGATGTGTCAACATTTGACTGAATTCGAAATGCTAAGTAAATGGATTTGATAGAAATGAAGTCACTGCATAAAATCTTATGTCTATTAAACTACTTTAAATGAATCAGAAAGGGAAGGAAAGCTATAAGAAAGAAAATCCAAGATAGTGTAGTGTCATAGAAGCTGAGAGAATTTCCAGAAGGCAGAGGGTTACTTGAACTGAATTCAGGAAACATTTATACAGCTTTTGTGATAGGCCAAGCAGACTGGTAACTGGTACTGCAGATGAATAAGTCATGGGCCTTGTTCTTTAAGCATTCAGTGCCTAAATGGTGTATGTATGAGAGATGGGAGATGCATGGATGATTGGAGGCGTCGTATAGAAGATGGCATTTTTGAGTTCAGCTTCTGTCACTTTTGTTAGTGATGGCAAGTGTTTCTTAGTGGTCAAAGATGCAGGTTGAGAGAACATTTGGATTTGCCTAGGAGCTTTAGTCACATTTGGAAGTATAGTTTCAGTAATTTTATGGGGGCAGAAAGTAAAGTACAAGAGATTAACAGGCAAGCGGGTATTTGGAAAATGAAGACAGTAGATCACTTATTCTCAATATTTGTCACTGTATGGAAGGATAGACATAGGTGATTTTGTGTGTGCATTTTTGTTAAGGTTAAGAGGGACCTACTGCCTAAAGTTAGAAAGGAAGCAGGTAATTGCAAGGGCATGATTAAAGATCCTAGACAGAGTTGGAATGTATGTGGGTGTAAGTTGTTTAAAAGCTAGATGGAATGGTATTAAGAGGCGAAAGGTTTATCTTTGGAAAAAAGTCATGCTTGCTCTTCTGAGAACAGCTAGAAGAAAAAGGATAGAAGCAAAGAAACATGCTTCTGAAAAGATGACTGGTGAGTTTCAACTGGAAAATCTCAGAAGAGTAAGTAAGAGCAGAATTTTCCTGGGGTGAGATGGGGGAAGTTAGGATTGAAGGCATGAGGAGATAGCCTATAAGCATAGGGAAATGAATTTAAACACTTTCTAAGCAAAAACAAGGACCACCTCGTTTTAATACCATTCTTGTTTTAATACTGTGCCAGCCATATAACAAATATTATAAATATGCAGAAATGTTAATTGAATTGGACTGAGGTCTGGAGGTCACATTACATTGGTATTGTTAATAGAATATGGTGGGTTGAGTGAATTGAAAATGGTCACAAGGATACTGAAGCAATAGAGATTATTAGCAAAAGAATCAGAGGAGGTCTGGAGAAGCTTAATAGTCGTGGGAGGGTTTGAATGACTCTTGGGAAATCAGAAATGAGTTGACAGGTGTGAGAGGAAAAGCTGCATTTATTAAGTGCTTTCTATGTTTTAGGAACTTTGAAGGTATTTCTAAACTGTATATATTTCTAAACCATTCAAAAACCCTGCAAGTTAGGTGGTGGTAATCTGCCTGGGTCTCAATTTTTTGTGTATTTCAAACTTTGGAAAATTGTGCATTTAAATCAATTTCCTGTTTTTAACATTAATTGAAATTTATTTGGTTGTATAATATATATTTATACTTAATTTGGTTAGGGGTATGATTGATGTTCAGGACTGCTTCAGGTAGACAACTTGATCTGACTCATTAGCAGCTGGGAAACTTACAGTCTGTTTTCAGCATCAGCCCAAAATTAGTTATCCTCAGTCATCTTTTACCAAGAGTAGAGATGAGATTATGTTTTAAAGATTTCCCTTTCTGTGAGATGCAAAGCAAGACTAAATTAAGTGTGAATGCCGACAAAGTAAGTAATTGAATTTAGGAAATCGCTATCTGCAAAGGGAGATGTTAATATAAACATTAAACGAGTGCTATTTGGTTTTCAGGGGGTTTTTTGGGTTTTTTTTTTTTTGGTTTTTTTTGAGAGATGGGGAGGAGGGACAGAGAGACTTTTTTTTTTTTTTTAAGATTTTATTTTATTTATTTGACAGAGAGAGATCACAAGTAGGCAGAGAGGCAGGCAGAGAGAGAGGAGGAAGCAGGCTCCCTGTGGAGCAGAGAGCCCGATGTGGGGCTCGATCCCAGGACCCTGAGATCATGACCTGAGCTGAAGGCAGCGGCTTAATCCACTGAGCCACCCAGGCGCCCCTGGTTTTCAGGTCTTTTAAAGCAAGGAGTTTTTTTTTTCCCTAAGATTTTATTTTAAGTAATCGCTGCACCCCACGTGGGGCTCATACTTACAACCCTGAGATCAAGACTTGAGTGCTCTACCAACTGAGTCAGCCAGGCACCTCTGAATCCTTTGTTTTTTGAAAATACTACTGTGAAATAATCCACATAAAGCGCTGTGTAAACGGTTTTCAATCTGTGCTCTTTGGAGCATTGGGTAATCTTTACCCACTGGAAGGAAGAGAGGGCTTTAGGCCTCACCTTCACTCATTTCCTCACCAATAAAAGATTTCTCCCTGAATATTCAGCTTTTGTAGATCTTAGAGATTGAGATTTTGAGTAGGATTTTCTCTCTCTTTTTTTTTTAAAGAATTATTTATTTGGCAGAGAGAGACACAGCAAGAGAGAGAACACAAGCAGGGGGAGTGGGAGAGGGAGAAGCAGCTTCCCGCTGAAGGGGGCCCAATGTATGGTTCCATCCCAGGACACTGGGATCATGACCTGAGCCAAAGGCAGACGCTTGACGAACCACGCAGGGATTCCTCGAGTCGAGGCTGTGCCATTTTACATTACTAATAGCAATGTATGAGATTGCCAATCTTTCCTCATCCTTTCAAACACTTGTAATTTTTCATTTTAGAAATAATATACTTAGTTGTGAAGTGATAACTCATTGTGATTTTGATTTGCATTGTCCTAATGACTGACGTTGAGTATCTCTGTTTATTGGCCATTCCTCTATCTTCTTTGGATAAATGTGTAGTGAAGTCCTTTGCCCATTTTTAATTAAGTTGTGTAGTTTATAGTAGTGAGTTTATAGGAGTTCTTTATTAATTCTAGATACTAAACTTTTATCAGATATATTATTTGCATATATTTTGTCCCATTCTGTGGGGTATCTTTTTACTCTCTTGATAGTATTCTTTGGTGCACAAGTTTTTAATTTTTTTTTAATATTTTATTTATTTGACAGAGAAATCACAAGTAGGCAGAGAGGCAGGCAGAGAGAGAGGAGGAAGCAGGCTCCCTGCGGAGCAGAGAGCCCGATGTGGGGCTCAATCCCAGCACCCCGGGATCATGACCTGAGCCGAAAGCCTCTGCCTTCGGCTCAGGCTGAGCCACCCAGGCACCCCTTTAATTTTTTTGAAGCCCAATTTATATGGTTTTTTTTTTCTTTTGTTACCTGTGTTTTTGATGTTGTATTTAAGAAACCATTGCCAATCCAAAATCATGAAGATTTGCCCATATGTTTTCTTCTAATAGTGTTACAGTTTTAGCTCTTAAATTTAGATCTTTGATATATTTCTGTTTCTGGTTTGTTGTTTTTTTTTTTTTTTTTATGGTATAAGGTAAGAGCTCAGCTTTATTCTTTTGTGGGTGGCTATCTAGTTTTCCCAACATCAGCTGTAGAACAGACTCTTTTTTTCCCCCACTGAATGTTCTTGGTGCCCTTGTCAAAAATTAATTGACTACGTGAGGGTTTATCTGGGCTTTCTGTTCCATTGGTCTCTATGTCTATCCTTAGGCCAATAACACTTTGTTTTGATTACTGTAGTTTTGTAGTAAGTTTTGAAAGTGGGAAGTGTGGGTATTCCAACTTTGTTCTTTTTCAAGATTGTTTTAGCTATTCATGATCCCTTGGAATTCCATGTGATTTTAAAGATGAGTTTTTCTATATATGCAAAAAAATCATTGGGATTTTTATAGGAATTGCATTGAACGTGTAGATTGCTTTGAGCAATATTGTTGTCTTAACAATATTAAGTCTTCCGATGCATGTACACAGGATGTCTTTCCATTGATATAGATCTGCTTTAGTTCCTTTCAGCACTGGTTTTTTTTTTTAATTTTATTTATTTATTTGACAGAGAGAGAGAGACATCGCAAGTAG
Organism: Meles meles; assembly: GCF_922984935.1. Taxonomy (NCBI): domain Eukaryota; kingdom Metazoa; phylum Chordata; class Mammalia; order Carnivora; family Mustelidae; genus Meles; species Meles meles. Next base: position 30,119,218 of record NC_060084.1, on the reverse strand, counting down.
GCCGAGGGGGGCGGCAGGGAGAGGGGAAGCAGGCTCCCTGCTGAGCAGAAAGCTGGATGCAGGGCTCAATCCCAGGACCCTGAGATCATGACCTAGCCAAGGAAGACAAGAGACTTAACCCACTGAGCTACCCAGGCGCCCCTCAGCACTGTTTTATCTTCAAAATGATCTAGTTTTCAGTATATACATCTTACCTGTGCTTCATTAAATTTATTCCTAAATATTTATTTATTTATTTATTTTTAAGATTTTATTTATTTATTTATTTGAGAGAGAGTGAGTGAGAGAGATCATGAGAGGGGAGAAGGTCAGAAGAAGAAGCAGACTCCCCATGGAGCTGGTAGCCGGAATGCGGGACTTGATCCTGAGATTCCAGGATCATGACTTGAACCAAAGACAGTCGCTTAACTAACAGAACCACCCAGGTGCCCAATTTTTATTTTTTTTAAGTGCTATCGTAAATGGAATTGTTTTTTTTAATTTCCTTTCCGGAATGTTGATTTGCTGTCTTACAGAAATGCAACTGATTTTTCTGCATGAATTTGTATCCTAGAATTTTGTTGAATTTGTTTATTAGCTCTAGCAGCTTACATGCATGCATGTGTGTGTGTGTTATTTACAATTTTCTGCATAAGATCATGTTATCTGTGAACAAGATAATTGTACTTCTTCCTTTCTAATTTAGATGCCCTTTATTTTTCCTTTCTTGCCTATTTTCTCTGGCTGGATTTTTCAGTACTACTATATTGGATAGAAGTGGTGAAAGTGGGCATCGTTGGCTTGTTCCTGATCTTGGGACAACAGCTTTATTCTCTTACCATTGAGTTTGATGTTAGCTCTAAGTTCTTCATACATGGCCTTTCTTTTCCTATTTTAGTTAGTATTCTAATCATAAAAGGGTTTGGAAGGGTGATGGATTTTGTCAAGTGCTTTTTTTGCATCAATTGATGTGCTTTTACCTTTATTAATACAGTATATTACATTGATTGGCTTTTGTATATTAATTACCTTTACATGCCTAGGATAATTACCACTTGTTCATATAATATACTATATGTGTACGTATATTGTATATGTGTAATATGCTGCTGAATTTGGTCTGCTAGTATTTTGTTGACAATTTCTGCATCTGTATTCATAAGAGATGTTAGTCTTTAATGTCTTGTGTTTTGGGGGGTTTTTTCCCTTGTAATGTCTTGGGCTTCATTATCAGGGTAATGTTAGCTTCACAAATGAGTTATAGAGTACTTCTGATTTCTCACTTTTGTGGAAGAATTTGAGAGGCATTGGTGTCAGTTCTTTAAATATTTGGTAGACTTCACCATGAAAACTATCTGGTCCTGGGCTTTTCTTTGTTGGGTGGTTTTTTTTGTTGTTTTTTTGTTGTTGTTGTTGGGTGGTTTTTGATGACAGATTCCATCTTACTTGTTTTAGGTATATTTATATTTTCTACTTATTTTCTTATCAATTTTGGTAGCTTATGTGACATACAGTTGGTCAATTTCATCTAGGTTTATCCAATTTGTTGGTGCAGTTCATATTATTCTTATAATAGTATTCTTCTATTAAAAGGACTTACTGTGGGTGCCTGGGTGCTCAGTGGGTTAAACCTCTGCCTTCGGCTCAGGTCATGATCTCGGGGTCCTGGGATTGAGCTCCCGCATCAGGCTCTCTGCTCAGTAGGGAGCCTGCTCTTCCCTCTCTCTCTTTCTCTCTGCTGGCCTCTCTGCCTACTTGTGATCTCTGTCTGTCAAATAAAGAAAATCTTTTAAAGAAAAAAAAAAAAGGACTTACTATGCTTATATAAAAAGAGCTTATTAGGTCCTTATATAGACTTGTAAAGTCTATGTTGTAAAGTAAAAGTTTATATATTTTTTTAATATTTTTTTATTTTATTTGTTTGACAGACAGAGATCACAAGTAGGCAGAGAAGCAGGCAGAGAGAGAAGAGGAAGCAGGCTCCCCACTGAGCAGAGAGCCTGATGTAGGGCTCAATCCCAGGACCCTGGGACCATGACCTGAGCCGAAGGCAGAGGCTTTAACCCACTGAGTCACCCAGGCACCCCAGTAAAAGTATATATTAATATCCTCTCTTGATTCTGTTTTTAGTAATTTGGATCTTCTCCTAGCCAATCTAGTTAAAGATTTCTGAATTTTGTTGATCTTTTCAGAGAACTAATGTTAAATTTCATTGATTTTGCTCTATTGTCTTTCTCTTTATTTCACTTCTCTACACTCTCATCTTCATTATTTCTTTTTTTCTCCTTCATTTGGACCTAGTTTGCTCATTTTCTTTAGGTGTACAGTTAGGTTATCAATTAGATTTTTTTGTAATGTAGTTGTTTACAAGCATGAGTTTCTCTTAGAGCATTGTTTTTGCTTTATCTCATAAGTTTTGCTATGTGGTATTTTCAGTTTTATTCATCTGAGGGAATTTTATAGTATCTCTTTATTTTTTAGATAGAATTTTTAACATTTCTTTAAGCTGGGAATATTTTGCTTGTAGCTTTGAAAAGAGAAACTGTAGGGGAGACCTAATTGTTCAAGAATTTGAAGGTTGTCATAATTAGGTTTATTTAAACAGTCACGAAGTAGATACCTAGGAAGGCAGGAAGAAAAGTGAATTTTTAAAAAAACTTTTAAACAGGTATTAAATATAATTTGAATACCTTAACAGGCGTTGTTCTAAAAATTCAGATACCTTTTTTTTTAACAAAGAAATGGTGAATTCAAATTTGCCAGCTTTTTATTTTGCCAAATAAGGATATTCTTTAAAATGACATATATCTCCTATCGTTATCATTTTAGTCTTAAAAAATGTTTCTGGGTACAACTTAGATGTTTTGGTCACTGTCATTGAGAGAGTTGCTATTTGCTATCTTAAAATAACTTCAAATGTTTATAACCACCAGTGATAAGAGTTTTGCCATAGTAAAAATGTTAGTCAAGCCAGAGAAGAAATTTTAAACCGTGAAATAGCTCCCTTTTGCCTCTAGGATTAAAGTCCAGATTTCTTAACATGGGTAATTTAAAGCCTTGGATATCTGACCTCTGCCTGCCTCGGCATCTCTGGCTAGTAGTATGCTCTGGCCACACTAGGCTATTGAGTAGTTCCTAAAATGCTATGTCCTCCCTCACCTCTGGGCATTTCTTGTAGTGTTCTCACTGTGCCCTTACCAGTTTTAGGAATAATGCAAGAGAGTGATGGGATTATAAAAGACTTGTTTCCTATCCTAATAGGGATTACTGCTTCCTTTATTTAGTGCTTTCTAATTCCCCTTTGAGGCAGACAGGACCGTAGTTAATAGTTTGCGTTGCTATTTTTTTTTTTTTTTTTCCAGATGAAAAACAAATTGTAGGTGATCTTCTCAAAGTCCTACAGCTAGATGGTGGAAGAGCCAGGACTCAGGTCTATTTGTTTTTACTTAAGTATCCTGTTCTTTCTAATTCCTATGCAGACATTCACTGATTTAGCAAAAATTTATTGTGTGCCTGCTATGCCAGACAACATACTAAGGAAACAAAGAGGACAACGGTGTTCCTTTCTTTTCCAAGGGTATACAGCCTAGTGGAGAGAAAAGAAAAATATAATACATTATTATAATGGAGTGTTATTTGTAGTATGGACAGGTTACAAGACAGACAGTTGAGTGAGAAGAAGCCTTCTATAGGAAGTGAATCCAAAACCGAATTTTCCCCAAGTATAAATTTGAAATAGCTATGGGTAGCTCATAAACAAAGTAAAAAGTAATGTAGCACAAATTTAATACTGTGCAGAAATCCTGAAGGGATGACTAATAGAAAACTGAATAATTTGGTAGGACTCAGTGCTGCTCATATTAAATGGAATGAAACTCTTTAATGTGTTGAGCTTACTGGGAAGCCTAATTCATTTAGTAGAAATATACTGAGGGATTTATTTGGAAAATGTAGAGATGTCTTGAAGGAAAAGCAACTATTAGACATTCAGGAAGTCCATTTACCTCTGAAGTAAGTTTATATATATATTATATACACATATAATATATATATAAATCCTGTTTGGGAACACAGTCAATGATGTTATTTTTATTCCGAAGGCCGGGTTCAAATGTTGCCTCATCTCTATGCCTTTACCTGTCTTTTCCAGAAATAGTTAATTGCCATCTAATATAACATTGTGCTGTGTATGCATCTCTGCCAAGGCATGCATCTCTGCTCGTTTATGTGTTTTCTTCCCCTCTGGATTATGAACTTTGGGAAGGCTAGAGTTCTGTCCCATTGATGTACAATCCTCCTGTCATTGGCATCAGTAAATGTAGAAATGAAGATCGAGAAGTAATTTTGTTTTGATTCTAAATACTCGTCTCAACCTTAAAAGAATTCTGTCCTCCAAATATTTTATTTTACTGTACTGGATTGAGAAGGTCCCTACAGCAGTGCTCCAGCTTGTATTTCTTTTTTTTTTTTTTTTTAATATTTTATTTATTTGACAGAGAGAAATCACAACTAGGCAGAGAGGCAGGCAGAGAGGAGGAAGCAGGCCCCCTGCGGAGCAGAGAGCCCGATGTGGGGCTCGATCCCAGGACCCTGGGATCATGACCTGAGCCGAAGGCAGAGGCTTTAACCCACTGAGCCACCCAGGTGCCCCTCCAGCTTGTATTTCTGCCTTTACTTTCTACTCTTCTCCATTTACATGCCCACTGCAGTACTCATCCCTTTCCCTAAATACGTACTTCCTCCCTTGTTGCCATTTCTTTATTCCTGAAGCTTTTCCTGAATAACTTGCTAAGTATGCCTTCTTCTCTTTATAAATTATCTTATAGATGAGCTTGTACCTCTCTTAGACAACAATTACCATATTTTATTCAATATATGATGTGCTTTTTCTTGAGCATTACCCCCTGCCTCCTGCGTTTAGATTCTGAACTTCCTGAGAGCAGAAACTTCATAGTTTCTGCAGCATTGCTTTGAATATATATGACAGTCCATAAGTATTTGCTTAATGAAATAGCAAGTTAAAATTAGATTGACATGATATTTTCATCACGCTAGAAAATGCTACCTTTACAGAATGAATTACGACAATAGATCTTCAAGTGGAACTTACATGAGCATTGTGTCATTTGTAGAATAAACTGTTCAAATCAGAAAACATGGCTTTTTGAGATTTTATAAACATTTTCTTGTAGTTTGCCTTTAGTCTCTATTTGTACTTTTTTTTTTTTTTTTTGAAGATTTTATTTGTGAAAGAGGGAGAGAGAACACAGAGTGAGATGGAGAAGCAGATTCTCCGCTGAATAGACAGCCCTATATGGGACTCCATCCCAAGATCCCGGCACCATGACCTGAGCCCAGGGCAGATGCTTAACCGAGTGAGCCACCCAGGCGCCCAGTCTCTATTTTTTTTTTTTTTAAAGATTTTATTTATTTATTTGACAGAGAGAGATCACAAGTAGACAGAGAGGCAGGCAGAGAGAGAGGGAAGCAGGCTCGCTGCTGAGCAGAGAGCCCGATGTGGGACTCGATCCCAGGACCCCGAGATCATGACCCGAGCCGAAGGCAGCGGCTTAACCCACTGAGCCACCCAGGCGCCCCCCAGTCTCTATTTTTATAACTAAAGTCATCTATTTACAAATATCTTTTCACATAGGGAATTTGTATCTTCATAATATAGTGTTGGTATCTATATTCATTTTCTTATCATTAGATGTTCCTCTTATGTACTGATTTTTAGCAAAGCACAAGTAACATGTATTGATAATCTTGTGTTTACATGAAAGTCTCCTTCAGAGATCAATTATTACTCATCATTCAAGTGCCTGAAGCTCTTTATCAATTAATGTTTATTGGATGATAAAATAGCAAAATTATTTTCTTAATTAAAATTTTTACTTCTCCCATATTTTAGGTAAGCCTCGGGTTACATAAATGTAGAAAACATTCTGCTTTCTACAGTCTACTGTCATGTACAAAAATTCAAGGACTATACCGTTTCTTTCCTATATGGGCTGTTACTGCTCTGATATATCACATATTTATTTCCAAAGCAGACTCCTAAGAATTGTTGAACTGTGTTTTGAGAATTAATGTATAAGGGGCGCCTGAGTGGCTCAGTCGTTAAGCGTCTACCTTTGGCTTGGGTCGTGATCTCAGGGTCCTGGGATTGAGCCCCACATCGGGCTCCCTGCTCTGTGGGAAGCCTGCTTCTAGCCCTGCCACTCCCCCTATTTGTGTTCCCTCTCTCACTGTGTCTCTCTCTCCCTGTCAAACAAATAAATAAAATCTTAAAAAACAAAATGAATAAATGTATAAGCATGTAGTAAATGTGTATAAATTCAGAATGTTTTATATTTATGTTTAAGTTCACTGTTAATAGCAGAAGGTAGAAATATATATAATAATGTGATATCCTTCCAATAATTTATTTTCAGCATTCAGTTGGGCTGTAGATTTTTTTCCCCTAGTTTTTTTTTTTAATTTTTTTTAATTTATTTTTTCAGCATAACAGTATTCATTGTTTTTGCATAACACCCAGTGCTCCATGCAATACGTGCCTTCCCTATTACCCACCACCTGGTTCCCCAACCTCCCACCCCCGCCCCTTCAAAACCCTCAGGTTGTTTTTCAGAGTCCATAGTCTCTTATGGTTCGAAGTTGGGCTGTAGATTTTTATAGTTGTGGGTTCTGAACTCTTGAAGTAATACATTCTGATTATTCAAAATAATTACTTTAAACATTCTAAGATGCTTATATTTTCCACTTTTAACATCTCTAAAATTGGGGTGATGCCTGAGTGGCTTAGTCAGATAAGCGTCTGACTCTTGGTTTCAGCTCAGGTTGCAATCTCAGGGTTATGAGATTGAGCCCCATGTTGGGTTCTGCACTCAGTGTGGAGTCTGCTTGAGATTCTCTCCCTCTCTCTCTGCGTCTCCTTCCACTCATTCTTTCCCTATCAAATAAATAAATAAATCTTAAAAAAAAAAAATCTCTGAAATTGGGATATGTCTCAGTACCCATGTGCTAGGTGGGTACTCATGGAGTACTTACTTGTGCATACACACACCTGGTCATAGTTGTTTATATTGCCATCACCAGTTGGGGTATGTACATTAGTACTACACGTGCGTTATTTAAAATGTCTTTTTATTTTTGCAAGTAGGCTCCACACCCAATGCAGAGCGCAACAGAGGGTTTGAACTACAACCATGAGATCAGCCTGAGCCAAGATCAAGAGTAGGGCACTGAACCAACTGAGCCACCTTGGTGCCCCTAAAATGTCTTTTAAAAATATACTATTTTTCCGTATTTAACCAAAATGTTATTGATTATGCAGAGAGGCACAGAAACAGAGTGGCAGAGCATAAATTTAATATTAGTGAAGCAAATATTTGTTGTCGAAGAAATGACAGCAATTCACATTTACTTACAGAGCAATAATCAAGTATTTTATGGACCAAGCAGACTATCTTAAGGCAGAAGAAATTATCAGATCCTTTTGAATAAGACTAAGTCTGAAATCCTTTGAAATGGTATAGTGCTTAATGGTATAGTTTAACTGGCAACATTTTCTTTTCTTTTTTTTTTTTAACATATCGACTAATGATGTACCTCATACTTGATGACATAGTGGATTTGGTAACTTTCATTGTACTTCTTTTTTGTGTTCCTCTTGATAAATAATCATACAACCATATAAAATCATAAGACATTGCTTTCCTGATTAATAATTTAGGTGTACATAGATATTCCCCAGTCTGGAGTCTGAAGCAGAAACTAATAAGATATGTTTCACAGAAGTGATTTAACCTACCTTCTATGTTGCTAATGGCCTTGTTCAGTTCAGACCACATAACCTTTTATCTGCTCTGTCTCACAATTATAAAATCTGGAAAAATAACTTTTTCCGTATTTTTCTTCTTCCAAAATCATATATTTGTTAAAGGACTTAGGTACATACCATTGTGATTAATAATAAGTCAGTTTCCAATTAAAATTAACATAGAATTGGGACACCTGGGTGGCTCAGTTGGTTAAGTCAGTGCCTTAGGCCCAGGTCATGATCCCAGGGTTCTGGGATCGAGTCCCACATCGGATTCCTTGCTCAGTGGGAAGCCTTCTCTCTCTGTCTCTGCCTGCCACTCTGCCTGCTTGTGCGCTCTCTCTCTCTCTCTCTCTCTCTGACAAATAAAATCTTTTTAAAAAAATTAACACAGAATTTTTCAAAAGTATTTTTACATTAAAATAGTGAGTATTTCCTTTAAGAAATTTCTGTTTTCTAATATGGACCTCCCAAAATAGAAGTTCTGGAAAAGTTTCTTAGGACTTTGCTAATATTTAATTAAACTAATATATAGAGCAGCAAGAACCTTCTTTGTGGTTCTCTCGGCAAGATAGTAGAGCACAGCCATAAATTACCTTTGTTAAAAATGTTTGGAGAGCTACAGATCTGGAACAAAATTAGCTAGCCGTTTCATATTAATGAGTAACCTATTAGATCCTTTCCACACATAAATAGCATGTATGTGTGTGTACATATATTCATGTAAATGTAGTAATTTTTGCTCTTCAGACTGTCATAAGACTAATTCATTGCTTAGCTCATTCATTGCTTAGCTGTTTATTTTTGCCTCAGCTTGATTGTCACCACACATTTATTTACACAGTTTAGTAAATAAGCAATATTTATATTCCAAATGACTTAATGAGGGCAGGAGAGGGACTTAGGGACAGAGTAATGAATATAACCATTAACAGGAAGATTCTTGCTTTTGCTACATGAATATCTAAATCAGTTGGCTGTTAGGAAGGCTGATCTTCCACGTAGATGAGCCATGAACCATGGTAGTGGTATGTGGGAACATCCCAACCATCCTGTCTGCATTGTCTGTCAACTGACCAGATGCTTAACTTGTCTCATTTGGCCCAGTTTAACATGATCTCATGCAATTGTTGTTGTTCTTTCTTTAAAAGATTTTATTTATTTATTTATTTAGTTAGTTAGTTAGTTAAGAGGGAGAGAGAGAGAATCTGAAGAAGACTGCACACTGAGCGCAGAGTCTAACACTGGGCTCAATCCAATGACTGCGAGATTGTGACCTGAGCTGAAACCAAGAGTCGGTTGCCCAACCAACTTAGCTACCCAGGCATCCCATACAATTGTTCTTCTTGATGTATTTCTGTATTTATTATTGATATATTCTGTATTTATTATTGAAACAAGACATTATTGAAACAAAACATTTATTATATGAAACAAGAAGATTTATCTGCTCAAGAAGTCTAGAGCAAAATATTATAACACACTAATCTGAGGAAATCTGTTATCAGGTATTTTAACAAGCTGTTACTTTGAAGTGTAATACGTATATATTTTAAACATGCCATAGCTGCTGGGGAGTGATGGTCATTTCATGGTAGAGGAGAGAGTCTGACATACCCTTCTTAGGTTTGCATTCTTTCATCAAAATATATGAACTTCAGCAGCACCTGGGTAGCTCAGTCAGTTGAGCATCCGATCTTGATCTCAGCTTAGGTCTTGATATCACAGTTGAGTTTGAGCTCCCCATTGGGCTCCACGCAAAGTATGGAGCCTACTTTAAAAAAATGTGTGTATATGTATGTATGTGTGTAAACATATATATATGAACTTGAAATTGAAATACTATGCATTATTACTTTCAAATGCATACAGTCATGTCCCATGCACCAGCATTTTTTTCCTTGTATGGAATATCAATGAGCTTTTTGCAATTTTTAATCATTCTACCAAAAATTACTGTACACCAAGACTGTATGTTTTTTACACATATATATATATAAACTTTGTATATATAAACTTTGTAGAACTTTAATGAATTCTCATCATTAAACTTGAATTGTTTTTCTTATTTTCTTAGGATTCTGACACTTCATGACATGCCATTATCTAGAGCAATAATGAACATTGACCTGTTTCGGATTAGTTGATGACCTTTGGCAATGATTCAATAATACCCACTACACAGAAGCCGAATATACTTCATTTGGAGTGAATAGCCTGGATTGTCACTGGATTTTTCAAGATGACAGATCCAATGATGGACTTTTTTGATGATGCCAATCTTTTTGGTGAGACCTTAGAAGGTTTGTCAGATGATGCATTTGTACAACCAGGACCTGTTTCACTAGTTGATGAATTGAACTTAGGTGCAGAATTTGAGCCTTTGCACATAGACTCACTGAACCATGTTCAAGGTACTCCAACACATCAGAAGATAACTGATTATGAGCAGTTAAATCAGTTTGATTCGATGAAATTTCACCAAGTCAATCAGCCTTTTGGTAGCCCAGCTGAACATGTATTATCTCCACACTCTCAGTTTAATTGTTCTCCAATCCACCCCCAAAACCAGCCCAATGGTTTGTTTCCAGATGTAGCAGATGGCAGTCCAATGTGGGGCCATCAGACAGCTACCAGCATTTCCAATCAAAATGGGTCTCCTTTTCACCAACAAGGACATTCTCACTCTATGCATCAAAATAAAAGCTTTGTGGTACACCATGACTTTGCCTTATTTCAGGCCAGTGAACAACAAACACAGTGCACTTCACTACGCTCACAACAAAACAGAAATAATCTTAACCCAGGGCAGAATTCTCTCAGCCAGTCTAAAAATTTTATGGATGTTAATGTTTCCGGTCCGCACAGAGTCAGTGTTAACCACCCTTCACAAATCCCTAATGCATCTACGTCGCAACAGTCTCTTTCAATGCAGCAATTTTCCCAAACGTCAAATCCTTCAGTTCACTTCCTCAAGTGTAGCAATCATCAAGAAGGGAATTTCAATGGACCTTCTCCAAATATGACTTCTTGTTCTGTCAGTAATTCACAGCAATTTTCTTCACATTATTCCTTTTCCAGTAATCATGTCTCACCAAACAGTCTTCTGCAGGCCTCTGCAGTGCTTGCACCTAATCACACAAATCAGACTTTATCCGATTTTACCGGAAGTAACTCCTTTTCACCTCATAGGGGAATCAAGCAAGAATCCACTCAGCATATGCTAAATCCCAATACATCGTTGAATTCAAGTAATTTCCAAATGTTGCATTCATCACATCCTCAGGGTAATTATAGCAATTCAAAATTATCTCCTGTGCACATGAACTTCCCAGATCCTGTTGACTCAGGAACTCAAATGGGCCATTTCAATGATCACGTAGAAACTAATGGCTTTTCATCTTTAGAAGAGAATTTACTTCATCAAGTGGAGTCTCAAACTGAGCCGTTTACAGGACTTGACCCAGAAGACCTCCTCCACGAGGGTCTCCTTCCCCAGTTTGATGAGGCCACATTTGGACAAGATCATTCAAGTCATGTTTTAGATCATGACCTCGAACGGCAGTTTACTTCACATCTTGTATCTCGGCCTTCGGATATGACTCAAACACAGCTGCATGGCCAGGCTCGGAGTTGGTACTCTTCGCTTTCCAATCATCAACATTTACATGACAGAAATCGCCTATATTTACAGCGACAGGTATGTGGCTCTTTTATTTTGGTGATTTGGGATAGGATGGGCTTTTTTTTTCCTCTTTTTTTGAGTTAATTTTATGTGAGACATATCCAGGATTTTTCAAACTTAGGCATATTTTGACATAGTTTCCTTTGCTTTAACAGTCTTATATTTGAAAGTGATTTTTTGATGTGTTCAAAGCAATACATTAACTTCTGTATTTAGAAAATGATAAGGTTTTAGGACCTTTTTTGTAACTTGGAATTATAATTGCCTTTAACAGAATGATTTATTATCAAAAATGAAAACTTAACCATAATTAAAAGGTACAATAGACTGGGAACATTTTGTCACAAATGTAATGAACATAGTGTTAATATTCCTATAAAAAGCTCATATAAATTGATAAGCAAACTTTTAGAACTTCACTTGATAACTAAATAAAGCAGAGGAGCTGGAATTCACAAAAGGGTAAGTTGAATTAGTAAACAGAACACTCAGAATAATACACAACTTTAATAATTCAATTTGCAGCCTGGTTGTATTTTTATGTATTAGAAAAAAATTTTTGGTTAATGCTGACACATTTATGGTGACATTGGAACTTATATAGCTTTGTTAATTGACACAAATATTTTGGGAAACAGTTTGATCGTAAATTTGAATATAAAAATACTTTATCACAATAACTCAAGCACAGGAAAAGTAATATACCCAAGGATATTTTTGTTACACTATCTATACAGGACAAGTGGAAGCATCAGAGTTTATTATCATAGAGTATTAGATGGACTATTACAGGCATTAAAAAGTTTGAAGACTAACACTGACAATATGTTAGTGATGGGGGAAAACCATAATTCAAAATTAAGATCACAGTAAAGCAGTTAAGAGTATAAGCTCAGGTACCAAACTACCTGGATTAGAATCTTGGCTACTATTACTTACTAGCTGTGTGACTTTTAGCTAGTTAAGAGAATTTCATTCTGTCTCATTTGCCTTATCTTCTAAGTGTGGAGTACTAACAGGATCTACTTAATAGGTTTTTAATAAAAATTAAAAGGGTTGTAATATGTGAAAACACTGAGAACTGTGCCTAGCATATAGTAAGCACTTAATTAATGTTTTTATAATTTTTTTCATAGCAGTATGAAAATACACATGTAAAAAATATTGAAAGGAGATAGATTGCTTTAGGGTAGTACAATTATACTTTCCTTTGTTTTCTATAGTAACAGTCATGTTACTCTGTTGTTTTTATAATAAAAATGTATTTAATGTAATATTTTATCACTTGAACCTGAAATCTTATCGAATTAAGGATTCGCAAAATGCTTCAATACCTTGGTTACCTGTGAGATCTGGTGGACAGTGTAATATATCACAGTACTTGAAATTAAACGTTTAGGGACCATTTATTCATCTCAAAGCCTTGAAATGTTTGAAGAAGATAAACTCTTTATCTTTTCCTTTAGTTTGAGTTTATTTCTGCTTCCAATGGTATTTTCAGTACATTTTTTGAAATGTCTGGATAGATTTTAAGATAGTTAAAAGGCACTCTTAAACCTTCCCTCCTCTTTTGTGGCCTGAATAGAATATTATGATTTTGCTCCCTCTACTGGAAGAGGATCAAGCATCTTCTTTAGAAGGACCCTTGGAAAAACCTCTACTTCTTGAACCTTAAGTCATCTATCCTCCTAATACGAAGTTTTCTGACTAGTTGGGACTAGTCATTTTGTGTAGCATATACTTGAAGGTGTGAAGCCCGAAACTTATTTATTTTATACTTTTATTTTTCTAGGTCTTTGTCATCATTGTAGTTTTTTTTTAATTCATGTTTTCCTTAACATGTTCTACTGGCTTTGAAAGAAGTTATAGATATGGAGTGAATAAAGGGTAATTATAAATAACTAAAGTAGTTCCCAATCTAGCATGTAGATGGTATAATCTGAGAGAAATTTTTTTCAGAACCATCCTGAGCAACCTTTCATAAATCATCTTACTTGACTGATAAATTCATAAGGCTTTATTTGAACATACTTACCTTTTTGTTTCAGAGTTTGTTTTGTTTTGCTAACTTCTTTATGTTGAAAAACAGATCAAGGGCAGTTGGTTTGGGATAATTTTTCGACTTATTGAAAAGCTATTCTTATGTTTCCTAGAATTTCTTAGTGTTAAGAATGATATTTGAGAGTTGTTGATTGTGGGGGTGAAGAGGAGGGATGGATTTGGTAGAGAAGGTAAAGGATTATTATGATTGAGTTTTATGGATTGTGTGTAGACTTTATATGTACTGAATTATAGGTCACATATCCTACATATGTGAAATTTGAATGATATAGTATGTGTAAAATGTCATAAATTTTGACAGAGCTTTACAAGTTTATTTTGCCTATGTAATTTTTGGCATATTCTGGATGGTTATGTTTATTACATAGCAAAAATGTCATATTAATAAGGAGTTTTGTTATGGTCTTTCCCCAGATTCTGTGGAAATAAGTTTTTTTAAAGATTTTTTTTAACTGTCTGTCTTAATTGCAGTAATTTCATTTCAGACTAAATTAGCATTGCTAAATATGTATAGACATTAAGAGATTAAAAATTAATAAAGTGGCATAATTTTTGGTGTATCAAAATTTTAAAATGAGATACATTTTATATAGCCAAAACAAAATATTCTTTAACCCAATGTGTGAAAATTCACGATGGCACTCTATTCAGAATTCCGGAAAGCTTCAGTGAGAATGTTGAATATGTAAAGAATACTTTTAAGCCTTGCTTTTACTTATTTCCCAACTGAGATGGGGTGGTTTGGATATAATTTCAGATGTCTTGAAGTAAGTACTCTGTGTCAGTCCTCAAAAACAGTGAATATTGCTGAGAACATTTCTCCTATAATTGACTCTAGAATTTTACCACTAAAAAGGAGAAAAGAGGGGTGCCCGGGTGGCTCAGTGGGTTAAAGCCTCTGCCTTCGGCCCAGGTCATGATCCCAGGGTCCTGAGATTGAGCCGCGCATCGGGCTCTCTGCTCAGCGGTGAGCCTGCTTCCCCCGCCTCTCTCTCGGCCTGCCTCTCTGCCTACTTGTGATCTCTGTCAAATAAACAAATAAAATCTTAAAAAAAAAAAAAAAAAGAAAGAAAAAAGGTAGGAAGCTAGCAAGTGTTCCTAAATGTAAGTGCTCACTAAACATAGTACAGAAAATACTAGCCTTATTTTCATGTGTAATTTTTAGAGCAAAGGAATTTTGAGAAAAAAAAAAAAACCATAAACTTTTCGTTGCTCCCTTGTGACACTTTCTCCGATTTTATAACACAAAATCTCGCATTTTTGTCTTATTTGTGAAGTAGAAATCACATGGAGCATTATGTGATCTCTCAATGTTTATAAATTTTTATAACAAAGAAAAATATGTGGGATAGCTGAGATAGCAGTCAAAACAGAAAATAGAATTTTAGGATAGACATAATGACACATAATTCCTTGTTGTCTTTGTACTCTGATGAATTCATCACTTTCTTTAGTATCTTGAATTTTTATTTCATTTTCTTCCCGAACATAGGGAACTTGTATTACTTACAAGCTTTTAAAGAAAGTAGAGAAAGACAGGTTTGAACAACCTGTGTAAGACATATTTTTAAAACAGTGGATCGTTGTCTGATAAAAATTTAATATGTGGTTATAAAAAAATTGGACCGTATAGAAAACAAACCAAAACAAACAAAAATAAGTTTTAATAGCACTAGCACTGTTGACATTTTCTGTAGGAGTTTCTAGTGAGATCTGTTGTCTGTCTCATCCCTGTCCTCCACCGACATATTTCTGCGTTTTTAAGAAATAAAGTTGGAGGGGCGCCTGGGTGGCTCAGTAGGTTAAAGCCTCTGCCTTCAGCTCAGGTCATGATCCCAGGGTCCTGGGATCGAGCCCTGCATCAGGCTCTCTGCTCAGCAGGAAGCCTGCTTCCTCCTCTCTCTCTGCCTGCCTCTCTGCCTACTTGTGATCTCTGTCTGTGAAATAAATAAATAAAGTCTTTAAAAAAAAAAAAGAAAGAAAGAAAGTTGGAATCATTATAGTTCATGCTTTTTGGCAAATGGCTTTCAAATGGCTTTTTTAACCTTCCAGTTAATATGTTGCAGACATCTTTCATGTCATTACCTATTTTTCTGAAAATGATTTCGAATGGCTGAATAGTTTACCATTGTAAGGTTGCTAAAGTACCATGTAAAAAATAAGGTTGCTTTTGAGACTGGAAAAATCTGAATCAAGTTTAATTAAAATATCTTTTTATTTTTCTTGCAAATATTACCATAATAATCCAACTTAAAGTAGGTGCACTGCAATAGCAAAAATTATAATGACTAACACATAGAGCACTTACTTTGTGCCAAGCACTATTCTAAATACTTAATATTAACACATTGATCCCTCACAGCAGTCTTTTTATTTGGTTGTAGTTATTTCCTTGAATTTCCATGGAAGGAAACTGAGGTGCAGAGAACTGAAGTAGTATACTTCAAGTCACACAGCCAAAGTGGCGATAGCCAGTGGCCAAGACAGGATTCAAACCAAGTTTGATTCCATTATATGTGGTTGTAACCACTTTCACTTTCCTTCAAAGTGTGTTAATACATTGTAATATATAGTAATAATACTAAATGATTTTTCCCAACTCCCTCCTCCTTTCAAAAATCTATCCTACTGATGAGACAAAAACTTGCTTTAAAATCTCTAAGTGGAAAAGAGCATCCATCTCGTGTTTTCTGGCTATATCAGCAATCGTTTGACCAGTACAGAGGTAAAAACAACCCTGAAGCAAAGAGAAGTAAAGCAGAATAGCTGTTGCTTCCAAAAGTGTTGAGATATTTTTAATAAAATTGTGTATAAGATGATAACAACAAATGTCCTGAAGGTAAACCTGATCATTATCTTTAAGTGTTTGAAGAACCTTAGAGGTCAGAAATAGACCTACTAAATGAGTCACAGAAAAGCAGATTATCATGGGATATTAAGGAAGAAGTTTGAAATAAATTTCTTTCAATGAAAGCATAAATAGAATGGTCCAAATCGGTCACAGAAAGAAGTCCTATAGTGAGTGTAAAATGGATTAAGTTAGTAGGTTCTTTACAACTCTTAAGACTCTGGTTGTAATTTTGGGTTTCATTGCAGGACGTATCATTCCTGTTGCCTATTTAGTTCCTGAGTGTTGTTACAAATAATGAAGAAAGGTAAAGAAATATGACAAGTTCTCTGCTATCCAGCAATGTCAGGGATTTATTACAGATGAGTAAAGTTTACAGATAGTTGAATTGTATTCTTTAAAGCATGAAATTCTTTAATTATATAGCACCCCCTCTGGCCCACAGAGGGCGATGGTGATGGTGGTAGAATGCTTGACTGGGAAAGATGAAGAGAAACAGTTTTATAGGGAGGTCTTGTGTAATGGTAAGAGTGTGTAATGGTATAATGGTAAGAGTGTGTAATGGTAAGAATCCCCACTTACTTAAAAATTTATTGGAACACATTAGATATGTGAAAATTATCTTAAGCAGAAACAGCTGATTTTGTGTATAAGTAAGGTTGTTTTTAAAAAAGAGAGAGGGGAGGCGCCTGGGTGGCTCAGTGGGTTAAGCCTCTGCCTTCAGCTCAGGTCATGATCTCAGGGTCCTGGGATCGAGTCCTGCATCAGGCTCTCTGCTCGACGGGGAGCCTGCTTTCCCCCCTCTCTCTGCCTGCCTCACTGCCTACCTGTGACCTCTCTCTCTCTCTGTCAAATAAATAAAAATAAAATAGAGAGAGAGAAGGGGCACTTAGATGGCTCAGTTTGGTTAAGTGTCAGACTCTTGATTTTGGCTCAGGTCATGATATCTGGGTCACGGGATCAAACCCCTCTTGCAGTCAGCACTGAGTCTGCTTGAGATTCCCTCTCCCTCTGCCCCTCCCCCCATTTGCATGCTCGCTCTCCCTAAGATAAATAAATAAGTGGAATCTTTAAAAGAGAAAAAAATCTATGTAAAACTAAACTATGTAAAACTAAAGCAAGGGATTCACTGTACGTTGCTCATATTCATTGAACACAGAGGATCTCAAGCTCTTTACTAGGTTGGTTTTTTTCTCCAAGTAGTAACTTTTCTGAAGTCAAAAAAGCAACAGATGTAAGAACAATTAAAAAACTTGTCACTCTGGAGGACATGGGGAGATGGAGAGGAGAAGGAAGTTGAGGGAAATTGGAAGGGGAGGCGAACCATAAGAGACTATGGACTCTGAAAAACAACCTGAGGGTTTTGAAGGGGCAGGGGTGGGAGGTTGGGGGAACCAGGTGATGGGTAGTAGGGAGGGCACGTATTGCATGGAGCACTGGGTGTTATGCAAAAACAATGAATACTGTTTTGCTGAAAAAATATATAAATAAATTTAAAAAAAAACTTGTCACTCCACTTGTGCTCTAGACAAAAAGAGAAAAAAACTAAGGAATTTTTAGGCTGTCTCCTTGAACTAATTAAAAATCTTTAAAATACATCCCTCAATTTATCTGAATTTACTTAACTCTTTATGCGTTTGGCATGGTATTGCTTTTAAGAAGCTTCACAATTCTTAGTTGTATATGCCAGAAACAAAAGAGAAATTTTGTACAGGAGTTTCCCATGTAGTTACGCTCCCCCCGCCTCAGTTAAAGTGGACTAGTTTTGGTTTTAACATTTCTGTCATGTCCTCAGGATTAAAATATTCTATTTGAATGGGGAAATTTTGTGTAATATTAACTAGTTCTAGAATACAATCTTAATTATTAAACCATATACTATAAATTGTAGAAAATCAAGCTCTCCATTGCCTGTCAAGAATCAGAGTAACAGAAACTCCAGTTCTTAGCAGTAGCTTTAAGGCTGTTGACCTCTCACATGCATACTTAAGGGTGAGAGGTGAACGGGAAGTGAATTCCAGGGGTGGGGAAGAGGCAGTAGTTGGTGAGAAATTTGTGGATTAGTGCAGTATGTGAAGACCGTGAGATCCAAGCCAAACTTCAAAGTAGGTCTAACGAAATTTTGTTGTATTTAATTTTATTGATGAGTTGCACTCCCAACTATCTTAGGACTACTCAGTCATTTACTTCTTATTGTCTGAAATGGAGAACAATGCATTAGGGCTCCTGAGCCATTAAATTTTATACCTATTATGATAACATAAATACACAGTTGCTTAGGATACTTCCGTATGGGGGATCAGGTTTCTTCATTTGGGTATTTGGGCTGAGATTATTTTAAATTAAGGAAATATTTTAATACAATGCGTTGTGGTAATATATGAAGAGTTAGTAAGTGCGTAGCTGGGAAGCTTGGACTGCAGTTGGAGTTAAGTAAGATCTGGTAATTCGCTGTGCTTGACTATGCAAATACTGCCTTGCATGTTTATTATGCAAGAATACCTTGTGAATTACAAAAGAAGAGCAATCTTTAAAGCAACGTTTTTCCTACAGGTTTCCTTTTCAGGTTTGTGTACCTGAAAGCTGCGCAAGTTTACATTGACCATTTCATGAAATCATAGGATTTGGGAGCTGGACAAGATTTTACTCTATTCTCAAAAACACAAAAAAGCAATAACAGTATTAGAGAAGTCATAACATGCTTGCCAACTGGTTAGCAGATTCCTGTCCTAGTTTAAACTCTACAGTGTTTTAAGAATGATCGGAAATGAGAGTGATACCACGCTATGGTCAGACATTTATTTTACATTTACTGTGTTGTATTATAAAGCTTAGTTGTCTCCAAGTTGAGAAATATGGTAAGGTTTAGGGTTTTGTTTGTTTGTTTGTTTGGTGTATGTAGCTTTTAATGTGTCATAAGTTTTTAACTATATCTTTATAGTTAGGTGTAAAAAAATGCATTGTTCCTGTTATTTGTCAAATGTAGGTATAAATTATATATACTGAATTTTATGTAACATCTGTGTTTTGGAAATGTTGCATTTTTAGTGCTTTTATTTGTTCAGACTTTACTATATGTCTCCCAGCTGTATGAGATTATGCAGGCCATGAGGTTGTGAAAATGAATATGGTCCTTTGCCTTTGAAGAGCTCCCATTGAAAATTGCATCATACTTTCCCATTGATCTATATTATAATTTCAGAGCTGTTCTCTTTTCATTTCTGATTCAGTTTTGTTGGACAGTGGTTTCCAGCACTTTCCCTTAGCCCTCCAGCTAAGTGACTTGGAATGAGTGATTTACAAGCAAAAAATTAATTTCCTTGACCTATCCTGGTTAAAGGAAGTGTTGTAGTTTCTAGGTTAGCTCCTTGTCCCATGACATTTTAGCAATCTATCATTATTTGATTCTTCATATACATGTAATAATATATGTGCGTATAATATACAACTGTCTGAGTCTAATTGTTTTTGTGAATGGCAAAGCCAAGAAAGCAGGCCCTTTTCTTTTGAGCTTCTAATCTACTTAAATTTATTACAGACTATTGCTAAAGTCTTACAAAACTGTGCTATGTTTTCAACTTGGAGCCCTGTTTTTTGTTTTTTTGTTTTTACAAAAGACGTAACTAGTTACCAAGAGATATATTATACTTACAAGATGGTATTACTAGATAAATATCCTACAGTTTTTTCCCCCCTAAATACCTCAGGTGAAAGTGAGACTTAGAAGTAATTTTTTAAAAACTACAATGGTAAACATTAAGAGTATGATTACAATGAATTTTGGAGCACTGAAAAAAAAATAAAATTTAATTTAAAAAAAGATCCGGGGCGCCTGGGTGGCTCAGTGGGTTAAAGCCTCTGCCTTCAGCTCAGGTCATGATCCCAGTGTCCTGGGATCGAGCCCCGCATCGGGCTCTCTGCTTGGCGGGGAGCCTGCTTCCTCCTCTCTCTCTCTCTCTGCCTGCCTCTCTCCCTACTTGTGATCTCTATCTGTCAAATAAATAAATAAAATCTTTAAAAAAAAAAAAAAAAGATCCAACATCAATTGAAAAAAAAAAAAGAGTATGGTTACAGATAGAAATAGTAATAACATTTGTATAGTATTTTGAAAAGTGGCTCTGTTAACATTATTTGAGTCTTTAGTAATAAGGTGGGGTGTATGCAAGTTAGTAATATTTCCCAGAACCTGCAGATGAAGTATTTGAAGTGTTGAGAGGGAGAACAACCTGTCTAAAATTAGACCACTACTAACTGCTTAGCAGAAACAGCACATGTTTCTCAAGCACCTGCTATTTGTGTATCAGGTGCTGTGCTCAGTACTAAAAGTACAAATAGAGACTTCTAAGGCTAGTCCTGTACTTTTGTTATTTTACAAGAAAAAAAAAAAATAGGTCCAAATCAGCTTTAGTGATATTAGAAATGTCAATGGTATGAATTTCTTCAAACTGTTTATTTTTAAAGTATCATCTATTTTTTCTAACTTTTTATTTTGGAAAAGTAATTTAAACTTACAGAAAAGGTGAAAGAATAATACAGTAAACATCCATATTTCCATTCATACAGACTCACTAATTGTTAATTTTTGGCATATTTGCCTTCCAGTTTTATTTTTATAATAAAAGTTACTTTTTTTTTCTAATAAAATGTGCTTTTACTATGTGATAAAACTTAGCATCACCAGTAACTAGATATCGTGACACCTTACCCCCAAATAATTTAACATGGCTCTCCTCAGAACAGGTATATTCTCCTACAAGTATACAATCCTTTTATCATAATCAAGAAATTAGCAGGGGTGCCTGGGTGGCTCAGTGGGTTAAGCCCCTGCCTTTGGCTCAGGCATGATCTCAGGGTCCTGGGATCAAGCCCTGCATCAGGCTCTCTGCTCAGCGGGGAGCCTGCTTCCCCCTCTCTCTCTGCCTGCCTCTCTGCCTACTTGTGGTCTCTTTCTCTCTGTCAAATAAATAAATAAAATCTAAAAAAAAAAGAAAACATAAAAAATATTAAGAAAAAAAGAAATTAACAGATAGTAATAATAAATATCATGCTGTATAATTCCATACAATCCTGTACAAATATATACAATCCAAATTCAAATTTCTTAAATTATCCCATAATATTCTTTAGAGACGTTTGTTTTAAAATCCAGGATCCAGTCAAGAGCCAGGCAAGACATTTAGCTCTTCTGTCCCCTTAAATCTTTTTTTTGTTTTTTTAAAGATTTATTTATTTGACAGATAGAGATTACAAGTAGGCAGAGAGGCAGGCAGAGAGAGAGAGAGGAGGAAGGAGTTTCCCCGCTAAGCAGAGAGCCTGATGTGGGGCTCGATCCCAGGACCCTGGGATCATGACCTGAGCTGAAGGCAGAGGCTTTAACCCGCTGAGCCACCCAGTCGCGCCCCCCCCCCTTAAATCTTTAACCTCATACAGATTTTCTAGGCCTTTTTGTTGTTCTTTCCTGACATTGACATTTTTTAAAGTCCAGGCCAGTTGCCTGTATATGTCTAATTGTTCTTCATAATATAACTTAAACATTTTTTAATAACAATGTTGCATAGATGATGTTTCTTTGTATTAAATTACATTATGAAGTATGATGTTAGTTTGTCCCATTATTGGTGATGCTAAGTTTTATCACTTAGTAAAAGCACCTTTTCCCCTTTATAGTTAATAAGTGGAATTTTTCTATCGAGGATTGGACCCATAGATTTAGAAGAACATTAAATATGTTATAAGCCATTGCTGTGTATATTCTTTTTGAATATTTGGCCGCTGGGAATCCTTTCAGACCAACTCCATGCCTTTTTTTTTTTAAGATTTTATTTATTTATTTGATGGAGAGACAGATCACAGGTAGGCAGAGAGGCAGGCAGGGGGAGAGGGAGAAGCAAGCTTCCCACTGTGCAGAGAGCCGGATGCGGGGCTCGATCCTAGGACCCTGAGATCATGACCTGAGCCAAAGGCAGAGGCTCAACCCACTTCGCCACCCAGGCGCCCTAACTCCATGCCTTTTTAACATGTCCTCCTCAGTCTCTAATTACTTCTCTACTTTCTGGTGCAAGAAGATGTTTTTAATTTCCCTCAGACCTGGAATCAGCCATTTCTTTAAGGAGCTCGTTTGCTTTGTTTATCCTGTGTAATGCCATGACATCTCCGAGTATTATTATGAAATTTCTTAGCTGTGTTTTGTGTTGGAAACTTATGATCATATGAACAAATTCCGGAAATTTTTGATTCAGTTTCCTAAGTACTTTGTCAACCTCTATGATTTTTGCATGGTGCTATGCTGTGTGTGAAGTTAGAAGTGGTCCTTTCTTGGCATTTGATTTAGGTATAATATACTTCTATTGAATGGAGGGATTTAAGTTTTTTAAAAGGATAGATACAAATTTTTGAGAACATGCTATATGCTAAGCACTGAGGACGTTGTAATTTTAAGACAGTTTTATTTATAAGATACTCATTTATTGATGAATTCAACAAATATATTTTTAATACCTGACATATTTAAGGCAGTATGGTAGGCATTCTGCTTTTTTTGGTAACTTACAAGGGAGATAAGACCCTTATAACAAATAGGCATGAACCTCCCAAATAATGTATTGTCAGCAGTGCATGCTTAGATCGATACATAAATAATCTAAAATGGTAGCAGATACTAAAATATTAGTTTATATAGCTTTGTAGGATATTTTCATGTGTTTCCTCTTTGGGAATTTTGTAATAGTTCAAATCTGTTAATGTAAGTGATCTATTTCTGGCATCTACTGACTGCCTAGTATGTGAAGAGATATAGACATTTGACAACTACAGAAGTAAAACATGTTCATTGAAATATTTAGAAAAAATTTAGAGAGCACAAGCAAGAGAAGTCATGCTTCATCACACCAACTAGAAATAATCCCTTTTTATATTTGGGGACTTCTATGCTTTCAGTCTTTTTTTGTGTGTGTATTGAAGTTGACACACTGTTTATGTTTTTAGTCTTATACTCTCTGTTTACCTGTTTGTTTTCTGTATCAAATTTTCAGCTTTATTTAGATAAAATTGATATATAATGAACTGAACATATTTCAAGTATACAATTTGCTAAATTTTGACGTGTATACACCAGTCATACCATCATCACAGTCAAGATAATGAACATACTTGGGCCACCTGAGTGGCTCAGTCTGTTAAGTGTCTGCCTTCTGCTCAGGTCATGATCTCCAGGTCCTGGGATCGAGGCCCACATCAGGCTCCCTGCTCAACAGAGTCTGCTTCTCCCACTGCTCATGCTCTCTCATGTGCACTCTCACTCTCACGCTTTCTCTCTCTCTCTCAAATGAGTAAATAAAATCTTTTAAAAAAACGAAAAAAGATAATGATCATACTCATCACCCTTAAAGGTTTCCTGTTGCTCCTTTCTTCATTTCCCACCTCCTCCACCACAGGTAACCACTGATCTGATTTCTGTCACTATAGACAGTCTGCAGTTTTTAGAATTTTATACACATGAAATAATGTAATGTGTACTCTTTTTTATCTGGTTTCTTTTACTCAGCATAGTTGTTTGAGATTCATCTAGTTGTTGCAGCTATGGTCGTTCATTCCCTTCTGTTGCTGAATAGTATTCCGTTACATGGATATACCATAATTTGTTTACCCCTTTGCTTGTTGGAAGATGTGTTTCTAGTTTGGGATTATTATGAATAGCAGTACTATGAACATTTGTGTATCATCTTTGTGAGGGCATACACTTTTGTTTTCTTAGGACTAGGAGTATTTTATTTCATCTACTGAAAGATTCACATCTTTCATATTTTAAGACCTCTGATACTGGAATGTATCTTTCAATCGATGGCATTTTAGAATCTCTCTTAGGGAAGCAAAAGTTGTGAAGTGGTAGGAGTCACCTGTACATGCATTCAAAGTGTCAGGGTGTCAACAGCATGGAAGGAAATCCTGGAGACAGGAGCAGAGAGCACTCCTTTAACTGCTGGAAACCGATTGTTGTTCCAAGTGCTGGCAATATTTCTAGAGCCAGAATCAAAGAAAATTAGCTCTGCATAATTACAGAACCACACTCAGGAGACTCTCAGCAGAGGTTTTTTGTGATATACAGGTTATTTTAGGAAATACTTCATCACTAGCTCTTTCATGGCACAGAGGATAATTTTATGTGGCAGAACTTGGATATTGATGACTCTAAGTGGAAAAGTGATGAAGAATTAGGACTCAGAATTTGGAAGCAGTTTGAGGAATACCTTCACTGATTTATTTCACTTACATTTTCCTTTGTATGTATGCACAAAGGTGTGACTTATAATAAAAAAAAAAAAATCTATGTCTAATTGAGCCAGAACTCTGCCTTTCATTTTGGATTTTTTTGTTCTGTTTTTGGATAGTTTTTATTCGAATGTATTCACCACCCTTTTCTTCTGTTGTGTAATCCCCGTCCAGTGTGTTTCTTAAATCTTGTTTTCATTCATTTTATGTCTTACACATCTCCACTTAACATGCTCAATCTTTCCTCTAACTTACTGAACATTTGGAGGATAATTATAATAGTTGTACTACTATCCTTGTCTACTGCATCCATCATTAATGTCATTTCTGAGTCTGTGTTTGATGATTGATTTTTCTCCTCACTGTGGTTTGTGTTTGCTGCTGCTTTGCATGCCTGATAATTTTTGAATGGATGCTAGACATTTTGAATTTGACCTTGTTAAGTGATGGAAACTTTTACACTCCTATAAGTATTCTTGAGTTTTGTTCTGGGATACAGTTACTTGGAAATTGGTTTATCTGTATAAGATCTGTTTTTAGGCTTTGTTAGGCTGGACTAGAGTAATCTTTGGTCTAAGGTTAATTTTTCCCCCCTACTGACACTATAGCCTTGTGAGTTCTCTGTCCAATACCTTGTGAAATACAAACTTTTCCACTCGGGCTCATGGGAGGATGAGCTATTCTTAGCCCTAGTGAGATGTCAGCTGCTTTCAAGTAGTTTGTTCCGGGCTTGGGTAGGATCTCTACAAACTAGTAGCACCGACCAGTACTTAGCTAAAGCTTTGAGAGGGGACTTTCTGAAGATCTCTGGTGGTGTTTCCCTGTGAACTCTCTCATCTCCAGAACTTTCCCCTGCAAACAGGTTTCCTTGGCTTTCTTGAACTTCCAGCTCTGTCTCCTCAACCCCAGGAGGCCATAAGATTGCACATGGCTTCCTGCTTTCCCTGTTCTGAAGTCTGGAAACCCTCTCCTTGAAGTAAACTGGGATAGGAGGCAGTCTTAGCTCATTTGTTTTTCTTCTCTCAGGGATCACTGCCTGGGTTACATGTTGTCCAGGGTCTAAAAACTTGTTGTGTTATACATTTTGCCTGGTTTTTCAGTTGTGTCAAGTATGAAGGTAAATCCAATTCTTATTACTCCATCTTGGCCTTAATTGGAAGACTTATGCTACCATTTTAATGACTTCATAATAATTTATAATGCAGAAGTCCCATAATTTATTTAACCTGTTTATTATTCTTGGATAGTATAATAAACATCTTTGTAAATAAATTGTTGTATATACCCATGATTAGACAGATTCCTAGAAAATCAAGGTAAATATATAGACTTTCCTTTGAAGACTTGTATAATTATGAATAATAATAAACATACAAATAGCCAGTAATTACTGAGCATTTATACTGAATTTCATGGCTTTACATATATTTTCTCATTTAATTGAAACAACTCTGTGAGGTATATCTTACCATTTACTCTTCTTACAGATAGGGGCTTGAAGGATGGGATGTTTAAATAGTTTGCTCAGGGTCATACGGTAGAATATGGCAATGCAAGGTTTCAAGTAGGACTCCGGAGCCCACACTATCCTCTGTTGCCTTAGGGTTTGGAAATATTGAAGCTGGAAGTGACCTATAGTCACATAGCACTTTTTTATTGTTACGTTTTTTATTGTCACGAATTTGCTGTCTTCAGACAACATAAATTTATTATCTTATAGTCCTGGAAGTCATAGGTCTAAAATGGATCTCACCGGGCTGAAATCAAGGTGTTGTCAGGGCTGCATTCCTTCCTAGAAACTGTACTGGAGAATCCATTTTCTTGCCTTTGCCAGTGTATGGAGGCTACCCACATTCTGTGGCTTATGGCCCCCTTCCAGCATTGGCTGGTCAAGTCATTCTCTAATTGTATGACTATCTTCTGCCTCTGTCTTCCACTTACAAGGACCCTTGTGATTACAGTAGATCCTTGGACAATTTAGGATAATCTCTTTCTTTGTTAAGATCAACCTTAATTTCATCTGCAGTCTGAATTCCCTTTTGCAATATAACTGAACATATTCACAGATTTGGGGATTAGGAGGCCGATATCTTTGGGGTCATTATTCTGCCTTCCACAACGAATGAGGCCAATGAGAAGATATTCCTTTAAGGAATGAATCAACAAGGGCCTGTTTTACGACTTTGTGGCCTCACTTTATGAAGCTTCCCTGTTTGAGGATCTTATCCTTCTGTGTTTCCTCTATGCTTCTCATTCTAGGAATTATTTAGTGATCTAGACTTCAGTGATTTAGAGTTGGCTATCCAAAACTTATAGTTTCAGATTTCCTAATAATGCATATTTAACTGATTTAAATAGTCAACAGTTTTTGAAAAAAAAATTTGTTCATTCAAATGATAGGCCCCTGTCCTATACCAGGCATTGCAGTAGGTACTTTTTATATGTTATCCCATTTTATCTTCACAATGATATCATGATGTTAATAGTGGCATCTTAATTTATAAATGAGGAACCAGACTTAGGTTACCATAGTTCATAAATCACAGACCTAAGATTTGAACACAGATTCAAGAAAAGTAGATATTGAGAAAAGATTAAGAAGTTATAATTTTATAATGCATAATCTGCTAATTTTACTTATTTTAATAATTTACATTACTATTGGCTACAAAATAATTTTACACAATTTCAAGTTAAATCATTAGGTACTGTAGTACTCCATGAGTTGGTACTATTTTTTTCCCCAGATAATCTGATTTCCAAAGTGTAGCCGTGTTTTATTTTGTAAAAAGGCTGTCATTGACTCTGTTGCTTTATATCATGTGTGTTTAGCACTTTCTTAATGTTATTCATGTGGTTGTATCTTACTGAACTGAGGCCCAATACTAGAAAGTTGAAGCCCTGAATTTTTGTCATTATATAAATGAGCTATTTATGAAGGAGAAGAATAAGATTTTATCTTTATTCTTGGTATTGGGCACTTGTTTCTTAGTTCTGGTATAGGACAACAGATCTTCTAGAGGTGGGTCTTTGGGTGTAAGTTTCTTTGATAAAGTAGAAAAGGCAGTGCATTTAGAGTCTGGAGGACTGGGTTCAAGACCCTGTCATACTATCATAGGAGTCTTAGGCAAGTTACCCTCCCTGTAGCTTTTTCATCTGTAATAATATGGATACATATTGTTGGAATTTCTGATTAATAAACTTGAAATGAATTTGAAAATGCTTTTATAAATTATTAAATCAGCTTGTTTAATGACTCCTTGCTTTAAGGATTCTTTTTAGCTTTAGAACTAGTTTTAATATGAATCATTTTTTTAAAGTGTGCCTTTGTAGAAACTGAGAACCAGATGTAAAGTTTACATAGCTTTCTAGTGGCATAGTCTAAAAAAGATTCCCTGATCCTATTTCCTTTCTACTGTTTTTTTCCCCTTATATAGATGTTTATTTTGTATGCAGCCTTGTCCCTAATATTTGTGGGTCCCAGAGAAAGAGTACAAATGGAAGGTCTCATTTTTGTATGTCAGAATATTTAAAAGTTGTAAACAAAGCCAATAAACTGTTTAAGTATGTTCTGTCCTTCTTCCTTGACAAACAGAAGCATTGGTTTGAATTTAGAATTCTTGAATTCTCTGGAGTTTGACATACAGAATATAGCAAAAGTGGACTGTTCTACTTCCCTTTCCAGCCCTGGTTTCATCCTACATGTCAAGGAGCCTCATGTACAAATGTGGACTTCTCACCTCCATCTACAAGCTCCATGTTCCTCTCTACATCTCTTTGCCCTAAGCAGACACATACTGGCAATATATATTCCTTGCTCTGCAAGGAATTCCTTGAGAGAACAGCGGAGGGAATAGACCCAGACAGACTCTGTAAGGAGGTGTGAGACTGTTTTAGGTAGAGAATTCCTGCATTCCTAGAGCATGTTTTGGGGGAGAGGAGGGATAATATATCTTTTTGGCCATGAGGTGGGGTGTGGCAAAGGAACTGGACCCTCCAAATGGTGCTCCCCGAGGAAGGGGACCTCTTTTGCCTGATCTAAAGGGAAGTAATTTTTTTCATGAGCAGTGGCATGGATTTGGTAAGTTAGTTGGTGAGAACTAGTAAATTAGTGAGAGATGTGGGTAGCTTGCTATAACCAGGAGAATTATTTTCTCTCTGTGGAAATTATTATCTATATATTGGGCTCTGTGTCCATTAAAATATTGTCAATTTATGAAATACTTTTAAGAGTTTATGGGTGATGGTACAGTTTTAAAATTTTCCTAAAAACAAAGCTGTCTGTGTTCTTGGGATTCCAGACTTCAAAGTGAAATTGTCTTGTGAAAATGTGTATTTCCTGTCAATGAGTTGTTAGTACCTAGGCAGTAAATCAGGAAAGCTATTTTCTCTGTTTATTTTTTTTAATCAAAATTATTCAATATCAAAAAGAAAAAAAATATTCAGTATCCAGCAAAGTTAATAAAGAAGAGTAAATAAATGCCTTTCACTTCAGTAATTGTTAACATTTTGCCATGTTTGTTTTATTTTTGTTTATAGATGAGTACCTAGATTTTGTTGGTTTTGGCTCTATGATTTGAACGTAAATTGTAGTCATGAGACTTTACTTCTGAATACTTCATCATCCATCTCCTAGGAATGAAGAAATTCTTCTATGCAACCAGTATCATACCTGTTAATTAATAATTTTACATATCCTCTGAAATCTAATTCATATTCAAGTTTCCCCACTTATTAGGACAAGCTTCTTAATTTTTTATCATTTTCATTTAAAATATTCCAATGAAATGCTTTAACCTTCTAGTTTTGATCATAACATGGGAATTAAAAGTATGTCCAGTCTTACTATTTTGTCATTAAAAAAAATTACTAAGTATGCTGACATTCAGATTTTTGTATATTTTCTCCTTGCCAGGATGTCCTTTGAGAAGCAATAGTCTGTAAATGACTGAGTTCCTCTCTGACATTCTTGAAATATGTTCCTTACCTTTGGTTTAATGTACTTTCTAAATTTACTTTTTCTTTCAGGGAAAATGTTGGCTAAGACTGGGATAAATTAAAGGGATTTGCATAATTTGAGGAAGACAAGTGAGTTGCCAAGGATCTCTTAGATTTATTTTACCTTGAGGGGAGAGAAGAATGAGAGAGATATATATCTGAAAACTGTTTTAGCGATATATCAAGGGGAAGTAAAGATGGCAGTACCTTTGGTGGGGAGAAAGCATCTAGACTTGTTAAAATTTACACAAGGGATACATTTGGTTTTCAGCACTGTGGATTTCTGAAGTGCGTAACAGTATCATTCCTAATATTTATTAATAATGATATGGTTATTGAAATGGGTATCTTTAGTGAGTATGAAAGCCCTGATTTCTTGAGTTTCTTGTTTTAGAATTTTAATTTTTGGCTGAAGCCAGAGATAAATAAATTATACTTGTCATGTAAATTTTTTTAAGAACAGTAATTACTATCATGTAATAACTCATATACTTAAGCAGAAGTTGGAATGCTTATATGACAGTTATAGCAGAGCAATATAAACATTAGAAAAGATTACAACTAAAAGAATAAATATCTTCTGCTCAGTTGCTTTGTAAACTAATTTTTTTTTTTTACATTAGCCCAGATACACTTCTGAGTATTAAATTGGCTTAATGGAGGAAGCAAGATGAAATACTTGTTTAAAAATTTTTCCTGGGATGCCTGGGTGGCTCAGTCGGTTATGCATCAGACTCTTGATATTGGCTCAGGTCATGATCTCAGGGTCCTGAGTTCAAGCCCCACATTTGGTTCTGCTCTCACCACAGAGACTGCTTGTCCCTCTCCCTCTGTTCCTCCCACCCCTTCAGAGGCGTGCTTGCACATGCGCATGCATACTTTCTCCCCCTCTCTCAAAGAAATAAAAATCTTTTAAAAAGATAATCAAATAAAAATTTTTCTTTATGCGAAACAAGCTTAATGTCGTAGCATGATATTGGATGTGTTAACATCTAAAGCATATATCCATCCTATAGTTGATGGTAATAATCCTGGAAAAGTTGTTGAGAAATATTGTCTCTAATTAAAAATAGTAAAACAAATATTTTACTATGCATGATTAATTAACCATGTACACTCATTATAATTTGTTACTTGAATTATATCAGGGTATTCACTATTGTGAAAAATTTGGATTTACTTTGTTTTTAATTGTTGATTTTATTTGTAGTTGGTTAGTCTGATTTATTGTAACTTCAGAGGATAATATTTTGGAGACATTTTTGTAGAAACTGTTGTTTTGGAAGAGTATCAATAAGGACAGTATATTTGGGTTTATGCAATTTGTGTTATCATTTCCATAGTATATTTTAGTTAAAGTTCCTTATATTCTAGGTGAGCCAAATGTTTTTTACATTTCTCTTGTTTAGAAAAGACCTTCATTAATCAGTCTTCAATATTTACTTAAATCTACATAGAAATAGAAACCACAAAGAAGAAACCTGGCCTAATTAGATGGAGAAAAATGAGTTTATTTTTTATAATTATTGAAAAGGATATTTCAACATTCATGTCCTTAATTCTGTTAATAAAGCATTAAATATATTAAAAGACTTATTTTTCATTAAAATTTATTATGTGGAATTGTAAGTCCCTAGTAAGATTAAATATTTTAAATCAATATAGTATATATGTGAGAATGTGTTTACCAGTTAACTTCCTGTTTGGTTTGGCTAATATCTATTTAATTTCATGGTAATAGCTTATTTTCTCTACATTAGAAATATTGTATAATTCAATATTAACAGTAAAATAAAATAGTCACTTTGAAATTAGTCAGCTTTGAGTTTAAAACTTGTTTCTGGGGCATCTGAGTGGCTCATTCAGTTTAAGCACCTGGCTTCGGCTCAGGTCATGATCCCAGGGTCTTGGGATCGAGCCCTTCATCGGGCTCCCCACTCAGTGGAGAGCCTGTTTCTCCCTCTCCCTCTGCTTCTCCCTCTCCCACTCCCCCTGCTTGTGTTCTCTCTCTCTTTCTCTCTGTCTCTCTCTGTCAAATAAATAAATAAAATTTATTTATTGGCTCAGGTCATGATCTCAGGGTGCTGGGATCGAGCGCCATATTGGGCTCCATGCTCAACAGGAAGCCTGCTTCTCCCTCTTCCACTCCCCTGCTTGTGTTCCCTCTCTTGCTGTCTCTGTCTGTCAAATAAGTAAATAATCATTAAAAAAGCAAGTAAGCAAGCAAGCAAGCAAGCTTCTGATTACTGTTTTGGGAAACTGAGAAAATGCATAATGCTGTGTTTTTGCAGAAGAAATTGATCTTGGTGTTTTGTGCAATCTTACTTAGTTTTACCATATACTTGAATAAGTTGCGGTCTTACTTCGTTTTACCATATACTTAAGTTGCAGCTTTTAATTTGAGATAAAGGTTATGTAGAAAGGCCCTGTAGATGAACAGTTTCTTTTAATTGCCACTGGACTAGGTTAGTATTTAGGTGACTAAAAGAATACATTAGAAAAAAAAGAAACATGGTTATTTAATTTATTTATTTATTAAAGATTTTATTTATTTATTTGTCAGAGAGAGAGAGGAAGCATAAGCAGGCAGAGTGGCAGGCAGAGGCAGAGAGAGAAGCGGCTCCCTGCTGAGCAAGGAGCCCAATTCAGGACTTGATCCCAGGACTCTGGGATCATGACCAGAGCCAAAGGCAGCCGCTTAACCAACTGAGCTACCCAAGGTGTCCCAAACATGGTTATTTAAATGACCATAACAATATTTTATGGGAGTAACAGCATAAATTCAGTGTAACTTTGCAATCCTCAACAAAGCAATGATAATAAAGTTATTTTGCTTCTATAGAATTCATTATTTTAAAAAATTGCCGTATTGAGATGTAGTTCATGTATTGTCCAATCTACTCACTTAAGGTATAGAAATCAATAATTTTTAGCATATTCACAGAATTGTGGGTCTATTACCATGATTGATTTTAGAACATTTCTGTAGCACCAGAAAAAACCCCATACCTGTTAACTTTCATTCTCTAGTTCTCTCACTGCTCCAAGCTCTACGCAACTACAAATCCTACTTTATGTCTGTGGATTTGCCTATTCTGGACATTTGAACTAAATGGGACCATATAACATATGGCCCTTTCTAATAGGCTTCTTTTATTTAACATAATGTTTTTAAAGTTCATCTGTGTTGTGGTATGTGTTGGTACTTCTGTAGTTGCCGAATATTCAGTTGTGTAGCTATATACCACGTTCTGTTTAACCATTCCATAGTGATGAATATTTGGGTTGTTTCCACTCTGGCTGTTATAAATAATGCTGCTACAAACATTCATACAAGTTTCCATTTCCCTTGGGTATATGTGTAGGAATAGAATTACTGAATCATATAATTCTGTGTTTAACCTTCTGAATAATGTTCAGACTATTTCCCAATACAACTACACCATTTTACATTTCCCACCAGCAGTGTATGAGGGTTCCAGTTTCTCCATACTTAACAACACTTACTGTCTTTTTGGTACAGCACAACCCTAGTGGTTGTGAAGTGGCATTTCATTCTGGCTTTGATTTACATTTCCCTGATGGTTAATGAGGACTATCTTTTCATGGGCTTTTTGGTTATTTATATTTCTTCTTTTGGAGAAATGCCTATTTAGATCTTCTGCACATTTTTATTTGGATTACATGTCATTTTATTATTGAGTTATAGGAATTCTTTATGTTAATGTAGATATGTCTTATCAGATATGATTAGCAAATATTTACTTAGGTTTTTTAAAATATAAAAGATGTCATCTGCAGGGGCGCCTGGGTGGCTCAGTGGGTTAAGCCGCTGCCTTCGGCTCAGGTCATGATCTCGGGGTCTTGGGATCGAGTCCCGCATCGGGCTCTCTGCTCGGCAGGGAACCTGCTTCCCTCTCTCTCTCTGCCTGCCTCTCTATCTACTTGTGATCTCTCTGTCAAATAAATAAATAAAATCTTTAAAAAAAAAAAAAAAAAAAGAAAAAAAAAAAAGATGTCATCTGCATATAGTGTTGCCTTTTGCTTTCCAATCTGTATGCTTCTTATATCTTTTTCTTTCCCAATTGCGCAGCTAGAGTATTCAGTACAGTGTTGAATACAAGTGGCAAGAGCAGACATCCTTGTTTTGTTCCTGATCTTAGGGAAAGTATTCAGTCTTTTACCATTAGGTATGATAATGGCTATGAGTTTTTTGTAGCTGTCTATTACCAGGTATGGATGTTTCCTTCTACTCCTAGTTTGTTGAGTATTTTTATCATGAGATGTTGGTCTTCAACATCAAATCCTTCTCCTACACTACTTAAGATGATTTTGTGTTTTTATTCTTTATGCCATTGATATATTGTGTTGTGTTACTTGATTTTCAAGTACTTTGCATTCCTGGATGAATCCCACTTGCTCATGAATTATATATTTATATATATTTGCTATTATTTTGTTAAGGATGTTTGTCTCTATATTAATAAGAGATAATGGTCTGTAGTTTGAATCCATTATTTATACCAGTGTTTGGATTTTTTGTTTGTTTTTGGTTTTAACAGGTCATCCTCGAAATATTTTATTTATTTATTTATTTGACAGACAGAGATCACAGGCAGGCAGAGAGAGAGAGGAGGAAGCAGACTCCCCGCTGAGCAGAGAGCCCGATGCGGGGCTCGATCCCAAGACCCTGGGATCATGACCTGAGCCGAAGGCAGAGGCTTTAACCCACTGAGCCACCCGGGCATCCTGCTTGCTTGCTTGCTTGCTTGCTTGCTTGCTTGCTTGCTTGCTTGCTTGCTTGCTTTATTTGACAGAGATCACAAGTAGGCAGAGAGGTAGGGAGAGAGAGAGAGGAGGAAACAGGGCAAAATGTATTTTATAGCCTTTGTCAGAATATAATGCAATTGTAGATAGTGCAGTTTTTTCCATGTCTTATGGGATGATGAATAGAAGAGGTATAAAGATAAATTCGTTTTTCTTTAAATATTTAGAGTCAACAAAGTAGATTAAAAATGAATGTTGAGGATATTTTGTGACCTATATTTAGTTATTTTTTAAAGATTTTATTTTATTTATTTAGAGAAGGAGAGGGTGGAAGTGGGAGC
The DNA here is from genome assembly GCF_922984935.1 of Meles meles. Classification (NCBI taxonomy): domain Eukaryota; kingdom Metazoa; phylum Chordata; class Mammalia; order Carnivora; family Mustelidae; genus Meles; species Meles meles. Next base: position 30,084,449 of record NC_060084.1, on the reverse strand, counting down.
AGGGGCAGAGGAAGAAGGAGAGAATCCCAAGCAGACTCTGCACTGAGCACAGAGCCCAACATGGGCTCCCAGGACTCTGAGATCATGACCCGAGCCAAAACCAAGAGTCTGACACTTAATCACCTGAACCACCCAGGTGCCCCTAGTTATTTTTGTATTTTTATTACAGGGATATACTTTAATATTAAATTTTTCATTCTCTCATCCTCTTATTTAAAAATACTCTGGCCTGTTCTCAAAGTGCCCTATTTAACCGTGGTTTATACTTCCTCCTCCCTCCGTCCATACACACACACACACACAAAATTAGAATTGAACCAACAAACTTCTGGTACACATTGGTCCCCAACTCATTCTTCAGGCTTCCTTCCAATGCAGAAGGATAAAGTACTAATCCTTTTATTGCTACTAAAGATAGTAGCAGTTCATAATATGGCTTTCTATTGGGGGGGGGTAGAGATGAGTGGGGACAAATCTAATTTCTTTCTCAACTTTTAAAAACTTTTGTAGTTTAAAAAAATAGCTTTTAGGGTTGCCTGGGTGGCTCAGTTGGTTAAGCATCTGCCTTCAGCTCAGGTCATCATCGGACGGTCCTGGGATCAAGTCCTGCATCAGGCTCTTTGCTTAGCAGGGAACTTGCTCTTCCCTCTGCTTGCTGCTCCCCCTGCTTGTACCTTCTCTCTGGTAAATGAAAAAATAAAACCTTTTTTTAAAAAAATATCTTTTAAAAGATATAACAGGGTTGTTGTTGTTTACACTGAGAAACAAAGGTTTTTCATAATTTTTCCCACTCAATTTATTCAAGGTTAATTACTATTAGTTTTCTTTGGCCTTCTCAGAGTAAGCTTTTAATAAATTAAACTTTATTATAATGCTCCAAGAAGGGGAAAATACAGGGCAGCATTGTAGAATCTTCCTTGAATATGAATATTTTCACATTTCTTGGAATACAGCTTGTGAAATAATGTTCTACACAAATCTTATTTCCGTTGTTATGCCTTTTCCATGCTTAGCTCCCTCCCTTGACCATCTTCTCATTATCTCTTCATTATAAAAATTAACTTATTCCTAGATAACACAGACCCAAGTGTCCTTTTCCTCTATGATTCATATTGATTTAGCTGTTCTTGCAAACATCTGATTATTGTTTTGCTTCCTTTTCTCATATATGAAGTGTGATCTATATATAATTTATACAGTAAGAGCATGAACTTTTTTGTGGATAGCATTCAATCTCATAATTCTCGATCCCCCAGAGAGTCTGTTGTTGAACATAATGCCTGTATGTGCCTGTATTTTCTAACTTGGTTATCTACCACTAGCCAGTAGACTAACATAAATTATAGAAAGTAGGATAATATAATCTAATTTTAGTTTGTAGTGAAGTAATTAAAACTAATTAAGGAAGAAAAGTTATTAAATAGATAAATGAGGGTAAAATTAATCCTGTTCCACTTATGTTCATTTGATAAATACATTTTAAAATTAATTTTATTAAGGTATAATTTACATACAATAAAATATACTCATTTTGAATTGTAATTTGATGTATTTTGATAAGTGTATACACCTATATAATCGTGACCACAATCAGTATATAGAACATTTCCATAACCCCCAAAAGTTTCTTTTTTCCCCTTTGCATGCAGTCATCCTCTCATCCCTGGCCCCAGGCAATCACTGATCTACTTTCTGTCACTATGGATTTGTTTTGCCTGTTTTAGATTGTATATAAATGGAATCATATTGATGTGTACCCTTTTGTGTCTTCCTTTTTTCACTCTGCATAATATTTTTGAGATTTATCCATGTTCTTCCATGTATCATTGAGGTTTTTTGGAGATGTGATTTAAATATAGAAAAAAGTCATTCTTTTTAGCACATAGTTCTGACAAATATATTTAAGTGAGTAACCACCACCACTAATCAAGCTGCAGAATAATTCCATAGTCCTCCCAAAATCCTTTGTCCTTTTTTGTAGCAACCATCCTCCAATCACCAGCTGCTGACAACCCCTGAGGTTTTCCCTTATATTTTTGCTATTTTGAGAATGTCACATAAATGAAATTATGTAGCCTTTGAGTCTGGCTTTCTTTTACTCAATATAATGCATTTGTGATTCAGTTACATTGTTGTGTGAGTTGGTAGTTTGGTCCTTTTTATGGCTGACTAGCATTCTACTTTATGGTTATACCACGGTTTGGCCATTTGCCTATTCATAAACATGGGGATTATTTCTAGTTTTTGGTTATAATGAATAAAGTTTCTCTGAACGTTGAACTTCACCCTTTTTGTGTACGTGTTTTCATTTCTTTTGCGTAAATACTAGCAGTATTAGCTTCTTAATATGGGAATCGAGGTCTGAAGAACATAAATACTTTTTTTGCAGGTTTATTGAGATACAGCTGACATCCAGGAAAATTTATCTTTATTAATATACAGTTCTCAGTTTTGACAAATGAGTACATCATGGAACAACACCACAATCAAGGTTGAGAATTTCATAAGCCCCCAAAGTATTCTCTCATGCTTCTTTATAGTTAGTCTTTCCCCCAAGCCCAGACCCTGGCAACTAATAATTAATTTTCTTTCTTTGTAATTTTGCTTTCTTGAGAGTATTGTACAAATGGAATCATGTGACATGTTGCCTCTCTAGTCTGGCTTCTTCCACTGAGCATAATGTGTTCTTTGTTGCACGTATCAGTAGTGTGTTCTTTCAGGTGGCTGAGTAACTTCCTCATAGGAATATGCCAAAGATCGTAAATGCAGTCACCAGTTAAGGACATCTGGGTTGTTTCTAGATTTGGGCAATTACAAAGAAAAAGTCTATATAAACATTTGTGTACAGGTTTTTGTGTTACTAAATGTTTTCATTTCTCTTGGGCAAACATATCAGAGTGGGATTGCTGGGATCATATATTAAATGATCTTACACTTACCTTTATAAAAAGCAGTCAAACAGTTTTCCCAAATGGCAGTGCCATCTTGCATTCCCACCAGCAGTGTGTAAGATCACACTACTTAGTATTGTGAACTTTTTTTAATTCATTTTTTACCCATGGGAATAGGTGTGTAGTTGTATCTCATTGTGATTTTCATTTGCATTTCCCTAATGTCTGATAATGGGAGCATCTTTTCTTGTGTTTACTTGCCATCTGTTTGTCATCTTCATTAAAGTGCTTAAGACTTTGGCCCATTTAAAGAAATAATTTGTTTTAATATTGTGGAGTTTGGAGACTTCTCTTCTTTTTTTTTTTTAAGATGTTATTTATTTATTTGACAGAGAGAGATCACAAGTAGGCAGAGAGGCAGGCAGAGAGAGAGAGAGAGAGGAGGAAGCAGGCTCCCCGCTGAGCAGTGTCCCATGCAGGACTCCATCCCAGGATCTTAAGATCATGACCTGAGCCCAAGGCAGAGGCTTAACCCACTGAGTCACCCAGACACCCTGAAGACTTCTTTATATAAGGACCATTAAATTGATCATAATGATTAACACTAACATTTACTGAATGCTTTTTCTATGTCAAATACTGTTCTAAGATCCTTCATTTGAGTTCTCTCATTTAAATTCACAGTGGTTAAGTTAGATACTATGATTATCCTCATACAGATGATGCAACTGTATCAAACACTGGCCAGGTCTTAGAAATACACATTGAATAAGACCTTGACTTATAAGTGACTACAATATACTTTGGCAAATGGAGCAGCAAAATAATTTTATCACTTCTTTGAAAAAGAAGTGATAATCTGAACTGAGTTTTGAGTAGACGTTTGCTAGGCTACCTTTTAGGTAAAGGGCACACTAGACAACTATAAGAGGTTTTTGGGTTTTGTTTTGTTTTTTTTAACTGAAAGTAGTTCAGTATTGCTGGAATATAAAGTAAAATAAGTGTTTGAAAATTGGACATGTAACTAGAGAGAGAGATGATCATGTTATCCAGAAGTATAACCTCATAACTGAGTACAAGCTTCAGTGTTCTCTTTCTGTTTTCTGTCCTTCATGTTTCGACTGGGTTTCAAGGAGCTTCCTTTACTTCAGCTCTACCCTTCTCATCACTAATACCATTGATCTAAGTAACTCGCAAGCCTCTTGCCTCATTTTGTGGATTGCTCCTACTGTTAGAAGAAATATGTAATATTAAATTTCTCTTTACTGTTCTCTTTCTGAGTGAAACCCATCTGAAATATCATGCTGGGGGCACCTGGGTGGCTCAGTGGGTTAAAGCCTCTGCCTTTGGCTCAGGTCATGATCTCAGGGTCCTGGGATCGAGCCCCACATCAGGCTCTCTGCTCAGTGGGGAGCCTGCTCCCCACCCCCCCCCCCCCCGCCTGCCTCTCTGCCTACTTGTGATCTCTGCCTGTCAAATAAACAAAATCTTTAAAAAAAAAATAGATTTTGATATATCATGCTGATATGAGAAAGAAAAATTACTTGTTTTTTGTTCAATGTATCACTGTATTAGAATAGTTTTTTTCCTTAAATATCTGCATGTAATGAATTGTTTGCTCAGATAAACGATACTTAGATTAGTAATAGTCTTAATTTGGAGTTATAATCTTTTAATGTAAATTTTATTGAGATATACATACAGAAAAGTACACAGATTATATGTGAACAGCTTGATAGATTTCCAGAATGTAAACTTCCTCTACATACTCAATACCCAAATCAGGAAATAGAACATTATCACAATTGTAGAAGCCTCCCCAGGCCTCCTTCTCGTCACTACTTGCCCTCGCCCTCAGGGTAATCATCATTGTGACTTAGAACTCATAGATTCGTTTTGTTGGTTATTAAACTTTATATGCATTTGTGTTGAGTATGTATCTGGGACTGAAATTGTTCAGTCGTAGGTATATGAGTGTATTAGTTATGCTGTCTGCTAACAAATTAGCCACACATTTAAGGACTTAAAATAGTACCCATTTATTATCTCACAGTTTCCTGGGTCAGGTGGCTGGGCACAGCTTATCTGGGTCCTCTGCCCAGAGTCTCACAAGACTATACCCAACATGTGCATTGGGGTTGCAATCTCCTAAGATCCATGGTCCTCTTCTAGGCTTACAGGGTTGTGGCAGAAGTCATTTCCTTGCAGCTGTAGAACTCATGGGAGCTTGTTGCTTCAAGGCCAGCAGGAGAGTGTCTCTGAGCTCAGGAAAGGACTAAGCCCTCTAGTTTTTTATAAATTAAACTTTTTTTTTTAAGATTTTATTTATTTATTTGACAGAGAGAGAGAGAGATCACAAGTAGGCAGAGAGGCAGGCAGAGAGAGAGGAGGAAGCAGGCTCCCCGCGGAGCAGAGAGCTGGACGGGGGGCTTGATCCCAGGATCCTGAGATCATGACCTGAGCCGAAGGCAGCGGCTTAATCCACTGAGCCACCCAGGCGCCCCTATAAATTAAACTTTTAATTTTAAGACAAATGAACTTCTGCTTGCAGTTATGAAAAATAATACAGAGAGATCCAGTGGATCCTTCACCCAGTTTCTTTTTACATGGATGTTTTGCTGTGTACAGATTTTTTTTTTTAGACTGTTACATAGGAATATTTAGGGGAGCAGTTTTCTCAGTTCAGATTTCCAATGGGTGAGCCTCTGGTAGAATGGAATCATTACCAGTCTTAATTTTTATTCTTTCATGAGTCTTAAAACATTTTGAAAAATTTTTTAATTGGAGCTAACATTTGAAGATACTTTTCAGATCAAGATCTCTTTCTCATCAAATTTTCTTTTTTCAGTGAATAGTATTACTCAAGGGTTAGTCACACTGCAAAATTAACACAAATCCAAATCTGTCCACACTTCTGATACCAACTGAAAACTCTGGGGGTTCCCAAAGCCACCTTTAGTCTTAATAATACGTTAGCAGTACTCACAGAACTCACTGAAAGCTATTATACTTATGGTTATGGCTTATTATGGGGTAGGCTACAGGTTAAAATTAGCCACCAAAAAACAAAACAAAACAAAACAAAACAAAACCCATAGAGCAGTCTTGGAAGCTCAAAGCTTTCCCCATGGAGTCAGGTCCCAGCATTGATGTGTGATATTAGACGTAGAGTATTGTTCACCAGAGTAGCTCACCTGAACTTCAGTGTCAAGACCTTTTATTGGAGGTCCCTCAAATAGTCATGACTGATTGCCCACAAGGTTGATCTCAGCCTCCAGGTTGACTAATAATAGATGATTCAAAACCCCTCCCCTCAAGTCATGTGATTGGTCTTTGTGCTGTGACCAGCCCCACCACATGATGTAAAATGGTTAGCTCCTGACCTTAAAGACATTCCTATCAGGTATGACCTACGTTACCTCCCAGAAGCTAAGGGCAGAGGCCACACCTCTCCTTCGGCCCGGCCAAATTCTTTACTGTGCTTACTGTTAGAAAAACACGTTTTCTCAAGGTTTATTTAATCTTTACTCATTCATTCATTCATCAAATGTTTTTTTTTTTATTCTGTGTGATATATAGGTTGTTGGTGTCTGGGTACACATGGACATCATCCCTGCTCTGTAGAACTTACTTCCTAGTGTAAGTGTAGGATTTTGTTCCTCTGATTCTGTTAGCCAACACCTCCAAAACACAATAGACCAAAACGATAGGCTAGGTTGAACTCTCCTATGTAATGAAATCGAAACATTTGTTAACCTATTATAACAATGTTTTTCAAACTTTTTTGATTAGGACCCAGTATAGAAGTGTCTTTATAAAATGTCTGTGGAATGTGTATTTGTAGGGATGTGTGTCTATTAAGATATAACCAACATTTTACAAACCACTGGTCTTGCTTCGCTCATAAAGAATGTTAATGACTATTCACTGAATTAATGATTCAAAAGGAGATTTCAGCTCACAGTTCAGAAACATTGTCTTGGGGCGCCTGGGTGGCTCAGCCATAAAGTGTCTCAGGTCATGATCCCAGGGTCCTGGGATCAAGCCCCACATTGGACTGTCTGCTCAGCAGGAAGCCTGCTTCTCCCTCTCCCACTCCCCCTGCTTGTGTTCCCTCTCTGCTGTCTCTCTCTCTCTCTCTCTGTCAAATAAATAAATAAATAAAAATCTTAAAAAAAAACCCAACATTGTCTTAAACAATGAGATCATTGAGAATACTGATGGCCTGTTACTAGAAGGAATCAGCTTACTAGGAGGAATTGAGGTGCAAAAGTATCCATTTCCATGGCATAGTCTCTAGATGAACAGCCTTTGAAGTATAGTATAGCTAGTAGTAATATTATTCAGTAGGGAAACTTAGGAAGACATAAAACCAGTATGTTGTTCATTTTGCTTTGCAGCTGCTTTCTCATCCTCGCTTAAGATGATTTCTGATTCATCTTTCCTCCGGAGACTGCTCAGCTAGTCTTTCCTTTCATTTAGATTTCAGTATAGGAGGCCTCAGTTAGACCTTCCCTGAATCCACTCTAAAATGATCACCCTACCACTTCTAATCACATCATCCTGTTTTCATTCTCTACATATCCTTTACCTTTACCTAATGTTTTTCCTATTCTCTTCATTCCTTCTCTAAAGTCTTAGCTACATTAGAGAGCAACTTCTATCATCTTGTTTACTCTTTTATTCCCAGCACATGTAACAATGTCTGGCAAGTAGTATGTACTCAAATAATATGTCTTGCATGAGTGATCTAGCTCATGTTCCTCTTAAACCCCAAACAGAATACATTTCTCTTGGTGAAAGTAGAGTATACTGTAATTATCTTGTTCATTATACCACATTTCTGTTTGTGCAGTCTAAGATTGAATTTGCTTTTTTGGCAAGCTCATTACACCATACACTCATTTCATTTACAGTGAGCTAAAATTCCCTGGTATTTTTCACATGAGCTGCTGTTAAGGCATGCACCCATTTATTTTTTACTTAAGTAGTTGTTTTGTGCATGTGTGCAAGCATGCCCGTATATAGATTCAGCCTCATAAGACTTTTTTTTTAAATCAGCATTTTTGGGTATGCACTAAGAGGAAGGCTAATCAAGAACTAATGATAGGTGGCTGAAGAGAGATTAGGCTAAAATGAAAGGACAGTAGGAACCCAAGAGACTGACCAGATGGCACCAGTTCACAAATTTAAGTTGAAAATACTCATTTGAAGGGGTTTAGTGCAAACTGAGGAAGTAGAATCAGTTGGATAAATTTTGGAGGGGCTCACTTGACAGGATTAGGTTTGCTTTTTCCTATTCTTTTTTTTTTTTTAAGATTTTATTTATTTATTTGACAGACAGAGATCACAAGTAGGCAGAGAGGCAGGCAGAGAGAGAGGAGGAAGCAGGCCCCCTGCTGAGCAGAGAGCCCGATGTGGGGCTTGATCCCAGGACCCTGGGATTATGACCTGGGGCTCGATCCCAGGACCCTGGGATTATGACCTGAGCTGAAGGCAGAGGCTTTAACCCACTGAGCCACACAGGCGCCCCGCTTTTTCCTATTCTTAAAAGAAATGTAGCATGAGTCTGCCATGTTGGGACTCAACATCAGGATGATACCCTTTCCTATCTGAATTATGTTCTCTGTCCTCTTTCCCCTCCTTCCCTATGCACCCCACCTTTCCTATGCACCCCACCATCCCACAAGGTGCCTGCAAGATACTAGCTGTTCTGGTTCAAAACAGCCAGGGGAACATATTTAATTGCCCTTAGTCATTTGTCAAACCTTAAGGCATTGTGGACTTATCAACAGTATTACAGGTCAGTGCCTCTCATGTTGTCACTAATTCTGTTTCTGTACTATGCTCCTTGAAATCTGAATGGCAATTCAATGACAACCAATATTTTTAGACACTTTTTCCCACCTTAGAATCACTTCTGCTTATAGTATTGGAACTTTGTTTTCAAGTCCTGACTTGAGGTTCCTACCTTACTGATCTGCCTATCATTTTATAGTTTCAGGTCATATGATGACACTTTTTTTTTCTTCTTTAACTTTAAAAGTTCTACCTTTATAAAGTCAGAGACACACAAGTGCTATGCCTAGATGGTCATCGACCCCAGGAGGGCCTATTTATCATCCTCATACAGTTCTCATCACTTCTGCTTCCACGAGTAATTTTTTCACTTGTGGTTAGAATTGCATCCAGAGACACAATTCCTCATGTTACTTACTTTGCATTCTGCAAGGTGAAATTTTAATATGGCAAAATTACATATACTTTGTGATTTCTAAAATGCTTTTGACTCTTTGTATATAGCTACTCTTTGACATAGAATAAAATTCTATTTCTTTTGCCTACGACTGTAGATGAGGTTTAAATGACTTATTTTGTCCTTATTGCAAATGTATCTGTATCAGCCTCCCCTTCACATCATTTATGTTTGTTAACAATCAGTTAGATTGTTAACAATCTAATAGTTTTTTAGAAATTATTTCAGGATTCTGAAAATTAACATTGGTTTTTCAATGCTGTGTATACAAAAACTAAGTGTCTTTCAACATAATTGATGCTCAATTTCCCCTTTAAAAGAAGGGAAAGAGGTGTTTTCCTTGGTATTTATTTTACTAATACATTCAGAGACGTTGCCAGAAGAATGAGATTGTGGTGGTTAGTGTTACTAAGCCAACTCCATAACTGCGCAGTTGATTTCCTTACGCTGTTGCCCTTCCTCTTTACCAGGACCCGTCCAGGCTCTAAGAGTGTCCTTCACCTTTGGGTTCTATCAGAATGCCACCACCACCCCCCAGCCTCTCGCGCTAGGGAAAAAACCAATGACGGCGACTTGATAAACTGCTTTGGAAATTGGAAAGATTACTGATTCCTAACAGAATATCATAAATTTTAATGCTTCGTGAACTTTGGATCAGTTGTCACCTATGTGGGAATGGTAGGCAATACTTAACAAAATAGTGTTTCGTTTTTTTTTTAAAGAGTTGAACTCTACTCTTGTACCAGTGTGATAGACGTGTACTTGTCTCATCTGTGCCTGACCTCTTTCATGTGCAGTTAGAAGGAAGATTTGATTTTATTTTTAACCACATAGGAATATCATGAAATGAGATAAGAAAATTCACCAGAAATTGTGGAAACTTTTGGGCTGTAAAATGGTTTGTGAATTAACGTATTCAACAAGTTTTTAGAAAATTTCTTTTCAGGGCACCTGCCTGGCTCAGTTGGGAGAGTATGTGGCTCTTGATCTCAGGGCCCTGAGTTCAAGCCCCACGTTGTATAGAAATTACTTAAATTCGCTTTTTTTTTTTTTTAATTTTTTCCCCTAAGAAGAATTTTAGGAAAGTTGCTATAGGAAGTTAATATGATTTACCAAAGTGATACTTATCTGTAATATTTTGATTTTTTAATTGGGGTGATATCTGGCAGTGGTCATGCATATTCTGCATGGCCAAAGCTGGGACAGTTTGAACAAGTAAATAATCATCGTACCAGATTGTAACCCATAGAATAAAATAAATATCCATGAGTCTATATAGTGTAGTGTATATATATATATTTATATTATTAATAGTATATTTATAGTATATATGTTATTAATGTATTGTGATTAATATGTGATATATTAATATATAATTATTATAATAATATGCTATATATAAATGAATGAATGAATGAGAGAAGAGATAGCTTTACTTACAGTAGAATTTTGATTAAAAATGTGGGAGAAATGATAGGAGTGAAAATTTGCATACCACAATGATTGTTATAGGCAACAACTGTCAATGTATGCTAAGATTACTGGGCAAATGTATATGAGAAACAAGATATTTGTTTACTCTCATTAGATACTTATTAATTACAAAAGGAGAGATTTATAGTAGAGATCATGGTAGACACCACTTTAACCAAGCAATCAAAGTCAACATCCCTAGTGAGTAATAAGGTATACTGACATCATACACCCCCTCATACAGATGATCCCTGAGATGGGCACAGTGTCACATCACAGCAACAACAGTAATACCTAACATCTCTGATTGTTTGTTTGCCAGACACCACAGTAAGCACATTTTCAGCTGGGCCTCACTACAGCCGCAGTATCACAAGGTCGGTACTGTTATATCTCCATTTTACAGATGAGGAAGCTGAGGCCCAGGTAAATGATGAAACTAGGACTAGAACCTGGGGCTGGCTGACTCCAGAGTCTGTTCCCTAAATAACAACATTATGCTGAACATAACTTGTAGTGTCGTAGCTAATTTATGGACTGATGAATGCAGTATATTTAATATTGTCAAGTAAGTAGTAAACTTTGTGAGGTTTCGTGGTTTGATGTTTTTGAAATATACTTTTGATTTATCTGGAAGCAGAAGATGAACTTCTAAACAATACAGAATTGAAAAAGCAACACACACTAACATAAAAGGTTAAATATTACTTATTTTCATATCATGTATGGCTTTTAATAAATACAAGTTTTCAAAAATAAATGAATAAAATTTTTCATCAAGTATTCAGGTTTTATTACTAAAACTGCCTAGCAACCCTAAATCTAAAAATTGGATACCCTTCTCTATATGTAATCATTTATTGATTCCCTCATTCCTTGAGCTTAAAGTCCAGATATTTTAACATAACTTATAACACTTTTGATAATCTAAACCATTACGTTTTAGTCCCTGTTGCTTATCATTTTCTACATGTACCTTTTCTTGTTATGCCAAGCTACTTGTTATTCCCAGAATATAACTTCTTAAGTTTCTTTATTATCTAACATTTCTTTTTTCTTTTTTAAAGATTTTATTTATTTATTTATTTGACGGAGAGAGAGATCACAAGTAGGCAGAGAGGCAGGCAGAGAGAGGGGGAAGCAAACTCCCTACGGACCAGAGAGCCCAATGCAGGGCTCAATCCCAGGACCCTGAGACTATGACCTGAGCTGAAGGCAGAGGCTTTACCCACTGAGCCACCCAGACGCCCCCTCCATGGATTATTTTGAAGCACATCTCAGTCATATCACTTCATCTATAAATGTTTCAACTTAAATAGCTAGAAGACAAACACTTTTTGTCTTTAAAACACCACTGCAAAATCAGTTTTATACCTAAAAAATAATTATAATTCCTTCATAATTAAGTATCTGGTCTAAGTTAAAATTCCCTAGTAGTTTATTTTTTTTATTTTTTTTTTAAGATTTTGTTTATTTATTTGACAGAGATCATAAGTAGGCAGAGAGGCAGACAGAGAAAGTGAGAGGGAAGCAGCTCCCTGCTGAGCAGAGAGCCCGATGTGGGACTCGATCCCAGGACCCTGAGATCATGACCCGAGCCGAAGGCAGCAGCTTAAACCACTGAGCCACCCAGGCGCCCCTCCCTAGTAGTTTAATAAATGTATTTTTACAGTTGATTTTGTCAGGTCCCTATCAAAACAGGGGCTACTCATTACATTTGGTTGATATGTATTTTAAGTGTCTCTCGTTTTTTTCTCTTTCATCATTTAGTCTTAAATCTCTTTGTTTTGTTCTTTTGTTGAAGAGACTGAGTCATTTATATGTAGAGTTTCCCACATTCTGGATTTTGCTGATTACACCAAATGATGTCCTCTAACATGTTCCTTCTCTCTCCATATTTGCTGTAAGTCATAAAACAAATCAGTATTAAGAAAAATAAAGCTTTTGTGAATATGTACTATTTGCCTGAATTGCTATGTGGATGATTAAAATAAAGGCAATACTTTTAGTAGTATTACCTTATCGATGTAAAGTTCAAGATTGATGACACTAGGGGCGCCTGGGTGGCTCAGTGGGTTAAGCCTCTGCCTTTGGCTCGGGTCATGATCCCAGGGTCCTGGGATCGAGCCCCGCATCGGGCTCTTCATTCAACGGGGAGCCTGTTTCCTCCTCTCTCTCTGCCTGCCTCTCTGCATACTTGAGATCTCTGTCTGTCAAATAAATAAATAAAATCTTTAAAAAAAAAAAAAGATTGATGACACTAAAAAAAGAAAGGAATGTCATGATTAGCTAGAACTGGAGACCTGGGTACTAGTACAGGTCACAAGATGAGAGTAGGCCTTTTAGTTTGTGAATATGGCACTTCACAGATGTGAAGAAAGCAAGTAAAATAATTGCTTTGCTTCCATCAAAAACTCTGAAAATAGATCTAAGGGTAAAACTCAGAAAAAATCTTTGACAGATTATAATTTGCTCTTGGGCCAATTTTTCCCCTTCTTTTCTCATTTAAAGCAGGTCTTTATTGGTAGCTTGTAGAAAAAACATGTTCTATGCAATAAATAAAGTCCAGAAGAAGTCACCACAGTAATGTTTGCACATATTATTAAGAGAAACTGCAAATTTATTGTTTTTAGAAGGTTGGTTTTATATGAATATTTAAGTGAATAATATAACTCTTCTTAAAAAGGTTTAAAACTAGCACACTGGCTTATAAACAATTTAAGAGAACTAAAATGCTTTGTAAGTTTTAATATCTTATTACTATATTTGCTTTCCTTTTGATTGCAGAATTTTTAATACTCTCCTCTTGGCTTCCATGACACCACCCTTTTGCTGAGACTGACCTTACCATTCTTATGGTTGCTGTTTGTTTTCCTTCATTAGCTCCTCTTCATCTGCAATTCCTTGAAATTGGTGTTTTGGGGTTTCCCTTTTGGCTCTCTTCTCTTGTTTCCATACTGTCTCTCCAGGCAGTAACACTCATTTTCACTCATGGCTTGCTATCTCTGTTCTGTTTATATTGTCTTCTGTTGGACCCTCTCTGTCCACTCTGAGCCCCCAGGCCTGAAGCTTAGCAGCCCTCTCTCCTGAGAAAGGTTGGAAGATATTTAGCTATCATGCAGTTTTATCTGTGTTGTTGAAAATTCCTTTTTCTTTGTTTTATTCTTACTAAGAAATTGCTTCTGTTTTAATATTTGAGACCTTTTAGTCTTTCATATTACTTTAAAAATATGTGAAAAGGGGCGCCTGGGTGGCTCAGTGGGTTAAGCCTCTGCCTTCAGCTCAAGTCATGGTCTCAGGGTCCTGGGATCAAGCCCAGCATCAGGCTCTCTGCTCAGTGGGGAGCCTGCTTCCCCCCTACACACCCCCCTGCCTGCCTCTCTGCCTACTTAGGATCTCTCTCTCTGTGTCAAATAAATAAATTAAATCTTAAAAAAATATATGTGAAATAGGGGCACCTGGGTGGCTCAGTCAGTTAAACATCTGTCTTTGGCTCAGGTCATGATCCCAGGGTCCCGGGATTAAGCCCCAAGTCGAGTCTGGTTCTCTCCTTATCTCTGCCCCTCCCCTGCTTGTGCTCACTTGCTTGTTCTCTCTCTCTAATAAGTAATATAAATAAGTGTGTAAGTAAGTAAATAAAATATGTGAACTAGAACATTCCCCCAACAGAGGAGACTGTAACCTATAGTACATGTATAGTAGCCATGTGATTATTCTCCCCTTCTTCGTGGAAATTTATAATTTCCATTCCTGCCAATAATAAATAATTTGTATGCAACTAAAATATTTGAAATGGACAGATTCCCAGTGTGGGTTGGGTGAGTATGTGGGATAATCATTCCACCAAGAAAGGAGAGATCTGACTTCACCCTCAGATTTTAGCACATCTAATTTCTGGAACAAATCTCTTTGTGTCTTTCTGTCATGAAGGAAAAAAGATATAACAGGTGGTATGAAAGCTTTTTAACTTTCTAATATGTGGCATTCATAAAGTCTAGAGACCATACTTTTTCATTCTGTTCTATTTCATGTTTTTTAGTGCTGGTCTGGACCCACTAAATTTATATCATGAGTTGCTATTAGGTCATGACCTGTGGTTTAAAAACACTCATACCATAAATCCTTGAGTTTACCGCATAACGAAATATGATCAGATCTTCCATATATTCCTTTCAGTTGCTATCAACATAATTAATATATCACATATGAGATCATCATTATGTTTCACTATGACTTCTTTGTCTTATAAAATTGAGATATGATACTAATATTAAGCCTTTTTGTTTTTTGGGTTTTTTTTGTCATTTATCATATAGGTTTGGGGGGAGTATGACGTCTGCCTTTATATTTGATTTCTAAACAGCTTGTGTTTAAAAAAAGTATTTTGAAACTATGACAAACTTACAGAAAAGTCAGGGGTGAAGTACAAAGAAATTCTTCCACTTTGTAAAGAATTGGAAAGTAGATTGCAGACCTGATGTTACATCACCACTGAAGACTTTAATATGTATTTCCTACAGATAAGGAAGATATGTTTCTGTATAACTACATCGTAACCATAATAAATGGAAAGTTGGTACAGCAGGAGCTGTGGAATGGGGAGAAAGAACAAAATACAATTAAGTAGAGCTGACAATTTAATGAGTGTTTATATAAGGGAAAAGAGAAAGACTGTGGCATTGAAAAAAGCATATCAGCTACCCTTTTGTATGTTTGTGATATATGTGTGGATTGGGAAATGACCTACATTAAAAATGTTCTACTTAACACCTCAGTATGGATGTTCTGTGGGAATATAATTTTAAAATACTGTCTTCTAGGGGCACCTGGGTCGCTCAGATGATTAAGCATCTGCCTTCAGCCCAGGTCATGATCTTAGGGTCCTGGGATCAAGACCCGCATCCGGCTCCCTGCTCAGCGGGAAGCCTGCTTCCCCCTCTCTCTCTCTGCTGGCCTCTGCCTACTTGTGATTTCTCTCTCTCTGTCAAATAAATAAATAAAATCTTAAAAAAGAATACTGTCTTCTAATAGCAGAAGAAATATTTGACCATGGATTTTGTTATTATTGTTTACTATTAAGATTTATTGTTAAATAATTGGGATTTTGAGTGAAGTAATAGAATGAAAAAGCTTTAATGGGAGAAATGAGATATTTTGGAAATCATCCTAGGTTCTGAGGATAGTATCAGTGAGCTAAGGATATTGAAAGAAAACAAGAAAATTGACATCTTCCATTCCAGCCCTGACCTCCCTGAGGATCCAGTCTTCAAATTTACAGTTATTAGAGCTTTTAAACTTATCGCACACGTATACACATCCTTTCTTGACTAGATATCCTATTTCTTTTACCTTCTCCTAAACCAGCACTTGGTCTAGAAAGTAAGCATTTATGCTTCCTGCTCTTCACCTGCCCATATCTAATTGATTTCTGCATCTTGAAAAGGGCACAGGAAAAAAAAACTCATTTCATCCTAGCTTTATTACTAGTGTCTCTGCAATTTTGAGAAAGTCATTTGGCTTCTTTTGTATTCAGATCAATCTGTGTACATTATGCTGTTTGAACCACATATGATTAGGAGGCTGGTGCTCATAACAAGGCTCTTTGCCTTTTAATCCCTGCTTCACCAGGTGATCTGGGGTGAGTTACTTCTTCATGTATCAGTATCCTCAGCTATAAGTATATATATACCTCACAGGGTATATATAGATATGCACACATATATAATGAGCAATAGTGCCTAGAATACAGTAAGGATTAAATATGTGCTAGCTCTTACTACTGTTGTATCATTATGACTTTTTTTGCTTGTGCTTAGGTTGTTCTAGCATTTTGTAATACTGCTGTGCGAATATATCTACCATTTGCTACCCCTCTTCTTTCCATTATTGCCATTTCCCTGTTCCTGTTCCAGATTAAATGAGTTATTCTGTGAAAAGTACTTAGAGTAGTACCTGGCACTTAGTATGCACTAAGTGTTAGCCCTGACTCATTGGTTCTTGTGAAAGACCTCTCAGGACAGTCAGGTCCTTTCCTTGCCATTAGTGATTCTCTCAACTTTAATTTATTCCTTTGCTGCCCAGATTGGTCTTTCCTGGACATTGGTCATATAATGTTGCTCCGTTCTGAGACCTTTGGTGCTTAAAAGGAAAGAAACAAAAAATGTTCTTTGATAGAAATATCATGTAACTTTCCAGGACCAACTGAAAAACATGGTATTAATAAAGAAGTAAACTTGAATTTTGAAAGAGTGAAAATTTTGTTTTAGGTATGTTAGGGCATTACTTATTAAAACAGTCTCAACTTTTTACAGGAAGAAAAGTTCCTGAAATTCAGGAGGACTTGTTATTTATTTTTAGCCAGCAACTGAAACTAGAATTTTATCTGAAAAACTCCACCGTTCAGTTAAAATAGATCATGAAGGGTAAAGGTCAGGAAGGTTTTATGAGTCTTTTTATGTTAGGAAAATAAACTAATGTATTTCTCCAGGTTTAAATAAGGAAAAAATGTGTTGTTATTTATTCTCGGTGGGCATACTGACAGCTCTCCTGTGTTTTTATCGAAATCTTAAACTTCTCTTTAGAATTTAAATGAAAATAACTTCATCTGTCTGAAAAGTAACGTTGTTAGCTTTCTGTTAGAAGAATCAGAAGAGAACTTATCTAATTTCTTAAAGAGAAGTCACTTGTTCTGTGTTCATTTGCATGACCTGCTGCTTAACCCTTCACTCCTCGTCGGCTGTTTTCCTACTTCCAGTATTTTATGGTATCCTGGAGAAAAGTATTTTTCTCCAGTAAAAATTGCACCGGATTTTGTTTGTTAATAATGATAGCTACATAAAGCCGTTTCACCACAGTTTTAGTTTTCAGAGGAGCTCTTAAAATCAGGTTTTAGCTGTTTTTTTAAAAACTTGACTGCAGGAAGTGGCAGAGCAAGAGTTAATGTGTTACACGGAGGGAAGAACAGTCCATTGGGGGTTAAATTGCAGAGTCTAATGGAATAATAACTGGTAGCACCATCTGCTGGCCTACTTCCGCAGAAGGAGTCAGTATTTTTAACGACATCTCTAATATTCATGCTGATGCATTTTGATGCTTTGTGCATTCATTTCTTTCTGTGCTTTGTTGGAATCTGGCTATCTGCTTACAGCTATTGAGGAAACTCAGCTTTTTAGGAGGGGTGTACGGCCTTTTTCATACCTAAATAGGATGAACAGTGGATATAAACTTGCCAAGGCAGAAATGTGTTGATAAATCACAATGTGTGTTTGTGGAGGGTTGTGCATCTCTTGGTTGCAGCTTGCTAAATAGGCCATTTAGGAATCTTCTTTCAATGCTTTTTTCTTGAGCACTGCCTGGGGTGGTGAAAAAGCAGAGGGCAAGCCTTTGTCTGACGCCAAAAATGTCTTCAGTGAAGAGGCCAAGAGGAAGGGTAAGTGAAAGCCTGAATGAGTGGGAGGAGGAGGGGTTCTTTGGGCTAAAAGGCTAATGGGATTGAATAACCTTCCTTATTACTGGCTGCTGCTGCGGGAGTCGTACTGCATCGCCATCTTGAGCTTGTTGCTGTTTTCTCGAGTCTTGGTTATTTGTTATAGCCTGTAGGCCTTAAGGTGGCATTTTAGTCAGCGTTCTAAACCCTCCTTCCTTTCCCAGTGCTGTAGCACTGCTATGAAACCTTTGATGAGGCAGGTATAGAAAAGATATCCAGTGAAGCACACTGGAATCAGCATGAAAATGTGTGTGGAAATTCCTGGTGGTTTTTTCCTTTGCTATAGTCAGAGGCATGTTTACGGGTAAGAACATAACAAAACTGTGATCTAAGTATATGTGGGTGAATGCGTGTTTGAAGAAGATATTCCTTTTTAAATGCTGTTGATCTGCTTCCTGTGATATTGCTAAAATATTAATAATTTTAACGTCAAACTGTAAAACTTGGGTTTTTTTTCCAGAATTGCTTGAACCAAATTATTATGATATAGAAAGAGAAAAAAAAATTCACATTTAACTCCTTCACGGAAAAGCTAAAACTTTCTCTAATTTTAAGTATGGCAGTGTCTATTTACTAACTAGCTATGTTGCTGCATAGATTGCACATTTAAAAAATGATTTAAGTGATTTCAGGTTCTAGTTCTAATTTCTTGTAAAACAGAGAAGCTTTAGATTTCTAAAAATTGTAATAAACCAAGGAGTAGTTTTAATTAGTTAAAATTAAAATTTTAAATTTATTAATAATTTTCAGAGTTCTGGAGACCTGAGGAGAAAAGAAAAGACTTATTTCAAATGCACAGAGTGTTTACAGGACAGAATTTGAATCAACTAATCAAGAACGCTGTGAAAATATCAGTGAATCTACATTATCCTTCTTTAACCTTCATTTTTAAAAGCAGTAGTTGAGCTTTTTATTTTATACCTACACTAATTTCCAGATCAGCAAACTGTTTTAATTTTAAATTTGTTTGTAGCACTTACATACTGGCTCACATATTTTACTTGAAGCATAATTTTAAATGTTTATTTATTTTAATTGTTCATTGTTTTGGTGTACTTTGATACATTGTATAAAAAGTATTCTGATTTCTCTAGCCTCCATCTTCCAAGAAGAGTGATGGTTCTGGGACATACACTAAGTTGCAGAATACCCAGGTGAGGATCATGTCCGAGAAGAAGCAGAGAAAAAAAGTGGAATCAGAAAGCAAGCAAGAAAAGGCTAATCGGATAATATCAGAGGCCATAGCAAAAGCAAAGGAACGTGGGGAACGCAATATTCCTCGAGTAATGAGTCCTGAAAACTTTCCTAGTGCTTCAGTTGAAGGAAAAGAAGAAAAGAAAGGTAGACGGATGAAATCCAAGCCAAAGGACAAAGAGAGCAAAAAAACAAAAACTTGTTCTAAGTTAAAAGAGAAGACAAAAATTGGGTAAGTTGGTGAAGAATTAAATTTAATTCCTTTGAATTTTTTTGTCAAATTGCAGTCTGTTTCATCTTTTACTTTTGATTTGTGTGTAATGTATTTACTCCCTCTTTGAAGTTTTAAGTTGTTAGATTCTGTGTGTACCTTATTTCCTTTTTTGAATGAATTGGGGAATATACGAAGATTTACTGAATTTGACAATTCTACGATCATAGCTTATTGTACATTAATATTAGTAAAAGGCGTTTAAAGTAGGAAAATATTTCATACACAAAACAGAAAAAGGAAAACAAAACAAAACCCATTGTTGTGCCCGTTCCAAATTCACTTTCTTTACAGAAAGTGCATTGAAATCTTGGATAAGATTTCTTTACCTCTTAGTTGTACTTCATTGGGCAGCTTATAGTTTGGAAATATAAGATGCAATCCTTTCTCATAAACCCACAACTTTGGACTAAATGGAATGACAAGAAAACTAAGACCATTTAAATCAACTATGAGTAGCTCTCAGCTCTTCTGGTCTACTCCCTCACTGTCTTTCTGATTTACTTTATGTAATAAAGAGACCAGGTGAGGATTAATGCTCCAAGACAATTATAAGGCCAAGGAATTGCTCTAGAAGGGAACATTAATCTTTGGTGTTTTTATTTGACTACTCATCTGATACATTTTCAAAAAATAAAATATAATAAATGTTAATATTTGTGTTATATTTAAATTTTTGCATGCAAGGATAAATGTAGCCTAAGGTCAACAGTATAGAATTATTTTTGCAAGAATATTTTGTCATTTTTGAAGGCTTTATGTGAAATTTTAGATAAAGTGTTTAATCTGTTTTTTTTTCCACACAAAGTACATAGTAAAGAATTTCTTTATTATGAAAATCCTCATTAGCTTAAGAAATAATTGATACATTATACAGATATTTAGAACTAACACAAATTTATAAAACAAATTAATTCTCAGCATTTTAAATGTAGGCACCAAACTCAATTATATTGTCATATCCTGATGCCTTTCAGTCCAAACCATTAAATAACATGGTCTCTCTTGTCATAATAGAGCAGTGACTAATGTCTGTGATTTTTGTATTTTATTTGCAGACAGCAAAAATGAAATTTGAAAGTTAAATTCGTGCTCCTGTTATATAAAGGTTTTGGCATGAAAGTATCTTATTTTTCCAATATTATGTCTAGTTTTAATTAGGAAATCCCATATTTAATCCTGTAATATATTAAGAACTAGTATAGTTTAAGTTTTCTAGTTTCAACTTATATAGAGACGTAGGCAAAGTGCTTGTATACACTATTTGGAAGGGCATTAAAAAAATAGCACACAAACGGAGAGAAACTGGTAGGGAAACTTCAAAAGTTACAATAAGTTTAAATTTGGGAGGGAATAGGTAGAGGCGAAAGATACCAGAAGGGAATGTGTTTCAAGAAAAACAATGTACATAAGGGGAAATTAGAAACAGTCATAACAGAGAGAAACTGGATTTTTGAAACGTGTGAATATGATGGGAAGTAGTAATATGTTGCAGTAGAATGTCCGCCTTATTCTGTGATCTTTATATTTTTGTTAGAAATAGGTAGATTATTAATAAAATTTTAATATTACACAGCATTGATCAATTTAGTAGTTGTGTTTAGAGTGTTCTTGAGAAAATAGGTGAAAATTTTATTGGAAAGATAAATACATGGCAAGACACTGAGCAGTTGCCAGAGAAAAACTTACTGAGAGTGTAAGAGCATCCTTTTGATAGAAGACTTTATAAGTTGCAGCCCCGTAAAGTAAAATGGAAGTAAAATGGAGGTTTGCCTTATATATTGTTTATAAGCTGTTGCAGTAAAACAATGACTTCTTGGTCATCTTTATCAGACAAAGATTGTCATGTTGGAGGAACATAGTTGGAAATGAAATTCATTAAAACCTAGAGTTCTTATCCTAGTCAATTGAAATGTTACTGCACTTTCCAATAAGCTGGTATATTTAAATTTTGAATTTGATGATTTTTAAGTTTCTGTGAAGTCATTTAAATAGTTAAGTTTAGGTTGTGTAATTTTAATTAACAGCATTTTTGATATATTAAACATTTTTGTGTGTGAAAATTTTATTTTTGTTTGTTTGAAAAAAATTGGGCTATTGCCACTATCAAAACATAAATACCAGATAAAGTTGAAGGGAATGTATGCTGGAGCTTAACCACCAGCAGTGAAACAGAAATTCTGAGAATAGCTAAGTTTGTAAACACTAAGCTATGGTTGATGTATAGTCAGAGCTGGTATTCATTTCACCCACACGTGTAATTTGATACGGTCTAGAAAGAGGAAAACTAGTACTGCTTCTTCTTGCTAGTGTGTTTGAAACCTTTTTATCATTTCTGCTACTCTTGTAGATTAATTTTAAAAAAAATACAAGGAGAAAAGGGCTTTTTTCAGAGCACTTGAGTACAGTCTCATTTCATCTTTACAGTCTGTGAGTTACATTGGCACACAGTGTGCTAATTGGGTTAAGATCGTTGGCTTTGGAGCCAGGAGCATTTGTTCAAATCCCAGTTTTGTCACCTACAAGCAGTGTGACCCTGGACAAATACTTAACCTCTCCAATCTTTAATTTCTTCCTGTGTAAAAAGGGAATAATGATAGTACTCGCCTCATGGTGTTATTTTGGGGATGAAATGATTTAACAGCATTGAACGCATATGGAGCAGTACCCGGAATTTAATAAACGTTAGTCGTTATTTTCTGAAAACATAAATAGAATGCAGCTATTTAGGGAGAAGGCTGCGGCCAAGAGCCACGCCCCTTTCTTCAAGCCTAAAGTTTCACTGGTCTGCCTAAGTTCTCTTTCCGTTAAGGCTCTTTTCCAAGATAGGACCAGTTAAAAATTTAGGCAGACAGTGCTCACTTCAGTAGCATGTCTACTTAAAAAAAAAAAAAATCAAGCAGAAAAACTAAAACAGTTCCTAATTGTTTAGAAGGGTATTAGTTTAACTTATTAATGGCTTTTTTCATATGAGCATGCTTCTGTTTATCAGGTAGCTAGGGTAGCATTTACGAGAGGTAAATTTTGTTTGCAATTTGCAGTTATGTGGAAGGGAGTGAGTTGAGATGGAAATGGCAGGTGTAAAATAATGAAGTAAAGTAGGGAAACAGCCTTTTTCTACTTTAATGTTGGTCATGATCTTGGCAGTCAGGTTCTAACAAGCTGCCTTTCAACTAGAGTAGCAGATATTTCTTTAGTATTAAGATGCTCCATGAATGGAATAAATTTTATGGAATGAATGAATGAATAAGAGATTAAATATTAAATGTTACCAAATGGCTGAATTTGATTTGTTAAATCAAGAATAGAAATGGCAAGCTAATCCTTCACTGAAACCACAGGGACATAGCTAATGGTTTAGTAATAGTAGAGCATTAGCGTCTAAAATAAATTCACTCTAAGACTTCAGAATTTTCTTATGGTTCTATTTGAGATTTCATAGTAGTATATCACATGATTTAATAAGAGCATTTTTAAATTTATGGTTTATAACTTTAACATTTAAATTATGTTTCCATGTTGCCAATTAGAACTTCTGTGTGTTACAGATTTTTGGACTGGCATAGGTAGAATGATTTTGATACTTTAAATGTTTTGTGGCCCTATAAATTTATTCAGTCCTTCTTGATTAAACTTATTGTTTTCTTTTTTGTGTTCATAATTATTTTTTCTGTATGCTAGGTATCAGGTGGGTAGAAGTAGATTTTCTCTTGAGTGAAAGCAGAAAACTCTAAGTTAGGAAGTATTTGTCAAATTCAAGCAGAAATTAAGGATGTTGGGACTCATGGCTGGCTCAGTTGGTTGGGCCTCTGCCTTTGTCTCAGGTTATCATTCCAAGGGCCTATGATCAAGTCCTGCATTGGGCTCCTCGCTCAGCCAGGAGTCTGCTTCTCCCTCTGCCTGCCGTTCCCCCTGCTTGTGCACGCGCTTTCTCCCTCTCCCTCTGGTAAATACATGGATAAAATCTTAAAAAAAGGGGGGGGGAATTAAGGACATCATATTATAAGGAAAATAATAAAACATAATTCTGAAATTATATTGTGCCCTTTTTTGCTATAGTATGTTTGAGTCCCCAAAAAGAAAGAAGGAAAATAACATTTATTAATTACCTTGCATTGTATATATACATATATATGTATGTGTGTTTTTAAAATAAAACTAACATGTAAGTTTGTCCATATGCATGTCTGTAGAGATACTTTTACATCTAAATAAAATATATGAGGGAAAAAGGAATTAACAAAATCTGAGGGAAAATATAATGGGTCATCAGAAATTGGGAATTTTCACTTCATAGTCCAGGTTGTTAATAAAGTAACAAATGAGACCCTGATTGTATGTTTTCAAAATAAGAATTTAATATCTGGATAAAATACAAATATATTAATTAATTGTTTCTTGGCATCTGACCAAAAAAACCCTGAAAAATATATGATATAAATTTATTACATTTTAAAAAATTATTAATCATATGCAGTTAGTCTTTAGAGGTTCTATAATTTTTAAATGTCAAGCAGGTAAAATGTTTTATTGACTTCCCTCCTTAGATCTAAGCTTAAACTCAGTGAAAATCTGAAATGCATTCATCTGTAGAAAGAATTGATACAGCCTGTAATATTTGTTATGAATTCAATGAAGATTTGCAGTTCCATTTTTAAGAACTATACCTTTACATAAAATGTATTAGTAAGGTCTGTCATTAGCAAACAATGTGTTGTATGTATTTCATTGAATCTAAGATGTTATTGATTATAAGGCATGCCATTTTTTTTTAAGATTTTATTTATTTATTTGACAGAGATCAGAAGTAGACAGAGAGGTGGGGGTGGGGAGTAGGCTCCCCGTGGAGCAGGTAGCCTGATGTGGGGCTCAATCCCAGGACCCTGGGATCATGACCTGAGCCAAAGGCAGAGGCTTAACCCACTGAGCCACCCAGGCACCCCAAGGCATGCCGTTATTTTATGTTTCAGTAAGAAAGAAAAAAAATATTGCCAGTTAAAACTATGGCATGTGTTTGAGCATTAAATGAATCTTGATTTCATAGATGTTAATATATGGGGAAAGTATGTATCTTAGAACCGTGGACGTAAAGTTTTTGATTTAATGTTCCTACTCTGTTCATATTTTTCAACATAAACAACCTTTTCTCTTTTTAAAAAAGAAGTAATTTTTAAGAATAAGAAACTGTGTTAATATATTGACCATGATTATTAATACTTAGCTAATACTTGTATTAGTAACTGTATGAAACAACTCAGTGAATTCAACTTTTTAAAAAAATCCTATCTGCCCTTAAACAGGAAGTAATTTATAGTCCAAGTTACCAAGAGCGTACAAGACAATGTTATTTTCACAAACTGAAGGATTAACTAAAATAAAGGACCCTTTTAAAACTTGCTTTTTCCAGAGGAGTTTAAGCTGGAGTATTGAGTTCACCCTTAAAATGGAGAAATTTAACCAGATTAAAAGTGTTTCTTTTTTAAAAAGTTTATATTTTATGACTTTAAAAATAGCCACAGTGTCTTTCACTTGGCTTGCAAAGAAAAATATTATAATGTGAAATAGTATTTTTGCTTGTTCCCTTCACTTATGATGAATTGGATGCATTAATTACAACAAATGGACTAATTGGGGAAGATTCATTGTTTGTCCAATTATTGCAATGAGAGAATCAACAGGGGGCAATTACAGATTGACACTGTAGAATGCAGCTTGTTACCCAGCCTCTACTAATAAACATGTGGGCAGGATTCAGATGAGTGCATAAATTACATCTGAAAATCAAATATAGATGTCAAGTATAAACACGGAGGTTTTCTAGTGCAAATGAATTAACATTTCAAATTTATACTTGGTTTGAAATTGCCCTTTGCTGTCTGAAACAAGCTATGTTTTGATATTTAGTTCTTTCACTTGCCTGAGTATCTGTTGCTGCAATTTGCTAACATTGATAACAGAGCCTTTTAATGTTTTAAAAAAATAAAACTTGCAAAATGTCTTTATTCATATATTCTGTATTTGGCACTTAGGTGATATTTCTAAGAATAGCAAACTGTCAGTTTATTTGAAGAATGTATCTATAATGAACTTTTAGTTTCATTTATAATGATATTTTATAATCCGTATAGTAGACTCTTTCTGATCCTTGTTGGAAGAATGCAATGCTCTTTGGTACCTGGGTTATTTTACTTAGCTGATTTCATTTTATTTTTCTACTTTTGGATTATCCGATTTCTCTCACATAATATTTATGGCAAACATTTGTCATAATACAGGCAGTAGAGGTTTCTGGTTGTTTGAAAATCAGATAAACTTTAACCTTAATAGTTTACTAAGAGATAATAATAGTTTCGTATTTGTCAGTACCCATTAAGCTATGTATATTTATTGATGGTAAGTATCTGCTGACTGGTTGAAATACAGTGTTATTTTATTATAAAATCAGTAAGATATTGGAGATAGTAGACTAGGAATAAAGAGACCTTTGTTGTCCTTTATTAAACTTGAGACTCAGGCATTTTATTTCACCTTTTGGAACTAAAACTTCCATATTAGTATATTGGGACTAGCACCTTATCTATCTCAGCGTTTTCCTCGGGATCAACTGAGATACTGTAGGCAAAAGCACTTTGGTGTGTTTTAAGTGCTCTATAAATAAAAAATCATTTTATTATCCTGAATATTTGTTTTTAGAGTTTTCTATGATAGTAACCCTGAACCAGTGGTTCCCAAACCTGGTGGAACATCAGAATCTTTTAGGGAATTTTTTAGAAGTCTGATTGGAATTCCACTTAACTAGATCAGAAACCTGAGGTTGGGACCTGCAAATCTGTATTTTTATTTTTATTTATGTATTTATTTTTTTCCCCACTTTTTACTTTGAACTAATCTCAGAATTGCAGAAATAGGTCAGAGTTCCTTTAGGCCCTTCACCCAGCTTCCTCAAATGTTAGCATCTTATACAACCAAAGCACGATTATCAAAAACCCAGAAAAAACACTTGTGCAATTCTATTAACTTTGATACCTCACACACATTTTGTTAGTTGTTCCATTGTTTTGGCCAAGATCCTACGTTTAGCAGTGTTGTCATCCCTTCTTACACTCCTCTAATTTGGGATGATTCCTCAGTCTCTGTGTTTTGTAAAAAAAAAATCTTTTTTTGTAGAATGCCTCTCCGCTTGGGTTTGTCTGATAATTTCTGATTAGGAATCCTTATTTTTAACAGACAGCCTTCTAATGAAGCCTACCTCTCACACATTTAGGAATTACTCATCAATATCAACCTGATCTTTGTTCCCCTTTGTAGTGTCCCCTATATGCCGTTTTAGAACTGTACAATAAGCCAGTATGACTTCATTGTTTTCAAGAGTCAGTGTTCCGTGTTAGCAACCCTAGTTTTTAAATCTTAAAATGTCTGTATTTTACTCAGAAATAGATCAGTCAAGCATGACTTAATGTTTTAGAATCGCCTTTTTCCTACCATGGAAATGTACCATTTTTTAACAGAAAGGACATGTATAAATATTTTGAACTCTGTAAGGCTTAATAGGAAACTACTATATCTGAAATATCTCTTACAAAGTTAGGATTTTAAAAAGATTTTTGCATAGGTTAAGAATGGTTAATGAGTTTATAAAATAAGATGCTCTTCCAGGCCTGTAGAACAGCTTGGAAGAAAATACAGAAGATATGGAAAACATAATTTAAAAGGTCCTTTTTTGTTTTGAAGAACTTTTTCACGTAATTGGTATAATGAAGGTTTATCCTAAGGTATTATGGGCAATGTTTTTACTAGGAGCTACCCTCCTCTGCTAAAAAGGGTAGGTACCTGAGGTTGATGGGGGGGCACGGCACTTAACTAGTACTTCTTTTCAGAGATTTAGGCAATATTTATCTATAAAAATATTTGAGCAAATGGCAGAATGCATCCCATATATATTTCTACTACCTAATTTTACTTAAGAGTTATCCCTGATCTTGCCACTGAATACCACCTGGGCAGGTGCCTTGGGCTTTATTGGGTAATCACAAGGAGCATCAAGCTTACCCATCAAGGAGGAGGTTTTTACTGGACGAGGAGACTTCCAGTCTTGTTTCTTGATCTGGAAGCTGGTTACACATTTATGTTCATTTCAGAAAATACACGAAGCTGTTCTCTTTTGATGTGTGCACTTTTCTGAACTTATATAATACTCCCATATTAGAAGACAGGTTTGGGGAAAGTGAGGGGTTGCCTTTGGGAACATTTTGAGAGCTTCAGTTCAAGCTCTGGAGTGAGGCATACGTAATTTTAATCTCTAGTCTTACTTTCCGTGTGACTTTGAGCAAGGCATTTAACTTCCTCAGCCTCCATTTCTTCCTCTTATAAAATGCTCGTATTCACTTCTTGGAATGGTATTAACATGAAATGAGAGAATGCATGTTAAAGTCAGCAGAGACCGCCTCCATAAACAATAGCTAAATGGAAGCTTTGAAGATGTAAAGGAGTTCCAAGAGGTCAGATAACTGTGGGTTGAGGATTGAAAATAAAACAGTCCATACAGACAGACGAGGAGGAGGAACAAGATCCTGTGATATATAACAGTAGATAAGACCTCAAGGGAGAGTTTTATGTTAGCAGGGAAACCCGAGTAAGGAGAAGGGACTAGAAGAGGGAAGAAGTGACCAGTGAAAGTGGTGAGAGAGAATGAAATTTAAGCATGGTTGGTTCCTTCATGTTGTTTCAGGAGATCTTTTCGTACTCTCTCTGAGTTTCTGGTTCCAACGTGAGCTGCATTTGTACTCTTACTTGCTTTCTTCACGTAGTCCAAAGAGTGCAAGTGAGATACCCAGTAAAAATCATCCTTCTCCTGTTGAAGGTGGTAATCATGCCATACAAGAATCATGTAGGAGTGACTCTTTCCAGAGGTTTCTTGCCTTGTATCCAATCATCCAGTCAGTGACCATGTCTGTTGATGCCTCCATAATAAAGTTATGCTTTTCTTCACCTCCCATCCACACAGCGTGGCCCTGTGTTGCACGCTTCATGCCTCACTCAAGTTGTCATTTGCCTGACTGCTGGTTTCTCTTCTTCTGGTTGCATTGCTCTCTTGTTTGAAATTCTTCCCCTCACCAATTTTATTGAGGTATAGTTGACATGTAACATTGTGTATTCATTTAAGGTGTACAACGCAATATTTTGAAATATGTTCTTATCGCAGAACTGTCGCCATTATCTCACTAGTTACAAATTTTTTTTCTCGTGACGAGAACTTTGAAGATTCACTCTCCTAGCAACTTTCAAATATACGATGCAGTATTGTTAACTATGATCACCATGCTGTATGTTAAATCCGTAGAACTTATTTGTGTAAAATTCTCGTAGCTTCCAAATGCTTTATTACGTTTCTTTATTTATTGAGAATATCTCCGAGCCGTTTGTTGTCAGTGGTGAACAAGACAGATTCTGTTTCAGTTCCTGCCCTGCGGAGCTTAAAAGCTGGCCTTAAGCTAAAATGTTAACTCCTTACATGTCCTACAGGATCTTCTGTGATCTTCAGCCTGTCTAGATGACCATCTCTCTCTGCTTCCTCCTCCTGCAGTGCTTTGTGGCTCTCTGACATGCTCTTGTCCCTGTGTATTTCTTATTCTTCTCTAATATCCCCCCTGCCTGGAATGCACCCTTTGTCTTCTTTCACTACCAGTTGAACTCCCTTTTATCATTCATTTCCTATCTCAAACTTTACCTTTTCTGTAAAGGTACTCCCTTACAGCAGACAGAAGCATTTCTTTTTTTTTTTTTTCCATTTTATTTATTTTTTCAATGCAACAGTATTCATTCTTTTTGCACAACACCCAGTGCTCCATGCAAAACGTGCCCTCCCCATTACCCTCCACCTGTTCCCCCAACCTCCCACCCCTGACCCTTCAAAACCCTCAGATTGCCCCAACCTCCCACCCCTGACCCTTCAAAACCCTCAGGTTGTTTTTCAGAGTCCATAGTCTCTTATGGTTCGCCTCCCCTCCCCAATGTCCATAGCCCGCTCCCCCTCTCCCAATCCCACCTCCCCCCAGCAACCCCCAGTTTGTTTTGTGAGATTAAGAGTCATTTATGGTTTGTCTCCCTCCCAATCCCATCTTGTTTCATTTACTCTTCTCCTATCCCCCTACCCCCCCATGTTGCTTCTCCATGTCCTCATATCAGGGAGATCATATGATAGTTGTCTTTCTCCGATTGACTTATTTCACTAAGCATGATACGCTCTAGTTCCATCCACGTCGTCGCAAATGGCATGATTTCATTTCTTTTGATGGCTGCATAGTATTCCATTGTGTATATATACCACATCTTCTTTATCCATCCATCTGTTGATGGACATCTAGGTTCTTTCCATAGTCTGGCTATTGTAGACATTGCTGCTATAAACATTCGGGTACACGTGCCCCTTCGGATCACTATGTTTGTATCTTTAGGGTAAATACCCAGTAGTGCAATTGCTGGGTCATAGGGTAGTTCTATTTTCAACATTTTGAGGAACCTCCATGCTGTTTTCCAGAGTGGTTGCACCAGCTTGCATTCCCACCAACAGTGGAGGAGGGTTCCCCTTTCTCCACATCCTCTCCAGCATCTGTCATTTCCTGACTTGTTAATTTTAGCCATTCTGACTGGTGTGAGGTGATATCTCATTGTGGTTTTGATTTGTATTTCCCTGATGCCGAGTGACGTGGAGCACTTTTTCATGTGTCTGTTGGCCATCTGGATGTCTTCTTTACAGAAATGTCTGTTCATGTCCTCTGCCCATTTCTTGATTGGATTGTTTGTTCTTTGGGTTTTGTGTTCACATTCCATCCAGTACTAACTTCCACTTCTGCGTTTGAACTGTGTTCATATTTTAACAATGGTACTTTAACATTAGGGACTGGTCTACTTTATCTTCAAATCCTAGAACCTGGAAGTGTCTGGCATATAATTAGAGGTTAGTTCAGAAAGTACTGTGTCCGGACTTTGCTAAGAACTCATTTGCATTATCCCACTTTCTTCTCAACAACAGTAGAGGTAGCTATTTTAGGATCCCTATTTTCCTGGGAGGGAAACTAAGGCTAAAAGAGATCAATTTGCCAAGTGTCTTACAGATAAGCAAATGCTAGAATCACATTTAAAATCTTTGATGCTGGGGCACCTGGGGGGCTCAGTTGTTGAGCGTCTCTGCCTTCGGCTCAGGTCATGATCCCTGGGTCCTGGGACCCTGGGATCGAGCCCAGCATCGGGCTCCCTGCTCAGCGGGAAGCCTGCTTCTCCCTCTCCCACACCCCCTGCTTGTGTTCCCTCTCTCACTGTGTCTTTCTCTGTCAAAGACATAAATAAAATCTTAAAAAAAAAAAAATCTTTGATGCTATGATTTCAAAGTGTGTGCTCTTAACCTCCAAGTTCTCCCACATTAATAAGTAATTGTTGAAGAAAATTCTTCTATGTTTCTGATATATCATACTTGAAAATATTTAGGGAAGTTTTCTCTGTTTGGAATATAGATATCTAAAATAGAATTTCCCTGATTAGCAATTAGCATGGTTTGTGATTAGTATGGTGCTTCAAAATCGTGCCCTCTCATCTGCTGAACCAGAATAAGGAAATGTCAGAGCTCTGTACTTTCTACCTTGATCAGGAAAAAAAACTGAAAGCACATTTAAACATTTGTATTCCGTGTGTGTGTGTGTGTGTGTATACACACACATACGAGAGAGAGAGACAGGCAAACTGGAAATATTTTTAAAAAATGAAAAAAGAGTTTTTAACTCTTTAGGAACATATAGTACAGCTAGGATAAGCCATAGCATAAATGAAATAATTAAAGGACAGTTCCTTTTTAAAGTGTGTTAAGTCAGGGAGAAATTAGGGAAAAAACAGTCAAGGCTTCTAGGGAATAGGTGGGATATAAGGACATTAAGTGGAATTTGAATTTTGTAAGAGGTAGAAGGGGAGAAAACCTCATTCCAAATATATAAAACAACAAGTGAATTATTTTAATTACTAAATCCGGTTGTAGCACTTGACCTTTTTTCTCCCATGAAAAATAATTTTGAGGGGCGCCTGCGTGGCTCACTGGTTTAAAGCCTCTGCCTTCAGCTTGGGTCATGATCCCGGGATCCTGGGATCGAGCCCCACATTGGGATCTCTGCTCAGCAGGGAGTCTGCTTCCCCTCTCTCTCTGCCTGCCTCTCTGCCTACTTGTGATCTCTCTCTCTCTCTCTCTCTCTCTCTGTGTCAAATAAATAAATAAAATTTTTAAAAAAAGAAAAAAATAATTTTGAGCTTGAGAAATAAGGGGTAGAACTTGAGTGCCTTTCTGTGCTTAAAAGTATGTTAACTGTAACATTGGTTTATATTTGTTCCATTAGAATGCAGTTCTTGTCTTGAAAACGTCATTATGGATTTCATGATAATTACCCTCTTTGGTCGAACATTCATGTGATATGAAATGGAAAAAAGTTTATCATTGCAATCTTAATATGACAACAAATGGAAAAAGGCAGAGAGTTCATACTGTTTACTCTTTTCCTCTTGAAACAGCAAACTCATTATTACATTGGGTAAGAAACAAAAAAGAAAGAATGAGTCTTCAGATGAGATATCTGATACAGAGCAGATGCCACAGCATACATGCAAAGAGGAAGACTCTCAAGTGAGTACTGCATTTGTTTTCTGAGAAATGAAGCACTGATAGAATTATCTAGACAGCCTAAAACTGCTTTATGGTTATTTATACTATAGTTTAGTAGTAAAACTACATTTTATTAGATGGTAGAACTCGAAGGCAGCATTATGATAATATGCTCCTAGTAGTATTACCATAGAATGTCCAATCTGGGAGGAAACTTACATACCCTCTCTAAACCCCTTATTTTTCAGACAGTGAAACCAAATTCCAGAGA
Organism: Meles meles; assembly: GCF_922984935.1. Classification (NCBI taxonomy): domain Eukaryota; kingdom Metazoa; phylum Chordata; class Mammalia; order Carnivora; family Mustelidae; genus Meles; species Meles meles. The sequence continues at coordinate 30,051,967 of NC_060084.1, read as the reverse complement.
GGTTAAGTAATAGTCCAAAGTCCCTGATGGCTTTTAGCATGGAGAAATATCTAGTGATATTATTCTATACTTATAGAGTGCTTTTGAATGAACTTAAGGATGGAGATCCTAAGTTTTAGAATCACATACAGTGATAGAGCAAATGGCTCAAATCATTCCTAGAGATAATTCCTTTGGTCTGCTTCTGTCAAAGAAAAGATAACCAGTTATATTAAAAGTCCCCTAATGTAAACAAGCATACTGTGCATTTTGCCTTTTTTTTTTAATAGGTGGTTATTCAAACTAACCTTGTGAAGTTTAAAAAAAATGTATATTTATATATATATATATATATAGGGAAGGTCATAATAATTCAGGCCACCCTCTGCTCTCTAATAATTTAAGTACAACTCTAGGCCGTATGGGTGGTGGCAGTTGTTGAATTATGGGGCCAGAAAGCCCCTGAATGGCCTTTCTTCTTCCTTATGCAGCTTCTTATCCAATGGGAGAGTAGTGGCTCAAGGCTCCTGGGCTGCTGCAAGAGTTGAGGTAAGGGCAGTAACTGAGCTCCTAATATTATATGGCCTGGCTTTTTTGTCACATGTTATCCTTCACTCAGGCAGACTTACAGTTACGTTCTTCACCATGAGAAAATTCAGTTTAATTTTTACTAGCATAAGGCTGGCCATTTTTCCATTATGTAATTACCAAACAATGAAATGGTAGAATAGGTTAACGTGCACATTTCTTCCATACCTGTCATTGCAGTGCTAGTTGTTTGATAGGCATGTTGCTTTAACACAAAAATATAAGTGGAGAAGAAAAGAAATATTTTCTAGAAAATGATTATAAATCTGTATTATTGTTATATTTAAATGTATAGTATGAATGATGGAGAGGTCCATGTCGTTTTCAACCACCAGGGACCGTCAAGATTTGAAAGCCGAAAAAGTAATTTAAATTTCAGGCTTGGAGTCAGGTGGAAATCTAAAAATCTGAATGTGATAATTAATTTTTTACCTTTAATCTTAATATACAGTACTTCAGAAGTCTGACTGTATTTGCAGATTTCATTAAAAAAAAAAAACCTGCAGCACATTATATTAGGATTATTTTAGGAAACAACGTGTTACCATAACAAAGTATTAGTCATATACGAGTGTATTTCTGACCACTTACGTGAAGTGTTATGGACTGATCCATTGAAGCCTCTAAGACAGAAGAAAAAAAGCTGGAAAAAAGACATTCGAAGAAAGAATTTGTCACTATTTTAAATTGTACTTTGAAAACATTAAGAGAAAGAAAGCCAGAAAAAAGCACATCAGCTAAAAATGTATACACCAAGTTAGTTTTTATATTTTTAAAGTAGTAGTGATACTACATGACAGAGAAAGTAATTTGATGAAAATGGTGCCTCGTTTGGCTCTGCCTGATGTGTAACTGGGTACTTTAGGAGAATATAATTTATTCCACTGTAATGATTCCAGCTGTAATCTTATAATATTTATAATAACCTTATAATATTCCAGCTATAATCATGTAACTCAGACTTTTTAATTAATCTTTTAGACTGATAAAGTCTTCATGAGGGTGCAGTTTACAAATTTATTGCTCTCATTTTATCTTGTGAAGAATCAGTTAAATTTGCACTTTTGAGAGTTCAAAGGATTCTTTCAGGCCACTAATTTACAATTTACTGAAGACCTAAGTGAGGCATCTCAGAGAACTAATAGATGCCTAAATGACCAGAAAGGAAACTTAAATGCTGAAAACATGAGACAGAATCTTCTAAAAGTATCTGAATTATTCTTAAATTTCATTATTTAGAAGATTTATGCCCAGTGAGACATAACATTGGTAATACATGTTATTGTTAGAATAATAAATGTCACTGTTGGTTTATTAATTTAAACTATTCTTCAATATTCAGAGCCATATGATACCTGCTGTAGAACTCTAAATATTCCTGTAGCCTTGTATTAGACTAGATATCCATAGAATTTTTCTCAAGTAATAATAAAAATTAGTGTTTTGTTTTGTTTTGTTTTTTTCAAAGTAAGATGTGGGAAAATTTGGGTTTCTAGAAGTCCTTTTATTATAACCTTTATAGCCACCTTCCCTGTCTCCCATATTAACAGAAGTGTTACTTTGAGTTTTGAAAATGTAAATGTCTTCATGGCCAAGATATGGTGAGACCCATCCTAAATGAGCCATGAAGTTATCTACTTTGTTTGGCTGAGCTAATTTACCATATTAGTGCCTTTCTTTCTCACCATAGTCCACAACTCAAGAGAAAGAAGCAAAGTAAGGTTAAAAGCCACTGCCAAATTTTTGGATACGGACAACAGTTTCTCCCCAGCCTTCTGTACTGACTGAGCCATCTTTGTCATGGCTGTGGAAATAGGAAAGGCCTGCCAAATTGAGGGAGGATATTGGCAGAAACCAAAGAGAAAATACATGGGTTATTTTGCAGTTTACATTATGGGGGAATGTCATGGGAGTTACTAAACATGTAAAAGAAAATGGCATAGAAAAAGGAAGAAGGGGTAGATTTACCAAATATTGAGCAATAGAGAAGTTGGCTGAGATGCCTCCACCCATGAAATTTTAAAGAGGTGGGAAAAAGCAAACCTAAGTCCTTTGAAGTTGTCAGGCCAATGTGAGATTTTGATTTTATAGTGAGGAACATCAAATATTAGATCTTTAGGGAGGTAAGTAAAGCCATGTGTATTTGGTACGTGATTTAAAATCACTTAGTTTATTTTAAAATTATGGTACTACATGTAATACTTTTCAAAAGGCTTACTTCTGGTTTTGATAGTAATGATGTTCTTTATTTTTAAGGGAAGCTAGTAAAGTTAGTAAAACACTGGTTCCTCTTTCATACACATTTAATTATTTGGTAGATTTACTTGATTATTTTGTGTATCACTTCTAAAACATTTTATATTCTTTTGTTTTAAATACAAGTTCATGGATTTTGTGGCAAATATTTGATTTATTCTTCTAGTTTTATGTCCCCAATTAATTATTTAGCCAGTATTCATCTGATGCGCTTTTAAGGTTTGGGGCAGAAACTGTGACAGTATTAACAGTTGAAAATATGTGTTGCCTAAAGTGTGAAATAGCTAAATAAAACATGCTTTTACTCTTCATAATGATAGTTTCTAAAGGGAGATAATTAAGCAATAAACGTATTATTAATAAAATGGGTTTTGTCCAAGCTATGAAATAGTTAAAGTAAATCTTTTTATTCCTAACAATTTCTAAAGAAAAGTAATCGAGGTATTACTAATCTTTGTTATTTGAACTTTAGGAAGTAAAACAAGATTCTAAGCCTGTGGCAAAGGGCAAGTTATAATCTTCCTTTAATTAAAAGGAAAAATGAGAAAAGATGATGGTTGAACACAATTTCAGAAATTTAACGTACAAAATTACCATGCTAAAAGTAATTATTTTAAAAATCTCGCCTTGAAAATCGGTCATATAAGTATGTTCCTTATGGTTCATTGCAGAAAAGAAGATCAAATCGTCAAATTAAAAGAAAAAAATATGCAGAAGATGCAGAAGGGAAGCAATCTGAAGAAGAGGTTAAAGGTTCTATGAAAATAAAAAAGAATTCAGCTCCTTTACCTGGCGAACAGCCTTTACAGTTATTTGTGGTAAGACATATTTAGAATTATGACTACAAATTGTTTGAAATCAACATACTTTAAGATACTTTCATTATCTTTCCTCCTAAAACCTACTCCAACTTTTCCTCCTGGATTCCTGTTGTAGTTAATAGAACCAGAATTATTCAGATTAGAAACCTAGGAATTCATCCTCTCTGTTTTCTTCCTTTGCCTCATCATCCGGTTTATCACCACATTTTTCACCCCCTAAATATATATTTCTGAAACTCCTCCAAATTCTTTCTTTTCTGTAGAATATTTCTAAGTTACAGGCCTGATCATTGTACTGTCTACTTAAAGCTTCTCTTAGAGCTTCCCAAGTCTTACAAAAAATAATGATGCCTTCTTAGCACATCACATAAAGCCCTTTGTATGGATTTTTTTGGCCTTCTGTCCAACTTCTTTACGAGCACTGAATCCTCTGACCTTATGAACATAGGTGCACTCTCTGTCTTTGCATATTGCAATTTCCTCTCTTAATCTTCCTTATCTGGATTGTGAACCAGCCACTCATCTGCCAACTGAGTGATCTGCCACCTTGGGCAATACTTAGTCCTCCATGTCTGAACTTCCTAATCTGTACAGTGGAGAGAGGACAGTTGCGTAGTGTAGTTGCAAAGATTAAATTAGTTAATGTGTACAAAGTGCTGATAATAACGCTGAGCTAATTAAGAAGCACAGTGTGTTTACCATGATGGTGTTGATGCAGATAATGATGAGGACAATAACAGCAATGATTTCTTTTCCGGTTTTTTATTCCTAACATTTAACACAGTGCCTGACACATGTGCTAACTAAACTGTTTCAGTGTGTTCATAAACATACAAAGTAACAGCTAAAGGAATTTTTAGAATGTGACATTGTGTCTTCTTTCCTTCTTCCCATAGGAGAATCCAAGTGAAGAAGATGCTGCAATTGTAGACAAAATACTGTCTTCTAGAATTGTAAAAAAGGAAGTAAGTAATCGCACATTACATTTTACCCTTTATATTCCGTGACCTTATTCTTAAAATCATAAGTATTGATTTTATTTTCTTAGGTATCACCTGGAGTAATGATTGATACAGAAGAATTTTTTGTAAAATACAAGAATTAGTAAGTATCTGAGTTCGAAAATGCTGATTTATATATAAATATACTTAAACATATTAAACTGAATTATTTCTTTTATTTTACCTGAATTTTAAAATGCTTTATTAGTTCAAAATCTTTTGTGGTAAAACTTAAGTGAATTTTTTTCAGGAAGTGTTAATTATTAACATCAAAATGCAGGAATCTTTATAAAATGTTCTTTTACAAATGATAGACATTATTTATATTGTTGAATTTTTCAGATTTTATTCACATTATTCCTATACTTAGGTGAAAAACTGTTTTTAAAAGAATTAACGCTGATTTCAAAACAAGTTAGATTTCTGATCATTACAAAACTGTTACAATGAGGAAATAAATGATAAATCACATCTTGTTACCTTTATGATTTGGTTTATCATTCTGTTTCTCTGTGGCAAATTGCACATCTTTATACTACAGCCTTAGGATATAGTGATCACAGTGGCTTTAGAAATTGAATGGAGTCTGTTAACATTAAATGAAATGATAAGCTACCTCTTCATAAAGTTGAATATTCTGTATTGAGTGCTGTGATTAAAAATAAATTTTAAAAAACCAAAACGTGTTATTCTGTGTCATTCTAATATATTGCTTTTATACAAATTTTAGCTCCTATCTTCACTGTGAGTGGGCCACCGAACAGCAGCTTTTGAAAGATAAAAGGATCCAGCAGAAAATCAAACGATTCAAGTTGAGACAAGCACAAAGAGCACATTTTTTTGCTGATGTAAGAAAAAGAAATAAATGAAACTATTATGTGTTGAACTCTGAACACATGCAGTATTTATCAAAAATTTAAGTATTATTCATTTTAATTCTTAGGCTTCCAAGTTTGATATTTGAATACAAATGCTATCTACATAAGTAATTTTCTCTCCCCAAATTTAGCTTGGAAACTAGCTGAAACAGGCACAGTGATAATTCAGAGTGGTAGATAACTCTTGTATTTTTAAATTAGCATGTATTTCAGTACTTAGAGTTGAATATGAATGGGTTAATATCTCAAGAACTGTATCAGCAAAGTTACCCAAGTAATGGAAATGGTAATATAGTAAATGAATGGAAACTTTAGATTTTTCATTACGTGAAATACATTGCATATTTTCTATGCCAGGTTTGTGCATGTATGAACAAATCATCATAGGCATAATTCATTTTAAAGGCCTCACCAATTACTTGGATGTCCTTTTCTGCTCTGAATTTTTTCTTTTTTCTTTTAATAGGCTTGTTTTAGAGCAATTTTAAATTCATCTAAATTTTTTGATGTTTTAATTTGAAGAACTTTTTGAGTTTTTATTTTGAAAAATCTAAGTTGCAAAAACAGTACAATGAATTCCCATTTGTGTGTGTGTGTGTGTGTGTGTGTGTGTGTATTTCACTGTCCTTGACACACAGCGTTGAATTAGTTTTAGGCATACAACCTAGTGATTCCACTAGTCTGTATATTATACTGTGCTCAGCACAAGTCTAACTGCCATCTGTCACCATACAGCACTATTACAATACCACTGACTATATTCCCTATGCTGTATGCTTTATTTTCCTACATATATTTTGATAAGATTCCCTAAATGTTAATATTTTACCATGTCAACTTTGTCACTCACATTTATTCTCCCTCTGCCTCTGTCCTCTTCCCTCTCTCTATCCCCCTCCTATGCACATACATTTCTTTTCTAAACCATTTGAATGTAAATTGCAAATACTTCAGTATTTAATTTTTTAAAAATTCTGTCACATAATAATGGTATAATTAACACTGAGATAGTATTAGCTCATCTGTAGACCAACCTTATTCATATTTCACTAATTGTTCCACTATTTTTATAGCCAAAAAAAGGTGTTTTTGTGTTTATTGTGGTCCAGAATCCAATCCAGCATCATATGTTGACTTTAGTTGTCATGTCTCTGTTCGTCAGTCTTTCTTTGTTTTTCATTACTTGGACATTTTTTTATAAAGAGAATAAGTGGTTTATTTTGTAGAATGTCCCTAAATTTGGGCTTGTCTAATGTTGCCTCAGGATTCAAGTCATGCATTTTTTTAAAAGACCATCACTACATTGTATACCCAAAACTAATATAACACTGAATGATAACTACACTGGAATTAAAATATTTTAAAAATAAAAGACCACCACAGAAATGATGCTGTACCCTTCTCACTGAAGGAGGAGGAGAGTGATATCTGTTTGCCCCATGACCTGTGGTGGTAACTTTAATCACTCAATTATGGTGGTCTCTGGCAGATTTTTTCACCATGAAGTTATGGTGACTTCCTTTGTACTTATAAAATCTCCTTGAAAAATTTGATGACCTCCTCAGTTTATGGATGCTGAGAGGCCAAAAATTTAAAGACTAATTTTTTTCACTTGACTCAGGTACAACATAAAATTGGAGCTATGCAGATTGTCTTAAAGTACCTCATTACCATTGTGATGTTGGGCAGTTATCAAGAGATCCTGAGATGATACTGTCATTCAGGAAGGATTTGAGACAGTGAAGAGAACTAAAGACAGAACCGTGAAGCTCTACAGTATTTAGAGGTTAAGCAGAGGAGGAGAGGCAGCAGAGATAGCCAAGAAGGGCTATTGAAAGTGAGGCGTTCAGGAAGGAATAGTAAGCAGCCAGGGAGACAAGAGAAGGAACAGCAGTCTGTTCAGAAGAGAGAGGAAGGAGTATAAAAACATGGAGGTGTGCCATAACATGGAGTTTGAAAAGCATGTATTTTTGTACTTTGGAAGCATGAAATCTGGGGCACACCAGGGCCAATGATAGGAGATGAGGCTGGAGGACAAGGTAGGATCCTCAAAACCAATGTGGGCCTGATCCCCAAACAGGGGAGGGTCAGTGAAGGATTTGAAGCAGGGGAACAATAGATAAGATTTATATTTGAGAAACATCACTCTAGGGTCATTATGAAAATGGACTAAAGGGAGGCAGGAAGGTAGTTGAAAATTAGACAGTTGTTGAGATCCAAGTAAGAAGTGATGAAGCAGTGAGAAAGAGGAAGGAGGAACCACTTAGAGTTGTAGTTGTAGAATTTGTAAGAATTGATGACTTACTGGATGTGGAAGATTAAAAAAAAGAGAGAGAAGGACTCTGAGCTGACTTCTGATTTCTGACTTGTTTAACTGGGTGTAAAGTGTGGAAGGAGCACTGTGTTACCATTAACCTAGTAGGAAACTACAGGAAAGAAGCAAAGGTTGAAGAGTAAATGAGTGCAGTTTGAGGTAGCTCAGATACAGTTGGCATCCACGGAAGTAACTGTGTCCTGAGCCCGAGTCATCAGTCGATAGTGTTTGATAGAGGGACTCCTGGGTGGCTCAGTCAGTTGAGTATCTATCTGCCTTTGGCCAGGTCCAGATCCTGGAACTCCAGGATCGACTCCCACATTGAGTTCCCTGCTCAGTGGGGAGTATGCTTTTTCCCTTCCTTCTGCCCCTCACCCTGTTGGTGCTTTCTCTCTCTCTCAAATAAATAAGTACAATTTTGAAAAAAATAATGATGCAGCTGAGAGATGAGGTGGGGTGATTGGTCTTCAACGCGTAGACCTGAAGAAAGTGGCACAGGAAAGGTGCGGAGGCTCTTCTAGGAAAATATTAAAGAATGTATCTTCAAGAGTACGTCACTTGTCTGAGGTATCTTATTTCATAGTGTTACTCAGTTGGTTTTATTACACATAACGTGATGATTCATTATATAGACAAGTATCCTAGATATCTTTTGGAAATTAAAAGGGAAGTGAGCCATTTATTGAAAATTTAATTGAAATCAAACTTCTGTTCTAGAAAATAGCTAGTAAATTTATGTTTATTTCACTTTTATCTTTCTACTTCTTTGTCAGTTATCACTTAAGTTAACTTTTTAATTTTAGATGGAAGAGGAACCATTTAACCCAGACTACGTTGAAGTAGACAGAGTATTAGAAGTCTCTTTTTGTGAAGATAAAGATACTGGTGAGGTAAATATTTATGGGAAAAATTTTTTTAATTAGGAAGAACCTCAAACTTTCCAAATATTAAAACTTAACTCCTTTTTTAAAATTAATGGCCTAAAAACACTGAAAAATGTTTCATTGGTTTTTATTGATGTTGGTTAAGTATATTTAAACTGTTTCTAAGTACTCTTTTTCAAAATAGTAAAACAAAAAAATAATTTTTTTTTACAGCCTGTTATTTACTACTTAGTAAAGTGGTGCTCGTTACCTTACGAAGATAGTACATGGGAACTAAAAGAAGATGTAGATCTTGCAAAAATAGAAGAGTTTGAACAGTTACAAGCTTCAAGGCCTGACACAAGACATTTGGTAAGAATCATGTCTCAGACAACTTCGTAAAATCTTGGCACTTCTTTTATTCAGCAAGTTTAATGTGGTCTTTGCATTTTTAATTGTGCTTTGGTGTACAATGAATACCGTATTTTAAAAATTGCCGCATAGTATCTTATGTATGTTAATTTGACTATTCCTCCATTAGTGTGTGTTCCAGTTTTTTGCTCTCATAAACAATCCTGCATTGAACATTGAACCCATGTGTACAAGCCTCTGTAAGACAAATCAGAAGTGTAATCACATGGTCAGAGCATATGTGCATTTACAATTTTGACGAGTATTTCCTTCAGATTTCCCTCTGCAAGTTCCAAATGCTTCTGTCTCATCTCCGAATATAAGAGTTTCCCACTACTGTTTCTCTCAGGTCATTTATAAAAATATCAAAAATACCAGTTTCAGCTCAAGTTGGAGTTATTAATTCTCTATCTCTGTAATAAGGAAAAATCCTTATTATACCCACCTTTTCCTTCTTTTCTAAAAACCAGTTAATTCTCCATAACTAAATAGTTACAGTTCATCTCCTTCCATAGTACCTTTATCTTATTTTATTTTTTTAAGATTTTATTTATTTATTTGACAGAGAGATCACAAATAGGCAGAGAGGCAGGCAGAGAGGGAGGGGGAAGCAGGCTCCCCACTGAGCAGAGACCCCGATGTGGGGCTCCATCCCAGGACCCTGGAATCATGACCTGAGCCAAAGGCAGAGGCTTTAACCCACTGACCCACCCAGACGCCCCCACAGTAACTTTATTTTAAAAGACACTTATATGGAATATTGTTAAAAGCCTACATAAATTCAGTATGTTGAATTTTTTTTTTTTAATTACTGACTACATGCATATCTTTTCGCTGGTCAAAAAATAAAAAGTGTGCAACACCTGAGTAGCTTGGTCAGTTAAGCATCTGCCTTTGGCTCGGGTCATGATCCCAGGGTCCTTGGATCGAGTTCCACATCAGGCTCTTTGCTCAGCTGGGAGCCTACTTCTCCCTCTGCCTGCCTCTCCCCCTGTTTATGCCCTCTCTCCCCACCTCTCTCTCTCTAACAAATAATAAATAAATCCTTAAAAATATTTTTTAAAAGATAAAAAGTAGGTTATTAACTTTTCTAGTACAGAAACTATAGAATTCTAGAAGGCTATGGCAAGTTGTGATATTGTTGATAATTAATGTTTTATTTTCAATTCCTAAAATTATTTACTTTCAATCCTAAAACATAGGATTATTGTCATATGAATTCAGTTTTGGGGAGCCAATCAAAAGAAATTCACCATGAGGAAACCTATTATGATTTTATTGAATATTTTGTCCCGTCCTTTTTCAAATGTAATTTGGTCATAGAAATTTCTTACTTCACTAAAGAGGGAATTTGTACATGAAAAGGCAGGAGCAGTTGACTTTTCCATTAGCATCAGAGTAAGGAACAGCTGCCATGAAAAATGTGCAACAGAGGAGAAGGAATGAATTAAAATCATTCATGAAATAAGTCATATTTTGTTTTGGGGGGGCTTTTTTAAAAAAGATTTTATTTATTTGACAGTGCGCAAGCAGGGAAAGCAGCAAAGGGAGAAGGAGAGGCAGGCTCCCCACTGAGCAGGGAGCCCAAGGCAGGACTTGATCCAAGACCCTAGAATCATGACCTGAGCCAAAGGCAGACGTTTAACTGACTGAGCCACCCAGGCACCCCCATAATAACTTTATTTCTGATAGCCAGTATAAGTATTCATCAACAGGTGAATGGATAAAGAAAGTTATTACGAACATTAGTATACAAGTCTTTGCCTAGTCATGTGCTTTCATTTCTTTCTAGTAAATAGCTATGAGTAAAATGGCTGGGTCATATGTTAGGTATATGTTTAATTTTTTAAGAAACTGCCGAGCTTTTTCCAACTGGTCATACCTTATTCCGTTCCCAACAGCCTTGTGTAAGAGTACTAATTGCTTCACATCCTTATCAGCACTTGGAACAGTGTTTTTAATCTTAGCGATTCTAGTATATATATATAATGGTATGACATTGTGATATTGGTATGACATTGTGATTTTCATTTACATTACCTACTGATTAATGATGTTGAGAATCTTTTCATGTGCTTATTTGCCATTAGTGTATCTTTTTTAATAAGGTGCCAGTTCATATATTTTACCTATTTTTTATTGGTTTGTTTGCTTTCTTATTATTGAGCTCTAAGAATTATTTATATGTTCTAGATGCAAGTCCTTTATCAGATATATGATTCGTAAATGTTTTCTCCAAGTCTGTGGCTTGTATTTTCACTATATTAACAGTGTAAAAGAGCAGAAGTTCCTAATTTTGATGAAGTCCAGTTTATCTGTCTCTTCCTTAGGGATCATACTTTTGGTGTATAGCTAAGAAATCTTTGCCAGAGTTTTTTAGTTTTAGGTAACGTTTAGGTCTACAATGAATTTTGAGTTAATTTTTGTATATAGTACATGTACGAATCAAAGTTCATTTTTTGCTTATGGGTATCCAGTTGTTCTAGCGCCATATTGTGGATAAAACCACCTTCCATTCCTGGGAAAAATCTGTTTGGTCATGATACAGGGATATTGGTGTATAGTGGGTTTTTGTTTTGTTTTGTTGTTTTGTTTTGTTTTGGTAATATCTTTCATTTTAGTGCCCGGGCTTCATGGAATGAGTTGGAACATATGCTATCTTCTTCAATTTTCTGGAAGAATTTGTGGAGAACTAATGTGGTCTTTAGACGTTTGTAATATTTCACCATAACACTATGTAATGTTATGCTTCTATAATTATTTTAAAAGCAATGTTTTTACCATGTGTGAAGTTTGTGCGAGATTAAAAAATCTGGAATACACCGTTCTTTGTTTTCCCAAAAAGGATCGTCCTCCTGCTAATATTTGGAAAAAAATTGATCAATCCAGGGACTATAAAAATGGCAATCAACTCAGGGAATATCAACTGGAAGGACTCAACTGGCTCTTGTTCAATTGGTACAATAGGTATGTAGTGTACCAGCAGAAAAAAAACTTAATGTGTTGTTTTTTTTATATGTGTCAAAATATGTTAAGTAAAATAGTTCCTGATGTTGCTATATTATTACTGTCATGGAGTCTTTATTATTGAAAGTGAGGTTATCTCAGGAAGATGTGTAAATTATAATTTAGGATTTTGACTTCAATTGCTTCATTTAAATGTATGCCAGTCAGAATAGAAGAAAGTTGATAAGATGATTAATAGTAAAATTTGAAATGCCTTTCTCACCATCATAAAACATTTGTTGTGTTACGGAGTATTTTTCAACTTATCAGCTTATACTGCTGTCTGCCAGTAATTGAATCTAGTTAGTAAAGCAATTATATCAGTAAGAATTAAGTAGGCCTATTATTTAAGTCTTTAGAGAAGCAGATTGTCGGCAGTTGATGAGGCATAGAAATCAAAATATAAGAACCTAGTAATGAATTTATGCTTTCTATTAATTGTTTATTTTCCGAGTTGTTCAAAATGCTGGGTGGAACATTAGCTCACTTTTTTACAATGAAAAGATAATTGTGAAAGAAGTGAAAAATGGACCCATGATTTGGAAAGCATATGGCATATACAAGAGAGCAAGCAAAGGCATTGTGATTAGTAATAACAGGACAGTTTGATGACACTTTTTATTCAAAATCATTCTTCCATGTTTTTACTTCTCACGTGATTCTTCTGAGTCATTGCACTCAGTAATTGTGAGTCCTGAGACTCAGTCATGTGGAGTTGGGGGGACCTGTTAACTCCTCACCGAGCTCTTTCCTCTAGAACTCATATTTTCTAAATGTTAATATTTTCTAAATGTTTATATTTTCTAAATGTTAACCATCATTTTCCCCAAGAGATCCTTCCAGGCAAAATAGTTAAAGTATTGTTTTGCTTGATTCCCCTCATTGCTGCCCTTCCCCATTGCCCACGTTGCTTGTTTTAAACTTCCAGCGCTTTCCTCAGGCCATCTATCACAACCCTACCCTCTTCACCCCAATGTGACTGCTCCATAGAGAAGCCTAGGGCCCGTGGGTGAGCTTGTTCAAGTTCTTGCCTGCCCTCACAGCCAGGCCAACAAACGTATCTCCAGTCTTAGCTTTTCTTAGTGGTCCTCATGTGCCAAAAGTTAAAAGGCGCCTCCACAACCAAGACTCATCCATGTTCTGACATGCCGCTCAGCCAGTTTTCTCAGAGCCTCACTCCATCAGCTGTCCTGCACTCTTACATCTTCAAGCCTTCTCAAGACTAGTGCTGTCCCTTCACTCTGACCAAATCTGGGTCTAACCTTTCATAAAAATGCAAGAAAGAAAAGGACAAACCTTCTCTTGTTGGTTCTGTTTTTCCTTCTAGCAATCTTGAGCCGTCTGTAGTTTCGTGGAAGAAAGCCAACAGGAGCTCTTCCATTTTCTCATCTCCAACTCTCTTTAAACCTGTTGCTTGGATGTGATAATTTGTCTTTGAAACGTGTTACTTCCCAGTGGTAGTTTTCATCCCCAGTTTGCTTTGTCCCTGCTGCTTTGGGTTGTGGTTGCTCCTTCTGTAAACGTTCCCCTATTCTTACCCCCAACAGCTTCCACCGCAGGACTCTCTCCAGACCCCGTGACCTGGAGATCTGCTGGTTTCCCTTCCTCTGCTTGCCCTTTCAGTGTTGCATTTTCCTCCTAACCGTGCTCTTTTGCTCCTTCCTTGTAGTACAGGTTTGTTCATCCTAAGCCGTACTCCACACAGCCTACGCCTTCGTTTATCAATAACATCCTAATGGTCTCATATCTTTATCTCTAACTTGAGATATCTCTAACTTGAACTCCAAGCCCATATTTCTGTTTGCCTCTTGCTACTTTAAAGTCTATCTCACTGTTCTTTTATCAGCACAAAATTCGAAATTAACCTTATCGTTTCCCCTTTCCTCTGTACCAAGCTTGTTCTTCCAACATATTTTGTATTTCCATTAAGAATAACACAATAAAGTTTCCCTGGCTGGCATGCAACTCTTGATCTTAGGGTCATGAGTTCAAGCCCCACATTGGCATGGAGCCTACCAAAATAAATAAATAAATAAATAAATAAATAACATGATTCATTTAGTCAACAAGACTGAAATCTGGCTTTCATCCAATACCCCATATATCTGGTTGGTCAGTAAGTCCAAATCATTCTCAGTCATAGTTAACTTTGGAATCCATTCTCTCCTCTTAGTCCCCTCTCCCTTAGTCCAAGTGCCCGCCATTGTTCCCTGCATTATTGCAGTACTTTCCCATTCAGTGTTCCAACTTCTACTCACCTTACTTTCTAATATCCACAGTAGAGCCAGAGTGAACCTCAGAGTACAAACGCGATCACATCGGGTTTCTTTAAAATTTAAGTGACTCCAGCTGCATAACAGAATGATGTCCAACACTCTTTTTTGTAACCTCTTCGTATCATAGCGATACCCCCTCCTTTTACCCTCGTCTCAAAACCACGTTGGTCATCTCCCAGTTGATCCTGTTCTTTATACCTCTGCTCCTTTGCTGTGCTCTCTGGCGAAATCCTACCCATTACTGACTTCTTCCCTGAAAGAAATCCCCTTTTCTGCCATCTCTTTTTGCCAGAGTTGGACACTTAACTCCTCTGAGCTTCTTTAATAAACTTAACCCGAGGGTCCTCAACTGGGCCTATATTATAATCATTTGTGGAACTTTAAAAAAAAAATTATAGCTGCTTTGTCCTACTTCATAATGTGTAGGGGAGAGCCCTGGGTATCTGTGTTTCCTTCAGGCTTTTAGGCTCTTCTAATGCACAGCCAGAGTTGAAAACCAGTGCTTTGTTTGTGCTTCTGTGATAGCACACTGTATGAGTTTTTATTTCCTTATTTGCATGTCTGCTTCTCTAATAGATACAAGCACCTGGAAGGCAGAGAACATGTTCTGTTTCTTTTGTATCCCATCTTCTCATACTGTCCCTGAGATAGAGAAGGTATTTTATAAATGCTTCCTGAATAAATAATATTATTTTGTCTTACTCCTGCCATTCTTTAACAAAATCATACCTCTAACAGGTGTTATCTTTGTTTTGGAGCTACAGAAATCTATAGTTTTCCCTTTGCGGGATTATAATGAAATTACAGTTTCATATATATACAAAATGATATGCCTCGTCTGCACTTCAGCAATTTTTATGTTTTTATAAATGCAAGTGTTTTAACTTGATCTTTGATTATTTTTATATATTTATCATTAAAAATGTTATAGTGTACAGAAAAACCCACTGTATACATGGATAATATATTTGTTTATTTCAGACGAAACTGCATTTTAGCAGATGAAATGGGTCTTGGCAAAACCATTCAATCAATTACATTCCTCTACGAAATCCTTCTGACTGGTATAAGAGGACCTTTCCTGATTATTGCTCCGCTTTCTACTATTGCAAACTGGGAGAGAGAATTTCGTACGTGGACTGATATTAATGTTGTGGTTTATCATGGGAGCCTGATTAGCAGACAGATGATACAGCAATATGAGATGTACTTCAGGGACTCACAGGTGTGTTACTGGTGATTTTGTTTGTTGTTTGAAAGGCCAAGTTTGAAAAAGCCAATTATTACACATTCATTATTTTCAAATTTGGGATGGATTTTATTTGCCTACGTATATCTTAGTTCAGTCTCTTTATTCATCATCTTTATTTTACAATAAACTTGAGTAGCTCAAGAGAACAGGGACAAGGAATTAGATCACGTTCTGGTTCACTATCTAGTATGCTGATTTATACACATGTACTAATTTGATTGTATCCCTAATTTTTCAACTAGAATAATTGTTTGACTAATTGCTTTTAAAAAGAAACACACATTAAATTTATTTTTTAGAATACTACCTGTCTCTTTAATCAGCCTCCAATTTTCTCCCTCCATTTTTAAAATTCAAATCTTCAGTGAATACCATGGGTTTAAATGCCTCTTGAGATGAAACCATAGGTTCTCTTTCATGTTCAAAGGATTTTGATTTTAGACACATCTTAAAGTTTCGTTTGTTTGTTTTGTATGCAGATACAAGCATACCTCTCTTGTTTTCCCCTTTGATTACTCCAGTGCTCTGGTGATTGGGTGGTTTTCTTCTCCTCTGTATCCGGAAGGCACATTTTCCATTTTACTTTGGCCTCTTCAGTAGGAAGCTTAGTAGAAGATTTCTTATTTTTCAGCTAAATACACACATCATAAAATTAAGGGATAGCATTATAATAAAGAATTTTCTAGCAGAAAGTTAAAATCTAGAAAGTATTAAGTGCCAGTTGCAGTTTTGAGTTGATAATAGGACTCTTTAAGAATTTTATTAAGAAATAATGAACAAGGTAATAAGAACACAGTTCACACAAAGTTATGCTCTTTAATTAGAATAGGTTTATTGCTTAACATTCGGCTTCAGTGGCACTTTAATACTTTATTTTTCTTTCACTAATTCTTTTGTTTTATAAGGATCATTATAACATATGATGTGATAGCGTCATGTGATATGATGCAGGTTGAGGGTAATGTGCCTAGCCTTGTACTGCTTTTCTTCCCAGTTGTAATTGATTTTCTACCTATTCAGAATGGAAATTGGATGAATTAATTGATTTAGTCCCTCTTACTTTTATGGTTGAAACAATTACATTCCTATGAAATTAAGCATCTATATAACCCTTTAGTTATTCCTCAGTTTTATTTTAACTATCACCTTTGTACCTTTCAAGCCTCTGACATCTCAGATTATAGTTTGATTTCCTTCCATAGTGTTTTATTCTTCTCAGTCATACATTTGTGGAATTTAAGAGCTCTGTGGTAATCATAAAAATGATTATGATTGACTTAGTTCAATCTCATTTTTTTACAGAAGGTATGATTAAAATATTGGGATTTTGAATGTTGTTTAAAAGGGTTATAGTTTTAATATATGTCTCATGATTTTGGTATGAACATGATAGAAAGCTAAAAGATTCTTAATGGGTTAAAAACTGAATAGTATATATTAAATATTATATTTTGTAGTAAATGTTATATACTCTAGAAGAATACTGTCTGACAGGTTTAAAATTTAAAAAGGTAAAAAATGTCTCCTCTAAATAGATCTGTGCTTTAGATACATATTTAACTTGGAGCTAACTCTTCCATGTAATTTTAATATAAATTAATTAATTAATTGAATATTTAACTTCTGTTTTTTCGAGTTATTAAATATCCTGATATCATAGCAGTAGTAAAATTATGCTAAGATTTTTCTGAATCACCTTGAAAAAAGTAAAGATAATAACACTAATAATCACAAACATTTATTGAGTATTTGCCATGTGCCAGGCAGTATGCCAGATATTTTAGATATGTATCTCCCTTAATCTTTGTAATGCCTACCTTATAAATAGGTAATAATACTAGCCCCATTTACAAATGAGGAAACTGAGGTAAAAAGTTATGTGGTTTCCTCCAAAATCCTGGCGAAACTGGGATTACTTAGAATCAAAAACCCTTGTTCTTTTTTTTTTTTTTAATTTATTTATTTTTATTTGCTTATTTACAGCATAACAGTGTTCATTGTTTTGGCATCACACCCAGTGCTTCATGCAGTACGTGCCCTCCCTATTACCCACCACCTGGTTCCTCAACCTCCCACCCCACCCCACCCCCTCCCGCCGCCCCTTCATAACCCTCTGGTTGTTTTTCAGAGTCCATAGTCTCTCATGGTTCATCTCCCCTTCCAGTTTCCCTCAACTCCCTCTCCTCTCCATCTCCCCATGTCCTCCATGTTATTTGTTATGCTCCACAAATAAGTGAGACCATATGATACTTGACTCTCTCTGCTTGACTTATTTCGCTCAGCATAATTTCTTCCAGTCCTGTCCATGTTGCTACAAAAGTTGGGTATTCGTCCTTTCTGATGGAGGCATAATACTCCATTGTGTATATGGACCACATCTTCCTTATCCATTCATCCGTTGAAGGGCATCTTGGTTCTTTCCACAGTTTGGCGACCGTAGCCATTGCTGCAATAAACATTGGGGTACAAATGGCCCTTCTTTTCACTACATCTGTATCTTTGGGGTAAATACCCAGCAGTGCAATTGCAGGGTCATAGGGAAGCTCTATTTTTAATTTCTTCAGGAATCTCCACACTGTTCTCCAAAGTGGCTGCACTAACTTGCATTCCCACCAACAGTGTAAGAGGGTTCCCCTTTCTCCACATCCTCTCCAGCACACGTTGTTTCCTGTCTTGCTAATTTTGGCCATTCTAACTGGTGTTAGGTGGTATTCTTAAACACTGTGATATCACTTTAACTGAATGCATCCTGTCCCCAGTTAGAACTGTATAAATGCCCTAGACGTACACTTTCTGCCTTTTTTAATAGTATTCTGCTGGATCTGTTATTCAACTTAATGGTCATTGTATATAATCAATATGAATTAATCTAATTAAGTTAGTAGGAATTAAACCAAATCAGAATACATGATCTTTCTTAACCCTTCATTTCTCGTAGTCCGTGATTTACAGTTTTCAGTCCCATTTAAATATTCTCTTGGCTTGGCTTCTAGGACTTCATACTGTCCTATATCACCACTTATTCCTTCTGAAGCTCCCTTTACTGGTTCCTTCTTACCTTCCGTATCTAAACTTGGGGGTGACCCCAGGGCTCAATCTTCAGGCTCTCTTATATCCATACTTATTCCATCAGAGGTTTCATTCAGTCACATAACTTGAGTACCAGCTATACTGTTAGAAACTTCCCAAATCTTACCACCAACTCTGACTTCTTTCCTGAATTCCAAAGTCCTCTCCAAATGCCTATTCACTTATTCCACTTGGATGTCCACTAGCCAACTCAAACATTACATGTCCAGAATCCTGAATTTTCTCATTGTTAAGTAAGTAGCAACACCACCTTAATTGTTCAAGGTAAAAAATTTTACAGTTAAACTTGAATCCTCTTTTTATCTCACTCTACACCTATCCATTAGTAAATCCTGTTGTCTCTGCCTTTAAAGTGCATTCAGAACTGAATACTTCTCATGACTTCCAATGATGATCTCTTGCTTGGATTACTATGACAGTCCCTTAACTGGCCTCTATGATCTGTCCTTGGCCTCTTCACGACTGTTTTTACTACAGCAGCGCAAGGGACTGTTAAAATACATGTCAAATCATAGCACTTCCTGGGGCTCCTGGGTGGCTCAGTGGGTTAAGCCTCTGCCTTCAGCTCAGGTCATGATCTCAGGGTCCTGGGATCGAGCCCCACATCAGGCTCCCTGCTGAGCAGAGAGCCTACTTCCCCCTTTCTCTCTGCCTGCCTCTCTGCCTCTCTGCCTACTTGTGATCCCTCTCTCTGTCAAATAAATAAATAAAATCTAAAAACAAAACAAAAATCATAGCACTTCCTGTCTCACAACCCCCCAACAGCATCCTTAGCACACTTTCAAGTCCCAGTACAGCTTCATCCCTCCACACTCCATGGGTTTCAACCTCTCTGGCATTCTTACCATGCGAAGACTGTCACAGATACTTCCACTTTAGGGCCTTCACACTTGATACTTCTTCCAAGAATATTCTCTGCTCTAGATCTCTAGGTATCACCTGGATCTTCGGGATCTCTCTCATCTTTAGGACTTTGCTCCAATGTCACCTCTCAGTAATGGCTGGGACCCAGCCAATCCATAAAATTTCAGTGATCACCTTTGACCCCATACTTACTCTTTATCCCTGTTTTGTTTTATTCCACAGCTCTATCACTTTCTGACTTTTTTTTTAGTTTGTTTTTTTTTCTTATCGACTATGTCCTACACTTGAATCACTGGACTGTAAGTTCTCCTTGGATAATTATTTTTGTCTGTTTTGTTTACTACTATTATCTCCAGCATCTAGAACAGGGTCTGGCACATAGACACTCAATAAATATTTGCTGAATAAACTACTCAGGTGACCTATTTTGATAGTAACTATTGATTTGCTATTGTATGTGTAAACTCACGGATATGAGTAATAAACATTAAAACTGAAATTTCATTGTCCAAATTTTGTAATAGTCATTTCTTTCTTGATCTAAAATTGTTCCTATAACACCTAATATGTATAAACACTTTATCAGAGAATACTTATTTGAATATAATTATAAATTAAATAATTGTGTTAGCACAATTTTTTACATTATTCTTGAAAACACTGCAATTTAATACAGTTTTAACATTAAAATCCCTCATTTAAAGGGCATGTGTGCATATATAAAAATTCCAGTGCAAAATGTTTTATAGCAGATGTCATTAGATGTATTTTTATGCTATTTGACAGGAATTAAAAATTGTGATGAAGACATTCTAGCAAATTATTGTATTTGATAATAAATTTCTAGGGGCGTATCATTCGAGGAGCTTACAGATTCCAAGCCATCATCACCACTTTTGAAATGATTCTTGGTGGCTGTGGAGAGCTTAATGCAATTGAATGGCGATGTGTGATTATTGATGAAGCACATAGGTTAAAAAATAAAAATTGTAAACTTCTAGAAGGTCTGAAACTCATGAATCTGGTAAGTAACTTATCATTATTATTACGTAATGCAGTTTCTTAGCTACATAGTGAAAGGTCAGATAGAGGCAGAGAGCTAATACTAAACTCACTCCTTTTAAGAGTATATCTCTATCGAATTTTTTCTGTGAGTTTTGTTGCGTTTTCTTTTGTTTTAATTACTAAGGGAAAAAATGCCACATGCTCCGCATATGTTGGTTATAATTAATAAATGAGATTTTTAAAAGTCATCTTCTTTACTAGTGTGTTTGCTTATTCCAGATCAGTCTTTTGCATTTTTTAATAGTTTCATTTAATTACAATGACAGAGTTAGTACATGAAACTTGAACAAATAACTCCAGTGTGCAGAACTACATTCCATAGAACATTGAAGCGCCCTTTTTTACTTCCTTTCTATCGATGCCCATCCCAGTTCCACTCCCCACTCTAGGATTTACAGACTGGTGTGTATCTTTCTAAACTAAACGTTTGCCAGTATACATACATATGCACGTGATTTGAGAATTGCTCTTGTGTGAAAAGTCAAGTGATGATTAACTAAATTACAAAGAATGAGAACCATTTTGGGGGCACCTGGGTGGCTCAGTGGGTTAAGCCTCTGCCTTCAGCTCAGGTCATGATCTCAGGGTCCTGGGATCAAGGCCCACATCGGGCTGTCTGATAGGCAGGGAGTCTGCTTCCTCCTCTCTCTCTCTCTCTGCCTGCCTCTCTGCCTACTTGTGATCTCTCTCTGTCAAATAAATAAAATCTTAAAAAAAAAAAGAATGAGAACCATTTTGTATACAAATTGCCATATCAAGAATTGTTGAGTACAAAAGAAACAAATATCTTCTTTGTTCTTTTTCAGGCCTGTTTCTTTGAGAAAATCTAAAATATGCTTAATTATTTAGAATCTTTCTCTTAAAAGCATTCTTGAATAGGTAAAAATAGCATGCTAAGTCAAGTATTACAAGAATGATACAGAGTTTTTAAAAGGTGATTGAGAAAGTAAATTAATGAAGATTCTTAAGTAGAGATGTATTTTGAATTAACTCTAAAAATTGTGGTTAGAAAAATACTTGCTTTTGAAACACTGCATATTTAATAACCTATATCAGCTTTCATATAACTTTAGTCCTGTGATGTTTGACATGAATTATTCTTGCTTTATGTAGGAACACAAGGTGCTTCTGACTGGCACACCTCTCCAAAATACAGTAGAAGAACTTTTCAGTCTTCTTCACTTTCTGGAACCTTTAAGGTTTCCTTCTGAATCAACATTTATGCAAGAATTTGGGGATCTGAAAACAGAGGAGCAGGTATCCTCATTGGTCTTTATAAATAAGACTATCAACCCTCTTATCACTGTGATTGTGTATGTGAGTTTGTAACTGCACAGGCATACGTGTTACGCCTTTCCATCATTTTCTTATGCAGGTGCAGAAACTTCAGGCTATTCTAAAGCCAATGATGTTGAGAAGATTGAAAGAAGATGTGGAAAAGAAGCTGGCACCAAAGGAAGAAACCATCATTGAAGTGGAACTTACTAACATTCAGAAGAAATACTACCGGGCTATTTTGGAGAAGAACTTCTCATTTTTATCCAAAGGAGCAGGGCAGACTAATGTCCCTAACTTGGTCAATACCATGATGGAGCTCAGGAAGTGCTGTAATCATCCGTATCTTATCAAAGGTAGCTAAAAAGGATTATTTCCTTGAACAAATACTCATGAATTTTTTAAAAATGTTAAAACCCACTACAGCTGCAATGGCTGTTACAAGGAAGGGCAGCGGTGCTCCAGCTCCCCACTCTGGTGCTCTGAGGGGGTACGAGTATTTCAGATTGAGGGCACCCCATGATCAGATGCATGCCAGCTTACTGGAAGTGGACGTGCATTCTGGAACTGGACTGGATTTCCTTCTCCAGTTGAATCCTCCTCCTGGGCAAAGACAGCAGAGCCTACCTTTGGGCCTCTGGATTCCTTTTTTTTTTTTTTTTTTTTTTTGCCCCTGGTCTCTTTCCAGCCAGTCCAGGTCTCCAGTTAGTGTCTCAGCTTTTGGACTATAGTAATGTTTCTTTTTAAGATCTTGTTAGGTTCTTTGCTCATGTTTTGTCTGTGTAGCTTTTCACTCATTCCTGAGAATATATTTCCATCTTTATCCAGGACCTGTGGTTTCTTAGCCCTGTAGCTCACTCTCTTGCAATCCTATTGTTCTTTAATGACCAGACAGGTGGTAGAGAGCCTTTAATGCTGATTAAACTCTCTGAGGAAGATGCATCACAAAGACCTATAACTTGACTTCCCTTTTAATTGTCCTTGTTTCCTTGTTTTGATGGCCAGCAGGATACCCATAGACACATCCAGATTGATTATGATCACCCTTTCGTGAGGATCACTGTTGTATTGGTGTTTAAATAGGAGATGTTTGTTTAAAAATACATGTTTACTCACATAGGTTAGAACCACATTTTCATTAATTCTTTCCCTAATAGCATTCATTAAACTCTTAGCAAACATAAATTTATATAAGGCATTAAGCCAGAGGTCTGGAGAGACCGAAAGTTGCTCTCAGACATTGTCTACATCCTCAGTGGAATTATAGTCTAGTGTTGATGGGTGTTTAGCCACAAACATAAATAATTCTAATGAAAACAGTATACTTATCATCACAGAAGCACAGAGGAGCACTAATTTCATTTTTTTAAAAAGAAAGCACCCGGGGGTTGCCTGTATCTGTGCATTGTTGCTATCTTCTTACGTTTCTTTGGCAGGTGCTGAGGAGAAAATACTTGGAGAATTTAGAGATACGTATAATCCAGCTGCTTCTGATTTTCATCTTCAAGCAATGATCCAGTCTGCTGGTAAATTGGTCCTTATTGATAAATTGCTTCCCAAAATGAAAGCCGGAGGTCATAAAGTGCTCATCTTCTCTCAGATGGTACGCTGCCTTGACATCCTGGAGGACTATCTCATTCATAAAAGGTAAGGCATAGGATTCATCTACTGAATTATACTGTGAATTACACAAAGGATATGCTATTCAGAATTTTGCATCATTGTACTGTAATCTGTCTTTATGCACCTCTTGCTCTTTATCTAGGTAAGAACCCATTTAAATCTGAGTAAAGGTAGTTTACGATTACGTGTCAGGTGTTCCTCTAACCTGCATATGTTGCAAATGGTAGGCAAGGCTAAGGAGATTGATGAAGAAACCTTTGTAAATTGACAAGTATTTGTTGACTTAAGAATGGGTTTATTAGTGTCCATCTTACTTGATTTGTAAATCTTGCAGTAATGACACTTTAGATGAACCATCTTCAAAAATTTAAAGAAAAAAATGGTTCAGTACCTTTTCACATCTTTCATTGTTGTAATGAGAACCTGAACTTGCCACACTTTGACTCTCACTGTATACCATTTGACCCTTGTTCATGCTTTCAGTCTTTTCTCATTTGTTTCATGTGGGGTTTGGTTTTGTTTTGGTGTGTGACGATAAGATAGTCTTCAATACTGTCTAACTAGGATCTAGATGAATAGGATATTCATCGTGGGTTATTTTCTCAGAACATTAGTGCTCCAGTCAGTTACCAACATGTGACCCTGAAAGGGAATCTAAAGAGTGACTGTAGATTTTGGTTCAGTGGGTTTTGACCCTTATACATAAATAAAGGTCTGTAGTAATTTAGATTATCAGAAGTTGGGCAGTTCATTTTTATTTTTCATTTATTTCTAGTTCTGTTTTTAGTGTCAGTGTTTTACTCTTTGATCTAATTCCAAAATGTATTTTATTCCCAACTTCATATCATATAAGTGAGAAGGAAGATAAAATTTCAGTATTCCTAAAAATAGCTATTCTTACTCTTTCTTGATTTCCTGATACAAAGAACTTTATAAGATAAAGATGAACTTCATGGAAAACCCCAGATATCTTTAATGTCACATTATTAGAAGTCTCACCCCATTTCACAGGTACTGGAGACAACAATGAGCTCCTTCTGAGACTCTAATAAGTTCTTTTTGTAAAGAAGTGTCTTGAACCAGAAGAGGTGTGGCAAATATCCTGTGTGTTCCTCTTCTAGTTTCTAAATTTTTAGGTATTTTAATTTTATTAATGGCTGTCCGTTTCTGAATTTTATGTAAATGAGGAAAGGTAAAAGAAGTTAAAAATTAACTGCTTAACAGTAATTGACTCTAAAGAATTGGCATTCTAGGGGCGCCTGGGTGGCTCAGTGGATTAAGAATTGGCATTCTACAGCAAGTTTTAGAATGTTCTAGACAACAGGGTTTTTTTACATAAATTCTTAATGTTTCAAATATTGTTAATATCTTGAAAATCTGGTAAATGAGGCAAAAAGCCTTATTACTATTTTCAAATCCTTTCAATAAGTACTTATTTAAAAAGTTGAAAAAAAAATTAGTATTTCAGTTCGCCCTTGGTAGATACAGAATTTACAATCAAGTATATCTTGAGACGGGTGCCTGGGTGGCTTAGTGGGTTAAGCCTCTGCCTTCAACTCACATCATGATCCTAGGGTCCTGGGATTAGCCCCATGGTCATGCTTCCTGCTCACCAGTAGTCTGCTTCTCCCTCTCCCTCTGCCTTCCCTCTGCTTGCACTTTTTCTTACTCTCTCTTGATCTTTCAAATAAATAAAATCTTAAAAAAGAAAAAAAAAGTGTATCTTGAGAGATTAACATGATTGAGACAGGGAAACATTGCTGGGCTTCTTGAACTTCTATGAAAGTCTTTCCTTTTTGTAAAAAAAAAAAAAAAGGTCATTATATACTATCATAATGAGGTCAGCAAGGTAGTTTTTGCGTGTTTAATTCCAGCTTCTGAAAATGATATTCATTGTGATGGCATTTTACCTATACAAGAAGAATGCAAAGATTCTGTATCTTTATATTACTTGTGTTTCCTCCCTACCACCAGCACTGAGAATTATAAAACCGTAGAAACTAGTTGGGGTGATACTGCCTCTTAATTTTATAGTAAACATAATGTTGCAAGGAAACTGACTTTACATTTGATAAAGTGTGTCTTTATTTTCATTATATTCATCTAACTAAATTTATGACATTTCATTTGATAGATACTTATATGAGCGAATCGATGGAAGGGTCAGAGGGAATCTTCGACAAGCTGCTATAGATCGATTTAGTAAACCTGATTCAGATCGATTTGTTTTCCTTCTGTGTACCCGAGCTGGTGGGTTGGGCATCAACCTAACTGCTGCTGACACGTGTATAATTTTTGATTCTGATTGGAATCCTCAGAATGACCTGCAGGTAAATACATTGCTTGGCGGAACAATTAAATTTCTTTTTTCATTCCTAGAACTGTTTTTGATCCTCAACCTCTTGTTTTTATCTGAACAAACTAACATGTATGTTTCCCTAAGGAATATCTCTGCCAAATCAAATAGATTAAATTATCTATTATTATTTTAATTTAATGACAAGAAAATATACTTATCTAGATTATGTGTCTTCTAAGTAGGTTTATCTGCTTGAGTACAATCTTTGTTTGAAGTATATTATGTAAATTTGAGAGAGGCCTAAGCTTTAAGAATGACTTCTTGTTGGGGCACCTGGGTGGCTCAGTTGGTTAAGTGTCTGACTCTTGGTTTCAGCTCAGGTGCTGATCTTAGAGTGGTAAAGATCAAAGCCCACCTTGGGCTCTACACCCACTTGAGTTTCTCTCTCCCTCTGCCCCTCCCTTGCCCGACATGCGCAAGTGTGTGCTCTCGCTTGCTCGTTTTCTCTCTCTCCCCCTCCCTCCTTCTCTCTTAAATAAATAAATAAATCCTTTTTTTTAAAGTTCTTTATAATAAATAAAAATTTCAGAATCTTACTTTCTGAAAAATAAGCACTTATCCAACTTTTATTTTCTCAATTATCATATAGTATCATCTGCATAGAATTAAGACCTAATAGACTGTGCCTTTTTAATGAAATACTGTAAAAATTTAAGATACACATCTAAGTTAAGATAGTACTTGGACCTCATAGAAACAGGAGTATTGATATTAGTAGGGTGATGAAATAGCATCAAAGTTTGTAGAAGATAAGCATCTAGGATAGATATGAGAACAAAGATTAAGAAATTCTTTTATTTTTCATGGTAGGCTTTGTTGTTTTGTAATTAATATTATTACTTTAAGCTGTTATAATACCAAATATGGTAAATTTTTACCCTACCTCAATTTTATCAATCAATCAAATTTTATCCCTACCTCAATAAAAAATAAGGTTTTAACCTCTCATTTGTGTAACTATATGTAATCAAGTTCAAAATATCAAAGATCCAAAATTAATAGACCAGCGACAAACTCTTCAGGTAGAAGGCCAGGTAGCAAATATTTGAGGCTTTTGTGGATTACATGAGGTGTCTGCCACGTGTGCTTTGTCATTTGTGTTTATGGTCCCTTAAAAGTGTAAAAGCCATTCTTAGTTGGCAAGCCAGTTTTGGTCCACAGGGTGTAGTTAACCAATCTCTAAGAGGGAAACCCAAATTAAAATTTTTTGCCTTTTGGATGCATGTTTATACTTACACAGCCTTTAGCACATTTGATGTTCTAAAAGTTCATCTAAAATAAAATCACATGATAGAACCCAAGGAGAAACTGGAAAAACTATCAGACTCCCCCAATTTCTTTCTCTCTCTTGGTTTTTTCCTACTTACTGCTAATGTAGATCTAGCCTTCATAGACCAATGAAAAATTTGGCCTCTTATACTTTCCCTACATCTGGAGCAAGGTTGTTCACACACAATTCTGAGTTTTAAAAAGCACAAAGGGTATATGATAGAACAAAGATGTCAACAGAGGATAGCATCAATGCCACCTGTAAGTTTAAAGCCACAAATTATAATTTAGTCTTCTGAAGATAATGGGAAGGTGATTAGCAATTTGTGAGAAAGCCACTGGTGCCTTGGAACCTTTAGAATCTAAATTTAAAACATAAATTTTAAGTTTTGTGGAACCCCAAAATAAAATAAGTTCTTGGGGCACTTGGTGGTTCAGTTGGTTAAGTGTCCAACTCTTGATTTCAGCTCAGATCATGACCTCTGGGTTGTCAAGCCTCAGCCTCCAGGCTGGTGTGGAACCCGCATAAGACTTTCTCTGTCCCTCTTCTGCCCCTGCCCCCCTTTCTCTCTCTCTCCCTTTCTCCCTGTCTCTCTGAAAAAAAATAAAGTTCTTATATAATCTCCGAGGTCTCTACTTCCAATGCATATGCATATTAACTAATTAGTTCTTTCCTTGTTTAAGTAAAATTATGTCTCTGGAAATACTCACCTTAAGTTTTTATCCCCCTCCAAATTACCCAGCATAACTAAAATGTATTGAAAAGTTTATTGATTATGTAGTAGAAACAACTCGAGAAATTCAGAGTTATGTTTTAAGTTTAAAAGTTGAGTTGCCAGCAGCTAAAAATAATCTGTTCCTAGCAGTTTACATTCCTGTCTAAAGTTATTTTGATGACACCCTCTTTTAAAAATTAGTTCTTCATGGATTTATTTATATTCTCTGAAATGCAAGCTTAAATTTTAACTTACTTAACATGATTATGGAATCATTTCTCATTTTAGTAAGCACTACCTTAATTTCTAGAAAAAGGTTATAATTAATTCTATAGCAAGAATTTTTAGAAAAAAATTCTTCCACACTTTTATATTCCATTGAGATAGTCTATTGTTAAATGCCTTTTGTGTAATCTCTTTCGTGCTACTTTGTAAAGTAAACTGAATCTGTAACTTCATTTTTTATAGGCCCAAGCTCGTTGCCACAGAATTGGTCAGAATAAAGCAGTTAAAGTCTACCGACTAGTAACTCGTAACTCATATGAGAGAGAGATGTTTGACCGAGCGAGTCTGAAACTGGGTCTAGATAAGGCTGTGTTACAGAGCATGAGTGGAAGAGAAAGTAATGTTGGTGGTGTATGTATATTTTCTTTTCACTTGTAGTGTTTGTGTTCTTACTTGCATTTAATTTTAACTTCAGGTAGTATATCATTTAATTTTGATCCATACTGCATGTGAAATACTTACTTTCATGTAAGGAGGCATTTCAGAATAGACCTATATTTAGTTAATGCTTATGAATTCTGTTCTGTCTATATTGCTCCAGTGCTCATGAATTCTAAGAATGTTTTCAAGGCTGAATTTCTTTGCTCTGCTTTTAGGATGTTTGTATCATGGCATAGCAAAACAGAATTTGTGAATTTTTCTGTGTTATTTCTATAAACAGCTTTTCAGATTTTTGTGTCAAACTACTGGCATTGGCTTTGTTTTGTTTTATGTGACTTTGGGGAGCATTGTTTCCCCTCAAGATTGTTACCCTATATCTTACGCTTGTAACAGCTATAGAATCCTAGTACTAAAAAGAACCTTGAGAGGTTATCTGCGCCATAGACTTTGTCATAACTGAAGCTATTAGAGGCACATGGCAAATACTACTTTAAAGATAATAAGAAAGAAGTCAGCAGCTTCAGTGTGTTCTTTCAGAGAATTCTCTCTTGTATATATGTTAAACCCCAGAGGCAGTTTAAACTTGACTCTGTGTACTTTGAAAATTTTTAGCGATGGTTTTCTCATTTTAGGAACTACATAATAACACTGTTATCAAAATTATTTTCTCTTTAGATTCAACAGCTTTCCAAGAAGGAAATAGAAGATCTGCTTCGAAGAGGTGCTTACGGTGCCATAATGGAGGAAGAAGATGAAGGCTCTAAATTCTGCGAGGAGGACATCGATCAGATTTTACTACGTCGGACAAAAACTATAACAATTGAGTCAGAAGGACGTGGGTCAACATTTGCCAAGGTAACAGTGGGTGATATTTTATAAATATACTAGTAATGTTGACAATTTTAAAAATTTCCCTCTTTTAGTCTATTAATTATTTGTAGAGTATATATTAAATATACTTTTTTAATTTAAATAAAATAATATTTAAATAAAATATTAATTAAATATTAAATAAAATAAATGAGCTTAGAAGCAGAAGGTTATATATTCTTTCCCTTCATTTTTTTTTTCTGACCTCTGATATCAAATTTTGCATGCACTCTTCTGATCCTAGTGAAATGGAGTAAGTATGATAACCAAAAATAGGTCTATGCATTAATCAGAATAGAACATTTCAAACCAGATTTAGAAATTAAGAACATATATGCTGAAGCCAGAGCAAAATGTGGGTAATAGTGTAGGAGGTTAAATCATTTTACATTAACTGACTATAATTTAAAGTACTTAAAGAAGAGAAAGGATTTCTAATTTCATCTTAAATACTTAAATCTAATTTGGGGAGGGTAAAACGAAATTGTGTCTTGAAAGGAAGTATTAATAACAGTCTACCTTATTTTGGGAAAACATTTCAAAAGTTTACTAACTGCCTTTGTATTCACCCCCCCTTCTTTTTTTACAAAGAGATATGGGGTACACCTTTATCTTGTATTTATCTGAAGAGTTTCTTATTGCAGTACTCTGTGTCGCCTGCAGTGGTTCATACAGGTTTTTCTCTTTTCCCCTTCCTTTCCTTGCTGTATCCTCCTCTCCACTTTCACTCCAGAAGTCTCTCTTTATCTTTAGGAGAATTCTGTTTTAGAGCAAGTAGTGTAGATACTGCACCCAAAGTAAAGATCAGTCTTCCAGTGAAAACTTTTCTCTTGCATTCATTCAGCAAACTAATGAAATGATGTATCAGGTACCTTGCTACATGCTGGGAATACTAGAATGAAAGGATTTTAGTTGCTGAAAAAAAGCAAAGAAGGAGATGATTAATTTTGCATAAAATAGAAGAGCCAGAGACTCAGGAAAGCCTTTGCGGAGAAAATCACATCTGAGCTGAGTCTTGAAGGAAGCGTGAGTTTCATTGTATTACAGGGAGAGTCACAGAAATGAGTCTTGTGTTCCTAAAGTACAAGGAAGATTTGAAGGAATATGGTGCAGGCATTACAGATGCACGGGGTGAATTAAATGGAGATGAAAATGAAGGGATTAGGGAGGTCAGACCCAAATTGTGAAGGGCTCGAAAAAATTCCATTTTGAGGAATTTGAACTTGATCCTGAGGCAGTTAAAAAGCTTTTAAATCCCTTCAAGCAGAAAATGGACATAATGAATGCAGTTGAGGAGTTTAACTCTAGCAGCAGTGTGGAGAATGAGTTTGAAAGGAGAAGAACTGGAGGCAAGGATACCAGGTAAGAGGCTTATATCGGATATGGTGATGGGTGACTAGGGCAGTGGAGCACCACTTGAATCAACGGGAGTTGATGACCCGTTAGAAATGTTTGGAAGTGGGGAGTCAAAGGGACTTGAAGATTTCTGGCTCAGATAGTTTGGAGGGTCATGGAATCATTAAGTAAGATAGAGAATTCAAGAGAAGGAAGTTTATGTGGAGAAAACAAAATACCGGAGGCTGTTGTATTTGTGGCACTTGCAGGGGATTCAGGCGGAGATGTCCAGGACAGTTGCCTAGGAAACGGACAGATTTGAGAGTTCACAGAGAATAAATCAGAAGAAAGTAGTGTTGTGGAAACAAAAGGAATACTGCAGAAAAATAAGGCTGAGAACTACAACTGGTCACCATTGGACTCTTAACTTCTTTCAAGAGAAATCTTGTTTACTTGGATTCCTTGGCTGTACCCAAGTTGTGAACACACTGTGCAGAGTACAGAAACCACCTTTGTTGGTTACGCTGCGCCTAGAGATACTCTCCTTAAAGTTTTTTTTTCTATTTTAATTAATGTAGACATGTGTTTAATGACCATAGGTGATTCTAAGTTTCCTCATGTATGGTGTCATGAAAATCATTATGGAAAACCAGTACACCAGAGTTTGAATTCTGACTCATAAGCTGAGTGACCTTGGACAATTAACCTTTAAGAGACTTTCTTGTCTTTAAAGAGGAGAGCGTCATAATCTTGCTTGGCCTTTTCCACTTTATAGTAAAGTGCTGTATGAGTATTATTTTATTCAAGTATACTCTAATCATAACCAGCTGTGCTGTAAGAATGTGAAATACTTAAACATTTAAATTTCTATTTGAAAAACCCTCAGACCATGGAGTAATTTGTGTTTGAAAAGAAGGCTGACTGAAGAGGTACTTCAGTAGTTGAGGAAGTCCAGAGAGTTTGCCTATAGTTGTCTTGGATTTGTTCATTTCCACAGTTGTGAGCGAATGCCACTGTATGGTAGACATTTGGCATATTAGAATACGGCACCCCTGTACAGTGGTACCGAAGGTGCAAAGTTGACAGTATTTTATACTTTCTCTGGAATTTCCAAAGACTTCCTCTGTGTTTAATTGTTTTAAAGTGGTTTGGATACATGAAGTAATTTCAGTCTTTCTTTGCATTATCAAAGTTTTTTTTAATGAAAAGCTATATATATGGAGCAGGGTACATAATAAGACTCTATATTTAGACTTAGTACATATCCAGCAAATAAAACTCATTATTGGTAGCTTCATTTGTAAGTGGTTCTATCAACCTAAACCTTGTTTTGAGATATTTTTGTAAGGTCAATCAGGTGGATCCAAGAAATAGAGAAAATTTTCTCATTTGATTTATGTATTTTCTGGTAGAGAACAAGACTTGGAATTGCTTAATTCACAAAAACAAAGCAGTCTATGTATCAAGCTTCAGTGAATTGCTTATTTGTAAGGGCCCTTCTGTGGTGCCCACTGTCCTTCTGCTACCTTCTGATGTAGGAAGATGGATTTCTGCATTTAAAAAGTCTTCCCTACACAAACAATGAATCATGGAACACTACATCAAAAACTAATGACGTGGGTGCCTGGGTGGCTCAGTGGGTTAAGCCTCTGCCTTCGGCTCAGGTCATGATCTCAGGGTCCTGGGATCGAACCCACGTCAGGCTCTCTGCTCAGCAGAGAGTCTGCTTCTCCCTCTCCCTCTACCTGCTGCTCTGCCTACTTGTGTTCTCTCTCTCTCTCCCTCTCTGTCAAATAAATAAGTAAAAAATCTTTTTAAAAAAAGGAAAAAAATGATATATGGTGACTAACATAACAGAATAAAAAATAATAATAATAAAAAGTCTTCCCTTGTAAATAATAAACGGATTTAATGATTGAAGGAAAACATTTAAAGAAAAATATTTTTAGAGGAATTAGGATATTAAGATTTGACATTTGGAAGTAATCAGTATAACTGTACGATGACATCTTTTACAACAGGAATGTTATTTCTGTAGGCATTAATTCATTACAGTCCTTGAGAATTTTGGAAGTCATCTTGAAAATAGGTTATATGTCATTTAACAATAGCGTCTAGAATTCTTTGGAAATATTTTTTTATTTTATTTGAAAAATAAATGTATCATTTTTCTTATAATGAATATAACAGAAGCTACTGAATTGTGAAGTATAGTTTCTTCCAGGTAAATTATTTTAATTATCAGTGGTTACCTGGTAGCAGAATAAAAGCAATTATCTACTGCAACATAAAATGTTTTTAAGGTTAGCAACCATAAGCTTGATTTCAAAAATCTAATTGTTTCTCTTTAATGGCTTTTCATATTCAATGCCCATGTAAAGCAGATGCTCATTTGCCAGATCTGTTAAATCTCAAGAAGCGAGTATCAATGAAACTGTAATATGAAATAAAACTCTGTGAACTTCAGTGAACTTTTCAGTGTTTCTGGAAATTGAAGAGTTTATAGTAATGAAGATTTGAAAGTATGCATGTCCTATGTCCTCACTTAAGAAAAATTCATTTCTGAATTAACAAGTAGACATCCCCTCGTGGTTTAGGAATTACTTGAGTAAAGTTAAATGTCTGTTCCTTATATTCAATCATAACACTTTGATTGTCATCAGATACTTTTATGCAGATGATGAGGGCTACTACTTTTCATTTCATTAAGCTAGGTAGCCTGTGTTCTTTTGAAGTTGGATATGAGTTTGTGTAATGAGTGGTTTATCATTAAGAGGTTATCTCATTGTATTATTTCCTATTGCCCCTGTAACAAATAATCAGAACACAAATTATTCTCTTATAGTTGTGGATGTCATAAGTCCAGATGAGTCTTCTAGGGCTAAAACTCAAGGTGTCAGTAGGGCTGTTTTCTTCTGATGCTCTAGGGGGGAATCTGTTTGTTATCTTTTCCAGCTTTTTCAAGTGCCTGCATTTTGTGGCTTGTGACCGTATTATTCCAGTCTCTTCCTTTGTTGTCACATAGTCTTTTCCTCTTTCCCTCTTATAAGGACAATTGTGATTATATTTAGGGCTCACCTGTATAATGCAGGCTAATCTCCCCATTTCAAAAATTATTAACTTTATCACATCTGCCAAGTCTCTTTTGCCATAAGCATTCACAAGGATCCAGGAATTAGGACCTAAATATCTTTGGGAGCTATTACTCACCCTGTCACATTCATCATGTCAGCAAATTAAAAATTACTATTTTTTAAAAATTCCTAGTTTTAGTAGTTTCCCAATATTAAAACTATAGTTTAGAAAAAGCAAAAAAAAAAAAAAATTTTCATTTAGTTAAAACATTTATTTCCATCACTTATGTTTCATAAAAATGCCAGCAAAATGCACATATTTAACATTTATAATATTTCACCACTTGCTGTACACAAGCATCTTAATAACCCAGCCTCAAAAGCATGTTTGATGGAAGGAATGTACTTATTACTTGGTAAGCAGTGTCATGAACAGAATCTTAAAGTTCAGCAAGAAGCATTTAGGATTTTAATTTTGTTTCTACTCATTAGATGCAATATAAAAATTCAAACTACAAATATAGACAGTGGTATAATGAAACCTATGCCCTTGTCACCTAGCTTCATTTATCAGCAATTATCAACTCATGCCAAGCTTGCTTCATCATTACTCTCTCCATCTTTCATATTACTTTAAAAGAAATCCCAGACATTATATCTACGAACATATATATAAGATATATGAAAATTTCTTTAACACAGCCACAAAACTTATTATTATGTTTAAAAATGGGGCGCCTACGTGACTCAGTCAGTTAAACGTCTGCCTTCAGCTCAGGTCATGATCCCAGGGTCCTGGGATCGAGTCCTGCATCAGGCTCCCTGCTCAGCGGGGAGCCGCCTTCTCCCTCAGCCTCCTGCTCTGTCTCTCCAACAAATAAATGAAATCTTTTAAATTAAATGAAATAATAAAAATAAAATTATCAGGGCCCCTGAGTGGTGAGGTCAGTTGAGCATCCCACTCTTGATTTCAGCTCAGGTCATAATCTCGATCAGTAATTCCTTCATATCATCGGTTTTCCAGTGTTCAAATTTTCAGAGTTCCAGACTTCTTTTAAGTGTCATAAATAGCTTGCTTGTTTATAGCTGTTTTATAATCTCTTTAATGTGTAATTTTCTGCGTTTTAAAATTCCATCAAAATGGATTTTTTAATGAAGATTTTTATCATTTGATTATATCCCAGATAATTATTCATTATCTTAAAGCCATTTACGAATTATATTCTCCTTTGAAAATTATGTGACTGTATTCTTCCCTTTAATTCTTGTAAGTGTTACCATGCCTTTTCCAGGCTCTTTCTTTTTTAAAGCACCATGTATCTTCACTACTTCTTTATAAAGCACTTTGTAAAGCACTTTAATGACTTTCTTTGAAGTGGCATATCTGTTTTCAGGAACTTAAGTTGCAAATAATGGTTATTAGTTTATAAGTTCCAGGGTTGAGCTGTAATATCTAAAGTTTCTTCCAACTAAAAGACTGCATAATTTCTACAATATTTAAGAAAGTAAATCAGTTATTTTTTTCTTTTGTTCCTCTGTAATCTCTTAAATTTTTACAATGACTATGCAGTATTTTTGTTGTAAGGAAAAGTATTTTTAATGTAAAGACAGACAGTGACTTTTTTCCTCATATCCTGTATTACATTTTCTTTAGGAGGCATATCTATCTAAAACTATGATAGAAATAAAGTAGTATACCAGAAAATGAACTGTATGGGGCAAGCAGGTTTGAAATTTCTCATGCTAACCTAACTTCTTAATACT
This sequence comes from Meles meles, assembly GCF_922984935.1. Taxonomy (NCBI): domain Eukaryota; kingdom Metazoa; phylum Chordata; class Mammalia; order Carnivora; family Mustelidae; genus Meles; species Meles meles. The sequence continues at coordinate 30,016,352 of NC_060084.1, read as the reverse complement.
CATATAATGTTTCTAGAAAGCATATCTCTGTCCTGTGTAGTTTCTTCACCAAAAGATTTGATCCTTACTTACCAAAAGCTTGAGCTAAACAAGAGTAATAACTTACTTAATCTTTTCCTAAATCTGCAGCCTGTTTTGGCAGTGAGGCTTTTGCCTTGAGCACTCGCTGTGCTACGTTTCAGGCCATCCCGTTTGGAACATCTTTTGAATGTATGTGTGTATGATGAATTCATATTCTATCCCCAGTAAATGTGAAGAGATGATGTTGTGAATATACTGTGATAGATTTTCTTCTAAGCTTCATAACATTTTAAGAAACTGCCATTATGTGTTTCAGGCAAGCTTTGTGGCATCTGGGAATCGGACAGATATTTCCTTAGATGATCCCAACTTCTGGCAAAAATGGGCTAAAAAGGCAGAAATAGATATAGATGCCATCAGTGGCAGAGTAAGTATTTCTTTCCCTTTAAAAAAAATACCTGTTGGGATACTTTGATAATATTATTGTAATATTTTAAGGTATTCAACTGTATACTTACTGAAATAAATTTATCTGAATAAATAAATTGATGTGGGGTATTAAAATGAGCACCTGTTGAGCCAGACACTGCTTCAGTTTAATACCTCTGATATCTGCCGTGATAGGTGGTAATGCAGGGGAAGTTTAAGTTTGGATATTTATATTCTTAAAAGTACAATGTTTTTCAATTTTTAAAATGTCTTTAAATCATCAGTTATTTTGATTTTGCTCTTTAACTTTGTTTTTTTGGAGTCTGCTCCTATTAATGATGATCCAGTCAGATATAAAAGGAGAAAAAAATGCACTCAAGAAAGTAGCATTTTTAAACTGTTTCTTTTGTAACTTCCCTTAGAATTAAGAAAGGACCAAAAAGCTAAAGAACAGTTTGTAGAACTGATAATAACATAACTGTTTACTTCATAAGACATCTAATTATTGTGTAGGAATCAGTGTTTGTGCAGCTTACCCATTATCAAGATAATATAAAAAATAATATAAAAAAGAATTTTATACTAAGCATTGATGCATGGGATCTATTTTAACAGCCTTTTAAAATGTAAAACTTCACAGTGAGAAATAACACCACTACCATACATCATCATTATTATTTAATATATTTCAGAAATAGAAGTAATTCTATATGAAACAAACTTGAAAAGATATTTATAAAACATCATTGGGTATGGCATGTTTATATGTCTTAAAAAACGGGAATTTTGAAGCCATTATCAAAATTAATAAATGAGTTTAATGAATTAACTGAATGAAAAATAAATATGCCATTTAGCCCTCTTAAATATCAGTACTAACAGAAGTAGAAAAATGCAATGGAAGAAAACATCTATTCACTGTAGAAAAAAAGTTACAAAGCATTTAGGGGTATACCTACTGACAGATGTGTATGATTTTAGTAAAGTGAATTATCAAATTTAATTGCAAGATTTCTCCGTTGGAAATTGAAAACTACATATTTTAAACATTTTTAGAATTTATAAGCATAGAAATGCAACCCAAATCAAAAGCTAACAATTGTTTCATATAACCAAACGATATCTAAACTTCCCCTGGGAAAATGAATTGTCAAGAATATTAAATGGACTTTTAGGAACCTGTCTTTCAGTAATAATCGTACATGTGCAACGATAATACAGTACAGTGATGCTCATTGCCACATTCTTTGTTTTAGAAAAAATTTGTAAACTAAATTTCTAACGATAGAGGATTAATACATCCTTTACTATTTAATGCAATAAGTAAAAATAATCCTGTATATCCCTATGTACTACTGGCCCATAAAGACCTCCAAAACAGTTAAATTTTAAAAGAGAGGGAGATATAGAACAATGCTTATAGCATATTTATTTATGATTTTTCAAAAAGATATATTGGGAACGCACAGACATTCTTATGTATTTATGCAGTAGTCCAGCTAGAGCATACTGTGAGTCAAGGACCATTCTCACAGTAGGGCTCATGCGCACAAGACAGATCAACCACTGCTTTGATAGAGCTTACGGATTCTGGTGGGTGAGACAGAAGTAGACACATACATAAGATGATATCAGAGAGTGAAAAAAATAGAATAGTCAGACGGTTGGGAATGCTGGGAGGTGTGACAGCATGAAATCAGGTGGTCGGGGAGGTCACTGAGGGGACAGTTGTGCTAAGATTGAATGACCAGAAAGAGCCAACAATGTAAAGACTCGAGGAAAATCTTTCAAGGTGCAGGGGATGGCATTGAGCCGCTGGTGGAAATAAGCTCCGTGTATTCCAGAAATAGAAGTGACATTGTGGGGCGCCTGGGTAGCTCAGTGGGTTAAGCCGCTGCCTTCGGCTCAGGTCATGATCTCAGGGTCCTGGGATCGAGTCCCGCATCGGGCTCTCTGCTCAGCAGGGAGCCTGCTTCCCTCTCTCTATCTCTGCCTGCCTCTCTATCTACTTGTGATCTCTCTATGTCAAATAAATAAATAAATCTTAAAAAAAAAGTGACGTGGCGGAATGTAGGCAGTTAGTGAGGAGTTGATGGGCAAGGTCAGAGACCGTAGGTGTGGGTCATAGCATAGGGCCTTGAAGATTACCCTGAAGAGTTAAGCACTTTATAAATAAACTTATGTATGCATGTATTCACTTAATACTTGTATAATTACATTTTCTTATTTGTATTTCACCAAAAAATTTAAAGTTTTTCTGAAAATGAGGTACAGAGAAGACAGACTAATGTTGTTTACTACATATTAAACCATATTAAAATATTATAAAGGAAACATAATTAAAACAGCATGATATTGAGAAAAAGTACAAAGAACAGAAAAAGATCAAATTATATGTTTTAGTAAAGAAATAGTATTAGAGAAGAAGGGATTATTTCATGATTAGAACTTTGACTTAGCACTGGGGGGACATTATAGTGATATACTCCATGCCAAGTAAACTCCAGTTTGTGATGAATTTTTTAAAAATTTTTTTGAAATTAGGGCACCTGGGTGGCTCAGTCAGTTAAGCATCTGCCTTCGGTTCAGATCATGATCCCACAGTCTTGAGATCAAGCCCCGCATCAGGCTCCCTGCTCAGCAGAGAGCCTGCTTCCTCTTCTCCCTCTGCTGCTCCCCCTGCTTGTGCGCTGGCTTGCTCTCTGTCTCTCTCTCTATTAAATAATTAAAATGTTAACAACAAATAAAATAAAAATTTTTGAAAGCATAAAAAAATAGAAAAACTAGATTTCTGTTTTATCAAATACTTGGTGAGAAAACATTCTAAATTAGAAAGAAATCACAGGGGCACCTGGGTGGCTCAGTTGTTAAGCTTCTTCCTTCAGCTCAGGTCATGATCCCAGGGTCCTGGGATCGAGCCCTGCATTGGGCTCCCTGCTTGGCGGGAAGCCTGCTTCTCCCTCTCCCACTCTCCCTGCTTGTGTTACCTCTCTTGCTGTGTCTCTCTCTGTCAAATAAATAAATAAAATCTTAAAAAAAAATCACAAAGGAAATTATTGGCATACTCATATATAAGACTAAGAAGTATATAATGGACAATAGAAAGGCAGTCAGACTAGTGAGACTTATTTATAGCAGAAATGTACATGAAAGTTAGTATCTTTATTATATGAAAGCCAGTATAAGGTGATCAGAATCATATCAAAATCAAGGGCACCTGGGTGGCTCAGTCGGCTGAGCGTCTAGCTCTTGATTTCAGCTCAAGTCATGATCTCCGGACCCTGGGATCAAGTCCAGCACTGGGCTCTGCACTCAGCAGGGAGTCTGCTTGAGATTCTCTCTCCCCACTTCTGTCCCTCTTTACGTTTGCCCACTTTCTCTCAAATAAATAAATCTTTAAAAAGGAAACACATCAAAAAAATCTCAAATGATTGTGGGGAAAAGATGTTTGAAAATTTACTCAAAAAATACAGTTAGGGTTTTTTTTTCTTTTTAATTTTTAAAGAAGCTGGGGCAGGGCTAAGGGACAACTCTTTCTTACTGAAGAAGGCTGATTAACAGATCCAGAAGGAATAAGAAAACAATCCTACCGTTGGCCTACCACAGCCGTAACGGTAGCAGACGAGCCATTGATGAATTCTAAAATTAATGGATCAGACTGAAGGGGAAGCAGACCTTTTATATATTCTCAAAGTATATCTTTCTAACTTAGAAACTTTTCATTAAAGGTAAAAAGCATATCAACTTGTTTTGAATGAATTAAACGGAATGAACATGATGAGGTTTATATACTTATTACCTTGCTTTTTGTATATTAATTTAACTTTAGGAAAACACTAAAACATGTTTCTGGATCTATAAAATATTTATATCCTTTGACCAGTATTTTCAGTCCTGGATATTTCCCCTTTCTGGGATTTATCTCTGGGATAAACTTAGATTACAAAGATTTATTTGAGCATTATTTATTTTAAAAATTGAAAACAATCTAAACCACAAATTAAATAAAGAAAATTAAGATACATAAATATAGTTTAATAATATATTTTATAGTTATTATAGAAGCATAACACAATAACTCATTTTAATAATAAAGCCAGATACCAAATTCTTTTCATCCTATGACTGTAAAGTCACAATATTTTATGCGTATGATAATAAGGATTTTAAAGGAATATAAAAAAAATTTTTTTTTTCTCATTTTATTTATTTTTTCAGCGTAACAGTATTCATTCTTTTTGCACAACACCCAGTGCTCCATGCAAAACGTGCCCACGTTTTGCATGGAATATAAAAAATTTTAAGTTGATTTGGTAGGTTGATGAAATTGTTAGTAATTTCTGTTTTCTGGCTTTTTTACAATTATTCTCTACCATTTGAAAGGTGAAAATGTAAAAACATCATTGTAAGCAAAATAGTAAAATGACCATCAAGTAATAGCTATTAAATTTTACAGAACAGCTTGGTTATTGACACTCCAAGAATTAGGAAGCAAACAAGACCCTTTAGTGCCACAAAAGATGAATTGGCTGAATTATCTGAAGCCGAAAGTGAAGGAGATGAAAAGCCCAAACTCCGGAGACCCTGTGACCGTTCTAACGGCTATGGAAGAACTGAATGCTTTAGAGTAGAGAAAAATCTTCTCGTTTATGGGTAAAATACTATTTTTAATGTTTCTTGTTAGTAGTATGCTATATGAAGTTACAAAAAACATATACTGTATTCTACTGTATTGTTTTTTATCTTGTTAGAATCAATAAAATCTGTTTAAATTACCTTAAATTCGTTATGTTTAACGTATATTTATTAGCAGAATGATGAAATATCCTTAAGTTGTAAATTACAAATGTATCACTGAAGTCAAATTCCTTCTTCTGAGATTTGCATATTTAGTAATATTAAATGGATAATCTTATTATCCATTATTGAATAAGATACACTTGAAATCACTCTCCCATGACTGCATTTTACTCATGGGGGTGGGAGAAAGACTTTATTAGGTAAATCCTATTAATGACAATATGTGGGGTTTTCATGCCCAACATGTGGGCAGTTTTCAAGCCTTTTGTCCATCAGTTCTGTTTTTCTGTAGAACTGGACTCAATATTAATGTAAATATACCTTTTTAACCAGATGGGGCCGATGGAGAGAGATTCTGTCTCACGGCCGTTTTAAAAGACAGCTGAACGAGCATGATGTAGAAATAATTTGCCGAGCCCTCTTAGCATATTGCCTTGTTCACTACCGAGGAGATGAGAAAATTAAAGGCTTCATATGGGATCTCATTACTCCAACGGAAGATGGGCAGACACGAGAGCTACAGAATCATCTAGGTAAGAAGATTCTTGCTTCTTTTCAAATTTACTTTTGGTTATATAGGTAGCACTTAACCATAGTACCCTGTAAAATATGGAAGCTCTATAGATAACATTACAGAACCCTTACACTTCTCTCTCCTGCAAGTTCCAACTTAGAAAATGCCAGCTTCTCAGTTTGGTTGGGTTTTCTACGCAGCTTTACCCGCGGTTCTTCATCACATGATCTTCCCATCTGTCATCATATAGATCTATTTCATTTTTAAAACTCCTTTTTAATAGTTCATAGTGCCAACATCCTGTAGTTTATTTAGCATCTGCTTTAATGACGGGCACTTAGGACATCCCCAGTTGTTAGACAATTGAAAAACAAGTTTCAGTGAAGATCCTTCTGCAGTTTTCCTTCTGCATGGCAAACAAATCTTCCACTGAGATACCTACCAAGAAATGGAATGGTTGAGGTACAGCATTTATATATCCCTAATACCTAAAATGTAGTCTGTGGATTGATAGTACCAGCATCTCCTGGGAGCGTCTTCGAAATACAGAATCTTAGGCAGCAGACTTACTGAATCAGAACTTACATTTTAACAAGTTCCTTCGCAATTAGTATGTATATTAAAGTTGGGAAACGTTGATATACATTTTAAGTTTTCATCAGTACTTTAATTTGCCACCAGATATGGCTGTACCAATTTACAGTTCTGTCAGAGATATATATATAAGTACTTTTTCTCTACATCGTTTCTAATAGAATGTTCTTTTCTGCATGAAGTATTTCTTTCAGAACATAAAGTAATTGAATTTTCTGTAAAGATAAAAAAAGATTACTACGCCCTGAAATTTGTGTTACAGTTTTGTTCTATTTAGTCAACACATACCTGCTACAGTGCCTACTATATACTTCTTGTGCAAGGTATTGAGAAGAGAAGAAGAAACAAGATCCCTGAGCTCAGGAACTTTCCATTCCAGCCAGGTAGACAGACATAATAAGAAAGTAGATAATTTCAGAATGTGCTAAGCATTGTGAAATAAGTAAGTGCTGAGATGGAGAAGAACAAAAAGCACCTGTTTTGAATTAGGGTGGTACCTGGAGTCTGTCTTAATAGGGGGCAGTGAAATTAGTAATGTGAAGAGTGGACTTCTGATAAAGACAGAAGATTGACACAATTCTATCACTCTTTCTTGAAACTCCACTTACATGTCAATAAAGAGAAAAAAAAAATTAAGGCATTACGCTTGATCTATTCTACAGGCAAAAGTCTAGTTTCTTCAACAAACAAAAGGGGTTGGATAGAGAGGCTATCTATAAACCAGTGGTTCTCAACCAGACATGATTTTGCACCCAGTCCTGCCACCATTCAGCGTTGTCACTGCTTTGAGCATGTTACTAGCATCTAGTAGGTAGAGGCCAAGAGGGCACAGACACCTCCTATGATGAAGAACGATGCAGCTCAAAATACCAATAGTCCTGAGAATTACAACCCTGCTATAACCTAAAATATTTGAGAGTCCTCAGCCAGTTGCAGTTGGGAGCCTGATCTGGATCCTGACTAAGACAAACAATCCAGAGTTGTTTTTTAATTATTGTTATTATTTATTAGATAATAGTAAATGTGAATATCAATATTAGGGAAGTATTATTGCATTTCTTAGGGCCAGTCATGGTATTTTTTTATAAAGGAGGCCATGTACTATCACTAAGAGGTACTCAGATGTTTAATAACAAAATGAGTGATGTCTTAGATTTACTTCAAAATAATGTGGAAGGTTGGGGAGTGAACAGGGTATGGATGAAACAAAATTGCCATGAGCTGGTAATTACTAAAGTTGGATGATGGGACATAGTGATCTGTCATATTATTCCATCTATATTTGAATATGCTTAATTCCATGATTAAAATAATAAATAGGCATAAATTTCTAATAATAAATAGGCATAAACCCTCAAAAGAAGAGTGAGAAGGGGAGAGGAAATAGCAACACAATTTTGGAAGAAAATAGATGAGTGGCTACTAACTCAGCCAACCAGAGAGAACTTAATCTCAGGTCGGCAGAAGAGGACTGGACTATAGAACAGTATTCGTAGTAACAGAGAATGAAGTACAATTTCAGGTGAAAGGCATTAATTAAGTTAAAAAAGAGATCTATAAAAGAACATATAACAGGGGGTGCCTGGCTGCCCCCCCAAAAAAAGAAGAAATAACAAGTATAAACTTCATACACTAAAGAAAATAGTCTCAAAATATAAATGCAAAATTGCCAAAAGTTTAGGAAGAAATGGACAAGTCCACATCAAGCTTCTATTTACCGTTGTCGTGAAACTCCTAGCTGGTAGAGTATAGCAAGGAAAAGATATAGGAGATACGAACTAAAAGGAATCAAAAGTGTATTTTTTTTAAAGAGTTTATTTATTTATTTGACAGAGATCACAAGTAGGCAGAGAGGCAGGCAGAGAGAGAAAGGAGGAAGCAGGTTCCCTGCCAAGCAGAGAGCCCAATGTGGGACTCGATCCCAGGACCCTGAGATCATGACCTGAGCCAAAGGCAGAGGCTTAACCCACTGAGCCACCCAGGTGCCCCTCAAAAGTGTATTTTTTAGTAATTGTTAAAAATTGTAAGTGAAATAGCTCCAGTGTCATTGAAGATTCGTAGGTAAGCAGTGGTGCACCTGCAGTGATCGTCATACGGTGCGTTTTTACATGGCAGGAAAATCGATAAAATTATAGCCTCATGAGTCAGCAAGTATAAATCTCAAAAAGACACCAACATAATCAACAAGTTGCCGAATTGCTTGTGTTATATAATGTCTGAAACTTAAATACTAAATATTCCTCCAACTCACACGTACGGGCATGGAATGACTAGACAAACTCAGGATAGTGAGTTGGGAAGGAAAGAGTGAGTTGGGCTTCACCTATGTGTACTTATTTCCTTTAATGAAAAATGGACCAGATATGGAATATGTTACGATTAAGAGTAAGAATACTTCTTTGTATTTCTGAAATATTTCAGGGGCACCTAAGTGACTGAGTCGGTTAACTGTCCGACTCTTGGTGTCGGCTCAGGTCATGATCTCATGACCCACCTTGGGGGGTCCGTGCTCAGCAGGAAGCCTGCTTGACGGTTCGCTCCCTGCGCTTTTTCTCCCCACTTGTGCTTGTTCTCTCTCTCTCTCAAATAAATAAGTCTTCAAAAAAATGAATGTTACAGGGCACCCAGCTGGCTCAGTCAGTAGAGCATGTGACTCTTGATCTTGGGGTTCTACGTTCAAGCCCCACGTTGGGTATAGAGATTGCTTAAAATCTTACACACACACACACACAAAGAAATATTTCACAAAGGGGTCAAAGAAATAAAATGAATTAGCTCTCTTAAACAAGAGCCCACAATGATTAAACCTAATCCAGTTTTGAAAATCAAGAGGCCAAAACTTACTGTTTTATAACTAGGGAAGCTGAAAGTAAAGCAGAGGGACAGGCTGAGCTTTTTGGTTTTTACATTTGGAAAAAAATGATGTGTTTTGGAACAAAAAGTAAGTTAGAATGATTAATTTCAGATTCAGAATTGTTGGGTTCTTGCAGGGGGAAACTCTTAATATGTGTTACCACATTGGCTTAACCTTGCAATCGGGTCAGCATTGTTACCATTAATATGTTAAAGATCTCTGTAGAGCCTGCACAGACCTCTGGAAAGTCTCCAGAAATTTCTTGTATTGAAAAAAATGTTTCAAATTACAAAACTTTATACAAGTTATCCCTGATTTCATGTGTCCTTCTCATTTTAACAGGCCTATCAGCCCCTGTACCCAGGGGTCGAAAAGGGAAGAAAGTGAAGACTCAAACAAGCTCATTTGATATACAGAAAGCAGAATGGCTTCGAAAATACAATCCTGAGCAGCTACTTCAAGACGAAGGATACAAAAAACATATAAAACACCACTGTAATAAGTAGGTAGTAGGGTGTTTTTAACACAACTCATTAAAAGTTTATATTTCTGAATTTATTAAAAATCTTAAAGCATGCTGATTTTGAGTACAGAGACAGTGTGGTCTAGGACCAATCCTAATCTTAATCTTACAGGGTATCCTTCAGCAAATCATGGTACCTCTTGTGTCACTGTTTTCATCAACAGAGAGAGAAATAAAACTGGCCTCCAAATGATCTCATTATATCTTTCTTGGATATTAAATTATGATGATTGTGAAGATTTTGGAGAAACCTATTTTACTATATATGGTAGTAATGAGATTTATTTAATCAGAAATAATTATTATTTAATTATAAAAATTCTGTATAAAAATTCTTTTCCAATTTTAACCTCATGGATGAATTTTCTTTAATGATTAATATCTTTGTGTCTTTTGATTTCTTTTCCCTCACTTTTAGGGTTTTGCTTCGTGTGAGAATGCTGTATTATCTAAAGCAAGAAGTCATTGGAAACGAGTGTCAGAAAGTATTTGATGGAGTTGATGCAAGGTAAATTAAATAATAACATACTAGTTATAATTAAATAATAACATGCTAGTGTTTTCAGTAACATGATGAGGCAAAAATTACAGGACCAGAAAATTGTACATTGAGTGGCTCCTTAGTCAGTGAAGTTCACAAGAAGAAAATTCCACCAAATGTAGGGAATTCACCCTTGCCAATTTATAGCCTTTCCTCCATTAGTCTCAAACTTAGGCTCCGTCACTAAAAGCTATAATAATAATAATAATAACAACAAAAACAGCAGCAACAGCAGTAGGAGTAAGCTTCTTGCCGCCAAATCTGTAACTTAACCTTTCTGTGCTCATTCTTTCTCTGCCCTCTTATTCCAATGGAAGAGGTTTTATGGCAACTGACTTTTATGTCCACATACGATCCATCTGACTCCCTAGTCTCTCAGCTCCTTACTCTGTGTCTCCCTTCATGCAATGCTATGTTCTTTTTTTTTTTTTTTTTTAACTTTTTTTCTTTTTTGAAACACTGTCTTCTGGAGGCATCCATGCAACTTTACCCACGAGGTCAAGTTTTTCTTCACTGGTCTTTCCACTTCATTCTCCTGTTTCTCACATTGGATTGTCCAGGAGCTCTGCCTTCAGCTCTGCTTCTCGGCTATACTCTCCTTCAGTAAACTCCTGCAGTCTCATCAGACCAAATCTGATCAAGAAACAGACGACTCTCAGACTTACGTGTTCATCCTAGAGCTCTAATCTGAGAGATGCCTCCTAACATTTCCACTTGACGGTGAGATTGCCGTCTCAGAGTTTCCCTGGCTCGCCAGATCCGCCCCAGCCCTTTTCCTCCCACCTTCCCACACACAGGCCTTCTTCATCCTGTTAAATGGACCACCCAGATGCCTGGATGCCATTCTTGATTCCTCTCCTCCCCTTAAATCCCTCAGGAGGACCTGTGAGCTCCGCAAAGTACAGTGTACGCCCAAATCTGAGCACTTTTCACCACATCCTCTGCTAAACTTCTAGTGCCAGCCACCACTATGCCACGTTTAGACTTTTGCAGCGGCCTCCTAATTGGGTCTCTCTGCCTCCTCTCTACGGGCTGACCTTCACACAGCAGCCAGAGTGATCTGTCTGAAGCGAAAATCAGGCCATGGCATTCCTCTCCTTCCAGATTCTTCTCGTTTCTCTTAGAATAAAATTTGTGCTCCCTGTGGCCCTACAGAACCTGTGACCTCCTCCTTCATTCTGTCCCTCTCCCACAATGCTGCAGCTGCACTGGTGTTTCTGTCTCTCCTGTGTGTCAAGCTCATTCTGGGCTCTGCCTCCTGGTATGCTCTTGCACTCGTCTTCTACAGACCTGTCTCTATTCAGGCCTCAGTTCACATTTTACCCCCTCCCAGAGACCCTCCTTGGCCTCCCTCCCCTAGTCACTCACTACTGCTTGACCTTATTTTATCTCATTCATGGTGCCTATTAAAGTTATATTTATTTGTGTATCTTTTCTCCTCCCATTATAGTTGAAGCCGCTTGAAGATTAAATATGCTATCTTTTATCTTACTGATCTTTGTTTTCACAGCTCCTAGGATCTGGGACATATAACACCCAGTAAATATTTGTTGACCTAAATGACTCCTTTTTTCCCTTGGCCTGATGGGATCCTATCTACTTGTGATTTCCTAGAAACTACATTCTGTGAATTATCCCTACATTTTCCCCTTTCGTTAATCTCCCCCACTCTGGCTTCTCATTTGGATTTTCACATGTTGACATCTCCCTCAGCATCGACACACACACACACACACACACACACACACACAAACCCCACTTTTAGATCCAGTATCTCCTCACACTGTCACGCGATTACTCTCCTTGATTTCACAGCCAGACTTCTGAATCTGTGTCTGCTTTTTCTCCTCTCCCATTTACAATGCACTCCCCACCACAGTTCAGCCTCTGCCCCTCACTCCACCACCTACTCCAAGAAGTTCCTCACCAATATTCTTTTTTTTTAAGATTTTATTTATTTATTTATTTGATAGATTTTTTTTATTTATTTATTTATTTATTTATTTATTTGATAGAGAGAGAGAGATCTCTATCTAGAGATAGGCAGAAGGGGGAAGCAGGCTCCCTGCTGAGCAGAGAGCCTGATGCGGGGCTCAATCCCAGGATCCTGAGACCATGACCTGAACCGAAGGCAGAGGCTTAACGTCTGAGCCACCAATATTCTTACTGCTGAACCCATGGATATATTATAGTGTTTTTCTTACTCTCCCTTTTTTTTTTTATTTAAGATTTATTTATTTATTTGAGAGTGGTGGTGAAGGGCAGAGAGAGAGACTCCTCAAGCACGCTCCCTGCTGAGCATGGAGCCTGACATGGGGCTCAATCCCACAACCCAAACCGAAACCAACAGTCAGATGCACAACCTACTGAGCTACCCAGGTGCCCCTGTCCTACTTTACCTTTACTGACCACTTCCCTCTTCTTAAAAATGCTTCTGTAATAGCATTCACCTGTAGAGAGAGCTTCTTTCTAGCTTTCTGCTCGCTGCTTTGCAGTTCCCCTTCAACCTGTCTCTTAAATGTCTAATCATAGGTGCCCTCTTCTTGTCACCTCCTTTTTTTGGATGCTATCATCTTTTCTGCAGTGTCAGTTTGTTTCTGTACTATACTCCAAGCATTTGCAGTCTTGCTGGAATATTTCCTTTCCCCCTTGCCTCCATGCTCCCCCCTCTCAGTGCTTATCTGGCATCAACTCAGCCTTTCCTGGCCTCTTAAGGCTGGGTCAGGCACATATCCAAGGTCGGCTGTCACAGCACTCACCATGCAGTATTGCGCGTACCTCTTCACAAGAGCAGGGAGTGTCTGCCCAATTATTTCTATTATTGGCACATAATGAGTGCTGTTCAAATACGTTTTGCATGAATGATCTTGTCTGGGGAAGTTAAAGGCGGTTTTATGCAAGAGACAGAACATGAACTGAATCTTTAAAAACAGAAATCAGGGGCACCTGGGTGGCTCAGTGGTTTAAGCCGCTGCCTTCGGCTCAGGTCATGATCTCAGGGTCCTGGGATCGAGTCCCGCATCGGGCTCTCTGCTTGGCAGGGAGCCTGCTTCCCTCTCACGCTCTCTGCCTGCCTCTCTGCCTACTTGTGATCTCTCTCTGTCAAATAAATAAATAAAATCTTAAAAAAAAAAATAAAAACAGAAATCAACCACAGGAGCACATGCACCTTGTGTTCCTTTCCCTAGCAGTTAACCAACACTTGCCATGCACTTGGCACTTAAACTGAAACGCTGGGTGGGTATATGCTCTTTATGAGCTGGAAATCTTCACCGCTGATGATCAGCACAGTGTGTTGAGCTTAGAGTGCCACCTGATGGTCGGTGAGGGTAACTACGTGACCCACTTTGTTTTCCTCGTGCCTTCATCTTTGGGTTTTTATGCTTTAGTGTTGGTCAGGAAATCAATCAAAAATAATACCTTCTTTAACTGTATTTTTCATCATCACTTTTTTAGCTTTTGTTGTATCCCAGGAAAATCACTCTTTCTCTATTTTCCTACAGTAAGCTAGAAAATACTGTGATGGAAACCCTTTTGTTTTTTAAGAAAAATTAAAGGTAGATGTTCATTTAAGTGCAGGAATTTTCTTTAAGAATCTAGAGAAATGTCTCCATCCTTTTCTCCATATTCCTTGGACTAAAAACTTTTTTCTGCTGGCAAACACTTACGAAAAATAAAAAGTAATTTCCTATCCATACTTCATGTATTATTTACTTACAGGACTTGTAAGTCTTCTGTTTTCATTGCCACTCTCTCTTATTTCTGCTGTATTAGTAGCTAAATAGCGGGTTCTTGTGGGCTTGCTCAGGAACATATTGACCATTTATCAATTTATTTCTATATGAAAATTTATTTTGAGTTCCCAAAGACCAGTGAACTTACAAATGAATTTTTGCTACACAACTTAATTGTAAGTAGGAAACTTCCCATTTTTTCAGAACACTAGGCCCATTTATTAACATGGAATTTTGGTGCTAAGACTAAGAGATGAAATTCTACTTATTTTTTTTATGTTCTGTTTTCATTCTTTGAAAATTGATAATTCACAAATATCAAATAGCAAAATTCTCAACTAGAAAATTTGATTCCCCCCCCCGAAAAAAGAAAATTTGATTTCCCAAAATAATTTATCCCATCCAATCTCTACCTGGCTTTTTGGGGGGTTTTGGGGTTTTTTAAAGATTTAGTTACTGGGGCGACTAGGTGGCTCAGTTAAGCACCTGCCATCCACTCGGGTCATGATCTCAGAGTCTGGGAACCAGCCCTTCCTTTATCTCTCTCCTTCTGCCCCTCCCCTGCTTGTTCTTTCTATCTCTCTCAAATAGATAAAAAAAAAAATTTTAAGAAGATATATTTATTTATTTGAGGGGGCAAGGGGCAAAGGAAGAAGGAGAAAAAGCAGACTCCCCATTGAACACAGAGTCCCACGTAGGACTTGATTCCACGACCCTGAGATCATAACCGGAGCCAAAATCAAGAGTCAGATGCTTAACTGACTGACCCACCTAGGTGCCCCTCTGCCTTCTTTGTTGAATAAAATATAAGAATGGTGTGTGTGTGTGTGTGTGTGTAAAAATGATACCCATTTGCTAATTAATTATTGTCAGATGTTAGCTATATGCTAGGCTAAGGGAGACAACGTGAATCACTATGTACAAAAGTAAACATTTCAGTCTACTGCATGGCATATTTTCATTTTTAGTGGTGTTGTATGTGTTATTACAAAAGGTTCCTGGGAAAATAATAATTTCAAATGATAAGCAAAGGAAGTTATGTTTGCAGAATTGTAAGTACACTTTAGTGGTTGTTTAGTACTCATGAAAACAGCCAAATTACCAAAGTATTATGGATTTATTATAGTTCTAGTACTTTATCATATTGTCATTTTTAGGCATGATATTTATATACAGCATAAAAATAGCACTTTGAGTGTTTTAGTCAAATTATAAATCCAAAACTTGCCATTTTCCTCCGCTTGTAAGCAATGCTTAATTTGTCAGTGGAATTTTCTTACTAGTAGCAGTTTAGAAAACATAAGACTTGTTTTGCAGCCTAAAGCAATTAATTTCCCCATCTAGGGCCCCAGTCTCCTCATATACAAAATGAAATATTTGAACAGCTGATTTTTGTCAAGCTGTTTGCTGACATGAGACTGTACTCTCCCATAAAATACTTGCTTTATGTATAAAGGAAATCAGTGGAAAGAGTGTGATTCCTTAAGAGTAAAGTAAACCTGTTGGAAAATGTCTTCTGTTGAGGTTAAGGATATTAATTCTTTGTTTTAGTAACTGTGTTGATCTTGTATAATTTTGTAATTTTAACTGGTAGTAATTGTGGAAAATAAGGAAAAAACCAATGAAATAAAATCATAATGTCTTTTTCTTAAAAGCCATAATGCTTTTTACAGGCTAGGTAAAGTTTGCCTCCTCTTTGACTTGTTTGTAATAATTCATAGTGCCACGTATTGTCATTTTTTTTTTTAAGTGACATCGATGTTTGGGTCCCAGAACCAGACCACTCAGAAGTTCCTGCTGAATGGTGGGATTTTGATGCTGATAAGTCACTTCTTATTGGAGTCTTTAAACATGGTAAGTGAGAAGGAAGGTAGGTAGAGTCATCTTCGTGTATAATGTAACTCTCTCAGTTTCATGATTTCCAGTAACACTGATGTTATTATACATACCATGTAAAGCACAAACAACCAAATTTTGTCTGTCAGTCCCCACACTTCTTCACAGAAGGGGGTGACCTACATGGCCTGCCCCTCCTGGACAGAAGTCTCACTAACTTCCCCTCAGGAAGAGTTCTTATGTAAGTGTATTGTGTATGATCAGTTTTCCTCTTTGTCATTTTAACTAATAAATTCAGTCTAAACTTTTAACATACATAAACATATATATATATTAACATATATAAACATATACCTATGCCAGACCACGTAATATTTTGGTGATAATTTCTAGAAAACCTGCCTTACCCTGTACTGTTTTAATATACAGTCCCTTTCGTCCAGGAGCATCACCCACTGTAAATATGAGGAATGCTTATATTCATCCATCTTTTTTCTTTTTATCATTTTTACTTTCATAATTGGTGATCCCTCCAGGTTATGAAAAATATAACACCATCCGAGCAGACCCAGCATTATGCTTCTTGGAAAGAGTGGGAAAACCTGATGAGAAAGCAGTCGCTGCAGAACAGAGGGCAAATGATTATATGGATGGGTATGTGCGCTTCTGGGGCTTGATTTCTCCGTGTATCTCTATCAACAGCAGTATGTTCTATTGCGTATGTGTACCTTTAAATAATGTAGTAGTGGGGCACCTGGGTGGCTCCGTCATTAGGTGTCTGCCTTCAGCTCAAGTCATGATCCTGGGGTCCTGCTTCTCCCTCTCCCACTCCCCCTGCTTGTGTTCCCTCTCTCGCCATGTCTTTCTCTGTCAAGTGAATAAATAAAACCTAAAAAGAAAGAAAAAGTAGTAGTAAGGGAATTAGAATTTACAATCTAAGACTTAATGAAACTCTAATAAGTTAGTGTTTATCCAGTGGTGTGATCAAGAAAAAGACTCCACCTGCCCCATACCCATCCTTGTGGTGAGTCCTTCATTTTTCTATTCTTAACAGTCATGGCCGTAAAGCCATACAGTTCTAAGGGCATTAGAGGGAAGAAGACAAAGAATATTACAATTGAAGAGAAATGGGATGTTTGTTCATTGTAAGTGTTATAAGGTCTTTACTATCTTTGTTTTCTTACCAAAAGGGAAAAGTAGGGGACTGGGTCGAGGTTAATATTACCATATTTAAAAGCGAGCTTGGTAGTAAGAGTCAATTAGAAGCAGGTTTCTTCTGACTTGCCTTATAATGTTTTCATGCTGTGACTTGGGTTCCTCAGGTTAACGAACAGAAATTTCAGTCTGAAAACATGCTAAAAAGTCCTTCCAACAAGACTCCATTTGCCCTTTCAGGAGAAATTTTAAGTCCAGTACAATAATTGTAGCGTCTGTTGGTATTTTAACAGGGATGTGGAAGATCCAGAATACAAACCTGCCCCAGCTATCTTTAAAGATGATATAGAGGTATGCTTTGGATCCTGCTTTAAAGTCTCATTTCTGGTTATTCCATGGTTTCTTTTGTGTGTTTTTCCTTCATACGTTTTTCCTTATACACAATTCTGTTCTTTAGAAGGTTAGCTAAGTTAGTGATCTGCTTAGGCTGACAGTCATCACAAACAGCCCTTCAGAGTATGCCTGATCTCCCTTCTAGACACACGGGAGGCAGGGGTGGACACGTGGATGAAATGGAGCTTGCCCACATGCTGCACTGCTAGGAGCTAGATACCCATGTCGGGGACAAGACCCGGAAGCCAAGTTAGAAGGAGACACTGAAAGTACCCAGCAACAGATAGAAACTAGACCTACATAAAGGGTTAAAAATAGAGGGTAGGATTTCTGAGCTGCTAAAGCATAGTTCTGAGTGTCTGCTTATAGAAAGTCAAAAGGAAGAGGCAAAGTTGGATGAAAATACTCTGTGGCGTGGGGCAAGGATGTGAAAAGGGATGAGGGATTCTATAATACAAGGGCATAGGAAAGGACTAGACGGTGCTGTAACTGTCAGGTAGGGTGTGCTGGTCTTGGTGGCCAGAGGGCTTCAATATTGATCTCTGTATGAGGACTAGAGAGGGCTCGGGCCAGTGTGTGGCAGTGAGAATGGAGATCCTGCGTACAATGAGACCCCTCAGAGAGCTGTACTCTCTGACAAACAGCATAGGGCAACAGCGAGGATCTTTATCTGCACATAGGCACTGGGTAGGGAAAAAATTGTTTCCTCTGAGAAATCATAGCCATAGGCGTGCTTTCTTTTGAGCTTACAGTTTGATTCTTCTACATCATTTGCGTGAACCAGGAACTCTTGAACCAAAAATGTAATTATAGAAAAGGTCCCAGGCTAGTAATAACCCTGAGGTATCTAGTAGAAACGAAAAGAAAAAGAATTGTGGAAGAAACAGCATCAGCGTAGACCATACTTATATCCTAAAGGTAAAAGCCGTCCATGAAATGAGGTCAAAATCCAAAAATTTAAATATGAGGAACTTTAAATTTAAAAAAATTAAATATGAGTGAATGTTAGCAAACAAAAAACAAGATTAGACCTCTAAGAACTTCTGATGGCAAGCTATTAAAATAGGAAATAAGTAAATTTTTAAATGGTTAAAGACATTAAAAATCCAAGAACAAAAGAAAGAAAGATATATGACTTTAGAAGTCGAGGGATATATGAGAAGACGATTTTGTGTAACATTAGAAGTGGAAAATACAGTCATTGAAAATTAAAACTCAGCAAATAGGTTAAATATTGAGCTGAGGAAGCAGATTAGACACAGATCTTGAGAGAATAAATGATTTAGAAAACAGATTTAAGGAAAGGATCCATAATGTAGCATGATGGCTCAGTTTGGCCCAATCAGGAGAGAGAAACCACATAGTCCATTGAATAGGGAAAGTTCAATGTAAAGAATTATTGACTCTAGCAGGGGGACTGAAGTGAGGACTAGCCACTGCGCTTAGGGCTGTCAGAGCAGCCAAGGAAGAGCCCTGTCTCTGGCAGGGCTGAGATGCTGTTTTGCTTTGGTTTTTTGTTTTGTTTTGTTTTGTTTTGTTTTTTTGAGAGGGCATGGCTGCACCTCGTTGGATGGCAGAACAGTTACTGGGATGCCCTGCTAGCGCAACTTGCTGGAAATCCACCCTCCAGGGTTGCCGAGGGAGCTTTTCCTGGGGAAATGTCTCACAGAAGGAACTCCACTGAGGCCAAGGCTGCTAGGGAAAGCTGCTGGCCAGCAGACATGTAAAGAAGCTGCTGGAACTGCAGAGGTGGGCGCTGGGGAAGCTTTTGTGCTGTGGGAGCTAAACCAGGGAGGAGTTCACTCAAAGCAGAGAAGTAAAACCCTTCTTCTCCTGCCGTGCCTCTCTGGCTGCCACAACTGAGAAAGCTTAACATCATACTGGCTGGCAAAAAATATTTAAAGAGCCCAGATCCATTTTCTTAGAGCCAGTAAAAAGTATGGGAGGCAGTAAATCAATATGAAAAACTCTTGAGAGACGAAGAGGATGGTATAATCATGTCTGGCACATGTGTAATAGGTAGTCCAGAGGGAGCGACCAGAGCGATTAAGGGAGAAGACCTGCTCTGAGAGAGAACGGCTGAGACGTTTTCAGGCTTAAAGACATGAATCTTGAGATTCAAGAAATAAAGCGAATCTTGACAGGGTTAACAAAATTAAATCCACTCCAAAAAAACATCCTGGTGAAATTACAGAATTCCAAACAAAGAGCAGATGTTAAAAGTAACCAAAGGAAAAAGACCCACTTACAAAGGAATGATGAGAATTCTAACTTAAGGCTTTTCTAAAATGGCAGAAAATAGTAGTCATTAGAATAAAACCACCAAAGTAGTGACTGTGTTTACAGTAATGTTGAAATATCTGATTGGAGATGCTCTCTTGACAGGTAAAAACGAGATGTATAGTACAAGCAAACTGTTCAAGGCTGAAAGAGAAAAGATTGGCAGGTTGTCTGATAATCAAATATGAGAATGAATAAACTATGAGAGTTGGTATATAGAACCAAAAAAAAAAAAACCTGTTACTGATGAAACCTAGGGTATATTTGCAATTAGAGGAAGGAAAAGCACCTGGCCTAAGCATGATCGTGGAAGGGGGAAGTTTTAGTGGGAAATAAGTGGACTGATGTGTACAAGGCAATAGAGAAGTGTAAAAGGGTGGGGATTGAGAATAATACATTAAAAAAATTTTTTTTGCTAAGTTCATCATTAAAAATTCTGTTGCAAAAAGTTCTCTGTTACTATTAAGAACTTTGGTTCCGTTTGCGTCTTTAATGTATCTTGACCCAGTCACCCCATGACAAATTTCTGTTTTCTTTTAAAAGGATGATGTGTCTTCACCAGGAGATCTTGTTATAGCAGATGGAGGTAAATTGCATTTCTCTCTTTTTACTTAGTGGAAACCCGCATTCTCATGATACCATGAAATCAATAAACTTTTACGCTTCTATGATGTTTTAGATGTGTATGAAATTTTTATTGAAGACCGTCGTAATCTTTATGGGACACACTAGTTGACTGGGAACTTAACAGTATTTTTAGTTGCAAATGTTTATGCCATGACTGACTGAGCTTTTACGGAATCAAAGCTTTGATGATTTTATGGCGTGATTATTAAACTTATGTATCAGATTTCATCATTAACCTGTTGATTCAGTAATCCATTCAACAGCTTATTAGTTCCATATTAGGAACCATATTAAGAACCAACTTTTTGTACACCCCTCTTTTGCATAGCCTTTCTTTGCAGAGTCTTGCTTCTACTTCCTTCTGATTATCAAGCTAGAAACAGGCTGTCACCAGAGTACACTCACTCACTCCCAGCTAACACCCAAGTGGAATAGGGTCTCATCCTTTCATAGTTTGACTAGGAAGGAAGGAGTAGTATTTGCTTAGCAGAAATGATTACCGCTTAATTATGGTATATGTAATTATAAGATTATACCCTGGAAATAGAGAGCTATATCCTCTACTTTATTAGGTGAATAAAAGCTTAAAACTGATAGCATTGTCATAGGGAATTTTTTATAATATAAGTTCCTCACTAATGACCTTTAAAATTGTTTTGATTCTCACATAAGTGGAGATAAATTTAATATAGAAGGTGGCTATTCAACTTCTCAGGGATTTCAGTTTGACTTTTAATTCATCTAAGTGTAAGGCATTTGAATATTTGCCAGCCAGTAAAATGTATTAGACCTGGAAATGACGGAGTTTTATTTCCTACGCAAGGGATGGTCAGTAGATACTATCTGGTTCTTTAGTCCCCTGTGATTTACTTTCTTTGAGCTGTTCTTTAAGTTTGTTGTAACTTTTTAGAGCTGTAGTTAAAAGAAAACATTTTTATAATGAGAGATTTGGCTTGTGTGGGTTTTTTCCCACATAATCAGATGGAAAGAAAAAGATTTTAAGTAAGGGAATTTTGCTGTTTCTATGAGTTTCATTTCAGCATCTATTTAGTCTTTGGGGACGGGGTTGTTTTGGTTTCAGCTAGGTTTTTTTAATTATTATTGACATGAGTTTCTTTAAATATAGATGGTCAGCTGATGGAAGGTGATAAAATTTACTGGCCGACTCAATCAGCTTTAACTACTCGTTTGAGGCGTCTCATCACTGCATATCAGCGTACTAATAAAAACAGACAAATCCAGCAGATACAGCCTACTTTCTCAGTGCCTGCCAGTGTAATGCAGCCACTTTACGAAGAAGCCACTCTCAATCCTAAAATGGCAGCCAAGATAGAAAGACAGCAGAGGTAAGACAATGGCCCTAAATTTTTAATATTAGTATAATTGTATAAATATAGTTACTCATTCAGAAGGCTATTAGAGTGTGATTATCTCATTTTGTGAAAAATACATATAGGGAGAGAAGTTGGTCAAAGCAAAGTGTTTTATGCATGCACACACATGTATACAACAAATATAGTCAAAGATTATTGCATTTTATAGCTCCTGGCCATGCTTTCTATTCAGTCATTATTTTGTCATGCTTACTAACAGGGAGTTACTAAAAAAAATGAAGTTGCAGAGGCACCTGGGTGGCTCAGTTAAGCTGCTGCCTTCTGCTCAAGTCATGATCCCAGGGTCCTGGGATCAAGCCCCACATCAGGCTCCCAGATCAGCAGAAAGCCTGCTTCTCCCTCACCCTCTGCTTGCTGCTCTGTCTACTTGTGCTCTCTTTGTATCTGTCAAATAAATAAATAAATAAAATCTTTGAAAAAAAAAAAAAATGAAGTTGCAAAGCAAACTCAAGAATTAAATTATTAATAAAGCATACATTTAAATTACATGAAATAAAGTTCATTCTACCTTATTTTTACATTTAATGTAAATGTATATGACATTTATGAAATAGAAGAATGTATGGAAGACAAGTCCATTTATGCTTTATACAGAGGCTGAAGCCTTGGAACTACTGATATCAAAGGGGAACAAATGTAGACCTTTTTGCAAGAGAACTTGTTAAGAAGACAGGCACACTTCTTCCTCCCAAAAGTTTTAACTTCTCAAAAAGGATAGAGAATGTTGAAAAGAGTAACAATGTTCTGTAATAACCTGGCCTCCAGCCAGGGTCCTTGTATGTTCTCTGGAAAATACATCATTTTTCTTTTGTATTATTTGCAACACATTCATTTTAACCAGAATTTAGTTAGTCTGAAACTTAAGATTTTTAGATGTCCTAGACATAATCTTCTTCAGATACTACCACCTCAGCAAAAAATCTGTTTCAGTTATCTATAATTGCATAATAGCCACCACCCCAAAATATGGTGACTTAAACATCAGTCTTTTATTTCTCACGATTCTGTGGGTTGACCAGGTGGTTCTTCTGCTCCCGGTGGTGTTGGTGGAGTGCTGAGAGGGCCAGACAGAGAAAGTGGCCTCACCCACATGGCTGGCAGTTGGCACTGGGAGCCTGAATGAGGGAGCATTCCCAGTGGCAAAGGCAGAAGAAACTGAGATTTCTTAAGGCCTAGCCTCAGGGTTACAAAGTGTTACTTGTGCCACATTCTGTGGGTCAAAAAAAGACACAGGGCCGACCAAGATTAAAGGGAGAGGGAAATAGACTGCGTGGGAAGAGTGGCAGGGAATTCATGGCCATCTTTAACCTCCCACATGCATTTTCCTTTGGCTGGTGGGTTCTGGATTAATCTTCCTAAAATCTAGCTTTGTCGTGATAGTCCATGCTTCCTTATTTACTATAGGTATGAAGTTTGTTTTTAAGCTTCGGTTTAAGAGTCTCTTCAGTTTCAGCATCAGCATGCATTTCTAATTCTATACAGTACTGTTCCCTCAGCCATCATGTCCTATGTATTCTTGACTCAGTACCTAGCTGATGTTGTTCCTGTCACCTGGGACACCCTTTTTCCTACTCCTTACTCCAAACCTAGCCTCTCCTCCAGAGCTCAGCATCTATCCTATCTCTTCTAATAATTTTTTCCTCAACCAGTCCAGCTCACAGTATTCTGTTTCCTGCACTCAGATAGCACTTATCCAAGTAAACGACACATCGTCACACTAATATGAAGTGTTGTTAAGGACATTGATCCTTGCCTTTCTATGTCTTGTCTTTCTAAGTTCTAAATTTTTTGAGGGTGGATACTGTGTCACATTTCTGTGTGTCCTGTGTAATCTTTTAATCCATCTTTTGTATTCTGTTCCTACTTTTGTCCCCCAGATGCAAGTTTCTTACGATTTGACTGGTTTCCCAGCTATTTTTACATCAGTATTACATTAATCTTCTTACAGTAGCACTATGATGAAAACGACCTGTTGATATTTTTCAAAGGTGTCATACATTCTTTCTCCGTTCACACAATTCCATAACTTAACCAAGAAAAAGTGTCCAGGGGCGCCTGGGTGGCTCAGTGGGTTAAAGCCTCTGCCTTCGGCTCAGGTCATGATCTCAGGATCCTGGGATCGAGTCCCACATCGGGCTCTCTGCTCAGCAGGGAGCCTGCTTCCCTCTCTCTCTCTGCCTGCCTGCCTCTCTGCCTACTTGTGATCTCTCTCTGTCAAATAAACAAATAAAATCTTAAAAAAAAAAAGAAAAGAAAAAGTGTCCATAAATTAGACTGGGTTTGGAGATCTTTGGTGTGTGAGGATAATAGTACCCTGTTAAAGCTGAACAGACTGTTTCTAGCCAAGTATATGGAGTGTTTCATAATCTGACCCCAACTCTTATTTCCTTCTGTCCCCAATATGAGCCATATCCTTGTCAATCTGGAATGCTCATCACACACCCAAAATGCAGATTACTTCCTACTTTGCTTATACTGTGACCTCTTCCTAGAATTCCCAAGCTGATCTTCGCCTTGTTCCATCTTAAATGCCACTTACGTCTGTGACACTTTCTTCATCACTCTAGTCTGAAGTGGTCCTCCTGTCTTCCGTGCTCTCCTAAAACTCTTGGTTTCTATAATGCATACAACTATAACCTACTACCTTATACTAGAAATGTCTTTGAAATGTTTTATCTTTTCCGTAAAGGTAGGATCATTGTGCCTTACATAATCTTGTATCCCCTGCATATTGTCTTACAGAGTAAATGTGTGAAAAACTATCATTACCTGAAGGAAAAGAAGCATGGTTGTATAGATGAGTCAGCTAGCATTTTTTTTAAAGACTTTATTTATTTGAGAGAGAGTGTGAATGCACGAGTAGGGGAAGGGGCAGAGGGAGAGACTACCCAAGGAGACTTCTGCGGAGAGAAGAGCCCAACACGGGGCTCAATCCCACAAGCCATGAGATCAGAACCTGAGCCTAATCCAAGAGTTGTACGCTTAACTGACAGCCACATGGGCACCCCTCAACTAGCATTTTTAAATGTATATGCAAGACAGTATCCTGCACTTAATCCTTTCAAGTGTTAGATACCTGAAATGTTTTTAATTTTATTATAGTCATTATAGTCAGCATTAATAAATATTTATTTTAGTAACCATTGTGACTTTTTCTTTAATTTGACTCAAAATAGATGGACAAGAAGAGAAGAAGCTGACTTTTATAGAGTGGTGTCTACATTTGGAGTGGTATTTGACCCTGATAGAGGCCAATTTGATTGGACAAAATTTAGAGCTATGGCTAGGCTGCATAAGAAGACTGATGATAGCTTGGAGAAGTATTTGTACGCATTCATGTCTATGTGTCGAAGGGTTTGTCGTCTTCCTTCCAAAGAAGGTAGGTATAAAATTTCTGTCTTTCCTGGTTTGGGTCAAAGAAGCAAAAAGTACTAAAATTCAGAAATCTCCAACTTGTTTACTTCAGCGATCTCTAATTCAGCACATCAGTACTTTTTCAGAATTGTAAATAAACAATGTTCTAAGATCTCCCTATTTGTAAATCCTGCTATTAAAATGAGATCTAAAAAGAATAAGGTTATACCCTTAGTTTTGAGAAATGGCCAGTGCTTATTCAGTATTAGACTGATGACTGGGGGAGGTGGGTATGATACGGTACTTTTTAGTCCATCTGCTAGGAACTGTGTTGGAGGGCTTACTTACATGAATAGTTTTGCAAGGAATGAGGCCTCCACTTAAAGAACATTTTAAAGAGTTTTAGTAGGGGGAAGAAAAAATCACCCAGGGCCTCAAAAAAAAAAGAAAAAGAAAAGGGAAAAAAGAACAACTAATCAGACGGGCTGATACTCAGCCAAGGCCTTGTTCCGGGGTGAATTTCATTGTCTTCGAAGCCCAGGAAAATAGCTCATCCTGTCAGCAACTCCTCTCGATGATGCTCTATAAGCCACTGTCTCCATTCTTTGTTGAATATGATTTCTGACTGTTAAACCCAGTGGCTTCCTACTCCCATTTCATAGTAAAAATATAAATGGCTAATAAAAGGACATAAATTTCATGTGAGTTTGTTTACTTGTTTTAGCTTTATGTCCTAACAGATCTGCTGTCAGTCTGCTGAATAGAGCAGCCCATCACTTGATTACCCAAATATCAGATGATTCAGAGTAGATTTTGGTCTACTTAAACGTCTTCGTAAGACTAGCAATGGGCTTAAAAAGACAAATAAAGCAAAGTATTGTGTTTTCTATTATTTATGGTTGCCAAGAGGCCCTCATTTCTTTTTTTATTTTCTTAATTCCCATCAGCACTGCAAAATGCAGTGAATAAATTAACCACTTTGGACTCCAGTTTTAAAACAAAAAGGAAGGGTTAATTACCAAATAATGATTGAAAACATAGCATTTTCCATTGGAAATGGGAGTGGAGTTTTACTTAGATCAGTTTTCTAAACTTCCTCAGGTCACAGAGCCCTTATTGTCTCTAATTTTTCACAACATCTGAGGCCAAAAGTTCTGTTCAATGAATAATTAGATCCAAACAACTTAATAAGTATTTATGTCCAACAGTCTAGTGATTGTTTGAAAACATAATATAAATTGGAGAAAAAAATACTACTTTTCTTTCTTAAATAACCACACTTGCTTACCATTACCAATGAGATGTGCACACCTCCAGGCACCGTACATCTCAAACCTTGGAGGTAGAATGGATACTCCCACTCTTGTTTCCTGTTCCATTACTTCTTTTTTTTTTTTTAACTTTTTATTTTGAACTACTTTTAGACTTTCAGAAAAGTTGCAAAAACCTATAGAAGTTTCCGTGTATCTCTAACTTTGCCTCTTGCATGACTAATTATAGTATCATTATTAGACCGGGAAATTAACATTAGTACAGTGCTATTA
Organism: Meles meles; assembly: GCF_922984935.1. Lineage (NCBI taxonomy): Eukaryota > Metazoa > Chordata > Mammalia > Carnivora > Mustelidae > Meles > Meles meles. Next base: position 29,989,759 of record NC_060084.1, on the reverse strand, counting down.
CCTAAATTGTAAAGCTGGTCAGATCTTACCAGTTTGTCCACTGATGCCCTTTTTCGTTCCAGGATCCCACATTCTGTTTGGTCGGTCTTCTCCCTTAGCCTCCTATAGTCTGTAAGAGACCCTCAGTTTTTCTTGTCTTTCATGACTCTGATACCTTAGAAAAATACTGATCAGTTATTTTGCCACAAATCCCCCAATTTGGATTTGTCTTGTGTTTTCATGTGGTTGCAACACAGAAGTGGTGTGTCCTTCTCAGAAAGTACCATGGGTTCAGAATGTCAGAATGTCCAACACTGATGGTGTTGCCCTCGATCGCTCAGTTACAGTAGTTTATGCCGTTTCTCCAGTGTAAAAATCACTACCTTTTCCCCTGCGGTTAAAAGATATCTTGAGATACTTTGAGACCACACAAATCCTGTTTCTCCTCAAATTCTTCACCCATTGACTTAAGGATCCATGATCCTTGTGTATAATAGTTTTTACTGTGGAATTCTGCTGCAAGCGAGGACTGTTGCTTCCGTTTCATCCGCTGTTCAATTACTTATTCATATCAGAATGGACTCAGATACTTATTCTGTCCTACAGGTTATAACCCAGTACTCTCATTATTTTGATGCTCAAATTGTATGAGCTCCTTTCAGTGACCCCTGCATTATTTCAACAAACCCTTATCTTTTGTTGAATATTTCTAAACTGCCAGTATCTCCACCCACAAAGATACAACCCCATCAGAAGGAAGAGCACAAGCTCTAATGTTGAAACTGAACCAGCTCAAGCCATTACTTCATATAGCATTTGACGATGTTCCTGCATTTCCCTCAAATTTTAAGAAAGCCTTTGGTGTTCCTGTGAGTTCTAATGCACTGAGTTACTTGGTGCAGCTAGGGATATGTGGACTTTGGTTTGTTTATGGGGTAGGATTTAACAGTTTTCATTTGTATTTATAAATGAGTTCAGGTAAGTGTTTTTCTCTTCGATTAAGACACAGAATAGTAAAGACAGCTCCTTGGGGATTTCTTAAATTCTTATATTCACATACTTCTTAAAAAATGTTATGTTTTACTTACTTTCAGAAGATCCAGTGTTACATATTATATGTATGGATTTTGGCACTTTTTAAAATTTCTATTTTTCCTCGTTTAAAAATATTAAAAAGAAATTCTAGAAACTACACAATGATACTGAGTAGAGGTACATTTTAGAAGTTGCATTATTTGTTCTAACTCCATAGCAAAGTGTTTTTGAGGTTAATGTTTTTGTTCTCATTTTAACATAGAATTGGTGGATCCAAATATTTTTATCCAGCCAATCACAGAAGAACGTGCTTCTAGGACTTTGTACCGTATTGAACTTCTAAGGAAAGTACGGGAACAGGCCCTCCGGCATCCACAACTGTTTGAACGCTTGAAGCTTTGCCATCCAAATCCAGACTTACCAGTCTGGTGGGAATGTGGCCCTCATGATAGGGACTTGCTCATTGGAGCTGCTAAACACGGGGTGAGCCGAACAGACTATCACATTCTTCGTGATCCTGAACTCTCCTTTATGGCAGCTCAAAGGAACTACAGTCAAAGTAAGATGGCTCATTCAAGGACTTCTACCCCACTTTTACAGCAATATCAAGTAGCACTTTCTGCTTCTCCTCTTACCTCTCTACCTAGGCTCCTAGATGCTAAAGGTATTATTCTAGAGGATATGAAAGTTAAAAGTGAAAATCTTAAAGAGGAGCCTCAGTCTTCTGAAGAAGAATCTATGTCTTCTGAGGAAACCAGGACACTAATAAAGTCTGAGCCTGTAAGTCCAAAGAACGGTGTTTTACCGCAGGCCACTGGAGACCAGAAATCTGGTGGAAAAGGTGAAACAGACAGACGCATGGTTGCAGCCAGAACAGAACCCCTAACTCCAAACCCAGCTTCTAAGAAACAGCGAGTCCACAAAAGAGGATCCGAATCTAGTTCTGAGTCTGACTCTGATTCTGAGAGATCATCCTGTTCTTCCAGATCATCTTCTTCCTCGTCTTCCTCCTCTTCTTGTTCCCACTCTCGATCAGGCTCTAGTTCTTCCTCATCCTCCTCTTGTTCTTCAGCATCGTCTTCATCCTCATCCTCATCCTCTTCCTCATCATCATCCTCTTCATCTTCATCAGAAGAAAGTGACAGTGAAGAAGAAGAAGTCCAAAAGCGAGGTATATGCATAAAGTGCTTTTGCTATTTTAAGACATTTCAAGTAAAAATGAAAAGCATTTGGTTCAGATAACTTAAGCTTGTTTAAAACTGTTGACTGCAATTTTACATGTCCGGCTTTGCTTAGAGAAGCACTAGTGAGAAGGAAACTAGCATGACTGGTACACACTCCCTATTCAGTATTCAGGGCATTGCAAAATGGGTTAGTCAAACAAATTAGGCATTTTACACACTAATCTTAGTTCTTTGTGATTACCTTCAATTTAGCGTTACTTTTTTTTTTTCTGAACAAGTTGATCAGTGAACAAATCGGGATTATGTTCTCTAACCGCCACCAGGATTTTTAAGTTAAGCAGTCAGACCAGCAAGAGTATCCTAGGCCCATTTGGCAACTCTCTACTCAGAGCAGTATGGGATAGGAACTACAGCTCGCCCCAGGGTTGTTTCAGGTGGCCCTCTCCTGAGTGTGCATGCCACAGCCCACAGTTCATGTGCAGGGAAATGAGTTGACATTGAGAGGGTGCAGGACCCAGAGTCCCTTGTAACAACTCTAGAGACTTAAGTCTCAAGGTGGCCACAAGGATATGCCCCATCTTAGGAATCCCCTCCTTAGAGAACGTCAGCACACCCATCTGGTATTTAAATGGTCCCCAGTCCAAATGCAATTGATTAGTCAGGAGTTTATCTCTTTCCAGCAAGCAGACCTACAGAGTTTACTGAAGGTCACATTTTCGTGCAGAAAGGGATGTTTTGTTAACCCTTTCCCCTCAAGTTCCTTAATGCCCTTATCTTGCTTGTGTGCTAATTTTTTTAAACAATGAATACTTAATTGTATTTTAGGTTAATTTTTCCTTTTTTTTTTTTTTACGATTTGTTTTGACTTCTTTTTCCTTTTTAAATATATCTGAATATTTATATAAGTTTTGAAAACTACATATAAACTTGTTTTATGCAGTCTTTTTGAAACAGTTATAATTGTTCTTAGCAGAAGGTACCCCTCACGTGAAAGCCTATGATGAAGAGAGTGTCGCGTCACTGAGCACTACCCAGGACGAGACCCAGGATAGTTTCCAGATGAACAATGGGACACCAGAGTCCGCTTACATCTTACAAGGGGGATACATGCTAGCAGCTTCATATTGGCCGAAGGTAAACGAATACTGTCCTGCTGGAAGAGGTCATTTTTTGAGTATTTTTCTTGTTGCTTTAATGGTAGATAACTCTTCTCATATGGAAAAATAGGTCACCATAAAACATAAGGCCACATTTTGGTGTTAGCATCGAAAGTATCAACTGCTGTCATCAAGTAAATAGGTGTACTTGAATGTGTATGTTTCTCAATCTAACCTTAGAATGTTTAGAATACAAGATAATGAACACTTGGGTTCACGTACAGGTTACGAAATAGGTGCTTTGAGCTGAGTCTCCTCGGAGGAATTTACCATAGTCATTGGTGACTTAGGAAAAAAGTTCACTTAGTACGCAGGCTTTCAGTTCAGGTTGGATTCATACAATTCTTTCAGTATGTGGCTAGACTAGAACAAGAGTACTTACCTGTAGGAGAACTCTGCTCTCATCTAGTTCTGAGTCGTTTGAACTTTTACAAGGAACCTGTATTGTATAGTTATAAAAATAACAGAAGACTATCTCTATCATAAATACTTTTATTAAACTCTGCTGGAAATTTGTACTTGAATTCTTACAGAATTATGATATTGGTGTGCAAATATGTATACATACCTAATGCGCGTATGTTGTACCAGGGTTAAATTCATCAAGGCCCTGAGCCATTTCGTCTCCAAAGGTCTGGCCTGATTGTTAAAATCACACTGTGATGTGGCATGCTCTTCCAGGACCGCGTGATGATCAACCGGCTAGACAGTATTTGTCAAACGGTGCTGAAAGGGAAGTGGCCTTCGGCTAGAAGAAGTTATGATGCCAACACAGTGGCTTCTTTCTATACCACAAAATTGCTGGACAGTCCTGGCGCAGCTACAGAATACAGTGAACCCAGTGTACCCACTCCCCCAGGTGCCGGTGTTAAAGAAGAACACGATCAGTCAACACAGATGTCAAAGGTGAAGAAGCATGTACGAGAAAAGGAGTTTACAGTGAAAATCAAAGACGTATGTTTATTTTTATTGCCCTAGGACCCGATTGCGATTACGTGTGCAGCATGCTTTTTCTGCAAGTGGCTGCCTGCTCTCACTCTTACTTTCTTCACATACTTGTTTTCTGGTATTTGGATTGTTTTCTTTTTGATATCCAGGTTATTAAACTTGAATATTCTACTAGAAGAATCGTCATTTAATATGTTTCTCTACCTATACTTCTGAACATAGTCCTTCTGCCAATCAAGAATGCTTTTCTTAAACAGTCTGACAAATTCTAATTGTTTTGGTTCTTTTATATAATGTTTAAATGGTATGTCAGTGCACTTCCTCTTTCAAACATTTAGCATGCCCTATTATCAGTAACATTTCATTTATCAGTATGATTTTTGAAGCTAAATGGATTACTCCGTGTCTAATACATGGGTAACATCCTCTGAAATGTCATTTGAATAATGTACTTAGAGATGTATGGCCAAAGCTGATCGTGTTATAAGGTACTAGTCACATGAACAGCTTTGTTTTGCTCAGACAAGTGTGTATAGTACCTGGATTTTTTTCTTTTAAGGTAGAAAACTTAATATTCATTATAGAAAAGAGTTGGGTTTTTTTTTCTTTAGTTGTTTTCTGAATAAGGAGAGAAGTTAAATGATGTTTTAGCATTTTTATTTCACTTTCTCTAAGTAAAAAAAATTCTCTTAACTAAAATGAGTTTTTTAATTGTTTCTTTATCAATAATGGTGTTTGTTAACAGGAAGGTGGTTTGAAGTTGACATTTCAGAAGCAAGGGCTTGCTCAGAAGAGACCACTGGACAGTGAAGACGGTGCTCTGGGACAGCAGCAGTATCTGACTCGGCTCCGGGAGCTGCAGAGCGCTTCAGAGACCAGCCTCGCCAATTTCCCCAAATCCACACCAGTATCAGGTGAGTGTGATGATGGTAACTGCCTCAGCATGAAATACTCCTGCTGTCATTTCCAGATGCTCTTTTATTTATTTCTGTTTCTGTGTGGAAGTATATAATATAATTTTAGATCTTTAGATCTTAATAAATACCTGTTGAGGTTTTTAATATAATATTTTAAAGCAGGGTGCAGCTTTGTTTTGGGGTCCTAAGTATTTGGCTGGAAATACTCTGTCAAGTTGTTTTATATTGATACAAGTTCAGATAGCATTTCAACATGAAAGCAGATAGTCAATGTAAAGGCAAACACCTAAATCACAAATTAGTGATGATTAGTAGAGGAAGTTAAAATGAGAAGTTCTAGAAAGACTTCAGTGATAGTGTAGTTCAATCATCTACAGGATACAGGAATTGTTATAACTAATCCCTGAAAGATAATCCTTCATTCTCATGGAATATTTGCAGGAAAAGATTGTGCTGACCTAAAACAGCCCTTTTTATTACTGGGCAGCTCGGATAATCACAGAATTCCTTCTTACTTGGAAGCAAATTCTGCCGGCAGTTGGTTTTTCTTAATGACCGAAATTCTGTCTTTATAAACGCATCGCAGAATCAGTCTATTCCCATGTCTCCATGATAGTCTTCACATTTTGAAAGCAATGATTGTATCTCCTCTCTCAAATTGGGACTGTCTCTCTTCCAACATTTTGACACTTTGAATCAACAGTTTTTATTAAATACCAAATTGGAACCATGAGTTGTGTGCTCTGTAGGCATTGAGGAATCAATAAGAAGCTTGTTTTATTGATCTTGGTGTAACGTGCTTTAATTTGTTTGTGTCCCTTTTATAAAATGTGGTATCAAAAAATTGAGAATTTTAGGGCGCCTGGGTGGCTCAGTGGGTTAAGCCTCTGCCTTCCACTCGGGTCATGATCTCAGGGTCCTGGGATCGAGTCCCACGTCAGGCTCTCTGCTCGGCGGGGAGCCTGCTTCCCCCTCTATCTCTGCCTGCTTTTTTGCCTACTTGTTATCTCTCTCTCTCTGTGTGTCACATAAATGAATAAATTCTTTAAAAAAAAAAAAAGAAAGAAAAATTGAGAATTTTATTCCTGATCAGCTGAATCTTTAAAAAAGTGCAAGTTGTTGATTAAAGCCCATTAATGACTTGAATTCCCATTATACCTTCCATATGCATAAGGCTAAATAGTTTGTTTCAGTATTCTGCTAAATCTGGTTGCCATGCAGTACTTGGAAACATTTCAGAACTCCTGTTGTGCATGTGCACGGTGTGTGGAATTCTAGGCCTGGGGAACATAATGCTTTATTATAAGTGTTAAATTGATAGCTATTCCCAATTGCTGCTACCGTGACTTTTTAATTATAAATCATAATTAAATTATAAATTAGTATCATCATCATTACTTTGGTCTCTTACAGATTCATTAACCATTCGTTGTAATTCTCCAGTTACTAGACTTTGAGAGATGCATAGCTGGCAGTTCAAATATGACCCAGCCCTGCTTCTGTCACTGAAGCGTAACTTCCCCAAACTGTGGTTTTCCTTGACGGTATCGTATTTAGGGAGCTCTGATTTTTTTAGAAAAGGGTGGGGGAAGTGCCTGGGTAACTCAATTGGTTAAGCATCTGCCTTTGGCTCAGGTCATGATCTCTGGGATCCAGCCCCACATCGGGCTCCCCGCTTCTCCCTCTGCCTCTGCCCCTGCTCCTATGCTTGAGCACATTCTCTCTCTCTCTCTTTCTCCTTCTCAAATAAATAAATAAAATCTTAAAACCAAAAAAGAGAGGAGAGTGTAGGAGGATGGGGTAAATGGGAGATGGGCATTAAGGAGGTAGTGAGCACTGGATATTAGATGCAATTGATGAATCACTGACCTCTGCCTCTGAAACTAATATACTGTATGTTCATTAGTTGAATGTAAATAAAATTCTAAAAAAAAAATAAGAAATACCACTGCTTGTACTCTGATACCACCATTATAAATGGGATTGACGCTTCCGTCATCTGAACATTTTACTGCTATTGCAGCTGAAGGTTGTATAGCCTTCACCTTCAAGTAACCCTTGGGTAGATAACATCATCGTTAATAGTATTAGCAATTATTGTAACACAGTCTGCAGCAAATCAAAATATTTAAAAGCCTTAAACATTTAAACCAGATAGAGTTATTATCTAAGTGTTACAGCTCATTCATCTTAATAATTGCAAATGTGAAATCTAGATTTGTCTTCCAACACAACTCTTAGGAAATCTGTTAACAATATTTTGCCTGCCTTTTCTTGTCTATGAAATGAGGCATTGGGGTAGGAGAGAGGTAGCCTTGTTGGGTGGGTTAAATAATATATGTAGAGTGGCTACTACGGAGCCTGGCACTTAATTAGATGCTAAACCGATGTTAAAATCTAAAACCTCACAGGTTTTAGAATTAGATACTGAATAAACGCTACTATTATAGCTATTAATATCCCAAAGCCGAAGCCCTTTTTACATTTAGGTGGATACCCTCTGAATTGTATCTGTAAGTTTCAAGTAAAGATACAAGTTGTCATGTAATTTAATTAATGAAGGGAATAGTAAAATAGCATTAAATTACAGTAGGACAAAACTAAAGAACCCATTCCAGAAACTGCCGAGGAAAGTGATCAGAAGATGGTGGTAGAGCCGCCACACAGCCTGGGGCTGAATTCCGTCATTTACCAGCTGTGACGTTGGGCTAGTAAAACTTAATGTTTCTGATCTCTTTTATAAAATAGGCTTAATAATACTCTTTGTTTTTGAAGATTTAAGAAAACATTTGTTAAACCTAGCTCAGTGTATGGCACCTAGTAGGCATTCAGCGAAAAGAAGCTATTTTTCGTATTGTTATAATTACATCTAAGATAAGTACAATACAGGCTTTATAGAATAGATAGGTTAAATTTTCCACTTTGGATTCTAGCTTAAAATAAATCAATAATGTTCCTAAAAATCACTCTCAGAAATAAGTCAAGGTAGCTGGGTTGTTTGTTTTTCGTTTTGTTGTTGTTGTTGTTGTTGTTTTAAGAATTTATTTGAGAGAAAGAGAGAGAGCCAGAAAGATCTGCATGAGAGGTGGGAAGAGAGAGAAGGAGGTTCCCTGCTGAGCAGGGAGCCCAACAGAGTCCATCCCCAGGACCCTGGGATTATGACCTGAGTCAAAACCAGAGTCAGACGCTTAAAAGACTAAGCCACCCAGGTGTCCCAGTAGCTGGATTTTTTTTTTTTAAGAAAAAAAAAATAAAGACATTGCGATGGTACCTAACTGGCCAAATAGAATATGTTTATGAATGGCCAAATAGGGTATGTTTATAAATGTACACTTTGGTATGTATGCAATTGTTTTTCCAGAAAGAATTATAGTAAGTACTTTTTTATATAACATTGGAATAGCAGTAAAGGGAAAGTAGAAAGTAAGTAAGACACGGTCTACCTTTCAGTTACTTGGTAGACCAAGACCTAAATGTTAGAATATTAGCCAAGATATTTAAAAAACAAGATAATATGCTTTGCTACACAGCACCTTATAGTTAAAAAGTACTGGAGAAGAGGGAAGTCACTACTGTGTAGAAACTTGGGCGAAGTCCTCTGGAAGAGGTAGAATTGAACAGGATCTATAAGAGGAAGGTCAGATAATGGAAAGTGACATTCATGGGAGAGGGGGGAGAGGAGCAGGGAACAGCCTGGACCAAAAGCTTAATAGTATGGCTTTGTGGTAAGACTGACCTAGCTAGTGTGTAAATTCCTACTGGAGGGAGATTTGTATGAAAGCAGAGCTGCTTAGAAAAGGTGAATCCACATTATAGACAACATGAAAACTGAGCTGGGACAGGAATTAGGGGTTGGAGGTCATGCAGGAAAGGGGCTGATGAAAGCCATCTCATTCATATTAGAATAAGAAACCACGAGAACGTCTTATAAAATAGAATGGTACATTTAAAAATGATACTTTGGGAAAGTTGGTTTATTACTATAGCTAAAATGTACTACAGTGAAAGTATTTTTAAATCATGTTTATAAAATCTGGTTATAATGAAATTCACTTTGTAGATAATGAAAACTTTCCTTTTTTTTTTTTTTTATGAAGTTATGTCACATTCCTAGGCAGAGGATCGTAGGGGAAGAGAGGGAAAAAATGAAAGAAGACAAAACCAGAGAGGGAGACAAACCATAAGAGACTGTTAATCTCAGGAAGCAAACTGAGGGTTGCTGGAGGGGAGGGGGCTGAGAGGTTAGGGTGGCTGGGTGATGGACACCGGGGAGGGGGATGTGCTGTGGTGAGCACTGTGAATTGTGTGAGACTGATGCATCACAGACCTGTACCCCTGAAACAAATAATACATTATATGTTAATAATTTTAAAAAGTAAGACTAAAATTAAAAAGTTATGTGACATTCCTATTGTGTTTTTATGTGCAAACATGGTTTTTAATCATTGTAACTAGCTATTCCTTACCATATGAATTAAGGTACCATTTTGAAACTGAGATGTGGAGAATATAAGTGGTATCCATAAGGTTACATGACCAGCCAAAGGGCAACTTCTTATTCAGGGATACACTGGACTTGCTCTAAAAATTCTCCTTTGTGGTGCCTGGTTGGCTCAGCATTAAGCATCTGCCTTTGGCTGAGCTCATGAACCCAAGGTCCTGGGCTTGAGCCCTGCCTCAGGCTCCCTGCTCTGCGGGAGGCCTGCTTCTCCCTCTCCTACTTCCCCTGCTTGTGTTTCTGCTCTCAATGTCTCTGTCTCTGTCAAGTAAGTAAATAGAATCTTTAATAAAATAATATAAAGGGAGTGACAATCAAATTTGTCTAAAAAATAAAAATTCTCCTTGAATGATTCAAAATGCATTTCTCACTATAAGCTGTGAAATGTTTTAAAGAAAAAAAAATCTCATCCTTAATAATTTCTTTTTTCTTAAGATTTATTTTATTTTATTTTTTCTAAAGATTTTGTTTATTTATTTGACAGACAGAGACCACAAGTAGGCAGAGAGGCAGGCAGAGAGAGAGGAGGAAGCAGGCTCCCCACTGAGCAAAGAGCCCGATGTGGGAGCCGATCCCAGAACCCTGGGATCATAACCCGAGCCGAAGGCAGAGGCTCTAACCCACTGAGCCACCCAGGCGCCCCAAGATTTGTTTATTTATTTATTTTAAAGATTCTACTTATTTATTTATTTATTTATTTATTTGACAGAGAGAAACAGCGAGAGAGGGAACACAAGCAGGGGAAGAGGGAGAAGCTGGCCTCCTGCAGAGCAGGGAGCCCGATATGATGCTCAGTCCCAGGACCCTGGGATCATGACCTGAATTAAGCAGATGCTTAATGACTGAGCCACCCCGACACCCCAGGATTTATTTATTTTAGAGAGAGAGACAGCAGTGGGGAGGGTCAAAGGGAGAGGGAGATATTGTCTTAAGCAGACTCAATGCTGAGCACAGAGTCTTACGTGGAGGCCCAATCTCATGACCCTGAGATCACAACCCGAGCCAAAACCAAGAGTCGGAGCATAACCAGATCTGCGAGCCAGGCACCCCAATATTTTCTTTTAATAAGAGAATTGTAGATTATGTACTTCTTGAGAACAGGAACTGCATTTACCCATCTTTGAACCATCATAGTATCATTCATACCTCTTAGACGCATTTTCATTGAGTCTACTGAAATTAGGAATCATAAAGGTCAGTTTGACTTAGCAACTAAAAAGTTAGTGGTGATCTTAAAATACCTTCAGTTGGCTGGCATGGGAATGGACTATGGGACATTGAAAAATGCACTGGTCATGAAGAAAAGAAGCACGACAAAGACCAACCTTTCAAAAGTTTTGAAAGTTATAAAAAGGCTGAAAGAGGTTTATTTTTTATTTGAGTTAGGCCATGTCTTTAAGTTGAGGAGAAGACTCTAAAATAAAATATCTTGGCACAAGAAAGTAAAGATAGTTGAAAAAACAAGCTTTCAGAAAAGGTAGGAATTAATGGATTCAAAGAAAAAGGAAGGATTTGTCTTTTTATATGAGAAAGACAGTGCTTCTTCCTCTAAAAGGGAAAGATAAGATGTGTGAATATCAGGGTAAAAAATTTGAAGAGACAAGTCAAAAAGTTATTTATAGTTCTCTGAGTTTTTAAATGAGGAATGGGGGTGTATTTAGCCCCAAAATTGCTGGACTTAGGATCTGTAAAATAAGGACTAACACTTTCATATATTTAGAAAAATAAGTACTTTTAATTTGCTTAAGATCTAAATTTTGATCATTATTTTGCATGTTTTTATTTGATTAGGTACTTCCATTCAGTCAACTCTTGGTGCCAATGGCGTTAGATTAGACAACCAGCCTATAGTCAAAAAAAGGCGGGGAAGGAGGAAGAATGTAGAAGGTGTTGACATCCTCTTTTTTAACAGAAATAAACCACCTAACCATGTAAGTAAAAAGTACTGATCTTTGAGTCCAAAATATGTAAATATACATATTGCTATTTTACGAATGTCTTAGAGGGTAAAAATATTAATTAGGAAATTAGAGTGTACTTCTAGATTATATCTCAGAGGAATCTAGCACAGGCCAAGATTCATGAAAATTTTAAACTTGGAAAATTCATCAGAATTTTAAACAGCTTACTTTTTTCCTTTTCAAAAAGATTTTCTTTACTGGACCAAAAATCGAATGATAAAGCATAGAAATAAAATTTTCACTTGGTTGTTTCTCTCCAGGTTACTTTGGGCTTAACCACCTCACAGATTTCTACAGGGATGACTCCAGCACTGTCCTACACTCAACCTCAAGGAATTCCTGATACGGAAAGTCCAGTTCCAGTCATTAACCTCAAAGACGGGACAAGACTTGCAGGCGATGATGCGCCAAAGAGAAAGGATTTGGAAAAATGGCTTAAGGAGCACCCAGGTTATGTGGAAGATTTAGGAGCTTTTATTCCTGTAGGTGATACCTTATAGATCTTGGTATATTTTATTTCTGTGGTTTATCAGATCCGTAATGGTGAAGGATACGTTTTTACCCACTTATGTAAATATGTGTTCTGCCCAAGGGCAAGGAAAATAAGCAGAAAAAAATAATGACCATTTTTTCCCCCGATACAACACGGTGCCGTTTCCATTTTTCCATCCTGCATTTAATAATGAAAATTATCTCCAATATACAGAGTACTATGTGAGACCCAGTGTAGGTTATAAAGGTATAAAATTTCTAGTCCTTTTCCTCAGGGACTTCACTTTAAAATACCAGTGATACCAGTGATCATATTAAACATTTATTGAGATTTAACTGTGTGCCTGGCATTATACTTAGCACTAACATACATTATCTCATTTAACACTCCTAACACCTGTATCAGAATGGCATAATTATAACTATTTTCTGGACAAATTAAAACACCAGAATTGGAAGTAAGTAGTCCAGGGCACAGTCTGAGCTCCAGTGTCCGAACTACTACTCGTAAGCTCTTCTTCAAGCTGCAGTGGTACTGCTGTTGTGTCTCTGCAGACGCACACTGAGTTGACTCTCATCAGAGCGAGAGTTGTTTTAGCTCATTTGCATTTTTTGTCTCCTGAGATACTCTGTGCTCACTGTCTCACAGGCATCTGACTTTCTTACTCACAGAAATCTGTCATTGCATTTTGCAGTACTTTACTGTCAGGTGCTGATGTACCAAATTCGCATCAGATCCCCCAGACAGTGCAGGTAGCGGGCCTGTTGTATCTGCCTTCATTAGAACGGAGAACCCAGCGCAGCTGTCTAGTACTCTGTGCGCTTCTGAAGGACGATATCCTATTCACCTTTGTATCCCCGGGACTTAGTGCATAATTCCTGATCCACAGGATAGTGTCTAGCTCCCTATAAACATTTACTGAGCCAATGAGTGAAAGTCCTTTGAAGACTAAAAACTACTGTATAAAGGTAAAGTTGTTATTTTATTAACAGAAAAATATTACCTTGTTACTTTTTTACATAAAGGAACCACAAAAGCTCCACACTCCAGTCCCTACAGTGGTCTTTGTGTCTGTGATATGTACTTTGTCTAGAATTTTACGTCGCTATTATTGGTATCAGGAAATAACCTGGTAATCTACAAAAGACTGCCTCAGGCTTGGCATTCAGATGCTTTTCATATCCCTAGTCTTCTCTAAGGATGCCACTAATTCTCAAATCTTAAATACTTTTGATTTTTTAAAAAAACAAAGCTTTTATAATTATGAGGGGAGGAGTTTTCGCTAAATATGATGGGTAAGCATAGAATGAATACTGCAATTCTAACAGTAATGAGAATCATTAGTTTAACCCTGTAACTTAACATGTTAGAAAATAACATTTTATTCAGTCAGTAGATTTGTATTGAGTAACTACTGAGTGCTAGTTCTTCTTTTAAGGATGGAGGATAAAACCACAAACGATAGAAAGTTCTTGCCCTTGTGGTACTTCCACTGTAATCTGTGGGGTTTCTCCTGTCTTTCTCTCATCACTGCAAAGGAATCTTTTTATTAATTTTTTAAACTTAAAAGTCATTCATCATTTTTACTGCAAATAAACCTTTTGTCATAATTTTTTAGGTAATATTATATAATATTAAGATTTTATAAAACAGCATTTGTTGGATAATACAAGATGATTGGTTTTGGTTTCTGAAGGATATCTCACATTAATGATTTCTTAGCTCTTACACTCTGTTGTATCTATAGCTAAATAATTATAACATATAGATATATAATAGCGGGGTTATATATAGAGTACTGTGGAAACATATAAAAGAGTAATGAGTGATTCTGCCTAGGCAAAGTATCTGGGGAAATGTGGAAAGAAGGTAGAGATGAGTCATGTCTATGACTGATGGATGATAAAGAATAAGTAGGCATTTGACCAGGGTAACACAAGAGAAGGATATTCTAAGCATTATAAAATGAGTATGAACGTTAAAAAGGATAGGACTCTAAGGCATATTCATGAAAGAGCTGCCAGTCTGGTATTGCAGGGTATGTGAGGGAATCTGTGGGGTAATAGTAACAGGATAGAAAAGGTGAATTGAGGTCCAGGCTGTGAAGGGATGGGTCTGTCATGCTGAAGAGTTTGAGCATTCCTCTCCTGCATTGTTCTCATTGGTCGGAAATCAAGCCCTGCTTTGTTAAATGATAAAGGTAAGCAGCATGGTTTGATGGAAAGAGTTTCATTACCAGATACTACCACTTGCTAGTTGCATGACCTCGACGAAGGTAACCTCTCGAAGCCTTGGTTCCCATTCGTAAAATATAAGAATATCTTTTAATATCGTGACAATTACTTGAGGAGAGATAAGAAAGACTATTAGTGAGACGAAGAGAAGAGAAAAGCCACAACTGGCACAAACATGGATTGTATCAGCGCAGAAAAATATCTGATGTTTCAGATGAAATTTATCAGGAGAAAAAGTGAAGAACTGTACAATTTTGAGGAGGCTGCTCCAGCGCTATTGGTAACTCCTTCAGACAATGCCAGGAACACAGGGATCTGTAAGAGTGTTTAAGGAAAGACCTCATTTCAGGAGCCAGAATGCACACAGACGGATGGTGTTTCAATCATATGATGGCCTTGAATATGTTTTCAAATACGTAGTTTGAGGAAAAGATTTATATAATATTTCTTAAAGTCATATTTAATATTTTTATTAGACAGTTGACCCTTGAACAACACTTGGGCTTGAATTGTGTGGGTCCACTTTTACGTGGATTTTTTGTTTGTTTGTTTTAAGTTTATTTATTTATTTTTTCAGCGTAACAGTATTCATTGTTTTTGCACAACACCCAGTGCTCCATGTAATACGTGCCCTCCCTATTACCCACCACCTGGTTCCCCCCAACCTCCCACCCCTGCCCCTTCAAAACCCTCAGGTTGTTTTTCAGAGTCCATAGTCTCTTATGGTTCGCCTCCCCTTCCAATTTCCCTCAACTTCTTTCTCCTCTCCATCTCCCAATGTCCTCCATGTCATTTGTTATGCTCCACAAATAAGTGAAACCGTATGATACTTGCTTGACTCTCTCTGCTTGACTTATTTCACTCAACATAATCCCTTCCAGTCCCGTCCATGTTGCTACAAAAGTTGGGTATTCATTTATGTGGATTTTTTACAGTATGGTACTGAGAATGTATTTTCTCTTCAGTATGATTTTCTTAATAACATTTTCTTTTCTTGAACCTACTTTGTACAAGTAGGTTCAACAACTTAATACTTTGTTGTAAGAATACAGGATATAATATAAATATAACATGCTAAATATGTGTTAATCAACTGTTGATAGATCAGAAAGGCTTCTGGTCAACAGTAGGCTATTATCGGTTACGTTTGGGGGAATCAAGAGTTATATGTGGATTTTCGACTATGCAGGGACAGTACCCCTAATCCCCATGTTGTTTAAGGTCAACTGTGTTAAATATAAAAATATTTAAAGTTTAAGTATTTTTAAAGTGTAATGGGTAAATTCTTTAATATATATGTATGTATATATTATATACTAAAGGTAAAATATGTGTATAATATATATTATCTTCAGTGTATAATAAATATGTATCTTCAGTGTATAATATATATTATATGCATCTTCAGTGTATAATATATGTTATATGCATCTTCAGTATTATAAAATTAAATTACTTGAATCAGCTCTTTTGCACTGTTTGCACAAGTAAAGATTTTAAAGCTGTTTCTTTGCTTATATGTTTTAGAGAGTGCAGCTCCATGAAGGGAGGCCCAAACAAAAAAGGCATCGTTGCAGAAACCCTAATAAACTCGATGTTAATAGTCTTACTGGAGACGAACGTGTTCAGCTGATTAACAGAAGAAATGCCAGGAAGGTATGTGTATATTTATTGTTAATCGTTTATAAACAGACCTGGAGATGGGTTAAAACTAGCAGATTTGTGGGAAAAGACATGGACTATAATTTTATGCAATCTAATTTCAATTCCCACATCTTTGGCTAAGCCATGGGATAAAACAAGTCACTTGACACATCTGCGCATAAGCCATGTGACATTGCCCAAGGGCCTGACATCCAAAGTAGCGGCTCTCAGCACGGGGCAATTTTGTCTTGCAGGGACATTTGGCAATGTCTGGAGGTGCTAGCTTGGGAGGTGGGGAGGTGGCAGGCAGGGGAAGGATGCTATTGGCATCCAGCAGGTAGAGGCCAGGATGCTGCTGAACTTTCTACAGCACATAAGACAGTCCCTCACAACACCCACCCAGAAAGGCCACGCTGCAGAGGGCGAGAAACTGATGAGACAGCCACCATTCTCATCAGGCCGTCATAGATTACATTTTCATCACTGAAATTTCCCATCAGATGGCCATAAAGTATCTTGTTCCTTTAAATGAGCCTATTACATAATTTTCTGGGGCACCCTGGTGGCTCACTGAGTTAAGCCACTGCCTTCGGCTCAGGTCATGATCTCAGGGTCCTGGGATCAAGCCCCGCATCAGGTTCTCTGCTCAGCAGGGAGCCTGCTTCCTCCTCTCTCTCTCTCTGCCTGCCTCTCTGCCTACTTGTGATCTCTGTCAAATAAATAAATAAAATCCTAAAATAAATAAATAAATGAGCCTATTACATAATTTTCTGACAGATGAAAATAAAATGTCTTAAACAAAGTTACCTTATAGAATAAAGGCAATGCTGGGTTTATCTTACTGCTTTTTTGACTGATGAATGATAAGAGTCCGAATTCTATTTCTAAATTCTATTTCTAAACCAAATGTGGGTCACCAATTGTTTCCCCAAATTGTTTTTGTTTACGGATTAGTAGATGTCTCCTTCACCTCAAAAGTAAATGATAGAACACTTAACGGCACCCTTCTGTAGGCCTATAGCTCTGATATTTTTATTCTGTTTTTTATGCAGATAAGCATGCAACAAAATAAAATTAAAAAGAGAAAAAGATGGCCTCAGAGCAAGAACAGCAAATTTCTCATTGAGTTCCTTCACTCACAAATCAGTTTTCCTTAACAGCTGTTTTAATATTGTTATGTGCACTAGCTCATTAAAATTAATACTGATTTTCCCCCAGTTTATAGAGCTAATTCAGCGTTTGTTTGTACTTTAAAATGATGTCATAAGGAGCTTAAGGAAAAGACAAGATGACATTTTAGTAGCATTTTACTTAATTTTGTGATTATATATAGATGGTGTTACAAATCTTAGCATTTCATCTTCTAACAAAAGTTAGCATTACTGGGTAGGAATAAATTAGTCTTAGCCAGTTTTAAGGAAATGGAACAATTTTGTGTTTTTATTTATTAGATATTAAACACTCCTAATTTTATCTAATTGTTATAACCTGACAAGGGGTCTAGTCATCTCCCGTAATTTGTATTATTTATTGTTCTGAGTCTGTAGCACACAGGCTTAAGGATTGAAAACAATCTACCTGCTGAATCCCCATACACCACCCAGAGGGCCTCCGCTTACACTGGAGCTTAGTAAAGGGGGTAACGAAAAGGAGAAGGCAATAGAAACTAAGTAAAGACTATAGAAAATATTAGAAAAGAGTGCTTTAGGTATGAAACTATAGATACCTGTAACTTCTAGGTAGTATAGCCATATTAAAGTCCTGTCTGTATTCTACCAAGAGATAGTATATGTTCAGAGAGGTATGGAAAGACGAATTACCTTTAGACACCAAAGGAACATTAAGTTGGTAGATCCAAATCATTGAAGTTTCAAAATATTTTGTTTTCATGTCCTACTAATTATTATATGTAGTTTTAAATTTTTTTCATATTGTGATTAGTTGGCTGTATCACTATTCACATTCATGAGATGTGTTTATTTTTATACTTCACGGTTTTAATTTACATAATAGGTAAGAGTATGAGTATGTGGGACCTGAGTTTGAAAGCTGGCCCTAATGCTTACTAGCTGGCTTTAGGTGACTTATATAACTTCTCTGAGGCTTAATTCCTTCATTTGAAAAACAGAAATAATACTCTCTCAAAGGATATAGTGAGAACTAAATAAATGTACATACTGAAAGTTCTTAGCATGATACTTGGCATATAATAAGAAGAAGGAGAACTTATTATTCGTTCGCACCAGACGCTGTGCCACGGCACTTGAATTGGTTTCGTTGTTATCCTTATAAAACCCTATGAGGGAAGTGTTGTTGTAATCCCCTTTTTATAGATCAGAAAATGGAGGCTCAACGAGATTTACTGATTTGCCCAATTCCAGTAGCTGGTAAGTCTGACTCTAGAGGGCACATGCTCTTAACGAGGCTGTATGACCTATCCAGCATAGCAAGTGCACAGGACAGTGGTTATTCGTTTTACTATTTTAGTTACTTAAAGCATTTAAAATTTACATACCACGTGTCTGTACGGTGTATCAGCAATGCCTTTGGCATGTGGTAGTCCTTTTTAATATAGTAGATAACGTCAAAGGTAATTCAAGAAACACATGTGTCTTAAACTCTGTATAGCACAGAATAAAAGCAAGAAATGTCTTCGTATTTAATAGTATTTTTAAGTGTCTAACAGTCTTTTTCATTTACAGGTTGGAGGTGCATTTGCTCCCCCTTTGAAAGATTTATGTAGATTCCTGAAAGAAAATTCGGAATACGGAGTAGCTCCTGAATGGGGAGATGTTGTTAAGCAGTCTGTGAGTAATTTCATAAATACTAATTCACACATCATCTTAAAAATTAGACGCCATTTAGTCAGACTGAGAAAGATACCATACGATTCCACTCATAAGTGGAATCTAAAACCGAAAACAAAACAAACAAAAAGCAGACTCCAATCTATAAATACGGAGAATAAACTGATGGTTGCCAGAGGGGAGGTGGGTTGGGAGATGGGCAGAATGGATGAAGGGGAAAGAGCGGTACAGGCTTCCAGTTATGGAATGAATAAATCACGGAAATAAAAGGCAGAGCATAAGGACTACAGTCGCTGGCACTGACTAGCGATGTAATGAGACAGGTGGGAGCTACACTTCCGGTGAACACAACAGACTGTGTAAACCTGTCGAATCACTAAGTTGTACGCCTGAAACTAATGTAACATTGGGTGTCAGCTATACTCAAAAAAGAGGATTAGCTGCCATTTAATGATACCAGAGATGGAGTTTTTTATTAAGAATTAGCAACATTGTGTAAACATGTGCCAATGTTTTAGTTCACAGTTTTTTTATTTTGCAGTACACATCACAAATTTCTCAGATGTTTGTTGAGTTAGAATGCAGGATCAATATATACTGATCATTAATCTGTTTTTATTTTAACGGCTAAGATAACTCTTTGAGCAAGGCCACAAAGATTAACCAAAGATGTGGGGAAAGAGACATGTAAGGATATTCATCATAGTATAATAGTAACAAATTGGGGATATATTAATGGTCCATCCATATATTGGAAAACTATACAACTGGCAAAAATTATATCTTAGAAGAACATCCAGTGACAAGGGAGGAAGAGGTCACGGTGTGTTAAATGGAGTAGTAATGAAGCCCTTGGAAAAGCCAAGCCCGACCATGTGGTAAATGCTGAATAAAGAGTAGCTATTATTTCCACAAGTGTCCAAATGAAAAGGACAGGCTATAAAACTATGTTCATTTTGATTCTATTTACTTTAGAGATGGAAATGGGGAGAATTGTAGAGTCTGTATATATGAACAAGGGAGAAATGAAATACACACCCTAAAATATTAGCAATGGTTTTCTCTGGTGAAATTACCGATGATTTTTTCCCCTTGTATATTTGTTGTTGTTGTTGTTATTTTCTGCAGTGAACCCTAATGCTTTTGTGAAGAAAACAAATAAGTTGATCAATTCAAAACAAAATTTTAAAATAGTACCATGAGAGTCTTTGAAACTGCCATCTAGGGGCACCTGGCTGGCTCAGTCGGTAGACGATGCAACTCTTAACCTCAGGGTTGTGAGTTCAGCTCCACATTGGGCGTGGAGCCTACTTAAAAAAAAAAAGAGAGAGAGAGAGAGAGAGAGGTATTGCTCTGCTCTGCAGTGGGGTCACAAATGGTGGTCACTAGACACATGCAGCTGTTGAGCGTTTGAGATGTGCTGCCTGAATGAGGTTGTCTAAGAAATTAGAACACTGGTTTGGGATCTGGGGGGTTTTTTGACACACAGTGTTACATTAGTTTCAGGTGTACAGCACAGGGATTGGACAGGTCTATACTGTGCTCTCCACAAGTGCAGCTGCCATCTGTCACCGCACAACACTGTCACAACTTCACTGATGTTATTCCCTGTGCTTTTTATTCCTGTGACTCGGGGTGCCTGGGTGGCTCCATCAGTTAAGCAGCCAAGTCTTGATTTTTGGCTCAGGTCATGATTCCAGGGTCATGGGATCAAGCCCCACTTCAGGCTCTGCGCTGGATGTGGAGCCTGCTTAGGATTCTCCCTCTCCCTTTATTCCGCCCCCCCTTTAATTAATTAATTAACTTAAAAAATTACCCCCTAACTTATGCATTCCATAACTGGAGCCTGTGTCTTCTCCCCTTCACCCATTGTGCCCATCTCCCCACTCTGGTTTGGGATTTTGAAGATTAAGTTTGGAAAAAATAGGAAATATCTTTATTTTCATAGATTACATATTAAGATGGTACTATTTTGGTTTAATTATGTTAGGCTATATTACTAAAATTAATGTCACCTGTTTCTATTTTACCTTTTTTAATGCAGTTGCTAGAAAATTTAAAGTTACATATGTGGCTTACGTTATATTTCTGTTGGAGCCTGCCAGCCTAGAGGTTCTACAACTCCTACCACTTTTAGGAGTTCTGAGCCCAGAAAGTCATGGGAGAATCACTCGACTCTCTTTTCCAGCATGGTGCTATCTCCCTCCCTTACTCCCAAAGTGACAAAGATTCACATGAAGCATCTCATTGTAATCTTAACCTTTCACTTACTTCCCCTGTTCTTTCCTTATTGTTCTTCTAGCTTGGACGAGGGGCACTTCCGTAGTCTTTTAGAGTAATTGATGATGTGAAACTGTGAGGGTGCGGAAGTAACCTCATGAGAAAATGTCTTTGGACCTTCTGTTCCCTAGAACTCTTCTACATACGTACGCCTCACCGTGTGGGAGAAAGCTAGAGCCTCTTCTGCTTTCTTACCCTGTGAGAAAATGAGAAACGGAGGAACTATTTCACACCCTCCTTACTATCTGAAATGAGGCTCTCTCTTTCATAATTGATTATGTTCTTTCAGTACAGACTCAGTCTATGAATAATTACCAATTTTAATGTGATCGCTATTGATTGCATTCTAATGTAGCTGTTGTTACTGATTTTTTTCCCCAGGGATTTCTTCCAGAGAGTATGTTTGAGCGTATTCTCACCGGTCCTGTTGTGAGAGAAGAAGTCAGCAGGCGTGGGCGACGGCCCAAAAGTGGAATTGCCAAGGCCACAGCGGCGGCAGCGGCAGCAACTGCCACCAGTGTGTCAGGCAATCCTTTGTTAGCCAATGGATTACTTCCAGGTGTGGATCTCAGCACCCTTCAGGCCTTACAACAAAACCTACAAAACTTGCAGTCTCTGCAAGTAACCGCGGGGCTGATGGGAGTGCCCTCCGGTCTTTCTTCTGGAGGAGAAGCTAAAAACGTGGCCGCCATGTTCCCCATGCTGCTGTCGGGAATGACTGGCTTACCAAATCTGCTGGGCATGGGGGGGCTCCTGACAAAGCCTACTGAATCTGGAACCGAAGAGAAAAAGGGAAATGACTCGAAGGAGCTAGAAGGAAAAAAAGAAAGGACAGAGAGTCAAAATTCAGAGAACGGGGGAGAAAACTCCGTGTCAGGTTCTCCTTCCACGTCCTCCACTGCTGCATTAAGTGCAGCTGCAGCCGCCAACCCGCTAGCTCTTAACCCACTACTGCTGTCTAATATCCTCTACCCAGGGATGCTGCTCACTCCAGGCCTTAATCTCCACATGCCAACTTCGACCCAGTCCAATACTTTCGACGTACAGAAAAACAGAAACAGTGACTTGGGCTCGTCTGAGTCCCAGGAAGTAAAGGAGGAAGAGTCCAGAGGTAGAGACCAGGAGGACAAAGGGGGAACTGAGGCAAGTCCTCTCAACGAGAACAGCACAGACGAGGGCGAGGGTTCAGAGAAAGCTGATGCTTCGTCTGGATCTGACAGTACGTCGTCGTCGTCGTCTGAGGATTCAGATTCGAGTAACGAAGACTGACTCCCAGACTGCACTTAAATTATGAACTGATTTTGGATTTTTTTTTCTTTAATTATGAATTGTAAATACCCCAGTGTTGAGTGCATCAATAACTTACTGACCGAACATTTCAGTTATTTGTTTAGAAGTGCAAACTGCTTTCAGAGACGTTTTGCATGTACTCTTTCTTAAGATCCGTATAAGTTTCTGAACTCGTATGTACTATCAAATACATAAAGGTGTAAAATTACAACAAAAAGGCATTATAATTTTGTTGGGGGTTAATTTTATGAAAATTATGCTCCATGAGAGCTGTATATTTAATATATTTGCAGAGAACACAGCATACTTGATGCATATTTACTGATTTAATTTGAATATAGTTTTACAGCCTCCTTGACACCTATAATTTACAGATCAAAACTCAGCAATAATTTGGGCAGCTAATGAATGTCATGAAAGCTGTAGAGTCTACATCACCATCCACTGCTTTAATTCCATGAAAACGCTCTCGTGTTGTGATGCACTGCTGACGTTTCCAATTCAGGTACAAGTGTGTTTTAAAGAAGAAATAAGTTTCCCAATCAGCCAATTGAACTGGCTACCTGTTACCTCAGCTGAGTTAGTTTAGGAAGTTTACATTCGTTTCTAATTCTCTACTTGTTTTCAGGGGTTTTTTAAACGCATCCTCTATATCATGTTGATCTGGCAAGAAATCTGACTTGCTTCCGGCTGAGCTTAACTCTGATATCAGTAAAATTAAGTCCTACAAGAGTCCTGTGTCATGGGACTTTGGCGCCCTCTAGACATACTTAGTTTTACTTTTTCAAAGTTTGGCCTCCTCTAAAGAAATCCTTCTGTCTCTGATGAGTAATGTCTGTTTCCAGGGTTCAGAAAAGGCAAACTCATGAAATACCACTGAGAAGATCTTTCCACACAGCATACTTCATGTAAAAGAAACCGTTGGTTTGCTTTATTCGTGTAGATTTCTCTTTGTGTTTTATGTCATGGAACTGTTCCAACATGAACAGGTCTTAGTGATAAAGTAATATGCAGAATAGTCTAAATTCTTTTTTTTTTAGTTGCTAGGTATAAGCAGACTAAATGTTGCCCAGAATCAGTGTTGGGTTATCAGTTTATATTAAATATACTGAGTTGGCCCATTTTGAATATGCACTTTGAATGATCTCAAAAAAATTATACAAGTTATACCTGTAAACCACAAAAATGAAGCCCAAGGCTTCTGATCAATTTCTTAGAACCCTTTATCATGTAAAATTTGTCCGATATTTGATTTGTGATACAGTTTCTCCTACTAAAGCTGCTATTAATTCCGACAAGATGGAGAGGTCCAGGATCACCTTCGTGTACATTAAAAACAATTAGAACTGAATTGGACATAAAATACCATTTACATCCTAAGGAGAGAAAGATGTTAGCATTTTTCTGATACTTGGATAAGTCAGTGATAAAGTTTGCGAGGGGCTAAATTTAGGGGAAAAGTACCCCACTTATCTCCCACAGAAAAAAATAACTCAGTACGTTTTGATAGAACTTTGTTGTTTCGTCATAAATCCAGCAATTATATTGGATTTTCCCAGATCTTTACCAGTAAATTATGTTTCTGTATGTAAGATAACCAATCCCTCATTAGAGAGACAGTGTTACATGTATTTACAAAATCATTTAAGTTCCATTGAGATTGTATTGATTTTTGTATTTTTCCCAAAATAGTACTTTGAATTGATAGTTCTTTATGCAATGTCTTAGCAATAGTCACTGTAATGCCCACCCAGGAGAAGTGGGTAGTAATTCTTCATCATGAAAATGATATATTACATATTTAGTACCTTCCCTTTGCAGTATTGCACTTTTGTTTAACTAGAACACACCTATGAGATAGCCAAAGTTTTTCAAACACAGTTAACTTAGTTTGCTGGTGGGGTATTTCAGCACCATCCATACTTCCCTCTTTCCCTCTAGTTCTATCCACATAATCTTCATTCCTTTCTTTCCCCAATTAAAAAAAAAAAAGGAAAAAAAAGCCCTAGATCTTGTCACTAAAAAGCTAATTTATATCAAATTTATGAGATAAAGTATTTTCCTAATTATGATCAGACGAATTTGGTTAACATCTTAGTGATTCTCTTTCTACATAATAAGGCAATTGCAGTTTTCAAAGCATTAAGGCTAATTAATACTAACGTTAAACTTTCTCTCGGGTTTCAAGACACTTCTATTTAGTATTGATTGGGGAAAAGTTGTCCACCTGTCAGCTTAAAAAAAATGCAAATATGGTTGTGTAAAGATAAGGGTTATAAGGAAAAAAAATCAGTAGAATTACATAATACTAAAGTTGCAGTTAAAAGGATATCCAAGTATGTGTTGGTAGTTACTAAAAGAATTATAGCTGTTATTGCCTTGTATTTATAGCCCTTGTTTCAGGTTTCATGATTCAAGTCTTAGTCCAATTCTTCTTTTGGACTTTTGCAATATTTACCAGTTGTGTTTTGTGTAGTCTGAATTTGCTTTCTGTAGTTGAGCAAACGTCTTAAAAAGTCATTTGTAATTTATTAAATTACTTTCTATGATGTTCTATAGAGCAAATGGAAGTTTAATTATTTTTTATTAAACATATTCTTTGACTACCCATGATGTCAGCCTCTGTACATGACAATACTCCTTTTTTTAATTGACTTTTATCTATAATTTATCTTAATCCAGTTGTGAAAGAAACCCTAGTCCTAAATCTCCAAAAGGAAAGTTATACCTTGGAAGAATTTTTAAAAGACAGAAGCTAGCTATAGTTATATCCACTGTATCATTATTTCCTTTAGTTTTCTTCCCCTGACCTTTAAAAATGTCCAGAAAGACTCAAGAGATGTACCAAAGCTCATTTTGGATATCAGTAATTATTTTTACCCTTGGTCTTAAGTGTCTTTCCTAATTCATCACTATTGTTTTTAGCGTTTTTGTAAACATGAAAGAAATTTAGTTTTCCCCTAATTAGAAAAGGAGAACAGTAGAGTCTCGTCATACACTCATTTAACTTGGAACCCATTTACCTGTACTTCTATGCTTAGAAAACCTTTTTTTCCCCTTTTTTGTACAATGTAGCATATAAACACAAATCAATTACTTAGTCTAGTGCTCACCCAGAGGAACAGTAATCTGTACCAGTGCTAGAGGAAGATTCAGCTATATTAGATGTTTCTGAAAGAACATATACTATGTACAAAATGATGGATTCTGTGTTTCGTGAGCTGTAGGAGGGAGAGTCGTTTTCGACTACAAGTAATGTTCATCTTATACAACAAATTTAGAATTTAGTCTCTATGTAAATACAACTCCAGTACATAAGCTTTTTATTTTAAAATGCAGAAAAGCACA
This sequence comes from Meles meles, assembly GCF_922984935.1. NCBI lineage: Eukaryota > Metazoa > Chordata > Mammalia > Carnivora > Mustelidae > Meles > Meles meles. The sequence continues at coordinate 29,963,984 of NC_060084.1, read as the reverse complement.
AAGAAAAAATATTTAAATCATCATACACCCACCCTGAGATCAGTACTGTTCAGATAGATACCCAATGTTTTTGTATGTATGTTATATACAAGTAGTGGGTTGAGTCATGTCATCCAAAAATCTATGTCAACCCAGAATCTCCGAATGTGACCTCAATTGGAAATAGGGTCTTGGCAGCTGTGATTAGTTAAGACGCAGTCATACTAGGTGAGGGTGGGCCCTAGATCCGGTGACTGGTCCCCGATAAGAAGAGGAGAGGACACCCAGCCAAGGGGAAAAAGGACATGAGCCAACAAGCAGAGATTGGAGTGATAAAGATGTAGCCGAGGAACACCAAGGATTGTCAGCAACCACCTAGAAACTAGGACAGCAGCGTGGAACAGATGCCCCTTCAGAACCTGTAGAAGGAAGCAACCCGGCCGACACCTGGATTTTGGACTTCCAGCCTAAATTGTGGGAAAATAAATTTCTGTTATTTTAAGCCACCCTGTTTGTGATGATTTGTTATGGTAGCCCTAGGAAATGTACACAACACGTTTCCATATTAAAGCAGTATTATATGGGACATAATATTTACTGTTCTGACCTTAATATGCTGACCCATGTCAATAAGCACCCTGTGTTGTGATGTTTACTACATAGTATTGTCGCCTACATATGTAATTTATTTAACCATGTACTTAAAAATGGACATTGGAGTTTAAATAAGAATCTTTTGTGTCCATCCCGAGGACTTCCTTAATCCCTAGAAGTGAAACAACTTCCTCAGTTTTTCAGGATTTTGATTTGCGTCGCCAGGTTTACAACGATGCCATGCGTAGCCGTTTATACTACCCCGGCAGCATACATTTTGTGCATGCTCACCCCAAAATCTTACCAATACTGTGTATTGTCTTTTGAAGTAATCTTTGCCAAATTAATAGGCAAAAATACCATCTTGATGAATTCTTATTCTTTTTTCTTACTAAAAAATAAGACCTACATATTCTAGAAAACAGGGAGGCGGCGGGGGTGGGGGTTGAGGAGTGGAGAAGCACAAAGTCAACCAAAACCCCCATGATGTTGAATGCTCAGAGATAACTGTCAACCTTTGGGTCATTTTTCTTTGCATATACATATTATGTATTATTTTGATAAGAATGGAGTTATACTGTACATACATTTTGTAACTTCTCTCTCATTTATTATATCATGATAATATCCCCATGTCATTAAAAATCTTCCACAGCATTTTTAAGGACTTTCTTATTCCACTATATATATGCAACATAATCTGTTTAATGCCCAATTATTGAACATTTAGAAATTTTTCAGTTTGGGGCTAAATAATGATATGTCTGTAATTAAGTCTCTTCATACACTTAGGGTTTTTTCATTAAAAGAAATACCTAGCCGTGAAATAGTTATGTTTGAATTTAAGACCAGTTGGATTGTACTATTTTCTACCCCAACGGCAGAGCATAAAACTATTTCCTTCCCTGTGTCTCTTAAGCACCCTTGGGCATTAGAACATTTTTTTAATCTTTGTCAATTTGACAGACCAAAAAGATTCTTGTTTTAGTTTACATTTCTTTGATTATTAGTAATATAAAATCTTTCGTATCTCTTCATAAGGCCGTTTATATTCTGTATATTAATTGTTCATGTTCTCTGTGCGATATCTGTTATATAAGAGGTAAATATTTTTCCCAATTTGCCTGTGAATTTTGCTTTTTTTATAATGTGCAAGTCTTAACATTTTTATGTGGTCAGTTTGATACTCCATTTTTTCCACATTTAAGTTCTTGATGTTTTTCCACAGAAAAATCTTTTTACCCCCAAATTCTATACATGTTTACTTTTTTTTTTTAAATATTTAGTGCTTTTGTTGACTTGGAATTTATTTTGGTAACATACATATGGTATAAGATAAGAATCCTAATTTGAATTTATTAATAATTGTGCAGTATCCCAGCATTATTTAATATATAATGTCTCCACTGATTTGACATGCCTTCACTGATCATAATTGAATAATTCATGGATGTATATGTGAATTATTTAGATATATATGAATGATTTAAGTCACATAAATATGCATGATGTATCTATGATATATCATGTAAACAGTAAACATAAAACTGGAGAGGCTATACTAATAAAAGATTAGCTTAAAAACAAACAAGTGTTGCTAGAAATTAATGAGAACATTTTATATGGTTATAAAGGTCATTCTATCAGGAAAATATAACACTTACATAGGTACCTACCACAGAGTAACAAAACACAAGCAGCAAAAACTACCAAAATTGAAACTCAATGACAATGCTTGGAGACTTCAAAATCTCACTTTAAATAATGGATAGAACAAGTAGGCAAATGGCCAACAAGAAAACAGAAGCCCAAGCAACACTATAAACCAACTGGCCCTAAGAAGCATTTGTTGAACACACCACCAAATAATAGCAAAAAAAAAAAAAAAAATCTTCTAGGACACACAAGACCATTCTCCAGAATAGATGAAACAAGTATCCAATTTTAAAAGATTTATCCATACTAAGTATATTCTCCAGCCACAATGGAATGAAATGTGAAATCAGTTACAAAGCATGGATTTTCACAAATACATGGAAATGAAACAACACATTCATTAATAACCCGAGTCCTAGCAATCTCGAAGTTAGAAAATAATTTGAGATGAATGAAAACAAATACACAACGTACCAAAACATACAACACGTAGCCAAGACAGTGCATGAAAGGAAATGTATAAGTGTAAACATCTACATCAAGAAAAAAATATTTTTGCGGGGAGCCTGGGTGGCTCAGTCAGTTAAGTGTCTGCCTTCAGCTCGGGTCATGATCTCAATGTCCTGGGATCGAGCCCACATCGGGCTCCCTACTTGGTGGGAAGCCTGCTTCTCCCTCTCCCCTCCCCCTGCTTGTGTTCCCTTTCTCGCATGTCTTGTCTGTCATATAAATAAGTAAAGTCATCAAAAAAAATTTTTTTCGAATTGATGTAGCTTTCTTCCTTAAGAAACTAGGAAAAGATAGAATTAAACCCAAAGCGAGAAGTTAGGAAATAAAGATTTGAGGAATGAAATGGAAAGTAAAGAAAATTTATAAAACCAAAAGGAAGAGCTTCCAAAAAAAAAAAAAAAACCAACCAAATTGAAAACCCTTCAGCTAGACTTATCGGTAAAAAAAAAAAAGGAGCTTCAAATTACTAGATTCGAAAATGAAAAGGGACACTCCTACCATCCTTACAGAAATAAAAAGGATCATATGGAACCTTGTGAATAATTGTATGCCAATAAGTGAGATAAAACTAGATGAAATGGAAAATTCTGAGGCACAAACTAGTGACACTGAATCAAGAAAAAAATGGAGACTGTAACAAAATAAAGAGTATAATAAAGTACTGAGATTAAACTACTAACAGCAACAAAAAACATGATAAAATCCCTGGATGAGGAGACTTCACTGAGGGGAGAAGAAAAAAGAGCACCTTTTCCTCATTAGTTTTATGAGGCCAGTATTATCCTGAGACCAAAGCCAAAGACACTACAAGGAAACTGCCGATGGATAGACCTTTACGACTATAAAATGCAAGAATTTTCAACAAATTGCTAGCAAACTGAATCTGGCAACATATGAAAAGCATTATACACCCTGACCAAGTTGGTTTATCCCAGGATTGCAAAATTGCTTCAACAGACAAGAAGCAACTGATGTACTATTAACAGAGAAAGGCGGGTGGGACCACATAATTATTGCAATAGATGCAAAAGAGAAACATTTCAATGGGATGCGGGTGTGGCGCTGGGGTCAATGGGGGATGGGCGTTAAGGAGGGCACTTGTAAGGGGTACTGGGTGTTGTATGCAAGTGATGAATCACCAAATTCGACCTCTGGAACTAATAATACACTATAAGTTAACACATGAATGTAAATAAAACCTAAAAAGAAAAGTTTTGATTTAAAAAAAAAAATTCATAGATTCAACACTGTTTCGTGATTTAAAAACAAAAACGGTAGGGACAGGAGAGAAATTCCTCAAGCTGATAAAGGGCATCTATAAAATACCCATAACTAACATCATACTTAATAAAGACTGATTTTTTTTTCAAGAGAGAGAGTAAATGGGCGGGGGGGTGCCCACAAGAAGAGGAAGAGAGAGAATCTCCAGCGGGTTCCACTCGCAGAGCCGCATTCAGGGCTTGATCTCAGGACCCTGAAATCAAAACCTGAGCCACAAATCAAGAGTCAGTCGCTTAACCTGCTGAACCACCAGGTGCCCTAACAACTGAGTATCTTCTAAGTCAAGACCAGACCAGGGTGTCCACTCCTGGCACTTTCATCGAACCTTGTTGTGGAGGTTCTAATCAGGGCAATAAGTCAAGAAAAGGAGAAAAAAGCATCCAGGCTGGAAGCAAGAAGGAAAACTCTCTATATGCAGACAGCATGGTCTTGTAAATAGAAAATCCTAAGAAATTCACTAAAAAACAAGCAGCCATTAGGACTAATAAACAATTTCAGCAAGGCTGCAGGATACAAGTTCAATATAGAAAAATCAATTGGATTTCTGTACACAGACAAAAATAATCAGTAAATGAAACTAAGAAAATGAATTTATGATAGCATAAAAAAGAAATACTCGGAATAAGTTTAACAGAAGAAGTGCAAAACCTGTGTACTGGAAACTACAAAACATCGTTGCAAGAAATTACAGAGGAACTGGGGTGCCTGGGTGGCTCAGTGGGTTAAAGCCTCTGCCTTCAGCTCAGGTCATGATCCTGGGGTCCTGGGATCGAGCCCCGCATCAGGCTCTCTGCCTGTCAGGGAGCCTGCTTCCTCCTCTCTCTCTGCCTGCCTCTCTGCCTACTTGTGATCTCTGTCTGTCAAATAAATAAATGAAATCTTTAATTTTTTTTTTTTTAAGATTTTATTTATTTATTTGACAGACAGAGATCACAAGTAGACAGGAAGGCAGGCAGAGAGAGGAGGAAGCAGGCTCCACGCTGAGCAGAGCCCAATGTGAGGCTCGATCCCAGGACCCCGGGACCACGACCCGAGCTGAAGGCAGAGGCCTCAACCCACTGAGCCACCCAGGCGCCCCAATAAATGAAATCTTTAAAAAAAAAAAAAAGAGATGTTGGCTACTATCGTAGTCACTAACAACAACAACAAAAAAGAAATGCGAGGATGAAGAGGCAAAATAATTCTTTTTTTTTTAAATATTTTTTTAGGGACTCCTGGGTGGCTCAGTCGGTTAAGCCGCTGCCTTCAACTCGGGTCATGACTCCAGGGTGCTGGGTTGGAGTCCCACATTGGGCTCCTTGCTCAGCAGGGAGCCTGCTTCTCTCTCAGCCTCTGCCTGCTTGTGCACTCCCTCGCTCTCTCTCTCTCTCTCTCTGACAAATAAATAAATAAATAAAATCTTTAAAAAACATATTTTTAAAAATTTATTTGAGACAGAGAGGGAGAGAGAACAAGCAGCAGGGAGAGCAGAGGGAGAGGGACAAGCAGACACCCACTGAACAGGGAGCCCAACTCAAGGCTTGATTCTGGGATCATGACTTGAACCGAAGGCAGACGTTTAACCAATCAAGCCACCTAGGAGCCCCCAAACGATTCTTTTTTTAAGTACAAAGTTGAAGGACTCATATTTCCTAATTTCAAAACTTCAAGGTGGTGTGGCATAGAAGTTGGGATAGGAATAAGGATCAATGGAACGGAAGTGAGAATTTAGAAACAAACCCTTCCACTTAAGGTCACCTGGTTTTTCAAAAGGGTGCAAAGACAATTCAGCGGGGGACAGGACATTCAGAACAACTATTTCTCTGCATACAAAAGAATAATGTTACACCCTTTCACTACACCACACCCAAAAAGTAACTCAGAATAGATACAGACCTAAATGCAAGAGAGAAAAACTCTCAGAAGAAAACACCGGGGGCGCCTGGGTGGCTCAGTGGGTTAAGCCACTGCCTTCGGCTCAGGTCGTGATCTCAGGGTCCTGGGATCGAGTCCCACATCGGGCTCTCTGCTCAGCGGCGAACCTGCTTCCCTCTCTCTCTGCCTGCCTCTCTGCCTACTTGTGATCTCTCTATGTCGAATAAATAAATAAAATCTTAAAAAAAAAAAAAAAGAAAGAAAACACCGGGACAAATCCTTGTGATCGTAGGTTAGGCCAAAACGTGAAGAGAAAATAAACACACTGGACTTTATCCAGATGAGAATCCAGTTCTTCAGAGTGTCCCTTCAGGAAAGTGAAAAGACAACCCGCGGGACTGGGGGAAATATTGCAAATCATGTCGCTGATGAAGACCTTGTATCAGAAAATAGGAAGAACTCTTACGACCCAGCAATGGACACAAAGACCTAGTTGTGAGGGGCGCCTGGGTGGCTCAGTGGGTTAAAGTCTGCCTTCAGCTCGGGTCATGATCCCAGGGTCCTGGGATTGAGCCCCACATCAGGCTCTCTGCTCTGTGGGGAGCCTGCTTCTTCCTCTCTCTCTCTCTGCCTGCCTCTCTGCCTACTTGTGATCTCTGTCTGTCAAATAAATAAATAAATAAAATCTTTAAAAAAAAAAAAAAAACTAGTTGTGAAATGGGCAAAAGATGTGAACAGACGTTTCTCTAAGGAAGACATACATATGGCTAATAAACACCTGAGAAGATGTTCGGTATTATTATCTATCAGATAAATGCCAATCAGAATTAAAAAGAGCTAGAACCTCATGCCCCTTAGGATGGGCAGAATCAAAAAGACAGGCGGTAAGTATCAGCAACGATGTGGAGAAGTGTGAACCCTCATACGGTGCTGGAGAGAATGTCAGTGGTTCGACAGTTTTGGAACACGGTCTTGCAATCCCTGGTGGTATTGCCGTACGACTCAGCGATTCTATTCTTTTTTTTTTTTTTTAAGATTTTATTTATTGGGGCACCTGGGTGGCTCAGTGGGCTAAGCCTCTACCTTCGGCTCAGGTCATGATCTCAGGGCCCTGGGACTGAGCCCTGCGTAGGGCTCTCTGCTCCGCAGGGAGCCTGCTTCCTTCTCTCTCTGCCTGCCTCTCTGCCTACTTGTGATCTCTGTCTGTCAAATAAACAAATAAAATCTTAAAAAAAAAGATTTTTTTTAAAAAAGTCATATATATTTTTAAAGATTTCATTCATTTATTTGACAGAGAGAGATCACAAGTAGGCAGAGAGGCAGGCACAGAGAGAGGAGGAAGCAGGCTCCCCGCGGAGCAGAGAGCCCGATGCGGGGCTCGATCCCAGGACCCTGAGATCATGACCTGAGCCGAAGGCAGTGGCTTAACCCACTGAGCCACCCAGGCGCCCCTTGTTTTTGTTTTTGTTTTTATAAAATGATGCTAATATGCCAAGAACAGATTTTAGGTTGTTGCTTAAATATGAATATACTAAAAACTATTGACTTGAAGGGCCTGGGTGGCTCTGTGGTAAAGCATCTGCCAGGATCCTGGGATCAGCCCCGCATGGGACTCCCTGCTTGGCAGGAAGCCTACTTCTCCCTCTCCCACTCCCCCTGCTTGTGTTCCCTCTCTCACTCTCCATCAAATAAATAAAAAATCTTAAAAAGAAAAAAAAACCCTACTGAATTGTATACTTTAAAGGAGTGAATTGTATGGTATATGGATTGTGTCTCAATAAAATTGTTTTAAAACACAGAAGGTGAAATGTACAAACTCAGTGTAAACTCTTTTAAATTTTAACCTCAATAAACTCAATCATTTCCCCCCAGGTATCTCACACCAATGGGCCTTCTCGGAGCTCCTGAGATTACGGAAGCCACTGCTCCCTCCACTTACAACTTTTGCTGTTCCTTGAGGGTCAGACTGCCTAGCAGTTCCACTACTTAAGCGCAGGCCCTGGGGGCCAAGAAGAAAAGCGAGAACTCTGGAACCTCTTTTCCTCTCCTGTGCGTTTACTTCCAAGGTGAGATGAGGAAACTTACATCTCTTCCCTGCCCTCCACTTGAACTCCAGCCTAGAATATCGGATTTGCTATGTGACGCCTCCAAGTGCATGTCCAAATGGTATCTCAAGTTTAACATGGGCAAAGCCTGACACCTAACACGCGTCATCCCTGACCACCACCCCCGCCCTGCCCCTCCGTATCCAATCCATCAACAAGTCCTGTTCTGTATTTCCACTTTTTTAGGTGAAGGGGATGAATTCAACATAAGCTTATAATTCTGCATTCTCACAAAATCCACTAAGTTGCAGAAAGGGGAATTCTTTTACTGATTTTTAAATTTTTTTAAAGGTTTTACTTATTTGAGAGAGAACACAAGAGAATGAGAGAGCGAGAGAGCTCAAGGACGAGCAGGAGGGAAGGGAGGGCAGGGCAGAGAGGGAGGTGCAGGGAGCCTGCCTGCACTTGATCCAGGACCCTGAGAACATGACCTGAGCTGAAGGCAGATGCTTAACTGACTGAGTCACCCAGGAGCTCTAAGGAAATTCTTTTAAATGACAAACCCATAGTACAGGGAGAATGGGGGTGTGGTGGGGGGCAGTTGCAAAATTTCGGAAACTGAAGCAGACCACTGAAAAATTAACACAATTCTCAATAAAAGCTAAATCCCAAACTGAGAGTAGGAAAAGCTGAAAACTGGGAGTTCCTTTCTATTTGCTAAATGGGATGCTGCCAGATTCATGCATTGCTTAGGAAAACGAATCTGATCTTCAGGAAAGAGAAAGAAAAAGAGAGAGAGAAAGAGGGAAGGAAGGAAGGAAGGAAAGAGGGACAGAGGAAAGGAGGGAGAGAGGGAGGAAGGGAAAAGGAGGAGTAGGGAGGGAAGGGAAAGGAAGGGAAGAAAAGGGAAAAGAGGAGAGAAAGGAAAGCTGAAAACGAATCCAACTTACCATTCTTTATCCTGAAAAAGTTTAAGAATTAGCAAACTAAATTCATCTACAATTAAGGATAAAAGAGCAACTATTAACAGAAAAAGTAAAAGTCTTAGAACCCGGTCCCCACTCATAGCCCTGTCTCTGCAGAGGTCTGGAGGTATGTTACATGGAAAGCTGTTTCTGTACTGGGGGACCCTGGCTTGGGCAAGGAAGTCACCACCACATGGAAACAAAAGGATTAAGTGACTGACACTGAAACTTAATATTCTGAGCCATCTCCCCCTAGTTGGCTCCCAGAATTCTGGCACCCAGACTTACATTTCGCAGCAGGAGATTAAAAGACAATTCACTGGAGACTGAGAAAATACTTTATTTTTATTTTTTTAAAAAGTTTTTATTTATGTATTTCAGAGGGAGAGAGAGAACACAAGCAGGGAGAGGCAGAAGCAGAGAGAGAAGCAGGCTCCACCAACCCCCCAACCCAGCAAGGAGCCTGATGCGGGACTCGATCCCAGGACCCTAGATTTCCTGGGTTACCCAGGCACACCAGCACCTCGATCTAATTTTAGAACATTTATATCACCCTAAAAAGAAACCTCATGTCCATTTGCACCCAAAAGATTTTTATTCTCCAATTTTTAATTATGAGCCGATTGCCAAGATCTACCAGACATCAGGGAAAACTTTTAACACAGAAGATGGAAATCTAAACAAAGAGCAAGGAACAGAAACTGCAGAGAGGAATTCTTTCCAAAAGCTTTCAAAGAGATGAGAATTGCATTCATGAGAAAAAAAAGAAGAGGGAAAAAATGTATATTAGCATATGTATAATATACATTAGCAATAGAATATATTTATATAGAATTAAGAGAACAAAAAGTCAGTAAAAATGTGATAGCAGAAATGAAAATTCAACAGAACTGTTCAATAGGAATAATAAGAAAATGTTTCAGGAAGTAGGCAAAGAGACGGAAGGTTAAAAAAAAAATTCAAAGAGCAATTTAGAAGGTCCAATATTCAATAGAGACAATAGAGATAACAAAAGAAAATATCTCTGAACTAAATAATTCAAGATTTCCCAAGATTGGAGGGCACGAGTTACTTCTGAATGTACAGCGCGGTGAATAAAATGAACCCACACCAGAACAGATCATCAAGCAATTTCCAAACACGAGTGTAATACTTCCAGACATGCGGATCGCATGGAGGTGGGACAGAACCACCAGTCCCACTGGAGCAGCAGGACGCAAGAAACTGCCTTGTCGTCACAAAGATCCCTGCTGCTGTGATACTCCCTTCGTGATTCTGGGACGGGATGCACTGGTAAATTACCCAGATTCTTCTCTGTGCTTGGCTTTTCTTCACCGTGGGCTGATGATTTCCTCCTCTCCCTGCGAGGGATGAGCCCCTGCGGACCTCAGTCAGTGGAGGACACAAGTCAGAAGCTTAAAACTGAACCTACAGAGCAGCCCACTTCCTCTGACTCTTCCTGGACATCAGCCCCTTACTCATCCCTGCTCTACCAGACCCTCCAGCTCTCCTGACCTGGCCCACTGACTTCCCAGCAGGAGCCCTTAAAAAGCCTCCAGACGGTAAAGCCAAGACCAAGTCCCTGAGGCCATTTCCCTGCTCCTGGGAGCGTGCATCCACGAGGGAGAGGCAGGCCTCCCCTTTCCTTGACACTGTTATGCTTGTGTTTGCCTCCCAGTTTCTCGAAACACAGCACCGTATTCTTTAGAGATATATATAAGCAGTGAAACTGCAAAGAAAAGCAAGGGGGTTATTAGCATAACAATTAAGTTAGTGGTCAGGGAATACTATTGTAGATGGCCTGTGGGGCCCTGCTAAAGTATTTATAGCTTGCAACGTGGGTGGTGGGCACCTCAGCATGGGTTTTGTTATTTATTATTCTTTCAACTTCTTTGTGTATATATACTTTGTTTTATACACACCTGTGTGTATAAATTATTTCATAGTAAAATGTGTGTGTGTGTGTGTCTCCTGAATCTGGGCACTCACTACCTCTATCTACTATCTCCATTAATTTAGTCTATTTTACACACAGCAAACAAGGTGAGCTTTTTTTTTTTCAAAGATTTTATTTATTTATTTGACAGAGGTCTCAAGTAGACAGAGAGGCAGGCAGAGAGAGATAGACAGAGGAGGAAGCAGGCTCCCCGCCGAGCAGAAAGCCCGATGTGGGGCTCGATCCCAGGACCCTGGGATCATGACAAGGTGAGCTTTTAAAATTGTGGGGCACCTGGGTGGCTCATTCCATTAAGCGTCTGCCTTCGGCTCAGGTGATTATCTCAGGGTCCTGGGATCGAGTCCCATGTTGGGCTCCCTGCTCAGTGGAGAGCCTGCTTCTCCCTCTGTCTCCTGCTCCCCCTGCTTGTGTGCTCTCTCTCTCAAATGAATAAATGAAATCTTTAAAATAAAAATAAAATAAAATCGTAAGCCAGACCATGTCAGCTCTCTGTTCAAAACCCTCCTCTGGCACCCACTGTCATCAAAGTGACAGCCGGAGCCTTCACCAACCCCCCCCCCCATCCTCCTCTGACGTGGATTCCTACCAGTCTTGTCCTGGTCATTCAGCTCCAGGTGCGCTAACATCCTTGCCATTGCTCCAACACTCGACTAACCCTCCCACCTCAAGCCCTTTCCGTTCACTAGTTCTTGTCCCGCAGTACTCTCCCTCGGGATCTCTGCGTCGCTGGCTCACTGACTTCAGCCAAGGTCACTGGCCTTCTCTGACCATCCTACCTAGAACAGCGTGTCTCCTGCCATTGTTAGGAAAACAGACCCAATATATATACTTTGCTTATCTGGACAGTGAAATCAACAGCGCTTGGTGACAATGAGGGACTCGAGGAGGGCTGCAGGTTTCTGGCTGGAGCGAGTGGGTGAGCGGTGGAGGTTCCAGTTAGGAGATGTAATGAGGCTGGGGATGAAGCGGGTTTATGGAGGAAGACCCTGAGTCTATTCTGGCCGTGTTGATCATAGCATTCCCAAGTCCCGCAGGTAGAGGCGCTCAGAAGACAGGTGCTCCCCAGAGATGCTCTTGGCAGTGGCTGCCGGCTGGAGATCAAAGCCGAGGGAATGGGTGAGCTTGCCTGGGAAGGGAAGGCTGAGTGGAAAGAGAAAAAGTCTGGGGATGGAGGCCTTAGAAAGGCCCAAAGGGGACAGCCGCGGAGAAATCTGACAGGTAGGAGGGAAGCCGGGAGGGTGGGTTTCCCAGAGGCCGGCAAGAGAGTGCGGAAGAGCTTCTGGGGGAGAGACAGTGGTTCCTGCCCACGTTGCTGGCGGACAGAGGGGAGGAACTAGGAGATGGAAGTCGCAGAGTGGGAGGTAAGAAAGTGGCAGGGGCGGGGAGAGGTCAGATCAGCGTTTAGGGGAGGCAAGGAGGGGAGACTTTGGTCCAGCAACCGATTTCCTTTGCGGCCAGCCCTCTGGGAGGTTGGTCAGGGTGGGTTCCCCCAGGGACTCTGGGACACCCGCGGGGGTGGGGTTTATTATGGGAGTGTGGTGAGGGAGGGGTCATCAACGGCAGGGGGTTCTGGACGGGGGTGAGGGGGTGGGGGGTGCCGGTATGGGGGTGCGACTATGGTACAGGCAGTGAGTAGGTTCTTCCTGGAGAGAAGTCCCTTCCTCTATTCCAAGAGGAGAGGAACCAGGGAGGAACAGGGAGTGCTGGTGCCCAGTCCTTTCTACCAACACCAAACATGCTCTCCTTTCTTTCTTTTCTTCTTTTAAGATGTAATTAATTAATTAATTTGAGAGAGCTCCAGAGCGCGTGCAGGTGGGGCGAGGGGCAGAGGGAGAGAATCCCTAGCAGACGCCCTGCTAAGGGCAGAGCCCGGTGCCTCTCTCGATCTCCCAACCCTGAGATCATGACCTGAACAGAAAACCAAGAGTCAGAAACTTAAGGAACTAGGCCCCCCAGGTGCCTCCTTGTTTCTTTTATCCTAATGCAACAGCAAATGAATGAACAAAACAAAACTCTTCTCACCTCCCACCCCTCCCTGCTTCTGTACTATTTTTTTCTTCTCCCTTTTGCAGCAAAACTCAAGAATTCTCTGCGTTCTGATTTCTCTCTTCCCAAACCCTCGTAAACCTGCCTCCATCTGGTTATGGGTCAGCAGTCTCCATAACTGCTCTTGGTGCAAGGGACCACGTTGTCACCAACGCAGCGGCCATTTGTGTATTTTATTGTACCGTCGGTTTTGCTAGACACAGGCGCTCACCCCCTTTCCCTCCTCTCTTCCTCCTCTTCTCTCAGACCTCTGAGCACTGGAGGCTATCCTTCATCCTTCTCTCTTCCCCACTCATGCTCTTTGCTGATCCCACCCCAATCTCATGACTTTACAAACACCAACTCTGCCCGACACATCACACACTTCTGCATTTTGCGTCTTTATTTATGTAGGCTGCGTAGCAAAAGTGGAGGAGCGGTAGCAGGAGGTGTGCTTGAGGCGCAAGGTAGAGGAGGCAGACCCAGAAGGACCTTACAAGGCCATTTTCTCAAGGTCGCCTTCTACTCTGAGTCAGATGGGAAGCATTGAAGTAATTTTAACAGAGGAGAGATGGGATATGACTCACTTTTTTAAAGAAGTTATCTTAGGTGCTTTATTAGGGTTCTCCAGAGAAACAGAACCAGTAAGAGAGAGAGAGAGAGAGAAACAGAGAGATGGGGGTGTGGAAGGGGAGAGAGAGAGAGATTGATCAATTTTAAGGAATTGGTTCACATGATTATGCAGCCTGGAAATTCCAAAATGTGCAGGTGCACCAGCAGGCTGAGGACCTAAGGGAGAGCCAATGGGTTAAAGTTCAAAGGCTGTCTCTAGCAGAATTCCCTTTTTCTTGAGGGAGGTCAGGCTTTTTGGTCAAGGCAGACCTTCAATTGATTAGGTGCGGCCCACCCCATTATGAAAGGCCATTTGCTTTACCCAAAGTACACTGATTTAAATGTAAATCTCATCCATAATTATCCCCCACAGAATCACTGAATAGTGTTTGACCAAATATCTAGGCACTCTGGCCCACCCAGGTTGACACATAAAATTACCACCACAGCTTCTCTATTGAGAAGAAATTGCTGTAGGAGGAAGGAGGCAGGGAGACAAGTTGGGAGGAAATTGCTATAATGCTGGTAAGAGATGCTGGAAGCTTGCGCCGGAGAATTGGCAATGAAAGATATGAGAACTGGTTAGGTTTTGAATAATTGAAGACTGAGCTGACAGAAATAGCAGGTGAATTGAATGCAGGAGATGAGAGAAAAAGGAATCAAGGATGATGCCAAAGTCTTTTGGCCTGATCCACGGGAGCAATGTCGAAATGATATTCTGATAGGGAAAAATGGAAATGATGGGCTCAGGGCATGAGCTTTGATGACATGGTGAATGAGGTTCTGGTGGGCACAGTGGGCAGTGGACAAGACACCGTCCCTCCTCTGGGTCTTGAAGCCTGTGGGATATAAGGAAATGCTGAGGGTTCCAGAGGGCACAGTGAAAGGACAGGTGATAGTGAAGGAGAGGGAGATTTCATCCTGGCGGAAGCCACTCAGAGAACAAGATAACTAGAAAGGTTTACATTCTTTTTTTCTTTTCTTTTGTTTTCTTTTCCTCCTTTTCTTTTCTTCCTTCCTTCCTTCCCTTTCTCTCTTTCTTCTTCTTCTTCTTCTTCTTCTTCTTCTTCTTCTTCTTCTTCTTCTTCTTCTTCTTCTTCTTCTTCTTCTTCTTCCTCCTCTTCTTCTTCTTCTTCTTCTTCTTCTTCTTCTTCTTCTTCTTCTTCTTCTTCTTCTTCTTCTTCTTCTTCTTCTTCTTTTTTAAGATTTATTTATTTATGGGGCACCTGCGTGGCTCAGTCGTTAGGTGTCTGCCTTCAGCTCCAGTCATGCTCCTGGGGTCTGGGATCGAGCCCTGCATCGGGCTCCCTGCTGGGTGGGAAGCCTGCTTCTCCCTCTCCCTCTGTCTGATGCCCACCCTGCTGTGCTCACTCTCTCTGTCAAATGAATAAATAAAATCTTTTTTTTTTAAAGATTTTATTTATTTATTTGACAGAGAGAGAGATCACAAGTAGGCAGAGAGGCAGGCAGAGAGAGAGGAGGAAGCAGGCTCCCTGCGGAGCAGAGAGCCTGATGCGGGGCTCGATCCCAGGACCCTGAGATCATGACCCGAGCCGAAGGCAGCGGCTTAATCCACTGAGCCACCCAGGCGCCCCTGAATAAATAAAATCTAAAAAAAATCCCAGATGTATTTATTTTTAGAGAGAGAGTGCAAAAGTGATGGGAGGAGCAGAGGGAGAGGGACAAGCAAGCAGACTCCATCCTGAGCTCAGAGCCTGATACATGGCTCAGTCTCATGACCCTGAGATAATGACCTGAGCAAAAACCAAAAGTTGGCCATTCAACGTACTGAGCCACCCAGACACCCCAAGGTGCCTTACATTCTTTTTTTTAAAATTTTTTATATTTTTTTAAATTTTTTTTTAAATGTTTTATTTATTTGAGAGACAGAGAGAGCAAGAGAGCACAAGCAGGGGGAGCAGCAGGCAGAGGGAGAAGCTGACTCCCTGCTGAGCAAGGAGACCAATACAGGACTTGATCCCAGGACCCTGAGATCATGACTTGAGCTGAAGGCAACTACTTAACAGACTGAGCTACCCAGGCGTCCCATCATTTTTTAAAAATTTTTTAATTTATTTTTTATTTTTTTATAAACATATAATGTATTTTTACCCCCAGGGTACAGGTCTGTGAATCACCAGGTTTACACACTTCACAGCACTCACCATAGCACATACCCTCCCCAATGTCCATAACCCCACCACCCTCTCCCAAGCCCCCCTCCCCCCAGCAACCCTCAGTTTGTTTTGTGAGATTAAGGTCACTTACGGTTTGTCTCCCTCCCAATCCCGTCTTGTTTCATTTATTCTTCTCCTACCCCCTTAGCCCCCCATGTTGCATATCCACGTCCTCATATCAGGGAGACCATATGATAGTTGTCTTTCTCCGATTGGCTTATTTCACTAAGCATGATACCTTCTAGTTCCATCCATGTCATCGCAAATGGCAAGATTTCATTTCTTTTGATGGCTGCATAGTATTCCATTGTGTATATATACCACCTCTTCTTTATCCATTCATCTGTTGACAGACATCTAGATTCTTTCCATAGTTTGGCTATTGTAGACATTGCTGCTATAAACATTCGGGTGCACGTGCCCCTTCAGATCACTACGTTTGTATCTTTAGGGTAAATACCCAGTAGTGCAATTGCTGGGTCGTAGGGTAGTTCTATTTTCAACATTTTGAGGAACCTCCATGCTGTTTTCCAGAGTGGTTGCACCAGCTTGCATTCCCACCAACAGTGTAGGAGGGTTCCCCTTTCTCCGCATCCTCCCAGCATCTGTCATTTCCTGACTTGTTCATTTTAGCCATTCTGACTGGTGTGAGGTGATATCTCATTGTGGTTTTGATTTGTATTTCAGGCGTCCCATTCTTAACGACGACAGAGGAAATCAATCTAATCAGCGTAATCAATTTTTATTTGGGGAGCGCTGGGCTGGAACTCAAGCTAGGTGTTTAGTTCATTAATATTTGTTGAACACGTGTTAAGGGCTCAACACTCTTCTAGGTTTCAGGGATGGAGGTGTGTCACTGCCCTCCTTAACCTAAAAACCTAAGTGGCTTCAGCTTTAGAATCAAGTCCCAAATCTTTCCCAGGTCTTTGACTTCATCTCTATCCACACCTCATGCCTTTTCTTCTCCATTTTCACACTTAAATCACATTCGTGTTCCTGCGATTCCCTGAATGACCCATGTCTTTTCCTGATTCAAGGTCTTTGCATAAGCTTTTTTCTCCACCCGAAACCAAACCTCCTTTCCGTCCTCTAGCTATGATTTGATACATGTATCTAATATGAAATGATTAACACTGTGATTTTAGTAACATCCATAACCACACATAGTTACTCTTTCTATCTCTCATTTTTTTTTTAGCTTTGTCTTCAGGGAAATGAAAGGGAGGAAGGCAAAGCCTTTGTCCACCTCCAACCACTCAGTCACCCCCACTCCCACTCCTGCACATGTGTGTGCACATAACACACACACACACACACACACACACACGGTTAAAGGGCTTCTGTGATGCACTCCCATAGATTGCTAAATTTATTTTTTATAACATATTTATATTTGACCATTGTTTATTCTGGGTCTGTTTTCCTCATGAGATCACAAGCTCTGTGAGGACAGAGACCACACTTGTCTCATTTGCTACTGTATCCTCAGTTATTGGCAAACTTGACCTATAGCAGATGGTTACTAAGCATTTGTTAAGTGTTTGAAAGGGTTGATGGTAGGCTCTCTGGCTAAGTGAATGAGTAAATGAATGAATGAGGGAATGAATAATCAGACCCCAAGAAAATCTCTGAACAGTGCAGATTGATTTCTTTTTAATTCTTTTAAAAAAATATTTATTTATTTTTTAAGATTTATTTATTTAGGGGCCCCTGGGTGGCTCAGCCAATAAAGCATATGACTCTTTTTTTTTTTTTTAAGGTTCTATTTATTTGACAGAGACACAGAGATCGAGGGAACAGAAACAGGGGGAGTGGGAGAGGGAGAAGCAGGCTTCCCACTGCAGGGAGCCCGAAGCAGGGCTTGATTCCAGGACCCTGAGGATCATGACCTGAGCCAAAGGCAGACGCTTAACAACTTAGCCACCCTGGGAATCTGGTATCTGACTCTTGATTGCAGCTCAGGTCCTGATCTTAGGGTTGTGGAATTAAGCCCTGAGTTGGGCTCCGCGCTGAGTGGGAAATCTGCTTGTGATTCCCTCTCTCCTGTGTCCCCACCACCAGCTCATGTGTCTCTCTCTCTCTCTCTGTAAGCCTTTTTTGCCACCTGAAACCAATCCTTCTTCTCTTCTGCTAGCCATGGTTTGATATATGCATATGTTATGAAATGATGAACACCCTAAGTTTTTTAATATCCATAAGATTTATTTATTCATTTTAGAGGAAGGGAGGGAAGAGAAGGAGAGAGAGAATCCCAAGCAGACTTCCCACTGAGCATGGACCACCCCGTGTGGGGCTCAATCCCACAACCCTGAGCTCACAACCTCAGCCAAAATCAAGAGTTGGTCAGTTAGCTGACTGAGCCACCCTGGGGCCCCTAATCTTTTTTTTTTTTTTTTAAAGATTTTATTTATTTATTTGACAGACAGAGATCACAAGTAGGCAGAGAGGCAGGCAGAGAGAGAGGAGGAAGCAGGCTCCCCACGGAGCAGAGAGCCCAATGTGGGGCTTGATCCCAGGACCCTGGGACCATGACCCGAGCCGAAGGTAGAGGCTTTAACCCACTGAGCTACCCAGGCGCCCCATCTTTTATTTTTTTTTAAGGATTTTATTTATTTGACAGAAAGAGACACAGAGAGAAAGGGGAACACAGGCAGAGGGGAGTGGGAGAAGGGGAAGCAGGCTCCCCGCCAAGCAGGGAGCCCAATGCAGGTCTCAATCCCAGGACCCTGGGATCATGACCTGAGCTGAAGGCAGAGGCTTAACATCTGAGCCACCCAGGCGCCCCTCTTTTTTTTCTTTTTTTAATTGAGATATAACTGACATATAACATTGTATTGTGTTAGGTGTATAACATAATTATTCGGTGTCTATGCATGTTGTAAAATTAGTTAACACCCACAACCACAGAGTTACACATTTTTTTCTTGGGATGTGAACTTTTAAGATTTTCTCTCTTAGCAACTTTCAAACATGCAATAGAGCACCATGAACTACAGTCACGATACTGTCCATTATATCCCCAGCACTCATCCATTTGATAACTGGAAGTTTGTATCTTTCCACCACTTTCACCCATTTTGCCCACTTCCTACCCCCTGCTTCTGGCCCACCAATTTTTCTTTGTATTTATGAGTTTATTTGTTTTTAGATTTCACATATAAATGAGATCATACAGTATTTGTCTTTCTCTGTCTGACTTATTTTACTCAGTATAATGCTCTTGAGGTCTGTCCATGTTGTTACATGGAACAACAAAGTGGCAGGAATTCAATTCCTTCTTCTTATAGCTGAATAATGGTCTATTTTATATGCACACACACTTTATCTTTACTTCTTCATCCATCAATGAACATTTAGGTTGTTTCCATGTCTTAGCTGTTGTGCTTAGTGCTGCAATGAACACGGGGGTATAGATACCTCACCAAGATCCTGATTTCTTTCTTTCTTTCTTTCTTTTTTTTAGATTTTATTTATTTATTTGACTGGCAGAGAGGAGGAAGCAGGCTCCCCGTGGAGCAGAGAGGCCGACGTGGGGCTTGATCCCAGAATGCTGGGATCGTGACCTGAGCCGAAGGCAGAGGCTTTAACCCACTGGGCCACCCAGGTGCCCCAAGATCCTGATTTCAATTCCTTTGGATAAATACCTAAAAGTGGGATTGTTGAGTCATTTGGTAATTCTCCTTTTTTTTTTTTTTTTTTTTTTAATGTAGGCTCCACACCCAGCGTGGAGCTTAATGTGGGGCTTGAACTCAGGCCCCTAAGATCAAGACCTGAACTGATATCAAGAGTCAAGTGCCTAACTGACTGAGCCACCCAGGAGCCCTTAGTAATTCTATTTTCAATTTTTTTAAAGGAATTTCCATACTATCTACCAAAGCAGCTGCACCATTTTCCACCAAAGTCCATGAGGGTTTCCTTTTCTCCACATCCTCACGCTTTTTCTTTCCTTTTTAAGAATAGACATTCCAGGGGTGCCTGGGTGGCTCAGTTGTTAAGTGTCTGCTTTCAGTTCAGGTTATGATCCCAGCGTCCTGGGTTCGAGCCCTGCGTCAGGCTCCCTGCTCAGTGGGCAGTCTGCTTCTCCCTCTCCATCTCTCTATGTCAAATAAAGAAATAAAATCTTAAAAAAAAAAAAAAGAATGGGGAGCCTGGGTGCCTCGGTGGGTTAAGCCTCTGCCTTCGGCTCAGGTCATGATCTCAGGGTCCTGGGATTGAGCCCCGCATCAGACTCTCTGCTCGGCGGGGAGCCTGCTTCCCCCTCTCTCTGCCTGACTCTCTACCTACTTGTGATCTATCAAATAAATAAATAAAATCTTAAAAAAAAAAAAGAATGGCGGTTCTAACAGGCATGAAGTGTTACCTTGCGATTTTGATTTGCATTTCCTTGATGATTAATGATGTCAAGCACCTTTTCATATATCTGTTGGCCATTTGTATGTCCTCTTTGGAATAATTCTATTCAGATCCTCCATTTTTTTACTGGAACTTTTTGTTTGTTTCTATTGAATTGTATGAGTTCTTTTATATGTTTTGGCTATTAATTCTTTATCAGATATATGACTTGCAAATATTTTCTCCCATTCTGTAGTTTCCCTTTTCTTTTCTTTTTTTAATTAAAAGATTTTATTTATTTATTTGACAGACAGAGATCACAAGTGTGCAGAGAGGCAAGCAGAGAGAGAGGGAAGCAGGCTCCCTACTGAGCAGAGAGCCCGATGTGTGGCTCGATCCAAGGACCCTGGGATCATGACCTGAGCTGAAGGCAGAGGCTTGACCCACTGAGCCACCCAGGTGCCTCTGTAGTTTCCCTTTTCATTTTGTTGATTTTCTTTTGCTATACAAAAGCCTTTTAGTTTGTTGTAGTCCCACTTACTTATTTTTGCTTTTGTTGCCTTTGCTTTTAGCATCAAATCCAGAAATCATTGCCAAGACCGAAGTTGAGGTGCTTACTGCCTTTGTTTTCTTTTAAGAGTTTTACATTTTCAAGTTCTATGTCCAAGTCCTCTTTGAGTTGATTCTTGTATATGCATGGGTTAATTTCTGGGCTTTAGTCTGTTTAGGCCAATACCATACTGATTTGATTACTATAGCTTTGTAATATAGTTCGTTCTACTTTGTCAAGGTTGTTTTGGCTTCCGGGGGTCTTTTGTGGTCTAGATTGATTTCATAAACTCAGTCATTAGTGTCTGTGCTCTCCACTCAAAGCAAGGCCGTCACTCATGCCCTATTGGTCATTAACTTGACACACACATTCCCAGCCACCTCTGGGTGGGTTACTGTTTGCAAGCCCTCCTCCTGGGTTATCAGCAGGTCATACGGTGACTTCAGTGAAAAGAAACATCTTATTGCCTGAATTCAGAAAGGAAGATAAACATAGACAAAGCATTTATTTTTTATTTTTTTAAATCTTGTAATTAAATTACTGATGGAATGTTATAAATGAGAGAAAAAACATGTTATTCACAAATTAGAGTGTCTTAAAACTCAACAGTACAAAGCGGTTGAAGGTATGTAACCCAATACCTACTCCAACAGACCTGGTAGGCATCAGAAGACAATGATGGTTTATAATAACAATTGTTATCTAGCTAGTTTGTTTGTTGTTTAAGATTAATTTATTTATCTGAGAGAGAGAGGAGGAGCACAAGGTAGGGGAGGGCCAAAGGGAGAGGGAGAGAGAGAATCCGCAAGCAGGATCGCTGCCAAGTGCAGAGCCTGATGTGGGGGCTCAATTCCAGGACGCGAGATCATGACCTGAACTGCAATCCAGTGGGCCGCTTAGCTGACTGAGCCACCCGGGTGCCCCTCAATCTAGCTAGTTTTTGTAGTTTATACTGCGAATTGAATTTTTAGCAGGTAGATTCTGATTCCCAGTAGGGAAAGCTGGTTTGAGGGGCATATAGTATGGGCCCATAAGGGACACAGGTGCCTGACTAGAATTAATCACAGATAAAACGCTAGTTAACTCCGGTCTCAACCAGAGGCTCCTCACTTACAGGGTGAAAAGTACACTGGTCTCAGCGTTGCCTGAGTCGATGGCGCCCTCAACTGGCTTTTGCTGGTACCAACACCTCTTTCTTTGAGTAATTGTGGGAGACGCACAAATTGCAAACTCAAGTTGAAGCCATAGCAGCTGTAAAAGCCATCTGATTGGGGGCGCCTGGGTGGCTCAGTGGGTTGAAGCCTCTGCCTTCGGCTCAGGTCATGAGCCCAGGGTCCTGGGATCGAGCCCCGCATCGGGTTCTCCGCTCTGCGGGGAGCCTGCTTCCTCCTCTCTGCCTCTCTGCCTACTGTGATCTCTGTCTGTCAAATAAGTAAATAAAATCTTAAAAAAAAAAAAAGCCATCTGATCACTCATCTGAAAGGAATACAACACTTATAGCGTCATGATCATAGGAGATAAATTTAAATGTATGTTCTTTTAAAATTGAAGAGTAATATTATCAGTTTCTGGTGTATATTGCTGTGACTCATTATTTTTATACATTATGAAATGGTCCTCATGATAATTCTAGTTACCACCTGTCACTGTACAAAGTTATTAGACTATTAGTGACTCTGTTCCCTATGCAGTACATTACATCCCCATAACTTATTTATTTTGTAATTGGAAGTTTGTACCACTTAGTCCCCAAATGTAAATTTCATCGTGGGTGGGAATGTGAAATGATAGAGCCACTTTAGAAAAAAAAAAATGGACAGTTACATATAAAGTTTAACATTTGCCATATAACCCAGTAATACTGCTCTGTCTTCGTCTGCTAGACTTCTCCCTGTGTGCCCATATTAGCCTTTCCTCCTTCTGTACATGGGACTTTCTTATGAGGCCACACATTTATGACCTCGTTTAATCTTACATACCTACTAAAAGCCCTATCTGCAGATACAATCACATTGGGGGTTAGGGCTTCCACATATGAATTTGGGGAGGACCCAAACATTTAGTCCATAACACACTCCTAGGTGTTGACCCAAGAGTAATAAAAAACGTATGCTTTGCAAAAACATTTACCTAAATGTGGTGGTAGCTTTACTCACAATCGCCCCAAACTGGCAACAACCAAGCTGTCTTCAATTGTCGAATGGATAAATAAACGTTGGGACATTCATATGGTAGAATATTATCAATAAAAAGGAACAAACTACGGGCACATGGATGAATCTGAAAGGCATTATGCTAAGTTGAAAAAAGCCAGACTCAAAGTCTACATATTTTTTAAAAAGATTTTATTTATTATTTATTTGACAGAGATTACAAGTAGGCAGAGAGACAGGCAGCGGGGGGGCAGGGGAAGCAGGCTCCCCGCTGAACAGGGAGCCCGATGTGGGGCTCAATCCCAGGACCCCGGGATCATGACCTGAGCCGAAGGCAGAGGCTTTAACCCACTGAGCCACCCAGGCACCCCTCAAAGGCTGTATATTGTATGATGGCTTTCATGTGACATTTTGGAAAAGAGGAAAAACTATGGGAACAGAAAATTGGTCCATGGTTGCCAAGGATTTACTAACAAGGGGCACTAGGAAACTTTTCAGGTGATGGAAATGTTTTATAGTATGATTGTGGGGAACGTAGGTTTGTGTAGTTGTCAAAATTCGTAGGACTGTATATTTAACAAGAGTAAATTTTATCACATACAAATTATACCTCGACGAATCTGACGTAAAAGAATAAACAAAAGATACTCGAAAAAATTCATTTGTATGTATGTTTTTGCTGAAAGAAAATGGGAAGAGAATCCATAAAGAACTTTCGAACACAAAACTTACCAGGATAAAATTATGTTGGAGTAGAATGGGAATATGAGGTAAAGGAGAGAAAGGTAGGATATCAATTTCTAATTGCTAAAGCAAAGTTTTGTTCGTGGATTTTTGAAATAGATGGTAGTGAGTATCAAACTGTTATGAGTCCATTGGATATAGGTTAGTAACAGTTTTGTTTTCAAAGGTTTATAGTTGCATGTTGGATATTACACCTGATTAAACTTTTAATGAAAAATTTAGATGTCAAATATAAAATATACTAGAAGGTAGTTCTTTTAGGGGGACATGACCAAAAAGTTTCAAGACCACTGCATTTTTGTTTGTTTTGTTTTGTCTTATAAAAGTTTATGTGAATATTCACAGTTAAACCGTGTATTTTAAGGTCATATATACAGAGTAAAAATAAAGTTTACTTCTAGATAACTGCCATTTAGGGGCTTCGACATTCCTTCGACATACCTCACAACAGGGTAAGAATTTTACACATGCAAAATTGAGGCTCCTGTAAAAGCAGTTGGTAGATAACATGTCTTAGCCATATGTGTTTATTTTTTTCTTTTTCTCTCTTTCTTTTTTTATGTAGGCTCCATGCACAGTGTGGAGCCCAACTCGGGGCTCAAACCTATGACCCTGAAATCAAGACCTGAGCCGAAATCAAGAGTCAGATGCATGACCCACTAAGCCACCCAGGTGCCCCACTCTCTCCCGTCCCTAGTCATTCATTCTCCCTTTAAGACACCGCACCCCCTCTACACAGATTGGAATGGAGCTCAGCCCTCTCCCTTCCGGTCAGTAGTGTCTGAATAAAACCTGATTTCACCTTTTTAACTAATGCTCAGTTTTGTCTACCATTGATAACATGCTGCTCCAAGTAACCTGGGTTTCCTCACAGTATGGTGGCTGGGCTCAAAGGGTCACTGAAGAGAGAAGGAAGTGACCCCATGGCAATCAGCAATACGTTACTGGTTCCTCAAATGCAAAAATGCCTAGTACTATATCCACTTATAAATCAAAGAGCATTGTTATTAAAGTGACTCAACTCTGAAAGAGAAAGCAACGTAAAAATAAAGGAATAAAGTTAAGACAGCTGAGTATAGTACAAACGTATCACTTAGAGTGAAGGTAAATTTGCCCTTTGGGAAATAAAAGAATTACTGCTTTTAAAAAAAAAATCCAGTGTTTATTTGAAAGACTCACATAAAATTAAAACATAGGAAAGAACGAGACATTAGGAGCGATGGTGAAATTAGAACTTAGGCAGACAGGCCCTTGTTTGCCATGGTTCTTATTTTAGAGATAAGGACACCCAGATAATGTGTATTAATTTTGGAGATACATTGGATAATAAACCATCACAAAATGTTTTTTGGATGTGTTCTCTTCAATACAGCTCTGCCGAATGGGTCCATCACGGGGACGTACTTAAAAACTAGCACAGCCGCTTTTATTTTAGCTCAAGAAACTTGATTTTTTAAATATATGATTTTTGACCCCCGTGAGCTTCCGGCTCGGACTACATTTCCCAGCAGGCCACGCTCGGAACTACGGGTGCCTACAAGAGGTTTCGCTACTTTGGTGGCGGCGCAGTCGCCGTGCGGCCGGCGGACGGGCGGGCGCTTCGCGGTTTGAATGGCTGCGGGCTCGGGCCCTCAGCTCACCTGAAGACCGGCTGCCCAGGGGTGCGCTATGCCGTCGGGAGGCGACCAGTCGCCACCGCCCCCGCCTCCTCCTCCGGCGGCCGCAGCCTCGGATGAGGAGGAGGAAGACGATGGGGAGGCGGAGGACGCCGCGCAGCCGGCCCGGTCGCCGGCGCCTCAGACCCAGCAGCGGTTCGAGGAGCTGTGCAGCCGGCTGAACATGGACGAGGCGGCGCGGGCCGAGGCCTGGGACAGCTACCGCAACATGAGCGAGAGCTACACTCTGGAGGTGCGCCCGGGGGAAGAGAGGTGGGGCTTTCCGGGCCTAGTCGTCGCGCCCCACCGCGGGAATGGGGCCCCTCCCCTCCCCGGGTCGGGCGCCCTGCAGGGACCCTCCGGCAGGCCCCGGGTCTCCGGTCCCCAGCCTGCAGAGCCGTGGGACTCCTCCCTGAGCACCTCGGTCCTGGAGACCTGGCTTTCGGGAAGCTTTTGGCGGCCCTGCAAGTGACCCTTGTCTCACAGCTGTTCCCTTTCGAGTTCCGAGTGGGGAACATCTCTTGCCTTAAAGTGGCAGCGCGAGGCTGAGGTCGTGCTGGGGTCATGATTGCAAAAATACAACCACCTTGTTGGCGGAATGAACAGGTGCAGTTGTTGAGGCCGTAAGGAGAAGGGGAGGGGACTTGGCTGTGCTCCCACGGAGATCAGCCCGATTTTAGCGCCTCGGTTGCTAGGCTGCTCCTTAAGTTCTTTTCCTGCTGTACCAAATTGCCTTTGTCCCGGCGTTGCATCCGTGGAGTAAGCGCGGCGTTAGGTTTCGGGCTGGGTTTGTGTGTACACCGAGGCGAACCTTCCTGCGGGCAAACGAAACGGGCTTCCTGTCTATCTGCGTATAGATACACGCTCCCCATGTGTCCCTAGGAAGTCCGGATTGGGACGACCTGAGGACCTTTTGGTCACCCCAGACGTTACCCGGGACTCTGTACCCTATGTGATTTCGGCCTGTCATGTCCCTTTCTTCGGACGGGGCTTGCGATGTGAAAACTGGGCCTTCTAGCCAGTGAGGCTCAACTCTGTAGGCACCTCCCCTTTATGGACCAATGGGAAGTGACACGGAAGTCTGGATTGTTTACCAGCTGTTTGCCTGTGTGTGGCATTAAACAGGAGGCCGTGAGATTTTCTGAAGTTGTTTTACAATTTGGGGAAAGAGCGGGGCCACTAGAATGAGGAGGCCTAAGCAAGGTATTGTTTAATTATAATAATAGGATGGGTTTTTTGTTTTTTGTTTTTTTGCCTGTGTGTGACTCACTAAGGTTACTTTCTGTTTATTCTTGCATTAATAGAATCTTATTTCAATTCCTTCTCCCCGTAGTTACGTCTACAGCGTGGAGGGAGGGGGGAAGGCTAGTAATATAGTGGCTTTAGAACTTGACAGACCTAGGTGACTTTGGACAGTTTGCTTCACCACTCCAAAACTCAATTTTGGGATATGTAAATCTGAGATAATTTGTGCCTCCATCAGAGATGTTCTGAAAGTTTAATAAGGTCATGTGTAGTTTCTGGCACAAAAGGCAGTCATGGACCCTGCTTCTGCTTGAGAGTTCCAGAACTCCTTCCTCTGCTTAGGTGATGTGGCTGTGGCTGAATAGGTCATATTCCTATTTATTTCTCAGTGGTTCTGTGGTCAGTGATTTCAGTGGTTCTTTGGTGATGGGCGTAGTGCTTCCAAATACGCTCTTATTTTATCCTCATGATCTTCTCTTAAATTGCCTAGACCAAATAATTATCACCATACAGATGAGGTATTTCAGCTCAGAGGGGTTAAGTTGTATGAAGCCTGGTGTTATATGAGCAAGTGACAATTGATGGTTAGTAAATTATTTTTGAAAACACATGTGTGATTACTTAATTTTTTAAAGACTTGGACTTCATATTCTTAGCTCAGTTTACCCAATGAATGAACAAATAGTCATTTATCAAATATTTATCATCTCTCTCTTTTTTTTTTTTGTTAAGATTTTAATTTATTTATTTGACACACAGAGAGAGCACAAGCAGGGGGAGTGGCAGGGAGAGGGAGAAGCAGACTTCCTGCTGAGCAGGGAGGCCTGATGCAGGGCTAGGGATGATGACCTTAGCCAAAGGCAGAGGCTTGACCAACTGAGCCACCCAGGCACCCCATCACCTCTTCTTTGCCAGATACTGTTGTAGATGGGGGGACAGAGCAGCGTACAAAACTTAAAAATCTCCACTGGAACTTGTAGTAGGGTATGCTCTAAGATAACGTAGGTTGTCAGTCTCATGGAAGTGTACGATGGAAAATAAGACTCATGATATTTTAAAAAAATATTTTATTTGAGAGAGAGAGAGACAGAGACAGTAACAGAGATAGAGAGAGAAGGAGCGTGGAGGAGAGGGAGAAGCCGACTCCCCACTGAACAGTGAGCCCGATGCAGGGCTCTATCCCAGGACCCTGAGATCATGACCTGAGTGGAAGCAGACACTTAACTGACTGAGCCACCCAGACTCTCCTCGATATGATATTGAATACAGAGTATTGGTTATAGAATTTTACCTTTTGATTTCTTAAATTTTCTGGTTTTATACTTGTAACTCATTTCAGTCTCACAGTGCTCGGATAAGAAAATTGAGTCTCTGTGACTGTTAATTTGTCCCAGAGTGGGACACCGAGGGCATGTATGCTGAGAGTGAGCCAGGTAGAATCATTATTGCCCTTTCTGATTTTGCAAGGTACATAGCATCATTTTCACCTGTGCTATTAGTTGAGACAGTTGAAAATGAGGGAATGGAACAGATTCCTCTCTCCTAGTGTGAAAATGTTAATGTCCCAGTATAAGGAGCACATGGGATAGATAGAGCCATCATTGAAAATACAGTTTCCCGCAAACATAAAAACAGTGCCTTCCATTTAATCTAGAAAGGTTATTATATTGAAATGTTTATATAGCTCATTAGCTAAAACTCAGTTTTCTTTTATTTTTACAGGGAAATGATCTTCACTGGTTAGCATGTGCCTTATATGTGGCTTGCAGAAAATCTGTGCCAACTGTAAGCAAAGGGACAGTTGAAGGAAACTATGTATCTTTAACTAGAATCCTGCGATGTTCAGAGCAGAGGTAACTATATCAGAGTTTGAAAGGTAGAATGTGACAAATACGAAAGCTCAAAAATCATAGTGATATTAAGAATTGTCATCATTTCCCAGGCGTTTGTACCTATAGAGTGCTGAATTTAGAAATTAGGTCGTGGTTTTCCTTTACTGCATATAAGTATCTATTATATTTTTACTCTTTAGTGAAAATTATTGAAATTTTAATGTATTAGGCATTTATATGAAGAGTTTACTATTAAAGGTTATGACTTACTGTGCAGTATTGGGAGAATTCTAAATAAGGATATTGAGAAACTTTAGGATGTACTCTAAATTGTAGAGGTAAATAAAATATGGTATTAAATTTAAAACTACATGTACAGGATTTGTATTTTAATATATGGAGTGTGTAAAGACTTCTCTGTTTCCTGTATTGGGGGATAAGCAACACTCTTACAGTCAGGTACTGAAAGGGCCAAATAATGGCTTAAAGAAGAGGCAGAAATTGCTTTTTCTGTCTGTTGTATAATTGAATTGATTACATTTATCATTTGTGCCATTTGGGTGAATTTTCTTTTACGACTTACTAAAGATTGGTGGAAAAAGATTATTTGGCACTTTGTGGGGGGAGAATGCCACAGGCAAAATTTATGTACCTAATTGCTTAAAAAATCACTTACTATTAAAATAAGAAATGTAATATTTAAGCTATAGTCTATTAACCTTGAACTCCATCCCAAATTATATTTAGGCCTAAGAGCAAGAGGCAGTGCATAAAGAGTTGAACCCCTGAACTGTATACCTGCATAAGTGGACTTAAATAAGGTGCAAAAGTATAATCATTACAGAGAAGAAAAGGGGAGACAGGGCAATCCAGTTAGGATTGGAACTTTAGAAGAAGCAAAGGTCAGATTATGGAATCATCATCATAAACCGTAGTAAATTGACTTATCCAACATTTTAGTGCAAGTAATACAGTCCTAGGCTTCACGTGTAGTTCCATTTCAGAAACTCAGTTTCTATCTTTAAATTTTTACCTTGGAGTTCAGATTATTTACTTTTCTGCCATAATGGACTAAAGTGGGTTAAAAACAAAGAGTATGTCAGGAGAAGGTATTTCCAATGTGTATAACTGAATGAAGACCAGCATCCAGATTTATATAAAGAGCTACTAACAAATGGTTGCATGTTTGACAAACAGCCACTAAACGACGGTAAAGAATGTGGTTTCCCAAAGGTCAAAACTCACATAGCTAATCGATGTATGTAAAGATGTTCAATTTCACTGGTAACCAAGGAAGTTCAAATTAAAAACAAGGTATCTGTTACTCTCATCAGATGGGGGAAATTTGAAGTCTGATAAAACCAGCTTTGGTCATTATGTAGGGAAATGGGAACTCTGTATTGGTTGGTGTACGCTGGTGAGAGTATAAATTGGCACGGCCCCTTGAATGGGAAATTTGACCAAATCTAGTGAAGTTGAAGATGCACAGTGTCTGACTCAGCAATTCTACTTCTTGGTGTTCCGAAAGAAGCTCTTACATACATGTACAAGAATGTGTCGATTACAGCATTTTGGGATCATAATGTAAAAATAGAACTCAGTTTCCATTGGTTGGGGAATGAATGCAGAAAGTCATGGTAGTTGATATGAAGGAGTATTTTTAACAGTTAAAATGAATGAGATCTACATCTAACAGTGTTAATCTCAGAAACATTGAATGAAAAAGCAAGTTGCAGAATTCTTCTTACAGTATGATACTATTTATCTAAAATCTTAAAGCCACAGTTACAAAAGATACCACTTACTGTTTATGGATACATTTAGATCCATATAGTACCTATACTGAGTAGTAAGTATAGTCACAGGGATGGGAAGGATTCAGACTAACTTTAGAATGGTGGTTATCTTTGGGCAGGCAGTGAGGGGCATGGGTTTGGGGAAGAGTACAAATGGGAATTTGGCTGTTTTGGTAGATCTGATGCAAACATGGCAAAATTTCTTCAATATGTTAATGTTTGTTAAGTTTGGCAGTTGAGTACGTAAATGTTGGTTACATTACTCTAATTATTTACAATTTTTATTTCATAATTAAAAAATAAAGCCTTCTGATAATTTCAGAAAAATAGATTAGGAAAATCAGAGAAATAAACCAATCTGTAAGAGATTAAGCTAGTCAGAGGCATGAGGTGTGATTTTATCACCGTCTTAAAGTAATATAATTTAATGAGTTAAATTTTTGATTTAATTATATTTGCGTACCCCACCTTTGTGTTAATTTTGAAAATATCTCATTTTTTATTTTTAATATCAGCTTAATTGAATTTTTTAACAAGATGAAGAAGTGGGAAGACATGGCAAATCTACCCCCACATTTCAGAGAACGTACTGAGAGATTAGAAAGAAACTTCACTGTTTCAGCGGTAATTTTTAAGAAATATGAACCCATTTTTCAGGACATTTTTAAATATCCTCAAGAGGAGCAGCCTCGTCAACAGAGAGGAAGAAAACAGCGGTATGTTTATATATTTGTTAGTCAGGAATACTCTTTTTTTTTTGATCTGTGCTTCAGTTCTGATCCCTCAGTTGGTGTCCCTCAGTTTATTTTGTTAGGTTTGGTTTTGTTTTATTTTGTGTTTTTTAGAGAGAGAGAGAGGGAGACAGAATGCTTGCTCTGGGCCTGGGGGGAGGGGCAGAGAGGCTCTTCCGCAGGCTCCAGGCCAGGGAGGAGGCCATCATGGGGCTCCACCTCACAGACCATGAGATCATGAGCTAAGCGGAAATCAAGGTTTGGTCGCTTAACCGAGTGAGCCACCCAGACGCCCCTATTTTGCTAGTCTTAACAAAAAACAACAAAAAAACAAATTTGATTTCATAAATAATCTTTCTTTCCAATAGTTCTCTTTTAATAATAATTTCTTGCTTCTTGATTCATGTTAGCCATGAAGAATTGGGCTTCCTTCATATTGCGAAATGCATGGAATTATTATTTCTTTAAACTTAACCTTTTCATTTAAGCACCCCAAAATGCAAAAGTCAGATCTTAGATATTTTTGCCAATTGGCTGCCTTGGATATAGAATTTGACTCCTCGATTTTCTGTTATTGGCTATGTTGACTATTTGTATTATTTGACTTTTATGTGCAGCTTAGTGACAAATAATCCCCTCTGAATTGACTTTTGTGTGTATTTTGAAGTTTACAGTCAATGAAGAGTAGAGAAATTAGATGGGGAAGAGTAGGGGACCTAAAATGATCATGAATTTGTGCTTGCTTTCTTTCTCTCTTTTTTTTTTTTGAAATTTAAAAAATCTTTTGAATTGTGTTTTTTGATCATGCCTGCAAAATCTATAAACTTATTCTGGCCCAGTTTTCCATCTTTCCTGATAAAGGCAATCTTGGGAAGTAAATTCTCTACCTTTATCATGAACACTTTTTCATAAAGTAGAATCGAAAAATTTTTTTCAAGATTATTTATTTATTTATTTGAGAGAGAGAGAGAGAGAGAGAGAGAGAGAGTGAGCACAAGCAGGCAGAGCAGCAGGGAGAGGGAGAAAAAGGCTCTCCGCTGAGTAGAGAGCCCATTGTGGGACTCGATCCCAGGACTCTGGGATCATGACCTGAGCTGAAGGCAGCTGCTTAACTGACTGAGCCACCCAGGCGCCCCTGGAAATTGTTTTTAAACTAAACTAGAAGAACATTGACAAGACATGTCAGGGAAAAGGAGTTGTTATACTTGAATGAATAATGTTTGCTTCTCTTTCTCTCTCTCTCTCTTTTTTTTTTTTTTTTTTTGCTTCTCTTTCAGTATAATTTTTTTTCCCAAATTATGAAAGGTGTTTACATAAGTAAGTGAGTAGCATTTATTTATTTATTTATTTGAGAGAGAGAGGGAATAAGAGGGAGAGAAATGGAGCAGGGTCAGAGGCAGAGGGTGAGGGAGAAGCAGATTCCTTGCTGAGCGGGGAGCCCGACATGGGGCTCGATCCCCGGACCCTGAGATCATGACCTGAGCTGAAGGCAGATGCTTAACTGACTGAGCCACCCAGGTGCCCCAAGTGAATAGCTTTTAAAAATAAAAGAAACTCTGTACTTTGTTAGTTGACCCCACTGCTAAGGAAGCAGCTGGTATAGTTTGCTTGTAGTTTTGGAGAACTATTTCCAAAGTTTGGATAGGTGCTTTGTTCTACATCTGAGTGAGGCTGATTTCATCATTTACAGAAAGATAATATCTTCTCTCTTTGGAGTGTTGTAGAAAATGATTTTAGATTGTACTGCTTTGATATTTAGTAGGGTATCTGTACTACCTAATTATAGTTAAGAAAATTGTAAAATAACTTTATTTTAAAAGTTTTACATTTAGATCACTCTGTATGCATTAATTAGTACTTTTGGCTAATAGTAGTAACATACACCATTTGCTGAGCATTTATCATGGGAACTGTTCTAAGATTTAAATCTGTATTCAGGGGGCACCTGGATGGCTCAGTTAGTTAAGCGACTGCCTTCGGCTCAGGTCATGATCCCGGAGTGCTGGGATGGAGTCCCACATCAAGCTCCCAGCTCCCTGGGAAGTCTGCTTCTCCCTCTGACCTTCTCCTCTCTCATGCTCTCTCTCACTGTCTCTCTCAAATAAATAAATCTTAAAAATATATATATTTAAAAAAATCTGTATTCATTAAATCCGTATGACAGCCATATGAGGTTGATGTTGTTATAGGTGGAGAAGCAAGCTGTTGAGAGGTTAAGTAATTTGGTCAGTGTCACACAGTAAGTGTGGAGTTATTACTGAAATTAGTGGTCTGCATGTAGAACCCATGTGCTTCATCACGACTCTGTACTACATCTCACACACGCTTTGAAAATTTGTCACTGGGTATTTTTTGAGAACTTAGTGTGAAGTATGTTGTTAGGTATTATATAGGACACAAGTATTTATTTGTTTATTTAAAGAGGGAGGGAGAGAATCTTAAGCAGGCTTCATGCTCAGTGCAGAGCCCAATATGGGGCTCAGTCCCATCACTCTGAGATCTCGACCTGAGCCAAAATCAAGAGTTGAATCCCTAACTGACTAAGCCACCCAGATGCCCCAGGACACAAGTCTTTAAAAAAACAAATACCAAAACCCCACAGCCACTGTCTTTTGAGAGTTTACAGTATAGTTGTGGAGAGGAGGCATGTAGAAATGTGAAAGACAATAGAAACGTACAACTTCTGGGCCAAAATTAAGCCACTGTACATGAGCCAGTCAGCTAAGGATCCATGGAGTAAGGAATGATGGGTAGGATTTCGATGGGTGAATTTGGAGATGTAGATAGAGCCTTCATTACATAGGATAAAGAAGGAATGCACCAAAGTGGCAAAATAAGAGGCAGTTTGGTCTAGTAGGTTAAATTCTAGGGTTCTCAAGTTAAAGATTCAGTTTTTAGAGTGGCTTGAGTGTTATGCTTAAAAAAGTTTGACTTTTATCGTGTAGACATTAAAACTGAATAGTTCTCATGTGCCTGTGGTATGGAGGCCACTTTTATTTTTTTTTTTTTTAATTTTTTAAAAGATTTTGCTTATCTTAGAACATGCACGGAAATGGGGAGGAGCAGAGCGAGAGAGAGAATCTCAAGCAGACTCTGTGTTGCGTGTGGAGCCCAATGAGGGGTTCAGTCTCATGACCCTGAGGTCATGACCTGAGTGGAAATCAAGAGTCAGAAGCTTAAGCAGTTGAGCCACCCAGGTGCCCCAGAGGCCACTTTTAAAAAGCAGGGCACTGACAGTTAATGTTACCGTGGACTGGTGACTTAAGTACAGAGCTCTGCCCAAGTAGAATGATCGTTCAGCAGATGAAGAGACTGAGGCATATGGACAGCAAGTGTGCCTTGTGAAGGACAGTGGGAGAACTAAAACCCAGTGTCCTGATTCTTCTTAGAGCTTCTTGTTGAGATGTGGAGACCATAGATGTTTTATCTAAACATTGCCGGGGGTTCTGGTAGAAAAGATGAGAGCTTAAAACAGGTCCGACACTCCCTTCAACAGACAGCATTGACAAAATAGAATGGATCGCCTTAACAATAAAGAATAAAAAAATTCTAGGAAGCCCAGAAGTTACATTAAATAGTCCTTTTGTAACTTGATGTAATCTGCAATGTCTTTAGGGAGGGAGGGATGGGTTTACAGTTTATCAGCTGTGATAAGGAAAAAAAATGGGGAAGTAATCAGCATACACAGGTCCCAAAGCAGCATCAGCCTTGCTGGTGTCCTTAGAAGAACTGTTGTCACTCATTTTCTACCTTACCTGTCTTGACCTTGAAAACCTTTTAGAGTTCTTCAGAATTTTCTTTTTTCTGGGATGAACTCTCCTTGGCTTTGTCCTTACCAGCATTTGGTTGGAGCAGAACTTCTTGCATGTTTTCTGTGTGAAGTGAATCTGCTCTTATTTCCTTTAACTGTGAGTTTGGTGTCTCACCTATGTTACAGTCACTTGTGGTGTCTTTCTTGCATGCTTCTGTTATCTCATGACTTTTTTTTCTCCCCCAAAGGCGACAGCCCTGTACCGTGTCCGAGGTTTTCCATTTTTGTTGGGTGCTCTTTATATACGCAAAAGGTAAGACAGAGCAATATTTATCTAGATGTTAGCTTATTTAAATGTTCACGTAATACTTTTGTCAACCTGTAATGTGTATCAGGGAAAGATGCACACTGAAAAAATTTCTTAAGGGTTTTAGTCTCAGATTCATTTTTGAGTATTGCCTTTTCATAAAAGATTTAAATTTCTTTATAATGTCCAAAACTTCTTTTATTAAAAGTGGAAAATCCTTTAATTTTGTTCTTATGTAACATCTTTTCTGCTCAAAGCTGTTCTTCTTCTGAGTTACAGACTGAAAACACATTAGTGGTCTGTACTGGTATCTTCAGCTGTATTTTTCATGAGCCACGTCTTATTTCTTTGAGTGTGACTGCTCACCTCAGTATGTGTAGTTCAGATTACTTTTTGCATCTTGTTCAGATAAAGACACTTGCTCAAATGCCTTTGGATACAATTTATTTCCTCCCCCTTCTCATCTCCCTTAACTTACCCAAGGTCTATATTCAGTGAAATATGTTTTTATTTTTTATTTTTTTTTTGGTCCTCTCCATATTTCTATGTAGAAATGATTCTTAGTAATCTCAAGAAGAAAATAAGTTACATTAATTACATAGACTATGTAGAATGCCTTTGCTATTAAGAAAACCCAATAAAATACAAAGTTATAACCAAAGAATCAGAGCTGGAAGGAATTTCACAAATGTAAGAGATTCTCATTATTAGATCAAGTAGCCCAAATAATTGACTTTTTTTTTTTTTTCCAAATAATTGACTTTTAAGGTTAGGTAACTGAGGCCCAAAAACTAGCTGCTA
The DNA here is from genome assembly GCF_922984935.1 of Meles meles. Lineage (NCBI taxonomy): Eukaryota > Metazoa > Chordata > Mammalia > Carnivora > Mustelidae > Meles > Meles meles. The sequence goes on along the minus strand of NC_060084.1, from coordinate 29,928,432 downwards.
GGAACGGAGCTAGGATTTGAACCCAGATCTAGCTCTCGGTTTCTTGCCAGAGGCAAAGGCCCTCAAGCAAGGATGCATCACTCCATTGGTCTCGGGTTTGATGTGTCTGATTATAACTGTTTAAATGAGTTTTAACTAGCTAGTTAAATGAGAGCTCAGCCTTCCTCCTTGAGCTTTATGGTTGATTGAAGGTATTACGCTAAGTGAAATGTCAGTCAGATAAAGACAATTGTCATATAGTTTCACTCATATGTGGAATACAGGAGATAGTGCAGAGGGTCATAAGGGAAGGGAGGGAAAACTGAATGGGAGGAGGTCAGAGAGGGAGAAAAACCATGAGAGATTCTTGACTCTGGGAAACAAACGGAGGGTTGTAGAGGGATAGGTAGGTGGGAGGATGGGGCAACTGGGTGATGGGCACTGGGGAAGGCAAGTGATGTGATGAGCACTGGGGGTTATATGCAATTGATGAATTATTGAACACTACATCTGAAACTAATGAGTTACTGTATGTTGGCTAATTGAATTTAAATAAAAGAAAAATCTTTCTTCTGCCGAAACTAAGCTGCTCGTTATTTTACTTTCCATCACACTGGCATGTTTCTTTAGTGGAGATAAAGGTGATAGGGTAAGTGGTACAAAATAAAGGCGTAGGAGCATATAAACTGTTCTCATAGTGGCAGTCACCCTTGCTGTCACTTTTAGTTTGCCGTGGCTGGTATTATATACGGTATTAATGTTGTCATTCGATTGTGGGCAGGTGTATGTTGACTTCTGGGATTTTTATCTGTTTTGTTTATGTCTCTTATGGTGCATGTATACCTGGGAGTGAATGTGTTTAGTACTTTATAAACTATTTACAAACAATTTTATTGTCCTTATTTACATTTTGGTCTCACTCGATTACCTGGGGTGGCATGTGTTTTTATCTCTGCAGTTAATTCAGTGTTTGTGTTTTATTATTAGTTCTGTCTGTAATTACTTAATCTGAAGAGTCTTTATCTCCTCACTGTCTGACATTATGATCTTTTATGATTCACCAGGAACTTTTCTAATAGAGTTGTTGAATTCGTTTTATGCAGTTCTTGATTTAGTTGTTTGGAGAGAGTTGTACTCTTCTGTAGCCCCTTCCTATGACTTCCCTCTAGCACATGGGCAATCCCAGATGATCTCATTCCTGATACGGAAGCCAACTTTCTGCCTCTTACCTTCGTTGACTTCCTGTGGCAAGTATACACCAGTGACAAGTTTGGGCTTGTCATCATGAAGAGCTTTGTGGCCTGAAGACCAGTCAATGCCACTTCCTGTTTTACACTCTCCAGTCTCCTCCTTCCTGATAAATAAGCCAACTTTGGAGTTTCAACACGTTATCTTTATTTGAAAGATAACTTATCTTAACCAAGTGAGATCTGTTTCTAAGGTCAGGATTTGTATGTCCTGTGGGACAGTCTGGGAATTTAAGATTTTGATCTTCAGGAGCCTTTCTGTTTTTGTATTAGAAGTTATAGTGCTGCTGGTTTGTGTTTTTTTTTTTTTTTTCCTTTATGGCAAGTACAAACCACTGACAAGTTTAGGCTTGTCAATGTAATGGGCTTTGTAGCTTGAAACCAGTAGGTTCCGCTTCCTCTTTTACATTTGAGAAACTGAGTACACTTTAGTATGTATGAAACATCTTTATAGTGGAACCACAAGTTAGTTTGGTTGTATCAGTGCAAAACTTAACCTGTTAATTATCATTTGTCTTTATGACAATAGAAAAAAAAATTTCTCTTTAATTCATTTAAGTTGATTTGTTGGATGTTTTCATCTTTACAAAAAGAGAGTTATCCTGATATGTGGAGGTAAGTGGCAATTTTCTTTGGAGGAAAGGAGAGGGAAAAAAAGCCTGAAACAAAGCAGTATGTGTGTGTGTGTGTGCGCGCGCATGTATTTGGGCAGGCATTACATGTGAAAATGCTGAGGTTTAGAAATAATCCCTCAGATGTATGTTAGCTATTAAACTTCACTAGGAAGCATGTGTATGCAGTGTTGAATGAGAAAAGGGATATGCTTGAAGTTATAAAAGAAGTCTGGAAATATTTCTTAATTTCTAAGAATAAAACTGTTTACCTGACTGTAAAAACTGATTTCAGTGTTAGACTTAAGCTAGCATTGCAGAAATGACATGTTTCTGTAGGTTTGAGTTTTGGTTCTTTTTCCTTTGTTACCATGTATCTACATCACTCCTGGGATATTAACTCTAGACTTCCATTGTGATCTGGTTGCATTAATTTGTATGAGTTTGTATTACTGTGTAGAAAGTATCTAAAATATTACTACTAGGACTCTGATTATAGGTTCTGATCTTTTTAAAGTATATACATGAAAAAGTCGTTTTTCGGCTGTTCCTTTTTTAAGTGTTTCTACTAATCTTTTTTTTTTTTAATATTTTATTTATTTATCTGACAGACAGAGATCACAAGTAGGCAGAGAGAGATGGGGGAGCAGGCTCCCTGCTGAGCAGAGAGCCCGATGCGGGGCTCGATCCCAGGACCCTGGGATCATGACCTGAGCCGAAGGCAGAGGCCTTAACCCACTGAGCCACCCAGGCGCCCCTCTACTAATCTTTTTTTTTAATGAGTTTTCCTATTAGAACTGGTTTTTTGTATCCCAGAAATGTTGGACCATTGTTTGTCTGCATGTATTTTTTTTTACTTTTTTGCTTTTAATTAGTTAAGTTTTAAATTTTACTTCCAATATAGTTAACATGCAGTGTTAATTATGTGTACGATATCTACTAATTTTCTGGACAGAAGAGTATTTTCACACAAAGAATTTCCTACAGTTTGAGATAATTTATGAAGTTGTTTAGAATTTTCAAGAAAGAAAATGATAAAATTTGGATTAGCTACTAGGAATTTAATGCTTATTTAATGAATATTGAGTGAATGAATGTTGTTTTTAGTAAACTTTTAGTTTTTATTACGCTCTTAGAAATTTATTAGAATTTAAGAGTAATATTTCAAAATGTAAATTTGCCAGAACACTTCATGTAGCTCATGAGTCAGCTTTGGTACAGTGTTGTATAATGTCATTTTAATTAAAGGAAGAAATTACTTTTAAAATATTACACAGTTGATGCAAATATACTCGGTAACTGTTTACATTCCTGTAGGTAATTTCCCCATGATTAGTGATGATTTGGTCAATTCTTACCATCTTCTGCTGTGTGCTTTGGACTTGGTCTATGGAAATGCCCTTCAGTGTTCGAATCGTAAAGAACTGGTGAACCCTAATTTTAAAGGTGAGATTATAAATCAGAGATTATTGGACAACTCACATTTCTACGTTGTGTTTACTCTTGGGAGTTGTACACATACCACAGGTTTCCAGCATCAGAGAACAGAAGTGCTTTGAAAACCTCCATCATCATGGTTCTCCAGAGCACTTATAACTACTTGTCACTAGGAGTTGAGCTCTCTGTAAAAGTATCTGTGGAAAAAGCAACTGCAAATATTACAAAGTGTAAAGTCTCACATGACAACCTGAGAAGTTTCTGCAAAATATACTCAACAGGAGGAAGGAATTTAAAAACCCAGGGTAGCAAATTTACATTAAAACTGATGTTGTTTTTCTACATTGCCAGGCTTTATGCCTGATACACAGTAGGAGCTCAAAATGGATTTATTGAAATACTCTTCATTTCAAATTTTTTCCTATGGAGGAGAAGTAGTAATGGTTGTAAATAAGTAAAATAAATTTTTAACTCTTCAACTAAAAGGTGAATAGAAATGATTATGTTGGCAATTGATTTAACAGGTTTTAAGGCATGTATTTTCTACTAATGAGTTACCGTAAGAGACCAAATCATAACTTACAGTTAATATTATAAATATTAAGCAGTATTTATAGAGCTAGTATGTAGTGCTGTTGCTCTTTGAATAATACCATGGTAGGATTCTGAGTGATTTTCAATTTTGGGGTGGTTATAATTAGAATTTTAGGTTGTCCAACTTGCAAGGTAGATTTTTAAAGTTAATGGAGTTAGTTACCTAGTTGCTCCTGCTTTGGTACATATAATGTTTTTTATTTAATGTTTTTTTCTCTCATTTCCTTCCTAAGTCCCTTTTATGTTTCTACATAGTGGCTGCTTTTCATTTTTCCACCTCTTACTTAGCTTTTCTTATCCTGAGTCTAGGGCAAGAATAAGTTGAAATCAGTATATTAAATGCATCCCAGTGTAATGGAATCAAAGCATATAAACCATATATACTTTGATTAGTAATGTTTTCCAAAGTTGTATTTTTTATTTGAATGTCAGACTTACTTGCAAAGTTACATTTTATTTTTATGTTTTTTAGATCTTACAGCAGTATATTAAAATTGTTTCTTTAGTTTTTTTTCTTTTAAGTGTCTCCAGATAAATAATTGAATAACTGAAATCTTTTGAGTAGTGATACACTTTACTTCTACTTCCTATTTATTTGTTCTTATTTAAGTATAATTAACATACAATGCTAAAGTGCACAACATAGTGATTCGCCAATTCTGTACATGACGGCAGCACTCACCATGGTAAGTGTAGTCACCATCAGTCACCATACAGTGTTATTACAAATATTACTGACTGTATTCTTTATATTGCACTTTTCATCTCCATGACTATTTATTTATTTAAGCTGCTTGATGAATAAGTTTATTATTGTCTTTATCCGAAAAATTTTCATAGAAATTGTGCTTTGGTTTATTAGCGCTCAGCAGCCTGCTACTGAGCTCTAAGGAAGCTTGCCTTCTTCTGATCTACCTGGTCTTTCTTCTGGGCAAAAGATAGTTTGGGATGGTTCCACCTCTTCCTTCTAACTTCTTCCTTAGGCTTCTTCTCATAGGCTGGATTCTGTCATGTAGCAGCGAGAGCTTTCTTATACATCTCCAGCATTGTCTAGAGGTTCTTTGTTCTTTATGTATTAACAGAATTGTTTCTTGTAAGCATCTTCACCTTCTTCCGTTAGGTAACACATCTAATCTGCGGTGTTCTGACCCATGACATGCTTCCCATGTACTTCTGCATTGAATTCCTTGCTTTCCATATCATAACCAAGGAATCATTTGGTACTGTGAGCAACAGACAAGCCTTCATCCACAGCTCCCTTGAGGGTCCCCAAAACTTTATTTCCAGTAGTAGTTCTGGCCAGCCCTGTATCCAGATAGCAAGTGAAGGCACCAAGTTGATCGTCCATGCTTTCCACGTTGCATTCGTCTGTAATCACCTGTACTTGGCCTTCATAGATCTTGTCTCTGCCAAACCTGTTGAGAAGCCTACAGACCAGCAGCGGGTCCATACAATGTGCGGCAGCTTACTTGTCAGGCCAGCCGTCACCATATTTTGGGAGTTCATGAGCGTGAGAGCTGCACAGGCTATCATATTTCCTTCTGTCTGAGCACGAGCGTCTGATAAATGATCTCTCTGTTGGTTACATGGACCATCATTCTGTATTTAGGTGTGTTGTGCTTATTTTTATCCTAAATTACCAAGCATTTCTGAGCACAGTTACCAGTTTTACCCTCTCACCTTCTAAATTTCATTTGGTATCTCTCGATGCAAGCCTTATTCTTGACAACTTCAATAAACATCATCCTACAGAACAGAGACTGGCGTCTGCAGCTCACTACAGACCAGCAGGCCCAGCAGCACTCCATGGAGGGATGACTTATTTGTCCCTGGAAGTTTGTACCTCTAAATCTCTTTTATCTGTTTTGTCCATTCCCCCACCCACCTATCCTCTGGCAACCCACAGTTTGTTTTCTGTACTTGAGAGTCTGTTTTTTGTTTCTTTGTTTTGTTTTATAGATGGCACACACAAGTGAAATCACTGGTATCTTATCTGTCACTGTCTAACTTGCTGCATTCAGTGTAATACCATCTAAGTCCATTCCTGTTGTTACAAATGTCAAGATCGCAGAGTAATAGTCCTCTGTGTGTGTATGTGTTTGTGTGTGTGTGTGTGTGTGTGAGAGAGAGAGAGAGGGGTATATATAGAGAGAGAATGAGATTCATCTATTGACGGACACTTGAGTAGCTTTCATACTTGGCTCTTGTAAATAATGCTGCAGTAAACATGGGAGTCCATGCCTTTCCGAATTAGTGTTTTCATTTTCTTTGGGTAAATACCCAGTGGAATTTCTGGATCTTAGATATTTCTATTTTAAAATTTTGGAGGTAATGCATACAGCTTTCCCCAGTGTCTGTACCATTTTATAATCCCACCAGAAGGGCATGAGAAATTCCTTTTCAGCATACCCTCACCAACGTTTGTTCTTTCTCGCCTTTTTGATACCTTCGGACTGGTGTGAGGTCATTTCTCACGGTGGTTTTGGTTTGCATTTCCCTGATGATGAGTGGTATTGAGCATCTTTTCAGGTGTCTATTAGCCGTCTGGATCTCTTATTTGGAAAAATGTTTATCGCGGTCCTCTGCCCATTTTTTAATCGTATGGTTTGGTTTTTTGGTTTTGAGTTGTAGGACTATATATATTTTGGGTATTAACCTCTTATTGGGTAAATCATTTGCAGATTTCTTCTCCCATTAGCTAAGGCTGACCTTTTGTTTTGTAGATGTTTCCTTTGTTGTGCAGAAGCTTTTTATTTTGGCGTTATCTTGATCATTGATTTTTGTTTTTGTTTTTGTTTCCCTTACCTGAGAAGACATATCCATAGATACATTGCCAAGGATGGTGTCAAAGAGATTACTGCCTATGTTTTCTTTTGTCTGTTTGCTACTTTTGAGGTATATTTAGAGTCAAATTAGGCCCTTATACACTGTTTCCTGTATACTTACATGCTGAGTCACATGCTGATTAGACTCACATGCTGATTAGACTATGTACTTTTGTTTATTATGATTTGAATTATTGAATGCTACCTGATCTCTCTGTTTTGTGAATTCGTGTAGGTCTCTCTGAAGATTTTCATGCTAAGGATTCTAAACCTTCCTCTGATCCACCTTGTGTCATTGAGAAACTCTGTTCCTTACATGATGGCTTAGTTTTGGAAGCAAAGGGAATAAAAGAACATTTCTGGAAACCCTACATTAGGAAACTTTATGAGAAAAAGGTTTGTAAGTAGTAAAGAAATAACGTGAAGATAATTTCTGGGGAAGAATTGTTTTAATATGATGACTTAAGGATCTTTCCTTTCATCATAGCTCCTTAAGGGAAAAGAAGAAAATCTTACGGGGTTTTTAGAACCTGGAAATTTTGGAGAGAGTTTGTGAGTACTTCTGTTATCACACTGTTTAATATTTTAAATTGCATACTTAGAAAACCTCAGAGTTTACTGTTTTTATTGTTTGTATCCTGGAAATTTAGAATATGTTTTGTGGGAGAACACAGCAAATTCCATCAACTGTTACTCTAAGCACATGGTTTTAAATTTATTGAAAATTGTGTGGCTATTCTTTAAAGCTTTATTAGTTAAGCTTTTGGATCATAATTTTTGAGAGAAATCATTTCAGAACTATATAGGTTAAAAACCATGACATGGAAGTAGTGAGGTCTTCACAGATGCCTAGAACAGCTAGGAAGGATAACTCAGCATGTCACCAGAAACTGCACCTCCTGGGCCGACTGGCACAGGGCACCCACCCTGAAACACTGTCCGCAGAATGCACCTGCTATACGGAGGACCGACGTGGTATAGCAGGCTTGTGTTTCATACACCTAGGGTTTTATAATTAGCAGTGATCTGCAATTTAGTTTTCACAAAATTAGTAGAACTTCTTACTAAATAAAGAGTGTAAAAATTAAGTGGCCTAAAACATGAACTGAAATGGCAGTTCTGTGAGTGCATATGTTGTCTGCTTTGTTTTGTTTTCCCCCTGTAGTAAAGCCATCAATAAGGCCTATGAGGAGTATGTTTTATCTGTTGGGAATTTAGATGAAAGGATATTTCTTGGAGAGGATGCTGAAGAGGAAATTGGGACTCTGTCCAGGTGTCTGAATTCTGGTTCAGGAACAGAGACTGCTGAAAGGGTGCAGATGAAAAACATCTTGCAGCAGCACTTGGACAAGGTGAGCTGACCGGGGCCAGAACGGAAATGCAGGAGCAAACGTGCCAGATGGTCTGTTTTACATGGTAGTCGTGTGTGCACGTGCACACACGCATCATACCTCTTCCAGTATGAAAAAGAAAATGTTTGTCCTACTTATATGAAAAAATTGTCTCTGTGTTTACTGATTAGATCTGAGAGAAAGAGCATTAGATACAAACTTAAATGAATGTATCATGCTGATAGCTGTGGGTTTTGAAAAAATGGACCAGGAATATGCAGTCTTTACTTACTGAACACAGTAGAAATAGAAAATGTCAATTGACCTGAGTACTGCCTTCATCTAGATGGTAGAGAAACTGAGAATCTGTTGTCTTTAGGAAAATTCTGTTAAACTGAGTTTCAGGATCCTGGTGTTATTTCTTGCATCCACTTAGGGTGATGGAGACTTCAAAGTTTTTCTTCAGTTCTATGATGTTCACAGAAGATGTATGGCTTCTGTCAAGTACTTGCAGAGGCGGTGTGGGTAACCCACCTGTAAGATCAGACTTAAGACTGGTTTGCTAATCATTCAGCAAGTATTCTGAAGGTATTCTACATGCCAGATAGTGGCCTGCCACTGGGGATACCTCAGTGAACAAAACAGCCATGAATACCCTGTTTTATATTCTAATGTGGAGAGATAGAAAACCAAACAAGTAAATATTTGGACATCAGATAATGATACATGAAGAAAAGTAAAATAGAGTAGTAGTACAGCATATTGGGGAGAAGGGAGAACGGGTGGGCCTTGGGCTGCTAGAGCTAGGCCGGAAGGGAAAGACATCTCTGAGAAGGTAATGTCAACAGGGGTGTGAAGTGAAGCAAGTCCTGTGAGGAGCTGGGAAGTTTTGGAAGCCTGGAGAACAGCAAGTACCAAGCCTTGCAGTGGCAGCACGGTTGGCTTTTTAGAGAAATGGAGAATGGTGTGTGGTAGGTGTAAAGTAAGTGAGTGCATGGGGGTGATTAAAAAGTGAGGGGCAGGTGGACACAAGAGACAGGAAGGCTTTGGGCGCTGTAGTAAGGCTTTGTGTCTTTGCTCTGACTGGGAGTAAAGCCCTTAGGAATGTGTTATGGAAACAGTGACTGAATCAGTCTGACTGACATTTGTAAAGGTCTCCTGAGGAGGTGTTTTGGGGGCCCCGTGGAAGCAGGGAATTAAGAGGCGGTTGTGGTAGTTGTGGTGATAGCTCACGGTGGTTTGGCCAGAGCAGTGGTTGTGTTGGGCTGCATTGTGGAGATGGCAGCCACACGATTGCCTGATGGCTTGGATCCAGGGTGTGAGAGAAAGAAGACAGTGATGACTCCAGTTGCATAAATGGTATGAAAGCTGAAATCCTTATGACGGCCTCTAACGTCGTCAGTGATCCAGCCTTGTTACCTCTCTGAATGCATCTCCTACCACTCTCCTCCTCATCTGCTGCACTCACGCCACATAAACCTCTGTCCTCCTTCCTCAGGTATGCCAGGCATAGCCCAGCTCCAAGCCTGCGCTCTTGCCATTTCCTCTGCTTAGAACATGTTTCTTTGAGATATTCATGTGGTTTACTTCCTCACTTCATTCAGATCTCTGATAGACCAACCGCTGTACAGAAAAATAACCACCAACTTCCTCCCCCTTCAGCACTTCCTTCTCCTCATACTCTGCAATTAGTGTTCCTCTGACCTAAGATGGGTGGGTGGGTTGAAAGAATTGTTTGACAGTAAGTAGATAGACACAAAGATAGGAAAAAAAGAGAATCATTTGTTAGCATCTCCCTGCATTAGAATATAAGCTTCCTGAGGGTGGTGAGGAGTCTGGTGCCTGGCCCATAGTAGGCATTCCATGAATATTTACTGTTGACATTTACTCAGGGGGAAGACTGAATCTGGGGGAAGAAAATCAGAGTCTGTATTACGATGGTATGTTAGTTTGAGATGCCTTTTTAGGTGTCCTAGCAGAGATACTGAGTGGCAGTTTATGTATACAAGACTGGAATTCACAGAAGAGGTCAGGGCTGTGTGTATACGGTCGGGAGACATCAAGATATAGGTGGCTTTTAAAGCCATGGAATGAAGAGAAGTCATCTGGCGGTATAAGCTGATGGAGAATAAGAGGTCCAAGGCTAGAGCTCTGAGGCACTCCAAAATTTAGAAGTCTTGACTTGGAGAGGGACTGTCCTACTATTTAAAAATACCAAGTCAAAGAAAGACTCCTATTGGTGAGAATGCACAGGCTGCCTGAAGCCAGGAACTGAACAGGGCTACCGAGAAGCCACACGCTGACCTTGAGGACTGTGGGCAGGAGGCTGATGGTGGGAGTCCTGCCTGGTTCCCTTTGCAGAAGTACAGCTCCCTGTGGGCGGTGTGAGATGCTGCTGGCTGCTGTTGCTTTCCTGTACACGTGCAAGGTGTTTTCCTCTCCCAGCACTGCACTGGTTTGTATACAGTGAGGAAGCTGGCTCCAAGGAATACTGGGGAGAGCAGGGAGTAGCCTTCTGAACGTAGTTAACCTACACAGATCATTTTATTGATTTTAAAAAATTACAGAATTAATTTCTTTGAAACCAAGTGGAAGTCTTGGCTCTATCCTGTTTATATCACAGAGGAAGATGTCTATCTGTATGGCAGTTTTCTGTGCTTATCTACACTGCATTAAACTAGAGTAGTTTGTTTTGCCGGGTGAAAGTTTTGCTAGGTGTTTTTACAAGTATCTCTAGAATAAATGTACTTACTACATAGGAAACATAGTTTATCCTGAATGTTGAAAAAACACTCTTAAGCTATCTTAACCTTTCAGAGTTTATTAGAAAAAATAGAAAAGGTGTTTCACTGGCATATGTACTCATGCTTCAATTCTTGGACATTAAGTCATATATTTTTCATGTTTATATTCAGTAATGTTGACTTAAATGTATTCCCTGAAGGTCTGTCTCCTTTACGGGGGAAAGACAGATTCCTGTAACTAAAGGTAGAGGAGGGGCAGGAAGGCTAAAGAGAGCTGCTTGTTCTGTGTCAGGCTGTTTCCTCGTCCAAGAGTGTTGTTTTGTTCCACCTCTCCCAAGCAAGATGGGCTTTTGTTAAATCATGGAATTCATCTGGGTCAGGTTTAATTCATAGCTTTCTTTTGTCAATCTGTGAGTAGTCAGAAAAAAGTAGTAGATGGGAGCTGTGAAATTCTGTTTCTCAGGGATATTCTTAATAGGTTATTGCTGGGGCTCCTGGATGGCTCAGTTGGGTAAGGGGCTGCCTTCGGCTCAGGTCATAATCCCAGGGTTGTGGGATCGAGTCCCGCATTGTGCTCCCTGCTCAGCAGAGAGCAAGCTTCTCTCTCTCTCCCTCTGCCTGCCAGTCGGCCTACTTGTGCACTCTCTCAATTTGTCAAATAAATAATATATTTTTTAAAAATTAGTTACGGGGTGCCTGGGTGGCTCAGTGGCTTAAAGCCTCTGCCTTCAGCTCAGGTCATTATCCCTGGGTCCTGGAATCGAGCCCCCGCATCCGGCTCTCTGCTCAGCAGGGAGCCTGCTTCCTCTCCTCTCTCTGCCTGCTTCTCTGCCTACTTGTGATCTCTGTCAAATAAATAAATAAAATCTTAAAAAAAAATAGTTATATTGCTTATTTGTGCCTTTCGGCTTAGGTTTGAAGTAGGGATACTAGGGAACTATGCCTTATCTTAAAGGTTTAACTTTTTTTTTTTTTAAGGTTTTGTTTATTTATTAGTGCGTGAGAGAGAGAGCTCCAGCAAGCGAGCACCAGCAGGGGGTGAGGCAGAGGGAGAGGGAGAGGCAGAAGGAGAAGCAGACTCCCTGCTGAGCAGGAAGCCCCATGTGGAGCTTGATCCTAGGAGCCTGAGATCATGACCTGAAGCCAAGGCAGACATTTAACGTACTGAGCCACCCAGGCACCCCTTAAATGTTTAACTTTTAAGAGATAAATGTCCTTGTGGGCTAAAATACAAATTGTCCTTTCACACGTCTTTACATGGAGGGCGGTAGCTCCTTGTGGCATTGTTCTGTTTAGATTCCAAGAATGGTGATATTTGATTCATTAAAATGTATTGATAAAGTCTGATTGGTTTAAATTCTCATTTGTGAAGTAATTGAAAGTCCTTCTGACCTAAAGTAATGTTCTTCTTCCCCGATTTAGTCGAAAGCGCTTAGAATCTCCACACCACTTACCGGCGTGAGGTACGTGAAGGATAACAGCCCTTGTGTGACCCCAGTGTCTACGGCCACACACAGCTTGAGCCGTCTTCACACCATGCTAACAGGCCTCAGGAATGCACCAAGTGAGAAACTGGAACAGATTCTAAGGTTAGTTTGAGCCCTTCTTTCCTTCTAAGATTTGATCGTTGACCATTTTCTATTTCAGTGCCTTAATTCACTCATTATTAATCATATACCAGTTGCATGCTCAGACCCTGTTAGTCTGTGGAGGACATAGTAATACGGGATTTATCAATGGAAGGTGATCATTTTTCCTCAGTATCTTAATGTGTTCCAGCTGTTACCACAGAAGACCATAGACTGGGTGACTTACAAGCAATAGTATCAAGGTGCCAAGGTGCAGTGTCTGGTGAGAACTGCGTCCTGGTCTGTCTGTTTGCTGTCGGCACATGCTGTGAGCAGTCAGGGGAGCTCTCTAGGGCCTCTTCTCCAAGGACACTAGTCCCAATGATGGGGGCTCCACTGTCATGACCTAATCACCTCCCAGAGGCCCCCCTGCCAAATACCATCACGTTGGGGATTAGGTTGCAACATAAGAATTTGGAGGAGGAGCACAAAAATTCAGTCCATGGCATTCAGATTTCTTACGTAGTTTGGGAGATGGTAACTAACAGCACTGTGCACTGTAGATGAAAGCACCATACTGCTGCCAACTGTTCTCTCTTAAGATCTCAGGGAAAGAGGGATCAGTAGGGGCACCTGGGTGGCTCAGTGGGTTAAAGCCTCTGCCTTGCGCTCAGGTCATGTTCCCGGGATCCTAGGGTCGAGCCGCGCATCAGGCTCTCTGCTCAGCCAGGAGTCTGCTTCCCTTCCTCTCTGCCTGTCTCTATGCCTACTTGTGATCTCTGTCTGTCAAATAAATAAATAAAGTCTTAAAAAAAAAAAAAAAGAGGGATCAGTAAAGATGGGAGTTGTCAAAGGACTCCATGAAGAGGATTGGACCCGAACAAATTTCTGAGGGGTGGGTCAGATTTGAAAAGATAAACCCTTATATTTATAGCTAATGTCATACCACTTCTGTAAGCTCCATAGAATACCCTTCCCCTGAAAACGACGTATACTGCCTTTAGTCCTTGATCTGCCTAAGGATGGTGGGAATATCACTGAGCTTTGGTGAAAAGCATAATAGACTGAATCTCATGACCTTCATACTTTTTGCAAATTTATTTGAAAAAATTACCTTCAAGGCCCCTCCTAGTTCTAAAAAGTATAGGATTTGTTGACATAGACCCTGTAGGAGCCCATTTTGTTTTGGGTGGTATAGTATAAGAAGTCCAGTATACACACTTGAGTAATTTCTTTTTCACGGCTGGACTTATTAAACCACGAAGTGTGCTTTATTTATAAACTTGTTGTGATTAATACCCAGTAGGCCATGTTGTATGGCCTCTTTCTAAGTCATGTTTCTCAGACCTTATACTTAGAATAGAGAAGCATTTTATAAATACATTTTAGAAGACTGACTTAGTCTTTATATCTTACAGATCACTTTAGCATCCCTAACCAGGTGTAGCAGCTTCTTTAATCTTAAACACCATTAGTGGGGTTAAATATTACCAGTAAATACTAGGTAAAACCAAAGAGTCTTGTTTTCTGAAAGGTACCTGTGTGTGTTCATAAATAAAATTCTGCTTGTATATGATATTCAGTAGCTAACTCTAGCAGGATTATAACTGATTTTTATTTTCTTTGTAATTTTCTAAACTTGCTAAGCCTTTACAATGAGTATGTATATGATCATGATAATAAAAAACATAGTTGCTTCGGCAGTCAATCTGAGCTAGCATCGGCCCCTGGAATTGGATAGCGCCACAATCCTTGCTGTGCCCACCTCTTCCCATGACCTCTGGACCATGGACCCCAACAAAATGAGTGAGCTTCAGGCCTTTGTGAAGATGTGTAAGCAGGATCCAAGCATTCTGCACACACAAGAAATGTGCTTCCTGAAGGAGTGAGTGGAGAGCATGGAGGGTAAAATAACTACCTGGTACTCATAAAACTGAATCAGAAGAAAATACCAAGAAAAAAAAAAACAGAAGGCGGAGGAAAGCTTAAAGACAGAACAACCATCAAGTGAGGAAAGTGGTCTAGAAATTGACAGTGAAGGTATGATTGAACCAGATACTGACACCCCTGAAGAAATGGGAGATGAGGGGCGCCTGGGACGCCAGTGGGTTAAAGCCTCTGCCTTCGGCTCAGGTCATGATCCCAGGGTCCTGGGATCGAGTCTAGCATTGCATCGGGCTCTCTGGTCAGTAGGGAGCCTGCTCCCGCCCCACCCACCCCGCCCCGCCTGCCTCTCTGCTTGCTTGTGATCTCTGTCTGTCAAATAAATAAATTCTTAAAAAAAAAGAAATGGGAGATGACAGTGTAGGGGTGACTGGGGAAATGATAGATCAGGCAAGTGATAAAGAAGTGGCTGCCATTGATGCCCTAAATGATGGTGAGCTACAGAAAGCCATTGACTTGTTCACTAATGCCATCAAGCTGAATCCTCGCTTGGCCATTTTGGATGCCAAGAGAGCTGATGTCGTCATCAAATTACAGAACCCAAATGCTGCCATCCCAGACTGTGACAGAGCTATTGAAGTAAATCCCAATTCAGCTCAACCTTACAAGGCTTCTGGGCCACTGGGAAGAAGCAGCATGTGAGCTTGCCCTTGCTGGTGAACTGGGTTATGAAAATGCTGGCACATGCTGGAAGAAGTTCAACTGAGGGCCAGAAAATTGGCAAACATCAGAGAAAGTATGAGTGAGAAAGTTGAAGAATGAAAGATCACAGAAAGAATAGAAAGGGTTAAGAAGGTTTGGGAAGGACATGAGGAACCTCAGAGGAAGGAAGAAGCCAGATGACGATCAGGAGCCCAGACTAACTTTTTCCTAGGTGTCTTTCCTGTGGGAATGTGTGAAATGGCGGGGCAGGCCTGGAATGGAAGGTATGCCTGGACTCAGTGAAATTCTTAGTGACCCAAAGGTCCTTGCAGCCACTCAGGATCTAGAAGTTATGGTGGCCTCCTGGGATGTGGCCTAGAACCCAGCAAATGTGGCAAATACCAGAGCAACCCAAAAGTTACGAATCGTCACAAATTGTCAAATTTGGAGGTCAAGCATAATGCCCTTCAGACAAATAAAACCCTTGCTGAAGGAAAAACAACTTGGATCACGTGATGGATGTCATAGTAATACAGGGTGCCTCTGACCTCATGGAGAGGAGGTTGGGGTGCTGTGAATAGAGTCCCTACCCTTCAGCTGCATGTAACCCAGACATTTTGTAGGGTTTGCCATTGGGTATTCATTCACATCATGTTTTCCTACCAGGAATTCCTACTAGGAATTTTAAACCTTAAAAATATTTAAAAATAAGTTTAAAAAGTGTGTTAATCCCTTAAAAAAAGATGAAAACGTTATTCCATAGGCCCACATGATGGATTAGGGCACAATGCAGATAATGCTTTTGTATCGAACATATATTGCCTTTCTAGCTTAAAAAAAAAAAACAAGGAAATAAACCTTGTTTTGGAGGAGAAGATGTAGAGTGGCAGTAAATGTTTGTAGGAGTCTGTAATATAGTTTATATACCTCCTCATTCTGTTTTCTTCCAGGAGTTCCTAATGGGAGTTGCATTGGCCTCTGGGGAAAGGATAGAAGGCAGTTTTGTTTGTTACCAGTGATTGCAGATGTGTAGGGTAGACGAGGGCCAGTCAAGAAGGCTAATAAGCTTAATTGCAGTGAAGGTACAGTTCCGCGTAAGAAATATTTTTTCACTCAAAATGGTTATACCAATACTTCTGATAAAGAGGTATGGAATTTCCTAGAATAATTTGGGAAGTGTGTAGTTTTGTTTTTTAAGACTTTTTTTTTTTAACAGATTACAAGTAGGCAGAGAGGCAGGCAGAGAGAGAGAGAGGAGGAAGCAGGCTCCCCGCTGAGCAAAGAGCCCGATGCAGGGCTGGATCCCAGGACCCTGGGATCATGACCTGAGCCAAAGGCAGAGGCTTTAACCCACTGAGCCGCCCAGGCACCCCAAGACTTTTTTTTTTTAATTTTATTTATTTATTTGACAGAGAGATTACAAGTAGGCAGAGAGGCAGGCTGAGACAGACAGGGGAAGCAGGCTCCCTGCCGAGCAGAGAGCCTGATGTGGGACTTGATCCCAAGACCCTGAGATCATGACCTGAGCCGAAGGCAGAGGCTTTAACCCACTGAACCACCCAGGCACCCTAGTTTTTGTTTAAGTATTTTATATTTACAGGTTAGTTAAATTACAGAGTTGTGAATAGTTTATTACTTTGTGACTGGGCTAGACCTTTAAGTTGGATAATTTCTTACTCTTCCTTTTTTTTTTTTTTTTTAGGACATGTTCCAGAGATCCAACACAGGCCATTGCCAACAGATTGAAAGAAATGTATGAAATATATTCTCAGCATTGCCAGCCAGATGAGGATTTCAGTAGTTCTAAAGGTAAGGCTTCATACTGTCCATCTTGTCCTCATCTTTGAAGTTTAACTACATGGAGTCCTTCCTTGGTAAGTGAATCAAAAATACGAAGAATAGATTTAGGACTTTGATGGCTACAATATGGATGTCCAACTTTTCTGTTAACCAAGTGGTTTCATGGACCTTTCTCCATACGATAAAATGTAGACTGATATCTGGTACTTTATTGGCAAAATCTTTAGTTTCATTTGTAGACTGGATATTATTAGAAGTGTAGTGATTCTTCAAAATATGAAGAATAAGTTCAGAGGATACAGCTATTCCATGCCCAAACCTGCCCTAGAAGTTGTCTGATGTCATGAAGTAGAACCAAGTATGAGTGGAATAGTAAACCAGTTATATATACCTCTTAGCATAGAGCTGCTCAGTTCAAACTTACCAAAAAAAGAAAAAAAGTGTGACTATTAGTGGAATGCTATTACAGTTTCTTTTTTTTTTTTTTTAAGATTTTATTTATTTGACACAGAGAGAGATCACAAGCAGGCAGAGAGGCAGGCAGAGAGAGAGAGGGGGCAGGAGCAGGCTCCTCACCAAGCAGAGAGCCCCACCAAGCAGGGAATCCCAGGACCCTGAGA
Organism: Meles meles; assembly: GCF_922984935.1. NCBI lineage: Eukaryota > Metazoa > Chordata > Mammalia > Carnivora > Mustelidae > Meles > Meles meles. Next base: position 29,911,090 of record NC_060084.1, on the reverse strand, counting down.
TCATGACCTGAGCTGAAGGCAGAGGCTTTAACCCACTGAGACACCCAGGCGCCCCCTCTATTACAGTTTTTAAGTGGAAATTTCATTTCACAGGGACACCTGGGTGGCCCAGTTGGTTAAGTGTCTGCCTTTGGCCCAGGTCATTATCCCAGGGTCCTGGGATTGAGTCCTACATCAGGCTCCTTGCTCAGCAGGGAGTCTGCTGCTGCTCCCCCCCCCCCCCCCCCGCTGCTCCCCCTACTTGTGCTCTCTTCCCCTCTCTCTCACTGTCAAATAAATAAAATCTTTTTTTTTTTAAATTCATTTCACAGTTTTAGAAAAATGTTAGTGTTACTGTGGTTACCATGAAGAAAATTAAGAAGTCTTAGGAATGATTGGAACGGCAGCTGTAGGAAGTGCATATATATGAAGTTACTGGTTGGTTTTTAAATTTTATTTTGTGGGCAGCGAATGGAGTAGACTCTCACTTTCTACAGTGTGTTCTTTGCATGTGACTTTTATCTTTTATTTATGCAGAAATTGCCAGCAAACATTTTCGTTTTGCAGAGATGCTTTACTACAAAGTACTAGAATCTGTTATTGAACAGGAACAGAAAAGACTGGGAGACATGGATTTATCTGTGAGTAAATCACCAATGCATTGGTCAACATCATAAAAATGTAGTTTCCTTGCAGCCCTACTCATACAAAACCTAGACTAAACTAAACAAAGATAAAACCATAGCTTTGAGGGAGTAAGATTGGCAGCTGAGGAAACTCTTGTCTTGAGTGTCTTTGCCTCTGGTCCCCCACTTACTGTTCTCAGTGTGGCAGGCCGTGTACTAGAACTCATGGCTTCTTTGGGCAGTCAGATTCCGTAGTCAAAGACTGAATCATTCAAACTTAAGGTAAATTGAGTTTTTAGGGTGCAGGAACTTGTTAACCGGCACGCTCCCCAAACAAACCTTGCATAGCAAGAGTAAGTTGAGCGTTGACTAGATAGGACTTTAAAGATTTTTTAAAATTTTTTTTATTTTTTATTTTTTTAAGGATTTTATTTATTTGTTTGACAGACAGAGATCACAAGTAGGCAGAAAGGCAGGCAGAGAGAGAGAGGAGGAAGCAGGCTGTCCGCAGAGGAGAGAGCCCGATGTGGGACTCGATCCCAGAACCCTGGGATCATGACCTGAGCCGAAGGCAGAGGCTTTAACCCACTGAGCCACCCAGGTGCCCCAACTAGATAGGACTTTATTTATTTATTTATTTATTTTAAAGATTTTATTTATTTGACAGAGATCACAAGTAGGCAGAGAGGCAGGCAGAGAGAGAGGGAGAAGCAGGCTCCCTGCTGAGCAGAGAGCCGGACCTGGGGCTCGATCCCAGGACCCTGGGATCATGCCCTGAGCTGAAGGCAGAGGCTTTAACTCACTGAGCCACCCAGGCGCCCCTAGATAGGACTTTAACATAAATATTCAGCCATTGCTCTTTGACTAAGAAAATTACTTTTTCCATATTTTACTAGTTAAGAAATATAAATTGATTTTGAAGTATTTACTTTTAATTACATCAATAAAAATGATTTTTAAAAACTATTTTTTAAAATAACATTTTAGAGAAAATTATAAAGCTGACCGGTAATTATTCTAATTTCTTCTGTTTACTTTTATTTTTATACATGAAATTATGGCTGTAGGAATTTAAAAAGCTGTTAAGACAGATTTTTAAATTTTGAGACACATACAGAAGGTTGTATAAAACAGCTGCAGTTTAGGGGCTGATAAGAAGTGGATACCTTGGGGCACCTGGGTGGCTCAGTGGATTAGGCCGCTGCCTTCGGCTCAGGTCATGATCCCAGGGTCCTGGGATCTAGCCCCGCATCGGGCTCTCTGCTCCGCGGGAGCCTGCTTCCTCCTCTCTCTCTGCCTGCCTCTCTGCCTACTTGTGATCTCTCTCTCTGTCAAATAAATAAATAAAATCTTTAAAAAAAAAAAAAAAGTGGATACCTTTATACGCACCTCAAAAACTTATAAAACAATTTTTTATCATAGTAAAATATACATAACATAAAATTTACCATTTTAAGCATTTTTGAGTGTACAATTCACTGGCATTAAGTACATTCACCCTCACCACCAGCCATCCTCAGAACTTTTTCATCATCCCCAACTGAAAGTCTATGCCCATTAAGCAATGACTCCCCATTCTCACCTCCCTCGAGCTCCTGGTAATCTCTACTGTCTGTCTCTACAGATTAACCTGTTCTAGGTATAATACAGTATTCTTTTGTGTCTTGTGTATTTCCCTTGGCATGATGTGTTCAAGGTTCATCCATGTTTTAGCATGTCAGAATTTCCTTTTCAAGGCTGAACAGAATTCAGAATATTATACATTATCAACAATATATAATTGTTTGCCTTTTTTTGGTCAAGTTGTAGGAGTTGTTTATGTATTCTGGATATTAATCCCTTATATATGATTTACAAACATTTTCTCCCATTCTGTGGTTTGTGTATTTCATTGATAGTGTCCTTTGATAGACAAAAGGTTTTAATTTTGATGAAGCCCAACTTATTTTTTTTCCTCCTGTTGCCTGTGTTTTTGGTGTCTAAGTAACTTTTTAATTCAAAAATAGTAAATGTTTATGTACAGATTTGGAAAATTAATAACCAAGAGAAAAGGGGGGGATGTAATTCTATCTCCTGAGAGAAGTATGTTCACTTGTGGCCCGTGACCATGGAGCTAGTCACCTGCTTTCCAGCTGTCTTTCTCTGACAGTGGCCTCTAACTGTAAATACCATTTTGTAACCTCTTCCCACATTATTATTCCCCTAAGCAGCAGGGTGCATGTATATTTTTGTTAGGGATATATTTTATCAGCTGTATTTCATGATATGTAAGGTTTTTGAAAGTTCTTATACATTCTTTAGTATTTGTTTTGCTAAAACATGGGCTTATTTATCAAGCTAAGAAAAGTTCTATAAGAAAGTAAGCACATACTTCTCACTACCTCAGAAAATAAGACTTACTTTGATATTTTTATTTAACTTTACTGGGTAGGAAATGTCTTTGTTAGAGTAGGCTAATGTTTCTAAATGTTAATAACTTTGTTTTATAGGGCATTCTGGAACAAGATGCATTCCATAGATCGCTTTTGGCCTGCTGCCTTGAGGTCGTTACTTTTTCTTACAAGCCTCCTGGGAATTTTCCATTTATTACTGAAATATTTGATGTGCCACTTTATCATTTTTATAAGGTATTTTTAAAAATCTGTTACTGATGAGGAAATTGTAGATGCGACCATCTTCCTATTGTTAGCTGGCTAATTTATTTTGCTACCTAAGTACATCTCTTTTCTTTTTAATTATATATTTAATAATTTTTACTCTGTCTGGGGAGAAGAAATAGAAGAGTCCTAAGAACTATTTAAATTCTTCTCAAACAGTATAAAGACCAATTTATGGTAAAACCTTCATTTGATTTTTCTTTTTATCTGCTATAGACCTTTAGGATACTTTCATTTTATTGTCTAGGAAGCCTTTCAAAAAAAAGTAGCAAATAAACCAGTAGCTAATCCCATATATCAACCTTTTAAAATTTTTTATTTTAATTAATTAAGTAGGCTCCACACCCAGTGCCGAGCCCAACTCCAGGTTTGAAATCATGACCTCTCCAACCTGCCTTCCTTCATCTCCCTGCAGTCCTCGCCAAGCCCAGGAGGCCAGCCCAGGGCCCGGACCCCCAGGAGCCCCCCAACCAAGGTCTCAGGGAAAACTGCACATCAAACCCCGTCTGTGAGGGCCCCGGGGGCCAGCCCGTGCCTACCTCAGTCCCTTGTTCCTGGAGAGGAAGGAGGCTCTGCCTGCCCCTGCCCCAGAGGAGGGCCGCCTGCCACCGAATCCGCCCCCCCCCACCCCCCGGGAGCCCCGGGAGCCCCGGGGTTGTTGCTCTGCCCATGCTGCTCGCCTTCCATGATGGTGTGTGCCCAGGGCCTGGCCTCGTCCTTGGGCCGGGCTCCGCCCAGCCAGCCCCTCTGCACACCCACCTTCCTCCCACCCCTGCGCCCTCAGCCTAGCCCCCAGGATGCGCCCCAACCTCCAGCCCGGAGGGGTGCCATGCAGGGCTCCTCGCCAGGCCTGTGCCCACCGTGGGTGTGAGAGATCAAGACCTGAGCTTAAAAATCAAGAGACCTGACTGAGCCACTCAGGTGCCCCAACCTTTTTTACTTTATGGAAATAATATTGAAAGTCTTTCGGAAGAAAAAAGTTCTCTTTCCCATGTTATATAGAAGTGCAGAGTGACGGCATTGATTTGGTAATTGTTTCTGTCTTGATATGGATTTAGTGTATGGGTTTATCTTAATTATAATATAGTAGTCAAAATCAATGTTTTTTAGTGGCATGGATTGAATGTTTAGAATTTTTGTTTTATTTATGTATTTATTGATGTATTTATTATTTTTTTTAAGTAATCTCTACACCCAGCATGAGGCTTGAACTCACTGTCCCAAGAGTAAGAGTCAGATGCTTTACCAACTGAGCAGCCAGACGCCCCCTAGAGTTTTTAAATGTGAAATTTTAAGAGTAATATTTTTCACCTTAATAGAAAAGACATCTTTATTCTTTGAAAAATGTTTAACATATGCCATTAGAAGATTTTATATAATTCCTACATGAATTTTAAATACTTATTTATAAAGACAGTGAAGGGAAGACCAACTGTTTCAAAATAGTACTGTTATTTAGATTTGTAATTTTTGTTGAATTATCTGTTTTATCTATAAATACGTAAAAAAACAAAATGTACCCATTTTGCTTCACTCTTACTAAGTTTTTGGTGACAAAAATAATTATTGAAGCAGGGAATTTTTTAATTTCAGGTGATAGAAGTATTCATTAGAGCAGAAGATGGTCTTTGTAGAGAGGTGGTAAAACACCTTAATCAGATTGAAGAACAGATCTTGGATCATTTGGCATGGAAACCAGAGTCTCCACTCTGGGACAGAATTAGAGACAATGAAAACAGAGTTCCTACTTGTGAAGAGGTTTGTGAAAATACCTGAACATCTCTCTGTAACAAAAGTACATCAGTAACTAGTCTGTTCATACTGTTTCACCGAGAGCAGTTAAACTTGGTGGCTTCATTGTGGGAAGTGGGAGGGTGGCAGTTGGGTTTAATATGGTACAGTCATCCCTGTATCTGAGAAAAAACCCACAAGTCTAGGAATCATTAATAATGCGTGATTGCTCTAAGGTTTCAGTGCCAGAGTAAGAATTCAGCGTTCTCTCTTAATTTTCTAGTCCAGTTTCTGTACCTTAGAATAGTTGGCATTCTGATTCTCTAAATCACTAATGAAGACTGATTCATATTTAGTATTCAGCTATTAGCTTTGAATTTTTTAAGCGTGCCAGACTTTTTTTTTTTTCAACTTCAGTATAAAACTGGAGAAGACAGCTGATTTTATTTAGGTCGAGTAACTAGTGAGCAGGTTTTGTTTTGCCTTAGATTGTGACTGTATTTCTAATGAAAATGCCTTTTCGAATAATGACACTCTGTGTATATCATTCTTTATAGGTTATGCCACCTCAGAATCTGGAAAGAGCCGATGATATTTGTATTGCTGGCTCTCCTTTGACTCCCAGAAGGGTGAGTGAAGTTCGTGCCGATACTGGAGGACTTGGAAGAAGTAAGTTTAAAGTACCCGAGGGAATATTTGGGAGCTTAATATCTGAGAATTGAAATTCTATCTAAAACTACAAGTGAAGTTAATGGAGTTTATATAGAAGAAATATTTTGTGCGTTATAGTACCACATGGATCACTTAAAAGTAATGCTTTTGAAGAATATTTAAGAACACGTGAAGAGGCATGTAGTAACAGGTGACTGTAAAAAGAAAGTGCTGTATATTAATGTGATTCTTATATTTGAAGTGTGTGTTTATATAGAAGAGCTGAAAAGGGAAAACTGAACTATTAAGAACAATTATTATTGGATGATAGAATTCCTGGTGCTCTCTGTAAATTTTTTTTTTTAAGATTTGAGTTTATTTATTTGTCAGAGAGAGAACACAGGCAGGGGGAGTGGAAGAGGGGGAAGAGGGCTTGCCACTGAGCAGGGGGCCTCACGTGGGGCTCAGTCCCAGGACCCTGAGATCATGACCTGAGCAGAAGGCAGAGGCTTAATGACTGAGCCACCCAGGGGCCCCTGCTTTCTGTAAAATTTTTAAGATGAAATATGTATTTCTTCTAAAATCAGAAGAGGGACACCTGGGTGGCTCAGTTAGTTGAACGTCCGACTCTTGATTTCACCTCAGGTCATGATGTTGGGGTTGTGGGATTGAGCCCCAAGTTTGGCTTCATGCTTGGCACAGAGTCTGCTTGAGTTTCTCCCCCTCTGCCCCTCCCCCTGCTCTCTCAAATACATATCTTAAAACAAAAAAACAAAAAACTCAGGGGGTGCCTGGGTGGCTCAGTGGGTTAAGCCTCTGCCTTTGGCTCAGGTCATGATCCCGGGGTCCTGGGATCAAGCCCCACATCGGGCTCTCTATTCAGTGGGGAGCCTGTGTCCCCCTCTCTCTTCCTTCTCTCTGCCTGCTTGTGATCTGTCAAATAAAAAAAACAAAAACAAAAACCTCAGAACAGGGTTTTTTGTTAGTCACTATACAGTACTTCATTAGTTTTTGATGTAGTGTTCCATGATTCATTATTTGCATATAACACCCAGTGCTCCATGCAATCTGTGCCCTCCTTAATACCCATCACCAGGCTGTAGAGCTGTATGATGGAGTTAGGTATAGACAAGTGAGTTAAAAGTGGTGAATGGCCAGAGCGAGTTCAGCTTTGACTCTTGTCAGCCGAGCTGTGCTATACTGGTTAATGACAGTAGTGCTGGCCCAAGAAATAGAGAAAAGAGAAGTTTCGCTCTTCACCTGGTTATATTTAGGCAGCTTTTTAAAAAAAGTATCCTCTATGCCCATGATGGGGCTCGAACTCAGAACCCCAAGATCGAGAGTTGCATGCTATATGGGCTGAGCCAGCCAGGTGCCCCTTCAGGCAGCTCTCTGTAACATCTTCCAGGTGCAAGGTTTAAGTTTACACAACTGAGACAAAAACTGCTTTTTAAAAAGCTATTCTGTAAATTCAGAGAGTTCTAAATCCTTGGATGCCATTAGAAGGATATTGTTGTTTCTAGATCAACCTTTGGATGTATTCCATAAGCACTGGCTGTAGATGAAAGATCAGTTTTAAAATCAGGAATCACTTTATGTCAGTGCATACTCAATAAGTATGGATGATGTATATGAAAATGTCCTCATTTTTTGGAAGAGGTATATTGGCTTAACTATTTCTGTAGTTTTTTCCTTCCCTAGTCTGTGAATTAGGACCTGACTTGAAGCTCTATTTTCTTTGTACTCATCACTTTTCCAATTTCAAGGTCTCTTAATGCCTTACAAGATAATGATCAGTCATAATGCATTCTTTCTGACTGCAGCTTTGTTCCAAGTACAAAGCTAGTGCGTTTATTGGCTTTTGTACCATTGAGAAATTGAAATGTTAAGCTATCAGCTGTCAGGACTTTTGTACTACTGAGAAATTGAAACGTAAAGCTATAGGCTGTCAGGACTATTCCTATCAATCCCCTTATGACCTCCCTACATACATTTTAAAATTTAAATAAGCTACCGATGTGCTGTTGGACATGCTGCTTGAAAATTCAGTCCTTGATGTGAATATTTAACAGACTGTGCCATGATGGTTATAGAGTTTGCTTCTGTTTAGGATGATGAAGTTTTGGAAATAGTGGTGATGGTTGCACAAAACTGTGAGTGGAATTAATGCCACTGGATAGTACACACAAAATGGTTAAAATGGCAAATTACATGTTATATATATTTATATTAAAGAAACTAATAACATAATACACCCAAAACCATTGAATAGTACAATTTAAATGATTAAAATGTATGTGAATTATATCTTAAGAAAGTTGTTTAAAAAATATAATAAACTAAGCTTAATTGAGTCCAAAACACATACATCCAATCTTGCTGAAGAGCATTACTGAGCTTTAGTAATTTTCTGTATGTGGAAAAAAGATAAAGATGAAAACTAATAAAACTGGGGTAAAATGCTCCCGGATGATGTCATAGTAATATCAAGTCCCCTTGAGTCATGGCTTTATGGTGAAATCACATCATATGTGAGTGTTAGGTAGAAATTGAATATGGTCAGAAATATCATAAGAAAATAGAATAATTCTTTAAATTGCCCCTAAGGCATCAAGGTTCTGTAGCAACAGAATGTAGAATTTGGTTTGATTTAGCAGAAGCTGGAAGAAAGTAGGGAGCATTATGCAACAAATAGAGAAATTTTCCTGTGTTTAAATTTTGCTCTTAATGATGTCTGGTTGAATTTTCATTAGTTGACTGTAGCTGTGATATGACCTCTATAATTTTTGTTTATGAAGTATTTCAGAAACTAGTTTTGAACATAAGAGCTTGGATTCGGGAGTTAGATCTGAGTTTTCTTGAGTTAAACCGTTGGTTTGATGGTTTTGTTTTGTTTTTTGTTTTTTTACTGTAGGCATAACATCTCCAGCCACATTATATGACAGATACAGCTCCCCAACAGCCAGCTCTACCAGAAGGCGTCTATTCGTTGAGAATGATAGCCCCTCTGATGGAGGGACACCTGGGCGCATTCCCCCCCAACCTCTAGTCAATGCTGTCCCTGTGCAGAATGTGTCTGGGGATGCTGTTTCTGTCACACCAGTTCCGGGGCAGACTTTGGTCACCATGGCAACAGCCACTGTCACGGCCAACAATGGACAAACAGTGACCATTCCTGTACAAGGTAAGGAAGGCAGGTTGGATATTGAGTTCTTTCTTGGTGGCATTTATGGAGAGTCACCTGAGATTTGGCTGGAATGACAACATGAGATAAGAGTGGAGAGGGGGAAGAAGGCGGGGAGGGGAGAAATTGGAAACCCATGCCTGGAGAACCTTTCATCATCCTCATTTTCTCCCTAAAAAACTGTAGGTATTGCGAATGAAAATGGAGGGATAACATTCTTCCCAGTCCAGGTCAATGTTGGAGGACAGGCACAAACCGTGACTGGCTCCATCCAGCCCCTGAGTGCTCAGGCCCTGGCTGGAAGTTTGAGCTCTCAACAGGTGACAGGAACAACGTTGCAAGTCCCTGGTCAGGTGGCCATTCAACAGATTTCCCCAGGTGGACACCAGCAGAAACAAGGCCCACCTTCAACTGGCAGCAGTATTAGACCGAGGAAGACCAGCTCTTTATCGCTTTTCTTTAGAAAGGTAATTTTTCATGTACCCTTGCCAGAGCAGAAACTTGGGAAATACAAGTGTTAGGTAAACAAAATTGGAAATATTTTTGTTTCTCTACCAGGTTTACCACTTAGCAGGTGTCCGCCTTCGGGATCTTTGTGCTAAACTGGATATTTCAGATGAACTGAGGAAAAAAATCTGGACCTGTTTTGAGTTCTCCATAATTCAGTGTCCTGAACTTATGATGGACCGACATCTGGACCAGTTGTTGATGTGTGCCATTTATGTGATGGCAAAGGTAAGCACCATTTGGAATATAAAAGGAAAAAGTAAAGATACTAGTTCAGAACACTTTAAACAGTTTTATTGAGGTACAATCACTTCACTCATTCATTCATTTTTAAGTAAGGCCCACACCCAGCATGGAGCCCAGTGTGGGGCTTGAACTCACAACCCTGAGATCAAAACCTGAGCTGAGATCAAGAGTTGGGACACTTAACCAACTAAGCCACCCAAACGCCCCTTAACGCACTCATTTAAAATGTACACCTCCTTAGATTTTACTACATTTACAGATACGTGCAGCCATCACCACAGTAAATTTTAGAACATAATATTCCATTGTATGAGTATATGATATTTTGTTTCTCCATCAGTTGATGGTCATCTGGGTATTTTAACTTTTTGGCTGTTATGAATAATGCTTTCATGAACATTTGTGTTCAAGTTTTTGTGTGGACATGTTTTCATTTCTCTTTGATATGTACCTAAGAGTGGATTGCTAGCTAGGTCATATACTGTGTTTAACCATTTGAGGAACAGCCAGACTGCTTTTCCAAAGTCCCTGCACCATTTTGTATTTCAGCCATTAGTATATAAAGGTCTTCATTTTTCTACCTTTTCATCAGCACTTTTTTTTTTTTTTAATTTTATTTATTCATTCAACAGAGAGCACAAGCAGGGGCAGTGGCAGGGAGAGGGAGAAGCAGGCTGCCCCCTAAGCAAGGAACCTGATGGGGGGCTTGATCCCAGGACCCTGAGACCATGGCCTGAGCCAAAGGCAAATACTTAATTGACTGAGCCACCCAGGAGCCCCTCTCATTAGCACTTTTTTTTTTTCCATTTTATTTATTTTTTCAGCGTAACAGTATTCATTCTTTTTGCACAACACCCAGTGCTCCATGCAAAACGTGCCCTCCCCATTACCCACCACCTGTTCCCCCAACCTCCCACCCCTGACCCTTCAGAACCCTCAGGTTGTTTTTCAGAGTCCATAGTCTCTTATGGTTCGCCTCCCCTTGCAAATTTTTTTTTTTTTTTTTAATAAACATATAATGTATTTTTATCCCCAGGGGTACAGGTCTGTGAATTGCCAGGTTTACACACTTCACAGCACTCACGATAGCACTTACCCTCCCCAATGTCCATAGCCCCCTCCCCCTCTCCCAATCCCACCTCCCCCCAGCAACCCCCAGTTTGTTTTGTGAGATTAAGAGTCATTTATGGTTTGTCTCCCTCCCAATCCCATCTTGTTTCATTTATTCTTCTCCTATCCCCCTACCCCCCCATGTTGCTTCTCCATGTCCTCATATCAGGGAGATCATATGATAGTTGTCTTTCTCCGATTGACTTATTTCACTAAGCATGATACGCTCTAGTTCCATCCACGTCGTCGCAAATGGCATGATTTCATTTCTTTTGATGGCTGCATAGTATTCCATTGTGTATATATACCACATCTTCTTGATCCATTCATCTGTTGATGGACATCTAGGTTCTTTCCATAGTTTGGCTATTGTAGACATTGCTGCTATAAACATTCGGGTACACGTGCCCCTTTGGATCACTACGTCTGTATCTTTAGGGTAAATACCCAGTAGTGCAATTGCTGGGTCATAGGGTAGTTCTATTTTCAACATTTTGAGGAACCTCCATGCTGTTTTCCAGAGTGGTTGCACCAGCTTGCATTCCCACCAACAGTGGAGGAGGGTTCCCCTTTCTCCACATCCTCTCCAGCATCTGTCATTTCCTGACTTGTTAATTTTAGCCATTCTGACTGGTGTGAGGTGATATCTCATTGTGGTTTTGATTTGTATTTCCCTGATGCCGAGTGACATGGAGCACTTTTTCATGTGTCTGTTGGCCATCTGGATGTCTTCTTTGCAGAAATGTCTGTTCATGTCCTCTGCCCATTCTTGATTGGATTGTTTGTTCTTTGGGTGTTGAGTTTGCTAAGTTCCTTATAGATTTTGGATACTAGCCCTTTATCTGATATGTCGTTTGCAAATATCTTCTCCCATTCTGTCAGTTTTTTGGTTTTGTTAACTGTTTCCTTTGCTGTGCAAAAGCTTTTGATCTTGATGAAATCCCAATAGTTCATTTTTGCCCTTGCTTCCCTTGCCTTTGCCGTTGTTCCTAGGAAGATGTGTTGCTACGGCTGAGGTCGAAGAGGTTGTTGCCTGCATTCTCCTCAAGGATTTTGATGGATTCCTTTCTCACATTGAGGTCCTTCATCCATTTGGAGTCTATTTTCGTGTGTGGTGTAAGGAAGTGGTCCAATTTCATTTTTCTGCATGTGGCTGTCCAATTTTCCCAGCACCATTTATTGAAGAGGCTGTCTTTTTTCCATTGGACATTCTTTCCTGCTTTGGCGAAGATGAGTTGACCATAGAGTTGAGGGTCGATTTCTGGGCTCTCTATTCTGTTCCACTGATCTATGTGTCTGTTTTTGTGCCAGTACCATGCTGTCTTGATGATGACAGCTTTGTAATAGAGCTTGAAGTCCGGAATTGTGATGCCACCAACTTTGGCTTTCTTTTTCAATATTCCTTTGGCTATTCGAGGTCTTTTCTGGTTCCATATAAATTTTAGGATTATTTGTTCCATTTCTTTGAAAAAAATGGATGGTATTTTGATAGGGATTGCATTAAATGTGTAGATTGCTTTAGGTAGCATAGACATTTTCATAATATTTATTCTTCCAATCCAGGAGCATGGAACATTTTTCCATTTCTTTGTGTCTTCCTCAATTTCTTTCATGAGTACTTTATAATTTTCTGTGTATAGATTCTTAGTCTCTTTGGTTAGGTTTATTCCTAGGTATCTTATAGTTTTGGGTACAATTGTAAATGGGATTGACTCCTTAATTTCTCTTTCTTCAGTCTTGTTGTTGGTGTACAGAAATGCAACTGATTTCTGTGCATTGATTTTATATCCTGACACTTTACTGAATTCCTGTACAAGTTCTAGCAGTTTTGGAGTGGACTCTTTTGGGTTTTCCACATATAGTATCATATCATCTGCGAAGAGTGATAGTTTGACTTCTTCTTTACCAATTTGGATGCCTTTAATTTCTTTTTGTTGTCTGATTGCTGAGGCTAGGACTTCTAGTACTATGTTGAATAGCAGTGGTGATAATGGACATCCCTGCCGTGTTCCTGACCTTAACGGAAACGCTTTCAGTTTTTCTCCATTGAGAATGATATTTGCGGTGGGTTTTTCATAGATGGCTTTGATAATATTGAGGTATGTGCCCTCTATCCCCACACTTTGAAGAGTTTTGATCAGGAAGGGATGCTGTACTTTGTCAAATGCTTTTTCAGCATCTATTGAGAGTATCATATGGTTCTTGTTCTTTCTTTTATTAATGTGTTCTATCACATTGATTGATTTGCGGATGTTGAACCAACCCTGCAGCCCTGGAATAAATCCCGCTTGATCGTGGTGAATAATCCTTTTAATGTACTGTTGAATCCTATTGGCTAGTATTTTGGCGAGAATTTTTGCGTCTGTGTTCATCAAGGATATTGGTCTGTAGTTCTCTTTTTTGGTGGGATCCTTGTCTGGTTTTGGGATCAAGGTGATGCTGGCCTCATAAAATGAGTTTGGAAGTTTTCCTTCCATTTCTATTTTTTGGAACAGTTTCAGGAGAATAGGAATTAGTTCTTCTTTAAATGTTTGGTAGAATTCCCCTGGGAAGCCGTCTGGCCCTGGACTTTTGTTTGTTTGGAGATTTTTGATGACTGTTTCAATCTCCTTACTGGTTATGGGCCTGTTCAGGTTTTCTGTTTCTTCCTGGTTCAGTTGTGGTAGTTTATATGTCTCTAGGAATGCATCCATTTCTTCCAGATTGTCCAATTTGTTGGCGTAGAGTTGCTCATAGTATGTTCTTATAATTGTCTGTATTTCTTTGGTGTTAGTTGTGATCTCTCCTCTTTCATTCATGATTTTATTTATTTGGGTCCTTTCTCTTTTCTTTTTGATGAGTCTGGCCAGGGGTTTATCAATCTTATTGATTCTTTCAAAGAACCACCTCCTAGTTTCATTGATTTTTTTTCTATTGTTTTTTTTTGGTTTCTATTTCATTGATTTCTGCTCTGATCTTTATGATTTCTCTTCTCCTGCTGGGTTTAGGGTTTCTTTCTTGTTCTTTCTCCAGCTCCTTTACGTGTAGGGTTAGGTTGTGTACTTGAGACCTTTCTTGTTTCTTGAGAAAGGCTTGTACCGCTATATATTTTCCTCTCAGGACTGCCTTTGCTGTGTCCCACAGATTTTGTGTTTTCATTATCATTTGTTTCCATGAATTTTTTCAATTCTTCTTTAATTTCCTGGTTAACCCATTCATTCTTTAGAAGGATGCTGTTTAGTCTCCATGTATTTGGGTTCTTTCCAGCTTTCCTCTTGTGATTGAGTTCTAGCTTCAGAGCATTGTGGTCTGAAAATATGCAGGGAATAATCCCAATCTTTTGATACCGGTTGAGACCTGATTTGTGACCCAGGATGTGATCTATTCTGGAGAAGGTTCCATGTGCACTAGAGAAGAATGTGTATTCTGTTGGTTTGGGATGAAATGTTCTGAATATATCTGTGATGTCCATCTGGTCCAGTGTGTCATTTAAGGCCTTTATTTCCTTGTTGATCTTTGGCTTGGATGATCTGTCCATTTCAGTGAGGGGAGTGTTAAAGTCCCCTACTATTATTGTATTATTATTGATGTGCTTCTTTGATTTTGTTATTAATTGGTTGATATAGTTGGCTGCTCCCACGTTGGGGGCATAGATATTTAAAATTGTTAGATCTTCTTGTTGGATAGACCCTTTGAGTAGGATATAGTGTCCTTCCTCATCTCTTATTATAGTCTTTGGCTTGAAATCTAATTGATCTGATATAAGGATTGCCATCCCAGCTTTCTTCTGATGCCCATTAGCATGGTAAATTGTTTTCCACACCCTCACTTTAAATCTGGAGGTGTCTTCGCGTCTAAAATGAGTTTCTTTTAGGCAACATACTTATGGGTTTTGTTTTTTTATCCATTATGATACCCTGTGTCTTTTGATTGGGGCATTTAGCCCATTAACATTCAGGGTAACTATTGAGAGATCTGAATTTAGTGCCATTATTAGCCTGTAAGGTGACTGTTACTGTATATTGTCTCTGTACCTTTCTGATCTACTACTTTTAGGCTCTCTCTTTGCTTAGAGGACCCCTTTCAATATTTCCTGTAGAGCTGGTTTGGTGTTGGCAAATTCTTTCAGTTTTTGTTTGTCCTGGAAGCTTTTTATCTCTCCTTCTATTTTCAATGATAGCCTAGCTGGATAGAGTATTCTTGGCTGCATGTTTTTCTCGTTGAGTGCTCTGAATATATCATGCCAGCTCTTTCTGGCCTGCCAGGTCTCTGTGGATAAGTCTGCTGCCAATCTAATATTTTTACCATTGTATGTTACAGACTTCTTTTCTCGGGCTGCTTTCAGGATTTTCTCTTTGTCACTAAGACTTGTAAATTTTACTATTAGGTGACGGGGTGTGGACCTATTCTTGTTGACTTTGAGGGGGGTTCTCTGCATCTCCTGGATTTTGATGCTTGTTCCCTTTGCCATATTAGGGAAATTCTCTCCAATGATTCTCTCCAGTAGACCTGCTCCCCTCTCTGTTTCTTCTTCTTCTGGAATCCCAATTATTCTAATGTTGTTTCGTCTTATGGTGTCACTTATCTCTCGAATTCTCCCCTCATGGTCCAGTAGCTGTTTGTCCCTCTTTTGCTCGGCTTCCTTATTCTCTGTCATTTGGTCTTCTATATCACTAATTCTTTCTTCTGCCTCATTGATCCTAGCAGTGAGAGCCTCCATTTTTGATTGCACCTCATTAATAGCTTTTTTGATTTCAACTTGGTTAGATTTTAGTTCTTTAATTTCTCCAGAAAGGGCTTTAATATCTCCAGAGAGGGTTTCTCTAATATCTTCCATGCCTTTTTCGAGCCTGGCTAGAATGTTCAGAATCGTCATTCTGAACTCTTGATCTGACATATTACCAATGTCTGTGTTGATTAGGTCCCTAGCCTTCGGTACTGTCTCTTGTTCTTTTGTTTGTGGTGATTTTTTCCGCCTTGTCATTTTGTCCAGATAAGAGGATATGAAGGAGCAAATAAACTACTAAAAGGGTGGCAAAGACCCCAGAAAAATGCGCTGTAACCAAATCAGAAGAGACCCCTAATTGTGGTGGGGAGAAAGGGGATAAAAACAGGTTCTGAAAGAAAAAAAGAAAAAAAAAAAGGAAAAAAAAATTTAAAAAATAAAACAAATAAAAAAATATAAAAAAGAAAGAAAAAATATATATATATTTAGATGAACTAGTCAAAAAACGTTAAAAAAGAAAAGGGTAAAAGTTTTAAAAAATTCAGCAGAAGAAAAAAGAAAAAAGAAAAAAAATTGAAAAACAAAATTGAAGTAACTGCAAGACTAAAGAATCATGGGGAGAAAGCCATGAGTTCCGTGCTTTGCTTTCTCCTCCTCTGGAATTGCTCTGCTGTCTTAGGAATTGAACCTGCTTTCTCCTTGATAGATGAACTTCGTCCTGGCTGGATATTTTGTTGATCTTCTGGGGGAGGGGCCTGTTGTAGTGACTCTCAAGTGTCTTTGCCCGAGGCGGGATTGCACCATCCTTACCGGCGGCCGGACTAAGTAATCGGCTCGGGTTCGCTTTTGGGAGCTTCTGTTCCCTGAACGCTTTCCGTAGAGTTCCGGAGGACGGGAATGAAAATGGCGGCCTCCCAGTCTCCGGCCCGGAGGAGCCGAGAGCCTGGGGCCCCACTCCTCAGTGCGCCCCGAGAGGACAGCACCCAATCACTCCCGTATCCCCAGCCTCTAGCCGCGCTCCGAGCTCACCCAGCCCACGACCAGTTCAAGGTAACCCCGAGCTGAGAGTTCAGTCCTCGGCTCTGTCTCTGCAGCTGGCTTCTCCGTTCTAATACCTGCTAGCTCTCCGACACTCCGACACCCCTGATCCTTCTGTGACCCTGCGGGGCCTGGGGCCACGCTGACCCCGCGTGGGCTTCACCCTGGTTCAGCCTCTGGAGCAATGTCCCTCAGTGGAACAGACTTTTAAAAGTCCTGATTTTGTGCTCCGTTGCTCCGCCGCTTGCCGGGAGCCGGCCCCTCCCCCCGCGGTCTATCTTCCCGTCGTTTTAGATTCACTTCTCCGCCAGTCCTACCTTTCAGAAAGTGGTTGATTTTCTGTTTCTAGAGTTGCTGTTCTTCTTCTCTTCGCTCTCCCGTTGGATTTGTAGGTGTTTGCAATGTTTAGATAAGCTATCGAGCTGATCTCCTGCTACCTGATGTAGTCTCAGGCTGCTACTTCTCCGCCATCTTGACTCCTCCTCCGTCATTAGCACTTTTTATTATCAGACATTGTTTTCTAAAGTAACTTACTGAGGTGAAATTCACATAACATGAATGAGCCATTTTTTTTAAAGTATTTTATTTATTTGTTTGACAGACAGAGATCATAGGCAGGCAGAGAGGGAGGCAGAGAAAGAGGGGAAGCAAGCTCCCCACTGAGAAGGGAGCCCGATGTAGGGCTCGATCCCAGGACCCTGAGACCATGACTTGAGCTGAAGGCAGAGGCTTAACGACTGAGCCGCCCAGGCGCCCCATGAATGAGCCATTTTTAAATGAACAATTCATTGGCGTTCGGTACATTCCCAATATTATACACCTAATCTTTATTTTGTTCCAAAACATTTCCATCCCTGTAGAGTAAAACTACTTAAGTAGGTTATTGTTCCTCCTCCCACTGGCTCCTGGCAACCACCGTTCTACTTTCTTTCTCTATGAATTTGACTGTTCCAAGTGCCTCTAGGAGTCATATAGTTTTTGTCTTTTTATGATTGGTTTATTTCAGTTAGTGTAATGTCCTCAAGATTTATCCGTGTTGTAGCATGAGTTGTAATTTTGTTCCTTTGCAAGGCTGATTAAATACCACATTTTGTTTATCCATTCATCCACTGATGTCCACTTGGGTGGCTGGCACTTTTTAGCTATTGTGGAGTGTATGAATAGCTCTTCAAGTTTTTAGTTTCATTCTTTTCTTTATATACTCAAAAGTAGAATTGCTGGGTCATATGGTAATTCTGTGCTTAATTGTTTGAGAAATTTGCCATATTTTTCAGAGCAGCTACACCATTGTACATTCCCACCAGCAGTGCATGAGAGTTCTAAATCCTCTACATCCTTGCCAGCTTCTTTTCTCTTTTTTATTCTAGTCATCCCAGAGAGTATTGATTGATACATTCTAGTGGTTTTGACATATATTTCCTGAATGACTAATGATGTTGAGTGTCTTTTATTGTGCTTATTGGCTGTTTTATGAGTTTTTGCTTCTAGCCATCCCAGTCATTTGCATACTGGTCATTTGTATATCTTCTTTGGTGAAATACTGCTTTAAATTCCTTGCCCGTTTTTGATTTGGATGGTTTGTGCTTTTTTGTGATTGAGCCGTAGTTCTTTCTATGTTCTGGGTGCAGCTCTCTCGCCAGGTATTTGAAATATTTTCTCTGTGTTTTGCACTTCTTGATGTTATTGTGTTATTTGGAGCATAGTAATTTTTAATTTTGATTAAGTCCATTTATTCTTTTGTTGTTTGTACTTCTGCTTTGGTATCTTAAGAGTACATTGCCAAATCCAAGGTCATGAATATTTGTTTCTTTCTAAAAGTTTTATAGTTTTAGGTCTTAACATTTAGGTCTGTGATCCATTTTGAGTAATTTTTATTCATGGAGGTAGGAGTCCAACTTCATTCTTTCACAGGAGGCTATCCAGTTGTTTTTATTAGGTAGTGAGAACATTTTAGATCAACTCTCTTAGCAAATTATATATAATATTGTATATATATTATACATATATATGTTATACATATATATAAAATAATATAATATTGTTAACTATAGTCCCCATGCGAGATACTCACTCATAACTGGAAGTTTGTACTCTGACCAGCATCGCCCCAGTTTTTCCACCCCCAACATATGTATCTTAATGTATTAAAATTAGCTTCAGATTTATACTTAATCCCAGTGAGGAAAAAGAAATGTCCTATGTACCTGTTTCCTTTTCATCTTGAGATGTATTGTGACACGTATTACATCCATAAGTGTTATAAATCCAACAATTGCATTGTTATTTGTAATTCTATGACTTTTAAAGGAGCTGAGAGAAGAAATATGTATAGCTTTTGTTTTATTAATCTTGTTCATCATTTCTGGTTCTCTTCATTGGTTCCTGTGGTTTTGAGTTGTCATCTGGAGTCATTTCCTTAGCGCAGTACAGCATTCCTCCTCTTCCTGTGCTGTTTTTGGCAAATATATCACATTTCTGTATGTTTCAGGGCCAATAACTCATCATATATATATATATATATATATATATATACACACACACACACACACACACACACATACTATATATAGTTTTATACAATGGCTTTTTAAATCAGTGAAGGAGAAATAAATATGCATTTTATGCTGTGAGTACAGTTACATAATTGTCTTTACCAGGGCTCTTTTTTTTTTAAATGTGTATTTGAATTACTGTGGTCATTTGCTTTTAGTTTGAACTTCTGGTATTTCTTGTAAGATTGGTCTTTCGGCAGCAAATTGTTTGTATTTATTTTCCATTTTTGAAGGATAACTTTGTTGGACACCAAATTCTTAGTTTTTTACTTTGAGCACTTTGACTATGTTGTCCACCACTTCTTAGGTTCAGTAGTTTCTGATGAGAAATTGCCTCTTATTTTACTGGGCTTCTGTGGATGTTGTCAAGATTTTCTCCCTTTCTTTGGCTCTCAGCATTTTTACTATGTCTGTGTATGATCTTTTTGCATTTATTTTATACTTGGAATTCTTAGAGCTTCCTGGATGTGTGGGTTACTATTTTTTAAATAAACTTGGGAAGTTTGCAGCCTTTATCATTTTATTTTCTGCTTCTCTCTGTGCTGAATGATGTTCACAGTCCCCTGAAGCTGTTAATTCTTCTTCGTTTCTTTTCCTGTGTTCTTCAGGTTCCACAGTCTATCCCAAGTTGGCTAATTCTTTTTTTCTTTGCCATTTTAGACCTGTTTTGTCCATTTGGTAACTGTACTTTGTTATTACAGATCTGTGTTCCGATACCACCCACTCCCTCTTGTTACTGAATTTTAGTGTGTTTTCTTGAATAGATTGTTCATTTTGTCTATGTCCTTAGGACCATTTCCAGAGACTTGAAATGGCTGTTTATATAAATAATTTTCACCAGTTTCACTGGCGAGTCGGTTCACGGAGCTCTTTAAAATATTTTGAAGTCCATTTCTCTCAGAATACCCTTATTCTTTGCCAGGTCACAAAAGAAGACAAGTCCTTCCAGAATATTATGCGTTGTTACAGGACTCAGCCACAGGCCCGGAGCCAGGTAATTACATTTCCTCTCAGGGCTGAAAATAAAGCTTAAAGTCTTTGATAAATACAAAAAATTAACCACAGTTGATTCTGTGGCCTTTTCTCCAAGATAAAAGCTAAGATTCTACTTTGAGGAAGTCTTTTCTTTAATCTGACAACTTTACATCTTAATTAGTTTAAGTCTTCTTTTCTCCAAAAGGTGAGGAGGTGGAGGTGAAATTTTTGATTCTTTCTTAATTTAGATAATCACAAGGGAGAATTTAGCAAGTTATTTGGTTCTTGTGTCACCTTTAGAAAACAGTACTGTACACTTAACCAAGACAACATTAAAGGAAAATTTAAAACTCATTTTATCTTTAATACTATTCATTTATCTCAAGGGGTAGGTATGTAAGCTCTTTGACTTAGAATAGCTTGATTTTATGGTTGGGTGCTAGTATTGCCCTTTATATTACAGTATTATAGGCCATATTTGGAATTTAAAGCCTGACAGGCCCCAGTGTAAATCCTGGCTGTTATTGAACAGATAAATGACCTTGGCTGCATCTGTTAACTTCCCTGAGGACAACAACTGTTACTACATGGAGCCACTGTGAGAATTTAATTACATGTCAAGGTCATTTAGTCCCAAGATGTGCTCAACAAATCTGTCTTTTCTCATGGTCCCTCTAAAGGTGTATAGAAGTGTTCTGATAAAAGGAAAAAGGAAAAGAAGAAATTCTGGCAGCAGTGATAGCAGAAGCCATCAGAACTCTCCAACAGAACTAAACAAAGACAGAAGTAAGTGTTTAGGGTCTTTATGAACACTAAGAAAACAAAATTAGGAGCTTCTCACTTTTTAGGCCTAAGGACTACTAAATGAAATTATAACTATATGAAAATATTGGCAAAAAATTTGTTGGAACAATAAACAAAATCGTAAATTTGGTGGCAAAGTTGTTTGTCCTTCCTCCCATAGCTTCGAGGCACACTGTGCATAGCATTTTTCTCCAGGGAAATTAGAGAAGGTTTCAGGCAGGAATTTGTTGGCCTGAGTTCCAGAAAAGTCTGGCATGCCAACTGAAGCCATGCTATGGAAATACCGCCACTAATGGTTGATTTGCATCACTTAATGCAGGGCATAGGTCCTAGAAAATGTGGTATAATTTATTAGAACTACTCAGTAAGCCTTCGCATGGCAGGGGTAAAGTTAATACTTATTAGTATCTGTGCTTTGCTCCCTGGGATTAAGAAGAGAGTGCCCACGTACAGCAGGTAGCTGTTCGCCTTTCTCTCACTGAACTTTCCTTTAAAAAACAATCTGCACTAGCAGTCTTTCTGCTTAACATGCTCTGTTCTACCTGCTGCAGCCAGCAGAGACTCCAGTCCCGTCATGAGATCCAACAGCACCTTGCCGGTCCCACAGCCTAGCAGTGCCCCTCCTACACCCACTCGCCTCACGGGCGCCAACAGTGACATGGAAGAGGAGGAGAGGGGAGACCTCATTCAGTTCTACAACAATATCTACATAAAGCAAATTAAAACATTTGCCATGAAGTACTCACAGGCAAACGTAGTAAGTTTGACAGGGATTATTTCATTCTTTTTTCACCTGTGAGGGAGGGGAAATAGGTTGAGCTAGTCTTAGACATCATTCTTTTGTTAAATAAAACTGAGGAAATCTCTAAGAGACATAATATGCCTAACCAACAGAATTTCTTTTTATCATGAAGCATTAAACAAGATGGTATTTGGATTCCCTACAAATTACTGTAACACAAGAGAGAGAGTGCACGCATTCACATTGTCCCAAACTTAGCAGCTACGGTAACCTTCCAAGTTACTTAACTTTCTCTCTGCCTCTTGTCTCTTCATGTATTAAAAGGGAGTAGGAGTCGACTCTAGCTTATAGGGTTGCTGTGGAGATTAAATGCCAGAATGGATTAAAAATGCTTAGAACAGTCACTGGCACAAAATAAGCACTTAAGTGTTACTTGTTCTTTAAGTGTAATTGTGGCTGCTAATGCATTACTCTTCAAAAAGCTACAGGTTTATTATACCTCACCACTCTGTCAATAAAAACTACTTTCATAAAAAAATACCTGGTTAGAAATTTTGTTACCTTTCTTAGGAACACAGATTTTTTTTTTTCATTTGTTTTGTTTTGTTTTTTAAAACAGATGGATGCTCCCCCACTCTCTCCCTATCCATTTGTAAGGACAGGTTCTCCTCGCCGGATACAGCTGTCTCAAAATCATCCGGTCTACATTTCTCCACATAAAAATGAAACAGTGCTTTCTCCTCGAGAAAAGATTTTCTACTACTTCAGCAATAGTCCTTCAAAGGTGAGCCTAATATAAATCTTGGCCTTTATTAACCCCAGAATGCCTAGGATGCTGGAATTGGGGTTAATGGGAAATGCTCAGTACTCACCTCAATGATGGGAACTACCAGGGAAAAGTGACAAGTGCCAGTGGAGCAAAATACAGGGCTTGGTGGGAGAACTTTAAGGCTTGAAATAGAGTAAAGGACTTAGATTTATTTTCATTCCTTTTCCTATTTGTGCATATATAGTTCACTCTGCTGTAAATCTGGAGTTTTATGGTTTTTACACCATTTAAAATGCAAATTTTCCTAACAAAATTTGGATTTCTAAACTGAGTATGGATTGTCTGTTTCTGGGATAGATAGTATCTCTGTCCTTTTGGATTCTTTGTCTAAGGAGAGAAATGGCAATTTGAACAGGGCAGTGGGACAGTCCTATTTAGGAGAGATTGGTGTGGCAGCGTCTGCCTCCATCTGTAGTGGGGAGGGAATTCTGCATCAGGCCTTAACGGAAGAAAAGTTAGCAAGACGCTGAGGTGTGGAAGGAAGGGGGATATCCAGGAAGCACCAGAAAAGTAAAGAAGAAAATGTCCTTGAGGCAGTAAGGCTAGATCACTGGGAGTCATGTGCTGCATTTAGGAGCACAACTTGATCCTAAAGCCCCCTTATGGGATGCTTGTATACATAAAGATTGCTTAGAAAGAAACATAGAACAACTAAAAATCACATTATCTGTGAAGCATAAAAAAAGGAAAGTATGCCTGTGTTAGATACTCACCTTACAACCAACTAAATTCTGGATTAAATAAGAGATAAATGGCAAAAATGAATACTCAGTAATATAAGACTCTTCAAAAACAAATCAATGTCAGCAGTATCATGAAGGAGAGGTTAGATGGGGAGGGAACTAGAGAGAGGACACTCAAATGCAGTGCATGATCTCGCACTGCATTCTACACAGAAAAGCACAGCTTTCAAGGACATTTTTGGGACGAGTGGGAAAATGTAATGGGGACTTCAATGTTAGATTTTATCTTTAAATTTGTTTAATTCCTTTGGTATTTATGATAGTACTGGACTATGTAGGAGAATATGTTTAAAGTATTCAGAGGTACAATGTCCTAGTGTGAATAACTTGACTTTCAAATGGTTCAACTAAAAAGAAAATTATATAGACAACACATGTGGTAAAATGTTACTGACTGATAACTGGGTGTTCGATGCACTATTCTTCCAACTTTTAAAATAAAAAGTTGGGGGAAAACAAGGCAGCAGCAAAACTCTCAGAAAATGGGAAATCTTTTCCATTTTTCTGTTATAGTAGTAATGAAGGTGTTACATACCTTTGAGTAAACTTATCCCCTGCAGAAACCTCAGTTAACCTGAATAATGAAGACATACTGATGTTTCTGAATAGGAAAACCAAATATGTAAAGACATAGTTTCCTCCAGACACTGCATAGGTTTGATCTGATTCCAGTGATACTGCCAGTGGGATCATGAAAGCTGGAAACATAAATCAGTAGCCCCAAAAGCAACTGGAAGAGATGACATAGCTCAGAGATACTGCAGGTGCAGGTCCAGACCACTCCAGTGAAGGCAGTTAAATGAATTTTTTTTATTTCCCAGTGCATATAAGTTATGTTTATACTATACTGTTGTCTGTTAATGTGCGTTATATCTAAAAAAAAAAGTGTTCATACCTTAATTAAAAAAATATGCTAACCATTTCTCTGAGCTTTCAGTGACTCTTAATCACCAAAGATCACCCTGACAGATATTATGAAAAACTTTGAAATCTTGAGAGAATTACCAAAAATTTCATACAAAGACACAAAGCAAACCCCACTGGAAAATGTCACTGATACGCTTGCTTGATGCAGGAGCCACCACAAAAAAAAAAAATCACATTATCTGTGAAGCACAATAAAGCAAAGGATGGCTATATTCACCCTATAACCAAATAAATTCCATCTGGATTAAATAAAAGTTAAATGGAAAAAATGAATACTCAGTAATACAAGTCAGAACACTCAATTTAAAAGAAGGACAAAAGGGGAGGAAAAAGGAAAAAACACGTGGGAAAATAGTACACAAATAGCAATTAAATGTAAGTGGTCTAAATATACCTACTGAAAGCCAGAAAGTGTAAGTCTGGACACAAAAACAAGACCCAGCTATTTACCACTTATAAGTAAATATATCAAGACACTTTAAATATCAAGACACAGACAGTTTAAAAGGACGATAACTCAGTAAGTGCATGTCCACACAGTGGAGTATTACTTCAATAAAAAGTACAGGCATACTCTGCAACATGGGTGGACCTTGAAAACAAACTAAGTGAAAGTCGCCACAAAAGGATAAATATTATATGATGCCATTTATATGAAATGTCCAGAATGGGCCAATTTATAGAAGCACAAAATGGATTAGTGATAGGCTAGGTCTGGAAGGAATGGAAGGTTTCTGTTGCTGGGCACATATGATAATGAATTGCACAATTTAATGTAGCAGTGATTGCACGACTCTAGGCATATACTAAAAACCATGGTTTTGTACGCTTCAGATGGTTGAATCGTATGGTATGTGAACTATATCCCAATAAGGTAGTTTTTTAAAAAAAGTAAAAGAATGGAAAAACGTTATATATACTCTGCTAACAGTAATTACTGTAGCTACTCCAACTTCCATGTTATTAATAAGAATATTACCACTGATAAGGTCATTTCCCAGTCACAGGGCATAAAATCCTATATAGAAAAATAAATTTATAATCAAGAGATTTCAACATAATTGATAGAACAGGTAAGCAGAAAAAATCAGTAAGAATATTCAAGATGTGAACAACCAAATTGGCTAACTAACATTTATAGAACACTCCAACAGCATCAGTTGGAACATTTACCAAGACAGACCACACTGAGGACCATAAAACAAGTCTCAGGAAATTTTAAAGGATTCAAATAATGTATTTTCTGTTACCACAACAGAATCAAATCAGGTATCAGTAACAGAAATACCTGGAAAACCCCCAAATTTATGCAAACTAAATTACATACTTCTATTAGTCAAAAAAAAAAAAAGAAATTAGAATTCTATTTCGAACTAATGAAAATGAAAACTTGACATACCAAATTTGTGGGATGCAGCAAAAGCAATGTTAAGAGAGGGAAATTTATAGCACTAAAATAGTTACATGAGAACAGAAGAAAGGTCCCAAATTAGTGACCCAAGATTTCACTCTAAACAACTAGGAAAAAGCAGGAATCTGTAAGACAGCTTAAAATACAGAATATTAAGGCCATGAAAAACCAGGGTTTTTTGAGAAGATTTAAAAAAATTGATACATCTCTGCACAGACTATCAGGATTAACAGATGAATCAACAAGATCAGAAATTAGAGCTATCAGTACAGGTCCTATAGATATTAAGAATATATAATGAGGGTTAAACAGCTTTTTGCCAATAAATGTAATAATGCAGATAAAATGGATCAATTCCTTGAAAGACATACACTTCTAAAACATACGGAACAAGCAGTCTCAGTGACCCTGTATCAAGTGAACTGAATTTGTAATTTAAAAACATCCTCTCAAAGAAAACTATAGGCCCAGATGGCTTCAGTGGTAAATTCTACCAAATACTTAAGGAAGATACAGTTGACCTTGAACAGCATGGGGTTAGGACACCATACCCCATGCAGTCGAACATCTGTGTATAACTTCGGACTCAACTTCGGACTCCCCCAAAACTTAACTATTAATAGCCTACTGTTGACTGGAAACCTTACTGAAAAAAAAAAAAAAAACCAGCTAACTAACACATATTTTGTATATATAGTACATACTATAAAGTACATGAAAATACTGAAATCATCAAAAAAAAAATTTCCAAGTATAAGTGGACCCATTCAGGTTAAACCCGTGTTGTTCAATAGTCAACTGTAATGCCAGTTCCATCCAAACTCTTCTAAAAAGTGAAGGTGATAAATCATCTCAGTAGCTGAAGAAAAAGACATTTGACAGAATGCAACATTCATGATAAACCTCTCAGGGGACTTGCTCAATCTGATCAAGACTGCATACCAAAAACATCTGCAGCTACCATCACACTAAGAGGGAAGGCATTCAGTCTTCCACTGTGAAGATCAGGAACAAGGCAAGGATATCTGCTCTCACCACTCCTATTCAACATAACTGTAGGCCCTTGCATATGTAGTAAGGCAAGATAAAGAAGGCATACAAACTGAAAAGGAAGAAATAAAACTATCTCCATTCACAATGATTTTCTATTGAGAAAGATGAAAATCTAAAAAATGCTAGTGGAATAAGACTAGCAAGGTTATATGACTAATACATAAAAATTAAATTTATTTCTATATACTAGCAACAAGTAATGAGAAGTAAAAATTTCCTAAAGCACCATAACACTAAATACTTGGGGCGGGGGGTGCCTGACTGGCTCAGTCAGTAAGTACCCAGCTCTTGATCTCAGTTCGGGTCTTCATCTCAGGGTTTTGAGTTCAAGCCCCAAACTGGACAAACAAAAAAAATACCACCACGACTTAGGGATAAGTTTTGACAAAAGATGTACAAGACTCATATATCCTGAGATCTGTAGAACATTGGTGAAGGAACAACTGAAAGTGGAAAAATTCCACGTTCATGAATTGGATGACGTTTTCGTGATGTCTGTTTTCTTCCACTTGGTTTATAAATTCAATCCAATTCCTGACAAAATCCCAGCAGAATTATTTGTGCAAGTTAAACTGGTTCCAAAACGTATATGAAAATGCAAAGGAACTAGAGTAACAACAATTCTGGAAAAGGCGGAAGACCACACTGATTGCAAGACTTCACTATGAAGCTATGGTAGTCAAGACAATGTGGTATTGGTGAAAGGACATACACATTGATAGACTAGAATAAAATCCAGAAATAGACTACATGGTCAATGGATCGTCAGCCAAGGTGCAAAAGTAATTTGGTTGTTCAACAGATGGTGCTGAACAACTTGATAACCATATACAAATAGTAAACTTGTACCCATACTCTGCGCCACATAAAAAATGAATCAAAATGGACTGTGGACCTAAGTGTAAAACTTACAAAACTTCGGGGAGAAATCATAGGGGAACAAAATGTTTGTGAACATGGTTTACACAAAGACTTCTTAAGTAACAGAATCAAAAGCACAATCCATAAAAGACTGATAAATCAGACTTCATCAAAATTAAGAATTCCTGCTCTTTAAAAAAAAAAAAAAAGCCACAAACTGGGAGAAAAGTTCACAAACCTCTTATCTGATGAAGGATTTAATTCTGTAACATATAAAGGATTATCAAAATGCAAAAGGAAAACCAACCAACCAGATTTAAAACTACGCAGAAAATTCAAACACACTTCATCCATTACGTGCCTGTTAGGACGGCTAAAACCAGAAAATGACAGTAATAAATTCTGGCGATGATACGGAGCACTGGGAACTTTTATGCATTCCTCAGAATTCAGAATGATACAGCATAGCTCTAATACCCAGAAAATAGTTCGGCATTTTCTTACAAACATGCCCTTACAATATAACCAATAATTTCACTTCTAGGTGTTCACCCAAGGTTCATACAAAAACATGTATATGAACGTTTAAAACTATTCCTAATTGCCAAAAAGTGGAAAACAATCCACATGTCCTCCAGCTGGCCAGTGGATAAGCAGACCTGTGGTATGCCCGAGTCATGGCCAACTATTTTGCCATAAAAGGGAACTAATTACTGATACACCCGGCAACACAGATGAGCCTCCAATGCGTTGGTGATTAGGTGAAATACCCTGGATTTGGTAGGCCACTTACTATAGGCTTTCATTTCTGTGGGAGTCTGGAAAAGGCAAACTATAGGGACGGGAACACATTATTAGTGCTTACTGGGAGGGGGCCCCTGAGCTGTGTCCCTTAACTAGCAATGTGGGAATTTGGGGGGAATGAAGAAACTTCTTTATTGTGGTACTTACAGGGCTGTGTTTGTCAAAACATGTACCACTATACACTTTTAAGGGTGAGTTTTACTGTAGGTAAACCTTTAAAAAAATGACATTTTGTGCAAAAAAAGACTAAACATCTAAATCAGTGGCTTTCACTCTACCTATCACCACCTGGAAAGGTTTCAAAAAAATTTTGCAGAGAATTGGGAGTTTCTCCAATAAATAGCAAAATGAGATTGTTGAAGAAACATTTGTCATCATGACTGAATAGATGATAGCTGAGATCAGAAGTACCTCGGATCTAGAACCAATTATACCACCATAAGAAAAGAATTTTAAAATACAAGGTAATTAACATGATTGGGGACCATTAGTAGCATTTATCAGGGCAGTTCAGCATATTGGTACAGTCTGTCATGTATTAGAACGTTGCTTGTAGTTTTAAACAAGTGGGAGGAAATCTTACATCAATAGGGGATTAAACAGTGATAGCACATGGCAGCTAAAGAGATGTGTGTCTATACTGATACGGGAAGATCTAAGATGCAGTGTTGCTGAGCAACTGTTCCAAACAACACATAAAATACACCATTTCAGTTTTTTTTAAAGTAGGATCCACACCCAGCAAGGAGCCAAACGTGGCACTTGAACTCATGACCCCAAGATGAAGACCTGAACTGAGATCAAGAGTCAGATGCTTAACCGACTGAGCTATCCAGGCGCCCCTGCCATTTCAGTTTTTTTTTTTAAACCCCACTTAACAGACAATAGTACATTTCTAGTGAGTGCATTCGTAGATAGAAAGCAGAGGCTATACAGTAGCCTGATCAGTCCAGTGAATGAAAAATAACAGTAGGTGTCCCAGGAATTTGGTGAGCACAAGAAGTCTCAGCATATTCTGCATGAGCTTTTGGGGGGAATAAGAATTTGTATTTTAAATATGTACACGTGCAAATTGTGTAAGATACTATGAATTGTATATAAATTATATGTAATGTAACACATTAATGTACTATATATGGCATAAATGTGCTATGTATATTGTTACATAGTTATATACTGTATATTTCATATGTATATATTATATGCACTTAACAATTTAGAAATAGTCAAGTGAATACAAGACTAGAGTTTAGGAATGCAAGAGGGTAGAAGAGAAAGTCAAAGGAAAGCTTCCTGAGAGTGGTTGAGATTTGGGAAGGTGCATATGCTAGTAATAAAGAATACTGGTGATTTTATTTAAAACCTCAGAAAAGTTATTTTTAAATAAAGAATAAAATATGAATAAAATAGGCCTAGGATTAGCTTTAAGACAGTCTGGTGAATGGGAAATGAATGAGGGTATAGATCAAGCATGACTGGCCAAAACTGGCGCAATGGGGTGATCGCTAGGGGAGGGTTCATTACCCTCTTCTCCCTGCTTTCCTGTTTGAGAGTTCCTGTAATAAGCACAGGTGGATGTGGTGAGTGTATTTTCCATAAGGAAACATGGACAGTGAAGCAGCATGTGAAAAAAAAATGTGACCAACAAACTACCAGAAAATAATGTGGCAACTGACTTTTGGGGCTTTGGAGAAACTTAGTGCTGAAGGCTTTATATATACATCCAATCTTGCTAGCATCCTGGCAGTTTTTCCTCAATCAGGGTTCCTCATACTAACCACAGAAGACAAATTTGTCTAGATCATACTAATAAATTACTTACAATGGATACTTTTGGGAATTAAGGTTTACTTGTCCTGTGAAATTCCAGTTTGGAACCACTGCTAAAAAATGAGTAACACTAGACTGTAAAGGGCATAATACTGTGTAAAAGCACATTATTTTTTTTTTAATCTGTTTTAAGATTTATTTATTTGACAGATTAGAGATCACAAGTAGGCAGAGAGGCAGGCAGAGAGAGAGGATGAAGTAGGCTCCCTGCTGAGCAGAGATCCCGATGCGGGGCTCAATCCCAGGACCCTGGGATCATGACCTGAGCCGAGCAGAGCTCGTTAAAGCAGAGGCTTTAACCCACTGAGCCACCCAGGCACCCCGAAAGCACACTATTTCTTAAAAAAGAAAAATGGAGACATATGGAATTGACTAAGTATGGCACAGCAAGGTGATGCTCCAAAACTATTGTAAAAAAAAAAATCACAAATTTGCGAATTCTTATTTTTGGAGAAGTGTACATCAGAATCATCCCTGGAGCTTGTTAAAAAATAGAAGTGGTCTGCCCTCCAACCCAGACAGTCATCAGTGTCGGCCAGCTGAGAAGTGAAATCGGAAAGGTACATAATTCAGTAGTTACTTGCTTTATAAAGATGTTCGAACTCTTGAAGTTAAACTCTTAACTCATTGAGGTTCTTTGACTTATCACTGCACTCTACGTATGAGCATTTTAAAGTTTTGTATGTTCCCCCCCACTCTAGAGACTGAGAGAAATTAACAGTATGATACGGACAGGAGAAACTCCAACCAAAAAGAGAGGGATTCTTTTGGAAGATGGAAGTGAATCACCTGCAAAAAGAATTTGCCCAGAAAATCATTCTGCCTTATTACGTCGTCTCCAAGATGTAGCTAATGACCGAGGTTCTCACTGAGGTTAGTCGGTTGTACTGAAATGGTCTTTTCACAAACTGTTCGGCAGCACCGGTTAATGCATGCTAGATTATGGGGCTCATTTCCTAATCTTCCAGTATCCTTAGGATATCTCTACTCATCCCAACTGCCTTTTTCCTATCACTCAGTGCTTGCCATCAAGGCTGCTTAGAATCCAAACAGGATTTTTTTTTTTTTTTTTTAACTCTTCAGCAGTGCTCTTGCAAGTATTACAGGGAACAGAGCGTGCTCAAATATATGTGTAAGAGGTCTCTGTTGACGTGCTCTGGCAGAGGGACTGGCTGTCAGTTCATTCCTACCTGTTTTGTGGTCAGCTTCTGGTCCTCATGAAAAGCAAAACAAAAACTTAAGAGGTGTTTGTCCCAAAATGCTTGGTAGGAGTTAGGAGGATTTCGTATTCCTGAAACAGGACAAGGGAGAGAGCCTAGATTTGGAGCTCCTAGATTATCCCAAGTCTCCCGTTCCCTTTGTGTAATTCTTCCCTCTCCCCGTTAGGTGTGGTACAGTGTGGTAAGTGCTGGATTGTTTGGTGTGCAATGTGTGAGTGAACTTGTATAAGAAGTGGCACTTTAGGGCTGTAAAAAGCATGATTTTATAACCCAGATTTTGCTGTATATTTGCGATGGCACTTTCTACAATGTGAACTTCATGGAGTACAAAACTTCAGGCTAAACATGCAATATCATCTTTGATGCTTTTGTACTTTTTTTAAACTGTTCAAGTCCCAGTAGCCACCTTTGGGCATGTGTTTTAAATTCTCCAGGTTTTTGTTATTAATAGGGATCAGCTGGCTTAAGTAAAGATTTTAAATCAAGTTGAATTAAGGCAATATGAAAAATTATGACCTCTTCTTTAGGAGGTAGTTATCTGAAAGACACGTGTCTATTAAGGTGATAAATTTAAAATATCTTTGGGTGTGTTCCTGGCAGTTTAAAAAACATATTGGAGAATTTAGGTTTTTATTAGTACCTAGTACCATTTATAAAAATTAGAAATGTTATTTAACAGCTGTTGAATTATCTATATATACCTTTATTAATCACTATTGTTCCAGCAGTTTTAAAGTTGAACGAATAATCTTATTAGGGAAAAAATTCAATTGTAAATTGAATCAGTATAAACCAAGTTACTGGGTAACTTCATATTGCTCTGAAAGAAATATGGAACTTACACTGTTCAGTTAGAATAGTGGTGCAAAAATATTTATAAAACCTCTTAAGATACTTACTGCTACTGTAATTTTATATGAAAATAAGTGTATTTTTCAATAAAGCATTTATAAGTTAATCTTTGTTTAGTTATATTGAGAAAGGGCTATTTAGTTTCCTGCATAAATGACAAAGAACAATCATTTATTGGTTTATTTTGTTTCTACAAAACACATTAGTCATTCATCATTTAAATATCTGACTTCATTAGAAACCGTTTTAACACTTCTCCCTCCTGCCATAAAAATACAGTTAAGTAATTTCCTTTTAAAAAAAAGAAAAAAAAACCTCAGCTATGAACAAGTGTTCTGGTTTCCTCTCACTCACCTAATGTGTACCTCAGTGATTGACAGGAGTCTATAAAGCAGTAAGACAGCAGACTGAGGACTGAGGTTCAGATGATCTTCCACTTCCAAGTGCTCATCAGCTACGGAACCTGTTCTCTCTACCTCTCTTCTCGTCCTGACATTATATACAACTGAAACCACGCCATGTCAGAGTCACGAGAGTGCCGAACTCTCCTACTCTATTAGTTTAAATGAATGTAACTTACCTTTAGCGTTATATTCAGAAAAATATTTAAGCCTCGAGGTCCCCAATAATTTGGAGTACTCAACTAGATAACCACCCTAAAGACACTTCTGACAGAAGTAATGCGATACTTAGAGAGAGGTTTCCAAAACTTGCTGTTAGAACCCACGCACACACGGACACACTGATACCAGTCCTCGTTCGCACAGTTTTACTCTTCCGGCAGTCCTTTGCCATCGGTCAGCTCTAACTAGGCCCGAGTCCGGCAGGAAAGTGCACGGTGCACCAGATTCACCAGCGCTTAAGTTGCTACTGTTTTCTCTTCTTTACTGAAAGGTTGTACTGAACCAGGCTTTACCCATGACAGGCCGGCAACATGAACACTTTTATTGTGCTGTTCTTCAGGCTTCTTCTAGGCATAATCAAAAACAGACATTAAACATAGGACTGATGGAGACGGCCCTGTACAAACTCATTTCCCCAAAAGTTATTTGTACATTGTGAGTAATCTCCAACGAAGATATTTCAGAAAGGAAACCGTTAATGATTTCAAAAATGGTTATGTACTCACCTTCTGAGTCAGCATCTTCTCTCTGGCTTCATCATGTACAGAAGGATTCCATGGAGAAAAGCTTAAGGAAGAGAGAAATATTTAAAAACTGCTTTGGCTTATTACTAAATTTGTAGAATATCCACTTATTCCCATAACAAAACTTAACAAGGAACAATAACCAGTTGTGGACATAGAAGTTTTAGATGTGACTCTAGATGATTCTCATAGGGTAACTATCCCTTAGAAAGCACTTGCACGTGTCGGCGTCAGCTCATTTCAGCTTCACAGCCATCCCTGAAGTACTAATATTTACAGATGATGAAAGCGTGGCAGTCAGATTAAGTCACTGCTTTGAGTCAGCCAAGTCAGTAAGCACAAAGTCCAGCCAGTCTGTCCGCAGAGGCCAGGCCTCTCACCCACTATACCACCAGCCTTCCAGCAGTAAGTGCTGCCAGAGAGCTAAATCACCAATTCCTCAGGTCTCAGTAATCCTTCGATGCTTCCGAGATTAAATAACATAGTGCTAAAGGAAGGCGCTATTCACGCTATTCGGTTTCCCTCCTTTCCCCAAATCTGAGCATTAGTGGGGGATGTGGCAGTTTAAGAGGGGCTCCAGCTAAAACTGTCAGCTGAAAAGAAAAGTCTGGACATTTGAACGTGCACATGACAAGGATCCTTAGGAGATCAAAGTCACTAAATAGCTTGCTATTGGCACAATATGCCAGTCAATGTAAAGCTTTCTTTTTTTTTTTTTTTTTTAAAGATTTTATTTATTTATTTGACAGAGAGAGAGAGACAGCAAGAGAGGGAATGCACACAGGGGGAGTGGGAGAGGGAGAAGCAGGCTTCCCGCCAGCAGGGAAGCGGGATCGAAACGGGGCTTGATCCCGGGATCCTGGGACCTGAGCCAAAGGCAGACGCTTAACAACTGAGCCACCCAGGAGCCCTGACGTAAAGCTTTCTGTTTCAGGGATACCGAAGAGGTATCAGAAAGCGAGCTGCCAACAAATTACAAAGGTGGCAGGCCAACAGATGATACACTCTCGTTCTAAATCCCCATTCTAAGACCACCCGAAACATGCAAGTACAGGACGGCAAGGTGCAGTTTATCGTGAGCCACTTACCTAATTGCGTAGGGGTCTTCTATCTTAGGTTGGTCAAACAGACGAGCCGTGCACATCTTAACACTGTCCACCACTTTGCTTTTAAAAAGCTGAACATCTTTTTCATACCTGTATTAAAAGTTTAATTCAAAAACTTACCAACGTAATCTACTTAGCTGCACTGTCAAATGTATCTAAAAGGACAAAGCAAAGTAACATACAGCACTGCAGCCTCTGGGTTTAGGGGGCTTGATGTATCAATCTTGTAGAAAACTCTCCTTGCGTACATTAAAACTTGCCAAATGTGATTATGGTTCCGCCTAGAGAGAAACACGTAGGATCACTGAAGTATCATCCTGCTGGTGTAGGTCACCAAAGTAAACCTTATTTACTAACCTCCATTTTGCAAATGCTCTCTTGACATCCAGTTCCCCTGAGGTGGGGTCGACTAGCGGGTGAAAGACGGGAATATCGAACACCAAGCGCTGTATTTAAAGAGAGACGTGTCCTTTAGTGGAAGCAAGGAGCTTACTGGACCCAAACAGGTGTAAGGGGAGCTTCAGGACAAGGCAGTCATGGTGTTTTAAGTCAAAGAGTTGCCTCAAAGAGGGATACTTAACAACTTCCACCATTTTCCTGTAAAGCTCAATTTTGCAAGCGGAGGGCAGGCGCCCTTTGCTCTGCTGTAGCACAGCACGGCCATGTGCACAGCCAGCCTCCCTCGCAAAACCTGAGCAGAGAAACCAGGGACACTAAGGGCAGAAGCTGGCATGGCAAAAGACGCAACAAAGCACAAAAATCCCCTCCAAAGACGACTGCATAGACAAAACATTTTGGGAAACTGAAATCGTAAAATGAGCTCAGGAAAAGAACCAAGGAATCTTTCAAGTCCTTTAAGTCCTCCTCGGACCCAGCAAAGGAAGGCAGACTTGACTCCTTACTTACAGGGCAGTCACCGTCCGGGTAGTTATCAGGGATGTAAACTGTAAACTTAAACACACCGTCTTGATACAGTCCATGCCGTATGAATATTACTCCAAACCACACTGGGGGAAAATAAAAAACAGTTAAGACCCAAGTTTGTGTCAGAGGAACCAAATATGCTATAAATTAAGAACAAATCCTTCTTACTTAATGCAGAGCGGTAAGACGGCTGCACATAGACACCCGGCAGCTTCTGCTTCACGACCAAGGTACTAAAACAGAAGAATAATAAATTGTATGGATGGAAATGACACATACAGATCAAACAACCCTACATTCACTTTTCGAGACAAGCACTAGTCCCCTGACGGGCAGCCAGCACCTAACACACAAGCCAAGTCCTCACATCTCACCTGCCCCAGGCTCGTACCCGTGTCCCAGCTTTCCAGACCAAGCTCACAGAGAAACAGGAGCCAGAGCCGGCCCCAGACGAAGAAATTCAAGCCAAGCAGGGGTACACAAAGAATCAAGTTTTCTTCCCAGAAATCAACTTTCCCAAAACATCACCTTGGAAACCAACCAGTAGGTAATTCTGAACAATGCAAACTGATTTAAATTCTGGATGTTAAATTTTAGGGAAAAGATGCACAATTTTTGCTTTTGTGACTATGGACAATAGATTTCACCCACA
The DNA here is from genome assembly GCF_922984935.1 of Meles meles. Lineage (NCBI taxonomy): Eukaryota > Metazoa > Chordata > Mammalia > Carnivora > Mustelidae > Meles > Meles meles. The sequence continues at coordinate 29,875,224 of NC_060084.1, read as the reverse complement.
CACGTTCAAAAGCCTCCTGAAGCACGATTTTAGGTAATAAACATAAAAATTCTCCACAACTGCCATCACTTAGGGGTCATCTCAACTGTGAACACCAGTCCCTGTGGCAGAGGGCCGCGTTTAGACTTGCAGCGTTCTTAGCGAAGGCAGGCATGTGTGTGAGGCGCTCCCCACTCTGCTCTCCCTCTCAAGCGACCCCCCAACCCAGGTGCCCGGGCTCTGTGGGCCCCACAGCCAGGAAGACAAGGGCACTGACAGAGGCGGGTACCGGCTCTCTGGGACCTCGTCTCCATGCACCTAAAGGCATAAGGCTGAGATCAGACCTGGAACAGTGCCGATTTCAGGCCTTAAAACACGTTTAACCTGCCAAGCCTGGATTTTATTGAGAAACAACATGTTGAACCTTAGCTGTCTGTCTGTATTACCTATTTACCATCACACTTATTTGCGATCCTTTCCCTAAAGCTCGGCACGTCAGCACGCGCGGCTGGCAGATGCGGCTACTACGGGAGGCCGTTTGGTGTTCTAATACAGACAGCAGATCTGGGCCACAATAGACGCCTGTCCGGCCCGCGGCCCAGCCTCAAACACAAGGCCTCCATTATAAAGCCAGAGGGACCACTGCCACCAAACCACACGCTGCCAGCGGCGCTGGGGCCTCAGACCCTCTGACCGGCACAACACGATACAGTAAGGGAACGCTTGAGGATGCTGTACCAAGAACTTAACAATGACACAACTGAAGAATTCCTTCTCCACACTTCGGCCCCAGGAACACGTGCTCAAACCTGAGCCTGCCGGCCCCCCGAGGTCGGCATGACCAGCACTCTGGGCGGCGCTCCCCGCCTCCCGCTATGGACGCTGTGACTTCAGTCCGACCTTCAGCTGCTGGGACTAGTGCGGTTGTCACCTGCACAGAGCCTGAACCTTTGTGAATTCCCTGTCAACTGCCTACTGCTGCCTCTGGGGGAGTCCAGTCCCCTGTGTAATGACAGGCCCTCAAATACACAAAGGCAGCTCTGATAAGTACTTCCTACGTGGTCTCTTCTCCGAGTTGGTGGTTCCAGTTCCTTCCACTGTTGGCTCCTAAGGTCTGGCTTCCTGACCTCTGCCTACTGGGAGCCTCTCCTCAGTCTGTCAGGATGCCTCTTACGAGGTGAGGTGGTCACCACAGTGGAGCACAAGCTCCAGCTGGATCTGACCCAAGAACAGATTCCTGCCTCCCACTGTCCCGTTCTCCACAACCAGCTCCTCAGGAGGGGACTTCCTCACCTCCTGTCAAGGCACACCAAAATTACGTTACTCAGTTCCTGACCTACTTTAAGTGCTCAGTCTCAGGGTCTTTCTCTTGCTCTCCAAAACAGACATGAAAGTGCAAACCCATGTTTGCCTTTCAGTCTTATTTACTGGATATCGAGGGGGAGGCACCTGAGCTTTAAGACTGAACGACGCAGGCGTTTATGGAGTGCACCGGAATAACTCTCATTTTTCACCTTCAAAGGTCAGTCAGAATCTAGCCAGACAGCTTCAGCACTTACAATTCCGCAAGAAGAGAGTATTCCAAGTAGAAGGGTCCATAAGAAGCATGTGTGCCGTTTGTTGACTGTGTGGCTGGGGCGGGGGATGTAGGCTTAGTTATGGGCAAAGCGTTTTTGGGAATACAAGGCAGCTGTTTCTTTGGAGCAGCACGTGGAGGGCTGGTTATCACGTCCCCTGTTAATGCCTTCTCCTCACCGTCAGATCGCTGTTCGAGATGAAGTGGTGAGAACATCTGTTAGCATGAGTCTTAAATCACAAGGGTACCTGTGATACACTCTTATCCCTGACCTGAAAGCTGGAATGACTCTTTCACAAGGACGTTCTTGCATCACAATCAAGACGACTTGGAAGTCCTCTGAGTAGGCAGCCCGTTAGAAAGAGAGCAAGGCTGAAGGAAGACTAAAGCAACAGGAAAAAGAGTTCCTTGGCTCTTAGGTGCTGTAAAAGGTCAGGTGCGAAGCCGCTCAAAGCAAACAGGAGAGGTGACTGAAACTGTAGTCGCACCACCTGGCATGAGCACCTCAAGAGCTTAGAAACAGCTAAAGGAGCGATGCTCTCCCTTGCGCTGCTCTGATTCTGATCTTGTCCCTGATGGAGATGATCCCCATCTGGACTCTGCCAGCACAGTCAGCCTGCCTAAGTCAAAGACAAAGGTCTACATGAGTCAGAGACGAAACCACCATCTCATGGGCAGTTCCCTTGGCTCAAGTAGAGCCAAGGCTGTTTAAATTACCTGCATTAAAAATGGGTATCACGTACATAGGAGAAAAGAGGATTCCTGGCGGTGGTCTCTTAGAGGTGGAGTTACAGGTTATATTCATTCTGTTTGTCTGCATTTTTAAAGGTTTCTTAAAATGTACTGGTTTTGTGATTTAAAAATAGACCTTTTGTTTGGAGAAAAGAAACCCATACCCTCAAGTCTGAGCTGACCACACTGGACTGGTCTTTCTCAAAGCTTCTCTGACTGTGGAATCTTGCAAATTAGTAGAAAGACTACTATAATAACGTGTCACAAATTTTATCCTGTGTAAATATATCCTAAAACATAATCTTACAATTGTGATTACCAGGATGATTTTCCATTTGAGATGCCATCCCACTCTCAGAAGCGAAATTTAATCAGCAAAATAAATTATTTCTCAAAAGTAAAACCTAGGGGTGCCTGGCTGGCTCTGTTGGAAAAGCATATGACTCTTGATCTCAGGGTTGTGAATTCAGGCCCCATGCTGGGTATAGAAATTACTAAAAAAAAAAAAATTAAATTAAAAAAACAAAACAAAACAAAATAAGCAAAGCCAGGTAATTTTGTTAAGATTATAGGCAACTTTAGTATGAATTATTCTTGACTTCTACTTTGACTCAAATGAGTTTCCTCATTAAATTTATTAACGATACCTACTTTGCGGACAGAGCTTGCAGACATACTCCAGAAAGGGTTCATAACGTGCACTCCAAACAAAGAAATTCAGTGATCTGTGTCATCAAACTTCTGTCCTCAGAAGTCGCTTTCCCTAAAAATGAGATGAGAAAACACAGAAACATACCAACACCAACAGTTAAGATTTTCAAAACAGTTAAATACTAAAGTTGATGCTCTAAATAAAAATTCAACATAACGTTCTAGAATCTATAGTTATAAAAATTAGGGGAAAAAAGTCTTCAGAAAGTTTCCTTCAGCAAACCCCTCCTTCTTCTGAATCCAGTTTCTTTCCCACCTTTAAATGCCTACGAGAATCTTTGTAATGAGCCCTTGGCCAGGATTCAGAATATTCAGTGACACAGTTCAGCTTCGGTGCCAGAACCAGAGGATGCGGATGGACTATAACAGTTGCTACTAGCATAGACAGGCAGGGGCAGGGAACACTGAACCCACATACACAAAAGGTCTGTCACTGTTAAGAGTTACGGGAATGAAAGAGCCAAGGGGCTGATTTGTGCCTGAAAGTTGTTTTAAGTACAAAATTATTATTCCCCGCAAAGCCAGTAGCCAGGGACGTAACAGAGAGAAGGTAGAGCAGGTAAGAGAGAGAGGATGACTCGGTCCTGGCAGGATCATCCCCGAGAAATGGTTTTTTTTCTGTGCTTAATGTGTGGAAACTACAGGATTAGATGCTGAAGGAATGGCCAAGCAGTATATACGAATGCGAGAGAGGAGTGCAGAGACATTTCACAAACAAATCTCCCAGCAAAGCTTCAAGTACTGGACAAGAAAGTATGCCTCAAAGGTCACAGAGTCAGTGGGTCATTTACTAAAAATACAGAGGAAGAGGCAGAGGAAAAGCAGCAAGTCAAGCTGTAAGAAAAACTTCTCCGCTCTGATGATTTTCTCCAAGCTCGGTTATGTGGAAAGCAGAGCTCCTTCTCTGAATTCCTACTTGCACCAAATGAAAAGGCTGAAGGTTAAAAGGGTCAAAACTTAGCAACATTCTGCTAAATTCATAAGAAGCATATCATGAGAAAAACCTGTACCAAATGTCCCCGACAACAAAAATTTGCTTTATGACAAGCCTATGATATCCGCAGGTGGGTACCAAGTGTCCATACCTCAGCGGTGCCAATTACTGCTGTTTTCCTTGCCATGACATAATGCCACCCAGTAATTAAATCAAAGGAATGAGGCTCCTGGTTCTTCCACTAACCTGTTGACTTACACCCACTATAGAGCAACTTTTTGCAGAGAACTCTCCACAAATCTGCCTTTAAAGGTGACTAGGACATAGAGAAGAATGGTTGGGACATCAAAACTGTGTGCAGGCATCTTCCCGTTTGGCCCAAATGAAACTGTAGGTTTTTCAGATCCAGAGTAATGTACGGCACCTTACTGTCATCTAGGATACATCTGACTTAACAGAAGATCCCCTCTCCTTGGGACGTAGTGCTCACCACCATGTAAATTTCCTGGAGTGATTCATTCACCCGTATGGTCCCTTCCAAGTCTAACATCTAAAGATTCTATGAGTCTGCCTTTAAGAATCCAAACCTACCCCCCCCCCCCCCAGTTCCTGTTACCTTCAAGCAGGAGGTAGTTTCTACTAGTGCCTGTGTTTCCAGTAGCACCATAATCACGTGACGATTAACTACTGGGTTTATTAGATGTTCAGTCTACCCAGACAGGGTTCAGCATTTTCCAACAGGAGTGACATAGGTGGAAGGAAGCCCTAGGGCACAACTGGAGAATTTCTGCTGGTTTGGCCATACAAACCAAACAGGACGGTCTTCCTTTACGTCATACAGCTGAGAAATCGGTGTCTTGGACCTGTACGAATGATCTGAACATGGCTTGAGCCAAAACTCAGAAGGGTGCTGCCTTCCTACGTGCCACAGTCCCTAAACAGGCACTAACTTAATACATCACCCGAAAAGCCTTAAATTTTAAGGCTTAAGAGGAGACAAGAGTACAGCACAGAGAAAGGACGAAAAACCTCGGCCCTGGCCGGAATCGCAGCGGACAGCCGGGACCGGCACCCTCGCCCAGGGCGGAAATCCATCTCCGCACACATACGGAATCCGGACAAACCTGTCTCGGGGTGATGCAAGGCGCGGGCCGTGTCCCAGCTCCGCAGCTAGTTCGAGGCCGGCCCGGGCCCGCAAGACCCTCCGGTGGGAAGCTGAGGGCCTCCAGGGCTCGAGGACGCCCTCCCTCAACGAGGGCGCAGGACGGAGGCGGGGAGGGCGGGCCGCGGACGGGACGAGCCGGTCGGGCCCGCCTCCCTTCCCCAGGCAGCGGGGCCCAGCACCCGGACAGCCCCCAGCGCCAGCCCGCGGCCCGCGGCGCAGCAGGTGCCTGCAAACCTAGACAGGTGCCCGACCCCGCCCCCGTGTCCCAGCGCGGCCGCCGTCGCTTCGGAGTCCAGAGCTCCGGGTAGGGCGGACAAATGCCGGGCCGGGGACGCGAGTGGCCCAGGTTTAAGGATTCCACGGGCCTCCCGTCCCTCCCAGCAGTACACCTCACCTCGGCGTTTTCAACGCAGTGCTCCCGGCAGCTGAGCGCCGTCGCGGCCCCACAGCATCTCTGGCCGCAGCGGCAGCCCGGCACCTGCCTGCTCCCCGCCCCGCCCTGCTCTCGGTGTCGGGCCCCGCCCTCTGCCCCACGCCCCTGGGACCGGACGCTTCCGCCCAGCCTCCCGGCACCGAGTGGCTACCATACCAGTCCGTCAAGGACGTTCTTCCGGGGGCGTTGGAACGACTGCACTCCAATCTGCCAATCAAATCAGCTCCGCTCGGGTGGGGCAGCACTTGACCCTCCCCTTACGTAACAGCGCCCAGAGTGAACTGTCAGTCACGGAAGTCTCGGCCCCGGGGGAGGGACGGGGAGGAAACAAACAAGCACCTGAGCGTAATTGGCTACGACATCCGTCAGTCATCATAGAGGCCCGCCCACAGGCTTGTGCGTGGACATGGCAGCCATTTAGGGAGGCTGGGACTGCGGATTTTGAGTCCCCGCCGTGGCAGGGCGAGGGCCGGGCCGGCTTCCCCGAGGGCGAGACCTGAGGGAGGGCTCGGCCGGCGGTGGGAGCACCCCACTCTGGGAGGGGGGGCGCCCGCTACGAGCCCCGAGACCCCCTCATCTCCCCGGAGTGGTGGAAGGGCGGCGCCAGGGTGGCTGACAGGTCAGGGGAACCTACTAGAAGGTTTTATGTAACGTTGAGAAACACAGTGTTACCCATCCCAGAATGGAGGAGCGCATGGTGGGAGCTCAGCCCTGTCAGCGCTTGGCGGTGGTGCTGCCAGAGGAGCTTCTTAAAAATGTACGGGTCAGGGCGCCTGGGTGGCTCAGTGGGTTAAGCCTCTGCCTTCGGCTCAGGTCATGATCCCGGGATCCTGGGATTGAGTCCCGCATCGGGCTCTCTGCTCAGCAGGGGGCCTGCTTCCCCTCTCTCTCTGCTCTGCCTCTCTGTCTGCTTGTGATCTCTCTCTCTGTCAAGTAAATAAAATATTAAAAAAAAAAATGTACGGGTCAGACTGAAGCTGCAGAACCCGAATCCAGGGGGCGGTGAGCCACAGGAGTCACATCTGCCACAAGTTCCTCTGGTGGTTCTGGTGCGCGCCGAAGTCCGGGGACCTCTAACATGCAACAGAGCTCCTGGTCCCTGACTCCTGAGTCTTTTGACCCCACAAACCCTCACTCTGATCCAGAACACTTGCACTCCGGCCAACCCTTTACTGCTCAACAGTTTGCCACGGAAGCCACTCCCGGCTGCAAAAAAAAAAAAAAAAAAAAAAAAATCAAAACTCAGCCGGCCTTCCAAGGCACAGCCCGTGTCGGCCTCCTTCCCACGTTCCCCTCTCATTTCCCACGTCCGTCTCCAGCCCCATTCCGTGATGGCTGCCCTTTTCTTAGGATCGTGCCCTTGCTCGGGGCGCCCTTCCCATCTGCACCTGACTCCGTGTCTTACAAGCCTCAGAAGAGAGGTCTTCTCTGACCAGGTTGTTCTGTTTGGGGTTGCTTTTGAGATCCTGGTAAAAATGACCTCGAATGGCAGGCAGCCAGACTCTCCTCTCATTAATCCCCAGGGCTGGTTTGAAACTCGACTTCCTCCCCTAGCTGAAAACACTCCTGAGCTGCTTCCTTTTGTCCAGGCTAGTACACTTGGGAGTGTTGTCCTGCCCTTAATATTAGCTTCAGTCAATATGAAGAGGGAGGCAAGCAGGAAATCCTTTCCTCTGGCCACACGTGGTCTCCCCCGCACCTATATGGCCCAGTCCCTCCCGACCTTGTTTGCAGGCTCATTTTCCTCTCCCAGACTGATGTTACCCTCCACTCTGCTTGGCCAGCTCATTCCTTCCCCCAGGACTCATGTATGTTACTGCAGCCCAGACCTCTCCACTGAGCTTCTACTGCTCACGTCCAATTGCCCATAACCGCACTGGATGCCTCAGGCAAGCATTGGTTAGAATCCTTGGGGTGGCACCTGCCAGAAAACCCAGCTCACACTGGCTTACATAGCAAGGGGATTTATTTCACAAGGTAGGGCAGGCTCTGGGGGCTGGTGCCCTCGGCTTCAGAAAGAGGCATACCGAAATGTGACAATGCCTAGCAAAATAAAAGGGTCCTTTTCTTCCAACCTTTTCCGAAGAGCAAGAATACCTTATCCGGAAGGGGTCCAGAAGAATGCCCGCGTTCCAGTGACCAGAGAGGAGTCACTGGGTCTCCATCCACAACTAAACCAGTCAAGAGCAAGTAGAATGAGACTGCCATGATGGGCCAGAGGTAGTCAAGGTTTACTTGCCCTTTCAGAAGGGTGGTGACATAATCAGATTTGCATTTTGAGAAGGCCACCAGAGTAGGACACCATTTGGGAAGCCATTGCAGTTGCTGAGCAAGGGACAGCTGCACAAAAATAATGGTAGAGAAGGAGAAGGGGATGCATTGGAGAGATATTTAAGAGGTGGAGTGGACGAGCTTGGGCCAGAGATAAGACACAGGGGATAGGGATATGAAGACAAAAGGGGTGTCATGGAGGATGCCTAGATTTTTGGTCTGAGCTACGGGGTGGATGGTGAGAACATTCACCAAGATGAATGACTGTAAGCCATGCTGTTTATGGGAGGGTGGGAAATGGGGGAGAGTTCTGTTTCCGATAGGTAATATCAGGGGTGTTTCTCTGAGTACTGTTGCTTGTGTACCTGACACCCACATCCCTCTTCTTCATTGTTGACAGGTCCTCAATGCTTATTGAGGAGTCCAACCCTTTGGTGGCTTCCCATAGCTCTTAGGACAAGACTAGTGGCACGGCTGGGACAGCACCTGTCCAGCCCCATCTGCCCCAGACTGCAGTCACTTGCATTCTTATAATTTCTAAGGTGTGATGCTCTCCCACTGCACCCCACTGCAAAGGTGGGGGCCTTTGAACTGGTTGTCTCCTTTGCCTGGAACCTTCTTTTTTTCTCGCCTACACAGATCTCAGCTGAAACACCACTTCCTCAGGGAGATTTTCCATTTTGGGGAGAGGACTTATTAGTGTCTGTCTCCCTCACTACACGGGAAGCTCCACAAGGTCGGGACCATGTGCTTCTCCCTTCGAGGTCTCCCCGACAGCCAATCCAATGCCTGGATGTAGTAGGTATGCAAGAAGTATTTGTCAAGTGAAGGGCAGAAGCAACTAAAATAAATTTAAAACCTGCATGCCCCCAGTTTTGCATCAAGAAGAGTAGGTCACTATGAAAAGAAGAATGAAGGACTCCAAGAGAAATGAAGCAGCCTCAAGGCACCATTTCCTTAAGAGTGAAATAGATACTCTTCAACATGGTGTTGGGAACACTGGATGGCGACAAGCAAAAGAATGAAACAGGACCACTTTCTCACATCACATACAAAAGTAAACTCAAAATGGATTAAAGATCTAAATGCAAGACCCGAAACTATAAAAGTTCTGGAAGAGAGAACAGGCAGTTATTTTTCTGACATCAGCTGTAGCAACATTTTTCTAGATATCTCTCCCAAGGCAAGGGAAACAGCAAAAAAAAGCTATTGGGATAACATCAAAATGAAAAGTTTCTGCACAGCCAAGAAAATAATAAAACCGAAAGGCAACCTGTGGAATGGGAGGAGATATCTGCAAATGACATAGCCATGATGAACTTCTAAAACTCAACGCCCAAAAGCAGATAATCCAATTTAAAAATGGGCAGACGACACGAACAGGTATTTCTTCAAAGAAGACATCCAGACGGCCAACAGACACTTGAAAAGATGTTCAGCATCACTCGTCATCAGGGAGATGCCGATCAGCCACAAGGAGCTACCACCTCACATCGGTCAGAATGGCTAACATCAAGAACATAAGAAGCCACAAGTGTTGGTAAGGATGTGGGGAAAACAGAACACTCTCTCACTGTTGGTGGGAATGCGAACTGGTACAGCCACAGTGGAAAACAGTATAGAGATTTCCTCAAAAAATTGAAAATAGACTACTGTAAGATCCCAGTAATCACACTACAGGGTATTTCTTCCAAAATAGAAAAACACTAATTCAAAGGGATACATGCACCCCTTTCTTTACAGCAGCATTATTTACAATAGCCAAGATATGGAAACAGCCCAAGTGTCCATCAGTAGATGAATGGATGAAGAATATGTGTGTGTGTGTTGGGGGAGGGGTGTTTGTGTGTTTATTATTTATTGGAATACTACTCAGCCATCAAAAAGAATGAAATCTTGCCATTTGCAACAACAAGGATGAAGCTATATCGTGCAACGCTAAGTGAAATAGAGAAAGACAAATACCGTATGATCTCATTCATATATGTGGAATTTCAGAAATAAGCTAAAGTGAAAATAAAGAGACAAACAGACTCTTAACTGGAGGGAGGAAACTGATGGTTACCAGAGTGGAGAAGGGTACGTGGTGGTTGGGGGGGGGGGATCTGGGTGAAATGGGGGTGGGGAATAAAGAGTGCACTTATCATAATAAAAAAAAATAAAGTGAAAATCTTAGTAGCTACATCTATTAGCACTTTAGAATAATACTTAATGTGTTTTCTTATAATAATAATAATAATATAATATATATAATATATATTATATATAATAATAATAAATTATAATGTGTTTTCTTATTTTATTATAAAGCTTTGGTCTAGTGCCTTTTTATTTACATGTAAACCAAGGAAACATGAAAATAAAACAGAAAGTTAAAATATATAAGGTACTGAGGGGCGCCTGGGTGGCTCAGTCATTAAGCGTCTGCTTTAGGCTCAGGACATTGTCCTGGAATGGAGCCCTGTGTCAGCAGGAAGCCTGCTTCTCCCTCTCCCACTCCCCCTGCCTGTGTTCCCTCTCTTGCTGTGTCTCTCTCTATGAAATAAAAATATTTAAAAAAAAGCAAAACAAAAAATTAAAGTACTGAGAAAACCCCACCTGAGTCTAAATCTTACCTATAGAACATTTTCAATTACTTCATTATTCTAAATTTTTAGAACATATCTGGTATTGGTATCAAAAAATAAATACTTCTTGATGTCAGACCTTTTTATTTTTAGATTTTATTTATTTGAGAGAGAGAGAGAGAATGAGAGAGAGCGGTCAGTGGGAGAAGCAGACTCCCTGCTGAGCAGGGAACCCGATGCAGGACTCAGTCCTGGGACTCCAGGATCATGACCTGAGCTGAAGGCAGTTGCTTAACCAACTGAGTCACGCCGGTGCCCGTAATGTCAGACTTTTTAAAAAAGATTTTATTAATTTGAGAAAGAGTGCATGTACAAGCAGGGGGAGGGAGGGAGAGGGAGAAGCTGGCTCCCTGCAGGGAGCCTGACATGGGGCTTGATCCCAGGACCCTGGGATCATGACCTGAGCCAAAGGCAGAAGCTTAACAAACTGAGCCACCCAGGCGCCCCCACTGCTGTTGGACTTAATAGATACGTGGGCTCTACGAGCACTCGGGGCTCCTGCTCATGTTCTAATCAGCAAAATATTCACTGACTCCCTTCTTCCTTTGGTCCCTGGGAAGTTAATTGTACAAAGCTTTTAGGTCACTGATTTATGACTAAAGGAAGGCCTTAACAGAAGGAAGGGCTAAAATGTTGTTTAGTTGAAATATACACATGCACGCACAAGCCAAGATCATTAGTTCAACCCACTTGCTCCTGACTCCTTGGAAAGGTGGGTTCCTATTACGTGTGGTAAATGCGTCACTGCCTACAATTGTTATTCAGGACACAGGAGACATGGGGCACCTGGGTGGCTCAGTGGGTTAAAGCCTCTGCCTTCCACTTGGGTCATGGTCTCAGGGTCCTGGGATCGAGCCCCGTATCGGGCTCTCTGCTCAGCGGGGAATCTGCTTCCTCCTCTCTCTCTGCCTGCTTCTCTGCCTACTTGTGATCTCTGCCTGCCAAATAAATAAATTAAAAAAAAATCTTAAGATATAGGAGATGACTCCATAGCTATAAACTTTCATAGGTCAGGAAAAAAATCATTAACACAGCAAAACTCTGATTTTATGGATAGTAACATTTAGTACGGGGCTATAGTAGGCATTTTTTTTTTTTAAGTGAGTGGATTCAAGGGAAGCTATCAATAATCCTATAATCAACAATGATCCTTAGAGATGGCAGAAGTCATGAATTTTTGCCAATTATTGAAGTTTGAGAAACACTGCTGTGGAGGGATGACTTGGCTTTTGTCCTTTCTGTGCCTTCACAGATCGTCACAGTTCTTGCCATTACATCACAGTTCATGGTTTGGGGTTGTACCATATTTTGTTCCCCTGCCCTAGTCCCCAGAACTTTCCTCCCCGTTAGTTGCTGAGTGGCTGCATGGACAGATGGGGGGATGACGGCTAGGTAGATGAAGGGATGAGTTTTACAGACAGACTACAAATACTAAAATCAAAAATCAGAGTGGCTGACAGACCACTGTGAATATTGATGCTTTAAGGAAAGGCAAGCATCCTACGGCAGCGCGCTCACAGCGGGCAGCTGAAGAAGAGATTTCCTTTCATAATCCAGCAGCGATCTGAACATACAGAACACTGTAGACAACCACCCACTCCTCTCCACGCTTGCTGCCAAGTCCACTGCCGGCCACAAGAACACTCTTCTCTTTGATTGGCGTTATCTTTGCAAAAACACCTCGCTCTGTGGTTGCAAAGCATTTGGAAAGATGATAAAGTCTTAACTTCAGCTGGAGTGGCAGATTTTGCCGAGAGAGAGAGAGAGAGAGAGAGAGAGAGAGAGAAAGAGAGAGAAAACAATATTCATCCACTGCTCAATAATTCAGGGTCTGCTGGGGGCAGGGCACTGCTCCAGACAAGACCCCTTCCTTTTTTTTTTTTTTTAATTTTAATTTTGTAAAATTTTAATTATTTTGACACCTTCCTTTCTTACAGTTGATTAATGGTGAGTCATGAAGGACACCATAGGGATCTGTCACCCAAAGGAAATGACATGGTCACCCATTGTCTCTTCCAACTTTTTATTACAAAAACTGTTGGTCACACAGAAACGCAGAGCTTATGACCATCCTTCCATAAACTGCCTCGATTCAACAGTGGTTAATGGTTGCGCTGTATTTCTTTTTCCTAATTTTTTTCCTTCTCAAATAATTTATAAATAAGTTGCAGCCGTCGTGACCTTCACTCCTAAATACTTCCGCGTGTCTGTCCCTAAGGGCAGACATTTCCCTATGGACAGTACCACAGTCACCCTGGAGAAAATTCGCTAAATCCCTTGCCTCCGTAGATGCCCACACCTACTTAAATCACCCTGATTGCCACACATCATGGAGGGGGAAAAAAAGGGGGGTTTATGGTTTTTATTTTTGTAAGCCAGGATCCAATCAAGTTTCACTCATTATAGTTGGTCTCTTCAATCCTATATTCTAGAAGCCTGCCCTGACACAGACTATCTGAACAGGCCAGTACGTTTCACTTTCTGCATTTCTCGTGATGTTGTGTAGCTTGGTCCTCTCTCCCTGTATTTCTTGCGAACCATAAGGTCTGGAGACTTGATCAGACTCACCATTTCTGGCAGGGGTATTTCCAGAGCAAGAACCTTCTAGGACTGCGTAACTACTGATTTAGCAGGATTGCATCCTAGTGATTAGGTGTGAAATACGCTCCGTGCTAACACAAGTTACTGAATATCGGGTCCGGTCCATGGGAATCAGTTTGAAGTTTTCAGTTGGGTACTTTGGCCGTTCCTACTTACTGCTCTGAAGGCTGACTTACTGCCGATGACTCTGTTCTCACAAATACTGAGGAGTCTGGAAATCAGACTCGTTCTTATGACCACTTGGTGGGTCCCTGGCGAGGCTGAATCCATGTGAAGAAGCAACAACGTGGTTCAGAAGACACGGAGGTGGTGAGCTGTCTGCTCTCTGCTCATGAAGGTTAAAGAATTTTTTTTAAGGTTTTATTTATTCATTTAACAGGGAGAGTAGAAGCAGGGAGAGCAGCAGGCAGAGTGGGAGGGATAAGCAGTCTCTCTGCTGAGCCAGGAGCCAGACGTGGGCCTCCATCCCAGCACCCTGGGATCACGACCTGAACCCAAGGCAGCCGCTTAACAAGCTGAGCCACCCAGGCGTCCCAGCTAGAGAAGGTTAAGGGAGGGCAAGCAGGGGACGCCTTCAACATTTGCTACATCCTCCTTGGAGCCCCCGTCGGGCCTCAGGTCCCTGCTAACTGGTACACTGTACACTCCTCTTTCTCATCCCTTAACGTGTGGAGAAGTGAAAACAAGAACGGGAAAGCCAGGTACACAGCTCTGTCTCCCGGAGCGTGAATCCACACGGACGGGACAGCAGAGACGCACTGAGGACCCCCATCGGCTCATAGCAATGCGTTTTCATTTTCCCCAGTAACAGGCGGCAGTTTCTCCTGACACCGCGTACATCGGCCTTCCCTTTCAACTGACGCTAAAAAGCAAACCATTCTCTGCTCTAACTTGGCTCTAAGCCTGGGAAGGCGCTGGGTGAGTTTAAATAACCCGTGGGGAAGGGCCTGCCCTCCTCCTAGTTGATGGTCGCACGCCCTCTGGTGGGCAGCGGGAAGAATGCATGCAGCAAAGCCGAATTAATTGACCTGTTTCTCGAAAGATGGCAAGTCCATTCAAAACACACACATTTCTTTGAAAAAAAAAAAAAATCCTGCATCTACGTTTGCATTCCTTAAAAAAAAAAATCCTACCTAAAACAATTTTCTATTTCCGTTAGATAAAGTGCTTACTAGTCTCGGGCAGGGGAACGTTCCCTTTGGAGCCTCAAGCACACAGAGAAGAGGAATGGATTCAAAATAGATTCCTTTCCTCTAGGATGCCTTAAATAGCCTGTAGGTATCATCTCAGAAACCATTCTTCAGGGCTGTCCCGCCTAAGAAAATTCATGCCACTAGCCCCCAGAGCCTCTCCTTTGGCACCCTTGTCGTCATTGGCTTTATTCCTCTGCCCCTACGTTCCTCTTTCCATCAAAACCGGAAGGTGGATTCCTCATTCCCTAAAACAGAAACGACTAGCCACGATTCAACCCTTCCGCCCCTGCTTAGGGCTCAAAGCCCCAAAGCCTCAAAGGGTTGAATCACTAACAGTAATTTCCGGCATGGGGCGGGAGCACAGGGATGAAGTCTGTCCTCCAGGGACGGGCTGGGAAATGAGGGGATGGGGATGGGATTAGGGTTGAGGGCTGGGAGTGAGAAGAGGGTCACTGCAATTCCCTCCCCAGGGCCACTCCCCTGGAGCCACTGCCCAGTAGAAGGCCAGCCCTGAACATACCCATGGGACCGCAGAAGGACCAGGCTGGTAGCCTGGGGGGAATGATGTCACTGACTGGGTATGTGTTTAGGTCAGTGGCCCCAGGGAGGAGCAAGCACATTCCTTGTGATCCAAGTTCTGCAAGAGTCAGGCTGGTACCCGGGGGTCATGGGTACCAGCTTCGCAGGACAAATATTTACTTCAATCATTCCTCCAGTCAAAGCTGCGCTGGTCGCCCCAGGCTGGTGGAATCCACAGTCTCCTTCCAGAAGGCAGATTAGCCCCAGGGGATGAGCCCTCTGGTTAGGGGGAAATCCTAATGAGGGAGAATTTCGGGAGAAGACCTGCAACCCCCAAGCACCATCCATCCGTACCTTCACAACCAGTGTCCCAGTGTCCCTGTTGACTGCAATCTTTCTACCTGAAACCACACAGCAGAGGGTGCAGGGTCTGCCGTGACCTGGGGGTCCGCCTCTCTCTCCTCCCTTCTGGAAGAGCCACAGGCACTTAATAAGCCCTTTGCACCCAGTGCAGCTCTGTAGAAATGTAGCTGATTAGAGGGTGTGTTGCTATTGGCTCCTGGCCAGAAATCTCTGCAGTAAAATGCAAGGTCACATTCACAGGGAGGAAGGAGAGCAAGGGACTATTCTGCACAACAGACAATCCCTAATTCATCCGTATGCCTCTACCGCTACCACCCTGGTCCGAGCCACCATGACCTCTGACATCTCACCAGGATAACAACATTAGGCTCTTCACTAGGCTCTGGCTTCCTCCGCTTCCTCTCAGTCTGTTCTCAGGATGGTGGGTAGAGAGGGTTTATTAAACCTCAGGTCAGGCTGTGTCACTCTACTCAAACCTTCCACTGGTTTCCCATCTCCCAGCCAAGGAGATCCCAGGTAATCTAGCCCCTGCCACCCACTCATCTGGCCCCAGCTGCCTCTCTGACTTCATCCCCTAAAATGATTCCCCTTTTTACTCCATTCCAGCCTCAATGGACTCCACTCTTCCTGGGATAGGCCAGGCGGGTACCTGCCTCAGGGCCTTTGCACTCACTATTCCTTATATTTGGACTTCTCTGTCCTCAGATATCCATGCGGTTCATTCTCTTACTACTTCAACTTTTTCCCCCAGTCAAGAACATGGCATTCATTACATTGTGGGCTGTTATCGATGTTGATACAGGAAAAGTGATATGACTGGCTATTTTGTTCTTCAGTGGTATCAAGAGCTGTGCTGAAATCTCCCCATCTCTGCTGATACCAAATACCACAGCTACCAAAACAATCGCCAGAACACAATTATTTTTGTAATACAGTATTTCAGATTAAAATGGCAAAATGCCTCATTAAGACATAATTGTGAGAAACTGGATTTTTTCAGTTCCTTGTATTGGGGAACTAGAAACTTGCACAGCAAAAGTAAAAGTTCCATGAACCCATATAGAAGGGTAGTTCTGATTTTATTTTTTAAAGATTTTATTTATTTATTTATTTGCCAGAGAGAGAGAGAGAGAGTACACACAAGCAGGCAGAGAGGCAGGCAGAGGCAGCGAGAGAAGCAGGCTCCCTGCCGAGCAAGGAGCCCAACGTGGGACTCGATCCCAGGACCCTGGGATCATGACCCAAGCTGAAGGCAGCAGCTTAACCAACTGAGCCATCCAGGCATCCCAGTTCTGATTTTTTTTAAATGTTATATAGTTTCCTTTTTAAAAACCTACTTTACAGAGGTGCGACTGATACACGAAAAGCTGTTTTCGTACATTCAACTTGAGTCCGAGGTAAGTATTCACCTATGAAACCATCACCAGAATCTAGGCTATAAACCGATCCCTCACCCCCAGAAGTTTCCACCCATTTTTTTTTAACAAATTTTTTAACAAATTTGATATCCACCCTCTTAGCAAAGTTTTAAGTATACAAATTTTATACTTAAAAGTAAACTGGAGGGGTGCCTGGGTGGCTCAATGGGTTAAAGCCTCTGCCTTCGGCTCAGGTCATGATCCCAGGGTCCTGGGATCGAGCTCCACATCGGGCTTTCTGCTCAGCAGGGAACCTGCTTCCCCCTCTCTCTCTGCCTGCCTCTCTGCCTACTTGTGATCTCCCTCTCTGTCAAATAAATAAAATAAAATGAATAAAATAAAATAAAATAAAAATAAACTGGGTTGTCAGTTAGGACAGGTTGCTCTTCAGAATTTCTCCAGGATTTAATCATCTTGCATAATGGACTCTTTGTAGCCTTTGACGACACCTCTCTGTTTCCCCCTCCGCCAGCCCCCTGCTAATCACCATTCTACTCCCTGCTTCCGGGATTTTTTTTTTTTTAAAGATTTTAATTATTTATTTGACAGAGAGAGAGATCACAAGTAGGCAGAGAGGCAGGCAGAGAGAGAGGAGGAAGCAGGCTCCCTGCAGAGCAGAGAGCCCGATGCGGGGCTGGATCCCAGGACCCTGAGATCATGACCTGAGCCGAAGGCAGCGGCTTAATCCACTGAGCCACCCAGGGGTCCCTGCTTCCGGGATTTTGACTAGTTCAGATTTCTAACCCATGCGGTATCGTGTGGCAGTAGGTGTTCTTTGATGTCTGTTTCATTTCACTGGTCTTCTAGATTTATCCATATTGTCTCAAATGGCAAGATTCTGTTTTATGGCCAAATAATACTCCATTGTAGGTAAATACTACATTTTCTTCATCCTTTTTTCTACCAGTTGGTGTTTAGGTGTGTTTTGGGTCTTAGCTATTGTGAGTAATACTGCAATGAGCACGGGAGTGCAGACAGCTCTTCAAGATCCTGAGTTTCGGGACAGCGGCACGGGCGCATTCGGTTAAAGCACCCAGCTCTGGATTATGGCTCAGGTCATGATCTCAGGGTGGTGGAATCTAGCCCCGAGTAGGGCTCCCTGCTCAAGCTGGCGTCTGCTTGTTCCTCTCTCTCTGCTCCTCCGATTATGCTCTCTCATCAAAAATAAAATCTCAAAAATCCTGATGTTAATCCCCTCGGATAAATACCCAGAAATGGGAGTGCTGGATCATAGGGTAGTTCTATTTTTGATCCTTTGGGGGAACCTCCATTCAGTCTCCCACAGCGGCTACACTGATTACCTTCCCACCAACAGTGCGCAAGGGGTCCCTTTTCTCCACATCTTCACCGACGCTTATTTTTTGAATTGCCACCTTCAAGGTGTGAAGTTCTAGCTCATGACGGTTTTCAGTTGGATTTTCCTGATAGTGATGCGGAGTTCTTTCTCATATAGCTGTTGGCCGTCTGTTGTAGGTCTCCTTTGGAGGAAGGTCTATTCAGGTCCTTCGTGCATTTTTAAATCGGGTTATTTGTGTCATTGCAGCTGAGTTGTAGGGGTTCTTAAGTGTCAGATATCGGCCGTGAGCATCCGTGTGGCTCACACATATTCCCTCCCATTCCTTTGGCTGCTTCTTCATGTTGCTGGTGCCTTCCTTCGCCCTGCAGAAGCTTTTTAGTTTGATGTAGTCCCACTTGTTTATTTTTGCTTTTGGTGCCTGTGCTTTTCGTGTTATAGCCAAAAAATCATTGCCCAGATCAATGTCAAGGCATTTTTTGTTCCCTCCATTTTCTTCTAGGAACTTCAGGGTTTCAGGTCCTACATTTCAGTCTTTAACCTATTTTGAATTGGTTTTTGTGTATGGTGGGAGATAAAAGCCCAATTTCCTTATTTTGCACGTAGATATCCAGTTTTCCTAATGCTATTTATTAAGGAGACTATCCCTTCCCCATTGGGTTTTCTTGGAGACCTCATCAAAGATCAGCTGATTGTATATGCGTCCCTTGATATCCAGGCTCTTGATTCTGTTCCACAACTTTGTAGGTTTCTACGCCAGGTGGGAGGTGGTCTGCCAGCCAGAGAGAGGGGCCTTACAGGAAACCAACTCTACCAGCATCTTGATCTTGGACTTCCAGCCTCCAGAGCTGTGAGAAAATAAATTTCTGCTATGGATGGTGCCCAGACTCTGTTACTTTGTTACGGAAGCCCCAGCAAGTTAACACAGCGTGTAAATATTTGCTGACCCAATGCTTGCCTTACATGGGCCTGAAATGGTTGCTTTTGTCACAGCTGGGGATTGGTTTCATTGTTTTTTTCCTTCCGGTATTAAGGTGGGTATTCACTGCACGTCCCCCTTTCCTGAACGTGGGGCATCAACCCCCCTTTAGCATCAATCACGGATGCCAAGAAAACAGGAAATGATAAAATGAAGGTCAAATCTCTCGATGGTCACAGCCTTTCTGTGGGTAAAAATGGGCCCCAACAGCTGGGCCCCAGTATCTGTCTCCCTTGATTCTTTGATCGGTCTTTGCCAACAATGTGTTAGCAGAATCCTCTCAGACGTGGTCCCAAAGATAACATGGGTGTTGGAGCCCAGCCACGCATGAGCTAAGGCTTGCCTCCTTGCTTCTGAAACAAGACAGGCCAAAGAACAAGTGGTCAAAAATGGCCCTAGGCTGCCAGTTTGCAACCCCTGCAGAGCAGCTAAATAGAGCCCCTTTAGGCTGGATACACATTCCTAGGAGGAGTTCTGGGCAATCAATCAGCCACCAGTCTCTGTGTATTGGGGTGAGGGGGCACCAAGGAAACAAAGGCCTAGGAAATATGTCCTTTTTTCCCCTTTTTCTCTTCTCTTCTTCTTTTTTTTTTTTTTTTTTGTTTAAGATTTTATTTGCCAGAGAACACACAAGCAGCAGGAGCAGCAGGGAGAGGGAGAAGGGCAGGGTTATCTCTGAGCAGGGAGCCTGATGCGGGACTCGATCCCAGGACCCTGAGATCATACCCTGAGCCGAAGGCAGACGCTTAACCCACTGAGCCACCCAGGTGCCCCAGAAATATGTCCTCTTTTATGTGGTGGATGAATAAGGCATAGATATAGTCTTTGACTCTAAAAAGCAAACAATCTAGTCAAAGAGAGTGTCTTATCGAGTATGGAAAGGTTGCTACTCAGCATTTACTTCACTTGTCTTCTAGATTTATCTGACAACTGCAAGAGAGGGGTCAGCGCATCGGTCCCTTCCTTGGATGGGCCCCCGCTGGGCTCCAGCAGAGGCACGAGAGGTCCCAGAGGCAGATGGTCACAGGGGCCATGTTACTAATGGGCCCTGGGCCTCTCATAGGGCTGAGCAAGTTGGGGACAGGATAGAGTGGCATCCTTCCATCACACACACACAAAAACCCACCACCTCTCATAGTCCTGTCTGCCGGGCTGAGCGGCTCCCTCCAGGATCCAGCATCCACAATCTCTCTCTTTATTACGCAGAAGGGTCCCGTTTGTTTTCTTCCCACTGAGCCCTCTGCAAGCTCACGGGCGGAGGGCCACCACCCCCGGTATTTTCCCACAAGTCACACACACGAGAGAACAAGAATAGGAAGCGGAGGGTCTGGGCCGCCGCCGAGGCCTTCTGTGCACTTACGCTCTGTGTCTGCAGTCCTGCCCCCTCTCCCTGATTTGGGGGAGAAGCTCTATGAACAATTAATTCTCTCAGGGCCAGTGGTTTCGAGAAGCTAAGGGGAGAACAGTGGTGCCTTGGCGACAAGTGAGCCTGGGGGAGGCCTGTTTTTCTGGTCGGGGGGCTCACCGCTCCTCCCTCTGCTGACACAGAGCATCCAAGAGATGGAGTTCAGCCCCAAACGGTGGGCGATAAAGTCACCTCCATGACATCATGCCTGGTTGGACAGCCATGGGGGCCACGTGAAGATCCTCCGGTGACCGGTCACCCTCCAGCCCCCTGCCCCATCCCGTTTTTCAAATGACATGTGTCACAAGTCCCCCAGAATAGGAGAAGAGCCAGGCTCAGATGGGTGTTCAGGGGGACAGCCCCAGCTGAGACAGGATGGGGACGGATCAAACAGGCTCTGCCTCCGAACCGTTAGGATATTTTTGCATATTTCAGCCCTGCTTGCTCCTTTGTTGGGCGGCGTCTACAAGTTGTTATTTCTGCCTCAGTGTTGGGGGGGGGGGGACTCACCCCGGACCCGTAGGCAAACCCATGGTCTGATCTCGCAAGGAAGCTCCCCTGTGTCCGTTTTCACCACGGTGCGCCCGTCTCCCGGGGACCCTGAGCTTCAGAGCTCCGGTTCCCAAAATTCACGGATGATGCCTTCGTGAGCGTGCAGCCTGTCCGCATCCTCACGCCGCTGGTGTCCTTTTCCAAGACCTGCTGCTTCTACCTGCTTCTCCACCACCCCCCCCCCCTCACCCCCCCCCCCCCCCCCCCCCCCCCCCCCCCCCCCGCCGCAATGGCCCCAGCAGCAACAGAAGGACTCCTGCCACAAGCCAATTGCTCAGGTGCCCCTGGAGGAGGGTCTTGGTTTCTATAACAAAAAGCCTTTCTGCACTTGAAAAGAGGGAGAATTAGCCCCCAGGCACAGGGAGGGAGATGGGGGTGTGGGGATGGGGTCTAGAAACCCGACTCAATCCCTATCCTGCCAAGATTGCCACGACCTACCGACCCGACCCCAGTCGGGAGAGCGGCCACTTCCCAAACCGGCAAAGGAGATTGGCCTTGAGTTTCTCGTGCCTTCCAGCTCTCAACTGTTTCATTCTCAAGATCTCAAGTCAGAAAGGACTTGGAAGGGAAAATAGTGCTATCCTCCAATGTTGCAGAGGAAACAGAAGCCGGGCGGAGCGGTCGGGAGGTTTCCAGGGCTCCAGCTGCGTGTCCATGGTGTGGGTGTGTGTGTGGGCCTGAGTGTGTAACACGCGAGTGTGGGGCGTGTTTGGTCTGCATGGGAAGGGTCAGACAGCACAGGAGGTGGCGAGCGAGGTCCAGGGAGAAGGTCGCCTTCCTTTCACAGATCACCCCAGAGATTTCCTCGACTTTACAGGTGGAACTGAAGATAAATGGATTAGCCAGGTGAATAAACCGGTATTAAAAAACCTTCTGAAAAAATCAATTTGAGAGAGAAGATTTGGGAAAATAAAATATGATCAGCTGTGTCAGAGAGCTTGAATAAATCGATGCCTGCAAGTCTGGTAAACATTTTCTGATCTACGGCCCCCGCGGTAGTCTCGCCGGTGATAGTTACCTTGGTAATTGGACCATGGGATGAGGCCAGGCCAGAATGAGAGGCATTAAAAATGATGTTTCTTCAAGTGAAAATTAATTTATTTGCTGACCAACAAAGACCAAAGTAATTTCAGAATTTTAAGGATGGCGAGACATCGTAAAATTGTTTACATTTTTCCCACCCACTCCTTAAATTAGGTGTGGAGGCTGAATGGAAATGAGAAAGAAACGGGCCACTCCATTCCCACACAGGATATTCTGATCACAGAGGCCAGTGGCTGACGCTGAGCGGGGAGCAGGGGCCTGGGGCGGCTGGGGGCTGCGGGAGCAGGGGAAGGAGGGCCAGGCAGGACCCCACACCCAGCTCCAGACAACCAGCCTCTACGGCAGGCAAAATCAAAACACCACGGAAAGTCAGAGGAGCTGAGTTTTTCTGCCCCGGACTTGATCCTCACCAGAGAAGGGCAAGTTAAAGCAGCAGCTTTTGGTGCTGGAATGAGTCAGTGTCAAGAGGGAGGAAGTCCATGTTGCAATTGAAGCTAAGACCTAAGGCAGAGGCGTACACCTGCACCAAAAAGGCAGGCAGGTCTGGGAAGGCAGCGGCCCGGTGGCCTGGGGGGCAGGCCGTGCAGGGGCACCTGCGCTTTGTGGGACTCAAAGAGGCCTGTGTGGCACCCAGAAGGATCTTCCTAATGGGGATCAAGGGGGATCCCACTCCAGCTCGAGCCACTGGGATACGGGAGCTGCCTCTTACCAGCTTGTCAATTGTTGTTCTAGAAAATGTCCTTTTTTTTTTATTTTTAAAAGATTTTATTTATTTATTTGACACAGAGAGAGAGAGATCACTGGTAGGCAGAGAGACAGGCAGAGAGAGGGGAAGGGAAGCAGGCTCCCTGCTGATCATGACCTGAGCCGAAGGTAGAGGCTTTAACCCACTGAGTCACCCAGACGCCCCTAGAAAATGCCCTTTAATGGGTAGAAAGCAGAAGGCTTTCAATAAAACGAGTCCTGAGGAGCAGCGAGCTACCCTTGGCACCCACGGATCACCTGTGGGCATCTCTTTCCAAGTCCCAGTTCAGTGACCTCACTGTAGTTGCTTCCTCGAGATGGGGAGTTCCCACCATTGAAATGGGTGCCGGTCTTTCATGCTGGCCCAGCTCCCCAGCTTGTGGTTGAACTTGTACCAGCACGTCATGGCCCACAGCCTTCCGTGGGCTTCCTGAGTGCAGCCCTCACAGACGGCGGGCTCCTTCCCTCCAGCCTGCGGCATCCCCCGCTCTCCCTTCTGTCTGCTCTACACTGTCTCCCAAGCCTGACTTGGGCTCCTTGGATGTTCCCTGGGACACCCTGTTCCTTCGGCTTGAAGGCTTCTTTTCCAGATCTTTGTGTGACTGTCTTTCCCTGTTTCAGGCCTCAGCGGAGACATCACCTCCCTGGGGGCTTCTGATACCTCATCCTCTGAGGTCAATGTCACAATGACCCACTGGATTTTCTTCGCGGGACTCCCTATACCCTTGAGTCCTTGTACTGCTTGCCTGGTCTGGCCTCCTGACTTAATTCAGTGTGGCCACCTGAACTCACACATTTCCTCGGAGTCCAGCCCAGGGCCTGAACCAACCCAGGCTGCTGAACTGAATGAATGAATGAATAAATGAATAGAAATGAATTATTGAATGAGTGAATCGTAGACAGCCTCAAATACCACCAAAGATAGTCACCTTTTTTGGTTACTATTACTTCTCCATTTCTGTTCTGGAAGTAAATAACTTCAGAGACAATCCCACTTCCAATGGTAAAAACCCTTGAGGGGGTAAGTTTCTCTTTCCTCCAGAAGAGCCTGGGCTAGCAGAAGAGGCCAAGCAAAGATAAGGCCACTAAGTACAGACTTTGCTCATCTAAGCCTGTCCTGTGGCAATTCTAGGAGCTAGGTGGAGAGCTGTGGGTAATCCTGCCGCCGACTACAATTCCATTAGAAAAAAAAGAAAGAAAGAAAAAAACTTCTCCGATTGAAAAGATCAGACGATCTGGTAACACACTATGTTGGAAAATGTACCAACACACATGCGCTCTCATCTGGGGCTCTTAGGACCTTAAACTGTTACGTCCTTTGACACCATTAAAAATCCAAATGCGGGGCGCCTGGGTGGCTCAGTGGTTTAAGCCGCTGCCTTCGGCTCAGGTCATGATCTCAGGTCCTGGGATCGAGTCCCGCATCGGGCTCTCTGCTCGGCAGGGAGCCTGCTTCCCTCTCATTCTCTCTGCCTGCCTCTCTGCCTACTTGTGATCTCTCTCTGTCATAAATAAATAAAAATCTTTAAAAAAAAAAATCCAAATGCACATGCCCTTTGACCTAACTCTTCCACGTCTAAAAATTTATCCAACAGATCTGTGTTCCCACAAGTACAAAATTTCCAGTTCACAAGTTTTTTTTTTTTTTTTAAAGATTTTATTTATTTATTTGACAGACAGAGATTACAAGTAGGCAGAGAGGCAGGCAGAGAGAGAGAGGAGGAAGCAGGCTCCCCGCTGAGCAGAGAGCCCGATGCGGGGCTCCATCCCAGGACCCTGGGATCATGACCTGAGCTGAAGGCAGAGGCTTTAACCCACTGAGCCACCCAGGCGCCCCAAGTTCACAAGTTTAATGATTGTGTTAAAGATTAGCAACAACGTAGGAGGCCCTCGGTGAGGGGCCAGTTAAGCCAATTACAGCACGTCCAGGAAATGAAATACCGTAGAAAAAGAATGAGGAAGTTCTCCGTGTGCTACTATGAAATGTTCTTCAAGATGTATTAAATGAGTCACAGGTAGATGCTGCCGTTTGCGTAAAAATGGGCCAAGTGAGACAGGTGTATGCACAACACACCCGTGCTAAGAACAGCTCTGGAAGGATGTGCAAGGCAGTGGGGACCTGGCTGACTCTGGGTAAGGAGGCTGAGAAACAAGAGTAAGAAGAATTTTTATGGTGGTGTAAATTTCAGGGAACTGAGAAATGCCATCTCTCCTGCCAAAAACTTAATAAACGTAAGCTACAGATTTGGCACCAGACCACTTGAGAGAAAATTCTGTATCTCGGTCCTGTTGATGACACCCAACTTTCCTTGCTGGAAAGATGAAGTAGATGGGGAGGGACTTCTAATTCTGGGGCATAAGGGATCTGCTGCCTTCTTGGGTTTCTGCATGTGTGCCTCGCCTAGGGCCGCAGACCCCCTCTGCTCTGCCTACATTCGCACAAGCAGGGATCTCATCCAGTCTATGCACCAAAGCCTCCCAGTCTGTGTCTCCAGCCTGCACCTCCCTCCTGAGCTTCAGACTCGTGGCGTCAGCTGCTTACCCCACGTCTGTGCTCAGACACGGTCACCTCCAATGCCACAGCATCGGCCCAAGCATGCAACCCTCCACCAGCCTCCTGAGTCATAATCTTAAGGTATTTCCTCCTCTCCCTCCTTCTCCCCCCACGTTTAACCTATCAACAAACCTGGGTCACCCCAATCCCAACCATAGCCCCAAGCCACCCACGTGTAACCCCCTGGTTGGCTTCTACCCTGGCTCAAACTGCTATCAAATCCTCCCGCCTGGTCTCTCCCTGACAACCCTGAAAACACGGTCAGCTGGAGCCTGTGAAAACCCAGCTCAGAACATATCACTCCTCTGCTCCGAACTCCCAATGATTTCCCATTTTAGGGTAAAACCCAAAGTCCTTGCAGTGTCCCCTGAGACCCTCTGTAATTCCTTGTCCTTGCCCTACATTCTGGCCTCATCTCCTACCAGCCTCCCCCTTATTTGTGCTGTTCCATCTACACCAGCCTCCTTGCTCTTCCTCAAATATGCCAACCACAGGGCCTTTGCACTTGCCGTTCCTTCTGCCTGGAAATTTCTTCTTCCAGACAATGATGTGGCTCACCTCACTTCCTTCGAGTCTTTACTCAAACAGCACCTCCTGGGTGAGGTCTACCTTGGCCACTCTACCTGCATTTACAGCCCTCCTCCTACCTCCATTAACTTTCCCCCTCCCCCCCCAACCCCTGCTTTGCCATTTCCCTGCTCACCAAGAAACCTTGGGTTTTACTTATTTATCTTGTATATTATTGGTTTCTCCCTCTTGAATGTCTGCTCCCCTAGGGCAGGGATCCCCAGAACTTACAACAGTGCCTAGCCCATAATAGATGCTCAATAAGTATTTGTGGGACAAATGACTCATCCACATGGTTGGCTCTCTGGCCAGGGGCTGGCAAACTCCTTGAGTCTGTGCTTTATTGCATAAGGACGGACTGCCCAGCAATGGTTCTGATGGGCTTAAGCACACCTCTATGGCTCATGCATCTCACCTGTAGGGTACTTTCTACACCATCTACTGCCCTGATCATACTGAGTGGCTGAGGTCTGCGTATCCCTAATCCCGGAAGCTTGCTCTTCGGTGCAGCACTGGGGTTACCACAGAGCATGCGCCAGAAATCCAAATGCCCACAGATGCTTGATGGGACATGGAAATGAGGGATATGGGCCAGGCCGGGGCTGGGGTAAGGCCAGGCCCAGCCAAAGGGGCAGGCTCTGTCCAGCCAGTGCGAGGCAGTGATGTGGCTCACAACAGTTGGGTCTTTTGCTATTTCTGGGGAAACCAGAAATCTGGTTTTTTAAATGGGAGACCTCCTAGAAATTGCTCAGACACTGAGGGTTTAATCAAACCCATCCTAAGGGTCACTGGTTGGAGACCTCTGCATAGACCCTGGACCTTGCAGAAAGCTGAAGAGGGGAGGCCCTTGGGACAGGCTTTATCTGTGTTTGTAATGCTCTGGGAAAAACTGTGTTTCCTCTCCATTGTTCCCTAAGGAGGGGGAATTCCAGCAACTGAAGGATCTGCTTTACTGACTTCAGCTTTAGTCTCCTCTTGTATGGCCTTCAGTGGCCTTTGCTTTGCTTAAAGAGGGTATTCACAAGTTTATGTGGGCATGCAAGCTGAAGGAGGGGACATCCCACTCAAGTGCATCGGAAAGGAACAAAATGAGAGAAGACAGAGGTGGGAAGGGAGGGGGAGGAAAGGCTGGAGGAGCCGACGAAATGAGCAAGGCCAAACGAGGATTTTTATTCACCAGGAACTTGGGGCAATCCTCATGGATCCCTTCCTTGGTCTGAATACAAAATCTTTACCCAATGTATTTGTGCCAGTGAATGTCATCTCTGGAGGGAAGAGTCTGAAGGAGCAAAGGAGTCAACAGACGTGAGTCTCTGTGGCCACAACTAGTTTTAAATATCGATCCAAGGTTGGGGGCAAAGACCCAGGGGTTCCACTCGTAGGTATAGGGGCATATATACACAAAAGAATTGAAAACAGATGTTCCAGCAAGAGCTTGTACACAAGTGTTCATAGCAGCAGTCCTCACAAAATCCAAAGGTGGAAACAACCCACGCCCACGGACGAATGAAGAGATAAAACAAACATGGCGCATCACTCAGCCATAGAAAGGGATGCGGTGCTGACTGTCATCTGCTATGACGCGGATGAGCCTGGAAGGCGCGATGCCAACCGAAAGAAGCCAGCCACAGACAGCCCACGTGTTACGGGATGCCATTTCTCTAAAGTCACCAGGACAGGCAAATCTATAGAAACCAATTAGCAGTTGCTTAGGACTGAGCCGGGGGCTGGGGGTGCGGTGACTACGGGGCTGATAGCTAAAGGGGATGAGCTTCATTTTGGGGATGATGAGGATGTTCTAGAACTGGCAATGGTTGCACAACTTTGAACAGACCAAAATCCGTTGGATTGTATGCTTTGAACAGGAGGATGGTAGGGTTATGTGAATTACATCTTACCAAAGCGATTTAAAAATGAAAAAGCTTGTGCCGCACCCTTGGAAGATTCAGGGTCCTCCAGGTACCAAGACTCACCCACCAAAAACCTAGAGCCAGACACATGCTCAGGCAGGAGAAGATGGACGACGGGACTGGACTGGGCGGGCCCGGGACTAGAAGCACCTCCAAGTAGCCACCAACAGCTCAAGAAACAGCACCTGTGAGAACACCAGCCTCTTTGCGGCGCCTAAATAAGAAAGGAATGGAGGAAAGGGACATTACCAGCACCCTTTCCTGCTGGGACAACCCCATCTGCCTTCCACAATGACCACAGTGGCTCTGTCCAGTGGCTCTGTCCTTTGAGAACAAGTTTATTTCATAAACTCAAGCCAGCACACAAGACAAAGTGTGCACACTTAGAATTAAGCCCCCCACCTTTTTAAAGAATCTTATTTATTTATTTGACAGAGACAGAGAGAGCACAAGTAGGTGGGGGAGGAGGGGAAGCAGTCTCCCAGCCGAGCAGAGCCGAGAGCCGAGAGCCTGATGTGGGACTTGATCCTAGGACCTGAGAACATGACCTGAGCCAAAGGCAGAGACTTAACCACTGAACCACCCAGGTGCCCCACCAAGCACTGACACTTTGTAACAAAGGGCCCAGAAAGCTGCTGGAGCCCCTGGCTTGGCTCCGAACCTCATACCTACTGAGGAGGGCAGAGATGGGAGCTGTCCCTGGGCTCTGGCTGCAACTGGGTTCCTCGCAAAGAAAGCCCAGCTCCTTGGTGGCACGTGGAGACATGATGGCGGTCCCAGGGCTGCTGGGGGCAGCTGCCGCTTTCTCCCAGCTCTGGCTTGCTCTCGGGCCCCCTCCTGGTGAAGCCCCTTCCCTTTGGCCCCCTGGGCTAGAGCTGGAGCTCACAGAGCCCTCACTGTCACGGCCTACAGCTCAGCATCTTCATTTATCATCAGCAGGACAGGCATGAGACTGACCCCAGATGGTGTCTTCACGGCTGTTTAATGAGCAGATTCTCGTAAAGCACATTTGTTCCCCTTATACTGGCTGTGAGCATGGGCAGTGCGGGACACGGTCCCCTGGTCTGCCGCTGCCCACATGACCAGGCTTGAGCTGAGCCAGCAAGATAAAGCCTCGGAGCTGGAGAGATAAAACTAACGAATGTTTGTGCTCACACACACGCGCGTGCACACACGCAAGCCATCCTTTGTGGGAACATCAAAGCAAAGGCACAGCCAACTCTCAGATTAGCAGCGGTTCCTTCCCAGCCGCACGCTGGGCATGCTGGCCCCACCTGCTTCTCCCCAAGCTCAGGCAGACCTTCCAGGGCTGGCTGCGAAGAGGCTGCGCGCCCACCTGGGGGTCCGGCCACTGTCCAGGTGATCGTCAAGGACGAAGGCCACACCCACAGTCCTTCCCACAGAGATAATCACCGGGAGCCCTTTTGATTTGCAGCGAAATCGGGGATCCTGGCTGCACTTCCTGTCAGGCCGGCCCTTTGAACGGGCTCACTCCATAATTTAGAGCTTGAATCTCGTTTTAAATGGCAGTTAAAAATTGTATGTGGCAGTTCACAATGAAATTTAGCTTGACAGCTTGGACATAAAACTAAAAATAAATGACTTCACATCCAAATAATAAGTAATAACAATGTTAGCCTGCATAAGAATAGCAGGGCTGGATTCAAATACAATATTAATTTTAGGAATATGAGTGACTGGGGACAGACAGAGGCAAAGAAACAAATCCTTCATATAGCGACGGTCTCCTCTTATCCCCCAGGCAACTGGCTGCCTGGAACCTCGGCGGCACGGCAATTACGCAGTGTAATGGAGCTAGCGCAAATAAGCAGAAAGATTTTATTAAACCAAATGAGCAAATCATCTGCGTATTATTGCGATTTGATTGACACTGACAAGTGTCGAGCAGACGCGGATGTGAATATGATAAAGAAGCTTGCAGAAAAGCTCTTGATAATGTTACTCTTGATAAAGTTGCCCGGCCACCCTCTCTAAGTAAATAAAGGGGAGAGGAAGAGGACGCATATTAATTCTCCTCGTTGGCAGCCTCCTGGAGGGGCGGGGGGGGGGGGGGGCGCGGAAAAAAAAAAAGTTGCAATGGGTTCAGCGTATGGCATTTTATATGAATACCAAAATTGCATCGGTGATTCGCACAGACTTTACGATAATATATTAATATTAAAACTAAAGGTCATTCCACAGAATGGTTAAGCTGCCTGAGCTTCAACCTTTATACCAATAACAGACTCTGGAAAGTAAGTGAGAAATATTTGAATACTCAAAAAAATGTATTTTTTTTTTTTATTTGGGAGGCTTGGCGGCTAACGTTAGTTCAGGTGGCCCCTCACCCACCTGCCTTCTCCGGGGACAATTACAGGGCTACCTGGAGGATGGCTGCATCTGAGACAGCTGGTGCTGCCGGGGAGGAGAGGTGATTAATTGCCACAGGCCTCGGGCCCTCCGCGCGGCTGCATTGCACTAATGACTCCCTTATGAACGGGCGGCGCGCGCCCCGACGCCGCTCCACCGAGTCAGCACAAAACTTTCCGCGGCTGCTCAGGGCGCTCGGAGCAAGCGCGCCCGCGCCAGGCGGGCTCTGTCTAGGACGATTTAAGGGGAGACCCGCCTGGAGGCAGGGGGCCGGCCAAGATGACCTCTGGAGCTCCCTCCAGGGGGTGGTTTGCTCTGATTCTGTCAGTCCGACTGGATGGAACCAAAGAGTCCAGGCTGGCTGGCTGGCTGGTGGGTGGGTGGGGCGCGCGAGTGGGCTCTGAAGTTCTCCTAGAAGAGAAGCTTGCAGGAGCAAACCGGACATTGAGAGACCTGAGGAATGGAGGGGCCGTCCAAGATGACCCGGCGTCCAGAGAACGCGGTTTTTCTCAGTGTCCTGGGCAGGTCCGCAAGTCTGGTCTCCTCTCTCAAGGTGGGCGGAGAGCCTGATGGGCCGGAGGGAGCCGGGTCAGGCTCGCAGGCTTCCTAAGTGCATCCGCAACCTCGCTGTTTGCGTGAAATTAACCATGCGGGGAGGATTTACACCGCGGAAATTGGCAAACACTTGACATCAGGGCTCCTTCTCCACCAACCAGTTTTTAGACATTTTAGCAGCATTTCACCGGCAGACTACCGGCAAGGTATGAGGGAGAGAGTCTCCTTTCCACAAGCATCTGGGTTGTTGCTGTGTTTACTGGCATGACCTTATGTGGACACAGAGCACAGTTTATCTAGTAAATATCCAGTCTTCACAATGGGCATTTGGTGCAAAGCAAGAGAGGTGGGGGGGGGGGGGAGGCTAAATTAAGTCCCACCTAATACAATAATTCTAACAACTTCTCTAGGCCGTTTTCTTTTGGGGGGAAAAGAACTGGGGCTCAGATTTCTTAGACTCCCACCTCTCCTACCAGCTCTGTCCTGAGGCAGCACCCAAGTGAACGGGGTGGGTGATGGCAGGTGTCTTGAGGGCCGGCCTCTTTCTCTGATGGTGTCCCTTGATCCCTGGCGACTACTGCCCTTGGTGACATTCTGGTGTTGGAATTAGCCATCTGGGCCCCTCTGGTCTGGTCAGCCTCATCTTTGGCAGGTAGATGCCCCTCCCACCCACAACCTTCTGGCTTAGGCAGGCCAGTCATCATCTGTCATGGAGTCTCCTTGTCCTTCCTGGATGGGGGAGGCTCCTGGTTGCACCTACACCATGACGGAAGTGAATGGAAGGCCACTGGAAAGCCAGGCTCCTCTGCTGGACCATGTACCACCCACTTCACTGTGCTGTGGCGTAATCCAGGTCCCTGAAGAGACGGGGGATCTGTTTTCAAGGTCCTCAGGGGAGCTGGTGGAGAAATACCTCCCCCACTCCTTTTGGCCACATCTTTCCCTCTTCAGGCCAGAATATGGAGCAGGGAATTAGAGACACACAGACTGCTTCATCTATCTGACCTTCCCACCTTCCTCCTCCACAATCTGCCAAGGCCGGTTCAATTTATCCACCTTAGTGTTTTTCAAACTGTGACCTACGACCATTGGTTGGGGATGAAATAAAGTCAGTGCTTCCTGACCAACATTAATTAAAAAGACAAAGACAATTTTTTTTTTGACAAAGACAATTTTAAAAGTGAGAAAATACCACATCAAAAAAGGCTAAGAACTGTTCTGTGAAATGTGTTTTGATTGTGTGTGTGTGTGTGTGTGTGTGTGTGTGTGTGTTCTGGTTTAAAATGTGAAATAAATTTTACTGTGCATCATGGAAAACATGTTTGAAAGTCATGGTCCTGCATCCTCTTCTCTTGTCCCAGAGCAACAGGCTACACAGGTCAAAGGTGTCAGGGTTATGACCTCCGTCCTGGGAGGCCCCCCAGACACGGCTGCTTCCAAGCTTGACTCTTGATCTGCTAACGAAGGAGATAAGCCAGAAAATCTCCGCAGCACAAGTCTGGCTTGCCACGCAAAACCGATTTTGAGTGTCAGGACTTTTTCTCTTGCACCTTTTCTGTAAACCAGTGTGACCTCTCCTTCTGCTCCAAGTTAGACTGAGGACTCCCACCAGCTTCTCCAGAGCATTCCATTCAGAAAGGCCAAAGAGAAAAGGTGATTCTTATTTCTAAAGTTGCTTCTCCTGTTGCATGCTGATTTTCTAAGAGGGTGACTTGCCAAGCCTCTCTCGTCACTTCTCTGGACCTTCTACTCACTTAGGCAGCCGCCCACAGGCAGCCACCGGGCCTGAGCCACACACGGTCTCAAGAGTTACACAGAACTAAACCGATGAGCCTCAGAGAAGCCTCTGTCTTGCACCCTGGTTGCTGATGCCTACATTGAGCCATGCTTGGCTTCCATGAGCAAGTCTACATGAGATCATGAAAGAGCCAAGTGACTTGGAGTCCCCTCCCCCGGGACGAGGTTGGCACAGTGTTGTGAGGACTCGACTGTAAGCTTTAGGAGGGCGGAGAACACATCTGCTCTAGTCACAGCATGCGCTCAGTCCTAGCAGATCTCTGCGACATGGGGTCGGCCCTCACTAGGATTGTGTGGGATTAGTATGGACTTAGTGGGAGATGGGCCAATGGAAAGGCCTTCATATTTCTTTAAATTAAAGGGCCTTCCATATTTTAGAATATTTTTGTAACGTGTGTCTCCGTTGGTTACATGTCCAGCTCTTGATTTTGACTCAGGTCATGACCTCAGGGTCATGGAATTGGCCCCATGTTGTCAAGCTGTGCTGGGTATGGAGTCTGCTTAAGATTCTCTCTCTCCCCTTCCCACCTTATCTCCCCTTTTCCCTATCTCTGTATATATATAAATTATATATTTATAATTATATATATTATATATTATATATATTATATAAATGTATATAAATTATATGTTCATTCATATAAATTATATATTCATTTATATAAATCATATATATACGTACATGTATATATACACACACTTAATGGGTTCCAGGGTACACTGTTAAATGAGGTACTCCAAACACATCACATCACTGTATTATAATAAGTAAAAAACACCTCTTGTGTGTTCTTCTATGGATTTGCTAATAGGCAGACACCTGGGATGAATGAATCTTGGAATAAAACATTTTGATTGCTGTTCTGGAAGAGTCCAATGTAAGAGCCCATCATTTAAAATAAACGTATGGTTTACACGGTGCTACATCACGGAGTTGCATGCTGTGTCTTTACACACATACCCTTCCCGCTAGTAAATGTGAGATACACACCCATTAATGTATTTTATGCCCTTCTGTTCCAGAATACACACAACGATAGTATCATTCCCTATTTAATTTTGAATACTGGTCGGAGGGAAAAATAAATAAGGCTATATATTTTTTGGAATAATAGGTCTTTAAATTCTAAGAAATTTCAAGGGATAAAAATCAGTCAGATATATCTTACATGTTAACGTAAGAACACAGGGAAATGGCAGTTAACGGAATTGGAAACCACAATTGCAGGCTATTCAGTGTCTATAAGATGTATGTATACTAATCCCTGCTTTCTTTATAGCCCACTGTAACCCAAACTATTTCCAATGAAGAAAATTTTCTCAAGTTACCATTTCGAACCCTGCTTTTCCATCGCCTGCACGGAGAGCAAACTTCATAACTGGGCACTCAAGGCTTAGGGAGGCCAAACCTATACTATGTTTCTAATTTTATTATTCATTTATCCCATCATTCCATCAGAAAATAACTATTAAACAACAGAATATGGGCTCAGACCTTGGAAAGACAGACAAGGCCTCTCTCAAGGCCTCCTACTGGAATGTAGGTTCCAGTAGGAGATGAAGAAGTAAACACGCAAAGGGTTACAGATTGCTATCTGGGCTATGAGGACGCAGAGGAGGTGTTGGAGGACACCTGCTGGGGAGAGAGGGTGAGGTTAGTTAGATCAGGGAAGGCCCCTGAGGCAGCAGGGAGAGCCTGCCATGGGAGGGGCCAGATCAAAGCCAGCTTGTCAGAGAAGCACCCCGGCTACCGACCAGAGTAGGAATGGAGTGATGGGAACCCTAAGAGGGAGAAGTGCCCAATGACGGAGCCAAACCACACCAGGCCTGCAGGATCCCAGGGAGAAACCCATTTTATGCTAAGAGCCATTTGAAGACAAAGACCATGCTACCTGGTAGCTTTATTCATAACTGTCAACAAATAGGGAAAAATTCAAATCCTCCATGGCTAAGGGATACATGAACTGTGGCACGACCATTTAATGCTGTGCTGCTCAGCAATGAAAAGGCACCAACAGGTGGGTACATTCCCAGTGCATCATCCCACGGTGGGAGCCAGACCTCATATCTGTTATCTAGTCTGGGTAACAAATTAGGCCCACACCCAGCCAGGGCGAGGACTTATGGGCTAAGCCTGTGTCTGCACAGAACACTGGAGATACTGAAGAGGCAGAACAGCTAATTGGAGAAGTTACGACCATGTTGTTGCCTTACTTCTAGAAAGCGAGAGAACATTCTATCATTTTCCACAAAGGAGCCTCATTCCATGGGGCTTTGCAAAAGGGTGAAGACAGAACCATAAAACTCGCAGTACTCATTAGTCTGGAAGCAAAATGTACTATTTTATCTGGTCAGCTGGGGACAGAGACTGTCCTGTGACATGACCTAGCCATGATATGCATGAGCTGGCACATGCCTGATATGATCTATGGCAGCGGGTCCATGGCCACAGAGTCCCATGCTGACTCTCGCAGACACCTCTGTGACCCTACACCCTCCAAGCATCAAACCTCAGTGTCCCTCACCTACAGAAGTTGGGACTCGGACCCGATCTCTCAGGCCCTTTCCATCTACAAGTTATTAGCCATTGTCCTGTGATTTAAGGACATGCTGCTGCTCACTCCCAGGCAGAGCTGGGGGCTCCCTCAACACTTTGAGCCCATCCATGCCTACTTCCTAGGGCCACTTGTGTATCACCTTCCTGATTTCTGCCACATCTGCCGGCCACCTGCTCGACTGTTTAATCTCTTCCTTCAAACGAAAGCACTTTTTATAAACTTAAACTTAAGTGTGTTTATTTTAAAAGTAAACTTTATGTCACCATGGTGAACCTAAGGAAAAGGTCCACAATTTTCCATCAAGGGCAGGGGGATATCAGTGAGACTCGTCCATTCGAAGCCAACTATAAAATAAATACAGTGAAAGCAATGTTTCCAGTTTTGGGTTCAATACCATTAGAGTTGGAGACTTGGATCTACCTTTTTTTTTTCTAAAGGAGAGACATTACAGATCTATGAGCACCCAACTGAGCCATTCTCCTTGTTTTATCTGAAGGCTTCAAAGATCACTGAAAAGGGAACAACTTTGTCCTTTGCTGATCCAGGGCTTCCCCCCCCTCCCAAAATTTTATTTATTTATTTGACAGACAGAGATCACAAGTAGGCAGAGAGAGAGGGAAGCAGGCTCCCCGCTGAGCAGAGAGCCTGATGTGGGACTCCATCCCAGGACCCTGAGATCATGACCTGAGCTGAAGGCAGAGGCTTAACCCACTGAGCCAGCCAGGTGCCCTGGAGTCCAACTCTTGATTTCAGCTCAGATCATGATCTCACAGCCATGAATGAAATCGAGTCCCGCATTG
Organism: Meles meles; assembly: GCF_922984935.1. NCBI lineage: Eukaryota > Metazoa > Chordata > Mammalia > Carnivora > Mustelidae > Meles > Meles meles. Next base: position 29,839,573 of record NC_060084.1, on the reverse strand, counting down.
TGGTTGGCACTCAGTGGGGGGGGAGTCTGGTTGTCCCTCTCCCTCTCCCTTTCTCCCTCCTCCTACTCATGCACACTCTCAATCTCTAAAATAAATAAAAAATTTTTAAAAAAGTTTGTAAAACAGTAGTTACACGGAATATGTGAAAGCAGGGAAAATTTTGGAGAGGAGTTTTCTTTTTAATATAAAGACATGGGATTTGGGGTTTCCATTTTTTTTTTTTTTAAGAAAAAATTAGAGCTGAGGCTCCCTTGTAAGGGGACAAAACTGAGTAAAGAGAGGCCTTCGAAGGCTGGAGGCCCACGACAGTGGGCCACTCACTCTCACTGTCTGCACCTCGGGTCCCTCGCAAACAAAAGGAGGGGAGCTGGGTCCGCCCGTCTCCTGGTGGGATGCCGACCAAACGAAACACGGACAGCAGCACGCACAGCCGCTGGAACACAGCCGCTTCACACACTCAGACAGCCATGTTCATCGTAGCCAAAAAGTGGAAACACAAATGACCACCGACACATGACTGGCTCGATAAAAAGGGGCCCTGCCAAACCGGAGAGAACGCTTCAGCCACACAGAGGAATAAAGCGCAAATGCAGGTTACAACGGACCTGGAAAATGCTGGGCTGAGTGAAAAACACCAGACACAAAAGGCAGCATATTCTGATTCTATTCATACGGGACATCCACAACAGCAGATTCACAGAGACAGAAAGCAGATTAGCGGTAGCCAGGGGCTGGGAGGAGGATTGGATGGGGGAGGGGATGTCTAAAGAGCGTGGGGTTCTCTTCTGAGGTGATGAGAAGGTTCTAGAATAGATGTGGTATAGGAGGGATATCACAATAAACCTGTCTCTCTCTTTCTCTCTCTCTCTCTCTCTCTCTCTCTCACACACACACACACACACACACACACAGCATGGAGGCATGTAGTTTTGTAAGCCAGCTGGGAGGGCGATGGGTGATGACCGCTGACTAAGTTTGCTTGGAGCAGTGGTTGCCCATGAGAATCACCTGCGGGGCTCCAGAAACCTCTGTTGTCAGCCACCCCCTGGACTGCTCCGGGCAGAAGCTCTGGGGGTATGACTGGCCTTCAAGTCCCCAGGCGATTCTCCCCAGGCGATTCTCAGAGGCAGTCAAGGCTGAGAAGGTGGTTCAGAAAATTCAGAAATAAAGAGGTAGACTTGGCCCACACGTAGGCCTTTGCTCATCACCAGATTGGCCCCCTTTTGCCCGGATAACTTTGTATCCCGTAAAACCCACCCTTCTTCTCCATTTTGTGTCCTTCACAGATAAGCCAGCTGCACGAGAAGCCGCAAGCTCAACATCACAAACTCAACATCATCACAGCTGAGGAAAACACAGATCAAAACCACAATGAGATACCACTCACACCCAGGTCACCCCCATCAGCCTGGGTATGATCCGAAAAGGAAAAATAAGGGTTGGTGAGGATATGGAACAAGTGAAGTCCTTGTACGTCCCCTGTTGGTAGAAATGTAAAATGGCACAGCCAGTGTGGAAAACCGCATGGCAGCTTCTCAGAGAAATCTAGAACTACTCTAGGACCCACAGTTCCACTGCTAAGTACATGTCCAACAGAACTGAAAACAGGTCTTCAAGCCAGTACCTCTGCAGGTGTTCATCGCAGCTCCCGTCACTGGGGCCAAGAGGTAGCAACAACCCAGTGTCTAGCGGCGATGAATGCATAGACAAGGATGCAGTGTCCCCACACAGCGGAATGTCATTCAGCCTTAAAAAGCAGTGACATTCGGACCCCGGCTACGACATGGATGAACCCTGAGGCCACTATGGCAAGTGAAAAGGCAGACACAGAAGGAAAAATACTGTAGGATTCCACGTCTAGGAGATCCCTAGAAGCAACCTCCTGGAGACAGAGTGGACGAGGTTACCAAGGGCTGGGGAAGGAGCGAGGGGAGAGTTATTTCTGAGGGAGTACAGCGTTTCTGCGTGGGACGATGAAAACGTCCCGCGGATGGATGGTGGGATGGTCGCACAGGATCGCCACTGACTTGTACGCGTAAAGATGGCAGAAGTGATCGGTTTGGTGTTGTAGATGCTTCACCACGTTTTTAAAAATTAAGAATCGAACAACACAAACAAGCCACAGTGGCAGGCACGGAGAGAGCTTTCCAGACTTCACAGGGAACAGACTCATCAGAAGCCGTGGAGGGGAAGATCCCACAATGATGGGCCACTCACTCTCACTGTCTGCACCTCAGGTCCCTTGTAGACAAAAGGAGGGGAGCTGGGTCCGCCCGTCTCCGGGTGGGATGCCGACCAAACGAAACACGGACAGCAGCATGCACAGCCGCTGGAATGCAGCAAGCCCTCGACAGGCGGCCGCACCATCCTTACCCGCACCCACAGGTGCGTCTACTCTGACCCATCTCCACTCAAAAGGCAAGGTGCGTTTTGGGGGTCACGAAAATGTTCTAGAATCAGTGGTGGTGGTGGCACAAACTTGTGCATATACGACCACTAAATTCACGCTGGAAAATATATGGAAATTTTATAGAGATGCTCAAAAGGGCAGGATGTAGAGGCTTGTGACTGCCCATACGCAGACACGCAGCTGCGTGGGCAGGGGTGGGGGTATACACTTGCCGAGTGGCAAAGTCATGACCACCGGGGCAGAGAAAGGTCTGAGAGCTGCCATCTTATATGAGCCCCCATGTCGTGCAATCAGTGACCAGCGGGGGCTGGGCCCCTGGGGACTTCAATCACCTGCTTTTTTAGGTTAATGAGGGCCCCAGCATGGGTCCATGAAAGTCCCATCATCTCCGGACCCCTGTGACAACCTGCTTGGAGTCCAAGTCCACCAAAGATGATGTCATGCCTCTTTAGCCACCCGGGGTTGGCGGTGGGGGGTGGGGAGCTGCCAGTCCCTGCCACAGTTGGGCTGGGTGTGTGGTCATGGGAGTGGGGAGCCTCCCCCCAAAGAGGCGACAAGAACACTTAGTACCAACGAGGCAGTGACTCCTGCTCCCCAGCAGACCCCATGCAGGGCAGGGGTCCTTCTAAGGACAAAGCCAGAGATGGGGACCCCCATCTCCTGCCTGGAGCAGCCGGCACCAAAGCCTTGGGGCCAGCCCCATCTGGCTCTTCAGTGCCATACTGGGTGGGAAGGGAGAAATCTGTACCTATGAGAGGCACAACCAAGGCAAGTGCCCTGGGGAACTGGGCTTGGGCCGAAACAGGCTCAGGTTCACGGACATCCCAGAATCCACAGTCTCCCCACTGGGGTCACACTTACCACCTGCAACATTCACACTGCTTTTCCCCGAAGCTCTCTCCTGCAGGGCCAGAGGGCGGGAGGAAGACTGTTGGCCACTCACCACCCCACCCAGCCTCGATTTCTTCCCAGCTGAGCGGGGGCTAATGACGCCGGCCTTTAAGCTGTCGGCAAGAGGAAGCAGGATAATGCATTAATGCAGGATAATGCAAAAGCGCCAAGCAGATGCGCAGAGTGGCACCTGCTTCCATGGTAACAATCGTGGCCAACACCTGCCTCGGCAGGGGCTCTCCCGGGTCTGCGCTGGCTTGGTCAGTCCCCGCACTTAGCCACTGCTCCACGAGGCACCAGCAAGGAGTTCTCACCTGGGGACCAGCCTGGGACCTGAGAGCGTGGCCCATCTGGAGGGAGGGTGCGGAGTCAGGGCTTTGTGGAGCGGGTGGCAAGAGAGGAGCTGGCAGCAAAGGGCAGGTTCTAAGATTTCTTTTCTTTTTTAATATTTTATCTATTTGACAGAGAGAAATTACAACTAGGCAGAGAGAGAGGAGGAAGCAGGGTCCCCGCGGAGCAGAGAGCCCGATGCGGGGCTCGATCCCAGGACCCTGAGATCATGACCCGAGCCAAAGGCAGAGGCTTTAACCCACTGAGCCACCCAGGCGCCCCAGGTTCTAAGATTTCTTGAAGGAAACTCGGAGACACTGGCATGCTAGTATCAGCCGAGACCATTTCCTTCTGGGGCCGTGAGCCAATGCTGGCCCGTGATGACCACGTGACAAGGTGGACTCCTAGGAGTACCCACCCCGAATCCATCACCAGTTGAGGGAGGAGCAAAGTGGATGTGTGGGGTCTCGGGAAAGAAGGAGGGAGGGAGAACCACCATTTCAGGCCGGAGGATGATGGTCTCTGGGGCCCGCATACAGGAATCCAGGGGAAAATCATCCAAAATAATGAAAAGTTCGGTGTTAGGATTATTTAGGAGAAACCTCTACTATGTTTTAAGTACCTGAATAAAACGTTTGACCTTAAAAAGGTGAGCTACGATACGTCACCGAACCCTGACAGATGACTTACCAGGTCTCATTTGCTTCTGGAAACAAGGAGAAAGGGCGAGAATGAGCAGCATCTGAGGGGGATGGCGGCTTATAGTATTTAAGTGAACGGTTGAAGGTCAGCCAGCCAGAATGATAGCCCTGGGCCTCTGGTGCCAGCCCGGTGAAATTTCCACACAAATTCACAAGCCTTTTGTGGGTGAGCTGGTGGGGAAATTGTCAGAAAAAAATGACAGGGAGCGTTCTGTTTGGGACTTACCTTGAACTCGCTGTGTGATGCCGGCCAGCTGACTTTTCTCTGGGCCTATTTCCTCATCTGTAAAATGGGGTGAGGGAAGAGAGAAGAGGGTCCTGAGAACCCTCTTTTGCTCTGGGAATGCAGCAATGATTTGTGAACAGTTTTCCTGATTTCAAAAACAGTGTAGCCTACATACTGGAAAGAGAGACTCACCCATTTCCCAAGCTAAAGCAGCCCTCTTTCCTTCCCAATATAACTTTGATTTTGCTCTGAAGTCAGCTTCCTGCTTCTCTGACTCAGGACCCCAACGTACGAGTTTTCTACTGCCAGTGTCTTGGCCATTGATGGTGTTCGCGAATTGTGTTTATAGGAATCAAAGTATGCTTTTGGCTTTAAGGTTTGAATATCTGTTCTGTTTTGTTTTGAAGAAAAATGACGGATATCGGCCCTTAGAAAAATCAGCTCACTTCGAGACCTCCATGGCATTATTGCCTTCTTTAATATTGCTGACAGTCTCTTGCAAATGTATCACAAGCTGGCATTTATTAGTGCGAGGCACAAGTAAGGGGCATGTTATTTGATTTGAATAACAGCTCGGAGCTACAGTTTGAGTCCAGAAATATATTAGTCAGAAACAATCTCATTTAATAACACAGAAACTAATAAAAGAAAAGTATTCCAACTGATTCAGAATTGAATTTATGAATATTGCTTTAGCAGGATTAATGATCAAAACCCCAACCTGTTTGTCACGTTATAACTGACTTTTCCATTTAAATGCAAAACCAGGAGTCAATGAGTCCAAAGGATTGTATATTGCTTTGAAGAAAACCAGTTCATTTTACATGTAAGCTTCCAAATTGGCAATAAACTTTAATTACAGGGTCAGATAATCAAATTATAATCAAATAGCCTCACATAAAAATCTATGTTTGAAATTAATGAGATACAAGGCTGCCACTTGGTATCAGTGCACCTCTGTAACTTACTAACAGACATTTCATTTTCATTCAAAAGTCACCTTAAGGACTTTCTCCTCAATTTCCACTGTGTCGCTTAATTTGATTTAGAAAACATTTTATTCTTAGACCATACAGCCCTTCGGATTTTCATATCCATCTCTGCATTTTCCCTCCTCTCAGTGCGGAGGAGGTCTGTTTTATAATTGACAGTGGGATTTCCAAATTGGCACCCTTGCAAACCTTTCCAACCGTGAGGTGGGTACATATCTATCCAGGTCTGGGAAGAACTTTCAGCTTTGTGCCTAGCGTCATCTGACAGAGGCATATCCACACCACTGGGCTGAGTGGCCTGGGATGCTTTGCCAGAGGAAAAAATGTGGATAGCTTACAATTACTTGAATTACTTTGAAATTGACAAATACATTGGCAAGTGAATGGCATGAATGCTTAGACAAGACGTTCCCAACTTATGATGGATAGACTTATGATTTTTTGGACTCTTAGATTTTGCAAAAGTGGTATGCATTCAGCAGAAACTGTACTTGGAATTTTGAATTTGGGTCTTTTCCCCGGGCTAGCGATATGTGGTAGGATCCTCTCTTGCAAGGCTGGGAAGCCCCACCATCATGAGGGTCAGCAACCGACCGATACACCTGCACCCATTCTGATTGTCACTTGCAGGGCGACCTTCAGTAACTCACATGAGATTTCCAACACGTCATTATAAATAGGCTCCGTGGGAGATGATTTTGGCCAACTGTAGGCTAGGGTAGGTGTTCTGAGCGTTTCCAAGGTAAGCTAGGCTGAGCGACGACGTTATATAGGTGAGGTGTATTACGGACATTTTCATCTTAGGATGGGTTTTTTTTTTTTTTTTTTAGATTTTATGTATTTGACACAGAGAGACAGCAAGAGAGGGAACATAAACAGGGGGAGTGGAAGAGGGAGAAGCAGGCTTCCCACTGAGCAGGGAACCCGATGTGGGGCTCCATCCCAGGACCCTGGTATCATGACCTGAGCTAAAGGCAGACGCTTAACCGACTGAGCCACCCAGGTGCCCCTTTGGGATGAGTTTATCAGCAGGTCGCTCCATGGTAAGTTGGAAAGTTCTGTCCTGCTCCAAGGTCTCATTGGATACCAACAAGCAGAACACTCAGTTGTTTAATACAGCGTTAAGACCTTCCCATTTTATCTTTAAAAGCTCTTTCTTTGTCTGGCTCAGTGGCGGGAGATTTTGTCAGATTTTGTCAGAACGAAGAAGAGCCAGAGGCTGGGGAGACGTTTAGAGATTGGAATGTAAAATGGACACTCTTCTGGGGCTGGGAAAATCGTGGCCCAGAAAAAGCATGGGGAGTTGCTCAGTTGCATTCAGGACCTTGGACGTATTGAAATGTCAACCTTAAAATACTTTCATGGTTGCTTGAAGTGAAAGGCCATCCGGTTTGGAGATGGACAGGCAGAAGGTAGGTGACCGTGTAAGTTATTTCTATTGGTGTAATTAGATCTTGCCTGTTTCATCTGGCATGCTCAAGGGTCCCACTCTGAGCTATGAAATTGTGGCGTATCCATCACTTCTGCCTCCGGTCTATCAGTGATAAGGAGATCCTTGCTGCCTCGAGCCTTCCTGGTGGGAGACAAAACAGATGAATTGAAGCCTGGGGCCAATTCCATCCAACAGGGGCATGCCCTCAGTGTGAGGGTGGATGGAGGGTGCCTGGCAGGTTCTCCCCTGGGGCACTCCTGGGGTACCGTGAGATGCTGGCCCACATTCCAGGGTAGCTAGGATAACACCATTTCCGCGTGACCCAGAGCCTGAGCCTCACCACACTCTCAGCATGACGCATGTGCAGCAAAGGGAAACTGCCAGGATGCCAAGGTGATGAGAATATTCCATAAAAACAAAGAGGCCCCGGGCGTCTGCCCACGCGGCCCTGCTATGTGGAGCCGTGTGGGGCAGGCACCTGGGGTGGAACCATGCATCTCGTTCTCCTAAGAGAAGTGTGAATCAGACAGAAAAGAGCAAGGTCTACTTTCTCCTGCTCCTGACTCCCCTTGACACCTCCCCTTTGGGGGGCGGGGTCTTCTTGCTCCCTAAAGACTAAACACCTGCTCTGCTACACAGATGGCAGGGCTCCAGCCCATCCCCATCCCCCACTCTACAGCCTGTGACTTTGGTTGGGCGACCCTTGTCACTGCATCCCCTTCCATCCAGAGGTGACATCAGGCCCTAACATTCTGGGGTTCTCTGCTACTTTCTTTTCCCTTTTTTTTGTGACTAAGGGGAGAGAGTCCATTAGGTACCCCCTAAGATCAAAGACACATAATTTAGTTTCTTCTTTTTAGCTGAAGCTGGTTATTTCTGCCTCTTCTCTTTTCAAAACTAACCCTTTGGCTGCGCAGTCCCTGGGTAAGATCTACTTCTCAATATCCCTCGAGTCGTTTCCTCCCCATACGAGCCCAACCACTGGGGGAGCATATGGGAGAACGTCTCCGTTCCACAGAACGTGATCTGCGCGTCTTCCCGAAACCATTGATTCCATAGATCACACCTCACACTTGAGAGGCGCCAGGATTTTTTTTTTTTCAAAGACCTAATGAATGTAATTGCCTCCAGAGGAGCCCAGCTCAACCTTGTAAACCATGCAGGGTGAGGCGAAGCATCTGTGAACACAAACGGTGGGTAGGATGTGGAAGAAGGAGAAATGAACCAGCAGCGACTTTAATCTTGGCCAGTGGTGAGTTATGGGTGATGAGGACTAGCATGACTCATTCTCCCTTCATCTGCCCAGCTTGTGGTAATGCTCTGTTGACTAAATCCTTACCAGTCCCAAGCATGTCTGGCCGCCTGTCTTCCAGAAGCATTCCAGTCTGAATCACCTACAAGGTAGAGAATGTACAAAAAAAACCCCATTCCGAATGACTCTCGCTCCCTCCCTCTGGGTCCTTGAGGCTCAGCCAAGGTCCCCTTCACACAGCCATTGCCATCACGCACCGCCTTCTGAAGTGGCCAACACTTGGGGCTTCTCCGCCTAGATGCTGGTGGTGATATGACGGAAGTTCTAGATCAACCCTGGATGGCGATTTGATGTATTGTGTCGGAGGCCTCCATGGGATGTGCCCTCTGACCCAGCACTCCCACAGCCAGAGGTTCGCTGAAGGGATATTGTCCGTACAGAGCTTTTAGCTGTGAGAAATGGGGACTCTGGCCTGGGGTAAATGATGGTACATTTATATAAAAGGATTCTCTGAAGCCATTCAAAATTATGCAGAAGAATACGCAGTGACGTGAAGAGTGTTCAGGTCCTTGGGTCGGAGAGACTGGAGAACCACTGGCAGAAAGACAAAGTTCGTTCCGGGCCATGTTGAGCTTGGTCAACCACCAACTGGTCATCATCGGTGGATGGGATGATTAACGCCTAAGATTTACTATTGCTTTTTGTCTTGTTTTCCAAGTTTTCTGCACAAACAGTAATGGTTGTAGTTCCTGTTTTAACAGGAAAAAACTAATTACACTTCTGAGGAAAAAATGGAAAAGGACAAAAATCTCACCTGTATGGAACCGACTCCCAGCTTCCATTTTGTCATGAGTCAAAGGATTGCACGTCACAACGTTTTGGAGGCCTCCTAAACTCCATCTCCGCTGGTGACCCTGGGCTTTCTCCTTGCCTTTTTTTCTGACCCATGTGGGGGTTCCAGACAACCAGAGGAAATAGCAGACGTTCTCTGATGAGTCAATTATGGGACATATTTGGCCTGACGGGGCACTGCGCCGATCACAGAGGCCAACGCAGGGATGGTGGCTAATTACATATTTATTCAGTGAATGAAAGAGAATGCAATCTTGCTATCTTAAGGACTTTTATTTGTTCTGTTGTTAAAAAAAGAACAAAAAAGTGGAGGAGAAAAAAAAAAAACAAAACCCCATTTAATTCTGTTCATTACAAACAGTGGTTTAAAATAGAAACTCCAAACCAATTTTGGCTAAAAGCGTTTCTAGTATATTCTGAACAGCTGCTGTTGTAGACACAGCCTGAAATAAATAACTTCCAGCGTAGTTCCAAAGCCGTGTTGAATAAAGCGCGCAGCGAGGGAGAGAGAGAGAGAGAGAGAGAGAGGGCCTTATTAGCATTAATTGCAAGGAGCCTGTGAAACTCAGAAAGTCCTGGCTGTGGCTCACAGAACACTCCAGCAATGAGCTCCTTCCTCTGGCTGTAGATGGAGCCATAACATCACTGAATGGGGCCCCAGCAGACACAGTGGGGGTTTCCTGCGGTCAAAGCCAGATGTTTGGAAGTTCTTAGGCTTTAGTTTCCGAGTGTGAACAACCAGGAAACTCAGACCTTCTTATTTTCTCTGAAGCCGACCGGGCTCCTAGAAGCCAAGATACTGGCTCGGTGGGTTGCGCGCTCCTTGTCTGGCCATTTTCACAGGCTCTCACCTCCTTCTCTGACAATCTCTCTGCTCCAGCGCATCCCGGGCTGTCCTCCCAGGTCCCATGGTCGCTGAATTCATGCAGAAGGTCAGCCCTCCCTCTCCGGGGAGCCCAGCCAGACTCACCTGGTGTCCTGGCCCCAGCGAAGGTCTGGTGGGGTGTACTTGGCCCTCGGAGGATCCTGAAATGATCTGGCTTTAGAAGCCTCCCAGATGGGGTGCGGCCTTCGTTCTTCTTTGACTTGTCTCTTCCGCCCTGTCTGGCACGGCCGGGGTATAGATCACCCCTCCCAGGCCCAAGGACCCTAGCGCAGGCCAAGTTTGCTGAAGCCCACCGGGCCTGCCCTGATGCTCCTCCAGGCCCAGCTCACATGCCCCCTCCTTCCTGAAGGCTTCCATGCTTGCCTCCAACGGGAATTCCTCTCTCTCTCCTGGGGAAGGGCTTCACACGGGCACATACCGTATTCACCCTGGGTTCTGGCCACTTGGGTGCACATCTGTGTATAAGAATCATGTGAAGGATTTCCTGTGTTTCCTGGTACACAGGGGCCTTTCCCATTCCCTTGGGACACTTTTCCTAGGCTCCCTATAGCAAGAGAAGGAAGGGTGTATATCAGGGACAATGAGCTGCCAGAGTGACTTCCTATCCTTTGGGGGATGGGAAGGTCTCTGGCAAAAATGACAGCATCAGGCAGGTGCTGGGTCTAGAGGACATTCTCGCTTCCCTGAGGTGAGGTGGCAGGTCCTTAGGCCCAGGGTGGAGAAGGCAGAGGGAGAGTTGAAGAAGATGGGGGCACAGAGGCCTCTGGGTCCTTGAGAAGTGGTTTTCGCCGCCCCCCCCTCCAACGGCCCTTGGGGCGTACCTGCTCCTTCCCTGTTGGCTGACCGCCAGCACCAGCACCTGCCTGTCTCTGGCCTCGGGGTCTCCGCAGTAGCTCTGTGCTCACACAGGCCAGGCCAGAGCGCTGGGGATCTGATTCCGGACATTCCTCACCTCAGGACGGACAGAGCTGGGGGCCCCTGCCCTCCCATGGAGTCATTGTATGTGGTTTCCAGGGAGACTGAACTCCGGTAGCCCGCTGGGTCACTGGCACCCGCTCCGGCCCTGCCTCACTCCCGCCTGCCCGCTGGCTTTGGGGACCACCTCCAAAGATCCTGTGATCACAGTGATCACACTTGCCCTCCTCCCAGGGCCGGTCTCCTAGGCCCCACCCTCCCTCAAAACACTTCAGGGTAACAAGGGAGAAAGCGGATGGTGTGTGTGTGTGTGTGTGTGTTTAATTAGTGATTTGTCCAAGGAGGGAAATCACAAGGTGTTTTCATCTGAGTTTGCGGCTGCCTCCCCCACTGGTGTCCCTCTTCAGTGGCCTTCCTCTCTGTTCTCGCTCTTCGAGGGTAGGGCATGGGCTGTGCTCAGCCTGTAGCCTCCTGTGCACCAGGAGCTCCCACAAGGGAGGCTTGTTGAGCTCGATTCAGTCCCCCTGGCATGTGACAAGAAAGGCAGATGGCCTTCAGTTGCAGAGAGGGGTCCCCAGCTAACGGCCAGCACGGAGCACAGGGACCTCAGCTCCCAGAACTGAATTCTGCCAACGACTAGGAGGAGCTCGGAGGCAGATAAGAAGCCAGGCCAGCCGACACCTTGATTTTGGCCTTGAGAGACCCTGAGCAGAGGCACCAGTGAAACCCACCTGGAATTGTGACTAGGACTACGAGGCCATGAATTTGGGTTGTTCTAAGCCACTAATTGTGAAGTAGTTCGTTACAACAGCAACATTGTTATGGCCAGGGAGGGTCACTCCTTATGGCAACTTTGATTAATGTGCTGAAATGCAATCTCTCTAGAATCGCCCTGCGGGCTTCTGTCTGTCCTACAGAGCACAGGGGCCAGAAGTGGAGAGTTCCCTATCAGGATGGCTGATGCTGATGAAGAAAGTTGTAAGCTCCTTCAAGCCCTAAGTAGCCAGACGTGACTTCATATCCAGCATGGCTTTAGGTGGCTTTAGTAGGATGTGGCGACGAGGTGGGACAGGAGGTGACCTCTGGGGAGGTCTTTGCATCCTAGAGCTTGAGCACTCTTTGCTGACTTTGCTCACTTCCCCGTGGCTTTCGGCAGGGACCACCCAGGATTGTGCCAGTTCGTCTGGTTGTGTGGATGGAGAAATGTCCCATGACCATGACCGACCATGCCCCATTCAGTTCATCGTTTAGTCCAGTGGATGAAGATGTACTAGGGGGTTAGTTTCAGGCTTCCTTGTGCTCCTGGGCACCTCCTCACCCAAGCAACAGGTCCTTGGAATCTAGGACTGGAATATTGCTTTTCCTTCTCAAACTTCTCTGCTTCGACAGATTCATAAGCTAATGGTAGCTACAGCTGCGCAGTGGAGCTGTTCAATTATGTCCTGGGTTGTGGTAGGGACAGGAGGTCCCACGCTGGTCCCCGCAGAGGGTAAGTAGCATCGTCCAGCCCCCAGAATGGAGGAAGTGGGAGGTGATTTCCTGCCTTAGTCACCAAGCTCTGTGGGATCTACTTCTTGTCGTGGGTAAAAAGCCCTCCTACTTTGGCCTTGACTTTCACGTCTCTCACTGGTCACCATAGAAAGACTGTAAGCTAGAGAAGCCTACAAGTGTGCATTTGGAAAACCACGTTCCCCCAAGGGGTTCACTGGAGACTGACCCTGGGGCAGTGGGACATGGACCCCAGTTTGGACTCTACCTTGCACTCATGCTCCCCGCCCCTACCCGCACCCCCCTGGCCCTCCTCTCCCTCACAAGAGAAGGCACCAGACCCCCTTAGATAATGTCTGTGGTTCTTTTTGGCTTTAGAATCCTAGGATTAAAAAAAAAAAAGTCTGGAAGAACAGACACTAGTTGTTTACGGCTGTAGTCTCTGGTGGAAGGGAGAGGATTGCAGAAGACTAATTGTCTAGCTCCAGTGTTTTTTATAGCTTTTACATATTATGCAACAAAACATATTCATTTTTTTAGCATGATCTTACTGTTTTCCTCTCTGAAATAAATACGTCCTATTATGGAAAACTGCAAACATATACAACAGCCCAGAGTGCGAGACATGAACTCCTACATACCCATCACTCAGCATCCACAATAATCAGCCTAGCCAGTCTTGTTTCCGTATCCCTACCTACTCCCCCACCTTCTTTTTATTTTAAAGCAAATCCAAGACACGACCTCATTTGGTTCAGTAAAGCATTTCACATTTCTAATTAGAAATAAAATTACTTGACTCATTCTGAAACTAAATACCCCTATACTCTCCTATCGAGCAGAATAGGCGGGAAATGATATGTAACTCAGTCTTCGAGGGATTTGGAAGAAACGTTTTCCCTTCATGATTGTTGAGGATGTTTAATACAAAGGAAAGAATCTCTAACAGTGGAATTTCACATATCTGCAAGACAGGCTATATTTTGGGGCAAGGAATGGGAGAATATTGTCAGCTACTCTACTGTTGATTGTCAGTCCTGTATGGTAAATAGCTGTCTATTATCTTCCCCAGCCTTCTTTTTTTTTTTTTTTTGTACCCTATACATCAAATCCCTCAGTAAGTACTGAAAAAATTATTTTAAAGATCTCTCAGGAATTCAGCAGCCTCTTTCCTCTCATAAGCAAATGGGAAGTTTGGAATACCTGTGACTATCCCATGCCATCATCCTCATCAAATTGTGCCTTATGAAATGTCCATTTGGACACACAGTCCCACCTGTTACCCGCTGGGATCCCTCTTTGACTCCATTTCAGGGGTGAACTGTTCTCCTGCTTTGTTCATTTGGATTAGAGACCCCATGATGTTCGACCTGGCTCACATTTTTCCTTTTCTTTTTCAAAACAATAAAACTGTTTTGGAGGGATTCTGGACTACATTAGATGATCATTTTCAATTTTCATGCAAGACATATGGAAAGACTCACCTCCACTTACAGCTTATTCCCTGAGACTGTCTGACCCACAGCCGACACTCCAGAATGAAAAAGGCCTTCCAGGCAGTCACATTTCCTGCCCCTGTCCTGCACTGACCTCAGCTCAAGTCAAAACTCACAGAAATGAGGGACTTTGATGATCCAGGCCATTGAGATTTTCAGTCCCGAGGTGTCCCCCTCTTCACTGATGCCGGGGCTCCCCCGACTCTGTGAAGTGAGGTTGGGGGGGCGGTGGTACAGGTGTTTCTGTTCTTTGTTTTCTTTGGGAGAAAGACCAGAGGGAATGGTTCTGTTTGGCCGTGCTGCTTCCTTTTTGTCTACTCGAGTTAATGGAGAAAAGCCATAAAATGCTGTCTACCGGGCTCTTACATTTTCCTCGCAGATACGTATGTAAATTACTCCAACAGGGAATTTCAATGGCTGAGTCAACGTTTGACCTTCAGTAAGTTTCCAGAATTGAGGTGTTTGGGTCTATCTTGCATCATTCAGAAACACGGGCTTGCACTTGACAAGTTAAGGGGTGGCAGAAGTAAAGACAGACAAGATCATCTGCCGAGGATGGGAGTCATGGGGTGGGAGTTGGAAAACTCGGTGCCTGTGCACCAGGCTTGCAAGCCTCTTGATCTGCGGGTGAGCGCAACAGCCAAAGCAACCTGTGGTAGGGGGGTTTAAAGGACCGGTTCTCTAGGAGGAAGGAGAGACTGGCTCCATGGCAGCAGGTCTGGCTCTCTGGCAAGGTAGGGCGAGAGGTCTGCAGAGTGTGCTCAGAGGAGGAAGAGGAAGCGTAAGGCTGCCCTGGTGGGTGGCTGGGTGGGGGGCTGGGAGACAATGGGGAGGAGACATTTTGCTATGGATATTCTGGAATTTCTCTGGACCTTTCCCCAGAGCCCCTGATGAAGCATGTGCTTTCTTCTCGATCGCTCTTGGTTGTTGCATGGGACACTGTTTATGGATGGGGGGCCCTGAGCGGATGCAAATAGATTTGGGTTAGAGCTGTCAGGACGTTACACCCTTCAGGAAAAGGCAAGAAGGGCAAAGTGCAGCCCTGGGAGACGGGTTTCCCCTAAAAAATGAGCTATGGCCTGTGGCTGGAAGACCAAGAGTGGCTCATGGCCTGGTTGCCTCTGGATCGACACCCCCTCCCATGCCCCGGCCCAGGGATCCGGGACCGTCAGGCATCCCCCCAGCAGTGTGTGGAAAATGGGCCCTGCAGGAAACCCTCCACCCAGCAGCTGGGGGAGCAGCTTTCCCTGCCTTGTGCAGTGAGCTGCACGGACTCAGACCGCCGTGCTGGGCTGGGGTGCCCCGTGCAGGCAGGGAGGAGGGGGAGTTGACCATGAAGGACAAAGGCGCATGTCAGCAAGTCCTGCATCCCTCAGGCCGGGGCACTTGGCGGGCCAGCCGGAGTTTCCTGGCATTTGGTTCTGTAGTAGGTGAGGCCAGCTGGCTCTGGAGAATTTTGTAAAGCTTATGTCAGCCTGTGTCTTGGGGTCTTGTTTGCTGCCTGGGAGGTGATGGTGCCGGCTGGCGGAGTCCCAGCGGGTCCTTTGGGGGCCCACGTGGAGGCTCTGGACTCTGACAGGGTCTTTTGAGCCAGGAAAGGATGGGGGACAGGCAGCTGGGGCTGGGGATGGAACTTGGGGTGGGTCTGACAGCGAGAGCTGGTCTCCAGGCCTCAAGCAAGTTATCCTCTCTGGAAGGAAAGAATTCTTACTGACCTAGAAGACAGATGCGGAGGGCTCCTGCCTCCCTCTGACTGTGAAGCATTCTGGAGGAACCTCGCCCTCCCTGGGGGCCTCTTCCACACGCAGTGTGAGATAAGCTTTGAAAAGGCATTCTCCACCCAGTACCTGCACAAAGACTTCTTCTCTGGAAACACAAAAATGCGCTAAAGCTCAAATTTTATGCAAACACTGAAGAAGGCCGTCTTCCTGCATTATTATCATGAGACATGCTCCATCCCCGGTCCAGCCTGGGTCAGGGGAGGTTTGGGGGTTTTCCTCTGAAGCCAGGAGATCTGCGTCAAGGGATGTGTGTGCCCACTTGACTCCCACTGTTCCGGCCTTGAAGGTCATTTACACTTAAAAACCCAAAGTTGCTCCTTCTTTGGAGCAAAGGGACTTTGGGGGGAAGTCTCAGGGACTTTCCAATCCCTCCAGTGCTCCTAAGAACGGAAGCATCCAGTGCCCTGCGGAGTCAGTCCGAGAGCGTCCTCAGCCCCGTGCCTCAGGCACACTGAGATGACCAGTGGCCCTGTCCGTCTACTCCATGCCAAAAAAATAAACTCGCCACAGGCCAGGAGGTAGTAAGAGTGGCTGATGGGCACGGAGGGCTTAGCGAGTGCTAGGCACTATTCTCAGTGCTCTGCGTGGACGACTCATTCAGCCCTACAATAATGCCTCCTGGAGGTAGTACTGTTTATTTATTTTACAAGATTTTATTTATTTATTTAAGAGAGAGAGCACGAGCGGAGGGAGGGGGCAGAGGGAGAGGGAGACGTAGACTCCCTGCTGAGCGCAGAGCCACACAGGGGACTAAGTCCTGGGATCCTGGGATCCTGGGATCACAGGCTGAGCCAAAGGCAGACGCCTAACCCACTGAGCCACCCAGAGCGAGTGCTATTATGATGCTCACTCTGCAGAGGGCGAAATCAGCCTGGAGAGACCATGACACATGCACAGCGTTGTGTCGCCAGGGAGCAGAGGGGACTGGGATCCAAATGCTTCTCTCCCCGCCCTTACACACTCAGGGGCTTTGGGTTTGTGCTATGGCATCGGGAGCTGAGCACCCTCTGGGGAAGGGGTCTTGGTGAGGGGACCAGCAATACTCAGGGAGGAGGGGCTGGAATCAGATGCTTCCCAGAAGCCCCTGGGGCTCTGGAACAAGAAACTGAATGAGCAGCATCACCGCTGTGTGCCCGTCCTTGCTTTCCAACCGTGCTAGCACTCCCTGCCCCCTGCCCACCCCGGAAGGAAGGGATGTGGCAGCTTGGAGCATCTTTCCCCAGCATTGGCTCCACACCAGGCCCAGCACTCAGAGCTGAGAGCAGAGAAGGAAGCACATGGCCCTTAGTACAGGTGACCCAGACCTGCGCACAGTGCTGAATGCCATGGGTGATGTGGGGAGGGGAAAGGCTGGCGGGAAGGTGGGGGCTACTGTAGTCCACTGGCCTCTTGGCAGAGTTGCACACAGAGCGAAAACCCTTCTAGTATTTGGAGAGACCTCTTCAGTGCTGACTGAGAAAGGTGTCTGCCCCTTGGGCATGCCCTCGAGGAGGAGGTTTGGACAGAGAAGAGTCCAACCAGGCATCATGGAAAAGAGCAGGACTTTGGGGTTATCTGTGATACCTTGAGAAGGACTTTGGGGTCGTTGAAAGAGAGGAGGAATTGAAGGGCCCCCCAGTACTGTCTTCAGTTGGCTGTTCCCTGTGAGGGTCTGAGGCAGACGCTGGCTAATGAGCTCTTGACAATGGGAGGACTAGAAACTTCCAGTTTATTTATTTATTTTAAGATTTTATTTATTTATTTGAGAGAGAGAGAGAATGAGCAGGGGGAGGGGCAAAGGGAGAGGGAGAAGCAGATACCCCACCAAACAGGAAACCTGACTCAGGGCTCGATCCCGGGACCCCAAGATTTTGGCCTGAGCCAAAGGCAGACACTTAACTGACTGAGCCACCCAGCTGCCCCTAGAAACTTTCAATTTAAAGTTGGTTTCTGCTGGCACAGTAATTACTGGTTCTAGTCACCTGATGCTCCCCTGATCTTCTCTCCCCAAGACCCAAAGTAAGAGTGGGTCCCCCACAGTAGTGCGCAGGCACTGGTAGTGTTCTTCCGGCCAGTGACCTGTGGCAGAGGCCGGAGGTGGGCCAGGGAAACATCAGGAGAGGAATGACCACAGAGGGACAGGCTGCAAGGCCGCTGACCCGGGAACAGATTCTTAAGAAACCCTGTTTTCCTCCACTGTCCTGGAAGGTGAATCTGGAAAGGGTGAGCGGGAGGATAGAGGCTGGATCCTGTTACTTCGCAGCATGAGGATCGGGGCAGGGATGGGGTCAGGTGGGTGAGAGCCACCTGCCCCAGCACCTTTGAGAGTGTGCACTCCACAACCCAGCCGACAAGAGAAATCCTATTTTCATGCAATGTTTAAAAAAGCCCAAATACAAAAATCTATGATGAACAGACTCCCGCAATTTTAAATACAGACAGGATATCAGTATACGACTAATTTTTCCTTTTGCCTCCGGCTCTGGTATAGCTGAGCAATGCGTTGTTCTGGAGCCTTCTATATTTATCATGTTGGTAATTTATTCATCCTGGATTTTTCTGCATTAATTTTGATTTTTTGAAATATTGCATTAAAATACGATTTCCTTTGATGGCGGAGCTTTTGGCACCCCCTGAAATGTTGTGCCCAGGCGAGGGTCTCCTGGCATTGCCTGGCGGCTCCAGACATTTTATTTGGCTTTATTTAAATGAAAGGGTGACCCACGAGCCTGGGGGTTCATGGGGAAGGGCCACCACCTGGGTGATACTCTTGCAGAATCCCTTCAGAGACCGGGTCAGCTCTGAGACATGTCTCGCCTCCAGCCTATTAGTGCTGACAAATGACAAAAATAAAACAATTTAGCAATGACCTGGATGTCCTTTATCTGAGAGCAGACAGTCCATTCATGGGGGTGGGGGGGCGTGTGCACAGTGTCTCACATGCAGTAGAGCCCTCTTCCTGGGGGCTCTGGGACAATGGGAGCTTTATGGGAGGGGTCGGGGAGACAAGGCAAAAGCAGGGCAAGGTGGGCAAGGGGGATCCTCTTTCCCATGGGAAGGTAAGCTAGCCCGAGTTGAGTTGGAGGACTGTGATTGGTGATGCTCCGTTTCCCTGGCAGGAAGGCAATTCCCCTAAGCGCCCCTGACTTAGGTTTAGATCTGTGACGTGGGCCAGGCCACCGGGGTGGCCACTGTTTCTGTGGGTCCCGATCCACAAATGACCTTTATCAGTGCCTGGACTGCGACAAACCCATGTTCACACATCACTGCAGGCAGCAAAGCTCAGGCCTTCCTGGGCACAGATGGTGGGCACCGAGCCAGGGGACCCTCCAATCCACGAGGGAAGTGTTTGGGGAGGGGGTAGAGGCGGGTTGATTTGATTTTGTCTCAACGGGAACTTTCTTTGGATCTCTCTCCCTGACTTCACTGCACATTTCAAAACAACATTCTTTTATGAACAAGCACCAGGACATCAAATACTTCCACACCCTATGCTAGAACGGCTTCAGGCCATGTTGTTCTTTTTCTTTTAAATAGTTCCATGTAAAATCAGATGTTAACTCTCTCTGAATAAACCCAAGTGGAAAGGGTTTTTCTTTTCTTTAAAAACACCAATGACAATCAGAACAGGTGGAAAGAATATGTGCCCTTAACACACAGAGCACAGTGGTTTAGAAGAAAAACACTAAGTTGTTACATATGTAACAAACAATCCTTATTTATTGATGGTGAGAAAAATGAACAACAAAGCTTGGAGGGAAAGTACTGCAGGAAATGTATTAGCAGGAAGGATGATTTATGTCTTTGAATGGGGCCTATTTCTTTCATAAATGGGTTTTGTTTTGCATCTTGGTCAACACCAGCTCTGCCCCACTTTTTCATGATTAAAGTGTGTTTGGGGGGGTCCATCGTTCATCGCAGCTTTTGGAAACTCCTCTTTAGCCAACAAGCCATGAAATAGACTTAGGTTCTCCAATGCTGGACATTACAATCCCCACCTCGGCCACCGCTACACTCTCCCCATTGTACTGTGCGGGAAAGGAGTCCGTGGGAGAAAGGATCCCAGAGTGGATTGGAGGTGGAAATAGATCATTTTGCAAGCAACTTTCTGTAAGGGGACTCAAGACCTAGGATTCTAGGCCTGGTTTTTTCTCTCATTTTTTCCCCTTACCACGCTGCATGAGAGAGCAGTGTCTCTGACTGACACTGAGAACGGTATGGGGGGTGGTTTTGACTATGACTCATAAAACACCTCAGAGCATTCACGTTTTTCTATCCCTCGCAAGACTGCCTCTCTCAGGTTGGCGTCGCATGGTATTTGCAAACCCTTGGACTTCATACAGAGGGCTGGAAGGAGCTTCAGAAGAACTCTAATTTTTTTGCTAAAGGTGATCAAATGGGGTGTTAACATGATTCATGCGTCCAAAGGGTGAGTTAAAGTCGGAAGAGCTTTCCATGTGTAGACACGAGCCTGAAAGAGCTCCAGAAACATTTGTCATGAACCTTGTGAAACTCTGAAAATTGGATGCTAACCAGCTTGTAATAACACCTACTCTTCTCTTGGTGAATTCGGGCCAGACAAGGAACAGCCCCTACCTGCATACTCGACAGAATTCTCTCTGCGTTCACTCTCTGATGGGGGGACTTCCGTGTCCACCAGGGGACCTGGCAGAATATGGCCCTGAGCCTCCTACATCCCAGTGATTTGTCTGACTTTTCCGACACGTTCTCTGCCACATGTTCATTTGGTGGTGGTTGTGTTTATTACTTTGTTTTTAAAGCTTTTATCTCACAAATACTGTATCTATTTTAGAAGAATGAGAAAATGCAGATAAAGAAAAAAGGAGAAATAGAGATTGCCTGTAATTCTAGAGGTAGCCAATCACTGACATTTGGGAATACACATTTCTGGACTTTTTGTATAAATACATACACACCAAAGTAGCTCTTCTTCACAGCAACGATGGGGTCACATGGTATATACTGTTGTACTCCCTGGTCTTTCACTGTTTGAGAACGTGCCGATATTGGCAATGACTCTTCTCTCTGGGCTAGGCTCTCATTTGAATTCCTTTCAATAAACACAGAATTTTCAGGGTATCAGAGCTGGGGACCCGTCAAGTGCATATTCCTCTGCCCTTTGTTCTCTGTCGAGGAGGATCTTAAGCTTTGCCTTTGGCCTTTTGCTAGAAGTGAGAATATTTTCAGTTTGTAAAGAGCCATAGATGTTCCCACAGTCTTGGGTCCCCCACCTGCCTATGCTCCATTGGTGAAAACAGGGTGGTTGGCCCACCAACGATAGCCATAGTCCATGAGCATGACTGGGTCAGTGATTCAAGGGGACTGGGTGGTGCCGCTTTCTGTTCTCAGTTAGGATGGGTTGACTTCTGCTACAAAAACCAACCTTCAAATTTCAGTGTCTTAAAAAAAAAATAAAAGGTTTATTTCTCATGTCCACATTATTCCATACATCCTCACTTTGGAACATAGACTCACAGCATATCCACTATCTTGAACATTGTCTGCTGGATCACACGTCAGAAAGAAAAAGAGTTTTTATTGGACAAATTCTCTGCCTTCCACGTTATCACAGGTTATAGTTTACCACGTTTTGCCTTTGCAAAGCCTGAATCGCACACCTTCCAGGCACAAATAAAACAGTTGCTCTACAGATGAATGCTTGACCTCTAAGCCAGTGCCATACATTTTCCTTTGTGATGGTGTCACCATTCCCTAGTACTAATTTCTGTAACAGTCAGGATAGGCTAGGTTATGCTGTGGTAATAAACAACCCCAATAATCTCACTCATACTCTACACCTATTGAAGTTTGCCTAGAGTCTAGGTCATCTCTGTATTTGTATGATTGTTAAGGTCAGAAAAAGAAAAGGGGACAAAATGTACAGTCTGATAAAGTTTCTGCCACATTTCATTGACTAAAGGAAGTCATATGGCCACATCCAATCCCAAAAAGTGGACTGGCAATTATATCATATGTCTAAAATGAGGAAAGTACAGCACTAATGATTACCTAATATTTTATTACCTCTGTTGGGAGCAGAATGGGTTCATGGTAATATTTGGTCATAATTCCTCTATATTATTAACGGCAGGTTTAATGGAGAGTTTCTAGCCAGTATTTTTTTCTTCAGCCTGAAGAATTTCCTATAGGATTCTTTGTAGTGCAGGTCTGCAGGTAACATTTTCTTATCTTTTATTTATAGAAAAGTTTTTCATTTTGCCTCATTATTTTTTTTAAGGATTTTATTTATTTATTTGACAGAGAGAGACACAGTAAGAGAGGGGGAGTGGGAGAACACAAGCAGGGGGAGTGGGAGAGGGAGAAGTGGGCTTCCCGTGAAGCAGGGAGCCCAATGCAGGGCTCAATCCCAGGACCCTGGGATCATGACCTGAGCTGAAGGCAGAGGCTTAATGACTGAGCCACCTAAACACCCCATTTTGCCTCCTTCTTGAAGTATATTTTTGTTGGATATAGAATGATTGGTTGACAATTTTTTTTTTCTCTCAGCATTTTAAAGTTGTGGTTACACTGTCTGCTGGCCTCCATCTTTTTCTAGTGAAGAGCCAGAAGTCATCTGTGGCCTTGCCCCTTTATATGTAAAATATCCTTTCTCTTTGACTACTTAATGTTTTCTTTGCATTTTTAGTTTCCATCAGTTTGAATATGATATGCTTAGGTACGCTTTACTTTCTATGTATCTTGCTTTGGTGTATTCAATATTTTTTCCATTTTTCTCTCTCTCCTCTTGACTTTTTCAGATTTTCCCACAGACCAGTGACCTCTGTTCACTTTTAAAATCTTTTTTCCTTGGTGCTCCTTAGTTCTTATTGATATTTTTTTAATAAATTACATTCAGTTATTAATCATATATTTTAAACTCACTAACTCTTTTGTTATGTATGGTCAGCTCTGCATTTTTTTAACTTCAGATTTTAATTTTTGGTACTAGAATTTCCTCTTGGTCCTTTTCAACTGTTTCTATTTCACTGCTCAGATTTCCTATCTGTTAATTTATTATAAGCATATCTTTACATTATTGAACATAGTTATACTAGCTCCTTTAAAATTCTGTTTGCTCATCCCAATATCTGGGTCTTCTTAGGGTTAAAGTCTTCATTGATTACCTTCTCTCTTCAGTGTGAACTATACTTTCCTGTGCATTTGTATGTCTAGTAATTTTGGTTAATATCCTGCATTTTATGAATGATATGTTGTAAAGACCCTGGATTCATTATTTTTCTCTGAAGATTCTTGTTTGTTTGTTTTTGTTTTTTTTTTTTTTTGTTCTTCCTAATTAGCAGTTAATTCACACTCCAAATTCTATCTCTTCTGTGGTAGGTGGCAACTGAAATCTCAGCTGAGTTATTTTATTCTCCATTGGACTGTTTGAAATCTGCTCCATGAATGTGTAGGTCAGGGGCGGCTAGAGATAGAAGCAGGGTTTATACACTGAGTTTAGGCTCTCCCTCTGTGGATCTCTTCTTTACACAACCCTCCCCACACCCTGTTTTGCAATTGCTGGTGGCCATCCTGAACTCCTCTTAATATTCATGACTCCTAAACTGAAGGTTTCTGAGTTTTGGCCACTTGTATGGTGGCTGACTAAGGCCTGCCCTCAGGCAAAAAGTTCAGTGTGTGAGTGTGTGTGTGTGTGTGTGTGTGTGTGAGAGAGAGAGAGAGAGAGAGAGTGTGTGTGTGTGAGAGAGAGAGAGAGAAAGAAAGAGAAAAGGAGAGAGAGAGAGAATACGAATGAGAGAAAGAGAACATTTATTTGGTTTATGCCTGCTTTGGGACTTTCTCCAGCGCATTCAGATATTTGTATTTTTATATTTTATCCAGAGGTTTTAGTTATTATTCTGCATTACAGTGCAATCCTCTTTTTAAAAAAAATGAAGAGAATTAACATAGAGTGTTATACTGGTTTCAGATGTACAATATAATGATTAAATAATTCTATACATTACTCAGTGCTCATGAAGATAAATGTACTCTTGATCACCTTTATCTATTTTACCGCTTCTCCACCCATCTCTCCTCTGGCAACCACCCATTTGTTCTATTTTCAGGGGCACCTGGGTGGCTGAGTCGGTTAAGCGTCTACCTTTGGCTCAGGTCATGATCCTAGGGTCCTGGGATCGAGCCCCACATGGGGCTCTTTGCTCAGTGGGGAGCCTGCTTCTCCCTTCCCATTCCCCCTGCTTGTGTTACTTTTCTTGCTAACTCTGTCTGTCAAGTAAATACATAAATTAAAAAAAAAAGAGTTTATTTTTGTTTTTGTCTCTTTTCCTTTGTCTCTTTTCTTTCTTAAATTACATGTGAGTGAAATCATATGGTATGTCTTTTTCTGAATGACTTCTTTCACTATGCATTATATCCTGTAAGTCCATTCATACTGTTACAAATGGCAAGATATCATTCTTTTTATGGCTGAAAATTAGAATGACTGAGTGACATTCCATTGTGTGTATAAATCTTATCTTCTTTACCCATTCACTTATGGATGGAAACTTGGTTGCTTTCATCTCTTGGCTATTGTAAATAATGTTGCAATAAACATACAGATGCACATATTTTTTCAAATGAGTGTTTTCATTTTCCTTGGGTAATTATCTAGTAGTAAAATTACTGGATCATACGGTAAGTATATTTTTAATTTTTTGAGGAACTGTTTTCTACAGTGGGTGTACTAACTTGCATTCCCTCCAACACAGCACAAGTGTTTCCTTTTCTTCACATCCTCATGAACACTTGTTATTTCTTGTCTTTTTGATTCTAGCCATTCTGACAGGTATAAGATGACATCTCATTGCGGTTTTGATTTGCATTTCTCTGATGATGAGTGATGTTGAGCATCTTCTCATGTGCCCATTGGCTATCTGTATGTCTTCTTAAGAAAAATGTCTATTCATGTTGTCTGCCCATTTTTTAATTGGATTTTTTGGGTGTTGAGTTGTATAAGTTCTTTATATATTTTGGATTTTACTTTCTTATTATATATAAAATTTGCATATATTTTTTCCCATTTAGTAGATTGTCTTTTAGTTTTGTTGATGGTTTCCAATGCTGTGCAAAGCTTTTTATTTTGGAATATTCCCAATAATTTAATTTGCTTTTGTTTCCTTTGCCTGAGGAAACATTTCTAGAAAAATGTTTCTGTAGCTGATGTCAAAGAAATTACTGCCTATGATTTTTTTCTAGGAGTTTTGTGGTTTCAGGTCTCATATTTAGACCTTTAATACATTTTGAGTTTATTTTTGTATATGGTGTAAGAAAGTGGTCCAATTTCATTCTTTTGCTTATAACTATCCAGTTTCCCCAGCACCATTTGTTGAAGAAATTCTTTTTTTTTTTTAATTTTATTTATTTGACAGAGAGACAGAGAGGGAACACAAACCGGGGGAGTGGGATAGGGAGAAGCAGGCTTCCTGCTCAGCAGGAAGCCCCATGTGATGCGGGACTTGCTCCCAGGATGATGACCTGAGCTGAAGGCAGACACTTAATGACTGAGACACCCAGGCGCCCCAGTCTTTTCCCTATTGTATATTCTTGCCTCCTTTGTTGTAAATTAATTGATCATATAAGCCTGGGTTTGTTTCTGGACTCTATTCTGTTCTATTGATCTATGCATCTATTTTTGTGCCAATACCATAGTGTCTTGATGACTACAGCTTTGTAGTATATGTTGAAATCTGGGATTGTGATACCTCCATCTTTGTTCTTCTTTCTGAAGATAGCTTTGGCTATTTGGGGTCTTTTGTGGTTCCATACAAATTTTACTATTATTTGTTCTAGCTCTGTGAAAAATGTTGCTGGTATTTTGACAGAGATTACATTATAAATCTGTAGATTGCTTTGAGTAGTATGGACATTTTAACAATATTTTCCAATCCATGAGCATGGAATATCTTTCCATTTGTTTGTGTCATCTTCAATTTCTTTCATTAATGTTTTATAGTTTTCAGAGTATAAGTCTTCTACCTCCTTGGCTAACTTTATTCCCAAGTATTTTGTTATTTTAGTGGTACTATTATAAATGGTATTGTTTAATTTCTTTTTCTGCTAATTTATTATTACTGTATAGAAATTCAATAGATTTCTGTATACTAATTTTGTATCCTGCAACTTTACGGAATTCATTTATGAGTTCTAGCAATTTTTTGGTACAGTCTTTAGGGTTTTCCTTATATAGTATCGTGTCATCTGCAAATAGTGGAAGTTTTATTTCTTCCTTACTAATTTGGGTGTTTATTTCTTTACGCTGTCTGGTTGCTGTGGCTAGGACTTCCAGTAGTATGCTGAATAGAATGGTTAGAGTGGACATCTTGTCTTGTTCCTGATCTTAGAGAAAAATTTATAGTTTTTCATCACTAAGTATGATGTTAGCTGTGGGTTGTCATACGTGGCCTGTATTATGTTCGTGTATGTTCCCTCTGCATCTATTTTGCTGAGAGTTTTTTAACATGAATGAATATTGTACTTTGTCAAGTGCTTTTTCTGCATTTAGTGGGATGATCATATATGGTTCTTATGCTTTTCCTTATTAATGTGCTATATCACATTGATTGATTTGTGACCACTGAACTACCCTTGCCTTCCTGAAATAAGTCCATTTGATTACAGTGAATGATTTTATAATGTATTGTTTGGTTCGGTTTGTTAATACTTGGTTGAGGATTTTGGTATCTATGTTCATCAGAGATGTTGGCCTTTAGTTTTCCTTTCTTTTCTCTCTCTTTTTTCTTTCCTTTTTTTCCTTTCTTCTTCTTTTTTTGTAGTATCTTCATCTGGCTTTGGTATCATGGTAATAGATATAGAATGAATGAATTGTAGAAGAAATTTGGAAACTTTCCTTCCTCTTCTTTTTTTTTTTTTTGGAATATTTTGAGAAGAATAGGTATTGACTCCTCTTTAAATATTTGGTAGAACTCACTTATGAAGCCATCTGGTCCTGGACTTTTATTTGTTGGGAGCTTTTATGGGGGGGGAGTTTTTTTTTTATTAGTGATGCAATTTCAATGCTAGTAATAAGTCTGTTCAAATTTTCTTTTCTTCTTGATTCAGTTTTGGAAGGTTATATGTTTCTAGGAATTTATCCATTTCTTCCAGGTTGTCCAATTTTTGACATGTAATTTTTCATGGTATTCTCTTATAATCTTTGTATTTCTGTGGTTTTCATTGTTATTTCTCCTCCTTCATTTCTAATTTTATTTACTTGAGTCATCTCTCTTTTGTTCTTGATGAATCTGGGTTAAAGTTTATCAAGTTTCTAAATCTTTTCAAAGTATAATCCTCTGTTTACCTTTTAAGACTATAAAATCTGTTAAGTGCTCACAACTCTTTTTCATTCCATTTCATAAGTATCTTCTCCACGTGTCTTCTGTTACAGCCATGTCCCTTCAGAATATCCATACTTAATCATTCAATTCTTCCCATATTGGGGAGAAATCTGTCCTTGAGAACCTCTCTGTGTGAATCACAATGGATGTTCCATCAGTTCTGGACCTTTCCTCTGTGAAGGACAGAGTACTGCCAAGTTTGCTGGGCACTATCTCCTGGATCAGTATACGTTTTTTTTTTAATGCAAGTCTCTAATCCTGCAACATCTTTCCTCTTATTTACTCAATACAAATAACTGCTTGACTTCCAAAGTTAAGTTCTCTCTAGAATAATTGAGTCCAGTGTGATAGTGGTCCTGAAACCACACCATCTGTATGTGGAAATAAAAAAAATAGAAAATGGAAATAAAAGAATCAAAATTTCAAGATGCAGGTGATTTTAGAACTGTCTAGTTCAATATGCTCATATCAGATTAAGGTAAAAAATCCAGGGAAGCTGGTTTAATTATGGACATGCTGTCGGTTACTAGCAGAACCAATCAACCTTGTTCAGCAGACTTAGCTGTCTCTCTTTTCATACAATTTGAGGCTATATTTTTCTACTGTCACCAAAGAATCTTATATGAAAGAACTTAATATCTAAACAGCTCCAGGGCTTCAAAAAAGCAGAAATGTGAAAATGCAAGTCTCTTCTGCAGTTTTTTAAAAAAAGACTATTTTTTTAAGAGCAGTTT
Source organism: Meles meles (assembly GCF_922984935.1). Lineage (NCBI taxonomy): Eukaryota > Metazoa > Chordata > Mammalia > Carnivora > Mustelidae > Meles > Meles meles. The sequence continues at coordinate 29,811,851 of NC_060084.1, read as the reverse complement.
GAGGTTCATAACAAAATTGGGTGGAAAGTACAGAGAGTACATAAATCTCTTGCCTTCCCCCAATACCCACTTCCTCATATGCACACTATTCCCCACAATCTACATCCTGTACTAGAGTGGGATGTTTGTCACAACTGGTAAACTTACATTGACATATTATCATTCAAAGTCCATAGTTTATATTAGAGTTCACTCTTGGTGTTGGACATTCTATAGGTTTAGACAAATGTATAATAGTACCCGTCATTATAGCACCATATGGAATACTTTCACTGCCTTAACTATCCTTTGTGTTACACCTATTCCTCCCTCCCTCCTCCTAACTCTGGCAACCGCTGAGCTTTTTCATAACTCTATAGTTTTGTTCTTTGTAGAATGTCATAAAACTGGACTCACACAGCACATAGTCTTTTCGGATTGGCTTCTGTTACCTAGTAATATGCATTGAAGTTTCTTTTGTGTCTTCCCATGGCTTTCACGCTGAATAATATTCTGTTGTCTAAATGTACTACACTTTATTTAACCATCCACATATTGAAGGATATCTTTGTTGTTCCGAGTTTTGGCATTTATAAATAAAGCTGCTATAAATGTCTATATGCAGGTTTTTGTGTAGACATAAGTTTCCAACTCATTAGGGTTAATACCAAGGAGGATGGTTGCCAGATTTCTCCATAAGAATATGTTTAACTTTGTAAGAAACTGCCAAACTGTCCTGCAAAGTGGCCATATTGGGCACCTGGGTGGCTCAGTCAGTTAAGCATTGGCCTTCAGCTCAGGTCATGATCTTCGGGTCCTGGGATCAAACCCTGCATCAGCCTCCCTGCTCAGTGCAGAGCCTGATTCTCCCTCTCTCGCTTCCCCTGCTTGTGCTCTCTCTGTCAAATAAATACATAAATAAAAATCTTAAAACAAAAACAAAAACAAAGTGGCCATATCATTTTGCTTTTCTACCAGGAATGTTTGAGAGTAACTATTGTGCTACATTCTTATCAATTCTTGTCAATCTTGTCAATTCTTATCAATTTTCCAGATTTTGGCCATTCTAGAGGGTATGTAGTGGCATGTCATTGTTGTTTTAATATTTAATTCTCTAATTACATATGTTAAGCATCTTTTCATTTGCTTATCTTCCATATGTATATTTCTTTGATGAGGTGTCCAGATCCTTGGCCCATTTTTAAAATTAGGTTGTTTGTTTCCTTATAGTTGAGTTTTGAGTTCTTTTATATTTTGGACAACAGTCCTTTTTCAGACATCTCTTTTGCAAATATCTTCTCCCAGACTTCTTATTCTCTTGACATGTCTTTTGCAGAGCAGAAATTTCAATTTTAATGAAGTCCAGCTTCTCAATTATTTCTTTCATGGATTATGCCTTTGATTTGGGGTCACTGATTTTAATAACAAAAACAGTGACAATAACAAGCCTAACCCAAGGTGGGATTAATTGCCATCACAGCAATTATATGGTATTGACTAGCGCTTGATGATGATGTTTTATTTGCCATTTAAGGATTCGTCCATGCAAATCATTCCCACATGTAATATGAAAAAATACACATTCACAATTACTTTGTTTATCAGTGTAGCTATATCAAATGAAATATCTGCAGTAGAAATAGACCAGGCTGCATATGTCAATCCTGATTTGAGATTAGCAGGCAGCAGCCACTTCCCAAGCTGCTGTTCCTGACATCTTGCATGAACTCAAAGCCAAGTATTATCAACAGAGGTGTTGTTTTTCATTCCCTGGGAAGCTAGTAATGGTGCTCCATGGAAGAATGCCTTCCTTCTCTGTTTCCAGTAGCAGAAACCACAGATGCTAATGACTATAACTCCACATTCATGTTAAACATCAGAATTTGTTAATCATGGTATAAGAGAGTTGCTATGCTATGGCAAGAAATGGCAACAATAGTAACAAGACAATCACACTGCAAGGAGCTGGACTCCAGTGAAATATGTATCAGGGAGAGCTCAGGGAAAAGATATTGGCATTCCAGGTCTAAGAGATACCATAGCCTGTGTGTTTATCAGCCAATGAGCTCAAATGGATAGATGACTGAAGAAGAGCTCAAAGGCAACAAGGGACTTCTTAAAGAGGATATCGGGGACTGACACAGAATCTCTTCCACTATAGTCTCTTGGTCGATGTAGTTACAGGCATAGCTCAGATCCAAGGAGGAGAAAAAATGGATCCCAGCTCTTGATGGGGGCATTTTTGAGCCATCATTAACCCACCACCTATTATAATGTCCATTTTTTCCTTGCCTATTAGTCCATGGGCACGAGGAGCCCAAAATGATGATGCAGTACCTGTGGCTTCTGTGGGACTCTTACTACCTTGTCTTAGGTGAAACGGTTCCCGTCTTAGGACCCAGGACCCCACTGAATCTAAAATGGCAGGGATGGGAGGCACATATTCCACAAATTAGCAGGAGTGGTGATAAAGGGGCACTCCTATTTCTACCTTTTGGTTTCTGGATCCACATAGTTTCCTTACTGGGCACAAGGTGCCCTATCAGCTGTAGACTCCATATGTAAATTGCACCCTGGAAGATAGCATTTCAAGTTGCTCAGCTGTTTCTGAGGAGGCTCTTCAGCTGAGCCCATAAGAGGACATTCCATTATTCTATTAGGATAGCTGCCTCTGGGCACAGCAATATTTGGTTGAGGCAGTCCTATCTCCTCTTCCATAAGAGGGGTCCCTTGATTGGAGGCAATGTTGTGTGGGATATCATTTGGTAGCCCAAACTTTGTTCTCCTTCTGATGGAAATACTGGTAGGGGCATTGTGAACATGGAGGGCAAACACATATCTGAAGAAGGTATCAACTGCAGTAAAAACAAATTACTGCCTCCTCCAAAGCAGGAGCCCAATGTATTAAGTTGCCATCAATGACTCGGTGGTCTCCTTGAGGGGTGGTACTGTACTGAGGGCTCGGTGTTACTCTGTGCTGCTGGCAGGTTGAGAATTCAACAGTGCAGTAGCTAGGACCAGTCTTGATGGGAGGGAGTCCATCATACTGGGCCCATGCATAACCTCCATTCCTGTCCTTGGTGGCCATCTCTAAGTAAGATTGTAGAGAGGCAGCAAAATCTGTTTTCCGCTCACATCAACAAACTGGGCCTATTAATCCATAAAGCAATCTAGAGACTTTTCTACTTCCGCTGATCTCCAGTTGTAGTGGACACCTGACCTGTCCCATGAGACCATATGTGTGAGTTAAGGAAGAGGCACTGGTGTAACCCAGTCAGGTGACGACATTTAAACCATCTATTTTGGGGTCTTTTTTTTTTTTTTTTTTTTTTTTTTTTTTTACAGATTTTATTTATTTATTTGAGAGAGAGAGAGACACAGATAGCAAGCAAGAACACAAGCTAGGAGGACAGGGAGAAGATGTGGGACTGGAGCCCAACTTGGGACTCAATCCCAGGACCCCCAGGATCATGACCAAGCCAAAGGCAAATGCTTAATGTACTGAGCCACCCAAGAGCCCCCAGTTTGGGTTATTAATGGTGCTCTCTGAATTGCTGTATGGACAGGACTCTTGGACCTGATTCCAAATGTACCATACTATTATGCAAAAAATTGCTGTAGCATGTCTACAGGCTAAGTAAACTCTTCCTTCTTTCTGGAGAAGTTGCAGATCAGAGGACAAAAAACACATTACATCCCTGGGGCAAGACGCTATTAGAGTGAAGACAGTTGACACTGTCATAGAACTGGCCACGGAAGCCACAGCTGGAATTTGAGACGTGGCAGAGAGAACAGGAGAAAGATGCCACAGGCCTCCAAAATGTACCTCATCTGCTTTGGTTCTATTATCCCAAATTGATTTAGAGTCACTGGTTCTGTCACTGTCAGTCTGGGGAGAAAACACAAGGATTAGACTTGGGAATGCTGAGCAAGAGACATTGGAGGATCTCGAGCCATTGAGAAAACATGTGATGCCGCTGTACGGTCCCTGTGTTAAAATACTTCATTCCGAGATTTATTTTGTTGTTTGTGGCTCCCTCCTTTTAAGGCTTTTCTTTCTGTGCATATGGTAAGAGTTTTCTCCTCTGTATTCCTGCAAGATGGTTTTGGAGCTCCAAAGTGTCCTCTTTTAATTCCTAACTGAATTTTTTTAAATTTGAAAACTCTGTTCCATTTACTGTAGATCATCATATCAGTATAAACCCAAAGACATTCAGTGGGTTCCTGACATCAGTCTCCAAGTCTCTAGTTCCTCATTTTTAAGAAACTGATAATTAACTCCAAACCAGTGTTTTACATTGGCCTTGTTCTATCCAGTGTAGGCTAGAATGTGTCCTGGTGTCTGGGCTTAGTTTCTGAGTCCTTGGTTTTTTACATTAATGCATCATATTTTATTCCCACCCATCTCCTCAGCTTTGTCTTCTCCTGCAACCCCTTCCAAAGCATTGTCAGCACTCCCATGGGCATCCTTCTACATTCTTCTCCTTGCTCATATATATAGTCATCTTTCATTTGTACGTACAGAGTATCTAACAGGGTCTCTTTTTTTTTTTTTTTTTTTTTTTTTTTGCTAGTGGAATCTTGACTTTATTTGCAATGCAGTGTGCTTAATCCTGGCAATGTGTCATGATTGCTCCAAGCCAATAATGATAATCCTTTCTCCATATTTGCCAGCCTACCCTGAAGCTAGAAGTGGCTACATGACCCAGCTCTGGCCAAGAAGATATTAGTATGGGTGGGGCTTCCAGGAAAACTTTTGATGATTCATTTAGAAGAGTCTTTGCCCCTTGCCCTCTGCCTGCCTAGAATGCACCTAAGATGCCTGTAGCTGCCATAGGCGTCTTATGGCCATGCAGTGAAAAAATGGTGGGGTAGAAATATAAGAAGGGTCCGGTTCTTTCAGAGCCCTGTGGAGCTGCTGAAACAAGCTAGAAACTGTCTATATTCACACTACACCTCATGGAAGAAAAACAAACTCCTTTGTTTAAACCACTGCTAATCTGGTTTATTGTTATCTTACATCCAAAAGCATTTATAACTGATACCAAAGTTCCATATGCAAACACACACACATTTTCTGGTCTTCAATTTACAAAAGTGCAATCATAGATACTTCTCTTAGTTTATGGAATCTTGCTTTATATCCTTCATAATACATAGCCGAAATTTCTTCAACTCAATGGGTATAGTTCTAATTTACTATTTAAAAAATATCTTATTAATTGTCATGGATAGGTAATACTGGTACATGGTTCAAAATTCAATTTTAGTATATGTGCTGCCAAAGTGAGCACTGGTTCAAAATTCAAAATGTGTGGTCACTTTGAAACACTAGAAACACTAGAAATTCCTTGAGAAGTTAAATAGAGAGTTACTATATGCTAGAAATTTCACTCCTAGGTATATACCCAAGAGTAACGAAAGCACATATGCACACAAACAACCTGTATGTAAATGTTCATAGCAGGATTATTTACAGCCCCAGAGTGGAAAAAAAAAATAACCTAAATGCCTTTCACTGATGAATGAACAAAATGTGGTAGAGTCATACAATAAGAATATTACTCAGCAAAAATAAAATAAAATAAAATAAAAGGAATCCTGATGTATGCTATGATGTAGATAAACTTTGAAACATTAATGCTAAATGAAAAGAAGCCAGTTTCAAAAAATACAATACTGTATGATCATATTTATGTGAGATGTGTGGAATAGGTGAACCCACAGAGACAGAGAGTAGATTAGTGGTTACTTGGGGATGGGGTGGGGCAGTTGGGAATGGAGAATGAATGCTAATGTGCAGGTGGTTTCTTTCTAATTTTTTTCCAATTTAATTCTAATTTTCCAATTTATTTCCAATTTTTGCCTTTCCAAACAATGCTGAAATAATCTTGTCTGAACATCATTCCACGTATTTGTGAGTACATATTTGGGATAAAATGGGATAAAATCCTAGAGGTGGGATTCTTGGATTAAAGGATAGGTGTACTTTTTACTTTGATGGAATTGCCAAACTGATTGCCACAGTGTCCGTGGGATGTTACCCTCCCACTAGCAATATGTGAGTGTGTCTGTTTCCCAAAGCCCCAATAGCACCATGTGTTACATTTTTGATCTGGTACATTTTTCAATCTGGTAGTTGAAAAATTAAATTGCATTGTGGTTTTAATGCATATTTTTGTTATTGTGAGCACACTAAGCATCTTTTCCATATCAAATAATAACACATGCAATAAAGTTAATGTTATATTCATTCATGAAGTCATTTGAACTTTCTGTAAATTGTTCAAATCCTTTACCAGCTTTTCTATGGGCTTTGGTCTTTTTTCTTATTGTTTTCTTTAGGAGCTCTAGTAAGGGAATTAGCTGTCTCATTTTTAGCAAATATTTCCCCAAGTTTTTCATTGGTCCTTTGATATTATGGTTGGGGTTTTTTTTCCATGAAGAAAATTTCACATTTGGATGTAGTCAAATTTATATATTTACAGATAAATATATAAATATAAAATATATAAATAATAAAATTATTATTAAATTATATAAATACAAAATATACAGATATATAAATTTTTTATAAATTCATATATATAGTATACACATTTATGTACTATATTCTTTTAAGCTTCTGGATTTGAAGTGGTAAAAATATTTATTTCTAGTGCATTTATGGTTTCATTTCTCTACATGTAAATATTTATAGAATTTATTTTGCTTGAAGGAATGAGTAGGGATCCAATTAAATTTTTTTAGGTGCATTTTTAGTGATTCTGACTCCACTGTCTACTTTCCTCTGCTAACTTGGTACGCCACCTTGAGGTGTCAAATTCTTCTAGGTGTTGTCTGTTTTTCTAGAACTTGTGAGTCGCATTGCATTCCTGGAATAAGCACCTCTTGATCATGACTTGTTATATTTGTAATTTGGTGTTCTAGTCTGTTTGCTAAGATTTTACTCAGGATTTTTGCATGCGTGCGTGTGTGTGTATGTGTGTGTAGTGTTTATTTGGTTTACAGATCAATGATATATCTAGTTCCTTAAAAGATTTCAGAAGTTTTTCTTCTTTTTATATCTCTGGAACACTGTGAAGCCATTAAAATTATTCAGTCTTTGAAGGTTATTAGAGTTCCCTTGTAAAACCTTCTGAGCCTGGTGCTTTTTGGAATTAGCACTTTATTTTTTTAAATTTTTTGAAAAGATTTTATTTATTTATTTATTTATTTATTCATTTATTCATTTATTTATTTGACAGAGAGAGATCACAAGTAGGCAGAGAGGCAGGCAGAGAGAGAGGCAAGCAGACTCCCCGCTGAGCAGAGAGCCTGATGCAGGGCTTGATCCCAGAACCCCGAGATCACGACCTGAGCCAAAGACGGAGGCTTAACCCACTGAGCCATCCAGGCACCCCTGGAATTAGCACTTAAAAAAAGGATTTATTTATCTGTTTGAGAGAGAGCGAGAGAGAACAGGAGTGGGAGGAGCAGAAGGAGAAAGAGAATCCCAAGCAGACTGCACACAGAGCATGGAGCCCAAGGTGAGGCTCAATCCCACAGTGAGTCTTGATCCCATGACTCTGAGATCACCACCTGAGCTGAAACCAAGAGTCTGACGCTTAACCAACTGTGCTACCCAGGTGCCCCTGGAATTAGCACTTTTAATATTTTATTTCTTCTGTGGAAATTGATATTTTAAGCTTTTTTTCTTTACCAGGGTCAATTTTGATAAGCTATATTTTTCAGAAAATTATCCATTTCATTTAGGTTTTCAATGTATTTTCAAAGAATTACCCAATTAAGACTCATGATATTTTAAAACAACCTTTGATTCAGTAGTTGATCTCCCATTGTCCTATTTCATTTGTACTTGTGCTCTCTCTCTTTTACAATGATTAGGTCCATTTTGTTGATTCTTTCACAGAAGTATTTTATTTGGTAATTCTACTATTTGGTTTTTAACTCAATTCCTTAGGCTTTTCTTTTAATTATTTCCTTCTCTCTACTTTTATTAGATTTGCTTTTTGTTTTCTCTTTAACTCTTTAGATATTTAATTCACTTATTGTTATGCTTTTATTTTCATTCTTATACTTAATCTATGCATTTTCTGTGCCTGTATCTCAAAGATTCTGATATATAGGGTTTTCATATCATTTTTCTAAGAAACTCTTCAATTTTAATTTATATTTCTCCATTGACTAAGGAATTGCTTAATAACATTTTATTTCCAGATGGACAAGAACTTGTGCCTTTTGATTTTATTTTTCCATTTTATTACAGTGTGATGAGACAATGTTGTTGGTTTATATTTTATTTTTATTTGAAAGAATTTATTGAAGTTTGGTCAATTTTCATGAATGTTCCACATGTATTTGAAAAGAAGAAATATTCTCTTTCATAAGGGTGAAGGGTTCAATATGTATGCATAACATCTATCTTGGGATTATGTTGTTTAGGTTATATATACACGTATGTGTGTGTATATTTACATAATTTCTTTTCTTTTCCAATTTGCCCCTGTGTTGAACTGAGAGCATATCTATGGTCTTTTCTAATTAATGTATTTTCATGTATTTCTCTCCTTATCTTCTGTATTTATGCTTTACGAAGGTTGCTGCTGTGTTATTTGATGCACTTGTGGATACATTTATATCTTCACTGTGAAGTATGGCCTTCAGTATTATAAAACTGTCCTTTTGTCTCATTAAGCTCTTTTCCCTCCATGAATTTCATCTTGTCAGATGTCAAGTTCAAAATCCCTGCTTTCTTTACATGCATTTGTCTGGTAAAGTTTTGCCCATCCTTTTAATTTTATTGCACTTTGTTTTGGAAATATCTCTTACAGTAGGGAATTGGACTTTGCCTTGTAAGACAATCTGAAAGCAGTTTTCTTTTCCTAAGTTTGTTAAAGCCATTCATGTTTATTGTTACAACTTAAACACTTGGTCTTAATCCTGAGTGATTATTTAATGTTGTACTTACTCTGCATTTTTACCATGTGCTTTCCATTCTCTGGTCTGTTTTCTTTGCTTTCGAATAAAAGAAATGTTGGTGATTAAAATGATTTGTGCTTTTGTTTTAGTAGTTATCTTTCCACTAATATATTTATATAATGCCCATGTTCTCTTTATTTAGGCTTCTACTATTTGATTTGTCTGCATGAAATGGTGTCTTTGGTCTTTACCTATAATCTATGTGAAATCAATGAATTTATTCTACTTTTCCATTTTTCCCCTCTTCCTATCATTAAGAAATTATGTTATCAGAGCACATAACACCTACATACTATTCTTCCTCCTTTACTCTATCTCTGGCTGTTCTAAGATCTGTAGTTAAATATAATCAGTGCTTACCACAGTCTTTCTAACAGTTTTTTCATTCACTTCTTAATTGGATGAAGGTGGTCTTTGAGTAGAATCCTCACGAAGAGCTCCCCAAATTCTTGTTTGTCTGCATTTCTTCTCCTATAAACAAGCACATGAAAAGATGATCAACATCATTAGGGAAACACAAATCAAAACCATAAGGAGATACCGCTTCACACACATAAGAATGACTATTAAAATGGAACAAGGAAAACAACACATGTTGCAGGGAAGTGAGGAAATTGGAACCATTGAACATCGCTAGTACGAATGTAAGATTGTTTGGTTTTTGTAGAAAACAATTTGGTATATCCTCAAGAAGTTAAATGTAGAATTATCCTATGACCCACTTCTAGATATACACCCCAAAGAGTTGAAACAGGTACTCAGACAAATCCTTGTATCAAAAGATTCATAACAGCACTACTCAAAGTAGTCCGAAGGTAGAAAACAACCCAAACGTCCATCAGTGGTTGAGTGGATAAACAAATGTTGGTTATCCATTCAATGGAGTATTATTCAGCCATAAATGGGAATGAAGCACTGGATGCTACAGTGTGGGTGAATCTGGGGAAACTGTATGCTATGTGAAAGAAGGCAGACACAGGTCACATATTGTATGATTCCATTTATATGACATATACCAAATAGGCAGATCCATTGGAACAGAAAGAAGATGGGTGGTTGCCAAAGGCTGGGGAGAGGAGTGAGAGGGTGTAAATGCCATATGTATACTGGGTTTTATTTTGGCGCGATGAAGTGTTTTAGACTAGATAGAATAATATTGTGAAAGTACTAAATGTCACTCAATTGTTCCCTTTAAAATAGTTTCACGTTATATGAATTTTACCATAGTAAAAATTGTTTTTCGGTAGTCTTCATATTTGAAAGAATGTCTGAGTTGGATAAGAAAAAATTCCTTGGTTCACACTTTGAGTTCTTGGTAAAACTATTTGACCACTGCTGAGTTTCCTAAGTTGCTTTGAGAAATCTAATGCCAACCTGACTTCATTTTCTTTATAAAAGCTTTGTTCCTTTGGCCAAGAGGACCAGAAGATTATTTTTCTCTTGATTTTGACTTGAATAGTCAAGTTGGTTTTTTAAAGATATATTTCAGAGTTGATTGCATTGAAGCAATTTTCCTCCATGGTGGGTCATTTCAATATGTAGATTCATGTCTTCTTTCATTTCAGGAGATCTTTCTTGAATTGCAGTATTGTAAGTTTGTCCTATTTCACTGTTTTCTCTTCAGGATCTCTAACTATACGTATATTCGCCTATTATATCTATCATTTTCTCACAGGTTCTTTTTGCCTCTTTCATTTCATATTCTTGGGTCCTTTAATTTCACCCATTATGTTCTATTGTTGGCTTTCACTCAATTTATTTTCTCTTAAGTACCTTATAATTTAGCCGTCTCAAGGTTAATTTTTCTTTTCTTTCCTAATGTCAGTTCCCATTAGTTCCAGTTTGTCAATTTCTACTTTGAGTTTTTTAATTCTTGATCTATGTTTTCTCCCCCCATCTGTAAATGCTTGTTTAATTACAAGTAGTTTATGTTGGAATCTAGTATTATATTTTCTTTTGCATCAGGGCTGGTTTTCTTGATTCCTTCTGGGGTTTTTCACCTGAAGTTTTTCTTCAACTTTAAAATGATGAAGTATAATGTAAGTTCAGAAATGTAGGTAGCTGATAACCTCATATTTCACTCTCCCCCTGCACTTGCCTTAATCCACCATCGTTAAGCATCTATCACATGCCAGGGGTTACTGCATCACTTTCCATAAATAATGTCATCCTTCTTGCCATCTGGTTAGTGAGTGACCAAGTTTCAGAGTCCCTTCCGAATGTTCTGCTTTCTAGGGTCACTCCTAGTACATACTCTCATCCCAGGATCCGCAAGAGCAGGGCCTAAAGCAAGGACTTGCATGTGGGAACTTTATTTGGGAAATGATCCCCAAGAGAAGGATAGACTGGGAAATGATCCCCGAGAGAAGGATAGACTAGGAGATATAAAATGGAAAAGCCAGTGCAAAGTTGTATTATCAAGTTGATCACCTCTATGAGTGATGGGGCTTGATCCTGCTGAAATCCTACAAAATGCACCTCTGGACTGTTCACTTGAGGGATGGACGGGGGAGTATTTATGCATTAATTCCTGTCTCCCATTGACCGAGTCCCCTGGGGTATTGACTTCCTTGTTTGTGAATAAAAGCTGAAGAAGGGGGATGTAAGGTAGGGCCCAAGAAGGGTGTTACACTATTTCCTAAAGGCTTCCACTATTTCATTTAAGTCAGTTCTCAGTCTTAGTGTTGTCTTATGTCTCTGACTGCTTTAAGACTTTTTTTTTTTGGTCTTTCATTTTCAGCAGATTTTCTAGAATGTGGTTTAAGTGGCTTTCTTTGTGTTTACCCAGCCTGGGCATACAAAATGAGGTTGTTCTTGTAATTGTGCCTTATATGTATTCTGAAAAAGTCTTAATCATCATCTTTTGGAATTTGACTCTAATGCCTTTCTTATTCTCCTGGGTCTTCAGTTATTAAGTATAAATGTGTAGTATAACTTTCCACACAATCCCGGTCTTTTAATATAACCCCCCTTTTTTGTTACTTTTCATGCCTCAGAATGGATACATTTTTCAAAAGGTTTATTTTTGGGGTGGGGAGAGAGAGCAAGAGCACACAAGAATTTAGAGGGGAGGGACAAAGGCAGAGGAAGAGAGAGATCTCAAGCTGACTTCATACTGAGTGGGAAGCCCAACGTGGGACTTGATCTGACAACCTAGAGATCATGACCAGAGCTGAAATCAAGAGTCAGACACTTAGTCAACTGAGCCACTCAGGTACCCCAGAATGAGTATTTTTTTTTTAAATTTTTTTTTACAGTCTACTAAGCCACTTTTCAATTGTGTCTGATTTGCTGTTAGATCCACCTGGTTCCACCTGGTGAATTCTTAATTTCATTTACTGTAATTATAGTCCACATTCATTTATAATATTTACATTTGTTGTCTTTCAATAATGTCCAATTCTACATCAAATTTGTCAAGATTGTCTTTAACTCTATTAATATTTTAAAAAAGATTTTATTTGAGAGGGAGTGAGCACAAATTGGGGGAGGGACAGAGTGAGACGGAGAATCAGATTCACCATTGAGCAAAGAGCCCCACGTGGGGCTTGATCCCAGGACTCTGAGATCAGGACCTGAGCCAAAGGCAGACACAACACAGAGCCACCCAGATGCCCCTAACTCTATGACCATACTAAACATTGTTTAGAGGTTCACAGATGATGCCTTCATTTTCTGAATTACTTGTAGGAGTTTCACTTGTCTGTTGTCTTAGTCTTCAGTCACATGGTCTTGTCTTCTCATGTACCTAGTTATTTTTTAATGTGTTTCAAACATTGTGCATTAAAAATGCAGGGATAATTTGAGCCTGAAGGATTTACTGGGGGCTTTAAAATCTCGTCTTTGGTGGACTCTAAATTTCTAAATTTTGTTCTTCAAAGCCCATTGAGTCCGTTGAAAACTCTGTTCCACTTCACACCCATGCTTTTAAATTGGCAGATGCCTCTAGAAGCAAATCAGCTTTAATGTCTGGCTTAACCTCTGGGCTTCCCTTTGTTCCTGGATCTTGCTCCTGTGATTCCTTATAGACCAGGTCACTGGTGGCATTTTGATGTTTTCGAATGCTTCATATATAATGTGTGTGTGTATAAAGTCAGATTTTCTAGTTATTCTTAACAGGTATGCTGGTCCAAACTATCCAACTCATCATTACTAGGGTGGAACTCTATCCTGCCAAAAAGTTTCCTTATTTTCTTATGTAATATGGATATGGGATAGTTAAAGTAAAACTTACTTGTTTTCAATTCTCCTAGACAGGCCAGGAAGGATAATCATATAGGTGGGGAAGAGGTTTGGGTAGCTTACAGGTTTTCTCAGCTCAAGAGTATCCTTCTTCTGTTGCTGCAGTGAAGTTTCTTTAACAAATGGCCTCCTTTTAATGAGAATGATATCACCAAATGATACTATCTTGTTCCATTGGGGCCCATAGTTTCAACTGGTTCTTTCTTTCACTACCATGTCTCCCAAGGATACCTCCCCCCTTCAAAGTGCATCATTCTCTTCCAGATGTCTTCCCAAGGCTACCACTTCTGGTTCTATGTACTTTCCAAGCCCATTTCATTTCTCGAGTAGCCAATAACTCTGACCCACCAGACTTCATAACTGTTCTCAGCATTTCCCTACTGAACATGGCCTTTGTCCTACTAAGGGAACCTGAGTTCATGTTATCTCTGTTCTACTGCCACTAGAATCCTGTCACACTCTCTTATGTCTAACCCTTGCCTTACTCCCCCTCTGGTGTGGGCTTCTGGGCAGATGTTTCTTCCCCCATTTAATGTAAAATGAAGTTTGTAGAATTTTCTTTCTCCTAGTTATATAGTAGGAATGGGTAATTTCTTGTTCTCTTAGAACCCGGAATAGTAACACATATTTTTAACTTTTAGACAGTGTTATTTTTTTAGTTGTCTTTTTGCTGTTTTCTAATTGTACTGCATTTTGCTTAGAGAAACAGTTTACAAGATTTCAATTCTTTGGAAATTGAGACTTCCTTTGTGGCTGAATACATGGTTGATTTTTTTTTTTAATGTTCCACGTATGTTCTATATTTGTTTGAGTTTAGTAAATATATTAAGCACATCTTCTAGACTTAAATTTTTTTGATCACAATTACAATCTAGTAAAACTGATATGGCCATAATATTTTGTCCATAGTTCTATCAACTTGTTGCATCATGTACTTCGAGGCTATACTGTTAAGTGTACATATGTTCAAGTTCATTAGATCTTTGACCTGTATTCCTTTTACTGGTATAAATTGTCCTTCTTTGTCCTTTGTTCTCCACCTTGCATTCTATTTTGCCTGTTACCTTGCTTCAATGTCAACAGAAGATATCTATCTCACTTTATAGGTTGTCTTGGCTCTCTTGGCTCCCTCATCTTGGGCTATGTGTAGTCTGTTTTCTTTTTCAAATTATCCAGTTTCTCCTACTGTTAATGATAGCATGTGGAACTCGGACAAAACACATTAATGCCAAATAAAGCTTGATTTTAATGACACATTTCCTTAAAAAAACAAGTCCTTATGCTTCAGCTCCTTACCAGTGATTCCTGAGAGCTTTCTGAGTTCCAGCCTCTGTTGCTTCACTACAAAAAGCAAAGACACAAAAATTAGCTTGCTGTTCACTCAGTTTCATAATGGCTGACTAAAAGTGCTCCTGTCATGTTAAATTAAGAAAAGTCTTCACACAAAGGCACATCTTGGGAATGTCATTGGAGCTCTCACCAATGCTGGTATCTAAAGAAGTGGTTGTAGCACAGGACAAGAGAAAGGAAAAAAAATGTGACTTGATTGACATAAAAATTAGTAGGGGGACAGACAGATGGGAGAATATAGGTATAAACAGAACAGATGACAGAAAGAGGAAGATCAAGAAGGTGAATTTGACTTACAAAGAAAACCAGTGGTGTTCAGTCAAGAGGGGTGATGCTGTTACAGGGATGAGAAAGGTCAAATGAGAAGGGGCAAAAGACAGAAGAGAAGCCTTCTGGTGTCCATCACAGAAAAGAGGCCACAATCTGAGAGAACCAGATTTTTACTTCAGAAAAACTGAAGGAGAAACATGGTTTAAAGATATAAGTCTGGGGGCACCTGGGTGGCTCAGTGGGTTAAAGCCTCTGCCTTCGGCTCAGGTCATGATCCCAGGGTCCTGGGATCGAGCCCCACATCGGGCTCTCTGCTCCACAGGGAGCCTGCTTCCTCCTCTCTCTCTGCCTGCCTCTCTGCCTAGTTGTGATTTCTCTCTGTCAAATAAATAAAATAAAAAAAAAAAAAGATATAAGTCTGTTATGTGGAAAACGAGAGGGTAAGAACAGAAGGTGTAACAATACCAGGAACATGGGCTCACTTTTCCAGGAGGTTAGACTGTAAAGTTCAGTCCACTGGTGGCTCTTTGAAATGGAACAACAACAACAAAAATCTATCTTGCAAGATAAAAGAGATTAGGATGAGAGATATTTCTAATTTTGTATTTTCAGTTTTTAAAACACTTGTTTCTATACCTTTGATTTTTTTTTTTTTTTTTTTTTTTTTTTTTTTTTTTTTAGCTTTCTGGTTGACCTAGAGGTTGTTTTTGTTCTGAACAAAGGGGATGTAAAACTGTTTGCTCCCATTCATGGATCTAATTAGGCATGTTGTCCAATCTATAATAAATCATGGGCTTAGATTTTCTTTGTCAAGGTAGTCAGAGGCCTTCAGGCATGAGTGACTTATTGAAATGTACTCTCATAGTTGGGGATAAATTATCATCCTGATATTGTCAATCACTCGATAATCTGATATCCCTAGAGCTCTCCCTTGGTTGTTCTGTACTACACAAAGATGGCATTTTATTTTCATATTTGGTCACAGGCATGATTCACATTTTGCTATCTAGTGAATAAGGAAATCATTCCAAATTCAGCAATGGTGGCAGCTTGACTAAAAAAAGTTATTTTCCATATCCACAAAAATGTTAATCAGATTCTTGTTAGAACATGTGTAAGAAGTGGTTTTCATTGTCACAGCTCTTGATGTCAGATTACTAAAATAATTTATGTTTTGTTGTGGGAACATGGGTGCACGCAGAACCCCCCAAGTCACATGACCACCTCTGAACCCACACTTCTTCATAACACATAAAAAGTATTTGTATTTTGTGGTAACAAATGAACGGCAGGAACAGCAGAATTTCAATGTGGCTGTTCTTTATTTGATTAAATATATTCTCTATTTATTCTTAAAAAAACTAATTTAGCTTAAATGGCAATAAACCATGATAATTTAGAAAACATGTTGAAATTGAGAGTGAAGAGAAATGTTCTCTATGTAAACCGCACTGTAAACCATAAAACTTATTTTTGTCAACTGCTTCTCATGACAGTGGCTGGGAATTTGACATTTCTACTACAGTAGGCAAAAAACCATGTAAAATACACTCTCCCACACACCACATCACATCTCTATTTATATTTCCAAACTAGAAGCATTACAGACCCCAAAAGTGCTGAGTGTACTGTGTACATTTACATCAAGAGCTGTAAGTCCATAAAAATCTTGCCTTAAACTGGTGTATTAGTTTGCTAAGACCACTGTTGGTGCCCCCTCTCCTGCTCGCCATGCTTAATGGTTCAGGCTTGGTGGTGCACCAAGAGAAAACCATTGCTCTGTAATCCAAGAAATGACACAAGAAATGTCAACACAAGACAACATAAAAAACTCTTCTCGAACAGATTATGAAACCCACTTGAAGCATCCATATGATGGCATCCGGTACCATTTACCCCACTTCACAACATGGCAGCAGCTATCCGATTACTTAAGAAGATGAGCTTTGTAAGAATTTACATAGTTGGAAGGTGCATTATTTTAAAACGAGAAAAGGAATCTTTAATAATCTCTACGGCAAACATGAATGTGACAGAAACATGGCTAGTTCTCTAATCATATCTGAGGTATACATTCCACCCAGCTGACGAGGTCTCAGAAGTTCCCTAATAAAAACTCCCCCTCTCTACTTAGAGATCATAAGAAGTCAGTGCAATCCGGTTCTTTTCCCTGCAGAAAGGGTATTTAGTTTGGGATGTAACGTTTTAAAACAATAATACAAACCTCCTGGGAGAATACCACAAGAAATGTCTCAAAAACCACTCAGTTAACCCCAGGGTATAATTCGGCTGTTTTAAATTACTGCAGGGAATATTATGGTCCTTAATGACACCGTAACTGCATGAAGCCAAAGAAAGCTAGAAAGCGAGGCCAAAAAGATGAGCTCAGAGCCAGCTGAAGTGACAACAAACATGTGGCTGTTTACTAGGATTGGAGAGGTTTAGTCTGCAGATGTTTGTGGTCTCTGCAAGGTTCCAGAGGAATGAGTTATTATGAAGATTTGCAGAGTTTGATGAGAGCAAGATTCTTCTCGGAGATGGCGGGCCCCAGACAGGGAGGCCCAATGGTAGAGACAGAATTTATAGATTTCTGTGGTCAGATCATACTCTACTGGTCCCACAATGTACATCAACAAATTAATATTGTACGGATGTCATTTCAAAGCCTCCTAGAGACGAGAGTCATTATTGAAGCCATTAGAGCACAGATGGTTCAAACTATATGCAGATATTCATACTTGCATTTTTGCATTATAGCTGCTTTTTTTTTTCTGTTGAACTGTAATGAATTGTCTCATAATCTATTCCATCTTCTTGCCATTAGCAGGCTTTGAATGTTCACAAATAGGAGCAAAGAACTCATTTTCCAGAGCTTTAATCACACAAAGAGGGAATGCCTAATTCTCTAAATGAAATGGTCTGTGATCACTGAAGCAGAGATTTAATATATCACGACAAATTAGGTAGATTTTAATAAATTACTTATCTCCCTGAATACTTTACATATGCTTAAGAAGGAACATAGCCTGTTTGCAAACAGTGAAAACCCACAGCCTATAAAAATCCTTTGAAGAAAATGACAAATAAAAAAGTAAATTAAAAAATGAAATGCATTATATCCTAGACCTCCAGAGACAATTCCTTTGCAGCATTGATTCACAGCTCCATTAAAAATATCAATTAAATCCTTCAGTGAGATTGGGTAAAAGCTAGAAAATTAACTTTCTGAGCTGCTTTTCGAGGATCTGGTTATCCAGATACACCCCACCATTGTACAAGCTTGATGTAAATTTTAAAAATGATAAAAAAAGATATTCCTTTCAGGCCTAACTAAGCATATCAGAATTTGAGCCATACTTTTAATAATTTCTTTCTGTATCATAAGCTAAGTTTTCAAAACATGAATTTCATGTATATACATACATGTACCTGTCTATCCCCTCTTTATACACACATGTCCCTGGATCCCATATCACCACTACAGAGCCATAAAAATCAAACAAATGGGAAGAAGTGTGATTTTTAAGAAAGAAAACCAAAAACCTGCAGTAATTTAATAAGTTGGTGCCAAGTCTCATTCTTTATATTTAATTGATAGAAACTGCATGCATCAAAGAAAATGCATACTGAGCTTTAATGTGCATAAAATGGATATTAGCATTTTAAAGAGGAAGATTAACACATTAATCCAAGTAATTTTCATATATTGCTTCTAATAAAATCTTCACAGTATAAAACTCTTAATGAGGCTAATCTTAGACATTCCATTTAGTGGGACGATTAGGGATAACATAAAAGTATTTCTTTTCTAAGGTTTTCTAAGATTTATCCTTTTTGCTTTTTAAAAACAAAAATGGGACTAGCATGTCGGTTCTTCATACGAAAGTGTTGAAAATGCAAATAGGCTTTCTCATGCTATCGTGTAGGTATAAATTATTGAGGAGGTACTGCCCATGGTGGAGAACTTAAGTCCTGAGGGGTGGCAGTCGTGGGAAGGAGGGAATAGAAAAATAAACAGATGGAAAAGTATACAAAACTTGACCACCACAAACCCAGGGCTCCCCCTCCCTGCGTCCCATGAATTATAGATTATATACACCGGAGTAATTACAGAAATCTCCTCTCAGAGCTTTCATGTGAGCGTTTACTCAGGAGCAGGACATGCCTCTGGAACAGCTTCTTTCAGCCTCCAAGTCATCTCTGTGTTGCTCGTAGACTGACCGGAGGGCATGGAGTGCTTCGACGGTTACCCTGAGCTTGCCGATAGGTCCACCACCTGTCCGTGCATCGAAGACTAGGGACAAAAATGGCCGAAAAGTGTTACTGTCATTCAACAGATTTTTCTTTAGATAGACTACCTGAAATGGGAATTGCAAACATGAAGATGGCTTTATAAAAGTCCAAAGTTCACTGGCACGTCAGAAATCCGTAAATTAGGGGTGCCTGGGTGGCTCTGTGGGTTAAAGCCTCTGCCTACAGCTCAGGTCATGGTCTCAGGGTCCTGTGCTTGAGCCCCACATCAGGCTCTCTGCTCAGCGGGAGCCTGTTTCCTCCTCTCTCTCTGCCTGCTTCTCTGCCTACTTGTGATCTCTGTCAAATAAATAAATAAAATCTAAAAAAAAAAAAAAAAAAAGAAATCCGTAAATTAAAGCCTGTCCTGCGTGTAGAAAATTACACATTTCTGGTCTATCACGTGTGCACATACTTACTGCCTATGGAGTTAAGACTTTTGCTCGCTCCTGAAGCTGACCTCGTGGCAAGGCTATATATAGGATGACGAGTCCCACACAGGCTTAGAATTTCTAAGTTAGAAGAAATAAAGTCTAGAAGGGACAAGATACGACAATTCCCCAATTTTTTTTTTTAAGGAAATCTTTAAACATAACTGGGTATACAAAGACTTGGGTGGAGACCTGAGCAGGCAGGGAGGTCATGGGGCACCAGGGGTTCCCCAGCTCGTTCCCAAGTTTCCTTACACCTCTTCTTTGGGACTACTCACTGCTCTGTCTGGCACAGAACGTAGCATTAAAATCCTGACCTGACACCCGAGCATTTAATTTTTTTGACTCTTCTTCAAAACACGGCCACAGTAGATGTCTGGGACAGATTAGTGTGGCCACACATGGATTCTCAGACTGGGAAGATGGGCTGCTAACCAGAACGGACGGGAGAAAAGCTGAAGAACATAAAGCTTAGATCATTTTCATCGCTTTTCTCAGACTCTCTTGGTTCTGGTTTTCTTTCGGAGGGTTTAGGTTAATATTTTAATCCTCTCATCTTTTTCTGTGCCAAAGTTGTGACAAACTGTCACGTAGCTAGATATGGGTAGTTTAGAAAGATTTCCCAGGATAGGTTTCCAGTTTGGTTAATCATCTGGCTTGATGCTGACCTGTGAGCAGGTAACACAGATACAGGACAGAGAACCTGACACGGGAACCGCAGCTGAACTGTGGGGGAACAGTGTCTGGCACTTAAGAGGTGCTCCCGTGAGTGTTCACTGGATGCATGAACAGCTGAGGAAATCAGCCGTGTACAGTCTACCGGAGATGCTCTGCTCACTTGGCAAATGTGACTAGGACTCAGCTTCATTTGTCCATTTACTGTGTATAGCCCTGGCTATCCTCATTATGACTGTTGGTTTTTTTTTTTAAAGATTTTATTTATTTACTTGACAGACAGAGATCACAAGTAGGCAGAGAGGCAGGCAGAGAGAGAGGGGGAAGCAGACTCCCCACCGAGCAGAGAGCCCAATGTGGGCTCGATCCCAGGACCCTGGGATCATGACCTAAGCTGAAGCCAGAGGATTTAACCCACTGAGCCACTCAGGTGCCCCCCCTCATTATGACTGTGAAACGGCTGATTCATAAAGCACAATTCCTTGAGCATGTTCCAAGTATGTTTGATGAAAATCTGGAGGGTAGAAACTAAGCCCTGATGGGACTCATGCCTTTGAGGCGACAATCCAGGAGAGTACATTTTGTCAGGAATCTTTTACTCCTCTCTGAATCCTGCTAGGAAGTAAGTGACCATTATGACTTGGAGTCATTTGCAGTGGCTGTATCACTGGATTGTAACACTGAATTAAAGAGAAGCCTTACAAAAGACACTATAATGATGACTCAGAATAACTCGCCTTGGCTGAAATAAGTCTTGACAGCACGAAGCTTCCACAAACAACATTCAAAAAAAAAAAAAAATCCAATGGCCACATTTTTGTCACACACTCATCCCCAGTACTAACAAAATGAACAATTCCTTGTGAAGTGCAATTAATTATTTTAAAATTTCTGTTGATTGAAAGGAAGGCAGAGGGAGAGGGCAAGGGAGGGAGGGAGTGAAAAAGCTTCCAGCTTCAAAAAAAAAAAAAAAAGCTGGAGTTACAAAGGAGTCAACCAATGTGGGACGCAACGTCCCTGCAGCCAGCAAAAAAGAAGGTTTTAATAAAGAATTTGGATTTAAGCATTTATTGTACAAATTGAGCAATACTTTCACTCATACCATCGATATTTTGCTCAATGATGTCTCTCCCTTCCTGAAACATGTCAGCGAGGTCAATGTTAGCAATGCCAATGTCCTCGCACTCCAGATCCTGTTCGTCCTCCGGAGGGTCACTGACCACGGTGAAGCGGACACTGAGAAGGGAAAAAAAAACCAGAAAATCCCCACAAAGTGAGGAAAAATCACCATGAAACACAACTCCCAAGTGGGGGTTTTATCACTAAGTATGAAATCTCGAAGTTTCCAATTATTCCAATAAAAAGCAAATTACATGAGGTTAGATAAGTTATTGCATGAACTACTAGAATTATTATAGCACGCCCAGCCTTCAAATGAACATAAATCCACTTTTCTGAGCGCCGATTAACATTTAACTCTAGAATCTGAGAAAATTACTAGGCAAAGAGAAGAACCAGATGTTCTAATACACACTATCTGATCGTATTGTGACACATCTACTTTTAAGGCTAAAAGGATCAAGTGAATAAAGACTATGGAGATCAGGGCACCATTTTCAAAAGAAATGCAACATTTTCTACAGAAATGTACGACTTCAGAGTGGCTACCAAGCAATTTATCCAACTCTCTGCGTTCTCTGGAATGCAGGGACCATGCTCCCCAGTAACGTTCTGAGTCACATTAGATAAATACTGTCGCTCTGCCCAACAGCTACATGGAATGTTTGTACTACTTCAGCAATCTTTTAACTTACAATCCTAGCATCCAAATTTTATTTTACTTTTAGACATAATTGTAGGGTTCCGATGGAACTGATTTGAATTAGTGGCTTGTGCTGAGGCCAAACACACTTGGATTGACCAAATGACAGGAATTTACAGTTAAGTACTCTTTTGATATGTCTTGGCAATGGAGCTTAAACCATGGATACTTGTAAACTACCATTTTAACCATTTTCAAAAGGTAGCCATCCCAAATCAGAAACCAAACAAGAAACTTGTTTCTTAGATCACATTTTGAGATCAAAATCTAAGTCTCGGAGAAATCATGCCTTGAGCAACACGTGCAAATAAAATCCTTTCCAAATACTTACAGGTAAACATGATAGTATTTTGAACTAATTTGCTGAAAGTAAGCATTTGACATTTCATTCCTTTACCGAGACCCTGTTTTTAGCCAGCAATAAACTTTGATTAGAAAATAGAAATCCCAGGATGCCTGGGTGGCTCAGCTGGTTAATTAAGTGTCTGCTTTTGGCTCAGGTCATGATCCCAGGGTTCTGGGATCAAGCCCTGCATTGGGCTCCCTGCTCAGCAGAGAGCCTGCTTCTCCTCCTGTCTGCTGCTCCCCCTGCTTGTGCTCTCTCTCTCTGAAAAGAAAAAACCCCAGAAAATAGAAATCCCTTCCCCTGAAACCACAAGCAATACTTATTCACATAATAATTGTGAAGAATACAGATCCTGATTTGTAAGTGGATGACTATTTTATATGATGCATCAAACAAAGGGATTAAGATGGAGTGGTTAAAGGGCATCCATTGTGAGTTCAAATTTAGCTATCCCACTATTAGCTGTATAATGTTAGACACATTACTAAGCCTCTCTGTTCTTCTTTTTTTTAAGATTTTATTTATTTGAGAGAGAGAGTGAGTGAGAATGGGAAAGAGAGAGCATGAGAGGGGAGAGGCCAGAGGAAGAAGTGGGCTCCCTGCCGAGGAGGGAGACCAATGTGGGACTCGATTTCAGGACTCTGGAATCATGACCTAAGCCGAAGGCAGTTGCTTAACCCACTGAGCCACCCAGGCTCAGCCCCTAAACCTCTCTGTTCTTATCTATGGAATGGGAAGGGCTCTTTTGAGGATCAAATGAGATGATACATATAAACAGTGCCTGAAACATGGTAAACATTGAGGAAATGTTTGCTCTTTTATTACTATGATTTTTAATCTAGGTAGAGCTGCTTAAGCGTCTGCATTTCTAACAGAAGAGAAAAAGAAGACTTGTTTCAATTGAAAACTGTGATTGCCAAATTATACAATGACTGTATCAGTCAGTTAAACAAGAAGAATGGTGATGAAAGTAATTGTCCTAAAATGAATATGCTTGGAAGAGTAGGAACTGCAAGTGATATCTGATGCACATTTTACATCCACAAGACTTACAGAAAAGATAGAGGCTATGCAGATCGTACTAATATTGTTAAAGCGTTCTCCTCCTATAATGTGTCACATTTAAGGATCATATCTCTATCACTTTACAAATGCAGTCCATTACCTCCACTGAACACATGAGAATTCTGAGACACAAAGGTGGCGGGGGGGCCCTTCTAAATGCCAAGGAAAGGGTTAGAAACCAATATTCAGTACTCCTAGCTTTAAATTCTATGGAGAGCAAAATGAGATGTCAAATATGAAATTAAGAAATTACGAAGTTAAGCTAAAAAGGGAAGAACGTATGCTCAAATAATCTGAAAGCTACAATTTGGCTTAGGCTAAACAGCACATAAGATGTTATGTTTCACCTGTAAGCCTGCCAAACAAAGAGGAGGAAATCTTGCTTGTTCCGTGTCCTGAAGAGGCTTCCAGGCTACTTGGAGAATCGGGGCAGACATGCGGCATAGATGTCAAACACCCACAGGGAGGTGGGACTGGAAGGACCTCGGGAGATGCTCCTGCCTCCCCTTCTCCCCTCTCCCTCCTGCAGAACTCTCCCCTTGCTGACCTCCCTTGCCAGGTCCTAGACAGAGACCTCTATGTCTTCCTGCAGGCCCTTGGTTCCCTCTATCAGCGAAGATCTTGTTTGTGCGGTTCATGATCGGACTGGGTCCTCTCATCCCCTCACTATCCAGCTTACTGTCCTCTCCTTAGACTTGCTGTCACTGTTACTTTCTATGCGAGTTTGTTTAACCTTTCTCTTAGCACTTACTGTAAAACGTAATTGGTTTATTTGTTTACTTGTTGCTGTTCCCTCAGCCAGCGGGAAACGCCGGGAAGTGCAGGGACACCGCCTTGTCAAGCACTTCGCTCCTGATACTTAGATACTTACGCAGGGGATCGTAAAGATTGCTGGACCACTACACGAATGCTTCTTGTTGAAGCCTGGCTCATTTGAAGCAGGTCTGCTGGAGGAGGCAGGCCCTGGGCTGGGCATCAAGATTCAGAGCTCAAATGTCATTTGCTGCTATTTAGGAAATCAGAAGGCACTAAAACTCCCTATATTGTTTAACATTTTTGATTCTCTGAAATAATTTCTTTTCATATAAAACAGGATAGGAGACGACCCTAAGGGTTACCTCTGAGTTTTACCTACTGGAATGCTGATGGTTATGGTGGATCTGCTCAACAGCACAGGTTAAAGAGAAGAAAGGAAACCAAAGAAGAACCTTAAGTCAGCGTCAACATGATGACTTCAAATAATTTTTAAGTCCTGCTTCAAGGACTTACCTCCCTTTGAAGGTGACGCTTGTATACTCGCAAATATAGGCAGGGCCAGGTGCAAAGGTACTGCAGGTAATTCGTTATACGATGCACGTAAATGTATGCACGTCAGGAAAGACTGGCCAACTTCTCTAACTGTGCCTTGTAAGCTGTCTCCAGTATTCAAGAGGGCTGCTGCCTGAGAACATGAGTTCTTATAAACTAGCAGGTACTTTAAACCATGTGAAGTAACGGGACCTGTGAGTTTTTGCAAAAGGTGAGAACACCCATGGGAGTAACGACTGTCTTTGGGCTGTGGGAACATGTAAATATAAACACCCCCTTTCTCCTGAAGAAAATGATGCTGTCAGGGAGAAAAGCAGGTACGCCCATTCTGTCCTGTGATGGCCTCATTCCTGCCACAGTAGGTAGTGGCATGGTCAGTGGCTTGGTCAGTGGCGGGCACCGCGGTGCTCTGGGCATGTACTCAGCCCCTGTCCCTTGTCGTCACTTTGTGCTTCTGCTGCCTCTTTTGATTTTTCTCCAAATGACATGAATATTTGTGTCTCTGGGGTCATTTAGAGATTTTTAGAGAAACAAGGATGGGTCAGTGGAAGTCATTACATTTACTGTGGACTTTTAAAGAAATTTAAAACAATTTTGCTACAAGGAAGTAGGTCTTCTGAGGAAAGGCAGGTCTACATTTAAAGCAGAATCTGTTTTTTTTTCAAAAATACCCACTTCTGAGGAAACAAAATTGCTCTTCCCTGATGAGAAGTGCTACTTACAATATGTTCTAACCTTCCAGAAACAAAGTGAACACAGAGGTAGACAAACCAGACTGCGAAGACTGGGAAGTCCAGCCCAGTGCTTCCCCATGGAAACAGAGCTCCGTCCTGGACAATAACGACCCAGCCCATTCGCTGCAGAGAGGCAGATGACATGGTCAGTGCTGTGTAAGCACTTGTGACCTGGGACAGCCGTGGAACTCTGATGGCATTGAGGCGGCCTTGGAAGAAGCTCAACTACACAAAGTAAATAAGGAAAACCTGAATGATTCGCTACCATGCTGGGAAAGACAGAACTTCAGCCTCATTAACAAGGTTTTTAGCATACTTTCTTCAGAACTGAGATCCAAAGAATTGATATATGTATTTTAAGGAGTTAATGAAAAAGGTACTCTCAGATCCTAAGAGCTAAGAATTCCAGTCTCCTTTCTTGAAAGGGGAGATCAGATGCTAGTTTGCAAGTTCTTTTGAAAAATCGAAAAAAAGAAAAAAGAAAAGAAAAACAGAATGTCTTGGGGCACCTGGCTGGCTCGGTCAGTCCGTGGAGCATGTGCTTCTTGGTCTCGGGGTTGTGAGTCGGAGCCCCATGCTGGGTAGAGAGGTTACTCAAGAATAAAAACTTAAAAAAAAAAAAAAAGAAAAATAGAATGTCTTTAACCTTCCCTTCATGCCCTCTAAGAAAGGGGAGAACTTGAGCCTCTTTCTACGGCGAGCAGTGGGGAGCTCTACTTCTGAGGCACTAGGAGTGTCATCTGTGGGCCACCAAGGCAAGGAAAAGACGGCGACAGTGAGATAATGGGCCCACCCTGGCCATGGAAGGAGAGCCAGCAAAGGGGCTGATGGGCAGCGCCTTACAGAACTCCTCAAACTGTACACTTGGGAGCTCGCACAAAAGCAGGAAGTTACTAAGACCAGGGATTTTCCTTCTTACAGGGGTATCATTTCTCTACCGAACCAGAATCCAAAATCTTCTGTTAAGATTTGGAAAAAAAAAAAAAAAGGCACTAAAAATAACATGAAATGATGAATAATGAAACAATGATAGTAAAGTAAAATGAGTCTGGAAGGCTGATGAGCTAGTACATGTAATAATATTGACATTGCCGCTACTACTTACATCGATGACCAGGAACCCTTACTGCATACTCCTGTTGTCATGTCCTATTCTAGCCATCCCCCCATATCATCTTGAAGCCTCTCAACCACCCTATCTGGTATCATCTCCATTTTCCAGATGAAGAACATGAGGCGGAGGGTGCTTGTCCCAGGTCACCTTGTAAGTGATGAAACAAGAATCTGTGCTCAAGCCACATGGCTCCAGAGGGCACCCTCCTTGCAATTGTGTCAGCTATTTACAGTTGAACTTGAACTTGAACTCTAAGGGGATACTAGATATACACCATATGGTGTTTTGGTTTGCACAGCACTGTCAGATCTTTATAGTTGTTCCGCACGGTATGCAGGGCTACTCTGTTTCTTGGAAGAAAGAAACCGAGAGGAAACATACTCATCCCAGGACACAGGGTGAATCAGAGAAGTCAGGGGTTCTGATTCCGCTTCTTGAGCTTTCTTTCACCACACCACGCTACGGAGAACTACTTTACAGAAAACATCCAATAACGTAGAATGCTTAAATGTACCTTCTGTAAGGCAGCTCTTGTTTCAGTAGTATCGCTTTTAAGATGTCTCTCTTTGCTTGGTTTTTCTCTTTATCCACGTAGATCACTATACCAAAAAAAAAAAAAAAAAAAAAAATTCCCAGAAAGAAGTCACTCAGGAATATGCTACATCAGTACCATTCTGTATTTGTATAAATACCTGTTTTTAGAGACACAAGCCATACCACCTCACTTGTATGCCTGGGAAAAGAAAGCAGCTCTGGAAAGCAGAATCTAATATGAGCAGTCATGTGATCTACTGTCATGTCACGGGCGGGTTTATGCGCACGCTGTCAGAAAGGATACAAGCAACATCTAAGAGTGCCACATTGCTGTCACTGCCTGTTAATGACACTGGCAGTCATGACAGTAAAAGCCAGCGGTCTTTATTGCTTTGTATTTGAGGGATTTACTGCATTTTCTCTCACCCGGGATGCGAGTGATAATGATAATGTATGGCAGGGAGCTTGTCCTTCCTGACAGCCTCGGTAATTTAATCCTTCTTTCCTGCCACAACATGCAATAAAAGAAGCATCTGGTGTATTGGGTTGAGGAAATCCATAGGCTGATGTGTGCTGGTGTTGGGGTTGGAGGGGTGGGGATGGGAGGGAAATGAAGGGAACAGAGAGAGGGTTTTCAGGGCAGGAAGTTTGTCTTTGGTTTTTAATGGTGCGTGTTGGGGATGGGGGCGGTGCTGGGGTGGCTCAGTTGGTTAATCATCCGACCTTTAGTTTGGGCTCAGGTCATGATCTCAGGGTCACGGGATGGAGGCCTGTGTCAGGCTCTGCACTCAGTGGGGACTCTGCTTGGGGATTCTCTCTCTCTCTCTCCCTCTGCCCCAACCCTGCTCGCACTTGCATGCACTCTCTCTCTAAATAAATAAATCTTAAAAAAAAAAAAAAAAGCGGGGGGTGCACATTGGCATGCAGGAATGTGGCCAGACTTTATTAGACCGAAATACAAGATGAGATAGCTGATCTAAAGTCGCATCAGGAAGAATGCGATGAACACTCGAAACTGTAAATAAGTGCCTGCCCTTTGGGAAAATGGCATCTCAGAGAGCAAACACCAATTTTCAACCTGATTACTTTTTCTCAGCTTGGCAGCCATTCAGCATGCCTTAGCTTCTGAAGACATTTCTTTTTCAGATGCCATTTTGGAGGTAAAGTGTCCCCTGTGACCAGACCTCAATTTAGAGACTATCCCTGATCAAAAATACACGAAGGGTGAAAGATACCATGACAATTCCAAAGCCAGACTCCGCTGGGAATGAACATATTTCATCCTGAGAATGTTTCCCTGGACAATTTTAGTCCAATCTCAAATGATGATACAATTCATTTAATCATTTGGCTCAGCTGACATGCTGGGCACGGAGTTAGGCACCCAGGGTGGGAGACACATCCGCGTCTGTCTAGGCGTGGGCTTAAGTGAGAACCAAGGTCACACAGCGGCCCTTAGCTTATTGATGTTCCCACGATGCAGCAACAGTAAATGTGACTAATTATACAGGTTACTGAGATTTATAGGAGTCAGAAAAGACAAAGGGTTCAGAGTATTTTGTAAGTATAGTGCTTTGCTTATCAATGCTAAAAAGGTTTTCTAAGAGATGAGTTCCACTAATGCTGGTAGACTGGACCTCATTTTGGCCACCAGGACACCAAGACAAATGGAAATTTTTTTTTGGTTTTGTTGTTAATCACCAATTCGAAATGTGGTTGAGCATATCTTTTTCACTTCAGAGTTCCAAAGCTTAATAGGCTTCATGGTCTACATTATTATTATTTTTTTGGTAATAATTTTTTGGATAATTTCCTCCCAAGTTTTACTGTGATTGTATTAATTTTAGGTGTATAACATAATGATGTGATATGTATATGATAGGTAATATGTACATATTACACAATGAGTACCAAAATAAGTTTAGTTAATATCCATTACCTCACTGAGTCACACATTTTTTTCTTCTTCTGGTAAGAACTTTTTAAAGATCTGCTCTTAGCAACTCTTAGATACACAGTAGAGTCCTGTTAACTATAGTGTTCTACATTATTTGAAGACATGAGTTATCTCAGTTATTAAAAACAAAAAAGACTGAACTCAAAGTCAGCATGCACACAGTTTTCCAATTAAATTAGGCCAGTTCTGACAAATCTCAATAGCTTGAAAAAAATTTTTTTCATTTTTAAAAATTTGATCAAATTAATTTAATTTTTTTAATGTGGCCAAATGCATATAACATAAAATGTATCATTTTAACCATTTTTAAGCATATGTTCAGTGACATTACATTCATACTGTTGTACAACCATGAATACCATCCGGCTCCAGAGCTTTTTCTTTTTTTTTCTTTTTTTTATTTTTTCAGCATAACAGTATTCATTGTTTTTGCACAACACCCAGTGCAGAGCTTTTTCTTCATCCCAAACTAAAACTCTCTCTCAGGATCCGCCAGGCCCTGGTAACCTCTCTTCTACTTTTGGTCTCTATGAACCGGACTCTTCTAGGTACACTTCTACGTACCTCTTATTAAGCAGAACCATACGATATTTGTCCCTTTGTGACTAGCTTATTTCACTTAGCATAATGTTTTCAAGGTTCATCCTTGGCATGAGTCTGAATTTCACTCCTTTTTAAGCCTGGATAATGTTCCGTTTGGATATACAGATTGTGTTTATCCATTCGTCTGCTGATGGACATTTGGGTTGTTTGGGTTGTTAACACCTTTTGGCTCTTATAAATGATGTAAACAATGCTGCTATGAACACGGGTATTCAGGCATCTGTCAGAGTGCTTGCTTTCAACTCGTCTGGGTTAAGTATAGAGAAGTAGAACTGCTGTACCATGTGGCAATTCTATGTTTAAATTTTTTTTAAAAAAACATCTTTTTCACTGAAATTGGTAAAAACAAAATGGTCTAGTTGGGCCATCTGCTTTTGCTTCTTGCAGTTGGCCAGCACACCATACTTCCGGTTCTCTTAACAATGATACA
The DNA here is from genome assembly GCF_922984935.1 of Meles meles. Taxonomy (NCBI): domain Eukaryota; kingdom Metazoa; phylum Chordata; class Mammalia; order Carnivora; family Mustelidae; genus Meles; species Meles meles. The sequence goes on along the minus strand of NC_060084.1, from coordinate 29,781,719 downwards.
AATAGTGACAACCATCGTTTAGTGAGTGATATTTATGTGCTAAGTACTACACTAAGTACACTAAGTAGTACTAAGTACTACACTCAATACTTTTCTTTTTTTTTTTTTTAAAAGATTTTATTTATTTATTTGACAGCGAGAGAGAGATCACAAGTAGGCAGAGAGAGAGAGGGAGGGAAGCAGGCTCCCTGCTGAGCAGAGATCCCGATGTGGGACTCGATCCCAGGACTCTGAGATCATGACCTGAGCCGAAGGCAGCGGCTTAACCCACTGAGCCACCCAGGCGCCCCTACACTCAATACTTTTCTTATGGCAGTCACATGTGTTAAGAACCATGCTGTCCCACAGTTGACAGATGATTAAATAGACCCAAAGAAGGTAAATAATTTGCCCAACCTCACCTATTGAAAGGGCAGAACCAGACTCTGAATCCAGCAAAATCTGCCTCCAGAGCCTACCTTCATAACCTCCATGCTAGAACTTCTCCTTTTTCCATATGAAGCCAAAACTTTTCCTGCTGTTTAAGCTGCAACCATATCGTCAGCACAGATGAGAGTGAGAGAGAGCTCCATATCCGTATCAAGGGAAGCCACCTGATCCTCCTTTCACTCTTTCACAAAGGGATCTTGCTTGGGTACAGCTGGTCCAGGTGCCTTCAACAACTCTCTTGGGCTGAACACTTTTTAAAATTCCTTTCTGGAAAAACTCAAGCTCCTTACCCATCAGCTTACTTCTCCAAATGTATACCAAATATGAAGTCCAGCTCTCCTGCTTGCATAAAAATTGCCCAGAATATAGGCATCTTAACGTGTGCCTGCATCCCTGGGAGGGCTGGTTCGAATGCACATCAATGAGCTCACCCTGAATTTCTAATTCAGCAGGTCTGGTTTAGGGCCCGAGAATGTGCATTTTTATCTTCACAGCAGCTACTGCTGCTCCTGGTCAGGATGTCACACACTGAGAACCACTGTGTAGCTCAACATCCCTTTGCATAATTTTTGAGTAGGATCAGCAACCAGTGAACAGTTATGTGTTGAACATGTGAGAATCGGGACACTGGGGCCACCTCTAGATCACAGTCCTAAGGACATCCATTTGATGTTCTGGAACTAGACAGTTAAAAATAAAACCTACACTTTCAAAACTTCAAAGAGATCTTTTAAAAGACAATTCTGGTGATTTGAAAAGTATCAGAACTCTAAAAATTAAGCTATTCATCTTTTATTCTCATTAGAAATGACATTTGTTTAGGACTTGCTAGATTTAGACAAAACTTACTGAAACCAGATAACTCAAAAGAGGTACAAAGTAGTAGTCCAAAAACACAAACTGATGTTGAATTGTATACCATTAAAAACCATCACTTGTGCAGTTTGAAAAAATCCTTACATTCTTTGCCAGTGTCATTTGGCAGAAGAGATGGAGATGGCTTAATTACAAAGGTTGATAAACTTCAATCTCAGAAAACTTTTTGTGTTGGAGTGTCATCATTCCCCTAATCCTTATCTTTGCCAAATTTCTCTTCCTATTAGTGACAAAAGGTAAATTCTGCATTGTTTTCATCTCCCGAATTGAACTTTAATTGTTCCAAAACATAGACTGTTCAGTGCTCAGAGACTAAGGACCCAGATCTGTATAAGTCTCATAAAAACTTTGGATGATTTCATTAATCTTTTTCTTCCCACTGTCAATTCCCTAGAAGGCTTTATTCAGCCCAGACAACATTCTTCAAACCCACCATTAATCTTATTTTTTCCAAACTATTTTCTTGCTTTCTCAGCATTCTCTGAGCAAAATTTTTAGGCCCGATAAAATACAAATGTTTTGTTCATGCTACAAATGTCTCGCAAGTGAATTCAACCTCCCCCCGCCACCCCCAGCATTTCCAGCCTTAAGAAGATATATTTTTTGTGTAAGTGAAACTGGTATTAACACCTCTTAATAAAGACTGAATCAGGCTATAAATAATTGTGGGAATCACTAGACTAAACCTCTCTTTTTATGTACCTAATTTAGGCCTCGGGATACAAATCCCTTTTGAAAGGATTCAAGCCATAATGCAGGATAAAAATCATTGTGAGGTTCCATCAACCTCTCAACTGGTATGGTGTTCAAATAGAAGATAGCATGTACTAATTGTCCTTTAGATTTTCCATCTGAATTAAAAAGTCAGTTTGGAAATAAAATTACTTTCATTAACATTTAATAAGATTTGGAAGATGTAAGTCTACATTATATTGACCTTTTACATCAAGTCACAAGTGAATGGCAAATTATTACAATAATTAGATGAGATAGTTACTTATTAACCAAAGATTCAAGGAGATTCTCCTGCACTGAAGGTGATGTAAATCCAATAATTTAAAAATAAACATTTTTACTATGTCATAATTAAGTGAAAAATAAAATAAAGTCTCCTACAAGGTTAATCTTACTTCTCAAATTTGCTGAGGACCTAAGACTACATTTTTTCAGATATAATAGATAAAAACAGTATTATTTTGCTTGGAAGCACAGTATATATTTCTCTCCCTTCCCACCAGGAGGGGATTTAAATATCCTTACAATTCTTTTCAATTAGCCTTTAAAATTCTCATAGTCAAATCTCAATAGGTAGGAAGAGAAGCTGAGAAAAGGTATAGTAAACATTTCTACGGAATTCACTTCTAGTAAATTATTAGTTTTCTTGTTGCATTCAGATGACTAATTATTCATTAGAAACATAAGCAGCTCTTAAAATGCCAATTAGATAGGAAGGTATCTTGCAGTAAAAGGAAAAAATATACCTGAGTCAATGCCAACCAACTAATAAAAAGCCCCCCACAAAGCCTGAGAACGAACGTTACAAAATGCAGGACACTTGAGGATGTGTTAACAGGTTGCAACCCCAGAATGATTTGCATCGCTTCTTATGCAAATAAAAACAATCTGTTGTGCAGCAGGCCAAATTTCTCAGTGTACGATTTCTAAAAAGCTCTTTTGTTGTCAGTCTAACCAAGCATTCTACTGCTGACCTTTAAAAAGAATAATACAAAAGCCAGAAAACGTTGTCTCTTTTCTTGGGTATCTTCATTACAATTAGTTGTCTAAGATCAGTTCTTCCATTACTAATAATATTTTGACATGGTTTACTTTTCTGAAACTTTGCAGGTAAAAGATCTCTAGGAAGCTTAAAAAAATATTTTTGGAAATGTTTCTGTTATATCAGGTCAGTGAAAGGAAGGAGGAATCAGATTCTTGTCCTGACCACACTATTTATTTCCCCTGTGATTTCTCAACCTATCTGTCATTATAGAATTATAGAATTTGAGCTGGAGGGGATCTGAGAGAGCCCCTTATTCAATAGATAAGAAAACAGGATACCGTGAAATTTAAACATCTTGCCCAAGTTCATATAACTAATAAGAACTGTGGATACAGGGAAGACTAGAACAGATTTCTAGATACTCATAATTATTGTCTCAAGCTATGACTATGCTTCCAAAAATAGCAGGTGTGTGCACATGTACGCACACACACGGCACACACACAAGAAACCACGAGCATTTGTAATCTTACGCATGATCAATCAGTAGCATGATATATATACAATCATTAGCATGATTACATATATTGATTAAAATACAATTATAAAACTGGTGAGAAAAAAATATTAGTGTTCAACTAGCATAAAATGGCCTGTTTTGCTAAAGATAATGCAATACTCCATCTTTATGGTTTGTTTTAATATATGGCTTTAGAACTTAGTAAGCCCTAAGGCTTTTAACACAGGGTCATGTCAGCTGATATGATTATTTTTACTCCTCTTTAATTATACACTGATATATACTATTATTTAAAACATCTTAAAGTTGGCTGATCGAAGAATTTACAGGGTACCAGTTGGGTCTGACTTAGATGTCAACTAGCCGATAGATAAAGCCCTCAAAGAGAAAACCTGCCTGCAGCTATCAGTGCATGTGTGGGCTAAATCATGAAAAGGTATTCTAAGAATGTATTTCACTCAACTAAAATGCTGAACATATAGACACTAGGAGAGAGATATATGTATATTGTAAAAACATCCATGTGATGACATTGACCAGACAGGTAGAAAATACTAGGTCACTGAATGGTTTGAATCATATGATTAAAAAGCTAGTAGTACTTTTTTTTCCCTGTGAAATATTAGACTTTTTGATTCAGTTCAGTCGTAGACCCAGGTGACATTTTTCTATTGATGCTATATTATAGCAGGAACGTCTACGGACATTGTTTTTCTACTGTTTTTGTTTTCTCTTTAATATTACTTCAAAGTTAATTTGAAGAGTTAATTGCAATTCAAATTTGAAATTTAATCCTTATGGTACAGGTTCGACTTTATTTTATTTATTAATCCATTCTGATGAGACTTTCATGACTTTACGTGAACATTAGAGAATTACACTTTCTCCTTGTTCCTGCAGCTACCTTCACAGATAAGACAAAAATGAAAGTCTGAATTATAAAGGAACCATACATACCATTGCTATAATTATAGTAGACCCACTGCCCACTCTTGGGTTTTGGAAGGGACACAGGTGTCTCTTCAGCAGGAAGACTGTAGAATCTGCATTCCACGAACAGCCGTTGGATAGTGTCATCTGCAGTTACTCGAGAATCATTAAGGCTTAGAGCTATGATCTCAATCTGAATTTTTTCTGATAGCTGTTTAAAGAGCAAAAACAAGAAAACCAACAAAGAAACATAAAACAAATGAGCAAAACCCCCTTTACTTTTTCACTATCAATTTTAAATAAAACATGAAGGCCAATGGGTTTCTTTTTTGGAACGCATTGTACACTACTGTATAGTTACACATGATAGATTATTCACGACAGAGAGAGAGAGAATGAGATTCTAATGCCCCAGGGTTTGAAGTTAACAGTGTCATGGCAATAGTCTCCTGATTTACATTTGAGGCTATAAATACCCCACTAGTAGTCTATCAGGGGGAAGATTATGAGATCTTCATCTCCGATTGCTCTCAGAATGACAAGTATCAGTTGGCCTTATTTCAAACTATGTAATGAAGTACATGTTTATCACTGCTTTTATTTAATCTATAGTACCTGAGAAAGTTTCGGTTATGCAGAGATCAAAGCCTGTTGAATACTTTATAGCTATTATGCTAATAAATGTCGCTATATGAATCCATATTAAGGAGAGCAGAAACTATAGTTCATCCTCTTATATATTCTGCCACAACATATTTCATTCAGTAAGAAATGTTTTCAAACAAAAGAAACAAAATTGTTATCTATTTTACTACATATTGCCTTGTAATTACAGAATTAACAGCTAAAAATATATCCATTTTACTGTGTAATTTTCATTTCAATCCTTAATAGATTTTTGGTGTCACAGACATTACTAAACGAGCCATACATGTTCCCTTCAGTAACGATTTAAAACAAACTATAGACTATGACTAAAAAATTAGATCACACCAAGATAACCCCTCACTTAAATATTTGTTTCTTACAATTTTAAATTTGTGCTTCATTCCCTTTTACTAAATCCCTCTTTACTAAATTCAGAAGCATGCTACTGTAGATTATATAACTTCAAATAATAATTAGAAAATCCTGAAACTGAGACCTGTCTATATGACCAAATTTTAGGAACCCACTGTCAAACATAAATCAGTGTGCAAATTCATCACAGTGATTACTTAGATATTTCAAAGTACATAATGTAATTAATCAAACTGAAAAGCATAACTATCCTATTGTAACAATATCCCCATAAAGAACAATTTCTATTACTGTCAAACCCCCTCAATATTTGATGAAGTAATTTTACCCCATTCTTTCAAAAGACATTTTCTTTTATTATGTATTCTAAGACACTTTAACTAAAAACCCAAATCTGAATATTTCAATAAGGTTATTTTATTATTCAGTAGATTCATGGAAATTTTACTAGGATGACAGAGAAAATTCCACACCATTCTGTCTCCACTAATACAGGTACAAGGCTGCAGCTGGCAATATTACTAGGATTAGCATAGTATGATGAAATATTTAAAGGAAAATTTTTTCTAAAACCTAATAAATCAAATGACTGCCAAATGTCATTAAAGTGATGGTCTTTGACTTGAATATGCTTTTCATATTCAAATTTGAAAAGAAAGAGATGAAAGCCTGGAAAGGTTACTCGGTTTCAACTAATAACCTCAAGCCCTCTCCGTTCACGTGCATAAAAAATGAAGTTGGCTCCATTGTCTAACCTCACTTCAGAAAAGCCCTTTTCTGCTTGCCGAAGAGTAACGTGGTAAAGAAAATATTTTAAGTGATATTATTTTTTCCTTAAAATGTATGGTTGTTGTCAAAACACCACACATGAACACCCATTTTACAATTCTGCTTCAAATGCAGCACGATGCATAATTAAGCCTTTTACATGACTTGTAATTTGAAAAAACTCAGAATTGTTATAACAATAATTTCTTATAAAACCTCTTGTTCATTTCTGCACAGAAGAATTAAAGGAAATTAGCCATAAAAAGGCAAAAGAGGCATATACATTTTATTTCTACAATGTGAAAAGAAGAATTTAAAGTTGTTTATCGTGGAACTCAATGAAGAGGCGAATGAACTTTTAAACAGCAGAGGAATCAAATTTATTTAACTGGTAGGTTATTTTATTAATAATATATTAAGTATATAGTTCCCATATGAAAACTTGCATTTTTCTAAGAATGTATTTAGGTTGTTAAATAAGACTATATATAAAAATCTAATTCTAAATGAAAGTAGATTACAGGCAAAGAAACAAACCAAAACTTCCAATACCAAACAAACCAAAAGAAAACCTACCGTATTATACAAATAAATAAAAGAGCTTTAACATTCCTCACATGACATCATCTCCTTTCTGGTCCGGTCTTTTGTTACTGTTTTCCACCCCACCCCTATCTTGCCCCAACCTCATTACCTCTATCCTATGTCCTTCTAAATTCTCTAATATTCCGGAAAGAAGTTATCATTTCTTTGTTCTTTTTACGCTACATAAACCAACTTAAAATACATCAAAAAGGGACAAGTTCCAAATTATCCAAATTGTATGTATTTAGGGAAGCATGCTCTGAATAAAGAATTTTCCAAACATGATATATTTTGGCTATTGGGCTAGCCAACTAGCCAATTTATTTTTGAACATCGGAACAATTCTGGTGTGTTCTTGCCTCTGTGCATCGAAAGTTCAACTAGATTACATATTAAAATTTTGAAGATTAGGAAGCATTTCCAACTGTATAACTGACAACTCCAACTTAGTGTCAGAAATGAACTCAAATTCTCTCCTCTCCCCCAAACTCCATTCATCCTCTGCAGCTTCCTATCTCAGGTGACACAGCCATCCTCCTGGTCATAGACAACCAGGAGACTGTGGGGCCACTTCTGCCATCCCCAGTTTTCGTACCCACCACATCCTACAGATGACCCATTCCTGTTCATTTTCCTTCTTAAATACCTCAATGAGTCGTCAAATTATTGAAAGCTTATGATATTTCAACACCATATCAGCTACTGGGGAGATAAAGACAAAACCACATGTGGTTTCTTCCTGCGAAGTGGATCTACTTTCAGGGCTGGAAAAGAGGCAAGGCACTCTTGCCCTAATCCCTTGTCTACAGCGGCAACTATTCTTCTTGCGGCTAAATTCTCGCTCTAAAAACAAATCAGGTATCACCTTTCTGCTTGAAAGCAGATTAACCTTCACTCCAGTCATTTTCCTGGACCAGGGGTGTGCTGTTTATACAGCTCAGGTTTTGTGTCGAAAATCTTCTCTATCCGACAAAATTCTGCTTATTTTAGGCCCTGGGCCATACCTCCTGTCCTTTTATGATGGCATCACAAATCTTCCAGAGCAAGCTGGTTCCCCCACTGGACCCTCACTGCACTGTTCAGTCACATTATACTGCCTGGATTTCTTTACCCACCTGCCTCTCTCTGGAGACTGTGAGCTCCTAGAGACCAGAGCTGTATCTTTATTACTCTTCTGCTGTTCAACATCCTATCTGGCACATAGTAGGCCCTCAATAGTCAGTTAAAGATACAGAGTCAAGGGAGATTGAACATCTTTTATATATTCAGATTATCTTTTGTATGTTGCCAGAAATAGGTGAAGCGGCAATTATTGGTGTTTTCTCTTTTAACAAATATTTACTGTGTCTCCCCTGTTTGGGTAAGCCGGTGATGAATAACTGTTGAAGAATATTCAGAAATCTTGCTGTTCTAGATTTTAGTTAAATAAGAGTATTTGAAAGACAGGTCAATATTGTAGAATTGAGATGACAGGTTACTATTATTTCAACTTTTTTGTATGTTTGAAATTTTTCATAATAAAGCAAGGAAAAAAGTTCCTTTAGGAGCCTGGGAAGGGATAACGATATTCGGATGCATAGTAATGTCTCTTCAGAATCACTAGAACATGACGGGGCTCTTCGGCAGGACATTAACAGCCTTCACATATAGCAAGTTTGCCATACAGTCTAGGCTTTAGGCTTTTCCTGTTTCCTTTTTTTTTGTAGAGAGAGCTCCTATGCAGGGTGTGGGGCCCCAGGTGGGGTAAGGGCAGAGGTAAAGGGAGAAAGAAAATCTCCTCACACTCCATACTGAGCGTGGAGGCCACCTCAGGCCTCCATTCCATGACCCTGAGATCATGACCTGAGCTGAAATCGAGAATCTGACACTTAACGGACTGAGCCACCCAGGCATCCCTCCTGTTTTCTATATGTATGAGCGTTTGTTACTAAGTATGATATTACTTTTTTGGTCTCCGTCACCAATTGCCCTTTTAACTTCCCTAGTTAGAAAAGATGTTGATGTCAGCCTATAAAAAGAGCATTTAAAAATTCTGACTGTGGTGACAGAAGTATAGAAGTCACTCAAATATGAATTGCAAAAGCAACTTATTTTTAGTTGTCTGTATAGATGGACACTACATATTATGTGACTGAATGATCTAGAAATGTGATGACAGCTAGTATTACTCCCAGAGAAAAAAAGTTACAGCTCTCATGATTTTGGCTCAATTCCACTATTGCTTCGTGATTGATGTTCATTCATTTTTTAGGCCATATTTTTCTATAGCATTTACTTAAGCTTTTATTGGTATGTTTAAATTTTTTGTTTTACTTAGAGGATCATGCTGAATTCTTCCGACATCAGAGCAGCTACACTGGAGTTGAACTGTTAGCTTCCTAAAAATTAATTATACTTGACAGCCCTTAAACATAGTATTCCTTAACTGAGAATGGCCTATGAGAAAGGTTTTGCAACTTGTATCAGTTAGATTTAACTCTAACTCGGTTGAGATTACACGTCAGTTTTATTTCTTTCTAAATCTCTACAGTGAATAAGCATTTCTGTAAAATTATAAAGTATAGAAAGTAATTTGGCATACTCAGGGACTCAACATCTTAAACAGAGGTTACCATTTTGCTGTATCTGATTCAAACTTTTTTGCTGTTACTGAAGAAATAAAATATTTCAGATGCAGCTAAAGCCCCCACCTCCTATTTCCTTTCTCTCCTTCCCTCAGAGGAAACCAGCATCCTGAAAGTGATGTGTATCACTCCCAAACATGCTGGTATGTTTCCTGCAACATATGTATATTTCCATTAACAACAGATAGTACTGCTTTCTGTTTTTACATTTCATATTAGTGATAACCTCCTCTATTAATCATTCTGCAACTTGTGTTTTACTCAATACTATATTTAGAAATTTGTGTTTATAATTTAAATTGAATTCAATCATACTTTATACAGAATTCCATTCATATTGCATACACAATCTATAGTCCATTTATTTCTCTACTGATAAACAACTGAGTTGTTCACAATTTTTTGCTATTAACAGAAAATGTCGCATTGTCTATCCCTTTATGTTTTCCTGCGTATGTGAGTGATTCTCTTAGGGGAATTGCTAAGTGAGAGATAGGAGAAATTCAAATTACTCCTCAAACGGTTACATGAATTTACATGAGTATTATATTTATCACCATAAAAATGTGGTGTGTGTGTGTATGTGTGTAAATAAATAGAAACAAAGCCAACCTCTTAGGAGCCATGGTAGGTAGCACTTGGCACTTATAGTGAAATGACAGATACAAAATGGAAGTAGAAGGTGATGATCTACAACAGCTCTTTAGGAGAAATAAAAGTAAAAAGAAACTCACACTGTTGAGATAACAATATTTTTAATAAACAAAACCAAAAACCCTAGCTTTCATCTGTGGCAGTAACCTATCTTTTCTCATTGGTTCTGTGAAAGACCTATATTGAACAATTATTATAAATATTGAAAACTTCAGTGGTGGAGAAAAAAAATGGTGCTAGGGTTTAGAGAACTTATTTTTAGAATATTGTCATGGTCTCCCTTATACACCATGTAAATTGCTGCATCTATAAGGGTCAGGAAATTACAGAAGCTTGTTACCACATGTTCTAAAGCAATGGCAGAATATTTTTTCCTGTCCTAATACACCTGAGGGATATGACACATTTCCATCATTAACTGTGGCTTACTCTGGCAGTTAATGTGAAGGAAGGAGAGAATTTTAAAAATTACCCTCAATTTCAGGTGATTTTGATGCGCCATTCCTTTTCCACCGTCACTGAAAACAGATGTTATAGCACAGTGGTTCTCAGTTTTGGCTGCACATTAGTATCACCAGGGGAGCTTTAAACAAAATTCAGATTTGGCTGAGCCGAATGGAGCCGGGCCCTGGCATTTAAAAATGCTCTCTAGGTGATCCTAGCGTTCAGTCACAGTGAGAAGTGCCGCTTTTCCCTCAAGTTGTTCTCAAACTCTAGCATATGCCAGAATAACCGGAAAGGTTTGATTACAAACACACAGATTGCTGGGACCCAGTCTCTGAGTTTCTGATTCATGAGGTCTGGGGTGGGATCCAAGAATTTGCATCCTCACAAGTTCTCAGGTGATGCTGATGTTGCTGGTCTGGGGACCAAATTTTGAGATTCACTGCACTAAACCAAAAAAGGTTCGACCTACATTTGCTGACCCTTTCTAAAATATTTATTAAAAGGGGACGCATGGGTGGCTTAGTTGGTGAAGCCATTGCCTTCGGCTCAGGTCATGATCCCAGGGTCCTGGGATCGAGTCCCGCATTGGGCTCCTTGCTCAGCAGGGAGCCTGCTTCTCTCCCTGCCTCTGCCTGCCTCTCTGCCTACTTGTGTCTATTCTCTCTCTGACAAATAAATAAATAAAATCTTTAAAAAAAATTTGTTAAAAGCCTTCTAAAGGGATGCCTGGGTGGTTCAGTTAGTTAAGTGTCTGCTTTTGGCTCAGGTCATGATCCCGGGGTCCTGGGATGGAGCCCTTCTGACTCCCTGCTTAGTGGGGAGTCTGCATCTCTCTCTGCTCCTCCCCCTGCTCGTGCCCTCTATCAAATAAATAAATAAATAAACAAGGAAATAAATAAATAAAATCTCTTTAAAAAGTTTCTAAAATATTCATATTAGATCGTTCTTTAGTTATTTAACATCTTATTATAGCATTAGCCTACAAATTATTTACTTTCTAGAAGCAATCTGCATTCATCGTTAAAAATAATGCAACAATATAAATCCTAAAAAGTAAAGTAGAAAAGTTCCTTGTTTCCTCCCAACTCAGGGGTTGGCAATTTTTTGCTCTAAAGGCTCAGATCGCCAATATTTTTTGCATTGCAGGCCATATGGTCTCTGTTACAAATACTTAGCTCTTGTAAAATAAGTGTAGAACATAGACACTATGTATTTACATGTGATGGGTGTGGCTCTGTTCTAATAAAACTTTGTTTACAAAAACAGGTAGAGGGATGCGTTTGACATGGGCCACAGTTTTCTGACCCCTGCCCTGAGCCATGTCTCGGAGATACTGCTAATGGTGTTTGGATTATATACTTTTAGACATTTTCTTTGCTTACATAAACCTAAATGTTGTATCTGTATGCTCATGTATAAGTATGTATGTACATATATACAAATATTTTCCCTTTTTTGCTTCTTTGTAATGGAATTATCGGTGAGGCATAATTTCTTAACCATCAGTTTGGCAAAGGTGTGATGTAGGGAAGCAGAAATTAATATCTATTGTTGCTTTAACCAGAAATGTTTGTATTAGAAAACACTGGTAGAAACCTGAGTCCACCAAAAGGGGTTTAAGTCAATATGGTAGAGCTGTGCAGTAGGAATATTATGGATGTGTTAAAAGAAATGGAGTATATTGCTATTGGAAAGATGTCCCTAGTATATTAGGAAGAGATAATTAAGTTGCAAAACATAAAAAAGAGTTTTGGAAGCAATTACTACCAGGAAGTAATTCAACATTTCTTGTTTTAACCTAAAATATATTTTGAAACTTACTCTATTAGCTTAAGCTTCCATATGTAAAATATTGGGAGGGAATTACTTTACCCACTGATAGGATATCATATTTGATTCTGAAGTGATTTAGTAATTTTTAGTACGTGAATTCTAAAAGTAATGAGTTGCTCTATGCCGTTTCGCCCTTCAAATCTTTAATACATATGTTGCTGAAGATCATTATTGCAATCACCTGGGAATGCCAGCTCATACAGTTCAAGAGGACCTGCTTTCTAGGTGGAATTGTAAGTTAGTCCAATTGAATATGACAATTTTTACAAACCGCTATTAGTAGAGCAGAGGGATGCAAATATGCAAAGCACAGAAGAGTCCACTGCTCTTCCAGCGTGAGCTCCCGTTCTCACCTGTGCGCGCTCCTGAAGAAATCTGTAAATTGATGTTTGTACATTTCATTGCGAAAATGGAAGGCTCCATGGTTTAAGTGATAAAACTAGAAATACTTTGCAAGAAGGATTGTTAATTCTTTTTTTTAATGCCATGGCAGATGCAAATTTTTGGTTTTGATGTCTATTTTAAGGACCTAAAACAAGGCTTTTAATCAATGTATTATACATCAAATTGATACTGTTAACTTCTGATTATTCAAATTAATAAAATATTCATAGAAAAATGTCCAAAGTTTTACATTTCTCAGGCTCCCCCCCTCCCCCCCTTAATTATCATGCCTAGAAGCTTTTCAGTGAAAGCAGCAGTCATCAGGCTGACGAAATCTGACAGGCCAGCAAGGCCCAATTACACTGGTGCTCTGTGGCACTTTGATGTCCTGGAAACGAAGAGAGATAGGGGCAAATTGGGTAGCACATTATGTTAATGACTTGATTTAATCCAGCCACTAAACTTTATGTAGTCTGTTAAAAAAGATGCTAACAGTAATTATGCCACTTTGGAAAGAAAAGGAGGGGACAAGCGTTTCCCTCTGACAAAGCGAAGCTCATAAATGTTGTAAATGAAATGAAACAAAATGAAGTAATCTATGATTAATTATACATCATAGACACGAAGAAAAGAGGAAGAACCAAGTAATATGTCTAAGTCCTGGGAAATCTGTTAGATTCCTTTTAAGGATCAACGTTTCTAAGAGAGAACTAGGAGCTGTGAGATTCTGAATCATGAAAAAAACAAACTGTGTGATCTTAAAGTGCTTACACAGTTAGCAGGTAATTCAGAGTCACAGTGTAACTGGCATAAATGATACTTATCTAGGACACTACTTCTAGTCTCACTTTTGTGACATTATAGGGTAGAGGCAATTAAAAAAAATCTATCAAGTGGGGATAACCACAGAGTAGCATTCTCTAATTACTTTTTAATTAGTCTCTGTGCCTCTAATCTGTTCTTTACATTATTGATAGTATGCTCTTTTAAAATGCGATTCAAGAGTGTAAACTCCCTAAGAGCAAGAGGATTATTTCCCTTCTTCACTGCCTAGAATAAAGCTTGGAACACAGCAAATGCTAAGTATTGGTTTAATTAGTGAGTGATCTTCCCCCTTCCTTAAAAGCCCTCATTGGCTGCCCATAGAACTTCAGGATAGACTTTAACCTACTCAGATGAAACTTCCCTGGTGGTCTAGTGGTTAGGATTCGGCGCTCTCTCTCTCTCTCTCTCTCTAACCTACTCAGATGATACACAGACGCCTTAATGGTCAGGACGTGCCTATCTTTTCAGCATCGTCTCCTGAGCCTCCACAGGTGTGCCATAATGTAGAAAACCACTGAAACCATCTGAAAACCACTGATTTCCAGAAAGAGCTATGCTCCACATTCTCCCTAATTCTTAAGCTATTGTTCCTTTGACATGTAATGATCCCACAATGACCCTTACTAATTCCTAATCATCTTCAACACTTGGCTCAAAGTTCACTGACTTTAGGAAGTCTTTGTTGATGAGGGTCCCTCACATTGTTAGGTAGCTGCTTGAAAGTTCCCAGGGCACCCTGTGCATTCCATTTTCCTCTAACCACTGTGCTAACCACTGTGCACTGTGTTTCCCCTGTAGACTGTACCCTCTCTGAAGCCAAGTACTGCTTTTTTTAATGACACACAGCAGATGCTAATGAACGCAGGACTGTGAAAATTAAAGGACATATTCTATAGGATGTGCTAATTTAGCACATAAGAGCCATTCAGTAATACCTTCCTCCTAATAAAAGCCATGTATCACTGTCCTAAGATTTCAACCTGAAGGAGTTCTTGAGGAAGAGGTAAAGAAAGAAACTAATGAGCCAGAAGGATTTTTAAGCTTAAAAAAGGTTTTATGCTAATAACACCTTGACGAAAGTTAACATCCTCAACAATCAGACAATGGCATCCTGTGCCTCCGGACATGATGCCCTGGAAAGGACATTTTGTAGTATTCCTTTTGTAGTATTTTTTGTAGTATTCCTACCAAAACATATAGCTGAATCTAATATGAGGAAACTTCACATTAATCCAAACTGAAGGATAGTCTACAATATAAATTACCTGGATTCTGAAAAAATGTTAATCTAAAACAACCAACACAAAGAAAGATTGCAACCATCGTTATGGATTACAGAGGCTAATGAGACAGGAAAGTTAAACACAGCATGCAATCTGGATTGGATCCTGGACCAGATTAATCAAATGCTATGAATTATACTACTGGAACAATTGGCAAAATTTTAATAAGAACTGTAGATTAAATAATGGTATTATATTATTATTCTGAAGCATTTAAGAGTAAATGAACATGACTTCTGCAACACTGAAATGATTCATTTTAATTATGTATGCAAGAATGTGTATATATACATATGTAGGTGCACATATACAAATATAGGAGAGATAACAGAAATGATAAACAAATGTAGCAAAATGTTAACAGTCGATGGATGTGGGTGAAGTATATTTAGGAGTTCCTTGTACTACTTTTGTGATTTTTAAAGAAAAATGTTCTGTGACTCATACTGAATGACTATTGAAGTAGCACATAGAAAAACTGGTATAATCACTAGAAAATACTATATTTCATGAATATGATGATCTCTTGAGGTTTGTTCCTATGTTTACAGATTAAACTATTTTATTCTATTTGGTTAATGATTTGAAAATAAATTTAAAAGATTTCATTTATTTGATAGAGAGAGATCACAAGTAGACAGAAAGGCAGGCGGGCGTGGGGGGGAGCAGGCTCCCTACGGAGCAGAGAGCCCGATGCGAGGCTAGATCCCAGGACCCTGAGATCATGAACTGAGCCGAAGGCATTGGCTTAACCCACTGAGCCACCCAGGTGCCCCTCTATTTGGTAATTAATTTAACACAATTAAATATCACCTATTAACATAAAATACTGGTTAGTACCTTCTACTAAAAGTAGAGTTTTTAAAAGCATGTGGGAGGTGATCAAGGGCTACTGAGGCATAAAGCATTGCTTACAGCAGTTGCTTCCTTTAAATGGTATTCACACATTGGAGAACGCATCTTAAACCATTATAATAAATCACATTTGTAATGGTAGTCAAGACTGTAGCAGGCTGTAGCGAAGTAACACAAATTACTTTCCCAGGAATAATAAGAAAAAGACCCAGTTTATTCTAAAGGAAAAATAGATGTGTACATTAGAATTAGTTGGATATTTTAGAGGAGTAGTTCTTTCTTTCACTAAACTTCCTTGTTAAATCGAAGTTCCTTATTCGGTCTTAGTCAAGGGCATTGAACAATTCCACTGAGATGCTAGCAATGCTGCCAATACACACGGTTCCCCTGAATGACGGATTTCTCAGCCTCAGCACTATCGACATTTTGGGCCAGATAGTTCTTTGCTGTGAGTCCTGTGCATTGTAGCGTGTTGAGCAGCAACCTTAACCTTAACCCCTACCTATTACATGCCAATAGCAGTCCCCCTCAGTGTGACAATCCAGAATGCCTTCAGATATTGCCAAATGTCCCCTGGGGGATAAAATACCCCCTCCCCCCAGTTAAAAATTGTTTGGTCAAAGGTGCTATAATTTAGGTAACATTTTCCTACACTTTGGAAAGTTACTTTTGAATGATGAATACAATGTTTAGAAAATAAAATGAACTATTACAATGTCTCCCTGGTATCTACTGGATAAAATCCAAAATGTTTGGCTTTCAGCATTATATCTAAACTCTTCTATCCTCTTATATAAAAAGGCTGCTCGGGGCACCTGGGTGGCTCAGTGGGTTAAAACCTCTGCCTTGGGCTCAGGTCATGATCCCAGGATCCTGGGATCGAGCCCCACAATGGGCTCTCTGCTCAGCAGGTAACCTGCTTCCTCCTCTCTCTCTCTCTGCCTGCCTCTCTGCCTGCCTGTGATCCTGCTGCTCTAGTTAGCGTATTCTTGACTTCTGAAACAATATGCATCCCTGCACATGATTTTCTCTCTGCTGCCATATATCCACATCTTTGAGATGTCACAGGTAAAGCAGAACACTCCTTACTGTGTGACTGGCCATAGCCAAATAGGTCAAGTGTACACAACCGATAAAGATGGATCCAACCTAGAGGCTAGGCATGGTTAATTAGATTTTCTCCTCCGGGGTGGGCATGTTTGCATGGTTATCTTTGGTAATAAAAAAAAGAAAGCAGAGCAAGTCAGCTTAAACTTAGGAAAAATAGACATGAAGCCCACAAGAGGGCAGGTGGGCCAGCTCTGGGCATACCTTCCATAAAGTCTACTAAAGAGTTACTTCAAATTTCTCCGTGGAGCTTGATTTGATCTTAACAACCCTGAGATCATGATCTGAGCTGAAACCAAGAGTTGGATGTTCAATTGACTGAGCTACCCAGGGAACCCTCGATAGTTAATTTTATCTGTCAACTTGACTGGACCACCAGATCTGAACTTCCTTACTTAGTGGGAAGATTACCGACAAGTCACTTTCTCTCTCAAGACTTCAGTTTATTCATTTGAAAAATGAGAAAGCAGGCAAGAAAACAGCTAAGTATTCTTTACCTCAAATATCTATTACATTAATTATTGGTACTGTCACCTGACGTTGTTTTATATTGTAATTTCATAGCCAAATAACTACTTGACTTTTCATGCACACATCTTCCCAATTAATGCAGATGTCCCCAGAGGGCACGACCAGCATACTATATTTATTTCCTTAGGAGAAGTGTTGACAAACTGCAGACACTGAATCCCTGGGAATCACTGTGTTATGACAAGAGGGATGAGTGCTGTTTGTACTTTGACTAGATAAATACATCCCTTACTGCCTGCCTTCTTAAACCCCAGGCCTGATTCAGTATCTCATTTCTCATTCTTATGTTCAACAGGCTAAATCACATAGGTATCCAAAAATCCTGATGAAGGAGGCAAAATGTTGCATAAGAACTATTGATAAGTGAGAAGAAATGTCTGATTCAAACATGCAGTCTTACTACTCTTGCTGTAATGAACGGAGGGCTCTTAATAAAATAATGTGATAGTTAAACCTTTTTAAAGATTGATTGACTGATTTGAAAGACACACAGAGAGAGAGAGAGAGAGTGTGTGTGTGCTGCGTGTGAGCAGGGGTAGGGGCAGAGAGAGAGGGAAAGGGGAAGCAGACTTCCGGCTGAGCATGGAGCCCAACGTGGAGCTTGATTTGATCTTAACAACCCTGAGATCATGATCTGAGCTGAAACCAAGAGTTGGATGTTCAATTGACTGAGCTACCCAGGGAACCCTCGATAGTTAATTTTATCTGTCAACTTGACTGGACCACCAGATTTTCAGAACTTTGATCAAACATTATTCCAGGTGTGTCCATCTGGCTGCTTCTGGATAAGATTAATATTTGAAGGGGTAGACTGAGGAAAGCAGACTGCCCTCCCTAAGGTGGATGGGGCCTCCTCCAATCAGTTGGAAGACTGAATAGAACAAAAGTGGTGAGAAATCCTCTCGCCTGATGGCCTTCAGAAGCAACACTGGTCTTTTCCTGACTCTGAACTCGGGCTGAAACACTGGCTCCTCTTAGGTCTCCAGTCTGCCTGCTTTCTAGCTCGAACTTACGACACTGGCACTCCTAGTTTTTTGTTTTTTTTTTTTAAGATTTTATTTATTTTTTTTGTCAGAGAGAGAGAGCGAGCGAGAGAGCACAGGCAGGCAGAGTGGCAGCAGAGGCAGAGGGAGAAGCAGGCTCCCTGCTGAGCAAGGAGCCCGATGTGGGACTTGATCCCAGGACGCCGGGATCGTGGCCTGAGCCGAAGGCAGCCACTTAACCAACTGAGCCACCCAGGTGTCCCTGCACTCCTAGTTTTAAGGTCTTCAGACTCAGATTGGAACTACACCATTGACTTTCCTGGGTCTCCAGCTTGCTGAATACAGATCCTGGGAATTCTCAGTCTCCATAACCACGTGACTCAATTCCTTATAATAAATCTCTTTATATGTACATATTTATACGTATATATCCTATTTGTTCTGTTTCCCTGAAAAACCCGAATACAAATGGCTATGGAGCTAAATCCCACACGAGGGACTCATTTTCCCTTTGAGTCCCATTATCAAAAGTTTCTAATAGAGACAGAGAATTTCTATTCATTAGTTTGATAAATAATTTAACAATTTCAGGTTTGATAAAGCAAAAAAGCTAAACTGAACTAAATGCTATAATTAGAAGTCTTCAGGCAACCATATTCAAGATTCCTCCCTTGATTTACGGATTTTGAACACTAAAGATTCCATATATCAGGATGCCATGGGTCAGGTGATATTATAATTAATAATGATAAAATTTTGGACAGATGAACTGTTCTGCTTGTACTTATCATTCTTTTGTTTGTATTTGGGTTTGTTCTGCAGAGAGGTTAAGCTAAGAATTTTAAGAGTTGAAAAAAGTATTCCAATTTTTATCCATAAAACAGAAATTCTGAAAAAGGAATACAATTAATCATTTCAGGAAAATTAATGTAGATGAATAGAAAAAGCTAGGCCCTTTTTACTTCACTTAGATTTACTTTAGAAAAACTACCCCCCTTAATATAAAAAAAATGCTCTGTTAAGTAGTATACTTCCCATATAAAGTATAATTTTCTTTTCAAAACTTCCATTTACATACTGCTTTTCAGCAATGTGCTGCAAAACAAGCATACCTATACAAGATTAATTACCTTCTATGAAGGTTTACTTTTTTGGTGGAAATGAAATAACTTTAATAGTTTATCAGTGGACATATTTTAGTGTATGAATGAATTCACATTTGAAAGTATTAATGTTTTAAATGCAATATCCCATTTTGAATTCTTAAAGCTCAGATTACATTCTTTCTTAAAAAAGATTTAATTTATTTATTTGAGAGGGAGAAAGAGCAGGAGCAGAGGGAGGAGCAGAGGGACAAGCAGACTCCCTGCTGAGTGGGAAGTCCGACGAGGGGCTAGCTCCCAGTACCCTAAGACCATGACCTGAGCCAAAGTCAGATGCTTAACCTACTAAGCCACCTAGGCACCCCTCAGACTGGATTTAACACATCTTTGTACAATCATTCTGAAAAGGAGTCAGGGAAGTTAACTGATTTTAGCAAGTAACTGTTAATGCTGCTGCTGATAGGTATTCTTAACATGTAAGCAAAAATAATACAAGTTATGACCCATTACACAATGAAACTACATATAAATTTTCTTTTTGTACTAGATGATTACATGGGTAAGAGTGTGAGGATACATAAAATTTTCCCAGAAATATTTTTGCCTTCAGATTTTCATAGATGAAGATGGATACACTATGAATGAAAAGCAGCTTTATTTTGCAATATTTCTAGCGGGCATCAAGCTACTGACCTGTTTGATATTCTTGGAGACAGGACCTGGAATAATACACTCGTCGCTGTCAGATGCAGATCTCGCTTCCTCATCTGTTAAAAAACAAGATTTCAGTGGCTCAAGTCTGTTAAACCAATTATATTTATACCTTGAGAAATGGAACAATTTGTTATAAGCATTTGTTATAAGGATAACCTTAAAAGGACAATATGATAATCATGTCTAGACCTTTCTTAGCAGCAAAGATATTTACTTTTACATTATAATTTAGAAAAGATAAAAAAATGACTGAAAATTCCAAGTTTAGTTTTAGTAGAAACAAAGATAATAAAAATATAGCTTGCTCTGAAATTCAAAAATTGTCTTTTTAAAGAGGAGGACAGGGTAATAGGTATTTTCTAACAGCCTAATCAATTATACAGTGCAAATCAAGTTATTCTTACTATTTAGAAACATTTAAAAAATTCTGTAGTTCTATTGTGGCAAAATTGCCATGTGATAAACTGCACATATTTAAAGAGCAAAATTTGATATTTTGACATATTTATAATTCTGTGAAATCATCACCACAATTAAGACTGTGAACCCATCCATTACCCCACAAATTTCCTTATGCCCCCTGTAATCTACTCTTTCTCTATATCTCCCTGTTCCCATTTACCTTTCCCTAGGCACTACCTAAATGCTTTGTCGCTATAGTTGCCTCTTTCAGATATTTATATAAGTTACATCTTGTCAAGAGTTGTCTTGTCTGAGTTCTTAGTTTTAATTTTTAAAAAGTTAATTTCTCTAGAATAATCCAGATGATAGTATAAAACCCAAAGAGAACATAAAGCCACTTAAAACATAAACTGGGACCGTGGCAGCAACAAGACCTGAATTCCACTGTGGCGCAGCAGGCTGAGTTAAGAAGGTGTGTGAGAATTCTGCCAGCCCATAGCTGACACTGTACTGTGTCCCATCATTTCAGTCAAGAAACAGGTATCGGGGCGCCTGGGTGGCTCAGCGGGTTAAAGCCTCTGCATTCGGCTCAGGTCATGATCCCAGGGTCCTGGGATCGAGCCCCGCATCGGGCTCTCTGCTTGGCTGGGAGCCTACTTCCTCCTCTCTCTCTCTCTGCCTCTCTGCCTACTTGTAATCTCTGTCTGTCAAAAAAATAAATCTTAAAAAAAAAAAAAAAAGAAACAGGTATCAAAAAGTAGATCCCCTACTATGTGAAGATGTCCTAGGAGGCATGCTCTAACAGATTAAAGAAAGCACAGAATTAAGTAAATAATGATAATTTAAGAACGGAAAAAAAAAATCACCTTCTGGTTCCAATTCCTCAGTTATTTCTGTTTCATCTTCAGAAGTCCAGCTTCGATCTGCTAGCTGACCCTCAGACAGGAAAGACACATCATCATCTTTTCCTTGTTGTATTTTCTCTTTTACCTTAGCTCCACGGCTTTCTTGAGAAACCTGAAGAAACAAGCATCCTGGTAACACTGGTGCTTCGATCACATGTGATACACTTGCTGAAGCACCTGACTCAGAAAGCCTGTACACCCGAGACTTAAATATACGGATAGGCACCATATGTAAGTGATTCATTAGAAAAACTGTCACTAACATTACACAGACAAATGATACTAGGCAGATAAATGAAAATACTATTATAAGCCAAGAATGAAAAATATATTAATATAAAAATGAATTTTACATTATTACTCTAATTCACATATCTATTTATTAGTTGCTAATATCAGCATAATTGCAACACTAGTGATAGTTTTGATCTTTCTGTTCCCAGGAAGTTCTACATAAAAATATGATCGATGTTATGAGTTCTTGATCCATTTTATTTATTTATTTATTAAAAGATTTTATTTATTTATTTGACAGAGATCACAAGTAGGCAGAGAGGCAGGCAGAGAGAGGGAGGGGGAAGCTGGCTCCCTGGGAGCAGAGAGCCCGACATGGGGCTTGATTCCAGGACCCTGAGATTATGATCTGAGCTGAAGGCAAAGGCTTAACCCACTGAGCCACCTAGGCACCCCTCTTGATCCATTTTAGTACAAAGTCTTTTAAGAACGAAATCAAACCTTTCAAAATAATTTTAATACAAATACATACCTCAGGACCATGTGAAAGAGTTGGCATGTCAGTTTCTATTTCTGGCGTATGCTCAACTTTTGATGAAACTTCCTTCACATCTTCAGGAGGAGTAGGTATCTCCTTTTATTGATGTAAAAACATGCATATATGTTATTTTGTATTTACTACTAAATTCCATATATATAAGGGAGTAAATACAATAGTTACCCATATGACCCTAAATTTAGTTAGTGTATTTCAGTAAAATGGCTGATAGTCATCACGGTATTATATACGTAATTAAAGAATTGCAAACATCGTTCATTGAAGCATTGTTTATAATTGCAAAAAAGTGAAAACAATGCAAATATCCAACAGAATAGGATTAAATAAAATTTGGTATATCCAAATACTTGAGTTCTTTGCAACCATGAAAAAAATGATAACGTAGATCTGTACTTATGCACACTGAAGAGAGTACCCAATAAACTATTGAGTAAAAAATGCTACTTACAGAAAAATACATATAGTTATATACTGTTTTGTTAACAAACATGCAAGCAAACAACATGTATGTTCCCTTGGTAATAAGTATGGAAGGAAATTCACTAAAATTCTATTGCTGATACATAAATTTGGGGAAATTTAATTTCATTTTTTTTAAAAGATTTTATTTATTTATTTGAAAGAGAGAGATCACAAGTGGGCAGAGAGACAGGCAGAGAGAGAGAGAGGAGGAAGCAGGCTCCCTGCCAAGCAGAGAGCCCGATGCGGGGCTTGATCCCAGGACCCTGAGGTCATAACCTGAGCCAAAGGCAGAGGCTTAATCCGCTAAGCCACCCAGGTACCCTAATTTCATTTTTAATTTTTTTTGGCTTATTTGTATTTTCTAATATTTCTATGATGATTACACATTACTCATGTAATTAAAAAATTGCATATGTGAGGATATATACTTTTTATGATCAACATTATTTTTTAACTCTATCAAATATCAATTTATAGTCAACTATTTTCCAGGATTCAAAAACTGATGCTTATTTTTAAAATATTAGCTTATCATTTTTGCTACTTTATTTATTTACTGATTTAAGATTTTATTTATTTGTTTGAGAGAGAGATAATGAGAGAGCATGAGAGGGGAGAGGTCAGAAGGAGAAGCAGATTCCCCACCCAGCAGGGAGCTCAATGTGCAGCTTGATCCCAGGACTCCAGATCATGACCTGAGCCAAAGGCAGTTGCTTAACCAACTGAGCCACCCAGGTGCTCCGATTTTTACTACTTTAAAAGTAAATGTGGGGGCGCCTGGGTGGCTCAGTGGATTAAGCCGCTGCCTTCTGCTCAGGTCATGATCTCAGGGTCCTGGGATCGAGCCCCGCATCGGGCTCTCTGCTCCGCAGGGAGCCTGCTTCCTCCTCTCTCTGCCTGCCTCTCTGCCTACTTGTGATCTCTGTCTCTGTCAAATAAATAAAATAAAATCTTAAAAAAAAAGTAAATGGGTCCAATAGAGAAATGAAATGACAAACCAAAAACAAAAGAAATTAATACAAATCAATATTTTCATTACCCAATGATAATATCCATTAGTAACAGATTTCTTTACAATTTTTCACCTTTTTCTTTATAATTATTTTTTTACTTTTTATTTATTTTTTATTTTTTAAACGATTTTATTTATTTATTTGACAGAGAGAGAGATTACAAGTAGGCAGAGAGGCAGGGTTGAGAGAGAGGGGAACAGGCTCCCTACAGAGCAGAGAGCCCAATGCCAGGCTTGATCCCAGGACCCTTAGATCACGACCTGAGACGAAAGCAAAGGCTTAACCCACTGAGCCATCCAGGTGCCCCTATAATTAATTTTTTATTTTAAAGATTTATTTATTTATTTATTTGATGGACAGAGATCATAAGTAGGCAGAGAGGCAGGCAGAAAAAGAGGAGGAAGCAGGCTCCCCCTGAGCAGAGAGCCCGATGCGGGGCTCGATTCCAGGATCCTGGGATCATGACCCGAGCTGAAGGCAGAGGCTTTAACCCACTGAGCCACCCAGGCACCCCTATATTTAATTTTTTAAAAGAATTCTTTCTTTCAAGTTGATTTTAAAGATTTATTTATTTATTTGAGAGGGAGAGAGAGAGTGAGTGATGGGAGGGACAGAGGGAGAGGGAGAGAGAGAATCCCAAACAGACTCCCTGCTAAGTGCGATCCCATGAGATCCTAAGCTGAGCTGAAATCATGAGTCAAGACGTTCAATCAACTGAGCTACCCAGGTGCCACTTTAGGATTCATTTTTAATGCAAATAAAAAAACTTTCTTGGTTACATAGTGGTAATTATATTATAAATACAATGCATCTTGTTACATTTAAAAAACCTTAGTATTACGTCATAAAATTTTCTCCTGATATAAACTTTCAGGTAAACATCATTTTTAATACAATCTAATATTAAAATGAATGAATGTATCATAATTTAATGAACCATTTTACTGGTGTTGGACATTTAGTTACCGTGATGACTAACATTGCAATAAACATCTCCATGTATATCTTTTCTACATTTATGATCATTTATGTAGGAATCCAGTTACTTATGTTCAAATTCCAGATCTAATATATTGCCCTTGAGCAAGTTACTTAAGCTCTATTTCCTGATATATTTCTTTTTATTTAACATTTTTATTTGAGAGAGAGAGAGAGAGAGAGAGCAAGTAGGGGAGGGGTAGAAAGAGAGGGAGAGAATCTCAAGCAGACCCTGCCCTGAGTGCAAACCTCGCATGGGGCTCCATCTCACAACCCATGAGACCATGACCGGAGGCAAAAATCACGAGTTGGATGCTTACTAGAGTGAGCCACCCAGACACCCCTTCCTTTCCTGATCTTTAAATGGGAATAATTCTAGCATGATCATAAGGTTGTTCTTAGGATTAAATCAGTTTGTGGACATAAAGGATCTGGTTCAGGGTCTGATATATAATGAGCACTCAATAAGTGTTTGCTATTAAACACAGCCTTAATAATAATTATTGAATTTATTTATTTAGCACATATATACTAAATGCACTATATATGCCAGGTATTATCTTAAGCTCTGAGAAGAAAAAATACTTTTATTTTTAAAAGATTTTATTTGAGAGAAAGCATGGCAGAGGCAGAGGGAGAGAGGGAGAGAGCACAAGTGGGGTGGAGGGGCAGTGGAAGAGGGGAAACAGCCTCCCCACTGAGCTGGGAGCCCTATGTGGGGCTGAATCCCAGAAATGAGATCATGACCTGAGCTGAAGGCAGACACTTAATGGACTAAGCCATCCAGGCACCCGAGAAAAAATATTTTGATCTGGGTGGTGTTTACACAGGTGTGTACATAGGTAAAAATTCATTGAGCTGGGTACTTAAGTTTTGTGTCCTTTAACTATTTAGGAGTTACACCTCAATTACAAAGAAAGTATTTTTTTTGAAGTCCAAAAGAGATGATGGTGACTTGAGTGGTGACAGTGGAGATGATGTGAATATAGGATATGATTTGAAAGTATAGCTGACAGGTTTTGTGGATAAACTGGAAGCAGGATGTGAAAAAGAGCATGACAACGGGAAGCCTTTAAAAGGTACTGATTATGCAGCTGGATGAATGGTTAGTCATTTATGGAGAATGGGAAACAATGGAAGAAACATTTTGGAAGAGGGTTGAGAAGTCACATTTGGTTTTTGACATGTTAAGTTTAGATTCCTATTATACATCCAGTGCGTATGAAATAAGTAGGGAGAAAAAAAATCTCGAATTTGACAGTGAGATCAAGACTGAAGATTATAAAGATGAGAGTGACCACCTCTAGTTGTTTAAAACTATGAGATTGGCGAAGACCTCTGAATGGAAATATAGAGTGAGATGAGGTGCAGGTCTGCAGTGAAACTGCTGAGGCACCTCTACATTGAGAGATTTGGTCTAGGACAGGGAGAAGAATCACTGGTAAAGCTGGGGAGAAACTGGAAAGGCATGGTATCCCAGACGCCCAGTGAAGAGGGAGCAAGTATTCCACTGTGTCGAATGTTACTGGGGATAAAGACGGGGACTGAGAATTGACTACTGGACATGGCAAAGTCAAAGTCATTGCCTTTGACTCATGGATGAATTTTGATTAGACTGAGTTCAAGAAACGGTGTGAAGAAAGGGAAACAGAATTAAGACTTTCTGAAGAGGTTTCTCCCTGCACTGCTGCTCCCCTGCCGAAAATAGAAGCAGAGGATTAGGGCTGCAGCTGGAGTTACAAATGGAGTCAAAGGAGGGTTTAGATCAAAGAGTAAGAAGAGTTAACGTTTATACACAGTGCCAAATTGTGAAGCTAACATTTAAAGGAAAAAGTATTTTATTCACTGGTTTCCTTTGAAATCAGGTAGAGCATACTACACCTACATAAGTTATTTAAAATATTTGGTATGAGAAGAAAAAATCAGTATTTTCAGTGTTTACTACTTACAGAACTCTGCTGTGGTGTGATATCCACAAAAGACACTTTCTTATCTACAGGTGTTAAACGCTGTCTTGGTTTAGGTGTTGGTGCCTAAGATAAATCAATATATCAAACTGAGTATGACGAACATATACTTAGATAAGACTTCAGCTATTTTTTCTTTCTTTCTTTTTTAAATACTATTTTCTTAAGTTCTATAGGAAATTTAAAGTCAGTGTTACTCACAACAACTAATGGGCTAACAGAGGATGTTGAAGGTACTCTTTGAACAACTTCTGACTCTTCTTTGCGTATAAAATTTCCTAAGTCTTTAGTTGTTATAGATCCACTTGGTGGAAGGTAAGCAAATTTCCATTTCAATATAACATGGATGGTTCCTGCAGGATGCTTGTTATGATCTGTTAACTCAAATATTCCTGTCAAGTTACAAAATAATTTTAATTAATGCTAGAGTGAAGTTTTATTACCATAAGGATGAAAGAACAAAGAGAACTACCCACAGCTTTAAAAATAACTTTAGCTTTTACTCGCACCTCAAATGGCTTAGAGAATAAAGACAAAATAACCTATGATAGGTTCATCTCTGAAGCAGACTGCTTTCAGAAATTAAGGCCTCAGTGATGACAATGCTGATTCCAAGGTGAGAAAATTAACTTATAAATATTTTAATTCACTGAAATTAAATTCAGAGATTATTCAAAATTCTTAGCCTTCCTCTAAGACATCTGGGTTATAGCTAAGTATCAACCTCCTTTTGCCTTAAATATTCTCACAAAAGACTTGTCTCTATAGAAAAATATATTAAAAGTTCACAATTTCAAATAATTTATATATGCAAGGAAGTCTTCATATTACCATGTAATTTTATCAAGATTTTAATTATATTTTACTGGGATTTGTTAAATTACTCCAAATTAAATGGTAGCACAACAAAAAAGTGTCCAGAAAATAAACTGTCCAAAACGGTAATAAAAAGTATCACCTAGCTGTAACTGTAATAAAGAGTCACAAATTTTAGTCATTGCACTAAATTTATTAAAAAGATTTTATTTATTTATTTGAGAGAGAGAGAGAGGGAGAGAGAACAAGCATGAGTGGGGTGAGGGAACCAGATGCAGGGCTTGATCCCAGGACTCTGGGATCATGACCTGAGTCTAAAGCAGATGCTTAATCAACTGAGCCACCCAGGTGGCCCTGCACTGAATTTTTCAGTATGAAAAATTCCAGACTAGAAAAAAACAAACCTGTATTAAGTACAACTCTTGTTTAGGAATAGTATCCTTTACTTGGTCCTCAAGTGTTTGATACATTTTTTTAATGGCTGGCTGGGAAAGAAAAAACAACTCTAGACTTTAGAACAAAAGAATATAGATGGAATATAAGGAAATGATAAACTTCTATTACAGGCACAGGTGGGACTTCTAGAATGGCTGAGTGAAGAGCTCAGTAAATCCTTTCTACAAAAAGAAGATGATAAAACTGGACAAAATGATAAAAAAAAAACCTATCATTTAAGTGCTCTGGAAATTGAACAAAGGTATACAACGAATTGAGAACATTTATTGATAAGAATCTACAGAAACTCAGTAACAATAGTAAGAGTCAGAACAGACTCTAATAAGCTACTTCCCTGGTTGAACAGGAGAACTGCAGACTGCCTGAACTTTGAAAACTCATTACCCAACACATACACTAATCCACAGACAAAGTGGGGAAGCCTACCAGCTCAAGGTATTTAAGTACAATCTTTGACCAATCAATGACCACTAAACAATGCTGACTCAAGCTTAAAATTAAATAAATAAAAACTTAGCAGAGACATCAGTGGGAACTGTGAGAGGAAGATACAGAATTAGTTCAGGCAAGTCGCCAAGCAGAAACAATAAGAGAACCACCCTGAGGAGTAGGGGACAGCTGAAATCTAGAGCTGCTATAATATAGTAACCTAAATGTCCAGTTTTAAACAACAACAAAAAATCATGGTGCTTGTGGAAAAGCAGGAGTGTCTGCCATATACATCGGAAAAAGGTCGTCAATTGACACCTTGTGGGGGTGCCTCAATGTTACACTTAGCAGACAAAAACCTCAGAACAGCTATTATAAATATGTTCAAAAGTTAAAATGATACTTAAAGAAGTAAAGGAAAATGTGATGACAATGATTTATAAAAAAGAATATAATAAAGAGAGAAATTTTATTAAAAAGAACTAAAAAACATTCTGGAGTTGAAATTATAATTACTAAAATGAAAAAAATCAGTAGAGGGTCTCAATACGAGATTTGAGATGGCAGAAGAAAAAAAATCAGTGAACTTGAATACTGACCAATAGAAGATTATCCAATATGCAGAGAAAAAAATGAAGAAAAATGAACAGAGCTTCAGAGAACTGTGGGATACCATTAAATACAAACGTACATGTAATCGAGAGTCTAAGAGGGAAGAAAGGGCAGAAAAAAAAATTGAAGAAATAACAGCAGAAAACACCCCAAATTTGCTACATAACAACACCCTACACATAAAGAGCTCAACAAATTCTTAGTAGGATAAGCACAGTGGGATCCACATCATACACATCATAGTCTGTTTAAAGCCATACATACACACATACACACACTAAAAAGAAAATCTTGAAGGTAGTATCAAGTACAGGGGAACCATAATAATATTAACATCTGATTTCTCATTAGAAACAATGCAGGCCAGAAATTAGTCATTTGATACACTCAAAGTGCAAACGAAAAAAATAACAGATGACTAAGAATATTATACCCAGCAAGACTATCCTTTAAAAAATTAAAGCAAAATAAAGACATTATTAGATAATAATTGGGAGAATTCACTACCAGCAGACCTGAGTCACAAGACATATTAAAGGAAGTTCTTTAGGTTGTAAGGAAGTGATACCAGATGTTAACTCAAATCAACACGAAGGATAGAGATCGATAAAAGTAATCACACAGGTAATTATGAAGCACAGTATAAATATGTTGTCATTTCTTAACTGATTTAAAAGACAACTGCATAAAACAATAATAGTAAAATTGTATTGTTGAACTTATATAAAGATAAAATGTTTATGATAATAATAGCACAAAGGAGAGAGGGGCAATGGAGTTATATTGGAGTATGGAAATAACACCAGACAGTAACTCAAATCCATAGGAAGAAATAAAGAATACCAAAAATGAGTGGGTGGCGGGGGGAGGAATACCAGAAATGGTAAACACGTAAGTTAATATGAAAGTCTCCTATAATTATAGATATTCTCCTTTCTCCTGACTTCTTTAAAAGATAAAAAGTTATAGACTGCAATAATTATAACACTGTATTATTGTTGGGTTTATAACAGATATAGGCACTTTTTTATATAGATATATGACAATAATAGCACAAAAGAGAGGGGAGGAAATGGGATTATATTGGTGCAGACTTTCTATATTTTGATGGAGTTGTTAGCATTAATTTTAGACTGGTAAGACACATATCGTAATCTGTAGAACTACTAAGAAAATAACCAGGAAAAAAACTGTAGGCCCAAAGTTTAAGATTATCTGAGAACATTAGGAAGGTTAGTCATATCCACAATTGAAGTATAATTTAGGTTTGTTTTTACAATTTCATAGATTCAAGAAATACGCTTACCTGAGATACATCTGTCATGTGCCAATGAAATCAGAGGCACATTGACTTTTCCTATATATATATTCTCTTGAGTATCACTATCATCAAACACATAAAAACTCAGAGACTCTGACTTAAGGTACCGATCCAAATCCATATTCATTGGCACTGGGAAACACATATGATCATCAAACTGTGGATCATTGCTACTGGGAATGATGGCTGTATCATGGTCTGCAAAATCAAAAAACTTGTACACAACATATGGGTGTGGCTGAAGGTGGTTTGCTCGGGACTTCAAGTGGCTGCAACATCTGACTGTAACATGAAGTTCATTTAAGTTGCCATCTGTGGAATCAGTAGAACTGGGCTGAGAAGTTTTGGGTGCTGGCTGACTTGACTGGAAAAAAATACATAGTTATATTACAGTAATAACACATTGAAAAGATAAAAAGCAGCTGCCAAATCCCAAACAAAATAATCTGGTGAATGAACAAAAAGCTGTATATTTACACTTCATAGTGAATTTCTCAGTAAAAAACCTGATTCTTAGTCAAGACTAATATTCCCTAGAACATGTGTGAACAGGTGATCTTAAGCTATTAGTGATAAATATAGATGACTGAGCTTACATGTAGAGACTGTTGTTAAAAAAAAACCAAGAATTGTTATTCTCTAATTCTATTTAATGACTCATGAGTAATGTGAACAGATGGGTCCAAAGACAAATGTCCTCTAGGTCACAATTTTATTAAGAGCTGATTCCTCAAGCACTCCAGCTATTGTGATCCTATCTCACTCTTACGTAAGAATCCAGTGAATGTGATGGAGCCCACCCAGAGAGATTATTTCATTATATTTGGGCTGGTCCTCCTCTTCAACCAATGGTGTTTGGGAAAGCAGATATTTGAGTCCAGATTAGCCAGCATACGGAAGTTCAACTTCCGTATGAGAACAGGAGAACACGGTCAGAGATAAACACCGGAGGGCATAAAAAGTTAGGATTGGGAGCACATTTCAGAAGAAAGATGAGTGAAAGGAATGATTAGGCAGAGCTGGAAGATACTCCATGGCCCCTTCTGAAACTATTGTTCAGGTAGCCAGTGCGTAAGTATTTTAACAAACAATTGCACTAATTGTGAAGCCCACCAGAGCTGATGACCTGGGACAAAGAAATGTTAGGGTTCCAGGGCCTTGTTTAGTTTAGCGTTGGACCATTCTCTACTTTCCACAAAGGGGCTCCTCTTCAACTGCTTTTCTGAATCTGGAACTCTGACTCCAGCAAGTTTGCTGGAGAAGGCAAAATAGAACCGAACTCCTCATGGCCTCAGCAGAGACATCTGGTGGTGTGGTGAGGAGAAACCTGAGAAGGGGATCCCAGTACTGCTATCCCAGGGCTGGTTTGTATTCAACTACAGAACTCTGAGTGCAATGATTTAAGAAGTACCTCCTCTGTTTCTCACTCCAAATCTACCCACAAAAGCTGGAATTAGAACAAACCCAAGCCAGAAAATGGGAGCCTAAGACAATGAAACTACAAAACTAAATAAATAACCTAGTCTATTTTTTTTTTAAGATTTTATTTATTTATTTGAGAGAGAGAGAGTGAGAGAGAAAGCATGAGAGGGGAGAAAGTCAGAGGGAGAAGCAGACTCCCTGCAGAGCTGGGAGCCTGATGTGGGACTTGATCCTGGGACTCCAGGATCATAACCTGAGCTGAAGGTAGTCACTTAACCAACTGAGCCACCCAGGCACCCTGACCTGGTCTATTTTTAATTCTCTTTTCCATTACAGCATTTCCTTTAATTCTTTTTTCCATTACCGCATTTCCCAATGTATGTTCTGAAGAATACCAGTCCAGAAAGATGATATCTGGGAAACAGGTGTCATTCTTTCGTAAGTTTGGGAATTAATGTTAGTATTAGTCACAGTTCTTTAATTGAAAATTACGGAAACTAATTCCACCTAGCAAACACAACAAAAAGAGACTTTAATGTTAGTCCATATGGTTAGTTCATAGAATTGTATAGCAGAAATGCGGGTGGGCCTTAGGAAGGTAAGAGGACTGGGAAACTGCCAGAATTTACACTCGATCTAGTACCCATTTTTCTCTGTATGCTTGCTCATCATTCTTTCTCTCCAGACCCATTTTTTTTCCTTTGCTGGTTAACATGGTAGAAGATGGCTGCCCTATAGCTCCCAATTTCACATGTTCCAAGCAGGGAAAATCTTGCTTTCTCTTGAAAACAGAATCAGATTGGCTTAAATGGGGTCAGGTGGACACTCCCGAATCAGTAGTCACAATTGAGTAGAGAGTGGCAGTGGACAGGACCACTGGGCATAAATCTGGCCTCTGGCGGGGCCAGCCCCATGAACTGGGAGTGACAGGGGTCCAAACGAAAAAAGATGATTATGACTTGAGCAGACATTCCAACATGTTTCAACTATATTTTATCCCTTTGTTACTCAATTCAAGCGCATACGTTAAGCTTTCCTTTTGGGATTCTTGTTACACATGACAAGTCAAGGACCCTATTTCACTTGGCTCACTTTAGTGCTTTCTGCATTCACTGGATCATGGAATTCTTTTGGAAGTATGGCCATTAAGACTCCATGAAACACAGCTTGGGCAATGCTGCTCTGAGGAATTGTGTTTAAACTTGCAGCTCAGGATACTGCAATTTTTCAAAAGTGCCCTGGGTAGCGCAAGGAGTTCCTTTGTGGTGATGGAACAACTCTGGGTCTTTCTTGTGGTGGCAGTTACATGAATATATACAGGTGGTAAAACTACACAGGACACACACACACACACACACGAGTGCATGTAAAAACTGATAAAATATGAATAAGGCCTGTAATCTAGTTAAAGGTATTGTACCAACGTCACTTTCCTGGTTTTGATAATGTACTGCAGTTATGTAAGATGTTACAATTGGGAGAAGCTGGGTGAAGGGTACATAGAACTTCTCTGTACAGTTTTTGTACTTCCTGTAAATCTATAATTCTTTCAAAATAAAAAGTTAAAAAGAGTCACTTGATGGCTGTGAAAGAAAATGATTTTGGTTTAAAGCATGACATAAAAAGACATATTATAAAACTTCTGTATCATAAAAATGTCTTAAAGTCCAACCAGCTCACCCATTGCATTTGCTCTGGCCCCTTATAATTTGATGTTATATATCCCAGAGCCTTTGCTCGTTCTCGATAAAGTCGAATTGCTTGATCCATGGGAATCCGCAATCTGAACCAGTATTCCACTGTGCCAAAATTTGGGATGTCTCCTTTAGTTCCTACAAACCAATGCATAACTCACTGTTAAAATTTTATACTGAGTAAAATAATATATGACTTACACAAATGATGTGTGATTAGCAAAGAACAGAGCTGAAGAAAAGAAAGTTACTTCTGCAAGTATGAGTTTCATTGTATGTTAAGTATTATTAAAGAGCTATGTCAAATTATGTTTGAGATATTCCAACTTAGGCTATTGCAATCCTTCTAAAATATAAAGAAAAAACTAAGCACTGTATTAAATACTGCACAGATTCTTTTTGATGCTACAGTAGCTTGTTTTTAACAAGTTGTACTCAATGTAGACTGACAGATACAATATGAAATCTCAAAATTATAAATATGAAATTCCACATTACGATTCAACTTTCAAGAAGCCTTTGGCACCTTCCCACTTCTCCACTGTGCCACAAGTACAGGGACAAATGCTACAGCTATGCCAAATATATGCCGGATGTAATTCATGCTTGCATGAGGTTCGCCCTATATACCCTCACTCTTCTTTCCAAGTCAGGCAGCTCTTCATCTCTTTTCCTCTGTGAAGATTTCCTCTATAGCTCTTGGGGGACTTAAGGGCTCTCTGCTTCCTTCAAAGAGGGGAGGAAAATGTTCTCTCATTAGGACACTGATTCCTTTCACATAACTCTGTTCACCAGCATATTTCTTCACTCACACTATAAATTTCTTGAGGGCAAGGACTGTGGTTTCCATTGATAGATTCCTACCCGAGGGACTAGTATACAATGGGTACTCAATATTTGTAGAATAGAAGATATTCTATATGTAAGCTTTCGTGAACATATATTATTAAAACTATTTCCCCATTCTCTTCGACTTCATCAATTTCTTTCTCACTGATGGATCATTCTCATCAACACGCAAACATGATTCAAATCTGACATAATTTTTTTTAAAAAGTCCTAGAACAAGAATATTAATGCATATACATATTTTCTTGTATATGCTTAAAATTTCTTTGGAAGAATTTGCAGCCTTTGGTGAGAGGTTCCAGGGTAGCTGGGGGAGGAATGGAAGAGAGAGATTTTAAAGTATAAACTTTTATACCTTTTGATTTGTGAGTCATGTAAATATGTTACCCCTGTCATCAATCAATCAATAAAACCGCCCCCAAGAAGCTAAGTCACCCTCTTTTCTTCTTGAAATGGTTTCTTTACTTGTCTTCTAAGATAGTACATGCTCTTGGCTTGCCTTTTAAATCACTGGCCACTCTTTAGTTTCCTTTGCTGGTGTCTCTTCTTCTTCGTGAACTCTAAGTCGTATGGTTTTCCAAGGCTCAGTCCTTGGCCACTTTCTCTGCTTTGTGTACATTCACTCTCTATGTGATATTATCTAGGCCAAAGGCTTAAAATATATTCCATATGGTAATGATTCCCCCGTTCATGTGTTTATCCCTGACCTTAGGGCTAGGGCTAGTGTATTCACTGACCACATGCCATCTCCACTTGGCTATCCAACAGGCAGCCAGTCTTAACTTGTTCAAACAAAATTCTTGATTTTCTTCCCCAGAAAATGGGTTCACGATTCTCCTTGTTGTGCATGCCAGAAATTCTTGTCTCCTTCATTTCCTTCATTACTCTCCATTCAATTGATAAGCAAGTCTTAAAGTTAATCAAACATAAACGGAAAATGACCACTTCTTATCACTCTTCTCACTACCATCTTACTCCAAGCCACCACCATCATCTTTCTAGATTAATGTAATAGCCTGATAATGATCCTAATTTTTCCTCTTGGCCTCAACAGACTATTCTTTTTTTTTTTTTTTTAAGATTTTATTTATTTATTTGATATACAGAGATTGCAACTAGTCAGAGAGGCAGGCAGGGAGAGAGAGGAGGAAGCAGGCTCTCTGCTCAGCAGAGGCTTGATCCCAGGACCCTGGGATCATGACCTGAGCTGAAGGCAGAGGCTTTAACCCACTGAGCCATCCAGGCGCCCCTCAACAGACTATTCTTCCCCGAGCACCCAGGGTGGTTTTTCTAAGACCTATGTGTGATCACATCACTTCCCTCCTCAAAACTCCAATGACTTTCATCACTCAGAGAAAAAAAATTCATTTGCCTCACCATGACCTACAAGTCTCTAGAGCATGATCTGGTCCTTCCACTGTTTTTTTGTTTTGTTTTGTGTTGTTGTTGTTTATGTTTTTTAAAGTGTACTTTCTTTTCTTTAAAAGCTGTCATTTAAATTCCAGTTAGTTAATGTACAGTGTAATAGTAGTTTCAGGAAAAATTTAATGATTCAACACTTCCATACACCACCCAGGGCTCATCACGACAGACAAGTGGCCTCCTTAATCCCTGTCACCTATTTCCCCATCCCCCCACCCACCTCCCTTATGGTAACCAGCAGTTTGTTCTCTAGAGTTAAGAGTCTGTTTCTTGGTTTGCCATCCCCCCCTTTTCTCCCTGTGCTCGTTTGTTTTGTTTCTTAAATTCCACATATGAGTGAAATCATATGGTATTTGCCTTTCTCTGATTGGCTGACTTTGCTTAGTCGTTCTTCTATTGCTTTAATCACTTTTCTGCTTTAGCCACTGGCCTTCTTGCTGTTCCTCCAATATGTCATGTTTGTCCCTGCACTTGGTACTTGCTGTTACCTCTGCATGAAACATTCTTCCCCAGGATCCTGTCATGGATCTTTACTCAGGTCTTTATCAATGTCAACCACCAGAGAAGTTCTAATCTGAATTAGCAACCTTCCATATTTCTCGTTAGCCTATTCATTTTTCTTCATTTGATGAGATATATATTTGTTTTATGGACTGTCTTCCCCTCTAGAAGGTAAGCTACAGGATGGCAGGGGCTCTGTCTGGCTTACTTAGCACAGTATTTCCAACGCCTACTAACAGTGATAACATCAGCTCTTAAAAAAATATTTGACGAGGGGCACCTGGGTGGCTCAGTGGGTTAAGCCGCTGCCTTCGGCTCAGGTCATGATCTCAGGGTCCTGGGATCGAGTCCCACATGGGGCTCTCTGCTCAGCAGGGAGCCTGCTTCCCCCCCCCCCTCTCTCTCTGCCTGACTCTCTGCCTACTTGTGATCTCTCTGTCAAATAAATAAATAAAATCTTTAAAAAAAAATATTTGACGAATGTACTACAGTTAATGCTTAATCAAAAAGGGTATTAATATGGTAAATAAATATTTGCACTTCTAAACTTCTAAAAAATTAATAGCCATTGCACTGACATCACCCATGACATTTAGGATAGTCTAACCAACTATGGGCAGATCAATTAGAGGACACTGTCCTACCCTCAAGGAATCTTGAATCCCTAGAGAAGGCAGTAATGTCGAACACCACATTAATATATAAACCGGATTAGTGATTCAAATGTCCAAAGCTTACAAGATTGTACTTACCAACCAAACTTGCTGTGCAAAATATTCGACCACTTTTTTCTAGGATTTCATGGAATCTCAACTGACCTGCCGCAATTGTTTCATAATCTGTGCTGTAAGCTTGGTGGACCTCAAGAGTGATAGTATTCTTCTGAATATATTGTAAAAATAAGTCATTAACATGAACGAGATATTGAGAAGTGAAGTTGTATTCTGGGTGAAGGCCTTGCACAATGGGAGTTGTCTGTAGCTCAAAATCATAGAAAGCATAGGTACAGAAAGTGACAGGCTCTTTATCTCCAGATGCCTGTAAAACTTCAGAAGAAAAGGTTACTTTGTTGATATGGATTTCAAATAGGTTTTCGCCTCGTTCTAAGTGAAGAGTTTCATCAAATTCGTCAGTGGAGTCATCTGGTGTGATTTCTGGTTTAAATTTATACTGCTTGGTGCCATAGGCAATATCCTTTAATTGGGCTGCAAGAGAAGACACACAGTTTAGATATTTTTTAAATATTGACAGATGAAGATACAAACTGTCTTCTGAAGTGGTATGAAGTCTAACTGCTTTGGTGAAGAGTCTCAATCTTAAATTCTAGAACTACATGGTTTTTCTGTGGGTAATATTGTAGTCTACAAAAATTCATCCTTTGTTTTGACGCCGCTTATTAACAAGAAACTTACAACTCAAGTTATAATACAGCCTGTACCAG
The DNA here is from genome assembly GCF_922984935.1 of Meles meles. Classification (NCBI taxonomy): domain Eukaryota; kingdom Metazoa; phylum Chordata; class Mammalia; order Carnivora; family Mustelidae; genus Meles; species Meles meles. The sequence goes on along the minus strand of NC_060084.1, from coordinate 29,744,045 downwards.
GAGAAAGGAAAAAGAAAAAAGAAAGAAATGTTTTTGAACGAAGAGCTGAAGTAAATATTTGGATTCTTCCTATTCTGCTCTTTCTGCTTTATTATATTCTCTCCTTTAAAGTCAGTTTCTTTTTCCACTGGCTCTTTCTCTTCAGATTCCTAAAGCATCTCCTTTTCTACTTTTGGGGTGTTGGATATGTTTACTGCCTTGATTGTGGTGATGGTTTCACAGTGTAGCCATGGGCCCAAATTCACCAAGCTGTATGCCTCAAATATGTGCAGTTTAAAGTATGTTAATTGTACTTCCATAAATCTGTGTTTTAAAAAGATATGTCTTTTTTAGATACACATTTCATCCCCATGTTACATCCAAATTTCTCGAAAAAGTAACATATGCTTGTGTGTACAGATCATCATCAACAGATCTCCTGCAAAGAGTATCTGCCTTACTTTCCTCATGAAACCGCTCCAGAAAAGGTTACTGATAACAAATCAATTGCTAGATGGAATAGACTTTGGTTCTTGTATCATTGATTTCTTTGCTTCCTTGACATTGATGGTCACTTTCCCTTTTATGAACCACTGTCCATATTTTTTTCTTCTACCTCTCTTGTTTTTTCTTTTCTCTATTTTTTTTCTTTTCTCTATTTTTTAAAAAGTGTTTTCTCTTTTTCTTATAGTTTGCTGGGGGCCCTGTTTTTATCCTCTTGTTATTCTATATATTCTTATAGGCAACCTCCATCTTTTATGATTTCTGCTACTATCAACATGCAAAGACCTCTCCTTTTTCTTTTTCTTCTTTTTTTTTTTTTTTTTAAGATTTTGTTTATTTGACAGAGATCACAAGTAGGCAGAGAGGCAGGCAGAGAGGGAGGAGGAAGCAGGCTCCCTGGTGAGCAGAGAGCCCAATGCAGGGCTCGATCTCAGGACCCCGGGATCATGACCTGAGCTGAAGGCAGAGGCTTTAACCCACTGAGCCACCCAGGCACCTCTCTCCTTTTTCTATTTTTATTTCAGATTTATTTCCTGAACTTCAGATCCATACATCTCATGGCTTGCTGGGCCTCTATCTAGATATCCCTTAGCCACATCAAACTCAACATATCCAAAATAGCATAGAGCCAATGTAGAGTATTCTCTTCCAGGTATTTCTGTACTTGGCATCTCAAGTGCTGGAGTTAGCATTCATCCAGTTGCTTACACCTGTTGCCACAGAATCGGTCTAGTTTCTCTTTCTCTTAACTATCCCCACATCCACACTACATCACTGTCTCCTAAGTCTTTCCAAGTTTGTCCCTGTCCATTCTCTGTCCACTAATGCTACTTTACCTACATTGCCAGTATTTATTACCCAGACTGTCATGGAACCCAAAGTGTTTCCTTCCTTCATATCTTATTCTTTCTAATAACAATAGCATAATCTCTAAAATGCAGTTCTGGGTGTATTACTGCCTACCTTAAAAACTGCTTTGTGGTCTTCTAGGTTATCAAGTGTCAAACTCTTCAAGGTGACAAACAGGGTCTTCATGAACTGGCTCTTCCCAACCTTAACTGGAGAGATTCTCCCCCTTTATTAACTATGAGTTCCAATTAGACGGATCAGCATTGGTGGTATAGTGGTGAGCATAGCTGCCTTCCAATTAGATGGATCTGCGTGCAGTTTGGCAAATTAAAGGCAGTGCTTCACAGTGAGGGCATTTATGAATCCTCCAATGTCTAGAATGCCTTTCATTGTTTTTACTTAGTGGTGAATTCTGTCATCTTTTAAGATTCCAAACTTACTTAGCGGAGTCTTCCCTGAATCTTCAGGTTTAAATAGGTATTCTCTCCTCCATGTTTCCTTGGTATCACCTGCATTTTCCTAGCTTCACATTCTTTTTTTTAAAAAAATTTTTAATTTATTTCTTATTTTTTTTATAAACATATAATGTATTTTTATCCCCGGGGTACAGGTCTGTGAATCGCCAGGTTTACACACTTCACAGCACTCACAATAGCACATACCCTCCCCAATGTCCATAACCCCCCTCCCCTTCTCCCAACCCTCCTCCCCCCAGCAACCCTCAGTTTTTTTGTGAGATTAAGAGTCACTTATGGTTTGTCTCCCTCCCAATCCCATCTTGTTTCATTTATTCTTCTCCTATCCCCTTAACCCCCCATGTTGCATCTCCATGTCCTCATATCAGGGAAATCATATGATAGTTGTCTTTTTCCGATTGACTTATTTCACTAAGCATGATATCCTCTAGTTCCATCCACGTCGTTGCAAATGGCAAGATTTCATTTCTTTTGATGCCTGCATAGTATTCCATTGTGTATATATACCACATCTTCTTTATCCATTCATCTGTTGATGGACATTTAGGTTCTTTCCATAGTTTGGCTATTGTAGACATTGCTGCTATAAACATTTGGGTGCACGTGCCCCTTTGGATCACTACGTTTGTATCTTTAGGGTAAATACCAAGTAGTGCAATTGCTGGGTCGTAGGGTAGTTCTATTTTCAACATTTTGAGGAACCTCCATGCTGTTTTCCAGACTGGTTGCACCAGCTTGCATTCCCACCAACAGTGTAGGAGGGTTCCCCTTTCTCCGCATCCTCGCCAGCATCTGTCATTTCCTGACTTGTTAATTTTAGCCATTCTGACTGGTGTGAGGTGATAACTCATTGTGGTTTTGATTTGTATTTCCCTGATGCCGAGTGACGTGGAGCACTTTTTCATGTGTCTGTTGGCCATCTGGATGTCTTCTTTGCAGAAATGTCTGTTCATGTCCTCTGCCCATTTCTTGATTGCATTGTTTGTTCTTTGGGTGTTGAGTTTGCTAAGTTCCTTATAGATTTTGGACACTAGCCCTTTATCTGATATGTCGTTTGCAAATATCTTCTCCCATTCTGTCAGTTGTCTTTTGGTTTTGTTAACTGTTTCCTTTGCTGTGCAAAAGCTTTTGACCTTGATGAAATCCCAATAGTTCATTTTCTAGCTTCAGATTCTTCATGGTCAAGTATAACTATTTATGTGCTCTCTCTTTGTTTTAAAAAAATACTTTATTTACTTATTTGAGAGAGAGAGAGAGAGACAGTGAGAGCATGAGCAAGAGGGAGGAGAAGCAGAATCCCCACTATGCATGGAGCCTGGGCCGGGGTGGCAGATGCAACAACGCAGGGCGATTCGTCAGAGCAGGGAGATCCCAGGACCCAATGAGATCATGGCCCAAGCCAAAGTCAGACGCTTAACCAAATGAGTCACCCAGGTGCCCTTATCCTATGTGCTCCATCTTATGAGTTCCTTGAGGGTGGTACCTGAGCTTTTCTTTTTTTCCTATTTGGATTCTCCCTCCCTAGCACATTGCTTAGGATGCATTAAGAGCCTGAGCATGTCTAAGGAATGAATCAATAAATTTAGGGGACAGATTTATTGGTGAAAATTTAGTAAGACTAAAAGGAATGAAAATCCTAAACTATGTGACCTCCTTGTTATTCAGGAAAATTCTAGTAAGCAAATTTTTATTGAGTACTACTTGAAATAAAAGGTATATACTGCTCTTTGACTTTTGGAAAACCCTGTTCAGGCAGATAAAAATATTTACTGAACCCTTCTACTTAGAGCAGTGGTTCTTAAAGTGTGCTTGGGAACCCTGAGGGTCCCTAAAACTGCTCTGAAGGTTTGTGAGGTCAAAACTATTTTTAAAATAATCCTGACATGTCACTTGTCTTTTTCATTCTTATTCTCTCACAAGTGTTTAATGGAGTTCCCCAGACTACATAATGTGTGATATCATAACAGATTGAATGCAGAAAGCAAGTTTAAAAACCCAGCTGTTTTCTATTAAGGTGCACACCAAAAAGTTTGCAAAAATGTCAAACAATTAAAAAAATGTTAAACAGTTTAAAACAATGTAACTCTTCTCACTATTTTTCTGTATGGAAAATACAGCTTTTAAAAAATAAATACTGTAATTTATGTTAACATGTAATGGGTTTATTATTATTTTAGCATGACATAAAATAAATATTTTCAAAATTTCTCTTTCAATTCTTAATATGATAAGTAGAACCCATATAAGCAAGAGGCCTTTGGGATCCTCAGTAATTTTCAAAGGTGTAAAATTACTGCTGGCATCAATCATTTGAATTAAACATTGCATGCCAGAGGACATGAAAGAGAGACTAAGTACTCAGCCTCATAGAATTTATTTCACAGTCACAGGGAATACGCAAAACTCAAACAGCGAGGAACACTTATATAATATAATCCCCACACATATTTTTTGAGTACATAAGAGGAAAAATGGGAAGTACCCAGGTAGTGTTTTACAAAGTATAGTCTTGCAACCGCATCTGAATCACTTGGGAGTTACTTCTAAATGTATAGAACCGCGGATCCCCTGATCTCTAGGGGTAGGGCCCAGGAAACTACATTTGAAACAAGTTCCTCATGTGATTTTCATACTTACTCAAGTCTGGAAACCACACTGCAAGGACATTTCAAGTAGAGGAAGGGCTAGGAGTGATTGGAGCCAGCTTCCTGGCAGGGGCGTGCATTGCATTTGGTTAGAACTCAAAGCAGGGTAAAAAGGGTATATGTCGGATGTAAAGGTGGAGCAAAGGTACAGTGGCAGGACCGAGAAAGGCGAGTCTGCAAAAGAGCAAGCAGACTTGTTTGGATGAGGTACATAGCTTGCTTAGAAGAGAAATGAGGATGGGGTGGTTAAGTTAGTTCTGCGGTACTCCATAAAGTACTCTGAAATTTTGCCTGCAACACTGAATCTGTAAAGCAATAGAAAATTACTAAAAATTCTTAAGTAAAAAAGAATCAGATAAAAACAACCTTTCTGGTAAATTCTCATTACAGCTATGAATTAGAAAAAAACAGAGCGAAAGGAAATTGTGAGTGTGGATTTAGATGGCATTTTCAACTATTGTAAAATCCATTCATCTAGGTACTGTGGACAAGGAATTGTACCTTCTAGTTTCTGAATGCGTGCAGCTCTGCTATCAAGAAGATGAACATATTGTTCCACTTTGAGTTCATAATCTTGCTGCAAATTTTCCATCTTCTGGGTCACTGCTTCAACTTCCATCTAAAAAATAAGAGATAAGTTTCAATACTTAGGATTAGTTCCATTTTCATTTTTTAAAGCAACTCTGAGTCAAACATTTCCTAGATCTTGGGGATATCAGGAGCTGTAAACCGTGGTTTTCTGACCTCAAATAGTTTACAGTTTAGAAAATTATGCTTAGCAATGTTCATAAATCAGAAACAAAATTAACAAGACCCCAGATTCCTTCTCATGGAGGTGATTTTCCTGTTTGTTAAAGGCTAACATAACATATGGTTGTGGTAGGACAGCTACAATGCATTTGCAGAACGTGCTAATACCAGCACAGGTGAATTCATGGCTGCTGTTCCTGCTTTAAAAACCAGGGTTTTAAAAAAAATTATTTGTTCTTAAACTATTTACTCTAAGCACCTAGTTACAAGGCCAAATTCCAGACATGTGGTAATACATGATAAGAGATGATAACAGATGATAGTACATAATACTGCTCTGAAAAGTAATCATCAGTAGAATATCATAGGAAGCCTATTCTCCCATCTTGTGCAGCACATTACCTGATAATCTTTATTAATTTTATGTTGCATAATTAGCATGTTTCGTGTCTTTTCAAGTTCTTGCACTGTTTCTGCATGAGTTGCTTGTAGCTCTCGCATGGAGTGTTCTAGATCTTTGTTAGTTTTATTGTCTACTTTCTCTAAAAAGGAAAGGTCTCCGTTTTTTTGTGATTTTTGAGCCTAAAATAAAAACAGGTTTTATTACTGAAATAAGAGTTTCTAAAATGTAATCATGTGAATTAATATAGATAGAGCAAGGAACAATCATTAATTGAAAACAGATATATTTCCATTTTCCATCAGGAATAAAACTATCCTGATACAGAAAATGTATTTAGATAGACATTTGGAACAATTACAGAGAATTCATAAAACAGTTTATTATTTCATGACATAAAGAAGAATCATGTACATTTATTTCCATTTCTTCAACTGATTAAAAGCTACACTGTTGATCTAAAGGGAAAGAAAGGTATTTTCTCGTGTTGTCTTATAAATAACAGCTTATCCTAGAACTGAAAAATATCTTCTGGTAACATTTATTAATTCAATATTTTATTTAAGATAATAGGGTGTACCAAGGCCTCTTAGGACAGAAAATTATTGATTAGTTTTATAGCGAGGCGTGTAAAAGTGAAATGTTTTTACAGTTGGAGAAAGTGCTTTAAATAAGAGTTTTTGAGGTCTATTTTAGTATATGTGCTGCCGAAGCGAGCACTTTGAGGTCTATTTTAATGTAATTTTGATGTCATTATGAAATATGTATATGCTGTAACTAAATGTCACCTGACCACTTTCCTGAATAATTCATTCTCCAAGTATAAGGGTTACAGACAAGGGGTCATCTTTATCCTGAAACAGTTATATGTAGACATGAAATTCATGGTGAATTTCAGAAAGTTACCTTTATAAGCAGGAGAGCTTCACTCAATTCATCAGCATTAATATCACTCTCCTGCAAAAGAGAGAGTAAGTAAAAGCTCACCGTGAGATATTAATGGAAAGTACAAGAGACATTCCAACTATGCAGATTATCCTCATGGAGCACAAGCTGCCTGATACCATGAACTAAGAAACTAAGTATAAGAGACATTCCAACTCTTCAGAATCTTCCCCCTGAAATGTAAGCTGTCTAACAACCATGAATTAAGAGACTAAGTAATACATTTGTACTCTTTTGCTTTGTAGTATAGTTTCCTCCGAGCATAAAATATTGAGATAAAAAGTTGATGTTTATTTCCTAAATAAGAAAACAGTTCACCTGGTTGTAAAACTTTAGGCGGTGTTTAAGGTCATCAAGTTGTTGTTTTTGTTCCAGATACTGTAACTGTAGTTCTCTGTTTTCTTGACTGAGTTTCTCATTTTGGTCTTAAAAATAAAGTTGACATAATCAGAAAAGTAAGAGAGCCTGAGGCGTAAGAACACGTTTAAAATTAATTTAATTCCTGATACACACCAAGCTCAAACTAGCATCGCTCTGGTCAGAGAGGAAATTGTGCTAGCACCTAGACAAAGGCAGTGAGGGAATGAGGAACAAGCGAACACTATCATGTGTCTACCATATGATCCAGTTGCTTATCAAAAACTGAAGACTTAAGTTCACAGTATTAATATAAGGAAATTGTGGCCTCTGAGACTTCAAAGAAACATTCTATCTAAATACCTAAGAAAATATGTTTCTAAATCTGTGATTTTTACTTACTTATTAAGGGTCCTGAAAGGCATGCAAAAATATTTTTTTTTTGCCTTTTAGTGTTTTAATTGACTTCAAGTTTTCTTTTCCAAATTTAGCATAAAGTCTTTTTATTAAAACAACATAATTTCTCTGGTAATAACTACACCAATAATTTTAATCAACCACACTTTGAACAAATCTGTTAAGATAGGAGAAATGGATTCTCAGCCAGTGCATGGTAGCATCAGTAATAATTCATGTGTGCTCTTTATTCATTGATTTCGTGCTGTTAATTGGTAGGACATGGACTCAGAGCTCTTGTTAAGGAGTAGAGATAGGTTACATTCGCCCAGGGCTCATTCCCCTGAACCCACAAGCAGGAGCATAGGGTAGAGCTACAGAAGACAGTAAATCTATAAAGAGACTAATTTTTTGCTCCCTGCATTAAACGTATGCTTAACTTAAAAGAAAAAAAAAGCTAGCTAACAAACCTATTCTTGTCTCATGTTCTTAAGCGTACTCTTCAACAGAGTTCATTGAGGGGGTCAAGTATTCTTTTTGGCTCCCTGTAGCCTAACTCTAAACCATTCATCCAAAGTGTATCCACTAATCTCATCCTATTTTCAAAGACTTGTGTTTATCAAAAGTTCCCAATTCAAGTTGTACGTTCTTGTTTCCATTTCTTAAAAAAAGCAAGCCAACGCATTTGCCAAGAATTCCTCACATGAATACATTTGCACACTGAATGCCTTTTATACAAAAATACATTTCTGACTTTTACAATGCTTTGTGTTCCCAAGCTATAAATGCTACAAGTAAGTGAAAATTGTAAATTACACAATTAAGAAGCAAGGGACTAAATCTGGATATTTTTAATGTCACGTATTTCCTGGCAAACTAAAAAGGAAAAAAGAAAGTGACTCTAAGGTATGCAGAGACATTTTACTATCAAATATATAAACATTTTTTATCTTATCAATGAAAGATTAAAAGGTATAGAATATAAACTGCTAATACTCAGTGACCTAAATGAGAGAGTTTCCAAATGTGAACAGTATTTGGAAATTTTGGAAGGCAAGGTCAAATACCTGTCTTCAAATTAAAAATTAGGATTAATAATAAATATGAATTCATAGAGGAAATAACTCTTTTGGTTACAGAGTAGAATAAGAAGGCAAACGCTTTATTTTATGTTGATTTGGTTAAAAGATCTAGATAGGAATGGCTAGGTACCAGAAATAAGGTAAATACAGTAAGAAAAATGTAAAACTAAAGATCTTGAGAATGATATAATTTCCTTCTCTGGCCTGCAAGAAGTGTTACGGGTCGTGAGAATGAGGTAAAGGGTAAAGGGCATGACTTCTGCACCTTCATCCAGAGTGTATTTTGATTTCTAGTTTTGTGCTCTAGTTTTTCTATTCTTTCAATATTTCAGAGCAGGGTCCTAAGGATGATATGCTAGTAGGTATAAATAAACTTATTCAAATGTTTCTTCCTTTGCTGGTTTCTATTTCCACAATCATGTCCCCGTTTCACTGATCTTTTTGAAACGAGGGTGCTATTAGTGGGAAAATAACTTATTAGTGGAAGAAGACGTTACTGAATGCCAGTACCTTTCTCTCTGCTAAATTTTATGTAGAATTATCCACAATATTTTTCCTTTCTCAAACTGTTTACTGGGGGTAGAACTCCTGAATCTTTTAAAAGCACGGAGACACTGTAGTTCAAAGAAGAGATAGACTTGCTGAATTATAATATGAAAAATCAAAGCATCCTGTACAAGATGAAAAATAACCTCCTTACCTTATGATTTGACAAAAAGCAGGTTAAGCTAAACAGCATTTTATCAAATGAGGTAACATTTTCCTCTTTTAAAATTATGTTCTTCAAAAAAAAAATAAAAAAAATAAAATTATGTTCTTCAAGCACACCATTAATAAGCAGAGTGCAGAGAACAATTCAACTAAACAATTTTCAGAGCTCCTTTGTGCTAATATCTTCAGCTGTGATCAATATAACCATATGCATTATGCTGAATTATGCATTTCAGCTAAAGATAGAAAGGAACTTTCAAAAGCAGGGCCTTTAAACACATGCAGTTAATTTAAGCATTAAGCAAATGCAAACTGCATTTACATATCCTTCCCCCACATATTCACACAATCTGAAACTAATTTGTACCTTGAATAAAGAGGTGAGTATTCTCTAAAAATAATTTGCCAGTTAGATGAATGACTCTAAGAACCCAGGGAAACATCTTCTGGCAAAGAACACTTGATACATGAAAAGGTAAATGTGTGAAGAGACTTCAAAGTAAAATGAAACAATTTCAAAATCTGTCATACAAAAAGGAACTTCCTAAATATTAAAAGACTTCCTTATATAGATAATTCTTATTTTTTTTTTTTTGTTTAGTATTTCCCTGGAAAACAATGGCTCAAGGCTGTAATATTTTTCTTATAATCTATTGTAACATTTTCACAGAAAACCTCCGAACCTAAATCAGTAGGTCTATAAATTTCAGGTAGTGAAGCAAAATAACTAAAATAACAATTGTATTAAAAAGATTCAGTTCGAGCAATTTTTCTTATGAAGACAAATGAATAAATGTGTCAAGATTTGTGTAGAAAGATGTTTATGATACTTAAAAAAGTGGAGGCTATTTAAAAACTCATCCACAGAAGATTGTTAAACAATCTTTGGTACATCCTCACATGGAACATTATGACAGCCATTATAAATGATGATGATGTGGATTTACATTTATACTCAAGGAATGATTTCATGATAGAGTAAATTAAAAAGCACATTATAAAACTACCTATGCATATAGAAACAACTCTGGAAGGACACACATAAAAACAGTAATAGTGATTATCTTGCGGTTGTGTGATTGAGGGACTTTAAGATTTTTTTTTTGGTTTACCATACTTTTTTGATGGTTATACATGAATTATTTTTAATCATTCAAAAAAATCCTAAGAAGACATAAAAACTAGTAAAAAAAAAAGATGAGGAATGGGTTAATGGTGGATTAAAATAACTTAGCAACTGTTGTTTTAATCATTTAAAAGAAACTTTGGAGTTAATTCAACAATAATACATGAGCTAAAAGATTCTATCCCCTGAAGAGTTTCTTTCCAGAGACCAATTCAGATGTATAAAGAGTTTTAAAATTTTTAATATTTAGGGAAATACAGAAAGCACAGAAATAAGACAGTTTTTTTTTTTTCCATTTCTCTTCCTTTAAGAATGAGCAGTTTACACTTGTCTTTGGAAAAGAGAGAGAATATAGAGTGCTTCTGCTTCCTTCAGTCAACAAGGATTTACTGAGCAGCTACTAAACAAAAGCGCTCTGTTAAGTATCACATGAAAGTCAGGAACTATATATCCTTGATATCAAATACCCACCCAGTTACAAATCATGTCACTATCTCATTCTACTCACAATATTCCCAAGAAAAATTCATAAATAATTTTTCACAAAAATTCAATCACTTGGTAAGTAAATACTGCACATGTGTGTTTCACTGAATTTAAGACTACATCGATTAAGAGAAGTGTTCTTATTTCAGACTTCTTAAAAAATATTAAAAAAAGGTCAGACCATAATTTTAAAATGTTATCATTTGTAAGATGCCTCCTAATTTCAGAGATGTCAAAATGGGGAAAAAAAAACCTCTCTTATGCTTAATAAAATTGGGCATTGTGATCTAAATCAATATATAGAATACTTACTAAATATGTGATTTTTTAACTGAGCCTGCATTAAACTTTGAAATGCTCTTGTGCAACAGAATTGCAAATGTTCAGAAGAAGCAATCTTATTATAACATCCCTTGGTTTATGTAGTGGATAAGCAACAGATACAACGTTTGAAACAAAAAATTCAATTCCCCTGTTGTGCACGTGTGTGTATAATCTAGCAAATCAGACATCTATTTTAATTATAATTATTTTATTTCCATGAGATGAGAAGGGTGAGATCTGTGACTTGTATATGAAACTTATTAATGATTATTATTTTAGCAGGGACATCTTGACAAGTCTTCCTGGTATTTAAGTTCACTGTCACAGAGTAGATTTAGACGTTCTCATTATCGCAGGGATCTTCCCTGTTCGACCTATCAAAACCAGCAACTACTTCTGCTCCTCTGTCATCCTACGCTGCTTTGTTTTTATTCCCACTGCACTTGTCGCCACCTGAGACGCTGCATATTTATTTAATTATTGTCAGTTTCTCCCTATTGAACTTATGTTGCATGAGGGCAAGGCCTTTGTTTCAGTCATTGCTGTATCCCCCAGAACTTCGAACAGTGTCTAGCACATTCTGGAGGCTCAGTAAATGCTTGTTGACTGCTGTATACAGAAAGGCTTGACTGACATTGAGGAAAGCAACAACGAGGACAACAAAATGAAAGGTAATCTGAATAAAAGTATCTCTGATGAAGAAACAAGTCCTTTGGCACCTTTGCTAGGCTGAATAAACGGAAATCTGGAGCGACCAGTAAGCTCATGCAAGTGGATGGCCGTTAATACGAGCTGTGTTCCCCCTATGGAGCAAGGCGCCTGGCAAAACAGTAGGCGCCTCATCAGTGCTGACTGAGTCCGTGAATAACAGGGAATAAGACAGATGTCTGAAATGAATAAGTCAGTAGTCGTTTTGTATGTACCTCTTTCGGTTTTGAATCTGTCAAGGATTTCAGTTTTGTCTGTTAGGTCAGATTTTAAGGCAGTCTCGAGTTGAGCGATCTGAACTTTCAGCTGCTGTTCCTTTAACTTCCATTGCTCTTCGTGGGCAGCACTGAAGGCACTGCAAAACACACGTGACATGCAAGGAGAGCCTGGAAATCGGTTTCGACCGAAAATACGAGAGAGAAAAGCTTTTAGTGGCACAGAGACCACTGTCATCATGTCTTAGGAATTAAGTAAACATATGCTGGTCTGCTGCTGTTGAAACCAAGGCGCCTTTCTCAGGCTGCGGTTAGGAAACATGAAAGGGTTTGTGGGATGAGCAAAGGAACTGGCCTTAATTTAGAGCTCTACAGTCAGAAAAGTTGGCAGTGTGCAGCTTTTGTGGGACTAGTAAAGGAATTCAGATACTGTACATACTCCAGAGGAATCCGCAATTCCAAACCTCAGCCAGCGGCTTCGGGTAAAACTCTTCTCTCCCACATACAAACCCTCTTAATACAGGGAAAAGGGGCTCGCCACCTGATCTCCACTTCTAGAATCTGAAACTTTTACTGAGTGTGCTAATAACACATTCACAAAATTCTGGCCATGAAGTGAATGACAAGACAGTAATTCTGCTGTGAAGAAGCACTGACTGTAGTTTTTGTCCTAAAACACCAACAGCAATAACAGGCTAAGAACAAAGTTTTACTTGTGACACGGCTGGTGTGAAAACTCAGTGAGAATACCCTGGTAAGGACAAAGACAGAAATGTTCTTCCCCAGTAAAAGTGTAGCCGTTTAAACTCGCATTCCAGTCTACTGATGATGAAATCCCAGCATTCATTTACGCTAGTGGCTGCTGAATGCTGACGAACTAAACACTTGTGCTAGGCCAGCTGCACTGAAATCAGGGAGATTTAAAAATGAAGGTCCTGGGGCCCAGGAATTCAGTTTTACAAAGCTTCCCCAGGTGATAGCCAGGTTTTGGAAAAAGTGATCTTGATCTGTATTTCAGCAGAAAACTATTATCTGTGAGGCCTGATATGACTGAATAATTATCAGCAGCTTTGACCCTTCTTCTTATTTTAAAGCCGGCAAATGAAACAAAAACTTTATAAAATCTTGTTTTGTACTGATATGGTAAATGGAAGAAAAACTTGTTATTGAAAAGTTACCCTTAATGTTGCTCCCAGCTAGTCTCAAGGTTTTATTCCAAAAGAGATACTTTTCTAGGAGGCATAGCTTTCAAAGGTAAAGAATTTACATTTTGAATGTTTTCATTGCATTTAAAATAATATGAACTTAAAATAAATGGAATTCTAGAAGTTTCTCTAAATATGACATCTGTTTCTTCTATTGATGTCCTCATTTCACAAACGGAATCTTAAGAAATGCATGGACCTATATACCAATATTTCAAGTCAATTTTATCAGAGGTACAATTACCTAGACTTACACGAAAGTATGCACTTTAAATATTAAAGAATATTTCTTTACATTTTCACTTTTTAAAATAAAGAACAAATATACTTTTTGTTCTGGTCAAATTATGTAAACCAAAACGTGTGTGTGTGTGTGTGTCTTGTATTAATAAAAACATGTACTACCCGGAAAAAAAAATTAGCATGATGAAATAGGCACAATTATACATTATATCAGACGCCAAAAATTAGAAACAGTAGTGTTCCAATAGCATTAGTACCAGCAAGGAGATCACCAACAGTTAATCTGGCAGAAACATCAGAAGCTGTATGTGTTTAAATTAAGAACAATTTAGCAGCCTGGTTTTTCCAAACCCACAAAATACTAGTGTAAATCAGCATAAGTCAATCTGAATTTAGTCCACTGCTATCTTCCCTCTAAATTTAGGATTACATTCCACTGGAGTTTCATGAGGAATTCCTTTTGAATTTACTGTATTCCTCTATGCTTGGAGCCATCTGTGTAACTATAAATGGTGAACCACATCTGGCTCCATTTTCTTTGTAAAGGCTGTGTACATGATTAAATCTGCATATGAGAACAGTCTTTGAGAACCTTTTATTCATGAAAATGTTTTTGTATATTGCCTACAGTGACAACTGAGGGGGGATCACAGTTGGTCCGTGTGCACATTTCATTGCTACATTCTGTTGCAGAAGTGAGAAAATGTCGATCTATACTCGAATGCCCATTGGTGCCTGTGGTCGCTGGCATGTCCACTGGCAGTCATGGGTGAGCATACGCACCACTGAACAACGTGATCAGACAGAAATAAGAGCTGAAGAATTCGTCCCCACCCTAAGGTCTTTTTTCTTACAGAAGATATTCCATGTATTCCAATGTTTAAGTGCACCCTAATGGGAGATGGAGGGAAGAATAAGGTCTAAGTCATCCATAAAGAGATCCATAGGTACTTTAGTTAGGACCTAACGGAAATTAAATATGTATTTACATAGGGACATCTCACTTACTGAAAGAAAATGATGCTCCAAATGTACTCAGTTTGATTTCTGTGAAGCACCAAGTGCTCCTATTTGATCACATGAACTCTCATGATTCCTAGAAGATTGCAGGGGACGGGTGTTCACTTTATAGAAATGGAGCCCAGAGAGTCTCTGGGTGGTGAGCAGTGTTCCATTAAATTCTGGATAATGGATGACTACTAATTACATAGTAAAAACCAATTCTTGAAGCGGTTAATACCATCTTCAAAACTAGACCAACTCTTTTTTTAAAGTAGGTATTAGATTAGTGTCTCCCAGGGAGTCAATACCTTTTAAAATCACCTCTAACAGATTCTCTGGATCCTATCTTAAATCAACTAAATCTGAATTGCATGGTGGTCGTAGGCAGGGGAGGGAGGTTCCAAAGGGGTGGTTAACCTACATTTTGCTGTTTTCTGGGTTATTCATATATACTACATAGTGGAAGGACTATTGGATTCATCAGTTACACCACCCTAAAACTATAATAACTTAAAAAATGGGACATGGCTTTACAATATTGTAGTATAAAGTTTCTCTCTGACCACACAGATTTAACTGCGAAAAATTTATTCTGAATCTTTAAATGGAATATTTCTTAAAGTCATACTTATTTCATGGCATCATATCAAAAATGTTCTTGCATATTAAAACAAGCTCATACCAAATTCTAACATGAGGGTTTTATCTAACCAGATGATTCTCTAATATGTCATATGTCAAGTAATAAACACATTAAAAATTTCATTTGGAAAAGGAAGATGAGAATGTAATCTGCAAATCATATTTTTCCCCTGAAAACTAGCCAATTTTGAATAACAAACAAATGCTCTCCTTGAAAAAACACACTATCACTATGACTAACCAAACAGGGAGTAAATTTATTTAGTTTTTGATGAGCACTAGTTGTTGGCAATGATGAATAACAGTGCCATGAAACACAAAAGCTGTAAAGAATCGTAATGACAACGATGATTTTTGTAGAAGTTTCTCCAATGCTGCTTCTGAAAACAAATTATATATTAAAAATTTGCATTAGAGAATTTTATAGTTCTATTTGCTATCATGTGTGCTTGCTGGGTTTTGTGCTTAAGTGACATTAATATTTTTTTGGACACAAAATGTTTTGACACTCACTACATACATTTACTTCCATACATCTCACACAAAATTCAAGTGTAAGCAGCATAATGAAGTCTGTTTTTAATGTGACAGGAAAAAACTGTAGCTCAAGCATAAAACATTAAAAAAAAAACCTTCAAAGTCAGATTACACTCTCAGATCATCTTCTAATATGGAGAGATAAAGTTTCATAGTGATAAAGTAAACATGAGAAAAACATGTTTCCCTCAAAATTCCATTTATGCATTATTCCCAGCTAAGTTTAGCGTTTTTTATTCCCAGAGGTATGTTCAGTAAATCCTCAAATTGGGAAGTAGAAAATGTTTAAGTAATGGCCAATGGCAGTTATTTTCTTATATTAAGACCATGTTAAATTATTTTAAATTATAAGATGTTGAAGATAAATATAAACCAATGAAAATTTCTGAATGTATGGTAGTTCTATTATTCCATGAACATTTTCCTTCCACAGAATCAGTTTCCCAATGCAATTAAAATCCAAGAGATAGTGAAGCACAGTGAAAAAAATTCAAGTTTTAGAGTCAAAAGAATTGGGTTTGGGTCCAATACTGGTGTCTCAGCAATGCTGTGTGACTCTGTACATGTTTCTTAATTTTTCTTGAGTCTCAGTTCCCTCATTTCTAAAATATGAGGATAACATTATTTTCTCTGCCCTACAATGCAGTGGTTGTATGATCTATATACCGAAATTTGGAATTTTCAAACATAACTACTAGATACTTAGATAAATATCAATATAAACCTTGTATTGTTCTATAGAAATGAAAATACAAATCAGGAAGCATAATAAATGCTTTAGGTAAAATTAACGGAGCTGATGAGAAAGACACCAGAACAAAGCAAATTGGGCCAAGTGATCTGGAAGGGGTCCAAGGTAGATCTCACATAAAGATTTTTTAGCCAGGCTTCCTTGTTGGAGAGCCCCAGATATTATTTTAACCCAGATATTATTTTAACTGATTATTTTAACTAAATCTGTTATCAATAACTCTTCATATAATGAGCCACTGTGCAAAGATAATCAACACTAGTTGGTAAACAACACAGATGATCTATGAACTGGAATGATGTCTAACAATAATATATGAATCTTTTCAATGTAAAAATAAATAAAAGCCTAGCCCTACACTCTTTAGGTATGAGTTGATTCATTTATAAAATATAAATTCAGTTTACAAAACATCCAAAACATAACAGTTAAAAAGAGGTGTGTCTGTTCATCATCAGATGGCTACTTTCTGATGTTTCAGAAGATAATAGAAGCAACTGTTGAATATCAGCTCTAACACATATCTTCTAATACATATATATTAAATCTGCTTTCATATAAACTTTTATTTATCCTTTATCAGTTATTATATACTAAAAAGACTTGAAAATACGCATATATACACAGACACAGACACACACACAGATATCTGTACCGCTTAACTAAGCTTGGCTGTAGTGTGGAATTTTGTTTCTAACATTATTAAAAAGGATTAATTCTTTAAAACACCATCACTATGAAGTAGATTAAAAAACAAAACTGAAGTTGCTCTTTAAAATTCATCTTGAGGGGTGTCTGGCTGCCTTAGTTGGAAGTGCATGTGACTCTTCATCTTGGGGTCATGAGTTTGAGCCCCATGTTGGGTGTAGAGATTACTTATATATAAATAAATAAATTTATCTTGAGATAAAGATACTTGAGTTTCTTTTTATAAGGAGCAGAGACAAGTGTAAGTGCACACCTTTGTTTTCCACCAAGAGAATCACTCTCGGCTAATAGGTTGGAGAGCCCAGTGGAAGAGACCAGGGCCTGGAGAGACCAAAAGAAGTACAAATACAAGCTTTGTCACTTCCAAGCTTTTAGAGTGTAGGTAAGTTACCTACTTCTGTTTTATTTTCATTGCCTGCAAAATGAGCATTTACACTACCTACATTCCCAGGTTGTTGTTCAGAAATTTATAATAATACATGAAAGAGAAATATTTAGTACAGTGCCTGCTTGCTTATAGTTTATATTCAATAAATGGTAATAGTCAGTTGTTACTGGCAATAAAATGATACGGTTTTCTAGTAAGACTGCTGCTCAGCTTCA
Source organism: Meles meles (assembly GCF_922984935.1). Classification (NCBI taxonomy): domain Eukaryota; kingdom Metazoa; phylum Chordata; class Mammalia; order Carnivora; family Mustelidae; genus Meles; species Meles meles. The sequence continues at coordinate 29,726,401 of NC_060084.1, read as the reverse complement.
AGAACTTTCTACAAATGCCTAAGAAAAGCTTATTTTTTTTTAGAACACGTATATATTTCTTACAATCATCCATTGCTAATTCTTTAATCAATATTAGATATTCTGACACCCACTGCTTTGATACAAAAGATCTCAAACAAGAGAATGAGAGAACACATGTAATAATGATTTACCTGTTATAAAGTTTATCATAGTTTTCCTTTAAAAGTTCCCGTTCCTTTTCTAAATCATTAATTCTATCCTGCAGCTAAAATGAAAAGAAAATGACACATTAGGTGAATATCAAATAAAGCCACACAGGAGTAAAACAACATGAGAGGAAGCTAAGATGGTTTAGTCTTGACTTCTAAATTGTAGCTGCTAACTAGTCAACTTTTATTGTCTGTAGTTAATTTAGCATTGATTTTTTCCAAGTTGTTAAGTAAACATGAAATTAATATTTCTGTTTTAATTTAGTAGAAATGTATGCATTGCTTTATGGTGACATGTGCCAAAACTCAATAAAGAATGTGTTAAAAGTTTGCTATGAAGTCTGGGAAACATAATATTTTTTATTTTCCCTCCTGATGAATTCCATCATTTTATTCATTTTGTATTAATTTCCAATTGGCCCATAAAAAATGAAAGGATTAACTTTTCTTTTGGTTCATGGTTCAAACAAATTGAGTCAATCACAATTCACTCTGAAGACACAATTTCTTATGTTATCTGGAATTTACAAAGAGACAGTAGCACATCTTTTAAATAAATGAATGAATAAATAAAATCGTATACCTTGGTTTTTTTTTTTTTTTTTGACACCAAGAAAGCACTTTAATAATGTTTTAGCAGTAAATGAATGAGGGAATAACAGTCAAAACAGACCTCTGGCAGTGAAAGCCAAATAAAGCGACATTCTCTCTTAAATATGGGTAACTCCTAAAACATGAGAAGGCAAATAGGATTCAAAACCTTCAGTGGGCTTCATGACATCTCAATGTGCTATGCACGAATGGGGCAAGGCGTATACCTTGTTTTATCCTAATGAATATTTTTAGAAATAAACTCAGGATAACCACTATAGCTTTATGACTAAAATATAGTTTTCTGTATTTATTCCTAGTATTCATGTTTAAGTTTTATTCACTGGTATATTTTATAGTTACAATTTTTTCCCATGGGTCAATACTCTTAAAATTCATTTCCATGTTCGTAATGCTCTTTTGATGCTAGTTTGAGACACAGTAAGGATTCTCTAAAGATCAGAACAGAACGTAGGCATCTTATTTCATTGCCATTCTCTTTAAGAACAAGTTTAAAAGATGACAGAAAGAGACTGTGCTAGCTGGGAGACATGGGTAGCAACAATAATAGAAAGATGAGTTTTCAAACAACTTCTTGGATAAAAAGGAAATAATTTCACGGAACTGCTAATGTTGCAGAACAGAATATCTTCCCCTTCAAAAAGAGGCATGTATTTGTCTAACGTGGTCTTGGTACCTCAAATGGCTAAACAGATGTTAAGGCCGAAAAGTTAAGTTCCACAGGTAAGTTGCAAAATGTTACGTGTTCCTCTTCCTCAAGAGTTAATCCTTAGGGATTGATTCTTAGGGAAGCAGTGGTTATCAACACATTTGCAAGTATTTGGAGGCACTGAGTTGACATGCACCTAACAAACTTACTGTATTTTGCTGTGCCCAAAGCACCATGTATGTAGTTTAGGATCTTTAAATAAAGTTACTACTTGGAATGTGTCCACTTTACTTTTTTGAGACAGTGATGGAGAAGTTTTAATGCAAGGAATGGTTAATAAACTTTTGGAGGCTTACCTCTTCTACTCTTTTTTCAGAAAATGTCACGGAATGTAATTGTTTCTCAAGACTGCAGCATTTTAGACGCTGCTCCTTGAGCTGCCTATTTAGCTCATCTCCATTCGCCATCAAGGCATCATGGCTGATCCGGAGACTTCTTTGCTTCTGAAAAAACAAAAAAGAAAATTTTTTCGAAATTAATTTTTGGATTCTGCGTTAAATAAGTGATCACAATTTTATAAGTGGATTTACTCCTAAAGCTCACATTATACAGTTTATTCTTTACCTCATAAACAATGCATGTGTGCTACCTGTCCATGGAGACATTTAAGTGTATAATTAAGGAAAAAAAGTATAGGATTATCTTAGCACAGAATCACATAATGCAAACTTTTGGTCCTTTATTTTATTTCCCCCTAGTTTTCGACTGATTGGTGACCAGTGAGTAAATTAGTTTCAGCAATTTTTTTTTTCTTTCTGCTGTGGTTACAGAGGTTGGACGTGCTGTCTAAAAATCCTGCCACATGGGTCAAAATAAATGCTGACCATAGATAATCAAACTTGAAAGGATTTGTCACCACAGCACATAAACAGCTAAACAGAAGGTTGTTTTAATACAACTAGGTTGAAATTTTCAATTCAGTAAAATAGTTATTGAAGTCTTCATTTTTTAAAACAGATTTTTATATTTATTTATTTTTAAGTAATCTCTATGCCCAAAGTGGGGCATGAACTCACCTCTCTGACTGAAACAGCCAGGCATCCCAATTTCTTAATTTTTAAACTGGCATTTATGAATATGTTTTAAATTCCAATTTATATTCTTAATGTCACTTGCTTTTTTTTAATAAGTAAAAAGAAGATCATACTAAAGTTTTCTCATAGAGACCATACAACCATAACATGTAATGCCCAATGGTTCATCTGCTAATTAGTATCACTTAACGTTCTACTAAAGTTCTCCAATCATTTAAAGGAAACATGGCCCTTGAGTAACTTCAGCCCAACTTTTTCTTGGTCTTATCATAGCATGCTATCTTTAACCAGCGTTTCCTGGGCTTCCTACCTCATTCATTGAAGCTGTTGGTCTGAACCTCTCAAATCTTTCTTTACCCAGTATCAATCCCCCTAAGAGGAACCTGTGCCATTGCAGACACTTGTCCTTGTTGGTCTTTGAACAAATACGTGGCAGTACTGTTAAATGGAAGCCAAAATGGTCAAAGTGACAAAAGAATGTAAGCTCATTTTTTTATTTCCTTCCCTAATGTTTTGGAGTTCATTAATTCCAGAACCTATGTTAATTATGCAGTTCCAATAAATAGGAATCTTCTGATGGCACATTCCTGTAGGGCTACAGTCCTAAGGCAGCCGGGATGAAGAGTCCCAAGTATTGCCAACCTGAACGGTCAAGATTTAAAATAAGTACACTGAGAGTTGACATGATGGGTACTCAAATATTTTGTGAGAATGGTGGATAGTGACAAAACAAAACACTGCATCAAAGAAACACTGAACAAAGCCTGATTACTCCTATTTTTAACTTGATCTATCTTGGATATCTCATAAATGTTTGTAACTGAAGATAGATGCAAATACATCTAACCCTTCAGTGCTATGTGTCTATAAGAATTCAGATAAAAGGAGTTAAAAAATACATTTTCTTGGCATGAAATAATTTACGATAAATATATTTATTACTTTGAGATGACACACATATTTATAAAAAGTCCAAGCAGTTATTTCTTTAGTTATTAAGTTATAAGTTACAAATAATATAGGAAGTGAAATCATACACATTTAAGAAAAAAGAGCATCTTTAAAAATAACTTCTTAGTGTTACGACCATTCCATTTAAAAAATACAACTTAAACACTACCTTTGATAGTGTATCTATGTATACTTAATGTAACACATAACTTTGTATCTATGTATCACCATAATAAAAAAAAATGATCACAGTACCTCTTGCAGCTGAATAAATTTTCCTTCCATTACTGAAAGAGCATTGCTTTTTTCCACTAGTTGTTTGTGAAGCTTAATCATTTCTACGTTGTCCCGAATGTTTGACCTTCAACAATGTTTAAGAAAAGAGAGACAGAGTAAAAAAATGCAAGGCAAAAGAAAAAAATCTGGGGTGGAATCACAATTTTTCATCGAAATGTTACCTAAGTTTTTAGTTTATTATACACTTAGGATAGATTTATTATTTAAAACCAACCAATCATTGTTCTTTAACTTTCATTAAATCAGACTCTCAGAGTTTGAGGGGAGACTCACATTTGAGGACCTGTGTCACCTCCACAACAACTGATAATATGCACGTAAAACCCTTTTACAGCGTCCTGAAAGATGGTGCAAAAGGACATCAGTCCATAGCACAGCAATCGTTCCACCCCATACTTACTTTAAGGACGATCATACTACTTTTCCCTAAGAGAAAAGTATGCAAGACAGCCACTCCTCTTCCTATCACTCTCTCCCTTAAAACAAATGGTATCATAAGATTACCATTTACTGGAGTTTCCTCCTGGAGCTTCAACTTTTCAAAATATTTCCCAAAAAAGTGACTTAGCATTTTATACTAATAATGCCCAAAGCTGGCATTTAAATATGTTGCAGATGTGCCTTTAGCTGTAAGAGATCATTTGACGTCCACAGGGTATATAAGAAACTCTATATGCTGCAATACTAGTTTGTATTTTTCCTACTGAGATTAAAGCAAATGCAGAATTTAACAGGAAGATCTTGTTAAAGGTTAACCATAGAGCTAAATGAATACTCGTTTCAAGAGACGTTTACTTTCCCAACAGAGGTAGTCTCCTTAATCTCATACGTTTTACATTCAAAAGTATTTTAATGCTCGTGAAGCTCAGTTTTAGACTTCATTTCTTTTAAAAAAAAGCATAAAATTTTAGATTCAGAAACTTACTTCAGGATTTAAAGTAAGTAATTTTACTTCCAAAACTTATCTCGTGTACACATATTGGAAAAATTGTCACAATGCCCTACTGGAACCAGAAAATGGACTACAAAGCTCACACATCTGTAAACCAGCTGAGGACTTGGAATACTTAATTTTCCTCTTTGATATTTGAAAGTTCATTGTATTTTGGCATCGGACAGTTAGCTGTCCTCACACAGAAGATAAACAAGTCCAAGAACCTGGATCTTACCCAGGATAGAGTCTTAACACAATGTTAAAATAATTATGTGTCTAAAACACGTTATCTAGTAGTTCTGAGCGCACATTCAGCAGTACACTCACTATTTTTCCCCATAGCATGCCCTTTACTCACTTAAAAAAAAAAATACATATATATATGTATATATATATATACTTAATAGTATGAAGGGAAAATACATTTTACATAAGTCTAATAAAGAAGATTATTTATTTTTTCATGATCAGAAGTTCAAAATATAACTTAATCTGCTTTTCCCAGAATGACTTGGCTTGACCACTCAATGATGAGTGACAGTTATTGATACGGAAGGACAGAATGCTAGCCAAGTAATTTCAAATCTTTTCTTATATTTGCAGTCATCTCTGGTATTTTATTCTTCTTGTTTTTAAATATTTTAGTATTTTCAAGAAGATACACACACATACATATATACACACACACACATTTGGGTAAGAATTACTTAGTGATATTGACAAAGAATTAAGGCCCATTAATGCACTCAGCCACACAGGGTCATAGAAATAACAGGTTTTTATTTTGAATTTTTTTTGTAAGGCGAAGGCTGGTAAGCACTCTCAAAAACTTTTCAGTGTGGTTTAACTGGCGGATGTTTTCTTGAATATTTTCCTAAACTCCTTGATGATTAAACCTTTCAAAATATTGCCAAGAAAAGTGACTTAGTATTTTATGCTAATAATGCCCACCAGGTAGGTACAAATACAACTGCAGTAGTAGTTAGGGAACAACAATACTAATGTGGTCCTTTAAGTTAAAAGTCAGTTTGCTTGAGAGTACACCTAATCTGGGCTAATGCAACACCTGTCAGTCTTCAATGATTATTTTCAAGTGTCAGTTTTAGGGGCTTTATCTGTAAGAGTCATTATTATGATTAGAATTTTTTCAAAAGATTTAATTATCTGAGAGAGAGAGAAAGAGCACACAAGTGGAGGGGGACAGAAGGAGAGAAAATCTGAAGCAGACTCTAGGCTGAGCATGGAGCCCACTGCAGGGCTCAATCTCACAATCCTGAGATCACGACCTGAGCTGAAACCAAGAGTTGGATGCTTAACTGACTGTTCCACCCAGGTGCCCCCATGGTAGATACTTTTTTTTTTTTTAAAGATTTCATCCATTCACCTGACAGAGAGAGATCACAAGTAGATAGAGAGGCAGGCAGAGAGAGAGAGAGGGAAGCAGGCTCCCTGCTGAGCAGAGATCCCGATGCGGGACTCGATCCCAGGACCCCGAGACCATGACCCGAGCTGAAAGCAGCGGCTTAACCCACCGAGCCACCCAGGCGCCCCCATGGTAGATACTTTTGAGGGTAATCATGGGAAGGAAAGGATGGTTAGCTATCCAGTTGAAAGTGCTAAGACGTAAAAGATCAAAATCAACGTGATAAATGTGGTCTGGCCTTCAGGAAGGTGTACAATGGAAAATTGTCTTAAAACAGACAATCGATTCAACATTCTTCTAGATGAAATATGATAAAAAAAATAAGGGCTGGCTGAGAGGGAAAAGAGGGAAAGCAGTGTCACAAAAAAGCTGACAAGGAACGTGAGGATGATGGAGGCAAAACAGGGCTAGAGTCAGTGCCTAAAGGCTTGTCCTAGACCTCTGTGCAAAAGGTAGGAGGAGAGCCTCAGGTTGGTTTCCTTTGAAGAATACAGATGGAGCTAGTTTTATAAGGAGTGTTTTAAGTGACTACCACATCATGCTTTCTTGCTCTGTTTCATGCACAGTGATGGGAACATCAAGTCTTCAGAATGATGACGTTCTAACAGAAAGAACGATCCATGGTAAAACATTCAGATGGACTCTGACAGTCATGCAACAATTCATACATGCTGCATTACACATGGTGAAATGATTTGCAAACAGATATCAAGCAGGCTAATTATGTGCTTTGTAAAAATAAATTTCTCAAATTTTTCAACAAGGATTTTGCAAAAAACCTTGGACAATTAAGTTGGAAAATGTGGTTTTCTTTTCTTTTTCTTGTTTTTTTTTATAGACATATTATTTAGAATTATGATCAAATCTTCTAAAACTATTTGAAGAGTTGTTGGCTCATCTCTAGATTAAAAACAAACTGAAATAAATTAGATTTTATGTTGAAAAAAAGTAATCCAGTTCAACAACCTATGTGCCAAGTTTCCCTCATATAATTGGAAACAGTCAAGCAATAAACTCTGAAAAAGGAATTTCTAATGGAAGCCTTGAAAACACTTGACTCTGGCTTTGCTACTGGGTGCCATAATAAATCCAGAAACTTAAAACCTCAGATACACTGGAGAAGGAAAAACTTTCAGTGGAGCTATGTAATGTATAGTCTAATATGAAATCTTGAGAAGCAAAAATCTTTCCTCCAGTTAAAGTTTCTTAGACTTCATTCCCCAGGCATACAACTCTCTCACACTACCCCTCCCAGCCCCCATCGTCATTTCATTCTTTGTTCCAGTAGAGATTATGAATGCTAAAGAAAGCCTTTTGATTTTTTGAGACAAAAATATTATAATGTAGTATATAACACCATTTAGAGAATATATATATATTACATATAGAGAAGGCTATAGAATACAGGAGCTAGGCTATGAGATTCTGGGAAAGAGTTGAGTAAAATACTTATGACAGAATGGAGAGGCTCTCTTTGAATCAGTTTTAGGCTGACCAAATTTCGGGGATAAGGTTGAAAACAACCTTAGGTTTAAAACACTTCTACAAAAGAGGAACTCTCTTACACTGCTGGTGGGAATGCACGTTGGTGCAGCCACTTTGGATAACAGTGTGGAGGCTCTTCAAAAAATTAAAAATCAAGCTACTCCATGACCTTGCAATGGCACTACTGGGCATTTGCCCCAAAGATATAGATGTAGTGAAAAGAAGGGTCATATATACCCCAATGTTCATAGCAGCAATGTCCACAATCACCAAACTGTGGAAAGAGCCGAGGTGCCCTTCAATAGATGAATGGATAAAGAAGACGTAGTCCATATATACAATGGAATATTACGCAGCCATCAGAAAGGATGAATACCCAAATTTTGTATCAGCATGGATGGGACTGGAGGAGATTATGGTGAGTGAAATAAGTCAAGCAGAGAATATCAACTATTGTGTGGTTTCACTTATTTGTGGAGCATAAGGAATAACATGGAGGACATTAGGAGAAGGAAAGAAAAAGTGAATTGGGATAAATTGGAGGGGGAGACGAAAGATGAGAGACTGTGGGCTCTGAGAAACAAGTGGGGATGGGTGAGCCTGGTGGTGAGTGTTAAGGAGAGGACAAATTGCATGGAACACGGGGTGTGGTGCGTAAACAATAAATCTCGGAACACTGAAAAAATATAATAAAATTAAGATGTCAAAACAAACAAACAAACCCTACAGTATTTTTTTTTTTTAAACAGTGGCAGACATTCTGTGTGCTGTTAAAAGAAATGTAGGTCATTCATAGCTTTGACCAGGGGTACACAGATAATAGTCACTAGCAAGGTAACACTACTGAATATTACAGAAGGTTGCTAGTAAATTAAATGGAATAAGTTTCACTAAGAGAGCGGAGGAAAATTTATTTGAAAGGTAATGATTTTTGCTCAAAATTGCTACCTGAGTTCATAGGTAAAAATGATGCTCCCTGACTTAAGATCGCATAAAGAAAAAAATTTATCTCTGTATGTTTATTTGCCTGTGGATCATACCTTGCTCGTGGTGGTGGGTCAAAACAGAATCAGAGCAAAATATTTTCTTACTCTCAACACCCACAAGGAATAGAGAGATACAGTTTTGTCAAGCAGTCTATATGCATATAATCACTCTCATGAAAATGGAGGGCGCACTCCCAAGGACTACTTGGAGACAGGAAGAATTGAAATCCTGGCTGATTTTCTAAAAAGGATTATTTTAAAGATCAAGTTTAATGGATTCCAACTAATAGTGGGATCTGAGAATTACATTCAATATATCAAAAAGTCCAATAGGAAATGTAGGTTTACTAGCAATTAAGTTGCCAAAGTGAAAGTTTTGTTTTGTTTTTATTTTTTGATAAAATTATACCAAGTCAGTTCAATGACACAGGTTACTTCACAATTAGCAGAAGCAATGTTTGGCAAAATATAGGTCTTTGATGAATACAAGAAAAAGACACAATAGGTTGATTAAATTAATAAACACTGCTTACTTAGTAGATAAAAATCTTTCAGAAACACAAGGTCCCTGGGGACGAAAGTATGTTGTTTCAAAGGTAGGGAACCACTTACTCATTTCAATCTCTTTATTTTATAGCTGAGGTAGCTAACTAAGGCTTAGTGAAGTAAAGAATATGACCAGAGTCCTTAGTTGAGGGAACCACCAATCAAATCCAATCCAAAGAGATCACTTCTTCCCGCTCTTCTAGGCTGTCTGCCTCCTTGGAGATATTCCTAATTCTAGCTGTCTTTCCACACTCAAGTATGCACTAATACACTAGTTACTATAAATTGTGACAATTTCTGTTTTCATATTAAGTGCTAAGAAAATACAACAAGCTGCTATCCCAGAAAAATCTTAGATGATGATGATGGTAGTAATAATAATAAACACAGGGAGAAAAGAAATGGTATTTGAGTATGATATAATAATAATAATAATAATAATAATAATAATAATAAATAATAAAAAAACACACGGAGAAAAGAAATGGTCTTTGACTATGATACTTTCCACTGGGCAAATTCTAAAGTTTTAAAAACAGTGGCAAAAGCTTGGTGGATATATTTTTTAAAAATGACAGATCACCTGCCTGTGTAATAATAATGCGTGCATGGTTATCCATGGCCCCATTTACCCTTCCATCCAAGGACCAGATGTGCTCTCTAAATTAGGGGGCTGGATAATCAGGCAAATACAAATTGAGGGGTGTTCTGCAAACAACTATCAATCAGCTGGAAATGAGGAACCACTCTGGAACAAAGGAAACCTAAAAGACATGACAATTATATACAACACATGACCCCTAATTGGATACTAGAGAAAACCAAACAAAACAAACTAAAACCAGCTATTGGAAAACAAAACAAAACAAAACACCCCTGCTATAAGGGATACAATGGGGGCATCCGAATATGGACTCTGTGTTAGATGATGCTACTTTATTGTTAAGTGTCTTGAGTATGACAGCCATAGAGTGGTTATGCAGGAGGATGTCTCTGTTCTTAGAAGATAGTTAGAAGTGTACAGAGAGCAAAAGGATACATGTGTCTAACTCTCAGATGGGGGCATGGGAGGAAGGGAGGGAGAAAGGATGGAAAGGAGGGAAAAGTGCTCATGCATGTGCATGCAGAATGCAGAACAGGCTTGTGTCATTCACAAATACACAAAGAGGTGAAAGGTATGTGAGTGTTCACGTGACTGTTCCTACAGCTTTTCTGTAGGTATGCAATTTTTCAAAATAAAACACTGGGGAAGAACTTTAGAGTGCCAGGAAGTAACCCTGTTGTGTGCCTAGAAGGGAAAGATGGGGCCCCTAGAGCCCAGCTGTTTCTTACACTGACTGCATGGCTGCGAAAGGATTCTCTGTTCTAAGATTTGACAGTCTGCTGTCAACCAAAGGGAAGAGGGCAAGCCACAGTGTCTGGAACATTTATAGGTTAAATTTCCTCTACTGGGATATTACGGAACTTACATGATTTTTAATTAAGAAGGTAAACACCCTAACATTTACTAAAAAAACCACTTAGTATAAACTAGTTAAACATTTGGTAAGAGTATAAATATTTTTGGAGCTGAAAAAGCCAATAAAAGGTAAAATCATTCTGATTTTAATGTTCATGTACATGTGTTCACTGGTTACTGCTTTGCATTTAATTTAAGACGGCCTTTTTAATAAGCAGAAAATGTGCATTTTTATATTGTTTAAATTTTAATACGGATTTTTGTTCAAAACAACACAGACATTCAGGCTACTTGTAAATGATACAAGATTTTTTGCTAATGAGGCATTATGTAGAACATATGCAAAAATCACAACTCAGTCTTCCAAAATAGACCACAATAACAGGAAAAAACATGATTTTAATAAAAAAGAACAGCACTGGGCTTTTACTTCAAAGCAATTAAGGGCTTTGGATAACCAAAAGTTTATGTCAAGTTGATGCCAAACCAAACTGGTCTATTAAACACATACTCTGAAGAGTTTCTGTAATATTCTATGAAAAGGCTCTTTGCCATAAATATCGAGCACCGCACTCTGAAGATTACGACTATGTTAGGTTCATGTTTGAGAACAAGGAGCCCAACATCCTGATCAGACTTCTAGAATTTCAAATTTGAAATAATGTATCCGTGAAAGAGAAGTTAAATATGTTTTCCATTTTGTGATTTTTCTTTACAGTAAATTATACCAAGTTTTATATTCTCCCCAGCCTTTTTTTCAACAGTTTTCCATTAGTCTCAAAAATTTGCTGTTACATATAAAATTTTGAGCTATGTGTAAACATACAAGAAAAAAAGAGTTAAAGACCTTTATTGGAAGTCATTTCTTCAGTTTTCTACAACTGTATTTCAAGGAACAATATGCTATTTACTAAAGGTACCTTTCCTTTCTAAGCAAATAACATGCCATTTTCAGTATTATAAAATCAGTGAGGTAGGATACAAACTGGTTTATTTCTTTGGCCTCTGCAACAGAAGTTCTTTTACCTATAATACTCACTTTCTCTTACTTCTAATTCCGGACAAAAGAGATTGCTATCGAGTGAATAATACAGCTCCCTAAGGAGGGCCTTAGTTTAGTTTTTAAGGTAAACTTGTTGAAGTGTATATGTTGGTGTCTCTTGCTGGCAATATTTATAGGAGAAACCACACATACCTTTCTGTCACTCCATTTCTTCTGCTGTTCTAGTCCTGGATTGAAGAACTTTTGGATCTATCTTTTAATGAACACTGAATATTCCAGTTCCTAGACGATTATATCCCTTTGGAGGAGGCAATGGCCAACACAGTGCCCACCTTACTCTTTGGGAATTCAAGAAATATAACAGAGAAAGTAATCTCTGATAACCTTGTCCTCAGCCATGGAGTAAAGGTGAAGGGGTAGGCTCTAAGCTTGGCCTTGGTCTAAGCATAGAATTTTTATATTTAGGTAATATCTTAAATATGGCTGTTTGCAATTTATTAAGGTCATATTCAGTTTTGGGGTCTGGTCCTGCCACATTGTTCCTCAGAAGGAATCGTGTCTTGGTTTTCCAAGACCAAGTCTAATCAGTTCTTCTTCCTACGGGAATAGAGACTCCTAGGTATTCAAGCTGGTTCAAAGCCAGGCTTCAAATTGTATTGCCTAATATAATTCACAAAAATATTCATTTTTCTTTTGCCTTGCCCTTAGAAGAAGTATATAAATATCACTAAATATACAGGATTTCATTATATAATTTAATTTTATATATAATCAGAGAGAATACTAATCTTTTGAATCTTTGAAATATAAAGCTTCTTATATATTTTCAGCTCATTTTATTATTTTTTTAAAATTTATTTTTTAAGATTTTTTATATATTTATTTGACAGAGAGATCACAAGTAGGCAGAGAGGAAGGTGGAGAGAGGGGGGAAGCAGGCTCCCCGCCAAGAAGAGAGCCCGATGCGGGGCTCAATCCCAGGACCCTGAGATCATGACCTGAGCTGAAGGCAGAGGCCTAAACCACTGAGCCACCCAGGCACCCCTCATTTTATTGTTCTTGAAACAAGTCTCATATGATGCATCTTTTCCTAGTTTTTTCAAACATTACCATGGCAGGTTAGTTTGTTAAAGGAGGATTAAACTCTGAATCTGAAATGAGAAACTAGAAAATCATACTGGTTTTTCTACATGAGAACCTAGCCACATAAGCATCGTATCATATACACTGGAGAGAGGAAAAACAAATAGAGGATCTAGGTCTGGTTTAAAAAACATTAAGAGAGAAATAAGAGACGTAAGAGATGTCAAATGCAATGTGTAGACCTCATTTGAATTCCATTTTAAACAGGAGAAGACATGTTCAGGGAATTCTGCATATAGACTGGTTATTAGAGGGTATCAAGGAACTGCCGTTAATTTTGTTAGGTGCGATAATGGCATGGTGTTACTTAAAAAAAAAACTGCCTGTCAGAGATATATACCGGTATTCCTGGGAGAGATGACATCTTATCTGCTTGGGGCCAATTAATTGAAGAAAATAAAGGTGAAGGGAGGTGAAACAAGATTGGGAACATGTTAATGATTGTTTAAGCAAAGTGCTGGATACCTGGCCATTTAATGTGCCACTCCCTGTACTTTTGGGTATCCTTGGTCCAAGAAAACAAATAGAAGGGAAAAAAAAGAAAAGAAAAAAAAGAAAAAAAGGAAGGAATGGGAGAATGATTTGACGAAGAATATGGTAAGAAGATAAAGTCTTGTTGGAAACACAGTGTGGAATTATAAAACAGGGGAGATGTATTAGGAATCAAAAGTATTAGGAAGCAAAACAACCCGAGGAGGATGGGAAAGAAAATCCAGTACATCAAAAATGAAGAGGCAGCAAGGAGACCGCTGAAGGGCCCCCTCGGCACCCACAATAATCAACAGAATTTGAGGCAAATTTTGAATATTAGGAGAGATAACAAACATCTTTTTGGGACTAAAAAAACTGGTAACATTATGGAATTTGTTTAACTTTGAAAAAAAAATTACATGAGGCTGGACTTATTCACAAGATGTGTCAACAGCACAGTCCTTGTCATGTATATTTCCCTTGGTCAGTGCAACCAAATGGCATCAGAACTTCCTACAGTTATGGTAAGTGAAACAAATGGACAAATGAGTGGGGGAAACAAGAGGAGGCAGTGTAGGATGGGGAAAATGCCCTTCCCCCTGAGCTGTTGAGAGCAGTTAGTAGGTCTAGAGGACGCTTATATGAGGAATGTTAAGTGAAAACATGGATTTTTTAAAATAGACAAGACTTACCCTTCTATGGCACATGATAAAGTATTTTAAACTAATTTTGACCTTATCAAAGTGATATTTCTGTTTTAACATACCTTTGATCTGTAGCCTGCTGTTCTCGAAGCTGAAGAAGAGATAACTCAATTTCATTTTCTTTTCTTCTCAGCTGAGTTTTCAGGATCTCAGCCAAGTGCTCTAACTCTTCTATCTGGCCTCTCTGTGACTGAATAACATTTTCTCTGAAATAAAGAACCTTTACAAGAATTTGTAGGTTGAGGAAAAACCTGCAATATTCAAGATCAGTATAAAGAAAGTTCTTCATAATAAAAAGCAAGCAGAAGTTAAACATTTTTAGCTTAAGTGCCCCTGCATATAGTGAATAGTAGATTAAATGGGACGATTTAGAAGTGCATATGGAATAATTCAAAATACTGCTTTTTTATACAATAATGTCTTAGATGATAACCTGGACTTCAGTTCAATTCAATTCAATTCAGTATTTATCGGTTACCTACTATGTACTCCACGATTTGCCCATCTTCAGATAACCATCTTCAGATAATTTATACACTTTTGGTTTTTCCTATGTACATCTGCCCAGACCACGCAATTTAACACTTTAGAGAGAGCAAGGATTTGCAAAGCATAACAGCGGGTTTTTTTGCTTGTATTTATTTATCTCTACCACATCTGACAGCATCCCAGTATAATGAGCCTCAGGAAACTCCTATGAACCCTGTTTTTTCAGCTGATTAGCAGGGAAGAATATTAGGTTTAGTCTTTTGGTTTTATTCCTTTGCAGGCTAGTTATTGCTGTAATTGGTATTTAAAATATTCAGAAGTGCCTGGATGGCTCAGTTGGTTAAGCAACTGCCTTCACCATCTCAGGCCCTGATCCCAGGATCCTGGGATCAAACCCCATGTCAGGCTCCTTGCTCAGCAGGGAGCTTGCTTCTCCCTCTCCCTCTGCTTGCTACTCCGCCAGCTTGTGCTTTCTCTCTGTCGAGTAACTAAATAAAATAAAATAAAAATAAAATATTCAAAAGAAGTAATTTGAAGTCTTTATTATTCTTAAGCAACCGTCTAAAGAGTGATGCTATTTCATGTTTCCTTTCCTCATTCAGAATACTTTTTGATGATCCAGGTGAAGGCCTGTAGGTAAGGTGGAACCTTATCTTCATTTGTGTGATTCACAGACACTCAAACCATGAGGCTTTGATTAACTGGGAAAGTAAGCTAAATGTGGCAGAAGTAACTTTTGAAACCATAGTACGATGAAGAATGCAGTACCACAGAATCACAGTGAAACAAAATCTGAAATCCATATATATTTGATAACTCCAAACTTTTAAGCCACTCCCCCTAATTCTTTTTTTTTAAACCCCAAAACGGCTAATTAATTCAGGATCTAAAAAAAAATTACCTGTAATTTTTCTGAGAATGGAAATGTTGCCCCTAAAGCTTACACTATTCTAAATGACTGGGCTTTATGCCATTCGTTTGGGGAGAAAATTATAATATAGAGGACTATTCTATGAACCTCTCCACTGATGTAGTTGGTTAAGTTGTTCATTTTCCTCATTTTATTGGAAACATGCTATATAATATCTGTTCTTACCCCACAGACCTAGATATATTTAGTGGCGCAAATTATTTGTACATAAACAAATTGTGTTTAAAATAAAGAAAAAGGGAGGGATCAAAAAAGACATGATCAATAAACAAAGTTCTAAAATGACCACAAAAAGAATACATACAAATTTCTTATTTCTCCTTTGGCTTCTTCAAGTAAATTGCTGCCATATTTTGTAAGCATGGGTTGTAGAGTTTCTGCTACATCGACATCTTGGAATCTAATACCTAAAAGTCAATCAGTAAGATTATAAAAGTGAAGTTGGGAAAGCAGGACTCTTGATTTGCTATCACGAAGAAATGTGCAATGTAAGAAAATTTCTTAAGTACTGAGAGATATGTGCTCTATAGTACAGAGAATCAGAAATCCATTGCCAAAGGGATTACTGCTGGCATTAAATGTACAGAGCAGCAGGTATTGCCCATTAAACAACTTCTACTATGGAAACCAAATGACCTAGAAATAATTTGGTTCAACTTAGATTTAGAGCATCTAAATTCATTTCTGAAAAAACTAAATTCAGGGTTTTAAAATATAAGCTAAAGTATAAAGGAAAAATATTTTAAAATCTTGACTTTTTTTAGTATTTTTGATATAGTTTTTAAAGATTTTTTAAATTAGTCATTCACATTCCTTGACCTTCCATATTGAAACTTGTCTTCATTTGCGTGAATCACTACTGTAAGTGTAAGTCAAAATGTTTCCTATACTTTGGTTTCTTCCATCTCAATAAGAAAATCCCTATTCAAACAAAGGCAATTAAAAAGGGATCACCAATGAGATTCCTTTAAATAAAACATTTTGCTGCTGCCCTTAAAATATTTTTCTTGTAAAAATGGGTGCATTTTTTACAAGTCTACTCCCATGGTTAAAAATAAGACATAATTTTAATTACATGATTACACTTACAAAAAAATTACTAGAGCTTAAGGTAGATAAAATATGACAAATAATTCAGATTTCTAATGGAGCATAGTCTCAGATATAAGGTACAGATAAAGTACATTCTTTTAAGAAAGTTTATTTTTAATCAGAATAGAACTATTGTTTACTGTTTCCAAAATTTTCTGTATCTATTATAGTCCAGATTAAAGACCAGAAAAGGCTCTGCCTAAAACCATTAAAATAGTTTACTGTGTTAAAATTTGCCAATTTTGGCAGTAATGCTAATTCTTAAGCTTTTCATACATAAATTACGGAAAAACTAAACATCGCTAGCAAAATTAAAAAAAAAAATCTACTTATCCTTAAAGTAATCTTAAAACTTACTATGGACCATACACAGTTATAAGAATCTTTGTTCTACTGGTTCCTCACTATAAGGATTGTTTGCACATTATAACAATCACATCTCAAACCAGTACTTCCCATTCCTTCTCTCTTTTTTTTTTTTTTTTTTAAAGATTTATTTATTTGACAGACAGAGATCACAAGTAGGCAGAGAGGCAGGCAGAGAGAGAGGAGGAAGCAGGCTCCCAGCCAAGCAGAGAGCCCGATGCGGGGCTCGATCCCAGGACCCCGGGATCATGACCTGAGCCGAAGGTAGAGGCTTTAACCCGCTGAGCCACCCAGGCGCCCCCCCATTCCTTCTCTTGACCAGGCACATATAGAAAATAGGAGTATGTGTTCAGCAGCTTGGGGCAAGAGTGCCTGTAGCCAGGGCGAGTCTAGTGTTCTCACCTAGCCACCCTATGCTGTGATACTTTGGACAAGCATGGCGTAACTTTCAGGTCCAAAGATGACAGTCTTGAAGAGACTGTTAAGATTACTAAGGCATCAACCCCGATGATGATGCCTCAGATTTACTCAGAAAGGTAATGGCTGACAAAGTATTCATCACTATCTAGTGCTCTGTAAAAGCTCTACGCCTTGGACTCTGTACCATGCCCTGAAAAAGGTCTCAATTACTAAGAGTATATAAACACCAGGAGAAATCTAAACTTTGTAGTCACATTTGAAAGACTGTGCTGTTCTGTGGCTCTTTTTTTCTTTTTCCCTATAGGAGGAAACTTCCACCAGACTCTTCTATTCAGACGGCAATTCATAGCAGTACATTAGTTTGTCACGTTAACCTACCATTTGGGGACTGCTTCTTTGTTTAGTATAAAAGACCTTACAAGCCATACAGATCGTCTTGCCCTGCTTCAGTCACAGATGACCCTACAAAGGCTGAGAGAGGGTAAGCGACTTTTGAAAGGTAAAATACACTACCGTGGAGTTGCCATCTTTTGACCTTTTTTCTCATCTGGTGTTATCACTCCGTTTTACAGATGGGAAAAATGAGGCTCTGGGAGGTCAAGTGCTCTCTTCCAAGGAGAAAGTTAATTAGCAGCAGAGTATTTCCTGTGATTGCTTTGGTTATATCAAAGTCTACTGCCAATCTCACAAGCGAGGCATAGCTGAGCCCTTTCATCTTTTTTTTTTTTTTAAAGATTTTATTTATTTATTTGACAGAGAGAGATCACAAGTAGATAGAGAGGCAGGCAGAGAGAGAGAGAGGGAAGCAGGCTCGCCGCTGAGCAGAGAGCCCGATGCGGGACTCGATCCCAGGACCCTGAGATCATGACCTGAGCCGAAGGCAGCGGCTTAACCCACTGAGCCACCCAGGCGCCCCGAGCCCTTTCATCTTGCGGCTAACTCTTGCTTCTGATGTCAGAGGACTTCAAGGGAACTCTGCCTAAGGAAGAGATAGGGTCAATATTTTGGCTTGGAGAAAAAAATACAAGAAAATTTTCTCCTTTTCGGTCTATATGGCATTTTTTTGTCCTCCTCGATGAATTGAAAGTTTTACATGACTTTCTGTGTCCCCCAAAATGTTGGGTCTCTATGTGAAGCATGTTCCAAATGAACATCAATTGCAGCTACAATTTTATTTCCTTCCCTAGTAGTTGAAATTTAAAAAAAGTTACTTAGAATATTGATTGACTTTTTGCCTCATTATAAATAAAGTTTGTCCATGGGTGGGGAGAATTGGGAATTTTTATTAGAAAGATTCAAGTTCTTTCTATATTAAGTTTCATCTATGCAACTGAACTGCTTTGTGTGGGTAGGTTTTAGGTGATTCACTCTCAAAATGAGGAAAGTGATTGATCTATGATCATTTTTGGAGATGGAGGAGATCTTTATGGTCAGTTGCTTAAATCCTTTTCTTTCGCATGGAAGAGGAAAGTTCAGAATCATTAGACGACATGTCCGAGGTCACTAGGGAGTATGCGAGGAGCAAGAACACAATTTTTAAACCCTTAGTTATGTGCACATTGCACTGTCATGCTGCCGCCACACGATGAGACATTTAAGCAGTTCTGCAAATTTTATAAGAGGTCTTTTGACAAAGAAATTAAGTGTGATCATTCAAAACAGAAAGTGTGATCATAAAAAGCAAACTAGCTGGTTTCCCTATTTGCCTGAGTCACTGTAATTTCTGTCTGCAATACAGAAAACCAATTCAAATTACACTATTTTATATAGTTTCACAGCGTCTCTCGTATCAGGATAGATAATGACATTCAATGTTTTACTCAACAAATGATTCTCATGTTAATATTAACATTTTATCAAAATGCAAGTCAAAAAACTATTTTTCTATTTCTAAAGGTACTTAAAAACATGCGAAATACAGAAATACTGTGTGTGCGTGTGTGTGTGTAAAATGACCTACTAAAAGACTGACATTTAGGATTTAATATAAGCTTATTTTACCTTTCCTGGGGCATGCCTGTAAGCCTGCATTTTCGTGCGCTTTTCTACGCCCAGTGTTAACACGAGATTGCACGTAATTGTACGGCGTTTGCCTGTGACCCTGGATTTGAAGTTGCTGTTTGGCTGAAATGAGTCTGTTCTTGAGGACTTCATTCTGTCTTTCAAGCTCATGAACTTTCTCCTGCAGCTGCTCCATCATTTCTTCCATTTCCACATCTCGTCCCAGCCGCTTGGGGCCGCCACCAACCCGCTCATATCTTTTCTTGTCATTAACTAGCCGTATTAACTTGGTGGCCATTCTAGGGAAATAATAAAAAGATGAAAAGGAATGTGAGAAGTCAGCATAAAATGCATTCTGTTGAAAGGAACATAATCACTGTGAGGACTTCAGTGCAGAACCTGAATAATAAATTTCAGGTTTTGATGTAACTATTACTGCCTGTGAAGAATCCTTTGATGATAATTGAAACCACTGGGCAACAATCTGCTTTATAGCACTGACAAATAACAGTTTCCTAAGGCTTATCATTTAAGGTTAGTAAAGAGAGGACACATATTTACTCCATATGTTCCTCAAATGCAATTTTTAACGCATGACCTTATGTAGGAATGCTGTATGCACTTAAATGTAGCTACAGATTGTGGATGTGGTGGGTTAGAGATGCGAGCCACAGTAAGCTACAACTTTTGAAAAGTGTGTTAAGACTGCAGCATTTAGATGATATGTTTTAGGAGAACTGTTTTCAGGTTCTCTAAGATTAAGACATATTACAAGTACAAAAATGTTAGGATGCATAGGTACATACAGATAAAGAGCCTGGTGAAAAATTCAGAGAAACCGAAATGTGCCGCTTAGTGCCTGAGAAATGTTCATGTTTAATGGTAGAAAAAACTCAGATGCAGAAAGTATTATTTTAATGCTACCTTTAAATTTAGACACAAGTTGTGCTTTTGACATCTTAAGAGTTTATACCTTTCAGTCTTTTAAGTTTTGATAAAAACTGGTTAGACAGAACAAAAGACAGAAAGGGCACATGGGGGTGATGTAATATACACGTACGGAAAACATGCTTGACAGTGAATGGAAAAATCTTGGCAGGACAAGAAAGAAAAGGTGGCTTTGATGAGAGACACAAGTTCAAGACTTTACAAAATTGGTCGCACATCTTCAATAGCTGATTCTAGTTTACAGTGAATCTATTTTTATAAAGAGCCAGAAGGAGATTGAAAATAAAAACTCACTTCATTTTTCTTTAAACGGGGTTTGCTTTATTTTAGCATGGTTATGGACAGAAGCTTTTACTTAAGAGAACAAAAGTGAAATAAAAAAAATCCTTAATGGCTTTGGGATGTCATAGAACAACCTTTTTTTGCCCTAAGCAGAGTCCTCTGTAAAAGCGGTAGTAATACACGTCTATCTACACTTCTGGCTACTCGGCCTACAGCATGTGGCATCAGGGAGAAATATGCATAACATAATCAGTTAAGATTGTTTTCTCTTTCCCTTGAGGCAAATCCATTAAACATGCTTTATAAGGGATATAGGATAATAAAAACCAAGATCCAAGAGGACCACAAACACCCTAGTAAAATAATCAATGGATTAGTTCCTTTTCCACCTAATCCAGAGAATGATATATCATGGGGAAATTTGCAGGTATCATAGCCCAGCAGAGCCACACACTCTATCTAGCTCTTTAATGAGTTAAGGATCCTTACCCCCCGACCCCTCGACGCTTTAGCCATAGAAATATGGTTGCCATCTAAATGAGATGTCAACCTAAACATCTGAATCTTTTGTTATAGAGAGACTTTCACGGAGATAGAGATCACATTCAAAAGACACAGGTTTAATATAAAAAAGCAGTCAACATGTGGAGAATCATAAATGACCCAAATTTTTAAGGAAAGAAAAGTACATCAGTAGAGTGGTTTTAAATTCCTTCAAGGATGTTCCAGGAAACTTTTTGTCAAGAAACAAGATTCTATGTTTGTCCAGTAAAAGCAATAATTTTCATTTGTTTGATGTGGCTATTTTGTAGTATTAATGCATTATATGTTATCTGGTAAAGTTTGAGTACTAATTTAAAAAGGTGGTTTATCAGATCTACATTTATGCCAATGTGATACTAATTACATCTTAAGGCTAAATTTCAAAGCAGTTCTGAGGCACCTGGCTGGCTCAGTCAGTAGAGATGCGACTCTTGATCTTGGGGTTGTAAGTTTGAGCCCCATGTTGGGTGCAGAGATTACTTCAAAAAAAAAAAAAAAGAGCAGTTCTACACATTCCTCTAGGTAGTGTCTGTGGTGTGAAATTCAAGATTTTAGAGCTCTGGGTCACAGTGGTCATTGGATCACTACTCTCAGGACTAAGTAAAATAACATCCCAGGAGGTTAAATGGCTTGAACATATTACCATAGGCTGGTGGCAGAGAAATAATAGAACACATGCATACAGCTTGACTTCTAGCCGAGTCCTTTTTTCATTAAACTACATGGCTCGTTATTAGGTTGTTTTATATTTTCTGGCTAGGACAAATTACTAATGAGGTCAAGGTTGTGAATTCAATTATTTTACTGACCAATTAGGGTTACAAAGGAAAAAAAAATTTTTTAGTGGTCATAGCGTACATTCCTCATTCTGATAGGACACGTGTGTGTTATTGGTCAGAAAAGGAATCAGGCAAGTGAGTCACAGGTTTTGAAAAAAGACACTATCATGACTCAAAAATGAACTCAAAGTAAAAGCCCCAAAACACAGCAGGCCAGTGGGTCATTAAAACAAAGTCCACCAAGTAGAAACTGAACTAGAAACACCCCTTTAGGATGCATTCTAAGCCCCCTCCTCTGCCTGACCCCCCTATCTTCTTTCCTCCATAGCTGTCTAAGCTTTTCATTTAACCTAGAACATGAATACGAATACAGGCCTGTTGAAGCTTACAAATGGGAAGGTGCATTTTTGTTTTTAATGCCACAAATCGTCAAAGTGTTTCTGAACAAGAAGGAATGAAAGACTATCTACTCTTAAGAAGTTATCCCAGCAAAAATTTTATGCACACAAATCAAGGGACAATGTTTCTTCAGAGAAAGTAGGGACTCTATGAAATAGAGATTCTAGACTCATCCAAGCAAAGTTAAATATGTTCCAGATATTGAAGTGATGTTTTCATTAGTAAACTCCAAAACTTAATGGAACATGGATTCTAACAAGTTAGAATAGCTAATTACTTTTTCAAAATTTCATTTTAAACTAAGGCATTTAAAAAACAGATGCTTTGGCCATTTGCTTATTAAACTATAAATATTAAACCAGAAGTTATAGACATGCTATACTTGTGGCACTCTTTGCTATTAGCTCTTTCTTTCAAATAGCAACTTCAGACATAATAAACACTCATCATCTTTTTGGTTTATTATTCTAGTTTGTAAGATTTTCCATTTTTAAAAATTATATTTATTTACAACCTGCCTTGTTCCAAAAAAGATTCCAGGTGGAGTTTTCAATTAAGTTTGTAAAAAAGCATATCCTCCAAACTTTACAGTGTCAGGAGAAAAAGCTAAAAGCTTTTTATCATAACCTTTTAATTTTATCCTCTTGCTTGCGGGCATGCTGTTTAAGCAAAATGTTCTCATCATGCAGACGCAAAAATCTGTCTTCCAGGTCCTCACGACTGATACGTGACACTGCCTGGCGAGACCTCATTGTCCGTGTTGTTGAAGTTTCTGTAAAAATGCCAAGGTAATTAATCGTGGGATTACTTAAAATAGTCTCTAAAAATTATAACTGTTGATATTAATATAATCTCCAATGCACTCATCTCTTTTACTTTGTGACCCACAAATAAGATTGTTTTAGAAAATGTTATAGCATGTTTATATCACCAATCAGAGAGGAGAATAATAATCTTTGCTATTAAAAGTTTACATGCAATATTAAGGATTTGAATATTAACAGTGTCCATTCAAAATGGTATTTAAATAACCATTCTTTAAGAATGTAAGATGGAACTGATTCAATAAGACCTTTCAATTTATATGCTCAATGTTGAAAAAAACAAATTAAAAGTCAGATTATCTAAAAGGTTTTTTTTTTTTTAACAGAGGCAAGAGTTTTAACAATAATTTGGTGAACATAAGATATTTTTCAGAGCTATGTATGGGTTCTGGGTTCTAGAAAATAAACTGTAAAATCTGCAAGTACAAACAACAAACCTTCACAAATCATTTGTAAACTTTCTTATATATTTTTAAAGGACTTTCATACCTTTTAGCCTGTATATATGATTTTTTACATATGCTTAAATTTAGTATTTTCCATATCACTAATTTGCAATCATCATCCAAAAGATCAACAAATGGACAAAGGTTAAAGCCCCTATGGTGGGTTACTGAAGGCAAGAATTTAACTTAAAGTAGTGAATTCCAATAAACAGCTTTACACAATTAACATTTATTTGTATTTGAATACCTGGTACTCCACCAAAGATCTAAAGCAAAGCTTATACATACTTTTTACTTTCAAAAATTAAACCTGTATAGTCAAATTTATCATTTTCAATGAACAACGCATTGACCACCTTTCTGTGGTAGTTCAAGGCTGCCAGTTGAATTGTTCTAATTAACGGGGGTAGTATGACACCTTCGTGGAATATATTTTATCGAACAGCTGTCTTACTGACAAATGCAGTAGCATGACAGCAGAGCCCACACGTTGTGTACACAAACAAAAACACAGCTCTACATTCTGAATTCTTCCTCAAAGCAGTGTTTCTCATTCTCAATTTGAAAGTGATATTTTAGCTCTAGGGTAACCACGAAGTGATAAAAGGATAAAGGAAACCTTTAATGTACATTAATTTGATAAAACAAAGTCAGTATCACTTGGATAAACAAACCATTTTGAGATACTCTACTTGAAAGGCAAAAATTTTTAAATACGGCATTTCCTCCCCTATAAAATTTAAACATAAAGAAAAATTTTAAGGGTGAATGTGATTTAAACCAGGCAATTCGGTTTGGAGGCTTGATACTCTCTGCGTAGTTTCTACTCATGTGTGGAATTTTAAAAAGATGATTTATAACAATTCTTTATCAGAACAGAGGGGGATTTTACATTTTCTATGAGCTGTTGATAATTCATGCATGCAGTAAAATACCATATGTTGTTCTAAACTCTCCATGTTCCTGTTTAGTTCAATCAAGAGCTATATAGTTACTTAAATGGCTTCGTTTGTAAGGATATCAGAAATACTTTAAATTAAAAGAAAAGAAGTTACTGATCAAAGTTCATAACGATAATAAATAACAGCTGGCCATACCTTGTAACCCTCCCATTCCAGAGAGGTTTAGACCTATATCTTTCACAGGCAGGTCTCCTGCCGTCTCATCAGTGGGACGAGACATGGCCTGTCTGTGGAGAAAAGAAAATTCAAATAAAATCCTTCCAACATATAATGTTAACTATGCAATGGAAAGAACCAAATAAAATGAATTCTATTCATTTTCATATTCTATTCATTATGATTCTAACAGACATCTATTGCCCACATGTGCTGCTTGAAGACGGGGAAAGCTTCTCTTTTAAAAGTAATACTACATTCAATCAGTGTTCCTTTCAACAATAAATTTCCTATTTTGTTTAAGTATATGGTTTCCTATAGTTTGCTTAAGAAATGTGGTAAGATTATCATTCTTCCTTCCTTTTTTATTTCTTGATCTGAACAAAAACAATTACCCCAAATTTAAGAAACACTTTCTCTCCATCCCCCACTCCCTCCTAACCCCCAAAGCAAGCAGGTATCTTGGAAAAAACCAAGTCGAAAAGCCTGATTCAAATGCTTGTTCTATTGTTTACTAGCTAGTCAAGTCACCTAATCTCGCTGAGTTTCAGTTCCTTAATTTTATTATTTTTTTGAAAAAGTCATTTTACTTTTCATATATATATACACACACACATATATATTTTATTTAAAAATTTTTTTAAAAAATATTTTATTTATTTGACAGAGAGAAATCACAACTAGGCAGAGAGGCAGGCAGAGAGAGAGGAGGAAGCAGGCTCCCTGAGGAGCAGAGAGCCCCATGCGGGGATCAATCCCAGGACTCCAGGACCACGACCCAAGCCGAAGGCAGAGGCTTTAACCCACTGAGCCACCCAGGCGCCCCGATTTTTATTTTATTTTTAAAGATTTTATTTATCTGACAGACAGAGGTCACAAGTAGGCAGAGAGCCAGGCAGAGAGAGAGGGGGAAGCAGGCTCCCTAGTGAGCAGGGAGCTGTTGTGGGGCTCGATCCCAGGACCCCAAGATCATGACCTGAGCTGAAGGCAGAGGCTTAACCCACTGAGCCACCCAGGCGCCCCTATATATATATTTTTTAAAGTTAACTCTACCCCCAACACAAACTCATGGCCCTGAGATCAAAAGTCATATGCTCTACTGAAACTGAGCCAGCCAGTTGCCACAGTTCCTTAACTTTAAAAATGGAGAAGAGGTATCTTACAGAGTTATTGTAAGAGTGCGATGGTAAATCAAAAGCAGTTAGCATATTTGCCTTGGATGTCAGTATTATTTGAAATATTAATTTTTAACATGGTGTACAAATGAGTGGGTAGATCCCAGTTTTGTGAAAGATGTTTCATAAATTGACCAGCTGAATTTATTTTTGTTCTGTCCTTTCTTTGTTGCCATGAGGCCTAGTCCCAGGGCTTCCTACCTCAACATACAAGCTGTCCAGTTAATTCTGGCATCTTTACAGTTTCTATTCTTCAGAGATGCACCACAGTAACTCAGTTTTGTATGCGGATATAAACGGTCTGTGCATGTCTAGTATATGGAAAAAAAAGAGTTTATATTTTATTTCAAACCACTCCAAGAGCCAAATGCAAACCAAGTCAAGGTGCCCTAAGGCAGAACTTCTCAATCTCTAGAATGTTGGGCCTAGAATGTAAAGTCCAAGAGAATACCCAGCTTATTTGTCTTGTGCACCTCTGTATGGTATTCTCAGATGCCAACACAGAGCTTGGCACATAGCAGGCATTCGCTGAATAGTTGCTGAATGAATGGAATCCATGGAGCTTGAGGGTCTCTAGAACGCAAGAGATGGTTTATAAGATCTTGTATGCGTCTATGTGTATATGCAATATCTTTAGGGAAAGGGCTCCTAACCTTTATTATAACTCGTCAAAGGTGGAGAACCACTGCATTCAGCTGTGGCATTAAACAATGAACAGAACTATACTTGAGAGATCACCTCCTACTTCTTTTGGCAACGCTGCTACAAGAAAGATCAGTTTTAGGAATCAAATCATCAAGCAGTTTAAACACAGGACACTTGTGAAAATGGTAACTCCGCCATGATAGAGTTACGGTAGCTTTTATAATTACGGTAGTGGGATTAACATTTACTGAATCTTACTAAAATGTGCCAGGGGCTCTTCTAAGTGCCCCGTTAATGGGAATTAATCAAGTATCTCACAATATCCCTATGAGGTTGTTACTCAAATGATTCCTACTTTACAAATGAAAAAAATTAACAAAAGCAAAAAACCAAGAGGCAGTTTTGGTAACTTGTCCAAGGTCACACATTTAAGTAGGGGTTGTCTGGTCATATTTTTGATTGTCTTGATTGGGAAGGTGGAAGGCAGTGTTACTGGCTCTAGAGGCCAGAGACGATGTTAAATGTCCTGCAGTGCAGAGGAACCACAACAAAGAATTATGTGGCCCCAAATGTTAAGAGCGCCAACCCTGTGCAATGCTGTCACGTTATCTTCAACATCAACTAATGTTATCCTTCCTTGCTCACCATGCTCACTCAACACTCCTTTAGGTTCCTCAAAGCCATGGTACTTGTCTTGCTCAAAGCCTTTGCATCAGCTGGCTCCTCATTCTTTGGGGTTCAGCTCAAATGTCACTTCCTCAGAGATGCTTTCCCTGATCACCCTCTGTCAGAGTACTCTTCCTCCCAAATTCATCACTGGTCATTTCCGTCGTAGCAATGCATCATTACCTAAAATTTCTTATTTGTTCACTAGCTCATTTCTACTTCGTCTTCACTAACAAGGTATAAGCATCTCGGGGTGGGTACCAGTCCTATTCACAGCGGTAGGAAACAGTGTCTGGGGCAAGGAGGGCACCAAGATTAATATTTACTTCATGATTAAATGAATACCTGGCATTGGACTAATACGGTAAACAGGAACTCTGTCTTTATGTAGTTAATAGGCTATGGGGGTAACCAGACGATAAACAAATAATTATAAATAATTAAGCAAACAATAGGCCATTCAGGAGGCTTAAGGGTCTACCAACTAACCCTCAAACCAGGGCTAATGAAAGAACTGTGTTTATGTGCCCTTCTACTTGAGGTACTCGGACAGGCACGGCAATTATCATCAACTCTCATCACCTAGGTTTTCAGGGTGGGATGTAAAATTTCCCAAACCAGTGCTGGGCGTGGGGATAATGGGCGGGCTGTGATTCCGGCCTGGGTATGTGGTGTCTCGTGCCGGGCTGCTTTTCACGCGAGCAGAACTCTAAGGCCTTCTTTAGGACATAGGGCAGACCCCAGGACCCCGACCCGTGCTGCACGTAGAGGGTGGGCCACCTCCGCCCCCATCGACTCCCCCGGAGTACTCACCGCCACTCTCTCCCCGCAGCTAGCTACCGTTGCTATAGCGCCGACGGCGTGTAGGGCGCCTGGCGGAGAGGAGCACGGGAAAAACATGGCAGGCTCCATTGCCTCCTGGGAAATGTAGTTTTGCTCCTGCTCTAACCCGCCCGCTCGCTACGTAGATTTCGGCCCTGGGAAATTCTCGTGCCCCAAACCCCGAGGCGCTCTCGAGCTTCGCCGCCTTGCATCTTGGGAATTGTAGTTCTCGTGGGTCTGATGGAGAACGGCGCTGGGCGGGAGCAGGATGCCGAGAGAACTACAAGCAGGAGGCGGGATCCAGGGACAGGCATCTACGCGGCTAGCAGTGGCGAAGACGGCTGTAGCGGCAGCATGAAGCGGACCCCGACCGCCGAGGAACGAGAGCGCGAAGCTAAGGTATGTCGGCCTCTCCACGGTCTGGGATCCTTCGTGCACTTGTAGCTAGGGGCCGGGAGCCGGAAGGGCTTGGTTGCATGGCCAGCGGACGCACAGTCTTAAGCCAAGGGATGACAGGGCCTTGTCAGTAAGGGAACCAGAGACATTGGGGGATACACATTCATGCTGGTCGGGATGCGGGCCTAGTGTGTTGGATCTGCTCACCGGTGAGAATCACGACACCCATTTCCTTTCCCTGCTTTTCTTGGTCTTTGTAGCTACCCTGATGCCTCAGTTTACCGGACTGTGATCATCACAGTTGTTCTTTCTCTTAGTAATGGTTTCCGAGGACTGAGATTGGTTCAGATGAAGTATCTGTGCGATCAGATGTGTTTATTGGGAACAGTTGTCTTAGTGGCTGCCTGTTGTGATCTGTGTCTTCAGCGCAGAGGATATGAATCTAACTACAATCCTGTTTTCCACCTTTGGGGTTTCGCTTCTGGTAGTTGCTATTCCATGGGTGGCAATAATAACTTCTACGGCGACTTCTTTTTTTTAAGCATTTATTACATCTCAGGATCTATGTTAAGTTGTTAAGATTTATAGTATTCCATGTTCTTACCGTAGCAGGTAGATATTATGCAGATGGGGTAATAACAGTCCTGTTTTACAGATGAAGACTTAAGGTTCAGAAGAATTGAGTGTTTTCCTTTTTTTCACTTCCCAAATCAAGTCCTGTTGGTTTGTTTACACATGCCTGTGACATGTCCACTTTTTCTGTCTCCGCCACCTTGGACCAAGTTTCCATTATCTCTTTAATGGATGTTGCAGTAGTCTCTGTATTGGTCTACTCTTATTCTACACCCTAACAACTCCCTTGTCCTCTTTCTTCCACACAACCAGTCCCTTGCACACTATGGAGAGTGATCTTTTCAAAGTGCAAATCTAATCATGTCCTTTTCCTTCCTCCCCCCTCTGCCAACCACCTGTTTAAAAATCTTCCGTGATGTTCTGTTGCTCTTCGAAGAAAGAGAAGACTTCACATGGCCTACAATGTCTTGTGTGGTTTGGACCCTGCGTGTTCCTACAGCCGCATGAGACGTGACACTCTCCCTGCTCTCTACCCATCAGCCACTTTGTCTTTCTTAAAAGGCCCTCTTTCCTGCTTTATCTGATTACGTAGCCTTTATGCATGCTACCATGTTGTCTGCTCTATACTAGGCAAATATTAGAAGTAAGGACCAATGGGAACTAAAACAAAGTTCTTGCTCTTGTAGAATTTAGAGTCGTACAAGTGAGTTTGTCTTAGGGCAGTACCTCTATGGATTTAAAATATGAAATCTGGGGGTGTTTGGGTGGGCACAGTTGGTTAAGTATCTGCCTTTAGCTCAGGTAATGATGTTGGGGTCCTGGGATCGATCCCTGCATCCGGCTCTGTTCAGTTGCGAGTCTGCTTCTCCCTCTCCTCCTGTGATCTTGCTCGCTCTCACTCTCTCTCAAATAAATACATGAAATCTTAAAAAATATATATACAAAATCTGTCCTATAATGACCCAAGTTATAACAAGGTTTCACCAGGGACCTGAAGTTTTCATGCTAGAGTCTGCCTGTGATATGGACAGTATATATATATATATATTTTAAAATATTTTATTTATTTGACAGAGAGAAATCACAACTAGGCAGAGAGAGAGAGAGGAGGAAGCAGGCTCCCCGCAGAGCAGAGAGTCCGACGCGGGGCTCGATCCCAGGACCCTGGGATCATGACCTGAGCCGAAGGCAGAGGCTTTAACCCACTGAGCCACCCAGGCGCCCCGATATGGACAGTATATTAAAGACAGATTCAGAGAGGAGAGGATCCTTCTGAATTAGTCTACAACAGTGCTGAGAAAGAGATGAATGTCACCCAGTGGCATTGTGTATGTTGTCTTTCTCACCTTTTAGCTTTACATTTATGTTACTCATTCTGTTGATTTATTGAGCATCTATTATTTACTACACACTGGAATTATGACTTAAACTAAGATAGAATCCCTGTGCAAAGGAGCTTTTACTCTACTGCAACCTTACCCTTTGCCTGTGAGATAATGACTCATGTCATTCACATTTATGGTGTGGAAACCAAGGCTTGAGAAAATCATGACTTGCCCAAGGCCACTTGGTTGCTGTGTGGAACTAGGACTCAGAACTGGGTCTTCTGACTCAAAGCTGAATTGGTAGAGCAAGTTGTCTTCCTCTTTACTTTAAAGAATTCCTTTGATACTTATTTAAATTTGCATATGAACATGTTATTTGTTAGAACAAAGTATAGGCAATTAACTTTTAATGGTTAAACAGAAAATGGTCAGTTATTCGTGTACTTTCTTATTTTCTAATTGACTTTATTGAGGTATAATTTATGTACAATAATTTGTATCCATTTATAGTGTACAATTTGATGAGTTGTGACAGGTGTATACACTTGTGACATCACCATCATAGTTGACATAGAGAACCTCTCAATCCCTTCTAGAAATTTCATCTTGATTTGCGGTCAGGGTTTCCCGTACCTTGGCTCCCAAGCAACCATCACTAATGTTTTCTGTTACTGTAGACGAGTCTGTATTTTCTAGAATTTCATATAAATGGAAACAAACTGTGTGTACTGTTGAGTTTGTCTACTTCCACTCAGCATTTTTGAGATTTTTGAGATTCATTCATGTTGTCCTGTGTATCAGTAGTTCATTCCTTTTTATTGCTGAGTGATGATTTACTGTATGGTTTTACCACATATTGTTAATTCATTCATCTATTGCTGAAGTACATTTGGATTGTTTCTGGTTTGGGGCTGATTATGTAAAAAAGCTGCTATGACCATTCATGTATAAGTCTTTGTCTTTGTTTCTCTTGGATAAGCACTCAGGAATCCAATTGCTCAGTTCTTTGTAAGAAACTGCCAAAGTGATTCTGCCACTTGCATTAGTTTCCTAGGGCTGCCTGAGCAAGTTCCCATGAACTTGGTGTCTTAAGACAACAGACATTTATTTTGTCTTCGTTCTAAAGGTAAGTCTGGATGCAAGGTTTTCACAGGTCATGGTCTCTCTGCAGGCTCTAGAGGGAGAATCCTTGCCTCTTTTAGCTTCTGGTGACTCCTGGTATTTCTTGGTTTGGGCAGCAAACCAGTTGGCTTCTGTGTTCCCACGGCCACCTTCTCAGTGTTGTGTGTGTGTGTGTGTGTGTGAAATCTCCCTCTCCTTTCTCTAGTAAAGACACTGGTCGTTATATTTAGGGCTTACCCTAAATCCAGGATGATCTTAATCTCAGGATCCTCAGTGTAATTCCATGTATAAAGACCCTTTTTCCAAATAAGATCACATTTACAACAACCGTAGGTTAAGATTGGACATATCATCTCGGGGGATATTATTCACACCCAGTACACCATTTTATATCTTCCTCAGCTGTGTATGAGAATTCTAGTTGTTCCATGTCCCCACTGATACTTAGTATTGTCAGTCTTTAAAATTTTAGCCATTCTAGTGGCTGTGTAGTGGCATCTCCTCGTGGCTTTAATTTGTATCTCAGTGATGACTAATGAAGCTGAGTATCTTTTTAAAAAAGCTTTGGACGTATAACTTATGTACTATAAAACACACTTCTTTTAAGGGTACAATTGAGTGATTTCTAGAATATGTGCAATAATCACCATGATTTCATTTTGGAACATTTCCATCATCTCCCAAAGATGATGTATATTCGTTTGTAGGTTATTTCCATTCCACCTATTGTCCCTAGGCAGCCACTGATCATTCTCTGTTCTCCAAAGTTGCCTTTTCTGGAGATTTCATGTAAATGGAGTCAGACAATATGTCAGTCTTTTGTGTTTGGTTTCTTTCATCCAATACTTTGTTCCTGTTTATTATTAAATAGTATTCCAATTTATTATTAAATAGTATTCCAATGTATGGATATACCATCTTTTATTTAATCCATTGACCAATTGATGGATATTTGGGTTTTTTATACTTTTTGGCTATTATTAAGAATGCTGCTGTGAGCATTCATATTCTCCTTTTCATAGGGACACATATTTTCCTTTCTCTTGGGTAGAGGCCTAGGAGTGGAATTGCTGGTCACATGGTAAATCTGTATTTAACTTTTTTTTTTTTAAAGATTTTATTTATTTATTTGACAGAAAACACAAGTAGGCAGAGAGGCAGGCAGAGAGAGAGAGGGGGAAGCAGGCTCCCTGCTGAGCAGAGAGCCTGATGTGGGGCTGGATCCCAGGACCCTGAGATCATGACCTGAGCCGAAGGCCGAGGCCTAACCCACTGAGCCACCCAGGCGCCCCTGTATTTAACATTTTAAGAGACTGCTGTACTGTTTCTTTGGTCTGAAGGTTTGAGTCCTCCCCAGATTTTTATGTTGAAATCCTAATCCCCAAGGTCATGGTATTGGGAGGTAGGGCCTTTTGGAGGTGATTAGGTGATTAGGAATGGGAGTAGGGCCTTTATGAAAAAGGCCTGAGACAGCTCCTCATCCCTCCTGCCATGCGAGGACACAGAAGTTTGGAGTCTTCAGCGCAGAAGAGAGTCCTCCCTAGAACCTGACCATGCTGGTACCAAAATCTTGGACTTCCAGCCTCCAGAACTATGAAAAACACATTTCTGCTCTTTATAAGCCACGCAGTCTTTGGTATTTTGTTAGAGCAGCCCGAATGGACTAAGGCACTGTTTTCCAATGTGGGTGCGCCATTTTGTTTCCACCAGCAGTACTTGACGGTTCCAATTTCTTTCTTTCTTCTTTTTTTTTTTTTAAAGATTTTATTTATTTATTTGATACAGAGACAGAGATCACAAGTAGGCAGAGAGAGAGAGAGAGGGGGAAGCAGGCTCCCTGCTGAGCAGAGAGCCCGATGTGGGGCTCGATCCCAGGACCCTGAGATCATGACCTGAGCCGAAGGCAGAGGCTTAACCCACTGAGCCACCCAGGCGCCCGTATTATTTTTTTAATGAACCACTACAGATGAAGTTGGAGATACCTCAATGTTCTTTTCTCCCTGAATACTTCAGCATTTATTTCCTAAGAATAAGGACACTTTGTTGTATAGAAACACAGTCAATTGTCATGTCCAAAAAATTAACATTGAATACTCTTATTACAAAGTCCATATGTAAATTTTGCTAACTGTCCTAAGAATATCTTTTATAGCTCCCCCCACCTCCCCGTGGCCCAGGTTCTATTCTAGGCCTGAGACTCCTTTAGAACTTGTTCAGAAATATTAGACCTGTTCTTTTTCCTAATTCCAGTTTGGTTAACACAATGCTATATTAGTTTTAGGTGTGCTGTGTAGTAATTCAGTAATTCTGTATATTATGGTAAATATGCTCTTAATCCCCTTTACCTGTTTCACCCCCCCCACCCCCAACTTCCCCTCCGGTAACCATCTATTCTCTGTACTTCAGAGTCTGTTTTATGATTTGTCTGTTTTTTCCCTTTTTTCTTTTGTTTTGTTAAATTCTACACATGAGTGAAATCATATAGTATGTGTTTTTCTTCGACTGACTTGTGTTTTGCTTAGCATTACACTCTCTAGCTCATCCATGTTGTTGCAAATGGCAAGATTTTGTTCTTTTTATGGCTGAATAATGTTCCATTGTGTAGCTATGCCACATCTTTTATTTATTTATTTATTTATTTATTTATTTATTTATTAGTACCTGCCATACCCAGTGTGGGGCTTGAACTTGTGACCTTGAGATTAAGAATTTCATGCTCTTCTGACTGAGCCAGCCAAGTGCTCCTATACTACATCTTCTTTATTTGTTTATCCATGGGCACTTGGGCTGCTTCCATAATTTGGCTATTGGTGGTGCTGTAAACATAGGGGTGCATGTATCCCTTTGAATTAGTGTTTTTGTATTTTTTGGGTAGCTGTCCAGTAGTGCGATTACTGGATCATAGGATAGTTCTAATTTTAATTTTTTGAGGAATCTCCATATTGTTTTCCATAGTGGCTGTACCAGCTTGTATTTCCACCAGCAGTGCAAGACTGTTCTTTTTTTTCCCACATTCTTGTCAACACTTGTTTCTTGTGTTGTTGGTTTTAGCCATTCTGACAGGTGTGAGGTAATATCTCATTGTAGTTTTGCTTTGCATTTCTCTGATGCTCAGTGATGTTGAGCATCTTTTCATGTGTCTGTTGGCCATCTGGATGTCTTCTTTGGAGAAACATCTGTCGTATCTTCCACCCATTTTTTAATTGGATTATTTGTTTTTTGGGTGTCGAGTTTTAAAAGTTTTTTATGTATTTTAGGTACTAACCCTTTAGTGGTTATGTTATTTGCAGACATCTTCTCCCATTCAGTAGGTTGTCTTTTAGTTTTTATTTATTTATTTTTCCCAAAGGTTTTACTTATTTATTAAATTTGCCAGAGAGAGCGAGAGAGTGTGAAAGGACAAGCAGGGGAAGCAGGGGGAGCAGCAGGCAGAGGGAGAAGCAGGCTCCCCACTGAGTGAGGAGCCCAGTGCAGGACTTGATCCCAGAACCCTGAGATCATGACCTGAGCAGAAGCAGATGCTTAACAGACTGAGCCACCTGGATATCCCGGCTATCTTTTAGTTCTGTTGATTGTTTTTTTTTTTTTTTTTTTTTTTGCTGTGCAGAAGCTTTTTATCTTGATGTAGTCCCAATAGTTTATTTTTGCTTTTGTTTCCCTTGCCTCAGGAGACAGATCTGAAAGGAAGTAGTTATGACCCATGTCAAAGAAATTACTGCCTGTGCTCTCTTCTAGGATTTTTATGGTTTCAGGTCTCACATTTAGGTCTTTAATCCATTTTGAATTTGTTTTTGTGTTTGGTGTAAGAAAGTGGTCTGGTTCATTCTTTTGCATGTTGCTGTCCAGTTTTCCCAACACCGTTTGTTGAAGAGACTTTTTCCCATTGCATATCCTTGCCTCCTTTGTCAAAGATTGATTCACCATATAATCATGGGTTTATTTCTGGACTCTCTATTCTGTTCCATTCTGTCTGTTTTTATGCCACTGCCATGGTGTTTTGGTAAGTATAGCTTCGCAGTATGACTTGAAATCTGGTATTGTGACGTCCAGCTTTTTCTTTTCCAAGATTGCTTTGAGGGGCACCTGAGGGGCACCCAGTGGCACAGTTGGTTGAGTGTCCAATTCTTGGTTTTGGCTCTGGTTGGGGGTCTCGGGCTTCTGAGATTGAGTCCCATAACGGGTTCTGTGCTTAGTGCGGAGTCTGCTTGGGATTCTCCCTTCCTCTGCCCCTCCCTTTGCCCCCAAATAAATGAATAAATCTTTGAAAAAAATTGCTTTGACTATTTGGTGTGGTTTTTTTTTGTTTGTTTATTTTTTCTGTTTGTTCCCATACAAATTTTAGGATTCTTTGTTCTAGTTCTGTGAAAAATGTTGTTGGTATATCGGTAGGGTGTTAGAACCATTCTTTAGTCATGGAGTGAAAAGGTGTAGATGTTGAAATCCAAGCTAGTTTCAAAGGTTCTTATGTTGTCTTCGGGAATATCATCTTTTTAAAAAATACTGAAAATGGAACAGTTTAGATTTGTTACTGAGACGATTATATACGTTGAATAGGAACATAATAATTTTAAGTAATGTACATTTGTATCATTGAAGGAGTATATCCAGAATAAACTTGTTGTTTCAAATAAATATCATTAAAAAAGTCTGTTTTTGGTGGCAGTTGTCTTAATATCATTTAATAAGATAAGCCTTAAGTTATAAGGTCTAATGAGTTGTAAATATAATAACCGAATAAAAGAAAGTTTGTTGTTTATGTATGTACTTATTAGGTCTTTTTACTTAGATTTATTTTATTTTATTTTTTTCCAGTTCAGTGTTGGATTATTTTGCCAGTTTATGAATTGCTAACTTAAACCAAGTGTAGAACATTTTTGGTGGAGGCCAACAACTGGGGGACTTAAAAAATTAAAACTTCTTGCAGATTCTACTCTGTGATTTTTTTTCTACAAAAGTCTTTCTTTTTTTTGCTTGATCTCTCTTCCAGTGTGTGGGTCAACTTTCAATCACCATTTTGTAGCTTTGATTGCCTTCTCTGGATAGAAGGGTTAGCTTATTTGTGCATGGCTTCCAAACCACTTTCTATACTGTCCTCAGAAAGTCAACTAGCTAAACCATTGAGTCCCTGGGAATTCATGTTACTTTGTGTTATTTCCAGGTCTGTTTCTTAACCCCATCAGCACTGGTTTTGAAAACTAAATTTGTCATTTGAGAAAAGTCTTAGACACTTTAAACAATCATTGGCTTCTCTGAAGATGGCATTGGTGTCTGATTCATCCTTCTGTCTCTTCCGTATACCTAGCAGAGTGTCTTATACGTAGGAGACATTTGTTAAAGAGAGATTGAATGGTTGAGAGCCTCCAGTTTATGTGTGACCCTTAACAATGACAATTTTGGCTCCCTGGCTGCCAATTGGATTTCACTGTGGCTAAGTTTGGCAGCGTGGTTATTGGTGCTTACACTGATGCCTCAGGAAACTGGACACCCTGTCTGGTTAGTTTTGTTATTTCCCCATTCTGTCCCTGGCGCTTAACATTGTAAGTATTCCATATGTATTCATCAAATGAATGAATGAATTCCCCAAAGAATCACCTGTTGTTGGTCATTAGGTTTTCCATCAGTGAGACCTGAAACGGAACCTGAAAGAAATAATGGAAAAGGGTTAAATACTTTATGAATTTTAAATTATTTGACGTAAGTGTAGGTACAGGTATTAACTTTGAGAAACAGGATTCTTTTCAGCACGTGCTTAGCAACTGCCAGCAATTGTTTTCTAGTGCTCTCTTTCAAATTTAAGATGCTAGTTTACCCTCGAGGGTTAGTGTATTTTCTAGTTGTTGGTATATTAAGGTAGATTTCTTGATAAAGTTATATTTAAAGTGTGACTTTCTAACCTCTAGGGGACAAGAACTTTATAGTTGAGATGGTACTTTTGGAACCTTAAAGAAAGGTACAGTTCAGAGGTGGATTTAAAGTTCTGCTAACCACATTCACTTGACCTTCTGTTATACACTGGTCTTGTATTATTTTACAAATCTGTCTCACCAGTGGATTTTCCAGTGCAAGCTGGGAGGAATCTTGGGGGCTGTTGGGTTGGATCAGGAAATGTTCAGGAGATGAAGACTTGTGTTGATAGGAGCTTGTTTCCAAACCTTTGTCCTGGGCATCGTGTTTGTCTGCAAAGCCAGTGCTTGTTTGAAAGCTGACCCTTGACTAGGTGCTATAGGCTTGCATTTCTATTTATGCTACGAGCATCTGTCCTGTTGTCATGCGCATCATTTATTTGCTCTGTAGTTTTGGAAAGGGCACGCTTGCAAAGTGACCATGCCTGCCTTGCTGTTAAAGAACGGCCATATGGCTAAGTGGCAGTCGAGACCATTACGGGTGGTAGGAACCAACTAGAAAACTCAGTCTGAAGGACCAAATTCTGTTACATCTGGTCTGAGGAGGTGTGTTGTCAGTGCATGGGTGTTTTCATAACCGTTGGTGATCAGAAAATTCGGCGCTCTGATTTCTGCATGAGCCCCGAGTGCCCTTTGGCACCTTCATTTAGTGACTGGAGCATTCAAGGCTGAGCCTCAAGGGCCATCGTTTCTCTAATAATTAGATAAAATGGGGTGATGTGGCCACCTTAATTCACGCTGCTGAATTGGGCGTGATTAAAGTCTCAAAGCTGTATAAATATGGATTTTCTGTTTCTATGCACAGCAGTCCATTATCTCAGTGTTTTCCAGTTGGCCGTTTTTTTTTTTTTGGAAAACAGAAGATGGAACATTTTGCGAATGAATCCCCCCCCCCCACCTCCCACCATCAGCAGGAACATTCTGGTCCTGTTTTGTTTTGTTTTTGCTTGAGAGTAGTACCAGACATACAAGTGCAAACATTCCAGTTTACAGGGCCCCTAGCATGTTGTCCTGTCAATCTTGTTATTTAGGTAAATAGTGTGCAGTTTTTTTTTTTTTTCATTTAAAAGAAAATTTTTTAAATTTTTTGGTTGTTTGTTTTTGCAGACTCAGCAGCCAAGGCGCTGCCAGCCCTTTTTGTTCTAGTCACATTATTGACTGCTAACACTGTTAATGAGACAATAATTGGGAAATCAGAGTCATTGTTCTCCTAAAACCTCATCCTGGCCGTGGAAGCAGCCAGGCAGGGGCGGTTGCATATGCAGACGGAGAGGGAGGAAAGGATGAGTGGCCGGTGTGCCCAGCTTTTAAATTCATCAGACCCCTGCTGCTTAAATTGCCCCAGCTGTTAATGCTGGAACCATTACAGTAATGGACTCAGCAAATGAAGGAGAACGAAGACACGCACACTTTATTACCAGAGGGGCAATTTTCTCTTCATCTGTAATAGCAGCAGTGCCTCGTATTGATCAGACCATCAAGATACTAATCCTCTGTAAAATTACTTGTTATAACTGAAAATGTGTTAATCCAAATCAGTCTGCGTCCTGACTGTCTACTTACTATTGAATACAGACTATTAGATGGTTTATTTTTCATGATTTAAAGCCCTTGCCCTGGAAATGGTTGGCGTTTCCCTCGCAACACTGAGCGCTTAATCTTAGCTATAGCCCAGGGTTGTCTTTTTGTTTTAAACAGAACATCACCCACTTAATTAAGGAGTGAGTGTCTGTCTTGCTGTCTGAGTTATGCTGGTGTTTTATGTTCCTCTGGATTTATTAAGCATCTTGTTTTACATTCGGTCTGCGGTTTGTGCTGTAAATAAAAATAGGCCCATCTTGCACATATTAGAAATTTGCAGGTAGCAAATGTCAATAAGTACCAGGGATGGAAGGTTCTTTGATTTATATTTCAGGCCCCACGTTGTGCTTTGTCGATTGAACCCATAGGCAAGATGCATCCTGGTGTCTTCTGTGTAGCAGATGTGTTTTTGCATCGTTGTCTGAGAAAGTTTATGGTTATTTCTGCATCCTTGGTTCAGGAGATTGCTTTTTAGACAATGAGGCAGATCTCCTCCCCCTCCTTGTGTTTTGTGAAATGACTACAGCTAGGAATTGTTAGAAGAAGACCTGTTCAGAACGGAGTTCTGTCTTCCTTAACGGTTGGGATTATCGGAATTACTCCCTAAAATTCCCACCTTTTGCCAGTATAGTTGCTGCCTACTTTCTGTGTCTACCTGTATACAGACTCAGATCCCCTCTTGGCGATAGTTGTATATATATTCTCCCGTATTGTCACTGCTCAGGGCATTTATTTGTAAGGCATTCTCCGAAGAGTTCATTCAGAAATACTTAATTAGTACTCCTTGTGTGACAGGCATTGCGTTAGAGGCTGGAGATTCAAGGATGAATAAGATACACTCTTTGTCTTTGTGGACCACGGATACCAGTTATGGATGTAATAGTGAAATCAGCCACGTCATTTTTTTTTTTTTTTTTTGAGGTGTTACCCAAAGCAGAACTTTGCAGCTTCATCACACTTTAAGACTTGAATCTGAATGATTCCTAGCTGTTGGGAAGAAGTCTCATCTCTTCTCACTGGAGCCTTGTTTACTGCCCCCTGGAGACAGTCAAAGGAAGGATTTCCAAAACTGTTTTGATCAGTGACCATATTTTTGGATATGTGTAGTTTCCCGTGGAGACTACTTTAAAAGGGGATAGTGCTCATTCGATTGTTTATGTTCCGACATCTATA
This sequence comes from Meles meles, assembly GCF_922984935.1. Classification (NCBI taxonomy): domain Eukaryota; kingdom Metazoa; phylum Chordata; class Mammalia; order Carnivora; family Mustelidae; genus Meles; species Meles meles. The sequence goes on along the minus strand of NC_060084.1, from coordinate 29,686,434 downwards.
TTAGAAATCAGTCTTGTTGCTTTAGAGTATAGTTTATCGGTAGCCTGTTGTGGTTAAGAGTATGGAATTTTGGATCCAGTCTGCCTTTTTTCCTCACTAGTTTCCCTACTTGCTAGCAGGGCGGTCTTGGGCAAGTCACCTCATCTCTTTCAGCCTCAACTTCATCTGTAAAATGGGGATAATAATAATTGTCATGATTAAATGATTTAACATATGTATTTAAAATAGAGTTGGGCATATATAAGTGTTTTATAAGCATTAGCTGTTACTAGTACCAGATGTGTGATTGTAGGTAATGAAATTATTTTTAACATGCAGCTAATGAAAGATAGATTTGAAAATGTATGACCACAATATGTATGGCATATAAGATAGTTGAGCATTTATTATTTAAAATATTTTTTTCCTGAAAAGTGATAGTTTGTTACATTAGAAAGATTTAAAAATACAGAAAAATACCAAGAAGGGGGGGGAACCTGTAATTTTTCAGAGATAACCACTGTATTTTTATGTTGGTATATTGTTAAAGTACTGTATTATTATTGTGCCTATTATGTGTATAAATTATTACTATGAGCCCAGTTTTATTTGAAATATATTAATGATACATATTTATATAAGGTATTTTAAACAGAGCTGTATTATAGTATTTCATCATATGGATTTTTATTATCTAGTATTTAATCTTATGGCTTTTTTTCCCTGCTATTATAAATTATCTTTCAGTGACACAAATCTTTGTTTGAACCTTTGGTATTTTCCACAGGATAAATTAAAATTTATCCACAGAATAAATTGTCAGGTTAACATTTATAAAGAGTTTTGGTTTGCATTGTCAAATTACCACCCAGAGAGGGAATGCCAGTGTCTACTATAATAAGCAATGCCTAAGAATATATATTTATTACATCCTTGCCTTTTATTTTTGAATTTTTGTTATTCAAAAGTTTTTTATCCTTTAGGGAAACTTTTCCCACCTATCAGATTAGTCATTTGTATGTCCTAGCTGTTTTGTGTTTTGAAATTTTTCATATCATTCTAGCAAAGCATTGAGAATTTAGCTGGTATATGAAATGGAATGGATGTCTAACTTTTTCCTCCCATATGGGTACCCTGTTTACCCCCTGCATTAATTGACTAGTTTGAATGCCAGAGTACTCAATTCTGCTTTGTTATTTATTTATTTATTTAAAGATTTTATTTATTCATTTGACAGAGAGAGATCACAAGTAGGCAGAGAGGCAGGGAGAGAGAGAGAAAGAAGCAGGCTCCCCACTGAGCAGAGAGCCCGACGGGGGGCTTGATCCCAGGACCCTGAGATCATGACCCGAGCTGAAGGCAGAGTCTTAACCCACTGAACCACCCAGGCGCCCCTTTTTGTTTGTTTTTATTTTGTTTTATTATTTCTTTTGTTTTGACTGTTGTTCTTGATACACCATTTTAAGTACCAGAGTTTTATGGTACCTTCCAATTTCTGGCATACAAGACCCCCATGACAGTTCTTTTGTTTCGGAAGTTCTTGGCTCTTCTTTTGTATGGAAAACAACAGTTTTCCCAGATAAACTTAAGAAATCACTTTTTCAAGGTCTCCTGGGTACATCAACTCTTTGGTATTTTAATTGTTACTGAATTAAATTTATAACTTAATTTGGGAAGAACTGAAATACGGTAAAAATTTTTTCTCATTCAGCTGCATTATTTGTCTTTTCATTTATTTAAGCTCTCTTTTATGTTCCCAAAATGTTATGCAGTTTTGTTCAGTTAAGTACTTTTTATTGTCTTTTGGGTTAATTACTGGATATTTTACATTTTTGATTACTATTTTTGGCTACTATTGCAAATGGGTTATTTTTAAATTATATTTTTAAAGTGGTGTATGAGAAAGCTTATTTTGTGTGCTGTTATTGTAATAGGCTATAAGTTAGAATGATATTTTTTGGTTCGATTCTCTTGGGTTTTCCAGGTCTATCCTAGCTAGATAATTTAACATAATATAAATTTGCAAATATAATTTGGTCTTTCCCCCTTAAGTAGTTATACTCTGTCTCCTTTTTTTTTTTCTTGTGTTATTGCATTGTCTAAGACCGCTAAACAGTTTAGAGGCAATAGAAGATAGTCATACCTTTACTAGTTATGTTTTGGGATTCTTATAATAAGTGTAATGATAGTTGTTGGCAATAATCTTTGATTTTTAGTTTACGTTTTTACTAGGGGCTGAGGTTGAATTCTTGTTGAATATGTTTTTGACATTTATTTAGATGGTAAATGTCTTTACTTTTACTGCTAGAATGTAACCTATTAATATAGTTTCTAGTACTGGTTCCTTGGCATAGATCCTACTTGGTCACCTTTTATTGGCATTTTAACGTACTATTGAATTCAGCCTTTTAGTATTTCAATTAGGAAAGCAAGATGGCTCTGTAGCAGTGATTATCAAGGATGCTGGATGGTAGTACCCCCAGGGAATATAGCAGATTCTTAAGTGAAGCATATTTAATATACATGTTATTGTCACAATTCATAAAATTTAATAAAGCTCTTCTGAGTGATGAGGATAAGCTAATGGTAGAGGGAAGATATTGCCCTGTTACAGTGTTGGGAAAATTTCCTTTTTGTGCTTTCTTTGGCAAGTTTTGATATCATAGATAAAACTGTGTCATAAAATGAATTGTACCATTTTCCTCTTTCTGTGCTCTGGAGCCTTTTAAAAAGCATCAGAATTATTTTTCCCTTGGACATTTGAACTAAATTACTTGTAAAACTCTTCATGTGATGTTGGGGAAGGTAATTTTTGGATAACTGTTTCAATATATTTTCTAGTTATTGGTCTTATGTATAGTTTTCTTTTTTCCCCCCCTTTTGGGTAAATTTTGGTCATTAGGTTTTTTCAGATATTGAAGTTTCATACGTTCTGGAATGGCACTGAGCTAACATTCTCTGGCTTATAAGGTAGAATTGTGCAGTTTTATAATTTAAAAATTCCATATTCATTTTTTATATCTCTTTTAAAATTTTAACTTTCTGTATTCATGTATTCTCTTCAGAACTTGATTATGTTTGTTTCTGGTCATTTTGTTGAAAACGGTCTCTTGAATTTGTTATGCTAATTTATTAATTTTTGCCTCAATATTTTTTCCTTCTGCTTTGCTTAAGCTACTTTTTATTTTACTAAATGCTTGAGATAAATACTTAGTTCATTTATTTCCTTTTTTTAAAAAATATGGGAAGCATTTCAAAATCCTAAAAATAATTTTTTTTCTGTGTTCCTATAGCAATATGTGCATGTTTTTGTAGCACTTACCACTCAGTATTTCTCCCCCTTCCTTAGTTCTACAGATTATATTTTATCTTTTTACTCTGGTGCATGCAGAGTCTTGAGCACAGCCCTAAAAATGCTATGTAGATATAAATATGATTTAAAATAGAAAACTTTTAGGATTCTTATCTTATCCACTACTTTACTGACTCTACTTCCCAATAAAATATCAACTTTTTTGGAGGAGAAACTATTAAACACACACACACACACACACACACACACACACACACACACGTGAAATATTTAGGATAGGACATTGTTGACAGATAATACAGTAAATATTTATTGATTGAATGTTTAAAAAAAAGCTTCTAGTTTACTTGGGGTGCCCTAGACAGCTACATCACCACATGGTAAAATGGATGTTCATTGCTTAAGGATGTAAACCTTTTGGTTCGATTGCATTTTCTCTGCAGAGGAATGCTGGAAATTTATTCTTTTCTCCAAATGAAGGCTGGAAAGGTAGTGAAATTTATATAAATTGATAGCAAATTATAAAGTTGATAGAAATTCTTTTCTATTTTTGTAAGTCTTAAAGCAGTTTTTTTTTTTCTCCTAAATTCTTATTTGGAGGAAAAATAAATACATGACTAATCTCTTCCCTTTCAGTTATAGTTACATCACAATTTCACTGCTTCTCTTGCCTGAGATTTATTTTTATTTTTAACTTATTTTGTTTATTGCTACAGGGGGTGATAGTGTGTCATTGTCTCTTACTTATGATTGCCCAGGTTTTTGGGGGAAATGAATGCCATCTGGTAAGTCAGTCCTAGATTAACAGGTTGATTTTAAATTACTAAATGCCATACCAATGCAGAGTGATCGATAGTAGATTTTTGTGTGGTTATGAAACATTTTCTTTTAGAATAACTTTCATTGAAAGACTTCACATAACCTCTGACATTCCAGTGTTGTGGTTTCGGGTAGAGCATGTGATACCCCTCCCCTGCTCTCCACCCCCATATTTTGGCAGTTAATTGCAGCTGGAAGAAGTGGGTGTAACTTTTTGAAAATAAAGATACCCTTTAGGCTGTTTTTTAAAAATTCCTGTGAGACTTCGTATCTCAGATAATTGATGGTAAATTACATTGAGTTGTTTCTAAGGCCAAACTATGGGGATTTACAAAACAAGTTTCATCTCTGAGAAGTGAAAACTAATTTGATGATATTCTATTAGATCCCCCAATCCCTGAGGAATTGCCTCAAATTCCCCCTCTTTCACGAAGCTTTTGAGGATTATTTCTTTCATTCTTTTCTTGCTGACCTTATTTCCTATGTCACAGTGTATGGTGACAACAGTGTGCATACGGTATACTTACTGGTATATGGCACCCTACCTCTTGACATTTGCTCATTTTAAATATGGCATCTTATTATTGCTTCTATCTGTTAGCATTTTCTGTAATTCTCTTTCCCCTAGAGAGATGATAAGCTCCCTCTGGCCAAGAACCGCATGATAAATTTATCTTCTATATCCTGCAAGGTACTGAAATATGGTTGGCTCTCAGCATGTCTCATGAAATGGAAGTGTGTATAGACTGGAAGGGTTTTTTTGTTTTTTGTTTTTTTCTTTTTCTCCCACACTTTATAGAGCATTTATTTGTCCCTCCAACACTCTTATTTGTTTTCCATCAGCAACCGAAAATATTTTGTGTAGAGACATTTTGCATAAAACCATGTGATAAATAGATCTCAGGAAACTGTGTTTGTAGACCATAGGAAACTCTTAGATTTTGGTGGCCCTTTGCCCATCACTGCGCTTTTTATAAGCCTTGTGTCTGAATCACCCATGTGTCCCGATTCATTTTGCCCCTTCATCTACTGCTCTTTCTCCTGTTTTTATTTAAGACTATAAAGTTACTTTAATGTAACTGCTGCTGTCACCTTTGCCCTTAGCTAATCAAATAGTTTACCTTGAGGGAAGCATTTATCTCCCACTTTCATTATTATTATTTTTGTAGCTGTAAAGATATATATTTTATGTCTGCAGAAGGCTGTAACAGTGAAACGAGGTATTGATCTGCTGTATTTAGCAATTTCTTTCCACCTTGCCATCAATAGCATGTCAGCATCTGTCTGTACCGTGGTTGACCTCACAAATAGCTCTTTATGCTCCCATTGGATTCAAATGATACAGTATGCTGAAAACTAAATCAATGAATGATTATAAAGTTTTTAGTATTATTTCATGACCTGGAGGCAACTGGTACTCCTTGCACTGTGCAGCTCAGTGTACAATGTGGTAAAATGAGTGTGTCTGGCTTTTGTTCAGCCGCGAGAAGGAAAGCAGGGCACTTCCTGGGGTTAGCTCATACTTCTAAGCTGATGATCTCTAAGTACTTCAATGAGGCATCTCGCCTTTTGGAATCAGACGTAGAGAACAGGACTTCCTCCGTGGAGCTGTTCTCCACCCTCCACCACCATGAGCACGTAGCAATGTTCGTAAAATTATTTGAACAGTAAGCATATAGCCTTTGGATTTCATTTACAAAAGAAAGATGAAATTAGATACTGTGTTGTCATATCACTGAGGGTCAGATTAAAAAGTCTAATGTTGGGACGCCTGGGTGGCTCAGTTGGTTAAGCGTCTGCCTTTGGCTCAGGTCATGATCCCAGGGTCTTGGGATAGCACAGGGAGCCTGCTTCTCCCTCTCCGCCCTGCTTGTGTTCTCCCTCACTATTTCTGTCTCTGTCTCTCTCGCTCTCAAATAAATAAGTAAATAAATAAAATCCTAAAAAAAAAAAGTCTAATGTTAGGAGAGAGAAGAATCTTTGTCTCTGTCTAATGGGACTGTCTGCAACAGCTGCCAGGATATAGCTATTGAGGCCACATTCTCAGTCCCAACTCCTACCGTGGAAATTCTCATCTCCACTGAGTTGTGGAACAGTTGAAATAGCGAGAGTGACTGATTTGGCTGAAATAAAATTTGGACTGAATTTAGCATTTTTTTTTTTTTTAAATTCTTGCTGAATACTTTGTATTTGTGGGCGAATCTTTTAGGTAGGGAAATTTTGGTTATATGGAAAAGTGGGGGGGTGATAGTGGGGGAAAGTTGATTTCTTGAGGATATGAGTCAAATGTATTTCTCTCCGAGAAAACGCCTTTCTGGTGCATTCCCGTTGTGCATCAACCTAGGAGAGAGTTTGATAAGGAGTACAGAGGAATTCATGCATCAGGGCATTCCTCAGGCATTTATTGAGTATCTACTATGTCCTGGGTTGGAGAGATTGGATATGGAGGCTAGCTCTTCCTTTTGAATGTTCATGAAAAATGGTCCTGCTCAGCTTAGTCTAACTCAGAGTGAATGTGCCTACCTGCCTTGTCTTATTCCTACCAACTGCCATTCTCTACCCCTCCTCTCACCCCCAGCCACCCCAGCTCCAAGATATTTTGAAAAGGGGAAATGAAGGATGGGTTTTATGACCACAGGCTGATAGCTAACCAACCTCTCCTCCTATTTGTCATCTGCGTGAAAGGATGAAGTGGGAACTCCTTCATGCAAAGTCATAGAGCAGGAAGGCCTGAGGAGGGAATTCAGCCTAGCTCTTGGAATCTGATGTTGACAAGAAACAGATTTAGGCCCCACACCCTCTTTTTCCTACAGTATAGATCTTACCGATATTTTAATAATTTGAGCATTGGACTTAACCATGTGAAGTTTTTCTTGGGATCTGTATCTCCTAAATTCTTGGTTAACTTTTGTTACTCCTTATGATTCTGTGACTAATCGATTAGCTAACCTGTTTTCGAAGGCATTTAAATTTTTGTTCTGTATTATCTTAAATTTTTGTTCTGTATTATCCTGTAGGAATATGAGTGCCATCAGTGAACTCTAGGGGTGTCTGAGGGAGGCTCTCTTTTATTTGTCCTGTATCAGTTCACATTAAGCTTTGAGGTTTGCAACTCAGGTCTAACGTAAAAGGATTTGGGGAAGAAGTTCCTCTCTCTGAATTCAGTTTTCTTGATTGTGTGCCCCAAATATGCCTGAATATGAAGGAAGGAATTTTCCTCCTGAAATTGTCCCTCAGGAAAGATAAGTCATTTCATATTCACATTCTTATCAAGTCTGTTATGCTGCAGAATGCTCACTTTATTTTGAACAGTGTTACTCAAGTAGTTGTCCCAATAGTATGTAAATAAGTACTTGCAGCGTGAGATACTTCTCTTGGTCAGAACTCCGTAAGTAATCTGGGCTTCTACACCATAATTTCTGGTTTTGCTCGAGAATAGAGGTTGATATGCGCTCATACATTACTTAAAATAATTTGTGTTTGGTTTTCTGAATCTCTGTGTTAGAAACTAGCTGTGTTCTCGTTGCTACAGCATAGGGCAATTGGTTGACCTCAGTCTGTACAGGCTTTAATGATGGGGTGTTTTGGCTTTGTTCCTTGTAGTTGGTAGGTTATCTCCTCTCCCCAGGCTTATTTAAGGCAGGGCGGGCGATAGTGATCAGGGCTCAAAGAGTGACGTTAGTGCTGTAGTTGGTGTAGACCCCACACCTTTATATAAGGTTCATTTTCAAGTTCATTCCACTAAAGGCTGTCTCTGATGAGGGCCACTTATGGCTCTATTTGTGGGTAGAAATCCTATTGTTGGAGAAAAGGGTATAAGAAGACCTGTCCAACTTAATTCTTAATCCTAGCCAGTCCCTTTTACTGGCAATCACATGGCTTCTAAATAAAACGAGACATTTCTTTTTACTCAGTAAAGACGAAATCTCTGTTAATATATATTAATATACACACCTGAGTGGTATCATGCAATTCCATTACACGAAAAACAAGATTTCAGACTTCCAATTGTAGAAGGATATATTTGTGTCATATGTAAACTCTGAATAATTTGTAAATGATATTCTTGTAAAAAATTCTTAAATATATTAATAATTTACAGAGTACCTACAATTATATTGCATTCATTCAATAAAATTCTACATACATAGTTATATTCTTATGCTCTCATAGTAATATGTTAATATTAAGATGAAATGAGTCCTTTTTCAGATTATTTTCTTTTGTACACATTTGTGAACTTTTTCTAGAAAACCGACACCGGGGTTCTTCTGAGCCATGTTGAATTATTTACTTTATTAGAAACTCCCTAAAGGAGAATACATTAATTTTGCGTTCCCTTTCCTTTTTTTAGGATCTGAGAATGTGTATGTGTCCGAGGCTACGTATGTGTCTAAAAGCATAGCATGCTTAAAGCCGTGGCTGAAGAGTTATGCTTAACTGTATACTTTGCATGCGCTTGTGATTTGCAATAGGAAAAAAAGTCAACTCGGAGACAGCTTGAATGGCATGCTGTCAGTTGAAGCTTCATGAATTGGCAATGGTCTCATTTAAGACCTTCAGATGTGTCTCTGCCTGGACAGAATGAGAACGTTTTGCATGTTCTGGAGGAGACAGCCACTCCTTGCTGCTTCACAACAGGCAGTGGTGCATGACAGTTGCCCTTCATCGCTGGCTTCTTGGAGCTTAACCTCTGACCCTCCACTTAGTCGCTGTGCAGCGGATGGAGCAGGTTGAAGATGTTGGTGAATGACGGGCATTGGCCTGCAACGTGCTTGTCATTATTGGACTGTCAAAAGGAGCCTGCCATTGGTTTCCATCAAGGCTCGAAGCCTCTGTGCACCAGTCCATATTACTTAACTTCCAAGGCTGTCAACAGCACGATCAAATGTGCATAAAAAAATCCGAGTGCTGAACATCTCTTCAATCGGGAGATGGGAAGTTTTCCCTCTTCTTTTCTTTCTTTCCTTCTCTCTCTCTCTTTCTATTTTTCTTTTGATTAAATATATTCAGATGGCTTTCCACGGGGCCAAGAGGTTGAATCCGTTGCCACGGTGAGAAAAGTGAACCGTTGTCTCCTGTGGTCTGAGTTTCCGATAGCACAACGCAGATCTGAGCGGCTCTGCCAGTTAAACTCAGCGCTGTCTAGCACATTCTGTCAGCTTTCGGCCATTGGTTTAAGGGACGAGATGCCAGCCCAGTGGTACCTGGGGTTAGCTGACAGGATGAGATGTTTACTCTGGGCTTTGTGTGATGTTGCAAAGGGATGGAGAGGTCTGTTTATGTGATTTGTGAAGCACGATTTGAAATTTCAAATAAAGAACCCAGGGCGGGGATATCGTTGGTGGGTGACGATTATCCAACTTAAGACTTGCTTTTCTTCTTCTCAGGGTAAAGAAGTTAAAACAGGGAGTTTCAGTGGCTGGGACTAAGTCCGAGAGACTTCAGCGGTCAGTCTCAGGCAGTATAGTTCTTGGGTATAGAAAATTATGGCCGTGAAAGCCATCTCTTGTTATAAATTTGAACCTCTGAATTAAAAATCATCCCAAAGTGGAGAAGGATGAGGGAAAGCCCAACGGTGTTCCTAAAGTGTGTGAAAAGTTCTGGTGACTAAATTTGGTTTGCTTCTAGTGTCGTGTAGTAGATGGGGGCAGGAGTCTGGAGGCGTGAATTTTAGTTTTGCTTCTGCTGTTTTCCAGCCGTGTCACCTTGGGTAAGTCCGTGAACCCCTCAGTCTCTGCGTCCTCAGATGACGTTAGTACTAGGAACACTAACTAACACTGGGCTGAGGAGGAAAGGAGATCCCGCTTGAAAGGTCCTCCAGGACCTCTCCAGGCACTTCTTGATCTCTTTTTTGTCTCTTTCTTAGCAGGAAAGACATACTAGAGATTTATCAGAGGGCAGACCAGATAAAAATCCTTGTCCATATAAATATTCTAGAACTCATAGCAGTTGATCTTTGCATTTCTACTCCATCTCCCTCTGCGCCACCCATTATCCTGATTTTAGTGCAGTAATATCGCATTTTAGTCAAGTGCTCAAATCACAAATCTGAGTGGCCTGCCTGCCTCCTCCCTCCCTCCTTCCTTCTCTCCTAGTCACTCATTCATTCACTCACTCAACACATATTTTTTGAGCCCTTATTATGTGCCAGGCCCTGTTCTGCGTTGTGGAATCTATCCATGAACCGGGCCGGCAGCACCTGTCTAAATGGAGCTCAGATGCTGTAGGGAGAGACAGAAAATAAATAAGGAAATAAATACCTACTTCTGGTGGTTCCAAATGCCGTGAAGAAAAATAAAGCAGAGTAAGAGGGTAAGAGTCCTTTGGGTTGTCAGGGAAGAGCTCTCACTCAGCACAGGATTCTTTTCCTGACTGAGGGAAGGAGCAAGAGAGTGCTGGGAAGATGTGGGGAGGGGCTTCCAGAAGAAGGAAGGCAGCTTCTCTCTCCTGCTCCTCATCCAGTTGGTCACCAAGTCCTGGCCTCTGTCCTAATGTCTTTCCATCTTTCATCTCTTCATCTTCACGCCAGCCCTGTGTTCAGTCCTTAGGCCCTCACTTAGCCTGCTGGTTCCATCGAGTTCTCTCTTGCCTTCTTGAAAGGCATGAAGCAGCCATATCACTGCACTGTTTAGAATTTCTCAGAGATTTGCTCCTGGCTGCATGTTAAAATTCAGACCCCCGGGCTTGCCAGATGAGGTTCCTCCTGTTTCAGTCTCATTTATGATCCGTGGTGCCGACCCCTGCCCCAGCCCTCTTACCTCCGCCACCTCACACCTGATCCTCCCGCGGTGAGACGGTGCTGCCTCCCTGGAGATGCCAGCCTTTGTGCCTTTACAGATGCCCGTCTCTCCCCGAGCCCTTTCCCATCTCACTGGCACCTAGGAAAGGAGAAACTGCAAGCATTTCCTCCAGTGCTACCTCTGAGACTTCTCCAATTCCCCAGTCCTCAGTGTTTTATACACTTGTTAGCTTTTACCTCACTACACTGGCTTATCTGTTTGCGTGTCTAGTTGGTGAGCGCCTTGAAGACAAGCACTGGGTTTCCATGCATCTGTTGTAGTTTTAGTACCTGACCTGGTGTCCAGAAAAAAAACAAAAAAAGGATACTCAGTAAACTGTCACCTCTTGTGGAATAATCTGCTGAGATATTTAGAGACACATTTATCATGGAGTTTAACTATAATGAGATCAGGCATAGGCCTTTGGGAGAGCTTGTCTGTCAAAGTATGCCATTATTTTTATTTGTTGATTTAAAGAAATATTTTTAAAGAATTTATTTATTTATTTGACAGAGCGTGAGCAGAGGAATGGACAGAGGGAGAGGGAGAATGTTAAGCAGACTCCGTGCCGAGTGTGGAGCCCGATAGGTGGCTTGATCTCACAACTCTTGAGATCAGGACCTGAGCCGAAATCAAGAGTCCGAAACTTAACGGACTGAGCTATGCAGGTGCCCCTTAGTGGGACTTCTTTCCTTAGGCCCACCTTAAGTAACCAACATAGTCGGAAAAGGAAAAGGAGGGTGGAATGCGAACAGAACACATTAGAAAATAGAAACAGCGTATCGACTTCCCAATAATTAACAATAATACAAGGATATAGTGTCTCCTAGCAAGTTAGTCTTCGATAGGCTTAGGTTGATGTGTCTTCTGCCAAGGAAGATAGTACTGGATTTAGTATTCCAGTGCAGTAAGTAAATTTTACAGTTTGTCTGTCTATCCATTCATATTAATATTTTCTAGATAATGCTGAGTTACCATAATTTTTTACACCTTCTTGTTATATTAGAAGCATTGTTGCGCCAGAGCACAGTGGACACCATCGTCTGGGTGTGGTAACTTATTTAACAGTTCCCTGCTGTTGACCATTTAGCTGATTTCCTTTGTTTTTATTAGCACAAATCATGCTGTGTGTAAGTTTGTTCAGCCATCCGGGGTGTGTTGTTGTTTTTTTTTTTAAATATTTTATTTATTTGACAGAGAGAAATCACAACTAGGCAGAGAGGCAGGCAGAGAGAGAGGAGGAAGCAGGCTCCCTGCAGAGCAGAGAGCCCGATGTGGGGCTCGATCCCAGGATCCTGGGATCATGACCTGAGCCGAAGGCAGAGACTTTAACCCACTGAGCCACCCAGGTGCCCCTGAGTGTGTTTTTAGTGTATTTTTTTGTGCATAAATTACTAGAAAGAGAACAGTAAGGTCAAAAGATAGGAGTATTTTTTAAGGCCCTTTGATGCATATTGCCTTATTACCTTTTGGAAAAGGTATATAAATCTTTGTCAAGATAGGTTGTAAAAAGTATCTGGTTTTATAGTGTGTTTCTTAGATTACCTGCAAGCGAATTTGGGATCTCACTGGGGATTTTATTTATTATGGCTATTTTTTTTTTTAAGAGGCAGGAAGTGCAGAGGGAGAAGAGAGAGAGAAAATCTTAAGCTGACACAGGGCTTGATCTTACCACCCTGAGATCATGATGCTGGGGATTATATTTTATTATTTTTTAATTTTATTTTTAAGGTGTATTTATTTGAGAGATAGATTGAGAGAGAGTTAGAGGGAGAGTGTGCACACACACTCAAGTAGAGTGTGTGTAGAGGGAGGAGCAGAGGGAACGGGAGAGAAGCAGACTCCTTGTTGAGCACGGAGCCTGACACTGGGCTCCATCTCATGACCCTGCGATCATGACCTGAGCCGAAATCAGACGCTTAACCGACTGAGCCACCCTGGTACCCTGACACTGGGGATTTTAAATGTAAGAGGTGATCTCCAGGAACTAATGGCTACCAAGAGGAGAAGGAAGACAATGAAGAATAAAATCTCAAGTGTTGCCCTGAAATGGCAGTGCTATGGAGGCTTGCAGGTACACTTGGGACCTGGGCACTTCTAGGACTCTGCAGCAGGAGGGTGGGGTGGGCTGAAAAGGGCGTGGCCCTTTTTTTCATTTATGCGTTTATACCTTTGGGTAAGATTTCTTTCTTTCTTTTTTTTTTTTTTAAGATTTTATTTATTTATTTGACAGACAGAGATCACAAGTAGGCAGAGAGGCAGGCAGAGAGAGGGAGGGAAGCAGGCTCCCCACTGAGTAGAGAGTCTGATGTGGGGCTCGATCCCAGGACCCTGAGATCATGACCTGAGTTGAAGGCAGAGGCTTAACCCACTGAGCCACCCAGGTGCCCCTAAGATTTCTTTCAAATTAATGGTTTAAAACTTGAAAAGTTTGAAAGCTACTGATTAACAGATCTCTTAGTTTACTAGTACTATTTTCAGGCTTGTGATTCAGAATGGACCTTGTTTCTGCCTCTGCTGTTTTCTTGAGAAGTCAGTGTTCTCATTTCTTGTTGCCTTTTTTTTTTTTTAAAGATTTATTTACTTGAGAGAGAGAGTGCAAGCACAGCAGGAGAGGGGCAGAGGGAGAGGGCAAGAGAGAATCCACAAGCAGACCCTGAGATCGTGACCTGCGCCCAAACCGAGTCTATACACTGCCTAACCCACTGAGCCACCTCACTGTTGAGGTGCCTTCTTAAAGGCACAGTGCTGCTAGCGCAAAGGAGGGAGGAGTGACCTCCTGAGCTAGGCATCTCTGTCGTCCCTGCTGTGCCTTACAGCTCTCCCGTTACCTGCTTGGGGTCTGTGTGGTTAAGGCAGTGTGGTGTCAAATCACTTTCCAATTCCAGCTCCACTGTAGGAACTGTGAAGTGTCTGTTTTAGGCTAGGCAGAGGTTCAGGCACCTTAAGGGCAGCCACTTCTTATCTTGCTTTTATTAGTATTGGTGTCAACATGCTCTACAATGTGATGACCTGCTCTCCTTTCTGATAAAAAGAAAATGACCTGCCTGGCATGGATGGAGAGAGAGGTGCCCGAGGCAGATTACATTGTCCCTTCTCATAATAACAGCAGGTTAAAACACACACGTGTACATGCGCGTGCACACACACACAGACAAGCACACAGGCTAGCAGATTGCTGTTTATCCATGGAAATCTTTGACATTTTTGGCTCATGAAATGTGCTGGGTCCAGAGGAAGGAATGAATGAGCAAGGGGAAAAAGGAGTCTAGCTTCTTAACAGAGATTTGCAGACACTAAGGGACTGAAATCGTGACCCTGGAACAGTCTGTTGGCAGAGCCTTAAGACCTGAAACTCTAGAGGGAACTCCTTTTTCAGTCTCTGTTTTATTCTAACCTACATTGATTTGGAGCCAAGATCTCGAACATGGCTTGGCTGACTTCTCTAGAGGTGAACTAAATATAGGGCTACTTGTAGAGTTTATAGTCTCTGAGAAGATGCCAGTGTGGAAAAATCAGAAAGATAATTACCCACTCCCCAGTGAAGCAGGATTTTCTTCTCAGTTAAATGTATTTACTTACACGCTTTTGAGGCAGAGTCTGAGAACTCTTAGAAAAAGTCATAGCTATTTTGAGATACTTGGTGTAATTTAAGCCTCTTTTTAGACACTAATTGTGTGGTTTCACCTGTCATCTTGAAATATAAATTACATAGAGATTACATGAGAAGAAAGTTATATGTGACACTTCTGGCACCTCAGAAAAAGGTGTCAGTTTGTCTCTTGTCTGTCATGGCAGCACTCTTTGAGTCATTATAAAGTGCGTTATATAAGGATTTCCTCTATAATTAAAAAAATTTTTTTTTGAAGATTTTATTGATTTGACAGACTAGGAACTTGTAGGGGGATGGCAGGCAGAGGGAGAGGGAGCAGCAGACTCCCCGCTGAGCATGGAGCCTGATGCGGGGCTCGATCCCAGGACCCTGAGATCATGACCCACGCTGAAGGTGGCCACTTAACCGACTGAGCCACCCGGGTGCCCCTCCTCTACAGTTTTATTTTATTTTATTTTTATTTTTATTTTTTAATGTTTTATTTATTTATTTGACAGACAGAGATCGCAAGTAGGCAGAGAGGCAGGCAGAGAGAGAGGGGGAAGCAGGCTCCCTGCCAAGTAGAGAGCCCTATGCATGGCTCGATCCTAGGACCCTGGGATCACCACCCGAGCGGAAGGCAGAGGCTTAACCCACTGAGCCACCCAGGTGCTGCTCCTCTACAATTTTAAATCGTAAAATGTAACTTCCTTTAGCTGGAATAAAAGTGTTTTATGTTAATGGAAGACTGATGGACACATGGGTAGAAAACCCCCCTAACAATAGTGGAAATGAAACAACAAAAGCAATACTTAAACCACATCATATAAAACACACAGATACTACAAATTGAAGCTATTTTTTTCGGAATTTGTTTAACTCTATCCTTTGAATCAACTCGTGTCAAACCATTTTTCAAAAAGTGTACAGAATGGGAAAAGACATTTAAAAAGCATTTCTTCTTGTAGTGGTATTACCAGGTCAAATCTAACAGGGAAATTCCTTGCCAGACCTCTATCTCCTCCTCCTTAAGATGTGAAGCTTTGCACTTGTTAACATAATTTGCAAGTGGTAAAAAGGGTGGATGAGACTGTAATGTTGGTTTCTGGATTTCTGGTCTATTATTTAGGCTTCTTATGAGTAAGAGAATCAGTCTCTTATTTTTTTAATGGAAGTAATCTGTATTCCTAACACCGTCCATTCTGTTCTGCAATGTTATGAACCCTTGGTGCAAAATTCGAGAGGAATAGACATTCTGTGGTAATGTAGGGACTCTTTAATATTTCCAAAATGACAGTTGTCTTCTCCTAGAATAGAAGGGCGTAATGTTCACTTGACTGCAAATCCCAAATGTCTCCAGTTCAAGTTGGGCGGCCATTATCACGTTAGAGTGGATGTACATTAACGTATTTCATGCATTTGCTCAGTATGAGTTTGAAAAACCCTACTACATGTAACAATTCCCATTTATTTAAAGATTTTATTTATTTGTAAGAGAGAGCTCAAGCAGGGGGAGCAGCAGGCAAAGGGAGCAGCAGGCTCCCCACTGAGCAGGGAGCCCGATGCAGGGCTCTGTCCCAGGACCCTGGGATCATGACCTGAGCCGAAGGCAGACTCTTAACTGACCAAGCCACCCACGTGCTCCCAACAATTCCCATTTAACAGTGGGTTAGCCATGACTTTGCTCACATGATAAGCTGCCTGGAAGAAGGAAGTTCTTTTGGAGCCGTGGCTTAATCAGTATAATCACTGGACATGGGCACTTTCTGGTTTGCTACTCTGCCATTCTTACCATGCAGACTTTTTGGCCATTGGCTAGTGATCTTGAGGTGGTTGTAATAGTGCCGGACATGGTGTCCTCATGTAGCTGTGTTCATGGCAGGAAGAAGAGGGTGGGAAGATGCAATATCAGGATTGATAAGAGAAATATATATTTGGTCATTTCTCATATATATTTGGTCTTCATCCCATATTCTCCGCTCGCAGCTCCCCACATCCTTGGGATTTCCTAAGTGGTGAGCCTGATCAAGGTGGTTTTTTTTTGGAATGTTAATGAGGTGACCTTTGGAAAGCACCTAAGGTGGGCCTGAGCTTAAGGTTAAGAGGGTTGGAACTCAGTCCCTTTGTCCAGTACTAGCCTGGGGTGGGGGGGGGGGCAGAGGCGTGTTAGAAATGGAGTTTGGTTAGTAGTGGCCAATTGTTGATTGTTAATGCCTGAGTAACAAAGCCCCCATGACCCCCCCCATTCAGAAAGCTTCGGGTTGGGGAACACAAGAGGATTTGGGGCAAGTGGTTCACCCGGAGGGAGTGTGGAAGCTCCAAGGCTCTTTCCCTCTACTTTGCCCTCTGGGTCTCTCCCATCAGGCTGTTCCTGAGTTATATCCTTTTATTATAAGTCTCTAATCTAGTAGGTAATCTGGGTTCTCTAAGCCACGCTAGCAAATTAATTGAACCTGAGGTGGAGGTCATGGGGACCTCTGATTTATAGCCAGTTGGTCAGAAGCACAGGTAACAGCCTGGGCTTGTGACTGGTGCCTGCAGCCCAGGGTGGGTGTGGGAACCTCCAGTCTGTAGTGGGTTGGGCAGAGACACACACACAAGCAGTAATTACTTGGGCTTGTGATTGGCATCTGAAGTGGGGGGCAGGCAGTCTTGGAGGATCGGACCCTTAACCTGTGGGATCTGAAGTGCTTTGTAGGTGGACAGTGTCAGAATTGAGATGAATTCTCAGGCACCCTGTTGGCATCCAGAAAATTCCTTGGTGCCCTGTAGGATTCCCTCCTGCCATTGGAACTGGTGTCAAAACCAAAATAGGAGATAAGAGAGAGTTTTATATTAGGAGACTCTTTCCCATAGGCCTCCTAGTGGACTTCTCATTATGTCCTGTTAGCCAGGTCTGGATTACCTAGTCATTCCTGGTTTCATGAAAGCCTAGGAATCTAGAATCTGGCAAAAGGGAATGAGATTTCTGTGTCATAGGCTAAATGTTTATGTCCCTTCACATTTGTGTGTTGAGTCCTAAACCCCAGTGTGATGGTATTTGGAGGTGGGGTTTGGGGGGAGGTAATTAGAGTTAGATGGGGTCCTGAGGATGGGCCTCTCAAGATGGGATTAGTGCCCTTAAGAGATGTCACAATGCTCATGTGGTCTTTCTCTCTCTTTCCCTCTCTCCATCCTTGCCCTCCCTCCCCGGCCCGTGGTGGTCTTGTGAGCATGCAGTGAGATGGACTGCCTCAGAATAAAACTTACCTTGTCGGCGTTGATGGACTTCCCCGCTTCCACAGCTCTGAGAAATAAGTTCTGTTACGCCATCCAGTCTGTGGTATATTTTTATGACATCTGAGTTAAGAAGCCTTACCTGGCTTTGAGGGCTCATGATCCATTCCTTGGAATTGGGCCCATTGCCTCCCTGTTCATAGGGACAGAGAAGAAAGAGGTGGTGAGAAGGCTGCCAGTGGTTTCTGCCACATTCAATTAATGTATGACTGGGAAAAGGGGACTTTTATCTTTCGTTCCAGAATGGCCAAGGAATGTGGCCTTTGTTAACCATATAATACAACCTTTTGACACAAATACTTATAAAACCAGGATTAGAACTTGGACTCATTCATGCAACACATTTAATTAACACTTCCAGTGTTCCAGGTTGTTGCTCGAAGCTGGGGATGTTGCACTGAATCAGATGGACAGTCCCTGATCTCACAGGGCTTATAGACAAGTTGGACAGAGAGATTAGGAAGGAGATGCTTGCAAAACAGTGGCATAAATGCTTAGAGTGGGGGTAACACCGTTTGCTGTGTCAGCTAACACTGATGGGGTGTTCAGGGAAAGCCTCCTGGAGGAGGTCCTGTCCTCTCCCATGTCCTGAAGCAGTACTCCATTCCTGTACTTACCACCCTCTTTTCGGGCAGATATTCTCGAAAAAAAAATCAAAGCAAAACCAAGTCTGCTGTTCATGGGGAAGCTTGCAGTTTGGGAATTCCACGGACTTCCTGGAGTGTAATTGAAGGAGCAGCTCAGAACACGGCGCAGCACGGTGTAAACAGCGTTGTCTCCGAAGCCAGCCAGACAGAAGTTTCTGCCTCTAACTGGCAGTGTAGGAAACAGGCTTTTCCCAAGCCTCAGACTCTGATTTCATAAAATGGAGGGAAATGATACCTCTCCGTGCCGACACCATAGTAGAGGTAGCCAGCGCTGGTGGTGGCAAGTGCACTTTCTCTTACTGTACCTGTTGCTCCTGGGAAACGAATCTTATCATTACCTCCATTTTAGGTGAAGAAAGCGGAGGCAGGAAGGTTAAATAATGCACTCGGAGGTTTGCAGCTGGTAGCAGGGGAAGCTGGGTTTGAACCCCGGGCCATCTGGCTCCGGAGTCTGCTGTATGGGAGAAAAAGTCAGTTGGACTCCTGTGTACCCCACTGTAGTGGGCTAAACCCAGTCAGACTCCTGGTTTAGTGTCCTTGAAACACTCTGCCGTCCGTGAAAAATTTCTGCCTGTACCCAAGGCAATATGGATTCCTTTCTGGAAACCTTGGGATCATCTGCTCTGTTCCCATCTATCTTTAGCCAGGCACCAGTCTCTCAGCCCGTGAGCAACCCTAGCATCTCACCCCTCCTCATTCCTACTGCCTCCACAGATCATCTCAAAACACCTCCTTCCAGCAAAATTGCAACAGCCTCCCCACTGGTTTTCTCGCCACTCTTCTTCCCTTCTCCCCCAGCCTCCGCTCCGTTTGCCGATCCAGCTTCTGCCCAGCTAACAAAATGGTTTTTCTCATTACTGGACTGGTCTTAATTCATTGTGGGTCTTGGTTAAATATATTCCCGTTGTCCGTAGTCCAAGTGCCACAGGTGCACAGGTGTCCTTTTATTCCCAGGCCACTAGCTAACTTACCCTTCCTCTCCCAGCTCTGCCCCGCCTTTCCTCCCCCTTCCAGGTTCCTCTGTTTACTATTTATTTTGTCAGGGACACCCCCTTCAACTTCAGCTTCACTTGGTCCCTCCAACCCTCTTTCCTCCTCTGTGCCCCCCCAGTTCATCTGGGGGCAAGTCCAGCTCCTCCTTGAGATCTAGCTGTGAAGTTTCCACCTCTGCAAATCCTTTCTAACATTGTTCTCTTTATGCTTTACCGTCTTGGTATACTTGGTTTGTCCCTTTGGTGGCGAGTCCCTGGAGTGTTTCTGCAGAGCGCAGTGCAGTATTGGAAGGGCTATTGTGATATGTATCTTTAATTTTTCATGATGGACACATCTTACTGCTTTCTGCATGCGGGAGATTCATATGCAGGCGTGCGCGCACACACCCCCACTCACGCCAATGTGTGTGTATGTTGGGTGCTCATTGTTATCCCGCCTTTGGAGCCTTCATTTGTTTTGCCTGCGTGGTCCCCTCTAGGGAAACATATTGGTACGGCCAGACTGACGTTATGAGGAAAGAATGTGTATTCAGTGATGTCTGTGCAGTTCTGCATGTACTTTTTCTGACGATTTTTTCACCACAATAATAACGTGCTAGAAATCACATTTTACAGAGGGATTAGAATGGGAAATAACAACTCTTACCTTTATTCCTCTGCAGCTTCCCCACTTAGAGACAACCAGTCTTTCTTTTTTAAAGTATACAGTTCACTTTTTTAAAAAAAATTATTCACCGGGTTGGGGGGCCATTATCACTGAAATCTAATTTTAGAACATTTTCATCTCTAAAAAAACTCCCTTCTACTCATCAGCTATAACTCCCCACTCACTCCTCTCAACCAACACTGCCAGCCCTAAGCAACTGTGAATCTACTTTCTTTGTTTATAAATTTGCCTATTAGAGACATTTTATATAAATGGAATCAGGGGCGCCTGGGTGGCTCAGTGGGTTAAGCCACTGCCTTCAGCTCAGGTCATGATCCCTGGGTCCTGGGATCGAGCCCCACATCGGGCTCTCTGCTCAGTGGGGAGCCTGCGTCCCCCTCCCTCTCTGCCTGCCCCTCTGCTTACTTGTGATCTCTCTCTCTGTCAAATAAATAAAATCTTTAAAAAAAAATGGAATCATTTAATAAGTGGCTTCTTGTAACTGGCTTCTTTCACTTAGCCTGGTCTATATGTTTTCAGGGTTCATTTGTGTTATAGACTGTATACGTACTTTTTATGGCTGAGTAATATTCCATGGCATAGATATACCACAGTTTATCCATTCATCCCTTGATAAACTTGTGGTTGTTCCACTCTTTGGCTACTCTGGGTGATGGTGCTGTAAACATTTGTGAACGAGTCTCTTTATAGAGACATGTTTTCATTTCTCTTGACCATATGCATAGGAGTAGAATTGCTGAGTTATGTGGTAACTGCATGTATGTGTGTTTGTTTATTTATTTTTGAGAGTGTGGTGGGGGACGAAGGAGAGAGAGCATCCCAAACTGATTTCCCACTGAGCATGGAGTCAGATGTGGGGCTTGATTTCACGACCTTGAGATCATGACCTGAGCCGAAACCACGGGTCGGTTGCTTAACTTACCAAGCCACCCAGGCGCTGTTGTATGTTTAACTTTTTGAGGAACTGCTAGACTGTTTTCCAGGGCAACTGTACTGTATTACATCCCCACTAGTCATGTGAAAAAGGTTCCAGTTTCTTCACATTCTTGCCAGCATTTGTTCTTGTCCATCTTTTTACCGCTCTCATTTAATTCTCCTTGTTCTATGAGCCAGCCAAAGAAAAATATTCTCTTATTTTATGGATGAAAACTTCAGGTTGACAGACAGAGGGATGAGATGCCTAGTATGTGTGAGTAGAGAGAAGAGGCATGAGTAGTTCAACAGATCACCCAGAAATAATTAAAAGGTTTTTCAATCAGAGATTTAGAGCTATGTCAGGGATTGTATCTCCCTCCCCACCTTTTTGTTAAAATCAGTGTGATTGTGATTTCTTTGCTTGCATTTCTTAAAAAAATTGAGGTCTAATTCATATAGCATTGAAATTAACTATTTTATGAGATGATAGCTCTTGCTCGTGGGTATTTGTAATAGTTAAATATAGAAATATTTCATCTTTAAAATCTTTAAAAATATTTGCCTATGTTTAAAAATTCTTTTTTTGTTGTTTATAAAAAAAAAGAGGGAGAAATAAAGATTGGCTCTCGAGAGCTATTGCAGATATACAGAATGAACAAGAATATGAGGACCAGAAAGCAAACCAAAAGTCACTTGTTTTGAAGTAATTAAGATAATTGGGTTGCCTTTCTCCCATCCTGGAGATAGAGTCTTTTCAAAATTAGAAAGATCTGCCTGCCTTGTATTCTGACATGAATATTTAGCAGTCTCATCTCTAACCTTAGGATCACACGGTAAATGTTAACAAGAAACACCAGAACTTGTGTTTTTCCTGTCTTACTGTTTTTCTACAGGAATGGTGACAGCTAAAATGGCTCTATGACATTGTGCCTACAAAAGCGAATATTACATGTGTCGCTACCTGGGTAGGGGGAGCGTGTATTTTTTTTAAGAGCTGGACATACTGACTGGATGTCATCAGTTACATCTGTTTTGTAATCCTGAAGAATTTTACATATCCTTTGACAAAAATTGCAAATAAGGATTTTACAATAAATTCTATTTCCCATGTTATGTTTCTGCGAAGCGAATGGAATACATTCTGAAAATAGGAAACTTCTTATGTACACACAGGTAGGAGCAGTGCTTTATACAATATTTTCAGGTTTTGTTGTGCTTATTTCTACTCATTGTAGTGCAGGTTTTTGTTTGGTGAAGAAACATGCACATTTCACTTTAGGTTTTTTTTTTTTTTTCTCATTCTGTTTCAATTCTCTATCTCTTACTGCTTGTTTTCAAATAGAGACATGTTTTTTGTCCACTTTGGAGCATCGTGAGGGTCACTGAAAATGTTATCTGTGGCTCAGCTGACAGTTTTTATTGCTAATCTGGTGGTTACCAGTTCTGTCACTTTTTCACTGTGTTTTAGAGTCCCTGTGTCTCCCAAGACTCTTTTCCTCCTTCCCCTGCCTATGTTAGCCTGAACAAAATTGCCCTGTATATTCTAATTATAAAATAATTAAAACATACATTCACCCTTGCAGTGCTGAAAGGTTTCCAGATGAAAGTAAAAGTCATCCTTAATCTTCGCAGACAAACAGAACCACTGTAAAGATTTTGGCCTCTGACACGGCTTAGTCAACTATGGCCTGTGAAATCAAGCCTGCCGCCTGTTTTCATATGGCCCGTGAGCTAAGAGTAGTATTTACATTTTTGAATAGTTAAAACAGAATCTAAAGGAGAATAGTATTTTGTGCCGTGTAAAAGTAATATGAAATCTAAACTTGAGTTTCCTTAAAGGAAGTCCTACTGGAACACGGTCGTCCCTGCTCACTCACCTCATTTTGTACATGCCTGATTTCGTGCTGAGATGCAGGAGATGAGGAGCTGTGCCAAACCAATGGCCTCCAAAGCCTGAGGTAGTTACTCTCCGGCCCTTTACAGGGAAAAAAAAAAAAAAAAAAAAATTTGCTGCTATCTGGTCTATAATCTTCAAGATTTTTTCCCTGTGCATTTATGTGAAGATGTTGTGTGTGTGGTTTTTATTTTTTATTTTTATTTTTATTTTTTTTTAATATTTTATTTGACAGAGAGAAATCACAACTGGGCAGAGAGGCAGAGAGAGAGAGAGGAGGAAGCAGGCTCCCTGCAGAGCAGAGAGCCGGATGCGGGGCTCGATCCCAGGACCCTGGGATCATGACCTGAGCCGAAGGCAGAGGCTTTAACCAACTGAGCCACCCAGGCGCCCCTGTGTGTGGTTTTTAAACAATGGAGTTGTCCCGTGCGCTTTTGTAATCCACCCTTTTTAATGGAGTATCGTGTTTAGCAGTTAACTTCTGTTAAGTTCTTTTGTTTGGGGGCACATGGGTGTCTCAGTCGGTTAAGTGTTTGCCTTTGGTTCAGGTCATGATCCCAGGGTCCTGGGATTGAGCCCCATGTCAGGGTGGGTTGGTGGGGGTGGCAGCGTCCCTGCTCAGGGGGAGTCTACTTTTCCCTCTGTCCCTCCTCCCACTCATGCTCGCGCTCTCTCTCTCTCTCTCTCTCACTTTCTTATTGTCTCTCTATCTAAAAAAAATTAAATCTTTTTTTTAAAGTTCTTTTTGTTCGTTTTTTCTACTGAATAGAAATCTGAGAACCACAACTTTTCTTTTGATGTCTATATTAAGTAAACCCCTTAGATGTTACCTGGGAACAGTGGTAATAATAGTGATTGACTCTATCACTTAGAATTGATTTTAGGGGTGCCTGGGTGGCTCAGTGGGTTAAAGCCTCTGTCCTTGGCTCAGGTTGTGATCCCGGGGTCCTGGGATCGAGCCCCACAACAGGCTCTCTGCTCCGCGGGGAGCCTGCTTCCCCCTCTCTCTCTGCCTGCCTCTCTGCCTGCTTGTGATCTCTCTGTCAAATAAATAAGTAAAAATCTTAAAAAAAAAAAAAAGAATTGATTTTAATTGTTTAATGATTAAAGATTTTTCTCCCCCCGCCTGACTTGTGAGCTCCGAGGTGGTGAAGCTGCCCAAGAAGGTCATGAGGAGCCAGGATCTTGCTAGCATCCTGGTCTGCCATTCTCAGTGGATGATTTCACTGAAGGATGGTGAATGGACTGTCATTACTGTGTGACAAATTACCACAGAACTTCAGGACTTGAAACAACAAATATTTATTATCTTACGTCTTCTGTGGGTCATCCGTCCAGATAGAGCTTAGCAGGGAGCCTCGGGCTCCGTCAGGGTTTCTCATAAGCCTACACTCAAGCTGTTGGCTGGGGCTGCAGTTATTTTAAGACTCAAGTAGAGCAGGAGGAGATGTGTTTTCACGCTCACTCTTCTGGAGGTTGACTGGAGGTGACATCCCTTCCCTGCCACATGGGCCTCTCCACAGGGCAGTTTCCAAAGTGACAGTTAGCTTCTGCCATATTGTTTCTGCGTGAGAGAGAAGCAGACAGGAAGTTAGTCTTTATGTAACCTAACCTTAGAAGTAATATTCCATGACTTCTGTAGTCTTCCCTCTGTTAGAAGTGAGTCTCTAGGCCCAGTCTCTGCTCAAGAGGAAGAATTACATCAGGGGCTGAATACCAGGAAGTAGGGATTATTGGGGGCTATCTTAGGGGCTGCTTACATCAGTCAGTGTCAAGTTTCATTTTAAAAGTGGTGGATAGGGGCGCCTGGGTGGCTCAGTTGGCTAAGTGTCTGCCTTTGGCTCAGGTCATGATCCCAGTGTTGGGGAGGGCAGGAGGGCGGTTCCTGCTCCGTGGGGTATCTGCTTTTCCCTCTGCCCCTCCTCCTGCTTATGCTCTCTCTTTCTCTGTCAAATAAATAAAATACTTAAGAAAAAAAAAAGGTGGTAGATAGACCCTCCGGCATTGGTCGGAGGTCCCTTCAGGAAGGGGGAAGGTAGAGAGGTTTTTTTCTTTTTTTTTTTTAAAGGAAAACAACAGTAGATTTGGATTTGTATTTCGTCAGGTAGAATTATGCCACATGACTACCCCAGCTGCAAAGAACTCCGGGAAAGCAAGTTTTTTTTTGGGGGGGGGGGGCCCATCGTGGCCAGGTCATAATCAGGATTTTGTTGACAGGAACAGTTGTCAGGATAGACACTGGGTGGGCAGAAGATGGTGTCTACTATACCCACCATCGAAGGTGTTGGAAGGGTTCAGTGTGGTAACAACCCCATGTTTGTGTGGTTTATAATTTACACTCAATACAGTAGCTATACTTATTTTTATTACTGAAAAGCTCTATAAAGTAGCTTTGGAAGTTACCTTGTTGCTATAACAGATTCTCTTGCATGGATACTGAATGAAGTAGCACAGAAAGAAGAAAATAGATATTTATCAAGTACGTGGTATGTACCAGGCATTCTATTAATAGGCTCGCTGATTTTATCCTCATAATACACCTGCGAAGTAGGGTTATTTGCCCCATTTTACAGATGAGGAAACCAAGGCCCCATAATGTTAAGTAGATCATTGAAGGAGCACATCCCACTGGTGTGCTTGGGTTCCAGATTGTCATGCTCTGCAGTTGAGCTCTTAGCTTCTGGAGTGAGCAGATGGGGATTGGGACAGCTGGATCCTCCAGGCCTGTCAGCTGCAGCCCCAGCAGCCTCTTCTAGTTACTCCATGGTGCCTTGCAAATACAGTGTTCTACATGCTTCATGACGTGGAACATGCCCGAGAGTATTGCTCTTTCAGCGAGGAGGGACCAGAGCTGGAATTTGAACCCAGGTGTGTATAGGTCCGGAAGCCTTCCTTCCTTCCTTCCATGACTGGAAAGAATCTTTCCCTATCTATGGAAGTAGTGAGTCTTAATTAGGCTGAGTTAGGAGTTAAAAATCCAGCTTCGTTGAATACATGAAGTATTGTATTCTCTTCTGATACTCTGATACTTCTGTTTCTCTCTCATATTTCTTCCTGCCTTATTTTTAATAAGTATATATCGTATATATATATGTATATGTGTGTGTGTGTATGTATATATCAGATGCTTGAAGGGGGTTTAAAAAGAGATTAAGGTCTAAGATTATAAGAGTTATTTAAATTAGAGTTATTTGCTGTTTCACTGTTGTCGGAATGGAAACTGACTTGGCCACTAGGTGTCTCCTTTTGGTTCTGTTCTTTCTTCTGTGTCACACTCTCAGGAGGAACGTGAAAGGGATATAAAGAAGATTAGACAACACAAGATAAAAAAGTTAATGGGACCTGGACTCTGATGATTCCAGCTGCCTTTTTTGTCTTTTACACTCTGCTCCTGTTCCTCCTTGCTCATGGGCTGATATTGAAGTCATAGATCAATTGTCTGGAAACTTAGATGAGTCTTTGATACCTCCTCCTCGTTTCTGAAAGTATCGCGAAGTGGGCAGAAGGAACGCCTGTGCTCTAGAGCTAGACATGCTAAGTAGTAAAATAATTGATGTGTTTTCTGTGTATTTTAGGGACAATTTTAACAGTAATTTATTCTCATGGGAATGTGTGTGCCTAGTAGGCAAATAATGATTGTATTATTAATATAATTTTCCCTGTTCTTTAATAGAGTAATCCTGGCTGTTACCTACGTATGTTATCTTCTGTATTTCTTGCAGGAGCCCTATATCTTTGCCATTTTTGCCATTCTTCCTCTGATTTTAGAGATGAAGAAATTGAGGCTTAGTGCTGGGTTAATTTGGCTTTAAGTTTAATAGAGCTTGTTTGCTTTCAGATTTTTGTCCCCACCATTTGGAAGGTGTTCATTCTATTATTGTAGTGGGGATAGCCGAATTTAAGCCAATAAAATTTTCAAGTTCCCAAGAAATCATTCAGCCAAACGCACTTTTGGAACCATGGTTTGGTTGTGAGTGCATGACTCCATTTCCTGCAAGTTGCTTTGTAGTAGTGACCAGTGTACTCCAGATAGGGGGCTCCCTTCAGGAAGGCTATAGGCTCTTCGCGGAATTACAAATTGTATACACTCAGGGATCACTTCCTTTCACTTGCCTACAAATGCAGCACCCATTATCATAGACACAGCGGGGCATTTGACAGCTCTGGTTCAGACCCCGTGCTTCATAGAACGGAACATTCTTCTCATTCAATTAGGGCACACTAAAATATGGAAATGCAGCCGGGCCTAGGGTTTTCTGAGACTCCTGGCTAGCTGGCGTGTTCTCTTTTACCCGAATTTCGATTCTGCATTAATTTTTGGATTTCTCCAATTGTCTTTAAAAAAAAAAAAAATCAGCTCATGCTAGGTTTTCTTTAGTCTCGAATAATTTAATTGTGCTTAGTATCGCTCCGGTTGACTCCCCAGTTGTGGTGGTGATTTCTGCAGACCACAGGAAAATGTATAACAAATGTGAGATGAGAGAACATTGTCAGGCAGGTAGCATTTTCTCTGGGAAGTCGGAGCCGGGAGTGGGAGCGGTCCCCAGCGCTAACAGGCACACCCCCAAGATTTGCCTCCAACACTGTCACTTCTCTCTCTTTGTTCCCCTTCCCGACTTGCTTTCTGCCAGGGATTTGTGACATATTTCGTAGCAGATCAAATGAGCCCCTGACACCTGATTGCCGAGTGCTTCTTGTTTACAGTTGCTTTCCAAGGACACCTAGACAAGATGGAAGGCTTAACGCGCAGTAATTAAATTTGCATCTGCTCTGTGACAGGACTCAAAGGAGTTTCTTCCCCCTCCACATATGAATCTCATTGTAGAGCTCCTACTGGCTTTGACCATACAACATCTAAAACGGCAAGATGTGGACAGGTAAACAAACATTGGTTCAGTCTACTGCCTGTCATTATAATGATGAATATTAAATAAGATCGCTGATCTCCCTTTCTTACGTGACTTTCTACTCTTCACCTACTTGTGTAGCCAGATTTATAACTGGTCTAAAATTTAAGAGCTGTAGCTTGGAGGTGATTTTTTTTTTTCTTTTTAATCTTTTTAAAGGAAAACAAACATTGCTGAGCAATCTGGATTGGTTTAACACCCTTTGGATTGTACATTTCTCACAAATGCTAATGAATAATTCAGTAAATACCACAATCTGCTGGTGGTACCCAGTGTTATTCACACTTGCTAATGAATAATTCCCTTTGGCTTTTATAGAGCAGCTCTAAGGAGTGACTTCTGAGACTCAGATGGGTTATTATGGGGCTATTTGTCAGTGTCCTTGGGGCATTGTGAGCCAAAGTCCAACTTGGCTAGCCACTCCACATCCCCTCTCTGATTCTTCTGGGAAACATCCCGCTCTTTCTGTCTCAGCCTTTTAGCCCTCAAATGTCGCTTCGAGAGAGGCAATGCTCTAACAGGATTCAGCTCCGCTATAATTTCATTGAGTCACTTCCTACATTGTTGCATTCAAATAAAGAAGTGTTTATTGAGCACCTTATAAGGTGCAGACTCCTCAGCATGGAGTTGTGTATGTCCCAAGGTAAAGAGAGATTTTATGTGCTAAGTCCTTAAAGAGAACGTGGGGCGTTGTTGGAGAGGCTTGGGGCCCCGGAGGAAGATGCTTGGGGTCTTTTTGTCAAAATAATCAGTTACCATCAATGCGTATTTGCTGTTGATGGTGTCGTAGGAGACTTAGGTTGCTTCGGATAAGCCTAAAAATTGATTAATCTTGGGATTGCTTATAGGAGAAGCCCTATAGCATGATCCCAGAGATAGCTGGGTGCGTCTTGTTCATTTCTGCTGCCCTGGAATCAGGAATGTTGTATGACCCGGTTTTACTAGCCTGGAGAGTCTAAGGATGGTGAATGTGGATTTATTTATGCCTGAGTGGTCTATAGACCGTACCTTCGCAATCAGACTGCATAATGTATAACTGTGAGATCAGTGAGGTACAGCTAGCGCTAGTGAGATTGTCCCTAGCCTCCTGGGTCTGCTTTAGCTTTTCTCTTCAACTCCTGGTTTCCCCCTCTTCTTTCTGAGCACACCGGAAGAGGATAACTGCCGGCTTTCTTATCGTTAGGTGGGATCCTGCCATTCCTTCAGACCAATGAAAGGTAAGAGGAAGTGGTAGGTGTCATTCTCTGGTCAAGACATTGAAGAGCTGGTGTGACACTTGCAGACATTCATTTTCTCTGCCACCATGACCTTGGGAGCTATGTGTTCTAGGTCGTGGGGTCTACATTAGGCTGGGTCCATGAATGACCCTGTGGAGTAGAGCCAGCCCCCACTCCCCCTACTGGCCTAGATCGGACATAGAACTTGAGCAGTATGAACCTTTGTTGCATCAAGTCCGTGAGATTTTATTCACAGTGAGAGTTTATTCACAGTGTAGGCTAGACTGTTTGATTTTTTAACTAATCCAGAGGGAGAGATGTGTGTACATGTACGTGTACGTTACATGTATATGTGTGTTATCCGGGGCTGGTATTCTGCAAGATTTCAGCCGGCTTTGTGGAATGCAGTTTCAGTTGGGAATTGAAGGGTAGACATAACTTAGGGACAGAAGAGGTTTGCCTCATCAATGACCAAGGAATCTGTGGAGCAAAAAACTTTGGTATAAACAGAGTCATGGAAATAGGAGAATAATTAGTAAGAAAAACCAGAGTTGCAGCTATTGTAATTCATGTAATTCAAAATTAATGAATTTTAAATTGTGTCTAGCATGTTTAATTAGTAAGATTATAAACCTGTAATATTTCTTTTTGCTTATAATTTATACCAGAGGGTGGCCCTCAAGCTAAGAAAGATTTTTTACATTTTTAATAGAGCATAGACACAAGATGAAGGAGGATATTCAGCAGGGCTGCAAAGCCTAACGTGTTTACTATATGCATAGTTTTTTTGTTTTGTTTTGTTTTGTTTTTTTTACAGGAAACATTCGCTGACCCCTGGTTTAAAATCTCTACGCAATGTTATTAAAAAGTACCACATTCACTAAAATGTGAGCTCCTCAAGAACCAGAAGGCAGGGGTTTTATTAGTCTGTGTGTCTTTCTGCCTAGCACTGTGTAGGGCAACACTGCGTAAGCACAGAACAAGTTGGTTGATTAAATTGCACACAGAACACAGGAGATAAGACATTTTAGAGGGTGAGAGCTGGTAAGCAGTTATGGTAAGCTATGGGTTTGAAGAAACAGAAGTTTTCCTCCCTGTTCTCTTGGCTTGTGACAGTTTTGGATTTTTCTTTTTAAACGTAATGTGTATGGACATTTATTTCACTTTATACTCATTTTCAAATAAATGTCCTATCTTGAAAGGTTTTAAAGGTATTGACTTATACTCTGGTGTCACAGTTTTGTTAGTCTTGTAAATCTACTCATTGTTGATGTTTTTCTGTCTTTCTCTACCCTGCCCCCCAACAACTAATTCTCTCTCTCCCTCTCTACCTTCTTTCCTTCCTTCCCTCTTCTCTTTCTTTCTCTCTCTTTCTCTTCCCCCTCCCTCCCTCTCTCTTCTCTCTTTTCCCTCTCCCTTTCTCCCTTCCCCTCTCACTCTCTCTCTTTTTGGTGATAACTTTCATGCAAGTTTCTGTATGTTCACTCACTCATTGACTTGTTTGCTCACTCATAGACCCATACCCATGGGAAATGAAGGCATGTCCATGCAAAAGCTTTTACACAAATAGTTGTAGCAGCATTATTCATTATAGCCCAAAGTAGAAACAACCCCAAATGCCCATCAACTGATGAATGGATAAACAAAATGTCATATATCCCCTATGATGAAATATTATTCTGTAATAAAAAGGCATGAAGTACTGATACGTGCTACAGCATCGATAAACCTTGAAAACATTATGCTAAGTGAAAGCCAGATACGAAAGCCTATATATTCTGTGATAACATTTATGTAAAGTGCCTATAATAGGCAAATCCATAGCTACAGAAAGCAGATTAGGTATTGCTTGGGGCTGGGAATGGGGTGAGGCAGGGGAACTGGGGGTGACTGTTGGTGGTGGCAGTGGTCTTGTAGGGTCAGGGTGAAGTTCTGAACTTGGATTGTGGTGATTGTTGCAAAACTCCATGACTATACTAAAAACTGTTGAAGTGTATACTCTAAATGGATGAATTTTATGTTGTGTGAATTATATCTCAATAAAGATATTAAAAATAATTACTCAGTGGATTGCTCATTTTTTGGTTATGCTGCTGATTATACACCCTCTTATTCAAGTAGCAGTTAGGATCTGAATCTCTTCTATTGTCCCTTGCTGAATTAGAGTTTTCTGGAAACAGAAATGGATTTATTTTCAAATCCCCTTTGACCCAGCTATGAATTTATTCTACCTTCTATGCTGGGACATGTGCACAAAGACATACTCACAGGAATATTCACAGTGGCATTATTTATAGTGGCAAAGCATAAGAAACAATTTAAACATCCATCACAAGGGACATGTTAAAATATTAAGGAAGGTGTAGCTGGTGAACTGCTCTAGTCTCAGTGAGAAGAGACAGTTCCATATGTACCAATATGAAACAGTCTTCAAGATGCTTGAAGCAAGATGCAGAGTACTTTTTCTAAATTTTTCTAAAATTCAGTACTTGCATAAAGATAGAGTATCTCTGGAGAGATTCAGGAGCAGCTACCTTTTTAGGAGGCAAAGCTTGGGTAGGTCAAGGAATATGACAGTGACAGTCTTTTGCAGGGTTAGACTTTTTTTTTTTATTAACCCCGGTGCCCCAGGGTTAGACTTTTTAAATACACTTTTCACAGCAGCATTATTCATAATAGTCAAAATGCGGAAACAGTGCAAATGTTCATCAACTGATGAGTGGGTAAACAGAGTATGGTCTCTCTGTATACGCGTGGAAGTAGAATAGCCGAGTCAAAGGGGAGCTGAATATAAGTCAGTTTAATTTTTAACGCAAGAAGGTAGTATTTGAGTATTATTAAAAAAAATTTTAGGGGCCCCTGGGTGGCTCAGTCCGTTGAGTGTCCGACTCTTGGTTTTGGCTCAGGTCATGATCCCAGGGTTTGGGCTCAGGTAGCCCTGTGTTGGGCTACCCGTTCAACAGGGAGTCTGCTTGAAGATTCTGTCCCTCTGCTCTTACCCCTCCTAAAATAAAATCTTAAAAACAATATTTTTTTTTAAAAAAGGTGATTTCTGTACTATAGTTTAGCAACCAATCTTGCATATGTTTGTGCATCCTCTTTTTTAATCCACATGGAATAATTTGAAGACTCATCCCCCCCTCAAGTCCCGCCCCCCCACCCCACCCCAACCACTAAATGATGGAGCAATTATGTGGTTCCACAGTAATTTTAACACCATCTTCTAACCCAGCTGTGTGGCAGCAGTCTCTCTGCAGGGCAGGAATGTGGCTTGCAAGGGACAGTATCACGTTGCCCACAATTATTTTAATGTCTCCTGTGAAATGATAAATGAAGTTTATAGTTATAATAAAAGTAAACCCATTTCCCTCAAGGTATAAAGGGTTTGCAAGTAAAATTCACATAGTCAAATATGTTGCCCTTTTTTTTTTTTTTTTTTAAAAGACTCTTTCATTGAGAGCTTAAAAAAATCCAGTGGTAGGTTTTCAATGTGGGCACTTATTCATGAAGTCCTATAAGGATGTGAAGTATGAAAATGTTATAGGATTTATGGTTGTATGAAAATGTTACTAGATTTATAGCTGCCCCTCTAGGAACTTACAGTTTCTGTTGTTGGTATAATTGAAAAAATTCTTCCAAGGTTTGTGTCTGTGTGCATGCTTTGTAACATTAACTTCATGTAATTTGCAAAATATCTGCTGGGATTTTTCATGGTCCTAGGAGGTTCTGTGATTTGGCTGTAACTCCTGCTTCTTATTATTTGGGGCCACTTGTGTTTGAGTCCTTGCTGATTACTGTAAATCCTCCAGCCAACGCCCACAGTTACTGGGTAAGACCTCCACCTTGAGAGGGGAGAGCTCCTGTCTGACGCAGTGCCCACTACGGTAATTTAGATGTCTCTTTGAAAAAGAACTCATTGGGTTAAGTCTCCCCGTTTTCTGAGCAGGAAAGTGTGGGATGGTAGAAGCAGCTCCCCTGGGGTGCCTGGGTGGCTCAGTGGATTAAAGCCTCTGCCTTCTGCTCAGGTCATGATCCCAGAGTCCTGGGATCGAGCCCCAAGTTGGGCTTTCTGCTCAGTGGGGAGCCTGCTTCCTCCTCCTCTCTCTCTCTGTCTGCCTCTCTGCCTACTTGTGATCTCTCTCTGTCAAATAAATAAATAAAATCTTTAAAAAAAAAAAAAAAAAGCAACCGCCCTTCTCCCTGTACCTGCAGCTTTCTGCTATCCCAGGAAGGTGGGCCTCCCAGGCTGTCTGCCCAGCTGCAGGAGCTGTGGCGGCTGTGTTGTCATTTAATAGAGTCTCCCCTTTTGTCCTGTTACTGCTGCTTGCTACCTCCTGACCCCCAGCCAGCGGCTGTTCCTGCTGTCCTTTCGTGACAGGGCACCTTGCTTTGTGCAATTTTGTCTTTGTTTAATTTTTATATCTTCTGTGCATTGTTCGTGAAGTGGGTTTGGAAATGTCTGTGACTTAAACCCTGCTGTGAATCCTCTTACAATCCCTTTCTCAGGTCAGTCCTACGTGGGAATTTTAGAAGTTGAGATGTTGATGATGATGGTGATGGTGATGAAGAAGGAGGGATATATCACTTACTTTGGGCTTTTTGTCGTGTTTATTTATTTTTAAATATTTTATTTATTAGAGAGCCAGTGTGTGTGCAGTGGGGGTGGGGTGGGGGGTAGGATAGAGGTGGGGGAGAAGGTAGGGAGCCCGATGCGGGGCTCGATCCCAGGACCCCGGGTCCTGACCTGAGCCGAAGGCAGACCCTTAACCGTCTGAGCCACCCAGGCACCCCCATTTGTACTGTCTAATCTGTAAGGAACCGGACCACTTTTTTGAGTCAGACTTGCCTGTAGTACAGCTGAACCATGGTGAGGCCCAGAGAATTTGTTGGCTTCTTCAGGATTACTCAGCCGTCTAATTTAGCACTGAATATGCAAGTTAGAATTTCAGGCCCAGAGCATTTTCCACAAACTAACCTGACTTGCGGGCTCAAAGATACTTTGAACTTCAGGGGGTGTCGAGAAATTTCTGGTGAGTCAGGACACACAGCAATCCATTAAAATACCTCAACAGCGAACTACTTCGGTGGGGGGAGAAGAAAATAATGCTTAGGTATTTGAAATTTTATTTCCCTTCATTATACTCAAAAGGAACAATATTTCTGATTGTCTTTAAACGGTCTTCCAGGTATTTCTGACAATTCTGCTGATGGTGATCTTCCTCTTGACAGTTTTGTTCAGTTAGACTGACCAGGAGCTTGTGCTCGAATTACCGGGCAGACCCGTTCTGATGGCTGTGGGCAAACCAGAGGCCACGTCTTTCCTGGGCAAAAGGGCTGACCTGTTACCATGGCTAGTTGGCGTGTACAACATGTGTTAGGAGAAGTAATTATTTTTAGCCGACTGACTATGACCAAGATTAATAGCTCTTGAAAGAGCTGTAATGAAAGACTGCCCCAACTGGCTTCTACATTATTCTTTATTTATCCTGCTCTCATCCCTGTCACCTTTGGGCATCAGCCAAATGTCATTTATGTGAGATTTGCCCCTTGGATGTGAGAGGCTCCTCTTTCTTAATGATGGGAGGTGACTGGGCTGCAGGGCTGAGGAACTTGGACAGTTGACACAACCCAGAGGAGAGTCCCTCCAGGTCTGTGGGAGTCACGGGAACAGGACACTCACTCCCAAGGGAGGAAGAACATGAGAATATTCAGCTGTCTGATTCAGATCATTGAGGTATACTTGAGGGATTATAGGTAATTGTTCAAGGCCTCCGCTCCCTTGTCAAGTCTGTAGATTTCACTGCTTTTCTCTTTGCAGCATTTGCAAATTTTCTATTCTGAAGAGGATTTTTTTTTTTTTTTTTTTGGGCTGGAATCATCAACTATTTCCACTTTCATAAAACTTGGAAATCTCCATGTGGTAGAGACTTTGAATAAACTCCCAAACCCCTGTTGCCTTCTCCTGTCATGGATTTTCCAGTGTGGTTAGCTGCCCAGAATACAGGCTGCATTTCCCAGCATCCTCTGCAGCTTTGGTGTAACCACGTGACTAGCAAGAGAATGTATCCTCTGGTAGTTTCTGGAATGTTTCCTTAAGAGAAAGGTGGCGTATGCCCTTTGCCCTTTTCTTCTTAGGCCCTTTCTTTTATCCTGCTGCCCAGAATGTTCCGGACACCTCTGGGATCTTGAGAACAAGGGCCAGCTCTCAGGGGTAGCAGAGTGGGTCAGCTGGCAGGAGACTTGAGCCTCTCCGGACAGTAGGAGAATCACCACACCAAGTCTGGTGGAGCCACTGTCCTTTCGGATTTTCTGTCACTTGCAAACCAAACTTGATCCTAGATAACCCATGGTTTGTACTCTTTGCGGTAGAAGAAGATAAATCCCAAGCCCTTGGACTCCTGCTCTCATTCTAAATAACAATGTCAAAATCAAAACTGTTTCCTCACTCTTCCTTCTTTCAGTCCTACAAATTAAAGCAACCTCCAAAAAAGATAATGCATTCATTTATTTAAGAGCTAAAGACACGAGTGAGAATATGAAAGATACATGAGAGCTGAGTTAGCCAGAGGGCTGGACCAGGAGATAACTCATTTAGGGAAATGATTACCGGGACTGGTCTTAGTGGCCCTCCTTGAGACTTAGGTCAGGGAGCCCTCACCACTCCCCTGTGTCGGTGGCAGCAACAGCTTCTTTTTTCAGCTTAGCAGAGGGCCTTGGGGATTCAGCCTCATCTGCTTTCCTAAGGCCCCGGGGAGCTTTTGAAAATTTCAGGTTTCAAATGTCACATCTATTGAGTGCTTTCAGTCCGCTTGTCCGAAAGCACTGTTTCTCTTCTGCCCGACTCACTGGTTTTAAGCCACAGTGCTTGCATATGGCCGTCCTTTCTCTCATATTGTCCATCTTAGATAAAATGTACTGTACTAGATACAGCGGGTTGCAAATTATTATTAACACAACCCATTTAAAAGTGAGGCTGGGACGTGTAATTATTTTTCATGACTTTGAAAACTTTGGAAAGAGAAAAGCAGCTCTTTGGTTCACTGTTTCATTAGCATTTGTAAAGTGAACCAAGAGAGAGGTTTTCAGTGCAGTGTTTTCCTTGCTGTTTCTTGCCTTTTAATTTGGAGAATAGCAGGACCTTGTCTTTTGTTCGCACACGGAAAAGTCCATTCAGCTGGAAAACAGAACAGTGTGCTCTTTTTGTACTCAGAGCCTTTGAATTCTTTCGGTCACACACTAGTTGCTGTTTAACTACAATAAAATTGTGACCAAAGGAGATAAACATTTAAAGGATAAATGACAGGGCTGTTAATCCAAAAACAGGTTTTGTAGCATTGTTATTTTTAGCTAATAGGTATATAGCCAAGAGTCATGGGGATGACTTTTGAGTTTGAAACTGGTGAAATCGGTTCCAGACAGTAAAAAGAAATGTCACTGGATATTTTAATGGCTGATCATTTTGAGCTTTAAAAAGTCTCTTTAATATGTCTAAAGTGTCTTTAGAAACTTCTAGGAATTTACTTGATGTATTTGCTAAGCTTGGCTCGTGTGTGTGTATGTATATATACAGATATGTGTGTGTGTGTGAGTGTGTATTTCTATATTCATATTTATTTTATATAATGCCAAGTGTATTATTTAAGAAAAGAGCCTTCAGGGCTTTTAAAAGTCTATGAATTCAGAACTTGATCTGTCTTCGTGCTTATAAAGCATTATAATTTGCCTGCCCTTTTTGGAGGAAAAGCCTTTTTGAGAATTTCCTTTCCCTCTCGGAATGCAAAGGCTAAATCTCTGTTTCTGCACACCCCCACCAACCCCCCACCCCCCGCCACCCCCCGTCAGCTAAGATCTGGGTCTTCGGCATATGACCCTTTGAGAAGAGCTGATTTTGGTTGTGGTGAGGGTACTCAGGTATTGGAGGACTGTTTATTTTTGAGACGTGAAATATACAGGGTTCCTCTTGTGGTCCCCTAGTGCTGGATATATTTTGCCTTATCTTTCTCTTCCTTTGGATTATTCATCCTTTTTCCAGGATACCTCAAAATAAAATAAATCCAGCTGTATTTTACAAGTATCTTTTCCTTTTATGCATTCACATCTCACTGTAGCGGGAATCTTCAACTTTGCCCACCTACAGGGACCGTACAGGGAAAGATGGTTAATGAAAGCGGCAACTCAGTCTCAATTTAGGAGAGACAGCAGGGGCTGGTGCTGCTGAAACTCGGGGTACATGCACTATCCAGAGGGGCCAACCGAGCTCGAGTGTGTGAACGTGGGCCCTGTGTTTGAAGATCCTGATTGTTTTAGAAAGAAGCTCAAAATGTGGATTTTTACCTGAAAGCTCTTTATTGTAAAGTGCTCTCTGTGAATTGAATTTTAAAACTTATGCGGCCCAAATAAGCCACACTTATTTCCTCAGGCTGGAAACAGACTAGGCCTGTCCTTTGTGATCTCTCTTCTTTAGAGTGGTATGTAACTAGTGTAACCAGAAGAGATTTGAGGAGTCCTCTTCCAGGAAGCTGACCAGCCCAAAGAAGAATATATTTGGTGATAGATTTGGTGGTATCTAAAGAAAATGCCAGGTTTCCATCACACCACCCCACAGCAAGGCCCACCAACTGACCACCTCAGTTTCTGCACACACAGCTTCCAATTCCATTTGTATGACCTCACTTGAACTTATACCTGATAGGCAAGCATCATCAAGCGTGGAGAAATGCGCACCCCCCACGAAATATGACAATACAAAACGGGGAAAAAAAAAAAAGGAATCAGAGGGAAGGGAATACAGAGACGTAGTACAAGATGGAGAGTCAAAGACAAAACTTCAGAACAAGTTCTAATTAATATTCTTAGATGAGGAAAGATATTACATGAAATAGGAACAAGATGCTAATCAAAAGGAACATTCATCTTGTTAATTCTGCTAGTTGTGATAATGTATCATGATATTTTTAAAGGAAAGTTGTTTTTCTGTAATAGAGGTACGTACCAAAGAATTACAGTTGAAAGATGAGGATGTCTGAGGTTTGCTTTGAAGTAATTCAGGGAAAAAAATGTAGGGTTGGAGACTAGTTAAGATGAGTAAAATGTTGACAGTTGTTGAAGTTGTGGATTGAGTACATGAGGGCTTTATTATACAGTTCTCTTTACTTCTATTTGTTTAAAATTTTCCATTGCAAAATATTTTATTTTTTAAAAATTTTAAAAATTTAAAAAATTTTTATTTTTTAATTTCTATTTTTTTTAAAGATTTTATTTATTTATTTGACAGAGAGAGATTACAAGTAGGCAGAGAGGCAGGCAGAGAGAGAGAGAGAGGAAGCAGGTTCCCTGCTGAGCAGAGAGCCCAACGTGGGGCTCGATCCCAGGACCCTGAGATCATGACCTGAGCCAAAGGCAGAGGCTTAACCCACTGAGCCACCCAGGTGCCCCGCAAAATATTTTTTTTTAAAGGAACATTTAGAGAGCAAGGAAGAAGTCTCAGAAATTTAAACTATGATAGTAAAAATCAAAACTCCAGTAGGATTAGAAAACAAAGTGAAACTCAGAAAGTAGAACAAAAAAAAGCAAGATATAAAAATAGAGGGTCAGTCCCAGTGGGGCAGTATCTAACTCTAGGAGCTGTAGAATGAGATCCAAGATATCAGAAGAAAAGAAATGATCACAGAAATAATATAAGCTAATTTCCTTGGTCTAAAAGATAGGAGTGACTTTTGAAATCAGAAGCGTCCATTTGAGTGCCTGGTTAATGGGATGAAAAATGATGCCTCCAAGTCCATCATGAATTTATGGAACCCTAGAGAGAGAAAGAAGGCCCTTGTAGCCATGCAGCCCTCACTTCTGTTCTTAGGTACTCTAGGGTCCAGACCTCTCTGGGTCAATTACTTTCAGATAGAAAACCATCCCTCGCTCGGTCAGGGTTGTGTTGGTTGTTGGGCTATTGGGAGATAAGAGAAAGCATGTGGAGTCGAGCTTCTATCCAGAGACTTCTGGCCAGGGTTCCTGTTTTCATCTCTACTTCTGAAATGTACTTGCCATCAGAGGTACCAAGTTCCTGTAGTTCCTGAGCTTTCCTGGAGATGGTGGCATGCATCTGCTCACAACTTAACTGGCCTTCCCCTTTCTCCCCCAATCCCCGCCCTGCCAGCAGGCTTCGACTTTGCCTGTTCTGTTACACTAGTTAGCCTTCCTTTTCTATCTTCCAAAATGTGGGGTTGACATTTTTCATCTGCTGATACCTTTGCTCTCCTTCTCTTGGTTTCGGGAGGGAGTCAGTGTGTGCTTTATACCTGCCATGTTTCAATGGCAGTGAGTTTGTTGTGTTCATCATTAATTTGGGTATTAGGGTTTCTTTTCCTAAGATTTATTTGGAAATCAAAATAAGAAAGCAAAGTTAAATACACAGAAAGTAATTTCTTCCTTAACATCTTCCTTGACTACTGTCACTCAAATAGGCTTCTTCTATCTTCTCTGAGGTATGGTGGCCCTCAAAACCTCTCACTCAGTTTATACTGTCTATACTATACTGTTTTAAACCATAAGAGACTCCTAATCTCACAAAACAAATTGAGGGTTACTTGGGGTAGGGGGGGTAGGGAGGGGGAGGTGGGGTTATGGACATTGGGGAGGGTATGTGCTATGATGAGTGCTGTGAAGTGTAAACCTGGCGATTCACAGACCTTTACCCCTGGGGATAATAATATATTGTATGTTAATTAAAAAAATTTAAAAAAAGTACTGTACCATTTTAGGTCTTACTCTAAGCATTCAGTGTGTACTTTGTCACCCAACTAGATTTTGTAGCCTCTGAACGTAGAGACGTGTGTTAGTCTGTTTATATTCCCTGTGGCCACTGATAAATCTGAATTCAGTAAATACTTGCTCATTCAAGTATGCTACTCACATTTTTATTACTTTGCTTTTGTATGTGTTATATGTTTATCTGTTTCGGCGTCCTCTGAGTTTAGTGCTCAGAGATCAGTAGGAAGGAATAAGGAGAATGAGTAGACTTTGGGAGTAATATTGTTAAGTAAAAAATGTCATTGGTGTGCAGCTTCAAAAGTCTTTTACTGAACGTGTAAATTCTCAGCTGTATTTAGGAAGAGGAGACATGGAGACCTGACTGGTCACACCGAGGGAGAGGTGCTCTGGGGACTTGATTTCTGATTTTGGACTTCTGTAGAGGGCCTGTCTCACAGTGTGTTGGCTTAATGACTGTCCCCCGTAACCAGGTGCTTGAGTTTATTTTGAAATCCTTGCCTCTTAACACAGGATAGCTTCAGTCATTCAGGGTATGCCTCTCTAGTTTAAGCAACAATGCTGTCATTTTCTCTAAAGTCACCTTCTTTATTAAAGAAACTCTTTAATAGTTCCGCATACTCTGTAGTTAGGCATTTCTGTGAGTGCTTACCGACCCCAGCAGTGTTTAATAAATT
This sequence comes from Meles meles, assembly GCF_922984935.1. Lineage (NCBI taxonomy): Eukaryota > Metazoa > Chordata > Mammalia > Carnivora > Mustelidae > Meles > Meles meles. Next base: position 29,645,996 of record NC_060084.1, on the reverse strand, counting down.
ATTGAACTTTGAAGAACCTTTGAGAAGCAAGGGCTTTATGTGACTGAGCAGCAGACATGAAAAAACGCTATCCTCCAGAGTATCTAACAGACAGAAATAGAGGCTTGATCAGACAATATAAGCACCGAGTGAAGGATGGTAATACCATGAAATATTTACAGCCGTAGAGCGTGCGAGGGTGGGGAGCAGAGAATGTGGGTTTTTATCGTTTTGGGTTGAGCCTGATGCCACACCAGTCACCATTCTGTGATGTTAAAAGCAAAACAGAAAGAAAAAGAGAAAGCGAGAGGAAGGAAGAAAGGAGAAGGGAAATAAAGAAGAAGAGTATTGATTTGGTGCTATTTTGTTGTGTGTTGGAGCTTTTCACAAAAGTAAGGCTCCTTTTGTAGACAGCAACCTTACTAAGAGCCAAGTTTTTAATCAGTTCTTAAAAGAGACTAAAAAGTCCTGGTTTCTTGCCACTGCAAGTTTGGAGTTTTAATTTAATCGATATCTCATGATTTAACATGCCTTAAAAGCCCTTATTTTATTATCTAAAAACAGAGGCTTAAATAGCAAAAGCACCAAGTAGCCTAATATGTTCTGACTTTCAAACACAATATGCCATTTATTTATTTTTTCATGCTGTGCCATTTTAAATTGGCTTGTAGTGAATTTATTTAATAATGATCCACAGAGAAAATTAATGTAATGGAAGAAGTGTCTGGATTCCTCAGGAAAGATCTGGAAGATATTTATGTGAGTGGATACATTTAGAGAATTTCTAATATCTTCCAGGAAAGAAAGGGCTAAAATGAACATGTCAGACCAATTTGTTTTGCCCTTCTACATGGAATTTTGTATGTAAATTTTTCTTTTAGAAATAAACCCTTTTAGATTTCCTGGCTTTATGTAGTCTTATTGGAAATATTTATTGTTATGATGAATAAAGTTTGACAAGAAATAATTTGATTTATTAAATTTAATTTTACCCATGATTTATATAAAAACCCCACAGATTATGTTTAGGAGGTATTTTAATGTCATGTTTTTGCTTTTTCTTTTTAGTGGTAGTAGAAAGAATAGAAGCATGTATTAATAAGGAAGCTCAGATTGACCATAGACGTTGGCCTTTCGAGGGGATCATCTGGCTTTGTGGGCTTTGGTATCTGTCATCAACTCCCTGGATGTCTGGTATGTGTTATGCTGAACTGGGTTATTTGTTTCCCTGATCCACAGTGACAATTTTGTGTCACTCGTAAAGTCAGGACAATCAAGTTGGAAGGGAAACTTTGGTGAGACACTCCTTTGCATCCATAATATTTTGTCTGTAGATTATAAGGGAACTTTTAAGGGAGTTTACTGTTTGTAATGTAGGAACCCACTGCCTGCAAAGAAGTTTCTAGTCTAAGGACCCAGTATCAGAAAGGTGATGCGGATCTATTTGTGAAAGGATGTATTAATTCCCAAGTTGAAACCGTAGAAGAAAGATAATATTGGTATGTTTCTTGTTTTTGTTGCTAAAGCGAAGACTTGGAAAGAGTTGGAATTCTAGAGTTCGAATGCTGTGGATTTAAACCTTGCCTCTGCCACTTAATTGCTTGACTTCTGGCAAGTCACGGGCCACATTTTCTCATCTCTAAAAATGGGGCTAACTATAATTTACTTAGTTAAAAAAAAAAAAAGCTTTTGACCATCAGAACAATATTCAGCATGTGGGAGATACTTGATAAATATTATTAGCTCCCCCCCTTCCTCTTCACTTAGGCCACTTTATCTAGGAAGCGAAACTTAGAAGTTCTTGATGGATGGAGTGAGGGAGGCAGTGAACCAGAGGCCTGTGGACAACCATGTGAGATTGTTGAGAAAAGGGTGTGTGTGGTGATGCACAGGGAAAGGAAGGATGATGTGATGTTCATAATTGGAGACATCCTCTGACCTTCTGTTGTCATTCTCTGCTGCTCAGGATTGGAGTAGAGAGCATAAGCAAAGCTGAGAATTCATTTCTTCCTATCATCTTGAACAGCACACTGTTTTCCAATGGAAAATGTTAGAGATGTTTGATCCCATGTGGAGCAGTTCAGAGGATTCTCTGTTCTTAACTACTGTCTCTGATCATAATACTTGGAGTGAGAACACATCACTGATATTTGTAGCCAGGCTGGGATCCAGAACAGATTTCCAGGTGCTGCCTGGGTATTCATTCAGCAGACACTAACCGAGGCCTATTACGTTCTCAGTGCTGTTCTAGACTAGGGGACTTAGTGATGACAAACAGAGCAAAGTCCCTCCTCTCATGGAGGTCAGCATTCTGTCAAAGGTAGGAAATGAGTAAATAGTACTAAGGAAGATACATACGTCAGACCCGGTCTAACAGTGATGAACAGTATGGTACGATAATGAGTGAGGGGAGGGGCTGCTGTGGATGGAAGGGGCTGAGGTGGCCTTCCATGTGGGATCCCAAGGGTATCAAGGCTATTCATTCCAGCCACAGGGACAAGGCTCTGAGGTGCTGATAAGCTTTGCATGCAGGAGGAACAGAGAAGCACAGTGGCCGGAACTTAAAGGAGAAAGACACAAAAGGGAGAAAGAATGAGGCCAGGTCATGTTAGAACCTTCAGGCTGTGGTCAAGATTTGGGTTTTATTCTAAGCATCATGGGAACCCATGGGAGGGTCTTAAGATGGAGGCTGTGTTTGTGGAGTGCCTGCGTCCGGTTTACATTTTCCAGAGCTCCCACTGGCTGCTGTGTGGGGAATCTTGGAGGGCCAGAGCACAATGAGGGGGAAACATCAGGAAGAGAGAGGAGTTCAAGGCTTGGCCCATGTGGTGATGATGGAGGTGGAGAGAAGGAGAGGGATTTCAGCTGTATTTTAGTGGCGAAGCTGATAGGGTTTGAGAGAGTTTTAAAGGAACAAAGGAATCAAGGATAATTTCCAGGTTTTTTAGCATGATCCCCTGGATTGTGACCTCAGACTGAGACCAGAAGGCTGAGGGGGGGAGCAGGTGCAGGTGTGAGATCAGGTGTTCTCCTAGGGACAGTCACACACCTGGTGCCTGTTTGGCCTCCATGAGGCTCAAGAATCTGGAGCTCAGGGCTGGAGGTCTAACTTTGCAGAGTCATCAGCCTGGAGCCGGTGGGTTTAATCCTCGGAGCTTTCTTGAGGATTCCTTGCTGTCCTATAGATTGTAACATATATTTAAGCCCCAGCTTTCCTGAGCCAAAGTGTTATTCCTTCACCTTTCCTTTTATTTCTGGATTGCCGTGCCAGACTGTCTCCAAGTCCAACAAACGCGTTCCTTCCAGGCAAAAACAGAAGATGACACACAACATGAGCCAGATTTTCCATGACAGACTTGTAAGGAACAAGATAATCTCATTGTTCCTCCTGCTACTTAAAATAAAGGTAATATTGATTTTATAGTAGCAGTTCAGGTCCTAAGGCATGATATTGATTAAGCGTCTGTCGAGAATTTGCGGGGTAGCCTTCTAGACCTACAGCTACAGGGCATCCCCCCACTGGGTCAGGCTTCTGCGCTGACCTGCTCTGTTATAAGTGGTGTTCTGCTTAGGAATTCTTGACCTTTTTAGTCTAGGCACTGTCCAGAAGCATTTATTTTACCAGATAGATGGCTCAATCCAGCCTATTACTTTAATCTGACCTTCAAGATGGGAACTCTTTTGTTCTTAGGAAATATGAAGACTGATTTTGACATGATTTAGAGTTATTTTCTTCATCAGTAGCAGTAGATTTCATGTTGAATCTTTTTGCTGTGACACTTCAATTAAAAGGCTATCATCTAACTTTCCTTTTTTTTTTTTTTTTTCCTTTTTTCTTCAGTTGTTACTTTGGAGCAAGGCTCGCTTTATACTTTTTTTTTTTTTTTTTTTTTTTAAACGGGATGGTACCTCTTTTAAAGGTGCCATTATTAGGGACTCCTCAATTTCAATGTTGCATCAAGAAAGTAATTTCCTTGCGGTTATTGTGGTATGAAGCATTCAATGTACTCCATTTATAGGTTAGGCTTTCTAACGTTTACAGATCAGGTTATGAGGATATTTTGAACAATTTAATGACAGTCAAGGGATAAATTGTTTACTGGCCTAAAGTATATAAAGAATCCCCAGATATCCAAAAATAACCGTTTCATAGAAAAAGTTTTGACTTTCTACTGTAATAAGACTCAAATATTTCCCCCCTGTGTCGAAATTCTGGCTGGATTGTTCACTGGGTAGGTTTGAGGTTTAAATGAGTTAATGGAGGTTAAGGCCCTTAGTATGTATGTATGTATGTAGTAATACTTAGCTGAGTATTCAGTATGGTATACTGAATGCTCAGCTGAGCTTCGTTAGTATTTGCTGCTATTGTGATGACAGGAGCTCCTTTTCTGTGGGCCACAGTACCCAGCACAGGCTGAGGAACATAGCATCTTTAGTTCTCTATGTTCTCAGCGACTGATAGATGTTTCCAGCATTTGGGAGTTCCTTCCACACTGGCAATATCACAGTCTTATGTCTTTTCTCAAATGGTCTAAGTAGGTGTCATCTTTTGATCCCTCACACGGTAATGCTCAGAAGGGGCAGCGTGAAGTTTGACCATTTCCGCATCTGCCTGTCTTCTTTGTTAGGAAGTTAGAGCTCCGGTTTTAAATTCTTTGCAGTTAGAAGAGATAATACATGTTAGCATTCCTAGTACGATACCAGGTGCAGAATAGGTAAATGCCATTTGACTTAGCATCGTCACTGCTGGGCGTGTCTGCCTTTAGGGAGACAGCGCTGGAAAGGGGGGTTGTGGCTCCCTTTGAGGTAGAAGGTGAAATAGTTATTTGCTAAATTAGCAAATATCTTTTTTTTTAAGGGATAATTTAAAAAAATTTATTTATTTGACAAAGATCACAAGTAGGCAGAGAGGCAGGCAGAGAGAGAGAGGAGGAGGAAGCAGGCTCCCTGCTGAGCAGAGAGCCTGATGCCGGACTCGATCCCAGGACTCTGGGATCATGACCTGAGCTGAAGGCAGAGGCTTAACCCACTGAGCCACCCAGGCACCCTAAGTTAGCAAATATCTTGATACCAAGGGAATCTTAACGCTTTCTTTTTAAAATGCTCTGATTGTTGCACAAAGGGGCAATTCTGTGTCGTAGAACCTTGGTGGAATGGGTGGGCAACTTTGTAAATGGAGAAATGGCCTCTGTTTGGCTCATGAGCAGAGTCATTTTGGGAGTGGTTTATGAGTCATCCAAAATATGCATTTAATCTAGACTTGCGGCCTGCTGGTGAGGTTGCTGCTTTTTTATGATCTCGAATGTCTTGTCCATGTCAAAACTTGCCTTGTTTCTCTGTTTACTTTGAACCAGCAAAATGGTCATGACCACATTTGGAATTCCTCCTCCACTGCGCATTTGCCCACATCACCCCTGGCTACCACCGGTACAGGACTGTTTATTTTGGATGTCCTTTTCTGATGTTCAGCTAATTTAACCCACAATGAAGTTAATCCTTACTTCTTTGGAAAAGTATAGATATCCTTATTAGCTGCTTTCACAGACATTTGCATTTTCATGAAAGGGAGCCTATCATTCCACCGACTTTTGGACCCATCTACCTGCAAGTGCAGCGGATGCCTTTTTAGTTGGGATTAGGGAGAGCATTAAATCATAACTGTCCCGAGTTATCTGAAGTCCTCTTTAAGGTTAATAATGAACATGAATGTGACAAACAGGGGCAGGTATTCGCTTTGCTCGGTTTATCTCGCCTCCTTGTGAACGAGAGAGAAGATCAGGCTCTTTTGGAATTCAGGTTAATAGCTCTTTCCTCGCATGTGTAGCCTACTGACTAAACAGCATGGATGCCGCATCTGCACTGCCTGGGTTTGAGTCCTGGCTCCGCCAGTGACTAGCTGTGCAACCTGGGTCCAGGTTACTTAACTTCTCTGGGCCTCAGTTTCATTTTCTCTCAAGCGAAGACAGTTACAGTAACTACCACTGAGAGTTAGGAAGACAAATGAATGAATGAAGACAAATGAATAGAATTAATCTATTTATGAATTAGAGCCGAGATAGTAAACAACTAACTAGTAACTAAACAACTAGTAACTGCTATACAGTGTTAGCTGTTGTTTTTTATTCCCTATTAGTCATTGCACCACTCAAAAGGTGAAGGTGTAAGCCATCAATCAGGGCCGTTTATCTGGGAGAAACTTTAGGCATTGTGTCTAGCCCTGTGGGTTTTTATCAGGTAGGCTAGGTTACTGCAAAAACAACAAAACCCCCCAAAACATATCAGAATACTGTATAATGGCTTGAACACAGTAAACACTTGCTTCTTAACAGCAACAGTAATATGTAAGCAGGTTGGTGGGATGGCTTCCTCTGTGCGTTCACGTAGAGTTGCAGATGGAAGGAGGTTGGGCCATCTCAGTACATTGCCTGTAAGGTCACCTTAGGTTATCTCCATTCCCGCCCGCCACAAGGGGAAGAGAGCCGCAGAGATGTGTTTAGGAGTTCTCTAGGGCCAGGCCTGGAAGTGGCACTCATCACTCCAGCTCACATTCCAATGGCCAAAACTCAGCAGCTGCCGGTCTTGGCCACTGGTTTTCAGGGGGCTCTACAAATGTATGAGCCCTGAAAAAACTGTCTTGATTCCAAATCCGAACAAAAAAAAATTGCAGAATTGAAGTGAATCAATGTTGAATTTTAGGTGTTTATGAAATGTATTCTCATATTAGCTTCGTAAGTTGTTATATTTAGTATTGTTCTTGCATTTGAGATTAATTTGTATGTTAGGTTTTCCAGCTTCTCAAGAATTTCCAAGTACACCCAGTGATTACTGAGAAATTACAGTCCATCATAAATGAGTTTCTCAAAGCTAAATAAATTCTGGAGCAAAATTATACAAATCCACGCATATTTTTCTATTGCAAAGAAACTTTTAAATGTAAAATGTGGGTTCAATTTAATGTTTATTTTGATGGTGAGTGGGGCCTTCAGGAGTAGCGAGGATCCTGGCTTACGAAAGTCTTTAAACAGTTCTGTTATTGAGTCTTAGTATATGCAGGCACATTTTGGTTGCTTTGAAAAGATGTGTGGTGGGAGTGACTAAACGTATTTTGCATTTTGAGCTCAGGTGTCCACCCACCCATCCCCTGCGCCAGGATCCTCTTTTCCCCCTTCTCTGCTCTTAGTTTCTTATGGATATTTGATGCTAAGAACGTAAATCATCCTGCATTTAATAAGCCAGGTTCTTGGTCTTGGAGACGCCGGAGAGGAAACATGCCCTCTCTTTTCACCTGTCATGTTGGAAGGCTAGGGTTTGATTGATTTTCCTTTTGAGTCACCCCTGGCCTCTTGGACCATGGTTTCTTCTTCCTGAATTCTCTTATTCTTTTACAGTGAGGCACTTCTGAATGGACATTTGGGAAGTGTAGTTTCAAAAGCTTTTTTTTATGATGGATCTTGTTGGGGGTTATTTAATTATAATAGCTTTTGGTTCTTCTGTTTTTTGGTTAGTCCTGCCAACTGGAATTTGCTTACAAAAGCAAAATGTCCATGATAGCTCTGAAGGGACTCTGATGTAGACTGGGGCTGTGGTAGAGCCTTTCTTGAAAAGGATGGGCAAAATAAGAAGTAGGGCAGTGACTTCTGATCTAGCATTGAGGGGTCCTTCAAAGTGGAGAGCAAGGAACCCCCAGAGTGGTCCTCTCCACCCCAGTACATGACAACTGCATCCTTCCAATTGCTCAGGCCAAAAACCATAGACACATTCTTCACTCTTCCTTTCCTATTCCAATTTGTTAGCAAATTCTGTCCCCTCTATCTTCTAACCACTTCTCATAGCCCCTGCTTGTACCGTTTTTCTTCAAGCTGCCAGTGTGGCTGTCCTAGATCATTGCAGTTTCCACCCAACTAGCCTCCCTGTTCCTTTCCTGCCGCTTTCTACATGCAGCAACCAAAGTTGGTCTTTAAGAAAAAAAATTCAGATTATGTCACTCCTCTGTTCAAATATTCTTAGGACTCCTCAAAACGTCGTTATCCTATAATCCAGCAATTCCGCTCCTGTTTACCCGAGACAAATGAAAACATAAGCCCTCAGACACCTTTTACATCAGTGTTTATAACAGCATTGTTCATAATATTCCCAAAGTTGAAACAATCCAGATGTTCATCTGATGTTGAGTGGATAGTCGAATTGTGATATACCCATTCAGCGGACTATTATTCAGCAATAAAAAGGATGAAGTAGTGATCCATGCTGCAACGTGGATGAATTTCGAAAACACTGTGCTAAGTGAGAGAGGTTAGTGATAAAAGGCTTGGTATTGTATAATTGCATATCCAGAATAAGCAAATCCATAGAGACAGAAAGTAGATAAGTGGTTGCCAAGAACTGGGGAGAGAGGGGTATGGAGTGACTGCTAATGGGGACAGGGTTTCTTTTTGGCGTAATGAAAATGTTCTGAAATTGAGTTGTGGGCACGATTATATAACTCTGAATACACATTCTGAATCATGTACTTTAAAAAGGGCAAATTGTATGTTACGTGAATTGTATCTCAGTGAAGCTGCTATTAAAAAGAAAAAAACACACAACAAAAACAAAACAGCACCCTTCTGGCTTTCTATCTGATCTGTCTCCTGACGCCTTCTCTGACTTCATCTCCTGTCATGTTCCTCCTTTCTCACCCATCCAAACTGGCCTCCATACTGTTCCTCAAACAAGACAAGTGCTTCCTGCCTCAGAGCCTTTGTACTTGCTGTTCTCCCTTCTAAGGACCTTCCCCTGCACCCCAGATATGAGCATGGCTGGTTCCGTCACCTCCTTTAGGTCTATGGAAACACTGGATTCTGAGGAGGGTTTCTCTGCTTACCCCAAAATAGCGCTATCTCATTGCCTGTGGGTGTCCTCTATTCCTTTGCCCTTTGTTATTTTTCTCTATGTCACTTACCATCATCTGATATCTTACAGATTTTCTTGTTTGTTTTTTGTCTGTCTTCCTCTGTTAGAATATAAACTCCAGGGGGGGACTTTGCTTTTGTTCATTACTGTATCTGCAGCCATGGAGGCCAGATCTCTTTTCACTAAACCATTAGCATGAGAAAGATGGATTTCTGTGGCAGTGGCGCTGTTTGGGGAATATTCTATTTTGTGTGGATGTTCAGTATATCTGTCTGATGCAGCATTAGCAGTCAACAGCCCGAAAATAGTCACAATGGGAAAGGTAATTCTGGTTCAGAGGGTGGCATGGAACTTCTCAAAGTTGCTGTCAGGTAACTCTTGCTACAGATTGAAAAGTTTTCCTATTTTTCTAATCACTTGCATTATGCTAATATATTATGTAAAGCATGCTAATTTTTATATCTGCCTTGTGGATTTAAAGCCTTTAGTTTTATTTAGTCTTTAAAAAAAAAACAAAAAACATTTGGGGCACCTGGGTGGCTCAGTGGGTTAAGGCCTCTGCCTTCCGCTCAGGTCACGATCCCAGGCTCCCAGGATCGAGCCCCACATCTGGCTCTCTGCTCGGTGGGGAGCCTGCTTTCCCCCTCTCTCTGCCTGCCTCTTTGCCTACTGGTGATCTCTGTCTGTCAAATACATAAATAAAATCTTTAAAAAAAACAAAAAACCATTTAATTTATTCAGGCAATCTCTCTGCCCAATGTGGGGTTTAAACTCACGACCCCAAGATTAAAAGTCACCTGCTTTTCTGACTGAGCCAGCCACACACCCCTAGTTCTCTAGTCTCAATTTACCACCCCTCCGCTATCTTTTCCTACCTTGGATGCTCTGAAGGTTTAATTTTGAACAAGTTTTGCTCTGGAAGATAACTGGCAACAAAAATACTATTCTGGAAAGGAACTGATTAGTTTGGCCTTTGATGTGAGCTTGTTTTGAGACATACCTATTCTTCCTTAGGGTTGCAGAGTTGGGAAGAAAATAAAATTTTATATCTATCTATCTATCTATCTATCTATCTATCTATATAAAGCATATATGTATATATGCTTTAAAGAGCAAGTATTTAGTTGCGGGAGCCCTCAAAATCTCATGTCTTTTTTTTTTTTTTTTTTTTTTTTTTTTTTAAATCTCATGTCTTTTACCTGTCTCCTTTTCATACGACCCAGCTCAGGTCAGTTGATCCTGTCAGTTGCCCTGAGTCTGAGAGTGAAAATGTGTGAGTCACTAGGTGGCGCTGGCGCATTGCGGTGGAGTCCGAGGAGGCTTCTGGAATCTTCCTCCCGCTGACTTGATCTCTAGGTGTCAGGGAAATTGTTTTATTGGTAAAGGGCATAGTGTAATATATTCATCTCCACCCTAGGCAGCTATTTAATGCCCTGAAACATGCCCCTCTTGTGGCCATGGCCTGTTAACTATGCTTATTTGGTGTAATAATTAGCAGAATTTCTCACTAACAGGGGTACTTACCAACCCCTCACATCTTCACTGTGCTCTTGTACGTGATGGATTGTACATTCTGTGGAAAAAGTTGGGAAGGTCACAGCTCGACCTCTGTCCGACAGGGCTCCTTTCTGCACATTTGTTCCGAATAGGTTTATATTAACTTGCTTTTTGAGCTTCTTCGGAGCAGAGCTGAGGAGGGTAAACATATTTGAGCTTTTATGTAATGGCCCGCTGAAGGTTTGTAAACACAACACTGTTAATTTTCCAACTCTTAAAATGATATAAAAACAAACGAATAGCCGTCCAAATCATCGGAGGACACTTGCTCCTCGGACTGTGTGTGTTGGAAACGTGTCCTAGGAACAGTGGGCCCGCCACAGGCACCACATTTTAGGTTAAAATTGGAGAAGAAAATTACACACGGAATTTTAATTTTTTCCATGGTTGTAAGTTAGGTCCCATTTAATTCTTTGTGGTTTTACAAGCCCTCTTAAGCTCCTAATATTTCTACACCAACAATTTTAACATTTACTTTAGAACATGGTTAGAATGATCTGACAGAAGACCAAACAGGAGAAAATAGGTTTAAAGCAGGAAATACTTTCGTTGGACCACTGACTTACCCTTTGTGACCTTAGGCAAATTGCTTACCTCCTCGGGGCTTTGGTTCTCTTGTTTCTTAAAATCCAGTGTATGCAGGGCCAGGTAAAATGAAGGGAGAAGTCTTCAGAATACCTTTGTTCATGTTCAGAGCTCCAGATAAATGTCAGATGTTGTTGGAATTACTTAAGAAAGTCAAAAGAATTTTTTTTTTTAAAAGATTTTATTTATTTATTTGACAGACAGAGATCACAACTAGGCAGACAGGCAGACAGAGAGAGAGAGGAGTAAGCAGGCTCCCCGCTGAGCAGAGAGCCCGATGTGGGGCTCGATCCCAGAACCCTGGGATCATGACCTGAGCTGAAGGCAGAGGCTTTAACCCACTGAGCCACCCAGGTGCCCCTCAAAAGAATTTTTTGTTGTCGATTCCAAACTGAGTTGTGGAAATTTTAGGGAATGGATTGACACAGTCCTGGGTCTCCCTGACTGCCACGTTCTGGCTTTGTTTCCAAGTTTCAGATCGTTTCTTCTACCTGTGTACAAGGAGTTTCACTTGGTTGGCCTGCCTTTATTTAAATCTACTTACATGTCTGGATTTAGTTGTAAGAGACAGAAACTAGTAAGATAGGGAAACAGATTCTTATTGGGAGAAATGGGCTCGAGATCGAGCCCTTTAGGGCCAAGTTGGCTGGTACAGTTGCACCCAACAGGGCTGGAATCAGGAAGCCTTTACTAGAAGTGTTGATTTTTAAGTACACGGCCCTGTATCTGTGATCGGAGGAATAGGAAGGTCCTGCCTTTACAACCTGTATTTGATAAGCCCAGAGCTGATAGCCAGGTCCTTGGGAAGTCATTGCAGAATCTTCAGTGTTTCCACGACTCTGTTGCCTACAGAAAACATTTAAACAGCAAGAAGGTGGTCTCCATCTTCTCCCTGCCTTCTAAATCTCACGTGTGGTCGTTTAATTGTCAGAACCTATTTCTCACCCAGAACCCTAACTGCAAAGGCGTCCAGGAAATGTAGTTTTTAACTTTCCATCTTCTGCCACATTACGAGGCACAGTAATAGCAGATGGAAGGATGCGAGTTCCCGTCTATCATATCCACCCCTTTCCCTCAGTCTGTTTAAAATCACGTATCTATCCCCAGATCTGTATTTCATTTATAGCCAAGGCACAGTGATCAGGTTAGTAAGCCCTAAGTAGATGTGCCATTAATGCCCTTGACTTCCAGCAGTTTTGGTACTGTATTAAATTCCAGATCTAGCTTCTGGGGTAGCTCTTGATTCTTTTCATTTCCATTGCCATGTCATTGTTCAGGACCAGCTGAAGTCTGCCCGGGCTTTCCAGTAGTCTCCTTATGTGGTCCCTTGGACTCTAGTCTTGGTTTCTTTTCACCAGCCCTATTATTAATAGATTAGTGTTTAAAAGACAAGTAACGTACCCCTGTTATGTTCCCATCCTTCTCAAAAGCCTTTTGTCGGTCCTCATTACATTCAGGATAGAACCCAGACTCCTTAGCTCGACTTTTGGGACTTTAGTGTTATCTTTCTTTTTCCCTCCGTGGAGACCGATCTTTAGCCAAAAGGTCTCATTGTGGATGTCTGGATTGTCTTGTCCTTTACCAGTTTTTTCAGCTCTGCTGCCCTCACTGCCTGTGTTTAATTTTCGACTCTCTTCTTCCCATTTCTTTATGCCCTTGGTCACGTTGGTGCACGCTTATTCTCAGCATTCTTCACACTCCTACAGCACTGTTTACCCCAGCACTTTTTTTTATTACCTGTATTGTTCCTTTTCCTTTTATGATTATATATCCTCTTTTTTTTCATGTAGACAGTATAAATATTTGTTATGGATTGACTGACTTGTTGATTCTTCATGGTTTAGACATTTACTTGCTTGGGAAAAAGGGGATGTTGGAGGGCCAGGGTGGGGGTTGAATTCAGCAACACTCTAGCTGTGTGATTTTGTCCTTTTGATTCCTAGTGAAAGGACAAATTAACTATTTGCTTTGGGCAAGCTAATGCTATGTTTTGTGGATTTTAGTGTTTGAAAAGGGCCCTTGGCTGGAAAACCTTGGAGTTGAGCTTCTTATCCCTGTTTGCCAGACTGGATGAGCTCCTTGTCTATACCGCGGCATTGCAGTTTGCTTAAGAGCGGGTTGTGAAATAGCAAAGGAATTTGTCTGTGGTTTCTTGCCAGAGAGGAGGAGGAAGAAAGGATTCTGAGTAAATCAGACATGCAAATTAGCAAGGCCCATGGGCCTTAAAGTAAATTACACAATGGAGTCCAAAGAAATTCAGTTTGTCTTCTTTCTGCTTTTGGTTTGTGCAGGGTGTGTGTGAGAAAGGCAGCTATTATAGATATGCTTTAAGCCAAAATTCTCAACTTTTTGGCTTCGGGATTCTTTTATACTTACATTGCTAAAAATCATTGCGGACCCCAAGGAGCTTTTGTTTTTATGGGCTGTATCTATTACTGTTTACCGCATTAGGAACTAAAATGAGGAATTAAAAAAATATTTATTAATTCATTTAAAAATAGCAAACAAAGTCCACTACACACTGACATATTTTTTTAATGAAAAATAACTCTCTAATACAAAAAAATTAGCCAGAAGAGTAGCATTATTTTTACTTTTTTGCAAATCTCTTTCATGCCTAGCTTAATAGAAGTTGGCTTCTCATACCTCCTTTTGCATTCAGTTATTGCACTGGGTTGGTTTAAGTATATGAACTAAATCCAGCCTGACACAGACGCTAATGGAAAAGGCGAGTATTTTAATTGCTCCCTTAGCTATTAAATGCGGATGTTCTTCTTTGATATTACACCAAAATTCAACAAGTCAACAACTTTCTTTAGGGTTAGTTGCAATGTAGAATCTTAAACTATGTCACTTATCATTTCTTACTCTGTTATATTATTGTCTGTTGATATAGTTTGCTTTGAGTGGATCTCCTACTACATGCTTTAGTTATTTGAATAATTATGGGTTCATTGAATTATGCAGATCTTCCAAATGTTAACATTTATCACACGTTGTCAAAAATCACATTCATTAATATCATTATTGATCTTATCAGAATAGTCTTTAAGCATTAGGTAACTGTCAAGTGCAAGATGTCAAATACCGATTTTTCAAATGTGTAATTTTTGGCGCCTGGGTGGCTCAGTGGGTTGGGCCGCTGCCTTCGGCTCGGGTCGTGGTCTCAGGGTCCTGGGATCGAGTCCCGCGTCGGGCTCTCTGCTTGGCAGGGAGCCTGCTTCCTCCTCTCTCTCTGCCTGCCTCTCTGCCTGCTTGTGATCTCTCTCTGTCAAATAAATAAATAAAATATTAAAAAAAAAAAAAAAAAAAAAAAGAAAACTCACTTTTTTTCCCACTGGCAGCAAATATGATAAGTTGAAATGACAGGCTCACTTCATTAATTTTTGAGAATATGTCTGTCGTATACCAAAGTCTGATTAACCATATATAGTGTTCCATGAAAAACGTGGCTAGTTCAGTCTACAACTCAAATAACTGCACAAGTGCTCTTCTTTGAGACAACCACTGTACTTGGATCTTTACCAGACGTGCTTTATACTTCCCATTTTGTTGCACAGAATAGTAAAAAGACAGCTACTTAACATGGAGATTTAATAAGATTAATAATGTTCACTGCTTCATCAGGGACATGGTTAAGTGAAACTAACTTTTTTTCTTTTCTCTCTCTCTCCTGGAACGTGTGGTGGTGAAGGACCCAGTGCCTAGTACGCTTCGGGGCTACTGGCCTGAGTTGTGCCAGATCACCTCCAGTTTTACCCGCCCTTCTTTCAGACCAGGAGTGCTAATGTCAACACAACGAAGAAAGCAAATAATAGGATTATGATGAAAATGGTGTTGCTCTTTCAGACCCTTTGCTGAACCACGGCCCTAGAGCAATTAGGAGCCTTTGAATCGTTAAACATTCAAAGAATGGAGTAAGGTTGTATCTTCAAGGCCAATTTCCCCTCCACGCTGGAGCTCTGCTTCCTTGAGGCAATCCAGAGGAGGGAATTTCTCTCCTATTTTGGGCTTGTTCTCAGCCAAAGGTCTTATTCCTGGGGCTTGGGGTTTTTGAGTGAGGGAGCACAGGGAAACACTACCAGCTTTTAGTGATCATTAATGTTTAACAGATCATTCAGTTGTGTTTTTGTTTTGTTGTCGTTGCTGCTGTTAGAAAAAAAATGAGGTGTACTGTTGTAGTGATTGAGATCACCATAGGGACCACCTGTTTGGGACATCCATGAGACAGTGCTCTCAAAAGAACCTTCTTTGGGCTACGTGTACAGATTATTTCAGTCCCTTGGCCTCACGGACAAGCTTTGGATCATTTTATTAGTTTTTTGCCTATTTTTTAAAATTTTTTAAAAATATTTGGAGGGCAGATCTTCTTTCTGCTTCTTTTTAATCACTGTTAGGCTCTCAGATGTCCCGAACAGCATCATCCCTTCACTGGCATGAGCATGGCCTGGACTTGAGGCAGCAATTAACTGATCATGTAATTGAAGAATCCCAATTTTCCAGTTTCTTTTTTTTTCTTTTTGTAACTTCTTGGGTGGTTGGGGCACATTATTGAAACAATTATTACATTTACTCAAGAGTTTGTCTTTTCTATAAAAAAAAAAAAATTCCATCTAAGTGCCTCACGGTGAAGAGGAGGAGATTGTGTAACCAAAGCCTCCTCTTAACTGGTCTTTATTGTTAAAGAAGACTGATCCCTTTGTGTTTCAGCTTGGCACGCAGAAACGGTTTTAATTTAACAGTCCAGCTCCTTTAATAGATCAATTCTCTATTGTGTTTTGAATTTGGTGCATTCCCAGTTTAGTCTTAAAACTATGGGCTGCTCTGGAGGAATGGGGGCAGGGGGTGTCAGAGAGGCTTAGTCCTTTCGGGTATGATTTATAGTTTTATCCCAAGCCTCTTATTAATTAATGTTAGACAGGGAAGGTAATTAACATTTGTAAGCGCCGGCTGTGTGTCGGACACTCTACTAAGGCTTTTGTCCATCCTCATCTAATCCTCAAGGTGACTCGGATGCATGCTGGACCTGCATGCTTTTCTCCCCCTCCGTCTGCCATGCTGCCATTGGCAAGTCACCATTACTCTTGACTAGACTTCCATACCCCCATTGGTCTCCCTGCTTCAACTTCCCACAGCCCCTCCCTCCTTATAACCTATTCTCCATGTCAGGCTGGCATCTTTAAAAATACAAATCAGACTGCGTCACCTCCCTCCATCAGGCCCTTCAGTGACGTTGCGTCACACACAAAATGAAATCCTTGTGCTCTACCTGACAAAGACCCCGCTTGGCCTGGCCTCAGCCTGTGTCTGAGAACTCATCTGCCACACTCCTCAAGCTCTTCCCCTGGGCTCTAACCTCTTCGGCCTTTCTTCTATCCCTGGAGGCCACCAGCCTCGTTCTTTCTAAGGGCCTTTGTGCCTACTCTTCCGACGTGGATTGCTCTCCCTAGATGCTTCCTCTGGGCCTGGTTGCGTGTTGTGATTTGTGTCTCAGTGGGGCTTCGCTGACTAGCCAAGCTACAGCAGACTCTTTCTGTGTGTCATTTGTTTTATTTTCATTAGATCACTCAGTGCCGCGTAGAGCAAGGTTCTGCTCTCAGACTATCTGGGTTTCCGTCTTTGCCCTTCCACTTAACTTGCGGTGTGACTTTGGGCGAGTTACTTAACCTTTGAGGGCTTTAGTTTCTTTCCTCTGTAAAATGGATGTCATAATAGTATGTCCCTTTCTAATGAGAATTAAATAAGTTAATACTTAATTCTTGTAATAGTTTCAGACACACTGTATATGTTCAGGAACCATTAGCTGTTATTATTTTAAGGTGATTAGGGTTGTTAAAATTATTTTGCATTTCTTATTTATTGGGCTCTTTGTCTTCCACCTAAATACAGGTTTATGATGGAAGGAGCCTTCTAGAACAGTGCTTGGGCACTCACTAAAAATTTGTTGAGTATTAAAATCTGAAACATCATTATCTCTATTTTAGAAGTTGGGGAGTCAAGGTTCAGGATGATAAAGTAACACCGAAGGTTACACAGCTGCTAATAACAGTCTTGGAATTTAGACTGAATCCTGATTCCAAAGACCATGTCCTTTCCATTACACCATGATATATAAGTGGATATTTCTTTACTTCAAATTCTGTCATGTTTGGCACATGATTTCCAGGTTGCCTTTTTTATATAAATCCTGATGTGACTCATGAGATGGAAACAGCCATTCATGTGACTATGAGGGGTCAAGGCCAAGAGTTAGATCCAGAGGGAAGTTCAGAAAGTGAGATGTACACCAACCCACCAAATAAAGGAGGTGAAATACAATTTCCCCCAATTCCTGCCATGAGAATGTGCCAGTTAGTGACCTTGGGGTTGGGCTCCTTGAGGAGTTTCATATATTTTGACTTGTGAATAGAAAGGATCCCTGAAGTCATAAACCTCTAGTATGGATTCTTGTACTTCTGTCATCTTACTCTAGTAGGATAGAGGCAGAAGTTGCGACATTGAAGTCTTAGCTCCTGCAGTTTCTAGGAAATAGGAGGCTTCCATCTGCCTTGGTCATTGGCAGTGCATGATAATGGTCCTTGGTCTTTGGGGGCTTCCCTGACTCATTCTTTTAAACAGCCTTTTTTTGGCGGGGGGGTGTGAGGATAGAAGCAGTGTGAGATACATGATACAGCGGAAAGCACAGATTGTGGAGGTTGGCAGTTGGGGTTCAGATTTTGGCTGTGCCACTTTGGGCTGTGTCTTTGGCCTATCACTTTCCTAAACCTCAGTTTTCTTATTTATACAGTGGGGATCTGAATGAGAAGTAAGGGAGAGCCTTTGCCTAAATGTCTTGTGTAGGGTCTCGTGTTTGGATCATTGACCCTTTAGAGAATTTAATAAAAGATATGGAGTATCTCCCCAGAAATGTGCTTATACATCCAAAATCTGGCATTTCATTTTGTGAGGTTCACAGAGCCTCTGAAACTCAGGTTAAGAATCCCCACACCGTGGGGCACCTGGGTGACCAACTTGGTTGGGCGTCTGACTCTTGGTTTTGGCTCAGGTCATGATCTTATGGGTCATGGGATTGAGAGCCCTGTGTCTGACTCCCGGGACAGTGGGGAGTCTTCTTGAGATTTTTTTCCCCCTGCCCCTGACCCCGACTCATGTGCTTGTGGGTGTGCTCTCTTTCTCTCAAATAAATAAGTAAATCTTTAAAAAAAAAAAAATCCTCACACCTTTTCTTTTTATGGGAAAAGCCCATGTTTTCTTTTCTTAGGAATTAGACTAGTGCTTGGCTTCCTGCAGTCTGTTATTAATGTTTGTTGAATGAGGGAATTTAACTAATTTCTGGATTCCTTAATCGCCTTGAACTTGATATTTGGTTTCCTTTGCTGTAGGGCTTGTGCCGGTGCCAGCTTCATAACTTAGTCTGGGCATGCCAGTAGCCACTGCACTGTGGCAATGAATATCTGAGCCTGTAGTGTTAGCCTTAGGTCAGCTGTAGAGGTGGACTCATGAAATGCTTGGAAAATGTTCCCAGTTTACAATAATGCGTAAATGTCAAGAGCCAGCCATGGAGGGATGGTACCTCAAAGTGTTTGGACACTATCACAACATGTGAAATTTTGCTAATGGTTCTTTATTAATCGAATATAAAGTCTTAGGGCTAGAAAGTCTTAGAGATCATTTACTCTCGTTCCACCAGATGGATGAAGGGATTTGTCCAAGGTCATTCGGCTAGTATGGTGGCAGAGCTGAGGACATGTAAGGTTCAACCTTATACACCCTCTTTTATCCTCCATGAAATGAGTGTTCTTCAGTTCCTCTGAAGCCAGTAACTTCCACTGATTTCTGTGTGGCATTTTGTTTCTGTTTTTTGAAGATTTGTTTATTTGAGAGACAGAAAGGGGGAGCATGAGCGGGAGGGGCAGAGGGAGAGGAGAGAGAATCTCAAGCAGACTCCACGCTGAGCACAGAGGCTGATGTGGGGCTCCATCTCACCACCCTGCGATCATGATCTGAGCCGAAACCCAGAGTCAGATGCTTAAGCGAGTGCACCACCCAGGTGCCTCTGATTTCTGTGTGGTTTAACAACCTTTGACACTAAATGTAACCATTTTAATGCCGAATAACATTTCTGTCTGAAATTGGCTTATATATTTGTAAATGTTAATGCCCAATCTCTTCCTGTATCCTTCCCAGATATAAACCCCACAAGGACAGGAATCTTGTCTGTCTTAGTGTAGTATTCTTAGAGTCTTATGTATAGTAGTTGTGTAATAAATTCTGCCTGAATGAATGAGTGAGGAGTAGTCCCTGGCAGTTTCCTTAATAGTGTCCAAAGAGTTTTGGGATTTCCCCTCATTTTTTCAGCAATTTAGCAAACCGCGATTGAACCTGCTTATATCAGACACTGTACGAGACACAGGAATGAATAAGGTTTGGTGCCTAACTCCAGGAAGTTATAGTTCAGATGAAAAAATAAATCAAATTTGGCTTACAGTATATTTTCTAATTTAATTTGAATGCATGCTTCATTAGTTCCTTTAACTTGGACCTACCTGCTTTGCTCACTTTACGTGCCTAGCTTCCGATGGTGTTTGAGTACGGATTTTAGGTTCTGTGAGCCAGAGCTTTCTGTGTATGGTTGATCATCACTTCATCTCAGGGGCTTTAGAAATAACGTGCACACATAGGCGTCCAGACCCTACTCCTGGAGATTCTGAATCAGTCAGGCTGGGGTGAGGCATTGCTAGCTGTACTGAAAATCAGGAACTCCTTAAGCAGCTGTCATGAGCAGTCAGGTCCAGCAGGATACCTCTGCTTTGTAGGTGAGTATCGAGCCTGAGTCCTCCCTTGGCCTTAGAAACTGGGCCCAATATTTTGTATTGGCATCTTTCTCTTCCTCAAAAAACTTTTATGTTCTTTTTCCTCCATGCTTCTGTTCTGGGGGCTTTGCGAAGTCCAGCTGTGTGTTTGCTCTTTGTACACATACACAGAAAACTCCTGAGATCATGTAGGTAAATGAGGGTGAAACATGAAACAAATAGTATCTGAATTGGTAATAGCCATGTTTGGCTCTTCGTGTGTGTGTGTGTGTGTGTGTGTGTGTGTGTGTGTGTGTGAGAGAGAGAGTGTTAGTTCTTTGACTACGTTCAATATATAAATTGAGTATGCGTTGGTTACTTGGTGACTTTCAAGAGTGCTTTTTTTTTTTTTTTTTTGGTGGAACAAGAGAGTTGGATTTGTGTTTTTTCCGGAACTCCTGTCCCTAGACTTGGCAGAAAGATAGCCAGGCAGATCTCAGCACACCTGAAAATAGGTGAGCTGTCAAGGTGTTGGCAGTGATGGGCTCCTCTGGGTGGGACTCAGGGCAGCCCACCAGCAAAAAGGAGAGGGAGCTTAAATGATTTCACATTGGGGCTTTACTTATCATAATTGCTCCGAGTGCTAAATTGAGTGTGACAAATCGAACAGGTCATTGCCAAGTAGGTTTCGTTACCAGCCAATGATGAGCCCTTGACATAGATCAGTGATGTTCCTTATGTTAAAAAACCAAACCAAATGAAAGAAAAAGGTAGATTGTATTTGGAGTTAGAATTCAGATATTACAGATATGTTCACATAAGAAAACTTTCAAATCTCTGCCAGTTAATTCAGTTCAGTTACTTTTGTCAAGGTTGGGGGCTACAAAACGGGGAGAAGGGGGCCGGGGTTGTGATGTGTGAGAAACCGTAAAAGAGGTTCGGGTTGATAAGCAGAATTTTTTCTTACAGAAGTACCATATATTAGACAGCCTTTGCACAACACTCAGCTCTAAATACCTATGTTAGAAGTTAAGAATCTTGTGGCTACTGTTGACTCTCTTTTACTTCTGTGGATGTGACCAGTCTCCGTAAATTTCATTCATTAGTCACTTGGTTGGGGTTCTGAAAATATTTTTAAAAGGCATACTGAAGCACAACAGTAAAAGTTGAGGATGACATTGCTGCGGTGTTTCATTCATTCAGCAAACCCCTGTTGAGTGTCTGCTTCATATGGGGGATTCCGTGATGAACAGGCAGGACATCAGGGCAGAGAGAAAGGATTTTTCGCCTCCTTGCTTCACGACTTAATCCTAGTAACTAGACCGATGCCTCACACAAAGCAGACACACAGTAATTACTGAATGAAAGAAGAAAGGAAGATCTACTTGAGCTCCGCTTTCCTGGCACTTACCCTCTAGTGGAGAGACAGACAAACAAAACAGTACGTGCAGATAAATAAACAATATATGAATGGGAGCAGCTGGGGTAAGGGCGCTGGTTTTGATAGGATAGCCAGGACTGAGCTGGTTTGGAAATGGATGGGTAAGAGACAGTCTTGCAAAGCTGGGGTGTGGGGAAGAGTACCATTTAAGGAACAGAAAGGAGACCTGCGTGGCTGGAGAAGGGTGATCTGGGCCCAAGGGGGTGGTGGCTTGCTGGGACTGGTGGAGGTAGACGGGGGCTGGGTCAAGCCAAAGAGTTTGGGATTTATCCTCTGTGCACTGGGAGCCCATTAGAAGGTAGAATGTTTTAAGCTACAGAACAACATGAGCTGATGTCCTTTTTTGAAGAAGGGCTTCTGATGGCTTTGGAGAATCTACCTTAGGCAGGGGACGAGGGGAAGACTAGGAGGAAGCTCTCAGAGCCTAGTAGGCAAGAGATGATGGTGGCTTGCCCCAGGGGGGTAGCATTGGGGGCAGACAGCAGTGGAGGGATTGGGAACGTATTTGGAAGAGGGAAATGCCGTTTAGCTTTTTCGGAGAAGTCTCAGTGAGAAAAGGCGACACGCACACATACACACACACCCCCTCTCTTTCCGTGATGAACCTTCTTTAGAAAGTATTTGTCAGATTATGAGATTATGGGCCATAAATGAGAAACCTCCCGATCTGGAAGCATGGGGAGTCCCAGGAGAGGAGAAAGTGCCGTGTGGGGGCGCTCAGGGTGCGGCCCTGGTGAGGCTATGTGGCTCCAGGCATCTTTTGCCAGTGTGGACTCAGTGCTGAGCGGCAAAACACAGTGTGTATCTTTTGGCACATCGGAGCAGAATGAAAATAAAATCAGAAAATTCAGCTCTGGCTCCTGAGTGAAATAGGAGTCAGAAGAGATCATCTCAAGTCCAGTTTGTGAGATGATGTGCTTCCTTATAAACATGGGCATCAGCGATGCCTTAGAATGTCCGATTTATTATTCTGGATTCTTTTTGACTACTGTGAACGCAGTGATCCACTTGGATAGTCTCTGTTACAGTGAAGTTTTAATAGGTAACAGAAGTGGAGAGCACAGAAAAGCAAACAAAGGCTAATAGCTAGGACTCTGAAACCATTAACTTGAAGCCGGTCGTTCCCAACCTCACGCTGGAACAGAAGGTGGCAGACTGGCTGAGTGAGAATGAACCCCTGTTCTTTCGAAACGTCGTCCTCCTCCAAAGAGTAGACCGACCTGCAGCTGCCACACACGGCATTTACTTTGTAACCTGTGTGTTCCACGCCACCATGACCTTCCTGATCAGAGGGAAAAGTCAGCTCTAAGGTTGGAAGAGGCGAAGCAGGACAAGGGGTTCCTTTTCATGAAGACTACAACCCGATCTTTGCCGGCTTATTTTGATTTTGGTAGTCATAAACTCACCCCAGAAGCGGCCCTAGCCAGAGGCCATCTGGTACCACACATTTTACAGATAAGGAAACTAAAGGTTTGCCTGACATGAAACACTACGTACCTGTTGGCCCAAGGAAAGTCAGGCAACTGGAATTTGGAAAAAAAAAAATTAACTCTCTTTTGTGTTAGATTTCAGAGGAACTGTTCGTCGAAGAAACCTTCTTGTTCATTTTAGACTGACTCATATGGTCGGAGCGGATTAAATTTGAGACCTAATGTTGAGCAGAGAGGGGAATGACATAGGTGAGAACGGACGAGATTAATGCTATGTTGGCAGGTGAAATTTTTTCCTTAGCTTTTGAGTTCCCTGCCCCCCCCACCCCCCGCCCCATTTTATCTCATCTGCAAGTCTGGTGTATTTCACTAATCCCATAAACAGCTTTCGTCTTAGACTGCAGAGTGTGTCCCTGGCAGACTAGGTAAGTCAAGTGAAATTATAGGTAAATGGAGCAAAAAAACCAGACTATCAGAGGGAAGGCAGATGAGCCTAGACTCCGTAGTTAGCTGTGGAGAAGGATCAGAGCAGTCAAGGACACGGAATGATTTACTGTTGCTGGTTTATGACAGAGCACACCCAGAGATCTGTTTCCCTGATTCTGTGTGACTGGGTAATTCCAGGGCTGGTCCCTTTGCTTCCTGTCCCACGCGAGTCCCCTTCCTTCACGTAACCGTGAATTGTGTGTCATGCTTTTGTTCAGAGTGGCAGGATCGCTGGCAAGAGCAACAAGAAGCCAACGGGGCCATGTTTCTTTTCCAGGAAATGACGTTCTGTCAGCATTTACAGAATATGTGCCCCGAATTGGGGGTAAACTGTATAGACTCCTGAGTTTAGGAAATTATAATCTGAGGAGGCTTTTTCAGAGTTAAGCCTTCACTGAAGTTTGTAAATTCCTTCTCTTTCCTCTTTGCTCTTTCATTGTCCTTGACGTTCTGTTCTGTTTACCTCTCTTGCTATGTGCTCTTCTGCTTATGATACGGAATTGACCTTACGCGGACTCAACCTCCATTTCCATTTTTTCTTTCTTTTGGGAGAATACCTGGTACCAGATGCTGCCTTGGTCTCACAGGGGTGCTTACCTCCTGGGGAGTGGGGAGGCCTTGGGTATGTGCCTCTTACTTGTATATACATGGTGCTCTGTCAGTAAGTGTGCAAGTAGCTCTTGTATTTTCCCCTCCCAACATATTGTGTAAGTAGTAAGAACCAGGTGTTTGAATAAATTAATCACATGCCAAATTTCATTTTGGAAATGGGATACTTCAGTGTAAGACTGGAGTACCTTTGTAAAAGCTGTACTATAGTTCAGTGATGAAAGCATCTTCAAGTCTGTCAGAGCTGTGCGCTTTAAAATTATTGCGACCTGTATTTTGTGTGGCATGCCCACGTGTATACACACAAATAAGTACATGAGTATGTATGTGCTCATTTACATACATGCAAATATAAAGATGCTGTCTGAGCAAGGACTTTGTGTGCCAGAGTTTAGCCTGAATTGAATTTTGTGGATGAGAGAGATGCCCTGAAAATGGAACCACTGACATAACGTTGTGCGTACTCTCCCTGGCACGCGGAGCTGTAATGGCCTGCGACATGAGCTCAAGATCTACAGTATCCTCACAGAACATGGGCACAGTGTTTTTCCCCCTTATTAGCTAGGTTGCATTCTCAAAGCCACAAGGACTACTTGTCTTTTCAGAGAGCTATCATGGAGCCCTAAGACTCTGTGGTTTAGACTCGATGTGAGTAAGGCTCCTCTTCGCCCTCAGCCTAGAAAAGCTATAGTGCTCTCGGAATTTGATGGAAGTTTCCTAACTTTGAAGCTAGAGAAGGCTCTCATTTCTCATGAGACAACTGTCAACATTTTTTTTCTGGTCTAACTCCATGATGTCAAAAAAATCCTGCATGGTTACTTTATCTGGAGAACAGTATTTGGCCTCAGACTCTCAAGATCATGGACTTAACTGTGTGTGTGTTTTGGTCTTTTCTCCGCAACTTTTCTGAATGTTTTAATTTCTTCAGATTCTTCATGTTCTTATTTTGCTTTCTGACTTCCATGGTGCTGTGCCAAAGGTTTGGCACAATTTTTTAAAAAAATTGTGGTAAAATTCACGTAACATAAAATTTACCATTTCACCGTTTTTAAGTATCTAAGTCAGTGGCATTAAGTACATTCTGATAGTCATGCAGCCGTCACCACTGTTGGTCTCCGGAACTTTTTCATCATTCCAGTATGGACACTCTGTCCCCTTCTGACTTCCCATTTACCTCTCTTCCCAGGCCCCAGATACCACCATTCTACTCTCTGTCTCCATGAATTGGATTGTTCCATGAACCTGTGAATTGGAATCATGCAGTATTTGTCCTTCTGTGACTGGCTTATTTCACTTAGCACATTGTTCCTCAAGGTTCGTTCATGTTATAGTGTGTGTCAGAATTCCCTACCTTTTTAAGGATGAATAATGGTCTATTGTATGAATATGCCACTTTTTTTTAATGTACTCATCGTTGATGGTTACTTGAGTTGCTTCCACTTTTTGGACTTTGTGAAGAATGCTGCCATGGACATGGGTGTACAAGTATCTTTTTGAGACCTAACTTCCAGTTTTGGGGGATATGTACTCAGAAATGGAATTGCTTAGTTTTTGGAGAAATGTCCAGACTGTTTTTCACAGTGACTGCACCATCTTACATTCTCACCAAGAATGCCCAAGCGTTCCAGTTTCTCTACATCCGTGCCCACACTTGTGGTTGTTGGTGGTGGTAATTGTCCCCCTAACTGTTGTGAGATAGTATTTCTGGGACCCTTTTGACCACTGTTTCTCTCTGCTTGGCTCATACCCACTGATTTTCAATTCTCAGATGCCACTTCTTATGGAAAGCCTTCCCCAAGAGCCCCCATCCTATCTTTCAAGTTACTTGCCACAGTACCACTCTTTGCTTCCTCTATCATGGAACTTCCTGCATTTGATCGTAGCTTGCTTGTTTAATTGTCTGATGCTTCTCTCATGCTCTGAGTCCCATGAGAGCAGGAATATATCTGTCTTGAAATATCTGTCATGATCACTGTTATCTCCTTGGGAACTGCCTCTCAGTATAGGGGGTGCTTGTAATATATACCTTTAGGTTTAAATAAGCATTCCCAGTGTACTGTGCAGCCTAGGCCTTGTAGATAAAACAGGTAACATCAAATCCCAGGTGTGAGATCTACTAGCTTCTGGATTTTGAACCAGGTTTTTATCTGTCCAAGTCTTGGGTTTCAGTTCTTTGATAGGGGGATCATGATATCTGCTTCATCTTCTAAGATTTTCATAACAATGAATAGAGTTAGCTAGACTGAAGACCTGATTACTGCCAATTAACATGAATGAGATGAGTGAGAAGAAATAGGAACAGAACTTTCGACATTGTCAGTTTGGTGGGCAATGACATGGATTGAAGACTAAAAACAGGAGAAACAGACTTCAGGAAGGTAGTAAAGGAGAATGTTGACTTTGATTTGGGGTTATTGAATCGCAAGTACTGGGGGGACTTGTGTGTTGTAATATCCCAGAGACAGTTTTAAATATAGGTTTGGGCTGGGAATGAGGATTTGAGCATTATTTTAAAGAAGATGAGATTGCCGGGGTGCCTGGGTGGGTCAGTGGGTTAAAGCCTCTGCCTTCAGCTCAGGTCATGATCCCGGGGTCCTGGGATCAAGCCCCACATCGGGCTCTCTGCTCAGCAGGGAGCCTGCTTCCTCCTCTCCCTGCCTGCCTCTCTGACTGGTTGCAATCTCTGTCTATCAAATAAATAAATAAAATCTTAAAAAAAGAAAAAAAGAAGGTGAGATTGCCTAAGGAAAGACCGCTTTGAAGAGGAAGAAGGGTAGAGAATGTCTGCTATGAAGGGTAGAGGAAGAAAGACCAGAAACAGGAGAAGGAGGGAGCTTAGGCTAGAGGAATATGAGGGAGAGGGGGAATGTTATTGAAACCAAGGGGGAAGGGGATTTTGAGAAAGAAATGCAGGTAGCTATGTCCAGTGCTTCCCAAATGACCAAGAGGATGATGCTGTTTTTTAGTAGGTAGAGTTGGTCATTGCCCTTAGAAGAATTGTTTTGGTAGAATTGGCAGTGGTAGAAGCCACATCATAGCGGGGGGTCAGGGCAAAAGAGGCAGTAGGACTTCTGGGCATCCATCTTCCATGGTTCTTCGGGAAGTTTGATAGGGAAAGGAAAGAGGCAATGGGATGTTAGCTGGAGTGGTAAATGGAAAAAGCCAAGAAGAGTTTAATTAACCAATTAGTTAATTAATTTTTTAAGGCAGCAGGATTTTTTTTTTTTTTAAGTTTGAGCTAACTTTTTAAGTTTGAGCTAACTAAGTAAGCACAAAGGATAAAGAAAAGAGACCCAGGAAGAGAAAGGGGTTGCTTGATGATGTCATATAGAACTGTGGTAACTGGCAGATAACCCGAAGGATGGCAGGAAGGAATGGGCCCGTGAGAACAGGCAAAATTATTTATCTTTTTAGTCTATTTCTAAACTTTCATTAAGTATAATTAAATAAAATGTGTTAAACACCTGGGTAGTGTTTGTTTTGTAATTGCACACACATTTATTTCTTTACAAATAGTAACCCATTTGACTTAATCTTCGTAACAGCCTTGTGAGGTAGGTATGATTTCTGTGTCTCTTCTGTAGATGGGGAAATGAAGGCACAAGGTGGCTAAGTAACTTAAGCTCACATAGCTAGTAATTGGCAGAGGTAGGATTTGAACCGGTAAGGTCTAATTTTAGAGCCTTATTTTAAGCTATGCCCTCCTGCCTTTTTTGTTGGTGTTTGGAGGCTACTTAAAGAAATACCTACTTCATCTGCAGATAAAATCTGAATAAGTAGAAAGCCTCGTCTTCTGGTTATTATATCTCTGAGTGGAGTTGTGTATTTTATAGTATAATGAAATTATACACGTGATGGTTAGATTAGGTTGCAAGCCTTAGCATATTTGTAGAAGAATATCTTTAGGATTATTATCCACTTTTTTTAAAAAAAATATTTAATTTTTGAGAGAGAGTGCACCTGCATATTAGGGGAGGGAGAGGGACCAGCAGACTCCTGCTGAACCAGTCTTTTGTGGGACTCGATTCATGACGCTGAGATCACGACCTGAGCCCAAATCAAGAGTCTGGGGTGCAATCAACTGAGCCACCCAGGAGCCCCTGTTATTCACAGGCTATCAGAAAAGCCAGCAATGGTAATATTTCATGAGTGATATAATTGGAAGAGGAAACTTGTAAATGGACGTATTGAAATGAGATTAAATGCATGCTGATGGAGTTAGAGAGTTCCATGCAATGCTTCAGTCACGAAACTTTGGTAATAAAGAGTGTGGATTGGCTTTCCGGAATCCTGAGAAAGGAGAAATGAAAACAAAAAGAAATAACTACTTTGTGTTATACAACTAAAATAATTATTAAATAACTTATTCTTTCAGGTATTTTTCTTTAACTTTTTATAACTGCGAGCCAGAACTAATAGTTGATATGGCTCTGTCAGCAGCTAAGGGATTTTTGTTGTCATTGTTGTTAAAGTAATATATCATGTCTTGTATAATTCACTTGTGGCTACACAAGGGAAAGTGTTTAATGTCTGATTATGCAGCACTTGCTGTGGAAAGAGCAGGGAGCCAGAAAGGGACAGTAGAGAGCTAAGGATCATTTAATGGACAGTCACTGAGGTCACTTACTGATGTCTTTACTGCAACATCATGTACATCTGCTTTCCCATGGCAGGTTGTTTGATCATGGTTTAATGGTTAAAGCTTTGTAAAATAACAAAGAAGTTAGAAATCCTACTGGTCTCAAGTGTTATTATTTACAGTTGGACGGCTAGCAAGAGAGTGCTTAGTTTGATCATACTAATGCTAAGCTGGGCAAGACACAAGGTGAAATCTCATGGAGTTCTGTCCTCTGACCCTTTGAGTAGACTAGTAAGGTATGAAATCTCCAGGTAGAAATTCCCTGGAGATTGAAATATGATTGAGGGAATGTGACTTTTTCATCTAAACAGGTGTGGCCAAGAGGAGAGTTGTTCTCCTCTTGGAAATGTAAGAGGTGAATTGTTAGGTCCTTGAAGCTAGAATGTAGGTACAATAGCAGTGAAGGAGTTTTAATTAATCTGTGTCTCTCTTTTGTGGTTTGGAATTGTATTGTCCTTGTTCTTGTATTTGTCTGCAAAATTGTGGGCAGCATTTTGATTGTGAAGAATCTTGGGTAAGTGATTGTCTCTGTTGGAGGTAGTTGGAGGTGGCTCAGGGAAACTGTAGTTTACAAGGTAGTTTGCTCAGATGAAATCAAAAGAAGTTAGAATTGTTCTTTCTAAGCCATTATCCTTGAGTAAAGAATCCAACATTTTATTTTGTTAGAGGTACTTTTTGCTTTGATTGTAATAATATATTCTTCAGATATGTGAAGTACCTTTCTCCCAAAGTTCCAGTCCTTTCCACAATCACACCCCAACCTTTACTTCTTTTTAGATCTTGTTTAGCTGATTTTCATCATAGGAATTTTTTTCTTCATGAAACTTTCTTTTCCTTTTGAAACTTGGACTGCATTCTTAAAATTGATGATTGTAGGTGGTTGGAACTTAAGATCAGGTTGGTGAGACAAATAGATTTTGATACTCAAATTATTGTCTGAAGAGCTAAAGTATATATTTTTTTATGTGTGGTTTCACTTACGAAAAACATTCTTGTAAAAATATTTCTTGTCAGAGTAATTTACAAGAACAAGGAATGCTATTGCTAACTTTGTGGAATACTTGGGAAAGTAGGAATTACAGTGGAAGGTGTTGTCTTAGGGAGGATATTTTAAAAGCGCCGAGAAGTGTAGTGTTACAGCTTGATGCAAGAGATGAACTCTACTAGGAACTGAGTAATTTATTAGAAAGGTGCTCATACCGAAAGAAGGAAAGAGAAATGAGAATTCTAACTAATGTTCTCACATAATGCCCAAATTTATTGTCTTTACATGGACAAAAAGTATAGATTTTTAGATCTGGAACAGGCAAAGATAAATACCCCAGCAAAAAATGGACAAAAGTTATGAACAGGCATTTCACAAAAGAGCTACTGCAGGTGGCACTTAACATATGAAGTTACTCAACCTGATGAATAATCAAAGACATGTAAATTAGACTGAACTTGTTTTTTCATTTATCAACTTGCGAGAGATTGAAAAGTTTGATAATAATTGATGTATGTGTGAGTAAATGAAGAAATGGGTATTGTCTGTTAATGGCTGTGGAATGGGTATCGTTTTCCTGGAGGGCAATTTCACAATATGAATCAAGAGTCTAAAAAGAGTATACCTTTTGACCTCGTGAGTCTCCTGCTAAGAATTTTTATCTTAAAAGAAATCATCTGTGCCTTCTTGTCAAATGGTGGAGTAAGCTTATAGCTTATGTATGTCTTCTGCTCCAAATACATGTCAATGATTGCTAACACATTAAAAGAATGAAAGATAAAAAAGAGTCATAGGTAGGCTTACAGGGAAAATATTGTTGTGGACCAGAAAGAGAACTAAATGTAAAAGGATAAGCTGGATTGAGGGTATGATCCTGCAAGGGCTTTGGGTGTGGAAATAAAAAGTTGCAGTTGTGAATTTAGGTGCTATGGGATTGTGGGAACTCAAATTTTACTCCTTGAGATGGACAGAACTAGGTTCACTGCATTAAGCCAGAAGTGGAGGTAAAGTTGTATTTCTCAAAAAGGGGAACTCAAAAAAGACCAAGTAAGGGGAATAGCTTATATGGAGTGACGGGTTGAGGAGCAGGAGAAGAAAGATAAACCTTTAAGTACAGAAACTCAATCAGTCTGATTGGTCAGGGAGTAATGGGGGAGAGAATGTGATGCTTCAAATCACCATAAGAGATTTGGCCTTGGACTGGGGGTATAGGGAGGCAACTACAGAATTACTATGGAGGGAAAGGTGAGCACAGAGGGAGAGAGAAAGGAAGGGGGAAGAAACAAAGCAAAACAAAACAAAAAGCAAAACAACAACAACAACAACAACAACAAAAAAGCCAAAGACAAAAAAGCCATCCACTTAGAATTAGCCTTCAAAACAAAATATCAAAAAAACCAAACAAAAACCAAACCAAGCAAAAACCAAACTAAACCAAACAAACAACAAAAAAAAAACCAAACTTAAAACAAATGCACTTACTGTGTTGAATGTTAAATGTAATATAAGTGATGGATCACTGAATTCTATTCCTGAAAACAGTATTACACCATATGTTAACTAATTAGATTTTAAATAAAAATATGAAAAAAAATAGTTAACAAACTCAACAATGAGAACGAAGAATTATTCCAGGTGAGATTAATTTTATAGAAAAGTCAAAGACTGGGGTGCCTGGCTGGGTCAGTCAGTATAGTATGTGACTTTTGATCTTGGGGTCATGAGTTCAAGCCCCACACTGGGCTTAGAGCTCACTTTAAAAAAAAATTTAAAAAATGGGGCACCTGGGTGGCTCAGTGGGTTAAGCCTCTGCCTTCAGCTCAGGTCATGATCTCAGGGTCCTGGGATCGAGCCCCACATCAGGCTCAGCAGGGAGCCTGTTTCCCTGACCCCCACCTCTCTCTGCCTGCCTCTCTGCCTACTTGTGATCTCTCTCTCTCTCTGTCAAATAAATAAATAAAATCTTTATAAAAAAAAATTAAAGAAAGAAGAAAAAGAGGAAAAAAGTCAAACTAAAATAAGCATGCTTAGATGTCCAAGAAATTCAAAGGGATAAATAGATACATCACAATAAAAGTGAAAATTTAAAAAGCCCCCAGATATGCACAAATGGAATAGGAACAGCTGTATATGAAAAATAGCCAGTTCTAAATTTTGGAAATTTAGGAAATTTTAGAAAAAGTAATGTCATAGAAACAATAAACTCAATAGATGGGGTGAACTTTAGATAGAACTAAAGCAAGACATGGTGAATTGGAGGAGAGCACTAAGGAATTCACCCAGAAGGCAGCATGAAGAGACAAAAGATTAAGAGAGGACAAGAGAGAGAGAGAATGAAAGAGAGAGGGAAAATGAGAGAACAAGAACATGCATGTAGCAGACTTGCAGGATATATTTGGAAGTTCCAACATATGTCTGTTAGGAATATGAGAAAAAGATAATGAAAGGCATGATGGAGAAGCAAAATGTGAAGACCTAGGAGTTGAGAATTTTCCTTATATAATGAAAGACAATGAAAGATATGAGTCTTCAGGGGCTCCTGGGTGGCTCAGTGGGTTAAGCCGCTGCCTTCGGCTCAGGTCATGATCTCAGGGTCCTGGGATCGAGTCCCACATCGGGCTCTCTGCTCGGCAGGGAGCCTGCTTCCCTCTCTCTCTCTCTCTGCCTGCCTCTCTATCTACTTGTGATCTCTCTCTATCAAATAAATAAATAAATAAATAAAAAGAAAGATATGAGTCTTCAAATACTTTGAGTGAGACCATCATCTTGAAACTATAGAATACAAAAAAATCCTTGAGATTTGCCCCTCTCCCCAAATGCAGATTATTTACAAAACAGTCTCATTAGCAACAGATGCTGGAAGATGGGAGAATAAAATCCTCAAAGTGTTAAGGGAAGATTATAGTTAATTTCAGTTTTAAAAACTGATGAAAAAATACAGATATTTTTAATCATAAAAAAGGATGAAGAGGAGAGTTATCATCCATGGATTCTTACTGGAACTGTTAAAATTTAGTGAGAACAAAAGTGAATCCAGAGGGTAAGTTTTTAATACAGGAAACAAGGGTCACCATTGAAATGGATGGAAAACTCATATAATTATTTGCTTAAAATACTACTTTTCTGTTTTAAAATAATACAAAATGAACACTCTGAAGAACAATAATGAGAATGTGGAAAAGCAAATCCTGTGTGATCTGGTATTAAGGACTCAAAAGAGGGTACACAACTGGGATTTCTGATTTCTAAGAATGATAAATAAATATGATACATTTGAGAGCTAACTTACATGAAATGGACATGTATCTTGAAAAATATGCATTACTTAAATTGCCTCAAGAAGTAGTAGGAAGTTGGACTAAAGTGATGAAAGAAACTGAATAGTAACCAAAAGTCTATGCTCTAAATGACAACAGGCCCAGTTTTGTAGGCAAGAGATGCTGTATTTCTGTAATCTTCACTTTCCCTCCTCTCTTTTTTCAAAACCAGTTTATTGAGGTATAATCGACATACAAAAAACCCGCACATATTTAAATTACATGACTTGATAAGTTTTGACACATGTCTAGACTTGTTGAATATTATTCATTACCCCTGTAGTTTCTTTGTGCCTCTTAGCGATGCTCCCCTCCTGTCCTGGCCCAGTCAACCACTTGTCTGCTCTTTGTCACTATGGATTAATTTTCATTTTCTAGAATTTTACATGAATGGACTCCTTCAGTACGGTACTCATTTCAGCTTGGCTTCTTTCACTCAGCGTAGTGGTTTTGAAATTCATCCATGCTGTTGTGTGTATCCATAATTCATTCTTTTTTATTGCCGGGTAGTGATTTTTGTATTGATACACCACAATTTCTTTTTCTTTTTTCAGTATACTCTAGTTTACTTATTTGTTCACTTGTTGATGGACATTTGGATTAATTCCAATTATTGGCAATTACAGGTAAAGCTGTTTTGAACATTTATGTACTCGTTTTTGTATGGACATGTGCTGCCATATTGTAGGTCTGTATCTAATTTTTTTCAGAAATTGGCAGATTGTCTTCCAGACTGGTTGGACCATTTTATTTTCATGAGCACAATGTATTAGAGTACTAGTTTGAGGGTTCTGAGAGTAGAAGTTCTTGATGAAGTTTATAATTATTTTTTCTTTTATGGGTTGTGCTTTTGGTTTCATGTTTAAGAAAACTGTCTTGCCTAATCTAAAGACTTAAAGAATGTATGTTTCCTTCTGCTAGTGTTATAGCTTAAGTTTTATGTTTATTTATGTAGTTGGGTTTTACATTGATATGTTCAGTTAGAGACAATTTTTATATATGATACAAGATGTGGATTAAAGTTCTTATTTATTTTTGTATAGATATCTACTTCTTCAAGAATTATTGATTGGAGGATTTTTTTTCTTCTGCCGTTGAATTAACTTTGAATCTTTCTCAGAATCCATTGACCACAGTGTGTCTACTTTGGGATTCTGTTTTGTTCCATTTATCTGTTTGTCAACTTCTATGCCAGTACCACACTGCCTTGATTTCTGTAGTTTTATGTTAAGTCTTGGGAGGTAGAGTGATGCCCTTCAACTTCATTCTTCTTTTGCAAAGTTGTTTGCCACTTTAGATCTTTGCATTTCCATATAAATTTTAATTGTGTTAATTTTTACAGAAAAAACCTGCAGGGATCTTGGATTGGGATTGCATCATTTTGGGGACAGTTTGACATTTTTTGGAGTCTCCTGATCATGAACATAGCATATCTTTGCATTTATTTAGAAATTCTTTAATTTCTCTTAACACTGTCTTCTTGTTGTTGTTTTTTCTTGTGTGAGTTTGGAAAACCTTTTGCCAGATTTATCCCTAAGTAGTTTTTAAGTTTTGATGTTATTGTAAGTGATATTTTAAAAAAATCAGTTACATTTAGTTGATTGCTGGTATTGCAGAACTGATTTTTGTATATTGATCTTGTAACCTTGTTCTGTAGGTTGTGTCCTACAACCTATCGAACTTAGTAGTTCTGATACTACTTAGTAGTTCTGATAGTAGTTTTTTTGGTCGAACCTGTGTGGTTTTCTCTATAGGTGCTTATGGTATACGCAAATAAAGATAGTTTTATCTTTTCTTTATTTCTTCCTAGTCTGGATGCCTTTCATTTCTTTTTCCGGCTGTATTGTACTGGTTAGAACCTTCAGTACTATCTTGAATAGAGGAATGACAACAGACATCCTTGCCTTTTTCCAGATCATACAGTGAAGTCATTTAGTCTTTTCACCACTAGGTATGATGTTAGCTATATGGTTTTCACAGATTCCTTTCTCAGGTTGAGGAAGTTTCCTAGTTTACTGAGTGTGTTAAGTAGGATTGATGTTGGGTATTATCCTTTTTTTCTTATTGTATCAATTCATATCATCATATGGTTTTTCTTTCTTAGTCATCAGTAAAGCTGATGATTTATAATATGAATTATGTCAGTTTTAGAATGTGGAATTATACAATTCCTCATTTGTGGAATAATACTTGGTGACATATTATTCTTTTATGTGTTGTCACATTCAGTTTGCTATTTTATTAATAATTTGCATATTCATATTCCTGAGGGATAGTGGTCTATAATTTTATTGTAATAATTCTGCTTGGTTTTGGGAATTTCATTAATTTTTTGGATGAGTTTGTATGGCATTGATACTTCTTTATGAAATGTTTAATAGAATTGGACTGTGAAGTTTCTCAGGTTAGCGTTTTCTTGTGGGAAGTTTTAAAAATACAAATTCAATTTCATTATTAGACAAAGGGCTGTTCAGGTTACCTTCTTTTTTTTGTAAAAAGACTTATTTATTTATTTATTTGACAGAGATAGAGAGAGAGAGATCACAAGCAGGCAGAGAGGCAGGCAGAGAACGGGAGGGGGGAAGTAGGCTCCCCGCCAAGCAGAAAGCCCAATGTAGGGCTGGATCCCAAGACCCTGAGATCATGACCTGAGCCGAAGGCAGAGGCTCAACCCACTGAGCCACCCAGGCACCCTATTCAGGTTATCTTCTTGAATGAACCTCGGTAATATGTATCTTCAGGGAATGTTTTTCATTTTGTCCAAGTTCTGGAGTTTATTCTCTTTTAAGTTCATAATACCTCCTTATTTATCTTTTAATTGGCATATTGAGACTGCAGTGGGTTTTGTTTTGTTTTTGTTTTTCCTAATCAGTATAGCTAGAGATTTAAAATTATTTTTTCTCAAAGAACTAACTTCTGGTTTCTTTGATTTTCTTTACTTTTCTGTTTTCTATGTCATTGATTTCTACTCTGGTTTTTTATAATTTTCTTTCCTCTCCTTACTTTAGGTTTCTTTGGGTCCTCTTTTTCTTTTTCTTTTTCTCCCCCCGCCGTCCAGGTGGAAGCTGAGGTCATTGATTTGAAACCATTTTTCTTTCTTTTTAAATGTAGGCTTGTAACTATAGCTACATCCTAGAAATTTTGAATTTTGTTTCTCATTTTCATTCAGTTTGACCTAGTTTTTAATTTCTTTTTTGGCTTTTTTGACCCATGGGTATTTAGAACTGGGTTATTTAGTTTCCGGTATTTAGAGATTTTCTGGACCTATTTCTGCTATTGATATTTAATTTCTTTTTGTTATAGCACCATACCCCACCCCCGAGGTTTACTGAGGTATAATTGACATATAACATTGTGTAGTTTAAGTTGTAAAAAGTGATGATTTGATATATGTAAATATTGCAAAATGATTACCACAACAGGGTTAATTGAAACCTCCGTCATCTCACGTAATTACTTTTTTTTTGGTAATATCTTTTAAGATCTGCTCCCTTAGCAACTTCCAGTATTGTTTGTTAGCCATTGTCGATTAGATCCCTAGAACTTCCTCATCCTGTAACTAGAAGTTTGTACCCTTTGACCAACACCAACATCTCCTCATTACCCCCCGCCCAGCCCCTGGCAACCACTGTTCTGCCTTCTGTTTTATAGTTTGGCTTTTTTAGAGTCCACACAGAAGTGAGATCATCCAGTATTTGTCTTTTATCTTTCTGACTTCGCTTAATGCCTTCAGGGTTTATACATGTTTTCCCAAGTGGCAGGATTTTCTTCTTTCTCATGACTGGATAACATTCCATTATATAGATATATCATCTTTATCCATTCATCCGTGGATGGACACTTAGAGTGTTTCTGTATCTTGGTTATTGTGAATAATACTGCAGTGAACAGGCAAGTGTGGAGACCTCTTTGAAATCCTCATTTTATTTTTTTGGTTTTTGTTTTTGGACATATACCTAGAAGTGGGATTGCTGTACCGTATGGTAGTTCTAGTTTTAATTTTTTGAGTAACCTCCATATTGTATTCCATAGAGTCTGTATATTCCTGCCAACAGTGCATAAGAGTTTGGATTCCCTTTTCTCACCAAGATTTATCTCTTCTCTCTCTCTCTCCCTCTTTTTTTTAAAGCTTTTATTTATTTATTTGACAGAGAGAGACACAGTGAGAGAGGGAGCACAAGCAGGGGGAATGGGAAAGGGAGAAGCAGGCTTTCCTCTGAGCAGGGAGCTGGATGCGTGTCTCCGTCCTAGGACCTTGGGATCATGACCTGAGCTGAAGGCAGACACTTAGCAACTGAGCCACCCAGGCGCCCCTTCTTCTCTTTTTGATAATAGCCATTCTAACAGGTGTGAAGTAGTACCTCATGGTGGATTTGATTTGCATTTTCCTGATGACTAGTGATGTCGAGCACCTTTTTATGTTCCTCTTGGCCATTTGCATGTCTTCCTTGGAAAAATACCTATTCAGGTTCTTTGCCCTTTTTAAAATCAGATTTAAAAAAAAAATTTTGCTGTTGAGTTATATGAATACTTTATATATTTTGGATAATAACTCCTTTACAGAGGTGGTTTGCAAATATTTTCTCCCATTCCATAAGTTGACTTTTTATTTTGTTCATTGTTTCTTTTGCTGTGCAGAAGCTTTTTGGTTTGATGTAGTCCCACTCATGTATTTTTGCTTTTGTTGTTTGTGCTTTTCTTATCATACCCCCCCAAATAATTCTGAAGACCAATGTTAAGGAGCTTTTCCCTAAATTTTCTTCTAGGAGTTTTATGAGTTCAGGTCTTATGTTTAAGTCTTTAATCCATGTTGAATTAATTTTTGTGACTTGTGTAAAGTAGGGGTCCAATTCCATTCTCTGCATGTGATTATCCAGTTTTCCCAGCACCGTTAATTGAATTCTTTCCCCTTTGAGTATTTTTGGCTATTTTGTCAAATATTAATTGACCACATATAGAGAGTTTATTTTTTCGCTGTCGATTCTTTTTTTTTTTATTTAAAGATTTCTTACTTATTAATTTGACAGACAGAGATCACAAGTAGGCAGAGAGGCAGGCAGAGAGAGAGCGAGGAAGAAGCAGACTCCCTGCTGAGCAGAGGATCCTAGGATCATGACCTGAGCTGAAAGCAGAGGCTTTAACCCACTGAGCCACCCAGGTGCCCTATGGGCTGTTGATTCTGTTCCAGTGCTCTCCGTGTCTGTTTTTATGCCATTTACATAGTGTTTTTATTACTATAGCTGTGTAGTTTAGTTTGAAATCAGAAAATGCGAAGCCCCCAATTCTGTTCTTTCTCAGGATTGCTTTGGCTGTTTTGGGATCTTTTGCGATTCCTATAAGTTTAGGATATTTTTTAATTATTGTGAAAAAAGCCATTGGAATTTTGGTAGAGATTGCATAGAAAGTATAAATGGCTTTGGTGGATAGTTATGCACAGTTTAGCAGTACTAATTCAATCCACGAACATGGGATACCTTCCCATTCATTTCTGTCTTCATTTTATTTTAGCAAAGTATTATAAGGTATACAAATCTTCCATCTCTTTGATTAAAGCATTTGTTTATGAGATTATTACAAATAGAGCTGTTTATTTTATTTTATTTTATTTTTTTATACAGATATTTTGTTGTTAGTGTAGGGAAATACAACAGATTTCTGTGTGTTGTTTTTATGTCCTGCAACTTTGCAGAGTTTGTTTTTTCTAACGGTTTTTTGGTGGAATCTTTAAGAATCATTCTGTAGATAATAAGGTCATATACCATCTACAGCCAGAGACAACTTTGCTTCTTCCTTTTTTTTGTTTTTTAAGATTTTTTTTTTTTTTTTTTTTTTTTACTTCATCTGACAGAGATCACAAGCAAGCAGAGAGGTAAGGAGTGAGAGAGGAAGGGGAGCAGGCTCCCTGCTGAGCAGAAAGCCTGATGCGGGGATCGATCCCAGCATCCTGGGATCATGACCTGAGCTGAAGGCAGAGGCCTCAACCTACTGAGCCACCCAGGCACCCCCCCCACTTTTTTTTTTTTAAAGATTTATTTACTTATGAAAGAGAGAGGAGAGCGGGGGGCAAGGGCAGAGGGAAAGGGAGAGAAAGTCTCAAGCATACTCTGCACTGAGCACAGAGCCTGATGTAGGGCTTGATCTCATGAGCCTGAGATCACAACCTGAACTAAAACCAAGAGTCACATGGTTAACTGACTGTATCAGCCAGGCACCCTGCTTCTTCCTTTCTGATTTGGATATCTTTTATTTGTTTTTCTTGCCTAATTGTTCTGGCTAGGACTTGTTGTAATACACTGAATAGGAGTTGTGAGAATAGATACCTTTGTCTTGATTTTTAGAAGGAAAGCTTGGAACCTTTCTTCATTGAGTATGATGTTGGCCGTGGGCTTGTCCTATATCCTTTATTAAGTTGAGGTACATTTTTTTTCTATAACACATTTTTTAAAAGAGTTTTTTTTTAATCATGCCAGAGTTATTGTATTTTTTCAAATGCTTTTTTAAAACATTTATTGAGATGATCATATGATTTTTATGTTATATTTTATCAATGTGGCCTATTACACTTACTCATTAATGTATACTGAACATCCTTGCATACCGCGTATAAATACCACTTGATTATGGTGTATGATCCCTTTAATATGCTGTTGAATTTGGTTTCCTAATTTTTTTTGAGAATTTTTTAAAATCTGTATTCATCAGGAATATTGGCCTGTAGTTTTGTTGTTGTTGTTTTGTTTTTTCTTGTAGTACCTATACTGGGCTCTGGTCTCTGGGCAATGCTAGCCTTGTAAAATGAGTTTGGGAGTATTCCTTCCTCTTTAATGTTTTGGAAAATTTTGAACAGGATTTGCAGTAATTTTTCTTTAAATCTTTGATAGATTAACCAGTGAAACCGTCTGGTTTTGGACTTTTCTTTGTTGGGAGGTTTTTGATTACTCATTGAATCTTTTTATTTGTTACTGGTGTGTTTAGATTTTCTATTTCTTCATTATTTAGTCTTAGTAGGTGATTGTTTCTAGGGATTTACAAATTTTTTCTAGATTATTCCATTTATTAGTATCTAATTGTTCATAGTGGTCTCTTCTAATCCTTTCTGTTTCTGTGGCATCAGTTATAATGTCCCCTCTTTTCTTTCTTTCTTTTTTTTTAAATTTAGTTGAGTCTTCTTTTTTTTTCCCCCTGGTTCGTGAGTTAAAGGTTTGTCAGTTTTGCTTATTTTTAAAAAGAAAAATTGGTCTAAAGTATAGTTCAAGTTTAATGTTTCCATATTGATTTTCTTTCAGGATGATTTATCCACTGTTGAGATAGGGTAGTGAATTCCCCTACTAATATACTGTTGTCTGTTTTTCTTTTCAGATATGTTAGTATTTGTTTAATGTATTTAGGTGCTCCAGTGTTGGGTGCTTATATGCTTATTGTTATATTCCCTTGATGAGTTGACCCCTCTATCATTATATAATGACTTTTTTGTCTCTTGTTAAAGTTGACTTAAATTCTATTTCATATATGTAGAGCTACCCCTTTCCTTTTCTGGTTTCCACCTTGCATGGACTATCTTCATTCCTTTACTCTGAGCCTAAGTGTGTCTTTAGATTTTAAGTGAGTCTTTTGTAGACATTGTGTAGTTGGGTCTTTACAAAAAACAAAAACAAAAACAAAAACCTACTTAGCCACTCTATATCTTTTGGTTGGAGAATTTAATCCCTTAACATTTGGAGTAATTATGAATAGGAAACGACTTAATAATGCCATCTTATCAATTGTGTTTTGGCTATCTTGCAGTTCCCTTATTCCTTTCTTCCTCTCTTGGTATCTTCCTTTGTGCATTGATGATTTTTTATAGTGGTATGTTTTGATTTCCTTCTCTTTATGTTTGTGTATCTACTATAAGGTTTGGATTTTTGGTTTCCATAAAAGATTTTTTTAATGTAAGAGACTGTTTTATGCTAATAACAACTTAACTCCACCTGCATACAGAAACTCCACCGTTTTTATTTATTTTTTTAAGGTTTTTGTTTTTAAGTAATCTGTACACCCTTTGTGGGGCTCAAACTCAAAACCCTGAGATCAAGAGTTGCATGCTCCACCAACTGAGCCAGCCAGGTGCTCCAAAATTCTCCCCTTTTATTCTTAAGTTTTTGATGTCACAACTCATCTCTCTTTATGTTGTGTATCGTTAACAAATTATTGTAGCTAGAGTTGTTTTAATTCTTTTGTCCTTTAACCTTTTTACTAGAGATAAGTAATTAGCACATCACAATATTACATTATAACTCCAATTGAGTTCTGAATTTTACTATGTACGTTACCTCTGTATTGTATATTTTCATCCTTTGAAATAAATAGCATTCTTTCATTTCAGCTTGAAGAATTCTCTACTTAGCATTTCTGCAAGGCATATCTAGTATGGCTGAACTCACTCAGAGCTTGTCTAGGAAGGTCTTTATTTTTCCTTCATTTTTTTGGAGGACAACTTTGCTAGGTAAACTATTTTTGGTAGTTTTGGTTGGCATTTTTTTTTTTTTTAGCACCTTGAATATTTCGTCCCACGTTTTCTTGGTCTCTCAGGTTTCTGCTGAGAAATTCACTCAGAGCCTTGTATGAGTTCCCTTATAGGTGACAGACTTCTCTTGCTGCTTTTAAGATTCTCTCTTTGTCTTTAATTTTTGACAGTTTTACTATAATGTGTCTTGAGTTAGACTTTTTGAGTTGAATCTGTTTGGGAGTTCTAAAATCATTGTGAATTTGGATGGCCATATTCTCCCCCAGGTTTGGGAAATTCCCAGACATGATTTTTTGGAATATGTTTTCTGTGTGCTTCTTTTTCTTCTATTTTTTTCCCCCCTCCTTAGACTCCAGTAGTTCATATTCTGCTTCTCTTTATGGTATCTCATAGTTCACACAGGCTTTCCTTCCTCTTTTATTTTTTTTTTTTCCTTGTTCTCCTTTGTCTGGGTAATTTCAGAGGTCCTGTTTTCTCCATCACAGATTCTTTCTTCTGCCTGATCCATTCTGTTGTCCATACTGTCTGTTGTGTTTTTTTATTTCATTCATTTTGTTCTTCGGCTTCATAATTTGTTTGGTTCTATATCATTTCTGTCTCTTTAACTTCTAATTTTGTTCATGCATTGTTTTCCTAATTTCATCGAATTATTTTTCTATGTATTCTCATAGCTTATTGAAGTTCCTTAAAATAGCTATTTTGGATTCTTTCTTGGATAAATCACAGCTCTCCATGTCTTTAGAGTTGGTTACCAGAAAATTATTGCAATTCCTTGATAGTGTCATATTTCCCTAATTTTTTCATATTCCTTTAAGTCTTTCATTGCTGGCTCCTTCAGTCTTCACTGACTGATGTCCAGAGAGAAATATCTTCTGTCAGCCCTGCTAGGGATTCTGAGGCTTTCTTAAACCTGTGAATATCCCTGTTCCACACTTCTTGCTCCCTCTTGTGGCAGAATTCTTAAGCTTGTATGTCTTCTCTCAGTTTTGCAAAGCACCAGATAGAGTACTGACAGCTTGCCTTTTGCTTTTCCAAGGGCACTGTTAAATGCTCAGGTTTATGATCTCTCTTTGATCTCCTCAGATTCAGAATGGCTGTCTGTGCATGCCCACTAGCTGTCTGAAAAGCATGCTCTCGTCATCTGCCTGCTTGCTGCAGGATGGGGGTTTGTGGGTGAAAACTGTGGAGCACTGGGTACTTCATGGGCCAGTTGTAGGGATCAGATCATTGGGTGGGTTGATGTCAGCATTGGTTGGCTGACATCAGGCCAAGTTGGTTGGCTTTCTAATGGAAAGGTTAATAGGATATTTGTCCTTTTAACATGTATGTTTTAAGCCTTGCCTGTTGTTCTCCCACCAGTCACTACCCACCCCCGAATTGTGAAGCTTATTACTTGGTACTCTCGGTGGGATGAGAGAGAAATGGTCCTCTTTGGCAGCATGCCATACAGATTGGGAAGCTGGGTGCTTACTCACAAAATTTGACTTTTAAGCGTGGGAGAAACATGGGTTAAGAAGAGTACTGGGTACTCTGCACACTAACCTATGCCCCCTAGTAGGAGAAGAAACATGGATAAAGTCAAGTCATTCCTCTTATCCTCCC
The DNA here is from genome assembly GCF_922984935.1 of Meles meles. Lineage (NCBI taxonomy): Eukaryota > Metazoa > Chordata > Mammalia > Carnivora > Mustelidae > Meles > Meles meles. The sequence continues at coordinate 29,603,176 of NC_060084.1, read as the reverse complement.
AACATATCTAGTCATGGATTTTTCTTGCTTATATGGTGTACTGGAACTTCTCCATTAGATTCTGACACTTCCACATGGGCCCTCTTATCTGTGGATAATTGTCTAAGTCAGTGTTCTCCTTGGCTTAGAGGGGCTGGAGTCTATTCATGGGCCAGTTTTGGGTCTATAGTGGACCCAGGTCTGTACACCTGTTACTTGCTATTCAGGTGGGTGAGCCACCTCCATAGTCCCATAGTGTATGGTGCTGGATCCTACAGCTTATGTCTATGGATGCCAATTTATTTTTGTTGAGGGGGGGCATACAGTTCAGTGATGTCTTACTCAGCTATGTTCCTGAAGTCATTCTCCCCCAGAGAACATATTTTTTTATGATCTGAACTTTTAGAAATATATTGATACTAGATATGGTCTGTCTTGCCAAACGTTCTGTGTATTTGAGACAAATGTGTATTTTGCCGTTGTTTGGTTAAATATTGTGTAATTGTCAGTTTATTTTGGTTCATAATATTGTTCATTTTCTATATTCTTACTGAGTGTTCTGTCTGCTTGTTCCACCAATTATTGAGAGAGGGGTATTTAAATCTTTGCTTGTAATTGTGGAATCATCTATTTCTGTTTGCTGTTCTGTCAGTTTTCATGGCATGTATTTTGTAGATCTGTTGTTAGTTGCATTGATAATTTAAGATGAATTAGCTTCTTTATCATTATGAAATGACAGTCTTTACTTATAATATTCTTTGCTCTGAAATTCCTTTTATCTGATATCGATATAACTACTTCAACTTTGTTTTGTTGAGTACCACTGGTGTAAATATTTTTTCCATTCTTTTACTTTCTTTACTTTCTTAAATCATTTTTTGGGGGGGGTCACAAAATATGTGTAACATTAAATTTTACTATTTTAACCATTTCCAGTGTGTAGTTTTGTAGCATTAACTATAGCCATATTATTGTATCCATCCTTTTCCTTTTAACCTATTTATTTCTTTATACTTGAAGTTGATTTGTTATAGGCAGCAGAGAGTTGGATATTGATTTTTTAAAAATGTAATCTGGCTGTCTCTTCCTTTCAGCTGAGTTGTTTAGACTATTTATATGTAATGTGATTGTTTATATGGTTGGGTTTAATTCTAGCATTTTACGATCTACCCTTTGTTCTCCTTTTTTCTCTGTTTCTCCCTTTTGGGATTGATTTTTCGTAATTCTATTTTATCTCTCTTGTTGGCTTATTACCTGTAACTCTTATTACCTGTAACTTATTTTAGGGTTTCTAGCATTCATCTTTATCTTAATAGAATATTTCTTTAAGTAGTACTGTTTTAGTTTAAATGTAGTTTAAGAATCTTATTACAATATACTTCCATTTCTCTTTGACCATCGTGGTATTGTTACATGTTTCACTCCTACATATATTAAAAACTCTTCTATGTACTATTATTTTTTCCTTAGTTATCTTTCATACAGATTTAAATAGTGAGGATAAAGTCTTTTATATTTCCAGTGTATTTACTATTTTTGATTTTCTTCATTCCTTTGTGTAAACTCAGATTTCTATCTAGTGTCATTTTTTTCTTCTTGGAGTTCTTTCTTTATCATCTCTTACAGTGAAGCTTTGCTGATATTAATTTATTTTTATTTTTCTGTATCTGCAAACGTGTTTATTTTGCCTTTGTTTTTGAAAGACATTTTGGCTTGCTATAGAAACCTAGTTGACAAGTATTTTTCTCTGTTATTTGAAAATATTTTTTCACTGTCTTCCGGCTAACATTGTTCCAACGAGATATTCCATGTAATGATTTGTTTCTTTGTACAGACTTTCCTTTTCTGTTTTTAAGATCTTCTCTTTTCACTGATTTTAAATAATCTGATTATATTGTGGTATAGTGTTGTTTCCTTACTTTTTTTGTGCCTAGGGTTCTGTGAGTATTTATCTTGAATCTGTGGATTTATAGTTTTCATAAAACTGGGAAAATTTTTGGCCAGTTCTTTTTCTTTTTCCCATTCTCTCTCTTATTCTTTGGTGACTCTAATTACATGTATTTTACTGCTTAAAGTCCTCTCACAGCTCACTAGTACTCCGTTAATTTTTTTTAACCTGTACTGTGTTTTGGATAATTTCCACTGATGTGGTTTTCATATTCGCTGTCTTTTTCTTCTATGACATCTAATCTGCTTTGAATCCTATCTTGTTTGTATTTCATCTCAGACATGTCTAGAAGCATGATTTAATTTTCTTTATTTCTTCTGTTTCTCTACTTATGATGTTCAATCTTTTTGAGCTTATGAACCAGAGTTATATCACTTTTTATTTTATTGATTACATTATTATTTTTTAAAGATTTTATTTATTTGTTTATTTGAGTTGGGGGTAGGGGCAGAAGAAGAGGGAAAGAATCTTCAAGCAGACTCTGCACTGAGTGTGGAGTCTGACTGGAGCTAGATATAATGAACTGAGCCGAAATCAAGAATTGGATACTTAACTGACTGAATCACCTAGGCACTCCCAGTTTTTAAAATGTACTTCAAATTTTGTCATTTGTACCATTTTGGAACGAGTTTTGGTTGATTGATTTTTCTTTCCATTACTTTGCCTTATAGTCTTAACTTGCTTTCCATGGTTGTAGTTTTTGATTAGAAATAGTTTGATCCTTTTAGTCTTTTTTTTTTTTTAAAGATTTTATTAATTTATTTGAGAGAGAGAGAGCATCAGCAGGGGGAGGGGCAGGCTCAGCAGGGAGCGGGATATGGAGCTTGATCCCAGGACCCCGGGATCATTACCTGATCTGAAGACAGGTGGTTAACTGACTGAGCCATCCAGGAGTCCCAGATCTTTTTTAGTCTTGATTTAAGAATTTTTAGTAAAGAGCAGAGCCGCAGTCTAGGGTCACTTTTTTGATACTACTGAGGCAAAATCCTCCCGAGATTTTTTTCTGATATTTTGTGGATTATGAGATTATTTAGTTTGCTTGAATTTTTGGTCTGCAATAGAGTAGGCTCCCATTATTGGAAACAACAAGAAATGCTAAGTAAATTTCTTAAAAGAATTTCTTGAAAGCATTGTAGAGCTATCAAAGCAGCCAATACTTGGGTGTCCAAAATTAGTGCTATAAGCATTTGTTTTAAATTTTAAAGGTAGGATTGCTTTTAATTAAAATCATTTAAGATTTTTGTATTTATATATTTTTTTAAGTTAAAAATTGAGCAGTTGTTTAAAGATAAAATTTCTGTTGCCTCTGAGTTGGTGTGGTTGGAGTATTGTGGAAATGACCTCTACTTGGGAAATGAGAGTATGAGTTGTGATTTTCTCATGACCAGCCACATAATCTCTTGCCAGTCACCTTATATCTCTGGATGGGCTTTTGTTTCTTCACCTGTTCTAAAATTTTATGACAATTTTTATTTTTATTACCAGTGTAGCTAATGGAGGCATTTTATAAATATAAAATTTTATGGAGAGCTTTTACATATTTTTGCTGTAGTTCACCCAGGTAAATTAATATCTGAATTTCTCATGTAGCATGAATTTATGGCAGAAAGTATAATTTGTTGGGTTACACATAGATTCTTTTATAGACAATTCATAATACCAAATAAAACTCATTACACAGAGTAAGAGAGTAAATAAAAGTAAGTGGTTGCCAGAGTGTATTGAGGGTTTTTTATGTGCCAAGCCCTGTTCTTAGATCTCTGTATGTGTTCATTTATACCTCATGTGGAGATGGGAGACTAGTTCCAAATTGTATTATCTAGCTGGGTAGAACCAGTATTAGAACTGACTTTTGTCTTCTTAACTCCTGCTTTGTTTTGCAGGCCCCGCCGCCTATTTGAATGCTATTTCCCTAATATCTGCATAGGTTATCATTTGTGAAATGTACTAATGTACAGAACTGATCTTATTTCATCTTCATAGCACTCTTTGAAACAGTGTTTTACAGATGAGTAAACTGTGTAACACATGTGGGAAGTGATGAGTCTGGACTGAAATTCTTCTCTTTTCCTCCAAATTCTGTTTATTTGCACCATGTCATTATTTTCAGCAAGCATAGGAAAGCGAATTCTGAATTTCTTGAAGTGGTCGAAGTACTTTATTTTTTTCCCCTTTCATTTAAAGCAAATGTGGCATACATGTACATAAGATATTTATTTATATTTATTTTGGCTTAGCTCTTTGTTTTTACTCATCTTTGTGGCATTAGTTTGGATGTGTCTTCCTCAGGGGTTTTTTGCTTACACTCAATGCCCTGCTTCAGGACTAGGTCCGTTTTCCCACTTATTATTTGAAACCCTCAGAAGATCAGGTGATTGTTTTTACACTAAACATTCATAAGCCTTTATTTGTGACTATATTTTGAAAAGAATCAGAGAACAAAATTAAATTTTTGTCGAACCCAACAAAATATGATTCCCAGGCTAAAAATCAAGTGGAAAATGAACAAAGGATAAAGAACAAGAGGAGTCAGCAGCATAATCTGAAGAGACTGAAGAAAATATATTTTATTTGTAGGTGAGATTCCCTCTCCTATGAAGAGTCATAATCCAGCTAATCTTCTTAATATAATAACTGGATGATTCTCAAGCCACGTCTCTCTTTGACAAGATGGGCAAGCTCAGATAGAGCTTAACTTCTCACAGCAAGTCAGAGGCTTAGGGTTCAAGTTCAGTCTCCAACTTGAATCCTTTATGGTTTTGAGTGGCAGTGTGTTTTCTTAACGTCATGTGCGTGTGTATTCTTTCCTTGCTAGAGCTCTGGGAAGGGGCGTAGTCCTTATGTGTTCCTCCTACCAGGTGGGAAGGCTTGGGTTTCGCACTCTGGCTTCTGTGTGGCATTTGTGGGCTGCCTGATGCATTTGACACCAGTGCGACAGCAAAGAAGTGTGTGAGTTGAGCAGTGTGCGGTAAGGTCCAGCTGTGTGGATTTACCTGTACGTCAGGCCAAGGAGCAGTCAAACATGACAGTCAAACATGAGCACCTTCTACCTCCACTCCAGAGTGCATTTTAATGTTCTGTGTTTACCGACTAGTTGGCATTTGACACAAAAGAAGTTGTCAGAGCTGGGTTGTTTTTTTTTTCCCCTCTTCACTCTTTAGTGCGCTGGTCTATGAGAGTTTCCCCCGATATCATATCATATCACATATCACATATCACAAAGATACCCATTTTCCAAAACAAAGTAAAGAATCATGGTGTCCGCATTTTTATACTGAATTTTGCATTAAGAATTAGTAGGTAATATGGTTGAGTTAATAATAGGTAATGTGTTGAATAGGCAATCTGTTGACCTTGTTTAAAAATGAAAACAGTACACTAGGAATGTTTTGAATAGCCTTGTTTCACCCATGCCCCTTTCCAGTCATTTCCCACCTCTACCCCATAGGTAACCATGGTGGTCATATATCTTTTATGTTTCTGTATGCACATGGAAGCAAATAGCCTGTCTCTTGTCTTCTACTTCCTGAGATATTCTGGAGAGCTCTTCCTTTCGCTAAGGGAAGCTTTCTCATTCTTGTTAACCAATGCAGTGTATCTCATTGTTTGTACATTGGATGTACCATGGTTTATTTAGCCATTCTCTGTGGATGGACATTTGCATTGTCTCTAATCTTTTTGTCGAGTTGAGATTACATTTACATACCAAAATGCTCATTCTTTTAAAGTGTACAATTAAGTGTTTCTAGTATGTTTCCAAGCTTTATTCCTACAAATAGTGATCCAGTGGGTAAAACTTGCACATACATTCTTCTAAACAAGGTACAAGTATATCCAAAGGAAAAAAATCCTCAGAGGTGGGATTTCTGAGCCAATGGGTAAACGCATTTATATTTGGATAGGAATTGTCAGTTGCTGTCCGTTGGTATTGTACTAATTTGCAGTCTAGAGTATGAGAGGACTTTTTCTCCATAGTCGTGCTTGGAGTGACTTTGCCTTTTTATAAAGCAATTTTAATTCTTAAGAACTATGTGGAGTTCATGAACTACCAGTTTAATCTAATCTTAATTCCTGGTTGAGTTCACCAAGGTGGAGATGACCTAAAAGTTCTTTTTAAGTCCATAAATATTATTGTTTATAATTGATCTCATTAGTTAATTGGTAAAATTGTAGGCTGTGAATGTTGATCCACAGAATAGATTACAGATGTGTGGTCTTAAGTGAAGTGATTTCTGGATCCGTATTCTTGCCTGCCATGTAGATATAATGATGCTCACAGTATCAAAATTAAAATTTCCAGTGGAAAGAGACTATTTATATTCTCCTTGTTCTATAGTAGGGACATTCCTGTAGAATTTTATCCTTTTGATACAGCCTTCCAAGTTCTAATGTTTTATTGTCTGTCTGATACACTGGACTTCAAATGAGCTGGGAAGTAGGTTGTTTTTGTAATGATATAGCTTAAGTATTAATTATAAATAGAATTTCAGCCTCCAGTGATGCCTGTTGATCTATGGAACAGGTCTCTTACTCTTTATTCTCATTAAGGTAGAGTCTTTAATTCCTTAGAGGTGTTGACCTTTGTGCTCCTTTTTATACACAGATTAGCCTTATAGACTTGCCTGAAGAAATCTTCAGGTGGTATGTATGTATGTATTTATTCATTTATTTTAAGGTGGTATTTATAAGGCGGAGCCATTTCAATTTTTGAGTTTTCATGTACATTTGAATTATTCAAGGATTTTAATAATGGGTTAAATTCTGTGAGGGGGCATTTAAGTATTCTGCCTATAAAAAGGACTGGTAAAAGATTCATAGGAAAATACAGGCTTTCCTGAGGTTGCAGTGACAATTGCGATATAGTTTTGATTAAATTTGTGATGAAGTGTATAAATATGTAAGTATACGCATGAAAATATCATTAGTTCTTTCTATGCCCCAAATAATAGCTGATGTTGAAAACAGATAGGCCACTTAACCAATGATTTATGTAAACTAATGGTTTCTATTCGTATTCTAGGTTCTTCATAAAGGAAAACTGTTAGTAGTTTAACTTTTAAGCCAGTCTTACCATTGTAGATGAGAAAATACCTTGAGTCCAAGCAGAAAGCTTTCATTAAATAAATAGATCAGACTTTTGTATGAGTAAACTTGAGTGTTTTGCCTCTCTTAGATCAACGGATTGCTATAATTCTATTGCTTTTTTCTTTATTTACTAGGGATAATTTGCAAAAAGATACAGAAAGATTTAAGTTTGGCCCAAAAGGTGTTTTCTCTGGACTACTCTGTGATAGGTCTGTGAAAGAAGACTGCTTTATTTGGGTAGGAGAGGGTGATAGGTTCCCTCTGTCTGGTTGAGCAGGTTGCTGACTGCATATAAAGACAGTGTCCTTTGGAACAGGTGGGGGCTAAATTCCAGTTTGTGTTCCTCAAGCCATGCCCCATGGAACAGGGCTACAATGAACCACAGCAAGGCATACCATTTTGTGATTCTTAAAAAGGTGCTGATAACAGCCTGAATATGTGTCTTTTTATTTGTTTTATTTGAAAATCAGTTGTTTCCACCTTTTCTGTTTTTTTTCCCTTTGAGAAATTTTCAGTGGTATATAGATAATTCCTATATGAGTGTGTGTCTATACACACACACACACACACACACATACACACACACACACATTAGTTATTCTTTGAAAAAAAAAAAAAATCCCTCCGAAGGAGGATGTCACCTTATATATATTCGATTCTTTATGAAATACTTCATAATATGGGGTCTTCTCTTAGTCACTTTGTTTGAACAGCATGGTACTGTTTTGGAAGACTTGGAAATGGCCTCAGACAGTGCTAGCTGTGGATGCTTGAAAACGTTTCTTCATAAAATGGGAAAAGAAAAGAAGCGAAGATGCTTAACACGGATTTAGTACTTATTCTAGAAATGAAAGATCACGTTAAAAAAAGTAACATGTAAGTGGATACTGTATCAAATAAACATTTATAGGATGAATAAATCTTCCAAATATCCTGGCATTGTGTAAATGGATACTGTGGTTTGATTTGCTATCTCCAGGGTTCGTGTGATAGAAGGATTCAGAAACTGCTGTGTCTCGAGCAGACAATACAAACAGGAAGGTTTGCTCTGGAAAACTGTATAAGGTTTCTCAAAGGGTAATTCTAGTGATGAAAAAGAGCCTGGAGTCAAAGAAACATGTCAGGATTGGTGAATCAAATTTTTCTTGGCATATGAGAGTGAATAAAACCATTTTTTCTGAATTAATGCTTTATACAATGTATAATTTAAATGTATATAATTAATACATTCTATAATAGGCATTTGGCTAATTTCTATCTCTAAAAGTTTCTGCATTCAGGTTGGCTAAGTTTGTCTTGATACTGTCTTACTGGAAAAATTAGGGATTGTCTTATATTCTGATGACTTTATATTCAGTCACCTATATTCGTTATTATTTCTAAACAGAAACTGAGGCTCCTGGAAGAGCTCGAAGATACTTGGCTTCCTTATCTGACCCCCAAGGATGATGAATTCTATCAGCAGGTAAGATCTTTTCATATTTGTATCAATTTGTTCTGATCTATGAAGCAGCTGTGGTCTGGAGAGATTAAATGAGAATGAAATGGTCTGATTTGGTCTTACAGTTGACTCCTCATCACCCACGGAACATCCCAGTTCCTTCCGATCTGTTTTCTGCTGTAAACTCAGGGCTTTGGCACAGTAGACTGCTTGCTTTGTCCCCAAACATTCCATGCTTGCTTCTACTTCCTTGCCTCCGCTCCATTCTGTTTCTTTTGCATAGAATATCCTTTTGCCCCTTACCTTATTGCCAGATGGCTAAGACTTCACTTACACATTACCTTCTTTGTGAAAGTTTCCTTGACTTACTTTACCTAAAGTAGAATTGGCCACACTCTTCTGTGCTACTTGGACCTTGTAAATACCTCTATCATGCCTATCACGTTGTATTGCAGTTATGGGATTCCATGTCTCTTTCCCTGAAGTAGTGGTAAAAACCCCAACAAACTGTAGCAAAAGGGGAATTTATTGACTTCCTTTAACATAGATATCTAGGAGTACAGGGCTGAATCCAACTTCTCAAAGGATGTCATCTAATCCCTGCTTTTCTCTGTGTCATGGTTTGGCTCTCCTCTGTGTGACTCCATGCTGGCTAGGCTCTGACCTGCTAGTGTACCTAGGAGGAGTCTGACAGCCCAAGGGGTATGTGGTCTTAAGCACTGGTCTTAAGCACATGGGAACTTAGAAGAAGGCAGCCATTTCTTTTCTATGGTTCCATCTGATTTTCCTGGGAGTGATCTTTGGTTAGAATCCTGTGCCTATTCCTGAACCAGTCATTGCGTTCAGGAGTGTGAGATGCTCCCATTTGCCCAGCCTCGTTCCTGCACCCCCTCGTGGAGCTAAGTTCAGATAGGACCATGTCCACTCAAACTGCCTGGACTGTGAGTTGGATAGGGATGGTTCCCCACAGGGAAATTGGAGTCCTGTTCCCAAGGAGGGAGGGGAAGTCATGTTGGGTGGGCACTAATAGTCCACGTTCATCTGTTCTTTCCTACCAGAATGTAAGCTCTTGGGAATAAGAATTGGGCCCCTCATCTTTGTTTCTCCAGCACCTAGCATGCACTTGTATTTCATGATTCTCGGTGACTGTGGGAGGGAGACAGGAAAGAAGATGTTTATCCATCTAGCATTCAGGTCCCTGGACTTCCAGTTCACTCTCAGTTCTAGGATGTGTCTTTCACTGGATCAGTCCTTTTCTGGATTGCTCTAGTTTCTCCTTTTGGTCCCTCTTTCTTAATCCTTAGAGCTATAGCCCATTTTCCAACCAAGACATAAATCTGACCATGTCACCCCCCTGCTTCAAACCTGGCAGTGGCTGCTCCTTGCCTGGCTCTTGCCTTTCTAGTCTTATGTCCCAACTCTTTCATCTTGTTACCTGCACTGGTCTTTGGCAGGAGCTCAGACTAGCCAGGCAGTCTCCTGTTTTGGGCCTTCGTGCTATATCCTCTGCTGCCTTGCCTCCTCCCTCCCTTGGTGAACTCGTGTTACCCATGAGCAACGTGTCACCTCTTGTAGGATGTCCCTGACACCTCCGCAGCACGGAGTCTTGTCTCTGCTCCTTCTTGTGTGCACCCATAGCACTTTACATGCACCATTATTTTGTCTGTGATTTTATTTTTACGCTTGTCTCCCCCATGCTCTGTGCTTTGTTTAGCGCCTGGCAGGTAGGTGGCTGGTGGGTGTTGCATTAATTTCCTTGGATGGATGCGTGAATTAATGTATGCATTTTTTAATTTAAAAACCAAGTCGTCTAATAATGTTTTGTATGCTTTTAATTTTGTTTTTATACACACAGCCCTCCTTCCCAGGGAGATGGCATCGGACAAGGTTTGCAGGGTATATACAGAAACGTTGTATGCCAGCGTGGTAGGGTTTTCTCTTTTGAGCTTTTCTGTTTTCCCAAATTGTCTTAAATGAACATGTATTCTTGGTAGTCAGAAAAACAAAAACTGTTATCCAAAGGACCCTTAAAACAAATAAACCCACAAAATATGATCAGTTCTTAAATCCTTATTACTGTTTTTATAGATAGAAGCCATCTGGTACATGGTTACACACACTGTTGTAAAGCAGCTTCTGAGCCTTTCGGCTTTCGTAGGGTGCAAGTCGTGGTAGTACATGAAGAATTAAACACAGAGGTTATCAGCCACCGTGCGCAGAGCCAGTCCTATACCGGCGGATAGAAACAAACGCAAAGGCAAACAACAACTATCAAGGCTGCTCTTTTACCTTTCCAAGACCCACAATAAGTCTGATACCAATATCTAATCACTTTAAGTGCACCTTGTAATAAGGATTAGTGTTTCAAGAGACATTTAGTAAAGGAAATCTATTCTCTTGAAAGACCAAGTGAAAATACTTTTTTAATGACATGAATAAATAGAAAGTTTGGATTGACTCGGGGTCCCTTAAACAGGCCCTGGCCACAGGAATGCCCATCCAGCTGCCAGTCACAGAAGCAAGACTTTTTCGCAGCTTCCCTGTTGGGTGTGTGTGTTGATCCTTGCAGTGTGGAGTTCAGTCCTCACAACTCGCTTGTGCATTTATGCCACAAATGTTCACTTGGTCACTGCTCTTCTTTAGGCTTTCAGTGTTCGAGGTAGGTATGATCTTCCTCTTGTAGAAAGTTCTCTTTAGTTCCACACAAAGCTCCATATCTGTGCAGCAGAGGTGGTCCAAGTCCACATTTAGCAGACCCCGAAGGCCCCTGCTCTTTCTGCTCTGTTGTGTGCCTCCCAGAATACTGCGCTCACATTCAGAACACCTTCAGAGGCATTTTTTGGTTTCATCTGGCAAGACCATGGGGAAAAAAAAAGGAAACAACAACAACAAACCCGAAGTCAAATAGTAGAGAGAACTTCTGTAGGTTCACCACAGAGCACAAAGAAACGAGGAACCACATAGTCCAACACAAACCCGGGCTTCCAGATCTATGAGTGCTACCTCTCGCATCCAGAGAACACGCCTCTCTCCTCAGTGTACCCCCTTGCTTTCGCTTACTGTGTACTTTCCACACACTGTGTCGTTCTGGCACTGCTCGCTTTTGTAGATACTTGTAAGAAGAATGTTCTGGGCATAGGGAAGAGCAGAGCCCCAGAAATATCTGAGGAGGAGCCCCCAAGGCCAGCACGCCTGGAGCAAGGTGAGAGAGTTGAGAACAGAAGGGATGAGGTCAGAGAGCCGTGGCCTGATGATAATGGGAACTTGCCGTCTTTGCCTGGGATGTCGGCTGTGACTCTGAATGACATGAGAAGCTGTGAGAGGGTTTGGAGCCCTCGTGTGACAAGTTCTGAGTCACATTTTGGTGAGGATCCATTTTCTAGGATCTCCTGCTGTTCATTCTCTTTTCCAGTGACAATCTTCCTTGTGCTGTTTACCAAATAAGAAATCTTACTGTCCTCCCCTTCCATTGCTTCATCCCTCATTCAGGTGTCAGGCCCTGGCAGGTCTGCCTTTTCATAAGCCCTCAGAGTGTTTCTTCTTTTCATTCAGGCCCTCATTTATCATCTTAGACCAGCACAGTTTTCCCGTTCTACCTGGTGGTCCTTGTGTCCTCTCCATTACAGTCAATATTGTGTTCCTCTTAATATGTCTGACTTGTCACTACTTACTTTACAAATTTTGCTCAGTCCCTTTTGCCTATAAGGTAGAGTTCACCCTCCTCAACATGTCCTCTAAGGCCACTGACTGTGTGACCCCAGACTACCTCTCTAGCTCATCTCTACTCATTGCCTAACGTGGAGTTCAATCGTCGACTATCCTGCAGAGTCTCTTGCTACACCCTGGGTCTGCTTTGACCTTTCCTCCTTCCATGCCTTTGTGCATGTTATTGCTTGGGCGTGGAGCACCCTCATCCCCTCTTCTGTCTGGCCAGCATCTACTCACCCTTGAAGACATTGCTGATATACGACTACTTTGGTGAAGAAACCGGCAAATGCTACCTGTTTTATTTTCAGAATATATTCAAAATGTAGCCACCTCCCTCCACCTCTGACATCTACCCTGTGGCCAGAGCTCTCATCGTCTCTTCCTGACATGGGTACAAAGCGTCCTGTCTGTGTCCCCACAGTGTCTGTCGCAGTGCTCTTTCTGAAACCTCCATCAGCTCATTCTGCTTTCTTGCTCAGAGCCCTTGGAAGGCTTCCCATCATGTTCAGAGTAAAAGCCTAGGACTTCTGTTTACTCACAAAGCACAGGAAGAGCTGGTTCCCCACCACTTCTCCCAGCTTGCTCCCTGCTCTGCCGCCCCTCCTCTCGCCACCCTGAGCAGCAGGCAAGCACACTGCTGCCTCCCCTCCGGTCCTTTGCACTGAATGTTCCCTGTGCCTGGGACTCTCTTTTCCCCTGCCCAAGGTATCCGCGGGGCTTTTGTATCCTCATTTCTTGCATTTCTCTGCTCGGATGTCACCTTATCAAAGTCCCTCTCTGACTAGCCCACATGAAACGGGAACATTCTTATCCTACCTAACTGGGATTTCTTATATTCCATAACCCTTATCACAATCTAAAGACTATCTATTTTACTAAGTAAATAAGTCGATAATAAATTTGTAAAATACTATGGATATGATGAGCCCCACATATTCTATATATTTTTATACCATATACATAAATATGAGCTCCTGGGGAACATATCCGAGTTTCATTCTCTTCTGTGTTCCTAGCACCTCATGCTTTGCAAATAGTATGTGCTCAATAAATACATATTCAATACATGAGAATTTTCCAGATTCCCTTCCTGCTTCTTTATTCCCTACTCCCACAGTAGTGTTTTCATACTTCCCTTGTGATAAGTCTTTCTTTAGCTACCGGTTTTTAATTTTATTTGTACTGTTAAATTATGAGATGCTGTGAAACAGGAGCTACCTTGTTTTTAATCGTTGTATTTATGGCACTTAATGCAGTATCTAGTAGAGAACAGATATTCAGTACACTTTAAATAAACAAAAAATGAACCACTGGATTGGGACACCTACGGGGCTCAGTCGATTAAGTGTCCCAACTCTTGATTTCAGCTTCGGTCTAGATCTCAGGGTTGTGAGTTCAATCCCCACACTGGGTTCCATGCTGGGCATGGAGCCTACTTTAAACAAAACAAAACAAAAAACAAAACAAAACTACTGAGTGAGTGAATGAATGAGCAGACATCTGTGGGTCTTTTTGTAGCAAACCACGTGTTATCCCAAGACTCAGCTATGGTAGGTGTAGCAGGGTGAGTGGAATGACCTCAGAGTGGAGAGCCTACTCTGGAGACAGTTCGGCATCAGGCAGCAGAAGGTTGGCTGGTTAGGACAGGTGTGTCCAGCCCACTTGTCTTGGGATGGCTACCAAGTCATAAGCATGTTACAATGAAAATTGTATAGAAAATGTTATGACTGTTAATGTATACATTTACCAGAGAAATCTATTAACAGCCAGACCAGAAATAGAGTCCCTTGATATCACAACACTTTATTTGTTTGTTTGTTGTTTACTTATATTAACATATAATGTATTATTTGCCCCAGGGGTACAGGTCCGTGAATCATCAGGCTTACATACTTCACAGCACTCACAACACTTTTTAAATGAAGTACATTTCCCAAGTCACTTGAAGATTTTAAATTTAATTTAACTCTACTGAGGGTTGAGTTCCACTGGTTTCATTTAGATGAGTCCTGTAAAACTGGTCTCTTATCCATTTAGCAACATGTCTGTCCTCTCTGTATGTTGAAATTCTTTCAGAACCATCCCTTGATATGAGAGGAGAAGCAGTAGAATTTTTTTTTTTAAGATTTTATTTATTTATTTGACAGAGAGAGATCACAAGTAGGCAGAGAGGCAGGCAGAGATAGGGGAAAGCAGGCTTCCTGCTGAGCAGAGAGCCCAATGTGGGACTCGATCCCAGGACCCTGGGATCATGACCTGAGCTGAAGACAGAGGCTTTAACCCACTGAGCCACCCAGGTACTCCAAGAAGCAGTAGAATTTTTATATAATGGCTTAACATAGGTGGAAAATAAAGCTTATTCTCCAGAAAACCTAGCATTCCACATGTTTCGGCCATTGAGAAAGGCCTGGCGTGTTGGTGGTTTATATCTAAAATACCTTTCCAACTGCTTATTAAAAATCATCATTTAGATCATGAAACCTTTTGTAGATCTCAAAAGATATATTAGGTGACCAGACAACTATTAATACAATTGCATGACTCCATACTTGGCAAAACTTGAATGGAATTCAACAACAAAAAAATTCTGACATATTTGAAAAGCTGCCAGCAGCTGTTCCAATTTCTTGTATGGTATCTGCTGTTTTAAATGTATCTGTCCAAAATGGAAAGGGAACTTACTTGTTTGCCAGAATGAATTAATATTCAATTATTTAACGTTCAACTCTTCTCCAGAGTTACTTGTAGTTCTCTTTAAAGGAGTACTACATGGTACTTTAAGGGATCAGGCACTAGTCTAATTACTTGCTCAGTAATTAGAGTGGCCATTTAGGATGGGCGATTTTCTTTTCTTTTCTTTTTTTTTTTTTTTGAGATAGTGACCAAATTCTCCAGTTCCTGTTATTTGTATTTCTTGTGTTAAAAATCATAATTTCCTAGAGGATTCAGCAGCATTCCAAATGAGATTTAAATTAGAACCAGAAGTTAATATTGAAACATTTTGAAAATTCAGGGTCATCGAAAAGAATCTCCTGGCAAATATAAGAAGTGTAATGAAAATTAAGAAGTTTTGAATGCAACATCTTTTCCCTGATTTTCTTTTTTTCCCCCTGATTTTCTAATTTAAACTTTTTACATTTTCTTCGGCACATTTGAAAAATACATAGATGTCTAAAAAAGAAACTTAAAATTATGCCCAAGTTTGCCACCCAGAGATAACTATGAACTCGTGACCATATCCCCCCCCCCCAGTTTTCTTTTCTGTATTTATCTGCAATTTGTTTTCACTTCAAGCTGAGATCCTGTTGTCTCAATATCGAGTTACTAATTTCTTGCTTAATAGTACTTTATTATTTGCATTTTTCACAGAACAGTACATAAATTTTTCTAAAGTATGTTACTTTAGTATTCCATCCCATTAATGTACCATTTTACCTCTAATCTCCTGTTGGACATTTCGGTGATTTTTAGCTCTTAATTATTATAAAAAGAAGTATGACAAATGTTCTTGTAATCTTGGTACATTTCTCTATTTCCCTGTGATAAATTCTTAGAGGTAGGATAACTGGGTGGAAAGATATGCACATACTTAGGTTCTGGTGAATTTTGTCCAACTAGCCGTAAGCAAGGTTGCAATAATTTGCATTCTTAATTGTAGACTATCAGAATATTTGATTTTGCCTCACCAGCAATGTGTATTACTATGATAAAATTTTATTTTTTGCAAATTTTATAGGCAGACTAAATTAAATACAATTTAATACCAATTATGTTAATTTACGTTTTTTCCTGACTTCAGCGCAGTACATTTTTTCTGTATTTAGGAGTCTTCTCCCTTAATTTATGTGTGAATTTCTCTACTGATATGTATTATGTGTGTGTGTGTGTATACATACATATATTTATCTATTTATATATATATTTAAATTTGGAGAGGTTTCTTATTAAGAGTGTTAAGACGATTTTTGCCATCTAAATTGCAAATAGTTTTTTCCAGTTAGTGTTTGCCTTCTTATTTTATAATTCTTTTTATGCAAAAGTTTAAAATTTTGTACATTCAAATGTATCAATCTTTTTTTTTTTTTAATATTTTATTTATTTTATTTGACAGAGAGAGAGGTCACAAGTAGGCAGAGAGGCAGGCAGAGAGAGGGAGAAACAGGCTCCCCACTGAGCAGAGAGCCCGATACGGGGCTCGATCCCAGGACCCTGAGATCATGACCTGAGCCGAAGGCAGAGGCTTAAACCACTGAGCCACCCAGGCGCCCCAAATGTATCAATCTTTTAAAAACAGTTTACTGGTGAGCTGTCTGTATGTACAATTTGCCTACCATAAAATTCACCTTTTAAGGTTATACAGTTCAGTAATTTTTGGTTAATTTGTAGAATTGTGCAACGATCACCGTAGTAGTTTTAGAATATTTCCAAACTCCCAAAAGATCCCTCCTGCCTCTTTTGCAGTTGTCGGCCTCCTTTCCCATCCCCAGCCCAGACCCTCACTAATCTGTTTTCTATCAATCTTAGATATTTTTTAATTCTCTTACTCTTAGAAACAAGTCTGAGCATTTATATTTGAGCCAGCCAAGGGCTTGGGGATATAGTGGAGAATAAAATTGCTACCATGCCCTCCTTCTGGGAGATTCAGCCTTGTGGGACGGATGATTAAACAAATAATAGTTCAAAGAAATATGTAGTTACAGATTGAGAAGTGCTGTGAAAGAGAAATGAGAAGCGTGTGATGCATGATAATGGGAGATATGTATTTGAGGAGGGCAGTGCAGGGAAGGATTCTTTGAGAAAGCGGGCCTGCAGGATGAGAAGGGCCTGGCAGGTGTAGATTTGGGAGGAAGAACCTGTCCTGAGAGGGGAGGTGCTGAATGCTGGCCTCTTGAGGCCTGTGGGAAAAGAAGCCCGCGTGGTCAGAGGGGAAGGCACTTAAAAGATCAGTGAAAAAAACAGGGGGAGGGGGGATACTTTCCCATGTCATTATTACTGTTTTATTTTTAGAATGCCTCTTTTTAATGTCAAGGTATTTACATGGGATGCTCATATGGCTATGTGAATTTCCCAAGTCCTTAGAGTTATTATTCCCCTGTGTTAAATCCATCCTCCTCAGTCTCCAGCCCCTCTGTATAGTGAATGATAGCTGTAAGCTGGGTGTAGGGGTGTGTGTGTGTGTGTGTGTGTGTGTGTGTGTGTGTGTATTATCTCCAGTCTTCCTCCTCTCACTCCCAGAGGGAGTGCGTTCCCAAATAAAGTTCTTGGGAATTATCGTACTTTTCGTTAATATTTTATACTGAGGATTATTTCAAGAACCCCAGAATCGTTAAGGAAGTATGGAGACATTTCCTTCTTAACCACTGCCATTAGTTAGACGTGCTTCAGGTGTGCTGAGGCCTCAGGGACTCGCTCAGTGAATAACCAGTTTAGTGATAGAATTAGAGATACTGCTCATGGCTCCAGAATATTCCATTGCTGCTTACTAGATGACATTGCTCTCTTCATGAGCGGCATAAACAGGAAGTAGGATATTTCTCTTTTTATTTTTCAAATGGGATAAACGAGTATAGAAGCTATAAATCCTAAATGCTTCCCTGACAGTCCCAATGGCCATTCATAGTGGTGTGCCACATAACTCTCCTCTCTGTCACTTTAGATTTATGATCACACATCTCAGATAGTCACTCTGAGAAGCAAGGCAATCCTACTGCACTTTCCTAGTAAGATCATTTTTCCATATGCAGCCTTGATGACTTCATTTTTCTTCTGCGTGCATAGACTTCCCACGTCCCTTCTATTTCCTGCATTCTGGATCAGGCAGAATGGGCTAGATAATGCTGTAGTAACAGACATCCCTCAAATCTTCTGCCTGCACTATTTTTTACTCATTCTACATATCATTTGTGGGTTGGCAGAGAATCGCCACCCATGGAAGTAGTAACTTGGAGATCTATGTAGCTACCAGCTGGTGACTAGCCAAGAAGAGCGTTTCGGAGGGTGTGGTACTGGCAACGAAGCGATAGCCATCATTTTTCTGGACACAAACAGTCACATGTTTCATCCAACATGAGGGGGCTAGGAAGCGTAATTCCACATTGCGTCCAAAAAGCTGGGTGATGGCAGAGGAGTCCAGAACTATCTGGCAAGCAGCCCACGTGACCAGCACACGTTCTTAGCTAGTGATTTGTTTTGGATTTTCACTGTGAAAAATTGGAGTGCTCCCCTCTCTCTCCCTCTAAAAACTCCCTGAAACTTTTACCTGTTTGCCTATTACCAAGTTTACAGTCCTCTGTGAATTTAGATGTTTCTCCTTCCAGTTTTTTTTTAAGATCTTATTTATTTATTTGACAGAGAGAGAGAAAGAGATCATAAGTAGGCAGAGGCAGGCAGAGAGAGAGGGGGAAGCAGGCTTCCTGCTGAGCAGAGAGCCCGATGTGGCCATGAGATCATGGCCTGAACCGAAGGCAGAGGCTTAACACACTGAGCCACCCAGGTGCCCCTGTCCTTCCAGTTTATTCCAATATAGGAAGTATCTTTTTTCTGGTCCAAATATTTTTGGATCATATACTCCTCTCAGTAACAAATGTGAAGCGTATACAGTGGTGTCCTACTAAGTTTTTAAGAATGGACTGTCTGGGAAGAAATAAACCAGCCTCGATTTTGAGTGTTTCCTGATGTCTATGGTGTAAATACTTCTCCATGGCCCATTTCAGGCTACCACCTTCACACCACTGAATGCAGGCGGGGAGCGATATACACAGCAGGTTTCCCAAGGGGATATGAAGTGACTCCAGCACACTACCGATAGTTCTCCATAAAATAGATGTATTATTTGTATCCTTGCGTCTGTTTTATAATAGACGTGTGTATGTGTGTGTACATATTAAATGTGTGTATGTGTGTGTATATATCACACATACATGTACACATATTTTAGTAAAGCTTGATTTTTTTTTCTTTAGGTTAAAAACAAAACAGCTCTGCCATCTTCTCCCCGCCACCTCTGGTGGGTGGCCACACGAACCCCACACGGTTCATTCACATACCTGCCTTGGGACACTCCTGCTCTGGCCACTCAAGGATTTTGCTCCAGTAGTTCATGACCCCGTGTCCTACAGCATCCTCCTCTTCCCAGGAATATCCTGGCAGGCTCTGGTGTGTCCCTCCCATCTTCCAGCACTGAAGATGGTCCCCCAATCCGGTATTGGCCTTCATCGACAGCTGCGTGTTTCTGTTCCGCTTTGGAGCGTGACGCCCGAGACAGACATTGAGAACACGGCGCCTCTGCTGCTGCCCTGTCATGCCATCCGCAGCTGACTCTCATCTGTGACTCTCATCGCCCCCACTCTGCTGAAATCGCTCTTGTCATGGTCATCAGTGATGTCCACGCTGCCGCATCTCAGGGAGCATGTCTGTCCTCCCAGGGGCGGTTGCCTACCCATCCTTCTGGAAGTGCTCCTGTCTTTTGACTCCTGCATTAATACTCTCCTAGTTTGCTCCCTCAGAGATCTCTTTTCTCCTTTCCTCTGTGACTCAGGAAATGGCCGTGGGCCCCCTTCTGGGTTCACATTGTTTCCCTGGGAGGGCCCATTCATTTTTAGGCCTTTAAACACCACAGGTGTGTGGGGCGCCTGGGTGGCTCAGTGGGTTAAGCCTTTGCCTCTGGCTCAGGTCATGATCTCAGGGTCCTGGGATCGAGCCCCACATTGGCCTCTCTGCTCAGCAGGGAGCCTGTCCCCCCCACCACCCAGGCTCCCCGCTCTGCCTGCCTCTCTGCCTGCTTGTCATCTCTCTCTCTGTCAAATAAATAAATAAAATCTTAAAAAAAAAAAACAAACCCACAGGTGTGCCGACAGCTGTCACCTGGATTTCCAGGTGTGTCTGTGCAGTGCCCCCCCCCCCCACGCCGCTTCTGCCTGAAGATTTCATAGGTATCTTAATGGTTACAGCTCCAAAACGGAGCTTCTCATTCCTTCCAATTCTTCCACTAGCTGTCCTTGTTTTATCCTAGTCTTTCTTATTTAAAAAAAAATGGAGGGGTGCCTGGGTGGCACTGTTGGTTAAGTGTCCAGCTCTTGGTTTCAGCTTGGGTCAGGATCTCGGGCTCTGCACGTAGCATGGAGTTTGCTTGAGACCCGCACCCTCTGCCCCTCCTCCTTGTGCATCCAAACATTCTCTCTCTTTCTCACTCTCTCAAATAGATAGATAAATCTCTTTAAAAAAAAAAGGTAAGCTGTTTATTCAGTTACTAAATCCAGAAACCTTAAAGTCATCCAGAACTGCTTTCCTTTCTGAACCCTCACGTTCAGTCTGTAAGCACTGCCTGGGCTCTGCCTATAAAATACGTATTTCACCTTTCCATTTATCTCTGTCTCAGATTTGGACCATTGTCGCTTTTCTCCTCAGCGATTGTAATAGCACCTAATAGGATTTCTACTTTCACGTTTGGCTCTTTCCAATCTGTGCCCGATATTGTAACTTAAGAGTGATTTTTATAAAATGTAAATCGAATTACTCTTCTCCCCTTGGTTCCTCTAGCACACTTCGAGTCAAATCCTGATTCTCTACTTTGACCTGCCAGGCTCTGTGTGGTCCAGCCTCTGCCTTCCCTTCAACCTCCCTGTGTGTCCCTCTGCCTTTGGCTCTTTTGCTCTAGTAAAACAGACCTTCTTTATGTTTCTAGAACAGTCTGGTCTCCCTCCTCAGCACCTTTGTGGCTTTTGGTCCCTTCCCTGGGAAACTTTCTCCCCAGCTTGTCACATGGCTGGCACCTCCTTTTCCTGAAGATCCCAGCTTAAATGCCAAGTCCGTAGAGAGTCTTCCCTCATCTGTGACATATTTCCCGCTGGTTTGTTTCTGTCCTAGTACTTAATGCAATTTGAGATTGCTTTTCCTTATTTATTACCTCATCTGATAGAAGGCTCTGTGAGGGCAGGAACCTTATCTCTGTCTCGTGTTTGGTGGGTGCTCTGTAGACATACACTGAATGAAAAAAATGTATGGAGGAATAAACAGTCTTGCCTTGTTTATCATATAAACGGTAATCATTGAATGAAGATATAGAAGGAACGAGTCTCAAAAATGGTGGGCTGTACAGGACTGCGTAGGTACCGATCAGAGTAAACTTTACAGGGGCAAAAGGGAAAATCCTGTGCTTTGTTTAAAAAAAAAAGTCCATTTCATTGTGCAGAATCAGGGAACTCTGGCTTGTCACCTGTTCATAAGTCCTAGGAGCCCGAAGTGGTGGCTGAACAGGTAATGAAGAATTTATTGCCACGGTGGCAAGAAATCCATTTGTTTCCATATTAGAGGAGGGATCATCTGACAGTATTCTCCTCCAGTGACACCAGCACAATGATCACAACTTTCTGAATCGCAGTAGACCACCTCGTTTATGCACTCATTCATTCAGCGTATACTGAATACATTCCGGGCACTAGTATTGTCGTTGTAAGCAAAATTCTCCAGGCTCTGCTGTTCATGGGACTTGGTAACTAATACCCAATGAGAAGTGATTTCTCCTTCAGGGAAAGTATCAGAGGAGATAGCAGTTCATCGTTGATTGGGAGACAGGGTGATCTTGTGGTTCAGAACTCCCGCCCCGGAACCAGACTCAAGTCCAGAGACTTCAAAGCCCAGCTCCATTGGGTACCAACACCTGACTTTGGGCAAGTGTTTACAATGTCTCTGTGCTTCCAGATTCCCTTGTAGCATAAGGCTGTGAGCTGCTAATGAGGCCACGTGTCTAAGTCATTTAGAATAATACCCAGCCCTTAGTAAGCACTTAATAAAAAGGCAGTAAGCCGTTAATTAATAAAATTGGGGTGTCTGAGGGCCAACGTTTGAAAGACAGATTGGCGGCAGGGAGAAGTGGCTGTAGACAGAGCCGGGCAGATCAGAGCACAAATGATTATTATTTTGTTTATAGTAAAGATGAATCCCTTGAGCTGGCACTTGAAAATCTTGACCGGATGGTCGATGGCCTTTGTTTCACATGACCTTCCGTGTGAGGCTGGAGAGATACGGGTCCTGTTCAGAAATGTTACCTGCTGGTTGTTTGTTTGTTTGTTTTTCCCCCTTCTGAAACACTGACAGAGCATCACAGTTCTGGAAATGATAAACTCGCAGCCCTCCATGAGCCCCTCTTTTTTTTTTTTTTAAGGTTTTATTTATTTATTTGCCAGAGATCACAAGTAGGCAGAGAGGCAGGCAGAAAGAGGGGGAAGCAGGCTTCCCCCGCCGAGCAGAGAGCCTGATGCGGGGCTCGATCCCAGAACCCTGAGATCATGACCTGAGCCTAAGGCAGAGGCTTAACCCACTGAGCCACGCAGGCACCCCTGAACCCCTCTTCTTGCTTCGGTTTTGTTTCAGTGGCAGCTGAAGTACCCGAAACTGATTCTCCGCGAGGCGGGCAGCGTCCCCGAGGAGCTCCACAAGGAGGTGCAGGAAGCCTTCCTCACGCTGCACAAGCACGGCTGCTTCTTTCGGGACCTGGTCAGGATCCAGGGCAAAGACCTGCTCACGCCCGTGTCGCGCATCCTCATCGGCAACCCTGGCTACACCTACAAGTACCTCAACACCAGGCTGTTCACGGTGCCCTGGCCGGTGAAGGGCACGAGCCCCAAGTATGACGAGCCGGGCATCGGGGCCGCCTGTCAGACCTTCCTCAAGCTCAACAACTACCTGCAGACAGAGACGGTCCAGGCTTTGGAAGAACTCGCGTGCAAGGAGAAAGCCAACATCGATGCCGTGCCCGTGTGCATAGGTCCAGACTTCCCCAGGGTCGGGATGGGGTCCTTTGATGGGCAGGACGAGCTGGACATGAAGAACAGAGCTGCCTACAATGTCACTTTGTTGAATTTCATGGATCCCCAGAAAATGCCCTACCTGAAGGAGGAGCCTTACTTCGGCATGGGGAAGATGGCCGTGAGCTGGCACCACGACGAGAATCTGGTGGAACGCTCGGCGGTGGCCGTGTACAGCTACAGCTGTGAAGGTACAGTGCGCTCCGGGGACACGCAGCCCTGGAGGCTCTGGAGGTGTGTGTGTGTGTGTGTGTGTGTGTGCATGTGTGTGTGCACATGTGTGTGCGTGTGTGTGTATGTACATGTACAAGGGTGTCGCGTGTCCTTTCTTTGTTTGCCACCCCCAGGTATCTGCAGAGCACACGTCTTTCCCATCGAGTGCTCCTGTATCACTCATTGCCACTCTGGGCTCCCATCGAATATTTCCGAGCGTAAGCATTGCTGTCACTTCGTTTTTCTCATGCCCGGGAGAGCCACGTCTTGGTTTCACACAGCCAACCGCCTCTCCGTACAGCTCGGCGTACACTGTACAGTTGCTATAATTAACTTGCTGATAAAGGGCTGAGAAAACAAAAAATCTGTCAAATCTTTCCAGGTTCCCACAGGTGCACATTTCCAGCCTTGCCAAAATACTCTATTGTGGTTGACATCACTGTCTTGATGGGAGTGATTTGTCAAATACAGGCTTGTTCTTGGCTTCACAGAGATTTGACTATTGTCCTGCCTTCCCAGAAACAGTCCAAGTGGGTTCTGTAAGCAGACAGTCGCCTGTTTTTAGGAAATGCTCCAGCCTTTCCTCTCCACACCCCACGCCCCCAAATCAGCTCTGCAGTTTTAGACCTAAAAGGTGTGCTGTGGGTGAACTTATTCTTGAAGTTTCTGAAATTTGGCCCCCTTGGAACAGAGATCAGAGGCTACCTTTTTTGTGGCCTCCTGGAACTTTCCTCCTCCTGCTGTTCCATTTCTGTGTGTTTAGAGTCTCCATTGTTTTTCAGCCCGGGGAATAAAAAGACAGTTGAGCAAATCCAGGGCATGCATGACCATTGCTGACTTTGTTCTTTGCCTGATCATTTGACAAAGGAATACAAGACACGGTATTAGCTTTGTTGTCTGTTTATCTCTTCTACCTGTTTATTAAAGATGCTTGGAAAAACCAGAGTTCTAGACATCCCATCAGGGAACGAACTGGAGCTTTGGAGGGTCAGTGCCTTCCGAAAACTGTTCTTTAATTGGAGGTCATTATCGCTTTGAATGCTTTTTGTTTATGAAAAGGACTGCTTTATGAAAGGGGTTTTAAAAAGAAGTTCTCATGATTCTCTTTAAATTTCTTCCCGGTTCCTCCTCTCGGACGTTTCCCTAGGACAGCTAAAATACCTTCTAGCTTTACCTCACGTCTTCAGCCCGGAACAAGGAACTAGTTTAGCGGTTGGAAATTCCACCGGTTTCCCTGGCACCTCAGATAATGATGCTGACCTAAGAAAATTGCTTGAAGGGGATTTGATGCTGTCCTAATGGAAAGAACTGAGATCCTCAGATCTTTACTAAGGCGTTGCCAGGGATTTAAGAACGATCCCATCCAAGAACTCTGGTGGGGAGGAACAATGGATCCCGTTTGTTAGTTTCCTTCTGAAGGAGGCAGCTCTCTGAAGCCAAGGCCGTTGAGGCCAGTGGTATGTGATAGCTCAAACCATGACAAAGATGTCTTTGTGCTCCCACCTCCTCTCAGCCCTACAGTTTTAATAGTCCTTTTGTACTCCCAGAGCGTGGGTGATCGAGTCTTTTTTGAAACCTAGAATATCGTTCAGAAAGGAATTTAAATTTTGAATGAATGCTTTCTGTGGTCGGGAGTAGTTATGACTGATAAAGTATACAAGTATACATAAACACATAAAGGTTTATCCTTGCAACTGTCATCTGGAGGAGGAACTGCGGAATTAGAATCCGTAAGAGCAGCGGGATTCCTTTGTTCTCTTAGAACAAATCCCAGAGAATCCCAGAACTCTATCTAATAATAGTAACTGCAGCGCTGGGAGCTCTCATTTATTGAGCACCTACTCTGTGTGGGGTGTTGGTATAAGCATTTCACACGTATTAACCTGCTTTCTTTTTATAACAGCCCTGTCAATCAATACTGCTATTTCCTCATTTTACAGATGAGAACACTGAGGCAAAGGGATGATTAACTTTTCCATGTGTATGTAGCTAGTAATCAGCAGAGGTGGGATTCGAACCCAGACATTCTGGCTTCAGACTTCTAACAGTTATGGCTAACTGCCTTATGAGCAGATATTTCCTCTTCTTGAAGTATAGCTCCTTCTGGCATTTGGGTTTTTAAAATATCCACCTCTGGAAAGGTGAAGGGAATGTTCTCCTTGCTCTCGCTATCAGGTCCAGTATTCTCTGCCCTTCTGCCCGCCACCTCTCTTCTCTCCCCCTGCAACATCTGCTTGTAGCTTCCTACACGGGCTCTCGGGGTTGGAATGCATTAGATAAGCTTATTCTGTGAAATGGAACCTCTCTCTGGGTCTCCAGTTGTGTGTGTGTGACCGTGAGTCAGATGATTTCTAAAGCAAGTGCCTTGAAGCTTCTTGACAAATGATAGGTTTACCTCTCTGGCCTCCTTGTAATCCTGCCAGAGGTATGGTAAAGGTGGCCTCAAAGAGCCATTTGGGTTAAAATCTTGGCCGGGCTTAGGAAGGGCTTAAAGCTGGCAAAGAGAATGGGAATTTCAGACCACAGTACTGTTTTCTGAGTCTCTGAACATGTTTGCCAAGCAGTTGCTAAGGGAAGCAATTGCTAAGGGAAGTTCAGTTGGCTCTTCTAGACAGTAGGGAGGCTCCAGAGGTAAACTGAATGCCCTTCTTGCCTTGAAAGGACAGGTAAAGTAAAGTGTGCTCCTGTGCTTGTAATTAAGCCATCAGGAAATGTGAGACCTGGAAAGAGACTTTTGAAATCACCTTGTTCAAGCTATCTCATTTTATAGATGAAGACACTCAGGTGGGGAGAACGGCAGTGATGTGTCCAAGGTCACGTAGTTCCCTAGCGACAAGGAAGTGTGACATGCCACAGGAGTTCACGTAAAATGCATTGGGAATTCAGAACAGACGAAATTACTTCCTGCTGAAATTAAATTCAGGTGAAGCTTAAGATCCTTCAGGACTTTGCTCTCAATACCTTTTCCCATTGAAATCTTTCTGTAGATTTATAATGAGCCAGTCATCCCTCTTTGGTTTATTTCTGTGAGTAGAGGTCATTGAGAAGTAATTTGTATAGGATACGTGTAATTATATACTAAATTCATTGGCTTCACAAGCAGAGCTAGTTAATAGATATCCCCAGTAAGAAGATTGAAATGGTACAACATTTAATCAGGAGTGGCTTCAGGGAATCGTGTGTAAATTGGCAGAGTATTTGATTTTCCAGTGCTGGCTTTGCTGGCAATGCTTGTTACTCTCGGATCTTAAAAGCCAAAAAACCCCCAAACATATATACACATATGCACAAATTCTATCAGAGAAGACACGAACAACTCCTTGTTTAATGTAGTTCTACACCTTGTTCTCTTGACTTGAATACCTTCAAAAGGACCAGGTAAATAATTACTGGTTACTGTTTTTTGTACATTTGGAAGGAAACGCTTTCTGCAACATTGTCTTTCTAGGAAAAGCAATTCTTAAGAATTTTCACTAGTGCCAAGTATTGCAGATTCTTCGTATCGTTTCCCAGATTTCCCAGGGAGGGTGAAAGGAGGAAAAGGGAGAGAGGCCAATCCATGATTCTGAGTATGGGGTTCTCTGATTCTGCTGGAAGCAGGGACTTCGTAATAATTTTCTTGGATTCTAGGACTACCATTTCATGTCTTTGACTCAGGAAAAGTTGAATTCATTTAAGGCGAGAAATTTGTTACTGTACTTTATGTTGAAATGAGTAGCTTCATCTTCCTTAGCTCATCTTTGACAGCATGAAAGGTTAGACAGTAACTGCAGCTAGGAGTTTGGGAGCATTCATAATTAAAAAAAAAAAAAATGCTGTGATATTTAATGTTTTCCCACGATTCCGGGCATCCCTGTCTGAGGTCTCAAAGCTCATTTGACTTTGTTTCATTGTATCATGCCATGTGCTGTTATTATTATTTTTTTTTAAGATTTACTTGTTTATTTTAGAAAGCGAAGTGGGGAGGGGCAGAGGGAGAGGGAGACAGAAAATCTTAAACTGAATTTCCACTAAGCATGGAGCCTAACTGACGCGAGGCTTCACCTCATAACCCCGAGATCATGACCTGAGCTGAAATCAGCAGTTGGATGCCCAACCGACTGAGCCACCCCAGGCATCCCTGTTCGTTATTTGTGAAGTCACTTACATTGTTCAGTAAAACTTGTTTGGTGGTTAAGTCACATTTAATCCCTGTGGAAGAGTTTATGCATTGAAGAGTAAGCATCTCCTGTTCGTCAAGCACTCTTCTAGATGCTGAGCTTATAGCCACCAGCAAAAATCCCTGCCCTCACAGAGCTTATATTTTAGCAAGGAGAGAGAACACAAATGAGTGAGAAGGTGGTAAACAAAGGGGAGGCACAGGTGTACAGTTTTAAGTAGGAGAGTAGGCTTCCTTATGAAGGTCACGTTTGAGCTAAGCCTGGAAGGAGAGAGTAAGCGACAGGAGACCAGCCTGGATAGAAGGAATATGGAAGGCCCAGAGATGAATCGTGAGGTTGAGATATTTCAGAAGCAGCAAGCAGGGATAGAATTGAGTGAGAAGAAGGGGAGTAACAGCAGTGAAGACAGAGAGGAAAGACTAAGGGTGCAGAGTGGGCAGAAGCTGTTACAGAAGTAATACTGTACCACAAGGTACTGGGCTTGTCTGTGGCATGGCATGAAATAGGAGCCATTGTGGTTTTGAGTGGAAGGAGGGAGGCCGCGCTGGAAGCAGGAGAAAGAGGTGATTGCCATAATCCAGAGAAAAGGGGGCAGATTAGAAGAGGCAGAGGTGATGAGGAATGTGTGTATGATGTCACCCATCTTTTCACTGGTGAAGAGTGGCAGTGTTCAGTGCTGGTGAGAAATGACCTACAGTGCCATCTCCCAGTTGTCAAGGGAAGACCAGCCAACAAGGATGGCTGATTTCCTCCCCCCTTCCTCAATAGTTTTATTGTGGTATAACTTACTTACAACAAACTGCACCTATTTAAAGTTTAGTTTCCTGAGTTTTAATACACCTGTGAAGCCATGACCACGATCAAGACTGTGAACGTATATCATTTATCCCCAGTAGTTTCATCCTGCCCCTTGGTTGATCCCTAGTGATTAATGATGTTGAGCTTTGTTTCATGTGCTCGTTGGCCATTCATGTATCTTCTTTGGAAAAATGTCTCTTCAAGTTTTGCTTCTTTGTTTTTAAAGATTTATTTATTTATTTATTTATTTACTTATTCATTCATTTTAGGGGGCGTAAGGGTGGAGGGAGAGAGAGTCCCAAGCAGACCCTGTGCTGAGTGGGATCCCGATGGGGCTCGATCCCATGATCCTGAGGTCACAACCTGAGCAGAAATAAGAGTCGGATACTCAACCAGCTACGCTACCTAGGCGCCCTTGTCTCTTCAACTTTTTTGCCCATTTTTGAATTGTGCTGTTTTTTTTTTTTTTTAGTTGTTGAACTTTTGGAGTTCTTATTAAATCTCTGAACAGATGTGTGATTTGAAAATACTTTACCCAAGAATGACTGAATTTTTAACGATGTATTTGTGTGATGAGTAGGAGATGAGGGGACAGATTGGAGTGGAACAAGATTTATTGTCTAAGACATTAATTGGGCAATGGAATTCTGTATTACTGAATGATATCATTTATGTCAGCACCCCAGAAATGCTCCTTTCCAGTGTATTTTTTCCCCCAGCAGTAACTAACTACTGTTCTGGCTTCTGAGGCCAAACATTAGTTTTGTGCATATTTAAATTATGAATTAGAATTGTAAGCTCCTTGAGGGTATGGTTTGTATCCTTCTTTGTATGTGCATATAATGGTAGAAGAGTAAGTATTTTTTGCCTAAAGTCAGTATTTTTAGTTTTGAGTGGTTTATGCTATTTATCTATACTCTCGCCACTGTCCAATAACTGATTTCTGCAACTACGATATCTGTTTAGAATTAGGATTCTTTTGATTGCAAATAGCAGATACCGGGGCTAAACAGGCTTAATTTAAAAAGGTAAGGAACTGGCCCATTTAATAGGAAGCCCAGAGGTCCTGACTGGCTTCCGAAAGTGGACCTCATTTCAACAGTTAATAGTGTGGTCAGTTTCCAGTTTCTTTCCCTTCATAGTCCTACATAGTCCTTCTTGAGCTATTGCTTTCCTCCCTTGGGGCAAGCAAATTTCTCGAGGCCTCTAAATGTCTACCCCCAGTGGTTGTGGCCACTCCTTTTCTTTTTTATGACCTTTGAGAAGGAACAAAAGCTGGGTGTTGGACAGGTGCCTTGAACTCTGGGTGAAGTTTTGCCTGAAGCTAGATGAACAAATAATTATCCTCTTTTGATTAATCTAGTTTGGTTCTACTCTTTTACGTTATTTACAACGTCATGTTTTCTTGTAAATCTCTACCACCCTGTCCTTTCCTGAGGCTGCCCAAAGAGTTACAAGCTCTATTGTTAGAAGATCTGGTTTGGAGAATGTATTGTTTGACAAGGATCTTTGCTTCCTTTTCTCATTTCATATTTTACTTCAGATAATGTAATGGTTTTGAAGCTTTAGCCAAGAGCCCCCAGAACAATTTTTCTCTCCTTTTATCACTTTCACTTTTTCCTCCCAAGTCCGTGAAACGTGATATAATAAGGTTCTCCTATGAATGCGAATATATCTTTTTTTTTTTTTTTTCCTAATGCTTAATCTGAAAGCTGAAAGAGCCAGACATCGTGTTGAAAGGCTTTAGACTTTTCGGGGAAGAGTTTGCAACATTTCTCTTGAAATCCCAGAACATTTATAATTAATTTTATAATCTCTCTGTGTCAAGGGACTATGTTTGTCCTGAATTGCTTGTTTCGAGACATCCGAGAGCAGCGTCCAGCTTCTTCTTGTAGAGTATGAGCTGCGACTGATTAGGTAGTGCCCCTACTTCAAACGTCTCTGAATTCATTTCTTGAGACCGTTCATTCATACCTCGGTGGCTGGGAGGGAGTTTGCTCTAAGTCAGCAGCAGGCCTTGACTACTTGTTCTTCCCAGCCAATCAAGGAAAGCGTGGCGAAGTTGTAGAACTCTCCCAGGACAGCTTCTCCTTGGCGAACCCTTCTTTCCTTAGGGACATGCCCTTCTGGAATATTTCCTAAATGTTCCCTGGCTTACGCCATTCGCCATTACTTTGGAAAACTGTCCAGAAAAATGATGCAAGGTCTGTACGCAGAAGTGTCTGCCTTCCAGAGGGATCACTCTGAAAAACTGGATCATAGGATCTGACCTATGAAAACGTCTTTCATGTCTGTCATTGCCCTCATTCTAGATTCCTGACTGTGGTTCGCAAAGTGTCCTGGCCTCTGCCTCCCCACTCCTCCAGCCTCTTCTTTTGCATGCCATTGTATGACATGTATGTCCTACATGAGTGACATTGTATGTCATTCACGTGATACACTTGCACCTCTAAAGAATTAATTATGTTCTTTTACACTCAATAGGACATCCCCCCGCCGAAGGTATCTTCCCAACCTCACACCTTCTCCTTTTCCCTTCTGACTCTACCTTTTTTCAAAACAGATTCTCTGTCCCAGATCCTGGAATATCACAGACTAGCACAGGACCCAGAGAAAGCATCATGAGGTTTTGTATACCAGCTGACGAGCTGCAACTTCTGGGTTTCTCCTGCCTCAACATCTGGGGCATAGATAGGAGGAGACCTGCTACTGAAGCCCTTCTGGGTATGGGGTTCAGGAAACAGAATAGAATTGCCGAGGCTAGAGTCTTAGAAATCTTAGCACTTGGCCAAGGGAATAGGGAATAGGAAACCGGGCTATTAATGTGTAGTGACGATGAACATATATTTACACATCAGGGGAATTATTGACATACACTATTAATGGGATATGTTATTAAACGGGGGACAAAATTTTAAGAGCTGTATTTTATTTGACCGGAACTGTCATCTCTTCCTTCATGCTCAGGTTTCTGTCTTTGTTTCCTATACGAGAGTGGTTGCATACAGCTTGAAAAATACAAACAAAATACTCGATGGCATTTATCTTTTCCCAAACGGGAATTAATTATTCTTCAAAAACTAGCATAAAAAAGTCACATTGGTTAATTTGGAGGGGGGGAGTTGGTGTTTTAAACTGGGCATTTAAATTCAGCATTCTTTTGTATTTTTTCACATCTTTCACTTCTCGAACAGTTTGGTTAGTGGGAACTAGGAATGCATCAGACACACTTGAGACACTCACAGTCCTTTCAGTGTTACTGAGGTTTAAAGGCAAGTAAGGGCCTCTTGCCTCTGCTTGTTTCCAGAATAACACGAGGCAAGAGTAATCAGCTGCAGTTGCTCTAGATAATTACAAGTTGATTTTATTGAGAAAGTGAGCAACACTATACTTATGCAATAAAAAATTTATCAGATGTACAGCTTCCCTCCCTTCCCCGTACCCAGCCCAAGGGGGAAACAAACCCTCAAGAAAACCTTATTTTAATGGGCACATTTCAAAGGTGCTGGATTTATGGGAGACATCAGGAAACACTGATTGCAATTACTGTCTCTGTTGTTCCAGACTTTAATGGTGCCATATTGGGCCTAGGGTGTAGGCGGGAGATAGTGGGGAAAGTTGTCAACCGGCCCACCAGCCATACTCGTTGGAAACCACAACAGCTTCCTTGCCATTGTGATTTAGAAACTGTTTCTTTTTAAAGTTCATAGTTGGTTTCACCAGAGAGAGACATATGAAAAACCTTCTTAAAATATTTCTGTTCTTGGGGCGCCTGGGTGGCTCAGTGGGTTAAAGCCTCTGCCTTCGGCTCAGGTCATGATCCCGGGGTCCTGGGATCGAGCCCCACATCGGGCTCTCTGCTCTGCAGGGAGCCTGCTTCCTCCTCTCTCTCTGCCTGCCTCTCTGCCTAGTTGTGATCTCTCTCTGTCAAATAAATAAAATATAAAAAAAAAAAAATTTCTGTTCTTCCCCGTGCCACTAGCTGCCTCCTTTGTCATTAGGAACCTCCAGAAGGAACCTGCCCAAGCCCTAGGGTATCACAAATATAAACATACGATTTTGCATAGCTGTATTCTTTTGCTAAGTTGATCTGCTTATCAAATAATTTAGCATTGATTTCCTTATCATGTTGTATGCTAGTATTAGTCACCTGACATCATTATTATTTTATTCAGCCTGGCTTCCTTGCTGGTACGGGCAGATAGAAACGGACGTTTCTATCAAATGACAGTATCAGGATTCTAGAGGAGGGTTGGGCAAAGGTTTTCTGAGTAAGGGGCTGGCCAGATGATGAATATTTTCTACCTTGTGGGCCCTATGGTCTGTGTCTTAGCTGCTCAGCCTCGGACAGTGTGTAAATGAATGGGCCTGACTGTCTTCCAGGTACTTTGTGTAAGCAGGTGAGAGGCCCCGTTTACCTGTGGGCTGGAACAAAGTTCATAGATAAATATGCCTGTAGGGTCCAGGCAGGTACGGCCAATGCAGAGGAATGGCTGATGGGGACAGCCACTCTCAGAGAGCATTTACCTCATCTACAAGGGACAGCTGTTTATTAGCTGGGCACTGGCTCAGGGATACCAGATCTTGTAATTCAAGAATAGCTTGACCTTTGTATTTTTATGCAAAGAGCTTTTCTCCGGTTGGCAGCTAACTTAGTTTTGTTAAGAAAACGTAGAGCAGGTCAAGTTGTACACCTTTTGCTGGCTCTTTTCTGGTCGTTAAGATCTAGTTTTGCAAATTCCAGAATTTTCAGGCATAAGTGTATTATAAGTAAGGCATGCCTAGAGAATGTCATCAGATGCGAATGCAAATATTTAGTTTTGCTGGTGCTAACTCCCCCTTCTAGTGCCAATGACAGATATCAGTAATTGATTATACCACTCTCTCTTCTGAGCTTGGAGAAAAATTCCGGATAATTCTGTACCAGGGCTCACAAAAGCCATGACCAGTGAATTAGTTGTGTCCTCTCATATGTAAGGTATTTGTCATTCCTGTTCTAGAGGGTTCTCCTTTAAATGTTTTTGGGATTAGCGGAGAAAAGTGGCTTTAGCCTTTTTTTTTTTTTTTAAGATTTATTTATTTATTTGTCAGACAGAGATCACAAGCAGGCAGAGAGGCAGGCAGAGAGAGAGGAGGAAGCAGGCTTCCTGCTGAGCAGGGAGCCGGA
Organism: Meles meles; assembly: GCF_922984935.1. Taxonomy (NCBI): domain Eukaryota; kingdom Metazoa; phylum Chordata; class Mammalia; order Carnivora; family Mustelidae; genus Meles; species Meles meles. The sequence continues at coordinate 29,569,872 of NC_060084.1, read as the reverse complement.
TATGGGGCTCGATCCCAGGACCCTGGGATCATGACCTGAGCCAAGGCAGAGGCTTTAACCCACTGAGCCACCCAGGCGCCTAGACTTTTTACTATAGGACTTTATCCTTAAAGAAAACTTGCTAAAAGTTGTTCCTAACTAAAGAATGCTTGAGAAAACGTATCAGAAATAACGAACAGGAAAAAAAAAAGGGTAAGATTCTTTTCAAATGGCAGTATCAGATTTTAAAGGTTATATATTATTTTAGAGAGAGAGAAAGCAGGGTTGGGGGTGGTAGGGGCAGAGTGAGAGGGAGAGAGAAACTCAGGCGGACTCCCTTCTGAGTGTGGAGCCCGATGCAGGACTCGATCCCATGATCTGGAGATCATGACCTGAGCCGAAACTGGGAGTTGGACGCTTAACTCATTGTGCCACCCAGGCGCCCCGTGGCAATATCAGATTTCAGATTCAAACTTAAGGAACTGAAGATTATCCAAAGTTGGATGTGTCCTTAATGGTCATTTAGTAGCGTTCCTTCCCTGAATTTCCCAGAACACTGGTCTGTTGTGTTTTTCTTTTTTCCACCATACCTGTGCAAAGTAATGTGAATTAATAATTATAAAGGGGCTTTATTCTTCTCCCCCCTTCTTTTACTGCCTTTGACCCTTATGCATAGGGTCATGTTACTGTAGAGTAACATGTTCTGAATTTAGGAATTCCATATATGGAGATGGGCCCTCTGGGATGCTTGTACTTTTGGATTGTGTGGATGACCTGAACATTATATAGCCTGGCTGAAACATGCTTCCTGGCCCATGTGTCACAGGGAGCTTTACATCTTCTTGGCTTCCTTCATCACTCCTTAGTCTACCCTTTGGGAATCTAGACTGTACTTGACTTTCAAGTTTGATCTTCTCAAAGAATTCTGCTCGACCCATTTGGAACTTTACTAAACATGTCACTTCTCTAAACTTCTTTACTTTTTTTTTTTTTTTAAGATTTTTTTTTATTTATTTGAGGGAGAGAGAGAGAGAGCATGAGAGGAGAGAAGTCAGCAGAAGAAGCAGATTCCCTGCTGAGTAGGGAGCCTGATGCGGGACTCGATCCTGGGACTCCAGGATCATGACCTGAGCCAAAGGCAGTCGCTTAACCAACTGAGCCACTCAGGCGCCCTAAACTTTGTTACTGTAAAGACCTATGCTAAATGAACAGTGTCATGCTTTATTATGTTATTTCATTTAATTTGCAGGGTTGGTTTTTTTTATTCCCCTTCAATTAACAATTTTCTTTTCCTGCCATCTATCTCAGAAAGGACTGTGAATGAGTGTCAACAGAGCGTTTTGTTTTTAAGTAAGCAGTTAAGTACAACTGGGTGCCTTCTGTGTGCCAGTTAACAGGGCCCTAAATGTGGATGAAATGGAAAAATGGACCCACCCCTTAAAGACTGGGTCTAGCATCTAATGGAATTTAAACTCTCCTTTTTCTAGTCATCAGAGATAAATATTTATAACTTCACTAGGAAGAAAGCTTCCCGGGGGCAAAGCTCTCTGATTCATTCATTGATGGAGCCCAAGTGCCCAGGTCAGGCCTCGTATGTAGTAAGTACTTAATAAATATTTTGTAAATGAACTTTTACAAGCTTTTATATAGGCAGTCCCTGCAGGACTGCTCATATAGGCAGAGCACACTTTCCAATTCGTTTATGTGTCTCTGCCCTCCTGTACCCCAGACACATTGTCCTCCTCCCAGAAAGGTCAGTCATGAGTATCCGTCTAGAATAAATAGACTTCTAGAATATTACTTGTACATATATAAACATCTGCGTGTATATGCTTGTATTTTTTTACACAGATTATAGCCTGTCAGTTTCTTTCTCTTAAAAATGTTTCAGGCAGTTCTGTATCAGTGCATAGTCATATTACTTTTAGTGGCTACCTACTATTTTATTGCCTGGACATTTCATAATTTATTTAACCAGAAACTTATTTTATTTTTTTTTTTAAAGATTTTATTTATTTATTTGACAGATAGAGATCACAAGTAGGCAGATTGCTTCCTTTTCCTTCCTCCCTCCCTCCCATCTTTCTCCCTCCCTGTCTTTCTTTCTTTCTCTCTTTTAAGAGAAAAAGCGCGTGAGTGAGGGTAGAGGGGCAAAGGGAGAGGAGAGCAGAGAATCCCAAGCAGTCTCCATGCTCAGCATAGAGACTGGGGGTTGATCCCATGACCCTGAGGTCGTGATCTGAGCCAGAATCAAGAGTCAGATGCTTAACTAACTAAGCCACCCAGGTGCCCCTATTTAGGTCATTTCTGATCTTTTGCTCTTATAAGCAGTGGTACACTAAACATCCTTGCTCAAAAGTCATTTTGCAACCTCTGAAAATAAGAATTTAAGGATACATTGCTAAAAGTGGAATTGGGGAATTCCTTTGTTCAAACTGTGCATTTATAATTTTGGTAAGTATCGTCATATTGTCCTTTATAGAGAGCGTGAGTATGCTGTTGTGCTGCGCTCTTACTGACACTCTGTTTATCAAAATGTTCGCTCTTTTCTGATCTGATAAGTTAGAAATCTCCGTGTGGCTTTAATTTGATTTCTCTTATATGAATAAGTTTGAACATCTTTTAAATGTTTACATACTTACCTTTTTTCCTTTTATGTGTTCTGTCTTCAGAACTTTTGCCCTTTTTTCTGTTTGAGTATTGATCTTTATCTTACTGATGCGCTGTAGTAGCTCTTTATATATTAAAAAGTATTTCCCTGGCTATGGACGAATTTATAGACGAATTTAGGAAGAACTGATGTTCCCATGGTGTTCAGTTTTATATCGCAAGAACATAATATGTCTTTACATTCGTTTAAATTTTATTTTGGGGGCACCTGGGTGGCTCAGTGGGTTAAGCCGCTGCCTTCGGCTCAGGTCATGATCTCAGGGTCCTGGGATCGAGTCCCGCATCGGGCTCTCTGCTTAGCGGGGAGCCTGCTTCCCCCCCTCTCTCTCTGCCTGCCTCTCTGCCTACTTGTGATCTCTCTCTGTCAAATAAATAAATAAAATCTTTAAAAAAAATTTTATTTTGTATCCTTCAATAAATTTTAAATTTTTTTCTTATAGACAATATACTATTGCTTGGGATATGTTTGTCCTGGTTGATTAGCAGATAAATAATAATATTATTTGCAAAAAAGCACTTTTTCTTATGAAAAAAACCTTTTTCTTTTGTCTCATTATGGCTCATTTCTTATGCCTCTCCAGAGAGCACACTTGTGTTGGTCATTCCTTCCTGAGTAATGATGAGTCATTGTGATGATAAAGGACACTATTTCCTAATTCTTAACTTTGGGAAGATTTCTAATGTTTCCCTGTTAAAATATGATGCTGGCTTTGTGGTTGAGAGAGCTCTGTATTTTATTGTGTTAAGGAACCTGGCCTCTTGTTAGTTTTATTGATGTTTTGATTATAGAAGGATGTATTTTATTGAATATTTTGTGTATCTCTGGTCACTCTTTGTTTTCATCCAAGAATGTGATTTTTGTGTGTGTGTAAGTATAAGCCTTTGCATATTGAACTATCTTTGTATTCTTGTGATAAGTTCTACTTGGTCATGGAATGTTATTCTTTTAATATGCTGTTAGATTTGGGTTCTCTTTCCCTATATTTAAGAATTTTGCTTTGATTCTCAGATACGAGGGGTGTGGTGTGTGTGTGTGTGTGTGTGTGTGTGTGTGTGTGTGTTGGATTTTGATACATATTATTCTACAGGAAAAGAATTTGGAAACTTTTCTTTTTCTGTGCTCAAACAATTTAAAGTATATGGAAATAACCCACTCCTTAATTGTTTGGTAGAATTCTTCTTTGAAACTCTTGACACCTATGTTATCCTAAGAGAGAGTTCTTTGACAACTTTCTCTTTACCTTTTATGGTTTCACTAGCTTTTCTCCCCTCCTGGGGATGATTTTGGTAGTTAAAAAGTTCCTTAAAAACTGTCCATCTAATCCATATTATTTAATTTATTTGTGTGGAATTGAATAGATCATCTTTTATTGTTCTTGGTATCTCTGTGGTTATTTCCTCATCATTTAAAGATTTGTTTGATTAAAGAATAAAGGACATGTTAAAAATAATTGAAAGAATGTGTTTTTTCACAAAATATGATAGAAAAGGATGTAGTTTATTTCCTGTCCATTTCTTATTAAAACTTAATATTTTCTGAGCTAATGATTATAAGACCCAGAACCTGAGATGAGACATTTCCTTTCTGATCCGGCTCTTCTGTTTCTGACAGGCCCAGAAGAGGAAAGTGAGGACGACCCTCAGCTCGAAGGCAGAGACCCGGATATCTGGCATGTCGGTTTTAAGATCTCGTGGGACATCGAGACTCCTGGCTTGGCAATACCCCTTCACCAAGGAGACTGCTACTTCATGCTTGGTAATTAGGAGGGTCAAAGCTGCATCAGTGCCCTCGTATCAAAGTTTTAGATTACTCGCTACGTATTTGGAATGTGTCTTTTTTTTTTTTTTTTAAAGATTGATTGATTTATTTTAGAGAAAGAGTGTGTGTGTGTGGGAGCGAGTTGGGGAGAGGCAGAGAGACTCTCCAAGCTGACTCCCCACCAAGCGGGGTGCCCACCATGGGGCTCTGATCTCATGACCCAGAAGATCATAACCTGAGTCTTAACCGACTGAGCCACCCAGGCGCCCTTTGAATGTGTCTTTTGAAACAAGCTCTTTAGGTATTTTATAGCGATTATGAATCTTCTGCATGGAACCAGTTTTTTTTTTTTAATCCCTCATTTTTCTAGGTATTGCTCATTTGTAAAAGTTGCTTTTATTTTCTCCCGCATACCGAGTTCCCCACGTATGCTACACAGTTTTTAGGACTTCTCGTCAGTTACTCAGTCATCCGAATGAGCTTGTCAGTGGGAAGTGTTCGGATGATTTCCCGGTCTATGTCAGTTCTTAGTGAAAGTTTTTTCCGTTTGGAATTGAGTTTCTTCTCAGGCGCAGCTGGAATTGAGTTTCTTCTCAGGCGCAGCTGACCTGACCTCAGGGACTTTCTTTCCACTCGTCGCTGAGTTCTCTGGAGAGCAGGATTTCAGCTGTGCTTGGGCTGACTGAAGCGGTGGTGTTCGGGCAGCTTTTGCTATTGGCTCTTCGCTCTAAGCGTTTTGTTTGGGTTTTGGACTTTCTACCTGTTTTCCAGTGTGCAGCACAGAGACTGTATCCTTTCTTACTCACAAAGCCTCTCTGGGTTTATTCTGTCATTGGCTTTGACCCCTGATTATCCAGCGTTTATCTCACGCTAACTGGCCTGGAGGAATCTAATCACTATTGGCTTTAGAACTGGGGAGCGCCAAGGCTCAAAGTGGATATTTATGAGAAGAGTTATTTCTTCAGTTAATTGAGTATATGTAGAGAGCCTGCTGCGTCCTCCATGCTGTGTAACGTTCTGGAGGAGCTATTGAAGATGGATAAAACTTGGTCCTTGCCTTCTAGAAAATCACAGTGTGGATTAGCTCTTTAGGTCATTACTGCATTAAGCATTTTCCAAATTTCAGTCATTGGCACGTCAGCCTCAAGGTTCTTGCTATATCCCTGTGCTACCGGTGCTGTTAACTTATGTATTATTTTTCTCTCAATAAATTAACTTTATGTTTTTGTGAATAAATATAAATACAATTAAAGGAATAAATGAATAAAATTAAAAATAAAGTGAATAAAATAATAACAAAATTAAATAAATGAAATGAAATAAATGAAATAAAATAATAAAATTAAATAAAAATAAAGTGAATAAAATTCACTTTATATTTTTCCCTAAATAAATTTGCTCTAAATAAAATCACTGAAGTGGATTTACTTTAGAAGGAGATTTTATAACACTATCTTAAACAGAAGGAGATTTTATAACACTAACTGTATCACTTGGATTATGAAACAGTATTAAGGACCTGCTACTTTGGTTTGCTGAAGATCCTGAGTCCTGTCTTTGTTAAAAGAGACACGTGTCACTGTTAGAGAGGTGTTAACTGTATAATGTCATCAATCGGAGACTTTCTCCTTGTCAGTTACTTTGTTCGGGACTTTCTATTAGCAGTTTGTATCTTTGAAAGAAGTGAGAGTCATTTGGTGCCATTCTAAATGGCTATATTAATTTTCTGCATGCAGAAGTAGTAACTATACATTGTAGAAGTTCACCTGCCATCTGTTTATTTAAGAACATCTTGTATGTTCTTTTCTGATTATGAAAGTAAAATACATGTTCATTGTACAGAAAAGAAACGCTGAAAAGTATGAAACGAAAGAAGAATATAAAAGCCAGGTTCAGACCTGTTTTGGTCTTTTTTCCTGTGCATACGTGTGTCCGGAACAATAGTAGTATGTGAATAACAATCACGTTGCCTGGGGACGAACAACAACCAAGCGTTCTTTTAATCCTCTCCATAACCCTAAGAAGTGGATGATAGTTACATTGCAAGTTATCAGTTCAGGTTAAATTGATGTAGTGACACAGCCACGGTCACACAGTTAGTAGGGTGCGTGGATTGGAACTTGTTCCTTAATCCCATTTGGGCTCCGACACCCACGTCAAACCACCCCCTCGTCCTCCTACTTGGGTGCTAACCCCCACCCTGGGCTCCGGGGCCCTCCTTTCTCCCTCACCATGATGCCTCTGCTTCACCTAAAGACTTCAGGACCAGACTGTTCAGGACGGAAAGAGAAGAGGATGACAAGAGTGTTCTGTGTGCTTTTTTCTTGGCCCTTCGTTTTTAAAGTTATGTTTCTCTTGCCTCAGATATAGATTAGTAATGAAAATATTAAATAATGACATTGTCCTTTTTACCATATGTTATAATGAGTATGCATTTTTAAACATACATTTGTCCTTTTAGCTACTATAGGTGCCGAACCAAAGTAAGTGCTGTTATTTTCTAGGTACTGATGTCCAAGACCTAATATCCATTCCTGATTTCCCAGCTCCTGCGTTCAGGTACTGGGGAAATGGCTGGTACCTTCCTGATCAGGGCCAGGCACAGCACAGTGTACCCAAAGTGTGCTTTTAGAATATCTCCATTTAGAATGTATTTTCTTTATTCTTTATTATAATTAAAGAAAATTACTCTTTTCTTGTTAAAGTTGTCACAGTCAGTTTCTAAAAGGAACTTTCTTCCACCTCCTCTTAAACAAACTCAGACAAAAATAAAAGCAATAGTGTCTTGCTGCCTTTGCCTCTTTACTTTCTCGAATCCAAATCCTACAAGGAGCCCTGTGGAGGGACCTCGCCGTGTGCTGATATCTGAAATCTGAACTTCATAGCACTTACAAAAAGGAAACAGTTTAGCTCAATTTATAATAATATATTGGTCTGCAGAGGAAGTGCAGGCTGAACCCTGCTGTCTCAAGTAAATACTCCAGGGGTGTCTGATGGGGAACGTGTCGGGTGCTTGTAATAAATCCGCTGCCTGTGGACGTGAGTGAAGGCCCTGCTGGCACTGCCCGAGGACACGCTTAACTGGGGTTGTCACGGTTTTACTTTTAAATTGGAATCTTTGCCCTAATCTCAAAGTTAGACACGACCGGATTTGCAAACAGATTTACAATTTTCACTAATTTTCCAACCAGGACTTCAAAACACACTTAGAAGGGGGAAAAAAAAATACACCCTGGTCTTTCTCCGAATAGGATGATTTACTTTGCCACAGATGTTTTCCATAGACTGAATGTAACCAGGGAGTTAGGGACTTAAAAAGTGGCTTGGAGACAAACTGTGGGTTTGTTTTTTGTGGAACAGATTATACAGTTCAGGGGACATCAACCAAATTATGTTCATTAACCAGGAGCCGGGTGTGGAGATGGGCTGTGTCAGGACAAAGGTGAGGGCTAGGCAAACATTTGGGGCAAACCTCCTTTTTATCCGCTCCCCCCACTTCATTTATTTCTTTTTCCTTGTCACTTTTCATGACTCTGTTCTCTCTGGCTTCTTTATTTTTGTTTCCCTCAATCCAAATTAAATCTCATTTTCAAATAGTTATCTCAAAGCTTCAGTTGCCAAGTAAAATTTCCACGGCCAAAAAAAAAAAAAAAAGGCAGTGGAAATTGAAATGCACGCTGCTGCTTTTTTGGTTTTGCTTTCCTTCACCCACAGTTTGGGGCCAAATGCTGAAAGGCCATTTCCTGTCAGGTGACCAGGTTCCAGACTCACGGCCTTGTCTATCGGCCATGTGCTGTTCATCTCTCTCCCCAGTCTCTGCCTCCCCCGGACAACTGCTATTCTGCCTGACACTCGCTTCCCAGGGTTACTGGGAGGCCAAGCAAGAAAGTGCTTTGCATGGAGGGGGGGCGGCCGTGAACATGGGGAGCTGGGCCATGGCCCTACGGGAGAGCTAGTGAGGCGAGTGGGTGACAAAAAAGTGCTGAGTATTGTGTTCTTATCCTGCTTCGGGCCCCCAGTTCTGCCACCTTGGCATGTCCCTGTGCCATACCTATATTTCCATGACCACATAAAGGCACCCCAAGAAAGGGCCATCTCACCAACTGCTTCTTGACGGGGAGAAGCGTCGAATCAGAGCTCTGGGGTAACCACGTTCTGACCTTGGTTGAGGGCTGAGTGTACCAGCAGAGCCCGGTCAGCTGTGTTTTATGGATTAGGTTCACCTTCTTTGAAATACCCGTGGCTCTGAGCAGCAAGACCCAGATCACGGTGAGCGTTTGATGTGGTAGAACATGAAAATACGTCCTGCGTCTATTTTTGGCATCAACATGAGCACTCTGGTCGGAGTCTGTTGCCCTGTGAGCAGGAAGAACAGAGGCTTCTAGGAGTTTAAAGTCTCTTAACTGGGGCTCCTCGGGGACTTCACTTGGAGACTGTGGTATCTTTGTAAATCGTCCAGGTGTCCCTCAATCCTGCCCCGGTTCAGACATTTTATTTGAAGGAAAAGGCTTTTGTTATTTCTTCCTCTGACCCCATTCCCTTCCTCCCCCAAACTCCTGACTGACCAGCTGAAGTAAAAAGTACCTATAATTTATGGCTTAATCATAAATTCTCAGTAATTATACTTTATTACCTCTCATGGGTCTTGAAACGTAGGTGCTATGTTCTGCTTTCTGCCGAGGCAAGGGAATAATAGAGAAACAGTAATAAATTATAACTTCAGGCTGCAGTCGGTAGGCTCGAGGAATTGCCATTTCGGTGGAAAGTGCTCGAACAGCCAAATGAGCACCTGTCATGTTTATTTTCACTTTGAAAAGCAGAAACGTGACAGCCTAGTTTCAACTGCTCGTCCAATACGACCTCGTGGCGCTCTCCTTACCTTCTCAGCAACTACGGTGTTTGCTTCTCGCTTCTCATGTGTTTGCAGGGTTGAGGATGTATCTGTCCTCCTGAAACTTTTACTCTGAAAACAGGCCCCCAAATGCTAACGGTTTCAGAATTGTGCTTGTTGTCTTGATACCTGATTCTTTAGTATTCAGTAGCATTGGGGAGAGGACATTTCTTGTGGAATTTGCTCAGAGGAGAGGATTCCCAGGTACTTGGAGGGATTTCCCTATCTCCTAGACTTTCTCTGCGCATCCAGTCTTTGTGCGTATTTCTCTGTCACTGATGTCTTGAATTTTACTTGAGGAGCACGAGTACCTGCTGAGGGCCAGTCACTGTGATGGAGGCTCTGATATATTTTCTTTCTTTTAATAAGTCCATCAGGTAAGTAACCTGTCCTCTCTCTCGGATCCCTGTATTTTTGCCAGAAAAGAAAATTGACGGGGATTGCCTGCTAATGGGTGTGTGGATTGTTTTTAGGGTTCTGAAATTACTCTAAAATTCATTTGTAGTGATGGTCCCACAATCCTGTGAACATGCTAAAATACATGGAATCGTATGTTTTCAATGAGTGAATGGATTGGTATGTGAATTCTATCTCAATAAAACTGTTTCACAAAACGAGAAGGAAGCTTAGAGAGGTAAACTAGGTAGTTCAGGGCGATGGACCTAGTGAAGCTTACGTGAGAATGCAGGTTTTTCTGAGACCAGAGCTGTTCTTTTTTTCCATCAAATTGTGCAGCTCTACTAATTGCATAGTCATGAGATCTTCTTTCAAAGTGTGGAAAAAAATAGCTGAAAAATATTAAAAATAGCTGAACAAGTAATAAATAAGTAAATAGCTGAATAAGTAATACATCAATACACATATTTTCTCATTGTAAAGGATTTGAATAGTATGGAATTATATAGAATAAAATTTGGAAGTTCTCCTTTACTTTCCTATCTTGTCCTTTTGTGAACATTAACATAAATATAGTTATGCCAATATGATTTACATATATATTGCTGCTAATTTATAAAATAGCGCACAAATGGGACCTTATTATATATATTTTATCTATTACTCTACTACTCGCTCCCCCCCTCCCCCAAATGATAGGTTCTGGAGATCTTTCCTTGTCAATATCTCATTCATATTGGTATCGTTACTATAAAAACAACATGTGGACTAGGAAATAAAAAGTCAAACATTAAGGATGATCTAAAACAGAAAGCAAAGAACTCCATGCTACCTGTCCCCAAATTCCATTTCTCAGAAGTAACTCCTTTTCAGTGTATTTGCTTTTTATTCTTTAAGTGATTACCTCCTTAACTCATAAACACGCTTAATACTGCTCTCTCCATCCAGCAGCTTGAAGCACTATATCTGTTCCTCCATTAAGAAAAATGTGAAGAAAAAAAAAAAAAAGAAAGAAAAATATGAAAAATGGGGATGCGGCTTTTACATTCTCTCACTCTTACTATGTTTTTTTTTTAAGAGTTTAGTTATTTATTTGAGAGAGAGTAAAAGAGAGAGAGCGAGAGCAAGCAGGAGTGTGGGGAAGGGCAGAGGGACGAACAGACTCCGAGCTGATTGATGAACCCAATTCAGCGCTGTATCCCAGGACCCTGAGATCCTGACCTGAGCTGAAGTTAGATGCTTAACCCACTGAGCCACCCAGTCACCCCCACTCTTGCTAAGTTTTATTAGTTAACATTTACTTTTAGTTTTTTGGGTTTGTTTTCTTTTGTTGTAATTTATTTTCTTACAACCGATATTTAGACTCTTTCTTGACTTTTAGGATGTAACATGGGGGATGAAAGTTCCCTTCAGCCATATCATTACTTTTATATCATTGAGGATTATAATGTCTACTACACACTGGTGTATAATTTTGACAAGACTGCCGTGCTTTCTTTGTACATGGAATCTGAAATTTGGAAGCCAGTACCTAACAGTGCTTATGTATGCATCCTTTATTGAGGAACTAAATAAAGTGACTGGATCCATAAATAGAAGATAGGAGTCCACAATAATCATTAACCTTGTCCCATTGAAAGGGAATGTTACAAATGTCAGGTCAAGGTTTTATACCAAGTCAGAGGCCCAGAATCATGCCCCATTTTAGCTTGCTTTGTGTTTGAAGCAAGTCTTTCCTGTGTGCTTTGAACCAGACTTCCCCTGGAAGTTGCAATTGCATTTCTCTGTTCTTAGTGAAAAAATGATGCCAGAGTGCTGTCCCCATGTCATATAATGTCCATGATGTTTTGTCTTACTGTTTCTTCAAAGCCACCAGTTAGAGTTATCGTAGTGAGATTTCTTCTCGCAGTGCTTGTCTATTCTGGTTTTTATCGGGATCTCATGTCCTTCTTTCTCTTTCTTGGAATTTTCTAAAAAGGTCTTCTATCTACCCTATTTTAGGTTTCTTTTTTTTTTTTTTTAAAGATTTTATTTGACAGATAGAGATCACAAGTAGGCAGAGAGGCAGGCAGAGAGAGAGGAGGAAGCAGGCCCTGAGGGCCTGATGCGGTGCTCGATCCCAGGACCCTGGGATCACGACCTGAGCCGAAGGCAGAGGCTTTAACCCACCGAGCCACCCAGGCGCCCCCCTATTTTAGGTTTCTAAAGATATGTAACCTCTGTAGCACATAACACAGTACTTTGAACATGGTTGGTACTTTAATAATAATTTTCGAATTAATGAGTGGATGAATAAACCAAAGATTGGTACACCCCCTACTTTCCATATCATGGCAATAAACATATAGGCAAAGGAAATACTTATTCTGTCCTTGAAAGCTCCTAGCTGGAAAAGTTTATGAAGTCCCTCCCCCCAAACAGGGGCATTCATTTAACTTGGGGATCTCCAGAGACAGCTTTAAGAATTTTCCATGGCAATCCATTCCTTCAGTGACCCATGCTTTGCTTGCTAATATCTAGTCCAAATGACCATGTGACATCACAGAATTTCCCAAATTGATAAAGTGTCCAGATCATTTATTAAAAAAACTACTAAAGGTAACAAAAATGTGTTGGTTTCTTTTAAGCTGAGAATGCATGAGTTGCTATGAATTTTGAGATCCTTTTGTTCTCTCATATTTTCTCTAGTCAGAGTCATGCTGTATTAGGATAAATCTGCATCCGGGTTGGTTGGGTGGAATTTTTCCCTTTGGCTGGCAGTCTTAATTAATATACATTCTTTGGCTCTTAATCTATGTAACATAACTCCTAAAAACAGGAACTGTGGAAAATAAGTTTTTCAGACTTTTAATTTGATTGCATATCTCGTGTGTGTTCTTTGCCACTTCTGCAAAGATAGGAAGAATGGCCATAAAGGAAGTTTTGTTTTTTGGTTTTGTTTTGTTTTTTTAATTGATCCTGTTGCAGCTGTCAGTTCAGGATGAGAGTAGGAATGAGTTCTCCCTTCCTGACGCAATCCCTGCAGCGCATTTCAAGGCCAGGCATTCTAACCCATGATGGAAGATTCCTCAAATTCTTCCTGTGGAATAATTCTTCTAGGCCCTGTAAGCATTGAAAAATTTTTAAAAGACCTAAATTACAGTCCTATCATTTTCCTTCTCGTTTGTTTATACTGTTCCTTCCACCCTTTCAGCTATTTTTCTCCATCTCGGTATATTTCTTTGAGGCGACATTAAAAAATTAAATAGCCACAACGGCCAGGTCGCCAACCAGTCATTGTGGCTGCTATAGTTCTTTTTTTCCCTCTGGACTGAGGTGACTGGTACAGAGGTCTTATCTACTAGAATTATATTTTTTTTTGAGAGCCACTACTGTATTCGGTATAGTCCTGCACTCCACACAGCACTTAATGCCTCGTACATAACAGGAGCTTAGCACGTATTTGGAAGGAACATCCTTTTTTCCTCCTCAGGCATTAGCCAGAAACCACAGCCATCAGCCTCAAGTACCAGTGGAAAATTAGATGTGAGATAGGAGTAGATCAAGAGGGAAGGCAAAAAGGCATAGGGAGGACCAGAACCAAGAGGTTTAAGTGGCTGCTTGTGTTTCGTTCATTCACTTTATTAGGGCAGTTCTGGTCCCCACGGAAGCAGCAGGCAGAAGTGATGGCCCTGTGTCTTCCAGGGGGGCGAGGGAAGAAGACTGCTCATTTAGGTTTACTCATTCAAGCAAGCTCTGTCCCTTCTCATCTTTCTGTTTCCCCAAACTTCTCTGCCCTCCTGTTTCTTGGAAGGAGTTACAATCTGGAAGATTAAAGGCAACCCTTACCAAAGTGGGATTAAAGTTCATTTTGCATATTTGGAAAAGGAAAGAGAATGATTAACCTCAAGAATCTAGTCTCTTTACAACCCAACAACAAACTAAGCATTCCATAAAAGTTAATTTAGAAACAAGAGGGGGAAAGTCATGTATCCTGAGGCCATCTTCACCTCTGTGCTTGGTTTTGTAGGAGAGTTTTCCCTCCTTTGGAGTCCTGTATTGGGGGGAGGTTTACAGAACCATCCAAAGCTCATACCTCCTTCACTGTTGTTAGGTGCCATTGTTTTCATTTGGGGAATTGAACGTTATCCTTTGGATTGGTCTAAAATAATGATACTTACTGTTTTATTATTTTATTGCTCCATACAAAAGTAGTAATATATGCCATCCAGTCAAAGATGCCATTAGTCTGAAGATGTAGTCCAATTTCAGAGATACTAAATATGAAGAAGAAATATGTCCCTTGGAATTGATGAAATATGGTACATGTTTGCTTTAAAGAATTTACAGACAATAGGAAAGTATAAATACAAATACATCATATTATCACCTTGCAGAGATAATATTCTTCATAACTATGTGTTTTAATTCCATCTAGTCTTTCTATGCTTGGAAATATATGGGAATTTCTTTTTCTTTTTAGAAAATATTGTATTAGATACAATGTTTAATACCATTTTTTAATTCTTTCATATCTTGAGCATTTTTCCTTATTAAATATTCCTTGAAATGTGGTTTTAAAAAATGGTTTAAATGTTACTCCCTGCTTTCGGTGGTTTAATGCATTTCTGGTGTTTTGAGATCAGGTGTACTGCTCCAGTGAACATCTTTGTACATATATCTTTGCAACTGGATTATTTCTTTAGGAAAAATTACTAGAAGTGGAATGCTTAGGTCAGAGGAGGGTATAGCTATTTTAAAACTATACATATTATATTGTCACACTGTCATAAGGTTGTTTTCAGTGCACATTGTGAAATGATCTCTACAGAAAGTGTAGCTAACATCCTTCACCTTATATAATGTGAAATTGAATAAAGAAAACCTCATGTATAATAGAGTTGGGGGGCAGAAAGGGGAGCTCTCATGCCCTACCAACTCATCATCAAGTTAGAGGCCAGTAGGAAGATGCTACTTTACTGCTCCAGCAACAAGGAGGGAGACTTTTCCCTGGCCCCGCAACCAACAGCCCAGCCAATGAGAAACTGCCACAACTCAGCCAATGAGAATCGTCACCACCCTGAACTCTAATCGTCACCACCCTGAACTCTCACTTTCTTCCAATGAACTTTTGTTCAAGCGGCCCCTCCCACCACCTCCTCTTCCTCTATAAAATAGTGTTCCTCTTTGTTCTCTGAAACTGCCTGTGGGTTTGGCATAGTTCATGTGTCCCCTGCCATTGTTGTATAAACCCATTTTGCCAGTTAAACTATTTTATTTTCAGTAGTTACAAGAAGTATGTATTTTTTTTTGTGATAAGAAATTTTAAGATCTACTTTCGTAGCATTTTTTCATTACATTACATCCCTGTGACTTCTTTATTTTATAACCAGAAAACTGTACTTCTTGACCCCCTTTACTCATTTCTTCCACTCCTCATACCCCATCTCAGGCAATCATCATTCTGTTCTTTGTATCTTTGAGCTTATTTTTTTTGTTTGTTTGTGTTTTTGTTTTAGATTCCATTGTATCTTTCTGCTAACATATTTCACTTTAGCGTAATGCCCTCAAGGTCCATGCATGTTGATGTAAATGGCAACATTTCATACCTTTTTTTTTATGGGTAGATAGTGTTCCATTGTATCGGTATACCATAATTTCTTTATCCATTCATCCATCAATGGACAGTTAGATTGTTTCCATATCTTGGCTGTGGTAAATGATGCTGCAGGGAATATGGAGATGTGTATGTCTTTTTGAGTAAGTGTTTTCATTTTCTTTGGTTAAGTACCAAGAGGTGGAATTGCTGGATCATAGAGTAAATCTATTTTTAATTTTTTGAGGAACCTCCATACTGTTTTCCATAGTGGCTGTACTAATTTATTACCACGAACAGTGCAAAAGTTTTTCTCCACAACCTTGCCAATGTTATTTCTTTGATGATAGTTATTCTGATGGGTGTGAGGTGATATCTCATTGTGGTTTTAATTAGCATTTCCCTGATGATTAGTGATTTTGAGCATCTTTTCGTGTACCTTTCTTAGAGAAATGTCTATTCAAATCTTCTGCCTATCTTGAATTGGATTGCTTGTTTTTTGCCACTAAGTTTTATGGGTTCTTAATGTATTTTGAATATTAACCTCTTACCGGATACATGATTTGCAAATGTTTTCTCCCATCCCGTAGGTTGCCTTTTAATTTTGATGATGGTCTCCTTTGTGGTGCAGTGCTATGTATGTATGTATGTATTTGAAAGAGGGAGTGGCAGAGAGAGAGAGAGAGAGAGTCTCAAGCAGACTCTGCACTGAGCACGGAGCCCAACATGGGACTCAGTCTTCCAACTCTGAGATCATGACCTGAGCTGAAATCAAGAGTCAGACGCTTAACTGACTGAGCCACCCAGGCGCCCCTGTGTAGAGCTTTTTAGTTTGATGTAGTCCCACCTGTTTATTTCTGCTATCATTGCTTTTGCTTTTGGTGTCATATTTAAAAAGTCATTGCTGAGACCTATGTCTCACTGCTCTGTTTTCTTCTTATACCATGGTTTTAATGATTTAAATAAAGTGTAGCCTCTAACAAGTTTTTCATGAAGGCTAATGGCAAGGGAATGGCGGTAGCTTATAGTCTCTGAGTTTTTATAGTATCTGAGAGTGACTTTCTATACCTTCACAGGCTGCTTCCTCCTTAAATAGCTATAGGATTCTTGCATGACAGACTTCCTACCTGCAAACTCTCGATATTGCCCCCTTAAGTTCTGATGTTTGGTATTAGAGAGATGTCTGAGGTCATCTTCATTTTTATTCTACCACAGTAAATTGTTTCTTTCTTTGAACATTTGTCATATTTTGTGTTTAATATTTGAGCAGAATATGTTTATGTACTTCAACCGCCATTTTGTAGTCCAGAGTCTTTTCACAACATTGGGAAATACTCTTGTGTTAGTTCTTTGTGGTTCTTTCATCCATCCTTTTTCTGTTGACTTTCTAGGATTCTTCCTGTATGTAAATTTCGGCTTCCAGAATCTGTCCCTCATTTCTTATCTCTTCTGTCACTAATTTTCATTTTTCCCTGCAAGTGCTAGGAGAATGTTTTGAGTTCCCTCATCCACTTCAGTAATTTGAGTTTTTTGTAGGCTGTGTTCTGCTGTCCACTCTGTCTTCCATCATTTTAAAAGAAGTGACACTATTAAAAAAAACAACTCACTCCAGGCAATCTTTCCTGATCGCACACTGTCCCATCTTCGTGTCTACTTTATCCATTTCCAGAGGCTGTACCTTCCTAAAGCAAGTGTCTTCTTAAAATATTGAGAATTTTATTCTCAATAAATTCTCTTATTGAGAATTTTATAAAAAATTTGTCCTGTCAGTTTGAGTAAAACCTTTTGAGCAGAGATCGTTTCAAAGCTTCCTTTCTTGTGAACTGCCATGTTTTCCCATGAGCCTGGTGATTTGTCCCTCTCTGTTTCCCCTTACAGAAGGAGGACTAGTACTCGTTTATAGGCAAACTGGTGTTGAGATGATTTCTTTTGAAAACTTGGCATACATTGCTGGCCAAAATCTTCAGTCGAAAGGAGGAAGGACAAAAATATATCTATCCTTCCGTGGCCAGATAAGAGAGTTCATGAACGGGAGTGTCCTGTGCGGTGTAGATGCTTGCTGTGTGGGCAAAACATGGCCGCTTTGACCATCCTCAGCATACCTGCTTGCTCTGGTTTCTCACCACAGCAAGGCCAGGCTGTCTTCTCAAAGTGGTGCTTGTACCTGCAACACATCCTGGGGTCTCTGAGTACCATAGCTTGCCTGCATTTAAGGTCACCCTGCAGAGGCAAGAGGCCCATTCTCCTTTTCAGTTCAGGAGAGAGCACTGCTCCCGGGATCAGCCTGTTGTATTTACCAGAAACCTACCCTTTCAGAGTAGACATGAGGCAGCCCTCTTGGCCCCTTCTTTAATCTCATCGCGCCTAACTGTATCCAGAACAACCCCTTGCAATTTCTGGCATATTAAGCACTTTTCTCTAATATTTAGTGCTGACAGTAGCTTTGGCCTAATCGAATAGTCCCCTGACCGTATCCTTGGGAAAGCTGGGAATGGGGCAGGTCGGGAGGCCTGAGTCTGTACCAACATCTCGCCAGGAAGCTTCCCCTCCCCCCTCTCGTTGGCTATTAAATTCTGAATATGTTCTCAGTCATGGGTGTCCCCATGTCTAGGAAAAATAAGGTCATAAATATTAAGATTGAGCGATGAGAATGGACAGGTGAGTAAGAATGAAAAGCTTCAGTGACTGCGTGAAGCCAGGAAGATTGGATTTCAGTATTGGGCCTATTTAGCTCAGAAGTGGGCCTTTAGCGAAGCTCCTGATTGTTACTTTAAGAAATTTGGGATGAAATAGGTCTGGTAACACACCGGACAACAAAACCAAGGAAGTAAGGGGCTGGGTTGGTCTGTGCGGGAGGGGATCTCAGCAGGTGGGATTGCAGGAGAATCGTGGGCATGAATCTGTCAGCCTAGCAGAAATTAGGCCTTTGCATCTATGGTCTTTTATATATGAGATGAGATTTCATGCTACAGCGGATGTCCACAGCTCCCTTCACCCACCGGCAGAGCACACGGCATTTAGCAAGCAAAGAGTGAGAGCTTCTTATGTATTTGTTTTCTTTTTTATATTTTTTCTTTTTTAAAGATTTTATTTATCTATTTGACAGACAGAGATCACAAGTAGGTGGAGAGAGAGGGGTGGGGGGGGAAGCAGGCTCCCTGCTGAACAGAGAGCCCGATGCAGGGCTTGATCCCAGGACCCTGGGATTATGACCCTGAGCGGAAGGCAGAGGCTTTACCCTACTGAGCCACCCAGGTGCCCCTGTATTTGTTTTCTTGAATAAATTCTACAAACTCGGATTCCCCTTGAATATAGAATCACTCAGTTAGCTATATTCTGAAATAGTTATGGCAGATAGACATTCTTTCACATTTTCCTCCAAAAAATGATGAGGTGGCGTCTTTTGTGAAGCTGGGAATGTCTTCAGCATTATTGCTTCCAATGTACTGTCCATGAAGTCGGGACCACTTGTACAGCGCTTATCTGCAGAGTTTTAGATAAATTACAAGCTCGTGGGTGAAAATTACAAGGTTCTTTCTAGAAGCCATAAAGGATTAGGGACAGTTGGGAGCAATTTCAAAAGTTGTTTGATTCGAAGGTTGCCAGGGATTTGAGTAAAGGTACAAGCCTCAGTGTCTCACTTCAAATGTTCAGTTTGCCACCCAGCCTGCACGAGGCTAGTTGGCCCTCAGTGGAACGAAAGCACTTAAGCAGTGTTCATTAAGAGGTTTTCTCTGGGGCGTCTGGGTGGCTCAGTCGGTTAAGTGTCTGCCTTCGGCTCAGGTCATGGTCCCAGGGTCCTGGGATCGAGCCCCATGTTGGGCTCTCTGCTCCCCCAGAGTCTGCTTCTCCCTCTCCCCCTGCTCTTACCCCCTTCTTGTGCTCTCTTTCTCTCAAATTAATAAAATCTTGAAAAAAATGTTTTCTCTTTATGATGTCCATGGATCCTAGTATTAATAGCGTGGGAGCAGTAAGACGTCTATTTGGGTAGGTGAGAAGGGCATTTATGTACTTCTTAGAAATTGATTTCGAGCCTTTATGGGAATCTGGCCAAGGGAACCTTCTCCAACCTCTGCTTTTTGTTTTGTTTTGTTCTTTTGATTCTGAAACTCCCTTTAGATGAAATAGTCCAGGTTAATCAGAAATTCTTGGGTGTGTCCTTAACCAGAGGCCTCAGAGTGGGGCAACCTGTGAAGGGGAAACTGGTTATTCAGCCTTCTTCGTCAGACTTGAAGGCACGCTTCTGAGCCCGTCCGCCCAGACTGGACCACCTTCGATGCTCCATTCCTTCCTTGTCCTTTCCTTCGTATTTAAAGCTCCACGTTTGTCCCTGATGTCGCCATCCTCAACTTTCACTGCATTTTGTGATACTCTTCATACAACAACCTAATGTCTTGTGACGTAATCACCCTCAATCCAGTTTTTCCGCAAAACCCCCAATTTGCTCTTAATTTCGTTCTCTCCCCTGCTTCACTTATCCAATCCATTAGCAGGTCTTTTTGTTTTTGTCTAAAACATTCTGGATCTGGCAGAAAACTGCCAGGGTGGTCTTACTCACACCTGGATCACGTTTTTTCCCCCCTGCTCAACATTTTCTGATGGTTTCCCATTGTATCTAGACTTAAACCCCCAGTTCTGACCATGACCAATGGAGGCCTCCTGCATCTGTTCAACTTCCCTTCTCCACCGTGAGCACCATGCTGCAGTCTTACGGACGACAAGCTCATTCCCACTCCAATGCCTCGGCCCCAACTCTTCCTCCCACTTCCAGTCCTGTCATCCCAGACGTTGACATTGCCAGGATCCACATTGTTCAGATCTCAGCCAACTGAACTCTCCCCAGTAACGGTTCCATATACAGTCGTGTGCTACTCCCTTCCCCCCTGCACCCACCCCCGCTAACTCTTACGCTTCTGAAACTATTCTTGGTTTTCTCCGTAGCAACTCACATCTGAATTTCTTGTTTATTCACTGATTCTCTATCTTCTCCATCATAATGTCACCTCCGTGAGAGCAGAGACTTCGTTTTGTTCTCTGTGCCCAGAATAGTGCTTGACATAGAGTAGTTGCTCAACCAGATTTTAAATTATGTGATGCAAATAAGTGTTTTCTTCTGCTGTGAGAACCCCCTGGGAGAGGAACTGTGGAGTTACATACTTGTATATTGGTCTCAAGAGTGTGAGCTATGGAGTCTTTTTTTTTTTTTTTAAGATTTTTATTTATTTGTCAGATAGAGAGAGAGAGAGAGCACAAGCAGGGGAAGTGGCAGGCAGAGGGAGAAGCAGATTTCCCTGTGGAGCAAGGAGCCTGATGCGGAACTCGATCCCGGAACCTGGGATCATGACCTGAGTTGAAGGCAGATGCTTAACTGACTGAGCCACCCAGGCGTCCCAAGAGCTGTGGAGTCTTAAAGAATCTTCCAAAGACTTTTCAGTTGATAATTAAAAAAATTTAGAGAGAGAGATTTTTTTTTTTTTTTTAGAGAATTTTAAAACCGCTCCTAGCAGAGTTGAGCAGAAAGCACGGAGAGTTGCCCTATACCTCCGTCCCCGTGCATACACAGCTTTTCCCACTACCGACATCCTGCACGAGTGTGGTACATTTGTTACAATTGATTAATCTGCATTGACACATCGTTATCACCCGAATCCATATTTTACATTAGAGCCCACTCTTGGTGTTGTATATTTTATGGATATGTTTTATGGATTTAAAAAATGTATTATGACCTATATCTGCCATTGCAGTATCATACAAGATAGTTTTACTGCCCTAAAAATCCTCTGTAATCCTCCTGTTCGTGCCCTCCCCCACACCCAACTCCTGGCAACTTTTTACTTTCTCTGTAGTTTAGTCATTTCCAGAATGTTCTATGATTGAAATCTTAGAGCATATAGCCTCTCCCGACTGGCTTCTTTCACTTATTAATATGTATTTAAGTTTCCTCATTTCTCTTCACGACTTGATAGCTCATTTCTTTTTAGTGCTGAATATTATTCTATTGTCTGAGTGGGCCACAGTTTCCTTATCCACCTACTGACAGACATTTTGGTTGCTTCCACGTTTTGGTAGTTGTCGATAAAGCTGCTATAAACATCTGTTCCCAGGTTTTTGA
Source organism: Meles meles (assembly GCF_922984935.1). Taxonomy (NCBI): domain Eukaryota; kingdom Metazoa; phylum Chordata; class Mammalia; order Carnivora; family Mustelidae; genus Meles; species Meles meles. Next base: position 29,548,487 of record NC_060084.1, on the reverse strand, counting down.
GTGGACATAGTTTTCAGTTCATTGGGGCGAATATCAAGGAGGTCAGTTGCTCACTCTTACCCTGAGGGTATGTTTAGTTTTGTAAGAAATCACCAGACCAAGCGGCTTTCCAAAACAGCTGTATCATTTTGCATTCCCACCAGCAAACGAATGCATGTTCTCTTGTTCCATTATTGTTGTCAGCTTTCAGTGTTATCAGTGATCAGTGGATTTTGGCCATTCTACTAGGTGGGTAGTAGTATCTTGTTTTAATTCGCAGTTCCATGACAAATGATAATGTGTGTCTTTTCATATTCTTATTTGCAATCTGTGTATTGGTGAGGTGTCTGTTCAGATCTTCTGGCCATTTCTTCAGTAAAGTTGTTTTTTTGTTGTTGAGTATTTTTTTTAAGATTTAATTAATTAATTACTCTATTTATTTATTATGAGAGACCACAAGTAGGCAGAGAGGCAGGCAGAGAGGGGGAGGGGGAAGCAGGCTCCCTGCTGAGCAGAGAGCCCCATGCGGGGCTGGATCCCAGGACCCTGAGACCATGACCTTAGGCCGAAGGCAGATGCTTCACCCACTGAGCCACCCAGGGGCCCCTGTTGTTGAGTTTTTAAGAGTTCTTTGTATTTTGAATTACAGTCCTTTATTGAACAAGTCTTTTGCAAATATTTTGTCCCAGTTTGCAGCTTGTCTTCTTATTCTCATGACAGTGTCTTCTACAGAACAATTTCTAATTTTTCTGAAGTGCGGTTTACCAGTTATTTCTTTCCTGGGTTGTGCCCTTGGTGTTGTAACCAAGGAGTCATCACCATGCCCAAAGTCATCTAGATTCCCTCTTATGTGCCATTCTCCCTCTTCTGAGAATCAAATTATATTTATGTTACACTGATCATTAGTATCTTACAGGTCATTGGTGCTGTTTCATTTATTAGTAGTCTTTTTTTCTCTGTGTGCTTCATTTTTGGGTAGTTTCTATTTCTGTGTATTCTAGTTCACTGATTTTTTTTTCTGCAATGCCTAAAGTGCTATTAATCTCATTCAGTGGGATTTTTTATTTCAGATAAATTTTTCATCTTTAGAAGCTTCACTTTATTTATTTATATGTACGGAAGATATGTCTATGTGAAAGAAAAGAAAGATATGTATACATCTTATATATACATATGTGTCATATATCATATGTATCATATATAGCTTTCATTTCTCCGTTTCTTTTTTAATAAGATTTTAGTTTTTAATTTATTTTATTTTTAATTTTTTATTTTTTTTAAGATTTTATTTATTTATTTGAGAGAGAGAGCAATAGAGAGCACAAGTGGGGAGGAGAGGGAGAAGCAGGCTCCCCACCAAGCAGGGAGTTGGACGTGGGACTTGATCCCAGGACCCTGGGATCATGGCCTGAGCTGAAGCAGTTGATTAAGTGACTAAGCCACCCAGGTGCTCCAGATTTTTTTTTAAAGATTTATCTTTGAGAGAGTGGGAGATAGAGAGCATGAGCAGGGGGAGGGCCAGAAGGAGAGGGAAAAAAGTAGATTCCCCACTGAGTATGGAACTTGATGTGGGGCTTGATCCCATGGTCATGACCTAGCCAAAACAAAAACTTGGATGCTTAACCAACTGAACCACCCAGGTACCCCTATAAGATTTTATTTTTAAGTAATCTCTGTACCCAACATTGAGTACATGGAGCTCAAACTTATAACCCTGAGATCAGGAGTCATAAACTCTACCAACTGAGCCAGCCAGGTGCCCCTCTTCTCGATTACTTCTCAAGTGGTTGCTGGATATTGTGCATTTATTTTTTGGGTATCTGATTTTGTTAAATTCTTTTAAATAGTGTTGGGCTTTGCTCTAATGACTAGTTAAATTATCTGGAATAACTCGGATACTTTGAAGGCTTGCTTTTAAGCTATTAAGTGGATCTAGGGTAGCCTTTGATGTAGAACTAATTTAGTTCTACTGCTAAGATGATGCTTTTCCAAGGACTCTATCCATTAGCTCATGTGGTAGGAGCCATTCTGACTGCTGAGAACACAAAATATCCCTAGCCCTGTGTGCACTCGGAGATTTGTTCAGCCTGTGATTTGCTGGTGCTTCTTTTCCTGCCCTTGGGAAGTTTCCATTCACACCTGCAGAAGTCAGTGCTCAGCCAAAGACTTGGAAGGAACACTTCTGCACATGTCTGCTTGTTTTCTGTCTGTACAGGTTCTCCTATTCCAGTATTCTGTCTTACAAATCCTTGTTGTCTGGCTTTCCTAAACTCCTGTCTCTGTCTTCACAATTCAACAAGATGGAAAACTGAAAACTCTGGGTTCTCTTTGACTCCCCCTTCCCCCACCGCCACTCTGGCTTTGCAACTGTTGCAGGGAGTAAGCTAGGGCAATTTTAGCCTCACCTATTTTGTTTCTCCATCTTTGGGATTGACTCTTGCTCTCTTTTCCAGTGTCAGAAACATTTGTTTCGTATTTTTTGGTCCGTATTTATAGTTACGGTAGGAGGGCAAACCTTGTCACTGGTACTCCGAATGTCCAGAAGCAGGAGACCTTCAGTTGATGTTTTACATTTCCATTATTTTGTTTAGAAGTTAACTGCCCTGTAAGGGGTGTTTAGAAGTTGCTGCCCTATAAGGAGTGTGGTGGTTTGCCTTTTAGTTGAAATCATTACGAATGTTGGTATCTTAGTAAGAAGTCTCTGTTGCCTATGTAGGAAATCACCCAGTGCGGGGGAATAGTACTGTTCCATTCTCTTCTTTGTAGTAGAGAAAGCAATGTCCTAGGCAGAGGTGGTAGGGATTTTGCCTGACATGTGGCATCATTTCTTAGAATACGCAACAACTTGGCCATTGGTTTTTCTTCCACCGCCTGTGGTTTTAGGCTTATTCTTCAGCTGATGAATTCACCACCTCCTCCATTCTTGGGCTGTGAATCCACAGGCTTGAATTCTGTCTTGAGAGCCAAAACTTTGCAACTGCTGAGTTGGTTGGTTTTTTGCCTGGAAAAGTTGTTAGGGCAAAATTGATACTTTGATTGGGGAGAGAAAGAGGCAGATTTTCAGATGAAAGCTGTTCCACCCCAAATGGTATAAAATTTTTTTGGCTTATTATCTAAAGGCATGGGTAGAATTTGATGTATCATGAGAAAGAGAAGTTCATAAACAGTAAACTTAGTGGTGAGTGGGCATCATAAGACCACACATAAGTAGGGAAACCATGTATCTATCCTGTTTGCTAGAGACAGTCCTGGTTTACACCTGTTATCTTGGAATAATTAACATTCCCTTTTACTCTTGGAAGTGTCATAGTTTTGAGATATATATATATATATTTATATAACATATATGTATTTATATATTTATATTTATATACATACAGAGTTATCCTAGTTATAAAGAGTGGTTTAAAGAGTACCATGTAGGTGTTAATTCCCTGGTTATTATTGTCCTTGATTGATGGACTTACTGTTTACTCTGTATTTTTGTTGAATAGTTTATAGTGACTAATAAATGTGTGTGTGTGGTTTTATTTTATTTTATTTTTTTAATTTTTGATATTTTTCCTACAGATGATCTCAATGCCACCCACCAACACTGTGTTTTGGCTGGTTTACCACCTCGGTTTAGTTCCACCCACCGAGTGGCAGAGGTAAGTGTAAATAAAAATGTGATTCAAACTTAATTGAATGTGACAGCAGTGGTTGAATGAGCAATTTTGCATGGAGTTTTGGAAGAGTATTTGATAGGAAAATTGCTTCCATCGAACTTGATGTTAGCCTTTATTTACTTGCTTTTTTAGCATTGAGTTGTGTGGGATACAGTTTTAAGAAGTGTTTTCACTGCGTGGGATTAGTATATTTTGCTTCTTTGCGGTTCTGTTTCTTGGAGAAGGTAAAATGCTATTGGCAGGTGTTGCTAGTTAGAAATTTTCTTAGGGGTTTGTGTCTGTCAAGGTCAAGGACAGGAGATGGCCAGAAGGAAAGGGGGAGGGTTTGTGTGCTTGTGCATGGGTTAGCTGTGACCAGGCTCCAATGGTTGAGAATTTACATTTCCCTTAACTTTTGGGTCAGGCTTCTGGGCATGTGAATGTAAATTAAGGAAAGAGTTAACAGGGGTGCCCAGGAATTTCTGAGCTCTCCAGTTGGGTTCATAACCCAGACTTTATTGTTAAATTCTGCCACCACTTGGAATGGCTGGATAGTCAGCTGATTAGACCAGTTCAGAATGGAAACCTAGGAGGTGGGAAAAACTCTTAGTAGTCACCCTGGGGTATTGTGTGAACAATTAAGGGTGGTTCTAGAGAGCAGGGAATAGTCATGAGAAGGCCTACAGGTTGACCTTGTATCCAAGCTTGTTATCTGAGCTTTGCTTTGTAGATTGACTTTCTTTTGTGCCACAGGGGGACCCAGGTGGGAAGTTGGGCAGAAGTGATACAGATACATTCATATACTTCTGGAAGTTCTTCTAATTGGTATACTTTTTGGAAAGCTATATGGGGATGTGTAGAAAGTACCATAAAAATATCTTTGATCTCATAACACTATTATATTTAGCACCTAGGAAACAATTCAAAGGAAACATACATGCACACATATGGAAGTGCTTATCTGGAGTGACTAAGAATAGTGAAGAGCTGGTCAGAACCTTAATGCTTCTTTAGGGCATGACTCGTTAATTACCTGAGTGTCACCTCAGTGGGCAACCATCCAAAATACTTACCTTGAATACTTACGTACAGAGAAAAACAGAATAGACACTGATGGGTACATTCTGATCACAGCTGTGTGGACGAAGAATGATGTGCAATAGAAACAATTAAAATAAGGTAAGGTGACAGGATTGTGATTTTATCTTAAAATTTTTTATTTCTGTCATATTATTGTTGTCAGTAATAAAAGAGGGAAATATATATATATATATACATATATATATATACATATTTTTTTCTAACATGAAAGTTACATTGTTATTTCCCTTAAGAGAAGAGATGGAAAAAACCATGCAGTGTTTTAGCCCTCACTTATTTTGTAAATGTCCTTTGCTTCCTACAGGACTAACATGGTATGTCTTACCTGTGCCACACAAAATGACTTGCAATTTTCTCTCCATTCAAAATATGTTGGAAACAGATTGTCTTAGGGAAGTGAGGTTCTGAATTTCATTTTAGTTCATCAGAAAAGAAATCTATTTAGTTTTTGGGTTACATGCGACTAGATTATATTTAACAGCTCTTACCTTTTATTAGATTTTTTTTTCTTCTGGTTGGAACAGAAGAAATCTGTTGTTCTGAATATCTTTTCAAAATTTAAATTTTGGGGCACCTGGGTGGCTCAGTGGGTTAAAGCCTCTGCCTTCGGCTTAGGTCATGATCCCAGCGTCCTGGGATCGAGCCCCGCATCGGGCTCTCTGCTCAGTGGAGAGCTTCCTTCCCTTCCTCTATCTCTCTGCCTGCCTCTCTGCCTACTTGTGATCTCTGTCTGTCAAATAAATAAATAAAATCTTTAAAAAAAAATTAAATTTTGTGAATTTCATGTATCACTATATTTTAAACAGGTAATTACTCAAATGATTCAAAATTCACAAAGTACCCAAGAATAAATAGTTGGAAGTCTCTTTCTCGTAAAGCTGATAAGCTCTTCCTCCCCAAAGGGAACCAGTATTATCATCAGCTTCTTCTTATCCTTTCCATGATAATGTGATACCTATATAAGCAAATATGTGTTTAATTAAAAAATGGGTTTTTTATTTTAAAAGATTTTATTTATTTATTTGACAGAGAGAGATCACAAGTAGGTGGAGAGGCAAGCAGAGAGAGAGGGGTTGATTCCAGGGCCCTGAGACCAGGACCTGAGCTGAATGAAGGCAGAGGCTTAGCCCACTGAGCCACCCAGGCGCCCCTAAAACGTTGTTTATACAAATGGTAGCCTACTCTACTTACCATTCTGCACTTTTGTTTTAGTAAGTCTTGCTGATAACTCTTTATCCGTATGTAATTCAGACCTTGGAGGAGGCAGTGGTCTTTTTAGATACGACACCAAAAGCACAGACAACTAAAGACAAGTAGGTAAACTGGACTTTGCCAAAGGGAAAAACTGTTAGTTTCAGGGACGCCTGGGTGGTGTATTGGGTTGGATGTCCAGCTCTTGGTTTCCGCCCAGGTCATGACCTCGGGGTCGTGAGACTGAGCCCTAAGCCAGGCTCTACACTCAGCATGGAATCTGCCGGAGATTCTTTCTTTGTCTCTCTCTCTCTCACCTTCTTTCTCTACAGTAAATAGGGGCACCTGGGTGGCACAGTCGGTTAAGCATCTGAGTTTTGGTTTCAGCTCAGGGTGATCTCAGGGTGGTGAGATCAAGCTCCACCTTGGGCTCTAAGCTCAGCATTGAGTCTGCTTAAGACTCTCTCTGCCCCTCTCCACTGTTCTCTGTCTTTCTCTCTCTCAAATAAATCCATCTTTTTTTTTTTTTTTTTAAAGGAAAGGGAGAGAAAGTCTTTTTTTTTTTTGACAGAGAGAAATCACAAGTAGGCAGAGAGGCAGGCAGAGAGAGAGGGGGGGAAGCAGGCTCCCTGCTGAGCAGAGAGCCCGATGTGGGACTCGATCCCAGGACCCTGAGATCATGACCTGGGCCGAAGGCAGCGGCTTACCCCACTGAGCCACCCAGGCGCCCCATAAATCCGTCTTTGAAAAAAAATAAATCTTAAAAAAAAATCTATTATGCTTCAAAAGGCTCCATCAAGAAAGTGAAAAGAGAACTTGGAGAATGTGAGAAAGTATTTTCCCATCACTTACGTCACAAGGTACTTGTGTCTAGAGTACATAAATAAGTCTTACAACCCAATAATTAAAAAGGTAAATAATCCAGTAGTTTTAAATGACAAAGGATCCGAATAGACATGTCTGCGAGGAAGATCCACAAATGGCCAATAAACACACGGAAAGATGTTGAACATCATTAGTCATCAGGTTAACACAAAGCAAAACCACAGGAAGTTACCACTTCACACCCACTAGAGGGGCGCTAGTGAGAATCACAATAACAAGTATTGGTGAAGAAGCTTCAGAAATTGGAACCCTCCTGCGCTGTTGGAGGGAATATAAAATGGTTCAGCCCCTTTGGGAAACAGTGTGACCTTTCCTCAGAATTTTAAACACAGTTACCTCATGATCCAGCAATTCCGTACCCGAGAGAGATGAAAACTCGTACACGAACGTTCTCAGCAGCTTGACTCCTAGTAGGGCAGAAAGTGGGATAATAATGAATGGAAAAGCGAAAGTGGTATATCCATACAATCAAATGTTTGGCAATAAAAGGGAGAGAATTACTGATACATGCTTCACCATGGATGAACCTTGAACTATCAGGCTCACTGCAAGAAGCCAGTCGCAAGGGGCGCCTGGGTGGCTCAGTGGGTTAAGCTGCTGTCTTCGGCTCAGGTCATGATCTCAGGGTCCTGGGATCGAGTCCCACATCAGGCTCTCTGCTCGGTGGGGACCCTGCTTCCCTCTCTCTCTCTCTGCCTACCCCTCTGCCTGCTTGTGATCTCTCTCTGTCAAATAAATAAATAAAATCTTTAAAAAAAAAAAAAAGCCAGTTGCAAAAGAATTATACGATCTCTCTTTTTTTTTTTTAAGATTTTATTTATTTATTTGACAGAGAGAGATCATAAGGAGGCAGAGAGGCAGGCAGAGAGAGGGGGAGGGAAGCAGGCTCCCTGCTGAGCAGAGAGCCCGATGTGGGGCTCGATCCCAGGACCCCAGGATCATGACCTGAGCCGAAGGCAGAGGCTTTAACCCACTGAGCCACCCAGGTGCCCCATATGATTTCATTTTTAAGAAAGGTCCTGCATAGCCAGACCTGTGGTCACAGGAAATTGATCGGTGGTTGTCTGAAGCTGGGAAGGTTGGCAGAAAGGGGGCAGCAGGGGACTGCTAAGGGATACCGTTTGTTTTAGGGAGGTGACCAAAATGTTCTAAAAATAATTGTGGTGATGGTTGCATAACTCTGTGACTATACTATAAACAATGAAGTGTATGTTTTCACCGTGTGACTTTTATGACATGTGAATTATGTCTCAATAAAGTTGTTACCTGTCCCTGCCAAAAAAAAAGAAAAAAGGCCTTATTACAGGTTCTGTACAACAAACAGAACTCTGAACACCCAGAAAAGAAAGTACCCACCTCCTCCCTCCACCCCCCCACCTTTTTTTTTTTTTTGGCTGCAAGTATGGCTCTGCTGTAGTTTATTTAACGAGTCCCCTATCAATGGGAAATTTAGGTTGTTTCCAGTCTTTTGTAATAAATGGCATTGTGACTAGTAACCTCTTATGTAGGTCATTCGGTACTTGGGCAAGTAAAGGTATGAGTAGAGCATGGTCTCAGATAGAACATCATTTTAAAAGAGGTTGCCGGAGCGGCTCTGGGACCAAAGTGTGTGGTGTTTCAGCTCAACTCTTTGTCTCTTCTTCGTAGCAAATTGGAGCTGCCTGCTGCGCTCCCAGCACTCTGAGATCTTCGTATTAAAATACGTATCAGTCAGGCTTCTGTATTTGGCACCGTAGCTTTGTTTTTCCCAGGCTTACCCATGACACGTTGCATCAAATGGCAGTAACCATAGAAAGAATTTTTGTGCCAGGGCATTAGCCGTCAAGGTTATTTCTAAGGGAATCTCTGTAAATTATATATGTCAAAATAGAAGTACTTTAGGGATACATTTTCCTCCGTGGGTCAAAAGGATATTTACAGCTTGCTTTTTATCATTCTAGGAAATAATGTTGTCATCAAAACCAACAGGTGCACACCCCGTCTGCAGCCTTTTCTTTTCTGACATATATCATTCAAAGGAGGAGTTGTCCATTCGACCTCTGTTTTGCTCCCACAGACAGAGAGAGGGATGAACTAGTTATCTGTGCCCTTGCCAATACCAAGGTACTAAATTATGCCTTTGAACATGCCTTGAGGGCACGAGCCACATATTCTCCATTATTTGAAGAACCTGTTCCACCACGGACTGCAGCTGCTTGTTTTTTTTGGCAGAAAAGAAAAATAGTTCTTTGCCCTATGTTTATAACTTCAAATTTTTCCCCCCCGCCATTATTGTGCCATTTTGTGGGCTGTTGAACTGATCACCTTTCTTTCCCATTGTTAGGTTCAGGGCGCTTATAACAAAGTCAGTGTCTTTGACTTCTTGGTTCATTAGTTACTCATCCAAAAACTACTTATGAAGGTTCTTTTTACATTTAGGACTTGGTTCTAGGTGCTGCCGTGTCTGTAGGAAAAAATATATAATAAAATGGTGTGTGGGTATGTGTATACGTGTGTGTGTGTTTGTGTGTGTATGTATTTACCTATACGTGTGTACATGGCTTTAGCCTCAGTGAGCCTAAGGTGTGGTGATATAAGGCCCACATATAAAAGAAAATCAGCAAGGAGCATGGCCCAAACGAGGCCAAGCTGGCCACACAGAGCCCAGGGAGCAGACCGCTAGAGCAGTTCTCAAGTTGGATGTGGGCTGAGCTATGGGGGCCACAGGTGAATGTATGGGAAAAGGATGAATGTGAACACCCCCCCGGAAATGTTGTACAGTAAACTTGGATTTGGCTTATGATCCTGATGGGTGGTTCTGTCTCCGCAGTGCTCTGCTGGAACCTTGGATTATATCTTACAGCGCTGCCAGCTCGCTCTGCAGAATGTCCGCATTGAGGCAGACAGTGGTGATATTTCTTTGAAATCCTTTGAGCCTGCACTTCTGAAACAAGGAGAAGAAATCCACAACGAGGTGAGACTTTCAAGAACTGGGAAGCTGCTTGTGAGCTAACGAGTTGATCTGCCATAATTTCCTACAGGTGTGAGTCCAGAAATGCCTCTGTGAGAGACAAAGAGCAGTGTAATTACTCACAAGGACAGCAGTAGCCCGAGCATCTGCATTTTTGTGCCAGTTCTGCAAGCCTCTCTCTCCACAGGACAATGCAAAGTGGGCCCATAACATGGGTGCATGTAGGGCTTGTGTTATAGGAGAGGAACCTGAGACAAGGGAAGCCGAATCTTTTATAATAGGTAGGAAGCATGCCTGACCTTTGCTCCAAGCAAGATACTGTCTTTATCCTCCAAGGCTATTCCAATCCCTGCCCTTTGTTCTGGAGGAGAAACTGTATCTTCCAAAGGTGTTCACTATGCCAGACATTTCTTGCGATGGGAGGCTGAGCTGGAGGGAAGTCAGTGCCTTGCTCATAAGACATGCCGAAACCCAAGACTCATGAAGAGGTCTTCCCGCAAAGCCCAGTGGGAATCGTGGGTGGAGCCTAAGAGCAAGTGTCAGTGTCTTGCTTGCTGTTTACAGAATGAGGGGCAGTTCTGCAGCCCTGTCAGACCGGCAGGATCCCACCAGCCAAAGGTTCACAAACTTTGCTGTTCCCAGTAATACCCTTTCTGCTTTTGCTTTATCTTTGGACCATACATGTTGCTGTCTATTTATTACTCCTAAAAACTCAGCTTGTTTGTTAAAAAAAAAAAAGATTTATTTATTTATTATTTTAGAGAGAGAGAAAGAGTGGGAGGGGGAAAGGGAGGGAGAGGGAATCCCACGTGGCCTCGCCACTGAGCGCAGGGCTGGATCCCAGGACCCTGAGATCGTGACCTGAGCAGAAATCGAGAGTTAAATGCTTAACTGACTGAGCCTCCCGGTGTTACATAAAAAATGACTCAGCTCATTTTTTCGGTAAATACATTTCTTTGAAAAGGAAGCTTTGTGTTATCACTTGAACTAGAAGCCAGTATCACTAGCCAAAAGAAAAAGGAACCAGAAAAATCTTGCCAGTGGAAACAGAGCAGTGTTACCATTTTCCAGCAGGTTCTCTTGCTGGGAGAAGGCTCTGAGCCTCAGGTCTCCATTCTCCACGGGAGAAGAGAGATTCACACACAACTTCTCGTGTTTTCTAACAGTCATTGAATGTTCTACTTCAAATGAGTGAATTTTGTCATGGGTAAATTATACCTCAACACAAAAAAACATCAGAAGGAAAAAAAGAGATTCCCAAGTGAGAGAGAACTGTTGAAGGTTATCACCCATCTGCGACTTTCTCTTTGCTAGAATTGGAAGGATTGATGGAGAATTCGGAGTACAAAAATATTCTCTTTCGTCCTTTCAACAAGTAATGACTGACCATGTGTCTGGTACCTTCTGTGTGCTTTAGGAAACCCTGGTAAGTAAAACAGTCATTCTAGTGCAGGGAGATGACAGCTAATAAGCTTATTTAATGCATCTGGTCATCATGTAGTATGTTAGATTGAGAGAAATAGGAAACATTCCCACTGAGAAGATGTGCCACAAGCAGGGGCTTGAAGGACATGAGGAGTGAGCCATTTAGATAATAGGGGGAACCATGTTTAGGTAGAGGGAGAAGCCCACTGCAAAATCTGTAACATGGGAGAATGCCTGATGTTTCCAGACTGGGTAAGGGACAGTCTAGTTTGAACGGGGGGAGTGGGGCTGTGAGTTAGAGGACATGAGGTCCCAGAGGTGGTATTAGGAAAGCAGCAGATCCTATCAGTCCTTGGAGGTCCCTATCAGGACAACCACTCTCCTGTTTACTCAGAGGGAAATGGGAGCTATTGAGGACTTTGGAACAGAGGAGAAGCAATGTCTGTTTCCACAATATCATGTAATGTCTTTAAAGAGATATTTAGGAACCTATAAACTGCTCCACACTTTGTGAAACATTGGCATAATCTCCAGAACCAAAGACAAAGGAATTCTGCCTTACTTGCTGCACTCAGGACTGACTTTCTTCCTTTCTTTGTGCCTGATAAGTGTCCCATTTTCTCTCCTCTCTGTCCTTGCTAGAGACATTGCTGATAGCTAGAACTTCAAGAAAGATAAGCATTTATGGGCCTGGTGACCTCCCTGAATGAGACTTGGGAGCAAAGTTATGTCTTTCTCCATATTTGTAGTAAAGAAATTCTGATCTCGAAATGTAAGTCTTTTCCTTCTCTACAAACCTGGTGATGTTAGGATTCAGGCCTGCAGAATGGGGGTTCTCTTTAACGCTCACGTGGGCTCTTCTGGCCCCGATGCTTCTGGTCTTCTTCTGTGACTGACTGTTTTGTTAACATCAACCTGTGGGGGCGGTCTGTAACAATCACCTTGTTTATCTACCAGTAGAATATGGTCTTCTGAACCCATTAGCCTCAGAAAGTGACTGGCTGCTTTTGACATTGTATACGTTAGCGAAGTGGGATAGAGATAGATCAGAAACCTTAGCCTCTTGAGACTGGTCTGGGGTTGGGAAAGAGAGATCTTGGATCTAAATAGCGTGCGTGCTCATCTTATCCAATCCCCCTGATCTTTGATTCTTCAAGGCCATCAAGAATGAATTCCATATGTCAAGGCATATTGTTAGATACTAGTCTTTGGCTATCACCCTGGTCTGGGATGGAGCGCTGGCATGCTGGCTTTCCACCATGTCCCGTGGTTAAGCAATAGCACACACGTCCGTAATAGTTCCCTCGGGTTCTTTATTGTTTGCTTCCCTCTTACTTAAAAGCCATGTGCCTTCGCTGCACCACTTATAGGACGAAGCCCTTGGTTTTATGTGCTGCGGGCTTTCAGGCTATCTGGGTGTAGACGTGGCTTGTATTTCCTTAGATGGTTTCTAACCAAGTGATTTGGGAACTTGGGGGAGTAGAACTGAATACCTTCAGTTATTTTTTCCTCATTTAAGATGCTTAGCAAAGATTTTTTTTTGTCCAATTGGAAGCAGGATCTTCCTGCATGTTTTTAAAGACTCTGTTTCCCTTCTTAAAAATAGTTCGGTCTGGTCAGACCTGCATCTTTTTTAAAGTCACTTTGAAAGGACCTTTGAAGTGTGGCTCTTTGTACACTGGACAGTAGCATCTCTCCCTGGTCTCGCGTCTTTCTCAATGAGATAACTTATGATGACAGGGAGACACGAACCCCAGTGGGCCTGTTCACACCTCTCATGAGGGAACTGCGTTAGCTGAGCTGGGGCCAAACGCAAAGCCCACCCTAACGTGGCAGAAGAAAAGGAGGTCACAGTTGCTTCCATGTAAGAGAATGGAGATGATTTACAATATGTGGTGATGTAGGAGCTCAGAAATATGATTCTGAACTTTACTGCTGAATGCCCGAGGTTTCGGGTAGGCGGGTTTCTTCCCCTTCAGACTTTTCTTAGACATCTTTTAGGAGAAAAGAAATGTTTCTTTCTTTTCTTTTTTTTTTTTTTAAAGATTTTATTTATTTATTTGACAGAGAGACAGATCACAAGTAGGCAGAGAGGCAGGCAGAGAGAGAGAGGGAAGCAGGCTTCCTGCTGAGCAGAGAGCCTGATGCGGGGCTCGATCCCAGGACCCTCAGATCATGACCTGAGCCGAAGGCAGAGACTTAACCCACTGAACCACCCAGGTGCCAGAAAAATGTTTCTTGACTGATCTTTTAGACTGTTCCAGGTACAGGTTAGTTATGAGGGTTATAAGAAATGGTTTTCCGAGTTGTTTATGAACCTGACACTGTGGACCTATTTTCATATTTCTCTGATGATTCAGACGGCCCTTCAGGAACCTGAAGGCTCCTGAATAGGCTCCTGATAGGCTTTGGGTAAATTCCCGGGGGCATTTGTTGCAAATGTTGCATTGGCCCAAAAGATTGAGTCGCGGTGAATTTCCTTTAACAGCGCGTCCAAAATCTGGGAGTTTGGCTCTCGAGCATCATGAACTCCGAGAGAATCTCAAGAGGGTTCCTGTGTGTTGTCTCCCCGAGGCTCGCATCTCTGGGGGTCTGCATCCCCCATGGCGTGTCCGCATCCCCCGTGGTGTGTCCTTGGCCTCAAGTCAGCCGCAGCCCTCCTGGTGGCAGTCTCTTGTTTCTGATCTGATAGTTATAAGCTTCCCCGGGGGCTCCGGACCCTGGAGAAGGGATGGAGACCCTACTCCTGTCATGCTTAGAACTTTATCTTTTCCTTTCTGAGCCCCACAGTTTAGGGAGGAAAAAAAATAACTTCTTTTGCTAAGTTATTATTATATTATTATTATTATTATTAATTATTATTATTATTTTGTAACTCAAACTCCAAATCAAGGGGCTGGAAATCTCTTTTGCTTCCTTAATTACTTTTACGAAAGCAGCTTCTCTTGGCAGTGGGGAAAGTGGTTAAGGGTGACATTTGCTTCAAATCATGCCATGTTTTTTGCCCACGACACTGAGACGAAAAAGTCAGGTTCTAGAGTTAAATAAAACGCATGCCAGTGGATTTGCTGCCCAGAAAGATTGTCATCTCCTCGGCAGTACTTCAGCTCATGAATAAACCTCCGCTGGGAGCAAGTCCTCAGTGTTGAACTTTCCCGACTGTCCTCCGTGGGAGACGGGTGGGCAAGAATTGACATGGATGTTAAAACTTTTCCTGCTAAGAAAATCTTATCAGATTGTGAGATCTTTGGGGACAAGTTCTAGGCCTCATGGCCTCGCTCAGTTTGCTTTCCCAGCGTCTAGCAAGCGCCGGCATATAGTAGGCTGCTCACTATTCACTCACTCATCCTTACCCCAAACCTCTTTGTGGTTGTTACGTAATGATCCTTACTTACAGGCGATCCCGCCCCTTGGTAATGGAGCCCTTATTCTTCCTCCTGGCACCATCTGCTTCAAACGACAGCTGGGCATCTGGGGAGGAAGACGAAGTCAAGATTTATTAAAATGGACGGGGTCTTTCTTTCCTTTCTTGGCTGATAGCAGACTCTCTAGGTATGCCCCTCTCCTGCCTTCTGAGTTTTAATTTCCTGAAATCTAGACTTGGGTATACCCTGATAGGTTGAATGAACTAGTTATGTAGGATAATCGATGTTCTTTCCTGGGACCCCACGGTGGCCGAGCCCTACATGTTTTGTCCCCATCAACAGAATTAACCAGTCCCAAAATAGGAAGACCTTTTAAAATCTTCTCAGCTCTCCCTGACATAGGGTGTGATGACATGCTTATGGGCTGTTCCTGTAGCGTGAACACACTTCATGCAAAGTTTCTTAAAAATAACTCGTCTTGTAATAACGTCATCAAACCTGTATCTTCAGAGAAGTTGAACTACACTTGTATTCGCTCTCCCTTCAAAGCACTCAAGTTTACTTCTGTTAACAGCTGTCTCTTAATACCACAGATAAGGTTCAGCAACTATTGTCTTAATATTGTCTACATTCCTTTTTTTTTTTTTTTTTGTTTAAACAGCTTTAACTGAAATCAGTTCTACATATCAAACAAACATTGAGTTAATGTAAACTGAAACCCTTTCATACGACTGGGTGTTCTCCGGTTAGTTATTTGAGTCATTTTCACCATTGTTAAATCTTCACAAGTTGCTTTTGTTTGCCTCATGAAAGTTCAATATGGATAAACACAAAAATTCTTTGTGGTAACAGGTAAAGATTATAATAGTTTGTCTATATAGGGAACATGATTACCTTAGCAAAGCCAGACGACCCAGCATTAAGCTGTGAAAGCTCTCCACTTCTTTAGACGGCAGAGGTAAAAAGAGTTTGGGGGAATGAATAGAGTTATAGTTTGACAGTAAAATTTGATTTTTTTTCAAGTTGAAGATGAGCTCTTGAAGATACGGAAAGTTGATAGAAAATAGTTTTTATCATAGCCCTTCCAGAGCTTTACTCAACCCCTCATCTACATGCATAGGGATTGTTTCAGTTGCAACAGAGAAAACTCAGCCTGACTTGGCTTAAGTAGAAAAAGGTTCAGGAACAGCTTCATCAAGAGCTGGGTGAATCACCAGTACCTGTGTTTTTTTTTTTTTTTTTTTTCCTTTTTTATTTTGCAGTTACTTCCTACTTTGTTGTCTCCATTTTCCCCTGTTTGGTCATGAAACGGTTGTAGAATTCTCTTCCTGAATCTTCTCAGTCTTCAGACTTACTGTGATTGAACATATGGTGATTACCCCCAGGCCCGATTCTGTGACTAGAGAAATGTGGTGGGCTGATTGGCTGACATGGGGGTGGCACACTCCACCCCTGGTATTGGGGCTGGAGCTCTCCCCAGACCACATGGACTGGGACTGGGGAAGGGGGTCAGTTACCAAATGAAGAATGGGGTTTTGCTAGAATAGAAGGAGGAATGCTAAGGCAGCAAGTAATAACCATAATAATAACCATAGTAGGTTCATAGGAAGGAAAAGCAATTATTAATGTCTTTGCTGTTCTTTCTACCTGTTGTCATGTGCCCTGTGTTGAAAAGTACCAGTTTGAATGGCTGTAGCTTTAATACACACCTCCACAATGAACTCTCTATTATTTCAGTATAAGAGCTGGGATTCTCACCAGCTCCTCCTGGCCCATGGTAAATTCTTTATTGATTTTAAATCTAAGAAACTTGAAATTGTTACCTTTTGATATGTGTCTGTGTTTTGCACTAAATACTAGTCTCTAATAAAGATGTTTAATAAAAACCGATCTTGATTATATCTTCCCAGTCATACATAGTGCAGGCTGCTGTATATTTTAGGATTTCAGTATTTGTGTTTTGTTTTGCTTTTTTTGATAAAATTCATTTTTATTAATTTTTTTTCAGGATTTGTTGATGAACATGTAGTTTCCTCACGTCTGACTAATAAATGCGATGGAAAACCCCTCCCCAACCCTCAGCAGGGCTGTCTCGCTAAGAGGACCTCAGTTTTGAGACTGCTCTTTTCTTGGCTTTGCAGAAATGCTCTGGAGACTCCAGGTTTTACTGGAAGCAGGCTAGGCTGAGCTTTTCTCACCTTTTCTCACCCTGTGGCAATTAAGTGACCAGAGGAGAATCGAGTGTTGTCATTATTGTCCTTGATTGTCCCTTACGAGGGCATTTTAACAACAGCCTTCTCCTTATGGTCCTTAGGTCGAGTTCGAGTGGCTGAGACAGTATTGGTTTCAAGGAAATCGATACAGAAAATGCACTGATTGGTGGTGTCAACCCATGGCTCAACTGGAAGAACTGTGGAAGAAGATGGAAGGTGTGGTAAGTACATCAGGTCCCGGGCCGTATTTTCTAGGATGTTCTACTGTGCAACTCTGTGGTTCCCTAATTTGCATAGGCAAATGCATAATTCATTATTCTAAACTACTGAGTCAGGTAACTCTTGGTAAGGAACAGCCCCAATTTCGTCCGTTCAAGGTCAGTTTAGTTCAGTGAGTGTTTTATCAGGTATTTCCAACGTACAAGGCGCCATGTTGGAACGCGTGCTAGGAAGTGCCGTAGAGGGAACAACACTGCAGATAGAAGATCTAAAATTCATTTGGATTTTCAGACTCGGGCACCGTTCTAAGGGTTTTCCCCGTACTAACTTCTGAAATTCATACAACAGCCCTACGAAGTGTAGAAACCCTTATGAGTCTTAATTTATAGATGTGAAAACTGAGACACTGAGAAATTAAGTGCCTCGCCCAAGGTCACAGAGTAAAGTGACTGAGTAAGATGGAGACCCAGGCAGTCTGGCTCTGTGGCTTGTGCTCTTAACCACTACATTCATTTAACAAGGAGAGGGACATGAATGTAGCCAGGTGTTATATTAGCTAAAATGAAAGCCTGTAATAGAGATTAAAAGAAAAAAAAAAAAATCACAGTCCAGAGGAGGGAGTATTAAATTCAGAGCACTGGACCTGGACTGTTGTGAAACAGCAGATGTGGCTTTTGGGGGCTTTGGTTGGGGAGGAGTAGGGTCAGATAGGACATTGGGAGAGGAACATTGGGCTCCAGGAAGTACACTAACAAGATTGCATGGGAGGAAGGACAGACAGCCCGGCCGGAGCAAGAAGTCAGAGGATATAGTTGGAAATGTAGCCGGAAGGCGAGTTGAGGCCACTTGCAAGTTTTGCATTAAGTCTTAATTTAAATAATAGTAATAATAGCTGACTCTTTTGTGATACTTATGAAGTACCAGGCACTGTTCCGAATGTTTTATATAACTTATTTAACTTTTATGACAACCCCATAAAGTAAGTCTGATGGTTCTCTATTTCATAAACCGAGAGACTGAACCCCAAAAGGTTTACATAACTTCCTCAAGATCATACAGCCCTTGAAGTGGGGAACTGGGATTTGAACTCAGGAAGGCTGGCTCGAGGGTCATGCCCTCCACTACGTCGCCATCCTGGCTCCAAACCGTTGACTTTGGAACATAGTGGAGAAGTGATAAAAACCTGCCAAATTCAAGACGTGGTACCACTGCACAGACTGGAAGTGTGCTGGGAACAGTGAGCTGGTGTGCAAAAATGCGTAGCTGGTGCTCACCTCTATTGTAGAATAATGAGAATATCAAGTCACAACCCAGAAGGAGTCTTCATGTGAAAGTCTAGGTCAGAATCCGGAAGTCCTTGCTTTCCAGACCTCTCCTCAGATGTTTAAATCATGCCTTTTCACGGATATATGTCTGAGGAAGGAATGTCATCATCCTCCTTTTCTTGTACTAACAGTATCACAAAAATGGATTTCTCCAAAGACCGGAGTCCCAGCAGAGAACTGAGCATTGTAAAACCAAGTCGGAGGTAATGAAAAGTCCATGCCTTAATCTCCTTAGTTAGTTCTGTTCCTAAAATTCGCCTGTGTGGAGTATGCTCCATTTTTATGGGATGTATATATGAAGGCGGCTTCAGTTTCAGGGAATTTTTTACTGTGCTATTCTGGTTTTGTCCATTCACATAAGAGTTAGAAGGACAACTTTATTTGCCAGACTTGGACTCTAAGACATCAGGTTGACTTTGGGATTGTAATTTGACAGTTCCACAGTTGAGAAAATTCGAATTGGCAAGTAAATAAATAAATTCGAATTGGCAAATAAGAAAGGAACTCATTGATTTTGTTAAAAAAAGAAAGAAAGAAAGAAAGAAAACAACCGAAAAGAAACTTTGCATCGCTCCTGTTCAAGGTTTTGGTTTTTTTTCTTCTTCTAAAACGTAGTCTTCAGTATTGTGAGCTTCCTGATTCTATTTGTTATGAATTCATTTAAAAGCTTTAGTTATAATTTCTTTTTTTTTTAAATCGGGCGAGGGCACATAGGTGGAAGATTTCCTGGTTACTTGATGACGCTTGTGTAAAAAAATACCAAGAAGAAGAGCAGACTTGGGAACACTCCAGAGCGAGTTTCCTTGCCGTTGGAGTGGCATTACTGAATGTTCTGAGTGAAATCAATGGCCCCAGTGTCTCTCCTCAGCCAGCCTCAGGGTGATCGTTATCAGCGGAGTGAAGGTTTGGGCCAAGATAAAAGGGATGATACTTCTAAATTAAATTTAAGCATGGCTTCAAGCCTCTCTGAACGACTTTTAACAAATTCATAATAATTTATTTCTGCTATTGGAAGAGACAGAAGATAATAATCACTGGGAAAGTCTATGGTACTGTGGCTCTGTTAGTGTGCGGCCATCTGGTATCTGTGTGCTGGGGGGAGGGTGTACTGAGGGTGGGGGCTGGCACTGGCCACCTCGATTTCCTCCTGCGAACCAGCCCACCTCATGTGTTTGCAGTTGCAAGCAGTAGGGGGCAATGTTGAGCCACCAGTTGGAAGCCTCAAGATGCTGGCCTTTCAGGAAAATGCATACAAATGTACCATTAACTGTCAAGAATTATCCCTGTTGCTTCAAGTTAGCTGTAATCTCCAAGATTCCATAACACAGGAAATCAGTTGTGGGTTAACAAATTCAACAGCAATTTAACATAAAAAGTGCAGTGTTTGGTGCACATTTGGATTCTATAGAATTAGACTAATCTGAACAGCATTTCTGAACGTACTCGCTTTGCTTCCAGGGAATATATTACTCAAAATTATTATCCTTTTGGACAAATGATTCTTCTTTATCTCTGTGCCCTTTTTTTTTTCCTTCCCAAATTGTAAAACCATGTGCGTGTTGTGGAAAGACTTCTCTAATTAACGTATTTTGTGTTTTGCACCCTATGGTTGATCTCTGTTGCTCAAAACAAAACAAAACAAAACAAAACAAATTCTTGGGCAATATGTACATTACTTTTCACCTTTTGCTTTTGAGTACAGCAACCTCTCACTGGCCCTGGTACCAGGGAAGAGACGGGTGGTGTGATTTCTGTCCATCTCGGCGTTTCTTTTTTTTTTCTTTTTTCCACTTTGCGGTTGGAAGGTGTAGTCTCAGGTTGGATACAGAAGAATGGAAAATGAGCTTTAAATCGCATTTCTTCCCTTAATGGTAATTGCTTCTTCACATGTCATAACCAGTCACATATTTCAGAAGGTTCAGTCCACTGCCTTTAAAACTCCTCTAGCCATTACTTCCCATTCCCTGTTCCAGGAAGCACTGTCCTTATCACACTGTTTTTTCTCGCCACTTCTCTCCCCTCCCTGCCCTCCCTACCCCAGGCCAGTTTGACTCCTGCTTGCTCTTGTGATGTAAATGTTAAACCTTATATTTGAATGACATTCTGATAAAATATCACATTTTCCCTACATATTACCTCATGAATTTGTGAGCCATGAAGCCCAAAGCTGCACAGCCCTTCCACATAACCCAGGAATGTAGCCTTGCCTTTTCCTCTCATCTTTGCTCTCTGATCAGGATGGTGGTATAACCCTGGAACGCTGTTCAGATATTTGTATTTTATTTTAGTTTCTTAAACCAACCCACCACCTCACAGCCAAGATTAGTGTATTATGAGGCGACTCTTCAGGATAAGAGAGAGTTACCATTTGAAAGACACTGTACAAGCTTTGCTTTCTGGGTAAAGAGAAGTATGAAAAGCCGAAGTCTCCTGTGAGGTGAGGAAGTCTTCCCGTAGCCAGAGATTCAACGGATAGGCCATTTGTCTCTCAGGGTCTGGTATCGCACTTTGCAAAACTGACATTTATTTTACCTATAAAAATGTTTTAACACCATCAAATTCACAATGATACAGAAAAGAATACTGCGTGTGATGGCCTCTAAATTGGTGACATTTATTCATTTCCCTTTGACCTTAAAAAACAAAAGGTCAATTTAGTATAATTCAGTGGGAATATTCTAAAATAGTTTCCAGAGTAAACATTTTCAGGAGTACGGATGATTGATATACTGGAGAGAAATTTCTTCATGCCCTTTTTTCTTTTTTTTTTTTAAAGTGACTGTTTCTTTTAGAAGAGAAGAGTAGAATCCTAATCATTTTGAATGTTTTGAATTGCATTTCCTGTCCTGACAGTTCTTCGTGCTGGGATACCACTGCATCTATGTGGCCGTTGGCCTTCCTAACCTTTATTGACTTTAGTGGGAAGGAGCCAAGACTGGATCATTTTAATGTATCCGTTTTGAGACAGTGTTCAAACACAACATGTAATTACGTTAGGTAAGCTCTAGGTTGCATTAAATTCAACCCATTTACGTTACAGTTTGGCACAGGAGAGCAGAGAGACGTGGAAAAACGAGTAGGTGTTTTATTTAATGCCGTGACCAGTTTCTCGTTGTTAAAAGTTTTAAGAGAGAAATGTACTTACGAAAGTCAAGGTTGTCCTTTACAAGTTGGTCCTAATAGTTTAATTTCGAGATGCGTTCCTGCGTTTTCCCTTGTCATTTTGGCCTGTGCAAATCATCTGGGAGAGCTCATGCCAGGGGCCTGCCCAGTGCTGTCTGCTGGAGCCTGTCCTCCAGCAGGTGACCCAGTCCCAGGCAGGGATAGGGTGGAGGGGCTGTTTGTTTGTTTTCGGAGAGATTAAGGAAGCTCTCATCTCAGTGCTTTAGATTAAATTCTTTGTAACTGAATAGAGGAACAAAGCTGCTTTTTCATACACTGAAATATATACTCAGTATCTCCGCATTGGCTATTCTTTTATAGTTCAATTAGCTAAGTTCATTTTAAACTTTCTTCCAGGATTAAAGATTTTGGGGGGTATGAGGAAGAAAAGGATATAAATATTAATTTTCTGCTCATGTTATTGTGAGGTCACCAACTTATATTTATATATGTGTGTGTAAATATATGTGTGTATATAAATACTTCCCCTTTAGTGTTCACGTATGATACTGAATTATATTTGCAAACATGTAATCCCCTCTTCCATTTTTCAGTATTAGCATTGCTGATACAGGAGCAGAATACATTATAGTAATTTAGGATTTGGTGGGAGACGTCTGGTGGTTAAGTTCCCTTCTCCTCCTTTTGATGGCTACAGTGCTGAGTGGCTCAGGATAAGCACAGATTGGAGGCAGGTAAACAATCACAAACACCCAATAATTCAAATTACGTACACAGATACTGAGTTTGGGGACCTCTATATTTAGCTTTGGAAATTTGCGGGGGTGGAGAAAAAAAGTCACTTTTCAGCTACAGTGGCTAAAAATCCTTGGCTCACGTTTTTGTTATCTTAAACGTGTTCACTGAAGGTTAGTGCTTCCCACTCTTCTCCCTCCTCAGCCCCCCACCGCCATTCCCCATAGCTCCATTGTTCTATTAAGATTAAGTTCTTTGTAACTGGTTTACAACAGAGGGGAAATTATACATATAATTTAGCAATGAATTTCTAACAGGTTTTGATTCCTTCTTTGATTGCTTTCTGGATTTCTCTCAGAGTTTTCCAGTTTTTTTTCCCTTAGTCGCTGCAGACTTAGTAATGAATTAAAAAAAAAAAAAAGCATTGTGTATCCTGTCTTTTTGGGGGAAAAAATTTACAATTCCAAGAGAATTCAGGCTTAAGCTTGAGAAACAGAATGTGCATCGAAAGCACAAAGGACTATGTTTATGATTCTCTTTGAAGTGTTTTTGCAACTGGATAAGGAAAATTTTAGAAACCTTCTGATAGTGTTCAGGGTAAATACTTAAACCCCTTTAGAGAATTTCACACACAGATACTGTGCAGCAGAAAAAAGGGATACTTATGTTCCTTAAAGCTGCTACAGCCTACAGCTTTGTACTTAAAGACAGAGGTGTTGAATAGAATTCTACTGAGGATACATCCAGTGACAATATCTCCAGGAACATCAGAGCAAACCAGTGGGTAGGACTTTCCGTTTTTAACCCTTCCATGAGCTGGAGGAGAGTTGAGGCTTATTCGTACCAAGTACTAGGATGTGCCTGTTAGATCCCAGGAATGTTAAGAGGGATCATTCAGGTGCCTCTGCTCTGCACACACGAGGAACAAGGCTAAAGAAGCCAAAAACAGTGAGGCAGAGTGATGGGAGCTGGGAAGTGCCAAGGACAAACCTTGCCATCTCTCTTAACTCTTAACCTCAAATAAACAGCCACAGTTTCTCTTTCAGCCTCGATTCCGTAGGCTTTAGCTACATCTTGCTAGCCTTTGTTAAATACATATACACACACAACGTGAACATATTCACACACACGGGGGCACACGTGTGCATTTCACACATGTTCCATTTTCTTTTCAAAGAGACAGATTTCGTTGTTTTAAATAATTTTAACCACACCAGATTTCAGATTGATGCAAAGGTTTGAAGATCCTGCTACTTTCCCCCGGGGGTGCTCTTGTAGCCTCCGCTGCTGGCATTTCTTTTGGATTCCTTGGACTAGCCGACCATCATAGCATTTCAAATGTGAATCAGAACCCCGGGTGCCAGATTGGGGTGTCAGTAATTTCCATTTTTTTTTCCTGGGAAAGTTACAGCCTTAAACAATTATATACCTTATTTCCTCTAGTCCTTTGGAGGGTGGCTGAGGTAGGGAGTGGGGCAGTAAATTCAACTCCAGTCTGTCATTTATCTTATGAGAAAGACCTTTGAGTTATTCTAGAAGAGTCTCGTCTAGAAGAATGAAGATATATTAAAAAAAAAATCGGCAGGCCTACAATTTTGAAAGGAAATCAAGATTTCCAAAGGATATGTGCCAGTTGTTGGGAATGTTATCAAGATTATAGGATCTTTTTTTCCCCAAGTTGGTTAATGAATGGTCCTAAGACTGTTACCTTCCGAAGAAAATTGTTACGATGATTGAATGAAAAGGACGTAACATGTAAAATACTGTACACACGCAAGACATCAGCATCAGTGATTTTATTTTTTTAAAGGATCTTATTTATTTATTAGAGAGAGCAGGAGCTGGGGGAGGGGCAGAGGGAGAGAGAGAAACAGACTCCCCACTGAGCGTGGAGCCCAACATGGGGTTCGATCCCAGGATCATGACCTGAGCCGAAGGCAGATGTTTAACTGACTGAGCCACCCAGGAGCCCCACCACTAGTGATTTTAAAAGGAATGTAGACAGTCCTCTGTTTAGGAGCCCTTACTTAGAGGTCATTTGACTGAATCCCCCTTAGTGACATCATCCCTCCCCATTTTTCATTTCCCTTCCTCCAGAACCGGGATCAGTCCTGGAGCTAGAGGGACTCAATGAATTGGAGCCCGGTGCTACTCTGGTAATGTTTCTACCCCACTGTGGGCTAAATATTTTGGGAAGCTGGGCTGGGAATCTTTCCATATTTTTCAAAAATGTCTCTGTGGAGAAATGTGCTCCCAGTGCCAAAATCTGACTTACCAGAGAGCTCTGGGAACACATTAAGTCAGCTCTTCCGTGCATTAAGGGTAACATAACCATGATCCTGCTCTCTTTTCATTGACATTGCAAAAGAATGATCTTTTTTTAAACTAAGGGAAACTTGATATGTTGTCTTTTCAGTATTCCTGAAAGTATCTTTGTGATCATTTGTAGATGATGTTTTTTAACACCATCTTTTCCCCTAACACGTAAATTATGATTGACTTTTTTTGTATTTCCTCTGCATGACCTCAGCCCATCTGGAACCACCTGTGACGATCTCATTTATAAATTTTTCCTTGATGTGTCTAAAAATCTCAGATAACCTCCAACTTGTTTTTGATTGATTGATAAAATTAGCCTTTAAATAAAAGTCTGGAGTTCTATGGCAGTACTCAGAATTAATTTCTACTGTTTCAGACATATCTGCTTTGGTTATGAAGATGTGGAACAGGTGGTAAATTGATAATATATATCCCTCTACTTAAATATTATTAATTTAAATGAGCAATAATGAAATACCCAGAATAATGCATCAGATCTTTAACAGATGTTGGGGGATCAAGAGGGCTTGTATTTTATTTAACGTCATAAACTTTTCATGTAGTTAACAGTGAATTTTTTAACGGATGGAAGTGATGGGATATTCCAATGCCTGTAATAAATTAATAATACCTATTAATATCATCTGGGTACTGGGGTCTGATGTCTTGGAGACCTGAGTAGAGGTTGGGCAAGGTGGGCCATGTTTAGCTATTTAGTCATAATATCTCAAATTTAACATATCTCAAACCAAACTCTTGATTCCCATCATCTCCAACTCTTTCTCCCAGGATCACAGAGTTCAGTAACTGAACACAGAGTTCAGTTCAGCACTGTCCAGTTATTCAGCCTGTAATCTTGGAGTTCTCTTGATTTATCCCTTGATTTATCAGTGAATCCTGTTAACTCTGTTTTTTGTGTTTTTTTTTTTAAAGATTTTATTTATTTACTTGACAGATCACAAGCAGGCAGAGAGGCAGGCAGAGAGAGAGAGAAGGAAGCAGGCTCCCTGCTGAGCAGAGAGTCCGATGTGGGGCTCGATCCCAGGACACTGGGATCATGACCTGAGTTGAAGGCAGAGGCTTTAACCCACTGAGCCACCCAGGAGCCCCCTGTTAACTCTGTTTTCAAAATATTCATGGTCTGGCCACCCTTTACCACAATGCCCCCCCCCCCTCACTGTGTTATCACTTTGGTAAGAACCACCATCATTTGTCCTAACAGCCTCCCTCCTCCTCCCACCCTGTGTCCATCCCTGTGAGAGTGTTCCTTTATTTTTTAAAAGATTTTATTTATTTATTTGTCAGAGAGAGAGAGCATGTGCATAAGCACGGGGAGCAGTGGGAAGGAGAAGCAAGACCCCATTGAGCAGGGAGCCTGATGCGGGACTCGATCCCAGGACCCTGGGATCCTGACCTCAGTGAAAGGCAGATGTTTAACCGACTGAGCCACCCAGGTGTCCCTCGAGAGTCTTCTTTTAAAAATACAAGTCTTGGGGCGCCTGGGTGGCTCAGTGGGTTAAGCCTCTGCCTTCGGCTCAGGTCATGATCTCAGGGTCCTGGGATCAGGCCCCGCATTGGGCTCTCTCTCAGCGGGGAGCCTGCTTCCCCCTCTCTCTCTGCCTACTTGTGATCTCTCTCTCTCTCTCTCTCTGTGCAAATAAATAAATAAAATTTTGAAAAAAAATACAAGTCTGGTGGTATTTCACGCCCCAGGCCAAACTTAACATCATCCCACTTCCTTGCAACGAGGCTAGAGCACTACAGGGTCTGTCCATCCCCCTTGCCCCCGAACATTATTTCTCCTCCCTCCCAGTCCCCCACTCACCCTTCTACTGTCTTTAGAACACTCTCAGCTTCCTCCTGCATCGTAGCCTTGGCATTTGTCGTCACCTCCTTTTAGAATATTCTTCCCTCTGTGAATTTGCATGACTCCATCCCTCACTTCATCAAGTCCCACTGCTTATGTCAGTCCTTGGAGAGAGTTTCTTACCATAGCGAGTGCCTTGCCCTGTTCTACTTTGCTTCCTATTGCTCTCCGCCATCCGCCACGTTTACTGTCTGCCTCTACCGAATACAATCCCGGTGAGAGACGGACTTTGTCCCATTCCCTGTCATTTCCCAGCTTCTCAAACAGTGTCTGGAACATAGTAGGTACCTGACGCCTCCTTGTTGAAGAAGCGAATTGAGGTGAGGTCAGCATCCTGGTCCAGCCATTTCCTCCCACCCTCGTTAGGCCAGCATGGCCTTTAATAAATTCTTTTTAACTCTTTCCATTTCCCGAAAACGTCAGGTCCTGCTTAACAGGAGTACTGTAGGGTTAGTTTTATTTTTTAAACAAATATAACCCTCCCAACAGTATCCCCAAACACCTTTAACATTTAAAAAATAATAATATCGAGAGAGCACAGAGGATGCCGGAGAAGGTCCTGTTTTATGCCTCTGGCATTTACACTGAGAAGATGGAGCAGTCACTGGCAAGCAACTTATGCAAATAGGAAAAAAAATTTTTTTTAAATGTGAGACGGAAGCAGCTTATTAGCATCAGTGCTGCTGAAACTTAGAACCATGGTGTTCTGTCTCATTTGTTGGCATTCTTCAAATTTTAGATTTTCCTGTTCTTGGAAAACTTAATAGAGTAAAATTGTCAAAAAATTAATGAGTTCCCCCAACAAAGCTTGGTTGGACTTTTTATTACTAATTTCCGGAAGTTATATAAGGGAGAGCAGTGTATACTGGACAGGTTTTGGGCATAGAACGAGGGGAAATCTCTGAGGAGTAAACTGACTTCCGCTAGACAAGCTGAAAACTGATTAAAATATTTATCATCCTTTGGGTATGCAATAGCTTTTGATGATGGAAGGCATATTAATATTCATCTTTGCTGCTTGTCTACACTTCAGACAGATCCCAGGAAAGGATGTTCAGATGACCAGTTTTCTTTCCTCACCAGGAGTCCTTGAGCCCCAGTACAGCTTGGAACCAAGAAATGCCTTGTGATGTGATTGAGCTTTTCCTCTGGGGGCTGGGGCTGGGGGAATACAAACCAGGAGAGACCTCTGGGCTGGAAAGCTTTAAAGGATTACTGCTTTCTCACAGGAAGTCTTTTGCTAGAACAAAGGGAAAAGTTTGGTTGTAATTTTATGAGCTGCAGAACTGCTCTTGCTGAGTCAACGAGGAGGCCCTGGCTCCTTGACTGAAATGGGGGGAAACGAGACCTTACAAAGGTTTTGGTGTACAGACCACAGGAGGCTGAAGATTCCCCCACTCTTTTCCCCTACATTTGTTAAGGAAGAAGGAGAGAAATCAGTAATGTTTGCTACTGACCCCGGGGTCTTCTGACTGGTTGTTCTGAAATGTTCCATCTTTCTTTTGTCTTGAGACAGAGCGAATATATATGGTGTCCTTATATATAAGGAGCACAAGATGGCCT
Source organism: Meles meles (assembly GCF_922984935.1). Classification (NCBI taxonomy): domain Eukaryota; kingdom Metazoa; phylum Chordata; class Mammalia; order Carnivora; family Mustelidae; genus Meles; species Meles meles. The sequence goes on along the minus strand of NC_060084.1, from coordinate 29,520,580 downwards.
GCTGGGGTTCTCAGGATCTGTTTTTGTTTTTTGTTTTATTTTTTCCTTTGGTGAGAAAAGGAATCTGGCTTAATTAGTTTAGTTAGCTAGGCAGGGTTGTTTTCTGTCTAGATTAGAATAGCCTTGATTACTTTTCGCTGGGGAGGGCACCAAATAAGATCTCTGAAAGAAACTGACCTCTTTAGTGAGTGGTCTGCAAAACCTGGAAATTGAATAGAATAGTCTCATAAAAAAGTCTATTGTGTTAAGACACTTAGTTTCTGTCTTTTAAGCCTGAAACATTAACATCTACCCCTTTCACATTTTTTTGTAATTACACACTGAGATCTTTTTATGGAACATACCTAAAAAAATTGGGACCGTAATGATATTTGCAACCTATTTTAATAGAGTGGCATCAGAAAAGAAATATACATTCTTCATTCTAGTCATTTCCTCATTCATCTGCTCCACTTTGTGCAGATAAGTGTGAAGTTCTGCAAAAAGCCAGGACTTCTGTCTCCCAGGTTGATAAGGCACAAGGCAGTAAGTAATTCAGAGGAAGAAAAATCAAAGGGGAGAGTGGATTCTGGCATAGGCCTTTGGGAATACAACAGATTTTGATAGATGGAGATGGGTGGAGGATATTCAGAGATGCTGGAAGCAGAGACATCATAGTGGAAAAACACAAAATCTGCTCGCAAACTTGATTAGACTGGATGGAGTGTGGTTTGTGTGAGTCCAGTAGTGAGAGATAAGATTAGGAAGATTAGCAAGGCCCCTTTTCTAATGCATTTCTTTGCAAGGTACAGTGCCTTTACCCCGTAATGACTGCTGGGCTCTGGTAGTCTTGGAAAGCCAAGTGCTAATCGTGCACAAGTAAAAAGAAAATGAAATCTATCTTACCATCTTGCATTGGCAAAGGGGAAACAAGTCAAAATTCTGTTAATTGCCCTAATTTGAAGACAGATCTGCATCCCCAATACAGCAAATAAGCAACACTGTCCATTTGCAGAAGGAGAACTACAAATGACTCGATATATTTTCCTACGAAGATCTTTTTTTTTTTTTTTTTCCCCTCACAAACTGAATACCAACCTAATAATTTTGGATTTCGGTCAGAGGCAGGTTTTTCCATGTGTGAACCATTTCCGATTCTCTTTCTTGTTTAGGTCTCTCTCTCTCTCTCTTTTTGATATGGGAATTGAGGTCCGAATTAAGTGATGTCTCCCATGCCTCTTGGAGAGGGGACAGTTCTGAGGACTTATGTACTTGCATAAAGTATTTTGAAATTACAGCCGAAGTGTCATTCATGACTTGTTTGATTTGGTTGGGGATGGCGGGTGTGGTAGTCTATCATTTCCGCTGCTGAAATCGACTGGTTTCTTTCCCACACATACCTCCCCATTCTTTGGCAAATGGCTCCACGTCCGTGCTCGGCCACCCCATGCTGCCCCGTGTTTGCTGTCCCGTTTTGGCTTGTCTGTCACACCGCTTGGAAGACCGAGTCACTGTCACACCGCTTGGAAGAACGAGTCACTGTTCACAGTGTAAATAGCGGCGGTTCACTCTGTGCTCTCTCCCACCTTGCTGGATCGATTTCTGCTCAATATGCCTTCTTTTTCCTCCACGGGATGTTAAAATTTCCCAGTGACTTTTTTGTTTTTATTTTATTTTCTTTTTATTTAGCTTTACTACTTTTTAAGGCACAAGGCATTAATTCTTGAGTGACTGATAACGCTGTGACTTGGTTCTTCAGACACTGGGCTTCAGCAGGATCGTCTCAGCTTTGATTCTGCTCAGGAAGCCAAGGTCTGAAGCGAATTTAGAGGCCACCATCTCCTTACGTATTGGTGAGATAAAGAAGCCGTATGATGGGGCTACCGTTTCACTTGACTAGAGAGCCGTCTGAGAGTCACACCCAAATGGGAGGCTTCCCTAGAGAACCGAATGGGCTTCGTGCTTTTTTTTTTTTTTTTTTTAAGATTTTATTTATTTGAGAGAGAGAGAGTGAGAGGGGAGAAGCAGTCTCTCCATGGAGCTGGGAGCCCGATGTGGGACTCGATCCCACATGACCTAACTGAGGCAGTTGCTTAACCAACTGAGCCACCCAGGTGGCCCTGGCTTCACGCTTTTTAGAATGCTGTTATCTCCTTGGGGCGCCTGGGTGGCTCAGTCCTTAAGCGTCTGCCTTTGGCTCACATCATGATCCCAGGGTCCTGGGATCAAGCCTGGCATCTGGCTCCCTCCCTGCTCAGCGGGGAGCCTGTTTCCCCTCTCCCTCTGCCTGCTGCTCCCCCTGCTGGTGCTTGCTTTCTCTGTCAAATAAATAAATAAAATCTTTTTTAAAAAATGCTATCTCCTTGCTATTTCTTGGAATCTCTTTCTTCCTCACAACAGCAGGAGAAACCGGCAGCAGCAATGCGTTCACATTTGTCCTTGCTTCATTTTTTCTAAGGCCTGGAATCTTGGCCTCATGCTTTCTGTACCAGCTCTGCTGGCGGTGCTCATGCCACGAGGCTTGGACATGCTTTGGACGCCCAGCTGCCATGGAATCTTCCAGTATCAGCGTGAGAAAGGAGCCGAGAGCTGAGCATTCCTTTCTCTTCCTTTTGGAAAAGGAAGGGCTCAGAAGGTACAGAGGCCCGTCTGGGGGCAACAAAGCCAAATGCTAGCGAACTCAGCGCCCAGATTTCCCAACTCCCAGTTGAGCGATTGCTGCCACTCCCGAGCCTCCCAGGGGCCATGCCTTCTCGTCTCTAGATTTCTACCAACTTTCAGCTGGATGCAAGTAGCAAAATAAGATGACAGCAGTGTTGCCCCAGACCCTTCTCTCTGCCCGGTGTTTGGGCCCAGCAGATCAAAATTCACCTCTTTCATATCGAGGTAGGTATACTGTTTTCACCTGTCCAGCATCTGTGTTCCTTCTCTGACCGCTTCTGGGTACTGCATCAAGGACTCGCTCTCTTCAGCGGCTCTAGGTAGAGGGGTGTCGACTTTGTCTGGCTGCCTCACACGAGGTGAGCTGGTTCAGGCCCGTTTGCTGACACCTGCACGGGGTGCTGAATTCAGTAAGCACAAAAAGCCTATGAAGAGTGCAAAAGCCAGTCTTTTCCCCGCTCATTCCCCTGCCACCCTTTTCCCTTCCCTGGGGCCTGGCACCCTTCACGATGTTTTCTGTACCTTTCCAGAAACATTCTATGTATATACAAACCTTTATGTGTTGTTTCTCAAATGAATGACGCTCTGTCTCAGAGATCTTTCCATAGTTGTACATTCTTTTAAATGACTGCCTGGTTTTTCGTTGTGTGGTTTCATAATTCAACCAGTCTCCTCCTGTCTTCAGTCTTCTGCTTTCACAAATAATGTTGAAATGAATATTGTAACATATAAGATTTTCCCATATACCATCTATGGTAGTATCTGGGAGCGGAATTGCTGGGCCAGAGGATTTGTGTATTTTTAGTTTGGAGAGGGACAGTCAAATTGCCTTCCTTAGAGTTTGGAGCAGTGTTTGTGTGTGCATGTGTGTGTGTGTGTGTTTTTACATATATGTATATACATGTAGGGTTTATGTGGTGTAGAGCTTGTTATCCTCACCGGTGCAGTATATTAACAGACTTCTTGCAACTGTGACTGGTGAAGACTGGTGTAGACTGTTGTCTTGCAGTTTTTCATTAGCATTTCTCTCCTTCCTGCTTTGCAGCCAAGGAGACTGAGGCTCAGAGAGAGGAAGTGACTTGGCCAAGGTCACAGAAGCAGTGACTGACTGAGCTGGGGTGTGCAGTTAGCAGAGGCGGTCTGCTCTCTTCTTCACCAGAAACTAAGCGAGAACTCCGTTCTGTTCCTTGAACCGAAAACTCCTGGTAGAAGTAGAGGTTTTCTAGCAAGTAGCACTCGGATTTCCTTGGCCGGTTCATGTGGGCCGGTGGTTCTCTTTCACCAGGGAGTTGTGTGCTGGGTCAGCTGAGTCAGGCCAGGTGATCCGAGCCGTCGCCTTGACATCCAGTGATGTCATCACGTGACGGAACTGCGTTCCAGATGGGGAGTTCGTGGCCCTTGACCTTTCTGAGTCCTTGGGCTCTGTGCTCTGTTTTTGTCAGTGGAAGGTGAAGGAGAGGCTCCTTACTCCTGGAAACATGGCATGGTGCCTGATTTACTGTGTGAAATTAGTTTCTTCATGGATTCTATTCAGGACTGAGTTTTTGTTGTGGTCTTGGCGGTACCCTGAGCCTTGTTGGCCTCTCCCGCTCACTTTCGTTCTTCCTCCACCTGTCAGTCTTTGGCAGGTCATGTCAGCAGTGCTCATTGTCTACTCAGGGCCTTTCTCTGCTTGGCTCCAGAAATGTGGGTTGAAGCTTTTAGCCGGCTCCTGTAGTTCCTAGGTAAGAGTATATTTCCAGAAGTCTTTGGGGGAGGACAGAGATTATTTGGGGAGTGGTGGGAATTCTATTTTCAGGTAAAGGCGAGGATGAATAGAGGTCTCAGGAGGGGTGGAAAACTTTCCTCTGACCCCCTCCATGAAGCTCATTTGTAGACTTTGATTCTCAGGAACTGGCTGCCCCCCCGCCCCCCCAACTCTGGGTCCCTCCTGGGACTCACCTCTTGCTGTGTTGTGGGCTCAGCTTCTGTCGTTCTCTGTGTCACCAAGTCATTCCCATTTGAGCCCTCATCCCCTTTGAAGTCCACAAGCTTAGGTATTTTTGGGTCAAGAGCTTGAGCTCTCAAGTGAGTCGGGCTGGGGTTCAAGTCCTCGCTCTGTCACTTAGCTGTGTATGCTACCGGGTGGTCACTCGGGGAATCTCAGGTATCCCCCATGTGTAAAATGGGGTTAATGGAAATGCCTCCCTTAGGGGATCATTGTGAGATTTCCCGAGGTGATACACGCAGCATTTTGCACACTGCCTAGCATATTTTATTTTAAAGATTTTATTTATTTGAGAGAGAGAGAGAAGGAGAGAAAGAAAGCATGAGAGGAGAGAGGTCAGCTGGAGAAGCAGACTCCCTGTGGAGCAGGAAGCCCAATGTGGGACTCGATGCGGGGACTCCAGGATCATGACCTGAGCCAAAGGCAGTCGCTTAACCAACTGAGCCACCATAAAATATGCCCATGCCTGGCATATTTTAGCATCACTGCTTTGAATCTATCCTCTGTTCATTCCTCCTGCCATCTACTAATTCCCTGTTCCCTACCCTCTCACCCAACGCGTTCCTGTAGCTCTCTGAGACCCCCGTCTCAGAGTTTGCTCGTAACCTGGGCTTCCCGTTCACACCTCTATTCAAAAGTCATCTCAGAGTGGCTCTTTCTCTCTTGTTTTACCTCAGAGCACTTATTAATATCTGAATTTATGTCTCACATACACGTTTCTCTGTTTCCTGTGCTAGAGCACCAGCACCTTGAAGACTGGGACTTTGTCTCTTCTAACCGCTGGTTCTGCGTGCTCAGAGTCAGAACCCAACATATATTCGCTGGGCAGGCGGAGACCCAAACGCATCACGGGTCTGGGTTCCTCTGAGGTGCCTCGTTTTACGCCGTGGGTGCTCTGTCCGTGCTATTTGTTGGTGGCCTGCTGTCCCTTCTTGGTTTAATCCATTTTGCAAACTGCCTTGTTTAAAAATGTTTGGTAATTATCCATTACCGACTCCGGAAACCTTATCTTTTCAGCGTTCTCTGGAATATAATTTGTCTGCATTGGAGGCATTCAGCATCAGGATGTACGTAAGGGACCCTCATGCGACTTTTTAAATATAGGAGCATGGTTCCAGGGATTTGGGTTCAGTAGCTGTAGCTCAGTCTTGGCTACACATTTGTATCATCCAGGGTTCATTTTGTAAATGTAAAAAAAACAATATATATATATAATTTACATATTTTTACATATATGTAAATATATCCTGTGCGCTCCACCTCCAGTGATAATGATTTCATTGTTCTAAGCTGTGGCTTCCAGTTGATTCCAAGATATTGCCAAGTCGCCGTGTGTTTAAGAAGCCTTCCAAGTGAGTCTGACATGTGTTCGGGATTGAGGACTCTTGTTCAATAAGTATCTGACCTCTTACCAAATGAGCTTGATTGCAGGGATGAATACGTGAACATACCATATTAGAAAATCGGCAGGAAGCCTGTCTTTAACCAGCACAAATGTGCCTGCTGTGTTTCTTAAATTCAGTGGAGGCCTCAAGAGGGGAATGGCCACATTGGTAATTCGTATATAAAGTAGAAGATGATGTTGATGGAAGATACAAACAGAGCTATGAAAGTTTGGAAGACAGTGGTAGACATCTAGATGGATGGGATCTCGGAAGGCTTTGTGATGACAGGGACTTCCAGGTTGAGTCTTAGAGAATGGGGAGAATTCTGGCAGGTGAAGATGGGGATGGGAAGAGATTCCTGCGGAGGGAGCAGTATGTGTAGTGTAGAGGATAGAGACATGCAGGCTGTCTTCAAGGCCCCTATAGTGGGGCTGGCAGTCCCCCAAAGCTAGGCTCCTTCTAGAGGTCTCCATCTCAGGAAATGGTACCACCACCCACCTAGCTCTTCATGCCAGAAGTCAAGGAATCCTCCTTGAAACTCCCCTCTTCCCACCCCACATAATCCAGTCTGAGAACTTTCATCCCTGAAATATCTCCCGAGTCTGTCCACTTCTGTTCTTGTCCACTCCTATGAGTCCCAAGACACCACCCTCATGCCCCCAGGCTGTTGCAGTAGCTTGCTGTCTGGATTTCTGTGTTCTTCACACAGCAGCCCTGGCCAGTGTTTTCAAATGCAGATCTAATCGTGCCCCCTCCCTGTGTAAACCCATTCATGGGTTCCAGTTGCTGTTAGGATAAAGCCTGTAATATTTCATCTTCGGCCACCTCTCCTGCCGCATGGCCCCTCCAGTCTTGTCACTGTCCATATTCCTTGCCAGACTGGCATTTTCTTGATGAGGCCAGCACAGTTGCTCCCTTCCTCAAGGACTTTGCACACGGTTCCTCTTCTTCGAATGTTCTCTCCCACCAATGCATATATAGATACATAGGTTATTTCTACAGATTTTTCAGATCTCACCTCAACTTACCACTTCCTCAGAAATGCTTCCCTTGCCCTGTCCAACTAGGCGTCAGGTCCTTCTGCCGTATTTCCCTATTACCCTAGTGAAAGCCACGTCCAGCTCACTGGCTGGAGGCGATGAGTATTTATGGCAGATAGAACTTGGGAGCTCTTTATCTGTCTCCTGGAGAGCCAGTGTTGCTAGAGACATTAATATAGCTGGAGTGATTTTGGGTAGTTAATTTATGAATCTCATTAACCTTCCCTTGACAAAGAACGGGGAATGGTTGATCACGTTGTAAAACAGAATGCGAATAGCCATGCTGTTTCTTTGTCTAAATTCCTCCCAGTCATTGGACAAGCCAGTCCCACAGTATTAATTTGAGTACCGTTATCTGCAGTGAGACAGCCCTCATCAGATTTTCCTTGTGGGAGGCAAGTCTAAAATGTACAACCACCTCATGGAAGCCTCATGAGGTAGCCAGCACCCAGCTCTTCACAAGTTATGAGGAGGCAAGTGAATTGGTGAGGATTAGCTGCCTCAGGGAGAGCCCCGTTATACCCTCTCCAAGCTGCTTTCCTGATGGCAGTGTCTCCAAACGTCAGTCACCTTCAACTTCAAGAAAGGCCAGGGTAGGGGCGCCTGGGTGGCTCAGTAGGTTAAAGCCTCTGCCTTCAGCTCAGGTCATGATCCCAGGGTCCTGGGATCGAGCCCTGCATCGGGCTCTCTGCTGGGCAGGGAGCCTGCTTCCTCCTCTCTCTCCCTCTCTCTCTGCCTGCCTCTCTCCCTACTTGTGATCTCTATCTGTCAAATAAATAAATAAAATCTTAAAAAAAAAAAAAAAAGGCCAGGGTGCCTGGGGTGGTCATATTTTTCTTTCCCTTGCCAGATAGAGGCAACCCTGAGAACCTTGGCCATCAGCCTCTTCCAGTCAGAAAGGTCAGGAGCCAGCATCCTTGTCCTTGTTACTGCCACATGCTTGTCTAGGCCTGGAGTCATGTGACAGTTCAGGAACTCACAAGGACTTGTCTATTTTGGCATGTGGGAGCCCTGCGGAATCTGGACAGTGGTTTCGGAAGAGTCATTTCGATGCCAATCTCTCTCACTCTTCTTGCGTTGATGCCCAGAATTTCCATCCAGCTTGGAGGGACCAGGGAAGTTTTCTGGCCCAGGGTCCCTTTGGCACACACACAAGAACCCTCCTGCGGAGTGAGCTGCAGTCTCCTGGTGAGAAGTGATTTGTTGTCCTGATTAGATTGTAAACACTTGCCGAAGTTGAGTTTCGTCTCTCATGTGAGTTTTATTATAGCCTTCTGTGTTTATAAACATGTGTCGGGCATGAGGGAGAAATGTGATAACCTCCAAGGCCCCAAGAGTGCATCCATTGGTTTTCTCTGTTGGCCGGAGTTAAGATAGCTTTGCTTCCTCCTCTAAGAATCCCGTAGCCCTCTTGCTCTTACCAGCCGGCCTGGGGTGGGGCCCAGATTGCCGTTTCATGATTGTTCCATCCTCTTCCATAGTGGGGTTCATGAAGTCTTTTGACAAAGTGTGTTTCATAAGCAGCTGGCATCTAGTGGAGGGACTCAACGTCCAGGTAAGGCTCAGCCCATTTTATTTTTTTAAGATTTCATGTGTTAAGGATTGAAGAAAACCAAGAGTTGAGGTACTGGTGAAGTTTAACATGCCTGTGAGGAGACAGGCACCCACATATGGAGAGCATGATGTGAGGTGGGGAATGAGAGGTAGAAACGAAATGTTTAAGAGTGCCCCAGAGAATTAAGGCAGATCGAGAAATCTGGAGAAGCCTTCATGGAAGTGGAGGTGCCTTTTGTTGTTGTTGTGGTGGTGGTGCCTGGAAGAGTGAACTAACTTTCAGAAGGCAGAGTTCTCATAGGTGAAGAAGAAGGACAGGGCCCATTTTAGGCAGGGCAGACATTAGTCACAAGGACACGGTCTGTAGAATACTAAGGCACATTGGCAGAATTGATGTCATACCTTGTAACCTGCTGTGCTTCGGGTACCTGTTTGAGGTGAAATGGAAGAAGGAGGACAGGTACCTAGGAACCAGAGAATAAGCAGAAAGAGGAGAATGGGGTCAGCTCAGCAGGGGCCTTGGCTGATAGGCTCAGAAATTCGGCCTATAATCCAGAGATTGTGGCAGGAGTTGGATTCAAAGACTTTGCAGAGGGAGGTGGGGGCAGTCAGACCCAATTCCAGAATGTCGCTGGAGGCACATAGGTGGTAGAGAGGAGAGGCCGGGGTCACAGAGGCCTGTTACACATATTCTGAGGAGAAGTAATGAGGTGCTGAGCCAGGACAGTAATGAAGGGAAGAAAAGGGAGAGCCGACTTCCTGAGTTTTGTTTTTAAAGAGGACATATGACTTCACCATCGTTTGGAAGTTCCAGCTGAGAGATGAGGGAGAGTTCCCAGGCAGCTTCACAAGTGAATCTGGTCATAGTTACTGGTGGGTGATGATACCATTTACCAAGCTCAGGAACAGAAGAGGAAGTCGGAGGACATATTGACTTTGAGGAACGCGGAGAGCATCCCAGAAGATCTGGAAATAGTGGTGTGGAGCTTGGTAGAGACGTCAGAACCGAAGTGTCGATTTGGCAGTTGGATTCAGGTCTCGGGAGGCATTCCTTCTGGGCCGACCACGTGCCAGGCAGCATTGTCCCCTGTGGGGACTTGTGCCGGAAGCACCTAAATGTGGCCGTTACGTAGAGAGACAGTATTCGAAGCAATCGAGTGTATGAGAAAGAACGTAGGTTCGAGAGTAAAGAGCATGCAAAGTCGAGGGGGGGATGACCTCAGCCAAGTACAGGAGAGCCAGGGAAGCAACCCGAGATGTCAGTTGGAGAGATGGGAAGAAAACTGGGAGTCGATGGTGGGACTGAGGGAGATTACTGGTGTCAAGCCCTGTAGAGAAGTTGGCAGATTCAAGAACAAGCCTTCTGGTGCATTCAGCATGGCAAGAATCTCAGTTGAGTGGAAAGGGCAGAAGGGCAAGGCAGGAGAAGCTAGGCGAACCCTTCTGTGCCTTTCTGTGGTCTGAGCTGAGAGGAAGTTTTCAGAGCAGTTTTGCCAGTCAGAGGTGTGTATGGGTCAGCCCCGGGGTGCTTGAGAAGAAACACATTTTAGCCAGCTGGGGGTGTCGCTGTTAGCTTTCTGGTGCCTTCCTCCAGAAGTCGGCCCCGCGGACAGACGAGTCCCTTGCCCAGTAGCTGACTCCAGAAAGGCTGACCTAAACTGTAAACATTTTAATTTGCAAAACCATTGTTGTATTAAATCACAAACGGGAGGCAATTTAGCAATGCATCTCCCAAATTGCACTGGGCGCTGGCTGCGGTTTAACAATTTATGTTGAAAACGAAAATTGAACTCTGGTGGCATAAAAACAGATTGTTGATTTTGTGATGAATTTGGCCTCTAAGGCCAGGGAAACTGTTAATGCTGTATATCAGGTCTAAAGCTGCGGTAGTATTTGTGCAGCGAAATGAGAAATCAATATCGTCAGGACAGGATGGCTCTCTTCAAATTCAAGGTGTGTTTTGTTGCCAGTTGCATGGAAAAGGCCGGCCCCCAAAGGGACAGCCATCCCTTCATTAACCGCACAAGTGTGCGTCTGTTGCGGGAAATGCCGAGGAAAATGGCTGGGCGTTTTTTTTTTATAGGGTCACCAGGGGCACGAGGAGAAGGAGCAGATCGTTGCAGTTTTGAGTAAAACCCCACTTGCGGTTAAGTGTGTCCTCAGGCAACCTCAAGCCATAACCTCCAGAAGGGCTGTGTTGTCGGTAGACAGGAGGCCGGGGGGATTCTGCAGCCTCTGCCCATCACCCGCTGGTGTGAGGTCTCTCGCCTCCCTCATGGGGCCTGTGGTCCTGTGTTGGCGCTGAGAGATGCATCGGCACCCTCCAGGGGAAAAGGAGCATCTCCCATCAGCATCAATGCAAATAAGACACCTAAGGGGTTCGTTTATGTTTTCCATTCCTAGAAGTAGGAGTAGACTTCTTTTTTTATTGAGCCTGTGTTTAGAGAAGAGTGTGTGGGGGGGAGGGGATCCCTTTCTCGTTTTTCTGCCTTTTGTTTTGGCAGAAGTGAATGATCCCTTGCCATATCAAAAGAATTACCCTTGGGGCACCTGGGTGTCTCAGTGGGTTAGGCCTCTGCCTTCAGCTCAGGTCATGTCCCAGCGTCCTGGGATGGAGCCCCACATCCGGCTCTCTGCTCCACAGGGAGCCTGCTTCCTCCTCTCTCTCTGCCTGCTTCTCTGCCTGTGATGTCTGTCTGTCAAAAAAATAAATAAATCTTAAAAAAAAAAAAAAAAAAGAATTACCCTCCACAGACTGCTGTGGCGACATAGAATGTTGAGGGGAGAACCTTCTAGAGGTAGGGGCGTGCAGGACCAGGAACGACCAGAGGACGGGTTCGTTCTAGTTAGCAGAGGTACCATGCTGAAAAGCAGGTGTCTCAGCATCCAAACAGTGCTCTATTCTGTGATCCTACCTGCCCTTTTCCTAAATCGAGCTGCAATTACTGAAGTTTGTTCCCTGACCCAGTTGAAATTTTGCTGCCCGCTCCTCAGCCTGGTACCTTACAAAGCTCCAGCTTTACAGGGCAAGTCTCACTTGGGTTCAGAAGAATCAGATCCAGCTTTAAAAAAGGAGTACAGGTGAAATGCTAAGAGCTCCTTCCAGCGAACTCTATGTACCTCCAGCGGCCTCCTTTTAAACTACTTCTGTTCTCTGTGACTTACAGTCAGTTGAGTGTTAGGGTTTGTGGTGGGTTCAGATGTGTAGGCAAAGGTGGTGATTTCTTTCTTTCTTTCCCATCTATTTTGCCTCTCCTCATTTCAATTCACGAACTGAGTTGTGTGGTCTTTTTTATAATATAAAGATTAGTGTGGCCATTTTCAAGTGCCCTTTTCTGTGATCCCTCTTAGGAGCTGACTCTTTGCAAAAGAAACGCTTCTGTCTTGTCAGAATGACAGTGATTACCCCACATTTTGGATCCTCTCCAGCGGCTTTGTTCCTTGAAAAACGAACTTGATTTGACGAATAAAAGTTTGGTGTATTTGATGAGTCAGAGGGCAGGAAAATGTCCTTGTCTCTGATGAGGCTGTTGCAGTTAAAGCACATTGAAAATCAGGGATAAAATAAACCTTAATCTCCGAAGGGAAAACCCTAGAGCATGAAAACTGTTCCCACTAGAAATGCTGTAAATCTTGCAAACCATGTAGGTTTTCTGTTTGGGGGCAACATCAAAGCCCAGTGACTTTAGAGATTAAAGTGTGTTTGACAAGCAAAACTTTCCCGTGCCCCACTCTACGAGATTTGGCCTGTCTCTTCCCTTTGTCTCACCTCGGTATGACTTCCTTTCTTCCCAATGAGTGGGAAGCCTCGGCTCCTCAAATCCGGAGCAGGCTGCCATGGTTTCCTCCTGGGCAGCCGGCAGCCCCTCAACCTTCTAGCATCTTCCAGCCCCAGCAGTGGGGCAGCACCTTCTCACGGTCACTTCCCAGGGACCCTCTTACTTGTGGAGGAATTTCCGAGCTTTCTGCTGGCCGTGAGCGGATCCCACAACAGGAAGGCAGTGACTTCCCTCAGCTCAGAAAAGGAGTTAGTCTTCTACCTTAGAATTTCTCTTTCTTTTGAGACCACGTTCTCTGGCTGGCTTGGGAGACACCCTCGCATTTGTTTTTTGGTTTTTGTTTCTTTCTTTCTTCTTTTTAACTGTTCCTGTGTTTGGGGTGACTCTGGGCTTTCCCCTTTGCGGACTGAAAATAAGTGACCGTATTTTTGTTCAAATACAGAGAATTCCTTTTCAGATAAATAGATAAATTAGATGATCGTTGAGCAGAGTAAAAACTCTTCCTCAGTAACATCTTTTTTCAGAAAGGAAGGTGCAGTAAGATTTTGCTTTTTTTTCTTTTTTAAATAAGGAACAACTGTTTTAAAGGCATTGTGCTAACGGTGCCCTCCAAAGTCAGACATTCTTGCCTCCTGCCAAGGTCCTGTAAGATCTGGCCCTTTGCTTCTCCTCAGGGTGGTCAAAGAACAAGAGGAGGGCAGACTGAGGAGGCAAATGGCTTTAAGGGTAAACCGCACTGCGAAAAATCTCATTGCTGGAAACACGCTTTGTGTTTAAGAGTAGACCTTCCCCAGGGGAAGGATGGCAGTGCTGAATGGTTAAGGGACTCACTAAAATATCTTAAATTGTCTCCGTTAAACATGGAGCATCCTTAGAGGTCAGGCAGAGCTGAAACTCGAACAGCTGTACGACAAGCATCTGAGATTGTTTTTAATTGTGTCCCCTTTCTCTAACAGCAGTCATTCTTGTATATATTGTCAAGAACCTTTCCACCGAGCACAAGCGCACCATACTTGAAGGTCAAATGCTTAACCCTTCCGCATGGTTACAATGAAAACGGACCCTTTTGTTTTCACGAATGTATACCCCAGCCGCCCATACGGGGAGAATGGGGGCCTCACGCGTTCACCGAGCTGAAGTAACTTATTGTCAGGGTGCCACAAAGAGAGCATATTTTGGTTTCCACGCAACAGTTGCTCGGCCTTTCTTTGGCTGCGCTGCGCCCGGCCACAAGACAGTATGGCCCATTTATCAACAGGCAGAATTTTTGGGTACCATTTTGTTCCTTTGACCTGTGTTACTTTTTACTGACCCGACCAAATTGCTTAAAAATTTTCCCCTTTCTGCTGTCCGTGTTTAAAGCTGCTTAATGTGTCTGAAGCGAGCCCCCCGCTTTTCTTTTTAACACTTTACATTCCTGTTTACCCCAGCACCTGTTACTGTAGTGAACCATGAAATCACAAATGTTATGCGGCTCCCAGCAGCCGATAATACTTTCTTAAATAGAAATAGAGGATCTCCCGACTCTGGGGTGGGGTACGGAGGTGAGCCGCGAGTGCTGGTGTGCACACAGTCGTAGAGAGTCATAGAGAGCCACGTCCATTATTTGTGGGGGCTGGTCCCCAAGGTATGTGGGTGTCTTTATCTGTGTGCCAGGCAAGAAATATTTCTTTCTCTGCTCCTGAAGAGTTAACGAAAACTAAAGGGGTCAGTGCAGCAAAACATTAAATATGAGCCTCCAACATGAAGGCTTCTTTGTTACTGAAACAAAAATACCCCAGCAGGTGGTTGACTTGAACGCAGGAGGGAGGAGGAGGCTCAGTTGTTGCCCATTTTTCTAACCCTTTCAGGATACCCATTGTCTAAACCCCGAAGTTAAAGTGTCCCCTGCTCGGTCTCACGGAGATGGTTCCAGCAGGAAAGGCCCGTGCCCGTCACCCGTTTTTCTCCAACGGTTTAATCTCAGCGTCTAAACAAGACAGGAGAGGCAGTTATCTCTAGAAGATGAGCCAGTAATATCTGCTTATCAAAGCATAAAACAGTTCTGACTGTAGCAAGTTTGAGTTCATCGGGATTTTGTGCCAGTAGCCCTAGTATTGTTGTGGATCTTAAACTGTAGTACTCAAAGCAGAAATGTGGCTTTTGTTGTTCTTGGGGCTCCCGGAGCAACTTTGCGGTGACCGCACTAACCTGTTTAAAGCCAAGGTTAAACGCTGCACAGTCTGTACCCCCAAGGTGTTGCACAGGGGAAGCTCGACTACACACTTTCTTTCCCTTAAAAAAAAAAAAAAAGAACAAATGAAATATAGTTAGAACTCTAGAACTCAGAGCACCCTACGCAGGACACGTTAAAGGACAAAGAGCCTGGGCAGATTGCCTCCACCGCTCCCGTTGCAGGGCACCAGGTACCCCATTCACATGCCACGTCCCTCTGTGTTCTCGTTGAGCTGTCCCGCTTGCTTGTTTTTGTCCAAATCGCAGTTGGAATAATTTAAGCAAATGAACGCAGTGGCGTGATAGTTTTGTTTTATAAATTCCCGAGAAGTCTGGAGCTGAGACTCTTGTTCCAGACATTCCAGACACAGATTCTGATAAACGTGGGGATGCTCCTTCGATTGTGTTCTTACACGAATAGCTCCCGTGAACGTTGGCTCTGTTCCCCATGAGGAAGAGCTGCTAGCCGGCTGCTGAAGCCGCACTTCTGCGTCTAACGGCGACTGCTTGCCAGTGGTAGGAAAAATCTGAGGTGCCTGGAGCAGATCTAGGTGGAAAGACAGTTTGGTCGATCTGAAGATCAACAACCATTTGGTTGTTGTCTCATGGATTCCAGAAACGATGCCGTTCCCTGTCCATGCGTCCACGGAGGACGGACTCCAGACAATGAGGGAGCGAGCCACTGTTTCCTCCACAGGTAGAGACCATCTCTGAACCCCGGTCTGTTACTGCAGTCATTGTCAAGAACTTAGCATCATTCGCTCCCGCTCTGCCAAGCACGCTTCCTCTGCTGTCCACGGGCGGGGAGATCCTGGGCCAGTCATTAAACACTGACAATGTAAGTTTGCCAATGGTACCAGCCAGCCTCGTCGGCTTGTCGGAAGGACTCAGTGAGCTGCTGTGTCCCCGGCTCACAGAAAGTGCTCTGTATGTGATTTGTCATTCTGGAGTTTAGCGGGTGAGAGTGACCTCTGTCAGACTGCCCCAGTATGAATCCTGGCCCCACCACTTAGCAGCTGTGTGATTTCAGGCAAGTTGCGTTCTATCTCTGGGCCTTGATCTTCTTATCTATACATTGAGATAATAGTAAAGCCTATTTCGGTAAATTATTACAAAGATTCAGTGAGGAATACATAGAAGGGGAACAGCGGGGCTTGGCACATGATAGATGTTCAGTAAGTGGTAGTCTTTTTTAAGTTGTTACTGTTACTAATACCTTTCTGATTATATTTTTCTAGCCACTGGGAAGTGTTTTCCTTTTTTGTCGTTAATATTGATGCACTACACTGCTACTTAGGTAGGTCCTGAATTCTTATTTGAGAACTGTGTCCCACAGTTGTGTGTGTGCCTCTCTGTGTGTGTGTATGTGTGTCTGTTTGTTCGTCTCCTCTGAGTAGATACGTGCCAGGTAGCAAGTCACGCTAACATTGAAGACTTTGTAGACTGTTGTGTTTACAGAGGGCGTCCTCGGCAGGGACTGCATTTGTCTTAAATAGATATTATCAGAGGACAAGTGCAGCAACTCTGCTCATGTGATTTTCCCTGAAGTATCTTTCCCTACCGGATTGTTGCTTCATTGAGAGTTTTCATAGTCACATCGTCAATAGCATGAGTGGCTTCATTATAGTGAGGCTTATTTCTGACCTCAGGAATCTTAAGCACAATGAGATTTTTTTTTTTTTTTTTTTTTTAAAGATTTATTTTTTTGACAGATAGAGATTACAAGTAGGCAGAGAGGCAGGCAGAGAGAGAGAGAGAGGAGGAAGCAGGCTCCCAGCCAAGCAGAGAGCCCGATGCGGGGCTTGATCCCAGGACCCTGGGATCATGACCTGAGCCGAATGCAGAGGCTTTAACCCGCTGAGCCACCCAGGCGCCCCGAGATTTTTTTCTAAGAGCGGGCAGATGGATGTGGTGAAATTTATTAGTTCTGTCTTTGGTCTTGCAGGTCCTCGTTTTCGTTTTCATTTCCTTCAAATGAACAGGATAAGACCACTTAGCCAGATGAGTGTTAAATGGGAAGGTTAAGGTTATGATAGGCTGTGAACAGGACGGTGGGGTAGATCAAGACCAAGTCTCAGAGCTGTGGTGAATTCAACAGTTGTTCCCTGCAGCCCCCCTGGTTGGCTCCCACTCTGTGTATGTGTTTTATTTTCCTGCTTCGACTATAAGCAGCTAATGGCCAGGTACCATGACATTAGGGATGTCTGCTGGATAGCAGAGACTTCAGATGGGTTGACTTACTACTCCCTGGGAACTTGCCCTTGGTAATTCCATTCTGTGCGTCGAGTGCAGAGGCGCTGGTCCTGGAGTTAGGATGCCAGGTTGCTAGTCCTGGCTCAGCTCCTACCCTAACTGTGATACCGAAAGAGTCCTTGAGTTTAGCTGAATCTCAGGTTCCTCGTGTGCGACAGTGTGGTTAATAATATTTGCTCTACCTAATGCATGTAGGTTTTGTGACGATTAAATGAGATAAGATGCACGAAAGAACTTTCTGTGACATCATGGGTTTACCCGTATGTTTGCTTCGGTCATCAGAGTCCGATGCTTGGGGTCAGGCTTGGCTCCATTGCTGACTTACGGTGGAAAACTTGGCAAGTTGTTTAATCTTTCTGCCTCTCTGGCTCTTCATCTGCAAAGTAGAAATGACAATCCCTTTCTCTCATAGGTTTCGTTTTAGGATTCAGTGATCCAGTGTGTGGGAGCAGCGCCTAGCATGTGGTAAGGGCTGGATAATGGTAGCTCCCGTCACCCGTCTTCACCACCGGCAGCAGCCAAAGGGGTCCATGCTACAAGATACTAGCTTATCTGGTGTAGATGCGCGGTTAACGTGAACAGTGGGGAAATGGAGAAAGAAAGACCTAGGTTATTATAAAGACAAACGATCAGTGTTAGTGCCTTTACTGTGGCTTAAGTGGAACTCTAATGTTGCTCACACTTACTGGGGCCTCAGGCACTGTTCAAAGGACCTGGAGTTAAAAATGGACCCCTCTGTGCCCTCCAAAGTAGATGTTAGAAGCACCCTTATTGTACAGATGAGAATACTGAGGTACAGGGAGGGTAAATAACTTACTCATGGCCAGCTCTAAGCCCCTAAGGGACTGGGACTCCGGAGCCTGTGTTTGTCCTTCCCGTGGTAAAACCCACAAGATCAAGAGAGACCTACAATCTTCTCTTCATCGCAGGCCGGATTTAGGAAGCCTCATCAGCTTTGCTTGCCTCTGAGTTCTCTGCTGCCCGGTTCCCAGCTCAGATGCAGTGACGTTTAGTTTAAAGAGCAGAATGCGGGTGTGTGTGTGTGTGTAAATTTTCCCACATCCTCAAATCCTACATCTACATTTCTCTCCAGCTCTGAACCCCTGTTTGATAAATGTCCCCGAAGCATTGCCAGCACCACACATCTAAAACTGAACCCTCCCCTCGTGGCTTTGGGGGGTTACTTACTCTCTGCGAGCCGCCGTCTCCTCATCTTTAAAATAAAGGCACCTCACCTATGGTGATTTTTGGATTAAATGAGATGATGTGGATAAAATGCTTGTTGCGACATCGAGCACACAGCAGGCACTAAATAAATGTACCCTCTTGCTGCTCCTGGCCGCTGTGAGGAGAGCAGTTCTCTAGGCCTGGGGGGCAGGAGAAGGGTCCTGGCTGGGCATTCTGGCCTTGCTCTCGCGGGCAGTTAAAGTTTCCACCAGGGCTTTGGTTTGGATGTTACTGAAAGAGGGGGTGGGCGGGGGGGGGGCATATAGAGACAAAGGAGTAAGTTATAACAAAGGGCCTTTTCTGCTTCAGTTCTTGTGTAGAAAACATATGTTCAGTGAGGCAGGCAGCAGTTGGGTTAAGACACACTGTAGGGCTGCAGACAAAAGGCCCGCACTCTTCTTGCATTCACAATGTTTCCAAACATATTCACTTGTCTCACTTGTTAGGGACTGGGCTGTCAGCTGGATCCTCTTGCAAGTGTGATTTCTTTTTCCCCAGTTCCCTTTCAAAGGCCTCCCCTCCCCTTCCCCTCTCCCCCAATGTTTTACACTTCATATAATCCAGTGTGCATGACAGAGCCCTTCAGCCTTTGTGCTACTGCTGTTTGGGGGAAGGGGAGAGCTGATCTGATGGAGGTCTTTGGTGACTTTTTACTTTGCCCAAGGATGGGAAGCCACTAAGCCACTTTGAGGCCAAACATGCCCAGTGGATGAGTTAGGGAGTACTTGGCGTGGCTAGCCGTCCTTCACCTCCAGTGAACAGTTAGGCCAACAACTAGATTAGCACAGGGAGAATCTGAGAAGCGGTGGCTAGGAGTCGGGGGGCCATGTGTATGTTGTGGTGGGGTTGGGAGATTTGTTGCTTTTTTATTTGTGGAGTGAATAGTTTCTGATGAAAAGACACAGATAAGACCAGGCACTGTCGAATTGGGAAGTAACTGGGAAGAAGCCGGCTTTGCTTCTCGTGTTCATTATGTGAGATGTATGCAGATATCCACACTTACTTCTGGGTCCAGGGACGATTGCTGTGTGCTGTGCCTGCAGTCTAAAGCTCTTAATTTCTTATTGAAGTAAGGCGGCTAAGGTAGGGGTTTGTGTCCCTGGATGAGATTTCAGGGAGGTACTTTCATATATGTTACTTTTCATTCTATGTGTATATTACATATGATACTGTTACGTGACATCTGTGAGAACCTTCATGGCAGCGAACAGTCAGCTAGGCATGTAGATTTCACATGCATGTAGGTTTCACATGCTGGCGCCTCTGGCCCTGAAGTTTATTACTCTTGGGCATTTCAGCTCCCCAAACTCAGTTTTCCCATCTGTAAAATAGGAATTACATTACCCTCATCCCCCATGGAACATCCCATAAATAAAACAGAAAATATCTGTCACATAATGGTGGGCGAGATCACTTTCCTGTTTTTGTAGAAATCCCACGGTGTGTCTTCCTCGCTCCATTACTGAGTCAGTTTCAGTGCCTTTGTCTCTTTTATTTTCCTTTTGAGCCTCTTGCTCATACTCTCTGTTTCATGATACTGTTTGCTGAACTGGTTGCTCATCCTGGAAGGTACCAGCATGTTGCGAGGAAGGAGAGGTGGCGGGGAGGCAGAGAAGTTACCACGGGCTTAGAGCTCTAAACGGGCTGTTAGTTCTTTTTAGCAACAGAGGCAATTACGCTCCAGCTAATGAATAGGCAGTCAGGTGGAATTTCCCGTATATGGTGTCTTCCGGCAGTAGGATAATTCCAGCACCTAAAAATCCTCAGACATAAAGCACTGTATAAATATTTTTTCATGAAAAGTGCCAACAAAGTCATCCCCCGCCAACACACCTCCGACCTGACAAAGGAAACTACCGGTGACGGTATTACCGTTTTTAGTGCTGTCCTTTGAAAGTCCTGGAAAGGAAAACATCGCGGAAATGTCTGTGCATTCCCCTCGACCTGAAAATAACAGGTCTGCATAGATTAAATAATCTGCAAAGATTTTCATAACGGATGGAGTTAATAGACTGCAAGTAGGGGCAGAATTGCACCTGAGGTTGTCACTTTCCCCTTTTCGTCTGGCATGGAGTGTCACCCAGGGCAAACAGTAGAGCATCTGGAAAATAAGTGGATATTTTTTTTTCCCACAACGAATGGATTCATTTCATAGAATGATGGGAAAGGGAGTGATGATAAGAGTGTGCTTGTGAGGTCCCCCCGCCGCAGCCCGCCCCTGCCACTGTATAGCTTTCGCTGTCTTCTGGTTTTGTAAGAAAGCTAGTGCTTCCGAAGCCAGAACGATTCCTGGGCTCTTTTGGTGAGAATAATTATGCCGTTTCTTCCACCCATGTGTGAATCAGCTTTATGATCCAGACCGCGTGCAGTAGTGACTAAGAGCAGACTCTTCAGAAGCAAACGAATCTATTAGGCTACTTGGAAAACAGAGCTGGGGTGGGGGGTGGCGGGGCCAGGGGGGGGGCGGTGGACAATGATTTTGTAAACTCCATAAAGGTCAAAAAAAAAAAGGCTTTCAGTAAGTATGTGGAGACTAGAAATCAAATCCCATTTCCTATCATAAGAAGCCCGTTGTTTCAGCCACAGTAGTTAATGTACTGTATATGAAAGATTTAAGACTAGTTGGAAAGCTTTGCTTCTGTTTTATTAGGCTACTATTGAAAAGCCAACAGCATAACTTCGACTAGGTGCTTTGAGATTTCTTAATGGGCTGTCAGGGGCAAGACACCAGGGCTGTGCTATACTAGCTCTTTCCTGTACATTAAAACAACAGGGGCCAAACGATCACATACAGAAGTATGAATTACTTGATGCTTTCTCTGTTCCATATGGCCAGCCATGTCTTTGGCAATTAATCATGGACAAAATCAGTCGAGTGCTCTCTGAAGCATTGAAGTCAACGTTTAGTTGTACCTGTGCCAGTGGGGGCAGTGGGGTTGCAAGCGAAACATCGCAGGATGGGGGCCTGCTGGCGCCGGGGCCCAAGCAGCTGGCTTCTATAAACAACACTTTTTTTCCCCTTCTTCGCCTTTCTCTCTCTCTCCTTCCTTCTCTCCTTCTCCTTTCTTTTCTCCTTCTTCTTTTCTTTCTCCCTCCCTTCTCTCTCCCTCTCTCCCTTTCTTTCTCTTTTCTTCCTTCCTTGACACATACATGGACGGTTTCTCGCCATCATCCACAACCTTGATGTTGCTGACTGGAGCTCCAAGGCCCGGCTTCCGTGCACTGTCCCAGCGCCCCACGCTGAACGTGCGCGGCAGGCCAGCCTTCCCTCCAGCCACCTGCCCATTCCCGCAGCCACCACCACGACTATCCCGCGAGTTCACGCAGTCCCAGGCCTGGCTGCTGTGGTTCGGCGTCTTTTGTGAAACACATGATCTAGACTGATTTCTGTGTTGGTAGGAGAGGAAAAATGGGAAGTTCTAGGAAAGTACTCTGGGGAAAAAAGCTTCAGTAATTATTCAGATTCTTGGCTGTGGTATTTTCGGATACGTAATTTTTTTTAATGGTATCTGTATCTTAGGGGATCTTTTTTTTCCCCCGAATTTTTTTTTTTTTAAAGATTTTATTTATTTATTTGACAGAGAGATCACAAGTAGGCAGAGAGGCAGGCAGAGAGAGAGGAGGAAGCAGGCTGCCCGCAGAGCAGAGAGCCCGATGCGGGGCTCGATCCCAGGACCCTGAGATCATTACCTGAGCGGAAGGCAGCGGCTTAATCCACTGAGCCACCCAGGCGCCCCTCCCCGGAATTGTTTTGCACGTAATGCTGCTGGTGACAGATCGCAAACATTCATTGAGCATTTTGTGCATGCCAGGCATTGTGCAAAGCGCTCTGAGAGTGGATGCTCTCACGTAATCATCGCAAGGGTAGTTGGTGCTGTTACAAACACCCCCTTCACAGATGAGGGAGCTGAGCGAGGGAGCATTTTCCCGGCATTCTTTGCCTCCCAGCATCATCCTTGATTACTCCCCAGGAGCGCTCCAGTTCAACAGCACTTGAGGGGAAGAGGCCAAAGTATGGCTTCCTGGTACACTTTTGAGGTTCCTTTGGTAAAAACTCCGCTGAAATGTTCATTCAAATCACGTGGGTCTTTGGGATGAACTGAACCAGGTGGGTCTGTCAATGGGACTAAAGTAAAAGGCTGCTTTGCCGGCAGCCTCTTGGAGACTTCTGCCTTTGTGCCTTCCGTTCAAGACAGTCCAGCCCCTCTGCGGCTCTCTTTGCTGAGCCTGCGTGAAGGGGGGAGGTGGGGAGGGGCAGGCCGGAGACAGCAGCCTGAAGTAGGCCAGTAGACGTGGCAGCCCGTGGTGACTCGGTGTTATCTCCCAGCCGAGGTCATCCAGGATGTGTCTTCTCAAATTCAGGAAACAGGGGAAAGAAAGTTTTAACATTGTGTAAACATTAGCACCCCCAAAACCCTCCTGCTCCCGGAGAGGGAGATAAAGTCGGCAAAAAGGCTGCGAGGCGTGTTTATTTGTTCTGCTGGGCTGTGGGTCCCAGCATGCTGGAGCTCTTCGGTGGTACCCAGTCTGGTTTAGCAAATGTGAAGGCATCACTCAGCACTGAGCTCCAGAGGCCTCACAAAAGAGCCATCTTAAACTGACAATCAGTAAATGAGGGAAGACCTGAGATCGACCTTTCTTTGATGGCACCAAGGCTATCTCAGTGGGTTCTGGGCCTTTCTTCTTCTTCTTCTTTTTTTTGAAAAAAAAAAAAAAAGAAAGAAAGAAAGGGGGAAAAAAAAAGTGTTCCTGGACTTTTGAAGAGGGGAGCCCTGGTTGGGTTTTTGACAGCCCGTGGCAGTGTTGATGTGAGGAAATAGCTTTCCCAGCTGATAACATCTTAAACCAAGTTTCTTCACAAGTTGAACCTTTAGCCCTCTTTATCAGTCCGAGCATATCTTTGTAATTTGTGTGTGCAGAGGGGAAATACAGCCCGAACCTGAGGCCGCTCTGTGCATAAAAAGTGTTCGGCGGGTCATTTTCCCCTGTAATGAGGGTGCTGCTTTTTTGGCGCTGGTGAGGATGGGCGATGGGGAGGAGGGAAAGGCATGCAGTTCTGGCATCCTGGTGTTTATATGGCTTTTGAAATTGGAAAAGCAGCAGCAGATTTTTGTTGTTGTTGTTGTTGTTAAATGAATTAAGGCAGAGGGATTACCAGCCACGTTTGTGGAATGCCTCCTGTTCCCATGCATTTCCTTAGGCCGAGTTCTTTGATTTGTAAGAAGGATGGATTAAACCAGAATTTCAGAAGCTGTTACCCCATATCAGAAAGGAACCCAAAGAATGAAAGACTTCTGTTGAATTATTCGTCAGAAGTAAATGCTGTAATTTTCCTTTTAAAGCTCAGTGTGATTCCTGTCCAAAAACCTTGTGTACTACAAATTATGTATATTACATGTGTGTCCGTATGTGCTTTCCTTATGGTACCCCAGAATTAGGACATACTGGCAATTGCTGACTATACAAATATATCCACCAAGAATTAGGTGACTTGCTCAGTTTTAATTGAGTAAATTCAGAATTGGTTTGGTCTCAAATGACAAACTTTTCCTGAAGTTTGAGATGACTTTTTTTTTGTTTGCTTTTTTAAGATTTATTTATTTACTTTAGGGGGGGGAGCGTGTGCGCATGACCAGGAGGGGCCGAGAGAGAGAGAGAATCTCAAGCAGACGTCCCACCGAGTGCAGAGCCTGACACAGGCCTGGATCCATGACCCTGAGTTCACAACCTCAGCCTAAACCAAGAGTCGGCCACTCAACTGACTGACCCACCCAGGCGCCCCAAATTCGAGGCTTCTTAGAACCTTAGAGTTTAGGCTTTTCTTCGTTTCATTCTCAGTCAACCTTGCTCCTTCCCTCTCTTCCCCTCCCCTTTTTGTCCTCTCTGGTTGTGGATTTTTTACTTCGGTTTTGTGCATAAAGTTTTGAGCCAGGAGAAGCTGAAAACACTAGGGAATTCACAGAGGTCCATAGGGTGCTATGGGTTGCCAGAGTCCAAAGTAGTTCTGTTTTTGTTTTTTTTTGTTTTTTTTTTTTAAAGATTTTATTTATTTATTTGACAGAGAGAAATCACAAGAGAGGCAGGCAGAGAGAAAGGGAAGCAGGCTCTCCACTGAGCGGAGAGCCCGATGTGGGACTCGATCCCAGGACCCTGAGATCATGACCTGAGCTGAAGGCAGCGGCTTAACCCACTGAGCCACCCAGGAGCCCTTGTTTTGTTTTTTGAGATGGAGAAAAGACTTCTTGGCTTGTTAAAAGGGTCTGGAAAGATTACAAGGGAATCCCAGTGGAGTAAAACTTCTAGATGTACTTTGAGATACACCTTTCCAGACACGTATCGCCCTTCTACGTGGTCACCCAGGGATTGCATCGTCTTAGTTTTCTTGACCCCATTGTTGAAAAATAGTCTCCACAGCGTTTTTCTTAGAATTCTCATCAGGTACAGTTGGCATCCAACTGGAGCTTGTCTCACGTGCTGGTTTTGATCTCGAGTAGTACTCTGCGGCTTGACTGTTCATCTCATTCAGCAGACATGCTCTGGCATGTCATTTGCTTTCATTTATTCCACAAGCACCTCTCAGGAGTCTGTTTTCATGACATGGTGCCAAAGTAGGCACCTTGGAGGGTACCGGGAGGAGAGGGACGGGGGCTTCTCTGATCTATCAGAGTCCCCGCTCTGGAGGAGGAAGCATCCGGTGAGTAAAGAACGGCGGAGCGTGGTGTGGTTCGTGAGATGTTCAGCAGTGCCACGTAAGGAGGGGCGACCAGCTCTCTGTGATTTGGTGCAAGGATTTGGTTCCCGGAGAGCTTCATAGAGGAGGTGTTATCCGAGGTGTTTCTTGAAAAAAATGAGTCATGACTGGCCATTTCTACAGCAAGTCAATGTATTGTGTAGAACAGCCATGTATTTTCAGGGAACTGACATTGGTCCTACATGGATTGGAAGATGGCAAGAGAATCAAATTGGAGAAGTGACCTGGAGCGTTGTTTTGCTGTGGTTACTTTGGTCAGGCGAAGAATTCCGGCTTCTTAAAACATTAAGGTGGGTTTTTTGTTATGTTTGGTTCGATTTGGTCTCAGATGACAATAAGTGAGGCATATAGGAACAGACGAACAGAGCTGCTCTGGCTTAGATGAGGTTTTGGAGGTTGAAGCTTCTTGTTTCCTTTGACCTTGAGAGTGCCCTCTTGGGGGAGGAACATTCGTGAAGGGGTGAGATAGATGCAGAGAGGCAAGTTGGGATGCCGCTGCATGGTGCCGATGAGAGATGGGCCTGAACTCGGCCTGCGGCAGTGAGGA
Source organism: Meles meles (assembly GCF_922984935.1). Lineage (NCBI taxonomy): Eukaryota > Metazoa > Chordata > Mammalia > Carnivora > Mustelidae > Meles > Meles meles. The sequence continues at coordinate 29,495,203 of NC_060084.1, read as the reverse complement.
AAAAGTAAGTTTGAGTCCTACTGAACAGAGAGGAATGACAGGATTTGAAGTTTAGATACTGAGAGTGCAGGGAAAGGAAAGGGAGGCCAACAGGATGAGCCCTAGCCGTCTGGATTGGGCGATGGAGTTGACCGTGGTGCCATTCGCCCTTCTAGGGAAATACAGGAGAAGGAGCAGATCGATGAAGAGGGAAGCGGCGAGAGGGCAGCGATAGTGCCAATGTGGACAGGCTGAGGTTGAGGCTTCACGTTTGAAGAGTGTATTTAAGGAGGGATCGGCAGTCCTGGGCTCTGTGGGGCTAGAGTTCGGTGGAGATGATCCGCTTAAAGTCATCAATCTACAGGGGAACCTTAAAGCCACTGGAGCAGGGGTCAACCCCCAGAGAGAGCAAACAGAAGCCTTCTGCTGAGAACCAGGGCTCCTGCCCAGGGCCAACAACAGTTAAGGAACCCCCAGAGGAGATGAAGAAGGTCGGGACACATATCGGGTGGTGTAGCATAAGAGAGAGAGGCATCAAGGAAGACCAGGACGGACTCTAAAAATAAACCCCACTGGCGGGGGGGGGGGGGGGGGGGCGGGTAAAGATTTCCTACCACGAGGGGGAAGCACAAGGATATGCCTCTGGCTCCTAGAAGAGGCTTTTTCTGCTCATAATTGTTCAGTGGTTGCCTGATTGCCTTTTCAAATGTTTCATGTGATGTCACAGACGCTTGCCGGAGTGTTTTTATTCAAACAGTACAACCTAGCACGAGACTGATTCGTGGGTTCTGAACAATACTAATCGTAGTGGCATGTGTCTGGGCACCTCCTTCTCACAAGAACCCATGGAGAGGCTCTGGTGTCATTGCCATTTTGCAGCTGGGATGAAGGCCTACAGCTAGGAGGTGACAGCTGGGCTCTGAACAGCTAGTAGCCTTAAGAATATTCTTAGTCTTGGGGCACCTGGGTGGCTCAGTGGGTTAAGCCTCTGCCTAGAGCTCAGGTCATGATCTCAGGGTCTTGGGATCGAGCCTCACATCAGGCTCTCTGCTCAGCAGGGAGCCTATGTCCCCCTCTCTCTCTGCCTACTTGTGATCTCTCTCTTTCTCTCTCTCTCTGTCAAATAAATAAATAAAATCTTAAAAAAAAAAAAAGAGTATTCTTAGTCTTTTCCTGATAGGCCAGCACGTTCATCAGTTTCTGTTGAAAAAGAGTTACTAGTGAAATGAAATCTAACCCCCAGAGCATGATTTCTAAAGCCCTGGTTTACTTGGCCTCTATTTTGAGGGGAGGAGAGGGAGAATGTGTTTTCGGTAACAGGAGACTATTAAAAATTGGTGCATGCAGGGTCCCTGGGTGGCTCAGTTGTTAAGTGTCTGCCTTCAGGTCAGGTCGTGATCCCAGTCCTGGGACTGAATCGGGCTCCCGGCTTGGTGGGGAGCCTTCTTCTCCCTCTCCCACTCCCATGCTTGTTCTCCCTCTCTTGCCATGTCTCTCTCTCTGTCAAATAAATAAATATAATCTTTAAAAAATTGGTACTTGTTTGAAGACAGTTCTGTGTTACTGCTGATGGGAAGATGGGCTACTAACATTTCCTGCATAAAGTCAACCCTTGAGGAGCCAACACTAATATGAGGAGAAAAATATCACCATTGAGTCTTGTCAAAAGAGTGCTCTTTGACGTTCTCTAACTTTTTTTTTTTTTTTTTTTTTTTAAATATTTTATTTATTTATTTGACAGAGAGAGATCACAAGTAGACAGAGAGGCAGGCAGAGAGAGAGAGAAGGAAGCAGGCTCCCTGCTGGGCAGAGAGAGAGAGAGGGAAGCAGGCTCCCTGCTGAGCAGAGAGCCCGATGCGGGACTCGATCCCAGGACCCCGAGATCATGACCTGAGCCGAAGGCAGCGGCTTAACCCACTGAGCCACCCAGGCGCCCCTGACGTTCTCTAACTTTTGTGCAATGACTTCTTTTTGCTCTAAATTTTATGAAATAACTCTATTTTAGGGTCTGAATGCTCAGTCTAAATTCATCCATCCTTTTCTGATATCTTGAAAAGATTCTTTTGGTAACAGTTTGTTTCAGAATCTCAATGTAGTTCTCTCTTTACTAACTACTTATTCAGATGTATTTAGATGGATGTCTGCTTTCTGCATTCTTTCTTGTCCTAAAAATATGATGAAAAGGAGTTTTAACAATTAAATTTGGGAAGATTTTTATATGATCAAACTCGACTTTTTGGGATATACAGTCCTAAGACTTTTAATGTATATATAAACTCATGTACAGTGGGGTACAGAACAGTTCCATCATTCCAGAAACTCCCTTATGTTGCTCTTTGTAACAAACCCTCACCCATCTTGACCCCTGGCAACCACTAATTTGTTCTCTATCCCTGTAATTTGCTTTTTCCAGAATGTTCAGTAAATGGAATCATGCAGTGTTTAATCTTTGGAGGCCAGGCTCTTTCATCCAGCATAACGACTTTGAGATTCAAACAAATGGCAGTGTTCCATCAGTTGCCCGTCCTTTTTTACTGCTGAGTAATATTCCTTTGTATGGATGTACCACAGGTAGTTTATCCATTTATCCTTTGTAGGGCATTGAGATTATTTCCAGTTTGAGGCACTTTTGAGTAAAGCTGCTCTGAACGTTTTTGCACTGGTTTCTGTGTGCACATGAGCTTCCATTTCTTCAGCTAAATCCCCATAAATGAGATTGATGGATCATATGTTAAGTGTGTATGTGTAACTTTGTAAGAAACTGCCAAAGTGCTTACCACACTGCCAGTGTTTTTCATTCCCACCAGCGATGTATAAACTTCAAAGAAATTGAATGCTCTTTTAAATGCTCTTGGGTTGAGGTTGGCAACTTGTGTTTCACTGTTTCTTGGGATTTTGAAGAGATGCCCCATGACAAAGGGAGCTTTTAGGTCCTCCACAGAAGCTTCTTTAAAGAGAACTGCTCCAGTTTTGTTTTGTTTTATAATTTGAGTTCCCCGCAAGAATACATTTCTTGCGGAAAAAACAGATTTTTCTGTAAGGTGTCTGAAAATCATTGTAAGTAAGGTGGTACATCCAGAGCTTGGGATGTGGACCGTGGATGTTAGCCAGGCAAACGCTAGGTGGCGCTCCAGGACTCCGCAGAGTGCCCGGACCACACTGTGAGAAAGTGGATCCCCCCTTTGCAGCTCCTTTTTAGTCCACATCTTTGTGTCAAGGAGGTCTTCATGTCTTTAACTTTCACCAAGACTTGTTCATGGCCTCATTTACAGCAACCCAGTAGACTTCTGTTCCAGAACCTTCAGCACGAAACATCTGTCTAGAATGAAATCAACATACAGCTTTGTTTTTAATGTTATTTTTGCAGTTATCTTTTAATTTAGGACAGGTACCCCTGGTTTTCCTATTTTCTTTTGAAGTGAATTTATTTTACACTTTAAAATGTGGATCATTTGAAATAAAAATATCAGATTGTATACCTCATACACAAGAATTTTGAGACTGTGCTAGAATGACTGAAGTTGGGGAGAGTCTGCACTGCGGGAATTATTTAAACAGACCTAGAAGTGGATCCTTTTGTCAAGTGGAGAGAGCTCCTTGGTAAAGCAGGTAACTGTCGCTTAGTTGATGGGTTTATAAGTTTACCTAATAGTAAAGTCTCAAAAGACAGTCTCCTCTTGCTCTTAGTTTTTGCAAGTTCCTTCCTTATTTACTGATTTGACAAATATTTATTAAAAATCATTAGGCAAGCACGGGGGTGCAGTAATGAAGTAAACAGACAGGATCCCCGGGATTATAAAACTTATTTTCTTAAATCCTTTCTCCTTCCCCACTAAGAGGCTGATCAGGGAAAACAAGGGCCTCTGGATAAAATTTAAATGATGCAAAAAGTAAAGAAGAGAGAAATGACTTTTTTAAAAATTATTTTAATACAGTCAGAAGGTGAATCGAGTTTTTTTCATCAAAAAATCAATGTAGATGTGTACTTTGTCTTCTATTTGAAATATTTTGCTTATTATTTTGGCAAAATAATAAGTACCTATAGACATAGTGATAAACGACAAGACTTCTTGAGGTTCCTTCCAACCTGAGGTCAGGTATCTCAGACAAGGAGCAATGCTGTGTTCAGAATACCCATTGATGCCAGGACCTCTCTGAAATTAGACATCTTTTTTTTTTTTTTTTTTAAGATTTTATTTATTTATTTGATGGAGAGAGAGATCACAAGCAGGCAGAGAGGCAGGCAGAGAGAGAGGAGGAAGCAGGCTCCCTGTGGAGCAGAGAGCCTGATGCGGGGCTCGATCCCAGGACCCTGAGATCATGACCTGAGCCGAAGGCAGCGGCTTAATCCACTGAGCCACCCAGGCGCCCCTGAAATTAGACATCTTTTATGTTAGAGGTCACCAGTGAGCAGCTGTCTGAGTTTTGTTCAGTTACTGGTGTTTCTTGTTTGACCACGTGGTATTTTCAAAGTTTAAAAAAATGAGTTGCTAACACGTAAAAGTCAGGAGATCTCACATTAAAAAAATCAAAACAGATTTCTTGTTTATTTTGAAAATGCACGAATCTGGCACCATGGAGACCTCTTTTCTGAATATCAGAGTTGGCTGATACTGAATAGTAACTGCCTTTTTTCACAGAGCACGTGCTCTCATCGGGTCATCTTGCCTAAACTCATTCATGTTACCTTTCTGGCTCTGGTGGGTCCTTGCATTTGAAACGCCTGCTTGAGCCACTTGGAGCCTGGGCTTCATGCTGGAGAAGCACCTAGAGAAAAATGAACATTCCTCCCTGTCCTGGAGGCCTAAAAATGTCCTTGCCCTCGAAGCTCAGAGTGTCCAGCTGGGTACATCGCGTGGTATGGTTGATGGAATTCTGGACCCAGGAGGCAAAGATCAGGGTCCTCTTCTGGGCTAGTGCTAGTCACATTATCTTGGATCCTTTAACAAAGGAAATAGTATTTCCTCTCTTTCTGTCCCAGTTAGGGTTTTTTTATTGTAAGCATCAGAAACAGAATTCTGGTGAATTCGAACAAAATAGAACTTGATTCAAAGGATATTGGATAACTCAGTGGTATCAAAAGAAGAAGAATGATCTCTGCTCAGAAATTTCAGGAAACCAGGAATACTTCGAGGACCATCGTTGGTAGGAACTAAGGAAACTGATATGTGGCCTCCAATTTTTTCCCCTTCTTTGTCATTCTTCTTAAGTGTCTCAGGGCTTGGAAAAGCGAATCAGGTGGGCCTGGCCCCCATCCTTCATGGGAGAGAGTGGAACACTTTACTTAGCTGGCGGGCTAGCTAGACGGCATACAATAAAAGACTTCCCGAAGAGAAGGTTTGATGTTGTTACAGCAAAGAGGGACGGGATCTGGGTAGAAGGCAGCCGGACAACAGATCTGCACTAACCTCTCCTGAAGGCTGCCCCAGAAAGCATTCAGTATACACTGCAAAGTGCCACAGGGGAGTAAGGAAGTAGTATTTTAAGTTACATGAGGACAAAATTGTGAGTGTGCTCTTAAGTGAATGAAGGCATTGGCATCAGTCAGAGAAGGACCGGTACAAAGAAGGTAACAGGTTCATTCCTTTTAGCATTTGCTTTGGGTACAACATCTCCAAAGAAGCCACACCAACTTTAAATGAAAAACATGTCTAAATTCTCAAGATTTCTGTCCCAGTTGTATGAAGATAAATATGTGCGATGAGAAGTTCTATCATTAAAACTCGAAAGGCATTTGCTCACTCACATTTCAAGTGCCAATAGAATACCCTGTGTTGTTTTCTTAATTGTTTTTTATGTTACACGAATTTGCATGTTTAAAACACATACGTGCAAAACGAGCATACAGGAGTGAGTCGTAGATAAAATTGAAATGACACTTTCAAATTTGAGTTTGGATGTAATGCTTCTTGTTAGAGTGAGCAGCGTGTGCTGTGTAGGGCTTCCATTATTTCTAGAAGCACCATCTGACGTTTTCCAATGCTAGCTAGAAGCTGGAGTGTTTTTGTACTCACCAGCGAGCCTAATTTCTCTTAAGGACCATGGCCATGACTGTAGAGTAAGTGATTCTTCCTCAAATCGGAAGTCTGCTGTGCGCAAGAGTCCCTGTATGTATTCTTTGAAATATGTCGTGGATTTCTAAAGCTGGGAGGACTCCTTGGGACTGAATTTGATTTTTGTGCTCTTATTGTTTCTTTCTTTGCAAGCTCTTGATTTGCAACAAGCAAGGAAAATGAGTGAGCCAAAAAAAAAAAAAAATTGCTGGCATGGCTAGAAATAGAAATTAATGATTCCAATAGGAGAGGCAATGCAGAAATCCTCAGCTGGGTGGCAGAAAACAGAGCGAGCGAAAGTCAGAGACTGCTCTTTTTTAAAAGGCAAAACAAACAACTCACAGTGAGGTGTACGTGAAAATCATTTCTAATAATAGCTCATGGGAGGCAGTTCCCCGGAAAAAGACCGTTGGTGCACTGAGGAAATTAGAGTGAGAACACACAGCATCTCGATGTGTTACTTAAGGCAATGGAGGTTTGGAGTTTACCTTATGTGCCTTGTACATTGATTAAATACAAAATATATGCTGGCCATTTTTGACCATCATTTACTGTATTGATTTGTTAGCAGGGGAACTGTAATAAAAAAGCCATTGATTTACTGTCCTTATTTGCTTATGGGCTTTTTTTTTTATTATTCTTATTAATTTTTCCCGTTCTTTTTTTGGACCATTCCTTCTAGACGAATGCTGTGCTTCTTGAAGTTAGGAGAGAGGGGGTCCCCGTGGAACAAAGGAATGAAATCTTGACCGCCATCCTTGCCTCGCTCACTACGCGTCAGAACCTGAGGAGAGAGTGGCACGCCAGGTTAGTTCTCTCATGACATGGGATTTGTCGTCCCCGAAAAAAACAAGAGCTGTATTGGGCTGAGCCCTTCCCCATGATGGGTCTCACCCCCTCTCATTAGAGGGGCCATGAAAAGTCAGCAAGTTACGGATGGTATCAGCCAGCGTTAGCTCTCTTGCACATGGTCCCTCCATTCATTGTAATGAGCCATGATGTCATCGGTAGGTGTATATGATTTATCCCTGAGTGTAACGTTTTGCATCAATTTTGCATCCTGAGCATGTAGTATAGAAGTATCTGATGCTAAAGGAGGCTTTTAATCAACACTCTAAAGACTAACGTTGCTGCCTGGTTCGGGCAGATGTCTGGGAAATTCACACCGTGCTCTTACACCACTCAGTGAGAGGTAGGTTGCTTGAAAGTGGTCGAATGATGAACCCCAGCTTAGAAGTGGCCAAGTAGGAATTATGTTGGCTTCAACCTAGTTTCTTTGCCCATGGACTTACCTGTGGTTGGAGATTTCTTACTGGTAGAAGTTTCCACAAATCATTGGTTTTTACAGAATTGAGGCTTGGGTACTCTAGATTCTGTTATCCTGCTCTTATTTGAAAAGCAAGTCATGGGTGCAAGGCCGGAACCACTTCCCCCCAAACGGTAGGTAAAAATCGTTGAATTATCATCCGTCTCCCAGCAAGAGGGAGAGGAATCAGGAAGATCGTGTTGAATTTTGTCTTGGAGTCTTTTTTGATGCTTAAAAATCCTGTGTGCCTGGGAGTCGAGAACGTTAATATTTCTTCAAGTGGGTCCATGCAATAGAATTTGTAATTGGTGGCTTTGCTAGTAACAATTATCATGAAAATCAATTTGTCCAAACAAGGCTGAAGGTGAGCATTTCCAAGAAAGGAGACAGGTAAGAGTACAAATAGTGCGTTCCAGCCGGGTTTTGGAAAGTGGTTTCTCAAGTATGTGTTTTATCTCTAAATTCAGACTTGCATTGAAAGAATAATTTTAAAATTCACCTTGATACTTTCCCCTTCCCCTCTTTTTTATAGTGTAGTCAGATCAGAGTAAATGACAGTTTTGGCTACAGTAATTAAATAATCTCCAATTTAACTTTTCTTATATTCTAACTTCAGCGTATATATTCATTAAGGTATGCATATTTTATTAAATACTGGAATATCCATGTGGGGACATCTAAGATGTGTTTCTCTCTGTGTTTAACCTTTTATATCGTTTCCCCTGGTGATTCTTATTAAATAGGAAAGAGAGAAAGAAAGAAAGAATTTCCCTGTAATCTCTCTTTGAGCCCCCACCCCCGCCCCCACCATCCCTCCAAAGACAGCTCAGAGACCAAATGTTGAGGATGGATGTCTTCTGTTGAGTGCATTTGGTTTGTTAACAATAATTCCCTAGTATCCCAAATCATCAGACAACATGCCCAAAATGGCCTGTTTAAAAGGAGTCTGGTTTCAGCATTTCTGGCCCTTAACTGCTAACAATTTAATCAGGAGCTGGAGCCAGTGTTGAAGTTGATGGAGTCTAGCATTTGAAACACAAATTCTCAAGTCCTTTGTGGCAGGGGAGGAGAAAAGAAAGAGCTTTAGCAGCTGACAGTCTGCAGACCCCCTTAAAACTAAACACCTGAAAGCAAATTTCAAGAGGGTCATGTCTTGAGAGCTCAGAAGGAAAAGTGTCTTCAGAGTATTAAATAACCGTCCTCCTCCCCCCACACCCCTTCTTCACCCCCATTTGATGTTTCCCATCCCAGTGACCTATCTAAAAGACTCACCCACATGATCTGTATAAACAGACTGTTACCATACACCTCTCGTTGCCTCATCAAAGCGTCCTCCGGCCGTCTGGGACCGGGTACTGGCCCGAGTGGCCATCAGGCGGGCAGTGGTGAAAGTTATAAAACACCCACTGCCACGCTCACCGAGCCGTCTGCGTTTTCGCCACCGGCCCATTGTGGACTTTGGAATTACACGAGGAAAAATGTGCTTTGACAGAAAATAATTAGCGCTCGCCAAAGGCCGAGCCATAGGTTATAGTATTTTACTTTCATCAAAGCTATCAGGGGATCAGTTAGATTAGATAATAGAAATTTTTTCCTCCGAAAGTTAAATACAGATGACTCTAATTACCTCCGATCGCACATTGGAGAATGCGTTATGACTAGTACAACTTGAAGTAATGTCGGTCAGCGGAGACTCCGCGGCTGGCAATGACTTTGATAGGAGGCCGTTGTCATAAAGGTTTTTCCCCTCCTCCCCGCCCCGCACCCCCGTCTCCCCGCTCCAGCCGGTTCCTCTGCAGTAATGATGTTAGGGAGAATATTTTAAAGCAGAACTTGTAACTGAGTTTTAAAATATTTGTCTCTCTCTCTCAGACCAGGAGCCTTGCCATTGTTTGGGACTCCCTGAATTCTCTTAAACTGAAAGCATATGTTCCCTGTAATTTAGCTTTTTGAGGAAAGCGTCACTTCTGCATGACTCGGGGTAACCAAGTTTGTCACAGTGTCCCGCAACCCCGCGATTCCAGAGGCACATCTGAATGCTGTGGGTTTCCTTCCCCTAGCTGGGTAATCCCATAAACAAGCCTCTCCAAATAGGCTTATTAGGGCTGTCTATTCACTTCCCCCCGAGCTGAATGATCCAAAGTACATCAGGAGAAGCTGTGTGAATGCAGGGTAAGTGTTAACAGAAGTGGTACAGAATTTCTGAAGATTTGGCTTTGTTTATACAGTCCACTCTGCCTGATGGACAGCTTGTTATAGCTTTTAAAGAACTGGGCAAGCCCTCTGCTCTGACCCCTTCTTGACCTCCGCAGCCCAAAGGTCAGTCTGCAGCTAATAAACCCTGAGGTTCTTAGGGTCTACTGTAGGAAAAGGCAGAGAAAGAGCAGCTGCTGGGACTGGGTGTCCCAGGCTAGGCGGCGCGAGGGTCACTCTCTGATAATGAAAATGATTACCAAATTATATGGAGGTTTAACCGCAATAGGGAGAGAGAAGAGGGCGGAGCCCCGCGTATTAGGTCTGATAAATGAACTGTGAAGAAGGCCCATCTGGCTCTCAACGTCTTGTCTCCCCCCCTCTCCCTACCAAGGGGAAACATTTTAAAATAACAGCAGTACATATAGACTCAATGACCCATGCAAGGAGCTGGAATGGATTAAGATTTAATGGTGCCAGTGAAGAAATTATCATTTGAAAAGTGCGCTGAAGAAAAGGTACAGCTCCCTGTCCGTGCCCGAGTTGTTTTCCTAAATAAAATACAGCAAAACATCGGCGCCTTGGTTCATTTCCGCAAATCCCTAGCACCTTTTCCTTGATTGCAGAGAAGTTTGAGGGCATGTCTGTTGTGGAATAATTATCCGTCGTCAGCTGAAGGGAAAGGAATGGGCTTCCTTTGCCTTGAACGTGTCGGAATGAGAATCAGATATTTTATTTTCAGCTGGCTCGCTCGGTTGAGCCAATGTAGGTAAATCAAATGTTTGAGAAAATGCCCCACAAAAAAATGGCAGTCCACTTCAGCCCCTGGCCACCGGACATCACGCATCTTTGGATGCTGAATATCCGTGTCACTCCCAGACGCTGTTTTGTTCTTACAACAGCTTTGCCATTTCTTGTCTGTACGAGGAAGACAAAAGCACATAATGTAAATTGAGTAGATGGGTTTGTTCCTTTCTTTATCCCTTTTTCAAAGAACAGTCCTAGCGATGTTAATTATTGCCGCCACTGGGCTATTGCCGCCACTGGGCGGGGTCATAAGCTGGGCGTGGTCATAAGCTGGGCGTTCACTTACTGTTAATTGATAAGAGTAATCTACTTAAAGCTCTCTCCCAGCTCCCCCTGAACACAGGGTCCCGGCTTCCGACCAGCGACGTCGGGCTTCATGGGCTTCACAAAGCTCTCTGTGCTCTCCCTTCGAAACCGCGGGTACAGCCCGTGACTCTGTGTTCTGAAACAGGAATGGGTTGATTTCATTAGCATTTTTGTATGTTTCATATACGTACCATACAGAGAACACCGCGTGAGAGGCTGGGCATGAGAAAATGCTTCTGGCAGCCAATTGAAGAAGGCATCTGGGGATGAGATTCTAGCCGGTTCCCAGAAAGGGGCTATGGAAGGCAGCGGAAAGGAAGGTTGGGGAACCATCGTTAACCATAGTTGAGCGGCAAGTGGCTCCAAGCCACTCAGGGGAAGTAGATCACTGTAGCCATCTCTACAGACTAGAATTGTTGTACCATAGAAAATCCTCTTGTGTTGAACTACACTGTCTGTCTACATATGCAAGTGTTGCCCAGACAGTAGTTATATTTAAAATAGAAACAAAAATCTTCTAAACATTATCCAAAGTCCGTGTATGTTTCATCCTAAGTTTTGACTTGACTGCCCGCGGGGAGCTGGAGTGAGCGGAGAGCTAGACGGAGGCTAACACGGGGAGTGGAGGAACACTTGTAGAACTAACGGTGCTTTTTAACTTGGAAACAGCGCCTTTAAAGTTTTGCTAAGTAAGAAGCAAATACAAAAAAAATAAGCTGAAAGCCAGGCCATTAGGGTTCCCCCCCAATCAAGATATAATTCACAAAATACAAAAATTCATATAACATAAAATAATTTTAAAGTATTACAATTAAGCGATGATGAGGAGGATGATTTTTTAGTATATTTACAAGATTATGCAACCATCACCATTATCCAATTCCGGAATATTTCCATTACCCCAGAATGAAACCCCAGACCTGTTAACAGCCACTGTCGATCCCCCCTTCTCCCCACAGTCCCTTGCAAGCACTAAGCTTCTTTCTGTCTCTATGGATTTGCCTGAACATTCCATGTAAATGGAATCCTACACTCTGTGACTTTTTTGTGTCAGGCCTCGTTCATTTAACACAGTGCTTTTGGGGTTGACCTGTGTTGTAGCCTATGTAAGTACTCCATTCTTTTTTACTGCCAAGTAATAGTCCATGGCTTGACTAGACCCGTTTTGTTTATCCATTCACCCGGCCGCTGGACATTTGGGTTGTTTGCACTGTTCGGCTGTTCTGAATCACACTGCTGTGTGCATTTGTGTACAAGTTTTTGAGTCTTCCGGTCTCCTGAGTGTAAACCCAGGAGTGGAATTGCTGAGTCATATGGTCACTTGAGGACTTGCCAGACTGTTTTCCACATCCGCTGCCCTCTTTTATGCTCCCAGCAGTTGCACACAAGGCTTGCAGATTCACCACAACCTCACCGACACTTACTTTCCTTTGTATTTTTGATATAAACATCCTAGGCTTGTTACTGTGGTTTATGATTTGCATTTCCCCGATGACACAGGATGTCTTGAACATCTTTCTTGTGCCTATATAAGAACATTAGGTTCTTTTTTTTTTTTTTTTTTTTTAATTTGAGAGAAAGAAGGTCAGAGGGAGAAGCAGACTCTCCATGGAGTTGGGAGCCCGATGTGGGACTCGATCCTGGGACTCCTGGATCATGACCTGAGCTGAAGGCAGTTGCTTAACCAGCTGAGCCACCCAGGCAGCCCAAGGTTCTTATTAGGGGATTTAAAAACATAGCTGATGTAAGCACTTACCCCTTTAAGTGGGAAGGAGCTCACGAGCCCGGCGCATTGAGGGAAGGGAGCTCCAAATGAAGTTGTGAGAGTACAGCTGGGCCCATTTCCCATCTCCCCTGGGTAGGCCCGGCCCTTTGTTTATTTGCAGGTGGCCGTTCTTTTTTTTTTTTTTTTTTAATTTTTATTTATTTATTTGACAGACAGAGATCACAAGTAGGCAGAGAGGCAGACAGAGAGAGAGAGAGAGAGGAAAGCAGACTCCCTGCCGAGCAGAGAGCCCGATGTGGGACTCGATCCCAGGACCCCGAGACCATGACCTGAGCAGAAGGCAGCGGCTTAACCACTGAGCCACCCAGGCGCCCCTAGGTGGCCGTTCTTAATTTGTTTTCGGAGATCCCCTCCCCATTCCTTGTCCCCTTCTCATATGTCTCCCCCGGTACAGCATCTCTCAGCATTGCCCACTGGATAGGAATGTCCCTGACTAAATGGAAACTCGGTCTACTTACAGCTCCTCCACTTCTAGGCTCAAACAGGATTTTCGATGGTCCTGTGGCGGACAGCTTTGTTTGGGTCCAAGGAGCCTTTAAATGGTGCTGAGAACAGTTTAAAAAAACGTTTATGGCCGTTTCTTAGAAAAGCTTTCAGACCTACTTGCTTCCAGTTAAAACGAACTCGCCAGATCTAGATGGCTTTGTATACATGTCTTCCCCATGCTGGGCTTTGTCAGCTCAGAAACCTGCCAAGTTAGCCCTTTTTCCGGCCGAGAGAACCATCTTCTCATTGACCGTCTTATCACTGACCATAGTCACCATAACCTTTGCCGTCACATTTAGCTCTAGGACAGATCTATCTTTGTCAGGGCTCCAAAATCTAGCTGTTAAAACCTTTTCTAAAGCCACTCAGCTTCGAAGCTGTGATCTGGGTGCAGCAAGGAAAGCCGTTTGTGGAAGTTACTTCTGCAGATCCACTCTGGCCCTAGGGTTTTCTCTGTGGATATGTGGCCTCTCCTTTTGCCTCCCAGCAGGCCTGAATGATGTATAAAACTAACAAGTCGATCCAGTCCAGCTTAGCAATGAACGGTTATTTATGGAGTGCTTGTTCTGTACAAATAAGTGTGCTCAATGCTCTGGGAAATATTAAGATGAGCATGGTACAGTGTCAGTTTTGAAATAATGCGCTGGGGAGGGCAGGATGGGCTAATGGGAACACGGTGGCTGGCCTGTAGATTTTCATTCTTCTTCTGCAGGAACCTGGAAGGTGACTTAGCCCTGGAGTCTGCTCCAGGGGAGCTTACAGTTCGGTAGGAGCTTACAAACAGGAATCACCTGACATGTGTTGTATGTGTACCTGATTCCGTGCTGACATTTTGTCGCTCCTCCCGGAATGTAAACTTGGTGAGTGCAGGGGATTTGCCTGTTCACCGACTGCAAAACCCACAGCCCAGATCATTCCTCTGTTAGAACCACGCCCTGGGTGGGCAGGAACCCTGGTGCCTGTTGGCCACAGCTCCCCGCGTCTAGAACAGTGCCTGGAACTCAAGAGTTATTCAGCGTCTGGCTGAATAGAATAGCTTTCCTTGCAACCTGTTCCTCCGTTCATAAGTACTTTGAGGTCCTTTTTCATTTTGAAGAGGAGTGACCATTGGAGATGCTGCCTGTTGCTTTTTTGGATACATATTCATCTCCTGCCCTAGGTGGAAACCCTGAGATTAGATGTGAGGAGAGATCTCTGGTCTGTAGTTCTTCAGTGTCCCAGTCTCAAGACCACATCCTGAGCCCTGTTTGCAGCATGAGCGAGGAGGGATGCTGTGTGCACAGGCTGGCTTGGGTGCTTGAGGAAGAGCCCAGAAGTGGACACCATGGAACTGAGCCGGGACCAGGACAAAAAGACAGGGTCTCACTCCTGAGGCTGTGATTCCTGGTCTCTTGCCATTCCCGGAAACAAAATAGAACTGGGGGGCGGGGAAAAGGCCTCCCTAGAGCCATTTCTCTGCACAAGAGGAGGCCTTTTAGCCCAGGAGGGGCAACACTGAGTGTAAAGGTGACTTCAGGGGCACCTGGGTGGCTCAGTCAGTTAAATATCCTACTCTCGATTTCAGCTCAGGTCATGATCTCATGGGTCATGAGATCAAGCCCCGCATTGGGCTCTTCACTCTGCGTGGAGTCTGTTTGAGTTTCTCTCTCCTCTCCCTCTGCTCCTCCCCGTGCCCCCCGCGCACCCGTGCCCTCTCGCTGTCTCTCTGAAATAAATACATTTTTTAAACGTGGCTTCCAGTTTGAATTTTACCCGCTCCAGGCAGTTGCTTTCTCCTGGTTACCTGCCAATATCCTGATGTGCCTTTAATGGTATCAGTGCAGTGATGAACATTGAGCCTTGGTGACCTGGCACGTGGGCCTGGATTTGTTTGCCACCCCCAGGAACGGTGGTCACACGAAATGGAACCACTGGCCTCAAGGACAAGCTAGGAGATGACGAGGCTGATGTTACAGGCTTCTGAGACAGCATGTGACGGAGTCGTCTGCCCATGTCAACTGCTGTCACTCAGAGGGGCTGCTGCTCTTTCAGGCCGAGCGAGTTGAGAGGCAGAAGCTGCAGCGGTCTCCGGTCCGGTAGCTGTCCGCTGCAGCCCACTGAGTTTGTTTGCGGGCCTGGGGGAGCGGTAAGTGAAGGAGCTTCCAGGGAGGGACAGGAAGCCACCAGCCTGCTTGCCATCCCTGCCTCCCCTTTCTAACGCATCTGTCCGATCTCCTTTAATAATTGCCGTCTCCGCTTTCTGCTGCCCTTAGCAGAAGAATGTCCTTTGTGTATCTGAACCAGATTACTCCATAAAACCCAGTAACTCCATAAAACCTTCTCATAAATGTGTAGGAATTGAAACATTGTATAAATTTAGAGCGAGGATTAAATGAGTCTAGAGATAGGGTTACCTTTTTTTTTTTATTCCCAAGCTACAGCAACTTATCTTAAGGAGGCCAGTGTTGTTAATGTTATTACCATTGTTACTGTCATTATTTGAACAGTTTTATGGGAGACAAAAGCCAATTGACTTCTGCGCATCTTTTTGTAAAATCAGCGCCTAGCCTTCAGCATGAGCTCCACTCCCAGCAGATTCTGACGGTGATCGGTGGCGGGTTATTTCTCACCGGCAGCTCTGCTTCAACTTTTTGAGAAAACATCGATGAATCCATTTATTTACTCCACAAATACTTCCCAAGGGCTTGCTGTTTGTCAAGCACTGTTCTGGGTGCTAGCAATGCAGCCAGGAGCCACATGGATGAAAGGGCTTCTCTCATGGAGCTTATGTTCTAGCGGGAGGACAGCCAAGAACTTGGCTCCTAAGCACAACTCTGGAAAGTGAAAAGCGTATGGACATTGCCCTGTCCCGCCTCTTCAGCAACACTCAGTAGGACCCAAATAGGATCCTGCAGTCCAAAGATGTGACATTTTCTTTCCTGATCGGCATCATAAAACGATCAGTTGTTGTAAAACTTGCTGTGCCCGTTCTGGTGAGTCACAGGAATGACTGAGCTACTCGCGGAATACCAGTGTCTAAGGAATGCCATGCTGGGGCGGTGGGGCGGGGGCAGATCATTCATTTCTCCTTAGACAGTCTGCACTCTGGCTCCCAGCGACTTTTCGAAAAGGGTGTCCCCTTAGAGGTCTTCGCTTTGGGAAGGCTCAAATTCAGGCCAGGTTATACTCACAAATGTCTCTCTCTCTCTCTTTTTTTTTTTTTTTAAGATTTTATTTATTTATTTGTCAGAGAGCGAGAGAGAGCACAAGCAGACAGAATGGCAGGCAGAGGGAGAAGCAGGCCCAGCAGAGCAAGGAGCCCATTGTGGAACTCTATCCGATGGGATGACGCTGGGATCATGACCTGAGCCAAAGGCAGACGCTTAACCAACTGAGCCACCCAGGCATCCCACACAAATGTCTCTTAAGAGAGAGGCCGGGCCTACCTGTGAGGTGGTAGGGGATTGCGCGTGTGAATGCACGCAGGCAGTTCGTAAGCGGTGGTTATGGTTACGGGGAGTTGAACTGTCAGTCATGCATTGACTCAGCAAATATTTATCGAGTGCCTAGCTGGTAGCAGACACTATCGCAGGCCTGGAGGTTATAGAGATGAGTAACACTTGACTGAGGAAAATGTATTATGCAATAGCGTATAATTAACGCTGTGAAAGCATTTTAGTCAGGACTCGGTGCAAAGAAAGTGGGAAGAAAGGGAAGAAAGTGGCCCGCTCTCCTGGAGTGTTCTTGTGTGACTGTCATTATTTGCCCGGCCATTGTGGGGGAGCCTGCTCCTTTGTGAAATTGTGCTGGCTGCAAGTGGGACGGCAGGGATTTGTCCCCGGAAGGGGTGAGAAATGGGCGGAGAAATCTATACGCGATTATGGGTCACAGGATAAAATCTGGGCTGTTTCTTTCCAGAGGGAAATGCGGGGTGGCGAGGGGAGGGAGGGGAGGAAGGATTGCTTTCTTAATGATAAATGGGGGGGGGTGCTTTCTTTCAGAGCACATTTCTTTAACATGGCATGGAGGTTGGGAGCAGAGATTCTGAGGAAGTTGCCTGGGTTCTTCCCTCTCTTCCTACTTTCTTTGTACAGAATCCCAGCATAAACTCTGGAACAGCATTTATCCTACTGTATTGCATAATACGTGTCTATAACTCTAGGTAATTACAGGCAAGTTACTTAACCCCTCTTGAGCTCACTTTTCTCATTTGTAACTTGTGCAGGAGATAAATAGTATTTCATAGGGCTGATGAAGAAATCCCATGTAAAAACACCCCAGAGCAAGTATCTAGGAGCTCAGAAAAAATTGCCCACCCCCCTTTCGATCAAGATAGGAAGGTCGAGAATAAACCTGGCCACATTCATCCTTGGAGAGCATGCCTCTGTGTGAAACCCCAGCTTCATGGTGGGGCCCCTTCTCCCTGAATTGGTGTGGGGATGACAGATTCTGCCCTGTGCTTAGGCCCTGGGCTAAGCACCGTCACATGGAATTGACAGACAGAGGCCTGAACTCCAGCTTGAATCCTGTCTCCAGCTGGCTATTAACTCGGGGCCTGTCACAGACACTCAGGGTCTCAGCAACTTCATCTCAAAGAGAAGCAGCTCGATCCAGGTGACCTGGAAGGCACCTTCCCGCTGGACAAGGTGCGGTTCTGTGAGTCAGAGCCCAGGGAGCACTGGTGGGGTAGGTGGTACCTCCTGATGGCTTCACCTTTCTCCCTCCACTGTCCTTGAAGTCTGCCCTTGTGCTCCCTGAGGTAAGAATAGCAGCTCCCATGCACTGGGGACCCTTGGGTGCCAGGGTTTTAAATGGTTCAGGAGGTGAGAAAACAGAAGCAGAGAGACGCAGAGGAACTTGCCTAAGGCAACACAGCTAATGGTGGGAGCGGAATTGAAGCCAGGCCGGCCCAGCTCAGACCCAGGCTGGAAGGCCACTGCGGGAACCGCAACAAGGCTTTACAACATAGGGCTCAGAGCCCAGGCAGGATCCTACCCCATGTGGAGGAGGTCATGTATGTACCCGGGGGCACTTTTTAGTTGTGGGTGCCCCTCTCTCTATGAAGAAGTAATTTCCAGCCCATGCTTTATGAATCTCCCAGCCAGAAGTCTCTTCAAAGAGTGTTATTACCTTTTCAGCTAATGTCCGTCTTTTATGTTGTACGATCTTATAGAAAGTGGGAGTAGGGGTGTCGATGAGAACATCAAAGTTTAGCCTCCCAGAATCTGTAAAGCCTCTAAGTGGAGAAATTCTGAGTCCAGGTTGGTTAGTCAAGGCTGATCTGAGTGGGTCCCCTTAAGGTGAACGG
Source organism: Meles meles (assembly GCF_922984935.1). Taxonomy (NCBI): domain Eukaryota; kingdom Metazoa; phylum Chordata; class Mammalia; order Carnivora; family Mustelidae; genus Meles; species Meles meles. The sequence continues at coordinate 29,477,000 of NC_060084.1, read as the reverse complement.
GGAGCTTGTATCTAGTCTATGATGGGTCCGTCGCCTGCTGTACCGTGTGTTCATGTCTAGGAAGCCATGTATCTATTGCGCACGGAAAGTCACCGTCGTACTCTCTCTTTCCACGTCCCCAGTGCATTTTACCAATTTATGCCGTAACGTATATCCTGGGTTACAGATAAAAGTTGGACTCTGCATTCAGCAGAGGCAGTGATGGGGGAGAGGGGGTGGGGAACAGTTCTGCTGGCCTGTAGGGGACACTGTTGTATCACACATCAGAATGAGTCCCAGCCTCTTGTCTCAGGACAGAAAACAAAACAAACAAATCAAAAACCAAAAATGGGTCAATCACCTTCACATTACTTACTGAAATTATTTGAGTGACTCCCGTGTGTTTAGAACAGGCACTGCTTTCAGGGTATCGATCAGGCCTTTCCGTATCTGTGCACGAAAGGAATAGTTTAGCGTTTCTGTCCGGGGTGGGAGTGATTGACAGTTTTCTGATTAGCTTTCTCTCCATACTGTCCTCTGGACAGGGTACTTTTTAGTTCAATAAACCGTTAGGTTTAGTGGACTTATCTTCATTTTTCACTAAGACATGCCCACATCAAGTTGAAATGCTCGAGTTCTGTTGTATTCTAAATAAATATCGTCAGCCTTTTGAAGGGCATTTTGGAAGTTCTGAGTGTCTTCTTTTTATCCATATCTTTTTCTTTGCTGAAGAAAGGAAAAAAAAAAACCATGCCGTTTACCGAGAAAATGAAGTCATGTCTATGAGGCATGCCTGTGTAGGGCTCGCTGTGAACACCAGGAAGCTCGCTGCCTGACGCTGAGCCCGGCTCTTGGTTCGGCCTGCCTCTCTTTCCAGACTGCAGACATCCTCCGTATCCGTCCAGGTGCCCTGTGGCCTTGCCAGCAAACCCTCCACCCGCCCACCTCCCCCCTGGCCAGCTCTGGCCCCTTCCCTACTGGAAGACAGGGCCCTGGAAGGCGATCGTAATTAACCCTCGGAAAGCCGAGGTGCTGCTAAGGCAGCGAGCGCCGCAACGATTTTGTTAGCTTGCTTCATTTCCAGTTTCACCATCAATTACGCCATGTGTTTCATCCAGTCGCTGCTACCCTCCCAGTGTTAATTATAACCTACAAGACTGTTACAGTTAATTTTATGGCAAGCATATTGTCTCTTCAAGGCTCCAGAGCAGCTCATAAATTATCGTGAAGGTAAAAGGTAACTTGGGGAACTAGTTAGGAAAATTCCATCCATCTCGCTTAGGCGCTGCAGCTGCTAATGTCAGCTGCCCGGCCGCCGCCTCGTGAAGGAATTATGGCGGGTCAAGTTGAAGAGGGTAGGCCCAGGCTGTCACCGAGGAGGAAGGCTGTCCCGGCCCTGTCAGGCGAGTACCTTCTGCCAATCCCTGGTGGTTTCACTTCGCAGGCAGGAAGAGGCAGGCCGCGCAGGTGGATGGTCCCCAAGCTGTCTGTATTCATTACTTTACAGAAACTTGTTGTAGGGAGGCAGGTCTGGAGACCTTTCCTCTTCTCTGTTGTCATGATGTTAGGCATCATCTGCAAAGTGGGAGAGAGATAACTCTATAACTATAAACTCCGGCCTTGGGCCGGGGGTCGGCGGGCCGGAGGGGCAGGCGTCTGCACAACCTCCCGGCGGCCCCCGTCTGCACCCCACGCCCACCCCCAGAAGGGCCTGGGGCTTCCAGGAGCCTTTATGGGTGGTGGTTTTTGTTCGCATAATCTGACAAAGGGAGATTTCACTGTGAACGCGTGTAGTCTAAAATTGCCTACTAAATAAATTAGCAGGTTATCTTATTGGGATAATAAACACACTCTTTTTCCTGTTTTCTTCACACGAAGTCTGAGCTTTCCATTGCCACCCTCAGGGCACTGGCATTATTATTTTTAATGACTGAACACAGGTCTTTCATTTAGCTTGTTTGTAGAGTGACTGTAAATGATCTTTCTGCGGTGGGTTCTTCGTTTGAAATTCCGCGTGGTAGGCTCGCTTGGAGAGCTTTGAGTGGCCTCTGAGAATCTTGGAGCAGCTCCTGGAACAGGCTGCTGCAGGGAGATCAGAGAGGGCGTGTTAGGAAGTCCGGCTGCAGGCGGACATCTCCGTCGGATAGAAGCAGAGCCTCAGGGAGGGTACGCCAGAGCTCTGGCTCGCCCTGGAGCTGCTGCTTTCTCCCCCCGGTATTTCAGAGCGTTTTCTCCACCCAAAGGCTCACGAGACCATCAGGCCTGGGCTTGCGGAACCGAGAGAATGAGACTCATGTGGAGGGGATTCAGAGGCCACGTGCCATGCTGAGATTGCATCCCAGGTGGCCCTGGGCTTTCCCAAGGAAGTGTCCTCCTGAGCCCTTCCTGATAGCAGCACAATACCTGGATAGTTGTGAGTTTTCTAGTGAATTCAAGCAAGAGGTTGCAAACTCGAAGGTCCCCAGGGACTGGCAGTTACCCCAGATGAATGAAGCTAAGGTAGGGGGAGGGGTTGAGGTGGGGCTGGATCCGTGTTTCTAGGTCCTCTAGGTTTTCAAGAGAAGTAGAAAATGGAGACTGTGTTTATGTACTCATGAAGTCGTCTAATTATTTAAACATTAGCGGAAATTCTTTTTTTTCATATATGTTTTAAAGGTTTATTTATTTGAGAGAGAGTGCATGCCTCTGTGTGAGTCAGGGGAGTGATTGAAGAGGGAGAGAACCTCAAGTAGGCTCCACGCTGAGCACCGTGCTGAGCACAGAGCCCGTGGCGGGGCTCCATCTCCCCACCCCGAGATCATGATCTGAGCCAAAGCCAAGAGGCAGCTGCTCAGCCGACTGAGCCACCCAGGTGCCCGTCCCCATGTTAGCAGAAATTCTCATGTTTGTACCTTAACATTTAGGCGAATTAATCAGTACCTGTCTGGAGACTGGATGGTGTGGTTAGGATTCTGATACAGATTGGAAGTCCTGCCTGCTCTGAACGAAAACTCTTTGCCCAAAACTTTCTCACACTTCTCAAGAATAGAGATAATGACCCCGGCCAGGAGACCAGAACGCCATCTGGGTACTGCCTACTGTGGTCTTGTGACGTGCTTCTACTCTGCATGGGTTCTTGCTTGGAGGAAATATTTGTGTGTGTATATATATTTATTTATTTATTCTGCTTCTGACTTGGCAGTCTCTTGTCTTTCCTTTCACAGAGAAAGCATATGAGAGTTTCTAGAAGTGAATGAGGTGTGTGTGGTGTTCATCGTCACCACAGAAGGGGTGTCAGTAACAATGTTGGCAGTTGTGAATCTGAGGCAGACTTTGATCCTCGGGGGGGAAGGGTAGGGACTCCGCTGCTGGTGATCACCATTTCTCCTGTGGCACCTTCGAGTTTGTGCCTCCTCCCCAGCTCCACCGTGGGGGAACCCAGCTGTTCTTTTGCGGCTCAGAGATGTCATGTGGTCGGAATAATCTCTTAGTCTCACTGATCCAGACTGGGGCCCACATGGAGGTGTGGTCTGGGACGTTGTTCAGTACATGTGGGTTTGATCTTCTGGAGAAGGGGAAAATATAAAAACAATTTCTTTCCTTTAATAAAAAGCAAAAAGTAAGCCTAAGCCCTGGCCGCCACTAAAGTCTGCTGTTACGCATGCGCGGCTGAATTTCATCGTAAATATTTCATAAGGGCTGTTAGAATGCAGCCAGGTTGACATCACAGCCCCGACTGCACCAAAGGAACCATTTCACTAAAATAAGCCAACATTTCTAAAGAAACATGAATTTCTAATGTAAAGTTAACATCAGGTCAGAAAACCCTCTGGAAGAAATGTCTGTATCAATGTTTATAATCTCTGCATTTATGGATTTGCAGTTTGTGCAAAAAACTCCCAGAGAGACTTTATTTTGGTTGAATAAGACCAGCTCGTGAAATAGTCTGTATATCCAAATCCATCCTAACCCAATGTCTTGGCAGGCTTTTGTATAAATAATGTCTTTTCCAAAACGTGTGTATTTGAAAAAGGAAGAGGGAAATTAAGTGGCACACCGTGTCTCTGGGTTGCCATCAATTGACAGAAACCTAGAAACAGCAAGCGAAGACTGACAGTTCATTCATTCTTAGAGCAAATTACAGAGCCGTGCGTTAATTTATTGATTTAATTGAGGCATGGAAGGTTGCTGTGAAGAGCAAAATGTCGACCCTCCTTTCATTTTCCTTCTTGTGTGTGTGTGTGTGTGTGTGTGTGTAGTAAAAGTTTAGTTAAGCGTGCCCTGTTTCTTGTGGTTGTAAGTATGTCACACAAAATAATGTGTGAGGTTTGGAAGCATTTGGCAGAAAAGGAATGAAAGGATATTCACATTTTGTAAAAACTTAATCCACGTTCACAGATGGTCCTGTTCAGGTGCAGTTTTAATTATGAGGTAAAGAACAGCCCCACACAGTTGGAAGTCATCTTAATAAATGGAGAGGGGCTTTTGTCTTCAAGTGTCAAAAAGCCTGGTTACTGAAGAATCTAAATACCTCATGTTACAGGGGAGAGTCTCAAAATGACCAGGATGCTTGGAGAAAGCAAAACGCTGGGCTTCTTGTAAAGATCAAATGAGTTCACGAGAGATGTTTCTTAAGTGCGTGGCTTTGAGCTTCCTTAATATTGGTCATTTTAGCGAGAGCTTTTCGGCTGATACATGTGCACCGTGGGCATGTTCACGTGATCAGAAGGAAAATAAACAGAACAAATTGCAAATAACATTAAAAAAATTTAATCCCAAATGGAAGTATTTCTTTACGGTTCTTAAGCTCAGAGGGCGGCTTTGCCCTTCAAGTGATCGAGTGCTCTGAAGAACTAATAATAATTCAAATGCTGCTGTAACTTACAGCTTGCATTAATAACACACAAATAGAACAGTCTTCTTATTAAATATTAGTAATATAATAATGTCTTACTGTCTTTCCCTTAGTGGGGAATTATGAGGACCTCATGTTAGGACCTCAGTGTCCTGACATAGTTAATTACCCATGGATAATGGTTTTCAGCCATCGCCATTCTGAGTGATGCAGCTTTGTTGTTGAAGGGTTATTAGGTGTTTGCAGACTCAGGTGCACTGTACCTGTGCTCTCGCCTACGGAAGCAAACAGCTGTGGTTTCTTTACCATATTATACATCACATAGAGCGTCTCATTTATTATAGCGGAGCTAATGATGCAGGCGCAAACCTATGTCCCGTTCTCTGTGGCGATCATATATTTGCCGGGGAGATGTTAGCTTGTTTTTCATAAGTAATTAATCTTTTCTTGTACCAAATGTATCACATGAGAATGGGTTAGCGCCAGGGTCAGAATACATTTAATCTGGTCTGCAGAGATCGGGCGAGACCTCTGGATAGAGTGGCATTTTTTCTCTCTCACAAGGGCCTCACCCTGTCTGCAGTCCACCCACCAGCACGATGCTCACGTTACTTAGGAACTTGGGCTGATGAAAGGGAATCATTTTCAGTCCTTGAGCACTGAGACAGGACTCGGTCCCAAGTAAGTGCTAAGTGAAATCAGCCGAGTGACAGTCATCCTCGCTCAGTCCCTTGACAAGGCTGCATATTGTCCACACCGATAGTTGTGGGTGGCAGGTTTCTGGCAAATCCGAAATGCCTCCTGGTTCCTGCATAGGTAGGCCCTCATGAGATGTGCCGGGGCCCAGCACAGATACCCCTAAAGTATCAGATACATGCCCAGGGGGCGCACACGGTGTTTTCATCATACCCCCATGAACACTTTTTAATTTTAAGAGTAATATGGTTTGTTTTAGATTAGGCAAGCATAATTAACGTTTGGATCCATGGTTCTCAACTGATACTGGTGAGGACAAGAGTAAAGTCAGTCTTGAAGTTTTGGGCCTAAAAATATTTTTTTAAGTTAATATAAAGAAAAACACTAGGAATACAATGGAGGGTGGTGGTTCATGGATATTGCTAAAAATCATGACGAGGAATCACATCATCAAAGCTTAGGAAACACTGGCCTCACGCACCACAGGGGTCAAGAAACATGGTTCTCTGTCATAACGATGCTGTTGATGATGAAGAAGGTGGTGATGACCATCATCATAATTAATGAAATAGCTAACTTCAGTGACTCTTTGTTCTATACCAGGTACTCTTCTGAGTCTTTTACCCAGATGTCCTTATTTTCTCTCAGGCCAACCCAGTGAAGGAAGTGCTACTTTTATTTCCACTGTACAGTTAAGGTACCCTAGACCCAGAAAGACTAGGGAATTTGCCAGAAATACCATAGGTTGTAAGTGACCAAATCAGGACTCGAACCCAGGCAGTGGGGGTCTGGTGTCCTCTTTTTAATCATGGCATTTTCCTGCATCTTGATGGATTGAGAAATACTGCCTTCTGTCTGTCCTCTAAAGAAGAAAGGCGGAGAAACATGAAAACACCCAGCACCGCACGTAACAGTGTATCTGTTCCTTATGCTATATAAATAATACAGTATTGGTGTTTCTATTACTTGTAGATATTATATATTTACTCCTGTATAATAAAATAATGCAGTAACCCTCCAGGTGTTGTGAGGGCTAACCTGAGGGGCTGATGAGGCCGTGTCATGACTATATTCTGAGTTCCTGGCTTCCTTAGACAGCATCCTGGGTGTACACTAGAACAGATGCCTTAGAACTTGAAATTCTTTATTCAAATTGATGAGAAAAGGCAGGAAGGCAGGGAGAGTATCACCTTACTCTTTCAGTTTCTGCCAGAGAGCCCTCCAAAGAAGTACTACACGGGGAGAATTCACATTTATTTCTTACCGTCCAAGTGCCTCTGGAGCATAAAGTCTTTGGCAACTTCTCTCTTGCTGTACTTAGAAAAGCATCCTAATTCTTTTCCCTGTTTACTTCAAATATATAGAAACATTACCTAATCTTGTCTGAAATGTAAAGTGAAACTCTTCAGCAAATAGCAGGGTTATATGCCCAGAAAGAAAAGCCAGGGGGTTAACCTATGAAAATTAATCTCAACTCTGAACGAATGCACCGAAATGAATAAAAGAACATAGCCTACAGGACTCATATGTAGGTGGGAGTTAGGTCTCCCAGGGCCCAGAGCAAGACCAGAGGCACACATCTGAAGCTCTTCCGTGACCCTTGCTTTATCTGGATAGAAAGTCCCAGAAAAATGCTCAAGCGGGCAAGAATTTGCATCTGGTTTTCTCATCTGATGTTTTCCTAAGCCAGATTGCCCCATTTCCGTCAGTGGTGTTTCCGACGAGTTACGTTGCACAAGGAGACTTGATTGACTTGGGTTAAGGTGTGGAGAAATGCACAACTGGGCCATTTAGGACACCTGCCCCGTGCGTGCTTCCCAGCCAGCCTCCCTGTGGGCCAAAGGGCCACACAAACAATTACTAGTGAATTGTGAGGTGCTCAAGGAGGAAAATTACAGAACAAAATGGGTGGAAGGAATTTATACTTTTGTCATTTCCAGTTGAAGCCCTGGCTGAAACTCATGTCTCGCCTCGTCGTAATCTATAACCATTTAATTTGCGAACAAGACGTAACCGCTCAGGATCTGCAGCCTTCTCCACCAGTATAATCAAAACAAGAAGCATTTGGCTCTGGAGAGTAAACGTCGTCGATCTTTGACTTCTCTGCCCCACCGTTTTCTCTCTGGCAGGCTGAGATGAAACAGAAAGCTGATATTTGGAGCCACTGGAATTGCAGGCCTTGTAATTTTGAAATATCCATTTTATCCCGTGTAATTTCTTCCCTAAGATTCCTCAGTCTAAATCTGATACAGGTAGGAGCCAAGACAAACAGTAACCATTTATAGTCACCCAGACCAGTTTGAATTTCACCCTAATGTAAAGCAAAGAGAGTTTTTGGCTTCATTTCAGGTGTGTAACAGGGGTAGAAAATGCATTTAAAATTTAGCAGCAAATGTTACCATATGTTTCCATAACAACTGCAAACTTTTATGTTAGAAAAGCAATAATATAAACACATAGGAATCTTGGAACAGTAAACTATTAATTTACCAAATATAAAAAATCCAGCATGAAGGGGCTTTTATAGCCACAGAAGCCATGAGGGGGCCCAGCATCCTGTGAATTTCTCCATTATGGGGCAGAAAATACTGCCGGTTGGTTTAAATGAACAAATCTTTTAAAATTATAGGTACAGTGTCCGTTCTCCACAGCACATTTTTCTGAAGCAATGTGTGGTGGTGCCAGCTCTGGCTGATTTCCTGTACCGTCTTGAACTAGGCAAATACCCCCAAGTAGCTGCCCCCAGCGCACGTCTGTGAAGGAAGTGCAGTTTTGTTTTCTCCGTCCTAGCTTTAGACTTGAGAGTGGAGGCTGGGGTGCGGCATGGAGTGTGGTGCCCAGGGGCTGGCTCTCATGCCTGCCCAGGAAAATGTGTGCACGGATCGTTGACATACATGGAGAAGGCTTGCAGTGTTCTCTCCCACCCATTTCGAAATATAAAAGAGACAAGAGAAAAAGGGGGAGAATAGGTCTGCTTGACCACATCTTAAGAAAGAGGAGTTAGCCACTACAGTCGTTGAAATCACCCCCAGGAGCAATGCCGTGTTCTCTGATTTCTCTGTGGGGCAAAGAAGTCATCTTCTTTTTTTTTTTTTTTTTAAAGGTTTTATTTATTTATTTGACAGAGAGATGACAAGTAGGCAGAGAGGCAGGCAGAGAGAGAGGAGGAAGCAGGCTCCCTGCTGAGCAGAGAGCCCGATGCGGGGCTCGATTCTGGAACCCCGGGATCATGACCTGAGCCGAAGGCAGAGGCTTTAACCCACTGAGCCACCCAGGCGCCCCAGAAGTCATCTTCTTTTAAAGTATGTATCACTAACCTGGTGACCTGTGCATGGGTCTTTGATTTGAAAGAAGCCCCCCCCCCCCGCCCCGCACCGCCAAAACCTACCTCAGAGCGTGGATAAGGTTTTGAAGCTTTTCCTGGAACACAATGACGTTCCCTTGTCATTGAAGGTGAGATGATGCGTCTTGGCCAGCCCCAAAATGTGCTCCGTGAGGTGACTATCATCGAATATACCAGTCAGTGGAAGAGAAGAGGCGGTCAGAGGGAGGTATGCTGTGCTCCAAAAAGGAAGCGTGGAACTCCCCAGGGGGCAGCATTCGGGGGGGGCCCTGGTGTGGCTCCCGGTTAGAGGAAAGGCTGCAGTTCTTTAAATTTCAGAAAGTAGAGGAAAGAAGCACCACCCTTCAGGTAGCAGGTGCAACTTTGCCTCCCCACAGCCTTCACAGTGGAGCCAAGCCAGAGGGGACATTGGTTAACGCAAGGCTCGAAGTGTTCATGGGCCAAGAACAAGATGGAGGCTCGCGTTCAAAGTGCTGAGGGAACCTGGTCGGGCAGGAGTGAGGGTGGGAAGCACAAGGAAGGGTAGAAAAGAGATATTTTGTAAAGACCGGATTCATTCCCTAGTCCTTGATGGGCCTCGTTTGGGGGCACAAGCCTGATTTCCTCTGGTCATCACCTTTTCTGGCAGGGTTAGTAAGAACGTTTCTTGCGTTTCCGTCGGTGCTTGGCCACGGCACAGCACCTCTTGGAGCCTTAGTGAGACGAGTCTGGCGTTAGTCTTGAGGATCCTTAATTTGTGTCTGACTCCCCAGTGGCATGAAGATGGGTGGAGGGTTAAGAAGAAAGCAATGTCCGTTCATTCACTCAGAAGATATTTAGTGAGCACTTACTATGTACCTGGCATAGGAGCCACAAGGAGGAACAAAAAACACTGCTGGCCTCTTGTGCTGGTGGAACGTAGGGTCGAGTGGAGGAGAGACTGAACACAGGTGAGCAAACAAAGAAGGCAATGTCAGACGAGGAGGACTGTGGAGAAAAGGAAACAGGTGAGCAGTTGGGAAGGGGCCACAGAACTTCTTAGGGACCTCCGAGGGAGCCCCACAGGGCAGAGCTAGGAGAAGGAACAAGCCAGCCAGCCCAGAGCAGGGTGCCTGAGGGACAAGAAGGTGAGAGGAGGTGGAGAGGCCAGAGGGGTGAACGCCAGGGTGGGGGGACAGATTTCATTCCGTGATGGGGTCTGCTGACTCAGAATAAAAAAGAACCCAGATTCCATTTACAAAATTTTAAAGGTTTCCTCGTGTGCCCAGTGCTGCGGTAGGCCTTCCAATCGTAATTACGTCAGAAAAAAAGACGTTCTTGTACCCCGAAGTACATGGTGTCAGCCCTCAGCAAAGCGTGAGCTCCTTAACAGTTGGGAAGGTCTTTGGGGAAAGAGGGACTCAAAATGGGGTCAGGGGGTACTGAGATTGAGCACCTACTGCGTGTTGATGCTTTCTGTGTATTTTTTTCACTTTTATTCCTAACGATAATCCTCCAAAGGTGAGATGCTGTTCTGTCCATTCTGTGGATGATGAAACTGAAGGCAGAGGAAACTAAATGAAGACAGCTATTGAGAAAACTTTAACTTGAACCAACTTAGCATGTTAGAAGAGGAACAAACCCTAGCAGGCATGACCCACTAACGGAAACGAATCCTGTCTTCTATTGGATAAATAGCATCTATGATATAGCTCCCCGCCCGTGGATGTGCTGAAATGTCAAAACAATAGGATCTGTGTTTGTTTGTAGAGATCTGGAGCAACAAAAGGGCTCTAGGGAGCCGGTGGTCTGTTGCGAAGCTGGTCTTTGGGAGAAAATAGGCTCAGTGAGAAGAGGCAGTGCCATCTAAGTGGCAAGAAAAGCAGAACTGGTCCCTGGGGAAGGAGAGGAGAATTCACAGAGGAAGTAGGGGCTGGGTGTGATCTTGCAGGGTTGAGGAGGACACCGGGACAGAAAGACCCAAAGACATTGGAGGTAGAACACACCATCACTGGTGTTGCTTCCAGGAGGCGAACGGAAATGCCACTAAAAGAGGCAGACCAGAGCCATGAAACACCCAGCATTGTTCTCTTTGGTCATGGGATCTCTAACCGACCCTATTGAAAAGGTGCTTCTGTGCCATTCAGATACTTGCCTCAGGGGTCCTCTCCTTAGGGTATCTTTTGGGGCACGGCCCTGGGGGGAGATGGGTCAACTATTCGGCACCCTTTTTTCAACTGAGGCCATCTCCCACTAAAAGTTTTCTTCTCCCCTGGCTTCAGCCGGCCTGGCATTTCTGACAGACGCATAAACAGATGCATGCATTGTTGCTAATGACAGGTGATTATAAGAGGCGTGGGGGCCAAGGTAATTAAACCACAACTTGACAGGAACATTTGGCAATGCAGTATTTCGGCATTAGAAATTTCTTTGCAGCACACTTTCTCCCCTTGGTTTGGTGAAGATACTTCATTTTTATTCTTGAGAATGTGGTGCTTTGGGATCTGAAACTATCCTGTCTCAACTCCTGGTTCGTTGTAGGGCTCCAGAAAATGGTGACCAATAGAGAGTGTGGGGGATCTAGTTGGTGTCTCAGACCCTTTCCATGGTCTGCTCTGGAGCAGGAATGGAAATGGGTCTGTGCCCAAGTGCAGGGATTGTATCTGACATATTGTTATGTCCGCTTTGATAGTGATAATGCCCTGGAGAGAAACATAAATTATTTTTATGCCACTGTAATTTCAGCTTCTCTCCCTATCACCTGGGTTTGCCTACGGTTGCTGCCAGGGATCGATCAAAAAATGGCTTACTCCATCCATTCTCTTGGCCCCCCAAATTCCTACAATTAGAAGTAAGGGAAGAAAAAATCAGATCACTGGTAACCTCTTGTTACAAGGAACCGCAGGAGAAGCAGTCATCAAGGTCATGGAATTTGTTCATTTGTTCATTAGATTTAAACGCAGTTAAAAAAACACACACTACGTTCTCTTTGCTGTCAGGATCGTTAGGAATGCCTGTTTTGACACTTAGAGACTATGTCCTGCTCACTGCCAGTGGTGGCTAGCTTATGATTCTGTGTTTGAGGGAATCCGATCTTCTGTTGGATAATAGTAGATCTTCATAGGCATGACATCGAGAGTTTGACTGTGGGGCGAGCTGTACCGCTGTGGTAGCCCACTTTTTCCTCATATAGCTAACATCGACTCTTGAGCATTGTCCTGGCACTCGTCTGAAATGGGAGCTTCTCCCAAGCAGGTTAATTCATTCCTTTGCAAAACCAGCTTCTGAATATTCTTGGTCTAGTGTACTCGCAGCCGCTGGAAGAGATCAGCGAAGCAGACCAGTCAAAGGAGGCCAGCCAGCTACTGGCAGGACGGCTGTTTCTTTTCCCTCGGCCCATTTTGGTTTTCTCCAGGGAAGGGCAGAGAAGGAGCTGAGTTTGTGAATCCGGGTTGACTGATGCCAAAGTGCCGGGAGGTTCTGAGTCTTTGTGGGGTTGGTCCCCTCCTGCGTGGAAAGCTCCGGGCCGAGCTCTTCCATTCTGCTTCTGCTTTAGGCTGCGACCTGTGTGGAGGCAGAGGCTTGTTTAAAGCTTTGTCAGATAGGTTAAAAGGTGTCCCACCCCCGGTGTATTAAAAGAGAGAGAGAGATTAGACTCACTAAGCCTGCCATGTTCCCTCTAAAATATCAAGTCAAGATGATTTTTAAATCCGAAGTTACCAGGCTTCGGGGGTGTGACCTTTAGCGCATACAGCCTTGGAACTGGGGAGGAGGGATCCAAGCAAAAGACAGGTGGCCCACAGGCTGGTGGCCTCAGGAAACCTTCCGGCCGACAAAGCACTAACCCCAAATAAATGCCCAGCCTGACTCGGAGGGCTCTGGAGTCACCGCGGAGGTCCTGGTGGCAGGCCTTTCTTCAGAGGGCCCGCTTCCTGCACAGCCTCCGGCGGACTCTCAGGGATGACGGAGATCAGTAAGGCAGGGCCTCTGTTCTCAGGAGGCTTAAAATCAGATGAGTCCTACTGCGAATAATAACTCCTAATTGAACTTTTAATAAGCACTGAAGTGCTTTTCATGTATTATTTACTCAGTTAATCCTGAATGGTTATAGAACTAGCTAGTCCTTAGTGAGAGCTTCTCCGTGCCACGTACTTTTTCGATGCTTAATGTGAACAAACTCGACTATTACAGTGTTGTTGTTTTTTTTAATTACCCCTAATTGCAACAGAAAACCAAGGCAAAAAGATGTTAAGGAACTTTCCCAAGGACACAGGGGCCTGGAGGCAGAGGAGCTGGGACTCCAGCAAGTCAGGTCCCCAAGGCCGAGCCCTCTGCCCCCTACCCCATCCTCGAGACCCAGGTTAGGATCACCTTGTGGGTGTGTGAAACCCAGGTTGCAGGTCTTTCTCAGGCGGGCCGGACAGTCCTGACAGATGCTCGCTCTGGGGGGTTCTGATTCCACTCTGACCAGCAGAAGCGAGCAGTGGGAAGCAGTCACCCAAAAGCAAAAAATGAGTTGTTGGATTATTAATAGAAACAGACTGCTAGGAGAATACCAATGGCCGTAATAGTCATTATTTTATTATTGTCATTATAGCAGACATTTATGAAGTGCTTACTCTGTTTTACAACCAGGGAACCATCGTAACTGAACCATGGGTTATCGCATTTCATCTTTACGACAACCCTGTGAGGTAGACACTACTGTTCACCCCATTTTAAGGCCGAGGAAACGGAGGCACAGTTCACAAACTGGCTGAAGGGCCGGAATGAGGATTCGGTCTACCCCAGCGGCATTCTAGAGCCCATGCTCTCAACCACAAGGAGAGCGGCAGACCGCTCAGGGGCTTCGGAGCCATGTCCACAGAGCTGGCAGTGTATGGGCTGGCTCTGACGGAGGAGGGAGTGGAGGGAAAGCTCCCGAAGGGAAGGGAAACATGTGAGGGCCGGGGGCATGAAAGGGCAAGGGTGACTGGGTGAAGAGCATGGAGACTTCCAGGTGAGCTGTGTGGGAAGAAATGAGGGGTGGAACAGCTGGAAAAGTAGGTGGAAGGCCTAGGGAATGAGGCCTCCATGGTGCTCAAGCATGGGCTTTGTGCCTTTGAGCGCCTGTAGGGGGCATCCTCTTGCCCAGAACTCACCGTGAGACTTCCAGACGGCAAGATGGCGTTGTTCTTCGTGAAAGGCGCTACCAGGCCTTCTCGTCTCTCATTTCCTGGTTTGAGAGTGTCAGAGTCCGTTCAGAGGAGAGTTTGATTTCTGAGGCTAGCGACCCTGTGACAGTGACTCATGCCCTGCCAAGGGACAAGTGAGTTTTCGTCCACGGGCCACGCCAGAAACAAATGAGGGACGTGCGTGCTCGTGGGTGAGCGTGTCCATGTGTAAATCCACATACCACCCTCAGAAAATGCCTTCTGTGGCACCAGGGCGATGGTATCGTCAGAGCTGCCAACTTGTTTTATTTCTGATATTGCCTGGCAGCCCCCGAAGGAGGGAGAGTATGAATTTTTATCTCCCATTTACCAGACTTTCATTATATTGTGCTTACAGACCCAGTGTCAGCACATAAAATGTTAAACATCACTGGTCGGAAAGAGGCTCCCATTGTCTTACCTCTGGTGCTGGGGGAGTCTTGCTAGCCTTGCTGTAGTGGTTCTGTCAGTGTAATATGACATGAAGCATTTCTCGGTAATGACAGACATTGAATATGAGTGACAGGAACTCTGACCGCGAGGAATGGGTTCAATTACGAGAGATGGGGGGTTACCTGAGATAAAACCAAAGGGCCCAATTGTGCTGGCTTTCGACCCCTTGACTCCCAGATCCAGAACAGCGAAGACAAATGGCTGATTAACCAGCCCCTAACCCTCCTTCTGCAGTGATAAACTTGTTTGGATTTCCCTGTCCGGGGGCGGGGGTTGGGGGGGTGTTGGGATCTATGGGTGGCATGTTTCTAAAGGAAATGTGATCAGAAACCAGTCAGGCTGGTGCTAGTCATTTTTGTCTCTTGCAAGCACAAAACCAAAACCTGTCATTCTATCTTAGAGTGGATCTAGGACACAGTGTCCAGAAATCAATACAAGATCATTGACTGCTCTCTTCCCCCCACCCCCGTCCCCGCCCCTGCCTTTCTTTTGCAAGCAGGAGCCACAAGGCTCCCCGTTCACCTGTAGTCAACCTGACGCCAGTGTCAGGGAAAGATCCTGCCATCCAAAGCTCTCCTTTTTTTCTTTCCTCCTGCAGGCTGCTCTGCTCAGTGCGGCTCTCTGCTTGTTTATAGTCCGCTGCTTATAGCCCCCAGATAGAGTTCTAGCAAGCAGCCCAATTAAACTGTCGCGGGCCGCCCTCACTTGACTAGCTCTGCAGAGTCATTTAGCCAACAGACATTCCTGACTATTAAAAGCTAGTAGCAGCATGTCTCCAGAGCTGGAGATAAAATGAATGAAATTTGTTATTTTGGGCTGACACTTGATCCCAGCTATTGAACTAAGGCTGTTGCACCTGAAAGTTTTTCTTTATGGTAATTGCTGTCTGTGTTATTATTTTATAGACTAGATTGGAGAAAATTACAACAGGTATTAAATTCTTGGAGCTAATTCGTGGGAGTTCTATTGTGCCCTCTTCCAAGGCAGATTCCGACTTCTGTTCGAGGCCGGGAAGACGGATTTTGCTAGCCAGATGCACAGGCTTGTGTTTCATTATTATCAGAGACATTCCAGTTTTAGGTCTGGTCAGGCATTTATCAGCTTTACCTGAAATCTGCTTTGAAATCTACTTTTGGTGCTAATTCAGGCAGCATATGTTGGGACTGGCCCTGGGGAATTCCATGACGATGACCAACGCTGACAGTGATCAGTCTGGTTGATCCATGACATATCCTTTAGAATCATTGAGTCTCCTACATTGTATAGGCTTAGGGAAACGGGCGGTGTGAAAGAGAACTTTGCACAGAGCCCCTTGGGAATCCACTGCTCAATGTGATAGTTCTCGAACACCTCAAGTTGTCCCGTTTCCGTGAGAGCCCATTGAAGAAGGGAGTCACAGGTTTGGAGCCTCTCGGCGCTATTACTGGTTCTCACTGCCTGTTACTGTTCACTGTGTCCGCATTTCTGTTAACTTTGACCTGGTCTCATCCCAGAGTTTAGGGAAATCACCTGTAGACTTTCCATAATAGCACATGAACCGTATTCAGAGTTGGGCGCGCTCTCAGGGACTTCTTTCTTGCAGGAGATAGAGCACAGGAAACCGTGTCTTTTATGGCATTTTCATGTTTACTTAGCTCGTGGTCAGTGCTGATGGCGAGGACTCTCGGCGAGATCCAGAATGAAAAGTCAGATCTCACTAGTGGTGGAAGCCCTATGCTTGACTTCAAGTTCATGCTCTGGGGGGAAGTTGCCCCATGATCTTGTCACTTTCACTTCTGTCTGAAGACCACAGCTGGCAGACACAGCAGAGCTCTTTCAGTTTCAGGGGCATACTCACATCTTTGGAATCCAGAGGCTTCGTCCCTGTCCCCACTAGGAAGCAGTAGACTGGCGCTGCTCCTTGTTTTGATTAGAGGCAAAGGTGAGAAGCTCAATCCTCCAAGTGAAGGAAGATGGATGTAGGGCTGTGTGCTATGCTTGCTTCATCATTCGACTGACCCCCATACCTAGAGAGTCTACAGACCGGTTCACGGTCCCCTGATACGAGGATACCTGGAAGCCTATAAAGAATCATCTGAAAGTCCTACTCAGGTATTTTCTTTGCCACCGTGGACATCTGTCCTTTGGATGCCAAGAACTAGTATCAGACTATGGTGGGCGATTTACATTGCAAGTTGAAGCCTGTAGAGTTGTGAGATCTCAAACATCTGCACGTATGGTGGTCCACATTATTTTCAATATTCATAAGCTTTGTTTAAGCTACTTTGAAAATTGAATTTGAAAACTGAAATTGAATTACTTTTAATTTATGGCAAAGTTCAAAATGAGAAGTATGTGTTTTCTCTACCCACTGAGAAAATGAAGGAAGTATTAGTCTTTAATTTATATATGAAATGCACAGAATATGTATAGAGTATCAAGTATAGAATATGTTTTAAGTCCTGGGAGATTTATTTTCTTATACTCAAATCCAGTAGAAAAAACTGGCCTTTCCTTCAGAACTAAACCAAGACTAATCTGTGTTGCATTTTTTAAAAAAAGATTTTATTTATTTATTGGAGCAAGAGAGAGTGGGAGAGAGCATGACCCAGGAGGAGGGTCAGAAGGAAAGGGACAAGCAGGCTCTCCATTGAGCAGGGAGCCCTACTCGGAACTCAGTCCCAGGACCCTGAGGTCATGACCTGAGCTGAAGGCAGACGCTTAACTGACTGAGCCACCCAGGCGCCCCTGTGTTGCATTTTTTAAAATAACACAATGCATGACAGTTTTAGGTATTTTTAAGCAGTGTATTCACAGGCCTACACTGACTTGCTCCCAGAGGCCCTTCAAATGCACATTCATTCTTGTCGTGGGTATTTGAAGATCCTAATGATACCATAGGGACACAGGTAGAACTTGTTACATAATCACAGCACGTGTGCATTTCAGATCCAGAACTCGTTCTCCATGTTTCTCCCTCTGTATCTCTCCAGCATGGGCAGTAAGTGCTTCTCTCTAAACCTTCCCTGGACTTAATGTTTTATTTATTTTGGGTTGCTGTTGGGTCTTGGATAGGTTGCCTCATTCTCTGTGGATTGCATGGCGAACATGGTGGTGACCTCAGCAAGTGAGCCTGTGTGATAGCTCGTTTGGCAGCTGGTTATGATAAGAAGAGATACAAAAGAAGAGTCCAAATTTGGAAGATCCCTGGGATGGGGGCAGCAAAGAGGATGACTCAGATTTGGGTTCTCAAAAGGCAAAATCAGAGGAAAACAAAGACCCTTCTTGGTGGCACTCGGAATTCATACACCGAGAGGCAAGTCAGTAGAGTAAAAAGTTTCTTAAGATGATAGATATTTGGATGAGGTGAAGGTGATGCATAAAATGGAAGGACTCTTAAAAGTTTAGCCTGCAAATCCAGAAATAATGCCTTTCGTATGCTCCCATTTGGAGACTCAGGCCTTGTATTACATGCCTCGTGTCCACTGTAACCTTCCATCTCCTTCTCCGTAATTCACAGAGGTGGGGTATATCCTCACCTTCCCAGGGAAGAGACCGGGCCTCCCGAAGTTAAAGTCATGGCTGCCACTGACTATTTTGTTAAGTCATTTTAGAGGTGGGACTTGAACCTGGGACTGTTGCTTCCAAAGCCACGCTACCCGTTTTGGATTTGTGTCTCTGTGAGATCACTGGCTCTTAACTTGGAAGTAGAACTTTCAGCAAGGAACTTCAAGCGGATTGCTAAAATTCCTCAGTTGTTCCTGATAATCCTGCCAACTCACTGCTAGACTTTTGATCACTGCTGTTGAAACTAAACCCTGCCAGCTTATAAAACAAAGTATATTTCTTAACAATTTAAACTTTAAACCAGTTTTCATAAGGGTGAAATACTTGGAAGTGGTTGAGTTCCCTGGTACATGGGTCATTGTAGGCCTTCATCAAGACCGGGGCTGGCAAGCTCTCTCTGAAAAGGGCCAGACAATATTTGAGGCCCTGTGAGCCACACAGTCTCTGTCACAACTGCTCTGCTCTTAACACCGAGAAAGCCACCATAGACAATATGTAAATGAGTAAGTGTGGCCATGTTCCGATAAAACTTTATTTACTAAAGCAGGTGGCAGGATTTGGCTCATGCCCCGAAGTTTGGCAACCCCCGGTCCACACCTTGAGGAAGAATTATGTTGAATGGAATCAGAACACAACAAATGTTTTCTTTTTATTTATTAGTTGTTTATGCAGATTGCTGGTAAGAAAGATGTCTTCTCAGCATAATTTGAAACCCTTTTCATTGGCTTAGATTTTAAAGTTGGGTTTTTTGGTTTTTTTTAATCTCTTCTTTAAGCACATGTTAAATGTGTCCATGTTCTTTCCATTATATGTCTTGGTTGCCTTCCCAGACTTCAAATTGCAGTGAATTTATCCCCAAAGGATGTTTGGTATCAATTCTCAAGATGCAATTTGAATGTAGTCTGTTTCTAGAATGGAAAAAGGGTTCCGAATCTTCATTATTTACGTTCCACAGAAAATAATGAGTCATTGAAACAGCTACTGCTCAGCACTGCTCAGGTATCCTGCGCCCTTTGTTATCTTGTCTTACAGCTTCGTATCAGTTCAGAGAATAAAAGAGTATAAAAGTTTAATTTTAGGGCTGCATATGAGGCATTAGATTATGATTTCTAGCTAAGTCATGCTGAACTCAGATTATATGATAGTGAAACTTTTTTTTTTTTTTTTCCACTAAGGATTTCCTAACAGGTTAAAACTACCAACCAACAAACAAAAAACCAAAGAGCAGTTTGAGTCTCAGAATTATGGATTGCGGCAACTGTCGTAGTTTCCTTGTTGTTAGGCCACTTCTGTGTAATGACCCCCTTTGATCAGTCATGCCATCCTGTGCCACGGTGTCCTAGGGATTAGGGCCTCAGCTTCTCTTGAAGAGAAGGAGTGGTACTAGTGATAACAGTTGTAGTACCTAACGGTGCCCTACTTTTTCTCCTTAAAACTCACCGTCCTCACCTGCGGGCGGCCATGTTGGAGAGGAGGAGTGGTGCCATCGGAATGGCACCCGTAACACATCAGCTTTGTTTGCCATGTGCTCGAAGGTGCGCCTGCTGACCCCTTGTCTTACTGTAAAGTAAGGTATAGTTGTGTTCTCCGCTCCAGCACTCTCCATATGAAATCTTGAGCTACCTTCCTTATGTCTCACCTCTGTGTTTTGTAGAGCAACGGCAAGGGCTGTGGGAAAAGTTGGACTCCTATAGTCCAAAGCCCTGCTCTCTTCAGTGAGCCACGAAGCTTCTCTGACCTTTCGGTTTCCTCTTGTGTAAAATTAGAATGATACCAACCTTACATTAGAGAGTAATTGTAAAACTTAATGGGGATATATGTGTAAGTGCTTTGTAAATTATGCTGATTGCGTCTGAGTTATTTTTACTGTTTAGCTATCTGGCCCTGGCCCGGCCTTGTTCAGGACGTTCCATTGCTGTCATTAAAATCACCCAATCCACAGCCCTATTCATTTCGGAGCATAACACGTGGAGTTGCCCATGTGAGCAGCAGCTTAATTGCAAATCAGCTGGGGTTGCTAGATGACAGAATGCCAGCGGGCACCGTTCCCATTGTGGTGAATAAATGTTACCCCTAGAAACACAATGTCAGTACTGAAATCAACGCGTTAGATTCCCAGCCCCGGCCTTTGCAACTTCTGATATGGGGCTCATATTTGAAGCTACTGTTTGTTTTCCCAGTGTACATTTTCGTACATAGGGCAGATCTTTCTCTGGTAGCACTCTTTCAGGATCTTTTGTTGATCTTGGTTTCTGTTGCTCTGGAGAATAGTTGCCTTCCAGAAGCTCCCTAAAGTAAATGTCGATATGCCATGAGCCTGTATTTAGAATGGGTGCAAGCCAAGAGTAGCCTCTAAGTTTGGTAACTGTCTTTGCTTGCTGATGTTTACGTGTGATGTGGTCACGAACAGAAAGAAGCTTAATTTTATGTATGTAGATATGAGGGACAGGTGGGTATGGATGTAAGGCTCTGATACCTTCTGCCCATGTCAGATGAGTGAAATCCTTCCCAAAAAGCCAGCCAGGAAAACATATGATACCATTTGCAATGGTAGAATGTTGCACGCTGTTCTTCTGTAATTATAATGGCCTGATCCGTGTGGGGTGGGTGAGTCTGGCTTAGTAGTCATTAATCTACTGAATCTTAGTATCAGCAGTCCATCTTGAGCAGCAGTACTCGGCTGGATGAGTGGGGCTTTGATTTCATTGTAATAAGGATAGCTTTGTTAAGATTCTGCTGCTCAGTGGTGCCTGAGGATTCTGGGAAGAGAAGGTTTTTCTCCCCCACACCCCCCCCCCTTTTTTTTCTTTTTTTGCATGGTGGGGATGAATTGTTTCTCTCTCTTCTATCCCCTAGGTTACTGTTTATGCTCTCCCTTGATCTCCTGCTTGTCCCTTTATTTCTCCACGTTGTGAAAGTTTCTTTCTGTGTGACCAGGAGTCTGTTTAGCAGACCATATTGTGAGTGAAGGGCCAGCGTTTGTTGCCTGATTTTGGCAATGCTGGGCAGTCAGCTGGGATGTAATTAAGACTCTGAGAACAGGCTGTCTTCTCCACGGGAAGGGCATGTTAGATGGTGCTGGGGTTTGGGGCTGTCAGTTTGGCCAAGGCTGGAGACAGAGAGCTAGGGACAGAGATATTTCCTTTCATTTATAATCCCTTTATGTACAGTGTATGCACTTGGCGAAGTTTACATATAACCTAGTGGCTAGAGCTTACAAGCCAACGCAGTGAAATTAGCATATGTTACATGTATATTTTAGTGATATTTTAAAGCAAGCACATATTTCCAAAGTGAATTATGCATGGACGACAGCAATAGGGTTGTGTTGCGCTGGGTGTCAAATCCCACAACTTTTTGTCGAGACTGTGGATTTTACACTAAAAAGGCAGAAAGACTAAACGAAGTAAAACAGTTTTAATTTTTAACAGTTTGGTTCGGCCCAAGGAGCCAGGCTGTGACAGATATAACTGACATTTGAATAATTGGATTAATTTAGAGAAGGGCAAATCCAGTTTTGACGGTTGTGCTTGTGTGTGTACGACTTCTGTTTCTTCATCGTCTTTTTTTTTTTTTTTTTTTTTTTTTTGCAGGGATAGAGTTGTGTGGCTTAGATACACACTCTCCGTGATGCCTAGCAAAGCTGGAGGGAACGCCACAAAATGTATAAAATTGTCCTCTGGTTGTTTTATGATGCATGCTTGTGTATGTGTGTCCATTCACATGGTAGTAAGCATTCTTCCTGTTTTGTGTAAAAGAAACCCACAGCATGTACTTCATTAGACCCGGATATCACATACCCCGGCACATTATATGTGCTCTTGGTGACTTAATACCTACAGTTGCAGGACAATGTTCCCCACTTCATAGGCCATCTAGAAAATGCGCAACAAGCCAACTCACTATGACACTGGCAAGCCCTTTCCGTCCCCCTATCACTGTGTTATAAAACCTCACAGCGCAGCAGTGGGAACTGCCTAATTTGGTATCTGGGGTATCAGTAGCCAAATTCCACATGGCTGAGTCCTCAGCCCTAAATTCCTCCAGGTTTATGTGGCTGTTTGAGCTTCTTGTGTGAAGATCATCTCCGCAATTTGAGATCGAGAAACCAAGTATGACACCGCGATACCCTCCCACCCAACCCCACCCCCCACCCCCCACCCCGCTTAGAAATTCTCTTAATTAAATAGGCTACTTAGAATCAGCACACCGAGACTAGAACTTGTGGCAGGCAGTCTTGATTGTGGCTCTGCGTTGGCTCTAGGAGCCTTTTCCCCCAGCAGGACATTAATAGACATTAACACTCGGGCAAGAAGTGTTGATGTGTGGTTTATAATGTTAGCACCCAGTTAGGCTGGTATAACACATGCCGTAGGAATCTTGTACCAACACACGTGTGTGTTGAGTCAGATTAATGAGAACCGTAAAAGGAGCGACATTCCGCTCAAACTGGGGCCTTCGTCCCATCCTCCCCTCACCAAGCAAACCTGGTGCCCAGCTGGGTGGAAATATCCTGGTTGGACATTTTTTTCCAGTATTAGCATAAAGAGGATGTTTGAGAGTTTTGTTTTGCCCTGTTGTTATGTGATCGAGGAGCCCCATGTGTTAGTCAAGACTTCACATTAAAACTCCTTTTCATCCGGTGAAACTTCCGTGACACAACGTGACTGCCAGGCACGCATTCTGACTTCCCTCCCTCGGCTTCCCCCGGCTCTTCTTCAAGTGTTTCTCAGTGGTTCGGAGACACTTTCTGGTGTACTTTGTAAATGGGGCAGCGAAGCATTCTTGTCTCTTGACGGGCTCTCCTTAGAGGATTCTCAAAGCCTTTTAAAATTGTGTGTTTTTCTGGGGCAGCCTTGGGAGTCCCAGGAGTGGAGTTGCCATCTGTCCTTTATATTAAAAGAATCTTCTGTATTGTATACCTGATGTGCTTGTCCCAGAGATAGATGTTGTTAATTAAAGGACAGCATTTGTCCTTTATGTGAAATAAATCTTCTCTCTTGCCTGAAGAACAGTTTTGCCGGCTTTAGGAAACAGTTAAGGACACTCTGCCTGGAGTTCTGGCGTTCGCTGACGTTCCGTGGCCCAGTGTCATTCATTCAGCCTTCACTAGAGATCAGACGTGTGGAATAGGAAAGTGCTTCGGTGTTTTTGCTGGCTTTCTAGTTCATCCATGTCCCAAGATCCTTGCCTTCTAGAGGTGTGTGGGAGTGAACGGAACGTACGGTCTTGACAGTAACCTGTGACTTTTTGGTGGAGATTTACAGATAGCAAGTTCCCAGTCTCATCCACTGGGTCTTTCTGGGGCAGACACGATGGCCCTCCTGTCCTCCAGGGCCACCTCTCCACTTTGCAACTACAGAGCCTCTCTTCCTGTGCCCTCGGCCCCAGGGAAAAGAATAAGGCAAACATCTGCCCACCGCAAACCGAGCCAGAGTTCTGTCAGATCAGAGAAGACATACAGGGGAGAGAAACCACCACCCATAACCTCCTGGATCTCTGTCTCAAGAAGCCCAGAAAATGGCTTAGATCTGTGATATGGAAAAGCGGCAAGGGTAATGTGGCTCTGAATTAGGAGGGCGATCAGGGCCTTGTCAGGGCCTTGCTTTGAGGAAAGATCACACCAGCAGAGACTGTTGACGGAGGGCCGCTTCCTGGGCAGAGGAGGCGAGGGGGACTGAACTGTCCTTTTGTTGGGGGGAAAGGGCTGGAACCAGTTGTGCCAGAGTGAGGAGAGTAGTGGATTGGCCCGTGACATGCTGATGATGGAAGAGTCCAGACCGAAGGTCAAGTTTAATACGCAGTGATTCACCTTTCAAAGAGGAATCACATTAAGTGTAACTCTCCATCATCCATTTTTCCCTCCCTCATAACCATGCAGACGAGTCCCCGGGCAGGCAGCAGGAGAAAGCAGAGCAGGCTTGGGTGGAAAGCCGGTGGCCGTGCTAACACCCAGACCAGCACCTCCACTGTCTGCAAGGGCCGTCACTTTTCATCCGCAGCCAGTCGCTGCTTTGCGGGGCTAGGAGAGGTCCTGGGATTCTCCGGTAGAAGCTGAGGATGTGAAACTTCTGGCATTTTCCGTGCTGGCAAGTACTTCGCTGTTTTCAAGCAGCACAGGCCAGGGAAAGCTCATCGGTAGTAAAGATGTGCTTTGTGGGCTGCTCGTTGGCACACATGGACACACACAGTACAGGGACGGCATCAAAGCAGGGGATATCCTGAATAATGAGCTGCCGATATGGAGACCTTTGTGAAAAAAATAGAAGGAGACAGCCTCAAACAATGGTTGATATTTGGGGTACTTGCCTTTTGAGTCTTTGTCTACTGCATTTTATATGCATGCTTTAAAAACAGTTGTAACCCTAGGAGCCTGCGTTTTTTACTTCCCATTATAGGCAGTTTCCTTATAGAATTTATAATGGCCCCAGCATAGTCCACCAAGGAAATATATCACAATTATGCAGAATCATTCCCCTAATTGTTGGACATTTAAGTGGCTTTTGACCTGACAACATGGTAAGTAATTTGCTCATGCCACTTTTTCCTTATTTTGGATTATTTCCTTGGAATCTGAAGGATGGCTAAGTCAAAAGATAAGTGTGTTTTTATGGCTTTCAGTATATATTGCCAGATAGCTTTCCAAGAGTGTTGTACCAGTTTACGCTACAATCAGCAATATATGAGTATACAAGCTTTCAGCATAACCTTGCCAGCATTATTGTCTTATACAGAACCCCCTCCCCACTGCCGCCAAATGGTGGGTGAAAATGGGACTTCAGTCACTTTTTTTGAATTCACATATATTTGAGATTTTCCCATAAATCTGTTGACTAATTGTATGTATTCATAGAACATCTGTATTCACTGAGGCCAAATTTTGTTAAGGTTTTGTTTGCTTTTTAATGTGTCTAATTTTTTTTTTTTTCCAAGTTCCCTCTGTTAACAATTGATAAGTAATTCAGGAAGAGCCTCCTTGGCAAGGCCCTCCTCCAGGGGACCCCCTGTCTCAGCATTGCTGCAGCTGCTACTTTTAACTGTGCATTAACTTGGAGCTGGGCCAGGGCCCAAGCAGGATCCCCTTCCTGAAGAAGGGCTCTTGTGTGTCTGGTGAACCACAAGCTCAGGGCTGTATCTGCCAATATGTTTTGGCAGATCCAGCTAATAAAATCCCATCCGCACTGTTCTGTGAAATGCAGTCACCAATTTGGATGATGATTACCTGATGCCATTTCTTTATAACAGCTAATCTCCATGTCTTAGGTGGTTTTTGTCCACCGCCTCCAGCCCCCCTCCCCTGCCCAGTGTCTCCTTCCCCACTCTGCCTGGTGCGTGTCCTCACTGCAGTGCAGATGATCTGTAATCAGCGTTCCTTATAGCATGGTCTAACGGAAAGGGCATGAGCCACTAATACAGACACAGGGGTTCTGTTACTGGCTCTGCCCTTTGTTTAACGATAATGCAACAACAAGAACTTAATGAGGGCTGGAACACTTCTTAGCGTTCTTGATACATTATTGAATCTTTGGAACAATCCTCTTAGACAGGCAGTGAAAATGGGGAGGAAGCGGCAACTCAAGTAAGATGCAGAATACTTCAGTCTTCTGACGGAACTAAACTAAACTGAACTAAAGCGAGTTTTTCGTTGCTCAACCTCTCCGCCTCCGCAGCGGCAAAATAGAGCCACTTCGCTTTACCTCCGAGGGCTGGCATGGAACTAAAAACGGTGTCATAGGCACCTTGAGTTGCACTGAGTATCAGAATCCAGGACATGTCATAAATTGTAGTTATTAACGAGCGCTGGCCTCTCTGGCCCTCTGCTCCTCTGCTCATAAAAACGTAGGTGCTGCACTAGATTATTTTCGTTGGTTACTTCCAGCTCTCACATTTCCTCAAGGGCCACAGACTCCGATCTTGGTGGGGAAAAAAAGCCCATGGTCCCTGAGCTGGGGCTGGGTGGGGGGCGTGCGGTGGTTGGAGTGTGCCTCCTGCTTGGGAAATCAGCTCTGCCTTCCAGGTGCCTCTGACCCTCTGAGCCATTTTGGTTTTTTTGTTTTGTTTTGTTTTGTTTCTTGTGTTTTGTTTAGTTTTTGTTTTTGTTTTTCCCCTGGGAAGGAGGTGCAAACTCTCAGAAAGTAGGAGTTTTACGCCTTGGTGTGCACAGAACGTGCAGAGCAATTCCCATCGCTGGGTAGATGAGATACCAGTGTGCACCGTCCACTTTAAGGCCATAGGGACCTGCTTGCTTTGGCTCCGAGGATCTTGTGATCTCATAAATATAAATGCGGGAGTAGACCTTATTTCGCTTTCTCCTCATACCTTACTGTTGGGTGGCAACCTCATTAACCAAGGTGGTTCATAGAAAAAGTAAACCATGGAGGCAGATCCACACAGAAATGCATTCAGGCTTAATTTCATACATATCTTTTTTTTTTTTTCAAATAAGGATCCAGGATCCCATATGGCACTTAGCCTCCTAAACAAAGATCATCAGCCCTAGACGAGAAGCAGGTGGCCTGGCACAGAGAGCAGAGGTTATTTTTTGCCGCTGGGCTCCTGCCATTTCGGAGTTTAATAGTGGCAAGGCGGCGCAGCGGGAGGCTGACCCCAGATGCTCTCCCTCTGGTGGGGATGGAGCAGTCCCACCTCCGCTGCGGGGAGTAAATTTGATCAAATCTAGGTCATAGTCACACTCCCAGCAAAGTCTCTGTCTAAACTTCTTCCCGTTGGCTACTCCGTTGCTACTTCCGGATCTGATTCCCTTAGACTGAAGGAACAACCTTAACTGTTCACCCCTCCTGGTGTCTCTTGAACGCCTGTGATGATGAGGATGGTGCTGTTCTGGCATTTTCTTTTAGGTTCGCCCTTGGACAGCAGGTCTGTAAAGACTCAGTTTTAAGACGGGTCTTAAGAGACCAGAAGTTTGGAACCCTTGCTTTATACTTCTGGTTCTACCTGTCCCTAGGGTTCAGCTTCCCTGTCTATAACCTGAAGAGGAATTTCAAATTCAAATGCAGGCCTCAAAGATGAGTCAGAAGGAAAGAGAAGGGAAGAGGGGTAGGAATTGGAAAGGAGCATGAGAGAACTTTGAGGACAGCGGTGGTGGGGATGTGTCTCTAGATAGGGTGATAGGCATATATACGTTTTTCAGAATTCATTGAACCTATACTGAAGCTGTGGGAGTTTTACCATATGCAAAACACGTGTATAAGGAGCAAAATGCACTGGGTAGTGAATGGGGGAGCACATAGTTTATTTAATTGATGAGTCTAGACAATTCTCTGCAGGATGTGGGCCCAGTGTGGTTACAGTTTCGAGAAAAGCCAGAAATTCAGAAATTGTTTTTTTTTTTTAATAAAATTTCAAGATATGTAAATTTGTGGGCCCTCTTTGGTCCAACAGAACACCCGATTGTGATCTCCCTACTGGGGGCTTCTCGGTTCTCCCCTGAGGACCACTTCAGCGCCAGCATGAAATGATTCTGGCTTGCGATGAGGCCTTGAATGACAACAACAGGCCTTAACCTCTCCCTTTTCTTCACCTATAAAAAGTTGATCGTTCATGACGAACCTTACAGGGATTTGGTGAAGAGCATGACATACCGTGTACAAAACCACTCTGAAATATCAAATATAAATAAATGCCATATAAACACACGTCCCTATTACCTTCGTTATTATTATTTTAAAGAGCTATTTACATTTTTAGAATTCCTGAGCTTCTCAAGGATGGCTGATAAAAACATCAACAATCCACCGGGAGTAAATCGTAAATCGCAGGCCCGGAAACTAACCCGCAGACTTGTCATTATCCTTGGAGGGGGATGTCTCTCCG
This sequence comes from Meles meles, assembly GCF_922984935.1. NCBI lineage: Eukaryota > Metazoa > Chordata > Mammalia > Carnivora > Mustelidae > Meles > Meles meles. The sequence continues at coordinate 29,449,165 of NC_060084.1, read as the reverse complement.
TGGTGTGTGACAAAAAGAGAAGGCGGTTCATTTGCACAGCCGCTCATATAAATTGCAAAAAACTCCGGGAGCCGAAGTCCAAGGTATGGCAGGAGCATATAAGGAAATGAAGCTGATGCTATATTAAAGATTCCTTGTCACACGCACTCACTGCCTGGGGATGGAATGCTCCAGCCTTGTCACTGACATTTTGTGAACAAGCAGCCTGTATTGGGTGGTGATAAATGGATTATCTTAAATGTCATTCTGCACTGTTTTAGAGTTGCAAAGAAGAGTTTTGATATTGAGTTGTTGGTTAGTATATTCTGTACCAATCCTTTATGATGAAATAATCTCCTCATGTTACATACAGAAATGTCAGAGTCGTTTATTTTCTTCAGTCACCCGTAGCAGTCTCTATTACGAGATATGCAGAGAAGATGGTGTAATAATGTCAGACTATTTATAGCTCCGTTGCCTAGGAATCCCGACACTCCTGGAGTTGTTTGTGTCTTTAATACTAGTGGTGTGTTTTTGTATTTACACAAATTTGTCTGTTTCTAAATCGACTTCAGCTAAAGATGTTTCCCTACTTTTTTTTTTATAGAAAGGACTTTTTTTTTTTTTTAAAGATTTTATTTATTTGACACACAGAGAGAGATCACAAGTAGGCAGAGAGGCAGGCAGAGAGAGAGAGGAGGAAGCAGGCTTCCTGCTGAGCAGAGAGCCCGATGCGGGGCTCGATCCCAGGACCCTGAGATCATGACCTGAGCCGAAGGCAGCAGCTTAACCCACTGAGCCACCCAGGCGCCCCTAGAAAGGACTTTTAAAGATGGATATTAACATTCAAAAACTAAAACTAAGGCCAGTCTAAGCCTTTTTAAATACAGAGATGTGTTTCATTTGGTTTTAAATATTGTAACTGCGTGTGTGTGTGGGGGGGGGTGAGTGTGTTACACCTGTGCCCCTAAACATTATATGGGTGTTAGTAATTGTAACACATTTAAAACATGCTGTTGATTTAGGGTAAAGCAGTAGGTAATACTTTGGCAAAAGAAGTTTTATTGATTATTTCATGCTAAGATATATGCTACTGCATGTTTAGTATTTCTTCGAAATTCCAGGTTTAATAACATTATTACTGTTACACAGAATATAGTCATTTGTATAAAGCTTTCGTCCAGTGGGTTCATATGGAAATATGCACAAAATGGATATTGAAAGCATGTCTCAAGTTTTACTTGGCAACGTTATTCTAAATACTGGCTTTCCTTGCGAAAGACAAGCTCTCTCTGGACGCAGATACTGAGATTATTTAATATCTCTGTACACAGTGACTGCTTTCAGCCCCTCTCTACTAATCTTACCCCCATCATTTCTTCCCCACAGTCCTTTAAAAAAAAAGGCATATAATGTGTATTTTAAAAAATCGATACAGTATATATAACATTAAGTTAAGCCATATGAAATTACTATTTTTAGAGATCAGAACAGTCACATATCAGCAAGTTTGTACAGCTCTTCCTAACAGCAAATACTTCTGTCGTGCTGGTAGTTTCCTGTAAGCCAGACATGGGCTTGATGGGTATTAATTTATTCATGGATAATAGTAATCCTCTGAATAGGCACTATTATTACCCCACCTTACAGATGAAAAAGCTGAGGCGCAGATTGATTTAAATAACGCTAGAACCAGCAGCCTACGTCCAGCGTCTGCACATAACCATTACCGCATATTGCCTTTCCAGAAAAGCAGACCTCCTTCGAGTGCCCCAGCAGATGCGTGGCTGTGCTTGCGAAAAAGTAACGTCAGCAGCTTGGCGTGTATCCTGTCAGATCTGCCTCTTACGTATTTCCACACATTGATCTATTACCCACAAAAATATATGGTATTATTTTGCTCTTTTCTTTTTCTTTCTTATGCAGTGTCTTATCCTCCTCTCCTCCTTTTCTCATCCATTACTTCTTTCCCTCTTTCTTTCTCTTTTTGTTTTTTATAAAATGGTCTGATCCCTACAGTTCAACTTGTGTTTATTTACCATAAACTGACGTAGAAAGCTACTCAGGTTTGTACGTAGGAATCTGATTAATTCCCTCTGACTGTTCTACAATGTTTCATAATGCAAATGGCATATCATCCCACTTCATTTAAGTACCTACCTCTTGATGAGTTGTTTTTTGTTTTGTTTTGTTTTTTTTTGCTATCACAAACCGTATTGTAGTGAATGTACTTTTTCATGCCTCTTGGTGTATGTGCAGACTATTTCCTTAGCCTAGATCCCAAGAAATGGTGCGAATAGGTTAAATGTGGGCACGTTTAGGATTTTAGTAACTGTAAGTAGCTCTCCAGAAGAGCTACGCCAATTTACAGTCCCATCAACTATGTATGAAGAATTGATATCAGTTTTTCACTCTTGATTATTTTATTTTATTTTTGCCACTATGATAGAAAAAAATTTGTCTCGTGGTTCTAATTTGCATTGTCCTGATTGGTGAGCATCTTTTCACATTATTATTGAACATTTTACTTTTTCTTCTTGTATTGTCTGTTCACAGCCTTTGTACGTTTTTCTGTTGTTTATCTTTCTCTTTTTGATTTGTGGGTCTTTATATATTCTGTATACGAATTCTGCTCTTTTATTTATGTTTTCACCTAATTAGCAAAATTTTATATTTGGAAATATAGGGCTTGCTCTCCTCCTGTTCTTTTTCTGTAATTTTGTTGCTGTTCTCATGCCTTTTTCTTCCAAATGAATTTTAGAATCAGGTGGTCAGATTCCATTTAAGAAATCCTGTTGGCATGTTTATTATAAGTGCATTGGATTTATAGATTTTTATGTTAGAGAACTTTAAGAAACCTGTTTCCTCATCCATTGAAGTGATGTATTTCTTTATTTGCTATGTCATCTTTTGTGTCTTTAGAGTTTTAAAAATCTTCACATCCTTTTACATTTATTTCTAGGGATTTTAGAGGGTTTGTTGCTATTGTAATGGAATTACATATATGTAGGAAAGCTGCTGAGTTTGTTTTTGTTTGTTTTTTTTTTTTTAGATTAGAGAGGGAACACAAGCTGGAGGAGTGTGAGAGGGAGAAGCAGGCTTCCCGCTGAGCAGGGAGCCGGATGTGGGAATTGATCCCAGGACTCTGGGATCATGAGCCCAAGGCAGAAGCTTAACAACTGAGCCACACAGGCGCCCCAAGCTGCTGAGTTTTTATATTTATTTCACTACCTTATTAAACTCTTTTCATAGTTCTAGTAGTTTTTCAGTTGATTTCCTTGGAATTTTTAGGGAAGGAATGATAGAAAATGAAACAACAACGATGTTGCCCTTTTCATTCCAACACAGATAGTTTTGTATTTATCTTCCTTTCCTTTATCTTCCTTCTGGTCTTCGCTGAGATTTTCAACAGTGTTAAGTAGTAGTAGGGTTAGTAGGCATCTTTACATTTTTTCAGTTGTTACTGAAGACAGTTCTGATGTTTCTCAAGTCAGTTTGAGATTTGCTGAGATTTTGGTAAATACTTTTCATCAAGGGAAGAAATTTTTATTCTTATTAATGTGTGTTGCATTCAATCAGATCCTCATTTTTAAACGGGGAGGTTGTCTACTAAGGTGACCATTTGGCTCTTTTCCCCTCTAACTTGTAAATGTGGTATATTACATAATTAGATTCCGTACTGTTGAACCGTCCTTGCAGTTCTGGAACAGACCTTACTTGATCGTGATGTAATACTCAGACAGACTTGATCCACTGGTATTTTATTTGCTGTTTTTGCATCTGTTTTCACAGGTGAGAGTTCCCTACAGAGATCTTTTCCCTGCAGAGACCACGGTTAGCAGGTCTCAGGAGACTTTGTCCCATCCTTACCTTTTCTGTGAAGTTGACCCTTTTGAAGTTTCTCCAAGTCTTGATTGGCTTTTGGCTATTTCAGCATCAAGACTTGTATGTGGTGTCCCTCACATCATTGAACTTTATTTCTGTTTCAGTCTTTCCAGAGAAAATGCATGAGTTTGCTCTTTCAACTTTTGTGCTCTTGCCTCCCAAGCTTCTTTGTGGGGAGACAGTATGACTATTTCAGTGAGGCATGATGCTGTACCTTTCTGAAATCTGTAATTGCCCCTTTTCATTTGGCAAGTATAAATTCCCCTCTTCATTCTTTGCCCATTGAAGCTGTAGGTTTCTTTAGTCCTAATTTATACCAAATGTTGCCCTAGAAATAGACACTCAGTATTTTATAGTGACAAACACCTGGTCTGGAGAAAACAATATTATGTCTTTTTTTTTTTTTTTTTAAGAATGTCAAGTGCGTGGCATGCCTCCCAGCACTCCCCATTCTCCTGCTTATGGCAGATGTCACTCATCTTAATGCATTTTTTCCCCTCCTCAACTCCTGTAGAGTCTTTTCAGCCCAGCCTGTTGAACACCTACCACCAGTCGATGGACGCTTGGAATGTAGATGAAACACCTTGCTGTCCCGAGAGTCACGGGAAAGGCATAGTGTGGAAGCCAGGAGGAGTCCTGGGTCATTGCAATACTTCATCCTCATTTCCAGAACTATCCAGTTAAGAGACTAACCTGGGTGATCTCTGTGGATCTTCCACTTTGAACCTTTTCTGATTCATTTTACACATGCTGCTTCGACACTGTTTCAGGACCCCAAATTTATATATTTTCAGGAATAGTAAATCTCTGCCGAAAGGCACATTTGGAATTGTGATGCCACCATTTTTCTGTTTCCTTGTTCAGTTATGTGCTTCTGAGATTCTAAACCCATCTGCTCTTCAGCTAATTCTGTTTTTGAATTAAAAAACGATATAACAGTACAAGAAAAAGATAAAAATTACCTGCAATCCCACCACCCCGAGTTGTTAACATCTGGTGTATGATTAGAAAGATTTCAGGTTTAAGGGTTTTTGTACTGTATCTTTTTCACAGAATATTATTTTGTGATCATTTTCTCATTAAATGCATTTCATTCAAGAATAATTTACCTCGGGACACCTGGGTGGCTCAGTTGGTTAAGCCTCTGTCTTTGGCTTGGGTTGTGATCCCAGGGCCCTGCTCTCTCTCTGCCTGCTGTGATCTTTGTCTGTCAAATAAATAAATAAAATCTTAAAAAAAAAAAAAGAATAATTTACCTCAAAATATACAATGACATATTTAACCAGATCTCTTTTTTCACTTTTTTTTAGAGTAAGGAAGGGGCAGCAGGCGAGGGAGACTCTTAAGTGGCCTCCAGGCCCGGTGTGGAGCCCCACTTGGGACTTGATCTCACGACCCTGAGATCATGACCTGAGCTGGAATCAAGGGTCAGACGCTTAACTGACTGATGCACCAGGCGCCCCTCTTTTTTCACTTTTATATGTTATAATAGATACCTAATCTTTGAGCCTTTGTTGAATACATTTCTGGGTATGGAATTATGAGGTGAAAGAAAGTGTACATTTTAAATTTGTAACAAATCATAGTACTTGATAAATGTGTGTGCAGTGAATATTTGTTTAAAACATTACCAATCTGATTTTCAGAAAGATGTTCCAATTTACATTTTCATCAACAGCTTTTGAGAATGTCTCTCCCTTCTCATGTTTGGGAGTGTAGAATATTACCATTAGAAAAAAAATCTTGGGGCACCTGCGTGGCTCATTCAGTTAAGCGTCTGCCTTCGGCTCATGTCATGGTCCCAGGATCCTGGGATCGAGCCCCACATGGGGCTCCCTGCTCGGCGGGGAGCCTGCGTCTTCCTCTCCCTCTGCCTGCTGCTCCCCCTGCTTGTGCTCTCTCTTTCAAATTAAAAAAAAAAAAAAGGAATAAATCTTTGCCAAATTAGGGGTAAAAATTTACATCTCATTTCATTTCTTTGTCACTACTATGGTTGGACATTTTTCATGTTTCCTGGCTGTGTGTACATGTGTGAATTTCCTGTGTCTTCTGCCTATTTCCCTCCCTTCTTTGGAGGCATCCATGTTGTTAATAGATATAAAGCTCTTAACTCATCCTCAAGGTGTTGGTGCCTAATTTACAATTATAACTAATGTTGGGGACAAAAATCCCAATATGGAGGTTAAGAAGTCTGTACATCTGATATGACTTTGCCATCATTAACTCTGCTTTCCTAGGTTCCATCCCAAGTTGAGAAGTGCTAGCCTCCTAGCCAGCTCTTTTGGTCATTTCTGGAGCATTTTTTGGTGCTTGCCCCCTTCCCACTGACCTTCAGTTTGCCCTCTCCTTGGAGCCATGTGCTTCCACATCCCTGTGGATGTGGAAGCCAAGGCATGCTGGCTCAGTACGTCTCTCCACACTTGAAAACCTGGCTTCCAAGCTTCTGACGCTCACTAGCAGAAGGCCACTCATGGTTCTTCCTGCCCGTGAAAGAACCAGACCTGCTGTCCTCAGCTCTGTGCATGCCCTTCTCGAGTCAGAATATGAAGACAATGAACCAGGTCCACCCTTAAGTCTAGAAGAACTGGTTTGTCATGAAGTGAAACCCCACGACTTTGCCCTTTTCTGTTGTGACTCCTAATTATTTCTGACTAGAATCCCTTGATTTATTCCTCATCCTTCTAACCTGTTGTTACCGTGGTCGTTTTATCAAACAGTTGTGAAATTAGTCCCTGACCTCTGTGTGCTGGTGAGGTTACTTAACAAGACTTCTGCTACCTGGAAACCAGAGTGGCTGAACAGAGAGGCCTGCTTATGCATTGGTCACATTCTGTACTCCTCACACGGGTTACGCCCTGCATCCGGGCTCCTGCCTGAGGGGCCTGGCAGGAAGGAGAGGGGTGGAAGCCCAGCCCACACTCCCTTCTCCAAGCTGGGAGACTTTGCTTGCCCACAGGGGGCGCCTTTTTCTCATTTGCCCAAAGATGCTGGAAAGGCTGGCAGAGGCCCTGATCAGCAACTTGCATGACCTAAAAAACGCCTCTCCTTCCAAGCAGGTCAGGATCCACAAAGCTGCGTGTAAAACCTCTTGTTTGCAAACCCAAAGTCGCACTGTGCACCTACCAACAACGTAGTCTGTTGGGGGGGGGTACTTTTGCTCTTGTACTCTGGTTTGTTCTTATCAGAAGTCTAAATGGAAAGTTCTTAAGTAGAGAAATGACTGTACTTAAATAGCTCAGTATACAACCATTTTCTTTCTAGTTGCAACACAGTTGGGGTTTCTCCCCTCCCCTAAAGTAACCATAACTGGTCCAGGATTAGATGCAGAAACCACTTTCTGATACGCTGCAGAATTACAGAATTCTAAATTCCCACAGATTGACGTTGGACACAAGTCTAAACAGAGTGTGGCCAGTTTTCCTCACAGATAACATGGGTTCTGCACAGCATTTCAGGCCTCACAAGCTGTTATTAAATTTGGAGGTAGGGTTGTGTCCGCTGTACTTCAATTAAAAAAAAAAGAACTTTTTTTTTTTTTTTTTTTTATCATTTGGAGGTAAAGTTTTAGTGGTATCTGGAAGAGAAGGCCCATATTCCTTTGTGTTCCCCAAATCACTGCACCAGAAAAGCCCAGCCATGTCCCTGCTAGTAGGTAGACACGAAGGAAAACCCCAAGGCCTTCTGCTTTTTTTTTTAAACTATTTTTTTTTTCTAAGATTTCATTTATTTACTTGACAGGCAGAGATCACAAGCAGGCAGAGAGAGAGGGAGAAGCAGGCTCCCCGCTGAGCAGAGACCCTGATGCGGGGCTCGATCCCAGGATCCTGGGATCATGACCTGAGCTGAAGGCAGAGGCCTTAACGCACTGAGCCACCCAGGTGCCCCAGGCCTTCTGCTTTTAAGAGCCTTTCTGAGTTTAATTTTAGTATCTCGATCCTGGGCCTCAGAGAAGAATTAACCAAAGGCTCATCCCAGCACACTGTTTCATGAGGAAGCATCATGGAGGAGGAACGAGGTTTCCTCTCTCTCTTGCTGTTGGTGAAGGTTGAGGCGTGCGCCTGGGGTGGAGGGGCATGGGCACCACAGCTGCACCTCTTTCCTCTCATCTGCCCGAACTTGCAAATACGACACAGTCGAGTGTCTCAGGTGAGATTTAGACTGTCCTTTTCATGGCAGAAATTAAAGTCTAAGTGACTTTTATTAGTTAGGCCTTTTATTTAAATACCATAATCAGTGAGCCGATGAAGAAAAACTTCTCGGGGTGATATCCCTGTGCTGTAATGCCACAGTCAGAGGTGTTTCGATGAAGTAGCTTGCCTGAGCGACTTCAGTCTCTCCTGCACCGCATCCAGAAGTTACCATTACAATAACTGCCTGTTTGAACTTGTCCCTCCCCACCGGTACAAACCCTGTCTTCAAATGACAGAATGCCCAGAAATACAGCCCTGTTGGAAGCTATGCCCAAGAAACATAAGAGTTTTCTAACTGGGCTTTCCAGCTCTGGAAACTTCATCACCTTTCACCTGAATCTCTAATATGCTTTGCAAATGAGGAGCTGGTGAGAAAAATATGCATCTGGAAGCCGGCAAAGTTTTAAGTGGGTAAAGCTTGTAGTGTTCAGATCATAGCCCCAAATTACTTAAGGGCTTCTGCTAACATGGAAATAAGACTCTTTGCTGCCAAGAGATTGGATATTCAGATAGATTTTTTTATGAAGGAAATAAATATTTCAACATGCAAACACTACCTGAGTGGGTGGTGATGCTTCAAAACAGGGTCAGAGGTCAGGCTTTTTGCTGTTTGTTTTTTGGGATGGCTCCAAGCTTAAAGGTATTGCACATTACTACCTACCCCGAGCCTCACATGGTAAAGTAATTACTGCTAGCTAGCACAAAATATGTACATTCATTTCTATTTCCAAGGATCCGGAGATTTCTCTCTGCATTTTTTTTTTTTTTTTTTTGGTGTGGTCCTCATTATAAAAAATATATCATGAAGAACGATGGTTTTTCTGTATCAGAACTGTAAAAAAGTCAGGCTGAAAATGCGTGTCTGATAGGTCAACTTTGAACAGACTTAATTTGGGAGTAATAAGAGTAAATAAAAATAGAATGTATTTTTTTTTTTTTTTTCCTTTCGAGGAGAACAGTGTGGTTCATTTTCCTAGGTCGCCCACGGAACATGTGACAGACCCCCTAGGGACTCGGGTACCTAGAGGAGCGGCTGACCTGGTGGCCAGCCAGTCTGAGTGGACTGGGACCAGGATGACTTTGGGCAAGCCCAAGGATGTGTAGCATACGTCATTCTGAAATTCCAACACCAACTCAGTGCAGCAGAATTTTGGTCACCGTTGGAATTGTTCAGCAGGACTGGGGGGCTTCTGAGATCCTTTTTTCTCTGCCTTCAAATAGGGAAAAGGATTATTTGCTGGGCAGTTAATTAGTAGTTACACCAAACACCAAAAATGATCACCTCAAATCCATACAGGGGGCCTCAGGTAATGTCAGTGAGTGACACACTCTAGGTATGACGGACGTGATGGGGACTTGAGGGGACAATGTAGAACGAGAAAGCACCCCTTAGCCTAAAGATGACAGCCGGTACTCCGTTCCAGCCAGTAGAGCCCATTGTGGCGGACTCGCCAGATGTCTTTTTTTCCCCAAAAGAAGCCAGGAGTCCTGTTTCTTTTTGCTGTTTGTTTGTTTGTTGTTTTTTAAACGAAACGTACTTATATAAAAACTTGGACAACTAATTTTCTTAAAGTTGAAAAAGATAGGTGAGGGCTGGATTTGGCCTACAAGCCATGTTTGTGATTTCAGTTTTCACACATTGAAGAAAGGAGGATCTAGGTGGTTGGGGTAGCACCCCTTCTCTTTCTCCAGGGGAGGTGTTTATAGCTTGGTAGTTACTGTTTTGCAGCTTCAAACACCATTGTGAAGAAGAAACTTACGCTGAAAATGAGAGCAGCTTGTCACATTTACCTCGTTTTCTTTTTTTCTTTTTAGTGACATAGATCCTTTGTCAAGGCTGACTTAAGGGAGTAGAGTTCCAGAAAAGTTTATAGGACAGAGCCACCCTTAGCTTTCCTTTCTGGCTGACTTTTAACCCATTCTCAATGTAATTACTTCTCTCCTCCTCCCCTGCCTCTGGCCTCAGCCTTTGGAATGTGGTTATTCTTTAAAGTTCATTCCGAGGCAGGACTTTATTCACATTTCCTTTCCCAGAGCTACTAAGCATCAGCAGAAGACAATGTTTGCACCACAGTCAAACAGATAAATCATCACTTAATGTGTGCTTTTGAGTAACTACTGGTTTAGCAATGATCAGATAAGAAAAGGCCTTGAATAAGTCAGTGATACTGTCATATGATTATTTTAATTTTGTTTCTTTGGGGCCTCCGTTACCTTTTCTCCTGGCACCTGACTTTCTTGGGTGGAGAGTGGAATGATGGAAATGTTTGTTTTGGGGGCAGAGAGGTGTGGTGGTGAGGAGAGAAATCACAGTGTGTCCTCAGCGGCCACTGGTGTCCTTCCAGATAGGTGAAGTTTAGGGTAAGACCTGCCATTAATTCTTGGCCCCTGGCAAGAGTGGTACAGGGTTGACTTTTTGTTCCAGCGGGTGTATGGGGCCAGGGGGGAGAAAGGGTAGCTATTAGTCGATGACATTTATGACCGATTTATAAAACACAAATGAAATAATTGCTTACAAAATCACAACAAGCCTTCACTTGTCTTTCACAAACCTGTTCTCAACACATTGTGAAACTTTACAAACACCCTTTACAGAAAGCAGACAGCAAACCATCTGAAGAGAGGAAGCCAGAGTGCCCGACTTGGGGAACAGCTGTGGAATGAAAAGATTCTCCAAGTTAGGTTTCCTGTTCTCTTCCCAAAACCTCCTTGTTAACCAGATCCGGGCAGGGAATCACCACAGTTTTGGTATAGGATGTCTAGATACGAAAAAGGAAGTCTTTCCCACCCCCATGTGTGGGTGGGAGCCCTTTTTGGTCTTTGATGAGATTCAAGTATAGGCTGTTTGTAGAGTAGTGAGAGGCAGTGCGTGCCCATTAAAATACTATTAAAATACCGTGTTGAGACAGCATTGAGGAGGAAGTGCCAACTTTGACACCATGTGCTGGGTCCCAGGTGATTTTTCTGTTTTCACATCTTTTAGTGCCTCACCTCCAATCCTTTGTCTTTCCATTCTTTCGTACCTCTAGAGTGAGGACATCTGCTCAGTGGAATGAAAAGGGGAGCCCAAACCTAACACTCAGGGTAGGTGTGTTGGGGTATCATTTAAAGCTCATTTTTTGAGTTCGTTCATGTCTCTGATAAGAATGTTCTTGGCTTGAAACCCTTAGTTTTAGGAGAGATGTTCCATTTCATTTTGTTGTTGTTGTTTAATTCCTCTGAAACATTTCAGACCTGTGATCAAACAGGGCTAGCTGGATCCAAGTTTTTATTCTTTTTTTTTTTTTTTTAAGAATTAACATTTTTTAAAATTTATTTGACAGAGAGAGAGACCACAAGTAAGTAGAGAGGTAGGGAGAGGGAGAAGCAGGCTCCCCACTGAGCAGAGAGCCCGATGGGGGGCTCGATCCCAGGACCCTGAGATCAAGACCTGAGCTGAAGTCAGAGGCTTAACCCACTGAGCCACCCAGGCGCCCTGGATCCAAGTCTTTTATTTTTCTGCACTCCTTTGCAAAATGCAGAAAAACTGGCCAGTCTAGTTTAGAGAAGAAAGCGCATGGGAGAGGATTTTCCGCAGGCATTCCAAGGCTAGATCCTTTGCTTTTAGTGATGGACTGTCCTAATTTTGAAATAATTTTACACTGCTCGAACACTGTAAATGTTAGTTTGCTTCTCAGCCAACTCAAGATAACAGCCACTGTCACTTACCACCTTGCGTGGTGTTGCCTCTGCTCCTTTGTGAAGACCAACCAGTGTTCTCTTCTGCAAAGCTCCACATCATCTGAGATGCTCTGGATCCTTCCAGCAAGCCTTCTTGTGGCAGGAAGGGGTGGGTCACGAGTATGCCATGACTGACGTGTGATGTTGTCTTCTGAGACAATCCCAAAAAGGGTGCTCTGATCTCAGGGTTGAGAGCTCATTCCTGATTTCAGCCGAGACAGGTCTGCTTAAAACTGTAATCAAGCTGATTGTATTGCCCCAGAATTCTGATTTCCAATTTAGGGTCTTGCTATATAATCTCTAGTAGAGTGTGTCTAATCTTCACGAAACCCAAAGTCTTTATGTAAACGCTATGGATTTCCTTCCATGTGTCTAGACTGAGCCGAGCCGCATCTTTAGGCCGCGTGGGAGAGACTTCTGAATGACTGGGGCATTGGGGGGGGGGGGGGGGGGCAACGTTGTGACGTCGCTCTCTTTTCGAAAGACCAACTCAGATTCTATATGCTGCAGCTTTGATCCTTTTCATTCAATTCTAAGTACACTTGTTATTACAGTAACTGTTGTTTGTATGTTATTTTAGCTTTTTACTTAGGTAGCTATTTAGCAATTTAAATGAAAATGTAATTAGGTTACATCTGTTTTACATGCATGTAATGCCACGCAGATGTAAACTTCTATTAAAGCCATATTTTCTTTTTGGCAAGAAAAGGCAAAAACAAGATTGTACCAATCACTGGAGGACATCGTACTCTTAAAAAAAAAGGACTAGTATGTACAAAGCACTGTGCTATTATTTTTGCGGTGGTGAGAGTATATCACTTCTGTTTTTCGAAAAGCAGAACAACAAACAAGTGCCTTATCATGTGTCTGGATACAGAGTTTAACAGGACAGTACTCTGTGGGTGTGCGCAGACACGCGTATCCATCTCTACACCACGCACACCGGCTCTTACAACACCACGCTCTGTGGAAGGGGCCACAGAGCCACCAGGAGCCTGACTTAGCCCTGCTTTAAACCGACTCCGATGAAGCCAATTTACATTTCTCAGTTACTATTAAAAACCCCCAGGAGTGTTCATGTTTGCCCAGCCTGCCTCTCGGGCTTGTCACGAGGAGCAGAGAAGAGAATGAGTGTACAGGTATTTTGAAAAGTATAAAATGGAATTGGTAGAGATCTTAGTAGTCCGTGGGTCTAAAAACAGCTCCTCCCCTCCGTTCCCCCTACATTTTTGTGTGTACGATGGGGATTGAACTCAAAAATTAGTTCTCCTGTTTTGGGAACCGCTGCCTCCCTCACAGCCCATTAATAGGATTTATAAAACATCATTTCAGACAAAGTCACTTATCTTATTTGCTAACGAGACACAAAATTTGGACTGTCTGGAACCAGGTAGTATTTTAAGAGTTGGCCATTTGTTCCATACACGTTCAGCGTTTCAGTGCAGTCATTTTTAATGGTGGTTTTTATGGTATCAATAAAAATATTTTCATATAATTCTTCCTTGTAAATACGGTTCAACTTTTAGCTTTCTGCTACTTGGTGACCTGTTAAATAACTTAATGTACTTTCAAATTGATCGTTCAGTGCCAAGACAATAAGAAGCCAGGAGGAGCCAGGTTCATGGTGTTGCTCTTTTATGTTGGGGCCTTAAGCTGAGTTATGGGGAAGGAAAAAAAAAAAATCTAGCAGAGTTTGCAATATCCAGCTTCTTAGAGTTTTTTCATTTCTGATTCTGAAAGAGAAAGCACAGACTGTAATGCTTACTTTCCTTTTGTACCTGTTTTAAGAGGTTAGTGTTTTAGATGGCAAGGAGAGGAAATACTGTCTCCCATGTCCCATCCTATCTACCATTTACTGACCACTTACTATGTGCCAAGGCTCCGTGCACTATTTAGTCCTTTACAGTAAACTCATGTTGTTATCCCTCATTTTTGAGGGAAAGAAATTGGAGCCTGAGAAGTTAAGAACCTTTCCTAAGGTTATATAGCTAGCATGCAGTAGAAGGAGGGTTTTAACCTTGGCAGTCTGGCACACATGCCTAGAATGTTTTTTTTTTTAATCCACGATGCTTCCTTATGCCTCATGTAATACTAGGGTTTTTCTCCTTGCTGTTGTTATATCTTTGTTTTTATTGCTTGTATCATCTGAATCAAGCATCTGTGACCTGGAATGAATCTTCAGATAGTCTTCCTCCCTGCCCTCTGTTTTTCCCGGTTCAGAAAAACCTATCTGGAAGACCTAGATGCCACAAAAACAAACAAATACAACGCAGTGCACGCGGTACTTACGTAGTGTACTTCTTATAGAGGGATGTGGTCAGGGAGTCCGGCTAAAGGAAATGCTGAGGAGGATAAAGTGCATACGGAGGACTCAGCCCATGTGGTCTGGGAGCACCGGCGAGAGAGTAACCAAGGTCGAGGGAAGCTTCTTGTGGCCTGGGCATGGAAGAACATGTAGGATTGTGCTAAGCAAAGGAGGCAGGCAGTATTTCAAGCTTCAGGAAGAGAGTGAGCAAAGACTTGGAGAAAAGAAAAGGCAAGGCTGGCCTGTGCAATTGTTTCAGCCCAAAGGTGGCAGGACCTCACCTGGACCCTGGCAGAAAGAGCACCACGCAGGAGGGAGAATGACATTGCGGAGATAGGGCGATGGGATTTAGCAATCGATTAGCAATAGGGAGGGAGAGGGAGGATTTGAGGAGGGTCCCCGGCGCCCCAGCCCAGTAGGCTGGTAATAATGTTAATTATAGAAGGCAGCTCAAATGCAAGAGACTCATTATGGGGAGGCAGAATCGGGTCGAAGGTAAAGAACATGGACCCTATGTTCCAAGTCCTGGGTTTGAATCTGTGTTCTGCCACTTACTGGTACGGTGACTTTGAGCAAGGTGCTGAGTTAATTCTGTTTCTTTATCTCTAAGATGGAAACTGTTAATATTTATTCCATAATGCAATTGGAGGAAAGTTAATGTCTGTAGAATGCTTAGCACAGTGCCTCCTAGCGTACAGTGAGTAAATAGCAGCAGTCTCTTCGGGTGAGTAGGCTTTTATACTCATTTTATAGATGAGGCTACTACCATTTGGGTAGGTCGGCTCCCCTTCTGAAATTCTGTAGCCGGAGATCCCCATGCTCGTCTCTTGGTGCTATGCTCTGTCCTGCAAAGTTCTAGGCCCTTTGCCTCCCTTCCTGCCAGTGAGCCACAGGCCAAGTCTTGTAGTGGTGTGACATTGACCTTCCTTCCATAGAGGGTGAACGAAGCCGAAGCAGACACTATTTCTGCCCCTACCTTTATGGCCACCTGCTGAGCGTGGATTATGTGTCTGGGAGGCTGTGACACGTTTTGCATACTTTTTTTTTTTTTAAGATTTTTATTTATTTATTCGACAGAGAGAGACACAGTGAGAGAGGGTACACAGCAGAGGGAGTGGGTGAGGGAGAAGCAGGCTTCCCGTGGAGCAGAGAGCCTGATGTGGGGCTCGATCCCAGAACCCTGGGATCATGACCTGAGTCAAAGGCAGACACTTAACCACTGAGCCACCCAGGTGCCCCCTTTTGCATACATTTCTGATGACCAAATATAGATTTCCGTATTCTCCCTTTATTTTATTTCTATATATTACACATTCATTTCCTCAGAGCCCTTTTGGGCACACCAGAGGGAGTTGTAACCTTCTATGTGCGCCCTGCAGAATTTCCACGGCCATGTAAAGTGTCTGTCGCGATGACCAGCTAGTAACAGGAAGGCCTCCTCAAACGTACCCTCGTCTGTAACCCGCATCTCAGTGTGAGTCCTTTTATCCTCCTCCTCAGTGCGCCCAAGTTAAGCTATTAAGTAGGTAATACACCATTAAGCCCAGATCATGGTGTTTTGAGAAAACAGCACCCAAGCCTCGTGAATAACACACTGTTCATTGTGAAGCTGCCAGGTGCCTGACCTCACAACGTTTGTGTTGTGACAGCTCTTTCGCATTGAGGAGGTAAACGAGTGTCTGCCGTGATGTTAGGAGTCAGGGATGGGTCCGGGAAGCTGGACCCCGTATCAGATCATGTTTCACTGAGAGAACAAGATTGATTTATCGTGTTACATGCGGGCGAGGTGGACCCGGCATTGCTGTACCACGGGCTTTTTTTATTCCCTTGTCTGCTAAGTATGCAAGTACAAACAGCTTTAACACAATTTTTTACCTAGAAAGGAGCCTGGGGCTGCATCCAAGTACATTTAACATATGAAAATTGAGCTGCTTTGAACTTGTATGTTTTTGATAACTGCTTGGTATGCTTCCTGGAGGATCACCTGTAGGCTTTTCTCTCCAAATCCTAATCCCTTTGATTGAGTGCCAGGACAGATAGCTCTCATTGAATAATTCCAGCCTCATAATTCTTCCTTCATTCAGAGTTGAAAGGGAACAGCTCCAGATTCAATAGGCAAATCCTCAGATTTAGCTAAAGTAATTCAAACACTTTAAAACTGAAATTGTTTTGTTCTAAAATAGGGTTCAGATGGGCTACCGAATGTTTACACAAGCTAGTTGCTGCCACGAACTGCAGGGTGAGGAAGAAAAACACACTTCTCTCTGCCCCTTTCCCCCCTAAGCCACCCCCCACCCACACATACACACAACCCTGGCCTGGCTCCTCTCCTCTCTGTCTCTGTGACCAAGGAAGACAAGACTTTGAGAGTTCGAAGTTTCAAAGCAGTGCGGGCATAAGAACATACTTGACTCTTGTTTTCTCTCCTCCATGAAGGCCTGGCTGAACATTCCTGCTCTCCCTTCCCAGCCCCCTCTCGGAGGAAGGAAAACAACCATGTTCTTTTTATCTTTACAAATGTGCCTGGTGGGGACTAATCTAAACCAGTTCAAGATGCCTTTATTTAAAACTGTTGAGAGGAAAGGAAGGTGCCGCCGAATTAGAAATGAAGTGGCTTCTGGGCCCCTTTGCCATCCTGCTCCTGCGCCTGCCTGGCCCCCTGCCCCCCTTCTGGCACCAACGGGATCTCTGCTGAGGTCTCTATTTTCGAGTCCTTTCAGAGATCATGTTTACTAAAAGATTGATCCTTTCGGTTGGACATCCTGTGTCTGTCCTATTTGGCCAGAGAATGCTTCTGCTGGGAAAAACCATCCTCTTTCTCTCCAGGCCTCGTGCCCTATTTCAGAAGGAAGCCTGAAAAGCCATTTCCACGTTCCGCGTTTGACCGGGCCCCGTGCGGCTCATCGGAGTGGACGTTCCCTCCTGGGTCAACGATCCTTGCCCCCTCCTGGGCCACCAGAAGAAGGGAAGGACTGTGGCCGTTATGAGAATATTGCGGATCTCTGATTGAGTGCCCCCGTCAGGTTGAATTCGAGGCAAGGCTGGGAGATTGATTTTCTTCTGGCCAGGTTCCCACTTAACGAAATGGGGCTACTTCCTAATCATTGATACCGAACCTTGGTAAAGAAGCTGGTGTATCAGTAAAACAAGAGATGGCTACGTGGTTCTGGAAAAGCTTCCAAGACTGGAAAGGATGACACCATATGATGTAACAGTGACACAGGCAGATCTGATCTGAACACATCTTACAGCTGCGAGTTCTCCCCAGCTGTGTCCTAGGACTTGACTCTCCTTGCCTTGACAATTTTGACCTCCCGATGGCACGAGTTTGTTAACAGTCTTCTTCATTAGATCCTTCCCCTGTTTCTCCTTTTCTGTGTCTCTCCTTGGAAGGTTTTTACAGCATCGTAATAGTTTATAATTTTAAAACGCCTGTAATAATGCCTAAAAACAGCTCTTGATTTTAATGAGTCCTGCTTAACCATAGAAGGTTTGTATCTGCATTACGGCCGATCCTTACAACAATACTTTGGAATGAAAGTAGAAAGTTTATGACACATTTTATTATATTCCTAAATGCGAAAGAGGATTCTAATTTAAAAATAAGTGGCTATACTTTTTAATTCTTATTTAGCCCGTGTAGCTGTTTTAATATCCCTTTTATGGTTGACTGGTCAATGTTTTAAAACAAGTTCTTCGGGGGCTCCATGCCCATTAGTCCCTGGCAATAAAATCTGAACTTTACTAAAATAAAACATGATGCCACAGAGCAATTAAGAGGAGAACTTTTAGAGATGACTGTGAATATGAAATACGGTGATTTATTTTATTAATGGATTTGGGGAAAACCAGCCCACCTCTTTTAAGCTCAACTATGCGTATTTGGGGGTTTTTATATTTTTAATTTATTTCTTTGTTTCTCTCAGGGTGGTAGGGGGCTCCATAGTGGGCTCTTAAGGTGCACCAATCCTCCTCCTGGAGTCTGCTATTTCTGAATATGATCCTTTATTTTCTCATTTTATATGGAAAGGGGGGTGATGTCACTTCGGAAAGCATTTTTCCCCAAAGTGGTTTTGGGAACCAGAACCTGGTGATGTGTTATTTAAAAGCGATAATGTAGTAAAGCTACGCTTTGTGCTTGAAATAATTGTAGGATTTATGGGATGTATCCCTAACCTGTTTGGTTTTATGGAAGGACAAAACACAGGTATCCATTTCATGGGAGCCCCTGAAAAACTTCGAAGCGCACTTGACAGCTCTTTCTCGAACATTATAATCACTTCTTTGTTTATTGAACAGAGTCGGGAGTGCTCTTGGACTCCTACAATTTAGGAGTTACTTAATTTGCAAATGGGATTGGCCTCCCTAACCTTTGAAGGAATGAGTTATTTTTAATGTTTTGAAACTTTCATTGACTCTCCGCGGCCGACTCAAGGATAAGGTGCCGGTTTGTAAAACGCCTTACTTGTTGCCTCTCGGCCTCCTCTCTGGGACGCTCCCCCACCCTCCCAACCCAGCCCCTTTCCCTCAATGGCAGGTCTGCTCCAGAGTGTTCACCGTATCCCGAATTTTCCAGTGACTGTACTTTTTTTTTCTTTTCTTCCCCGTCGCCACGGACTCCTTCTTTACCTCGTCCTACCGGCCATTTTCCTTTGCCTCCCATGCAAATGTTTCCTCCCTCGAGAGGGCTTTGGGCATCAGTAGCCAGGTCTTCCCCATCCTCCTCTGTAAGATGGGCAGAGCGCATCTGCAGAGGCCCCTTTCGCATCCCTCCCCGTCACCACCCCCCCCCCCCCCCAGCACACTGACCTCCTCTCTGGTCCGTGGCACTGTCTCCAGATCTTAATTATGGCCCTTGTCATGTTCAGCTTAGCTCTTAGTGTAAATGTTTGTCTTGTTCACCAGACAGTGAGCCTCTTGAGGGCAGAGGTTGTCTTGACTATCTCTGTGACCCAAAACTGCCCCAGGGCAGATGCAGAGGAACTGTCGGGTAAATGCCTGAACACATGTTTTCCTGCCTTAAGAAATGTCACGAGATGCCTAACTTAAGAAGTTGGATGAATGGAAGCCTCTCTTCTGTTTTAAACGTCATTAGTCAGCTCACATGATACAACAAGGACACCGCCCGTGAGAGCGAATGAACACCGCATGCAGAGGTCAGGGGGAGCTGGCCGCTGGCCTGTGGCTGGTGAGGGAGAAGTGGCACCCTCGAAATGCAAAGCTTCTGGTTGCACAGTCTGGTACCCTGACAACCGTACTGGGGTTACTGTGGCAGGCACACTGTGTCACCCACCCGGCAGCCCGTCCCTCAGCTGTCCCCTGCCTATTTCATCCCCACTAAGAGAAGCCTAATTTTGTTCAGCGGGTGGATAGAGGCCCCTTGATCTCAGGGAGGTTGGCCCCTCTGCCAGGTGGTGAATCCCAGTCAGGTGAAGCCAGTCATGGTGTTTCTGTTGCTCTGGACCCGATGCTCAACTTTCCCTGCCTTCCCGGCAAGCTGGGGGGCCACATGGCACAAGTTCTGACCTGGGAGCTACATGGAAAAGTGGGCCAAGGGCTCTGAAGAGAGATTTTTCTCCCTGGTAAAAAGACAGAGCCTCATGCAAGTTTCTGGCCTCGGCACACAGCATGCAGACGGGATTCCAGAGCCGTGGCAGCCGGCCTGCAACCACGAGGTGACACGTAGGAAGACAGAGAAACTTGTACACTGACGCTCATGGAAAAATGGAAGGAAAGCTTGGATCCACGATGACTGACCTCAAAGCCTTTCACCTCCAGACTTCTTAGATAAGTATCCTGATGGCTTAAGCTTTTGAGAGTTAGTGTCCTGCTACTTGAGGCAGAGGACATTCTAGCTGATTCACTTGCTTTGAGATGGAAAAATGAAAGCAGAGACAGCATCCTAAGAGGAAGATAGTGACCGGGTCAAATGTACAGAAGTCAGGACAACACAGCAGTCAAGAAATCTGGTGGCTGACTTGTACACCGATGTCCCCGGCGGGGAAGACTGCTCTGTCCCCCCCCCCCCCCCCCCGAGAAACCCTGCAGTGTTCATCAGTCATGAAACATTGAACTAGTATCTCTCTGATAGTCCTGGCACTGCCCAGGATATTGAGGACACAGAAAGAAAAGACTGTTTCTTGTCCTTAAGGAACTTTTCATCTACCGAATAAGCAATTAGCTAAGAATGTGATAATTGCTATCTTTGGATAGGGGTACATTCAGGGAAGTCTGGGAATCCAGAGGAGGACCATAGAAGCCTGATGGGCTGGGGAACAGGAGGGAATGGGAAAGGTTTTATTGAAGAGGTAATGGCTGAGCTGAGTCTTGAAGAGGAGGAGGATATAGCCAGGCAAAGAATGGTGCGGAAAGGGGAGATGGGATATTCAAGACAAAGGCAATGTGTGTTAAGATAAAGAGGCACAAGAGAAATAGAACATTTGGAAATCAGATCTTTCGGCAGATTCAATTTAGATGTTTTTCTTTTTCATTAAGATTTGGCAGAGCTGGTAATAGCTACAAGTGTGTTATGTTATGCTGTATACTTTTGGTATTTAGAAAGTTTTATAATTCTCTATAGTGAATAAATGAGACGTGAGAGATGGAGACATTGCATAGCATTATCATTTCCCAACGTATGTTACGCAGAAGTCTAGATCCTTGAGATGTTAAGTGATTTTAAGCAGAATTAAAGAGGGGGTGCTTTCCATGGTCAGGTATGTTTGGAAGCACCGGGTTAAATAAAATTGAATAGTTTTCATCTCTGTAAGAACTCCTAGAGCCTTTAACACTCTCACATTAATCGTTACTATCCAAAAGGAGGCCACCGCCTAGAGCATTTCCCAAAATATCCTTGATGGTATCCTCTTTTTTTATATACCTTCTGCAGAACTGAGGCTTTGGGGAGGGTTGGCAGCTTTACCCTCCTCTGGATTCAGGACGGTTGCAGCTCCAGACCTCATAGCTACGGTCACATCATGCATCGCATCAAAGAAGAAATACTTCTCTTTCTCAGAAGCCCCAGATTCTTACCATGCCTTCCTAGTCTGAATGAATTATGTGTCCATTCCCGAAGCAAGCCCCATAACCATAGGGAGATAAGGCATATTCTGATTATCTGAAATCAGTCAGTCCCCAAGCATCCTCCCCTGCCATCCCCCCCCCCCACCTCCAAGCGGTGGAATTTCCCAAAGGAAAACCAAGAGTTCTGTATCTCAAGAATGAAATGTGTTAAGAAGGTAACATCTTCCCACCTCCAAAAAAGGAAACTCCCAACACAGGGCCCTTAGGTTTTACGCAAGACGATTTCAAAATTCTGAATGTTAGAATGTTTAGGGTCCCAGATCCGACAGCATGAATTAGATCCCTCTGTTTGGAGCAGCCCAGTAAATGAAGGGTGCTGACAGCCAGCCGTCACAGGGAATGTTGCTGCTCACTGAAGAAGTCCTGCCATAAATCGTCTTCAGAAATAAACAAAGAGCAGTTTCTGAGAACTCAGCTTTCGCCGAAGACCAGAACCTGTCAGCCATAGGCAGAAGTCATTAGCAGGATTTATATGTGCCCGTAGCCAGCACTGAGTCAAAGGGAGATCGGCAGAGGGGATTTCTCTCTTCCGGAAACCCAGCAGAGGAATGAGGAAGACTTTCTGGGTAAAGTTTCAGAGAACCTAATGCATAAATCCCCTTAGCAAACACTGGGATTTGGGTTTGTAACTCATCCCTCTCAGCTTAGGTCCTGTGGAGGCAAGCTGCCACAGGGCCAGCACACCCGAAGCCAGCAAGAAAGGGGGAGAATCTGTGGTGGAATTACAGAAACCGCTTAAAATGGTAACACGTCCACCATGTGGCACATTTTTGCTGTGAGGGTCCTCGAGCTGGTGCCAGAGACCCCATGCAAGCAGCCAGGTGCTGTCTGGTCGGTATTGTCCCCTCTCTCTGATTTATGATTCTTCATGTTCCTTTTCATGTAGACTAGGCCAGACCTTCATGTTCCTTTTCATGTCGACTAGGCCAGAAATGGATTCTCCCAAACTCTGTTACCAGATAGGATGGGAAACTCTGGATTCGCTCCCGTCTGCATCACAGACAGTATCATTAACTCGCTAAGTTTCTGCCTCAGTGGGAAATTTAAAAAACAACACGCACCGCCCCCCCCCCCCACCATCTGAATTGGCACATTTTCTTCCTCTAAGTACCTCCAGCTTTGAGTAACGCAGCCGGAGTCTGTATCCAGACCATGCGCCTCGATCTTTCTGTAGCTGTTTCTTGCAGTAGCTACAGAGCCAGAGTGAATGGTGAGCCCCAAAGGAAAAGATTGAGAATGTAGCCTGCCGTGTAAGAGGACAGGAGTGATCCTGTGTGGTGATAATCAGTGCTGGCCTCTATTAGTGCTTTGGCTGTGGATTTGGCAACCTTTCAGCGGCCTCCATGGCCGGCTCTCCGCATGCTTATTCTTTTCTTCCTCCTGTCTGGTTGCAAACTTATTTTGACTGAGGATTTACTTGTCACCTCATGTTGACATTTCAAGTTACTGCATTAAGAAAAACACAGGAGAAAGCAAACAAGCAAGTATATTCCAACAGGTCACCAGGCAGAGGAGTCCTACTCAGATTGCAAAGAAAAGGAGGAGGTTTGGGGTAGAGAATGGAGAACAGATATATTTATAAGGGGGGAAAAAATCCTCCTAGCTTTTTGGGCCCAAGTCAGATCTTGAACTGTGGGTATTATTCTCAGCTACTGGTGATTCCTAGGACTGCTAAGGGGGATTCTGGTCCAACGGTAGTTGCTGTGTAATTCTATGGAATCATGCTAACGTTCTGATTTCTCTGATTATAAGTGACTACAACAACAAAGAGAATAACTCTGCTTTAAGAACTCTTTCCACAGTGTCTCCAGGGGACAGGTTTGCTTTGGTCTACAAACTCCCCAAAGGCAAGCTGAGACTATGTAAATTAAAAAAAAAAAAAAAAGAAAGAAAGAAAGAAACCAAAAAAAAAAAAACCCCCAGAGCCAGTAACAACCAGCTCTGTGGTTTTATTTGATTTTCCAAAACACATGTCCATCAGCATGTTGTAGACAACACAATATGATTAAAGCCCAGCAATAATCACCCCTATATTGCATTTTAATTGGTGTAATGTGTGATGAATAGTGAGGTTGGAACCACTAGGTACACTTTTACCTTTGAACTATTTCTTTGATTCATCAGAATTTGTAAAATAGACGTCAGGCAGTTTGCACCCCGGGCTCAGGCTCGGAGCCACTTCTCAGCCTCGTGACCTTGGATAAGTCATGGAATAGCTTTGGAGCTGAAACGAGGGGTGTAGGCTAGATAAGACCTACATAGCCTTCCACTTTTAGGGTTGGCCTCTCACGGCAAGGTGTTTTCTAGTCTCTGGAATTTCATTACTGAAACCTGTGATCTCACATCCCTTTGGCAACTGAGTCTCTGCCTTTACGATCTATGACAAAGATGACTTTTGTCCGAACTTTGGATTTCTGAAACTGATTTCAGTGAATTGCATCATACATATCTTTAACTAGCTTATGTTTAATGACAGAGAAATAGCAACCCAATGTAGATAGTTCTCTCTGTGCACTTCCATTCCTTCAGTATTTGCCCTGGAGTAAATGTGAGACAGAGACAGGAATCCATGCCCACCGCTCTGAGGGTGAATTCCTTCCTCTTCTGCGTATGAGTCTATACCTCGAAGGTATGGTGTTTGGTGGTTTTGTTCTTTGTTTTCACCAAATGGCCCCTAAACAGAAGGCAATTAATGTGCTGCCTAACTGATCATTTGGTGCTTCACTTCAGAAGTATTTCTGTCCCAGCGATGGAGGAAAACCTAGCTTGTTGGGCTTACTGAAAAGTGGTCTTTTGAACTACAAGTGGCAGGTAAATATTTGTGTTCAACTCAAGGGATTTTTGAGTGTAATTTTTGACTCTTTATAGTTTTTGCTTACTCTGATAAGGGGATTTTCTCCCCTTGCTCCCCAAGCATAAGCCAGGATTCAGGTAGGCAGTGCTTTGGATCTCCTGCTCGTTTTCTGTTTCTGCTGGGCCTGTGCAACGATAAGGGTGAGTTTGAAGAGCATGTCAGTCCACCTTGGGTGCTTTCTGGCTTTTAAGACCACTGCTCGACTTGCCCAGGACTCAGTCCTTCCCAGCACCCCTGGGAACTAGCCTTTCACCATATGATCACGGGGCTGTGTTCTCAAGAAGCATGTAAGCCACCAGCTCATGCTCAGCGTTACAACCCCAGGAGGCTTTGGCCTCAGAAAGGGCTTCCTTTGGGCCACGTGATTGGTAACATTGTGTTCCAGATGCTTTCGGGGCGGGGGGGGGGGGGGGGGGGGGAGGAGACAACAAATTTCTACTTGAATGCTTGCCTTTTGCCACCTACAAACAAGTGGGATAAAACTAGAAGGTACTGACAGGAGTGTGGTAGTCCCTTCATCTGGCTATGAAGCTAGATGCATTTTGACAAATTCTAAGCAAACGTTTCTGTTCCACTTTTAGCCTCTCCGTCCTTATTTTCCAGTTGGTGGCGGTTTCATGGAAAGAGATCTCTGCTCCTCCTGCATATCACATTACCCTTTAGAATTCCAGAAGCACTTCAGATCTTTAAAACTCTTAATAAGCGGTGACTTTTACAATTATTTTTAAAAGCAGTGATCCTTCAAGTTTTTTGGAGCTTTTAAAAACATATCCGTCATAAAGACAAATATACCAAGTGCTGCTGTCTTGATAGGGAAAAATTAGAGCCTTCATACATTGTTGGCAGGGATAGAAAATGCTGTAGGCTCTTTGGAAAACAGTCTAGAAGGTTAAACATAGGATTACTCCATGATTCAGCAGTTCCACTCCTAGTTTTCCAGGAGAAATGAGAGCATGTATCTGCGTAACACTTACACACAGACGTTCACAGCAGCATTATTCCTAAAAGCCGAAAATGGAACCAACCCAGATGTCCATCAAGTTGAATGAATGATCAAAATGTGGTATATCTGTACAATAGAATATAATTGGGCAATAAAAAACCCCGAGGTATTGATATGTGCTACAGTATGGGTGAATCTTGAGAACATGGTAAGTGAAGAAGCCAGTCGCAAAGCACCACATACTACAATTCCCTTTATGTAGAATGTTCCGAACAGGCAGATCAATCAAGACGGAGAGTGCCTTCACGGTCATCGGGCCAGAGTGGGCGGAAAGGAATATAGTAGAAGTCATGCCAGTGTACTCTTTACATGGGTAAATCCTATGGCATTCAAATTATATTTCAATAAAGCTGTTGCCAGGGGCGCCTGGGTGGCTCAGTGGGTTAAAGCCTCTGCCTTCGGCTCAGGTCATGATCTCAGGGTCCTGGGATCGAGCCATGCATCGGTCTCTCTGCTCAGCAGGGAGCCTGCTTCCTCCTCTCTCTCTGCCTGCCTCTCTGCCTACTTGTTATCTGTCTGTCAAATAAATAAATAAAATCTTTAAAAAAAATAAAGCTGTTGCCAAAAGTTTTTTAAATTAAAAGGTAATACCTTACGGGAGCTCATGTCATTTCCTTGCTTCTCTCTCACCTCTAGAACAAACCCAGTCTCCTTACCAGCACCTGGTTCCTGCCCGCCCCTCTGTGCACTGCCCCCCCCCGCACCCCGAGTCTTACCACAGTGGCCTCTATACTGTTCTGCTCTGTTCTGTTCCCGCTCATAAACTGTATTTTTGTCTCGAGGCCTTTGCATTTGCTCCTCCCTTGGCCTGATGTGCTCTACCCTTCTGATCTCCGAATTTTTGTCATTCAGATGTCACCTTAGAGAGGTCCCCCTGACCCCTCCTGTGGTAAGATGACCTCTCCATCCCCTGCACAGGCAGTTGCATCATCCTGTGCTGTTCTCTTCAAAGCATCCTACTGTATCTGAGAGATTCTGATTTGTTTGGTGATTTAACTGGTGTATCTCACACTAAATGAAACCCTCTCTCCTGAGAGCAGGGACAGATAGATCTCCGGGGCCTAGCTCAGTGCCTGACATATGTGCGCTCAGTGAATAGTGAGGGATGAAGGAATGAACCTTAGAGCGCGCCCTGCTGTCAGCTAAGAGTGGATAACCCCCTTTAGTTACCGTGGCCCCTTGCAGTATGAATTGATCAAAGCCATTTACCTTTACTGCCTTTCTCTGTTATATCCTGATAGAGGGAAGGCTAAAATGCCAGAGGGGACCCAGAGGCTTGGGAAAAAAAACTAATGGACCTTGAAATTGTGATCTAATTGAGGGTTTACAAAATACTGTTCATAATTCAATCTACCCACTTCCATCCATTCAATCTCCGAAATACTCTTCCTCTTCTTAACACTTCTGTAATTTTACATTGTATTTATGTCGACTTAATTTTTTTTTCTTTTTTTGGTTTATAACATCATATTGGAAGCTCTTCAAAGATAGGAAATGTGATTATTCCTTACTCTGTGTTCTCAAAACACATACATCATGTGTCTCTTAGGCACACAGTATACCTTGACTGTCATTTGTAAACTCAGATAACTCCGACATCAGGATGTCAGATTAGATTTTAGAGAATTTTGTCTACGGCCACACCACCCTGAACGCGCCCGATCTCGTCTGATCAGGGAAGCTAAGCAGGGTTGGGCCTGGTTAGTACTTGGATGGGAGATTTTAGAGTTTCATTCTGGGAACCAGACACCTTTTTCCATGCTTATTTTACGTTATAGAGTCATTCCACTTTAAGTTATTCTTTCAGGTGTGTTTGAAGGTTACCCACACAGCCCCTGGTTTGCTGGCAAAGTAAAGAAACACAGGCTTGGGTTGACTTTCCATAGGAAGCAGGTGGGCTCACTTTGGTGCACTCTCCCTTGGGTGGCTGTCAATGTGGCAAGCCAGCTGTCCTGCCATTTTACATGCAGCCTGGTGCTGGGTCCTGGGGGAAACAGGAAATACTATGGTGTATATTGGCCCAGGCTTTCCAGTGGCAACCCCTTACGGAATGCTAGGAAGAATGAAAGAGATAACAGTGCCCTTTCATGCCTTTTATCAGGTCTGGAGGGAGGCTCTGAGACTGGCTTGGGACTGGCCAACCTGAAGGGTTTCTGGCCGACTACTGATGCCTCCTTCAAGGTTGTTGGTTGGGGCTCCAAATAGGATCATACAGTCCTAGACATGGATGTGTGGGAAGACAGGGTCTAGCCAACATCTATTACTGGACATCAACAAAAATAAGTTAATTCGTTGACATCACTTGCCATCTATTTTCGCCCACTTATATTCATTTAGCCCTAAGTGTACAGTAGGGAAATGAGCTTTATGTTGATTTTCCTGGTGTTGCATCTCCATGTAGAATTTCCTTCCCTGGCCTTACACGTCTGTGCAGAATTCTCTATGGAGTTACTGTCCTGGGAAATATGATAGAAATAGTTTAGATTTTGAAAAAGAGGTCTCTGCATCTTCTCTCTCTCTCTCTCCACACACGCATGCACACACACACATCTCTGTCCTGTGTTTGATAGACTTGCTATAAAAAAATTATCTGAAGTCATTTTATATTCTGACATCTCTTTGGTGGGTGCCGTGGTTAATGTTATTACTTCTTAAGAAAGAATATAATTTCTCTGAGAACATTAAGCTATATTACTCTGAAACAGAGAACAGTAGCTTCTGTACTTTAATTCTTGATAGGATAAAATAAGGTCCATCCTACATGACTTACTGACTACCTTCTATTTGCATAACACTTCATATTTTTTGTTGAAACACAAAACACATTGTACCAAAACTGATGTTACTTCTGATTTCAAAGTTACAGATAATCGTTATCGTGTTGTAACATTTAGAAATGATAATTGAGCATGGAACACAGGGTATGGTGCATAAACAATGAATCTTGGAACATTGAAAAACTAAAATGAGATTTAAAAAATAAAGATGATAGGGGTGCCTGGATGGCTCAGTGGGTTAAAGCCTCTGCCTTCGGCTCAGGTCATGATTCCCGGGTCCTGGGATCGAGCCCCACATCGGGCTCTCTGTTCAGTGGGGAGCCTGCTTCCTCCTCTCTCTCTGCCTGTTTCTCTGCCTACTTGTGATCTCCGTCTGTCAAATAAATAAAATTTAAAAAAAAAACTAAAAATAAAGATGATAATTGAGAAGATAAGAAAATAAAAAATAAAAATGATAGTTAAGAAAGGGGCTCAAAAATGTTTTATTAGCTTTACTTAGCATGTTATATCTTTAGGGAAAACACTCTTAAAAATTTCACAAGTAAAGCAGCAGAATTTCCCATGTTGGGTAACTCGATGGATTCAACTATCTTCCAAGTCAAACGGAGCTTCTGTCGCACGTTATGACTATGAGCTAAGGTACCTAGGGAAGAAGGGTCTGGCTATCCAGGTTATGAAGCACCCGTGTCAGGCACTGCATACTAATGAATGAGTTTACATCCTTGGGAAAAGAAGGCAGATACAAAACAGCCTATGTTACACACACACATGAGAATTGGGCAGATGACCCCTCTTTTGGTTTTGATACCAGGCACAGACTCTAATATGATGAAGCTATGTGTGTGAGGACATGGAAATTCAGTGGGATACCGTAGCTTTGTGGGATCTCTCCAGGCAGTAGCAGGTTTCTTATCATATCAAGGTAGATGTAAACAGGAGGAGAACCTTCTTCCATTTTTCTGTAGCCTTCATAGGACTTGGCTTAGTCTCTTATTTATATGTAAACTGTGTATATCGTTATCATAATAGTTACAGGATTAGCTGTACAATATAGGTATGTCCAAAGCACTGTGCTAATGGAGTCCAGGTTGTGTTACTTATATTATGCAATCCTTATGAGAGTTCTTAGAGGAAGCTCATATGACCATTTTATAAAGGAGAAAACCAGAAGAGAACAGAAGTCAAGTCACGTGCCCTGCTTACCTAGCTGGCTCGCATTCATTCACTCATGATTCATGAAGCGTTTATCAAGCAAGTACTATTATTAGGGTTGAAGGTGCAAAGGAGGATCAAACCCAATCTTTGCCTTCAGAGAGCTTAAAGGACTATGTTGGAGCAGAGCTTAGTTGCCATTTCAAAGGCAAAGGAACTCAAATTAGGGAGTTTGCTGGCATCTACCTTAGGACTGTGGGGCCAAGACAAATGTGACGTGTAAAAACAAGCATCAGTGTACAAGTGGGAGGAGATAGCCTAGAAAACATTTTCTCAACTATGTCTATGACTCTTGGGAGCTTCTCGTTCATTATTAAGTTCTTTGATGATACCGACCACTGCGTAGGAATCTCTTCCCAGAGCAATTTATAAATATCAAATAATTTTTATGGTGGGTAATTCCAGAAAGGGTTAAAGTTAGCTTCTCTGGGACACATAATGGGAAAGTAGCTGAACGTGATTTCAAAGGGATTTTTTAGGAGAGAATTCCAATTATAGAGAAGTAATTTCCCTTTCTAGCTTACTAAGCTCTATTTCAGACTAATGCAGTTTCAAGATCCATATCCCTTCTCCCCTTATTTCAACAGATATTTTGAATATGAAAATCTTATGTCAAAACTTAGCTGAAGCCTTCATCAGGCTTTTGAAAGGCTAAGTAAGAATTCTGTTTCTAGGAATAAAAAGATTTGGATCAGAAAGATTCCTTGCTGGCTAGAGTCCCTTTTTGAATGGTAGTTCAAGCAGTCTTTAATCATATTTTTGTTGATTATTTATTAGTTTCCCTGGGAAATCAAAGACTCAGTAACATAAAATGTGTTTTCCTTAAGATATTTTATGAATCAGAATCCAGAGTAAAGAAATAATGGAAAATACATTTCCTTTGCTGATATGGACTAATTGGGAATTAAAATACCTTTCTCTAGTCAGTGCCCCACATGGAAATGCTAAGTGCCCTCCCTGGCCCAATTGTACCAACCGCAGTTTCTGCCCAGACAAAACTCTCATGCCGCTGGTAGATAAAGAGAGTGCTTTGTCAGGAAATCAGAACTGTGGAGCACTAGAACTAATTTAAGTAAAAGGATAGGCTCCAGGCCAGCTGTTGGGGTAAACCCACATTGAACCAAATGGGAGACGGAGGAAACTTAATATGTGTGCCTTCCAGTCATCAGCCTAGAGTGTGTGTTACGCCAGCTTGTGGTGTTTGTCACTGTGAGAAGTGTGAAGGCAGACCTCCATTCTCAACAGCATGGGCTGCCAGTTTGTGGCAACTTTAGTCAATAATGGGTTTGCTCTTGGGGGGGGCCAGACTTCTGCTAGCTTCCTGATGGAGGTCAGGGGAGCTGTGAAATGTCTTTACTTTCTTTCCTTGTACACATCATCCTGATCAGGTGGCATCAAAAGGCATTTGAGAAAAAAAAAAAAATCCGCTAGAGTAAAACACAAAGAAAATAGGATGCCTTTTGCGTTGTTGAGGCCAGTGTCCTTTGGGGGGAGATACACAAGATAAACACGCGTGACAGATGAGAAAGCAGTTGGGAACAACAAAGTATGTCCAGGTGACAGAAGCAGCAACGCACTGAGGTGAAGGGCACGACTCTGGAGCCAGCTGGCCCGCGTTCAAAACCCACTCTGCCTCTTACTGGGTATGATTGCGGGACAAGTTATGTAGCCCTTCTGTGCTTGGATCTTCGTTCCTAAAGTGGAGATACAACACCCACCTCATGATCACTCAGATGTCATTTGAGCCATATGTAAGATCCGTGACCAAGAGAAGTAGGTCACAAGGGCTATGAGAAGGTCACTCCTCTGTGTTTTGAAGCCCGGGGTAGAAATATCTTCATTAAGTCGAACCAATACTCGAGTATCTTTGACACTATAAAAAACTGCCAATTTCTTATCATTCCATCTACCAAAGAGGGGCTCAGTAGGATGGAGAAGGAGATTGTTATGGTTTTCTGGAGATAGAAGAAAAAGAGAAAGAACACCCAGCTCATAGGATTGTTATGAATTAACAGCTGTAATGTTCAGCATGGTACCTGGCCCGTCGTAGGCGTTACAGAAGTCGGTGATTGTTACTATAGCTCAGAAGTCAGAAGCTCAGATGCCTCCAGGGCCCAGGAGCACCAGCCACTGATCACTGGCAGCAGAGACCATTGGTGTGGAGAT
Organism: Meles meles; assembly: GCF_922984935.1. Taxonomy (NCBI): domain Eukaryota; kingdom Metazoa; phylum Chordata; class Mammalia; order Carnivora; family Mustelidae; genus Meles; species Meles meles. The sequence goes on along the minus strand of NC_060084.1, from coordinate 29,417,991 downwards.
GTGAGTGGTCAGGACAGTAGCCCTGCTCCTCAGCTGTGGCCAGCACTCCGCCCTGGCTGTGGCCTTAGGAGAACACTGGTCCACGGCTGCCATGGCTTCTGGTGTTTCAGAAAACACTGGAAATCTAGATTTTGCTGAAAATCTCCCAACTCTTAAATCTTGTTGATTTATCTTAAAGCCCTCTACAAGCCAAATAAAAAACCCTGTTTGCAGGCTGTGGGCCACCAACTCATGACACCTGCGGTCTAAGAATGAAACATGTGAATGTAACATACAGAAGAAACCCCTCTGATGAATTTCGTATCTTACTGTAAGTCAGAGATTTGTTTTGATTCTGGAAATATTCATGGAGTTCTTACTATGTGTCAGACCATGCGCTGGTGCCGAAAATAAGACCGTCCAAGGAACTCACACACTTTATAAGAATTTTGAAGAGAAAGCAACAGCTAGCCCCTAATTGAGATTCCGTGTTGGTTCCCAGATCCTTCCATTACCTCTGCTAAGTCTAGACCCAATCCAATGAGTGCTTGAAAGCAGATTTAGGTTTTTGAATAATAAAATAATAGTGTGATGCAGTTTAACACTAATAAATCTGCCAACAATAATGCAGAAATATTCTATTCCTCTTAGTTTCCTGCTTTTTCTCTGATTAATCATCCTCTTTCATTCACTATCACTTCATTACTTACGGACATGGACTTGGGCTATGATATTTTTCCATTGTTTGCCTGTTGCTTCACACCTTTTTCTCATTTTGTCTTTGAGAGTATGAACTTCCTTCACACTTCCAAGGGCATTCAATGGCACATGAATCCTGTGAGCTAATTCAGTGTCATTTGGGAAATAGGGAATATTATACATCCCCTCCCTTTCTTGGAGATTCGCAAAGCCCATTAGCGAAGCCTATTAAAGGCTCTGAGGAAAAACGGCAGTTTACAAAGCTACTTGATAAACCTTGTCTGAATAAATGTTTCCCAAATGTACTGGACCAAGACCTACCATCCCCTCCTTTCCCCCACTTCCTGCACCTTAATATGCCAAGTTACTAATAATTGTTTGGCCCATTCAGGGACATACTGGATTGCCAAATTACAGTTCCTATTAGGAACTATAGTTTCTTTCAGTTTCTTCTCTACTTCAGTATGTATGGGTAAAGATATCTCCAGGAGCTCAGTTTTTACGTTCAAGGAATCCAACAAATGGATTGTGGTGGTGGCCAGCTTGTTGGTGCCTAACAACTGAATGAGAAATCTTCGAGGAAAGAGACTGTTGTCTTGTGCTGTCCGTGTGGCCCCAAGCACAGGGTCACTCTGCTGTGGGCGTCGGGCACATGTACATGAACTGACCAGTGACTGCCCGCAGCAGAAATACTCTAGGAGATGTTAACAGTCGATGAATTCGGATAAAGAATAGATGGGTGGTTTCTTCGGTAATTTGCCTGTAAGTTGTCTGCTAGTTTAAAATGAGCTCCAAATTTAAAATTTCTTTTCATCTATGAGATGAAATAATAAATAATGACACCTTTTCCTAAAAGGTGTCAATTATACCTCCCTTTCAAAAAAAAAAAAAAGTATCGTAAGGCTTGGCAAGCCCAAGAGATAAGAGCAAGAAAAAAAAAAATGGAGGATGCCCGTGAGCAGGTCAAGAAAAGGGAATGAAGATGAACAGGTGTGCAATAGAATCAGCAGGTTTGGGTTTTCGCAAAGATCAGTGTCTGATACTGGGGCTAAGATGGTGTCATCCAGGGGCCCCGTTCCCAGGCTGCATTCCAGATTGGGTCTGCCCGGGTCTCCCACTGAGTCTTGTGGCCATGGAATTTGCCAGTAATTTTGCCTCCTCCAAGCCCCCGAACTGTTGACTCCTCTATGATCAGCCTCCCAAACCCCAGCCCGCCCACCCCCTCGCCTCCTGTGTGGGTGGCACATCTGGCCTTTCTGCTTCGCATCCAGGTCGGTAATCTCCGTGGTCATCATGTCACTTCCTCCAGGACTCGCCACACCCAGCCACACTGCCCAGCGCCTCACGGCAAGACTCAACCTGACTCTTCTTTGGAGAAAGAGGAATAAGCCTCAGATATGAGGGTTCGGCGGTAAAATGACGTTTCCCACACTCGCAGACCTGCATACCGAGGAGAACGCTGCAGTGATTGCAGACTGCTATTCGGTGCAGGCCCCGAATGAGCGGGAAGCATGGGGCAGATTAACCATCCTTGTAAGCCTCGGGAGCTCTCTTGTGTCTTCTTGGTTGTGGGCAGAGCGCTAATGCTTTGGCTTTAATACAATTCCTTTCCTCCCAGCTCTTGACATTTGTAAATCTTCAGGAAAATGTATGTGGGAAATCAATAGGACACGCTTCAACCCAGTTACAATAGCGAGAGGAAGACCATCCTGGCCTTTAAGATCGCTCCCGTGGACACTAGTATTTTTACGACCTGTCCCTGGGCCCCAATGCCCACCTCCTGGTTTTTACGAAGGTGAGCACTGTAGGACAGTGAGAGTCACAGGATTTGACATAACTTAACTCCTAGGTGTGTTTGGCATGAAAACAAAGATAACCCTGTTCAGCAGTGAATTTGTGCCTCTGGGTGAATGGCCAGGTGTTCTTTCAACTGAACTGTGAGACTAATTTCTTCCTGGCCCCTGGAAGCCAGCTGAAGCAGTGGGCCAGCTGGTGTACCTTCAGTCTTGCATACCAACATCTTTCTCTGATTCACAGATTTCCTTTATCCCCAGCACTTCCTCTGGTATGTGCATCCCCGACAGTAAGCGATATCTCTTATTGGATTTGGGCATTTTTCAACCGTGAGTCTTTTGGGGTGGGGAGGGGAGTAGAGGAAGGGGGGGCTACATTAGAATATTGCCAGAGGGAGCCGTGCTTTAATCTCACCCACTCCGACTCTTGCGCATCCGATGGTCTCCACATTCACAAGGAGATGACGCTGAAGTCAGGGAGGATGGCCTTAGGAGCAGAACTCTTTTTAATATTTAAGTGATCTCCCAGAAAATGAAGTTCGTTTACATCCAGTGGTTGAAACACCCACCATGACTAGAGTATAAAGCAACAAGAAGCCACAGAGACTCTTCCTTAGAAGAGAAGTTCCTTTTTGGAAACTTTCCGATGACTTTGATTCACAAAGTGCAGCCTTTCCATAGTCATCGATTTACTTTTCAGTGATCCGAGCTTTGGAGAGGCTCAGAGATTTACCTGGTGAGTCACAGAGTAGAACTTAATGCTTGGAAGCGGGAGCCTATACCTGGCAGTCTGCTGGTTCTCAGGATACCAGATCATATCCGTTAATTTATTTGCCCAAATAGCTGTGACATACAAGATTCTCCATGCACTAAAAAGGGTGTTTGAAAGTCACAAGGAAGTGGCAGAGGACCTCTGGTGACTTGAACGTGTCCACCTTCAGCAGAGTGTGCCTGTTGGCACCCCTGGGATAATCTGGACCTATCTTACAAGTTTTTTTTAAGGGAAATGCATTTCTCTTTGCTCGTGATACATACACATTTCCGTTTTCGGGAGGCTGCAGTGATTGTGTTGAAACGTTGCCCGTCTGTTTTTGAGAGGAAATTGCCAGGAGCCTTGCAAAGCGAGCTGCACCAGGATGCAAACTGTGAACCTCCTTTAGTCTGGTGTGTGAGAGAATTTTGGTCGACTGTACCAGGCAGTCTGCATCGGGGCTCAGCTTTTTTGCAAATGCCCTTCTCAGCCGTTCTCACAAACCTAGCTTTCCTAAAGGCTGTGCATTGAAACATACGTGACTTCTCAGGTACTTTTATTATTTTTTAAAGATTTTATTTATTTGTTTGACAGAGAGAGAGCACAGGCAGGGGGAGCGGCGGGCAGAGGAAGAGGGAGAAGAGGAAGAGGGAGAATCAGGCTCCCCGAGAAGCGGGGAGCCCGATGCGGGGCTAAATCCCAGGACCCTAGGATCGTGGCCTGAGCTGAAGGCAGAGGCTTAACCCACTGAGCCACCCAGACCCTTTCAGGCACTTTTAAATGTACTGGACACTTCAATTGCAGATTCTTTTAAACCAGGTCTTAGCAGATAATTACATATTATAAAAGCAATTACGTTTCGTGCCAAGTACAGTAGCGGCTTTCACTCCTAAGAATGTATGTTGCCTGTACTGTTTACACACAGAGTCGTCTGCTGCGAGAGTTCTTTGCCCTCGGTGACAACTGTAATAGTTGAAGCACCACCTTAAAAAGCCACATAGATGAATTTCCAAAAGGGAAAATTTCTCATGGTTCATACCTCAGAATAGAATAATAAAGCTATGCCCATGGCAAAAATGCCGATAGGGAAAGGGACGGGACAGGAGCAGGAAATCTGGACTAGCTTTAAAAAAAAAAAAAAAAAAGATTTAAAAATTCTAAGACTTTGGGGAAATTCAGCTTAAAAAATAACGTGAATAATGACTATTAGTATTTGTTGAAGGTTTACCTTCTGCCAAACGCTGTGCCTCGTGCCATGTGTTGGTTTTTAAATTTCACTCTCACAACTCTCTACGCAGCAGGTGTTTTATTATCCCTATCTGTTAGACGAGAAAGCTGAGGCTTCCCAAAATGGCTTACAAGGTCATCCGGCCTCCAGCAAGTAGGGGAAACAGAATTCTGACTCACACGGTCAGCCTTCGAGCATTGCTCTTGGCCATTTTTCTGGCCTCATACATCATCTCTTCCTACAGCAGAGGTCACAGATTGAAAGCCAGCAAGCCAGATCCTGCCTCAGGTAACAGTAGTCACTGCTGAGCCCTTCCTACGTGTCAGAATTATTGTGTGCACACTTATTCTGTCATTTCATCCTCAAAACAACTGCACGACGTCGGTGGTGGTTGGCATCCCCGTTTTACGGATGAGGAAAATTGACATTCCGATGAAGTCGTGCGTCCCAGAAGGTAGCGGGACTGCCATCCAACTCCAGGTGGTCTGGTCCCAGAAGCCACTCTCTTAACCATCATGCTAAGAACTGCAGTCGTCTGCCAGCATTGGAAAACCGAGATATTTCACACTATACACAAAGATGTCCGACTTCTCTGGGAAAACCAGACAAGACAGGAGATTGGGTGGTACCAATTCCCTTCTACCAGGCAAGAGTCGCTTGGCAACTGTGGGTAGCGCTCTTGATGTGAGAGCGGTGTCTCCCGCCGCCAGCTGTCCCTTTCACTGCTTTACTCCTGGTGACTAACTTGGACTTTGGGGGCCTGCTAGTTTGCAGTTGGGGTCTGGGGTCTTCATGGGACTGGGGCTGCCTCCGCAGGGGCCTGTCTGTTGAGTGTGTTTCATTGTATATGCTGTTTGGCGCTAACAGCATCCCCCCAGAATAACAACAGACTCCCCCAGAGAAGGGGACTGTGGAGCTCTAGTGTTTGCGCCCAACTGTGTGTTGGGGCTCCTGTGAGATTTATACCCTCTTCTCTCTCCACCTGCTTGGTAGCATTCTGGTGATGTTTGGTTGGCCATAACCAAGCTGGCATATAGTTTGGTAGACTGTCGTGTGACCCAGGGACCCCCCAGCCTCTGTCTGCGTCAGATCAGAATACGACTCTAATACCCAGAAATGAGGAGAAGGAGCTGGCAGGTGCCTGCATCCTTCACAAACCAGAGACTTACATATTGAACGGGGCATTTCTAAGAACTCAGTCTTGATGATTTGTTCCGTGTTGGGCCAAACCAGTGTATTATTGGTAAGATAATGATGGCATTCACCCAAGGGTAATCCTTCCAGGGATTTTGATGATGCAGTAAATCACGAGTGTAAAGCCTGAGTGGTTTATGCCATTAAAACCTCGGGATAGAATTAGACTTGTAATCACCACTTGCCCATGTTTTGTCATTTATGATAATTAAAGTAGTAATAATCCGTGTATTGTTGGGAAGTAGCAGTCAGAAGCATCCATCAATTTTTTATCGACACCAAATCAAGTTGATACTTCATCTTTGCTGCAAAAAATGTAGATTGCACCAATTAGTCTAAAGAAATTGGGCAGTCATTAGCAATGAAGGAAGCAGTTCATCTACAGAATATTTCTGGTTCCTCTGATGCCAACAATCCCTCTTAATTACGTGGAATACCGTGAGCGTCTTTGGGACTCTGTCAATAGTGCCATTGTTGGCTTAGATCAGAAGGAGCATCCGTGTCCCTGCTTTTATGTAAAAGAATGCACTATTACCTCCCAGCCCCCACCTTGTACCCTTCTGCGTTTTCAGGCAGATTTATTCTGAAGCAGAACACTCAAATCAAAGCAGTTGGCTTCTTCTTCTTCTTTTTTTTTTTTCTTATTTGGAAATAGGAATTTTCCCCAGTGGGCTGCTTTCAGGGATGGTGCGTTAGCTACCATCCCATACTTGTTAACTGTTCTCATTCACCTGACCCAAATCATGGACTAATCATCTGCTTGAAAAGAGAGAAAGAAAGAAAAAAAAGGGAAGGGGGAGGAAGGAAGTGAAAGAGACAGAGAAAGAGAGAGAGAGAAGAAAGAGAGACCAAACTAAAGAAAGAAAAGAGTCAGAAGTTAAAAGAAAATCCAACTAGTTGTGAAGAAATCTTGGTACTAATGAGCTTTCCACATCTGCCTCAAGTCTTTTCCCCAGGCTATCCCACTCTCCGTCTCTAGACATTTTCAATCGGCATTGCCCATAAATTGTACTAAGCAGCTGAATAATGTAGTGTGGAAATTGCGAATATATATATTTTTTTCAATTTAGGAAGTTTGGAAGAGTAAGACTAGGAAGGAAAGAACTCACCCCACACCCCCAACCATGACGCCAACTCTGTAACTGTTTTTTGGTAGGTTTTATTCCAAACTCTTAAACATACACATATGTTGAGTTTTGTGGTTGCTGTCATTGTTGTTTTCATGTTATTATTACATTTGATCCTTGAGCAATGCAGGGATCGGGAGTGCTGATCCTTGGCACAGTCACAAATCCCTGTAGAATGTTGGACTCCCCCAAAACTTAACTTAAAATAGACTCCCGTTGACTGGAGTCTACCAGTATTACCAATACCATAAACAGTCGCTGAACACATATTCTGTATGTTACATTTATTATATACTGTATTTTTACCATAAAGTAAGCTCTAGAAAAAAAAAAAACACTAAGAAATCATAAGGAACAGACTTAGAATACAGTGTTGCATTTACCCAAAAATAAACCACACAGAAGTGGACCTTCACAGTTCAAACCCATGTTGTTTCAGAGTCAGCTTTATAACGGGGCGCCTGGGTGGCTCAGTCGGTTAAGTGTCTGGATTTGGGCTTGGTGAGGATCTCAGGGTTGTGGGATCAGACTCTGGGCTGGGCGTGGAGCCCGCTTAAGATTCTCTCTCCCTCTGCCCCTCCCCACCAAGAGTCAACTGTATGGTATTCTTTTTTTTTTTTTTTTTTTAACTTGTCAAAATTTTTTCACTTTACCCACAATTTCAGTAATCATTTTTCATGTGTGACTAGTACTCCATCAAATATAAGGTATCTACTTCTCCATGTTTTGGCTTTTATTGCCCTGAGGTAAAAAGTGAAATACTAGATCAAAATTGATTAGTTTCTTTATAACTCTCAATAGAAATTGACAAACTGTGCCCCCAAAGAATTAGACCAATTTTAAAAGCCCCACCAGTAATATATAGATACCAGCTTAATTTTAGTGAATGAGATTTAAATTCAGATGTGTGGGCATGCTTGTGTCTGAGCTAAAAATATAAATGGTACCCTTCCATAATTTAGCTAAAAATATAAATGTTACCCCTCCATAATGGACAAAAGGGTATAGTATCAAATTGTGCTCTGACTCAGACTGGCTTAAACCGGGCAATTATTCTCTCGTGTTACAGGAAGGTCAGAAGTAGGACAGCTGTAGGTGTGATATGATCATAGGCCCAGTGATGTCAGTCAAGACCTGGATTCCTCTCTTTTAAGCTCACCATCATAACCTTTACCCTCGTGCTGGCTTCCTTCATGTTTCAAATGGCTGCAGCTGCTCCAGGCATCACATCCAGATGTTGAAACAACAAAGATGGAAAGAGATCAACTCTTCCAGTGCCTCCCTCTCAAGAGTGAGGAAATCCTCCCTAGAAATTCTCCGTTGACCTTCTTTCCAGTCAGTCTCATTGCCCGTATCTGGGTCAGATGTGCAGTGCTAGACCGAAACCTACCAAGGTAAATGGAAACACCATTTTGGGCTTTATTACCCAAGATTTACTCGTGAGCTGGCAGTGGCATCTATTTTCTCTGAGTTGAAGACATGAATAAAATAGGGCTCTGTTAGCAATGAAGAAGAAGGGAGTGGTTGTTGGGGAAGTAACCCGTAGTGTCTACCAAGACACCCTGAGTTTTTTCTTCAGTCTCTGGCACACTCTTAGAACCATTTAGAATTCTGTAGTACGGGGTTAGGGTTACAGGTTAGATACATGCAAGTCCTCGGCTTTGGCCTCTGCCTAAGGCCCTCATGTACTGTGACTGTGCTTACATCCCTTACATTTTCCTAAAAACCTGCCTCGGTGCTATGCCCCAAAGATAAAAACCAGGATCTCTTCTATTTTTAGAAACCTTTTGTATATAGTTCTCATATGGGAAAGAAGTAGAGCTGGCTTTCTGCTAGAGAATTCCTGTTTGGTCAGGACTGGCCAGCTAGCCAGCCCTTGCAGGGTTCCTGCTGAGACCGAAGGCTTACAGAAAATTCTCCCTGAATTACTAGGCTCCATGCATCTTATTCCATGGCACAGCCCAGCATTTTGAACATATCACTGCTCATTAGCACCTCCAGTGAAAGACCAGGGAAAGGAAGGGTGAGGATTGAGGAATTCATATCAAATACTTCTTGTTTTTATCTTGTTGGAGAAAGGGCTGGAATTACTGCCTCAAAGAGTGCTTTGAAAATAATCTACTTTATTTCTCCACTCATTCTCCCCCTAATTGTACAAATTATCAGCATTACATTTTAGTTCAAAAAAAAAAGAGCAGCAATGTAGAAAACACGCCCCTGGGTTGAAGAAACCAGCCGAGCTACTGCATACTTGAGAGATTCAGCACTCTTTTGCATTTCATGTACACAGTTGAATCATAAGGTACAGATCCTATCTTTTTATTAATGCCTGACTTGCAAATATTTTTTTGGCACCCGAGACATCAAGGTGATCTTGGATCAAACCTGCCCGTTCCTTTAGCCAAGTAGATGAAAGTCCAAAATACCCCCATTTCTGAGAATGCCATGATGGAGTCATCGCTTCAGTCGTAATTCTGGGTGAAGACACAAAATGCAACAAAACACCCCACCTACTGTACCTGTATACTTTTTGTTTTATGGTTTGTGAGGTTTTTTACAAGACAATTACATGTTCTAATTATGAGATTACATACATTTCTACCACTTATGTAATCCAGTGTAATTATACCGACTACTTGAAAAGACAGTGATAAAGGATTACTCGAAGCAAAAATTAGACATCAGAATGCCACTTCAGAAAGGCTTTTGGAGGCTGTATGCCACAGGTCCCAGAAGAGGTGGATGAAGGTGAACACAGTAGCCTCCAATCGCTTACTTTTTTATTGGTTATGGCAGCAAGAATCACTCCTATCATTCTGGAAGGTTCGTCTTTTTAAAGCTGTTTTTCAAATAATAAAAAAATTTTTTTTTTAAATCTTTAAAAAAAAGGAGGGGCACCCAGGGACACCTGGGTGGCTCAGTCAGTTAGGCCACTGCCTTCGGCTCAGGTCGTGATGCTAGGATCCTGGGATCGAGTCCCACATTGGGCTCCTAGCTCGGCAGGGAGCCTGCTTCTCTCTCTGCCTCTGCCCGCCACTGTGCCTGCTTGTGCTCTCTCTTTCTCTCTCTCTGATGAATAAATAAAATCTTTTTAAAAGGGGAGGGGGTGCCTGGGTGGCTCAGTGGGTTGGGACCTCTGCCTTCGGCTCAGGTCATAATCCTAGGGTTCTGGGATTGAGCCCGGCGTTAGGCTCTCTGCTCGGCGGGGAACCTGCTTCACTCTCTCTCTGCCTGCCTCTCTGCCTACTTGTGATCTCTGTCTGTCAAATAAATAATTTTTTAAAAATTCTTTAAAACTGGTTTTCAAATATATAACCCATGACGTGTACCTTTGCTACCTGTGCAGAAGGTAGTTGAGTTCTGAGTTTGTCTCCTTCCCCTCACCTTCTCTCCCTCCTTCTCTGGCTCCTCTTCCTTCCCTTTTCTACCTTCCATCCTCCCTACCCCTGCCTTTTGTGTAGGGGCCTGGAGAAGGGCTTGAAACATAGGCCAATGGGGACAAACAGACTGGATTCCTGGGACATTATTTCCTACTCAAGTAATCCTTGGATCCAAATGTTTGAAAGCAGCTGGCTTAGAAGAGTTCACGTTATCCTTAAAATTGTCTAACTTACTTCTCAGAGGGCAGACTATGTAGAAAGTCAAGGTCCATGGGGTTTCACGGCCTTTAGGAGGGGTTTTAGCATGGTGTCATTGTTCTGTGAGAGAAACAGAGTAGAGAGAGGAAAATAAACACAGACTACAGTGTAAGCAAAACTAGAAACCTTTAACACGAAGTACATGATGCTACAGACAGTTCCTTAGAATAATTGTTTCTTTCATCACTGAAAACAAAGTATATTGAAAGGGTAATTTTTCTGCAAGTCAGCTCCTTTCCCTCGGGTGTCTTTTTTGAGGACTTTTTTTTTTTTTTAAGTAAAATGTAAGAATTTTAAAACTTATTTGTGGACTACCGTAACGTTGTTCTCCAAAACCTTTTCACCGCTTCACATGTTCACTTGTTCTTGATTTAAAAAAAAAATAATAATAATAAAATTCCTAATCACCTGTCCTGAGTTTATAATTCAAAGCAGTTTTTTTTGTTGTTGTTGTTGTCTTTTATTTTTTGGACTAGCTCGTTGTGTTCTAAGGACAGCATCGCTGAGGTGTGCTGTTCATCGCCCATATGGAGCAAATTAGAGAGAGCAGGAGGGGAGCTGCCGCTGTTTATGATTGGTTACGGTAGTATTAAAAAAAAAATTGACTTGCCCCGCTTTGGAGAAGAAAGATGGATAAAATGCTCTTTGAACACACGAGCCTTTTTTTTTTTTTTTTAATGTCGGTGCAGAAGGGTTGCATTTATATTTGGCTTTGCAGACCTGTCTCTTGACCTTCTAATTACTTTATTTGAAACAGCACTGAGGGTATAATAAACCTGGAGGTTGCCTCTCCTTTGCTTTATCATAAATTAAAGCTGCCGGTTTGTTGAGGTGAAAGTGGAGGCAGAATGTTCATTACCGCTCAAGTGACGGCTTGTCAATAATCGTGCTTTTTAGTTTGTTCTAGTCAGCACTTGCTGTGCATTTTGTTGGGCCGCTGGGAAATAAATACAACAAGATTATACGTTTGGAATACCACAAGAGTTCACGGAAAAAAAAACAACAACCCACAAATGATAAATTATACACTTGGTAGAAAGTGACATGCTATCTTGTGCTATTAACAACCGAAGATAATTGCAACGAATTGTAATTGCAGTTTGCAACTTACAGTACAGTGTGTCCGACATCAATCTTAATAGTGAACAAAGCAATTTATATTAAAACTTAATTCACTTGGTAACTTTCGGCTGTATACACGGGAGCTAACAGATGTAGCTTTTCAGAAAGTTCAAAGGCATTTGAAACGTGGCAAGAAATGCTAATGCAGTAAGCCTTGGAGAAATATTGCATTACTCCTTGTAATGAAAACAAATGTATGTCATTATCTCCTACTTTGTGTTTATTTAATAAAATATGCAGTTTGCCTGTTGGTGAATTCAGTGTTTCTGAATGGATATGGAATGATGTTCCTTCCATTCGGAATCAGAGGCCAGACAGGACTAGCAATTATGCATCTGGTATAAGTAGTCTGCTTTACTATTTTGGTAGCATGCCCCTTAATGCTTCAGTAGGTTTTGTACGCGTGTAACAGCAAACTGGAGTAACTTTATTCATGACTTTCCTTAGATTGGATGTCTTTGAAGCAAGAAAGGGAGATCTCCTGGAATTACTTAAGAGAACAAGCATATTTGTTTTGTGAGCCTGACTGATGGCCAGCAGAGCAGTTGAGTGAAATCTCTAAACTGATTAGGGCTTTAGTTCAAATAATCTTCTACCTTTTTCATTAATTTATTCCTTAATGCTATTTTGCTGCTCTTCTACCAAGGATAATAATCTCACACTCGCTGACCTCCATGAGTGGGTGACCTGGAGCCCATAACTAATCTCATTTACCCTCCTGACCAGCCGAACTTCATTTACCTTGACTGGATAAAGAGCCTCGCGTTGCTAAGCTTCCCCTCCTTCGTAGCTTTTTGGTTAATCTGCAGTGAAGGGAAAATGATAGGCTTTCCCCGTCAAGATCCAGAAGCATCCGGGGACAGTGGAAACTTCAGGCCATTCCTCTTCCTCACTGGAGTCCCACTCTCCTAACGCAGATTATTTTCATTTTGAAAGTCAATTTCTAGCCACGGGCTATAGGAATCCGTTACTGGATTTAGGTTTAATTGTTGAGGGCGCATACATATAATTTTATATCCTGCTTTTAAATTTAATACCAAAGTGTTTCCCATGTTGCTTCATAATTACTCTGCATTTTAATGACAATAATTCATTAAGTTTGTATACTGTTTTTTTCCTAATCATTCCCCGTTATTAAAAAGTTGGGTTACTTCCACTCAGTTTCACCATTACAAATATTACTGCAATAAAAATTTCTTTAGATTTTTTTTCTTTTTCGTTTAGAGCGTTTCTTTGGAAAACATTATTAGAAGCGTAACTATTAAGCAAGACGTGTAAACATTGCATGGCTTCTTGCCCCACATTACTAAAACGGGTTCCTGGACTAGTTTATAGTAGTTGATAATTGCCTACAGCAAGCAGGGTTGGAGGAATATATAATTTCATCATGGTAACATTGAGATTTATCCTGGCTCTTCCATTTCTAAACTAAACGATATTGGGCAAGTTCCTTAACCCCTCTGCCTCACCAGAACCTCGTTACTCCCCAGCTGAAGAAAGGGGCTAGTAATGGGGGTACGCTCATGGATCGTTCTGAGTATTATATTTCTTCATATATGTATAATCTGGGGAAGACTGCCTATCACATAGGAAGTACTCCGTGAAGATTAGCTATTATTGGGCACCTGGGTGGCTCAGTGGGTTAAAGCCTCTGCCTTCGGCTCAGGTCATGGTCTCAGGGTCCTGGGATCGAGCCCCACATCGGGCTCTCTGCTCAGCTGGGAGCCTGCTTCCTCCTCTCTCTCTGCCTGTCTCTCTGACCACTTGTGATCTGTCTGTCAAATAAATAAATAAAATCTTTAAAAAAAAAGATTAGCTATTATTATTCTTACTCCAGGTTCATTTTTCTCCTAATTTAATATCACTTTCTATTTAAGATACAGTCTTTAGAGGAAATGTGGTAGTCATCCACAGAAGCTGAGCAGTCCGTAGGCTCCACAAGCAACTTCTACCCGCACCGAGTGAGAACTTCACATTGCTTGGGCACAGTGAGCCATTAGGAAGAACTTGGCAGTAATGAGCATTCTAGCTGTAGAGTAGAAGCTGGCTCAGGCGGTTACGTGTCTGGCTTGGTTTCGGCTCAGGTCATGATCTCAAAGTCGTGGATCAAGCCCCAGGTTGGACTCTGCCGAGTTGGCTTCAAATTCTTTTCCCCACCCTTCCTCTCCCCCTGTGCTCCCCCCCCAATAAATAAATACAATTTAAAAAAGAATTATTAATGTCTCTAATCCCAAAACAATCTAAATGACCTTGAAGCCTTAGACTTCTGGGATACTGATCCTGTGATTCTTGTACTGTGTGAGAATCCAAGCCCCCCACCCCACACTTACAGGAACCGGCCTCTGCAAGAAATAATGGCAGCTATTTGTTGGTCTTTAAGGAAGACAAAGAACGGGTTTCCTGGATTCCTTCATTCTGGAAAATTGACTTCAAGTTTATACATTTTCAAAGAAACACTGTAACTAATGGTATTATTCCATGAGATGGTTTTGATGAGATGCATCTGGTCCATCAGGCAGGGTTGAGAACAGCACTGTCCAAAGCAGGGAGTCGGAGCGGCGTGCTCCGGTTGACCACGGAGCCCCTGGTCAGACCGCCCCCAGCTGGGCAGTAGCGACCCAAGGTAGAGGCTAGAGATTACTTCCTTGAGACCTTCTTTTAAACAAAAGGAATGTGGATCCCTTATGTTCCCTTCTGATGATAAGCTCTGTGTTAGAATTCTTGGATTGCGAGCAACAGAAAGTAATGCTTGGGGGTGGGGGGTTGGGGAAAGGCAGGAGAGCAGGAGGTTCTCCTCTGGGAGGGTAGGGTCTTGTTCACAGTGGCCACAGAGAAGAGTAAGTCAACAGGAGAGGGAGCAGTGCAGCTCCAAGGAGCCAGACGGGGAAAACACAGACACTCACAGGGTGCCAGAATGGGAAGGAGTGAGCCCTACTCCACTCAAGAGGGCCCCGCCTCTCGGCTAGGGGACACCATAGCACCTTGACGACAGTCCCACTAAGACTGCACAGTCCTGGGGGAAGACATTGCCCCAAACAAGATTGGAACCCTCGTCCTGGAAGAAGGGGAAAAGGATGCGGGGCCGCTGAAGTTAACAAAGGTACACTGAATTTCTTAGAAGACCATATTACTATAGTAATTCCTCTGCAGTAATAGTTAGAAAACAACTAAGTGGCTTACAGACACCAGGAAGTATTTGGACCACTCGGGCCATTGCCTAGGACATTAACCTTGGCAGTAACTACTTTTTAATTACTCAGGATGACACCGAGGGCCCACATAAGAAGGCATTTTGTAAGAGGAATGTTTCACAGTTGGCTGCAGATATCATAGACCTGAAGAGCAGTGGCTTTGACCTCAGAGGGATTTCTGTTTCCTCCATGGAAAAGAAATCCACAAAGAATAGGGCCATTACGGATCCCCCCATCACCAGTGTTCACAGCTCCCTGAGTCTTTCTGCTCTGTCCTCCTCGTGGCATGGCTTCTCTCTTCAGACGTCCTTCGTGATCACAAGAGAACCACGACAGCTCCTAACAGGTCATATACATGACTGGTAAGAAGGAGGAAAGGGAGGGAGGGCAAATGTGCCTGGTCCTTGAGTCACCTCTGTCCCCCTTGTAAGGAGCTTCCCCAGAAGCCCTACCCAACAGTCTCTGCCTAGATTCCATTAGCTACAATACAGTCACTTGGTCACCCCCATTGATAAAGGCAACAGGAATATTTTTCAGTCGGGTAACTTGCTACTCCCAGAAAAATCAGGGTTCCATAGGGAGGGAGAAGAGGAGAGCAGATATCAGGAAAGCAACCAGCAGTTTCCGGCGCAGCCCCCTTTGCTGAAGTGGACAGTCTTCAGGTCCTGGAACTGTCCTGCTGGTCCCTGCATGACCAGTAAGCAGCCAGGAGAGCGATAATGAAGCATTTCCTAGGGTAGGGAGAGAAGTGAGCGGATTGAATGATGGAAACTTTAGGTCATTAAATAAAGTTCCAACATTTTCTCCTTGCCCAAAACATTCACCACAAACTCTGCAGAACAGGAATTGAAGGGAAATGTGCCGTGCCATTTTTCTTTAGCCTTTTTGCAATGCAACAGGACAATCAATACAAATCTTTGCAGTAATCATATATTGATTTTCCTAGAATATAACTCCATTTAAAGCACTTTTATCCCCAAGAGTAGAAACATTGGAGGCTATCAAAGGAGGAAGTAGGTTTCCTTGACCCCATCTGCAGTGCACAATTGATTAACAGAGGATAGTTATGAGAGAGAGAGAGAGACAGAGAGAGGGAAGAGAGAAGTCACTGAAAGGTTAATACTAGCTAAAGAGAAACATGATTATAGGACATTAGGCTTTCGGTAAAATCATAAGGTCGGCAAAAGATAATGATACTATCTAAAATTGCATGAGATTTTGAGTACTTAGCATCCTCTCACTGTGCGCCCCCATGCCCCAGCAACAACCACAGCTGAATTTGGAGGATCGACCAAGCTGAGAATGCACGGGGACTGATTGATACGTTTGGGTTCAGGGCCGATAAGCCGGCCTGATAAGGGAATGAGTGATGCTATTTTAGTTTTTCCTGAGTCATGTAGTCATGAAGTACTAAACTGTAACGTGTCTCAGATTGAATGTTTCTTGGCTTCAAAGGTAAAAGAAAAAGAAAAAAATATATATTTAATGTATTTACTGGCTTTTGAAATTTTTTTCAAGAAAAGTAAAAATTCTCCTTTTTGGGGCGCCTGGGTGGCTCAGTGGGTTATGCTGCTGCCTTCGGCTCAGGTCATGATCTCAGGGTCCTGGGATGGAGTGCCGCATCGGGCTCTCTGCTCAGCAGGGAGCCTGCTCCCCTCTCTCTCTCTCTCTCTCTCTGCCTGCCTCTCTATCTACTTGTGATCTCTGTCAAATAAAAAAAAAAAAATTCTCCTTTTTACTCTGTTTTGTAAGGAAACAAAACACACGCGTGCCACTCCCTTCTCTCCTTCTCCTCACTTCAGCCCCTAAGGGATGACCGAAACAGTCCACCTTCTGCCAATCCCCGAGAGTTAGGTCTGCCGCTGACCCTTTCTATGCGCGGATGTCTTCATCCCAGAGACAAGGAGAGGGATCGGAGGGTAACGTTGAGAAAGACAGGCGGGTTCTGCTCTGCCTCTGGCTCCCGAGGCTGGGATGACACCCAAACTGAGGGTGACGCCTCCGGAAGCAGTCCCGAGCTGCCTTCTCTTCCACACTCTTTGTGGAAAAGGCGACAGAGTGCCCCCGGGGTTCACTTGTTCGCAGTATATTGTCCCCGGTGTATTTCCCTAAATTCCTCTTGTCTTTTGTATCAAGGCTGGGTTCGCACAAATGAGCCCTTTATCAAATTAGAAGGGGCATGCCGCCTCATTATCCTTCTCGGTGTGTTGTACTTGATACTGTTTATTTTACTAGCAACTTGAGGAGTTGGTGTTTTGCTTTGTTTTCCGCCCCCCCCCCCCTTTTTTTTGGCTTCAGGCAAAGCAACTAGTACACATTGTCAGATATAGTATCTTATCTGTCAGCAGCACCCTTGTGAATTAATCATAATTCAATAGGCTTACTAATCAAGATTTGAGATGAATGTTTTGATAGAGCGATCAGATTTGTCTAATCTGTCATTATTTGACAGTTGCTGCAGGCAGAGTGTGAACTTGGCAATGGTAGACCTGTTTCTGATCCCTTTGGCTGGGCCCACTGGTTGGGTAACATCGCTGATGGTAGCGATGGATCCAGGCCTTGCAACCAATTAAGACCTGTTTCTCACTACCCCCCCCCGCCCCCCCCCCCGCCACCCATCCTCCCTCCCACCAGTTTTCAGAAAACATTGGGTAGAGTTCTCTTGTGACCCTTCTGCCCAGGTGATCAACAGATTGGGGACCCGGTGTTCCCTTTGTCATTTTCACCTGTAAACAAAGGTGTGCCAAGCCAAGTGATGAATCTCAAGGGTGATTCATCACGTCCCTTGCAAATAGTGGTCAGAGAAAAAAAAAGAAACATAGCAGATTATTCAGTGTTATTGATTACAGCTCTGTGTCGCCCACCTCTAAACTCTACTTGGCAGAGTTGCATGTTCTTGGGGGCAATTTACAGCCTAGTTTGCTCATTTATTCAATTTGATTATATAAATGGAAGCTCTAGTTGTAGATTAATATCTTACTGTACATAATGTTTCAAGTTCTGGGATAAAATTCCAAAATACCAAGTTACACTACATAGATGGCATGTTAGTCGCTCATGAGTTACTGTTAGAAACTTAAGAATGGGATTATTTTATGGAGGACGCTTTAACTGGTCTATTCCTTCTCCTCCCCTAGGTTTACATTAGCACAAAGATAGGTCCTCATTTTAGGAAGCTTGGAAAATTCCAAGGGGGAAAAAATATCTAGATTTCCTATAATTCCATCAACTCACAGCAAGTCAGTATTAAGAATGTTTCACCCTATTAAAACTAAATGGACGACACCACAAAGACCTCAGTGGATGTTTGCCTGACACTGTCATCCACAAAATAGAACTCTCCCTGGCATGCTGTTGTGGCCTCTGTGGACCACGCCACAAGAAAATCCAGAAGAATCCAGGAAGGTGCTACTTCTCTCAAATTTTAGCCTCCGCGAGCAAAGCGTATGGAGAAACTCGCTTAGGCTGTTAGTGCGTCTGCCGTGTTGGAAGTGACAACTTTCCCATTTCACAGGCATGTCACAGTCCTTACTAAGTGAATGCTAGCCACACTTCGAGAGATTTGTAGCTTGGGTGATTCAGACAGGGGACGGCGGAGAGTCACCTAATTAGACTCTAGGTGTAATTATGTAAGGCGGTCCAGGCAGCGGTGGGCTGTGTGTTAATTAACTTTCATGCTGAACATGCAGTAGCGCCTAAACAGAGAATGGTTGGCGGCTGAGGAAAAGCTTTTGCCTTTGCCGTAGCTTTAGTCTTCTCCTTCTAGATCTTCCTTCCCCGTCCCTTCTCTTTTTGTTGTTGTTGTTGACACATGAGGCATAAGGGCAAGTTGTTTGGCAGAGTCTTCGTCATCTGCCCCTGTAACTCCCCTCCTACTCTCCTCCATAATTCCAGCACCTTCTCTGGGATGAACTTTTACATAGCAAAATATGTCTGTATTTGTTTATGTATTTATCTGTCCCCAGCTTGTAAAATCCATAGGATTTCCCAGCCACGACTTTTTGGCTTTCCACGAAGCTCCAAAGGTCTCTCTTTGTGATGAAGAGAGGAATGACGTTCACTGAACCACGATGAGCTCCCATTCGTCACAGGCTTGGGCCATAGTGCTCCTCGGTTGCTCCCATCCGTTCCTGTCTCTAAGGAACAACAAGAGGAAAGGCACCAGTTAAAGAAGTTTCTTTCTTCTAGCAAATAAATCCACGGCTTCCTTTGTGCTGGCTTCTGCTGTCAACTGCTGCCCGAGTTCTTAACGAATGCATTAAAGTAAACTTTGCAAATTCATATAAATCAACTCTGCATGCTTACGTGAGGAGAGACTTGAGGTCATCAAACAAGCGCTGGGTGTGGATAGAGGCCAAATGATCTTCCGGTCCTCTCCGTTCTCAAGTGGGGAAATCCCATTCTGAGGTTCTCTGTTCCTTCTAAGCCTGCCTCCTTGACATTTCCCTCTGCCTTCATTCTGCTACTAATGAAGTCTAGGACGACAGACAGGATCATTCCGTTCATACAGGAGAGGAATGTTCTAGAATTCTTCTAAAATTCTACATACATTAGCATGATATTAACACAGATCAAGGAATTGCCAGAAACATTAAGAATAGATTGGATTCAACACCCTTTTTTACTCTAGTACCTCTTTACCAGTTATGAGAAAGAAGTATTTCAATTTTAGTACCGGCAGTAATAAACAGGCTCAGTTTTTATTGTCTAATTGGAAAAAAAGAATAATAAAAACCTTTGTTGTATGAAAAGCGTTGTTTTGGAGCTCCATGACCGTGTGGGAAAGGCCTTTGAGTGGTGCCACCCTAGTGAGGATAAGGGACATCGGAACAGTTTCAGGGCTGCCTTCGTGTGATTTTCAGTTTGATATCTAGTGAAACTCTGTCTTCGCTGTCACCCACCCCCATCTCGCCATCCGGTGTGGGTCAGATCAAGCCCGTATAGTCAAAACCAGACCGACCAATTTTGACCAATCACTTGCTCTTTGAAAGATTATGTTTGGTGCCTCAGGAACCCATAGTAGTCTCAGGCAGGATTCCTGTCCCCAGAGAGCTTACCGTCTGTCTGGGAAAATAAAACATAAAAAAACCTGAAAATAAAACTGGAAATAACAGTTTGAGACAATGCTAGGGAAGGTAGGTCACATGACTATACACGACTGTCAGATGCATTTACAGATTTTTTGGAGAAGAAAAACGTTCTTCGACCCTTCTGACAGTAGGGTCTCATAGACCCCAGTGGTGAATTCTGAACTGAAGTATTATTCTGTAAAAATGCTTTTCAGTTTTGAAATGGCAGTGCCAAAGAAAAAATCTGGTCTAGGTAATTGGTAAAGAAATTATGTTAGATTAGAATTGAAATAAAGGCATAAAATTGAAAAATTCCCATGAATCGCAAAGACTTCTGAGAAAATGCCAGAGACCTAGGGTAGGTGGTCATTTCATGAGTCAGTTCCAAATTCAGATGGTAGGTTCATTTCAACCTACACAGGTAAGATTTCAGGGAAAAGATACATTTCAGGTAGGGCAGGATATAGACCATTGTATGGGAAAAGGACCTTTCAGTTAGGTAGACTTTATTATGAGGAGCAGAGTGAGAGAGTATAAACCAAGTTCCCCGTGTGTCTGACCGAGACAGAATCTTCAAGAATATTAGACCAAATGTGTGGGAAGTACTAAGAGATGCCCGAGTTCTGGGAGGCCTTCAGCGGTTTCCAAAGCTGAGAAGTGACATCATGCCAGAGATATTTTAGGGAAGATTAGTTGGAGGCAGGATGGGCATGGATTTGGGTTGTTCTCATTTAAAGGGTCGTATTTAGAGACAAGCCTGGTTCCTAAAGGGAGGTATTGTGGGCCTGCATTCTGGCAGAGCAGTGATAACAGAAGACAAATAGGAATTTTGAAGGACCTCTAATGTGAGAATGGGTTATGGGGATGAGGAAGAGGAAGGAGTCAAGGGTGGTACACTGATCTCAAAGGAAATGGACGTTTGCTGAGAGGGGATCGTGTGCGCCCCACTTCCGGGAGCATAGGGCAGAGTGTTAAGGATCTAGCCCCGTAAATCGCAATGGGCAAGACCTGAAATGCAAAGAAAGAAACACAGCCTTGACATCCTCCTGGTTGTGAAAATTACAGAGTTACCTTGGGAAAGATTATTTGCTCTTTGTGTCAACTCAGTGGCCTCAGGTATAATCATAGCTGAAGCACAAAGCCAGCTATTGAAAGTGAAAAGATTTCCAAATACTTTAGGGATTCTGCTCTTGTATTGTGGGTTAGTGATCACCTTGACTTTCTTCTGACGGGGCTTGTAGTTAAGGGCTTGTTTGTGCCCTCAGCAGCTGACCACCAGATTCCCCCTTCGTTCTGTTTCGGTTAAAAGATTTTTTACATCACCTTGGCTTTCAGAAACTGACAAGGTGCCAATGGCCTGTCATTGGCGGACTGACTTTTTTCCACCTGCTCACAGAGATACTATTGTCTTTGGAGAACTCGTGCTTTTCTTCAGTGATGTGACTAAGCCTAGGTAATCTTTGAAGAATTGGCCGCTTTATGTCTCACGGAGAAATGAAGGTGAGGCCTTGGAGCTGGGAAGTCTCGGGGCAAACACCTTCAAGTCTGAAGCGTGAGGGAAACCAAAGCCAAGCCCGTTACCCAGATCTCGAAATCTAGATGTGGGCAGAGGTTGAGTTAAGCGCATTCAGCTGTCCTAGCCATAAAACTGTCTTTATAGAACACGCACTCATCCCATTCTGGAGAGTTGGGAAAGTCCCATGTGGTCGGACATGACTAAGTCCTGTGAGCCCCAAGCAATGTGACTTTTTAATAGACGAATTGCCTTTAAAGATTTATTTTTTATTTGGGACGGGGGTGGTGCAGAGGGAGAGAGAAACCCAGGCAGACTCCACACTGAGCGTGGAGCCCATAGCGGGACTCAATCTCACGAGCCCGAGACCGTGACCTGAGCCAAAACCAGGAGTGGAATGCTCAATTGACTGTGCCACCCAAGCACCCCCAGGTGAATCTCCTTTTAACTCCTCACAGCTCTTGGAGCGTGTGGCTTGGGATCTGTGCAATACGGTGTCGCCTCGCACGCGTCATCGCTACCTCGGCATCACTTCTGAGCCAGGAGAGGATTAAAGGGGTGCGGCCAGGACCTGCCCCCACTTTGTGAGGGCATAGCCGTGCTTGCCAAATTTCTAAATCAGTTACGATCTGAAAATAAAAAATTAAAGACACTAATCATTTCTCCTTTTACCAAATGGGCTGTATGTGAAAGCTTGCATTCACCTTTTTAAATAGGGCTTACGATAAACATGGACTGACCTCTCTCTGGGAAAGCAGATGTTTGCCTAACAAGGAAATAAAGCTGCTCTCAACAGTACTTTCCTAAAAAAAAGATCTAGTTGCTTTTCCATCTTACACCCAAGTTTAAGAGTTTTTTATGATTCTAGAATGAAAAGAATTCCCTTACTATTAAAAAAAAAAGTGATAGAAATTTTTTTGCCAAAAAAAGGTACCTTACAGTGCCATCTCAACATAGCCTGTTTGTCTGAATGCAGTGGAAGGAGGAAGCTTTTATTAGGAAATAACCCTTTCCAGTTCTGTAACAGTCCTTATCCAAAAACTTCTCCCCAAGGCTGTGGACAGCTTTGTGCCCTGGAACCTCCACCACAGGTGGGAGATGTACTGAGCTTTTGAAACCGGTAAGGGTGGTGTGAACATAAGAGCAGGCAAAAAGAGTTTTTCTAGTAGTTGTGGGACCTTGGAGAGGCCTCCAAGCCAGGAAAGTTTCTTTAATTCTTCTGGTGCTATCCTTTATCATCTCATAGTCTCAGTTCCCGGTTGCTCCTGAATGAGCTTGAATGAATTTGTAATAATAAGCCGGTATCTGTGCTGTGTGTGTTAGGGTCTCAGCCCCCATCAGCAGAGTGTGATTTGGGAATGAAACACCTCGAGGCACCAGAAACACAAAATCGGAGAAGTAAATCCCTTCCAAGATTGTAGTATATGGTCACCATGCTGAGTGTATAGAGCTTGGGATCATCTACTTCAGTATCCTTTTTTCTATTACTGTGACCACTGAGTTGAGAAGACGCAGAGCTGACCGCACTTTCCTTCCTCGCAGTTTGAAAGAGCTCACACGCGTCTCAAAGTGACCGCTCTAGAGCTCACACGCGTCTCAAAGTGACCGCTCTTCAGCGGGAAGTGCCTTATTAATGGAACAAGATCTGATTTTGTCAATTTCTTTATTTTTTTGCTCCAAAACAAGACACACTCTTTGGTGAAAGCCTCGTCTTTTGTTCCAAGGTATTCCTTAGACAAACTTGGAAGGTAAGGAGCCACACTAGTATAAAAATTAAAGCATCAAAAAAAACCACATGTCCTTTCCAAGACCACGTAGCCATTCACGTCCAGAGATGAAATGAGACCCCACCAAGGCCGCTGCCTCATTTCGGCAGGGTCACTGTGGCTCTGGCCCTTCGGTCGGGCTTACGGCAACATGAGGGGAGGTCTCAGCTGAATGCAGAATCTTCATGGGACGTCCTGTAACTATGTCTAAATGCGACTTCACAAAGACCTCTTAACTAGACACTGGCTAGAATGACTCTTCCCCTGGGAGAAAAGGGTCTTTAAGATATTTTGAGGGGAGGAGAAGGGTTAAGAGGTCTAATCCATAGCTCTAAATTCCTGTGCTTGGGGGAGCTCATTGACATGGTAGGTTTTAAGGGCTGCTGTTGGAGCCATTATGGCCTGTCCTGCTGAGGCCCATTGGAGAACACTTAATTGTAGTATCCCAGTGTGTTGCAAAGGCTTTTTTTTTTTTTTTTGGCAAGACCTCTTTGAGCTCTTTGACAAAGCAGCTCACTACTACTGATGGGAAACCTTGGGAAACTTTTGAGGCACGTAAACCCAAGGACATTCTTTAGGTTTGTGCTTTTTAAGTTAAAATGGCTGGAGCTACCAGGAATTTTTAAATCTCCCTGCCACTTCCTTCCTGCAAGTTGTACATGGATTCCTGGGTGCTGACTATATGTTGAATACATTTCTTTCCCTTTCTAATTTTTTGATTTTGAGGTTGGGATTTTTCTTGGCAGTGGTGGTGAAGATGGTGTAATGAACAAACACAATTATCACATCCAGGGGCTGCAAAAGCCTTAATTTAGAAATATAAGCAAAATCACATTGTTTCATATGGAACCAATTCCTTCTTGACTCTTTCCCCCCAAGGAGTGAAGGAAATATCTCTGGTATATAGTTAAAAACCTGGTAGATTAGACCTTCAGATAGGTGAGTGGATTAAGGCAAAGCACAAGGAAAGGCTCATGTTTTCAGTCATCTCTCCTATTTTAAAGTTCCTATTGCCCTTCAGTATTCCAAATTTACCAGATTAGACCTAATCTAATATGTAGTTCTTTAATGTTTTAAACATTTTGGCTGGACTCAGTTCCTAGCCTCTGTATTGCCTATCTCTGTTAACATCTGCATGCATAAGAGGGCATTCATTAGGGCCGGATTGAGGGGAAAACACCGAAAGACCAGTCCACCTTTCTTGGGGCTTGGGACTGCAAGGCCATAGCATTGAGAATGCAATGAATTGAGAAGATCGGGGACTCAAAATTCAAAACCTTGAGCCCCCCCCCTTTTTTTTTGGCCCAGAAATCCAAGTTCATTCAGAATTGAGCTCATTTCTGAAAACACTGAAACCTTCTCATGGTTTCCCACACTATAAAGCAAAGTATAGCTGTAGGATCAGAAATAGTTAACAGCGTCTTTGCGCCAGAGTGTGGGGATTTCTCTTTGGTTTGGGTTTTTATGAGCTCATTGCCCCAGTTCCTGTTCTATACATAGAGCTAATACTCCTGCTTTGTTTCTTTCTTTTAAAATTACCAAGAGATCTAGATGTGTAGTAATGCAGAGGACACTTGATGAAGGCTGTTAACTATGGGGCCTCTTTGTTACGTGAGATATTCTGTCAGCGAAATAAGGGACATGATTGTTTTAGTAGGACTCTGTTATGGATACAGGATATCTCAACCTTGATCTGAGGAATAGATTGGGAGGTCGTCTGTCTTTGATTTCTGCATCCCCCCCGCACGTCTGCTTGCTTTCCTCTTGCAGCACACCAACTGCTGTATCTTTGGTCCACATGGCTGAAAAATGGCCCCCGCTTCTGGGGCCATCACCTCTGGCTAGGGGGTGGGGCCCCGCGGAACAAACATGGCTGCCAGGAAGCTGCCACTGAAGCTGTGCGTGTTGGAGAGGTCAGTTCCCAGAAAGGGGGAGGCGGGGACACAAGTCTGGATTTTTCTACCGTACCACACCTTCAGGGAGTAAGGCGAAGTACCTGCGATTCTTCGTATTCCTCACAATAAAGCTGCTTTACGGAACGAACATAAAATTTTAGAGCAGGAAAGGATTTTAAAGTTTGCCCAGCCCTACCCTCTGTGTCCCATTAAGGAAGCTCATTCAAAGGGAAAGTGATGAATTTTCCAGAGGTTCGAAAGCGAGTTAACCGTGTCCCGTGCTCGTGCTTTTAGGTCAGAGCTTCTAATGCATCGCTCCATCACCTTGCTTTTGCCATATCTGAGCTTTCCGATGTTATTTTTTTTTTTTTTTTGCAATTGCGTAGAAGTTTTTGGAATAACAAGGAATGTATATTTATAATCCCTCACTTACATAGTTGGATTTTGGTTGTATAGATTCCTCTGCTCTAGAAAACACAAGTGATGTTTATGAAGACAACCTAGAAATATGTGGGGAACTGCTTCCAACGTACCGTCACATGAGAACAGCAAAATCGTGGTTAGGTAGCCCTGAGATACAAAAATAGGTAAAAATTAGGTAGGCATGTGGATGTTAACTGGGTTTGTTAGACCGGTAGATTTATGTATAACTTTAAATTTTCCTTAATACTGCCATCAAATTAGTTTTAGAGTTTTAGGGAGCACATTTGATAAGACTACATCTGGCTCTACTTCTCCTCATCTTAGAGCTACTTGAACATGTACGCACCATGTTCTTGCTCATGGAAGTGAACTCTTGCCAAGGTAAGGCACATATATTTGGGGCACAGCTGGAACTTTTATTCCAGCAGTGAACACATTAAGAACGAAATCCTCAATGTATGGCTACAGCTGCATTCCAGTAGGGGCTGAGCAGAGGCTTTGGCCTCAGAAAAATGACCCACAAAGACAGTCAGAGGATAAGATGTCCTCAAGCACAAGTATAGAAGGATCTAGGAGTTGGGAAGAAAGTCACATCATGTAACTTAACGCCCATGGGCTTCAGAACAGGTAGCGGAAACCTAGAACAGTTCAGGTCTGTAGAGGCACAACTTGGTTAAAACAAAGTAGACGGCTCTCAGCGAAGTTCTCTCCACGGCCATACCGGAAGCACCAAGATGGCGCTCAACCTGGACTGTGTCTTTCCCAGGAACCAGCCCCTCGCCCCTCCAGCCCCAAATTTCACTATCTACCTCAGACCGCAGAACCAGGGGAGAAAATGCAGTCTCTTCAATGCTGTCGGATTTCTAACCTGCCCTCTCAGCAGTCAGGGACAAGAGTAGCCAGCAGGGCTGTGAGAGCAGGGGGGCCCACCGCAAAAAGGGGGCCCTCCTGGTCACACTGCTTCTTCTGCTGGGGCTTCAAGAAGGCATCATTTAGTGAGCCTGTTGAAGAGGACAAGTTGTCGAGAGCAATTTCTGAGGTACCTCTGCTTCCCCGAACACAGGACTCTTCGCTTCCCAGCTGATGGGTAGAGGAGAGGCAAGAAAACTAGGCCAAGATGGGGCCAGAAACACGGGGATGGAGATGGTTAGGCAAGTATCGTTTTTTTGCTTCTACAGGATTAGCCACGGTTTATCCCAGTTGTAAGCTCTGCAGACATTCCTGTCATGTCTTTAGTCACCTAGTAGGCGTCTCACTGCCTGGAGGACTTTGTTTTCCTTACTGAATTCCAGTCTGCCTGTTCTCATTTAAACTTCCTTTCTTCTGGCCCCGGGCTGGTCCCTGGTGTGCAGGATTGCCATGGGTGCTGGCTGGTCAGTGCCTGAGCCATGGGACCCCCGATGCCTACCTTGGCCACGGTTGCACAGAGACTGTCCTCTCTGCAGCTGCATTAAACGGGGATTTGGTGGAACTTGAGGAAACCTCAGTTCAAAGCAGAGTTCACACCTAGCGAGTGAACTGCTTTAATACCAACAGTGAAATAATTGACTTAAAAATAATTCCATGAGGGACATGAGATGCAGTGGCTTGACCTTTTATTAATATTCTTTTCTTTCCAATAATAACAGCTGTGAGTCAACACCAGTCAAATGTGGTGAATTTCCTTAGACTCACTCCAAAGGAGAGGTTCCGTCAATGGCTTTGAAATCTGAACAGGACGAAGAAAAGTCATTTATGTGGTAAAAATCTCAGTTACGCTAACCAGATTAAAGACTTTCTACTGAATTAAAGAAAATATGACACATCAATTATTTGAAACCAATTGTAGATGTTTTTAGGGACACAGAGAAATCTACCCTGAATTTGTAGTATTTCCAAGTTCTCTTGGAGCTTAACATTCCAGTGCGGGGGACCACTGCTAAATAAAGTCATAAAGAAGATCGTTTCAGAAAGTGAATGATGAGGTAGAAGCCTGAGTAGTGGTTAGAGATTTGAAAGAAGGTGTCTCTGAGAAATGACACTAAAGCTGAGATCCAAAATTCAAGAGGGAGACAGCCCTGTGAAGACACCAAGTTAGTGCTTCTGACAGTGGGAACAGCAAGTTCAAAGTCCCTGAGGTGGGAATGGGCTTGACCCCATAGAGGAATAGGAAGCACGTGGGAACAGTCAGAAGGAAGGCCCTAGGAAGATGTCTAGATTGTATTTGAACAACAGAGAATACTTTAGAAAGCTGAACACTGTTCTGAGCCATCCACAAAGGGAGAATGGGCCTGAGGTGGGTGTTTTATTTAGTTCTAAAGAAGGAAAGTGCTGCGATTACTCCCCTTAATATACCTCTACATTGAGTTACACAAATATTAGTAAATGAAGTACTGTACAAAAGCATTTTTAAAAAATGTAAAGCACCATCATTTAAGGATATTTTCCTCATTAAAGTGTTTTTTAACACAATCGAGGGTCTTATTACTTTCTTGTAGAAAAATCCTGCTAAACTTGAAGCGAGTTCTCCCCTTATTAGGAACCGCACCCTGCCCGGCAATTCCCCGAGACCTGTGTTGCTATGAAAAGCTTCCGTTACCTTTTTCTGTCTCTTGTGAAGGCCGAAGGGAGAAGGATTCCCGCTGCGTAGACCCAAGACCCTCAGGAGAGAATTCACTTTTTGGCGCCCTGGTCTCCCCTGTGAGTCCACGGGGTCAGAGGTAAGGCTGTCCTGAGACTGTGACTCCCAGGATGTCTCCACTTCTGGGGCCACACCAGCTAAATGGAAATTATGAAAATATCCAGGGCCTGAAACCAATAAATGGGAAGTGACAGGCATGGCATATTAGGGGATTATCGCTTGCACGGACTCTCCTGCAGGACGCACGAGGAAGGTGGAGGGCGTCTCATAATCCCCCTGAAATGTGCTGCCCGACGGGCTGGTGATACAAAGGGAAATCTGGTTTCTTGCAAGAAAGGGCATCAGAAGATGGATGTCCCCTGGATGACCGTTCCCTTTGACGTTTATCTGCGTTCTTGGTGACCTTTGGTTTCTCAATGTAGTTCTTGGCTCTGACCTCGGGCAGAGATAAAGGAATAAGTTCCAGGTTTGCTCAGCGGTACCAGGGATGACTAAGAGTGGAGTTTCTCAGCTGATGTGGGCACAGGATGGCTGCCATCTGGGTCTCCAAGAAGGGGGCCTGGCGGGGATGCTGTCATCATGAGCTCACTGAAAGCAGAAGTCCTTTGGAAACTTCTTGACTACATGACTCCACCCAAGTTGCCCAAGACATAGAAGTGGGGCACAAATTAATGGGGCAAAACCAGTGGCTTGCATCCGCTCGGCACCTGTGTTCTTATTAGGCTCAGAAAGAACACCCTGGAGGAAGATCCTTTCAGGAAAAAGAAAAAGGCATATGTTACTTATTGTTTTGGGTGACTGTGTTTCTGAGAAAAGGGGATGCCGCGTCGTGGATAACTGGCTCGCCACCCCAATTCCAGCCGGCCCGGTAGATGAAACATCAGCCGTCTCTCATTACTCCGGCAGCCCTGGCTTTGCCCCCCCGGCCTGATATGTATTCCGTGCACAGTCAAGCCTCGGAGTTGACATCTTCTTCTAAAATTGTTTGGCTGTAATAAATATAAAACTTTCAGCACTGATGTAAAGCCTTGCTGGTTGGCATCATTTCCTACCCCCTTTTAATTATTCCTGACACTGTGGAGAAACATCTAATATAAATCTGTAATGTGCACTGATGACAAACTGCACGGTTGGAGAACCATGTAATTTCTCCACAATTAATTAAAGTGCATGGAGATTCCCCCCCTCTTTCTTTCTTTCTTTCTTTTTTTTTTTTTTTTTTTTTTCCCTCCAGCAGCCAGATGCCACTGACTGGCTCAAATAACACTGCTGTCAACTGTAAAAAATTAAGATCCAAACCGTAAGAAAGGTACTTAGATAAAGAAACCAGATGCCGGGAAATTGGCGATCCCCGCGTCCTTCGCGATGTGAGCCCCCATTGTTCGACATCTGTAGCCCCAGAACCTTCAGGATGCGCAGATCCCGGCCGGTCTGTCAGCGGCCCGTTTCCACCGGCATCGTCACTTCGGTCAATCTTTTATTAAAAAAATATTGAACGGCGCCAATCAGCCAGGGGAAGAGGGACACTGGGACCTGTTTACACCCGTCACGCCCGCTGGTATTTATGGGCACGTGCGTGTGGTCACTCAAAGAGAAAGGAAAAGGAAATAAAAAGGGCGCTGCTCCCATTTCAGGCGGATCTACCACCTGGAATTGATCAAAAGCAAATTAATTTTCATTTTCAATTAGGAATACAATTAAATCCAAAGTGTGTGTGTGGGGTGTGGATTGTAGTGTTTCCATACAGCCCCTGTGGTGGGAGGACAGCAGGTAAAGCCAGACGGAATGAAATACAATTCTTGGTGTCTTTTCGTTTAATTCATTCAAGTGTTAAGGGGGTTGGGGGGGCTGCTGCTACTGCATTTTACCTCCCCAGGAGCCATCCCTCCTTCCCCTCAGGCAGAATCTGAGGAAGAGGGAAGAGGGAGGGCCAGTCAGGCCCTAGAAGCTGCCAGATAGCCTGGTGATGAGGCCCTGCCCCCTGTGGGTCTGCCTGTGCTTTTTCCCAGGGTTCTGCTGTGCATCAAGGATGTGGGTGTTTTAACGGACAGCCTGAAATAGGAAACAGGAATTTGGCTTTGCCTTCTGCCTCCAGCTTGCTGGCTCTCCGCATCGAAGCGATACCTGGCAAACGGATCCCCCTTCCAAGTCTGGCCATCATCAGAGATATTGAGTGATTGTGTGAAAACAATCTGGCTGGTGAATGCCTCATGTCACAGGATCCTCGCGCTTTTCACTTGACTTTTTCTCCACATTCAACTGCTGCCTTTTGTTGGAGCCACCGAGTGGGGGCCTTTGGGGCAGACAGGATTCCTCCCGGCTGCCTGGGGAACAGTTGGCCCAGTGTGTTCATCACCAAGGGTGGTAATTTGGGGAGCTCTGACCCTGATTTTAAGGAAAGTCAATTATTTGTCAATTATGAGACCTAGAAATTCAGATAGAGGACTCCGATGTTAGAAGCCCAGCTCTCCGGTTGGGGACGGATTACAGTGTATTGGTGAAGACGAAGACCAACAGAAGTTTGCTCTCCCCATCTACCTGCCTTCATCCCAGGATAGCCACACTCCACTTGCCAGGAGCATGTTGCTCCGCTGATGGCAGTCTTCGGAGGGTCCATCTCAGAGATGAGCTTCCTGGAAAAAAACAGTGGGCGATAAATCGTTTGCCTTATGAATAACAATGAAGAGTGCATCAGATAATAGCTTATGTCTTTCTAAAATTCTTTACGTGATGGATGAAGAGAAAGAGAAGGTTCTGGGTCATGGAAACAGCTGCCTTTGGTGAAAGCTTACCCAGAGCCGTGTGGTCACCGCAAATCCCCTGTGTTCCAGTCCATATTTTACTTCGTACCACCCCCACCTTCCTGGTCCCAAAGCAAGGGTTTACGTTTCCTCCCCGCATGGTATTTGTGCTTTAAAAGAAGATTTTATTACTTCTGCTACAGTGGAATTTCTCCTTTTACTAGACAGTTGGCATGACCACAGCCTGAAACCGCGATGGAGTTGTTAACACGCTGGGATCAGTTTTTCCCCCCTTTAAAGCTATTCTTTTCTTTTCTTTATTTTTTTCAGAAGAGGGAAGGAAAAAAAAAAAAAGCTCCAACAAATCAACAGAACTATTAACTTTCTGATTTATTTGCTCCAGAGAGCAAAAAAACTCAATGCAAAATGACAGAAACACCAGCACCGACAGTAGGAAAACATTCTCTGTGCAAGTTTCCAACTGAAATCGTACCGCAACCCGTTGGTTATCTGGAGATAGACATCTTCAATTTCCTGATTGCATAATAGAAATGGGATTTCTTTTTCCCCTCCAAAAAAGCATTATCCATAACGTCAACATAAAGTTGTCTGTGCTTTGGGTTCCAGAAAGCCCTCCTCTTGGGAACAGGCTGAAAATTTTCTGAATCGCTAACAGTTTCCAGCATGTCTCCCCCTTCGAGGGGAAAGGGAAGCGTTGCTAACATGGCGAAAGCCGGGAGAGGTCTTCGGGAGCCTGCCCCATCAACCCCGGCCACCTGGCAGATCCCGTGGCATTGAGTAAATAGACACATTGCCCCACCATAAAGCTTAGTAGCGCCGAGAACATTCATCTGGTTAAGGACTGTGTCTAATGGCGGCACAGCCAACACACACGATTGCTTTACTAGTAACTCAGGTTCAAGTCTGTACGGATTTGAGACTGGGGTTGGACAGTTGAGACACTTGTCCTGGAGGGGGTTGGGCCAGGCTTTGCCGTGGACCTGCCCTCCTCACAAATGGCACCAGCAATGTGTGGTCTTCATGCTTAACGTGCCTTTCGAGGGCATTTTGGTGACAAGGCACTATGTTTTCCTCACCACCTCATGCCCCCTCCCCACTCCAAGTTTCTGATGACCCATTTCTGAGATGGAAAATTCTTGGCTTTGGCCAACAGCTTACATCATTTTTGCACTTAAAAACGCCCATGATCTCAAAAGCAGCCCTCATTTTTAAATCACTTTGTATATCAATACTTCATTTTATTTAACACAGTGTTTTAAAATTATATTTAAAAGGCAGCCTCTTTCGTCTCATGTGCCCTTGGCTGGGAAACAAAGGAAGTCTCTTTTAAGAGGTGTTTTATACTTTATGACTACTGAGAGAGAACATAGTTCTTTAATAGGTGTGTATGTAAGAGAGTTCCATGTTATAGGTTTGCAGAGACTAAAAGCTCTGGAACAGAGCTGTTTGATAACTTTGATATCTTTGAAGGGCAGAGGAGCGAAATGGAAGCCTCAGAGATTTAGATGCCAAAACAGAACACTCCCAAAAACCTGTGGACGACAGGAGCTTTTCTAAGATCATATTATTCTCACCGATAATAGCGTTCTGCCTTGACGGCGGGCGAGGGCCGTGCAGGATGAATCATTCTTGTCTTCTGCTTCATGGTTATGGGCATGTAATATGTTCTTCATTGAGCCAGGCAATTGACGGAGACGCCAGTGCATTTAAGACTTGAGTCTACTGGAAATGAGACTTGCATTCTTGCCAGAAATGGATGCTTTTCTGTGTCCACCACTATCACACATCTTGGCTTTTTTTTTTTTTAATCCCGACTCTTAAAACAATAATATCAAACAACTCCAGGGGAAAAAAGTTAAATATTTCCATATGAAGAGCTGATTAAATTTGTATGGTTTTCTTTTCAGTAAAAATTGATATGTGATGAAACACAGTGCAGCTGGATGGCTGGTTTGGGCTGATACGCCCGTGTCCTCTGATCTCTGGACCCAGCAGCTCTCGGAGCCAGTGCCCCGTGAGCCGCTGTGCCGTGACCTGGGTTCTGAAATGCCCGTTCTCAGGGCATCTGGACTGAAGAGTGCCAGCGCTAAACACCACCAGCAGTCCCGTGGCTTAGCAGTGTGGTCGATAGGGGATGCTTGATGCTCCATTATTAGGATTCCTTCAGTGGAAGATGGGGGGAAAGAGCCTGGCTGGAAGGTGGGAGAAAGTAGTGGGGAACATGATTTATTGGCTCATGTGTTTGAAAAGGATGAGAATATCTGGCTTTAGTACAGTTCGATCTTGGGTTCAAATGAGGTGGCTGTGACCTGTATCCCTTTTGCTCTGTATCCTGCTTCTGCCTCCTTCGTGTCGGTCCCCCCGCATCGGACTCTCCTCTCTGGGTCACAGGATGGCTGTCAGCAACTTTCAAGTTGCTTCTGGGTTCACATCCCATGGGGAGAAGCAAGGGCCCTGTCCCGGTGTTCGCAGCGAAGGGGCTACTTTGTTCGATGGTAGTTTGGGGAGTAGGATACTGCCAGGGCTAGAAGGGACTGCTCTAGAAGCTTCTGGGCTTAGTCTGGGAAGGTTTCCTGGCAGGAAACTGGGACAAGGTCACAGCTTGAGCTGGTGACAAAATAAGAACGTCCGTCACCTGTGCCAAAGACTGTTCCACCAAGACAGACAGGAAGGTAGACCTCTTTGACCAGGAAACTTGAGTCACATTTACTGCTTCTGTTTTCATCCCCTTTAAAATATGAAAAATAAGAGGAAAGGGCTTCTCAGTCATCTGTGTGGATGCACAGGCTGGACTTCGGCTTTGGCCAGTGTTCGGAGCCGGGGGTGGAGGTTGGGGGCTCTTGCTGCCCTCATCAGTGGTCAGAGGTAACAGTAGCATATTTTTCTTCAGCCATCTTGAGGGAGATGAAACCATCCTGATGCTTTTGTGCCCAAAAACCACGCCCATGCTTCTTCTCCGCCGAGAGCAAGTTGCCAGCGACTCAGGACCCCTCCAGGCTTGGCCTGCTTTGGCCCTTGCTTGTCACACCTTCTTGGGGCTCCCCTTAACTCTATGACACGATGGCATCTCCTGGCTTTCAGCCTTCCTTCTGACGCTTCTTATGTTTCTCCACCCTCCATTTCTCTCTCCCAGAAGTCTGACAGCTCTCGTCACGGCGAACTGTGATCACATAGCCCCTTCTGGTTTCCCAGGATCACCTCCTGCTGGGTCTCAGCCCAGAGTTAACTTGGTGCTGTAGTCTCGCTACCAGAAACAGCACTGCCCGGACCCCCCTCTGTCAGTGGTGACTTCTCCTGGGCGAGGTCAGGCACGGGAAGACCTGATAGGCGACATTCACTGTGGGGCTTCTCCTGTACGTTCCTGGGACAGCGATGGTAAAGCCCCTCACCAACTCAGGGACTTCAGTTCTGGGATAAAGAAGACAAATTTGACTCTCAGCATTCGTTAGGCTCCAGGGAAGCTGTGTGTGTTAACGGAACTATTCTAGATCTCTATTTGTCAAACCGAGTGTTTACTGTGGGCTCCCTTACAGCGCCCCCCAGCCCCCCCCACCAGAGAACCAGTCTACAAACAAAGCATTTACTCTCGAGGATTCCTGCCTAATTAAAATTTTACATATACTAAATAAACAAGGACACTTTTGAAATGTAAATCTGTCATTTTTCGGAGGCAACTTAAATCAGCTCCACCTACCTTGAGACTGGGCTGTCCTCCCCCACAAAGCCCCACACGGTCCTGGTTCGCCTTGACTCCGGTGCAGCTCACATTCCCTGTGTACTTAGATCCTGGTGTGGGTTGGGTTTTTTTTTTTTTCCCCTTGAACACTTTCTGCAGTTTAGTTATTTGTTGTAATTATCAAGTTCATTTTTCTCTAATAGATGTGATTAAGTATATTTAGCACTGTGTAATGAGTTTTCTGCCTGGTTGCATCTTAGCTAATAAGGAATTCCTTAGCGGCATCTCTGACAGCTGCTGCGGATCCCAGGCCCGCGCTGCCACCAGAGACCTTTTCCATGAACTGCTAGCATTAGAGAAATTAACTCCATTACACTCACCGTAAAATCGAGGCCGAAATTTGATTACTAATAGATCCTCGATTTCACTAGAAACTAAAGAAACGGTGTGGCCGGTGGGGAGGAAGGTACATGCATGCGAAATGCCGGTGTGTACATTTTCATCAGTGCGTGTATTCAGAAATCTGCAGCCGTCTCTCCGGTTTATTTCCCGGGCGGGACCAGGGAGCCGTGAGCCAAGCCGATGGGCTTATAACGGTGTGATTCGGCAGGCGTGGGGCCAGAAGGTCTTTGTACTGCCGCAGTGGTAGCACCTTGCTCTTCAGGGCCTCTGTCCTCGCCAAGCTCAGAAACCCCTGGGTGGGTTTTTGGCCACGGCAGCTCCTTGCCATTGTTGCAGGCTGTCCAGATTTGTAAGGCTAAAGTGCTGAGGACAATTAGTGGTTGGTGAGTGGCTGCTCTGATGTATCGTTGCTTAGCAACAGTCTCTGAATTAAGTCTCTGGAAAGGGGCTACAGGAAGAGACAAGACAGAAGGATGAACTAGGTATCATTTCAACGGGGAGGTGAGTCGGCAGCGCTAAAACCGTCAAAGGTATCTGTGATCACAGATGTGGCTGGATGGGAAATGGAGGATAAAAGAAAGAGAAGACAGAATGTAGCTTCTCTCTTGCTAAGTAAAATCAGAAGAAGCGGCCATGGCACGAGCCCCGTTGATGGAAGAGCTCATTCTCTTTCTTTGACCCTGGGCGGTGATTCCCATGCAGAACTCATAGAACGTTACCCCAGATGCAGCATGATCATTCCGATTCTTGAAATGACATAGAACAAGCTTAACTTAGCATTCGTTGGTTAACACCAGCGAACTAGGATTCATGGGGGCGGGGGGGGGGGGCCCGATTTGCATGAAGCCCTGCTTGTGGAGCCTGCGGACTTGGCACTCTAGTCTGCCGACACTCCGTCTTGCTCCATTTGAAGTAAGGAAGTATCTTGAAGGAGCAAGCGTATCCATTTCAGTAGATTAAGCCGAGTTTAGACTCTCCGCTGACTAAGTTATCACCCTGAACTCCGTGATTTAGTGAGCTGGGTTAGCCTCTAGAAGGCCAGATGAGCAAAAGAAAGTGGAAAAGCAGTAAAAGACCTTGATCCAGATACTGAGCCTTGTTAAGGGGAGGCCTTATCTACACGCCGAGCTCTGTCTGGAGGTCTGCAAAGGTCCAGGGACTCATTACTGTTAGTGAGGGCTGTTTTGCAATTAGTGTTGAAACACTGAGATAAAGAAAGGATATATAGGAATTAAAAACAGATAACGTAAGCACCAACAAAGAGTCCTGATCCCCTTGGCTGAGTGTTTTGCATGTTTACCTCTGATCAGAATTCTTAATAATATCGAGTGTGTTGCAATTCGATAAAGATCCCCTAGGAAGAAAGGGGTCAATTCTTGGGATTAAAGAAAACAGAACAAAACGAGAAAAACAGAAACAGAAAAAGCTTATACTCCTATCTTGTATTACTTTAAAAACAAAAAAATTCGGAGAATACAAATAGCCATTAAACTACACAGGAAGGTTGTGTTTTGGTTTCGTTTGGTTTAGGTCACCTGTGGGCAGAATTCAGTCTCCTGTTATCTAGTGACTGGAAGGGTATCTCCAGGGCTCAGAAAGCAGATTTTCTGTCTCTACCTAAGACTCATTTTCTCTCTGAAGATCGGTGGTGGCAATCAAGAAGGTCTTTGTGCTCCTGGCCTGAAGTTCCTGGTTGGGGAAAGGAAGCTGGTGACCCCCTCTGATTCATGCCTAGTACCTATAAAGGGCTCCCCGTCACAGTAGAGCACTGTATTTTCAGGACAATGTATAATTATTTGGGGAAAAGCCAAAAATGATGGCTCACGCATGCCTAACGCATTGTCTAATGGCCTGTGATTCCCATTTAAGTACCTTAAGCCCCGAAAGCTTTGTGCTTCTGTGTCGTCCCCACCCCCCTCCCACCCCTGTCCCCCATTCTCATGTGCTGGTTGTTGAGTCCAGCTTCCCTGCAGGATTGTAAAGTCTGGGAATGCAGGGGCCTTGTACCTTGCTTTCCACTGACCCTCGTATCCCTGGCACCCAGGGCGGGGTCGGCTACCCAGAGGGAACTCAGCCAGTGTTGGTTGAATTTGTTACCTTAGCCTCTAGTGGTGGTCACCAGCCACTGGGATGGCCCCTCATCCCGATCGTCACGGCCTTTCGTAATCCCGAGGGGCTAGACTTGGTGACTTGCTTCTGATGGAGAGAATAAGGGCGACAATTAGTTCATAAAAGGCAATGCGGCTACTTGCAATCTCTTTCTTTTGGGCCACTCACTCTGGGGGAAGCCTGCTGCCATGTTGTCAGCCACCGAGGCCTCCAGCCAACAGCCACGCCAGTGACCTTGGAAGTGTTTCTTCCAGCCCAAATCAAGCCTCCGATGACCACAGTGCCAGCTGATAGGTTCATGAGAGCCCCAAGCCACCCAACTCCTAAATTCCTGACCCCCCAGAAACTACTAGATAATAATGCTCATTATTTTAAGTCCTTCAATCGGGGGATAATTTATTACACAGCAGCAAATAATGGAGACGATGGCTGGTTACCACAAGCATCCCTGCCTCCATTTATTCCAGAGGTGTTTGCTGAATGCCAGCTCTGCCAGGGATCATGCTAGAAGCGGGAGTTGCCAAGGCAAATAAGGCCTGGGAGGAACTTCCCGTCCTGAGGCACCAGTACGGTGGGCGTACAGCAGAGGGAGTCGGAATGGGCGGAACCATAAAACGGACAGCGTCGTCTCCTGTGCAGCCCGCCGGCATCCCAGCACACATACCCCACAGCAAACACTTCTTCCTGACTGTACCTTAGCTTCGTTGACGTTGAAACAGTTCCAGCAAACTTTGGCACTGCTTCGTATAGCGCTGGTTCCTGATGGAGCTGGTGGGCCATTCGAGAAGAGGGCAGATTACCCTAAGTTCTCTGCCCGGGGCTCGGGGCATCCCACACTGAATTCGGCCCTGTTGGAACGGCTGGTCCTAGTCTGTCACTGCGCCTTATTTCTCCCTGGCCTCTCTGTCATTCACCACCCTCTTAACGAGGGGTCTGTTGATTAAAAACAAACTGTTTGATGATCTCTAAAAGAAGAGAAGCCCCACGAGATTGTGTAAATGCTCTGTACATTTGCTGGCCACGTTAATGCACGTTTCACTGTGGCTTGAGGCTGAACGCGGCAAGAGGAAGAGTCACGGCTTAGGCCTAGCAATGGAATCTTTCCAGGGATGCTGAGAAGATAAAGACAGCAGCCAATAAAGCGCTAATACACTGATGGTCAGTGACAAATCACAGTGGGAGGAACACATCTTCGGGGGACCCTGCTCTAATGGCCCTGATTCATTAAGAGGCCCATCCTCAGGACCTCATCCTGTAGGCTTCACGGAGCTTGCCGTGTACACGGATGGCCTCCTGTTGGCTTCCTGGGCCCGGGCGAGGAGAAGCAGAAGTCACGGAAGAGGAAATTGACTCTGTAACAAAGAAGCAGCTCCCCGGGGCCTGGGTCCTCTGCCCTTTAGGGGAATGGGGCTCAGGACCAAGAAGGAACAGGACCAGGCACCAGAGAGCCCCAGTCATTACTGTCAAGATGCTCCCAGGTTTAGAGCCAACTCCGAGGAGGAAGGAAGCCGACAGGTTCTTTTTCCGTCAGCCGCAGGCCGCAGTGGGAAAGCAATAAATGCTGATCCCATCCGCTTGCCGGTATAACTGATTTAAGTGGGAAAAGGGAGACAATCTAGCAGACACACTGGAAATCCTTCGGCTTCTCCCCAGCTGCGGTGCACCAACGGGAGAAGGACGGAACAGTCGGTCGCGTTTAGTGCCTTCCTTCACTTCGTCCTCCCATTGGAAAAAAAAAAAAAAATTCTCCCTTTGTATGCTGCCACTGCGTCAGTTTTTGTGGTGGTGGTGGTTTTAAATAGGAGAACTTGTGAAATGAGACTGCATAAAAGATGGCCTTGTCTTATATATGGGGGATATTGCCTGTCCTTCAGATCTATGTGTCTCGCTTATGGAATGAACCAAAGTAGGACAGATAAACTAATATTTTGTATAAGCTCAGCCAGACAATACAGATGATAAAGATGTTTCATCTTCTTATGCATGCAGAAAATATGAAAAATCGTAGTTTACACATATTTGCTCAATTCAAGTGTAAAATTGGGCCCCTCGATTGCCCTGGGCCACAGTGGCTGTGTTAAGGAAGCTCGATTTACCTTGCAGCCGAGTGAAAAATGATCAGAATATTAGACTCATCTAGCCCACATTAAGGAGCCATTGCATTTCCCGACAATTTTATGCTATCTCAATATGAAAACAGAGCAATTTCAACTCATATCAGGTTATGATCGGCAATTACAGTCGCATAATTCACCTAGGCGCCTCAACGCTGGGCCTTTATTTTCCCTCTTGGTGACATTCCTGAGAAAGTGCCTGATAAAAATGTCATATATCATCCCAGCTTTAGAAGTCGTGAGGGGGTAATCTGCCATGCCTTGCTGAGCCCATATTCATCACCGGATTTTTGACTTGGAGGGGTCATGGCACTTATAATTTCCTGTTTGTTATTGTCCTCAGCAGCCCTGACAAGGGCTGTAAACGCGGGGTTGGAGGCGGCGGGTAAGCGCCGTTCCGGTGGGGCTCGTCACTGGCAATAACCGTGCGTGACTGTGGCTCGTGCTGTAGTTGGCCGTTTCGAAGATAATTAGATTTGATGTCAACATTTCTTTATCACCTGCATCCTTTTGTGCATCTGTGTGTCAAGTTGTTATTTCCGGATTTATTAGCACCCTCGGAGCTACTCTCTATCTGTCAGCCTGTGTGCTGTTTGTGTTGACAGTTGTAAAGTTAATTACTAGTACTAATGAGCATCGGGCTTTTGGTGGACATGGCGTTTTGGACATTTAAAACTATAATTAGTTTTTTTTTTCATTGTGTAGCGCTTCAGTACAGAAAAAAGTGTTCGGTGGCAGGGGGGCGTGGGGGGGAGCGGAAATACCTTCCTTCCACTCCGTTTTGACATTCTGTGTGCAGTCAACTTATCTTTTATTCAGAGGCTCCAAAAACTCAGTTCTGTTTATTTTTAAAATAGACCTCTTTGCATGGTAACTCCATGAATAATTTCTTTTGTTCCTAACTTCTCTTCCAGCTTGATAATGTGACCGTTCAGTGTGCCTTGAGAATTAAGGTAGTGGTGGCGGGATGATGAAAAAAATGCGCTGGGTGAATACTGACCTCCACGCAAGCAGGCTGCAAAGTCTCCACTTAGACCGCTTTCTCTTTTTCAAATCTTAACGCTGGGCTCTCCAAAAGAGTCAGTGAATGAAGAAGCGTGGAGAATACTCAGAGCGTAATCAGTAGTTCCCTGGGTGGCGGTCCCTGACTAACAGTGACGGCGGGTACGAGCAGCGAGTACTTACGTAGGGTTCACCCCGAGCCAAGAATCGTGCTCGATCTTTCTACCAGCGCCCCTCACTCAGTCCGCACCTGAGAGGCCCATACTGCCATTTTCATGGTACAGATGGGAAAACTGAGGCTTGGGACGGGGAAGGAGCTTACCCAGGGCCTAACAACTAGGCAGCTGGGTTGGGATTTGAACCCACCAAGGCAGCTCAGAGCCCGTGCTCGGAACTACGAGTCTGTAGACACCGGGAATGCTTTCAGGAAAAATTAACAGACCCCTGGGGCGGGTATTCTAGAACAACAAAGAGCAATCACTTACTAAATCAGATGGGCTCATTTGTATTTCCCTCCCAGCCGTGGAAGGACGCTAGCCTCAGTGTCGTGGCAATTATCTGTGGCATGTACTTTATGGCGGGATTTTGTTTGGTCTGTTGTGGCAGCAAACCACCACTCCCTTGCTGCTATTCATATGTACTTTCTATTCATCATTATCTGCCATTTTGCTAAATAACTATCCTTCTCGGACATAAATCATCCATAAAAATACTCTGGCTCCGAGAAAATTTCGCCCTGGCACTGCAATGATGAGATAACCATTTTCATCTCTTGTTGAAGCATTGAGATTTATTGGCTTTCGATGGGCAACAGACCAGGCATCACTCTCTGCTAAACAGACTCCCACTTGCATTTATTCTTATTGTATTTAGCGATTCAAAATGGAGCTCTCGGAATCCCTCGAGGGTCCGTTCCCAGCCTGGGTGGGGTGTTATTACTTTATATTAGATAAGGGAAGGACACACAAAGAAACATGTGGCGATTCGGATGATTTTTTATTTCCGTTTAGCAGTGATGACAGAATGTCATAGTGAAATGACTTCAAAAGTCATTTTTCCCCACTGCCCTGGTTCTGCAGCCTTGTCCCTTGAGGGCTCTTCCATTGTACAGTGTTATTAATTCTGCTAACTTTCAGACTTCATTGCTGACAACAGGCCTCTTGGCTTTCGCAGCCTATTACATTAAATTTCCCATCAAACCATGTCAGCCTCTGAGGTCACAGATTTCGAGAGAAGCTTTAGATATTTTGCCATCTGACTTCACGGGCAGGTGTTTTCTAAATTGCTTTTAGGTTTGTTTTTCCAGTGTCAGAAATCAGATTGAACCTATTTAAAAAAAACTCAGACGGCGAGCGCTCATCAGGGTAAGAACAAAGCGGAGTTGGAGGCACGCCTGAACTGGAGCGTTTGTGTGTGCGCGAGCGCACACCTGTGTGTATGTGTGGGTGTGCCTGTGTGCGTGCGCGTGCACCCACGAACGCGCACTTGTATTTCGGTTGACCTTTCAAAGGGAAAGCAAAGCCTTCCAACCAGACTTCATCCCCGACCCCACCCCGGTGAGTAGAGTGTCCTGTTGACGATCTGTTTTTCTAACACTTACTGAAGCCCCCGACCTCAGGGCGGCTGCCCTGGTGACCAGGGCTGTGCGCTGCCGACCTCGACTTTGGAGGGATCTGTGAAACCGTGGAGTGGCATTAGAAGGTCGCTCTGGGCAGGCCTGTGAAATGATTGTGGACCTGGTTGAGGACTAGCATGTCGTCATGTGAGATCCTCCAGCGAGTTTCAGGTGGCCAGAAAAACGCACTGTTTCTTCTGATGCGTTACTTCGGCCCTGCTCCTGTGGGATTCCAGTCAAGGAAACGCAGAAACCTTCCTCCCCAGCGACATGGCCACGGGCACCACGTTGCTGTCAGAATTACATTTGGAAGGAAGCCTGTGGAGGAAAATGGAACCGGGGGCTCCATTTAAAAGCAGAAGAGAAATAAATGAGCTGTTGGTTTTTGAAGCCATCAGCTCGTGACAATGATTACAAATCATTTGGCACACCCATTGTACCCTCGCAATCGTCATTGATTATTAGTTCCAGTTAATATTTCTACTTGAAAAACGACAGCGTGAAAAGCTCCCCCATTGCAGGTACTTAGCAGCCTCTGGGTCCCTTCCCTGGGGACCCAATGTGTGCCTTGGTTGGGGGGTGGGGAGGGAGTGACAGCCCTTGGGAGTTGAAGAGGAGGGAGGACCCACTCTCTGGCTTCCTCGATGATAGGTGTTAAACACTCGGGTGCCTCACCTAGGAGCAGGAGGCGACAAGAGCTTGGGCACCTTGCCGGAAACATTGCGGTTCACGCTCACCCTGCCCTCTTTGTCCTTTATCATTTTTTGAGCCCCTGCAGGCTCCTCTTCCCCAAACCCCCCATGAGCTAAGCCCTCCATGCAGAAGGAGGTGCTGAACCAGGCTGGAGCCGGAGAAGGATGAGGGAGGCGAGGCCGTGTCGCTGTTTCCCCTGCTAGCAGCCAGAAGGAGAGAGAATCATTTGTGGCACTCTGGGGACAGTTTTGTCACCCTGACAGTAATGCTGTTATGCGCTGGCTTGACACACAGGATGAATCCATAAAGACAGATAAGTAACTGTGAAAGTGGCTGGGGATCAGGCTGAGTGCCACCACTCACCTGCAGTGACAAATAGATAGTCATGAAGGATTGGAAATCCTGCCCAACACGGAGATCTGTCAGCAAAGAGATGGACTGCAGCCCCGGCGACACAGGCAGCTGGAGGAGAGCGTGCGCGTGCACGTGTGTGCCCCTGCAGGGGGTGTGAGGGGGTGAACTTCAGAGCCTGGCTTGGGGGTGGGTTGTGATCAGGCTTTACAGGGGTGGGGGGGGGAGTGTGCCCGGTGCAGGTGGGAGGAAAGGATTTCAACTCTGTTTTTCTTGGTGAACTGCAATTGTGGGTGTTGCGTCTTTTTATTGGTAGGTTCAGGCATATTTGGTTAAGAAGGCTGTATTTCGTTTCCATTTTCCCTGGGATTTTTTTTCATACCAATAGGGGTCCCCATCTGCAAATGAAATGAATCCAAGTTTTGATAGTTAGCAAAATATTACTGTTAAGCTGCTGGTGTCAGAGGCACCAGGCAAAGGGCAGGCGGAAGCAGGGGGCCGCGTATTTGTCTTTTATGTTGGAAAGGTTTGTTATTTCTGGTTGGGAATCTGCTTTCCTTCAATGAAAGAAACTCTGAGGGACATCGTTGGAAAAAAAACGAGCCCGTCCTGGATCTGCTGTCTCCCACTTGGGCTTGCAATCCAGACAGCACTGCGTCCCACAGTCGCAAATCCCACTGTTGATAGAAAGCAGAATACACTTTGTTTTCATTATTCTCGAAGTCCTGAATGCCTGGCTGTGCCCTGTGAGATTCCTGGGAAATTAATGGAATAGATTTGAGGTGAAAATAAGCATAAATGGTAAGAGTGAAAGCTCTCCAGGTCAC
Source organism: Meles meles (assembly GCF_922984935.1). NCBI lineage: Eukaryota > Metazoa > Chordata > Mammalia > Carnivora > Mustelidae > Meles > Meles meles. The sequence goes on along the minus strand of NC_060084.1, from coordinate 29,374,432 downwards.
TGTCAGGGGTTGGGACAGAAACCCCAAGATGTACCACAGCCATTAAGAGACTCTTTTCTTTCTTTAACTGACCAAGACTATTTTGGCCCCAGGGATGAGCATACATGTGTTGAGGACCCAAAGGTTTCAGACAGGATGGGTCCTGTGTCCTACGTGCATTTTAGCAGGAGGTAGGAATGGAACCAAACCAGTATCCAAGCATCTGTTTTCTATAACAGTGACCAGGATTGATAGCATTCGTAAGCTGGCTGCCTGAGAGGTACGGCGAATCATCTATCAAGTCTTTGTTCTGACCGTTTTTAGTGTAATAATTAAAAAAATAAAAGGACTTACAGTACCGAGCTTCATCCCCCATCACCCCACGTGAGTTCTCTTGCCGTATTCCTGTGCCGTCGTCTTCGGCCACCTGCCTTGGTCATGGTGGAAGTGTACTTGATCTAGCTCAATGTACTTAGCCTGCTAACTTGACTTCTGGGAACTTAACAGTAGGGTACTGTGTCTCCAAAGCTCTGTTTCCTCCAGAACGGTTTTGTGTAGCTCCAACTATTAAAACTACCATTACCATTACTACTTCTGTTTGAGGGCTGTGTACTTAAGTGTTTACACTCCTGTCTAGGCAGGCCCTTGCTACTTTGCATTTCTTTAGAAAATCCTGGGGCCTGCTTGTTGGCTTTAAGATACTTTATTTTAGCTTATATTTTTTTGGAGGCTAGGACTGTCTTAGGGCAACTCAACTATAATGAATACATTTTTTGTTTTGACCCTAGGTTCTCAGTGTGACATGTTTTGACCCTATCATTCTAAGCGTGATTTAAATTCTGAATTTCCAGAAGCCTTATTAAATATGTCAATTTGTGCACCAGAATGGTAAATGTTCCTGTGAACTTTGACTCCTAAAGGAAACTCTATTTCGAAAGAATAAAAGATTTTCCTGATAAATATGTTCCTCATTTTGGGCTAATACTTTCAGTCTGAATGCTGGAACGGGGAAGGGCCAACGCATTGCCTGACCCCACTTGCTGCCTCATTCTGGGATCCAGCATGATTTTATAACCCCGGGCATTAGATTTTTATTTTGCCAAGATCACTTTCATCCTGGGATATAAATCTCCTGAGCACACACCTGATTACATAGGCCTGAACGGGAATAAGAAAGAGAGTGAGCCACTTGCCATCAAGGGAGGGCCGGTAACCACGCCAGAGAGCCGGCACTCGGTAGGCTGACAGGAGCTCTACGGCTGTTATTAGTAACTTGGGAGCTAAGGTCACCTGCCTTCCCAGGGCCTTTGCGATGAAATGCAATTGTCCCAGCAGCTCATCTCCTCACTTTTATTTGCACAGACTGTCCCAAAAGTTGTCCGGCTCCTGTCCACCTGTCTCACGGGATGGCCATGCAGTGGGGGTGGGAAGGGCACCCCAGTAAGCAAGAGCTTTGTGCTAACACTTGTCACAGTTACTCTCTTCTGTTGTCCTTGGCTGCTTTTGCTGCTCCTCAGTGTGTAGGCCAACTCTGGTCAAGACCCCGAATACTAGCATTTGTCAATAAAAAAAAGTGTCCCGTGAGGCTAATACCCTCCCTCAGTTCTAGCTCCAAACCCACCGTCGCCATGAGAGCGCTTTGGGAGAGAAATTTCTCCTGTAGGGTTTGACTGACCTGGTTATTGGCTCTCCCTTTGCTCCCCAGGTCGAACTCTTCAAAGAAAATTTAGCCACTTTTCTTTCATACTTTCCCAGGAGGGGAAAACTTGTTTTGGAAATAAGATACAGTTTTAAAAGATGGATGTGCCCAGCCCATTTCACATCTGGCCCATCATCACGTGACATCATGTCTGCCTCCTTGAAGTCCTCCCCACCATCTGCCTCTGGTCCAAGTGGTCCTGAGGACCTTTCGTGTGTTGGGAACCCGTGGGCCAGCAGTGCGTGCCTTCAGAAACGATCAGAAGGAGACCTGGCTCAAAGAACTTCCCCAGCCATGCCCTTTATTGCTGATCAACCACGTTTGCACACGCCTTTCTCTTGACCCTTTTAATGTGGCCAAGTGAACATGGCTGACAGCAGCGGCCCGGTTTCACAGTGGGGGACCTCGGAGGCGGAGAGACCCACTGCCAAGTGGCTGCGCTGCCACTCGCCGTGGCACTGTTGGGGTCTGGGAGAACGCTGGGCGTTGTTTCCTGGAGTCCCCGCAGCAGTCCCTGTGCGCTAACTAGGTGGGACAGGCGATGATGTCCCACTTTGCAAGTGGGGAGGCTGACACTTAGGGAGGCTGACGGGTCCTCTTGGGGACACAGCAGATAATGAGTGACACAGTCGGGAAATGAACCCCAGACCCTTCGCCTTTTAGACCCACACCGCTTCCATTACACTAGGATTAACTCCACAGTACAGAAAAACCTCAAGAACAAAGCTGCTTTTAAGTCTCCGTAGAGCCTCACCCTTTAGAGGATTCCAAATTCCTACAACAGCCAAGCTGGTGCCCTGGGGCAAAGCTCCAGAAGGGAAGGTCTCCCTTGCCTGGCTCTTCAGGACCGGGCCAGGGAGGATGTAGCCAAGGGACCCACACCTAGGGCACACTCACCCACCCAGCTGTCCACATGGTGTTGCTGACGGTCTAGACCCACATCTGGGCGCTGCTCGCCTTTTTGCTGACTCATGCCAGAGTGTTTGCAGAGTGCAGGGTTGTGACCCAAGGATGGAGCAGATGTATGGCAGAGGAGTGTCAGGCGTTGCTAGGGACCAACAGGCAAGGTGTCCCTGTCAGTGGGGACAGAGAGCATACGCTGAAGGCAGGAGCCTGCGCCGTGGAAACCTCCCATCCCTGAAGCGTGTGCTTGGATGGCAGGGGAAGCTGCCACCCATCAGACCCGGCTGCATTTGCAAAGGTCAGTCTTTAATTACATGCACAGTTAAATGGAGATACTGTAGAGAGGTCACACTCATATTTCTTCGGCCTTCATTAATGTTATTGCTCTGTCACTTTCTCTCTCCTTGGATTTGTAAATGAAAGTTCCTTTAATACATTTGAAAGGATTATTTATTTTTAATTGTTTTACCTCTAGAGGAAGAGGTTACTTTCTTCCTCCTCCTCCTTCTTTTTTTTTTTTTTGAGTAGTTAAAAAAAAAAGAAAGAAACAACTTTGCCTCTGCATTTCTTGCTAATTTATTTCAAACCCTGTGCTTTTTATAGTCTTATCTACTAATGCTTTTGATTAAAACACAAGCAAAAATCAGCCAACATGAACAGGTTGAATGCCACATCTGTGCAGAAGATAGCAGCTCACTTATTTATGGCTCCAAGAAATGGAGCCTAAATTAAGCCAGCTATTGCTGGAGAGTGGATAAGCGGCCATTATGAATTATCCTTAATTATAGCGATTTCCTAAACTAATAAACCTGCTAAATCTTTATTGCAAAGGTTAGTTTACGCAGCGCATATAAAATCCGCATGTGCTCCGCCTCAGCCACCAGCTGTCTGACAGTGGGTTGCGATTTTAGTGAGTGTTCACATAAATTTTATGTTGGTTATATTAACAGTCAGTCCATATCACTACCCACAGATGCCAGTAGACATAAAAATTGCTCTCTAGTGAGCCTAAATATCCCTAGAAGCTAGTTGTGTCTAATGTTCCATGTAGTATTTGTACGTGAAAGCACCAGATTGGAGGGTTATTTACAGATGAATATTTCTATCCACTCAGTTCATATAGGCCTACTTAGCCTTCTTTGCTGGTTTATTTGTATGCTAAATAATTCACCAAAGGTTCCTGTTTACTTTCTATAGTAGTTTCTATGAAATGCAAACAAGGGAGCCAACTTTAGGTGTTCAAAAGGCTAAGCAGCTCCGTGTTTAAATGCAGGTCAGAGCAGCAAACGCAGCCTTGCCCATGGGCTGTCACTCAGCCTTACACATCCTTCTTTCTTTCTTTTTCTCCCCCCTTCCTCCTCCAGATATAACTGGAGCTTGCTGCTTTCACAGGAATTTTTGGCTGGACTATCTTTAGTCTAAATTTATCTTTTTCAATACCTGCTATATGCTACCTTCGGCTTGCACAATTAACCACCCAACGCCAGCAGCAAAGAACACATTCTTGGCTTGAAGAAGCTTCCACACAGCCCTCTGGGCTGACAAGAATAGGTCAATTCTCTGCTATTGAAATGCCCTTGTTTTCTTCCTTTTTTTTTTTCTTTTCTCTTCCATGATTTTTTTTTTTTTTTTCCTGGTGCATTTCCAAATCTCAAGATTTGAAAGGACAGCAAAGAGGACCTTTCTCTTTTCCTGGAAAGCCCTGAGCCAGCCTGACCTCTGTCACCCTGAAGGACAGGGGAGCCAAGTCCAGCTCTAAATGATGTAGCCTTTAGCAGCCCTCAGAATATCTGTTCACCTGGGCGGGAAGGATCATTGTTCCCTAGCGAAGGTGACAGTTATCTGCCCCTATTGTTCAGAGGCCCCCATGGCTCCGTTTATATGTGAGAAAGATCTGTCTACCCCTACATTTTGCAAATGTTTATGATCCTAAACATTTGCCCCTAAAGAGATTGGAAAATAGCCTCCTTCATTTTCAGCCCGGCGCTGCCAAGATCATGAGAGAGTTCAATAGCAGTGCTAACTTTTTATTTAATAATATTGATTTTATCATTTTTACTACTTACAATGGGGATTGGTCGGCTGATAGTTATTTGACCTCCCTTTGTGCATGGCTGTGGAGTGCTTCATGAAAGCTATTGACATATATCTCTCTCCCCCCACTCCTCTTCCAGTGGCCCTTCTCGGCAAATAATATTGAGATGCAGTAACTGTTCCCTGATATTGATTTCAGATTGTGTTCATCACACCCTTCCCGGGGCCAGGCGAAGAGCAGCAGCCCCAGTTCTGTAAACCCTTGACTGCTGCAGGCTGAAGTATCATTTCCATCTTCCAAGCAAGAATATCAACCATCTAGGTTTCAAAAAAAAAAAAAATTACCCAGGAAAATGAAAGTGTGTTTTGATCTTGATTATTTTTTACGCATACATCATTAAACCCATCTCTTCAGTTTTATGTTGGGCTTTTTCTGTACATTTTTTTTTTCCTTAAGGAATACTAGGAGACCTGTGGTTCCCTGAGCTGGTAGGAGGAACTCTGATTACATTTTAAGCTTCTGGGATTCAGAGTTTGGCACATTCAGCCAGACCCTGGGCCTCTTTGACCTGCGGTTCTCAGCCAGCTGCGGCCGTTCTCACCACCTGGGCCTTAAAAAAAAAAAAAAAAGTTCCGTGCTTTGCCTCCGTGGAGTCCGTTGAGATGGCAGCACATTTAAAAGAACTCGAGGTTTAATGTTCAGGGAGCAGCCAGCCTAATCTGGTGATTATAATCACGTTTATCCATAGGAAGGACATGACACGTAGTCTGGGTGGATTTGCATACTCATTGAGAAAAACACCAAGCACAGAGCAAATAATACTCGAATCCTAAGTTTTATAGGCCAAAAAAAAAAAAAAAAAAAGGCAAGAGAGAATCTGCACCAAGAGTGATTATATCTGGGTGATAGGCCTGCAGGTTATTTATTTTGTCGTCTAAGGGCATTTCTACATTTTCTAAATTTTCTTTTGTAGTTAGAAAAAAAGAAAAACAAAACCCAGCCCACTCAGAAGTACTATTTTTGAAAATGGAGGAGTCAGTAGGATTGGAACTCTCCAGAAGCTTCCCGACCACCAGAGTGAATGCATTAGCCGAGGTGGAGATTGCCTCACCGCTGTGCTAATCTTGACTCCGGGAGAAGCAGGACAGACGTCGCTCCTGTCCCAGTGCACCTGCGAGTTCTTACTTGGTGAAGCTGGTGGGGGTTGTGCTAGGCTTCGTCACTGTAGCAGAAGCGCAAACCAGTGAGGAAGGATGGCTTTGGAGTCAGACAGGCCTGGGTTTGGTTCTTGGTCCTTTTCTTTCACCAGCCGTGATGTCGAGCAAGTGACTTACTGTTCTCTGTACCTCACTCTGCTCATCTGGAAAATGGGTTATTGAGAGGCTTAAATACCACAGTATTTGTAAGCTCATGACGTACTGCCTAGAATCTAGTGAGCAGTCAGTCAATGGTAATTTGCATTTCTGGCATCTGTATGGCAATTCCCTCATCAAACCAGAGCCATAATGGGAATTAGCATAGTCGCAGTCCACAGAATGGTGATTTTTTTTTTCCCTCTGTAAGTCCAACTGGGACTCAATTAAGATCTATCCAGTGTCTAATACGTGTCAGATTTCCAGGACAAACCTGATTTCGTATAGCACTCTTCGATTAGAGGCAATTCATTTATAAGTGTTATCTAAACAAAATTTTGGCTGAATATTTTGGGGAGGATTTTTAGAGAAATAAATACAAACAATCGGGAAAAGGAGTTGCAGGTCTTTAATTAAGGGTCTGAAAAGTAAGATCACTGTGTGGATAGTTCTTTGGTGTAGAACGTACCCCTCCCCCCCCAAACACAGGCATGTGCACAGATGTGCGTAGATGCCCCCCTCCTCGTCCCCCACTTCTCCAGCAGGGATTCTTCCAGAGCAACACTAGAAAACGTAACAGGAGCCTTTGGAATATTACCTTATTTTTGTTGCGGGGCCAGTTGTGCTCCTCTCGAGCATTTTCCATTTGTGTGGTCGGAAACCCTTCCCGATACCTCGGGTGGCGTCGGATCCTTCCCTGCAGGCAGCCATCTTCAGGGCTGAAAGCAGAGCATGAAAAGCAGCTAAATTAGAGCCTTTACACAGCTGCTGGGACTGGCTTAATGAGAGACAGTGAACATTTTGCAGGCTACTGAACTTCTGAAATGTGACAATCCAAGCAAATGAAATCATGGTACCTTTCATTGTAGTTTAATTGGACTCAAACTTGGCACGAGGGGCCGCTGAAAGCTGTATTCACTGAGATAGACAGGAATTGTACAACAACTAATTCAGCCCACACAACACATCTTACAACTGTCCAAGCTCCACACCGCGCTCAGGACCGACTCTGGCGGTCAAGAGAGAGAGAACGGCTGTGCATAAAAGCCGAGATGAAAAGGCAGACCCCGTCCTGGCGTTACGCACTGGAAATAACTCAGCCTCGTGGCAGCCGGTCCAGGCCAATTTATTTTAAAGAGGCAAAAAGGAGGGAAACAAACTTGGGCCCTCTCCTCTGCCTGTTAGGGTGTCAAGATATCAGTGTCAAGGAGCCCTCTCACCAGAAGGGTGAGGGTGAGTTGAGCATAGACACGAATGAAGAGAGAAAGAGGCACGGGCCTCCCGTTGAGTGGAGCGAAATGGGAATCCCGGTCGAGCAACCCAAAAAGCAGGAAATTACCCAAGCTGTCAGGAAGGGGACCAGAATCCTGTCAAGCAACAGTGAAGGCAGTGGGAACTACGGGAGGCAAAGGTACGTCGGGGTGGGGATGGGGGAGGTGATGGGAAGACTCAGATCGTTTTAGGATGGGCAAATCTGGAGCCTAGAGGCTCTGGAAAGTTCCGAAAGGGATCTTGGCTTCCTCCCTCTGTTGGCGCTTGGCGTGAGTCCCCCCTGCCAGATTGAAACTGACTCTCTCATAGCCCTTTCTGGTCTGACCATCCCACCTACCACTCCAGCCCCCGTCCGCTGTTGTTAGGTCTCCGGGTTTAGCCAGTAAGGCTGGGAGAGTGGACAAATTGGGTGCCTGCGTGTAACAGGCCATCCTGCACATTGATTTTTGAAGGTTCATTAGATAAATGCTGACATCACAGATTGATGTCTCTTTAAACCAGTACCTAGCGCAGGACCATCGAGGGAATCAAAAATATTGATGTAACATGTTTGAGCAGAAGGCTCACTGGAGAATTCCCCTGCCTAAATGGGATCCATCAATTTAGGCTTTCTTTAATTATTCTAATTTCTGCACACCGCGTCAGGCAGGGAGTCTGTCTGCAGGAACTGGTTTTTATGGGGAATGCTGCTCCCACTTTAGGGGCCAAGGAAGGCCAGACAAGGGGCGCACATCTATTTTTCATTGTTGTTCGAGCTGCTGTTTAGTAATTAAAAAATTTTTGATCATAGCCTAATTTTCCCATACAGTGTGGCCATGGAATTGACAGGGGACTGATTAATGGGCCGACCCTGGGGCCAGGAGGCTGCTAGGTTGTTCTCTTGTGGAAGGCATGCTGGCAAAATAAAGTTGATGGTTTTGTTTGTGTTTAACCCTTCACCTTGGCACCATCAATACATTGAAGACATCATTTGTATCTGCAAGTGTTTCTTTAATTAAGACCTTCTAAAAATCTTTCCTATTGATTCGTTCCATTATCCTATTGATTAACTGCAGTGGATCATGTACTTGGTCTTCAGCGGAAGGCAACAGTCTCGGCCGTCTGTCATGACTATAGATGCAGACCACAGGCAGCTAGCGTCCAGCGCCCAGGGCTGGCAGGAGTGCCTTGCGTTCTAATGAGGCGGCGGCGGTGGCTCGGTGGGGCTCGCTGAACACCGCCGAGAAAGCCGGTTGTCTCCTGCTGGAGGGGTGGCGAAGCATAAAGCATTCCTTCCAGTTATTTATACTGCCGCCGCTTAGCGAGCCGTGTGCGGGGATGGGCTGGGGGGGCCCTGGCAGGCTTGCGTGGGGGATGGGGACGGAGGATTCTGCTCTGCATCTGAATTTGGAAATCTCGAGCTTTGAAACAAAAGCAAACTCAGAAATCGAGATGCCAGGCTTGGTTCCGAGACAGGCTGTCCGTCTTCCTTGGCCTGGGCTCTCTCTTTGCCTCTGCCCTTATGTTAATCAGCCGGCTCCCCAGACTGGCTACAGGTGCCACAACGAGCTTCCCGTTTTAGAGGAACTCCCCTCTGCCTGGTTCAGAAGGAGGAGCTGGCCGCTTGTGTACCTTCTGCCATTGGCCTTGGATCTAAATCATCCCCTGGTCTTAAAAATTAAGGAACCTGTGGCTGAACTATGCTCTTTTAAACTTTATGTTTTGAAATATTCCTTAATATTGACAGTCACAAAGAATGATCCTGGCTGGGGTTTGAGGACAGATGAAAGCCTTTGGTATTGTGGGATATGTAAAATCACATGAGATCACACGCCCCCAAGAAAGAACAGAAAGCACTTAGCACATAGTAGGGCTTGCTCAGTATATCAGTGATTGCTGACCTGCCAGCAATTCCTTTTTCTCCGTCTCATACATGTCCTGCTGCATCTGACATGCCTCCATCCTGGAAACAGACCAGAACAGATGGCTTTCTCAAGAGTCAGGATGCCTCTTTACCCACATGGAATCCAGTGGAGAAGAAACAATGTAGGAGCAGCCCTGCTGGACAGGAGACGGATTAAGTTAAGAGAGTAAACGACGGCTCTTGGCTCTGCTCTCCTTAGTAAAGCGGGTGAATTAGTTTTTACTCTCAGAGGGAGAGGTCCTAAGACTTCGAAGCATCTCACGTCAGCAAGGTCACAATGGTCTTCATCTTCATGGTCCAGCTTGGCCTGGCTTTTCAGTAATGCATGTGGTCCCTGAGCTCATGCCAGTGTCTTCTTTGTCCCTGAGAAAGAAAGCAGAAAGCTCCCCACCCCTGGGTATGGTTGGGGGTTGAGAAGGTGGGAATGAGAAAGCAGGTGGCTGCCAGGAGAACTCTTTTTTTTTTTTTTTTTTTTTAAATAGTACTTCAAATAAGAATTTCCACCTTTATAGAATTTTAAATAAAAATCAAGTGCAAATTCGTGGCCAATTGGTGTTTCTCCTATTGGCTGTTATTAATAGCAGTTTTTTTTAAAAGATTTTATTTATTTATTTGACAGACAGAGATCACAAGTAGACAGAGAGGCAGGCAGAGAGAGGAAGGGAAGCAGGCTCCCTGCTGAGCAGAGAGCCCGATGCGGGGGTTTGATCCCTGGACCCTGGGATCATGACCTGAGCCGAAGGCAGAAGCTTTAACCCACTGAGCCACCCAGGTGCCCCAATAGCAGTTGTTTGTGCCAAACCAAATGCTCAGTTTCCCTTGGCACCCAATGTCATGTTTTGGGTGTCCCACATTCTGTCCAGTGGGTTAACATTGTGTAATGAGTGAACTGTTTGCTCAGGCCGGAGACTTGACCATCGTAAACTTTTGTAAATGCCTCATTTCCACTTTTCTGTAAAAATTTGTCATTGTGTGGATACTCCAGACTCTTCTCCAAAAAAAAAAAGAAGAAACTTACTTAGATGTATGTGGGCTTTTCATAGGCTAAATTCTTTAGAAAATAATATCAGCATTTGTTAAGGCTTCTAAGTTTGCTTTTTTGATGAGCATGTCTTAAATTAAGATATTTTACCTGTGCTCATTAAAATCATTCTTTGAAAATCCAGGCAAGTATAAGACAGAAAAGAAAAGCCTCCTATAGGCCCACCGTCTTGAGATAATCACTAAGAATGTTTTAGTGTGCTTTCTTCCAACCTTTTGTCAGTGCATTTGTATGTACGTATGCATTTTTATATATTTTTTAAAGCAAAATTCGGGCCGTAGTATTTTATAACCAGCCTCTTTTCACTTACTGCATCACAGGCCGTTTTTCATCTCCTTAAACATTCTCTGGGAACATGATTGTTAATAGAAACTTGTATAAATATGCCATCTTTATTTAATTTTTCTCCTACCGTTGGACGTTTGGGTTGTTTTCCTCTTTCTCCCTTATCCTATGAGATGCTGGGATGAATATGCTTGTCTGAATATTTTGTGTGAATATTTATCACCTTAAGATAAATTCCTAGAAATTGGATTGCTGGGTCAAAGGATGCACACATTTTTAAGGTTCCTGACACATATTACCAAAATGTTCTTCCAAAAGGTTGAACCAATTATACAGTCTCCCCCAGCAGCCTGTGAGCATGCGTGTTTTCCTGCACCTTCCCCGGCACTGGAAGCCCTGTGCGTGTGCGTGTGCGCACACGCACGTGAACTGCATCAGTTTCATCGATTAGGAGTTTCCTAGTGTCTCCTTTACTTCATTTTCATTTACATCATTTTGATTACTAATGAGGTAGAGGCTTTTTCTCATATTTAAATAGCTGTTTCTGTTTCTTCTCTTGTGACATATTTATCCGTGACCTTGCCCATTTTTATTGGAACGTTTGGCTTCTTCTGAGTGATTTGAAGAATTTTTTTTCTTTTTGATTAAGAACTATAGGCCCTTTTCATAGATAATCAGATTAGGTTGTTTTAGTCAGGTTGGATTTTTCAAGTGGCCGTTAAGCAATATTTGGAATATCTGTTGCTAATGGCAATGTCATTAATGCACTTTTTACTTTTTTAAGAAATAGCTAGTTTTGCACTGATAAAAAAGACATATGAAAAAGAATCTGACAGCGTCAATCCAGCAGCTTGAGTTAACTATCCCAGGACATTACCAGCATTTTATTACAGTTGTCCAAAAAAAAAAAAAAAAAAAAAGAAAGAAAGAAAAGAAAAGAAACCAACAATTTTATTGTGTTGATTATTGAGATCCAGCCACAGATCAACTGAGCAATTAAAATCTGTAAATAACATTCTCTGAATTGTCAAACAAAGGATTAGTTCCCAGTGGAAAGGACTTTTTTTAGTTTTCTCTATAATGTCTGTGCCAGTAAATGGTTGCACTAATTGGAATATACAGAAATATTTTACCAGTTTAACAATGCATGACATCCTAATAAGATTGTGATGACAAGCTTTTCTTTTTATGAAGGGTGATGTTGCTGCATGCTTCTACTCTACATGGGCTCATGTGTCTTTTTATGACATGTTATAAATGAAATTTTTAGGAGAAATTAATCTGTTTTACTAAATCTTTCCTGTCTATGAAACGATTATTTTTTTAAAAGCAGGACAACAGAATCTCGATTTCTGTTGTTTTTATTGAAGTGCTTGGAGTAATATGTTTTAAGGAATCTTGGAGTTGAATAGAAAGGGATCACAATTAAATGCATATTAAACTGCTCATTCCAAATCCCACTAATCTGCCACGAGAATGTGTGAAGCCAGGTTTCCCCGTCTTCTCCTAGCTCAGGTGGCTGGCTGAGTGCAGGCTTGGGACAGTTAATGACAATCTTCCAAGACAAGCAGGACTTAACATCAATATCCCTCTCCCTGGTAATCTATATACTCTGAAGGTGGTGAGCTCTGGCAGGGTTTTGATGATTTTATGATGGCTTGTGTATATTTACAGTGTGTTTAAAATACTCTTTTTAATTATCATTTGAGTGACAAAGCTTAATCTTTCGATCTCTATCTGCACCTCCTGCTGCTGCATGTTTGTTAGGTAACTAAAAAGCGGAAATTTAGCAAAGCCAGAGCTTTATGCCAGTAATAAGGCTGTGGAGTCAATAGATGATTAACCCGCCTTCCTCCTCTTCCTGAGAAGAAAGCAACCACTTCATAAAATCTTTGAAGGTGGCCCAGATTTTTCAAAGCAGCCTCCTAGAAACATACAATAACTATACAGCAATGAGCAACATTTGCACAAAGCAAGCATGTATGGAAAAGAATATTAGAATATTAGAACATCATTTGAATACCCTTTCCAAACACACTGATGTAACTGTTGATAGCCTATGACACAAACCTTGAAACTGTCCGTGTCCTGTGTATTTTATAGATACATATCTGTTTGTTTCTCCATGTATACACACATTGTATACATATGTCATGTAGGCAGTGTATAGACTATGTATGTATAAATTATCATACGGAGTTAAGCAGCCTGCCTGGTTGGATGATGATACCTTGTCAGATTTTTAAGGGCTAAATAAATAGGGTATAATCATTATTTAGCCTATCAGAGCTATATCTTAAAAATGCCTCCTTGGTATTATTTCATTTAAAACAGGATGAAAGGCTACTATTATTATTCCTTGCTGCAAATAAGCAAAGGCATCTGTATTAGTAATGGATGGTTAGGATTTAGAATTAAATATTGAAACTCTGTCTTGATTTTCCAGAGTGATGAGGCACAACCACTACCCTTCTTGAAAAGTCCTTGTTTCTTATAAGAGTCGGTCAAAATTTTAGGCCAAAGCAGAGGAAAACAATTTCAGGTAACCAGCCCATGTGGTTATTGACATCTGTGGTTATTGGCATATGTGATTAACTGATAAAGTTATGAGCATCATCATCGTTATTATAAAAGGACTCCAGGCTGCCTAAGACTCATCTCAAAGAAATCTTAAAAATCAGGGATTGATTTGCAGATTCAGTAGGATATTAAAAGCTGATGTTGTGCCTGAATAAGATAAGCATTCTGTATTGGACTGTAGTGGGGAAGGCCCTCGCGTGGCCGGTGATTTTATTGATCATCTCAGAACTAAGGGCCATAAATTCTGCTGTCAGGTAACATACTGTCCTGAGAAATGGACGTCACACAGGCTGAAGCTGCCGTTGGCGGCCCGGTAGACACAGCTTGGAGTCAGATAAAGCATCAAACCCCAGACTAAGCCCAATACCTACAGACCTGTTACCTGTTTTGGTCTTGATCTTGGTCAGCTTGACTGCCATCGGTAAATCGTCCGTTCTCTTGAGCGGTTTTCCTCTAGCCCCGCGTACGACCAAGAATGCACCCCTAGCCACCTTGCCCACTGAGCCGCTAACATCAAGATGATGCTTGTCATAGGATTGCCACTTTGAAATTTAGGCAACCGTAGGACAATGTGGACTTTGTGCCAAGAGGCCAGCTAGCCAGGAAAAAAGCTTCCTGAGTCCCCTTCAGTCAGGCAGGCAAGTGTTCCCGTTCAGAGAAATCATCAAAGGCAGAGAGGATGGTATCTGAAAAAAGCAGATAGCAAGGGCGCAGGTAGGTCAGGGCTTTGGTGTGGGGAGCTAAGTCCACAGGAAGAGGCAAGCGAGGTCTGGAAGCCAGAAAGGCAGTCGGTTGGATGGAGAGTCCAGACTCTTGGATTTGGGAGGAGGAGATCAAAGACTCAGACCAAAGTTCTGGGCCAAGAGGGGTCAGGAAACCAGACCAAAATGTCTTAACAATAAAAAGCAGAAATCAAATTAAGAGATGGGCAGTGATGTACCAAGGGTGGGCAGTGGGATTGGCCCACCCAGCGCTCCTTCTCCCCCCTCCATGCAGGCAATAAAGGCTGCATTGTCTGTAGAAGATCTAAAAACAATAATAAAACTGACAAGAGCCAGTCTGCTTTTCATTATCACCATTTTCTGTCAGTTCTAAACAACACCAGTGATAGAGGTCTTCTCTCTACAAAACTCTTTTGTTGATCTCATTTCTACACAATTCCTGAATTACTCATGAAGTCTTCTAATATACTCTGTGTGTGTGCATGCGTGTGCGTGTGTGTGCGTGCGTGTGTGTGTGTGTGTCTGTGTGTGTGTGTGTGTAGGCTACATATATATGTGTGTATATATATAGGCTTCAAATTAGCACATTCTTAAAAAAAGATTTATTTATTTTAGAGTGTGTGAGCAGGGGGCCGGGGGAGAGGGAGAGAAAGAATCTCAAGCAGACTTCCCGCTGAGCCCGGAGCCCACCACAAAACCCAAGAGTCAGACGCTCAACCAACTGAACCCCCCGGGTGCCCCAAATTAGCACATCGTAATAACATATCCTTTAATAAGCACAGTATTCTACATAAACATTAACTCAGAGGACTCTCACTTAGAGCGTCAGCCGCTGACGGACAAGACTCAGCTACGCCTGTCCATTTCAGACTAAGTTCATTGCCATTGGGAATTGTTTGCGCTCGCCTCATGTGTAGTTTCTCTTCAGCCACTGTGGTGCCACATATTTCTGCATCCCAACAGTAGATTGAAAATGAACGATGATAGGCAGTGATTAAGACAAAGAAAGCACAGTTGGGGATCCTTCAACTCTGTCCTACCACGTGACCACTGAAGTTTGTATTTTTCCTTGAATCAGTGAGCCAGTTCACAGACGACCCTGGGTAATCATGTTGGTTTGGTCAATGGAAATTTAATTCTCTGCACAGACTCTTTGAATTTGAGTAATATTTTTCCGTTAAAATTTATTCTTTCATTGTTGATCATTCCTTTGAAACTAAAGAATAAATCAAGACCATAATTGCTACTGAGTATTGTATGATCATTACTAAGGATAACTTTGTTATATAGAGGAGGGGGCGTAATAAGTGATGTTCTTCTGCTGTCAGGTATGCTAAGGATGTCGCTGGAGATGGGGGAGTGTGCACGAGTGAGTTCAGTGTTGCTAACACAGTCCCCGATTAGAAGGAGATCTAGGCACAAAATGGGCCAAACCAAGAATGAAGCTTGACTCCAAGGTCTATGCTCGGACATCTCCCCACGTTCTCTGTGTCTGCACTGGCCTCAGAGCGAAGCCAGGGCTGACCCCACAGAAGGAAATATGTAAGTAAGTGTGCTGAGGGTCAGGAGCGCCAACAAATGACGGACAGACTAGTTGTTGATGGGCAGCCTGGGGGGAGCACGTAGATGTCCCCCAAGCAACTACTGTGGAGGGGGGTGACTCCTGAGACAGTACGAAAGCAACTCCAAGGCCCTTCTGAACTGAAACTTCAGAAAGCAAAATGGCAGTGTTGTAGAAGGAGCCAGATGGCCACCAGCAGACAGCTGACCATGATGGAAGTTTCTCCTACAGCCTCTTGGACCAGAGCAGAACCTGGTAATACAGAGGACGAAGCAGGCCAAGCACGGGGAGGTGCGATGCATTTCAGACTGGGGCATGGTGTCCTGTCTAAAGAGTGCAGCCATAACTCCCTTCCGGCCAGTGGTCCTTGTGGGGCAATATTGGGCCAGGTAGGCAGATCTTCCCATTTCTCAAGCCAAGACAGACCTCTGCATTTTTTACCAAAATCATCTCGGCCTTGCCTTCCTTGCCTTGCTTTGCCTTTCTTTTCCATTAAATAACTTCTAAAAAATTTAAAATTTTAAAATTTTAAATTCACATTTTAAAAAGGTTGCAGGAGCCGTACCATTTGTGCCAAAATAAATGTGAGCCAAAGATGGCCTCAGCAGTCATTCTGAGCCTTCTGGGCCGGCACCTCACGCTGTTGGAGCTGACTGTCACTCCCAGCCGTTGCGTGGTATTCATGCTTTGAAGCACTAGTGAGAGCTAATCATCGTGCTCATAAGCATAGTGGAAGCCCCTGACTGTTGAAGACAGTGATGGAATGACTGGCACAAAACGGTCACAGCTCGTAGTCGCCATGTGCCAGGGAAGATATTACGCTCATAAGAGAGGCTGCCATTGACCGAGCTAGTTTCTGTGTGCCGGGCTTTGTGCCATGCCCCGTACATCCGGGATCCCCCGGGGGCCTCACGGCATCTCTGAAATGTATGTGTAGCCCCATGTAGAGATGAGGAAGCTTAGCATGGTTTTGTACGTTTCCCAAGGTAAATCACACAGTCAAAATGCCAGCCCCAAGCCTCTGTGAGGTTTCAAAGCTCAGGATCTCAGCTTCTGAGGCTCAGCTGCCGGCGGCGAGGGCTTGTTAGCCACACCAAGAAGCTAGAGCTGGCTTGCCTTGACTCTCAAGTCTGCAGGGCCTAACCATGGCCCAAGAGCCTTGGTGACTGCTCCAGCGACACAGATCGGCAGATAGACTGCTTGGGTGGTTTAGGGGACACGCTGGCTTGTTGCTGTTTGAACACCGACATTTGCCATCATCCTGGTCCTGTTCGGGAGCACTCTCTTGAGCCAACCCAGGGGGAAAGGGACTGACTTATGTACAGTTTGGCCTAAAGCACTTGCGCCTGCGTTCTCCTGGAAGAGTATACTTTGCCTCATGCATTGCTTGCTTAATAGACCACAAAAGTCAACATCCCGCTGGAAGAACAGCTCGTGCTTGGAGGCGCCCCGGGCTCCAGAAGATCCTGTTGAGGCAGGATGTTATGCGAAACCTGCAAGCGGAGCAAAACCTCATGTCTCCTCATTATAAGGTTAATATTTTAAAAAGCTTCAGAGACTGCCTCCGTGCTTTCTACCAAAAAAGGGATTGGGATTTTCTTTTTCTGCTTTGGGCTTTTTGGACCTAGAAGCACATCACTGTGTGTGTGTGTGTGTGTGTGTGTGTGTGTGTGTGTGTGTGTATAACAGAAGAATGTGTCTCTTGTCCCTGGGAATGACTAGGCTCCTGAGCAGGTGAAGCCAACTTGTAGAGGGGAGGGGAGGAGGTGACTGACAAGTTAGTACACATTGGGAAGAGACACAACAAGGGCTTGTGTGTGACCCCACCCCCACTGCCCCCCAACTACTCAAAGCGGGGGGGAATATGGTATTGTTTCAGATAGTTTTCTTACTATGTCCTCATTCCATTTTCCATGAACCCTGTGGCAGGTCCCCAGTTTCTCTTATCCTCCAGCCCAATCTGGGGTTGGACTTGTATGAGTGGCGAAGCCGGCCATGCAGGTATTGGCGTGGTAGACACAGAAATGAAATCCAATCGGACACCCAATCAGGATACATTCTCGAGTGGCCGATAGCCACCCACTGGTCACCGGGACAGTAGATCTCAGCAAGCATTTTCAGTCCGTGCCAAGCCCTTGTGTCCATGGCCAAAGAGGAATTCAGTTGGAACCAAAAATAACAAGCGCTATCAATCCTTAAATGTCCCCCGAACACCTTAGCGTTGTTTGGAGATTGTGGCATGCATAGGATAGTAGAAGGCATCTAATCAGAAACTCAGAATGAACAGCCTCTCGGAACAGATGGGCAAACTCTGTGGATTTCCTTCCTTCTGAGAGGAGGGGCCATTATTTAAATTTATATACAGTGGAAGCCACTGGACCCCCATCCTGGTGATTAAATCTGGATGATCACAACACCCAGATGCATTAAACAGTGACCTTCTCAAGTCAGACGTGAGCAGAGATGCCACATGGCCCTGGCCAAGGACACAGAGTTCATTCAGTAGGCATTTCAGTTTTGGTGCTTGGGTGGGTAGAGGCACCACAGGAAAACAGACTGATTTCCACCAGCTTCCATATGCCCCTTCAGACCAGGGATTTTAGCTCTTCTACCTCCGCTAAACCCCACCCCATCCCTTTGTTTATCTCAGAAATTACTTCAGTCAGATTCTTCTACCTCAAGAATCCTGGAAGAGCATTAGAACTCTGGAATATTGAGGAAAGGGACATGGCCAATATGTAATATGGTCTGAACCGTTGAGTCAAGGGCGGTGTCCCTCCTCCACGCTGTTCACCTCCTTTCAATAAACCTTAAAAAAAGCAGACTGCCGGATGCATCATGCAGTGTGGATCTCTATTCCAAATTCTCTCACATCTAAGTTCTCTCCACATCTTGGTTCTTAATTCTTGTGCCTCACTGGGAACTTAGGAGCAATTCTGCCTGTTGGGAAACCAGCATTCCCACCAATCCCCAAGCTCTGTGCGTAGGAAACATGACCTCTAAGATTTGCCATATTGAGTGAAACCTGGAGCTGAGGCCGTCCAGTCTAGAATTCTGCCTGTAGTCAAGGCATTAGAGATTCAGAATATATGCTCAAAATGTCCTTAAATCACCTTCAGATGGGCTACGGGTCCCTCATGCTCTCTTAATTTATTATACTCTTGGACTTAGGCAGGAGAGAGCCTTATCATCACTCCAGAGTTTGCTGAGATTCTGGAACAGAAAAATTATGATTGGATTTAACAGAGGTAGGGGGCCATCCTGTTTCTCATACAATTTTAGGAATCCTTAGAACTCAGTTTCTCATGATAAGCAAATTGTAGTTTAAAAATCTTTATGAGGTGAGAGGGATCATTCTTCTTGCCCTCATTCAGGTTCGAGGAGCGCTTTTGGTTACAATGGACAAAAAGAAAACCTGTAAATACAAACTTTATGAGAAAGGAGAAAGGGTTGCTGTTTGGGATTCATTGGTTCGTTTTTTATTGGGTCTGCCTTCTTAGCCCTTGAGCGAAAAACAGAACACGTCACATATATATATATTTTTCTTAATTGTAAGAAATAAATACTCTGAATGTATTTTTTTTTAAATTGTGATTATATTACAGTGGTTTCTATGTACCATAGATTAGATTTTTATTAAGGGCTTTATTAAATAACTGGTGTTTCACCAACATCTAATTAAATCTTCTATCTAAATTGAACAGAAAATTATGGGCGAAAAGAAAGCATTTGTAGGAGACTTTATTACAGATAAGACTATTATTTGTCCATCTTAAGAATTTGAGATCAAATTTACAAGCAGCATCCTCATCAAATTTCTTTTCTGGGCTGCTGAGCCTGGGCCCCTTGAAAGCAGCCCATTATCTCCACTCCCCCCCCCCCTTTTTATTATAGTGTCCTGGTTGTTGGCAACACGCCCGCTGTTTAAGGTTACTTTCATTAATTAACCGAAAGTTAATTTCTTTGCAAGCAAAATCTCTGATCTCATTATGTTGTCTTTAAAGCTGAAAGATTCAGGTTTTCTGGTCTCCTTTGATGGCACAATAAAAAGCATGCCCTTTATCTTAAGGGAAACTGTCTCCAGGGTTTAATTTAATAGTCCTTGAAATAGTTACAGCACAGCCAGACGGACTGCAATAATATACCAGTTCTAGAAAACCTTGGCTTTGTCATGGTTAGAGAGCCCAGTGCCTGGTACAGATGTGGACTGTGAGGCATCCGTGTCTACGTAAGTTCTGCATTTTACCTCTTCCACTCTCCTGTTTGCACTCCCCATTCTAGAGCCTATCTGAGAAGAGATCTAATACCAACACTAGTGTTCCTTCCAAAGCACGCCACCGTCCAGCCATCTTCTTCTCCGGCATTTCAGAGGCTTGGTGGTCTTGACATTTCGCCTGTTTGCCTTTACTGGATTGGGTAAGCTGTCTTTTGTTCCACTGCTGGGAACAAGGCAACGTGGGTGTTACAAAGAGTCTGGGGTAGTGGTTTGGAGCCTGGCAGACCTGAATTTGAATCCCAGTCTTTCCCTGGACAAGTTATTTAACCTCTCTTTTTAAACCTCCAGTTTTCTTCTCAGTAAACTTGGAATATTATGTAGAGGTAAGAAAATTGACTAAATTACCTGGCCCATACCAGGTACCGAGCTAATGTGAGCCCCCTTCCCTTGACAGCCTTGCTCTTGTCTCTGCCAGCTACAGATGTTTCCAGACTGAGGCTTCATTCTGGTGTTTGGAGCCTGGCCTCCAGATTGCTACACCAAAAGGAGCCATTTGGGGAGGTGGCCAGACTGCACAGGGCCTGTGTGGCGTGGGTTCGATCGGCGGGTTCTGCGTTGCCCCCAAATGCTCTTTCATAGACTTGGGGACACGAAGAGTGTGTTCTCTTTGTCTCTCTGAATTAGCGTCACCTTCACTGATGACATCTCGCTGCTTTCTGGAGCATTAAATTCAGTGAATTGAGAGGGGCCCAAATGTCTTTTCAGAGTCGCCAGGTACAGGTCACACAGAGGGGACACAACCCTTCAGGTAGCTCCAGTCTCCAGAGCCATCCAGATACACGGAGAAGCTATTTGTATCCCACTGAGTCTGGCGCCGTTGCACACACGGCTGAGATTTACGCAGTCTGACGGGGAGGGCCACCGGAAGCGGGAAATGGCGTGACCCGACATGCCTCTTCAGATGCCTAGGAGACAGGGCCTGTGCCATTTGCATACATCACCTGTACCAGTTCCTAATGAAGGATGCAATTGACTCAACCCAAGCAGGTCAAAGTTACTTAGGCAGAAAATCCCAGGTCCTGGGAAAAAAAGTCACATCCCTCCTGGGCCCATGGCAAGAGTCAAAGGTCCCAAGTAATGTATTGGCAGAGATCCCGTCCTCTCTGGTGCCTTGCTTTACTGCTCCCCCATGCTTTTAGGCAGAAATATTGTCAATGCTATTGATTAGTTGATCTGATAATCCAGCAGGCTCCCTGATGTGTTAAATTTCCTACTTCGGGATGGCTGTAAGTGTGGGGAGCGTGTTTGCTTCAGTTCAGGGGGCTCTCAGTGGACCATCCTTAGACACTCCTTCCACGCTGAAATTGCTCCAGGCATGACAATTCCAATTATTCTTTTGGCTGTCACGTTTAACCCTTCCCAAGACAGTTTTTCCCTCGTTCTCCATATTTTCTAGCCTTACTTTAGATTTGGGGGGGGGGAGAACATTTTTGTGTCCTGCACGGGGCCTCTAGGGTCTCTTGATTTATTAGCAGATACCGCATTGATGCATTTAGATGTTTATTTCTTCATTTCCTTTTTCTGTTGTGGGCACGCTCCGTCCTCCGCGTCTTCCCCTCCATGGCGTGCCCTCCACGGCACAAGTCCTAGCTGCCTTTCTCTCTGTCCTCTACAGATCCTCACACATTCCGTCAGCCCTGTCCCTCATTTGAAAAACACATAGTAGCTCCATGAAAGATAGGAAATTCAAAGCATCCAAAGAAAGGTTGACCTCGGGTGAAGGTGGTAGAGTTTTCTAGAAGGAGCCTAGCGAAGCCAAGAAAGCTGGCACCACATTGTCCAAGTTTGCTTCTAATTATTTAGAGCCTGGTCTGGGATGGCTAGAGACTTAAGTGCCGTCTGGTGTGTCTCCCTTGAGTGGCTGGCCATTCATCCCACCCTCCGTCTGGCTTCCGTCTTCAAGCTCTTCAGCTTTGTCAAAGGGGCACGAAGGTACCCTGGGAAATCCGGACTGCCACTTGGAGAAATCATGCCTCTAGCCATTTGTTCTACATCCGGGCTTACTGGGCTTGACATCAATTACACTCCCCGCCTTGGTACAGAGAATGTGGGATGACTCCCTTAATCC
Organism: Meles meles; assembly: GCF_922984935.1. Taxonomy (NCBI): domain Eukaryota; kingdom Metazoa; phylum Chordata; class Mammalia; order Carnivora; family Mustelidae; genus Meles; species Meles meles. Next base: position 29,352,755 of record NC_060084.1, on the reverse strand, counting down.
CCTTTGCAAAATAATAATAACAACAGCAACAACAGTATGGCCTCTAAGCAGAGAATGTTAAGCCTAATTCAGAGTTTTTAAGAGTGGAAAATGAATCATAAATACCTGAGAAATGAGGTTCATAATGGAAGCCCCAAGAAGCCCTTTAACCTGGGCAAAATCCTATAACACAATTATAAACAATTTCACGCGTGACTGGAGCTGTTATTTGAGCAAAGCTAACCATTTTTCTGCATGCACTAAACGAACCACAAGATCTGTGTATCCAGCTGCAGAAAAACAGAGGATCCCTCGTTCGGTCTGCATGTAATCAGCATGCTTGATGGCAAGGGCATCGTAGGATCAAAAGAGTTAATAATTGGATCCTGCCCACAGCAACCACACAATTAAGGGCAAGATTAGCAGAGATGAAAAATTTATTGTAAAAATGCAATGCGAGTCTGTAACACAAAATGATTTCGCTCAACATTTGTTCTGTTGCCATAATCCTAATGATCAACTCTATTACACTAATAATAGGAGAAAAACTAATTGCAGTGAGGACAGGACAAATCTTTTTTAATCTGCGTTGTCATCCCAACTAAGTCCCAACCCATTTGTATTAACCTTTGCTGACAGAGTCACATGATGGACATAATTTCTTATAATTTACCAGCTATGGATCTAACCTTTCTTCATCAAATATTCATAAAGGCAGGATTCTCAATGATTTTCTGTCTCTCTTCATATTTACAGCTTGTTGTCTTCTTCCTTTTTACAGTAATTTGGACACAATTGAAGTCAAATGGAATTAAAGTTAAATGCCTTTAACAACGAAGGTGCCTAAAAGCAAAGCCTTAGGGGAGGGGGTCATGAACTGAAAGGGGAGGGAGGGGGAGCTTGTGTTCCCAAGACCCTTCCCATCTCAGAGGTGTTCGAGCGGGCTGCTCTTCCCCAGAAGGGAAAAATGAACTCAGTCGGAGAATAAAATGCCCTTGCCCTCACTTGCCTTCCTAAGAGTGGCTCTCGGGCCTGTTTTGGGGGGTGGTGGGGGGGGCAGGAAGGGGCCAGTGGCTCTAAGCTGAGCTGAGACTGAGAGCCCCAAGCCTTCCTCTGTCTTTAGGGCTTGCTGGTGACCTCCGCTGCCATGGCTGGACTCTGAGCAAGCGAACCTGCAGGGGTCCTAGGAACAGGCCAGGGGCTGTCATGGCGGACAAGAAAGTCAGTTGGTACAGTTACTCAGAAAACAAACATGACTCTCTGAAGCCATTCCTCAGAGCCCTTTTGGTAGGAAAAACATCTGTTTCCACTTTGCATCTTTGTTGCTTTGACAGTTTTTCCTTAAGAGGCATGTAGTTGAAAGAAGTTTCATAAAGCTTAGGTGTTTAAAGTGAGTATAGTCACGGGTCCTTTCTTTTTGCTCTCCCCCTCGCTAGGCTTCCGTTTCAGTGGGAGGGCAGAAGTTTGGGGAAGGGGAGAGAGACAGCCAGAAGGACTGACTCCCTTTGTTGGCGCCAGTCCTCAGATGACCCTGCCTTTACTAAAGCAGCTCAGAGGGTTGTAGGCAAATTCTCCCTTAAGACACAAAGGAACTGGGGCAGCCGGGTGGCTCCGTTGGTCAAGCATCTAACTCTTGATTTCCGCTCAGGTCTTGATCTCAGGGTTGTGAGGTGGAGCCCCGTGTCCCATACTTTAGATGCTCTCTCTCCCTCTACCCATCCCTCACTGTCCCCCGCCCATCCCCCCCCCCTCATGGGCTCACGCTCTCTCGCACGCGCTCAAAAAAAGGAAAGATGCGGGGCACCTGGGCCGCTCAGTGGGTTAAAGCCTCTGCCTTCGGCTCAGGTCATGGTCTCAGGGTCCTGGGATCGAGCCTCGCATCGGGCTCTCTGCTCAGCAGGGAGCCTGCTTCCTCCTCTCTCTCTCTCTGCCTGCCTCTCTGCCTACTTGTGATCTCTGTCTGTCAAATAAATAAATAAAATCTTAAAAAAAAAAAAAAACAAAAAAGGAAAGATGCAAAGCAACTGTTTTATCTGTTTGACTTCAAAGCCCCATATTGACCAAGCCAAGAATTTCCTTCTCGCTGGGTTCCCAGAATTCTGAAGGAAAGGAAATTAGACAGAAGGCGCATACTGTATGCTTTAACAACAGGTTCACACCCCCTCCCAGCTCTGAAGTATTTTTTGTTCTTCGCCATCCATTAGCAGCTTTATCCGTGTTGAATGACACAGGTGCGACAGAAACACATTCACCCCATTCAAAAATGAGAACTTCATAAAGTGCTCTTAGACCCCTAGCCCCAGTCTCTGACCTTCTTGCCCTTCTAGGTAATTTTCTGTGCACTTGCAGATAGATAGATGTACTGGGGATGAATGCATGTTTTCTTTTTTCATTTCCATAAATGGCTATTATACTGGTACACATCAATACCCAACTTGGTTGTGTTACTCATACATCTTATGTTTGGAAGTCTTCCCATGTGAGAACATATTATATAAATCTGTTCTGTTCTACTTAATTGTTGCAGAGAAGTCCATAGTATGGATATACCATGGTTTAGTATCATTCCCACAATAGTGGACATTTAGGTTGTTTCCAGTTTTAATTTTGTAAGCAATTCTGCAAAGCGTCATTATCTGTTTGGAACCGATATAGTTCGCACAGTCATTTCAACAGCATGCTGGCTTTTGCAAATACAGTTTTGAGAAGGCTGATATTGACCTGAGAGCTCAAAACACTTTTTAATTTTCTCTACCAAGCCACATTTCCTTTCTGATGGTAAGGACCAAAACAGTTATGAGGTATTAGGTGTCCTAAGTGCCCCACAAATAAATAGACATTCCAAACGGCGGTGAATTAAATGTTTTTGATGGGGGAGAAAAGTGATAATCTGCTGTCAGTAGGGCCCAAGTGAAGCTTGTTGTACAAAGAAAGCGTCATTATGGTAAGGTTTCTGTTACCCAGTTTCAGAGGTACAGGAGGTCAGGCTGTGTCCCCTGAGCTGCCCTGCATATGGGAGGAAAGCTCTTACTATGATACGATTCTCCTGCCTGGTATTGTGTTCTTCATCTGCTTTATTGGCAAATTATCGTGTCATAAAGAGGTATCACTGATTATGTAAAGGGTGGTTTGCTGACTAGGATATGCATATGTACATGGTCTTTTTTTTTTTTTTAAAGATTTTATCTATTTGAGAGAGAGAGAGAAAGAGAACATGGGGGGTGTGCAGACGGAAAGGGAGAAGCAAGCTCCCCTCTGAGCAGGGAGCCTGATGTGGGGTGCGATCCCAGGACCCTGAGATCATGACTTGAGCTGAAGGTAGACGCTTAACCGACTGAGCCACCCAAGCACCCCTCCATGCGTCGTCTTAATAACGATTCCTTAGTCTCTTACAAATGCCACAGAAGGTATCAGGAAATTCTAACAGGTCAGATCATTTGCCAGAAGGTCTGTCATGAAAGGTGTCTGCCAGAAGGGTGTCATGAAAAGTTTTACTAGGGATCTCAGATACTGCCATTCCTCTGTACTGAAACTGGTAGTTGGTAAGATGCCCACCAGTTCCCTCCGGGTTGGTGGAAGACATAAGGCATCTGTACAGTCAGATGCATTTGTAGAAGAACAGAATGAGAACTTCCACTCTGAATAAGTGTAAATTAAGGATTCTGGGCCAGTTTTTAAGTAGTTCCCACTAGGCACTGTTGGAGTTAGGGAATAACTCAAAGTTGGGTTAACGGTGTTGTCAGGGAGAGGTTGGCTTTGATGAAAACCAGCAACTGACTTGACAACGCCATGTATATGGAAATTATCCCTCCAGAGTACATGAAACATGGGGTATCTCATATTCCTTCAACTTTATTTCACACTGTTAAGTGGCTCAGTCTTTCATCCTATGTTAGGCACTCTTATCTTATAAAAGGGAAAGCTGAGTAATTCTGCCAAAAATTAATAAAAACCTAAGAAAATAAATAAGTTGGGCTTTTCCAAAATTACAAACATTTGTGCATCAAAGAACATTATCAAGAAAGTAAAGACAGGGGGCGCCTGGGTGGCTCAGTGGGTTAAAGCCTCTGCCTTCGGCTCAGGTCATGATCCCAGGGTCCTGGGATCTAGCCCCGCATCGGGTTCTCTGCTCAGCAGGGAGCCTGCTTCCTCCTCTCTCTCTCTCTGCCTGCCTCTCTGCCTACTTGTGATCTCTGTCTGTCAAATAAATAAATAAAATCTTTAAAAAAAAAAAAAAGAAAGTAAAGACAGCCTGCTAAATAAGGACAAAATATTGCAAATCATGTATCTGATAAAGGTTTAATGTCCAGAATATATAAAGAGCTCCTAAAACTCAACAACAAATAGGCAGACTAATTTAAATACAGGCAAAGGACTTGATTAGATATTTCTCCAAAGAAAATATACAACTGGCAAATAGGTACATGAGAAGATGCTTAGCATCATTAGTTATCAGGGAAAATAAATCCAAACCACACTGAAAGACTACTTCACACCTACTAGGAGGGCTGTACTTAAAAAAAAAAAATAGTGTTGAGAAGGATATGGAGAAGTTGGTACCCTCCTACACTGCTGGTGGAAATGTAAAATCTCACAGTACCTTTGGAAAACACTCTGGCATTTCCTGAAAAAATAAAATGTAGAATTACCGTATGACCCAGCAATTCCACTCCTAGATATATACACCTAAAAGAAAGCGGGAGCTCAAAACAGATACTTGTACACCAATGCCCTTTGTAGCATTATTCACAACACCCAAAAGGTGGAAACAACACAGGGGTCCATCAACAGATAGATAGATAGATAGATGGGTAGATAGATAGATGATAGGTAGATAGATAGTACTCTATGTGTACAGTGAATTATTCAGCCATTAAAAAAGAAATTAAATTCTAATACATGCTACAACATGGATGAACCTTGAAAATAGTACACCAGGTGAACTACACCAGAAAGAAAAGGACACATGTTGGGTGATGATCCCACTTACAGAACTATCTAGAAGATGCACATTCATGGAGACAGAAAGTAGACGAGACGCCACTAGCTGCCGGAGAAGGGGGGAGTGTGAAATGATTGCTTAATGGGTACGGATCTTCTGTTTGAGGCGATGGAAAAGTTCAGAAATAGACAGTGGTAATGTTTACACAATGCGATTAATACCACTCAATTGTATACTTAAAAACAGTTGAGATGGCCGTTTTACAGGAAATATATATTTTAGCACAATAAGGAAAGTTAATGGAACCAGATACAGAATGTAAGCAAAGTATCTATAGTTACAGAGGTACCCACTTAAGGACCTAAAACTACAGAAAACACTATTTCTGGTTATTCGTTGCATAACAGATCACCCCAGAACTAAACAGCCATCATCATTATTTCTCATCACAGATGACTGGCTTTCTCTGTGTTGCCTGGGGCTCAGCGATGGAAGGTTCTTCTGCTGGCCTCACCGGGAGTCTGGGTTGCAGGGCCTCAATCTCTCTCTCCAGTGGGGTCTTTGCAGCCAAGATTCAGCCTTCTCCTGTCGAGGCTCGACTTCTTTGACTCCCAAAAGCACAAACGTGGAAGCTCTCGGACTTTTCTGAGGAAGTGTTGGAACATCCCCTGTGCTGCAGTGTGTGTAAAGCAGGTGACAGGCCAGCCGACCCAGCGTGGGAGTGACTACTGGAGGCCTGGTCCACTGGGGCCATGGCCAGAGACAAGTTCCCACCAAACCCACACGCACATGCACGGAATGAGGGCGAGGCAGGTCTCCATGTACCATCGCAGGAAGCCAATAGATAATATCTAGAGTTGATAAGTCAAGAAATAGCAGTGTGTGCATCTTAGTTAGAGATATGGAAGGGAACCACCATTAGAAACAGGTCCAAGGGTAGGAGACTCTTCTTTTTTCTTTCTTTCTTTCTTTTTTTTTTAAGTAATCTCTACACCCAGCATGGGCTTGAACTTATGACCCCGAGATCAAGAGTTGCATGCTCTTCTTCCTGAACCAGCCAGGCCCCTAGATGGGAGACTCTTGCTTTTATTTTTTTTTTTAATTTTTTTTTTAAGATTTTATTAATTTATTTGACAGCAAAGATCACAAGTAGGCAGAGAGGCAGGCAGAGAGAGAGAGGAGGAAACAGGCTGTCCGCAGAGCACAGAGCCCGATGCGGGGCTCAATCCCAGAACCCTGGGATCATGACCTGAGCCGAAGGCAGAGGCTTTAACCCACTGAGCCACCCAGGCGCCCCGAGACTCTTGCTTTTACATTCTAAAATGCATCCCTTGACCTGTATCATTAGATGTCAGGCTGGGAATGTACATTGTTTCATTAACATCATAGGGTAGTGACTTTAGAACATGGCTCTGGGGCCAGAGTGCCTGGGTTCATATCTCGGCCACATCACTCACAATCTCTAACCTTGGGCAAGTTACAAAACCACCCGGTACCTCCGTGTTCCCATCTGTAAGGTGGGGATAATAATCATACCAACCTCATAGGGTTATCAGCGTTCCATGGAAAGACACTGAGAACTCCATCTGGCACAAAGGAGATGCTTCAAAAAAAGGTTTGCTCTTAACTGTTAGGACCTTAAAAAAGCAAAAGCCAGTAAGCCTACGGTGAACAAAGGCTCCCGAGACCTGGATTCTAGTTTTAGGACTCTGTCACTGGTGTCTTGAGCGAGTCTGTTCGCCTCGCCTTTGAAACTGAGAAGGTATGAGTTAATGATGAGCTCCTAAAGGCAGAGGTTTGTCAAACTTGATGTCCACGAGGGCTAGCCATGGCGGTCAAAAATGGCCTTGCTGGGGGGCGCCTGGGTGGCTCAGTGGGTTAAGCCGCTGCCTTCGGCTCAGGTCATGATCTCAGGGTCCTGGGATTGAGTCCCACATCGGGCTCTCTGCTCGGCAGGGAGCCTGCCTCCCTCTCTCTCTCTCTCTCTGCCTGCCTCTCTGCCTACTTGTGATCTCTCTCTCTCTCTCGCTGTCAAATAAATAAATTTTAAAAAAAAATCTTTAGAAAAAAAAATGACCTTGCTGGGAAAGGAAGAGCCTCCCTCCCTTTTTGGAGAGAGCTTCAGGTTCTTTACCGTCGAACCTGTTCCCTCATCTTCTGGCTGTACCCACCATGGAGAAATAACTCAGGAACTCACTCGCTGCCTGTCCAGAGACCTTTCTCCTGGGAAAGGACTTCATAAATCATTTTAAGTTAGTTGGCCATAACTCCCAGGTGCTTACACAAGACCGACTGGAAAAGGACGTTAACTTGGAACCAATTAAATTGCTTCTCGTCTGCATTTGCTGGCCTCCCGCACGGATCTCTCCCAGTAGGCTGGTCACGTGGTCAAGCCTGGGTGAAACTGTCAAGAAGGTAAAAATGGGCTTCGGAGACCCTCAGCCCTCCCTCTCCCCTCAGAGAACGCAGAGCTCATGCGCTTCTCCATCGCACCACAAAGCAGCGTGATTTGAGCTATGACTTAAAATATTCTCCTCCTTAGAAATAAGTTGCGCTGCAACATGCCTTCCCCTCCTTTGTCCCCACACACTTGGGAGAAACGGATTCCTAGGGCACTTTTCTGGCATCGGTCAGGAGCCAGAGTGTCCTGGTGCCGCTCCGTTCACACCCCCTGGGCTGGCCACCCGCCCATGCCGCCTCCACACACAGCCCCGGCCTCTTAACATACCGGTGGCCACCTTTGGGCACTGGAACCTTCATGAGTCAACCTCCAGCTAGAAAGTGCAATTTAAATCTGAAACAGCAGGTTTCCAGGGGCCCGTGGTCTCACTTGAGCTGACCTATCCACGGGCGCCGTAGAGAAAGCATAATGGGCCCCTGGAAAGGTATTCCGGGCTCCCTCCCAGGGGGTCGTGGCTGTAGAACTGTTCTTCCAAAAAAGTGGAAATTCTAACTTAGCAGTCTGCTGAGAAGCTGGGCTCCCTGGCAGGCCGGGCACGGGGCAGGAGGTTACGGCAGCTCATCAAGTCCTCGCTGTGCTGTCCCCACTCACCGCCGAGCCCTGGCCCGGTCCCAGCTGACCCCACTCCTGTAACGCTCAGTGAGGAGCCGTACTTCTCCATTAATCGGCCTATTTGCAGGAGCTGGAGAGATGACTTGTAACAGGCCTCTTGTTCCCAGACTCCTCTATAATGACATTCCGCACAAGCAGATGTCGTCCTTTGATTCCTGATGACCTTCTGAATTTTGGCAAATAAGAAAGCGCCCGGGATCCGCAGTGAGGGCCTAAGGGTGTCTTTTCCTGCACAGAGCCGAGCCGAGCTCTCATCTTCCGCCTCACCCCCATCCCTAGCTGGCAGGTGGCAAGGACGTGACCTTGCTCATCTCCCCCGCCCCTGGTAAAAGCCTTCTTCCCAGAGCCACGGGGCCGTGAGATGAGATGGCCAGTCCTGGTCCCTGCTTGAGTATTTCCCAGACGGGATTCCGGGGTTCTGGGGCTGTCTCAGCTTGACAGATGAGAAAATGCTGCCTGAGCGCCCTTCCCAAGGTCATCCCACAAGCAGACACCGGGGCTGGGAGAATGAGCTCACCCCAGACAGTGGAGAAGGAGCTGCAGCCCCAGCTCTCAGAGCGCTGGAGTGTGAGCCTGGGCCATGGCCCCTTCAGGTGGCGGGACGCTGAGACCATCAGTAATGGATAGAGAGCAACTCATCCCTCTGCTTGCTCTGTCCTCAGAGATGCCAGGTGGGAGAGAGGTGGTTGTGATTCATGAATAAGCCCACCCCCTTCACCACTGCGTTCAGAGGCCACTCTGTCACCCGGAAGCAGTCTGTCCGGCAACTTGGCCTTCCTTCTGGAGGCTCTGAGGGGCTCTGCTGGCCGGCTCACCCTTCAGCATGGCAGAAGCTCTGGCTGGGGAACTTCGGGCTGTGGCCTGCCTCCTACTGAGTGCAGTTTTTAAAAACCCCTTTCAAACCAAGTCGCTTTAGAAGCAAATCTAGCGCTGCCTCAGAGGCCTGTTCGGTCTTCCGTGGCTCTCAGCATATAGGATTACCCTGGTTCCTCGGCCCGAATCCACAGCCCCAAGAAGAAAAAGAGCAGCATAAATTGGATGTGAGTTGATTTCCGAAGATACACATCAGGTGACCTCAGGAATCCAGGGAGGGTTAGGGTTATTTCTTCTTTTCTATTCCATGGCAAAGCAGGAACAAAGCAAAGCATCAAAGGCGTTGGGCCGATCAGGTTCAGAGCCCTCCTCCCTCGCAGCCCCCACTGTGGGGAGTGGCCTGTTAGCCAGGAAGGAGTCTTAAGGAGGATATTTTGCTTCATCAACCCAGCACTGTGGATGGGTCAAGCAGAGAAGCTTACCCTCATGAGATGACCCAATTCTAAAGGAGTCTAGAAGCTCTCTGCCGAGTACTGGGCCAGAGATGCCATCGGTACCCTGCACAACACCCTCCCAGACTACTTTCCCATCTCACTTAGAGTAAGATGGGTCTTCACTGTGGCTTCCCTGGACTCCTCGGATCCCATCTCCTCCTTCCCTTCATCACCCTCCTTCAGCCACAGTGGCCTCCTCGCTGTCCCTTAGAACGTGCCTGATGGGTCCCCCAGAGTACTCTTACCCCAGACAGATGGCTCCCACAGCTCCTGTGGCCAGCGCCCTTCCCCCATCTCTCCAAAGCATTGCTCTCCAGCAGAAACCATCTTTGTATCTATTTGCTTCCATTCTGTGGCAGAGACTAGCTGTCATCCTGCCCCCATTCTCTCCTCCTTCCTTAGTGTAGAATCTTGGTTTCGACAGAGAAAAAATGGGTAGCCCATCTCCTTAAAAACCTACAATCACCAGCCTCTCTGGCAGCCCAGGGACTGCGTTCTCATCAGTGAGAGAGAGGCGGCGGGCGGTTGCCTGTCCTCCCTAAAAAGAGGAGGTAAGCGCACATTTAACCCCTCCCTCCTCTTTCCTGCTCCCTCGGGCTCCCTGGGTCTCCCTGGGGCTCAAGCTGCTGTGGCTGGAGTAACCCAGGTCCATGAGGTGAGCTCGAGGATGGCCGGCATCAGCTAAGAACAGCAGAGCCAAAAAGTAGATGGGACGGCCTGGGTCCTAGGTGTCTCTGGACAGCTGTCCCGTAACCTCCTCAGACTCGTTTAATGTGAAAGAAAACTAAACTTCCATCTTCTGTAGCCACTGTTGTTTCCAGGCCCTCTTGCTGGCAGCTCCATGCTAAGTTCATAACTGATACACAAGCTGCTTCTCTGTCTTCCCCCAGCAGACTGTAACCTCTGCAAAACTTGGGATTTTGTCCTATTTCACTATGGTATTTCTAGATCCTGTACCTCATAAATATCTGTTGAATGAATAAATGGATGGATGGATGGATGGATGGATGGATGGATGAAAACAGAGCAGCAGTAATACACTTTGCGCCCAAATCTGGGCTTTACCCTCCAGCAGGCTCCATAAGCTACATTGAGTTGTCATCTGTCTTGATCCCTGACCCCAGTAACATAGATATTTATGTGGGCAAAATTATTTTTTTAATTTATTTATTTGACAGAGATCACAAGTAGGCAGAGAGGCAGGCAGAGAGAGAGAGAGGGGAGGAAGCAGGCTCCCTAGAGCCTGATGCAGGGCTCCATCCCAGGAACCTGGGATCATGACCCGAGCCAAAGGCAGAGACTATAACCCACTGAGCCACCCAGGTGCCCAGTAAAAATTATTTTTAATTTCTAAATATTAGCTGCAGGAACAGGGTCCTGCAGTTCCTAGGGGTATAAAAGGGGAATCTGCTTGGGATTTAAGACCACGATATCTCCGACAGCTTTGGAATCCAAGGGCTTTGTCAGCATAGCGGTCTTGATGCCATAGTTGCACAGACGTCTTGCCCTTCTACAGACTTCTGTTTCCGCCATGGAAAGTCCGTGGGCAAATGGAGCAGTTTCTTACCTCCAGTCTTGGAATGAGGTGGCGGCTTGGAGAATCCGTGGATTCTTCCTCGTGGAACCTGTGATACACGTGGGTGTTACCTCTGAGGGGCTTAGGACTTGCTTGCAAAAGTAATTTATGAATCAGAGTAACCGACCGGGAGTACTTTTCAGTTCAACCGCTGGAGGAAATGCAGCTAAACAGAAAAATGCTGGCCTAGCAATGACCTCCGTTCTGGTCCCAGCTTTGTGACTTTCCGGCCACGTGACCTGGAGCGAGGCCCCTGCTTCCTTGTCCCAAACCAGGTAACACCCCTCCTCCCTACCATAGTGAAGGTCACGTGTGATAAGGTATATGGAGGTTAACTGCGTATTAGTAAAATCCCAGTCTTCTAGAGACGGGAGAAACCTTAAGGATGGTCTGATTCAACCCTTCATTTTACAGACCTGAGTCCTAGTGACCAGAAAGCCACAGCTTTGCCCCACATCACAGGGTAAGGGAGTGGCAGGGCTGGAGCTTGACCCTTGACTCCCCCCCAACATTCTTTCTGCCATCCCTAATCTTCCTTGTCAGTGGCTAGTTGTGGTATTACTATTCCTCCTTTGGTGTCTCGTACTTTTTACTATCATTACTAGACAATTGGTTGTGCAGCAGGGAAATCAGTTCTATTTTTAAGAAGTAGGGTTCAGATGTAAGTTCTCAATCATTTCTGTGCACTCCGCTGTGTTAAATGTAGCTGGGATGTGCCCAGCTCTGCTCTAGCACAGGAGACAGCAGTGAGCAAACCAGGCAGAAATCCCTATCTCTGGGGAGCTCATTTTACACACACACGCGCGCACACACACACACATGCACACACACACACACCCCAAAATGGTATCAGGTGTTGTGTAGAAAAATAGTGCAGGGAAAGAAGATGGGGAGCGCTGGGCTACGGATTGGAGGGAAGGGGGATGTTGCTGTCTTGGGAAGGTCACTCAAGACAGGCCGCACTGATTGGATTCTGTTTGAGCAGTGGGGGGCAAGCCACATGGAGCCCTTAGGGGGAAGAATTTTCAAGGTAGAAGAAACAGCAGATACTAATGCCCCGAGAATGTTCTTTGCCTCTTCAGGGAAGAGCAGATGAGCCAGTACAGAGCGGCGCAAAGGGAACAAGGGGACAAGCAGAAGGAGGGAGGGTCAGGGAACCCGGTGCCGAAAGGGTATAGATCACAAAGGGACTTGCGCGCCATTGCAAGAATTTTGACTCTGTCTCAGCTTTTAAACCAGCGGGAGCATAAGCTCATCAGCAGGCTGGTATGTCCTTGACAGACTGGCATTTCGTTTCGGCCCCCGGTTTTCTAGTTCTGAATTCGACCGCTCCGCGCTGCCGGTGCTGGGCTACACTGAGTTTTCTACTGTGCGTGCTCTTGACCCGTTAGTGAATGCTCTTTAAAGAAGAGAGGAGAAACAAAGGCCCAGTAGCCTCATGTTTGGAATAAGGTTAAAATAAACTTGGGAGATGTTTCTCGGCATCCCAGAACCAATTAAGCGGGTTACACGGAAGTATTTCTAAAAACAGCAGTACAGTGGAGATAGACTGACAGGTGAGCAGATGGGGGAACCATCAACTCAAATTTATTTCACAGCTTACAACTCAAATGAGCATTCCAAAGTCAGAACAGCTGGCCTTTTATTCTGTAAGCCATTGTCCTTTGCTTTTGCTCATCTCTCAGGAGTATGAGTGGATTATGCTCCAGGGGAAGTCTGTCTGTCGGTCTTTGACTTTGTGGGGGGGCGGGGGTGGGAAATCCTTTGTAGTAACCAGGCTTCTGATGTAAATCAGATTTTTCTGCAGTGCCTGCTTCTTGCATGGGTTATGAAATTTCTAGATTCTGCAAATCAATGATATTGACCCTTTGGCTTTCGTTTACGACACTGTATTCTTGACCTACGTGACTATTACTATCTGATCGGGAATAAATGGAATTTACCCAGATAGCCAAAAGACAAAATCTTCAGATGCGTAAGAAAGAAATATATATATATATAATTTTTTTAATGTGACAGTGCCTCTAAAAATGACAGTGGCCTTGCATTTCTGTTCATAAGTTGTTCTGGAATCTTCATGAAGCTGGAGACTGTCCCATGCAAACAAGTTTCAAGCACCGGGATGTCCTGAAATTGGGAAGGGTTCTGTTTTGTCCATCATGGTCCTTTTGTGGGGTCCTGTGCTGACCGGACAGGCAGAGAAGCCGTATTCTCTAGCTGAAAGGAGGGCTCGAGACTGGCCGGTGGAGATTTCGTTCCACTACCGGCATCGAATTGAACCTTCTGCCCAGCTGCAGGGCGAGCATTAATACCACTCATTAGGGCCTGTGCCTCCAAGCTTCCCTCCCAATGGCAGAGTCACTGGCAGAATATATTTTTCTCCAAAGTGTTTGTTTTCATTGTTGCCCTTTAAAAATAATGAGTTCATTCTATTCCCTCGCAAGGAAAGTTACTCTAGACTGCTTTGAAATTGTATATCTTTTGTCAGGCGTATTTCTGCGATGGTTCCATAGCTTTGTGAGCCGGGGAACCCAACCCGGCCTCTCTTAAAGCTCCTGACCAAGCGGCCTCAGACTGGATACATATAATCGTCCAGCATAGTTGACCCTTATATTGTTACCCTTGACCAGGTAGAAGTCATGCAGGTTTCAGGTGACCCTATCATGTGACCAGAGGTCACAGGTCAGCAGCTCCTAAATGTTGAGCTGTCAAGGTAGCCCATTCATCACTGTCATTACGGCACTGACAAGCCGACAAATGGACCTGGGGATAAAATTGTTCTCAACCCTCCACCCCCTGGGTTTATACCCCAGCAGTGGGCCAGGCAGTCTCACGTATTAAGTGGTTCCCCAGGCCCGGCAGAGTCCCTGGAGGAAGGGAAGGACTCCAAAAGACCTGTCCTATGTGCCCGACCCCAGGAAGTCACCTGTTACTTGCTTAGGGGGCCAGATCTCGTGTCTGCAAGAGCCAGCTCTGAGTCTGGTGTCCTCTGAAATGGATATGGATATAATGTGACTTCTTTATGGGCCCACGTGTCACCCCTCCGTGCCCCCCTTCAGCATCTCTGTGGTCCTTTGTGGCGTATTAACGTGGTGCAGTGTTCTTGCAAACTGGCCTGATCCGAAGAGTCACTCATGAAAATTCAGACTGATCAGACCCTCCTCTGGAGCGTCTGACTTGGGGCTAGGCACCTTTGGAAAACCGTGTTTTTAAGAAGGGACCAAAGCAATCCTTTTGATTTTGGTATTTTGGAACAGTGCAAAGATCTTGAAGTTTGGAGTCCGATAATTTTGCCAAATCCTGACTCTGTCCTTTGTTTGGCTGTGAAATCTTGGATGAATTAGTTCATCTTCTGGGCCTCAGTTTCCATGTGGAGGGCCAGTGTTAATTTAAATAGCTGTATAAAGAGCGTGGTACTTGGTGTTTATTACCGGCTCTTTGTAATGTTTTGTTAGCTTTACTACTGTCCCTCGGGTCTGAGAAGGGACGACACTGCAGGAGCATTGGCACAAGATAGAATTTCTCTGTCATTCTCTCCCACAGCAGCAAACACGATCTGAAGTTTTTCGACTACCAGTTTCAGAGAGGATAAGGAGATGTGAGGCTTACACAGTGTCACCGCACGGATTGGAGGAGACAGCAGATACTGGCAGTAGAAAGGGAAAGGGCATGGCACTCCTAGGCCTGAAAGAAAGCACGACCATGGCCTTGAGCCATTCCATCACCAAAATGTGTTTCTGATTTTTATACCAGCAGGAGGCTCTTGTGTCCCGTGTCTCTTCATCTCCTAACCTCCTGCAGGTACTAACTGGGCACCTTTATCCTTACCCCCGAGTCTTTTCCTCTTTGGTGAGGCTTTGCCATTGGCCAGAGGAGCTCTTAGCAGTGATTAGAGTGGAAAGAAGACTTGGTTCAATGAGCCAGAAGGATGGGAAACCCTTATCAAAGGAAATTCCTCCTTGGAGTCCCAAGTTAGAACTCTAAATGTTTTGTGTGGTTTGTTTTTCAAATATAACTAAATCAACAGAATAAAACCCAAAACCCTGATAATCATGGTTATTGGGCTACATAGTATATTACTGTGCTCTTACAGAGAAATCATAGGTAGTAGAAGAATTGGGAATCACGAAAACCACGGTGTATATGGAAAATGCCTTTTGAGTTCCAAACGAAGGTGGAGAACACAAGTCATTTCCAGGAGCTGGGCCATGGCCTGCGCTGTTCCCCTCTCTTCCCAGTGTATAGACGGTACGGACCCCCAGTCGGTATTCCATGAATATGCCGACTGACCGACTAAGACTTAGACAGCAGGCTTATCCATGCTGAATGGCACAACAATTTCTGGAAAAATGGCTAGATGGCCATGTGGCTTGATGGCGTAGCATTCACAAGCGTGTTGGAGATACTTGGTTCTTAACACACCTCAGCAGACTATGCTCTTAGGCTCTTCACATCTTCCCTGAAGTGTAAACCCCAGATAGATTCTTACACAACTAGAAGTTAAGCCAACCCTTCTCTCTCAAGTGGTCATGGTTGAAAAATACTACCGACTAAAAATGTACATTGACCTGAAAAAAAAAAAGCTGACCCATGGGCCAAAGTTTGGCTTTTCCTCACTCTGATGTGTGTTGACTTTACTGATCTGGAAACATTAACATGTGGTACAGAGGCAAGAGGTTAAAAGCCTTTCAGAGAGAAAGTGAACACGTCCTTTGTTGAAACTCATTTAGCCATTGGATTTGCTTAGTAGTTCTGCAGTGGGTAAACTGAGTTCTAGCAATTTAAGAAGCCGATTTTCTAAAGCCAGCTTTGTTAAGGTAGAGTGTTATGGTAGATACGACAGGGCTGCTGTTTGTTTTCAGAGGGGCCCACAGAGCTCTGATGGCCACGACGGAAAGTTGGAGAAGACAAATTATAAATGGGTTAGCGCACTTCTCTTGAAAGGACTTGGCGTGTCACGCAGAGGTTAGTGAGACCATGAGAAACAGCCCACTGAGGAGTGGCCATTCACTCAAGGTCTGATCTGAAATGTCACATTCAAGGTAGACCTCAAGGAGAGTCTGAATGACGTGTGCCAATCCCCAGATTTGTACATAAAGTACCCGTCAGGGATTTAGATGGGATAGTATATGAAAAACACATGGGTTTGAACACGAGAATCTCCCTGTGGGAAAAGATGCTGTGACTCTTATGGTCCCAGAGAGAATGGGAAGAACAGAGACACTCCGTCCCCTCTGTTGGTCTCCTGCTCCCTCCAAAGCCCATAGAGGAGCTGGTTGCCCCTTATCTCATTATTTACCGCTGTTTCCATGCTGATCCTGCCAGCTGGGTTTTGCAACTAAATGTAGATTTGACGTGAGGCCATGCCAGTGTGGGCTGCGTGAGCGAGGCCTCCGAGGCCTTCCATGCCGGCTGATGTGGTTAGAGGGAGCGCGTTCTGATGGGGCTGGTAGCCTAAGACAGACTCCTGCTCACCAGCCAGAGTGACCGTCAACTCCTCATTGTAAATTACAATTCTAGAGAAGACTCTGACTTGAAGAGAAGTGCACTTTTTATAGTTCACTGAGTATTTTCTGGTGAAGTTGTGAGTTTAAATCACTCGTCTTTAGAAGCACGAGCTCTTTCATTTCTACTTCTAAGCGTTACGAGTGCCTGTGGCCAGCATTGCATAATCAGCCGGGTTTTAAAAACAGGACCTGTGTCTGTACAGAGAGGAAAGGGATATTGAGACATAATTATACATTTGTGCGGTGTTTTACCTATTTTAAAGGGCTTTTATGGACATATTTGGTTTTATCTTCGCATAACCCGGTGAAGCAGAGAAACATTGGCTTCATATAACAGTGGAGAAAAGGAAGAGGTTGAGCAATTTTTCCTCAAGGTCACCCCAGGAATATAATTAGGGACAGTTTATGCCCCTAAAAGATGAACATGTGTCTTTCATTTCTCCAGACCGTAGATTCTTATGCCGTAAGAAACACCAAATCGTCAGAGCGCAAAGGAAGTTTTGTCAGTCGTTTGCTGTGATAATAGTTCTTCTAGAACTTGAAGGGAAAAAAAAGTTTTGCTCTTCCTTCTCCCTAAAATGGTTTGGAATCTCCTGGATATCTAAATGTGTCAAGAACAGCTAAATAGTCGGGGAATGGGGCCCATTTTTGTCCAAAAAGAAGCGCATGAGAATGATGGAACGCAGTGGACGGGGAAGCCAGCTGGATGCCCAGGCCGGGCCCAGCCCTTGCTCCCCCACACCTCCCTGGTCAACCGTGGGTAAGGCAGCCCTCACTCGAAATGGGGATCAAATACCCACCTTGCCTGTCTCTCTCAGGATGTAAAAAATCAAATTAAGGCAGTGCTGTATATTCAGCGTCTTTTGTTTAAACAGCTACAAAATGTAATTGTTTTAAGCAGGAGTTACTCTTTGCTCTCCTGTTTCCCATTAAAGAACTCCCTCTCAGGAGTTTATTTTTCTTGTCTCCTCAACAGGGTGTGTCTGGTAATATGTCCTCATGAAGTTCTTGGTATTTTCTATTTTTTTTTTAAGCTTGCTTATCTTGATGATTCTCTTAGTAAGCATCCTCTCTCTTGAAATCTTTATCATGTCACCAAGAGTTATGGAAATGTTACCTGTCCTCCTTTATTTGTTGCAAAATTTAAGGACAAGGAGGAAGACCGTATATGTTTTCTTAAAATCAATGGCCAGCACATTACTGTAAAACCTATTGATTAAAAACACAAAGTATAATGTTAGTCATTTAGTCTGTGAAGTGGTGCAATAAGGGAAGAAATTTATCCTTTGACTTTTGCATTAACCTTTTATTGACTGCTTGCATACCCATAATTAACACACACTTTAGCTAAAGTGGTTAATTTTAGCATGGCGACCAGTGTTCACTAATGTGGCCGCCATCCTGATCGCCCAGATGCATGTGTGGCCCTCAGGGAAATCTGGGGCACAGAGGCACCATGTGAGTCACACCTGTGGGGAGAGAAGAGGGACCTGTGGGCAGCCTGCTACCGGGCGAGCCAATGGGACACCTGTCAGTTGCTTCCCGTTAGGACACCAGGTCATTTAGGGAGAACCATTCCTACATAGCCAGAGTTTTGGGGGGTTGGCTCATACAGTCCTTGGAATCTCAGAATAATGTGAATTTGGGAGGGAGAGAGATGACGTGTATATTATGTTCCTTTTCTCTGTCTGTAATGCTTCATGAGAGGGGCAGGGCTTTCTGGGTAGATCCAAGTTTATTTGCTAGCCAAAGAAGCATGGAAAATAGGATTTGCTTTAGGATGGGAATACAGAGAACAAGATTGAAAGGTGAAAAGAGAACTTTCTTACTGTTTAGGTGGGTTTGGAATGATCTGCTCTCCTTGGGAACACTGAGTTTAGGAGAATTTTTTTTTTAACTTTCTTGAGAAAAGTCATCCAGCTGTGGTCATTGAAACTGGCTTGTTTGCATGCAGAGACCTATTTGGAAAACACCAGCACACCCTTGTTTTCTGGATAGGAATTTCTCCCAAATAGAAATACCATTGGAACCAAAACAGAAAGCCAGTATTTTCCTGCTTTCATACCCGGATGATCTCTGCACACATTCTACTGTGTCAGCAGCGGCATCTCAATTTAGAGGCAGGACCATCCACGTATCCTTGGCAGGCTGGCCCGTGGCAGCAGACATTGTAGTAAAAAGGGGGGAAGTAACTGACAGGTGGGGAGCATGGCCAGCATTTCAGCCAGGCCTCTTTGATTGCAAGTGACAGGAAAACCTAACTCAATCATGGCTATGGAACTAAAAAATTCTTTTTTCTTTTTTAAGATTTTTTTTAAATATATTTATTCAACAGTCAGAGATCACAGGCAGGCAGAGAGAGAGGGGAAAGCAGGCACCCCGCTAAGCAGAGAGCCCGATGTGGGGCTCGATCCCAGGACCCTGAGATCATGACCCAAGCCGAAGGCAGAGGTTTAACCCACTGAGCCACCCAGGTGCCCCAAGGAACTAAAAAATTCTAAGCATGCCTGACTTCAGGTGAGGATTGATCCAGCTACAAACGATATTGTCTAGGACCCAGCCCCTTGCTGCACCAAGCAAAATGACTCTCCCAGACAGTGCATCCTGATAGCTCACAGGAGATAAGAAAGGCTTTTCCCGCAGCTCCCACATCAGTCCTCTGGTTTTGCTCTCCCTCTTGCCCTAGATCGGGTCATATGCCTCCCCCAAAACCTCTTCCTATGGCTGGGAGAGTGGATGCACTCATTAGGCTGAGCTGGCTGTAGCAGGGGAGCCAATCCCACCCAAACCACGGGGCCAGGCACGGAGAGGGGATGGATTTCCCTACAGGAAAATTACAGCCGTCTTGGTGGGGATGGTAGGGATAGATACAGCTTGCAAATGTGTGCCGTGGTCAGCATTCCTAAAACATGGCCTAAGAGAACTTAGGGCCCCTTTATTTTGCAAGGAACTGTAGAGTCCGTGTGCTAAGAAACAGTCCTACTTTCTTCCCTGTAAATGCCAAATCAGTCTGGAAGAGCCACCCGCTTGAAAGTCTGATGACAGCACCTTTTACTAATTCTAGGTCTTTGGGAACAATGGTTGAGTCTTTCTGAGTCAGAGCATTTGAGCCTGTCTGTGGGAGGCTGTGGGAGCTTGACTACCTAAGCCTCGGCATCCAGGCCTATCACATGGTATGGGACTCAGACGCAGGCTCAGTGTGATTCGAGCCAGAAAGAGCGGCTTCTGTATCTCTATAGGGATGACAGGCAGCTGTAGTCTTGGCATTGTCATCTGTCCATCACTAGTCCTCGTGGTAGAAATAATGCTGGCGATGATATTTAATATCTGTTGAGTGCTTACTCTGTGCCAGGCGCTATTCTAAGCCCTGAATGTATGTATTCATTTATCCTTCCCAACACCCCCGTGAATATTGTTATTACCATCCTCCTCCTCCTCATCATCCTCACTCCCACCAGACAGGGAGTTGAGGCTCCGCTCAGCAAGGGTGAGAAACCAGCCTGGGATGTCCTTTCCCCACACGGCAGCAGGTGCCAAGTTCGCCACGACGCTTCAAACTCCCTCCTGCCCCATCCTAGGAGATGAGCCAAAAGGAGGCAGAATGAGTGATTTGAGCAAGAGGAATTGAAACTGAAAAGGGGCGGGGCACCTGGGTGGCTCAGTCGGTTAAGGCTCTGCCTTCGACTTAGGTCATGATCGCAGGGTCTCAGGATCGAGACCCATGTCAGGCTTCCCACTCAGCAGGTAGCCTGTTTCTCCCTCTCCCTCTGCCCCTCCCATGCTTGTGCTTTCTCTCAAATAAATAGATAAAATCTTTAAAAAAAAAAAAAAGGAAAGAAAGAAACTGAAAAGGGCTACGCTTTCAAGCCATCCTCAATCCCTTCTCTTTCGGTTCCACAATCTGGTGTGATATGGAACCAGACACTAGGATTTGAAGCGGGGGGTGGCCATCCTCCCCCGTAGGTAAAGCATCACTTGAAATAACGAGTTCTCTGCTGCGGCCCCATCACTACCTTTCGGAAATCAGCAAGGAGCACGGGGCATTAAAAGAAGTTCGAAAGCAACCTTGAAAGCTGTGAATTCAGAGCAGGAAGAGACCCCATAAAGGGTTCTCCCTCCAGCCCAGAGGGAAGCCAGTGAGGGTAGCCAGCCCCTTAGCTTCTCAGGGCCTGTGTGGAAAGGAGGTCGTTCCCAGCCTGGCCCTTCTTTGGGGGGCAGGAAATCACAGAGCAGCTGGATCCAGAGGAAAAGCTCAGGGTGGAGGGGGGGCGTATACAACAGGGCATAAGCAAACCTCTGTGGCAGGCTTTCCTATTTTTAATACTTTCTCAAAGCGATGGGGAAAACCCATCTGACAGGTGAAAAAGCATCTCTATTGACTTTTTACAAACCTGATGATATTCTAGGTGGATCGACACTTATCATAGGCCTTTAATCTGCCAGCCGGGATAATGTGTGCGCAGATAATTTATCCGCTGAGAGGTTGAGCTGCTCAATTTGGAATAACTTTCCCTACCTAGTAAATTGAGCATTACCCTGTGATTTCGAAGCAGAGAGAGAGCACAATTTGAAAAGCTTTGCCGAGTTCCTTTGTAATTAGTCGCAGCTCCCCCTGAATGTTAATTTCCCTCCCTCCCCTTCCCGTGATTTAGAGACTGTCTCTAGAACCACAGAGATGCAGCCTCAACACCAGGGCAGCATGAGGCACCGGCCCCAACACCTATCACCGGGTCGTCTGCAGAACACACCCTCTGTTCTTCGGCTCTGTGTGGGGCTTATCAGTGCAAACAGTTTAATATTTATGCTAAGAGGATTGTCAAAAGCAGCTTCTGTTGCTTTAATTCTTGTTTTAAATAAATAATGAGAACATTTAAACACATTACTCTTCTTGGGGCCCTGAGGTCAACTAATCTTATTATTTATGAAGTGATGTGGTACATAATAGTACTTAGTGCATGTTAACAGACGCTATTATCAGGGTCTGACGCGGAGAGCCAAAGATATATTGGAATGTTACGTGTAATGTACGACGGATTGAGTGCAGAGGATGCCGGTAGAGCAATTAACCACACGAGAAAATAGGTATAAAGTTGAAGTATGTTTTCCCGTGGGGATCCCCTCACCATTAATAATTCCCCAGAGAAGAAGATGTCTTTTCGTTAGGAACCTTCCCTACCATCAGGCGCGGACATAGGACCAGGATAGTCTGTCCTTTGATATCTTCGGAGTTCGTCCTCCACAGGAGACGGATCGTGGCGACGGCCACTTTTTAATTGATTTCGAGAACAATGCGGAGAAGCTGAGCATGGGGAAGAGCCTGTGCATCTCTTTCTGGCGTACTCCTACTATTTCTTCCGGGTACACAGGCTTCCACTGCCGTGCCCTCCAAGGGAGTAGGGACACTGTTCATTCCGTATCGCCATTTGCGTTTCATTCTCTCTGATCCTCATTTTTCAGACGAATAAAGCTAAAGCCACTGAGCTTTCCCTGACCAATTTTAAATAAGCTGGTCTCTCTGAGAGGTTGATGCCTGCCAAGGTGGGGATGATGCCGCCCCAACTTTTTTCCTGCATGGCTATAATTTAGTTGCATATGATAATTAATTTCTCTACTATTGATGAATAATCCATTTAATAAAAACTGTGATTTAAGTGTTTTCCTTAGGGAGTAACTCTTGCTAGCCTTTTAATTTAATTTTGTGGAAGTTTTCCCCACCTATTCATCAGTGGAAATGATTATTAACCTCTATTTGCATATATCCTTATAAATCCGTCTCTCCTTGGAGTGCCTTTTTCTGAGCACAGCAAGCTGGGACACTTGTAAATCTCTAGAATCTCCAAAGTCAATCCCGGTCCGTAATATTGTTTAATCTATTCTTGGACGTTTTAATGCAGTAAATTCAATTTAATCTTTCCCAGTAATCTAGTAATACATCGAAATCCCACAAACATTTAAATCTGATAATGGCTTAATCACACACTTTAAATAACAGTTGAGATAATGAAAAAATAATTCACCGTTTTAAAGGCAGAGTAACTGAATTTCCCTGGTGATTGGCTTCTGTGAAGCCACTAGAGATAATACAAAGCTGGGAATCGAAAAAAGAAAAAGAAGTTCCAACGCTACAAGGAACAGCTCTTCCTGTCTTCTAAACACCTGCTTTGTGCCCGGTGAGCTCATTCTTTCATTTCATCCTTACCACCACCGTGAAGCACTGTCTTTGGAGTGCTTGGCGGTGTCGTTCCAAAATGCCCGTGAACTTGGGTCTTTCTGGAATTTCTTCGCATGGGTTAATTGCCTCTTCCTACTCTTCCAGGTGCCAGTCCCAGATTGCCCGAACCTTACCTGTGGATCAGAAGCCAGAGTGTCGGCCGTATTGGGAAAAAGATGACCCTTCGATGCCTCTGCCATTCGATCTCACAGACATCGTTTCAGAACTCAGAAGTCTGCTTCTGGAAGGAAAACCCTAGAAGGAGCACAAGTCTTAGGTGGAGGAGGAAAAGATATTTTTGGCTTCCTTCCTCCAACCTTGCCGTGGGCTTGGGCAAGGGCAGTGTGGGTAGACTTGATTTTAGATTTTAGAACCTGGGTCCTCTTAGAAAGAGTAGGGAATGGAGCCCATGAATGTTAAAATGTTTCAAAAGGGCACAGTGTTATAATCTGATTTGGTACGAAACAAGAACCTGCCCCCCGAATACTATTCCCCACTTGGATTTTTCACGGGAGCCATTTCAACTCCCAAGGGCCCAGGCGGCAGGGGTGAGCCTAGTCTATAGCCTAGCCCAACCCGCTTCCCACCTTCCCCAGCCTTTTCAGAAACTCTAGAGTAGAAGGCTGCAAAGTCATTTGAGGGAAGACAGAATCTAGATACTGCCCCACCCCCCACATTTCTTACCACGCCCTCTAGAGGCTGTGCTGTCCAATATGGTGGCCCCTGGCTGGGTGTGGCTTCTTAAATCCATTTTCCATCATAATAAAAATTCCGTTCCTCAGCTGCTTAATAGCCACACGTGTCTGGTGACTGGTGTATTGGGCAAAACAGATGCAGAACATTTTCTTCATCGTGGAAAGTCCTGTTGGGTAACACTTCTATAAAAAGTTTGAGAGCAGGAAATTCTCTTCTCCACTTGTCTGTAGCCGCCATCCCCATACGCGAAAGGAATGAAAAGAGAAGCGTGTCACTGAAGAGAAAGCCACTGTCTCTTCTGTAAAAGCCTGAGTTATGAGTTCTGTACTCTGCCCCCCGGGAATGAGGAGGTGTTGGAAATTAAAATACACTTGACATCTGTCGTTGGGAAGGTTCCCTGAGCTAACGAAAGAGACGCAGCCCTGTTGGCATTGCTTCATGGATTTAGCCCGCATGTGCATTTTTCTGGAATTCTCCCATCCATATGTAATGACAGGTGGGCTCGAGGCCCGAGGAGCCTCAGTGCCCCATCCTGTGCATTAGAGAGACGATGTATAGTAGAGGTTAAAACCTGGGCTCTGGCTTTAGAGCGCACTGGCTCTGTGACTTTTGGCGTGTCACTTTGCCTCGGTCTCCTGATCCGTATGATGGGGATACTAAAGGCACCAACTCACAAGGTGAAAAGTAAAGGGACTAACCTAGCTGCAGGTGTAGAACAACTCCTGACAAGTAGTTAGATACCCAGTAAATATTAGTTTTTTTCTGTATCTGTAAGCTGACCTGATGTAGACATTGTCCCCTCCTTCCTTTGTCCTCGTGCCGATTTTGTCTCGTGATACCATGATCTCATCCCTCCCTTTCTGGCTTGGCTCCTGCCCTGTGGTGACCCCAGAAATCATGGGAGTAGTTCACCTCTCGCCCCAACCCGGGGCCTTCTCTTGTAGTGGTTTACCGTAGTTTGGAGCTGAAGAGCTCGTGTGCTCATTGAAAGACTCTCTCTTGCCTTGAGACTCTCCTGGTTCAAGGTGGCGTTCACGTCCACGGAGCTAACCGCCAAAGCGCTGCGTTATGCAGAGCAGCCAGGGTTTCATGGTCTGGAGACTCAGTTCTCTCAGACCACAAATGAATTCCCCCATGTCCTTAGGCCTCATTGGGAAGAGAGAGAGGAAGTGCGGCCTGCTGGGCTGTCGTAGAGATGACATGAGCTCCGGGATGTAGGGAGCGTGCAGCCGCGTCCCCTCCGTTGTTGTATTTGGCGCCCATGTGTGTTCCATGTTGTTTCCTGAGGTGCCGATATTTCAGATTTGGGAGGTTTCCTATAAAATAAAGACGTGTGTGTTCTCCTTAGAATTCAAAACACCTGGCAGCCCTCGGCCTCCGTCCTGGCATGGTGACGAGCTAGGTAGCCTCTCCTCATGCTTGGGCAGGACAGGAACCCTCCATGGCCCCTGGTGCTCCCTGTTGTCATTTATCAGCACCCGACCCCCCAGCGGACAGCACCCCACACCTGCTTGCTTGCACCCCTATGTTAGAATAGGTAATCATGTTTAGTGCTTTCCCCGATGTCTGTGTGTTACTCTTGACCTCTGTTTCTGGCCTACTTGTAGTAATGTGTCTTGTACATCATAAAACATTCATACACAATAAAATTATTAAAAGGCTAAGACAAGAAACTGAGAGAGGGTCCTGCTCGTCTCTGCTCGCACGTTGGTGGGTGGGCCTACTTCCTTGGCTCGGCTGGGGCTAGGTGGAGATGGTTCTCGAAGACCTCCAGATGGGCCCAGGTGGTGCCCCACCACGGTGGGAGAAACCACTACCTCCAGTGAATCCGAAAGGTGAGATCTCCTTTTCGCCGAAGAAATGACGGCTTTCAGCAAGCATGGGCTCGGCGTGTGTGGGGATGATGTGTGCTGGGCGGGAAGCCATCGTGAAGGGGGTTGCAGGGGGCCAGTGGCCGTCAACTCAGTTTCTGAAGGGCCAAAGGAAGGCCCGTTCCCCTGAGCGCTAGGGGAGGACTTCCCTGGGAACACGGGCCACGTGTGGGCAGCCTGGTCCGGGACCACCCCGAGTCAGCAGACCCCGCCCCCGCTTCCTGCCGGGCTTCCCGGAGGGGCCCCCTGGTCCCAGCGATCTGGGGAGCTCCCTGTGCACTAAGATGCTCCTGACTTCCCCTCCCTTCTGCCCTCGCACAAACCTTGCTTGACCACCTGGCCCCACTCAGCGGGCCTGGGACAGACAGCAGACCAGCAACTCAGTAACAAGACGGTTTCAGACGGTTGTAAGTGCCAGAAGGGAGCCCCCTGGGTGAAGGGGGTGGTGGGACACAGCGTCGCTGGGGACTGACTCAGATCAGGTCAGGGAAAGCAGAGGTGATGGGGAAGAGCTTTCCAGGATAGGGAACAGCAGGCTCGAAGGTCCTGAGACAGGAAAGTGCAGCAGGCAGGTGCCCCCAGAAGAATACCAGCAGCCATGGCGGAAGCACGAAAACCGGAAGTGGAAGAGACGCATCCGGGGCGGGGGGAGGGGCAGGGCGTAGGTCTGGTTCCAGACCCCTGAGAAACACCCCTGGGTTCTGCATGGGGTGGTGGTGCCGTCTACTCCGGACTCCCGGGAGTCTCTCAGAGAGCAGACGGTCCGTCCAAAGGCACAGTGTCCAAAGGCACGCCCTGGCCAAGATCTTGGGATGGGGAGGATGTGCTGGGGGCCCCTCCGGGTGCGTGAGGGGGCGCCCCGCCCTGCTGCCTCACCCAAGCAGCTCCTGCGGCCCCAGCCTCCCCGCCCGGGGAGCTCGCTAGACAGAAAAGAGCAGGGTCGTGGCATCGCTTGTGACACCATTTTAGTAATAAGCTTCTAAACCCGTCACCAGCTGAATTGAGGGAGGCTGGGAATGAGAGCCCATAGGCCCTATTTAATGGACACCCGACCTTCAGGAGAAGGGTTTTTGCGTGTTTCAGGGGAAGCGTATTTTCGAATGCAACTGGTTTTTGGTTTTTGTGTGGGGGTTTTTTTCCCCTGTTCTAGTTAAGGCTGATTTTACCACTGGGCAAATTGCATACATTTGGATCCCTGCCACGCTAAATACTGTTTATTCTGGAGCTCTGTCAGAGGCAAGTGCGTGGAAGACGGGGGGGATTCTTATTTGAAAAGGCAATTCTCCTCCAAACAGATTGAGCTGGAGAGGAGAGAGCGGACCAGAGGTGCTGATGTGGGAATGCCATTTATCCAGTTTGCCTTTGTTACTTTGTGATTAAATGGTATTTTTAATTAAGTCTCATTGAGAGCCATAGGTACCACGGTGGTGAAATCAATTTGACAACCATAAAGGGGGAGGAAAGGCCCAGGAGTGCTGTCGGAGCGGCTGCGATGTCGAGGCTGGGGTGGTGAAGGGGAGGGGCTGGAGAGGCACAGGGAATGACTTCCTGCAGGACAGGGACACCTGCGGCTGCTGGGACCCGGAGGCCAGCTTCTTGGCTATCAGGAGAAGGATACACCAGGATCCCTGGCGCTCACAGGAGAGACCCCGATACACTCCTGGGCCAGCTGGGGCCTCTGGGAAAGTGTATGCAGGGTCTGATTTCCCTGGCTGTCTTACTAGGAAGAAGAGAGCCTCTCCCCTGCGCCCTGCCTTGTCTCCCCCGCAGCGACGCCCACAGCCCTTCATCCCCTGCCCCTGGCCCGTTCGCACAGGTTGAAGACTTGTGTCCTCTGCACCCCCATTCTGTTTATCCTGTTAGTATCCATCAGCTTTCCTTCTGATTCCTGGAGGGCAATCGATGCTCCTGGCTGCCGGCTTCCCCACTTTGAATCCTGGTCCTGTGTGTGACCCTAAGGCTACCATCCTTTCAAACCTTTGTTTTCTTGTCTTCAAAATGGGGATCCCAGTAATGTATGTACCATCTGAGGTTGTTGTGCAGACTTGATACTGTGCATACGGGCGCCTGGGTGGCTCAGTCGGTGAAGCATCTGCCTTCGGCTCAGGTCATGATCCCGGGTCCTGGGATCGAGCCCCACATCGGGCTCCCTGCTCAGTGGGGAGTCTTTTCTCCATCTCCCTCTATCCCAGATCAATGAATAAAATCTTAAAAAAAATACTATGCATATTAAGTGCCTGGAGTAGTAGGTCTGCAGTGAGGCATGAGCTATAATGTTTATTATCCCAGTTTCCTCTGATAACCATGGTACCTTTGGGACTTGGGCAAATCTCTTGACCTCTCTGTACCCCGGTCTTTGTGTATGTAACAGACATGATAGTGACGCCTAGCTCACGGGATCACGCTGTCACCAAGATCACGCACGTTAAGTGATTCACATCGTGTCTCGTCCTTCATGCCAGAATGACACGTGACCGCCTGTATTTTTTCCATTTGCCTCTCTGACTTCTGTTTTTTTCCTAGGCAGATGGCATGGAACTTTTTATAAATGAGATCCTATGAAAAATGATTTTCCAGTCCTACCGTTACTCCAGCGGGATTAGGTCACCCGCTGCAATTTGAGATTTGCTTAAAAAATTCTTGCCATCACCTTCTAATGGATGATCTGTGTACAACAATTGTTTATTGACTCTGAATGTCTGAGCACCAGGGTCAGTCTATTTCAAGGGGAGGGAAGCATTAATTAACTTCCAGCCTAAGACTCAGTGATTCTTTTCCAATGATGCAGTTCATGACTCTGCTTGCATTTACTTTTCATCAGTCCTGAAAGAATCGAGGTAAAATAGTTCCTCTGCACATGTGTGTCAGGCTAAATGGATAACAGCAGATACAGATCTGTTTGCCTGTCTGCACTTGCCTTTAGACAAAATTCATCAATTTTACAAAAGCCACTGACTAAACATGGCACCAAATACAAATGAAGCGGCTTCCAGCACTGGGGGTTTCCAGTTGCTTTTAATCTGGTAAGTGCGGTAGCTTCCTGCGGATCGATGGGGAACACTGGCCGAGGCCAAACCTGCTCCGCACGGGTGGGGACAGGAAGGTCAAGGCCGTGCTACAGGAAGTTTAGGAGAAGTCCGGTGATGGTTCTAGACCACATGTGCTCAGAGCCATTCGGACCCGCTTAGTTAGTGACCAATCTCGCTCAGCCCCTCTGCAGCCTTGCTCGGTGTTAAAGATAAAGGACACACCAGGCATCACCTTTAGTGGTCCCCGTTTTCAAGGGCATCCTGCTTGCCCTTCCCAGCCTCTGGGACAAGGAGAGGGTCATCAAGGAGAATCAGACCCCATGGGAGAGGCTTTTCCGCACTGCGTGGCTCATCCCCATGGAGATGGCCTTGGAGGGACTTGGGAATGCTGAAGCCCGGTGCATGTGCAAGGAAGCAAGATGATGATTAGTTTGTGAGATCAGTTGGATTTGGTGGGCAACGGAAGGATGGGCATACATTTTCATCAGCTCTCCTCTGGCCAGGCCAGCATAATGCAGCAGCGGCCCGCGGCTCCGAGTGGAGACCCCCACAAGGACGTGAGGGAATGTGAACGGCTTCCACATGACAGTGTGGAAGACAGTCTTGAAGAACAGTGTCAAGGCCCCTTTTGAAATTGTTTCAGACCCTAGGGTGCCTGGGTAGCTCCATCAGTTCAGCAGTTAAGCATCTGGCTCTTGACCTCAGCTCAGGTCTTGATCTCAGGGTCGTGAGTTCAAGCCCTGCTTTGGGCTCCACGCCCAGTATGGAGTCTACTTAAAAAAAGAAAATCTGTTTTCGGACCCCATGCACCCTACAAAAATGCCCATCCTTGCAGATAGGTATGTTCAGCGCTGGGGCACTGAGATAGAGGGAGCATGCTTTCTTTAGCTTCTTTGTAAAACGGTCATCCCCCATTGAAAACCCCGCTCATCCTTCCCAATAGGGAATCTCGTTCTTCACTTCGGAGCATGCACAGTTAACCTCGCGACCCCAGAGCCCCCAAAGGGCTGACTCAGTTTCTCAGAGCCACTCAAGCTATCCCTCGGACCTCGTCCAACATGAAAACTGGACCTCTGGTCACCCTCCTGCCCCCTGCCACCCAACACTTCAGACAGAGATTTCCAGTTGATTACGACTTGATTAGAGCCAGTGAAAAAAGCAGGCCAGGTATATAAGATTCCCATTGTCCTCCCCTCCACGGCTCCTGACCAGGGTCAGGCAGAGCGGCCCCTCCGTGAACATTTAAACAATCAAGCGCTGTTTACCATGGACGTTTGGTTTTCTTTTCTCGAAATCAAAACAGAGTTTAGTAGGCAGAGTATTTCATACATGCCTCTTGATCAATGGAATGATCTGTCAGAAGCCATTAGAGCCCCCATTAGCTTGAATGCATTCAAAGCTAAACTATTGGATCATTGAAGGGCCACAGTGATTGTTTTTAATATACTGTACATTGATTTCTCCCTGTGAGCAGGAACATAAGTTTGAAACTAACTGTGTATGACTAAGGCTGCGTTGGCTGTCTCCAGCCCTCTGTGAGAAGCATGGTTTCACTTCGACCAGAAATGTCTGTGTATAGTTTTTAAAGAGATGCAGACCCTGTTAGATTTCCCAAGGTTTAGACTGGGGCCGGTTGTTATTTTTATTTTTTATTTTATTTTATTTTTTCCCGAGCTTTCTCCCATTTCTTTGTGCCCGTTAAGTGAGTTGTGCGTGCAGAATGGGAGAGGCAATCCCTGCCAAGGACCTCGAGTGAAAGGCAGTGGGGGAAATTTTTCTGAAAGCATGAAGCCCCAGCTGAGGCCAACATTGAAGTGAATTTGACAGCCTTGGGCCCAGCAGAACTCTGCCCATGCCGAGCAGCAGAAGTGTGGCCGTGTCAGGGGCCTCCTCCCGGGGACACAGCTTGTCGAGTTCAAGGTGGAAGAGGCAGGTGGGGAAGCCAGGGCCGAGACCCCAAGCCTGCCTTCGGCTGCCATATTGCCAACACTTGTGTTGACCTGTCTTGTCTGCCTTAGCCAAACTGGATCCTTCAAACACCTGACCTCTTCCCAAATACTAGACTCTGTACTAGGTAGGGGCACAAAGTCCTTGCCCTGTTCTTAACCAGCATTTTGTATCTCAACTCTTGGCTCATTTTAATACAGAGGCTGAGACTACGGAGTTTGACCAATAAAGAAGTCATACTTACCACATTTGCAAAGGCCTGTCTCCCGAAGAGAAGTGTTTACACATTGCACCCATTTTACAGATGGACCAGTTGAAGCCCAGATGGGAGAAATTACATTATTTAAGGTGAATTCTAGAAACTGGATTTCAAATTCCTGATGCGTACTAAGATTTGGGGAAAAAAATGAACATTCTTGGACCCACCTCCCAAATAAACCTAAATACACTGAAGAAGAAGAAAGTTCCAGATGGCTGACAGAAACAAGAGCAGCCTACCCCTCCAATTCTAGCCCATAAGGAAGAAACGTTGTAAGTCTAGAAAATAGTGTGTGTGCCATTCATCCTTTTCCCCGGGGGCCCCAAAGGTCCACAAAAGTTTGGTGATTTTGAACTTCCCAAACAGACCCTTGGAATTCATGGCACAGGATATTAAAATCAAAGAGGCCAAGATGGGTCACCCCAAACACACAGGTCAAGCCAAAGTCACAATAGTAAAATCTAGAGCAGAAGTCCACAAACTGCAGCCTTACGGGCAAATCTGACCCATCCCTTGTTTTTATAAAGTGAAGTTGTGTGGGGAAAGAAGCCTTCGAGGACAGCTCTCCGAGGGGGCAAAACAGAATCAGGGGCCAAACTCAAGGCTCTTTCTGAATTAAAGACACCTGCGTGATGCAGGCAGGGGGAGGCCATCCCAAGGGGGTGAACAGCAGCCCCTCGGCTTTCAGGTTCAGGCATCTCATCTCCATAGAGAATAGGTCTTCAGGGGAATGAGCACAGCCCAGTCATCCAAGTAGAACTGCTGACCAGACAGGCAGGGATCTTGTCGGAGTGCCCCCGAGCTCTCTGCTCCTACAGTGGGGCTGGGAATTATTCTCCTGCCTCATTAGGAGAGGTGGTGATCTGGTCTATGATTTTTTTTTTCTTCCAGGCTAGGGGTTGGGAGGGGGCTGCCTCTGCTCCCCAACTTACGGGGTTGACTAATGTGTCACTCTAAAGGGTCAGGAGAACCCAGCTGTTCTCCTGCGGTTGACTTCCTACCCAGGAGCCTCTGGCTCTTAGCGTTTCCATGAAGGAATTCCAAATTGCTCATTTACGTTCCAACGTGAGAGTTGAGACCAAGTTGCTGAGTGGCCCTTGATGTATTATTCTCCATCCCTTGATGTTCCTGTCCTTCTGCCTCCGGAAAGCCTCCTTGCAGAGCCTCTGCAGTCCAGACTTGCTGAGAGTGCCCGGGTCCTTCCTTCTCTTGCCTCCTGGATCCTTGACTCACTTGTAAGTCACTCCATGTGGGTCATTTTCGCTTGTTCCATCACCAGAGAGTTTAGGACTATGATTTTATTTGGCCGATTTAGCTTCTGTAGTGGACTCTCAAATACTAGCAGGCAGAGCTCACAGCATCGAATCTTCCCTTTTAGTGCACTCCATCAAACTCAGAATAACACTCCCTACCCCTGGATCAGTTCACATTTATTGGCTACCAATGACAACAGCGATCTTTTATCTGACGCGTAGGAAGGACTCAGTGAACACTCGTTGGCTGGCTGTTAGAGTGAAATGAGTCTGACCATCATTCGCCCTGGGGTAGCATCTCTACTAGAACTCTCTGGCCACAGCTTGGAACCTACCCCTAACCACTCCCTCCAGCCTCACTTCCCCAAACCTGCTTCTCACCTTTGTTCCCGCCACACCCGATGTTGTACAACGTCCTGCCATGTCTTAGGTGGGCTGGCCATGAGCCCAGGGGACCTCAGCGGCAGGCCAGAGGACAAAACCGAGCATGGGTAGGGCCAGGGAGAATTTGGCCAGCAACGTTCATGTCCCAAAGAGGCATTCGATCAAGGAGGCACTGGGAGGATGGCCAAGGCATGGAGCTGGTGGTTGGACGTGGCAGCAAGGGTCTATAGGAGCCCAAGGAAGGAGGAAGGCAAGGCCTCCTCCAAGCAGGGGGCCCTCTGTGGGGATCCAGGCCCCAGCACAGCTCCAGAGAGTAAAATCACAAACCACAAAACGCCTTGGCCCTTGGAGGTTAAAGGAAGGCTGGAAGACCTCAGTGGACATGGACTTGGAGCCATGGGCTCCAGCTGACAATTTAGGATCCCACTGGCCTGGGGTCATGAGGCTAGCAAGACACTTCAGACAAATCATAGACATTGAACCCAAGGATGTGTGCTTGGCAAACACACACAAACATAAGGGCAAAACGGCCTGATGATTCCATCCCCAAATTACCCTCGGTGGGTACACAGACTGCGGTGGAAGGAGACGGGACCAGTCTCTCTGTTCCCTCATTCTGGAAGTTACCACGTGGCTGAAATCACAAGCCAGTTGCTACACCTGCTGCCTCACTGTAAACCCACAAACAGAGGACATGCTGGTGGAGAATAAGCCCATGACAAGTTGGCCAATAGCATTTGCCATTAGCGAAATGCAAATAAGACCACAAGAGGTACCCGTACACATCTATGACAATGGCTGCCATTTTATTTCCTTCTTAAGATTTTATTTATTTCTTTATTATCTATTTGAGAGAGAGGGAGAGGCTGCAGGCGTGAGCAGGGAGTGGGGCAGAAGGCAAACAGAATCTCAAGCAGACTCCCTGATGAGCACTGAGCCCGATGTGAGTCTCAATCTCACAACCCTGAGATCATGACCTGAGCTGAAATCAAGAGTCAGATGTTTAACCAAATGAGCCATCCAGACTCCCCTCGGGCTGCCATTTTAAAAGCGGCAGTAACCCCTCCCGCTGGCAGGAGAGTGGAGAACCTGGATCACTTTTTCATTGCTGGTGGGAACGTAAGAAAAGCTACAGCTGCTCTGAAAAATAGCCAGGCCGTTTCTTATAAAACTAAGTATGCCATTAGCATGTGACCTGGCGATGGCACTCTTGACCATTTGTCCCCCAGACGGGAAATGTATATTCACACGAAACCTGTATGCACACGATCAGAGCCGCCATCACTCAGAAAACAGCCCCCAAATGTAAACAACCTTCAGGGAGTGAATGAATGGCAGTACATCCATGCCGTGGAATACTACTAAGCAATAAAAAAGCAACCGACTATCAATACACACAGCTTGGATGGACCTCAGGGGACATAGGCTGCAATAAAAAATAAGTAAGTAAGTAAATAAATAAATAAATAATCCAATCTGTTCTATGCTGGAAATGTGCATAAATAAATGACTCCGTTTATTACATAACGAGCTAACAAAGGTATAGAGCCAGAGAACGGACTCGTGGTCGCTGGAGGTGAGAGATGAGAAGGAAGGGCTTCTTGGGGGCAGCACAGGGAGCTCATGGTGCTGGAACAGCTCTGTGTCTTGCTCGTGGTGGTCACAGGGAGCTCCACAGATGACATCAGCACATACACACACTGTGAAATTAGAATCACCTGTCTGGATTACAGCTCTGTGCTTTTCTTGGTTTTGATGTCATGTATCATGTCGTGTATCAGCTATATAGGACGTTACAATCTGGGAAAACTGGCTGGGACTCCATGTACTTTTTTTTTTTTTTTGCAACTCCCCCATGAGTCTATAATTATTCCAAAATAAAAAGGTAAACAAAGTTCAACAGGGGCACCTGACTGGCTCCACTGGTAGAGGTTGCAACTTTGGATCTCGGGGTTGTGAGTTTGATTCCCCACCATGGGCCTAGAGCTTACTTAAAATAATAATAATTATTATTAAATAAAAAGACAAAAAAAAAAGATAATGTGCCAGTTTCCAACATGGCGCCCCCATAGAGGACTCTTAGGGGTAATTGTACGTGATTTCCTGTGTGGATCCCTTGTTAGATGGGACTGCACACCTGAAGCACCATGCTTGTAGCTCAGGACGGCGGGAACCAACTTCCTCTGGGCATTGCTGCCATATCCTCATGAATCCTGCCGGAAAGGGACCCATCTCACCCATTCATTGTCAGGAGACTTTGACCTTTGGTCATCTGAAATGGGCTGTGGGATACAGGGGCCGAGGCTGTGCTCCTAAGTGTCCTGGAAACCCTGTGGCTGGAATGGGTAACCATCCATGCCGGGCACAACATTGTGTCCAGCTATACTGACTCATGACGTGTGCACGCCAACCCCGCGTGGTACACTCCAAGACGACACTTAGGCAGAGACAGGCAGATAACTTGCCCAAGGTGACCCAGCTAGGAGATGCCAGGGACGGGATTCGAACCCAGGCAGTCTGGCTCCAGAGCCAGGGAGCACATACCCTCTATCTCTCCCAGCCTGAACTTAGCACCATTTTCAGTTCCTCCCCGGTTCTTGGTTCCACCAGACATGAAAGACACCAGGTCTAGTAAAGACAGGAGGCAGAGTTCCTCCCAGCCACTGCTACCTGAGAGCAGTGCGCTCACTCTAGAAGAGTGGTTAGAGACCTGAGCTTGGGGGGAAATGTGACCCAGATTCCAGTCCCAGCTGACGTCCCCTCTGCGCGTGCACACACACGCACACGCACATATGCATGCACGTGCAAGCAAGCGCACACACGCGCACACACACCAGCATGACCATGTGCAAGTTGCTTAACCTCTCTCTGCCCC
The DNA here is from genome assembly GCF_922984935.1 of Meles meles. NCBI lineage: Eukaryota > Metazoa > Chordata > Mammalia > Carnivora > Mustelidae > Meles > Meles meles. Next base: position 29,317,846 of record NC_060084.1, on the reverse strand, counting down.
CATTTCCCTCCTTCTAACTGGGGCTCCTAAGAGCACCTACAACATAGCATTGTTTGAGGATTAAAAAAGAGACAAGAGAAAAAGGACACAAAGCTTTGAGCATAGGGCAAGAGTCCCTTCAATTGCTCAAGAAAGAGAAACCTAGCTTTTCCAACGGGAGACTTTGCTTTTGGTGCCAGGTGGTAATTTGGGTGCGGGGGCCGTTTCTTCATCACCACTATTGCATTAAAGAGCAATTTCCAATCTCTGATGAAAAACAAAGGCGCTATCTCATGAATCCCCCAGTTTGAAAGCAGTCTGTGTCCTTCGTAGCTTGGAGGCGGTCCCATGAACACGTCTGCTCTGAATGAACTGGACGAGTGAACAGCTTTCAAAGATGGAGTCTACACGGGAAGGGGGATCTTGGAGGAGATGGCAGGGATGCTAAAGCACATTGATTCTTAAACTATACTAGAAGCTACCCCGGCAGGGTTTTGGAATAAAACTGATGGATAACACCACCCCCCACCCAAATATTTTAAAGAATATTTTAAAATTTGTGTTCGACTTCATGGAAAACTGGAGGAAACTTTTGTATTTATTCTCGCCGCTCTGATCTCATCTCCTATGACCCTGTCGACCTCCACTCTCCACCCCTGCCATGTCTCTCTGCACTGTTCACTCTGGCTTCCCTGCACCAAGGACTTACCCACTGCAGGGCCTTTGCACTGGTTCTTTGCTCTGCCAGCACTCTCTTCCCCCGGATATCCACATAGCTTCCTCACCTTCTTAGGTTTTTTCCTCACCTGTCACTTTCAAGTGAAGCCTTTCTTGACCACCTTCTGTTTAATGTCTCTGACATCAGGGTGAAGCGGTGATATGTCATAGTTGGTGAATCTGCAGGGTTTTCTTTCTTTCTTAATGATCCATAAAATAATATTGCACCTTATCATCAAAGGCATCTTTGAACTGACAAAATATGGTGTTTAAAATTCCCACCTGCCATTTATTCCCAAGTACAGGTTTCAGGTAGACTATTGATAAAGATAATAATGTACATTCTTAACCTGCGATAAAAGGATTCCATTTGGGGTCAGTCGATGTCAGGTTGGGGGCATCGCGTCTGCTGTTGGTTCTAAGTGCATCTGTGCCAGAGGGAGGGAAATGTTTTCATTTATTTATGATTCCTGCTATTCTCTTTAGAATCTTTTCCTTGTCTTCCCTTGGTTTCTCTTTCTCTCATGCTTGCTGGGGGGTGGGGGAGAGGATTTCTTCCCCCCCCCCACCCCCCCCCCCCCGCACAAATGTTAAAAACAACAATAATGCAAAACCCTCCCGGTGAGTCAGGCTTTGAAAACTGACATCAAGGTGAATGTCTAGAGGAAATTTGGGGCTGCCACGGGCAGTTTGCATTTAAACAAGTTGTGACTTTGATTTAAGAATTTGGCTTGATGGGTAATATATCCAAGGCAGGGGACAGTATATATATCCTGTTTCCATCAGAAAGATCAAGTTCTGTGTGCGATGTGTTTATTTCTGAGTGGTTATGTATTTAATAAATAATGTGTTTCAGTGGGGTATTATTTTCATCTCGGTGTTTAATACCTCCACAATATGTCTCGGATTTGGGGTTGAACGGCACCTCATAAATTATGAGCTGTTATTAGCTGCTTTCTGGTTGCATCTTAATTATCAAGGCTGAAAAGAGAGGGCAGACTTTTATAAGCATTCATATTTTCTGTTTACAAGGCTTTTACTGGCGTCTAATAAATTTAATTACCTCTAATAAGAAGAGGAAATGAAGTTCTATTTAGCAAATTCATAGCTTTGAAATGCATCTTGTAGCTTTATGAGCTCAGCAAGCTTGAGGAAGGTGAAAGCCAGGGAAGGAGCGGGTGCGAGGTTAAACTTAACTGCAAAACCATTACATTATTTTTTGTTTCCATTTTATTGCTTCACCTCCAGGGTAAACTTCAGGCTACCTGACAAAGCAGCCTGGCAGGGACTTAAACTTTCCATGCCTTACGCCGCAGGGCTGAAGCAGATTCCTGGATTAAGGGTGCATTTTTCAGACATAATGTGAAATTTGGGAAATTGATTGTGCATTGACCTACTTATTTCCAGGAGCCATTCAGTCCCGACGCCGTTGTTTTGCTCCTATTATAAATCTGTTGTTCTTTTAGGAGGGCTCCCCGCTGCCAAGGGAGTGGAGGGAGGAGTCCGTGCTGTGAAGAGGAGATGGGGGGTGCTAGCCCCTCTATCCTCTGAAATGAAATCCACAAGGAGGTGGGTTCAGGCTTCGGGAAAGACAGAGGACAGATCAACTGCTTCCTGCAGAGGGTGGAGGGTGGGAACACGGGGAAGACTCCCAGCACATCGAGCTCCTCTCTGGGGGGAATGGGATCCTGTAAAATAGTTAAACACTTATTTTATGGGGCATCAGATGGCTAATTTGGATTTATTTTTTTGGTCACCTAACTTCCCAAATGGCCCTTTCAGGCATCTTGACTTTCATTTATTGTCGAAGACGCCAGAGAAGTGTCAGACTCTCCCTCCTCCCCCCACGGTGTGTCCACCTGCCCTGTAACCAGGCGATTGACAGATGGCACTTCCCAGACTGATTTGGAAGCTCGTCTTTTTAATATTCTAAATTCCGATTTTTATTTATTTTTAAAGATTTTATTTCTTCATTGAAGAGAGAGAGAGAGACAGAGACAGAGACAGAGAGGGCAGGAGCAGGGAGGAGAGGGAGAAGAATTCTCACTGCTGAGCAGAGAGCCTGATGTGGGGCTTGGTCCCAGGGCTCTGGGATCATGACCTGAGCTGAAGGCAGTCACCCAGCCAACTGAACCCCCCACCCCAGGCACCCTAAAGTCTAATTTTTAAAGGAGAATCATCCCTAGCCTGTTTAAAGAGATAGAGGGAGACTACAGCGTAAAGGATGAGACTGAAGAATTCAGGAAAACTCAGAGATGCCAGAAGAAGTCTTGTTTCTGAAAGGGAGGGAACTGGGGTCAGCAGCAGAGGCTCATCTTGAGTGGAGACTGGAGGGTCGACATGAGTGGCGGGAAGGTGGCACAGCAGGAGCTGGGAGCGTTTGCCTCTGAAGGCCTCCATTTTCTCTGTGAAGGAGCAGGCAGCCATTTGCTGGGAGCAGCAGTAAGAGTGGGACGTTGGTAGGCAGTGATTCCTGAGGGAGAAGGTTTTGATTAAGGGAAGGTGGAGCAGCACCCCGAAGAATGGTGGAGTTTGTCGAATACGTCTGTGATCCGGGTACTCCTCGTCATGGCAGGCTGCCATCTTCCCTTGTGGGTCACGGCAGTTGTTCCTCAGAGGCGACGACATCTGTTGTGTTCACTACTTTGTCTCTGGCACCTAGCTCAGTGCCTGGCACAAAGGAGGGGGTCAATAAGCACTTATGGGATAAATAAATGAAGGCTGGGGGGGCTCGTTGGCAGTGGAAAGAAGACCCCCCAGAAGACATAGGAGAATGAGCTGAGAAAAGGAAAAGCAAGAGGTGAGAGAAGAGACGGGAAGATGAGGATGAATGGGATGCTGGGACCTACTGGCCTCAGTGTACCGGGCAGATGCAAGACATGATCCCAGATGCTGCCACTGTCCTGGGGAACTAGAAATGTGTTGCCCCAGCTCAGTGTTTGCCCAAGAGTGCAAACAGAAGGCTGCTAGAGGAAATTCTCATACTTTGCCCCGTGAGGCAAGCACTCCAGGGCTGGCTGGGAGAGCTTCCATCCTCCCTGGGTAACCAGGGGACCCTCAGAGCCTGGCTGCCTCAGTCATCATAGGGAGTAGCTGGAGAGTATCTTAGGTGGCAAGAAGTGAATAGAGCCCTAAAGATGCCCTTGCCCAGGTGGCTGAGGGGAAAGGATCGACCACCAAAGGCCCAGAAGAATTAGGCCTTGATGACTTGGAGATTGAGCCTTTCCTTGGTAGAACCAGAAACCACCTGTGATGGCAAGAAATGACCAGGCCCATGAAGAAGGTCCTGCCCATAGAGCAGACTCTTAGAAGAGGTTTGTGGAGTGGACAAGAGACCAGACAAATGATGTGGCTGGGTGAACACTTGCATAACAGAAGGACATTCTCAATTTCAAGGGCAATGGAGAGGGGAACAGATTATTTCCCCTGGACTCATCTATGTAATTATATTTATTTATTTTTAATTTTTAATTTTTTATTTTATTTATTTATTTTTTTTAAAGATTTTATTTATTTATTTGACAGACAGAGATCACAAGTAGGCAGAGAGGCAGGCAGAGAGAGAGGAGGAAGCAGGCTCCCTGCTGAGCAGAGAGCCCGATGTGGGGCTCGATCCCAGGACCCTGAGATCATGACCTGAGCCGAAGGCAGAGGCTTAAACCACTGAGCCACCCAGGCACCCTATTTTTAATTTTTTATAAAGATTTTACTTATTTATGTCTTAGAGAGAGAACAAGTTGGGGGAAGAGCAGAGGGAAAGGGAGAAGCAGGCTCCTTGCTGAGCAGGGAGCCTGATGCGGGACTAGATCCCAGGACCCTGGGATCATGACCTGAGCAGAAGGCAGAGACTTAACCCACTGAGCCACCTGGGTCTTCATACTTTTAAAGAAATCATGAGTAGCATTTGTCTAAGACTTCAGACTCTCCACGTTCAGAGAACACAGTCATAGGACTTCCCAGCCTTAGATGGAGCTGTGCGATGAGTTCTGGCCCAAGACTTTTGAATAGAAATGTCATTTGTAATGTTCAAGCCAAAACCTTCACTTAGTTGTGCAAGACCCTTCAGACATCCTTTCCCTTTTGGCATGTGCTGCTGTGCCAGGATGAGCAGAATGGGCTGGACTCCCCTAACAACCCAGGATGACTGCATAGTTTGGGTGAGAAATTTGGGGGCATGCTTGTTACCTAGCAATAACCTAGCCTATCCTAACTGACATACCTTCCACTCTAATCCAAACCCCAGTTACAACTGTATTTCTAGATGAAAGAGAAGGGAAGTCTATTTTTCAGCTACTGAACTTTTTCTTTCCTTTAAAAGATGTGTGTGTATATATGTGGTGTGTAATAAAACATAAATAACGTCATTTTTACCATTTTAACCATATTAGTGTGCAGTTCAGTGACATTCAAAACATTCAAGTTGTTGGCCAACCAGCACCGCCATCCAGTTCCAGAACTTTGTCTTCTTCTACTGAAACTTTGTATCCATCAAGCAATAAGTTCCTATCCCCCCATCCCTTCCCGATAACCCCTATTCTTTCAGTCTCTATGCATTCAACTCTTCCAGCATCTCATGTGAGTGGAATCGTCCAGTAGTTGTCCTTTTGTGTCTGGCTTATCTCACTTAGCATCATCTCTTTAAAGGTCCATCCATGTTGGAGCAGAGGTCAAGATTTCCTTCTGTTTAAGCTGAATAATATCCCATCCTATGTGTATACCACATTTTGTTTACCCCTTTGTGCATCAGCGGACATTTGCATTATTTTTGCCTTTTGGGCTGTGTGACTCCTGCTGTGGGAAACATGGGTATATACACGTTTCTGTTCAAGCTCCTACCTCCAGTTCCTTTGGGCATACCCCTCAAAGTGGAATAGCTGGCTAGGTCGTATGGCATTTTTATTTTTAACTTTTTTTGTGGAACCGCCATACTGTTTTCAGAAGCAGCTGCACCATTTTATGTTCTCACCAACAATGCACGAGGGGTTCACTTTCTCCTCATGAGACAGAGTCTGAGTCTGCATGATGAGTCTGCATCTCATTTGAATGGGCCTGAAGTGGTATCTCACTGTGGTCTAAATTTCTTCTTGACCCATTCTTTGCCTAGTGGGAGTGAAACCATGGTTGACATTGTCCCTACAGATCAGAGAAATGCATTCCATTTGGCTCTAGGTAGGAAAGCAGCCCTTAGCAAAAGTATGACAAGGATGAATTCAGTCTTTTCTACAGATTCTTCCTGTATCTTAGGCCCCTTTGCAAATGCCCCTACTTACAGCCCTCCTACCCTTCCCCCGCCCGCACCAACACATGCATTTCTGCTAACAAGAGAGCGAGACCTCCCAGGAGTATTTCCTGTTTAAACAGAAAGAGGGTTTCACCCAGAGAAATAGGTTGCTGATGGCACAAGTTCAAATTTCGGGGAGGAGAATGTTTTGGGGTGGGGTGCCCCTGAAATCAAATCACACAGATGAGGGTGCCTCCTGGAAAGGACGCCCCAGGCCTGCAAGCCACATCCTGAATCATGGCCACATCCAGTCACCATGTTGCTCTTTTGTTTACTGTGTTTGGAATTAGCTTCTCTTGGACGCGGTGTTTAGATGACAGCATGATTACATGACTTTATCCAGAAGTTTCCCCAAGAACACAGTGCAACTAGAAAACTCAGCTTCCTTATTGGAACTAAATCTTTCATAGGACTGAAATGGAGCCCTCACATTCTGGGATGTTCTTAAGGCTCTGTCAAGAGATGGGTCTGGGTAGAATTTTTGGAACAGATGTGGGCATGGTAAGGCTCCATCATGGAGACCCAGGCTGAGGGGTATCTGGGCAGCCAGGCCTTTGGACTCTATCTTCAAACGTGACATCCGTTAGGTTCTGGAAGTGCTCCAGAGTGATAACAAGAGTGGCCACTGGACTCCTTAGCAGGCAAGAAGCTCCATCCTAAGTTTCCTTCTTTCCCCACATCTGGTCCCAAGGGCTCACCCCTTTTAAGAGAAAGTGGGTTTTGAAAATCAGTTAATCTCATGATTTCATGCAGAGCCTCCATTGTGTGCTCCACAATGTTGGCCTTTGACATGAAGATGCAGACATCTTAACACTTGTCTAAAGCAGGTGTTGCCGGGAGACCCTATTCCCCCAGCACAGCAAGGAGGGTCTTACCTAATCTCTGTGTGATAAACGGTCCCAACGAACAACCCTGGCGTCCACCTCTGGGGCTACCAAGGTTTCAAAAATATTGGGGTCCAGCCTCAGACCAAAAATACTTCCTAGTTCTCAACCTACCATGTGGCCTGTCTGTCCATAACCACACAGAGACATAGACCAGATCATTAATTTGGATCTCAAAGAACATTTTACAAGCCACCATCCCATAAACATTCGTTAAACACCTACCACCTTCTAGGTCCTGTGGGGAGTCAAGAATCTGGCTAGACAAACCTCCAGCCCAGTTGGAGGAGGAAAGAGGAATATGATGTAAATAACATGATATGATTCATGATCAAAGCCTGATTCCAACAGGAAAATTGTCACTTGGTCTGGGCATTTTGTTAGAGAATACTGGAGACTCTGGTGCTAGGAGGATCTTGGAAACCAGTTGTTCTAATTTCTTCACTTTTGAGGAAGGAAGCTGAGATCCAAAGCAGTTATAGGACTTGAGTTATATGACAGCGAGTCAAGTCAAAACTGGGGCCATCACCCAGGGTTCCTGACTTCCAGAACTTAGCATGAGTCATGGACCAAACTGATGCTCTCAGGGGACCCTCAGTGCCTGAGCCTTTAAAGGACACTGAAGCATTGGTTCATCTTCCTTGAGCTCACTGGAGCTCATTTGAGTTGGAAGCAGAGCAGATTTCTTTACCTTTCAAGACACAGACCTGACTCACTTATGGCTGAAACTGACCCAGAAGCCAGCAGCATCCTAGCTGCCTTCCCTCCAGCTGAATCCACCAGCCTCTTCCTCACCAGCTGGGTCAGCGCCATGCCTGCTCAAAATGAGGGTGACTCTCTTTACCTTCTCTGATTTGCTGAAGTTAGTGGGTGCACCCTTCTCAAGGGTAAGTCTTCCTTTGATCCCTGTAATCACTGCCAAAAGAGTTCATTTCTCTAAATTGAGATATAATTTACATACCATAAAATTCACCCTCTTAAAGCATAGAGTCAGTGATTTTTAGTATATTCTCAGTTATGCAACCACAACCACTATCTTGCTGTAGAACGTTTTCATCACTCCAGAAAGAAACCCCAAACCCATTAGAAGCCACTCCCAATCTTCCCTCTCCCCAGTCCCTGGCCACCAGTAGTCTGTTTTCTGTCTCTATGGATTCACCTACTGGGGACAAACCCTACAATCTGTGACATCTGTGCCTGTGTCTTTCACTTAGCGAACTGCTTCCAAGGTCCATCCATGTCCCAGTGTGTAACACGCTCTGTTCCTGCTAAAGGCTAAATCCTATTCCATTGAATGGCTAGACCACATTTTTTTTTTTTTACTTTTTTCCATTTTATTTATTTTTTCAGCGTAACAGTATTCATTCTTTTTGCACAACACCCAGTGCTCCATGCAAAACGTGCCCTCCCCATTACCCACCACCTGTTCCCCCAACCTCCCACCCCTGACCCTTCAAAACCCTCAGGTTGTTTTTTTTTTTTTTTTTTTTTAGTGAAATAAGTCAATCGGAGAAAGACCTCAGGTTGTTTTTCAGAGTCCATAGTCTCTTATGGTTCGCCTCCCCTTCCAAATTTTTTTTTTTTAATAAACATATAATGTATTTTTATCCCCAGGGGTACAGGTCTGTGAATCGCCAGGTTTACACACTTCACAGCACTCGCCATAGCACTTACCCTCCCCAATGTCCATAGCCCCCTCCCCCTCTCCCAATCCCACCTCCCCCCAGCAACCCCCAGTTTGTTTTGTGAGATTAAGAGTCATTTATGGTTTGTCTCCCTCCCAATCCCATCTTGTTTCATTTATTCTTCTCCTATCCCCCTAACCCCCCATGTTGCTTCTCCATGTCCTCATATCAGGGAGGTCATATGATAGTTGTCTTTCTCCGATTGACTTATTTCACTAAGCATGATATGCTCTAGTTCCATCCATGTCGTCGCAAATGGCAAGATTTCATTTCTTTTGATGGCTGCAGAGTATTCCATTGTGTATATATACCACATCTTCTTGATCCATTCATCTGTTGATGGACATCTAGGTTCTTTCCATAGTCTGGCTATTGTAGACATTGCTGCTATAAACATTCGGGTACACGTGCCCCTTCGGATCACTATGTTTGTATCTTTAGGGTAAATACCCAGTAGTGCAATTGCTGGGTCATAGGGTAGTTCTATTTTCAACATTTTGAGGAACCTCCATGCTGTTTTCCAGAGTGGTTGCACCAGCTTGCATTCCCACCAACAGTGGAGGAGGGTTCCCCTTTCTCCACATCCTCGCCAGCATCTGTCATTTCCTGACTTGTTAATTTTAGCCATTCTGACTGGTGTGAGGTGATATCTCATTGTGGTTTTGATTTGTATTTCCCTGATGCCGAGTGACGTGGAGCACTTTTTCATGTGTCTGTTGGCCATCTGGATGTCTTCTTTGCAGAAATGTCTGTTCATGTCCTCTGCCCATTTCTTGATTGGATTGTTTGTTCTTTGGGTGTTGAGTTTGCTAAGTTCCTTATAGATTTTGGATACTAGCCCTTTATCTGATATGTCGTTTGCAAATATCTTCTCCCATTCTGTCAGTTGTCTTTTGGTTTTGTTAACTGTTTCCTTTGCTGTGCAAAAGCTTTTGATCTTGATGAAATCCCAATAGTTCATTTTTGTCCTTGCTTCCCTTGCCTTTGCCGTTGTTCCTAGGAAGATGTTGCTACGGCTGAGGTCGAAGAGGTTGCTGCCTGCATTCTCCTCAAGGATTTTGATGGATTCCTTTCTCACATTGAGGTCCTTCATCCATTTGGAGTCTATTTTCGTGTGTGGTGTAAGGAAGTGGTCCAATTTCATTTTTCTGCATGTGGCTGTCCAATTTTCCCAGCACCATTTATTGAAGAGGCTGTCTTTTTTCCATTGGACATTCTTTCCTGCTTTGGCGAAGATGAGTTGACCATAGAGTTGAGGGTCGATTTCTGGGCTCTCTATTCTGTTCCACTGATCTATGTGTCTGTTTTTGTGCCAGTACCATGCTGTCTTGATGATGACAGCTTTGTAATAGAGCTTGAAGTCCGGAATTGTGATGCCACCAACTTTGGCTTTCTTTTTCAATATTCCTTTGGCTATTCGAGGTCTTTTCTGGTTCCATATAAATTTTAGGATTATTTGTTCCATTTCTTTGAAAAAAATGGATGGTATTTTGATAGGGATTGCATTAAATGTGTAGATTGCTTTAGGTAGCATAGACATTTTCATAATATTTATTCTTCCAATCCAGGAGCATGGAACATTTTTCCATTTCTTTGTGTCTTCCTCAATTTCTTTCATGAGTACTTTATAATTTTCTGTGTATAGATTCTTAGTCTCTTTGGTTAGGTTTATTCCTAGGTATCTTATAGTTTTGGGTACAATTGTAAATGGGATTGACTCCTTAATTTCTCTTTCTTCAGTCTTGTTGTTGGTGTACAGAAATGCAACTGATTTCTGTGCATTGATTTTATATCCTGACATTTTACTGAATTCCTGTACAAGTTCTAGCAGTTTTGGAGTGGAATCTTTTGGGTTTTCCACATATAGTATCATATCATCTGCGAAGAGTGATAGTTTGACTTCTTCTTTACCAATTTGGATGCCTTTAATTTCTTTTTGTTGTCTGATTGCTGAGGCTAGGACTTCTAGTACTATGTTGAATAGCAGTGGTGATAATGGACATCCCTGCCGTGTTCCTGACCTTAACGGAAAAGCTTTCAGTTTTTCTCCATTGAGAATGATATTTGCGGTGGGTTTTTCATAGATGGCTTTGATAATATTGAGGTATGTGCCCTCTATCCCCACACTTTGAAGAGTTTTGATCAGGAAGGGATGCTGTACTTTGTCAAATGCTTTTTCAGCATCTATTGAGAGTATCATATGGTTCTTGTTCTTTATTAATGTGTTCTATCACATTGATTGATTTGCGGATGTTGAACCAACCCTGCAGCCCTGGAATAAATCCCACTTGATCGTGGTGAATAATCCTTTTAATGTACTGTTGAATCCTATTGGCTAGTATTTTGGCGAGAATTTTTGCGTCTGTGTTCATCAAAGATATTGGTCTGTAGTTCTCTTTTTTGGTGGGATCCTTGTCTGGTTTTGGGATCAAGGTGATGCTGGCCTCATAAAATGAGTTTGGAAGTTTTCCTTCCATTTCTATTTTTTGGAATAGTTTCAGGAGAATAGGAATTAGTTCTTCTTTAAATGTTTGGTAGAATTCCCCTGGGAAGCCATCGGGCCCTGGGCTTTTGTTTGTTTGGAGATTTTTGATGACTGTTTCAATCTCCTTACTGGTTATGGGCCTGTTCAGGTTTTCTATTTCTTCCTGGTTCAGTTGTGGTGGTTTATATGTCTCTAGGAATGCATCCATTTCTTCCAGATTGTCCAATTTGTTGGCGTAGAGTTGCTCATAGTATGTTCTTATAATTGTCTGTATTTCTTTGGTGTTAGTTGTGATCTCTCCTCTTTCATTCATGATTTTATTTATTTGGGTCCTTTTTCTTTTCTTTTTGATGAGTCTGGCCAGGGGTTTATCAATCTTATTGATTCTTTCAAAGAACCACCTCCTAGTTTCATTGATTTTTTCTATTGTTTTTTTGGTTTCTATTTCATTGATTTCTGCTCTGATCTTTATGATTTCTCTTCTCCTGCTGGGTTTAGGGTTTCTTTCTTGTTCTTTCTCCAGCTCCTTTACGTGTAGGGTTAGGTTGTGTACTTGAGACCTTTCTTGTTTCTTGAGAAAGGCTTGTACCGCTATATATTTTCCTCTCAGGACTGCCTTTGCTGTGTCCCACAGATTTTGAACTGTTGTGTTTTCATTATCATTTGTTTCCATGAATTTTTTCAATTCTTCTTTAATTTCCTGGTTAACCCATTCATTCTTTAGAAGGATGCTGTTTAGTCTCCATGTATTTGGGTTCTTTCCAGCTTTCCTCTTGTGATTGAGTTCTAGCTTCAGAGCACTGTGGTCTGAAAATATGCAGGGAATAATCCTAATCTTTTGATACCGTTTGAGACCTGATTTGTGACCCAGGATGTGATCTATTCTGGAGAAGGTTCCATGTGCACTAGAGAAGAATGTGTATTCTGTTGCTTTGGGATGAAATGTTCTGAATATATCTGTGATGTCCATCTGGTCCAGTGTGTCATTTAAGGCCTTTATTTCCTTGTTGATCTTTTGCTTGGATGATCTGTCCATTTCAGTGAGGGGAGTGTTAAAGTCCCCTACTATTATTGTATTATTATTGATGTGTTTCTTTGATTTTGTTATTAATTGGTTGATATAGTTGGCTGCTCCCACGTTAGGGGCATAGATATTTAAAATGGTTAGATCTTCTTGTTGGACAGACCCTTTGAGTAGGATATAGTGTCCTTCCTCATCTCTTATTATAGTCTTTGGCTTGAAATCTAATTGATCTGATATAAGGATTGCCACCCCAGCTTTCTTCTGATGCCCATTAGCATGGTAAATTGTTTTCCACCCCCTCACTTTAAATCTGGAGGTGTCTTCGCGTCTAAAATGAGTTTCTTGTAGGCAACATATAGATGGGTTTTGTTTTTTTATCCATTCTGATACCCTGTGTCTTTTGATTGGGGCATTTAGCCCATTAACATTCAGGGTAACTATTGAGAGATATGAATTTAGTGCCATTATTAGCCTGTAAGGTGACTGTTACTGTATATTGTCTCTGTACCTTTCTGATCTACTACTTTTAGGCTCTCTCTTTGCTTAGAGGACCCCTTTCAATATTTCCTGTAGAGCTGGTTTGGTGTTTGCAAATTCTTTCAGTTTTTGTTTGTCCTGGAAGCTTTTGATCTCTCCTTCTATTTTCAATGATAGCCTAGCTGGATAGAGTATTCTTGGCTGCATGTTTTTCTCGTTGAGTGCTCTGAATATATCATGCCAGCTCTTTCTGGCCTGCCAGGTCTCTGTGGATAAGTCTGCCGCCAATCTAATATTTTTACCATTGTATGTTACAGACTTCTTTTCTCGGGCTGCTTTCAGGATTTTCTCTTTGTCACTAAGACTTGTAAATTTTACTATTAGGTGACGGGGTGTGGACCTATTCTTGTTGACTTTGAGGGGGGTTCTCTGCAGCTCCTGGATTTTGATGCTTGTTCCCTTTGCCATATTAGGGAAATTCTCTCCAATGATTCTCTCCAATAGACCTTCTGCTCCCCTCTCTGTTTCTTCTTCTTCTGGAATCCCAATTATTCTAATGTTGTTTCGTCTTATGGTGTCACTTATCTCTCGAATTCTCCCCTCATGGTCCAGTAGCTGTTTGTCCCTCTTTTGCTCGGCTTCCTTATTCTCTGTCATTTGGTCTTCTATATCACTAATTCTTTCTTCTGCCTCATTGATCCTAGCAGTGAGAGCCTCCATTTTTGATTGCACCTCATTAATAGCTTTTTTGATTTCAACTTGGTTAGATTTTAGTTCTTTAATTTCTCCAGAAAGGGCTTTAATATCTCCAGAGAGGGTTTCTCTAATATCTTCCATGCCTTTTTCGAGCCCGGCTAGGATGTTCAGAATCGTCATTCTGAACTCTTGATCTGACATATTACCAATGTCTGTGTTGATTAGGTCCCTAGCCTTCGGTACTGTCTCTTGTTCTTTTGTTTGTGGTGATTTTTTCCGCCTTGTCATTTTGTCCAGATAAGAGGATATGAAGGAGCAAATAAACTACTAAAAGGGTGGCAAAGACCCCAGAAAAATGTGCTGTAACCAAATCAGAAGAGACCCCTAATTGTGAGGGGGAGAAAGAGGATAAAAACAGGTTCTGAAAAAAAAAAAAAAGAAAAAAAAAAGGAAAAAAAGAAAAAATTTAAAAAGTAAAACAAATAAAAAAATATAAAAAAGAAAGAAAAAACATATATATTTAGATAACTAGTCAAAAAACGTTAAAAAAGAAAAGGGTAAAAGTTTTAAAAAATTTAGCAGAAGAAGAAAAAAGAAAAAAGAAAAAAAATTGAAAAAAGAAAAAAAAATTGAAGTAGCTGCAAGACTAAAGAATCATGGGGAGAAAGCCATGAGTTCCGTGCTTTGCTTTCTCCTCCTCTGGAATTGCTCTGCTGTCTTAGGAATTGAACCTGCTTTCTCCTTGATAGATGAACTTCGTCCTGGCTGGATATTTTGTTGATCTTCTGGGGGAGGGGACTGTTGTAGTGACTCTCAAGTGTCTTTGCCCGAGGCGGGATTGCACCGCCCTTACCGGCGGCCGGACTAAGTAATCGGCTCGGGTTCGCTTTTGGGAGCTTCTGTTCCCTGAACGCTTTCCGTAGAGTTCCGGAGGACAGGAATGAAAATGGCGGCCTCCCAGTCTCCGGCCCGGAGGAGCCGAGAGCCCGGGGCCCCACTCCTCAGTGCGCCCCCAGAGGACAGCACCCAATCACTCCCGTATCCCCAGCCTCTAGCCGCGCTCCGAGCTCACCCAGCCCGCGACCAGTTCAAGGTAACCCCGAGCTGAGAGTTCAGTCCTCAGCTCTGTCTCTGCAGCTGGCTTCTCCGTTCTAATACCTGCAAGCTCTCCGACACTCTGACACCCCCGATCCTTCTGTGACCCCGCGTGGGCTTCACCCTGGTTTAGCCTCTGGAGCAATGTCCCTCAGTGGAACAGACTTTTAAAAGTCCTGATTTTGTGCTCCGTTCCTCCGCCGCTTGCCGGGAGCCTGCCCCTCCCCCCGCGGTCTATCTTCCCGTCGTTTTAGATTCACTTCTCTGCCAGTCCTACCTTTCAGAAAGTGGTTGATTTTCTGTTTCTAGAGTTGCTGTTCTTCTTCTCTTCGCTCTCCCGTTGGATTTGTAGGTGTTTGCAATGTTTAGATAAGCTATCGAGCTGATCTCCTGCTACCTGATGTAGTCTCAGGCTGCTACTTCTCCGCCATCTTGACTCCTCCCCCGCTAGACCACATTTTTGTCTATTCATTAATTCATGGGTATTTTGGCTGTTGCCACTGTTTGGCTTTTATGAATAATGATGCCACGAAAATCTGTGTGCAAGTTTTTTTTTTTTAAAGATTTTATTTATTTATTTGATAGACAGAGATTGCAACTAGTCAGAGAGGCAGGCAGGGAGAGAGAGGAGGAAGCAGGCTCCCTGCTGAGCAGAGAACCCGATGTGGGGCTTGATCCCAGGACCCTGGGATCATGACCTGAGCTGAAGGCAGAGGCTTTAACCCACTGAGCCACCCAGGCGCCCCTGTGTGCAAGTTTTTATATGGATGTGCTTCACGTTCTCCTGGGTTCTCTCCACCTAGAGGTGGAATTGCTGTGTCATACAGTCACTGTATGTTTCACTTTGTGAGGACATGCCAAACTGTTTTCCAAAGCAACTGCACCATCTTGCATTCCCATCAGCAGCTAACAAGCAGTGTCTTCCTCCAACACTTACACTTTCCATCTTTTTGATGACAGCCGTCCTAATGGATATGAGGCCATATCTCCTGGTGGTTTGGATTTTCTTCTGCCTAATGACTGATGGGGTTGAGCATGATTTCCTGTATCTATTCACCATTTGTAGACTGTCTTTGGAAAAATACCTGTTGAAATCCTTTGCTCATCTTCTACTCGAATTATTTCTCTTCTTTATTGTTGAGTTGTAAGAGCTCTTTATATATTCTGGATACTAGTCCATCATCAGATATGGACTCTCAAAGAGTTTCCCATTCTGTGAGTTGCCATTTCACCTTCTTGGTGGTGTATTTTGAAGCACAAAAGTGGTTGCCTATAGTTTTGGTGTCTTGTCTGTCCAAAGGTTTTAAGAGCCCTTTTTAATTTCTTGTCCACTGAGCAATATTCACATGGTAACTGCACCTGTTAAAAAGTGGTCTTTTTCTGTTTGAGCTGACCAGAGCTCTCCAAGTGTTCTTGAGGGAGAACAGGGAGGAGTAACACTGTGGGTACAGCTAAGAAATTGTTTCCTAGGGGTAGGGTGGGAAGATGCTTGAGGAATAAATTGTGGGCCAGGGTGATATCCAATTATAAATCTCTTGTACCTCATTTGAGAGGAGCAAGTAGTTCACATTTGCTTTAAAACTCCTTAAAAGATAGGGACAGAGATTAAGCTCTCCTTTGCAATATTTCAAATCCTCCACTGGCCTCTTGACTTAAGGTTTGACCAAGTGACCATATTCCCCACTGTGAAGCAGACTTTGCATGACAGAGAGCCCTCCTGTTCTACCGTACACTCCATTACTCTTTTGGCTTTTTGTTTTTTTTTTAAGTAAACACTACCCCCATTGTGGGGTTTGAACTCACAACCTCAAGATCAAGAATCGCATGCTCTACTCACTGAGCCAGGTGGGTGCCCTGACTATGCTGCTGTGGATGGCTTGGAGGCACCCCCATGTCCTGCTCTCTGCAAGGCAGATGGTCTGAACCCTAACTTCACCTCTTTGAATGACCAGTTATGGTTCTTGCCCTCTGAAGAGCTTTAGATTCTGACAAAGCTCTGAGTCTGGGCTCTGATGGAATTCACTCATAGAGCTAATTGGGAACCTACTCTTCCCAGAGCAGGAGAGACCAACGGGAGCCTGGACAGGTCACGGCAGTGTAGAACTAGGGAGATGCCTATGGTCTGCTTGGAGTCGGAGTGGGAGGGGAGGTCATCTCCCTGATTTGACAAAGATCCCTGAGCCTGATGTGTGGCGTCTGACGTCAGACCATTGCTTTCCCTCCTCTCCACCTTCATTCTCTCCCACTTGCCCCATTTCCCTGTCAGCTTTCAGCCAGCAGCCTGGACACAGCCACAGTTCTGGACCTGTAGTGGAAATAAATGAACTAAGATCCCTGGTGTGTTTCAAGTGAAACCTTTAGGTGCCTTGCCTTGCAGCTGGGCCAGCCCATGCGCCGCCAAGTAGATTGTCAGAATGGGGAGGCCGGGCGGGGTTGGCGGAGAAGACACTTAGAATGGAAATGGAAGGTGTGATGAATCTGCCCCCTAAGGAGAGGGATCTGTCATGCTCCCAGCCTCACGGCCACATCCCCACGATGGATCACGCAGTTGATAAGCAGGAGATGAAAGACCCTGCCTTCTTCTCATTTATTAGGACTCAGAGAAAACGAATCTGATTTGGAGCTCTCCAGGGTCGGCACTGGGCTGGATTCCTTTTTTGTTGGGAAGCGGGAGGGTCTGGAAAGGTTAGCGTCTTGTCCCCGAAGCTGTTAGCCAGCCAGCTCGGAGGCTCAGGAAGGGGTGGGGGGGGGGCAGGCGGCACCAGAGCATTAGGGAATGAAGTTCGCCGTCTGACCCCACTGGCCATGAAGGTTAAGGAGCTGGTGACAGCTGATGATTTCTCAAGGGCGTTTTGTTTGCAGATGGCTTTCTAGTGATTTAGGCGGGTCGTTAGTGGATCAATACTTTTCTCTGGAGTCTCTGAAATCCCCGACTGCTTGATAGTTGAGCCCAGGCAGTTACTTCTAATGAGCAATGGTGCCCAGTGGTGGGGGTGTCTCCTCGCCATTTGTCGCTGCCGTCTGACCACCTCGTAGGTGCCGCTTGGCACTTGGGGGGGGTTTCTGAGTTTGTGTTACCCATTTGTATCATGGTGGATTTGACTCAGCTAAGATGCAGGGGGATTAAGTATCCTGACCACAGTCCTACAGTCACACTGTCTGAGCTGGAATATTCCCTTAGCTTGTGAGCATAGGTAATGTACTCACCCTTCCTAAGCCTCTGTGTCCATACCTGTCAGATGACATAACACACGCTAAGTCCTTGGCCCTGGGACTGGCACTGGTTAATCCTTGGTGAATGACCACTGAGGGGCGACCCCAGGCCTGTCTGCCTTCAAAGTTGGCGTTCCTCCCATAATATCACGGGAGCCGTGAGACGGAAGGGAAGAAGTGTGGTTGCCTTTGGAGAGTGTGTCCATATGGCGACTGACGGTGTCATTTCTGGTTGGGTGTGACTTGGCAAAGTCCCACGAAGCCATGGACCTGGTCCAGAGAACATGGTAGCTGAGTGCCCAGGGTCTAGAGGCCGGTTACCTGGGCTCACATCCCAGGCCCGCCACTCGCTAGCTGTGTGACCTTGGCCAAGCGAGACAACCATCCTGTGCTTCCGAGTCAGAGTCTCTACTGATAAAATGAAGATAGTAAGAGCCCCTGCCTCATAGGTTTCTGAGAGTCGATACACTCGAGGTTTCAAAATGATTAGTCCCTGCCAGGATTCAGTGTGTGTTAATAGTTACTTCTTCAACAAATTCTCTCCAGCACCCACGTGCCGGGCCTTGGGGAGCATCAGATGAGGAGATGATGGTCCCTTCTCTCATGGGGATTATGCTCTGCTGTGAGGTGTAGGTGCAGACAGAAAGCAGATACGCCAACAAAGAAGGCAATGATAAATGCACCGGAACTGAGCTGGGAAGGGGGGCATGGGGCGGGAAAGACCTCTTTGAGGAGGCTCTGTGGGCACTGAGTCCTGGAGAGGTGGCCAGATGTGGGGAGAACAGCCCAGGCAGAGAGAGGAAGAGAAGGGACACCCAGGAGATGCGCGCAGGGAAGGCAGAGAGAGGGATGAGCCGCTGTGGAAAGCTGGGAAGAGCTTGGTCACACTGAGCGTCGGGCATCAGGCGGGCAAGGAGTTTAACTTCTGGTGTAAAAATGGTGTAAAAACCTATGAGAAGTCTTGGAAGGTGGTTTAAACGTGGGAGTGGCCTCGCTGATGTCCACTGTGCGATGGGAAGGGCAGCACGGTGGGGGGTCAGGAGCAGGTGGATGGAGGGGGGGCCGCCGGCATGGAGAGAAAAGGATGCATTTGAGACAGTGTGAGGGCAGAACTGGCCCAACAGGGCAAGAAGGCGCTCAGGGGTGGCCCCTGAGTATGGGGCCGGAGTCCCCCGATCGTTCTGAGCTATGCCGTGGTACCCCACAGCCCCAGAATCTCAGCAGCTGATAGGACAGAGAGAGGTCCCCTGTCGGCTGCAGGTCCTTCTGGGTTGCTGGTGGAATCCCCTTACAGAAGCAGCCTCTCTTCCAGATGGATTGCAAACGAGGAAGGGAACTGGCAGGAACATGATGGTTCTTCAAGCTTCTGCCTGCTTCACACCCTCTCATATGCCACTGGCTAAGGCAAGCCACATGGCCCAGCCTAATGTCAAGGGTGGGGGTCCTGGAGTCCCCCCACGGGACCCACAGCAGGTGTCAGGCAGTGAGCAGGACAGCAGAATCCTCCCGCGGTGCGGGGTGGGGGTGTGTGTGACAATCTGAGAGCCTGTGCTGTTTGCCGCAAGACCTAGGTGAGGGCGGCAAGTTTTGGGGGGACACCATCAATCATCGTCCCTGTCACCTCTCAACATCTGCATTTCCAACCGAGGCTTTGAGCCAAGGTGACGTGAAGGAAGGGGATGCAGGCCAGCCTCGAGAGGGCCACAGAGGGGATGTTCTAGGGACTGGGGTGGGTGGGCATCTGGGTTAAACTTCCCTCGAGAGAATGGCGGGAACCTAAGCCCTTCTGCTTTGTTCAGCCACTCGCTTCAGTCTGGCCACCACGTTCTCGGGCCTGAGCCAGGGCCCCCCTTCTTTGTTCTTTTTCCTCTACCCCAGGCTCAGGGACTCCAGGGCGGGGGGTGGGGAGGCTCTGGGGGAGGTCAAGCACTGGTTCCCTGCCCTCCTTTTCAGAGATCAAAAAATGGTTCTCTGGTTGAGCTATGGCCCGACCATCTGCGACATGTTAACTGCATAATGGAATGTAACTCGAAGGGCTTTTAAAAACACGAAGAGAGATTTTATTGTAACTAATCGTGATGGATGGTGAGTGTGGTCACACTAGGCACATAAATCTTTGTGCCAAGCCTCCAGCTAAAAAGCCAACCAACTCCATAGTTCAGGGAGCCTTGTCCTCAGCCGCGGGCAAGCCACCTGGGAGAGGCACAGGGACCTCATCTGCATCAGCGCCTCCCCAGGGCCCCTGCTTGCCCAGCTCCCAGTGTCTCTACTGGGATGCCACTCGGGTTGCCCCTGCCCGAGGGACCTGCTGCGCTGCTGCACCTGCCTCGTTGCCCATCAGCGGACAAGCAGGCAGGCTCACTGCGAAGTGACAAGACAGGGCCTTGAGAAGCTCTGACCACTTTCCCATCTCATGAGCGAGAAGGATGAGTTAGAGTGGGGTGAGCTCTGGACACGAAAGTCCCTGTGTAATAGCTGCTCCCGTTCCTTGTGTTCGCTCTCTTAGGACCATCTCGGCTCCCATGAGTGTGGCCAAGGCTCTCATTTATTTGTCAGTCAGGTCAAGCTTTGATGGTTGTTGGTAAAGAAACAAGACCACGGAGCTTAGAGTCAGAAGCTCCCAACACAGGAGTCAGTTCCACCCCTCTGTGACTCTGGGCAAACCTGTGATCTCTGGGCCTCAGTGTTCTCATCCATCATCTGTCAAATGGGCACAATGATACCGGGCCTACCTAATTAAAAGGGTTCATCTGAGGAGCTGAAGAAATGATGAGGGTCTCAAAGCACGTGGAAAAACATCAGAACGGATTATTTTTATTCAATTCAAATTTGGAGGGCAACTCAAAAAGTATGCCCAGATATATTTCTTTTTCCTTGAAAAACCAAACAAAAGGCTGAGAGGAATGAGAAAAGTGGATGGGCCTCGCCTTCCATGTGTAGCTATGGCTCAGCTCCCGTTTCCATCCTCCACCTCAAACATTTTTTTTTTTCTCATTCAGCTCAGCATTTTGGAGTCAGAGAATGGAGATGCTGTATTTTTCATAGGGAGACTATGACAAATTTGTGCTTTGGAAGAGAGTAGTATTCCATGATGACGACCTTTCTGTGGGTCTTTACCATCCCATACTTTAATTTGCCTGGAGGGCAAGGGGCCAGAGCCCAGGGGCCATACGGAGCCCCACAGACTGGGAAGGGCACATCTGTCAGCTTCACCCAGGTGATGGCTCCCGTCATTGGTCATGGTGGCATTGGCCTCAGAACACCTAAGGACTCTGCTCGAGCACCTGCTTGGCTGTCCCTGGGCCATCCTCATCCTGAGTCCTGCC
Organism: Meles meles; assembly: GCF_922984935.1. Taxonomy (NCBI): domain Eukaryota; kingdom Metazoa; phylum Chordata; class Mammalia; order Carnivora; family Mustelidae; genus Meles; species Meles meles. Next base: position 29,296,984 of record NC_060084.1, on the reverse strand, counting down.
TTTCTTCTTCTCCTTCTCCTTCTCCTTCTTCTAGATTTTATTTATCTGAGAGAGACAAAGAGAGCATGAGCAGGGAGAAGGGTAGAGGGAGAGAAGGAAGGGTAGAGGGAGAGAAGCAGACTCCCCACTGAGCAAGGAGCCCGATGCAGGGCTCGATCTCCAGACCCTGGGATCATGACGTGAACTGAAGGCAGACGCTTAAATGACTGAGCCACCCAGGCACCCCTGGAGCCCAGCCTTTCTGATAGGAGGGCAGCCCTTCTCTTGGGCTGCTGGAGTGTCCAGATTCTTCTCAGGGGCTCTCAGGATTCCCTCTGGACTGCCATAAAATGCAGGCTCTCTGTCACTTACTGGATGATTTTTCACTCCTCTTTCTGCGGCTTTTAGAAGTACTAGAAACTTTGGGTCCCTTAGTTGCATTCCTGTCAGTTTTCTGGGATAGCTACAGTTTGTTTTGTGGTGTTAGATTTCTTCAAACATTTCTATGGGATTTGGGAAATGAAGGGAAGAGAATGGTTGGGCTTGAGTCACCTGTCAGGGGCAATATCATTCTTTTTGAATTCATTAGGTTCATCCTTGGAAGCTAAAGATAATTTTGCAAAGATTCTCTGGAAAACTGAAAAGAATTTGGTCTCCTTGGTAGTGAACAAAATTGATATGTATCTCTTAAATCAGCCTTATTATTCAAATATTTTTATATCCTTGTCTAATACTTTTGAGTCCTTCTCTTTTAGGATAATCTCACAAAATAACAACTTTTTTTTACTCTATCTGAAAATCTCTAGATTTAATATTGTTAACTCATTATATGGTTTTATATATAATAGCTCATCTGATTATAAAGCATGAGAGTCATGTTGGTTTTATTATTATTATTATTTTTTGGCTTGATTTCCCCTCCGTCTCTTCTTCTTCTCCTTTTTTCTAATACAGATTACATTTACTTTCTTCCTCTTATTAAACAAATAATCTAGAAGGACGTACTCCCTTTTTGTTCTGTTAGCGGCAACCTTTAAGTTTTTCAAATGCATCTTTGGTCATTTTTCTCTGTCGCTGTAAATCGGTATCTATCAAACGCCCCCCTGTGTATAATGGAAGATGTCTTGAATTTGTCTCTTACCTCATTAAATTGATTTTCTGCAGCATCCAACCTGCTGTTCAGATGATGGTTTTTAATTAATCAATTGTGTTTTCTCTCCATTCACTCTCCCCTTATCTCAGATTGTTTCTCTCCCATCCTGCTTGCTCTCATTTCTGGCTTCAATGTCCTCTTGAATATTGTTGAAAAGGCAAATCAGAAATGTCCTAAAGCGGTCTATTTCTTCCTAGGCATGACGCTGTCCCTGCCCACTCTTCCCGCCATCTCCCCTCCACTCAAGGGCTTCCTCCCCTTCCATCACAGCTCAGCTGCTCTAAAATGGGCAGAGGGATGGGGAATGGGCCTTCTGGGCCTCTTTTTCTGGGTTTGGGGTTTACCCTTATGAAGAACAGTGGTATTTGACGGACAAGATGACACCAGTCAACCCGTAACCTGCTCTTCATTACAAAAATAAAACAAAAGCAACAAAATAAAAAATACAAACAAAAGAAACCATAAAACATCATTCAGTGAACGTTGGGCCTGTCCCTAGACTGTGGGTTTCTCTGATCATATCCAGAATGGTAATAACTTAGTGACAAGTTTGATCTTTAAAAAAAAAAAATTAGTAGATACAGCAGAGCTCCTGATCTTGCAATTGATTCATTAGCCATAATTATGGCTGTAGACAAAGATTCAGTCCATGACGGTTGTCCCACATCAACAGACAACTGGAAACAGCCTAGAAGTCAGAAATAAAGGACTGATTGATTAAAGCTTGGAGATGCAGACCTTAAAATAATACAGGAATATTTAATGACATGGTAACATTTTCATTGGTTAACAAGCAAAGATTCACACAAGCTTGTTTGATCTTATGTTTGTAAAAGTAGTGTGTGTGCGTGTGTGTGTGTGTGTGTGTGTGTGTGTGTAAGGGAGAAAGAGAGAGAGAGCAGAGAGGAATTACTGAACCAGGAATACCCCCAATGTATTAATTCCTGGGTGACATAATTACAGACATCTACACATTTTTATTCCTTTGGCTTTCCTGAATTTCCCTGCATTCTTTTCTTTTTTTTTTTCTTCTTTTTTTAAAAAAGATTTTATTTATATATTTGAGAGTGAGAGAGAGATCCCGAGCAGGGGGGAAGGGTAGAGGGAGAAACAGAATCCTGGCTGAGCAAGGAGCCCAAGGCAAGACTCGATCCCAGGACCCTTGGACAGTGACCCGAGCCAAATGCAGACAATTAACCAGCTGAGCCACCCATGCGCCTCCCTGCATTCTTTCCGATGCACACGGAGTCCTTTTGTACCGAAGGAGAAAAGATATTTTTTTAAAAAATTGGTTCACTGGAGGATTTCTGGGAATGCTTAGAGACCTTATCTCTGCATTCGATGATTTTGTCATTCTCTTGCCTTTTTTCCCCTAAAAGAATGAAAGGAAAAGTGCTGGATAATCTGGACATGGTCTTCATGAGAAATCACGTTGCTATTCGTCATTATAATCCTGGAGCTGGGTGGGGGAGGGGAGCAGCATCTCTTCCCACCATGTATACACTTCATAGTTGCTTCCAATCAGCTGGAGGGAAAGAAATTACACCATGGGAATGAGCAGTCTACAAGGCAGGCTTCCTGCCTCCAAGAGATGGTTGTTTATCACCATTACTTTAGGGAAGATCTAACCCACCAAGGAAATGGGGCTGGGAGAAGAGGAGTGATGTGCCCAAGATCGCATGACAGCTTGAGGACAGAGCTGGCTTGGCAGCCTGGGGGGATGGGGTGGCTTTCCTGAACCCCCACCCCGCCCCACCCAGGTTCCAGCTATCCCCAAAGGACTTTGCTAAAAACAGCACCACTAAGTTTTTGCCAGAGCTGAAGACAGGAGTGTCCATTTCGTTTAGGAGCAGGGGTGGGTGGGGGGGAACCCTCACGTCTAGAGTCTAGAGAAAAATGAGCAAGGTGTCTAGGATCATGATTTTGCTTTATGTGGATTCACAGAGACAGAGAGTGATAACTACACAATTTATCTACATGGGAAATGAAGCATTTATCACATAATTGAAAAAAAAAAAGAAAGCCCAAATCCCTGTATTAGACAACGCAATATTCTTACCATTTGTGCAATGATTTGTTAATTAAATTGCTGCTAAAACAATATTTATTTTTCACCTTAAAATCAGCTGAATATCAATCTACAATCAATACAGTGTTGCCTGGAGGCATCTCCTGCTTCAAATTTGCTTCACAAATCTGCTGCAGGTAATTTATACCCAGTCAATAAGACATGTTTCAAAAGCCACTTTTCGCTCCCAACAGGCAACCCTGGTCTAATTTACAATTGGATAAGAACTGGCAAACTATACACACCTGAGTTAAATGTAATTTGTAATAGGATTTTTTTTTTTTTTTTTTAAGCAGCAGTGAAAGATTTGATTTTGCCTGTTCGGTATGCAAGTAATCATTGGCTATTTCTGGGACGGTAACTGGAAAACATAAATTGCTTTTGTTTCCCTTTCAGGCATAATTTTTTGTTGTTGTTCTTTGGGTGGGGGGGGGTGGGGGCCAGGCAGGGGGGGCTCTCGGGACCGCGAACACCACAATTGTCTCCAGGACATGCTTGCAGAATCTACCAGTAGTGATGGGAGAGGCAATCACTTGTTATTTGGAGTTATTTTCTTAAGGAATTCTTTATTCCAAGCTACATCGTTCCCTTGTTCCCTTAATATTTGGGCAGAGGCACAGGCGAAGCAAGAGTTGTCAAATTTTGGCCGAACAGGAGACTCACAAATTAATCCCCGGGCTTGAAATCTCAAGAAAGGTTGAAATCTGCAATTAGCGGCAGAAACTGCAATTAACATATCGGGAAGGTGTGCACAGGTCGAGCGCGCCTCTGGCCTCCAGGGTGGGTAGCATCCCCAGGAAAATCCTCCAGGAAGAGGGTCTCTTAGCTCCCGCCCCGCCCGTGCCTGCCACCAGCTGCCAATTTGATTGGCTAAGTAGTTCGGACTGCACCATCCTCTCGTTTTCTTTTGGATTGATGTGTTTATTACTTTTTGTGACAGTGGCTCCCAAGGCAGATGTTCAATAAAGAAAAAAAAAATCTGATACAGACCCAAGTCAGGAGAGAAGCGGTGGAGATTTGCAGAAAATTGGGAAAGTTTATAAGCATGGCGCTGTTATTGGCGGTTTTGCTCCCAGGGTTTGTAGTGGTGGTGTTATTTACTTTTCGCAGATGGAAGCCTAGCAGGGAATTATTGAAAACCGAGCTTCCTGAGTTTTAAATTGCATTCTTTTTGTGCACATCATAACAGCAACTCCTCAAAGGCGGTCGGGGGGGGGCGAGGGGAGGACAGAGCGCTAAATTGAAGGTCTGAGAGTTGGAAACTGTTCTGTCTCTCTGTCTCTGGGTCTCTATGTCTCTGTGTCTTTTCTAGAATGAGAAGAGCGGTCTTAGCTTCTAGATGAGGAGGTGGTGTTTGGCTTGGTGGCATCAGGGAGCAGGGTCAGGCTGGGGTATAACTGAGCTGGATGACGTTCATCTTCGGGGTTCTTCCGGGTCCCAACTCTGCACTCACACCTGTTTCAATGGTTCTGCCAGGCCCCAGTTCTCAGCTCTCCTGGCTCTTCTCCTTCCTCGTCTTTCTGTTTTCCCTGCTCACTGCCCCGTCCCCGTGCAGGCCTACCTGCTCTAGACGTGTGCTGCTTGCTGGGGAGCCAGTGGCAAACCCGAGCAAACTGATTTCCTCCAAAACACTCTACTGTTCTCGCCCAGCCCTGATGTTAACCTTGAATCAGGTCCGTTCTGGAGACAGCGCCTTCGATGGGGCTTTCCCTCAAACGGGCTTTGAGGACCTTCGGGTTTCCTGTCTACACAACGGCTTCTCTGGTCACCCCAAAGGCCATTTTTATCAGGTTCACACTCCCGTTGGTGTTCTTCCATAGCCTGGGAAGCTTTTAATGTGTAATGTGACTCTGCCATAGGACAAGAGTAGCTCACTCAGATGGTTAACTGCTCTTGGATGTTATTATTATTTTTTTAGAGAAATTTTTGTTTTAGTTAATTAATTAATGTAGAGCACCCCCACACAGGGGAGGGGCAGAAGAAGGGAGAGAATCTCAAGCAGACCCCAAGCTGAGCATACAGCCCGACGTGGGACCCGATCTCGCGCCCCCAGGACCATGACCTGAGCCGAAATCAAGAGTCGAGTGCTCAGCCATTTAAGTCACCCACGTGCCCCTGCACTTGGGAATTATTAAACACAAATAAATGTTGGCCGAGAAGTTCCCTCTTGGCATCTCCCAAGCTTGACCAAAGCTTCAAGAAGCCCCAAAGGGAGAAGACTCCCTTAATCTGGGCTTTTGCCTGGTGCTTCTCCCAAGCTTATTTGACCATTTAACAATCATCCTACGTAGATCTTTTGCATTTTCTATGTGGCAGACCTCGGGCCAGGATCTGAGGTGTCCTGCGCTTTCCCTAAAGAACTCTTCCTACCCTCCCCCAGACACTGATTTCTGTGAACCCGGCGTTTCATGGAACGCACCTTGAAAAATATTTCCTTACAGCAAAGGACTGGCTTTCATGGTGACATTTCAAGGTGCGGGAGGCTCTTTCACTGCCCTTAAAATAGTACCATTCAGAGTACCTTAGTTGGCTTGCGAAGAGAATGTGCCTGTGAGTGAACAGGGCTTGTCATGCTCAGAGTTTCGGGTCCTGGCTGATGGAGAGTGTGGAATGCCAGGCCTCCCCTTCCTGCGGGCCTCCTGGCCTAACCAGCGCACCCAGGTCTCTCCATTGAATCCTTCACAAGGGTTGGGGGCTGGGGGAGGCCAGAGCTAGGGCAGGCGGGCCAGAGAGTTGTGCAGTGATATTACTGGTCACGTTCTCTCCAGAGGAGCCCAGCAGGATCAATCCGGCTCACTTTGGGTGTTCATCACAGGCTGGAAAGTGGGCTTGGAAATTCGGAGCAGAAACTGATGGCTTTTCTCCCAAAAACACAGGATAATTCAAAACTTCAGCTTCGAGAAAGAGGCAGAGACACAACACACCTAGGGCTCTCTTCGCGTTCCCACCGTTCAGAATTGGCAGATTGAACACTTAATCCCGTGACTTCTTCTTCTGTGCAAAGTGGATCTGGAGTTAGAGAGAGGGGTAGTCTAGGAGAAGGTGGTGTCCACGGGCCTGTGCACACAAATACAACAGGAAATACGGCCCTGAGAGAACAGGAAGGAGGGTCACCGGACAGTCTCATCATGAGAAGATGATTCCCACATCATTGTTCCCCTTCCTGTGGAGGAATGATGCCTCTAGTTTCTGCAGGGTCCCTTCTGCCCAAAGTTCCAACGCTGTTTGAAGAAAGACCCTCCTCATCAGTAGAGAGCTTGATGTCTAGCCTGGGAGGGCAGGAGGGGCTGAATTTTTGTCTCCCCAAATTCATATGTTGAAGCCCTAACTCTTTGCTGTACCTCAGAACATCACTGCCTTTGGAGGAAGGATCTTTGAAAGGGAAATTGAATTAAAATGACGTCTTCAGATTGAATCCGATCTCGCTGGCATTCTTCTGAAGAGGACAAGCATTCAGAGACCAGACAGGTGCACATGCATGGAAAAAGACCAGGTGAGGACCCAGCAAGCAAGAAGGCAGCCATCTGGAAGCCAAGGGGAGAGGCCTCCGAAGACACCGGATTGGCCCACCCCTTGATCTCGAACTTGTCAAACTGTTGCAGAGAATGTCAATGTCCGGAGAGTGAGGAAGGAGAGAGAAGGGGAAGGCGCTTGAGCAAATATCCAGGAGTGGGGATGGAGGTTCATCCCTGTCCCCACAGACCTCTGAGCAGCCCGTGCTCCCTCTGATCACTTGAGAGACACCTGCTGAGGGAGAATGAAGCCGGGAGGCGAGAGAGAAGCGTGAGGGCGATGCCGTCTGTTTCCTGAGTGATGGCAAAGGGTCCATTTGATCCCACACTATTTACTGCCTCATATTTTCAGACAGGGAATAATTGGACCTGCCAGTGGCCAACCCAGCAGATAGATTCAGTTCTTTCCAACCTTCGTGCTTGGCTACTTCAGGCTCAGAAATACCGGTGCTGGTTTCTGTGGGGATGAAATGATGGAGGGGAGACCAAGACTCTCGAGTCTTCCTTTCAAAATCATCTTTATTTCAAAAAAAAATCAAGGAATTGCCACCCAGCCAGATGATCAGCAGAGAGCCTAGAGATGGGATGGGTGTTTGGTGGAAGTGAAGAAGAAATACTCGACACAGCGCTGGGAAATGGCCATTTTTTTTTTTTTTAAACAAACCTCCCTTGGATGTCTGCATCATATAAATCTAATAAGACAGAGTAAAAAATATTGGATTTATTTTTACAAGTTAGCTATGACCTCCCGACCTTCTGAATGGATTCACTTTGCCCGGTTCCTCTTAAGGGCCTTAGGGTGATGACTAACTCATAAAAATAAATCCAATATTTTCCCCTTAGCCATGTCATAGCCAATGTAGGGATTCAGATGATGGGGCAAGGGAGGTGGGTTTTCATTTCGTTTGACCTCCCATTATGAGAGGAGCTGAACCCTCAGCCCTGGCGGGGCCTCCAGCTTGCCAGCGCTCCCCACAACCTGTGTACAAAAGAAGAAAAACAAGGCTCCGCACTGCGGCCAAGCCAGGGCAAGGCCTTGTAGAGATGTGGTGACCAGACGGGGTTGACGCACCTAGGGAGAGACACGCTTCCTGGCCCGAGGAAAAGGGTGATTCCTTCCCTCCTTTGTGGGGGGGCTGGGAGGTGGATTGGTACAAGAGCCCACTGTTCTTCAGTGAGAGCAAAAAAAAATCCCACCCTTGAAGGAAGGTCATCACAGGAGAAGGAATTTGGCTTCAGTGGAGTAGGGTAGGTTGGGCTTCCCCAGGCCAGAAATGTCACCCAGATTGGAGCCCTGACCCTTGTCACTACCAGGGCCCTTGTTCATTAAACATGTGTATCCCAATGACCTCCCAGGTGCTAGGCCCATGGTGACACTGAGCATATGCGGGTGACCAAGAAACACTGTTCCTGACTCTGTGGGGCCTGTGGGCTAATAGATGGCTTGGACAACAGCTAAATAAACATAGTCATCCATGTGTAATCATAAACGCAGGTATGTCCAGTAGAGGGGACACCAGAGTCCTATGGAAGCCAAGCATGGCAAGACCCTGACTGCTGGTGGCAGGGCGAGACAGTTCCATGGGACCTCCCTGAGGAAGCAATGGTTGAGCTGAGCGAGAACAGGGAGGTCACACGTGGTGTGGAGGGAGAGGGGCCAGCCCCCAGGAGAAGGTGGTATTCCCTGACAGCAGGCCTGAGACAGGCAGGGCACCTGGGATTACTATCTGTGGAAGGGCAGGGCGGGCGAAGGAGGGGAGGGGAGGACAGAGCAGGGAAGGGGGAGAAAGGATGGCAGGCCAGGGCAGGGCAGCACTGGGCACAGGGTCAACAAAGGCCTCATCCACCACCTGCCCCCAGTTCCTCTGCCCCAGAGCCATGAGGCTGGGATGGCCCCTCAGACTAGTTCTGCTTCGGTAAGACGGTGCTGGGCTCTTATATCCCCTCAGATACTAGCCACTCTGGTGAGGCTGTGGGGCCTTGGGCAAGGCACCTGTCTTCAACAGACGCCATTCCTGAGGAGGGTTAACAGCTCAGGGCCATCTGCCACCTGCCCTGCCAGGGCTCAGGGAGAATCCCATCACAGAGGCCATGACAACGCACAAAAGTCTCTAGCTCCCTTTCCTCCCGGGGTGAGCCAACTCTTTCCCATGGCTTTCAATACCATCTACTTGCTGATGACTCACCAACAGGTATCTTCTGCCCAAACCTGTCTCCTAGACTCCAGACCCATTTGTCCAATAGCCCACCAGACATCACCATGAAAATGTCTAAGAAAGCTTGCCTTGCTCTGAGGGAAACCAACTTCCTTGTTGTGAGCTGCCTCCAGAAAGAACTACGTGGCCAGGACTCACAGCTCATGAGGACCCAAGATCCTGGAGGTGGCCCCTCCCCTTGAGCTCTGAGATGGGACCACAGTCTCGGCCAACACCTGAGTGCGGCCTCCTCCACGTGAGCAACGCCCAACCAGAGGACCCAGCTAGGCCCAGCTAGGATTCCCGGCCTGGGATAACCAATGTTTGCTGTTTCAAATGCTAGGCTTGGGGGTACGATGACATCCTTGTTCCTTGAACTTGTTTGAAGTAAAGGATCCCCTACTCTCAGGCCCCAGTGCCACATGATCTCCAATAACCCGGAGTGTTTGTCAAGGGCGAGGAGGCTCCTCTGAGCCTGACTTTACAGAGGAAATCTGTGAAGTATCCTCCTTTGGACTAATCTTTCCTCATGCACCACGGCTTTCCTCAAAGAACTGAGTTTGGTGTGCTCTCCTGTGTGAGACCTGTTGCTTTGCCCTCGGCATGCTCTTTTCTGGGAGAGGCAGTGGCTGTCTCCCCACAGGAGGGCTCAGGGAAGCCAGCTTGGGGGCGGGAGTGAGGGGAGGGGAGGCGAAGTTGAGTCAGCCAGCACTTTATGCCAGCCTGAGGAAATGTCAGCTGCACAAGCCAGCGAATGGGGGGGCTCCTGAGATGGGGGAGTCTGCGAAAGCCTTCCTTACAGCCCTCTGGGGCCACTGCCAGAGTCTGGGCCTTGTCCGTCAGCAGAGGCCCCACCTGCCTGCCGAGTAGGGAAGGCATCTTGTACTTCAGGTGCCCTTCTGGAGTTCTCCTCAGAACCATGGTTCCATTTACAGTCTCCCCCTTTACGGTGTAGCAGAGACACATGGTTTTGGGGAGGAATATGGCAAAACTGCCCAGCACTCTCTTATGTGGGTAATGCCTGCTTATATTTGCCCCCACACAGCCTCTTCTCAGACTCAGGGGGGAGCCTCTCCTGTGGTCCCGGAAGCTGGGGTTCTTGAGATTCACCCCAGCCACGTGGTTTTGAATGTTACATCCTCTGTTCCTGTCTCTCCTCAGACTTTCTCTTTCCAGATCCATGACACCTACTTTGGGGTCTTTCCTTTGACAGAGGCCCCTTGGCCTCTGGGCCTCCCCTTCCTCTTCACCTGTTCGGCGGGACTTTTTTTTTTTTTTTTAATGCTCTATCTTTTTTTTTTTAAATTATAAAAACAAAGCACTTTTGTGTTTTGATAAATCTTGAGATAATTCAGGAGTGTATCAACAAGAAAAACAAAAATATTGTCTTAGGATAGACAATAAGGATCGCCCAGAACACCCATGTGGGGTGGAGACAAATCAGAGTTTCCTGCACAGCAGCGTTGCTGAGAGAGCAGTGTGACCTCACAGCCCTCGTGTCCAAGACCCCCTTTCTCAAATCCTGGCCACTCCACTTCTCCAGCTGTGTGACCTTGGCGAGTTACAAACCCTCTCTGAGCTCCCATTGGCAGGTTAGGTGAGGACTGAATACAATCATGGAGGCAAGCCTTGGGAAACGGTGTTTGGAACAGAGAGAGCACTCTGAAAATATGAACGTGTCCCAAACTAAAGTCATGGTTGACAGCCTTCCGCCTAAGTTCAAGGCAGACGCTTAACTGACAGAGCCACCCAGGTGCCCCTGTATTTGTCCCCTTAGTCCCCTGTCTACCTAGCTGTACCCCACAGTGGCGTTGTTGCCCTGAGACGTGGTTGGTGGGGATGTTGAGCAACACCACCCCTGGAGTAACTCCTGGCAGTTCCCCAACATGTTACACATGCCGTTCCTGTCAGATCCAGAGATTCCATTCGGAGGCATATACGCCGAACTATCAGAAGCAGGTGCTCGATCAAAACCTCGCCGCAAACCCTCCTTGCAGCTCCGTTCACGGGATCCGCAAGGTGGAAACAATTCACGTGTCCATCAGTGAATGATGGATAAGGAGAACGTGGTCGATCCATACAATGAATGAAGGTCTGGCTCCTGCTACAGCCTGGAGGGGACTCGAAAATATCATGCCGGTTAATAAGAAGCCAGACTCGAAAGACCACATGCTGTATGATTCCCTTTATACAGAAGGCCCAGACCGGCTGAATCTGGGGGCTGGGGCCACCAGGAGTGAATGTTTCATGGGTTACCATTTAGCAAAATGATAAAGTTCTGAAACTACAAGGTAATGCCCCTGGATCATCTATGTACTCAAACATGGATAAAAGGGTAAATTTTATGTTTCCTGTATGTTACCATAATTAAAAAGAAGGTATGTGTCCTTGGATCAATACCTCCTCATTTTCCCTTCGCATTCCCTCCCCCCATTCCTGGCAACCACGACTCTATGAGTCTTGCTATTTTAAATTCCACATATAAGCGAGACGGTGCAGTATCTGTCTTTCTGCGTCGGTCTTATTTCCCTTTAGCCCAATGTCTTCCATGTTCATCCATGTTGGTGCAAAGGGCAGGATTTTTTCCTTTTTAAAGGCCAAGTAATACTCCATTATAAATATATGCCACATTTTCTTTTGGCCAAAGGGCACAGAGTTCCAAGTACATAAGAATGAGTTCTAAGGGTCTGATGTCCAGCATGGGAGTGAGAATCAGATACTATTTTGCATACTTGCAATTTACTAAAAGGGTAGATTTTTATTTAAATCTCAACACACACACACACAGGCACACAAAAGGTAATATTGTGGAGGCTTGATTTTTTTTCCTTTTTTTTTTTTTAAAGACTTTATTTATTTATTTGACAGAGAGAGAGAAATCACAAGCAGGCAGAGAGGCAGGCAGGGGGCGGGGAAGCAGGCTCCCCGCCAAGCAGAGAGCCCGATGCGGGGCTCGATCCCAGGACCCTGAGATCATGACCTGAGCCGAAGGCTGAGACTCAACCCACTGAGCCACCCAGGCACCCCTAAAGCCTTGATTTTGATGATATTTTCTCAGTACATACATATATGAAAACATCAAGTCGTGCATCTTAAATATATACAATTTTTATATATCAAAGATGTTGCAATAAAGTTGTTAAAGAAACGAGGTTATTTCTCTGAAATCCAAATTTAATGGGGCATCCTCTCCTTTATGGGCACACCGTTCCCAGCACACTGTGGCTCCTTCTTTCTGAAAGTCCCTCCTCACCAGGGCCGCCTCTCTCTTCCTGCTCTCCCTTCATTTGCAGCTCGGATAAGAAGGGCTGTCTGCCTGAGACTCGGCCAGCCTGTTCGTCTTCTGTTCCTGCCTCTCGGTCAGCGGTCAGCGGTGACCTTGTTGCCCAGTCCCCTGGGCTTTGCCTGCAGGGGGAACCCCCAGCATGGCCGAGAACCTCCCGCTGTGTCTTTTGGATGAGAACAGTGGTTCATCTGGGGGCGGGGGTGGCGGGATTTGAATTTCCAGAAGCACAGTTCCTCCCTCAACATCCTCCCATCCTCTACTGTAGGTCAGCCCCACTCCCCTCCGTCTTCATCTTTAATATGAGCAATATCCTCTCAGGCTCCAAGGACGGCAGTTTGCCTTCTAGAGCACAAATTAAAGTGATGCCACCAAGGGCATTAATGGTCTTAGCAGAGTCAACATGGGGAGCATTGTGCCTTCCCTGTGTAATATAAAGAGTGACTAAGCACAGGGACTGCCCTTCCAGCCAGGCCGGGGCTGAATGCTAGAGGCTCCCTGGGGAACTGGCGGGGAGAAGGGAGAGGGGAGGAGCTCCAAGCTGTCAGTCACCCTGCTGTGGCACCACTCACCTCCCTGCCCTGGGGGGCTATGGGACAGAAGATAAAGGTCAGAAACTCTCAGCAAATATTTGGAGGGCTGTTCCCACGCCCGATGAGTTTGGACACAAGGTAATCCTCTTCTGGAAGGGGCCCAGTAATTCCTGAGCAAATGCCCGGCCTAACTGGTAACTCCATGGCTGAGCCAGCCCATCCCCCCGGGGAGAGTCAGGCAGGGAGAAGGTGAGGCCCACTCCCCCAGTCTGAGGTTCCAACGGGAGCGCTCCTGATGGCAAAGGCTTGAGTGTGAGACCCGTGACATTGGGGTATGCAGTATTTTGTTAGCTAGAAGAGCCCGTAGAGGGCATGCATTGTCTACCATGCCCTGTGCTGGGGACCGGGCTTCAGAGATGAGAGACATGGTCCTTGTCAGGAAGCCAGACTCTGAGGAGAGAGCAGGTCTGAAGTTCCCTGAGGATACACGGCGTCTCTGATTTCCCCAGGAGCTAACGCAGTAAGCCTTAAGGATGAAGGCACGAATGACTTCTAATACAGGGGGGCTCGCTATACCATCCCGTGGGATTCAGGATGACTTTCCGGAGAAGAACTTAAAGAGAAGTCAGAGAGAGCTGGACAGAGAGGGCATGGAAGGGTAGACCCGGGCGAAGGAACAGCATGTGCAAAGACTTCAGGCTAGTCCCCGTCCGGATCCAGGTGTGGAAGGACCTTGTGGGCCCTGGGAAGGGGCTTGAAGGAGGGATCCATGAGGCAGGAGAAAAGCAGATGAGAAAGGAAGAGACAGCAGGCAGGAAACAGGGGGCCCAGTGAGGAGGCTGTGAAGCCAGCTACTGGGAACAGGTGCTGTTGTTTCTTTCCAGTTGAGATAATTTCCATTTTGATTCTTCTTCTCCAAGCCCGATCTCTGGGCACCCCACATTTCCAGCACCCGGAATACAGATGCACCCCGGGCAGGTGGTGTAACCGAGGGAGATTGCAGGCTCCATTACTTGCTGGGTGTGTCCATTTAGGCCAAAGGCTCTGTGCCCCGCCCACCCCCAGCCTTGGTTTTTTCCTCTGGAAAATGGGTGTGTGACAACGATCGACGGCGGAGACAATAAATTGGCACATAGTGAGTGCTCGATTAGGGGAGGTTACTTTACTTTCTCTCATTTATCATCTGGTGGCTGGTTTGCTGATGAGCTGTTCTTGGGATTTTTAGGCAGTGCCCAAGTCCTACAGAAAGGGGGACAGGTTTTGGGGGGAGTTCTCGGGCTGCTTCCTTCCCTTGCAGATGAAGTCCAACTAGTTGAAGTCCAGGCTCTTGCTGTGAAAATCACTTTTTGTGAAGCACATTTTCTCCTACTATCCCTTCCTTCCCAACCCCCTGCTTTCCTGACTCATTCTGGTCCTTTCTATGAAAGGTTTTTTTCATGGGCAGAGAGTCCTGGGACACTCTTTGGCTCATTTTTTTATCAGACCAGGAAGCAGGAAAAAGCCACCAGATTAGAATCTCTTTGAGTACCAAGGCTAACCAGACCTTTCAAACTCTTGCCTTGATATTATCCAGAAAAGGAAGAGAGATTTGGACCACCCTTCGCTCGGCCTCTCAGGGTTCAAGGTGTGATGGTGACATGAGTTAGGCAATTGACTCCAGGGAAACATTTTCTTTCACATGTTCAAATATCTCCTGTTTCATCTTTGAAAATCAATAAATTTAAAATTCTAGTCCATAATTTATCACTGTTCATTTTAATACAATAATAAAAATTTATATTCTTTTCTAGATGAGTTACATGATCTCTCTCTACCCCATTAGTCTTCCCAAGGCTCTGAGATATACCATCGTATAATCCCGGAGGACAGGAACGTCTCAACCTGGGATAGGTCCAACTCCACTACCATAAACACCGAACATGCTCTCCTTGGGTACAATTTACCTCCTGGACATTTGATAGATTCCCAGTGATGCAGGATATGATGAGCAGATGAAGACAACAGTCATAGGTGCATAATTCTGGAATAGAGTGTTCTCCTGAGAAATGGGAAGGTTCCTGAATTCTCCGTGGCTCCAGAGAGACTATAGGGTTCTCTTTTTCCAGCTTGCAGAATTTTTCTAGCTGGAGTCTTGGTGGTTAGCAAAAAATGTTTCCATCTTACCTGGAGGGACGTGTTGAAGGGGTTTGGTGTCATCCTTTGGGCCATGGTCTGGGCCTCATAGGTATTGAAATGGGAAGCAGTTTTTGTGCTTTGCAAAGCCATCCATTAGAGACAGGTTTTATGTCAGCAGACATGGCTGCGCAAACTGGCTGTCAGAGCCTCCCAAGAATGATGCCAGGAGAAACAGAATGTCAAAGACAATGTCCTGTTCTTCGTCTCTTAAGAAAGAAGCCATCCCTGGGTTGCTCAGGCATGGATGGCGTTGACTCTTCTGTGACACGTCACACACACTGTCGCTAAGTTTGCAGAGATTCCAAACAGGGATTACAGGTCCTGCTAAGAAAAACACCCTCTGCTTATTTTTTGTTTGTTTGTTTGTTTTTGCTCATATGAACCAAATGGCTTCAAATTTACATAATTAAAATTCTGGTGTCTTTCAGATCCTAACAATGGGTAATTAACATTGTTACTTGTCAGCTGGGAAATAGCTCAGGAGGAGGATAGCAGAGCCCAGCCGTTTTATTTTGGGCCACATCTCATGGACAATCAGGGCTAATTGAATCACCCCCATCTCCTGGAAAATGAATGAAAGAACACTGAACGTGGCTAGCCCGGCTCACAATCAACTCAGGACGGCTGCTTGCTCAAACAAGTCTGCGCGAGATCAGAACCTCAACCCTGCATCGAAGACAGCAGCCTGACAGTCTAATTTAGAAGCGTTGCTTAAAATCTTAATCAGCGTGTTGAAATTAACGGAGGCGAGTTTCAACACCATGTTTGTTGTTTATGGCTATCAATTTTAATAAACGTTTAAATGTTTTTACAGGTGTGGAAAAAGTCACATCCCAGGGACACCGCTCTCCTCCATTTGTACTCTCTACCAAGAACACACATACACACACACACACACACACACACACACAAAACCATGTCATCGTCAAGAATGAAGACGTAACATAGTCATCAGAGCTTGGCTGCCTTTTATTTTGTGGTTCCCTGAAAGCTATCTGCGGTCCTAAGCCCGGGCCCATCTTCTCTGCACAAGTGGTATCTTGATTGACACGTCTCCAAATAAGCTTGTGAATAGCTTTCCGTATTAGCCTCAGAATAATTCAGATGTCAAATTACGGCTCACAGACACCCTGACTCCTCTCGAGCCCCAGAATGAATTTTTTTTAAATATTTGGGAGAAAATATTAAATTTTGTTTGGGTTGGGTCAAAGTTCATATCACTTGGTAATAAAGAGCCACAGAGGGTGTTCTCGTAGGGTGGGTGGCGTTGGTTTTATTTTGTGCCATCGCGGCAGGTCAGGCCGACCCCTGGCCAGCCGTCTGGTGCGTGCACATCTGCAGACTCCCGGCACCGTTGCAGTTTGCCGTGGGTTTGCTTTGGATGGAAAAGGGAAGGAGGAAAGAAAGAAGAGAAGGAGAGCAAGGTGTTCTCTCTCTGTGCAGGACGCTTGGCTGATGTCATCTCTAGATACGCAGCTTTAATTGCTCCTCTCTACAGCAACAAGGGAAGAGATCTTAGTGACTTGTCTTCATCACCGTTGAAACCGCGCAGCCGACCTAGCCCGGATTCCCATCCAGCAAACCATCCAGAAGCATTTCTGGCAAGCAAGAAGGCAAAGCAGTGCCTGCCGCCCTGATAATGACCACTTTTCGTAATATTTGTTAGATGTTCTGTAACGTGGGGCTGAGAAAACCTTCCTTATTACTGGCTGTCGGCGCAGCTGTAAATATTTAACCAAGAATGCTACCTGCTTTGTGCAAGACTTGCTAATTACACCTGCTTCTCTCTATAATTACATATTGTTGTAAAATTCCACGATAATGACACAACTGTGTCTTCCTCATGCGAGAGGTAAATTTATACCGAGAACAGCACCGGAATTTCCATAAGCAATTAGCCTACACACTTACATCCCTGTGTTTTCCTGTGATTTTATTGAAATGAAAGATAATGAATTAAATCCAATTACAGCAAGAAGACAGCTAGCAACTTGATGTTCCTTTCAAACCGCAGTTCTACTTCATAAGCAAAGTGGGGAGGAGACCCGTATTCCTGCTGAATACCTTGGAAGCATCCGGTAAATTAGAACTATCAGCTGGGTAGCCCGGACCCTGATAAACAGCCCGTATTGGGGACTGGGGTTCGCTCGACAAAATGCTTCTCAAAAAAGATGGGCATTTCAAGTCTGAGGATTGTGAAGGGTACTGCTCTTGGCTCGTAGCCTGATTATGAGTGGAACAACTCTATAAAAAAAAAAAAATAAGTTTTCCCAGCTGCCATAATAAAGCCTAAGATAATAATCTGTAGTTCATGGGGTTTGCTGAGGAACATGAGAGACAGTCCTAGAATTCGGGCAACGGAGATGAATAATATCTTTATCTTATTATCTCACTAAAACGTGGGCATGCCTGTTCTTTTGGAAATCTTGGCTCACAGGGAGATTTAGAGACACAACCCCTCTCCGGGCTACAAGAAAGCTTTATATGCTGTAATCAGGGGAACGTTCCACCATCCAGAGCCACAGTGCCTGAACAACAAAACAAAATGAGCGGCGTGCGACACACTTTCAAAATGCTCCCGCCTCGACATCTTCATTGTTTTCTTTCCCTTTTCGCCCCCTTCCCTCCCCATCTTTTCTCTTCACCCCTCTTCTCCCTCTGCACACATGCAAGCATCTCAAAATGTCAGAAGCAGAGAAGTGTCCCATCCTTTCACGGCACAGGGGACAATCACGCTCTGATCTCTGCGTCATTGCAGACACAAACACAATTCCCAGGGTTACAGGCTCTCCGGCACAGTTTTAAACCTGATGATGAATTTACTTATTTATTTAGTGGTCATGACCATTCCTAGGAACACTTTAGTAAAGAGGTGATGGCGTAATGACAGCAGGCGGGGAGAGAGAGCGGAGGAGCAGTGACAGCCCCGTGGGCCAGGGCCCGGGAGCTGATAGGCTGTCCTGCCCAGCCCGGCCAGGGGACTGCTCTGTTCGATTTCCTCTCAGTGGCAGGGCTGGAGTGCGCTCGCCTAATGGTCGGCTGTCGATACAGTAAAAATGCTAACCCGTCTTTACATCTAATCCATTCTGAGAGGGCTCTTTGCAGAAATGGCCTCTTTCATTTCTTCATTTTCACAAAAGCCAATCAAAGAAGATGGACCTGCACAGGCTGTTGGTACAGTGTTTTTGTAAGTGTGTGCGTGTGTGTGTGTGTTTAAAAAGACACGGTGATTAATTTTGAGACACAGCATTTTGTGTTAAGTTGTCTTTGACGATTTTCTTCCCCGCCTTTTTTTTTTTAAGGGCTCTAAAAATCGATGCTGCGCTCCACAACCATCCATCTTTATATAGTAATAAATTAAGTGGGAGGTATTGATATTTTTGACTGAGCTTTTAAAATTTACATACTAATGACAATTATACCCTGGTGAGTGTTGATTTCTGCTGTTGTTTACCGTTCATGACTTGGGCAAGAGGCGTTTGAGTCTCGCCTGTTTGCTGTGCTGTTCCCGAGGGTCCCTCCATGTCTCAGGTGGGAGACTGAGGTCAGTCGGAAACTGGGTCCCAAGGAGGGGCACGCTCAGGAAAGCCTTGCTCTCCCAAAGGCGTTCTCCAAGGACTTGACCAAGGGCAAGCCTGCGTGACCTCAGGCCTGGCAATGAACGTGGTGGAACTGAGGTAGGATTATAGCAAAATATCCCACGGTGGTGGGCAGTGGCCCTTGCCCATGGGCACCAGGCAGGGATGTCCTGGGGGTCCTCCTGTGGGGCCAGATATT
This sequence comes from Meles meles, assembly GCF_922984935.1. Classification (NCBI taxonomy): domain Eukaryota; kingdom Metazoa; phylum Chordata; class Mammalia; order Carnivora; family Mustelidae; genus Meles; species Meles meles. The sequence continues at coordinate 29,278,309 of NC_060084.1, read as the reverse complement.
AACCCTTTAGGTGCCGAATTAAAGGAAGTGAGGAGAGTTCTGGGCAAAAAGCCAGGACAACAAGCACTAGGGGGACTGGCAGGGAATGGCTGTTCAGCAACTGGTATAAAATATCCCAATATTTAACACCGATGCAGACTGGGTGAATTTTAGCTCTGGATATGAACCTCCCGCCCTCCCTGCCCCACCCCCCACACCACCACCAGCACATACACGTTTAGAAATCTTGGGGTCACAGAGGGATTGTGTGCCCTCTCCATTCCTTAAAGAAAAAATAAATAAATAAAGGAGAATTTGGAACGCCTGACATGGAGTGTCTGGCTCGCCTCATGCTTACAAAGAGTTTCTGGTAAATTCTGAGTTAGGGCAGAAACCTGCCCCCGCCACCACCTGCCCCCGGCCTCGCCTTCTCCCTCCCTTGAGACAAGTGAAGGGTGTCTTCTTAACCCTTGGCAAGGGTTTGTTTGGAAGCAGAGATGAAGGCCTAGCAGAGAGGGAATGAAAGGAATAAGGACAGGGACGCCCTATGATTTCCTCTGATGTGACCGAAGCCCTCTGGCCAACCAGAACGCTAACCACGGGCAGCTGCCCAGGAAAACTACCCACAAATGGGCACGAAGTCCTCAACTTCATTGAGACAATTGTGTCGGGCACCGGGACAGCCTCCAAGCTAACAACACTTCATACGCAGAGATTAATTTGTCACTAATATTGATTGTCGGCGGCCTGTCTCATTCCAGTTAAGGTGCCACGAGGCACCGGCAGCGGCCACTTGTGCTTGATTTTTTTTCCCTTCTAGAATGTCCAGGATGTTGAGGAGGCAACTCCAGGGGGTGCCCGGCCCCAAGTTCTGTCAAACTGGATACAGCGGGGCTGCTCCCCAGGGCGAGGTTGCGTGCATTTTGTCTACATTTCGCAGAGGCAGCCATAAATTATTTGTTTACACACCAGGGCCTGGTGGTTTTTGTTTGTTTGTTTGTTTACCTCTCTCCCCTCCCTGACACGGGTCACCCAGCGGGGCCAGGCGCCCAGCGCGGAGAGGGGCCCGTGGAACTTTCCAGACGCAGCCGTGAAATCGTTATGCAGGATTATCCAAATATGAAGGCAGCTGAAAGCCCACCTTCTCCGGTTTCCCGCTGCATGGAGATGGCTCGGTGACATCCAACCGTCCAGGAAGTGCCTTTGCAAGAGTGTGTGCAAAGAAAGGACAGAACACAGGAGAGGTGTGCAGAACTCACTTTCGTCAGAGGATCGGCTTTCAGGCTGGTTCGGGAGCCCAGAGCGTTATTGTATTACACGCGGCAGTGAAAGGAGCCTTACTCTGCTTCCTTCTGCCCCCCCTCGCCTTTCTTTTCTTTGAGTGTTTTCGAAAGAAAAGAGTGTTTTCTTCCAAATTGTGCTGGGAGGCAAATTCTTGAACGGTGTGATAGAAAATGTTAGACAATATTCCTTACCGGAGCTATTGACATTTTGGATTGTCGTGACACTTTGATTTTTCTCAAAACATATGGATCAAGCCTGGCTGCATTATTGGACAGGAAGTCCTGATGAAAGGCCTGCCTTTATCTTTCTTTGTCTTCCCCCCACCTCTGTTTGTTCATGGCTTTCGCTCTGAATATAATCGTGGTTTTCTTAAGCTGTCCGGGGAGTCCTTACTGCCTTGCTAAATATTTCATGGCGCACAGCACACCATACCTGCCAACTGCCTCTTATTTGTTGTCAAAAATAAAGGGTTCATCCTTCGGAGCGGGGGAAGAAAAAGAGCGCCGGTTTATTCTATTGTTTTTATTTTAAAGTTTTTCATCTGCCCCAAATGCGTGGAGACACTGGCAATCGGGGAGTGGTGCCTTTCATTTCCCGGGGACACGGCTGGCCATTTATTTATTTATTTGCGGCGAGCGCCCTTCTATGATTCTCAGCGCTTGTTTCTTTGCAATTCTTTCCCGTCCTATTTGTTCAAAAGGGAAAAGTTCAAAGCAGCTCCGTCAGCTGAGGGAGAAGCCTGCTGAATACTAACCCTCCAGCGCCCGCCTGCGCTGACCTTGAGAGGGGAGCCCTAAACGGTCCCATGGCCAACCCGCACGTGTGTTTGGTTAGACCAGGTCGGGAGGGGTCAAGGCTCACCTGAGGCCAGCCGAGCCGGGCCCGACCTGCCCGAGCGGCGGGGGTAATGCATTTTTAAAAGGGACATTCTCCTCTCTGAATGGGCCTAATATGGTCTCTGTTTAAAAACCTGTCAGAATCCCAAGCACACACTCCATAAAATATAAATAAGTACTTACTGTTTGCAGATGTTGCTTGTTTTTCATAATGTTTGTATTTGAAGTCTCGAATCCTCACTTCCTGTCAGGTTCCCCCATGCCTCTCTCCTCCCGTTTCTGAAGGAACAAGGGAGAACTTCAGATCGCAGTTTCTCAATGAAGATACTTTCTGTCAGGTCTGTCAGCGTCTGTGGTACAATTAGCATTTTCCTTCTCTCTCTGTCTCTCTCTCTGTTTCTCCTTCTCTCTCTCGACACAGATTTATTTCTCGCCAGTTTGACCGGGGATGTGGTTTTGCCTCTCCTGTTGGTGCTTTTGCAAGGGGCTCACTCAGGAAGGTGAAAGATAGATAGATAGATAGATATCTATCTCTATCATCGATATCTATATCTATATCTATATTTTTTTTGATGAGGCCCTGAAAAGCAAAGCTGGAAGTCATGAGGGCATAAGCTGCACACTTAGACTGATTGGAGAGAATCAGGGACAAAGACCATGGGGAACCTCCATCATCGTTCCTGGGGACATTTGGAGATAGGACCTCATATGTCTTTGCCATGTTCATCCTGGGAGCCCTGGTGATGAATTCAGCACAGGTGTCTTGATTAATTTATCCACGCGTTAGGCTGCGTCTGCGCCGTCCCGCCCCTGAACCTGACCCTAGGATTCCTACCAGGGTCTTCCTCAGGCCTTTCCTGCGCTGCCCCCAGCCCATCCCCGCTGCAAAACCACTCCGCAGAGCCTGGGGGAGAGTCCGAGGGGGCTCCATCTCCACCTCTGTGCCCTTGGGACCCCTTCTTGGCCTCCTGTCTCCCTTCTGGTTTCCTGCCGCTACTGCCGTGGGGGTGGCGGGTGACAGGTGGGACTGGGTGCCTCTTCTTGCATGACAAAGCCAGCAGGTCATTTATTCCAGAGTCCCCGGTGGCTGGTGCATGTAGGAGAGGAGTGTGGATGTTGCTTGGGCAGCCCTCCCACGATCCAGCTGACCATTGAAATAACCCACTCTCTGGGGCTCCCACCTCACCAACTTAGAAAACAACCTGGGAGTGCTCCCTCCATGTGCGGGGACTTGCAGAAATGGGCGTTTAGGCATGTATTTATTTACTTTTTTTTTTAACTGTTTATGTAATCCTCTGGTTAAAACTGCCAGCACAGCCCTTGTTCTCCAACCCTGTTGCTTCTTTGTTTAGAAAGTGGCAGTTTAGAAGGGCCCCTCTGTGGGGTCCCTGTTCTGCCTTTCCTCGCAGGTCCCCAGTTCCAAAGCCAGCGGTCACCAGTCTCCCCAAGAACCAAAAGTCGGAAGCCGGCTGCCCCAGCCCCAAATCCCCGCTAAGGATCAAAGACTCCCCTTCACCCACTCGAGCTGGAGATTGATGACGGTGCCGTTCACCTGCCATTTGCTTTAGTAATAATAGTATGGAAGGAAGGGAGGAAGGGAAGAAGAGAGAGAGGGAGGAAGGAAGGGAGAGAGGAAGAAGGAAGACCAGAGGAAAAGAAGAGACACGCCAAGCCTTCCCCGGTTTCCCCGGGCTTCCGGGGAGGATCGGATGATAAACACGTTCCCAGGACGGGCGGCTCCGTGCTGGAATCAGGTCGGTGGGACTGGCTTCGTCTTTAAAGCACAGACCCCATAAATCAAGATGAAAATCCTTCGGCCCCAAAGCCTTCCCAATTGATACAATTTGAAAATGGGCAGCGGAGAGGCTGGGAGAAGGCTGACATGATGACTTTTATAATAGCAGAATGTTTAAGGTTCTAGAAATAAAAGGAAGAGGATGAAATCAGGCCCGTTGGTCTCTGCCTGCAGGCTCTCTGAGCTCTCACTGGAAGCTCCCGTAATTATTTCTGCTCTGGCTTTCCCCTCCTTTTTTTTTTTTTTTTTTCCCAACAGTCTGTTTGAAATGAAGCAGAACCGGGCATGGCAAAGCTTATCAGTGTCATTAGCTGACAGGGCACCCGGCACACCTGCTTTTACTAGCTGCCATTTCAGGCACTAATGCCACAGAGAATGTTGCTTGGGTCCTTATAATGTGTAAAGATTCGTTTATTTCACCTTTTGAACCTGACTGACCCCCTGGGCTTGTGCTGGGGAGGGGGAGGAGGACTGGAGAGGGTTTTTTTTTTTTTTTTTTTTTTTTTTCCCTAGCACTTAGAAGACCGTGACAATTAGGGGTCTGGCCCTGGGGCTGTTGTTAGGATAGAAGCTTAAGAGAGAGGTGGGAGCTTAGCCAGGGAGCTGGGTAGGGCTTGGGCCATCAGGCCAGGGTGGGGGCTGGGGGCGGGGCGCTGGGGGGATGGTGCTGAGCCCCCCCCCCCATTCCCCCTGGCTGCTGGCTTCCTGGATCTGTGGTGACCCACATGCAGGGGCTGCTTTGACATGGAGGGAGGCCCCCTTACCTGCCGAGACCCCCGCCCCGCCTCTCACCACACCCATTACACCTCCACTATTCACTATGGCCGTGGGAAAGACCTTTAAACGTCATTTTGCCCTTGGAATGACTTGGCTCTGAGGACCTCATTTTGTTGATGATGGTCGAGCATTCTTGGCCATCGTGTACACCTAGGAATTCCTGCAAAGGGAGAAATATCTACCCTTCAAACTGCTTTGCAATATAATGGAATTTTTATGACTACTAAACTTAGCCATTAATGAAGTTGCTGTAATATTAAGTTTCGCAGGCATTTTAATGAAACTTCTATTCATTTTAATTTTATGGTTTTCTTCTCATATTTTGAAATATGAACACATATATTATATTACGCATCTAATAATATAATATATATGTATCTCGAACATTTTAATAACCTCTGAAAAGGAAAAGCTGGTGGCTTCTAGGTGTCTGATGACACCTTCCCCCATTTCTTTCTTTCTTTTTTTTTTTTTTTCTTGCTTTCCTTTGATACGGCTTTGACGTCTACATTTTCCCTTTTAGAAGTTTCAGTATGAGGTCTTAGTTTGCTAGGAATAAAAAAGTCGTTCTTGTCGGTGGAACTTACACTCTTGGGGCTTTCATTCTGGCTCCTTCTATCTTGTATCTCCTAACTAGTCCTAGAGAGAGTCAGCTATAGTCTTCAGCCTCTTCCTGGAAACCCCGGGCTCCCTTCATTTCTTGATTCTTCCTTCTTTTCGGGAGCTTGACTGTGCACCTCTGTGGTTTTTGCCTTGTTAGCAGAAGATGAGCTCTTTCCTAGGAAACCTCAGACCCAGGGAAGATCACCCTTATTGGCCTGTTGAACCCAAGCTGAGTTTTCTAACCAAGAACATTACTGCCATAGGTATCAGGACTCTCTTGAACCTTGAAAGTACCTGCCAGAAAAACATCTGTCCCCACCTGTAAAATAGACTTCTTTGCTATCCCCCTGAGTCAGTGATTTCAGGGTTTTAGCATCTTTTATGAGTGCGTGAGTTTCCAGTGGTTCTGCCTGGTACTCTTGGTGGCAAAGTATTCCTGAATTTGTGATGAGATTGATTTTATTTTTAAAAGCTGCAGATTTCCGAGTGGAGCCATCCATCAGTTGACTTCTGTCTGAATCCTTTTCCTGGTGGAATTTTATTCTTGCAGACACCGTACAGTTCAGAGTTCATGTACTTGAATTCTAAAGATTCTTTTGGATGAAAACATCTCAGTCCGCAGTCCTGGGAAGTGAGTGGAGCATCATAGAATCTGGGCATGTATATGGCTGCATGGTGAATTAATACTTGTCAGACCTTGTTACTCTGAAATGGCCGTGGCAAGGTAATGACCATCATTCATTTTATTTTATTACTTTTTTTATTTGATTTCATTTAGGCTTTGGCAAAGGTGAGGGGACCGACTCGTATTTCCTGTTTATGTTTGATATCCAAAGCCCCCTGGGGGAGGAAAGGCGATGCTAGGGGAAAATGATGCAAATTAAAGAGGAAATTTGCAAAGACACCTTGATGAACTCAAAAATGAGAACATCTAGCTTTCACGGCTTGGTCATCCCGATTCTTGGCTCTTGCACTCGTGATTATTGAAGAAGGTCTGAAGAGGGCATGGAGCGCGTGTGGCTCTCCAGGTGAGTGGCTTTCTTGTTTGCAAGTGAAACGGTGGTTGGAGGTTTAGCATCCAGAAGCAAAAAAAAAAATGCTAAGTTTTCTCTTAGCAGCTGAGAATAGGAAGCCCACTGAATGATGAAACTTCAGGCCTTCACAGCCAATAAATCCTCTCTAGGCCTGTTAGAGTACGTGCAATTATGAAGGGAGCCCGCAGTGGGGCATCGTGGTGGTGGTGGTGGGGGCATGCCCTGGGAAAGAGGCCATTCCAAGTGAAGGGAATCTCAGTAGCCAGGGCATTTGGTGCTGGGACAAAAGGCAGCATGGCGTACCAGGAAGCAACAGTTCAAATCCCACTTCTGACACTTCCTAGGTATGTGATTAATTTTAAAACAGGCACTTGTGATCTCTGTCTGTCAAATAAATAAATAAACTATTAAAAAAGAACAAGCCATTTTCTCTCTTATTCTAAATCCAATATATATATTTTTCAAAGTTCACTGTGATAAGTGTAGTCATTGTCACCGTGTGACAGTATTACAGTATTATTGGCTAGATTCTCTATGTTGTACTTTTCAACTTCATGACTATTTTAGTTATTTTTTAAAGATTTATTTATTGATTGATTGATTTGTCAGAGAGAGAGAGCACAATCAGAGGGAGTGGCAGGCAGAAGGAGAGGGAGAGGCAGGCTCCCCACTGAGCCCAATGTGGGGCTCGATCCCAGGACCCCAGAATCATGACCCATGCTGAAGGCAGATGCTTAACCAATGGAGCCACCCAGGCATCCCTGACTTATTTATTTTATAACTGGGGGCTGGTACCTCTGAATCCCCTTGTTTCACCGCCTTCCCTCCACCTCCCCTCCAGAAACCACCAATTTGTTCTCTGTATTGACGAGCCTATTCGTGACTTTCTGTTTGTTCATTCGTTTCAGTTTTCAGATTGTACATATAAGGGAAATCGTGTGGTATTTGTCTTTCTCTGCCTGACTTATTTCACTTAGTGTAATACTCTCTAGGTCCATTCATGTTGTCACAGATGACAAGATCTCATTCTTTTTGATGGCTGAGTAATATTCCTTTGTACACATAAACCACACCTGCTTTATCCATTCATCTATTGATGCACACTTCAGTGGCTTCCATGCCTTAGCTGTTATAAATAATGCTACAATAACACATGTATGCACATATCTTTTTGAATTAGTGTTTTCCTTTGGGTAAATACCTAGCAGTGGAATTACTGAATCATATGGTAGTTCTATTTTTAATTTTTGGAGCAATCTCCACACTGTTTTCCACTATGGCTGCACCGATTTACATTCCCACCAGTGGTGTACAACAGTTCCCTTTCCTTCACATTCCTGCCAATGCTTGTTATTTCTTGTCTTTTTGGTACTAGCTGTCCTCAGTTGTTGTTTTTTTTTTCTAATAGAAGCAAAAAGAAGAAGAAAACAAAAGCACATCCTTAATCTCAAGCATTCAGACAAAACCTACTTTTCATTCTTTCATGGCTATCTTTCCAAATTCTCTCTCACAAATAGATATACACACTTGAGTAACAAAAATAAGATTACACATGGCATCTTGTAAGCCCTTCTTTTCTCCTTATGTTCAGTTCTGGACATTGTCTGCATTTTGTAATGGCAGCACAATGTCTCATTTCACAGATATGCTTTATTTACCCAAACTTCTATTGTTGAATGCATAGATTGGTCCAACTATTCACAACTACAAAATGGCTGTGACAAACACTTGTAGCTAACTGTCCACCCAGGTTCAAGATGACCATATTTCCTTACAGAAAAACTCCTCAAAAGTCAGATTTTTGGACAAAATGGACGTGCATGTTTTTCCTTGAATAAACTTGAAGTTTGTTGAGATTTGTGGATAGGTAGATCCATATGTTTTCTAAAACTTAGTACTTTTGGGCCGTTATGTCTTCAAATCTCTCTGCTCCTTTCTTACCCTCTTCTTCTGAGACCACCTTGATGCATACATGAGCCTGTTTAATGGTATCTCATAAGTCCCTTTGATTCTTGTTTTCTTCATTCTTTTTGCTCCCCAGACTCATAATTTCAAATGACTCCTCTTCAAGTTTGCTGTTTCCTCTGCTTGTTCATATCTGCTCTGAACTACTCTTGTGAATGTTCTGAGTCAGTTATGTATTTTTCAACCTCCGAGTTTCCTTTTGGTTCTTTTCTTTCTTGTTTTTAAGATTTTATTTATTTATTTATTTATTTATCAGAGAGAGAGAGAGAGAGAGAGAGAGAGAGTGCGCAAGTTCCAGGACCCTGGGATCATAATCTGAGCTGAAGGCAAATGCTGACCCAACTGAACCACCTGGCATCCCCCATCTTGGTTCTTTTAAAATAATTTCAAACTCTTTGTTCAAGTGCTTATTTTGTTCACATGTTGTTTTCCTAATTTCTTTTAGTTCTTTGTGTTTTCTTTTAGCTGTTAGAGTCTATTTAAGATAGTTTTTTGTTGTTTGTTTGTTTGTTTGTTTTACATCAGATGGGTAATGTGCCAAGGTCATAAGATTCAAGGGAGACAGTTTTCCTTTTTCTTTGTATGCCTGTGATCTGTTGTTTAAAATTGGGTATTTAAAAAAATCAGCCACCTCTCCCAGTCTTTGCAGACTGGCGGGCAAGACCTTCACCAATTAGCAGGGCAAGTTCTGAGCCTTGGGATCAGCCTCTCATGAGAGTTTGAGGTCTTCTCAAGTCTTTTCTGGACATACGTCTTTCCTGGGCCTGTATATTGCGCCCTACCTGTGACCACTTTTAAATGTCTTCATTTTCCCGAGTCTAACCTCTGTTTCTTCTTGGGCCTTCCCTGCTTTCTTATGCTCCCCAATCAGTAATCACTTGCCTCAGGATTCTGCCGGGGTGTAGTTCCCTTGAATGTTCTTGAATCATACCCACTGCTTCCTGTCTGAGTTCCAGGTCAGATGCCACAGAGGCCAGTCCCTCAGGCAGCCCCCACACAGGTTAGAACTTCACGAATTAGGTCCATCCTGCTCTCTCTGATTTCAGGAAGAGAACTGGGACTTGCGGTCCTTCTTCCCCCAAACTGCGCCATGCCATGCCAGGAAGGGGGTAAAGGGAGTGGCAGTAAAATAAAACCAAACCATATTTCCCACCAATGAAATGTGACTTTTTCTTGGTTGGGCCTTTGCTTGGTTGCTGTAGATCTCTGACTGATTTCCAGAACTCCTATCACATCATTTTAGCATATATGGGAGTGATTATTCAAGAGTTTGCTGGGAAGATCCCATAATTCTTAAGAAAGTCTAGGAATCTCCTCTTCACCCCTTCAGGCTGCAGTGCCAAAGTTGAGTCATTCTTGAAGTTCTCTGGAAAGCTGCTGTAAACCTTGCATCATCTTAGACTCTTGGCTGCAAATGGCCTCTAGAGAAAGATGACTTCTCTTCTACCTTGCAGATCCCACATCTGGGCTTCTCACAGGTTCTAACCCCTGAACTGGGAAGGGGGTTCTGGGAAATGTAGTCCCAGCTGCACAGGAATCCTAGGAAGGAGATTGGCAGCCCACAGCAACAGCATAGCCCCAATGCGGCTCAAACCACTCTGCACAGTCACTGGTACCATTTACTTGATGGAAACAAACTTGTAGAAGTAAAGATGGTTTTTGTAATCCCACCTGGCCTGTTTGATCCTTCTGCAAATATCCCTGTTCTTGATGGCCATCTCGACACTTTTGAGAACTATATAATTATTATTTTGTATTTTTTTAAAGATTTTATTTATTTATTTGACAGAGAGATCACAAGCAGGTAGAGAAGCAGGCAGAGAGAGGAGGGAAGCAAGCTCCCCACTGAGCAGAGAGCCTGATGCAGGGCTCGATCCCAGGACCCTGAGATCACGACCCGAGCTGAAGGCAATGCCTCAACCCACTGAGCCACCCAGGCGCCCCTATTATTTTGTATTATTGTATATAAAATATATGTTATTATATATTATACTAAATAATTATCTACTTAGTACTTTCCATCCAAAGAATCACTCTTTAAGAAACTATATGAATTCCACAAAGGGAAAAGCAGTATCATTTGCCATACATAAGAAATACCCGTTAAAGAAGTGCTTTAAAGGGGTGCTTGGCTGACTCCGTTGGTGGGGTGTATGACCCTTGATCTCGAAGTTGTGAGTTCAAGCCTTATGTTAGGTGTAGAGATTAATTTAAAAAAAGAAGTGGAACCAAAACCACGTTGCCATTTCTAGCTACACATTGCTCCCCTCGCCTCATCATCACCCTCTCCTACGGTGACCCCTCAAATTCCCCCTCTCAAGTGGAGCAGGTCCTCTTCTGTCTGACTTACGTCCTGGGGGTCCCAACTCTGCCAAGTATGTTGATCCCACTGTTGACAATGACTAGAAACATCTGAGTCCCAATCATTTTGGTACATCTGAAGACACCCCATGGAGGCTATGGTAGGGAAGGTCACTGCCGGTTGGAGCTGAATTTGGCTGGAAAGCAATGCTTTCAGGTGCACCAGATGAAGAAGGTGGTTTCATGCCATCCTTAAAAAAGGAGGACCCTGGGGTGCCTGAGTGGCTCAGTCACTTAAGCGTCTGCCTTCAGCCCTGGTCATGATCCCAGGGTCCTGGTCAGCGAGGAGTCTGTTACTCCCTCTGCCCACACCCCCAGCTCGTGCTCCCTTGCTCTCTTACGTTCACTCTCTCTCTCTCAAATAGATAAATAAATAAATAATAAAAGGAGGACTCTGCCTTGTGTAGCACCTTCTGTAAACATGTCTTGGGATCTTGGCAGGGAAAAATTCTGTGAAGAAAATCCCAACACATCCATGGGAATTTTCTCTCCAAATGAAGCTATAGCTGTGATAGCATTTCAGGCCAGATGTTTATCCTTGTGGTGGCCAAGGGTGGGACGGGCGGGTGGGACATGGAATGTCCTCACCCTTCCCCCCTTCACATAGACTCAGGGAAGATGAGGGTGTTCATCCAGTGGGCACAGCTTGCAAGGGACAGAACTGAGTTGAGAACCTAGGCTTACATCACCACCGCACCATGTGGCCCCTTGTTTGAGAGCCTCCAGGAGACAGTGAGTGTGCTCTGTAGGGTCAGCTCAACTGGACAGAAGAATGCAAAGGGAGAGAATTTTCGTGGCTCTCTGACACAGTTGAGCGCACCAAAGCAAGCAGAGCGACCATGACCTGGCCTTACCCACCACTGAAACTGGGCTTCATAAACTGGTCTTGGGAGAGACCCTTTGCATCCTTGTGGAAAGCTGATCCCCAAGCTGATGCGGCAACTTATCGTGGAGAGCTCTGATCGGGGAACACTTGATCCCGAGATCACTCCCATCTCTACATTTGATGTGGTCCCTTACTTCTCCTCAAGGGATCTACAGAGAAGAGAAGAGACCAAGGGCACAAATAGAGACAGGTGTGTGGTATGTGAGTTACCTAGCAAAGAGGTGAAGGGACAGATGATGGAGCTCGTGCTGGTTGGCACTTTGGAATCTGCCTTTGGGCACAAAGTGGAGTCTTTGCCTCTTGCGCCTATGACTGGCCTTCAGTGTCCTTCCCTTCCAGTGACTGTCATGTGAGCAAGAGCTTTACATAATGTAAGTTACCAGCATATATGGAGTGACTACAATGTTCCAGGAACCTGTAAGTATTTCCTTGGCCAATAATGGCAAAAGCCATAAGAGGATAAGACATAAGCACTTCTTATGCATGAAGATGGCTGTTATAAAACACAAAACAAGATGAAACAGAAAACACCCAGTGCCAGCAAGGATGTGGAGAGATTGGAGCTCTTATGCATTACTGGTGGGAATAGAAGATGAGGCAGCTGCTGTGGAAAACAGTGTGGCATGCCTCAAATTAAACATAGAGTTACCATATGATCCAGTAATTCCATTGTGGTTGTACATCCCAAAGAATTGAAAGCAGGGACTAGAACAGATCTTCATACACCCCGTGTTCATAGCAGCATTATTCACAAGAGCCAAAAGATGGAAGCAACTCAAATAACCATCAGTGAATGAGTGGACCAACACAATGTGATACATACATGCAGAGGAATAGTATTCAGCCTTGAAAAAGGCAGGGAGTTCGGATATGTGCTACAACCTTGAAAACAGTATGCCAAGTGAAATAAACTACACACCAAGGACAAATATTATACCATTCCACTTATACGAGGCACTCAGAATTCTGAGTCAACTTCATAAGAAAGAAAGTAGAATGGGTGTCGCTGGGGTGAGAGGCAGGGAGTGGGGCTTTCCTGTCTGACAGGGACAGAGTTTCTGTTTGGCAAGATGAAAGGTTTGTGGAGAAGGAGCATGGTGATTGTTCTATGAAGTGCATACACTTGGTGCTGTTGAATTGTGCACTCAAAAGAGGTTAAAATGGTAAATTTTAGGTTATGTCTATTTTACCATGGATTAAAAAAAAAAAATTATTTGTTTTTTGTACCTGGGGAGCAGGCTCTGGAAAAAGTCTCTGCTCATTCTCTTCTGTATTGACTTCTTCAACACCCATTCACTGATCATCTGGCGGGGGGTAAATCACCCTCACCCCCACTTTGTGCTGGAGGCTTGGGAGAGTCTCAGGGAGCTCGAATTTTAGCTGTGTGTGGTCGTGGGGAGTGGGGCAGGACTGGGGAGTGGTGAAGACTTGGGTACCACCAGTGTGTCACAAAGCTGAGTGTCATCAGGCTGTGGAAGGTGGGAATGGGCTCCAGAGATGCAGGGAGGTGAGGACTCACTTCTGGCTGGGATGATGAAGAGATCTGGGGGAACTTTATGGAAAGGAGCAGTGGGAGGCTCCTTTCCATAAGGGGAATTGGAGAGGGGATTCCTGGAGGAAGATACAGTCTTAACAGGGTAACAGTAATGAGAATATCAATAGCACTTTCTACATGTTGGGTCCTATTCTAAGAACTTAACCTATTTAGAACAGATCTTCTAAACAAAGTACTTAACCTGTGTTGTTTCATTTTATCCTCAGAGAGGCAGATACTTTTAGTAACCCCACTTAACAGATGAGGGAAGAGAAGTCTAGAGAGGTTACGAAACCTGTCAGAGGTCATGCAGCCTGCAGGGAGCGGGTGTGACCATCCACATTTTGGGATCTTTCGGTCCTAAGAGTTAGCAGGAATGTAGGGTGGTGAAAGGGAAGTGGTAGACATGAGCTAGGAGAAGGTATCAGGACCTTCAATACAGAACGATAGTATGGGCACTGTTTCAATAATTGAACAAATCAATTTACAACCTCTCTCTCTTTTTTTTAAAAAGGAATTTGAGAGATGGTATCAAATGAGAATCTTCATGGGGCAGATGAGGGGACCAGAGGCCAGTGGTGGGGTGGGGCAGGTTGGGGGTGGTGGTGCTCAGGGTCATCGAATATGAATATTAACCATCATGCTAGCCAACCTCCAAGATGGGCCCTAGCGACCTCTGCCTTCTGGTAATAATGCCCTTGAGTGGTTCCCTTGCAAACGGAATAGAAACGAGTCACATCACCAACAGGATACCATGGAAATGATAGTGCACCACTTTCAAGGTCAGAACATTCAAGACATTGTGACTTTCACTTTACTTTCACTGGGGTCACCTGCCATGGAGACAGTGGCTGCCATCTTGTGAGGAAGCTCAAGCAGCTTGATGGGGAAGGAACTGGGGCCTCCCATCCGCAGCCACATCCATGCGCCAACTCGGAAATGGACCTTCCAAGCCCAGTCAAGCCTTCTGATGACCACACAATTCCCTGCTGGCATCCTGACTGCCACCAGATGAGGAACCCCTGCACCAGTCCACTCTGAATCCTTGCTCTCAGATCCCTGACCTAGAGAAACAGCACGAGATAATACATGTTTCTTGTGTATTTAAGCCACGACATTAAAGGCTTAAAAATTGGCTCAAGGTTAATTATATATATACAGTAGATAGCAAATGTAATTGCCAAAGTGACTCCTTCTCTGGCCCCTGTCTAGGCAATAATGTTCCCTTCAGCAGGGAAGCATGTAATGGTAGCTGAACTTTTAGCTTAAGGGATGTTTCATTCCAGCAAGGCAGAGAGGAAGCTGGCGGAATAATTCTTACATGCTGATGCCGATACTGTATTCTTCTTCACCCGGGAGATCTTCCCACCATTGCTCCTACATGGCTGTTTGCTGCCCCTTACCCCTCATGGAGTGGCTGTGCCCTCTGGGTGAGGGGAACTACCAGGGACCACATGAAGGTGTCAGCAGTGGCCTAGGAGCTCCGTGGAGGGAGGGGGTGGTAAGAGCCAAGTCTCTGTCCTATTGCCTTAGGCTATGCTTGGTTGTCATGTCTTGGATCCATGACCTCGTACTCAGCCATACCCTGGTGATGGGCGGTAAGGTTATTCCCAGTTATTTTGCTGCTGTAAGTAATGGTGCAATGGAGATAACTGGAAAATGTCTGGCGTGCCCCTGGGTTAACTTCCTGATGGCGGGTACATGTGCTGGATGCTGCAGTTTTTGATTTTCTAAGTCTGGGCCATACCCCTATGGCAGGAGACCCAGGAATTGTAAAGGGAGGGCGAGCGGGTGGATACCTTAGTTAGAGAGGAACAATCATGGCCTGAGGCAGGATGATGTAGGAGCAGCTTTCTGGAGTCCCTTTCCTATTGCCAGCTCCCCAGGCTGGGTCACATTTTAAGTAAATAGAGGCTTAAAGGGGGATGTGGCCGGAGGGATCCATGCTACTTTGGCGAGTGTGTTGGTCACATGCTATTGCTCTTGGGTGTGTGTGTGTGTTGTGTGTGCACATGGGCATGCCTGTGTATACACATATGTACACAGGTATGTGTCCTTTAGGTGCTGTGTGTGTTTTGAGCACACCTTCTCCTCTGGTTCCTGGCTTTCTCTCTGCAGTACCCCTAACTGCCTGGTGGTGTCACCAGAGGGCACTCCCCCCACCCCCCCCTCACCCCCCCCACTGGCGGGAAGGCCGGCAGAGGATGCTGAGGAAGGGTCAGGCAAGTTGGCCTTCAGGGGGCTGGAGGTGGGCAACTGAAGGGCAGTTAGTGCCTGCCTGGGAGGACCTGGCTTTCCTATCATCCAAAAAGGGATGTGGGATGAGCACCCTGTGACCTCGGAGGGTACAGGAAGAAATTTGGGCTTAAGGTCATGGACTGTTGGCTCTTCTCCGTTGGATGGAACTTGGAGAATCCACTGGTCAGGAGCGAATGTGGGAGACAAAATGGGCTGCAGGTCACAACATTTCCGACACTGGGACCGAACTGCCTAACTTTTGGGGGTGCTGCATTTTCTCTATTCCTCTCCCTCCCCCCACCCATCTGTGTCACTGTGGCTTTCCAAATGTGGCTTCAACCCCCAGCAGACTGCTCTCCACCTCCCTGTCTGATTCGGGCTGCTGGTGGGCACATTGCTCTAGGAATGGGAACCAGACTTGGGCAACCACCGTGCCCAATGCCGTTTGCACAACCGGGAGCCTCTAATGCACACAGCATGGTCCCCAGGCGCCCCAGATGGGTGTGGTTAGCCCAGCCAGCCACACAGGCACGTCAGGGGATTGCCGCCCCTCCTTAACCAGCAATTAAGCCCGGGCTGTGACAGCAACATGGGACCGGTGGGTCACGGGTGGGTTGGGGTTTTCTTTCTGGGCGGTGTGTGGGCCTGGGGCTCACGGGGAATCTGGCATGAGGCGCTAGGCGTGCAGCCATGGGAAAGGGCTGGGGCATGCGGGACGGCTGTTTCTCTGAGGCCACCTGCCCGAAACCACCCTAGACAGGCCATCCTGCTCCTGGCTCAGGTCTCTTGTATCTGCCCAAGGGACCCACTCCCTCCTGCAGACCTGCAGGGGAGATGGGCACAGACCCCAGAGCAGGGAGCAGGAGTCCTCTCTGGGACCTGGGAGGGGAAAGAGCCCATCCCTCGCCTCTGCATGGCCTCTGAGCTCCTTCTGAGGCTTTCGTTGGGTTCCTGGGGGAATTGGTGTTGGGTGTTGCGAGGGAACTGTGAGGGTGTTTCCAGAACAGAGTGACAAGGAGTGGGGAGAAGATGAGAGGAGGAAGAGGGATGGATAACAAAAGGAAAGAGTGGGGGTGGGGAGCTCAGGCAATGTGGGCCTAGTGAGAGAAGTAGATTTCCACGCAAGATGACCTTCTGTTTTATATATATATATATCGTGTGAATTTTTTTTTTTTTTTTTTTGCAAGGTGCCAAGGTTTGGGCCCTGAAGCTGCTCTTCCGGTGGGCTCAGATCCATCTTTGGCTGAAAGTGGCTCCTCAGGCCCATGTGGGGGAGGGAAGGGATTCTGAGAAGCTGGAGCCCTGTGGCCACAGCTCAGGGGTTGGTGGGAAGCCTGGCCTGTGTCCAGAGGGACCCACCAGGGGAAGAAGAAGAAAGCTGAGGGTGGGGAGCCCCCTTGTCTCGGGGTTTCTGGAACTATTGTGGGGCCCTAGACACCTGCAGCAATGACTTCCAGGGGGCCCCTCGCCCAGGGTTGTTTCTGTTTGTCTGTCCTGCCTGCCCCTCCCCACCCACCCCTGCAGCCCCCAGCCACAGGAGATGGACGAGCTGGCAGCTCGCCCGAGAGGCCCTTTTGTGCTCTTCCCCGGGAAAGGTCTCCTGTGCATCTCAGAGAAGGGGATTTGTTCCTTTAATTGATAATGAATATCAGAAAGGTCATATTTACATTATGAGCTGGGTGGGAATTGTGTGTGTGCCAACAGTGAAAAAAAAAACTCACAAAAATAAATGACATCCCGCTCTCTGTGTTGGTGATGGCTGCAGGGGGGTGCTCAGAAGGCGGCAGGGGGAGGGGTTCAGGGAGGCTGAGAAAAGAGGTGGGGCAGAAATGGAGAGCGTTGGGGGGGGAGGAGAGGAGAAAATGGGCCGACGGAGGGAGGGAGGACACACGGAGGGGAAAGGGCGCAGAGAGGGAGGCAGGGATGGAGGCCAGAGGTGGAGGCCCAGAGCAGGCCCGCACACAGCCTCCAGCAACACTGTGATTGCAGTGCTGGTCAGGGGAAGGAATGCCAGCCTCTCCCACTCGCAGGACCGAACCGTCATCTTCCTGGAGGCATCTCTTAAATATCACGTGTGGCCATAGTGCAACTGTGATCACATCACTTCTGGGTTCCAAGCTGCCATAGCCCCCCCCCCCCAACTGACCGTGGGAGTAGCTCTTCCTCATGGCCCCCCCCAGGCCCTGGGCCACATGCCCTGCCTACCCTCAGCCCTTGCACTCCTTTCCCCAGCAAGGCCCACATCTCCCCCCAAGCCTCACGTGATTCCTAAAAAACACCCTTTCTGTCCAGACACCCCCGGCCTGCTCTGCTGGGACTTCCCGTGATTGCCTCTGCATTGCTCCCGGTCGGGCTGTGTGCTCCCTGGGGGAGGACAGCTGCCCTGGTCACCAATGCCTGTGTGGACAGAGTCACGTCTATATGCACCAATGTGGGCCAGCCACCTGGGGCATATTTGCTGAATTGTGTGGCACAATTTAGTCTCTTCTAGTAGAGTCCCCAGAAAAAGGTCTTCCGTACTCTTCTTGCGTGTGGGGGCTTTGGGATCTCTTGGGGGCTCAGTGGGGGGAGGGAATGAGCCAGCTGAGCCTCAGTTTCCCACTAGTTGAATTCTGATGGGAAGAGCATCCCCAGAAGAAACCCCCTGTGTCTCAGGGTGCTGGCAGCAAGTGCCGGGGGAGAGCTGGGAGAGCCAGAAGATCGCCCCTCCTTTTCTCCTCCTAACATCACTCACAACACTAGACAGGATGGAAGGACAGAAAGCTGCCCAGGGATAAGACTCTTGGTGGAGCCAGCACAGAAAGCACCCCCCCACCACCACCTCGGGCTGGACCTGTCCCTCCTGCAATGCCCCTGGGCTTGGAGGGCTTCATTTGCAAACACTTGGATGCTTCCTGAGGTCACTGACAAGGAAAGGTTAGAGTTAGCGATCTGGGGACATAGCTTGCCGCTGGGCTTGCCGCTGGTCCCCTGACCAGGGAGTCCAGTGCGGCACAGTGGGGGGTGTGATGAATGGCAGGGGAAACCCAGTTTCCATCCACACGAGAAGGTGGGAGATTATCAGTGCAGGAAGAGAGCCGTGTGTGTGTGTGTGTGTGTGTGTGTGTGTGTGTGTGTGTGGTCATGCATGTGCATGTGTGTGCACACGCCTGCGTGTTTGAGAGAGAAATGGCATTTTTCCAGACAGAAGAGGGGAGTTATTTTTATTTTTATAAATAACGTTATCATTTTTTTGAGAATGTAAAATCCAAAAAGCTATTTTTATGCATAATCTTTTCCATAAATGGTGTCACGCTGTGGTCATTTGTTCCTGTCGAAAGGAATTTAGGGGCGGGCGAGAGGGGTTCTTGCCAGCACTCTGGGCATGCCCGGGAAGCGGGCCCTTTGGTGGCGTGCACATGCTCCCCTGTGGCAGGACCACATGAGAGCAAAAGGCCCAGTGAGGCTCGCCCAGGTGACAGAGAGAGGGCTGAGGGAGGTTTGAGCACTGTGAGAGTGAGCGTGTTACTTCTCACCAGAGGACAGGAAAGGAACAGAGTTTATGTGTGCTACTGTGAGCCCATTCCCTGTGCCTGTAATAACTCAAGAAGGATAAAGGAGGTAGAAGAGACTGACTCCTTATTACATTTTATAATAACATTCTAACATGATAAAAACGTGCAAGTGTGTAGCTATTTTTTAAAATAATTTTTTAACTGTGAAAGTAACATACGACAGTAGAAAAGTAGGAGTGAGGAAAAATAGGGAGCTGACCAAAAATATGAAACATGCTCCTGCTTAATAGAGAATTGTAGTTGTATGTTTTATCCAAATATGATAACATTTTATCCAAATATTAAAAACATCTGCTTACTGTTACATGTCATGTTCTAATTAATGGTATAATTAACTGCTAATAACCACTCTCATTAATTGACCTCTCCTAGGATCAAGGCTTGGCTCGTTGGGTTTGATTTAATCTTCACAGCAGCCTTTGATGTGGCTATTTACTGTTCCCATTTTCCATGCAGGAAAACTGAGGCTCCTAGAAAGTAAGTGACCAGAACCGGGCCTGGAACGTAGCACCAGCCTTTGGCTCTCAAGCCCCCAGTCCCAAGCCTCGTGCTTATTATGTGTCCAGGGGACTCAGGGTGTAAATAGCAGCCCCCTGCCCAGTGCTAGAATTCCCTAGGGTTGGGTGTTTGGGACCGCCCGGGCCCTGGGGGCAAGGCTAGGGGTGCCTAATCGGGAAGCCCGATTCCACGTGCGATGCCTCACAATTAGTCCATTCCTGCTTTTTGATTTAATTCTTCCCCTAATGTGTGTTCATCATGTAACTCAGGCAAGATTGGTATTCAGGGAAGAGGCATCACAGGCGGTAATTAAACTGTCTCCACTGACGCGCTCTGTCTCTGAGAACAGACCTGTTTGATTCCGCAAAGGAAATCATTGGTATTTTAACAGGAGGCAGGAAACTTTTGATTAGCGAGTGATAGATAAACAGATCGATTCCTTTTCTGGCGACATTTTCAGCTTCATTATTGTCACTGGAGAAGGGAAAGCGGTGGGGAGGGGGCCGACACGGAGGAAGCTGAGAGGAGATGGTAGGGGAGAGGGAGCTTGGATCAGTGAGATGCTGGGGCAGGGGCAGCGCTGGGGCCCCAGGAAGGTGTGGCTGCCCCTGGTGGCTGGGAGCTTTGTCCTGGTCTGGGGACGGCAGGAGAAGCCACCCCCAACACCTCCACAGCAGGGACATGGCTTTGGGCCTCTGATGAGATTCTCCTGGCAGCTGGCCTGCCTCCCAGCCTCCCAGCCCCTGCACGTTATTGCTGCTCTCTCAAGGTCAGGGGCAGTTAAGACCAGAGATTATACTGTGTCAGTTGCGCCTTTTTGAAATATGACTCAGTGTAAGCTCTTTCCACACCAGAGGAGAGATGCCAAAATCGCACTTCAATCTCGAGCGCGCAACGGGCTTATTGGGATTTTAGCAGGGCTCTGGTGAGATAAGTCTGTTTCTTCTCTCAGGGTGCCCTTTTACAAACTTTGGTTAAGTGAGGCCACAACTTTGCGAGGGCAGGTTTCCAGACGGCACGGGTCCTGTGCCCAGCAGACAAAGCAGGGCCACCCAGTGCCACTCGTCCCGGGGGCCAGTGCAGGAGGGAAAAAGGGGTTGCCTGGCAGCCACCTTTGCTTCTCTACCCACGTGCCTCCCAGCCAGAATTTTACTCCTGGGCTCCAACCACAGCTCATCTTTCCAAAGCCTCAGGCTTCTCATCTGTAAAATGGAGACAGCAAACCTTCTTGCAAGGTTATCCTGAGACTTAGGGATGATGCCGGGAAAAGCACCTGGCCTTTTGTAGGTGCTCAGTACGCGGGAAATCCGTTCTGTTTTCCCTGCTTTGGGCTCTTGTGTTTCAAGGTACCTGGTGGAGGGCAGAAGAGTCAAGGCAGTCAGAAAATTCCATGATGTTATCTGGGACACACACAGCTGTGAATTGGCCACCCTCTTCTTTCTCGAGCTCATCAGAGACAGCCCCCGGTGACGTGATGGCCCCCGATGGTGTTGGGTGTTTGTGGTTCCCTCCCTAAATGTGAGACCAGCCTGCCCATGGGGGTGCCACGATCCCCGTTTCCTTCTTCAGCCCGGTGGTTCCTTGCGTTGTCCCACACACCATCTCCTCTTGCCTTTCTTCCTCCTCCTTATCATTTTTCCCCCGATTCGCCCCCCACCTAGGGTCCCACTCTGCCCCCCTGGGATTCTGTTGGGCATCGTGGTCACTTGCATGGGCTGTGGTGCTGACAGCTCTCTGCTGAGTGTGGGCAAGTGGCTAGGGTGAGCCTCAGTTTCCTCATCGACAAAGTCCATCACCTTGCGTGGCCGTGATGAGGGAGAAGCAATCACGATGGAAAACACATAGCCCGCTGCTTGGCCCAAGGTAGAGGACACCATGAGGGTAGCTCCAGCAGGGCTGTTCCTACTGATCCTCTTCCCGACTCAGTCAGCAACTGGAGGGGCGCTCTCTAACCACCTAAGAAAGCATAAGTCGATTCAGAGGAAATTGGAAGTCTCAGGGAAACAACCCTTCCCGAGCTTGAGCATCGCTGACCTTGGCAACGGCTATTTGGTGTTTTCTTTGTTGTCTCTCACATCTGTTCCTCCTCCCGCCTCCCTCCATTTCCTGTGAGACCTCCAGTTTGACTTCCGGGGACTGACCTCTCCCCCACTACTGGGCGTGCTCTTGGCAGAACTGTCCATCAAGGTGCTTGGCCAATGGGTGGGGCAGTGACTCAAGTGCAGCCAATGAGATTCTCCTGTTGTTTGACACGGCCCCTCCCTCCCTCCCTCCTGGCCAATAGGTGGGCACGTGGCCAGAGCTCAGCCATTCACATTGGTTCTCTCTTGATGAAAAATGAAAAAATATCCAGCTGGAGCTGGATTCCGATCTGAGGAGAATTTGTACAAGCTCCTGCCCCACAAGGTCCCTGTCCCTTGCCCTTTTGAGCCTAGTACTTTGTCTTTTTTGATTCTACCCCATAATCTTCTGGATAGTTCTCTATGCTGACACCAGCCAGGGTTGGTCTGTGTTGCTTGTCACCCAAGAACCCTGATGGGTCCGGGCTGTCTCTGTCGGGTATTAAAGGAGCCAAGTGGAACCAAAGGCAAACGTCTTCCAGTTATCCGTGATGAAGGAGGGAGGACAGGCCCCCAACCCCCGTCTCCTCCACCCTGCAGAGCCCGGCCGATCCAGCATGCACAGGGGTCAGGAAACACTGCATGAGCAACACCAGCCTGACTTCCCTGACCCTGGGGACGCTCTTCTAAAGAGGGGTCCTTGGCTTTGCCCTCTTAATGAATCCCCTCATTCTCTGAGGCGCAATCCATTATTCAAACTCTGGTGCTCAAATCCGTCTCAGCTGTCCTCCTGCCTTTGCCTGCCCCCCCCCCCCCCTTCTGTCCCAGTAAGGATTTCTCAAGATGCGACGAATTTGGCCATCAGGTCCTCCTTGCAGGAGCTACCCCTGATTTGGGGCAGGGAGACGGGGACTGTCATGGCCACGGGGACTCATCTGATTCTCCTCCCTGACAAACCCTTGGGGGCAAGTGAAGAGTGTGTATGTGTTGTGTGGGGAGGGGGGGACACCTCCCCTCTCCCAGTCTCCACAGGGGCTCAGCCTTAAACTCCTCTTCCCTTGGGTGGGTGATGTCTCCAGATCCTCACAGGGCGCAGGCCTGCCCCGGGTCATCTGCTCTAGTCCTGACTCTGGCCCAGAATGAAGCTTAGGGGCTGAGAGGGGCCTATCTCCATTCTGACTGCCTACTGACCCCTGACTCGTTAGCCGCTGGGACTCAAATGTTCCCAGGCTTTGGTGGGCACACAGCCATGAGATCAGGCAGACCTGCCTTGCCCCCAGTCAATGCCATGTTCTGCTCAAATGGAGGCTTCCCTGGGATAGTGTGTGGATTTCTGCGCCATGAAGTGCCCAGTGCCTCCACACTGTGATGCTGAAAATCCCGTTGTCTCTTTTGGCCCGGCCCAGCCAGTGGTATTTCTCCCCATGTCTTTTGGGAGCACTCTGCCGTTTCTGGAATACAGCTCTGGCTAATGCTA
The DNA here is from genome assembly GCF_922984935.1 of Meles meles. Classification (NCBI taxonomy): domain Eukaryota; kingdom Metazoa; phylum Chordata; class Mammalia; order Carnivora; family Mustelidae; genus Meles; species Meles meles. Next base: position 29,255,428 of record NC_060084.1, on the reverse strand, counting down.
AGGCTCCCCATGACAGAGAAGGAGAAGGTGTATGACTCTCGTCTCCAGTATGTGGGACAAAATGACTCTTCAACACCTCTAACCTCCTTAGAATTTCTAATTTCTGTTTCTTCTCTCTGCGTGCCTGCTTGCTTGCTTGCTTTATTTGTTTGTTTGTTTATTTATTTTTGAGAGCAAGAAAGTGGTGCAAGGAGCAGAGGGAGAGGGAAAGAGAGTATCTTCAGCAGGCCTCATGTCTAGTGTGGACCCCAACATGGGGCTCAGTCTCACATCCCTGAGATCATGACCTGAGCTAAAATCAGGAGTCAGACACTCAGCTGACTGAGCCACCAAGGCATCCCCCTTCCCTCTGTTTTAAAGCCACCCCCCCTTTTTTAAACAAGTCATGAAACCCAAGTCAATCTAGCAAGGAAGGAAATATTTTGACTTAGGTAACCATTATATCTTGAAAACTAGCTTCAGGCACAGCTATATCCAGGAGATTAAACCATGTCAGGACTCTGTCTCTCTCATTCTCTCTCAGCTCTGCTCCCCTTTCTTTGGCTTCATTCTCATGGCAGCAGGATGGTGGTTGACCTCTGTACCCGCAGAAATAAGTTCAGTGAAAAGAATGTCTCTTCTCTGATTATGCTAAGGATAATCCTGGAATTGACTCTTTTTCCTCTGGTTTGCCTACATTGGGACATGTGCCCATCCCTGAACCAACTGTATAGTATCTAGAAAGATGGGATGCTCAGACTGATCAGACTGGAGTCACATGACTGATTAGAGTTATCCCCATGGACAGAATGTGTGACACAGGGCTCCTGAGAGAAAAGACCAGATGCTTTTTCCAGAAGAATGGGATGGGTGCTGAGCAGGCAGCTGTTTGCTCCATGCCTCACCCCCAAAGCCCAGCTATGGGTCAAAGAAGGCTCCTGGTTCTTTCAGATACAATTAGAGCAAGAACCTCATTCAATCAACCTCATTTGGCTCTGGAGGGGCTAGAAAGAGCCCCGGTGACTGGGACCAGTGGCTGTGGCTGTTCTTTTCCCTTTCCTGCCTGACCAAACCTTGCAAGCAGTTAATACAGGGCCTGGAAAGGAACCGGGATGGAGATGTAGGATTGAGAGGGGGAGGGGACAAAAGAAGGGGAGACCTTCTTCAGCTCCCTGAGCAAGGGGTCCCCAGGGCTAGGCACTCAACTCGTGGTACAACATGACAATCTCGGCTCCCTGGCCAAGAGGTGTGACACTTTCCCTAGAGTCCATGGGAGTGACCCCTGGTCAAAGAGCCCTCAAGGGGTGTTTCGTGGGGGGCGTCGAGAGCCCCTGAGATCTGGTGGGAAGAGTAAAGCATTTAGCATCTGGTTACAGCCACAGGCTTTGATTTCAGGCCAGTCCTGGATTCAGACCTCCCTCTGCCACTTCCACGGGCAAGTATTATACCTTCTCTGGGCCTCAGTATTCCCCTGTGAAATGAGTATGATGGTCATAGTAGTAACAGTCAACACTTAAAGACCATGTTACGTGCCCGTTGCTATGGACTGAATTGTGCACCCCTACCCCCAGTGTAGAAGCTGAAACTCTAACCCCTAGTATGACCATGTTTCCAGATAGGGCCTGTGACAAGGTGACACAAATTTTATGAGGTCACAAGGGAGGGCCCCAAATTCAATGGTGCTTGTCTCTTAGAAGAAGTGGAAGAGATGCCGAAGCTCTCTTTGTCTATGAGCACAGTGGGGAAGGGCACACGGAGAGGTGGTCGTCTGCAAGCCACGAAGAAAGGCTTCCCCGGGAACCAAATCAGCCAGCACCTTGATTTTGGACTTCTAGCCTCTGGGCTACGAGGGGTCTGTGTTGGAATTATTGTGGCAGCCTGACTAGACTAATACACTTTGTTTTATTTTTTAAAAATATTTACTTATTTAGCCTTAGAACCTCTGTCTTTTTTCTTTTTAAAAATTTTATTTAAATTCAATTAATTAAATTTAAATTCAATTAACAAACGAATTAATTTTATTTAAATTCAGTTAATTAGTTTCTGAGGTAGAGTTCAGTGATTCATCAGTTGCCTGTAACACCCAGTGCTCATTCCATCAGGCACACTCCTTAATGCTGGTCACCAGGGACACCCCCACCCCAGGCTCTCCAGCCACCCTTGCCCTTGTTTTAAATACTCTTTAAATATAGGACCTTATTGGAACTTGGGACAACTCTACGAGCAACCACTATGGGTGTTTTACAGATCAGTCGCAAGCATTCGAGGCCCAGAGAGATCTGTCACTTGCCCAAGGTCACACAGCCAGTTAATTGGTGGGGCAGGGATCTGAAACCAGACAGCCAAGCTTTTTTTTTCCCCCATTTATTTATTTATTTATTTATTTATTTATTTATTTATTTAGAGATCACAAGTAGGCAGAGAGGCAGACAGAGAGAGAGAGGGGGAAGCAGGCTCCCTGCTGAGCAGAGAGCCCGATGTGGGGCTCGATCCCAGGACCCTGGAATCATGACCTGAGCCCAAAGGCAGAGGCTTTAACCCACTGGGCCACCCAGGCGCCCCCAGACAGCCAAGCTTTAAGCACTCAGCTGTACTAACTTGACGGGCTTGGTGGGCAGAACGTGGCTTGTTCTGGTGCCCCGCATACGGCGTATGGGAAAAGACTGAGATCCCTGTTTCCTGCTGACCTGTGACCTCCTGGGCGGGCTTGGCCATCAGGGCCCCACACCCATGGGGAATGATCTCAGCCACATAGGAGGGCTCCTATGGCAGGCTTGGCCACTCGGGCAGCAGGCAGCCCTGCGGCCGCCCCAGCTCCCAGCAGCGCACATCGAAGCCCAGCTGGGGGAGGCTCCCGTTTTCACCCATTTCCAAGCAACACGGTGCGGGGTGGGAGGCTGAGTGAGCAAAGCGGAAATGAAAATGGCTTTGGAAACAAAGAGCCAACTTGGGAGAGGTATTTGTCTATAGGGACCTGTGATTTTTGGGTACCTGGCAGGGCAGGGTAGCTGGTAGGGGGAAGTTAACATTGGGCAGTTTTAGGGGGTCACAGGCTGCTGTCAGCCCTATCTGCTTGCAGGAGCTTCAACCCCAAAGTGTCTCCATTTTTAGGGTGACTCTGTCTGTGGTGATGAGGCAGCAGGGGATAGAAGTGGTAGAGTTAGTGACACTGGGGACAAAAGCAGAGTCCACAGAGCCAATATCCAAAGCACTCATGGCCCAGAGGCTCCAACGGGACAAGTCCATTTCTGAGACCCTCTGCCCTGACCTGGGGAGGCCCCAGGCCGGAGAGAGAGAGGGACCCCTCCCAGACTCCCACCCTCCTTTCCCAAGGTGACCCTGGCCTCGACTGGACGCTCTGTCTCATTCTACCCGTGATGGAGGGTGGTTATTAACAAAAGTGGGACTCACCGCTGATTACCTTCCCCACCCCATTAATTTTCATTTCCCCTGGATCCCTCAAGGCAGGCTGCGGCTGAGGCAGTGGGACCGCAGTGTGTGTTACACGGAAACGCACCGGGTGCTTGCTCCTGATTTCTGGGTTAGAATGTCCTGCTCTCCACCGCACCCCCTCTCTGCCCCACCCAAGGGGCTTGCTGCTCAGGGTTCTGGCTGCATGTCCACACTCACTTACCAGGTAATTCTTCCCTTTCCCCCATGTAACCCAGAGTCCTTTGCTTCAGCTCTGTATGCCCAGAATGTTGAGAAGGTCCAGTAGGCTTGGAGATCCATCTCACACGTGGCCAATGGCCGCTGCCAACAGAAAGAGAGCTCAGCCAGGAGGAACCACGGTGGCCCCCAGTCTGACCAGTGGCTGGCTTCTCCTTTGGGTAATCTGCAAAGCACAGCCATCAGTGGGGCGTCCCCAGTACATTTCGTGACGAGTTGCCCCAGGAAGGAGTTCCCAGTACTCACACAGCATCAGAAGGACCTGGGCAGCTCTTGCTAACTACAGATCCCTAGGCCCTGTCTCTGGAGACTTAATTTCAATTATTCAGCAGTGTGGCCCAGATAATTCTAATATACAGCAGGGTCGAAAACTACTGATCCATGGCCTCCTCCCCTTTACACGGGTGAATGCATGACTTATGGACCTCCCGATCTCCCCACTAATCTGTATCTTAATACTGCCTCTGGTCAACACAAAGGAATGCATCCCTAATGGTGAAATATAGGGAAAGCGGAAGTGGTCTTTGGGGCACAATGATGATGGTGTGATTACTTGAGAGGTGCAAATTCCTCTGCAACTCAGAAGGTAAGCCCTCATTACCATAGTCTGCACTGCCCACAGGGTCTTCAGAGGGAGTGCCCTGCTAGGGATTAAACTTGTACTTCCCTGTTCTTTAGTAGGGAGAGTTCCCAGGTACAGGGACAGAGAGTGTCCTCAGATTTGGCCAGGGTAGCCTCCCAGGAGAGGTGGGGGATGGACCGCCTGGAGAAGAGAAGAAACGGGCCAGAGTTGGGTGTACACTCTGGGCCCAGGGGGTGGTGGTCCAGAATCTGTGGGTGGCAGAAAGGGAAATGGCCCAGCCCACAGATCCTGGGTGATATTCCAGCTGTGGACAAGCCAGGGGCTCAGAGCACTGGCACAGGGGGCGCCTTTGAGGTTGCATGGCCCCATTGGAGGCCGGGCATCACTCGATGCATGCGGGCTGTGGGGCATACCTCTTGCATGGAAGGGCCCCTGGTTCGGCTTTGAGTCCTTTGTTTTTATTTTTGAGGCCTCCTCTTCAGTACGCAGTGGCCACGGAGTTGACCCCTCTTTCCTGAGCTGGCTGAGGCTCATTGTGCTCCCTTTGTGTTCGGTGTGATCAGCCACACGTCGTCTCCTGGGCCGGGAAGTGTCAGCCACGTACAGTGAGGAGGGCTGTGCACGCCCAGATTTCCGAGGTGGTGCTCAGGAAGGTGGGGCTGGGAAGATGTACCTGCTTCCTTCTCCTTCCAGCCCACTGGGTCCTAGGGGCTCTCCAGAGGCACTCTTATGACCCTGAGTCCAGTTCCCCTCCCCATGGGGGGCTCCTCTTGGTTCCTCGGGTGCCCCTGCTCTTTTGCCCTCGGGGTCTTCTCAAACCAATTCCCTCCATCAGGATCACTGTCCCTGGGCCCTTCTCGTGGCTGAGGCTCCTTCACTCCCTTCTTGTCCTGACTTGGATGTCGTCTCCTCACAGGGACCTTCCTGATGGGTCTGGCTCAGTACATCCCTCCCCCCTCCAAACCTATATCCTCACTTTGCTTTGTCTCTGTACCCCACACAATCCCTTCATGACGCACATCCCATCATCAATAACATGTTGACCCATTTTCTTGTCTTCTATTTGTTTCCTCCACTGGCCTATATGCTCCCCAAGGGCAGAAAGCAAATCGCTTGCATACCCATTCCTTGCATACCCATTGCATACCCACGGAGCCCCCAGAGAGAGAGACCCTCAGGAGGTCATTATTGAATAAATGGTTGAGTGGTTGAGACCGCAAAGACCAATTCAAAGATCAAAATGCTGTTATGCTGGGGCACTGGGTGGCTCAGTTGGTTAAGCATCCGACTCTTGGTTTTGGTTCAGGTCACAATCTTAGGATCCTGGGATCGAGTCCCACATCAGGCTCTGCTCTCAACTTGAGATTCTCACTCTCCCTCTCCTTCTGCTCCTCCCCTGCTCACGTGCATGCTCTCGCTCTCTTTCTAAAATAAGTAAATAAAATCTTTTTTTAAAAATTGCTGTTATGCTAACATCAGATCCAACAATCACTTTCCTTGGTATTTTTCCCAAATGAGTTGAAAATCTATATTCACCCAAAAAAATCTGCACATGGATGTTTATAGCACCTTTATAAATACTTATCTTTGTGGTTTACAGGAGACATTTATTTGAAGAAATATTACAATGTCTAAAAACAATATGAAGTCTCAATTTCCTCTCATGCAGGGGTAGCTTTGATATAGGGCATAATAAAAAACTTTTAAACCCCCAAAGACACAAAGTACTGTACAGTTGGATCACCAAGTTGTTGGTTGAGAAAGAAAGCTCAGAGCTTCATGGCAGCCAAGAACAGAACTTAGGGGCAGCCAAGATTTCCTTCAGGAGGCAAACATATAAGTAAACTGTGGTCTGTCCACACAATGGAATACTATTCAGCCCCCAAAAGAAATGAGCAATCAAATCATTAAAAGACACGGAGAAATCAAAAACACATATTGCTACATGAAAGAAGCCAATCTGAAAAGACTACCTACTATGCAATTCCAGCTACATGGCATTCTGGAAAGGACAAAACTATGGAGACTGTAAAAAGATCAGTGGTTGCCAGGGGCTAGGGCCGAAGAATGAGTTGGCAGGACACAGAGGATTTTTCGGGTCTAGAATGATGGATACATGTCTCATGCACTTGTCCAAACCAATAGAATAACCAACACCATGAGTGAGCCCTAATGTCAGCTATGGGCTCTGGTGATAATGCTGTGTCATCGTGGGTTCGTCAGTAGTGACAGATGTCCCACGCTGGGGGAGGAAGTTGACCATAGGGGAGGCTGTGCCTGCGTAGGTGCAGGAGGCATGTGGGAAATTTCCTCTTTCCTCTCCAAGTTGCTGTGAACCCAAATCGGCTCTAAAAAAGACTTTTTAAAAAAATGTCGATTTCCAAGAAAAAAACTATAATGCTAAAAAAAATTGTGAATGCATAGGTGTAGGGAAATGGGGAACGAGCTCATATAGATGGGACACCAGCAATGAGAAACCAGTGCTAACAGAAGAGAGTCACGGACTTCTAGTGTGTATATGTGTGTGTGTGTGTGTACACACGCAGGCATGCGTGTTTTCCTTTTTACTGGCAATATACTAGGTCAGGCATTTTAATGACATCATCAACATTAACATCATTTAAGTATGATCATCTCCGCTTTGGGGAGGCTCACGCCACTTGCCCCAGGTCACACAGCTAGAAAGTGGTGGGACCACGACTGGAATTCTGCTTGCTCTCTGGCCCCGGCGTCTGTGATCTGAGCTGTTGTGCAATCTAGACGTCAAATCTGGAATAAATAAAGCTGGGGAAATGGCTCTTCTCCCTGGTGGCCGTTTTTGGTGGTTGTGCTGACTGAGGACCAGAGATGCGGACTGTGTCGGATAGTTCCCTCCAGAGACCCTGAAGGATGCTGGGGGCTCCCAGGCTGGTGCAAATGGATCAGAGGGGACAGAAGGAGCCAGAATGGGGTGAGGACAGTGTAAGGGCCCATGGACTACTCTGTATAGGGCTTCGGAAGCTTGGGGGATGAGCCCTTCCTAAACGGACAGAACGCTTTGGTGGTATGAGTACTAGGGAGGCCTTCTGGGTATTCAGTGTGGCCTCCAAAGAGCAAAGGGGTTGAGCCAGCAGAAGGAGCTAGAAGGAGGCAGGGCCCAGAAACAGCAGAAGGAAAGGGCTGGCAGTCGGGTCCTCAACATGGCCAGCATCTCTGGTCAGGGAGTTTCCTGGGGGAGGAGCTCATAATTTTGCAGGAGAAACTGGTAATCCAGTGGAACCATCACTTAAGGCAGAGGGGTCTCTAGTCACAGCTTCCTTTTTAGAGCTCATTCATTCATTCCTTCTTCCCAAATATTTCCTGAGCACCTACTGTGTGCCAAGCATTGCTTGCAAGGCTATGGATAGAGCACCGAGCAGGAGAGACCGGCCTCTGCTTCCGTGGAGACAACATTCTGGTGGGAAAGGGACAAGGGGGCTACACAAATGAGACCTTGCCATGAAGAAAATATACTGTGGGATGTGCTAGAGAATGGCTATCAGTGGGTTTGGACAAAGGCCCCTGGGAGGTGACATTCGGTGGGAAGTCAGGGAAGACATTTGAGTTGAGGCAGATCTAAGGTCTTTATATATATAAATATATACCCTGTGTATTATATCATATAATATATCATATCATGTATTACATATTATATTATGTCCTGCCATGTGAAGATACAGGGGAGGCACAAAAGAGCATTGCAGGTGGAGGCCACAGCCATAGCAAAGGCCCTGGGGTAGGGATAAACTTGGCACATTCAAGGAAGAGAAAGAAGGGCATAGACTCTGGAGCACAGTGATTGAGCAGGAGAGTCATCTGTGAGGATTTGGAGAGGGGCGCTCGGGCTACTACCCCAGAGCCTCGTCATTTCAAATACAAGGGGAAGACGCGGGCAGGTGGGAAACAGAGGTGTATCAGGACTTGATGTATCATTTTTCTAGGGCCGCTTTGGTTGTCCTGTGGCGCATGACTCAGGGTGGCAGAGTGGAGACTGGGGGCTCTCGGGAGGAGTCTCAGCAGCCCGGGCTTGAGACGAGGAGGCTTGGGGACAGCGGTGGGCAAGGAGAGAAGTGGGCATATTCAGGATGCACTTGAGTAGTTTTAGCCACTGGGATTTCCAAGATCTTTCCCCACTAGGAGGCTGTCATCAATAGGAGAATTTCTGAGAGGGTCTCAGGGGTAACTGCTTCCCTAGCGTCCCCGCTGGCCCAGCGCAGGCTCCTGGAGAGCCTTTGTTTTCAATCTGCTCTGGTGTTTGTGATTAAATTGATCTGCATGTAATTGACGTTGCTTCTCGCCAACCTGCAGAGCCGACCCGTATGCATGGGGCCGCATTGTTTTCCACCACAAAATCTCAGCAAAATCTCCTCCCTTCCCCTTACCAGAGGAAGGGATGGGGGTGGTGATGATGGGTGGAGGGAGCAACCAGTAAGGAAAACAAAAATCTTGGCCCCTAGAATCCTTAGGATTCCTAAAGAGTGTCAGCCAGGGTTTCAAGACAACACGTGTTCCCAGAAAAACAACCCTGGCTTGGAGACAGGCAGTATCCCATTCAAATCCCAAACAGATAAATCACCGCTTCTCACCAGCTCCCACCAGTTAGTCATGTCAGAAATTAGAAGGGCTTGCGTATTCACTGTGGTTGGGTTCTGTCGTGTTGGAAATGCTTATGATAATCGGAGCTGCAGCCTCAATGCGAAGTTGTGGTGTGTGTAAATAACCAATTACGAGGGTTTTTAAAGGAGAAGCTTGTTTGGTTCTGAGAGACAGATCCTCCCCAGTGGAACCCGCTTTTGCCTCTGCACGATATGGATGTAATTTCAAGTGTCCCTGGGTGTTGTCCTCGTGCTATTTATTTAAGGTATTTATACAAAAATAAACTCTATCGAGATGAAGCAGGGTAGATTGAGAGAGGCTCCTGGAGCCAGAGTGATATTGATTACAATTGCAGAGGATTGTGGTGTCAGGTCACCTTCCCGCCATTGATTGTTGATTGCTCTATAACAGCCCCTTCTCCAGCCCTCCCTCCCCTCCCCTCTGCCAATCACAGACACATTAATTGTGGGGACAAATTTAATCATTGCTCCCTTGCAGTACCGTTGTGATTCCCAGCCATTTTTCACACACGGTAAAACTGCAGTCGGGCAGTGGGAAGGGAATTCTGGAGGAAGCAGGCTGCTGCAGAAAGACACAAAGCATTTCTATCCTTTAATGAAGAGAGCAGAAAGGCTGGTTAATTCTCTCTGATGAAGCCACAGCTCTTTCTGAGCGTTGGGCTGGGCAGAAGAATGCAGGATTGACTCTTTCAACTGCTAGGAAAATTTGCCCGTCTCTGTCGATAATGAGCAGCTCTTGGGGGACCCGGGTGTGATGGCAGAAAATAAAACAGCCTTGCAGATTAGCTACCTGCCTGCTTAACCAGGACTAATCACAGCAGGGCCAGGCCAGCAATTACCAACCGTGGTTGGTGTTAATTTCATTCTCTCTGTAGCCTCTCTTGAAAAAAAAAAACAAACCATACTAACTAAACTCTTCTGGACCGTGAAGATTTTCATCTTGCCAATATAGACAGTTAAATGAATCCAGTTAAATGAATCCTTAACTAGCTTTGCAGAGTAGGATCTAAGTCCTTACCACTGCGGATTTTCTTAATGTGAGGGAAACGGCATCCACATATCATAAGCTGTCTGTGAATCCAACCATCCGTTCGTGTTGTAAGTATTTTGGCACTAAGTGCGGGGAATATAGGGGTGAACAAAATTTGTCTTTTGGGGTTTATATTCTAGAAAGAACAGTGGGTTTAAAAAATATGTTATAGGGGCACCTGGGTGGCTCAGTGAGTTAAAGCCTCTGCCTTCAGCTCAGGTCATGATCCCAGGGTCCTGGGATCAAGCCCCACATCGGGCTCTCTGCTCCACGGGAAGCCTGCTTTCTCCTCTCTCTCTGCCTGCTTGTGATTTCTGTCTGTCAAATAAATAAATAAAATCTTAAAAAAAAATGCTATAATTATGGGGACGCCCGGGTGGCTCAGTCCGTTAAGCATCTGAGTCATGATTTTGACTCAGGTCATGATCTCAGGGTCGTGAGATCAAGCCCCACATTGGGCTCCATGCTGAACATGGAGCCTACTTGAGATTCTCTCTCTCCCTCTCCTCCTGCCCTTCCCCACACTCATGCTCTCTCTCTCTCTAAAATAAATGAATCTTTTAAAAAATATTATTGTGATGAGAACATAACATGAGCCCTATCTTCTCAACAGTGTTTAAATGTGCAATATGTCATTGCTGGCTATCGGTACAATGCTGGATAGTTCACTACAGTGTGTTCATTTTACTTAACTGAAACTTCAGTCATGTTGATTAATAATTCCTCATTTCTTCCTCCCTCTAGTGCCTGGTAACCATCATTCTAGTCTTTGATTTTATGATTTTGGCAATTTTATTTTATTTATATATATTTTTTAGTGGGGGAAGGGGCAGAGCACACCCGCGTGCGTGTGCGATAGAGAGAGAGAAAAGGAGAGAAAGAGAGGGAGAAATCCTTAAGCAGACCCCCTTTGGAGCAGGGAGTCTGATGAGGGTCTCGATCTCATGACCCTGAGATCATGACTGGAGCTAAAATCAAGGGTCAGACACTTAACCAACTGAGCCACCAGGTGCCCCTGATTTGGTCTATTTTAAATACTTCATTTAAGTGGGATCATGTAGCACTCATCTTTCTGTTTTGGCCTGATGTCCTCAAATGTCTATCCATGTTGTTGTACATCGCAGACTACCCTTCTTTTCTAAGGCTGTAGAGTATTCCTTTATGGGTTTATGCCACACTTTCTTTATCCATTCATCTGTCTACAGGCTTTTAAATTATTTCTACATCTTACCTGTTGTGAACAGTGCTTCCATGAACATGGGAGTATACAAGTGGCCCATGGGTATATAAAAAAATGTTGTCATGTATTATCAAGGAAGTGGGATACACAAAAGGTCAGGATGGCTTTGCCAAAAAACAAAAACGACAGAACAAAAACCAAAAAACCCAAAAGGCCAGCATTGGTGGGGATTTAGAGAAACTGAAACATGTGAGCACTGTTGGTGGGACTGCAAAACGGTGCAGCCACTGTGAAAACCAGGATGGTGGTTCCCCCTCAAAAGCAGAACTCCTGTAAGATCCGGTAAGCCCACATCTGGGAAGAGATCCATAAAAAACAAAAACAGACAAACAAACAAACAAAAACAAATCAGAATCTCAAAGAGATATTAGCACACCACGTCCTGAGCTTTAGCATGTTTCAGAATTACCTGGAGTACTCATTAAAATATCAGTTGCCGGCCTCTGTCCCCTGCCAGAGTTTCTGATTCAGTGGGTCTCGGGTAGGGCTCTGGGGTTTGCATTCCTAACGAGGGCCCTGGTGCTGCTGCTACTGGCCCAGGGAACCCCACTTTGAGAAACACTGAATATCTGTGAATATCTGTGAATACACTGTGAATATCAAGTCTGGTTGCACATTCAAAACCGCCTTTTTGAAAGCTTTCCAAAGATACTCGTGTGTGCCCCCTCTCTCTCTGCCTGCCTCTCTGCCTACTTGTGATCTCCCTCTCTCTCTGTCAAATAAATAAATAAAATCTTAAAAAAAATATGTGTGTGTGTGTGTGTGTGCGCGCGGGAGGAAGCACCACCATTGGTTCTAATGAATGGGTCCAAGCTGGGGTCTGGGCCTTGATGTTTTTTTGAGAAGAACGCCCCAAGTGATTCTGCACAGTCGAGGTGAGAAACACTTTTCTTAACCTAAATGTGAAGAAGGGAGGGTAGACGCATTTAGCAGGGCAGCTAAGAGGCTGACGGGCGTCATTTGGCACTCCGTTTTCCATTCCTGGCCCTGGCAAATTACTTCGTCTTCCTGTGACTCAGTGTCCTCACCTTTAACTGCGTTGTCGCGAGAAGCAAGAGAAGTACTCTCCGTGCTTGGCACGTAGCAAAGCCCTCAGTACATGCGGGTTCTCAGGCTGGCATGCGGACTGGGGTACATGGTGTGTCTCTTCCAATTTTCATTTGATGACTCGGTACGTTTCCCGGTAAACACCTTGCCCGTTAGGACACCGCAGAGGCTGACCCGATTTGTCTTTCCTTAGATTTGTCATTTGCCCTGGTGCCTTCCTTTCTAGGGGGCTCCCTGCTGCCTTCCTTCTCTTTCTTTACTCAAACACCGATAATAAGGTCCTCATGCCTCTCTGACAGTCCCAAGTTCTTAGCAAAAGCGTCTTGTTTGCAGCTGTGGAAACATTCGTCATCCAGTGTAACTAAGCAAAACACCCCGCCCTGGGACGTGTCTAATACACGTGCTGGAGAGGCGGTGCCAGAAGAGCAAATGGGACCCGAGAATAATTCCTCAAATGAGCCCCAGGCACGTAGTGAAAGCTGTCGGAAGCCAGAGGACCCATTAAAAATTTTTTGATGGACAGTCAAGCTTGTTGTCTTTCTAGCACTTTCTCATGACCTGCTGTGGTTTGGGCTATGTGAATTTTTTTTTTTTTTTTAAAGAGTCATTGACTTCAGGGAGGGGACAGTGGGACCCCCAAGAAGTTAGGGCAAGAGACTTGGGGTGTGTGCGTGAGGGTGGAAGGCACAGAGAGGGGGCCCCAGTAGGTCTAGAAAGCTGGTTTGGGGTACACAGAGAGGAGGGGCAGGGAAGGGAACGTGCTTTCTTGCATTAGCCTTGTTGGACTGAACATAAGCTAAATTTATACACAGCCCTGCTGAGGCCGGGAATCCAGACTAGTCTCAGGCTGGGGAAAGCAAGGAAGTGGTTCCAGTGGCCCAGAAGGGCTTATAAAACAGCCCAACTTGCCTTTTATTCAGGTTATCTGGGGAGACACGGTATCCTCCTTGTGAGTCATCTGGAGATGGGGGCTGTGTAGCTTGGTGGTCAAGAATGCCAGCTTGGGGTCAGAAACAACCCCGGGCACGAGTCCTCCCTGCCACCTCTTGCTAGGCTGTGTGACCTTGGGTGAGTGCTTCACCTCACTGAGTTTGCTTTTTCATCTGTAAAATGGATATATTATTAGCTAGAGCACAGGGTTGCTATAGGACTGAACATGAGATCGTGTTTGGGGAGTACTTACACTGCCTGCTGCGTGGGACCCGCTGCCCTTCATCCATCCAATGACTCTTCATTTATTAAGCCTGACTTTGTGCCTGGTCCCACTCAAGGAGCAGCCACCCAGGAGTGAATAAGGCAGGTGATGTCCCTGATCTAAAATAACTTAAATCCTAGCGGAGAGAGGCCGCATAAAGAGCAATAAGTAAACAACGGGAGAAAAGTGGCATTAAATGCTTTGTTGATAATTAAAATAGGGTGCTGACTGGGGCACCTGGGTGGCTCAGTTGGTTAAGCGTCTGCCTTCGGCTTAGGTCCTGATCCCAGGGTCCTGGAATGAGCCTTGCATCAGGCTCCCTGCTCAGCATGGAGTCTGCTTGTCCCTCCCCCTCCGTCCCTCCCTCAGCTCATGCTGGAGCACACACTCTCTCTGAAATAAATAAAACCTTAAAAAAAAAAAAAAAGGATGCTGTGAACAAGATAGGGGTCCCTTTTCCACCGGGGGTGGGGGGGGAGGCAAGATAAGGTCCCATGGGGATGGTTTAAACTGAAATCTGTATGATGAAGGGGCAGCCATGCCTATTTCTGGTGTAACAGCATTCTGGGCAGGGGAGGCAGCATGTGCAAAGGCCCGGAGTTTGGAGTGTGGAGAGGGAGAGGCACAGAAAGGAGGATGGGGTGGCTGCCACAGAAGGGACTAGGCAGAGAATGGAGGGAGAGAAATGGTAGAAAGATGCAGGAACCACTGCCTCATGGACCCCAGGAAGGATTTTGATGTTTTCGTGAGTGTGGTGGGAAGGTCTGGGGGGGGGGGGGGGGACTAGAACAGGTGACAGGGTGACATGGTCTGATTTTTATTTTCAGATGCCCTGGGGGACAATGGAATGCAGGGGTGAGAGCGGAAGAGGGGAACAGAGAGGGAACTTCTGCCATCTTGGAGAGTGGCTGCTGGCCACTCAGTCAGCCCTGTTGACTTTGCTTTTAGCCTGCATGCCCTCCCTCAGGATGGAAGCAGAGGGCAAAGCCTCCAGTCTAATCCCCCCAGAACCCAGCTGCAGGGGCTGGAGAATGGGGTTGGTCCTCCCTGCTGTGTGTCCCCTGCCTCCGGATGGTGAGCTGAGATACAGCTGGAGAGAAGACCCCTCCCATTCATAGGTCCCTGAAGCCCCACCCCCACCCCCATTTCCCAAAGGGATGGAGGACACTGCCCAGTCTGGAAAGCGGCTTCCTGAAGGGGCAGGATTTTTCCTGGGGTTGGTGCTGGGCTGTTTCCAGGGGTTTTCTGGATCACTTCTGCCCTTGGAAGCAAGCATCTCACCAACATGTGTAGGAAACATGTGTGCTCTGCCTGCTGCTTGGACACCCGGCCAACTGTTAGGAAGTTGCTTGGAACTCATATCCCATCTTGCTGGGTCCATCTGGTTCAGACACCAGAGGGGCCTGAGCCCTGACGTCTGACTGGCCCTCTCACAGGCTCGGGTCTATCTGAAGGCCACAGGCCTTCCGGGTTAAAAGGAATCTGGGAAACATGAGGAGGAAGTGTGGCTATGCAGAAAGTGTCTCCCATCCACTCCAGGTGGCCCAGAAGTCCCTTGGCAAGTGACAGCCTGGGTCTATCAGGCCAGGCTTCTGGAAGCCCCCTGCCCTCCCCCAGTCCTCTCCCGGCCCCCCGCCTGTCTCATGCAACCAGAGAATAAGATTTTCCATTAAAATAAATTTCTCCTCCTTGTCTGATGTCTTATCTAAACCCTCTACTTGATGAAATCACTGTTCATTCTGTGCTTTTTTTTTTAAAGCTATCTTTGTATTCCCTCAATTTTTATAGCCGATCATTTTGTACGTGAACCAAGTACTAAACAAGCATTATTACTGCTTTGCGCACCGTGCACCACAGAGGCATAAATCCCACATTAACCTCATCCTAAAGAGCGGCTGAGTGCATTTTAATAAATGTCCCAAATGGTTTTAGTGTCTGGTAGCCAAACGGAATAAAAAATGCGCGCGCATTACACGACGTTATGAACCTTTCTATCAAAAGTAATAATAAACAGACTGCTTGTTGAGCTCGGTGATTGGGCTACATTTTTAAACAGTATACTGAGAGACAAATCAAGGTGGGGCTGAGATGATTAGGTGATAACGATCCAAGAGGGCCCGGCTATCTCCAGGGGTTTCTAGGAGCAGGTAGACCTCCCTGCTGCCTCCTGACGCGTTTTCATTCCGAGCTCCTCCCCTTTCACCCCCACCCCCCATGGTACCAAGAGAAACGAGCAAATTAAGAAATCTTTGCTGCACGCAGATATTTAATATAAGCAGCCAGATCAAGGCAGGGACGCACATCATTTGTCAGTTGAATAAAAATTCAGATGAGGTATTTTCCTGACGCCACACCAGGCGCCATTAGGAAAGCGTTCTGTTTTCCGGGGTCGGTGACGGCGCGCGGTTGGGGCCAAACTTCTTCCGCCCACAAGGTGTTCCTCGGAGCCATGCACGCCTCAGACGGCCCATTCTGGGACTGGGAGTCTCCACTCCCAGTACCGGCTCGCTCTTTCCTTCCCGAGGTGGGAGTTCCACTTGGAAAGCTCCAGAAGCCAGTTAGGCCTTTGGGTCATCCATCCAGAGGAGATTTTGGATGTGCAGATGTTTTGGTTTGGGCACATCTGTAGGCAATCACTCTGCTTTCTGGGCAGGAACGGTGTTTTATTATGGGATTATATGTGTAATCTTGGATAAATAGTAGAAATTGGAGTAGTTCGGTTGGAAGACTTGTTTTCTCTCCCAGAGAGCAGTGTAAATAGCAAACCAGAAACCACGCGCTCGTCACTGCAACGAGAATCGAACTCGCCAGTCTTCTTCCTTCTGGCTGGATCCCAGAGCCCGGTGTGAGGCTCTGGGCCAACAGGCTGCAGAAGGGGGTCAGGCTAGGCGTGGGGTGGGGGCGGGGGCGGGGTGGTGGTGGTGAAGGGGTCTCTTCCCGGGAGGGTGCTGGCTGGTCTCTGATACCCAGCCCCCAGAGGATCTGGACAGAGTCTCGTCTCAGTGCCTCATTGAATTTTTTGGAGCATGGGCTCTTCTTCCAACCCTGGCCCGATGTCCTCTTCCCCACCAAATGTGAGAAATGCAAAAATGGGGAACTAGGGGGAGGCAGCCCGCGCTGTCACAGATACGTTTCTCCAATTCTGGTAATACACATAATGATGTTACTCAGTTTTGTTTTACATTTCCAAAACAGATGTACCAAATCCCTGTAAACTGATCTATGGTAATGCACTTAATTTTAATCTTCGATGTTAAAAGTAAAAACTGATCACTTAAAGCAGAAACATGTGTCACTTCTCCATAAGCTGGCACGGGACCCAGCCTCCCCCTTACCACTTAACTGTTTTGGCTCTGCTCTTGGCCTTCTCTTGATACTGTCCTCCCTGTGACCGCCCCTCCTTCTCCCGCACCATAAGGCATTTCTCAAGGAGCTTCCCCATTGCTGAGCGTCTGCTGTGCCTGATATGCTCTTCTAAACTTGGGTGTTCCCCAGGATCTCAACACTTGCTGCTCTGGGCTACTGTGAGTAGACCTTGAAAACCACATGTCCACTGTGTTTCGGAAAGTTGGAAAAAGATATCTCCAAGGCACGTTCGATTGTGGAGAACCACTGTAAAGAATGGTCCATGAGAAAGGAATGCTCTCTAATCCAGATGCTGGCTAAATATTACAGTGAGAGGGGTGATGATTACCAAATACCTTTGTTCAGGAGTAAGGGCTGAAGGAAAAGCCCTGATTTTTCCTTCTAGAAAATGCATTGTGGCTTCTTAACATCCAGGTCAGTGCTATTCTGAGGCACAACATAGGTGGCAATCAGGCAAGTCAGCCTGGAAGTAACGAAGGAGTCTGGAATGTAAAAAGAGGTTTGCCCAGTGATGGGCCAGAAGGGTTTGGAATGGTGAGATGCAGGATAATAATTTTTCTTCCAGTACAAGGCATCAGACCCCCAAACTTCACTCAGCTGAGTGTACCACATGGTGTTAGCTGTTTTCTGAAGAGTTCCTGGTGGCCATCACTGAACAACATGGCGGCAAAACGTGTATCTTTGACGTTGAGGTCAGGAATAGTTGAAGGCAGATGGACATCTTTTGTGCCTGAGTTGGGTGGGGGTTGGGGTCCCCACTGCCACGGACTTCTGGGGTTGACTTCTCAGGTGCAATTATCTATGAGACACACCTGTAGATGAAGAAGCCCAGACGGAAGGAAGGGCAGGCTGGGTCTGGAGACCAAGAACGGCAACGGCCAAGTGTGGGAAGTGACCGTGGTTGATATTGTTGGGGCTCTCAGTGCCCGGCGAGGGCCTGGGCCTGGGCCGGGGTCAGGGAAGTAGCAGGCCCAGGTTAGAGCGCATGCACTAGGGAATTTCATACCTTAGCTTGAGATCAACCGGAAGCCTCAGAAGGAAGTGACGTCATTGAGTTGTGACTTAGATCTCCCAGGCAGCTCTGGAGGCTCCAGAGAACTCCTTTCCCTTCTCAGATCCCACATTCTTTATGTTGGCCCAACTCAGAGAGGGCTCTTTCCTTCCAGGGAAGCCCATCGAAGGAAAGGGCTGAAGGCCGGTGGCATCAGAGCCTCCTGGAGGACTGGTGACAACACAGATTTCTGGGCCCCACCTGTCACATTTCTGAGTCAACAGGGCTCGAGTGGGGCCTGGGAATCTGCACTTCTAGCGAGCTTCCAGTAGCTGCTGCTGCGGTTCCAGAGACCATACTCTAAGTAGCAGGGATAAGACTCTTGGTGTCCCTCAGCCCTTCTTTGTCTCGGCTGTTGGGTTCTGGAACCTGCAGAAGGAAGGGCCAGATGGCCCTGGCTGGCAGGAGTGGAGATATTTTCCCAAGGGAGCTTCAGTAAGGCAAGGCAGAAGAAGGGTCCTATGGCCTGGGTCCCCAGAGAGCCTGTGTGTTGCTCTTGGGCAGTTGGGGGCAGAGTCATCTCGGCTCTAACCATACTCAGAGGGTCCCGTTTTTTGTCCAAAAACAACACGGCGAACAAGAATTCAATTTGGCGGGGCACTTTGTGTTTAAGCATACTTTCTCTTAATTTGATCACCCATGCAAGAGCCTTCCAGACATTTGGATGTAAGTTTTTAGAAATTCAGCTTATTTTCTCAGATATTTTCATTCCTGGACATTTGGTGGGGGAAGGGGGGGTTGCTGAGAGGTGGAGAGATACACAGCCTGACGGAGATTATTCAAGTAGAAATTGGAATGCAGCTGGAAAGATTCTGGAAAGACACAAAAACAGAGTTGTGGAAAGACATAGTTTTTGGAGCTGGGCCCACCTGCTTGGCATTTCCAGACCTGCCACTCAGGGATGGGAGGCCCTGGGCAAGTCATCTGGTGCTTTTGCAACCCCAGTTTCCTCTTCTGGAATGTGTACTGGTAACAGCCGCCCTGCAGGGCTGCCGATGGGACTAGAGGTGATGCCCGGGAAACAGCCACACACTCCAGAACCCCCGCAGGCTTTCAGTTACCATCTGCGATCACAATTGTCACTCTCATTTTTCTTTTTATTTTGATATTTACCCACCTAACTTGAACTCATTTATGTTGCAGAGTACTAAGAGAAGAAAAACATCACAAGAATCATCCATGTTTCTATTTTATAAAACCTGTGTCAGGGCACCTGGGTGGCTCAGTCAGTTAAGTGTCTGACTCTTGATTTCGGCTCAGGTCATGATCTTGCGGTCGTGAGATCAAGCCCCGTGTCAGGCTCCGCTCAGCATGGAGTCCGCTTAGGATTCTCTTTCTCCCTCTTTCCCTCCCCCTGCTCGTGTGGGAGCTCTCTTTCTCTCTCTCAAAATAAATAAACAAAATCTTAAAAAAATAAAAATCTGTGTCAAGGGGCCACATCAGTAATCTCAACCTGGGGGCAGTTCTACCCCTCATGGGGCATATGATAAGGTCTGGAGAGGATTTTGGGTTGTTTGTTTTTGTTTGGTTTTGGTTGTCACACTTGGGGACCTGCTCTTGGCATCCAGTGGGTAGAGGCCAGGGACCCTGAATACCCCATAATGCACTGGACACCCCCATGATAAAGGACAATCCAGGCCAAAATGTCAAGAGTACTGCTTTTTGAAAAGCCCTCAGCTGTTTCTCCGTGGTTCTAGGATGGAAGAGGAAAAAAAAAATTTTCAAGTACTAGGCATTGTGCGTTTTCTATGTGCCAGACATTGGGTTGGGCGCCGTACTTGTTTCATCCCTACAGAGACCATGATGCGGGCGCAGTGACTGCCCCTGGCTTGCAGGGGAGACACCTGGTACTGAGACGGACTGCTGGGCTTGCGTGCAGGCTGTCTTTGTTGTCTCGTACCTGCACTCGTGTATCTCCCTCCTGCCAGCACTCTCGCAGGGTCTGCTGTGTGCCAGGCTCTGCGCTGAGCTGCATGGACAGAGCAATGAGCAAGATGGACCTGGTGCCTACATGGGAGGAGCTCCCCGACCCCAGCCTGGTGCAGGAGACAGAGGATGACATCTGCTGTGACCTGAACCTGGCACGATGGGAGGGGACGGTGGATGGTTATGCCAGACCTGGGTTCAGGGGACCAGAGGGAGGGACACCCTGGTTTCTTTCCGGACGGAACCCATTTCTGGGGACAGCAACCTGAAATGAAATACACTCTCTAGGCTGGAAAATGAATGTGCTCTTTCTCGCCTTCTGAGTTCCACGTCCCCTCCGCCATGACTCCACGTCCTCCATGACACGGGGAGAGCCCATGGGAAGGATTTCTCTGCAGTCAGAGACCTGTGTTTAACCGCTGCATGGCCCTGGGTAGGCTGTGTGACCGCCGTAGTCTCCTTGTCCGGGCGTGGGGCGGGAGGAAATAAACATCGTGATTATAACCACAGCTCACCGTGTCAGGGTCTGCCTAGGAACCTGTCACGAATTCCCGTGTGTTCCCTCACCTCACCCTTGCAACGTGCCCGTGAGGCCAGCACTGGTATCCGAGCTGAGACTAGGGTGAGGCGAGGGAGACCCTTGCTACAGATAAAGATTGAAGGGGGTGCCAAAGAACTCAGGAATCCAGAAACGATTTTAATGCGATTTTGAAGAAGTGAATGCAAAAAATCAAAACCCGTGGTGATCAAACGATCAAGATTTTAAGTGTGAATTGGCCTCACCCTAATCCTGGCTCCGCATCGCTCCATTTGGCAGATGAAGAGACTGGGGCTCCGAGAGACTATGTATCCTCCTACATATCAGTCATATCATTGAGGGGCAGCGACAAGGCAGCGGCCTTCACGGACTGTCCTCTGTGGGCCTCCGGCCATCGCAGGGGAACAAGAAGAGAGAGTGAGCCGCAAAGAAGCAGGGGCCACCGGGCGGCTGGGCTGAGGCTGCTGTTAACTGTTTTAACATAAATTTAGAACACGCAGCGCGCTTTGAAATCTCAATGGCCTGGGAAGCATCCCAGTGAACTTAGCTTCTTAGTCTTTGGGGGGCACCTAGCTGTACTTCAGAGGGAATGTGGCCAAAGCTCAGACAAGGCCACTGTCAGACCCCAGAGGGGAAGGAACACAGAGTCGGGCGCCCGGGAAAAGCACGAGGCTACTTGGAAGACATCACCCAGGGAAAGAGGAAGAAGCAGCCCATAATCGCCTTTGTCTTTTTGTCTTTTTTTTTTTTTTTTTAATGACTTTCACCAACATGAGTTCATCTTGTCACGACAGAGGTGGTGATTTTTATGCTACTATTGAGAACATGTAAGCACGGAGAAAGTATGGAATGAACTTCTGTTGGCATCTTGGTTGGGGGTCCGGGAGGCTAGGACCCACGGCCTCTGCCCCCCATCCCTGCCTCTTTCCCTACGAATTCCATCTCAGCCTCTGCACAGACAATGACACTCGCTGCACAGATTAAACTTGTGAGTGAGCCCTAAGCTCAGGACGTCTCTGAACTGCAAGGTACTGGTAGTTCTCTTGCTCAAAAACTATGTGCCCTGAACACGCCTGCTTTCCCCTTCCTGTGTGTGCAAGCTCTTCTTTGCACCAGCTTTCTATAATTGGTGCTCGCAACCTGTTACATTCTGCTGTGCTTCTGGCAAGATCTTTCCAGATGGCGATGCCATCGTTGGCTTCTGTAGGAGATGGGGATTGAGGAATGGCTCAGATGAACCAGATCTCCCTGTCCCCCACGGGCCTCTCAGTGATGTTGCTGCCCTTCCCGGCCATTGCCGTCTATTTCTGGGCTGGTCTTGGGCTTCCTTAGCCCAAAGATGGAAACAACCCAAGTGTCCTTGGACAGCTGCAGGGATGAACAAAATGTGTTGTATCCCTACAATGGGATATTATTCGGCCTTGAAAAGGAAAGAAATTCTCACCCCTGCCACAACATGGATGAATCTTCAAGGCAGGCCCTATATGAAGTGAAATAAGCCAGTCCTCAAAGGACAGCCCCTGTCTGATTCCTGATTCCACTTCTATGAGATCCCAAGAGTAGTCCAGCTCTTGGTGGTGGGGGTTAGTGTGGTGGCTGCGGGAGCTAGGGCGGAACAGGGAATGGGGAGTTCGTGTTTCTGGGGTATACTTGCTGTTTGGGAAGTTGGAAAGTTCTGGAGACGGATGTGCTGATGTTGGCACAACAACACGAATGTATTTAATGTCACTGAATTACAGACTTAAAAATGATTAAAGTGATAACCTTTGCATTGCACAAATTTTATCACAATAAAAATAAATTTTTGAGAAAGTGAGGTTGGGGGGGTTTGGAGCCTTAGGCCTCAAGGCGCCTTGCAGTTTTCGCCTTGACTCTCTTGAAACACCACCCCAAGACCACCAAGCAAGGAAGACGGTCCAGCCTTCCAGAGGGTGAGGGGCCGTTGGAGAGGCCGGAGGGGCCCAGCCAGCAGCCAGGGCCAGTGAGGTCAGCTGGGACCTTTCATCCCATGGACCTTCTAGCTGACTGGTGTTGCATGACTGAGTCCAGGCCGAACCCGAGGAAGACCTGCCTGGCCAGCCCACGGAACCAGGAGAAAGAACATTGTTCCTTTAAGCCAGTCTGTGCATCTTTCCTTTTAGTTCCAAAAATCTCTTCTCCATTTCTCTGTTCATAGCTTTGGGGAGGACACATACTGTATTACTCCATCCAGCTCCCATCTGACTTTTTTTTTTCTTTTAAAACATAGAACATGGCCTTCCATTTCATTGTTACATCGTAGCCAGGAATTTCCATTGGTACCAAGTTTTAGTGA
The DNA here is from genome assembly GCF_922984935.1 of Meles meles. Taxonomy (NCBI): domain Eukaryota; kingdom Metazoa; phylum Chordata; class Mammalia; order Carnivora; family Mustelidae; genus Meles; species Meles meles. Next base: position 29,232,856 of record NC_060084.1, on the reverse strand, counting down.
TTTCTGGAGAGTCAGAAAGTAAAATATGAACCTTAGGTCTCCCATCACCCTAAAGGCTCATGGGTGTCATGTGAACACCTATCTACAAGCTGTGGGCTCTCTTCCCGGTGAACCCTCCCCAAATTCTTCGTTAACTAAAGGCATTAACTAAAGGCAATTTTTAGTCTTTGGGGGCACCTGGAGGTGCCCAGAGGAGGCCAAGCTCCCAGGAAATCCACTATTTACCTTTCTCCAGGCTGAACAATAATTTAGCAATTAAGTTTCTTAATGGCTTAAGTTTCTTAAGCAATTAAGTTCGATTTGAGGTCAATGACACATTTTGGTGTATACATTCCCGTATATTTTATGCACACAATGCTGAAAGAGAAGGTAAGTGGGACGACCTTTCCAGAGACAATGTGACAATCTTGATCAAAGCAACTAAAAATATACATATCCTGTGCCCCCCCCCAACATTTCACTTTTACGGATTTGCTCTAGGTAAATAATTATGACTCTGAGCTGAGACTTAGCTGCATAGAAGTCCCTCATGGTATCAATTATATTAATGAAAAACTGGGAATAACCTAGATGTCCAACGAAAAGGGATTGGTTGAATACTTTAAGATATATCCATACAGGGGAATCCTATGCAACTGTTAAATTCTGCAGAGTAGAATACTAGTAGTACATCATAGAAGACTAGTCAGTGTTATAAAAAGATGCTCATAATCTGTTGAGAGCCAGTAGCTCAATAGAACAATTTAGTAGGGTCTCACTTTTATAAAAAATGTATTTATATAAAACATGTACTACCTGTAATATATGTATGTGCATAAAATATACGGGAATATATACACCAAAATGTTTACAATTGTTGCCTCTGGGAGATAGAGTTAAGATTGATTTTAATTTCCTCCCCCCATAATTCCATAATTGAGTATAGAATGAAATAATAATGGTTATTGTTCTCACATTAGGAGGAAACACAATAAAAGAGGCAGTGAAGTTCAGTTAGAAATACCCATTCAACAAAATAGGTAGTTTTAACCATGGACAAGAAGTTGAGAAAACATCATTCTTCCCTGGCCCCATTTTTTAAATACACAATTTGGAAGCAGCGAAGCCAAGCGTCCGAGACTCTGCTTTGGAGCAGAAGTAGGCGATGTTGAGGATCTGGTCAGGATCACTGAGGGACATCTGTCTGCTCACCTTCCCGCAGATCCTTGCGTAGGGAGCGTAGCTCAAGAAATCTAAACGTGGTCTCCATCTGGATGGCCCCAGGCAACTGGATTAACACGGTGACCCATGGACCAAGTTCCTGGATTGGAATCCTGGTTGTGCCTGTTACCAGCTCTGGATCTCAGACAAGAACCCCAGACGCCAGCCTTTGGTTTACGGGATGTAGGATCAGCCGCCATCTTGCTTGTGCTGGTCCATCAGTCAGTGAAAGAATTGAAGACAGAAGTTTCCTAGGCACCTATGATTGATGTGTTTTCCCAGAAGAAAGCCCTGGAAGTAATTTAAAAATATCCAGGATGAAGGATTACTTCCTGGGTGACTCAGGGGTTCACCCATTCCTGCCCTTGCTGGGGCCTCGAGTTGGAGCTTTGGGCCGTCCCAGGACGTGGAAGGGCAGTGGCCTTGGGACATACTCATTTAGCCCGGACTTTGTGTCAGGCTGTGTCAGGCACTGATACCCCAAATGGCTCCCGGAGGGGTTGAGGCGTAGAGAAATAGCCTATCTGTGCCCCACATGGAGGGGCCAGAAGGAAAGACAAATGTTTTAAACTCTCAGCCACCCAGCCTCCTGTTCTTGATATTTCCCTAACATATGCTAACATATGCTTTCCTCAAGAACTTCAAAAACCTGCTTTTAGCAGCAATGAAAATAGGACCATGCGTCCAATTCAACCCCGAGCTTCAAAGTTTCCCTCTAATACCATTACCTCATGTACAGAAGAAAATGTAAATCTAAAATATGCTGGTGATTATAACCTTTCTTCCTGACAGACATTGTAATATAAATGCACATAAATTGAATTTCTTCTTTAAAGAAATTTGAATACCTTTGGAGCATTTTAGCAAATCATCTGCAGCCCTCTCGGCACCACATCAATGATCTGTGGAAAAGTGATCTGTCTGTAGCATGACTTTCGCAATAGAAGGATAGAGCAGGGCCGGGACACGCCAAGAAAAATAGGACGTACTTTATTGATATTCAAAATTTATTTTATTAAACTCACACAAAAGACAGAGACGCGGGGAGCTGGTGCTACTAGGGAAAAGAGCTTCAAGATATTAACTCCCTGCATCCTGCTCCTATCATCTGGTTGCCAAAATTGGGGAGACAATGAAAAGAGACAAGCAATTGCAGATCTGCCGTTTTGCTGCACTTGGACTCGGCCGCTGGGGCTGCGCGCAGAGGCCTGGTGTGAACTACGAAATCAGAAATGGTAGCTATGGCGAACGTACGTGGGAGGCTATGGGGCATGGGCATCGGATAGGAGTCCTTGGGCCCAGATGTCCCTTGGGGAGGAGGGAAGGAATGTTTGAACAGTGGGCGCTCACCAGCTTGCTCCCAGATGGCAAGGCAGCTGCTGAGGTCTCTCGTCCCCTTGGGGGATGAGTTCAGGACGGAGTACTGATGGTCACTATGAGGCTGGTAGGGTTGGAAGTAATAAGAACCAAAACCCACGCCCAGCCCTCAGGCCTTTGCACCAAGGCTTGAACTCTGGTCCTGGGCCTCTGGGGCCACCGCTCCACTCTGGGCTGGCATTTGAAAGTAACCCGTGGACTTGTCCCAGTGCCTCTTTGGATCGGGCTCCATGGGTCCCCAGGTACCCCAAGGCTGTGGTTTGGGTGCCCGGCCTTGGCTTGTTCTGGAGTTGCCCACCATCTAGAAACCTCTGGGATGGTAAGAAAGTGGCTGGTGAATTTGGGCTGCGTGAAAGTTTGAAGTCAGGAATGTCATTTTGGAATATTTGATCCATAAATGCTAGGATTGCCTTTGCAGAGGACACTGTCCTCTAGGAGCAAAGGCGGTGTACTCCCTGTGGGCCCCTGCCCTGAGCCAGCCCCCACAAATAATGAGATGACAGTGTGTCCATTTTCTCCATCACCTCCCAGCTCTGGGGGCCTGAAGCTTCTCCATATGCATCCCTGCAGCCAAGAAGCCAGCCGAGGCCAGAAATCCTTTGGGCTGCCTGGAGGAGACATCAGGGAACCCCTTTTCTTCCCCTGCTTCTAGGCGGCTCTTCTTTGATCCATCAGACCATGTACCACCCCTCCCTTACAAAATGAAGCCACCAGTCCTGATCAGGGACGGGATCTACTAGGACAGTCCGAGGGTCTGCAGGGGAAGCAGCAGAGGAGAGTGATTCCGAGCTGGGCCTCATACCAGACTGCCCAGGTGGGAATCCTGGCTCCACCACCTTGGGGCTTTGAGCAAGTTAGCTTCCCCCTCTGTGCCACAGTTTGCTCATCAGTGGCACCGGGATGATGCCAAGAGGCGACACCACATGAAATTGCCGTCAGGGGTTTCAGAAATAATCAATCAGTGGCAATTTCATATAGTTCCCCTTAATAGTACAGACCCACGACTGGTGGTGAAATTAACAAACAGGAACATGTATAAAACCTAGAAACATGCAAAGCACATGGCAAGAGCCTCCTAATGTTCGTTGTTCTAGTATTTAGTCTCACCTGCTGCTCTGTTGCCCAAGGGAGAATTAGTCCTCATAGGGCCTCATTTTCCTGGGGGTTGTCTAGACTCATGGGTTTTAGGGAGGAAAGAAGATCCAGCTGACGCTGACCAGATCCGCCTCTCCTCCTGTCCCCTCCTGTCCCACTCACCTGCACTTACTCAGAGACCTTGGCACAGCCGCCCAGCACACTGGTCATCTCCCGCCCAATGCGTTCATTTGGTCAGGACCGAGTCAAATGTGGAGTAGCTGAGGCAAAATTTACATCGAAGCCAAAAAAACCCAGTGATCAAGATAAATCATATTTTAATGGGATTTTTAAAAAAATCAAAATTAATGCAAAAAATCCATGATGAACAAAATAGCAAAACTTTAGAAAAGAGGGGACCCAACAGAGCAGGGGTTGGTGAGGAAGAGGGTGAGTCAGACAGGGGTGCAGTGGGGAAGCGGCGGTGGAGAGGCTGTGGGGTGGGGGAGCCAGGGAGGGCAGCCTCCCCTCATTTCCTCTTGAGCCACTAGTCATCGCTGCGCCTCCTTTTGCAACGATTACTTCCAGTTGGGGCTTTCTTTTATTTTATTTTTCCTGAATTTGGAGAATTTCCTTTTGTTTGGAATAGAAAAAAGAAAAAGTCCAGCACCAGCGAGGGCAGATCACGTGACGCCGCGGCCACACGTTGGGCCGCGGTCTGCCCCCTCTGACAGCGCTTGTTGGAATCACATAATTGCTTGTTAGACTGAACTGTACTGATTTATGGGGGATCAATCTTTCTGCCGGTCTCCGTTCCGCAGGGTTCCGTGCCAGAGGGCTGTCAGAGAAGCTCATTTTCCTGGAAGAGAGAAAACAAGCAGGGAAAAGGGCACTCGCGGATGTGGAGGCCCTAGAACAGTGTTCTTTCCCCCACTTCCTCTACCTTCTACTGTTTAACTGTGACACCTGCCACAAGTGAGCAGAGGAAATCCGAACAACATGCCTGGACTCTTTCTTGCCCGGGTCACTGGACTCGCCCATACACCCCCTCTTGTCTAGAACACAGGAAAAGATGTCAGGTGGGGGAGTTGCCCTTTCCCTGCTCTGTTCCTTAGCAGACCCTGGAAGAGTTTACTTTTGGGGCGATTTGCAAAGCTCTTAACCTTGGCAGAGGCAGGGAGGCTCCAGTAGGGACCGCGGAGAGGCAGCTGGTCCCAGGAGGCAGTTAGTGGAGGCTACTAGAAGAGGCTGAGAATGTGGGCTCTGAGGTCAGACCGCTGGAGTGTGAATCCAGGCTCTCAGACTTTCTAGCTGTGTGGTCCTGGACAGGTCAGTGAACCTCGCCAAGCCTCGGTTTCCTCATCTGTAAAAGTGACTTCCTCACTGGGTTAGTGTAGGAGAGTTGTTGTGTGTGAAGCCGTGAAGTCGTGGACACGGTGCCTCGCATACAGTAAGTGCTCAATAAATGCTGGTGGGACCAGGAAGATCACAGTGTTCCATGGAGAATCATATGTTTCTTTTTCCCTATTTCTAACATCCTCTAAGGTGAACTCTGGGAAACAGGGCACATTTCTTCTCCTCCGCATCCAGCCCATGTCTCATATCTGTGAAGCTCAAAAAACAAAGGGTATAAGGAAAGGATGGGATTGGAAGCTGGGGAAGCCTGGCTTGTAGTCCCCAACCTTGGGCGGGTCCTTTTTCCATTCTGAGACATGTATTTCTCACCTGTGAAATGAAGGTTTGCCTGGAAACAGCATTTCTGGAGGTTTTCCCTGGGACCCTAAGAGTATTGCATGTTTTTTAGCTCAGCAGGGCCGAGGAAGAGAGAGGAAAGGTTCTGGGGTCAAATTCATTTAGGAAAGGTTATGAGCCGTCAAACCCAGCACAGCACAGGACCTCCCAGAGCCCTTATGTATTCAGTATTTCCGGGATCTGTCCACCCTCAGAGCCCATCATTGGCAAGACATCATGGAGAAGCAATTCTGAAAAGTGCTGGACTCAGGTATTCTCTAAAGTCTGTCCCCACCTTGGTGTGATCCATGAGGCTGACCCAGGGGCAAGAAACTGCTTTGCTGGGTTCTCAGTCTCCTGTACAGGTAGTAAGTCAAGGGGCAGCCTAGAGTTTTCCAGGTGGGAAAGAGCCCCTGGCAAGGACAGCCCTTCCCAGGAGATCAGGGAAGGTCCCTCTGATTTGGTGACATGTAAGCAGAGATCTGGATGGAGTGAGAAAGCCACGTCCATGTCTGAGGCAGTGTTAGTCCAGGGACAGCAAACAGTAAGTACAAATGTCCTGAGACACAAGTGCACTTGATGTTCAAGGAACAGGGAGAGGCCAGTGGGCCTTGGGTGAGCAAGTGGGAAAGAAGTGAAAGAAAGTAACCAGAGAAGCACGTGTAGGGGTCTTGTAGGCTACACAACAACACGGATTATGTTAAAAAAAAAACAAAAAACTTTATTGAGACATATTTTGGGTATCCCATAGTTCACAATTTTTGAGTATGCAACTCAACGCTTTTAAAATTACATTTGCTAAGTTGTACAATCATCACTAAATCCATTTCTGGGCATTCTCATCACCCAGTGTGGTTCCCTTATACACATTAATCATTGCTCCTCCTTCCCCTTTGCCCCTCCCCCAGGTCATCTGTCTTTCTAGCTTTGCCTTTTCTGGATGATTCCATATAGCTGGGACCATGTAAGAGGTGGTCCCTTCTGTCAGGCTTCTTTCATTGAGTGTGTTTTTGGCATCTGTCTATGTTGTAGCTTCGGTTTGTAGTTCATTCTTGTTGATGGCTGAATAGTATGCTAGCTGGGATCGCATTGGAAGCCGTGACAGGGGTCTGTGGGGAGGTCTGGAGCATAAGAGGGACACATTATGACAGCCCCTGTGCTTTGTCCAAGGGGAGTGTGGTGCCCAGGAGGGTGAGCCCATGGCTGTGGCCTGACTGAGTCAGCTTCTGCCACTTATAGGGTCGCCCTTAGACAAGTCATTTCACCTTTCTGAGTCTTAATGTTCTTATTTGTTTCCTAATTAATCTTTTTATTGTGGTAAGATATGGCTGTTTTCCACTTAATCCTTATATTGTGTATAGAAGTATTTATGAGATCTAGTGAGAGTCTACATATTTTGTGAGGTCCAGTCTATCAGTTGGTCACATCATGTTCCCCTCATTGCTTTTAAACATCGAAATTCTTTTGCATCCCCCTGAGGGTTTTAGAGAGGAGAGAGTGGGGGGAGGGATGAGCCTGGTGGTGGGTATTAAGGAGGGCACATATTGCATGGAGCAGTGGGTGTGGTACATAAACAATGAATCTTGGAACACTGTAAAAATAAAATAAAATTTTAAAAAAGATATACATTAACACTAAGTTTAGCATTAGAACCATTTTTTAAAAAAAATTGTATTTGTTTATTTGAGATAGAGAGCACAAGCAGGGGGAGCAGCAGAGAGAGAGGGAGAAGCAGGCTCCCCACTAAGCAGGGAGCCCAGTGCGGGGTTCGATCCCAAGACCCCGGGACCATGACCTGAGCCGAAGGCAGATGCTTAACTAAATGACTGAGCCACCCAGGTACCCCTCCTGTGAACCATTTTTAAGTGTACAGTTCAGTGACATCAAGTACATCCCACTCGTGTGGCCATTGCCACCGTCCCCTTCTAGAACTTTCCATCATCCCAAATTAAAACTCTGCACCCATGAAACACAACCTTCCTACTTCCCCTCCCCCAGCCCCTGGCAAGCACCATTCTATCTTCCGTCACTGTGAACTTGACTACTCACATAAGTGAAATCAGACAGTATTTATCTTTTCGTGTCTGGCTTCTTTCACTCAGCATCATGTCCTCAAGGTTCCTCCATGCTGTAGCAAGTGTCAGGATTTCTTTCCTTTTTAAGGATGGCTCCTTTCCCATTGTGTGTCTTTGCTATAGTTGGTTGATCCGTTCATCCCTCGATGGACATTTGGGCTGTTTCCATCTTTTGGCAGCTGTAAATAACGCTGCTGTGAACATGGGTGTGCACATTACCTTTAAAGTAGGGATGGTAACTGTTACTTACCTAACGCCAATGTCATGAGCATTCAATGAACCAATTCACACGGGTGCTCGGCACAGGGCCTGGGACGCACAAGGTGCCAAATGGACACCGTTCAATACAGATTCAATGACAATTGAGCTGTTATTATCGGCGATGATCTGTCGCCAAGCACGGGAGAGAGAAATAGCACAGGACAATGAACTTGAAGAGAGGGCAAAGTGAGTTCTCTTTTTAAAATAGAGACACAGTTTTTATTCTAAAAAATAATGTGGCCGTCATTTTTTGAAAATGTAGGATACGGTGGAGAAAAAATTTCCCACCCGTAGTCCCACCCCTTTCACCGAGTTTCCATTTCCTTCTGCTTCAGAGGGAGGCAATGGACTGCTGTTCAGTCGAATGGAGGGGACCTGGGAGGATTTTGGGGGACCAGCTGGGAGGGTGGGCAAGGGACCCCAGGGAAGACTGGCTTTGAGAGGAGTCATTCGTGGTTGGTGCTTTTCTTGTGCTTTCAAAAACCCTGAGGCCTGGCTGGCTCAGCCAAGCTGGGATGCATTTTTTGGCTTCAGCGTTGGGAGAGAGAGAGGAATCAAAAAAAGGAAATATCATTTCCTTAACTACTAGGTATTAATATCCTGTTTAATTTAATTTTGGCTTTCTGCGCTGGTGAGCTCTTTTGCCTCTAACGTACAGTGTCAGCTTGGCAGGGAGTTTCTGACAGTATCAAAAGAGGATTTAGCTCTGAATCCTTGCCATGAAAGTGTCTCTCTCTGCTCCCAGTGTAGGCTTTCAGAAGCGAGCATTGTGTCCCGTGAAGACGGTAATTGAGTGAATGAGGCCTGGCACCTGGGCCTGCCGCGGAGCACTGATAAGGACATAAAGAGAGGCTGAAAGGGCCTGCTTGCCAGAGGCAGAGAGGCTGGCACGTCCCCGGGAGGAGGGGAGCCCAGCCGTCCCTGCAGAGAGCTGAGTACGGGGAGCTCAGCCCCTGCAACCCTGCAGGGAGAGAGGGTCCTGGGCAGAGCGGGGGTCCAAGCATTCTGCACCTCAACACAGAGCACTGGTACTCGGGTGGGGGGGAGATAAGCAGATGGCAAGTGAGGTAGGGCCGGCCCAGCTGGCCGATATGCCCTCTGTTTCTTGATAAACACCGTATTCGTGTTTGGCCAGGCCTCCTCTAGTTCACTGCAGAAGGACAGAGGTCCTGCCTCAGTCCACAGGGCTTGTGTATGTTCAGTCTTGTCTGGCATGGCAGTGTGGTCCATTGTGTGGAAGGCTGAATCGGGACCCCTGGGAGTCTGAATGGTTAATTTCCACACTGGTTCCAATGTGCATCTGCCTGCCCTTGGTCAGGACTTACAATCCTGAACAGGACTGCCTGTGTCTCTGAGAGCTCTGGGCTGATCATGAAGCTCCATCCCACCCCAAAGAAAAAACAGACGTGTTCTGGTCCTTCCCCTATAAGCTGAAGATAATTTATCAGATACATTCCTATAGGGTTATTGCCTACCAACTCGTCCAGCCAACCATCTGTCCATGTTCATCCATCCATCCATCCATCCACCAATCCCCCCAATCCATCCACCCATCTGTCCATCTGTTCATCCATCCATCCATCCATCCATCCACCAACCCCCCCCCAATCCATCCACCCATCCTACACCCCCCATCTGTCCATCCATTCATCCATCAACTTTGGAGACCCTGTTATGTGTCAGGCACTAATGGATGACATTTTTAATGGGCTTTTAGTAGTGATAGCCTTGCACTTAAAGTTAAAGCTTGAATCCCTAACTAGCTGTGTGAACTTGGCTAAGTCACTGTTTTAGACTTTGCCACAACTGGGAGCTACACTATTTAGGGGCAGATTGACTTTTTAAATCTTTGCTCCCAAATTTCAGTGGCTAATATGAGTTGCTTATTTATTTATTTGAGAGAGAGAGAGAAAGAGAATGAGTGGGAGAGGGGGAGGGAGCGGGAGAGAGAGAATCTCAAATAGACTCTGTGCTGAGCAGGGAGCCCAATAGAGGTCTTGATCCCACAACACTGAGATCACAACCTGAGTCAAAGCCATGAGTTGGAAACCCAACCAACTGTGCCACCCAGGCATCCCAACATGAGTTGGGTTCTTATTCAAGATCCAAAATAGATGTTCTTCTTGATGGACGGCTCTCCTCCATGTAGTGACTCAGGGACCCACGTTCCTTCCATCTTGAAACTCAACCTTCCTGTAGTCCATGGAGCCCTTTCCATTGGGCTGGTACGTGAGGAACGAGAGAAATTAACATTACCTACGTGAGGCCTGGAAGTGGTGCACTCACTTCTGTTCATATTTGAGCTGCCAGAACTCCGTCCTGTGGCCACAGATGACAGTGAGGGTGGCTGCTTGCCCAGGAAGGCGAGGAGAACACGTACATGGGGAGTGCCAACAACCTCTGCCATTGGGTCTCCAGATGGTTTTTGATGACAAAGAAACAGTAAAATGTTAGGTACCAACAGAAAGAGGTGGATCAAAGGCTTCCAGATTGCCTTTACTTCCCTGGCAAGAAGTTGGGTATTACCTCTGCGGCCAAAGGGGTAAAGTCTTCGACTGTCCAAACAGCATGAGGCATCAGGCCAGGTGTATTCATGAATGGATAGCAGAGGAGTTTTTTTGACATCTCAACCCAGAACTTTTCTTTTTCTGTTTTTAAGATTTATTTATTTTAGAGAGAGAGTGACTGAGTGAGCATGAGCGGAGGGAAGGGCAGAGAGCAGGAAAGAATCTCAAGCAGACTCCCCACTGAGTGCAGAACCTGATGTGGGGCTTGATCTCAGAACCCTGAGATCATGACCTGAGCTGAAGTCAAGAGTCAGATGCTCAACCGACTGAGCCACCCAGGCACCCCCAAGAACCTTTCAAATGTAACCGGAACCCTGTGCCAAAATGAAGGTGAGAAGGTCAGGGTCTGACCTCTTCAAATATTTGATATCAGGAGAAATGAAAAGCCCATAGGATCATCCAATAATAAACTCTTTTATCTGGAACTCTTTTTCTTTAAAGATTTTATTTATTTATTTGACAGAGATCACAAGTAGGCAGAGAGGCAGGCAGAGAGAGGAAGGGAAGCTGTCTCCCTGCAGAGCAGAGAGCCCGATGTGGGGCTCGATCCCAGGACCCTGAGATCATGACCTGAGCGGAAGGCAGAGGCTTTAACCCACTGAGCCACCCAGGTGCCCCTATCTGGAATTCTGATGGACAAGTTTATCCTGAGTTTTTCTAGAAACTGTGCTCTAAGCATATATTTCAAAATCATCATTGCCATCCCCATTGTTGCTAACATTCTTTACATACTTACCACGTGCCAGGTACTATTCCAAGAGTTTTGTATAATTCTATATTTTACCTATATTTTATCTATCCAAGTATGATTATTATCTCTGTCATGGAATTCTGTGACAGGAAGGCATTTAGCTAGGCTCCTAGAGCTATTCAATGGCAGAGCAGACAAGAATGATTTTGGTGGCTTGGCTTGACCCCAAGAGCATCAAGATATCGCAGGAACCTTAGGCCCAAGGCAGGAGATTTTCCTGAAGGTCTTTCCCATGGTGACTTAAACATGTAAAGTTTTCTCATCCATAAAATGGGAATGCCAGTCACCGTCCTGTCTCCACGGGCAGCTTTATTGAAAGGATCATGGAAGAGAACGGGCTTGAAGGCACTTGTCCAAGTGCATAATGGCACCGATGAACGGGATCATTGCTTTGGGGGTACTACCCTCTGTTTGCAGGCTAAAATTTGCTTAAAAAGCATCTCAAGCGACTTATTCAGCAAAGCGAAGTCTCATGATAGAACACGCTGTCCACACGCGGCCCTTGCCTTTGGAATATTAATCTTGAGAGGTTCGGGTGAGCTGGGAAGTCTAGGGCCTTCCCCTCAGTCCCTGGCTGCGGGCTCAGGCTGTGCATGTTTTCCCAGCTCGAGGAGAGAGGAACCTGTTCTCCACACCCCAGATGTTTCCAGCCCCGCAGAGCCGTCATCGTCTAAAGCAAGCTGCCGGGCACCGAGGCTTCGGGGACACTCTCCCATGGGTTCTCTTTAACGGGTGTGGCTTCGCTGCAGGGAATGCTGTGGAGGCCCATGTTTTTGTTTTCTGTCTTACACAATTCGGAACCAGTAATCTGTTTGACATCTGGGGCTGACGGCAGACAGGCGGGAGCGGACGGAATGGGGTGGCGGGCCAGCCAGCTGCGGGAGGAGGCTGGGAGCCCCCCGCTGACAGTGCACCCATGCAGGTGTGATGGGGCGTCTCACGGTGCCGAGAAGTCTCCAGAAGCCGAGAGGCCTCTCCAGCGGGGGCTGGGGAAGGGAGTGGTTTTTGTTTTTATTTCTGTGATACTGGGCTCTTTCCCCCTTGGAGCATTTCTGGTTCTGTCTGGGTTTTCTGGAAGCAGTTAGAAGAAACAGCTGGATGTTGGAGGGAAAATGTCCAATGTGCTTAACGTCTTCATAAAGCCGGTTCACATTCAGAGAGAGGATTTGTTCTAGTCCGTTCTCCCACAAATCCACTCTCTTCTGCCTGCGCAAAGGCTTTCCTGAAACTTCCAAATGTTTATGGGGTGGATTTAAACAAGGGAGAGGTCATCGAGGGCAGTCGTGTTTAAATAAAAGCACCTAGGGCCCAGGCATCTGATTAGGGATGGCGTTGAGTGCCCCTTGCAAAGTATGTAACCGACCTGCCTTAAATAACTCTAACTAGACCGAAACAGTCCTGAAGAGGTTTCTAGGATTAGATCACAGCCTGGCAAAAGCAGAGAAAGTCTGGGAAAGTCCTAAGAGGATTCTAAAAAAAAAAAAAAAATTCTATTTGGTTTCAAATCTATCAGATGAAGCAGTTGATGCAAGTTTTGGACCCAATGAAACATTTCAATAACTCATATTTGTTAAATCATGATCAGCTGGAGGAATTTTGATTTGTAGCTGGCTCAGGAGAACATTCTTGAGTCTATTTTGGAAGTATCAACCCAGAGCCAATTACTGCCATTGTTCCTTAAGGAAAGAAGGATTTGTTTTGCATTCAGGAGGTAACCTGCAGAAGGAAAGGGGCCTCACCCAGGGTCTTGGTCCACTCGGGCTGCAGTGACAAAATGCCATAGACTGGGGCACTTGAGCAAGAGAAGTTTCTTACAGTTCTGGAGGCTGGCTGGCAAGTCCCTCAGCGAGAGGCCAGCTGATTCCATTCCTGGCTTGAGATGGTCTTCTTGTGGAGCAGAGAAGGGTAGCTCTCTGCTATCTCTCTGCTTTCTCTCTGCGTCTCTCCTCATAAGGCCACCAATCCCATCATGAGAATTCCACCCTGGGTGACCTGATGACCTCCCCCAAGACCCCTTCTCCAAATATTATCACATCGAGAGTTGGGACTTCAACATAGGAGTTTGGGGGTGGGGCTGGGGTACTTGTTCCATAGTACCACGCTGCCTTGGAGAGCCTTAAAACATGGAACAAACCAGGGCACCTGGGTGGCTCAGTCGTTAAGCATCTGCCTTTGGCTCAGGTCATGATCCTGGGGTCCTGGGATTGAGTCTTACATCAGGCTCCCTGCTTAGTGGGAAGCCTGTTTCTCCCTCTCCCACTCCCTGTGCTTTATTGCCTCTCTTGCTATCTCTCTCTGTCAAATAAATGAGTAAAATATTTTAAAAAAAACCATTGAACAAACCAAAACACACATGCCTCCCCCAATGACGTCAGTTAGAAATGTTCGCACCGTAAGAAGCACAAAGGCAGAAAACAGCCTCATCATCTGTGTGGGTCACACTGTCGTGCAGAAGGCATTGCTCTACACACAGCTCCACATGCTGTGGGCCGGGGAACATCGACACAGACAGGCCTGGAACCCAAAAAAATACCGAAGGACAAGCCCGCTATTGACGGGACTTTTTCCCTCAACTTCTACTCTGTGAAAGATGGGCTTGGTCCTTTGGAACCCAGTGTTGGAAATAAACTTGGCAGAAGAGGTAAACTCTTAAGAGGCCCGGGAAGGCCAGGTGATCCAGCGTGTGGAACTCAACCTCTCACTGGGCCATATTTTCAAAAGGGAAGACAGCTAATGGGAGTAGGTTCCTTACATTAAACATATACTTACAGTTAACAGCACCAAACCACTTAAGTTGGCAGCAGACCAATTATTAATGAGATGAATGGCCTTTTATAAATCCCTCTGTGGCCTCCAGACAACTGATGGGTTTATGGTCCATGCATTAGGGAATGTGGTTCCTCTGTGGTTATAATTATCCACAGTTGCTGACCGTTTGAGGGTCATCCCACCAAAAATAGCCGCCCCGTGAACACCCTGTCCTGTGCTGCCACATGGTTGATGGGGATAAAGCAGAAATAGGAGAGCAGGGTTCCTTCTACTGCCCTTCCTAGAGGATGGATCTTGGCGAAGCCCCTGGAAGTTTCTCTTTGGTTTTCTCCTCTGGAGGTGTGTGTAATTGATCGCTCTAGTTTTTACCTGTCATGGGACCCAGGCCTGGACCATCAGAAGGGTGTGTCTCTCTAGCCGCAGCCATTGGTTCCCATCTAATGAGAAGCCAAGCAACTCAACTTCCTGGTGCCACGTAAAGAACTATTGTTTCCGCGAAGCAGGTCTGGCTGTGTTTTACTCTGGGCCCCCCGCTTTGTTCCTGTGAATGTTGATAAGTTGAAAGTTTTGGAAGTTGGTACGTTTCTGGAACTCTTTAAACCATATTTAGAAGCCTAGAAAAGAATGTCATTGCTTTTATAACATGAAGACCTGCTCAAGATCTTAGCTGGAGGGGCCACAGGAGCACGGATTTAATGGGGATCCCCAGCAGCATGCATGAGCTTCATCCATGACCTGTCCTGCTGACCATGGGTAGGAGGGGACTCTCTCCCCCAAGTCACTCAGAGTCCAGGTTCTTTCCATCTGGTGATTCTCTCATCCACTGCACCTGCTGAATCCTTCTCTCCCATTATTTACATCTGACAGCAAGCAGAGGCAAGAGAAAGCCTGACGCAAAGTGCCCCTCACCTGGGCATCAATTCGGCCCACTTCCCACTGGCCAGAACTCACTCACGTGGCCGCCCTAACTGCAAGGGAGACTGGAAATGTAGTCTACCTGGGTGTCCAGGAGGAAAGCTGGAAAAGGTAGGAAGACAGCAGCTGGCTGGACTCCACCTCGCCCCAGGAACACAATTCCAGGTTGGTGGCTCAGTGGACAACATGTTTTATTTTTGTGCACAAGTGTGCTTTTTTTTGGAGGGGGAGACTGAGAATACAAAAGAAAATGACAAAAACTCAAAGCCAACCATTTTTCAGACTTTCTGGCTCCACGAGAGCTAAAATATTTAGATGGCAGAGGCTTCTTTGTTCACAGTGAAGGTCTCATTTGTCCGAAGGGATGTATTTGACATTGGCTGGCAGCGTTGAAGGGTTCCATGCCACTCTTGTCAAAACTGGGTTTTCCTTTTATTATCTGTTCCCTTGTTTATTCCCTTCTCTTGGAACCTAGTTCCCCCAAAGGCTGGACTTTCAGATCCGTCCGGTCAGTCATCTCAAGGCTCCAAGCTAGTTCAATGGGTGACATTATGTGTGTTCATGAGAAAATCATTTCAAGGGCTACAAATGAGTCCTTTAGTAATACCCAGGAGTCATAATGTCTGTGACATAATGAACCTTCCTAAATTACAACCTACACTAATTAGATCACTTATTGCTACATTCCGGGCCCTGAAACAATTTGCTTAAAGTGATAGTTACCTCTAATGAAAAGATACATAACAGAAAATGTCAGCAACCTTTTAAAATCCTCCACGACTTATTACGAGGACTGTCTCGTGCAAAGTGCTCACGGTGGTGCAACACCTTTTGTCGCCATTTCCTCCTAAATTAGGAGGGTGTTTTATGATCGCTTGGAAATGGAATTCCCTGGGGTAGTAAGAAGATGAGGTAAGGGCTCCCTGTCTCCCTCAGCCCTTCTCAGCCCGCCCCACTCCAGGATTCACTGCGGCAGGACGACTCCCAGCATGTTGCCTGGAAAGATCCTTGGTCAGCTACTTGTAGACTGGGTTTTCCTTCAATGCCTGGGGTTCCTGCCTGCCTGGCAGGGGAGAGATTCCTCCGGTCTCCACGAGCTCTTCACGAGGGGGGCTACGTCATAGCCATCTCTCTGATGAGGTTGGGAGGGCTGTGCCGTTGTGGAGGCTGGTGGAAAACGGGGTCTGGCAAGGGCTGGCCGTGTTGGCTACCAGGTCAGTCCTGCAGCAGCCCACAGTCAGGATCCTTCGAGGAGGCCTTCAAAAGGCACTTTGTGCAAAGAGGTGGGGGCAGGATACCAAGAAATGCAAGGCGTGACAGCAGAGCTGTGGCACCTCTCGGCCCAGAGGGACAAGGAGAGGGAGCCGTTACCAGAATCCAGATGAGAGAATTGTATGGAAAGGGCCTTCTAGAGCCACCTGCTGAGGCCCCAGCCTGTCTCAGGTGTTCCACAGGGAGAGAGCTGGAGAATAAATGCCGCAACTCATTCTCCTCCTTTGCTCTGTGCCTCCCTCCCTCTAGTCCCTTGCTGGGCTCCCTGTTGCCCCTAGTCTCCTGTAAGCTGGGGTTTGAGGGAGAAATGAGCAGCGAGGATATGGGACCTCTTTGATCCTGACTATTTAAATCAACCTTCTGGGCCACAGAACGGGGAAAGGAGAGTGGGGTGCAGCTTTGAGGGAACAGGGCACTCGATGCCCGGCACTGTCAGGTTCTGCCCACAGCCCTGTTGTTTGGGAAACATCTTCCCTGCCTGCCATGGCGCCATGTCCACCTTTGTCCCCGAGGGCCCTGAGCTGTGTGGGTAAGAATCAGTATGTTGGTCAACCTGGGTCTCATCCTTGGCCTGACTCCTTCTAGGGACCAATGGCTGCTTATCAGGGACATCTGAAGAAGCCACAGTGACACTCCTCTGTCAGAAAACAGCCAGAAGGTGAGGCTTCCTTGAGTTTAAAGGTCCACCTCATAGCCTGAGGGTGTGTCCCCGTGAGAATGAAGGAGTCCCATCAGAAAAATAGGTGACCAACCCCACCCATTTAGAAAGTGGGGTCTCTCTGCCACACTCCTCTTTCTTGACAAAATCTGGAACTGAAAGGGACTCATTTGTTCCTTGAATCTTCTGGCTTCCAGAAAGCTTATTTGGAAGCCCCCAGGAAGGTCCCCGGCACAAGGAAGGTGCCGAGAATTTATCGGGGGGGGGGGGGGGGGGCATGGTTCTCTGAGTTTTGGGTTCTTACTGAAACCTTCCTTGATACAACCATCCTTTGGAAAAGCACAGAATCCATTTTAAAACTAAAAGTCGTGTGTTCGCCTTCAGGCCTGAGTGTCAATATTAATTCTGAAAATAGCATTAGCCCCTTTGAATGCATTATTATAATTTATTTATGTTTTCCCATTTGATCCTCAGAACAGCTCCATGGATCAGTTAGACATGAGGAGAGAAGCCCGGAGAGCTGCAGGCCCTTGCTCAAGGCAACACGACTTCTTGCCCCTGAAGCTGCTGGAGGAGAGAAACATCTAGAAGCCTAAGATATTATTTTCGCTCTGGAGGAGCTAAAAGTCTAGGTGAGGAGATAAGGCAAAGAGGAGTTGCAGGTGCTGTAGGATTCAGGTGTGGGGTGGTGGGTCAGGCTGCCTCCACTGCTCCAGCTGTCCCCCTTCTTCCTCCCAGCTGGGACTCCCAGTCAAGATCCATGGTCTCAAGGCAGAGTCTTGTTGGACGAGCTGGTGCCATAGGGACAACGGCTGGGCAGGGGAAGGCGGGGCCTGCCGATAGACCGTCCCACCAGCACTACGTGCCGTGGGGGGGATGGGCACATAATGCGCCCAAAGGAAAACGCATTGTGTTATTAACAGAAGATGGAAGGGATTCTGGGAGGCTGGAAAATCAACAAAGATCCACTAGACAAGGCATTGTCCTTCCCATCTACCCTGTGTCCCCCACCCCCACCCAAAGGGACTAGGATGGGTGACGCTGTCGCCATGATTGACATAGAGAAGCAGCAGCCCAGAGAGGGAGGTGAGTTGCCCGGGTAACAGGGCATCTCACTCACTCCTGTGCCGCCACGGGCCCCGCCCTCACTGTCCTTCAGGTCCTGCAGGCTGCGTGTGCCCACTTAGGCTACCCGAAGCCTGTCTGGCAAGGGAGGGCCTGGGGTGACGCGAGGATGGGATGGAGGGAGAGTGAGCCCTGGGTCAGGGCAGGGAGAATGTGTCTTTTTCTAATACCTTCTCGTCAGGGATGGGCACCCTCTCTCACCTGGAGAACACCTGCCTCCGCCCAGCCACGCTACCTGCCATGGCTCTCTCTTGCTCAAAGGATCTGGAGCACGGAGGTGGTGGGGGCAGGTGCTGCTGGACTGGGGGTTCCAGAGCCCAGGGAAAAAGTAAAGCTGACCTTCTTCCATCCTGTAAAATGGCCAAACGCCATCTAAGTGAAACTCTAAAGAGTGAAACTTCCAAGGTCCCTGCCTATCTAAAGCCCAAAAAACCCACAGTAGAAACTTCTTATTCTTTCTCCTAGCTCCCAGGGTGGGGCAGAGGCCAGGAGACTTTTGTTCTAATCCCCGTTCTGCCTCTTTCCAGCTGTAACCTTGTGCAAGTCCCACGTCTCCCTGGATCTCATTTGTGCAACTGGAAGTTTGCATTAAACACCAGTAAGTAACAGACTATTAATGTTAATGAAAAACAGTATACTAAGTGTTTGTGGCAGGTGACAGCCACTGGTCCACCCAACACTTGAGCGCTTCCTGCATGGAGCCCCCCCTGAGAGACAGCAGCCTACCCGAGGACTAAATTTTCAAGCCCTCCTCATGTCCAGGGGTTGCGGGGTGGGGGGATCCATGTTCCAATAAAACTTTATTTTCAAAAAACAGGTGGTGGGTTGAACTGGCCCATGGACCAGAGTATAGGGAATGCCTCTAGTAGAGGGAATGCCCATATAGCCTTTATCTAAACTTAAGCTAGGAATATTTGCTAATCATCTGCTAAGTACCATTCGCTAATATGCATCTGCCTTGTGCAGGAATGCGGCAAGGTTCAGGATTTTACTCATAAATTCTTCCAGCCAATTCTTGTACCCCTCTTGGATGCCAGATGCTAAGGGCCTCCGGAATCTGACGGTGAGCACAGAAGCCCCAGCTCTGCCTGTGAAATTACATTCCAATGGATGTGGCTGATAGGGAGAAAGGCAGGTATTAGGGAAGCGTGTAGGAGGACCTCTAGTTGGGACTGGGAGGGAAAGGGGGGCTTCTCAGAGGGAATGACACACAGGGCAAGGCGACTGCTACCTTCACCCCATCTTCCAAGATCCGTCCTCTGCACCGGGCACAGCGCATCTTCGCCCTTCCTGAGACCAGAAGCGGACGGCTCTGAACTCCTAGGAGAGGGTGAGTCACAGGATGGAGGGATCCTACATCCCCAGGTCATCACAGGAAGAAAAACTGCCTGGAGTAACCGTACGAGTGAGAGATAAATCTCGCTGTGTCACGATGCTGGAAGGATGGGGGTTCTTTGCTATCAATCCAGCACTATCCTTACTAAGAAGATGCCCCATGTACTCCATCTCATTTGAGCGTCTCAGAAATCCTGTGGGACACCCCAGTTTTCCAGAGGAGGGAGCTGAGTCTCAGAGAGGTTAAGTGGCTTGTCCAAGTAAATGGAAATAACCCAGAGTCTCACCCCAGAGAAGTTTCTCTCCAATGCCCATGCTTCTGAGCTCTGTCTACGGCTCTGATTCTGACCAATACAAAACCCAGCCCTCCTGTCCTGTCCTCGCAGCTCAGCCCGGAAGAAGCTGGGGACCGTCCTGTCCTGGGACTTGTATTAATGGGATGAGACAGGATTTCCCTAGGGCAGGGACCGAAGGCCAGAGGCCAGACAGAAAAGTGCAGTCCCCCTGCCTCGGGGAAAGCCAGGTTTTCCAGAGGTTTGGAGACTGCCGGCTACAGAGCTGTGTGCCTCAGACCCTGAATTCCTCCCAGAGCATGGGAGAGAGATGGAGGCAAGTGGGAGGAACCCCCAGGATCCCTTCTCAGTTCCTGCTCCCTTGAAAATGTTTTCCTTTACGGGCCAGTGAGGTACGTCTCTCTTTGTAGCCAACATGTCCAAGGCTGACAGGCTAAAATGGCTCGCTTGCTTTTAAGTGTCAGGAGATGTAAATAGTTTTAGTCTTCAGTGGTTTCTGATTGAATCTCCTTTTGAAGTAATGATAGCTATAATTTAAAGCAACAGTTACCATATTTTCCTTGCTGGCTGGCCGTCTTTGAAGCACTAAGTATAAATCTGCTTAAAATCTTAAAATAGCCGTAGCCCTGTCTCAATATTCTACCAGGAGCCAGGGAGATTCGGCCTCTAATTGCCATCATCTGTAACTAATAGCAGCAGCACAGCGGGCTCGTGACAAGGTGGCCGGCAGAACAGCTCTGACCTGGACAGGAAGGTGGAGGCAGAGACATGATGTCCCTGGGGGACCCTTGACTTTGGTCGGAGTTCGGAAGAAACCCGTCCTGAAATTAGGACCAAATGGGCTCTGGACTGTGAGGGGGTTTTTCAGGACCGTCTTTTCCAGGCCTCTCCAGGAGTCTCGGTTGGAAACGAGCAGGGCCTCCTTGCAAAAGGGAGCTCAGAATGTTCAAGGGTGAGCAAGGACTTGGTCCTTGGGACTCAGGGACGACATCCAGTCTGCAGGGAGGGGGAAAGCCTGCCATCCTTATTCTTCCTAAGAAGTAAGGATGGAACTGTAGAAGGAAGAGAGATTTCCAGGGTGGCTGGTCACCAACAGGGAGTGACCCATGACCATGTCTGGCGCACTTTGGCAAATGCATTTAAAATACCGCTTCACTCTTAAACTGGCCACCGCATTTCCCTTTATTCACGAATATGGATTTCTCTGACAGATACGTACAGCATCCCTACTGTGTGCAGGACAGTGAGCAAAACAGTCGGCAACCCCAGCATTCACAGGGTTTATGGTAAGCACTACTGAGATAAGGAAGCTGAAGATAGGGGCTAGGGAGCAGAACCAAGGAAGGAAAGAAGGGGGGTAGGGTCATGTTGCACTTTTAAAAAGGCTTGTCATCAAGAAAGTGGCATTAGGTGGCCTATTGACCTTTGTAAAAACTTGTCAATGGACGATGTACTAATATGTATATTTTTAAAGATTTTATTTATTTGAGAGAGGATGGGGAAGGGTGTAGAGGGTAAGGGAGGTGCAGGGGGAGAGGGAGAAGCAGGTTTCCCTTGGAGCAGGAAGCCCAACACGGGGCTCGATCCCAGGACTCTGGGATCATGACCTGAGTCGAAGCAGGCACTTAACTGCATGAGCCACCCAGGGGCTCCATATCTAAACCATTCTAAAGAATCCTGGTGGGAAACATTCAGGGAAGTTGACAGCTGCTAGGACTCTGGGTGATTTTAACTTTTACTTTGCAGACGTTTTCTGAATGTCTTATGATAAACATGCACGCATTTTGGGAAAAAGCGGCAATTGAGTTTGGCGGTTCCCCCAGTAAATAAAGCACGGAATTTCCATATGGCCCTGCAATTCCACTCCCGGGTATCTACCCAAAAGAGCTGGAAATAAATATTCAAACAAAAACTTGTATGTGAAAGCTCACGGCAGCATTCACCATAGCTACAAGGTAGAAACAACTCGAGTGTCCCCCAGTGGATGGATGAGATGAGCGACCTGTGGTATATCCATGCAGTGGAATATTATTTGGCCATAAAAAGGAGCAAAGGGCTGATGCATGGTCTGACAAAGGTGAAGCTTGAGAACAGTACACTTTGTGAGAGAAGCCCGATGCTAAAAGCCACATCATGTAGGATTCTCTTTCTAGGAAATATCCAGCCTAGTCCATACGGACAGAAAGTGGACTCGTGGTTGCCTAGGATTAGGGGAGAGGGCTTCACGACTGTAAGGATTTTTGGGGGGGTGTGGGGGCAGTGACAAAAATGTCCTGGAACCTAGGTTGTGGCAATAACTGTATTAACACTGTGAATATTCCAGTCACCGAATTGTGTACTTTAGACTGAGGAAAACGGTCAGTTTTATGTTATATGTGTTTTCTACAATAAAGAAGAAACAGTTGTTGGGGAGTTACTGGAAAAACTCATTTGGCTGCACATGCCTGTAAGAGGCCTGAGGTCACAGGTGACGGAGGTGCCAAGTGCTGGCCGGGGGGACTTGGCGGAGTCCCCATTGGTAAAACTCATTTCTTCTAGTAACTTCCCAGCACCTCCTAGCTTCAGGGCAGTGAGGTCATGGTGGTGGGTGAGGCAGGCCTCCTCCGAAGGAGCCTCTCGCTGGAGGCCGGCCTGGGGAGGGCTGTGAGGGACTCGAGAGGTCAGAGGGGAGGCCTGGGGGCGGGGGTTGGGGGGTGGCGAAGAGATTCGAGTGAGGCTGAGCTGCGAATCCAGCTTTTTTGACCCTGGCCCTGACATGCTTCTCCCAGCTGAGTCTCCCCATCTCGACGGAGAAGCCAGACAGGCGCTCTGGGAGGCTGCCCTGAGCGCACAATGGGGGTTAGCAGCAGAGCAGGCTGGGTGGCTCTGGAGCCCATTAAGGGATTAACAATTTTCCACAGATGATCCACAGAAAGGGCAGTCTGGACACAAGTAATTGAGAAAGAGCCCGCTTTCCTAAAACCTGGGCATTCCAGTCTCTCTCCGCCGAGGTCCTCACGCTCTCGAGGACGGCAGAAACGAGGGTGTTCTCCCATGGAGGGTAAGGGAGAAGAGGGGCTGTTTCCTATCGTCACACGCCCTGTCCTCACCCCTGCCTCCTCACCCTGCCCTCCCTCAGAACCCAGAAACCAGCCCTTGCCCCCGGTCGCAGGGGCCCCCCCGGGACTCAGCCCATGCCCCAGGACTCAAGAGAACTTTCTGGGTCATGCTTTAGAGCTGAGTGTTTTTGCGCCAAAATATAATAGAGACACGAGCTGCCTGAAGGGCCTCGCCGGCTTCTCCCGCTGTTTCTCCAGCGAGGAAAGGCTATGGGCTGCTCCGGTCCCAGATGTGGGCAGCTGCCTACACAACGGTGGCTTGGTGTCCGCTGCAGCCCCAAGAGAAGTCGCCCCGCCCCCATGCACAATGGGGTGAAGCCCGGCCACTCCGCCCGGGTGGACCGCTTAGTATTGTTTCTTTTTTTTATACATTTATATTCCTCTTGCAATAAAAAATAATACATTAGGGACCTCTGGGTGTCTCTGTCGGTTAGTGTCTGCCTTCAGCTCGGGTCATGACCCCAGGGTTCTGGGATCAAGCCTGAGTCGTGCTCCCTGCTCAGCTAGGGGTCGTTTCCTCCTTCCCCTCTGCCCACCCCCCTTTTGTGCTCTCTCTCTCCCTCACTCTCTCTCTTTCAAATAAATAAACTTTTTTATTTAAAGAACACATTAAAAAAATCCAGCGAAGCAATTGACTCAGGATGGACTTTGTCCTCCATCATTTACTTGCTGTGTGACCTCGGCAAAGTGTCTCTGCCTCTCTGAGTCAGCCTCACCGGAAAAAGCGAATGATCATGGTTTAACCACCTCCCAGGATATTATCGGGTTTAACAAAGAGAACAGCCTGTCTTTCCAAGCTCTAAGTTTTTCTCATTGGGGTCCAGAGGTTGGAGGTGCTCAGCAAATAACTTGCTGAAATGAAATCTTACTTCCTTTTGATGTGTGTTAGAAAATTTCCTTCATCAGCGGGGAGCAGAGGAAATGTGATTGAGCAAAGGTTTCCTGGGGATACTGATGGGCAGTGATAAGTAGTGGTGCCAATACTCTACCACGGTTGGGGGGTGGGGGTTGGCCTGGATGGGACAGGAGGTACAAACAGGGCTAGGGGAAGGCCAAGGTGGCCCTTGCGCCAGGGACTGAGAAGGGATGTGGCACCACGAAAGGGGGAGACACTAAGCTTTTGGTGTCAGGCACCCAAGCCTCAAATCCTCTCACGACCACTTATTGCATGGGAGGCTTTAGGCTAGTGACTTATTCTCTCTGTGCCTCAACACCCCCCATCCTCAAAACGGGCAGAGGGTCAGAACAAAGCAAGTGCTTCATAGATGTCATCTGCCACCAGGGTGTTGGTGATGACATTGTGTGAGCGGGTGAAGGACAGAAACACATCTGTGCGTTGAGAAATGCCCCTCGTCAAAGTGGGCAGGACAAATTATGGAGGAATCGAGACAGGGAGGTGCTTAAGGGACAAGAGGACTGCTTCGTCATAAGGAAAAGGAGCAGGATGGGAAGAGATGACGAACATAACAGAAAATAAAGTGAACTTGGCCTTTGGTTAGACGCAGGGGCCAAGGCAATGGGAGTGGAGGAGGAATGAGGGATAACAAGGAGGTGGGGGAGGGAAGACACAGTTCTGGAGCCTGGGAGAAGATTACGGTTGGTACAGTGAAGTGTTCTGGAATGCAGTTGGGTTGGGCATGTTGAGTTTGAGGGAGCCTGGGAATCCAGGTGGAATTCTGGAGAGATTTGGGTGTGGCCCTAGTTACAAGTAAGTGATGTAAGCATTCCTGTCACCTCTGAAATAGGTTCCTGATTTGGACATCCTGAGGTCTTAGAACTGGTTGTTAAGATACGCGGTCACAAGGATACCGCAGCTGCTTTTTCCTAGAGATAACACAAGGAATTGTGCTTGCCCCTTACACGTAAGGATTCTATTTCCTCAAATATATTCCACCTTTGCCTGTTCTATGTAAAGAATATTTTGTGGTCAAATTTAGGAGGCATTCAGTTAAACAAACAAACAGAAAAAGTAAACGTTTCTTTATGCGGGACTTATCAGTGCCTCTTCTGTGCTGATAGGTTTTGTGTACTCTGGAGAGGAATGTGAAATATAATATGTCTCAAACTTACCTTCCTGCACAGCTCTTTATTTATCTGGCCGGGTACTCGGCCCTGAATGCTAAGGTATCTGGACCTGGGATGGTGGGTGGCAGGAAGCCTCCAGATTATCCTTTTAGAACAGAGTTTTACCAACTTTGCAGCACGTGTTAGTTCGCATGTCTAGCAAACTCCCGGGTGACGCCAGCAATGTTGGTCCACAGACCATGTGCTGAGAGGACCTCCTTCTTCGATTGGCCAAAGGCCATGGAGGACACCATAAGGATTCCGACCAGAGTGGGGTGTTACAGCTTATGACTGCCATTATTAGGGGTCTCCCCTACTCACCCTGCCCCCCGACTGATCCCATCCCTACAGACAGAACCGTGGTTTCTCACAAGTTACAACTGCCTTCCTGTCTGGAGCATGGAAGGGGCCAGGGAAATAGTGAAAGTCCAAAAAGGCAGTCAATAGGAAGGAGAAGGGCCCAGGTGACTGTCCCCAGACCCTGCAGAGCAGCAGCGGGTGGACAAAAGCCACTGTGACCCCAGGTTGGCGTCAGAGTGCGTAGCTGGGGGACGATCTGCTGGGACTGCCTAGAGGGTGTGTGTGCACGTGCAGATGTGTGTGTGTTTGTGAACTACTGCTTTCAAAATAGTCAAATCATCTTAATTAGATTGAACAGCCCTCCGATCCCTTATTTAGAATGGAATGTGGAGCCCGTGCTCTGCTTCCCTTTAACATGCGGACGGAGGGAACGAAAATAAACTTGAGTTTGACTGTGGCCGAGGAGCCAAGGGAGGAGTCTGGGTTTCAAGCAGTGGTCACCACTGCTGGGGAGAATGATGGCTCCTGGGGACACCCACACCACCGCCAGGATACTTGTCCCGCACCCTTGCTTCTGAGACCCGCTTTGGAGCCTCTGAAAGGCCCTTTGCCAAAAGGCCTTGCTTTTTCATAGTCAAGGTTGGGCTGATGGAGCCCTAGATTTGGATCCCAGCTCTGCCATTTACCAGGTCTGGGACCTATGGGTGCTCGATACACGGTAGTTTTATTTTTTTGCTTATTCGGGAGTCTAATGAGTAAGAATAAACGTATTTTTTTCCCAAACACGTTTCTTTTAAGGGCATGAGTGCTTTCTGAAACTTAACCCCTGAGAGCAGGGCTCTTGTTGGCTTCTCAAGATGCCCTCGGGGGTAGGGAGGGGCCTTTCCAGAGGCTGGGACATGTCCAGGGCTGCGCGTCCAGCAGACCCTGGGACAATACTAAATTACAGGTCGACATCCCCGGAGTCCTGAGTATGAGGAAAGTGATTTCTTAATGAACAGTGCCTTGGGGACAAAATTCCTCTAGAACCAGCATGTTGAAGCAGGAAACGGGAAACCTAAAGTATCCCCCATCTTGAGGTGGACTGGCCTCTGTTGGCCCCTGAGGCCATCTTGCTCTGGCCTTATATAGCGGGCAGTGAGGAGACTCAACTGTGAGAAAAGTAGGGAGTCCTTTCACTGTGTCTCAGGGAGACGAGGGACTCTGACCTCCCTCGGGAAGATGCATGCGCTCCTGCCCCGCCATCTGGGGGATTAGGGTCTGGTGACCACATATGGACACCTGGGGGGAGGACCAACGGACAGCCTGCATGCTACATGGTAGGCTAGTAGCTCTTAAGGACAACGAGCTCCTTGCTGGGTCTTTAACCCATCACTGAATTCTTCCCATGTGCTCCAAACTAGAGAGCAGTCTGTGGGTGACCCAACTGAGGTCCCAGAGTGGAGAAGTGTCTTTACGGTTGTCACACATCAAGACGGGGTCCGAATTCAGCTCCCAACCCTGGTGCTTTTTGCATTGCCACCGTGAAAGTCCCGCCTTTCCTGGTCTCTGCCTCTTGAATCTGACAGCTCCGTGTCCTTGGGTCCTCCCCGCCGAAGCTCCTCCCTCCTCACCCCTGCTCCCAAACCCACCCAGAAACACTGTCCCTTCTGGCACCTCTGACATTATTCAGCTTTTACACCTCATGCTGCTTCCTGTGACAGTTCCCACCCCCACCCCCTGGAATAAACCGGGGGACTTTTTGAATGTCTCTTGATACATTTGGTTCTCCGGGTAACACTGAGGACATTGTTCCTTTCCCCTCTGGTGAAAGACAGTAGCATCTGGGCTTCTGGACTTATCTCCGAGGCTTGCTGAAGGATCATTGTATTTCCTCTTCTCGTGAAAACATCGGACCCTCCCAGTGGCTTAGATAACAGGTGGTCCCCAATGGCTTGCTTTCCCCAGGGTGCTTCCGGTCCCCAAAGGGGAAGGGCCTTGTACTGGCTCAGTGCTATCAAAAGGCTCCTAAAATTGTCTCAAAGTACTGTAGGGAGAGAGGTGACTTTTTCTGTTTGCTCTTGTTAACAAAAGATGTGCAGAACGGAAGGGCTAGAAAGTTAATTGTAGTAACACGGGCTAGAGATTACTAATTGCCTGGCCAATACTCGTTCTCTCCTGCTTCCTCACCAAAAGAGCCCTCGTCACTGAGGCCAGGACTGTGACCAGCTATAGGACTATTTTCCTCAATGTCCCTTGTATATACATGACCGAATGCTGGCCAATAAGATGCAAGTAGAAGTTGTGGAGGAATTCTTCCAGAATGTCATCTTTAAAGAATGATCCCTGAGGATCATTTTTTTTTTTTTTTTTTACCCTTACTTCCTTCTTCTTAGGACACAATGAGATGGCAGGAGCATCGAATCCATTTTAGGTCATGAGGTGACCATGGGGATGAAGTGACAACACGTCAGGGATAGAAGGATATGACGATGGAGGAAGCCTGGGTCCCTGATGCCAACGGAGCCACTGTGCCAACCTTGGACTGCTTACCTCTGGATTTATGTCATGCATATAGGAATAACCCAGTGTATATTTCTGTTATTGGGGTTTTCTAGTACATGCAGTAGTATCCAATCCTTATAAATACCTAACACTTAAAAGTGGATGGCATTCCAGTAATGTGAAAATCTGTACCCAGAAAGTTATTCGTTGCTGCATGGTTCATAATTGCAAAATATTGGAACCAATCAAAATACTATGAGATTGGCTGAATAATTGTGCTGAGCTCCCAACGGAGTTCTACACAGCTGTGAAAAAGAATGAGAGGGAGATCTAGGGACTTACGTGGGGCTGATTTCCAGGACTTGCAGCTCAAGCAGGATACTACCTTTTGTGTAGGAGAGGAGGGGAAAAAGAAAATATTTGTACAAAGCCCCCAAAACAACTGTGAGAAGAATAAAACAGAAACGAATGAGACTGGTTAATTCCAGGAAGTGGGTGGGAATGAAGTTGAAAAAGGAAAGAATGGGAGGAAGGAAAGCCTCTCTGATACATTTTTGGTTCCGTTCTGACTTTGAGAACCATGACAATAATTTCATGCACTCAAAAAAAAAAAAAAAGTGAAATCATCAAGGTTGGTGGAAAAATCTTAATATGAGATATGAGTAAAACAAATGAACTGAACTGTATCTCAAATAAAACAGTCAACTGCACTGGAAAGGAAGGTTGGGGAGAGCAGAGCCCAGTGATTTTGGAACCCGGCGCGTGGATGAAAGACAAAAGAGCTCAGTGTGAGCCTCCAGCCGTTGAGAATTGGCTCCTTTTTTGCCCTTGTACAGGTTAGCAATTCTGAAAATACTGTGTATCCTGAGATTGAGCAAATAAGGGAATACATTGTGCATACATTGTGCGCGCCAGGTTTCTTGCTGGCAGAGAAGGGAGTCACATGTATGGAGAGTGGAAGGATCTGATGAGCTCTGCCCTGCCGGGTTGGAATTGGGAGTATCAATTTATATATACACACAATGTAAATTACATATATACCAGAACATATTTATATATACATGTGTATTTGGTAGATATATGCTTGTGTATATATATACTGTGTACATAAATATTTTTATATGTAGATATTTATATTTACATAGATATTACTTGCATAAATAGAGATAAATATAAATGTGGATATACTCATATCTATATAAGGATAAGATAAATACTTAAATATTGCATGTCTAGATCTATCCATCTGTTGATGAGAAGGAGAGAACTGTGGTAAAATGTTTACATTTAGGGCATCTGGGTGAAGGGTTTATGGGAATTCTTGGTACAGTCCTTGCAATTTTTTTGTAAATTTAGAAGTATGTCAAAATAAAAGCATTAAAGGAAAGAAACCAAAGTGGATGGCTTATTAGGGTTGATTATGAGTCTGGAACCCAGTCCGTCTGGCCACAGCTGATGTTCTTGCCTTGTAGCCTTCTTACCATTTAGTGTGGATCTATGGAGGAACTCGGGTTAAGGTCAATGTTGGGCAAATAGGTTTCCTAAACCTTTTGCATTCATCTGCGGGATGGGTCTCTGACGTGGGTACAGGGAGAAGGAAAAGTGAAGGAAAAAAGATACCTGCTGGAGCCTCGATGAGAAGGCATCTACAGGGTCCTGGTGGGGTCAAGGGCAGGGGACTGGCTCAGCCTTGGAGGGCATCTATGTTCTCCCATCTTCCTCACTTAACCAGTGTTCCTCCTGTCTTCCCTAGACTCGTACAAGAAGACTTCGTCAGTGTAGTATATCCCTCAACCCATTTATTCTCTCCCCATATCTTGGAGGGGGGCGATTTCTCTCGTACCCTTCTTGCACTCCAAAATGTTGCTTCTCGGGAGTTTCAACAGCATATTCAATCATGCCCGCTGAATTCAACAGCAGTTCGCAAAGGCCAGGGAAAGAAAAGAACGAGCTTCTTCCCTCCTCTACCATCCTTCCCTAATTACTTGTTTGTAAGTATGTGTCAGTGTACTTGCCTTTGAAGCGTAAGTGATGAGGACTTTGGCAATGGTGTTAGGCGGAGAAGTGGGTTCCGAACTTTGCTCTGACCCCGTTATACCTCGGTTCTCCGCCTGACGAGGGGGCACGAGGATAGCTTTGACCTTAGCGAGTGGCTTTGAGGATAGAACGAGATAAGCACGGAGATGCTTATTGGAGGGCTCAAGAAATGTTAGATACTAGCTGTCATCATAGCAGAGTGTATGGGCGTCATTTCGGGCATCAGTACAAAGGATGAGCCATTGAGAAGGCCACGTTGTCTTCCCCAACCCGGACCCATCTTGCCTGGAATGGCAATTAACCTGTGAGCGTATCTGATAGCTTCGGGGGCCCTCCTGCTGAAGACATGGGTTTCATCCACCTGGCGACCAGCCTTCCCTAACTCTCCCACGTGGTGTGTGACTGGGGTCTCCCTGCCCCGGCCCCACAGTGAGTCTCCATCTTCCCTGCACGCAGAGCTACGCTGTTGCACTGTAATGTTCTGGGAAGCGTCTTTGCCCATCAGCTCTTTTTCCTTAGTGTGAGGGGGCAGCGATTTGCTAGTGTGGGGGGCAAGACGTCTGCTTTTTGAGGGGGAAACAGCACGAAGCTTTTATAAGCCCCATGCAGGTCTCCCTGCAAATACTGTCCTATGGAATCCTGCTAAAGCTATGGGGACAGCTCAGGGGGGCTTGCCATATAAGAAAGTTCCAGAACATAATTATTTGAGGTGACAAAAATTTTTTATTCTTTTAGGGGGTGGGTTAAAATTTTATGTACTTTCGGTGGGATCGCTTACGCCAAAACTTTGCAACAAAAACTCACTCTCTATTACCAGCCTTAGGGGAAAATATTCACAGCTATTGTGTCAAACTAGTTTTATCTCTTCTCTTGTGTTTGCTGTGTGTGTGTGTGCGCGTGTGGTGTCTGAACATTTTGGGGAGTGTCCTTAAGTAGATGTTTATGCGTTGGCCAGTGGGGTGTACCCAATGACTTTCTTGAGCTATAATTCACATGAATTGCCATTCATCTATTTAAAATGTACAGCATTGGGTGCCCTGGGGAGCTCAGTCAGTTAAGCATCTGCCTTTGGCTCAGGTCATGATCCCAGGGTCCTGGGATCGGGCCCCACATCGGGCTCCCTGCCCAGCTGGGAGTGTGCTTCTCCCTTTCCCTCTGCCACTCCTCCTCTCTGTCTTTCTGCCAAATAAAGAAATAAACAAACAAACTTAAAAAAATAAACTGTACAGTGTTCCGTGGACACAGAGTTGTGCCATCAGCACCCCAGTCCATTTTAGAACACGTTCGTCGCTCCAAAAAAGGAACCCTGTCCCCTTTAGCAGTCCCCCTGTATCTCTTCCCAACAGGAACAATCCTAGGAAACCAGTTTCTCTTTCTATCAGTTTGCCTATTCTGAATATTTCACATAAAGGGGATCCTACAGCGTAATCTTTTTATGCGAACCTTCTATCCCTTAGCACAGTTTCGAGGTGTGTCCGCAACACGGCACGTAGCAATCCTTCCGTCCTTTTCACGGCTAAGCAGTGTTCTGACATATGGCGTCAGGTGATGGACATTTGGGTTGTTTCCCCTTTTCGGCTGTTACGGACAATGCTGCTTGTGATGATTCATGTAGGAGCTGCTGTGTGGATGTGGTGCTTCCCTCTCTCTCGAGGATCTACCTAGCAATGAAATTCTGGGTCTCATAAAAGCGATGTTGAACTTTTTGAACAACCGTCCCTCTGTTTTTCAAAGGGGTTGCTCCCTTCCCACCCACAGCATATGAAGGCTACAGTATCTCCACATTCTGTTACCCCAACACTTACTGTTCTTTGACTCTTTGGTGACAGCTGTCCTCATGGGCGTGAAGTGGTATCTTGTCATGGACTTGGTTTGCCCCTCTCGGACGACCAGTTGTGTCGAGCATCTTTTCACGGGCTCCTCGGCCACTTGGATATCACCGTTGGAGAAATGTCTCTTCAAATCCATTGCCCATTTTTAAATTGGGTTCTTTTTCTTTCATTATTGAGTTGTAATAGTTTTTAAAAATATATATATTCTAGATACAATTCCCTTATCGGATATATAATTTGCAAATATTATCCCCCTATGCTATGGGTTCTCTATTTACTTTCTTCATGGTGTCCTTATAGTCACAAAGGCTTACCTTTAGATGGAGTCAAATTAAAAAAAAAATTTTTTTTGTCTGTTGTTTGTGTTTTTGGAGTCATACCTAAGAAGGCTTCACCATACCCCAAGTCATGATGATTTATGTTTATATTATCTTCTAAGAATTGTATAGTTTTAGCTCTATAATTAAGTCCCTGGTACAATTTGAGTAATTTTTGTGTATGAAATAAGAAAGGGATCCAACAGTATTCTTTTGTAGGTAGATATCCAGTTGTTTCTGTTTTGAAAATATAGAAATTGTTCCATGGCAGTTGGTAAAGAGGGCTGCCTTGAGATCCCCCAAGTGTCCCCTCTTTCATTCTGGTTCTCCCCAGGGACCTCCCAGACATTCCCATGACTAACAAACTGACCTGTCCACGCCTGGCACAGAGCAGGAGTCATCAGGACCTTGCCAGCTCTGATGCCAGGGACATCCCAGCTGTTAAATATTTTAAATGTCACACCTATGTGCTTGTGTGTGTTAGGACACATTCTCAGGGTTGGAGATCCTCGTATCTGTTCAGAGAGGCCCTATAACCTGCCTTTAATATTCCTGTATTGTACCTCAAAGGGGTGATGCTAGAGCAGAGAGGGACACCAGCATTCTGGAACTGTCATGCCAGAACATTCAGAATATTCTCAGCAGCTGCTTGAAAGTCGATGAGCCACAGATCCCAGAGGCAGCAAGATGAACATATTCTACTGTGGTTTCTCCACGGGCAGCCTGGTAGCCCATCTTTGGCTCCCATCATCAGTGTCTGTCTGAGGACCAGGGAGATTCCCCTGAGTGGGTTCCTCTGGGAGGGACTGCCTGATTCTCCTTTCGCAGAGTGAGTCTGACCATCCATGATTTTGTAGGATGGAAGGGGATTCTTTCTTGGAAGGTTCGGAGAGTCAAGACAGCTTCCTTAGAAGCTCCTAGTTGACAGACGAGTCTACCCTAACAGCAGGTGTCTCCTGCTCCCTGGTCCCAGCTCGCTGCTGATGGAGAAGGACACTGCCCACCCATTGGCTCAGCTCTGCCTCTGTCCGCCCTCCCGTCCCAGCCTTCTACTGCCCTTCTGCTCAGCCCCTCTCTCCTGCAGTGTCTTTGTCCCACATTTCTGGATAATTATATTTTTTGGCAATGGCCCTTCTACGTGCTGTGGAGCAAGCAACCGAGCCTATGGCCCTTTCCCAAGTCCTGTTTCCAGCAGGGCCGTGCCATCCTGTTCTTGTGCTGTATTCCAGGACCCAAAAGGTCAGGAGCCTTGCCGGGAGGACAGACCCTGGTGTGGAGACCTCCTGGCCTGTAATGTGGACAATAAAGGAGCATCTTGGAAAACCAGTGATAGCAGGTGACAGGGACACCCCCCAGTCCCGACCTTATTGACTGATCTCAAAAACAGTCCCAATGGCAACTTAATATTTGGGTGCTCGGGATGGGCTGGTGTCTATTTGGGGCCCTCAGGAATGGCAGGGAGAAGACATAGGACAACTATAAATGGAAATGCCTCTTGCTTTCAAACCATATTCTCTGGCTGACTTTGCCTAGAAAAGCATGAGGCCAAGTCCCTGTCACAGGGCAAAGCTGAATGAAGGGTAACCCTAGTGCCCCAGTAACGCTTTTATAATGATGATACTTAGTGCTTGCTTCCGCAACACATATATTCCAATATAAGGATTACACTTTATAATTGTATTTAAACTTATATCTGATAATTATTAAAAATATTTTTTACAAAATGATATTTATGGTGGAGTTTTTAATCATTTTTATTTCATAAACTACTTGCAAATTTTACACTTGCCTTATGATCCGAGAGGAAGCTAGGAAAAGCCCAATTTAATCACCGAATTCCAAAGCAGTAAGGCACTCAGGGACTATTTACAGAGTAAATGGTAATAGGAGGCCCTGGGATGCACCCAGCCCCAAGAGAATCCCCAGGCTCAAGGTGCACCCTTTAGCTTAGGTTCAAGGGTAAGAGGGGAAACGAAGGAAAGGGACAATGAAGAGAAGGGGGGGATGCCAAGCCTTAAAGTTCTACTGACCTGAAGCCAATCCTGGATCCCCAGGAGCTCCCCCAGCCCAACCCCCTATTCTTCTGTCCTTTGTCACACACCCAAGACATGGGGATCCAGCTCTTGTCAGTCCCATGTCCCCAAGTTTCTTGGGCCACATCAGCAGACCTCCAGGGTACCCAGAAGCATCCCAGGAGGTAGCAAAGCCATAGGACCCACGGGGGTCTTTTGAAGAAAAACTACTTTTATAGTCAGACAAACAGCGGAATATCGTAGAGTAAGATACAAGCTCCTAAATAAGATTTTGAAAACGAGCCCCAGAGAAGGCGCACTCTGGCGCTCCACTTTGGGTCCGACCTCAGGTTCTTTGGGCGTACTGTCACTCAGCTCTTCTCCTAGGGATGATACTCAGGTGGGGGAGCCCCAGGACGTGGGCAGATGGAAACTGCTGGGCCGGGAAGGACTGAGGTGGTCTGCCTTTGATTTTGGTCTTCGTGCAGTCACCAGCCCTCAAGCCTGGCCTTTGGTGAACTGGCTGACTGTTCCCCCTTCTCCCCTGTATCCCAAACCTCTTCGCAGATCTTCCCTCTCCCCTCCCGCACCCTTCCCCTCTGTCCTTTCTATGATGGTAACACCCTTACATTCTTCAAGGAACTTCCTCTTTCTGCCACACCCTTAGCAATTGTGATTGGCCCAGAAGCGACCACATAACCAAGCTCAGCCAATCAGAGTTCTTCCTTGGGATTTTGTAATTAAACTAACCCACAGAAACCATTTCTTTCCCTTTGGATCACCAGCTTTAAGGCCAGGGGCAGAGTCACTGTGTACCTGCCACCTGGGGAAGTCTGAGAAGGTCAACACTGAAGCAGACCCTGAAATTTATAAAAAAAAGACTGAAGGGAAGAACGAATGAACGAACTTGATGCTTTCAAGTCCTTGGTCTTTGTGAAGATTAAGTGAGTTAAGGCAGGTTCTTAGCTCATGGCATCTGATCAGTCAGTACGAGCTATTATCATTATTTCTTCCGATCTTGGCTTCCCCAGTTACACAAACCAATAAAAACCTTTTTAGAAAAGACTATTGCACTGGGTTTTTGCCTTTGGCACCCAGGCACTCAGACACGCAGGATCTCAGAAACATCTTTTCTCAGAAAGGAAAGCAGGCGCTAAATTAAGTCACACAGATGTGTCGGTGACTGTAGTAGCCAGGCTCCAAGGTGGCGCCCATGATCTCTGCATCTGGGTATTCATGCCTTTTAGTAGCTCCCTCCCACGCTGAAGAGGGCGGGCTGGTGTAATTTCCGCAGGATATTGCAGGAAATGATGCAGTGTGACTTCTCAAGCTAGGTCAAAAAGGACTGTGCTGTCTGTCTCGCTCTCTCTGGGGTCGCTTGCTCTGGGGGCAGACGGCTGCCATGTTGTGGACACTCAAGCAGCTCTGTAGACAGATTCGCATGGCAAGGACCCGAGCACTGCCGCCCGCAGCCGTGTGAGTAAACCGTCTTGGAATTGGATGTTCAGACTCAGCCAAGCTTCCAGACGACTCCAGCCAGCCCTGGCATCTTGATGGTAACCGCATGAGAAACCTCAAGCCAGAACTACCCAGCTAAGCTGCTCTTGAAATCCTGAAGCTTGGAACGTGTGAGAGCATAACTGCTTGTTGTCTCACACCACTATGTTTTGGGACGATTTGTTATGTACCAATAGACAACGAATACAGAGCCGTCATGTTGATTTGCCCCTCTCTCCGTGAGATGCCCCCGAGTTTAGTGGGGATCGGCTATGAGTCATACTGTGAGAAATCAGCTACTGTTAATAAAGTCCCACATTTTTTAATTACATATGTCCCCATTCCACGAAATATCTGGAAGGGCTTGTGGGCAGAGGCTGTGGCCACGAAGAGCCCAGCATTACAGCCAACCTTGAACATGCTTCAGGGTGGAGGAAGGAGCACAATAGGTCTTCAGTCCTGCTAAATTCAGCCTCAGGTTGATGCCTGGCACATTCTCCCTTGACATCTCTCATACCTTCCTTTCCTCCCCTTTGACCCTTCCCTCCCCGGCCCCCCGCCCCGGCATCCTCCATCCTGCTTATCCCATGGAGGTCCAAGTCCCAGAGACTGTTGCTATTTCCATTCTGGAAGGGCCAGAGGTCTTACTGGAGAGCATAAGGACGAGTGCTTCTCACATTTGACTATGCACACACTTTCCCCCGGAGAATGCTAGGAAGATGCAGATTCTGAGTCAGTGGAGCTGGGAGAGGCCTGAGCATCTGCATTTCTAACAAGCTCCCAGATTGCTGCTGCTGCAGGGAGCACATGGTGAAAACGAGATCTGGAAGAAGGACTGTGTTTTATTTCACTAATACAGATGGCCACTTCCAGCAAGACACCGGTGTGTAACTGTACCGAAAGCCCCTTTCCACCAGGACGGAAAGTGAGAAGGAACTGAAGGAGTGGACAAGAGATCTTCAACCTGTCCTGTACGTACTTTGAAAATTTAATTTAAAGGCAACCGTTCAAGTTGGTGCCTGTGACACAGCCACTTACATGCCGTTGAACTTGGCTGACTTTGTGGTGGTAATGGCAGGGCTGCAGCAGGAGGTGGTGGACTGGGGCTGTGTAGGATCTTGGTCCCTCCCAAGACAAGGTCAGGCCCGAGTGGGTTGGGGAAGCAGGTGGGGCAGGAGCAAAGCCGTGTCACAGCCGATGAGCACTCCACCCCAAATCCTGTTGCTTGAGCAAGTGGCAGATTGGGTCAGAATGCTGACTCCATGCCTACTGGCCTCATTGAGCAAGTGGCTGAGTTTGGGTTTACCTACCTATAAAATGGGACAATCATACCATCGCTGAGGGTGCTTGTTGTCATCATTAATACAAATAATATTTGTAATTTATCAGGTAATTATTATGCACGAGGCAAATCCTTAGTCTTGATGCACTGTTCTAAAGTGTGAATGAATTCCTTTCATCCTCTCAATGGTCTATGAGGAAGGGAAAGTGATAATGGTTCTTTCTGTTTTATGAGGGAGCAAAGCGCAGAGAGGTGCAGTCAGTCACACAGCTCAAGGTCACACAGGGAGCACTGGAGCTGGGATTTGAACCAAAACATTTGAACCCGAGGTACACGGCCCCGCCCCTACAGGTGCGGGAGGATATCGGCGGGTGTCAGTGAATCAATGAATACTGTGAGATCCAGAGAAGTTGCTTTCTGCCTGTCCGTCTGTCAGGCCTCTCACTCTCCCCCTCTCTTGCATTTTAGTTATTTACAAACAAAAAAAAACCTTTTTGAAGACCTAACACATACCAATGGTTCAAAAGGAGCAAATGGAGAGAGACTGAGAAACTATCCCTCCTGTCCTTGACCCCCAGCTGCTTGAGTCCTTTCCCTGAGGCAACTACACCAGCTCTTTGTACAAACAAATGCATATTACCCTTTTAATCCAGACAGCAGCATAGCCTATGGAATGTCCTGCCTGGTACCAGAAGAGTCTCTTAAACTGTCTTAAGTTGTCTTTAAGCCTTAATTTCTTCATTGGGTCCCCTCCCCCGCCAAGATGGAGGTTGTGATCATGAGCTAAAATTCATGGGAAGGGGTTAGCATGGTTAAGAGTTAGGCCTATTAAATAATATGCACTTAACTCCACTTTATTTTATTTTATGAAATAGAGTAAAGGAAATAGGACATGTCATGGCCTCCACTCCAGCCACTGAGGCCAACACCAAGCTCTTGAGGGTGAGGAGACTTCCTGTTAGTGTTTGTATATAGATAATGAGCCATTCCCCACCCCGAAGACAAGAAAGGAGGAAGGAAGGAGCAAAGAAAAATATGGGCAAAGAAAACTTCAAAGCCACTCTAAAAAATAGAAACTAAGGGAACCCCCCTCCCCCCACTAAGCAGGCCACTTTCCCCATCGAAGGCCTCACCAGCACTGAGGTTGACACCATCTGGCTACAGACACTTTTCCTCAACACCCCAGCGTCAAGTCAAGCAAAGCGGGCTGGGAAGAGGGAAATAAGTTGGGTTGGTTCACACGGAGCCTCCAGATTCTGGGCAACAGTGAGAAATAATGTACAAAGCCCAGAAAACACAGCTCTGTTGAATCTGGGCCTCTTGGTCCCGACGTGTGAGGAAAGGGGAGCAGGGCATTCATCCTGTTAAATTTGTGGAGCTAAGCATTCTGGGAGCCCAGGGGGAGCCCCAGGAGGCAGGGGGCCTGCCAGGCAGCCTTGGGCCTCCCCACGCTGGGCCCTAGGCTGGCAAGAATGTTCTAGGCCCACAATCTGGGCATGAGGTGCCTGTCTCTTGCTATCATTAATTCATTTCTCCCCTCCTGGCCATCAAAATCCCATTTAAAAAAAAAAAAAAACACAAAACAAAACCCATAACGTTAAAATAATGGTAACGTCATTTTAATCTACACACATTTTTATCACTGTTCAAAAGATTTTTTCAAATTACCCCTGGAAACTCCCGCTATCTAATAATTATCAGGAAAAAGAAGAGAGAGGAAAGAGAGAAAGAGAGAGCAGGGTAAAAAAAAAAAAAAAAAAAAAAAAGCCCACAAGAGGCAGGGAAGCTCTGCTTTGTCAGGGAGAAGAAAATAAAGAGAAATCAGCCCAGCTTCAAAGGGCGCATTTCCATAATTGCCCTGTAACTTTAGCAAAATAAATCTGAGCGGCTGAGAAAAGCACAATCTCTCAGATGAGTGCACTCCAAAGGCCCCGGAGGGCTGCGGGCCCACTTGTTAGCGGCCTAGAGCAGTGGGAGAATGTGGGGCTCACTGCCGGCACAAAACCATGAAATCACAGCCTGCTCGCTCTAGACGGCCGGCCGGAGTAAGACCTTACCCTGCCTTTGTCTCCTTCCTGCTCCCTGACACGGGGCACACAGACCCACGCACCCCCATGCGCACCCACGTGCACCCACACATCCAACCCACACTCACACACACACACGCACCCCCCACATCTACACCCGCACCCCCCACACTTACACATCCGCATGTGCACACGCATTCCCACATGCATCCACACATGCACACTCACACACCCGTGTGCACACACACATCCACACCCACACACCTACATGCTCTCACACCCAACTGTGCACACTCACACACCCACGGACACTCTCACACACACAACCACAACCACACACACTCACCCACACCTATGCGTGTGCACACTCTCTCACACACACACACCTGCTCTGGGGTAAAATAAGCAGGTAAACGAATGGACACATTCCGCTGGCAGCGGTTCAGAGGTGGCAATTAGGAGCCAAACCACAGAAGTCAGGCTTTCATCTGTGAGAACATTCCCGTAACCTGCTCCTGATATAAATATCCAGGGAGAAAGGCCCCAAATTTCCAAACACACATTCTCTTTGGAGATGACTCTGTCTCTCCCTCCGGAGAGGGTCCCACGTCCAGCAGTTCAGGGAGCCGAAACCTATTATACCAGTTTCCAGGCTGGCCAAGTTTCCTTCTTATGCCCTCTCACCCCCTTAGCCCCCTTCCAGGGTCATAGTCTTAAAGAGCAAAAGGCACACCCACCCCCCTTAGCATCCTTCTTTAAGGTTTCCCACCGCAAGCTGTGTGTTTCTGGGAGAAAACAAGTGCTCTAATTGCCCCAGCCACCTCCCGCCTCCCTCCCCTTCTTGATTTCTCAACGGAGGCATGATGTACAATTTGGACCCCATGATTCTCTGCCGTCGGGGCTGGCCTGTGTATATGGGACGGCCCCTCTGGTGTCAGCCACATCTCTGGTCTCCACCCATGAGATGCCAGCAGCATCCCAGTCATGGCAGTGGAAAGTGTCCTCAGATATTGTCATGTGTCCTGGGAGTGGGAGCTCCCCTAGCAGGGAACCACTGCTCTATCTCAGGACCTCTTCCAAAGCTTGTCCTGGCTACTCACCGCTTCCACCCTAGGGAAAAGATGCCTTGTGGGGTTTTCCATGCAAACAATCGGGATGGTCTTTAGAGGGGCTGGAGCCTCTGTTGGGAGGGAAGCAGGAGCTCCATGTAAGCCAGGTTGACCCTGATACAATCATTGAGGGACATTTTCAATGGGGTCACGTTGGCTGGCTGGATCCGAACACAAGGCTGATCGGGATCAGGAGGCAACATCCGGAGAGGTTATGGGCCCCCCTCCATGAATGCCCAATATGAGACAACCTTGGCTTGGAACAAATTCATCTAATCCAGTCCCCACCATCACGCAGCTGGTGAATGCGGAGCCTCGAGTCGGGATGATACTTGCCTCTACTCAAGTTGGAGGTAGCTCTAGCCACAGATGCAATCTGTCTATACCCTCGATTGCCCTTTTTCATTTGGTAGAGGCAGAGGGTACATGCAGCCAGGAGTTACAGGATACAGAGAACATTCTAGAAGGACACGAATAATGAGGCCCAAAGCCAGACTTCCTGATGGAAAGTCCCAACAATCAGTGAAGATGTGTGACACCCAATTCTTACCCAAGCATTCAGTCCCTGTTGCTTACCTTCCAAAGCTCAGTACTGAAGACAGTGGGTGGACCCTCCAGGGGGCCTGGAGACCACCTGCTCAGCAGGTGAGGCCCCGCCCTCTCCTCTCTCCTCACCTGGGGCAGGTAGGTGGCCGGAGCACCCTTTCCTCTCCTCTCCGGGGGAAGTCTCTGTCACACTAGCTTTCCCGTGTTGCCCTCTGACCGGACCCTGCTTCCTCCTCCCTGTATTCCCGTGAAAATAAATTCAATTGGAAATGGTGACTGTCCCAGTCCCAGAGGTGGGCCATCACTTAGGGAGATAATTTTATTCTCCTCCAGCTCTCTGGCCCGGTGATGCCCCCCCCCGCCCCGCCCAGCCCAACTCCAGCTCCACGCAGATAATGAGGGAAGCAGTGACATACACTCCTTCCTCTGACCTAATTGATTATCCCCACACACCTTGGCGTGCTTTGCATAACCAGCCCCGACAGCAGGAACCCCTTCCAGGCAGAGTGATTGACATATTTTATTTCTAATTGAAGCTTAATCAGGACCCAGGATAGGATTCCCAGATACTCTTCTCTCTTACTCCTTGTTCTTCTCTGGCTTCCTTCTCACTCTCTCTCTCCTCTGTTTCTGTGAACCCTACCCCTCCAGCTTCCTTTTTCTTTTTAAAATTTTAGATCCACACAATAAAGTGTGGTCAGGGGCACTTCCTGGGATCCCTGAAGGGAGGGAGAGGAGGGGAATGGCTCAAGGAGGAGGACGGAGGACTTGTTCCTGGTGAAATGGGGAGGAGAGCTGCTTCCTCTGCCCTCTTTTGGCTAGAAAGCCCATGGGATCTTTTTCGTTTTGATCGCATTCTCTTATGGGGGTCAGTATGGGGCCATGTGAAGGGCCCATGTGTTCTGTGGGACAGAGAAGCCACTCCCAGGTTTCCCCCAGCTTTCCTCTGGCACTGCCCACACCCTGCCCTTCCAGTAGGGGCAAAACCGGTCTCATCCGGGGACCATTATCCCTGGAATGAGCTGGTCTGAAGAGGTGAGCAGGTTGCAGGGTTTACGCTAGAGAGACACCAAAGACAGGGGGGCGGGTCAGACCTTTCCAAGCTTGGCTTGGCCTCTCCACAGGCACCTCCCTGTGAACAGATGCCTTCCCTCCTCCCCTGGTGGTCATTCCACGTTCCACGAGGAAAGGCTGTCTGCCTGCTGCCTTGCCCCCTCCCCCGATCGCCCTGGCCTGGGGACTTTCCTTTCTCCCTGGGTTGACCTGGGTCCTGAGGTGCTTGGAAGCCACACACCTCATTGTCATGGTCGAGGGGAGTGGGTGGGCAGAATCTTGCCCAGATGTGAAGAGAGGGGTCTGGTAGTCTAGAAGAGTATATTAGTAAGACTAGGGGCTATTTACCTTCCCTGGGCATGTCAGCACCAGACCTGCTTTCTCTCATCAGCCCCTCCTGCGAAGTCGGGGCCATGATTCCCATTTCACAGATGAGGAAATAGAGCACAGAGAAGTTAATTATCTGTCCAGAGTTTCACAGGTGGGGGACTGGAGATCTGGGTCTGCGCCACAGTGAAGCCTGAAGGCACTAGCTGACCGCCCACCTGAAGATACTCAGGCCAATAGCAGAGGCCTCTGCCTGGCCCTGAAACCCTGGCCTCTGACGTCCGAGACCCAGCGAGTCGAAGCCCGTTCCATGTGGCAGGCTGCCATGCCCAGTGCCTGAGCTGGACCACAGCCCGCTTCTGGGACCTGGGAAGGAGTCTGAACCCAACAAACCCCACTGATTAAGAGCTGGGAGGGGAGGGAGCCCGAGAGACATCTCCCACCTCTGGGGCAGGGGCAAGAGAGGGAGTCGCAGCCTCCCTTGGAAGGTCTTTGCTCAGAGACCAACCTGTTTCACCAACGCTCTGGGAAAGGCCGCCAACCCATACTGGCCACCAACAGATCTTCTTTCCCCCTTGCCCCTGGGGGCCACCACACCCTGTTTACCCAGATTCTGTGGGGTTCCCTGGGGGCCATGCAGGGAGCTGCCTGAGACATGGATGGGGCCTTCCAGGACCTACCCTGCTCTGGCTGGCCCTAGAAGTGTACACTAAATTGAACATGCTGTGCCTTGGTCTATGGCTTTGGGTCTGCAAGTTCTTTCCAAACCTCCCTGGGGCCCCGCAGGACTGCCACAGGCCCCCCACCGGAGGGTGGGTGGGGACAAACACCTGATATCTGTCACCCTGTAAGTTTACCAACTAAACCTGGGGACTGAGGTATAAACAAGGTACCCTCCACTTGGGCGGCACTCCTCTCATGCTCCCCACAACTTGTTCAAGTCAGAGTTGGGCCAGGCTGGCGGACTGAAAGAGAAGACAAGAGGTGGAGGAGGGAGCGAGGAGGGAGCGAGGAAGGGGCCCTCAGAGGGCCTGGCCTGCCCTGGCTGGAGAGGCCGCCAGAGGTAGGTGCCTAGTGGCGCTTTTGTCCTGTAGAGGGAGCTCCAGCCCCAAATTTCCTGGCTCCCTCCCCCAGTCAGCCCGCCCCTAGACAGGCGGGGAGCCTCAATCCAGGATACATAGGTACTGCAGCCCAGAACACCCCTGTTCCCGTCCACGGGACCCCAGAAAGCTGTCCTTCCAGGGAGCTTGGGGAAAACCCGCTGGGGTGCCAAGACACACAGATACTACCAGGACCTGGGTCCCCAACTCTCCTTTTGGGCTGGGCACAGTCACCAAGAAGAAACGATGGGCATTCCTAGGCTGCCGGCTCCTCCATACCCTCGCCTACTCACCGCCACCCCACACCCTTGTATCTAGAAGGAAGAGTCTAGGGGCGAAGTGAGGTTGGAAGGAGTTTGGACTGAGCAAACCTCAGTTGTGCCTATCTAAGAATGGGGTTGCGGGAGTGATGAGAACTTCCCACCCTAGTCCTTCAGCTTCCAGACTCTTCTGAGTCTTTCTGCTTTGTCATCACAGTAGGCTCTACCCTGGACTGGCAGGGTGGGCCCAACTACCCAGGCTCCCTGGAGGGCATCATGTCGGTTTCCCCGCTGTCTTCTCTGCCCTTTCCCTTGGGCGCCCCACGGACTTCTGCAACTGCCTCACCTCCAAAGGTGAGCCCAGGCCCACCACTTCTCTGTCCCCTCCGTCACTGCTCTCTTCGGAAAAAATGGTCTTACTCTCCCTTTCCGCTGATCCGAGCCACTCTTCAAACATGGGGGGTGTGGGGAGTGGATAAAATAAAACAAAACACAAACCAAATAGATCCATCGTGGTGGGGGGCGGTCAGACAGGCGACTTATAGTCAAAGTGGCAACAGCTCATTTATTTAGCCAAAAATAGATACTTTCTTGTACAATTTGGTTCACACATATGTACATTTTTCTGTATATACAAAAAAAGTCAGACACGCTTATTCTCACAGAAACTCCACCCCCCAAATCAACCAAACCAAAAAAAAAAAAAAAAAAAAAACCCTCACAAACTCAGCTAATGTGGGGTACAGAAGCCACTTGGGGAGAACTCAGGGGGACTTGCTTTATTTTTTTTTCTTTTTCTTTTTCTTTTTTTTTTTGTTTAGTTTTTTTTAAGGTAGTCATACACGGACATGCTTACAAGCCATAACTATACAGAACAATTTTTTTTACAATTATTACAACGATTTAAAATTTTTTAAAAAATAAGTACTAAGACGAGGAGAGAGCCGAGAGGACCAGAGCGGCATCCAGGTGGTTCTGGGGCCTGGAAGAGAGAAGCAATGGTAGTAGTAAGAGTTGCGAGGCACGGATGCTGGATGCTGCCTAGGACCAGGAGACCCAACCCGGGGCCGAGGCCAGAGGTCTGGGAGGTGTCTCAGTGTCAGCTGCGTTCCAGCTGCAGATGTTGGTTTTCCGGTTTAACTATCAGAAGGGCAGGAAGGCATCAGACCCGAGGTCTCGGCTTGAAGACCCCCGGGGGGGGGGGGGCGTCCCAGAGCCGCCGCCCGCTCCAGGGGCCTCCTGGCCCCGCCGGACTCTGGCGCCCACCGCGCCGTACTCTGGGCTGCGCCCCGGTGCCAGGACCGGGATGGCCAAGCCGGCTGTGGGCCCGCAGGGACTACGGTGGGCTGTAGGGTTCGTCCCCTTGTTAAAGCGCGTCCCGGCGGCGTTTCCCCGGGGGCAAAAGCCGAGTGGGCCTCCGCGTTCGTTCCTCCCCGACTTGCCTGTCCCACCATTGCCCCTACCGCGGAGTCTCTTACCGCCTGGGCACGGGCTGGAAAGCTGTCTTGAGTAACTTTTTCTCCACTTCCAAGGCACTACAGCGATCTAAGGGAAGCGGGGAAGAAAAAGGAAGGCCTTTAGAG
The DNA here is from genome assembly GCF_922984935.1 of Meles meles. Lineage (NCBI taxonomy): Eukaryota > Metazoa > Chordata > Mammalia > Carnivora > Mustelidae > Meles > Meles meles. The sequence continues at coordinate 29,188,525 of NC_060084.1, read as the reverse complement.
CGCTCCATTCCAACACTCAGGGCCGCTCGAGGCAGGCGCCGGGCGGTAAGCGTCCTGCGTCCCCGGGGTCCTGCCCAGCTCCGTCTGCCCCCTGGCGACCCCCAGAACCCACCCCCTCCCTCCGCACCTAGCGCTCAGTAGTCACCTGTTCCGCCCTCGGGCTCTGCCGGCCGAGCGAAGGCAGCGGCGGCTGCGGCCGGGTGGCCCGCGGCTCCGGGAAGTCCCAGCAGGTGTGGAGGGGCCGAGCCGAGCAGGGAGAGCGGGTGCGGGCGGGGCCCCGGCGGCGGGCCTGGGAACGGCCGGTTGGTCCAAGCGGGGAACTTGCTCAGAGGCGCTGAGACGAGTCTGTGAGCCGCGGCGGCCGCGGCGGCCGGAGAGAGCTGCAGGGCTGGGGGCGCGACGGCGGCTCCAGGTGGAGAACCCCCGGCGCCCGGAGGCGAGGGGCGTGGGTTGTCCGGGCTTGTGGCCGTCTCGGCCAGGGACCAGATCTTGGGCTTCTGCAGGGCTGAGGCGGGCGCTGGCGCCGGAGCGCAGGGGTCCAGGCCCGCAGGCGGCGAGGGCGGAGACGGCGGAACCGGGGCCACCGGCGGTGGCGCTGGGGCCAGACTCAACACCGGCAGCGGACGCTCCTCCAGGCCCTCCGAGCTGTCGTCCGAGTCGCTATTCTTGGAGTCTGAAATGGGTCTAAGGCCGAGGTCGCCGTCCCTGTGCGCCGCCCCAGCCAAGGCGAGCTCAGGCCCCGTGGCCGCGCCGTCTAAGTTCTCCAAATCGATCTCCTCGTCCTCGTCGTCGTCCGCCAGGCCCTCGCCCCCCGTGTCCTCCTCCTCCCCCACGAGCTCCTCCTCCTCCAGCTCCAGCTCGCGTTTGCTGTCTTCTTCGTCCTCCTCCTCGTCTTCCTCCTCGCGCTCGCTCCCGTAGGCGTTGCCCTCCTCGTCGGTGCGGCTGCGGGGCGCCCAAGTCATCTTGTTCTCTTTCTTGAGGCGCCGGCGCGCGTTGGCGAACCAGGTGGACACCTGGGTGAGGGTCATCTTGGTGATGATGGCCAGCATGATCTTCTCGCCCTTGGTGGGGTAGGGGTTCTTGCGGTGCTCGTTGAGCCAGGCCTTGAGCGTGCTAGTGCTTTCCCGGGTGGCGTTCTTGGGACGGGACGGGTCCCCGAACTGGTACTGGCCATACGGGTAGAAGGCGGGGTGCGGGTGCGGAAACGCGGCGGCCGCGGCCGGATGCTGCACCCCCGGGCTGTCTTTCAGCTCGTACTGCGCGCCCTGTACGCACATGGAGAGGGAAGGGACACGCGCGGAGGGAGCGCGGGTGAGCCCTAGCCATCGCCGCCTCCACCCTCCCGGCCTGGGCCGCACTCATCTACTCCCGCGCGCTCACCTCTTCCCGCGCCCCAGCTCTCCCCCACCCCACCCCGGCTCCCTGGGCGCTTACCAGCTGCGGGAAGATGGGCAGCTCGGCGGCGTAGGGCAGAAAGGCACCGTAGCCTTGGGCGGCTGCGGCAGCCGCTGCCGCCGCGGCATAGGGCGCCCCGTACACGGAGGAGAGCACGTTGGACAGGGACCCCGAGGCGGCCAGCTCTGAGGCTCCGGCTCCTGGGCCGCCCCGGGCCCCAGCGTTGCCGCCGCCGCTGGCGGCCCCCGGGCGCTCGGGTGGGTAGAGCGGGCGGATGTACTGGTATCCGAGCTGGGGGAAGGACATGATGGCCCGCGGGGCACGGACGGAGAGGGGGCCCGGCCCCCGGGGCCGCCCTGCTCAGCGCCGCCCGCGGGCTCCGGCGCGCATCGGGGGCTGGGCCGGGCTGGGGCCGCGCTGCCTCCCGCGCTGAGCTGCGCTCCGCGTTCGCCTATTGATCTGCTCCGCGGCGGCGGCGGCGGCGGTGGCGGCGGCGGCGGCGAGGAGCCAGGTCAGGTCCGAACAGATTGGCGGAGATTCCCGGGGCTCCGGGCTCTGATTGACATTTCTACGGGCTCGCAAGCCCCTCCTCTCTGCGCCGCGCTCCCTCCTCTTGCCAGCCGGAGCAGCCTCTGCCCGCGCCTCGCTCCTCACTGCCCTCCTCTCCCCGAGCAGTGTCGCGCCTCGCTTCCTTCGCCCTCCTCTAGTTTTCACTCCCCCTCCTCGCCCTTCCTCTTCCCTCCCTCTCTGAGCTCCTCTTCCCCGTAGGATCGCTTCCGCTCCTTCGGGCTCTTTCACTCTCCTGGACTCTCGGAAACTCTCTTCCCTCTCCTGCTTTTCCGTTCTCTCTATTCCTTCTCTCTTCTCCCCTTTCTGCTCCGGTTCACTCTTTCTTCTCCCCTCTTTTTATCTCACTCTGTCTACTCCCATAACTCTCCTTCCCCCACCACCCCCACCCCTGGCCTCAGCGGCGCCCTGGGCTCAAGCGGCCTAAAGTTGGGGACACTTAAGGTGCCGTGCGGGGGGTGTGGATCCGTGGATCGGTGTCTGAGGCTGTGTCTGTGTGTCCGTCCCCGCCCTCACCTCCTCCCCTGCCCTTCCCCAAATCTCGGGTCTGACGTCTCGCCCTCTTATTCGACTTTTCCTCGCGTCTCCTTCCCGAGTCGCCAATCGCCGGGGCGCCTTCCAGGCGAGGCCGCCCACCCCGGAGGATACTGCGCGCAGGGCGGGGCGGGGCGGGGACGCGAGCCCCGGCGCTCCGAGTCCCTGCCCGCCCCCTCCGGCCTGCGCCGGGAGGGGCTGCGGGAGGCGCTGGGACGCGGGTTAGTACTCGGTCAGCTCGCCCCTCCCAGCTTCCCGGCCCTCGGTACCTCTCTCCCCGCCCCAGCGCCGGGTCTGGGTCGGGACCGGATCTCGGTCCAGCGTAGGCGCTGGGGCTTTCCTCGGCCCGGGCCCCCTTTTCGGCTTGCACCTCTAGACCAGGCCACTCTCAGCGGAGTAGGGAAGAAGCTAGAGGAGTGGTACGAGGGGCGAGGGGGTACGTTCTAGTGGAGCCTTCAAAGGCCATCGTATTCCCCAGGGGAGCGAGCAGCCCCTTACCCAGAGGACCAAACCCTGAAATCAGCTACTTTAACGCCGCCTGTGTCCGGGTGCGAACCTCTCATTAGAAATGGCGGGCTCTGCCTCGGCAGGGGCTGAAGTGTGGACCCCCTGGGGACCCTGGGGAGCCAACGCTGGGATGTGGAGCCTGGCGGCGTCCTAAGCGGGTAGGCGTGGGGGGAGGAGCAGAGAGCCAGGTGGAGGAGGCTCCAGGAACTTTGCGAGAGCGCTTTGAGAAGTTTGTATATTGGAATTTTTAGTCCGGAGATACCCTTCGTTTCCCTACCCCTTCCTCTGCTCCCTGGTCACCGTGCCAAAATGTTTTCTTTCTGTGCAGATCCTATCATCGTCTCGGGTGGGGATGGCAGGCAAGACTTTTGGTTATCAGTGGGATATTTCCTCAATCAAACCTGAAATCCCAGTATCCCAACGCCCACCCTCACGGATTAGGGCGTGCAGACGACCGCGGGACTGAAATTCCCGGAATCGCGGCGACTCCGGGCTAAAAGCTTTAGGCCGTGGCGGCGACCAACACACAGGCCAGGCCTGCAGTGGTAGCGCCCCAGGGACAGCAGGGGGGCGGTGACTCGGTCATGGAGTGGCCAGCCCCGGCTGTGAGGCGGAAACTGGCCGCCTCGTGCTGATTGATAGAGGAATTGAAGCCGAATTCCACCAGAGCCGAGGGATGGGAGAGGCCCGGCCGGCTTGTCTCTCCAGTCGAAGCAGCTCTGGGCAGTCCAGTTCAGGAATGAACTGCCAGTTTTCACCCCACCCCTCACTCCCCGTCTCCTTTCACTGGTCTTCGCACAGGGCAGCGGCTCCAGAGAAAAATTGCGGGGGGGGGGCGGTGTGCGGGAGGGAGACAAGAGAAATTTTGGGGGCCACCAGTTTGGTGTTCGATTGGGGAAACTGACATGCGGCCTTCTCAAATTTAGGCGAGGTCTTTCCCATATCCCTTCCCCACCTGCTTCTCTGCCTGATACCTGGCGTTGGCCATAGCTGGAGTCTCCCCAGAGGAGATGATATCAGGGGAAGCTGTGGCTTTGAAATGTTTCCCCGGCGCCTGATTTCGTTTCCAGTTAAACCTCTCAGCCAAGTGGCTTCGGGAATCATGGGGTCACCTTCTCATGGAAAATCCAGGGGTTACAAAATTGAGGGTACCATTATTTCCCAGAGTGCTTCCTAGGTGTCCGACCTCGAGCCTCGACGGCCCTGAACCCCAGAGTTTGCACCAAATGGTGGCACCGGACCTCAGAGAGTCAAGAGCCAGATTCCGAGGTGGGGAGACTGTGGGGTGCGCTGTAAATGCCCGGGAGAAACGCTCACTTTTTTAAACTCAGCTCTTCCTGAAGGAAAAGACAAAACCATGAGCCGGGGAGATGCTTCCTCCGCATTAACCAGCTATCGACCTGGCTGCATTAAGCTGCGGGAGGTGAGAAAGGGGCCAGGGAAGGGGCGAGGTGGTTCTCTGTGAACCAACCACGCAGGTCCGAGGGCTCCCATGGCCCAAAAGGAGAACCCCCAGACCCATTCGCATACCCAAGAACCTCGATTAATCAGGTCCCTCCCGGCGTCCCAGGTCCCCAGCAGAAGCGGCCTCTCCCCTACCCTAGCGTCCCGCAGAGATCAGCCCTGGCCGGGGAGGTCCGCGCTTTACGTTGGGACTCAGCGTCCTAGGCGGCCGAGCCCCGACGTGACACTAGCTCCGCAACTCGACCCAGCCAGTAGAGCCCGGCCCCGGACTGCACTCTCGAGTTCGAGGACAGCCGAACCATTTCCAGAGATTTCTAATCCAGGGGAGGACGTCAAAGTGACACACTCACACAGGGAGGAGAAGCAGGTGCACGGGAAGTTGATTTGGGAAAGTCATGCGCGCAAAAACGCGCCGCACACAAAAGCTTCTCCGTCTTTTCTCCTTCTTCCAACGTCCCCAGCGCACACAACGCTTCGGAGGCTTGCTGTCGACGCTCTCTCTACGCGGCCCCGAGTGTGGCAGTGTACGGAGAGGGTGACCATAGCACACGTTTGGTGCACACAGCAGCGCTCGCTGGACTCGCACCTGGGGCCCCTCGGCCCGACGTCTGCCCAGGGCCCGAGGCCCGCCAGGTTCAGGGGCAGCGGCAAGCACTGCACGCGAGCCGATAGCCACCAGGCCCCCTTTCTGCCCCCTCCTCGCCCAACCTCACGGTGCGCTCGCGTCCCCGTCGGGGGGCGCCGCTGCAGCCCTAGGTCTCCCCGCCGAAGCCGGTCTTCTGTCCTTAGCTCCCAGAACCGAAGTCCCGGGGCTACAGTGCGGCCGCCGATCCCTCCGCTTCCTGCAGACGCCGCGGCGCTCGCTCCCACCGCTCCCTCCCCCCCGCGCTCGGGTTACAGGTTAATGAAATGCTCGTTTTCCTCAGTCATTTGTTTTGTTTTCCTGCAAAGTTCTGATAAGTAGCTAACCAACGAAGCTTGTAATTACAATCTTACAGAAACCGGGCCGATCTGTATATAAATCTCACCATCCAATTACAAGATGTAATAATTTTGCACTCAAGCTGGTAATGAGGTCTAATACTCGTGCATGCGATAATCCCCTCTGGATGCTGGCTTGATCAGATGTTGGCTTTGTAATTAGACGGGCAGAAAATCATTATTTCATGTTCAAATAGAAAATGAGGTTGGTGGGAAGTTAATTTCTCTCCGCTCTGTGAAGCGTAGACAAGAATTTAATGATTTAATTACAGTTGTAAGCCCTTTCCATGAGACTTAAATTGAGCTGAGAATATTTTTTTTCTTCTCTCTCTCTCCCTCTCTCTCCCTCTTCCGCATTCTCTCTCTCCGCTATTAGCAGCCGTGCGGACGCCGGAGTGCGTGGCCTGGCGTCCGCACCGGGAAGGATTTGCATCAGGCCGGAATTCGGACCCCGGGGATTCCAGGAGGCACGGGCCGGCGGCCTGCAGAGCCGCCCGGGAATAGGCTGCGGCTCCCCACGGGTCGCCAGGGCCTCGAGGCCAGTCCCTGGGTCCCGAGAAGCGTCGGGGAAACTTTGGGAGAAACTTTGCCAACTTTGCTCTCGGCGGGGGAGAGGCCGGTCGCCTGGCCGGCTGCCGCAGCTGCGGGCCGCGATGCGCTCAGTGGGCCCGGAGTCAGGCCCGGGCGCCCTGGAGCCGGCCTGGCGGCCCCAGGACACACGCGAAGCCAGCCGACTGCCCCTGGCTCCCCGCTGCGCCCTCGCGCGTCTCCCACCCGCCTGGCCCGCGCCCCCGGGGCTCCGAGCGGCCCGCGACTCGCCGCGCCCAGGATGGCCGGGATCGAAAACCTGGCCCTCAGCGCAAGTGATCTGATTTTTCTTTACCTCTCCACGATCATCCTTTTTCCACCTGACTTGAGCAGTTTCACTGCCTCCCTCTCCTTTGTTTTTCATTCCCCGTCTGTTTCTCCCACTTTCTAGGTATTCGATTTCTAAGTTACTCATTTTCCTTCTCTTTCCTCCGCTCCCCTCCTTCGTTGTTTTATTTGTTCCTCTGGACCATTTTGCAGTGGCTCCTTCCCTCTGCTCTGAATTTGGCTCTTTTTATCTGTCTACCTCTGCGACGGACCCTCTCCTTCGCCCCCAATTCTCCTTCTGTCTTTCCTTCTCTCTTTCGTCCCAGTCTATGTGCTTCTCCCGTTTCTTGGTCTGTCTCTCAGGTTCTCCTCTGCGTGTATTTTTTCTCTTTTCCTCTCCAGGACGTGTCCCCTCGCCCTCCACCCCGCCACGTGGATCTGCCTTCCCCGCGGCGCCCCCTCCTCATACATCTTGGGAGATGAATATGTTGCCTTATTGGATGCCGAGGCCAGAGCCGGGTGATGGGGCTTGGACAGCCTAGCGCATTTTCTTCATGCATATTGAGGAGATGGTAATGAGTGCGTTTGCATTGTTGCATGGAAAAGACTGCATTTCCGGCCTCAGTTCCGAGCGGGCAAGGGTAGCGAGGGCCCCAGAGAGCCCGCAGTGGGCACTGGGCCTGGTGGCCGCAGCTGGCCCTCAACGGGATGGCGGGTGCTCGGGCCCCGGGGAGGAAGTGACCTCTCGGAGCGCGCGGCTGGGCTGCCGCCTCCTTAGGCTTCTCCACAAAGGCCGGCCGCGCTCCCCTCATTAAAGCCTCGTTATGGGAACCCCCGCCTGGCTCGCGACCGTTCCCTGGCGCCCCCAGCCCGTGGGCCTCTGAGCCCCCTCCCCTGATATTTCGAGGCCTGTGATGGAGCGCCACCAGGAAATTAGTGCCTGACAACGACGTCTAATGGCCATAAATTGCGAATTCTGAGTGACACGTCGCGGGATCAAACACAGCCGCATTGTGTAGGGCTCCGCTCACTCCTTCATCTGGGAGGGCGCAGCGGCCCTAGCTAGGGCGGGGACAGGTTGCGTGCGCTCAGGCCCCTGGATTGTCCGCAGGGGACTCAGACTGGGCTCAGCCTCCCCGGGGGCCGACCTGGAGGACCCAGTCATTCTAGAGGGGCATGTCCCTCCCTGAGAAGGTCCCGGGAGCTCAAGAGACAAGACCCAGGCATGCCACTCAGAGAAAGGAAAGGTTATGAAAGTCTGCAACTCCAGGGGTCAAACTCCTTAAGAATTGAGCTCAGAGGGAAGCCACTGCTGGAAACCCAGAAGGGCAGAGATCCCCAGCTCCAGGCGCAGCAGAGTTGGGAACCTCTGGGTGTTAGACATTTGCACTAATCCCCCATTCTCCTCCCAACTTCAAACCCGGGAAAGCTGAGAAAACATCAAATCTGGCCTTGTCTGGAATTGGGTGGTGTCAGGTTTCCCAAACTTCAAACCCTCCACTACCACCTCTATTATTTGTTTAACATTTTTCCTTAGGTTGACTCATTTTAAATACTTACATACATGTTTTTGGAAAGAAAACCTGATACTGCTACTGTACACTGAAAATAGCTCTAACTCACCATAAAGGGAAATGGGAAAAGATAAAAAGCAACCAAAACCAAGCAATCTAAAACATTTGAACCATGTTGCTTGCTTGGGAATGGCTTCTCGAGGACCTGTGTGTGTGTGTAATCATTAGCAGGGGTTGGAAGTATTAAACACTGCATCTTTTTCAGAAGAAATGAGAGATTTGAAAAGACAATGCTTCTTATTATTCAACAACGTTAACTCTCTGTCTCCAAGATACCTGAGATCATACTGAGGACCCTAAAAGCTTCACTGGCTTAGGGTTTACTAATGTCGACCCATACTCTGTTGAAGAGTATATATAAAAAAATTAGGATAAAAAAATCGAGTTATTATTAGTTACCAAATAATTGTATAAAGCATTATCACAAATAATGTGTGTTAAACAGTATCACATATAAGATCTATAAGGGAGACATTATCCAGGGTGGCCATGTATGGTTGTGCAGGCTATTCACCGAACCAAAACACCCAGCTGAGGGGCTAAGAGGGTCCTGAAGTCCAGTCCTGCACTCAACAAGTTGGTGCCTTGGTTTAGGGCAGCACTAGAAGAAAAGGGCCTTTCTCCAATTTGCACAAAGCTGCGGTTTGATGTAGCACTTATCTTAGTGTTGGGGAAACTGAGGCTTAGAGAGCTTGGCAAGACCAGACTGGACGGGCATCTGATATTTTTGACTATGATCCCTCTGGGAGGAAGACCAGGGTCTTCTGGGGATTTGAGGAGGTGGTGCTGGGAGTTTGGATGGAAGATATCCAAAGAGTAGTCCCTGGAAAAGGGCAGGGAAGGAAAAGGGCAGCCAGGTTATTGGGCTTTTCCTTCACCTTAATCCTTATAGTTCATGCAAATATTTGGAGGGGACCTAGGTCAAGGATGCATTATCTCTGCTTGGCAAAGGGGAGAAGGTGTTTTGTCTAGGTATTTGAACCTGTTCCTTCCCTCTTTTGGTCAAGTCTACTGTGTATGAGTCTATAGACCAGAGTTCCATCTTGCTCGGGTCCACACTGTTTGGAAATCTCCGACTCCTAAAGACATACATACAGAGGGTCTGCATTCCCCAGAAGCTGGGAATCAAGGGTGACCTCTGGCTAAAGGCATTTTTTGGGGGGAGGGGAGGGAGGGTGAGGTTGGCCTCCATGGAGTTTTTCAAAACTTGAATTGCTTGCCAACACTTGCTAATTAGGTAATTTTATTAAAAACATCTAGATCTCTGTTTGAAAAACTGGAGGGCTGAGAAACACAAGCTTCTCCTTTGTGAGTACAGTCACTAAGAGTTCATGACTGCTGCCCGTTTACCTGGACACGCTCCAGTGTGCTCCTGTCCCCACCTAGCCCACTCCTGGCAATGACCTCTAGGCCGTGGGGAGTTGGCAAGGTCTTCATCCTCAGTTGTGAGAACTGGACACCCTTTGGCAGGCAGACACTTCTCCTCCAAAGAGAAAAAAAATTGGCATGAGACGTGACCTGGGCAGGAGTCGCAAGTGTTCCTTTTCTCCTTTTATCTCTCCCACTCTCCTGGTTAGCGGGGGCAGCTGCTTTTCCACAGCGTGGGGAGTTTGAGGGCATGTTCCTAGGAGACATGGCAATGAATAGCTCTGAGAGGTTGTCTAAGAGCTAGAGCCGTGTCTGCTCTAAATCTTCTGGGAAGAGAACAGAAAGGCTTGTCCCCAAACAGCCATTTGTAGGAGACCCCCTTTCCAACAGCCCTTTCTTGATTCCCATGCACTGTCTTAAAAATATCAACTCAGGGGCACCTGGATGGCTCAGGCGGTTAAGCACCTGGCCCTTGATTTCAGCTCAGGTCCTGATCTCAGGGATCGTGAGATCCAGCCCTGCATGGGGCTCCATGTTGGGCGTGGAGTCTCCTTGAAGATTCTCTCCCTCTCCCTGTGCCCCGCCCCTCTTACAAAAAATCAAACCAGAAAGTCTGTTTCTTGTCTCCTTTCCTCCGTCTCTCCATTTCTCTTTGCAGCAAATGTTTATTGTTTCCTGTGGTCTAGGAATGATGCTAAGTGCACGCAACAGATTGATGAGCTAGCTGTTCACATGAAGCTTACATTTTAGTGGGCATTGACAGCTACACAGGAAAACAAGCAGGAAAAATTAGGAGAGCATCAAGTATTATAAAGCAACACAATCACACAAGCTGTACCCGGTCGTCTACTGTCTTCTCCAAATTCATGTCATTCCCAGAACCTCCGAATGTGACGTTATTTGGAAATAAGACCATCGCAAATATAACTCGTTAAAATGCAACTGTATGCTGGAGTTTTATCTCCTAGAGGAGTGGAGTGGGTTCTTAGTCCAGTAAGACTAGTGTCCTTAAAAGAAGAGGAGGAAAAGACATAGAGAAAGAGACAGAGAAGCCACGTGAAGACGAAGTCAAAGATTGGAGCGACACATCTACAGGCCAGGGGATGCTGAAGATTGCCGATAGTCACCAAATGCTAGAAAGAGGCAAGAAAGAATTCTCCCTGAGAGCCTTCAGTGAGAGTATGCATAGTCCAGTCACATTTCAGACATCTAGGCTTCAGAGCCACGGGAGAAGAAATTTCTGTTGTTTAAAGCCATCTCGCCCGTTAAAGAGCGCTGGGAAATGAACATACACTATGATGTGATAGGGATAGGAGAGCTTATCCTATAGACAGCACAATCTCAGATCTGTGAGGAGGAAACTATTTGAGTAAAATCGGGGCGGGAGGAGTGTATTTTCAAGATGCTCTGTCTAATACAGTAGCCACCAGCCACATGGAACTAAAGAACACTTGAAATGCAGCTGGTCCAACCCGAGATATGCGGAAAGTGTAAAACATCCACCAGGTTTCAAAGATTCAGTATGAAAAGAGAGAATGTAAAATGTCTTCTTCAGTTTTCAGCATTGATGGCATGTTGAAATGAAATTTTTGATATATTGTTAAGTAAAGATGGGATTAGAATTAGTTTCACCTGCTTATCTTTTCTAAAAGTGGGTACTAGAAAATTCAAGATTGCCTGTGTGGCTCATATTATATTTCCATTGTGTGGTGTTCTCAATAGAAGCGATAGCATGTGCAAAGGCCCTGTGACAAGGAAAGAACTCCCTGTGTTCAGTTATTTCATACTCAGTCTGCAGGCTGACATTTATTTGATAATGTTGCAGAACCTAAGACTCTGAACTGGGAAGCCCTGCCGAACTTACAGGAAGTGAATATGGGCATCTCTGACCCTTTCTCTCCTCAGTGGAGGGAGAGACCATAAAATTCAGCCCTTCAGCTTGATGCCTCCTTTCTACTTTCCAACCCCACGTACTCCCTTAGGCCCAAACTCTTCCCATCATTTCTGCTTGGCATGTCCATCTCATCATCTCTCTGTGCTTGTTAGCATGAAGAACTTGGAGCAAGGCCAGCTCCCTAAGCCTTATCAGCTGGTGGTGTCCTGGTATACAGCAGGGACCTCCATTCCCTGAACCCACAGCTTGCAAAGTGGACTTTAAGGAACACATTAGTTCACGTACAAAGCTCGAATTTTTTTCTCCTAAGACAGAAGTCACAATATGGTGTCCTGGGCAGAAAGCCTGCATGCTTTGATCATCTTGCATTGTTTTCAAATTCCTTTTAGCCTTGGTTGATGCATCAGTCAGGTTAGGCGGGGCTCTGCTGCAGTAGCCAACAATCCCCAAACTTTACTGGTGGATAACCATCCACGCTCCTTGTTCTTGGCTATGGCCCTGACCGTGATGTCTTTAGTCTTCACTCCAGGACCCAGGGTGACAGACCAGTTCCCATCTGGGGTGTTGCCACATGCCGTATCGGAGATAAGAGAGAGTGCAAGGAATCACATACTGGTTCTGGAAGCAAATGCTTGGAACAGAGCCGTGCTACTTCTGCTCACATTTCATTGCTCACATTTCATTGGCCAGAGCAATCACATGGCCAAGCTTGACTTCAACCGCAAGAGGCTGCACACGCCCCCTGTAGGGCAGACCACTTTATGGGACAGGGTCTTGTGCCCACTTCAGACATGTTCAACCATACCCTATTGCGGCCACTGCTTGGACAGGCACGAGCAGGTTCACCTGGCGGCCCCCACGACGGACCTCTTGCTTCTCTGATGTATTGGCCTGGGATGCTGGCAGCAACTGGCAGGCACTCACACATGTGCCCCCAGGAGCGCAGGGGAATGAATACCTATGGGGCCTCCCTTCACCAAGGGGGAGGGAGTGGGGGGGCTAAATGTTTCCTGTTCCGTTCTGGAGGAGGCAGCTCTGAGAGGCACAGCGTAGGTGCCTCAGAAGGTTCTAGAAGCATCTAGCTCCGATAGCAATGGTCAACCCCAGAGGATGTCTTTGGGTGGCTTTCCTTCTTCCCTCTTCACTCCCTGTTCTTGCTCTTTGGACTCACTTCCCATATAAACCCACTGCATGGATGGTTTTGCCTTAGGACCTGACACTGGGGGAAACCTAGCTGAGACGGAGAATAGATGAAGCGAGACACCATCTCTCACCATTGCTCATATTTAACAAGCTAGGAGATGTACCATAAAGTCCCAATGGCACAATTTTCTCAAAAAATCACTTGTGACAGCACCGGGCCCAACTTCCAGCAGATCCTAATAGGCTGGGCTTGAGTGGGGGTAGTAGGTCCCTTGAGATGGGACCCAGGTTCTCTGTTGGGCACATTGGCTCTCCAAATGGGCGAGTCTTCACATTTTCATGAGGCCTGTCTGGCTCCAGCAGCCTTTTGAGTTTTTGAGCTCTATTATAGGGACTGTTAGTTGTGTTAGATTTATGAGTTCTTGGAAATCTTTTTTATTATACAGGGATCTTTCTCAATTATTATTATTGTCATCATGGTTGTTATTTTTGCTTTTTCTTTTCTTGTTAAGTTTCTCTTTCTCTTTATTATAACAGGGTCAGTTCTAAGAAAAATGTACACTGGCAGTGCTGGGAAGAGTGGGGGCCTGTGTGTGTCTTATCTCCACTGTATTCCCAGTGCTTGCCCCAAGCACGGTGTACAGCGGGTGTAGACGGGTAAAGCATATTTACTGTATGAATGACAACTTGAATGACTGTAGCCTCCAGCCTCCAAGGTGACCCCCAGCGATCCCCAGCTCCTGTCCCCATGGAGACACCTTCCTTTGAGTGTGGGCTAGACTTACTGGTACTTTTACCAAATAAAATACAGTACAGGGGCACCTGGGTGGCTCAGTGGGTTAAAGCCTCTGCCTTCGGCTCGGGTCATGATCCCAGGGTTCTGGGATCGAGCCCCACATTGGGGGCTCTGCTCCGTGGGGAGCCTGCTTCCTCCTCTCTCTCTGCCTGCTTCTCTGCCTACTTGTGATTTCTCTCTGTCAAATAAATAAAATATTTAAAAAAATAAAAAAAAATAAAATACAGTACAAGTGTTGAGATGTCACTTCTGAGATTACAGCAGGTTATAAAAGGACTGTGGCTTCTGTTTCGGGCACTTTATGACTCTCTATCACACAGAAATAGCTTCCACGTTGTGGGAGACCCATACGGCAAGGAACTGAGACCTAACAGCAGCCTTGTGGGTGAGCACGGAAGCAGATTTTCCGGTTCTGGCTAATCACTCATCTGCAACCTCACAAGAACTGCTGGGCCACCAGCATGAGCTAAGCTGCACCTGGATTCCTGACTCACAACAACTGAAATAATAAATGTTTGTTGTTTGAAGCTGGGAGTGGGCAGACCAGAGCCTGTGGGCTGGCCATCTGTTTTTGTAAATAAAGTTTTATTGGAACAGAGAAATGACCATTAGCGTACATATTGTCTCTGGCTGCTTTCCCACTCCATCAGCAGGAGCTGTTCACTAGTTGCAATGGAGGTCATATGGCTCACGAGTGTAAGGTATCTACTATCTGGCCCTTTAAGGAAAAGTATGCTGATCTCTGTTTTAAACTGCTGTGTTTTAGGATAATTGTTACTTAGACATAGGTAACTACTACAAAGCCTTGCAGATTGAGAGCAGTGGGTTCTAAACAGGCTTGGATGTCTTGGGGGTAGGACTTCTGATTTCAGTGTAGCTCATTTTAAGAGGTATTAACTGAGCATCTACTGTGTGCCAGGCCCAGTGTCAATCATACTCCAGAATGCTGTTTTCAGTCCTTCCTCTACTGTCCCTTCAGGCACTCCCTCTGTCTCTGGCACCCTGTAGGTGTGCCAAATGCTTGTGGATTTAAATTGGCTTTTAGAGATTGGACTTAGCCGTGCACTCTCTGGACCACCATGGAGGGCTGTTGTCATGGGGGAAGTGAGCAGAAAACAGGCAGGTATCCAGCTGGTCGGTATATGCATGGTTTATTGGTGGTCAAAATATGGCAACATTCCTATTGCTTTACTCGTAAGCTCCTAGAACTCTCCTGCTGCCCCAGCTTTCCAGTCTTCTCCCTGGTCCAATGACCCAGTGACTGAAGAGCTTAAGGCATGGCACAGCAAAGACAACCCCAGCTCCTGGAGGCCACTCTGATTGGTCAGTTCCCATGTCACTCTAGGACAAACCCTGGACCTATTCCCACCAGCCACTCCTCCATCTTGGTCTTGGAGCATGGAAGAGGAAAGCAAATTATTGCTCCTCTCCAGGGCCAGACCTCAGGCCTGGGCTGGAAGAGATGCCCAGCAGAGCTGTCCACACGACGAAACACGTAGGCATATATTGAATGTTTGCCCCTTTCCAGGGTGGACCAGGGAGGGGAAGCAAAGAGGAGTGAGATGTGGGTCTTTGCTTTCAGAGGACAATCAAATTCTGACTTGGCAGGAGGGCCTACAGCAGGAACCTCTGGGTGGACTTCTGGCCCCATGTCTGTCCTTGGACTAGTGACTCGGTTCTCTGTGCCTCTCTTCTTCCTCCGTAACAGGAAGACTTCCAACCTCATGGCATTTTCATGGGGATAAGCTAACACGTGGAAAGTGCTGAGAACAATGCCTCATACCTAGTGCGCACTCAGCAAATGTTTAAAAATAAAATGATTAAACCCCCAGGGCTAAAGGAATAAGCTCAGAGGGCGTCATGACAATGGCAAGATGGACGGACATCCAGTAAGTGTTTGTTGCACACAGACTAGGCTCCTGTGTAGACAGCACTGGTCTCGTGGGCACGTGACCTCTGTGTGGTGCCCTGGGCTTAGAGGTACCCCATGCTTGGTGTCATGCTTTGCTGTTGAAATCTTGAATTTTTTTTATTTTTTAATTTATTTTTATTTTTTTATAAACATATAATGTATTTTTATCCCCAGGGGTACAGGTCTGTGAATCGCCAGATTTACACACTTCACAGCACGAAATCTTGAAATTTTTTAAAAAGATTTTATTTGCGGGGCGCCTGGGTGTGTTAAAGCCTCTGCCTTTGGCTCGGGTCATGATCCCAGCGTCCTGGGATTGAGCCCCGCATCGGGCTCTCTGCTCAGTGGAGAGCCTGCTTCCCTTCCTCTATCTCTCTGCCTGCCTCTCTGCCTACTTGTGATCTGTCTGTCAAATAAATAAGTAAAATCTTAAAAAAAAAAAAGATTTTATTTGCTTATTTACTTGAGAGAAAGAGAGTGAGGGAGAGAGAGAGCAAGTGGGAGTTGGAGCAGGGTGAGAGGAACGACCAGACTCCATGCTCAGCATGGAGCCTGACTCGGGGTTCCATCTCACGACCTTGAGATCACAACTTGAGCCCAAACCAAGAGTTGGATGTCTAACCGACTGAGCCACCGTGGGCACCCCTGCAATTTTGACATTCTTAAATACATTTCGAACACAGGACCTACCTTCTCATTTGGCACTGAGCCCTGAAGATGGTATAATCTGTCTTGCACACAGAGGAGGACAAGGCACAGGTCCGTTCCTCAGGAGCCTTGAAGGTGTGTGAGGGAGGTGGATGGGGCCACCATAATTACATTTCAGAGTTGCATGTATTCTGGGGGAGCTTGGAGCCCGTGCATGTGCTTTCATGCATCGTGGTTGGTTGGAAGCAGACAAGACCTACTTGAAACTGTACAGGAAAGGCCAAACCTTCCCTCCACCACCATGGGAACCCGGAGAGGAGAACCAGCTGGGAAAACGGGTTCCATGATGCATCTGTTGAGGGAAAGCTGCTTGGATTTATCTTCGGCGAGAGGAATAAGGTCTGGAATTCTGAAATATTTTTGAAACCTTTGGAAAATCCCACTTTAATCACTGATGACAGTTTGACATTTTTCCAGCTGTTTCGAAGCAGGAGACAAGTCAGGTTGCTCGGCAGGGCACAGGCTGGCATGCTGGGAAATGTGTGGGCTCTCAGCTCCCTCCTTCTCTCCAGCTCCTCACAGCTTTGAGGAAGAAGGAAGGAGAAAAAAAGTCAACCCAGGCTCGTGAGGCGTTCCTACCATTCTGTGCCATCTGCGTTTGGGGGCTTACTCCTGAATGTGCTAACTATTCCTTTCTTTTTCCAGATTCATGGACTCACCTGCTTCTTACCCACACACGATTCTGAGAGCTTTTGTGTCCTTGTCCTCAGTAAGCTGGCTGGGAGGATTGTTTATTGGCTCCGTGGGCACCAGTGACAACCCATTGTTTCCACCTTAAATGGGTCTTCCATGTGTGGTCGAGACAGAAGCGTGGATTATAGTTCAGGTTCCGGGGTCACCTGGCTTGCTGGGACAAAGTGTGTGCTCACATCGTAGCTCTACCTCTTACTCCCTAGGGAATCTTGGGAAAGGGACTTGGGCCCCTCTGTGCCTCGGTTTCCCCATCTGTAAAATGCTGTGAGGACAGATGAATGACTTAATCCATGCAAAGTGCTCAGAAAGCATAAAGAAGTACTTAAGTGCATAATCATGCATGCAACATATTTTTTTTAATTTTTATTTTAAAAATTTTAAATAAACATATAATGTGTTTTTATCACCAGGGGTACAGGTCTGTGACTCGCCAGGTTTACACATTTCACAGTACTCACCTTAGCACATACCCTCCCCAATGTCCATATCCCCACCACCCTATCCCGTCCCCACTCCCCCCAGCAACCCTCAGTCTGTTTTGTGAGATTGAGTCTTTTATGGTTTGTCTCCCTCCAGATCCCATCTTCTTTCATTTTTTCTTTTCCTACCTCCCCAAGCCCCCCATGTTGCATCTCCACTTCCTCATATCAGGGAGATCATATGATAGTTGTCTTTCTCCGAGTGACTCACTTCGCTAAGCATAATACCCTCTAGTTCCATCCATGTCGTCGCAAGTGGCAAGATTTCATTTCTTTTGATGGCTGCATAGTATTCCATTGTGTATATATACCACATCTTCTCTATCCATTCATCTGTTGATGGACATCTAGGTTCTTTCCATAGTTTGGCTATTGTGGACATTGCTGCCATAAACATTCAGGTGCACGTGCCCCTTCGGAGCACCACGTTTGTATCTTTAGGATATATACCCAGCAGCATGCAACATATTAAAGCCATCTTTCCCCTGTATTACGATGTATGGATACGCTATGACCCTGCCATCATACTCCCAACCGTAAATGGTAACACATGTGGAACACTGCCTATGGCCTTTACAAATCCAACCCCACTTAAACCTCAAAACAATATGATGAGCTCGGGACTGCTGTTTCTCCCATTTTACAGATGAAGAGAAGTGAGGCACAGAGAGGTTAAATAAGTTTCCTGAGATGTCACGGGTGGTAAACACACCGTCATGATTCACACTCAGGCCTCCAGCCCCAGAGTGAACCCCAACTCTTAACCACTGTGATCTGCTAATATATAAAACTCATGCTTTGTTGGCCGTTTAGGGTTTTCCCTTTCTCTTTCTTTCCTTTTTTTTTTTTTTTTTTAAGATTTATTTATTTGCGGGGCGCCTGGGTGGCTCAGTGGGTTAAGCCTCTGCCTTCGGCTCAGGTCATGATCTCAGGGTCCTGGGATCGAGTCCCGCATCGGGCTCTCTGCTCAGAGGCGAGCCTGCTTCTCCCTCTCTCTCTGCCTACCTGTAATCTCTGTCAAATAAATAAATAAAATCTTTAAAAAAAAAGATTTATTTATTTGCTAGAGAGAGCGCACATGCATGTGAGTGGGGGACAGTCAGAGTCAAGCAGACTCCCGCTGAGCATGGAACCCAGCTCCGGGGCTTGATTTCACGACCCTGAGCTCATGACCCAAGTGGAAACAGAGTTGGATGTTCAACCGACTGAGCCCCGTAGGGGCGCCCCAGAGTTTCCCCTGTTTCAATGAAAACTTTTCTTATCAAAGAGTTATCTAAATCCATGAAATGCAGGTAACCTAAGTGTGGAGTGTATTGACTTTCACAAAGTGAAAACACTCAGGTAACCAGCATCCATACCCAGAAAGAGAAGGTGACCGCCCCTCACGAGCCCCTGGGTTTCCTAGTCACCCCAACACCTCCAATGGTGCTCCCTAGCCAGACTCCCAACTGCAGAGGTTAATTTTGCCTAGTTTTATATTTGACGCAAACAGAATCATGCAGGGTGTACCCTGTTGTTTCTGGAATCTTCGGCTCAATGTTACATTGTGTCTTGTGGTTGAAGATGGTTTGTTCTCATTATGGAATGGTGTTTCACTTACAGTTTATCTGCTTTACTGCTGATGGGAATTTGGGTCGTTTTCATGAACAGCGCTGCTAGGAACACTCTGGTACATGTCTTTTGATGGACATATAGCTTCATTTTTGCTGGGTGCGTCCCTGTGGGTGGGACATGGGACGTGCATATGTTTGGCTTCAGTAGATATTGCTGGTTGGCCGAATCATTTTCAGGACACTGAGCAGTGGCGTTGGGGAATGCAGCTGGGGGTTGGGCGTTCCGTAAGCGATTTCCCTTTCTGACCATCGACTGGAAATAAAACATGACATTTGGACCTAGTGGCAGGAGGAGTCACCAAGGCAAGCCAGGGGCTTATTTATGGGGTTTTGTTAAACATCCCACCTTTCTTTAATTTCTGCAGGATATCCTCTTCCTGTAAAGTGGGCCGGAAGGGCAAACCATGTAGGTTTCACGATGTCGCTGGGAGCTGAAAAGCAAAGAAGTCGGCGAACGGCCGTGGGGCAGACGCGGAGGCTATATCCAGGGAGAGCATGAGCCTGGCACTGAGTCCCTGTGGCCTTTTGAGTGCACCACGTGTGATCCGGTGGGCTCACCCACTCCTCACCACGTGCCGATTGTGTGCCCCGGTGTGACCCGCCACGTGCTGGGTACCAGGATCGGGGTGGAGTACAAAGCTGGCTGGATCCCTGCCCTGTTGAGCTTAGGTTCTCCTGGAGGACGAAGACAGAAACATGGACTCACATGAACAACTTTAAACAAGTCATTTCAGAGCCTGATTTAAAAAAAAAAAAATGAAGAGAATAAAACAGGACAGGGGATGCCTGGGTGGCTCAGTCGTTAAGCCTCTGCCTTTAGCTCAGGTCATGATCCCAGGGTCCTGGGATAGAGTACCACATCTGACTCCCTGCTCAGCGGGAGTTTATTTCTCCTTCTTGCTCTGCCCCTCCCCCTGCTTGTGCACTCACGCTCTCTCTGTCTCTCTCTCAATAAAGTCTTAATAATTTTCCAACATGGGGCCCACATTTTCATTTTGCCCTGGGCTCTGTGAATCGCGTGATTGGTCCTGTGGGGTTGTTGAGGTCCCTGTTGTGTAAAACACCCGCAATGCTAAACCTCGAGGACGTCCTCCGTTTCTGCTCGTTTCTTCCCCTTCACCCTCCTGCTCCACATCTGACAAGTCTGGAACCTGGCCCTGAAGCTTCGGTAGAGCAATCGGGATCCAAATGGAGCATTTGCTTTTCATATGGGCTTTTCATGGCTTAGCGATCCTGCAGTTCCCTGGAGGCTCTGGTGATTAATGATAACAGGGCTTTCTCCATTGTGCAAGGAGGTAGGAAGGAAGGAAGAGCCCTTTGGAAAGAGAGGGTGTCTGAGCAAATGCTGGGCCCTTGGACTTCAAGGTCCCTGGGAGGGAAGTTTAACCCATGGGCAGAGGGCCTGCTGGGGTAGCTTTGGGTAGTTGGATGAACTGGTAACCTGGGTCAGGTAGTCGGGGTATGACCCTGGGTCATTTGTGTTTTGTTTCAATGATCCAGCCACGGCACTGAGTCTGGCTGCGGCCCAGCGAGCCACTGTTAAAGGCTTTGAGACTCAGGCAAAATCCAAATCCTGGGCGAGTTCACCAGAATGTTCCCAGCATCCCAGAAAATCCACTGTTCCAGTCTCACCAGTAGAGCCCAGGGCAGTGGTGGATAGGGCCCCTCGGTGACTGGGAGGAACCCCACTTCTGTTATTATGAGTGCCTCAATCATTTCAAAGAGTTAAGAAACATCAAAATAAGCTTCCAGAAGACTGTGGTTCTTTCCAACATTGGCCCCCAATGGATGAATGCGTTTAACACGTACACACAGAATCTCAGGAAATGTAATTCTGTTAGACAGGATTTTTATATTCCCATTCATATTTATTTATTTTATTTTATTTTATTAATTATTAGGATTATAATTAGCTAACTGATGGGAGACAAGAGTGTGAGAACAAATAATCCGGCTTTCTCATCCCTTCACGGGGTGATTCTGAGGCCGGTTCCACTCAGTTCCTCCGAGGGCCTCACAGGACAGAGTCCCAGGGGGAACCCGTCTTTTGACTCATTCCTTCCCTGTCTCAGAGAGCTTCCTGGGATCACCCCCCTAATAGAGTCCCTGTACCCAAAACCTTTGCTCAGCATCCACTTTTGGGAACTCAGATTAAGATACCGCCTTTGGGAGCTTGGATCTGCAGCACCAGGCCCAGACCCATCCCTCCCATGCTCCAGATTCCCAATCTGCAACTCTAAATACAAGTTTAAAGGATTGGCAGCAACTTGCCCTGTGACCTTGGGCCAACCGCTCCCTGTCGGGGGTCTAGATTTTCACCCAGGAAGTGAAATAACATTACGATAATAACACCCACGTCTCCACTTTTTTCTCCCTCCCTTTTTCCATATGGTTGTAAACGCCAAAGTCCATAACACCTAGAAGAATAAAGATGAGGGCTGTGTACAAAGGTGGGGTGGCTGATCCCTGATCTGGGGGATATACACAGCCTCGAGACCCCTCCCTGCTTCTCATCCCCACTTTCTTGAGAGATAACATCTCTCTCAATCTCAAGTCTTTTTTGGGGGCTGGCTCAGATCCTACTGGCTTCAGGGATAAGCACATGACCCTAGACTTTCCAGTAAGTATATTTATTGCCACGAGACACAGTGATGCATTCAAGAGGGAGCATGAGACTCAAGGTAGGTCTGTGATACTAAATTCTGTTGCTGTTGCTTTTCACCCTGCACTGTTTTTTTACTCTACCCTGGGACTTTTGAGAAAAAGAGATTGTTTCTTTTAGGGGAAGCTGAACTTGTAGGATATGGACAGAGGGATGAGGATGGTCGTCTTGCCACCCCAAAGGGAAGATTCAATTAGATGATGAAAGGAACACAGAGAGAGGCAGAACTGAGTCATGCAGGAGGGACTGGGGAAGGAGAGGGATAGAACGAGCCTGACGACATTTACTGTATGCCGCTGGAAGTCCTAGATCCAGCCAGGCTTGGAATGCACACAGTCGCCTTATTTGCTTACGTCAGTTTGAGTTGGGTTTTTGTTTGTTATAACCAAGAGGCTCCCAAAATATATCTACTAAGTGTTAGATGGCTAATATGATTAGATATCTTTTTTAGTTCTATGTTTCCAAGCAGACAGTAAGTTTCCCAAAGGCAGGAATCAGGCTAGATGTTCTGTGGTCCGTAGGTGTATTTCTTTCTTTTTTTTTTTTTTTTTAAGATTTATTTATTTATTTGACAGACAGAGATCACAAGTAGGCAGAGAGCCAGGCAGAGAGGGGAGGGGGGAAGGCGGCTCCCTGCTGGGCAGAGAGTCTGATGCGGGGCTTGATCCCAGGACCTTGAGATCATGACCTGAGCCAAAGGCAAAGGCTTAACCCACTGAGCCACCCAGGTGCTCTGGGTCTGTGGGTTTTGAGACTCATGTTGTCCGGTGGTTATGTGGGAGGTTGGATATAGTGAGGCGGGGACCAAAGGACGGGAGAGTTGGAGGAAAGGAAGAAAGCACATGGAGAGAAGGCATGTTGACTGTGTGTTCACTCCCACATTACTCTGGGTCATCAGTGCTAGAGGCTGAGGCTATGCAATGGGTAGTGCAGGTGCCTTTTGGACCTCCATGGAGCTCACAGTTGAGTGGAGAAAGCAGGTGTTAAGCAAGTCATCACAGTAGTCACATATTATAAGTATAGATGTGGGTCGTGTGTGTGTGTGTGTGCGCATGTGTGTGTGTGTGTACATACATTCTGTCCCCTCAAGTTTCTTGTGAATGAGTCTGTGGATGTAAATTGCCGGGGGAAGGTGAGGCTCACCCTAGGAGGGGCCTGTTCCTGGGAGAAGCATGAAAGGCATGTTGGGAGGCTATCTGGCAGTGTTCAGAGCAGCATGGACACGGCCCACCAGCCATTGGATTGATTGCTTCTCTGGAAGGATGTGTTCCTGGCGCCTTCAAAGCCGTTTGCTCATGATGTGAAAGGGTAGGAACGCCACGGCAGTGAGCGGCTCAGACAGTAACCTGCCTCCGTATTTCCAGTGTTTCCTCCCTATGGTTGCTTTCTGCCTCCCGAGGGGGCTCAAGCAGGTAGAAGCTGAATGTGCTCGACTATCGGGCATTTGAATTTCTTTCTTTGGATGAGGATGAGGGAGGCCATCTCATAGCTCTCTGACGACTGGCCACTCCGAGTGGGTGTTTGTTCCCACGGCAGAGGGCACACGTCTAATTGTGGTCCGGTTAAATAGCCCTCCCAGAGTAGTGGCACCTGATCCATCTGGGCCAGAGAAGGCACGTGACCCCCAGGGGCCAGAGGATGGGGAGAGTGGAGAGATTCAGAGCAAGGGTTTTGGGGCTGGACAGACCTAGATCCTTGCTCTGTCCCTTCCTACCTGGGCGACAGTTTCCTCGTCTGTAAAATGGGAGGACTGTTGCATTTCCTACCCCCTCCCCCGCCATGGTAGCTAATGATGGGTATAATCCCTAGGCAGAGGGATTGAATGATGTTAATTTTCTTTGACCTTTTCTCATTTTCCAATTTTTTTTTTTTTTACAATGAATATGTAAACCTTTTGAATGGAGAGAAAGCCAATACGTGCTTAGAAAATGAAAAGGTTCTTTCTGAAAGACTGGAAGATGCTGGGTAGAGGAAAGAGGGGAACAGAGGGATTGGAATTTAGAGGCTACCAGGAGTCATTCTGGGGGGACTGGGTCCAAGGGTTGGGGAGCAACACCAGTCTTCTTTGGGAGCAACTTGGGAGCTCCAAGGTCTTGAGTGAGCCATGACGCCAGGGTTGCATGAGAAGTTCCATTCAGAGCACCCTGAATGAGAGAGAAGGGGCTGATGCTACATTTGCCATAAGGATTGGAGCAGGGCAGCAGAAGGAGCATGGGAACATGGGGAGTCGGATTGTAAGGAGTCTGAGAGGGCCCAGCCACCAGAATGGAGGAGAGGCCAGGACAGACATCCATACAAAAGGAGGGATTGGACTCCCTTGGATATTCCCTTATTTGTTAAAGGAGAAACAGGAACTGCATTAATCTCGGCCCTCAGGAATCTCTCATCAGCCCCATTTTCTGATTTGAGCCATCGCCTCTGATGGGCTTGGTCTGTGAAGAGAGAGCTCTGAGTGGAGGGACACCTCTGTCTCAGTTTCACCCTAAACCCAGTGCCTGGCACTGACCAAGTGTCCAGAAAATAGTGTTAGTCACCTGATTTAACCCAAATATAAGCCAGGGCCCTAGGTGGCCCAGTCTTCTCTGCTGTATTTAGAGGAACAGAGTCTGAAAACAAACAAACAAACAAACAAACCATAACACCTAATTTTAAAAAGGTCTTAATCTGTACTTACCTGTACTTGTGACTCTTAAAATTCTTCCATGTGGATTCATTTTGTCACCTAGCGCGACCCTTCCCAAAATTCCCTTTTCTCTGCTCTCGTCCTCACGTATCCTGCAGCTGCCTCGAAGGTGCTCATTCTCCAAAGGCTTCCCCCAAATCTGTTCCACATCTCCAGCCTACATGGAATTTCCTCTTCCTCCTTTCCACATGTCACACTTTATTGCCGCTTGCCAGATGTCCCTGGAATTTCTGCTCGGGCCAGAGAACATGCCGGAAGGGTGGGAGAACACATGAGTTCTTGGTTCCAAGTTCTTCCTCATTCTGCATAGGGGGATTCATGCAGACATCAGTGAGTGAATGAACAGACAAGGGAAGACTTGGTGAGCACAAGGATCTGGGTTTGGATCCTCGATCCTCTTCTTGTTCACCGCGTGACTTTGTACACATTATGAAACCATTCAGACGTTCACTTTCTTGATGAGCAAAACAAGGGAATAATATACTCACCCCAGAAAGCGTTTAGGATCGAATGAGTTAGTTCATTTAGTGCTATCTCTGTGCCCAACACGGAGTTCACACAGAAGAATGTTGGCTAAATCGTCATCATCTCCATCTTGAGATCTTTTTTTATCAATACCCCAAAAAGTGTTGTCCCTCTTCCACTCCAGGAGAGAGGACTCAGTTTCCCTTAAAACTTCCTCCTTCTCCTCCTTTTTTCCTCCTTCTTCCTCCTCCTTCTTCTCATTATCATTATCATTATTGGGTTCGGGAACCAGACTATCTGGTTCAGATCTGGGTTCTACAACTAATTTGAAACCAGAGAAACTGTTTAACTTCTCTGCACCTTCTTGCTCTATGAACAAGGTTTAATAATGAAACCTACCTTACAGAATTGCTATGAGAATTATAGCTAATCCTATATACAGAAGAGCTCAGAGGAATATTTTCTTGACAAATGTTACTTTGTCATGTGTAGAGGGTAAATGTCGAATCAGGATTCGGAGCCCATTCTGACAGCAAACGCCACGTTCATAACAACTGTCCTGCCTCCTTCCTTCAGGCTTGCCTTGGGGCCAGTTGTGGTTAAAAGAATGTTCCCTCCCTCTATGCCCCAAGATATTGGAAGCAGAGTCTCGAAGAGATATTCGTGCTCTCATATTCAAAAAAACATTATTCACGATAGCTCAAGGTGAGTGGGATGCCCCTGTCCATAAACAAATCAGTGGAGAAGAAAGATGTGGTATATGCATGCAATGGAATCTTATTCAACCTTAAAAAGATGGACAGCTGCTCAACATGGGTGAACCTTGAGGACATTGTGCTGAGTGAAATGAGCCCATCCCAAAGAGACAACTAGTGTATGACTCCACTTAGAGGAGGTCAAATTCATGGGGACAGGAAGTAGAAGAAAGGTTGCTGGAATGGGGGGAGCAGGAGTAGGGACTTAGTGTTTAATGGGGACAGAGTTTTGGGGAGCCTGAGTGGCTTTATCAGTTAGGTTTATCAGTTAGGTTAAGCTTCCAACTCCTGATTTGGGCTCAGGTCATGATGTCAGGGTCGTGAGTTCAAGCCCTGACTCGGGCTCTACGCTGGGCATGAAGCCTGCTTAATATTCTCTCTCCCTCTCCCCCTCCCCTGCTCGTACTGTCTCTCCCACACTCTCTGTCTCAAAAAAAAAAAAAAAAAAGGGGGGGGGGACAGTTTCATTTTTCCAAGATGAAAAGAGTTCTAGGGATGGATGGTGGTGACGGTCGTGAACGGCCGAAAGCTGCTGAGCTGTACGGTTAAATGGTTATGACGGTAACGTTTATGGTGTGTGTATTTTACCACAATAAAAAAAAGAAAAAGAAAAAGAAAAAATGTGCCCCACCCCACCTCCCACCTTAGAAAAGAGGCGACAGGACTCTGTTCGCCTTCAGTCCCTTTGTTGCTCACCTGGGGACCGTGGGTACCCTACCAGTGACTCCATTTCTTGATTATGCCCTGGCCTCGTGTTGTGGTGCCATTGTTGGTGACGGACAGCGGTGAGCCCTGGACTTTCTACGGGGAGAGGGGCCAGCCATGTGAGGCAGCCGGCCAGAGGCCCGCTCAGTCAGGGGGTCTTCAGAATGGGTTAATTTCAAAATCTGGGGCGAACGTCTTATTATTGTCTGTGGGTCTTTGGAGGAAGGAGAAATCTTGTGTGTTTGTGTGGCTGCCCCGCTGGTCTGTGTGAATGAACGCGGATTCTGGTGAGACCTGACGACCTACTCCTTTGTCACAAGGCTCCCCCCAGGGTCCTGCCACTTTCTCATTAGGGTCCCGAGGGGGAGCGGACCCTTGGTGTCGGCTGGAACACACTCGGCAGGGACTTGTGGATAGATTTTCTCTTTTTTCCTTTTTCCAGTTGATTTGCTAATGTCTGCTGGGATTCTTTTAGCTAAAGTTTCGAGATCTTCTCCTGGGTCAGGAGGTGAGGGGAGCACGCACTGGCAGAAATTGCTTCCTCTGGAATCGCCTTGATTGGAATTTTGAAAAAATGAAGGCAATTTGGAACTTAGAAAGAGAGGTAAGCTGTGGACTAACCAGCAAATCGAGGTTTTATTTTCTTCCCTCCCTCTCTTTCTCCTTTGGCTTAATTTTTCTCCCTGTCTTTCCAGTGTCCCCTGTCTCATTTCTCTCTGCCAAGCAATTTTCTATCTTCTACTTAAAAACCCCATTTCAACCTCTGGTCCTTTGGGAACTCTGATTATTTCTGATTAAAACCTTGTCTTAGCCTGGACTCCCCCAGGAGCAGACCCTAAGGCAAAGGCTGATGCTCAGGTAGTTTCTATGGAAGAATCCCAGGGAGCAGGAGCCCAGAAGGGAGTGGGGGTTCCAGGGGCGGGGTGAGGGTCAAACAAGGAGCGTGGGAGACACAGTGCTGGGATGCACTATGAAACGAGTATCAGTGCTATCCACCCCAGCAACAAAAGGAGAAGCTTATCCCCATCATCTCCCACCCCTGTTGGTCTAGGATGGCCTCTGGTGTTGTCGGGGTGTACCTGACTGATGAATGCTGAGCGGGTCCCCCCAGGTCTGAGAAGCCCCCAGTGTCAGAGGAGCTTCAGGACAGGAAGCAAGAAGAATATGGCAGAGTCTCGACCTTGCAAGGGGCTTAGAAGTGCAAGGAGGTGGCCCATGTCCTTGCAGCACCAACGTCCACAGACGCGGCTGGAGTAAGAGGGAAGCCAAGGCAGGCCCCGTACAGACCTCTAGACACCCAAAGCACAGAGGAACTCACAAGAATGTCATTCAACATGCCGTTGGTACTCGGAGCATATGGGAATTCAACAAGGGTTCAAACACCTGTTCCTATGATTTCTGCGGCCGCCGCCGTTGAATGCCTCAGTCCTGTTGTCTAGTTACGGGTGCCCCCACTCTGTCCATGCCCTAGACACAACTCCATCTCCCCATGGGGTACACCCAATGCGCCAGACCCCAGCCAAGCTCACGGCCGCTGCTGACGGCGTGCCCTCACAGGTGGGCTCTGAGGATCTGACTAGACCACAACTGTAAGTTGCCTGCACAGAATCATTGCTACTCAAACACGATTTTCGGCTTTTTCCCTTATCTTATTGTTGTCCTTACGTTGGAGCCCTGGATATTACCGAGAATTGAAGAAAAGTGTAAAAACAACAACAACAAACCCGCAAACCTTTCTTATTTGGGAGGTGAGGCGTTCCCAGGCTAATTGAAATGTCTACATATGAATAATCTTGTTATTGTTAGATATTTAACATATATATATTTAATTGCACTCCCTGCATGTTTCCTGGGTCCCTTGCGTGGGCTTGGCTCGTGTGGGGAGCAGTGGAATGGGGGCTGCTGGTATCCACCTGTGTCCCCGCTGTCTACCCCAGAGGTCACCTGCGGCCTCCGAGGACGGTTCTGTGGACAGTGGCTTCCTACCTCCAGCACCTGCCTCTTTCTGTCAGACAGAAGGAATGTGCTTAAGCTGGGAGGGTGGGGGTGGGGGTTGGGCAGGCTGGGAGGCTGTTAACAGCATCAGGAGAGGCGGCAACCAGGGAGAGGTGGGAGATGGGGGAGAAGGAGCCCAGCTTCCTCACCCCCTGGGGGGACGGCTCTGGGATGTGCTGTGCGTACTCCCTCAGAAGGTTCTGGGGGTGACCGGGCCCCAGATGTTCACGGCAACCATCCAGCCATTGTCCATCTTTCTTGAGCTTTCCTCACTGTCTTACTTCTCACTCCACTGGACGTCCTGGGCCCCTAGCATCTATCCAGGGTACTTCAAGCGTAGTTCGTAAATTCTGTTCTGATTAGAGAAGTAATTCTTGCTTACGGCCAACAGGTCTGACACCACGTAAGTGCACAGCCTAGGAAACGATGGTTCTTTTGGAAACCAGACCTCTGCCTCGTCGTCATTACTCTTACCAGTGTGATGAACATGTCTGCATATCCCTTTTCCTTTTGTTGACAAAGATAATTTTTATTATATAAAAAACCGGAATCACATCTTAATAATGTTCTGTAACGTTCTCCCATTAAATGTATACATTCCCAGAGTAGTCCCTCTAGATCTACTCCATTCCTTTTAGGAGCAGTTCCATGCATGTATCAGTAGAAGAATGTATGATACTTCAGAGAACTGAGACCTTATTGGTGAACCACTGGGTTATAACTAGTATTTTGCTACATAAACAATGGACAGTTAGTCTGTTTACAAATAGTCTTTGCACCCTGGTGATGCATTCTTATGGGATAAGTTCTTAATAATGGAATTGGTAGGGGCATCTGGGTGGCTCAGTCAGGTAAGCATCTGCGTTCGGCTCAGGTCATGATCCCGGGGCCCTGGGATCAAGCCCTGCGTGTGGGGGGGAGTCCTTGCTTGGCGGAAAGACTGCTTCTCCTTCTACCACTCCCCCTGCATGTGCTTTCTCTCTCTCTCAAGTAAATAAATAAAAATCTTTAAAAAAAAAAAAAAGAGAAAAGAAATGGAATTGCCAGCTGCAGGAGAACTGACATTTAAAATAGCAAGAGATATTGCCGAATTGTGCTCCGAGATCGTTGTACCAACTTGTGCTCATGACGTTTGCCATCACTGGCAGGAAGGCTGCTGCGCTGTTAGGGCTTTCTGGAGCCAGGGAGAGGGGCAAACAGGGGAGACAGGGTTGGTCACCCCAAGGATCTACTTGCCGCCCTCTCCTTACTATAAACCTCCCAGACTCCAACCCTTCCAAAGCTCCATTAGAAGCTCACCCTCTCTTCTTTTTCAGGGGGACCCTGGAGAGTGAGGAATGGAGGCTTGTATTTCCGCCAGGCGCAGGGGTGCCAGAAATACTGCTGGGTTCCTGATCTCTGTGTCTCTGGGCAACCAGGAGGGAGACAGTCAGACGTGAATCCCAGGTCTGCCACACCCGGAGTGGATAACTTTGGGAGAGTCACCTCTTTGGACCGGTTTTTTTTTTTTTTTTTTTCAGCCTGAAAAAACGAGGGCCAGGATTCTTGCTCTCCACAGCTGTGATCTTGGCAAGGTTAATACCTAACCAGTAACTGCTGTAAGAGGAAGTTTCTCAATCTCAATGCCTTAATACAATAGGAGTTTATTTCCCGCTCAAGTGATGTCCTAAATGGGTGTTTCTGAGGGGTGAGGGGCTCTTCTTCAAGCGGGAGTCAAGTTTCTTCCCTCTTTGGTTCTTTGGCACACAGTTCCTGGCTTCCCATCCTTGGGCATCCCACTATGGGGAGCAGAAGTGACTGGGAGTCCCAAACGCTGTCCTGGGTTCGCCATCACCTTCACGTGGAGGCAGGCCGTGCTTCTGGGCTGCTCCCAGCTGACGACAAGCGTGGTGGAGGTCCTCAGCCAGGGCTTCTCTGACAAGACCAGGCCTCTTCCAATGGGCAACTCTAGCACAAAGACGTTCCATTGGCCTGGTAGCAACCTCCTGGGAAGGATGCCACAGTCTGAGACTTTTTCAACTCCCTGCTCCTTCCTCCTCACTTTATTCCCACAGAGTTCCTACCCTCATGTGGCTGGAGGGGTCTCCTAGCCTTTTCAGCTCCCCCCTTCCCCACCCATAAAACCCTTCCATGTCTAATCCCATCTTCTGTGTTCAGTTCTCAGCCAACCCGAACGAAAGCATGTGACTACCCATAATTGCAGGGGAGCCTGGGAAATGTAGTTCAGCTGCATGTCCAGGAGGAAAAGCAAGTGGGTCTCGTGAACAGGGAGCCAGTCCCTGGCACAGACATCATGAGGATTAAGAGACCACGCCAAGTACGTCGCTCTGAGCCCAGGCTCACAGCGATGCAGCTGGTGGCTGTGCTTGTCACCACAGCCCTTTGTACCAAGGTGCCAAGTCCCTACAAGCACATACTGCCTCTCCCTGTCCCGACACATGGCCTGGCCTAGCAGGTGGTCTGACCTCTCAGTAGGGTTCCCCTAGATCAGAGCTGGGAGAGACACAGGCGCGTGTCCCAAGATGGGGGTATCAGCCCTAGAGGAGCCCCCTCTAGGGAATGTGACCTTGACAGCAGCCCTCGACACCGTCTCCAGAGCCACGTCATGCGGCTCCCCCCTCAGATGAAAGCCAGGGACCAGGGTGTGGCCAGCCTTCGGGCCTCTTCGTCTGTCGCCCGTGCCTGCCCCCACACCAGCTTCCAAGGGCCGCCGCTTCCAAGCGCCATAAATGCTGATAATTCCCGCATTAAACTTCACTTTATTATTTTCTCTGGGTGCAGGTATGCGGATGATATGAGGCCTCGCTGCATTTACATACAAATTGAAGATTTTTATTAATCAGTCCAGTACTAGGGATCCAACGGTAACAGTCCATCAGGCCCTTAAATACATTTGGTGACATTTTTACCATGCATTAGCATGATAGGGCAAAGCAAATATAATGTACCAATGATTGCTTTTCCATTGAAAGCACAAACGGTTTCATTTTTCCTGTCATCTCAAATAAGTGTTAAAGAGGGTTTGGAGGCTGTTGTGTCCGCGCCGTATGCTCGGGACTTACAAACACTGATGAGCGCATTAAATAACCATTAGCGTCTCGGCCTGGACCGCAGGACCGTCCCTCCTCTTCAGAATTTATTCTTTGATTTAAAGTGAAGGCAATCTGTGGTTGCTTTCATAAAGTCCTGCGGCCCCTCCATTCTCCCTCCAACAAAATGCATTACAACAGTAATTTTATGACTGTTAAAATAACTTGTCGTTAACAAGCACTTAATTAAAATGTACAATAAATAGCCGACTGCAGGCTTATCGGCTCTCCGGAGCGGCCTCGGCCGAGACTGCGAGGCCCAGGCCTGCTGTTGCCCAGCTTGTTTGCAGATTAATTGCTTTTCGAGCTGGCAGGAGCTGCCTCTTCAGCGGCCAGATCGTAAATGACCAGAGAGGGACTTTATCAATCAGACGTGTGCGTCTGTGACCGCTGCTGGACGGGCAGGAAGGCTGGAGGGTGGGCAGAGGGCAAGCCTCCGGTGGGTGGCATTTCTGTTGGGGAAGGGGGGGGTGGGCAGCCGAGTCAGGGGGACGGAGAACACCTGCGCCAGGGTCCCTGGGGGTGCGTGTGTTGGGGGGGTGCTGGCCTGCTCCTGCCCCCCACCTGGATGGCTCTGGCAGAGTAACGGTTTTGATGACCGTCAACATAATCCCAGCGAACACTTATGCACGGGCCGGTCCTTTCTTTTTACCAACTTAGCGAGCTCTCGCGACAAGGCTCCGCGGCATGTATGCACAGGGAAGCGGAGCCTCAGAGAGGTTAAGGGACGTGCCCAGGGTCACACAATTCATAAGTGGCACAGCTGGGACGCCGGTGCAGGGGGGAGGATGGCACGGGAGGGGCTCCTGGCCCTGCGCTAGCCGTCTCCTTGCGGGTGTGAATTTATTGCGTGCCTGGCTGTGCTCAGGTCCACACTAGCTGCTTCACACGAGCGTGCGTGTCCTTAATCAGTCCGTATTCATGAAGTGCCTACTGTGCGTCCAGCCTGTGCTAGAAGCCGGAGGTACAAAGGTGAGCCTGAAGGCGCTGACCTTGGCTCTGAGCTCGCCAGCCAGTGGGAAGGTGGCTGTGGAAAAGGAAATGGGGCCACAGAGCTGAGAACCTTAAAAAGGTTGTGTGTGTGTGTGCTTGTGTGTGTGCATATGTGCGTGTGTGTATACACGAGCAGGGTCAAGGAAAGCTTCCAAGAGGGAGTGGCTTTTAAGCTGAGGACAAAGAGGAGCAGGGAGCAGCGGGGTGGGGGCAGGGAACACGTGTTCCAGGCACCGGGAGACCGTCGAAGACACAGAGGAGACAGCGTGTGCCATGTCCCAGCCCCAGAAGGAAATTCAGCGTCACTGGGCTTCGGAGAGGCGTGGGCGAGTGTCCAGGGATGAAGCCCAGGAAGTCGGCAGATGCTAGATGGGAGGAGGGCCTCGTGAACCCAGGGGGGCCAGCGGAGTACTGGCTGGCTTGTTTTCCAAGGGGCCTCTCCGAGGAAGGGCCTTGTCAACAACTTTGTAAAGTAGGTATCGTGATCCCCGTGTTTACAGCTAATGAAAGAAGGACATATGTGGATGGAGGGGTAAGTGGCTTGCCCGAGGTCATCGGGCCAGTGGCAGCTGGGGCAGCTGATGGTGGGCAGGAGGCCAGCTTCCCACAAGGACCCCTCCTCACCTCCCCTCACCATATGACCATATGATTCTTGTCACTGTCCAGGCGGGGGATGACCTTGTTTTGTTGCTTTTCTCCTTTTTTTAAAAGATTTTATTTTTTTAAAGATTTTATTTATTGATTTGTCGGAGAGAGACAGCAATAAGCAGGGGGAGCAGCAGAGGGAGAAGCAGGCTCCTCGCTGAGCAAGGAGCCCAACGTGGGACTCGATCCCAGGATCCTGGGGTCATGACCTGAGCCGAAGGCAGACGCTTAATGACTGAGCCACGCAGGTGCCCTCCAGGCCATAGTTCTGAGGGCACTGATGCTCCTAGGGGGTGAAGGAGGTTCTCCTCAATCCTTAGCTGGCTTGGAAGTGGGGGACAGATAGTCTCCTGTTGCCTCTGTGCTAAACACCTTAGGCCTTTCAGACTCTAGCCTGACTTCTGGTTCTTTCTCCTGAAGGCCACATCCATCCTCTCCATCCTCTCCTGAGCACTTGACAGAGAACAGTTCTCTCTCAACGATACCCGGTGGTGGGCTCATTTGGGGGAAACATAGATCTTAGACTTATTTTTAAAAACTCAGTTTCATGATAGTAAGAAAATTCTCCCTCCTCTCCAAAAAGGGATGGATAAATTAGGTATATATATATTTTAGGATGCCTATAATATATATAATATTATATTATTATATAATAAATAATTCTTATGAATAAATTTATAGTTTATATTAAAATAAATTTATAATTTTTATTAATAATTATAGGTGAAATGTTTTAAATAAATTATTATAATAATATATACAATTATGTAAGTATATGTATTATATATATATATTTTTAAAGAACGTTCTCAAGCTCTTTGAGGGGTTTGTGTTCGTGATGTATCCGAGGCCAGTGTCTATAACCCATCTCATGCGAGGAGGGCGTCCATAATAAAGCGAACGCAGGGAGCTGACGGGTCAGGCCGGTACCTCGCTGCATCCCTCTGCCTGGAAATGCATGAAACTGCTACTAATGGGCAAGCTTTATTCATATAGATCCATCCCAGCTTCGCAAATAAACGGAGACCAGCCAAAGATCTGCGAACACACACACACTGCTGTCGAGGGCGGGGAGGAGTGTGGGGAAATGTTTCCAATCTTGGCATCTTGGAAGATATTTAACCGAGGTCTCTACCTGGCTGTTATTTAGACAAACACAAAAGATGGAGCTAAGGAGTCCAGGGAGGAGGCTGGAAACCATCAGCAAACAGGGGAGCTCAGCTGGGAGGGAGCCGCTCTGACTATGTGTCAAATTCATTTGCATCAGAATCCTGCAAGGGCAGGAATGCCCAAATGCAGAGGGAGTATGCACAGCCATTTGCCCATCGAAGGCCGGGGAGGAGCGGGGTGGGCTCCCCCGGGATGTGCAGACCTGCATTCATTAAAGGCCCAGCTTGGTGGCCCCACGGCCTGAGAGTGACAGCCCTCCTTAAGCTCCAGGAAGAGTGTCACCCAGGCATGCGCTGTTCTGATTGATTTTGATTAACTTGTTAGGAGTCCGCTTACTGAGTTTGGACCGTGCTCACAGGAGCTCAGAGCTCAGAGGAAGGAGCCTCTACGCTGATGGTCCCTGTCCTTCACATTCTCTGGCTTGGCTACTCCTGCAGCTTGCCCGTGGAGATCGGGATGGGGGATGAGAAGGGCAGAGGCATAGAGTTGGATCCAAAGACCCTGACATGGGCTAATTGTGTCACTTTGGGTAAGGTACTGCCTCGATGAGCTCTAGTTTCCTATTTGGGGAGATGGGGATTCTTTTTCTTAATCTTGTTTGATTATTAAAAAAAACAATCCAGGTGACTGTTCCCTCCACTCTGCTCTCTCTCTCTCTCTCTCTTTTTTTTAATGTTATTTATTTGACAGAGAGAAATCACAAGTAGGCAGAGAGGCAGGCAGAGAGAGAGGAGGAAGCAGGCTCCCTGCGGAGCAGAGAGCCCGATATGGGGCTCGATCCCAGGACCCTGGGATCATGACCTGAGCCGAAGGCAGAGGCTTTAACCCACTGAGCCACCCAGGCGTCCCTCTGCTCTCTTTTTGAGTGTCCGATTCAGGTTTTATTGTAAGCTTGCCAGAAGACCGTGGATCTAGAAGAGAAACCGAGGGATGGCTTAGGCAGCGTGGGCAGGGGTTGGGGGATGAACACCAAGGGTGGAGACCACGCGTGGGGGTGGGGGTGCGCTGGCTACCATTGTGATGTGCAGTTGGGTAGAATGAACAGTGTTGCCTTTTCAACCCTCTCTCAATGGCAACTAAGTCAAGAAGAGAATCTTCATTGGTGCCAATATGTCCTTAACACCCTTCGGGCTCTTGTTAATCTCCCTTTAAAATGAAAAAGGGTCACAGAGACAGAACAGAACCTGCCGGGGGCTGGGGGAAGGGCAGGAAAAGGAAGTTGTTGTTTAGTGGGTATGGAGTTTCAGTCTGGGAAAACGAAAGGTCTAGAGATGCCTGATGGTCCTAGTTGTACAAAATGAGTGTACATAATGCCACTGAGCTGTGCACCTAAAAAAAATGATCAAAGTGGTAAATGTCATGTCTTACATATTTTGCCACAGTAAAAGGCAAAGCCCAAACAAAACAGAAAAAACAAAAACCACCGGCAGAGCAGGCTTTGGGCACAGAGGTTTCGAGAGGCAAATTGGATCTAAACAGACTCTGGTAGTGTTGTTTTAAAAAGCCAGTTTGACTCTTAAGGTTGCTTTTTATTGAGGACCAGTAACACCAGGGTCCCATTTCCAAATATACCCCTTGGTACAAAGCTTCCTTTTGAAATTCACAGATTTGTTTACTAAGCCAGGAGAAGCAGTAGGTAAATGAAGTTCATGGGTAAGGCAAGATCATGAAGCTGGAACCGGACTCAGGTGTCTGAAGCCTGGAGGTCAGCCCTGGGGCCCAGGCACACGGCATAACGAGGGCTCCTCTGTATCCCCTCCCGCCTCCCTCCTGCTTGCCCCCATTCCTTGCCTGGATAGCTTCCCTGTCCACTGTGTGGGCTGGGAATTCTTCGCCAGGACTGAGAGATGGTGGGGTAGACTTCTGTCCTGCCCAGCCCAAGAACTTTGGGACAGTTACTTTGTCCTGAGGTCACCCCATGGCTGCTCTGGGCTCTGGGGGCAGATCCCAAGCATCCTGGGAGCAAAATGACAGGCTTCTTGGGTGACAAATGGGCAATGTCCTCCAAGGTTCTGATTGTGACTAAGGACTAACTGGAGGAGGAGTTCTCAAACCTGGCTGCATTTTAGAGTCATCCGGGGCTCACCTCCAGGCCAGAATCAGGATCCCTGATGGGGTGAAGCTGGGATATCCCAGTGTTTCAAAGCTTCCCAGGCAATCCTAATGTATGACAGTTTGGGAACCACAGATTAGAACGAAAGTGCCGTTGCTTCTAAATGCTTTAGAATCCTGTCTGGAATGGCTCCTTCTTCCTCTTGACAGATTCCAAAATGTGTTTTAAGACTCAGCTGACATGTTGCCTCCTCCAAGAAGGCCTCCAAGATCTTCCAGGCTGAGTTACCTGGATGGTGACACTTGTCACCCTTCCTTGATACCCTCGCCTCCCCAACCTGAAGCCCTGTCTCATTTTTCATGTTTAATTATAGCACATTATTTGCTTTTTCATGGCACTCCCTTTAGTGTTTAATGATGTACGTATCTCCCGGTGTGGTTCTTAGGTCAACTCCAGCCATCCCAACAGGCCGAGGTGGGGACTCAGCACAGCACTGGGAATATAGCATGTGCTCAATAAATACCGAATCAATGAAGATTTAGGTATGGCATTGCCCTTGTAGACAGCTTTGCCTCCGAAAAGCAGGGCAGCTGGGGGCAGGACCCCCCCCCCCACCGCCCCACGAAGAGCCTGGGCCTCTACCATCAGTTACTCGTGGTTCCCATCCTGCCTCTCCCTGCAGCCTCTCTTCCAGGGTCATTTTGCGCTCAGGATGGAATGCACGGAGCCTCCAATTTCTTGTCCGGGCCGAGCTTGCGAGCTGAGGCAATAGTGGTTAAATCAAGGCAAGTGGGGGAGCCTGATGTTCATCAAAGATTCCCATATGAGGGCCAAGGGGCTGCCTGTGGCTGCTGCCTCCACACCATCCAAGGGACAGGCTCAGAGCTGCACTGTGACCAGTGATGTATATGGATTCTTGAATCTTCTGAGTCTACTGTGTGCAGAACACTGCTGGGAACCCACACGCCAATCACACTGCCTGTGGTTTCTTGATGCTTAGACTTTCTTTGGCACCAAAAGGAAAAGCAGGCAGCTCTGGTGCCTTTGGTATGGGAGCCTAATGCCCTTGGTGGGGGGCGGTGGCCCTGTTGTCTTCAGATGACAACTAGCCTCCTTTCTTTCCATCTGAGGTAGAGCTGAGCTACTTACCTGGTCAAAAAGTGAATGAGGAGAAGACCCAGATTCCTGGTCCCGAGCCCAGAACCAGAGAAGGGTTTGGAATAGAGAAGGGACCAAATGGTGAGACATCCTATGTCTCTATCTGGGCATTGGCGTTCCACAGATGACACTCTTTATAGGGTCTCTGCCTCTGCCCTGCTCTGGGATTTGCAGTCTTCAGAAGCAGGTCCATGGAGGGGTCCAGCATGGGTCAGAATTTCATATCAAACTTAATCCAACCAGAATGCAGCCAACTCCCCCCCCCCACCCCCTTACCTTCCACAGTCCTCCAGGTCTTACTTGTCGTGTATGAGAAGTTCTGCCATGTGGCCTCTCTGTTTGGTATGAGCTGTCAGGGCCCCTGACTTTGGTGGAAAACCGTGCTTGGGGGGTCTAACCTGGAGGACGGTAGAATGAACAGGGAGCCTTGAGACTTCAGGTGGTGGGGAGGAAAGACTTATGACTGCCGTTCCTACTAAGAAGCTTGAAAGAAGCATCAAAAAAAACTATTTCCAGAGCTGCCTGGATGGCTCAATCCATTAAGCATCTGCCTTTGGCTCAGGTTATGATCCTGGGGTCCTGGGATTGAGCCCCACATCGGAATCCTTGCTTCTCCCTCTCCCTCTGCCCCTCCTCCTACTTGTGCTCTCTCTCTCTCTCAAATAAATAAATAAAATCTATTTTTAAAAAAAGTTATCTCCAAACTGTCTGATATGAGATCTCTGGGTATTTGTTAAGTGTTGAAAGACATCACTTGAAGTGTGTTTGTGGGGCAGATTTGGTGGGCAAAGGGGACCAGATTGTGGTCAGATGGTGGTTTTGCCTGCCATAGACTGGGGGTGGGTGGGGGGTTGGGTTTGGAGCAGGAGGTAGAGGTCTGGATCTGACTAGAGCCCCCCACCACGGCCGCATCCCCTCCCTCACGAGTTACCAAAGCAGTGGTGGGGGCATTTCTACTTCAACCTGGTCTAACGAAGGATCAGGTTTTAATGTTTTCCTCTGCAGCTCACTTTTGTCTCTAATTTTAACATTTGGATTGTGTTCTGGTCAGATGGGGAAGATCTGTCTGCTCGTCTGCAGAAAGTACATGCTATTCCCACTGAAATCTAAGTAACGGGACTCTGCCATTTCTGAGAACTCTCTCCCTTCTCCACGCTCCCTACCACGGGTAACCTCTAAAGACTGCCAGACTCTCAGAGACCTGAGATCACCTCCTGCCTTATGTGAACTGGCCCCCTTATGCCAGTCAGGGGAGGCGAGGGTCTAGTGCAGAAAGGAATAGCCCCAACGTCACTTCAGGCAAAAGTTGATGACACACTCCCACTTCCAGTCCAGCGTGGTGGGGAGCGGAAGCCCTATTCCCTGTGGTTTGTCATTCGGGGTCTCAGGCCCAGGGAGGGTGGACCTCTTGGCCACTGGCCTCTCTGCACAAAGGGGAGGATGTGGGGAAGAGTTGAACCCACTCACGTCTCACTGGCCATGACTACCAGTTGCAGAGACAAGGAATCACCATCCTTCCTGTGTCCAGAAGTAGAGAGAACCAGATCCCAGTGGCAGCGGCAGAATCTGCTGTTTTACTAAAAGCTCCTGGCCTTCCCGTCCTTTCTGTGGGGCTTGTCTCCAAGTCCAGGTCCTTTTTTGCTGCTTGGAATCCCCTCCAGATGTCTTTCCAAGGAGCCCTGTCTGTGAAACTTGTCTGGAATTCTCTTTGGACGCCATGCGGTGAGGTGGTTAAGAGCACAGGTTCTAGAAGCAGGCTTCGTGGGCTTGAATCTGGCCGGCGCAAATGTTCCACTGTGTCTGATGGTCAGTTTCTTGTCTGGAGAGTAGGGACAGTGACAGGACTCCTGTCCCAGGCTCATCATCAGTATGACGTTGTCACGGCGTGTCATATGCTTACGATAGTCTCTTGGCATGCAGTGAGCTCTCTATAAGCATTGTGTCAGTTAATTACGTTCCCTGTGGTGCTGAACACCAATTAGGAACCGAGGTGCATGGGAAAATACGACATGGGCCGGCTTGGCACCTGGCTGGGGGATCGCGGTCAGCAGCACATTGCCATTCCAGCGACGCCGCCGTTTCTCCCTGGGATTCCCTACTATCCGCCAATGTCCTTGCACTTTCTGGAACGAAAACCTGTGACCATGAGTGGGATGTTTGCTCACCCTCATATGCCTTCTGGAGTGAGGCCCAGGTAGGGCCTGGGCCTGAGGCCAAAGGTTTGCCTCAAGAGTTTCTCATTCTCGGGGGTGCCCCCCCCCGACCCTGCCCAGCAGCCTGGTTCATAGATGCAAGCAAGCAGAATGGGCTTGGCATCCTTCTTCTACCACTAGCTGGGTAATAGAGGGTGCATGATGCCTCAGTTTCCTAATCTGTAAAATAGTAGTTACTGTATCTCTCTTGCAAAGTGGTTACAGAATCTGTCCTAGGATTCGATGACAGAATGTCAGCAATGTGGTCTGCACGGGGCTCAGCACTGAGTATGGTCTCCATACAAGTGTGATCACATTTCCTATTACTGATGACAAGTGTGGGGAGCCAGGAGGAGACGAGGCCAGAGAATTAAACAGAGGCGGGTTCATGGAATCATTTGGGGAGTTTAAGCTGTCCCAAGGACAAAGGGGTGCAGCTGAAAGGTTTTAATCGAAGTGGGACACTATCAGTTCTGCACTTTTTGGAAAGATTCCTTTGGCTTCATTAAAGAGAGTGGATTAATAGTGGAAGATGGGGCTGGAAAACCATCCAGAAAATGTCCAGGATTAGGGTGACATCAGTAGAGGATAGAGACAGGGGATTGATAATACACTTAGCGGACCGGACAATATTCGTAGCAGATACTAACCAGCATTCACTATGTGCCAAGTGCTGTTCTAGTCCCGGGACACTCTTGAAGCATTTCATCGTTACAGCTCCAGGAGGGGGGTTCTTCTATGGTCCAGTGTGGTTTTAGACAAGCAAACGGAGGGACCAAGAGGTTAAATAACTTGTCCAACCTCACACAGCTAGATAGGGGTTGGAGGTGGGATGCAAAACTGGGAGGACTGGTTCCAAGGTCATCTTCTTAACAACTGTGCTTTTATTTGCTGAGCGACAGGGGACATGGGAGTGTATCAGTTAGCTATGATCACGACGATGCTGCATAACAACCACTGGCACCCCAGCAGCATATGCCAAGAACCTTTGTTTATGCTCATGAGTCCTTGGGTTGGCTCAGCTGCTCTGAGCTCGTCGGCATGGCTCACCCACGGCCCAGCGGTTAGCTGCAAGCCAGCAGGTGACTGTGAGTGGCTGGCATCTCCTGCAAGTCTGAAGTGTTGAGAGAACTCAGCGCTGTTCCATGAGTGCGGTCTCCAGGCTAGCCCGTGCATGCACAGAGGGGCAAAGGAGCAAGTAGGAACATGAAAAGTACGGAACACCATCACTTTGCCATATCTTGTCGGCCAAAGCAGTACCAGGGTTGCAGGTTTAAGAGATGGACCAAGGGCATGGTTACAGGGAAAGTGGGAAATCTGTGCAGTTTTGGTCATCTGTCAAGCGCAGGCAGTGAAATTTTCATAACTTCCGGAATGTCGGCTCAGGCAGCTGAGTCACTGAGTGGGCGAAGCAGAGAGGGTAGATTGTGGGAGAAGATGAGGAAGCCGGGGCGCAGGGAGACCAGAGGTCGCTCAAGGTGGCACCACTTGTTCAATCAGGGTCCGGACTCCAGCTGCCCAGAACTGAGAGTGAACCTTGGTGACCGGGCAGGTGTGATAGCGTGTCTGTAAATGACTTTGCTGGCTGGAATCACTTGGAAAGGTGGATAGGAACAATTCTGCATTCAAAATCCAGTTTCCCTAACAGCTCTGTTCAGGGAAGCCTGGCTTTCTTTTTGCATTCTAAAAGTACTTCCCAGGTTGATAATGTCCCCCAAGGGCCTTCCTTCTTCACACTGTAGGAATTGAACAGACCGTTTTCACCTCCAGGGAACAATCTGGTATTGTTTCTCCAGGTACTGGCCTCTGGGGACTGGAGCAAAGCCTTTTTTCTAGGACGCCAGCTGCCACCATTTGAGGCCTGTCCTTGTTCAGGAGGGACGCTGAAGTTGTGCCGGACTCTTCCAGAACTATCACCAAATAGCCCCCCCCCCCCCGCACCACCGAAGGTGCCTTGAGTGGGTTGGCCTCAATGGGGGCCATCAGTGAGCCTGGCTTTTTCTTAAATCAGCAGCACCTGGGCCCCGGGACCCACCCCTGACACCCAGCAGCTTTTCAGGGGTGTTAATCCCTCCCCAGTCGTGGGAAACTTCTCCCCTTCTCACGTGGAGCTCACCCCTCTACAGACCTCACTTCCTCCATGTTGCAGCATTCTTAGCCTCAACCTGGACCCAAACCCAAGCATTCCAGCCCCATAGCATTTTGGCCGTGACCTCTATAGGGCTCTGACTTCTCCCTCACTGTGCCATTCTCAGGGAAGGCAGAGCAAGCGTGTGTCCCCGGGGAGCAACTGTTTCTTCTGGACACATACCCCGTGCAGCTAGGAGAGACCCAGACAACCACAGGCTCAGAGCAGCCCCGCTTCATGGGAAGGGACCAGGAGCAGTGTGAATTCTAACTGGCCTATATCATCATGTTAACTCTCATGGTAGGAAAAAGCCAGAACTCAGTGAGCGCTTCCTACATACGAAGCATTATGCCAATGTCCTTGCTTCCCTTACCTGCTCTTTCTTTCCTTCCTTCTTCGTCTGCAGAGGTGATGAGGGAATCTGGAGCCAGGCCAGCATCTGGGGCAAATGGCGGCTTACTCTCCTTTAAGCCTCGGTTTTCCTCTCCATAAAATGGGCTAATATATAACCCTTGTAGAATCATCTAAGGGATTAGAGGTGAAAGGGCCTGGTACACAGTGGGCTCTTGGTAGGTTGTGGCAGAGCTTATCAATATTGTTATTGTCTGGGGTCCCTGAGGCTGCTCTGGGGCCCTACGTCCTTCTCCTCCCAGCCTGATGGCTTCTAGGCAAGGGTCGTATGGGGAGCTATCTACCCCACTGAGATGGAGAAAGGGACGCAGCATGATGGGCGGGCTGAAGGCTGGGGATGTGCATCAATGGGGATTTCTTCCTCCCTCTGTGGAAATGATTTATCAGCTCACAGCAGGCTGACTGTGGTCCAAAATGAAAGCCCTGTGGCTAGAGGAATAGGGACACCCAGGAGAATGCCTGTGTAATGGGCTTGCTTGTCGGCACTGCCTGAGTCTCTGCTGGACACTAGACTGGGGGTGGGCCAGGCGCCCTCCCTCCTTTCCCACCCTTCCTGATCTTGGGGTGGCCAATGGAGCCTGTTGAGTTAGATCCCCATTTCTTCATAAACCCTCAAACGCTGACCTCCTTCAAGCTGTATTTCCCATTAAATTGTGGTCTCGAGATGAGATCCAATTCTACAAAAAA
Organism: Meles meles; assembly: GCF_922984935.1. NCBI lineage: Eukaryota > Metazoa > Chordata > Mammalia > Carnivora > Mustelidae > Meles > Meles meles. The sequence goes on along the minus strand of NC_060084.1, from coordinate 29,146,251 downwards.
CATGTAGCCACAAGCCTTTTGTTGCTCGTTTATTATCTGCACTGGGGTCCCTGGGGTCTGGGGTGGCCAATCTTCCATCTCCCTTTCCCCCTCCCTCCCCTTCCCGATCCCCTGGCCTTGGGGAGACACGCCTGCTAATTTATCTTGGAATGTTTGGGCTTCCATGCTTAATGGGTCTATTTTCCGACTTTCTAAACGGAGGAGCGGGTGTGAGAAACAAGTCAACAAATAAACACAGGCTTCCACCAGCAGACACGGGAGCCAAGCAAACAGCTTCCAGCATCACGGCGAGGGGATCATCCCCAGGGTTATCTAGTGTGAGGCAGATTCCATTCGGCCTTGGAGCTGGAGAACTCAGACCTGGGACTGGTGTCCTACAGAAAGGAGAAGATCCTGGAGCCTCCACGTATTGGCTGTGTCCCAGGGGGGACGTGACTGACTATGCCACAATGGGGCTTAATGATGATGCCTGGTACATAAGGTCCTAATGTGGATAACACGAGATAATACCTGTGAGATAGCACATGCAAAGAACATACAATGAGGCCATGCACATAGTGTGCTGATCAAATGCCAACTATTACGGTTGCAATTCACATGGTCATTAATAGAGCTCCAGTGGCTCCTGCGTGACCTTGGACACATTACATCAATTTTTCATTCAGTTTCCTCATCTGTAAACAAAGGGATAGTCATGCTTGTCTCTTGGGACACTTTTCAAACTTTTAATTAAAAATCATAATTAAAAATTAAAACTGAGACCTAAAAATTTATAAAAAGACCTAGCACACCGCTTAGCACTTACGTTCTTAAAATTTGTTTCCTTCCTTTCACTTAGTCAGGTTACAAAAAAGAAGTTAAAATAACAAGGTTGTTTCTTTTTTAAAAAAAGTTACTATAGTATAATTAATACAAAGTATACATCCCTTAAAGGTAAAGCTCAATGAATTTTCACAAACAAATCCATGACCCAGAACAGGACAGAGAACATTTTCAACAGCCCTAAAGGCTTGTTGAGCCCCTTCCCCATCCATACGTTCCCGGCTTAGAGGCAACTATTGTCTTGACTTCTAATATTATAGATTTGTTTTGCCCGATCTGGAGCTTCATATAAATGGGATGATAGAGTGTATCTTCTTTTACATCTGACATCTTCAGTTCAACACCGCATTCTCAGATCTGTCCATGTTACTGTACAGATCCACTGGTATACACTCAGATTCGTGCCCAATTTTAAGTTACTTATGAATAAAGCTACTGTGAACTTCTGGTACATGTTATTTCATGGATATATACACCCTTATTTTTGTTGGCGGCGTATCCCCAAGTAGAACTGCTGAGTCATAGGCAGGTGCATGTTTAGGGTTAGCAGATCTTGCCAAACAGAATTCCAAAGTGGCTATTTGCAGATTACTTTTTGGTTTAAAAATTTTCTTAAAGTGGAGGAATTAAGTCTGGAAGAGATTTAACGCTGAATTTATTGCATTGTGCTTTTTATTGAAGTCTAATTTGCTCTTTGTTGTAGATTACTACTTATAATTCATGAGAATTGACCGTCTTCTGTAGGAACAGCTGTGATTATGCCCAAATATGTTGCTCCAGAAATAGTCACTGTTTATAATGGAGAAAAGAAAATATCCTAAATGTCCCTTTATAGAGGAATGATTAATAAATTGTGGTATATCCACATTATGCAAGGGCAGAATACACAAAAAAGTACTAGCCTGGTAAGGTGTACAAGGTATACTAAGAGTATAACAAGCACGTTGTAGAATATTATATAGAATGGGGACTATAAATGTTTCTTATATATCAGGACATGTTTTGTGGTGTGCTAATTTGGAAAATTGTTTTAACACCCTCCATCTATATCCATCCATCTATCTATCTATCTATCTATCTATCTATCTATCTATTGTCAGCATCCTTCTATCTACTGAAACTGGGAAAGGAGTATGAACAGTCAATTCACTGAAGGTCACTGAAGGACTACTGGAAGGTCAGTAAACATATGAAAGATAATCAATCTCATTAGCAATCATGGAGATGCAATTGAAACAACCATGAAATATCAGTTGACACCCCACAGATGGGTAAAAATTTAAATGTTAACAATGTCTTGTTGGTGAGGATATGGGGCAACAGGAACTTTTGTTCACTGATGGATATTGCCAAATTGCTCTCCAAAGTGGTTCCACTAAGTTATATTTGATGGTGGGAATACAAATGAGTACCATAATTTGCACATTTTGATGAGCAATTTGGTAACATTCAACAAAGTGAAAGATACTTGAATACCACGCCACAGATATCCCATCTTTAGCTCTTTATGCTAGAGAAACATATTCACATGTACACAAGGAGATGGGTATAAAAATGTGGACTGCAGCATGTTTATAAAGGGAAAAATTGGAAACAATCCAATATTTTTCAACAGAAGAATGGATAAATAAATTGTGTTATCATGACACAATGAAATAGGATACAAGATTAAAATGAATGGAATAATGTTACAATGTAACTATATGGAGAATCTGAAACCAATTTAGAGGGGAAACTGCCAGCTGCAGAAGGCTACATGTACCATGATTCTATTTCTATGAAGAGTAATGTGAAATAAAATGACATCACATATTATTTATGGGTCTAAGCACACATGGTGGAAGTAGAACAGGGGTGTAGAAAAGATCATTTCTGGACAAAGGTTACCTTTGGAGAAAGAGGAAATGAGACAAGGAAAAGATACAGGGACTTTCAATTTTGTCTGTAATGGTTTATTTCTTAAGATGGATGGTGCACTCTTGGATACTCATTACATTAATCTCTGAAACTCTTAATATCAAAGGTAAGATTTCTCCATTCATCTATCTGGAAGGCTCTAGATCAAAGTGTTAATGGTGGTTATTTCTGAGAAACAAGATCGTGGAAGAGAGTATATTTCATTTTCTACTCCATATATTTCTGTTGAATTTTAAATTAGCACATATTGTTCTCAGAACCATTAAAAAGAAGAAGAAGGAAAGAGAATTGGTAATCCATGCATGCTAGGTGTGATCATCCTCAGTTAGAGAAGACCCCATTCTTTCACCATTCCGGGTAGGCCCTGCCTAGAAATGATGGTGAATTCCTCCGTTAGAGCGGGACTGATTCCTTCCAGAAGGGTCAGTGTGGTCGGGAAGAAGAAGGGAGTGAGATGCTGTGGGTGAGTGGGGTCCTCTGAGGTCTTGGAGTGACCCCCAGCTCACCGGGAGGACAGGAAGATGGCTGAGGTGTGTCATGCCGATGCCAGAATCCTGTCATCATCCCCTCTCTCCCTCTTGGTCACACAGCATTGGTCACAGTGTACCATTTTAGGACTAAGCCACTCCTGAAATGACAATTCTTTTTTTTTTTTTCCCCTGAAATGACAATTCTTAAAAAGCAGAGCCAGACCAATAAAATCCTTCTGGGTTATCATCCATTCACTTGGAGCCAAATGGATTCCTCGTTAATATCTTCCCCCATTTGCCTTATGACCAATTAGCAGCTATTAAGACCCAACTCATCCTGGCATGAAGCTTTTCTCTAGCAGCAGCTGCCACTGCTAAGAGCTCTGAGGACTTGGGGTGAATTTCCTCCTTGGCCCCTTGGTGCCCCAAAGCTCACTCCCCCAGATTGAGTTTGGGGGAAGGGCTGCATTCTGGGCAATGGTACTGTATGATCCTATCAGGGAACCCCCTGGAGTTGAGAAAGGTTGCTTGCATGGTGTCTACCCAGACCTCCTGCATCCTCCTTCCCCAGGGCGGGACCATCTTGAGATGCTGCTTTAAGTGACCCGTATGCAGGACGGCTGACACAGAACCTGTCCATAAGATTCACGTGCAGCATTTCCTACCCCCCACCTTTCCCCTTTCTTCCACCTCTCCCATTCCTCCCCTCTCCTCCCTCCTTCCTTCTCCCTCCTATCTTCCTTTCTCCCACTCCCTCCCCCTTTCTTTCTCTTACACCCTGACCTAAGTCATGAACAAAGGTGGCCCCTTTGTGCCCAGTGCTCTCTGCGTACCAGACACCAACCATGCTGAACGACACTGCATTGCCTCACAAGAACATCATGAACGCGAGCATGATCTTTCGTGACAGTTAGGGCAACTGAGGCATGTGGAGAGAGGTTAAGTGACTTGCTTGTGGTCACATCGTGACAAACTGGCAGGGCTGAGGTGAGAACTGAGAGTCTGTGCTTTTCACAGTGAGTCTGAGGAAAGCACATTCTAACCGCTAGAAGGTTCTTGGAAAGTCAAGATAAGAGCACGTGTAATAACCACTCAAGGCAAAGAGCACCGCTTCTCATAGAAGCAGTGAAGACAGCAATACTTCTGGGGGAGACAGAGCTGTGTCCCCTCTGTGGGTGTTCGATTGAGCACCTGCTGTGTCCCAGGCACTGTTCTGGGCGCTGGGGATTTGGGAATGAATCAAATGGACCTGTGTCCATTTTTCAGAGTGTATATGTTCTAGGGGGATGATGGAAAATAATGAAACAAAGTTATACAAACAAGACACTATGTCAGAGAAACATATGGGATCTGTTGAGAAATAAGATTGTGTGAGCCGGTAGAGACAGAGATTGGATGGGCCTGGGATGGAGAGTAGGGGGGAGCCCCTCCAGAGCCCCGAGTGTTGAGATAAACTGACTATGGCAAGACCTTGGGGTCAGAGTGCTGTTCCTGCTCAAGGAACTGCGAGGGCAAAGGCCCTAGGCTAGGGAGGAGCTTTCCAGGTTGGAGGAACTAACAGGTCAGGGAGGCTCCCCTGGGTTAGGGGAGTGGGAGCAGAGTACAAGGTGAAACTGGAAAATAAGGCAGGACCCAGTCCTGTGGGGCCCGCTGGGTCACGGTTGTGAGTTTGGGTTTTACCCCAACTGCAGTGGGAACAAGTGAGGGTTTTAGGCAAACAGAGGATGTGATTTTTTTTTTTTTAAGATTTTATTTATTTATTTATTTGACAGACAGAGATCACAAACAGGCAGAGAGGCAGGCAGAGAGAGAGAGAGAGGAGGAAGCAGGCTCCCCGTGGAGCAGAGAGCCTGATGCAGGGCTCCATCCCAGGACCCTGGGGTCATGACCTGAGCCGAAGGCAGAGGCTTTAACCCACTGAGCCACCCAGGCGCCCCAGAGGATGTGATCTTGATCTGATTTTTGTAAGACCCTCTGGCTGCTGTGTCGATAACAGCAGTAGATTTATTTCAAAATTGCTAAAGCATGTGTGGGAGAGAAGATGAGCTGGCTGGGGTGGGAGGGGGGCAAGTTGGGGCTGCTCGGGGTATTTCTTGGGAGGCTGCCTGGAATAGGAGAGCAGGGACCGGACTTTGGAAACCTGTGCTCTTCTTGGAGGGACAGAAATTGGCAGAAGCAAGGCAGTCTGACCTTTGAGCATTGGGAATAAGTGGACACCAACTCAGGGCTGAAAAAAGAGAATCCAGAGTGTGGATTTCATGTCCACGGAGCCCGCCCTGCTCTAGGTCCTGTGCTGGGCCCTTTGTGTCTCCTGCGGGGTATTTTTACGCCTGTATTTTTATCCCTCCCCCTGCAGTAGATATTTTTATCCCCACCTGTGCCAGCCGCTTTCTTTGCAGCGGCAAGGGTCCAAAGGGGGAGGCAGCATCTTATAATGGGGAAGGGTAGAGCTCTGGGGCCAGAAGCTCTGGGCTCAGATTCCCGTCCCACCAGCTGCGGGATCTTAGACCCGTTACTTAACCCCTCTATGCCCAAGATTTCTCATGGACATTATACATCTGTCTGTTAGGATCCTTTTGGCTGCAAGTAAGAGCAAACCCCGGCTTACACTATCAGGAAGTTTACTCTCTCACATGACGATGGGTCCCAGCCTAGCACCTTCAGTGGCTCGGTGATGTCCTTCTGTCTCCGCTCTCCCAGCTCATGGTAATTTCATTCTGAAGCCAGAGGGGGCATGGTGGAAGCAGCTTCCAGCAGCCCACCCAGATGGGACAATGTCCAGGGGAGGGGGCTGGATCATCTCTTCCTGGAACCAAGAAATGTATCTTTGAAGAGCCCACAGTCTTCCCTCCATGTCTCATTGGCTGAAATCAGGTCCTTGTGCTTATTCGTGACACGGTACAGAGCAAGGGAGTTGGGATGGTCAAGCCTGGTTTCCGATTCAACGCAACCAGGGCCGGGGAGCGGGGAGGTTGGGGCGGGGGAGTAGAGGTGGAGGGTTGGAGGAGAAGGAGCTCAGAGGGGTGGGAGGTGGGTTTTGATGGTGTCAAGCCAACCACTAGGACTCCTATCGTATATCCAAGTGTTGTTGGAGAGATCCATGTTCAAGCGTTTGGGCGTGATACACGGTAAGGGCTCAATGAATCTTAGCTATGAAATGAAATAGGGGGAGGAGGAAAGGAAGGAGAAGATACACCTCTCCTAGACTCAGAGAACTCTGTGGCTCTGACCTGAAAGCCAGGGCTCCTTTTCCTTTCTTGTGGGGCCTCTGTTCTGAGTCAGCTTTCCCTGACTAGGACTGGAGAGGGTGGTTAGTGTTGGTTTGAAGGATCAAGGACATCTGGTCACCCCAGATGTTTGGATTCCTGCGGGCAGGGCCTCGGCCTCCCCAGCCTCCACCCCAGCCTCTGCCCCAACCCCACACCCTCACAATTGTCCCATAGACCCATGCTCAACCTTAGGCCTCCCTCTCCTCCGCAGTTTCCTGCCATTGTTCTCAGAATCCCGGCACCGAGGAGCTGCACGAGACCACCATCAAGGTGGTCTGTCCCCTCGACACCCAGGCCAGGATGCCTGTTCCCAGTACCCTGCTGAGCTGCCTTGCTCAACTCTGGGGAATTTCTGGGTAGTTTTGAAATACTGTCTGAGACAGCCGGACAGAGCAGGAGCTAGGAGGCCTTGGGCAAATTATATCACCTTTCTTGGCCTCAGTTTTCTTATCAGTCCAATGGGATAATAAATCTCTGCATGGGCCTGTTCTGAGGATGAAATGAGATCATGGGGGTGGAACACATGGCCCAGCAGGAAGAAACTTCACGGCTACATTTCACTGATTTTTATGGAGGTGACATTTACATGACAAAATTAGCCGGTTTATACTTAAAATTCTGCAAAATTCAGTGCCTTATCCTCTAGGTCGTTCCAAACACAAACATTTGCATCACCCCAAAAGGAAACCCCATTAAGCAATATCCATTCAGCAATCGGCCCTTGGCTCCCACCCTACTCCAGTCCCTGGAAACTACTGCTCAGCTTTCTGTCTCTGCGGATTGGCTGATTCTGGATGTTTCGTGCAAGTAGACTCACACAATACGTGACCTTTTCTATCTGGCTTCTTCCACTTAGCATCCTTTTTTGAGATTCATCAGTGCTGTGGTATGTATCAGTATGTCACTCCTTTTCATGGCGGAACAACGCTCCATTTTATGGAACATGCTGCATTCCAGAAAATCTACTGGTCCACTGACGGACACTGGGGTTGTTTTAGCCATTTGGCTGTTGTGAATAACGCTGTTGTGAACTTGTGTGTACGTGCACTTTTTTGAGGTACTATTTTCAATTCTTTGGGATATCCACCTGAGAGCGGAACTTCTGGGTCATACGGTAACTTGTCAGGGAGTGACCAAACTGTTTCAGGGTTGTACCATTTCAGGTTCCCACCAGCAGTCTGTGAGCCTTCTAACTTCTCACCCGACCCGTGTTATTTCCCACTTCTGGATTATAGCCATCCCGGTGGGTACGGAATGCTATCTTAGGATTCTTTTTTCCCAGGCGGCATAAAGGAAGATGGTTTGGGGGTCGGAGTGGTCCACAGTCCTGCTGCTCAGCCGCAGTGCTGCCTGTCCTTGGGTAGAGTCTGCTAGTTCTCCCCACAGGGATTCTAGAAGGCAGGGGTGCGTCTCCCCACCTCCACTCTTCCTTCATCCTAGCAGAACTGGGAAATCTGAGGCCATTGGGGACCTCTGTGTCTAGGCCTTCTCCAGAGCACCAGGGAGGTGGCCGCACCCTACTCAGGGCTTTTCCTGTGTCCTGGGTTTCTCTGCCTGAGAACCAAGCCCAACCCCACCACCATCGACCTGGGGCTTGGTCTGATCCCGGCTTTTGGTCTGTGGGCTGCTTCTCTACTGTGTAAAGGAGCAACCTCTGGTCCTATCACTGAGCTCCGCTCTGCTCTGGAGGAGGGGGCTGGCTTTGGATTTTGTGGCCACCAGCCCTCCCCCGTCTTGAGCCCTTGCTGCCACACCTTCCATGACCTGGAAGACCTGGGCTATGACCTGGCCACCTGCCTGACCTCTGGGCGAGGTGAGTTGGGAGATGGTGGTCTGTGCAAGAGGGTTTGCATACTCTCAGCAAGCCGCCCAGACCTCCACAGGCTTGAGACTGTTTTTACCTTCTGGGTCCCCAAGACGAGGCAAATCTGGGCTTTCTGAAACACACTGACCTACACAAGCTCTGAGCCGCCCACACACCCCTTTTATCAGAACCTGCCTCAGTGTGACCATTTCACACCTCAGGGGTCCATTTCAGCACCTCTCCACCTATTTTATCAATAACCTTCTCCATCCTCTCCCCCCCGCCTCCTGCCGCCAGGCTTAAGGCAAGATGGGAAGGGGAACAGGCACCAGGCACAGTGTCCCTTGCTTGCAAATGTTTGGGACCCTTTGTCCCTTGCTTCCTCTAGACCCCTGCTTCAGATGCGGGTCCCCGGGAGCCTGCTGCTCCCTGCTCTCTTCCAGGGAGATCCTCAGTCCCAGTTGCTGAGGTCACGGACACACGTCACTTCTCATTCGTCCCAGTTTCCCTCTTTAAAAGCAACAACTCCTGGGGCGCCTGGATGGCTCAGTGGGTTAAAGCCTCTGCCTTCGGCTCAGGTCATGATCTCAGGGTCCTGGGATTGAGCCCCTCATCGGGCTCTCGGTTCAGCATGAAGCCTGCTTCCCCCTCTCTCTCTGCCTGCCTCTCTGCCTACTTGTGATCTCTGCCTGTCAAATAAATAAATAAAATCTTAAAAAAAAAAAAAAAAAGCAACAGCTCCTACCCCACCTTTAGTAGCTTAAAATTCTTTTTGGTCGTCGTAATAGTAGTACCTTCTAGGAAATGGACAAGGACAGGCAACCCCAAATACCTGTGATTCTACCCCCCCCCCCCGGCGTTAACCATTTTCACATTACAAACATGATAGCAAGAATCACCCTTCATGAAACATTTATCTTGTATCAGACATGGTGCTAAACACTTTATGTGGATAATTTTATTGCTCTTCCCAACAGCCCAATGAAGAAGGCATTTTACAGATGGAGAAGCCGAAGCATAGAGAGAGGTAATGCATAATTTGCCCAAGGTCACATAGCTTGGAAGCTTCCCACCTCCAAACCTGTCTGGCTGCCTGGGGAGCACACCCACCTCCCAAACACTATTCAGAGAAATATATTTATGTAAGATAGTTTAATGGAATTAGCCATAGCTCCTGCTTTGTAACCTGCTTTTGCTCCCTCATTTAACAATAGGTAATTAACAATTTCCCCAGGTCGAGATGCTGTCTTCTGCAATGTTATTTTAAATGGCTACTTAGTGTCTCATTGTGTGATGTTCCAAGGTTTGTTTAATCCTCCATTGTTGGGCGCTGTACGTTCTTTCTAAAGCTTTTTTTATTATAAACATCAGTTTTGTGAACTTTATTTATTTATTTATTTATTTATTATCGTTTTGCCCACACTCACAGTCATTTCCTTGAGGGCAAATTCCCAGAAGGGAAGTTGGGAGGAGACATGGCTTTTGTTTTTCAAATGTCTGTAACATCTTTGGATCAATTACATATAATTTGTGAACACAAGTTGTGCTATTAACCGAGGGAAGGTTGACATCTTTCCCAACCTGCTGGGCTTTGCACAACCTAGAATTATAGGAGTTGTAAACAAGCCTTCTAATAGCTCTGGATTATCTGTGGCTATTGTCAGGTCATGTAGAGGTGGTAATTTATTAAGCAGATTTTTCAAATGCATCCAAGTACACCTGGATGGAAGTGAAAGTGGGAGGGGTTTCTGGAAGAGAGGGTGGGGGGTACTGTCTGGGGGAGCTGGGGGGCAGCCGATGGCATCTGTCGTGGCGCTGGCCCAGAGTTCCCCCATTCCACCACCCCTCTCTCTGACGTAAAGCCTGAGGAGCTGACCCCAGAGTTGCCCCGGGGCTGCCCGGGGAAGACACGGGAGAGGCAGCAACAGAGGCTGTGCGGGCCTGTGGACGTAACAAGTTGTACCCTGTTCCTACAAGGCCGTGGGTGCCATTTCAACACGGTTATTATCTTGCTTCAGCTGCCAAGAAACACCAGCTGGGGATGGGGAAACGCCCCAGGAGAATTTCTTCAGGGAAGTTATTCACCAATGAAGCAGTCTCTCATTCCATGAATGTTGCGAGGAAGGAGAATTTTCTCGGCGCGTTGGGAGCCCTGCCTCCTGCCATCCCTGAAGGCTCCCCTTACCGATCTGGTCACATTCTTCGGACATCACTTGCTCGACCACATGACATGGTTTCCAGGCCACCTGCTCTCTAAGCAGCCCGGAGAGGCTGTGGGGTGGAGACTTGATTGGGACACACAGCCAATTAGCTGGGGCAGAACCGGTTTGGACTTCAGTGCTGTTGTTTGATGAGATGTGTGGCCCAGTTTTCTGAGCAAGCAAGGCCAATGGAGTCAAGGGGAGAGTCCCTGCTCATAAGGGGCTTACCATCAAGCCAGGCCACCAACACCCATGGCCTGGGAGAACCTTCCTTAGGTGGAGGTCAGTATGGCGGGAGACATCTTGTCAGTTTCTGTGGGTATGGGCTGAACAAAGGGACAGGGTCAGTCAAGGGTGATGAGGTGGGCTGCAGAAGGGACAGCCCCACCCCCAATTCACAATTCTCTAACGGCACTAGGCTTCTGGGTCTTTCTTGAGCACATACCCTTCCCTTACACACCTGTTCCCCAACCCTGCAAGCTCCCTGGTGAATATTTAATCCTTTTTTCAAAAGTCAGCGCAGCATCACACCCCAGGCCCCACTCACAGAGCATTGACTGGATCAGGCACCATCGTAAACTCTTTCCATGCATTACTTATTGAATTCTTCCAGTAGCCCGGAGAGGTAGTCTCTGTCGTCTTTTCTAGACTACAGATGGGGAAACCCAGGCTGGGGGAGTTTGAGTCATTGGCCCCAGATCACCCAATCATATAAGTCGTTATTAAAACCTAGGTTTGTGTGGCCCCCAAATTCAGTCTCTTGACAATAGGCTTGTGCTTCTGTCTGAAGCTTTTCCACGCTTGTGTCTCTGAGCTCAGAGCTGTGCCCTCGATAAACCTTCAAGGTCATTCCCGAGCCTCCACCACTGTGTAACTGTTTTTTTTTTTAAATGTCCATCTGTCCTGCTGAAGGGGGTGAGGGATTGTGTGTGCTTCGTGTCCGTAACCCAGCACCTGCTTCCGAGCCCAATATGCAGCAGACCGTGGATACATGTTCAAGGGAAGAATAAGTCTTCAAATTGTAATAACGCAGCTGAATGTCTGCATTTCTGTAGACTCTCTCTTGTTCTGGAACACCCCAAAAATAGTGTACATTGAAGGGGGCACATAACCTCCCAGAAGGGACTGAATTCACATGAAGGGTTTTCTTCCATCTTTGAAAACCTCTTTTTGGCAAACGTGTTTTTCTCACTTGACATGTCTCCTTTAGATTTTCATGGCATCAGGGAACATGAACCTGTTTCTCATTGATGATCTGTCTCAATCGTCACACCTGTCCTGGGAGATGGGTAAATCAGGTGTAAAAAAAAAGTGCCTGCCTTAGAACCGCGGCTTGGTGAGGGCTGGAGACTCATTTCCAAGGCTGGCATATTGCAGAAACTAACAGACTCTGTGGCTCAGGGATACCCCTCCTCGGGCCAGACCCTGAGCCTGGTGCTGGAGATATCAGTAGGTGCTGGCCAGAGTAAACATTTCTCTTGTGGATGCTCAGCGGTGGCCCAGAAAGAACGGTCTGGTCAAGGGAAGCAGCCCTTCCTTTCTTGGGGCTGGGGCTCTTTGGCCCACAGGCATCCATCTCCCATTTGGCTGACCTCCCCTTGGGGAACAGCAGCTTTGGGCTTGTGGCCTCCATGGATCCCTGTTGGTCCATCCTGAGGTCACTGTTGTTCTCTAGGTTCAGAAACAACCCATGCCAATATGGCACCCAGACATGTTGGCCTCATTAGACTCTGCAATTCTGTTGTGCTTACGGAGAGTGGGTAGTTATTAGAATTGTCCTCTTGATCCCAGCCCTCCCTACAATACCAGATCTTCATAGCCTTCCAAGGATAGGAGAACTTCACACAACCCTGCAGGCTGGGCGGTGAGGGGCTGTGGAGTCTTTGAGAGGAGAATGCGCTGGTTGGTTGGGAAGCACAGATCCCTTAACCTTGGGAATTGGGACTGGGCTTTTCCCCCCCCAGCTCTCATGACAGCTGGGGAATAAAAGGTAAAGTTGAGGCATCTAACAGGAAGGGGGAAATGCTAGTCAAAGGCATTAGGGTCTTCCAAGGAGGACGGGCTTCTTAACTGGCTTCCCAAAGACTTGACCAGGCTGAGGGCTTTCTGGCATTTCTGTCCCAGCTTTTGTGTTTGAAAGAACATTCCCCACCCCCCCCCCCCCGGTTGCTTCTTTAACTACAGCATGATTTGCTAGAATAATTGCAAAAAGAAAAGGAACGGATCCTAAACCCCCTAGGTGACTCTTCCAAGCAGGTGTGCTGGCTCTGATGGGGGCAAGGGTTGTGACAAAAGTCACCTCCCGTGGCATTGGTGGCTGCTCGTGCTCTTCTTCTTCCTGGAATCACATGGTCAGGCAAGGCTGGTGGGTGACAGGACACTGTGAGGGCTTCGTTCCGATGTCCTTCCCAAGGACGTGCCCAGTGTCCACCACGGCGGCCTTGTCAGGTAGTGAACTCAGGGCAGAGGAAAGCAGAAAGAGGGGCACTGTTTGCCGGCAGCAAGCCCTTGGCAGCAGGGTCTGTAGAAGGCTGGGAGAGCCTTAGCATGCAGGGCCTGTCCTCTGAAGGAAACTTCTAGTCTGGGCCGATGCCAGCGAAGACAGGAAGCCAAGGGGTCAGCCACTGCTTCTCCAGCTCGATCATCATTTTCTTAGGCCAGTCAGGGAGGGAGGTGTGTTTGTCTGTTTGTTTGTTTGTTTGTTGAGATAAAACTCACATATTGTCATAACATTTACTCTTTCGAAGGAGACCACTTGGGAGGTTTTCACGTTTTTAGAAGGTGGTTCAAATATCACCGTGAATTCCATAATCCCCCGAAGAATTTTCATCATCCCGCAAAGAACCCCCCAGCCCCTTAGCTGTCGCTTTCTAGTTCCTCCCCATCTCAGCCCATGTCCACCACCAATCTACTTTCTGTCTCAGTGGATTTGTCTACTCTGAATCTTTCACATAACTAGAATCCTACAATATGTGACCTTTTGTGTCTGGCTTCCTTCACCTAGCACAGTGTTTTCAAGGTTTGTCTGTGTTTAAGCATGAATCAGTGCTATACACCTTTCTATGGTTGAATGATATTATTCAGCTGACGGACAGCTGGAGGGTTTCCACTTTCTGGCCCTTATGAATAATGTTGCCAATAACATTTGTGGTTATGTGTCTATGAGACATATGTTTTCAGTTCTCCTGGGTATATACCTAGGAGTGAAATTTCTGGGTCACAGGATGACTCTGTGTTTAATCTTTTAGTAATTTCCAGGTGACTTCCAAAGTGACCGCACCATCTTCCATTCTCACCAGTAAGGCATGGGGGTTCCAATGTCCCCCCACTTTTGCCAGCACTTGTTATTGTCTGTCTTTTTTAGTACAGTTATCCTAGTGGAGGTGAAGTGGAAGTCTGCGGATATGGACAAGGCGATGGCTTGTGATTAGGGAGCCCTGCAGGAGCCTGAGTTGCGGGAGGAAGAATGGGTGTATTGAGAGTGTCCCTGGTACATCCTTAGGAGGTCTTGGGGATGTTCCCCAGGCAGGGGTTAGGCAAGCTGATTGAAAGCAGCATGTGGCGGTTTACTTAGTGGCTTGTAACCCCAGCACTGAGACATAGAAGGCACTCCGATCTTTCTGTTGAATATAGGAATGCCTGAATGAATGAAATTGAATAAATTACAGAACTGATGACTGAAAGTGCCGATCCTTGCGGACCCAGGGAGCATGGAGAGGGACTGGGACCTGAGCCACTATTCTGTATGTTCCAGGAAGGAACTGACTTAGTGTCATACCCTCGGGCTTTTCATACATGGGTGATGATGAGCTGTGGCCTTTCTGGTAAACAAGACAAAGGAGCCGGTAAGGAATGGGTGGGAGGGGCCGGGGCTCACACTGAAAAGCAGCAGGCTATGAACAACCCTGAGGACAGCCTTCCCAGAAAGGCTGTTCCACGCCCTGAGCCGTTCTCCTGTGGAGGCTGACTTCCCAAATCTGCTTTCCACGGGATTGGTCAGCTTCAGGCCTCTCTCTGCAGAGGCCGCGTGACTGTTGCTTTCTGTGGCGAGGAACAGGGCAGCTATGCCACAGATGAGCCTTCTTCCAGCATGAGCTTGCTGTCTGTTCCTGGTGGCCGGGCAGGTGCAGGAGGGCAGAGCTGGAAGCCCACAGGCGCTGTGCTTCTTGAAGCTTGGCACTGAGGACGGGTGAGGGTGGCGAGGAGGCCCTTTTCTGGGAGATGGGCAGAACATTGAGTGTGACGATAATAACAATAATAATAATACTTCCAGTTATGGAATATTTTATATATGCCAGGTTCTGCCCAGAGCGCTTTATATACTCTGGTGACTTCTAAGGACTGTCTCCTTGGAGGTCACTTTCCTCCTTGTTCCTGTTACCAGAGGACCAGAGGATAAAGAAAGATTGGCAAAGCCACCCAAGAAGCACCTCATTCTCTTTTCCCACAGGTTTGTCTTCCCAGCATCCCTTGCAGCTAGGGGGACCCAGTCTGGCCAGGGAGGTGTAAGGGGAAGTGGGCCAGGCAGCAAGGGGTGGTCATGTGATCCAGAGCTGGCCAATGAGATTAAAGGAAAGTGGGCCGGGCAGCAAAGGATCATGTGATCCAGTGCTGGCCAATGAGGCCTGTGCTGGGTGTTCGCTGTAAAAAGATGTGGGAATGGAAGACTTCTGTCCTGAGAGTTCTGCAATTGGGCTGCTGCAGCCACCTTGTGACCATAAGGCAAAAGAAAGCCAAGTGGATTGTAGAGCTACCGAGCTAATCAGGTAACTGTCTACTCCTAATGTCTTGTGATGCAAGAAAATTATACCTTTTATTTAAATCATAGTAAATGGGTTTTTCTGTTCCTTGCAGCCAGAAAGCATAACAGACACTTATATTTTATCTGATTAATCCTCAGAGTCACCATAAGGGGGAGGTATGCTTATTTCTATGTCATAGATGGGGACAGCAGGATCAGCTGTGCTCTTTTTCCTGTAAACAGAGCAAAGAGGCTGGTGAGGAGTGGGTGGGAGGGGCCAAGGCTAGTGTTGCAGAAGGAGCAGGCTGCGGAATGTAGCTTAAAACAACCCCGGGGTCAGCAGTTCCAGAAAAGCCTGATGAATTATGTTGGAGAGGAGAAGAGACCCGTGCAAAGTCACTTAACTGGAAGAAACGGGTGAGTCAGAATTTGAACTTAGGTCTGTCTGTCTCCAAAGCTTTTGTTAATTTCATCATTGGAAACTTCTGTGGACTCTAGCCCAGAGGGAGAAAGAATGTGGGCAATGGCCAGACAGGAAGGGAAACGAGGTCCTGGTCTTCTTAACCTCAAAATGTGCCCTGGGTCTCCCAGGCTCCTAGTTTTGGCTTCCCTCATGGCATCAGAGTCTTTGGGCCCTCCACAGCTCTTTGGCAGAGATGGACAGTATGTGGGAAAGCAAGCAGGGCTTGGAACAAAAAGGCTGGGTGTCAGATCCCAGCTCTGCCACTTATGAGCTATGTGACCTTGAGTTGCTGGCCCGCCGGCTGTGACCTTTGATTCATCATTTGTAAAATGTATGAGAGACTTCACTTGGATGGAAAATCCAGGTCAAGTTGTCTTGAGCCCAGTAGGGTGTTCACTAGCTTTTCTTTGCTGAGAAATTCAATTGGGTGGACTTGACCCTAATCTTAGAGGTAGAGGTGTTGGTAGAAAGAGAAAACATGGCCCCGTCTTTCCAAATTCCCTTGCCTACCTTTATGTCCCCTGGTGGCTGCTTTTCCCCTTCCCCCACTGACTCAGGTTCTGCCTTTTCGCTGCCCCCATGGAACAAACATGCTTGTTGCTGGGGGGTCCTGACCACAGTTCTACAATGGATGCCAGGGTCTCCGATGAGCTTGGTCTCATGACCTCCCCAGGAGCTGGAGGTAGAGTTAGTTCCACCAGAAGCTTCCTCTGAAAGTGGGGATGGCTTGGTTTCCCATGAAAACGAGCGTCCTGTATCCAGAAGTGGGGAATAGATGTTAGGCAGGGAAAACCCCCAAAGATGGCCCCTCCCACACCTCAGGGAGCAGTTCTGCACATTCAGTAACATAGATATGCTCTGTGCAGGTGCCCAGCACGGTTACTGACCCTAGGACACCTTTGGTAAAAGCCAGCTGGCCTCTTCCCAGGACATGGCGCAGTCTTCCCTGAAGCCCTCGGCCTGTCCTTCTGATGTCAGTGGGCCCATGTTGGGGAACAGGCCCACCTCCACTCTGCGGGCCCTATCCATCACGCCCGCCTTTGTCCCTGGGCCCAACGTGACAATTACCATGTGGCTGGAGATGAGACTCTAATCCTATTACTCATTCATCAACCAGCCACCGAGAGCAGGCGGCAGGATCGAACACTGCCAAGGAAGCTGGGAGAAGCCTTCTCCACCACTGTGAAACTAGGCTTAGCTCAAGCACAATAGGTGTGTAATTTAAGGTTTTGTTGAGCCGAAATCCAATCACATACTTGACTGGTGGATCACAGAGACTCACAGGCTAAAAGAATGAGATAATTCTACCTCACACAAACACTTGGATTCGGCTTTGCCTTAATGACAAATGTGTGACCAACCTTACACTGTTTCATTCTTTCCCGCGCTCTCTCTCTCTCTTTTTGTTTCAATGTATTTCTACCTCCTTCCTCATTCGCCTCCCTTCTCTACACCATCCAGAGACCACGGGACTCAGCAAAGTCCTGCAGCCAGGAAACAAAGGTAGATAAGCAGGAGGAAGCTTTCTAAAAGGTGATCACCAGGTGGGAACGCACCCCTGTTCATTGTCTTCATGTAATTGAATGAGGACGTGGAGGTGAGAGATGACTCCTAGGGATGGATTGATTCTAATTCCTCGTGGTCTAGGTTCTTCTTTCCCAGGAATGGCTTAGAGTGAGAAAGGGCAGGAGAGACACATGGTCATGCTCAAGAAATGTTCTCTTATTTATTCATCCGGGGCTTTCTGTCCTGTGAGTGCTTCTCAGTGTGGGTTGCCAAGGGTTGCAAGGAGAAATATGTAGGTTTGTGTGTATATATGTATTTTTACCCCTGTTCAGTGATGGCATAGCTGTTTACCTAATTAGAGGTAACAGCATAAATGAGCTCACTCAATTTTAAGAGTTGACTTAAATTCATTCGCTTTGCAAACATTTATGGGCTGGCTACCACGTGCCATGCCCTCTGGTAGGCACTGGGTAATGCTCTGGTGAATAGGGGCAGTCGACAAAATGGACAACCAATATAGTAGGTAACTAGGAATGATGGAGAGTCCCATTTGGAAGTGCAAAAGGGGCAGCGGTAGAGAATGAATTGGGAAGATCCCTTTGAGAAGGGGACTTGGGAGCTGAGACCTGAATGATGAGAGAGAGCCATTTATTTCCAGGTGTGGGGGAGAGCTTTGAAGTCCATGGCTAGGCCCCAGATGGGAGACAGTGGGGTGAGCCAGATTCAAGCAAGATTCAAGCTCTGCCCGCTATGTATGTGTGCTATTTGCCAGGGCAAACCATTCATCCTTCTGAGTCTCTGATTCTCGTCCCACTCTGCTAACTTTGCTAAGTCTCTGTGACATCTCACTGTGATTACATGTTGTCACTTTGGAGTGACAAGCAGAATACACTTGTAAGGACAATTATTAGGTTCATGTTTCTTTATCTGATGGACAAATTGAGGGTGTGGGTGTGTAGGGAGGGTTGTCTCCAGAAATGGAAGTAGCCTGGGACTGGTGTGAGGAATGGGTTTCCATTACCTTTTCTTCCTTGAAGATTCTGCATAGGTCTGCCCTTAGCTAGCATTTTTCAGATAAATTTTCTATTGTTAGAGAAGAAATGGACCTTTCAAGTGAGAAACCTGGGGTAGTAGCCTCTGGGAATAATTTGAGATGAACTTGACTCTCCTACTCTGGACAACAGGGGGTTGATCTTGTAGCCAACATAATTTTCACATTAACTAGGTGCCAAATATATGACTTGTATTACCTCATTTCAGCTTTACCAAAGCCCTATTGTTGTGTTAGGTAAATTCTATATCTAGTATGGAGCCCAATGCAGGACTTGAACTTACGACCCTGAGGTCAAGACCTGAGCTGAGATCAAGAGTCACCTGCTGAACCAACTGAGCCACCCAGGCATCCCAAACCCCTATTTTTAAGACAAGGAAACCAAGGTTCTTAAAAAGTTAGATGACTTCCTCCAGATTACACAAGTAAGACCATGCAGAGCTGAGATTTGAATACTTTTCCGCTATCATCATTCTTACGAGCACTAACAATGATAGCTTCCATTTATTAAATGCTTGCTCTGTGCTGTGACTATATTGTTACTGGTAAGTCAGTTATTATTTTAGTTGCTGGTCCTTTGTAGGTAACATTCCTTTTATTTCAAGATGCTCTTAAGAACTTCTCTTTGTCTTTGATGTTCTTTCCCTAAGATATGTTTAGACTTGGATGCTTATTTATTTACATGGCTTGGGATTCCTGAATATGAGGTGTTAAACAGGTGAGTAACTGTTTTCATTTCCACAGAACTTGCATGTTGAAACTTAATGCCCAATGCTATGGTATAAGAGGTGGGATTTTTAGAAAGTGATCAGATCAAGAGAGTGGAGCCCTCACGAACAGAATTAATACTCCTACAAAAGAGGCCCCACCTCAGTACTTCCACCATGTGAGGCCTCAGTGAGAAGGCAATGGTTTATGAACCAGCAGTGAGCTCTTACCAGACACAGAATCTGCCAGCAATTTGACCTTGGACTTTCAGCCTCCAGAACTGTGAGCCATACGTGTTGGTTTATAAGGTACTCAGTCTATGATGTTTTGTTACAATAGCCCCAAAAGACCAAGATGAGAAGATGGGTGACTTCTGTTAATTACAGAAAATTCTCAACTGTTCTTATTTGAATATTATCTCCCCTGTGATATCTTATCCCCTCTTCCTGAAACTCAGATTAGATGTATACTAGACCTTTCCCTCTACTCTCCCAGGTTTTTAACTCTCCTCTTCTAATTTTTCCACCTCTGTTTCTCACCGTGCTATAGTCTCAGTAATTCTTTCAGACCTGTTGTCCAGTTCACTAATTTCCCCTCATGTTGTGTCTAATTTACTTAAGTTACCCATTTCTTTGCTTATATAGAAATATAAATTATATAGAGAGAAGTGCAGAAATCATAGATTTATGGCGTGATGAATTTTCACGGAGTGAATATAATACACAACCACCTCATGTGAATAATCAGAAGCTGACCAGCACCTGTGAAGCTCCTCACTCCCTTCCTATCTCACCCACCTTCTTCTCTACAGAAACCACTTTTGACCTCTCCCACCATAGATGGGTTGGGCTGTTTTCAACTTTCCCTAAATGGAACAACTCAATATGAACTCATTTGCATCTGACTTCTTTTACTCAGTCACATGTTTTTAAGATCCATCAATGATGTTGTGTGTATAATCTACTTCTAAAATCTCATTTAGTTCTAAAAATGTCCTAGACATGGCTGGTTTTATGTTCTGTTTCTCTTTGTTCATGTATGTACAGATTTGCAGGCCTTCTCCTCATGGTGGTTTGTTTCCTTTTGATTTTGTGAGTTTTTCTTATGAAGTCATGTTGTCTTGGCTCTTTGTCTATAGGAATGGTTTGAGGCTGAGTATGTGGGGCAGTACTCTAGAGAAAACTTGCATTTGCTTCTGCCAGTCTTCCTGATTAACGACCAACATGGAACCACATTAAAAAAAAAAGTTGGCAGAAGGCTTTTTGCACCATATATATAACTTTGGTGAATGGATTCCTACTTGACACCCAAGTTAGGCTCATGACTAAGTTCTTGGGGTAGACTGGTAAGAAAACCTCCACGGTCTTTCCTCTGTGAGATGGCTAGTTGTTTTCGGTAAAAGCTTTGTTGTGATATGGGGTGATATTTTTTGTCCTAATTCGCTTACTGAGGAGGCCACCTTTCAGGGGTCACCAGTCTAAACAGCTACCTTGCTCGGGTCCCAAGCCTTGTCTTTGCTGCTCCACATACCAGAGCCCCTTTCCAGTGAAAGCTTACATCTACCAGGTGTTAGCAGCTGTTCCTTGGGCCAACACTAGCCCATGCTTACTTTCTGTCTGCTTTGGAACATTCTGGTTGTTTCTGGTTTCCAAGGATTTCATTTGCTTTTCTTGCCATCTCATTTAAGCATTAGACCCAAAAGTGCCTTCTTACAAAATATTTTATGCAGCATCTTTTTTTTTTTTTTTTTTTTTTTGGTGAATGTGTGTTACGTAGCAGGAAGTTTTTTCCTAAAACATCTATTCTGTCATTAGACTGGACCAGGCAAACGAGCTCTTAATATACAGCCTCTCACTTCGTCCTAGAAACACTCCCTTGTAACCAAATACCCTCAATTACAGATGAGGAGTTAGAGACTCAGAGAGGGTCAGCAACACAGCTGGTGCTGCCCAGCCAGCACACGGCGGAGGCAGGATTCAAGCCCAGGTCTGTGGGGCTCCAGTGCCCATGTCTGTAATGGGGTGGACTTGCTGAAGTCAGCACCCCGGATGACTTCAGGTTCATGCTGGGTCCCTGGGCCTCTGGAGCAAGCACCCGAGAGGAACATCTCAGTTGCCGAGGGTGATGTTCACGGTGCTCCGGAGACTCTAGTGCTTTGGCTCGGCATCCAGCCTGGACACAGAATCAGACAGGCTCGTTGGCTTCTCTGCGAGGTGGGGATGGCCACCCAGAAAAGTGCCATTTGCTGAATCAGCCATCTTCAGATATTATAAATGGGCCAGTTCAGACTTGGGAAAACATGCCAGGGGAAGAAAACTTGGCTGATGGAACATTCCACGCCATTAGGCTATTACAAAGGGAGGCTTTTTGAGGGTAGCTCATAAGTAGGCTTCTAGAGTCACCCAGGGAATATTCCCATGGAGGGTCCCCTCCTCCTCTGAGTGTCCTCTGTCCCTTTTCTTGTGTCTCCCTGCCCAGCTGCCCAATTTAGCCAGGGAGCAGCCCCCTCCAGCTTCTCCTGGCCTTGACTCTGCACTCCCTTGGGGGTCCAGTGCTGGGTGGATGGGGTTGTATCAGTATCTGGGCATCTCTTCATCTCTTCTGTAGCTGTCCTGGTTGCTGGGAAGGAGCATGCCAGTCTCCAAGTCCTCTGAGCTTCTGCCTTTGTTTCTCCAAAGGCAGATTATTTGTATATTTGTCAGCAAAGAGGTTCAGACAGTTAGAAACATAGACACTCACCCCTGCTGGGCATTCGCTGTATGCCAAGAGCTTGTTTTGCAGGAATGAGCAGAAGTTATTTTGATTTTGATTTATTTTTTTCTGCTTTTTGACTCCCATTAGTGTTCCCTTGTATCTTACATCATTTTTCATTGAACTGTCTCCAGCTTACAGGGGCTGGACCTGTACCCCCTGGCGGGGGTGGGGGTGGGTCACGCAGGGCATAGGCTCTGGAGTTGGCCGTGATGGGGCTCGAGTTCTAGCTCTCTCACTTCTCTGCATGCATGCCTGTGAGCCTGAACCTGATGCAGGTTCTCCATCTGCAAAATGGGGTAATCCCAGTAGCTGTCACAGAGGGCCAGGTAGAGTGTGTGTGGCAGACATTTGGGAGCTCATCCGAGGTCACTTCTCATGCTCGCCAATGGCTGAGTGTCTCTGCCTGTGTGTCCTCATGGCCCCAGGGGGGACAGTCCTAGAAGTCAAGCCCCAGGGAATGCCCTCAACCAGTGAGGCATGGGAGTTGCTGGGTAAGTACCCCCATTTTGTGGTGTCTTCCTGCAGCCTCTCAGAAGCTGCCCAGCACGCTTGAGCCCCCAGTTTCCCACTGGGGTCCTGTTCCCGAAGCCTCTCTGGACAGACTTCCTCCCTTCCTGTCTCACCTCCCCATACCTCACAGTGCTTCCTGGCTCCCTTTCCAGATAAACAGGCACACCCATCCTTGCCCTGGGGAGTTCACTCCCCCTCACACACAGACCGCCTCAGAGACGCTCAGTGTTCTGTTCATTTTGTTGCTTGGGGATGGCACACTCCTGGGTGTAAGGCTGTGGAAGTGAAGGCCGTGAGGAAGCCACCAGCTGGGGGACACTGCCTCCTTGGCCCCGGGGAGCATGTTCATTGACATTGGAAACACTTTTAATATTGTTTTTCCTGCTAAAACGTTAAAACCTGCAGCCAGTGTGCCAGAGCGCCCATGCAGGCTTTGGCAGGCGTATGTAGGTGGGTGGCCCTGTTCTTGCCATCCATTCAGACATCTGCATTGGCCACTGGCTCTCTGACCTGTCCCTGAAATGGAGAGAAGGGCTCCCAGCTCAGTAGGCTGTGAGCAGGACTTTTGGCCATTGGTCTGTGGCTGGGCGGCGGGAGCTTGTTCCGCCCAGTGGGGGTCGGGATATGATGGCCTTGTCCCTTTCTCTGTGATTTGCCCCCAGCTACTTGGTAAACACAAGAGACTTGAGAAGCAGGTAGCCTTTCTATGCCCATGTTACAGATGAAGAAACCGAGTGTCAGAGTGGGAATGAGACTTGCCCCAGTGCACCCAGGGAGTGAGTAGAAAGCCTTGGTTGGAAGCCAGGATTGCTCTGACGTAAGGGAAGGGGTGGGGGAGGGAGCCTAAGGGGTGGAGACCCCAGGAGGCTGGCTTAAGCACCTTGCTTCCTGGTGGAAAGCCCTAGGGGTCCGGTTCCTTGGAGATGCAGCTGGGGAGTTTTCGAGGCAGTGGCTGGGTGGGCTTCCCAGGGAAAGGTGAGCGGGGGAAGCCAATGCAAGGGGTATGGTGCTCCCTCCCCGAGAGGGTGTTTCCTTCAATGCTGGGAGAGAAGGAAAGGTGGCCACCGAAGGGGCCTCCCAGCATGCAGGAATCTGGTCCCAGCTGCCTGAGGCTGTGCCAAAAGCCTGGGATTTACTGCCCTCCCCCGCCACCCACCCCAGCCAGCTGCGGAAAGGGTGTTGAGGGGAAACACATTCCAAATCAAAAAGGCGTCAAGGCCACCCCTGCCTGAGGTGTCATGAGGTTGGTCTGCAGAGCCAGAGAGAATCACCTGGGACGGATCACACCAGAGCCCGATCCCCGTGGGACAGGTCTGCACAGCGGCATCTTCGAGGTGAGTGAAGATAGTGCCGAAACTCTCCCTCCAATGTATCCGCTGGGTTCCATTTCATTGTTGGGCCTCACCATTGTCATCAAGCTGGCACTCTTTGGACATTTCCTATGTGCTTGATGCTACTCAAGTGCTCAGCCTATATGCCATTTAATTTCTTAAAAAGATTTATTTATTTCTTTGAGAGAGAGAGAGCATGCAAGCAAACAGAGGGAGGGCCAGAGGGAGAGGGAGAGAGGCCTAGAAGCCGACTCCCTACTGAGTGCAGAGGCCAACGTGGGGCTCGATCCCAGGATCCCGATATCACGACCTGAGCCGAAACCAGGAGTTGGAGGCCCCACGGACAGGGCCAACCAGGCGCCCCTCTTTCATTTCATTTTAAAGCTCATCACCTCCCTGCAAGGTCGGTGGGGCTGCTGGCCATGTAGCACCTGCGTGTGGATTAGAAAAAGGTGCTCCCTCCTGGGTGGTTACAGACATCCCCGGTTCACCAAGCAGATGGAGGGGGGCGATTTCCAGCAGAAGGTGCCCTTGCTGGGGCATCTTCATATAGCTCCCAAGACTGCAGAGCCCTGGTGACCCAGAATGAATGTCAACTCTCAGGGTCCCCATTTTACAGATGAAGAAACTAAGACTAAGCAGGTATTTGCCCAAGGTCACGTGGCCCGTAAGTGTCCACGTCAGGATTCAAAACCGCCTGAGTCCCCAACCGCCAGGATTCACCATGACATCACATTTTATAAGCACCCCATTGTATAAGCACACATTGCCGTGGTGTTGGGGGAGAGAGCAGGGGTCTATCTGTAACGATGCCTTTCATTAAAACCTTATCATTACCCGATGTGTGTAAAAAGAAGATAATTTGCTACCGGTTTAAAGTCATCCGTGGAATGGGGGGAAGAAAACAACAACCAAACAGCAACACAAACCCCAAACTTGTAAATACTGTTAGCTGCTCTCCAACTTCGTTGAATTTAGCTGATGTTTTCGGTGTTGACTTCCCCAGCTATCTGCTTAACTATATAAATCCAGTTGACGTGTCTTTATTCAGATAAAACTCTAATACTGCAAGTGTAGCAAATTAGATGCAAATGCCCCCTTTTTATTTTAAGTATACTTAAAGCTGCCTTTCCAATGCAAATTTCATAGGAAATCTCAACCAGCTAGGACAGACATCTTAGCTGTCAGCAGGCAAATGCTTTCATTTCGGTCTCAGGCAAGGGAGCTGCCTGCTTTTTTTTCTTTCTGCCCCTGCAGACTGAGATAATTAAAACTATAGAGAAATAGTTTTAAATATACATGATACACACAGTTCCTTAAATTATGGGATAATGCATAAATTCACCCATTACCATATTTGATAGCGGTCTCGCTGACCAAAGTTGGGAGGTGGCGGTGGGGGGTGGGCGATGTGGTTTTCTCCAGCATCTTGCTTCTGCTGTCATCAACCACGCGGCTCCTGTCGCTTCACCTGCTGTCCTAAGGAGCCCTGGTAATGGTTCAAAAAGAGGTTGTGAACACACTCATTAAAAAGGGGCTGTGATGTGTGGTTTTTTTTTTTTTTTAAAGAAATAAAAATGTTAATGGTAACTTTTTTTCCTTTCCCCCCCCCCCCCCCGGCTGTCTGAGTCTCTTTGGAATACATATCCATTTCGGCTTTGATTTGTTGAGCTCCCTGAATGAGTTTATCCAAACAATGTGAATTTACTTAGATCTCTCTCAAATCCCACATCTCTTGTGGTTGATAAAGCTGACTTTAGCTAAGAAGGGCTGGATCAGTGTGATTTGAAATTCACATTGAAAATGATAAGGGCTTTGCTGGAAATAATAAAGCATAGTCAAACGCTGTCAGGAGAAAACAGTGGAGCATGCAGGGAGAAATTCGGTAAGGCCGTGCCCCACCCTCCCCCTTTTCTCCAGAATCAAGGTAGAGAAGGGAGGGGAAAGGTGGAAGGGGGGCTTTGCTTAGACACACAGTTTAGCTTTGTAGGTGATGGGGATGATAATTCTAAAGAGCTTTGTGCATGAGCTTTATTCTTTATGCTTAGAAAATGGCAACCATCCCTTGATGGGTGATGGACACCCATGGGCGTTGGGGGTGGCAGCCATCTTTGCCAGCATGGTGCCCGGCCCCTGCTGGAATCCATCTCCCACTCGCCCAACCACTTCTGTCTCCATCTCTGTCTCTGTGTCCGGCCTCCCCACCTCTTTTTCTATTTCTATCTCCTCAGATTCCTTTCTGAGTGCCTAATCCATGCGTGATCCTGAACTAAATGTTTCCCCCGTTTCCTCCTGATTACCCTAGGAGGCAGCACACTTATCTGACCCCTTTATAGGAGGTGCCATGGAGATGTGGCCCAGGGGAGCCATCAGGGACACCCGTGACCTTCACCCTCTTTCCCTTCAGCTGCAGGGCAGAGACCAATGCCTTAAGGAAGTGATGCTTGGAAATGGTTCTTGAGAAACTTTGAAGGAAGACGTTTTTCTGGAACATGTTCTCAGTGAAACTGAAGGGGAGGCCAAATGTCCCTTGGCGGGGGGTAGGGGAGTGGGAGGGCGCAGAATGGCCCCCAGTGGAGAACGCCCCAGAGACTTGGCCCCTTCCGAGCTCGGATTCCTTCTTTCCCTTAAAAGGCAGGTTGCACACAGGTTCAGTCCCCACCTCCCAGTTTCCCTTTGTCTCGGAAGACCCCGCTTTCACACGCCCTCCTAAGCAGCTACGCAACCTTCCCTGGAAATTGGTGCATCAGAGGAGCTTTGCCACTGAAACCTTATTTCTAATTATAATAATCGCTCCCCATTGTCTTTACCATCCGGGCAGTCGGAGCAGGCGCTGGGGCTTCTCCTCCCTGCCTTGATCTATACAATCCTAGTTCAGCTTTGATGAATGACTTTTTCGACTGCTTCTGCCCTGCCTCTGTGTGTGTGTGTGTGCGCGCGCGCGTGCACGCGTGCATGGCTGTGTGTGTTTGTGTGTGCACGCGTGCATGGGTGTCCATGTGTGTCTGTGTATCTGGGGAGCACAGGGACCAGGCTGGGGGCGGGGGGTGAATTCTTCTAAGGCCTTGTCTCTCTGCCCCGCTGGGGCAATCCGTTTCCCCTCCACCCTGTAAGGCAGCTGAGCTCGGAGCTGACCTCTCTCTTCCCCGGTGCTGGGGGGTCTCACCTCCCCCGCCTCCATCCTCCACCTGGGCCGCCTCTCCTGACCCCACGACTCGCTGTTTCCTAACTCACGCCGCTAATAGCCACTGATCACCGAAGGGCAGTTTAAATTCTATTTAGACTTAAAAAAAAAAAAAAGGAAAAAAGGAGAAGCCAAACTTCAAAAGCTCTCTCCCGCGAGCGGAGCGGAAGCCACATCTAGCCATTACCAGCAGAAGCCGGATCAATACGTGTGCTCCATCCTCTGGCTGGGGTTTCGAGGAACTTTTATTATGAGCGTGGTTAAGCTGTTCTAAAGTGGGGCATCATTTATAAAACAAACGGATCCCTTCCAAATAGGTTATTTTCCTGGTTAATGACCGATCGTCTGCCCTGGGGTCTGTCTGTGTTAAGATTCCAGATGGGAACAGGCACTACCAGCCCAATTATCTTTATTAAGTGTTTTTCCTCCCCCTTTCTGAAAAATGAAATGGCAGCAGGCTCAAATGTCTCCTCCTTCCCCTTGTCCTCACCCCTGTGCCATTTCCTGCGTTCGCCTCATTATGGACAAGTATGTCCTTTAAGACACGGAGACTAATGAGGCGGTTTTATGAGACTAATACATTTTAAATTTTAACACTGGAGCTAGCATCTTTAATTGTACAATTATACATGCGTTTAGCGCACGCGCGCGCTCTCTTTTGCTTTAAAAGATAACAAACCACAGGTGACTGAAAGTGTGTGAAAAGGCAGAATTTATGTTATCCTTTGGGGTACTAAATCATGCGGGACTAGAAATTGTTTTTCTCCTGACAGCTTCTGAAGCAGAATTAGTTGCCTTTTTGAAGAAAAATTAAAAAAAATTTTTTTTGTTTTGTTTTGTTTTGTTTTGAATCAAGGAGGACGGCAGATGGGTACATGGTGCCTCGTGGTGAATTTGTCTTCTGTCTCCCATTCCGACCTATAGGGAGAGTGTAGCTAAAAAGTATTTTGAGAACGAGAGAAGCCTGGATGTTCTGAGGCCCAGCAGCTGCGGCCGGTGAGAGAGAGGGAGAGAGGGAGAGAGAGGCACTACCCCCATGCATCCCGTCTCTAACAAAAGCCCCCTACATTCCCCACCTGACAGGACTTTATCGGGTAGTAATAAATAAGGCTGAATTATTGATGATGAGAACTGCTAATATTATTATGACCTCAATTAAGTGCTTTTTCCAGACACATTAGTAACAAAGGGTCTTCCCTCTCCTGGTTGCTGTTTTTCTCCCCCAGGCCCCACTTTACATTAAAATCTAATTGATCAAACCTATTTGCCATTCGCACAAGAGCGATCACCATAATGGGTCATCTATCAGCATGGGTTCCTCATCAGGCTATTAACACCTTTTGTTGCTGGCCTCAATTCTGTACCAGCTGAGAGGATCAGAAAGGCAGGGCCTCCGATCTGGAAGGATCGTGTGTGAGGTCTGACTTGTGCTACCTTTTAATTGCCCTCTTTAACATCCTTGCAAAACCCTGTAAGATGCGCTTGCTCCTGAGGAAGTCCCGTCAGGCAGCTGTGGAGTGACAAGATGGCGGCCTTCTTATTAGAACAGAAGGTGTCGCGGGGGTGGGGGTTGGCCACCTCCACTGCTGCTCACCGCCTCCCCATCGTCTCCCCCTCCCTGTTGGCCCTTACATGGCCTGCTCCGGGGAGGCCCAGAGACAGGACAGGTTCTGCCCTGTTGGAGTCTGGAACTTGGTGCTGGACGTGAAGGTGTGGGAAGTGTGCAGGCAAGCGCTTATTGTCAGAACTGGAGACTAACATGGAGACCTAAAATGGAGACCAGGCCCCCCGAGCAGAGCCTCCCCCGGACTCCCTGGCCTGGAGTCCCTCACAGAAGGTCCATGATGACCCATAAGCCCTCTGCACTGTGTACAAAATTGTGTTTACGTGTATTTTCTTAGAGAGGTTTATAGCTTCCATGAGATTACCACATTTATCCCTGGCCCCAAAATGGGTTAAAAATATCTTCTTGGGAGCTTCCTAGCTAGGGAGGTCTTCTCTCAGTCCGACTGTCACTCAGGATTGGATCTCTGGCTCTGGGAAGATGGTGAGGCCATAGAGATGGGCACCGCTCTTGATATACCGCAGTGTTGGGTCAGACCCTCTCTGGGCCTCTGTCTTCTCTGCCTATTTGGTCCAAAGAAAAAACTCTTGTCAACCTCCTGCTGTCCAAAGTGACTGTGGGAGTGGGCTTTCTAAATCAGTCTAACTTGTGCAGGGCCTCCCACTGGATACTGGAAGATACGAGAGAATAGGACACGCCCTGCCTTGGTTGTGTTGCTCCAAATATAACATGACAGGAACTCTCTTCGGGCGACATCAGATAGCTTGGAGCACTATTCCTGGCCGTCTCTTTGGCCCACGCAGCCCTACCTACTCCCCACGCAAATAGCTTCATCATTTTTTCCCTCATTATAAATGAATCCATCCTGAAATCGCTCAGAAGGGAATGGAAACCTCCTCAAATCTTAACATTTTGGCTGGCCTCATTTCTCCTTTCCTGCCATGCAAGTAACAATAGGAACATCTCCAGGAAGTTGTGTGTTTTTTTTTTCCCTCCAAGAATGGGACTATATATATTTAAGTGGTTTATTTGTTAATTTTCTTATTTGCTTAGCAATTATAAACATCTTTCCATGTAAATACTGTCCATCCTCCTCATTTTGAATGGCTGCCTAGGATTTAATCGAATTGATTTTTCAAAAGATATTACCCAATCTGCTCTTATTAGATGTTTTCCGTGTTTCCACTTTGGTTGGTTTATAAACAGGGCTGCACTAGAGGTCCTTATAGAAACCGATACTTACCCAGTGATGTTCTTCATGGATTAGGAAAAGCAGAATTCCTGGGCTAAACGGTTTGTGTTACACTGTTTTGTTTGAGTTAACAGTACAGATTAAGGCACAGGCTGCATCACCAATGTGACTTCTGAGGGGGCGCGAACTGGCGCTTCTGTCAAAAGGTTGTCCAAGGTGAGAAGCCTCCAGGGGAGGAAAACTCAGCAAATTAAAGCTGCGTTGGTGGGTTTGCTCTCTGCAAGTGTGAGTCTGGAAGCACCAGGGCGATCAGGCTCAGGTTTGCTGCCCGGTGCAGGGAGAGGCAGGGCCGAATCTTTTGTCTCTTCTGGAACTGCTGATGGACAGACACACAGCCCCTTCGGTGAACAGACCACCTCTGTCCATAAAGAGGTTGCGGGGTGGGCGGCTGGGAGGGGATGCTCGGCTCTCCCCTCATCTCAGAACTCCGTTCTCACTCCACGGGACCCCGTGCCAGATGGCCAGGCCGGGGTGGGGTGGAGGGGTGTCTGTCTGCCCACCGCTCCTCCAGAGAAGGGGGTGGGCAGGAGACCCCACGGCTGTGACGCATTCCGTCAGGAAGCACAAGATATCATGAGCACGCCTGGTGGCTTCTCACCCTGCGTTGTCTTAATTCAAGTTGTCATTCATAGACCAGGAGAAAACTAAAATCAATAAGTGGTGAAAATGGGCTTTCAAGGCAAACTAAAGTCACAGAGGAGGGAGGAAATAGTATCTTTCTGTTGCCTCAGTGGGTTACCTTTTCCCTTTCTCTGTGGGTGGCTGGATTTCTGGCCTATGGTTTTGTTTTCATTTTGTTTGTTTGTTTTTTTAAAGGAGATGGGGGCAGAAAATTGGTTCTTTCCCCTTTAAAATATACAGGATGTCAACGGGTACCTGGGTGGCTCAGTCGGTTAAGCGTCTGACTCTCGATTTCGGCTCAGGTCATGATCTCAGGGTCCAGAGATCCAGTCCCACATCAGGCTCTGTGCTCAGTGCAGTCTGCTTGAGGTTCTCTCTCTCCCTCTCCTTCTGCCACCCACCCCCCACCATGGCTCTGATTCTCTCTCTCAAAAAAAAAAAAAAAAAAAAATCTTAAAAATTACAGGGTGTCCATTGGACAAGACCTTGGGGGTGGGGGACCCATGATTTGATGCGATCACAGAGTACACGGGGATGATGGTGTTGGAATGGGTCTGTATTTTATCCCAGGGCAACTGCAGGTTTGTTTTAAGATGTCTGTCTGCTCATTGCTGTGTTACTTTCTACCAGTTAATGTACTTCTCTGGGCATGTCTTACCAGCCAGAAAACAAATTAGATAAGGTGCAATGATTTTTTTAGCCTTTTCTCTGATGAGAGACCATAGCTGATGTGAGCTGGGTTGCAGGTGAGGGGGTATTAGGGTGGACATTGAGGTCAGGGCATTTAGGGCTCTGATCCTTTAGTCTTGAGAGTGGCTCTGCAAAAGATTTCATGGGAAGTTAGAATTTCAGAGCAGAGGCAAAAGTTTGGCAGAAATTAGTGAAGGAGCAGGTTTCTGAATTTCTTTCCATTTTCGAGAGACTAGAAGCATCTGTTGGGTGCCTACAAGTTATCGCTGAAAATACAGCTGGGACTCAGTCCACCTTCTTTTGGAGACCAGGGTAGGACCAGCAGTAGTGGTATTGGTGGCAGGCCTAGGTGGGTGATGGGCTTTGGTTCTGGCTATTCCTGGAAACACAGAAGGACTCCTTTGTCACAAATGAGATGTCTCAACCCAGTCACTCTCCATCTCTGTGTGTCATTGGCTTGGTGGTCAAACATGGAACAGGAGGAGACACTTGTCAGACCAGGAATAATTTTCAACCAAGGGACAACAGCAGAGACAAGGCAACGCCGCCTTAGTGGGCATGAAACTCCATTGCCCGATCTCCGTGGCAAAGTGAGGTCATAATTTCTTGGGCATCCTTTGAAGGAGCCAGACTTTTGTAGGTTGGCACTGAAAAGGTAGCCTGTGGAGGAAGGAGGGAGAGGCCCGCCATGTGTTGGTCCCGAAGTCATTTCAGGCAAGTGCCCTACAGGCCCCTTCCAGTGCTGAGTTAGAAATTCTGGGGTCTCTGAGAGGCACACAGATTTGCCCGACACAAACATAGAAAACCATTTAGTGTTAAAAAAAAAAAAAATCACTGGCGAGAGGTTTCAGAAGTAGAGATGTGAGGTTATCTGTATTTAGAACATACAAAATGAGCCAATGTGTTGGGAAGACTTTCTAAGAAATGCAGCTCAGCACACTTGACTGGCAGCTCGAGGGCTAGTTTTGACCAGGAGCTGGTTTTACGAGGCAAGGATTTACTTACACTACTTGTGGGGACGGTGCCCTGGCCTTTCGGAATGGTGCGGAAGGTGTGCCTGGCCAAGGGGGCGGACAGAGCTGTGTTGATCTTCGCGTCACACAGCTGGCGCCCTGCGGGTGTGGAGTGTGTGCATTTGGCTGGGGAGACAGGTAGACCCAGCAGGCAGAGAAGAAGGATCAGTGCATGCCCACGGGCCGGCGAGCCCAGCAGCTTGGCGATCTGGGTGGGCCAAACATGACAGTGGCCCTGGGTCTCCTTGAACTCTTCCTACCTGTCAGCTTGATTAGTGTGCAAAGGGGCTGTGTCACACCCGTCAGAATAGCGCCCAGTGTTTCCGGAGCACTTTGTCTGTGCCACACGCTGTTCACAGCCCTTTACTAATGGACTCGAAGACCCTTGGAGCCAATCCTCTCAACAGCCCAATTATTAACCCATTTCACAGATGAGGGACTTTGAGACTCAAAGAGGTGTAAGTGGCAGAGCCTGGATTTGTTCCTGACTTTGGAGTCTGGATGTGACGCTGGGAGACCGTTGTCTTTGAAAGCACACACCTGTCCATTTGAAGGGAGTGAAATAGAAACCTCGAGCCTTCAATGTTCGATCTTGGCCGCCACCAGTCCCCTTTTCTGTGAGGTCCTTGAGGAACACACATACCTTGAGAGCAGGGGCAGGGCTCCTCTATTCAGAGCTGAGGTCCCCCCCCAGTGGCCTCCAATTCAGCAATTCTGCCAATGGGGGCCGAGCTGCAGGGCACACTCCTCTGCTCAGGATACAGGGAGGGCAAACGAGAGGAAGGTTCTCGGAGCCTCAGTTACCAGCTGCAAGCCTTCCCAGGTGGGGAGGGTTTAAGGTGCAGAGACACCATGCCCCCCCCCCAGAGAGCACCGCCCTGCCCTCTTATGAGCCTCAGAACCTTCCCAGGACCTGGCCCCTGAGCCGTCTCCAGCCTGACCGAGGTGAGCGAGAGAAAGGTGGAGAGCACCTGACCTGTGTTCTCCTTCCCAAGGCCAAGGGCTTCACTCGGTGCACATTCAGGTGGGGGAGACGCCCGCTGCGCTCTTCCTCCATCTCGCACTTTGATGGCCAAGTTCAGTTTCCAAGTTGGCGTTGCGGATCGCGGTGAACACATGGGGAAGGTGCGGAGTCCTCACGGTGTAATTCTTAATTTTGTGAAGTTGTGGAGCCCTATTCATTTCATGTGACAGTCTCTTCCTTCCCCCTACCGTGACGGAATGTTCTGTGGCGTATTTTATGATCTTTAATTAAAGGGAACTTAATTTGCTTTTGAGGCATCCTTTGTTCATGGGAGACACCCTAGGGTGTTTTAAAAACCAGGTTTGGAAGCATTGTCATTGAAGCCCAGAGTCGAAGGCGGACTTGCTGCTCCGGACAGACGCCAGGTCGCCTGGGCATCGGGAGTCGGGGGGTGTCTGTCCCCTCCGGGCCCACTCGGTGCTTCTGTGGAGAAGCTGGAACTTCTCCAGGCCCTCCCCACCAACCCCGGGGTTCGTCTGCCCACCTTCCAGCGAACACAGACCCCACAGGCCCCGGGAACGGACCGTGGGCCAGAATGATGTTCGAGAAGGGTACGGACCATTTAGATGACAAATGGGCTTCAGGACACTGTCAGAGAGTCCGGGTGGGGAAGACTATTAGCAGTCACACGGAGGCGGCCGCATCTGTGATGCCAGAGCCGGCCGGTGGGTCCCCACTGCTGTGTTTACTGCTCCTTAATGCGGTATTGTTTACTCACAATTAAACCCTTTACCATTAATTTAACTTTCAGATGCTGAAATTGGTCACACAGCCTCGAGTCTCAAGGCCCGGACAGATGTGTTCTATACACTTGTTTAAACACGGCGCTCATTAGGAGGTAATGTATGTATAGCAAGTTGATTACACCACAAAGCGGCCGCTTTATCACGGGGGCCTCTCAGGAGGCAGCGGGAGGGGCCGTCAGCTGCCGCTGTCACTCCCCCCCCCCCCCTCGGATCCTGAGTGACGGCTGGGCCCGCCACCTCCTCGCAGACCTGCTCGGAAGTACACAGCTTCCCGTCAGAGAGCCGCCGAGCTGCCTGGGAGGACGTATTAATTGTTGTCAGCCTCCATTTCACACTCCAGATAACAAACGAGAGCCACCCTGGCAGTGTTTAAGGAAGATAAACAAGTTGCCTGAGCCCCTGCAATTAAACACGCTTGCATATTTAACTGAGATGTTTCCTGTAAAAAAAAAAAAGAGGCAGCGCTACCCCGAGCAGCAGGGGCGGGGCGGGGGCGGGGGGGGGGGGGAGCCCAGGGTGGGCCTCCATCCTCTGACCTGGAAGCTGCCCGCCCAGAGGGGCTCGGAGGCGGGCCCCGAGTTTGTGGTGTCTCCTGGTAAGCCGTGTTTCTGCATCTTGGGTTGGACGGCTGTCGGGAAGAAGGGTGAGGGGATGGATTCTGGAGGCCGGCTACAGGGGCATAAGTTCCAGATGCGCTTTTATAGGCTGTGTGACTGTGGGCACGTGGCTTCTTTGAGCCTCAGTTTGCCCATCTGTAAAATAGGCATGCTAATAGGACACTAGGTTGTGTTTCTCAAGCATGGAATCAGGTTGCAGTCTGTGGCCCTGTATTTGCTCCGTAGTAAAGGGTGAGAACATGGGGACGGTCAGCAGTCAAGTTAGTGCACTTTCCGTTCACCTTTGAATAGATAAGGTTGTTTAGCAGCAGAGGGTTAGAAGAAAGAATGAGAGGTTACCCCTGAGCTGAGTAGGGTGATGGCCGTCCTTTGCTCCGCAGTCCACAGAGGGCGGGATGGAGCCAGAAGCCTGTGGTGGGTCTTTTGCCCCAGGGCAGATTCAACAGGCCCAGGAATTACATAGATCACCACCTTCCAGAGAGTTCCAGAAATTTCCACCCAACCTCTGTGAGGAATGAATCTGCCAAACAATCCTGTTTGCTTCTCTAGGCCTTCTCCTCCCCCTCCTCCTGTTCGTCCTCCCCCCTCTCTCCCTCCTCCTCCCCATCCTCCGCCCCTACCTTCCACCTTCCTTAACTTGGCTCTGTGGTAAAGCAAAGTGCGTCCACTAGCCCCTATCACCCGAAGGGCCCCTACTCCTACCCTCATCCGTCCTGACACCCCAGCCACCACTTGGGTTCTCAGAGCACGGGTGTTTCTCCTTCACAACATCTCTCATCTGTCCTGTAAGCTCATTATTTGAGAAATTATCTGCT
Organism: Meles meles; assembly: GCF_922984935.1. NCBI lineage: Eukaryota > Metazoa > Chordata > Mammalia > Carnivora > Mustelidae > Meles > Meles meles. Next base: position 29,111,178 of record NC_060084.1, on the reverse strand, counting down.
TAATTTCCATCTTGCAATGAAGACAGGCTCTGCGTCCGTGCTGGTCACTCTCAACCCCAACACCCAGGATGCTGCCCACGGGTGCTGAAAAGCGGTGCATTGCTTGACCCGCTGGCATGAGTCAGACCCTGTCTCTTGGGGATCCAGAGAGAGGGAAAGTCCTTATGATTCCTCATGGCCTCTTTTGTCTTTTTCTTTCTATGACTCAGTGAGGCTAACCCTGCTCCTTTGTGTCCACTTCATTGTTGCGGAGGGAGGGGTGGAGGGTTTGGAGAGGACCTCCATCAGCTAGGTGCTTCCGGGGCCCCTGCCAGGGACCCGCGAGTCAGGGCTTTTCCCTTCAGTCTTGCTGACAGGGCCAATGGCTCGAGAACCCACGATGATTTGTCCTTGGACAATGCAGAAAGGATGTGGCTCTGCCTTGTGGGTGCATTTTAGGGAGGCGGGACCTTCATTATTTGTCTCCACAGCTGCTTCCTCTGGGCTTTGTGGCTGCCCGTGTGTCCCCTTCTCATCCGATCGCGTTACCCTTAATAAGCATCGCCCCGCCAGGAGAGGGGTGCCGAATTTGGTATCCTGAGAGCATGTGTGTGTAATGTGCTGGGGAAATGATCCCAAGGATGCATTTGGCACACCACTCCCCCCAAGACCCCAGCTTCCAGTTTGCTCAAACCCATTTGTATTCCCACTCAGACCTTTGGGATCAAAATTCCTGACCCTGATGTGAAAAGCAAAAACACCTTTCAAAAAAAAAAAAAAAAAAAAAAGCCCAGAGGAGGGAGGTGAAATTTCCTGAGCTTTCATTTCCCTTCATGCTTGAACTTGGATGACTCAAGTCATTTGCAGTCAATCTATTTAGCTGACTTGTCCTGCCGACTGCCAGGAGGTCAGCATTTCTGGATTTGCCCTTCCAGGGGGCAGCATGTGGTCCCAGCTGGTTGTGCCGTGCTGGGAACAAGGCTTGGGGGTGTAGGGGGGTTAGGGGGGCTGGTGTTGTCTGGAAGCTACGTTGGAGGGGCTCTCTGTGCTTGGAGAAGATGATACTTGGAGGGGAAGTGCTTTTGTTTGCTGTTTGTTTGCGTTGGTGGGATTAGCTCCGATTACATATGAATAACCTGGAGCTCTAGAGTAATTAGATATTATCTTCCAGATGTTTAAAAGAAACCTTTAATATTTTAAGCTGCTTGGAGATCTCTAGGCACGTTATTAAAATGGATGGAATTTAAAGTGGGTGTCAGTGGTGTCCCTTTCTGTGGATTCTCTTGCTAGTGTAAGACCCGGGAGCCCGGGGTACCCATGAAAGGACCCGGAGCATTTATTGTCGTGGTCCCTGTTTGGGAACAATTGAGGCAGCCACCCATTCAATGGGTGGTAGAGGGAATGTCGCGTTGCTTCTGGCCCCTGTCAATCGGCCAGAGTGGCTCATTGATTTCTTTGAAGCACTTGAGTGAATCTCTCAGAAGTTCCCCTTCTCCGAGTCCCACACAATTGCCTGTTCTCTCTTTATTAGGCGCTTTGAGGGACAGCCTGGTCTACACCTGCCTTTGAAGGGGCCCCCACCACGGTTTTAATGACCTCCATCCGTCAAAGGGAAAGTTCAGAGTTCATTCTTTTGTCCAAGTCCCAGCAACGAGGAGTCCAGGGTGCTGGCTGGTCCCGCCTCCTTAAATCACCGGCCCGAAAACTTTCCCTGTGACCCTGTTCATGTCAAAACAGCGAGCTGGCCACTCTGGCCATTGTCATCAGAATAAGGGCTAAGTGATGCCGCTCAGTCATTACGTGTGTCCTGATTGGCAATCAGGGTACAATAGGGGGTCATTAAAGGCCATAAACCTGCCAAAGCTCTGAAAAGGGGATTTTGAATGGAGCCAGAGGGCTCTGGGAGCCTGCCAGTGGAGTGCCTCCAAGGACAAGGGGTTCGAGCTGATCTGGGAGGGGAAGAGTCAGCGCTGGGTGGATTAAGAAGTTTCTCCCCTGTGACACTAGAAAACACTGATCTCCTGACGTCACCTTCCCAGAATGCTCGTTCCTTCGTTCTCACAGGAGATGCCCCTGGAGCCGTGACCCAAATAACACTTGGTGCAAAGAAGCCCGGAGGGAATTTCTAGAAGGAGGTAGAAGTTACTCATAAACATCAAAATGTTCATCGAATTAAAGGATCATTGGGTAAAGGGGGACGCCTGTATGCTCACGGGTGGTGGCTGGACACGTGCGTTTGTGCTGTAATGGGTGAACATGTCCGATTATAAAGCTGTGCCTTGGAAGCCTATATCATAGAAAATAGTCAGATACATCGACACATAGGCAAAGGCTCTTTATAATGAAAGAGGCAGCTCCCTTCTTCTTCTTCTTCTTTTTAAAAATATTTTATTTATTTAATGGACGTGGGACTCAATCCCAGGACTGTGGGATCATGACCTGAGCCAAAGGCAGATGCTTAACCAACTGAGCCACCCAGGCGTCCCAAAAGAGGCAGCTCGTACTTAACCGTCTCTTATACGTCTGTGCTAGGCATCTACACGTGTTCACTTGGGTAAGCCCCACACCAAACCCTAGAGACAGGTTAATGCCATGAGAGCTATGAAGGCTTCCTTGGGAAGGTTCCCCAGCATGGGGGAGTCTTGGAAAGGAACTAGGAAAAAAGGAGAGTCGTTCTTCTCAAGATGATGGCAGCCTTCAGAGTAACATTTTTTGGAGGACCCATCTCACTGAGTTCTTCTGTCAAAACCGTGGACTTGATGCTATGACCATTCCCATTTCATAAGAATTAATGATCCGGAAACGGAAGTGCAAAGAAGGGTGCTGTGGATGGGGTCATCACTTCCGGCTGGATCGCTGCCCCACTGGTGTGCAGCTCCAGAGCCCCAAGAGGACGCTCCCCTGGCCTTGCCAGCTCCCTCTGCCTCTGCCCTCAACCGCTGTGTCAGAAGGGGTGCAGAAACTCTGGGTTAGGCCTCTGCGAGATGTGGGGTCCAGACTCTGCCCTGCTAAGCAGCCTTGGGCAAATCGCGTCACCTCTCTGGGCCTCCGCTGAAACATGGCTGGAGTGAGGTGAGACCTGGACTATCTCTGAGCTTCTCAAACTCGGCCCTTCTCCACCTGGGGATAAAGCTGAGAGATACCTGTGGGCCATCTTTTGAGATCATCTTTTTATTCCAAGGCAAGTAATTAAAAACGAGTTTTTGTTTTGTTTTGTTTTTTCAGAAATAGATGTATTCTGCAGTAGAAGGCAACCCCCTCCCCCTGCCATGGACTTTTTACGTTAAAAAGGAGGTTTTATAGAAGTTTGGAGCTTGTACCCAGGCGTCTGGACTCTGTCCACTCTCCCCACTTCTACTCCCCAAGATCTGTTGGGGCTACCGGCTTCCTCTCCTCTGCCTCTAGGGGAGCTTAGAAGACAAGTGTGGGATCCCCTGGATCACCAAGCATGTGGACAGCTTGCAGCTCTTTTGAGGTAACCCAGTTGGTAACACATGGCAAAATGGGGCTTTCAGGCCCTTATGGGGGAGAAGCAACCAAGTTTGTGGATGGAGGACTGTCCCGTAAGTTCAAAAGTTGGTGTGAACAGTGGGGAGGGTGAACCCACATTGAGATGACTGGGGATTCCCAAGGCTGTAGTCCCAAAATCCAGTCAGGGCTAAGAAGAGGAGCCCTGGGCACAGGGGGAAGGACATCCTGGTAGATCCCAGCCCCATACAGGACTGGTTAGAGACTCTAGACAGATGCTTCTCATTCCAGCACCCGGGGTCCAGGGCGGGGAGGATTCAAGGAGGAAATAATCAATGCAAGGTACCCGGAATGGGAGTGTGTGTTGTAAACTGTCCGTAAAGACCAGGCATCATTAGTATTATCATTACTGTGTGACTAAGACCATTCCTGCAAGCAGGTGAACCACTTACCTGGGGTCCCTATGAACTCTGCCAGCTGACCTCAGAAAGAAGAAAGAGACAAGAGAAGAAAGGGAAAGTGAAACAGGGCAAGAGGGAGAGAGAGAAATAATGTGTATTTTTAGGTCTTTCCCTTTTCATGGTTCTTTTGGGGAATAAATTTTTCCTTCTTTATTTACATGTTTGAAGCTACTGAGAGGCTGTCTCACTGTCTGTCCCTTTGCTTTGAGTTATTTAGATTCTCTTTGTCTGTCTATTGCTCTTGGAATGTAGCTTCCCCCCTCAGAATCTCTGAGAATCTCCTTCCCTCCCTTGCTCTTGGTTGGGGAGTGGAAGATTTATTTGGAGCTCCTGAAAGCAGCCTTTCCTCTCCCTTGTTGGAGGGCGTGAGGCCTCCCAGGAGGGGAGGGGAGAGACATTTGGGGATGAAGTCATTCTCTGATGACCTGAAGTCCCTACCACCATTCTGGCTACTTCTTCCTCTCCTGATCTCCATCTGAAATGCCCATTCCCCAACAATGACGTGTCCCAGGAAACTTCTAGAATGTGAAGGAATCACCCTGCACCCCCTTTCTCTGGTCTGAGTTAGGCCAGACTTGCCAGAGTGCTGGAGATTCCCCATGATGCCCTCCTTCCCTCCGGGAATTTTCCAGAACACATTTGTCTCCCTCTGAGAGACAAACAGGATTTCCTGCACTCCAGTCCAAGTTGTGAATGCCCAGAATGCGACACCATTTAAAATCTCATCAATCTCAAGTCCTCTTCTCAAGAATAGATGGTAGTGGGATGAGGTACTGGAGTTTGCTTACGTGTGTGTGATTAGGATGATGTCTTTGGGAAAAGGGCCCATGGATTCTCTACTCAGATCATCTGCAAATGGACTGAGGTTGGCTGTGTGTTCCTAGTCCTTGCTGACCTACAGATTCTAGCCTGGCTTGGCCACTCTCTTGCCCTGTGACCTCAGGCTGTACCCTTCCCTTGGCTGAACCCTGGCTTGTTCACCTGCAAAGAGAGGACTGAGGCCTCCCCTAGCCCTAGCACTCATTTCAAATATTCCTTCATGCATCCAACGTGTGTTTCCTTGGCTGGTACTATGTGGCAGGCATTGTGGGCACTGGAAATTCAGTCACGAATAATGGAGAACGTTGTTTCCACTTCCATGGAGCTAAGGCTGGAAAGGTTGTGGGAGACAAGGAAGAGGTGGGAGGAGGAAGGAGGTCAGTGGGGAGAGCTTATGAGGGGGGACGATTGGGGATCTGTCATCAGACAGGTTCAAGACCACCAGAAGGACAGCCCAGCAGACTTGTGCAAGCAGGGCCCTCCTTAGGAAGCTGTATATGAGCTGGCCCCAGGGGAGGGGCTTGGCAGAGCTGTTTTAGGCAGAAGGAAAAGCACACCACCCGGTGGAAGGCTGAAGCTGCCCACTGAGGGGCCTGCCTGCATTGTTAGATTCTATCAGGTGTCTAGACATCCCGAGCCGGCAGGCTCCAGGGGCCCTGGGGGACCGACAAATTGGCCAACCAGTTCAAGGAAGAGAGACGGCTCAAGATGGCTGCTCGCACCGCAAGTCCACAATGGCGGATGGGTGTGAATGAATTCTGATTCTGAACCAGGTGCCTTTGGAAATTAGCTAGAGGGAGGGGGGTGATTTCTTTTGGTGGGAAAGGAGGCTAGTGGGTGAAAATAAAATTCTTTATCAAAGGGTATGAGGCATGGGAACCAACGCATGAGGACACTCTGTGTATCAGTCAGCTTGGGCTGTCACAATGACATACCACAGGTGCGATGGTTTCCTTAGAATTGTATCTTCTCACCCTGTTCTGTAGCCTGGGAGTCCAAGATCAAGGTGCTGGCAGGGCTGATTTCTGGTGAGACCTCTCTCCTTGCTTCTCATTGTGTTCTCCACATGGCCATTTTTCTGTGTGTGTTCATGAGGGCACTCTCACCTTCTACTTCCTCCTCCTCCTCCCTCCTCTTCTTCCCCTTCTTCTTCTTCTTCAAGATTTTATTTATTTATTTGAGAGACAGCAGAGGGGAGGGGCAGAGGGAGAGGGAGAAGCAGTTCAGTTCCCCACTGAACATGTGGGGCTCCATGCCAAGACCCTGAGATCATGACCTGAGCCAAAGGCAGGTGCTTAACTGACTGAGCCAACCAGGCGCCCCTCTTCCTCTTCTTATAAGGACACCAGCCCTATGGGATTAGAGCCCCCCCCCTTAGGATCTCATCTAACCTTAATTACCTCCCTGCATGGCCCCATCCCAAATGCAGTCACATTAGAAATGAGGACATCAACATAGGAATTTGGGGAGGGAAATAAATCAATCTCTTTCAGCCTACATGTGCCCCTGGGGTGACAGACAGAAACCCTTTAGCTGCTGGTCATGAGGACATCTGGGGGGCCTGGGGGAAGGGTTAGGGTATCCAGACAGAGGGCATAGGGACTCAGGAACTTGGGCCATTTGCCTGTTGGGCTGGAAGGACTTTTGTCTCTAACGACTGATGGGGTACACCTGCACAGCCCGGAAGGACACCAGCCCCGTGTGGCTCGTGAAACACAGTAGAACAGTGCGTGACGAGTTGTGCCAAGTCACCAGCAGCAGGACCTTTCAGAACAACAACAACAATGATGACAACAACAAAAATCAAGTAAGGGTCTGTGGCATCGGGAGAGGCTTTTAAAATGAAGATCAAATATTTGCTTTTAAGAGCCGTGGAGCTCAGCGCCTAGCCCACGGATGCCTTTCAAGAGAGCAACTCAGTTATTTGTTTATTTATTTTTCCTGTGGACTAAATACCCGTCTTGATAGGCATAAAGGGAGTACTGCATCGAACATCAAAGTCCTCATTACTAACCAGAGGGAGGCACTTCTCTCTTAAGCCCAACCTTATCTGGAGGGACCTCTGTCCCCAGAGCTGTAAAACAAGCTCTTTTTCTAAGCTAACGGTGCACAATAGTGTCAAATTATGTATAATGATTTTGTAATGTGAACTAATGCCACCAGGGACCTCGTGGAAAGTACCACTTTCATTAAACTTATCCAGCAACAGGGTCTGAATACGAATTTCGAGGCGGCGGCAGGAAATGGCAAGGCACGGTCGTCTGAAGCATTTTGCTGACTGCACTTGCACACACAGATCCACGCAGCAGAAATCAAGAGTGCCCGTGCGGTGGGGTTTCCCGGGGTGGCTGTGGGGGGAGGCTAGAGTGATGTACTCCCCGCCCCCCCAACCTCTTCACCCCTGGACCTGAAGCCCTGTGAGGTGCCTCACGAACAGATGTGGGCGCTGCCCGCCCCTCTTTGTTGCAAACACGCTCTCGTCTCCGGGAAAGTTCTCCCGCCCTTTGGAAGCACCAGCAAGGGCACCCGGGCACCGTCTCAGAATTAATGAGACCTCCAATTACATTCATTTGCTTCGCAGAACCGTATCCGGCCATGACCCCCCTCCCCCACCATGTTGCCGAGTTTCCCCACCTCCTTCGTGTTCCTTTAGAACAAGTGGCTGATTATAAGAAAATCAACCCCGAGGAGGACACATGGATGGGACCTCAGAAGGAAAGAACTGGGAAATGCCAGATCTGCAGCCCGGCATCTGGTCCACGAACCCCACTTCCTGAAGTCTGCCTCGCCTTCCCCGGCGCCCGACAGAGCTCGGCTCCGCATGTGAGCAGGCCACCACCACCAAGAGAGGAGAGAGAGAAGACATCACTGACCAAAACTAACCCAGGTGCCATTTTACCGACTCTGCTAATCTTAATTGAATCAATCTCCCAGCCTCTCTCGACAGTGAAAGATTGCTCAAATCTGGGAGGCCAGGCTGGACACGACTCCTAGAAGAAAAAAAAATCTTCCTTAATCATTAATTTGTCCATTCCCTCCCATTTGGCTCCATTCTTCACTGTCTTCTCAGTGCACCCCCCACAACCTTCCTGTGGTAGTAATCACTCGTAAGTGTTCTTCTCAATCCACCCACATGACTGGAAACCAATTTGCTGGAAGAGGATATGGCCGAGGGGCCCCCAGCCTCTCTCTTCTTGGTGTGCTTTCTCTCCCTCCTTTCTATGAAGTCCAGTTGAGCTTTCATTAAGTCCGATGAGGTCTCTAGTACGGTTCCCTAGACGCGCTGGTAAACAGGTGTAGAGAGGACTTTCCGGAGAAGCTGAAACGACTGCACAAGAAATTGGTTTTAGGGAAATCATCAGAAGGGATGCTACCGTCCTTGGATGCATCCTGATCCTAGTGGGGTCTGACAAAAGATGGAACTGCAGTCTCCTTGCTACTGTCTCAAAAAGAAAAGGACTTCTTATGTCCTCTGGACTTAAAACTTGGTTTTCAGAAACTGCTCTTTTTCCCCCCCTTGAATTATCCAGAGCTCTCAGGCTCTAAGATTAACTGTGATTTTGTCTTTCTTAAGATGCATTTAATGGCTGAAGGGAATTTGTCACAGACTGCCATGACCTCTGGTTAGACTGGTGCAGTAGTACGCTAACTGGTCTCTGGGCTTCTATCCTTGCTTCTGCTATCTGTGTGGCTCTTTCCCTGACTTCCTTCAGGTCTCTTATTAAATGGCCATTTATTGAGGAGACATTCCTACATCACCCCGTGTAATAAGTCACTCTGTCACCGACTTTATTTTTCTCTCTAACAATTATTCTCATTTGACCGACTATTCTCGTATTTTCCATCTCCCCCACTAGAGACTAAACTCCACTAGAGGATGTACCCACCACAAAGTAGATGTTCATTAAATATTTGTTTAATAAATGACATTATCCCAGAGATGGGATTCACTGAGAGGACTTTAATGACTCAGGACTCTTTGAGCCAAATTATCATATTTTCAGGATTCGTAAGATGTCTTTTAAAATGTCTCATTATTGAAACATTGATCTTGAATTTCCCATTAACAGAGACGGGAAAAGTCCACAAAGGACTCTCTCTGTTAATAATAATAATAAGTGGCAGTGTTTGAAGCCAGACAAGACAAGGCCGTTGTCACACTGGACTTCCAAGCCAGCACTGTCCCTGCTCGGGACTAAGAATCTTCCATGAGCTAGCCTATCTTTGTGGTTACGTCCAAGTTCTCAACCTAAGGTGGGTTGCTAGATGTTAGGTGGATTTATCGTAGCCTTGTGGATTGTTCCCTGGGCCGCACAGGCCAGCTCCCCCAAGGCCCCTCTCCGTGTCCGTGCCAGGTGGTAAAACAAATAAAACACACTGTTCTTCTCTTGCTCCTCGCCATAAATCGGTCCCAGCCTCCCTCATGGGGCTGGAGTCAAGTCTGATTTATGCTCTTCGTGAGATTTACAGTGTAGTCATTTAACATAAAAAAAAATAAAACCTCTCAAACATGAGTTCTTACACATAAATTCCAGAGCTAGCAATGGCTTGGAAACTTTTGTTTTCTTTAGGTGATGCTGAACATGCCTGCCCCATGTGAGGGATCCTTTAAGGTAAGAAGCCTTCACCGCAGAAATTTCAGTAGAGAAAAAGAGCGGCTCTGAGTGGAGCCAACATCATTCTTCATGTACAAGAGGTACTGAGTGATGGTGAGTTGCTTTCTTGTTAAACTTGGGGTCCCCGCTGAGTGTGGTGAAGGGTAACTTCAGTCTGAAATTAGCAGACACTGCAGCTTCCTCGGGGGCCCTGGTGAACTTGGCGGACGGGGTGGGGGAGGGGTGGTAGAAGCTTCTCTGCTTCTGCTTTGGAGGTAAGGAAATGTAGCTTTGCATGGGTTCATGCTTGCTGGGCCTCAGTTTCCTTGACTGCAAAATAAGGGACGAGACTAGAGAGCTCAGTGTGGAGATGTCCATTCGATTCTATTTCATGAGTCTACACTCTAGAAGGAAAGGGATGCTTCCTGATTTTTCTTTCTTTCTTTCCCCTTGGCCACCTCCCTCACCCCGACAGGGTTTGGTGTAAGGAAACACAACCAGGTGTTGGTTGAAGAGAATTCGATGTTTTTATTCCAGAAGTGTAGTGCGAGGGTAGAGGTGGGGAAATGGCTTCTGTTAAATTTTATAAGGTCCTCAGTGGCTCATGAGAATAAAAATAATTCTTCATCCGATTTGGTTTGTAAATGCCATTTGAGTAATACCTGAGGGTTTCTAAAAATAAAATAATAAACCCAAGCAAACACTTCCTTTGCCTAAAATTTGTAGATTTTTGTGATATTTGGCTGTTGAAAAAATTCTTATTGACTTCTTCAGGGCTGATACTTGTCATTTTGAAAGCAATTGGGTTTTGGGTGTTTTCCACCACTCAAAGAATGATAAATCTCACCATCTGCATGCTTATATGGAATATATATATATTTTTTCCTGTTTAGGTGACAGTTTTAGGATGCTTCTAAGCAGTGATAAAAAACTTGCAGTTATAATGTGTGATCATTTTGCCTTTCATTATAATGCAGAATTTCTCCATGCAAAATCAGGCCAAGATGTAAGCCTAAACCCAGGGGCAAAATTCATTCATTATGCATGTACATTATTCCCCCAAATATTGATAATACTTTTCATAATAATTATTTTACATATATTAGCTCTTGCTGCTATATTAGTATTAAAGATACCTTTATTAATCTTGAATATTTTGCTGAATAATAAATCGGATCTCAGAGGCTTGTGTTAAAAGCTGCTCTCAGCTAGAATGCTGTAAATCAGTTGTTTTATGAATAAAATTGGCTTCCATATTTTTTCCTCAGGATTGCTTATTTAAATAATTTTCCCATTTATTGATGTGCATTTTTATTTATTTATTTATTTATTTTGCTAGACACCCATCCCCCTGCTGCTGTCCTCCCTCCTGGCTCTCTCTCTCCCAGTTGGAGAAAAATGCAAAATCACATAAACCTTCTTCTAAACCTTCCCAGTGAGAAAGGGCAAACACTCTGCATTATTTAACAGGCAATAAGCATTTTCGTCCCAGTGAAACACTCTTGTAGCTGGCTTGCTTTTTCTTCCTTCCTTCTCCCTTTCTCCCTTTCACCCCTCCACCCTCCCCTCCTATTCCTCCCCTCCCCTTCCTTCCTTCCTGTTAACAGATAAACAAAAAATATTGAGAGCTAACAATCTGGAAGGCTGTGAAAGTTTTAACTCACTAAACGCTCACCCTGTTAGTTGAATTTCCCCCATTTTCCATGTAATGACACTAAGGTTTAGTGAGATTAAGGTTACTTAGCTGGCGAGGGGTGGAGTCAGGATTTCAGCTCTGGTTGGTCTAACTCCTGAGTCCCTCCAGGGCTGCCTTGGAGGTGGATGATCATGGAACCGTGTTTGCGTGACATGGAGGAAGGGGCCAGGACACGGTGTCTGGCCTTGTGGGTCCCCGAGGGCTCCAGGGAGCTCTGTGGGTAAAGGTGTCCATGGAAGGGTTCAAAAGTGGCTCCAGTAAGGACAAGCTTGGATAGGATGCACATCACCATTCAGTGGTCTCCCTCTTTCTTGTGCAGTTTGGTAAATGCGTCTTCTGGTTGTGTCCGTGAGCAAGGAGAGATGGCATCTTCTTAGACTTTCATCGTCTCATCTTGTGTAGAGGCCTGATAGCGTCCACTCTGACCGAGGCAGACTGTGTCTAAGGACGAGTCATGGTGGATTGTGGGTGTGGCTCGGGATGGGACTTGGCAGTGGACATACTGGGTGGTGTTCAACCTGGGCTAGATTGTGTCGCTGTTGGCAGCCATCTTTCCAAGGATTCACATCGGGGACTTGGATTTATGGGTCTCCCATTCCCAAGAGAAGAAGGCTCCAGGGAGGGCATGGTTTTCCCCCAAGTTTCACAGGCGCTGCTTCTCTGTGGAGTACATCTTTGTTGTGTTGAGAGGGAGAAACAAAGTGGGCTCCATTTTCCTTATAGCCTGATGTTTGGCTGACATGACCTTATTTCTTGTCTGCTTGTCCTGTCTGTTCTCTCCACTGGGCAGCCAACATGGCAAGGGCAGGAGCTTGGTTTGAGCAGTTGACTACATCATCCCAAACCCCAGAACTGTACCTGGCATTTAATAGACGTTTGTTGAGTGAATGAATGAATGTATGAGTGAATGAATGAATGAGTGAATGAATGAAAGGACCTCATGTATTTCCCAGCACCTACACTCACCTTTGAGAAATTCCCACCACTCTCCCCTGTAGTTCAACTTCCCCATACTCCCCAGTTTCTGGATTTCACCACCTTATGTGGTTCTGGATTTTCTTTCCTAATTCCTCTAACATCTTCCAGTTTTGCTATTTAATCATGACCCACGTGTGTTCCTTGGGAGCAGTCCAGGGCACAGAAACCTTTTCCAGGAGTAATTTGTATTCCTAAATATGGCCTCTTCAGCTCCCACAGCTAGGGGCAGCCTGGCTTACTCAGGTTTTAGATATGCATATTATTATGTAAATGTCCTTGAATTGAATATAATTTTCTTAAAAATATTTTCCAATGAAAAATAGATCTCCTTGCAAGAGGAGCCTAGCCAGGCAGTACCTGAAGAAAGCCTCATTGTTTGCAAGAAGTGTGCATGAGACGTGCATGGGTATGAGACATTTCAACAGCTTTTTTTAGAATTAATAATGACAACAACGATAGCTAGAAGTTATTGAATTCTCGCTAAGTGCCAAGCATTGAACCAAGCACTTTAAAGATGTTTTCTAATTTAAGCTTGCCAGTGACCTTAAGAGCACTTAACGGTTATTATCCCCAGTTACAGATGAGTAAACTGAGGCACGAGAGCCTTTTGGAGCATGCCCCAAAGTGCCCAACCTTGAGGAAGAGCTGGGATCTAATGCAATTCAGGCTGCCCCCAGACTCCCCGCTTCAACTCTCTGCCACCCTGACTCCGGGCACTGGCACGTGGACTTGGAAGAATCTTTAAAGGCATCTCCGAGGAAATGATTAAGTAAATCTAAAGGATTAAGAAAACAATGCACAATATCTACCTCCTCTCCATGCCTTTTGTTCCATGATTCTAGCTGGTTCTAATGCCTCTCTAAGGGATCACTTGGAGAAGCCAGATATTTCTGGTTAACAAATGTGTGAAATAAATCAGAACGTATCCCAACTTTAATACAACACACAGAACCAGACCTCAGTGTCCCTGGAGGAGCGATTCTAGGGAAGATGCTGCTTCTTTCTTTCAGGGGATATTTGAAATCCCACGCACACATGCGCCCCACAGACTTTTTCTCCACATGACTAAGCCATTCTCCGGTGACCTCTCTTTAGTGTGATGGGGACGCAGGGAACAGAGCCTGCAGCTTCCGCCGACCCCAAACATTTAGTTACATTAATCACAGCACGTTTTTGGACTTTGAGCATCCAGAATGAAAGACACTTTCTTGGGGAGACATTGATCAAACAGTCTACAGGTATCTGTACATCGGGGGACATTAATCATCTCTGCATTATCTCGCCCACCAGTAGAATATGTAAATGTGATTCCTGTCAATGATAAGGGGAAGTGAAATTATTCTTAGAGATTGGTCCATCTGGAGCTGTTGATACAATCTTACCTAAGACAATAGGTTGTAAAGATAAATTTTTTAGCATTACTAATCCAGCGTTGCCGATAGCCATGGAGAATGGAGAAATTTAAAACCAAACTAAGGATGTACAGTCAAGAGGAGAGAGGAAAACAAGTCCCATCTTTGCTCGAGTTCCTGCAATATAATTTGGCAATCTAGCAAGGAAGATGCTTTCTGCATAATTAAGGAGGGCATTTGGAAGGGTCTGGCTAGGCAGTTGGGAAGTGTGTTCTGGAACACTGCACATCCAGCCAAAGGTTTAACTCTTAACATACCCAAGACAAAGGCTTCAAAACCCAAAATGGGATTTCTATTGTTTCTAAGGCCTAGAAATTCAGGAGTTTTAGCATCACAAAGGAATCTTTCTAGGCCCCTCTGACCCATCAACTGCCCCCTATAGGGTCGGCAAAAAAGTGTTCAGTGTGGAGAAGAACCGAAGGAAATGGATGGAGCTCTCTGCAGAAGAAGGAGACCCAGGGTCATATAACCCAAGCCATACTTCTCAATAATCATAGCTTTGGGCAAAGTCCTTCCTATCAGGGGTTCCCTTGCATAGGTACTGCATATACAAAACGAAATGGATTGGATACGATGTAAGATGATGTCTTCTCCATGATAGAATGATGGTCCGTTCTTGATGTTCTGTCATCTTTGCCAAGGTTGAGAAAGGTAACAAGTTCACTAGAGGACCTCGAGATGCTGACTTACAGGGGAGTCTCCTGAATTATCTGTTGTGTGACCGCAGGGCCTGGAAACTTCGGGCTTTGGGTGTTAGTGATCTTGAGAGTTGTCCTGTTATGAAAGAGGCCCCTGGAGAGAGGACATATGAGCTTAAATGAACATATCTTTCTAGAACTTACATGACACAGGAATCATGAGGAGGGGAGCTATTCCTTTTTTATGTGTGCATGCTAAACCCATTTTGCTAGAAATTCCCAAATCCAAATTTACCCTAGAAAGAGTACTGAAAATCAATATAAACAGTGAGTTTGCAGGGCCCTCCCTGCATTTTAACTCTTCTCTCCCTTTATATTGATGAATAAAAGAAGTAAAGATTTCCAAAATGCTCTTTTTCAGCTCCTGGCTGGAAAGGAGATGGAGCATATTGATGGGGCCTGACAATTAATGATGGAATAGTGTTGATGCGGTATTCAGGGATGCAAGGAACTCTCTCTTCAGGGACCTTTGAGAAAAGGACTAAGTGATGACTGGCAGACTCCAAGAAAGAACACAGTTAATTTCCTTCTAAGATGTCAGCTTCCAAAAGGTCAGAGATATTGTCTTTCCCTGAATCCTTAGCTTTCCTCAAATAATCCATCATGAATCTGACATCCACTCATTTGCCTAATGTTCTTTGAACTTGATGGGGTAATGCGTTCCTCAACTTTGTTATCCCCTGTGAAGGTACAATGATGTCTCTCATGCTCTATGGGCTGCCTACTTCATACTTAAGGATATAGCAAGCACCTTCTCAACTCATTTATGTTCCTCTCATCATCCCTCTTTCCAAAATTAGTAGTCTTTTATTATTATTATTATTATTATTTTAGGTTGTGCTCAGATAAACATTTTTCTAGAACTTTCCAATAATCTTCATTCCTTACTGTGAGGTGTGGTGTTGACCACCCTCTGCAGTGGCAGGAGTTTTGGGTGGGAACATCATAATATTATACAATGATAAGATTCTGGTTTTTGCCCACACACGAGACCAGATTCCCCAAACTTGTTCTGAAGAATTAGTCACCTGAGTCCGTATCACTATTACTTGAGGAGAGCGTTTTGTTTGGGAAACTCTAGGTTGAGGATGGTTCTAAACGGAATACGGATCTGCTCAGTGCTTTGAATGGGCTAGTGAGCTCTGTGACTCTCAAAGAACAGAATGACAGTCCTTAGCATCTCCTGAATTTCTGTGAGCACAGGATCCTCTTTTCTGAGCATACCTCTTGCAATGAGTGTCCAGGGAGCATCTGTCGGGGAAAGACGAAGTTAAAAGTTGTCTGCCTGGATTGTGTTAAGAGAGTTTATGCAGTGTTTTTAAGAGGGAGAATGGATTATTTTGGTCCTGGACATTACATATGAGTTTAAGACTTTATGATAACATGTGAAATTTACTTACTAAAAAGATCCTTTGTAGAAAAAAGAAGATACTCTAATATTCTGCTGGTGGAATTAAAAACTGGCATAGACTTTCTGGCAGTTGATTTCACGATGTTGGTCAAAAATGTCAAAAATGTGAGTACTCAGTAAGCAGCCAGCCCTTCTCTAGGGATTTATCCTAAAGTAATTATTAAATTGTGTTACGACTTAGTTCTGGAGGTGCTTGGGTAGCTCAGCCAGTTAAGCGTCTGCCTTCAGCTCAGGTCGTGGTCTCAGGGTCCTGGGATGGAGACCTGCATCGGGCTCCCTGCTCATCAGGGAGTCTGCTTCTCTTTCTCCCTCTGCCACTCTCCCTGCTCATTCTCTCTCTCTCACACACACACTCTTTCAAATGAATAAAAAAGATATTTAAAAAAAAAACTTAGTTCTGATGTTCTTTACTCCCATATTGTCTACAGGCTTGATATTAAGAAAATATTTAATGACTGGCATGGCAAGGACACCAACTCATCAGATCAGATGACTCCTACACAGCGTTTGTGTCCCTGGACTAATGCCCAGCAATTAAATAGTAGCCCTGATTCTTTGCAGGAGAGATGAAAATGAAATCAGAATCTTGCAATGGGGAAATAGTCACATAAATTGTGATACGTCTCTGTAATGGACTACTTCCCAGCTATTTTTTTTTTAAGATTTTATTTATTTGTCAGAGAGAGAGAGAGGGAGAAGCAGGCTTCCCCCTGAGCAAGGAGCCCAGTGTGGGGCTCGATCCCAGGACCCTGAGATCATGACCTGGGCCAAAGGCAGACGCTTAACCAACTGAGCCACCCAGGCGTCCTACTTTCCAGCTATTAAAAGTAATGTTATTGGAGATTCTTCTATCACATAAATATTCTTGAAATATTATATGAGAAAACCAGGTTAGAACTGTATGTAGATAAAGGTCCTGTTTTGAAAATGAAATATATATATATATATATATATATATATATAATTGGAAAGATACACATCAAAATTCTCACATCAGTTATTTTTTAATGGTAAGATCCCTGGTAATTTTGTTCTCTTGATTTTGTTAGTCTGTAGTCTGCAGGTGTGGAGGGAGCTTAGCTAACCATGGCTTGCAAGCCAAGTCGGGATCACTGTCTGTTTTTAGAGGGAAGCTTCATGGGAACATAGCCAGGCCTATTCATTTATGTATTGTTTGTGATCACTTTTGTGATACAATATCAGGGTTGAAGAGGAATAACAAAACCCAGCCCAGAAAACCTAGAATATTTGCTAGCTGGCTCTTTACAGAAAGAGTTTGCTGATCCCTGGTCTAGATAATCTACAACGAATGCCTCCTATGAAGTTTAAATACCAAACCTGTCCCTTTACAAAGATGGACATATAAAGGAAAAACTGTCCGACACTGAGTTATATTTATTTATTATATATAATATATTCTATTAATTATATAAATATTATTATATTAATTACATTATCGTATTAATATATTACATTATATATTATTTATTAAATAGTTTCAAGGGGCAAATAGGACAGAAATCGAACAGTCTGGTAGATGCCATCTGAGATAGAAGTCATCACACAGGATGCTTAAGTTAAAGTGTCAGAGTTTTCAGACAAGAATGAGTTTTAACCAAGATGCCAACAACATAGATCTCCTCACCTAAGCCATTTTCCCCTTCTTGTTCCCAGTGTCTTTGCCGAGAATCCCAGTAACACACCCCATTTGGAATGTTGAGTGGTTTATCCTGTCTTCTGCTCCTTGAATTCCAGTTTCTTGCCTTCTGACTCTCCCTCCCTTTCCTTCACTGCCACCCCCCAGGAGAATAAGTGATCCTCTTCTGGAGATTATGAATGGCCCCCAAGGAAAGAGCAATATAAATATTGACATTTGGGGGTTTCCAAAAGCAAAATATGGCCTTTGACCAGTCATCAAAACACTCACAGTTTCCCACTTGCTTTCTAGAGCCTCCCTATTAAATATAAGCAGACAACCAAGGATTTTTAGACCTTTGGGAAAAGTCCTCAGTGTGAAAAAACCCAGATCCTGCTCAAAAAAAGAAAAAAGAAAGACAATACAGGAACAAGAAGAATATTAAAAAACAAACAACTCCAACCTCTCCAGAGTGATAAGAGAATATATTATATCTACGAAAATCAACAGATGTAGAACAAGAAGTTCTTGGAAACTGAAAATATCATGGCAAAAATACAAACGTGTAATAGAAGAGATGGAAAATAATCTTGAGAAAATCTTTCAGAAGATCAAATTAGGGAAAACAAAACAAAACAAAACCCAAAAAGATAGCTATTAGGAGAAAAGATTTATTAAAAAAGGCCAAATTCATGTATCTCTATTCTATGGTCAGGAAGCCCGGGAAGGATTTACACAGTGAGTAGAGACAAAGAAATTTTCAAAGGAAAAACAAATGCAAGAAAATTGCCTAGAAGTGTTCCGATTCAGCGACCCATTGGCTTTCCAGGGCCATGAATGAGAAATGATTGACGCTAAGTCCTGTTATGGGGGCCATTCAGAAGAACAAAGATAAAGAGGCGATCTTAAAAGGTTTCAGGGAGGAAAAAAAAAATCACACTTCATGAACTGGGGGTAAGAACATCCTGAGACTTTTCCACAGCAGCAGTGGAAGTTAGAAGACAAGGAAAGATTACCCTCGAATCCCAGGAAAAGAGTCTTCTTCTCCTAAAATTCTATACCCAGCAAATTCTTTGTCCAAAAGGTTTTTCAGAGATGAAAAGCAAAAACAAAACAAAACAGAACAACACCCCCACCTGGACACTCCCAGATAGCTACTGAAAGATTTAGTTTATCAAGAGGAAGGTTTTTGGGTTGCTATATAAATACTATAGACTGGGTGGCTTAAAACAATATACATCCCCCCCCCCCCCTCCAAGTCCTGGAAGCTGGAAGTCCCAGACCAAGGGATTCAGGGAAGATTCCTCTTCCTAGTGTGTGCAGATGGCTGCCTCCTCGCTGTGTCCTTGCATCACACAGAGAAAAGGTGGGGGCGAGGGGGGTGGGGTGCTGTGGTGCAGGGTAGAGAGAGAAGGAGGGAGAAGTTTGCTGTCTCTTTCTCTTCTCATGAGGGCACCTGCCCTATCAGATTAGCATTCCACCCTTACGACCTCATTTATCCTCTGTCAGTTCCTCACGGACCCTCTCCCCCAACTAGTCACATTGGGTTTTAGGGTTTCCAGTTATGAGTTTGGTGGGGACACCAAGTTCAGTCCATAACAAGGGTGTAAACCACATGAGAGGAAGATAAGGAATCCGGGAAACCAGAGGGAGAGGCAAATGAGAAGCCGCAAGAACAGAGCCTTGCCCAGGTCTGGAGAGCGCCGGGCCTGGCTTACACTCAAAGGGCTCTAGGAGGGAGACAGTCAAGGAAAAAAAAAAAAAAAAGAAGAATATGTTTGAGACTGGAAATCTGTACTGAGAGGCTGATGGGGTTGGGGAAGCCCAGTGGAGGCACAAACGTGGAGTTCTTGGGAGCTGGTGGCTTTGCCTGTGCCGTTCCCTCTTCCGGAATCCCGGACTCCTCCTTTCCCCCAGTTAATTCTCATTCTGCCTACAGGAGTCACCTGCCATGTTACCTCCTCAGAGACACCTTCCCAAGGGAGGCTCCCTGACCACCATATTCTTCTGAGGCACGGCCTCTTGCCACGCTTCCTTCCTAGCTCCCATCCTAAGGAATACTGGTTGGGTATTTTCCACCGTCCTCTCTTTCCTCTTCTGAACAGGCATCGTGGAGAACTGAGGACCTCCCCTGTAGGCTAGGGTCAAATGATACCTGAGCTGGGCCCCAGCACCACCTCTCTCCACCCCAGCCTGTACTTAGGAAGAGAACAGAGCCTCTGCCCCTGGTCTGATATCCATAGTCAACTCAGGGCCTTGGCTTTTCTTATCCGTCTCCCAGGGAGGAGAGAGGAGTTCAATTCTTCTGACTTCTATGGAGGTCCCGGTATGGGACTGATGGGCATTTAAATCAAAGGGCTGACTTTTAATTTACAGCAGTACTTACTAGGTGGGTAAGTTAGCCTTTCTGAGCCTCAATTGTTTCTTCTGTAAAATGGGCCTAATAGTAGGATGTGTCTCATAAGATCATCCCTGGTATTAAAGAAGTTAACAGCTTCTAAACCACTTAATACACTTTCTGGCTACTGGTGTTCATTTAATGTTCATTATAGTTATTATGGCTGTTATGGTTGAGCAACAGCGTGCTGAGAAGGCACCTGTTTAGCTAGGCTCTTCCGCGTTGGGTAGCCCAGGAAGGAGAGGAAAAGTAGGAGTGGAGAAAGAGAAAAAGCTAGTGTTTACTGAGCACTCGCTCTGCGCCAGACCCCGGCTTTTCTACTTCTCACGGCACCATTGGCATCCCCATTCTACAGATGAGAAGACTGAGCCTCAGGAAGGCAGTAGCATCCCTTGTGCAGATAGGAGGTGGCAGAGGCAGGTTGGGAAGCCTGACTTTCTGCTTCCAGGGCACTCGTTCCATGCTCTGGGGGGGTGGGGGTCCTGAGGGCGTCTGTCCTGTCCTTTCCCACTCCCCTCGGGCCTGGTTCTCATCCATGGAGCCCTCTGGAGCCAAGCTGGGGAGCTCTGAGGCCAAGCTGAGGGCGGGAAGTTAGATCATCAGCCATCCTTTAAGGGGGTAATTAGCTGACTAGGAAAACAGATTCTTTAACCGCAGCAATTCGCCCCACCAGGGGAGAGGGGAAGTCAATGTTTTTATTATAAACGGAATCATAGAGGGGTTTAAGGCTTAGGAGTGTTTGCTTTGGTTTTGTTTTTTAAAGGCCTGAGGTGGTTCTTGGCAGCTACCACCCCAGCCCAGAAGAAAGGAAGTTTATTTTCTGGGTCAGATTAAAAGACTTTGGCTTTCTGGATTTTTATTTTCATGGAAAAGATCTGCCTTTGCTGAGTCTCCCAGACCCTCTGTCCCCCTCTGATCCAGGTTTTCTGCTGCTTTTCCAGCCAAGGGATGGAGAGGCAGTTCAGGCAGTTCGAAGTGGGGAGGGGGGGTCGTGTGGGGGGTGCAGAAGAGGGAGAGACGGAAGAAGGGAGGGAGGGACCAAGGGACTCGTAGGGCAGTTCCAGGGTGATGGAGGAAGGGCTGCTGAGAAGCCAGAGGTAGCCTGAAGGTCTTGGGATCCAGTGGGAATAGGGCGGAGCCCAAGGGAAATGCTTCGGAGGCCACTTACTGCTTGCATGACCTTGACCAAGTGATTTAACCTCTCTGAGCCTAATTTTCACATCTGTACAGAGAGAGGGGTGCCTGCGTCTTGTCCAGGAAACAAGTCTACCCAGCATGATGTCATGTCTTAGGGCGCAGGCTGCCTGGATTTGACCCCTAGCCCCAGCTTTTACTTGCTGGGCAGACACATGACCCTAAGCCCTTGTTTCTCATCTGTAAAGTGGGAATATCTTAGGGCTGTCTGAGGATCAAATGGAAAAAGTGCTTGAAGTAACGCTTGGCCCACGGTAAGAAGAAACACCAAAGAAACACTCAAGAAACACCAAAACCCTGGTGATTTTATATGATTATTAATAACATGGTTAATGTTATTAATCGGTCTGGTTTCTGTACAGGAAGTCATGGCTAACAAAGTTGGGTTTAGAGTCACATCATGGGAAGATTTAAATTTCTAGCTAAGAAATGTGGATTCAAAGAATCAACTTTTGAATTAAAGGGCTCTGTGAGGACACTTTGTTCAATCCACTCAAGTAACAGACTTGGAAAACCAGAGCTCAGGAAGAAGATGTAGCTTGTTCAAAAGGTCCTGCTGGGGCTGAACTGTAACCAGGAAGGGCGATTTGGAGGGTAAGTCAATAGATTATCAGTGGGAAGACCCCCCCCCCCCTTCTAGAAATCTCCCAGATTACAGCTCCCCGGACAGTATCTAGCATCCTTCCCAAAGGGCTTGGATTTGAAGGCATCTTTCATATTCACATGCAAATCTATCAAGCCCTCAAGGGACTGGTCACACTACAGTTGGTTAGTTGACTTGCAGGTGTTAGACTTCCAGTGTGAGAGCAGAGTCTCCCTGGGTAGTTCCAGGGAAGATCAATTGTGATTCAGGGTAGAGGTTGAGCCTGGAGTCCTTCTAAGTCAACTTTAGTGTGGTTCGTGGCGGGGAGGGGGCTGCTGAGAAGCAGATGGCAGCCTGAGGACCCCCTTTCCCTGCTTCCCAGGAACACCAAATATATATGTCTTTATGGTTGGCCCAAAGATTTTACAGTCTGGAACCTACTCAGTTTTGGGCAGAGATTCCTCATCCTTCCTGACCACTCAGAACCCAAAAATGCTCAAAACGCTTGGCCAGTGGCATCTTAACCTCAGGGGCCCGTTTGCAACGAGGCCCAGGGCACCGGGTTCAACCATTTCCCCAACCCACACTATTTCTGGGTTACATTATTACTGTATTCATTTGTTCAGATCTGTCTCCAACCGGAAAGGACTCTGGGCAATTTATAAGGATGCGTTAAATAAAACAAGATGGTCTCCAGCCCCCCTGACTGCCCGCCCCCCACTTAAGGAGCAGAGCAAGGAAGAAAATGAGGGTAGGGCTGAATGCTCAGTTAGGACTGAGGTTACAGAGTGCTCTCCATTAATAACCAGGCTATATCTGACTTGGTCCAATTTTGGTCTTTCTGGAAGCTGAGATGGAATCCGCTTCTTTAACCCTCTGAACACCATCATCATTATTTCTAGTAATAAACAACCAGCTGGGGCAGAACTGTAACTGTTTCCTCAGTGAACTCAACCATGATCGTGGAGCCCCCTCCCCCAAATGGGGGCTGCCCGCCAGTGACCCCTTCCTTCCCATCATTAGTTCATCCACTCATGGGTATGCCGGCTACCCTCTTCTGGGCTGCGGGAATGCAGGGGTTAACCAAACATCCTCAGGCCCCCCCACCATCAGGAGTGTAGGCTTCAGCACATTATCCATTAAAAGTCAAATCCTGAGAAACTCTCCAGGACCTTGTCCTCTCTGAATGCAACAAAGACAGGTAGGAGAGGGGTGTGGAGGCCATAGGGTCTGGCCAGACTCAAGTGTTTCCTTTTTTTTATTATTTAAATTCAACTAATTAGCATACAGCATATTATTAGTTTCCTAGGTAGAGTTGTTCAGTGATTCCTTGGTAGTAGGTAACACCCAATGCTCATCACACCCCATGTCCTCCTTCACCCAGTGACCCCAACCCCCCAATCCCCTCCCCTCCAGCAACCCTCATTTTGTTTCCTATGGTTACAAGAGTCTTATGGTTTGTCTCCCTCTCTGGTTTCTTAATATTTTATTTTTCCCTCCCTTCTAGGCACCTCTGTTTTGTTTCTTAAATTCTGCCTAAAACTCAAGTGTTTTCAACAAAGGGGAGTGAAAGCAGGGATGTGATTACAGCTGGAGGAAGAGTCAATGTGCTGAGCAGGGGGTCGGGGGTGCTGTGGGTGAACCTGGAGACTCGGAGGAGCTGGAAGCAGCCACCAGTCCAGTCTCTTCGCACTGCAGCGATGAAGGGCAGAGACTCTGTTTCCCAAACACAGGGACCAGGGTCACCCAGTGGAGGCTACCGCCTGTAGCTTCCTGTCTGGAAGGAAGCTGTGCCCCAGGGACATGCACTTTCTGAGAGTCACCTTAAGGCAGAGAGAGAGATGGCACAGCACGGGGCAGAGTACTCTGGCTTTTCGCTTTCCCTGCCCTCCACGCCTCCACCGGGGCATCCTCTCAGCTATCTCCTTAGAGGCGAGTTCTTCAAGAGTCTGAGATCCACAGACCCCCTGCTGACTCAGCAGCCCCCTCAAGCCCTCCTGGGGAGCAGAGCAGAGGAAGCGCGAAGCATAGATGTGTTGGCAAAGCAGATCGCTGGCCTTGGAAGGAACCCCCTTGGCAAGATCTGCTAGGACAGCCCAGGGTATAAACTCGCGGTGATCGTCAGGGGTAACGCCGGAACTCAGTGGCGATTTGTCGTAGAAAAATCTAATAAATGATGACCACCACCGATGTAAATGGAAGGCCTTCCGAGTGTTTAATTCTTCCCCAACCCAGAATATGTTGGGGATCCCCCACCCCAGAATAGGTTATACATACGTCAACATAAATGTATATACGTGTTTACCCGGAGATCCCCTAATTGGGGGCCATTTTGTACATGAGAGAACAGGCGGCAACTTACTTGCTCAAGGTCACGTCGTGAGCCCGGAGGCAGCACCAGAACTTGAGGGGCCGCCTGGCTGACTCGGGATCCTTTGCTCTCAACCACAGAGCCTTGCCCCACCGAGGCTCCTGCGACAAGAGACTCTGGAACCACACCTGTCTCTCTGTCTGCCCAGGGGGACACCCTGAGAGGAAGAGGCAGCTCTCCGAGGGCTCAGGGCTCAGCAGAAGAGCTTCCTCTGGACCCCCCTTCCCCCACCCTCACACCAGGGTGCATCTAAAGGCCCGGGGGCCAGCTAGGGGCCTGGAAAACAGGCCAAAGGGCTGTTGGTGAGACCACAGCCCCGTTGGCCAGAGAGGGCTGACGCCGGGGACTCAAAGGGGCCCCTCGTGTTTGCTTCAAGGTGTGCGGTGTGTGTCCAGCACCAGGATGTCCTTCTGCCCCGTTCATGGCATAGAGGGGTGGCCTTCCCTGGCACTTTCCTGACCGGTCCCTACCTGAGCCTGTGCCTGGTGCCTCTCGGGTGCCTGAGAACGACCCTTCTCCCTGTCTCTGGAGTTCCAGGGGGACCCCATGTCATGTATCATGCAGACTGAGGAGGTGCTGGGAGGAGGCAGAGGGTCTCCAGACATGAGGCATAGACTCCGCTCTGAGGACAGGTTCCCTCGGCCCTACCTGGCCGTCCCCTGTCACCCCTGGATGCCGGGCGCGAGTGCTGTCTTCCGGAGAACGTCAGATGGCCGCAGGTAGAAAAGTCAAGTAAAAGTGAGGAGCTGGGCCTAATGGGGGGCTGGGGTGTCAGGAGAATTTTCTTTGAA
This sequence comes from Meles meles, assembly GCF_922984935.1. NCBI lineage: Eukaryota > Metazoa > Chordata > Mammalia > Carnivora > Mustelidae > Meles > Meles meles. The sequence goes on along the minus strand of NC_060084.1, from coordinate 29,086,688 downwards.
GGCCCCGCCGCCAAGTTTCCAATGTGGCTTTTCCCACGGCGGCCGGGGAGCCTGGCTTTATCACTCCCTAATCTCAGTTTAATTGCTGTGGTCAGTTCGCCCTGCACTTAATAACCCACAGCTCGGGATATTGTTGAATATGGTTGACACACACTTTGCTTTAAATGTCAGCACTGGCTGGGCCTGGGGACTTGGCAGGCTCCCCGGGAGAGATGGCAGAAAGAGCGGTGTCATCTGCTCGGCGTCTGGGATGCTGGTATGTTGGCTCTAACCTTCTTGGCTTGAAGGCTCAGCCACTGCCCAGAGATGAACTGTTGGACAGGGGTCGCCCTCTCCGGCCGGCCTCCGAAGCCCACCCGGCCCCGATCTGCTTTCCTCTCTCTGAGTCTCTCGTCGGGGGCCCGTGGAGAAGGGGTGACGGTCCGGCAACCATCCTGCGCTTGGAAAGAGGGTGGCGGCCACACACATGGGAGTCCCCCGTTGGCCCTAGTGCTGTGTGCGGCCTGGTCTGGGTGGTGTGTTTGTGACTAAGACCCCAGGGGGGGCTGTTGGGTAAATATCACACTCTGGTTGAAGGCTTGTAAGCAGTGGCAGTGAGGACAGCTGGGCCCAGATGGACTCGGTCGGCCACCCTCCTGTGGCGGCCTCCTCCAGCAGACGGATGCATTTTGGCTACCCAACCCAGACTTCCGTTCCTTCTGCCTCTGGTGGTCTGTGTGGTTCAGCTGGATGGCCCAAGCTAAGGGGGCTTCCCATCTGGCCTCCCAGGTCCTTGGGACCACCCATGGCAACTCTCTACAGAAATTGCTTTTGAATCACCAGGACACAGGCACCCAGGAGTGCCTTTCTGGAAGGACCCCTGACCCAAGCTGAGCCAATCAGCTCCTCTTCCCTGGGGATCAGGAGTGCAAGGCGAAGGGACAGTACTGCCGTGTCTGAGGGTGTCCTGAACGGGAACTCACAGCCCCGGGGGGCAGGGGGCTGCCGTACTTGGCCAGTGGACCTGGTAGCAGAGGAAGAAGCATGAAGTGTGCAGACACAGAGGCAAAACGGGGGAGCCCTCCCCCCGGTGGTTCTCTAGCTCCTGCTTCCAGTGTCCCCCAAAGGAGCAGTGCTCTCCTGCCCTTGGCTTCCCCGGAATATCCCAAAACCTTGTGACAACACCTGCTCCCCGCGCCTTTGCAGAAGCCACTTGGGTTGCTTGGCCATTGTCAACCAAGAACCGTGCCCCCAACAATCAGGAAAGTATTCTACAGAGCTGGCCGGGCTGCGGGCTGGTCCTGCTATCGTGAATCCGTATCTGGGATACGGTGTGGGGGATGGGGAATGGGAACATGTCGGGTGGGAGTCTGTTGGGGGTCACACCCACCTTGCGGGTGGCGGACATTTTTTCCTAGGACTGGAGCACCCATCAAGTTTCTCTCCTTGGTTGGGTTTCTCTTTCCACTTTTGACATTTGGGGAGGAGCTGGAATCTGGTGTCTGGACCCCAGGACCCAGCCTGTGCCTTTTGCTCTCGCCTCTGGTCAGGTTGCACTGTCTAGGTGAGGACAGCCCCTTGCAGACTATTTGGAAAGCTCAGGCTTACCGTGCAGCACCCAAGTGTCAATCTGAGAGCTACTCCTCCATGGGCATTTACCTTTTGGGCTCAGCGCTAGGCGATACCTCTACATCCGGGGACCCCCGACACCCGGGGACATCCTGTCCTCCAGGTAGCACACTGGCTAGGCTCACCGTACTTCTGGGGATGCACGAGAAGGTCTTCATGTGAATTTCTTTTAAAATCAGAAGAAGAAGACAAATGGGATAGTAATAAATATATAACAAAACCAGCCCAGATTCGATTTGTCTTTATACCAACATGGTTGTAAACTGTTTAATTCTAACATTTTTTTTTTCAAATGAAGGAAGGGACCCATAAAAAGACTAAAAAAGACCAAAGCCCACAGACATTGTCGCCCTGTGGCTCTGTCCACACTCCCAGTCCTCAGCATAAGTGGGGGTTCCAACTTCCTGGGAATCCCAGGTGGAACCCACCTTCAAAGCAGAGATGTGCCCTGAATTGTTTAGTGAGGTCAGTGCAGAGGGCAGCAACCCCAAGTATCTGCTGCTCCGACTCCTATGTCCCAGCCTTGCCTGTCCTGTCCAGATGGGGGCGGGGGCTACCTGCTGCTCTGGGCTCCTTACTTTTCCTGTCTGGATTAGGCTCAAAGTGTAGCCAAATGGAGGCCTGAACTCCAAGCAGAAGTTTGGAAGACTCTGACTTCTGCCTAAAGGTAAGAACATTGGCCCTTGCAGGCCATCATGCACTTGAACTCTACCCTGTTCTTTCTCTCTCTTCTTAAGTATTTTATTTATTTATTTGACAGCGAGAGCACAAGCAGCGGGGAGCAGGAGAGAGAAGCAGGCTTCTCCCTGAGATTCTGATATGGGGCTCGATCCCAGGCCCCTGGGATCATGACCTAAGCCGAAGGTAGACGCTTAACCGACTGAGCCATCCAGGCGCCCCTATCTTGGTCTCTTGCAGGAAGGAACCAGGCTAATGCCTTCCTTCCTTTCCTTCCCAGAGACCACAGAACATAATGAAGGCTGCCAAGTGTCACAGGCATCTCCTGCATTGTTTAATGAAGGATCCCAGCAGCCCAAAAGGAGGGTACTACAATTAGCCCCATTTTACAGACACAGAAACTGAGACTCAGAAAGACTAAGAGGTTTGCTCAAGTTCAGAAAGGCAATAAGTAGTGAGGATAGGATTTGGTCTTGCTGACACCAGAGTTTATACACCCTTATACCCCTCTCCCCAGCCAGAGGGCTGGCCTCTAGGTGGAGGGGTACAGTCCCCCAAAGAAGCAGTATACTCTGAGGCAATGTTTCCAAGGTGAGGCATGAATGTGGAGTCCTGGCCATCCACAGGAGACTTTGGGGTATCATATAAAATGAGCTTTTCCTGTTTATTCCATAGTTTCGTGGGCATATAAGCAAAGACATGGAGTTCATCCACCAAAACCATGATTTCCTGAGTATTCCTCCTAGGGGAAGGTATATACGTTTTCACAGGGGAGTTGACTTCGAGAAAAATATGAAGTAAGTCACGGGACAGCTGACCTACAGACAAAGCAAAAACCAAAATAAAACAAGACAAAAACTTTAAATCCTGGTCTGAGGAAGAGACACCTCTAGATCTTCCGGTCATAATCTCTGAGTTTGAGTCATCTTACAACTGTCCTTAAAGAAGAAACTTCATTCTCCCAGACTCAGTTTCCCCATCTGAAAAACGGGGAGGGTCCCCACAGGGTGGTTATAAAGATGCGAAGTGTTGTCACACAGTGTATGTGTCGCCAGGGTCTGTGTGAAAATCCGGGGAAGTGGGACAGGGAGCGCCTCTGGCAGGCGCCTCTCCTGCTGTAAGCTCTTGGACAGGGAGCAGGGGAGGCATTCTTGGACAGGAAGACTGGGGAGCGGTTAGGCTTAGAACTTGGAGTTCTCCGTGCTTAATTCCACTTGGGACCTACCCCAGAATTGCTAGGCCTCCCAAGTAACATGATATAAATCCATTTAATTGAACATGAGCCTTAATTGCCAAAATTACCTGTAACATTAGCTTCTTCTGCAGCTGTGCCCTCTCCTGGGGCTGATGCCAGTTCTCTGGGGATGACTGGATCCCAGTTGGGCCAGGCCCTAATTGGGTAGGCTGTCCATGGCTTTGATCGTTCAGCATGGGACCTAGCAGCGGCAGAGAGATGTCAGGACTGGGAACCCAACTTTGGAGCCAAGGCCTCTCGGCTTGCTCTTCCCTCCAGTGTCTCTGACCCTTGACACAGCCTGTCTAGCTTCTTCTCCAAGATGCCTCCCCTGGTTAAAGTTGTCAAAGAAGTCTCTTGTTTTTTTCTGGAATCTCCTCCAATCCTGGATGTCAGAACACATGTCTGGTGTTTCTTTTAGAACCCCTAACCACAGAGCTCACAACACTCAACCAGTGGGACCACTCAACATCACTGAGGATTTCTAGTAACCAGAGGGGACAGGAGACATGAAATAAATCCCGGTGGTGGCCACCACAGGCCATGAGTCTTTGCCTCAAATACCCTTATCTTCATTAAATAATGTAAGGAGATTAAAAACAGCCCAAAGAAAGAGCAGTTCATGCAGATTTACCAGTTATCAGTGAAATGCAAATTAAAATTTAAATCATATACATCTGTTCGCCTATCAGACTGCAAAAAATTTTCAAGCGTAACAATTTCAGTATTGCATAATGTGGGGGAAAGACTGTTTTTTAGTTCTAGTGGCAGTATAATTTCATTGAGAAAACTTGGCAGGATTAGCTAACATTAAAACTGCCTGGGCATGCCCCTTGACCTAGAAATTCTACCTCTAGCTCTCTATCGATCTTAGGAAAGTGATTGCACAAGAACTCAGAATACTTTGCACAAAGATGTCCATTGCAGCGTTGTTTAGGCGGCAGTGGAAATAACCTAAATGTCCCTCCCAGGACAATGCTTAAATAATGTACAGAGGCAGCTATCACCTCCCCAGGATTTACTTCAGGTTCCAGTCCCCTCTGGTCAGCATGAACTCTCAGTGATGACCAAAGGGTAGAACCGTGTACAGACTTGGAAAGCTCTCTAAGACTTGCTGTCAGTGAAAACAAAACAAAAATGGGGAACAGAAAGATCCAAACAGTTGCAAAGTGAACTATATAAAGGCAACACTTACAAAACAAACAAACAAGCTTACAGAACAAAGCCGAAGCAATACCATGTACTTCTAGAGGTATCTATAGAAAAAGGTCAGGAGACAGAACCAACAAGTTAATGACAGTAGCCACCTCTGGCCAGGGACATGGGATTGGGGGAGGAGATCTCAAGCTTTATATCAAGGTTTTGAAAACCGTTTTTACAAATGAATATATTTGTTTGGCTCTTTCTGTAATTAACAATAAATATATTGATGGGGTTGGGTGAAGGCTATGTGGAGGGTTATATTCCGTCACCCTTTGTATTTGTCCAAATTCTCCATAATAAAAATTTAAGAATTAAACAATAAATTTGGCATGATAAAAATGATGACCTCACAAAAATATTGCTCCTTCTAAAAGATCTGTTTGACATGCCCAGCTCTGCCCCCAGGGTGGACCTGGCTAACTTGTGCCCCTCTGTGTCATAGGGCTGTTGACTGAGGGTCTGACTCCCTGAATGAATGAATGTATGAATGAATGAATGAATGAATGAATGGATGGATTGTTTTGTTGAAAGGGAGTAGGATCTACCAAAATGGAGACCTACCTTTTGAGGACTCATTCCTGGTGTTTCTGGCTCTAGTTGGTCTGTGACCTATGCAGGTGAATGTGGAAAATGTGCCTCACGCTCTTCCTCAGGACTGGAGAGGGGAGTATCTTGGAGCTGGTGGTATTTCTAAAGGAGGGAAAAAAGGCTTCCTTACCCCACCCCCACCCCAGTCGTCAATGAGACACTCCTTTATAGGAGCCCACGCTGCTCCTTCTTCAGGGCTCTTCTAAGCTCTGGCATATAGAAGAGGTTCTGTGGATGGTTTCTAGACTATTGAACAGGATGAGAGGGGGGACTTGCTACACGGAACTCCTGGTGAGGAGACACGGGTCTAAAATCCACCTTGGACCAGGTTTGGAATCCCATTACTCATTCCTACCACTCTTGGGTTGGGTGTTGGGAGGCGGACGGGGAGCTTGAAAAAGGAGAAAGGAGTGAGGGGAACAGACACAGAAAGGGGGATATGGGGACCGAGCGCACATCTTGTGTGCACCTCCAAGGACAATCAGTTACAACCCTGGAGATGGTAAGAAATAGAAGAGAGACCACGCTCCTTGCCAACTGAGTATTATTAATTTTTAAAGTTTCTGAAATCTCACAGCATGGAGAGAAGCAAATGCCCCAGTCTCTTCTCCATGATCTCGTGCTGTATGCATCATAAGACACACGCCTATCAAAGCTCCAAGTAACTGAGACCTGAAATCCCTGTCTTGTACATACCAGGGTTTCATGAAGCTGACCATGGTGATGCCCAGTAAGTCCTTGGGGCTTCCAGGGAGATGTGAATCCCCAGGGAGTGAGGTGGCGGGACAGAAGGCCTGGGCGCCTCTCCACGGGGCCATGGACACTGTCCCCGGCTGGACCGTAACTGGAGCCCCTGGAAGGTCATTAGGAATGTGACATCTGGGTGGCCTGGGTGGCCGTGCTGGACAGGTGGATGGGGCACGTCTTACTCAAATGTGGTTCAGCTGGGGCGGAGGGGTGAAGCTGGGGTAGCAGCGATCTTCTGCTTTTACTCTCCCAGGGCGCCCACCCTTTGAATTTCCCTCCTAGCCTACCCAGGCTCCGGGCAAAGCCTAGCCTCTCTCCCACTCCCGTTGTCTTTGTTTCTGTGGCGGAAAATTTGAAAGCCCAGCATATTGGATTTCTTTTTAGCACACCGATAAGGCAGAGGAAACATTTGTGGCTTGAGACAAAAATGTGTGAAAGATGGGGGGGCGGGGCGGGGATAGGAGCATTCTGTCTCGCGGAACGTTTTATCTCCTTGCTAGACACCTCCTTTATTAAACTTAAATTTATAGGTTGAAATGCGAACGCGAACACAGAGGAGACAGAAGGCTGACATCCAAAAGGCAGGAATTAAAAGGCAATCTTGCAAAGTCACAGTTCCAGAGTAAAATGCGGACGCATTCGTTTGGCTTTACCCCCCCAACTCCGCCTGCCCCCTTTCCTTGGCCATCAAGCCCCAAGAGCTCCGCCACCTGTGGTACCCTTCTCAGATTTATTATCAGTTTCCAGGGACTGGGAGAACAGCCTCTCCACCCGCCTCTTAATAAATCAGGCGCTGAAAGTGGTTCAGATGACAAGCTGACAGAAGATGCCTGGACCCCGGCGGGATGGAGCTCTCTAGCCCCCGAGGCAGGCTGTTGGCCCTTCTGCACAATCCCAAGGAGAGAGAGAGGATGTGAGAGAGAAGATCGGAGAGGGGACAGGACCGCTGCCTCCTGTGGCATCCCCACGCCTTGCCTGCTGCCTGCCTGCTGCACCCTGGGCTCTGGGATCCCAGGCTGAATTCCAAGGAGCCTCATGGTGCTGTGTGACAGGCAGGAATGGCCAGCTTCAGGAGGGGGACGCCCTGCCTCGAAATAGCCACGGTGCACTCTGTAAGTGGACCATTTGTTGTTTGATGTGTTCGAAGTTTCATCAAACCTCTGGGCATATTTGTACAATTAGAGCGGCAAGCGAAAGAAAACAGCACGGTGACAAATTGGGCTGGTGCACTCTGATTAACTTGTTAAGCTAAATAAATGGCATAGGAAACGTGCCCCAGTTGAATTTATGAAATTGCTTCTCATCAAGATCGATGGCCGCTGGACCAGTCCGGGGCAGGCAGCTGGTATATGCTCTGGCTAGAATTCGATGTGAGTCCAGGAGGTGAGAAGACTCCATCCCCCCGCTCAAAACAGAACGACACATCCTGGAGACAGGGGCCAAGCCGGGCTGCTGCTCTGTCCAAAGCTCCTAGCCACGCTGACTCTAGCACCAGCGACTCCCCTCGGCCAGAACACAGATGGCGAGCTGACTCCCATCACCTAGTGTTCTCCGGGTTCTTGGTTTTTACGAGCAAGATGACCAGCACAAAAGCCAGAGGGCGTTGAGGTTGGGGTTGAAAAACCCTGTAGATCAACCTACATCCTCTACGCGTTCAGCCACCGCAGGGAGACGCTTCACAGCGTTGAGCTGTGTCCGATCGCAACAGACAGAAACAAACATTTATCGGGGACTTACGTTATGTTGGGACATAGGCTCCATGCTCTTAAGTCAATGATCGCAACGGCTTGCTGACAAGCAGGCTAGTATTATTCCCATTTTTCAAATGGGCGCAGAGAGAAAGTCCATGAGAGAGTGCAGGGAAGCTATAGCAAATGGCAGTGCTGGGACTTGAACCTGGGTGAGGCAGGTCCCCAGAGTCTGCAGTGTTCACGGCCCTCCCTGCTGCCTGCCTCTGGGCCGCAGGGCCCCCCGGGGGCTCTTCAAATGGATCCCTGAGCCCTGTAGGGTCTGAAATATCCCTTTTCTTTTTTAAGATTTAAAAAAATTTTTTAATTAAGTTAAATTTAATTTAACATTTAATTAATTTTAATGTAATAATTATTTTATTTAAATTAAATTTAAATTTAATTAATTTTAATTTAATTTAATTTTTGAATTTTGAATTTTTAAGATTTTTAAAGACTTTTTTTCTTAAGATTTATGTATTCATTTTAGAGAAAGAGAGATAGTGTGCAGGGCGGGGGAGGGGGGGCAGAGGGAGAGAGAGTCTTAAACAGACTCCTTGCTGAGCGCAGAGCCTGATCCCGGGCTTGATCCCACGATCCTGAGATCATGACCTGAGCTGAAACCAAGAGTCCGATCAATGCTCAACCGACTGAGCCACCCAGCCATCCCTGAAACTTCCCTCTGACACACCAGGGAGGCTGATGTTCCTTTCCATCCGTGTTATTTATAAAATATAAAATATTTTAAAAATACTGCAGGGGCGCCTGGGTGGCTCAGCTGGTTAAGTATCTGCGTTTGGCTCAGGTCATGTTCCCAGGGTCCTGGGATCGAGCCCTGCATTGGGCTCCTTGCTCAGTGGAGAGTCTGTTTTTCTCTCTCTGCCTACTGCTCCCCCTGCTTGGGCTCTTTCTCTGTCAAGTGAATAAATAAAATCTTTTTAAAAAATAGATAAAATAATAGTGAGTATTACTTGTTTTAGAAAATACCAAACAACATAATACATTGCAGGTGTATTCCCAGACAAAATGTTTATATAAAAAAGAAATTGGGGCTAAAGGGATATATCACAGGGCCTCTAGAATGTTCCATCACGACATGCCTCTGAACTGGCCAGATTGTGCTACAAACACCTTGATTAACTCAAGAGATTTTTAGCTGACAACCAGGGAGTGGAGTCCTCCTATCACAAAGACCTCAGAATGAGAAAGTGGCTTTAGAATTAAATAATGGGTAAAAAGCTAGAAGAACTTTCAGGCACGGAGAGCAAGAAAACCTGCCTTGTCTTAATTAGACTGTTGGCAGAGTTATGGACGTTCAGGTTGCTTCTGGTGAGGGTTCAGAGGGGAGAAACACACAGAAGTCAACGTGGAGACAGAGGCGGAGACTGGAGGGAGGGGTATGGCTGAGCAGCAAGGAATGCTGGTGGCCTGCAGAGCTGGAGAAACAGGGACAGTGTCTCCCTCAGAGCCCCTGCGCAGGGAGTGAGGTCTGCGGACACCTTAATCTCTGCTCAATTTTAGACTTCTGGCCTCCAAAACTTGAAAGAATAGGGGTGCCTGGGTGGCTCAGTCATTAAGTGTCTGCCTTCGGCTCAGGTCATGATCCCAGGGTCCTGGGATTGAGCCCCACATTGAGCTCCCTGCTCAGCGAGGAGTCTGCTTCTTCCTCTCCCACTGTGATCTCTCTCGCTTTCACTCTCACTTAAATAAATAAATAAAATCTTAAAAAAAAAAAAATAAATAAAATCTTAAAAAACAAACAAAAACACGAGAGAATAAATTTCGGTCACGTTGAGCTACTGAGTTGGTGGTAATTTGCTATGGCAGCCTCAGGAAGCTAATGCATTCTGAGAAACCTCTCCTCCATATTCCACAAACACTCACCATTTCATATGCCTGGTGCATTCTCATACTTCAGACCAAAAGACACCTCCTCAAAGTGGCCTCCCGGACCTCCCTAACTAGAGCAGGTGAACCTCTTGTTAACCTTGATCATGGCCCTCAGCTAAACCTGAAAGTCTTAGTTTCTGTGCTTGGTTCTGTGTGTCTTCCTCTCCTTAGAATATGAACCCTGGACAGTCAGAGACTGTGCACCGTACTCCCTGCTATAGCCCCAGCGTCCAGCAGAAAGCCCGCAGGAGAATGGATAGCGCTTGAAGATTTTTGAATGAACGCATGACCTTTCACAGGGTTCTGAACATCAACTTGAGTTTCACTGGTATTAATAAGACGGGCTAGCCTCCCAGCTTGCCTTGATCAACAAGTATTGGTGGCTATTTGAGTTCCTAGTTTGGATCCTTCGCCTGTCCCAGGATGTGAGTCTGTTTAATATTCATTCGCTCATTCACTCATTCAATAAATATTTATTTATTCAGGGCTTTATTTTGTGTGAGGCAGTCCACTGATGATTCCTAATTGAGCTATTTTTTTTCCCCTGTTGAATTTCCATTGAGGAAGAAAAAAGCAATTGTAGCATTTTTCAAGGCAAAACAAGCTATACAACAACCACAGACCACAAACAACAAAACAATCTTTCATGAGACTAATTAGTCCTGAGTCTTTAAAAAAAAAACAACCTGCTAATTCTGGAACAGTCTTTGAAGGCTTTTTGAACAGAATGGTAATCAGGAAACTTCAGCCTTCACCAAGCAAGTGCTCAGAGAAAAACAAGGCGCTCCAGAGTTGTGGACTTTCTGTAACTCTGATTTGGCTGAATTTTCTTCTGATAAGGAAATTTTAAGGACATTGATGGGCAAGCAAAGCCCATTCATTGCACACATGGGTTCTTTCAACCGACTTCAGGATATACACGCAGTGTCCTAATCAGAAGTGTTTCTTTCTGTTTAAAACCCAGAAGGGTAGCTGACATCTTTTATCAAAAAGACAGACAATTCTTATCCCCTGACAATTCCAGATTATGGGTCCCAGGAGGCTCTCCTTATACTGGTGTTTTATCACCGGAATCAGAGCGACTGCTGTTTATTTTCTGAACCTGAGCATAGTTTTCAAGGTGTTTCCAGCAGGGCCGGGGCTGACAGTGACACGTGTTATTGTCACATTGCTAGATCTGAAAGAAAACACCAGATAAATAAATATCAGGGTTTTCTTGGATCTCTTTTTGCTATCATGGGCATGGGAGGTACTGGCATTTGTTAATGTACAGCTCCTCTCTGTTTGGTGAGGCCCTTTCCCCTTTCATCTCCCCTCTGGTGGTGCAGGGGGAGGAAGGGTGGAAGCTGGCAGCCCAGCGCGGACGGCCATTTAAACCCAGTGCCTGCTGAGTCTGGGCGCGGGACACAGGGCAGCGAAGGCGGCCTGGAGATCAAGTTCCCTCCACCGAGGGCGAGGGGTGGAGTCTGGCCACACTGTCTTCTCAGTCCCCGGGGCAGGTTATCTTGGTGGGAGAGTCCCTGTGGCCGGATTCTGAGTCAGGTGACACGGGCTGGGGTCCCAGCGCGGTAGGTCACCTAACCTCTGAGCCTCTGCTTCTCGGTCTGCAGAACAGGATACTGGGACCGACCTCCCTCGCCCCACCTCTCTCCCCAGGTGGAGAGGGAAGTGCCCATCTCCAGCCAGAGCAGCTCCTCACTGTCCCCCAGACACCTGCTGCCCATTTCCCTACTTACCTCCCCCACGCCCCCGCCCCCATCCGCCCTTTTCTCTTCTATGGATCACACCTCTCTCTGCCTTTTGCCTATTTTTGGTCTCTTTATCTTCCATCAGGTGATGACGTCAACAAACCGTGGCCCTTGGGCCACATCTGGCCTGCTGCCTGGCTTTGGAAATACAGTTTCGCTGGAACACAGCCATGCCCACTCATTTACATATTACATATTGTCTGCAAGTGCGGCAAAGCTGAATGGCTGCAACAGAGACCATATGGCCCCCAAAGCCTAAAATCTGCACGATCTGGCCCTTTCCGGAAAAGTTTGCCAACCCTTGTACTTGATGCTCTCCTAGACATAAACCACCCTGATTTCCACTCATCCTTGAAGACCCGCCTGGAGTTCTAAATCTGCTTGGCGCTCCTCCATGCATGTTAATCGTTTTGTGTGTAAAAAGGTTTCCATGATCAAATCCCTTGGGAGAATCCTAAGTCAAAGGAACGTAGACAGACGTCATTGCTAAATGTAGGACTTGTCAGAGCATTTAATGGGCCTCTGTGCATTGGGAATCCCCACCAGGGGAATGTAGTGTGCAGCATTTCCCAAGCCTTTTTCCCCACCGGGCCACTAAGTGTTGAAGAGCTTGACTCCACTTCTCTAACTATTCTTTCCCTTTGCAAGATGTCATCTGATCCCATAGCTTCAGAATATTTTTATTTGAAATTTTGCTTTCTAGCCTGGATCTCTCCTCTGGGCTCCAGACACCAGTCTCCCTTTATCTGCAATTGTCAAATAGATAACTCCAACTTAAAATGTTCCAAATGCACTTGCTCCCCTCCCATCTTTATATCCATTGTAGGAAGCGGCAATGCTGTTGATGAGTTGTGGGGGTCGAAAACCGAGGACCTCCTCGACTCCCCTCTTCCTCTTGTGCCCTTTATCAAATGCATCAACGTGTCTGTTGTCTCCAACTACAAATTGCATTCTGCACGGGACCACTTCTCACCCACTGCTACGAGTGATGAGCCAAATCTAATCCACCGATATCTCCCCCGGATTCCGGCAACAGCCTCCGGATTGGGCTTCCTGCTTCTGCTCTTGCCCCCCTGGTTCATCCTCTGCACAGCAGAATGATCATTCTGAATCTTAAGTCCAAACATGTCACAACTTTCCCTGGCTTAAAATACTTCAAGGAAAATATTTCTGTTCCAACCTGAATGAATATGGAATTTCTTGAATGGCTTTCCGGGTTCTAGATAATCAGGTTTTCACCTAACTCTTACCTCTGGCCAATTTTACCCATAAGTCCAGTAACCCCAGGACCTTTGCTAATGTTGCATCTTGGAGAGCTCACTGTCATTCTGTTTCCTGAGAGTTCCTTGCTCACCAACCCAAAGAACACCCAATTTCTTCTATCAAATTATTCTAGCATATAATCATCATGGTTCTCATCAGAACCCCAAATTATCTTACTGGTTTATTGTTTTCATGCTTTTTTTCTGTCTCCCACTGGGTAAAATCTTCCTGAGGGGAAGAACCAGGCCTGTTTTTCTTTTGCCATCACTAGGAATCTAGAGCTCAAGACAGTGCCAGGCACATGGTAGCTATTTGACAATAGGCGATTGTTGATGTGCTGACTCACAACCTCCCTTATCCACAGAGCACCCCCGTACCAGCATTTTAGATTATTGTTATAACAACAACAACACCTGACATTCATTAAGGGCTGGTTGCCAGGGACCATGCTAAATGCTTTTCATTTGTTATCTCATGCAGGTCCTCCAATTAACCTATAGAGCCCATGAGCTGGTGCTACTTGTATTCCCATTTCACAGGCAAGGAAACTGAGGCACTAAGGGACCAAGTTGCTTGCCTAAGATTGCACATCTGGTTATCTAGATCTGATTCCAGAGCCATGCCTGTGGGCAATGATGCTAGGCTTACAGCTGTGTCGTGGTGGCCAGCATTCGTAAGGTTAACAGCATTGTGACCAAGTTCATGTCTGACCCATGGCTTCTGATTTGAGGAGGGGCTCCGCTATCTGGTGTGCCATTATTTCGAACATCCCTTAGCTACATCAAAACCCTTATTTTCGGGGCGCCTGTTTGGTTCAGTGGGTTAAAGGCTCTGCCTTCAGCTCAGGTCATGATCTCAGGGTCCTGGGATCGAGCCCCGCATCGGGCTCTCTGCTCAGCAGGGAGCCTGCTTCCTCCTCTCTTTCTGCCTGCCTCGCTGCCTACTTGTGATCTCTCTCTCTGTCAAATAAATAAATAAATAAAATCTTTTTAAAAAAATTAAAAAAAAAAAGAAGCTTTCATAAAAAAAAACCCGAAACCCAAAAACAAAAACAACTTATTATTTTCATCAGGAATCATCAAATGTACTTTGCGCAATCCCCATCTATCATAGAAAGAGTTTCAACTCTATCTATTATTATAATGAGCTAACTGATGTAAAGTGCTTAGGACAGTTCCGGCCCATAATAAGGGCTTTGTAATTTTTTGTTCAATAAGTAGAATATATAGCCAGAAGAGCTCTCTCCTTGACCATGGAGGCGAACAAAAATAAGAGGTGACCAAAGGCGAGGTCCCTGTGCCATCTGGGTGGCATGCCTGCCGGACATTAAGTAACATTGAATCCCAGAGTCATTCCCTCCCTCAAAGACAACCTGGCCCGGATCTTTAGCACCTTTCAGCACCTGCTAATCTCCCCCCTTTAGCAGAGAGAATTCTCTGGGACTAACCTAATGCTCAAAGCCTTTGGCAGGCAACAGTATCTCTCAGGCATGTAAGAATATTGCTTTTTATAATGTTTCATCCTCATTGTGTTCACAAACAAAACACCCTACGACTATATATATTGAAAGCTCCAGGTTTTGAATTCTAGTAGTGATATCAAGTTGTTGTGTTTTTTGCAACATGAATTTAAGTTAAAAATTAGTTTACAACACACATTTATCCTAACGACCCAGTGATTCTAGTCCTAGGTATGCAGCTGAGAGAAGTGAAAACTTCTGTCCATGTAAAATTTACAGGCGAACGATCATAGCAAGTATTATTTATAATAGTCCCAGTTGGAAACCACCCAAATGTCTATCACCAGATGAATAGATAAAGAAATTGTGGCTCTCCATACATAATACACAGTAACGAAAGAACAAAATAGCAAGGCTTCCAATGACATGGATAAGCTTCAAAGGCGTGGAGTTAAGTGAGAAAATTCCGAAACAGGAGACCGGGAGCTCTGTGATCCCACTGACATGACTTTCTGAGAAAAGGCAAAAATGCAGCAAGGGTAAATGTGCTGCCTGAGCCCCAGGATAGGGGAGAAGGTGGACGGGAAGGGACCCAAAGGTGGTTTTGGAGTATAATGGAAAAGATCTATGTTTTGATGGTTGAGGTGTTTACATGGCTATGCAAGTTTGCCAAAGTCATGGACCTACAAAGTCATGGACCTACATTAAGGTAGGTGTCATTTATTCTATGGAAGGTATATCTCCCTTAAGTTGATTAAAAGAAGAGTTTAAAGGGAAAATAGGCAAATGATAAAACAAGAATGGTATGGAAAGGCCAAATGTGTGAAGGTGGCTGAGGATAGAAACTTTTGTTCACCCTATTATCTCTAAAAACATTCCTTAACCACCTTCGGCAATTTTGTTTTAAAGAATTTATTTATTTGGGGAGCCTGGGTGGCTCAGGGGGTTAAAACCTCTGCCTTCGGCTCAGGTCGTGGTCCCGGGGTCCTGGGATCGAGCCCTGAGTCGTGCTCTCTGCTCAGGGGGGGACCTACTTCCCCATCTCTCTCTCTGCCTGCCTCTCTGCCTACTTGTGATCTCTATCTGTCAAATAAATAAATAAAATCTTAAAAAAATTATTTATTTAATTATTAAATAAATATTATAAAAAAATTAAATAAAAAATTATTTATTTAATTGACGGGGGTGGGGTGGGGAGGAGGAGCAGAGGGAGAGGGAGAAATCACCTCCTTGCTGAGCAGGGAACCAGATGTGGGGGTCCATCTCAGGATCCTGAGATCATGACCTGTGCCAAAATCAAGAGTCGGACGATTCACTAACTGAGTGACCCAGGCACCCCACCACCTTTGTCAATCTTCATGAAATCGTCACCTTAACTCTGTCAGCCTTTTCTCTTATGGATGAGAAATTTCATTCCGCTCAAGACATCAGAAAGGTCTTCCCCATCCTACGATTATGAAAACTACTATCTCATATGGTCCTCTGTGCTCCTATAATTTTTAAAAATAAGCCTTCTAAAAATTTATTTGTCTTACTTGTGGTGAAGAGCACCCAGCAGGACATTTACCATCTTTCTTTTTTTAAAGATTTATTTATTTTAGAGAGGGGAGTGGGAAGGGGAAGAGGGAGAGGGAGGGAGAGAATGACAGGCAGACGGAGGGCTGAGCCTGGAGCCGGATGTGGGGCTCGGTCTCACAACCCTGAGATCGCCACCTGAGCCGAAACCAAGGGTCGGACTCTCGACCAGGTGCGCCCGGGACATTGACCATCTTAACTATTTGTAAGCACACATGTCAGAGGCATCCGGTGAGTTTACACAGTTGTGTGACCATCACCACCATTCATCTCCAGAACCTTCTCATCTTCCAAAATTGAAACTCTGTCCCCGTGAAACCAAAACTCTCCATTCCCTCCTCTGGGCCCCTGGCAGCCACCATTGTCCTCTCAGTCTCTGGTCAGGCTCCTCTCGTGTAAGTGGAATTCTACACTATTTGTCCTTTTGTGACTGGATGATTGCACTTTGCACACAATGTTCGTATCATCTCTAAACCCGTTTGGTTTTGAATCCATCTGGAATGTATTTCGCATGCATCTGGTGGAGGTCCCGATTTGATTTTCATACTTCCAACAAATGGTGAACCAAATCGCCCCACCTTGGTTATGGAAGAGACAGGATTTTTCACAATCGAATGATAGACACCCTTACCCTCCTCTGTGTTCCCGATGTCAGCGTGTCCCGTCGAGGGCCCTCTGTTCTGTCCCTTTGATCAGTTGGTTTATTCCTGAGTTCTTACCATCCTAATTTGGTCTGGTCTGGCTTCACTCCTTCTTATTAGCCTTTCAGCTCCTCCAAAGGACTCGGGACACCCCCAAGGTTTCCCTAACCCCCTCCCAGCTCCTCTCATTCCCCAAGGGAACCTAGTGTATGGGGGGTGGTCCTCAGTCCGGGTGTGGGGACGAAGTCCAGGGCCATGCTAGTTGCCTCGCATGGACTCTGACTGTCTTGTGCACCCCTACCTGCTTCAAGGCTGGGAGGTCAGTCCGCTGCCCTTGTCTCAGAAGGAGCTGGTGTGGAGCTCAGGTGCTTATGAATGGTTTGGATTTCTCTGCCAGTCATGAAGTTTTGTTGTGACCCAATTGTGATTGTCAGGGAAACTTCAAGATAAAGCAAGTTAATCTTGGTTCTCCTCCAAGGACATTTGGTACCAACATGCAAAGCAGAGTCCTTCCGAAGTTCATTTCAGATGGGACCCCAGAGGCAGTCCCCTAGGCTTCCCTCAATTTCTATGAAGGAAGCACAGTGACATGTCTGGGGCCACCTCTCCTGGGTTGTCACAGGACGTTGGAGAAGCCCAGCCTGGGCCCATAGGCGCAGGGCTGGCCGGCAGGTGTGTGGGCTGCCAACGTTCCATGACGATCTGCAAGGCTGTGTTAAGCCCTTGGCCTAGTATCCCACAGAATCGGGGTGCTTCAGATGGCTTTCTCAGGGCTAGGGGTGTGGGCAGAGAGTGGGAAGGGCTGGCGTTTCCATCAGTCTCTTGCCATCTCCCATCAGATGAGTCAGGTCACATCGGCCAACGAGCTGCCTCTAGGTTCCTGTAGGAGGCAGGGGAGAGAAGTTGAGCCAAGGTAGAGCAGAGATAACCTGGCAGAGCTTGTCAGGGAACAATGGGCATCCTCTTCCTCCACCCCTGCACCAGGGAGGCCACCTGGAGAGCTGACTACATTTGGGAAAGGCCCCTTGAGGACATGCAGGCCTGGGAGGAGCTTGCGGAGACCGTGTGCACAACAGGCCAGCTGGGCTGGGAGCTGGCAGGAAGGCAATCCGGCAGAATGGGCCAGAAGCTCGATGTTCCCCAAACTGCAGTCTTCATATTCCATCATCCCACACCCTGTGTTGGTCTTTACAGATTACACGTGCGCACACGTGTACACACACACACACACACGCCCCACATGCATACCTATACATATATATTGAAACCTCTTCCCTAGCATAGGTGTCCTTCGCATTCTTATAGGCAGGAATCTGATCTAGTACTGACTAGTATCACTCAGTAAGAGAACACTTATGATAGGCCGAGGCCATCCTAAGCACTTTAAATAGATTAACCTAGTCAACATCAACTCCTTGAGGTCAGTTCTGCTGTGGAACATTCCCCCGCACTCCCCACCCAACTTTTAACACATGAGGAGGAGTGCCTGGGGGTGCTCAGTCGGTTAAGGATTCAACTCTGGGTTTCAGCTCAAGTCATAATCTCAAGGTCCAGAGTTCAACCCCAAGTTGGGCTCCCTGTTCCGAGGGGGGTCTGCTTGAGATTCTCTGTCTCCCTCTGCCCTTCCTGCTTGTGCTCTCTCTCTTGCTCTCTAAAATAAATCTTTATTTTTAAAAATGAAGAAAGGAGGGACGCCTGAGTGGCTCAGTCAGTTAAGGGCCTGCCTTCGTTCGGCTCAGGTCATGATCCCAGTGTTCTGGGATCAAGTCCCACATGGGGCTCCTTGCTCAGGGGGGAGCCTACTGCTCCCTCTGCCTGCCACTCCCCTTGCTTGTGCTTGCGCTCTCTCTGATGAATAAATAAAGAAAATCTTAAAAAAAAAAAAAGGAAAGGAGGCACAGAGAGGTAAAGTCCCCTGCCTAAGGTGACTCTGTTTTCAAACCCAGGCTGCCTGGCTCTAGGGTCTGAAAC
Organism: Meles meles; assembly: GCF_922984935.1. Taxonomy (NCBI): domain Eukaryota; kingdom Metazoa; phylum Chordata; class Mammalia; order Carnivora; family Mustelidae; genus Meles; species Meles meles. The sequence continues at coordinate 29,068,356 of NC_060084.1, read as the reverse complement.
AGGCTGCCTGTCAAACATGGGCTAGGCTGGATGTTTTTTCCCCTGAGTCACATTAATAAATCACAAATATACACACGTATCGAGTACAAACTGTTCACCTGTGTGCCACCTGGTTCTCTCTGCAAGCCTGCATTTGCATTGCGGGCCTCCACTTAGGCATGACACTGTCTGGCAGGGATGGTGCATGGCCCTAGTCAATGCAGGAGCTGGGATGACCTCCTTCCCCAGGATAAGAAGACCAGCAGGACCACCGTCCTCTGACAGACTCTGGCCGCGCTGACCCTCCCCTCCACTCCAGATGTGTTTCTGCCTGGCTCCTACCTCCCAAGCCACCGCGGGGATTCAGTGTGAGTGCGCTGGGTGGGAGGGAGGGAGGAGGAGACGAAGGGCAGGCCTTCTGGGGCCCAGCGGCCACAGAGAATCCTCCAGGCCAGTGAGTCACGCCCACTTGTTCAGTTGGCCAATCCCCCAATTTTGTCACGGTCACTGTCCTGTGTTCTGGTTCTAAATCAAGCACCTGGCCTGAGGGTGTTCCTGGTGAAGTCGGCAAGGAGGAAGTTCAAGGTCAGGCCTCAGAGCTGCCCCTACAGTGGGAGAGTGTGGCCCCCAGCCCCAGGCATAACGATTTATGGCCTGTTGCGTGGTTTTCATGGGAAGTGATGGCATCACTTGTCCCATCATTCTCACCTTGGGTCATCTTCGGGGCAGCCCCAAGGCAGGCTCTGATCCCCTTAGCTGTGTCCCAGGTGGCTTTAGCCCACAGTGGAGAGAGTTTGAGAAATGGTTCTGTCTTCTCCTGGAGGCCTCAGGTCAAGTGGGGAAAGAATGAGCTGTTTCTCTAGGCCTTGGCCCGTGGCCACCTGCTTGTCTGACAGGCTGAGCACCATGTTCCCAAAGGCCTGGACTCCCGGGGCCCCTGTGATAGGGCACCAAGGACTCCCCTCTCTCTCAGCTTGAGATGTCTTGTAACCTTTTGAACAGATGACTCTGGTCCACATCCTGCGGCTGTTCCTCCCCAGGAGGTGGACGGGGCTAGGGGTTCTACCTTGTTAGGGGCCGAGTTTCCTCACCTGTAAAATAGGGTAGCAGTGCCTAGTTGGCTGTTACAGGGAGATGGAATGAGTTCAAGGGTGGAGATGGCTTGATCCCCAGACACCGCCCAAGGATGGGTGGGTAGAGCCGTGGGACAGGCGGGCCACTATGGCTTTGCCTACCTCTCCAGCCTTTGCAGACTGCCTTCTCGGGGCCGGCCGCGGTCCATGGAGGTCGGTGGTGGCCACCGAAGCAGGCAACATCCCAGCCGTTGTGGATTGAAATGCCCCTCTCCCCTGGCTCTGGGTAGTTCACTTCCTCACCTCCTAGAGATGGGGCTTTCTACACTTTGGGAAGGAGGTCATCAACCCCTGTGGAAGTCAGACCAATGTTCCCGTGCACAGGGTACACCAAATTTACAGATAAGTCAGGGAGTTCTTGCCTCCCCCCGCCCCCCAAACCACGGCAGCCACTCTTTCCATTCTCCTTAGTGCCTCTTAGCAGTCCCTAAAGATGAACTGGAAAAGAGAAAGGTGCCCTCAGCCATTTTGCTCATTCTCTTTGTCCCTTCCAGGCTCCCACGGGGGCCCACGGAACCACGTGAAATGCTCTTTTTAAAAGCCTAATTATTTACACTGACAGTATTTACTTTTAACCTCGAGTTGCTGAGTCAATATCATTTTTCCTCCTTTCTTTCCGTCCCTTGGCTCCAAAAGCCAGCAGCTTTGCGAAACCCACCGGACTATGTGTGTGTGTGTCTTTATCTGCAGGGTGGCCTTGTAAATTTCACCTGCTCCGGGAAATAAATGACAGGGGCCGGGAAGACCTAGGAGGGCCTGTCCTTTGGACCTCTGTCCCAGCCTCGGCCTCACACTGCAGCCCGCAGGCCAGGCACTTGGTGACATCTTTAAGCCTTTGGGGCTTTAGGGTTAAGGTGAGCTCCTACCGCGCACCTCACATTTTCTTTTCCAAAGTTCTCCCCCCCTAGCCATGACCCGAGGCATTGCCCCAACCAAGGTGGGAGGGTGGGGATCTTCTCTAAACCTGTGACCATCCGGGAGTTTCTGAACAGCCTGAGACTACAGGAACCAACCTCTTATCTGCTCTCCCGATCGCTTCCCCGGGTGAGTCTTCCTGGTGACGCCCTGCCACTAAGCACACTGTACCCAGAAGTGAGCTTCTAGGCACTGCGCTGCAGTCAGCAAACTGATTTGTTCAGTTCTATCTATGATCAGATGCCACGGGCAGATGAGAATGATAACACCTCCTCTGTTTTGCAATCGTGGACATGATGGAAAGGGAAGATAAGGAGAGGGGGAGGTGTGGGGCAACCTTGAACCAGCTCCCCAGTAAGGACACCGGGAAGGCCGGACGCGACCCATTTGCTCTGTTAACAACACGTTGTTTCTTGTTAGCCCCTTGCCCCGGCTCCGGTGATCAACCAGGCTAATATCAGTCTCCGCAGTGGGGAGTGGTGTGGCTCTGCACTTCCCTCGGCCCCAGAGCAACAGATATCCTACAATTAGCAGCCAGCCAGGTGACAAGGATCTCCTGGCTGGTTGACGATAGTCTCAGAGGCTACTCCAGGCCTTCCTGCTTCTTCTGCAGAACTTCTCTTGGGTCTCCTGTCCGTGCTGAAGTGCAGGCAGCCTGGCAGTTCCTCCACAAGCAGTCCTCCCTCCTGCAGGAAATGTGGGCTCAGCAAACCAGGTTGTCTGCGCTCATCCTTTCCCCCACCTCTCCTAATGGAGCTTCTCGGAGGAGCCTCCATCCTTGTCTGGCCCGTTCACCGCTGGGTCCCCAGAGCCTGGCATGGCGTCCAGCCTATTCTGAGCCGTGATGGATGTCGAATGAATGAATGGCTGAGGAAGGAGAGGACCTGGCACCCCCCCATCCCCCGCCCCCACCCCCAGGGGCTGAGAGTTTGTTTCGCAAGCCTACATTTTATCCTCCCCACAAGAGCCTCCTCCCCAGGCCTAAGGACACATTGCAATCTAGACGCTGGAAGAAAACTGACCAGTTTCCAAGGTGCAGGTACAGCTGTTGCTGTGGGTGGAGGACAAGGGGTAATGGGCTCCGGGAGCTGTAGATGCCTCCAGAAAGTTCTGTAGGGCACGGGGCATGGCGAGCTCTTCATGCCGTTCTGCAGAAGCTGTACGGAGGGCCGTGGGCCAGGGGAGGAATTCTTTAGGGTTCATGTCAAAAGTTTAGCCAGTGTGGTATTTCCAAATACTAGGAGGGTGGGGTGGGGCAGAGATCCAAAACAACAGGTAATATACATATGTCTATTTCTATCCATACCCGTAGAGTTAAAAAATGTATATATACATGACTGCTGTGTTCCAAATGTCATATCCCCTCCACCCCCAGATTCATACGTGGAAATCTTAATCCCGGATGTGAGGGCACTAGGAGGTGGGGCCTTTGGGAGGTGCTCTGAGCACGAGGGCGGAGTTCTTGTGCATTGGATTGACGTCATTCCAATTAGCGTCCAGAGAGCTAGCTCCCTGGCCCCCTCTGCCCCATGAGGATACCATGAGAAGACTGTGACCCAGAAGAGGGCCTTCCACCAACCATGCTGGCACCAGCCTTTCCGTCTCTAGGTTTGTGAGGAAGGAGCTTCTGTCGCTCATAACCCCCCAGGCATAGTATTTTTGTTCTAGCAGTCTGAACGGATGAAGACAACGATTATTTTCTCCACCATGAATTGACAGGGTTGCTCTCCTGGTCAGAGTCCCAGCAGGAAATTGATTCCAATTAAGATGGCTTAAGGGTCTCTAAAAAAGGATGTGATCTCAGAGACTGAAGGGCGTGATCAGGGAATGACAAGCGCCCCAGAGCCTGGCAGGGTACTAGGGTGCTATGACTGTCGTGAGGCCCCCAAGAGCAGGGGAGGAGAGCAGACAGCACGGCTCTGCCGGACCAAGGCCCCAGAAATGGTGCTGCCCACCAGGAGCTATAACCTTGGAGGAATGGAGGTCGGCAATCACGGTCCAAAGCAAGTAGAGAGGAGGGGATGGATATCCTGTCCTTTTCTCTCCTCAGTCTTTCACTGGGGTCTCTCACTGGCTGGTGGGAGCCAGAGAGCATGGAGCCCTGGGTCCCTAGGTCAGCCTCATGGGGGCACAGGGCAGGGCAAAGAAGACAAATGAATGTGGGGGCAGGGCAAGTGTCAGTGGTTGGGGGAGAGGACAGATCACAGCATGGTGTCGGAGAATGATGATCCCACCCAGGCCTGAAACCAAAGCCCACTTTGATACACGAGGGATACTGCTGGCTGAGCTCTTCCCAGGGAGCACCTGTCCGGGATATTCGCAGCACACAGCAGGTGCTCTCATGCTCCTTTTACCCCATTATGTCTTCGGTGTCAGGAAATTGTCAATGACGTGAGTTACTTGGATACATCAGCTCATTCGGTTTCAGCATAGTACCTGGCACATAGCAGATGCTCAAGAAACATGTCTTCAGAAACGAGGGAATATGTGAACTATGAATAAGGAAACCAAGAGGTTGACACAAACCGTCTTGAGAGTGGGTACCGCGAAGCCTGTTAGACACCGAGTCAAAAGCGATTCCCAGGGGTTAATGGGCCAGCGAGTGTGCTCAGCCGCACGGGGCATTCCACAAATATTTATCGAGTCCTTATTATGTACCAGGCGTGTTTACATTTGGCTGGAGGAGACAAGCGTCAACGTATGTAAGCTGTGCGAGAGCTAAGTGCTACGGAGACAAATACGGTAATATGGGGACGGGAAGCTCTAGGGACAGGATGTACTTTTATAGATTGTGCGGTCAGGGATGGCCTCTTGGATACGGAGAGACACGGGAGGCCAGACCTGAAGGAAGGGTGGATAAGTCACGGGGCTCTTTGGGACCAGAGGCAGGAACACGTTTGGGGCATTTGGGAGAAAGCAAGGAGGGCACCATGGCCGGGGCTGAGTGCCAATGCCACCAGCCCAGCCTTCCCCAGCTGGAGCCCTCCAGTGACTTCTCATGTCCGGGGGATACCCTTGCCCTCTCCCTCCAAGATCCCATCCCTCACTGCTCTCCAGCCATACTTGGAGCCTGGCACTTCCCACCTCCAAGGCCTTTGCCCTTCTTGTTCCCTCTGCCTGGGAGACTTGCCCTGTCACTGCTCCGAAGGGCCTCTTCTGACTGCCACTCCGGGTCCTCTCTCCTGCAGGCCTTCCTCTATCCTTCCTGGTGGACCTGTAATCTCCCATTACTTGGTTAATATGTGTCTTCCAGGTTCTTGTGTCACCCTGACCCACCAAGAGCTTTCTGAAGGCAGGGACCTCGTCAGTTTGTTCCTTCTAGGATCCTGTGGGCCTGGAACAATGCCTAGCACATAGTGGGTCCTCAGTCTGTATTTGTTGCATCGTGAATGAATGAACAGACAAATGCATGAATGAGTGAGGGACGGAATTTTGTCTGAGAGCCGGGGAGGGGACTGAGAAGAACATACTTTTTCTTTTCTCAATCTTTTGTCCCTGCAGGTTTTCTTTCTAGACTCTGGGCTTCCCGAGGGAGGCTTTAGAGCCAGCGTCCACACACACTGGCATCACTGACTGCAAGAGCAGAGTGGTGGGGGTCCTAGTGAGGGTTTCGGAAAAGATTCCTCCTGCACCTGCTCCACCCGTCTTTGGACAATACTTCCCGTGCAAGTTCTCGTTGGGGCCAGGAGCTCCCACAGTGCTGGGAGCAGCTCCCACAGGCCCAGGGAATCCACCACACCACAGAATCCCATGCCAGCCCTCCTGACTCCTTGCTGAATCAGTTTCCCTTTTTACAAATGAATTAATGAACAGGAAACCACCTCCTGATGGAATTTGGCAGCAAGTTGGTGCTCTGAACCTGGGAGCTTTGAGAAATAGAGACTCTTCTCACCTCCAGAGTGAAGTTTTCAGATTCAGATATCCGCAGACCCTTATTATGATCTTTACCACCTTCTTATCCGCCTCCTCCCCACCCCGACCTAATAACCTAGGTAATTTTAAAAACAACTCCTGTTCTTTACCTACTCAGTGAACTCATATGAACTGGTGCCATCACACGTGTTCGAAAGCTCTTCAAAATACATAGATCGCTGCAAAAACGAGGGACACTCCCTCCCGCACTAGTCAAGGCCGTCCTTGCACCTCTGGTAAGAGAGGTACTTGAATGCTGGTGTAGATCGCTTTCTATTATGATGGCCTTTCTTTCCTTTAAATCTTCTAATTGGGCCATGTTTGTAGCTGGGGCAGGTATGTTTCCAGTCCTCATTTTGCAGGGGACACTGAGCACGAATTGATGGCTTGGTTGGGATAGTCCCACAAGGACTTTGTAACCCCTAAATTGCCTATCTGACTTAAGGGAGCCCAACGGATGACCTGCCGGTGGCAGAGGGAGGAAGGGGGAGAAGGGAGTGACTCAGGAAATTGATGCTGCAATGGAAGTGAAAGAGACAGAGTCACCATGGGGGGCAAGGAGCTGGGGGCAGTGATGGAGAAAGGAGAGGAACCACACAGTGGGGCTTTGGACCACCTGGGGTCCAGCATCTGTGTTCCAGGGAAGATGAGAAACCATGAAACCACACAGTGTTGAGAAAGAAGTAGAAGCACCAAGATGGGCCTCAGTCAGCGTCTCAAAGCTGGCCCCCAACTCTGTGCCTTCAGCCGGGCATCTCAGTCCAGTGCTGAGCAAATACCCCCGAGGAGGCTAGGCTGTGGAGAAGCCAGTATTTACCCACAATCCCTGTTTTGGAAGTAATTAATCTTCGAATGTATGAGCCTCTTTGTGGCGGAAAGTGCATGCTGACACTTCCGTGTAAACACCCAGCTTAGCGTGTTGACAAACCGGTGGCTGTGACTTTGATCCCAGGCTGCCGGCTTCAGGGCTGCCCCACCAGGCACAAAGGCGACTCTAATCCCTTCTACACTCATCTCGGATCCATATTTAGAATTCGCAGTCTTTATTTTCTATATCCACTTAAGCTCCGCTTGGAGTTTGTTTAGTAAACCTCGCTCCTTCTTCAAGCTCGCTGGTGACTCATAAGTTCGTTTTCTTAGCAAGGCATGCAGCGAAATTCCAAAGTAGCAAATGACCTGAATGAAAACCCTTAAACTCACATAGATTTAATCACTGCGGCAAATTGGAACCACTTGTGGTCAGGTTTTGATGGCCATTTATAAAGATTTCCCCCATGCCCCCCTCCACTTTCTTTTTAAGTGGCTTAGTTAAGGTTAGTGAGAAAAGGAGGCATCAATGCCAAGGTCCATGGGGTGGGGGAAGGGACTTAAATTGTTTCAGGTTTCAGGGACATCTGCAGTCACCTGAGTATCCTTCCAAAGGCAAGGAGCACACTTTGGTGGTGGCTGGCCATTCTCCCAAACGCCTCGGTGGTCAGGCCTCTACAATCCAGAAAATGGGGAGGGGGGTTGAGGTGGGGGGTGGGGGGCCCAGCCACTCCCAGGGCTGTGAGTTTCCAGGGGAAGTTTGGAGCCCTCTTAGGAAAATACTCTGGTCCGTGACTCTTGTCGCCTCTACTTATCCTAATAAGGCAAAGGAAAGGTCAGTACATTTTTTCACGGGCAGCAAAGCCATCGAACCCGATCTGTTATGATTTCTCCCTAAGCAAACCAAACAGATGAGCCTTAATGAAGACGCGGGTCCAGAATGGAGTCTGACCCAGGGAGCACCACGAGGGCGTCAGATCTGTTTCTGATAAAATCCACATTGAGGTTTTCAAGAATGAATCAGAAAGGAAGTTCAATTCCATTTCATGACTGGGCTGAACGAAATAGAAAGCTCGTCCGTAATTAAAGGGAAGTTTTTTTTTTTGTTGTTGTTGTTTTTTTTTTTTTTTTTAATTTCTTGCTGTTGTTCTGCATTGCGCTTTCACAAATTTCTGGAATTGGGATTGCTCTCAACAATCAGGTCGTGGGGTTCTGTTTGATTTCTCGAGAGCTGATGGGAAGGTGAATTTGCCAAGATTGCAGCAACAAATTTTACTGCACAAATTATGGAAAAAGTGACCCAGTAGGGCTCCCCCCAACCTCTTTTTTTCCCCCCTCCATCTCTAGTTTCTGTGATTATAGTTGGAGAGAAAATTCAGGCTGAAAGAAATTTGATATTTATTTTCTGTGAACTTTAATAAAGAAAGTGGTGGGTTTGAGACTTTTTTTTTAAGGGCCTTTGGACAAGTCAATTTTTAATTTTTTTTTAATAGCACCTTTTGGCATAAAGCTGCCCACATGTGATTTATGAAGCTGCGGGGCCGAGAGTCATTCCCGACCAGTCGGCCAGGGATTCTGAAGAGGTTTTCAACTCTGGGAGCCCACTCTTCTCGGGACCTGCATTCACCCAGGCAGGCTTTTTACAATGTTTAGCTCCCAAGCTTTTGCTTGAAGTCCGTGATTATTTAGGTTGGAAGAATCTCTTTCCCTTTTTCAACATTCTCAGATGTCCCCGGTTTAGGCCGAGTGATCAGCCGTAATCCACTCCAGCCCTGACCAGGAATTGTCCACTTTGCTCGTAAGCACAGAACATAACTCCGGCCCCTAGGGCCTCCATGGGGAAATGGAATCCCAGACACAGCTAGATGTCTTGGGAGATAAGAATGGCCCTAATCCCAGGGTCACCCGGGCCCTGGAGGAGCCGGAGCTCACCTACACATCATGACATCGTTATCAGCAGGCCCAAGCAGCCACGACCCGCCACATTTTCCACAGGGCTTGGTGGTGTTAAGAAAATACCCTCCAGCGCGGTGTTATTTTAGGCTGAAACAAAAGTCGACATGAATGGCTGGGGGGGAACAGAGGGGGCATTGTTCTCCTTGTGGCCGGGTGCTCAGAACTGGCCTGAAACTGGAATCCAGCAAGCAGAGAAGTAAACGCCAGCACGTACAAATGGGCTATCGTGTGTCCGGCGGGATCAATCGAGCACAGAGGGCGGCCGGGCTGGGGATTCTGCCAGTCCCTGGGTCATGGGAAGTTTGGTTTCCAGAGCAGGCAGAGAGTGCCACCTGATTTGTGGTGGTGTGACTGAGGACCTCGAGAAGGAGCCACCTGCTTGTGGGAGGAAGACAGGACAGCTCAAATACCAGGGCGAGCTGGTTTTGGGGAGCTTGGGTACAGGGGAGGGGTCAGGGCTAGCCTAAGCCCCTTTCAAGAATTGTCCGGTTTCAACTTCCCAGCCTCCCCGTCAAGCAGGTGCTGTTGTTTGCCCCTTTTCTAGATAAGGAAACTGAGACAGAGAGAGCTATTGACTTGTCCGAGGTCACACTGTTGCCATGTTCAAGAGCAAGGATGTCAAGCCATGACGTCTGGCTCCAGAGCCTACCACCCTTTCGGCTATCCCTGATCATCTCATTCTTATTTTTCATCTCCCCTGTGTTTCTCATTCCCGGCACCTGGGTCATGTGGTAGAAGCCCAGCCCAAAGCCCTCGGTCCATATCATGTCAATATCAGCTGGGGGTCAGTTGGGCCTGGCTTTCTCTAGCCATGGGCGTCTTCTCTGTTCTTTGGTGCCATAGGCCAGAAGTGCTAGGAGATTAGCAGCCCCAAGAGTGCTGACAGTTGTTGTACTAATGCCCCAGTTCCCTTGCACCTCTGGTGGGAACACTCGGATGTCTGTGTTTCCAGTTGTCCAGAGCTCCCCAGTGGTGGGAATGAGCTCCAGGTGCCACTGAGGCACCGGCTGGAAGATGCATGCTTAGTGGTTTCCTTCCCTCCTTGACACACATCCTCACTCCCCTCCTGGTGTTTCCTAGGTTCACTGTCCTGACATCACCTCCACTTGACCGCTTGTCTCTAGGGCTGCTCCTGGAGGAACCCAAACCAAGACAGGTGATGATACATCTGTGCAATTATTTGACTAATGTCTGTCTCCCTCATGAATCTGTGAACTCCATGAGAGTTTAACATTATATTCCTGGAGACTAGGTGAATGTCCACGCAGATACTTATGAAGGAAAGGATTTTGAAATGAAAAATCCCTTCATCTAAAATAAGTTTATATTTTACAGTGTGTTCTTTTTATGGGTCTATATGTTACATGTAAAGTCATATTTATTGTTCCTTTTTTACTGAAGAGTTGCCTTTTTTGGATGTTTTGCAGGGGGATGGAGACATGGCCTCTTCCCCCCCATGTGCCTAGAGGTGGGGATAAACCAGCTCCTCAATCAGGCTCAGAGTAAGACCTTTGGAGGTTGTTCCAGAAATGAGCCAGCTGCTTAGCAAGCCGACGTCCCTTCCCTGGACTTTATTTCCCAGGGTCACTTGCCACGAGGTGTGTCATGTGATTAATTTCTAGCCAATGGAATCTGAAGAGATGGGTACCACTTTCGGCCCAGCCCATGAACACCTCCTCCATGCAGTCCTCCATGCTTTTCCTTCTGCAGCGTGATGCCAGTGAGCATGGTAACGTTGGGGGTCACATGTTGAATATAGCAGAGCGTGCACCATTCAAAAGCCTGGGCCCTGAATCGCCACTCGGAGGATGGCCACACACTGACTGGGAGTACATATTTCAGACTTTACTGGCAAAAAAAAAATATTCTATTGTGTTTGAAACTTCATGCATTTTGGGGGTTTGTTACAGCACCTGGTATTTCCCTGACTGACACTGAGGCCACAAGTTTAGTGTCTCCTGACATATGTAAAATTAGTATTGAATGTGCCCAACAAAGTTCTGGCTTTCTGCATATTGGAACTTTCATTAGAAGAAGAAAACAAACATTCAAAGAGCAAAGCCTTAATATTTAGGGGGTAGGATGTGGATGATGCCTTGCTTTACTGGTACCCTGAGTACATGTGTATTCAGCCTCTGAGGTGACCCCACAGACTCTCTTTCTAAAAAGAAACTGTTCAATAGGCTGGGACATGGACACCTGCTCCATCCAAGAAGCTTGAGAAGAGCCAATGGAAGTTCAAGGGCGTTATCGTTTTCTCCAGAGCTTCAGGCAGCTGCTCCTGCCCTTCTGTGGTTTCTGGTAGCAAAGGATATGGATCCTTGTGTTAAGAGCAGAGAATATATCGATCCCGAGGACCTGCCTTGCAGTGCCAAACCTTTGGCAACGTTCTCCTACTTCCTTGAAACCCAACAGGAGACACAAGCAGGCAACCACCCAAGGCTCTTTGTCCACCTCCCTCCCTTCCTTGAGAAGAGCTTAGGGTGTTGGAAAGGGTCATGGTTTCTGAAACCAGGAAGATCCAGGTTTGACTTCCTGGATCTGCCTTCTCCATGTTCTTGTTCCCATTTTACAAATGACTGCTGAAGACGGATTCCTGAAACTGTATCTCTTAAAAAAATTTATTTTATTTTAATTCCAGGGTGTTCACAGACAATGTTCTATTCGATTCGGGTGTATGACATAGTGATTTGACTTTTCCATACATCACCCGGGGCTCGTGACAACAAGTACGCGCCTTAATCCCCATCTCCTCTTTCACCCATCGCCCACCCACCCTCCCCATCTGTTAACTACCAGTTTGTTCTCTAGGGTTATGAATCTGTTTCTTGGCTTGCCTTTTTTCCTCTCTCACTCCTTTGTTTTTTTCTTAAATGCCCCACATGAGCTAAATCATATGGTACTTGTCTTTCTCTGACTCATTTCACTTAGTATTATACTCTCTAGCTCCAGCCATGCTGTTGCAAATGGCAAGATTTCATTCTTGTTTGGGGCTGAGTAATATTCCATTGTATATACCGCATCTTCTTTATCCATTCATCTACAAGGGGCACTTGGGCGGCTTCCATGACTTAGCTCTTGTAACTAATGCTACTGTAAGTATAGGTGTACATGTGTCCCTTTTTGAATTAGTGTTCTTGTCATTTTTTTGGTAAATACCCAGTAGTGCAATTACTGGATCATAGGGTAGTTCTATTTTTAACTTTTTGGGGAATGTCCAAACCATTTTCCAGAGTGTCTGCACCAGTTTGTACCCCCTCCAACACTGTGGGAGGGTTCCCCTTTCTCCGCGTCTTCGCCAACACCTATTATTTCTTGTGTTGTTGATTTTAGCCATTCTGACAGGTGGGAGAGGGTATCCCATTGTAATTTTGATTTGCATTTCCCCTAAACGTGCATCTTGGCCCTGGATCAAAGGAATGGCCTAGGCAGGGAGGACCATGTGGTGGGAGATATTGGGGGCCTCACCAGACTTGAAATGTGGCTCTGCTTCCACGGGCAAGTTACTAAGCTTCTCTGTACCTGTTCCTGTACGTATGAACTGGGATTGTATAGTATCCATGCATAGGCCCGTTGTGAGGTTGAAATGGGATCATATTTGTGAGACACATGGACTGTGCTCACAGTTTCCTGCTTCCTCTACTTATACTGGGAGGTGGTGGGCTCAGCGCAGCCCATCTCTGGGGTCAACAGCACTTTTTCCATGGTCAACCGAAGGGGCAGGTGGCAGTGTTCTGTAGACATGTCTGGAAAATGGCCCTTGAGTAGAATGGTCAACTGGAGCCTTTGCCATCTCTGGGGAGTAGAAGCCAACACCCCCTTGGCCCTCTGGGTAGACCCCTGATGCTCTGTCCTTGGATAAGCCTCCATCAGAAAAAAGTCTTGGCCTTTGATCAAGCCCTCCTTCCCAAGACAGCATGACCACTGAGAAGGGAGAGGAACGCTTTGCTCTACTTTAGGCTTGCAGAGGCTCTTTGAGGAAGGGAATTGGGGCAGAACCTGAAGATTCTGGTCTGAGTTAATCACCCACGTGGAAGGAAAGGTAGCATTCCTCATGGTTAAAGACTTGGCCTTTGGAGCCTGTCACACATGATGACGCCTCCCGCTCAGCCATTTTGGAAAGTCTCTAGCCCTTTCCTCCTTGATTCTTTTATCTGTAACATGGGACTGTTGTTGGCCCTTACCTTGTAGGACTAGGACTGTTGTGAGGACTGATTAGGGTAACAATGTACTTATACACACTTTTCACAGTGGAAGTACTCAATATATTTCTGAAAACATTTTTTCCCCCAAATCTAAAGTAGACATAGGACTTAAAATCTCCTAGCTGTATATGAAACATCTGGATGGCTCAGTCTGTTAAGTGTCTGACTTTGGCTCAGGTTGTGATCCTGGGGTCCTGGGATGGATCCCCACATCAGGCTTCCTGGTCAGTGGGGAGTCTGCTTCTCCTTCTCCCTCTGCCTGACCCTCCCCTGGCTTGTGTGCTCTCTCTCTCTCAAATATATAAAGAAAATCTTTAAAAAAAAATCCTATCAGTATAAAAGTTGGTGTACTGAAAAGTAATCTTTTCTCCCACTCAGGAGCTGGCCCCATGGGGCATCCGCAGAGGAAACCACAGTTAATCAGTGCCTTGTATAAACAAGGACATTCTCCATGTATACCAGCATGGAAATTATATATGAATATGCATGACACGTATACATAAACATTTTGATTTACAAAAATAGAAGTGTGTGGTTCAGCCTAAATGGTATCTATCTACAATGAGAGCCTAGGAGACACATCGCTCTACATTTGGTTAATTTTTATTTCTTAATCCAAGAATTTTTTTTGGAAACCCTTTTGTGTACGTTCTTACAGACACATCACATACTTTTTGACACTTGTGTCGTATCCCAGCCTGAAAACAGACCTTAATTGTATCTTAATTCATTTCACTAGCTGCCTTTGGAGGGATAGTGGCTGGGATATGGCTTTTCCCACCATACACGGAGAAGTCAGGGAAAGCCCCGCCCCTCGGCCTTCCCGGTCCCCCAGACCCCGGGGCAGCCTCCTGGCCTCCAGCACCTGTTACTTCCTCTCTGTTTGGTAACTCCCCCGAGTGTACATTCTTCTCACTGCAACTGTGCAGACCGAGTTTTGGGCTCCTGCTCTCAGCCTAAACATGCCTTAGATCTCTTCATAACTCAGCTTGTAAGTCGAGGCCCCTTAATTTGGCCCACAGGACTCTTTAACGCCTTTTAAACCCTGTTAAACCCATGTAATGAGTTTCCCCTTGCTGTGCTCCTGCCCGTGAAAGCTGAGAGCCGGGTCCAGGCCTCCCACCTGTTCCAGAGATTAGGCAGTGCTGGAGAGGCCGTGGGGCTGCAGGGAAGAGGGAGGCGGGGGTCAGTGGGAGCTCTGTGGTCAGCCGCCCAAGCAGGACCCTGGGCTGGAGTGGGCACTTGGGTGCTCTTCGATCTTGGGCGTTCTTCCAAGGGTGTCCGGGCCCTGGATGGAGTGGCTTGAGCCGTTCAAGCTCCCAGACCTCCCACAGGGGGCAGAGGAACATGGGGGCACTTGGCTTGGGCCCCGGGAGTGGGCTGAACCTGGCAGCAGCTTGGTCTGCTCCAGGTGGGGTCACCTTGGCTGACCAAGGAGACTTCCAGAAATGCTGTCTCCTGCACCTTAGCGCCTGCTGCAGAATCTTTTTTCCATGGCTGCCCATTGTGGAAGGGTTTATGCGTTTTGTTCTGAGAGATCTGCTTCCCTGCCCCCTCATGTGTGTGTTTGCATGCGCACATATCCATATACACGTGCACTATCCATATGGGTTAAAGAGGCTGCCCCTATACTTCCTACTTCCAGGTCTGGGCACGTGACCCAGGAGTAGCCCGATCAGAAGGTTCAAGACTGCTGCCTATAATGACTGGTTCAGGGCTTCCAGTCATTGGTTAAGGGGTAGCCCTGTGAACCAAGTCTGGCAAATCAGAATATTTAATTCTTTGGCCACTATAACTATTTAGGGATGGACACATGAGTCAGTGGTTATCCTAGGAGATTTAATCCCAGAACCTTCTGTAGGAAAACTAGGAAGGAGGTGCATTCTTTTCAGGAAGGTTACTGGAGGAGAGAATGGCACCTTGAGGGAAAAGCCTGCTTGAGATGGCTGAGACAGAGGAGAACAGGGCTAAGAAGGGGAAGGTTGAGCGAGGGCTGTTGGCATCCTTAAGCTTCTGGATCTAGCCATACCTGAAGACTTCATATTTACATAAATACATACATTCTCTTTTACTTAAGCGAGCCTGAGTTGAATTTTGAGTTTCTTTCAACCCAGAGTCCCAGTTCAAACCCAGCCCCTACTACAGAGAGGGTATCCCACAGTATGACCCCCAGTGTGACCTCAACCTAGTTTTCCTTGCCCTTCTTTGGCCAGCGTATCTGCACCTAGTCCTAGGATTTGCCTCTGACCCATCCTACTTTCTCTTCTTTGCCCAGGCTTTTTTCTCTCTGTGGCAAACCATTTCCTATCCCCTCTCTACATGTCATTGTTAGATAACATTTGACTCTGTACCTAGAGCTCTCGGGTCTGGGAGGGTACTATGTTCCTGTGAGCACAGAGCTTTCCACTTCAAGGAGCTTGTACTGCAGTGGTGGGTTGCTAAGCTCAACAGGGATGCTGGGTAAAGACTGCATGATGTGTGAGGGAGTGGCTTATACCAAGAGAAGGCAGGGCTCATCCCAGTAGTGTGCCTATCAATTCAGGGCAGCATAAGGTGGTCCCCAAAGGGGAGGTGTGGACAATCCAGGGTTCCTAGAGGGGTTGGGAATATGCATAGCAGGCAAAAGAAAGGTTTGGGAGAAAGCTGTGGGTTGAGAACTAGGCTAGAGGTTTTATATGTTTTCCTATGGGCCATGGGGAGGGACTGATGTTTTAGAGCTGGCACAGAGCATGTAAGGCTGTGTTTCAGCCATAGTGATATGAGGGCTGGATTGGACAGCAAAGGGCCAGTGGTGGTTGACTTAAGGAAAGGGGTATTTTAAATACAACCTCCAAGGAGTGATGTGAGTCTGGCCTGTGGGATGGTAAGAGATAGATCAAGGATGGATTAAAAAGTCTTTTTCTGTAGGTCAGAAATGGGGTATGACCATCTCTGTTTCTAAGACAACCCCCAGCCAATTCCAATGTAGTTTGCACACTGGGGTATAGGGTTTGAGTCCATGGGTCCTCCTAGGAGGATGATGGCAGAGGTAGGGGCATGGGGGAAAGTTATTCGTTTGGAAGACTACTGTGACATTGAAGGAGTTGGTAGGATGTCCCTGTGTAGGTCCTCAGCACAGCAAGGTTAGAGATGGGGAGCTAGAAGTCAACAATCCCAGGAAATAGGAACATATCCCACAAAATGATGGCTATCGGGATTCTCAGGACCACCGCCTGCCCCCCCACTGGGTTGAAGGTTCTGTTTTCAGCTGCCCCTTCTCTTGGTTGGCCCGTTTCCTCGGTTTCCTAATGCGTCACCCCAAATCCACTCAGTGCGTCTCTGTCCCCGCCTAGTGTCAGGGGACATTTGTATCAGCAGCTCTCTGTGTTGCCACATGGAGGGATCAGCACATGAAGGGGGAAGATAGCAGAGGAGACCAAAACACGTGGCTCTAAGAGGTGGGCGAGACACAGCCCTGGATGCCTCAGGAAAAAGAATATCAGGATGTCCAGGGGGCAGTTCTGACCGCGGATCAGTTGCTTACTTTCACCGGTCTTGATTTTCTATTTTTACAAAGGAGTCAATACCTGCTACAAGGACTATTAGGTTCTTCCAAAGTCTTGATGCACATGAGTCTAATTTCTGGCTGAAAGGGGGCCAGAGAGCAGTAAGGCGCCACTGAGAGGCTCTGAAGAGGGAGAACCTGGAATCCCACTTCCGCCGTATATGCTAGGTTGGACCCGAGGGTTGATCTCCCTGAGACCGAACAGTCTCTAGTGTAAACCTTGACAGTAATGGCCACACACTAGGGCTGCTGGAGAAATAAAATGAGACAGTGGATTCCATCTAAAGTGTGAGTTAGGTTCTGAAAGCCAGCACAAAGGCAAACATTGCCTGCATTGAGAATGACCATTGCAAAGCCTTTTCAGTAACCCCAGGTGGTAAGCCATTGAGTACAGATGAAAATGTGTCCAGGGATGTATACTATATAAACAGTATAAACGACAAATATGACTTTTACAGAATGCCAAATGGTTTAAAATGAAATTATTTTGGCTCAGCTCACGCTGAAGAATTCACATATGTGCACCTGTGGCTTTCCTGTGGGGGTGAACAAGACATGGGAATGCCCTACAGGGCATATGGGTCCTTAACTGAACACTCAAAGTGCTGCCTCCAAGTGACAGTTTTAAGAGGCCATCGGCAGACTTAATGTTGCAAAAAAAAAAAAAAAAAATCTTGGAAACCATAATGTTGGGGTTGCGTCATGCTACTTAACAGTCTCAATATTCAAGGATAGTTGATTTAATGGTTGATGTTCCATTTTGGAGACACCATTTTAAATGCAGAACGCATCATTAAATGGAGTGCTTACCATACATCGGACACTTTGTAAATGCTTTCCGTGTGCTACTTTATGTAATGTCCACAGTGACTCTCTGAAAGGGGAGACTTCCATCATTCGCACGAAGACACCGAGCCACGACGTGGTTCAGGAAGGCCATGCGGCTAGCACGGAGCAGAACTCCATGAGAACCTTCTGGGGCTCAACGCCCAGGCTCAGCCGTGTGCTGTGGGCTGGCACACAGCGGGTGCGGAGGGATGAGTGAAGGGCGTGTGATTGCTCCCAGAAGGGTGTGGATAGATCCCAGGTATGTCACGTGTCACAGGAGGTAGATAATCACCTGGTTTATACGCCAGAGTCTCCATGAGTAAGAGGGGTTCTTTTGTTGGTCAAGAATTTGGTTCCCTACTTAATAAAGCTAGTAATAGATGTCCCAAGAAAAATCCCAGGGGACCAGAAGCCTTCTTGGAGGTTTCTCGAAGTATCTCGAAGAGGACAGCGGCCCTGAGGGGCAATCTCGTTGGATGCTTTCCATTCTTGAGCCATGAACAGCACCATTTCATGGTGGTACTGGGGCGAAGTCTCTGGTGCTTGAGAGGGGAGGCTTGAAACCTTCCTGTTGAAGCTGGAGCCTCCCCAAAAGTAAGGCGAGTAGGAGAGCTGTGTGGTTTATGTTTGGATCTCTGCAGCAAGGGGGAGGGTGTAACGTGAGCGCACATAGCCCTCTGGAGGGCCCTGACTGTTGGCTCATCACTGGAGAATACGGACATTTTAATGAACAATGGATGACTGTGCGCTCCCTCCTGCCACCTTCCCCTGTCTACGCTGGAAACTCGTTTTGGCGTAGCAGACGTTGCTGAATGCCAAAGTGGGTCACTCTCTTGTGAAGTCCAAGGTCATGTTCTCCTTCATCCCGCCTTGTCTTTCATCTCACAATTATTAGAGACGGATTATACTTCTCATCCTCAACAACCTCCTAGGATATCCCCCAATTCTGTGTCACCTTGGGCTCTCTTGTCTAAAAGTTCAAAAGAAGGCCCATGCTACTGATTTGGAACAGGAAGAGGAAATCTGGTTGGGACTCGTGCCTGTTTCAAAGCACGGACCCAGATGAGTTCCTTTGAATCTAGTCATACCAGGGATGGTGTCCTCTGACGGAATATGACCATGTGACCTCTGAGGCTAGGTCAGAGAAGACCTCACAGCTTCCTGTTGGTTCTTGGGACATTTGCCCTTCTGAAAGCCAGACACATATACAGTTTGGCTCTCCTGAGACCGCCATGTTGGATAGGCGTGTGTAGATGCCAGATGGGTGGGACTGACAGCCGAGCTGAGCTATCAGCCACATGGGTGAGCCCCTTTGGAAGTCCCCCACACTCCAGTCCCTAGGTGTTCCCAATGCCAGCTGAGAATTGATTGCAACTTCATGAAAGACCCCAAGTGAGAATGCTCTGAGCTCCTTCCCAGTCCCAGACCCCCAAAATTGTGAGCAGAAGAAAATGGCTATTTTAAGCTGCTGGGTCTTGGGGTAATGTGTTATGTAACAATAATAACTGGAACAGAACCTTAAGCTTCATGGGAACTTTCTGGAAGGTTTTTAATGAATGTGGATGAGAGAAAAGGGTTTCAGGAACAGGAGAGAACTTCATGTCCAGGTGTAAAGACTCCCTAGGCTTATATTCACAGGGGAAGGACTGGCTGGCCTCCATCCAAACTTCATGAAACAGGATTTCCCTGGTGAGGCGGTGATGAGTGGTGGTTACATGATTGACATCGGCCTCAGCCAGACCAAGTTCAGATTCCAGCTCTACCATATATATGCACATACCAAGTTATTTTCTCTCTTCGTGCTTTACTTTCCTCATTCATAAAATGGGACTCACAGATGTACCTAGCAAGTATGTGGCTGGTCAGAAGATTAAATTCGATTATGAACATAAAGAGCTTAGATCAGATAGTAAGTGCTGGGCACTTCTTGTTATTATTCGACTTACTATGTTAAATTTGGAGAACTTCTCAGCCTTTCTGGATTAGAAGCTCAGGTTTATGGCCAGAGTGAGGGTGAAACAGACTCACATGAACCAGCACAGAGTCTGATGTATAAACCTGAACGTCAAGGACAATCAGAAATAGAGCCGTCTGAGAGTATGCTGTGGTCACGTGGGCAAAGCACCCCCCGCCCCCAGATGGGGACTAATGAAGATCATCTCCTGATGGGAAGGTTGCTTTGGAAAGTATACAGTGGAAAGAAAGGGTTTAGAATCGTGTCTCAACTAACCTGAGGTCTTTCAGTGGTCCCGTCTGCCAGGCCATTCCGTTCCTTCTGGAACCCCTAGACTGTAACTTCCTAAGTTTTCTTTTCCAGTCCCTTGAGCCAATCCTTCTATTGGGAGATCATTATCTGGGGATATCCTGGGGGTATTATCCTGGGGATGTGCATTTCTCCACATGCTGAGAGGGCCTTGGTTCTCTTTGCCAGGATGTTTGTACAGCAAATAGCTTTGGAAGAAGGAGATAGTGTCTGGCCGCAAAGCAGGGGGCAGGCATGCTTACTGTTCATGAGAGAAGATTCCAGTTCCCAAATCTTGGGGTTTTCCCCCTATAATGCAACACCCGTCTAGCACGGGCCCTGTGCAGTTGGGAATGAAGGAAACCGTTGTTTCTTTTGCTCTGATCCAGGTCATGCATCTTTGCTCCGAGTCCAGCTACCTAACGTAATGTGCAAGGATAACATCTTAGACCTTTCTGGTCCAGTCTTCCTGATTAGTGCCCTACCTGCACAACACCTGCAGATTACTAACTTCATATTTGTTTGTAAACCAAATCTCTCTTGTAAAGAGTTGATTTAGGGGCACCTGGGTGGCTCAGTCGGTTAAGCATCTGCCTTCGGCTCAGGTCATGATCCCGAGATCCTGGGATGGAGCCCCGTGTCTGGCTCCCTGCTTGGTGGGGATTCTGCTTCTCCCTCTCCCTTTGCCTTTTCTCCTGCTTATGCTCAATCTCTCTCTCTCTCTCTCTCAAATGAACAAATAAAATCTTAAAAAAAATTAAAAGCTGATTTGTTGAAAAAGATCACTTTATAGAACTACCTTAAATGGAAAGCCAGTACGCACCTTATAAATCCACACTAAAGATAAAAACAGCAAAGCAAACCCCCAAAGGCTATGTACTGTATAATTCCATTTCTGTGACTTTCCAGAGATGCCAAAACTATAGGAACAGAAACCGGATCATTAATTTCAGATCAGAGGCTAGGGATGGAGTTTGGAGGGCTGACCTCAAGGGGCATGGGGTAGCTTTTTAGGTGATGGAACTATTCTATCTCTTGATTGCGTTGGTGGTTATACAACTGTAGGTGTTTGTCAAAACTCACAGAACTGTACACCAAGGAAGGTGAATTTTATAGCAGGTAAATTTTGCCTTGTTAAACTTGACTTTATAAGGGAAAATAAAAGCCAACATCATTGAATTCTGGCCAGATATCCTTGCTTGTCCAAGGCTTGAGCCCAAGGTACCAAAAAGAGAGTGAGATAGGGGCTCCTGGGTGGCTCAGTTAGTTAAGTGTCTGCCTTCAGTTCAGCTCACAATACCACGGGTCCTAGGATCAAGCCCCGCATCAGGCTCCCTGCTCAACGGGAATCCTGCTTCTCCCTCTCCTTCCAGCTCATGTTCTCTCTTGCTATCTCTGTCTCTCTCTCTCTCAAATAAATAAATAAAATCGTTTTTAAAAATAAGAATAAAACTTTCTTCATTAAAAAGAGAGAGAGAGAGAGAGAGAGAGAGAGACAGAGAGAGAGATGACCCCAGGTTGAAGCTGTGTGAAAGGTCCTAGCACCAAGCCAAGACTTTGCCCTGATCAGAAGGACTAAAAGATGAGCAGAGGGAGCCATTTCTCTCTGTGTGATTCAGTGCCAGGGAAGCCGTGTCCCCAAGCTACCCCGAACTGACTCTGTACCACCTGGGACATTCATGCCGTGCTTTGGGAACTGTGCCTCAAACTGACTTTCCCGTTCTTAGCTCACCACCCACGACACACCAGTCACTTCCTAGGCCTCTCTGCTTGACATTACTCCCAAGCAACCTTGGTGAAGAGTGTTAGGTGTTCCCTAGTTCTCCTGCCCCATTGCACACTGGCAGACTTTGAGGCTCCTGGGAGAGCCCTGCTGACCCGTGGCCTCTACGTGGTACTGTTTCCATGTCTGCGGGACCTGGCCTTCCATCAGAGCCAAGTTCTTGGGGCCATTTTGTCATCACATGAACCCTCCATGCAATGGAACGACCCATGCCTGAGCCTCTGTCAGTCTTCTCAGCTCGACACCCGCCTTCCCCCTGGGCTTTCCCCTCCCCTCGTCCCCATCCCCAGATCTGTCTGTTGGTCTTAGCTCCAGGGCATGGGGCCCACCTGTCTGTCTTCAAGACCACAGTGAGGGAACATGGTGGCTGCCTTTCACGGGAAGGTGTGATCACTGTTACTGTGTTATTCTTGACTGCGTCTTTATTTTTCCTGGCCTAGGCCCGGAGCAGGGAGTGCCATGTGGCTTGATCAGTGCCAGTTATCGACGTGAACATCATCACCGGTGGCTGTTCTGCTCGCTGGTGTTGTAAGCTAAGCTCTGCTGGGTTTTGCACCGCCCCGCAGTGATCTCTGCAATTAACGTAGATGATTCACCTCTGTACACCCATTGTGCTTTTTTCAAGGCCAGTGACATCCATTTACATGAGGACCTAAAAACAAGTATTTCTCAGGCCTTCCTTGCGAAGTTTCTCAAGGACTCACCCACCCCTTCTCTTCTCATGCAACAGCCTGACCTCACCCTGGCCTTGCCTCCTGATGGAAAACCTAGCCCTTGAAACCAGGTCAAGGAGCAGGAACAGAGGGTTTGGTCCCACTTCTTTCCAGAGAGATGCTTGGGGCCAAGCACGCCCCTGGTTTTTGACCATATCCAATGCGAGCTTAGTTCCTCCCAGAGAGTGGACCCTTGAGAAATGGTTTGTTTGTTTCTGAATTAGTGAATTTCCCTTCCCAATTCTGGCTGTCCAAGTGGATACAAGCTTAGAAAGTGGTTTCTGACCTGGGGTGACTTTGTGCCCCACCTTACCCGAGCACCACCACCAGGGGACATTTGGCAATGCCTGGGGATATTTTTGGTGTCACCAATTCGGGGGCGTTACGCGTGTCTGGTGGGGCAGAGGCCAGGGATGTCTCTGAACATCCCATGACATCCCCTTCTCTCCACAACAAGGACTAATCTGGCCCTAAAGGGCCACCACGTGGAGGCGGAGATTTAGAAGGGCTTAGAAGACGCTTTGGCAAGTTCGGGAGCCACGGATGTACTCATGCTGATGTTCATGGGGCTCGAGGAAGCCCGGAGACGGTTTTTTTCCTGAAGCCCCGGGGGTGATTGACATCACCGCCTGGATTTTACCAGCGTGGCTGCTAATGAACGCGGCCTGCCTTGATGACTCTGCAGAGGGCACCGTTCAAATGCACCAATTAGGAAGGATTTTTTAATGTAAACTTTTAACCAGGTAGCCTGAGGGCTTGCTGGGCATAAAAGTACAATTTAGAGAACATGAGGTTTCCTGAGGTACGGGGAGACCCTGGCAGGATCCACAGCAGGTACTGAAGCTTGGAACAGAGAGCACCGTTCTTTCCACAGTCAGTGAGAATCCTTGGCCAGGCCATCATGTCACCCCAAACCCACGCCCGGCAGAGAGCTGCAGGGTCTGGGCTCTCCCTCCTCCCAGAACACTCCCCAGGCTGCTCTCCCGGCAGCTGCTGCCCAGACCCCATCCCTTACACACTAATTGCCAGTGAGTGGCCTGCTGACTCATGGCTTTCCTGCCTTGAGCCAGGTCGCTGAGGGTTTAAGGAAAGTCGTGATTCATTCACGCCTTCCCTTGGCAGTGTCGGCTCTGACACCTTGTACGTTTTCCTTCGGAAGCTGCAACTCAGTGCCATCAGGGTTGATAGAAGAGGAACAAGGAAAATCAAAACAAATCCTTGGTCCTCTTCTCCCTCTAGTCCCGACCCTCCTTGAAAGTGGGGGTCCTGGATAGGATGTTGCTTCCTCTCGGGGTTTGCTAAAGACTCTCTTACCAGTGTGTTCTGTAGGGTTGTTTCTTCCATGGGGCCCCACTTTCTGGGCTTTTCCTGCTGTCTCCCTCGCTTTCTCCCCACCACTGGGTGCTGTGCCGTGCTGCCCCAGGCCATTTGTTAAGCAAACCAACATCAGCGCAAAATGCACGGGGGCATGGGTTTGGCCTAACTGGATGGTAGGCCCAGTAGTAAGCTCGTGGCTTTTGATATTTTTTCCCCCCAGGATCGGTGGCCTTTAAACATCTTTTTATTTATTTGTTTCCCCTTAGCAGCAGGACCATTCATTAAACAAATATTTATCAAATATCTGCGATGCCAAGCATTGTTCTAGCCACAAGGGATACAGCTGTGAACAAAACGGGGAGGATTCCTGCTCTTCCGGACCTGACACTCTAATGCGGGAAAGCCAATTATAAGCAAATAAAAAAAATACATGATATGCCAGGTGGTGGTAATTGCATTAAAAAAGAAGCAGGACAAGGATTAAGGAGTGACAGTGACCAGGGCATTATTCAGATGGGGTGCCCGGGGGAAGCCTTTCTGGTAAGGTAAGCAGGGGGGTCTTTTTTGAATTAAATCTTCCTTGGAACCCCAGGATTTAAAGTAGTTAAATATGGGGCTGCTCTGGTGGGCGAGAGACAAAATCGGGGGTGGGGGGGGGACTCACATGGATAGGGTGCTCCAGGAAGGCCTTGCTGAACAGGTGGCATTTCAGCAGAGAACGGAAGGGGTCAGGATATGAAAAGTAACTTTATTTTAATATTGGAAATAAAGTAACCGAACACTGAAAAAAAAAAAAAGCAAAGAAAAGGAAAAGAAAAAAAGAATGCAAACAGTACAAAAACACGGCCCGTATCCCCTTCCCTTCGATCCTAGTCTTCTGCTTCCATTGTCTCAAAGGCAATCCCCATTACCAGTTTCACGTGTGTCTCCTTCTAGTAAGATTTTGTGTTTATGTAAGCATGCAGGTGTGAGTATGTCTGTCTCTATCACCTTTTTATCACTTTTTTAAAAGGACCAAGGATAGGGGCGCCTGGGCAGCTTAGTCGGTTCGACGTCGAACCCTTGGTTTCAGCTCACGTCTTGATCTCGGGTCGTGGGATTGAGCCCCACGTCAGGCTCCACGCTCCGTGGGGAGCCTGATTCTCCCTCTTCAGACTGCCCAAGCTCACATGCCTGCTTGCTCTCTCTCTCTCTCAAATAAATAAAGAAATCTTTAAGGATACCAAAAATAGCATATATACCTGACATTCAGCATCCTAATTGTTTTCATTTGACCTCATAACTTGTAGATTTTTCTGTATTCACTCATAACGTTTTCTTTCGTTCTATGGCAGCTGTGCGGTGAATTTCTTTCACAAATGGAGCCAGTCTCTTACTGCTGGTGTTAGACGGCTTCCTGAGTACTTTCAAAACCCATTTGCAGATGTTGGGACTCTAACCCATTGGATAAATATGAATGGAAAGAAATACACTTACCGAATATATGATACAAAACGTATATATGGAATATATCAATTGGCATTTATACAATATACCTACGGTATAAATTTCTCAAAGTAGACTTGCTAGGTCAAAGAAGATTTGTATTTTGCATCCCGATACATATTGACTATTTGCCTTGAAAGGGATTATACCAAGTTATATTCCCCTCCAATTTACAAAGGCACCTTTTCCCTTGAAACCTTATCAAATGTGTTTTCAAACGTTTTGATCACTCTTTGCCAAACTGATGGAAAATATCTAAGTTTGCTTTCATTTACATTTTATTAAATTTCAATGACTTTGAACATCTTCGACACGTCTAAAAAGCCTGTTGTGTTTCTTGTTTTGTAAACTACTTAGTCATGGAAATGTCAAGGTGAGGTACTTATTAGACGTCCAGGTGGAGATGTCAAGAAGGCATCCAGATATATAAGTCAGAACTCAGGGACCCTTCTGGACTGGGGTTAGAAAGTCACTGACTTTTGAGAGGCAGGGGTACATAGATGGTGTTTAAATACCCGGAAATGAGCACGATCCCCTGAAGAGGAATGAATAAAACAGAGAGAAGGCAGAGGACTGAGCCCCGGAGGGGCACGCCTATACCTAGAGGTTGGGTGCAGAAGGAGGCCAAGAAAAGATGAGGAACAGCAGCCACGGAGAGCAGAACAGCAGGAAGCAGAAGCTGCCAAGAGAAGCTAGTGTCTCAGGACAGACTAAGAAGTCAAGGAAGAGAAGAAGGGAAGAAGCAAATTACTGTTTGCCTTTGACAACATGGAGTCTTTGGCAAGCTGGAGATCAATTTCTGTTGAGTGGTGATGCTGTCAAGATGAGGTCAAGGACCTGGTTGAAGAAACAAAAGGCAGGGCTTGGAGACAACACAAGCAGGATGTTTTGCCAAGATGGGAATTAGAAAACCAGGATGGTGTTGGGTCAAGGGGAAGGATCGAGGTAAGAGATTTGGTTTGGTTTTTTTGAAATGAGAGATGTGGAGCCCCTGGGATTCAGGTGAGGACAATTCAGGAGATTGTTGACGTGTGTGAGTGTGTGTAGCTGGAAGGGCAAAGTCTAGGAAGGGGAGAGGATACAGGACACAAATAGAAGGTGGCCTCTGGTGGGAAGAGGGGCATGACTCCCACTATATCTGGACGCGTGGAGGAGAGTGGGGGTCAAGTTTGTGGGTTGGGTGGTGGGAACCGAGAAGGTGTGAAACTGATGGCTTCCATTTCCCCCTTCAAGAATGAGGCTGGGTCATCAGCCCAGGGCCGGACCATGCGGGGTGTGATGGGAAATGGATGAGCCAGGAGAAAGCAGGAAACGGGCCTCTGTGAGCAGGACAGGGACTTCTCCAGAAAACTATGATAGAAGCACCAGGCCCATTTGAACACCCCTTGGAGGCTTGGCTGACTTCAGGCGGTTCTACAACTGAGAAGTAAATCCAGCCCAGCCGAAGGCTTTGCGCTGCGCTGAATGGCTAATTTGGAAGTATCTGATCGCCATACTGTTCACGGAGTTATTTATGTCCGAAATGATGAAACTTCCCTCCCCCCCGCCTTCGGGCCCATAAAATCGTGGGGAAGTGGCCAAAATACCAGCCTGCCTTCCTGGGGCGTGTGGATTACCGCTGTCACGGGCGGGTCTGGCGCCCCCATCCATCTTCAGCCCAGACTCCCCAGCTCACGCCTGTCAGGACGGGGCACTGACCCCTGCTGGGGCCGGGTTCCCGGGCTTGGGCACCATGTGGGCTCCAACACAGCTTGCAAGCAAGTGCTTTTAATAAGCGTCAAGTTCCCCGGTCTCTTCTCTTTCCTGACCTCCTTCTTATCATAAAGACAGCAGAGCCTGGCTCCCACCGAGCGTGGGATACGGTTTCCTACTAAGCACACACTCGCCGTGGGATGGGGTATGTCCCGGGCCCACAGGGGGGCGTGTGCGCGTGGTTTTGTGTTACTCTCTTCTACATGAGCTGGACTCAGGATTGTGTTTTCTGGAAAATCTAACTCAAGGAGAGGATGAGGGAAGGCTTGTCTCTGTCCTTCGCTGGCTCTCTTCAGCTTGGCCATTTGGCTAAGTCTCCTGTCCTCACTAGATCTGTCTTCCCATCTGTAAAATGGGAATGGTTCGCTCTATCCTAAATATCTACTCTGTGTGTGTGTGTGTGTGTGTGTGTGTGTAATTCAAAAGAATGAACAAACATAAAATTGCGCTTCTAGCAAGGATTATTTTTATCAAGCATCTCTCCATCCTCTGTGACCTCCCTTGTCACAGTGCGTCTGACATAAAGCCTGACACATTGCACATGCTCAATACACATTGGGGGGAATTAATGAACGAATAGAAGGGGTGAATGTGTCTGCAGGTAAACCTATATCTGTCACTGTGTTTATAATTAATTAGCACTTAATACATACCAGGCGCTCTGCTAAGCACTTAACAAAATGATGTCCTTTTTGTCTCCCAGCGGGTAGGTGGCCATGTTCCCATTCTACAAATGAGAACACAGCCAGTCTGCCAGGTTGACTTCCTTCAGGAAAGTCTCCTCCCATAGAAGTACCAGGGCAGGGATTCGGGCCTAAGACTTCCTGGTTCCAGATTCCGTGTTCTCGACCATTGTGGTGTCCTACTGCGTAGGACAACAAAGGAGCCTGCTTGTAAAGCGATGCCCTATGCAGCCCTCATGGGGCTCAGAGAGCATTATCTCCATGAATCAAAGGCTGGCTCGTGAGAACCTTAGTAAGCATGGGCAGAGAGAAATGGAGGTATGTGT
The DNA here is from genome assembly GCF_922984935.1 of Meles meles. Lineage (NCBI taxonomy): Eukaryota > Metazoa > Chordata > Mammalia > Carnivora > Mustelidae > Meles > Meles meles. The sequence goes on along the minus strand of NC_060084.1, from coordinate 29,040,776 downwards.
CGATGAACGTGGAGCCGTCATGCTGGTTTGGACGCAGACCAGCAGGTGGGCTCAGTCATCCCATGTCCTGAGCTGTTCCAGTTCAGCTGACCGGGTTGGAGACTGAAGCAGCCCAGGCCACCAGAATCCATTCCCTCTGCCTTCCCAGATCTGGAAGAATTTGGACTGCATAGGACCCACTGATTTTCATATTCTTATTTCCTTTCCTGTTTGGCTGGGAGGGGTTCAGCTGCAGCCTTCGCATCTCCTGTCCTTCTGAGTCTTGGCTCGTCGGGACCATCTGTTACCCAGAGTGGCCCATCAGACTAGGCATTGGGAATTCCTGAGACCCTTTGTCAAGCTTTAGGGTGCTGGATCCCACCGGTGAGGTGGTCTCTCCAGAGGACTGGCCTGCCTTCCTTAGCCTTCCTCTGGACCTTAGAGCATGACTCTACCCAGTGAGTGTTTGCTCCAAGGAGAGCCCAGGGAGCTGAGATCGGAGCTCGGGCATGCAGTGATGTGGTGGGGACAGATTCAGGAGGAGATGAGGCAAGATTTCCCCACCTGGGAATGACAGCCCCACTCAGCCGGCGGGCGTGCCCTCCTCGTGAACACTCCGCTGGCTGGCTGCTCTCTCGTTCCAATAAATTAAATCTGTTATATCATCACTGTTCTATTCCTGAGACGAGCACTTCCAAGGCAGATTAGAATGGAACTTAAGGGGATTAAAAGCTTCTCTTAGTGAAAAACAATGTTTCAGATGGGAAATCCATTTACCAATATGAATTTCAGCAGAAATGCATGTTTTCCTTAATGCACGGCTACTGCTCAAAGAAAGCGGGATTTCCCCCCACGCCTCCCGTCTTCTGTTTTGCATAAGTTATAATGTGGATTCTGTTGAGCGTAGCAAGCCTCTCAGGGAGATTGATGGCTTCCATAAAGTTGCACAAAAACATTTCTCCTTTGTTCACGAGGGAAAAGAAAAGTGTCTAATGGATTTGGAATATTAAAAGAGTGTCGGTCTATACTGTAAAGCAGGAGAAGTCTAGGAGTAAATGCCAGACACCAGAGGAAATGGATTAGTTGGAAATGCAAACAGTCAATTCTCAGTTATCTGTGTGTGGCTTATCTGCAAGAAGTTAGGGGAGAAAAAAAAAAAAGGAGAGGAAAGGAAAGCATCCCTGTGCCTCGGCTCTCCTGCCTAACTGTCTATCACTGTGTTCTCAGGGAATTAGAAGTCATTTTAATAACCTGGGCCCAATATAATTTGGACTGTAATTCTGTTGGCAGCAGCTATAAAAAAATCACAGAAGGCAGTCCAAAGGATATGTAATTAATTTTTTTTTTTTATTACTCACAGTTTGGGATTCTCTACACCATTAGAAAGTTGACAACTTAAAAATCATGAGCTCGTTCCCCAACGTGGACCTCCTATCTCAAGGGGCCATGAAACTCCAGGAAACTGCCGAGTCAGCCCCCAGACTGTCCGCACCCAGAGTGCGGTGGAGAGATGCCCTCTCGGGGAGGCGGGTGGGGTCCCGAGCATCGCTGTCTGGATCCGTGAGATCACAGCCTGGGCACAGAGAAAAGCTATTGGTTTGGCCAATAGTTAGTGAGTATCGATCTGTTCTAGGGGATTTGCAGGCATATAGGGAGTGCCAGGTGCAAACTCTGCTCCCACTGTGGCCTGGAGTTGGGTGTCTGTGACCATGGCTTGTCCTTGGCCGTGCTATGGAAAACCTCTCCATGACATTTAATGGGGCTGCTCAGAGGGGTAGAGAGAGCTCTTTTGGGGGCCAAGGAAGAGAAATCAGAGACAGGCTTGTTACAGGGAGCCTAACTCTCATAAGCCTCAGGGCGATGAAGGTGTCATGGCTGGGGCCAGAAGGTGTCATGAACCAAAACTCCTGCCCTTCTCCCTCCTGCCTATCCCTCCGTCCCTCTCCTCCTTCCTTCTTTTCCACTCCTCTTTCTTTTTCTCTTGCTTCCTTTTACACTTGCCCAGACTGAGGCTGCCCCAGAGTCTCTCCAAAGCCCCCAGGCCTCAGGGGCACACCTACCCACTCGGGCCTCCTTAAGCCCTAAGTCCCAGCTCTCGTTCCTGGAGCCACCGGGTTCCGTGCAAAGGTCCTCCACACCTCCCACCGCCACACACGGCTCTTCCATTTTGTCCACACCCTGCTGCTGCCACATCTGGTTGAAGGATTTGCCTCTTCAAAGGAGAGCCTGGATTTCTGGAGCTAACTTTCCTAATCTTCAGCCCCAATAAATAACAATATTTGCTCACAGTTATTGGGTGCTGACTAGGAGCCGGGCGCGGTGTTAAGCGCTTGACAGGGAACGTCCTGTGAAAAGCTTACAACGGCAATGAGAGCTGAGTGTTGTCAGTGTCCCATTCCACAGCTGGGAAATTGAGGCTGGGAGAGGTTCACTAACTTGCCCAAGGTCACACAGCATGGACACGGAGAAGCGAGATTCGAACCCAGGCACTCCCGCTCCAGCCCCTGTGCTTTTAACGACGGCATGGCGTGGCCTTCACGGTCTAACTGGAGCCCTTGTGTGTGACTTGAGCAAAAGCTGTTCGCAAGTGGAAAACACCCGTCTCCAGCCCAAGAAGCCAGTTTTCACCAACCACACGGACAGAGGTGAAAACAGTGGGTTGAACATCACACGTCGTTAGCTGATGCCTGGGATTTGGGCGTCTGTGGGATTTCTTACCTGTGATGCCTTAGAACCCTCGCCCCTCCTCACAGACCCCCTCACCCCTCCTGCCCTCCTCCCTCCGGGGCTAACATACATTTTTTAGGATCCGGCTCGAAAACCTGGTGCTAAAATGTTGCTCAATTTTAATTATCCTTCCAAGTGCCTTGCTGTCAGCCACCCTTCTGAAATTGTTTTAATTGAAGTTCCATGAATCGTGGGGAGTTCAGACGGAGTTCATCTCCAAGCCCATCCTGATTTCATTAAAGATTTGATCTTTCCTTTTTCACCAATAAAACATTTATTATCGTTATCTGTTTCGTAACCAGTTTCTGTCTCCAAGGCGGGGTGGCGGGGTGGGGGTTGGAAATCAACCTCATCTTCATGCCAGTAAAACTAAGGAATCATCTGTTGATTTTTCTGGCACAGAATAGCAGTGACCTTAAAAAAATTAATTGACTAATTACTTTCCTTTTAAATGAAGGCAGTCCTCATTCAAGAGGATTTTTAAGCCTGTAGGTGAGAGTGTTTAGAAATTAACCATACTCAGGGCTTAGGAAAGAACCGTCTTCCTTAAATACAGGTGCTGTTTCTTTTTCTTTTCTCCTCCTTCTTCTCCTTCTTTTTCTCCTCCTTTTTCTCCTGCTCCTTCTCCTTCTTCTTCTTTTCTCTAGTTGAGGACAGGTCAGGTCCCCTTTTTAATAACTGAACCGGAGATGGTTCTCTCTCACCCGCTGCCTCCCACCAACAGGAGGTAAATGATGGGAAACCAAGTTGTAGATGAACCAAATAATGTAAAAGGAAAACTGGACTGCGGATTAGCTTGTTGACCCTTGAGTGTTAATCATTAACAGTTAATTACTATTAAATCATCATCGCCCAGCCTTGGCGGGAATCACAATTTACGCCCGGGAGTCCGATTGCAGGCGGTGTTCGTGACGATCTGCGCGACCACGTTCTTAGCAAACCCCATCCCTGCCTCCCGCTCGGTGGATGGGAGGCACGATGTTTTGGTTAAGCCTTCAGCTGTGGCTCCTTCTGGACCTTTGTTTCATGTATGTAATATACTTAAAATGCACTAAATGACAGTTTATAATATCATTATCTACAGTTAAAGATATTATAACTTCAAAAATGAAAAGAAAGTGTAGCCATATGTGGAAATGGTCTATTTGGTGCCCTTTAGCCCCTCCCTTCTCGTTTCTGCCGGACCAGACAGGCAACGGCACAGAAATCGTAGGTCTGCAAAATCATTTTGCTATTTCAGCTCGCATTTGTCATGAAAGGAAATTGGGTTATTTAGATAGTAAATAACAACTGCGGGCTCATTTATTTTCCTTTCTTGTTTTTTTTTTTTCTTTTTTTCCTTTTATTTTGGTCCCAGGTTTCAATATGTTCTTTATTACATGGTTTGATAATTCAAGGATGGCTCAGGAAAACCCCGCTGGACCACCACCGCCCCTCAGCCCCCCGCAACCCCCAATAACATGAGAGTTGATTTAAAACTTCACTCTGAACAGCCCTAGGGTTATTTAGGAACAGTGTGGACCGAGTATGGATTAGGTTTAAAAGTAATAAAAGAGTAGACCTGTTGGTTAGGTGAAAAATTCACTATCAGATTCCTGAGTGCAGCATTCCTTTTCATGTGCAAACGGTACTAAATGAGGCATTTAATTCAACAAATCCAGAGTTCTGATCCGCCAGAAACAGAGACTGGGTTAGTTCAATTTGTAACAAACGATCTCCTTATGATCAAAGTCCTGAGCGCTGATTTCAACATGCTGCTTAAATTAGTCTAACACCAAAGTCTTTGGCTCGGAGACAGTATTTGGAATGTCTTACCAGAGGAGAAATTCCTTCTCACACATGGTTCTAATATCATGCCATGCCAGCTTTGCTTTTTAATGGGCTGACAGGAGGCGCGGTGCTAACTTTCTGACTCCAGAAAGTTCTTGGGCTGTCACCCGCAAACCAGCTAGGATAATTTTTCCTTGGCTTCCTTATTAAAGACTGAATGAAGGGATTGTGTGGCTTTCTTAATGTCACTCGGTCTGTTTGCCATAAATTCAGGCGCTCACGATGAAAGCTGCACTTATATTTCGCTGGAAAATGGAATCAAGGAGAATGCACACAGGTTCACGATAAATAACGAAGCGTGAGTTATTAAGTGAATTTCATCTACCAGGGCCTTATTACATCAGCAGTTTAGATAATGGCTCCTGGAAAAAAAAAATCTATGTATTTCGCAGCCAGAGTGTGGAGGGGCGGGGTGTCCGGAGGGCGCCGGGGTGGACAGACAGAGCCAGCTGGGGTGAGAATGGAAGAGGTGGTATTTGAAAAATAATATAATATTTACATTTTTGCATGCTGTTTGCCTTTTTAGCTCAGCAGGGAGACTAGCAGGCCCGTGGGCCAACGTGACATGCAAAGCTGCAGGCTTCCTGCCCACGATTGTTTGTTTTTTTGCAAAAGGAAGACTTGGGGTTGTTTAGACTATGAGCCTAATTTTAGAGGATCATAATTATGTTGCTTCTAAACCACATATTTTCCAGAATTTGCTGCCCCATGAAAATAACTTGCATGTGTGTCCAGCCTGGCTGGCAGCCAACCTGATGCCCAGAGCCTCGGTCCTCTGTGTCATCCTGGGGGACTCCCAGTGACCAGGACGGTCTGGCACAGGGGTGGTGGCAAGGGGCTTAGGCTGGGGGAAGCAGGGGAGCTGCATCAAGACGCCTACTGGCGCACACTTTTGCACCTTGGGTTGGTCCTATGACTTCCTGGGTGGCATTTTGCAGGATGTCAAGACCGTGAAATGTTCTGTAGGATGCCTCGATGGAAAAAGTCTGGGGGTCCTTGTCGGCTCTGTCCTCTTCCTTGTGATCTGCCATGCACACAGAGGTATCGTCTGTATCGTCTTTACACCAGCTCCGATCCTCAAATACAGGCTTTCTTTATGGTGTAAGTCACAATTGCTGTTCACCAGCTAACTGTTTGTGCAGTGATTCGATGATGTGAGTGTCCACTCGAGACTAACTCCTTGAGTTAGCTCAAGGAGTTGAGCACCTGCTCAGCGCTCTCTGTTTCGTGATGAATCTTCAGCGCTTTGCACAGTACCTGCCCTGTAACAGCTGCTCAGTCATGATCTGATAAAATACTGGATGAAGACAGCATTCCTAAACTGTAATGAACGTTTACATCAGCTGGGAAGATCCTGTTAAGAACGTAGGTTCTGAGCTGCTGCGATTCTAATGTGAGCCCTTGTAATGCTGATACTGTTGCATTCTGAGCAGCAAGGAATTAAGGAGTTTAACTGTGTTTAATCCTCAATACATCAAGCTCTGTTTACCCTTTCCTGGTGGAATGCTTAGTGATGCCCACAATCTGAATCTCATTTATTCATCTATAAAATCAACCAAATGCTCTTCAAGGATCGTTGCAGCTTAAGCCATTGGTCTTTGGATGTGTTGCTCTGAAATTGTTTCTGAGTCAGCTCTGGAATTGGGGAAGGGGAGATCCCCCAAACACATGATCTTACGAAGCGTATGCTGAGTTCGCTGGGGGACGGACCCAAGGGCATCAAGAGCAGGGTGGGCTCCGCCTGGCTGAGCACCTTCAGACCCACTCAGGGCTCCTAGAGAGGCGGCAAAGTGTCTGCGGGTCACAGTTTTCCTATTGCTTTGAGCCCACGTGTGTGCGGTTGGGATGATGGAACATTCCATGTGTTCTGAGCTCAGGATGATGCAGGTGCAGGGAGGCAGGCGCAACATGGATCGAGCTGGCCCAGAATGTATGCCAAAGACACATATGATATATATGTATATATATACACACATATATATGTATATATATATATAGGCTTATATATATTTATGTATTATTTAATATTTGTTTTATAAATATATATTTATATGTTTATTTATAATTTATCTATATAAAGCCTTTATATATAAATATATATAAAATACAAAAAAAAACTCTGAAAATTCAATAATCAGAAAACATAAATAGCCCCTTTTAAACATGAGCGGAAGATTTGAACAAATCTTCACCGAAAAGATGTACAAATGGCAAACGAGCATCAGAACAGGTGCTCCACATCATTTATTATTAAGGCATCACAAGTGACAGTAAAGATGAGATACCACGCTACTTAGATGAACTAAAATCTAAGGACCTGACAATACCAGCAGCTGGATGGAGAGGCAGCAAGAGGAACTCCCGTTCTTTGCTGCCGGGAATGCTAAATGCTACAGCCACTATAGAAGAGGGGTGGTTTCTTACAAAATGAAACATGCCTGGGGCGCCTGCGTGGCTCCGTGGGTTAAGCCTCTGCCTTTGGCTCAGGTTGTGATTTTAGGGTTCTGGGATCGAGTCCCATACGGGGCTCTCTGCTCAGCAGGGAGCCTGCTTCCCCCCTCTTCTCTCTCTGCCTGCCTCTCTGCCTACTTGTGATCTCTGTCAAATATATAAATAAAATCTTAAAGAAAGAAAGAAAGAAAGAAAGAAAGAAAGAAAGAAAGAAAGAAATGTGCCTTCAGCATACAATATGTCTGTTGAACCCCTGGTATCTACCCAACCGACCTGAAAGCACATTTACACAGAAGCCTGCAGCCCTGTTGATGGCAGCTTTGTTCTCTGGAAGCCACCGAGATGTCCTTCAATAGGGGAATGGATAAACACACCGTGGTCCATGCAGACAAGGGAATATTATTCAGCGGTCAAAAGAAATGGGCTATCAAGCCACGGATGAATCTCAAATGTATTGTTAAATGCAGAAGCCAGTCGGAAAAGGCTACTTACTATCTGATTCTAGTTATATGACATTCTGGAGAAGGCAAAGCTGTACACCCAGGAAAAAGATCAGTGATTGTCAGGGGTTCAAAGTGGGGGGAGGTGGGGGAGGAGGGTCAAATAGAGGGGCACCATCGGTTTTTTAGGTCAGTGAGACTATTTTGTTTGCTACTGTGATGGTGAACACAGGATATTATGCATTTGTCAAAACCACAGAACCTTAGGAGTTTGGGGGAGCCCCAAGATGGATGACACAAGAATTTTACAAATACATTTACAAATATTACAACCAACTATTATAGATGTATGAAACGATCCCATTGAAAGGGTTTGGGGGAGGGTGCCTGGGTGGCTCCGTTGGTTAAGAGTCTGCCTTTGACTCAGGTCATGATCCCAGGGTCCTGGGATTGCATCCCACATTGGGCTCTCTGCTCAGCAGGGGGTCTTCTTCTCCCGCTCCCTCTCCCTCTGTGCTCTCTCTGTCAAATAAAAATAAAATCTTGGGGGAAAAAAAAAAGAAGAAGAAGAAGAAAGGGTTGGGGGAATAAGGCGCTGACTTGAGCAACTTTGGGAATTAGTAGAATTGTAAGACCACCGGCCGCGGAAGCGTCCACACGTGTTGCACTTTGATAGCCTTGTGTCCTGCAGAGGCATGGGTTAGCAATTCTGAAACCACTACCCATGTAAATACTGGAACTGAACAATGGCAGGTAGCAGGAGTGAGGTTTTCCACAGTTGGAATGGGTTACGGATAAGCAAGGGAAGGGGCTAGAAAAAGTCATAGGGTAACAGGTGAGGGTTGGAGACATTGGAATGAACTCATGTGCAGATTACTATAGATACATATACATAAACATACACGTATAGATACATAGTTACACATAGATGGCTTCACGCATCTATGTGTGTGCATAGGGTAGTAGTCCACACCCATGTGTCCTGGCTCTGCCAGCTGAGAGGGCGGAGACACACCCAAGTTGGATTTGTTCATAGCTAGTGTCCAGATCTTGATTTCTAATATCATTCTCCAATAAAAGGAACCAGGGCTCGGAGAAATGTCCAGTTCAAGGACTCTAGGACTGGTGCATGAAATAGGAACGATGAGTCCGGAGCCGTCGTAGTGCCAGAGAGCAAAAAAGCGCTGAAAACAAAAACAAAAGCCGAGCCAGAAAAACCAAACCCATAATGATAGGACTGGGCCAGAGGGATACCGGATCCAACTGAGAGAACTTCCAATGGCCAATGCAGAATTCAAAATAATTTAAGTGGAAACTCAGTCCTCAAGGAGGGGGAGCGTAACTTCCTATTCCTTCAGTGTGGCTGCCCATAGTAACTTTCTTCCAAAGAGGACGGTGTGGCAAAGGAAACAAGAAAGCACAGCTTGACAGTGGAGACACGGACAAACCCTACCTCAGGCCGGGGGTCAAGGTCAACATCAACAAACCCCCCTCAGTAATGCTTAACACAGTATCTTCAAAAAATAAAGAAATTCTGACAATCTGTTGCAGCCCAGAAAAGCCTAAGGAGACATCAGGGTTAAATGTGATGTAGTAGTGGATGGGATTCTGGAACAGAAACAGGACATTAGGGAAAAAGTGAGAACATCAGAATCAAGTGTAGACTCTAGCTAATAATAATGTATCAATATTGGCTCATCATGACAAATGACCCATGGTGACATTAAGATATTAGCAAAAGGGGGAAGTGGGTGTGGAGTATATAGGAACTCTGGACTATCTTCAGAAGAACTCTAAATAAATGTAAATTAAAAAATCTAAACTTGAAATTTGTTTAAAAATTCATCATCGTAAACAAACAAACCAAAACAGACCACACTCACCAGTTGGGATAGGCTTTGGAAGAATTTACGTTAGCTTCACTTGAGCACCTACTATGTATCAGGCACTGTGCTGGACTCCCTTCACTCCATGAGCTCTTTTAATCTTTACAAGAGCCCTGTAAAAGCATAACATAGTCCAACTTCTCTAGGTATGGAAAGGAGAGTGTGGGGAAGCCAGGTAAATGGCCCAAGGTCGGATAGTTACTGTGGGGAAGGGTAGAATTCTAAAGAGCCGTGGGTTTTTCCTCCTCTCCATCAGAATGCACAGGAAGTTGTCATGGACCCTCTGGCCTCCACCTCTGTCACCAATCACGTTGTGTCCTGGGATGGGGGATATTTCTGCCCAGTGTCTGGAAGTCTGAGTTGTAACCTTGAGCTGAACACCCTCCACGTGGAGAGCTTGTGGTTGGACAGTGTGGTGTGGAGCCACTGGCTGATGGGAATAGCCAATGTTGGAGAGATTTCTGGCCACACGGGAAGGGTCTTGCTGGGTCTCTGTCCCTGTCTGGTCAGCATGTGGGCACTGCATGGCAGAAACCTTTGCAGGGCATGTCGCCTGCAAATGGGTAGGGAGTAAAGGTCTTGGACTCTTCCTGCTCTGTCACTCTGACACTCATGAACTTCCACAGACTCTTAAATGTGGTTGGTGTTCAAGACCTTCCCGAATGGAAACCCCAACTCTCCCCTTGGCTACCATCTCTCTTCCTAAGGGCTGTGATCTGCAGAGATCTGTGGGTGCCCTCCTGAGCTCAGCTGACAGCAGGGGTCTAGTGAGGGACGTTTGCTGGTGGTAATGCAATGCCCACACTCACTCTCTCGCCCAGCAGGCTTTCCGGCAGCAGGAGTTCTCTGCAAATCAGACTGGGTTCATGGTCTGGCTCTGAGTTTATGAGCTGGGTGACCTAGGAAGATTCTGTGGTCACTCTGAGGTTAGTTTCACTCATCAGCAATGGGGCTCAGGTCCGAGGAAAGGGTTAGATGACACAGGACGTTAGTGCTTGGCCAGAACAGGTGTTGGGCAAATGCAAACATTACTATATTATCATTATTATGCCTAAATATTTCTGCCTTCTGTGTTCTACTCATTTCTCAGTGGAAGGGCCATTTTCTGTCATCTTCATCAGCCAAGTCCTTGCCTAAGGTACGTTTTTTTCTTACTTTGTCTGTCCTTAGCAGAGCTTCGGGGACCTTGAGTGGTCATGAATGGCCCCAAGAATGAAGGTTAGATTTTGAGGTGTAAACAGGGAGGTGGGGGACATGTTTCTTGGGGCACTGAGGGAAGGGAGGATGTGTAATTTCCACAGCTGCGAGGGAGAGCTGCCCTCCCCTGATTTCCAGGTTGTCTCTCACTCAGGTCTGTCTCTGCCATAAACATGGCGGCACCCACTGCTGGTGGCTGGTGCCAACACCCCCTCCCACCCACGGCCAGCCAGCCATGTCTCCTCTACATGCGGTAGTGAAGACCCCGAGAGCCTTCCTCTTGCCCCAATGGGGCCACGTGCATGGCTTTCCTGCCTCAGCTCTCTCTCCCACCTTCCCAGCCCTCAGAGAGGGGCAGAGGGTCACCTGTACAATATTCTAGAACTAGACTAGGAACAGCCCTTGTGCCGCACCCCGTCTGAAAAGGGGCTGCCTCCACCCCCTGCTCCATCCCGGCTGCTACCCCCCTGAGCCAGGACTCGAACCTCGTTTCTGTGCTGGGATCTTGTGCCCTGACAGCGGCATCAACTTTCATGAAAGAATGGGGATCATTTTCGTTCAAAAATAGTCTTCCTTCGACAAGAAGGACATGGCAATGGAGGGTAGTCCCCCCAGTGAATGCGTGAACGTTTTTAATGGCCGGTGAAATTTAAAATTCTTGGCCCCCTCCTACCAGGTCACACAGATCTTTACCCCTGTGGAATGCACTTGGTTGAACTAAATTCAAGAAATCCAGGAGCCCAGGACAAGTGAGACGCACATGGCCCCTTATCGATCTGAACGTGGAGGAGACGTGTTTGCATTCCTCATAGCTCTCATAATAAAATCATAATCAAAAACAACCACCGAGGAAGAGAAAGAACTTTGCTCTATTCCATTTGTTTCTTTAATGATGGGGGAAGTTTCCAGAATAACAGATTTCGATGCCGCTCTCTCTGCTCTCAGGAGAAAGAATTTAGAGACACTCTGGATCAGATAAGGCTTCTGCTCTCCTTAAAAAGGCCGCTGGGATGGGGCTCCAGCGTCTTTGTTCCCTCCACGCACGTTGTGAGAGATACATGTCATTTCAAGAAGTATGGAACTAATTGAGGACTATGTCCAGCTCTTGTAGGGGTGAACAGGGCAGATAAATAAAAACTCCATCGCACATAAATCTTTGCTCCCAACTTCAAAGAAGCAGGATCCTGCTAAGTGTATTTGTATAATGCAGTAATTTATGCAAAAAGCAGCTTTGATAAATGTCCCCTAATTTATTGTCATGTATCTCAAATCAAAGTCAAACATTTACAGCCTGAGCCTGAAGGAAGCCAGGCCTCCGAGAGCCAAAGGGTTTGAAGTAGGTAGAGCAATGTTGGACAAAAGGTTAAACGGGCTCTGGTTTGAATGTTAAGAACTTTCTACAAATGATGGCAAAAGAAAGAGGGGACCGGTTTGGCTTCTCAGAACAAAGCCAGGCAGCATTTTCCCAGGGATTTTTCTTCCAAGGACAGGCATGATGCATGCAGCGGAATGGTCTTGAGGGAACAGGACCGGGGGCCTACCATTTACCCTCTACGTTATGATCATAATAAGACAAACACAAAGCATAGCCACCATTTATTGGAGATGTACAACCTGCCACACGCCGGGCTGAGACTCCTGCATTCATTACGTTGTCGTGCCTCCACATGATGCTGTCGAGAGATGGTCCTACCCTTCTTATTTTGCAGCTGGGGAAACTGAGGCAGGCCACTGGATGTAGAAGACCCAGGAGGCACGGGCCATTTTCTCTTCCTGAAATTGCTCATTTGCGCATGCTCATTTGTCCCGGAAGCGGATGGGAGTCACTCAGTGGGAAGACTGTCCCCGTGAGGGAGGGTCTAGGCTTTCCCATTAAGAGGACTTGGGCTTGGATCCTATCTCTACTCCTTTCCAGTTGCGCCATTCTGGGCAAATCCTTAACCTCTCTGCCTCCAAGTCCCCACTTATTGACAGACCCAAATAGCAGGTTCTACTTAAGGGGGTTGCCATGAGCATTAGTAGAGATCATGCCCACAGAATACATGGCAGGTGTCCCATCAGGGGCAGTGACTGTTGCTACGTTATTCTCTCTTGCTGGTAAGAGTTCACCCATGTTCTGACCGCAGAATATAGAAGAGCCTAGAGTCCCCCAAACTCAACTCCCAGGAAGGAGTCCCGATCCCAAGACGCTGGAAAGATGAATCGGCCTCTATCACACGGTATTTTTAATTTTCAGCCTGAAGGGCCCTGCATGCCCACGATCTGTATAAAGTAAACGTACAATTCCAGTAGTAGCACACCCAGAATCGACAGCTGTTTAAAAGATTTTACTGCCCATCTGGAGGCTTGGTGTGGTCTTTAGGCTGGCTCCAGGAGAGAGGGCTCTGCTCTGTGATTCCACCAGCTGGTAACTGGGATTGCAAACCCGTATTCCGATCTCAGCCTTCTGGTTAATAAAACTGAGAGAAGGAACGGACTTGTAAAGGGCAGGATGTTTTCCCCATCCGAGGGTTTAGCTTTTGAGGCCCGGATCACGATGCTGGGCTGGTTTCTGTCCAAGGCGAGGCCCCCAGCAGCTGTAAATCTCATGGCTCGGGGCATGTGTGGGTTTAGAGAGAGTGGGGGGGATGTCTGCCATCGACTTGTTGGCTTCGTTCGGTTCCCGTTGGCGTGGATGGCGCTGGAGGGCAGAGCCCTTCCCACCCAGATGGTAGCGGTGACATTCGTCCCACCACTTGACTTTTGAAACATGCAAACAAAGAACTTCCCTTCCGCTTCCGCTCTTATCCAGAGCTGGGGGAAAGGGCCCTGTGCTTCAGCATGGGTTCTGGGCCCCGGTGGATCAGCCCAGAACATCCCCTCGCTTGGAGATGGAGCACGCACAACGGAATCTGGTCCTTGGGTTTGAATCTTCAGAATACCACCTCTCGGTTATATGCACCTGTGTCTATTTCCAGATGAGAAGTCTAGCCTCCTCATCTGTCAAATGGGAGTCAATAACACCCAACACCCACCTCCCAAGGTTGTTCTGACACATGAGACAAGCGACCGGTTAGGTTGCCCAAAGGTAGAGTTGGTACTTCATATGTGTTCTCTTTCTTGTTTCCATATCTGTGAAAAGGAGGGGTTCACTTCCCCAGCAGTAAGAACTGACTGACACCATGTATGCAAAGTAACAAATCAACCCCCAGTGCCCTCCCCTCTGCCCCCTCATTGTCGCTGTACTTGACTGGAAGCTGGTGGAACAGGACACTTGAAAATCAAATCAAAACGTCCACATTGCTTCTTCCCAGTTCTGGCTATCTCAGTAGTCACATTTAAGAAACGGGGATTTTAAAAAAATTATATTTTATTTTTTAAAGATTTTTATTTATTATGCTTTTGAGAGAGAGAGAAAGAGCGCGTGCACAAGCAGAGGGAGCTGTAGAGGGAGAGGGAGAAGCAGGCTTCCTGCTGAGCAGGGAGCCCAAAGCAGGGCTTGATCCCAGGACCCCCGGGATCATGACCTGAGCCAAAGGTGGACGCTTAGTCGACTGAGCCACCCAGGCGCTCCAAGAACCAGGGATTTTTTTAAAAGGCAGTTAAAGTAAGGGCCGTTGGAGTGATTCCTTTGCCTCCCTTGTAGTCAGACCTGTTCTTTTGGTGTCCGGAATCTTACAAGTCCCTGAGAAATCCCCACTGGGCACCAGCAACCACACTGACTGCAGGGATCCTAAACCAGACTTCCAAAGGGGACAGAGTGAGGTCTTGTTTCTCTTTATTCATAACCTAGGCAGGGGAGTTTCCAGCCAAGAAGAGAGCACAGATTTCTTCCAGCAAGGGCTCTGAGGCTCAAAGAATCCTTCGAAGCCACACAGAGGCAAGTGCCAGTGAAAACAGAGTACCGGCTCCCCACCTGCCAACAGTCCAGAAAGTCCGAGTTCCTTCTCCTTCTGCACCGATGTTCTCTCCTTCTTCTTCCTAACCCCCTCTCCCCCCCACCCACCCCGCTCCAAACACATCCCAGCCAATCGCCACCCCGTGGTCCCTGCTGGGTCCTGAGGAACATGTCCCATATCTCATGGGCCAGCAGGGGGAAGGTCTCTTGTCTACTCCTTTTCCAGCTGCATGGCTATCCCAGTGGTCAGCGTAGGTGTGTTTGGGATTTGCTGGCAACCTCCATGTTTGGGCCTTCACCTGCCTCTGGTCACGGTGTGGGCCACTCTAATTGGGAAGAGAAGAGGACCTAGTGGAGGGAGGGGGATTGTTTTGTTTGTAGTTACACTCTCAAGTTCCTTTAGCTGCTCCAAAAGCTTCCTTTGTCTAGTCTCGGGCAGGGATGTTGCACAACTTTATGGTTTTGAGCAAATTAGAAATGACACCCCCTCGAGGCAGGCATGTGGCTCACTGAGTGGACAGGGTCTTTATGCAGAGAGAATGGTGTCCCTCCCTCTGGGAGAGTGCAGCCCCTGCATCAGGTAACTTGCTGGGCAAAAGGCCGGATTTTGTTCTCCCTGTCTCCTTGGAAGGGCCTCGTGCAGTGAGCAACCTTCACAGCTGTACGCAGCAGCCTTTCTCCTGGTGTCCTCCCTCATTCTCTGCCATCCCAGTGATTTCAGAGCTGTTGTTCTCTTGGTGTGATGATTCCCTCAACTTGTTGCCCTTCACACTTCACTTTTTTTATTATGTGACTCTACTCTGAAGTAAAACCCCTAAAGAGGGACCTGAAAGCAGAATGGGACCCACCGAGAACTGGCCTTCTAGAGTGAGAAGGCAGATCTGGTGAGAAAGGCCAGACCTGAACTCTGTCTGCCCAGCCGGCTGCGTGCTGTGATCTGAGAACTCTCCAGAGGCTTTGCCCATCAGTGAAGAACTCCCCCAGCTGTTTTCTGTGCCTTCCGGGCAGGGTCAACTTCACGGCCGTGTAACCCATGCACTTGCTCAGAAGGGTTCTGGGCTTGGCTGAATGCTCTGCTGTCGCTGTTTGAAATTCTTAAAACTTTAAGGAAAGAGGCCCTGCATTTCATTTTGCACCGGACTCTGCAAACTACATAGGTGGTCCCACTCTCAGATCTCACTGGCCTTTCTGGGGACTCATTTCCCTGCGTGGGTTCACATAGGTTGCCATTCAACAAGCATTTATTGTGCACCTACTATGTGTTGGGTGCTGGATAAGGCAGCAGTAGAAAAGAAGGCACCGACCTGGTTCTTAGGGCATTCGCAGAACGCAGGTGCAGGCGGGGAGTGAGTAATGGGGACAAGTTCAGCCGATGAGGAGTGCGTGAAGAATGTGAAGTGGGTGATGAATGGAAAAGTTTCCGTGGGAGGTTTCTTCCAATTAGGCCATCAGAGAGAGCTCTCCGGAAGTGACATTTGAGCTGAGATGGTTGAGATGGGGAACTAAGAACCAGTCAGGCTGCAGGCCCTGGAGGTGGGACTCGGGTTCAAAGAATTGCAAGTGTAAGAGCCCTGTGGTGGGGACGGACCTCAGGCTATATGGGAACTGTAGGCAGAGAAGTAGGTTTGGATTTTAAATACAAGGGATGGAGGTGCCTGGGTGGCTCGGTCAGCTGAGTGTCTGACTCTTGACTTCAGGTCAGGTCATGATCTCAGGGTGATGAGATCGAGCCAGACATCAGGTTGCACACTCAGTGCAGAATCTGCTTGGGATCTCTCTAGCTCCCTCTTTCTTTGCTCCTTCCCCACTCATGCTCTCTCTCTATTGAAACTAAATAAATAAATCTTAAAAAAAAAATACCAGGGACAGTGTGAAGAAGTAACCGCAGTAATAAGAGTAGTGACAACTAATCTTTGTTGAGTGGCTACTTTGTTCCAGGCACTTCATAGACGTTGACCTCTTTGATCAACTGTGCAAGTGATGGATTAGTCCCATTTATCAAATGAGGAATTGAGGTCCAGTGGCTGGCAGTCACCCAGCCTGTAAGTAAGAGAGCTGGGGCTGGGACGCAGGTCTGCGTGATTACTCAGGTCCCGCCATCACGGTCAGCACTGTGGCCTGGCTGCCTCAGCATGGGGCTCTCTCCACTGCAGCAATGTCTCTCTCAGTGTCTTATGTCCCTCCTCGGACTGAGGGACCTCTGAGCACCAGCCCCGGGGACAAGAGATGAAGCAATCTTTCGTCACGTTCACTGAAGATTGTGATGAAATTTTATCCTATGATCACTTAAATAAAGCCAGCTGGGAGTAGCTGTTCGGGAGACACAAACAAGAGCTTGATCCAAGATATCTTTGTTCCGTGCAGTGTTTTGGCCGTGCCCAAGTTCAAGTCCAGAGAAAAAGGAGAGACCAAAACATATTAACTAGTTGCCGTGAAAGCTCTGTCTTTAAATGTATGCCTTCTTTTAGCTTCCTGGGATGACTTTTATTTTTGGATGGGCTCCAAAGACTCTTGATCTTTGTGCCTGTCTCGATTAAATTTTAGAACCAACATGGGTAAGATACACCCTTAAGCACTGCAGCAAATATAAATATATCTGTCTTCAAAGGCTTTCCAACCTGGTAGAGGGGGCTAGCTGGGCTGGGGGTTTCTTTCAAGGAAGAATACAAGTGCCATAAACCATATAAAAGAGGACAGATGGAGGGATGCCTGGGTGGCTCAGTGGGTTAAGCCTCTGCCTTCTGCTCAGGTCATGATCTCAGGGTCCTGGGGTCGAGCCCCGCATCAGGCTCTCGGCTCAGCAGGGAACCTGCTTCCTCCTTTCTCTCTCTGCCTGTCTCTCTGCCTACTTGTGATCTCTCTGTCAAATAAATAAATAAAAATCTTCTAAAAAAAAAAAAGGAGGACAGATGGAGGCTTTAAGGAAAAGAAAGTTGTAGCCACTTAGTGAAATTGATTGTATATTTGGGGCGTGGGGAGCACATACTATATGCCCGGAACTGGGACTATAGCATTGAACAAAATGGTTAAGGATCCCTGCCCTTCCAGATCTCACATTCCAGAAGAGGAGAAAGACAATAAGGAAACAGATGAGCAAACAAGATAATTTCGGTGAAGTAAACAAACAAGGAAGCTGATAGGAAGGGACTAGAAAGGGCAGAGGGTAGGCAACATGGGATTGGTTGCAGAGAGCCTCTCCGATTGGCCACCTTCAAACTGAGACCTCCCCCCAAATAAGCAAAATATAGAAAAAGAGACTTCAAAAAAGGAAGCTGCAGATCATAAGCTGAGGAATCCCATATAATATTTTTATTGTTTTTATACGGATTCTCGGCTTGTTGTGCGGTGCTCTGACCTCTGAGAATGTATTATGAAAATAATCAGAGTGAGAATGGTACCCAGACCACATATGGCATTTCAGTAGAGGTGACGTGTGGTGCATCTTATCTCTTTGGCAATACTGACTGCAAAACAGGTATTAATATCTAGGTACTGATCTTGGTTCTGCTGTGGATTCGCTGTGTGACCTTGGGTAGGTCACTTAGCCTCTCTGGGTTACTCCTTTAAAAAAAAAAAAAAGGGAGCCCGGCAAAACTTGAAGATCTCAGAACTTTCAAGACCAATGATTCCATGGTCGAAGAGATCAAAACAAAGCCTCCCAATGTGTCCTTGGTAACACGAGGAATGCCCCACTTGGCCAAAGATTACCTGATTACGTGACCAGATTCTGACCTGGGATGACAGCAAAAGGTCGTGCTGGGGGTTGAGTTCTCGGTTTAGATCCCGGGTTTGGGCTGCCCACGAGCTCTGGGAATGCGTCCTGGCCAGCACCTACATGTGTCTCCTATTGGTGTGATTTTCATAATGGCAGTGGCCCTAAAACGTGTCCCTTTTACTATTGAGTTACTCAGTTTAGTTTCGTAAGTATCACTTACACATAAATACTGTCACCAGCCAATGAATCCACTGTTTTGTTTTTACTTTCTCTGTCCCACCCTCTTCCCTGTGAAGGTGTTTATCGCAACCATCAAAAATAAAGCGGGGGCGCTTGGGTGGCTCAGTGGGTAAAAGCCTCTGCCTTCGGCTCAGGTCATGATCTCAGGGTCCTGGGATCACGCCCCGTATCAGGCTCTCTGCTCAGCCGGGAGCCTGCTTCCCTTCCTCTCTCTCTGGCTGCCTCTCTGCCTACTTGTGATGTCTGTCTGTCAAATAAATAAATAAAATCTTTAAAAAAAAAAAGCGGATCAATCATAGCTCTGTCTTTGGACAAACTGAGATGCATTCTTGAACCTTCGCCTCAAGAGAGAAGAGAGGTAGAAAAACACTGGTTGTACGCTTCCGTCCTCTGGTGTCTTGTCCACGTGGAATTTGTGAAGGAACCCGGGAGACTAGAGGATAGCGCTTTGCATGAGCGTGAACAACGGAAAACAAGTGGGCAGAGGGAATGACTGTCTTTGGTTAGTAGCTGCTGGAGTACAGAAAGATCCTTCCTTTCAAGGAACGTGACCTTGGCAAACACCCCCTCTTGGAGATCGGCAATGGTGGCCCACAGCGCCCCGTGGAGTGGAAGTGACAATTTGACTTGTGGTTAAGAGAGAGGCTTCATGATCAAAATATTTGATCGGAATTGGTGGTAGCAAGAAAACAGATACCCCACCCCCGAAACATCTGTCCTCTTAGTGCCTTGTTTTGGTTTCCCGAATTTTCAGTTCCCAAGTGCTGTTTTTATTTATTATAAAGATTTACTTATTTATTTGAGAGAGAGAATGTGGGGAGGGGCCGAGGGAGAGGGAGAGAAGCAGACTCCACTAAGTGCGGAGCCCACGTGGGGTTCTGTCACACAACCCGAGATCATGACCTGACCCAATGTGAAGAGCTTGCTGCTTAGCCGACTGAGCCCCCTGGGGTGCCCCCTAAGTGCTGTTTTTAGAATCAGGTGTCCTGTAGGTTCCTTAACACACATGCACACTCCCCCCCACTCCCCACGTGCTTACACGCATATAGTCCTAGGCCATCTCTGGCGGGTTTCTTTTGGGCTGTGTTACCCAACTATAAGCCAACCCGTCACTGTAAGATCCTCCAGCTAATTGGCGAGCTCAGTAGATAATGCTGAACACATTCACCTTTTTTTTTTTAATTTGCCCATTTGACAGAAAATATCCTATATGGTCATAAGGACCCCCAAAGGCCAATGAAACAGCCCAAGCCAATGAGATACTTTGTTAATTTTAAAAATTTTTCCAAGATTCATTTTGTTCACATAGCTCAAAACTCCAGCAATATTAAGTGTTTGGTGAAAAGTCTTTCTCCAAACCTGCTCAATTGCCATACCATCTTCATGTAGATGTAAATATAGACACGTGGTCTAGCATCTTCCCAGCGTTCACCTTCCTGCCGCATCTTGGGAAGAATGGCTTCTGTTTGAAATCGTATCTGCCGGTCTGCCATAGTTGTTTCTATGGTCAAGTGATCTAGCCAGTAGGAAAAGCCTCTGAGAAAGGATAAAGGAAGCCAGGTGCATTTAGGAGAAGAGGTGGAGGATAGTCCCATCCTTTGGGAATTATTAAAATTGAATATTTCTTCAAAATTAAAAAAAATAGAACATTCTAGAATCATAGCCATTCAAACTTAGAGGGACCCTTGGACCCCAGTCATAGTCTATTAAGCCATCTCCAAAGACGATTATGAAATTCGAGAGGAAACCAATGGGTAGGTAAAGGTAAAATATTTTTCCTTGTTTATTTTTTAAAGCGAGAGATAGAGGGGGCCAGGGGGCCGGGGAAGAGAGAAAGAGAATGAGATCCTGGCTTTGCTCACATGGGGAGGCCCCTGCTTCGTGAAATGAAGTTTGGTCTCTTAGAGCTCTGTACAGAAATAACCACAGTTGCTATCAGAGGCTGAATAGCGACTCCATGAAATAGACAACCCTCTGTTACACACGTCAAGTCCTTGAGATGAAACTCACACGTCTCTTGGCAACTGGGTATAAAAGGGTGTGGGGGAGCTCAGGTAGCTAAGATGCTTGAAGACTCAGTGTGCGAATGTATACACTCACTCCATCACAGCTCAGCCCCCCACATCAGAACTCACAGGCATGCCCAGCTGGGGGTGGGGGGCACAAACCATCCGAGGACCCCAAAAACATTCACGCTAGACTGCAAAGGACGTTCCTTCTCTCTTTGCCTCGGTGCCTTCCCAACTTACAGATCCCCTCTGCCTAAGAAACACGTTATTTATTACAGTACTCATTAAATAATGAGGCAGCCGTGGAGCAGAGTATCAGGATGAATTACTGCCCAGATCTCCACAGACAGCCTCATCACACAGAGTTGGCCTGTCATTCATTCAGGAGCCACAAACCCTGCAAAGCTGGGACTCCAGATCGCCTGGTTCCCAAATGAGAGTGTATTCCTAATAAGGAAATAAAGGAGGGAAGGCCAAATTCTTACCTCTACAGTGAGGTAATGAAAATAAATGTGATTTTCGCAGATCAGGAAAACCTGGGCCCGTTCGTTACCCCATGGCACTTCTTGTCCCCAGCATTTGCTTGCGGCTGGCTTGGCTTTATGGTGTAGCTTCACCTTCTGGGGCTTTCTGTCCTGGGATTTTACATGGAGGCAGCGTCTCTTGGAATTGGAGTTTTACCCGATGCTGCTTCTGTGTACAGAGGAACCTTCACGGCAGGTCCCTGGCCACGTGCTACCTACGACGTACTTCGAAGGAGGTGGGTGTAGCTTGCCTCCTCTTCGTGGAGAAGTCTGAGCTCTGGTTTTCATATATTAAGAGAGTCGAGGAGCCTGGGCTGTTTTGGAACTCGTGACCCTAACTCAGGGCAAAGAGCTGACCTACTTTGGGGGTAACAAACTTCTACCAACAGGCCTTTTCCTATGAATGGAGATGGCTTTTTAATTCTTTCTCTCTCTCTTAGAAAAAAATCAATGGAAAAATAGTTTCTCTTCGCCTACCCGTTGGTTGTCTCTCAAATTCTGTAATCACTTTCTGAGATTGCTTAATACAACATTGATCTGAGTTGTTCAACTGGCCATCGGGAGTTCCATGACTAGGAAGTGTGGAATATTTGCAACCTCATATTTCATGTTATATTAGTCGAAAACATATTTTAAGATGTAGATTATTAATGACACAATAAAATCTCATTAGCGGAGGGTGTTGATAGATGTGGTTTATCTAACATTAAGCAGAAATTGGCATCTTGAGGAAAGTATCAAGATTCTGTGATCCCAGACACTGATATTGAACAAGCCGGGGCCAGGAGCAATCCGCTATTGATTAGACAGTGCAAGTAATTATATTTACCGAGCCATTTTATTGGGTGGGGCAGAAGGTGAGGTGGTTCTTCTTTAAAGAAGAGAGAGAGCAATCAACAAAGACGTTGTCGGCGAAAGCCCCAGAGCCAGTGTGATTTTCTCGGGCTTTACTCACAGTCTTGCCCTGGTCTTAATCATTATTTAGAAATGCCACATATGCTGGAAGGTTCCTGGTGGTTTCCTTTGTCCAAACACATGTGTTTCCTGGCAATCTCCTGGTATGTCTAGTAGTAGGGCTAAGCCTTTGCATTTTATTCCTAACCTCTACCCTTGTCCATCACTGACATTACTAGCACCACCACAACCCACAAGTGCCGTCTCTGTGACCAACACCAACGACTCCAGCAGCATTCATATGACCATTGTCACCATCACAAATAGTATCATCACCATGGCCACCATTATGATTATGATACCAGCGCCGTCATCACCACCACCAGGACCAGTACCAGCACTGGTACCCCCCCCCCCAACGACCCCCACAGTGGTCACTACTATTATCACTGCTATTACCTACACCACCACCACTAATAACCCAACCTTGAACACCGCCATGACCACCATGATCACCATAAACACCATGACCACCATGACCATCATGACCGCCATGACGGCCATGATCGCCATGCTCCAACCTGCTCAATTCGACAGTCATGACTTTGAATTCCTGCTCTGCCACTGTGTCCTTTCATCGGTATTTTCACCTGACTCAGAGGGTTGTGATAAGGTACTAATGAGTTAAAATGAGCTAATGTCTATAAAGCCCATAGCATACAACAGACATTTCATACATAGAGAGCTGGGTGCTGTCTTTGAGGAAATTTTATGAATTCTTAGCTTTTTTGTTCCTGAGGTCTTTTTCTAACTTAAGGGAGATTATGGGTTTGGCCATTGATTGCTTCCTTCCTTTCTCTGGTTTCTTCAGTTCTGTGGCTGAATTATTTGTAAAAAACCTTTCAGTCATCAGAAGTACAATAGTCCCAATCTTACCTTCATCCTCAACTCATGTCCCTCGCATGCCTCAATCCTGTCCTACCCCACCCCCTACCACAAACAGGTCATGCACCTGCCCTCCAAACATTAAAGCTATGGAAGCAACTGTTGGCTGAAAGGTCCATGTGCCTAACAGGTGCCCAGGGTTCCACGAGTATTCTATGGTCCTCTCTTATTTTCTCTATTCTGTGAGCATGTCCACCTCCCAAGAGGGAGCTGTCCTCTCTTGGCTGAGTGTCTACAGTGGGTTTCTAGCTGATCCCATCCCTTCCCATTCTTGTCCCCTATGGAAGGTTGATGGCAAGAATGGTCCTACTTCTTTCCTCCTGCCTCCTCCTTCTTTCCTCCTGCCTGTGTTTGCATACTTTGCAATGGGACTTGGCAGGTCCTTCTCTACAAAAGGTGGGGTCTGTTTCCCTGTCTCCCAAATCTTCCCTTGTGACTTATTTGGTGAGTAGAATGTGACTGAAGCAAGGATGTGGAGTCCTGGTGACTCAAGGAGCTTTACCTGTATATCTGTTCTTCCTTTTGGGGGTCACATGGAGCAGAGAATTCAACCCAGTCCCAGCCATCCTAGACCAGCCAGGTCCCACCAGTCTGCAAGTTGGCTGCAGATACATGGACAAGCCCAAGCAGGATCAGCCCAGCTCAGTTGACCCCTAGGCTTGTGATAAATGAGAAATCAAATGCTATCCCTAACAGAAACAATGTTGTAAACCACTAAATTTGGCAGGCGCTTCGTTACACAACACTGTAGTAACATTTGATAGCTGATACATTCCCTCCCATGCGTTCTCTATCCAGCATTTAGTGCAATCTTCTCAAAACAGAAGGCCTATCAGGTACCTATCCTGCTTCACGTCATCCTTCAGTAGCTTCCCATCTCTTTTGGGATTGAACCCAAACTAGAACATGGCATGTGGCCCCCTGTGTGTCTGGTCTCTGCCTGGGCCATGGGTCTTGTTTCACATATCATTCCTGCTGACTTCTCCACCCCAGGGAGGAGAAGTCCTTACCAATGTTTGAATGACCGAAGTTGTTTTGCTGCCTCTGGGTGACTCCAGATGCTGTTCCTTCTGCCTGATGCTCTTTCCACTCACTCCCTCACAACTGTTACTCTCCTCATTGCTAACTCCCTTCCTTCCTTCTTGTCTCAGCTCAAATGCCCTTTTCAGAGAGGCCTTCCTGACCTCCTATCTCAAGTAGTTCTGCCTTGTCCATCACAACCCCTAGTTCATGTCCTTTGTAGTAACAATCCCAGCCCAGAATCATCAAATCTTTCTCCCAATGGGGATCTCTCTCTCTCCCTAGAAGCCCCATGAAGGCAGGGGCTTTAATCTAATATCATGGATTTGTCAGTGTTTCACTTAGAATCTGAGTCAGCAGGCACTCAATAACCAATCTTTCTATCCCCACAAAAATAATAACCATATCAGATATCACCCTAAGTGATTTACATGTATTAATCTAGTTAATCTTTACAGCAACCCCGAGGTAGGTGCCACTGTAATCCCATTACATGAATGAGAATGCGGGAGCATGAAGAGGTTAAACAAACTGTCCAAAGACGTAGCTAGAAGCTGGTGTTGTCAGGATATGAACCCAGGTAGCCCACCACCAACATCTGAGCCCTTGGCCACCCTGTTACACTGTCCTTGTGGGCTGGTATCATTGTACTTCTACTTTACATGGGAGGAAACCTGAGCTTTGGAAGCTCAGACCCCTTGTGTCAGGGGACAGGTTGGAGATAGGAGGGTGTCCCAGCCTGACTGAAAGTCAAGACTGACATTGTTCAGTCTGTCCTTTCCCTCCCTTTAAAAGCCCACATTACATAGCTTCTTCTGAAGGGAATCATATTTTTAATCTCATCCTGAAGCCTGGTCTAAGGAGATTCTACTTAAGAGTGTGCAGGCCTCAATTTGGTAGCTCAAATGGACTCTCGTGAGCCCATGGCTGGTATACCTGAATCAAGAGGGGCCAGAAGGGGGTCACCAGAGTTGGGGGATCATCACCATCATTAAGATGGCAGATATTGAAGAGGGGAGAGTAACACCTCAAATGCTTCTGGCCTGAGGAGAAAATGAAAGACACCCAGTTCTTAACAAGCCCACCATTTATGGCTTCCCCATACTAATCTAGAGATTACCTCATTATTGATGAGCCTTAACAATCCTGGTTGGTCAATGTCCCTGGTGGGTTTGAGAGGCACCTGCCGGGAAGGATGGCGGTGTATGCTCGAAGCCACGGCGGAACATGGCTGTGAATGGAAAGCCATCCTCCCCACGGGACACACCTTCTGTCCTCCCAGAGAACCAGACCTTTACCCCACTTCCAGCGGGACCTGGGAGGGACATGTCCCTCCTTTCCAGGCTCTGGAAACCTCACACCAAACACAGGTCCCCCTACCATTGCCCCTTATGGGAAGAGGAACTCAGATAAAGGAAACAGATACATATCTGTGCTTGGAGAGCTTTGTTTCCACACATGATATATGGTTCCGGAGGAGGAGGGAGAAAACAAATAATTGTGTCTCCTCACCCCCGACATGTCTTTAGTAGGGCCGCGGGGGAGAAGAGATGCTGGAGATTAGCGGTGACCTCACAATAGGTACCCCGTACAGGAAAAGTGTCTGAAGTTTATCTATTGTTAAGTGAGATAATTTATCATCGCCAAAGGTTAAGGAGCAATCCCAGTCCTTTCCTTCTTCGGGAACAGAGATTTATAAGATGGTGCCCAAATTTAGACATTGAGGCGCTGTTGGCAGAAACGCCCCCAAAGGCTGATGGCTTCTGTGCATTTGAAGCCAAGTCATTCACGGAGCTAATTTGAGGCTCTCCTTGGAAACTATATTTGCTTTCTGAGTGCATGGTGAGTTTTCATTTGGGCTCTGACCAGCTGACAGCTATGCAAGTTTGTAGATACCAGTAATTGAATATAGATAACCTTGATGGGTGACCTCGTCAGAGCCAGGCCTGACTGCTTCCCATTGTTCCTGGTTTTGCCAGTTGATACTAAAGCTGCTGGATGAATTTATATATTAAGAATTTGCTGCCGTGGGAATTGCTTATCGTCCCCGGGTCTCTCCCGTAAGCTTCCATTTGCTTGACGCGGTGGGCTGGGAATAAAAGCCGTGATTTGACTGTTCGCTATTAGTGACAGAGAAGAGTGTGTTGGAAGAGCTTTATTAATTTCTGAAAACAAAGGGGGAGGGGCGTCACAGCTTTGGCGCGACACAAATCGTGGGGAGAGGCTCTTGTCTCACTGAGCTGCTGGTGGCTGTCTGAGGTTGGTCCACAGCCATCTTTTTAGGATCATTTTAGCTTAAATGCAGAGTCTGAAGCCAGCTCGGGGGTCCTTGCCAGCGCGACGCTCTTGTGCTCTAAGGGAAATGTTGGAAGAAGTTCAGAATTTATGGTTAATTCAGGGAGATGCTTTAAGACGTCTGTAAGCGGGAAAGGTGGCTATGATCCCGGCGGGGGTGGAGGGTGAGGGGAGAGCAGGTCACAGGCCCACATAATGGGGGGGGGGGTGAAGAGAGGGGTACAAATTAGGCCAAGTGTTTGCGCCTGGCTGCTTGGATAGTGAAGCAGATGGACGCTTGTCATCGGAACGTCACCGTGGGACTCTCCACGGCGGGCTCTGCAGCTCCCTGACTTTTCTTCTTTCTACTTTTCTGAATTGTTGAAAGGTCAACAATGAACACGGATCACTTTCTGCCATCAGGAAAAAAAAAGATGAAACCGTTGAGAAGAATCTTTTCTAGAAACCACGTTTTCTGGCCTTCTGGAAGCTGATCTGTATTTCTCTGGGCTTCCATCTACGGCTTTGAACTTGGCAGCGGGTGCAGAGGGTGTTAGGAAGAGGCCAGGGTCTGTGTCCCCCTCGTTAGAGGGGCGGGGGTCAGAGGGCGGCACCATGGACAGAGGAGGAGGCGGGACAGGTGCGAGATGCGGAATAGCCTAGACATCTATCTCGTGATGTGTTGGCTGCTAATGACGCGGGGTGCCTTCGGGGGTCTGGGCTGGAAATGGTGCGGGCGGGAGCTCCTGGGGCCCTCGCTGCCAAGCAACTGTGTGTCACTGCTCAGCTGAGGGGATCAGCCTTTGATGCTTTCAACATCAGAACATCAGAGCTCCTCTTCATCCTAAGAAGGAAGGTTCGGGTTAGTCAGCCAGGGCAAATAGCTCAAGGGAAATTTCATTTTCCCTTTGTCGGGCCCTCTGCTTTTATGTGCTGGGCTGTACGCTGTGGCTACCACACGGGGAGAAGAAGGCTCGCTGGACCCAGGCACATGCAGCCAATTTGGGGCCCGGGTGGAGAGGAGGGGAGCAGCTCAGCGCTGGGGGCCTTTCAGGGAGCCCAGAGAAGGGGTCACTGCAGGCCTGATGTTACCTCTCTATTATGTCCTCTGCTTGTGGACTGGCTGGGGAATTTTTCCGCCCTGGCCAGTCCAACCGGTCTGGCTTCCCTTCCCAACAAGGACAGCCCTGTTTGTGTCTTCACTACTCTTGCAAAGACGGGAATGAAGGGTACGCAAAGTGCCAGCAGCCAGCCAGCACCTCCCACTGGCACTTAGGGTATGTGCAGCCAGAAGTCTCGGATTCGAATCCAAACCTGGCGTTCATTAGCTCTCCAACCCTGAGCGATGACTGCATCCTTCTCTTGCCTCAGTTTTCTCCTCTGTGAAATAGACACAGTGTTGGTATCAACCCCGCTGGGTTGTTGTGAAGATCTGGTGGGACAAAGAAGCAGACGGCTCTCCCCTCTCTGCCTGGAACTAGGAAGGACTCCATCCACATCGGCCATCACTGAAAACATCCATCTGATATCCGTTTGAACACAGTCCAGAAACCCTCAGTAGTTTAACAGCAGCTTCCAGGGATGGCTGCTTATTCCAACATTGGAAATAATGTTTATTAACCCAAACCGGATTTGAAAAAAAAAAAATGAATACATCTGAGCCAACGTTAGCTCCATCTCCAAACGGGTATTATCTTTTAAAGATTTTATTTATTTATTTGAGAGAGAGAGGTGGAGGGGCACAGGGGGAGGGAGAAGGAGAGAGAATCCCGAGCAGACTCGGGCTGAGTGCAGAGCAGGATGCGGGGCTGGATCCCACGACCCTGAGCTCAGGACCTGAGCTGAAACTGAGAGTAAGCTGCTCGACCTACTGAGCCACCCAGGCGCCTCTCCAAATGGGTAGGGAGCACTTTGTAGTTCTGAAGAATGAGCTCTTTTCACTGGAATGAGCTACACTGGGACTCAATTCTTGGAAGTTCAAATTCTCCTGGCTAAGGCAGGGCCTGGGGGCAGCTGGCAGTGTTAGTGTGGGTTAGGCGTGAGAGAAGAGAGAGCAGGAGTTACACCAGTATGGAAGTCAAGCTGGAGATCAGAGGTCCTTCAGATCAGGGAGAAGTGATGGTCAGAGGCAGGACGTTGGCAGGGAAGGAGGAACCACGAGACTGTGAGGTCCTGGCAGGCCATAGTCTGTAATCTAGGAGGTCTTCTAGTGGGCTAGTTTGGATGATGAGACAGGTTCTGAAGTGAGCTTGACCTTTGGCTTGAAATGATTTGCCCTCCAGCATGCTTAATAATCTCTGTGAGATTTGGAAGTCCCAGGTATGGCAGGAAGGCATTTCAGAGTGTTGCATGACTGCAAAGGACCTGAGGCAGGCTGAGGAGCTTCACAGGGGAGGTTGCCACAGAGGACTTCATCCTCCCCCACTTGAGAGTCCGGCATGGCATCAGAATGTGGGTTCTGAGATCTAAACCATAGGAACTGTGGCCAAAAGGATCTGAAGGTCTTCCCTCTCTTGGGGCCATGTAAGCATGAAAATCCTATATTTACCACCTGAGATGATTCATTCACTCAACCAAAAAATATTTATTCAATATCATCAATGTGTAAGGAACTAGGCCAGGTGCTGGAAATAATTGTTCTCTAGGATAGAAAAAATTCCCAACATAACCTGCAGTCTCACACCCAAGGCTTTAGTATGCCAAAGATCACAGAGGCAGCTATTAAAAAATGCAGACTTCAGGGCTGGGCTCAAGGGATTCTGATCCAATGAGTTGAACATGGACCCTGGGCATTTATTTGCATTTTGAATGAGTATAAATTTTGCCCACAGAGACCAAGGAGCCATGGCGTTTCTGTTTGTCCATCCATCTATCATGTCTGTTGTCCATCCATCATTTACTGAGCACCCATTAGGTGCCAAGCACTGGGTTGGGTGCTGGGACTGGGAAGAATGCGTGCCTTTGCCAGAAAGTTGCTCGTGGCTATTAGAAAAGGTTGACCTCAATGACCATAGTGATTCCTAGAATTTCATATTCTATAATTTTTAAAAGAGTGCTTTCAAAAAAAAAAAAATCTAGCACAAGAGATAGGAATGCATTCTCTGGTCACTAGCCTATTAGATCCAATGGTTGTACGGAGGTTATAACGAGCAAAACACACTAAGAGGCAGGCAGTCTTGCAAGCTGTACACATACTTTACATAAACCTTAGACTTTGCCACAACTTTATGAAACTAGTGTTATGAGCATTCCCATTTTACAAGTGCAGATGGAGACTTCAGATGGTCTTACAACTAGGAAGCGACGAGCCGGGATTTGAACCCGACGAGTCTGACTCCAGAGTTGACACAATTAACTATGACAGGATTTCCCAACGTCATGTGCTATCGCTATAGTTTTGAGGCTGAAAAATACTGCCTTGGAACAAGTCATTCCAATAGTTATTCTGACACTGGGTCTACACCATCAGAGGAGAAAAGATCTTGTGTTTTTCGACTTGTATTTTAAAGAATCTAGAGCAATGTTCTTTTCTTGGGTGCCAAGCTGGGCGTGAGAGGGCTTGCCTGGGAAACGAGAAGGCTTGACCTCACAAAGAGCTTGTCCAAATGTTGCATTCCCCTAACAGCTGCAAATCTCAAGTTTGAAAAATGTATTTGAACTGGCAAAACACAAAGAGCTTGGTAATATCAGAATATTGACAAGGATATGGGGAAATAGTGACTCCCATACACTACTGACGTGTGGAAATAGGTTGAACCATCTTGGAGGGCAATTTTGGCAATATCTAGTCAAATTTCAGTATGCCATGACCTGGGACTGTGCAAGTCCACTTCTAAATATGTCCACGTGTGCCCGAGGAGATGGGCAAAAGCATATTTCTAGAGCATTGGACAAACTGGAGACAAACTAAATACCTACCCATAAGAGAGATGGGGGAAAAAAGGTTGCAGCACATGGAACCCTTCCAGAAAGATCTCACTTACTACCTCACACCCATGGCTGGAGGAACTATTTCTGATGTTAAGAAGCCTAATGTTTAGAGACCTGGGATGGGACCCAGATTGCCTGCAGTGAGTCTCAGCAACTTCCTTTACTCACAGCGTGATCTTGGGCAATCACAAGGGATTTATTTCCTCATGTGTGTTCAGTGTCCTCATCTATGAAACAGGAATAATGACAATAGCCCCTTGCCCACGGGGTGGTTATGAAGACAAAAGGGCATTAATGCAAGGTGCCCTCCTAGAATGGTACACGTTCCATGGTGCTGGCTGTGGAGCATTGCAGTGTAGCCTCCGTAAATGGGAGAGGGGATGAGAGGAGGATGAGAATGATTGGCTATGGCTTGCATCTCTCCCAGATATCCCTCGGAAAGAAGAACAAACAACAACCAGAACAACCACAGAGAATGAAGTTCGGAGAAAGGAACTTGGCCGGCGTGAACTGCGTTGAAGATCTGATCCTTACTTGCCAACTTGATGAGCTAACCTTGTAGTCAGGAAAGTGGTTAGAGAAATGATGGGTCGTGGCCTTCTGATAGAAGGGAAGGGGTGATCGGGAAATAGGCTCTTACGCCGGAAACCAGCTTTCAGGGGTTCAGCACAGAGGTGTAGATGTTGATCAGGGGCAAACATGGTGACTGCGCGCTGCGCTTGGCCATGGTGAAACTAACAAGAGCTCAATTCCTCGGGGGCAGAGATGGTGTCATGGCAAGCTCTTCCATTCCGGCTGCAATGCCAACATCTTTTGTCATCCTGAGAGTCTGAAACATTGTTCAGGACTTTCCCACAGTGAGGGAGATGTTTTTATTCCAGTCCCCAGTGAATCTGTTGGATCCAACAGAAACGTTGCTGCCCCCCGCACATGTCCCTGAACTCCCGTCTCCAAATGTGCGCTTTTCCTCAGCGAGCTGGCTGCGGCTCCCTGCAGCTTCGCCTCCTGATCCCTGGCGGCTTCTGAAGACCCACAAAGGAGATTTCTAGATGCTTGGCAATTAGCAATGTCTCTCCTAAAACCCACGAGCACAGGGTGGCGAGGAGACGGCGTTTTATTTTGCCGAAATGCGCCCGGGCTTCGTCCTCCGTGATAAATGACAGATTCTTCGGAGTATTAAAGTCGCGGCGCACCTCTGGTTCCAGCCCCGAGACCTCCGCTCTGCCATGAAGCAATTTTCATTTCAGTGGAAGATATAAGAGTCACGTTCCAAACTGCTGCCGAATAATTCCCAGCATCCGCAGAGATGCCCGAACAGCCACTGTGCTCTGTTTACCAACACAATTAAACCCCGACCATTCCCAGCTGCAGTACAAATATAATCTTATCTCCTTAATGTCAGCCGATTAAGTCATCGGGGCTGCAAAAATGGCAAACAGATATTAATAACCCGCCGAGAAGTGAGCCATTCAGTGAAGTAGAATATCGTGGCAACTTCCTAGACCTAAAGGCGGAAAAGTTCACACCTTCCTGACACCGCTATAAAACACTGCAACATTACAACTTTCCAACCATATCTAAAAGGCCAATTTAGGTTTATTCCCATCCGAGTTTATGGCCATGGTTCAGCAGGTGTAAAACCGGTAATAGCCGCCGTCCGGCTCTGGGTGGATACCAGCACAGATGTGTTCAGTCAAATGACTAATTGAAAACCTTAGACAAAATCAGCGGCCTGGCCATTCTGCCTGCATAATAAAACAGTGCTGATAAAGGCAGCGGAGAAAAAAAAAATTCACCCATCTCATCATCAGTGCCATTAACAATCATGAGTAAAGATGAAAACAACGCATGGTTTATTCTGCAAATGAAGGCATATAACTAGATGGTTTCCCAGGGGCCCATTACCCTTTTTAATAATACATCAAGGAGCTTGAGCAAACAGTTTGTATGTGCAAACCAAACAGAGCAAACTATTTACAGTTATCGCATACGGAGACAACTCCCAGCACTCTGGATTTAACAAATTTATAAAGGTACATAACATGATAGCTATTAGCAAAATTAAAAGAGAACCATTACAGACTTACAGTCTGCCATGCTCGCTCACCAGGAAGCAACCCGGCACCAAATTTCAATTCAGAAGGATTCCACCCTCCACCTTTTTTTCCCCCCTCCTTTCCTCCAAGAGAGCAGCCCGACTTGGACTCAAATTATGTGCATGAATAATAAAATACCATCTAATTAAAAACTGTAGTTAAATATGCAAAAATTAATGGTAATGAGATTGGGTAATGCCTCCGAGTATAGGCACTCCATGAATTACTCACAACAGCTCCTTTGCCTGACCTAAACAGGGGATAATGGGAGCATCTTTGAACACTCTTGGTCCCGGCACCCCACAGGGCTCCATGACGCTTCACACATGCTCACGACCAGGGCATCGAATGGCCAGCCTGGGTGGAATGTGGTCCGGCCAGAACGTTTTCTTCCTGTCCTTGGATTAGCAGGGACGGGGAGGCTTTTGGTGGCCATTGTGCAAAAAACTGGGCAGGGGAGGGAGACCAAGGCAAGGGCTTGTCATCTCAAGGCAATGAGGGTCTTTTGCAAAATGATGATGGCTAGACAGACTCCTAGTAATAAGAAGCAGGTGGAAAGGTCTATTTTTGGACTCATTTAAAGTTGTTTCCCTACAAGCTGTCCAGAGCTTACTTACCTTCCCGCTCACCAATGCAAGGTTCTGTCCCACCCCATTTGGTACCAGATCATTCTGGGAGAGCATCCCCATGCCGACACCAATGCCTAGGACAAGGGCTGCTACCAGAAACTCCTCCTGAGTGAGCAACCTCCTTTTCTCCCATGCAGTCTCAGAAGACTTTGCTATGTTGTCAACACAAGCTACTGACCGCATAGTCCTTAGCCCCATTTCAAGGAGCTACTGTTCTCCCCTATGCTTTTAAGCCCCCTTGATGCTTGACCACACCTTTGGGACTGAGTCAGCTTCCTAAACGCATGTCGTGACATTTGTTTTAGATAGAGGAGACTAGATCTCACCATCACTTCTGCTCAGAGCCGCTGAACCTCAACTCCCCCGATCTCTGTCCTCCCATTTCTTCACGGCTTGTGACTCTGCTTGAGGACAGTTGATGACAAACCAAAGGACAGCAACCTTCAAGAGGAGAATGGGATCTTGGTGCGGTGAACAATTTCAGACTCACTCGATATGCTCCCCACTTTAGCCTTTTCATCTGTTGAAATAGAGTCTGACGTGCTGAGAAGCAAGCATTTCTTTGGGGGAGGTATTTCTCATCGAGATGAGCCTGATGGCAAACTTCCCTATCAGCACCTTCTGGAATATGCCTGTGTCATCCCGCTTATGATAAGGGTTTCTTGGCAAGTGGGTAGGTATTTGAGCTAATTGATGCCTTCTCAACTACTCCCGACACAGTGGGTTCAGCAGTCACGCAAAAGAACAGTTGTGATGTTGGCATGGTGGGGGTTTCTTTCCCCAGCCAACCGACCTGAAACTGTTCTGAGATTTGTACTGTAGCACTTGGGGCTTGTGAGAAAATGGTGACCTTGATTTGCTCCCCCCCCGCCCCACCTCCTTTTAAAAAATTTCTCCTCTTGTAGAAGTCTGGATTTCTTTCCTTCTGTTTCCTAGGTTCTACTTGACTTTCTCCATCAGTAGCCACGTTTCAATGGTGGAAGCATGGTGATAAGAATTTCTGGTGTTTGACAAGGCCAAGATACAAAGTTGGACCAGCGAGCCTCTTGAAAATCAGACTTTAGGTATGGTATTCTTAAAAAGGATTGGTGCCTAATATGTAGGTTCTTTGTCGATAGACTGATTGACTTGTCATTTACATCTTCCAAATGAATGGGATCCAAGGATTCGGTTGAGTGTACAATCGCTAATGTCATCCAGCCTGGTGTCCGTGCTTCAGCTTTGCCACTTGCTAGTTCTCTCACCAATATACTAGTTCAATGTACTCATCTGTAAGTAGAGATCATTGTAACATCTCTGTCATAGTGTTCTGGTGTCGATTAAATAAGATAGTGTACCTAAAGCACTTAACACAAATCTAAGCTCATAGTAAACAGTCAATGAATAATAGCTATACTGTGTAACAATAACAACCACAATGATAATAATTACCAGGACTGATTCTCCATACAATCACTTAAAACAGTAAAGGAAAACCAGAGAGAAAAAGTTAGGGCTGAGTCAAGAAGCTTTGGGCCAAGGGAAGAAGTAGATGTACAGAGAATAAACATAGTAATTATCACAACATGTATAGCTTTCAACGTGTTTTGATGTACATTAGTCAAAGTAACTAACAGTTAAGATACTTTTGACAACAAAAGTAGAGTGCTCAATTATCAATGACTTAAAAGTCTAAGACATAGGTTGTCCTATATAACAAGAAGACTAGAAATTTCCAGGGTTGAGTGTTCAGGAGTTCCTTGATTCCAGGGTTGACTTCCCTGTAAATCTTTTGGCTTCTCCTCATGGTTTCAAGATGGATGCCCAGATCCAGCTCTTTCATGTCCCCACAAAACTTTGTCCCAAAGAAGAAAGGCTTGGGGGCGAGAGATGGAGATGATTTTTCTCCTTACTCGTCTCTCATGGAGGAAATCTTTTCCCGGGCTTCCCAGCAGACTTCTCATTATAACTCATTCAGCAAAACTGAGTCACACATCCACCTCTGAAGCAATCTCAGGGAAAGGAGAACGGGGCCATCATATTTGGCCTTGACCAGTGATGACTCCCTTACCAAGGTTGGACCTACCTTTTCCAGCCACAGTGCCATTGGGAAAGTGAATAATACAGGACTTCTGTTATCAAGAGAAAAAGTAGGGGATGACTGATAAGTGGGCCATCAAGAATGTCTGCCAAACACTATGGGGGCACATGGAATTATTATCATCACTTGTCAGACATAGAAACTGTGGCTTAGACAGGTTAAGTAAATTTTTCAAGGCACATGCAAATTAGAACTGATAGAACTAGACTTAGAAGTAAGATCTTCAGGCTCCTGATTCACTGTTCATTTCAATACATTTAACTGTTAGGCAGGGTCAAATTTGAAACTCGGAGCTCTCTGGCAGACAGAGTGAAAACACCAAGAAGATAAACTTTATAGTTCATCTCAGAGTCTGATCAAAAGGAGTCCTGGAAGTTTATCTGGAGGGAAACATTTTCCTGGCTCTAAGTTCTTGGAGGAATTTATTGCATGGAATCTTACATAAGGAACATAGAAACATAATAGATAATGTAAAAAAAAAAAAAAAAAGAGAGAGAACTGACAGAGGCTCTTCCACTATGAAAAAGAGGAGGTTTTTTTTTTTTTAACATTTTTGCTTTTTGTTAAGATAGACGTGAATGTCATGCTCTCATGGGTGAACCCAGGTTTTGACTAACCTTACAAAATTTGGCAGAGATGTTAGTCTCTATAGTAATGGAACAAATCAAGACTAATAATAGTACATTGGGAACAATTACTCAGAACATTTTTTGGCATAGATAAGCTGAGCTTTGGGTTATGTGCAATTCCTGGTACATCCATGACCACATCCTTTCTTCTCCTACTCAAAAAGGCCAGTGAGTGAGTGAGACTGTTCTGTGGATTACTTTGAACTGACTCTCACTTGTATTTAAGAGTCAATCACTTGCCAAACTTCACCGCTCTTATTACTTTAATTGTTATGCCTTATTCTGTATACCACGGTCGCAAAGCAGACACAGGCCTCCCATGATCTCAGCTCAATATTCAGAAGAACAGGGACCAAATTCACCCCCTCCCCCCCGAGGAGGTGCTTAATTAGAGAGAAAACTCTGACATTCCCTGACGTCTGCCAAGTCCTTGCTCTTTAAAATTACCTTAAATAAATTTGCACACTCTCTCAAGAGCTAGACTTTATTCTACTGGAGATGGATCGAGGCTCACTTTCTTACTGGCTCATGTTCAAAAAAGCTCTGTAATCACCTGCAAAATTAGACTTACATACCCACCTCCTCAAGTCTGTATTGACTTTTTATTCATTCATTTAGAGAGAGGTTGGCCTGCATGGAGACAGCCCACACAAAACTCAGAGCCACTTACAGTCATTGTGGACATGTCATGGGTCGCCCGCTCTCTTGGTTGCTTGGACGAGCCTCTGACCTCATGATCTAGTGATTTGGTTTATGGGTGAGAACAGAAACGTTATTTATTTATTTATTTATTTATTTATTTATTTATTTATTTGGAGGGGAGAAGGGGGAGAGAGGGAGATATAATCTTAAGCAGACTTCACAGCAAGCACAGAGCCTGTCATGGGACTCGATTTCACAACCATGAGATCAAGACCTGGGCTGAAATCAAGAGCCGGATGCTTCAGTGATTGAGCCACTCAGGTATTTCCAGACACCTCATTTTAAAGAAGTGGCTCTGATTGTGTATCAGGGAGGAAATAGAGTCCTTTCTACGAAGGACGGACAGCATCTGATTCAGTGAAAGTACTGGTTACTCTGGTTATGGAAACACAGAGTAATTATTTAGATATTTCTTTACAGGAATAATGACTATTTCATTTCTGGGGGAAGATGTTCATGAGCACCTGGAGTGAGATGTATCTTATTGGTTAAGGGGAGCCCGTTATGTTGAGAAATTTGAAATTTTCATAAAGGCACAGAGGCATGAAAGACAATAGATTGGTGACAAATTGAGAAAATACAAGGAACTTTGTCTTCCTATTGTATAATTACTCAGCACCTGCTGTGTGTCTGGTACTTAGCTCCATCTTGTAGGGGATGTGCCAGGGAATAAGACCTAGCACCTACCACTTGTCCTGAAGATGGTTCCCTAACCTCAGTGCTCATAAGGGCAGCATAGATGCATGACGCCTGCCGGCCAAGGACTATGGAGAACTCGAGATTCCATACTCTGCTTAAAGGGGTGGACGCTACTTAGCTTCTGTGATGATTTCCATCCAGAAATACAGCCCCAATGTAGCCAGATCATCCCTTTTTATCCAAGGAACCAGAATGGAAAATCTTGTGTAAATTCTCTCTACTTTTCATGGTTACTATCATTTAAATCAAATAAACATGGTGAGGGGGGAGAAAAAACATGCCAGTTTGCTATTCTCCCTGAACTGACTTACGGGTTTGGCAGCGTGAAAACCAGACTCTTAATGACATTCATTTTCTGTCCATTTTGTCTTGTGAAGAAATTAATTACACTTATGTCAGCCAAAAATACCTTTGGGTCTTTAAATCCTTCTTCTCTCTCTCTCTCTTTTAAGATGAAAGTATTTCTGCCTAATTGACCAGCATCTGTCATTGTGAGATTCTGGCCCTCGTGAGAGATGCTGAGAGGTGGTATGAGGGCTGTCAGCTTATTTCAACTTGATTTCAGCCACCACTTAAGAATTACTTTTCTCCCCATCACGTGAGAGCGAGCCTACTGGTTGAAACCTGATGAGAGAGGGGAAGGACGAGAGAGAAGAGAGAGACAGAGAGAAAGCAGGACTGCCAGAGAGCTGTTAATGGGCAAGCAATGAAACTGAATAGTAAAAGAATTTCTTAATTTTTTCACTCATGTGTTTATTCATTCATAGATCTTTACTGAGCAACTACTATGTGCCAATTTTTATTTTAGGCCTGGATGTGTTGGGTGAGTGGGGCAGTTACAGTCTCTGCCCTCATGAAACTTACATTCTGGCAGGGGTGTGGAAGGGATGAGATATGAACAAATGAATGAATGGGCTCATTACTGACAGTAAGTACTGATGAATTAAATAGGACAGGGCAGTGAAGCCCAAGGAAGGGTTATATTAGTGGGAGTGGCCAGGGAGGCATCTTTGAGCTAAAACCAGAGCAATGACCAGAAGTCAGCTAGGTATATGAAGATCTACAGAAAGGTGATAAGGGATAAAAGGCAAAAGAACCCGGAATTGAAGACCAGGTCAGTAATTACCACTTGCTTTTCTGGTCCTCTTGGTTAATAATAGGAAAATGTCTCTATTTAGTATTAGTATGTCTTTCTTTAGTAACATCTTTCTAATACCTGCTAGTCTATCTCTTAAACAAAGAAAGAATAGACCCAAGCCCAGAGCCTTCAGCAAGCCATAGGAGCTGACCAGCATTAATAATGTTATTTTATTTGTTCTTTGTTTTTGTAGTTTCTTTCCACTTTGCAGCAGTGATATAAAATTTTCTTTTTGGATGAATATAGTTAAGTGAAAAGAATGACTCAAATATACAGACAAATATGAATCACATGAGAGCACAGGACTTTTCAGAGTTAAGATCACTAGGTATATTTCTCCCCTTCTGTTCTTTGGAATCACTCCCAAATACCTGGAAGAATGAGAAACAAAAATACAGTCTCCATCTCTACTGACACTAGAGGCCATCTGTGAGGCTTAACTACAATATGTTAACATGGAAAGCTGATAGATGAGAGAGGACCAAATCAGAATGAGGTTGTGTTGCCATGATAAAAATATGGGAGCTCAGTGAAAGCCTGTGTAACTAACTCTACTGTCTGGTCCTCCCTGTGCCCTTTCTTTGCCTTGTTCCCAAAATGCACCATTGGCCTGATAACCCATAAGCTGAAAATGGTGGGTCAACAATTCATCTCTGGGGAACCTGGAGCTAGAGAAAATACATAGGACTGCCCTAGAAAGCTGACCATTCACTTTGCTCTCTCAGATACTCCGGATCCCCCAGTCTATTGCTGCATTCCTAAATACAAACTGTCTGCCAAGAATTCATAGGTATTATAAGAAAACCTCCACCAAGAAAGCCACAGACCAAATAGGAAACCGGAAGTAGAGAAATTCTGAGAATAGAAGAATAGAAGGAATAGAAGAAAGGAATAGAATAGAAGAAGGAATAGAAGAAAATGTCACAGAGTTATAATGAACATTCACAGAGAGATGAGAAATGTACAGCATCCAGGAAGCAAGAATGGGATGCTGTTGTTTTTTAAGATTTGACCAGAAAATAAGCAAGAAAGGACCCTATAAATTCCAAGTAGGTTTGAAGAAATAATAAATGCAATTGGCAGATTGGAAGATACAGTTGAAAACATCTCTCAGTAATGAAATAAAAAGATAAAAAATGGGAAGATAATATGAAAAAATTACAAGACCACCTCATGAGGTCTGACATCTGACTATACAGCCTTGTAGAAAGAACAGAGAGAACACAAAATGGAGGAGTGAAATGTATCAAGGAAATAGAGACACCTGGGTGGCTCAGTGGGTTCAGTGTCTGCCTTTGGCTCAGGTCATGATCCTGGAGTCCTGGGATCAAGCCCAGTGTTGGGGTCCCTGCTCAGCGGGAAGTCTGCTTCTCTCTAGTCTGTGTCCCCTCTCCCACTCATGCCCTCTCTGTCTCATATAAATAAATAAATAAAATCTTTAAAAACCATATATCAGGGAAATATTCCAGGACGAAAAGGACATGAGTTTTGTCATATTGGTTGAAAGGACCCACCCAGAAGTAAACACAGTGAGTTTTTACAAGTTCCACCTAAGGCTCAATGGTACATAGTTCAGAAGACAAAATAAAGAGACCCTGAGAATTTCTGAGAGGAAAAAAGAAGTCCTATCCCACACAAAGGACTGGGAATCATAGTGTTAACACTGGTAGAAAAGAGATAGAGTTTTTAACATATTGAATAACAATGAGTTTGCAATCTAGAATTCTATATCCAGCCAAAATAGCAGTGTCGGGGTAGAATCAAGACATCTCATGGACAGCATATCTACCTCCCCTGGGCTCTTCCCAGGCAGTGACTAGAGAATGTATTTCATCAAAAAAGAGAGTTTGGGATCCAGGAAATAAATCTAACTTGTGAAGGAAGTAAAATTCCAGGACAAGGTAATATTTACAGCCATTCACCAGTCCTCAGGGGCAACTGGTCCTGATTGAAGGACAGAGGGTTTCAGAAGAAGAGGCTTTAGGAAAAATAAATTAAACCAGTAGATGATCTAATATTTTGAACACAGGGATAATTCTATTAAGAAGTTATTGGAAGAGATGGGAAGAAGTTTAAGTGGATATTTTAAAAAGCTACTAAGAAAATGAAAAAAAAAATGAGATAATTGACTCCAACAAAGATGCACTTTCCAAAAAGGAAACATAATTATGGCATTCCACTAGCCTCAACAGCAAATGATATTTGCAGTGTCATAAAAATGAAAATGTTGGATACTACCTTAATTAGAAAATTATATATAGTCCTGCTGGGAAATCTGAGGGAAAGGAAACAGGGCAGGTGTGTGTGTGTGAGTGAAAAAAAAAGCCAACTTCTTATTTACCAAAGTAGAAAGTCAATATAAAAAGCCTAAAATTAATGAATCAAGAGATAGCTGTATCATCATTTTATCTGTTAGAAGCATGGAGGTTAATGCCTGAAGAAACCACTAAAAGAATTAAAGTGAATGCTTCTGGAGAGGTGGATTAAGGTGAGTAGCCAAAAATGTTGTCCTTCTGTTATAAAACTTTTAGCATTATTTGACTATTTAAATTATATGCCTTCTTACTTTGGAAATGTATAATATGCTTAAAAAGTAAAAAATATATAGTATGGGTATTTCACAATGGGGTAGAAGCTTCTCATTTTTCCCTATTGCCATTCTCCCATTTTCCTCCACAAGAGAGTCCCAATTTTTTAAAAAGATTTTATTTATTTATTTGACAGAGAGAGAGCATAAGCAGGTAGAGCAGCAGGCAGGGGGAGAGGGAGAAGCAGGTTCTCCATGGAGGAGAGAGCCCGATGAGGGACTCGATTCCGGGAATCTGGAATCATGACCTGAGTGGAAGGCAGATGCCCAACCGACTGAGCCATCCAGGCGCCCAAGAGCCCCAATTTTTCACTGGGCATTTGTCCATCTAGGATAAAGGTTAGGTTACCCAGGGTCCCTTGAAGCTAAATATGGCTGTGTGACTTAATTCTTGTCAACCAATGACAAACAGCAGTAGCATATACAGTTCTGAGATATGTCCTTAAAGGTGTGTCCTTATAATATAGTTTGAGGTGTGTGGCTCTGTTTTTTTGTGTCCTCCTACCTCCTGCTAGAGTTCCAGGAGTCATGATGATTCTGGAATGGTGGCCACACACGGCAGAGCCACAAAACAGAAGGGGCCCGGGTGTCTACTACCACACCATGCTTTGGAGTGACTACTTCCAGACTTCTGGAAGATGAGGGAGACATTCAGTTTGTCTTCTTAAAAACCATTGTTACTTGGGGACTTTGAAATGAAAACCAGTACAAATCCAACCGATGCACATGAGTATGTCAACCATCATGGCGGGGGCACGCAAATAACTAGATTTGGGGAACACTGACCCAGAGGACGTGAGTGAGGGCAGTGGAGAGGGAAGAGCAGCAGAGCAGAGAGCCCTTTCTTGAGGACCAAGAAGAGTCATGTAAGTGGAAGGACTCATGCCTTACATTCTGGTAAGCCCCATTCAAGAATAGAAGGTAGAATTCAAGAGAAGCGTTGCTCACTAAGAGTCTGCCAGCATGACCCACCTACATAGTACATAGTTGCCTTCAGTGCCTGCGGTCTAGTGGGAACCTGTCAGGTATCCATATAACTCTGATGGATTATGAATGATGGTGGCCCCGGCAGCCATGATCCCCTCTCTACGTGTCATACACATCCTCTCACTGAGTCCTCAGGCAACCAACTGTGTGATGTTGGCACATCTATGAACATCTCCATTCCAGAGGATGAAACTAGTATTCCAAGAGGTCGTCTAAGTTCCCAAGGTCAAGCAGGGAGAGCTACTGTCAGGCTGAACTACGACACCCAAGGCCAATGATAAAGTGCTAAGTCTGAGGTTCAGACGAAGGAAGGTGATGAGATGATATCTGAGCTCAGTGGTGGAGCAAGTCTTTGAGCTGGACCCAAAAGTGCCAAAAGGCGAAGCTGGAAACAAGAGGAGTTCTAAGGGGTTGGAACAGTGTGAGCAAAGGGAAGAAGGGTGGAAACCCCTTCTGGGAAAGGCTTGGGAAACTGGGAGAGGATGAGTCTAGCTGGGAGAGAGAGTGTGGTGACACAGGGGGACGAGGCCGGAAATGCAGGGTGGGCGTCTGGTCAAAGCAACTTCCCGCAGAGGCAAGACATGTGACCGGTTTCTATAGGACGCGCATGGTCGCTGCGGAAGGTTGCTTTCTTTACTTGCTTTTTGTTTTTTTCTTCATTAAACCCATTGGATACCTGCACTGTATTTAGTTGAAAAGTGACTGCTCCTCCATGAGCATGGATGAAGGCCACGGTTCCAGGGGCAACCTTGGTCCCAATCCCATCATGGTCTCCATTCTTTTTTTTTAAAGATCTTATTTTATTTATTTGAGAGAGAGAGAGAGAGAGCATGAGCAGGGGGAAGGGAAAGGAGGAGAGGGAGAAGCAGGCTTCCCACTGAGCAGGGAGCCCAATAGGGGCTCGATCTCAGGACCCTGGGATCATGACCCGGACCGAAGGCAGACACTTAACTGACCGCACCACCCAGGCACCCCTTGTGGCCTCTATCCTTTGTGCGGCTCCTGTGGCAGGATGGCTATGGGGGCCAGTGGGATGCTTCCGTGCTCCTGCCTTAGGTTCCGTTCCTCTAGGAATGATTTCCAGGCAGAACAATGCCCAGAGAGTGCAAGGACCCATCAAACGTGTATATATTCTCAAAATGCTTTCGTGTATCATGACCATCTTGTTTGTCATGAAAGCGTCCCTCCTGTGCATTCTTTGCCAGATAGGAGGAACAGCGTGAGACCTGGAGCCAGCTTGGAGAGGGGCCTTTATTGCCCTGAAATCGGGAAAGGATGGGTCTGGTCCACACAGTCCTCCCCTCCGTGCAGCTAGGACCTGACTCTGGAGCAATTTCGCCAAAGTATCTTTCCCCTTGTTTGCCAGCTTCCATCTGGGCACAAGTTGCCAGTTGGATGGAGGCGTTAACTGCACTTAAAGAATTAAAAGATGAGCCAGGCAGAAAAGGATGGAACTGGCTCAGAGAGTGATCGGGGCAATGCTGGGAGCAGGAAATGCAGCCCTGGACTCTGTTGATACCAGACGTGTAGCCTGGACCACAGACAGAGGAGCCTCAGATCAGGGTGTGTTGAGAACCAGAGAACTCTCCCCGTGGACCCGAGCCCATCCAAATCATCTTTAAGATCAAATAAAAAGGCTGAAGGGCCCTCCACTGTGGGAAGCCTGGCCCCGCACCAGGAGGACAGAGCCCTGTTTTACTCACTCTGGGGACCTGTGCTGGCTGTCACTCGGCCACCTGCCACCATGCCCCCCTCTCTGCTCAGCACCGTTCCTGTCATCCTCCAATGTGCCATCAGTGCCCTCAGCCCGTTTGCTGTGAGATGCAGCCCCTACTGCAAGTCTCTGAATAACCCATTCTTAGCATGTGTAAGCCTGGAGATACCAAGGGAGGCCTGTGTATCAGAAGTCCAAGGGTTTAAAGGATTTAAATAGTCTACAGAACAGAACATTGTCATCTGTTCTATCCATCTACCTGGCCAAAGAGAACTTTGCAACCATCTCAGAAGGCTTAGCTCTGCGTTCCAGATTCTTAACTCCTCAGTGTTAGGCTAGCAGCTCACTTTCCTTCTCTCCCTGCCCCAGGTCCCTTGCACGTCAGGAGGGGCCTTTCAATCAGGCGTGTGGAGCTCACATTCTCTCTCTGCCCACACTCCACACACACAGTCCAGGGCTGGGCACACAGAGGCCCGGTAACCCTCAGAGACCAAATCTGAGCAGTCCTG
Source organism: Meles meles (assembly GCF_922984935.1). Classification (NCBI taxonomy): domain Eukaryota; kingdom Metazoa; phylum Chordata; class Mammalia; order Carnivora; family Mustelidae; genus Meles; species Meles meles. The sequence goes on along the minus strand of NC_060084.1, from coordinate 28,997,068 downwards.
GAAATGGGCTTGCCTGGTGTGGAAGGGAAGTTTCTAGCATGTTGGATCCAGGACTAACCTCTAAACCAGCGGTTGGCAAACCATGGGCTGCAGGCAAGTCTGGCCCACTGTCTGTGTGTGTGTGTGTGTGTGTGTGTGATCTGTCAACTTCAGAACGTTTTTTCCATTTTTAGATGACTGAAAAACAATCACAGAAGAATAATTTTCAGTGTGAAAATGATGTGGAATTCACATTGCAGTGTCCATAAATAAAGTCTTCCTGGAATCCAGCCACACTCACTCACCTGCACACCGTCATTAGCTTCTTTTGTGCTTCTGGGAGGGAGCTGAGCATTTGAGATGGAGACCTTTGGGCCCATAAAGCCCGAATTATTTACCACCTAGCCCTTTGCAGAGGCTGAAGTGTGTGTTACTTCTGACAATTTAGGCAACACAGCCCGTGTAGCCTTGCTTTAATGATTTTTTTAAAATTTTAAAAAATTGTGGTAAAATGCATGCAAAATTTACCATCTTCACCAGTAGCTAAGTACATAGGTCAGAGGTATTAGGTTACATAGTTGTGCAACCGTCACCATCCATCCCCAGAATGTTTTCATCTTTCCACACCAAAACTGTCCCCATGAAACATCAGCTCCCCTTCCAGCCCCTGCCAGCTACTTCCTGTAGCTGTGCATTTAGCTCTCCTAGGTACCTCAGCTGAGTGCCGGCATACAGTCATTGTCTTTTTCTTCCTGCTTTCTTCACTCAGCACAATGTGCTTGAGGTTCATTCATTTCGGAGCCGGTGTCAGAATTTCCCTCCTTTTTAAGGCTGAGTCGTATTCCACTGAATGGACATACCACATTTGTTCATCCGTTCACGCAGGGAAGGGCACGTGGGTTGCTTGCATGGTTGGCTACTGTGAATAATGGGATGAATGTGGATGTGCGAGGACCCTTTCAGGACCCTGAGAAGGACCCATTCTTTCAGGGACACACGGGAATGCTTCATTTTCCTGTGCTTTGCAGAGATGGCGTTTTGTGTTTTTTGTGTATTTGTTTTAAATAAACTCACGAGGGGCGCCTGGGTGGCTCAGTGGGTTAAGCCTCTGCCTTCGGCTTAGGTCATGATCTCGGGGTCCTGGGATCGAGCCCCACCTTGGGCTCTCTGCATGGTGGGGAGCCTGCTTCCTTCTCTCTCTGCCTGCCTCTTTGCCTACTTGTGATCCCTCTCTCTCTCTGTCAAATAAATAAAAAAATAATAATAATAAATAAATAAATAAACTCACGACTTCTGTCGAGGAAGTCACTGCAGATGGGGTAGAAGCAGCAAGAGAACCAGAATGAGAAGTGTGGAGCCCAGAAATGGGACCGAAAGGCTGCCCTCTCGTGATACAACCTCTGAGGAGGAGAAGTTGCTTATGGATGAGCAAAGAAAGTAGTTGCTTAAAAAAAATTTTTTTTTTTAGAGTGAGATTGTGGAGGGGGGCAGAGGGAGGGAATCTCAAGTAGACTCTGCATTGAATGAGGAGCCAGACGCAGGGCTCCATCTCATCACCCGAGATCATGACCTGAGCCAAAAATCAACAGTCGGACACTTAGCAGACTGAGCCACCCAGGTGCCCCCAGACAGTAATTTCTTGAGGTGGACTCTGTTCCTGGTGAAGGTGCCATGAAGACTGTTGGAATGACTGCAGAGGACTCAGAACATTGCATGAACTTAGCTGATGAAACAGAGGCAGGTTTCAAGAGGACAGACTCCAGTTCTGAAAGAAGTTCTGCTGCGGGTAAAATACTACTAACAGCATCGCCTGCGGCCGAGACATCATTCGTGAAAGGAAGAGCCAATCCGTGCTGTAAACGTCATTGCTGTCTCATGCCCCAACCGCCCCAGCCTTCAGGAATCACCGCCCCGATCAGTGGGCAGCCATCCACATCCAGGCAAGACCCTCCCCCCCAGCAAAAAGATTAGGACTGTCTGAAATCTCCAAAGATGGTTAACGTTTTTAAGCAAAAAGTAGCTTTATTTTATTTTTTTTTTTAAGATTTTATTTATTTATTTGACAGAGAGAGAGCACAAGTAGGCAGAGAGGCAGGCAGAGAGAGAGGAGGAAGCAGGCTCCCTGCTGAGCAGAGAGCCTGATGCGGGGCTCGATCCCAGGACCCTGAGATCATGACCTGAGCCGAAGGCAGAGGCTTAACCCACTGAGCCACCCAGGCGCCCCCAAAAAGTAGTCTTAAATGAGAATACATACAATTTTAAAGGAGTAGAGCCTTGCACTCTTAATGGACTACAGCAGAGTATAAACACAAATTTTTTATTTTTATTTTTTTATTTTTAAATTTTTAAAATTTTCTTTTTCAAAAATTTTATTTATGTATTGGACAGAGAGAGATGCAGCGAGAAAGGGAGCGCAAGCAGAGGGAGTCGGGGAGGGAGAAGGAGGCTTCCTGCTCAGCAGGGAGCCAGATGCGGGGCTTGATCCCAGGACCCTGGGATCATGACCTGAGCTGCAGGCAGACGCTTAACCGACTGAGCCACCCAGGCACCTCTAGACACCATTTTTAGACGCACTGGGAACCCAGAACTCTCTTCTGACAGGCGTTATTTTTTTTTTTTTTTAAGATTTTATTTATTTATTTGACAGAGAGAGATCACAAGTAGACAGAGAGGCAGGCAGAGAGAGAGAGAGGGAAGCAGGCTCCCTGCTGAGCAGAGAGCCCGATGCGGGACTCGATCCCAGGACCCTGAGATCATGACCTGAGCCGAAGGCAGCGGCTCAACCCACTGAGCCACCCAGGCGCCCCCTGACAGGCGTTATTGCAGTGGTCTGGAACGCAAACTGCAGTGTCTCCGAGGTGTGCCTCTGCCTCGAAGTAGAATTCCTGGATTGGGTGGTATTTCTGCTTAATTTCTGGAGGATCCACCCTCTTGTTTTCCAGAGTGACCGACCATCTGACATTTACCATTCCCACCCACAGCAGACAGCCTCACTGTTTAAAGCCAAAAAACTCTTGGTGGTGTCTGCCTGACAAAAAAAGGCACCATCTTTAAAAACAAACAAACAAACAAAAAAATCGAATCTCCCAAGGGCAGTTCTCAACCCTGACTGCACATGAGAATCATCTGGGGAGCTTATAAAAAATAGCGGTGTGTGTGTGTGCGCGCGTGTGTGTGCACGCGTGTGTGCATGTGCACGTGTGTGTGTGTATGTGTGTGTGTCGGGCAGGTGATGGACACTGCAGACCAATGAGACTGGAATTCCTGAGGGTAGAATCTGGTACAGGTATTCTGTCCCTTGGCCCAGGTCATTCCCCAAAGCAGCCCGGGTCAGGAGTCACTGCCCTTGGACAACCAGCTTGCCCTACAGCCAGCTTTTAAAATAACTCGTCTTTCTCCTCTTGCTACATTTGCCTTTCCCAGAACCCAGCTCCAGGAAGCAATAGACATGTCCCTAGAATCATGAGTGGTGTTGGGCATGGAGGTGGTGACACACAGTTTCCTGGTGTGATAGCGGGTGTGTTGAAGACAGACGCCATCTGGAGTAGAGAGGGCAAGGGCTGGGACTGGGCTGGTCACACCCTGTGCCTTCAGCACCTTTCCCCTTTCAGGGACATCTCTAGGGCCACCCTGTCCCAGACTCTTGGCATGTGTCCCTCTGGGAGTGTCCCTCCCCGCCCCGCCACTCCCCCTCCCCCGACCCATCACACAAGTCCTAAGCCTGTGGGGGTGAGATCTGTCCTCTCCATTCCCAGCCAGGTCCCGGTTCTGGATCTTCCTCCCTCAAGTGACATTAAAATAACCTTCTGGGTCAGAGTCAGGCAAGGGACAGGTGGAAAGGTCCTATTTCGTACACTTTTCCCCTAGAATCGGAGTAGGCATTTTCTTCGGCAAAGTTAATTTCTGGAGCATCGTTCCGCTTGGTTGCTTTCCGAGGGAGGCACAAACACCGAGAAAGATTTTAAGCGTGGCTTCGGTGAACTCTATTGAGGCACGACCACGGGCTGTGCTTAAATGATCTAGAATGATGAAGACTGACTAGGATTTTTTTTTTTCCCCAAGAGTGGCCCTTGTAGGTTTAATTGTAAAGTGTAATTACTTCAAGACATCATAATTTGTTGTGTACAATATAAATCAGTAGAACTCCACGGAATCATGTTTTTAATGTAGACCCCAAATAAAATGTTCTTTTATGACATAGCAGATGTTTCTTAATTCACTAGCGCCATGCATTGGGGTATTAAGATTATTTCTTGGCATTTTATTATGAATAACATACTTGCTCCATCATTAAGTAGGCCATTAAAGACATAAACAAGCTTTTATGTCCCGGTTTTCAACAGCTGCTGGTGGTCTACCAAGTGATAATCCAGCTTTCAGCAAATATTCTTCAGCTCTGAGAAATAAATGCATTTAATAGGGAACCTCAGGTCACTCCACTGCCTCTGGGATCCCGGCTTGGGAAAATTCTCAAGGCTGGAAAAATGGACCCAAGGGCGAGTTGTTTTGAGAGCCCGTGTTTCCTTCAGAAAGCGTGTGTGTTGGTGAGTGGGGCGGGGGTTGGGGGGGGTTCTTTAAGAGAAATTAAACATTTAAAAGAAAAAAGAGAGAAATGCACGAGAGACAGGGAGAGAGAGACAGACAGAGAGAGAGGGAGGCAGTGTTTTGTAGAGGGTGCGGGACGCTCTTTCCCTTCCTGATGGAATGGGAAGACTTGCTCGCCAGTCCTATAACCTGCACTTTGAAGGAAATCAGCTGAGTCGGTTGTATGCATGAAACAAAGAGAGGTGAAGATCCGTGTAGGTCACAGGCCCCCGTTCAGTCACCGGCGTCGAATCCGAGCGGATGTGACCCCTGTGTGACAATGTTCCCAAGGTGTGCCGAGAGGAGTTTCATGTCTCCAGCTCGGATGGGAGCCAGATAAGCCCTCCCTCTCCCCCACCTTGGACTTCCTAAAGATAACAACTCTGGGCAGCCGGGGAGCAGGGTTAGGGAAAGAGCTGAGATAGGAAATAGCAAGCCTGTATTATCCTTGGCTCGCCTGTTCCTTGCTTCCTGTACCAAAGGTAGCCTCGAAGGGTGCGAAACTTTGCAGTGCTAATGTACACAATGACATCCTCCTACAAGCAGCTGTTAGGAGAAGAAAAAGGAGCAGGAGTAGGAAGGGGAGACCTGATGCAAATTTGCACAGAGTCTCGGTCACCCTCCCCTTGTCCCCCTTGCAAAGGTTGGGACACTGAATGAAAGAAGGGGAACGGGGAACTGATTTTCAAGCCTGTTCGATTTCAAATCTATTACAAGATCTGTCATCCACGGGAGGTAGGAGAAAGGGTTCCAATTTATATAGTGAATCGGGTGGCTTGGACCTTGGCGGGACATCACTCTCCAGTACCCGGGAAACACTGTTTCAGTCTTCCTACTCTGAAGGTTATGGGCCGAAGGACAGTTGGGCAAAACTGTAACCATTTTGACCTGAATGACGAGCGCTACAGCAGAGAATATCTATAGGAAGAAGGCCTTTGTCTTTTGTTCCTTTTCTTTAAATAGGATTTAGTAATAAATTTTCTTTTCCTATTTTTTTTTTTTTTGTGGTTGCTGATGAGGGTTTATTTTCTTTTTGTGTTCTATTTCATTTTGTAGTTGGATGGACTATTGTTCTGGGACTGGTGAAAACAGGGGAGGGGGGCCGGAGGCAGGAACCACATTGTGAGTGAACTTGGCAAAAGGAGAGCTAAGAGGTAACTGTCCCATCCAGTATAGTATCTAAGGTTTGCAGGGCTCCTGCTTCACTGATTCTTCCACGACCACAGCTAAAATATTCCACTGCCCCAGCAGAACCAATGGACCCAGCATGGCCTTATCTTTTTTTTTTTTTTAATGCTCACCTGATTGGAAAGTGACGCTCGATACCACTTTTCCATTGTGTTAATTACAACTGTAATAGAGTTTTATTGTGCCCTCGATGACATCACTTTGGAAACATCATTCAATTGGGTGGCCCGTTTTCCTCTGAATGATTGTACAAAATAAACACGCAAACCTTCTTTTTATAGCCGTCAACTGTGTCTCTAAACACACGCGCGCACACACACACACACACGCATTTTTAACCACGTCAGAAAGGAAACAGAGCTGCTAACTTCACAGCATTCTTCATGAGTTTGAATTAATATTGGTCTATTAAAAAGAGCTGTAATCAGAAGAAAAAACTTAGCCCAATTTGCACGGCAAATACATTTCACAGTTGTTTTGGACAAATGCCCTCAGTGAATATGTTTAAAGTCATGTACAACAGGCATATGTTATCACAAGTAACCATGTTTTAATAAACACTTCATCTTTTTGTATTGCTTTCTTTCCATCACTATAATAGAAATATAACGCCATATATCACTGTAAAACACATTTCCACATAAATGCTGATAAGCACAAAATATTTTTCATCATTTACATTTTAACTGTAATAATATATGGCAGGATTAAAGCTGCATCCATCATATGTCTAACTAACCTTGCTGTAATGAATTTTTAAATGTAATGGTTTCTGTCGCAAAGTAAAATCGTACATAATGTCTACTGACACAGTACGCTGGCGGATAGGTGGTTTTTTTAAAATGCAAACACAACTTCATTTTTAATTAGATCTATAAACTTCGCCACCTCCATTCCTGGCCATCAACACCCCCCCAACCCGCCAACACACACACACACACACACACACACACACGCGCACACACACACACACACACCCGCAGGATTATTTAAAGCAAGAAATACGGGAGGCAGGAATACGTGAAGTACTGCCAAACAGCTCAGTCCTTGAGTTATTTAAAATCACTCGCTGGTTGGAAACCCTGTGAATTCAGTGTGTGTGCTTGTGAGTGTGTTCGAGAAGAGTGAGGCACCCAATAGAAACAAAGGCTCCCGGAAAATCAGAGTGAGAAAAGCATTCGAGGGCACCTGGCGGGGCTGTGCTACTTTGGGGGTACCCTCATTCTGCCCAGTGCCCGGGATCAGATTTGGGGGGTAGAGGGCAGAGAGGGGCCTCTGTGCCATGAGGATCTGGGTCGAGGACAAATGCATTCCCCTTTCTCTCTCTCTCTCTCTCTCTCTGCTTGAAGTAACAAATAAGCCGACTCACCAGAGAAGAATCATTAAAAATAATTTGCACAAGCTTTCGGTGGTGTGAGCTCTTTTTTGATACAATATTTCCTTCCGTGATTATCACTGCGGACATGTTCCAGCCATATGGAAGCGAGCTAGGCTGGGAGCTTCCTCAATACCTGAGTGGTTAATTAGGAACCGTTGCCCGGCCACAAGAAGCAGGTTTGAAATCCCTCTTCAGTCTCCGACAATGAGTAGCTTTTTTAGCAGCAGAAGTCACCAGGGACAGCCAGAAGCGAGGGTAATTATTTGAGATAACACACAGCTGAAAAGAGTGTGTGTGAGTGCAGAGGGGGGCGGGGGGGGCGGGGGGGAGCGGGGGGAGAGATGTGCAGTTGAAAGAAGGGCAACAGTAGAGAAAAGTCTATAATAAAAAGGTCAACATCTCCTATTTTTCTGTACAGTGTCGACAGTCTGTAATGCCTTTTTAGCATGAATGACAACGGATTCTGTCTTTTTTTTTTTTTCTAAAAAAAGGGAATATCTTATTTTGTATTCAAACTTTGCAATTGTGAGTTCAAGCCCGTCAGCTCATTCTGAATAGGCTATTCTCACTTTATCAGGGTTTGCTGAACTGACTTTGATTGCATTGTTGCAAAATAGCAGTAATTTTTCCATTAACCCGTACAAACCCTCAGCGAGCAGGAGAACAAAGAAATATCAGAGGGATGAAAGCCATGAGCGCTGGGAGGGAAGCCAGGAGTTTCCTAAATGGCTTTCCTATGTGGCTCATGGAACTGTGCACACCGGCTTCTCAGGCTGGCTGGGGCTTGTTGGGGATGCTGTTTTAGGCTCCCTTTGGGGTCCCTTGGGGTTTGAGTCTCAGTGGGCACCTCTCATCCTCTCTGCCAATTTCCATTGTTTCCACGATGTTCACAGGGGCTGGGAAGCAGGGGGCTGGGTTTCCCTCCCTTCAGAGGGACCATGTTTTATCCTGTATCGTGCCCATGCCAGGGACCTCGGTCTTCCTCTAGAACTGGAGGGCTTGAAGCCCGGCAGAACCCAAAATGACCCAGACACTGAAGGGCCTTCCTTTTCCCCAAGGAAGACCCCAGCAGGCAAGGGATGGGAGAGGTGGCGGGGGGCCAGTTCCTTTGGCAGCTGGAAGTGAGCAAAGAACCCCAAAGCCCTCCTATCTGACATGTTGGTGGGCTCGGAATCAACCCCCTACCCCCAGCCAGCTTACGGGGTGGCAGGTGCAGTGGACCGATTTCGGGTTTCAAGGTAGCCACGTGAGGCTCTTGTTCTACACAAACGTGGCCGCCCTTGCCTGTTGTTCTAATGATGGTGGCAACCACGGTGAGCCGGGTCTCCCGCTCTCCCCTCCGTGCACGAGATGTCCGTTTGGAAGCCTCAGACACAGCTGAGATGCTGTGTTCCCACACAAAATCCCCAAGCCAGGATACTGATGGGTGTTACGTTGATCATCATGGAAGTGTGGCTTTTTGGTTTTGTTTTTTAAATTCGAAGTGTCAAGTTCAGCCCATCTTTGGCATATGGCTCTCTGCTGGGTTGGGCGGGGGGGCGGCGGGCTAAGAGCTGAGGTCTACGTGGGCTTTGATCTCCTGGCGCGTCCCCCACCAGCCCCCCAAAATAACCCACTCGAGCAGAGCAACGGTGGCTTCACCAGAAAGCCATGCCTCAGCTTTGTTTAGAAACTGTCCAATATATTAATTATCTCCTTCACCTCCGCCGCGTGGTCCTGTCACACCGCACACCAGTCTTTAGGAAATAAAAGTGAACACGTTGAGCCCGCGGTACCCTGCTCCCGTAATATCCAGGCCCTGACAACGCCTGAGCTGTCAGATGAGAGGCAGCATCACTGGAATAAAGTTGGGCAGATGTGTGATAATGAGACAGAAGCGTGCAGATGCTAATAGAACTCACCAGAACAGGCCTGCCTTAGTTAGACGGATCCAGGTAGCAGCTGCCGGGTGTCAGGACGCCCGGATGCTACTTTCTCTTGATTCTCATTTAAGAACTGCTTCACGTGCGGCTGTCAGTGAACTTTTCCCTCTCAGGAGCTCCAACCCCTAGGTGATCAGTCACATTTCGACATAACTAGATGTCAAAAGAAGTTTAAGTTGTAGGACGGCTTGTGATGCCAGCCTCTGGCCCCTTAATGATCCGCTCTTGGAAACTCTGGCGCCTTTTCCTGCATTTTGTTTTCTTATTAAAATACTGGCTAAGGCTTTGTCAATAACTATGTCAGCAACTGTGAGCTCAAGACAATATTATCCTAAGCATAATTTAATTTTAGATGTGCGGCTCAGACCCAGGCTGGACGGAGAGGGGGAGGCTGGTGTTGAGCAAACAGGAGGGTCCCTCCGAGTGGCCCACGGTAGCATCCTTAATTCCAATGAGGCTGTCGTGTGGGTCTTTGGTGTCAGCCCTGGATGAGACACTGGGGGTCAGAGGGGGAAATCAGGGCGGGTCACGTGGGTGTCACCGTGAGCTGTTGCTCCTGGATTCAGAGTGTGGCCATGGGGCCGAGATGGCTAGATGGGACCTACGAGCTAGTGATTCCAACCCACAAAGGCAGGAACAGACATAACCTGGGGACTCTGTCATCTCAGACACCCACGAAGAAGACACCACACCCTTTGAACGGGCGTGTGAACTTTATAAGGTCCTTACTGGTCTCTGGGAGCCGTGGGCTCCCTGGAACGGCGTGCTTGGTGATGAACTGGGGACGGCCATCCGGGGTTGGGGACAGTGATATGTGACACACCCGCCACGTATGCAGTGAAGCCCATCAGCTCTTGCCCTTCCCTGTGAGGCAGGCGTCTCTGGGAGCGTGGAATTGGGTTGGGTCAATTTGTTCCCCAAATATGTTCGTCTTCTCCCACCACTGTTTACATTTCCATTGAGAAAATAAATACTACATGTCGCTTCTGCCTGCTGTATTTTCTTAGAGATTTTAATCCCGATTCCTCACGGAAGGTTTACACACACACACACACACACACACACAGCCTCCAACCCTGGTGTGAAGGCATCACAGTTCATCAAATGCTTTTGTTTTTCCTCTTCAGACAGGGAAAGGTGTGCTATGGAAGACTAATGCTGCATTGACATAATGGAGCGTTTGGGCGAATCTCACGTTTCTCAATCAGAGAACCAGCCAGTCTCATCCGGAATGTTCTCAGCCGCCAGCCACCCCCCACCCCCACCCACTGCCTCCCCCCAAATAGAGTTCTTCCTTAAACCTTCCACACACTGGCCGTTAGACACTCATATGCTCTCTACCAATCACAATTACCGCCCCCCTCCCCGCCACTCCCTGCGCCCTGTCCCCCCCCAAGCCCAGATTCTGATATTTAGTGCCTGGAAGCTCATTAGTACTTCGCTGCTTTACCCTGGAGTTTTAAATTTTTAAGCAGCTAGGGTTCATCTAAGAGGTCTTAACCTTATAATTTGTAATAACTTAGAGATCACGCATCTGAAGTGTGCGTTATTTGAAAAAATGCTCCTTCTCCTTCCCTGGCCATTGATTTGCTTCCTCTTCAGTCGGGGGATGTCCTACTAAATCAGGTGATGGAAAACGCTCATTTTTACTCCGTAGTAAAACACAAGCAATTATGAGACATTTCCTAATATGGATTGATCTTGCCTGAAAAGAAGGCCTGGAGTGTGGGAAGCAAGTGTAAGGACAGCAGAGATAAATGGAGGAGTCCCAGAGAGGTAAGATTCTGGACAGACTAACACCTGGGTCCGAATATCTGTATGCTTGGACCTTAGCACCCCCACCCCCACCCCCGCCACCGCCGAAGTTGACAACATGCACCTCTGGATTTTGACTGCGTGGGGCGCTGTGCCAATGAGCTGTTTAATTCTGGTCAAGTTGCTTAACCTCTCTGGGCTTCAGACCTTCTTCGCTCTGAAACAGTAAGAGAAATCTGCCCCTTGCTTGATGTGAACATTCAAGGCGATCCCACAAGTAAATTATCCAACACAGAGCGGGGGACATGCGAGCTCACAATAGAAAACACCAACCTCTGGGCACGGGAGGCAGGGCACTCCCGTGGTTAGACCTGGCCCTCAGACCTCAAGACTGGGAAGTTCTCGGGGTTCCTGGGGAGCAAGAGACCCACACACATAGAGCTGCTGAGACTATGCAAGGAGCCAGCACGAGGAGATGTTTTTCCTTTTATTTCTGCTGCTTACAACAGGGCCGGGCTCCCGCTACACTGACTAAACTTTGTCTAAAAATTATCTAAGGACCCCCTAATGTGTGTCGATGCCACACATGTCAGATGTGTCAGCCTCTTCCCGTGATGACTCTCTGACATAAACAGTAAGGAAGGAATATTACAATTACCGAGGGGTGCCGAAGCCCGGCATGCATTTTCATGAGGGGTCTTGGTGAATGGCAGCGTGAGCTCTGTAATCATCTCCCCCTGCCAGCAGAGCCGGCCAAAGAAAGCTCTCATCCCCCCAAAGACAATTAAAATGAGTTAAATGAATTAAAAAGGCCCTTCCCAGTTAAAGTACAGTCAGAGGTTAGAAACGGTAGTATTTGGGTTTATGGAAACTCCACGGCTGCCAAGCCTTCGGAGTTGTGGCTCACGGGGGAGTCATTTCAGTGGGAACCTAAATAAGTTACAAAATTGGAGGCAATATGCATAATTTTAGATTTCTGGGAGGCTGTTCTCATTCTCGCATTTATTCTGGCTCCTTAGGTCAAGAGAAATATCTTTTTACCTAAAATCAAATTGAGAGGGAGCGGGGTGGGGGGTGGGGGGAGGCAGGGGAGGCTGCCTTGTTGTCTTGACACAATGGGACAACTATTCGGAGACAGTGGGAAGACCAGGCTTGGGGACAGGTTAGCTGCGGGAGGAAGCATGCTCTGAGTCCCTTTTCACCGCTCACCAGCTGGGATCTCTTGCAAGTCATCTCAATCACTCCGTGCCTCAGTTTCTCCATCTGCAAAATGGGGTTGTTTCTACCTCGCAGGGTGGTCGTGACAATGAAGGGCTTAGCGGATTGTCTGCCACGGTCGGCGGTGGCTATGACCACCCCCATCTCGGCAAGACAGTAAGTGAAAACTGTGGACGTGTGAGGGAATGGGGGCCCTGGGACCACTCCCCAAGCGTTCCTGAGCACCAGATGCTGACAAGCCGTGGGGGCCATGGGAGACTATTATCCGGCCTTCCTGCTGTCGTCCCAAACGTCCTGGTCACCTGCACGTCCGGATCTGGTCTTCCCGACCCCGGCCACATGCCGTCGATTTCATAAGAAATTCTATCGGGATTTCTGTCCGCTGCATAAGAAGGACACCTCCTGCTTCCTCCGCCGCCCCCCCCCCCACCTGCGGGTCCCCAAAGTCCCCAAGTGTGTGTATGCACTTGCCCATTACATGCACAAACTCCATCAGAAAGCATTTGTCTACACCCTCTTTATTCACTTTCAAAGGGTTAAACAGCCTATTTACTGGGCTGTCAACAATCCGAGGCCCAAATCTTGAAGAAAGCCCCATCCAGTTTTGTGCGGCCGAAAGCCTTGTCTTTGCTGGCCTGTTCTTGTTACTGTCATGTAATATCCATGACAATCGTGTTGGGCTTTTTTTTTTTTTTTTTAGGGGCTCTGTGGGGCTCAATCTGAGGGGCCACTTTAAGCCAGGAAAGGCCTTTATTTATGTGGATTTGAAAGGGCCTTGAGAAGGTCCTTCCCCTCAGAACCCTCTTTCCGCAGGTCACCGTGGTTTCAAAAGGATTTAAATGCGGAGACTGCAATCAGTACTTCCATCACGTTCTAATAGACTGACATGAGCATTTGTGCCTGAAAGACAGGGGAAAAAGTGATGCAGATTTTCCCTAAATTGGACTGACGCACAAAGCAGGCAGAGTCACCGAGCGCTCACACCCTCCTTTGCACTTCTGACCAGCGCCGCACAAAGAGAGCCGTGGGAAGCTGCCCAGGAGCCAGGCCGGGCCATTTCCATGGGCCATATGGAAATTTTGTTTTGTGTACAGAGAAAGTGTCTGATAACAGTGACCTTAGCTGCCATATGTGGGCAGTGAATAGGGCCAGAGGAAACCACTCCACAATCTGACCCCCAACATATGGACCAGCGGCCCAAGGAGACTTTCACTTGCCATCTCGCCGGCAACCCCGGGGGATTTCATTAGATTTGTTAATGAATTGTTCTATTGACTTATATCTGAGCTTGCCTCATTAGAGGAGAAGAACACAATTTTTATCTCTGTTTTCGTGAAGGGACCAGAGCGTTCCCTCCTTTGTGGGGCGGCGGGTAATCTGCCGGGCTGTCATCGGCTTTGAACTAATTTATTGTGTCAGTGAAGAAGGCCCTTCCACGCTTGTTGAGGCTCGAGCCCCACTCCAAGCCTCTTCAAATCAATGTTTTCCTTGTGAGAGGGATGTTTCCTCAGCTCCTGCTTGGTTTACAAATGGCCGGACATGATGTTGGCCCGGTGTGGCGTGTCGTCGGGCTGCCGGCGGCAAGGCAAGGCTGCGAGTCCCCACAGCTTCACCTGTCAGGAAGGCACTTTGCGAGGTGACACGGCATTTGGAGGCGAGTTGCCCACTCACCTGCCCTACCCACCGCCGGCCACTCTACCCTGTCTCTCTACACTGTCCCTGCAGCGCCTCGATACACGATCTGAAGATCTTCGCATTGGAACATCCCTGCATCGAGAACATGCCCTCTCCCGCCCCTGCTTCTGCCCTGCCAAGTTTGGAATCAGATAAATCTCCCCATATCCGAGCCTTATTAGTAATGGCTCGATTGTTTGGGCTTCTCCACGCGGGAAAGCTCGGGTTTTAAAGCAATAAAAACTATCAATTAACATATTATTAGGGGTAAACCAATAAAGAACCCATTATGGCTAATGGCGAGTGTGGAATCACGAGGAATTAGCAAAATGAGATTCAATAAAATGGAAACCATAAAGATAAGCTTCTGAAGATTGGATCTGGCTTTTTGAGCTTAAGTCTCAAATAAACAAATGAGTGAGACCCACCAAAGCCTCCCGTCGGTTCCTCTCTCCCCAGCCGGCCAAGGGATAGGCAGAACTTTGTGAGTTGGAACGGGGAAGAAAGTTCTCGAACACTGCTATTGAGAGGTAGTTTATCCCATGGGGGAGGAAGGGAGGATGAAAGGAGGTTAATTCTTAAGATGCCCCCAAGTTGGGCTAGGAGTTCCCTATCAGACGATGTGGCACAGAAATCCCCAAGCCTGAGCACTGGCCGCTCTGGCACTTGCCCTTGGCAGTGAAGAACCAAAAAGTTGGAAAAAGAAGAAAACCTAGTGTCAGGGGGAAGACCTGGGACCCACACGGGTCCCACAGCAGCAAGAGTGTTGGGCAGGGATGCAGAGATGTTGCGAATTAGAACTACCTCTTGGCAAAGGTGGGGTGAAGTGGTTGGAGTCACTGTCCATCCTCCCCTGTGTCTGAAGACAGAAACTAGGCTCTCCAATTCAGTGCCTTCTCGTAACACGTCACGGGAGGTGTGGGTTGCTTGCCCTGAGTTCACACATCCTTGAGGTTGACTACCGCCCTTATTACTGAAATACCACTTGGCTGGGTATAAAATTCATCCTCTCTCCCAGAACCTTGTAGACATTGCTACAGTGCCTTAGGCACTGAATGTCATACTAATTTGTGATCTTTTGCTTCTTGATGGTCTACATTTCATCCCTGAACTGTTTTATTGAAAAAATTTTTTTCAAAGAGGATTGGTGATGCAATATTTCATGATATGTTTTATGTTTGAAAAGTTTTCCCTATCACTTTTATACTTACATGACAACTTGACTGGGTATAATTTAGTTGTGTCACGCATTCTTTTCCTTGGAGCTGTTTTCCTTGCATGTCTTTTTTGGCTTATTGGGATGACTTCTCAACTGCCAATGCCCTGATGTGCTTCCTGCATGCCAGAAGAAATGTTTCTTTTCCCTTGGAGTCCAAGAACTTGACCAGGGAATGTCATGGTGTCACCCATTCTCCATCAGTGTTTCCTGGAACTCAGTATTTTCAAGTGTATCCTTGTGAACTAGATTCAGTTCTTTCTTCATTTCAAGGAAAGCCTATGCTATTGTATCTTTGACGTTTTTCGGTTCCGTTTGTGGGATTCTCTAATTTGGGGTCACTAATTGTCATTATCTTCCATAGATCCAATAGGCTTTTAATCCACAATGGCTGACATCAGCTCTCAGCTTATTATCTTCCCCACACCCTCGAACTATATACACCTCAAAGGAAAAAAGCATCTTATTTATCGTCCTTTCCTTGGAGCCCAGAACACGAGCAACTATGGAACGGACCCACAAGTAACCTTGACAGTTAGAGTTTAACCTTTATTTTGAGACAAATCAACAATCGTTGGAGGTTTTCAATGAGGATGGCAGTGGTTGACATGGCATCACATGGCTTTGAAGTAGGGTGGGCTACAGGGTGAGAGAGATGTTCCTAATGAAGGGTGGTCATATCCGGTGGTGGCCAGAGATACTGGTTTTATAGGAAAGGAAGATGTGGTGCATAAACATGAATATTTTGGACTCCCCTGAGGAGAAAATTCATACCAGTACCTCTGCCAGGAGAACAGGTGGCTTATGGAAATGGCTATTGGCCTTTGGCTCCAGAAAAATAACTGGAAAATTCTTTAGGAGCCTTTCCTTTTGTTTTGTTTTGTTTTCTTTTCCTTCTTCTTCTTCGATGTGTAATTATCAGTTTATTTCCAACACCAAACTCCTCAAAAGGTTGGCATGTTAAATAAAAAAGTAATAATAATAATATGGGGGGTACCCGGGGGGTTCAATCAGTTGAGCATCTGACTCTTGGTTTCGGTTCAAGTCATGATCTCATGGTCCATGAGATCAAACCCCACACTGGTTTTTGCACTAAGCGAGGGGTCTGCTTGAACATTCAATCCCTTTACTCCTCCCCCACTCTCTCTCAACATTCTCTCTGTGTCTAAAATGAATAAATAAATCTTTTTAAAACTAATTTTTGCATCATCAGAGTCCTGGCTGGAAAGCGATAGCTTATTCAAAGGGTTTGAGGGCAGGGCTTAGGGGACCACAAGGGATGCAGAGGCACCAGCAGAAAGGGACTAACTCTACTAGGCCTAAAAGGGTAAAGGTAAAGAATGATGTTCTGGAACCTGGTAAGAAATGTGACCATGGAAGAGGGTCCCCACTGAGTTGGTGTGCCCTAGTGCAGAGTGCTAGCCCCCTTGACCCTCAGTGCTGACCAGGACTCAGTGAGACTAAACTGGGAAGGGCATCTCTCCTCCTTTCTTCCTTCGTCTAGCCTCCTCCTCCCTCCTACAGACCAAGATCAACTAGAAGCCAGAGTCGATACAGCCCACGTGATGCAATCATTCATAGAGGTCAGCCTCCCAAATCTAGGTTTGGGGGGAGGAGGGAAGGGCAGAATGTGGAACTGGAGGGGCCCAATATTCTTCAAGGAGACCACCTCCCTCACAATAAAATAAATCCAATAATAAGAGAAATAGGATTAAATTCCATTTTTTCTTACCAGATTGGCAGGGATGAAAATGTTTGAAAACAAACAGGGTTGGTGAGGGTGTGCAGAGAAAGAGTCTCCCTTGCATATTTGTTGGTTGAAAAGTAATCTGGAACAACTTCTATAGAGGGCAATTGGACAGCACCCACCAAAATTACAAGCGGATGCACCCTCTGGCAGAGAAATCCCAGTTCCAGGTATCCATCCCACCGATGTGTTCAGACATGCATACAATATTATGTACGCAAGGCTATTCATTACCACATTGTTTGTAATAGCAGAACGTTGGTGAAAACCTGAGCATCCATCAATAGAGACTAGTCACATAAATTGTGGTTCGCACACACAGTGGAATACTATGCAGCCATGAAAGAAGAATAAGAAGACTCTTTCTATAATTTATTAAGTGAAGAAAGCAAGATGGCATCATTTGTACTAAAGGGCAGGGAGAGGGGCAGGTAAAGCTACCTGATCTCTTTTGAACCAGAGATGCACAAGAAATTAAGGACCAAGGTTGTGTCAGGCAATGGGATTGTGTAGCAGGGGGTTGGTGCTGAGGCAGGTTCTCTCGGTGTGACTTTCAGGTTTTTGTTTTGGTTTTAAATACCTCTTGCTTATTCAAAAAAAGTGACTAAATTTGTATTTTTTAAAGATTCTATTTAAAAGTGCAGACTTGACTATCTACGGACAGTGAGAAATTGTATTAAAAATCACATGTACCAAGTGGAGGAGTTCTGAGTACTAGGATTTTGGACTGGAACTATCAGAAGCAATGCGGCTGCTCAGAAAGGCCCCCACTTGAGAGCCCCTGCCCAGGACGTGATGATCTTTGGATCAGTGAAATAATGGGAAGGACCAGACCACCTTCCACTGGAAGCTTTCTGTCCTGAGGCAGAACAGAAATAGCTACTCCCCAGGCAATCCCTGTCCCTGAGGATGTGTGTCACTGGTAAGGGGCAGTGGAAAAGATGGGAAGAACTTCTGGGGGCTGCTCTTGGGACCTGGCCTCTGCCTTGAATCCCCTCATGCACGCCTGCCTCAGCCCCTCTCTTGTTTCATGCTGCCATGTCCCATGAGCCACTGTTTCTATTGCCAGAGCTTCAATCCCTCCCCGTCACTGACCTCCAGGGCTGCAATCTCCTTATCTCTGGATGAGGAAGGAGTGATAGTGTGTGTCATCATGGTAGCAAACATGAGAATACTTGTCTTTTGCCGATTTCATATCCACTTTTATCACATTCCTCTATCTCCTGCCTTTCCACACCCACGTCCCCTTGCTGGAAGCTCTCACACTGCTGCTGAAGAACAGAAGCCCAAGCCCGAGGGCCAACACCAAATGCAACATGATAGACGAGACTGAATAAGCAAGATCGGGGTGCTCACTCTGCCCCAGTCAACATTGCCTCCTTGCTGTCCTTCGAGCCCACAGAGCAGGCTTCTGCTATGGTGCCCTTTTCCCCGGTTGTCTCTGCTAGAACACGCTCGACTTGGACAACAATATGGCGCCCTCCGCCACCTACTTCCGGACTCTACTTAAATGTCTCCCTCTCAGTGAGGGTGCCCTGTCCCCCTGAGATCTCGCGCTGACAGTCTCTACTGCATTACTAGTTTTACATAGCTCCATGGATCTGATCACCATCTAACATCAACTATATTTCACTTCTTTCTTCAATAAATTGTACATTATCTGGAATGTGAACCTTACATTTGTACGGATTTTTTTCCCCCTGTTTTGTTGACTAATGAATTCTTGGCACCCAGAAGTGTGCCTGGCACATTTCCATGCTCAGTATTTGTTGAATGACTAAATAAATGAGTTATAGCCCTTAATCTCACTACTTTTTTTGTCTGTTTACTTCTGTGTCTCACCCAGTGGGCTAAGAACTCCTTGCACAGCACCTACCACAATGCTAGGGGCTGCTTGATAAATGTGTGTGTGTGTGTGTGTGTGTGTGTGTGTAAATGAATTATTGAAGGCTCTTTCATGCATGCTTTCAATCCCAGTTGCTTTCTGTTCTGAAGATACCGAATGGACATCAGCCACATTCCAACACAGCAAAGGTTATTTAGGGTCCTTTGCTGATAATTCTTCTATTTGATTCTCTTATTTTTAGTTTGCCAGGCACAGTTTGGTTCAAGATGTGTGAATGAGACAATGAACACACTTCTAGAAACTGGAGATTTGTAGGCAGCACCCAGATAAAGGAAGAGTGTCTGGAACATTGGCCTCAGGGTCCGAGGTCTTTGCTTTCAGGTTGTGATGTCGAGGGGGGTTTTTTGTTTTGTTTTTTGAGAAAAGCAGTTGTTATGATGGGTGTCATTCCTATGAGAAAGAGAAGCCCCCATTCACTGATTGCATACCCTTCATCAGGAACTGTACTAGGCCCTTAATTACAATCATAAATTTAAACTTCATGGCAACACCATGAGACGGGTACTGCTTTTATTCTCAGCTTTCAGAAAAGGTAACTGAGCTTCGGAGAGATAGAATTAACTTGCTCAAGGCCCTAGAGTTAGAAAGTAGTGGAACTGGGATTTAAATCCAAGCCTGAGATCCCTAAATCTACTACTTCATCCACAACGCCTCTCCGCCATCGTCCTTGCAAGAGTAATGCAGAGTGCATTTGTCCCAAGGGGGCTGTATTCGTTGGAGTAAGCTAGCTGCTGTAACAAACAAGTCCCCAGAGTTCAGTGATGTAAGACAATAACTATTTATTTCTCATTCATGATATTGTTCCCCCAAAAGACCTGCTGTGTGTGTGTGTGTGTGTGTGTGTGTTTGTATGAGCCTACATTCTGCTCCATACAGTCAGGCAGGGATCCAGGCTCCTTCCATGCAGTGGACTCTGGAGCCCATCCTTGGGGCCCCAGAGTTCTTCCCCACTAGACACTCTTCCTGTGTCCAGCTGGTGGAGAATCCAAGATTGAGCCGAGCTGATAGCACGTGGGAGAGGGTGCCGAGGAGCCAGGCCTGGGCAAGGGGTGTTCACCACTTCCCATCACCTTTCTTTGGCCGGCACTCTTCCTACAGCTGCACCCAACTGCCAAGGAGAATGAAAAATTTAATCCAACCATGTGCCCAGGAGAAAAAAATTTGGAATTTGGTGAACACAGAGTAACTTCTGCCACAGGAGAGAGTGGGTAGAGTGTTCCAGAACTGAGTTATATAGCCAGGTTTCAGTTCTCTGTGTCACTAAAACCAACAACAATGACAGCAACGACAATGACGATGACGAACGGCGGGGGTATGAGTCAGCCATGTATCCAGCAGATCTCACCTGATCTGAATTCTCTGTTAATGTGTCATTTCGGTTCATGTGATATTTTGGTTAAATGTGGGCTACACAAGAAGTCTTTTGGTTTCAAATCTTATGGCTGAAAATCTTTCCAAGATATGGTGTTTCACGTTCCTGCCTCAGGAAGTTCGATGCGGTAAATTCAGCGAATATTTTCCCAGTGACCGAGGCTCTCACAGGGCTTCTGGGTTGCCATTCTGAATAAACATCAGTCTTCACGACACAGGTCTGGGTGTGTGAGAGAGAGTTGATATGAATCGGCAGTGATCCAAAAATGTCGTCTTGGATTGTTTTGCTCCTAACTCCTGCTGTTCTTATTTCATTTTTTCTGATTACCGAAAACTATTCCTGGTCATCATGGAAATGCTGGAAAATACAGAAAGGTAAAAATTACAGAACAAAATGACTTCTAATTTTATGACTTAGAAATAGCCACTATTAACATTTTCGGTTATATTTGCTTCATTTTTCATTCTCCCTTTCTTTCTGCGTCTGTTCCTCTTTTGTATAATATAGGTGAACTAACAGTATAAATGCAGTTTTACATCTTGTAATTTGTCTTATTATTAATTGCATGAGAAGTTTCCCTCGCCATTAATACTGCTTTGAAAATATCATTTTATATCCATAATATTCCACTATGAGTAACTGTGATATTCCCAGATCTTTCTCTGCAAATCAGCAAATCTTCTTTTCATTCAATATTACAAATAGCATTGCAATAAATATCTCTGTACACAAATATATATTTGCTTCTTTGATTTTTTGTTTGTTTGTTTAGGAGAAATTCCTAGAAGTGGCATTATCAGGCCAATGAAGATAAATATTTTTATGTTTGGTAACATGACAAGCATGGACGATCTTTTCATTTCTATTCATTTGCCAAGTGAAAAACTGGATTTTATCAATTTTCGTTTACATTTTTTGATTAGCAAAATGACTTTTTGTGTTTATTAGTCACTTGTATCCTCTATACCTAATATATTTCTATCTTATATTTTCCATTGACTTGATTTTTTTATTGATTTCTATGATCTGTTTATTCATTAAAAATAATATTTTAGTCATTCTTATGGAAAACATTTTCCCGTTTGTTTTAAAATTACTGTTATCAGCTTATTAACTTGTCATTTATCTTTTTTTTCTCTCCAGTGAATGGTGAAGGGACAAGTTTCTGGTTAATTGAGAATTCTAATTAGTTGACTTCTGGTTGATTTAACAATCAAGATTTTGGTGGGGGTTAAATTGGGGATATGTTCCAAAGTTATATTACATTTTCAAATGAAAAATGAAGCTAGAGGGGAACGAGAACTGGCTTCCTTTCTCCTCTCCTGCTCGATAGCCATTAACATCTTCTTCATCTTGATGGCAATGTTGTTTCTTGGGGTTGAAGATAAAGTAAGTAGAAAACATTGAGATATCAACAGAACTATAAATGGCCTTTTTGTTAAGGTCATTAAAAAAAATCAGCATGAATTTCTAAAGACAGTAGAGTTTAAATAGCCCCCTATCTCTCCACACCCCCAAAATCCTTGAAAAGTAAAAACAGAGTAGTTATAAAGCATCAGTCTCTGATCCAAATTCCTAAGGCCAAGGCTCAGTTAGCTTTTGCAGGCATAGCTTTCCAACACAATAGTTTTCAACTGGGAAATTCTGAGACAATACAATATGACCCAATGTGTAATAAAGTATATTAAGTTAGTATATACTAGATCCTTAGAGTGTCAATAAATGCTACATTAATCAGGGGATTCCAAAGCAAATACATTTGAGAATTGCAGAATTAAACAAAGTTAAGTAGGTTTCTTTACTGCAGAACTTATCAGGGCCTTTGATGGGCAATATATGTAGGAATGCCTAAGATAGGATGTTCCATATTCCCACATTGATTTGATCACAGAGCTCTTTATAAGGAATATCCTTTGAGAACAGACTTAGAACAGTCTTGAAAACTGTTACCTTAACCTAAGAGAGTATTTCTTTTTTTTTTTTTTTTAAAGATTTCATTTTTTTGACACAGAGAGAGAGAGAACACAAGTAGGCAGAGCAGCAGGCTGAGGGAGAGAGAGAAGCAGGCTCTCTGCTGAACAAGGAGCCTGATGTGGGACTCGATCCCAGGACTCTGGGATCATGACCTGAGCCAAAGGCAGCCACTTAACTGACTGAGCCATCCAGGTGTCCCCAAAAGAGTATTTCTAATTATGTATTTCTGGGGCCAGTTGATGGAGGAGGTATTTGGTAGCAGACATAAATAAGTAGATAAATTCAGTGCTCACTAGTTGTCAAAACATTTTTCCAATTATTATCTCAAATAACCCCCACAACAATCCCATGAGCAAGGCATTAAAAATCAGTAATGAGGCTCTATGGCTGTTTCCTAAGAGGTCTACACTTGAATCCTGATTCCACATAACCTGTGTGACTATAGGTGCCTTATTTAAACTCTCTGTGCCTCAGCTCAGAGAGGAATTACACTCATCTCATGGAGTTGCCATGAATATTAGAAGAAATAACATTTCCACTGCATTTAGAATAATCTCAAACATATCCTACATATTCCTTTCATTTGGGCTATTTTTATTCCTGCCTTACAGCTGAATAAGCTAGGGCTCAGAGAGGTTAACGAACCTGAACAATATCGTAAGGACAATAAGAGGAAAAGGTTGGCTTTGAACACAGACGGCCTGACTTTAGAATGTTGTTGCTAAATATTATAGTCACTATGCTCTGTTTCTGTGAACAGCCTGGCATCCTCATACTTTTTTCCTATAGTCTATAAATACATAGACCATGTCTGGTCCAGTGGGGTAGGGATGGGCCAGTTCCCCAACAAAATTCTTGCTCCCTCTTTCATACACTAGAGTTCTTCAAGTGCGGCAGATGCCCCGCCCAGGGCTAAACTTCCCAGGGTGCCTTGTAACTGGTTGTGGCCATGTGACTAGTTCTCACCAACCAGGTGCTTCGCTTCTGGCGTGGGCCATTAAGTAAACGGGGCTTCAAGTCAACAGCCCTCCTCCCACATTTGCCAGCTGCATGCAGATTACTATGAAGCCCCAGGGGGTGGTGGAATTATAAGGAGCCTGGGTCTCTAAAAATCACGACTTGCAGGAGATAGACTCTCTGGCCAGGTTCACCTGTGCTCCATATATGGGTGAGCCCCAAACAAACATCTGTTGTGTTAAGTGATTGGAGTGTGGGGGTTTATTTGTTACAGCAGCTAGTGAACGACCCCTTTACTAGTGCCCAGTGGAAACGTGAGTATTTTATTCAAGGGTCTCTCAGTGTTCCTCCGGGCAGACTCAGCCCCTTTCATTCTCATGGAACCCTGCTCTAATCTAAACTATCGTGAAAACTCAGACGCTGACGGGGCCGACATTGAGGGTAGGGATGGAGGTTGACCATCTAAGGACGAATGACCTTGCCTTTGGGAAATCTCTTGCGGGGGGGCGGAGAGAGAAAGCAGTTGGGTTGGCGGGGAGGGCACTGGGCTAGTAGGCACTTGGAGATGCCTCTGTTGCCTTTGGATTCTGTGGAGCACATTTTTAGTTTGTCATCAAATGTTTACTGCCGAAGTAATGAAGGGCATTAATAAGGAAAGGAACACCGAACAGCCTAGCATAAAAGCCAACAGTGGCCATAAAGCTGAATTTGCCATATATGGTGTTTCCATAGTTGGAAGAAACACTTTTCCCCATACAAAAGATATAACTATATATCTTCTGATTTTATGGGCTGCAGATTACTCTAATTATCATAAAAAATTACTACCGCTAATAAAAATTCTATTATAAGTTACTTATAGTAATCTCCAGGGTACTACACTTAGCCAAGAAAAGGTCATAATTACATTACACTGCAGGGAGTTTGTTGTTCAAAACTCCCAAAACACTAGCCGTGTCTTTTAACACACCTTAACAGCCCCGCCAGGCCCCTGGCCCCTTCTCCCACCTCCTCCCCAGTTTTTGGTCAAAGGTCTCCTCGTTGTTTTCATTCTGCAGGATGTGGTTTGAGCCTAGAATAATGACCCATCTTGGACACAAATGACGCAAATGAATTTTTAGAGTTACAAATGTCTGGGTGGATTTGTCGTTCCCCGGGGCCTCCAGGATGTCAATGGAAGGATGTAATAGAAGGGAGACCTGACAATCCCCGCCCAAAGGGAAACGTGCTTTGCAAAATTGGTGGAAGCTACTGGGTGTTCATGCGAAACACAATGCTGAGTTTTTTTGTTTGACAAGACAACAATTGGTATTTTCCCTTTTATAACTACTATTTTTTTTGGAATCGTCATCCGTGAGGCTTGATGACTCCTTGGTGACCTTACAAAGTCCTGCCAATGAGACCAATTCTAACTGGTAATTTCATGACCCTCCCTCATTCCCCTGCCTTTGAATTAAATATCAAAATAAGTGCTCCATCGCACTCCCTGAATGACGAAGTAGTAAATAAGCTCACCAAGGGCTTAAGCTAAAGTTGGAACACGGGTCATCCTCCTAAGTAGGGTTTTGATGGCTTCTGCAAAGGGGTGAATCAGCATTTTAATGAACAGGCCCAGAAAATGAAATAGCCATTTGGGTTGCTTTAAAATAAGCAACTTACTTCAGCAATGACTTGTGGCACATTAATTGCTATCAGTAAGGGGGAAAGTATGTCTCGGACTTTTCCTGGCTCGTTTAAAAGAGACACTCTGGAGCTGGGCTGTAGAGCGAGGCCCTGAGCGAGGATGCCTGTGGTCACCCTGGGTGTGGGGTGAGTGCAGAGATCTTCTTAGTCAGGCGCCCCAAATAGCCCCTAACCACAGCCTGGCCTCTTGGTAGGGGGGCAGAGGGCAAAAACCATCAGGCACAGAGACTTCATCTCAGATGAAATTGTTTGGATCTTAATAAATGAGAAAGGAGGCTAAGGGAGAGTTTTGGTCTTTTTCATGCTTCTCCGGACCATCCCGGGTTTATTTCTAATTGAAAGAAAAGCAGATTTTCTTGGAAGAAAGCGACATACGGTCTGTTTCCTCCACTAGAATATAGACCTCATGAGGACAGGAATTTTGTTTCATTCCTTAAAGCGTCTTGAATTCTTGGAGTAGGTAGCGTTGTGATGAGGTGTGTGGTTAATAAATATTGTCAGAGGAATGAAGAAATGAAGGACCTATCAGAAATTTGAAAACAGAAGTAGACCAACAAGGACTACTGGGTATCTTATTTCATACACCCTGGTTTCTACAGGATCGTACACTTATGTTTCTTTGAGCTAGTCTACACACCACCTTTATCTGCTGATTCAAGGTGCTGGCGGGAGACACATGGCTGCTTAGAATGATGAGGGTCAAGCCTGAGAGGAACAGGGCCAAAGGAAAATTGTCTTCACCCATGAGTATGGGTGCCCATGACTTCAGCCATTCATGGAAATGGTCTTCCATGGCACCATTCCTCCTGTAGCCCCACAGAAAGAGAATGCACTGGAAACACCTGGATTTGAACTTCTCTGCCATTTATTGACGTGACCTTGGGTAAGTTGCTTAGCTTCCTTGAGCTCCAGATTCTTCATCTGTAAAACAGGACAAATGTCCCCACTCCCTAGAATAGTGTTGGACAGAATTAAGTCCCTAATAAGTCTTGCCCTTCCTTCTCTATTTAGAAATGCTTCTCTCCCTTCCTTCTGCCGTTCTGTCTACACCATTCTTGCTCCACCCCAAGGTCATGATCATCCCAAGGCACAACTTGCTCTTCGTTTAGCTTCCCAACTTTGCAGGCAATGACTTGCCTTTGCAAATCATTTTTTTGGTTTTCAGAGCCTCTTGCAGCCAGTGCAAGCATGGTATAATCTCCTGAAAGAAGGCAGGGCACAGCCACAGAGGTGAGCCACTGGGTGTCTGGTCCAGGTTCCTGTCCTCCTAATTGAAGGGCTTTGGCTAAGTCCCATCACTTCTGGGTGTCTCGGCTTCTTCATCTGAAAAATGGGCATCTCAAGAGAGACTTCCTTAAAAGTTATACACATCCTGTGCCTAGCCCCTCACAGTGGGTCCATAGCAGTAGCTAAGAAGAAAAATGAATACAATAAAAAAATCCCCCTTGGAATTTGGAAAGGGGAGAGCACCTGTGTCATTTCCCTCTCCCTCATCCTCCACTCCTCATTTTTCCTTGGAAGGAAAAGAAGTAAGATGTCGACCTGGCAAAGGGAATGGTTTTAGTAGCTGCATTTGACTCCCTGGTGACTTCCTTGCACACATGTTGGGAGCTGTTTGGAGGCCTGTCGGGGAGAAAGGCTGCTGATGAGGTGTGGAGCTCCTGAGATGTCATTTCTGACAGCCCAGTTTTGATTTGGAGTGAAATGGAAGCAATTTCATCAGCTTAAGCTCAGAAAACCCCGGAAAAAATGCCTTATTTCAGTTATCTGTTGCTGTGTAACAAATCACCCCCCAGTTTTGAGGCTTACTACAGCCTCTTGCTGCTCGTGATCCTGTGGGCTGGCAATTTGAGCAGGTCTCAACTCAGCAGGAATAGCTCATTTCTGCTTCTCTGGAGCTGGCTGGGGTGGTTTGCCTGGGGCTGGAGGATCTGTGATGGTCTCCTTGGCCATTCAAGGACATCTTGGTTCTCCTCCATGTGATTTCTCTCTCCATAGGGTCTCCCAACATTCAAATGTGCTAGACTGAGCAAGAATGTTCCAGAAGGAGACACAGAAGTTGTCAGAGCTCTGAAGGCCTAACCTCAGAAGTCGAACAGTGTCACCCCTGACACATTCTAAAGGTCAGAGGAAGTCTCAGGCCATTTAGATCCAAGAAGAGGGGAAACAGGCTCTGTCTCTTGATGGGAGAGGTGGCTGGCTCACTCATACTATAAGAGGGCATTTAGGATAAGAAGAATTGTTATAGCCAGTCATCAAAAATCAGGTCACTGAAGTGAGGTCTCAGTGCAGATAAAACTCCCCAGGAGAAGTCCCTTACAGAACTGGTAAGTACAAGGACAAGTTACCTGTACTCTTTCGTCCAATGAACAATGGCAAAACACGGGCAGAATAACTCCCACAGATACTTCCTTTCAAAAAGAAGAATGGGGGTGGGGAGGCCTGGGCTGGCTTAGTGTGTAGAACATGTGACTCTTGATCTCAAGGTGGTGAGTTCAAGCCCCACACTGGGTATAGATCTTACTTAAAACAAAACGAGACAAAACAAAACAAACATTAGAGATGCTCACTGACTTAGAAAAAAAAAGGAAAACAAGGAGGATAATCAAATTCCTTAACAAAAACACAAAAATCATTAAAAAAAAAAAAAAAAGAATGGTACGCACTCACTGGTCCATAGCAATTCTGAAATCCTACTGGGTACCCATCTCCAGGCCCTGTCCTCTTTTGGCAAGGAATATTGGCTGATCATGACCCACCTCTTCTCTCTAGAAAATTCCTACTTCTGTTTTCTTCCCAGCTTTTCCCTCAGCTCTCTGCACTCTTGGCTCTGTCCTCTCAGAGATCCTTCTTTTTACAGAAAAATTGGCTCGTATTTGTAGCTGAGTTTGCCACTTACTGGCATACTGCTTGTCAAAAGTTGGGGAACCAGAAGATTCTTTTGTTTTGGGTAGTTCAGATCCCTTTTGATGCAAGCTAGTGGTGTGTTTACCAATAAAATGCTCTTTAAAACTCTGTAGGTTCTGCGGTGCCTGGGTGGCTTAGTCATTAAGCCTCTGCCTTGTCTCAGGTCATGATCTCAGGGTCCTGGGATCAAGCCCCGCATTGGGCTCCCTGCTCAGTGGGGAATCTGCCTCTCCCTCTCTCTCTGCCTGTCTTCTCTCTCCTGGCTCAAGTTTTCTCTCTCCCTCAGATAAATAAATAAAATCTTTAAAAACAAAACAATGCTGTAAGTTCTCTATGAACCTTGATGGTTTTGGTTTTATGACCCAAAAGCCTTTTCCATAATTCTTTCTGAGACATGCTTTAGGACAATGACCCTACAATTCTTAGTTTTGTTTAGCTAAGAGGGTGTACTACGTTTAAATAACTTTAAACCTTTCTGAGGTGGTAACAAGAGTCTTAAGGATTTGATTTGTACCCTGAAGTTATTCCTTATTTTGAGAATATTTTTGCCGGCTCAAAAGACTCTCCTGAGCCTACTTAATTTTCTCTAAATTCTGATTGAAAACTGGCTAGATCCTTCTATAGCTCTCTTTTCTCCTACTTTACCATAAAAAAGCCATAAGAAGCCAAGTTGGTGCTTTCAACATGCTTCCTGGGGGCCTCCTTTTTAGTCAAATTCACAGTCTCAGTTATCTTGTGATAGTCATAGGCCATATCAAAACAGAGTCACTAAAAGCAACAACTACCACTCATCCTTGCCATATTCGCTGGGGAGCTCATTCCTGCTCCGCATAGTATCATCTGGAGCAGCTGAGGTGGAGGAGGACCCAGGCTTAAGTAGGGCACCATGGCCATGTTCCAAGAAAGCAAGAGTGGAAGATTTCATGTCTGTTAAGATATGGTTCCGCCTCCCCTCTACTGCATTCCCTTGGTCAAAGTGAGTCACAGGGCCAGTCCTGATTGAGGGGGAGAGAAAGGAGACTCCATCTCTTGTTAAGCGGAAGAATGTTGTAGATGCAGATATGAGAAGAACTACTTGGCTGCCATCTTGGTGGCAGGCTATCATCCCCTCTCAGCCTACAGGCAGCCCTAGGGGTTTTGTAGCTGCCCTTGCATGTGCTGGCAAGACGGTGTGCCCACCTGACACATGGCAGACTCTTAGTACACATCCTTAAATGAATAAATGGAGTGAAGAAGTACACAAGGGAAAGCATGAATGAATGAGAGAGTGGATGCGTGCATAAAAAATGAATGTATGACTCAACAAATGAGTGAAAAGCCCTTTAAAATAGAGCAGCAGAACATTCCCCATTTGCAAGAACTATGAGGTGTTATCTGTTCCCTGGAAACTAGGAGCAATCGTTCCAGTCAGCTAGGCCCTTTTCAGATTCTCTTCACCTGGCTCTCCTTCTCCCCTCCCAGAAACCTGTGGTGGGCGAGGGGAGGGCTCACCTGATTAGGCTGACTTAGTGAAGTATCTTTCCACCTTCTCAATTTGGCAAGGCTGACTCTTGGCAAGATTGGGAATAGGCATCACAAACCCAAACACCCCAATTGCCAAGCAGATAATATAAATGAGTGAAATGGACCGCGTGGCCATCACATGGGGGAGGTCCCTAATCTTGTGATATGGATTGAAGATCCCACATCTCCCGATTTTTTCACTTCCAGAGATACATGGGAAATCCAGGTTGGTTGGTTGGTTGGTTTTTAGAGAGAGAGAGAGAATGTGAGCAGGGATGCAGAGGGAGAGAAAGAGAATATTTTTATTAAAGATTTTATTTATTTGAGAGAAGGGGCATGCACATGAGTGGGAGGAGGGGCAGAAGGAGAGAGAGAATCTCGAGGGGGGCCAGTCTCATGACCCTGCGATCGTGACCTAAATCAAAATCAAGAGTCGGACACTTGAACACACTGAGCCACCCAGACACCCCAAAATCCAGGTTTTTGTCTGAAATCTGTTTTCCAGTCATGCTGATGGTATTGTTCAGGAGAGGGGCCCCACATCTTCTGGAATCCCACAACATGCTTAGTGAGGGTCTGTGATCTCATCTGTCAAATGGGGGTAACCCTTTGTAATCTCCCTCCGTAAATAAGTTTTCATGAGGCTAGAATGAGAGTTGGAAAACCAAGAGCCTGTGCAACCCTAGTAGGGTTTCAGGGCCTGTTTATTAGGGTCTCGCCCAGGTACTGCTCCCTGCTCAAGGCCTTTCCCTCAGATAGAAACTATTTGGGGGCTCTGTCAGCTGTCAGCAGCCCATAACAACAGCTACCATCATAGTGATTATCGTTGTTATATATCCAGTGCCTAAAACGTGCCTGACATCACACTGCCATTTATAGTCACCATCTCAAGTAATAGACACAACGGCCCCCAAAGGGGGGGATTCTTGTCCCTGTGTCAAGGTGAAGCTTCAGGAAGGTGGAGAGACCTGTCCCAATCTAGGAGGTGGTAGAATAAACCAGACCCATTATTCCTCCAGGGTAGGAAACAGAGCCACCTGGAGAGACAGGTCGAGGAGGTGGAAGGGTGTGTTGAGGGCTTGGGAGACCTGCTTGGTGCTGGTCCTGGAGGCAGCTGCGCCTTAGCCTGGACACGCCTCATGACGATAATGACCACTTCCGTTTACGAGGTGCTCACTGTGTGAAGAGCCAAGCCCGAGGGATCTCATCCCATCCTCACAAGCGGGTTAGGGCGCCATTGTCCCATTTTACAGGGAAGAACTCAGAGGCCCAGAGTGACCCCTAGTCTCACAGTAAGGGAGTGGTGGGGCCAGGGTTCCAGCCCAGCTCTGTGAGGCTCAGAACCCTTCTTTATATTTTCACGCAGTCATACCCTGGCAATGTTCCAGCCACCTCTGCTGTGCCCGGGCCCTTCCCTGGCATCCCTATGGGGTAAATTCCAGGCCCATTCCTTGGATCCTACTCCAGCACCGACTACAGTCTCAACCCCTGGCCCTCTCCTCCTAGCAGACAATGCTTTGGATTCTCCTGATGATTATTTCTTGTTTTGCAAGCCCCATGGTGGGCCCAGCAGGTGGCTGTCAGGCACCTGATCTAGGTGGCAGGTAGAATTACAGCGCTCATTCGCTAAAAATTAATGGCGGCAGGCGATCACCGCCCCCCCCCCCCCCAATCTGGGCTGAGCCTAGTCTCCTGGGCCGTGAGCACACAGCCCAGTCTGCACCCTCCCACCCAGCGAGGGCTCACACGGGCACCGCGGGAAAAATAGCTGTCCGACGCCCTTTAGGAAGGAAGGAACTCTGGGACTGGTGGCCGGCTTGGGCCATGAATGCGTTTCCTCAGAGCACGGATAAACAGTTTATAGTTCTGAAATCCTGTGTTTGATTTTCACATCTGCTCTCACTCTTGAGATTGGCACTGAAGGCGGCCGACTGTGCCCTTCCAGCGGCAGCTGAAACCCGAAATCGGCTTCCCCTGCCCCCAGCCTCCTCCCCCACAGTCTCAGCCCCCCGCGACTGAATTTTTACGTCCTTGCTCCACTGGAATGTGTTTTCACTCAGGGAGTGCACGTTGTTCCAAAAGGGAGATCTCGACTTCTCACTTCATCAGAGACTTAGTGAGAGCCTACTGGGTGCCAAGTGACTCCCTGCTGGGGTCACATATAGGCACAGTTGGGTGGGGTGGCAAGTCTGGTTGAACGTGTATGGCCACATCATCCCTGGGGAAGTGGCTGGGCCAGGAGGTGAGGCCACGCAGAAAGAGCCAGACCACAGGTTCCCAAGTGAAACTTGTGCTGATTTTTTTTTTTTTTAAAGACTTAAACCTTTCAAAGTATATGAAAGGGATAGTTTTCAGGCCAAATCTAGAAGGTGGGGGCTGAGTTTCCATAAGATTTTTTGTTTGTCAATTGATTTTTTTCTTTTAATTAAGACTTTATATCTCGGGCACCTGGGAGGCTCCATCGTTAAGTGTCTGCCTTTGGGTCGGGTCATGATCCCTAGGTCCTGGGATTGAGTCCCGCATTGGGCTCCCTGCTCAGCGGGGAACCTGCTTCTCCCACTCCTACTCCCCCTGCTTGTGTTCCTTCTCTATCTCTGTCAAATAAATAAAGAATATCTTTTTAAAAAAAGACTTTATATAGAGATATAAAGTCTATATCGTTGTTTTGGTTCACTGCCAAATTGAGAGGAAGATATAGAGAATTTCCATATACCTCTTGCCCCAACACATATGGAGTTTTCTGCATTATCAACCCGTGCCACCAGAATGGGACATTTGTTACAACTGATGAACCTACAGTGACACATCCTTATTACCCGAAGTCCAGAGTTTCTGTGAGGGTTCACTCTTCGTGGTGTATAACCCATGGTTTACCCAAATGTATGAGGACATATCTATTATTATGTTTTATACAGGGTATCTTCACTTCCTTAGAACATCTCCGGGCTCTGCCTATTCATCCCTCCCTCCGCACCAAACCCTATGAACCATTGATCTTTTTACTGTCACCATAGTTTTGCTTCTCCTGAATGCCTTATGAATGACTCGTACAGTAGGTGTCTTTTTTAGATGGCCTCCTTTCACTTCGTAATACGCATTTAAGGTTCTTCCATATCTTTGCGTGTCATGATAGCGTATTTATTACTGGCATAAAATAACGTGGCGTGTATCACAGTTTACTTACCCTTTCACCTATTGACGAACATCTTGATTGCTTCCAAGTTTCAGCAACTATGCATGAAGCTGTTACAAACATCCATCTGTAGGTTTTGGATGGACATAAGTTTTCAAATAACTTTGGGTAAATACCGAGGCATGCAATTGCTAGATTGTATGCTAAGAGTATGTTTGGTTCGGTAAGAAAGTGCCAGATGGTCTTCCACAGTGGCTTCACTATTTTTATTCCCAGCAGCAAGGAGTGAGAGTTCCAGTTGCTCCACATGCCCACCAACATTTGGTGTTGTCAGTGATCCAGTTTGCGGTCCTTCTAATTAGTGTGTGTGTAGCAGTATCTCCTTGTTTTAACTTACATTTCCCTGATGACTTATGATGTGAAGCATCCTTTCATATGTTTATTTGCTATCTGTATAGTTTCTTTGCTCAGGTATCCTTAAGATCTTTGGCCCATTTTCAAAATCCAGTTGTTTGTGTTTAGTCTAAGAATTGGCTATTTGACCTTGAGCAAGTGTTTGCCCAAAACAGGGTGTTTGTTTGTTTTCCCTGCAACAGAACTCTTGTTTTGCAAACAAAATTGTACCAGGAAACCCAGTATCTAAACATATGAAAATGTGCAGCTCTGGGGTGGGGGGTGGGGAGCTGGGACCCCGACCCTTGAGAGCCTGCTCAATCCTCAGAATGTCCAGAGAAATCTAAGACTCAAATACAGTATGTGACATGATTTTTGAGATTACCTCCAGCTCTGATTTGGAGAGGTATAAAGTAAGGCAGAGAATAAGGAATTGAGACCATTAATTCGTTCTTGTAGCAAATGGCATGAAATCTCTCCGTTGAAAGTTCCACCCCATCCTAAGTGGCTTAAAAGAGGATTTTACTCATTCCTAGAATCCAAAGAAATCTTTAAGCCCAGGCAGACTGAACAACCAGACCATGCAGGGGCAGAAACACATCTGGCCCCCAGGACTTTCTCATGTCTTAAATTCCGATAGGTATGAACATTCTCTTTCTCTGTGTGCCTTTTTCTAGATGTGGTGGAAAATGCCCAATGATAGATCCAGGTCTCTTATGCCATCCCTAGAGATTGTCTGCCTATCTTTCCTGCTCTCAACTTGAAAATCCCAAGAAAGGTCTCTGATGGGTTTAGTTTCAGCCAAGTGCCCACTTCTGGACCTAACAACTATGACCCGTGTGGTAAGGTCTTATAGCTTAATGATTGCCCCATGGGGTAAGGGAAGAATTTCCCAACGGAAATGGAGGGGTAATTGGGCACACAAAACAATTAGGTGTCCTTGGCCCTTAGTCTGGGACTTTG
This sequence comes from Meles meles, assembly GCF_922984935.1. Taxonomy (NCBI): domain Eukaryota; kingdom Metazoa; phylum Chordata; class Mammalia; order Carnivora; family Mustelidae; genus Meles; species Meles meles. The sequence continues at coordinate 28,963,616 of NC_060084.1, read as the reverse complement.
AAACTCCATGACCCACAAATTCTCAACCTTCTGTATGCATAAGAATACCCGAGGTGGGGGCAGGAAGAGGTGGGTGGCGGGGTTAAGATCTGGACTCTCAGGCCACAACCCTAGAGGGTTTTCTTTGGTAGGTCTAATGGAGGGCCCAGGAATCATCATTTTAATAATAAGCTGAGTGCATTCAATCTCACTGATCCTCAGACCACAATTAGAGCAAGGTGGCCGTGGAGAAATCTCAGATTTTCCTGTGCTGAAAAAAAGGTATTCATGCTGTAACTAATCCTTACCCTTTCAGAAACAGAGAGGAGGGTAAGCTAGACACAGCATCCGGAAAGCCAGATTGGGCACTGGCATCTTTCATGCCACCACACATCTAAGTCATAAACATGATGGCTGCTCAACCCCTGGAGAGGTGCACATTTCTGGAAGCTTCAGGAGATGCTGATGAAGAAGTTGGTGACATTCAATGAGAGAAGGGAGAGGTTTGGGAAACAATAAGGTCCTTAGCCTCCTTGTGTGGATCTGAGAAGGAGAGCCCTGAAGGATGAAGAGTGCCCATGAACCAAGAGCACTGGCCCTAAGGTTTGGGACCAAAGGACCAAGGGGTGAGCTGTCTTTACAAAGGGAAGATAAGAAGCCTAATGTGTCCAGGGAGCAAAGATGAGTCTTTTGGTGGAGAAGGTTGACAGTAGGTAAACAAGTCAGAGCACGAATTCATAGGAATGGCCAAGGGTAGATTCATGTTTTGGGTTTTTTGCCTTCATTTCTGTGTTTTCTGGCTTACAAGGAGGCTCACAGACTTTATGCCGAGATCTCTTACTGTCCAGCATGGGCACTACTAAAGCCAGTCTCTGTTCCCAGGAGAGTCTAATCAAGGAAACAGAACTCCTCTCAGGTAGTTCGGTCAGGGGCATATTTTTTTTAATTGGGATATAATTAACATGTAACATTGTATTCATTTTAGGTGTATAGCATGATAATATATACATATCATTATATATGTAAATTAACATCCCTCACCACACATAGTTACAAATTTTCTTTTTGTGATGGGAAATTTTATATTCTTAGCAACTTTCAAATATAAATAAGATATTTTTAATTACAGTCACCATGCTGTGCAAGACATCCCCAGGACTTACTTATCTTATAACTAGAAGTTTAGGCTTCTGACCATCTTCACTCATTTTGTTTATCATCTACCCCCTTCCTGCCATCGTGCATCTCACCCCCTGGCCTTGGCAACTACCAATATGGTCCCTGTGTCTATGAATATGTTTTTCTTTCTTTTTTTTTAAATTCCACATACAATTGAAATCATAGAATATTTGTCTTTCTCTGATTTATTTCTTTTTTTTTTTTGAAGATATTATTTATTGATTTGACAGAGAAAGAGAGAGCACAAGCAGGGGAAGCAGCAGGCAGAGAGAGAAACAGGCTCTCTGCTGAACAGAGAGCCCAACATAGGACTTGATCCCAGGACCCGGGGATCATGAGCTGAACCGAAGGCAAATGCTTAACAGCTGAGCCACCCAGGCACCCCTCTCTGATTTATTTCACTTAACAAAATGCCATCAAGATCTATCCACGTTGTTACAAATAGTAGAATTTCCTTTTTACGGCTGACTAATATTCCATAGTGTATATATACCGCCTTTTCTTTATCCATACACCCATTCATGGACACTCAGGCATTTTCCATGTCTTGGCTATTATAAACAATTCCTCCAGGAACCTGGAGGGGCAGCTATCTCTTTGAGATTATGATTTCATTTCCTTCAAGTATATTTCCAGGCATGGAATTTCTGAATTCTGGATTATCCATTAGCTCTATTTTGAATTTTTTGTTTTTAGGAGACCTCCCACTGTTTCCCGGAGAGTCTGTATGAGTTTACATTCTCATCACCAGGGCACGAGAGTTCCCTTTTCTCCATATCCTCTGCAACACTTAACCTTTTGTCTTTTGGATGTTAGCCACCCTAACATGTACAAGATGCAATCTCACTGTGTTTGTTTTTGTTTTTTTTTTTTTAATATTTTATTTATTTATTTGACAGAGAGAGAGATCACAAGTAGGCAGAGAGGCAGGCAGGGCGGGCGGGGGTGGGGGGAAGCAGGCACCCTGCTGAGCAGAGAGCCTGATGCGGGGCTTGATTCCAGGACCCTGGGATCATGACCTGAGCTGAAGGCAGAGGCTTAACCCACTGAGCCACCCAGACACCCCTCACTGTGGTTTTGATCTGCATCTCCCCAATGATTAGTGATATTGGGCACCTTTTCATATACCTGTTGTCCCGCTGTGTAACTTCTTAGGGGAATTGAACACAGCGAACCAAAGTCATTGGAGGAGCTCCAACAACAAACGGGGAAAACAGAGCAACCCAGATATTAACACTGGGAGGAAGCTGCTTCTACTGTTGACGCAAGAGATGGTGTCCCCTCGGCCACTGAGAGGGAGCTGGGACCAGAAAAGATGTGCCATGCATGAGGGACAGAAGCAAGGCAGGAGAGCTGTTCCACAGGGGCTAAGCCAGGCTGGAGGTGGAGTCACAGAGAGGCCACCTGAAGTGGGAAGGCAGGGAGACACACCTTGACTTCTCTGTTCCTGCAGCAATCCACCTCCGGCACCTTCCACTGGCCAGTATTCCCGGAAATTACCCAACAGCCTGGGGTGAGTCAGCCTCTGCCCCACAGCTCAGAGCAAAGCAGGAATGGGGAATGGGTGTGACCATTCGTGATAGGTGACCCACACATCACGTCCCCGGTGATTTTATACAACTCTTCTACCTTGCATGAAGCACAGAATATTGAGATTCGGTGGCTCTGTTTTTAAGTATATTTATCTGTTTTTAAGTGTATTTGGGCTCGTTATGACTGACCTTGGTCAACTGTTATTGTATAAATCCCTGGGCAATCTGTGCTCCCATTTGTTTGTTTCGCTTCCTAAAGAAAGATTATTTCCTTGATCTTGGAGGACTCAGTAAGCTTCTTCATCCCAAACGTGTTTTGTATCTTCAAGACTTCTGGCGATCAAGGGCTAATGGTCTTGTGCCATGGGTTGACCTGGCCATGAGCTTGTCTTGTTTCTGCCTTTGTCAGAAAAGAGAATCGACAAAGAAAAATGCCAAAACTCCTTCTCGGGTCCCCTGTTTAAAATTTCAGGGGCGCCTGGGTGGCTGAGTCGGCTAAACATCTCATTCTTGATTTTGGCTTAGGTCAGGATCTCAGGGTTGTGGGATGGACCACCACGTCGGGCTCCACGCTCAGCAGGGGTATGCTCAAGATTCTTTTTCTCTCTCCCTCTCCCCTTGCCCTCCTCCTCCGCTCACGTGTACCTGCTCTTTCTCTCTCAAAACAAATAAACTAATCTTTAAGAAAAACGTCAACTTCCCACCATTCAAATATTCCTATCCTCCTGCCCTACTATAGTACTTTTTTCTTTAGGGATCATCACTATCTGACTTACTGTACATTTTACTTGTTTCATAGGCTGTTTATATTTTATCATATCTTACTTACTGTTTGCCTTCTCACCTAGAATATGAGCTCCTTGAAGGTGGGAACTTTTGACTCTTTTTCATTGCTATGTCCCCAGTGTCTAGAGAAGTGTTTAGTATACACCAAGTGCTCAATTAATAATTGTCAGATTAGTGAATGAACTGAATGGAGAGGACTCTGGTTTATTGGATCCCAGCTAAAGGTGACCATGGTCAACAATTTCTGGTCAGCAAACACCACGTTCCAGGCCAATGTCCGCATTCTCGAATGAAGGTGATGGGTCACAGATACAAGCAGTAGCCTGACAAGGTAAATCTGATTCTGTTCCTCAGAGTTCATTTTGCCTAATTCTGGCCACTTTTGATGGGATAGAGACCTTTCTGGTCATGCTATGATGTTACTCTCCACAATTATCCTGCTTGGGTACACATACAGCCTGACTCTTGAGTCTAAAATCTGTCAATGGAGGGAGGCTGCACGGTGGTACCCATTCTCGTGTGAAAGGTCATGCATCTTTTTTCGGTAGATTAACTTTTTATCTCTTAATGGTGTTAAGGAAAAGGTCAAAACATCTAACAGATGGGATGTGGAAGGCTTCCAGTGAAGGAAATCAATGTTTCCAACATCAATCTAACTCCAGAAAGTTCTTAATGATCGTGGATGCAGTTCATGGGACACAGCGGCTGAAATGGGAGTGTAGCATGGTAGCAAAAATAAAACTCGCATAAAGCAGGGGATTAGGGCCTCCTCCTGAAAGCTGTGGGCTCCGCCAACTTCTCTGCTGTGGGGTCAAGTTCATAAGCCCAGATGGCTCTTATGACAAAGTGAACAATCCCTATGCCTTGTTAGCAGTTGAACAGTGTTACTTGTAACTACCCTGGTGTACGTAAGCTGAGGACAAATGGACAAATCAGGACAACTGAGTTTGTAACAGTGACTCGGGAGTCTCAAAGGAATGAGGAACTGAGGCACTTTACTTAGATAAGGAGCTTAAGTGACAGAGAGGCCAGGAGTGCCAACCCCGCAAGACCACTGCTCCTCACAGAGAACACCTGCCCTCTCTGGGCAGGAGCGGAATGGTACCAGGGCTCAGCAGCCCAGAGGGCTGAGCGTGAGCATTTGGGGGCTGCCATTTATTTATCTTATTATTTGCTTAATGCCTATCTCCCCAGATGGACTAGAAGTTCCGTAAGGGCAAGACCTACATCTAGTACAGGGCCAGATTGTGGAAAGAGTTCAATAAATTGTTCTGGAATAAATAAATGTGGGATCAAATAAATGAACGACGATTCCCGCTTTGGCCTGGATTCTGTCTAACCCGGGCCCTGTTTAGGCTTTGTCAAAGCCTGAACGTTCAGTTCTGCAGATGGTCTCACAGGTGACAGGAGGACCTCCTTATCCTGATCTCCCCCAAAGTCCACCCGGAAGCCCGTGTTTTCCTATCTTGTGTCTTTCAGACGACTCCTCTGAAAGTTCCTGTGGGCCTTCTGACACCCCCTTGATGCAAACTTGGCACAACACCGGGACCCAGGGGAGATGCTAGTTAAGAGACTCTGGGACCAGAGGAAATGGGAGCTCCCACCCCACTCTTATGTCCCCAGACCACTGGGGTCCAGGGAACAGCATTGACTGGCCAGAGCTGCCAGTTTGAGGGAGTGAAATGATCTCTCTTCTGGAAACTGGCCGATCCACTCCTGGGTCCTAACATGGACCAGAGTGGTGGCCTATGGCAGATGCCTGAGATCTGTTTTGAGGGTAAGAATGAGGCTTACTTATCAAATTTCAGAAGGAGGCCCAGAAAATGACGGGAGCTGGAATAGTGGAGATGAAACCGATGGGAGCACAAGTTTGCATCTGTAGAAAATGTAGGGCAACAGCCAGATGCGCACGCCACAACTGACTGGTTTGTCAGGTGCAGCTGGGTTCCAGCCAGCCCAGTGACCCCTCAAGAGCACCAGAGGGTGGGGAGGGAGGCAGGACCAACCCCCCCCCACCGAGACGACCGACCTCCTTCTCCTAGCCATACCATGAGTGCCTCTAAATCTGGGCCATCACTGACTTGGTGTCCCCAGCCCGAGCTGGACATACTAGGTTTGATTGCCATGTTGAATGAATGAGTGAATGAATCTCACTGGCATTTTTCCCTGTGCCAGGATCTAAGAAAGAATCGTTCACATCAGCCTCTGCCTACCAGCGTTGACTTCCTGGCTTCTCATGGGTTCACATTTTTCACGGTGGGTTTTGGCCAAGCCCACCTCTCCTCCTCTGCATCTCTTTGCTGGGCCAATGAGGAAGGGTCTTGCGCCCTCTGCCTGACTCTACCCTTACTGACTGTGTGACTTGAGTGATTTACCTTCTCTGAGTCTCAGTGTTCTCTCATCCATAAAATGGGATAATAGTACCTTGTGAGACTGATGTGAGGATTCAACATGCCCCATTTTAGGTAAAATGTTATTATTATAACCATCGTCATCCCTGTCCTCCTCTGCCAGTACAGAGACAGGGCAGACAGTCAGCTGAACCAGCAGGATGTTGAGAGAAAATTAAGGATGAAGACATGAGCACATATGGGGTTTAGAGTACTTTTTGCACCCAGAACACACAAAACTCATTGAATCAATCTCTCTACCCTGGGCCACATTCTTTCCCAACAGGTGCCTCTTGGCAAAGCCCGGGCAAGTGCGGATTCCCCCAGGTATGGGGAGACCATCATGCAGGCTGCAGTTTTGATCCTCAGGGAACATGGATCGAGCCTTCCTGGTCTCTTCTGGTCTTCCACAAGCTTATCCTCGGCCCTGCTCAACCCTTCAAAGAACACCTGCCTTCAGGAATAATATTACAGGATCCCTGGTTTTCTGGCCTGACCTGAGCTGTGAGCATTTCCTCAAGTCTTTGGCTGCCTACATCTTCAAAAGGAAATGTCCCCTCCCAGAGGAGAGGGCTTTTGCTTTGCGGACCTCCAACTTGGGTGACTGGTTTCTCAAAACACTGCTAGCCAGCCCATCAAGGAGCAAATGGTCTATACTCTCACATTTAGCCAAAAAATCCAGAAGGTGTCTATGGGTGTTTAGAAATGATTTCCAGAAAGTAGTCTTTGCATGACAACTGCAAAATGCTATTCCAGGAAGTGGTGGCATCTTCCCGGGATGGGGGGACGGGGTCTAGATAGGAAGGACCGGCGTAGGGGACACCACCTTCCTCTCCCTCAGCTGTGATCTCAGGGACTCCTGGCCTGTGAATGGTTCAGAGTCTTCTGATTTGATTTCTTCTACCCTGCAGGGGACAGCATTGGGCAAAGAACTGTGGAATTCATGTGATAAAAGAAGAAACATTTGTTTCTAATTATCCAAATTATTGTTTGCTAATTGAAGTACAAAAGGGGTATTTTTTTTTTCTCTTTTGGTTGGTAGAAGCGTCCCTTCCCTTAAATCTCTTTGATTGAGCAAAAATGCTTTTGGAGTGTTTACTTTAATCCACACATCATTTTCCTGATTAGTTGTTGTTCAGTAACGTCCTTGCTCATGAGGCAAACTTTACTCAGAGCTCAGTTTGCTATCAGAGTTGCAGAAATGGATCTATGTTACATGGACCCCATTGCGTATCTGTCACACTGGGCTAGATTTTGAAAAATGTGGTTATCAGTTTTGGGGACAAAAATGTATCTTGCTCTACACTGTCCTCCTGTAGGCTTTTTCATAGAAATGAGTCTTTTCTTAGGTGGGGTTTTCTGGAAATAAGACTCTGAGATGGACACTGGCAAGCAGGACATGTTTTCAGAGACACCACCTGCTGGGGAGTGGGGCAAGCAGAGGGTTTGGGGACTGGTGCTCTGCAGAGACCACTCCTGATGCTGGGTGGGGAGGGAGAGCGCGATGGCCCTCCAGAGGTGTTCCAAGCTGGGACAATCAGGCTTTCGATTGGAGCTGCTGGGGAGGTGGTTATAACCTTGGGAGACCTAAAATAACCTAAATCCCCAGAGAGGGAAGCAGGTGTGAGCAGTTAGCAGCCGTCACTCCAGGATGGGACTGAAGGAGGCAGGGAACGAGCACCTTCGACCTGAAGGGGCGGCCACATAGCACATGACAGTGTCCACTGCACCCATAGATCCCCAAACATCCTTTACGTGCAAACCACGGACTGATGCATGCTATTTTTGAAGACGCCTCTGAAAAGCCAGTGGAAACCTTTCCAGCATCAGATGCCCGGGTACTATGGTCCTCAAACTCCTTTCAGAATGGAACTCGGCAAAGCCAACAGTAGCTTTTTTTATTCTGGGCAGACGGAAAGAAGTTATCTCTGAACTTCTGCCAGCGATCGAAGGAACCGATGGTGTAGAACACTTCCACAGGCCATCTCCTTCCTGCCCATCATCTATCATCCCAACCCTCAACCTCTTTTCTGAGTGATGATTGCACCCTAAACACATAAAATTAATCACCAGTCGAGGCCAGCCAGGTGTCTCGCCTCCAGAAATGATCTCGCTGCAGCAAAAGAACAGCTCAGATCAGAGAACGTCTCATAATTTCACAGAAAGAGCACTGGGGAGTCATATGGGAGCCCCTGACGGGTTTTCAGACCCAAAGAGTCCTCTCTGACTTCATGCAAAGATCAGGGGACAGTTGTTGCAGGTAAAGAAAAGCCCTGTTTCAGGTAAAGGAGGTACACTTTGGCTCAAAGGGGCGCTAATGAAATCACCAGCTTCCCGCCAAGGAGAATGCTTGTAGGGCAGAATCAAGCGCCCACACAGAGTAGCTCCGTGCCTTCTAGAAACTTTATGATGGCTTTGCAGAAGTCAGGCACCGGCTGGGGAGAAGCCCTCCAACTCCACACTTCGCAGCAGATGATTACATAATCCAATGAAGCCCTGATTTTGAAATTCCATATGACAAGCCCTGCTTAGCTCAACAGTGGCTGATAACGGCAGTCTCTTGTATCCTGTATGTATATTTTATTTTAACTATGCGACCCTCTGGCAACGTCCTGTACGTTTCAATCAA